>NC_079292.1:27988689-32988689 GCF_023638135.1 Falco biarmicus | reverse complement strand
TCTGCAACACAATCTATGTTAAGAACAAGCAAAAGCTAAAGGATCCTGTTCTTCACTGTACGGTGCCACACCAGTCTTGTTCCAGTGAACAGCAGTAAAATCAGCCCCCAAAGTCTTTGTGGTAAAGAAATCCCATCTGCAAGCAGAAGCTTATGAAGTGAACTTAATGATGCCATATTCCCCAGCACACTGAATTTTGATAGGTGAGCTTTTTTTTTTTTTACAACATGCAATTTAAAATAGCTAGAAACTGAGAAAGTTTAAGGAGGCAAAAGAAAGATCCAGGCAAAAGGTTGCATAGCATAGTCCAAGTGATAATTAGGGAGAAACAGGGATGGAGATGTTACATGATTCTAAAATGAAAGTACCTGTAGACCCCTTGCAACCCTCAGTTTTTAAAATTGTACTATATGCTAGTTTTTTATTTATCTGAGCTGTCTGGTGCTTGGGAAGATGAAGAAATCAGAGGTGTACAGAAGGCATTTGATAAAAATGAGCAACCGATTGGTATTTATTGCAAGAGCAATTATATGCTATTGCAGGCGTTCCCTTTATTCAATCAGCTAAAGAGGCAATCTTCTATAAACAAGTGATTCACAAGGTGGTGGCTCATCTTTCTGGGACCTACCACCTCATGACATGCAGAACCCTGAGGTGAGACCCAGTGACCCCTATATAGGAGTGAGGTACAAAAGAAATGAGAGGTGCAGAAGCCAGCAGTGTGGAGTAAGGTAGTCAACAGCAGGGGCCAAGGAGTGGGGACAGGTCTAAGGAGGTCTAAGATGGAATCATTCCTTCAGACTGGAAGGAAATGCCTTTTCATCCAAATTCACAGATGTCTTTTAGGGGTTTTGCATTTGTCACATAAATCAACCCCTTCTCATGAGACAAAATAAAACCAAAGTCCTTATACTAGGGCTCTTCAGCAGTTTTTCACAAACAATAGTTAGGAACGTTTTTCAATCAGCAGCAGTTTCTGTGGATAGCTAAGCAGGACAGGACAAGGGAGAGGACATATGGGCACTAGTCCTGCTTCCACATGGCACCTGCCATCACACATGTATGGAAAGAGGACAGGAGAAGCCTATTTCTCAAATACCTGAATTGTATGCACATGTAAGCTTTCTAGTTTAGTTTGTTTTGCTATCAAAACAGTTCAACTTATCCTGGCATTTGTGCAGTCATGATAATGAGACAAAAGCAAATTTAAAGTTAGACTTGAGTGGAAATTAAACCTGTGCTTGAGTTTTAATGGCCCATATATTTTTCTTTGCTCTGAATTTTCATCTTCCTGTGTGTTTGCCATGCTTTAGAGCATGCTCTGCAACTTTTACTTTCAATCTGGCTGGATAGTTACTGGCTGGATAGTTGGAGTATTGCCTTGGTGTTGCACAGAAAGTCAAACTAACACCATTTTTTGCATAATGGGAATCAAATCACCTGAGAATGCATTAGATACTGGCACAGGTATAGTTTCCTCATAAACATGTATTATTTTTCAAAATATTACATCCTGAAGCTTTTTTAAGAGCCTTAAAATGTGTGTGTAAGAACTGTGCAGATGTGGTCACTGCATGCACAGAGGCACAACATTTTCTCCAGGCTGGAAGAGCTTTGATAAAAAAGATAAAAAAAGATAAAAAGAGAACTGCCCTGTGGCATAGAAGCTAGAGTGAGTCTTCTGGAGACAATGACTTGAGGTTGAATTGCTGCTCCAAATCAGCAGAAGAGTTTGAACTAGGTATCTCACATGGTAGTTGAGTGTCTTATTTATGGAGCTATTAAATATCATGGAACCTGACCTCTACCTTGAATGCATAAGCCTTATCCGCTACACTCACATTTGAGTCCTTCCCCCCACAGCCTGCATCACTGACTCACGTTGGCTGCAGAGGGAGGCTCAGGCAGGGGTTATCTCCAGGCAGAGGCCATGGGGACACTCAGGGACGGAGCACAGGTCTAGGTTTGTATGTGGAGGAGCCTGAAGAAGGTCAAGCACTGAAGCTGTTGCAGAAGGGTAAGCCAGTATTCCTGTAGCAGCCTGTTGCAACAAATGAGTTTGGCACTCACATCCAGGCTCAATCTGCTGAAGCACAGCATGTATCCTGTGTACTTGAGCTGCATTCAGGCTAAAGCTAAGCTGAAGCGACAGTGCTTTAGCTTAGGAAAATGTGTTGGTCATGGAGCTTGGTATACTTACTTTGGATCAAGAACTCCCCTGTGACAGGCAATTCACTGAACATTTAAGCTGCTTTCAGCCCCTTTTGTACTAACAGAAAAATGCAAAAGGTCCTTGGTATGGACCTGGATCTGATTACAGGAACACCTAGACAACCCTTCAGAGTACTAGGCACGCTTGGCACCTTCCAAAGCCTCAGTTTTACAGGACTTAGGACCTGCTCAGTGCTGCAAACCTGCAATGCATGAAAAGCTACAACCACACATTCTCTGCTGATCATAGCTCATTTTAGATCAGATCAGCCCTGACTGTTTTCCAAAGTACTGATTGCCCAAGGTTACCCTCTCCCGAAATCAGCTGGCAGTGCTCCTTGTGTAAGCAATGAGTTACAACCAGGGATGATAGGAGTGCTCCTTGTCTGCTTCTGTCTGCGGTAGCTGGCTGAGTTACAGTCACCATGGAAGTTATCATCCGTCACCGAAATTGAGAACACCCTCGCTGAACTATTTACAGAGTAGAAAACCCAAGGTTCCCCAGCTGCCACAAAGAGATGCCTTTTTCTCAGTACAGTTTGAAATCCTGTGCGGAAGTACTAGGTTTACCAGTACACAATGAAAACAGTGAATCCAGAGTATTCTTTTTAAGACTGAATTGCTTTCTTGTGGCAAAAGCAATTCTTTCAACTCTTACTGAATGATTATTCCAAATTACATGGCTAGCCAATGAATGGTACAGTGCAGAGCTGTTGTTAGTTCTTCCACGTATTGTTTACTTTTTGAGGAACTACTTGTTTTCTAAAGGAAAGAACATCATCCCAGAAAGCAAGTCATAAACAGTGCCACAGACAGCATAGAAAGTTCTGCTGAACTATCACATGGCAAATCATGCAAATCCCTGTGTAGAGTTGAATGAACACCTCTCACAGATTCCTGTTTTGCACTTGCTTCTGCTTCTGTGAAATGAGAGCAAATTTTCCCTCAGGGAACACATTTGCAGACAGGCGTAGCAGCAAACTAAAGAAATACAGTGTGTGTAACCTTTGAGATACTGTAATAAAAGACAAAGCAAAATGACATGGTTTGGAAAAAGTGAAATGCTGAAATGTGATTATACACTTTTTGACATAATAAACCTTTAACATCTTTTATTTCTCAATACTTTTAAATCTCCAGGGACTAAATTGTGACTCTTGTCTTACATTATAGGGATTGCTCATAGATACAGAAGGTATAAACCAAAAGTAACAGGAAAAAACCAAACCCCAACAACTAAGAAAACAACCTAAGGGAGAGATGGAGAAAATAGTGGAGTGTGGAGTGATAAACTGGGAGGGGAAATAAATGATACAGGGGTGCTGAAATCGGTGAAGAAATATATGTACAAATACTTTAGAAGTGGTGCAGCAGTTAAAATCTCAAGTACAGTGCACCTGGTGTTTTTTAGGGTCATTGCTGGGGGCTAGAACTCACTGCAGGGTTGGGGTTTTTTTTAAATATTGCTCTTCCTGTGAAATAATTTTATCAGGGAAGAGGAACTGTGCTAACTGAAATATCACTGTAGAATAGACTTTTTAAAGAAGCTGTAGGTGCTAACTGATAGATTATTCAATTATTACATTAGAACAAATCTTTATATTGCATATAAATTTGTTAAGTCATAAGAGAAAAAAAGACATCAAATAGAAGAAGCTGTATCGCTTGCAGTGCCTGCAGTTGGTCCTAATGTATCTAACATGACAGCAAAACTACATACAGAGGGGTCCTTGTTTCTGGTATTATTGGCTATTTCACATGATAAAATAAAATGCCATGAAATTGGATAGTTACAGTCAAGGGTTTTGCTGTGGTGTCATAAGGATGTAATTAATATATTGCCTAAACTGCCCAACTTTCTCATAGTTACCTTATATATGAAAGGAGGAAGCTAGTTCTTTGACCTTCAGAGGTTTAATGATTTGGAATTTGGGTTTATTTGGTTTGATTTTGTCACTGTATAAGGGTGTACTTGCCACGGCCAGAACTCCCTGCTACTGCTAAAAATGCCCACAGTAGCACCTCTGGCAGGGACAGGATATATATTCAGCCCCAGAACTGGGCCGGAAATGGTTCTAAGCCATATGACAAAATAACATCCCAAATAGGGAGGAAAAGACAATTACCTGTTCCATGGACTGTGATCCCTCCCTCCTCCCCTCCCCCCACACCCCAAATCACAAGTGGAGCAAGTCCAAACTTTCCATTTATATCATCTTCAATTGTTTTGGTTTTTTACCATTTCCCTATGTCTTTACTAGCATTAATTCCATTTTTGCAACCAAAAATCAAAATAAAGCTTAAATATTGCATGTTATTATTAAAACTCGTCAAAATGAAACGCTGACATTTTTAGAACTTTTTGTCCCATATACTTCTGAGTTGAAACATTGGCTAAAACTAATCTTTCTGGATGAGCAATTTAAGTTTCAATGAATTGACAACTGCCAATTTAATCTCTGACCTTGCCCTTTAAAAAAAAAGTTCTCAGCAGTTCTGGTTAGAGTATGACATGGCACAGGAGAGCTAGTTCCTTCCTCCCTTGCAGCCTGATTTCTCAGAAGATGGTGAACCTTCAATAAGCACAGATGTATACAGACTACTTGCTTTTTTCAACACATTTTTATAAAACTTTGCTTTTTTCAGCAACATGGACAACACTTCTGTCTGAAGGAAGGTGCCTCGGCATCCCACAGCAGTGCAGAATATGGGTGGTAAGAATTGCAGCTACCCTACTTCAGTCAGCCAAAAACCTAAGTTTTTATATAACTTAGTGTCTTAAAGTTATACTTCGAAACACAGCACTTCAAGTGGATGGCTTTCAAAGGCCGATCAGCTGCATAGCAAACGCTGTCTGAAGAATGTCAGCCTAGGGATATTGACAAACTATTAAGTAAATCTGTAAGAAAAAAAAATATTTAAAATTTTTTGTAACGATGATTTTCTCTCTTTACTCCTGTACTGCTTCCTCTTAGCTTTGGCTTGAGGCTAGAACTGAGAAGAGGAAAAGGGAAAGGGAAGGATATTCAGCTGAAGACCTTTGAGTTTGGGCCAACAGCAGCAGTATCTCACGTTATCCCTGCATGTTCCCAGACACAGTTTCTCAGGACAGTTTGTCAGGAACTGATACCTATTCTGTCACAAAGGGTGCCTGCAAGAGTTTGTACTGATGGTCTTCTAAGATGCTCAAATCCTGTTTTCTGCAAAAACCAAAGCAAACTTTTTGATCAGAAGATAGTGCTGCAAGGCCCCCATCTACCAACCTGAACCCTGTCTAGGGAGGTTTGAGACTTGCTGAGGGCTTAGATCTGAGACATTGTGGAAATACTGACATGACTTGTCCTGTCCTCAGACTGTTAACCCCTGCTGCTCTTCCAGGTGAACACCAATGTTGCCACCAGGGAAGACCTGGAGTGTATTGAACATGACCAAATGACAAGGGCATAGGGGCCCGAATGGTTTTGTCCTTGATCCTGCTGGTGAGGGTGAAGGGTTTAACATGGAGTGAATGGATCCTGTGATGAACAGCTGTTGTTGTGCAGCTGGTATCAATGACAGGGATTTGTTTTTTATGACCGTGGATCCTTTGTGAGGATCAAAGACTGTAGGGGAAGAGATGGGATCCCACCTGACTAGGGAGGGCAAAACCATCTTTTCCAACAGGCTGGCAAACCTGGTAAAGAAAGTTTGAAACTGGGAATGATGGGGGAGGGAAATGATGATAACCCACAGTCAAGTGAGGAAGTGATGAACTTGGTTGGCTGGCAAAAGATGTAGGATGGATGAGAGAGACCTCAAAACCAGAGGTACAGAATGGGACCTCAAGCATATACACTCAAATGAGGAAGTGTCAAGAGGACTACGGTATGAGGGAAGCTCTCACACCTTTCCTGGGAAATCAGCACAACCCTGTGCCTCTCTGAAATGCCTAATACACTAATGTATGCAGCATGGGGAGCAAGCAGACAGGAGGAATTTGAGCTCCGTGTACTGTTGCTGCAATCTCATTGGGGTCACAGAGACATAACGGGATAGCTCACATGGCTGGAGTGATCCAGGTGCATTGGGCATCCTTCAAAGAGGCCTTTACGTGAGAGCAGCAGGAGTGTGTGGGGCTCTTCCTAGAGATGGATGACAAGCCAATGAGGAGTTTACCACTTAGGATTTGAGGACAGACTAGCAAGGCCAACATTGTGTGTGTTTATTGTGGACCACCTGATTAGGAAGAAATAGATGAGGCACCTTCATCAAATAACTGGAAGAAACCTCATGTTCACAGGATCTGGTCACAGGGGACTTCAGCCACCCTAATATCTGCTGGAGGGACAGCACAGCAAGGCACAAGCAGTCCAGGAGGTTTCTGGAGTACATTGCTGGTTACTTCCTAGCACAGATGATCAATGAGCCAATGATGGGAGGCACTCTGCTGGACCTCGTACTTGCAAACAAGGAAGAACTGGTCAGGGAAGTGAAGCAACCTTTGGGAGCAACCTTGACTGCAGTGACTGTAAAATGGTGATGTTCAGGATACTGAGGAGACAGAGCAAGGCAGTGTCAGGTTCATAACCCTGAACTGCAGGGCAGCAGACTTCGGCCTGCTCAGGGATCTACTTAGGGGAATCCCATAGGAGATGGACCTGCAGAGATGAGGGGTCCAGGTGAGTTTGCTAATTTTTCAAGGACCGGCTCTTCCAAGCTCAAGAGTAGTCCATCCTGATTTGCAGGAAGTCAAGCAAAGGTGGCAGGAAGTCTGCATGGATGGACAAATTGCTCCTGACATAACTCTGACATATAAAGGAAGCATAACAAGAGGTGGGAGTAGGGACAGGTGACCTGTGAGGAATGTAGAGACACTGTCTGAGCATGCAGGAATAGCATTAGAAAAGTCAAAGCCTATCAGGATTTAAATCTGTTAGGGGACATGAAGGGCCACCAGAAGGGCTTCTACAAGTATCTCAGCAGGAAGGACCCAGCGCTGAATGGGACCAGGAAACTGTAACAAATGACACAGGAGTGGCCAAGATACTCAATGCCTTCTTTGCCCCAGTTTTCACAGATAAGATTTGCCTTCAAGCATTCCAGGTCCCTGAAATCAGGAGGAAAGTTTGGAACAAGGAAGACTTATCTTTGGTGGAGGAAGATCAGGTTAGGGAACATTTAAACTAGCTGAACACACAGCAGTCCATGGAACCTGACAGGATGCAGCCTTGAGCACTGAGGGAACAGCTAATGTCATTGCGGGGACACTCAATTGTCTTTGGCCACTGACAATTGTCTTGTCAGGACAAAAAGGTGATTGGAAGCAGTCAGCGTGTATTTACAAAGGGGAGATTGTGCCTCACCCTCCCAGTAGCCTTCTACGATGAAATGACTGGCTTGGAGGGTGAAGGGACAACAGTGGATGTTTATTTTTACTTATGTTGAAAGCACACTTTCAACACTGTCTCTCATAACACCCTTGTAGACAAACTGATGACTAAATAAATGGGCAGTGGACTGAAAACTGGCTGTATGGCTGGGCCCAGATGGTTGTGGTCAGCAGCACAAAGTCCAGCTGGAGGCCAGTCACTGGTGGTGTACCCCAGGGGTCAACACTGGGGCCAACACTGTTTAACATCTTCATTAATGACATGGATAGTAGGATAGTATGCACCCTCAGCAAGCTTGCAAAACTTGGTACAAAATTGGGAGGACTAGCTGATAATCTAGATGGTTGCACTGCCTTGAAAGGCTGGATAAATGGGCTGCCAGGAACCTCATGAAGTTCAACAAAGGGAGATTTAAAGTCCTGCCTCTGAGGAGGTACAACTCCAGGCAACAGGACAAGCTGGGAAACGATAGGCTGGAAAACAGCTTTACAGGAAAGGACCTGGGGGTCCCAGTGAGCACCGAGTGAAACGAGCCAGCAATGTGCCCTTGCCGCCAAGGCCGACAGCCTGCTGGGTTGCATGAGGTAAAGGGAGGTGATCTTCCCCTCTGCTCCACCCTGGTGAGAGGTATCTGGAGTGCTGGGTCCAGTCCGGGGCTCCCCAGTAAGCAATATGGACAGACATATTGGGTTTGGAAAAGAATCGTGAAGCTGATAAAGGGACTCATATAAGGAGAGGCAGAGAGAGCCAGTACTGTTTAGTGTGAGAAGGGAAGTCTCAGGGAGGTTATATCCGTGTTTATGAACACCTTCTCAGGGGTAGTAAAGAAGACAGAGCCAGACTTTTCTCAGCGGTGCCCAGTGAAAAGACAAGGGACAATGGGCACAAATCAATATATGCAAAATTCCATTCAAACACATGAAAACACTTAACTCTGATCAAACACTGTCACAGGCTGAACCCTTGGAGATACTCAAACCCCAGGTGAATATGACCCTCAGCAACCTGCCCTAGCTGTTCCTGCTTTGAGCAGGGGTTTGGACTAGAGGTGCCTTCCAGCCTCAACTATTCTGTGATATTTACATAAAAGCCTTGTTGATATTTGATGTTCAAGGATGCGAGACTGAAAAACTGTGGAAAAAACCTCAGCTAAATTTTTCATAATGAAAAGTGCAATGTCATACTATTAATTTAAAACCACTGGAACAGTAGCACAGCACGTCTAACATACACAGTGCTCACATGTCTGTCTGATTAACTCCAAAGTGTTCATGTAGAAGGCAAATTGGAATTGTTCTCCATGATTTGCGTGACATATTTGCATGGGGAAAGAAAGCCTTCTTAATTGGGGAACTGAAAGTTGGCTATACTCTCTGCTGTTTATTAGGTCTCTTTCTATAAAGCCATGCCGAGTCCTGTTTATAAATATAGTTTTTTAGTATTCTGCAGAAAAGCAGACTGCTTCTGCATCATTTAGTCTTATAATCTCTGTGTGTTTCAAATTGTATCTGTATCCCAATTTAGGCAGTTTTCTTATGAAATATAACAGTACTTAAAAGCTGAGGGTAGTGATAAAACTGCTTTGGAGTTTTTGCTTGTCATTTTGTTCCATTGCTTTATTTTGATGCTTTTACTTTTCATCTTTCTCTGTCTCCAACTGCAAATAAACAGACTTGCCATTCTTAAGAACTCCGATAGTGCTACATTAGCTGAAAAAGGATGAAGGGCAGAAACTAGGCAGAAAAATAAAGGGCCGTTGCAACGGATGGGAGGAGAGCAAAGGAGAGGAAGTGTGTTGAGAGCTGTGGATTTGCGACGTGAAATAACCAAAGCCTTTAAAAATCGGGAATGGAACTAACTTCCAGCTAACTTCAGATGTTCTCAGCTTCAATATCTCATCTCTCTTAGGTTGCCTTAATAGCGAAGAAACATAAGCTGTTGTACAGTGTAATTCACCTGGGCTGTTTCAATTATCTGCTTGTAGATGGGCTGTCTTGTGCCTTAGAAATGCCTCTTTCTGTCTACTAACGATACAAGGCTTAGAGGATGAGCTCAAATGTAAGTGTGTGCATTTACTGAATCAACCTCAACTCTCTAGCACTGTTTTGAACACCTAAAAATGAAGAAAGGAAGCTGAACAACATAAGAAATCTGGGCAGCTTTTACCTGCCAAAGCTGGTGGTTCCCCAGAGCACCTGGAACATGAATCACCCAGTGTATCTATTTTGCATGTTTAGTGTTGTTTTTGCTTTCTGTTTTCCACAGTGGTGTCTGGCTCTGAAATGCACAGAGTATAAGTAGGGTCTGGTTGTTTGGCTTGGGTTTGGAGCTGTAAAGGGTGACATCTCCTCCTGAGGCCACCTGGCTGTCCTCAGGTTAGGTAGAGAAATAAGTAGGGACCTGGCTGGGTCCCTTCTTCCTGAGATGCTCTGGAATTACTTGCTGGTTCTTGATGGTGGCTGCAAAATTCCAGACATGGGCGCATGTGCAAATCTTGTCAGATATGTTGCTCCTTTCCATTAGTGCAGCTCTGCTGTTTTGGAGCAGTTGTGGTCCTTGGCCTCAGGATACCTTTTCTCATAAATTTGCTGTGTCAGGAAGCCATAAGTCTAAGTATTATTGCAAATGCCAGGACAAAAACGATGGTCAAGATTCCTGAAAGGTCTAAATCTGCTAGAGGATGTGCCCCTTGGTGAACAAATCTGCAGTGAGCTAGAAATGCCTGGTTATAAAGCAGCATTTAAGCAGGGGGGATTCATCCAAACAAGACACTGTACAGGTGACGAGGTAAGCTGATCCAACAGTGAAGCTACACAGAGAGAAAAGACTGAAAGCAGACTTGGTAATCCCAATGTGCGTGTGTTATATAAACAACTTATTGAAAAACCATCACTTTGGAATAGCTGTTTTTCAGCTCCAGAGGAATAATTGATAGTGGATAAAATAACAAGGAACTGAGAAGAACTGGTGAAAAGTGGCTTTCTGCAAAATCCCTGTAGGGATTCTGAAATAAACTTTCCCCTTGTGTCAAAGGCCCAAGTACCGATTCTCTGATTACTTCTTAATAGCTGATCAGCCAGTCATGAATTCACTGCTAATGCACAATGAAAAATAATATGATTTCAACCTAAATAATTTATAAGCACCAGCCATCACTGGCAATACAGATGTAGTTAAAAATGATTCCTACCTTCAGTTTAGGAAGGAACAGGTATAATGTAATTTGTTCTGTAAAAGTGAGATGTCCTATGTAAATTCAGGATTATATTTTCTGACAAGTCTTCAGTAAATACCAGCATTCGTAAAGTTCTAGGGAAGTTTTGTCTGTTTATGAAGTAAATTGTACCTCAGAGCTCTTGTGATTTCTCTACCTAACCAGTGTTATCTTTAGGCTAATATATTATTTTTAAATTATCTGTAGCTATCCAAGTAGTGGCATTTCATATATAAATGTATTAGGTAGTATAAAATACTAATATAAACTTTTACTAGTATAAGCTACTACATTTTATTATGCAATCTAATGTAAAGCTTGCTTTTTTTTTTACATTGTTCCCTATTAGATATTCAGACATGAATATCTGCATTAGAATATTGTGTTATTTAGAATACCTTACACAGTACAGAACAGTTTATAACATTAAAGTGGAATTTATATTTTTATAAATTTAGAGGGACAGTGACAGTAACTAAGTCATTTTTAAATGGGATATTAATTCATAGGCCAGTATTGCTCTAAATGTTTATGAATGTCTAGCATGCTCAGAGTTCTAGGTTTTTTTAAATGATAAAATATTTGATGAAATACTGCTTTGCAAATATATGCTCTTGGCATTCAACGAACTGGAGGAATCCTGCTTCATTAAATTGAGTCTGCTGTTGCTCAGTACGAAAATGTATAAATCTACAGCTATTCCTCCCAAATCCCACAAGGCAGGCGGTGGTAGCCAGCCACCTGGATGCTTTTCAGTCTCATAGGATCTCATTAGATGCTGAGTATACCAGCCACACTTCTGCCCCTTTTGCCTATGTTCCTGTTCCTAAACACCAGTCTGACCCCAGCCCTGCTAGCTCCCTGTCCAGGACGAAAACGGGCAATATTGACGTGTTGCCTCTCCAAACTCAGCCTCTGGCTGTGGCCTTGCCTTGCCCTTCGCTCTGGTGGTGTGTCACTGGCTGTGTGGTGTTCCTGGCCTGAAGCTAGCTCAAGTCTCACTCCCACACGGGTTCCCTTGGTGCTGTACTGCAGCTCCGTGCAGTCTCCATACCTGGCTCTGAACATATTTTTAGCCTTCATTTCCTGTAATCAAGAACTGTGGTCAGTAATTGCTATTTAAGGTCAGGCTACCTCACTAGTGGTACCCATATTTGTTTTCATATTCCTACCAGTGAACTGAAAACATCTGCTAGGTGGTGGCTGGGAAGGCAGGTACAACAACTTGCACCTGCAGTCACCTGAATTTGGTAAGGAAAGATGTAAAGTTTTACAGATCATTAAAACAGTAACTATTTCCTGTTTGAATTTTGGTACCTTAATAAAAGGCACCTTTGACATAACTAAGATGGGAAACCACCTTCTCAGGAAATAAAAATGTGTGTGGCCTCCTGAGTTTTAATTCACTAGCTGCAGCTAATTAATTGCTTGTATTGTCTATGTGTATAATTATGTTCTTTACTATCAGTAGCTTACTTATCACTGTGTATCTTTTTTTTTTTTTTCCCTTTCAGAGTGTTCCGGAAAAAATTTTGAAGCAAAGGCAGTGGTAGGTTATTGTGGGCCTAATCTTCTTCGTATATTACTCAGCAAGAAAAATAATGAAGCTGGTGAAGCTGACTTGTAGACTGTAAAATGTTATTCACTTGATGCTTTGGGCTTGGAGGGATACTGTTGAGAGTGGTTGAAGTGTTTGGATAGGTGCCTGTACTCTCCAGGGAATCTGTGGAAAAGCAGGTATTGAAAGTCCTCCATAGCCATTGGAAAAGGATTAAAAGTCCTCCAGGATTAAGGCTCCTCCATGGGTTTGGGAGCCCCGGGTTGCACTCTCCCACTTGGGCGATGTTCTCCTGCTGACACAGGTACACACGTGGCACGGTGTAAGAGAATAATTTTAAAAGGGAGCCTTACATTTGCTTTATCAGAGGTCAGGGCAAGCAGCAGGCAGAGCATGCATCAGCAAAGGACAGTTATGCATTTTGGCTCTGATCCTTGGAAGCTCTCCTGCATAGATCCTGAACTGAACAGCTTAGCGTCTTTCAGTGATACCTAGAATTGCTCCCTGCTTTGATTTTTCATTCTGTTCGTGTACAGTTTCTCTGTCAGCAGCACATCTGTATGCAGCCATTGTTTAATGAAATTATTGCCCTGGAACAGTATAATTGAAGTTCTTTTCCTCTTTAGTATGACCATGTGTATTTTATCTGCTTTGTCTGCTTTAGTCATGTTTTCTAGGAGCATAAAACCATTAAGTGGGTCACTTGGAGGAGGAATGCGCTGCACCTTACTAAGTGATGGCATGCCATCAACCGCACATTTACAGTCCTTTCCAGTTCTCTCCCACATTGGCTGTTGATGCATATGCCTTCATGGGCAGGAGATAGCACTACTCTGCTCCAATGTTCCTGTCTACCAAGAGGCATGTATTATTCTGCACTGTTTCTTAGCATGACAAATTGGTTTCTTCCTGTTGGAAACAGAAATTTCTGCTTGCTGCCCTGCTTCTTGACACTGCTTCTCTTTCTGTTCTCTCCTCATTTCCACAGGAGCCTGGTGTTCTTCGGAAGTTCCTCAGGTAGACAGGTGGCTACTAATGGCCATTGGGTAATTGCAGGTGAAAATTTTAGGGTTGCAGGCCATGTATCCCTTTCTTAACTTGCTGATTATGGCATGCTCTTAGAACACTTTTCATGACTCTAGACCTTGCATTTAATCTGCGCTTTGCATTCAGAATAATCCCTGTCAAGCAGAAGTGGCATTTTGCAGGTGCCATAAATGAAATGTATGGTGGTGAAAAATAAACAAGGCAAACTCTAATTTAAGGTATGTCTAGTAAAGCCCAAAAGACATTTTCAGCAGAAAGTATGTGATGTTGGAAGGGTTTTGCAAAGGGAAAGGACGAGACTGCTGAGAAAATGAGACTACCTGCTTGTTCTTGCTCTTTCTTTGACCTATCATTCCTCATCCTGCACTTAACTAGCAACAGACCAGTCCCAGTGCAGATTTTTTCTGTTCCCTGCAGAGCCCTCAGCAAAAGAAGACCATAAAAAGCATCAGCCTGAGCATCTAGAAAGGATTTCCTGGATTAGAGCCTAAAATTACTTGACATCAGAGATGAAGATAGCAGATGAACCTAGAGAGTAAGTTTTTTCTCTGTTCCTGGTGGGTCTTGCTAGACACCATGCAAGCATTGTAAAGGGCCTAACCAGGTATCACTGTTCAGCCTGAAGGAACAAGAAAGCCGTGTACAGGGAATGTGTAGTCATCTCTCTTTTATGACCTGCATATTTCATGGATAAAGTAATGTACAGAATAAAGATGGCCTCAGATCTCTAAGTTAATGAACTTCATGGAGCTTCAAAGGGAAGCACATGTTGCAGGAAAACTGGGGAAACTCAGGCAGGATTTTAATGGGCAGGCACCTACAGGCAGTCATAGTATTATCAAACATAACTCCATTTATTAAAGGATGGTCAGGCCTTACAAGCAGAAAAACTAAATTTTTTGCTCAGCACATGGTGGAAAAAGGATCAAAAAGAGGCAAAAATATTACGGTGAAGAGATTTCTGACTCTGCTGATCTCATCAATGCCCTCATTAGCACTTCTTCAATTATTAATTGCTCTGGCTGCTGCAGTTATTAGTGATCCATATTAATCCTCCAAGGAACAAGAGATGACAACACTGAGTCATGATGACCTTGTCTTTCCATATGTTACAACTGGTCGGGAATTTTCCAATGAAACAGCTGTTCACTGGAAAGTGGGAATTCTTAAAAATCTTTGGTTTTATTCAAAATATACATATTTCATTGATTTCTGTTGGGAAAGTCTTCTTGGATCTGACATGGCCTTCTTATAGCTAAGATTCATGAGGAGGGTTTTCTCTAAAGATATGAGACAAATAGACCCTCTTTCTTCCTAGTAATTCATGCAAAGTGAAAGACAGATGACTAAGGAACACCTAGCACAGACTGCATTCTAAGCTGACCCAACTTCAAGACCCATTTTGCCTAAACTGGCCTCACACAATGGGGCTTTCTATTTTGAAAGATCCCACCTTTGTGATAATTTAAAAATCCATGGGATAGGAAAGACATTTCTTGTTTTTCTGCAATGGAAGCTAAAAAAGAGTATCAGATAAAGACAATAACCCCAAACCTTAACAAAACAATAGGGAAGTGGTATCATCATTGGTCATATTTGTCTCATGGGTGTTTCAGATGTTTTGTGAGAGTCACAGCTGGATGAGAAGGAAACTTCAGAGATTAACTTTCAGACACTATCAGGTCAACCAAATATTGAATTAAGTTTATTGTATTCTGAAAACAACACATTCTTCCTTTCAAGATACTTTGAAATATATCTTTGCAATCTAGTTTGTCATCTTCTTCCCAAAGACCCACCAAGCTCTAGTAAACCCACAAACAATACGTAGTTCTCCTGTGTGCATTGAAATGCTTATAGTATTTTAGCATAGTTAAAGAATTTTCACCTTTTCTTTTTCCATACTCCTGCCTAACTCAGTGCTCTTTCTGCATATTCAACAGGGCAATGGTTCTGTGCAACAAAGAATTTTAAGTATGTGATTAATGGTTATATTGAAGTGTACACATTTATCCAGTCGGAAAAGTCTGCTGGAAGGTGATGTACCCTTTAAGCCAACAGATTCAAGAAGATATTACTTCAGGGTTTGTTATCATCAAAGTTTTTGCTCATCTTTCATGTGAGATGAGCAGTGGTCTTTGGTAGGTCCCAGAGGAACCAAAGAGTTGTTCTTTCTAGTGTGAGAAGTAAAGATCAGAAACAGCAACTAAATGGTTGGGGTGTGAGTTACAAGGCCAAAGTGAAATGAGGCAAGAAAGTGCTAGGAAAGGAAAATGGGTGGGGTAGCATATTCAGGAAAGAGGAAAAAACCAGAAGAAAAGTCAAAATAGAAAATGAATGAAAATTTAAAAAGTGAAATCTAGTTTTCTAGACTGAAAGGTGTCAGACCACCATCACTTTTATTAATTAGCATTATTAGTACCATTATTATTAATATTATTGCTATTGTTTAATTTTTCTTGACAATAATACTAACAAAGAAGTGAGGAGCTATGACAAAAATCCTATAAAAAATTGGAAAAGGCTCTAAAGGAGGGACAGAAGTCTGTTTAACAGTTATCCATTCTGGTTGTGGGGTAAGTTGTCTACCATTTCCTTTTCAAAGATGGGGGGGAAAATTAATATTTGTGCAGTGACTTGGAGGCAGGTGTTACCTGAATGAAGGAGAACTAGAGCTGATCAAATAAATGTGAGACTTTTTCAAAACCCGCTTTTTATACCTCCCCTCAAATTAATATTTTCCACGGATTCCAGATAAAGAGAAGGAAGGGGACACTCCCTCTTGCTAACTAAACCTCTCCATGCAATTATAACTCCTGCAGTTTATAGTTTTGGTGGGCCAGTCAACCTGAAATACAACTAGTCAAAACGCTGTCATAAACTGAAGTATATAACTTGTCTCTAGTAGCTTAAAATCAGGCTGCTTGGAGATTACAAGTTGCTACTGATCAGAGGCCCTAAAAAACTCATTAGTAACCTGCTGATGAGCGAAGGTAAACTAGGTCCAATGTTGCTAGGATAGAAACACATTGCGTATGAAGTTCCTTGAGCCACTAGGCTTTGATGGGCCAGAGGGGAGCCACTCAAGGTGCTTATTTTTCCTGATGCTGGAACTCAGTAGTCCCAACTCAGCAGCAGAGATGCTCGATGGGGAATGCTCACATGCAAAAGCTCTCCCTCTGCTCCCAGGTAACATGGCTCTTTGGGAAAGGGTGTTCGTGGCCTGAAAAATCTCTTAGACCAAAGCCACAGACATGTTTGAGGGTTAGTCTGGTGTGAATACCCTCCCAGGCACATCAGGGAGACAGTGAAAGGATTCATCTCAAGACAAAAACATAAATTGCTTTTTGGTTATTTTGGAGCAAGAGAAGACGAGTTGCCCGCATTTTGAGTTTAGATACTATTCAGAATGTGTTTTTAATTTAATTTGATTTAAGCAGGGTTTAGAAAGCCAAGCTCCTAAATCCATTCAGTAACTCAGATTTGAATTAAGTAGCTGGTGACAGGAACAAGGGTAGTGGGAAGGAAACATTATACCTACTTCTGCTCAGAGGAACATCCTTTCATGGGAAGGATAAGGGAGTAAGAATCCTTCTAAGAATACTGTTGAATTCATGGCAGCTTAGGAGAGCTAAAAAAAAAAAAATAAGGATAAGGATTTGCAATAGAACTTTGTAAGAATAAAATCTGGAGCAGCTGAAATAAAATGGATTCTTAGTCC
This sequence comes from Falco biarmicus, assembly GCF_023638135.1. Taxonomy (NCBI): domain Eukaryota; kingdom Metazoa; phylum Chordata; class Aves; order Falconiformes; family Falconidae; genus Falco; species Falco biarmicus. The sequence goes on along the minus strand of NC_079292.1, from coordinate 32,971,569 downwards.
TTAAAGTCAGAATATCATCACACTGAGCAGGTCCTTCCTTTTAACTCTCATAAGAGACTGCTTTTCCTATTCACTCATGTTTCTTAAATTCTTTTTTATTCCCAGTCAATGGAATTGAGTAAAGCTCTATTGCATGATTGGCCACAACTGTTTTCTGAACGTTGAGTACAGGGAAATTTCCTGGACTTCCAGGTTTTGTTTGTGTTCCGTTTTCTACAGCTGCATATCCACATGGAAAAGCACTTCCAGTGCTGGGATCCATGTTGCAAGTGGCCTGTACAAATACATGAACTTCCTTGTAAGAGAAAACTTAAGCAAGGTGGGTTGGTTTAGTAATAATTCTCTGGAGAAGTAACAAATAGCCCTAATCAATAAAGATTGTTGCCTTTAACTCCTTTCACCCTCATAGTTTCTAATGTACTAGTCAGAAAGAAAGCAGGAAGGAAGAAAAAGAAAGCAAGAAAGAAAGAAAGAAAAAGAAAAAGAGAGAGAGGGAGGAAGAAAGGAAAGAAAGAGAAAGGAAGGAAGAAAGAAAGAGAGGAAAGACTGGAGAGTGGAAGGAAGGGAGACAGGAAGGGAGGAAGTGTGATTTTCCCTGATTCATGTGAGTTTCAGGTCACACTGAACTTTTCACAGAGATGGTGTGCAAGTGGAATGGATTTTTAGCAGTTGAGAAACTTGTCTGGGTAAGGTTTTTCCATCTCAATGCCAGTTAGCACCGCTATTTTCAGGTAAGAGATGGTAAGGACAGAAAAAATGAGCTATGTGAATATATGCTATGCCATTCCTTAGATGTAATGTTCATGTGATTATTATTTTCAGTCTTCATTTGCAGGATTTCAAATGTTAGGGAAAAAAATCCAGACAGTCTTAGCTTCTTCCCTGAAGGAAGCCACAGTTACAAGCTCACACTTTTTGTCTGCCTGCCTACCAGTCTGTCTCTTGCCTGTGCCATTCTTTCCACTCTGTGTTATAAGCCACTGGTGGATTTTAGCTAAATTGAGGGAGAAGTGGAAATCGGAGAAGTAACACAGTTTCTGCCAGCTCTGTAAACCAGACACATGGGGACATAAGCAAGACCACAGAAAGAACCACCTCTCTCTTATTAGGTAACAAAACACTCCAGGTAGAACAGAGAGCTTTTCAGTGGCCCAGTTTTGAGATAGCCTTCAGTGAGTGCTCACAGTTACAATGAGTCTACAAGAAACCAAGGTCCTTGAGCTCGGTGCTCAACAGCATTTGTTTATATTTCCTCCTTCAATTGCCTTATCACAAGAATAAAAGCAATGCACAGTGCTGATATTGTAACTCTGTACTATTGATGACAGTGACAGGTATCAGTACTTTATTCTGAATATCTGCTCTGTCTCATACTCTTTTTCTCCCTTCCTCTTCCCTCTGCTCAATTGCAGACACGTGTTCACAGACACTGCACAAAGGTTTTGCTAGGGTTTAGTCCTGGGATCCTAAAGCTGAGAGTAATAGCCAAAGTTTTTGCAAAAAGAAAGACTGGGCAGATATTTCAGTAATAACTGGGACTCAACAGGTTGAGATTTAATTCTGCATGCTCTGCATCTTCCAGGCTTTTGTTCCTTATCTCTATAATCTGAATAATGAAATTTCCTTTCTTCTACCTTTTCTTCACGTAGATCATAGCGGCTGAGGTTTCTTGGTATGCCTAGCAAAGGTCTGATGCTGTGTGAACATTGGGAAAAACCCTCTCTGGCAGATGGAAGTAGGAAGGTGAATCGCTTTATCTCAGCCAAGGACCCCAAAACAGATACAAGCCTGGTTCTGCAGTCTGTATCCAGACAAGGCTCAGACTCAGTGGAAGCACCAGCAGAATGAGGGCAGCCAGGTAAGAGCTCATCTCCTTTCATAATGTGCAGGCATCATATGCCTCTTCTTGTGCTAGTGTACTATCACACATTGTATGCTGTTGCTATAAATTATTAATTATTTTAAGCAAGAAAACTGTATCTTGCCTTTTTGCTTCATTTCATTCGTTCAGTGACCAAGGTCAGATGATGCATAAAAATCCCATAATTCCAACTCTGAGCAGGCAGTCCTTGCAGCAGTTGTAGAGATCATGCTGACCCTGTTCCCTTTCAGATTGTTGTTTCTAGATCCACTCTTGAAGAGGAGAAAAAAATGTTTGCAATACCTTGATCTGTTTATTTACAACTTGCCAGATCTTTGGCTGGAAGCATCCCAAGCACAAGAAAAAAAAAAAAAAAAACCACAACAAATTTATATGAAATCAATTTTAATTAAATTAATTTATATTATCCTAGAATTTCTTTGCTAGTTGATTTTCTTTCCTGATTATATATAAAAAAATTAATTATTCTGTTAGTTACAATTTACTTGTCTCTCATAGTTGAAATTATTCTTGAATGGAAGTTCTTACTAAAAGGGATTTAATTTTAGCATTTTTATGGAAAACAAAGACACCAGTTTTACATATAGTTCTCCTCCTCACCACCCCCATTTACATATTCAGGAGAATTTAGAGCTCAGAAAAGGTGCCAGACTGACAGCACTGGAAACTCAGTCTCTGTTACCTGCAGGCTGCTGGATTTTGCACCACTACTGTATGTCAACTTGATAGGAAAGTTCATGGTTTAGAGGGTACTTCATGCTTCCGAACATTATTTTCTTGGTCTACTAACAGTGCCAACAACAGCAAGCTACCAGACTTGAAACTATTCCCACAGGCAGTGAGGAAGAAGAATATCTTCTGGCAGGGGAGTTGCTGCGGGATCTGACATTGCTGTAAGTGCATCTCAAATGAAATTTCCTCTTGCAAAATCTCTGACCAGCAGTCCCAAAGAGGTCTACCGGGGAGGAGGGCAAGAAAGTAATAATCCATCCTGAAGCTCCACCCTGAGACTGAATTTAACTACCTGAGATGTGACAATGGGTTTCCAAAGTGAGAAGGCATTCACAGCCATTCTTTTTTGCCGTTTTGTCTTGGCGTTATATATGATGTATGCTTCTCAGCAGGACAAATTAATCTGTGCCAAGTTCCATGTTGCAGTGCCTAGACTGCTTCCTGCGTGCTTGGTCAGCAGCAGTTCACTAAACCCCTCTGCTCTGCCTCGGAGTCTGTGGGGCTGACACCTAATGTCATTACAGAGCAGCTATGAAAATGATAGAATTTTGTTTTCTCCCCAACAGTTTGGTTTTCAGAAGGACAAAACTGTCGAAACCAATGCTGTTGTTATTCAAAAATTGAGTCTGGGGCATCTGTAGATGAGAATGAAAAAAATTAAATGCTTACTCTGCAGCTTGTGGAGGAGTACACTGAGGGGCACAGGAATATCAGCCTGCACATATTTGGCTGCAATATTTTACACTCTTCCAACATTTCTGCAAAGAAAGAGACGGTCCAGTTTTTAGCAAGAGTTCATCTTTCTTTATTGTTTCTTTTTAACATAGCATATTGTATATGGAATCTACATTGCATCTTACTATAATCCTTGCTGGGTTAAAGTTGCGTCTTGGTCTCTTAGAGATCTGTGGTTTGTGGTGTGAAACTCAATGACACAGCTGGCAGGATGTCACCAGTGTAGCCCGTGTGATGTGTCTCAGACACTTGCTCCAATAGCAAATTTCTGATATAAATCTATGGCAGTGAGTGCAAACAAATTCAAGACAGACAAGATGATAAACACCATGGTTCAGCAGCTCATCAAATTATTTTCAGATATTCTGTGAAGGTTCTTTTAGTGAAGTTTTGCCCAATCTCCCAAACTGTTTCACTGAAGAATAGGTTGCAGGGTCTGGGGATGTCTTTTTTTTTTTTTTTGGTGGGATGGCTTTTCAGGTAGCTAAAATGACGTGATATGAATCACCTTCCTGTTTGTCTTGCCTAACTGTTTAATCCAACTTTTAACAGCTGGATGGGACTTCAAAGGCTGGCTGGCTAGAACACTGGAACATAAACCATAAGGAACAATCCTGCAGAAGATGGTCTAGAAGATTCCTCCACTACTAATGAATTTCTATGAATTTCAAGTGTAAGCTGCCATTAAGGGCAAGTAATGGTCACAATGCTATCTTTAACTACTACTATCTCCTTTTGATATTTTGGGGCTCCTTTTGATATTATGCATACTGCATACAAAAATACAATATGCAAAAATGAAGATAAAAGTAGGAAAAGATTGCAGTCTGCTTTGGTCAACATGATGAAAATGATCAGTTTAGATAAATATTTAAATGTCTGTTTTTCAGAAATTACTTTGGTCCCATAGGAGAAAAATACGTTTTGACATTTCAGGAACAGGCGAGAGTATTGCCATTTTGGGCAGCAGCATAGTGGGCACAGAAAGCCTTAGAGGCAAGGTCTTTTTAACAACTAATATAACCTGGCAAGCAAGCAAATATGAAAGGCAAAGTGTGACAACTTGGCTGCTCAGAAATGAGTACCATTTAGGAACTAAAAGTTTTTTTACAAAAATATGTGTATGTGGAACCATGGACCTGAATTCTGAAGATCTCCTTTTCTCTGCTATTATCACCTTCTGGCGGGCGAACTCTTACCTTTCTCACGCTGCTGGCTGGTCTGTTCAGTGCTGCAGCCCTCAGTTTACAAAGGGGAAGATGCTGAGCCCATTCGGATCAGGGAATCTGCAGATAATTCAGGTGTTACCAGCAGAATTACCCTGTGTTTCCCCTCAGGGGAAAAAAAGAAAAAAGATAATTTGTCCTTCTAGATAAAAAGTTGTTTTATCTTTGACTCCTTCTGTGCATAGATGAGTCAGCCAGGTGTCACAGCACTCTCTCAGATCCCTTGTCTGTCTTTCTGAGAGCTGGACTTCACCTGCAAAATAAGAGCTGGCCCTGATCTGTAAAATCTGGATCCCAATCCATATATCCTCACTTGCTGGTTACCTCCCCAGACCAGCTGCCTCATGCAGCACTGGCTTATCTCCCTTTTGTCTGAGCTATTCTGAAGTGCCCAGTTCTAATGCAGCTTCATCATACAAAGCACCTCAAGCTCATTATTTATTTCTTTGTGTCATTATAAGGTTAAGAGGTAGATCTTCTATACCACGTGAACTAAGTTTTAGTTTGTGTTGTGCCCTTTTTTCCTGGAATTTGCTCTTCCCTCTTTGTTTCTGTGCCTGGCAGAATGCAAAAATGTGAGATACACAGGTTCTCCTACAAATGTCTCAGAGGGCATTGCAGCAGCTTGGGTGGTAAACAGCCTCTGTCTTCATAGTGTCAAAACAAAATAGGCCAGCACTCCCTCAGAAGCTGCATAATCTGTGAAAGCTGCTGACTCTGGGTAGCAGATGTTTGTGATTATGCTGGATACAAAGGAAACAGGACCAAGGAGGGCAGGCCAGGAGCAGAGAGGAGCCTTCAGAACCAGGTATGCAAACACAACAATCAAGGTAACAGTACTCAGCTAATGCAGCTGTATGACTGACCGGTCAAGGGACACAGTGAGGGAGTTTGTAACACCAGCCTTGTTTTTATTAACAGGAGAAAACCTCAGAGAGGTACGGTACCAGGCCCAGGATCAGCTGGTAAGGTATTGGTAGTGCTGGAAAAAGCACTTGGTCTCTGCATCCCCTTCTCTTGCTCTCTTTGGTTCTTTTGTAGCGCCCTGTGGCTCAGAGCCCTTGTGTCCTAGCAGGACAGACTGAAAGACATAAAGGAGCTTTGTCCTTTGCAGGGTCTGTGTGCTGCAGGACAAGAAGGAGTTGTGCTCCCTTTGTGGGGTCTGTGTGCTCAGCCAAGGACCAGGTGAGAGCTTCTCCTGGCTGCATATTGCGCCTCATTTTTACAAGCACATTCTGAAAAAAATTAGTACTTTTCCTGCTAAAGTGCTTTTCCTTTGAACCTGACCCAGTTCTTAGCAAACCGTCTGGGCTACAGAGCTAAGTGGAATGTAGAAAAATCCTACTGGCTCGCCCTGGCACACCGAGTGCAGCTCCCACTGTGAGACTGAAGTGAAAGCTCAGAGGTACCAGAGGTGGGCTGTGCACTGCACACAGCAGGCGTGGATGGGCATCCATCTTGTTCCGCTGCTGGCAGTGTGTTCCTGTGTGTTTACAGTGGCAGACTGTGAAAGACAGCTTCGAAAAAATGCTACATTCTTATAAACTTACATTTATATGCTACTTTGGTGTGAGATTGCACTGCGTAATGTGTCCTCACTAAAATCCAGTGATACGCTCTGGGTTAAGGATTTGCTGCAGGATACTAGTTGAAAACCAAAGGTTATTTTCATACTCCAGTGCATTGTCAGAATATGATTTTAGAAAACAAGAAACACGACAAAATAGGTGGGTTGCAAGCTGCCAGCAACCTTACCCAAGGACTGACCTCCCCAGCAGTGTGTGGGGCAAGGATCCAGTACTGAAAGGTGTATTTCAAAGAGACAGCTGGCTGAAATCCTAGCCTGGTTGAAGTACATGAGAGTTTTGATCAGCAGATTTCCTCTTGATTTGTGTAATAGCAAAGCTGAGGTGGAGCTAACGTTTTGATTTCAAACATTGTAACCAAACAGTGAGAAAAGTCTAATAATAAAAGCAGGACCCTGAGGACAGCAGAATAAAGTTCTGTGCCTAGTTGTACTCCAGACTGGTTGAACAACCTTGACAAAAACTTTGGCATTGAGGCTTTCCGAGGCTGCACCAGAGAGAAAGAAATGCAGAGATGGAGCTTGCGGGAGGCAGCTGCTTGAGCAGTGAGGCAGAGGCATGGTGTTAAAGTGAGACCAGGCGATGGATCGTGGAGTGAGGACTTTCAGGGAAAGAGCGTCAAGCGCATGACAGTTTGCAGAGCTTAGCTAGAAAATGGCGGGTAAGGACAGATAGGTGGGAGGAGGGGAGGCATATTTTTCTCCTCCAACCCAGCAAAATCAGTGCTCACTTCTGGCTGCAAAGCCCTGCTGCATATGCAGAACCCTACCCAGGCTGGTAACAAATATGTGGGCATATGGATAGGATTATCCTATTATTATTTTGCAACTTCCCCAGGAGTAAGATCAAAGGCAGGATCCTACACTCCACTGCAGATAGAAGGTCATTTGCCCTCTTGAATAACCAGAGTGACTTTTTTTTTCTTCTCTATTGCAAAGAACAGTTCTGTAGAACTCATTCCCATGTAAGCGTCTACAGGGTAAAGCTGGAAGTGCTGAAGTGAAACCCTAAATTTTTAGAAAGCTATAGTGAAATTATATTCCTTATCTGGTCACAAGAGTGTGAAGGGAAAGGAATAGCACAGGTCTGTCCTAACTCAGCACCAGAGAATCAAGAGATGCTTGTTGAAATAACTTTTCCTAGTGGTTATTATGCTCTCAGAATGATGGGGAAAAGCCGAAGAAAAATATTAAAAGAGGCTGAATAGAAATGTAGCTATTTCCATTTCACTAACCGTGATGAATTTTGAAAAGATGTTTCATCTTCTGAGCAAGACTAAATTACAGAAGGATGACAGATGGGTTTTGGGCTGAATACAAGGCTGCAAATCACTTAAATGGCTCCACTAACATCAGACTGCAAGGATGCTACCAGTTTAGGAATTTAGAAATGTTATCATTCGAACAGCATTTGTTGATTAGTTTGCATAAAAACATAGTTTGATAAAATGCATTCTCTCCATAGATTAACTGCATGTGATTTCCCCATCAATGATAAAAAGTGCTTAAGCAATTAAAATTATCCAAACCTCACTTTAGTGAGGCAACTGCTCTGCTTCTTTTTCTGTGGTCACCCCAGCTGTGCTTACTGCTTAGCCAGCTCTCCAACCTCATCTCCTGGTTCCCTGCCATGCTGGTGTCTTCTTTTCCACCCAGGGAGACCACACTGTGCTGGGCCATGCAATGAACACATGAGCACATCTGAACACATCAGGCCTAATGTGTAACGTGTTAAGTTCATGAGAGAGGCCACAGCACAAGGAAGGAATCTTCTTGCCAAGCTGCTTTGAGCGTGGAGCCCTTCTCTCTGCAGCTGATCACAGGTCCCACAGGTATCTGGGTCTGGCGTGTGAGGCTGTGGGTTGAGAGATGAAACCCAAGGACCACATCCTTCTGCTTGCACAGGACTGTGAGTCAAGAGACAAATATGGGTGGCCAAGACTGGAGAGCTGGTCTTCCCCACCCCAGCCTTAGTCCTGTTTTTGGAAAGGCACTGTGCTGAAGAGGTCTTGTTGTCATGCTGTCCTATCACTTCCATCAGCCCCTTTTCCTGATGCCTTTTTCTTTCTCGTAACGAGGCCTGGAAATTATCTTGTCTTCCTATTTATTGTGATGCTCCCACTGCTGTAATACCTGGTTTTCATGAAGACCTATCAAGGCAGTATTTCTGGGAGGTTGGAAACATCGTGTTGCCAGTGGAGCAATACAAAACAAGAGGCACGTCCCTGGCATGCAGCAGAGTGTGGCCCAGAAAGTGACGAGCTCCTGTTGACACTGCTCCAGAACTGGGAACTTCTCAGCTGTGCCTCGCATGATGCTGAGCAGGCTACAGGCAACTTGCTGGCACAGACACCTCCCCGGGAGGCTCACAGGTGTGAGATTACATGCGGTGACATGGCAGCCTAGCCTGACACTAGCCCACCACATCCGCACCTTGCTCCACTGCTTGCAGTGGACATGCCCAGTTACACGCCAAACCTCTGTGGTCCAGCCCAAGTAATGCTGTAGGAAACTAGCCAGACTGTCTTCTGTGGGTTTCCATCCCTCTGAAATAGAAGAAATAATGTGAATTCCTTCTCCATACCAAGAGGATACGGTGATATTCCCCCAGGGAACATGGAGGGAAGGAAGGTCCCTGCATCCCATTCTGAAAGTATGGATAGGAAGAGACCTGGTGCTCCTCCCTGCTGCCCCTAACAGGGAGGAGATTTCCATGCAAAGGCAGAGACCTAAAGGGGTGCAAAAGGCTGACTCTCAAAAGGTGGTGAAATTACAGCCCCTAGATAAACAAGTACCTTCTTCGTGTTTATCAAAAGCCTGCAGTAATTTTTGTCATCTGTCAGTCAGTTGTTGTATTCATAATAGAAACAGTAATATAGGACAGTGATGCGCAGCATGTATCTGAGATAATATTTTAATCATATTAGATGGAGATCGATCAGTGGGCCCCAGCTCTCCATCCATTCACCTTCAGGTTTTTTTCAAACACTGGCAGTTCCAGAAGAGTTCATGGAGACAAATAATGAAGTTGAGTGAACATAGAAGTGCTCTGGGTTTTGAAGCATCAGTTTAAGAAATACAGCCGGGTGATGAAAGTGCTATTTTAGGAAATCAATTCAGCACCATTTTCAGGTTCATAGATATTCCAGATGAAAAAGACCTATTAGCCCATTTGTCCATCCTTCCTGCCAAGAAAGGATTATGGGAGCCATTGATATCTGAATTTGTGTCAGTCTTTCCAGGTGCCCTCTTTGCAGCAGCATAAATACATTGGCTGCAGATTGTTCCTTACTTGCAGCTTCTGAATCACACACACCACTGCTAACAGTGCTTAGGGGGGAAGCAGGGAGCAGCCAGGTGCAGCTTTCCAAAGGACAGGGCAAATCTGTTAGCAATAATTTTCGTTCTTCCTAATCAGGCTCATATATTCACAGAAGAGGATGAGAAAAGAGAATGGCTTGATGCGTGACAGCTTCATGCTTCATTACGTTCTTTGTGCCTGCAAGACAAATGAGTTTTCCCAGTGTCGGGACTGGGTATGATAGGCTTAATATTTTATTTTGTTAGTCAAGAGAAATATCCAGAACTTTTAATTCCATCCCTGCAATTCAATGAGGAAGCAACTATCTTGCCTTTACATGCTTAAATATCATTGCCTCCTAGGGATTGGCAGAGCCTGTTTGATGTTTCTTACATTTGGTTCTTAAATTGCTTTTAGGAAGTACGCAGGTACAACTCAAATTGCAGAACCGAGCATTCGCTTTGTAATGCAAATACTCAGACTAGCAGAGACAGAAGCAAGAACCTACTTGCTAGCCCCTTTATGCCCTTATGCATCAGGAGTGACTCATCTGAGACTGCAAGGGTTAACATGGCACAGAGCTGCTGGGGAGAAAGGGGCCCCAGCAGCATACATTTGTTCTCTTTCCTTGCTGGGTCTCATTTTCTTATGCCAATTTTTTCTTGCTAGCAGCTAATTTCTCTTCTGGATTCCTCTAGTGTTTCCTAGTGCAAGAAACTACCGGTTTCTGAGAGAGGTTGCAGGGAAACTCATTAAAAGTACAGCGTCCCATCGCTCCACGGAGGAACAAAAACTCACATAATGCTGGTGGGCTGGAAAGTTTTATAAAATATCTTAATGTGATGCTGCTTTTAGTTAAGCACCATGGGCAGAATACATAAACTAGAAAACTGCGAGCCCATCTCTCCTTGCTGGACCCAGAGGATGATGGATGTGTATTTGTTCCCAGTGCCCTCAGCACTTCCCATCTCCCTAGAAGTGCTAATTCAGCATTTCTGCGGGGCCGCTTTGCTGCTGTGAGCTGCTGACAGGGAGCACCGACAGTGCCGGGCACCGCAGGGTAGGTGTGGTGTTGCAGGGGACACCCCGGACACTAATCCAACAGTACACAACTGATATTGGCAATTAAAGCAATTGCAGCAAAACCAGAGAGATCAATGCTATTAGCCTGCCCGGCAGCAGCTCCAAATGCTCTAGGAGAGGACAAGAAGCTGACCAATAACTTGGATTTTTTTCAAAGAATAAAATGCCTTTTCTTTAATCAAATATTCTCTCAAATCAGTGTTTGATTTTTTCAGCCAAATGAACAAACACAATAGCAGATGGAGTCCCTGTTTTTTTTTTCCCCAGCATGTTCACAGCTGGAATGTGCAAAGCCTTAATCTCCATTTATAAGAATATTAGTAAATATATTTGTATTCAGTGTTGCTATGGAGTCTGAATGGTAAATAATGATGTTCTCTGTATATTGAGATGGTTGGCAAGGTGTTAGTAATCTGGGCTACAATACTTTTCCGTCATACTGCAATACCAGATTTCTTTAGGAAAATACCTTTTTGATGCATTAATATGCACAACAAAATACAGAATTTTACCAGTATAATCCTTCTTCATAATCCTGAATTCCTTTACATGGACTTGTTTTTTATAAAGAACAATTCATTAAATGATCCTTTTGGTGTGACGGGGCATAATTTGCCAGTGATTATCTAAGAACTAGAATACTTTTAAGGTACAGTTTGGGAAAAAGAATCCAACAACTTGGGTATCCTTTTTATCATGTTTGATTCAAAGAAAACATCTGTTCTGGGTCATCCCTTCAGTAATGACCTCAGTATGTGAGGTGTTGACAATTAAATTTGGTGTTGACAGAAACGTGTGAGGTTCTGTTGGTCCAGGGGGAGATAGGGAGGTGGTGATGGGGTGACCCAGAGGACTGCAGTAGCAGGAATCAAATTGCATCTGGCAGCACAAGGTGGAGGACCAGGCACCAGGGGACTAATTGGAGGGTAAACTCAGAGCTCATCAGCTGGAAGCTGCAGAGGACAAACATTTGTGTACAGCAGCCAAACTCAGGTAACTATGTGCTGGAAGTGTGATGCCTTGAAATGGTCCCAGGGGAGGTATTTCCAGAGGCAGGGAAATATGAGAAACTGGCAATCTTAAGGTACCATATAGTTTGATACTATGAATTATGAATGTCATAAATATTATTGATTATCAATACGTTGAGACCAAATATAAAATGCAGTGGAAGAGCAAACCTCCCACCTGCATTTGGGGTGGATTTTGGCCAATTTCTGGCACAGCTACCTGCTACTGCAGTGGGTTGGACCTGAAGAGCCAGCTTGTTCCTGGCTGGCATCTGTCCCACCTGCCTTTAAGGACAACCCCTGCATCATCCAGATCTCTGCATCAGAGCCTGTGCTCTAGAGTTGAAAAGGAGCAGGTGTTTTAGGAGCTGCGGTATGTCTGAACTATTTCAGACAGCTACTCTGGGATAAGACATGTCATGTCCTGGAAGTGCCTATTTCACTGCTCTACACCTGCTCCGGTGACTCCCACCCTGCCTGCAGCCAGCAGGCTCAGCCGGGTAAATGCAGCCCAGCTGACTACAGGACAGTTTTGCTAGACAGACACATTCCTCTCCACATGTTACTATTGACATTCCAGATACACAAGCATTTTAAAAATTGTATTTACTTTTCAGGGAGGTTTTAATTACGTAGTTGTATTTTTGTTCAGGCTTCCTTAACAGTTGTGAGGGGCAAACCTACGTTTGGATTTTTGAACTGCATATCAATTGAAATGCTTGTTTAAGAATAAGTATTTTTGCTGGAAGCTGTTGGGCAGCTGAGTTTCCTTAAAAAAGAAAAAGCAAGGTTTTTAATTATTGTGGCAGTTTGTATACTTGCTTTTAGAAAACCGTGACTTTTCAAAAAAGATATAATGATTAAGGGATTTCTAGCCCTGGTACAAATTAAGTAAGCTGGCTTTAAGTGTTTGTGAGAATCCCAGTTGCAGCTTTTGGATCTCATTTTGACTGACACAGTCTCCATTTCAGTGTGGTAACAATGGCAACAACTGAGAAAAAGCAAAATTTTTACATCAGTTGTCTTGGTTTTATACCAGTTACAGGAAATTCAGTTGCTGTTTCAGTCAGGTCTGATAAGTGATTAAAGGCCCAATTTGCAAAGCAGGTGTGATGCCTGTGTACATTCCTTGAATGATGTTACCTGTTCATGCATTGGGATTTGTGTTCCCAGATTCCCCAGAACAAGCACATTTGGGAACATCTAGCCTGTATATCGAGGACCAGGGCCTGAAGATGTAGCAATGCTTCCAAGAGAAAGCCACAGGCAGTGTTTCTTGGCAAACAGGAGGAAAAAGTGCGTGACAGGTTTCTCGTTTCTGACTGTGATCATGCCCCTTCCTTCACAACCACTGAAACTCCAGCTCTGTCCCTGTGAGACAGCCATTATTTATTCTATCTGAGCCTTGCCGTTATTTTGAGGTTTCAACATGAATTTTGTTGGACTTTGTTACGTAGCGTGAGGTGTTTCAAGGCAGTTCAGGCATACACAGCAATCTCCAGGCAGTGCGCACCTGCCCCCCATCCTTCCTCATCAGAGGAGGCAATGCTTCAGTCCCATATTCACGCAGGCGATCCCCCTCACTGAAGAAGTACCATTTACTTCAAACGGCAGCATCAGCATGAGTGCGGATTTGTATAACCAGACCAATCACTCTGAAAAACTTTGCCATCAAAAGAGAGACAGCTCTCTAGATTTCTGCTTTTCATATTCACAAAAGATGGCAGAACTGCAGAAGAATGAAAGTAAACACCATGCATAATTTACAAATATTCACTGTGGAAATATTTTTAAGATTACCTGCAAAAGTCCCTGAAAAATATGAATAATTAATGTCATGTGGTGTGGAAAACAACAGAGCCCTCATGCAGTTTACTGTGCTGCCAGCCTGCCTGATGGTACTGCTGATGGTATTCTCTGATGCAGCTGCACCCGTCACCAGCAGATTTTATCCTCACAGTGCAGCGGTGGCGATGTTTTCAGTGCCACGCTCAGGCTCATGAGCTCGCCTGCAGCCCTGTTCCCACTCGCAGGCAGTATACCTGCTTTCCCCCTGTCCTGAGAGCCCAGCCATGTGTTTAGAAGAGTTGGATTTAGGCTGGGTTTCCCTGGCATCTGCCTTGGTGTTATTTCCAGCCACTTGTTGCTTGCTGTGGCACAGATTAAATGTCACTAAATGCAACTTTTTGATGGGTTGGGATTTGGGGCGAGGGATGGATGGAAAAAGAGCAAAGTCCTGTTGGGATGCCATGTCTACCCACATACGCCTGCTTTGAAATAAAAAGGAAAAATACAGAAGGTGGAGTATAAACCACCAGATATTAGCAAGGAGCAGAAGATTAGCAGTACTGGTTGGGACTGGCATTCCCTCAAAAGCAGTATCCTCTGCCTAAAAGCAGCCTAGACCAGCTGCTTCCAACAAAGGACAGGAAATCTGGATGCTTCTACTACTGGGTAGTTCCCTCTGGGTAAAATGTCTTTTGTACCTGTACTAAATGAAGGGGGTGTTATGCCCTTGAAATGAGTCTTTACACTCCTCTCAAAACTCATCTTCTAATCCTCAGCAAATCATTGCTTCCAGCGACATGAACAGAAATAGAAAGCTTTTCTTAAACAGATGCAAGGATTCCTGTGCTCTGTTCTGGCTATATGGCTTGATGCTCTTCCAGTTTTAAGTTAAATAGTGAAATAAAGGCAATGAAAAGCCAGCAAAACTAGGCCAAAGCAAAGCCAAAAATGTTCAAGAATTTAATTTCAGAGACCAAAGAGGGGCACTATTATGTGGCGCAGAGTGCAGGAGAGAGGCCATCATCATTCCAGGCTGGGTTAATGCAAACTGTGCATGGAGCCCTGGGAAGGTGGTTTCTTTTCTTCCCTCTCTCTGTGCCATGTAGATATGGCCTTTGAGTAACCTGGGCATATAGCAGAAGAAATGTCAAGAAATCAAACTGAGGTTATTTTTCTGGGAGTACCCATCAAGCTGCAGGAAAGGTCACTATCTTTTTGACAGGATTTAAAAATGTCCCCCAGATGCTATGGCTGGTGCAAATGCAAAGCTGGTCTAATTCTGGGAAAGCTGCAGTGGTCCTAGTGGTGCTTCTCTCTCCATTCTCTGAAGAGAGAAGCCAATTAGAAAAATGAGCTACACTGTTCAAATTCTAACTGCAACAAGTGTAGGCTTTTGTGTTTGCTTTGTTGTATTGTAGGCACTTCAGTTGTTAGAATAATGGCAGTCACTGTGGGATTTGTAAGAAATTTGATCTTACAAGGCCCCTCTTTCAGGAATGGCTGCAGGTAAGTCCTCCATAGCACCATTTATTCAAATGGTTGTAGCCATTTATTATTTGTCGCTAGAAGCCAGATATATTTAAAAGAGTGAGATGCTGAAGCTGAACACTGAAAAAAATGGTGAACAAAACCTCCCCAGTTACTTAAAAATTGCCTTGAGTTACACAGATGTAATTAAAATTTCATTTTCGTTTACAAAAAAAAAGTAAATCATTACTTTTTTAGAAAGACCTATTTTTTAATTAGAGAAGCCAGTTTCTGCTTAGCACATTTAAGACTTCATGTGCGTTGAATAAAGTGTTATGGATTTGAATGCAGCATCCCTCCCCTCACCGTTTCAGGGTTGCAGGGGCACTGGGTGCAGGAGAGAACAACACACCTCTGTGGGATCTTCCAGGCAGGCACTTCTGAGCCCTTTGCAAACATGACTCAATATCTGGCAGTGAGATCATTAGGTATTATTAGAGCTGTTGGTTTGTAGGTGGCACAGAGAGACGAAGGGATTAAAGATTGCATCTCATGCCTCCTCCACGCTGTGCATCGGGGTGACGCAGCACCCAAGAAGCAGGACAGCTCTATGTGTTTGCACAGCCCTTGGCTGCAGCTGTTGCCCCCAGCTTCTCCAGCCTGGGCCATGCTCCTTCCAAAGAGAGAAGGGGCAGAGCCATGCCTTTCCCTCCAGCCAAGTGTCTTGGCATTGGGCAGTGGGGGCTGAGCAGTAGCTCATGAACATGTGTGTGTGTGCATGGGGGAAGATGGAGGGACCCCCAGTATCTTACTGGGATGAGGACGGGGCAAGGGCCAAACCTGGCAGATGAGGAGCTGCCCAGTGGCTGAATTGGAGCTGGGATGCAGTGGATTACCCCAGCCGCATGATTTGCAGCCCTTCTTGGTGTCATGAGGAGCACGGCTGGTCAAAAAAAATTCCACCCATATTTTATATGGCAAAAGGGCCCGTTTTTCAAAATATATTTGGTTTCTGCAGGTTTTGTCAGTGAGCTCAGCACAGCGAGTGGTTTAGGTCCCCAAACACTCACAGGTGTCCTCTGTGCCCTCGAGAGTGAGTCAGGTCACCCGCTCCTGCTGCTCCTTCTCTGTGCAGTGGAAGTCACCAGTTTCCTTATGTCCCAGATGTGTGGTCAGACTAAGGGCACAGAAAGCCAGCCTGGCAGCAAAAACACAGCAAGTACCCACTCTCAAATCCAAAAAGTAAAGAAGAGCTCTTTCTCCAGAAAGACCTTTCCCCGGAAAACTGTCCCACTGCAAGCCCCTGCCAGGGAGGTGCAAGTGAGCTTCAGCATGAGAAGAGCAGAGCTCCCCTGGGAAAAGACTTTTTCTGTAATTCCCACCTCATCCATGTTTTTCTTTCAGTGTCTATTCAGTGTTAATTATTGTTTCACACTTCACCCATTTCTCCTGTCTTTTTTCCCCAGGCAATTGCTGCAAGGCACTTGAAGGTTAATGGGCCATGCATTTATTTTTAGCTCCACATCTCCTTAACATAGGGGAACCTGGCTGATGGCAAAATAAGCACCTCTAGCCAGCATGAACAATTTCTGCCTCTAGTGCTCTTCCAGATATTATTTCATAATGTATTTGTCAATGACAATGAAATGACAGCTAATATCTGGTGACCTGCTGCACAAGATGCAACATGTGGCTTCTTGCATCTCTACGACAGGTACCTGCAGGTAGAAATTGCCTGGAAGGGCAGAAATACTTCCAGCAAATTGTGGTGCACCAGCTTCACCTCTGCTGTGGGTGCACAAGAACAGTAGAAAATGGGAGAACACTCCAAAAAGGACACTATTCTCCTGTACAAATTGTAGACTATCCCCTCCACCCCAGCTGGAAGGACTTAATGAAAGGCACATCAGTGCTGAAGCACCCCAGAAAACATAAAACTGTACTGAAAGTCTAGCCAGTGGTGATGGAGGGCTGGGACAAAATGCTCGCACAGATGTGGGGACAGCCCAGAATAAACTTGTGGGCTTCTGAGTAGAATGTGCCAGACAAAAGCATCATCCTGGCCTGGGCTTGGAGTGTCTGAAACAGCTTGTGTGCTGGCACCGTGGGGTGGTGCAAAGCCCTCAGCACTAGGGAGAGACCTAGAGACGGAGCTGAAAGGCAATGACCATAACTGAGATGCACACACACAGCTGCAAGCCACGAGATGTCCCAAAAAAGCGAGGGACCAACATGAAATCAAAAGGTATCTTCAATAACTTCAAGTTATCCCCAATAACTTCAAGTGGTATTGGGGCAGAAAGAAAAGCCAGGAGGAGCAGAAGTGGGTAAAACCCACTTTGTGTTACAGTGACAACACAGGAGGGTGTAGGATCTCGGTGTGGAAATCATTGGATGGACTACAGGTGTTTCTAGGGCACGATTCATCTCATCCCAAAGGAGATGCCAGCATTCAGTCAGAGGAATCGTACCATTTCTTAGCCACAAGACTGCAAAGGTGCATCCCTTTGGCATCACTAGGGAGAGCCACCAGAGTGGTTCAGTCACCGGTGATTGTAAGGAAGAAAGGTACCCTCCCCCACCCCCAACAAAAGTATATTGTTAGCCACTGCCCTGGGTAGAGACAGATCTGGTGGGCTACAATAATACCAGGAATGTAACTCTGGATGATGGGACACAACCCTGCAAAAAAATTGTCACAACAGTTAGCACTGAAAGGCCAAGGTGGCACATTCCCAGACCTGGTTATGGCTATATAGGAAAGTTTCCAATGTAAATGGAACTTTTTTCAAAGGCATGAGGATGTTCATTCAAAGGAGCTACAGGAAAAGGTGTTAAAAAGTTGAATCTGGGCCTTTCAATTTAGTTTAGTTTGATTCCTTTGATTTCCCTAAGGTGTTGAGAAGTCTAAGGAAAGCACCAGATCTATTTTATACTGGTCTTAGATGAACAAAGTTACTGATAAATTGCTAAGGCTTGTTGTGCATCCAGAAGAGCCCAGGGAGCTAGAACAGGCCTTTCTGAGCAACAACTGGGCAAAACCATGCATATGTTCCAGCTTTTTATTGTTCTGGAGCGAGCCCTTGCCGAGGCCCTCTTGCATCACAATCCCTGCTGTTTCTGGTACCAGCACAGCCAGCCTGGCAGGCAAGCACAGCTGCAAGGGGCTCGAGAAGGTGAGAGGAAAGGTGATGTACGGAAGGAAGGTGTTGGATGGTGAGGACCAACAGGGTGTTCATGCCCCGGATAAGGGTGCCCTGGGGATGATCCCATAACGCTGAGGAACCGGGATGTTGGGGCTTCAGATAAGACTTGGGATGGCCCAGAGGTCTCAGAGCTGGTTTGTTCATAATTAGTGGGTATGTTGTTTGCATGCAGTTCTTTGTGAGGTCTAGGTGGGCTGCTAGCTGCTCTTGTGGGTGTGTGTGAGTGAGGTCAACGTGATGAGTTGAGAGATGCTCTCTGAAGAGCCACTGGATGCTGCAGGTAGGGCTGTGTTCAGCCCTGGTCAGCCAGGACCGGACACCAAGGTGGAACTGGGGTGCCTGCTGCAAAAGCCCACTTTACTGAGGAGAGGGCACGGGGCAGAAAGGGCATTATCCACCACAGAAAGTCTAGGGGGCCAGCACCAGAGCTGCAAGCTTAGTGCCTGGGAGCAAAAGGAGATGGTGTCCACCTGCAGGAGCTTTCACCCCTCCTCTGAACATCCAGGCATTTGCAGGCTGCTGTTTGACCTTGGTATTTTTAACTCATTTTGATTCTTTTTGAGGGTCTTTTCAGAAGTGGTGAGTGCATATGGGGTGCCTGGAGTGGCAGGTCTGGTGCAGCAGTGGCTTGGTCGCTGAGGCATGAAAGCGGAGAGGCACCTTCAGTGCTGCACCTTTCCCTGGTGTCGCAAGGGAACCAAGCTCCTTGTCCTTGTCCTTGTCCCCCCATCTGCCCTTGCACCACTGCACCACTTCAAGTGCCTTGTTTCACTGATGCCTTGTGAAATGGCCCATCCACAGCCTCACAAGGGGTGGTGCAATGGACTTAGGAGATTGCTTGTCCACCCAATTGTCAGAAACACAAAAAGCTCCACAATATCAATATACATCAACATTACTTTTATCTCCTTGAAAACGCACTCCCTGTGAACGGCTCACCAGCTGCACGGTTTCCCTTATGACTGTTTAACACGTGATGTTTTGACCGGGGCTGTGATGGACATCACCTTTCAGCAGCCTTTTAGTGGCCACATCTGCCATGGTCCATGCTTGAATCTTTTACTTTGGAAGAAGCGTGTAACCTTGGTGCACACTGGCATGACGCTGAGTTTTCTGTGGAGCTGCACCCACCCACTCCAGAAGAGCAAAGGACCCATGTAGCTTAGTGAAGTGGAGCAGCACTTATTCCTGCAGTGTTGCTGTTGTTGTTCAATGCAGATCATGAATTTTGACCAACAGGCCGCTCTTGGGGTCACATTCATTTTATACCCTGCTCGGTGTGCGTGGTGCTTTTAAATCCCAAGGCTTTTCCCGGTTTCCCAGACTAGTCTTTGTACCGACCTGGGGTCTGCAGTGCCAGAAGTGACACTGCCACAGCCTTCTCTAAAGGACTTCCAAGACGTTTCATACACTGTGCGTGGTCCCCTGCCAACGACCTACCCAGCAGGCAGGGGCAGCAGTGTAGCCTTGCTGGGCTGTAATATAGCAGCTCAATTACATGAAACACACAGCTCCCAAGGCTGATTTTCTAGCCCTGGCACCTTGCTGACTGCACAGGCAAAACCTGTAGGTGAAGCCTGTATGCCTCACTACCTCTTTGCAGGGCAATGACACAGTGGTCTCCCGTGCAAGCGGCAGGAAAAGCAGGAGCCAGGTCTGCTCTTGCTGGTTCACCCTTGGAATGAGCAGCATCCAGAAGGAGAAATGCCTTCTGGCAAGCTCCCCTTTCGACAGGCGGGTCCACACAGTTATCTTTGGTTTTGAAGGACTTTCTTCAAAGCAGGTGGCAGGAAAAACACCACCTGTGACTTGGGTGCTCCTGGCTTCCTCCTAACCTTCCCTCAGACTCTCTCCAGGAGTGAAAACTGGGCTCTCTTCTTTCATGTCATCAATAAAGCACAAAAGAATAAGGGGACAGACTCTGGGATTTCACCCAGGAGAGTCCAGGGCAGGGGAGCAGGTGCTTAGTGTGGGACAAAGGCGTGGAGATACGGAGGTCAGCCCTCCTGCTGTGGTGCTGGATGAGAATGGGTAAGCAAGCCCAATCCACTTTTGTTCCTCTGGTTGTGGGATTTTAATAATGCATGATTCAGAAAAGTGCTGCACACAGCAATTACTCATAACGTCCATCCAACTCGTGTGAATGAATACCGAAATACTAGGTTTGCCCTTAGCCCTTAATAAGGAACAAGTTGAGTCCCATTTGGATCATTGATTTCAAGTGAGAGTTCAATACCAAAATGTTTTTGACATATCTGCCAACTCTGTAGTTTGCAGAAGTTATTTGCTGTGGCTGCATTTCCAGTTTCTCTCCTGGCTCTGGGAGCAGCCTTGGCAGGTGTGATCTCAGAGCGCGGGCCCCGCTGACGGCTAGCCTCCGGGATGGCGAGGTGATGAGGCTGGCTGGCAGGGGATGTCAGGAGCCCCTGTCCCACAGCCAGCCTCTCTGGGGAAAGTGGGGACTGGCAGGAGAGGGACAGGGATTCATCCACTCCCGTCAGCTCCACCCCATTTCACATTTCAGGGGTCAACACACGTGCCGGGAGAGGACCTGTGTGCAAGTGTATGACGGGACTTGAGATTGAATGTAAAGCCTTTCTCAGTCCAGGGGGGCATGAAATACCTCACTGAATTGATGGCTTTTGACCACATTTTGGGTCCATACAACTCCATTAGCTTGTGAAACCTTACTAAGCTGGAAGCTCTTCTCTGGTGGAGTTCATTCTATGACAGCTATCTTGCAAAATTTTGCAGTGCATTTAATGCCTTTGTTTTTTTCATTTTGGAGCAGGAGAACTGCACTTCAATCCATAAGTTTTATAATGAGCATTTCAACCAAGGAATGAATTTTCCAAGTCTGTAAAAGTATCTGCTATATTTTCCCAAGTTCCGTCATAGTGTTATAATCATAAAAGCCCAATGTGTTTTTATCTCCGTAATGTAATTGCCAGCTGGGATCAGGAAGAAGTGCATCCTGATGCCATATAGATATGTACCACTATCTCGAGTACATTACAGTATGGGGGTTGTTTCCTTTTTTGTCTTCTGTGGCTTTAGAAATAGTTCACTGCTGAAGACATTTGGCAAATTCTGGTGCTACAGTTTATGCACTCCTGTATGATCTGGTGCCTGGGGTCATCCTCATTGCAGGGAGGCGTTGGACCAGATGACATTTAAAGGTCCCTTCTAACCCAAACTATTCTGTGATTCTATCCTGGCCTCTGGGTCAGTGACATCTTGGTCCATATTCCCAAATCTGGTATATTTTGCTGAGGATTAGGATAATACACTGGAAGTTTTTGCAGGGATACCTTTGTGCCACGAGGCTACTCCTTGGGATCACTGCAAAAGGGAAGCCAGCACTGCTGCAGGATTTAACTGATGGTGAAGAAGTACAACGCCACCTCAGAAACAGAGAAAGCGAAGGGAGACATTCATACACGAGCTGTTGGCCCTTGTATGTCAGTAAGGCCAGGGCTTTCCCGGGGGGGGGGGTGAGAAGGTGCGTGTCTTCTTGGAGCCTGTGAAGACAGTGAGAAGGAGAGGGCACGTAGTGCTGCAAAGACCAGCACCCTGTGGCAGAGGGGACCGAGCCAGGGAAGGCACAAGGAGCACCTTCTCATTGGAGTTATGAATTAATAAATCAGACCCCAGGCAAGGGGATGCATTGCTTGCAATGCCCCAGCACGTGTGAGTTTGTGCAAAGGGAGGAATGATAACTGGGATGACAGGATGCCACAGAGGCTCTGCCAGCTATGCTGGATGTCCTCTGCGCAGGGTCACCATCCCAGGGCAGAGATGTGGAGCTGCAAACCCGTGTGTACAGTGCTAGAGCATGCCCCACCTGCAGAGCCTGTTTGCCCAAGCCAGCCTGCAGTCCCAGCCACGTGGGCAGCAGGCCTTTTTGCAGGTGCAGTGGTGCTGGCAGGGGTCAGTGGGGGATGTGCCTTTGGGACACAGGTGGAGATAGTGCTGTGAAGGTCAGCACAGGGAGACATAAGGGCAAAGTGTGAATAAGGTCTTTTCCCCACGAGTGTCCTCCCTAGCAGGTCACTGCACATGCTGTGCGGCGTTGCATCCACCTCCAGTTCCTTGCCGTCTTTCATCTGGAAATGAGCATTACTTAAATGGTTTGAAGATGCCGTAAAGTAATTCCCCCAAACCAAAGAGACAGACACTGAAGAGCACTTTATGATGAATAAATGATGTGACAAAAAGGAACAAGAGCGAGTACTCAGGCTCTTCCCCCACCTCACACGCAGGGGCAGAGCTCTTCTCTGCCACCTCCTCACAATCTCTTTACCCTTTTGATTTTATAATCATATCAATATGTACTCTATACTTTAATATACCCTATAGTCTAGTTTTCTGATCCTCTCAGTTGTCACTTCCACGTTCCTAGTGCCTGGCCAAAACACACTGCACAGCCTGACCCACCATTAAAATAATCCCTTTACAGACTTTCTTTGCAGGGCTGAGCGATAATGCTCCGCGGCCAGACGATTGCTATGTGCCTTTTTGTGCCTCTGCACAGCAACGAAAGGGGGGCACAGCACTCGCTGGCCCCCTCCCACCGATCCCAAACACGAGTGCTCCCACTGCCTTCATGTCAATGAAAACGGCAGATCAGAGCCTTAAGGGCTAGAAAATATTCTAGTGTTAACATTTATTAATTCTCATTTGGCAACTCAGTTTGCAGTTTGATAAATAACTGCCAAGAAGGAGGCAGCAGGCAGGAGGGCTTGGGGAGGGCAAGCAAGAGGCCGTTGGGAGGGAAGGGGCAGACGGGGCTTGTGGCAGGAGCTCCTAAGTCCAAACCCCAAGCAGCTCAAGCAGTATGTGCTGCACATCAGAGGCGAGCAACAGGCCAGGAGACAGCAGCGGTTTTAATTTAACATGGAAACCCACAATTTTTGCAAAATGCTGCCTGTAATGTTTTGTTTCTTTGCAGCACAAGTGGCATTTGTGGCTGGACAGAGAGAGCTCGGACGTTTGCAAGTTGCTGGGCAGGAACAAAATGTCTCTTCTGTACCTCCCAAGCGCCTGGCTCCCCAGGGAGCAGCCATCTCCTGCACACACTGAGCCAAAGTCAACGGGAATCCGACATTGTGGGTCAGCTTCTCCAGGGATGCTGGCACCCTTTTTGCAGGCAGTGCAGCACTGCAATGGCACCGTAGCCGTGCCGGGACAGCTGCCTGGTGAGCCCCCGCGCAGCGCTGGGTGCAGGGGCTCTGCTCGCTTTGTGGAGCAAAGCAGCCTGCCAACATCAGGGTCGGTGCACCAGCAGAGCAAGGAAAAGGCAATGTGGACGTCTCCCCACTCCTCATCTGATTTTCCTACCTCAAATGCAAAACTCCTTGGGGTGGGGATCATCGCTGGGGCAGAGCCTCGGTATGGTTGGGACTGGAGATATTCATTCTCTGAAAAGTTTGTAGCTGGATTCTTATCTCCTTGGGTAATTCATTATTAACAGTCTCCACATGCCTTTTTTTAGTAGTCCCTTTCAAGTTCATTTACACACATGTTCATTTGTAGAGAAAAAGGGGCTGAATGAACGTGTCACCAGCTTGTCACTTTTTCATTTCTCTCTCTGCCTCTGCCCTTCCTTTAATAGTCTGAACCAATTTTAGAAAAGTCTCCCATGCCATTGATGATCCATTGCCTGTAAGAACTAGAGAGCTAGCTCACAGTCAACATGGGCATGCTGCTCGCTGGATGGAGTTGCTACCGAGGAAAGAACGGTACTAGCACAGGCAGCGCTGGTGCAAAATTGGTGATATGTTTTACATTCTGCTGCAGCTGCTTCAAAAATTCCCCTTTTAGTCCTTTTATTTTGAACTAGATTAAACTGACAGATCCCACACCTTTTAAAGAGACATTTTAGGCTGCACTGAATGCAGCTATTGCATATAGAGGTCCTGAACACGCAATGAAACAGATGAATTTTTAAAGCCCTGGTGCCCTGCAAAGAGAGAACTTACGCTCAGCCTCAGTGTGCTTCACTCGTGCAGCCCAGTGCTGTGCTCAGCCCAGCCCTCAATCCAGGCAGCAGCAGACCTTGCCCTTGCTGCAAGGAAGAAGAAACAAGGGGTGTAAGCCCAGGCGTCCCCCACAGCTGCCAGCAGGACCTTGTTTTGGCTAATCATGCTATCACATCAATAAAGAGGCAAATCTGGTCCAGCCCCATCCCAACCTCGCTGCTGCAGCCATAGCATCAGTGCTGCATGCCCTGCAGACGGAGCCCGGGGGAGGCAGCTCCTGGTCGGGCAGTAGGAGCTCCAGATGGCAACTCGGCTCTGTGCCCAGTTTGCCACAGTTGGAGCCAGAACTAATGAAGAAAAGCTGCCTGGGGCCTTTCTGATTTTCCTTGAAGTCATTGCTGGACTTCTCTGGTTGGGAAGGAGCGAGGAAGGACAAACCCAGTACCTTTGCAACCTCTATCAGTGAGAAGGAGGAAAAAAGATGAGGGTGGGATCACAAGGGTGAAATTGGCACTCTGCAAAAACCCAGGCTGGAGTCCTCCATGGATTTCAGCATCTGACAGAGAAAGAGGAAAAAACAACACATTAAGTCCAACCAGGCTTGAAACCTGGTTCACAAAACCATTCCCCCTCAGATGCCAAACCAAAACTGCAGTGGGAGAGAGACCTTGCTCAGCTGGAGGCTGGGCTAGCAACACACTTGTACTGGATGCTGTGCAAACTGTGTGAGTGACTTGCTTTCAAGACACACACTGAAAGGTGTTGCTTAAGCCTCGTAACTGTATATTCTTATTAAATCTGGACAGAAAAATCATCCAACAGAGATGTTCCAATAATTTTGCTTATAGCAACAGTTAGCACCAGCCTGAAGTAAAATCCCATCCTAATACAAAGAGCCTGTTTACAGCCCGGCATGCAGGAAAGGCCATTGCCAAGGCTGTAGCCCCCAAGTCCAGCAAATCAAAGTCCCTTGGTGACTGCAAACGTCCCTCGGAGAGCCCTCATCCTGCAGAAGCCTGATACAAACAGCTGTGCATGGCCAACGCTGGAAACGTTGGAGAAGTAGCTACAGAACTTTGATGTATGGAGGGCTACTGTTCTGCATGTAGGAGCAAGATGAGTAAAGCCACGCCGGGCTCTGTTGCTGGCTGTGTTGACAGTGCAGCTGAGCATCTCAGTGCCACAGAGGAGGACCAGAACAAATGTCCCTGTCAGGCTGGTGCCTCCAGGACCGTGACACAAAGGCTGAGACGCTCAGAGGTATGGGGTCCTCAGGCCCCAGATCTGAATGCTGGGGACACCCCAGCTGGATGGCCGGGGGTTGCTTCAGCACATGCACTGGTGACATGTCAAAGCTAGGCTGGGACCAGCCTTCGTGAGCTGTCCTGTGTGACATGGATCTTCCACAGCAGAGGTGACTTTGACAAAGCAGTGGTTGGTGTCACCAATATGGGTGACCAGGTAGCTTTTGCCCCATGCCTGGTGAGCAACAGGGCCAAATCACATGCTAGGCAATTCTTCTCTAGCAACAGAGCCCTATAGTTACCCTAAATGGGACCCTTCCATACCCAGCTGGGGTTTTTCTTTTAAAGTATCCAAACGCTCTGATTTGCAAGCAGCAGGAAGCTCTGCTTGAGTCACATCCATCATAAATAAGGGCTCTTTATTTTATGGCCGACTCTTCTCATTTTATGACCGTGAATGGCAATTTATGTCTTGAGAGATTTATTGCTTCGCCATTGCCGGTGCTGTACAAGTGGCCGAGCGCTCGCTTTCCTGCTGCAGTGCGACCCAGCACCTGATGCTGGTGCCCGGAGGTGTGCCGTGGCGTGCAACAGCACTGGGCAACAAACAAGCTGGTTTTATCCCTGTGCTCATTATCACTTCAGATTTGTAGGGGGCCTTTGTGATGAAGTTAGAGCAAGGTTCAAGCAAAATAAATTCAAAGCCCAGCCTTGCCAAATGTTTCCTGTGCTCCCTGCAGGGAGTTATATAAACTCTTTAGTTGCAAAAGGGAGATGAACCCTCCAAAAATGTCACTGTCCCTACGCTTTGTCTGGCTGGTTTGCTTCCACTAGCCCCTTTGGGCCATGAGCTGCTTCCAAAGAGGTGTTTGTACATCTGGCCCTGAATTTGGCTGAGATCTTGCTTGTTCCACAGAACAAGCTCTCCATGTATGACAAATCAATGAATAAATTGCTTACTCCGTCTGGGCTTCAGTAAGGTGAGAGGCTGCCCAAAAAGCCTTTGCAGGGCTCAGGATGCATCAGCCCTTGTGCCAAACAGGGCACAGTGGTCAGGCACTGCAGGCAAGCAGGTAACAGCAAAACAGATAAGCCAACTAGTATATTACTAATAAAACTGTGCTTTTGTGTAGCTGGAGGAAAAATTGATTGATGCTGGTCCTAGACAGAAAGATCCTGTTGGGAATAACACCTCCTTAGATCCGTGTTTCTGCCCACTGCTGCTGTTCAAAAGCATTGTCCGGGGGCATTTGCAGCTTGTGCCCACCCAGCAACTCACTAGCAGTGCCTGATGGTGGAGGAGGTCAGGGTGGCTTGTGCCAGCTAAAACTTTTTCCGCCTGTCAAAAGCCGTGTCACACAATCGTGGCAGCCTACCTCAAGCACAGAGGAAACGGCAAGGCCGTGCTCTGTTACTGAGAGCAGATGATAGCTCAGGGTTTGGGTTTTGGTTGGGTTTTTTTATTATTATTTTAATTTGTGGTATGCAAATGCAGGTGCTGCAGCAGCTGTTCTGTAGTCTTTAGCCAGAACATATTTTCTGAATGTCACATTAGTGATGTTTCCTGCTTTTTTGTCAGGTTGCTGATCCTCTGTATTACATACTAGTGCTTGCTTGTTATTTTGTGGCAAAACACTCTGCAAAACAGGCATTTATTCTTCTAGAGGTTAGCGTGAACTGAACATGGTCTGACCCATTTTATATACATATTTTGAGAGAATATCCATAACTTTCTGCAAAGCTGATGTACAGAGACTTCTGGCAGTCATCAAGCTGTGTGAAAAAGCCTTAAATTATTCCATTTGGGGACTTTCAACTGGAAAGATGACACAGACTGATGCACTTAGCTCAAGTGTCCTTGAAAATACTTTGTTTCGCATCACTTTCATGTCAAGAAAGTGCTGAAATCGCTGCTGGAAAATTTCCAGTATTCAACCTGCTTTGTCTGAGAGCTTTCCAGCAAACACACAGGAGTGCAGCAAAAGCCTCTATTTTTATTTTAATATTTGCATAACACTCTTCATCAGATATCAGTTCCAGATGTGCTCAGAGACACTAGCGAGCTCCAGAAGGGCTGTGGCCAGCTAGCAAATGGGAAAACATTCCCTGGTGCAAAACCCACGCTAAATAAATATATTTTTCAATCTTCCAAAAAACAGAGTAGCCAGTCAAAAAAGCAGAAACAAAGTCTGGATGCTTTCCCCAGTCTTCCTCCTGGGAAACCCATGAATTCAGGGGGGAAAAGGGCAGGGGCACCATGTGCGACATCTCCGTGGGCTGTGGGTTTGTGGTGACGTGGGGGAAAATTTCAGCCAAAGGCGAGTGAGATTTTGCCCCTGGAGCTCTGTAGGGACACTGTAAAGCCTCTCTTTGTGTGTCAGTTGAGGGGTTTGTTGGTTCAGCCTCTGCTCATCACTGTCTCCCCCCGGATGCCTCTCCCAACAGGCTGTTCTCCTTCCTTCTGTGCTTCAGGTTATATGCTGTGTCATTTCTGAGCCTCACCTGAGCAAGGGAAGTGTAACAAACTTCTTTGTCTAGAAAATTATTTTAATTAGCAGTAATTTACTTAAGAGTTGCCATGTGAACAATGAGAAAGATTAACATCGTGCATTGAAAATACATTCAAGTGACAAATGCATTTCTTTTATAAGGCAACATTTAACTGCACTTCAGTTTCAATGGGTACTGGAAAATTAGTCGCTAGTAAATATGGTCCCGATCCAAAGCTATCTCACTGAAGGGGGGAAAACCTCTGTTCACTCAAGTGAAGTATTAATTCCTCTGACAAATGCTTAGCTAACTGGAAATCTTAATCATCTGAACTGATTTCTCCAGCCAAGTTTGTTGACGAAGGTATGATGTGTCCAGCCCAAAGGGCCTTCCATACTAGATGCTTGTGAAGCCAAGCCACCATGCAGAGGCTCCTCACAAGCTACAATGTGGGCATGTTCATCCTGTTTTCTGTGGCAATGATCAGGAAAACACGCTTGGAGAAATTTCTGAGAGCACCACTTACATAGTAGGGGGAGCACAGGGTCAAACCCAGAGTCTGACCATTTTAACCGGCTATTTGCATGGGGTTTTGCTTGCTGTAGATCAAAGCAGATACTCAGGTGGTGTGTACAACGATGTGCATGTGCTAATGTATTCCCTCAGGTATACGTAACCTATGGATACCTGTGTAAACCATTAGCCGGGGCTAGGCTACAGGAGGAGTTGGGTAGGACGGCAGCAGACCCCAGGGACATGCAAGGTGGGGCTGGGCCAGCAGCCGCAGGTTGTGCCCGCTCACCTTGGCAGCCGGGTGCCTGGGCTGCTGTGGGGGTTGTAGCTCACACACCACAAAAGCATCGGCCCTAAGGAGAGGGAGGCGACAATCACCGCAAAACGCTTTGAATTGCAGAAGCTACTCAAGCAATGCCACCCTGCTGCAAGCCACCATCACCCCCAGGGCTGATGGTAGCCTAAAAAAAGGGGGGAGGTGGCCCCCACCACTCCCCAGCCCCGCTCACCCCTTCCATACCCACCCGCCTGTCACAGCAGGAAGGAGGTCAGGCTGGTTTTCCCCATCCTGATTAAATAGATGCTGTGTTTTTAAAGTGGATCCTTTCCCATGCAATTCCTCATTGAGGAATTGCATTGAGGAATTTCTCAATTGCATTGAGAAACCCAGCCCCTTAAACACTGACCTTAAATCCCAGTGGCTCACTCTGCCTCAGCTCAGGCTCCACTTCCCAGCACTGCCCAACCACAGGCGGAGAGCCTGAGAAGCTGTGCGAGAAAAGGAAACGGCCCCTCAGAGTTTCAGCGGGGATGGAAGAGGAGAGATGGAAACAGTGCACACCAGTTTCTGTGGCTGGGGAGGGACCACCTGTGCCCAGCGCAAGGGGACAGGTTGCAGCCCATGGTCTGTGTGTGCAAAGAATAAGGTGAAGTGAAAACGCTGCCAGCAGCATTCGGTGTGTCCCACCACCAGCTCAATAATTCTGTTTATAGAGGTTGCCGACTTAAAAATACATCTCGGTGCCTAACGGTAGCTAGCAAACATTACCTACATGTCTTTGAACAACAATAGCTGCTTAACAGTGATATGAGTCAATGAGAACAAAATGCCACAGTCTTGAGCGAGGACATCCCAGTTGTTTGGGCTTAACACTGCTTAGTTCAGAGCAGGACCAGAATTGTTATTACGGACAAAAATAAACGCCAGTTGTTCTTGTGAGCCTTCAGAAGCAGGCTCAGAGCACAGCCAGTGCCTTTCTCCTCTGCTGCCTCGCCCCTGAGAAGCGGTGGGGAAGACACAGACAAGTGGGATTTTATTCATTTTTAATTACTTGCAACGGTGTTTCCTCTCCACCTTGTCTTGCCCTCTCTGGGGTACTCGGTGGGTGTGTTTGCCCACCATTTTCATGTTTACTGCTACATTTCTGTGAAGAACCACACGATACGACGTAGGCTACTGCCACCGCCATGGTCTAAAGTCAGAGGAGAGGCAAGATTTGCAGGGAGGGATCATGTTTTTTATTAGAAGTAATGGTACGCTTGGAAAAAACAGGAACACCTATGTGCCCCAAAACTTGCTGGCTTTTCTCTCCCGCCTGTGTCTGATGGTCTAATAAAAGCTACGAGCAGTCCTGACAGAGCCTGTCTCCTGATGCCAAGGGATGCTCTCTTTGCCCTAACCTTTTTGGCGAGTGTAGAGACCACGGGGTGCTTTGCCCCTGTGTTCAGCAACCCTGTGGGAGCCTTCCCACATGCTTTGGTGGGCGCACACCCAGAGCCCCCAAGCTGAGGAGGCCTCCCTGCTGTGCAAAGCAGCCCTTTGTGCGGCCAGATGCGTTATTGGGGTGCACTGAGCCACCCGGTCGGCTAAATGTCTCCAAATGCCTTCCAGAGCAGGGAAGCACCGTATGATTTAGTGACGTGCTGTGGGAAACACACCCCCAGCCTTCATCCCCACCAGCCAGCCACACCAGCTCAGGGAGCAAGGACGGGCAGGTCCCAGGCATCACACTTGCGCCGCTGGGCTGGAAAAGTGCTCCGTACATGGCTGGCTTAAGCGCAGGGGGCAAGCTCTGCAGGGTGCTGGGGCTTTTCTGCCCGGGAGCTCTCTCGCTTTGGGCTGTGCAGGCCAAGCCGGCCCTGCTGAGCACGGGCAGGGGGTCCCTTGGCTGGGTGCCCCCTCGGGCAGCGAGGGGCTCTGTGAAGCCGGAGCCCCCCGGGGAGGCACGAGGCTGCTCACTGCCTCGGGGAGAGGGGCTGCCAGCCAGGAGCAGCTGGGTGCAGGGGACGCAAGGGATGGGACAGTATCCCGCCTCATGCTTTCCAGGTCCCTGGGAGCCTGGGCGCTGCGGCTGGTGCGTGAGCACTAAGACAAGAGTAATTTCTCCTTCTGCCCCAAAGGTAAATGATCACAGCTCAGCAGGAGAGAGCAGCAAGTGCTGACACACTGTGGGGCAGCCACTGCTGAAAATGCGGGTTTCCCTGAGCCAGAATTAAATAGCTCACCAGAATAAGCCTGCTGCAATTTCTGACTGATTTCTGTTTTGCAGAAGTATCAAAAGAGGGTAAAAACAGGGAAAGAGTTTGCTTGCTCTTGTACTCACATTGCTCTTTGGAGGCAGTGGCTGTACCAGCCACTCCCCTGCAAGCTCCCTTCCCTCGAATGCAGCCATCTGGGTCCCTGGCCAGGCAGCAGGGGACACAGGTGACAAGGCAGCTTCTTTTGTGCATTCAATTTTCACACCCACGTGTGAGCATTTCCTTTCACCTGTGGTCACCTGTGGTGTTGTGCAGTCTTGGGGCTCTGACTCAGTATTTCATCAAAATTATGCAAATGCACCCCCACCCCCCACCCCGAGTAGTCTGAATTCTGGAAACCCATTTGGCTGTTTCTGTTAATACATGACATCTGCCTCAGCCCCAAATCTCAATAAAGATAAGGAAACTGCAGAGGACTGCTAGACAGAAAGAAATGGATTTATCTTTTTCTTTTTTTTCAGCCTGAGAGGGAAAAGCCAGCATAAGCAGTCTGGGAGGAGACATGCACCAAGGACAAGGACAAGCACTGGCAAGGACAGAGGGTGGCCTTGGCAAACCACCCTGCAGTGAAACCCAAGTGCTGGGACACAGCTCTGCTTTCATCTCAGGACTGCTCACCATCACACCTTGCCCCAGGGGGAGCCCAGAAGCCCCCCACATACAACCAGCCTCACCTCCGCGAGGTTTATGCTTTTTCCTTTTCCCAGGCTAAAGCTAAGCAGGCAGCCAACAAACCCCTGAGTCTGTCCTCTCATAGCCGGGGGATATTTTTGGAGGTGGATTAGCATCTTGGTGTGTGAGCTTGTTTGGTTGGCTTTTGCTTGTCTCGCACTGGATCGATACCAGCAGCTCATCTTTCTGGAAGCAGAGGGTCTGGCAGGGATCACCATGTGCCGGTAGACATGGCTCAGCCGGCTTTCCTCTCCCTGGATAAACAGTGTCTCTGCTTAACGAAGGCCATATCTGCAGGGCTGGTGTGTGCCAGGTAATCTATACTGCAGCATGACTCTGCTCCAGAGGTCCTGAGAGCAGCACTAAAATCATCAGCACTCAGGCAGTCAGTCAGGAGATGCAGCTGCCTCAGTAACCTCCGATCCCAGCCAGATGTCCCCCAGGAGCCTGCCCTCCAGATACACTTATTTTTAGGAGCCACAGTCTGGATTGATCTTCAGAGGGGTAAAATGAGAATGACTGTGAGTGACTCACCCTCTCCGAGAGCATGACAGGCCATTTCTGCACCTGTGGCCACTGCCCCTTGCCGTGGGTGGTGCTATGCAGTGCTCAGGGTGGACCTCTAGCCCTGGGCAGATGGCTGCAAGCCATGCCAGCCACACCACTGCAAGCCCCTGGAGCCACTGCGCTGGGAGAGGAGGCTGCGTGCTGGAGGAGGTGGTCGCTTGCCCTGATGGAGAGGACTCAGACCGGTTGAGGGCACGTGCATGGGGAGCAGCAGCAGAGCTGAGGCTTGGGGCTACACACCCAGCATCAGGGCAGACAGCCCTTTGGGATCTGATGCTGCATCAAAACCATCAGAGCACGAGGCTGTGAGGTCAAAAAATAAGCCAGCTGATGCAGAAGATCCATATTCCTCCCGAAAGCCCGAAAGACATAGCAAGCCCAGTGTGACATTCCCCTTTTTCAGACTCTGGAGGAAACACACATCTGGACAGCTGAGCCCTTGCAAAGCACCAGCAGCCTGGGCAGCTGCTTCCAGCTGGCATGGTTGGGGCTGAAAGGAAACTGAAGTCCTTTGGGGTCTTCTTTACAAGGTAATAATGAGGTCCTCAAGGTGACTACAAAGCAGTTGGCCAACAGCAATGGCACAAGAGTAATTCTTTAGAGATAAGGAAGAGAAAGAGGCAAAGAAATATGAGCAATGGCAAACACCATTGGTAGAACATCTGGACAAAGCAAAGCAAAAGTCATCTGGGTCTCAGGACAGATGGGGCAGCTGCTTCTTTTGCTAAGCTGTGACTTTGGTTTATGCAGTCTCTGATGCCAGCCTAGGCTGCTGGTCTCAGCTGTCAAGGTCCACAAGCCCAGCTCTCAGTATGAACCAGGTGTAGGAAACAGAGGCTAGAGGCAAAAGGTTTGGAGAAGGCTGAGTGACTGCTCTCAGGCCAGCACAGGCACACTGTCACAGCACGAGAGGCAGCCAGAGGTTTGGTGTTATTTCTCCTGGACCAGCCTCCCAGGCAAGTGATGAACTGCCAAGTGCCTCCACTTGGACATTCAATCCATATCCCTTGGGCAGTTCCTCGAGGGCCAGCTGGACACTCTCTTGGTTAGTCAAAGCTGCTGTTAGTCAAAGCTTCCCTAACTGGAGTCAGCAATGCTGGGTCTTTCTGGGGCTTCACAACTACCAGGGTGCAGTGATATCCCTTGCTAACACAGCAAAAAGGGAATTAAAGGAGCCTGTGTGAGTCAAATCTCCTTTGATCACCTATGTGCCCTCATCTAAAGAAGATGCAAGATGGACATTCCCCACACAGCAGACCTTACCTCCCAAATCACTTTCCCACCGCTAGTTTCTAGCCCCCAGCTGACTGGTAACGGGAAATGAGAGATTAACGATATTGAAATGGCCGTGCAGCTCTCCTTCAATACCCTGGCATTCCTGGTGTTTGCTTTCTGTCCCAAACGGGTCATTAGCCTAGCACAGGTCTCCGTAACGCCTGCGCGGCCCGTGCCGAATGCCCTCCTATGGTGACCTTCCACCTCTGCATCCCCACGTCTTCGACCAGGTACCAGTCTTCTCCCAAGCCCTGACCCTGTGCAGAAGGGGCAGTTGTTCGAGAATGAGCTACACAGCCAGTTTGGACTGCTATTACACATATCTATAGATATACATACATACATGCGCATGTATACAGACATATATACAGGTACACACACACACTCTTCCCGCATGGAGCCCACAGCTAGCAGAGAAGCTCGTGCCCAGAGGCAGGTGGCTTTATGCACACACGCCGCTGGCACCGGTGCCGTCAGACCCGGACGGGTGCTGAGCCTCTCTCCTGCCAGCAGCAGCGCAGAGGTGGGAGAGCTGTGGCACAGAGCCGCGTGGCAGCTGCTCCCGGTGCAGCGCCCAGCGTGGAAACAGCAGGCAGGGCCCCAGTGGGCAGCTGCCGGCGAACGAGCCCACACCCCCACAAGGCCCCTCTCCTTGCTCTGGGTGAACAGGTCCAAGTCCCGGTGCCACATCCCTGGGGACAGCAGGTGACGTGCCTGTTGTGCCCGGGAGTCAAAGCATGGAGTCCTTCAGCAGCGCCCGGTCCGACCGTGACGGCACAGCCCACCCGAGCTGCCTTGGACCTGCTGCGGTGTCCCAGGATGACCGCGCTGCCCACGAGTGAGCCCGAGCTGGCAGCTGGTGGCAGCTGGCTGCCTGCCGGAGCGCAGCGTGTCCTGCCTCGCTGCCAGGCCTGCGCCGGCAGCCAGCGCTGAGGTGACACAGCAGAAAGCAGCTTTCGCTCACAGAATTATAGAATCACGGAATGGTTGGGGTCAGAAAGGACCTTAAAGATCATCCCATTCCAACCCCCCTGCCGTGGGCAGGGACACCTTCCGCTAGACCAGGCTGTTCAAAGCCCCATCCAGCCTGGCCTGGAACACTTCCAGGGATGGGGCATCCCTCCTGGAAGGCAAACATAAGCCGAAGAAAGCACCAAGCTGGATGTTCAGCTGTGTGACCGGACACCCCAGAGCCCTGCTGCAGGGACCATGCAGGCAGGACTGGTGGGCAGAGGTCCGCTAGAGCTTGCCTGAAGCACACCGACCATCAGGTCCGTGCTAGGGGAGGCAAACAAGCCAGGAGCATGTATGGATCAAGCACCTATGAGCTGTGAAGCGATTTCTGTCTGAGGACTGATGTTTGTGTCATCACTGTGGCCCTAGTTAGCAAACAGGAAAGTAAATCTGCATAGTACATTGAAGCAAACCCCACATCTACATTTCAATGAATTCATACATGACCTTCAGAAGTTGTCTTGGGGAATGGATGCTTTTATTATGTGCGGGTGGGTACAGATGTAAAAACTGATGCAAACACAGGGTAGGATTGATCTGCAGCCATGCAGAAAGAAAAAAGGGAGATGAAGGGGTTTGCTGCAAGAAACTGCAATGCGAGATGTCCTTTGCAGTTGCCCTTCCCATGTGCGAAGGACAATGTTTATTTGAATCCAGCTAGAGCAGGTTTCCCAGTGGCTGCAGCAGCCCTTCTCGGGAGACCTGGTGTGAGAGGTGCCGGCAGGCTGGAGGAGGCCACCGCCGGGGGTCTGCACCCTGACCTTTGAGACCAACGCTGTCGCTTTGGGGCACACAGAGTGTGGAGACACCTCAGGAGGGGAAACAAGTGAGCAGGCAGCCTGGTCTGACAGCTGGGCTGGTGGCCCCATCCTCTCCATTATGGGCACAACGGCCCCTTGCGAAGGCGAAGGCGAGTGCTGCCTGCCTAACGCACAATTGCCGTGGGTTTATTGCAGCCCAAACGTGCTGGCAGGCAGGCTGTGACTGAACGGTCTAACCCCACCTGAGCGCTAGGAGGTAGAGGCAGAGGTGATTCAGGAGAGGATTCGAGGGGAGTTAGGTCCTGCTGAAGCTGCTTTCCTCCAGACACCATCCCTGCGTGGACTCTGTGGATCCACTCCTCTGAGGTCAGCTCTCCCAAAGCTTTATTCTGGGCTCAATTTCATGGGATGAAAAAAATGTTGCAGCAGATGAGCTGTCAAGAGCACAACATCTGCTTGCAGTCACAGGGACAGGTGAGGTAAGGAAAGGAGGAGAGAGGAAAAGAGCTGTAGGCACACAGGGCAGACAAAAGGGAAAAGAGGAAAAAAAGCGTGAGCAGCTGAGATGAAAACAAAAACCAAAAAAACCCCACAAAAAACCCCAAACAAACCCCCCCAGAATTAAGCCAGTCAATCTGCCATTCCTCTCTCACAGCTGACATCTTGCCAGTCTGATGCCAGTTGCTCATGTGGGAGTTAGCTAAGTGATAAGCTCAGAGTTTTCCTGGAGTTTTCCTTACTGCTCAGCTTTGCATGATGCCCCTGCAGCAGCCATGCCAGCAGCTACCTCCATGGCAAGGAAAATGAATCTCCATTTTCTCCTCTTGTCTGATTTAACATCTTATAAATCCTCAGGCTTTGTGTCTGGTATGTCTGCTGCCTGCTCACAGGTGAAGCGTGTGAAGCTTGCTCCTGCTTTTCGGTAAGACTTTAGTTGCAGACCACACACAGCTGATAGCTCATGACTCCACCTCTGCCTTACAGTCATCTCAACTGAAAATGGTAGCGAGATTTGCTTCCTTCACTTTGTTCTCTTCATTATTTTCTATTTATTCGACACAGGCAACTTTGTTCATCCTATAACGTTTCTTAAAGGCAAGGGAGAAAAAGCATGACTGATTCATTCATGCACAACAAATTTTATTTGGAAGCCTTCATTTATTTATTGAGAAAAGGATTAAATTAAGACCAAAAGGGAAAGAATCAAAATTAAGAAAAAAATATTCTCCGGAGACTTTCTCCTCCCTCAGAATAAGATGAGCGACTGTCCTTTCAATTTGCTACTTTGTTCTAATGACTCTGGCAGATCTGTGCTGGTGTAAGGGAGCTATTAATTGGCCCTGAAGATTTATTTTCCTCTGGAAGAATCCAGTGCTTGGCCTTGCGCCAAAAGGCTTGGGACACTTCTCTCTCTGGCACTCGGAAAGAGCCCGAATTCATCCCACCTACTACTAGGCATCAGACACGCAGCAGGGAGGATTTCAGAACCTCCCTGGGTGGGGGAAAGAGCAAGATACCTCAAGGAATAATTCAGCTCCGGGGGACAGAGCCACCCTTCAGAGGCGTCTCTCTCACCCCAGGGGTGGTTGGAGGAGCCAAGGGCAACCCAGACCTTCATGGCAGAGCCTTCTTGAAACACGTGAAGTGGCAGCATTTAGTAGGAGTCAAGGTGTCCCAAAGACGCTCAGAGAGGGCTTGGTTGAAGGGGTGGGCTGGGGAAAATACAGTCCCTTTAACTAAGAGATTTGTACAAGTTGTAATTACCACCGTAAACCCAGAAGTCTGGAGGCACAGAGGCTCGGAGGACAGGCACCACGTTGGCTCAGCTCTCACCTTACTAGCTCCACAAGCACACGCTGGCTGTTCCTGCAAAACAAATTGCACTGCAACAGTTTGGCTGCTAGCTTGGTACTACAGCAATGACAAATTCTTGTCACTGAGCTGGTCTTGGTTTGTCCTGTTAGCTGGGGTGTGTTTACTGTATCGACT
This sequence comes from Falco biarmicus, assembly GCF_023638135.1. Lineage (NCBI taxonomy): Eukaryota > Metazoa > Chordata > Aves > Falconiformes > Falconidae > Falco > Falco biarmicus. The sequence continues at coordinate 32,934,510 of NC_079292.1, read as the reverse complement.
TCATGGATTAGGTGGGAAGAAGCCAGCCTGTGAGCACAGATGCGATGCTCCTCAGGCACATGGGCAGCGCCTGCCGCTCGGGGTTTGGAGGAGCAGTTGTTCCCACCTGCACAGCCCACCAGGCCGAGCCGGGCTGCGTAATTATGCACCGCTTGTCGGCAGCTATCAGTTTTCCCTCAGCATTGTAATCATTCCAAGATGTGATCAAAGAGCTGGGACCAGCAGCACTAGTTGGCTCCTGCCCAGATCACACATCTCCATTTCCCATATGGACCACAGGGGCTTCACTGCCATGTCACAAGCTCTTCTGGCCTGTGCTCCTCCCAGACAGCACAAGGGTGAGGGACCATGTGTGACATTTTTGTTCCTTCCTCTCTGGAAGGTGATAAAACATCCAAACGCCAGGACTGCCTGCCAGCGCAGCTGGATAATAGCAGATGTCATCTTCTCTGAATTCTCCAGCCACTCACTGGCATCTGCCCTTGGCAGCTGATGCCCAGCCTTCGAGGGCACAACACAGAGTAGGTCCTGACAAGGGGCTTGCTCGGGCACAGCAAGGACCAGTCTGATGCTGCTGCCCGGGAAGAGCTGCAGATCACAGCCCCGTGGCGTCAGGCTGGGTAGCGAGGCAGAGCTCAAGTTCAGCAGTGCATGCACAGTGCCGGCCCCACCGCCGGCCGCGTGTGGGCACAGCTCCCCATCCACAGCGCTGGCACCGGGCCAGCTGTGGGCACTCAGGACTGACACCTCAAAGGCACTGGGAATCACCAAATGCCAGCTCCGAGGTAAGGGAGGGTCACAAGGGAAGCAGTGTTAGGGGCAAAGAGGAGAGGAAATACCATTCTGTGGCTGTAACAAGCCTGGGCACACGCATGCCTTAGGTATCATACACTTCCGATCCGTTCTTTTACATGCATATATGTACCTATATAGAAGGAATAGAAAATATAAAGAAAAAGGTGAGGGGGATGAACGTAGAGACGTAGAAAGGCTTTGTATAACAAAGACTAGGGTCTTAGAAATGAGAAAGGAAGGAGAGCAAGGGGTATGAGGTCTATGAAATCCCTATTGCCCCTAGAAGGGATACACAGAAAGTGACCTGCTACTTGGGTTAATGTAAAACAGAGGAGGTGGGTCCTCACTCAGCCCATCACTGCACTATAAACATGTTGCCTTAGAGGGCAAAACCCAAGGGGTTTGATCTTGGTTCAAAACTCAAGTAGACAGGTTCACCTGGGGTAAGGCAGTGGTAGCAATTAAAAATAATGCAAAAAGGAAAAACCCTTCTTAGCCATGGTGAGAAAGTGGCCCTACAGATGTCTTTCATTAGATGGTGGAGAGGAGAACAAGTGCCTGCAAATTCCTGTTCATGACAGTTAGGAGGAACAGACAAAAAGCCTGGAAAAAAATAAGTAATTGTAATTTTTTAAAAAGTGTGATTATTACCAAAAAATCCAGCTGCTGCATGCTGGGTTAGGGAGAGGTACCAGAGAGACACAGAAGACACTGACGTCCAGGATGAACAGGGTCTCCAGCAGAAGAAGGGAATGACAAGGGCCATTGATCCTCAACTCAGGAAGTTCTGAGGCTTCAATATGAGCAAGCATACAAACAACTCAGTGTTTCTGCAGCTTTTTCATCAGCAGCCTCCCTGGACCTACCCCTCCCTAGGCTACATCCCCTGATGTGAAACCTCCCCGGCAACTCCCCAATTATCGGAGTGCCCAGCATCCCGGCAGGATCAGTGCATCAGCAGGTGACAAGGCAGAGCAGCACACAAGAGCCACGCCGGCCGGCACTGCGGGCTCGTCTGTGGCTAACCAGCTCTTAGGGGAGTCTCACACGGGTGAGCGATCTCAGGTTTCCCCTTCTGCCCTCCCTGGCTCCCTCCCTTGAGGATTTAGTTTTGTTTCTCATTTTCCAGCAAAAAGAACGGGCTGCACAGGCAGCCTCCCCTCTGTCTGCAGGTGTACTGCAGGGCATGGGCTGGTAGCGGCTGGGGCTGCCAGGACTGCCCAGCTTGTCTGTGCCTCCCCAGACTGAGGTGGGACACAAGAGACAGAGCTACATTAAGGACAACGACTAGAAGCCGTCTTCTTGCCGTTACTGTAGCCCTTCAATCTCCAAAGGAAAACAGGAGGCAAATGGCAGGTGGGGCTAAAGTCTGGAAGAATATTGTTTTTGTGGTGTGGGGGAAGCCGACCTCCTGATTTCAAAGCTTTGAGTAGTGACAAGAACATGTAGGACCAGTGATGTTCTCCTTCAGGGGCTCCGAAAGGAGGCTGGGAGGGCTCGAGTGGTGGGCTGTGGGGGCAAGGTGGTGGTGGTGGGGGGTAATCCAGCGGTGTGCTGGGCAGGGGAGACAGAAATGTCAGGAGAGACGATCAGGTGGGAAGGTGAGGCACAGTGAGGCTTCTGCTGTCAGCCATCAAAAATGCAGTTGGAATCCACTTTCCATTGATTGCACCATTCACACATACCGGAGGAGGCTTCTACTGCTTAATCCAAGATTAAACCAGAGGAAAGACTGGAGATTTCAGCAGCAAACCTATCCTCATGCTTCTCCGGTGCCAAGGGTTACTGCGGCACAGCAACAAATCCAGCACCCTTCATGCCAGCTGCTTTCTCATCAGCCCACAGAGGGGGAGCCAGGGTCAGCCCCTGGCTGGAGCCAGCTGTGCCAGTGGGGACTGGTGGCCAGGTTGCCAGCCTAATTCCTCCTCCAGGCCCTGATCCTGAAGGCAGCCAAGTCCAGGCAAGGTTTCCATCTTATGCCACTTTCTACAGCGGGGCATACAGACAAGAGGATTATTAGCAGATTCTAGCACAAGAGACATGAAGATTTTTTTTCCTAATAAATTAAAAAAAAATGCAAAAAAATGGCTTTGGAGTTTTCCAAAGATAAAGCTGCACCACTGGATACATCTAGAACAAAACCGTGCATGGGAAAGGTGCCTTTTTCACTTGTATTAGCATCACAGGAGCTAGCGGATTAAGATGCTACAACAAAGGCAAATGTATTTTAATACATTTGCAGTTTGGATCTCAAACAGCTGTTAGGAACGTACTTCTTTTTTCAGTGAAGAAAAGGTCAGCGAGAGAAATATTTCCAGCAATAGGTTGCTTTATAAGCTTTGGCTGAGTAAAAAAAAGGCCTAGTTTGTACCCTGCCATTTAGTAACAGCTCATTTCTAGGACTCTGACTCACTCGCAGCACAGCAGCCATATATGCTGTTTACTGAACTGCGGCAAAATTGTGTGCAGCGCTTACAGATAGTATCTGATGTTTTGTAGTATAGCAGGCAGCAAATGCCTGCTGTGGCTGATTTATACCCGGAGCAAAGCAGAAGTACACAATGGAACTCAAAAGCACTGTTGCAAATCTGCTCCAAGAATGACTTGGATTATTTCTATAAGGGAATAGAAACCACCAAACAAATAACCTTCTCCCATTCACAGCTACTGGGGGTGCAGCTGGGCCACCTTTTGCGGAAGCATGATATTAGAAAAAGATGGGGTTGAATTCATGCACCCAGGCAGGCTTAAATAGCAGGTTGTGCTCTAAGAAACAGGTTGGGGAGAACAAAACGAGGCGGTAATTAGGGAAAGGGCCAGTTCTGAGGATACAATATGCAGTATTTCAAGATGGTGAGTAGGAGTGCTTTTGTTGGATAATTCACATTACCTCTGCTGGGAAGGACAGTAATTCCTGCTCAAGCTACCGTGTTACTTTATGACAATGCAGCAAAAAAACAGGCATGTAGCATGCATCTCAAGAACTGGAGATATGCCAATCATGTAAAGGTTATTCAATCCAGCAGTTCATCTGATAATTTCAGGACATTGGAAGCTTGCTGCTCCTTTGCTGGCACTGCAGGAGCGCTACACAGACAGCAAGGTGAAGGCAGTCGCAGCACTTGAGTGCTGCATGACATGGTAGCATTTGCCTACTCCTCACGGGGGGAGGAGCATGCTCTGCCATCCTTGCTCAGAACCACTGCCATCACCTCGACAGCCTAGAGCCCCTCTGGCAGCTGCTGCACCAGCCCACCTCCTTCCACCGATAACACACGGGATACAGTCACCTTGCTTAGGAGTATCACGCTGCTCTCCTTTCAGCCCCACCCAGGGCATCAAGCTTAAAATGCAAAGGCATCCCTTCCTAAACGAGACTTGAGGAACTGGGGACCTTGCAGCCCAGCACCGAGATCTGTTTAAAAGGACACCATGTGAAAATGATCACCAACGGCTAATACATACCGTAGGCTCGAAGGGCTGCTCATGGCGACAGCGTACTGCCTCTCAAAACGGGCTGGCAGCAATTTAAAACACTGACAAATACAAGCCATGGGTTTCGGGAGGACTTTCTAAAAGACTTGTTTGAGCAAATGACAGCCTTCTCAGAGCACAATCTCATTTTCAGCTACAACTTTTAATACTCTGGGGCTTTTATTTATCATTTTTCAGCCTTTTAAAATTCAGTTTTCAGCTTACTTCTTAGCTATTATTCAATATTTTCATCAGTGTTAACCAAACCTAGGGAGCATTTGCAGTTTTACTCAGGATTAAGCCTTTATTCCTCATTGTTTTAAATGCATGAAAGTCAACCAAGTTGTTTGATGTTCTCCATGCCACAGTGAATTCCGTGCCGGTAGGACTGTAAATGGGCCACGTTGTTCATTAATTACTAATCCCTGTCACTCACATTTTCTGGAGAACACATACTATATTTAGTCTTTATACTTGAAAAAACAAAGCTGGAGAACTTTGAGGCTATTTTTCTCATTAGGAGTCTTCAGAATATTCCCTTAAAAAAAAAGCAAGATAATTCAGTCACCAAGTATAAGTGCAATTCATTAACCATGGTGGAAATTAGACCCTTGAATTGAAAGGCTAATTAAGATAATTAGATCTAAAGCCTGAAAGGAAACTACACAGACATTTCTTAAAATCTCATTTATACTTATGTAAATCTGGACCAGCTCCACTGTCATTTTCTGGATTTATACCCAAGTAATTGAAATCACTGTTGAACTCCTCTAAGCTCTCAATACCAGCAAAAGGCATTGAAGTAAAACAATTAACAGATAGGCTTGTGTTTTTCTTTGTAAATTCTACATAAACTTAAAATCACAATGCTCTTCTTTCCAAAGGTACTTTGTTGTTCTGATGGATTACTTATTTAAAAAAAAAAACCAACAAAAAAAACCACACAAAAAACCTTGATGAATTTGGAGGGCCATCACCAATTTAAAGAGCTGCCAACTTTTACAACATTAGCCAATGACGAGAGTTGGAACGTTTCAGTGCCAACTACTGCCTCTTCCAGGAGAGTCATTATTTTTAATCCGTGGCTTTCCTATGGAAGGAACTTTCTCCTCTGCTGTTTCTTGTGACTGCCAACTGCACTGAGGCCACCATTTAGTAAAAAACACTAAACAGATGCTGTACAGGGACTAAGTAGAAAAGCGGACAAAGTCAGTGGGGGACACAACTTATTATACACAGATATGAATTTCAACAGTGTGCATTTATGTGCGATTGCCTGCTATGCGATCATCAGGAAGACGAGCCTTTCTTGGCTTGTATCTAGGGAGTGTTAGGCAGATTTCTGACTGTGTGACATGCTCTTCTCCCTCCCACCCCATCCCATCAGTGATATTAGCTGTAAACAGAGCTGTGCCAGTCCATCTTGCAGGGAGCTAATGTGAACTGAAAGGCAGCCTGCCTAGACAGCTATGAAACACTGAGCCCTGCAGCCTGACACTCTCTTACATCCAAAATGTAGATTAGTGCACAACAGTAATGAGCAATAGGGAGAGTTCATGGCTCCTTCTGACCCAGCTGGCCGAAGACAAACCCAGGGGGCACATACCCTCCCATCTAAAATCTGAAGACAAGCAGGGATTAAAAAACCTGAAAATCCAAACTGTCCGTCACCAAAAATGCCATGTTATTGCACCCTTTGGAGCTGGTTTTCCTCTCGGTCTCAAAGAACTGAAGGAACTAGGAGCAAGAAGCAGCCTGGAGGAGACCAGATGCTTTCAGTGAGAGCTGCTGGTGAACAGTTTACAAAAGTGTATTAACAATAAAGAAGGAAGAGGACAGGAAGAAGGGCACCAAAAGATAACAGCAGCACTACTATCTCAGCCCAAGGGGCTCTCCAGCCCTTGCCCTGTTGGTTGATCCCTCCCAGATAAATGCCTGCAAAGCCTCTCGGGACTCCTGGTTCCTCCATCATCATGTGGTCACATTTCAAGCAGACCAACATGGGAAGCACGCACGTTTACCTAGTCTCACACGTTGCGATGCAGTGTCTGGGATAGGAAAAAGGGCCTCCAGGGAAAGAGAAAAGAAAGGCTTCCCTTCATTTGGGGTAGCAGAGAGGCAGAGGGGAGCTAGGTTCCTCTGGTATAAATGTGCCTAAACTACTTTTGCATAAGGCATCGAAGAGCATCCAGGACACCTGAAGCAGATGGAGGCATCTGAGGTCAACATCTGTTCTTGTTGCTAATACATTGTTTCTTTTTTAAAATTCTCTTCTTTGGAAGGTTTTCCAAGCTGTGCACAGCAGCCAGAGAGAGCCTGCCAACCTCAGCACGGGAGGCTGCCACATCATGGGGAGCATTGGTATCTTGCCTCTGGAAGACAGCCAGTTCTGGCTCCTGCAGCTCTGGCAGCTCAGCGGGAACTGGGAGTCATTGCCTTGCAGACAGCAGATATCCTTGGCTTGTTAAATAGGCACGGTGCTCTCAATGAAACCGGAGATAAATGCAAATAAGCCCCCCCAGTCCAATCCCCGACTCTATTGCCATTTTGCATCACTTGCAGTCTGAATTCAAATTTGTGGAGTCAATGCAAGTATTTCATCAGCTCTGCTGAGCTCAGGATCCACCCTTCCCAGCTATTCCTTGCCTCATAAACCTGAACCCTTTGAACTCCCATCCTGTGGGAACCTTGAATTTTTGTGGAGTACCTTGAATTTAGGAAATAAGTTAATAAAACTTAAAACCTAAAAGGCCTCCATTTTACCAAATGAGCAAGGGATTTCAAGCTCCAGGACTGTACGCTCTGTATCTTTTCCATTTGTACTCTGGAATTTGATTTTTATGTATTGGGACAAATCACTGTGAGGCAGTAGTCAAGGCAGCTTTCCAGCTATGCACAACCCAGGGTATGAGACCAATCTGTCCCTCCTGGGCATGGAAAAGCCAAAAAAAATATCTTCCCCTCCTTCCCAGTTCCATCAGTGCTCTGACATTTAATATCACCCGCACACTGATTTTGTTGTGGTTCTCCAGTCAATCTCCGTTGCAGCAGCAGTCAGATTTTAACCAAAATTTTTTGCTTATTTTATGAGCAACAATATGCATCAACCCTTTTTTTTTTTAACAGAAAATTGGGGGTTCAATTGCTAATGGCACATGATTCAGTTCTCTCTTACTTTCCAATATAACCTTCAGGATTAGTCAGCTTTTTAATACAGTCATACCTCTCCGTCCTTTTCCTTGCTGCTAGGATGCTCTATCAAGGTACCTGTGGAAATCGAAGTTCAAAGTCGGAGCATCGTAACAACCTCACTGCAACTAATATACCCAGGTCTGTGAAAACGTCTAATATTCTATGCATTCAGAGTACAAGAATTGCTATAGAAATAGCATCCTGTGAATTAGGTGTTATACAGCTGTCTCCCAAGCAACCCAAATCATCTCTCATACCCAAAAGAATAAGGTTGCTTTTGGTCCAGTGGGACAAAATCTGAGCAGAATTGCTTCTTTCTCCTGGGTATATTAGGGCTGATGCATTGAAATTGATAAACTGTGGATCACAATCCCAGGTAAGTATCTTACTTTGACCTAGAGGTTTGGGTTGGACCTGTTATTTGTGTAAACACAAAGTTTCTAGTCATTTAAAAAATGTGATCTCCAGTACCTAAGGAGGCAGAAGCAAAATTCCATAGATAGGTAATATGTTCTGCCTGTATTTCTTTTCAGAAGCCTGAGGAATTTCTTGTACCCCAGTGCTTGGAGTACATCAATAATCACAGGGGAGGGTGTCTACAGCACACATACGGAGAAAGATGAAGCATCTCCCTCCTCCAGCCAGCTCTGGAGGCGAGGCCCTTGAAGGCTGGCTCAGCTGGAGGACCTGGGGCTTCTCTTCGCACCTTTTGGAAGTCCCCGCCACCTGTCCTGGTTGGGCTATGCCAGATATCCTGGTTACCACTTGTTCCAAGCTGCCTCGAGTTCAAATCGTGGGCAATGCCCCAGGAAAACACAGGAACAAATATGGGACTGCATCAAGGGAAAGGGACGGGCTTGTTAAAACCATTGCATTTTAAACATTTCACCTTACTGCATGTGGAAATCCCCAATATGTGATATTTTTCTTGTTTTTGAAGGGAAAGGAACACAGGAAATGGTGCCTGCTTTCTCATTAACTTCTCAGTTTTCCTACAGCAGTCATGGGTAATACAATGAAAGACACAGTAGCTGCAGCCTTGGTAGAAACAGTTTTCAACACTTTATACAAAGATAATTAAGAGACTGAGAAGATGTCCAATACATTGCATTTTTTTTTTTAACATGCAATGATTGCATCTGCATCCATCTTCAGATTCCCAGAGACTAAAAGCACGGCCTGAAACCTTTATGAATATGAAACCCACTACTATCCCATGATGAAAAATTAATCACATGGGCATTAAGTGACTTACTCCAGGTTTTGCAGTAAATCAGTGCCAGTGACGATAAAACGCTGCGGTCTTAACCTCTGCCGCGTCCTCCAGCTGACATCTTTGCCCCATGATACTTAAGAGCTATTACTGCAGAAGACCAATTGTTGGTTAGTTGTTTTTTTTATACATAAATCTACATATTTTTTATACATATAGTATTTTTAAATACTTTTTTTAATACACATAATCTACAATAAATGTAGATTGCTGTATCACTGTTGCACTGACTAATTACACCAACAGCAGCAAACTAATTATATGGTGATGCTGTCCAACTATAAAGCCATCCTGGAAATTTCTGTTAAACAAAAACCATTTTAGGAGAATCCAGTTATCATCAACTCTAAGATATTAATCCTGTGCTGTTCATTACTGTGAAAATTTTGAAAAGTCCTCAGCATTTGCCTTCTTTAAATGTAATATTCATATTTTCTATTCTCCATTGAATTACTCGATGACTTATATTAAAATAATTTTTGAACAGGGTGATTACAATATATGCGATCAGATAAGTAGTAAGTCAAGAGAAATTCTGTCATCTGAGATTTTAATATGACAACTCCAATCCTGAAGGAAAAAAAATGCATAAATTATGTCCAGTGTCACACGCCACACCAAAACAGTACAAGAAGGGAAAATGAGCAAGGGGAAAAACATGCCACATTATGGAAACTAAAGAAAGGTACACACACACATTTCTTCCTACAGATGTGGGTGTTTTTACGAGTGGAACAAATTTATTCCAAGTTTGAAACTGGAGCATTTAGAAAGCTCACAATGACAAGTGCAAAAACATTAGGAGCTGCAGAGGCAGCATTTCAAGGCAGTAACATTTATTCTACTTTCTGACATGAACACCCACTCATTCTCACAACAGGAATCCAGAGGGAATAATGATGAGAAATTTATTTCTCTGCAGTTTCATATAGATTCAGACTGTTATAAACCTGGGTGATCCCAAAATGTAAAGGTAAAACTGTTAAAAAGCTATACAATTTACGAGATGCTAAACACAGTTTGCAGATGCTGTTGGTTCAGGACCGAGTCCTAACCCCAGGCATACATTGGTATAAAACTCCGGAAAGCAAAATTCACTGTTTTTTCTAATTGCAGTGAACTAATGGTTCACTGCAATAGATTTCCAAGATATTCAGAGATGTCTGCCACAGTTTTCTTATAATTTGATCTTTGTAGTTAAAATGTTAACAGCCAAAGTCAGGCAGTTACTGAATCAATAAAAAGTTCTTAAAATCAGGTGTTAATCATATTTACAAACCCCCCCAGACACCACAGAATGAATGGTTGAAACTCAAATATGTTAAATACAATAGCAAGAGAACAATCTATGATCTCGTTCGTACATTTATTTCAATCATATTTTTTTCGGAGGGAAAACCAATAAGAATTATTAATTAGAAAAAAACTGGAATTATCACCTTCTGCTCCAAGTACTAGGTAATTAATTTTACTGATTTAGTACTCTGCAAATTTGGTATCTTCTGTTTATGATCACTTGAATAAATTTGAATTAGAAGTTTGAGGTCTGAATATGCAGAAGTAGTAACCTGCTGTTTTCAGTGAGGACAGACCTCTTCTACGCCCATGAGCACTGGGTATTAAACAAAGACGACACTGTCAATAAGAGATTGGTATTTGAGATGTTGCAAATCTAAGATTTTTAGAATAATTGTTTCTCTTGAAACTTTTCAGTCTTATGAGAAGTCAGAACTATCAAGAAAATTAATTTTTCCTACAATTCAATAAGGAGGCTAAAAGCACTGAACTCCTGTTATATTTCAATATGAAATATTAGAGGTCCTAGACAGGCTTTCTTTGATTTAATGTAAGTAAATTTAGATTAATTATCTAAGGCCTAGCAGATGGCAAATTTATATAAATATATATAAAGATAATGATTTATGACTTCAATAAGAGTCTGCACAATTGTTCTCAAAGCAGTAAACCCAGCAGCTTCCCATTGCAATCCCGCACTATTCACTGCATGACCTGTAACATGAATGTGGGCAGTATTCCCCAGGCACAAGTAACCACACAAGCTCAAGCCCAGAACCCCTCGCCGCTGAGGCTGGGGAACCAAACACAGTGTTACTGATGACTCCAGCCTGTATCTTGGAAGTACCTAAGGATCAAAGCACATTCCAGAGGCTCAAGCCAGTCAGGGCAAGATGTGCTATCTAAATAAATGTAATCCACACGCAGTAATTTCGGCTGCCACCCCTAGACTCTTTGAGCTTCAGGAACAGAAATGCGAATCGTTGTCTCAGGCTGTTGCAAGTTTACAGCCCACACTGCCTTGGGATCCGCACACAGGCTGTCTCCATGGCTCCTAATGCTTTCCGAGGTAGCTACTCTCCCACACCAGCACAGGAGAAAAATCAGTTTCATGGATTTTTTTTTCCCCATTTGTCAACTGTCTTTTGCCACTCTTCTGAGGGCAGAGCAGAACTTAACATACTCTCTTTGCTACTGCATCTCCAGGGAGGGACGTGTGGAAGCTGGGGCCGCTTCTTCCCATTCATGTACCTGAGACTCTATATTCTTCCTTCTACACAACAGCCTTTTTCTAGGGTCTATTCATCATTCAACCCTCATCTTTGCCCCTCTCTTCCTTTGGAACTAGGCTTTCTTATCTCCTGTCTTCTCTTATTCTTGTCCCTCCTTCTCTCCACCCCCACACCACAGAGTTATTACTGTATCACACTTTCTCAGGAGCCCTACAGTCAGGCAGAGAGCAGAAGCAACGAAACAGAAGCAAGCTTCCTTTCTGCTTGATTACAGATTGGTTCCTCGTCATAGATCCAAGCCATGTATCTTCTGCAACACTTACTGATTATGGCCAAGGTGGCAAACTTTTGAAGTAGAAAGGATTCCTAGAATGAAATGGTGCTGATAATACTTGCTATTAACCACCAAGGCTTAAAAAGTGTCCCACTGAAAAATTCTCTACGATGATAAAAACGTCTTAGATTACAGGGCACGTAATTTCCAATACTTGCTGTATTATAAGCACTGGTTGTTTGGCAATGCCACAGACCCCCTCCATTTACCTACATCACAGCTTGCAAGGTTTACTGAGCTGCCAAAATTCATCCATAAACATTACAGTAAGCTGAACTGTATCGCATCTACGCTTGGCATAGTAGGAACCCCTCCCATATGTGACTGGGCAGCTTTCGTTTTTTCCAGCACGTGTCACCAGAGTAAAGCTGGTAAGGAGGCAGCCCAGCAGCATGTTATTTGGGAGATCCAGGACAGGTACAGATTTTTTTTGCTCCCTGGTTCATATCTCCTTCCAGCTCTCTTAGCAGAGAAGCAGAGAACTGTGCTTCCAGCAGTGAAGCAAGGGGATTGCAAAGAATCTTAGATAAAAGATTAATCATGCAAAACTAAGGTAAAGCAAGGTATCTTTTCTAATTCGATTTCTGGAAACAATTTTACTGCTTTGCGAACATTTTCCATGTAAATCAGCAGGAAGCAGTAGCTCCTTGTAGAGTGAGAGCATTCAGGCTGAATTATGAATGCTAAAACCTGACTTTCACAATGGGAAGTGCTGGGTACTTCTTGCTAAAAAGTGTCTTTCAGCACTGCAGTTCTAAACGTTTTAGATATGTAAGTTATGAAGAAAGGTTCCACATGCACAAAGTCATCACTCACAAAATTAAATAAGCTGCCCTTTACTTTGTTCTAGGAATTAAAAATCCACTAGTCACACTGAAACAACAGCTTTCTTGAAGCTGCATGTACTAGAAAATCTTAACAGTGAGCCAACAGATGACTGCTGGAGTGCAAGGGCAGAACTACCCCCAGTACCACCAGCATGGCAGAAGGAGCCCTGCGGTGGGGCACTAATCCTCAAGGATTGTGCTTCTAAGAGCAGTACATTAAATACACCTCATGCCAATAAACATCTCCAATAGAGTCAACACAGATAACAGATTATTTTTTTTTTTCAGCACAATGTAATTATTATGTTCTCTTTTTTCAGTACTGTATCGGTAATCAAGAGCCTTGGAGCATTTCTGGTTTTAGGAAACAGAACCCATGCAGTTTATTTGCCCTATGAATATAATCCAGCAGTCTCTACAATGACTTTCATTGCTGCAAAAGCCTAAATGTAATCCTCATACATGATACCAGACACGTATCAAGTCTCACGTCAAAATCTCAATGGACGTAACTCTCATCTGGAGCTGCCTTTTCCCCACATACACAGAGAAATCCCTGCCATGTGTTCACTCTGCATTCACATTTTATGGTAATATTTAATCAGATGCTTAGCCTGGAAAACTAAGACACCCACTGAAAGTAGGTCATGATTATTACCGAAAGAACAATCACCATGCTGGACTGTTTTACTGGGAATCTCAAATTAAGAACAGGTTAGAGATTGTTTGGTAAAACACCACCTTTGTAAAAATACCTTAAACGGAAATATTATCTTTTATAGTCAGTTCTGCTGTAGGTGGCTTAGGACACAGACACACAGGAAGCAATATTACCAATGTGCCCTTAATCCCGCACTGAACCAAAGCCTCAGTGTAACAGTTATTTTATCTGCTGTTGATTTAATGAGAAATAAACTGTCTGCTGAACCAGCAGGAATGGTTTTCCTAGAGAAAACTACTTTGTATTCTTTTTGTCAGAACTCTTTAAAAAGAGTGCACTGCTCTATCTATCACAGGAATAAGCATCGCTTCTGAAGTCTAATCTTATATTGAATCACATAATTAAGAAGGAGTTACTATGTATTGAATCTATTACATTTTTGCTATCATTATTTTTAGTTTTGGAATGCTAAAATTATAATTCTTATTCCTGGAAATAAATATTAGCTTCATATTTGCAGAGGGGAGTAATTTGTATAATTCCAGATCCAAACACCTATTTCTAGTCTAAAATGATGCCTTACACAAATTGCTACTGCAGAATTACAATCATTTAATTACAGCCAGTGTATTCCCAAAACTACTGTTTATAAATTCAGTCATTATTCTCTTCATGTGTTCAGTCTTAACAGTTATCATGTGATAAATAGTATAGTAAATAAAACAGGTTTGCTTTGGTGTTTGCTGGTGACAAAAAAAGAAGTTGCTTAATTTTCAAGATAAACCAAAGAGATTTTTGAAACTAAACACTGAAATAGTTTCTCTCTTGAGATTTAAAATAACCTTGCCAAAAAATACACAAGGGAACAGATTAACCTAAACAAGCATAAAAATAAATTTAGTAATAAAAAAAATTGAAGTCTTTACTGCTAATAGCAGATTTGTTGCATAACAAAAACCAAATTAAGTACAGGCTCAGATAAATGCAATTCTAGTGAGGTCCAGGAGATATATGCAAGTGAAGAATTTAATCTTCCTTAATCTTCTCACATGGTATGATTAATCACCCACCTGTGGACTCCGGAAGGTGACCGTTATAAAGATAATAACAGAAATAACACAAAATTACCAGTTATGCCACTATACAGTTATGCTCATGAACAATACATTGCATTCCCCTACTCCCTCTTGCAAATGTGACTCAGTAGTGTGGGATTTGTGACACAACAATATTCTTTGTTGCGACTGGTTCCTATTAGCTGTACCCTCTATATAGGTGCCAAAAAGGCTAAAGGTCAGTAATCAACTAAGCATGGATGAAAATATAAGGCCATATTTAGGTTGCATAACTTCCACTAAAGGAATTAAGCAGTACTTGTTTGGCAAACAGAGAGCTGGTGTTGTCAGAGATCAACGAGAAGGGCCCGGGAAGGTGCTGAGCAGCACGCTGCTGGGTCAGGCAGTGGGGAACAGAGGCTGTCTCGCTGCAGTCCGAGCGCCTGCAAAAGCCTGTTGAGACTCAGCCCCCACCCAAATCAACAAATTAAACTGCAGTGTTCTTGTCACGTAAAGAGATTATTCCCATTCTCAGGAGCCGTGTGCAGGATGCAGTTTCAATCTAGTCTCACCGTACATTACTACACGTGCATCTTAAGACCTGGGTTTGTTTAAATTTGGGGGGGTGGGGGGGGGAGACTACCTGCCCGCCGTAGATGCGAATCTTCCACCTGACAAATGGGGTTACCTTGCTTAAAATACATCTACACTCCCTGTGGCAGAGGCGAGCACTTTCAAAATAGTCTGATGAATTTCATGTGGGGTAGAATATTGGTTTGCTAAGGGCTGCGGAAAGGACAGTTAAACATCTAGGTTTAAAACCATTCCTCTAATTTTAGGCTATTAACACCCTGTACTTTACGTCATATTTCCAGTTTGGACCTGAGCGCACACCCATGTCCACAGGTACCAGATTTTCACTTTGTGTAGAGGCCAATCCATACTCAGAAATGAAAAAATAATAGAATAATAGCACAAAACAGAAATTAACTCTGGGAAACAATGCAAGAAGAAAAAAGAAAAACCTGTAGGCTTGTACAGCCTTACTGCATGCCCAAACATACTGCTCCCTGTGACTTGACTGAGAAAACATTCTCCCGAGCTGCCCCAGGTAACTGCTTTGTCCCTTTCACTATGTCAAAAGATCACTCTTAGAGTCATCCCCATGTGACCTATCAAAGGGCAAGCTACATTTATAGTTTTAAAATGTGGGATAGCCACAAGATGTCATGAATAATTGCCTACCTAAGGCTTAGGCACCAACGAGCAGTAAGAGTGTGAGGAGGGTGACTGGCTAACCACAGCCTCTGTGGTTGGGGGCAGCTGCTGAAGTGGGTCAGAAATGTCAGCAGAGGAGAAATGGCACCAACAGCACCTGAGCTGTGGCCCAGAACGCAGACTGTACCTCTTCCCAGGGCTACAAACAGCCTTTCTCTTAAAGGGTTGATGGGACAGCAGTGAACCCAAAATATTTTCTAAGATTAGGTCATGATTACACTTCCAGGCTAATTACTGGAGAAGACTCTTAAAGAAAGAGCTGAATCCAGAAGTAAATCTGCTCTTCTCCCTAAAGACTAAGTTAATGCCTTTTTTTATCTTGAGCTGGTGCACATCTCCTAATGCGCTTAGACTTCAGGACTGGAAACTGAACAGCCATGTCCTGAGCAAGCATCCACCCCAGCAGTCCAGGACAAAGGAGGGACCTCCTTCTCCAAGAAAAAGGTGTGCCAAGTTCTCTTCTCTACACAAAACAGGGAGGGAATTAGTAGTTTGAAAGGGAAAACATATCATTCACAAAATCTGAAAGGACAGGGAATAAAAAAAATACAGTCTCTGACTCAGTGAACCTTCAGACTCGAGAGGTTTCACCAGAAGCAGGTCAGAAAAGGAAGTTTTATGCAACCGTCATTTCAAAATTCTCCCTCGTATCTCTGGCATACAAAAATAAGTTTTGTATACGATACATTTTTTGGACTTTCTTCTTCTCAATAAGAATGATGCAATTTACATCAAACAGCCAGAAGGCCATTCACATAACAAAATATTTTTGGTTTAACCTTTTTTTCAAGAAACTGTAGTAAATCTGAAAGTGTGCAGATATGCACATGGTATACAATTCTGTGAAGTGATACAGCATTCTCTTTATTTTACCAGTGTTTAGCAAGCACCTTGCTTCAGAATACAAAAGCAGCTTCTGCAGACAACCCCCACTGCTGCCAGGCTTCAGGTGCCCTGAGCTGCAGTTGTTAAGACTACCACGAAACAAATCATTCATTTTTTGGCCAGCAAGTTGGTCAGCAGTTGGAAGACAGTATGCAGAAACTTGTTCAAGACCAAAACTGTCTTGGCAGCTCATTACAACGTTGAACTACAGAACCCAAGTGCCTGCTGAAGCACCAGGGCTGGTGGAAGCTCCCGAGCGGCCCTGAGGCTGGCTGGGCAAGCAGGGCACCGGCTCCAAAGCATCAGCTTGTCCACAACAGAGATTCATCTTCGTTCATACTGGACCTTTCACTAAGCAGCTACTGAGAGCATGTGGTAATGGCAAGAATGTGATTTTCCTTTCTCTCCTCCATACTTAATTCTCTCCCACCTCTGCACCCAGCAAAAATGATTCTAAAAAAGAGAGCTACTGGCCCTAGTCCTTCATTAAAGCAATCACTCTAGTGAACACTGAGTTTCACTGTTTTTCACATGCAGGTGTCTGTAAGAGTGTACTGGCCAAGAAAAAAATTGATTACAATATTTTACATTACCAAGAACATACATAAACTTTCACCAGAAAGTTATAGTCAAACAAAGCATTGCTGCCAAAATGGCTAAAAGAACTTTGGTAGATAGACTCTCCTGAAGAAACTGAAAAAGGGAAAGAAACAGCATAAGTTAATTGGGGGGGGGAAGGAACCAGTTCTGATTTCCAGTTGTCATCATCTCAGGTATAGTAGATAAATATGTTTTATGCCTATGATTTTAAATATCCTCACTAAATTTTATTTAATGGCATATTTTTTAAAAAAACCAGTTATTCCAAGTATTACGCAATACTGGCAATGGCACACAGAGAACCAATGTGGTATCATTATCAGCTGCAGCTGTTCAGTTACTCAAAAACCTCCCCCACCAGACCTGTAGCTTTTAAGACACAGCAAAAAGGGGAGTATGTTGACATCCAGGTGATACTGAACTTAAAGTAAATATTAGAGTGAAAATCCTGGAGCAAATGATCTTCCCTTTCCGGGAAAGAAACCACAACATATGCAAAAGTATTTTTATTTAAAATAACATTCAATCCAGCCTACTATAAAGGCTAGAAAAACCTCTTGCTTGTAACTTGCAAGTTCAGCGGCTCATGTCACACGGGCAACTTTTAAAATGCCAGGAAAGCTAACGACATCTAGCTTGCATAAATACTCAAACCACCAAAACCAGGCAAAATTCACCCCTGGCTAGAATGTACAGAGGATCCTCTGCACGTGGATGGAGATGGCATTGCACATCATCTGCTGTGGAAATCAGCTACATTTCTCATGTTTGAAACTTAAGTCTGTGGTGTTCACAACCCAGTTTTCCACAAACCTCAGCTGGTTAGCCTTTTTCTTCCTTTTCTTCTAAGAGGAAAGAAACATGTCAGGTCTTTGGGCCTAAAAAGGTACCTTTTAGTCTCTAGCAATGAATTTTGACACATGTCCATTTGACAAGACGACACAGGAAAATACGTAATTAAACATTCTTTATTAATGATTTCAGAAGTCATCTTCTGAGTCATAATCCTCAATTTTTTGCAGCGGCCGCTTAATACCAATTATTAAATCTATGGAGAGGAGCTCTGTAACACAATGAAGAACTGAAATGACTAACTGGTATTTGCAATACACCAGTTCTAAGCCTTTCTCATTCACAGGCAGTGGCTGATTTTTTCTGAGCGAATGTATGGCTTTGAGATAGAATTTGGTAAAGCTGTTTTGTTCTGTTGTGTTGTACAAACACTTGGGAATACTTAGCAAAGCATCGGCAACTACATTAGATATGACTGCCACCTCTGACTGCTCAACCTGTTGTGCATAGTACTGAATATAATAATGTAACAGAATTTCGAAGTAACCTCCGACTGGCAAAACTGATCCTGCTTCTATGAGGGCATCTGAATAATTCTGTGTAATACTTACACAACTCTTTTCATGTTTAGATGGAACTATATTGCAACTTGTTTTCTCTAGGTCTTTGCCAACACCTAGGCATTCACACACAGTGACTGTATTAACATTATGCGTTGCCGATACAGCCGTGCTGCAGTTCTTTTGACCGACTACAGGTGAATCACTTCTATGGTCCTCGTGCACGTTGCTCGTATGTTCGCATTTTGCATGCTGTTTCTGTACATTTCTTGAAGAGCCATCTCCTTGACTGGCAACATCGAATTCTTTGATGTGCAAGATAAGATTTGAGGGTATTTGCAAGTCTGTCTGCACCCATGCTGGGTATTCACTTCCCTGCAAATCAGGGTTGACAATTTGTGTCTCTGTTTCATCCCTATATGCTTTCAGTTGGTGTTCAGAAACCTGATTACTGTTACAAGAAATATTTTCTATTACGAGTTGCTTCTGAATAGCTGAAGAATGCCAACTGCAAACATCTAAGGCTTCAATCTGGCTTTCACCTTCTCCTTGGTGTTCCTCCCTCCGATCAACTGTTTTAAATAGCTGCTGCAACATTGTAAATGCCCCTTGTAAAGCAGCAGCATGCTGCTCATTAACACCCTCAACGGGCCCACAAAGAATAAGGCAATGGGGCTGAAAGGCGCACACGCTGGTGAAGCCAATGTGAACACACCTTTTTGATCCGAGCAGCAAGGGCTGGCAAAACGTTGCCACTGCGGTTTCAGTGATTTCTCCATCTGTGTTATCACTGAAAGGCATATAAGGCGACACTCCTGTAATTTCACAGATAAGGGCCACTTCTTCCAACGATAAGCACTCTACCACTGAGACACCGTATAATTTTGCATAGTGGATAATGACCTCCTCTTGCTTCACACTCGACAGTAACAGCTTAATGCTATTGCGCTGCAAGCGTTTCATTAAGGCTTCCGTCCTCTGCGTGATCCAGCACAGGGAAGCCTGGTACTGGCCCTCGGAGTCGACGACGAACTCGGTGCCGGGGGCCGAGAGGGTGGGCCGGAGGGCCTCGGTGACCAGCACGGCCCGCAGCTCCCCCCCCGCCGGGCAGTAGGCCGCGAAGTCCCTGCAGAGGACGAGCCCGGGCAGGATCCTGGAGCTCGCCACGGGGAGGCCGGCCACGGCGGCGTGCAGCTCCGCGAAGCGGCGGCCCAGGAGGCGCAGCACCTGCGGGCGGGGGCCGGCGGCCGGGGCGCAGCGGCGGCAGTACTCGCTGCAGAGCCGCGCCAACGGCCGCCGCTCGCCCGGCCCCAGCCGGCCGCCCAGGTAGGCCTCCAGCAGCGCCTCCAGCGCGCCCCACTCCGCCTGCCGCCCGCCCAGGGCCCGCAGGTGCCGCCGCAGGCCCCGCGCCACGGCCCGCTCCAGCACCTGCGCCTCGAAGGCCCGCAGCGCCCGCCGCAGGCCGCCGCCGCCCGCCGCCCGCAGGCCGCCCAGCACGCCGGCCAGCAGCACCACGAACGTCTTGGCGCCGTCCCCCGTCGCGGCGCGGTGGCTGCAGGCGCAGGCCGCCATCATCCTGCGGGCACACGGGCGGTTAGGGCGCCGCGCCCCCCGCCCCGGCCCGCCCCCGCCCGCCCCGCCGCGGTACCTGGCCGTCGGCGGCTCCAGGCTGAGCGCCTCCAGCAGGCGCCGCCCGTCCCGCGTGAGCAGCGCCTCCCCGCCGGGCCGCACCAGCAGCGCCCGCCCGCCCCGCGGCCCCAGGGCGCCGCGCACCGCGCCCGCCAGCGCCGCCGCCTCCTGCGCCAGCCGCCCCAGCTCCGGCCGCGCCGCCATGGCGACCGCCGCCCCGCCCCTTCCGCCCGGCGCGCGCACGGGCGCACCGCCCCACGCCGCCGCGCCGTGAGGGAGAGACCCCGGGAGCGGGTGCGGGCTGCGGCAGCCGGGCGGGGGGCAGCCGGCCCGAGCGACCGGCGCACAGAGCCCAGCGGCGCGGGCACGACACGTCTTCATTGGGTGCGGCGGCACCGCCGGGCCCGGCTCCCGGCCCCGGCCCCAGCCCGCCTCCGCCGCCCCGTAGCAGTTCAAAAGCCCTCGAGAGCGCGGGAAGGGCGGCGGCCGAGCGGGAACGCGTGGCGCGGCCGGCCCCGTGCGGTGCAGGCACTTCCCCCCCGGCCAAGCGAGAGCCGCTGCCCGCACCGGGCCGGGCCCTGCCCCGAAGGGCAGCGAGTCGAAGCGCTCGGCCCGCGGGGCTGCGGCCGTTTCCGTAATGCCACAACCGACGTGTAGTACAGCTCCATGTGTCAAACACCAGCCCCGCTCCTGGCTCACCGGCCAGAAGAGGGAGAAATGCAGCGTGTTTCGGCAGGTGATTTCCCGCCCCCCTCCCCGAGCCTGACAGGAAAGTCAGTCTTCGCACACAAAAGCCCTCACACAAAAGGTCAGATGTTACATATGGCACAAACTTTGACAACTCTTTACATGTCTCAGAACAGCAAGAAACCCATCAAGAAGGCACTGTTTACAATACTTGAACATCTGCTAAATTTTCTGTGATTTGAGGATACCCTTGAAATAACAATAATTAAAACTTACAGATGTACAGAATCCTTGTTATACGTTATTTACACAAACAGTGGTGAAGCAACAGCCTTTAAGAAACTATGTGAAACATTGAATCCAAAGTCTGTTTTTATAAACAGTCTAGCAAAAAAGAAAATTGCCAAAGGCACAGGAGGGCAGCAAAAAACAAACAAAAAAAGGAAGAAACCACCTTCATTACATTTTATGGGACCCTTCAAATAAATTATGAGGTTTAATTGAGCAGGGGAACAACCAGGCTATACCCTCATTAAGTAACGTCAACTATTTAAAAGGAATCAAGATGTGAAATGCAAGAATCGTCATCTAGTGCTGAAACTGATACTTAATACATTTCACATGGCGTATTTACTTTTTCTTAGCTTAGGTCCTCTTTACCTAACTAGGCAACCTGTACCTAAATGACAAATTAAAGGCTTAGAGTGCATTTGAAAAAAACAAGACCAAACCAAAAGGACAAAACCACGTGGCAACAAATTCTGAAAATATTTCCTGTACAAGAAAAAAAAAACAAAACAAAACAAACAAGATTTGTAAATCAGCTGTGAAAACAAGTGCTGTTTTGAACTTTAAAAACTAGTAGGAGGTCACAGCTCTCAAACACCTGCAAACTGTACAATTAATTTTTATGACTACGTGCAGGCAGAGCTCAGTGTTACGTACGCAATAGTCAAGATCAGCTACACACCATGCCTCAAAAGGACAATGGTGTTGTGCTGAAGAAAAGGCTTCACACATGCCTGTGACCAGCTGTACTGTAAAAATCAGGCAAGAAATTTCTTTGTTCTATTCACATGAGGGATCATCATAAAAAACCCAGCAAAACAGAAATGACAAGGTTTTCAATGTACTTTTCAAAATTTAAGGTATTACACAGTCAAGCAGAAGTCTGTGATTTTACTTTTTAAAGTTTCACCATATATCCTTTACCTTCCCTAAAACCTCTTTGACAACAGAATTAAACTCAAAAAAATAAGTTGAAAAGGGAAATAAATAAGCACAGGCCTTTTGCCTCCGTTCAAGCCTTTTACTCATCTTGAGCTGAGTATGAATTTCAGATATGGAGTATATGTTTAATCTGACATTGTCCAACACAGCACTGCCAGCCAACTGGCTGGGTCAAATCCACTTACTACCATGCAGTCCACGTAAAAATACATGCAGACTGTGTTATTAACTGATCTTGAATAGAAGTGATCAAAAAAAAACCAAAACCAAAAAAACCCCAACCAAAACCCCCAACACAAAAGGACAGAAGGATATCTCTCTTTACCAGGGAGATAAAAACTTGTAACTATCAGTCAAGAGTTTCAGCACCACATATTTAGCAGAGTATTATTTTAGGGGATTGAAGTTATTGCCCAAGTTCTCACTCATTTCCTCTTGTATTACTCTCATGTACCAAGTATGTTTAAAGGCTTGTAATGGATTTTAAGACAGGTGAAGCTTTGACATCTGAATGCAATAAGGAATGGCCAAAGCCCAGGCTGAGAATATTAAATAAATACTATATTCTGCTTGCTTTATGCCATTTTATACATGGCTAACAACTTCAGCGTCTGTTTGGAGACTTAACTTGGGGTTTGGTTTCTTTTTTTTAATAGGGGGACTTTCTACATTCACAAGTTTTACCTCATCAGCTGTAGATATAACAGAAGTCCAATCAAGTCTGGTCTTGCCTACGTATACAAAAATCACTCTGGTTAAGATACCACATTCCAGAAAATGATTCAAGACCAAACGATGCTAATGGAAAGCTGTAAGAAATAAGCTGAAGTTGACTGCTTAAGCGATAAACTTCTACATAGCTGAAGCCCAAAGAAGGGGAAATGTAAAAAGAGAAGGGGAGGTGTTTGAAGGCATCAGCCACAGCAATATACAAGCTAGACTGATGAACAAGTAAACAGTATTTTCACAAAATACTGGCAAGACTGATGTAGAACAGAAAGGTAGATCACCTGGAGAGTCAGGGAGGCTGCCCAAGGCAGAGGGAATACCGGGCCATGGCAAAAACCCAAATGCGAGCCTGGAACTGTTCCACTGCCCAGAATGGATTTCATTTCTGAGAGAATCCTCTGAAAACAAACTTGGCTGCCCTTTGCATTGTGCTGCTCATCCTCCCGCTGTCTCACCTGCGTTACCAAGAGTACTTTTGCATACTACAGCCCCTTTTTTGACTTAGTATGCTTGACTGGCACACAGAATTCACCAGGTAAACACTGGCACTACTTTTTTTTTTTGCTGGAATTTTACAAGTTCTATACATGCATATATTTCTTCAAATAAAAACATAAGAAACCCTGGTTTTAAATTGAAACTTAAGCTTCACATTAAACTGCATGGCTACAGCATAATGAATACATGCATGTGTGTGTTCTGTTAGGTAGTATATATCGCAGTAAGGAGGAATTTAACAAAGACTTAGGGTTTCACTCCCTTTTGTTTTGGTGTGTGTGCTGTTAGCCATCCCACAGTTTCTGAACACCTTCCTCTTGCAAATGAAAATGTGTGTTTACAAGTGAACTCACTATGGTGCTTGAATTCTGTTCTACATCGTCTCTCTTTTGGGAGGTTCAACTCAAGCTACATAGTAAGCACACCTCTGCACACAATTTGTTTCAAAAATAAGAAAAGTCCTGGCATCAGCAGTCTGTCCACTTACTGTGACATGGCCATACACAAATGCAAATTCAAAGCTGTAGATCTATCAAGACTTACAAACATACCATAAATCCTTGACATTTGCAATTCATGAGAGAGATTGGACCAAGACAGTACCTTCCTGGGTGCTGTACTGTTAAAAATGTGCTCTGTACAACAGATGCAGGAATGTTTTTATGAAGAATCTGAAGTTTTAAAACTATAAAAATAAAACCATCTGGCTTACAAGCCACTATAGTATTTCAAGATAAAAACTCATATTTCCAAAACAAAGACATTACATTGCAGAATTCCCAAAGACTTCAGCTTTTTACTTGCCAGTTCCTAACACTCGCGATTGTTGTATAATAATGTATTTGTTTGACCTTAAACAAAAGTTTACTTCCAAACACCCAATGCCATTTACAAAAACTGTTGGCTACTTCGAAAGTTCCTTTGTTACAAAAATGGTAAGTTTAAATGTAACAAAGTATGCTCATTTCTCATTCTACCATAACAGGAATCACATCCTACCTACAAGGTCTGACCTCTGAATTTTTAACTTCACCTATTCCAAGGTGGAGATTCATCAGCAGAGCATATGATGTAATATAAAACACAAGGCTGATGTCATATGTCTGCGAGAGAGAGGCACACACCAGAAGCAAGAGTGTACTGGCACTTACATAATTCTTACTTCAACTGGGTAGATGGGAGTATGATTCTGAACCATGAATGCTGAGGCAAAGTTCTGTAAGTTGTTGCTACAGGGCTCTTTTAGATAATATTGCATCATTTAATGTCCAACTTAAAATATGGTCCCCAGTAACAGTCTGATCATTCCAGTTCAGAAAGGCCCTTGTTCATGCTTCCTATTTGAACAAGAAATTAATGACAAGCTGTAGCAGAACCACGAGTAAAATGAAGACATAGTGCTTAAACTGCAAGAAGTGGTAGTCCACAGGTGGTGAATTAGAAGTGACTCTGTTTCGTAGAGCCATAATGTCCCTGTAAGATAGAAAATAATATCCTGTAAGTGATAACCTAGACAATTTGGCATTTTCTAGCATGGTCAGGCTCCCTACAGAAGACAGCTTTTGAGAGAAATTATGAAACATCAATGAGCACTCAACATTTGGGAAGAAGGGTAGTTTAAAGACATCAAGGTTCTAAAACAGAAAGATACATAACAGCCTCCGAGGAAAAAAAAAGCTAGAAAATTAGTATTCCCTAAACCATTTTAAAGCATTTTATTTAGTGCTACCTTTTAATGTCTTCTTGTGTCTCCTTTATAGATTCAATGGCACTCTGCAGTTCACCAAGGTCTGCCCCTTTTTTCCTCATTCTTGTATTATGCTTCAGAAGTTGTGCTAGGAAGACACAAAAGCCAGATGTAATTCACAGAATTGACTGCTAAGTCGAAAAAGGAACAAAGTACTAATGACAAACTAAACCAGTTGCAAAAATGAGGAGAAAGTTTGCTAACTAAGCTTCTACTGGAAACTAAAGCTTTATTTCAGAGTCACCTCTAACACAGGACAGCAAGTCAAGTGCTTGAAATGTCTTAAAACAGTCACTATATTCTTTAATTTCTGCAAGCATTACCAACAACAAAAATCTGCCTTCTAGCAACATACTGATCTACAAATTAAAATAATTTATGTTGTTTTAAGAAAAGAGTTTACAAACACCATTTCCCGCCCCCCCCCCCCCCCCCCCCCCCCCAACTAAATATGTGCAGCACTTAAGCCTACCTATGCTACATACTGATGTTTAAGGGGACAGGAAAGTTTGCAATTAAAACCATGACCCATTCTGCTCCTTTGTTTTTCCAGAATGTGCTTCACATTGGATAGAACTGTGGTGTCAAGCATGCATTATTTCATAATACATACATCGATATAAGAAAAGTATGTGTGACTACAGAACTCTGTTTCACTGTCAAATAAATTCATCTACCCAAATACATCTTTTCCTACCTTCACTCCCAGAGGAATCCTGGTTATCAGGCTCAGGGGATGAGAAACCACACTCTCCTTTCTTCTGACTGGCTGGCTTTCGTTTCATTTTTGGAACACTAACCTACAATTGACAAACTTAGGAATTATTTCCAGATAACCAGACTGAAGCAAAGTGGCACGTTCTAATAGAAATAGTTAAAAGCATGAGATCTAATACAAGTCCAGGTTGAAATTTTTGATGTATAAGCAATCTGAAGTTTGTGCATCTTCCCATTTAAGGGAAAATACACATTAAACTGTTGAGTTCAAGTTTGCATATTTTATATTTCTATCCAAGTCATCTCTACCACATAGGATGCAACACAGAAGTGAAAGACTATGGGACTCAGTAAACTACATTTTTCTAACAGCAGCATTTCCCATTGCTCTCAATGCTTTGATGACCTTTACACACACAACACAACATATATACCAGTCCCTGGATCTTGCTGCATGTGCTAACAGAACTGGAACATACCATTGGTGTCCGATGTCGAACTTTGGTTTGGATGGTGCCATCTTTTTCAAATTGGATCATATCATTCAAAGGGTCCCACGGTCTGGTACTAGACAAAGTAAATATGATTGATTAATACCACAGCAATTTAAAAAAGAAATATTTTCCTGCTCAGAAGCTATTCAGCATGAACAGGTTAAAGCTCTCTCTTCCTACGCAGAAGTCAGACATGGAATAAGTGATCTTGTCTTCCAGCTATAGCCCAGTCCTAACCTGAAGAGCCCAGAGAGCCAAAGAAATAAACTTTTACGTCCAGTTCAAACCCTCAGCCAGCTGGTAAGAGTACAAGCTGTTGTATTAACTAACAATATCACTATGAATTTATCTGGTTAGTGATATTTAGTTGTCAAACATGGAGAGGTTTTCTGCTTAACGTACAGTTACTATTTTACAACTACAGGGAAATTAGGGGATTTTAAAAATTACTATTATTTTTGTACTGCTTTTTTGGTTGGTTTTTTTTCTTTTAAAAGTTGCCTAGGAAACCGCTTAACAATCAGGTACCTCAAACCTGCTTTCAACCCGAAGTAGCTAATGGTAATCAAGGCTGGTTTCAAGAGGCACTAAGGAGCTACACACAGTTTTCTTGTTCTGATTTTTTTAAGAGGCTTTTCCAAGTATAGGTTGATACAGAATTAAGATTAAAAAAAAAAACCAACAAAAAAAAAACAAACCAAAAGACACGTAGCTCACTGGAGAACAACAAGCAGCCAAAGGCAAAGACTGACATCCCCACCAATTACAGCTTTTTCAGATAGAAACTGCAAGTCAGCTGCATGAAGATCATCCTGATGCATAGCTCTAGCGAGAGCAGATTAAGCATGGATTTCCTTTCACCTCCTCCTGTATGCCTTTTAACATGTTTGTAGCCATTTCAGATGTAGAGAATATAGACCTGTATTTACATTTTAGCTTAACCTGACTTGAACTGAATGTCACTGAAGATAATCGGGTTTAGAACTAGGCATTGCTCTCCCAGGTCTTCTGTATTTGTAATCCAGATGCCTAAATCCATAATCCAGATATGTTAGCAAATGCCACAGCTCACTGAACACATCTTTCATAGTAAGCGTAAAAGGCTGCTCTCTACATGGACGGGGTGGTGAGCCAGCATCATATGAAGGATCATACGGAAGGAGACAGAAGTTTCTTCCAGGGACTGCTGACAGCACAGACTGCTTTCTAGCACATAGTAAAATTTCCACAGCACATCCTTGAACCACAGGGCCTCAAGGAGACAAGAAATAATGCATATTAACAAGACAGATTACCCCTTGCAGCTTTAAAACCCAACAGATTTAAAGTGCAGTACTTGCCCTGAATGGTTTTAACACAGGGTTCACCAGTATGGGCAGTCAATTCAGCTGGACTACTCACAACTCTCCCCAAAGGAACAGGCATCTACAGCACTAGAAGGTTCAAACCAAGAGAGGGTGTTTCACAGAGTATTTAGTCTAGTTGGGGAATTGTCTGCTGCAGGATGTTTTGGGTGGTGAAAGTATGCGCAAACTTAAAAGAAAACCAAGGAAATTAATGGAAAATAATTCTGTTGAGAGCTGCTAAATACACAGAATCCCCGCTTGGTTCTAGGAAACCTCCAAGTTGTAAATTTGCTGAGGATATGAAGAGTACTCTGGATTCTTGTACTCTTCGCTATACACACGCTTAGGTCACTTCCCCAGTATTGCTATTCTGGTATAGAAAGGTGAAGGGTTCCCAGGTTTAGCCATGGAAATATACTTGCAGCATCCAAGGCTTCAAAGTTGCTTAATTCCGAGTGTATCATCTTTGGATATTTTACTTCTACAATCCTTGCAATGTAGAAGTGTGCTGGGTATTGAAAAAGAATTGGCAGAATGTGAACGTCCTGTGAAAAACCATCAATAGTAAAGGGCTCAGCTCCAAGCTGACTTTTGCAAGCACTGGTGAGAACACTGAATGCATCCCAGCAGTCAGAAAGATGGCCACATCTACCATCTTCCGATTCAGATCATCACAAAAAACGATTCACACTCAGGTGTGCAGGGCATATTTGACAGCCGAGCAGAGCCACATGGTCCCAGCATTAACCACTGCTGTAAACCTGTTATTCACAGAGTTATTCTAACATGTAATAAACCATTAAATAGCTCAGTTCACCTAAGCACAGGCTTTTCCCATTTCCAGACACTAGATTTTCTGATTTCCAGTTGGTATGCTCATATGTACCATATTTTCCAGTCTGGAAAAATCTGTGTAGCTGCTCTGGTCAGGCTGGGGAGGTGGGGAAAGGAGCACAATCCATCCCCAAGAAACACTAGAACACAGGCCAGATTTGTAGAGGCACATAACCATGAAGATAAAAAAGAAAAATTCCATTGCAATAGTTAAATTAAAAATGGTTTGTTGTATTAGCAACCACTGCCTTTTCAACACTAGAAGGGCCAACTCAGTTCAGCTAAAAAATTATGCGTTTTAATTAAAATATATAAACAAGAATATCAAGTAGCATTGCTTATTTCAGGAGTTTGAACTCAGCTATATATCAAAGTTCTTTTGCTTCTTAAACACCAGGAAGAGGCTCAGCAACACTACCAAGCACTTAACAAGCAGTTTTTGTCACAAGCACTTCAGAACTCACTCAGCGTATTTGTAGTGCCATTCTCCTGTGACTGAATCCTGATCAAACAGCTTGCACGTCCACTCTTCACCCTTAAGTTTCCTCTCTTTGGCACTCCGTCTCTGAGCTTCTTCCAGGACGTATTTCTCTTGAGTAGCTTCTGTTTGGTCTTTATTATTTATTGCTTTTGTCACTTGCTGCCAAAGCCTGACAAACAAGCAGTATAGAGAGTTACAACCTCGTTGACAGAAATAACTGCAAACATTTCCTTAATTATAGGCTAAGTAAATGGACCAACCTTAAACAGAATATAACTATGCTGTAATACATGTTTTATCAACATTTCCATCAAGACCTCCCATGATTGTGAGGTTTGTAAATAATTATATTGTATTTAACAGTGCTACTTTCTTGTTTTACAGGTCAATATCAGCACACATGGAAAAGAAAGAAATGATAATTTGTTCATAATTTGGAGATGAGTTTTATTTTATCAAAGTAATTATACATGATTCTAAAGTGAACTTACTTCTCTGACTCAAAGTCATCTTGTTCCTCAAACTTCACTGTGTATCTAGGTAATCTACGCTGCTTGATATCAGACGTTGGATTCCAGAATGTCTCCGACACATCTGTCTTCTTGTCACTAATAGTAACTTCACTGTCCTGTAACATACATAATTCAGTTACCTTAGTTGTAATAATCTCAGAGAGTGCCAAAATAACACATTAGGGAGGAATAAGCAATTCTTTTTTTGTAACAAGACTTTGTTTTGTTTTGGATGTATGTAGATAAGAATAATTACATATGCTACATATTCCACTTCTGCACGCTGTGCTAGTTCTAACTTGGAACAGAGGTGCAGCGGAACCATGACCACATTCAAAACCCAGCAGTGCCAGTGTCAACTCACCAGAAATGAAAAAGTTTATACATTTCATGCTGGTGCCATAACAGTTCTTCACAGTACTGACACATACACTAAAAACATTTTGCAAACTGAAATGCGTCTTCTTCATGAACTACTCAAACGTACACAGCTTTTCTATCTTTTAGGAGTTCCAAATAAGACTAAGTTGATTATATACTTTCTTGAGAACTGTCTAACTATGAAGTGATACTTTCTATAAAAGTGGTACTTAACACTTCCTTTAAAAAAAACTTGAGTCCTTTTTGTAACTAAGTGCTATTTTAACCTGTCTCAACTATGAGCCAGAATTATAAAATACCATCCCTCACTACTTACCCAGTGACCCTCCAAAATAGCCAGAACTTCTTTGCCAAGCTTAATTTTCCCTGATATTTGGTTAACGCTGTCATTGTTACCCAAAAAAGGCTGCAAAACAAAAAGAAATGTTTTCAAGTTTATTTTAATAGCAAATTATTTTTGCATTTATGTCAGTGTTAAGGAGAAAAGTGTATTTATGAAATGTGATGCAAACAGCCTTGATGATTCTTAATATTATAACTTACGTCATTTAATGCCCAAAACAAGTCTGATACCACCGTAAGTTGTTCTCCAATATGGTATTTTCTGAAAAGTTTTGCTAAGCAAAAGCATTGTCTAAGAAATGTGTGAAAGAAAACTGAATATATTGCAGAAAACAGTGATACAGTGGAGGACACAATAATTTGCTACACTAATTTCATCACTTTGCCAAGCACCATTTGTTACTGGAGATTAACTCTTGCAGAAGGCAGAACAAAAATGATTGCCAAGAATTTTCTTCAGCCTTTTTGATAGTCTGCACATGTACCCTATGGGCGGATGAGTCAAAATACCAACTAACACAGCCTCCTAACTTTTATGTTTCCCCTATAATTTCTATAATTTCAGCTGAATACTGTTTCCCTCTCCACGTGCACACTTCTTAACTATTTTTTCAGCTTTAAATCAGTTTCTGCCTTAAAGATGGCAAACCTATTTGAGCAGTGCAAGCCATCTATAAGTAGTTTAGAAACCTTTGTTTAGCTTTTGTGAGAATGGAGGTGCTCCTACAGCATGCAAGCTGCTAAAAATAGTCCATGTAAACAGCACTGGCATTAGGCTGATATAAATGTCAGCCAAAGCTTTACGCATCATCTTTACTCGAGGTGTCACGAGCAATTTAAAATTTACCCAGGATGGAAGAGGGGAACCTGCTAAGCTCTCCTCCAAGGGCTTTCCAGGAGTTTAAAAAAGACCCCGAACATTTTCAGAGAATTAAAAATCAACAATGTATGTAACAACAACCACACAAAATACCTGAACCACTGATCATATCACTAAACACTTCCCCTGTTCTTAACTTTCCTAGACACACACTTTTGCCACTGTTTGAGAGAAGACAGACTGCTGCTTTTTCCCCACTAAACCCATGGGAAGCCCAGGCTGGAGCCGGCTCCTGGCAGGACCTGTGGCCCCGTGGGCAGAGGAGCCCCGGCTGGGGCAGGTTTGCTGGCCGGGCTGGTGACCCCGCGGGGGACCCAGGCTGGAGCAGCCTGTGCCTGAAGGGCTGCGCCCCGTGGGAGGGAGCCCAGGCTGGGGCAGGGGCAGAGTGTGAGGAGCCTCCCCCTGCGGAGGAAGGAGCAGCAGAGACAGCGTGGGATGGACCGACCGCAGCCCCCACTGCCCGTCCTCTGCACCGCTGCGGGGAGCGGGGAGGGAAATCGGGAGTAAAACTGAGGCCGGGAAGAAGGGAGGGGTGGGGGGAAGGTGTTTTTTCTTATTTAGATGGTAATAAATTAAACTAATTTCCCCAAGTCGAGTATGTTTTGCCCATGATGGTAATTGCTGAGTGATCTCCCTGTCCTTATCTCTACCCACAAGACTTTCATTACATTTTCTTGCCCCCTGTCTGGTTGAGGAGGGAAGTGATAGAGCAGCTTTGGTGGGCACCTGGCATTCAACCAAGGTCAAATCACCACACTAACCTTCAGTTTGAATTCAATTGTTGCACTGTAGCCAGTTTTCTCACAGGTGATGTTGACTGTTCCCCCAAGCTCTAAGGTCATTGTGCCATATAGAATTCCTGCCAAAGAAAAAAAAAAAAGCCAACTAAAGTTAATATTTATAATTGAGCAGACAAAAAGCCTAAGTTCTTTGGGCACAATTCCTACAGTAAACACGTCTGTGCCAAAGGAAAAATCACCTTTTCAGATGACCTTTCCTAACGATAAGCATGATCCTTCTGCCAAGTAAGATAATCCAAACAGAAACAAAAAGATCTAAGTGAATTACAGATAAGCAGGAAAAATGGTTTAAGACATATCTTTGGTAGTGTATGCTGCTGGCTTTAGCAAGGGTTGTATTTAGTTTGATTGGAGATGATTGGAGGAGAGAAGCTTTTGAGGTTAAGACAGGAAAATAACTCTATGACAAAGAGAGCAAACAAAAACTTCACTTGAACAGAAGCAGTATGTACAATCAGACCACAGGTAAAGACAATCATGCACAACCAATGTAAGACAACTCTGATCACCTCCCTAAAGACTTTTGGAAGTACAAAGCTGACAATGCTGACTACACCTTCTTTCCCATGATTACTATCTTTCCCCCTGCAATCCAGCATTTGAAACACTGGATAGATTTTACACACAGTGGATGCATGTGCATGTATGTTTTTTTCACCGCGCACACTCTCCTTCTCCTCATGTTCTTCTACCTTTCTCCCTCTCCATCAGCTTTATTAGTCACACTAGTTCTCCTACTCTTTTGACTTGAATGTATGTACATATATGTTATGTGCTTTTTAATTGTTGAGTATTATTTTTGTCACCAAAGCCATGAAAAAAAATCCAGTATTAAAAATATCCATGAAACGTAAAAAGAGGAGCTTACCAAACTAATGCCAATTTTTTTTAACTGCTAATTGATTTTCATACATCTCAAATGAAGAAAATATTATAGTTGCTGACTATGAGGCTTCTGAAAAAGAATTCTGGCAAGAGTAGATAAACTTGAATAAGTAACAGCTTAAAAATCAGCAATTCTGCAATGTCCTTTGTACTACTGATCTTCCAGAAAATTTTACAAACTACTGTGTAGTTTCCTGTAATGAAACTAAAGGTAAATGGTCATGATTTACAGTCAAATCACACAGTGAGGTGTAGATACTACATTGCCTTTTATGTTTACAAGAGGAAAATACTGGAAAAGCTCAACACTGTTCTTTAAAAAAAGCAACTCAAACAGAAAATTACTGCCAGGTAATGACAGCCATATATATGCTTTTGCTATTTATGAAAAAAATAATCTTTCTGTGCCAAAAAATAGATCATTGCTTAAACAGATGCATTTCTTCTGATAAAATATGCTACAAAAGCTCAGAACACTTTTCTCAGATGACAAACTCTAAACCAACACAGTATACTATTTAGAAATAATAAACTTCTGTTCTCATAAATTTGCCATTTAGAGAATGAAAAAACCCTCACTACCTTTACAATGAGCGTATGGCATTGTCATTACATAGTCTTCTCCCCTATTTAGGAATGTTAGCCGTCCTTCTCCCTCCAGTATGGCAGATAATGAATTCCCTGAAATTCAAAGATAAAAAGTCACATCTCTCACTCTGCAAGACAACAGTTAACTTTTCCTAATAACTGAGCAATAAAATTAAGAACATCAGTACATTCAGCATTGCAATCTATCCTGTCTAGTGAAGCTACTATAATACAGTGTCTCCAATTAAAAATTAAAGTACTCCAAAAATAGAAATATAAATTCCAAAGACCAATAGGAAAAACTTTCTAAGGAAAGGATAATACAATGATCAAAACTTTGATTCTTCTATAGCCTTCTTTCATCCACAAAACACAGCTCATTTGTACCAATTTAATACTCCTTAATAAAGGTACAAGCAAAGAAAATATTATTTACCATAAAATTTTGATTTGGCCAGAATGCTACCACTAAGGCAAAAACCATCCTTGCGGTTGCTAACATAGAAGGCAGATATTGGAGGATGATGTGATACCTGTTGAAAAAAATCCACATATTTGAAAAAAAACAACCCTAAAACAACCATCAAATCAAAAACATGCAATATAGTATAAAACTTGAGCTAATAATGACCGAATGCAAAATTCAAGCTGCACATAATAGAATACATTTAATATATAATTATATTACATATAATCTTAATCTTTAGAGATAGAGATCAAGCAAACAGCAAATTTCGAGAGTTAAGAAATTAGCACCTGACTTTTAATTGGAGAGGGAACAGAAATGCTGAAAACACCTTTCCCTCTGTCTCTCTAGTAGGAAGACACACTTAAAAGAGACACCTATAAAAGACTATGCTCACCTGGAGAGCTTTCAGGCTACTGTTCAAACATTTTAATACTTTTTCTGAAACTACTACATCATTTGGCTAACACAAAAATGCAACAAGTTTATTTTTCTTAAAAATATGTTCTGGTTATTGCAGCTACCTGTTCAGCAATGTAAAAAGTCTTGCTATTCGTCCTTGGATGAATCCACATGCAGCGGAAAGTCTCACCAAGTATAGGATTGTATGGCTTTTTTAGTCCCTAAAGAGAAAGAGAACAGACAGTAGCTGTACAATGCAGGTACAGAAACTCACAAAATGCTTTATCAGGCTGCTACTGAAGACACACACACAAAAAATAGTCTTAATGTATATACTAAAGTACATTGTACTTGATTTCATCACTTGAATATTATGCTCAGTTACTCTATTCCTCATTCTAAGGAAAATGGCATAGATTTAGTATATCTGCTGACCTATTCCAGGATACAAATAAGGACAAACAAAAAAAAAAGATTTTTTTTTGGTAGGAGAATTATTACAGACCTTTTGTCTGAAGTTAGACAATAAGTGTTCTCTTCTTTCAAAACTGTTTCCCACCAACATGACTATAAAGATTACAGAGTGTAAAGCTAAATGAAGTAGTGGAAAGAATAATCCTCCAAGGGTAGCATGTTATCACTGGAGAATGGTACACACAGAACTGGCTCAACAAAATGTTTAGTTCAACTTCTGCTCCAAGGGAAAAAAACCCAATTCAATACATAGTCTATTTTAAGCATGGCTAGGGACCACAAAGGTCCCTGATGCGTTTGTGCAAGTAACAAAAACTTAACTTTGCTTTTGAAAAATGTGTAACAATGTAACTTAAAAAGAAAAAAACTTACTCCAGCACATCCCTAAGCCCTCAAATTAGACACGACTAAAGTAAAGACAAAACAATATGTGAGAGGACACCTTTGGCTTTTTGTAGAATCCTGACAAATACCACTTCACTACTTTTTTCATGCGGTTGTAAGCGTTTTCTTCAAGAGCAGCTCTATGAAACAAACAGAATGCACAGATCAAATATCAATATTGTTTCAGTTATAACACACTATCAATCGTTATGATATATCATCAATCTAGGAGCCAACTAAAACAAAAGTTTTGTGACTTTACTGTAAAACTTTCAGCCTGACTGCATCAAATTCAAAGTTTTCAAACAGTTGTCTGAAAATGGAAATCACACACAAAAAAAAATCAGAAATGGTGTTTTCATAACTGAGTTTGTTCTTTGTAACATTAAATCCTGTTCCACCCCCACTGAAGTTCTTCCATTTATGAGATACTACTTTATAAAACTGGCCTACATACATTATGAACTCAGGAGTTGAATAATATTCCAATTTACAGTCTTTAATTTATTAGCTATATTTGAGCAGGCAACTATAAATCTGAACAGAACTTAAGACTGTATTGAAACACCTCCTAGAGAAAAAAAAAAATAAACTAATTTGGAGAAGTCTTCTAACTAGTCTCCAAAAGCTAAAGCAGAAATGTCTGCAAGACAATTGCTATTAAAGTACTAAGAGTGGCCAGACTTCAAGCTCTCTGGCAGTTAGCTTTCAGAAAACAAGGATATCTGATGACTGATAAATTGTCAGACAAACATTCAAACTCTAAGCAGTCTACAATGTTGTTTAAGTAGACTGGATCAAATGTTTTAGTATACACTGTGACTCCATTTGAGCTAGGAAAAGAAGAAAAACCAGAAATAGGATTGACTCACTCGGACAGAAAGTCGGCATGGTAGTAGTAATCGGACAGCTTGTCCAGGAAAGAACGAGGTTCCAAGATAAATGTAGGCAGTACAACCTTGGACAAGTCCATTCCTGGCCGGACTTGCTTCAGTAGCGTCCAGATCAGACTTTTGTTTTCTTCTGACACTACTTCTGTCTGAGCAGCCTCCCCTGCCTAGGATGAACAAAAAACTGATTACAGAAAGGGAAAAAACAATATCCTCCAGGAGACAGGTCAATATATTCTAAGGATGCAACAAGAATAGAAAATAGCTACTTAAAATGCACGACTCTGAGAAGCTGAAGCAACTGTGGGAGAAAAATCAAGTTTATCTAAATATTAGGCTACATCTTTAACAAAGTATGATAGATACACTCTTCACCATTAAAAAACACATTTGTTTTCATCGGCCATAAACCAGAAAAATTTTAGGTAGAATGTTGTTCAGAAATCCTCCCTTAGTCCTTTCCTAGGCATCAAGTACGTTACCCTGTGTTCTCATGTGCAGAATTTAATATAGCAAAGGGCTGTTCATTCTACCACGTTTTCCCCACTACGAAAGCTGCCATGTTTATGCTTCTCACTGCCATGACCAGTCAACAGTATGAGTGGTTTTCCATAAAGAAAACCACTACTTAGGGGTAAGTGAGCAAAACCAGCAGCCACACTCCAATACGCTCCTTTCTGTCCAAGAAGGGATATGTTCTTCCTTACAGTTTCTGAAATCAAAAGTAAAAATTGTAGGAAACCCATCCCTTTTTCCAGAACAGTTCTAACACACACTCAATAATTTATTGTTAACTTAAACTCTTCAACTTTCCCTAAACTACTGTTTCTTCTAGAGTAATAAAGCACAAAGTATTTATGCCCCAAAGACATAAAAAAAAAAGACAAAAAAAAATTTAAAAAAAAAATCTCATAGTTAGCACTTGTAGAAAGGGGAGATTTATGAAAAAAAAATTATCTTAACCAAAACTTTAGTAACAGAAATTATCTTTATAGCAAGTAAAACATGCAAATCCCTGTGAAGATACATAAGATAACCTGCAGAAGTGGAATGGGAGCTCTAGGGCATCATATTAGCAAGCAAGGTGACATCAGAAACAGAGCAAGCCTTCCACTGAATTCTGGAGACCCCATGGCTGCTTAACTCCTCTCTTGCAGTAGAAAAAGACATGTCAGCTTGAATTACAATCTTCAACTTGAAGATTTTTACTTGAAGAAAAGAACAGGAGTAAGTCAATTGAAAAAAAAAAAACAATCAACCAAACAAAAAGACAGGTAGACATGGTCAACTTCTGCTCCAGGTGGCCCTTTCAAACTGAGCACCTTCTGTCTGAGCTATTGCAGACAGTCTCATTACCTTTGTAAAAATCTAAAAAAATGTAAAAAAAAACAAACCACAAGCACAAGGGTGGAAAAGCAGAGTGTAACATGGGTAAACAGAACTTTCTCCCCCATTATTGCTGAAAACGTGAAAGACAATCCTGCAAGTCAGCTTTCAAGCATAGTCTGACCCCTAAAATATCAGCTTGCTATTTGAAGAAGCTGCTTGTTCACCGCATTAACAGCACTTTTACCTCCCCAAGTTCTTCATGACTCTGTTCTAAATAAGTAGTTTCCTTGACATCAATTGGTTCTGGATCAATGTAAGAATCATCCTGTCGCTCTGATGTATCACTATCACTTTCTTCGCTTTTCCCCAATCCATCATTATCAGATTCCTCGTGGTCATGGTCATTTTCCTTATCGGATTTGTCAGAGTACATATCTTGATCTTTAAAGTGATGCCTTTCAATTTCACTGTCATTTAACCTACCAAAAAAAAAAAAAAAAAAGAAAGCTAAATGAATCTTCAGCTTCACACAATTTCGTGTTTCCAAACCAGGATCTTAGTAAAATACACACTAAAATTGCCAGTATAGAGCCTGATATGGCAGCAACATCAAATTCACTTTGCTGCAAACATATAAAATGTACTCCTCTCACTGAACTGTCAAACACAGCAAGTTTAGAATAGTTCCATTGGAAGGGACCTGTAACGGTCTTCTAGTCCAACTGCCTCAGCTCTTCAGGACTGACCAACAATTAAAGCATGTTATTAAGGGCATTGTCTAACTGTCTCAAATACTGACAGCCTTGGGGCATCAACCACCTCTCTAGGAACCCTCTCAGTAAAGAAACATTTCCTAACGTCAATTCTGAACACCCCCTGATGCAGCTTTGAGCCATTCCCACGAGTCCTGGGAACGGATACCAGGGAGAAGCACCTCCCTCTCCACTTCCCCTCCTCAGGAAGCTGGAGAGAACAGTGAGGTTGCCCCTCAGCCTCCTCTTTCTCCAAGCTAGACAAACCCTAAGTCCTTTAGCCACTCCTCACAGGACATTTCTTCCAGCCTTTTTACCAGCTTTGCTGCCCTCCTCTGGACTGATTCGAGGACCTTCACAGCCTTTTTACAATTACGGAGCCCAGAACTGCACACAGCACACTCAAGGTGTATTCAGTGCACCCCAGAGCCACGCAGTGCTGGGGTCTCCAACCACTCCTCTCCCAATTTACACCTGTGTCCAGTCTTACTCTGTCCCAGCTGCAGAAGCTGGCATTTGGCCTTGTTAAATTTCATGCCATCGATGATTGCCCAATGCTCTAATTTATCTGGATCCCTCTGCAAGGCCTCCTGTCCCCTCAGAGAGTTAACAGCACCTCCCAGTTCCGTACTATCATCAAACTTGCTAACAAAAATACTGAACGGAACAGGCCCTGGGAGTGGGCCCTGAGGAACACCACGGGCAACTGGTCGCCAGCCAGTTGTAGCCCCATTCACTACATGCCCCTTGGCCCTGCCCTTCTGAGCTACCTCTCCGCTGAAGCGAAAATTGCTTTCACCTTTCTTCTCGCACTCCTGCCAACACCATTAAACCAGGTCTGCAGGTTTTGTTGCTTAGATAGTTAAGCATACTGAATACTCTCAGAATACACTATGACCAAAGATCTACTTAATTAAACCATTAGTCTTAATTAAATTTAACAGTTGCGGCTAACTGCTGTAATTATAATCTGGGCCAGCTGCTGATATTAAGCTACTATTCATGAGTACAGGTCTCCAGCTGAACTGTACGCAGCAGCTTCACTGTTTCCATGAGGTAAAAGAAGGAGCAAAGCTGTAGCAGAGCCTGCTTGGTCACCTGTATAGGGCCTTGAATCTGGGCCCGGGGCAGTGACTTGCCTTTGCTGTGCTTTTCTCAGATGATCTATGTCAGAGAGAATTGCATTTCTCCCAGTCTGGGTCTTTATCTCAAATACAGGAGCATACTCTGTACAGCAGTACAAAATTCCTGCCCACACAGAAAAAGCAGATGGGCAGCTAAATGTTCTCCGCTAGGAGAATTTACCTGAAATAAATTTACAACCACCTGAAAGTGCATCAAATTGGTAGAAGATTACTGAGAGAAACTGTGCAGGCTTCAGATCCAGTTATTTCAAGTAATGGACTAAATCTTTTCTATTTTCTAATACACTTTGGTACCACAATTGGAATGTTTGGAAACACCATTTGTTCACCGTGCTTGTTTAATAATGTATTTCTACAAAAGCTTAAGCTCCCCAAAATCCGGCTGAAAGTATTTATTGAAATAAACTGAGTTACTCAAGGGCACTCAGATATTACATACCAAGTGATACCAGATAATTCAACTTATGTGCATTTCATTTTATATAATAGTAGGGTGAATGAATCATTATTCAACCATCCGATGATTCAAAGCTGAGACATGCTGAAACCAATTTAAATAAATATGATTATTAATTTCTTTAACCAAAGAATAGCAACTTATGTTCACATCTAATGACTTTTGTCACATGTACTAAACTACTTATTTTAAGGTGAAGCTAATATGAGATCAAGATACAAAGAATTAAAACTTTAATAGTTTAACTGAGTACTTAAACTTACTGATACGATACTCAACTTTGAGTTCCTTGAGCCAAACTTCCCTCTGTATCCACCTTGCTGGAAAAAAGGCGTTGTTTTTTGTTTTATCCACATAAAATATAAACCACAGTGCAAATAAGACATATAAAGAGAATTCAGGAGCAAGAAGAACTGCAACCTTAGAAAGAGATTCTCCCTGTGTAGAAGTTACAACTACAAAGTTCTGCCAAAAGGACAATCAGGTTTAGCAATTCATTCACTTACGGTAAGTTTTCTCCACTGTGCAAGTTGTTAGCGCGAAGCAGACCATAGAGAGACACATGAGTACTGTCTGCTGAAGAGTTCAAATCATGTTCTTTACCTTCTCTAATCATTGTACGTTTAAGCAAACTTGAGCATTTCAGTGCCAGCTCCAAAGCATCCATCCAACACCTGCCTAAAGATAAATATATTGTTAGACTAAAACATAAGAATTAACTGAACTACACAACTTCAATTTCCTAATTTCACAATCCTGGGTCTGCTTACATTGCCTTTGAAAACACATTTCAGAGTTGTTCCATGTTACATGCACTGGATTTTATAATCTGACGGAGGCAGAAACAACTCACAACTACCCAGCTCTGGTACAATGGATGCTTCAGGGTAGGATAAGCAAGGTAAGTCATGATTCTGTTACAGCATATTCCAGCATTTCTTCCTGAATGCAAGTATGGTTCTGCCCAGGCCCTGACTGTTGAATTCCTCCAAAGCTGCCTGCAGCCCTTCTGTCATTTTGAAGACTAAGTAACTGCATCAGTTGGTAAAATTTACTTATGTAGTACAATTACAATGTGGAAAATAATCTATGATAGCATATAAATGCCATCTCAATATAAAATAGCAGATATTCTTTTTTTTTTTTTTGCAAAACCTAAATGAATTTATGTGTTCTTTCCATTCCTTATTTTTTCCTTTCCATTTATCTAATCCATTTTTCAATACAGAAAGCAATTTTTTATAGTCCTATTTTTAAAGACGGCAGGAGTATGCTTAATTAACCAGTAGAACTAAAGCAGCTGCTAGAAATGTTACAGTCTTAAATTTTGTTTCCAGTTGTAACCTTTGAAGATGGTTGCACTGATAGTGACCATCACCTTCCCAGTGATTAAGAGAGTTACAAAACCATATTTTAAGGGAATTTTTACTACTGGAACTGTATGCAGCTGCTGTACTTTATAATACACAAGTGCTTCCATTAGAAAGAATGTCCACATTAGCACTTTAGAAAGGGACTAGTCTGAGTATTTAGACATACATTAATATAGTTAAATCTGAACTAACCCCTTCCCCCTTCTCTACCCAGCCAGTGCAAGACAACTGCAAGGAATTCAAAGACAGTTTCTGCAGGTCAAAGTTTTCCTTTAATAACCATGAGAAACTACTAGTACCAACATAGCTTAATGCACTAAGTTAAGGGAGAACCTTAACAATGATTAAACTGCAATCACAGTGCTGCAACAGATGTGGTAAGACAACTGAAACCATCTCTTTCTAATAACTAACTGCTGTCACTGCAGAAAAGCACAAATATCTATTTACCATCTGATTCTGAAGCGGCTCGAATGATCAAATAACTGCTGGGCAATGGCTGAGTTATAGAACCAACTGCTTCACCTTTGGGACCCTTTAAATACACAAAACAAGCAAAAGCATCAGATATTTTATTCACTTTTACAGTTTATCATTCAACATAATAACAAGCTGACACACTGCCGGGCTATTTACTGTCACTCAGCAACATCTAATGAAGACATGAATGGGAAGGTGGACAGCCCTCTTTTACTGGATTTCTTCTTCAAAGACTTCATTCTAAGTATAGCTCCCAATTCAACCCCACTTTAAAAAGAATGGTCTTTGGGATTAAAATAATTTTTGTGTTTGTTTTTTTTTTTTCTTGTAAATAATACTTGACATAGTAACTTGGAAATGTTCTGCTGATGCTACTTATAGCAAGAAAACAAAAGCATCAAGAGGAATGTCATGGGGGAGTCACCCTCACTGTCCAGTGATTCCTGCAGATGGGTGTAGAGAGATCACAAGGGACAAGCTTTTCCTCTTCAGCTAAGTATTTCAGCTGAAAGCAAGCAAAAGGAAAGACGTCTGTGGGGTGCTTTGAGAGACCTGATTTACAACAAATGCTGCCTCGTGGAAGACCTCATTTTTGCACAGCAACTTGCTCTTCCCCCTCCAGACCCATTCGTTCTCGACGAGAGCAAAGGTTCCTATCAATTCCTACAATTCCAGCCACAGTTCATAGCACAGAGACACAAGGGCAAGCCAAATCCTTGCAGGGAATGAGAGGCGTTTGTCAGCAATCCATTTCACGCTTATTTTATGTGACAATCTTTGGTGTCTCAGCAGCATCCCATGCTCCAGAATTGCCATTTTTGCCTGTCCTCAGAAGACAGATGAGTCCATCAGCACTTAAATAAAACAGAAATAACTCCTCCCACCCAAACACTATGTATTGCTATAGAAACCACTCATCCTTTGCTCCCTTCCTTCTTCCCTTCAGCCTCTCCACTGATACAGTAAATTCCACAAAAATATTCAGGTGCCTAACTGTAGGCTTGGCATTTAAATAAGAAAAAACCCAAGATGATGCTCGTGTCCATAAAAGACATTTAGATGCTTAAGTCTCTCTATAAAGGGTATCAGCAGAACACCATGACATATGGCCAAAAGACACACAGAGTATGTGAAATGCCAACGTTTAATTTTCACTATGAAGTTCTTCACATTCCAAATGAAAAAAAAAAAAATAAATCCAAAAGACCTTTCCACTTCTGTCA
This sequence comes from Falco biarmicus, assembly GCF_023638135.1. NCBI lineage: Eukaryota > Metazoa > Chordata > Aves > Falconiformes > Falconidae > Falco > Falco biarmicus. The sequence continues at coordinate 32,892,101 of NC_079292.1, read as the reverse complement.
AGCTTCATTTTGGAATAAAATGCTAAACAACCATTTTAAAGCCCCTTCAAAAAAAGTTTACCTATGGTAACTTTAAGACAACTGAGAGGCAAAGAGGGCTGTATTAAACATACTCGAAGCTATTGTTGAAAGCTGAGTTAAGCCTGCCTAACTGATGAGTTAACACATTTTGGTCTTGACCAATTTCCCCCAGAGCAGCCTAATGAAAAGCCAATACAAGGCTTAGAAGAGGGAACTGGAAAGCCAGCAGAAGTTTTGAGCAAAAGCAGATAAAGGCAGATATTTTAGAAGCAAGCAATGAAACAGCCAGAACGTTTCTGAGGGCAAGAGGCAGGTAACAAGGAGTCTTGGTGGCACTTAAATAGCAATACAGGCAAGCTAGAGCTAGTGTAAATGATGTTTAGAAACTCCTCAATAGTCAGCATGGACTAACAGCAACTTGGGTGTTAGAAACAAGGTTCCAAACCTCAGTCCCCCTCGGAGACAGAAAGGTGTGCCTACGAAAAGTCTTTGGTGAAGCAGTGTCATGGGGGATGAGGAGTTAGCGGGTAACAAGGACCAGGAGGGATAACCCCATGCACTCCTGGCCCTGAGGGTGGGCAGGCAGGGAAAAGGTTCCAATCTCACCAGGTCCCTGAGAAGGGGAGAGCACCACAGCACAGTGCCACGCCAGGCAGGGGTGGGAGAGGTGCTGGGACATGGCACAGAGGGGACTGTGGCACCATGGGTGCACCGGCGCAGTGCAGAGGCCTCAGCCATCACAAATCCTCGAAACTCTCAGGTCACAGGACACAGACTAAGGGCAGGCCTCTGCCCGGGAGATCTGCCCTTTAGGGTTATACTGTGGGCACACAGGGCACACTACATTATACTTGTTCGGTACAAAGTAGAGATGAAGTGTAGTTTTGGTGTTTGGGATTTTTATTTTTATTTTTTATTTTTAATGCAAGCAAGCTATACTTCTGTAGGTGCTTTGACAATACATTGATTGAGACAATGAATAATTTGCAGCTAATATTTAAGAAGGCTGACTTGTTTTGGAATAACTTATAACAAGCTCATAGATCTTCATTTCCTCTAATTGATTACTGTTCCAAAAGCACTGAATGTTTTTTCTTTGGTATCACCCATTGTGGTTTCAAAATCAATTCCCAAGATTTTAGTGTTCTGTACATGAGACACAAGTTTCCATTTGTTAGGTGACTTTATTTGAATTGTCTCTGTTCCTGCAGAATGATGGTACAGCTACTCCAATACAAGGTAATGGGCAAGTTAAAAATTCCACTAGATTAAAAAAACCTTTGAAGTTCACTTCCTGCAGAATATTCATGCCAATAAAACTCAAATGCCATGAACATTCAAAGAAAGCAATAAATGACTGATAAGCAGTCACACTTGACTAAATTTACTCATGAAAAATTATTTGCAGTAACTTTTTTAGCTATTGATTTCAGAAGACTGAAATGGCATCAGGACCAGGCACATGAAGAGGACAGAACAGGGTACAGTGCATCAGCTACCTCAGAGTGCAGGAGGAATATCAAAGACCACAGCAACAGGCTTAAGGGAGCATGTGAAGTGACTGGCCACAAACTACTGCAGAAGGGAATTTGCAGTCTGTAAGAAGGGCACACTATGGGAAGTATGCTCAAGTGAGAAAATCTCCTGCAGTACTTATACCCGTGTAAGCATTTCTTGCAATGTCATCTTCCTGCACTGACTGCAAACAAGGCTCATTTTGCCTTAGGCTCCTGGCTGGTTCTGGTAAATCTACTCTGTCAATCAGTCAATTGCGATTACACTTACGAAAGTTTGTCTCATGATAATAAATCTGTAATTAAAACTTTATAATTGACTAGGTAAAAAAAGGCAGAAAAAGGTTTCAAACTTCAAGGCCTTTCATCTAAATAAGTTCAGTAATTCTCAACTGCAAATAGCCATACCAAAATGAACAAACGCCACTCCAGCTCTCAGCACATTTAGAATGGACAATATCAACTTGTTCAGGTTCAAAATTTGACCTACCTTAAAAAAGTAAAAATCTGGTGGGGCATGTCCTCTAAATTCTAAATATCTAGTTAAAAAAACAAACAAATCCATTTCTCATTGCCAAGCAATAAAGAAATATAAGACTGATTTGTCATCTTCTGCAGACAGGCCACCACTCTGCAATCTATGTATACATGATCATACATAATTATAGCACATTAACACCAAACCCTGTAGAGCTTTGAAAAAGGATATGAAGTTTGTGTTCTGCAAATGTGTGATTACCGCTAATTAGTGAAAAGTTCTCCTAAGCAATATTAAATCATTCCAAAGCAACTACAATAGATTTGATCTAAGTTTGATAAATGTAGGTAACATTAATAATGATGATAACTCAGAAAGACCACAAACAAACATCAGGAATTATACTAGCTGACTGACTTCCCAGTCTGAGATAAGACAAAAATCAATGCAGCATTTTCTATACATGTGACAGTACCTCTATATCAATTTAAGATTCAGAAGATACAATCTCACAATTAGTAGCTATCTTAAGATGTATGTTGCAGAGGGTATAATTAATTTATTATGATAAGGGTCCTAATAATGTACAGTAATTTCATCTAAAGGAAGATGTCATTTCAGGAGGTAATTACATTCACTTGTGCTGTGCTTCCACACCCCCTTCTCCATATGCAAACACAAAACAAGGACTACAATAGTTTGTTTACTGGATTATAAACAATGAGCAAACATTAGAGATTCTTAAAAGAAACAAATAAACCTTTTCTGTGCAGAACACACTGTGCTTTTCAACACTTGCAGATAAGAGCTACTCACAATCTTATGCCACGTATGACAAAGCAAACAGACATCAGAATTGAAGGAAAACATTTATCTTCCTAAAACTGTAGCTGAAAAGGAACACAATTGGCTAACAAGTTACAATATAAGCTATTACTGCACAAGCAAGTCATTCAGATTTCTACTCTTACAAGCAAATTGAGTTACGCTGACATTTTATTACATGAATATAGGGTTGGAAGCCAATAAATGTTTATAACACATCTCAACTCTTTCACTTTGGAAAATCACTTCCCTCCTAAATTCCCAGATTTGACTGATGTAAAATAGAACATTATACACTCATTCCTTCTGCTTACATGACTGCTAGTGATGGCATTAACCTCTTTAATGGCATCCCTCTGCACACCACGCTTCTGAAGCTATTTAAGTATAAAGAGCAGCACAAATCGAATACTTTTTGTGATGAAGACTACTAGATGTTAAAGGCTTATATTCAGAATAAACAAACCATTAAAGTTACAACAGAAAATGCAGTTCATCTGTTTTAGGTTGCCTTTACTCATAGTTGGCTAACACTAGTCATCCATTAAGAACCATATATGCTACCACTAACCTTTATAGCCCATATGGACTGCTCCAAAGGATGAAAAAGTTTGAAGCAAAAGCCATCTTTTTTAGAAGGCCTCTCAATGAGTTCACAAGCATTCAGGAGCACTGTTCCTACCCACTGGCCATTTTTGGGGGTTTTGTAAACAAGCAACACTCCTGGCTTCAGTACACACCACAGCTTGGTCCAGCTTTTCAAGGTACCACGAATCTAGAAGATAAATAGTTACAGTCGTATCTCAGCAAAGCCAATACCAAAACCATCTTCCTTAACAAAATGAAAATTAAAATTAAAATTATTTATAAGGCTTTATTTCAAGCAAAGTTTATTAGGTCTATCAAAAGTTTATCCAGGTTTATCAAAGACAATCCTAAGGTACAATTTCAGTGCTCAACCTTTTTTTCTTTCTTGAAGAATACTTACTCTAAAAATGGGTATACACACATCCAGACATGGGAAGTATAAGAATTCATCTGAAACCTTCATGAATTTTCCTATCTGAAATATATTTTATCACTAGCATGACAATAGGATAATCTTTGGAAAGAGAGCTCCTCTGAAAACAGGACATCTGATAAGAAAAACTGGGTATTCACAAAATAACTCAGATATATGTGAACTTCTTAGACAAAATCTCTTATAACAGCTGTTAGCTTCCACCCATATGTGAAATACAAGATCTTTTGAAGTCCCTGGATTTGCAAATTTGATTAGACGGCTTGCATCAATTCTGTCAACTCTGGATATTTTAATTACTTCTGTGTCTATAGAACTGAATGCCAACTTGACCTCTGAGCTATGTTTTAGCCCATTTACATTGATTTTTGCAAGAACTGGAGAAACTTTTTCCAGACAAACTACTGTTTGAAGCTAATTATAAAAATGGGTAACAGATCTTTTTTTCTTGTACAATTTCCAAGGAATATACTTACAAATTTAAGGTATTATATACAAATATATAAACTACACTAAAGCTGATGACACGGACTGCTGTCTTTGAGAAATCAATTCCTCACCTTTTGTACCATTATTAGAGGGCAGTTAGTTCTTAAGAGAGGAAAGGAAAATTACCAGAAATACAGAAAGAAATCTGTATTCGATTACCTAATATGACTGAACCATTTTCACTATTGTTATGGATGTAACAGAGCTTCAATTCAAAGTGTAAAATAAAAAGGGCAAAAGAACCATAAAGCCAAGTCGTCTGCAGTTAATGGCTATACACACAAGATGCATATGACTACGGTGACTGCAGTAAGTGTGAGTTCGGTTCCTCTCTTATTCCCCTAGGATTTGAGCACAGAGACCCTGGGATGCAATTAATGGCTGCTGTGCTTGTAGAAAAACATTAACAGCAAGTAAAAGACAGAGCCTTTTCTATTCTGGTCAGAAAGCAGCAAGCAACTGCTACACCTTCAACTCGCGTTTCACACTTGGATTCTGACCTTCAACCAGTCAGCCATAACAATAACTGATGGGTCTGTGATAGTGCTAAGTAACTCTTTTGTAGCTCTCTTCTTTTCTTCTCTGTAATTTTTCTTTTGAACCTGTAAATAATAATAAAAATATTTACAATGCCACAGCCATAAGCCAGCAATCAGAGCACAAAAAGATACTGATCAATACAACCTGAGGAAAAACCTACTAAATTCAATTTCCAATACAGATACAAAGTAGCAGCTTTAAAACACAGTATTTGACTTCAAGGTGTGAACTCTTTCATGGTCTATTTCAAGAGCAGCTATGACATAACTAATTTCAAATTCTTCTGCAATTTGCTACTGAGGACTTTAAAATCCTGTTAGAATCACAGGCGGAAAAAATCAACCAAACCCTCTCCCCCGCTTCCTTTTGTGGTGTAAAGTACAAAACTGTATATGGGCTAGATTAAGATTTATAGGTACATTATCTGATCAGTAGTCTTTACCCACCAATACTTTTCCATCCACAGTACAAATTTGCAGCAGTGTTATTTTGTCACAACACAGGGGAAAGAAGGCAGTAGAAAAACCACAGGTACTGATTGCAAATTGTAACTGATCATTCAGTTGGTCATTTCATTGCCTGTGGGTGTCCTGAGGACACTGCCAACCTGAATTATCCTATAATCTTGTGCCATCTTAAAGATCACATTATAGAAGCCCATACTCAAGTAAACAGCACAATAAGATTTGAAAAGAATGAACACCACAACTTCTCACAATACTTAGGTCTTATCACTAGTTGGCATTTTTGTCTTCTTGTTAGAGAATATGTTAAAAAACTATGTGACTGCATTTATAGTCTATGAGAAGTTACATGGAAATTAATTCACCTTGAGAGATTCTTTTTTCGTAAGTTTGTTTGAAGATAAAGAGATGTCCTTCTCAGAGCCATTGAAAAGCTTGGATTCAGACTGAAATTCACAAAACACATAATAAATAAATGACAGTGACAGATGCAAGGATATGTTACTATTGCAGGCACTTTAGAAAGTGTTTGAAGCACACAGTTATGTTTGTAAGGTTCCCATTCCCACTCACTTCTCTATTGTTTCTCCACTTAATAAAAATCACCACCACCATGCCCCACAAAAAACAAACCACAAGTGGTAACATGAGCTGTTGACCACCTATTTATGGAGTTTTCATGGAGCTTCTTTGAATGGATTGCTACAGAGGCACTTACCCCGTGGCCCATGAAGGAAAATACAGCCTCTTCAATCTAGCATTCAGTGCTCTATAAATCATCAGAGTACAACCGACCACTGATGGCACTCATTCTGCTCCTTCCTCCCTAATCCCACACTCTGATTACTTCGCAAGTCATCTTCGAGAAGCTCACAGTGGCGACAGACAGGGTAATGAGACTCAGTTTTGTTCATGAAACCCAAGTCCTTGCTCATGGCAGGACAATATGCTGCCTCAGCACCACATGATTTCTCCCTCCTACCTCTCCCCACATCTTGTAAGGTTCAAAGTTTATTACTTGGCATCTGTTGCCTACTAGTTGAAAGGGAACTAAAGCCGCCAAATATTCACCTTGGGATACAGAGGTTTTAAAAAAAAAAAAAAAAAAAAAAGTATCACAGAGTTATGTCATTCCTACTGCAAGACAACACTGAGTAGGTATCCACTATATACAAGCTTCAGATAAATTACAGAGTTGCATTTCTTTGTGCACTGAAACATAAGCCTGATAGACTCAAAGTTCCTGCCTAGTCAAAAAAAAGAGGAAAAAAAATCAATACAACCTTCTAAACTGTGTAAATTCAAGGACAGTTTATGAAAACTGCTTCTCTAGCTGTTCAACATTTGTGACCAGTCATTTCAAATCTCAGACCACAATGCAATAGACTTTCACCAATTTTTTTATTTTGGAATACTATAAAATGCCCGTAAAAAATATGCAATTTTTGAGAAAATTTACTTGCAGTAATAAAAACAGTGCACTTGAGCACTCTTAACACACAAGTTGCTCAAGTCAAAGAAACAAAAATTAAACATTTACAAGAAGAACAAAGCAATTTAACTTTGATCCTACTTTGATGCTTTTAGTTCAGAACTAAGACTTTACAGGAGTTTACTTAGGTAGTGCCAAAGATGTGTGCAATAACTGGCAAAAAGTAATTTTATCTCAAAATCGTTTCAACGATAAGCAAATATTCTCTACCTTCCATATACATCTCGAAAAAATGAAGGAAACCTCTTCATTTTGTGTTAAAGATACATTCTTAACACTCAAAATTTAGCTTTAAGATAAATGTAAAGCCTGAAATTTAATTCCTCTGTCTAGAAGTTGAAGGCAATACAGTACTTCAAATGTAATAACAGAAGAGGAAAAAATGCTTATCACTGTCACATAAGAAGAGGTAATGAACTCGTTATGCAAGCTATAATGGAGCAACTTAAGCAAAACGTTCATGAATATTCTAGTTGCTCACTAACAGAAAGCTAATGCAAAGTAGAGGTCATGCATATAAAAGCCCCAAACCTCTATCGCAGGTTACAAAACCTCATTTTCCCAGTATCTCAGATTTAAAGCTCACTAACCTAACACTGAGTCAAGGTCCACATTTACCTGTCCAGCAGACTGTGAGACAGATGAGTGATTTGTATGTGTTTAAGCTAGTAACTTTCTCAGTGTTACATCCACACGAAGTGGATGGGATCAAAATTTGAAAGATGACAACATTTTAAGAGAACCTACTGCAACTCCCAGTGCGGTACATTCAGTACCATGTCCGGGGCAAGTCACATCACTGCTTTTTCCATCCAGACAGAAAGAAGGGCTGCTACTTCATCCCCACTAGCTGTGACAGACAGTTACCACCTCCTATTAGCCTGAAGTTTATTTGTGGGTTATAAAGGAACCACTAGTCTTATTAAGCCCCACATGTGGTATTTGCAAAAATACAGATGAAGAAAAATATGTATTATGAGAAGCAGGAATATTGGCCTCATCTTTCACAGTAGAAAGACAGAAAAGCAACAGCAAAGCACAGAAAAACTTATGATCCTGGAAAGGCAAGAACCAAGAAAATTACATATAAGGAAAAGAAAAAAAAAAAAGGGATAGTCAAAGATAAATGATTAATACAGTCTGAAATAAATCCAAGTTAAAAGAGAGAGTATTAACTTGATTTCCAAGTAAAAAAGGATTTAGAGGTTTCTGGGCCAACATAAATATTTCTATCAGAAGCAAGCTGGACGGTAAAGAAAGTTTCCTTGATCTCCCTGAGAAGTGAGGCTCTAGGATGCAGTAAAGCTGGAAGATTCAAAATTTTTTGATTCCAAGTCAGATGTAAGACACCAAGAGCTTGAAATGCTTAGCTACACACCACAAAACTGCAGCATCAGCTGCAGAAACTAATCTGCTCACTCCAGTGCAATTCTGATGACACCATTTAAACAGGGAAACGATGCTATAATCTTGTAAGTCACTTTCAGTAACTTCAATATCTCTTTAATGTTTTTCTCTAAGGCTCTGACACATGAAACATCACAGAAAAAATTTTGACAAGACTTCGAGTGCAATCCCTCTGTCTCCTAGGGGTGCAGCTGCCTGCACCAGGCCAGCTCTGACAGACAGCAGTGCCAGCCTTGCAGCAGAGCTATTGCAAGAGCTGTGCACGAGAGTGGTAAGAAGCAGGCTTCTCCCCCATTCCCCTCGCCAGTCAGCTGTGTTCAGCTCTGGTCCTCGCCTCCTCCTGTAGAGAGCTCACGCCTGCTGCACCCTGACAATCTGTTTAAGTGCCTGTTACCATATTTGCCTCTAAAAAAACCAGCAGACATCCTAGCAGGAAACAGAAGAAACACACAGATGGGTAATTTAAAGCCTTTCAACTCTACCCTTTTGCAATGTCTAAATAAAACCAGTAAACTTAGGTACTCCATTCAGCGATCAAATGATATACAACATCCCCCCTCTGCAAAATGCAGCCTTTCCCTCTTCTCTTTAATTTTTAATGTGTTAAAAAGAAAGAGACAGCTGTTTTATGACAACACTGAATTGAAAAAAATCTTTTTTTCTGGAATTCCACATTCTAAATACATAAATATTGCCAGATAAAAATGCAGTACATTGACATGCCAGGCACTTCTGCTGACCAAAACGTTCAAGCACTTTAAAGAGTTACAATAGGCTAACAAATAAAGAAGGTTGCATCAGAGTGGCCTATACAATGTCCTAAAACTGACAGGTTCTATAACTGTAACCTACAAATTTCAAAGGATTTGGGAAAGGAAAAAGATAGCTATGGTAGATTTTTCTCTATGCTACTACAATAACTTTTTTACACAAATTCTGATCCCACACCTACTATTTCAACACGATCAGAAAAGAACATTTTATTCTCAGTCAGAGCGCTAGTGCAAACTACTTGTGTAAATAATTGTGATCAGAACAAAACACAGCTCTGGAGAAAAAAGACCTGGGATTGCTACATAAAAAGAGCCTTCTTGGTTGCCCAGGTAGTTCATGTTTTCTATCTTTTTAAAGTTTAGCCACCACAAGGTGATACAGTTTTGGTGGCTGCAGTGTCCATCTCCCAAGTCCACTTTGGACGTTCTCAGTTTTCACTGCATCTCAGTGAGTTCTTTCCTTCTTGGGACTACACAATGATGATTATGGATTTCCCTGGCTCCTGCCTTTTCCATTTCTATTATCAAGACTACCACAAAGCATAAACATGCATAGCAATTACACTTAGTTTAATATTCTACTAAGCATGCTTTCCTTTGCACTCTCATTGCCTCAACAAAATGGGCCCTTATACTTGAATTCTGAGGTACAGACAGGGTAACAGTACACTTAGCTATGTTTTACTCTGGCAATTTAAGCCAATAAACTGAACCTTTTCCAATTACAGTTTCCTTAACATTCTTATAAGCAGATTTACTACAGCTCAGTGAACAGCCTCTTCACCGACAGCTTAAAAGGATTTTAAATTCTGTTCTGTAGCAAGAGTTGGCCTTCACCCATCATTACATTTGGCAAGGCAACCTCCCACCCCAAGATGACAGTGAGAAGACTCCACATTACATTTTCAGTATTTTGAACTGCAGATTTTCACGTAATCTTTATCTCTTACTGAATCTGAAGAATACAAGTTACATGCATTTGCATTTAATAAAAAATGCAGAACTCCTTTACACACTGATATTTTCCAGCCAGATTAGAAGGTTGCTTTCCTTACCTTACTTTTTGACATAGTATGTGCTGTATCCTCCTTACTTTGTGACACATCATCTTTCCCTTTGTCAAAACCTAAAAGAAAACACAACATAGTTGCAAATGATTTGAAGACATTAACATTTTATGAGATGGCCTTTGCAATAAATTTGCAAATTTTGTTTAGCATGAAGTGCAAGCAAATCAGATTATCAAACAACATACACATACCAGCTAACTACAATATAAACTAATTTAATAGCCACTAAGAGGCAAGAACAGTCCCCTGTATTTGGATGGTGCTGCACCCAATCCAATAGCCTAACAAACTGTAAATCTGGCGTGCAAACTTTTGTCCTTTGATCTTCTCATGCTTCACTATCTGCATACATGCATGCACAGAGAAGAATACTAAATAAAACAAACCTTTTTTGGTTTGTTCATTTCTGTAGCTAGAAATAATTGTTAAATACCACCTACATGAAAACCAATCTAAAACACTGATTAAGATCACCAGTCAATTTTTTGCAAGAGAATGAAAAAAGTTACTTATGTTAAGCTTGAATTTTTACTTTCAACTTGACACTGCATAAGCAGAACTACAAGGCTTTATATTAAGACAGTCGTCAAAATTCCACATCTATCTTCTGTGAATGACTCACAGTACAAACGCCACACTTTCCCAGTATCCAAAAAGCAAAGCGAGACAATGGCTGTAGCCAGTATAAGTGTGCCAATGGAAAAGGGAGTCACAACTGGCATTAGTGCTGCTGTGCAGCTGCTATGTGCCACTGAACATATACTGAGAACCTAGCATCCTCTCAAGGAAAAATACTCAACTCTGGCTGCAAGACAGAACATCTCAGTGATCCATTTTCTTTAAAGAAGCTGGTGGTAGCATAAAGCTTTCATAAACAGAAGTAAAACAAATTCTGCAATGCATTTATCTGAGTAAGTAAAAAAGCCATCATTTGCGTGCCCTCCAGGTAGAAGGCAGACAAATACGAGTCATACATGAATTTCAGTAATAATACACACAGCTGAAAAGCCTTGCATGTCTCTGACAGCGGCACCCTAGAGCTTTAGCCCATGAGAGGGCACTACATCAGCAGATAAATTGCATAAATGGACACCAACAGCTCTTCTGAGCTTCCCTTTGCATGCATTCAGAATGCTTTGAAACAGAAAATGGTACTCAGATCTCTAAAATAAGAAGATTTATCAGAGAAACAGTTTGATTTCACATTCTTTTGGGGAGTGTGTGTATATGTGGGGAAACTATGACTGTAACAAAAAAATTATTAGCACTCTGTAGCAGTGTCGAGTAGTTTGTTCAGAGCAGGATTTTAATTTTTTTTTTTTAATTAGTATATTCACCCTTCCACTCTTACAATACCCAGAAACTCTAACACAGAACTGATTCATCTATTAGAAATATGGATCTTGGGAAGTTTCACTGAGTTAGAGGCATTAGGTTGGTCTTCCAGTTACATGAGAAATCCAAGATTCTTCTTAGTTTTCATCGGGTAATCAGTCTTTTGGGTTTTTATGTTTATCACCTTTTGCAGAGATCCTTTTTTCAGACCAGATTTTAAAAAAAAATATATTGCAATACAATTAAAGTTCATGTTTACCGAATGTAAACCTTAAATGTGTTTAAAGAAACTTTTATATGTCTTTATAGAAGCCTTAATGTGCATAGCTCATTAAACCCTTCCTTTTGAAATTCTTCCAACCCATCTGTGATAGGTTTGTTCAGCTGATGAAAACCTGTAATGCAGAAGACTATTTGACCAGAGGGAAGAAGTAGGTAGACAGGCACAAGATCTGTAGCACTAGGGAATACAGAAAAAAAAACCATCCAAAAGGCATGTCATGATCCAGAAGCCAGAAGCCACATTTCCTAAATAACATCAAATACAATAGTACATTTTCTACAGTACCAGTCATCAGGTGCTCAAACAAAACAACGGTTGCTTCAAGCCTTAAGAGGACAAGACCTGCCTCAGTTAACAAAAAAGTTACTAAATTTGATGCCAGTCTCAGGCAGTCAAACAGACCAGAACCACAGTAATGAGGTTTTCTCCTCACCTTCATACTCAAAAGAAATGCCATGTTAGGAACCCAGTTCCACCAAAAAAGTAATGCAGGCATTTTCTAATGGCTTTCCCATTTTTACTTATGTAGTTATAGGCACATACAGAACACTTAGTGATGGGAATCAACAAGGAAGTACTAAGTCAGGCTTGCCGTTACAAAAGGGAAAGCTGTAATTCACATCTAAAGCACAACATTTTTAAGGGCTTTACATATCTATATCTAACAAACATAAGTCTTTATTTTCATAACCAAACTTTTCATCAATATCAGCAAGCAGAAATGAGAACTGAAAGAACTACTCTGACCCAGAGAATCAGACACAAATACCAAAGTTCAGTCCTGTTTCCATGATTTTCACCTCCTTGCTTCCTGCATCTGGAGCCTGAGAGGTGTGCATGCTGATTAAATAAACATGCCACCATACTCACTGTTCCCTTCCTTACCCACATGCAGAGCAAAGGGCTGTTTGAGGGGTTTGCTGGCCGACCCAAATCAGGGTACTGCAGACCCTGGAACGCCTCTGCACTGCTCCATCTGGGTCTGTGAGGAAACCCAGCCACTTAGCTTCACATCCCACCCCACCCCACTTGTAACCTCCCTCTCTGTAGAATGGCTATGCTCACTCAGAATACACACAGAAAGCTTTTCTCCCCACGTGCTGAAATGTATGTTAAAAAATAAATCATTATTCAGGTGCCGATCCAGACACAGCCTCCCCCACTGTAAGGACGCATTTTCCAAGGAGCCTCTGTTAAGATGGAGAGATCTCAATACCATAAAACAGTCTTACTTCTTCTAACAAAAACAGTATGATACTAAAACCTGCAGGGAAATTTGTACTGAAACATCACAAAAAGCTATATATGGGCCCAAGCTGAGGACAATATCCATTTTGCCTTGGAAATACTTGGTCAGGAAAACAACAACAGAAAAACTATATTCACAGAATCAACAATAAGAAATATTGTTTTCTCCCTTCCTGCTACCAGTTATGAAGAACAAATTTCTCTGTGGATTTCCAACAAAGACAACAGCAAAGCCAAGAAAGCTGTGCCCCTAAATGATGCTTTGTTGTTGCTGGTTCTTTGGTAGTTTTGTTCACTCCAGAGGTACTGACAATTGCACCACAAAAAGCCATCGGACAGTGTCTGGAGCACAGACTGCCAGGGTATGAAAGACTAGAGGTAGGATTTAATAACAATCATGTGTTACAAGTTTTTCAGTGTTTATCAGCAGTGGATTTTGGCTTAGTATTTTAGCTAACTTGCTGTTTCCCATCCTGTAATTCAACTAGGAACTCTTCAACAAAATAACCTGAGCTCACACTTCACAATGTAGAATTTCAGGTGTTGAAGATGCAGCCTCTTTCTGTAACTTCCTCTCTATTAAATCTCTTGAATTTGTCTATCATTTTCTACCTAAAATCATGAAAGCAATCTTCAGAGTAAGGACACAGCGAGCAAATGCCATTTGAATCAACCTTCAGAGCTGCAGATTGAGCTCCCAGTATTAAGGCAATTGCAGATTTATTTATTTATTTTTAAAAGTATTTTTATTTTAAACACAAGCTCCACTATCATAGCCTCTAAAGCAGTTCTGGACATCAGGGATTGTGTTCAGAGCAACACTATGTCTTAACAGACTTTCTCCCAGTGTGACTTTCCGTGTCTTAACATCAGAGGCTCCACAGGCTCTGAAAGCTGATCCCAACTCCAGTACAGCCAGCCACCGTTCATGGTATGACCTTAGAAGCCAACAAAACTGTCGATTAGTATGTTCCTACAGTGAGCACTTGGCAAGTACTTCAGAACTTGCAGGTGGCAATCTACATAAAACCTCATTATAAGCTTTCAGGCAGATGTGAGAGCTTGACAACTTGCATGCAAGTGGATCAACCAGAACTCTATACATGCAAGATGTCAAAGAAAAAAACTGAACAGTGCTTCTTTAGAGGCTGAGCTGGAATACGCAGTCAATACCAAAAGGAAAAAAAAAAATCCTCCAAAACATTGTCTTCAACAAAAGATGAGGAGTAAATATATTGAAAGATTAGCATTAAAGAATTTCTAGCTTAAAGTCTGTGGTAAGGGTGCATTTTAAAACAAAACTCTTTAATAAAGATATTTCAATTTTGAAGCATAACACAGGTATCATTCTTTAAAGTTGCACCTGCAATCTGTCCCTTTACTCAAGACTGAGGGAAGAGGAAAACCCAAAATCAAACACGTAACATCTCCTACATCTCAAATACCGGTTTTGTACCTCTCAACAAATACCATCTGCAGTTAGGATACCTGAGAAAAATGCATCAGAAAAAACGTATTACTTTTTCATGTCAGATCTATTTTATCCAAAAAGAATTACTATCCACTGGAGGCTTGTTTTCCAACAAACAGAAGAACCAGTTAAAAAAGCAATACAATGCATGAAAAGATCGGAAACAGCAAGCCAAGCAACAATATAACTGACTTTCAAACGAAAAGCAAGGAACAGTCTGATTTGACTAGCGACGTGCATGTGCAGTTGTGAAGAATGAATAATTGAGCTGAAAAACTAAATGCTTCTAGAAGAACTATGAGCTATACTTAGTAGGAGATACCAATACTGGTGTTATATAATAAACACAGAAAAGAAAAAGGAAAATTCTTTCTGAAGAACCGAACAAGTTCAAAAGAAACAATAGTCTTTTTAACTGACTGATTTTCAAGAGCTTGCTGACAACCGGTTTTTAAGACAATCCCATATTAACTAATTCAGATCCTCCATGGATTTTGAAACTGATGTAATCAGAAAAGCAAGCAAAGTTCTTCTACGTATTTTCTCACAGTCATGTTTGCTTTTGCAACCACCATACAAAATAATAAGCAATAACCAAAGCTTGTCCTCACTGTAACATGTAACTGTATACTTGAGTATCTCTTAGACAGGCAATAACTACTCCTTGCTTAAACCAAAATGAAAAAGTATACCTTCCAACATATTAAGATTGTTTAAACTCTTCAGACATATGGAAGATTCCAAAAGATAAAACATTTTTTAGTTATATGTTGCCACTTGATTTTTTTTTTTTTTTAAGTGAAAACTGTTTTCCATCTGTTCTGCATTTTAAGAAGTCACTCATTGCCCACTTAAAAACAGCAAACAGCTTTAATGTAGAATTGTATATGGGAAGGAAGCAAACAGAAAATGAATCACTTTTTGTTTCAGTAATTATCAGACTACACACTATTATTTTAAAGGTAGGAAGGATATGCCCCGTTGCCAACTCCACGCTTTCAAGCTTTGAGATCTTTATTTCCTGAGCAGTTTGAATAAAACTCAGTGTTAGATTTTTGGTAAAGACTAACCATTTCATGAAGTAGAGTATAAGGAGGTGTTATAGGTTAAACCACGAAGTTTAATAGAACATGGCGTCCCAAGCAACTGCCCCCACCCATCTGAGCCTGAATATGCTGCTCCAGTGATTCTGCCGGCTAGCACCACTCAGTGATGCAGAGCATTCCCTAACTGCCAGCCCGCAACCCTCCCCATGCACCCCAAACCTTCTCCAAGGCTTCAGAGCCAGGGTTTACAAATTCAGTGAGCTATTCTGCAGAAGGCATACAATAAAAAGTGAAAAATATTTTATTGCCCTGCCCCCAGCACTGCGGCCCCATGGGACTATGCAACAAAGTGTGTATGTGCGCACACGAAAGACAAATCACACATTCAGAGTAATTCTGGTAAGAATGTACAATTTCTACAATGTTCCCTTTCAGGAAGGGGTGACCTTGTAACACATTTTCAAGCATCCAAGTTTCCTGAAGTAAACGGCTGAAATTCAGGTACCTATATCAGAAGAGCACATTATGGACAATGAAACTCTAGAAATTAATTTCAATATTCCAGTACTGATTTTCAGGAAACAACAAAACTGAGTAAAAGGAGATTCAAGCCCTTTCTGGTGTTAAATGTCTTAAAAATCTTACACTCCAAAATTTAGCAAGGCTATGCTTTTAGCCCTAGCTCATTCTATCCTGTCATTTTATGCCAAACCACCGATGACAAGTATGTAGATTCTTCAGTAGTTACAGCTAAATTAAAACCTTCTGCTGCACTTACTATTTTAAAGCAAGTCCACTGTGTGTGGAGGCAGTGGAAAGTACAAGGGAGGAAGGCATATTTAGAAACCACATCACAGAATTTCAGTCATAAAAGCCCAAACAACCAAAATAAATATTGAAGTCAGTACCAAATACACAAATGCCTTTTGAAGAGAGATTTGCTGTGGTGTAAGCTAACTTACTCAGCTTGCCTATCTGCACATCTTGCCACTACTAAGAGCTGTTATCTAAACACATACAATCAATGTTCTTTCTGATTTCTACCAAGATCTCAGTACGTTACTTTCACTCAAGCTGAAAAAATTGAGACAGAAATTATATTCTCTTCCGTATATTTTAAGAAACGCGAGACCAAAACAAACCTGGTAAAGCAGGAGAGAGTTCATTATATCCTCCAAATGAAGCATTCCGGATGAGCTTTCGGCCATCAGCTCTTGGAGAAAAGACAGATGAAATCCCAGCACATGAAGAAAACCTACGTCGCACTGGACCCTCTTCATTCATGAGTTAAGCTGTTTGTGTAAGGATTATGTTCTCTGTGAAAGCTGGTTAGCATTAGCTGCTTGGAACAAGGGTGTTGCAGTAACAGCCTTTTACCTCACATTCTGATGAGTAAGATACAAAAGGAGAAAAAAAAAAAGAAACAAACCAAGGGCACACATGAAAAATGCGGTGAAGAGAAGGAGGCTGCCAAGGCAGCAGCAAGCCAAGCAATACTATACTCCTCTTGTCAAACCCATTAGGACTCTTAAAGCAGAATGGCTTTGCTTCAGCTCCTCTTTACAACAAATACCACATCTCATTTTTCACATCTCATTTTTCAAATCTCATTTGTGGTCCTACTCATCTGTACTTTCTAAGCACACAAAAATGGCGATTATGTAGGTTTTAAGGATTCCTTAAATCAGTTCTTTTTCCTGTTAGTCTTCCAAGTCCCAAATTTACATTGCACAAAGCACAACTCGTGAGCTATGAGGCTTCCCTATTTGATACTGTGGTATGCTACAAGAATCTGAAAAGGGAGCCAATGTTTTGCATTACACAGCCATGTTGAACTTTCCTGGTTAGGCACTTACCTAGCTAGTTTTCATCAACTGATTGGTGGGTTCTGCATCTTCATTTCTTACTTTTATTTAAACGGTGAGGTGATAGCTTTTTCTCCTCTAAGACTGTGCCATATTTATATACACAAATGAGCCTGCCTCCTGGAAGAATTGCAACAAATAAGCTCCACAAAAAGGGTTTTTTATTATTAATGTCCCAAATACTTTATGCAATGAATAAAACACTTAAAGGAACCAACTAAAATTTTAAACACAAAAAAATCCCAGTAAACTGTGCTTCAAGACTAGAAATCAGCTGATCCAAACTGTTCTTGCTGATAGCTACCAGAATAAAGTCAAATAAGCTCTCCCTAACCTCCTTCATCCACTGCTCATTGGACTGGCTGCTTCTTTGCCCTGCCGACTAGCCTGCGTGGCCAACCTCTTCCATCTGTGGGACTTCCTTCCCATCTGATGCTTCTCTCCTGATCTCATGTTCCGCACCACACCTTATTTCTGACAAAATACATTTTGAAACCTACTCTGTTTGCTGGAAAGCAGAAAAATAAGGCACTAAAGAAATGGCTTGAAAATAAGAACTTGTATTCTCCCTTACTCCATACTATAGGTCCCCTCTTCTTACAAAGTGAAGCACAACCCACAAATTAAATCAATGATATTGTGAATTGCATTAATCCTCAAATAATATTGCTTACTCCAGCTGCTTATGCAAAGAAGCATACTCACTATTTGCAGCTCAGTAATTTCAGCTCACATTGGCTCAAGAATAATACAGCAGACTGAAGTATTTTATAACACCTATAAAAGGTTTTAAGTGTGCAGAGTGTACATGCATTATTACCTATAAATACATACACTAAGACACATATGATTATGAAACATAGTAAATTCCAGGATGCTATTAATCACAACAATTTCTTCATGCCTCTCAACAGACTAATGTCCCAATATGTAGCATGGAAAAAAGATGCAAGCAAATAACCCAAGTGTGAATCATCAATAGAAACCATTATATTCAATACGTAACTTTCACTTCTTTAGTACAAGAACTGAAAAACTCTATTCACTTGAGCACAGGGAGGGGGAGAAACTGGATGAGTATGTCATGTATTCAGGCCTGCCTCCATTTATCCATTACTGTCTCTCATATTTCTCTCAGCTGAAGCAGTCCTTCTGTCAGATTCCCAGAAGGAACAGAAAGAGCAACTGAAAAACTTGAGGAGTGGAATGGTGGGTCAATGAGGAGGAAATGCAAAGAGGGAGAACACCGCTTCTAAAAAAATAATAATTAAAAAAACAACAGAACACTACACAGCTCCACATCACTTCTCCAAATCTATCTTCTTAGCTACAAAATACCAGCTACCTCGGTTCAAGTCTCTACAGAATATGCATTTTCTTTTTTCTAATTAAAATCAAGAAAAAGCTGCAACAGAAAAACTCCCCTTAGACAGAGAAGGAACTTTATCCTCTCATTACAGACCTATCTTGCCCAGTTAATGGGCCTGTTATCTCATCTTTCAGAGTCAGGGCTATGACCCTACCCAGGAACATTGCTGATGACACTGGTATCAGGACGTTTCCATGCCTTGTACCAGAACAGCAGGGTCACACAGACTAACAGGAGGCTCCACCATCAGCCACCTGCATTGCTTTGCCTGCATCTGGGTCCAGCTGCTGTGCCAGCCTATTCTAGAGCCACTACTGAGCACCACTGCCTGCCAGCCTACCAGGTTCTTCCACAACATAGTCTTCCCTGCCACATTATGTTCAAGTTACTAAAAAGTGGCTAGACATCCAGTGGTTTGATCGAACAACTTAATCCTGAAGGCCTTCCCCCTATTTCTCTCCACGCCCTCGCAGAACCCACATAGCTAAACTGTAAATGAGAATGAATTATAAACTTCTTTGTCCTTCCTATGCCCTTTTCTTTATTTAGAAGCGAAACTGAAATCTTTGGGTAGATAAAATTAAGAATTTCAATATGGATACTGTTACGTTTCCCCCCTCTGAAGCTATCTCCCAAACAAGGAAACCGATACCTGGGCATTCTGACTAAGTATCTTCTGCTTTAACTCAACAGCAATACAGGAGAGGCAGACTCTGTGCCTTGTGCCAAAATATGACTCTGTCTTACCACCTCAAGGGAGAGGGAAAAGAAAAAAAAAAATAAAAAAAAATCTAAGATTCCTTCATCTTCCTCCCCCCAACAACTCTTCATATTTTACTTAAATCCACAGTGGTAAAACAGCTAATTACATGGTTTGGCTGTAAAAATTCACTAGTTCTCCAACTTTTCAACAGCTTGTGATTTATTATGCCTGCTAATACTTGTATACACATGCTCAATTGTTTCAACTACTTCAAAGCAGTATATGTTGTTGGAGAGACAGCTGACATGCAACCAAAAGGTTGTTAGATCAAAAAGAACCTGTAACATTTAATAAAAGTGAGCATTCTTCTCCATGGCATGATCCTAAGCTGAAGTTCATTGTAACTCTTGAGCGTCTGCCTGCGACATTAAAGGGGTTTCTGCTCTCCGCACACTCAGTGCCCAAAGCTCTTAGAAACCCTTTCAATTCCTTACAATAAATTTGATTCCTGAAGACCCAGAGGAAGTGTCTTTTTTTAAAAAAAAAAATTTTAAAAAAAGAAAATTTAAAAAACCCAACAACTTTTAAGTAGTTGGAAGTGCTTTTATTTGCGTGTTCTGTACATGAAAATGGAAAAGTGCACTTTATTAGCTACCACATCAGCCATGCACACACAAAAAAAATAATAATCCTTTTTCCTCTTCTCCCCTCCCTGAAAATCAATTCAGACAGAATAGGTCAATCTACTCATAAACTAGGATTAATACCATCCATTATGTGATCTTACACTAATGTCCCAGGAAGGCTTCTATCCTTTTGATATCGGTTCCCAGTGCCTTAATAATTGATAGACTTAGAAAAAGCAGTAACATACACAGCTTGGAAGTTTACATGGTTTCAAAATATTCCCAAATAGAACTACAGCCAAGTCCAACTGCAAGAGTCAGACAAAGCTGAAAAGCCCACATAAACAGTAAAGTATCTGCACTCTCGCCTAAATACACTGTGGCACACACCTCATGTACCTGTACATGAAAAAATAAGATTCCTCAGAACAGAAGTACTTTATGAAAGCAGGTACTAGACTAAATATGCCACAAAGTGAGAGAAAGTCTCCTGGCTTCTCTGTTTTATATAATACCTAAATCAGTAGGAAGAAAAGAAAAAAAGAAAAGAAAAAAAAAAAAGACTGAAATATTTAGTCCATCTATCTCAGTGCAGGGGGAGAACTCATTCTCAGTCAAACTGTTGAACATCTCTTTAGAGGAGGAAAACTTAACTGTTTTATGTATTTTTCTGAAGGGAAGAATGCATTTCTCATTTCAGCTACTCAATCAGAGCTTCTTCAGTAGTAAGTGCTGGCTGAAAAACAAATCATAATCCTGTGCTTAAGACATTTTTCCAGGATACTGCATGGGACAAAACTCAAATCTCCGTATACAAAGCAAAGGCAAACAGAAGATACATGCAATCCCAACAGTACATGAACACTTGTAACAAAGCCTGATTTCATTTTTAAGACATTTCTCCAATTCAAAATATTTACAGCTGAAAAAACCAGGCTTTTCAAAAAAGACCTCTCTGAATTGTACAGGTATGAATTTCAAGCATGGAAACTGAACTCAAATCAAACATATTCTGCACTATCCAACAGGAATTTTAAATATCAAAATCCTTTTTTATGTAGATTTTAGAAGTTTAAAATAATGAACACATCACACAAACTGATACTGATGCAATAATACAACTAGGAATATATCTAGTGAGACAAAGTAAAAAAAAAAAAAAAAAAAAAAAGGTATCCTTTCCCTTTAGAGGTATACAAGGAAAACCCAAAGCCTTCTTAAAACCAAAGTCTGTGAAAGCTAGAGGGAGAAGAAGGGGGAAGGAGAATGGAGAACATAGCAGAGAAGACAGCAGCTTTTTAGACTTGCCCTTCAAGTCCAACAATAATTTGCCCTGGCATCTCGACAATGCTATGTTCTCCACTAGAATTCTACCCCCAGTCCAACAAAAGAAAAGGTCACAAATAATTGTCTACATGCAGTACAAACAAACTCTTTGCAGCACGCAGAAAACAGAAAAAGGAAAACACCAGACTACCATACCTATAAATTACTTTTATCCAGCATCTGATTTTTGCACATGGACTTCAAGTCGAAATGGTTTTCTCCTATTTAACAAAAAGGCTTTTAAAGATATACTTGCCTTCAGACACCAATATTCAATTCAGAAAAAAGACATCTGAACCATGAGGCTACCAGTTGTGTCAGTAGTTTACAGTGGCAAGTGTCTTTCACCAAATAATCTTCTGTTCTCTGGTGTTCCCCAGTCGAGGGCAGCTGAGCTGAGGAGTAATTCCGGAGGCACGCCTGAGCGTGGTTATGAAGGAGCACCAAGGCTCAGCGCCCCGTTGACAACTGTACTTTGCTGCACCTCCTCGCTTGCCAACACTCCTGCTCAGCCCCTCCCACCCAGAGCAAACAGCCTTGCTCACTGCTCAGGTTTCAACAGTTTTCACCTCAGCCCTTATGAAATTGTCGCAGTTCAGGTTCAAGTCGGCCAGCTCTGCAAAGATGGTCAGGGAGAAAAAGAACTTGCTCGAGAAGTTTCACAGTAATGAGCCCTGTGGTGTCTGTCAAACCCAGCACCATGCTTGCATAAGGCTATAACCCACACAGAAAGGAGCACATGCAATTTACCCAATCCACAAATACTGGGTGGAGCAGCATTTCAGACATTGCAAGTTCTAATAAACACACAATGACTTGCAGAGAGGAATGTGGCAGAGTATGCATTACAGCAAGAAAGCAGGAGGTCAAGACAATAGATTCAGGAAACTAACCACATACAGCAGAACTTAAAACATTTCACAAGAAATTCAGACTGGTAACATAAACTAAACCCAGCATATTTAGGGGTCAAATTGCTTCCTTGATTACTGTGACAAAAACTTCACTCACATCCCGTTGAAGACAAGCATCACTAAAGCTATTCTGAGTAAGTCACAAATTTTGCTGAACTGGGGCTTCACTCCTGTGAGGTACACATCCCACCACAGAACTTAAAAGTGACCCTATGTCACTGGGGTCAGGTCCCTGCAGCAGTACAACAGATACTAATCCAGAATGACCTAAAGAACAACCCGTCCACATAGCTCCTATACACTGCCGATTACAACATACTGCCTCTATCAAAAGACAAGGTAAGACAAACTAAAACACCTCCCCCAAGAACACAACAAGAGAGACCAAGACTCTCCAAGTGCAAGGGCTTGCAAGGTTTTAGACAGAATTCCCACACAGCAGGAGAAAGCAAAACATTTTTCTAAGTCTGCAGAGAACGTGCCTGACTTCAGAAGTAATATCCACTGTTAACATAGAAGCATTCGCTGTTAATATGGAAGCATTAAAAAATAAACTTGTCTGAGAGCCTCAACAAGCCCTCCAGCAGTTTCTTCTCTAGTGCTAAGACAGTAAGACAGACCTAAGGAAAGATGAAGTGAGGTAAAAAAGCATCACATGCTTCATAATAATTTGCTGTCACTGTGTCAAGATGTTAAATTATTTACCCATTCTTCAGATCCTCTAGTCAGAGGACAGATACAGTGGAAGGGAACAGGAGACTGCATGAAGTTACTTCCATGACTAAGTCTGTCTAGACGTAGACAGCAAAATCAAAGTAAACATGAGAAGAAACCCAGAAATCATTATCAAAGATATATATAATCCCAGGTACCCAGGAAACAGCTTGATTTGGAACCAAACAGATCAGCAAGATATCACCATCTGCAAGCCAAATACCATTATCAAAAAGAAACATTAACACAGTGAAAAAGTGCTAGTTGAAAGAAAAGCAGGAGGTGGCAATTAAACAGTGATCAGTATTCTACCAATGGAGTTACAGCCTCCCCTGTGCTCAATGCATGCATCTGCTACAACCAGAGCATGCAGGATTTCCCTCCCTCTCTCTCCACCACAGTGCTTCTCTTCTGTGGCTTCTGCCTTGTGCATTCACATGTATGAGCCGGCTCTCATGACCTCCTGGCAAAAACCTGGCCAAAGCACTGAATCCAAGTGCCCATCTCAGGAAAAGCTGCTAATACCTTGAAAAGGCTTTGAGTTCACTGACACAGGGCTGTATCTTTCCTTCCACTGGACTCAGTAATCTGTCTTGCCCTGAGAGCTGGTAAAAGGAGGTGTGTACTACATTTCCAGAGCTTCTTGCATGCTGACTGACCACCAGTGAGCCAGAACAGGGATGATGAGTCAGGAGCTCCAGACATTTCTTACTGTCTGGTCAAACAAAACATGCCATCGCTGCTGCTGCCAACTGAGCCAAACACCTGAAACAAAATTTTTTTCAAAGCTGCAAGCTTTACAAGTGTACAACAAACCACCTTGAACTTGTTAGCTGCCCCGGGTACACAGTAATGTCCAAGTCGTGTATATTATTGGTCATTACAGCTCCAAAGGCATCTCCCTTCAGTGGGTAATAAGTGTCCTCCAGGACCTACTGCTTGAAAGCATGTATTTTTCACTCCACCTTCACTCACGTGCAAAAATAAATTTGCTATTTTCTCCCCAAATGCAGTGTCCTATGGATTAAAATCCTAGCATGTCCTTTAGATGTTTACTCTGAAACAGACTTCAGTACAAGCTCAGCACAGCCAAAAATGCCTTTACTCTCCCCCAAAATCAGGTTCACTTCCTCCTTTCTATTCATTGTGATCATCATCAGACCTATAATTCTGCTTCCACTGTCAACCCACCTCCCTCCACCTAAGCCACTTCTGTTGCTCAGTCCTGTGACACAGAACACATGTTCATCATATTGCAAACTGAGTTAACAACTACTACTCCTCTACTGGCAAGGAGAGGCAGATCCAGTTTCTTAGCTCACACACCCTCTGGGCACACACTTTCACTGCTTACCCTTATATGACTTAAAAAGAAAAAAGTAAGAAGCTGTTAATTTAGCTCAAAGATTTACATCATTGTAAAATATCTCCTCAATCTTCACCATGCTAACATGTTTTTCCCAGATACTACTCACATTTTCACCCCATATGCATCTCATCAATGCCTTGCATAAAGACAGGAAAAATACAGACAAGTCAGCCATTTTCAAACATCCTATTACAGAATTTTTAATAATACTATCTTAACTAGATTTCTATCTTTACTGCAAGTACAGCTTATTATTATTCAAGCATCTATGCTGTTTTCATAAAGTTTGAAATATTTTTTAACTTACAAATGCCTGTTAAAACATATCAGGCACTTTCTCAGGAGACTTCAGATTTTTTTGTAAGTTTCAAGGGATCATTATTTCTATATTAATCTATTTTATCAAACAAATAAAGCAGTATCCCAATGTAAGTCTGAGTTAACAAGATTTACAAGAATCCAATTTACCAGGGATAATTTGTATAACAACATAAACAGCTTACATCAGCAAGCAGAGTTCTGCTTTACAGCTTTACCACTTTTGAAAATACAAAGTCTTGTATTCAGTATTTTTCATGTTCATTTTTTAACTGTAATAAACTAGTTTTGTCAGTGATTCCTTTTGGTCACACTTAAACTTTTATCAAGCTTATTTTGGGGTTTTTACTTTTTTTAACCTATTTTAGTTCTTTCCTCATTTACAATGGAAACATTTATAAATGTTAATAACATTTTCAACCATAGAAACGCAAACGCACAAAATGAGCTAAATTAACATTGTGTCAGCTGCTAGAACTGGAAGATGTTTAAGCAGTACTAATATCTATATGCACTACACTTACAAAAACGAGGCCTTGGTGAGCTGGCAAGGCCATGCTAGCTCACTAGAGCCTAAAACCCACACCATTTCACAAACATAAACAAAGCTTTAAAGCTAAAGCTAACTCCCCAAACCCATCAAAGTTTCCATCAAAAGGCTACTAATTATTTAGGTCCAATTTTGACAATTCTAAATAAAATACTTAGCAAAAAAACCACAGTAAGATCATTCAGTACGTTCAAGGCATGGAGAACTAGGAAGATTTCACTACCTAGCATATAACTCAAGAAAAACAATGATCTGAACATAAAACATATTGGAAGGCAACATTCACATATAAGATATGGCGTTGACAAGTTAGAGACAGGACTAACTTGGCAAGTATTATGAAAGGACAATTAAGAACAAAGACTTCAAAAGTATATAATTGAAGACTATGCGAGGGAAAACAAAAACTTCAGAAAGTTTGATCTTGCAGATTCTTGCCAGATCTTTATTACTGTTTTACCATTTCCCACCTTGGTTTGAGAAGCAAAGTAATCCATGTGAGTGAGCCATTGAGTGAAACAGTCTAGAAGCTGCTTTCTTAAACATATACAATGAAAAGTGAGGGAAATCAGTAAAAGTTTTCAAGATCAACCCAGTGTGGAGCTGCTCAAGGCCACTTTCACCAGCAGTTTCTCAGTTATGACGCTGAGAAGCTCCATAATCGGAAAGCTTTCCTTTGTGTAGTTGAGCTTGGAGCTCCTATGACAAGCTGTATTGCTGGTTTTCTACAAATGGTGGTACCACACAGAATGTAAACAGTTGTCTAGTTAAGCTAACTTAGTGCTTTTATTAAATCCTTCCTTGCATGCTATGAATGCAAAAAGCTGTTTCCTAAGGTTTGTTTTGATGTCTCTTAAAACTCAACATACCGGAGTGTGTCAGTTTTTGCTAGATAGAAGTTGGATTTTGGTATTCTCCACCTTGAAGGCACTGATGTTTCCAGGCTCAATAAATTTGTTTTATAGAAAAAATTGCAATTGCAGCATAATCAGGACTATCTTACTCTGACACTCTAGTTAACCACTTGTGGATTTAATTTATTTCTGCTTGCCCACGAATTAAAATTAGAAACCCATCTCAGGACCAATGCTATATATATGACTGAGTCAGCCATTCACCACTAAAACTGAACTTTCTACATAAACTGGTTGACATGACATAAGCATAATCCCCACCATCAATTTTTAAAATACATTGCTGTCAAACAACTTCACTGAAGCTTTCTATGGAAGCAAGTCTGATCTCCACAGCTGTAAGTGCCAGTCTGTAGCCTCAAAGGTAAGCTAGTCTTCAGCCTCAGAACAAAGGACAGCATATATTCAAGGATCTTGAAAATATTACGTCAACTAAGAAGCTGCAATTTTTTCATGCAAAGATTATACAGAACAATGATAGTGTAAATAGTGTTTTGCGGAATGATCACTAGGCAATGCTGCCAGATAAAACTGTACTCTTTGTTTGTAACAGATCAGCGTTGGACTCCAAAAAAGAGACCCCAATCTCTGGCTCAAATGACATAGCAAGTTCCATCTCACAAAAGTGATGAGAATGAGGGAGGAGGGAGTCATGTCTCTCAAACGAAGAAACCAGAAGCTTTCTGAAATCCAGAGATAGAGTTGCATAAATGAAAACTCAGTATTTATACACAGGGGCACTTAAAATCATGAAATGTATACAGCTTACAACTTCACATTGACACGTTACATGGTTCCCTTTGTCCCAAATAGGAAGCCAATGGCCCAAACTAACATTAAATGTCGACCTCCACTCCCTCATATTAAGACTCACATACTTTTAATCATATTTTTAATACTTGTCATTAGGATATTACTTAAAACACCCACAAAACCCCAAATTAAGTTATTCCAGTAGATTTTCCAAGTGATGGGCACTGAGCATGCCTCTCCCTGGCCTGCTGCTGGCCAGCCAAAGAATCTGGCACATGTGGTAGTGTTTCCCCAGTAACAATGAAGTTAGTACTAGCTGCTCTGCAAACTGCCCCTTCACAGGTTTTGTTTCATTCCAACTCATTTATTTTTAACCACAAGCTCTATTCAAAACTGGCTTTGCCACACAGGTTCTTTTATTCAGGCAGCAGGGAACCTAACTTAGGTAATGGTGGCCAAATAGCACCGAACAACATCCAACTGTCCAGTGACAAAAGCTAAGCACCCATGTCACAGCTCCTCTCTATACATATTTAATCAGTTCTTTGTAGATTGTATCATACATTTTTCTGTTTCAATTCTCTTTTATCCTGTGCCTAGCATGCTTTTGAGTTGTTTGTTTACATTACCCATCTCCTAAGGATGCACTCAGGTGCCAGCGACTACAAGGATCCCCATTCAGTACATAGTACATGCTTTTAAATCCTGTATGTAAACATTTCCTGTATTTCTGCATAGTCTCATCCTACAACACCCCAGGTATATTGTAAAGGTCTTTTCAGATACAATAATCAGCTTCAAGTACTCCATCACTTTAAACTGTTCTACTTCACATTTTTCAGGCTTGCACGGCATCTCTTTTTCCCTAAGTAATAAGCTCACGTTTTCATCTGCACCGTAATTTTCCCATAGGAACAACTACAACAGAATAATCACCCAACTTCTAAATGTGGGTCAGCTCCCTCCATAAAAATCAAACCTACATCTCCCAAATGGCATATAGGCTAGTAGTAATTAAAGGCTTATGAAGCCTAGCCCCATACCATGCCTTTTCACTACTTTTCATTTGTTTAATGAAACTACAGACTCATTTCCAGTAGTACTCCTGGAAGATTAAGTCAGTGATGACTGATGCTAAAAAAGGCACAGATACATTTAACCAGCTTAAAATCACTTATATAAGCCCTAAAATAATCAGAGGAAAAGATCAGGAGGTAGGACTTAATATTTGCAAGGAGTCTGACGTAGCACGATCAAGTCTTGGTACTTTTCAAGCCCCTTTTAATGATTTTTCCTATGAGTGAAAAGCCCTTAAAAAAAGCACAACAGGCTGACTAAATTAGTGGGAACAGTAACACTAAAAGGAAGAATTTACTAGAATATTCAAATACAATTATGTAACTACTACATTTGTCTAGTAAGTGATACAACACAGTACATAGAGAGAATAACCAAAAATTTCTTTAAATATAATAAAACAAGTTATACAAGTACTTTCTACAGAACATACTTGCAGACTAAGCACAACGCAACCCAGAGAACATCAAGCTGTTCCAGAGAGATAACAGCAGCTTTTAGAAAATACCCAAGCTAGCTGTGCATAGCATTGAAAATTCTACCTAAGAATTTTTAAAATACACTAAAAGACTACCAGGTTCAACATGGTAACAACTATCTTTGGTTTCCAAGTTTTTTATTTTCATCTAAACAGTACTGAAGGGAAAACAGGACAATGATTCCATTGAGTCCTGAAAACAGGACATTCCTGAGACACTGTCTTTATTACTCTGATGGACTAACATCATTACTCTGAAAAAATCAAGCTGTGGGAGTTAGGGAAGGTCATACCACCAAAAAAATATAAAAAAAAATCAAATCTCAGGAACACTACTCATGGCAAGAACTAAAGGAAGCATAGATAACTAGCATGGCTGCCGTGAGTAAAACTGAGAGAGAGAATATTAATTTTAAAAGTCTGAAGCTTTCACTAAGGACTCCACACACCGTAACAAACATGTCTAATGATATCCTAGGCAATAAGAAAACACAAGCAGTTTCAAATGCAAAGAAGCACAAGGAGAACTACTATTGCTTGGGTTTTGTTTTTTTGAACAGGCTATCAACACATCAGAGCTACTGATGAGATTTACTTTGCATCCAATCATTTCACATGGATCCACTGAGAGTTTTTTTTTCAAGAGGTTCAGCACAGCAAAGGGACTGTTTGAAAGCTAGCAGAAAGTAGAGCTGAGATGTTTTTTTCCACTTTTCCTAAAGGTAAAAATCCTTCAGTAGTAGTAATTGTTAAAAGATCTTTACACAAAGGTTCCAGGCTTAGGTGGTGTATCGTAACACTTCTGCAGAAAGACACAACTTAAGTATCTGTGACATTAATGTGTTCATTGGTTACAGGATTACGCACAGATAATGATTTACCATCACATGGACTGTTCTCCCACAAATCATAGCATGCTTTAATATACTAGCGCACCACCAAATGCATTTTTCTCTTTCAGATTAACGCATAAGGATACAAAGAATTACATATAATATTTCAATACACTTTCTTCCTTATCTCTTTATTGTGAAAGGCCGTGTTTTTGAACCAACATTTGGAACAGATAATTAACGTCAACATTTAAGTTCTTTAAAAATAAATTTAAGTTCTGTAAAAAATAGCTTTGTCTTACCATGGCTATGGGCAGCTCCTGGGCTGATAGACGGTTGGAGTAACTCTTTGGTTGGAGTAAAATAGGCTTCTTTCCCCTGGTGCTGGCTCATTTTTCCTGGAGTTAAAAGCTGTGATTCATCACTGTTTGTTACCACTGCTGAAATACAAAATGGATGCTCATTCAATGATGTTACGTGCTTGTGCACAGATTTCTATTAACAATTTCACTGCTATTTATGAAACTGGTATTCAAATGCTGTCTTGCAAAATTTTTCATCCTTGAAAAAGAGGATTTCAAATCAGAGATTTGCTTTGGACGGGATAGCAGAAAGAAGTCAACAAGACTGGTCTAAGACATAAGGCAGAAAATGAAGACAAAAACTAGGAGTTAGGAAAGGCTGCTGCTGAATACAGATACAACACTGAGCTGTTACTTAACTTCTGAAATCCTGCTTTCTTCACCACTTTTGTGATAGTTCTTGGTTTAACTAGCCACAACACAGTCAACCCAGGAAATGGCTTGCCAGATCAAGCTGTACCATCATCCCAGAAATCTAAGATCTTCATCTTTGGAATGGTTGTACATCACAAGAAACAAGTCTTATTAATAAAAATCGCATATACGCTCTGTCAAGGCAAAGGCTTAAAGCAGAAGAGTTAACTTTTCTTGAACCGTAATCAGCCTGAATCAGTTGTATGACATCTTCTAGCTATTTATAAGATCACCTGGCCAGCCAACCCATTTATGGAGTCTGTACATTTCCGTAAGCTGTACAAAACAAACCTGTACCTTTTTTCCATGGTGGAAGAACAGCTGACTGTGTGGAAGTAGATACACTGACAAAAGGAGATCACAGAGGGAAACAATAGATGCTTACTGAAGAAGATCCTGCTTACAAGATTGGAACTTACAATGCTGCTCACTTTAAGAGTTCCCAAGCTTTCCCCAAACAGTTTTAAAGGTTCAGCAGAAGGTCTAGACAAAAAACAAGTGTCATTTTCTGGATGGACTCTGCAAAGTAGAGAGGCCATCTTCTTAGCTTTATCACTACTATTATTACATTAGTGGAAACATTTTTTCAGCAAAGCCTAGAATGAACACAAGGCATTACAGGGTTGGGGGGAGGGTGCTTAAGTGTGTCCAGAGAAGGGCAATGGAGCTGGTGAAGGCTCTATAGAGCAAGTCCTACAAGGCACAGGTCAGAGAGCTGGGGTTGTTTAGCCTGGAGAAAAGGCGGCTCAGGGGAGATCTTATCGCTCTCTACAGCTGCCTGACAGGAGGCTGTAGCCAAGTGGGGGTCAGTCTCTTTTCCCAAGTAACAAGTGGTAGGACAAGAAAAAGTAGCCTCAAGTTGCCCCAAAGGAGGTTTAGAATGGATATTAGGAAAAAATTTCTTCACCAAAAGGGTTGTCAAGTGCTGGAACAGGCTACCCAGGGAAGTGCTCAAGTCACCATCCCTGTAGGGATTTAAAAGACATTTAGATGTGGCACTTGGGGGCATGGTTTAGTGGTGGACTTGGCATAGGTTTATGGTTGGACTCTGTGATCTTACAGGTGTTTTCCAACGAAGGAATGCAAGGATGCCAGGATACCCACCTGTACTATTATTCTCATCAGACAAACCATCTGAAGTTCTGCTCCAGACAAGCTATACTCTACACAGATGTCTGCTCAGGAAAAATATGTGAGAAGATGGACAAGGGAGGTAAAAAGCTCATTTCAACAGTTCAGAGTCCAAGTCTGTCAGTGCCAGAAGGTCAATACTTCTAAGTAGCGACTGACCTTCTTCTTGTAGTACCACAAACCTAGTTTTTTGTTGTCCTACAGTTACAAGTAAAGGCAAAGGGGGGAGCAGGGCAGTTGCTGAATTCTTGAAAAGGGAACGTACCACAAGAAGTCCAGTATCTGAGATGGAAAATAAAATAGGGAGTAGAAGAGAGCTGCCTCACAGGTTCACACAAAACAGGTCTCTGCAAGGGCAGTGAGCTGTACTTGTCTTAAAAGCGTTTAAGGTACACCGAGGTACCACTAACTTCCAATCACTAGCCAAAAGCTGCTCTCAAAGAGCCACTGGCCACTTAGCTTCATGGGGACAGGATCTCCCAGCCCGCCGTGTTCTGCGGGTGCCCCTGGCCAGTCCCCTGACACTGCAGCGGGCAGTGCTCCAGCTCGTTGCATGGGGTCCTTGCCTGCTATGTTGAGCACCTGCTCTGCAGCAGGAGCTTCACTAGCAACCCTTTCTCAAGTGACTTGTGCAGAAGGCTTGTTTCTGAGTCAGCAGCATGCAGCAGCACTGCTAACTTTTTTTAAAGCTTTAAGCTTTGTGAATTCCAAAGGTTTCTTCAAGCTGTCAAGACACAATCATTTCTCATGTAGTACCTAACAGTAATTTGGAGCGTAAGCAAGCTCTGCATACAAGTTTTACCAAAGCATGAACCGAATTCAGTGATGTTAACTCAGTAATACCCACAGGGTTACAAGCTACAAGTTCACTATTAAATTCACGCTCCTTTGTTAGTCTGCAAACTCAATTTAGGTCCTGCAAAGACTGCCAGCACTGTCAGAAAGGCTCCCTTCCTGCAAAATACAGTATGTAACACCTGACATAGAATATCTTCTGGTAAGCACTTTGTGTCCCTGGGGATTCAGGGTGGACTTTTGAGAAATTCAATCTATAAAGCTGAAAGATAATTAGCAGGAGAGTTTTAAAATCTCCTTTTGATATAAAGCATTATAAAGGTTAAGAACACAAATGTCTATCTACACTGTAGCAGCCACTAACAAGATGTCCCCCTCCTTCCAAAATGCCTCATCCTGATGCTCAGACATTTACTTTAGGGTAAGAGGGAAGACAAGGCAAGCTAGAACATACCCACTGCTTTGAGCAGGGTATAGTGATTAAGAGGCTTTCATCTTTTTCCTATAAAAGGCTAGTGACCTGATTTTTATAGGTGCCTGTCTAATCATAACTGTAAAATCCGCATGACTTCATGCAATTAGCGATCTCTGTAAAGATATGCTTTAAGCACCTAAAACCTTGAAAGACAAGAGATGGAAACAAAGCAAGCAATTATAAGGGAAAGAAAGGAGTACTTGGAAAGGAGAGAGGAAAGGGAAAAGTTATGCTAATAACAAACCTGAGTTTTCAAAATGCCATTAAATCAAACACCTACCAGTCAAAAGCAGATTTTTTTAAGAGAGTATATTTAATTAGTACATATTAATAGATAATTCAGCAATTTGTAGAGGCTCCTTTGCTGCTGTTTATAGCTTCTGATGGATTGATTATATAAACGCTATAAAAATGCCTGGTACATACTTAAGTCATCCAGTTACTGACAATGTTTGATGGTCCTATAGTTAATTTTGAAGTAATCTGAAGCACAGAATGATTTTATCCTGGAATTTCAATACATTCACAGAATAAAACCAACGGTGATATTGAAAGAGGGTCATTTACTCTAGTGACCTTGCTCACTTGTGAAAGGAAAGTTAGCATGAATGAATAAATGATGTTTCTAGTTAAATATATTTTCTTATTTGTCCAAAATACCAAAACAAAACTTACAGGTTTGGACTCATGTGTCCCCATGTACCTGCAGTGAAATCTTGGCAAACCAATCAAAAGCTCTAGGTCTCAAAAAACACACTCAGTTTCTGACTGAGCTTCAAAGTGCTCACAATTTTTAGTGAGTTTTGGTGAGGACAACCAAAACATGATTATATTTTTACTTTTATTTTTTAGATGTTCCTGAGCAACTCCTCACCTAAGGAAATGATCAGGGGGCTGGAACATGTCTCTTGTGAAGAAGGGTGAGAGAGCTGGGGCTGTTCAGCCTAGAAAAGAGAAGGCTCCAAGGAGACCTTACTGCAGTCTTTCAGTTACACAATGAGGGCTTATAAGAAAGAAAAAGGTTTTTACCAGAGCCTCTAGCAACCGGACAATGGGCAATAGTTTCAGACTGGAAAAGGACAGACTGAGATTAGACATAGGAAAGAAATTTTTACCATGAGGGTGGTGAGGCACTGGCACAGGTTGCACAGAGCAGCTGTGGATGCCCCATCCCTGGAGGTGTTCCAGGCCAGGCTGGATGGGGCTTTGAGCAACCTAGTCTAGTGGAAGGTGTTCCTCCCTGCAGCAGGGGGAGTTGACTAGAGGATCTTTAAGGTTCCTTTTCAACCCAAAATATTCTATGATTCTAGTACTTCTTCGGTTTCACATGCCATGTCTTCAACTTGCAAGATGGATTTGTCAGGCATATGCTCAACATGCCTGACAACATAAATAGCATTGCCAATGATTCCTTCCACTCAAAGGCCTCAAAGGGTGATTTACTTTTAGACTTTCACTCATCCAAGAGAAAGATGACTTCTGTCCATCCCTTCCCTCACCTGATTGAGTTTAAACCCATACCATGTATCTCCTTGAAGATGAGCTGAGGGTTGTTTTAGAGAAGAAACATCAGTTAGTATCAAAGCCTCCTCATGACTCTTTGGAGGACACATTTCAATACCAACAGAGCTATTAGAGTTGATAGTACATGCTTTGTTCAATTTGCTCATACTGGCCATGAAATTACTAAAATGTAGTTTGTCAGTATGATTCATACATCAGAACACACACAAATTGGGGTCTTTGCAGCCAATTTATTTAATCAGATAAAGCTATGGGGAAAAAAATAATAATCTTAAGCGGCAGATTTCCAGTTCTTCTGTTTCTATAATGAGAATGTGGAAGTGCCTACACTCTTGAAAATAGCACAAGGACATCAGATATAGGAAAAGGTTTATTATAATTCAGTTCCACATTATTTTTTCATGTCTATAATAAGCGATACCAGCTAAGACCATGGCTTCTTGTCCTGGTTTCAGCTGGGATAGAGTTAGTTTTTTTCTTAGTAGCTAGTACAGTGCTGTGTTTTGGCTGTGATGTGAGAACACTGTTGACAGGGCACTGATGTTGTTAGTTGTTGCTGGTTGATGTTTATACTAAACTAAGGACTTTCTGGTTCCTTGGGCCCTGCCAGTGAGAGGGCTGGTGGGGCATGGAAAATTGGAAGGGAGCACAGCCAGGACAGATGACCCCAACTGACCAAAGAGGTATTCCATAGCATATGGTGTCATGCTGAGTATAAAAATTGGGGGAAGAAGAAGGGGGGCACAGCTGACATTATGGCGTTTGTCTTCCCGAGTAACCGTTAACGTGTGATGCAGCCCAGCTTTCCTGGGGATGGCTGCACACCTGCCTGCCCATGGGAAGTGGTGAGTGAATTCCTTGTTTTGCTTCACCTATTACATTGTTCTTATCTAAACCCTTGAGTTTTACCTTCCTTTCTGATCCTCCTCCCCATCCCTCTGGATGAGGGGGAGTGAGCAAGTGGCTGCGTGGGGCTTGGTTGCCGGCCAGGGTTAAACCACGACACTTCTGCAAGGATTTCTCACCAAAAAGAAAGAATTCATGCCTGTACTTCTCCCTTCCCCACATATGTAAACTTTTAATCCCATGCAAAATTATTCTCCAATCATACAATCATACTAATGCCCATGAACCAATGCCGCTAATGAATCTCCAGCTGCAAGCATGCACATATATACACACACTGAAGTTTTCTCTATCACCACACCAGATCCAATCCTTGTTTAAGTATTACAGTATATACACCTGATAATTTCTGAAGGTGTTATTTTAATAAGTGAACTATATAGCACTGTAAACAGACAAGTTCAAAACTAAAACTGTTTCTGAACCGTTATTTCCATGTCTTTTTAATCTATACTACAGTAACATTGGCAAGTTTCATTTCAAACTGATACATGTATCTTTTTCTCTTCCTTATAAGTAATTTCAGAGATTTACTTTTTTCTAGCCATGACTCGGAGAGGTGAAGGATAAACTTTTCCCACTTTTAAAAAAAAAAAAAAAGGTTAATGTAGGGAAATATTTAGATAAGTAACATGCCAGGTAAAAATACTTTTCCAACAGTTAATTTTTATTGTAATTCAGCTTCTCCATTACAATGCAGAGAAAGACCTAGTATTTAGCCCAGCAGCCTATATGCAAAGATACATGCTAACTATTATGAACATATGTGAAAATATTCCGTTGGAGAGGGGAGTCACTTACTTGATGGTCCATGAGAGTCTCTGTTATCACCATGATGCTGTGTACACATACAATTGAAGAATGAAGAACAGCAAACATAAAAATCCAGGCCAGGAAGAAGCAAGTGCACAAAAGCAGCAGCA
The DNA here is from genome assembly GCF_023638135.1 of Falco biarmicus. Classification (NCBI taxonomy): domain Eukaryota; kingdom Metazoa; phylum Chordata; class Aves; order Falconiformes; family Falconidae; genus Falco; species Falco biarmicus. Next base: position 32,856,285 of record NC_079292.1, on the reverse strand, counting down.
GCGGGAAAGAAGGACAATGAAAACAGTGTTAGTTCATAACTAAAATACAACATGCACCTCAATACCAAAGGTAAGACTTCAACAGACTTAGCAATTCAGAAAAGTTGAAGCAAAAAACCTGACAAATCTGCTTATAGAGAAGCCATTATTAGAAGCCATCATCACATATGGTTAGTAAACAGCAGCTGCCCCAACTGGTAATTCTGAGTAGAACCTCTCCATCAGCAATTTAGTGCTCACATGACTAGATACACATTGTATTTAAAGAAATTTTTAGTTGGAATGTTTTCAGAAGACTAAAGCTCTGAAGAAAGCTGAAATAACACAATTTTTTTTCCCAAAACTGCTCCACTTTCAGACAGGTGTTTTGGAAAGCAAAAACTTCTAAGCCATCAGTAATGTGCAAGCACCCACTAATGCCAGATCCAAACCTAATTGCTTTATGCACATAAACATGAACTTAGAAGACAGATTCAGTTCATCTACAAACAGAGGTAACATTTTAAATTGCTTAGGATGCAAGATAAACAGTGCAGTTTTAAATGTAAGAGGGCATTTTATATTAAAGTATTTCCAAAGAATCAAGTTGTATAAAAAAAATTATTTGTCCCACTGAATGCATCAAACATAGGCACTACAGAAGAGTAATTACACCGTAATAGCCTGTGCTCTTTTTGACATTTGATCTGGAATCTTTTATAAATCATTGCTACCCAAGGCCACACTGGGGCTAAGATCCCACTGTGCTTAGCTATGTACAGATGTAAGGCAAGTTCCATCTGTGTCTTAAAGGTTTTAATGTGTTGGAAATCCACGAACAACAGAAAAGGAGGAGAAAACAAGCATACAGATCAGCACAAACATTTCCTCCTTAAAAATAAAATAAATCCAAACATGCTTTATCTTTTACATCCCAAACAAAATTCTGCTCCATAAAGGAGAGAAATCCTTGCTCTGCTTTGAAGAGGATCTAATCTTGCCTCTCTGTTATCAGGACCAAGCAGTAAGAAATGTAAAATAGAAAACTAAAAATCTTAGCAAGCAGGAGTCTTGTCTTATACTCCTGATCTCAAAACATGGCTTTTTATCCCACACAGCTGCCTAGGGGTGTTAAATTGACACTGCAACGTGCAAATGTAAAGCACTGAGAATACAGCAACTGCAGTACACATCATTGGAAAGGCAAGGGAACCGTTCTTTCCTACATTTGCACTTTCTGGAAAAGGACTTGATCAAATGAGAAGCTGAAATTAATAGTATGTGCACATGGTAAACAACCTTCTATCCCTGTCAGAGACTAAGTTTAGGTCAAAGAGTGAAACACTACTAAGCGAAACTCATGAATTTACCAGACAGGTTTAGGTACCAGTACATGAAATGCATTCAAGAATTCAACAGTTTTCAAGTCAAAGTGTTTCTTTTTAATGTACAGATAACACACTACAGCCTAGGAAACAATCTGTGTTTGGACTGAAGCTGTTATTATCCCGCAGTGGTTTTACATTCAAGAGAACAGCAACTGACAAGAAAGCAAGACAAAAGTCTGCAGTAACTGTACAGAGATCCAGGGATCGAGTGAAGAACTGGGCACGCCGCTATCAGCACCAGTCTGCTTTATTTTACACTAAGAGTTGGAAAGCAAGAGAAGAGAACTGGAAAATAAATTGTTACCAGACATAAAGGATCAGAAGTTTCTGCGACTCAGACAGCATGTTCACTCCCAGTGCGTACTTACATGTTGAAGAAACAGTGTGAAAAAGCACGGCAGCAAGTCCTGCCTCACTGCCTGCCTCTCAAGCAGCCTTGACCAAGATACAACATGACACCAGAGCAGGGCAACCCGTCACCTGAGACGATGCATGGGCTTTTTATGTAAATATTTTAGCATTGCATGGTTAATCCTATGAACTGGTACAAACAGCTCCTATGCCAGAGGCTGAAACACAAGCCTGTCTAACTCTGTCCCTGATCTTCTCCAACAGACATTCTGTTTACACATCAAACTGTCTCCGTTGCTGGCCAACCCCCTCTCTTCATTAGAGCTATATGGGCCTGTGTGTTTACCTAAAACCTGCAGAATACATATTCCTAAATATTCATGCAAGATGTTAAGATACTGAAATTTTGGCCAGAAAGACCTCTTCATTTTCCAATAGCCTACTGTACCTCTATCGTCTGCACTGATGACTGGGGAGTCAAACCCCTAAGGGAACAAAACATGACAGTTTTACGCCCTCTCTGTCACCTCCCAGAATTTTTATTCTACATATACACAATTAAGAGAAAAGTACACTTATTTCTAGAGAGATAGCCTACCCTTATTTTCACATTTATTTAATTGATGAATCTAAGTCATCTACATACTACCGAACAAGTCCTTTGACAAGCGAGGTTCTCAACACTATGAGATTGATTTAGCTTCCACGCAGGCACATTTAAAAATGCTGCTACCAAAACATACGAAATGTAGCTCTCCTCCCCATAAAGTTTTAGATTAAGATTAAGGAATAAAGCCAGCAATATAAACCATCACATGAGACAGCAGCCATAACTCTGGTTCCATACAAAAGCAGCTCTGTGTTTCAGAACAGTGCTATTTTTAGACACTCATTTCTCAAATAAGCTTATAACAACTGCTGCTACACTTAAAATTATCTCTCTCAACTTGTCTTACAAAACAAAATCCTTTTCCTGTTGAAGATTAGGGTAAAAGCAAAAACATATGTAATGCTAGCATGTCTTAATCTTACACTACAAAAAAGATAAGTTTTTTTAAAAATACTTACTAGACCTACAATCTAAATCTACAGCTAAATTCTTAATAGAGTTTAAATGCACGTTTTAAAGCCAAGTTAAGAGTTTTAACTCTGCTGAAGACAGACTTTTCCTGAAGGCAGCCTCTAATATATGTCAACCACTAATAATAATCACATTAAATTCAGGAGTACTAACCCAACTTGCAGAGGTGATAAGTAAAAAGGATCTCTGTTCTATGCTGCTGATGTATTTAAATAGAAGGACTGACCATGTAAGTTTTACCAAAGGCAGCATATTATGTTTTGGTAAAAATTAGAGCAGACTAGAAAGCTTCCTAAAGAAAAAAATCACTTAGAAAAAAATGGTTTAGAATATTACATGGGAACGTTTGGTGTAAATTCTGGGCCAGTGAGGTCTGTTTAAATTAAAGGACTATTTTACAGAAAAATTGGCAAAACCTGCTCTCAAACAAGAACTCAAACCAAAGCATCTAGTATTTTGCATTGCTTTAATGGTGCCAGATTACAGATAGTTTGCTGAGCTGTCATAACATTTGTGTCCAGATTCAAGGACATATCAAACTAATTATTAGACAGGAAAAACATTCATGTAATACTTTTCTCCCTAGATTGATTCTGGAAAGAAAAGCCCGCAGTATTAAGTTCTGTGATCTCCTCCTCTTTCTTCTGCACACAAGCCAAAAAATACATTAGAAAGCTGACACCTCTAAATAGGGCTTTTTTAGGTACCTTCTAGAAACTCCCCAAAGGACTTAAACCGTGTAGCAAGATGTTGATCGGTATTTTTCATGCATGTTTACAACTCATGTATTTCATAGGTTTTAATTAGACAAATGGAACTCTGAAAAAAAAATATTAGGTTGCAGCTAAAAGTCTGGAATATAGAAAAATCTGAAACTTAACCCTTCAAAAATTTTAAAATTCTAGTGTGTCAGGATTTGCACATACCCAAGGTCTTACAAATTACTGAGTACAATTTCTCTTAAAATATATGCTTTTAATTTTTAATATTTCGTTATCAATCTTTTACTATGGTATACGCCAGAACAAGTATATTAGACTCCCAGATAAGCTTTCAAAAATATTTTTAATAGCTGTAGTGCAACACACAAAACTTCACATTGTAACGGCAATTAAGATGGACTACTACTACCTGACTAGATGGTACTTTGATAAGAAATGCTTAGAGTAGCAAATCATAGTATAACGTCAGTTAAAAAACAAAACAAAACACTTCAGGTGCCTAAGCACACAGGATGAAAGGCAAACCTATCCTTACACTTACCGTTTCCTTCCTGTGCTTTATACAAAAAGCACAGAAGGGTTCATAAAACATCTAAAGCCTCGTTTTAAGATACTGTCTTAAAATCATGCTATTGCGAAGGCATGTGACAAAAAGAAAACTATTTCAAGTTAAAGTTTTTTGTAAACTGGTATAATGTGTTTATTTAAAAAAAAACAAGGAGCACAGCAACTGAATTGACAGGATTTAAAAAAAAAGACAAAATATCCTGCTGCACAGGTGACGGTAGTATGACTCATAGTATGTTGCACCTGGGATATATATGCATTGGTCCTGCAACAATTGATTTGCTTATTACAGGAAAAAAAAGCCAAGGATTTTCTTAATGCACTGCAAAATAGCTTGCCTCCAAATTAATCACTTAAGATAAAAACAGTAATAAAACACTTGATCAAATTAATAGCTCCATGTAGTAGTTGAACCATCACAACTAAAGTTTGTCAGTAATGAGGTGTTAAACTACAGCTTCACCTCAGTTATGGAAAAAACATCCTCTTTTGCCTTTGGGAGGCAGTGCTTTGTAGCAGAAAGCAGCTTTGGAAACTAAAAAAACATTTCCTGCTTCAGCTATCAGACTGCTTCCACATAACAGCTTGTGGAAGAATTAAATTCATAAATAACTTCAACATTATGATGATAGTCAATTAACTGTCATAGTTCCCACTAGCCTTTCCTGGTTTTAGATTGTGCTTAGAAAGAAAGAACTAGTATTTTCACCTAGCCCAGAAATTTTATAATTGGCAGATTACCAACTCTTACACCTGAAATAACTCTGACTATATTATCACTACTACTACCTTTTCTGCTCCTCATTCTACCAAGAAATACATTATTTTTTCTTTTGTCCATAGTCACCAACTAGTAAAGTGCCAATTATTAAGACTGAGAGGAGTACCTTTTTCTTTTGGGACTCTTATAAGCACCAAGGATCAAATCGAAGAACTAAATGTTCCTTGACATCCAGCCCTCTTGCCATAAGGGTCTAGTAAATTATGGGTGATAATACATGATATTCCAAATGCATTCACCAGAAAAGTATCGATTCAAACCAAACTAGAACAGATTCAAGCCATTTAACCCACTCCCTGAAAAAGCATCTTCATGTTCATATGATTACATGAAGCCACATTTGAGCTACTCACTGAATTTCTATCAAGTTCCCCATCAACTGGAACGGTCTCCATGCTGAAAGGGCCTGTTGTCTGTCTCCGTCAATTAGATTTCTTCCATCCTGCTACTCGAGATCCTGGAGGAGGAAAGAAAAATGTAATTCAACTGCAATAGCTGAAATCCACTAAAGAGCTACACTCTCTCTCCCCAGTGTTTTAAGAGAGTAAACAGTCTCCTAGTGTAAACTGCACATAACGGTTCCTTGCAAAGCATGCACATTACCCATGAAAATCAACTTTTTAAGAATGGACAGGATAGTTTCAAATTAAATGGTCAAAACAAAAGCTACTCACAGAGGTAACTTTAATTTTACAAATAAGGAAGAGTTATGCTGGAAGAACACAAGCAGGGAACAAAACCCCAACCCCACAGTTTTTGCCCTGTGTTTCCCCTTGTTCCAGAGTCCCCAGCAGCACACCTTTCTCACCTCGCAGGCACGTGCACACAAGCTGTTTGGGTACATAAAAGCTGTTCTTGAGGAATCAGAGTTTAGGGTTTCCCAGCATAACTCCAGAAACAGCTATGTTTTGCTTTGTGGAACCAAGACACTGAAATTAAATCATTTGTGCAAGCCAGCACTCTGTGGCAGAGCGAGCACTCAGCTGGTGGTCACCACACAAGGCCAGAATGCAATGCCTTGCTCTCTAGACGTTTCTTTTTTTTTTTTTCCTAGAGAATGAAAGCGACAATAAACCTTAGTTTCACACCATATTTGAAGTCACCGGTGAGTCAAGAGAACGGTCTGGAATCAAGCAAAACTCAGCAGAAAAAACACCCCTTAATCATTCATACATTGAGTGGGTTTCAGGAGGGGAACAGACCAGAATGGGATGCCCACAGAGATGTCTGTCTCCAGTCCACTGTTCTGCTTCTCTCCCCAAGGCCCTGATCAGCAAAGGACACGAGCAAGATGAGAAGGCTGTAAGCTGACCTGTTCAAAACAGTAAAGCCACTGTCCCACAGGGAAAAAAATCCTGCAGTCCCACCCTCCACGGAGCCATACTCACACTGCCCTTCCCTCCAGCCAGAGCAAGTGCTTGGTCAGACATTAGCCCAAGGACTTTTTTTTTTTTTTCTTTCTTTCTTTCTTTTTGTCTCGGGTGGAGTGACTGCGCAGGAAGCAGCTAAATTACCAACCCGATTGCTAAACCAACACTTGAGTAAGAGCAGCGGTAGCATGGCGATGGTGACTGTTTTTTAAATCTACAATGGTAGCATATTGTGGTTAAGGTATACATCAAGCTATGGCTTCAGCTCAAGCTTTAGTAGAAACATTAACTGAGGACATAGGGGCAAGAAGGTGGAGGTGGGGGGAGGCATCACAGCCGCTCCAGGGAGCCTGAGGAGCACTCTGGGTGCAGGAGGATAGGAGATGGGCAAGCAGAGGACCAGGTGAACACACAACAAAATCCTGTGGTTCAGAGCTTGCCTCAGGAAATACACACTCATAAAAAAAAAAAAATCTCACTATAAAGAACAACCATTTGTTCAACTGCTTTCAATGTTTTTTATTATCATAATTTGGGGGGTTGTATTATATAAAGCACATTTGAATTAAAAATCCCTTAGGAAGAACATACGGTATTAACACACTACAGCAAGTTACCATAACATATACCACTGAAACACAAAAGGAAGCATTAATAAAAAGTTTAACAAAAAGACTGTGTGCTAAAGAAACTACAAAGTTTATAGTTCCCTATGACTCAGTCAAAGAACCGACGAGGATTTTACTCAAATACTTGAGTAATTACAGAGGTGGAACGTAACTGGGAAGCATATGGCTAGATGTTTCATGTAAATTAGAAATAGTAGACACCTAAAGGGAGATGACTACGAGTGATTAATTTGCATTAATAAAATGAAAGATGGCATTACCACAGAAAGAAGAATTCACCCCAGCAGCTCTGTTTCCCAGGGCAGCAGGCACTGCAACACACACCTTCCATACACCAGCAGAGAGATGCACAGCTGAGTAGTAAGTACTGGAGGCTGCTCGTTGTCATCTCTTCCTCACACACCCCTTCTCCCATTTTGGGTTCTATGATTAGCAGGCAATTTAGCAACACCAGGCTGCATACATATTCAATTTACGGAAATACTGAACTCAAACAGAACAAAAAGTCAGTGGCATTGCCAACTATACACTGATATTTAGAGCAGTTAGCCAGCTTTTGTAATTATACAATGTAACCATACTCAAGTTATCAAAATAAACAGGTCTTTCCTGACAGTAGAAATGTTCGCCCTAAAAGTGTTTTAAACCCATCTCTATTTTTAACAGACATTTTTAAACTCTTAATTTTTATTGTCAACACTCCTCGTGTACTCTCCTCCTCCAATTGTTCATGTGACCACAGCCACTACAGCCTTCCTTATCTCAGACTCAAGAGTAGTATCTTCAGACAGGTAACCTAATTTGTAATTCTTAGCAATCATGGTTGCTCATGGTCCCCAGGAAACTCATCATCTGGCAGGTCCCAACAACTGCAGAGAAGTTATCTGGGAAAGGGAGGGAGAAAATTCTGCCTGCTCACGTTCGAACAGACATGCAGAGTAGAGCAGGTGCAGAAATGGTTAAGAACTACCTTCCCCCATGTTGTTTAGATTATGAGTAGACAGCCAGCTTGGCTTATTTTTCTTGGCAAAAGGAAGGCTGAAAGTGAACAATATTGTTTCTGCAATATGCCAAAATAAATACCTAGGGAAGAAAAGGGATCTCTCAGCAAAAGGATACTGCCAAAAAGTCATATAAGTATGAACTTGGAGAACAGATTTGCTTGTGTAATTTTCAAATTACAGAATGCTTCCAATCATCTGAGCCCTAATGCTTTGAAACAACTTTCCTATCAATATAGGGAAAAAGAATTTAGTTATTTGTAAATGCAGCCAGGTTATTATGAGGTGTGTTTCCACAAACAAGCAAGCAAGCTCTATTATGCTTTAGCCAATCTAACCATTAGATTTGAAGACACAACTCCAAATTTAAATCTCCATCTTTTTAGCTTTTAGGGGACATTTATGACATGCCCCTACTGCTCTTTCCATGTTCACAAGTGTTTCCAGTTTGGTTGGTTTGAGGCTTTAATTAACAGATGTTCCTACTTCAGAATCACAACCCTTAAGAGCTTAAATGTTCAGAAGGGAACACACAAACTGAAATTATTTGAAAAGAATTACATGATGGCATCCTAGCTAATCACCTATGTTTCTTTTATCGACAACAGATACAAACTGGCACTTAGGTGCTCATTTTAAAGCAGCTGTAGCAACTGAACAAATCATGCCACAAAATAAGCTCCTTCTCTCCAACTGTGAAGAAGATCTACAGTGATTAGCTCAGAAGCATATATTTAAAGCAGAAGGGAAATGCATCCCACTTAACACATAATCAACAACCTGTCCTGTTAACACTTGTATTTCATCTTAATTTATTTTAACAGATTGCTTCAGCCATTGATAGTTTTTGTAACAATCTGATTTTCAGTTAGTTGCACCTTGAGAATAAGAAAACCCTGCTTGGGTCTCCCATGGAAGCAAAGGACAACATGTATCAATGAAAGCTACTGCTTTGCATGAACAGGATCTTTTCCAACTCCCTACGCACATGCACACTCAAGTATCTTAGGCGAGTTCTTACCTCTTCACAACTCCCAACCACTACAACAAAATATATCTCAAAAGCCATAAAAGTATGCCTCAGTACTAGAAAGTTACATGACATTCTCTTAAGTATAGTTACACAGGTCACAGAACAAATGCAGCGCAAGTCAGGTGCCTTGGCTGTGTCAGAAGTCTGCGGCACAAGCCTTCGTTCACAGCTTCACAGGTCGGTGAAGTGGATATGGCAATTTTCTGTATTGACTTGTTCCATATGTTAACCAGATTATACGAGTTTTTATTGCAGGTATATGTTCATTTAACTGAATAAAGGGGTTATTAGGAAAGACAAGCCCTTTTTTTCCTTCAGCATAACAAAAGCTCCTCACCAAATATGTAACTTGTTCCAGGCATATTAGAGTTTAGACCTGACTCAATGGCAGTAATACCCTACCAGAGGTGCGTTTCTGACATTAAAAACATAAATGAATTTACAAAAATATTTTCTTCTTCCCCTTTGCCCACAGAAGATCGGCTTTGGTTCAAACATTTCACTAAATTTGGAGAATTTGCCTGATCTCATGGCTGAGATGCTTGCTATGCTACCACCTTTATCCTCACTGCTCCACCCCCCCCGCCCCCCCCTACCCCCCCATGAGTTCCTAAATTTCAGCCAAGGTGCAGTCACAAACTGAAAGTGGTAGAGATGACCCCGAATCAATACATTTTCTGTCTAATCAGAAGGCTAAATTACTTGAACACCTGCATACTGTATTATACAGGCAGATTTTAGCCTTCTCCCTAAGTACTATCACCAACAGTCCTTAGATAAGGCATTCGCACTGTGATACTGTTTTGTGATCTGTTACAGCATCAGTGTACCCTCTTACACATCAGCGTCATACCTCATAGGCATGGTACAGCCTCACCTGTGACCTGCGTCAAGTGCACGGTGAAATGGCCACTGCATGCTGATCCAGCCTTTCCGAAGGAGAACTGTTCTGCAGGGTTCTGACCTCCCAACTGACCTGCTAAGTTCTGCTGGATGCTCGTTTTCTTTGCTTAAGGCCTAAAATAAGTTAACGCACTTAAATTTCTCAAGTTGGGTATCAAATAAGAGTATATTGTAAATTTCTTTAAGATGACACAGGCATAATACATTCACTTCCAACATCAATGCTGCAGCAAGCATGGGTGAGGCACACTCGGAGAAGAGAAACCTAGTTGTTTATGTTGGCATCAAGAAGGGTCAAAATTCACCTAGGTCCTTGCTGGAAAGCAGAGTCACAACAGTACCAGAGAACTGCTGTTCCACAGGGAATCATGGGATGCATGAGTTACGAAGGGACCTCTGGAGGTCATCTCGTCCAAACCCCCTTTCGTGGGAGGGCATCTAGGCGGCTTTTGAAGATCTTCAAGGATGAGGACACCACAACCTCCCTGGGCAACCTATGCCCGTGTTCGGCCACCCTCACAGTAAATAAGTGTTTCTTGATGTTGAAAGGGAACCTCCTGTGTTTCAGTTTGTGCCCATTGCCTCCTGTCCTACTGCTAGGCACAACTGGAAAGAGCCTGGCTCTGTCACTTTAAGCCTTCCCTTCAGGTACAACGTACACACACTGATGAGACCCCCCCCACGCCTTCTCTTCTCCTGGCTAAACAGTCCCAGCTCTCTCAGCCTTCCTTCATATCAGAGATGACCCAGCCCCTTGATCATCTTTGTAGCCCTTCACCGGACTCTTGCCGGTATGTCCATGTCTCTCTTGTACTGGGGAGCCCAGAACTGGACCCAGAACTCAAAGTGTGGCCTCACCAGTGCTGAGTAGAGGTGGAGGATCATTACCCTTGACCTGCTGCCAATGCTTTGTCTAATGCATACAAGGATACCATTCATTATCTTTGTGGCAGGGGCACATTGCTGCTTCCTGTCCAACTTGCTAACCATCAGGATCACCAGGTGACACCTAGGTAAGCAGAACTCAGGTGTGGTTATCAGTACATTCAGTTTAGTCAAGTCCACAAGGAAGTTTAAGGTAATACTCTTGAGAAAGGTATCTAAGTGCTAAAAAAAAAAAAAAAAAAAAAAAGGAACAACAAGCTTCATAAAAATTAAGAGCTGATAGAAATAGGATTAGTCTTAAGAGATTAAAAGAAATCTACATTCTAAATGTAACTAAGGTGATCAAACCAAGACTCTCAACTAATCTAAGTGTCACTCAGCAACCATAGTAGGGTGCAAGCACTTCCACTTCGCTGCAGGGGAGCAGCAGTAGCGCAGAAGGTAATAAAGGTACATGTTTTCCTTACAAGGCTCTTTGAATCCAGCGCGGCACAGGAAGGCCAGTCCCCTGGCTGGAGTGCAAGGCCACAGATTGTGCCTCTCAGTTAATGAGTACACGCACCAAGTACACTTCATCAACAAGCTACAGATCAGGCCAACTTCTTGCACATGACACAATGTCACTGCATGCCAAGGACCCTGTGTTTGTTGAGACCAGTTCCAAGAAGCAGAAACTGAAGCTGAGTTACTGGTAAAAATGGAGTGGGGCCAACAAGGTCAAACGATTCAGCAAAAGATCTGGTAAACAAAGAAATCACAAGTTTCCCTCAACTCTCAAACTAAGCATCTTACAGACACTAACAAGAACTTGGAGAAACTGGGAAGAGGTTTTATTCTGCAATTCTAGAAGAGAAATTTGAGAGCTGAGTAAATCTCTAGGTTCAATTCCTTCTACTGTGAAAGTCAGGCCAAACAGGAGAGCTTCACAAAAACAGTAGTAATATAGAAGAGGTCACAGATCACAAACTGTACGGTCAAGTTAACTCTGAATTGCAATGTTTGAATGCTCAAAAGCCTGCTACAAGTATAACCACACCAGATTCAAAAATGACTTCACACATGTCCCCTGAGTATACTGTGATCTCTTGATGCTACCAGCCACTAAATCCACCCTTATGAAACACTTCCTTCCACCCTAAGTTTCATCACCTGCCTTCTCATTTCCTGACTAAACAGTTCATGTGCAAAGAAAGCTGTTTCCTCTGTTTTCGTATTGCTGTTTTCAGAAGGGCGTGGGGGGACACCAAGCCACCAAAAAAATAACCCCAGGAAAGTTGAAGCACATAAGAACAGACTTGAAAACATCTCTCACCTAGTAAAAACTTGGAAACTAGAAGCATAACTTAAATAACCTCAGCTATCTTTTGAGTGATAGATGGCAATGAATGCCAAGAAGAATATAGCAAACTTCTGAATACCCACTGCAACTTTAATAATTACTACCTTAAACAGGTGTCCCATAGAAAAAATTGTCTTGATTAAAATGAAGGCATATAGAACTGATGGTAAGAGTCACCTCCAAGTACCAAAACCCAACATCCTCTACAAAACCTAGAGTCCCAAGTGTTCTGGAGCCCTCTGGCCACTGAAATGAGCTTCGAAGCTCCCCAACATGTCCCAGTCTTCATAATGTGTATTTTGCAAGACTGTTCCCACGATTCAAATCAACTGTTGCTCTTAAAGGTAAAAATTCCTGTTTCTTCACCTAAAGGTGTCCAGCTACCTGGAGCATTATCCACTTGGCCTCCACAGGCCATCTAGCTTTTGAGCATAAGCACAAGAAAGGCAATAAAACATTATTATTTTTTTTTGCATTTAAGCTTGAACCAGAGAGAACCTATGAAGCGTCACAAAATATTCAGAAGATACTTTCTTTCTTTGTTGTGATAAAGTAGGGAAAGATTTAATCAAACCTTACATCACCAGATCTAGCATTTTAGTTTTACATTTCAAGATGCTGTTATATCAACCAGCAAAATTACCAAGTGGACGCCAAACAAATGTTACAGAACCTTATACAAGGTTAACCTGGTCAATGATGCCTTTGAAGAAATAAAAAGATGCACTCAGAGTAAGTGGTTAGATGCATTGCAAACTGTTTTCCTTTCACAACTCTGCCGTGCAACTTAAGGGCACATTCAGTATTTGGGCCTTGCGTTTTTCCTGACAAGCTAAAAAGGGTTTAAGAAAGCAACATGACCATTTAATAATTTAAAGTCAAGGGATCCTGCCTTTCTTCTAACAGCATTAGAAATTTTCTTCCACAGCTGTAAAGGTACTACTAATAGCCTCACACACACACACCTCTTTTAACTAGTCAACACATGTTCATCTAGAGGTTTTGCATTAGAAGCAAAGATGCTCCTATTGATATCTCAGAGTAAAAAAAAAAGTTGTTCTGCACTGTGATGAGAGACTAGCTGGTACTCCCTGTGGTTTCTTATCTCTCATTTTGGCAGCTGTATGAAGTTGCAGTGTGACACGCTCTAGACACAGCTGAAGGGAGTTAAGAGATCACTAGTCCTCCACACCTGGTCCTTGCCACCTCTTGCTGTACTGCAGCTGCTGCATTTCTGACCTGCCCACAGACCTGTCTCTGCAGGTGCTCCCTAACCCTCTTCCATCAAGAGGAAACCCCACTATTGCAAATTCTTTTAACAGACACTCTCAAAACACAGATCATTTAAACTAAGCTAGGTCATGGGACTTCGCAACTTGCCTTTCTGCTTGCAGGTCTGGCATGGCAGTGGTAAAAAACAGCTGAGGGCCCCCTCTTAACCCACCCCCCATTCCAACCATAATAGCCTGTGTAAAGCATGGACTATGTCTACAGCTACTGACTCACCCAACACAGACTGGAAACTACTGCAGGAAATGATGGGAGTCAAGCCAAGTCAAAAGGAAAAGCAATGTTTTTGTTAAAAGTTTTTCTGAAATGAAAAAGTAAGATAAGTCAGCACAGATGTTTCCACACACAAGATGGATAGGTGGCAGAACAAGTCCTTCCATTTCTGATGCCGCAGTGGAATCAGTTGCCATCCTGAGGAACAAGATAGATCTGGATTTCCTCTGTAAGGAACTTTCCAAAACAAAATCTAACTTTGTGTTTCCTAAAAGGAACATTTCTCTCTTTTCCCCTTGACAGACATTACTGTTAAATACAGAGTCAAAGCATTAAAAAGGAAGGAAAAAAAAAAAAAGGATAGTTACTATTTCAAGCCTATGAAGAACACTAAGCATATAAGAACTCATTCATTGTGCTGAAAAAGCCTCAATAAGGGGATGCTGAAGGTCTACTTTAATACTACACATCATGCAGAATACTACCTTCAGTGGTGGAACCCTCTAAACATCTTGGTTATAATGTGATCATACAAAAAGTTTTTAAGTCTCATGTGCAGGTCAAGAATACAATTGACTTTGTAAGGAATAAAGTTTCACAGAGCTATTCTGAGATTATATATAAAGTGATTGCAAGTAATCATACTATTGCAGATCAGTGAATTACTAACTGCCAGATGAATGACATGTGACTAGATGAGTGCTCTTTACCTATTGCAAATAAAGTAAAAAGCTAGCTTAAACTACTGTAAAGTTTCTGCATCTCAGAATCTGCAGTGATCTTGCTTGGACAAATACGCATCATCATACAGGCAGTTCATTGCCACATCAAAAGCTACTGCACCTGACTTTCTACATCGCTTCTCTCTGAGCTGACTTAAGTAAATATTTAATGATAATTTAATAATAACAAAAATAAGCAAGATTCCAGCTTGTCACAATTTCAGAGTATGTACCTGGTCAGACAGTCATTGTAAAACATTTTGCTTACTAGGAGTTTACAAACAATTTGCAGTTTTAATATGAACACCAAGCAACTATCTGGGGCATTAGAGCATGTATTACTTGTGTTAAAATACCATTTATGTTTTAAAAGTCTCTGTTGCTGGGGGATAGACAAGAACATTTTTCCAAGACTGTGTCCAAAAGACTACACAATCATCTGCTTGAGGAAAGCCACTCACTTTTCTCACCTACAGTCTCTCCCTCATGTTTGCAGGAGTTACAGACACCTGGACAAACAGGATGACTGTCCTCAAAAGTGATCAAATCTTTCTCAGTATGTTCCTTGACAACAGACACAGACCCAAAGCAACTAAAGCAAATTCAAATAACCACATTCATGCCTATATGTACCCTCTGAAAAAAACACCACCCCCAAAAAAAAAAACCAAAACCCATACACCTTCAAAAAATCAGAAACGTGTAAGGAGGTGACTGTAAGTGACCTACAGTATCAGATCTTTGGTATCACATGAGGTTCCACCACAGCCTTCCCAGAAATTACAATAACTAACCAAAGCAGATACCAATCTTTACTTTTCTTAGTGTATCTCAAAGCTCAACCAGTAACTGTCAGTGTTTGACTGTAAGCTCCCTGAAGTACAAGCTATCCTTTTGTTCTGTATTTGTATGCTATCAAGTTCAATTTGATCCAAATGTGACTAGGGTTCTCAAATTCAAAGCAATGTAAGCAGTTACTGTTAAATAAAGAGTTGAAGGGAAAGAGAATCATCTTAATGCACGTGTACAGCAAAAAAAACCCCAAAATTCATAAAATGAATAATATACCTCCAAAACTGAGTCAGTGCAAAGGACCCATTTTCCAAGTGGCAGTTCTACTAGGTTTTTAATCTTTCCTTTGCACTGTGCATTTTGCTGCTTCTCAGAACTAAAAAGGATGGCTAACTCATTTTAAAGAGGTGAAATACACCTTAAGAGCTCTTATAAATTTTCATACCTGTTGAAAGGACACTAAGTTTCATAAGGGTGGGGGAGGCACTTGGTTCTATGCACTACAAAAAAACCAAAAACCCAACAAACCACAACCTCAAAATATCATTTAGGTGACTCAGTAAGATCTACCCAAGAAAAACACAATGATTCAAATTCCAAGTGTGATGCCATTTAACTGCACTCATTTAGAAATAACAGGCTTCCCACAGGTATAACAGTGGCAATAGTTTTTTTGTTAGCGAGCATTGCTGAGGAATAGTATTAATGTGAAATGAATAAACCAGAACACCTTTCCTCATCCAGAGCTCCCACCCCTGTATCTACCAGTACAGAATCACTTTTCTATATGACGATGGCTTAGTTTCACCAAAGTAAGAACTGAGATAACCTCTCTGGTTCCTGCTAACGAGAACCATGAACACACTTCACAGGGGCTCAGCTAAGAGAGTAACTACAGTTCTAATTTCTGCTCTAACCTGAGATACATAAAATAGAAAAATCAATGCAAGTTCTAGGATTAAAAGCATGAAAGAAGACTTAAGCCTGACAAACAAGTCTCAGTCAAGCTGTGCTTAGCTGCAGTATAGGTATACTGTGTTTTAGAGGTTTTTTATGAAATGGACTTTCTGCAGGATTAAACATGGATATTTCAAACAGGAACCTAATGTTTATTCTCATGTACAATTTAGTTTTCTTGTCTTGGCAATAGTGTCTCTTCTTGATATTAAAATAGAGTTGATGACACAAGAGATGGCCTTCATTTGGATTTCTTTTGGCTAGTGCTATAAGGTAGTTTCCACAATTTCATGATACAGGATATCTGTGTGAGAATTTAAGAACAAAAGGTCAGAGAAGCCTAGTGCAATAGGAAAAACCCTAGAAATTCTAACTTAAAGTAGCAGCAGGTTCAAACAGGCAGCCATAGTATCTGGCTTACACATCATGGTTTATTAAAAAGATTTAGAAATTCTAATTCAGATTTCCATTGTTTATGCCAAGTTCAGGTGTTTGGGTTTTTTCACTTTACTGCTTGCCTAATTAAAATGAGCTGATAAACCTAACTTCTGGTTTTTTAGGTGTCAGTGCTATTCTACATGTTTGCAATTAGGATATTTCATTGTTGGTTTTTTTGGTTTTGGTTTTGTTTTGGGGGGGTGTATGTTTTTTGGTTTGAGAGTTTTTGGGTGGTATTTGGGGGGGAAGTGGAGTTTTCTTTGTTTTTTTCTTTGTTTTGTGGGGTTTTTTTTTAAGTCACAAACCATTTCAAACAGCTTTTGCTCAGGCTTAACAAGGAGCAGTGCTTTTAGCACCAAACGTCCAAGCTTATATTCTGAAGCTACTGAGTAACTGCTGATTAACTTTGATTTGGAACTGCTGCAAGAGTCTCACATAGCTTTTAGTTTAACAGGATGAACCAATAGCATTTAAATAACATAACCTGATCCACATGAACTGTAAAATACTGTCACATTACAGACTTGGCAGATGACCTAGCACTAGACCTCTTGTTTCCCTACCCATTTCTATTCAACAAGTTACACATTCCTGCCTCACAACATTTCTTTGGATGGTGAGAAGCACCTGGCCTGCCACAACAAGCAGCTATGGAAGAGATACAAACATCATCAATTGACAACCTACCTACAGTCTGCAGCCTTCAAATCAGCTCATGATCACTGCCTAATCCAAGTTAGGCAACTGCTCACACTATTTGCAGCAATAAACAGGCAACTTATATAAAAAAATTTTGCAAGAGCTGAAAATAGAAGCCAAGCCTTTCACAGCTCAAAGCCAGCCCTCAAGCACAGGAGCTGAACATACTTGTTCCCAAAGCCATCCCATTTCTGAAGAGCAGAATGCTTTTTGCTCCTGGTACTGTAAAGAGACACCAAAATTCTTTGTAGCAAGAACCACATATTATCAGGGTACATTTAATACTGTGGGGATCAATATAGAAGATATTAAATTCATTAAGCAGAACAGAAAGTACATGTCATGGTATACGTGTCATGGGATAATAGGGTTCTATTCTTTTGACAACCAGGGAGTGGTTGCAAGGTCACTTCATACAGCACAGCCAGGAAAACAAAGTCCTGACACTTCTTTGGAAGTTCCTAGAAATGCTTCAGAGAAGAAAAAAAACCCCTAGCATCCTGGACAGACAATTATTCCATTTGAGGCCAAAGAAATACTGAAAGAACAAGGCACCTTCTCCTGCCTTTCCCAAGTACTGGGAATTCTCTTTCCCTTAGAATGGGTTAACAGGGCCATCGGATCGCTTGAGCATGTGATTTAAGGTGAATGCTATCTTCTTAGCTGCTTAATCCCGCAGGACTGTGTGATACTAAGTTTTGAAGTCTGCTTCCCTACCACCCTCCATCCATCCCCTGACTACTCAAAGGAAATCAGAACTGGTGTGATGCAAGAGATGTTGTGCAGTTTGGGTGCCCACTGACAAACAGAAGACAGACATAAACATCTGGAAGGAAGGTTGCAATGCTTGTGGTTTTACCATAATTAATGGAAAGAATACTTCCAAGAGAGATTGTATTTAGTTTTTTGAAAGAGGAAAAACTATATCTTTCCATTCACAGCATTATCTCATTCCAATATTGTCACCAAAACTGACAAGAGTTATCAGTTTAATAGCATTTTATAGTTTACTTTCATATTTAAAATCAAACACAATACCAAGATAATGTGAGCTTAACTACCAAGATAATACTAGCATAGAGCAATTCAATACACTGTATCTCTGCCACAGCAGTTAACTACACCTGAAAGTATCACATTACACATTTTATTCCCTTGAAGGCAGCTTACGCATGCATTTCTAGCTTTTAGGGAAAGAATGAAACACTAATTTCCATGCTTTATGACGTAAATAAACCTAGGCAGCAACAGCACAGGTCTCAGAGCTGTAACTCAACAGAAACATCTGTCCCAACTTACTCATAGCCAAGACTCTGCATCCTGGGGCACATCCCATCTTTGATGCTCATTTTCACACACTCCACTGAGACGTCAGGAGGAAAACTGAGTGTACCTGTTCAGATTTCCTGCAGGAGTGCTATAACTGGCACTACATGTTTCCAACTATGTGCTATGCTAAAAGGGGTGACTGGAGAAATCTCACATCCTGCATTTTTAATGCATTAACCGAGTACCCGGACAGTATCCAAAACTAGTGGTTACAGATACAAACCAGTGAACTTCTACAGATATACTGTACTTAAAACTAGGGGCTTTAACTTTTAAAAGCTGATCTCTCCAAGAAGTCTCATAATGAATGTGTAGAAGAATAAAGGTTTGCTGTGTTTGTTGTGTTGGTTGGGTGTTTTTTTTCCAAAATTGTCAAGCAAAAGCACATGTAATA
This sequence comes from Falco biarmicus, assembly GCF_023638135.1. NCBI lineage: Eukaryota > Metazoa > Chordata > Aves > Falconiformes > Falconidae > Falco > Falco biarmicus. The sequence continues at coordinate 32,837,422 of NC_079292.1, read as the reverse complement.
CTGATTTCAATGAAAACAAGCGTGCAAAGCCCCTTAACCTCAAAAACACATATGCATGCATAATCTTTCTCATAAGAAAGGATTTCATTCCTTTGTTTTGCAGCCCTCAACAGAATTCAGAGCAGGATGATCTGTCCTCTCCTCCTAACGATCACAACTTGAGAAAAAAAATACAGTAAGCTGGTAGTTCCTAATGCAATGGCACATTTTACGTTCCTATGATAGCTTTTAGCAAGTCTGTGACATTCATTAACACACATGGAATATGAAATTAAGACCTGGCTCCAGAAATGCTATTAACTTCATAAAATCCAGGTTTTAAGGTAATAGCCGCTTGGATATTTCAATGCCATTTAAAGCACCAAACTGTAAAATAACTGAGAAGCTTATCTATCAAAACCACCTAACTAAGATAAGCACACAAGTATTCCAGTTACATCAGGAAATAATAAGCCAATTTCCCCCCAAGGAGAAAAGCACTGTGCCAACACTTCACATACAATAAGAATCGACTGTCTCCAAGTGTTGATAAGTATAATTAACCTTCATTAACCCTCTCTTTGGCCTTGAACATTAAAGCTGAATTCAGCCTGAAAGCCAATTAAAATGCTAAGCAGTCTACCCACTTTGGGACTGGAGAATGGCATACTGCATTCAATTAAAAAAAAAAAAAAACCCAGTTGTCTCAGACACTATCAATTATCTGTTAGTTGTTTTAATAAAAAATCATAATTCATAAATAAAACACACTTCAAAAAGAATGAAAAATTCTTCCATTCTCCATGAAGACCTTGGAATATTTAAGGTTGATGAAGGGAAGTCTTTTATCCTACCAACACTGAAGGTTTAGGCACAGAAACCAAGGATGAAGGTGAGCTAGGTGGGCTATGAAGTTAGATTTTGCCTTTTCATGCTTACCTATAACAACTGATAGGAATCCTAGAGCCTTTCAGAGTATCTAGACTCTGAACAAGAGCTATTTTGCATGAAAATCGTCACAGATGCAGACCAAAAACATTCTGTAGGTTTGCTTAAAAATAGATTACTATAATTCTTGGTTTCCACACTTTCCAGTTTGAGCTTGAAATTCATATTATACTAAAAGATTTTAAGCAAAGTATGAAACTCTGCTCCTGTAATAACATTACAATTTTTCCATGCAATTCTGTATAGGAGGCTGTCACATCATGGCAACGGATGAAAAATCTGGTTCTTTATGATTTCTTGTTGCATCTATTCCTTCATGTTAATCATCATTATTAGTGTTTAAGTGTCAGCGCATACAAATTCATGGGGTTTTTTTCCAGTTAAAACACTAGGTAGAAATACAAATTTTCTTTTTCAACAGGAGAAACAGGTGAAGTGATTTCTGTTTCTCCAGTGAATCTAAGCTGATTACCACCATTTTAGAGCTACTACTCAGTTTTAACATCAGAATTTTGTTTCCAGTGAGCTACATGTTATGTCTTAGTATAACTTCATTCACTACTGGACTTCACAGTGACATCAAGGGGGTTTTTTCCCCTGCATTTTTAAAATTCTTTTTAAAATATACACATCTGTTCAGGTATTTAGACAAGCTTGAATTAGCTATCAGTTTTGAAAACGGCCCCTTTATGAGGTGACTAAAAGTCAGAATCATCTTCATGTCAAGTTAAGACATAGTGTCAAGCATTTTAACTCCTAGAAGTTACCTTGATTGTGTCATTACCCTTGACAGCTATTGCTCATAGTTGTGCTGCAGATGGCACTATTTTACACAACTCACCTCACAACCCGGTGCTAAGTAGTGCAACATACAGAATATACTGTAAGGTTTAGAATATACTGTAAGACATGCACCATAATGCCAATTACACAAAAATTTTAATATACTGCAGGTGATAACATCCTTAAAATAGAGACCCGCAATCAACTGTTCCTACATGTGGGATTTGAGCACACTCAGACTTTTAAGTTCAGATGACCAAAATCAAAATATGTTTTCCTGTAACAATCTCAACTTCTGACTAGAAAGTGCTGTTCTAATGTAGGAGGGTACATCTGGATCCTCTGGGCTTCCAATTTACCTGGAATCAGGGCACACTTCCCAGAAAATACTGGCCAGCACAGCAAACATCCGAGTTTCCCACTAATCTCTCCAACTCCTTTAAGGTGGTTCTAGTCTGTCAGCAACATGCTTTCCATGTGGAACCTGCCAGAAACAGTTACTTTTGCCTGAAAGGTGACTTTGTCCACTTCATGACACACATGGCATGAGCTTCACAAAAATGAACCAACGCTCACTCCTGGAACACATACGTGACATGCATTCAGGTATATACTGCCCTGACTTCCAACTCCCTTTCTTTCTAAAATTTTACCTGGAATTCCTTGAGAAAAGTCAAGCATGCTATATCCCATGGCTACAACTCTGTTATTAATAGATTCTGCTACACATGTCAGAAGCAGATTGAAAATAAGAGCACAACTATGAAAAACCCATGCTGCCATCATGGTGGGTTCATGTTTATTTCATAATGGGTATAAAAGCAGCTCAATCACTAGCAAGTCAGTAGTTTTAGGAACCACCTCAACAGTAATTTCAATGCTCCCTCAGCTAAAGACTTTCTCCTAGCTGTCAGCTTCACTATGCATCTCAAGCTAGTACATAAACACTAGCTCAAGCAGGTTCTCCCAGGACACTGAGCATGCAAGCTTTTCTTCATAATGCTCACAAATCAGAATTCATAAAAGACTAGCATTTCCATTTCCTATGAGGAAGGACAGCCTGCTTCTCTTAAGATCAAAATTACTGTCTTTGCTACTCAACAAAATGCTTGCTGGGAAATACAAGAGGCATGAGACATCAGAAACGGTGATGAAGGAAGAGCAGAAGCCAAGACACAGTAACACAGCATCTCCATTCAGTCTAAGAACACAAAGTCCAAGGCTGCAATGGAGAGCAGACTGATATCACCGCATTCTAACAGAGCATCAGCAGCAGGACTCCTACCAGGGCTGGTCCTAGTAAACAAATTTATGCTGAGAACAGCCTCCCTGGACACAGTACTGGGAGGAGTGGAGTGTTACTATTTTTGCTTGTACAGCTTATGCTTGTAATTGTCTGGGGAGGGAGGAGACGCTGACATAAAGCACCTGCACTGCAGCTTCTCTTCTCCCACGCTGTTACAATAGCACGATCTTTGCAAGTTAAGCAGCAAAGATTGCCATGCACAGGATTCAGGCAGAGACATTTAAAATGTCGCAACAGCAAATACGTATGTATGTTGACAAGCTTAAACCAGTGAATATCTGTATTTTTCTTCAGACAAAGTAAAGAAAACTAGAAGAACGAGAGAAGAACGCACCTAGGTTTCTGAGTTGCTAAGACAGCTAGGACAGCAGCCAAGAAGAAAAACAAATATGCTACTATATGCTTAAGAATAAAAAAAGGTGTGCATGGGGTTAAAGAGAAAACTATTACGGACGTGGAAGAAGATGGTAAAACAAGGTAGCTGTGTGTGATGCTAAACATGGTTAACCAAGCAGAAACCTGATAATGGAGATGGAGAAAAGGCTTTTTAAAGTGTCAATTATAACTAAAACTGATAATGACACAGAGCAACTGTCTAAAAGATGGCTACAACAGGACAAACATGGAAATTTAAAAAAAAAAAACCTGTTGTTTTTTTTTTTAATACATAGAATAAATCTCAAGCAAACATGATCCTGTAACAGGATAGAGAATAAGCCCACCAGAGCTCAAGCAGGCTGTTACCCACTATAGATGGCAACAGCAATATTGTGTCAGAAGAAGACAGCAGATACTGAGTGAAGCTGGGAAACTCTATCTACTACACCCATAACTGGTAGCAGAAAAGCCTCATCATCTCTTCTCTCCTCCTCCAAGACAGCTCTTGGGACCCTTGACACTGGAGAAGCAGGTGAGGATTCAGTGCAATTTCAGATTGCAAGGTCAAACCCCAATAACACACACATGCCTTCCTTCACTCTGGTCTTTTTCCAAGTTTTTACCAACATGAAACTTGTTCAGCAATTAATTTTTGCTACTCTAGAACTGCCACTGTCTGGACTGCCCTGCTGCAGAACACACAGCGCAGGCTGCAGGAGATCTGCTGCAGCAAGTTACAAGTCATGAAAACACCAGCTGCTCCCTCAGCAGGAAAAACAACCAAAAACAAACAAACAAAAAAATCCTGGGGAAAAAAAACAAAACCCAAAACCAACCAACCTAACACCTCTCTTCCTTCCCTCCATCTAAGAATTCACAGAGGCTCAAATTCAATACCAAGGCACTAAACTATATTCGGAAAATCATTCCACGAGTCAAGAGCTTGCTTCTACTTCCCCCAACACCTTAAAGCTGTATGAATCACTACAGATGCTACTCATCTTGCAAGAAAGACAACCCAAGCTTCTTAAGTCTGCATTTTTAAGAAATATCCACTCAGCAAGCAGTTTACATTTAATCATCTACAAGAGACTAAGTAAAAAAAAAAAAAAAAAAAAGCCACCAAAGTGATTGAAGGAAATTGATTGTTAACACTGAAAACACATTTTTTTAAACCCACAAAAATGTCTACAAAAATGCCTACAATGGCTAATAGTTCAAACTTATGTGCAGTACCTCAGACATGTTTCAGCTACTGCTTCTGGACACTATACAGTGAGAGTAACATCAGGTCTCTTGTCACTCTGGTTTCCCTTTCCTCTACCACGTCCGCCAGCACAAATGCCTTTGCACATACTAAATTCACAAAAGGTGAACTGCCAGACAACATTCTGTATTCCGCTTTTTTAAAAAATAACAATTTATTGTCTATAGTTCTCACACACAATACTCAATCAAACTTTGCACTAATTACTTAAAATGCAACATGCCTTAGCCTCCTGAAGTTTAAAATTAAAAACAAAACCAAAAAGAGCCAGAGATGTGAGAGACTTGAGCCTCCTGTTGCTACTCAGCAATACTGCTTGACCACAGTGTCACTGAAGAGTTACTGGTCCTCTTTTCCAAAAGCAGACTAATGCAGTAGTGTAATTTTTCTGCTGGATCTTCAGTAACCTGATGCATAGGTTGTTGTGAGTTCTGCTGAAAAATAACTAATTATTATAGAAAGATATGATTCTTAACTGTTCACAGCATGAGAATTCTCATGCTGGTAACAATTTCAGAGGCATAATGAACTCTTGTACCTGTAATAAGAAGGAGGACTCCACAATTTATTACACAGAATAATTAAGGAACAGAGTAGTGCAACAAAAAAGAACTACAATGCAGGAAGGTAAAGAGAACATCTGCAAACTATTTTTCTCAGCTTCCTATTGGCAAACATTTAATCTATATAGGTTGTAAAGATAAATAATTTCTTCTCTTTTCAAATGAAATACTACAGGTGATACTTTGAACCATTCACAGAACAGAGCAACTGAAACAATATAGTCCAGTGTTGACTTTTACCTTATTCTATTCAAGCCCTGATTCTGTCTATGCTGCTTAAATGACAATATAATGGAGGTTATCTTGTAATGTATATATATATATACACACACTGAAATAAGACAAGTCCTGTTCGTAAGTGGATTGTATTTACAAAAAACATGTCAGTCACAGAGGACAGTGGCTTAAGATAAGCAAAATCAACCAGATTCCTTCATTTCATAAAGAGATCAAATATCTAAAATTCGATAATGAATAAAACACATAGTCCAAAATTATGCATAAAAATTCTGTTCTGGTCACTTTTTATTAACAAAAAATATTTATACTTAATAAATGCTACAACATACATTAATTGATTTATTATCCTTGGAAATAACAACCACCTACCAGATTTTTAATCTTTTTTGATATAAATCAAGCTCTGTTTGGGAAGAAATTAGAAGTCAACAATAAGATATATAAGGACAACTTTTTAAAGTTCACTTAAGACAAATATTGTTTATATACCAAAACCAGAGGAAAAGTACTAAAGCTTGTTTTAATTCAACAAGGACACGCCTCTGAAAACCAAAGTAGCACGATTTGTAACCTGTGATCTGATAGAGACCAGAACAGAGGTCTGTTTAAACTTAAACAACAAAACAAAGCAAAACCACCAAGAAACAAACCCTCTTACACCACAGGCCTCATTTCCTTAAACCCCTTCTTTTAGTTTACATTAAACGCAAGCATGTTTTCCTGTTCCAAGCTGAGAACCAGAGCTGATGACACTGAAAGGCACTGATTATTGAACTTAAAAGAAAATATTCTTGTTAACACAGAGAGGGGTATTGAGCAGTGTTCTTTAAAAGACTGACAGTAATTGTGTATAGTTAATATTTAATTCAAGTAGCTGACATGGTACAAAGCCATCTACACACACACTCAGGTTTATTTTTCACCAGTTTTTCCCTCATTTTATAGGGCAGCTTGTTGCTCTCCGTTCTGCTTTCTACCTTGATTAGCATGTATGAGCTTTCTACTCTGTGCTTCTTTGCCTCAACAGGCTTTCTTTTTTAATGAAAGAAGAACTTTTTTCATCAACGGAGAACATTCATTCTTGTTAATGACTTCAAAAACCCATCTTAAAACCTCTTCTCACATTCAGTAATTTTGTGCATTATTCAAATAGACAGAATTGGCATTTGGACAGAAGTTTCTTTTTGCTTGTAAATATCACAATTCTTGAGCTCATGCTTTCTCTCTCACTGGTATTTTAAGGTATTGCATTAAGGTTTATCCAGTCCTTTCCAAGGCAGCACAGGTTAGTGACAGTTAACTACATTGCTACTTGCAGGCTAGAATCAAAATACTGTTTTTAAAAACAGCAAGCAGCAAATCTTCACCGTTAGGTTAGTGTGGGGTCCTTAATCCTGCATACAAGAGAAGATTCAAATGTTAGCTCATTGACTTCTCTCTACAATCACAAAGATTACAATTTAATTACTGATGAGATTTTCATTTAATCACAAAAGAAACTTCACAAAATTGTAATTTCAGTACAGGAAATATGTACTGTTACATGAATCTTTCAGCCTCCAACTGGTCATAATGGACAGCCTAGCAAAATCTTTAGTAAAAATTTTGAATCATAATTACTGGCTTAGAATTGCAACTTCTTCTCATGTATTGTGCAGAGTCAATTTAGAAATATATTTTTTTAAAGACAGTAATCAAAGCAGAGGTACCTTCAAAGTCTACAACTTGCATCATACAGATTAATCAAAGTTGTTTTGCTTATCCATACAAAAGCTGCTTTTTCTCAAGGAGACTGTAAACAATATGAAAGACTTCACATCCCACTACCCCCTACAGTTGTGTTAGCCTGCAGACCTAGCCAAGAGCCCCGTGCTGAGGTTTGCTAGTTAGTAGTTTACAGGAGGTTATCTGCTTCTAATGTATGACTAGTACACTTCTTTTATATGCACAAATGTATACATGCAAATTATGTTCTACAGAGTAAGCAAGCCCTTGCAGTAAAGCAGATACTACATAGGTACTGTCTGTATCACATACAAACAGCACATACCACTGTCTATATAACACAGGCAAGCACATTGCTTAAAAAAAAAAAAAACCCACAAAAAAAATCAGTCCCCTCCCCCAGCTAGTAGTCCTCCACAGTGTCTGAGCAATCTGGAAGAAATACAATATTATGATCATGTCCTCTTCTAAAACTACAATCTTCTGAAAAAACAGCTAAAGCCATGACTAGTCAGATGGAGTTACAAGAAATGAGACAGAAAATTCCCTGCAGCAATTTAACTGCTATCTACGTAAGAGACCAAGGTAGGGGAAAGATGGTCAGTAATCAAGGAAACTGGAACAGGTAGTGTAGCTGGAATTACCGTAGAAAGCAGATAGGTCATACCTCGCAAGAAAAAAATAGTAATCCCAGATATCTTTTCCTCAGTAAAGCTAACAAATAGAAGGCTCTCACCATCTTACTTACACAGAAGAATGGATGGAGGAGAAGCAAAAAGGCTGCCTCAACATTGGCAGGGTAGATGCCACTAGGTTCGAAAAGCAATGCAAGTCTTCTTTACTCACAAAAGATACTCCTCCCCTAGTGATGTGCACCTTACATCCACCTGAAGTATGTTAGACATCAGCTACAAGTATGGCCAAAGTTCAGTCACACTAAGTTAACCCTAGCTGCTGCTTCAGGTAAGAATTCAACAGCCTTTCTCAATCGTCCTTCTGCCCCCTCCTCCACACCACCACCACTTTCATGATACCGCCTGAACTTGAAAAGAGTACGGTGAGGGGGTGGGGGGGTGTAATACCACAAAAAAGCAGAGAGCACTGTAAGCTCTCCCCGTAAGAAATGGAAATAGCAGAAGAGCATGTATCTTATTTAGGGAACTAGTAATGGTCAGGAGTCTGGAGAGCTGGAAATCATTCAAGTCTAAATACTATTATTGATCCTGAAATTTCTTCTTGTAGACCTTGGATCTTGGCTCCCCAATACAAGACCTAAATGACAGCTTCTGATGCAGAGACCTATCTCTTCCCCTCCCAAAGGGGGAAGAAAGCATTAAGAAGGATGAGCGTTAAGGGAAGAGAGCATTTCTGCATTTACTTCTGTTGCAGCATAACTGTTACTCAACTGTACAGCTCGTACTAGCAAAATTTAACATGTTATCCAATATGAGACAGAATCCAGTACACTATACTCAGAATAAACGTGTGTTGGCTGTATAGTGCATGTAACAAACGCACAGAGAGTAGTCAAAGCCAAATCTTCACTGCATTTACCTCAGTTTTACACTGTAAGGACCGTTAACAAATTTTAGCTGGTACACGGTATCTCCATGTGCCAATGTCAGCTGGAAAGAGACCAAGCTATTCAAATTCAAACCAAGCTGATGCTTGTTTCTGACCCAAGCCCAAACAACTTCTCCTCTGCAGTTTTCCTCCCAATCACACTAGCCATTATTTGAGGTCTTCAACAAATAATTTTTGAGCTTTCTTTTACTTTCAACTTGGCTTCAGCTTCTACACAAATTTGTTTCCTCTAGACTTGGATTAAACATATTAGTAATTACTCAAAGACTGTTTTGTAAAAGGAGCTATAGCTGTGCCACTTTTTCTCAACTCTTGCCATTTTCATCACGTTAGTATTTCAACTCAGGACCACTTCTATATTCCTAGGACTAGTATGTTAGAAAAAGTTAACGCTTCCCTTAGTTACCAACTTGATGTCTTTGGATACCGTATTCCACATTTATACATGGACGATGCATTAACAAAATCAGTGTGTTTCAAGTATTTCAAGTACATATCTTTTTTTAAGGTTACGGAGTCTTCTTCGAAAAAAAAAAAAAACTTAAAAAAAACCAGCCAGTAATCTTGACTTTCTGATAGTCCCTCGCTGCAGCAGCTTCCAAGACTTGTGGAAAAACAGGGTAACACTGGCATTAGTCATACTAGCGCACGTGACTTCTTCCAAAAAAATGAAATTATAGATCCGCCTACTCAGGGTGAAAAGAGATCCACTTTCTAAAGTGCTTGGTTGACTTCACAGCCTCTCTTCACCTAGAAGTGACCAAAAGCTAAAACAAAGCCTCCCCAGGCATCCACCTCACTTCCACCCAGCACCACTCCTAGAAATGACATTTAGTTTAGCTCCCAGTTGTAACGCCATGGAGCCAGCATTCGGTCAAGCACACCGACAAATGCAGCTCCAAGTTCAGCAGCCAGGGAGCAGGTGGCAGTACAGGCAAGGAGCTGGCACTGCTGCCATCTTCCCGTACAAGGAGCACAAAGATTATCTGTGCCTGCCTACAAGTTGGGAGATGAACCAATGGTAAACTGCTTAAGAAAGAACAAATAAATTAATCCATCAAGCAAATAAGTGGTCTCATTTTCATGCTACACATATGAGGTTGGGGATGAGGAAGAAGAAAGAGTGAAATGGTTCACACTCAGGGGTCAGGCCCAAGTCACACAGACTGCACTATATGCATTAAGTTGCAATACATTCATTGCAAAGCACTTGAACAGGCTGCCCAGGGAAGTGCTCGAGTAACCACCCCTGAAGGGATTTCAAAGATGTGGCACTTAAGGACATGGCTTTGCGGTGGACTTGGCAATGCTACATTAACGGTTGGACTTGATGATCTTAAAGGTCTTTTCCAACCTAAACAATTCAATGATTTCCCAAGCATTATGCAGTCGATGGCACTACTCTGAATGGATGTCTAAACTGGCTCACTTCAGTTCAGAGGCACAAATAAAACTTGTTCTTGTGATCGTTTTCCACTGGAAAAAAATACTAAAATATCAAAAGAGCTCTCAGTTATGCACAAGAAACTGCTTACATCAAAAGTCTTACAATGGAGCTCTTATCAGACAAAGGTAAAGTCACACACAAAGGAAGGGGACTAGTGATCTTCTAGATGTTAAATATTTGTTTTCAGGCTGTAGTCCTTCTCTTAGACCAATTCTCCAGTAACGAACAATGGTAAACCCGCTCTCCTGGTACAGTATGGCACTGCAGGATTTGACTCCCACAGTTGCAGAACAACGAACTGCAGTTTATGCAGACTCACTGATTTAATACCTAACAATATCCTAGCTATCCCTTCTGTGTTTAAGAACAGTATTTGCTTTATGCAGCATAAAGGTTCATGAGTTGCACTAAAACCTCCACTGCAAACAAACTGCCTCCTTCTCTTGGCAGCACCATCATCCTATCACACATGGAATAAGACCCCTACCTCCCTCCTCCCCACCACACATCCCCGCACACCGAGGAGAACACCACAGCAGATCTCTCGGGCTGCCACCTCTGAGATCAGTCTGGAAAGAACAGCTTGTGCAGGGCGTGACAAACTCATCAGGATTTATTTCAAAAGCTTTGTGTGACTAGAAGCAATATTTTTCCCTAACTCCAGGCATCCATGTATTCATGTTACCTGCAGAAAGAGACCACAGAGGGCCTCTCATGCTATGGCCTGCTTCAAAGAAAAAACAGTGTCCCCTAAGCAAATATTGACATCAGAATTAAACATGCAAGAATAAAGAAAAAAAATATGCTATTTAGTACTGAAAAGCACTTATATCCACCATCACATATCCTTATATCAAGTGATCTCTTTCACCGTGCTACAACTAGACAAGGGAAGCTAAGCTTTCAAGTAAACGTTTCTTAATTCAGTGCTGCTTGAGGAGTATCTAATCATAGATTTACAGCATTGTACTTTTTCTAAACTTGCTAAGACTGCAAGACTATAAAATCTGAATATATTAACTAAAAATGAGATCACTCAATGCAATATTTAAGCAAACATTGCCCATGCATTACCTAAAAATAGTACTCACTTCTGTAATGTAAAAGTATTCTTTTTACTACATGTCTTAACAGTAATTAGGGAAAAAAAATCCACATAAAATTTCAAGCAAAGGAACTTGCTGTGTATCTGGCAGTTAAGCGTTCCAAGAATCTTAAAATGTCACATTTCTCCTTTAGAATACAGCCAGGAATCTTTTTGTAATTCATGAACTAGACACCAACTCAACCTATAATTTGCCATACAAATATCGTATCAACAATGTAACGCTCCAGATAGCATCACCTGGTTATAAGTAATAAGCTGTTTGCCTTAACTCTCCAAATCATCTATAAGAGATACAACATCTGAAGAACAGCCTTTTGAAGAAAAACATGCCAACCACTGAGGTGAGGCCCTCTGTACTGTACACGAGACAAAGACAGGTTTGAAATGATGCTTCTGCTATTTGAAGAGTCAAGTAAATCATTTACAGGTGTTATTCGCTAGTTTGGAGGGGAAAGGAGAGGTAAAAAGTATCCTTCAATTTATTAAAAGCTATTCCTCAGATAAATAAAACATTCCTTAGATAAGTAACAGCCAAGCCACAGGCAAGTACCCAACTCAGTTTAATACACCATCTGCTTACTATCAGCTTTAATCACAAGAATATTAAAACCAACCTATTTTCTTCTGATGCGTAATTTCTTAAATAGCTAAAACTGTCAATCAATAAAGTCACCTACAACATGCATGCCTCCCCAAGTTGTGCAAGAACACTAAATTCAATAAAAATATTTTTGACATGTTTAAATGATATAGCTGCACTTCCAAATCCAAGCCTTTTAAAAAGCAACCTGCTGGTCTTTTAAATAAATGTTTAGAATACTGTGGCTTCTGTTTACAGGCAAGCAAAACATAATTCTGCAAGAAACAAGCTGTTTTGCCTTATCTCAGTTGAACAGTCATATTAACAGCTTCTGCAGTACTACAACACAAACAGAAAGTAACAGAATTATTGCACTGGAAAACATGAACATACAGATAGCGTACGAACTAGCCCAAGCTTAGATGCAGTGAGAACACTTTCAAATGAATGAATGAACAGTTGAATGAAAAAAAGAGAAAGATCAGATACACACACTCCTGTAATGCGTCAAAGTCACTAGAACCTTAGGAACTTCCAAAAAGACAGATGTAATATTTTTAGTGGATAAAGGATCAGTGCTGCATCCTGTGCTGAGGGAACAAGCTGAGATAAAACCTCACATCCATAATTAAGAGTGTGAAGAAAATTAGGTTTATTTATTCCCCTCCTAACGCAAGAAGTCCAGGCTACTTCCTCAAAATGAAAATCGCACTTCCCAAATGCCTCTTAACATCTGTCAAACAGTTTTAGCTGCTCTCAAGAGGCTTCTTATGCTACTATATACGTTACATCTGCAACAGATTTTCTTCTTGTAGAATACAGATGGAATAAAACATTGTTTTATAACAAACATAGTGAAATACTGCACCAGATTTCAACTGTGTACAATCCCAAACCAGTTACTCTGAATAACACACTTCTGAGTAACTTATCTGCTGCTAATCAGTGCCCTATTATGAGCACTGTTTCCTAAACATCACTTGCTCAGTCAACACTCATGTAACTCCTCCCTTTTAAAAGTCAATGTCAGTCTCAAAACATCAAGTTCCTACAAGTCTCTCTACCATGGTATGTAATCACAAAAAATAATTAATTGAGACAAATTACCAGAAAAGCATGCTACTTGCTGTTCCCACAAGCTGGCCAAGTGCTGCCTTTGAGACAAAGCTACACAAGAGCTGCTTCTACTGTGTCTAAACTGATGGGAGTTTCTTAGGCAGAGAAACCATTTCCTTGATCAGGAGTTAATTGATAAAAACATCCCCAAAGCCACACAGAGTCTTCAAGTCCAGGGTCAAAGTCCACAAAGCAGCAACAATATATCTTCTCTACTAATTCCCAGTATCATAAGTGCTAATTTTTTCAAAGCGACTTTTTCCGGCCCCTGCTTCCTGGTTACAATTAGACCTTCCAACACCTAGAAAACTTGTGCAAGTCACACTAATCTCAATATATGCTCAGACGTTTTCAACAGAAGCCAGAGACTTACAAAGCCCTTTACATCGCTCCAGCTGTAAACTCTCTGTGGAAGAGCTGTAGGCAGCAGAGCCAAGGAAGGAAACTATTGACAGGCTGAAATTAAACACAGGTTATCAATTTTACCCAGAACACAAGACAACAGCAAAAGAAATTACTCAAGCAAAATGCAGAAACAGTCCTCTAAAATGAATCACAGTGTTTGAGAAAAAAAATTTTTGTTGTTGTTGTAGAGGGGTTTCTGTTTCGTCTAAAAAACAAAAAAACAAAGAAACAAAAACACCAAGACTGCGCCCATCGCCTCCTGTATCTCAAGAGATGGATTTCTGAACTGTATCAGAAGCATCAGCTACTCCTTATAACAAAAGTTAATTGTAAAGGCTAACAAAATAGGAAAAGCTTTCTTGATTCAACATCTTGATGACCCCATCAAAATGGGAGGGGTTTAAAAAAAAAAAAAAAAAGACAGGTCACTGGTAAAGAATTGTCTGACATTTAGAAGCAGTATTTTTTACTTCCTCACCAATGCATTGACACAGCCTAGGTGAGGAACTATGCTGTTTCATTTCCTGTAAAAACAGGGACTCTACACCCACCACAAAAAGCTTTCAGCTACTGCTCCCCTCCTCCCCAACAGTACATCTGCCACAGAAGCAAGATCTTCATTAACAGCATACTGTACTACGAACCACAATTCACCTGACCTAGATTTCCACATTACAGTTTGGGGAATAGGATCACCAACTTGTGAATTTGTACTGCTTCTATCACATTACATGTACTGAAGAAAACCCCACACTTTTAGGGTAGTAAGATTATCCTGTTTCCCAGAAAACAGCTGTCAATATTTCTTCACTGAAGGCCTTTCTTGTCTTACTTCACAATTCTCTAGTTCATTGAACACTAAAAGTTGTTCTTCTGCAACCCAGTTCTGTTCTTGAGTAGCTCAGAGCTTGATGTAGGTTTATTAAAAAGAAAGAAAGAAACAACCAAAAACCCACTGCGTACACCATTGGGAAGTTTTAACTATATGATGCCATGTAATTTCTGCAAAAACTTAATTTCCTGTTCTGAAACAGAAGCCTAAGAGACTAACAGATAAATTGTTTGACAGAGAGCCTAAAGTGACAGAATTTGCACAGCATGGGGAGGGAGATGGGAGAAAAAACCCTTAGAAAACTCCCCTGCATGCTTCACGAAAAGAAGTTGTGGGAAATGCAGCAAGGGGACAGGTAGTAAAACAGTAGTCAGTGAAGAGATAAAAGCCTAATAACTGACTTGACACAGTTTATTAAAACTTGGATGAGTGCTCTATGCAAAGATTTATTGGATGGAGAGGGGGCTGGCACACAACTTCACAGAATACAACACATGCACAGTTTCTTATACTAGGTCTTTGCACAAACATTTCTTTGAAAGCATAAGAGCAGTCAAAAAAAAAAAAGTCGAAAAAAGATGCAGTGCATCACCTGAGACCCTTCTTGATCACTTCAACAGAATTTTAAAAAAGCAATCTAAAAAAAAAGAACAATCTTCAATGAACTTCTTTTCCCCAAAAATTGCTTTCTATTAATTTCAGCATTTTTTTTCCCTTTGGAGTAAAACACTGAGATAATACAGCAAGCACTAATGAAAAAATGGGAGCACATCAGTCTGACTTTGTCCCAACTCAGTTCCCTGTAAAACTTGTACAAGTCCAACGTGTTTTTTCTTGCAGATTCCTCCTGTCAGAAAATTCCTCCTGATGTAAAAGTTAAGAAACTTTAACAAGCACTTATAAAACAGTTTGGAGCACCCCAGAAATTCACACTTCTGGCAGGAATATGAGCTGGATAGCCCTTTACTGAGAAGTCAGGTTTTAACTAATTTGGCAGAGCAGCATGGTTAAAAAGAGCTCTCTCCCTGACCCATGCTTAAAGTAGGAAAAGATCTATTCATCACCTGGTCTAAGTTATATCAGTCTTGACAAATTCAGTTTACTTACACCTCCAGAACTCCACAACAATAGAAAAAAGAAGCCGAAGAGCCCACAAATAACTACAATCACATATCTCAACTAGTTTCAATTTCGAAGCAGACCGCATTAAATCAGCATCTAGAAAGGAAGGTTCTACAGCTGAGTTGTAGAAAGTCATTTATTTGCAAAACAAGTAACTTCAAAGCTGAGGAGTTCTGATGAAAAACTAGTACATGTCTAAAACAACAAACATCCTCAGAATCTTGCAGGGAACTCTGGAATGAAACAGCACGCTGAGAATTCCACCAGCCCCTTCCACAGCTACTTGATAGCCAGCAAGTGAAATCAAATTCTTCTCCTTTTTCTCCTCTTAATTTAAGACCAGGATGGTACCAACTCTAAACTCTCAGTAGCTGGACGACAGACCTGACAAAGACAAGCGGGAAGCAACACCCCACACACATTTCTACTGCCCACGGCATCTGCTGTGGACTAACAACCCGGAATCAGCTGCTGTCTTCTCAAAACTTCAACAGTCAGGTTGATACTAAACAAGCATCAGCAGGGCCTCAACTGTGTTGCCACTTAATGGATCAAGTAGATCTGTATTTCCTGTGATTAGTTGAAGTGATTGCAGCTAAGAAAACTTCCAGCTGAAAATGAGCAGTTTTGAAAGGTTTCCTATCCTCAGTCCCAAGAACTCTGTTTTGTTTGGACAGTAGATCGCAACCAGCCATATCGCATGTTAGAAACGCCTTTGTGGCACGCAGGAACCGATGGCCTTCCTCCTGTCAGGAGTGGCATTCTGCACAGCATTTCTGTAACGTACAACTTAGGAAGGCTATTATTTCAAGAAGCTCATCTGAAATGCCGCCGAGTAGGCTAAGCCAAACGCCTTCAGACAACACGGGAACGCGCTCTTTGGGAAGCGAGCCATTTATAAGGCCCGCTAATGAAGACACGGAGGAGCGGCTGGCAGCAACAAGGGGCTAGTGACAATAACAGGGATTTAGGATTCGCTCCCCCGGGGCATCGCTGAATCAGAAGATGCCTCCCCACGGAGAGGGGAAGGAGGTTACCGGCAATCAAAGGAGCTAAATTGTCGCCGCATTCGGTACTCAACCCGACGGTTTTCAAGTCGCGGGCCCAAGGTTTAAGGCAGGCGACCGACCAAAGCACGTCGACCAGGAGGGGACTGGGAAGCCCTCCGCCGGGAGGCACGGCTTCGCGGGGCCGCCTTAGGCTCTCACACCGAGCCCAGCTGCGCGGCACCGCTAAACCCCGACCGCCCCGGCCCTGGCGCGCAGGGCGGCACCGCAGCTCCCCGGGCGCGCCAGCGCGGAGCCGCCCCGGCGTGCCGCAGCCACCGCCCCCCGCCAGGGCTCAGGGCCACGCCGGTAGCGGGGACCCCGGGGCTCCCAGGCTCCCCCCGCCCAGCTGCCCGCGGGGAGGCGGCACACGGCGACGCTCCGTGACGCCACGCCACCTCCTCCTGCCACGGCGGGGGACTCGAGTGGCACCACGACCGCCCCCCCCTCCCCGTCCCCAGCCGCGGCGGCTGCGGCGCTGCCCCGCGCCCCGGACCCGCCGCTGCGGCTGGGGCGCAGGGGCCGGCTCAGGGCCCGACGGGGCGGAGGACCCCCGCCCCCCCACCGGCAGGGGGGCAGCTCCCGCCGCGCTCTCACCTCTCCCCGCAGCCAGGTCCGGCGGGAGGCGCGGCACGGAGGGGCGGGACGGGACGGACGGGGCCGGGGCGGGCGGGGGGGGGGCGGTGGCCGCGACCCCTCCCCTCCCCGCCGCGGGCTCCGCCTGCTGCGCGCGGCACCGACCGCTCCTTCGCGCGCGCGCGCACCCCGATCTCCCCGCGCGGCGCCCGGTCGCCGCTTGATCCGCTCATCCGCCCCGCCCCGCCCCGCCCCGCCAGGCGGCGGCCGTGAGCGCGTGCGCGCCCCGCGCGGAGGGCGGCCGTTAGCTGGACCCGGGGCCGCGGGAGGGGGATGTCCCCGGGGCCGTGTGCCGGGCTCACGGGGGGTAACGGGGGAAGGCGGAGGCGGCCGGAAGCCTCACGGCTCTGGGTTGGGTCCGTGAGCGGCTGAGGGGGAACGAGGGCCCTGAGGTCGTTCCTCAGGGAACGGGAGGGACAATATAATGTGACGGGCAAAGCCAAAACGTTTTGGGTGGCGCTCGGAGGGAGGGGGGCCTAGCTGTGAGGGAGCTGCGGCAGCTCACGGTGCGATGCCGCACGGCACTGTGCCTTCCAGTAGCAGCCGTGAGCTGTGCAGGGCGCTAGGAAAAGTACAGCCATAAATAGCACTGCAGCATTGCATTAATCATCATGTGTGGTTTTAAGTAATAACTGTGGCAAAAAGTAGTAACAGTGGAAATTAAATAGGCTTTGAACAATACCTATAAATCAGCAAGACACACGGTTGCCCATCAACATACTAACAGGATTGGATTTTAATTTTTTTTCCATCTCTGAATGTGTCCTCTCCTAGCAGTTCTAAACATAGCCTTGGTAAAACGAAACGACCGTGAGCAGCTCACACATGTTGCCATACTTAAGATCAATGCGTACCTCAGGTTTTCATCACCTGCCTTTTGACATAACTTGTGAAACACTGAGCGTCTTCTTTCCAGTTATTTCAAGGGAAATTACTGTCAGAAAATGTCTGGCGCCTTCAGCGCTAACCTGCTGAATAATGACGCAGAAACATCAAAGGATTCATGTTTCCAACTCTAGAAATAAGCCTTCTAGCTCAATCTATTTTTCATAGAATTATCTGCTGTACCTCAATTATGTAGCAGTGTCGCCTGCAGTCCATTATCTTGGGCTAATGTTCCACTCACAGTCTTTTCTCTTTTCATTCTGTTCCCTGGAAAATCTAAGTTAATTGAAAGGCTGAGTATTCTTTCCTCAGTACTTTTTTCTTTTTAATACTTCTGTAGAAAGATATGCATATACTCCTGACTGCAGAAGATTGCTTTTTCTTCTTAGCAATGAGGTATAAAATGTTGTACAATACAGAGAACGGTACTGTTTTCATCATTGGACTTCATGTTCCTTATCAGTCCCTTCCAACTTGAGATATTCTCTTCAAGATTAAGTTTCTTTGTACAAAGCTTTCTATAATTAAACAATACTTCTCCCCAAAGGAGGGCCCTGGAATGAGACCATTTACTCCGACAAGAGTTACACCCATGGAGTTTCTTATTGTAGAGCTTTAATTCACAAAGCTGGTCGTGGTCTAGCAAAGGGACAGAGCCTACCTTTGGGAAGCAGTCCTGCTCACATGTGCAATTCATGACTCATTCATGTCTTGCCCCATGACAGAGCAATTCTTTTAAAGCTGTTTTTAAGGGCACCATATTCCACACTTTGAGAGCTCCATAAAAAACACAGAGTTCTTCAAATCATGCTAAACACCCACGAACGAGGTGCAGTTTCAGATGCACAAAGTATACGACACCAGGCAGCCGCAGCTTGGAATTGCTTCACTTCATGAGTATGCCAGGTGACCCCATACAGTGCTTTTTGCTTCTCCTGGAGGTCATCAGTAAACTCCTGTTACTCATTCCTAAGAGTGCTTTCCTGGTTTTGTGCAGGTTTTGTGTTCCTGTCTGTGATAACTGAACTAGATAAGCAGTACTCTTCTTGCATAGCTCCAGTAAGGACTGAAGGCCCAGGGCTGAGCTTAAATAGAGTTCCTGGTCCCATGGGTGTGAGTAGAAGCTGAAGGTGGGGCTATTTAGAGCTATTAAGGCTTATTACTGCACTCAGGACTCACAAAGAGTTCATCTAATTCCTTTATTCCTTACAGGATAAAATTTGCAATAATGCCTTTCACCCCAGTTACCTATGGCTGCTCATTCCTGACTCAGCTTTTGCTAAAGAAAGGGTGAAATGGTAAGCAGAAGAGCTATATGCTGCATGCTAGATGTGAGGCTCAGCCACAGGCAAGAATGATGTCCACCTGGGGTGTGGGAGCTTATCACAGTTCCTTCCCAAGTCCACGTGTTGTCTACTGCCTGTTCAGAAAACAGGATAAAGTACTTTAGAGCTGAAAGGGAATGACAAATAGGCAGAGTGTTTTGGTTTGTGGTTGAGCATATCTTTGTGGGCTATGGTTAGAGCTGGTAGATGCTATGGGAATACAAGCAAGCTCTGTTCAGAAAAGAAGATAAGAAAATCTGCATTATTCTCAGATAATATACTTGCACAGTCACTAGGGGATTATTCATTGTAATTCTGCTAGGTGTTATCTTATTATCCAGTGGTAACACATACTACATGCTATATCTGTAGGTGCAAACAGCTCTGAAAACTAGAAAAAAAACCCAACCAACACCTGGAAATAAACTAGAAATATTGTGTTAAGAACGTTAATATGAAAAATACAGCAGTTTTATGTTTTCAGGAAGCTCACCTTTCCTTGCTCTTCCTGGAAATTTCAGCTTCCCTCATCTCTCAAAGAGATCTGAGGCTTTTGTTCTCAGCTTCAAGAAAAAGTTTTTAAAAATAAAAGTCAAAATTGGGTTTAGTTATAATTAACAAAGCTTGGTTATAATTAAAATCAGCTGGGCTTGGGCAGAGCAGCAGAAGACTTTTTAGCTGAATGTGCATTTTAAATGGTTTTAGCCTCTTTTATGGAAAGAAAACCAGTTTCAGAGGTGCTCCGTTGCCCTCTGCTGCTTATGGAGCAGGCAGCTCTGCAGCCACTGAACACTTGTCACGGTTGCTTTGTTCTGTTTTGGAGAAATTATCTGCATTGTGACGTTAATAAAATTAAAATTCTAATTAAAATGTATTATTATTTTGTTGTGAGTACATTGTTCATGATAAAGACTGTTTAGTAGTAGCCTTTTTATCACGGAGTTTGATAATGCATGGCTATCTTAGAATAAATGTTCTGAAGCTTAGAACTACTGACGTAAAATATATGTAATATATGAAATAAAACCATAATAATGGTTTGACCTTCTGATTTTCAACTTTGGTCCTAAAAGCTGTGTTGCAGGTATCTGGAGTATTTCTAATTTACATTACAGTAATTCTCATTGTCTTCAGTTTGCTCACTAATGTTACTAATGCTATCCTTATGAAATGACTTTTGTCCACAGTAATCCATAATTTACTCTAGTCATTCATGGGACTAACATAAAAAAATTTTCAAACTTATTTTTCCACCATTAGGTGACACTTTTATTTTGTAAGATGCTAGAACTACTCATTCTGTCAGAGGCATTGGCACTCCAGAGTGCCATTACATATGTTTCTCCTGCCTTTAGATCCAAGCTTGTCTCTATGCAATATGTCAGTCCTGCTCTTCTGCATTATATTTAGTTATTTAGGCCATGATGTTACAGGATTTTTAATTCAACTCAGGCATTTTTCAAGTACCAGCATATTGTTATTCTTTTGGATCCCAGTATTCACGTATTCTTAGCCCTGATCTGGTTTGTCAATTTTGCAGTTTTCAGTATGCTCTTGTCTTACAAGTTCTCTTTAAATATCTGCTGTATCAGCTCCTCTGCTCTCTTGGAAAAGCTCCTTCTCCCTGTGTGTCTCTTTTTAGCCTCCAACTTTCACATAGAGAACCTCACATTTCTCTTGTACAGTGAACTAAGCTTGATAAGATTCTAATTAGCTGTATCAGTAGGATTTTAATCCAATAATCCTTGGCAGCAGAGAGACCTAAGGCAGCCGTTGCACCTGACACTTAGCTTGCATACCTTTGCAGTCAGCTTTCTCAGAAGTCTTTGTATTAGTATTTGGTATTGTGAGGTAACAGAAAACAAAAATGTATCCACTCTTGCACTAAAGGGTTAATGTACATAAAGGATGTAAAACATTCAGGTTACATAGAATGTCAGTTCTCTCCTGGGTTTGAAATAACCCTTGACAATAATGAACTTCATACCTCTTCATTATAAGGCGCTCTACCAATATCAGATGCATCAGGCTTAAGTGGCAGCATCAGACTAGCTCTTTCCTAGGTGCGAAACATTTATTTTTGTTTTGGGAAGTTCAGACTGTCCAGGGTCTTGAAGGGGGAGAAGGTGAAAGGCCCCAGTACACTTCTTAGAATACAGTTATATCTGGTTGACAGCAATATTGACCAAAACCTGTTCAGACCAAGAGTACACAGTTGTTAATGAATCTAGATCTGAACTTTGCAGATGAAGAGTATAGGGCTTGTTCTGCACCATCACATTGGCAGTTTTTCCTAGGTGGAAATGTAGATGAATCTTCCTCTGCCTAAAAATAGTTAAATGATTAATATCACACACACCTCCCATCTAAAAAAGTAAAACCATACTCACTGCAGAGGGAGAAACTTCTAGTTCTTGTAATGGTATCACAGAAAACCAAAGTGAGTTGCTGAACATGACTACTGTAAGGTTGAGATCAATCCAGTAAGTTCTTCTCAGCTTGTTAGCTGATGCTGAGAGGATGGGATTCTTTCAGGTGCTGCATATGCGTGTGGAGTGTTTGGTCAAAGTCATCTCCACTACTTCCAAGGGTATTTTTACATCAAGACTTTGTGATGCCAGTCTTTTCCTTGTCCAGGACCTAGAGGTACATCACAGTGACTGGGCCATCACAACTGGATTTCTTCACAGAACATTATTGCAGAAGCACCACTCCATCATAAAGATGATGAGCTATGGCTACAAAGCTGATGGCCAGGATCACAGCTGAGGGACTATGTGGTGGTAGTCTTCTGCACGTGCTATCCCACCTGTCTAACTGCTGCCATCCATGTGTTTTGTTTTCAGATGTATACTGCAATCAGGGACTCCCATCTGATCCCAACATTTGTTCTTTCAAAGCTTGCCATTAAGCCCCTCACCTGCTACACCCTAACTTTGAGTGGTGGGGTGTAAGAGTGGAAGGAGTGTAAGTGGTCTAGCATTTACTCCATATTTGCATGGTTTGTCAAGAGTGTAAGGCAGCAGCTTTTACAGAGATCTGTGAGACTACTGGAGTACCATTGTGTACTGATTTTGACCGGGAGAGCGTGTGGATATCCCGCACCATATGGCACCATGCTCAGCAATAAAAGCTCAGGGAAGAAGGAGAAAGGGAGGATGTTCAGAGTTATGGAATGTGTCTTCCCAAGTAACTGTTACACATGATGGAGCCCTCTTTCCTGGAGATGGCTGAACACTTGCCTGCCAATGCCTTATTTTGCTTTGTGTGTATGTGTGGCTTTCGTTTTCCATATTAAACTGTCTTTATCTCAACCCATGAGTTTTCCCACTTTTACCCTTCTGATTTTCTCCCCGTGCCATTGCGGGGGAGTGAGCGAACAGCTGCACGGGGTTGAGATGCTGGCTGGGGCTAATCCATTGGCACAATTCCTTCACCACATGCCGACTCCAGGTTGAACCTTCCTTTCCAGAGCTTTTTGCTAACATGTGTTTTCCTCCTCAGTGTGGACTCTTGTACAGAATGGAAGAAAACATACTCAAAGTCATAAGCCTGTCTTCCAAAAGGAGATAACCTACTTGTGGGGGACAAAGGGACCTCTATAGCTGTGAGGCTTCTTTCTGGTCTCTTGTCAAGTCAGTGGGTAATGTCTGCTGGTCCCTCCATAATAGGCTTTTTATCAAGACTCTCTCCTCAGATGCCTTTTGTGGTTCTTTTTATTCCCTGGAATGATTCTTTCCCCCTTATTTTTTCAACAGCTATCTACTATATTGGATGCAATACCATTCTATGGCCCAAACTTAGACAAAATCAAGTGCTTTTAACTGAGATTGTATCCAGGCCCTCCCTTTTCTCAGACTTATTATCCATTGCTGGCTAAGCAAGCCCATTCAGCTAGACCATGACAGCTATGAATATGGTCCCCTTGTGACTAGCTGTTGAGATCAATGCTTTAGTTGAAGGAGCAACTGCATTTGATCCTTAGCAGATTGTGAATTAAAGGCTATGTCTGGCTGTAAGCCTCCCTCCTGACTGACCCTTGATTGTTAGCTTGATTCATACCCTTAATGTATGTAGGTTTTATATCTTTATGTTGTATGTCCTTAGTGCATAATCCTCAAAGCATATTCTATTTCCAGGCCTCATCTTAACCTTAAGCAGGGTTGACCATGTCTCAGTTCCTTCATTTTCTCAGTAAATAACTAAGTTCACTTGGCTTGTAAATGCTTGGTCTCTAGCACATAATTACTGAAAACAAAACTTACATATTCACTGTTCAAGGTGGTTATATAGTCAATGCTTGGGGGATTTTGTCAGAAAAAGTTTACTGTCACATTTCATTTTCCTCTCACAGACAAGCACTCATTAATTCAGTGCAAAGCACAGGCATCTCTCAGAGTCTTGTTAAGTTTTTTATTTAGCAGTAGGGCAATTGAATCAAGACTCCATCCACCTCTGCAAATGTGTGTTGTGATTATGTGTTCTCCAGCCTGTCAGAAGCTTATTAAAATTTTTCTAATCAGAGAAAGGCAAGTCAGGCAATTTTCTCTATTTTAGCTCTTGTACCACACAGCTGCTGTGGTATCTGACATTTTATTTCTGTCATAAGAAAGCCTGATGTATAGAAAACTATGTAAAAACAACTCACCCATGTGTTTTTAAGTCCTTTCCATGTTATGCAATGTTATTTTTCATTCTTCGCCATGTTTTTTTTACCCTCTTAATATGTTAAAGGCCAGTATCTCACATCTGGACCTCGACAAGCTGGTCTTGATAAGCTGAGAGCTATGCCCTTCGTTTTGGCATATGTTTAATAGCTAGAAACTTCACAAATGAAATACGACGTGAATACTCACCATTGCCTCAGCTACAGGAAACTTCTTGTCATTCCTCTCTGCTATAACCTTGCTGTCTGCAAATCTAGTTTGGAGGTTGCCCAGATAGCTCTGCATTTCTGTCTCATGAAATATCTGAACTGTCTTTTCCTTTTAGGTTTTATTTGTGGAAGTACAGTTGTCATGGAACTTCTCTGTGAGCCACAGCCCAGGAGTCCTGAACCCTTTATTTATTTGCAGAAGAGAATATACAGCATCAAGGATGCGGGAAATTCTAGAGTCCTGCAAAATGGAAATCACGGTGTCCATCTTTGAAAGGATGGGAGGGAAGACAAATACAACCAAAGGAATTACATTTAGCCCACTTTCCCTTCCTAGAAATAGACAAATTATCTATGTGTAAGCACTAGAAGATAAGAAGGTAATGAGAAACATCTGGCATCAATAAATCAGAACAAAACATGTCAATTTACCCTGATTTCTTCTACCTGAGGAACTTTCTGAATAGGAGGAGGTCAGTGTGATACATCTTAAATCTAGTAATGCCTTAGTAAATATGAAGATACTGTCTAAATACAACATCTGTAAGGTAAGGATATAGCCTACCCTTAATACTCTGGTTGGAAAATCAGAAAAGTTGTCAGTGGCTCCTGTGGGTTTTAGAAAAGGGTTAAAGGTAACGTGATAGTATCCTTAATTCCATGTTCTATATTGAAATGAACATGAAGGTTCTCTGGTAGTGGTAGTTATGCTGGCTTTAATTTTCCTCTATTGTTAAATTTAAAGTATGGAAATCCAAACTGAAAAGAAGTTAGTCTTGTACAAGCAGCACACTGAGCAGGTGTGCTGTGAAAAAACAGACTTTTGAACAAATAGAAGTCCAAGTGTAGGCCATAAATTAAAATTGTTGTTTAGCTTGAGCAGAGAGTCTTTCCAAAAAGTGTAATGCAGGGGGATCCATAGTCAAATCATCTAACTAGAAAAATAAACCAAAAAACCTTGAAAGTTTCCAACAGTATACAAAAATCTAGTGAAGCTGGTAAATGTTCTTGCTATTAAGGTGTCAATACATAAAATGTATTGACAGGACCAAAAACATTGCTCCCTCCTGAAAGGAACTCCTACTTTATGAATGTTATTTCAGTATTGATTTGTCTCAAGGTGATACCTGGAAATCAGGCATTCAGGAAGGTGATTTAATCCCTCAGTCATAGTTCCAAACTGACCTTTCTTAGCTGAATTGTTATTACTGCTAATTAGAGGAGTAGGTCTAATGGGTAATATTTATACTGTGTTAATCAGGAGTATCAGTCTCTATCATTTGGTAACTGGCTTGCCTATATGGGTAATCTTTCTTCGAGAAAACAGAAAAGCTAGAATCTAGTAATTTTTTTTTTCTACTGCTTTTGAGTGTGTTCGGTATTAAAGGTGTTATTCTACTCAAAGAGAGATTGTCAGTGACTAATAAGACCAATTGCTTTCAGAGTTGTGTCCAGCAATTACTTTTCAAGTGACGACTAGTCAATGTTCAATTGGTTAGGAGATGTCTTTAAATGATTTAAAGAAGAAATCATTGCATCGTTGTGTGCCATTCCAGGTTCTATGAATAATAATATTCTCTAGCCACTAGTGGCATTTACAGCAGTTATGTTTTGGTCGTGTTTAGGTGAAGCATCCTTTGGCAATGGATAGGACTGGCTTAAGGTTTTAGGGGAACTAAAAATGTTGTTAATTATATAGTTCACTGGAGGTTTTTACACTGGTTGGAATTAAATAATTTTTTTAAATTTTTTTCTCATGTTAGTTTTGTGTCATGTGGTGCAATGATCTAGTAAATGCTTGATATAAAAGCAGAGAAAATTACATGCCCCTGATGCAAATAGATGCAAATTATTAAGTCTTTATAACAGTTCAGTGTTTAATAATTTCTCCACAACAAAGTCCAATGGAAAACAGAAAGACACATAGGAATCTACGAACCTTAATTTAGCCCTGTGTAGCTAAGATTGAAGAAGGCCAAAATCTGCTTAAATATTTGTTGTATTAAGGTCTTTTGCTAACATAAGTGTCATGTTAAGAAACTGGGTTTCCTTGAGCCCTTTATGTTGAGCAGCTTGCCAGTTTCCCAAGAAAGATGAGACCCTTGTGCCCAACCAGCCTGTCTGCTACCTGCACTTTGACAGCCCACTGTATCGGAGGGTGATTGACTGACCTGTTCAGGGACCCCCACGGACAGCGTCACTGAGTCAAATCCCTTATAACAACTACTCGAACCTCCGGAGGCTTACACAGAATGAACTTCAGCTGAAGATTTTTATTATACAAAACGCAAGTTTGTGACAGAGTCAGGTTCGAGGATTGCCAGTGATAATACTCTATCTGCAAAACAAGCTTAAAACAACACATCAAGTAACAGCTAGCATGAGTTAGTCATAGAACAAAGTTCTTACCCAGTAGGCGTTCCTATGTGGGAGAGGACAGTTCAGCCCGTTGACTGATCCCAGAAGTTACGATGGAGTCTTCCCTAACTTCTCCCCTCCTTTGTTCACTTTTTATGCTTCATAGTACATGGCATATTCATTATCATACACAAGATTAGTTACAGGTTTCTTGCCTCCAGTGCAAATTAGTATGCATCCTCAGATAGCGCTACTGAAGTTTATCACTAACTACACATGTTCCCCAAGTGGGGTTTTGTGCTCTTTTGGTGGAGGCTATTTGAATTGGAGGTCACGAACTCCCACTGCCACAAGTGCCTTTGTCGTACTATCAACCAAGTTTCTGTGGATTGCAACACTTTATCAACTTGCCTTCTCTTGCAGCCAGAATTTCCTCACTTGGAGGCTTCTTTCTGCACAACTTAGAGATAACAGTGTTCTTTTCACCATCCATTCTTCTGTTTCCCACCCTTCCCCAGGTTGACACCCTCGATTAGAAGTCCCTTCATTCAT
Organism: Falco biarmicus; assembly: GCF_023638135.1. Taxonomy (NCBI): domain Eukaryota; kingdom Metazoa; phylum Chordata; class Aves; order Falconiformes; family Falconidae; genus Falco; species Falco biarmicus. The sequence continues at coordinate 32,810,361 of NC_079292.1, read as the reverse complement.
AAGAACTTTAGAGAAACACTGAATTAGTGTGTGGTAATTTGGGATTTTAGACAACAGTTCCCCCCCTCGGATTATTCCAGTCCAGGACTAGTCCATTTTCTTTACATTTAGGTGGAGCTTGAGTGACTTGTCACACATATTTTTGTTACCAACTGGTATCATGTGCTCAGTGAGGTGTAGTAGTTCCTTGGAGGCAGGTAACTTTGGGATGGAGGTGTGTGCTAGTATTACAATGAGATTATTTCATCTGAGAAAAGTAATTTCACCACAATGGTTGGCTCAGCCATGGACATCTCATGTATTTGTCATTTGACAACTGCTATACATCTTATCAGCTGTGTGGTACCATCAAGTTCTCATTCCCGCAGGGAGCACAAGAGTCTGGCTGTGGGGTCTCCACTCGGCTCCACCCTCCGTTACTCCTATCAGTGTGTGCTGAGACAGCAGCACGTGTTGCTTAGGGGGCTGTGGTAAAGCAGATTCTGTGCATGCCAACTGTCCTGAAAGCGATAGCTGTATTTTACCCTAAAAAGCTTTCTATAATACTATGCTTCTATTAGGCCCCAGTTTTCTCTAATCCCCCCGCAAAGTAATTTTCCCACAATAAGTGAAGACAATTTCTAGTAATAATTTTTTTCCAAAAGAGGGAGGAATGGGAAAGATACAGAGGAGGACCAGGAATATCTGCATGGCAGGTGGAGCTACAAAATCCCACATAGAAAGTCAGCACAGTATTTCTCATTTTGAACAAACTTGACTACATTCTATAGAAATGTTAAAAAATATTCATTAATCATTTCTTGCTTGTGTAAAAGCAACTTCATGAAGTCCAGCCTGTGCCCAGTGTATTTGCTAAAGGAAAGCATTTGCACAGTTTCTGTTGTCTTCAATAGCCATGAAAACATAAGATTGAAAACCCCACCACAGTTGGACGCTTTATTACATTATTCTCCAGTATGTACTTCTGACTTGATTCTGCTCTGTGATACTTACTGTACTACAGAAATGAACCTACCGCTTCCAATTGATTTGCACCAGTGGGAGTGGGTGCAGATTGAAGCTTATTGCATCCAGAAAGTCGAAAACCAGAATTTCAGGGCCTGATATTTTTTCATGAGGGTTTAAACTTGACAAATACTTCCCTTAAATAATGCTGCTCATTGCTAGAAATGGTTGAATCTGAACGTAGGTGATTACTTCTAATAAATCTTAGTGATTCTGAAAATGACCCTGCCTTCATGGATAGGATTCTTTTAAGTCAGTGGAGTGATCATTGCATTATAACTATGAGTAGGAGTAAAACTGCCTACCCTTTCCCCAGCACTCCCTCTTCTCCTAGGAAAAGCACTGCCTGTTAGGGGAATGTATTTTGTCCTGCTGTTGATGCAGTATTTCACACAAATAATACAGCTGTGAAGTCTGGAATTAAAAAAAAACACAACCAAAACCAGCAGAGGGATGCATATGAATAGCCAGAGGAGAAAAAATGTTGAAGTGAGATCTGAAAGCAAATGAGAAGAAAAGAGAGAGCCTGCATGACAATGGGATAATGAAAGGGCATGGCTGCACAAGTTGAAGGGAGAGAGAATAGTTGCAGGTAGGTACCTGGCTTGTGAGTCTCAGCAAAACCAGCTCATTTACTTGTATTAATAAAAATAATGTGGGCGTGGGGGGGGTGGGGGGTGTGGAGTGTGTGTGTGGGGGTGTTTGTGGGTGTGTGTGCAGTTTTGAATTTCCAGGAATTGCAACAAAGGGAGATGACTGGTTTGGGGTTTTTCTTTTTGTTCTGTTACAGGCAGAACGCTTGCAACTTGGGGGATTTTTACTTAATTTACAGCCAGTTAGCACTAACTTCTGATCGCTGATCCAGGTATTAGGTGGGAAAAAAAAAAAAAAAGAGAACATAATTAAACACTTTAAGAAGAACCTTACCTTCCCCAGGCTCTACTTTGTCCAAACATCTGCCCTGCTCCCCTCCTAGTCCCCTGTTCCACTGTGTGTCATGCTCAGTCATCCCAGGGGGAGGTGGTGGTTGGTGTGTGATGGCTGCTCTCTGCTGCTCTTCCCTTCTCACTCCTTCCCCTCAGGCCTTCCTGGGGCTGCATGTCCCGAGTGGCATCTTCCACGATGTCTCCAACAGGAACAGAGGCGGTAAACACCTTTTCCTTCTGGCAAATCCATGGGTTTGTATGGTACTGCAAAAACGGCTAGGCAGGCTGTTGGTAGGATTATTGATACCACTAGTCATATACATACAAAAAAATTTTAAAAATAAAATGTTGCCTTTAAAAAATGTTAAACTGAAAAATTCTGAAATGCTATCAATGCATCCAAACCAAATCCAGGTGTACTTACATGCTTCTGTCTCTAAATACCTTCCTCTCCCTTCAATCAGGTACAACTCTTGCGTTTGCTAAAAGCAGCCATCGGTATATTGATGATGGAGTAGAGGCTGCCTCTTAGCAAACCTTTCCGCAACGTATGGCCCCATGTAGTACAAACCAAAATCAAGGCAGAACAATTCCAGGTACTCTGGCCCTGTTAGGGCACGCACTTGTAAAAAATAATGTAGTCAAGTGGTAGCCAAGGTTGGGGTTGCCTCAGAAGTCTTGGTTTTTCTTCAGAGAAAGTTCTTGCATGACCTGCTTTCTTCTATCTCTGCAAATTGTGTAGTACAGAAAACATTAGTTATTAGTTGCGACACCACTCTGTGAGGGTGGTGACTGGTTGCGAAAAAGCCTTGCTTGCTTAGGCGATCTTCATCTAAAGCCCTGAGGCACAAAGTTTTTTCCTTCTGTCACTTCCCTTACAGAGACCTCAGGTGAAGGACAATCTCAGAGATCAGTTTACCATTAGTACTAAAAGTATATGCTATTTTTTTTCTTGCTAAGCTGGCATAGTAATGCCATAATGTCTAGACTTCCTCCTTTTCTCATTTCCTCAATGTCAGGACTGTCCCAGCTTGCTCAGGATTTTTCAAGATGTCACTGAAGATTTGTCTATATCGGTGAAGAGGTGCTTCAGCTCTGGGTCCTCCCTTTGTGTATTGAATTATGGGGCAAAATGCCTCTCATAAATTTCCACATTCATTTCAGTGCTTTCCAGCCTGTAGTATTCAAGAGCCGTAGGGATACACCACGATAGCCCTCTTCATATTTTAAGTACAGAATATAATATTGCTTACCCAGACCCATGGGCCAGGGGCTGAGGGATAACAAAAGGACATTGTCAAAACTTTCCATCCCAAAGTGCTAAAATAGGAACCCTGTCAAACTTCTGATTAAATTCAGTGGGGACAGGATTTTATCCTTATTCTGAATGTGATGGGATTTCTCCTTTGTAGTCTTTTTACCCTTTCTACATTTCCCATGTAAGAAGGTAGTTAAAAGTGTACTATTTTTGGGAAAGAATGCTATGACAAATTTCACTGTGTGGATGGACAAAAAGAACCTTAAAACACTTGTGAGCACTCAGGAGATCTCATTTGATTATTTTTTCCAGATCTAACACATCAGCATACTGTTATATAAAAACTAATGTTTGTATTTTTTCCTAATTTCACTTTTCATCGAGTATTTTCTAAAGTATGAACAGCGTCCGTTCACAGGAGGTAGACCTGACCCTGAACTCCAAGTCTAAATAACACAGTGTTTTGGTACACTATGAGCCTTGTCTGAATTACTACAATTTGGACCCATCCTTACTGTGCATAAGAAAAACAGTTTTGAAATGCATGCTTCATATGTCCTACAATGTGGCCTCTCAAAGTAATATGCACTGTATTCCACTGCGGAGTGCATTCACATGTTAAAAGCAACAGAAATACAAAAATGTCCTCAGAGTATCCATATGAGCTAAATAAAATTTCCTCTTTTGAAGTAGAAAGTTGAAGGATTTGACCCAAGTTACAGAGGATAAGAATGCCGGGATTTATGACTTTGTTTCTCAAACGGAGGAAAACTTTACCCTGAAAAGACTAGTATGTCTGTGAGTGATACACTGGGGTATCTTCAGCAGGAGCTTTCTTCTTCAGCAAAAGACTGAGGTAAGCTACTCTTCCCCGGGAGCTCAAAATCTTCATTACAACTGATTTTGCTACACTTTATAGTTCACTGCTGCTTGTGTACTGAAGGATCCTCTTGCTGCTGTCAAGCCCAAATATAATGAATGGACTGTGGGATCAAAGTATAAAGCTGCAGATGGTTCCTATAAAGTCTCACTTATCCTCTGTTCCTGATGATGCATAAATCCCTAGCTCCATCTGCCTGCTATTTTCTTCAGCACCTTGGGCATTATAACTCATTTAGAGGTGGCAGGGAAACTCATTCCAAACTGCAAAGGTTTTGCCAAAAAGCACAAGACACTGAACTTAACCCTCTCCATTGCAGGAAGAAATGCCTGCTTTATTTTGTACTCTTATCAAGGTAGAGAACAGGCTATTTGGAAGCCTAGGGTATCAGGCAGGAAATCCTCATTCCCTATTTTTCTGTGCTTTACAGTGAGAGGGAGTGATGATGAGCTCATATCCTGACAGATTTCACCATCATTCTGTTTGGCCTGGAGTTACTTGCAGTCACCCCTGTGCTTGCCTGCATGCTATGAATAACATACTGTCAGGAAAAAAAGAGTTCACGGCTTCTTACTCCATTGCTTGCAACAGGAAGCTAATTTCATGCTGCTTGTTTGGTATTTTAGGCTTTGGCCTGGATTTCTACAGTCATGTCTAGAATAAATGACATTAAATGCAGATTGGTTGTGCAGATTGGTGTTGAGTTTTGTTCAAAGAAATTTTTACTTGGAGGGTGGGGTGCAAGACACCAGGTAAAGAAAGTACCTAAAATTGTCTCAGCTACAGAGAGCAAGCTCTATGGGATGATGCAGTCTGAGAGAGAAAAGGCTATAGGGAAAAAATAGAGTGAACAGAAACCCTGAGGGTTTGGGAGCAGAAGACCTTGTGGGTGAGGGGAAGACATCTACAGATGGAGCAAGGCCAAACTGAGTCCCTGTGAGAGACTTGCTGGTTTGGTAAGGGTAGGCTCTGGTGAGAATTCTCATTTCTCCTGATGGGTGTGATTTTTTCCTAATTAAAAAGCTTTCTAAAAAAGCTTTATAAATTTTTAATGATTCTGAACATGATTTGGAAACTGAATGAACATTTCCAGCTGTTCTTACTAGCATATGTTACCTTTAAAAATACCCGTTTTGATTTCGGAAGGCACTTTTGTTACTTTACTTAGTTGTGCTCACTGTTTGCTTATCCCCAGGGCAGGTACATCCTCTTCACTGTATCAGGCAGGAGTTCTGATCCTAAAGTATGATTGTACTGGACGAAGACTGCATCTTACCACATGCACGTGATGAAATTAATCAGCACAGACACCCTTCTCTTGGTCACTTCTTGGCTCTTACTGCATTTCTCAAACACTGATGTTCTTCTAATGTCAGTCTTGGGGGACGTATGGCCCTGCATGCATAAACGTGAGTGGTGTTGAGATTCCTAGGTGTCTCAAGGAGCAAGAGGTATCAAACAGCTATAAACCAAGGATATGTTTACAGTTGTTTCACTCACAGACATATGAGAAAAAGTGATTTTTTCTTTAACCTTGTTTTCCAGAATGATGGAACTGATAGCAGTGGATTCCCCACGAGTACTTTTTGCTATTTTGATCAAGCACTATCCACTGAGGTATTTCAAGTCTTATCCATACACAGAATTCAATGACATTTTTAGAAATTGTTTAATTATACCAGTGCAAGCCAATATGTATACCAGTGCAAGCAAAAAGCCCTAAGTTGCTTTAAGTTGATTTTTCTCAAGCTGCTTATCCAAACAAATAACTGATAAAATAGCATGGGTTTCTGTATAGGGGTGTCACATTAAATAAACCAATTTAAGTCATAATTTAGCTGAAGTGATAGAGATGTATCTGCAGGCACAGTTCTAGTGTGTGTTTTCTGTCCTCACTCTGTTACTCAAACATCATAAGATTTAGCTGTTCTAATTGTTCCAGTTTTCTTATTTTTACATCTTTCCTGCATCTCCTTGCAATACAGTAGCACCTAATAACTAGATGCAAGTTAAATTATTTACAATATTGCTTTCTGGCACTCCCTGAAAAAACCTATGATGTTCTTGTTTAGCCTACCTGCTAAACCAAGGGACTGATTTTGGTGCAAACAGTATTTTTCTAGCATTTTTTTCAAAGCTGTGTGTGACTTTAGATCAGAAGAATCTATTTCCATTAGAACATAAAACATAAAAAAATTCAAGCATTATATTCCCTTCTAGTTGTATCATGAAAGCAAACTACAATCTACAGCAGTGGAAACAAGCTTACAACAAGAAAAATGTCCTGCCTAACACCCAACACATTTTAGTAAGGCTGAAGTTTATGGTACCTGTTGGATTGCTGCAAATGCACAGAACAGAAATCAGTGGACGTGCATCTTGCAACTACCACTCCAGACTGTAGCTTTGTAACAGAATCTCCCAAAGCCCTGCCAGCTTGTACTTGACTTTCTTTATGTAGAAAATGTCCTGAGAGTTCAATGATCTGTCAGAGTTAGATTATTCAGTCTTTGGATACACTGCAGAACACACCTTTTTCCTTCATTTTTGCTGACTGTACAGGAAGGAACAAGCTGAGGGCTGAATGGATTTTCATCTTTTCATAGAAAAGATTTTTGATTGTTAGACAAAGGTCCTTTTACATGATTTTGTAGTATTATTCTAGGTATAAGATGCACAGACTACAGAGAGAAACCTACTGGGTTTTTTATGTACTAGATGATATAAATAATATATGAGATCAAGTACACCTTTGCTACCTTCCTGCATTTTTATGTGCTCCTTTTTATTTTACTGTTTCATAATGCAGACAGCTATATATTAGGCCATAAATCATTCTGTTTCTTCTGATGGTGTTACTGCAGACAACCAAAGGAAAATAACAGTGTTCAAAATAGGGGTTACTTTGCTTTTGGTTTCCTTACTTTACACATGGTAGAAAGAGTAAAATAATATTTTTTTTCAAGCTGTGACTTGCAGAGTTATGGAAGAGTTGAACTCTTTAGATTGTATGTCATTATAAATAGTGTTTAAAAACTGGGAGTCTAAATAGATATATGTCAGACTTTGGAGTCAAATTTTGGGCCTAAAGCAGTGAAACTGATGGAGAATGAGGCAAAAAAATTCTCTGTCTGCCTGGCTTACTGCTGGGTTTTGTTATGCTGCATTGTAGCACAAAAGCTAGGGTTAGCTGAAAGAGAAAATGCTAACAGGATTTACATGGGTAAAAGGGTAGGTACAGTTGCAATAAAGGTTTGTGTGTCATGGTTTAACCCCAGCCAGTAACTAAGTACCACAGGGCTGCTTGCTCACTCCCCACCCCTCAACCCACCAAGGGATGGGGAGGAAAATCAGGAAGGAATGTAAAACTCATGGGTTGAGATAAGAATAATTTAATAATTGAAATAAAATAAAATAAAATAGAAACAATAATAACAGCAATTATAATGAAAAGGAGGGAGAAGGGGAGAGGAACAAAATCCAAAGGGAAGGGAGGAAAGAAAACAAGTGATGCACAGTACAGCTGCTTGTCACCTGCTGATCGATGCCCAGCCAGTCCCAAAGCAGCAAGCAGCAGGCCCCGGCCAACCCCCCCCCAGTTTATATATTCAGCATGATGTTACATGGTATAGAACATCCCTTTGGTCAGTTTGGGTCACCCGTCCTGGCTGTGTCCCCTCCCAGTTTTCCATGCCCCTCCAGCCCTCTTGCTGGCAGGGCCTGAGAAACTGAAAAGTCCATGACTTGGTATAAGCATCACCCAGCAGCAGCCAAACCCATCAGTGTGCCATTAACCTTGTTCTCACACCAAATCCCAAACACAGCAGGGCACCAGCTTCTAAGAAGAAAATTAACCCTATCCCAGCTGAAACCAGGACACCATGATACAACCAAGCTCCATGTGACCCCAGCAGACCCATCCAAGAATGCAATCCTGGTGTCTTTGCTCTTGGGCTTGCTGTCGGAGTCAGGGTGGTGCTACTGGAGAAGTCTAAGAGGGCCATAACTATCGCTCTGGCTCCTACCAATGCATCCATCAAACCCCTGGCCGTTGGAGTCAGGATGCATGAACAGGTTTGTAGGCATATATGTGTGCTTGCATGTAAGAACCAGTGTCCTGTGTTTCAAGCAGGATGTAAACACCATGTGCTAGGGATGACAAGTATGCTGGCCTTCTGTTTTCTTTAATAAAGGCGTGGAATTTAATGCATTAACAAAGACAGGGGAGTAACCATAATGTGATTTTTCTTCAGATAACCTGAACTCTGTTGAAACAGATACCAGGCTGGCAGGACAGACGGAGAAGCTTGTTACCATGCTTTAAATATGTAATGGGCACATGCTCTGTACCGAGTTGGGGTCTTGAAGAAAGCTGACTGTAAAAAGGGCCCCAAAGAGCTGGATTCTGGGTGAGATATCTTGTTTCCTAAAAGCAGTCAGACCACGTTAGTCTTCCACAGTATCCCTTTCACTGCAAGGGAAAGTAGTGCATGGGGTAGCGCTGTGTTTGCTGTGTGCTTGAAGAAGAAATGGTGGGCAAACCTTGAAGCAGGGGCATCCCTTTGTTTTCATGCTTAGATGGCCTCAAAGTGTGAAAAAGTATCTACTGTGACGAGTGCTTTGTGCAAGCAGCTTAGTCCACCCGCAATACTGACCAGGACTTGAAGAGCTGACGCAAGCTGTTTCTGTTCCCAGACAAAGGCACAGGTAGGATTGTCGGTCTTGCTTCCTGGGAGTAACCTACTGGGAAATTGCAAAGTAATAAGGAAAGAGCTGGACTGGACTGGAGTGCTACCATTAGAATAATTTGTTTATATTTTGGTCTCATCAGCGAGAAAAGCCTGCTTTTCAGAAACATACTAGATCAAGTCACCTCATACCTCAAGAAGTAATAAAAATATGCTGAAGTAAGCTTTTTTCCTTCCACGTGAAGCTTCTAATTGCCATGAATGAAGTAAAAGGCTGTGTTTGCCTCACTGCAAGACAGCAGTGGGAGTTAAAGGATAGAGTGAACGTCCGAGCTATCAGCATGTGTACACACACAAAATGACTTACTCATATAATTGTGCACACATTAAATCAGCTTCAATTTAAAACAAAACAAAACAAAAGTACTGAAATAAAAATGAGATAAGAGCACAGGAGGTGCAGGAAGATGGATAATTACAGCTGCAGGAACCAGAGCAGATCTTCTTCTCTCCAGCAGATGGTAGGATTTTCTCAGCTACAAACAGGCAACAGCAAGAAGAATCACTGGAAACCTAGTCTCTAAGGCAGCCTCCAGCCTTTTTTGACTTGCAGATTCCTAAAAAATTTGGTGGACTTAAAGAGTTCAGTAGACAGCCAAAGCTGCTGGAAGAGATTTGGAAGTTACCTGGCAGAACTGCTAGCAGCAGTCCATGTAGCTTGGGTTTAAACTACAGGTGAATTATCATAGCTTGTCCATAATATTTATGTTATATACATAATATATTATGTATATTACCACAGGGTGTTTTTCCATATAGCTGTGACATACAGTTTAGGGAGATCAGATAAGAAAATGTGCCAAGTAGAAGGATATTTCAGCTTTTGAGTATGAACTTTTCCAATGATCTGAGCCCTTCTGGGTGACTTCCCAATGTCTGTTTTCAGCCACTGTTGGAGGTAGGATACTGGGCTGGATAGACCTTTGATCTGACCCCATATGGCTACTCTTATGATACTTTGCTATGTTACTTACTCTAGTAAATTATTTAAACAATGTGAAGAAATAAAATTTTGTTATAGGTCTTATTTAAGTCCTTATTTACCACTATGTTGTGAAGGAGCTTGTAGGTAAGGCAGCAACATTTAAACTCCAGGCAGCAATACGGATATTCCCTGTAAATATTTTGACAAGTCACTCATCAGCCAGTTTTTCAGCTTTCTACCTGCAAATTGGGTACAATGCCCTCAAGAGATAAGGATATATTCTTTGGAGAACTTTGTCTTTGTTAGGTGCTCAGGTACAATACAGAAGAGTTAGAATGATTGCTAGGAAGATGGACTGTAAGCATGACCTCTTTATCTAAATATACCCTTTTAGCTAAACTTTGAAATAACTCCTGAGATCTCATCTTCTACCAAATGCTGCATTTCAGGTTTGCTAAGAATAAACATTCATTCTTGTTAAAATGGTAGATTAGGTAGGCTTGATTTTTTTTCATTTTTCTTTATTCATTTTAATGTGTTCAACCACTATAACTGTACTGGTACAAATCTAAAGCTGCAAAATAGATGTAGGCCTACTACCTTCCTCGTAAACAACTATGTGCAGGAGTAATCTGTAGAAGTAGGATAGATATTTTTTTTCTAACATATGCTAACTATATTAAGTGGATTTCCATGTTACTTTATTCTGATTTAACTAGTAAAACCACTGCACTCATTTTCTCAGTGGAGTTCTTTCACCTCTGCTCACAAAAGCAGAGTGATAGGATCACAGAACACATCTGGATTTGGAGAAGTGAACCTTTGCAAAGCAAGAACAGCTTTCCTTTGTGATACAAGACTTTTGTCTGTAATTTCCATTTTGTTGTTGAAATTTTTGTTTGAGAGTTTAGAAACTTAGAATATAGAATCATAGAATGGCCCAGGTTAGAAGGGTTTCCTGAGCCACTGGGAAGCAACTAGTTATCAGGTACTCATTAACTTCTGCCGAAGTTGTCTTTTTTTGTGTTGCTTGATTTGTATGATAAATAAAGGAAATGTTTTTCAACTACAGAAATATGTGGTCAAATACCTTTTTTTCAGGGTCCAGTTCTTGCACCTTTCTTGTATAGTGTTCTGTTCTGCAAGACAAGACAGCCTGCTGGAGCTGATGAGATAACTCAGCAAGCAGAGTGCTGTCCCCTGCTCTCTTACCAGCTTCTGTGCCTTCCTCAAATTGTGGCCCAGCTGTGAAACCCTGCAACAAAAGGTAATGCTTCTGTCTCTGTTCTCTTAATAGAACCACAGTTTGAAATAGGGTGATGACTGGAGAACTTTCCCCCCTCTCTTCATGAAGGTAGTAGGAGAGGACTGAATCCAGTGTGGTTCTGCATGGATTCATGCATTCATTTAAAAATCAAGGACGGTGGAAAAGAGAAAGTAACTTAAAAGATCAGCTGTCATTTTTTTATTGTTCTTCTAATAAGCCAGATTAGATAAGGGTAAGGCAGTACTAATTTGTCTCTACAGATGTGTAGGTTTTATTTATGCTTTTTGGTTTCTGAGGGAACCTTACTGTGTATCTTTTGTGCAGGTTTAGAATTTGTGGATTAGCAGAATTCAGTTTGCCATAATATTTCCCTGTAATAGCAACTTCAACTTCAGAACAGATAGATAGATATTCAACCATCTGTCATGGGCACTGTTTACAAGGCGGCCAAGTTGCTCCTTTGGCTCTAGTAAGGTAAGAGGCCCTGAATGATGTTACTGCTGCTTTTACTGTGATCATTCCCAGCCATCTGCAGTCCCTGGAGCATCATGGATGTCCCCAGAGCTTCTAAGCCTATTTTCCATCTGTTGCCTTCTCACCTACAGCAGCACTAATATGCCCCAGAAGATTTTGCTGCTTTCACTGACAGCAAGAGCAACATTTGGAGCCTTCTGCTGTGTGCTGGTGCTGCTGGGAGCTGGCAGGCAGGCACCAGGAATTAACGGTTTCAGAGCCCTGCAGATTAGGGTTAGACTCAGAGTTAGACCGTGGCTGGAGCCATATGCCATACTTAACCTGGGAAATGGGAAGCTCACGTACAGCCTGAAAAGTGCCACTGGGACCTGACACCTGGGTGTCCACAGCTGTTAATATGATTCCCCTCACCATTTGTAGCTGGCAGAGGGCAGAGCCTTGGATTCCACTTCGATCTGCTTGCTGGTCAGAGCAGCTGACCCTGCCAATAAAAAGCAATTTACTGCTGTGCAACGTAGGAATAAGGAGAAGGAGGAAGGGCGAAAGTGAGTTTGCCACGTCCTCTGGGCATAACTATCTGCAAGATGTCTGGCTATCCTCTCTGTTGCTCAGGACTGAAGCTGTGAGCACAGTCGACCTCTCTGCAAGATGCAGGGGAAATGGAGAATCGAGGGGGGGATGTTTCTTGTGCTGGGGATGATGTAATAAGTTTGGAGACAGGAAGAAGCTTTCAGAGCTAGCAGAGGGAGTGACTTGGGAATAATACCCAAAAAAAGAAATAGTTTCTATTGATTTAGTGATCTTTCCTCAGGGCTGGGACACAGTCTTAGAATTTATTAATCTTTCAGCCATGGATGCACTTTGGTAGTTTATGGTTTCCATACAGGCACTCTTTTCCTCAGTGCTTCACCTTAGTTCTATACCAGCCATATGGTGGGACACTGGAGGATGTTGCCATACTTCCTTTTCACATCTGCTTCTCTGTCACAACTAGAGTCACATATCCAGGTTTCATAGAGAAATTGTTGATGACACACAGAAAGCAGCATTGGAGTGCTTATTTTCCCCCAAGTACTAAGTTGCATCAATGAACAGCCAAGCAGTTATTTCCTAATGTTACTTTTCTCTGTAAATGACTGCAGGAGTTAGGATATTGTGTGATTGTGTTGAAGTGATGGGATGGCATCGGGAACCGTATCTCTGTGAAGGAGAGAGCTGCTTTATGAGCGAGTCTGAGAGGCTGGTATAGTCTAATGATAGGAAGGACAGAGGGATAAAGGGAGAGGGAGACACCCATCCCCACTTGCAGAAGCCAAAAAGGTGAAAAAGCAAGAGCAGAGGAGAGCAAAACTCTTAAGAGAGCAGAGCTGAAAGTGGTGTGGTAGGGTTGTATTATGAATCTTGTGCTGCATTGACACAGCACTGAATGTTGCAGTGAATTTGAGTCAGTATCTCTCTGGGTAATAATCTGGCCCTTCACAGTGATCTCAAGTCTCCTTCGGCTGATGCAAACATCCAGGTGAGCATGTCCTTCACTGAAAGGACCCTTCCATCCAGCTGGACTTAGGAAGGATGGCTACCAGTGCTAGGAGGGCATGGAGACTATTTTGCTGCCACCTTGCTGGTCACGCAGGAATTCCCCATCCTGACAGCCTTACTTGACTCCATGGCAAAAAAGATTGTTCCCTCTGTCTGCATGACAGCTGGAGAGAGTATAGAGTTGCCGTATATACCAGCTTGCATTAGGTAGGCTGGCACCAGCCTTGAGAAACTAGTGTACGCCAGCCAGGGACCAGCAATGCAGGCAGAGCATTTGATGTGACCAGCTTGGGGCACAGGAACCAGTTTGATGCTGCCTGGAGAAGCACTCTATTCCTTTGTGGTCAAAGCACTAAAATTTAAACAATTTCAACAGTACTTCAAAACTCAGCAGGATAAATTTCTGACAAGAGTAATGGGAAATATGGGTTTGGTCCATATTAAAAAAAGTTCTCTACTGCCTTCCTGCTTTAGAGGTGGAAGCTGATATTTATCAAGGGAATGCCCTCATGTCAGAAATTTGCTATTTCCTTGTCTCCTGACAATAGAACATTTTTGAAAATGCTGTAGTAGCTCAGTTAATGTGCACTCCCTAAAGGCTTATCAGAGTTTGGTACCCATTTTCCCAGGAAATCTGATCCGCAGTAAGCGCATATGTTGCCCAAGCTGAGATGCAGAGACTAAAAGCCCGGCATCAGCTGCTTCTGGCTGATGCAGACTTTGTGGTACTTGACAATACAGCTGACAGCAATAAGCCTGTCTCTCAGGGATTTTCAGTGCTCATTCTGGCAGCAATGGGACAAGACCTGGAGTACAGCACAGAGTGATGGGAAGGTGATAGAGAGTGGTGAAAAGGCACCTAGAAATAAGATTGGAGCAGGGAGTTGTTGGAATAGTGCAAACAAAATACTGGGACCTGTATAATGCTGGATAAGGGTAAGGGATTTAACTGTTTCAGGTACTTTGAAAAAAAGAGTCTGGAATGCAAGAAAAAGGAAGTTCTCCTAAGGAAAAGAAACCACATTGTGACACTGAAAGGCCAACAATTGCTTTCCAAATAGAATGGAAGCAAAACTCACAATAATTAGCTAGTAATGGAAATTAGAAAGTAGGGGAGACAAGAAACAGAAGATAGAGTAGCAAGAAACTAGACCTGCAAAAACATTGCTTGAAACATCTGGATATTGAGGGAGCAGAAGGAAGAGAACAGCAAAGTAACTTAAAATATGAGACTGACAGTGGATAAACAAAATGAACGTGAAGACAGACAAGAGCTGTCATGAAGTTCTACAGGCCAGCTTTAAAACCAGAAACAGCAACTTCCTACATGCCTACAAGACTGTACCACATACGTATCTTCTCCTTCTACAAGAATTTGTCCTCCAGCTTCCTACACTAATTGTTGCTGTAGGACAGTTATACCTATGATTTCTTGCATGGTATTGGCAATGCAGAGGAAGTGGTAATGTTCAGCCATTAATAAAATAATCAAAATTCTCCCTTCACTTCAGAGTACTCCAGGCGCAACAAATAAAGGAAGGGAGTTCAATTAACAGGATACAGGTAGCTTCGTTACTCTTCTTCTGTAGAGCTCTTGCAGAAAGACTGAAAAAAATTAACTGCAGAAATGGAAGAGAAGAATGAAAAGGAAAGAACAAAGAAGTGAAAATGGACTCTTTAGCAAATAACTATCTGATTAGGCACTCTCCTGTACTGTGAGTTAGACCAAAAGAAAATTTATCCTTGCTGCCCATCCGTTGACTACTCTGGAGACAGAGCTGTACTGCATAAAGCCTTGGCATTCTCAAATATGTTTTCCTCAGTGACCATCTCAGTTAATTGTGCCAGTGTGGAAGAAAAGTGGAAGAGAAATGAGATTGTTTCTGGTTTCACCACCGACTTGCCAAAACGATACAGTTTATGCTGCCTAGAAGCTGGCACAGACTTTGTTCCTTGTGCCAGGTCCAACTCTTTGGCCAGAGATGTGTGCTTCAGGATGTGAGGAGCACAGCATTGCCTGGCACTGAGGAGAACAGAGACAGACAGAGCTCTCCATACAGCCCAAGGTCAAAAATGAGGTTTCAAAAGTAGTCGTGTTCCTGTTGTGAAAAGATACAGGAGCACAGCACCTTTTTCTGCAGCCACTGTGTTTTGTTTGCTGCTAATAAAAGGCCTCTGTGAGAAACCACAAATGGACACACAGCTCCACCACACCTTTCAACACAAGCAGAAACTCGGAGGAGGCTTTTTGCTGCTGCTTCTGTGCTTCATCTTTACAAAGCTTCTTTCAGAGGAATACCGAATGGTCTCATTTATTAATGACTTTGAAGCTCTTTTCTCTTTGGAGGAAAGGCTTTACAATAACAACTATAATGCTGCAATCCTATATTAATCTCTGGATGTCCAGTACAGATGGGGCTAGAATTTGCGTGCGTTATCCACTTTAATAAAGAGCAACGTAGCTCTCAGCAGATCCCTGAATGACCTTTCTAGGCTTTAACAAATGATATATCCAGGTTTGTTATGCTTAAGCAGCAGCATCTTCTACTAATATTTTCTCCTTGACTGAAAACTGAAGACCAAGTTACTCGAGCAGCAGAAGTTGTATCTATTTAATATTCCTAGTCTTGCTCTGTCTAGCCCCACACCCTGTAATCAAAATCTCATTTCAGACTGTAGAACTATATGAAAATGTTTTCCTTTCTTTGGTGGTTTGTTTGTGTTTGTTGTTTTTTTTTAAAAAAAGAAAACTACTTATTTGTTTGGGCTTTATTATGACTGTGTATTTTCACTGGGCACTGAATGTTTTGCATAGATTATAGCATCTACGGTGGACCTAACACCACTGAAACTGGTTTAAATCACCAGAATCTACTGGATGCTGTTATATCATTCTGTAAATAGAGAGGGAGCAATGTGTGTGTCTCAGTAACTTTTAACTCTTTCTGAATTTTTGGTATTTCCATAGACAGACCAAGTATTTAAAGATGGAAAGTGAAATTAGAAGACACTTCAAATCGTAGGCTGACAAAAGGACCTGTGCTTTTCATTCTTTTCATTGCCTTACATTTGTGATTCTTATTGGGGGGTAGGTTTATCAACTCCCATTCTCTCACTGTGGTGCAGTTAATTTTTTGAGCCCTGCAAAACGCACGTCTGAACTGTGTAGGAACCTGCACTTCCCTAAAGCAAAGCAAGAGAAGCAAGTCCTTCGGCTCTCATTCTCTCTCTGTGTGACGGGGAAAGAGACCTCCTATGTCACACTGAAGGAAGCCAGAGAATGATCAGGGTGATTTAATGAAGATGTTTGAATACTCCTAAAGAGGAGGGCACATTTGGGTCAGAACCACTGGAAAGGGAAATATTCATGGAAACTGTAAGAAACCCTCAGGCAGTGGGACACTGACTCTGGCAAGGAAAGCAAATTAAAAGAATGTCTGTAATTGGCACCAGTAAAGCAGTGCTTGAAAGTACGGATAGCCAGACCACCTACTGAAGCAAGTTCATACTAATAATTTGATCCTTTCAGCTCATTAAGAAGCAAAACACAAAGCAGAGAACAGCCCAAATGTTGAATAAGACTGTTCGTTACTCCAGTCAGTTAAAGTGGGGTAAGGAGCTGGAATGTATTCCAGAAGAGTGTCAAAGAAAAAGGAATGAGCTTGTGAGCAGATGTGCTAGGCTCTTGCCTCCCTTATAAGTGCAATATATATGTGTATACACACAAAGCAAAAGAAATGTGGGAAATAGAACAGACTGGGATGGTCTGAGATGATCCTTTGTTCTCAGGTGGGTGAGCACTGCTGTCAGTAATTGCTAAATGTTAAGAGGGTCTTGATGCAGTGTTACATATGGCAGGTGGCCAAAGGGCATGCAAATTGCTCCTGACACCCCAGTAACTAATCAGTATGTCATCTTTGATGTAATTCTTCTTACTGATTTGGATCCACAAAACTTTATTGCTGGAGGCAGATCCTCGAATCCATACCCAGAAGTTAGGAACCTCTTCTCTCTGTGTGGTGAATCAGAAATGGAATGAAAGCAAGCTTGTGTGCTGGTAAGATGGGCTGAGGGAAACATAACCACAAAGAAAGCATACTGCCGGGGGTGTCCCTGAATCCCAGCTCTCTCCTAATGCTGAGGTGGACTCCCTTTTCTCTCAGGCACCTAACCCGACTTTTTGGGTACCCTCCTTCCCTATTCCAACTTCTAGAGGGGCACAGCAAAGAAGGAAATCCAACATTTTGGGGACAAGGAAGAGCTTGCACATAGCCTAGTGAGGAGAGAAAGGCAAGGTGGATTTCCCACCCTTTCCTATCCTTGTTCCCAATCAAGTCAAGTCTTCTTTTCACTGGGCTGCAGGTTCATGTTGCCTCTTGTTCCCTGGTTTCCCTGCCCTGGAAGCCCTCATCTTTGCTGCATGCTGGTCCAGCTTTAACAGGCAGACTGAAGTATCCAGTTCTTTTCTTATCTTTTTTTTTCTGTCGGTGTCCTGGTAGACAAGTATGTGAACACTGCTAGAAGAAGGGCTATTTACTCTGGTCAACTTGTCCAAAATGGTCTTAAGTCAAGTTGCTTACATTCTGCTTTGCTACCCCAGCAGCTGAATTGCAGAAACCACTTCTCTAGAAATGTCCTAAACATTTGAAAAGCTGACCTCACTCTAGCAAAAATTCTGCTGACATTAGTGCAGCACCTTGGACAAAGACACAACTCATATTTAAATCCATGTTCTTTGAAGAGTACATCTTTGGAATTCTAATACAAAAGATTATTTTAATTTTTGTTTTTAACTTGGTAGCTAGGACAGTTGAAATACCACTACAAAATAATAAAAATACCAACAATAATAAGTAAGTTTTACTAAAATCATTGAAATGCCACCATCATTAAAATGTCACCTAATGGGTGAATCTGCCTGTATTAATGCACATCGTTGTTTTAATAACTAGCTCACGACAAATGCCCCACTCTCTGCTTAGAAGGAAACACTCCTTTTCTGAACAATTTTTTTTTTCTTTTGCAGGAGCCTTATTAATAAAATCATCTGGGCAATGTGTCATGAAGAACTAACTGCTTCTATAATCAGAGTTCCTGTCCTGGTTGTAGAAAGTGAATCTGTGAAATAATGGCTTAGAAAAGTGACAGGGGAAAAATGAAAGGCACCCAGTATGCAGAGAGGACAAAAAGAAGGGGTTAATATATTTTTTACTTTGAGTCAAGTCTGTCAAGTTATAAGGTTTCCATTACCAAATTTTCCTTTGTCCTGACTGCCCATGATATTTCTCAGCATGGCAAACGGCGGCAGACTTGGGCTTCTAATAACATGCACATTAAACCACAAGAGACCTTGGGAAAACTTTCTGAAATCCCAGCCACCCTGGGCTAGAGCAGCAGAAGCTTTTGTTAGAATTACACAACCCTTTGGGACATGTAAGAATAGCATCATTATGTGTAAAGAATAACCACTGTATTTATCATGGATGGTAAATGAATCCCTTTCCCACAGTTGCCATTTATAATAATGTCACTTTAGAAGGATTACATTAGGTTCCAGTCACTTTTAACCAGCATCGTTTATGTTCGTTAGCTGCAGAGGCTGTATGATATGCACGGGCATGCAGAGCCTAAAGAAAAGGAGTTCTTGAAGGTCCTTGGGTTTCATCTCTTTCAGATTCCCTCGGTAGGCCTGACTGATAGTTTTCTTTCAATTTCTCTGTGCAAGAAAGTGCAGGGGCTTGGCTTTGTAATCCGCAGTTCACACACAAGCAGTGCCCTGCTAATGTGCTGGGACGCCATCATCCAGTGAGGAAGGCGTTTCTCTGTGCCTTGTCTGGGCGTGCCTTGGAGGCCTCTGGACCAAAAGACCAGAACAGCAAGGTGTAAGTAGCAGAGGAACTTCAGAGCAATTCAGAGAGCTCAGCCTTGCACACAAAAGAGTGAAGTTAACTCGCTGCTGAGAAAAATCTGCCTGTTCTGTGCGTGGCAGCCACTTCTTGCAAGCAGGTACACTTCTGGGTTCTTCTGCTACTCCTGCCTGATAGGAACATCCTGCCACGTCAGGGTGTTCATTAATATCATATCAGTTAGTAATAAATAATCAGTTAACAAAACTGATTATCAGCATCGCTTCTTGCAGAGCAAGGATATTCTTGATGTCATCAAAGTGGAAAGGTTTGTTTTCTGCGACAGTAGCGTAGTCTGTCTGTTACACACTACACTACGGGCTGTTCTCTGTTACATCTGTACCAGCGCTGCTTTTCTGCATCCCTTTCTGCCACCTGAAGGCATAAAATACCAATGGAAGGTTATACCAAGATTTCACAATATTGCAGGCCATTGTGCTTAATTATGTGTGATTTAAAAACATTGGCCAATCATCCAGACTATTTTGAATGGAAAGTAGTCCTTCCTTACTGATCAAAGAAATAACCAGTTTAGTTTTGGTTTTCCTCTATAGTTTCCTGCTTTCCTAGTAGATGAAAAGCAACTCTGTTCCTGCAGAAGTAGTTTATTAGCATTCATATGTCCAGAAATACCTGGTGAAAGCAACACATGGGAGAGAGATTTTCAGGAAGACTCTGTTTAACTCAGAAAAAAAACAGAAGAGAGATTATTCTATGTGACTGGCAGGCAAAGTTTTGCATCACCAAGCCACCACCATAACATAAATGAATTGACAGCTTTTCTACACAGGGGTGGTAAAATTGATGCAATAATACCTAGTAACATTAATTCAAAATAAACTGTTTAAAAAAAAAAAAAACATTCAAAAAATGAAGGACAAAACTTTGAGGGTGGCTTTACTGTTGCTCTTTCTTTTATACATATCTATAATGGCAAATTGCCATAAAAGATTTCTAGTGGAAGCTGTATTTATTCTTTTTTAGGCCAGTCATTAAGCATCTGCTGCCCTAATTGCACTAAGGTATAATTCCCCATCATAAAATGAGACTTTTCCCGTGCACAGCTTGTATTTTTTACTGCCTTTTATAACTCCAGCACTTACTGCATGTTTATCTTTTTGATAATTCTAATCAGAAATTAACAAACTCATAGTTAATAAATAAATGCACTTTTTTTTTTTTTTTTTTGAAATAGAACCCTTTCTAGACACTTTGGTCTATTAGACCGTTTACATGAGATTTGTTTCACTGGGTGTCTGTTGCTAAAAGAAGAGACAGCCTTGAAATGACAGGTAAAGACACACAAATGAAACCAACATGCAGAATATTCAGGAATATCTAGACATGTTTGACACTGGCAGCCAATAATGAGACTGTCAAGTGCCTGTCAAATTTCAGATGTTTTTGTTGTGAGGTTTGGTAATACCTATGAGCACTGCCAACAGATTGTTAAAAATAACCCCAGGAATGCACCCTTTCTAGGTCAAAACTAACTGTGAAGCCAAGTGCACTGTAATTATAGTGCACTAAATGAGTTACAGCTTGAGCTAATCACACCCCACTGAACTAAAAAGCTGTAATTACACAGGGAGATAATGTGAGCTTGGCAGGATCTCCTATGGCAGTCTATGGCTTGGAGGAAAGCTTCAAGTCCAGTTTGCTGGTCACTGCAAGCTGGGGTAGAGCTGGGCCAATTTACCGTTCAACAGGTAAAATCAAGCCTGTGCTCAATAAGGAGCAAAACTTAACGGTATTTACTTAGCAAAGATGATAGAAAGAACAGTTCAATTGCAGATTTACTCAAAATGAATGTTTGCTGGAAAGGATATTTATCAAACTAACCAACATGAAACTGGTTTTATGACAGCATGATGCTGCTGTTTGAAGGGAGCAGGCATAATCTGTTGATGTAACTGTGCAAAGAACTGGGGCCTCTATTTGTCTAGTGTTCCATAAGTTCCTCTTACGCTGAAGCAGGAGTCTGGATGAGTTATCAGATTTAGGACTTTACATTTAATTCTTGTTTTCCCAATTTTCTGAGTCTGAGTTTTGCTTTATCTTTCTGGAAGGGTACAAAATACTACTTAGGCAACTTTAGCTTTGTGCTGTCAAATATTTCATTATTGATTAATTCTCAATAAATGGATGATTTTGGCTTATCTGTGATGCATCTTGGCCTGTGCTACAGTGTTTGGCAGACAGGACGTCCTTAGCACCATAGAAATCCTGTGGAGAGCAGTTCACAGAAGTAATTTATTAATCTTAACAAATACAATGCTCTGGCATTTTGTTTAAGAACTCATGGTGAACCCTTCTTCCTAAAGGAGCAAAAGTGTGATGAAGGTAAGTAAGAGTGGATAAATTGAATTAATATTAAACAAATGAAGCAAAGACAAAAAGGCTGGAGAAGGAAAAGTTATTAATTAAATACTGGGTAGCTAATCTGGCAGAGAAGTCACACTGCATGAGGTGATGCCGGAGCCATTCATCTGGAATATTTCAAAAGACAGCCTGGGAGACAGCAGTCTTGCAGTGATGGCTTTTAGTCTTGATCATCTCTCTTAACTGGTGGAGAACTGAACTTATACTTTGTACTCATTCACACAGTGTCATATGCAACTTGTTTTACTACAGCAGTATCTGCTCAAAACCCTCCCTTCTCCCACAACTATCACTGTTGCGGTTCAACACAATCTGATAACTCAGTCAATTAAAACACAGCTTTAAATGTAGTGCCTGTAGGGACTTCTTTTTCACCAGGGGATGTTTCCGTCTCATGCTGTAGGAACTGCAGGGCAGGTGGGATGAACTGTCAAGCTTAGTTTTGCCAATAACCGGCAGAATGTTATTGCTCCTTCCAGAGTTGATAAAATATCAACGGGAGAACTTTCTTGGGTGGGTAAAAGCCAAGAAATGCTCCCTGTGGCTGAGAATGTCAGCAAGCTGGGAGAGACCTCTCCAGCTAGCTGCTGAGCTCCGTGTACGACCACAGGTAAGATAATAAAGGAAGGAAAGATACGGCTGATGGAGAATTAGGAAAGAGATGCTCAAGAGACTGATGCCAGCAGGAGTTTGACAGTGCTGTACGCGTCAGGAGAGCTGTTCTGCAAGGCCAGTCCAGCTGCTTGGAACAGACGTGCCAGCAAAAGTATCTCTGCAAGTGAAATAGGTGGGAAAGCTGGGAGAAGTAAAATAGCCCTCTCCAATTCACAAACACTGTTTTCCTTTCTTAAAATATTAATTGGATATTTTTTAAGCCACTGGGTATTTTGTCCTCCCTCTGTTCCCCAGCCTCATTAGCTTCTTTGCTGTGTTCCTTCCTGCCATCTGTCCTGACTCAGCAGGCGAGGAAGCAGTTCTTGTGCAGTGACTGGCATGAGGCTGTTAGCGGTGCCCGCAGCAGAGAAGCAGCCCTTTGGAAAAGTCTAGTGAGGCAGTGGATGCAATAATAAAACAGTGCAGGGTAGCAGAGGGAAGGAAAGAATCAAAGCTACTAGGCTTTTGGCTAGATTGGTTGTGATACCCACACCAGCGAGCTAGCCCTCATTCCTGAGCCAGGTGGTGTGGACTGGCTTGGGCCCATGCACTGCGGAGCTGGGGTTTGTGATCCAGATGAGACAGGCTGCTCATTCCTGCTAAGCGCAGTTTCCCACAGCTACCATCGTGCAATAGTTTGCCGTAGCCCTTTGCTCTTTCTTGCCCTTGGCCTCTTCAGCAGAAGCTGCACTCATGTCTTCCCTGACCCGTGTGCATCATGCGATCAGACCAGCACATGCTGCATAGGGAAGAAGCTGAATGCCCAGGTCAGTGACTGCTCAGCTGCCACTACAGTTCCCGCTGTTGCTCAGTACTGGTGATACCGAGGCCTGCCACAGCCCATTTTCATCCCCTGAGGTGGAGCCAGATAGATCTGTGCTGATACAAACCGTGCTGAGCACTGGATGGAGCTGCTTAATATACAGAGAAAGCATGAGAAGTTGGCACCACTCCTCCAGATTTAAGCTGTTACCCAGGCTCACTTCTTAAGAGGACAGTTTGGGACTGGGAGGCTAGTATCAGCCAGTGAGACCAGATCATTCAGCCACATGGGATAACCAGTAGAGAGAACCATGTTCAATTCCTTGTGCCAGGAGCTGAGTTAATCTCCAGAATTAGCGACTTTTCTTGTCAGCACCCAGGCGCAAGAGGAAAAGCGCTGGTGTGTGAAGCCATGCAAAGATCAAGTCTTATCAGCTGTTGGAAAGCAGTTTGGGAGTCAGCAGGTTTGCTGTAGGCACAGAGAAGTGAAGTCCCTGGAAGCCCTTCTACAGGTCCTCTGCCCCTGCATGATCAGTGTCCACCGTGTTCCTGGGGAAATGTATACCAGAACAGAAAGCATTCTTCAGCTGTAAAGGGCCACTATAACTGTTGAGATTTTTGTGATGCTACATGGAAATGAGCGCCCATGAACTCACATCCTCAGCAGAAATGATCAGTTAGGAGTTTGGATCATTTTATTAAGGTTTTCCTTGTCTATATGTACTAAGGCAAAAGAGCCAAAGTCTTGAGAATGAAAAGCAGGATATAAATATTGGACACTGTACTTATATATTTATATTTTGTACATTGTATTTGTATATTTGTATTTATGTATTTATAAACCCCGTGTTTGTATTTTAATATTAAGGCACTGGATAAATGTAATTATTAAGCTACTTCCAAAGCTTATACAAATACTTCTTTGTGCTACAAAGAAGGTTGCAAAGTCATGTGTTTCTTAAAGCTTTCTTTTTTCAAAATCTCCATTAACAATATCTGGCTTCGTTTTTCTACCTTAATTTTGTTAGCAAAAATGTCAGCGTGAGAACAATGGTGGTTCTGCCTTGTATGCACCTGCCTTCCTCAGGAGCAGTCCCTGCCACTACCCTGAAGTACAGCAGCTACCTAGAGTCTCAAAGTGCTGCATCAGCAGCTGGTGCACTGCTGAGACAGGTGATACAGGACCAAGCCAGCTCCACTCACTGCGTCACAGGGGATTTCTCTGGTTTTGTAGAGACTGCTGGGTGTAAGATGACATTCACAGTTCTTCACACTAGCACAGTAACACAGAAAGGCTACAGTCACCCAGAGGCTTTGAAAATCTTGACTCTGAGGCTGCGGGTGAGGGCAGCCGGGCATGGGGAAAGGTTATGGACTCTCCATCCTTGGAGGTGTTCAAAACCTGATGGGACTCTGAACAATCTGCTCTAGCCATACCTTCTTTGAACAGGCAACTGGACTAGGTGACCTCCAGAGGTCCCTTCTAGCTTGACTTAGTCTATGATTTTATAATCTTGGCAGAAAATCCCTCTCTACTGGGTCATATATAGAAACCGAGCTTATTTGTAGATAGCTAATAAAAGATGCTTTTATTGCCACATTTGTTAGAAATACAGTCGGTTTCTTCTAACTGTAACTGTCAACAACCTGCGTACTTGTCTGGCCCCACTGAGGAGTTTTTAGAGGTGTCTGAGAAACATCATCTATATATTTTTTAATTTAAACCCTGTGTTGCAGATCCTCTGCAGGATGGTGCTAGCTTTTCCAATTTTCTCCTTTACCAGGGCATGCAAATGTTTATGCCCTAGTCTATCTAATACAACAAGCAAAATAGCAAATGAGTTTCTGAAGAAATCCTTGGCATTTTAACAACAGTATTCAGACTGGAAATGCTTTAGAGCGTACAGCGAAAATTATTTGGAGTCCAAGACCATTACAAGAATCAATGACACAGCTTTGAAAGCACATCAGTTTTTTTGGACTTGCATATTCTTTAGATCAGTTTCAGTAAACTGTTTCCAATTCCCTTAATACATGAAAGAGTGCGATTATCTGTGGTACATTACTTCAGTGGGGTTACATCTAGGATAACGTCCATTTTTCACTGTCAGCTGGGGAATATCTCAAACCAAGACCCCAGGTAAGTATACAGTATTCATGAGCTACGTCTGTGTTGTTTACAGGATTGCACTTCATTAATAAATACAATTCCATATGGCATAGTTAATGACTATCAACACAATTACCATAACCTGGGTAGACAATTGCTTTTGAACTATAATGAAATGGTCTACACAAAAAATAATAATAATAAAAAAAAAATTACTCTAAGACTTGAGATAATAGCTTTAATGGAACATTACTACCACACCATACACCACTGCTTCCCCCCGCCCCCCCCCCCCCCCCAAGTACTTTTAAGGCAATTCACCTCAAATGTGCAATTTAAAAGATCATAATTAGCAAAGTGGAGGACTGGAAGGCTAGATTTGATTCAGATGTTACCTTTAATGCACTTGGGTATCTCTGGCTCATCCTCACTATGGTAGCCAAAGCATTTATCAAAATACAGAGGAGCCTGTGTGTGTGTCTCTGTGTGTGTCTGTGTATGCCAACATACATGTGTGTATGTATGTACACAATCACACCAGGCTTATGCGTGCAACAGCATGACCAAGTCCCTGTGTTCTATCTCCTTTAAAAAAGAAAAAAGTAAATTATTTGGTAAAATTATTACTAAAGGTCCTTCGGTATCAGCCTAAGGGACATCTGATAGCAGCAACCTGGTTTTTGACAGCAAAAATAAAGGGAAGTCACTCATTATTGCATGCAGATACATGGTCATGCTAAGATTTAGGTAGCATAAGATGGTGTAACTCATCAATACAAGGGTGCTTCCTTTCCTTGATCATGTTTTTTCACTGCCAAAGGCAGGCAGCAGCAATATAATCTCCACACCGAGCAGCCCCCCGTGTATGGGGACCTCACCACCAGGCAGCTTGACCCTGTGTTCACACAGGTTCTCTCTCTGCTTCTGTGTCTCACAGATCCATCTCAACCAGTTTTGCCAGAACTGTTAGTAGTGGGATTTAACTTCAATGGCGAGGTTATTTCCCAAACTGCATGCTGACAGACACATTTAATTTAAATACTGAGATCCAAAGTTTGCTCAATCTTTTCATTGCTTGTTTCACTTTACAAAACAAATAATCTTTCCTGAAACCCATTTCCCTTTCTTTCCCCCAAAAATTAATCTTCATGCTCCCCTAATAATTCCTTGTTGCAAGGAAGCAAACTTTAATCTCTGAGACCCGTAGAACTAGTATTAAGCACTAAACCAGCGCCAAAGATAAAAGTTCTAGGCACTTTTTAAATTATTATTTTAAGGAAATAGAGGCTAGATTTCCCTTTTTGCTTTAGTTAGCAGAGGGCTTACTTGAGAATGATTCACTGTGTGTTTTCAGACTATATCATGAATGACAAACTAAAATCTTTCGTCTCTCATTTGTTCACAGTTAGTGCAGCTTGTCAATAAGCAATTTGGATTTTGCCCAATTCTTGCAATGAAATGCTGAAACTTCTTGTTTAAGTGAAAAATATTTACCCTGTATGAATAATGATATATTAATTACATATGGATTCTGAGCATTTGCATTTTCATTACATTCATTTTCTTCCACAGTTTAAGGATTTTTTTTCTTATCTAGATATCACGTATCAATTATAATTTCTTTTTTATTGAGTCACCACTGAACAAAAATATTTTTTGAGTTTATTGTTCAGTAATACTTTGTAAGCATTTCCATTTCCTCTTTGCTTGAACATAAGCAGTAGAAAAGCATTAATGATCTGTCTTCATTTTCTTGTCAGATAACTCAGGATGTTCATCATGAGGACATGCAAAAGAAGAAAAGTGTATTTTACTTTGAGTAAGTTTGTACTGTGGACAATCCATGAAGAGATATGGAGAAAAAAATCACAACCCGAAACCAGAGAAAAGCAGGATTTCATTTTGGAGAAAGAGATGTCCAGTGTAGAGGGACAGGTTTGGGAATAATTAGTATAGTGGCAATACTCAAAACATGTTCTCATACACAATTGCTCAAACTGGGTGTGTGAGCAGAAAAAGGGTAGGAGCCTAGGGAATAAAAATGCACAATGCACAATTTAGGTGTTGGAAACAAGGTAGCGGCATCACTGTGCCATTTTCCTGGCATTTAATGTCTCTGGTTTCTCAGCAGAGCTAATTAGCTGAGCGAGTACATCAGGAAGGGATCCGTGCTCCCTTCAGCTGACTCCAAGCCAGTACCGGTACGTCACGCTCCATGGTGCTTTATAGACACAAGGGAGACGTCTGAAGAAATGTCTGAGGGATTCCCTAGGGATTTTCTGACTGAAAGCAAATGATAAAAAAGATGATGCTTTACCAAAGGAGAAAATGAAGGAACAATCTGGAAGGCAGGCACAGCACCTACATGGGGCAAAATCATTGAATCCTTCCACAGGATAAAAACAAGGTTATGTTTAGCAACTCTGATGGGTGGTATGTGTTAATTAGTGCCAGATACAAATAGCTAACATCTGTGTATTCCAGTTCAGTGGAGAACAGGAAAAGAAACAGGCCAAAAAGTGTTCACTCTGAGGGTAAAACATGGAGCTGCCTCATTTGCTTAGCAGCTAGCCCATGCTCAAGAAGCATTTGAGTGGCCAAGATGAACATCCATGGAGAAGCGATGGTCTGTCAGACAAGCACTGCTAGGCTGGGTGGCCAGGAGGTCGGTGACATGGAGGTTTGTGACCTGAAAATTCTTTGTTAGAATCAAATGACACTAAACCTTAAGGGGGGGTGGGGGGTAAGAGAGAGAGAGAGAGATTGATAGAGTCATATTGGAAGTCTCAACCACCTGTATTGGAAGGAACAAGGCAAAAGCCACCAAAATCAGGAGTATGGGAGTCAAACCGGACGGTTCTCCCAGTTGATGAGGAAGAAGTATTTCAACCAAGAGATAGTTTTTCCAGTCTGATTAAGCTCCCTTTGAGGGGAAAACTAAAGGAACAATGACACCAGTCCTGCACATAAAGAAGAGTTAAAGACTTGGATCCTGCCTTCCTAACTGCTGCTTTGCACCAGGAGGTACTGGTTTGTTACAATCCCAGTAAGAAAGGCATTTAGACTCTGACAAGTTACTGTTTAAAATGTTTATTATCATCAACATTATATAAAGAGGGTAGTATAGATAATCTCATCCTTTCAGATGCTGGTGATGCTGAATTTTCATCTTCAGACAGGCGTCCAGATCCCATCCATGGAGGAGTTACACAACTTTTTTTTCTTTTTCTTTTTCTTTTTTTTTTTTGTAATTTGAGCTTTTTCAGGATTTTCTTAAAAGAAAACAACTCTATTCATCATTTCTACTGCCAGATAGAAAGATAGAAAGGATGTTCACAGAAGAACTTGTTGCTGCAGTTTCTGATTAAGGTGAGGACATGCAGGTGGTGTGATTGTGGGTGCCGAGCTGGAGCTGCCTGCAGGCTCCTCCAGTACAATCAACCACTAAGTTTACCCTGCAGCCAAATCTGTGCAGCACAGCTTGGGTCAGACGACCAGAGCGTAGTGCCGCACGCCTCGCCGAGTTAACTGGGGGATGTACAGTGGGCTTCTGGTCATGAACATGGCGTCTGCTTGCCGCATCCGGTTGCTGTAACTCAATGGCTAGGTTTCGCATTTCTGTTACCATGTCTTTATATAATTAGGCAACTTTTATGAGCAAATCAGATAAAAGGTAGCCACAAATAAAAAGTAACGCAATTGCATGTTTAATAGAGCAAGTATTTACCTAAGTCAAGGTTACAGTTCACTCGGCAAAATGATGTATGTGGCATGTGTGGAGGAAGAACTTTAACTGAACCGTAAAGGTTAGAGAGGTTAAACCTCTGAAACATGGTTGCTGGCAGGTTTGGATGTTTCTCTCTGGAGACCCTTTAATAAAAAGCCTCCTATTTTGGTCTGCTCGTGCAGCGACAGCCATAAATATGCCAAGTGAAATGAAACCTAATTAGAAAGCACTTATTCTAGTCCTCCAGAGTGTATTAAGACAGAGAGTTTCACTTTCAGGCTACAACTTACTCCTTTCACATTCAGCCCCATTCTTTGCCTGTTAAAACCTTGCTTAGATTTTCTTCTTCATTCAGTGACAAGGCAGTACATCTAGCAGGCTTTTCAATGCACATTTCTTTCTGTGGTCCTTCTGGGGGGAAATCATTGTCTGGGGGGAGCAAGTCACAAAAGTCCTTGAGGAAGTATGGCATCACCTTCTTTGTCCATGCCATCAATTTTCCCTTGCTCTCTTTCCCCTAAGCAAACATACATGTCTCTTTAAAACGCAGCACTGGTGGAACTGGGCTACCTCCAACTGGGGCTGTGGGATTTACTAGATTCACAACTGGTGTTAAATACGTGCTGGTGCTATATACTGTTCCCCAGTGGGATAACGCGGTACTGACTGCCCTGTGGCTATGTTAAGACAACTCAGTAAATTTACGTGGTGAATTTGATGAAGCAAACAGTCTAAAGAGGCCACGTACATTTATTTGATGACAAGCAAGTTACTTGGAGATAGGATGGTGAAACAGTTCAAAACTGAACAGAGGAAGTTAAATGAAATTATAGCTTTATATTCTTTGACATTTTTGAGATAAAAAGATGAACTTTTCAAGTCTTTATAATAAAACCAGCCTCTCCTACAGCATTGTCCTTGCCTGTGGTTCAGTTACTGGGGGGATACTTCACCTTGAGTAGTGACTGCAACTTAGGTCTAAGATAGACTTACTTGAGCTGTTCCTTACAAGTGAAAAAACTAGCTCCATTAAAAAGGGCTAGCATTTTACTGCACGTGCAGTTGGAAAAATGGATTTTTTATGGACTGATCCTACTTCTCTTTATCTGTAATTATGACCAATGACCTTCTCTTTCTTGGCCTTTTTGGAACACCAACAGTTAGGGAAGCAGAAAGCAGCCTAGAATCAGGCTGGACTGTTTGAGTCTCAAGTTTCATATTTTCAAATTTAGGGAACTGGAAAGGCAGTCTGGCCTTTTTAGCTACTGTCAAAGGTTATCTGGCTAGAATTTAGCTGCAGTTGGAGCTAGAGCTGTTGGAGAAGGGCTGTTGCCAGTTAGAGAGGAGACTAGCTTTTGAGCTGCATGGTCTTTGGACTGGGTTCTGGGTGAACACCAGGATCAGCTACTTGGAGAGATTTGAGTTCCAGACTGGCAGGGTGTGATGGCCTAAGGTGAAGACAGAGTTTAAGTTTATGATTTCAGTTTTACACATTGAATCCCAAAGACTGTGGCTGTTCATAGAAGGAGAGGGTAAATTAGGTCTAGGCTTGCTTTATTTCACTGGTTTTATGTATAGCCCTGCCTCGGTTGACCAGGGTTCATATGCAAGGTAGGTTTTGATACCCAGCATTAGGAAACTCCTAGGTAGGGTTGGCGTGCTTTACTGTTAAAATATAGGTTGCAGAGGGCTCTAGTAGGAAGTTCCTCTGCCCCAGAATGGTCACTTAGGTGATGGGGGAAGGGATACAGGCCCTGGGTCGGGCGCAGGGACGGTACGGTAGTCACTGCATCGGTCATGTGACAAGGCCAGGATTTTGGGACTGATGCACAAATCTCCCACTCTCTTGCCAGGCTTCTGGGAGTGCTGCAGCTTTTGGGTCTGGCCTTGAGCAGAAAAGCAGGGCACAAATGAGGGAAAGCAATATCTTGTATACAACACAACAATTGAGCTCCTTATTCCTGATATCCTCTATTCTAGGGGACATTTGGCAATTGCAGTGCCAGGGATGGGCAGAGAGAGAGGCCTGTGGATCCACTTTCTCTGACGTGTGATAGATTGGCCACAATCAGAGACAGGTCAGGATCACTATCTGACAAGCTTCTCAGGTTGCTGGCTGCCATATCTTGCTCACATTTCCAGGGCAAAACTAATTGCCAGATTTGGGGTTTATTTGAGGATTAAGTTTTTCCTTTATGTCAGATTGGCAGAAGCTGAGCTGCTTTTGCTTTCCTGCGGGGCACAGTGCAGGGTCCATCTGCTAGAAATTCTTCAGGGATGTTTCAGCTAATGGCAGTGCTGTGCATCTCTTCTGTTCTCTCTAAAGTGATGCCATGGTGTAATTTTTGAGGCTTTTTGCTTTTTGTGCTAATGGTTTTGGAATTGTTACATGTTCTCAGAGACTGCTTTATGATATGAGATTTAGGTGGGGGAGCAGATACTCCGAGGATCCATCTGAGCCTAATGTCGATGCTGTCAGAGTGTGATTGCAGGGAGTTGGATTCAATGACCCAGAGGCTCCTTCCCAGACCCACCTTCTGCCTTACCCCCTGCAAGCTCAGAGAGATCATGTATCCCCCTTTCTGCCTCATTTTCCTGTTTGTCTGCTGCTCTTCAGTCTTCTC
Source organism: Falco biarmicus (assembly GCF_023638135.1). Taxonomy (NCBI): domain Eukaryota; kingdom Metazoa; phylum Chordata; class Aves; order Falconiformes; family Falconidae; genus Falco; species Falco biarmicus. The sequence goes on along the minus strand of NC_079292.1, from coordinate 32,779,174 downwards.
TTCTTTAGATATATGCTTCTCTATCTGCTTATGAGACTACTTAACAGCCTAAACAGAATATTTCCAAAATAATTGAATATGGTTAACGATACAATCCTTTGAAACTTTACTGTTCTGATAGTTCTCACCCATATCTTTCAACTCCACAATATTTCCACAAGGTGCTAGAGTTGGAGATGAGTGCTTCAAATAGCTTGGAAGCTGTGTTTATGTGTTTTTAGATGAAACATGGCATTGTGTCAAACATAAATTGCTTGAAGGCAGCAGTCATTTAAAATGGGTCAGAACCAGTGAAGCCATGCAAGCAGAGAGGATGTTAGTGAAAGTAATGTGATTTTTACCTTCAAAATCTCATGAACCACTGAGCCTAGAAAACAAACTGCTGTACATCTTTGCAAGGTGGGACATGATGATTAGCCTTCTAGTGGCATGCAGCATTGATTTCTGTTCCTGGTGACCCTGAGTCATCAATAATCAATGGCTTTTCAAATCAGGCAAGCGCACAGGCCTTTTTCTGGATGGGACAGGATGTTTTCTGCATCTCAAGTGTCTTAAACCACTTACCGGGTATCATCCAGCACTGGTGAAATAAGGACTAGCCAGCAGGAGTAAACAGTACTTTAAATAAATAGGTTTTGCTCTCCTAGTGTGGGAGAGTAAGAAATGCAGACATAGATACATAAGAGGAATTGTCTTGCATGAGGCTTTATTTTCAAAGGCTTACATGGGGAGGTAAGGCTGCTCTTAAACATGCACTTCTCAGGTAATGGCAGTAATGGCACACTGTGCACAGTCTTCAGTTCTAACAGTAGCTGCTTGGGTAAAAAGGAGGTTCTGTTGTCTGATCTTCTAATTCTGTATGCATTGTTTTTGGAAATATCCTTTCTGTGCAAAGCCCTGGGGAAGAAAATAAATTCTTTTCCATTTCTGAGTGCCTGGAATTTGTGAACACTAGAAACAAGCCAAAGCCTTGATGCTATTCTTGACATTTCAAAGTCAGCTAAGCTAAAAGTCATATACTGCTTAATCATGGAGAAAGAAAAGATTATGGTTAGTATTCCACTCCAGATGCATGAGAACTCATGGCTTCCTTGTTCCCTTACCCCAGCATACAGGCTGTGTACATTCCATGGGAGAGGATTTAGTACAGCTCAAAAATTAAAGAGCAGTGCCTTTAGACTAACCAACACTTGATGAAAAAGAAAAAATTGTTTCAAGAGATCACGAGTAAGAAATGCCCTATTCTTTCCCCAGCCACCCTTCTTTTGCTTCTTTAACACCTTTCTTTCTCTGTCTTTTACTGCCTGTTTTAATGGTGTCTTTGTCTGTCATTTTCTTTCTTTTCTCCAAAGTTTTACTGACTCACATTCTTTTCTTTCCACTTAAGGGTCTTTTTCTGCTTTCTCACGTGCCCCCCCCAACCCCCTATAGTCCACCCTTTAATTTTGCACCTTGTCTTAGTCTGTTCCTCATTTTATTCCTCAACATATGTGTTGAGACTGCTGGCAACTTAAGACAAGGCTACTGGCACAGGGCAGCTCCTGGCTTTGCTCCATAGATGAGCTCTTCAAGGAAGGAACAATTTCGAAAGACATTAGGTTTCAGTAATCTGCACCATGCCCTTGGAGACAGTGTTGAGGTTCATTAGTGTCTAACGCAATAAGCACAAACATAGAGTTATAATGTGTCACTGGAGCAAATGGGAAGAGCAGACTCTGATCTCAGAGCATTGACTGATGGAAGTCTTAAGTAAATCCATTGATATTCATGGAATCATGCTGTCTACGTCAGTGCTTGCACAGATACCCACTGCCCCTTTCTTTTAAGAGATGACCCTTCCAAATACTGGACTTGATTCACAGCTATTTTTGCTGAAGTTTTGCACCAGCAGAACTTCACTGATCTCAGTGGAGATAGGCCAAGTTTAGGGATATAAATGAGACCAGGAGTAGTGAACCTAGCCCATATATTTTCGCTGAGTGCTTTCCAAAGCCTTCAGTTGTATTTTGAGAGTCTGCATTTCCGTTCAAATTCAATTATTCATGTTTGACAGAACCTGCTCTGGCACTACTGTACTTTAAAAACTGGAAACTCCTCCAAGGTATAGTACAGAAAAAATAAAACCCACTATTGTCCTTGAAGGGAACACTGCAAGGCTGCTGGTTCTGTTTTTTCAAGCAGACTGATATTTTTTTTGTCCTATTGTGTCAGTTCATGGCTGCTGAATGTATTCTAAAACATCTCCATTACTTTCCATCTTACAGGCATTTTTATTAGATCTATAATCTCATGCCTCATATCCTCGGAGTGTCCTCAATGCTCTGCCATTGCTAAACAATTATCAGGAGGATGTATTTTCTCCCTGATGGATTCTAAGCTTTTCTTCCACAGGCTAGATTTTATTGCAGATTTTATGTCAGGATGGCAGAGGCTCATTGTTTCTTCTTAATTGTTCCCACTAGAAGTCAAAAACATAAATACAGAAAGAAGAGCTGAAGTGATAATCTAGGCAAGTGAGAGAGCAGTTTTTGATGTCCAACATTCTCATAAAAATTCACTTCATGTTCCTGCTGACCTCCTTCTTCTTGATTCGTGGCAGATAAACAGAACACCTATCTCTTTTTCCTCTGTTAAGAGGCATCAGAGTGTCCAGGCTCATCTCTTACACACCCTCTTTACTGCAGAATAACAAGCTACTGGATGGCAGATAGTTTTGCAAACTTTCATATTTTGGCTGTTCTTTCTGCCCATGCCTATTAACTCGTCCTCTTCATATACTGAAAAATTTCACCCACCATAGGTGGCCTTAACCCCCCCGCCACCCCTGGAAGATCACAAATGAAGAAGCATGTTAATGCTGCCCCCAGAATATGATACTGCAGATCTGTCCATTGTGCACCACATTTTCCAAAGCAAAGCAACACAGGAACATATTCCTAGCTTTCATACACAGATGTCAAATTCATTAATTAGCTATCTAATTAATATGAAGTCTAACTTTCCATTCCAGCCTTCACTTTCCATTCTTCTTAAGATTGTATTTGAAAATGGGAATCCTGAAAATATAGCAGGAAAAAATTGTCTTTCCTCCAGTCATTGCAGTAGCAGTGTCATAGACATATGAGACTTCTTAGAAGCATTGCACATCATAGATTTCATTCATATAGTGAGCATTTTCAAACTATTTTAAGGAATACATGTATTCATGAAATAAATGGACAGCATGTGAAGGTATCAGGCTAGACTTCTCAGTTTCAGTATTTGGGAGATGTCCTACCAGCTGGCTGTTATGAAGTAGCCAACTTGCCAAGGCTACAGACTGCTGACATACTGTGGGATCAAAGGAGAAGACAGAGAACCTGGAAGACATCAACAGTTTGAGAAATTAAATGGTAAGACTATCACGATAGACTTTCTTAACATAGCTCTGTCTGTTGGGTCCTTACTCAAGCATGTAAGACAGCAGCATTAGGATTTTCACTAAAAGGCTAATCCCTACAGTGATTTTTCTGATTTTGGTAAAAAAGTGTTGTATTTATATTTGCAAAAGTCCCATAGTTTGAGGCTATTGCTACCAAGTTTATTTCATTTATTGATTCTGTAATTCTCAACACCTTCTTCCCCATGCCTTTGACAAGCACTTGAAATACCGCTACAGAACAAATGCACACGAATTCAAGCCAACATCCTTTTGCACAAATGTATTATCTTCAGAAGCACCTACATTATTTCGGAGCCAAGGCCATTTTTAAAAATGGCACTCAGCGGAGTGAGAGGGTGGAGTGATATCCCTCCCCAGGGGAGCCACAGGCAGTAGTCTCCATTGGGGTCACTCACGTACTCCCCCATCCTAACGCAGTGCCCGTTGAGCTGATGTCTGCATAGTGCTATACCTTTCACAGGCAGTAGGTAGGGTCTTTCCCACCAGCCAGAGAAACTGGCTTTTATCTATTTAACGTGCGTGGCAGAAGTTGGGCCAGCACCTCCACTAACCCCCTCTCTCCCCAGAAAACACCGAGAAGCTTCATTCTTGCCAGGTAACGAATTTGAGAAGGAGAAAAATATTCATGGTCAATAGTAAAATATTTAATTTTTCAAATTCACTGGTTTCCCTCTCCCCTCCACCACCACCTCACCACCCCCAGTTTCTTGCAAGGGTTGGTAACTGTCTACTTTCCAATTCTGGCAACTACCTGTGTGTAGGAAAACCCATGTCTTGGTAAGAAAGATGCTCACAGGTATAGGTTTGAAGTGCTCAAGTCTGATGAGAACTAGCCTTCAGTGTTAGATGACTATAGGTATGTTGTGGGCCTTCCTGTATTGCTGCTTTTTTTTTTTTTTTTTTTTTTTTTTTTTTTTTTTTAAGAATAACACAGTTGCAGTCAGTTCCATTCACTGCATTTTCAATTTCTGCGCTGCCTTCTGTCTGGATCTACACAGGTTTTAGGATAGGAAATGAACATTTGCAAAGGGCAAACTGAGCACTAGTGCAGTTTCCAACCAAACAGCACAATGCTTATACAACGTAGCCTGCTGGGAGTTGTGCACCTGTGTGGTGCCTCTGCATGTGTCTGAAGTCTCTTCATATTCTCCTTTATATTGAAGATCTGTTTTGATTTGCTGTCTCTCTTGTAAAAGCAATGTTGTAAAAATCCTTGGAGCTTGCTTCTGACGTGCACCTCTGACGATGTGCACAGCTGGCTCTGCATGGTCCTAACCCTGAGCTGGGTTCACATGAGCCAGCTCTGCTAATCCCAGAGCTGGGAGCCTTAGGGTATTATCCAGCTTGCATCTGCAGAAGTGCTGCTCAGTTACTTCTGCCACGCAATCAACACAGCAGCTCTGTGCTGCACCAGAGGGATGCTCCGGCTCAGGTCAGCCTGTGCTGGGGCTCTCTGTGCTCTGCTCCATCCCACAGAACACCGCCTGTGTCTTCTCACCACAGTAATGGATGGAGAGGCTTTTAGGAGTTTTGTTAGGTTCATTTCTCTCTCTTTTTTTTTCCTTTTTTTCTTTTAATATTGTGTGAGAGGCAGAACCAACGCTGTGATGGCTGATAATTGCCTGCACGTGCGGGTTATAATTTAGGATTGCGTATATCTATTTTTCAGCCTGCTTCAGTAGACTACCTTGGGCAGGAACGGTAGGACAATATTCAACACACAGTTGTGAGGGAAAAGGAAACATGAAGTGAGAAGAGAGGATTTAATAGATCTATTCAATAAATAGTCCCCAGGGTGGTGCCTGATGCCAGGACTAGGGTGCCCTGGTACCCCTTGGATGCCCCCCTCCACTGGCCCACTGGGTGCCCAGGCAGCAGCAGCTCCGCTCCTTTGCCTGGAGCTGTGGAAGCCCTGGGGCATGGTGCTAGGAAGAGTTACGGGGTTAAGAACTGAGAACACCAGACACGGGCAGTCAGGAAAAATGAAGACTGTCATAAGAAACTAAGCATATGGCTACTAGGTCTATATTAAGTTTCATTTTACGTGCATGGAATTACCCCTTCTCCCTCTGAGACTGGCAGGGACTGGGTCACTGTTACACAGGGGAGCTCACATCGACGCAATAGCCAGAATATTCTCCGTCGCAATATGCTGACCTGCAACTTCGCAGATGAAATTGATTATTTTTGCTGTCAGCCTCCTCCTGCTCTATTAAAATTCAATTTTATGGTGCAACTTTCCCTATGGATATGTTTTGTCATTTGTTTCCAAGACAGGCTGGAAGCATGTATGTGCTTCTAGCAAATGCTGATACCTCGTAAGTTAGCAGCAGCAGGCTGTGATATAATAAACTGCTTACTTTTTTGTTATCATATAATATGTGACCATTTGTAACAGTCTTAAATCCAAGCTATACACCCATCTATTAAATACCACTCTGTGTGCCAAACCTTTTAGTTCCACTGTATTAAAGTGCGAGTGAGCCTTTTTTCTTTTTTTTAGGACCACTGAAAGTGTCGGCAGTAAATGAAGCCCAAGGTGACCAAGATCCTGCAGGTTCCCAGGTCTTGCCACTTCCTATTACCACCAAGATGTGCAGTTAGAATGCTGTTAAATCTCTCAAGTGGTGGCACTTTTGAGAATAGGGACTGAGAGTCTTAAACTTCGCAGCAATTCAAGGGATGTCTGTCTCATCAAGCTGTAGGAATCATCTATGCTATTTTGACTGAAGGGAGATAACACAGTCATTGCCTTGAAAATGTCTTAGCATCTAGAGCCCTTTTTTTTTTTTTTTTTTTTTTGAGAAAGGAATCGTGAAAGAGGTTAGAATCATCCACCTATTTCTGGAATTATCTACATTGCCCACGTTTTGCGATGTTTCTGATCAGGAATGGTTTTTGATTTTCATCTGCAAGCTCAGAAAGGCAGACTTGGAATAGTGCCTCTGTAGATTTCCATCCTCTCCTAACCCAGATCTTTGCACAGCAGATTAGAGCTGCACAACAGGGCCATCAGCTTTAAAGTGACAGCTCAGCTGTCCTGCATTTATTGTAGAAACGATGCCATTGGTTCATTTCTTACAGCTCCTAGAATTGATTATACTGCCTATACACCTCCTGTACACTTCACTGTCTTTAGTGATTTCCAAGCACACCACCTAAACATGCAACTTTCTGAAGCTCAGTTTTCTTTTTTAAAATAATTAAAATTTCATCATGCAGCGTAATGTTTAACATCGTCTACTGAATATTAGTAATACACGTTTGAGTTTGCAGTCCAGATTGGCCATTTTCATCCAAGTCCCCTGAATGTTTGCTATATTTTACTTAATTGTTTTAAAGCCTAATTGTGGGGACTATTTTTTCATTTAGTAGCCTCAATATTCTGGCAGTCATTATATGAATCTAATGAAGAAAAAAAAAAAAGTAAAACCATATCCATTTTTTTCCCAAACTGTATCAATGAGTCAGTAAAAGAGATTGATGCTTCCTATGTACCCTTCCTTAGTCAAGGGCAGATGTCTTTTGGAGCTACCACTCTTTCCTGTTGAAGCACAGCCTAGTTAATGTCAGCTCCTATGCACAGAGTACTTGCCTGTGTGCAATGGTTATTAATTCATCAGAAATTCAGCAAAAACCTGAATAAGATGGTAATTCATGCAACATTACCAGTCACAATTTTAAAAGCTTGTCATGAGTGCTGTTGGCTTATTTTGTCTGTCCTTAATTCCAATAATATAATAAATCTAAAATACCTACATAACATGCTTTAAGTACTTCAAACAGCCAATTAATTGTCTTCTACAAAAAAAAACCCACCATAAAGAAATAAAACATCTCCCATGAAAAGCAAATGGATAGCCCTGAAGTGGTCAGGTAATTGGACTAGACAGTCATTGTAAGTCCCTTCCATCTGGACTCACCTTGCCTTGCCTTGCTTTCTTACTATCAGAAGCTTTCTGGTTTTAATCTTTCGTTTTCTTTCTTACTACTTTTGATAAAAGTTTCCTTGTTTTATCTATTGTTCCTGTGCTATTACTTTTTTCTCCTCTTACATGAATGCAAACAACTTTTCATTCTCAATGCATGAGCAGGTCCACCTCTAGCAATACGCTGCCCCTGGTAATGGTCTCTAGATGTCCACTATGGTGACCATAATGACTACAGTTCCTGAAGAGGATTATAACACAGAAGTATTCTATGATCATGCTATTTGTATGAGTGTCTTATTACTATATGTGTGGACACCACCTTAATTACTGAAAATTACTTGAATTCAGCTAGCAAATTTTCGTTTATAAAGGGGAACGGTACTACTCTACCATGCTTCTCCGAGCTTGATTTAGAACTAAACAGGGAAAATATTTACTTCATTTGATATGAAGTACCAAAAAGAGTTCATGTATTGGCTTTCATCCAAAGATGGTAACTCCTAACTGATTTTTTTCCTTATTTTATCATTCAGCCTGCTTCAACCTCAATTCCTGATGAGACGATATTTCCATAAAAGGACACCATAGTTGAATAGGTATTCCTTCATTCTCATTAATATCTTTTTTAAGTAGTGGAATGACTATTAATTTGATTTTATTGGTTTGTTATGAGGTTTCAGTTTGGCAGTGAGCTCCCACCTCAGCAGCTGCCTGTGTTTCAAAAATCCACTCTTCGGACATGTTCTGCACCTTCTCCAAAGGCAGCTAGAATTATCAGCCCAGTGGATGCAAAGAGAGGTGTGGGAGAACCAATGGACAATGAAAACAAAAATAGAAAGGAAAAGGTTCATAAAGTGTATTCCAGTCTTCAGATTCAGTCTATTCATCTTCCCTTATAAACAAATAAGGAGCATAATCCAGCATCAGCTGAATCACAGTAGTCCCAGGTTTCCCCAAAGAATGAGCACAGACAGATAAAGCAGAACAAACTGGTACATGTGACATGTTCCTGGATGTGCTAATGAAAGTGGTCTAGAGAGATACTCGAAGGAGACAGACTCAGGTGAGTTAAAAAATATTTGAGTAGACCTATTAGATCTGTCCAGTCTAAGTAGCGAGCAAGAACACTAAGTAACAGCAACTTTGAACAAAGAACACAACTTTGAACAAAGAAAGAAGAGATGGTGCTTTGACGTTAGATATAACAGCAAAGTCATCCATGAGTATGATATGGTATCAAGATCAGATATTGAAAACACAATGAGTGGGAATAAAGTGCATCATCTTAAAGGGAAACAAGTGGGCATGAAAAGTCATGTTAGATAAACCCACTCATTTTCTGTACTTTTAACTCTATGAACCAGTGCAGATTTTTTCAGCATGTGGAATTGCATCAGCAAAGATAATCACCTAGGGAAATAAAATGATTGTTTTATGTCATTCAAGGACTATACATATTTGCAAACAGTAAGAATATTCTGGCAGAAAAGAAATACAAAACAAAATGACAAAGCCACCAAAAACCTAAAAGCAAGGGTGCTATGCTTAATGGCAGCCTACATTTAGTGCTCACCTCTCTGACTGTGTTCAAATACTAAATAATATGCACCGGAAAATTATATGAAAGGAATAGAAAGTGACTAAAAGAAGCTAGCTAAAAGCTAAAGAGACGTTGCATGGACAGGCTGAACTCCTTACTGTTTGAAATCACAACGCTAATTAAGACATTTAGGATTCCATAGATATAATTTTTTTTTAATACATGCTTAGCATCTTGCAATTTGTCACTGCTTTCTATTTGTGTTTATTTCATCAGCATTATATTTTAATAACTTTATGGGGAAAGCTCCCTGCATTTAATTTAATATAGAGATTTGGGGTCCAATCACACTGTGGGAAACTGCACATAGAAAAGGCTCCCTTTAAATGAAAAGGGTGACATCTTTCACCACTGCAAGGGCATTTCCAGCTTCCAATAGCCAAACGGAGAGTTTGTTCACCCTAGGAAAATGAAGAGTGAAATAGCACAAACATATTATTTTTCCAATCTCAATTTCATCATTGGGCCTCTTTTAAAACTAGCCACCTACTGGAGTATTTTCAAGGGAGCAAGAGGTTTTATAGCAAAATAGAAGATTTCCTTGGGCAGATTCATCCTGTTCCATACTAATAATGCTGCAAAACACCTATAATTTTCAGACCAGCAGACAATATTGTGGCTTGCTATCCCATCAAAATAAGCTTTCCCCCACAAAGATTTATTCAGGAGGAGTAAGGAAGAAGGTGGCTTTCCCTTTTAGTTATTAGCCCATGCTGTGTACACTCCAGGTTACAACAGCTGAGCAAGCACCCAGACATTACAGTTCAGCTGGGATTTTTGCAACATTTTTTCACCTGTCCTTTAGGAGTATTGCTGATACTGTACGGTATTTAAATTGCTTGGCATGATATACAATGGTATTTGATAAATAGTAAGGGATGGTATAAATAGACACTGTGTCTGTCTTTCCTCTTCTTCAGAAAAATGTACATCAAGATGACCACCACTGAAATTCAGAAACACGTCGCTATAAAACTGGTGTAAGAATATTGTCTGGCTCTCTGACCTGGATTGTCCTTATAAAAACTGGTTCTAGCTTGACTTTAGGTATCACCCCTTGCCCAGTACAGGGGAAGAGCTGCTTGTCATTAGTTTAAATATTTTTCTCTAAATTGTTGAACTGTACATTTTGGTGCATCACAGCCTACCTTAATTATAAGGTATGAAAGGAAACCCAATAATGGTGTCATGATCATGTATCAGCTACAGTCATACAGTAGAGACACCTCTCTTCAAAAAGAAAAAGGGTCTATCAGCATGGTTTTTTTCTCCAGTTTTGTTCACATTGGATGGAGGAAGGTCATTTGTGAACCTCTCCCTGTTGCTGAAAGTGGCTAGCTAGTTTCACCTGAATTTTCCCTCTGGTTGTTTCCTGTTATGCTGAGAGAAGACCTAGTGAGTAAGTACAGCATGGGATTAAGATGAAATTAGTGAAGCAAGTTTCACTGTTGCTGATAGGTTTGCCTTCCAATAGCCAAACCAGAAACGGGAGACATCGATGGAGGTGCAGTGTATGAGGTGTGCTGTCACAGTTTAGGGGGTGAGCTTCAACCAGACAGATGTTAGGACAATAAAATAATACTGCCTCCCCACCACCAGAGAAGAAAAGCCTACACAACCTTTAAAGAAGAGTATGTTTCTGAGCCCATTGCATACTTAAACACTCAGAAATATGGTAATGCTGCAGTAGTTTGCCCTGCAGAAGCATCTTATGGAAATGCTTCCAAGAACCAGCAGCTGGAACAGACCGGAGGGGAGGCCACCTGGGGGGTTTCAGTCACCCAAACTCACAAGCTTTCAGGCACCCAAACTGGTCCAAACTATGTGAGAATCGGGTGTTCTCCATCTAGGAGTGAATGCAGGCTGAAAGCATAGACATGGATAAACCCAAACAGAATGACACATTTTCTATTTTGGTAGACGCATTTAGATGGATGGGTGTCATTTCCAATACAGAAAACACATGGCTCAAACAGTAACAAGATTAGGAAATGCAGTGTAGATAGTGAACAATAATTCATCATAGCTCCTTTGCAAGCATACTCAGAGAACAGGAACATGATATAGCTTCCCCAGATATTTTAGCCCCTGACAGTGAAGTCATTTTTTGGGGTGACTATGCAAGGGAAAATTTCAGAGGCCTCAGTATGGTGGCAAATCAATCTCATGATGTATTAATTAGAATGGGGTTAATGAAAACTATGTATGAAAAGTGAAGGACAAGGCAAAACACAGCTTTTCTAAAGATATTCATTCTTGTAGAGTTAAGTAGGGTATTTTTGACTTAGCACCTATTTTTGGACTAAGACACTCCAATATTCTCACTTTAAGTTTTGGCCTGCCGTGAGAGCAAATACTTATCTCTAATCGCAATATTTAGTTGCAAAGGTGAACATTATTTACTTACACTTTTAGTTAAGTGGTAACACCATAATACAAAACTACTACTAAAACATGTATGTTAAATGTTTTTTATTTCACTGTCACATTTCACAGTTCAGTGGAAGGTAAGAGCTAAAATAGCTGCACAGTCATACCTAGTCCTGAACAGAGTGTATGGATATGTATTCTATAAATATGTCTTGTTTCTGCCAAAGGTGGGGTTTTTATCCAAATAGTTTGTTAGAAAAGGTAAAATTCGTGCTGCAGAACTGAGAATCGTAAGAGTTTGTGCTGCTTCCCAGTTAAGCTGTGCTTTGGCTTACCTGAAAATTAAAAGGCATCTAGACCTTGTGCCCTTTTTCATGGTGATTATCGTAAAGCAAGACAAAGGGAAGGAAATCTGTGTGTCTGTGGTATGGGTGAATTGTGTTTTGCTTTTGCCAGACTAGAATCTAAACCCATTTTCTAGTGCATGCACTGTTTAGCCGATATTATAGACCTGTCCCTATGGCTTGCCTAGTAAGTAGCACTGGATAAAACTTATTTGGTCGATACAGAAAATACTTCACACATCAGCTATTGACAATTCAATGCAACCACGCAGAAGAGCATTTTCTGCCATTGATCAGCAACAGTTCCTGGCATTTACAAGGCATCTTTAATGTGAAAGCCTTAAATTGCTCTGCAATGATAATAAATTCTCAGAGTACCCCTTTGAATTAGGTGCCGTGGTATTTGATTTACAAATGAGCAAAATAAAACATAGAGGAGTAAGGTAATTGTTCAAGGTCAGACAATGAATTTTTGGCAGAGTCCAGAAAAACATCTAACCTTACAGCCCTTATATCTGTGGAAAATAGGTGCAAGCTTTGTTATCGAAGCAGATTGTTAGGTTGGTAACTGTGTTCACTTACTCTGCATAGATGTTAACCTGTCTGTAATGACAACCTAAGACAGCAAAGAACAATGTTTCCAAGCAATCATGTTACAGATTAGGAGTGGACAGGGAACGCTTGAGACATGGAAAGCTTTCTAACTTCTGAACCGCCACCAGTTTTTGAATAAAGAGCTCTAATGCACACACCTTAGCACATTCCCATATTCTAGTTATGCTGTTACTCGGTGGTAAAAGGGACACTCGGTTCTGAAGAAGGGTATAATATGAACTATATACGCAGATGAGACCTCAAGTGTAATGGCAAAAAAATCTCTGTACAGATGTCTCTGAGAACAGAACTGGTTTCAAAATGCGTAGACCTGTGAAGAACAGGGTATAAATACCTAGACAGATGTCAGGGTATGTGTTTACAATCCAGTTCAGAGCCACGGGATGAGCATAGCTTTTTTAGACTTGCAAGGAATAATAATCTGCATAGATTTTTGGTTATTTCATCACTTTTATTATAAATATGAGCGTAGAACTGTCACGATTAATAGGATTTCTATTTCTGGGGTTTGCAGGAAGTTGAAACCCTTCTTCTTTAGGCAAATCAGATTGCATATTACATCTAAGCCCTGCTGCATTTAATATTATACACAGTTAAAAAAAGATCCTCTCCTGTATACTCTGTCTTGTTCTGCTCTTTTAGCACTTCAGTACCTTATGGTTTCAAGTCTGTGCTTTGAGACCTGTTTCACACCCCCAGTTTCTAAATCCTATGTCATTTTTCTTCTTGACAAATTTAAGCTTAAATATATTTATACAGAAAAAAATGTTTATGGTTTAACATTTTAATAATGCTGTAGTCAGATTTTATTAGTGCTTCTCTGTTACATTTTGCATGAGATAGGAAAAAGTAATGAAGAGAGTATCATTGTGAGGTTTTAGGCTTATGAGCTTAATGTATTATGGTACAACAAAATGTATTATCAAAAGGTCCTTTTCTCACAAAGGCAAATGAGAGCACTAGAGATACAACAACATAAAGCAGCAGTCAAACCAGTGATAACATTCTGTAATTGCAAAACCATTTTTTATAAAAATGCAATTTATAAAAAAAAAGGCTTGAAATAAAGAGCTTTAGGGCTCCTAATCTTGGCTGCTTGTGCATTACACAGCTTATAAGAACAGAAATGACAACCTAAACAGAACCAAGCCTCTTTTCCTGCACGATGTACTTTGACCCCTGAATCTGCAGCAGATAGCTTGGCCATCTGGGTAGTGCGTGTGACAGGATGTAAGAAATCACCGGTTCAGTTGGGTACAAACGGTTGGAATGAATCCCTTCCAAGCGTCCTCTGAACTGTTAGGGGGTTTCAAACGTTCCTGCAGCCGAGAGTGAAAACCTTATAAAAACTCTCCTGGCTTTTTCCCACGCTCTCTTTGCTACCTAGTAGGCATGAATAAAACTTCCAAAGCAAGCTGACAGACTTTGCTTAGCCTGTAGCCAAATCCACATTAAATGTACAGGGGACCTCGCCTTTTGCTCTCATTCCAGATTATAATGAATTTAATCTAAGCTAAACTATCTCTCAAAACCTAAATTATACTAAATATTCATTCAGGAGCATTGATACCGGTATCTCCAAAGAGTAACATGCTTCTCTAAACAAAGTTGCTAGCAAAAAATTTGATTTCTCTTCGGTCGGCGGCTGCCTGCCTCACGGCAGCCGTTCCGGGGCCCCGAGCGGCCTGCAGCCCCCAGCCTGCGGGGGCCGGGGCCGCCCAGGGCCGCGCTGCGCGGAGCGGCGGGTCCTGCCCGGCGGTGGGAAGGCAGGCGGGCAGAGGATCAGGGAGCGCTCCCCAGCTCTCCGCGCCTCCCGGGGAGCAGGGGGCGGACGCCGGGCCGTGCCAGTTATCCGCCAGCTGCGGCCCTCGGGCTGGAAACCCGCCCGCAGGCTCGTCCCCAGGCCGCCGCCGGGGCCCCGAGGCCCGTTAGCGCCGTCGCGCCGCCGCCCGTAGCTCCCAGCGGAGGCGGCTCCCCGGCACCGCCCTTGCCGAAGCCGCCGGGGAGCGGCCGAGCTCCGGCGGCCGGGCGGCGCGGGCGCTGCAGGGCGGCCGGGGGGGGGCAGTGCCGGGCCTCCCCCCCCGCGCCCCCTCACCGGCCCCGCTCCGCCCCGCGGCTGCGCGCCCTTCCCCCGCCGGGGGCGCCAGGGGGCGGTGCGCGCGCGCGCGCCTGCCGTGAGGGGGGGAAGCGCGGCGGGCGCGCGCGCATTACCCGGCATGCAGCGGGCGCCGGGCTCCCACCAAGATGGCGGCGCCTCTGGAGGAGTACGAGAAAGAAGCGGGCTGCGTCCCCATCCTGCACCCGGAGGTGAGGGCACCCCGCCGGGCGGCGGTGGCGGCGGCGGCGGCGGCGGCGGCGGCGTGCACGGGTTCAGGGCGCGGCCGGGGTCAGGCGAGCGGGCGGGGTGCGCGGAGGGCGGGAGGTGCGCCGCCGCCCCCCGCCGCCGGCCTGGGTGTGCACGGCGGCGGCGGGCCGGGGTGGGCTGGGCTGGGCTGGGCCGGGCCGGGTCGCGGCAGAGAGCGGCTAGGCGGGGAGAAGGTTGCGGGTGCCGGTGGCGGGGAGCGGGGCAAGGCCCGCCGCGGGCCCTGTTACGGCGGCCTCCCTGGCGGCGGCGGACCCGGCCGACCCTGGGCCGGGGGGGGGGAGTAGGGCGGTGGGGGCCCGCCCGACCCCGGCCCGCCGCCACCCAGCCGCTGCTCCGCGGGCAGAGCCGCCCCGGGGTGGTGCCGCGGCACCGCGTCCCAGAGCCGCAGCACTCGGTGCCCAGCCGGGCTCGGCGCCCGTCTCCGCCGCCCCGGCGGGGGCTGCTGCTCAGCAGCCCGGGGGAAGCGGTTCGGAGGAGGAGGAATAATGTTATCTCTTGTGTTTTGCTGGCACTGGCCTAGTCCCATCCGGCCCAGCGCTCCCTGAGTGGCCGGGGTGGGGGGGGGGGGGCGGTATTTTGGAAGCAAACGGTCCGTTTTTTCCAATCTGTTGGCCAGGCGGCGGTAGGAATGTTTACAGGTAACATGTAGAGGTCGTTTTGTTTCATGTTTTTACCCTTGTTTTGTGCCACCCGCCTTTGTCAACAGTGTGTGTGCATTCTTGAGGACTAGTATGAATGCTTTGAAGCATACTTCAGACAGTTTAGAGAAGTCTTCTACGTGCAGACTTTTCTCCTGATACGTTAAGGATTGTAAGGATTGTTTTTTCAGCCTGCAGAAAGATTAGTGCATATGTCAGGCTCCAGTTTTGCTAAACAGATGGTACTCTTTTTTTGCTTAAACAACGTCTTAATGACACTTCGGGTTTTCATGATGACTGAAGGGGCTCTGTAGGTCTTTACACACGATTGTGTATCCTACCCACTCTTCTCTACCTCTCCAGAATTTACTCACTTATGATTTTAAAATAGACCTGTCTGTTCTGAAGGTTAAGTAGCAAGGCAGCGCACCCCAAATAAGTTTCTTGATTTTGTAGTTGTTGGTGGGTTTTGTGGTTTTTTTGGATATTTTAAGTGGTGTGCGAAGACTGTTGCTACGTTTCACCAGACTAACCAGAGAAGTATCCTCACTTGCAGTGTCTGATGTTTTCCAGAAGTGACAGAAGTCTTCAGTAATGATCCAGACTGTTGGATGTTGATGTTCTTTGAAAGAAAATGTTCTTAACTTGTAGAAACTCTAGATGGGCAGTCTAAAACTATAAACTGGAGTGAAAAGCATCTACAGGCTGTTAGGAAACCATTGTGTTTTAAAAGATTGTGTTTCTTAAATCAGCTTTGAGTAATTACTATGTAGTGAACAAAAATATTGCAATTTAATTTGGTGATTTTCAGTAGTTAAGCAATCTGACAGAATTTTATGCTGTTCCTTTGGTGTATAAAGTCGAGTGTGTACAAAAAATGAGGAAGTTAATACATGTTGTGTGCTGTAATACCAACCTGAATCTTTTAATATGCAATAAATATCGCTCGTCTAACTAGTCTTGAGGGTTTTTAATTTGATTTTTCTAGAAATGCTGAGTATCTAACTATATCTTATTCTCAGGGTAGTATTTACACAGATTTCAGTGGGTGTTCCTGTAGTTCTTAAAATCTCTTTGTGCCGATAAGCTTTAAAAGAGAAGGATGTTTCTAATGTTGGTGGTGAAACTGGCTGTTAAGTGAGTATTTCTGGAGTGTCTGTTAAAAGCTTGAGGATTTTGTACCGCAGCAGAGCTGTATCATTATAGACTTGTCCACTAAACAACATAGTACCTCTATGTTCAGTCATTTTTGAAGGTCAGGGGTCTTAATACTTGGTGATTTCCCCTTTTTAAGAAAGTAGCACCATGTCCTTATGTAAGTAGTGACGTTGGAGCATGTAATCCATTCTTACATTTGTATACATATAAAACTGATGCTTTTTATAGGACTGTCAAAATCTTTCCCAGTTTCTTATGTTTTATGCTACTGTTATTTGTGTCATGCATCTTTCAGATATTTTTTCTGTGCTTTTTTTTTTAATGAGATGTTTGCTTCTTACTGTCTCTTTATTTTGACTAATCTGAATTACTTTCAAAGTTTTTTGATGGGCTTTTTTTGAAGGAAAGTATTTTTTATGCGGGCATTATGGCTTTGCATTTTACCATGAGATATTATGAACACAGTATTAATGTTGCAGGAAAGATGTTCTTGGAAATAGTGAAAAATTAGTGAAGTACTGGCGTGCTGGAAGACATGTTTATTTGTGAAAGGCACAGCTTAAAGTGTTTCAAGGAATTTTGGTAAGAAGAGGTAGAAACACTGCTGAAAACATGCATGCTTTATGAAACTGGTGGTGGGGGGCTGCTTTTGGTGTGGTGTCTTGCTGACTGAGTTTGTGGGCCTCTCCCTCTCTCCCACCTGAAAGCAAGCCAAACATATAGTAGACTCTTGTTTCAAAGGACACTTATTCTTTCTTCTTATCACAAGTTCAGTTTACTATGACAGTGTAGATCCCACTGTTTGCTAATAGCATCATTATAAGTTTACTAGTGGAACAGCAAAGCATACAAATACCATTTTAGTGCTGAAGTACAACAAATAATGTCAATTGCTTGTATAATACTAATAGAATCATCTTACAGTATATGATAAATGGATGGAGAGCTGCTGGGTAACTGATATATTTTGGAAATAGTTGCTGGAGAGAACTATTCCTGAACGTCATTGTTCCTGAAAGTCTTAGAAAAGTTAATCTTTTAGACTGAATATTTTTTATTCCCACCCCCCGTTCTCCGTGAATGATTTGGAAGTGATAACAAAATTGCCATTAATAAAACTTGCAGGTGAAGAGATGGGTAGGTACTATGCCGGAAGGACAGCACAATTGTAAAAAAACATCTAGAATTCATGTGAAATTACGCTAGTAGGACAAAGTGCACCTTATAGCAGCCATATTCAAAGTAGTGCATTGAAGATAAGGAACATAGACATAGGATTGTATCCTGAAATTTATTGACTGGTAGGGTATAAATATGAACAGGCAGTTCAGCAGAAGCTCCCAGTATAATGCTTTGATTAAAAAAAATTGTAATGTATTCCTTGAATATTTTTTTAAAGGTGGTTTACTGATTAGGAACAAGGAGATTATTTTTGGCTAAGTATGTGGTAACATTAAGGATGAAGTTTTGTCTTTAAAAGTCATTGTTAAACAATGAAGAGTATTGAAAAGAGTTAAGAATTATTTTAGCGATGCCTTAACATGAACAGGGTTTTTCAAGCCTTTCACTGTATCATAGTGAGGAGCACCTTTTTTCCTCATGCAAATACTTTCTTACTGAGATGCAGTGCTTTATTCAGTTTATACTTAACAACATCCAAGGCTGGAAAGTGAAGCTGAATGGGATCAAATTGAAAGGTGCAAGCAGTGAATGGTGAGGGTGAGTAATCATTGTAACGAAGAAGGATATTCAAGCTCTTGATGTTTTCAGCTTGAGTTTGGATGTCTTTCTAGAGACCAAATGCAAGCTTTTGAATTCTGCATGTGGATAATTGGGTGGTGTTTCAAATCCATGAATATGAAGGAGTGTAGACTGTGTTGAAGTGACTGATTTTGTGAGTGATCTACCGCCTCTTTTATATACATGAATTCTAGGATTGCAGAGTACATAGATGACCGAGGAGAGGGGGTCCTTTTGGGTATAGATCTTGGGGTGGGCAGGGCATTGACTGCCCTACAGTGTGATATGGTTGCTCCATTGTAAGAGATGCAGAGTACCCTAGGATGGAACAGTAACACTGGACTAAGTAGTTTTGGTGGTTTCCATCTCCCAGTGTTCAGGTTTCTGGTGACAGTTACAATGGCAAGTACTGCTTCCATTTATACAGTGTAGCCCTAGTATGGGAATGCAACTCATACTTGTCCTTTGACTAAATTATTTTAATAGGCCTTCTGACTATAAATTCCTTGGATCTTCTAAACAAGAACAACTTCTTGAACTGGGTAGGTGACTGTAGGCTTGGATGTTTTATTTTGAAATGTAGCGTGTGTGTGATCTTCGGGAAGTGGATTGTGTTTGTACTGCTCCTGTTTGTTTGGAAAATATTCTTGGTGTGTGACCTAATACAGCCTGAACTTCTAAGGTATTTCATCTGTTCAGGGCTGCATCTCTTCCTAAATGGTAAGAACTGTTACTAGGGTGGAAGATCTCTTTTGTTACTGCTGTGTAGTGCATTCACTAATGTTGTTAGGTTGTGTGCGATATGTTTGAGAGAGATGGAAGTTACTGATTGTTACAGATCTCTTTTGGCATTAGAAAAGTCTTGACTGTGGAAGTAGGGGTTTGGGGGATTTTTTGGGGGGGTTTGTGGGTTTTTTTCTTTTTTTTCTTTGACTTACTCTGAAGTCAGAGAAAAATCTTCCTGCAAAGTTGGATGAAAATTTTAAGGGTGATGGATTCTGTCAGGAATTATCCCAGCTCAAAGCCTTCATTTTTATCTTTGTTTCTCTCCCTGTGGTTCAATTTGTAACTACCTAGGAAGTTAGAAGCAAAATACCTCCTTGTATTCCTTGGTGGTGGTGTGAAGAAAATAGGTAAACTTACTGTAGATAACTTTAGGTCTAGTTTCTTCTGTTTGAAGTATCAGTGAAAAGCTTGATTTTACAGTCTGACTGTTCCCTGTGGATTTCTATTGATACTGGTAGGCTGTGTTGGGGTGCAGATTGTTCTTAATAGTCCTGTAAAGGTATGAGATTTAATCTGTAGTTTAGTCAAGATCACTTCGGGGACTAAGTTTACATTTGTGAGCTCATTCAAAGATCAGTTATTTTTTTTTATTGTATTATTTAAAAAGAAGGTCGGAACCATGAAGTCTCAGGCAAATTAGCGTGTTTGATATTGAAGTTTCTGTCTTGCTTTGTCTGTCATGGTTATTAGTTTCATAGTTTGAGGCCAGAGGGGACTGCAGATGTAATCCAACCTTCTAATAACAGGCATTGAGGTTTTTTTAATGAACTAATTCTTTTATAGCTGGGATACTACTTCTAAAGTAAAAGAGAAAATAAAATCCTATAGCAACAGATAGTATGGTGTGGCTGGAAAAGTTGCCCCCAAATTAATTTGTCTAAGACTCAAACTTATTTCTAGTCTCAATTTAATTTGTTTCCATTCATTACATCTTGAGAGAGATCTATCCAAATATAGGTCTGTCTGTATTTATTTAATATGCTGATGGTTGTCGGATCCCTACACTGATGTTATGGTCTGCAGTCCTGCTGATCCTTTTGAGTCTGTCGTTAAAGTTGTGTTCTTTCATTCTTCCAGTGTTTTCATGGCATTGCTCTGAGTTCAATAGCTGCTGTATTGGCGAACTTGAGAACAGAGCACTGTTCTAGTAGCTACACTAGGGCCAATTGCAGTAGTAAAGCAACTTCCACATTCTTACTTGGCATTCTCCGTATGTGTAGACCATTCTACTGGTCTTGCTGGGAACTGCACACTGGAAGCTAGTGCCCTGATAATACTCACCTCCAATTCTTGTCAATGCTTTCTGGATAGTTACCAGGATGGATCTGCATTTAGATAAGACTTTGCTTTTGTTGGTATTTAAAAAACCTTATCCTGGCCTGTCCCAACCTTCCCCAAGTAATATAAGCTACATAGTATCAGGTATTATTTGTCCCCCTTCCTTCCCCCACAATGTAAGTTACCTCTACTCTTGAGTTGCAGCCAAGCATGAAGTAGGGTGGGGTAAAAATCCAAGCTCTGTAGGATGCATAGTGTCCTCTCAATAATATTTTTGTATTGACACTCCCCTGAGGTTTTAAAAACATGAGCTACTGAAAAGCGCAAGAGAGAGTTTTTTAGCCAACGTGGTCCTTAACTAGGACAGTATGTGTAATAGTCACAAAAAGAATCGTAAGAATAAAGCTTGTTGACTTCTAGTTTTTAATACATACAGGATAGACTACGTTAACTTTATATTCTAATTTCTTAATCAAAGTATCAACAATACTAAATCAACCACTTCATACATTAAATGTGTTTGACCATTACTACTTCTGTATAAACGGCAAGTGCTGGGTTTATTATTCTGTGAAGTCATGGTAGCCTTACTAGTCTTTGCTTTTTTGTTAATTCTGTGTCAAACTTGGAAAAGCCAGAAACAACTTAAAATGGTGAATGTTTATAACCCATATTTTTTATCCAGATCACTGGAGTTTCTTCATGCTTAATGAAGAACAGTATTTGAATCTTTTGGACTACATAGTTGACCTAAACAACCTGTACTTTAAAGAAGCTTAATAATATTTGTTGTTACATAAGAAAGCATTTTGTCATGGCAACAGTATATGATTTAAATGTTCTGGCTTTTTCCTGGTGTTTTTGTTCTGTACTTATTGAACATTTTCAGATTTTGAGGCTTTCTGTTGTTATTGACAGTTCTATCATTCTTATGTTGTAATCTTGACAATTTTTGTCCATTTCTTTTGTTGTTAGGATGCTGCTTGCCCTTCTGGGGATAGGAATGTCTTGTGTCCTTTTGCCTTTCAGTTGGCCATATTTTTCTAATTTGTGACACTCATTGTCAATGCTTCTCTTGCTGGTGGTTTGTTGTTGTGGTGTTTTTTTTTTTTTTTTTTTTTTTTCCAGTTGTTTTCACTTCCCTTGTATGCAGATTTTCGTCACTCTGGGCTTTTTCTCAGTGGTAGCATTATGGCTTCTCAGGCATCTTGAAAACACTTGAAAAACTGTAAACAGTTCTATTTTTTTAATGTATTTTCTTCTGATTTGGACAGTAGTGGATTTTTCGCTTTCTGAAACAGGCCCTCTTAAAGCATCAGTGATAAATGTCTTGTTTGACCTGAATTTGTGTTGGCTTAGTTTGCTTTTACTTGTTAAACACAGACTTTTATTTCTCCCAGTTTTCACACATTTTCAGTTTTTCAACAAGTGTTTATTTCACTGTGGTTACCTGCTTGCTTAGGAACGTAGTGAGACATTATAAATGTGGAAGAGGGTTACATTTTAACTTTGCAGAATCCAGTTTACAGAATTAAAGAGGAAAATGTTTGTTTGCTGTTGGCTTGAAAACTGGGTAGTATTGCCAGTGATACTGACATGTTTCAATGGGAGTGGCATCAGTAATTGGTATTTCAGCAGGCATGCTGTCCTCTGCTGCTTTTCAAAGACAGTACAAGATAAAGATTTGACTTTCACAGTGTCCTTGTAGTTGGGAGAGACACTGGGGTCTGTTACAAATGAGACTGTAGAACAAAGTTGAGGCTTTTTCTGAAGTCAGAGGGAGTCTGGCTGAATTGAAAACCTTCAGGTCTGTCATGCCCAGTAGTACGTGGTGTAACGTTAGACTACAATTTGTCCTGTGCAATTTTGAAATCTAGTAGTTTCTTCCTACACTTGTAGGATGACCTGAGGTCTTCAGAAGTGTTTCCTTAATTGTCCCTGTAAGGGGGGAGGTACCAAAATTGGAGGGTAGTGGGAATGCTGTGGTCAGAGCTTGGAATGCTGTTCAAGATCAAGGGATGACTTAGGAAGGGGGGAGCGCAGTACCAAGAGAGGGAGGACATCAGAGTGTGCTTTGAAAACACTTGAACTGCCGGTTTTGAAGGTTGTGATGTTTTTTTAAACTCAATCACATGTTAAAAAACATGGTCTAAAACCACAGTGGAGCCCAGACACGGTCCCTTACCCTTCCTGGGACTAGCTCTTGCAGTTGTGTGGCCAGTAGGTGAACTGGAATACTTCTTGCTTTGTGAGTGTATGACCTGATCTAACTGAAACCATTACTGTGCTGTTGTGAGAACTTGTAAGAGGTAACCAAGAATGTGCAGCCAGGACTGTGAGTGTGACCGCTCCTTCTGATGGCACATCAGTTTTAACTTGACCTAAGGTGGTTGTGAAACCTACCTTTAAACACTTCCAGCTGCATGTGTCTGCCAGTGATGCTGGTCTGGTCCCAGGATAAACCAGTTCAGGGAACTAGATCTGTAGAAAATGCATCCAATAAAAAAAAACCAAACTTGTGAATCACTTTCTGCCAGTTCACTATGCCTAATCCATTGTAGGATCAAGTGCACTACAGTACTGATAGAAAGTAGAGGGTGAGCTGGTGTGACCAGTTTGGAAGGTTAGGAGTTGTCTGACAGTTTAGAACAGTCCTATTTATACCACAGATTTACTAAGCTGTTTGATATGCTGCAGAAAATCAACTATCAGCATGACTAGAAGCACCTTTTATGCACTTCCTAGTTGTGGTAGATGAACCAGCCTGTGTTTATCCAAAGTGGGAATGAGAATTTGCTTAGTTGGCTGTTGATTTGAAGGTCCATTTGCTGGTTCAGGTTGTGGTAGGAATGGGAAACTGAAGTTTTCTGTGAAGACCGAGTGCAGCTTATACTAGCTTTCTTTTTTTCTGTATCGGCCAAGGAGAAAAGAGGGTCCATAGCTAGGCTGACGGTTCATTCTGTCATGTGCACTTGCCAGTCCTCTAATACTTGATGTAATTTTTTTGCTGTTCCTCGGAGATGAATTAGCTGTAAACTCACTAAGGAGCATAATTTACATTTGAGAGTGGCTTTGGCAAATACTTGATGAATAAAGCAGAACTTTCATTATACTTTTTGTTGAGTACGTGATGTTACCAGGTTTGAAAATTGAATCAAGAACCTTGATCTTTGGAAAAGAATTTTCAGAATATCCTTTTCTGGGAATTTTGAGGAGTGGTTGTTTTTTGTTTTTTTTTTCTCCAAGTAGCTGAGGATCAGGATTGAGCTAGATGCACCTAAGTATGTATTTTTGATGTTTAGCACTTTAAAACAGTGAAATGCATAACTGGTTATAAGTTTTATCTCATGATGACTTCCTACTAGTGCTAGATGTCTCGGGGATTTTTTTTTTTAATGTTGAGACTTGTGTAAGCTCATATACTCTTGAGACCTAGACCTGTTTAAACCACTTGGGGAAAAAAGCCCCATTTTTATTTCTGTTGAAATCCTGAGATTTTGGCTGAGAACACAAGGTAAGACTCCTTGAAAAGAGAGCCAAAAGGATGTATGTACATGTTAATGTAAGTTGCTGACTAAAACAAAACTTTCAAGTAAATTTTAAACCATAGCATTTTAAGCTTTCCATTTTTTTTAACCATTACAAATGCTAGTCAAATGCAGCTGTTTTAAATAACACTTGTTGCTGACACTGTGTGCAAATACAAGGCCTTCTGAAAAGCCTACTTGTGAAGCTGTTGCTTCCTAAAGCATAACACTGTTCAATTTAGCATCGTCTGTAAGTAAATGACTAGAAAGCTGTCCATTGGTTGTGGATGCTTGCTTTGAAGAAATAAAACTTGCTCATTACCAGCTATGCTTTAATTCACATGTTCTCTGACCTTTGTATAAAGTGGCTGGGTAAAGGGCTCTAGTTGAGCATCTCTAACTCATGTAAAAAAATCAGATCTACATTGGCAAGTATGCAGGATTATTCTCTCTGTTGCTTGTGGGTGGAACTCAGTATCAGCAAAAGGACTACTTTACCATGTTTGAGGCTTTTCTCAATCTATTTTGCTGCTTTTTAAAGAAAGGATTGTAGACTTAAACTGTGACTTGCTTTCACAAAAAAATCAGAGTATTAGGTATGGGGTTTTTTCCATTCTATGATTGGCTTCTCCAGGGATTTTCATAAATGCATCTTTTCATTTGGCACGTCAAGAAACCATGCAAATAGGCCAAAAAATTAAAGAGGGGAAACCAAACAGACTTCATGGGATGCTGTCAATTGTGAAAAGTAATGGAAAATGGCGACAGAATTGGCATTGAATGGAAGGGGGGTTTGTCATGTCATACTCAATTTATGTAATTTAATGCTATAATAGGGGGCAGGGACAATTCCAGCATAAATTGTAAAGGTCAAAGTAAGGCAACTCAGACAGTATATAATTGCAACCCAAACAGTTCAGTGTTTTTTAATGTATAATATGGCCAGTTAAGATAATTGGTATTGTGCACTTTTTTCATGGAGAATGTAATTGGTATAGATGGAAGTTTTCTGGCATGTATTAGCTAAATTGAAGGTGTATATGCATCATCTGAGTTCAGACAATCTTAACAGCTCATAGCTGCTGAAAGCTCTGGCTCCTCAAACTTGTGGACCTGTACAGCCCTGCAGATTTTTTTATTTCATTTTTTTTTTTCTGGCTAGGACTTCACTTGAGTGTGAGAAGGTTCAGGCAGCTGCCACTTGAAGACAGTCAACAGTTAGTCAGCTTAGCTGTTTCACTGATTTTATCCTAAATTTACTGCTGTTTCTAGAGAAGAAAAAGCTGCTATTTTCAAGTCTGTAAAGAATTTAATGTGATCATCTCTAAAATTAATACATGATCACTTTAGCCTCTGTTTCTGTGACTTTGTGTTGCAGAATTAGGTGAAGGGGTAGGGGCAGGAAAGTTACCATAAGCTTTAGAAGAGGAACTTCTAAGTTAAAAATGCCAAAATAAATACCAGCAGTATCTTTTTTAGGAATGCATTAAATGTATTTGCTTGTCCTTATTTTGGGAGCATTATTCTATTAATGCTAGTGCATGAGTGGCTAGTGTTTAAGTGTGTATAAACTAATGTGGGTGTTTATAATATGCATATTACTATAAATAAATCTGTATAGATTCTTGCACTTTAAAAAAAGTAGGAGGAAAACTGGGAAAGTTTACTAAAAAGCACTATATTCTGTCAAATGAAGAACAGAGAAATCAAATGGAGGGTAATTCTTTAATATTAACCTTCAGTAATCCCTGTCAAATATAACACACGTAAGGATTATTTTATTGTTAAGCTGCTTTGAAATAGTTGCAGTCACTTCTGATTTTATCATGATTCTTTCAGCTATAGCCAGGTATGGAAATAGTATAGTCATCAAAAAAAAAAATATTCTTCTCTTTTCATTAAGAAACAAAGGCAATGGTATGCAATAATTTATAGAAGGTGATGCTTTTATTACTACATTTTTATTTTTAGAAATTCTTAGTATTTTCTCTTCAAGTGTCAATTATCTTGGTCATCATTCAGAATTTGAATGTCTGACTTTGATCGTGGTATTGCTTCCTTGCAGCAATATTGCATAACATTAAAGGAAAAGCAGTCCTAGCCATCTGTTAATGCCTACCAGAGCCATGTGTAGCAGCTGTAAGCAGCAGTATTTTCTTCCCTTCCTTATGTCCAAGCAGGCATATTGACCTATTCATATCCTCCTGCTATATATAATTGCGAATTATGAAACGGCGATCTCAGAATAATTCAGTTTTGGTCATATTCTTTCATATATGATTTCATAATTTTTTTCTATGAATACTTTTCTCAGAATTCTCCTTAAGCATTTTTCATTTTGGCTTTTTTATTGGAAAAGATTAAAAGATTTGAGCATTGAGGGGAAATGAGCATAACTTTACTTGGACATTTGGTTTTGAGAAGTGATTGGGAATACTGGTATTGTTAGTGCTCGTTCTTGGAAGCTGTACTTGCTTTTTGTTCCCCTCTCTTCTGCACTTCCCTTTTTCCTTTGGCAGTTTTTCATATTTTGCTTTATCTTCTGTTTCCCTATCTTATTGGTCCTGTTTTCCAGAGGATGTTCGCTTTTCTCCTTTACTGTGTTGTTTCTTTTTTCCAAAACAACTTTTATCGGTTTTTTTAGCCTTACTCTCACTCTTCCAAGTTTTCCTACCCTGCATTACTTACATATCTGTGCAAGCAATCTGCACATTCTGTGACTAATGAGTAATGATGAACTAGTCACAGATGCAGATGAGTGATTAGGGCACTGTCAAAGGATAGTCACTGAAGTGGGAAGCTCATCGAGAAAGAGTGACCCCTGGCACTAAATGGAGAACCAAATTTGATTTTTATAAATAAGTAAAATCTGTCTGTTGCAACCTTCTAAAGCCAACCAACTCTACCAGTTTCTAGAAATAGCATAATTTTCTTCATCCTGTAAGCTTGACTTCCTTGAATATTTAAAAGCTGGAGTGTGTTGTTCCATGATTTAGTCAAATTAACAATTGGCAGCTGCCAAAATGTTCATGCTAATTCTCTTTACTTGCTTAATGTTCATGCTAATTCTCTTTACTTGCTTTACTTCTACCAATGGCCCTGGAGCCAGTCTTTTTGGAGGAAAAACAGATTCAACCTGCTGTCCTTGTAAAAGAATCGGGTTTTTCTGTTTCTTGTTTAATTCCTCCTCTCTGCACCCCCCATGCCCCTGCCCCACAATTAATTGAGTGGGCTCACTGTACCACAGCTAGCTTGAGTTAGACAACAGGAGCACGGAGCCAAGAGCCATGGGGGAGAGTGGGCAGAGAAATGACCTTTCTCTTTTAGCAATGGTAAACTGCTAATTTGGCTCAAATCAAGCTTGGAATTGGCTTCTTGAAACAGGATGAAGTAAGCAGAGATTTAGTGTTTGCAACCTGCTTATTGTAAATTAGGGAGATTAGGGCCTCTGCTCTCTATTTGGGTTACCTGACTTGCAGCTGGGGAGGAACTGTTGTCAGTGGAGATCAAAATATCAAAAAATAAATGCATTTGGATTTCAGTTGACTTTTCATCTTTGAATTTGCTGTTAGTGGTTTTTAACAGTGGATCATAGTTGTGAAATTAAATTTCCCTGGAATAAATGTTTTCATCATAAAAGGAAAAATAACACTTCAATATTGTTGAAGCCATTTGTGAATGTGGTGTATGTTCTAGGCTCAATGTTACGTTGTGACTTTATTAGCAATCTGTCATATGTTTGGAAAAAATCATAGTAGTTCTAAGGATTTAAACTATTCTCCTAGAATTTCTGTGAGGGGGTGTGCATTTAGAGGAGATTAATTCTTTCCTATTTTTGGTGAGAACTTAAAAGCCAAATGGTGACAGTGAAACTGACAGTGCACAAAGTTCTGTGAAAGGCATGATGTAAACATGATAAAAATAATTATTTTTCGCTTTTTAAAATGCTTATTCGTGTTCCTTTAATAATGCTGGGCAAGCAATCTTGGTCAGTATAGGACTTCTAAGCAGAGCTTTCTCTCTAGCAGGTTGGAGGAGTAATCTGTATTTTGTGTTTTAATCTTCTGTTAAAGTCCAAAAATAGATGCTGTCTGAATGTTGTACCTATGCTTTCTATCTAGCTTAGCTGCTGATGCAGAATGACTAGCACTGGGCAAACTCCCCTGACATCACGCCCCTGCAGTCGGTCCTAGCGGGGCTGAGCAGGACATGGGATGCCTGGGTACAGGCAGCTGTGTTCAGGTAGCCTGCTGCTGACTTATGGCAAGGCCCACACTTGTCGTGGCAGCACTGCATGGTTGTGTGGCTGTGTTGAAAGCATTGTATTTGTTATCAGTGCGTATACAGAGAGATTGTGATTTATATTCACAGCTTTTTAAATGGCAGGTTTATAAGTTGCTATGCTAAACATTTAAAAATATAAAACTTGCCAGAGGAAGTGGTGGAAAAGGTAAATGTTTGCTAGTTTTAAAGATTTGGCATGGTTTTATTCTGAGCCATCTTGTTTACTTAACTTGTAATGAGTGAATATGCGCAAGCATGTACGGGCTTAGGAGGAGTTTTGATGTCTAAACAAGTTTTATTGACTAGATTGAAATCCTTGCATACTTAGGCTTGCTCTTTCACTTTTAAATGGTGTGTTGTGGTACTGAGTCCTTGTTGCAAACTTAATAGTTTAATAT
The DNA here is from genome assembly GCF_023638135.1 of Falco biarmicus. Classification (NCBI taxonomy): domain Eukaryota; kingdom Metazoa; phylum Chordata; class Aves; order Falconiformes; family Falconidae; genus Falco; species Falco biarmicus. The sequence goes on along the minus strand of NC_079292.1, from coordinate 32,750,697 downwards.
ACTGTTGCAGTCCTTGTGATGGAGGAATTACCACAATGGTATTTGAAGAGCTTCTCTACTTTAGGGTTATGTTTGCAACGGTGTAGCACATAGTCAAATGAAACAATTGCCATACTGTTTGTTTGGTTTTTTTTCTGATTCTTACTTTCCAAATAACTGCAGAGGTACTTGGCAGAACTTGACCCCTGGCTGGATAGATACAAATAATTTGTTTACTCTTTTCTCATTTGAGCAACAGATGCTTCAGAAAACATTTATTTGCTGTATTATTGTATTAGAAACTGATTTTCAATTGCAGATTTTTTTCTTTAAAAAGGACATAATTTGAATTTGTGAGTTTTAAGAATGTGCTTTTGTGTTTCAGTGTTGTGAATAGAATGGCTAGGAGAGCTTTGCACTTTCAATTTTCAAATATGATTTCTGTTTTTTTCCATTGGTGTATATATAGTCTTTATAAAAGCAGAGGGAGCTAGCAGTTGAGTTCTGTTGACTAGATATTGGTATATCACAAGCCATGACATCTGGGGGAAGGTTAATCATGTTGAATACAACAATTTTCGTTTCCTGCTATGTTGATGTTTAACCAAACCAGTAGGCTTTGCAAGCACAGACGTAAGTAATCAAATTGATCTCTGAAATGCCTAAGGCTGTGATAGGGACTGCAAAATCAAAAGTTGAAGGTTCAAGGGAAGTGTTTTTTAGCTGTCTTCAGTAGACTCTGAGATAACACCTTGAGCTCATATCTGTTTTGGATTCATGTATTGTAGGTCTTATGATGGTCTCCTACTTCAGGCTATCTTATATTTTGTCTTGTCAGTCAAGTGCAGTGTGTAAGAACATTGTTTGCAGTGACTTGGTCCAAATCATGTATCACCAGGTGAGTCAGGTATTACTGTGATTCACAAAATACAGGTTCTCTTCTGTCTTCATTCCTGGCAGCTTATTGACTTAGGAACCCAAAAATTACTCTGTGGATCAGTCATAAACTAGGCACTTACAATGCCAGGTAAGAGTTATATCCTGTAGAATGGCACCAATAGTAGCCAGCATGCTACTATAAGCCAACATGCAACTGTCAAGTTGCATAAATAATATTAAGTAATAAATTTTGACTCTAAGCTTGGGAGTCTGTGTCCGGACTGCAGAAAGCTGACTGGTTTGTGTGAAGATTCAGATTTGATATGCTTTCCTGGAATTTGTCTTAAATTATTTACTTCCAAAATGAGCAGTATTTGCATCTTCTTTTCAAGCAAATCTAAAGTCATCCATTTTTCCACAGTTCACACTGTGTTTAGGAGAGTCTGTTGTATGGTGTTGGAGGTTGTGATGTCCGTGTATGTTTCAGGATTTTAGGGATTGTTTCAACTGTTCTTAAATGTAAAATACAAACTTAACTTCTTAGTAAATCAGGAAACATAGAGTTCACTTTCAGTTTATACTTGTGAGTCTTTAAACAGATGGATTGTAGCTGCTAATGTATGTACTGGGGGAAAAAGGGAGAGAACTGTTTGCTTACTCATTTGCTTTCATCTCAAATCTGACTTTTTCATAATTTCAGCTGCTTTGCATTAATGTAACAAAATTTGAACATTTCAGTGTAAAAAGAGTAGTCCAGAGATGCTATCAATATGAAAGGAGATTGAAATACATATTTTTTAAATGAAATTAAGGGTACTGTCATTGCCTTCAAGTCCTTAGTAAAAGTAGTAGAAAAACTGTAGGAGGGGCTAAGGAATATAATCTCTCACTTTTTTGAATTTACATGGTTAATAGTTAATACCTAAGAGATTGCTGTGTTCCCGTCAACTTTTTTGTGAAAGCATTAGTATCACAAGGCTGTGGTTTCATGGTCACTTCAGGCGGACATAAATTTACACTGCTAGTAAATGGGCATCTCTCTTGACTGGCTCGTATGGACTCAAGGGAACAACAGAAGGCTGGTTTGTCTGCTTGAAGTGGTCAGGGAAACACAGCTTAAGAGAAATAGTGTTCCCTGGTAAATTAACATCTGCCTGAAAAATAACCCAAGTTTCTCAGTTTGCTTTTAATAACTGTTAGATAACAAGAAGAGAGACTATTTTCCACTTCTGGCAGCCACGGAAGGCAAAGAAATACATTGGTCTACTATCTTCACATCAAGGTGAATTCTCAGGACAGTGAATTTCTTTTGTTCTGGCCTCTGCCTACTTGACTTGTCCTTTATAGTTTTTCAAGGTCTGAGCATTACAATTTGGTAAGTAAAATCCTGCTGCGATTGTGTGGTATAATGGTGAACAGAGATTGTATAAGTTCTGCTTTTCTCCTGATTTGATGGAAAAGAGAAAATCACGTTGGACAAAATAATGAAGTTAGCGTTCTCTCTTCTTTTTTTTTTTTTTTTTTTTTTGTAATGTCCTCTAGTATCTTCTTCAGCATCTTTACTCCAGCTAACACTCTGGCTTATCTAGTAGGTGGGGAAAAAAAAAAATGTTTGGTTAATAAGTTGCCTTCTTCAAAGACAAAGCGAAACAGTTTCTGTTATAGGAAAAGAATTGGTTGTAACATGGGATGTGGATGACGGCAGATGCCCTGTGATACTTTTAGGTTGTTTCTCCTGTAGAGATGGCAACAGAGCAACTTTCCTGCTGGGCTGGCAAGGCTTAATTGCTTCTAGTCAGTCTTTTCAGGCTTAGAAAGAAAAATCGAATGCCACAAAAGGGCATTGTGGTCAAGGAAACATGTACTATGTGAAATTGAAAGAATTATTTTTCTGGAGAGAAGTCTATGCATAAGAATAAATTGTTTTGAAAATGAAGACTTTTGCTGCACTGGTTCTCAGTGTTACTATGTTCTGCTTTTAAAGATCTAAACACTTGAATTTATTGAAAAAATTTAGTGTATAAAATGTTGTAAATGTTCTAGCTATATAAATGACTTAATTTTAGTACAGTTTAGTACTATGAAATGTACTTAATGCATTAGAATTTATCTTAATTTGATTTATTTTCCTTTTTTGAAATAGCTACATTGTATGTAACAAATACAAACATGCTCAACTGAAGTTACTTGGTTTTGAAGTTAATACTGAGAGTTTTGAGGTTTGCAACTAGACTGCCTTCTTGATAGTTTACTCCAAGGTCATGAATGGTGTAAGTTTTTAGACTTCTGTTTAAGTGGCACTTCAGTATGCTGAAACCTGGAAATAGATATTTTAAATGTGCTTTTCAGACTTAAATAGTCTTCTTCACCTCTCTAAAAGAGAGAGGTAATGCACACAATAATTTTAGAATAGAAGTACCTTTGAAATAACTTCAGTGAGAAGAATTTGTAATGACTGATTTGACTGCCAACAGCCAGTTATTGGGAAGGCGTTGTATTTATACAGCCAAGATGAGTAAGTCCCAGGTTAAGAGAGTCAGAACGCAGTTTACTTGTCTGCATGGCAGCTTGGTGTTTAAACAGCCATTGCAGTCAACAGAGAGCTGGTTAATATTATCACGTAGCTAGAAAGCACTTTGGCTGACTAGCCACAACTGGAAACAGTAAGAAGTTACTTCTCATTGTGACCAACAGCTGCTTTTGCAGAAATTATTGCACAGCTCGGAGAACATGAGAAGTGGGGAGACCTGCTCATCTTGGCAATAGGAAGTCTCCCTAGCCCTAATATGTCTCTTGGTCACTTTAAGCTAGTGGGGCAACGTATGCCTCTTGGGAGAGAGGGTGGTAGAGATTTGTGACTGAATCCTCGTTAAGGTGAGGTGTATTATATCATGGTTGTCTTGACTCAAGATATCTCTATTTAAAAAAAAAACAACTATAATAATGAAAATGTTGATCACTTATTTTAATAACTAAGTGGAAATTGGCATCTTAAACACTTTTCATAAGGTGTTTAAGAGTGTTTCCATGTATAGATTAAAGAAACAAAATTTCTTCTGTGAAATTATATGTAGGGGAAGACCAAGTAAATAATACATTTTAATAACATCAGTTGAAATGCATTTTTAGGACTTTGAGAGAGCTTGCTTCTTTTTCTGCTTCACTGTTGCAGTTCTCATTTTTTTTATGTAGCTGTGCTGAATTAGAGAGGCAATCAGCTGTAGTACTTGTAACATGGAATACAGTTAAGAAGCTGTGTAGAATTCATTGCTCAATTTCAGCTTGCTGTGTTGACTTTCACATGCATGCAGTTTGTAAAGAAAAATGGTATGTTGCTGCCTTGGTGATCTGTGAATACAGTGTTTTAATATAAATGCTATCCAGAGAAGCAGTGACAGTTGAAGTGTTGCCCTTCAAAAGAATTAACTTTGTAGGGAGCTGTATCTGGTGAAGAGCATGTCATGGTTGTGCCATTTATGTTTGAGACCCATAGGCTAAACATACAAAGGTCACCTCTGAAGCTGGGACTGGAGTTGAAGAATCAATAAAGTATCAGTAGGTTCTAGTCATTGTTATTAGTCATTCACAATTATTTATTTTCTGGAAGGTATTTAACTATGCTATTTGAAGTATAGTATTTATTTGTAGTAGCAGACTGAGATTTTGTTATTTTGTGGCCAGTAGCTTATTTTTTTTTAGCTATGCTATGTTGTGTTTCTAAAAACAAATGAAAAAACCCACAAACCGAACCAAAAAAAGAAATTGCTGTTATTTTTTGTTAACATTCTATAAAAATACCCCAGCGTAGGATTTGGCAGAACTCTGGTATTACAAGTGGTGGTTTCTGGAAGTGTTTGCAATCTGCGTTGGGGAATATGGTGGCCTGCTTTGCAAAATGTAAAAATGTGGCCAGTCAGCTTACCATGCTCAGATTTAGGTAGATTTATAGTACACTGAACTGGATACTGGTTTTGTTTTTCTTATAGATTATTTTTTAAAATATTTTTTCTTTTTTTCTAAGAAAGTTCACTAAATGCTGGTGTTCTAATAACAAGTTTTTTTTTTTAGGAAATCAAGCCACAAAGCCATTACAACCATGGATATAGTGAATCTCTTGGACGGAAAAGCCACATTGATGATTACAGCACTTGGGACATTGTCAAAGCCACACAGTAAGTTTATTTTTGAGTATTGGACTTGTATGTGTCTGTATTAGTTAAAAAACAATAAAATGGTTTTTTTTTATTTGCATAAAGTGGAAAGTGAACTCTATTTGTAGATACAGTGGTGGAAGACTTCAAAAGTGAACTCTACAAAATTAGCGTTAAGACGTATTTATGAGATTTGTATGGAAATATGCGGGGGAATTATGTTAAGTTGTAAATATAGGTCATTTGCTGCAAGAGAACATATGGTTTTCTTCCTATTGGTATGATGTTCATTTTCTGTAGGTGATGATTAAGAGGTAAGTGGGCAACACTGATATGCAAACATGAGGGTTTCATTGGTTTGTTGACGTCAGTAGGTTAGAAGGAATGTGGCTCTGTGTAACTTCCTTCATTGTCTCCAGTTCTGCAGTTTCAGTGCTGCTATGAAACTTGAGTTTATTGCTGAAATTGTGGGATTAAACTGTGTTCAGATTTAAGAATAGCATTCTTAATGAAGATCAGTTATACACATTTGTCTTCTACACAGTACCGTAGTACATGCTAACTCACAAGACATTGAAGAATTGTCATGATGCTACTTTTTAGCTTGTTTTTACTATTCAGAGACCACCACCGTCGCTTTTCTTCAGTGAACTGAGATGATCGTTTTGCAAGATTTTTATTTTTCTTGTACTGTTAATTTGAATACTTAAACTACTGTGTATCTTGCTGAGCTATTTGTCTTTTTCTTCTTAAAGCAAAATTGTTCTTTCCTTTTTTTCCCTAAAAGGCATCTCCTCCAACTGAAAGCAGCTTTGCAGCTCTGCATGTGACACAGGCCCCTTTTAGGTTTAGGAAGTATGTACTTTCCTTCACTTTTTGTGAGGATTTTAACTTCCTGAAATAGATGATGACAGACTCTGCAGTTGTTGCTGTAAATACTTAATACTACAACTTGTAATCCTCATATTAGGGATTTTTAGAAATGAAAATTATGGCAAGCATCAAACTAGCTGCTTGAAAGCATGGAAATACAACAGTAGAAGTGGTTTGACAGGTTACCTGCTTCCATTCTTGTATGTTCAATGCATGTTTGAAACCCTAAAATGTATTTGTCCCCATTAGCCCTCAAATTTAGACTGATCTAGGCTTTCAGTTGAGTCGTCATAATTATTTTCTGGTCTCCTCAAACAAGAATCAACAGGGCTGTTCTGAATTACCTGTTATGTTCCTTTCCAGTCACGGTGAGAAACGATTTACAGAGAGGAGGACATCTCACCAAAGAGTACTATAGTTTTGTATCATAGCCCTAATGGTTAATGTCACAGGGAAGGGGGACTATCAGCATGAGTATGTGATCAGGTTATGGTACTTCCAGACAGCACTTCCCTGACTAGAGGGAGAACTCACCATTTTTGTAAGTATTTATGAGGATTTGAAGGCCATGTTATATAAAACAGCTGTCTTAAAGGGAAAAATCCCTGAAATTTAAGGCAGATAACAAACCCACCAAATAACATAAGGCTTGCAATAAAATAATCATGCTAATATATTAATTCAGTGTTATTTAAAAGCTATGTAGTTCCTATTAAAAGATATAGTTAACTCACTTTTGTAGAAATATAACCTCTCTTTTATATAAATGAAAAATTATCTTATCCTCTACCACTTGTCCTCAAAAATCAGTATTCACTTAGACTAAGATATCTGCTGACTTTGTTTACTTTTTAGTTGGGGGCTAATATGAATAAGATACTACAAAAAGTTTTGTAAAGAAGGGCTGATCATCTGTCTCTCAAACTCCCCTTTCCAAGCAGTTCAGTAAGTTCAAGGAAAATGTAGCAAAATAGAGTAAGAAATATTTTCATTCTCTTGGTTTGGGTGTGTTTTTTCAGTCCAGGCATGTGTGACATTCAGCATGGGATTGGTGGCACTCAGTCTTCCCCAAGAGAATATAACAGGCTTCTTAGTGTGATGCAGTCAAATAGTAGCTGGGTGCTTACAATTAGTCAAATGTAATTCTGTTGATCTCAAGAATGGTCTGGTAGCCAGCTATAATAATGTTGAGTATCTTCCACTATTAAAAGTCAAACTGATCTGTCACCCAAAATTATTTGGCATTTCATGTAAGACCACTTAAAGTGCAGGCTTTTCAACAGGCAGAAGGTGCATTTTGCTGTAGCACAGAATTGTTTGCTATTAAATCTGTGATAACCCAGGCAGGAAGCAGTTGTCCATGCCATATAAGTAGCTAGTCAGTCATTTAATTTTTTTCTTAAACATTGTTGCTGTTACCGCATTTTATGTTTTGCATTAAGTTTCTCCTGTGAAAGTAACTATTACTGTTGCAACATACATGAAAATGGGGAACATAGTTTCTTAAACTTTAAAAATGATGATGAAAAATGGCATGAAAAGGTTTTTAACTATACTTCGTATATGCTGTTTGAATGTAGAGTTCTGTTTTGAGATGTTGAGTTTATTGGCACTTGATTACAGAGAAATAAAACAATGTTATTAAAATAGTGCATTTGCTTTTATGATTTTCAGCAAGAGAAAATAAGAGCTTGCAAGCTCTGCACATTTTTCCAGAAGTATTTGTTCATGGTTTCATATTGAACTGTTTGTGTGCTTTAGCTTCTTACTATAGATCAAATACTATTAATGTGCTCATACACTTTGAGCTAGAAATCTAATGACCACTTAGAATAAAAATAAGACTTTGTATAGAAAAGAGTGGTTCAGCTAATGTTCTCTTGCAGAGTTTATCAGTATTTGTATTTTTTCCCCATTATGTTTCTGTTAAATGCTCCCACAGATGTGTGAGCCTAGATGTTTTATACCAAAAACAATCTCTGTTTGTTTTGCAGAAACTTGTGTTTGGGTTTAATATCTATTGCTATAAAGGACACTTTGCACTGGCTTTGTTATAAATGTGTCCAAGGGCATCTAGGTAGTGTTAAAAGTAGTAGCGTCTTAGCCTGTCATCTTGCAGTGATTACAATATGTGTATAATTTCTTGGCATCTTGTATTTGGCTATAGCAAAATTGTTTCATTCATATAAAGTTACATTCCTGAAAGCGGAAGCAGGCCACTCATATGTATTTGAAAATCTCTTTAAAAGCAGTGGTAAAAAAATCCATTCTTGCCTTTGCTATTGCAATGGAGTAACATTGCATACTAATACTTCATTTATAACTGCATAGAAAGTCTTTGAATTTCTTCTGCCTCTACAAAAGCAAAAGGTGGGCTGTGTACTGTTTTTGTTCCTCTGTGATACCATTCAGTGCTCTCTCTAGAGCTGCACGGAAATGGAGTCTTGTTAAAAAAAAATTAAGTCAGTCATTAGTGATATAAAAGTGAAATTTAATGGAGGTATGTTGAGTATGTTTAGTTCTATCCTTTCTGGCACCAGTAGCCCTGTGTCATCCAAGGCTGGAGTCGTAACTTTGAATATGATGTCTTGGGAAGGGTACCGTGTTAATGTAACTTAAAGTTGCTGCCTTTTGTTTTGTTTTAAATACTTCAAGCCATGAAACTAAGGAAAAGTAGCTAAGGTCCACAGGTAGAGAAGTATATGATCAGTTATGACTAGGAGAACAAAATCTGACACATAGTAATCCTTGCATTGTGATTTTTAGTTCTGTTGAGACTGAATAAGCTGCTTCTGCTTGTAGTGAACTTGAGTAAATTCCAGCTATGCTGAAATTATGTTCAATAACCATTATGAACATGGGTATTAAACATTAATGATATTAACAGTTGCTTTTGTGACTTCTGGAAGATTGATTCCTTGTGCTCAAAGTGTTACAATTTCATTATCAGAAGACTAACTTTTCTGTTAGTTTTATTCACTGAGATCATTCAGAGTGAAGTTGTGTGCATTGTGAAATAGTGCAGCATGAAATATGCTGAGTCTTGCTTAGGAAAATTTGTTGGATATGTTTGAGAACATGCTTTTTTCTTCACTATTTCTCATCATTCATTGAGTAACTGATAAGAAAAAAATAGTATACATATGGAATAATTATATTTGTTGAGGGTTGGCCAAAGTAATAATTACTTCTGGCTTTCTTCAACTATTCACAGGAGAGGATGGGCAGACTGTGACACAGGTATGCATTCTTTATGCCTGGTCACTTATGCCCATGGAGTTTGATTATGTTGCTGAAAGTGAAATGTATCTGAAGTTCACATGGAAGAGGTGGGATTTATATTTTTTTTAACTACACCAGTAATATAGCCATAACTGCCTAGACAATTTAAGGCTTTGAAACATATGCAAGAGCTCAATTTCTCTTGTCTCTCAACATCACTGTTAACAGTTCATTAACCAACTCCTGAGTTACCCTTTTGCTGTTGGAGACAAAACTGTCTTGCTGTTTAGCACAAATAACATGAGAATGTATGAAAGATTTTGTTAGTACTTAACCACCATAGTTTATGGGAATGAGACTTCCAAAGATAAAAAGGATCATTTTTATGCTAATTGCGTTTCCAGTTGAAACAGCTTTGATTGGAGTTACAGTGATGAGGGAGTGAGCTCGTGATTTACCTACTGTTTGTTGGCATGGTGATGTTCTTGCTGAAGAGAGATTCCTTCCCAGTATTGTGGCCAATTTTTTTTATTAATCACGCAGTAAAGCTGGCAGTGTCTATTTCTAAGAGTTGATGTGCTTGCAGACAAAAGATTAAAAAATGCATTACATACTTAAAATGCAAAAAGGCTTCTAGGATACTATTTCTGAATGTATTACATTAAGAATATCTTTAACCTGCAATGACAAATAAAGCATTACAGGTTAGTTACTGAAATGGCTTAGAGACTATGATTTAGAGACTATGTGCAAGAAATGAGCTTGCACAATGGTATTTTTGCCCTGGAAGAAATAGTCCCATTTCTTTCAGAACAAGGAAATGTCAATAATGTGCTTTAATTTTATTCCATATTGATGTTTGTTGCATCACCCTCTAGAATTCACCTAGATGCTGAAAATTTTTTTGGTTAATACATCAGTCTCTTTTGAGGATTTGAATCTTTTTCTCCATTCCTCTTTCTGGAAGGCCATAGAGCCCTTTATGACAACATTTTAAGTATGAGTATGCTAAGTGTCCGAAATAGATGACTTTCTCATTTTGTAATCTAACAGTGTGTCATGAAGTTTGGGAGAAGGCAAGGTGAAGTCAACTGCAGCAAATTGATGGAAGACAACTGTAGGTAGTATGTGGGAGAAGAGTGCTGCTTATCAAGAAACCAAACTGCATCAGATTCAGTGTTGTATTTAATTGCAGAGAGCCTGCTGTTTCCAGGAAGAGGAGCAAATTGTTGTAAATTCCTAACCTTTTTTGCCAGACAGATTTGTCTGTCTAAATCCTTAAGTCCTCATGTGACAATTTAATAAATTGAAGACTTAATAAATTGTACCTCGCATGTTACATCATTTGTAATCAGTTATGATTGAGTTCAAGATACCAAAATAAATTGCTGGGAACAGGCAAACTGATGGTGACTTAAAAAGTTGCTGTATACCTCATTCTCAGTTCAACTTTTGGAAAGTGTTTTGTTTTCCTGGGAAGGCTCTTCTGATGTGTTGCAGAAGTTCATGATTGTTTTGTGGCCAAGCAATAGGAAGTACCTGTGACTTGCAGTTTGCCCTCCGGTGGGGAGGGGAAGTCTATGATGCTATGCGTGGAGAAGGAATCCCTTCCTGCTACCCCTTGTTATATCTGAACCCATGCAGTAGTCTTTGCCCAGGACCTTGCAGCAGTGTATGGGTGAATTCTAGAGGTGGTATTTGTAAACATCAGTGGAGCATAATCAGAGGTTCCTATTAGGGCTTATGCAGGGGCACTGGTGACAGAATTCTGCCTTAGTGGGCTGCAGAGTCGATTCACAAGCTTGCCACACCTCTCATTTTCACATCTCTTGAGCCAAGTTCTTCAAAAAGCAGCATCACGTTTTCTGTAAGACTAGAAATTTGCTTTAAGTAAAATAGAAAAACCACTCAAACAATCCCCCACCAAACCCACAAAGAACACCTCCCTGCCACACCTCCCCATGCTGGGGCAGTGCTGCTTGGTTATACCTATCTTAGTAGCCTGGTCTAACAAAAACTTGACTGGTTGTCAGTGGCTGCTTTCAAGGAGGTTCATTTTGTGTTGTGTAGTTAACTTGATAGGATGCTCATCTAAATAACTTGTACAGTTTACCATAGCTGACCGATAGTAATGTTGTGGTTTAACCCCAGTAGGCTACTGAGCCCCACACAGCTGCTCGCGCTCTCTCTCTCTCCCAGTGGGTTGGGGAAATGAACCAGAAGGGTAAAAGTTATGCACTGATATAAAGACAGATTAATAAGGAAAACAAAAGCTGTATGTTCAAGCAAAGTAAAATAAGGAATGAATTTACTACTTCCCATGGGCAGGCAGGTGTTCAGCCATCTCCAGGACAGCAGGGCTCCATCATACCAAACAGTTACTTGGGAAGACAAATCCATAACTCCAAATGCCCCTGTTCCTTTTGCTTGCCCCAGCTTTTATTGCTGAGCACAGTGTCATGTGAAATCTCTTTAGTTATCTCTTTAGTTAGTTAGGGTCAGTTGTCGTGGCTGTGTCCACTTTCAGCTTCTTGTCCACCCCCAGCCTCCTCGCTGGCAGGACAGTGTAAGAATGCTCTGTAACGCTGTGTAAGCATTGCTCATCAATAGCTAAAATCTAGGCATGTTATCAACACTGTTTTGCTCACAAATCCAAAATTTAGCGCCATTGGAGCTACTGTGGAGGAGCTTAATTTGATCCTATCCAAAACTAATACATGTAAGGAAAATCCTAATCCATTACATGAAAGGTTTACATGATTGACTCTTACACTTCATAGATGTTAGCATTATTGTCCTTTTACATTATGTTTCTTTCAAATAACTTAAGTATTTTAGTAATATAATTCCTGCTTGCTGTGTGGTACTACTTACTTAAGCAGGATGAGATTTAGCTCAACTCAGCCTTAGGCACTACGCTTTTTTTAGCTGGTGACTACTAAGCCTAGTAGCAGAGCTGTAGGTCAATAATTTCTTACGTTATGGCTTTAGTTAGTTCTTTAAATAAAGGTAGCAGGCATGTCTGCAGTAGGAAGGGTAATCATAACAGCTGACTGGAGTAGAACATCTTGTCGAGGAAGGTGTGTTTTGTTATTTTATAAGAATCGCTTTCCAGGTTACCTCCAGATGTTGTAATATGCTAACGTGATGTTGCATTGCAGTAAGATCAGGATTTGCTGTCTTGCTTTCAGATACCCTTCTTTCCTCCATCTCTTCTACTACTCTTTCTTGGCTGACCTGCCTTTAGTAGTGTTAACTATCGCAGTGGCCCTTTCAGCCGGGAGGGGGAAGAGTCAGGAATGGTACATGTTAAGCCATTTGAACAAGCACTCATAGGGCCACGCTGCTGATACAGACTTGGATTTGGGAGATAGTGTGCCTCAAAACTGGCTGGGCTTTAGACCCTTATCAGTTTTCCTGGCAGTTATGTGTGTCTGAGTATGTGAATCTTATTTAGCTGGTTGCATACTTTTAAAGTCTTCATAAACGTCTTCCGCCCACGCCAACTGATTAAAACCAAAGCTTTGTTGTCAAAATTATTCATGACTGTTGCTTTACTACTCAGTCTGAGGGACGAAATTTTACAGGCTTGTTGCTAATCAGTATGTGCTGCATGCAAGTCTTTGTTCTGATGTTTTGTAATGTCTGGAAAGATTATAGGTGTGACAGCAATTTCTAGCATTTTTCTTAATTTCTAATGCAACTTTCCTAAGAAATTGAAAGCAATACATTTTAAGTAAGCTGTTACATTTAGTACTTCTTTTTTAATAGTTACCAGCTACTTTATGTGCTTCAAACCTGTGATAGGTTTGGAAAGCATTCCTGAGGAATCTATTCAAATACATGAAAGAAAAAGAATATTAACTACCCTGGAAAAAAGGTCTCTGCATCAGTTACACAAGCTGATCAAGTGGTGTGAAATGGCCTTAAGTAATCTGAGGCTGTCTGTTCTGCAGAAAGTAGAACATAGAAGCCATGTAAGAAAAACTTGCCTTAATTCCAACTTTGAGAGACTGTTCTGACTTCTGCTAGAGCAGAATTTTATGTCGCAGGCATTGACCTTGATTTCAAGGTGTGCCCACACGTCGGTCTCCTCCTTGAAACTTGAGAAATCCCTAGGGTTGTACAGGTTTTGAAATGTAATCTTTACTTGCCCTTTGTTATTTAGTGGTGGAGTTAGTCCTACGTGAGATGCCTAGGTGATATTTATGCTTCCTGATTTGTTTCAACTTTCAAAATATATGCAGAATTTCTTTTCAAATGAAGGTAGCTCACATTTAACAGTCATCTTTAATGAAAGAATTAATTTCTATTAAAGTGCAAAACAGAAAATGGTACTGACTTTTATCAGGAAGATGGCCATTTGTTATCTGAGAAGAAAAATGGGGAGTGTTTGACTTCTGTTAGTATCTGTAATTGACCCAATGATCTTGTCATCGGCTGAATTTTAGGAAGATACTGTAAGATCAGTTGGCTAAGCTATGTTGGTCTTCAAGAGATGGAAAGGAAGGAGAACACTGATGGGAGAAACAAATGTAGTGGAGTCCCTGGGAAGAGAAGAGTTTTACTTACACTTTGTTTACTATTGATCAATATTTTGCCTTGCTCTGCTGTGTAGTTTTCTGTGGAGGCAAGTTTTCTGTGAAATCTTGAATTTATTAATAAAACTTCTGCCAGTGGAAGCTGCTTGTTGCAAGAGATCTGTAATCATATATAAGTAAAAAGTAAAGTTTCTTCTTTGTTTCCTTTTGGTTGAAGCTTTTGGATTGTGACTAAGTATGGTGTTTGCTGAATGTATTTGTGTCTAAGGTAGCGGCTTTGAAAAATCTTATTTTCTTCTTCAAGGTATGGAATATACGAACGATGTAGAGAATTGGTGGAAGCAGGTTATGATGTACGACAACCAGACAAAGAAAACGTAACGCTTCTCCACTGGGCTGCAATCAACAACAGGATAGATCTGGTGAAGTATGTATTACATAAACTAATCATGTCCTTAAAAATGTTGATTTTTTTTTTAAGGCATTAAATAATACTAAATCTCTTAAAAATCTCGAGTTTTGGTTTTGAAATTTGGAGGAGGAGGGAGAAGTTAAAATACCTAATGTGCATTTTGGCAGCAATGTTTTGATGACCCAATTAACAGAAATAAAACCTGTTATATGTCCAGAAGTCAAGCTCAGACTCTTCTCTGATGAGATAAACCTGTGGAACAGCCATTCAGCTGCATATGCAATTTCTTTATACCATGATATACTTGTTGAAATACCAAATTTATTTTTTGAAGAGGAAAAGTTTGATGTGATATGATAGTGGAAGGTTTGATTAAGAAAGATTAATATGATGCCAGGAGCAATTCCTACTTCATTCAGCATTTTGAGAAGTTCTAACTTAAATAACTTTGCATTTTAAAAACACAGCTGTTACAAAAGGTTACATTGCAGCACCTCTCCTGCAAGTAATAACAAAATCTTTAATAGTGGGAGCTGTGGGATTTGGAGGGTTTTTTGCTTTTCAGTTTATAAAATCTGGAACATAATATTTGAGACTGTGTTTTAAACCCTATTTTTATCCTTCAGAACATGGATAGCTTAAGGGGTAATTCTTAGTACTTGCTGTTTTACAAATCATTAGCGTGTATAGAACATGTTTGGGTTTTGTTCTCCACTTGTAACAAAACAATGAATTAAGTACATGCAAGTAAGTCCAAATACACAAAAAATATCATTGAATCAGCAGGTTTCTAGAATATTTGACATAAACTGCACATCTTCAATCAGTTCACTTTTCAATTGGTATAAATGTCATGTCTTCAATCGGTCCACTTTTCAAAACAGTCCTTATTAGTAAATGTGTACACTTACACATAAAAACAAATGCAAAACCTTCATTTAAGCACATTCTCCCTATGTATGTCCATCACCAGCACCTTTATCAGAGCAGATCTTAAGTTTCTAGAAGATTTCAGGGTAACGTTTCTCATCTTGTTTTTAAAGGACTTTATGTGTCCTGATGCAGTTCTCTTAAAGGAAGGTTAAATAAAGATAAGTAAATAGATAAAAATTTAGATCTGATGAGAAGGAACTTTGGGCCCTAGGGGATAGGAAGCTAACGGTGAACCAGCAATGCAGCCTTGCGGTCAATGGTATACCGGGCAGCATTAAGAAAAACATTGCCAGCATGTTGAGGGTGTGGTGATCCTCCTGTCCAGCTGCTGAAGCTGGATGCCTGTGTGAAGTTGTGGGTTCCCTTTTGCAGGAAAGATAGGGACTTACTGGGGTGAGTCCAGTGCAGGGTCTCAAAGATGGTTAAGGGACTAGAACATCTTACATGTTCTAGTCCCCTCTAGAGAGGGGGTTGAAAGAGCTTGGACGACAGTCAAGAGAAGAGAAGACTTATCTTGTCAATGTAAGATCCTCAAGGAGGATCGTAGCAATGTATGCAAGTCCCTGAGATACCTGGTAACATAATATCTGGTAATATATAATGCCTGGGATCTTACCAATGTATGTAAACACCTGATGAGAGGGTGTAAAGGAGGCAAGAGCCAGACTTTTTTCAGTAGTGCCCAGGGCAGACAAGAGGCAGAGGAGACACAAATTGAAACACACATGAAATTCCATCTAAACATTAGGAAATACTTATTTTACTGTGTGGGTGACTGAGCACTGGCACAGGTTGCCTGTAGAGGCTGAGAACTCTCCATCCTTGGAGATACCAAAACCCAACTGGACATGGTCCTAGCCAACGTCATCTAGCTGCTTTGATCAGGGATGGTTGGGCTAGATGATCTCCAAAGGCCCCTTCCAAACTAAGCAATTCTGTGAAATAATTTAGTGATTCTGAAAGATTTTATTTTTTTATTAGACACAACAGATAGCACAACAGGTTTCATGTCTCTGTTGTGGGTAGAAGCGTTTCATGGAAACCATAATTCTGCATTTGGTATCTTCCTTTCATTATAAGATAGGTAACCCGTGTGCTTTCTGGCACGCTAAAAGAGAGCCTCTTGCAGAAGTGATGCAGGACCCTGGCTTACCTTTATAACCTTTTTTGTGAGAGTACATTTTAGACCTTACTGTTTTCTTCCTTTTCATTCAGTTTTCCTTCAGGGTTGTCCTGGGTCTTTGTGGCTAGCATTTTACAATTTACAACTGAAATAACTGAAATGCATAATTTTTTTCAGATAGCAGTTTTTCTTTAAGAAAAGTACAGCATCTAAAAGCAGTTATGATATTTCAAGCTCACTTTTTCATCCATCTCAAATTCTTAACGAATTATGTGCAATGAATTGTTCATCTTATTTGAGCTGTTGGAAGGCATATTTGCATTACAGATATTCCATCTTTTGGATATGTCTTTACATGGTCCGAAAAGTAAAAGGCTTTGAGACAGCTATCATCATTTGAAAATATCAGAATGTCACAAGGCATTTGGAAAAATAAACCTGTATTGTGGATGACGTTTCTGTATGTGTATTTTCTGTATTAGCTTCACAGTGCAGTGAATCTATCTGTGTGATTTTTGTTTATGACTTAATGCTTTAGTTCACTAGCATTTTATGTATTCTGCTACTTTTTCTTTAAAAGAAAAAAAAAAAAGAAACCAAAACAAACCAAATACAACTGCCCAGAAAAATTTGCTTGAGGATCTTCTGTCATTCACAGAGTAAAATCAGACCAGATTTTAAGTTCCCGGTTAGTCCTCTTTTGAAGCTAAATTTGTGAAAGAAGTACTTTAACATGTGAGTATTTTGTGGTATATTTTACCTTTTTTGTCCCCTCCAAGTGTGTTGCTAACAATTTCCTGCTGTAGCAATTATATTGGACATAGGATTGGTTGAAAATCAAAATGTCACATTCAGGTAGATGGAAGTCTGTGCTTAGATCTCTATCTGAATTTCCACTTAGGTCTTTATTATATGTTAGGAAGATCTCTCCACTTGCGTTTGAGTGCTGGAAACTTGTTCTCAGAATTTTAATGCAACATAACTTTAATTGCACCAGCTATATCTTTTTCAGGTTATATTAGTGAGCCCTGATAATTTAATGTTCTTTAATGTGTCTAATTCTTCATTTTCCTCAACAATATATCAAAGGTGGTGTTCCTTCTTGATGCATCTTTACCACTGTGACATACTGTGTTGCATTTTCTTCCTGCTGTTTACTAGAGTGCATGGGACTACTGATGTGTTTAAATGTATCTGAGATTCATTCCTCCTGATGCAGTTCTTATGCTCTAAGTTCACCTATCTTCAGGGGGTCTTGATTTATTTTAGTTTATATCACCCATCATGCTGAGTGCTCTCTCACTATTTTGTGAGACACTGGTTTATTCTGTTTCCTTAGATTGAAATTATTCTGGGGTTTTCTTTTGCTTTGATCCTATCACATCTTTCCACAAGTCTCCACTCTATTTCCGCATTCAGCATAGATCACAGTGAAAGCCATTGATACATTATAAGGAAAACTGAAACACCTGTTCTTATTTCTATAGGATTGGGGATGAGTGTCAGACATACAAAACATAATTCTTTTTTCATCATGACACTGATCTATTGATCTCTCTTCAGCTCAGTTTTGTAAAAATTAAAACATTGGCCTCATCTCTCTGCAGTTCCCTACTGCCTGGATTTCCCCATTCCTTGTGTCAAACTTTCTCCATACAAGAACTTCTGTTCTACTTTTCCTCCTTCTAGCAACAGTGACTGCATGCATTTTGATTCCACAAGCATGGAATGCAAGCTGGGGCAGTTTTAAAATATCTGGCAAAGACTTAGTGATCCTAACGTAAAGATCAGTGGAAGTATTTTCTTCTTAAGGAGACCTCTTATCAGATCTGCTTACTTTGAATGTCAGTAGATTGCTCAAATAGGACTTGCACACCTGGCATCTTCTAGTGTGGAAGCTTCAATGACTCACTGAGAGTAGAATCACAGAGTTCCTCCTTTCTCCAGGGACATTCTCACAAAGCAGAAAATTCCTTCTGCAAGATCTGCCTAGACAAAGAGATTGTGTGGTCTGGTTTTGCAGAAAAATCTCACTGTTTATGTGTACTGAGACTGAAATACAGTGATAAATCTCAACTTAGGCTAAGAACACCCTTAAGGGAACATAAAATGTTATTTCAGTATACCATCTGGCAGGAGGTTGCCACCTTGTCTTTTCCCAGTTGTCAAATTGCAAGTTCTCCTTTCTAAATAAAACACACTAACCAGTAAGCAGTGCTGCTGCTCAGTAGAATTTCAACATATTCTGTGTTCCTGTGGGGATCAGTGTTTGGATGAAGACAATCTGTATACCTCCCCATGAGTGGCTGTCACATCAGCAAGATGGATCCAAGCTTTGACTGTGAATTTCTGTGTTATCTTTTATTTAGACATGATTTCCTTGGGAACTCCTTCACAAGGCAATCTAAATAGCTTCTCAGTGTCTTTTTCAAATTTGTTCTTTGGTAGCTGTACTTCACAATAACAAAATTACATTGTCCCTTTACCTTATGTACGTCTCGTCTTTTCACCTACATGGGACCAAGACTTTCTTTGGTTGTTCTCATTGAGAAATCCAAAAGCTTAACTTCAGCACAGAGATTTTGCAATTTTGTTCCTTTGGTATTGAAGACCAGCGGAGTGGACTGTCCAACATTCATCAGAGCAGATCTTGTTTGTCATATAAACCAGAGTTTGTATGACTTCAGCATGTCTGCTAAAGTACTTCATTGTGTCTGGTGGCTCTAAAGCAAATGTATGAAAGGACATTTCCTTTAGATGTTTTCCGTGTGGACAGGTATAGCTGATGCATTTTTCAGTTTCTGTTCCTAAAGGTAACTTTTGGGCTGATTTTGAAGTTTGCGCTGTCTGAATCAATAAGCACAAAAGAACAAGAAGGTAGTTACTTAGAGTAATGTTTTTCAAAGTGTTCTGTTTGTTGCCCTTCTTCTTGCTGTGTCTTGAAACACTTAGAGGAAATTGAGGTGCCAGAAACTCAGTGCTGAAGATTTGAAGGACAGTTTGTGTGGGTGGGAGAGCAGCACTCATATATAGTGATGCGTATTTTGAAAGCAAAAAGTCTGCAGGTGCAGATACTTGAAATGTGCAAGCACTTGGGAATCTATAGCTACATAGTACTTTTCAAAGGTCTGTTAGCTTGTATAGTAGTGGATGAAAAACTAGAAACCTTCTGGGAAGGTGTGTTTTTAAAAAACATTGATTTCTTTGTGAGCTGTGCATTTTCTTTACAAAGGACAGTATAGTGTCCTATATAAAAAAGCAAGGAAAACAGTTCACAGAAACAGTACAAATTACTATGAATATGAGTTGCTGCAGTTGAACATGGGTGACTTGTTTTGTTTCTACAAGTAGCTTGTCTTTTTATGGATGTTCTTCAGGGAAAAATAATTTCTAGCCCATCATTTAGAAGTATTTTTTAAATACTCAAGACGTTTTTGTCTTTTGATTAGTAACAATTGAGAAGTCCATAAAAGTCTTAGTACTAGGCTAAACACATAACTTAAGTGTGAGCTCTTGGAATGATGACTTCAGCAGGGCTATTCCATACATGCTGCAAGTTGAATTGTATATAATTTTGCTATTCGGCCAAATGTGCTAGTCTTTAGCTAACATTTAGCTAAATATGCTAGTCTTCTGCCAGCATATTCTTTTACCAATAATTCAGAGTTCTTAATGCAGCAACCCCTCAATATTTTAAAAGGATCCATTTAATTTAATACTCCTGTGGCAGCACAGTTTATACCAATATATGTAGCAATTACTCTGTTTTACCTTAGAACCAAACTAGGAAATCTCAGCATGTTTAAAACACAGTAGGAAGCATCCCTACTGTCCCAACCCACATCAAAAAGGCAAAAAATTGCATGTGTGACCCCTAAAAAGGAAGGTTATACGAAGGCAAGGAAAGGTTCTGGTCTTCGGGTCTGTAACTGTCTGTGTTGCGTAACATCAAACATGCTTACTGTGTGTCATTTATGTTATCCAAGACAAGCAATAATGTTTACTATTTCTGTTATTCCAGATACTATATATCAAAAGGTGCTATTGTCGATCAGCTTGGAGGAGATTTAAATTCTACCCCACTTCACTGGGCAACAAGGTGGGGAAAAGTCTTCTGGAATTTTCTTTTCCTGTGTTTTTGCTCAGCTTGGAATTTGCTACTGATTGGTTTATGAAATTGCTATATTTTATGAGGGTACTTTGTACAAGAATTAATTCAGTCATTGATAACTGGGCACACTGTGAATGGGGAATGTTTGAGCTACAGGAGCTTTCAGCATATGGTTCAGTTTTTGCCTTGACTCTTTCTAATGTAGAGGAAGATGATTGCTATGATAAGACAAGGAGTAAAGTAAAATCAGAGTCTGTAGTCACCTTGGTTTACTCTTATTTTGGAGATCTTTCTTTTGTCAGTCTCCTGAAGTTCAGCGACATTTGTGCAGATGGGGCTTGGGATGATTTTGTGTGACATTGTCCTTGCAGTGTTCTATTACATGTGTCGATTCTTTTTAAAGATGCACGTAAAATCAGATTTACGTGGTAGAAGGTGGTCTGAGAATGATGAATGGCTGGGAAAATGGAAGACAACCTTTGAGTAGTAGCTGCTCCTTCAGACAACCACCTAGAAATAGGCGAGAAAGGAACACTGTCCATATTAATATTTTTAACTGTAGACTGTAAAAGGTGACATAGAAAATTAGCTTTTAGAACATTTAATGTATGAAAATGATTATTTTTTTTTTAACTAAAAATTAAGACTTGCTCATTAGCCTCTGTTAAATGCTTTAGCTTATGCAATTCTTTTTGTTACAGATCATACTCAAGTTCTGTGTTAACAGTACAAAAGCTTGATTAAATTTCTTGGTGTTTGTACCTGTAATCTGTTCTATGAAGCATTGTCTGAAGCTGCTTCTGACGGATGGAAAAGGTCTTTCTGCTCATGTCAAAAACTCTGTACTGACAGTTAGGCACTGTGTCTACAAGAAGGATATACCTAGGCTCATTATGCCAAAAAGATGCTTAAGCTTTTAATGTAATGTGGAGGAAGTGCAGGCCTTCAGTTTTCCTTTTTTTTCTTCCTATTTTTATTTCACTACTATTTTTGATAGTAGAAGGATAAACCATCTGCCCCACAGAAAGTGAGAGTATGTAGCCAGTTTGGCATCTCTTAAAACAGTAGGTTTCATATGTGCATTGGAAGACACTACAGTAGACTAGATTTCTGTACTAAGAACTTAGGGGGTTTTGTTGACTAGGCAGTACACAACACCCTTAAGTGAATTGCATGTGATGAATCCATTGGCTGCGTAGAATTTGTTCATATGCTTACTAAGATCACGACAGTTGTTTTCAAAATATGAGTCGAAGTGTGGAAGCTTCACTAGTATAATTAACTGCTAAACATATTTGTTGTATTAAAATATTCATATTTAAATAGTTTTTCTGTATGTAGTTATTCAGTTGTTTGTTTTTTGTGTTTTGTTACATTTAGACAGGGTCACTTATCCATGGTTGTACAGCTGATGAAATATGGGGCAGATCCGTCGCTAATTGATGGAGAAGGATGTAGCTGTATTCATTTGGCTGCCCAGTTTGGACATACTTCAATTGTTGCTTATCTGATAGCAAAGGGACAGGTAAATTTTAAGTAATATAATATTTAAATTGATTCTACTCAAAATTGGAGTAGGAAAATGATTGAAGCCTATACCTATCATTCAGAAAATGCAAAATACTTGCCTTACTAAGTATAAAAATAATTCAATGTCTTTTATTGTAGACTACAGTATTGATGTGCCACCTGCCAGACTTAATTTCCTCTGATAGTGGTCTGAGTACTTTGGCTTTAATTCACACCTGTCTAGTGTAGTATATGGAAATTCTAGCAGTTATTCTTTTACATTCTTTAGTTCTAATTAATTTAATCTTTAAATGTTAACAGTGATGATGATAGCAAATATTTTAGAATTCTTCACAGAATCATCAGGTTATACATGGGTAAAGAATCTAATGAAAGAGTTGACATAGGTCATGACTTTTTTTACACCTCAGTCTGCAACTTTTATTTATTGCTGTTACTAATTTTGTGTTTAAATAACAAAAACCAAAACAACCTAAAACCTTCTTGCTAGGCTCTTATGTTACTGCTAGATCTGTAAAGTGTGTATAGCATATGTACTCATTACTTGTTGTCTCCCATCCTTCATTCTGTATGCCAATGTTCATGTTCACCTTTATGCTACTCACTCTATTATAATTTGTAGATTTATTCACCCACAGAAATGTGCCTGAAGCACAAATTTTATTTACTTTGTAAACCGTATAGAAAAGTCAAAGCCCTCCGCTTGTTTTACGGTCTTGCTAATGCTGTTCACACTTTGGTATTCTGCTTATTCTTTGAACCAGCAAGTGAGATATGATCCAATGAGTCAGATAGAATATGACTATGGAATCAGTGGCTGTGGTCTGTGTAAAACAAATACTAAATTTGTTGCAGAAAATTATTTGTGCCTTTACATGCAGAGAAAAACCAAACTATTGCTCCATGCAGTATTCAGTCTGTATCTGAGAACTGTTTGGTGAAAAAGTATTTAGTGTATGCTAGAGAGTAAGCTAGGCATAAGAAGTGACTGATCATATATAATTGCTGTTTTGTAAGAGATAATGATTAGAGAGAAATGCTTTTTCATCAGGAACAAGTTTTGTATTTTGTTCACAAATTACGTATAATTGTATGTGGGTTTTATGTTACCAGACAGATCTTGCAGATGTTATACAAGTGTGTACTTGTTTAAAACATAGCATTAATGAAGTATAAACGTCCTTTAAAATATTCTACTGTGATTATGAAATCTCCCTGTAAATGTTTGTTTGTCCTCATGTTTATATACATATTTATCCTATTCAGCTGAGCATGTAATACCTCAATCTGAAAGAAGCTGTGTCTTTACATGTGTACATACATAAACACATGAAACTTGCTTTAAATTTTAAAACCTATTATCTTGCAAACAGCTGTCCTTATCAGTAACTTTTAAAAGAATGATTCTTATTGAATCCTCCAAATGTTATCAAGTATGATTTTTGTATCCTTTTCGTGCCATAAGTTTGAATTAATTTTAACAGTAATTTTTGGCAGTACTTCAGAAAGTCCAACTTTAAAATTATGTATTGATTTTTATGTTTAAAATACAGTAATATCAATAGCATTGTAATAACAATCCCTAAACTCATAGCTCTCTAGCTATACTACATAGAACTGCAGAAACTAAGGGAAATAAATGTTTCTACTTCTTATTTTCCTTTAATAAGTACATACGAGGTCATTAATCCCCCCACATCCTTTGTGATGCCATGAATTGGGTTTGGAAAGTTGAACTGCTTTTGCTTGTGTGGGCTTACCATATATACTACTTGCAAATTTTTTTTGCCTTTTTGTCTTTATAGAGACCAGGTTCTCTTATATCCAAAGAATAGACTTGCCCTTGTTCTGAACCTAATTGTAGTACCTGTGTCGTAAATGACAACTAAATAAATGTCAAAATAAAGGTCAGTGTAGGCTGTTGTGCTTTGTTAGTTCTTCTTAAAGTTCCTTTGAAAGGGGATCTGCCTCAGCCCATGTTGTACCTTAATATGAGTAATAACTGCAGCCTGCCTAGGTAATTTATGTGCAGGGAATAGTCTGGAGCTCATGGCTTGTTTGTTGTTTTGGTTTTTTTTTTCCTTTTAGCTAAGTGTCACCTAGTGTGCAAAGTGTACTTTTGATTTGTCAGGTGGAATCACTGAAGGAATCGTTTTATTTACATCCAGGCAATCAGGTCCCTGCTGTTATGAAGAATTGCTTTTCTATATGAAATGTAAAGATGAAAGAGTGATTGTTCATGTTACAGTAATTAGTACAAACTTCAAAATATGTTGTTCACACAGTGGGACCTGTGAATCAAAGTCATGCCTCTCAAGGATGAATGAGCTTCAGGTTAGGCTGTAGTTCTAATTTCCTTCACGATCTCAGCAACAGGAGGTTAAAATGAGTGCCAGCATTTGCATGGTCCTACTAGGCTCAAAAGGATCTAATCTATACAGGTACTGTGGGCAAGCAGACTTGGATCCTGGTCTCAACGCATGTAACTCTCCCCTGAACAAACAATATGATAAAGTAATGGTTTTCTTTCCATCGACTGCTTTTTATATTTTAGATTTTTTTCTTAAATCAAGCAACGGAGTAAAAGCTCTGAAATGTAAAGTTATCTGCAGGCTAGGGATGTTTTCAAAGCAATTATTTGGAAGAGCTAAATTGGACTTTCTGGAAAACAACTTCCTGGGTCAGGGTAGCAGCACCATGAGCAGGGATCCTGGGGTACTGGGCATTTGGCAGACTACTGGAGTGGAGGAGAAGGTTATGGGGGTGATGGAAAGCAACATCATCCATTTTCTGGGTTTCTGTCCGTAGCTTCTGTAGTAAAAAAAGACTTTACTGAAACACTTTCAGCAACGTTTCCCACTTAAGGACTGCGGGGAGTAGCATAGTAAATACTGACGTAGCGCTCTCGCCTCTGAGGAAAACTGTTCAGGTCTTGCATTATAAGTTAACTTAGAGTAATTTTGTTGGTGATGGTCTGTGGAACTTGGACAGATGTGCTCGAGTCTCATCTGTTCAATGTATTCAGGAATTACTAACTTCTATGTTAGTGAGGCAGGGATCTCAGGATACCTAAATACTTTAGGTAAAGAGCCTTTCTGATGGATCTGAAAGAATTGTCTGGATGGTGCTGTCATTCTGTGGCTATGTGCTGTTAAGTGTAATAATGGTGATTTTTTTTATATTTTTAGCCATCAGTTTAGTCAACACTTGATTGTAGATCAGTTTTATTTCTGGGTAGGTTGTTTTTATTAATGGCTTTTTTAAAAATTAAAAATTTTCTAGCATCCATTAACTTGATATCCAGGTATGTAACTACCTTTGGAATGGAGTGAACTAAGGAAAATTGCCTTGCAGGTGGAAAAATAGATGGAGCTAGCATTCAGTAGGATGTAGGATTCAGGCCATAGTATTTATGCTAATTTGTCAAGTATCTTATTAAATATTGGTGCATTATTTTGGTTTTTTCCTGCTTTTGAGTGCAATAGTACACCACCTGTATGTATCTTTTATGTTGAAGAATAATAGTAACATAGAAATGACTAGTCTTACACAGCATGACTGTTGCTTAGTTTACAAAATAGATTGGATTGAGTACCTTTTTGCAATAGTGGTGTTTATGTCTGTTTTCATTTTTTAAATACTATTTTATTACGTACTAAATCTTGCTAATTTTTCTCTAGTTGGTTAGTCTTAAAATACTGCTTCTCACTGCAAACCTTGTCTCTACTGGATCTTGAGCATGTTTACTTATCTCACCAATTTTTTTTTGCTTTTGCTTTTTTAGGATGTAGATATGATGGATCAAAATGGAATGACACCTTTAATGTGGGCAGCTTACAGAACACATAGGTAATATCTCGCTGCAGTTTTGACTTTCCCCTGATGTTAGCTAGGTGGCGTATAGTAGTGACTTGTTTTGATTTTTTTAATATTTTTTTTCTTAAACTAGTCAGTGTTCTTTCCGCAACTGCCACTTTATCTTTCTTCATTTATGATTGTTGTGAATTAACCCCATTGTGATAAATCAGCCCCGCTCAGCCAGTGGAATGGGGAGGAGAATCAGAAGTGTGAAAGTGAGAAAACTCACTGGTTGAGATAAAGACAGTTTAATAGATAAAGCAAAAGCTGCATGCCCAAGCAATGCAAAACAAGGAATGAATTCAGTACTTCCCATGGGCAGGCAGATGTTTAGCCATCTCCAGGACAGCAGGGCTCCATCACACCAAACAGTTACTTGGGAAGCCAAAGAGCATAACTCCAAATGTCCCCCTTTCTCCTACTTCCCCCACCTTTTATGGCTGAGCACAACATTACAAGGTGTGGGACATCCCTTTGGTCAGCTGGGGTCAGCTGTCCCAGCTGTGTCGCCTCCCAGCTTCTTGCCCACCCCCACCCGGCTCGCTGGCGGGGCAGTCTGGGAAATAGAAAAGACATTGATGCTGTGTAAGCAGTGCTCAGTGACAGCTAAAACACGGGTGAGTTATCAACACAGTTTTGGTCACAAGTCCAAAACACAGCACCATAGGCACAACTATGAAGAAATATTAACTTGATCCTAGCCTGCTCAAGAGAGAGGATATTATGCAGAGGTACTCACTTAATACGAAGTGTTCGTTTACAAAGTAAATCTTCCTGTGGAGATGATTGGCAAAAGTTGGTTTAGAATAACAATTCTCCAAAGAGCAAATTTGTCTGAATTAGATTCCTGCCTAGAAGGGACGATCTCCCTCAATTGTTGAGAGGAAAAATGGTTAGCTTTTACAAGTACCTACTATTACCAACATTATTATCCTATTTTATTTTCATCTTTTGGAATGGGAAGTGGGAATATAGCATGTTTTGAAATTTGTTTGTTAGCTGCCAAGTATATAATCGTGTGCATGCTTTTACAAATCTGTTAATATTGTTAGGTTTTGGTAAATGAGAAAACAGAATTGTATTAACAAACGTGTTTTGTGACATTCCATGACAAGGTGTCTTATTGAGCTCCTTGAAAAGTCAAGAGAATTGTGGTTGTGCTTTGGTGGGAGGGGAGTTTGAGCCACTCATAATCATCAGCAAAAAATGTCACTTTGCAATTACATAGTGTACCTGATTAATGTTCTTTATAGAACTCATTAACAGTAAGTCGGTATGTATTTGAGTTTATCTTCTGTAGATCTAACAAGAATTTTCTTTTCTAGTGTGGATCCAACCCGGTTACTACTTACATTTAATGTTTCTGTTAATCTTGGAGACAAATATCATAAAAACACAGCATTGCACTGGGCTGTGCTAGCAGGAAATACTACAGTTATTAGTCTTCTGTTAGAAGCTGGAGCTAATGTTGATGCTCAAAATATAAAGGTAAAAACTTGGTCTGTTTTTTATTGTAAGTGGTTTCAGGCAGAAATAACAGAGCTTATGATAAATCTTAGTAATAGATTGTTATTTGTGGGTGTGGTAGGATCATGAAGACGGAGAAAAAGCCATGCCACTGATGTTTAATTTGGGAATAACTTTTTCCTAACAGTGATGCATAAGCACTAAATCTTCACCTTCAGGATATAAACAATTTACCAATGGATATGTGCAAATACATGGGAATGGGGTTTAGACTGCATGCGTGAAGACCCATGCGTTTGGATGCAAGATTGGAAATTTGACTGAATGTCTAATAGTGAAGTTCTGGGGTGACTCCCTGTTTGTTGGATGTGAGACATCTCTGTCCTCTTCCAGAGAGGTGACAAATGCTCTAGTATATCTCCCAGTGGCAGTAAGGAAGTTGGGAGGCCTAAAAATACCAATAGGAGTAAAATAAGGAAATGGGCTCTCTTTTGCATCAGAACTTTTAAGTTGCCTGATCACTCCACCAGAACCTCTTAATGATGAATCTAGATTCAGCACTGACAGAGTCCATCCCTAGCCAAGCAGTTGTTGGAATTTATGCCATAGACTTGGAGTCTTACTGTAAGAGCTTCTTCAGCAGTGAGAGGTGTGCCTGTTGAACATGTTTTTGTCCATTGCCTCTAGACTATTCTGTGTATCAAATTAGATGCACTCCACCACCCAAGCTGTTTCTTCTGTGGTGTCAGAGAATTCACTTTTAGAAAAAGAATTCTCTACTCAATTTCTCTTCAAATATTTGTATTTTCCACTTGATGAGTTTTACTGACGAGCTAACAGTGGTTACACTGGAGATACAGCTGTAAATCTACATTTATAAAATATTAAATGCTTAATTACATTTATTTGACTTTTCACCATTTTTCCCCTACTGATTAAGATGGCCAGGGCCTGTTTTGCTTGGCCGCAAGTGATAGAAATATGGTGAAAAAGTATATATATACACACATCTGTTTTCTTGAACAGCATGGAACAGTCTTTTTAAGAATGCAGTCAAATTTTGCTAGTAGCTTTCTAGGTCCTACATCCACTTCAGAATATCAGAAATACTGATGATCATGAATGAAAACTCACTAGAAAAACCGCATGGCTTTTCCCATGTTTAAAATGAATCAACTAACCTCTTGCATATA
This sequence comes from Falco biarmicus, assembly GCF_023638135.1. Classification (NCBI taxonomy): domain Eukaryota; kingdom Metazoa; phylum Chordata; class Aves; order Falconiformes; family Falconidae; genus Falco; species Falco biarmicus. The sequence continues at coordinate 32,722,425 of NC_079292.1, read as the reverse complement.
TTGATGTCACTATGTAATAATTATTCCTGGTTGGTAAGGTCAGTCGTGTGGATGAATTGTGCTTCTAGTCTTACTTGTAAGCGGTTGAAAAAGTTTTTTTTTCTATGCCACCTAATGGTAAGATTAAGGTATTTTTTGGGGGGGGGGGAAAAATCAGTGTGTCATACCTTGCCTCCCTTGGCAGACTGATTAGTGTGATTAGAGTTTTAAAGTCACCACCTTACATACGTTTCTGGACTCTTATGAAACCTGTAATAAAAATTCATATGTTTGACCAAATGAAAAAGTATCTGCTAGCCTGAACCAGTTCATGGTCTTTCCTTCTTTATTGACAGACAGCAGCAGTCAGTAGAAAAATAGGGTTTTGAACTTGCTGGATCATGATATCTTTCCAGTCATGCCAGAAGACATGTGCCTGGTTTTATTAACAACTGCCTGCTTTCTGCAGTGAAGTCTAGGTTTCTTGCATGCCTTCTCAGGTTTGTAGGATCTTCAGAGGATCAAAATCATTCTAGGAATGGCAGTTTTACCGGCCTGCCAGTGGCTTTATAAATAACATGCTGATTTGGGTCATAATAAACATATAGGAAATAAAAGAATTTGTTGATTTTTTTTTAGGTATATAGAAACTCAGTTTTGTGCTTCTCCTTTGGCTGTTCAGCAAAAAAGTTTTCTTTGAGCCAAAACCTGGTTAAGTGTCTGGCTCATGTTTCCCCAGAAATAAAAGGAATTTTGAAAGGCTCCTTTCTGATGCAGTCACTTCCAGATTTCTGCAGCTCTGTCTATTGCAGTCCTTTTCTCAGATAGCCCATGAAATTGACCAAGAATGGTGGAAAGACAGCAAAGGCTTAAAGAAATACACGAGCTAAAAGCTGTTTGTCTTTTTCAAGTTATGAAGTGGCTGAATGTTAGGTGTGAGCTTTGACCTTGTTGTTACCAGCTCTAGGCAGTCTGTGTTAGAAAGGCACATGCTGCTGGTCACTTAGGTTTGGAACTAATTGAAACCAGTCATCTCAGTAAGGTGGTCATTTTACGTTGCATAACAGTTTGAGAAGTAGATGAAGAGTAGCATTCTTACTCTATAATAAAGCTTGCTGCAAGTCCTGTTTGTGTTATTTATTCTCTTCATATTATGTTGTACAAGAAAATACTACTTTTATTTTGGTAGTAAGATACTTTCCTTTTTGACATCTGGATTACAGTTGGGAGTTGGAAGCTGCTTTTCAGTACTCAGAGTGGGGTGTTTGGGGGTTTTTTTGTTTGATTTTTTTTCAAGGAAATCATCTTGCCACGCAAGATTGGACAGGTGAGGACAGAATTTCACAGGGAGTCAGCTTACCACTGGGGGTTGTGGGGATACCTGTACATTTTATTTAAATATAAGCAGAAACTCCTTTTTTACTAGAGAGTGATAGAGACCTAAAAGAGCCCTTATGGTTTAAGGAAGATTTATTTTTAACCTGTTAACGAATCATTGAATGGACTTTAGATGTAGTTTTGTTATTTGCAGTGTATCTGTAGACTTGTCTGTGGAAGTCTGCATGTAAAGTTCCCTGTGGTAATGACTCTTCAGATTATTCTTTCTATCTAAACACGTCAAGTATGTACTATTGAAGCCTTATTGCTTGCTGGCAAACTAAGCGTGTTACTAGATAAAGTTCCCAAATTTTAAGTTGTTTTTTTTTTGCTTTCTAAGCAAGTCAGCCATCCACCATCCCTGTGAGTACAAGGAAAATATTAAAATGGCCAGATGATGAGAAACATAGTCAAAGACTTCTTTAAAGCTCCCTCAATCTTTTTATCTAGGCAGTTCCTAGGTGTCTCAAGGCCCTCTAGTGGAAGGGATGCTCAGCCGGACCCCAAGACAACTTCAGGATTTACTTGGGAGATCAACTCCCAGAGGGAATTGCTTGTCCACAGGTAATATTTACAGTCTGGATATATAAGGTGATATTAAAACAACAGCATCTCTGGAGTATTCCAGATATTAGCAATTCAAGGTGCTATTAAATTTATCATGAAGCAGGCACCAGAGCTCGATTTCAGGCATTTCTGTTGAGGATGGAGTTACTTTAATTTGTTTCTTAAACATCTGGCTAAATAACTTTGAAGCCAAGTTAAAAGTTTATTTTTTTAAAACTGATTTTGCTAGTTAAACTTCTCGCACAGAAGGGAGTGTGAGATCCTGTTAAGTAGCAAAAATCTTCACCTCATAATCTGTAGTCTGTGCTATTTACTCTCCTTTTAGAGATTTGGAACAAGATTTCAAGGGCAAAAATGACAGTTAAGTACTCAGTTCCCATTGTTTTCCTATGGGATATAGGTAGCTAACTGCACTTTTTAATCTTTGAAATCTCTTCTGTCTGTAGTAATTATTGCCCTTTCTGGGTAATTTCAGTTTCTGGTACCTGTCTCACTTTTTTTTTAGGAGGGGTCCGAGCGATGGAGGATTCAGCCATTTTTCAAGCCTCCATGAATGGTTTGTTTAGGAGGGGAGTTAACTCCAGTAGAAGAGAGGAGAGGAGTCAAATGCAAAACTGAAGCTGGAGGTACCTGCAATTGGTTGTCTCTTGCCTCCTCTATAATTTTAGACCCAGTCAATAACTTTTGTTTAGCTGTCTTCCTAGATGTTTAAAAAGCAATAAAATCAAATTGGTTTGGTAGGCACCTTTGGCCCCTATATCTCTCTCTGTTTCTCTCTTTTGCTTTGTCAGTCCTCTCTGAAAGTAGGGAAAGAGGAAGCACGGACCATTTCTGGCTTAGCACCCAAAGTACGTGAAGCACAAGCTAAGCATAAAAGCTCAGTTTTGGAATAAGTTGGACATGAGCATTCAGTTTATTTTTTCCCATTTTCTTCCTAGGACTTCAGTGACTGAGATGAATATAAGAACATTAAGCTATTGGAAGAAATTCCTTATAGAAACATTCCATGGTATTAGTAGCTTCACTCTGCCAAAAAGACAGAGAATTAACTGAGAAGTCAGGCTTTAGACTGGGAGAGTTTCCATGATCCAGTGGGTCGCAAGTTCTTGCTCTTTGCTTGATTTCTGCTGCCTGTCAATAGCTGAGGGGGAAGCACAGTCTTTCATTTACAGACTAGTAGACTGTGTGTAGAACAGTGAAACAAATTTGTTATGCCAAAGGCAACAATTATTGCTATGTCATTACATACTGTCAGGATCACACATTTAATGTTCTACTTGTCCACGTGTGTAGTTGTGAGAGAGTGAAAAAGACCAAAAGGAAGGAGTGATGTTTGGCATCAACTAGCTTAAACTGATTCAAAATTTATTATTTTCATCTTCCAGTCTTCTGTTTCAAAAGTGCTCTGAATACCTTTTATTTTTAAATTGTTTTTTCCCCACTTTTATACTTCTGGCAGGGAGAATCACCACTTGATCTTGCAAAACAGAGGAAAAACGTTTGGATGATCAATCACCTACAGGAAGCAAGACAGGCAAAGGGATATGATAGTCCATCCTTTCTGAGAAAACTAAAAGCTGATAAGGTAAGAAGTAGTTTAATGCTTACTTAAATCAATATTACTGCTGCTGTTAGTTTGGGTGGGTGGGTGTTTGTTTAAGGTAAGCCGTTCAGTACTGTGGTTTCCCTGCATTTTGGTTTTAGGAAACATCTGGTTATGACAAAAGTACTTGCAAAATTAAAACAAAACAAAACCCAAGAGCTTTATTCAAAGCAGGAGGCAAGAAGCCTCCACACAATTACCTTTAGTTTTTGTGCTAACTAAACATTAGGAAGGTATCAAGTGGTCTGGTACTGTTGGGGATACCCAAGATTTTCACAAAGCTGACTCTGAAGTATCTAAAGAAAGAAGCATTTTAGATACTGTGACTGATCTCATCTCTAGTTATGTAGTGTTTGTTGAATGAAAGCAGCAGTCAGTCTCTGTAGTATAATGTAATATGTGAATCTCTTATGTTGAGGCTTTCTCTTCTCACATTGTTATTTAATATAAATAAAATAAAAAGTGCAGATAGGAGGCAAGAAATGAGGGTATGAAGGGTAACATATTACTCTTAGCATGAGGAACTATCTACCTGCCTATAGTTTGATAAGTTACCTAAGGTTAATATTTTCTTACCAGGCAGTGTGTTGTGCTGGGTATTAAGTATTGCTATCACTGATTTGTTACAACGTCTAGATTTAAAGATACATTGCATCTTGGCAATTAAAGCTCTGGCTACAGCCTGTGCTTTAACGCTGTGGTAATATAACAACGTAGTGATTATTGACTTTAAGTGAATTGTGCATTGCACTGTGTGTATGTGTGCGTTCTGACTGTGCTTGAATATCTGGAAAGAGTTCAGTGCCTTCATCAATAATTGTATGCACATAATATAAGACAAAAAAGACCCTATCTTTCTTCATAGACACTTCAGTATGACTGTATCAATTACATAACTGCAGTCTTGAAAGTTCACTGAGATTACCATGTGCTCTGTAGCAGTTCATACTTTGACAGATTCTTAAAAAAGAGCTAGTTACCTTTATTCTGGATTAACAGCACTCTCTAGAAGACAGTTGTTCTAAAATAAATTACTGATGTATTAAAAACTTTAGGAAGATTTTTTTCCTTACACATTCATTGGAGATATGTAAATACAGGAAATGAGAAACATTCCTCCCCCTTTGTCAAGCTTCCTGAAAAATTTAAGTTTTTTGTGACTGTCCTATTTATTATAGAATATTATTTATTATACAATCTGTTCCTGAAAATAGAGTTACTTACTGATATTTGTTTCTATATAGGAATTCCGTCAGAAGGTGATGCTGGGAACTCCTTTCCTAGTTATTTGGCTGGTTGGGTTTATAGCAGACCTAGACATTGATTCTTGGCTCATTAAAGGGCTGATGTATGGTGGCGTTTGGGCTATGGTGCAGTTTCTTTCAAAGTAAGTGTTTTATTAGGACACTGTTTAATGTGCACACAAGAATTATTTTGCTGGCATCTTTATTGGATAAATAACCTTAAATTTCTATTTTTTGTGTGTGTTTTTGACATGCAACATTTAATTTTTTTGTTATTTTTTTTAATTACCTTTTCTGGGAAAGTTCTTGTGCGGCTTTAGCTCTTGTAATGCTCTGTTGTCTTCCAAATATCAATGGAGTTACCTTGGGTGAATACCACTGAGCTAATAGAGGCTCACAGCAGAACAGAAATTCAGTCGTTATCCAGAGGAGGGTGCTGAATGCCTGTCTACAAAGACTTATCAGCGTGAATTTTGCAGAAAGCAGTCAAGGGGAAAGCTACTAGAAAGGAGTAGAGAAAGAATGTGCAAGTCTGCTATTAAAACCTGGGTTTTTAGCATTGAAATACCCAAAGGCATCTAAAGAGATTTGTAGAGAGAAATGAAGCTGGAGTCAGATTTCATAGCTGCTACTGTTGTGGAAAGGTGTGACTAAAGAAAAAAGGCTGCTTTCTAATAACTTTTTTGTTTTTTACCTGATCATAAAGAATTTTTGTTGTGTTTGTGGTTACCTGTAAATGCACCTACATGTACACATGCACACACATACACATGCAGGCATGTTCCAACAGATTTTCAAGATCCTTAGACTACTTCATCTATCCTTTGCTTTTCATTATGGTGTGTGGCATATATAGAAGAATTTAACTATCTTCATACGTAGGAGCTTTCTGCTTCTCTGGCATTGAATGTCATGTTTTTTAGAACCACTTGCTTTTCTTTCCTTTCTATTTAAAGAGGAGAAGAAAGTATATCTGTTCCCTAAACCAAGCTCATAGAGTTTTAGTGAACTTAGTATGTGAGGAGGGAGATGGGAGGTCATCAGACTTTTGCCTCTGCAGGATCTTGGAGATTATCTGTTCAGTCTTTTTGTCATCTCAGAGGCTGTACAACTTGCTGACCTCCTCCCACAAATAATTTATTTGGCAATGCAAATCCTCAGCCATGCCTCCTTCAGGAAGCAAGGACAAGATTTCTTAGTTTCTTAAGATCTGTGTTTTCTCAGATTTTATTTTTTTTTACCTACCTGGCATGTATTCAGGATTAACATTCTTACTTATCCTTATCCTTTGCTTAACGTTCAGTATAAATACTTTTTGAAGTGTTTTTCACAAAGCCCAGGTTTAAATGAAACCTTTGCTGTTGTTCTAGTAGTATTTCCTTTCCCTGTTGAATATTAGCAAATCTGCTTAGCTGTGTTTTCCTCCCTACTCCTTTCACACACACAAAAATGCACAGAAATTGCTGAAATTTAGGTCACTTCTGAGTAGTTACTGTGTGTCCAAATGTATACTCAATTATTACTCGCCATCTTAGCTTATCTTCCTTCCAGGATTTTCTCAAAAGACCTAAGAAACTTCTATTAGAGAAGAGACAGTTACTGCAGATAGTAAAGGAGTGAGACGAAAACTACTTGGCACACACTTTTGTCTGTGGCAGCCCTGAGAGCACCACCAGGACGAAAAGCAAAATGCATTAGTGTAAGGATTTTTAAGCAGATGGTGGAAGAACTTTTATTTCAAGGAATTTAAAAGTTTAGAGTGTGACTTTAGATATGATTAGCAAGTTTTTCTTGGTTATGGAGTAACCTAATCATCTGCTTTGACTCAACTATATTCAACTTTATTCAGAATAGTCTTTAAAATGTGAGAGTATAAGAAGGGGGAAATAATTCTGATGGCTTAATTTTTTTTTCTTTATTAAAGTAGGAGCATTCTATCGTAGAAGTTGGGAAATCCTAGTGATATGGGAAATAAATTAATCTGGGTTTTTTTTCTGATGTTCTATTAGCAACTGTAACAGAAGCAAAAGATTCAAGAAGCTGAAATATTTCAAATATGTAGGCTGATAACACCGAAGTCTCTAAAGCTTTTTTTTCTTGCTGAAGTAATTTTAATGGATAATTTTCATTTTATGCGTTTCCAAAATACCTTTAGCCCTGAAATCTCATAAGTAAATGTGGTTTGCAACCACTGTCCACGTAGGCTAGGAATCTCACAGTGTAGTTTTAGCATGAGTACTTACTCATTCTACATTTCTTGTCCGATTCTTGCAATACACTTCAAAAGCAAATGTATAAATTTTACTTAAATAACTTTCAGTCATGACCCTTCTTCTGGATGGGTTGAAAACAGGAATTTCTCATGAACTTGAAAGGTAACAGTGAGGAAATGTTTTTATGGCATATTTTGCAAATCCCATATAGTATGTTTTGTAATGGCAAGTGTTTTTCAGAAGCAGTAGTTCAGGATTTACATTTTTGTGAGTTGAAATGTATGTGACGTTGTTCCTGCTTTACAGGTCATTCTTTGATCACTCCATGCACAGTGCACTGCCTCTAGGAATATACTTGGCAACGAAATTCTGGATGTATGTGACATGGTTCTTCTGGTTTTGGAATGATATCCTTTCTTTGTGTGTATAGTAATAAAAAATATTTTTTCATGTTAGCAGTGTGTTGTAATACCTAGATATATCCTACATATATGAGTAAGAAAACAAACTAAAATTTTAAAATGGCAATCTCCATTAAACATTGCTTTCTATGTTGATGGTGATTATTTTATTGCTTTTAAAATGTGCATGCTATTGCTTCCCTTCAGTAACTGAATGATTTTCCTCAAAGTCGGCTTACAGTAGTCTGAAGAATTCCTGTGCATTACTATTTTCTTAAGTGGGGGAAATGTAAGCAACTCCATAAAATATATTCTGGCTCTAAGGTGACAAGGTGTAATTCACTGCATCCTTAAACATTGCTTTTCTGAAAAGCAGCAGGTAATTTCATGGTACATATCAATTCCAGTGGAATTAGCATTATAGTTTGTATTTTTGTAAATCTTTGTAAAGATTTTGGAAAATCCATTCCATACAAACTTCAGATACATTTGTTAGCTGTATTTTCAGTCTTTGAACATGTATACATTAATAACAGTAGATTCTAGAGATTCAGTGTATACCCATCTATTTATGGTCTTGACTGTCTAGATATCATCTTTTTGTACTCACAGGGGTAGAAATTGATTCAGATTTCACTGAAGAATGTCAGTTACCCACCTTAAGGAAATAGTTTCAAATTTTTAAACAACTTCCTTTGGCATTGCAATTACAATAACCGTGAAAACAAAGTAGAGATTTAGTGTTTTATTAAATGTTTAAAACAGTTCTTATAGTTGTAAATAGTTGAAGTTAACTTAATATTTATGATGGATCTTGGCTTGACTTTTCTGGAAACTGGTTTTCTTTTCATCCTCAAAGGAATTACCATGAGATAGGATAATAGCAGTGCAACCCTTTTATCATCTTGTTAATATGTGCTCCAGCCTTAGCTAAATGAACTTCATGTTTTTGGGTTGAGAGCAGAAAGGAGACCCTGCTTCCATGCTGCCTTTGGCTTCCATTCTGACAGCATTTACAGAAGTGCTGCTGTGAGTAATAGCAGTTCCGTGTGACTGGAGATGACTGCTATTTGACATTTGAAAAAAAAGTAAAAATGAAAATCTAGTCACTGTTAAAAAAACAATAAAAACATTTTGATCAATATTAGCATGTGTGTGTCTTGAAATAGTTATGTAGACACGGTGATCCTACTCCCAGTCTCTGCCTGGACTTATTTTCTGTGGTTTTACTCAATTACATTTACTAGTAACTGCAGAATGAGGAAAGCGATTATGAAGTGAATATGGAAAAGTAATATGAAAAACATTTTGAAAAGCAGTAGTTAAAAGTGTGTGTATATATATTCTCCAGTTTTTATGGAATAGAGTAGAACTGTCAAATATGTTATGCCTCTAGACTGAAGTTGCTTTTCTGTTCTTTTTGTTAAGAAAACCTGACTTTTGGCAAATAGTAAAACAAAAGTTTCTGAGGCAGTTACAGTGACTACGCCATCTCACTTATATTAGCTCTCCGTACCTTGTAGGTTTCCTTTAGAAACTCATATTTGCTAAAACTACTGCATGTCGTGGGTTGCAAATGTTGAGCTACTGTAAAATGCTGACATTAACATCAGCTTGAACCAAATCTAGAGAACATATGCAACTTGAAATCAAAGTCCTTCACCATATTAAAAATGGCTGCACAGCCAACACTGCTTGATGGTGGCCTCTATCTTGATGTGGAAAGCTGTCCCTTAAGGCTGGTAAATAGCTTTTTATCCTGAAGATTGTATTTTCTTCATATTTGTACCAACTTGCTTAGGTTTTTATTTCTGTTAGCTGTTCTGATTAACATAAGTTGAAGTTTGGGGGTGTGTGGTGTTTGGTCACAGAATAATGTTCATTGTCCACTAGAAGTAGTAACCATAGGCAATTCACTATCCTAATAAATCTGACTTCAGGATGTCAATAAAATACTGTACTGCTGCTGTAGTTTAAGGTAGGTGCCTCAAAACCTTCACAACAGTCTTTCTGCACACAGAAGTAGTAGTCTAAAAACTTCAGTTACTAATTGCTTTCGTTAGAGCTGACACAGTTCTTTGACGAGAAGTTTTAGAGACTTAGCGCTTGAGGCTATCTTCCTTTAATTGATGATTTTTAATTGGAAGTCTTTGTAATAAGATTCCGAATTCATTTTACTACTTCTGGAAAATTGCCCTGTAGCTTTATTGGAAAAAAGAAATTACATACCTGCTCTATTTTTATAGCATGAAGCACAGCATTGTGGTTGGAGAAAGGATTGTTGTATTTTTACAGCTTTATATGATTACTTACAGCAGACCAGAGTATTGTAACGGTCAAGTGATAAAATCTCTCCTGGTAGTTTTCACAAATTCTGACCATCTTTTGCTCAGGAAAAAAGTTTCTAACCTTAATCACAAATTGCCTTACTGGATCTTCATATTAAAAATAATACAAAGGTCTTAACTGCTGCAAGTGTAACTTGTAATATTCAGGTGTTAGGTAAGAATTTTCTTCTTTTGCAGCTATGTTGAAGTTGTCTGGAAGATCATTTGGTCTTCTGGGTTTAATCTTTAATGAGACAGAAAAGGGCACTCGAAACAATGTATCATGAAGAGTAAACAAACATGAAGATCAGCAGTGCATTTTCTTGAATTTCAGGGTGGTCACGTGAAAAATATCTATAAATTACAAGGCTTAACGATGTGTCTTCTATAAGGCCAATCTTGAAAGGAAATTCAAAACAGTTTAAATGAATCTAGCATACTACATTTTTTTCATTCATAAATATTTTCATTCTGTTAGGTTTTTCTCAGCAGCTTCTGAGTCTGGTATATTTGTTAAAATAGAAATCCCATTGTTGCTGGGAGTGAGGAGGTTATGATCTCTGTATATATGAGTCTATAGTCCTATGCTCCCTGCCACTGTTTTGCTGCTTCTCTTTAACTGTATTTTGCCCATAACTGAGGACAGTTATGTCCTGTTTGGTTGGTGTATTCTAATCTTCTGCTGTTTGCAGAGCAGAAGGGAAATACCTCAAAAATACTACACACAATGTCACTGTATTTTAATTTAGGTTTATTTTTAAGGGGGGGGGGGGGGAGAGATTTAAAAGCACACTTTCAATTACTTGAAATTAGATTTTCACATTTCATTCTTTTTCATTAGCATTTAGAGGTAGAACATTCTCGTGTCCTGTAAAAGTTCAGGGCACGTGTGCCAAGTTCATACCTTAGTTGCTCATGCAGTCTTTTCAGTTCCAGCTGAACAAACAGTGCCTGTTGTGTCGGAAGGTTCTTATACTGCTCTGGTTTTCTAAGATGTCAGGGTCTGCTGTAACCCAAAATACTTACAGTATGGTTTTTTGGTTCTACCACTTCCATTTAGTGCAAATGGGGGTGTGCAGTTTTCATTAATTAGGCTTTTTGGTATGGGATACTACTTGCAAAGCTGAGATAATGAGATGATAAAAGCCGGTTTATAATTTTAAAAATAATGTATCATTGACTAATACTGTGTTGATTATCTTTTTTCAAATATACTTCATGTATTGATGGGTTTTAGATGAAAGAAAAACACTGCACACTTGCAGTTAGGGATCATTTTAAAAACTGGATGTAAGAATTCTTGATTTTCATGCTTTCACAAAGTGCTTACAAAAGTGGTTTAAAACTGCAACAAGCCAACTGGTACAGTTAAGCAGTTAAGAACAAAAAATCCCATTTATATTACCAAAGTTACCTTCAAGGAAAACAGCAAAAAGCCTTGTATGCAAAAAAGAGAATCCAACAGCCATGTTTGTAGAGGAGCCAAAGACCCAAAAAATCCAAACCCCAGACCCAGCTATCTGGAGCTTCTGCTGTTCCCATGTCTAAATACTTCTACTAAATTAAAAAAAAAAAAATAGAAATATTCCAGGGTGGCGGAGATGTCAGTGAATTTTTTTTTTTTTTTTGCAAACTAAGGGATTTTTTTTTGTGTTTGATAGAAGATGGAGGTGGAGAGCTTTTGCAGAGCTTCAGTTGATTAAAAAAGGATTTTTGTCTAATAAGTGCCTAGTCAAATGAGGCTTGTCATGTAGCTATCTGCTGTTACTGACCTGGACTCTTGGATCCAAATGTGCAGCAGTTATGAATTGATAGCTTCATTAGCATGTATTGATCTCCGACAGCTTACACTGGCTGCAGGTTTTTCACTTTAGGAGAAAAGGATTTATTGCTGGATTTCTAGTTAGTGGAAGGGAGCATCTTGGTATATAATGTGCATTTTGGCTTGGTTTCAGACTCCTATATGACATGTGGCTGTGACAGCAGGAAGGTGCATGTGTTTGTGCCCTTCTAAATAGGCTGCAGTTCGGGATGAAAATCACGTTTACCTCATTCGTGGGTTGTGAGGTGCTTGTCTGGTTTAAATTTTCTTTTAAATGAGATGGTCTTTTTGGTTGCAAGTGGTTTTGTGGAATAATTTTCAGCCTGTTGTACTTGTTCTAATAATAAAAGGATATTGATTAGTACTAAAGTGGGAAGTGTTGCATGGGTGTTTCTGCTTTGTCTCTCACAAACTGGGGAAACCTCATAAAAGGCAGCAAATTAGTTACAGGGCAGAATGTGAATGTCTGCTATATCATGCGTTTTGCAGCCCTTAATATTGTCATGTATTTATCTTTGTAGTTGGAAATGTGGATGTTAGGACAAAATAAGGCACTCTCTCTGGAGTAGGAATTCCCTACTTGGTAGCTAATGCAAACCTACAAGGGTTTCTTGCGTATGGGGGATTTTTCAGAGATGTCTGTGATACAAGTTGCTATGATTTTTTTGGAAGTAAACTTCAGAGGGGAATTCAAGATAATTTTAGATATGTCTAGTGTGGACATCCACATTGAAGTTAGTTGTTTAAGCTCTTTTAATAGCCAGTAGAGAAAAATAGCCACTTGTAGAGCACTGCTTCTCTGACTTAATTTAAAGATCTTGTTATTGAAGATAGATTGGATGTGGCTTTTTTCTTTGTTGTGTACGAAGGCATACTGAGTAGATACAAGGTAGGTGAGATGAATCCCACAGTTCGAGTTGTTTTATTTACATCAGATGCCAGAAATATCCTGGGAAGACAATTCTAACTTTCCTTTCTCCTTCAAAGTGTGGTTGGTTTTCATCCCTTCTCCCCAGTTTTGCCAAAAACTTCTGATAAATGTGTTTTGAAGATACTAATGAAAAATACTGCTGACTTTGTCTTTATTCATTTACATAGTTACTGCTCATCTCTGCTTTCTCATGTAATCTCCCAACATCTCCCATCTTCAGCACAGAAGTACCTTATACACCACCATTTACACTGTCATTTACACTATCTGACACAACCATGGTAGAGGCAAAACTTAGACTCTGTGGGGAGTCTCATGCTCTCTGTATGTTGTGGAGTAAAATGGGGGAAGGGCAAGCTCAGAAAATGAACAGCTTCTTTATCGCATGGATTGTCCAAATTTTAGTCAGTAAAAAAACAATTCCAATACTTTTAAGGTTATAAAAACCCTTTTACTGGATAAGAAATAAATTGTCTTTCCCCCTATGTTCTTAACAGTCCAGACATGATGTCTAGTAATTAGTAATGGATCATATAATTTTTTTTCATTTGTACCTTTGTTTGTAACAGATGTCTGATTAAGGTATGTTTAATGAAAAAAAATTTCACTGTTGCAGCCAAACACCCAGTGATGCTTGTAGTATTAATAAAGAAAATAGAATCTCTCTAGCTATAAAAATAAGTTGAACCAGATTATTCTTGGCAGCAGGTAATTTTAGAAGAAAAGTAGGAAGAAATTAGATTGTATAAATACTTAAGTCAGAGCTTGAATGTTTAGGTTATAGTACAGCTGGTGGGGTTTTCCCCCTGTTATAAGCTTGCTGGAAACAGCTTCTTAGAGGAAAGATTAATTAGCCTTTAGTCAGTTAATACTAGCACTCTACTGTAGAAGGTATATGATTAAAATTGTAATGTAACTTGCCGGTATTTTTTACTTCAAAATTCACAGCCAATTCCTCCCCTCAACAGAAGGAAAAGGAAAAGTTATTTGGGATACACTTCACATAAACAGTGAGACTTTGTTAGCATTTCAGAAGTCAAAAAGAGGCCTTACTTATGATTATTCATATTTTGGGGTTCTGTCACATCACAAGAGCAGTGCAGAAGGATTTGAGATCCTTACTGTTACTCTATAGAAATGCTGGGGGTTTTGTTTAATGTTTGTTCTAACTGTACCATATAGATTGGTTTATCAATGTAAATGTATGTAAATTTTTTTCTTAATACTACATAATGATTTCAATAAACATTTTCCCAAGAATAGTCAAACACAATAGAATATACTGGTAGATATATAGTAGAATGAATTTGAGCATCTATTCTAATTTCAAAATCCGATTTTTTTCAAATCATGCAAAAAGTGGTTTTTTTGCTGTGTTTAACGTGTTATATGCCGGTTCAGTACAGATGCTTGGTTTCAAGTCTTACATGCAGGGTTTTGCAATGTATATGCACAACATAAAACTTTAATTGTAGTAAAACTTCTAATGACTACTGAAGTAGAGAGAAATATTCATCTAAGTTACTCAGAATATAGTGTAATGTGGGTGTGCAGTGATTTGTGCCTGAGCCATAAGTGTCCTTTTTGCCCAGATAATGCTATAGAGGCTTCTGCTGCCACAGTTTTGTCGAATGTGGCATCTCCCTGCAGCTATGACTGACAGCTGACAGGTATCTTTAGTCAAATTGGTCATGGCTTTTGTAGGTTTGCCAGAATAAATAGTTTTCCACCTTTTGTGGAAGAGGCATGTCCAAATTACTTGTTTTTTCAACATCACTGCTAAGAAATGTTTTAATTCTGTGAAGAAATGTCAGGTGTTGTAAGACTAGGCATATTCCATGGCAAGTCATTCAACACAGGAAATGTATTTTGAAACTAATGGTTATTTTCTGACTTTATATAGTAATTGATTTTTATAAACGCTTCCAGAGAATACTAATGCCTGTGGTTTTGTAAGTATTAGATGTATTAGTATGTTAAAAATAACTCATTGATGTAAAATATGGGTATTGCCTTATAATAGGACCAGGTTTCAGACTACCTTTCTTGGAGATTAGTAGTCTCGAGACGTGATTGCAGTGCAACAGTAGTCGTTGCAGCGCAATTCCTTCTATGGCTAGAAACAGTCTTTTCTGTGGTCTTAACGGGAATGTCAAGCCACTGAAGACAGAGGCAAATGTCTGTCTATAAATAGGGCACTGAAATGTTTATTGTGAAAACAGGAAATACTTTCAGAAGATAAATTTCATGGAATTTAATTTATTTCAGAGGGAAAATAATTACAAAAACTGAACTATCATTATTCAATCTTTAGAAGGGTAAGTGCTTTACAAGTGCCTCATGGAGAACAGCATTTTGAAAAGGAAGTTTTCAAGTTTGAGCAGTAGAAAATATTGAGTACTGAGTGCGTTCTTACAGCAGCACTGAATTTTGTTAATTCACAAGACAGTGAATTAAAGGCATTTGTAAAAATTAATTTAAATTTTTTTCAGAATTATCAATGGATATTTTCAAGAGGAAACTTGGTTTTAAACTTTAGATTCCTTGACCTTAAACACATTTGAATTTTTTCTTTATACATCTTCCATTCCTCGCTAATAGCATTGCACTTTTCTACAATTTTGGAAAATCCTGGAAATCTGACCCAGGAATCATCAAAGCCACGGAAGAACAAAAGAAAAAGGTAAAGCCATGAGATATGTGAAACTTGTTCTTCATCAGCTTTCCACTGGTTGGTCAGAGTAGTTTGCTATTCAGTAAAATTTCAGTAAGTTTTTGTATAGCAAAAGGTCTAAAATGTTGAAGAGTCTTATCTTCCAGGTTTCTTTTTTTTTTTTTTTTTTACATTTGGAATATCTGTTTAAGTCTTACTGGTCCAAAGTTGCATTTTAGTCATTTTAAATAAGAAAATAAAATTGCAACTTAAATTCTCAAGATAAAAAGTTTAAAAAGCAGTTGGGTGAAAATGAAAATGTGACATTTCAGAGGTTTGCCTGAAACAAATAACCCATTACGGGAAAAGTGATAGTTAATTTTATAAAAACTTTCCAGGCTTTTAATTTAAACAAATTTAAACAAACAGTAGAATCATTTTGGCTGGTTGGTTTGGGTTATGTTTCCTAGAAGCTCACATCCCACCAAAAGTAAATTTTCAGCTTCTATTTCATGGTCATTTGTGAAAACACTTGTGTGGATCGAC
Source organism: Falco biarmicus (assembly GCF_023638135.1). Classification (NCBI taxonomy): domain Eukaryota; kingdom Metazoa; phylum Chordata; class Aves; order Falconiformes; family Falconidae; genus Falco; species Falco biarmicus. The sequence goes on along the minus strand of NC_079292.1, from coordinate 32,706,762 downwards.
ATGAGACTACTTCAAATTAAAGCCTTATGTAGGAATGAAAATACATGAGCCTTTTAAAAGGGTGGTTGCAATAGCCTAAATTATTTTTGTATTTTCCAGTAGGTTACAATTGAGTTGTTAGTGTGCAGATTTACTCTGCAAATTCCCTTTCTGTTATTGCAAATTTGCCAAAGTAAATTCCAGACTAAATTCTCCTCCTTCAACTGGACTAAATTAAATAGAATAGTTAGCAACTGCACTTTGATTTGGATTCAGCAAATTGCACAAATACGCACTTCATTTGATCTGCTTGCTTAAGTAGTTAAATGTGGTTACAATAGCCTTGCAGAACTGGATGGGAATTGTAAAATGCAGCTTCTTCAGGCAGATGCATATGTCTGTGGATGTTTTGGATTTCTTACATTGCAGCTATCTAAATTGTGAAATGATCTGTTTTCAGGGGTATAAACACATAAAAGGTGTCTTACCTTAATGTAGTGCTTTCTCATATTTTCATAATTTTTCTCAAAATGTTTAATGTAGAGTTAGCCTTTAGCTTTGGAATAAGCAACTAAAAAAAATTCTTTTAATTCCAGATGACTAAGTCAAGTATGTATCAAAATTAATATAAGCTTGCTTTTCTCTAATTAAACCTAGCTAGATTAGGAATAAGTATAAGCTAAAATTAATTTAGAAGTAAATGTAAATACTGGTTTAATAAAGTAGGTTTAAAATCATTCAGCTGAATTTAAGTTGTTTCTGTGTGTAGAAAGTACCTGAAATGAATAGAGTTCGCAACCCTGGCTCTGAAAAGCAGCCATTACAATGGTTGTCACCATTTGTTTATGTGCAAAATTCTAAATTCCTTCTTTTTTTCTTTTTTTTTCTTTTTTTTTTTTTTTTTTTTTTTCCCCTGCAGACAATAGTAGAGCTTGCAGAGACAGGAAGTCTGGACCTCAGTATATTCTGCAGTACCTGCTTGGTAGTGTATTTTATAATCAATTGCAGCACTGACTTAATGCTAGGCCAAAATTAGACGTTCCTGTACTGAACACATTTTTTGCCTTAGCGCAATTTCAAGGGCAGGATTTATTTGTAATCTTTACTTTAAGCACTGTCTTCAATAAATAATATATCTGTACACAAAAAACCTGCAATAAGAGGGGAAAAAAAATTACTGTGGAAAATAACTTGCTAGTGTCAAAATCCAAGTATCCAGTATATCTACCAAGATGGTTGATCATATATCTAACAAGTTAAGAAAATCACAGATGACATTCCACTACCTCTGTAACTCACAGTAAATTTATGTGGTGCTTCTAGTAAAATATTTTTTTCGAAAAGCAAGTGTATTTCTCAATTTGGCAGTAATGGGGGGGGGGGGTGGGCGGGGGAAATGGAATCTTAATTTTTATAAAGCTTGCCAAATTGCCAGCAAATATTTTTCTTGGACTAGTTAATACTTAGTTTCACCACAAAATATTTGAAAGAAAACAACTGCTTAAGGAAAAAAAAAGTAACCATAGTAAATGTAATGCTGTTTCTTTTTTATTTCTTTTTTAGAAAGTTAACTAGTAAATATAAAATTATAAAATTATCAAGGTTGTCAGTGTTACACTACAATGCTTTGACCTATGTAGAACATTAATGATGCTAATATTCCCAAAATTGAATCTGGAAAACTATGTACAGATGTGGCACCTTAAAATCTATGTGTGTTTGTATACATTTATGTCTCGAAATACTTAGTTATTGGTTCTTTTTTTATTACCGTTTTATATTTCTTTCAAAACATAACCTTTTAAAACAAAATTGTTGGGAGTAATTTAGCATTTTACATTCCACTGAGTCCCACTTGTCACATTCCTGTCTTTAGAAAATAAGCTGTAAGAGTTTATGTTAGAGCTCAGTTATGAATGATACTGACAGAAATGTAGAACTCACACTCATTCCACATTTGCATTGTTAAAAGACTGAAATGAAATTGGTTGCTATACAGAGCTCAATAGCTGGAGGTGACAGGAGAACTTTGTATGGGGAAAAAAATCCTGCATATAACAAACATACCATGAAAGTCATTTCAATGCAGTTGTATAGATGTTTGTGCCAAGATTGCTTTATAAATTAGCATCATGTTTGAAGTTCTCTAAAGGGTTAACAATAGCAAAATCAATTTAAATGGGGGGAGGGGGAGGTGTCCTATTTAAAATGTCAGTGGTTTTTGCTTTTCTAAACAAATGTTAATAACGGTTACAGATACGGAAGCCAGTGAGGTCCAAACACTGTGGTGTATGCAATCGATGTATAGCAAAGTTCGATCACCACTGCCCGTGGGTGGGTAACTGTGTAGGTGAGTAATTTGCTAAAATATGATGTCTTAACAGATAAAGAAGGGAAGAACTTCTGAAACTGGTATTGTGCAGGTTTCTGTCTGTTCTCATTTTACAGTAAGAGTAACTTAGCTTCTGCCGAAGTCTGAGGAAGAACTGTTGAGGACTTTTGGTAGGAGGGAAAACATTTTCAGTCTTGAGCTTGATCTTTTTTCTATGTGCAGTTCTCTGCATTATTCTCATTAGTATTGTCTGTTATATGCCCATCCTCAAAATTGTTCTGTGTCTAATTGTTTCCTATGTATACATTTTTATTAACATAAACTCTAGTAATTAAAAGATGCAAAGCTAAACTGCTTTTTAATGTCTGCAGAAAAGGCATGTACTGATCCCACAACTGATTTTTATCCAGTACATAGGATAAAAATGTTCTTCTTTACCAATAATTTTCAGTAATTTAATGGGAAAGTATATGTATTCAGAAATGTCATGATTATAGCAGTTAGATACAGAATGACTTCCTATTGAGGTATTCGCCTCTTTTTGACCCCCCAGGTAGTCATTTATTCTCCCCAGTGATGATGAAAGGAATGGGTATAGAACAGGAATAAGGTCTCTAAATGCTACTATTCCGTGTCACACTTTTTGAGAAACTTACTCAAAAGCCTTTATTATGCAGGGAGCACTGAAGACTTCACAGCTAAGAAACTGAGTGCATCTTGCTTCACTGGGTTATTTTTTTTAGGACACAAGCAGAGGTAACTTTAAAGTTGAGGAGGAATTAGGACCTGGATTCATTGACAGCTGACAGCCAATAAATGCTTTGTTGCCATCCTTCCAAATATATATAATAATGGATAGTCATAGTAGGTTGGTATTATGATCAAGAATAAAATAGTCAGTGCTGGCATTTGAATTGTAATAGAAGATCACTGAAGCCTGAGATGGACTTCTATCACTCCTTTCTATTTTGTATTTCCTACTGATGTTACTACCTGAGCTACTTTTGATTAGTATTTTAGACATTCTACAATGAAGAACTAAGACTTTTAGTTAACACAAGCAGGGGGCCATAGACTCTGAGGTTTTGGAGAGTGTTTAGTGACAGTTTGTTTTGCAAGAGTGCCGAGGAGTACTTGTCAATGGGACAAAAAGATCCAGCATTTTAATCAGTGACTGGAAAAGCATAAAGAGCAGAAGGGGGAGGAAAGACCTTAGTTTGCATGGAATAGGAGAGTCTACAAGTAATGGGATTAAGTTATATGGAGGAAATGTTTTTTTAAAAAACAGTGGTGATGGAAAAGCAAAATCTGTCCACTAGCGGTCTTGTACAGATTGGGATAACTGGACATAAAAGTAAACATTCGGACGCTTGAAAGTATGCTGGGAAAAAAGCATTAGAAATCACATTATGAGAGCAGCCCTGAACTGGAGGGAGTGATGGTCTAAATGACCTTATACGGCTTCTCTGTTTCTCTCAGACTGGTACGTGGTGACTCTTGATTATAGGATCACAAAATAGAATCCATTCTTAAAACAGCATTCATGGCATGTTTGCCAAAAAGGGAAACATGAATTGAGCCTTTCTGAAAAGGTGGAATTTGGAAATGTTTTATGTAGTCTTCCTCTGAATGTGTTTGAAGGATAGAAATTTTACTAAAGATAGGACTGAGAAATATTGTAAAAGCGTGTACAGACACTCTAAAATAAATCCTTTGGAGATAAATCTTGGCACATAAAGACATTGAGAGAGAATATTTTCACCATTCTGAAGAGGTTGATAAGAAGTGCAGCTATTTGGAAAATAAATTGACAATTGGGCAAATTATTTTCATCCTACCCACAAGATTTTATTTAAAATTACAGTGAGCAAGTCTCCAAAAGTGATTCTACTTCCCCTTTTAATGGAGTATCAAAATAGCATTATGCTTCTTAAAGTTGGTTGTTTGAAAATGAAACCCAACAGATTTTGTTAAACTTGTAGTTACGTTTCAAACACAAACTGCAGGCTTGCAACAGAAGTAACAGTATGGAAGGAGTTAAAGCCAAATCTTAAACCATTGTGTCATGTGGGTTATGCTGACATTGTACTGAATTATTGTTCTGATAGCAGTGATGCAGAAGGTAGGTCTTGTGTATGTGAGAAATTTGTTTACAGTTTAGAATAATGATCCTGTTTCCCCCCCAGTAAAGATTCTTCTCCAAGGAGCTGAAAGTAGGAAAATTAAGAAATAAACAGACCATCAAAATCATGCAATATAACTCCATCAGTAAAAAATCAGTGATCTTTATTATGTTATTACCTATGTATAATATAAGCACAACCATATAAAATAAATCAGCAACAATTCTTACAGCATTGTTTAAACTGTGGAGAATAACTGTGTTCCTGCCAGTCCAGGGTGAAACTGTAGAGAATGGTGCTGAGTTTTGCCAGATCTTATTTAATACACAGAAGAAAGGCAGTTTCTCCACTTTCCTTTCCCAAAGTCTTTTTTCTAACCTATGACTAAGATTGTACCCCTCTCATTTATGGATTTATGGTTTTGAATGCTATATGTATGTTTTTACCAAATACAGATGGATTTCCTGTAGAGTTTTGTTCAGTATCATTGAAGATGCGGCTGAAAGTAGCATCTCATCATGTGCCTCTCAGATGGACCCCTAGGACACCGTTTAACTTCAGTTTTTTACAAAAATACCTTTTCTCAAACGTAACAGTTTTGAAGTATAGACTGGAAATGAAAGTGATACCTTAGGGACATTCCCAGCACTGTTTCTCATATGCTGTTAGGTGATTGAAGGCAATGTTACAACATATTTTATGTCTGCAGGAACTTGTTTGATTTTCAGGGAAATGTCTTGTGTTTAGTCTAGCTTGTGTTGTATGTGTATTTTTCCTCATCTCTTATTTATATAGTCTTTCAGTTCACTTGCTGAAAGCACTTTATTTTCTGCCTCCAGAGGATGCTCTTGTTTTAGCAGGCAAAACATTTGACATAATGAAGGAGTAAATGCTGTGCTGGTAGATGATGACAGCCAAATCTTTTGTAGCCCATTATCATCTCTGTGGGTTTAGTTTACAGCCTAGAGCTCTTGGAAGGTTGCAACAGTGGACATATTTTACAAACAGAAGGAAGCTGAGTAGTTCAGAATTTTGACGTACTCACATAAGAGGCATCTTTTTAGCTCTGTTAATGTTAAAAATAAATCAGTCTTTTAGTAACTGAATTTTCTTGCATTTAAATTCTGGTTTAAGTAGAATGTTTTTTATCCCATTCATTATTTTAGCCAGGTTGTTAGGCCTCATCTGTTCAGTTACATGTGTTTGGTTTACAAGTTCTGTTAGATATTTTATTTTCAGCTAGCTTCTTGAGTTTGCTTATTATCAAGGGAGATTGTATATTTATTCGTATTTCTATTTCTTTTAAGAAAGTGAACTCTGTAGTCTGATTTTTTAAATGCAATTTTAAAAATATTTTTTGATGTGTGATTCTTGGCAGTTCAGGGCGCTGCTGCAGCTGTCACCAACATTGTCCTAAATACTGTCTATCCATTTTATTAGCTCATGAAAGAGGTTACAGATGAAATGCATTTGTGTGAATTGCAGCTGTAATGTGACAGAAATTGAAGAAAATAAGACATTGTTGTCTAAGAAAAAATCATAAGTAAACTAGCTAATTTCACTGTCTTGAAATAACATTGGCTTAGTATTGGAGAGTGATGTTTCTGTACACAATACTAAGCAGTACTTCTAAGCGAGCAATTAAACTTTCTGATGTAGTGTTGTCTTTCTTATGAAAGTGTAGTAATTTGATCCCTGATGTTGTGCAAATTTAGGAGCAGGGAACCATCGCTATTTTATGGGATACCTGTTCTTCCTGCTTTTTATGATCTGCTGGATGATTTATGGATGTATCTCTTGTGAGTAAATGTGGTTTTTTGGCTTTTTTAAAATTGTTTATAAGTACTTTATCTCCTTGTATGGATTTTTACCGATTTCTGGCGTATCAGAATTTTGGATATTTTTATGCTGGAATTGAACTGTGTATGAATAATTTACTGTATTGGATATTTTAAGTTAGAAGATGATGGGGTTTTGTCCTAAATTTTTTTCTTTATCACAGCCAAGTGTGTGCATATGTTATATATTTATGGCACTGGGAAAGGAAAAGAGAGCATGTAAAACTATTTTTTGGCACATTGTCATTTTCTTATTTAATTTAGTACATTCTAATGTGGGCATCATGTTGATGTACGGTAAACATATCTTAAATCTTTTATATTGTTTTTGACACTTTGGTTTTTTTCTGTAGACTGGGGTTTCCATTGTGAGACAAGTTACGCAAAGGATGGATTTTGGACCTATATTACACAGATTGCTACTTGTTCTCCATGGATGTTTTGGATGTTTCTAAACAGTGTTTTTCACTTCATGTGGGTGGCTGTGTTACTCATGTGTCAGATGTATCAGGTATGGAAGAGCACTTCATTTGTAATGCTGAGTCTTGGGAGCGACATAAGAATATCACATAGTTCTGTCATTTAAATTTTAATGTTCATTATGCAAGACCAAGTGTGTCTCAGCCACGCTGGAGGAGGCAGGCATCTGTTGTCTGTGGATATAGGCATTGTTCGCTTCTCATTCACTTGCACTTTTTTTTTCCCCCAAGAGGCTGAAATGCCTACTTCCTGCTTTCCGTTCTCAGGGAAGGGCAATGAAGACTAATAAAGGATAAGATGTGTGGGTCAAACTTAGAATAATGCAGTATGTCATTAGCAGAAGGAGGGTGGTGACTTCAAAGGGGATGCAGTAATTTCTTACACTGATTCAGTGTGATCTGAGGTCACATCACTGTAGTGTAATTTGACAAAACCCAAGTTTTTCATTATCCTCTTTAAGGAAAGACAAGTCATACTGAAAGCTTTCAAGTATGACTTGAAAGTCTTTTAGTATGACTTGTCATTAATGAACCATGAGACTTACTGATTTAATCTTTCCAGAGATCCTGGAAATAAAAATAATCCTCTAAGGTTTAGGTAAAACTTTTCAGGAAATTTAAGGTTTTCCTCCTTTCTCTACAATATTCATCATTTACAACATACATCAACTTCAAAATCTTCTATGCATCAGTGAGAGCTGTTCATTCTTTTAGAGGTGTTTCCTGCCCAAGACAAATGAGCAGAGGTAACTACATGTATTTCAGGTGGCTTTCAAAGCAGTCTAACCCACCAGACTTCAGCAGAATAAGCATGTAACTTTCCAGAGAGTCTTCCATCATACTTGTATCATTGTCCATTAAATTCCCCATTGAGGATTCCTGTTAATCTTTGAACTATGCCACTTGGAAAAATAAGTCTCATAGTATTTTGTATTGTTAGTGTAATTAAGCAAAATAATCCTAGCATTTGAGTTCTTTATAATCATCCTTGAAAAATGAAAACCAAACACACAGTCATATTACTAAATTTCTCAAGAGTTTTATGCACAGAAAACTGAGGATTGTTCTGGGCAAGTATCTTTGGAGCTTGCTATAATAATGAAATTGATAGAGATTATTTTGCAACTGCGTAGCCCCTGCTCTTACTACTTTTACTTTTCCTCTCCATCATAAAATTTGGACTTGTTATTGAACTGGTCAGAGTTATTGTCAAAACACTAACTACTATCTAAGAAAAATAATTAAAAACCTGTATTTCCTACTTCAGAAGTTGGCCACTGAGAGTCCGTTTATATACATAGACATGAAACTTCACTAGGATATTAAGTACATCTAAATGAGGCAAGCCAGCCCAAACTTAACTTTTAAAATGTTGCTTTTGTAGCATGCGGCAGAGTTGACTTTTTATATTTCACTAGGAATTACAAGATTTTGTCTTCCTGTAGTACAAGGTCGCTAAGGGACTTCTCACATTTTTGTTTCCAATTACATCACGTTACAGTAAACTCCAGTTTTGCTTAAGATACTCTTTTAGGCTAACATAGCTGGAAAGCTGTTACAGAAAATAATCTTTGGGCCAAATGGTTCTCTAAAAAGGGAAAAAACAACAACAACAAAAACCCCATGTTTTTTTCCTGTCATCTTTTTGTCTTGCAGACAGAAAAGTTACGTTACTGCAACAAATTTATAAATGGGAAAAAATGTATTGCTGGAGCTGTAACCAGAGTGTCAGGAGGAAACCAAAGTCATTCAAATGCTGTATAAAGTAACTCTGGAATCTTTTTTTACAGTACACTTCAGCTGACAATGTAGTAAAGGCATCTCTTTCTTACGAACCAAGAAGTCACAGTTTATTCAGTGATCGTGATTTATTTCTGATCACTTTCAAAATTAAACTGTTTGGACAGTCTGGTACACCTGTTGCATGGTGTTTTATGTCAGGACCTGGTAATTTCCCCAGACAAAAATTCTTTCTTCAAAAGAAGGAGTATTAAACAATACATTTGATCCTCATGCTAGGGCTTGTTTTGGTCTGGCTCATGCAGGACTTGTTTGCATGTCTTTTACATGTGCTAAATGGCTTACTCTTTTTCTGTCTTCAGATATCTTGCTTGGGTATCACGACAAATGAAAGAATGAATGCAAGAAGATACAAGCACTTTAAAGTTACAACCACATCTATTGAAAGCCCATTCAAGTAAGTTTTAAAGTGTAAACATATTTCTTATTTTTGTAGCCTTGCATACATCTGAATGGTGCAGCTTGTTGAAACAGAACATAGCTAAATACTTTCAGAGTATTTTCAGTACTTGGAATGCTGGATCTGTCAGCTATTTTTACAGTAACACATTCTGTCCAGTTAAAGGAAGTGATAAATGTTTTGTAGTGACTGTAGACAGGGATGCATAAACATAGAAAAGAATGGTTTCCAGCAGTGGTCATATTTTGCTGTGGTGTTTATGGGGAAATAAATATCCTCTTTATAAATCAGATGCCCAAAGCAGAGGTGGTTGCTTATTGCATGATGTCGATGTGGACCTGGATCTTCACTTTCACGCCAGGCACTTTCTCCTGATTAATATTTAATGTGCTGTTGAATTTGCATTGTCCAGTTGCTCTCTTTACCGCGAGAAAAGAGGCAGCACTTCCTTCCTGCTCGGGAGGAAGGGCATGGGCAAACCTGTTTGTGGGGAAGGGAGCAGGCAGCCCCAGGAACTGAAGTGGGTGTTGCATGGGTGAGGCATGGGCTTTTGGTTATCAGTATGTGAAGGGTAGCTTGGCATTCTGGTTTCTGTAGTAATGAGGGTGCAAGCTGAAAGAGGGGTGCTTGGGGGTGAAACAGCACGGGGATGAGAATACGGCAGCACGGAGCAGCTTGTGGAGCCAAAGCAGGAAATAAATGAAGGCATGAGGCTGGTATGTCGGTGGGTTATGGGCACGTTACAAAAGGAGCAGTGAAAGGACAGAGGCATGGCTCAATCCTGCTGTGTATGCGGCGTCTCCTCTGGGGGCTGCTGTTCTTTCAGGTGGCACACAGAAGATTGGTGTTATTGTTGCAGTTTGATTTTTGTGCTAGAAGTTTGTGTGATTTTTATTTTATTTTTTTTTAGTATCTCTCCTTACAAAACTTCTGGTAAGATGCAGATAAGCATCTCTGTATGGTTGCAGTCTTCCTACAGATTAGAGTTGTAAGAAAACCAGATAATCATTTTGCCTGAAGAACACAGGGTGGTGCGTGGGATAGGAGAACCCCACTGGTTTGATCTCCAAACTAAAGTCACATTCACAAACTATTTTCACTGAAGAAGCTGCTGTTATAAAAATGACTCCTGAAAATAACACCAGATAAATGACTCCTGAAAATAACACCAGATAATATATATAATAAATATTTAATATAATAAATAACTGCTTGGCATCACCTGTCAGATGAAGAATTGACATCAAGTGGTTGCTTAGACTTGCTCTTGCAGGTCATAACAGGAATTTCTCTTCCAGAAAACCATGATCTATCCAGCCCATGTGTAATTAAGTTTAAAAAACCCAACATGTTGGAATTTTGATGTAGGTATCTTAAATATTTGACAATTAATTGATTCAGCAGTGGAAAGCACTTGAGTAGTTCGTTTAATTCAGATAATGCTTTCTTAATTTGTGTTGCCTAGGGACTTAATTGATCTTAGACTTGCAGCTGGTGGATTGGTACGTGTGGCAGAAATAGATATTAATAAAAATGGAAATTATTCTAGGAAGACATCCAGGCCATGCTGTTTTGCCTTGCATCCATCCATACAATGCAGCTTACCCCTTAGAAAGGGATCTGAATTGCCACGCTACGCTACATGATGGTGCATCGCCAATAACATGTTACATTTCTCCATACGGTTTTGTAGGTAGTAGAGAAAAAGTTAGCGTCTTGTTTGTGTCCAGGTCTGGTGACTACTTTTATTTCAGAACTCGCTCATCAACAAGCACTAAGATAATTCCTAACTGAATTGGTTTTCTACAGTTAGGAACTTAAAGGGTGAAGGATCGGATTTGTGGGTAGACGAAAAATGTTGTACTTTGTTAGATCAGCTGTGATACTGCTTACTAACATGTGGTTTTGGTTTGTTTTTAGCCATGGATGTATAAGGAACGTTATAGACTTCTTTGAATTCAGATGCTGTGGTCTTTTTCGGCCTGTTATCGTGGACTGGACAAGGCAGTATACAATAGAATATGATCAAACTTCAGGATCAGGCTACCAGCTAGTGTAGCACCACCTTCATCCTGTGAGCATATCATATCTGAGTGGTGCCTGAAAAATTTTCTCTCTCTCTCGAATCCGCATCCCTTGAAGAGTAGCATGCTATGTGTAGGGCTGATGATGAATCATAAGGTACCTTCTCTTCATCAGAATTTTATTAACAAAAGTAAAAATGGACAGAATAAACTGCCAAACCTGATAAGGAAGAGGAGGAAGATCAAAAAGGGATTTTAACAGTTCTTAACATGAGAATTATTTGCGACAGCATATTCACAGTATTTGTTGCTGGGGTTTTTATTTAAGGTCTTTCACAATGGAGCATGAGGTTACTGAAGTATTGACATAAGTAGTTATGTTGTGCTAAGCAGAAAAACTTATTTCCCAATATAATTCCACTGAAACAAGAATATAGAGTATAAAACTAAATTTCATGATGCAGAGTTCACTGATTGCTATGTTGTAGTCCCTGTAATGTGATTTTTTTAATACAGATTTTCTGTAGTATTTCGTACATTGAAAAATGTGCTTTTCAGTACTGTTACATCACGTGGTGGGAATCCCCTGGAACATGTTAAGTTTTAGCAGTAGGGCATGTCAGATAATGTTGAGAAAAAATACTTTGCCCACATTTTATGGTGATTGTTTTTGCCACCAGCTAGTGGTACAACTAAATACTTGTAGTAACCCTGTTCTGAGACCATATAGTCTGAAATAAACAATTACAAAAATAAGGAAAGCTCTTCTGTCAAAATTAAAGCCCTGTTTAAATGCATGATACACCTGTAAAACTTAATCACAGCATATAATGTTCAGGAAGAAAGGGGAAAAAATTCATTTACTATGAAGTAATTAATATAAGCAACTTACAAACTAGCATTGTTTTAATATTAGGTTTGGTCCTCATACAGTACAGCGTAGTGTAATTGGAGAACTGTTGGAAGAGAAATTGCATGGGGGAAACCACAGATGTGAAAGCAAATATCTCAGTTATAAAAAGACAAGACAGTTTTAAATTGAATGCAACTGCAGAAGTAAAACCCAATGTTGTCTGAAATATTTACTTTGCTTGGATGTAAAATAATGGAAACCAATCTGTAAAACAAATAATTTAAAATCGCCCTGATAGCACGCACACACAGAAAATGTAACGCAACTTCTGAAGATGATGGTGTACTGGCACGTGGAAATCACCCTTAATTTCTGGTTTTTTAAGTTCTCATGCTACAGATATGTTTGGAAGGTAAGGAATGACCTGAAATTGCATTCCAAAGGGGCTTTTCTTGAATGTGATGCACTGATTTTTTGTTATGGTGTTTTCATAAACTCATAGTGAATTGTTCACTGCTTCCTTAACTATTGTTTACAGAGAGACTGAGAATCAGGTTAGTTCTCTTCTAAGTGCTGTAGCAACCCAGTGGTTCGAGAAACCTGTGAGGGGAGTTTGGGGAGGGACCTGAAAGCAGATGTCTGAGACTAGTGTAAAGAATGTGTATCTGTATATAAATAATTTATCAAATAGTTTTCTCTCTGTGGGTGTGTTTAGTGTATTCAAAGCTGCTCATTTTCATTTTATTCAACCAAAAAAAGTGTAGGAAGATATCTAATGAGCTTTTAGTGATGTTCAATATTGCTGTTAATAGGCATTATGCCCTGCAAATTCACTGCATGTTTGATGCTTGGCAAAATTAGCGTTTTCTGTAATATGCAGATTACTGGTAATAAAGCAATCTAGTGGTATTCCCGGCCCTTGCCTTAGTAAGAGGAGCAGTGAAACTGTAAATAGTTGATGTTCAGTATTTGCAAGTAAACATTTTTTCTGTAGTTGTTCATTGATCTCAAGACACACACTTAGTTTGCAAGTACCAGATATCAGGATTTACAGAAGTGCAGCTTTAGAGTACTTGAATGTTTAATACTGGAAAAGTCAACATCGTCTTGGACACAGTTTTAATGGGAGAAGTTTGGGTGTAGGGGTGGCAAGAAGCTTTTACTATTTTTGTCAGACAAAATTTGTAATCCTAATGAAGACACATTCTCTTTCAGTGAAAACAGTTAATATCAGTTATTCCTATTTTTTCTAATCAGAAAAAAGCATGAAGAATTTACAATGTTTATTTTAATCACCAGTAATGTCCTGCATATTTGTTCTTTTTTTTTTTTTCCCACATTTTTGCTGGGGGTCAGTTGACTTGAAGTTTGATACACTTTATTAAGCATCGCCTAGCACCAGGAGAGCAGTTCAGTATGTGATACAAGTTTTGGGTTTACTTGCCCAGTAGCATTAACTGCCATGAATTGTCACGCAGTCCATGTCAAAAATGTTTGCAAAAGAAGAGGTGATCTTTGGTAGTATGTAGTGAGTTCTGCACTATTTACTTGTTAATAGCTCTCTGGTGACAGTTCTCTCAAGGCCTGCAGAATTTGGGTAATAGTAGGTAGTTGTGAAAATTAATTTGCGTATATGGATTTGGGATGTATGAAGTTTCCAGTGCAAAATGTAACTTGTCTTGAGTAACACTGAATTGTTTGATGTAAAATCATAAAATCACGCAGGGGGGAGCCAACTATGCAGCATTTTTCTGTCAAGTTATCAAACTTACAAATTACTTGTTGAACCAAAACTGCATTGCTTCTGAAACTTAACAAAGCTGATCCAGACCAACAGCAGATCAGACTAACTTAATCTGGCATAGGTAGAATAAATGGGAATTTTGTCTTGGCCCTAAACATGTGCTGTTTCTTTGCAGGTTTCTGTATTCTTTGATGTCCACCAGATTATTTTTTTTAATTAATGTGTAAAACAGCATCGCTACATTTTAAGCTATGGATTTTTTTGTATATTCTTTATTTATAACTGTGCCAAGTATTATTTTAATACTGTCGAGATCTTGATGTATTACATTGTGAACAAAAAAAAAAAATCTGTAAAATGTTTAATAAATTAGCTCTCCTTACATAAATTAAATCTGTTAAATTTTGTAAGTTATTAATCAAATAAATATTGACTCTTAGATGCAGTGTTTGTCTTGACTTGGGATGTGATTTCACACATGGTGTTTCTGTCCAGTTTCAGAAGCCACACCAGGAAAAACTAGCTGCTATCTTGCATTTTACTTTAGTAAAGTCTTTCCGGAAAGATTTACAGGTGTCTGAAAGGTAGTTTGTACCCAGGTCTGTGCCTGTGTGAAATCCTGTGAACCACTGAACAGGGTTTCGGTGAAGCCCTTTGTACTACCAATTATAGAGTTACCATTCACTAATTAGATAGTCCTTTCTTTTGTGCAAAACATGCTTGCAAGGTAATGTTTCTTAAGGGGAAATTCCTTCTAGGGAATGTTTCAGGTGGCCAAATGTGCATATTTAAATGACATTTGAGGTATTCTAAGGGTAAACAGAACATCCAGGTAAGGCTGGGAGATATGACCAAGATGTGTGCTTCTATGTTGCGCTTGCAGGAGACAGAATACCTTGACTCTTCTGGTCTGTGCTGAAGGTCAGATTTTGAGTAGAACCAAGGTAACCATCCAAGCTGGGCTTTAATCAGGATGTTTATAACCAGCAGTATGTGTTAAAAGTATGAGGCTGGGACGTAAGAGCATACCTAACGGGGAGGAAAAAAAAAAGTCTCTCCGGTTTCTGATGGTTGTGGGTTCAATACTGACACTGAGAATTGTTGGTGCTCTTCTCCCCTTCCCCATCCCCAAGCAATGGTTCTGGTGAGGCTGGGCCCAAGCTTGCCTCTGCTGACCACCCTTTGACTTGTCTGGTAAAGATCAGGGAAGGTACTTCCTGTTTTTAAAAAAGACATTCTGTGCTGAAGGTCTCTGTCAGAGATTTGCAGTGCTCCACCAGAGCAGCTGCTGCTCCTGGGAGGTATGGCTGGGCTCCTGATGACTTGAAAGCTGGTTACTGGGTTTGTTTACTCGGGAGGAACCTGCCCTCTGCACCCTCATTATGGCTTGATTACAGTTCACTCCTTTGTACCTCCCATGAGCTGCCTTTAAGTAAAATCAGATTTTTCTTGCTACGAAAGCAATGCCTACTTGTGAATGCTTGTGTTTGGATTTTACCCACCTTAGGCTGCTGAATGGATATCAGTAAAAATTGCACCTGCTAATTCCAGGTTGAATTTTTTTGCAGCATCTTACAAACTTAGTGCTATATCCATATGGCCTCCAATCCTAGATACTGCTTAAGATCTCCCGATCACGAAGTCAAAGTACTGTTGAGAACCAGTCTCTCCTGGAATCAGGGCTCCAAACCGAGACTAACTCAAAGCGTTACTCCAGCCTGGGCTGAGTTTTTTATTCACCAGTGCTTTGCTGCAGCTGAGGAGTTGACAGTACCCAAGTGAAAGCACTTCAGTGCAGGGTAATCATTTCTCTTGACTGGTATATTGTCTTCATGGTTACAAGTTTCCTTTTTTCCTTCATTTCTTTATTGTTCTGTTGTTAAGTTAGCTAGTGAGGTGTAGAGCAGTATGGAGCTGCGAGGTATCGCTGTGACTCCCTCCAGGAAATGAAAGCCCTTGGTTGTTAGCAGTTTTCATCACTTCCACTCACTTCTACAGTTCATTTTTCTAGGAACTTAAAGCTCTCTTTTTATAGGTAAATGAGTAATGTGTTAGATGCCCATTTTTGTCAGCATAAATTGCACCTGCCAACTCTGCTAATGTCGTGGGATTCGATCCACTACAGTAGCTACATCAACTAATGGGGAGGTGTTTCATCAGCTCAGTAGTGTGTTAGGAGCATTATCTTAGTTTCTGTCTATCAAACAGTGCCGCTCAGCATTTTACAATGCTTTTCCTCAGAAGAGGAAGCACTTCCATCAGGTAGCAAGGCAAGGCTATGGAAAGGGAATATGGTCATTGTCTTCATGTTGTTGGCTGCTGGGGCCTGGATACCGCTTGTAAGATAGAGCTGTCCCTGCGCAGGTTGGAAGAGTTGGAGGGGATCAACCCTTCCTGCACAACTGCCAAGTTGGCAAAGGAGAAAAGTACTTTTTTCGGGGTTGGGGTTTTTTGTTGTTGTTTGGGGCGTATTGGGAATCACCAGTATGAGTAGCAGGACCAAAGGTTTCTGCCCAGGTTTCCTGGGCTGCGCTGTTGCTGTCTCACTCCCACCTGAAATGTGTGCTGCTTCTGCCTTACTGTTGTCTTTTTCAGTTGTAATCTTTCCCTCTCTGTGAACTGTGCAAGCTCTTGGCTCACATTTTGAACTGGCTGTCCTTCCTCAGAACGACATTGTTCCTTTGTAACCTGTACAAAATGCTCTTTGTGTATTATTTTGACTAGTAAGTATTTTTCTAATTAGGCTTTTGGCTTGCACTGCTTCACCGCCTCAGACTGCAGTCACAGATGTTGCTTGAAACTCTGCCTTAGACTGCACCGACCCACTTGCTTAGCATTTTATTCCAGTATTCTCTGCCTTGAATACATCTCCATAAATGCACTCTGTGAAGGTTTTTTTCTCCAAAAAAAGTATCGGCCTGCCTGCTTCCCAAACCAGACAGAGTTTCAAACCTCATTTTTTCTTTAACTAACTTCTGTTGGGCACAATGAGAGTTGAAACTGAACCTCCCCCTCCACCCTGGAGCACCATGTGGGTTGTAGCTACTGGGACAGAGCTTGTGCCTCCCCATGGATGTAGTCGACGTCTAGTGAAGCCCTTGTTGTGCAAGGGCATGCCCTTTGCTGGGAGGGGTGGAAGGGCGCTCCTACAACCAACCTGCTGGAGCTCAGGGATGCTCCTCTGAGGCACGGTTTGTGCTGTGAAGAGGCATCTGCCCAGACACCGTGTGCCTCCCCTCCTTATTCTAGGCAACAAAGCCTTTAGCTTTTGAAAAGGAGCTTTGCAGAAGAGCCTGAGCACGCTGGTGAAGGTCTGCTTCAGGTGCTCGAGAAACTCAGAATTAGATTTTTTTAAAAAAAAAAAATTAAAATAGCGAAGCTGCTTATACTAGATGCTGGTTACTAGCAGAAAAATAAGGCAAGTTGTCTTAAAGGGGTGATTTTTGCATAACTGTTTTAGGCTTAAGTACCTTGTTCTCACACAAGGCCTTTGTGGTGGGCTGGTCCTGGGTCTCCTGGTGAGGGGGTGGCTCCCATTTGTTTCACAAGAAATGCAGTTGCAGGTGCTCTCAGCTCAGGCCTTGCAGGCTTGTGTTGGGACCTGCTCCAGCCCCTGGAAGAAGCCAAGCTCTTCTGTGAGTTTTCTGCTCAAGATCTGGCTAAGGCAAAAGTAATTGTCTCCTAATCATAGACCTTTATCAGCAGCAGTTCCTGAAGAGCTGCATTAGCAGAGTCAAGGTCCCTGACTAGTATGGCTTTCACCCAACTGGTGACTGGCCTACACTGCATTTGAGGTGTTTAATTGTTATTACTCCTTGCTCATCAACTTGAGTTCAAGTCACATTTTCTACTAGAGTATTTAAAGACAGAATTTTATTCTGCTCTGTTGTTGGGCTGCAGCTAGCTTGTCAGGTGCCATCCTCAAGAGGCTCCTCCACCATCTTCAGGGAACTATATCCTAGCACAATCAAGAGAAGATCAAAAGCTGCTCGTAAACCTGAGTTTGATGTGGTGGTCCTGAGCTTGGTCAATGGCTGAGTAGGGATGGTATTAATCTGCAGCTGTCTTGGAGTACTCATTGTGCATAGTAAATTCTGTGCATAACAACACCTCAATACCAAAGCAGGTGCAATCCCACAAAATACTATGGTGAAAAAAGTTTGTTTTCCATTCACTAGAGACTGTGTGGCAGCCAGCCAGCCACTTAGGCACACCGCTATGTACAAGCTATCGCTTTCAGAGCTGTGTCACTGTACCCAGCAGTAGATTTCAAGATTTACTTCTGTGGAGTGAGCTGCTAGTTGCTTTTTACGTGCATATAATGTTGTGATACTGGAGAACAGTCATTCACCTCTGAAGGCCATGACTTATGTATGTCCAGCTTTCAGTCACATTGGGCTTACAGTGAAGGTCTGCACCAAGTCTATATCATCATACAGCTTTGGGCGATGAAGCTGGTGAAGGGTCTGGAGCACAAGTCCTATGAGGAGCAGCTGAGGGAGCTGGGGTTGTTTAGTCTGGAGAAAAGGAGGCTCAGGGGGGACCCTATTGCTCTCTACAGCTGCCTGACAGGAGGCTGTAGCCAGTCCCTTCTAAGTAACAAGCGATAGGTCAAGAGGAAATGGCTTCAAGTTGTACCAAGGGAGGTTTAGATTGAGTATTAGGGAAAATTTCTTCCCTGAAAGGGTGGTCAAGCACTGGAACAGGCTGCCCAGGGATGTGGTGTAATCACCATCCCTGGAGGTATTTAAAAGATGCATCAGTGCAGTGCTTAGGGACATGGGTTTAGTGGTGGACTCGGCTGTGCTAGGTTTACAGTTGGATTCAGTGGTCTTAAAGCTCTTTTCCAACCTAAGTGATTCAATACCTCCCCCCCTGCATTTCTGAAGTACCCCAAAAATGCTCCCCTTACATGCTTTGACAGCAATAAAAGATAAGTAACGCTTGGCTTTAGGATATATCAACAAGCAAAGCTTTATTGAACTGATACTCAGTAATAATGTTACAGTGTGATACACAAAGCAAGGAAACAAGCAGTGCCCTTTTTTTTTTTCATTTTAAAAAAAAAATCATCTGCTGCACATATGCCCAAGCACTACAGTAACTAGTGTCTGTTTCACAGTAGTTAGTAACAATTAGGAAATTCTCTTGTTTCTTGTAGCAGGATCTCAGCAGAGCCATGAGGGGTTTTGAGCTGTGCCCCCTCACTGGGCATGAACGAGGGCACCTGCTCCCTGGCCATAACCAAATCCCTTGGGGCCAAAGTTCTTTGCGTAACAACCTGCAAGAAAGATGATCATGTAGTAGTACCTGAGGCTCCTGGCTCGTTAATTAAGAACAGCACTGTCTAGGCCGAGCCCTCAGTCGCTTCCCTGTTGTGTCACCAGAACATCCCATCAGAAGCAATGCTTAAAAGTGTTTTAAGCTGTGTGACTGCCATGACCGAACGCAACAGCCACAGCTGTTCGATCTTTGTAGTTCCCAGCCTACCTTGTGAAAGCAATTTGTACATTGGTTCCATGGCTAGGTATCTGTTAAGGCATATGTTGCCATCAAACCACTGGGTGGATCAAGTACACATCCATGAGTGATACCACGCAAGAAGGCACGGCAGGGTGCTTCCTAGCTTGTTGCCTTACTCTGATCTGCTCTCTGGCCCAGGCAGAGGGCACAGGCTGCTGCTGCTGCATTTCTCAGTACGTACTGTTTTGCTTGAAGCAAATGTGAGCTACATCAGCAGCTTGATTAATACTTAATTTCTCAGCTGTGTTCCTATGACTTACAGAGCACTTGCATCTTGACGGGAGCCTGAAAGTTTCTTATACCAGGAATAAATTCAGCATCCATCCTTGCAACACATCACCTTGAACCATAAACAAATGATCTTTGTTTCTTTCCTCACCTTTACAATAGATTTCTCCCTCTTTTTCAGTTAGGGTTGTAGATTCTAGGCTTTTTCCACACTTGGCACATCGGAAGCAGTTTTTGTGCCACGGCTAGGTGAAAAAAAAAACAAACACACACAGTTTCAAATACACAGCATGCCTGAGTTGGTAAAAAATGCATTAACTGGAGATGCCTGCGTTAGTATTGTTTATAGATGACTGCTGCAATAAAAACCAGTTCAAGTGTACCAGTAACAGATTAGTGTATTTTCATTTCCATGAGTGGCCCAAAGCCCTGAATTCCATAGAGCACCCTCAGGGCAGCATTCTAAAAGGGTTGGGCTTGCTCTAATCAATTCAGAGCAGATCTTGGCTCTCTGCAGCAACTCGGACTGCTGGCAGACTCACACAGTTTTACATGTTTTTTTCAGAGAACATCCCCTTTCTGCTGAAACATTCAGCCTCCATCATAAGCTGCACACCACAAGACAGTTCCCTGTTCTTGGGGGAGAGTGCTCTGGTACTCAGTTTCAGTTTCTGGTACTCATTTGGCTTGACAGACAAGATTTTATTGAAGCCTCACCTCTGAAATCCAAGGTGAGCACTCATCACCCTGCATTTCAAGTGCTTTTTGTTCAATTAAGTTGATTGACGACTATTTCCAATGCTAAGAAATGCAATTTTAGGGTAACTGCCCCATAGCTGGTTCCCTACTGGAACCCGCATAATGTACCTTGCTCACTTTAAAGTCCATGTAGCAGGTACAAAACAGCACACGCAGTTCCTTACCTTTCCAGCTCCTATTACTTTCTCTGCTGCATAAACAGAATCACCACACCTAGAGCATTTCTCTGCCCCTCCAAACTTCTGAGCAAACTTTGAAGTGTTTGGATTTGTTGTGGGTCGGTGGGGAGAGGGTGTGCTGAAAGAAACAGGACATTTGTTGTCTTTACTCTTTTACTAAATGACCTCTTGCTGTTCTTAACAACACTGACAGAGCAGCATCCAACACGCAGTACAGAATACAGTACTTTTGCAAAACTGGAGAAGTTACCAGCAACGCTATCCAATAATTACAATCCAATTACACTTGGGGGGGGGGGGGGGGGGGGAACCAACAAACAACCAAAAACAAAGATGAGAAATGCCATGCTTCAAAGGATAAAAAGAAGCTACTGTAAAAGCTAGCTTCCTGAGGAGCCAGCCCCTTTTTACTTCCAGGGAAGTGCTCAATTCTGTTTCAGGACATGGATTTATCAGATAGTAAGCTACAAATAATTCTGTTAACTAAACGAAATCTAGCCTGAAAGACTCCTCTGAAAAAAAGTACTGAAGGGCAAGGGTCACACACAGCTCAGTCCACTCACCTCTCAGGCTTGATGCCTAGTCTCTCTCCCCTGTCCATGTTCAGCGTGCCTGCTCCTTGGCCGTATCCATAACCTTTCGGGCCATACTTTTTTCCATAACAAGATTTGCAGTAAACCTCAGCATCGTGAATCGCTACTGTTGTGCTGTCCAAGTTTTTTCGGCAGACCACTGGAGGGAAAAAACAAAGTTACACTGCCTTAAGGGACCATTTCCATCGGCACACATAGTAAGCCAAAAAACGAGAAGTGATGCTACGTGTTTCCTTGTCCACAATTCTTCCTGTTAGGCTGTGGGACTGCCAGAGATTAGAGGGAGCAGGTCGTTGTTTGAATCAGTAAATTATGTTTAGCCCTATAAAGGGCTTTATTCCCTCCCACCTCTTCATGACCATGACATTTAAAGCCTGGAAACTTGCTGTGGTTTGATGAATGAGGCTGCTCAGAAACCCAGATAGCGCAGTCAGCAGTTTCCCTTGACAGATGCCATACAGTATGAAGCAAAAGTCTTACCAGGGCAGAAGAGCCCTCATCCTGCCCTTCTGGCCAGGGTGGGGCTGCGGAAAAAACCCCACGACCTTGAAGGTTTTCCCTCGCCTCAGTGCTGGTTTGGGGCAGAGTTGGGACAGTTTCACAGCTGTCACTGGAGAGGCCATGCTTTTCTGGCATTCCTACATTGTCCTTCAGCACAATGTAAGCACTCTGCTCAAGGTTACAGTGGAGGGCAGAACTATTTCCTACTCCTTTTATATCCCAACTGGCACGCTCTTTCCGTCTGCAAAGCATTATGCCCATGATAAAGAATTTGGGGAGGAAAAAAAGAAAAAGCCTTATGCATTTTTTGTTTGAAAAGAAGGTCTTCAAAATACAGAGTGACCTTTGCTTATGGCATTCATTAGCTCCAAAGTTCTTTTTATAAGACACAAATATCCAATAAGTAAATCAAGTAATGCATGTTTGTTAAGCCTACAGACTTAAACTCCAACAGAACTATGCACTAAGGAAAAGCAAATACTCAGACACACTAGAGCCATTGTTTCGCTGTAAGTCCCAGGTTTCTTTTAATAGAAACTCCCATAAAAGGCTGAAAATGAGGCAGCTGAGACATCTAATCTTTTTTTGTGACTGCTGTAGAGCTAAGGGAAAGGAGCGTAGGTGCACTGAGGCTCACATGCCAGCACAGTGCACTGACGTTATGCTGCAGACTAACAGCAAACTAGTTTGAGAGGGCCAGTTTAACTGGGGCTTATATGAAGAGTTAAACCCCTAGCTCTGCCTACAGGTATTAAACACCAGCAAGTGGGACAAAACAGTACCTCGTGTTTGTAATAAGGTAAAACTCTCCGATTCAGACAGACAGGCTGTTTGTTTGCAAAGTAGGAGCCTCCGATTCACAGCAACCCTTTGTTCCCTTCATCTAAGCAGAGGCCTTTTCAGCAGAGAAAGTGATTTTCAATGCCTCACTGGGCTTGTTGGTTGGGCTGGAAAATAATCCTTTGGACTCCTGTCATCTGAAATAAACCACAGGCCCCTGTGCCAAGAAAGTCTAGACTTTTGGCTGTGCTGAAGCACTGACAACACGGCTGTGCTCAGGCTCGCTGGTGTCCCAGTCTGCGTGGGACTTCAGGTTTGATAACTGTTCCTTCAGCTGCTGCTGGCCCTGGGACCACCGGGAGAAGTCCAGCTGAGCTCCAATCAGTGCAAACAGGGCTCGGCACTGGGCTTTGTCCTCCGCACGAGCAACATTTAAGCCAGGTTCCCATCCTAAAGTTCCCTTAGACTCCAGAGGAGAAGGCTGGGAGGGGGACAAATGGAGGAGAAAAGCATGATGTGCTCTGCTTTGGGAGGCGCATCCCACCCCTCCCGTGCGGGACAGGCAGGATAGTACCTCCCCTCTGCACTGCTGGGCCCAGGAAGCACGTGGGGAGGAAGCAGGAATGAAGCCCAGCACACAATGGACAAAGACATCTCTGGCCTCTGCCATCCCTGGTGTGTCACAGGTGCCAGCTGAGCCTGGACCGTCTCCTGTGGACCAGCACCTTGCTGGTGTTACCCCCAGCTATGCCAGGAGAGGTTTTGCAGGGGAGCGGGAGGGGAATACTTACTGCAGAGGAAGCAGCACCGGTGGAAGCTCCTCCCGTCACACTGCACCTCCTCGGCATGGTAGACAGTGCGGCCGCAGGCACCGCATTTGTTGCCGCCTCCCCAGTTTGGCATGGTGGTTCTGCGTGCCCAGCCAGATGGGAGGGGAGAAGGGGAAAGGTTTGTTAACCACAGTGCCCTCCATCACCCCAGCTCAAGGACAGCTGGGGTTACAGGCTCCTTTAAACCAGGTCTGCGAAGTTTGCATACCAGAGCACAAGCCTGCGATTTCACCAACTGTTTAAAAACTTGACCTTCCACTGCATGAGAATTTTTTGTGTTCAGATCAAGTTCTCAGCCCTTCAGAGCCCAGACCAGACTTAAAGGCTTAGGCAGGCTCTCTACAGCTATTTGTAAAAGCAGATGGACTGGCAAGAGGAACAGAGGCCACTGCTGCTGAACAGCAAGAAAAAAAGGCACAGCCTTCACAAGATGTGTCCTCCTGTTCCTCCCCGGGGTTTTGGAAGTTACATAAACTGGATATGCACAAATTACAGTTTCACGCACCAGGGCTTTACTGCACCATGAGTAAACCACCACCACCCCCCCCGATGGGTACAATTTCAGTTTCTATTCTTCACTAACACTGGGACTCTCATCTGATGGAAGCAAACCAATTGTGCCAACGACGGCATTTTGTTTTACTGCAGGCCCTATCATTCAGGATGCAGTACGAGACAAAGTTCACCTCACTGGAGAACCACTTACTAGGGTTGCAGGGACATTCTGAACTCCTTTGAGATCACGCCTGCACTTCAAAGAAGTTTAAGGGGGATTATTTCCCAGGGACTCCCACCACTATTACATGGACTGCACCTTTACCAGGCAGGTGTATGAACCAAACCCAACTGCTCAAAGAATCACAGCGGCTTTAAAAGAAAAGTCAAAGTCCCTGTCACATACTACTTACAACGGATGCTCAGAAGGCTAATGGGGAGGGACAGACACCATCACCCCTTGTGTCAAACTACAGCCTTGGGAACAGTCTCCCATTTCAAGCTGAGCTTCCCTCTCCAGAGCTCCCCGGCACTCCTGCCACCACCACTTCCCACACAGCTCGACTGTGAGCTCCTCCTGCTTCTCCCATTAACCATCCTGGGTTAAAGCCCCAAGCAGAGCGCTACCTGCCACCTTCGTCTTCTCTGGGGCTTTCCTCCTCCCACCACCACCATGAGCTAACTTAGCAGGTTTGTGGAAGGCTCATCTCCCAGTCATCACTGAACTGCCCTTGACTTGAAACCATTGGTTAACGCCGGTTCGCTCCCCTGTGGCTCACGACCAGAGGACCACCTCTCCCAAGCACAGAGGGCAACGGCACGGAGAGAGAGGGCTATCAATTCCCTGAGTCTAACCCAGCGGAGCTGCTCAGGCCCCATCACCTCTCCTGCTCCTTACTGACCCTTGTTTCAGACAGGGTTTCTGGGCAAGGATCACAGGTTCTCCCACCGGAACCTGTCACCCCATCCCACCCCACCAGCAGCACCATTCCCTCCCCGCAGGCTCCCCACAGCAGCACTGCGGTACGGGTCAGCTATCAGGGCAGGCAGGCAGGAATTTGTCAGAGGCTTCTGACGTCTGTCAGCACAACTCACCTTTGATTACCCTTAGAAGCTCTCCTATGCTGCCCAGACAGGGAGAAGAGACACACGACAGCATCCCTACACAACACCCACAACTTGCTGCCTGCGGTTGGCTTCGCTGCTCATCCCTCTGAGCCAGAAGCAGGGGACTACCCATCTCCAGTTGTCCCCCTGGCTAACAGAAACAAAGTGCTGCCACAACACAGGGAGCCACAGAGAAGCACTTTGTTTCAAGATCCCCCTTTCTCTAAGGGCTCTCACCAACGTGTGGGAGAGGCCTCGCTGCACAGCGAGGGGTCCCGTGGGCGCCAGGCTGCTGCCTCGCACTCCCCAGGCGAGGTAGCGCAGACCCACAGATCACATCTCGGAGCAGCGGCTTTGGCTAAGCCTGAATTCAGTGACCCATCTTGCTAGTGCCGCTAAAACAAGCTTTCTGCCCAAGCAGCCTGACCAGTAGCTCAGCAGTTTTAGGGATGCAGGGGAGGTCGCATGGTTCCCAAGGAAGACGTGCTGCCAAGTAGCTGCTACAAGAGCTTCGTCCGAGACAAGCAGACAGCCATTCATGGCATGTGGGAAAACAAGATTAGTTTATTAACCTAAATTGGGGCATCTTAGGTACATTCCTAAGCAAAGGCTTAGGAAACTTCCTCTGAGCGGCTGAGCAGTGCCATTTGCACACGGACACTAATTACTGAGATATCCCTTTGTTTAATACTTCCAAGGGATTAGCACCATTACTTCTCCATGGTTTAGCGCTAATACCCTGACCAAGCCCATAAAATTAGGTTTATGACATTTCCCACTTTGCCTTTGTCATTCTTGGCACAACTGTAGAGTCTAAAAATTAAGATTCCATTTCTTTTATTCAAGTGCTTGGCTGTGCTACCGCACAGCAGCTGACATCAATCATGGCAAAGAGCGTCCTTAGTTAAAGAGAATATAGGCTGCACAAAGCTTTGGAAAAGGAATGCATGGTCTGGGGAGGGGGAAAAAAAAAAGAAAGAAAGAAAAAAAGGAGGGGAAAAAAGGAAGGAAAAAAAGATGAGATTCCTTTCTACTTTGTATGCTTTCTAAAACGTAAATGGTATTAACTGCAAGAACTACTTCTGTCTTTCCCTCTCACCACCCCACGCTCATGTTCTTTTGTGCATTTATGAGTCTAAGTTATTGTAACCATTTGTTAGCAAACAATTATTTAGTTTCCCATGCATATTAGAGCTGAGGACCTGGATCAGGTTTCCAGCTTTGCCCCAGATTTCCCATGTAATACCGGGCAGCGCGGGGTGCAGCTCCACACCCCTTCTTCCCAAGGGAGACAAAAGTATTAGAGATCGGCAACCATCAGCCGTTCACATCTTCTGATAAGGGCTCTGCGAATTCATGAGGTGAAAAGCAAAAAGGAATTGAAGCCAGTACTTGAAGGTGACCTTACTATCTTCCACAGAAGATACTTCCACTTACCCTCCCCGTAACACTCCCACTATGGCTTGTGTGGGAAGAACAGCAGTATTTCTCCGGCCACCTGCAGCGGCGGTGCTGGGGGACACCCGAGGGGAAGGGGACAAAGCTCGGCAGGCAGGACAGCACCCCAGCCTGCGCCTGCCCAGGGCCCGCTCCTGTCAGCGCCCTGGGGCTTCGTGCCGCCCAGGTCGCCTTCCAGCGCTCCACAGGTGGCAGATCCAGTCTCCCCATCCTGCGTTAAGCCTTCCCTCCCTGCTCCCTCAAGACTTCTCGGCTAGTTCAGGCAGGCCTTCAAGGAGCTCGTGAGCAGTAATTAAACATCCAGATGATCTCACTCAACAGTACCAACAATTCTGACTTTCGGTTGCAGGTTTGTTGGCAGCCGCTGCCCTTCTAATGAGAAAAACCTGGTTTGTGCTGAGCCGGTACCCAGCCGAGAGGGCGGCTCGCCGGGCGCCCCCCGCAGCACCGGGGCCGAGCCGCGGCGGCTGCCAAGTCCCTTCCAGCCCGTTAGCGAACGGCCAGTTTAAGGCCAGGAAACCTGAACGGGCCCCGGGGCAGACACGGGGCGCTGCGGGCCGCCCGGAGCGCTTCCCCAGCCCCCCGGCGGGCAGCCGAGCGCCGTCGAGCCCAGCAAGCCGAGCCGCGCCGGGGACACCGCAGCTGGGCGCCCCCCGCCCCCGCAGGCAGCCCCGGCCGTGCCGCTGCCGCTGCCGCTCCCGCACCGCCCGGTGCGGACACCGCGCCCCGCACAAGCGGCCGCGGCGGGAGGGGGCGCCCCCAGCCCGCCACCCGCCCCGCCGCGGCGCCCCCCGGCAGCCCCTGCAGCCCCGCGGCGCGCACGGGGGGGCGGGCCGGGCCCCGGGGGCGCTGCCTCGGGCGGCGGCAGCAGCGACCAGCGCGACCCATCCCGCACCGCGGGGCCGGGGCCGGGGCCGGCTGTGCCGTGCCGTGCCGTGCCGTGCCGTGCCCGCCCGCTGCCCGCCCCGCCACTCACCGCAGGGCCCGTCTCGCTTCGGCGCGTCTCAGCCCGGCGTGGCCTCGCAGCGGCTTAAAGAGCCGGGGCGGAGCCGTGGCGGGCCCGTCCCAGCCCCGCTCCCAGCCCCGCTCCCAGCCCGGCTCTCGGCCCCACCCGCGGGGCCTGAGCCCGTCCCAGCTGGAGCCGGACCCCGACAGCGCGGGGGGCCGGGGAGCCGCGTGCGCCCAGGGACCCCCCGTCCCTGCAGCGCTGTGGGAGGGAGCGTGGGGCGCGACCCTGCTGCAGCCACCCCGAGAGGCGGGGAGGCAGAGGAGGTGCCCCAGCTGCGGTCTCGGATGGGACCCCAGCCCCTGGTTTTACTCGGTTTTAGGATTTTCGTATCGTTTCCAAACTTCTTCGCCATCCGCGTAAGGTCGACGCGGCATGGTGACGGCGCTGCACCGGGGACACAGGGCAGGGCACGCCGGGCTCAGGCACACGCTTCCCTGGAGGTGAGAAGGCGGCCGGGGCGGCAGCTGGTGCCCGGGCGTGCGGGAGCCTGCAGGCACCCCCGGGACGAGTCGGCACCGCAGCTCCCCGCTGAGCCATTGCTCCAGCACGGACTAGTTAGGAAGGACTTAAATAGTTTTCACAAAAGGCCAGCAATTAGACCTGTCGGCACCAGCCAGTTCATGCTGTAGCAAACAGCTCCGTGCTTGAGCCGCTTTTTAAAAGCGGCCCCGTTTCCCCAGTCCGCAGGGCCGTTGCGCGCTGGCTGGCTGGGGTTGGGTTTATGCATAGGGTTCCCTGCGTTTAGGTGGGAGATGCAGGCTTATCTCCTCCCCTTTATTACTCAAATACCAAATCAGCTACTCATTACCCGTACAAGTGCCAAGCTGCTCTGCTTCAGCACAGGAACGACTTTGCGCGCAGCAGCGGCGAAGCCCGCCGAACCGGGTGCAGGCAGCCCCTTACAGACCCTCCAGCACAAGCACCGTACAGCGAAAGGGCTGTCTGGCTGCAGGTCAGGCGTGAAACGGGTCCCACAGGACTGCTAGCATGGGTGGCATGCAACCATGTTGTCCAGTGGCCAGTATGTGGGGGCAAATCGCCTGTACCGCAAGATTAAAAGCGACCTCCCCGTCAGGCATCAGGCGTGCGATGAGAAAGATAAGCTGTCTTCTCCCGTAAAATGTACTTTCAGTGTGCTGCAGCCCGCATGCTGGCAGCCACAACTCGCTGAGATTTTTTTCCTTCCCGTTTATGATTTTCTTTTTTCATTTGCAATGAATTGTGACTGACCAGGTTGTGCACAATTTACGCACGGCTCGGAGCCCTGCTCCACAGGCAAAGCCAGGATCAATCCCTGTGGAACGAGGTGGTGTTCACTATGAGCAAGACCAAGAGCCTGACCTCACGTACTGTAGCAAAAATTTTGGTCTAGGTTTTGAGGGGAGGGAGCACAGCGAGAAGCAGAAGTATTGGCGACTGTTGTTTCACAGCTTGGAGGTTAACAGGAAGGGAGAGGATCTCTCCAAGTCAGACAGGTAAGAGGCATGTGAGTCAGAGCAGGCTGACTCCGCTTGCTATGTGAAATGCCTGTGCTCTCTTGCCCAACCTGTCCTGCTCCCAGCCCTGCTGGGAACTGCGTGTGATGATGCTAAGTTATTTACCATGTCTCCTCAGGTAGTCTCCAAAGCTATTAGATTTTCCCTTTTGATAACATTTCCTACAGACTATAAAAAATAAACAGCAACATTCCCAAAGGGAAGAGAGTAGCATTGCAGTTCTAGCGAGATCTGACCACACTCAAAGAAAGGAAATTCTCGCTGTGAGTAAGGGGCCATGGCTGGCATGAAATAAAACACTCTTCAGCGGTGAGGCACTGCTAAGTGAGCTAAAAGACAGTCTGACATCCAAGAATTAATTTTCTCATGTCTAATAATTAACCAGTCTGTCAGAAGCAGGGTAACTAGGAGAGATAGACATAAGTATGTTGGTAAGTCCATTACTTTTGGAACGATATTAAGGAACACATTACTGTGACACTCGGGAATAATGCCTTGTAACAAAGGACAACAAAAGCAAGAATGAAAACTTTCACCATCTACTTTATTTCTATTGATAAGTACTATTTCTATCAATACATTTTAGTTTTGTATATTTATTATCTATAAACACATACTTATTTTATATATAAACATACATATTGTCTCTTCTCAGAAGATCTCTTTTCTGTCTCTCTCTCCTGAGGGCATAGTTCAGAAATTTTTAAAGATAAAGCCTGCATCCTACCCTGCCGCATTCCTCCTTGCTGTCCTGCACTCCTTCACTCTTACCCTGAGCATCCCTCCCGTTGCCCAAGCAGCCCCACTGCCCCCTTAACCCTCCTCACCATTCTCTTGACACGACCCCATCCCTCCCCGTGTTCCTGCCTAACACCTGCCGTAAATTCCTCTTTTCGACTCACTTGCCCAAAGTCTCAGATGTTGCCTCTTCTCACCGGCCTAGGGAGGAGCTCCCAACTAACCACCACGCCAGGTCCCTGAGAGGAGCTGGGCTCCTGCAGCCTGCCAGTTTTTTGTCTGGTTTCTACCATTTTGAGCTCAGCAGCTTATAATTAGGACAGTTTGTTTCTGAGAAACAGCATTCAACTGTATTAACAGCTCCCATTCATTTCCTCTCTTGATTTCTACAGCTCTGTGAGTGGAGGAGTGTGCCTCTGTTTTCTTCTGCTTCCTTGGCCATGGGAAAGCAGGCTCTACACAAAACCAGTTCTCCCTTCACTTGTGAAATTGACCCCAAGCACATTTATCACCTCAGAACAAAATTCTCAAGGGTTTATCTATGCCATAATTTTATGTAACAGTTGTTTTCCGTGCTTTGAGGAGCTGAGTAAATCAGCAGCTTGTCTGACCTAGTTACTTCTCAAAAGACTTGTCGTACATCAGTGTCCTCAGGCCTTTTACATCCACTAAATACCTTCCACTCACTTGGGATTATCATATCCTCATTTGATCTTGTAAGCATGGTCCCACACGTCTGCTTACAGCAGAGTCAATCTGCTTGCTCTGCTGGTAATCCTTGCTATTATTTTATGAAAGTTTATTCTAGATAGTCCAGATTTTACTTTGCAGGGGATTTAGGCATATTCTGATATAATTTTTGTCAGACCTAGTTTTATCCAAATACTGCTGCTACTGATAGAGCTCCCTTAATTGTGTTCTTGAAAGAGCACAATTTAGCTAATTTTCCTATTACAAAAGATGGTTTACAGCTAGCATCAGAGCTTATCATTTAACAAACTTCAAAGTCGGCTACCATGCAGTGGTTCATGTAGCACCTTGGTTAATTTCTCACTGGCCAACCCCCAAACTTGCCTCTAGTAAAAGGGATTTTCAAGAGAGCTCTATGCAATATCAGCTAGTGAAAAATTAATTCATGGTCAGTTATACCCGGATTTGCCTTATCCTAGAAGGGAATGTGTTTAGCTAATATCTTTATCTAAACATTCATGCATCTCAAGAGTGCTATACATTTATTCTACCATAAATAGAACAATGATAGATCAATGAAATTTAATTAATTCATTCAAATCAATGAAAATAGAGTGACAATTCTAGAGATTACCAGAGCTGTGATTTTTTTTGAATCCACTGTTTAAATCCAAAGTACAGATCTCAGAGACCTTCAGTATGAGAAGACTGTGCTTTCCAAGCTCATTGATTTCTTCGTCATTGATCATATTTATAAACTATTTTATTTCTAGGAAATTTTAATTCTAGGGTAAAATTATTTACAAAATTTTCATTTGCCTAGTGATTATAAGAAGTAGCTGTTTGGGTGTCTAATGAACAACATGATCTAAGCTAGCATAATTGAAACCTGTAAGTATTTTCATCTTTGTTGACCTATGTCTTTATATCAGTGATGCTTCTCAACATAGAAAGCAATAGTCAGATTTGTGACCTTATTCAAAATCTATCCAGATCTTCCTTTTTATAGAATGTTCATTTTTTAATACTATACCTCATGATATTTGATTCCTAAGGTATAGGGACTGATACTGAAGAGTTCTCTGCAATCGAAATTTTAAAACTAAGAAACAAAGAAAATTTAAACTTTAAATTTAAAGACTTTGCTTTGTTCTAAATCATGGCCAAGGGAGTGTGTGCTTCAACACAGGTCCGCGAAAATATTAAGCTTTTGCAGCATCCCAGGTGTTTCCCACACTGAGGAACTCTTGATCCCACCTTAAGCACTTAAAAGATCTACTGTTATTCACAAAAAGGGTTGCACAGGGAGATTGAGCATCACCAGGTTGCATCACTGCTTAGGCTACATCTACCACGTATCCCAGTGTGATATGAGGTCAGTAAATCACCCAGATTACTTCTGAGCGGGGAAGCACAGTTGTGCAGACATGCCAGGAGAGTGCCATGCCTTGCCACGCTCCATCCTTCATCCCTAGGGATGGCCATAACACAATGCTCAGGGTCTGGTCTGATGGGGAGGTGAGCACCCCTTGCTGTTTGGGATGCTGAGCAACCACTTCTCACTGCTGACAGAGTTCCCTTTCTCCAGAAGTTAGGGCTGGAAAGGTCCTGTCTGGGAACAGCAGCAGAGCCATTTTCCCACCCTTGCTGGTTTGGTCAGCTGGCGGAGGGGTGCAGAGGAGGCAGGGTGCTGGGCACTGACCACATGCCTGCTGTAGAGCATTTGGTCCCCTCCCCTTGCATCCAGGTTATTTCTCCCAGTACAACAGTACCGTGGGGAGAGGCTGAGGGGGAGCCACCCACCACATCCAATGGCCTCCTGACAGCCAGGGCTGTCTCCCGCCACATAGGAGGCTGCGGCTCAAACCCCTGCTGCAGCCCAAGGATTTAAACCTGGTTTTCATGTGGCCAAGGTCAATGCTGCAAATAACAAATTATTTGGGAGATGGGGATGTGCAAGCCCTCCCGTGCCTGGCGTGCCCCAAACGTGCCTCAGTTGGGCCGAGGTGCAGAGCAGTATCTGTCTTCCAGGGTCCCACTTCCCTGTGGGCTTTGCTTTAGGGGCTCTGAGCAAAAATGGAGGCAGCTGTGGAGCTGCCCACTGTTGAAAGTATGGGTGCTAGTGGGATTTTAAGGAGACTGAGCAGTGGGTTGTGACTCAGAGGCTCTCAGACCCCTCTCCAGCTCAGCAAAGATTTGTGGACCCAGCGTGTTCCTGGTCCACTGGGGAGATGGATCTGGACTCCTGCAGAGAGCTCCCATTCATTCCTAGGGTCTTGCATGCAACGCTTCAGTCTGATGTGAGTTTTCTCTAAACCCCGTAAAAATGAAAGAAACACACAGTAATCTTAAACACATTTAGAAAGATAAAGCACAGTGCAGGCTGCTGGTGTTGGTGTTGTTAGGGAGCGGCACTGTAAAAACCCAGGAAAACACTGAAGTTACTATATTCGTGTTCTGAGGTTTTGAATGGAAGTTTCTGAAAAGCCTAGCAAAGCATGAGCTCTATTTCAGGTGCCAGCTCAGCAGAATACTAATACCTGGACTAGTGATAATGTTACCTCCCTGGCAGGAGGCATAATTTAGGCCAAAAGTATTGATTTCTTTAATAAAACTCGATTTATTCACCATACATTCACAACGCCAGATTATCCCTCACATCGTGCCACGGAAGAACCTGCAGGCAAGAGCTTCAGTAATCTCAGCTACGTACAAGCTTTGTGGCTGACTGATGGGATTTCATTAGCGTGGGACAAAATTCAAGGACCCACACAGCTTGTTCCAATAATACCATTGCTGATTTTTGAGAAGGGCAGGGAAATGTATTTAATATTAGATAGCAGACACAGGGGATAGCAAGTTGAAATGGTCTGACTTTGCTGTTTTCGGAACGCTTCCCAGCTTCATCAGGCTGCTGTGGGAATTGGTGGGAAGATATTACCCACATAGCAGATGGCAGCGTCACTAAATCCGTAATGGCAAAAAGCAGTGGTTGGGCTAAAAAAAGAGTCCACGTGATTTTTTCCCCTTCCCCCCCACCCCTTCAGCCCCTTTCCCAGTAACGGTTGGGACCCTAAACCCTTCTCCACCACCCCCGTACTGCTGTGTGTAGCTTCTTGTCCTCATAAGAAGGGGAAGCTCAGAGGTGAGTTGTGCCAGGGCAGGATGGTGATTGTGCTGTTGCCTGCCTGCCTGCCTGCCTACCAAGGAGCACTGCTTCAGGCTGTTCCATCACCAGTGAGCACCCTTCATCAGAGCCACCGGCAGTCTGGATCCAGGGCTCCCTGCTAGCTGTTGTGAGAAAGAAGAGGGTGGATGCTTTCCAAGTTGCATCGTGCTGCCATTGCATTAAGTTTCCTGCATCCTTACATCAAAGGAAAAGCATTTCAGACTCCACAGAAACAGCTAGAGGGGGATCAGCAGTAAATACAGCAACGTGCCAATGCCTGCTGGAAACCATTGCTACAAAATGTGACTTTGGCATGTCCCCCCTGGCAGCACAACCTGCTGAATTGCAATGATGCTTCACCTTTCCCAGGCTAGGAACATCAGCTCTGGGGAGAGGGAGTGGACGTTTTGGCAGGAAACCTACCCAGCCTCAAGGGGAATGAGCTATTGAGTGTGGTTGGGCTGTAGCTTCTAGCATGCCTCCTTGCAGCCAGTGGTGTTTTAATTACCCTCTCTGCAGAGGGGCTCAGTGGGATTGCATATTGTTCCTGTTCTCATCTGAACACAGAATGAGCATCGGACTCCTACTCTGCCACCGACTGTATTGCCAATGACAAACACATTGTCACTGGGGAGTGTGTGAGCATGCTATGAAGTCTCTGTTTCCAGATGTAGACAAGGAGAAGGAAGGGTGGGTATACCTCATCCAGTGTGGAGTCTCTTGGTGGGAGTTAGACAGCACTCTCCATAAACATGATTATGCTTCAGCAGCAGCCCATTGAAGGGGAATAGGTGGCACTGGGCACCACCTTAGTGGTGCTCCTAAGACTGGATATGGCAGCAGCAACAAGAGCCAGCCACCTTTTTTTCCTCTGCATGGAAACCAAGCATCTGCAGCAGGCTCTGCCCAAAAGCAAGGGTGTCCTGGCTGCAGGCAGCTTGCCAAGGGAGATCCATGGCTGTGAGCTATTCCCAGCTTGCAGAGCTTCTGGTGTGGTTCGTAGCAGTTGTCAGTCTGCCCCCCCGCCGTGAACTGGCAGCAGCATTGGATTAGTGTGGTGGCTTTCTCCAGTGGATACCGGCTACAGGTGAGGCAGCATTTGCTTCTGCCACCAAAGTGGGTTTCCTTTAGCTCTGGATGGACCAGTTCCAGCCTCTGACATATCCCTGGTGTGCAGAATTCATGTCAGCAGCTGTGTGATACAACAGTAACACCTCGCATCTGCATTTTCCAACGTGTTTTGGGGAGCTGAACTGCTCACCTCAGTGCCATCTGAGGATTAAAGAACACCTTATGAGTTAAATCAGCTGATGCTGATTATTAATTAATGCAGTTATCGTCACTGGTTGGAGTATTTTAATTACCTCTATCAGTAAAGAATTATTTGAACCAGTAAAACCAGGTAATAGTACCATGGAAATGCTGGTTATATGCCAAGATTTCAGCAAGGAGAGGATGTCAAGGCTGTGTGCTTGGAGATGTCTCTGATTGTGTTAACATAAAGGCCATCGTAATGCACAGTGAGCAGCTGATGTGAGTTGCCCAGCAGAAACTTCTCATCTTGGATGCTGCCTTCCACAATCGGTAGAGATACCCATCAGCCAGCACCAGCATGGGTGCTCCCCTGGTCCCTTGGCCACACTGCTTTTTTCTACTCACATCTCCGTCCGTGCTCTGTCCCTCTCTTTGGCCACAGCATTAATCAGGGTGCGCAACAGCTCCCAGTTAAAACTATCTGGAAAAATAATTTCTATTAGCAATGCTGGCTTTGGCTGATCAAATAACTACACCATCAGCAACAAATCATTGTAAGGCACTCTGCTTTTCTGTGGTTACTTTGGATAGTAATTTATGACCCCCTTCCACACACAGTGAGTGAAAACAAGCCGAGCCTAAGAAGATCACATTGGCTAGCTATTGCACACCACAGAGTCTTGGCAGTAATCCCTTTTTCTTGACATAAATACAGAAGCACTAGGAGGCTACAGGGTATCAGAACCTCTTCTGTATGGTGCTGATGGTCAGCTTTCAGTGCTTGGCTTATTCATTATCTTTAGTGCTGCATTCAAATTATGATGGCCATCATCACCTAATGCACACTCTGTAACAGCATACACACTGTCCTGCTAAGGTAGAGCAGTGCCTGTAAAATACAGATCTCTTTTGCTGAGAAATGCAGATGTAAAAAAGCAATGCAACAGTGGAAAAGAGTCCTACACATATTTTATCACTCAGAAAGGAAGATCCAGCTTTAACAAAAGTGAAATTCCATGGTCAGGAAAAAGCCCAAACAAGTTACAGTACTTTCCTTAATTGGGTTACAAATGTCACCTTTGGAATACATTCAAAATCAATTATTCTTTTCTTTTTGTTGGGCTGTCAGTTTGGTTTTTACGCTTCATTAGCAAGGCTACAAAACGAGGCTGTTGCACTTCTTATTGATTCTGCTTTGTGTTCAAAGTCAGTTTATCTGTATAGATGTTGGGCAACAGTAAACTTTTCTAGCACAGATGAGATAAATATCTGCACAACTTTTAAAAATCAGCAAATTGCCATCATCTACCACAGGGTTGTTTCTGGTCTTCCTTGGGATGTAGATTCTTCCATAAAATTAATTAAAAGATACATTGCACCATAAAGAGACAGCATGTATGGGGGTCAGAAGGGCAGCCTGCTTAACCCAAAAATTAAAATGGGAGAAGACATGCAAACAGAGGTTGAAGGGGAGGTGGACGAGATTGTCTAAAAGGTAGGAATTAAACAAGGATTTATTTAAAAAAAAACTGTTCTGGAGGTTGTCTTGTAGGGGTAAATGGGGAGACCATGACAGGCAGAAGAGAAGGTGTGAAGCTCAGAGTGAGAAAAGGAAGCAAAGAGAGCAAAAAAGGTAAATGTGTCAATGGGGGAAGAAAGATGATTGGTAATGGGGAAAACTGGAACAGAGGTAAGTAGGAAGATAATATGCAAGGTCCCAGTGGAAAAGGTCTCTGCATGAGGACAAAGAGCCAGCATTTAATGCTGTTTGAGACATGAAGACTGAACAAGGTAGGCAGGCAGGCATCAGCATGAAAGAGGATTTATTACTAGGTTGAAAAAAATTATTTTAAAACTCAGAAGTTTATTAACTCCAAACTGGCTGCTAGATGCAGAAATATGTGTATCTTCTGTGTTCCTTGCAAGTCATGATACTGCTTGTACAGTAAGATTTATTTTTGGTTATTTTTTTTGTCCTAAGATTTTTTTCCTGTAGCAGTCCAGATGTTCAAAAGATTTAATAAGCAATACATTAATTGAAATTTCCTTGCCACCAAAAAGGCTTATTCCTCTAACTCAAAATAATTTTTACTTTTTTTTTTCTCAGAGACTGGTTTTCAAGTCAGAAATATATATAGCTATACATATCTGTATGTATATATGGATATGTAGGTATACACATGGCCGTAGTGGTCTGTCATTTTTGAACCTCAGTTACACACATCATTTACTCTCTAGTATTTCATCTGCACATTTGAGCTCAGTGCAAGTATACGCCACCAGTTCAGTGCAAATCACCTAAAACTTTCCACTCTCGATAGAAAAAACATGAATTAGCATCTTGTACCCTGCAGTTTAACACGTTGCTTTGTGGGCTCATAATGGCCTTGGTTTTGGGCTCCATGATGTGGCTTGGAGTGGAAGGGAGAGCAGAAAGGTCTTTTGGCATTTCTCTCTCCCAGGGGCTGGTGTACCTTGTGCTAAAGCAGCTGTGGCCACCAGCCGTTGTGCTGGTGGGGCTGTGATGGTGTTGCTGGGCTGCAAAATCCTCCTAAGAGTAGGTGAGACCCTTGTCTTAGCCAGGGCTGAGGCTCAAGAACCCACTAATGACAGCTAAAGAAGCCTATGATTTCAGTAAGGTCTGGACAGGCTTTTGCTCCCTTTCCTTGGCCGTCTTCCCCCTACCTGTAAAGTGAGGGTAACAGCAGCCAACGTTGGGATAGCTGAGTGGTGGCAATAAGTTTTAGCTCCCGAGAGCCAAATTGCCCTCATAGCTGGTTGCAACTATGATCCTGTCACTAATTAAGGGTCAACGTACTAGTCTGAAAATGAAATGCTAGGTGTTGCTGTTATGGTGCTGGTCATTTAGCGAGCAGCCTTCTGTCCGTCTGTCCTTCACCATATGCAGTTTCAGTCTTGTTCCTGCAGTGATCCACAGCATCAGTATTTCCAACAGCAAATTCTCAGCACAACTCGGGCCAAACCCCACCGAACAGCCATGGAGCAAAAGCATAACAGGCACTGAAAAATTTCAGCAGGTGTTCCAGCATTAAAAAGCTTTCCTATAAATTTTACATTCCAAATTCTAACCTTTGTGTTTGCTTTACAACAGAAACAAAAGAGTTTTGATTCCAGCCTGTGGTTATTTGGTGTGAATTAGGCCTTTAAAAGGCCCCTTGACGTTGTATGCATTCTTCCATAACCAGCTTTTAATGTTCTAAGAATAATTACATGGGCCTGAAATGCACAACTAATATTTGTTTTTATTTATTTACATGTAATTGTTGTCATGCAACGAGATACTGTTTCCATTTTCATTTTATGTTCCTAGCAAAAAGGTTAACAGAAATCAGAAGTAATTAGCTCTTCTAAAACCCAGTCATTTTATGCAGAATAGAAGGGGATTTTGTTTGTTTGATTGTTTGTTTTTTTATTGCAAAAGATGTAAGGTAAAATAAATCTGCTTTGCAAGTTAGCACCATTTTTACTGTTTGGTGATACTTGCAACGGTCTTCTCTAAAAACTAGAGAAGGGAATGGGACGATTCCACTGCCTGCAGTGCATTTGGAGTCTGGTGCCAAAACCAATAGGGAAATCAGCTGAGAGATGAAGATTTAACCATTGAGTGAGATACTTGCTGATAATGAATGCTGGTACTTTCCATCAGCCTGTGGCTGTTTTGCATTTAGGGAGGACTTGCCAAGTTCAGGGCACAGAGCAGAAGACTTCTCATGCACATTGCCTCCTTTCTCAGCACACATGGGTTGCTCTTACCCATTTGGTATTTCAGGAAAATGTCCTCCAAGTGCTGGTGTACTTCAGTACAGCTCATTTGGTGCTATGACAGGCAGGCCAGTTAGTTAGGCACCAAATCAGTTTTCGGTAACGCAGATTCAACACCAAATCCCATTAACTGTTAACTTTAGGATGCCTGGAGGCTTGGATGTGCCGGACATTCTACCAGTTTCTTTCCTTGCTTGCAGCCCACCAGCTCACAGCCAGGCAATCAGTGCAAGGCTGGCAAGGCACTCAGCCAGACAATTTCTAGTCTGTTTGCCCGTGTCTTTTGTTCACTGTGCTGGTAGCTCAGGAGTGGGATTGTATGTGCTCAAGCAAACTCTGTGCCAGCCCAATGAGGCTTTCAGCATTGAGGATGGAGACCCTGCACTTGCGTGTGGATGTTTGCGGGGGGTCAGCACATCATTAGGGCTTTGTTGTTTGAAATGAATTTTTATAACTGGGGAAACAGTGGGCTGCCCAGTCCTGCAAATGGGAAGCGTTGACAGCTTGGCTGCCATCAGGGCACTGCTCTTGTTGCTCTGGCTTGCGCAGCCAAACAAAGTCCTTCTTGAATGAGGAAAATCAGTGGTCCTTGGAGCTGTTTATTTTAGCTATTGTAACTTCATATGATATTCAAATCTGTGTAAATGTAATTATTCCCTAGTGTTTTCTACTCTAAACACCTCTGAAATGTATATGGAAGTAGTTTCTAGGGCTTATTCACTTGCTTATACAAACACTTCCTGGTACTCATTTTGCTTTCATTGCCTCTCCACTCCTCCTGCTCTCACCATATGGAAAATGCAGGATGTACCATGTTGCCTAATCCTTTTTTAATCCCTTTGCCCGGCAGTCTTCTTGCTGCCACCACCCCAAGGCCTTCATCTGGCTTATTTTAGCCCTCCTTGCCTGAGAGCATCTTACAAGTCAGTACAGCATGCAGACACATGCATGCATGTATACATACGTATATACAAACACATTATTTTCATGTGGACTGGGAGGAAAAATGGCTTACCTCACCTCTCATCTGTTGCCCTGACCTTTTCAAAAAAACTCATGTCAAGTTTCAGTGTTATTTTAGTTTGTCTTAACAGCACATTTGCAGTTGAATTTATACAGTGCTTTAGTTTGATTCTTTTCTCCCTAGTTCAACTATACTTCAGAGAAGAAATGTTGGAAAAATAAATAGATACAAAAGAAAATTATTATGCAATATACCACTCTAATGCTAGAATTTCACTGTGTTATAAATCATTTCATGTATAGATGAGGAACAGACTTCTGATTTACTACTGTCTGTCTGAATTAGTCATATATGGTAAATTTCCTTAAAGGGGTCATATTTGACCGAAGGTGTCTGTTATTGTTGGCATTGATACTCTTTCCAGAACTGCTAGACTACTCATGGCACTGGACCAATTTGTTATTTTGGGAGTAGATAAAGTCTTTGTTTAGCCTTCTGGCACTCAGCATAGCTCTTAAAAAGGGTTTTCTTTGTTTTGCTTTAGGTTTTCTGTTGCTCTTAAATCTGCTCCATTCTATGGGGTTTTGTCACAGGAGACAAGGGGCCTGAGTATTAGGTGTACTCTTTCTTGGATGCCTTCCCAGAAGGCTTAATTTCAGGTGGGTGGGAGGGGGACACGTGCAGATGATATACAATATTGTATTTGTACATTGCAGTGTCAGCACTCCTGCATTCGTCTAAGACCAGCAGCTGTCACTGTTGCTGATGTTGACTAGATGTCAGATATGATTTTTGTATTAAACCATAGCACCTGGAGAAGTTGAATCATAGGGGTTTTTTCCACATGTGTTACCTCATTGTGTACAACCTGGAGTCAGATACAGTAGAGGACTTGGACAGTTAAAGGGGAAGCATGTTTATACCTGACTGCAAAGCTTCCTTGGTTCCTGATTTTAAGGTTGCTGGACCTGCGTGTTTACGTAGACCGAGATCTGCCCCAGCTCTGGCACGGATGTCACTTTGGGGTGTGGAGGATGCCGGAGGCCAGCTGGGATCATAAGCAAAATGTTCCTGCCCACAGCCATTGCTGTGCTCAGTACACAGGCAGGATTGTTCTCGCAGGAATACCATTGCCAGCTTCCCTGAAGGCAACTTGTGGTGCTATTGTGTGCAATAACCTTGCAATTAGAGCAGTCGACAAGAGCCTGAGAAACTCAGATTTAGTTCTCTTTCCCAGCAGAGAGGATGCCAGTGGTCCTGGAGGACTGCCCCCCTCACCAGGCTCCAAGCTGCCCTGTGAGAGCAGGGCTTCCAGGTGTGGGTGAAGAAGAGGGGGCGAGCCCGTGCTGTTGGGATGAGGGGTTATCCACCCTGCTCTTCGTAATGCCTGGGGCTGCTTTGGTTCATCACTCAGGGACTGCTCCCTGTAAGAGCACCCTAGGAGTTACCCAGGCAAACAGGGAGCCCAGGGCTTCCCCATCAGAGGTGTCCAGCTCTGGGGCAGTACAAATACACAGCTCCTCCCTGCTCCTCCATCCACTTCCCTCCCTGAACTTGCTCTGTAGGGCCAGGAGTGTCCCAGCTTGGGCTGGCCCACTTCCTTGGATACTGGCCAGAAAAGTGGGACTTAGTGCCCTAGGAGTCCTGAGCAAGGGTTCTGAGCAGTTAATATCTCAGCTGTTACCCATCCATCTATTCCCAGTTGTGATTTGAAAGAAAAGCAGGCGCTCTGCTCCATTTTCAAAAAGCACATGTTAGGTGGAAAGGAACTGAGGTCCCTGAGGCCAGCCCACACCCAGGGTCCCAAGGGGCTAGGCTGAAGGCTGCCTTTTGCATCATGGTTTCTACATCTGTGTAGTAACCCGCCAAGTGTGTGAGCTGAGCAGGGCTCTGCCTCCTCTGTGTTTAATGAGGCACCGTTGTGGTGCAGCCAGCTTGAGAGGCAGGCCCATGTGAACCTCATGAAGTTCCACAAGGCCAAGTCCAACCAAGTCCTGCAAATGGGTCAGGGCAGTTGCAACTACAAATACAAGCTGGGTGGAGAATGGATTGAGAGCAGCCCCAAGGAGAAGGATTTGGGGTTGCTGGTGGACGAGGAGCTCAACATGGCCTGGCAACATGCGCTTGCAGCTCAGAAAACCAACCATATCCTGGGCTGCATCAAAAGAAGCGTGGCCAGCAGGCTGAGGGAGGTGATTCTCCCCTTCTGCTCCACTCTCGTGGGACCCCAGCTGGAGTACTGCACTCAGCTCTGGGACCCCAACATAAGAAGGACTCGGAGCTGTCATGTCCAGAGGAGGGTCACAAAGATGATCAGAGGGCTGGAGCACTCCTTCTATGAAGACAGGCTGAGAGAGTTGGGGTTTCTCAGCCTGGAGAGGAGATAGCTCTGGGGAGGCCTTATAGCCACCTTTCAACACTTACCGGGGGCCTACAAGAAAGATGGGTGACAGACTTTTTAGTAGGGCCTGTAGCGATAGGACAAAGAGTAATGGCTTTAAACTGAAAGAGCGTAGGTTTAGATTAGACATTAGGAAGAAATTCTTTCCTGTGAGGGTGGTGAGGCACCGGAACAGGTTGCCCAGAGGAGCTGTGGATGCCCCATCCCTGGAAGTGTTCCAGGCCAGGTTGGATGGGGCTTTGAGCAGCCTGGTCTAGTGGAAGGTGTCCCTGCCCACGGCAGGGGGTTGGAACTGGATGATCTCTGAGGTCCCTTCCAACCCAAACCATTCTATGATTCTATGAACATATATACATGCAGCCTAACTGCCGAGCCATAGGGGTCCTAACATCTGCGCTGGTCTGTGAACTTGACCCCAGCGGAGGTTTCATTCTGTTACACAGCTGGGACAGACCTGTGCAGCTCAGGAGGTCAGTGGGCTCCACTGATTTGCAGTCTGCAGCAGTTTTCTGGGTTTGGGCTCTATATCTACAGTATTTTTATTGAAGAGGTTTCCAAGAAGGTAGGGTTTTTTTTGATCAGGGCTGAAGTAATCTCCCCAGTAAAATGCATACTTAAGGACATACCTTAAGTCCCATCATCTTGAATGAATCTTAAGTAGGTTACCCTCAGTACCTTTGCAGAACAGGGCTGTGACCTCAGGACCTGATTTCACTGTCCCTGCACAGGCATCAAAGTCAGTGGGATGAACAGGCTGGTGTTGCCACACCATGGCTCAGGTCTTGCAGCTCTCCATGGAAGATGTGGCCACCTATTTGGATGTATAGCACAGAAATTACACTGTACTGCCTTTCTGTACTTTCCTGCCATGGCATGTTTTCTAGAGAGTTCAGTGGAGATGGTATACTTAGGACATTTATGCATTTTAGGCTCATAAAATATCTTGCACTCCTCAGCCTTTGGAGCTGAAGCACTTCCATATTTTTTCAAAGCACTTTTTAAAACAATATGAAAATGTCTGCAGAAATAATTTTTTTCCAGGAGGTGGCTCCTCATCCATCTTGCGTACCAAGTTACACTGCAAAAGGCCCAACTCAGCAAACACAAATCCACAAATTTACCTTAAGTCCCAATGCAGCCTTGCTGAGTACAATTTTGGCTTGCGTTAGCATGTGTTTGAAGAGTCTGAACACAGAGACCTGCTGTTGGAAATATTTATGACAGTTGGACAGCATTTGTTTGGAAATGTTGCTCCAGCAGCACGTGCATCCCACTCCAGCCCTTGGGCGAGCACCAAGTGTGTGTTGCTTTGCCCCGTGCTGATAACAAAAGTTTAAATGATTTTTAGAGGGACAAGAAAGAGAGCGAGCTCTGAATTTCTGCTGCAGATTAAATATGTCTCAGGAAAAGGTAAATTTTTATCCAACATGTGACCAGTCTGTAGAATTTGTATGGCTAAATATCAGCTCGCTATTACCTTAAAATGTAGGGCTGTACTATGTAGTCCTTCATCAGTGGTTGCTTGAGGCTTAGGCATCCGATATCCTGAAAACTCAGCTGAAGGAGCTGATGTGTATAGTGCTGTGGCACAGGTACGTGCAGCACCCCTGCATCCCTGTTCTGCTGAGACACAGGCTCCTGACTGCCCCCCACCCTTTTGGGAGGCCTAAGAAGGAAGACATGTTCCACCATCCTGGTAGATAACTCCTTGATCCTGAAATCAAGGCTTTGAAATCTCAGAAATATCATTTGGTTTGTTTCTAATTCAAGTGAATAACAGGACAGGGAGTGTTGGGTGGGAAGAAGGGAGGTCATGCAAAAAGTGCGGCAGTTCGCTCATGGGGACAGGCTGGTGAACAACCTGTTGGTGAAGGTTTGAAAGGTACATGTGTGCTGTTCCTGGCCAGATTCTGAAGTCCTCATGATACTATTTGTTCAAACAGGCTGTTAACATCAAAGGATTTGTCTGTACAAGGTGAGGTATATACGGAATGAATGTCTCATACTGAGGGAGCGAGCCGTGAAGCTTTACAAAACGTTATGTTCTAAACAAACAATCTGAAAGACAAAAGGGAAGGGAGGAGTTGGACAGGAAGGCAGGTTTCTTGCTCTATAGCTAGAGTGGGTTTTAACACAGAAGAGCATTGCGGGTACAAGAGGGCTTAGTTTCTTTTCAATTCAGTGTTTTGGCCAACTCATCACTTTGCTTGTTTTTGGCAGAGTGGCTGTAGTGGCTTGTTTCCATGGTCATTGCTGGCTCATCAGTTTTACTCAATTCTTCATCATTTTCAAAGGACCCAATTAAGGCCATTTTCATGAACTTCATCATTAGGGACAGCGTTCAGTTTACGCTCTCCAGTTACATGCCAAATCTGGTGCAGCCATCCTATGTCTGAGGACTTGTGGGCAGCTTCCTTTTGTGGAATTGGGATTTCTCCTGTCTATAGGAGAAACATTTTCTATCTATCTGACTCTAATTTCCCCAGGCCTAGAATGAAACCCAAGAGGAAACTGGAACCTGTGTTTCTTTTATCTTAAATAGATCTTCACAAACGTCTGCCATAAAGGGGGCTTTGAATTACTGGGAGCAGGGGTAAATGGCATCCAACCGGGAGCACTCCATAGCACATGGGAATGTTCTGTAATGCACAGGATTTGGGTCTTAATTTGAGGTTTAGCCAAAAGGAAGGTGTCAAAATACTGCTCTTTCCAAATTATATGCAGCATGTGTTAGAGCTGGCTGCAGAGATTTTACTTCAGTCTGCATCAGGATTGCTGATACAAGTCACTAAGGTAAATATTACTAAAAGGTTCATTTTTCTCCTTTAGTGTGGCTGCTAGTGCTCTGGAGTTTTCAGTTTCATTTTTTCCCCCTGAATGTTACTTACAAAAAATATACATTAAATGAGTTGCCTTTTGTGTGTGTGTGTACATATGTATTTTAAAAATGGCGTGGTCAGTGGTGTTTATTGAACAAAGCTACAGCCTGAGTCAAAGTCATGCCAAATTGCAAGTGTGCATTCTTTATACCTCTTAACAGGAAAGCAGCGTTGAAGGAATATAGCTACTCTCCTACAGTAGCTGGCAATGGAAGCTTTCTCCTACTTGAAGATTTCCTAGCATCTTATTTTTGTGGGGAAATGAAACATACTACATTTTTCAGATTGGATGAGAGGTGTATGGACATTTTCATCTTTGCTCTGGCTATAAACATTACTACTCAGGAAGTTAGGATCAAAGAGCAGAAATAAAGCTTCATCTTTGCTTTGCTTCTTAATGAATTAAACAAGTTATTTTCTCTTGTCCTGGGCTCTGGCAACCTGAAATGCAGGAACGATGGATATGGTGATGGCTGT
This sequence comes from Falco biarmicus, assembly GCF_023638135.1. Lineage (NCBI taxonomy): Eukaryota > Metazoa > Chordata > Aves > Falconiformes > Falconidae > Falco > Falco biarmicus. The sequence continues at coordinate 32,661,877 of NC_079292.1, read as the reverse complement.
TTTTCAGTAACAGATTCCTTCTCTCTTTTTTTCCTTTCTCCAGCTCACCTATTTGTTTCAAACATATCCATCCATTCCTCTAAGTACTTGTAACTAGATTTAATTGCAAATACTGAAAAATTCTGTTTCCAGATATTAGCATAGCTAGGAATGGAAATTTACATCGTCCCAAGTTACACTATATGAGCAATAACTGTACTTCTGCTACAGATAATCAGATCATTTGCAATGTTTTAAACAAATGAGCAACTAAAATAATGTGCCACCCATTTACAATTTTTCTTAGAGAAGGCTATTAGAAAAAAGAACTGATACATTTATTTTCTCTTCAGTACTCATCTGGGTTCAGTTCTGAGTTATGGAGAAGCTGGATCTTGTGTCTCTGCTACCCTTTTCAGCAGGTCACCTCAGCCTAAAGCACTGGGAGTTCTCTCACATTAATATGTTGATATATGCCCAGGACCACATGTACCTTCCTCACGTGCTATGTATAAACACCCCACAGTGAATAAATTCAGGTCCAAGCATTTCCATCAGATGCAATCATTGACAGAACTGGTTTTGAATAAGGCAATGAACCTGGGCTTCCCTTTGTATCCATGAAACAAGGTTTTGCCTTTGGAAACTTGCATAAGAAGCTCATTTGCCAGTAGATTTCCATGTTGAATAAATGGATGCAGGAGGGAAGGGAAAATAAGTGCAACAGCAGATGTAGGTAAGGGGTTTACAGCCCAGAAGGAGCAATGAAAGTTTTAGGATGTGGATGTTTTTCCCCAATGCAGTGTTATGACCCCCATATATTGTGAAAGCGAAGATGATTACACTGTAGCTGTGTTACTATAATGTTATAAAATGGATAGGATGCTATCTTTCAAAGAGACTATCAATTGATTCAGTAGCATGGATAACTGACCATGGATTTCTCTGCATGACAAGACCAAGTCGTAATAACAGCTTGGGAATAATGATGCTATATTTTTCCATTAAAGAAAGTTTAATTTCTGGAACATTGACAGGTTTTTAAAGTAATGTAGACTTTTCTTACCACTGAAGCCCACATCTTTATTACAAAGCCAAACTGTTCTCTCCGAAACCACATTATGCATGTTGTAACAGTACTCTCCCACAGACGTTGAACACAGAACATATTTTTCCATGTGAATCATCCATTCTCTTATTAAACAAAATACAAGCATGTGAGAATTTTTTTAGGTTTGTATTCCATTTCTCCTTTTGATTAACTATTAACATTTTATTGCTGTTTCAAATAATTTTCTGATGATTGCATCATTTTTCCCCTTAAACCACCTCCCCACTCCCCAATTTTTTTTCAACATAATGTAAAGCAGTTCTCATCCTTACTTTGTTGCAAGCACACATAAGTAAAACAAATTACCAAGAACTGATCCTGCAGTGAGATGAATGCCAGTAGATCTGTAGTGCTCCTTGAAACCACTGGTCACGCAGCTGCACATGGAGTTGTCTGTCTGCATTTCTCTGCTGGATAAAGCCCTTGAAGAGAAATAAAGCCATCATTACAATCCGTGACACTGGTCACTGAAGAAAACAGTCTTTCTGCAATTTTTTATACTTTCCTTCAAAACTAGGTTATGAGGGAGCATGAAAAGCATATGTTGTAAGGCTGGCACTGGTGGTCAGCGTCCATCCCCAGGTGCTAAGCCTTGCCACTGGTGATACGGCTTTTCATGGGTATTATCTGTCCATTTCACAGCCCCAGATAAAAGGTAAAGAAGATTCAAAGTTCCAGGAGTGATTAGTTTTGATAATTGTTCTGCTGCTTGCTTTGTGCAATTTACTTCTATAAATAGACACCAGGGGAATCATCTGTCTAGTGTACTATAGCACAGTAATTTCCTGTATAATTTCATCCAATTGCTGCAGGAACTCATTTAAGCAATTGTTAATTAATCATTAACAATCATTATCTTCGGGTAGAAATGATGGCTAATCAAGATTTCCATGCTGCATTTTTAATTTCTGAAGGTTCATCATTAATCAAATTAGTAACATTTTTTGTTATTTGAGGAAAAGAAACAGTATGCATCCCATCCGTTCAAAGGAACTGTTAGCAACAGCTCTGCCTCTAAAATCATTGCATGCCTTCACTCTGGCTGTTGTGTAAGTCAGAGGTTTGTTTTGCCGCATAAATTACTTAAAAACATTTTGCACTTTAACGATGTTTTCCCATTGTTCATGCCACTGACAATTATTCTGTTAGGAACAACCATAAAAGTAGTGACACCACTCCATCTATTTCCCTTGTAGTTAATCTTCTTTGCCTTATACCTTACGGCTGTGAAAAAAACAAAAAAACCCCAACAATTTGTAGTACTTTTAAAGCCGCCTTTTTCTCAATGATGTAGCTAATAATAATCTATTTTTCTGTTAGTGTACCCTAATGGCCCATCAACACCATGTTTGTAGATGGGGTTGATGCTGCTGCATCAAGATTTTGAGCAACTCTGTAGTAGAGGAATGTTTAATTCTAATTTTCTCTCACACTGAAGTGACTTTGCAGTGTTCCCTTGGAAAAAAGAGTGGCACAGCCCACAGATGACACACAGCTGGAAAACTTCCCTTAGGAAGGAAGACCAGCCAGGTGGCTCTGCTCTCTTTCCTCCACAATTTTACCTACCATCCTTGACAACAACGGCAGTGGGAAGGAAGGAGCAAGGGTGGAGCAGAGCTGCAGTTGGGCTCCACCACATCTCCAGGGACAACCTTCACCCTGTGGAGCTTGGCCAGGCTGCATCAGCCAGTCCCCATACTTCCAGTCCCATGAGGGACTTCGAGTGATGATGTGGGAGAAATTGGATTTGGGAAGCCAAAGATTTCCCCTTTCTGAGGCGCAATGGAGAAGCAGCCCAGAAGCTGCCGTGTTTATAGCAGGATGTTTGCAAGCACTGGGAGGACGAGGCCAACAGGCTCCCCAGACCTCTGGCTCCATCTCAGCTCCAGCACCCTGGCCCCAGGCAAGCAGCTCCCACATGTGTGCCTTCACTCTGGCCAGAAAAGGAGTAATAATTAACTCACAGGGCTGTAAAGTACTTGAACAAGAAAAGACCAGTACATTTGAACGGTACCTCCGTCCAGCTAAGCCTACCTCCGCGATGCCAAAGTGAGCTTGCAGGACCCTGCTGCTTATCAGGGTGTGACCCACCAGCCTGGGGATGGGGACAGTAGCCACTTCTGTCACTACATTTACTGAGATAAAGTGATCACACACTCATCTCCCTGGGAGATGTAAAGATTAAAGGTTGGCAAGTCAAGTGCCTTGACAGTGAAAATGCTGTTGAATGGTGCTAACGTTTTATCACTGCTGCTTGCCACACAAGTACTTGCTATTACATTTATTATTAAAACACGTTTCTCATAGAGCTGCAGACTGTGAGGCCATGAATGGTACTAGGCTGAAATCAGGACGTTCATATTTCAAGGAATTCCAGAGGAATGAACAATAATTTGCCACTAATTGCAAAGAAGCTTTGATAAAAACTCTGAACAGACTCACAACAGCGCATATTTTCCAGAGACTGCCCAGTAATTTTCAGTAAAACCCAAGAACAATATGACCATTAACTCTTATGTTAAATGTCATCCAGATTTGTTCATATAATTCTTCACCACGCTGCATCTTTTCTATGCATGTTTTCGTAATTTATGCTGTGTGGCTGCATTTGGGCTCGCTCAGTTATACATCCATGGAAAAACATTAGATGAAGGTCAAATGAAGCCTAGAAGGGATGGGTGATTACCTTTCCCATTTGACTGTTCTTTAAAAAGTACAAAAGTTATCTTCTAGCTTGTGACTTTGTTTGTAAGCAGATTGCATCCACACAAACCCCTTCCCATGTAAAGGCTTAAAGACGTGCCGTAGATCCTTTCTGGAAATGGACGAGGCCATGAGCAGCGATGGCATTTGGATTGCGCAGTGAACTGTGTGGTGATGGTTTGTGGCAATGTGTGCAGCACTGTGCATGTGCATGGCTTCCTCAGTGAGTCTGCTGGAGAAGGAGAAAGCAACTCTGACCCCTGACTATGAGGCTTGGAATTAGGCAGGACATCTACCCATGCCCTGGGAAGGTCCTTTGCTGCATTAGGAGGTTATCACTGGGAGCCTGATTCAAGACCCACTGTGATCTGTGGAGACTTCCACTGACTACTGAGATTTTCTCTTTGTGCTAGGGCATGCTAAATAACGTGATATGCTTGTGGAAATAAAAATGTCTTTTCATGCTTGGCTAGTGCTGCTCATGGCTGCAAATGTTCAGAAAGCTACCAGCTGTTTGTAAGGCTGTGCTGAAGGCTTCCCAATCACAACAATACTGTTCCATTATTGTGAGCACTTATACAAGGTACAGGTTGTTTTTGCTTAAGTTTGTTGCCATTTAAAGTTCCAATAGCAGTAATCAATACCAGATGACTTAAGTTACCTCCCAAAAGAGAAGACTGGTGAATGGTTGAAACAATTGTAATACCTCATGGGAAAGTTAATTGTTCAAATTATTCAGCAAAATTCCAAATTCACAGACAATTAGAAAAAATCTTGTGAATATTTTGCCACCATGCAAGATCTGTGTCTATACAGAATATTATTTTAAATTAATATTTCAGCTGGCTCATGTTTAATTTATTCTGGCCTGGTTTTGTCCTATTGACAGAGGAAGTAACAAATGTATGAATATGCTCTGATTCCCCAATTCTCTATTTAATAACACATATTAAAAAATTAAGAACAAGCTTTAAGGCATGTCCCACTGTGTGGTTAGTTCTCTTAAGACATTATTAACAGATGTTATGACATCTCGTTCCTAGCTGTGCTGGGATCCCTGCTGCCAGCTGCTGAAAGCCTGGGATCTCCCCTCACATATGCAGAAGTCATTAAAAAATATAATTGTTGATATTTTAAGTTGCCTAAATTAGGACATGTCTTGATAATGCCTAAATTGGGGGATGCACATGATATTCATTAGGCCAAATCCATTGCTGAAATAAAGCCACAGAAAGAAATGAACTAACTTTGATGATCTAGGAAGGCCTTCAGCACAAGAATTCTTATTTCAAAATAAAAATATCAGCTATTATCTTTTTGTGTTTACATGCCAAAGGATAACGGAAATGGGATTCTTTGCCTCATACATTGTACCTACTAATCACTTAGGTAATGTGCTCTTTTTCTGTGCTGTGCTTCAGGGTGTCCTTTCCACCTCGTGACTTGTGTGTGGCCACCAGCCTGTCCAGCAATATGTCAGACTGAAGGTAACAAAGAGAAATTTTGAGTGTTTGAGTCTCTGTCTTGTAATTTAAATACACTGATTTGAAACGCTGAACAATGTCAGATACTGATGTATTTTTGCTGAAAAATAACCTGCAGCTTGTTGTGCAATGAAGCCTCCTTGAGAACTTCTGCATGGAGGAAAACAGCTTGTACCCAAGCAGAGCACTGATGCATTGCTGGGACATGTTGGCTTAATTTTTCTATGGCCAAGAATGTGACCAGGTATAACAGCAGGCTGTACTGAGAGAGGATGGTGTGTTCTTGTGGGGACAGCAGTTTTCCCTCTGCATTAAGTTATGGAAGCTGGTTGCCAAGCTAGAGCTGAGGAGCCAGGGTGTCTTTCTGGTTTCTGAAAGCTCCTGACTTGACAGACATGCTGGGTTTCACTGTGTACTTGAACATTCAATTAAATGATAACTTGTTTCCTAAACTACCTGAAAATCTGGTGTGGATGCTTTCCACATACGTGATCAAAGATGTGTAGCTTACCCATGGGAACAGCCAACTAAAGACCAAATGTTTGAAAACTGGTGCAAATGTTATCAACTGGTCTTTTGAAATAGAAAATCCATTATAGATGCAATTCCAGGGTCAGGCACAAAGTAAAGACAGCGCAGGTAGGACTGTCAGGCAAGCTCCGGCAAATCTGTCGGGCTGAGAGAGGCAAAGCGTGTGCATCAGCCCCCGCCTTTCACCTTGCAGCCTGTTAGTAGACTCTGCCACTGACAACAAGCGTTCACTGAGGTACTTACTGGAGTGGTTGAAGTGCAATTACATATTGCCTTTTGTCAAGTTTAGTGTACTAATAGGGAAAAAAACAACCAAGGAAAAACCTATTATAAAAGCCACAAATAAACAAACCCCTGGTTTTCATCCAGACAAATTCCAAAACTACATCTGAATTCTCCTATAGTCAGACACAAGCAACCCCCAAAATGCTTATCCTTTCAAATATTTATGCTAAAAAGCATGGATAGCTATAATATCTTCATTTTCGCTAATTTATGTCCTTTTGTGTAACAAGATATTTTTAAATTACTCCCTTCTGACAACTTTATAGAAGAGCTATAATTTCTTTTCTCCCTCCCTCACTGTGCTTTGCAAAGTCACATTACACTGCAGCATTTAAAACGTGGGTAGAACTTGACAGTACTTCATACAAAATGTACTTTTAAAGAACGGAAATAATAAATGCCCAGGAAATTGCTATTTTTTTCTGTTATTGTTCATTAAATCCATGGAAAGGGAAAGATTACACAGCAAAGTTCCTAAAAGATCCACCAACATTATCTGTTTTTTTAAACACAGAAGAAACTTCAGGAAACTTCAGTGACATGATTTCTGCAAGTAGGAAATTCTGAAACTAAAAAAATCTCATTTGGAAACCACTATTATAATTTGCAACTTTATTTATACTTTGTCTTCTGTTCTGCAAATATTTTTGTCCTAGTATTAGGTGTTCCATTTCAAGGCAGGCAGATTGTAAGGCCAAAACCACAGTTGTCATTAGATTTATGAATCAGATTTGCTACAATACGGAGCTATAAAAGAAATGAAGCAATCTGATATTTCTGCTATAGGAAACAAATAATCATCCATATACTTAAATGCATTTTATTGTTGTTGTTTAATGATAATATTCTGTTCTTTGCCTGGTTTACATACTTTGGCCCTTCTGAATACTCTTCATCTTCTAATTAGTTTCCCCATTACATGTATAATTAAAGGCAAATCAGATTATGGTGATTAGCATATATTATAAACCATTTTACTAATTTCTGAGGGCATATTCCTACAAGGGATAACATAGAAATTAGAAGGCTAATTAGGCCAAAATTACCTTTGCTAATGAATCTAAGTAGTAGTTAAATCCTCTAACAAAAGAGACATTTTTCTGCTTTGGAGGTTAAGGTTTGATTCTCAGGAACCAACATGAGGAATAAATCTGTGGAGTTTCAAGAAGATTTATGAAGGGCTCGTCTCCAAACCACCTGAACTAATTCCCTGAAGATCTGCTGCCATTGGGTCTAACTGTGGCTGCTCTAAGACATTCATAGTATCGTAGAAGTCTGAGGGGAGAAAAAATACCTCTCCATGAAGTACAGCTCTTCCCACCGTTCTTGGGGCTCATGGAGAGATAGGAGGAGGTTTTAGGAGTGGATGCCAAATTTTACCCGCAGTGTGAGGGTATGGTCAGGCAAGAACGATGGCACCCTGCCAGCAGGGTTGGTGAAGGCAGGGTGTGCGGCCATGTGCTTGCCCCCAGCCTGTTGCCCAGACAAAGGGAGGAGCTGATGCAGGGTCACATCCAAAGCATCAAAGGCAGAAACCTGCAGCAGAGGGATGCCCTACGCCTGTCGGTCCGTGTTGTAAGTGCAGTGGTCTCGCTCCCTTATGCAGCAAGAAAGCGTACTGAATTCAGGAGCAATTGTTGTAACAGAAGAAAGCATCTCTAGGCGCTGAAGCACAAGCCCAGGGCTCGGGAGACCTAACGTGATTTGCACCACAGAATGGGTGTGCAGCCTTTGAAGGTTGGTTAGTCCCAGACCTTTATGTGCATTTGAGTTCTTGATTCTTCTTTGAATTAAGAACCAAAATACCTCTGAGGGCTCCTATCTCAGTATCCCTGTCCTAAAGCCCCCCATCTGTAAAGCGGAAAAAATAGTACTTTCTACTTCAGATATGCTAAGTATGCTGAAGAGGGAGGAGTGGTTCAACAATAGAAGTGAAAGGGCATAAAAGTACCTAAAATACACCAGCTAAGGACTACCAGAGCTATTGCAGGCACAGTCCTTCCCCTGGCTCGGACTTGTAACGAGGTGGCACTCTTCACTAGAGGCTCCCTTTCCCCCCAGTTCTCCACTGGGATAGGTATCTGTGCTCAGCCTGGAACAGAGTGCTTCTTCCCTCATTCTTCATTGGGATATATATTTAGAATATCACAGTCAGATTGTTCCTGTTTAAGGCTCTATTTTCAGATGCTAATTACCTGCTGAAACTTTCAGCCTCTGAGCTGAAGCTTTCCAGACCAGGTTTCTGCCCCAGATTAATTCCATTTAAATGTGTAAGTAACAAAGTGCAGCTATTCTTGTAGACAGGGAAAATACTCTCCCTTCATCTGAAAGAAAAAAGAAGAAAGTGATAGATTGTTTTGAACAGCTTCAGTGTCAAAATGAGTGGGAGCGAGAAAAGACTGAAACACTGTAGGAAAATAGTCCTTGGAGAGACGACGAGCTTTTTGGTGTTCCAGTGAAGCTGGCCAAGGTTTGGGGATGATAGTTTCCATATGCATAAGTGGTTTGCCCAACTATTTCCCCACATTCTACGTAAAATGAGGCAGTGCTGTGCATGGTGATACAGTTCTTTGTACATACTAAAATACCCCCCTAGCCAGTACGGTGAGCTGTACCTCCATTGCTCTGCAATAAGCGAGGGTATGGGAGGAGTGAACATGTAGAAGGGAACAGGTTTCAACGTGCGAAGATGTCCTTTGGAGGTGATGGATTTTGAACTGTCCAACAGCTGGGTAGCTTTTTTCTTAAAAAACAAAACCAAACCAAAAAAGAATAGGAAAAGACCAACTACTGCAGTCACTGTAAGCTGCTCTTAAATGAAACCTGGCTTATCTGACTCCAGTCTGTGTGCATCGAGCTGTTGAGATTAAGTATACAGTAACAGAGAAAGTGAACTGGACTTTTCAAGAAGAATATTTATGGACTTGGAAAGATGTGCAGAGAACGGAACTAGGCAAAAGGGGTAAAGGGATTTTTGGAGGAACTGAGGCATACAAGGGGCTTGTAGCTATTTTCCAAATCTGTCTCTAGTACAAGGGCAGTGTTGTTTGCAGACCATGGTCTCTCATCAGAGGACTTGGGAATCCCAAATAGACCAAGAGGACTAGTTATAAACTACTGTGTAATAAAAGAAGCAGTTTTCCATGAGTGTCACCGGTAAGAGTCTTGACTTGGGGATTTGTGCTTAATTTAATTTTTTGGCAAATTAACATAAAATTTTAATTACTGATTTGGATATTGAGGAAAAGACAACAATTAAACAAACACTTAGGGAAACACCTTTCCTCCCCATTCTCCAGACTCAACCTAAGCCAGACACCTCCCAAGCTTCAGCTTCCCTTGTTTCCACCAGTCCCTCAAACTCAGTCCAGCTCCAGCTCCTTTAGTGAGGCAATGGACAGCACTGGGTGGTGGGTCTGTGTTGCAGCACAGTCAAACTAGTAGACCACAACAAGGCTTTACCATTGGTGAGATTCTACTGTCTGTACCGTATCTTCTTTCCCCCAGAGGCCTCCCCTTCCCCTTCCCCTTCCCCTTCCCCTTCCCCTTCCCCTTCCCCTTCCCCTTCCCCTTCCCCTTCCCCTTCCCCTTCCCCTTCCCCTTCCCCTTCCCCTTCCCCTTCCCCCCCCGACCCCCTCTCCCACTCCTCAGGGCTATTTAACCACTTAGCAGGAAGGAGCTACAGCTGCACATCATCCATGTCAATCAACCCACTGCCGCTGAGGCAAGGCCACAGCTGCGTGTTATCAGTGCTGATCAACCCACTGTCTCCATTCTTCTACAGGTCTGTGCATAAGGGTTTCTTTTAACTGTTCCTCCCTTCTTACTTTTTTTTCTCTGTCCACCAGCTGCAGAGGTGTCCCTGACCCAGCATGGGTCAGGCATGGCCGCAATCCCTCTGAGGTACCTCCTTGGGCCCAGAGCATCTCCCCCCAAGAGTGCGTCTCCAGCTATGTCCCCAACACTGTCCTCCCACATGCCTCTTCTGCCTCTTTTCAGGTATATCCCACTCCTGTGTATACTCCTGTGTCTCCTATCCCTTTCCTTAACCATGCCGGAGGACGGCATCAGTGATGCCTGGGTGGCATCACTGTATCTGCTTCATGCTCAATACAATGAAAGAAATCATGAAACCTATCGAGACAACGGTGAGTAAGACCCAAATTTCCTGGAGCATTAGGGAGACCTTGTGGCGCTGACAGCTGGTGAGTGGTGCCAAAGAGGGAAGAACGAGATATCAAACGTGAGCACTAAGCGCAGAAGAAATGGAAGGGAGGTCAGAGCTGAGTGCATGAGTTACTTGGCCATGGTTTGGGAAAAAGAGGCAACGTCCCTGATGCACAGCAAGCAGTGTGTCTGTGAGAGGGGTGAGCACCCCTGCCCAGACAGGGAGCCATGGGGTGGGGTTCAGGCTGGCACTCCAGCTCCAGGAGCCTGCAGGAAGCCATCCAAGCTCCAGAGGAGCTGGGTGTGTGTGTGTTAGGTTATATTACGCCCTTCCTTTAAGCATTTCCTTTTGGCTAGCTCAGGTTTCTGCCGCTTACCATTCAACGCTGGCGTATTCAAGGACTGTAAATCCATCCCTGGGAGGCAGCCAGCTGAAAGCTGGTCACCACTGCAACAGCTCTCTGTGGCTTTAGGTCTGTTTGCCTGTTCAAAAGATGCTACTGGCAGCTCTGCCCTATGTACAGTAGCCCACATGTCCAGTTTTTGTGGAAAAAAGCTAAATCCAAGTGAGAATTAGGTGAATATTGTTTTGTATGCTATCACTGTGGAGGGACTAAGGGGCTATCAAAAAAGAAAAATATGAGATACTCCTGGGTGTGTAAAGCAAAATTGCCTCAAGTAGGTTATTGTCTTAAATCTTGAGTGTTAAATGGATGGCTTCCCTTCCATTTTCCCTGGCTGCTGTTGCATTCAGCACCTGTGCTTCCCCTTCAACACAAGGTCTTCCTAAAGGCTTGTGCAACAGTTTGTCTGCTGGCCCCTGTGAGCTTGGTGGTAGCCCTTCGGCAATGACATCGAACAGTCATAAATCACAGCTCAGGTGAATCCCCACAGCAGCTTTCACTGTTCTCCTGCACTGGATGTAAAGCCTTGCCACCAAGGTTACCCTCTTCACTTGGACAAGACCTACATTGAGGCCTGGTCTCACCAGCACAAATGGAGCAGCTGGAGACCTTCTAACATATGAAGTTCCCAACCTTTCCTACCTCTGCCTGCATGTGCCAGGGGTTGCCATTCTTTGGTAGATCTCTTTGTCCTTGCCCTCTGAGATGGACACCCCTCAGGGGGGTGTCCTTGAACTTGCAATAACCGCACTTCGTCACATTGATCATCCTTAACCATCACTGCACCGTGCATTTAATCTTGTTACAACATTTGCTTAACCTCAGGAAGGTTTTCTGCTAATGAAAGCCCTAGGAGATAGCCTGATGAAGCTCAAATGAGTGTAATTTCTATTGCCTTGGGAAGAAAGTTTTCCTACAACATAACATGCACCAATTTATAATGCTTTTCTTCCCTGTGGCACTTCCAGAGTATGTAAGCTCAAAGAATTGCATCCAAATGCAGAATTCAAGACACAACAAATTTTAATTGATTTTCTGGAATAATTCATCATGGTGGAAGCAGTGGGAGGTGAGAAGCAGAGCTTTTCCCTGTATTTTTTGTTCCTTAGCCGTATGTGTTAGTAGCTGTCTCTCAGCATGACTCTTTCTTGTAAGCATGCTCAGATGCAGCTGGAAGATGGCTAAGAGTGTGGCAGGTGGTGCCAAACCTCTGTTGTTTGGCTGAAGATGGATGGATGGGTATTTTGGAGTGGTTTAGCTTTAAAAACAATTTTCCTCCAAATGCTCCATTCTCTCTGAGGTCCAGGAAAAGTTCCCTGTGAGGCAGGAATCACACGAAAGGTAGCAATATCATGAGTGTAAAACTACCATTGCTCTGATAATTTCTTTAGGCTGAAAGATGAAAAAACTCAGAAGCCTTTCCATGCCTGGGTATTACCGATAAGCCATTGCTAGAACATCATGCTCCAGGATGGACCTTTCACCAAAGAGCAGACAGACACTGCTAGTTGTGTACGATCACAGCTGGCTGAGAGCTGCAGCTAGGCTTACACCAGAAATGTTGGCTGCAACAAGAATGTTGGCTGGGGTAGAGGCATGCATTTTAATACAGAAGATCCGTGCCAGCAGCAGCCGTAGCATAGATGCAGTCATGCTAACAAAAAGTGCTCTTGCCAACAGCGTATACAAAGTATAACAGCAACAGAGACTCCCTTTCCAGCTCTTGGCATCTACTTGGGGAATTGAACTAGAAGCATCTGCTGTTCCTGTGCAAGCCGAAGAGCTGAGGCCTTAGAGGAAGTTATCCTCTCTGGACTGGGCATAGCATGCCTGCCAGGGATGGTGGCTACTGCTGCTGTTCTGAGCACAGCCCCAGAAATCAGCAGTTCCCACTGGTGGAGCAGGTTGCACCTTGAAACAGGGACAGGTTTTGGGTGTAAAAGGAGCTGGTTCCTCCTGTGCACTGGAGATTGCGTGGATGTGCCTGTACCAGCACCTGGTCTCCGAGGGCTCAGATCAGGGCTAATCCCCATTATTGATAAGTCCTTATAAAAATCCTGCTAAGAGTGGTAAATCTAGCTAAACAGCCACTTGGCAAAAATCATGACCAGCTGGCTCAAGCAGGCTAAGCTAACTGGTACTGACAATTTCTTCAAACTGAGCACCCTCAGGCCCTGCAAAATGCACCCACACCGGTATGTTCCCAGAGCCAGCACACTGCAACAGCCAAAGGGGTCTTGGGTAGACGAGGTTTTGGCTTTGCTGGGGAATTAGACACCCGGTAACAATGGCTTACCTTGTTAGATGCTAGCGGGTGCCAGTGGGAGGGAATTTAAGTTTGCTAGGCAAATACAAATTCCAGCGAGGAGATTAAACTTGTAAGAGTCTTAACGAAAAACAAACATCCTGGTTAGGGAGAGAGGCTGGAGAAGTGGTGCTAAGTATAATCATTGGGTACTTAGACCTCAGCAAAGACTGTTACAGGATAATTTGACACCCAAAGTGCTGACTAAAACCTCAAAAGTCCATTTGAAAGGAGTTGCAGAAACTTTGTGTGTGTGTAAGATAAGGAAGGAGGCCAACAAACACACCTCTTTTGAAGGCACTGGGAATGATTTCAGAGACAGGAAGAGGATCCAAAACGCTCTTAAAGCTGCAGCAGACCCTGCTTCCAAGGGTAATGGGATCCTGATTTTCCCAACCTGAGGTGCAGGATACAAGCAGGACAGAAGGAGTTTATTCTTAATGAAAAAGTAACCATTTGAGTAGAAAGAAGCAGAGGCAGAGCTCTTATTTCTATCATGCTTAATCATTTTTTCTGGCTGAAACATATGCTTTTGGGAAGGAGGTGGATCATAGGACAGAGAGTAAGTCCTGCCAGACCTTTATCTGAGAAGCTTACACACACAGACAAAAAAAAACAACCCACAAACCAAACCCAAAAGCATTTTGTATCTTTAGAGATTATGGGGAAATGAAAGCCTGAACTACCTAGACAGAAGGACATGGACACTGCCAGGACACTTACACTTTCAGATACTGGTAAAAATCAGTTCTGCGAGTTTTGGTGAGTCTCTGATCGTCTGGTCTATGAACACATGAAGTCTTGACACACTAGGCCTAGATGATTATGACATTCTCCTCCCACGGGGGGATAAGTTCTTGCTCCTTTTTACATCAGACATCTTTTTTCTTGTATGCATTACAAGTAAACGCATACATTCTTACATGTATCCTTTTAAGAATGTGATTCTATATAGAAATGACTACAGAATGTGCAATGCCCAAAAAGCTGCAGTGCAATAAGATGTAGACATCACAACTTCGTAAGTTTCTGTATTTTAGCGCTTTACTCTAAAAATAAATAACCACTTCATCATGTAAGCCCCTGACTGTGCTATGGCTCATCTTTGACATTTGTTTTCATCGCACAAAAATTAGTTTTTCAGTTGTAGCAGGAAATCTAATTTCTCCATACAATATCAGAAGACACAAGCAGACAGGTAAAGAGCTGAATTCATCCTACCGATGAAGGTGCAATGGGTTTGTTTGGATAACAAACAAATTATGCTATTAAAAAATGGTATGTTTTAAAAGTGGTTTCCTGCCTTAGCATCCAGGAAAAAGGTTAAGAGACCTTTCTAGTTCCTGAACTTCGGAAGAACATCTAGGTGAGCTCATAGAGGGGATTTCAATGATCCAAGCATCTGTCAGAAGGCCAACTTCATATTGTTCAGGCAATTCAGGCAGATCCCAGAATGCTCATTAGCATCATTAGCTCTTTTGTAATGTAAATTGTGAAACTGTCCACCAGGGCGATGCTCTCTTGATGAGCTGTTCATGGGAAGGGAAGAATCGAGGTCAAATAGGGCTGCAGTTTCAGCTGCAGCGACCACAAGAGGGTTGAGTTCAGGATCCAGAGGAGAGATGGGAATGTGAGTTCAGACTGGAGTTTAGGAAAGCACAGTGAGGAATTTGCTAGGTAGAATCCCTTGGGAAGTGTCACAAATGGGAAGAAGGCTGATTTTCAAAGACAAAATAGGAAGAGCTCAGGAACAAACCATCATGTTGTGCAGGAGGAGTGGGTGCTGCAGCAAAAGGCCAGCATGGTGAAGTGGGCAGTTTCTTGATGAACTGCAACACAAAAAAGGAGCATACAAGGTCCTAAAAGAAGGACAGGCAGCAAAAGAGTTATAAGAAACTATGGCTTGCATATGTACATACAAAATCAGGAAGGTCAAAGCCCTGAAGGTGGTTTTAGTGAGGTAATCTTAAGGACAGCAAAGATCCTACAGGTATCCTGCTAGCTGAAAAAGTGCATGAGGTTCTGTTGGAGAAGACAGATTAATGTTGGACAATACGGGAAAGTCTGAAAAACTCAAATAACCTTTTTTGCTTTGGCTTTCAGAAGCAAAATTTACTCCCAGACCACTGTGTATATCAGCACAATTTGGAGAGTGGAGGGACAGGCAACAGAGTGGGAACAACACAGTAGATACTACCTGGAGAACCTGAATGTATTCAGATCTTATGTGATTTCATAGTGTATTGCCTGTTCTCTCTGACAAATCATGATGATTGGGAGAGGTTTGTGACAACAGGAAAAAGACTAGCAGTAAATCCTTAAGGAGTGCAAAAGGGACAGCCTAGGGAACTTCACTGTGTGAAGGACAGCCCAGCTTCACTTTAGTTCCTGAAAAGATCATGGCACATATCTTCTTGGAATCCATTCATAGACATGTGATGGGTAAGAATGTAATCTGAAACAGTCAACATGGATTGCCTTCTACAGCAGTGTGTCTGTGTGGAGAAGTAGAGAGCCATGAATGTAACACACTGATGACTTTATTAATGATTTTGATGGCATTACCCACAGCACTCTCATTTGGGAGCTGAAGAAGTATGGGCTGGAGAAACAAACTGCTAGGTGGACTGAAGAGTAGCTGAACCTCTGGGCTCTGAGGGTGGCTCACATCTGGTTGGTGGTCATTCATGAGAGGAGTACTGTGGGGGTTGTTTAACATCTCCATCAACACAGAATTATTATCTTCATCAACACTGACTGATAACACAGAATCAACCATCACCAAATTTATAGAAGATATTTAATTAGGATAAGTGACAAACTGACAAGATGATGGCACAGCTTCAATCCAAAAGACCTTTGCTAAAGATGAGGACTAGACCAACCTAAACAGCTTGAATGGTTTGACAAGGAGAAATGTAAACTTTTGCACCTGTGACAGAATAACCCCGTGCATCAGCACAGGCTGGGAAGTCACTGGGCAGCAGTGGTAGCCCTGCTAAAAAAGCCCTGGGTGTTTTGGTGGATGGGTGCTGACAGGGCACTCTCACTGCAAATAAGGCAACCGATACACCAGGCTACGTTAGGAAGACCTAATGTATTCCATTAGAAGCACTAATCTCTATATGTGCACTTGAAACTGTACTTCAGTTTTACATACAGTCGTCTCCCTCCCCAAACAAGAACACTTGCTATGAAATCATAAGGGAGGCAGAAGGTTATGAACGTAGTGTGTGAAACTTGGGAGTTTGGTCAGCTACAGTCTTAGCCTGGATAGTTCTGCCTGGCTTAAAAGTATTTTCTTCATAGCTTAGTAAAATGATGCTAGTTATTATGAATCTTGATAGCTGGTAGGGACTGGGTAATAGTTCTTTCTTGTTTTCCTTCCTGGCCTGTATAATTGCAGTTAATAAAAGAAATGATTTCTTAAAATGCACTTTGTGTATTGCAGCTGTCCTCAGGGAAGAGGACAGCATGCCTTGTTAAACACTCCACCTTTACAGCAACAGCAGAAAGTCTGATATTCTCCTCTGAATGATGTAAGAGGAGAAAGAAGCATATTGCTTGCTGAGGACAGGGTTTTGAGATTATATTCTCCATCTTGCTCTTGTTTCCCCAAACCCTTTTGGTATACTCATCTATACACCTACTCTTTCTAAATTGAAAATGGAATGCTTTGTGCTTTTGGGGATTAGTGACTTAAGCAGAGCCACTGGGGTGAGATCAAAGGCTCGTGGGAAAATGATGAGCTAGCCTATCTCCAAATAAAAACACAGAAGCAACTCTCCCAGGGTTCTGTTTTTGCAGTGGCATGAACACTTTCTCCCAAATTCATTCCATCACATCATAGGCACTTAATGAGGCACCTAGATTAAGAGTCTCATTGCCTTAAACTCTCTTATTCCTCTAGATGAGGAACTCGGGAACGCAATTTAGTCCTCCTACAACCTGAGTTACTCTTTCTGGGTGCCGGTCTCTCTCTGGATGCTAAGGAAGCCTTGGGTGACTAATGTAGGCACTCGAAAACTTTCTGTTTGTTTATCAGCCTGAAAGTCAGGATCTAGATATTTTGTCTATGTAAAGCTTACAAGCAGTAGTTAGTTCTGTTGGCTGAATTATTTGGTGTGGTGTGTCAGCCTGGGGCTGACAAATTGCTGATATACACTGCCCAGACATTCCAGGGGATACTGCAGAGAAAACAAGAGAGTCATTAACCTCAGTGACTCTGCTGTGGACAGACAAGAGATCAGCTAAGGGCAAGGTCTGAACATGAGAAATAGTTCCACAAGTGAGCCAGCACAACAGCTAAATACTGTCAACATGCTGCAGCTGTCCTCCCTCCATTTTCTTCCTTCTCTTTCCTTCTTGGAGGCATCAGATCTGCTGTGGGAGCAGTATGGTTTGTTGTGTTGGTCTGCACATATTGAGGAGACAGACTTCCAAGATTTCCGCGAGCTTCTTTGTACAGCCATGTACAACAACTGTTACTCCGTTGCTAGCTGTTTGAAACTCTGAAACATAAATCTAGGAAGAAGACCTGCTGTAGAGATCTGATAACACTTAATCGGTCTTCCTGTCTCCCCACCTCTCTCTTTTACTTATGCTTTCCTCCACTCCTGGATGATCCAGTCCCACTGGAGAGGCAGGCAAGCATGAGCTGATGGGCTGTTCCCCGTGCCTCCTGTCAGCTGAGCTCTTCCAGAAGGGGTATGGGATGGTTAGGGTAACATTCTTCAGTGCATCATTTTGCATGCAGGTGCTGCTGCGTGTTAACTGTGTTGAGGATAGCATTTAATGTTTCCTTAGCCCTGTTGGATTGCCTCCTGCTGAATGTTTCTTTACCGGGAGATCATCTGGACCCCTCTCGGATCTCAGCTGCTGTGTTTGAGGTCTGATTCAATCATGTTATTTCCTGGCACCAAGTAAGACATTCCCAAACACTTCTGAAAGATGGCACTGCCTTTTCCTCTGCCTTCTCGCGTTCCAAAGAACATAGTGATATCTCCCCTGCCATTTACTGCCCTCACCAGGACTTTTTCTGGGCATACTAGTTCTGCCATACTTTAAGTATCTGTTGTATGGATGTTGTATGGATGGAAACAGAAAGAGGCACTGCAAAGACAATCTTTAACATCAGGAAAAGTTTTTTATAACTGTAGCCTGGATTCCTGCCTCTCCAGGTGTTTAAAAGAGGTGCCAAAAAGCCCAGTCAATAGTGCTGATTCCAGGTGAGTGTTGTTTCTTTTGCTTTTAGCTTGCCTCAGTTACCATCAGAAATTGCCAATCTTTCTGTACTGTGCACCTTCCCTGGGCCAGGGCTGGACCGTGCTGTGGCTCCTGAAGTGTTAAAGAAGGTTGCCTGCATCCTGGAAATCCTCTTTCCTGCTGTGAGCCTGCAAAACACATCCCAAGCCTCAAGAGTTGTTCCTATGAAATAAATATGTTAGTACCCATAAAAGATGCTGCCTTTCCTGTTCAGATGTCAGAATACACATTTACCATTTGTTTCGTACAGCTACCCACTTGTTTGAAGTTGCGAGCACATGCTGGCTGTTAGTTTCCTTCTGTCCTTGTTTCAAAGTGTACACTGTGTGTCTGTATAAAAGTATCTTTAAGCATAGGAAATCCTTCTTCCTTTCATTGTGCGTCTATTGGACATGTTACCCATTTGTGTAAACAAAAAGGCAAATTTAGACAAAGTGGAAAATCCCAATCAGTTAATTGAATTAACTCAATTTTTGCCTTTCAGTAGATTGTTATTACGTTATTTTGCAGTGTAACAATCCTGAAACTTTCCACATGGTCCTGAGGGATCCAAACCTTCTAGGGGCTCAAGGCATCTGATTAATCAGGGATGACTCAGATGTCTGTGTAAGTCTGGCCACACATGGAATGGAGTGCATCTCATTGGAAATCGTCTGGAGGATGTAAATTATATAAAAAAATAAAAATTCTTGGTTCATCTAGACAGAAGTAAGTTGTGCAGAGATAGTTAACTGTTGCAGTACTCAGAAGAGCTCTGCAGGGAATGTGCTCTCAAGCCATGTGGATAGCCAGCCAGGCTGTGGAGTGATGGGGAAGGCTGTAAATGCCTAGGTGGTGCTGCCTAGTGCAGCACCTGACCTTTCAGCCATAAAACACAAGAAACCTGGAGCAGCCGTATAGCTTCCAGCAGCCAGGGCAGGGCTGATCCAATCCAGGCTAGCACAGGGGACCCTGCCTGATGGGATTACAGCAGCAACAGTGACTGTGTAGTCTAGTGTTTCCGTACGACTTTGAAGTGCATTTTTCCTCTTTCATAAATAGATAACTATCTTGTTTCCCAGAGAAGAACAGAGCATGGTTTAATTCCCAAGGACACCCATGTGCCTGTGCACAAGAAGGAAACATCTGTGGAGGTGAGCAGAAATGGTGAGGAGTTTTTGCTCTGTGCTGGTTTGTGGGATTTTCTTACAAGCCACTCAGAGGTTTTCTAGAAAGTGAGCAGTGTGCTAATGCCTGGCACTCAGGAATATTTCAGGGCTAGGATTTTCCATTTGTTTTGCTTTTTGCTTGTTCTGCATGAGGTACTCACTTTGGCAGCATACATACTACAATCTGAATAGTGCAGAGAAGACTAGCATGGCCCCTGCACAAAACCTATTTTTCTTAGCAGAAGGCTAGCCAATGTGATGCCCATCTACAAGAAGGGCAGGGAGGAATATCTGGGAACCTACAAACCTGGAAGCCTGACCTCAGTGTCAGGGAAGGTTATGGAGCAGATCATCTCCAGTGTCATCACACGGCACGTGCAGGACAAGTGGGGGATCAGGCCCAGCCAGCATGGGTTTATGAAAGGTAGGTCCTGCTTGATGAACCTGATCTCCTTCTACAACATGATGACCCACTTAGTGGATGAGGGAAAGACTGTGGATGTGTCTACCTAGATTTAGTAAAGCCTTTGGCACCGTTTCCCATGGCATTCTCCTGGAGAAACTGGCTGCTCGTGCCTTGGATGGGCGTACTCTTCTTCACTGATTAAAAATCTGTCTGGATGGCCGAGCCCAAAGAGTGGTGGTGAATGGAGTCACATCCAGCTAGTGGCTGGTCACAAGTGGCGTTCCTCAGGGCTCCGGACTGGGGACAGCTCTGTTTTATATCAGATCTGAATGAGGGGATTGAGTCACCCTTAGTATGTTTGTAGATGGCACCAAGTTGTGCAGGAGTGTTGATCTGCTTGAGGGTAGTAAGACAGAGGGATCTGGACAGGCTGGACCAATGGGCCAAGGCCAGTTGTATGAGGTTCAACAAGGTAAAGTGTCAGTCCTGCACTTGGGTCACAACAGCCTCATGCAATGCTACAGGCTTGGGGCAGAGTGGCTGGAAAGCTGCCCGGCAGGAAAGGACCTTCGGGTGCTGGCTGACAGCCAGCTGGACATGAGCCAGCAGTGTGCCCAGGCAGCTAAGATGGCCAGCAGCATCCTGGCTTGTGTCAGAAACAGCGTGGCCAGCAGGACAAGGGCAGTGATTGTCCCCCTGTATTCGGCACCAGGGAGGCTGCACCTCAAATACTGGGTTCAGGTTTGGGCCCCTCACCACAACGAAGACACTGAGGTGCTGGAGTGTGTCCAGAGACGGGCAGCGAGGCCGGTGAGGGGTCTGGAGCACAAGTTTGATGAGGAGCAGCTGAGGGAACTGGGGTTGTTCCTCCTGGAGAGGAGGAGGCCTAGGACCTTATCGCTCTCTACAGCTGCCTGAAAGGAGGTTGTAGCCAGGTGGGGGTCGGTCTCCCAGATGACAAGTGACAGAACAAGAGGAAATGGAACGTTGTGCCAGGGGAGGTTTAGATTGGGTATTGGGAAAAAAATTTCACTGACAGAGTGGTCAAGCGTTGGAACAGGCTGCCCAGGGAGGTGCTGGAATCACCATCCCTGGAGGTATTCATAAGACATTTAGATGTGGCACTTATGGACATGGTTTAGTGGTAGACTTGGCAGTGCTAGGTGAATGGTTGGACTTGATGGTCATAAAGGCCTTTTCCAGCCTAAACGATTCTATATGATTCTATATCTTCACTGGCACTGAGTCTGAGTGATGGCCAGCAGCCTGTCTGGACACCAGGTCTGTCTGGTCAGACTGGGAAGTGTGCCCAGCTTGACCAGATGCAGGCCATTTCCAGGGGGACTGGCAGGACCTGGAAAGCATCAGCTTGGCAGCCACACTCTATGTGATGCCCCCGCATCACACAGCACTACCGCACATGGTGTGATACGAATGGGGGTGTACAGGACCTCCGTGCATCCTCAGACACTCCAGTCCCCAAGGAGACATTGACACAGCCAGAGTATCTGTGGGACAGTGGGGAGCAAGTGGCTTGAAGCCCCTCTCCCTCACAGTTACCTACCAACAGCATTAGTGGGTCACATTTTATGGGAGAAGGTACACTAGCAAATTGTAGCTGTCAGGAAGGTGGAACAGATTAATAGCTTAGAGGCTATCAACTTCAAAAAAGAAAGAAGGCAGAAAGATGTAACGCAAAGCTACAATTTGGATGCTGGTTGCTCAGGCTGGTTCTGGAAAATGGTTTGGAAACTTATTGGGCTTAAAAAGAAATAAGTTCTCCAGCCCTTCTTAAACCCATAGATGATGATGTTGATCCAAAATATTTACAGTGTCAAAGCGCCTATTCAAGGTGATGGGGGCATTGAACCCCACCTGTCAAGACTGCATCTTAACAAAGGTCTCCTTGGAAATCAGTGCTAAAGGCCTAATCTGGCAGTCACTGCTATGGAAGAGCCCAGAAGATTTGTCTGTAAAAGGATGGCAGGAGGCTGTCCTGTGGTATTTTTAATCCCAATTGCTATAAACTGTAATAGGATCTGTGATGCTTCAGTTGTTCGGATGGGTGACTTGGCAATTGTTTTCTTCTTCCTCTGGCATTTTCCCAATTATTCTTCTTCTTAGTAGAAATGCATATATAGGAAATAATATTCTATTTTATGTAATTGGTCACAAACCGGACCAAAAAAAAAAAAAAGAATCACTTAGAATGAGCAGTGACTGATCCCATTCTGAAGTAATTCCCAAATTACAAATGCTTCTCAGCTCCCTATCACTCTCTCTTCTCCAAGCCTGGCAACTGTCTTCATTCCCAGGCATTCCCTTCATTCCCAGCTTGTAATGTCTGACATAAAGCACCATTAAATATAATTAAACTTATTTAAGAGACGCAATCTGCCACCGTGCCAGTATCTGTAATAACAGGCGCTTAGAAACTGCACAGAAAAAGAGAACTCAATTTTTTCAAGTGTAGCACACCTACTGCTCAGTAATGGTCCTGTCAAACTGAATCTCCATGCTCTACTGCTAAAAGCTAGGCATCTGGTATAGTATTCATTTCCAGAAATCTTTTTTTCTATTGTCTGAAAATGGCCTCTTACTTTACTATGATGATTTTAAAATACACCAGAAATGTATTCTCCTGCATAGCTATTCATTCTGCTGTAAGAATACAGAAAAAACAGATGGGACTAATTTTCTCTTACTTGGTCCAAACATTTCAACAAGTGGGTTATTTTGCTTACCAGCCTTTGGACTCCCTGCTGTTGTTAATAGGATTATTTGGATAAATAAACTCATCCAACTTTGGCCCTATATAAATCATACACCTGAGGCAGAACATGCAGAAGTTAATGGAAAGAACGGATGTCTGCTTTGGTAAGAAATGAGCTGATGTTGCTTTACTATGAAAAGACATTAAAATCTTCTTGCCTGAAACAAAAATTCATTTTTCGGCATAGATCTCCAGTTTTACTTCTGCTATAGTTCAATGAGCACCAAAAAGTGAACAGGTTGGAACATAGTTTGGGAGGGTAAGAGAAGGAAGGTTTATTATAGCCACCTTATGGTTTACAGATGTTCCAAGTAGGCATATAGATGTCTCTTTTGTTTCAGAGTTATCCCTGCACTATTTTTGCCAACGTTCAAACTAATTTCTCCCTTCAAGGCTCTATCTACCTTAACTACAGTTGGAGGAAAACAGGTTACAGTCTAGCATACAGCAAAAGCAAGGTAAGAAAATGAAACAAGGAAACAAAACCAGTTTCCACTACAGACAGGAAAGGAAAATTTTTAAGAAGTGAAAGGATGAAGTAAAATAGAATGGACATCCACCTTTTCCTTCAGGGGAGAATGAATTAACAAGGCAAGATGTGATGAGGTACATATATCAGTGACAGATTGCAAAGACAGTATTGAGATGGAGACCCTGCACAAGGGAAAGTAAAAGCTGAGCAGTGCTGTAAGTATGCACCTCACAGGAGAGGTGTGGGTTAAACCCCTGTATGTCATCCCAGATGGCCTTCATCTGCTTCCCAAACTCTGATCATCAAGGAGCTGAAGCTGTAGTAAAATGTGCCAACAGGCTGTACCTACCTCTAAGATGAAATATTTTAACCCTGGAAGTGACTGCCATGACTGAGGTGCTCTGATACACCACCCTGTGTAATGTTTCTTGCTTTCTCATCATCATCTGGCCTGTTTGTAGGGGAATGACAGGAGTATATAATGGAACTGGTGTGATGATGGAGTGGAAGTAGGAGTAGGAATGAAGCACCCCTTGTACCTGGTAACTGAACATGTAAGTGACATTGATGTGTTGTCCCAGTGTGCAAGAAAATGTGCATTGCAAACAGGTGCAACAGTGGAAAAGGACATTAGCTGCTCCTTTTTTTTTTTTCCTGCTGGGCTGCAAAAAATTCCTCTTTGCTCAGATGTGCTAGTAGGGCTACTCATGAAACTCCCTTCCTCGGTTCAGTCCACATAAGCTGAATTAGCCAACGCCTATGAATGGAGCTGTTTAGACTGACAGAGGTGCTTGGGGAGATGCTCCCCTGAGGAGCAGGGGAGAACAGGGATGAGCAGTTTGCAGCAAACGAAGAGCAGTCATCTCTTCGGCTGGTGCAGTTGCATTTGTCCTTGGTATCTGGCCCTCCTGTGAGTTTGGCCTAGTGAATTTATCACCCTGTAAATGTGTAGCTGGTTCCAACTGTGAATTTGAAGAGCAGGCATATAATTTTAATCTTTTTTACCTATCCTTCAGCTAGAGCTGCATTAAGATGGTTACCTATGGCACCTGAGAAACTAGCTGCACCTGTGAAAGCAATTTTTCTCAAGCAATCCTCCTATTTAGTATATAAAGCACTCATCAAAAATAAGTGAAGTTGTGGAAAACTGGGGAGGTAATTGCACTGTACTTTAATTTCTCTTTATATTAGATACTATGGGAATAAACCAGGCAGACAGAATGACATATTAGACAAGGGGTGGAGGAGATGACCCTTCACAAGGTCATTTTGTTTCTGGACGAGACATTTGTCGCAGCTGCAGCACTGTTCTGCTTTGGCTGAGAAGGGTGTGCAATGTATTTTTTAATGAAATATTTAAGACACTGTTCCCAATGTGAATGTGGTCTAATGAACACATTCAGTAACTGTAATCTCTGTTAATGTTGACTGTGCCTGTGACCTTGGATAAATCATCGCATCTCTTTGTGCCTATCTTCATCTATGAAATGTCTTCCTCACAGATATGTAGTGAAGATTTATTAGTTAATGTTTACAAAGTGCTTTGAAGACTTAAATATGGTTATTAGTTTAACGACTCTGAAGTTTATGAGATCAAGAGGGCATCTTACCCCTTGCATCCAACTCACCAGCTGGGGGCTGCAGTAACTGTCCCGTAAATAAATACATCATTCACATCAGTCTTTACACATAGCTGTTATCTGCTACTAAATGTCTTTATAATTCTACATAGTCACTGGCTGTCCACTGTCTGTAAGTGCCTAATCATTTATAGCAATTAAGGAATAAATTATGTTCATTTTTACAAAACTACTACACTAGAGATGAAATTTTTTTGCATGCACTGGTAGGATTTGTTGCTCCAAGCAACTATAAGGTGATTTTTTTCAATCGTCCCTTTAGTCATATAATCTAGAGCACCTAATTTCCCAGGCAAACAGCAGAATCCTATCTGGACCTGGGGGTGCCGTTAAAATTAAGTAGGATTGAATTTTGTAAGTTTATTTTGAGCCGAATCTCTGGAAGACATAGGCAGGTATTGTTGTAAGCGTCTTTTCTGAGCTTCCAGATGAAAATACGCAACTGATGTACCTCTGCTTCTTATGCTGTAGTTTAGTATGCTACAGGAGATCTCTCTAGCACAGTGAAGCAACAGAAGTCTTGAGGACAGCTATTGAAAAAGTGTGACTGCTCATAAAAGCCTGACTAGAAATCATATATAGTGCCGAACCTCAGTTTTCCACCAATGAAAATGAAATCAGACTTTGTCCCAAGTTGATTGGTAATGTATTTTTTCTGTCTTTTCGGCAAAAGAAACTGCAGTGCCATGGAAATAAGCCAGAGCTGTCAACTCTTAGCGTAGTTCAACGTTGCTGTGATTTATGTGTGGATGTATCGTCCCTGTGCTAATGGTAAATAAGCGTACGGTTATTGTTCATGCCTCCATTTCCCTATGTTCTTCTGTTCTTCTGTATTGAGGTTGAATGAGTTCATTTCCATCACGAAGAAAGGAAGGATATGTGGAAATATGAACAGCTGTACGTCTGGTGTAGCATGAAATGGTCCATGAAAAGATGGATGAGGCTACTTTCTTTTACCAGAAAGGATTACCAGGAAGGAAGACCAGGAAACCCATGAGCATCAATGATGGCAAGACCAACGGTGAAGTGACAGGTTTCTTGGCTTTGCTGCCATCTAGCAGAAGATAGGCAGCCTGACACCCACCCACCTGCTGGGACGCAGAAGCAAATTAGATTCCTGAGGTAGGTGGGGGATAATGTGGATTATGGCTGAGGTCTGGGCTGGACATTCTGGCCTAAGGCCTCTGCATGTTGCTAGCTGACTGTTACAAGGTGGTTTTGGATGAGCAGTAAGGAGGCTGCTATTCCTTCCTTCTTGTCTTTACTCACCTTAGTTGGAGAAGTCTCCCTGAAGTGCAGAACTAGCTGAGACTCACCCATGTCACTGGAGGAGTGAACAAATAAGGACACTTACCTACCTCAGCAAGACAAGAGCCTTTTTCCTTTCTCGGGAAAGGAAAGCACTCCTGATGTACAGAAGACATTTAATAATAATCAGTTAATAGTAACAGTCACCTTGATCTAGGTTTGGTCAAGGCTCACGCTAAAAGAAACCTTTAGCTTCTAAAGCATTTCAAGCAAGTCATTAGCTGATTCTGAGTTTATACCACTTTATCATCTGAACGGTCTTGAACAAAGCTTAGTTACGTAATGATCATATTAGGCTCCTAAATGAGTTTCCTTTCCTGTAATTATTAATCCTCCAGCTTCCCTCTTTCTTGCAATCTCATTTTCTCCGGCAGTGTATATTCCTTTCACAGAGACAGATCTTGCAGACAGTCATTTACGGTCTGTGTTCATTAGTTCACAGGCAAAGGAAGCTAAGCAGACTCTACTCTGATTTTCCTTTTGTTCAATGGAAACAGCGTTTATTATGGTTTTGTTGCTGAGGGAAAGTTCAATTGCTAACGTAACACAGGCTAAAAATTCGCAGAAAGAGAAATGTTTCATGTTCTGGAACAACTGAGCTCACGTATTTTCCAGGGAAGGAAAGAAACTGCTAAACCTGAGGTAATTGAAATGTGCTTGTGAAGCTAACAAACATTATGAGAATGTTGCGATTAGGCTCAAACTAAGGATTAACCAGATCACAGCCTGAAGGTTAAGCTTTAAAAGAAACCGAGGCACGTTAAGGTACAGGAATACACAGACAAATCACCCGAGTAAGTCTGCTCTGTAGCAGTGTTCACTATATGATTGAAAGTAATTTTCCCTGCCAGATCAGATTAGACTGACTGTTTTTAAAGATAAAGTGAGAAATTTTATTACCGTTCCTTTTCTATTGGACGTCACAATATGGCGAAGGTCATTTGCCTGTGAGGGGTATGTCAGAAGCAATGAGACCCCCATACAGCTGAGTTTCTGGGCTGCTGCTTTTTCCTAGGGCTTATGAATTCAGCCCTAAATCATGCTCTAAGGCCTCTGAATTGCATTAGATGTCATGTGAATGCAAATATGTGTTAAGTAATTTAAGAAACACCTCGGAGGGAGAGATGTTGACCAACCACCCTCCCTGCTCAGGTGCAGGTGGCTGAGGAAAGACATGGGGCACTCCTCACCTCCCTTGCTGGAGCTGTTGGCTGGATATTCAGATTCAGCAGAGCCTGGGGAAGCTCACAAAGGGAGAGGGCTGGCTCACGTGTTCAGCACCTTCAGAGCCACAGCTCTTCTAGGAGTGCTTGCATCAGGGCGTTGTTTGTCAGGGCCTGTGGCTAGGGTGGGATAGACATCGCCATGTGAATGTCCACTTCAGACTGGCAGGATGACGGTCTGGAGGAAGGGAGCTGGGCAGTGTGGGCTGTCCAAGAAACCACCGTGGCCCATCAGGATGCGTAGGCTGCTCGGAGGAAAAGCCTGGGTGCTGTGGGACCCTGCTCTATACACTGTGGGTGCTGAGTTCTCCTCCTCTTAGTCTCCTTTTAACTTTGCAGTAGGGATATTCTTAAAATATTTTATTGCACAAAACTTCTTCAACTATTTCTTTTCAGCAGGTCCAGTAGGCCAGAAGGTAATGGTGTCTCTGCTCAGATGTGCACCAGTAACCAGCACTGAAGAGCTCACCCCCTCTACTGTGGGGTCCCCAGTGCTGTGACATGGACTGCATATGCTCTTTGTGGGGCTCAGCCTAGCAGAATTTCATGGTTAGCATCTGTACCTAATTAAGAAGGGAAACATTCAGGTATGCTTAGGTAAAATTAATGACCTTAACCCAGAAAGAAAATGAGAGAATAACTTAAGCTTTAAATCAAAATAGTTTTCAAAGCGTATTGTCAATGCCACCCAACAATTGTTTCAAATTCAGTAAAGTTAAATCAAATAGAGTATATTGTGAAAATGAGAATGTGTCATGCTGCAGAAATGTGTGTTTAAGCCATCAAAACAAAACTATTGTGGCAGTACAATTATGATTTAAAATTAGATTAAAATAAATTGATTTTTGCATCAACTTACTGGTACCTTTACAGTCATTTCAGTCTTTCTGAAGTCCACGTCAATGCATATTTCCTTTATGGGCTGGGAACTTCTAGAAACTCTAGGGAACATTCCTCTTTTATGTTCACCAGATCAAGACTGGTGGAATTAGTGTTGTTTTGAAGTGAGATTCATACCTGCTACCCAGACCTAGCCTCTGAAAGCTAAGGGTCTGTAAACCTAAGTGCCAATCAGATTCAAAGAAAGTAGAATTATGTATGTGCTCCTTATACGATTTTGACTTACTGCTTCTTCCTCTATTAAATCACTCAAGGCCCTGTAAGCACTTTTTGTGATTATTTACTTACAGTTGGTCTAGTGATTGGAAGGGAGCATGTCTATGCCAGTGCAGTTTCCTTAGCTGTAGGAGTTGTAGGTTATTGGTGATGCTCTGAATAGACTTTACCTTGAATTAAATTTTCAGGGTAAGAATTGTGTTTTCAGATGTGTGTATCAAGTAATGGGACTCTCTTCCAGTACAAAGTCCCAGGATGCTTTTTACACAAGCAATAAATGCAGCTACTTAGAGGAGGCAGAGACTTGTGTCTTTCCTTTTGTAGAGGGCATACGGTATTGCCCAGAAAAGGACAGTTTGTCCAATCAACACAGAGTTAGCTAATACAGTTTTACAAAAATCCAGTATTGGGTAGCAGATTTATTGGCTACTGATATGTGACCAAACCCAGGAAACAGCAAACCTTCCTGAACCACCACCATCTCTATTATAAATGTATTTTAACATACATTTCTAGCATTCATTCACTCTTCAGCGCGTTTCATTCATTCTTTTTAACAAAATGTCTAGTTTTCACAGAGAACAAAAAGATGGATTTTTTTAATGTCCTTTCTATAAGCTTTTCTCTTCCTTGCTCACACCAACAGCTCTTTGTGTGCAAATAACTGAATGGACAATTTTTGCTTCCAGCAGTGAGTTACAAGTTCAGTTAGACATAGTCATGGAGCAATGCGACAGGAGCTGCAGTTTTGAAGCATGATGTTAACCCACACTGACACTATTTGTTCTGTCATGTAAAGGCTGATAGCTTTGTGGAAGGAAAGTCAAGAGCTATCAAGGAAAACGCTCTCTGAAAATTCTCAAAAGCTGAAAGTTTTTGAAAACATGTAGAGACAATTTTAAATTTTGCAGAGAATGTGGGGAATGGCATCTTTCTCTCCAAGATGGAAACCACGAGGGGAAATAGAAATTATTGTCTTTGTTCCCCTGCCATTGAGATATTTCCACTCTCAGACCATTTGTGGCGACTTGGAAAAGCTCCTATCTGGGTAGAACCACGACAGATGTAAGGAAAACTGAAAGAGGTGCTAAGGCAGTGTCATCTAAGTTATTTAAGCTGCTTGTTAAGAAACTGGAAAAAACCTTCTGTTTTTATCATGCATAGACTTATTTTCTTGCTCAAGAAGGAAAGCCAGGATTACTCACTGCTTTTTGGAATATGAAAGCCATATAATCACTCTGTAATGTTGGGAAAAGAGTACAGGGTCTTACATGGCAGAGACTGTCCCTGGAGGCAGCCAGCATAGTATGATCCTTGGCACAGCCAGTATCTTTGACATCATCTGAGACCAAAGACTGTCAGGTTAGTAGCTATTAGCTTTTCATAAAGAAGCAGCAGTTACGCACCTTAAAATACCCATCCAGCAGAATAAATGTCCAGCACACAGGTTATACACTGCATCATAGCCCATAGCCTGAAGAAATATATGTACCTGGCTACAAAGGGGGAGGGTGAGAGCAGGCACTGGCAAGCTGACTGGACCCAGAGGCCTGTTTCATTCTTGTAGCTGAGCTAATGTCAGCCTTGCTACGTTCCCAGGAGCAGATACTGCATTTGTTCCAGCGTCGGACAGTGCTAGTGCTTGCCAGAACCCCAGACCAATGCATTGACCTGCTCAGGGTCCTTCTACACCCCTTCTACACGGGGCTGTAAGTTACATACACATGTAAAGAAACCCATTTTGGTTAAAGTATATTTGGGTCATGAGCATATTTGGGTCTAGAGTGTGGCATTATAGATTTGGTTATCTAAGGCCCCCATCCATTTGAGGTCACCTGGTGAGACCTTTTGTGATGCAAAACTGAGTGGCTATAGTTTTGCTGCTGCTGAGGACTTGTGGATGGATGGTTAAAGTGGAGCTGAGAAAGCTCCTTGCTCAGCTTCACAGTCTTGCTTATTTGCTTAGACATCAGACAGCTATTCACGCAGAAAAAGCTTGGCAGAACTTGAGCACATCAGTACTTCTGTAGTGAAGGATGCTCCCACTTGTCTGTCCTCTGAGATTCCCATTATAGAGACGCACATATGTCTAGGACTTTCTGGGAACTGTAGGTTTCTTAGGGCCAAAATAAACCTTTTTAATGTTCTGTCTGAAGAAGGGGTTTGGAAGAGGAACCAGCTGGAAGTGCCCTAAGAACCATGACAGAATGGTGTTGAATAGATGATGAGGAACACTGCTAGCTGTGCTGTTAAGAGGTCTTCTGGAGACCATACCACTTCTGCCTCCCCATGCTTCCCTTCCTGAAAAAAATATCAAGCCCTAAATCAGGGGTCCTCAAACTTTTTAACCAGGGGGACGGCGCGCGGATGAAGTGGCAGGCAGCCATCTGCGGCTGCTTGGTTCCCCCACCAACCCCCGGCGGGGTTGGGGCGGGGGGGTTCTGTAAATACCGGGGGCCGGATTGAGGATCCTGGGGGGCTGTATCCAGCCTGCGGGCCATAGTTTGAGGACCCCTGCAAATAGTCAAATAGTATTTTTGTAGGGTAGTGGACTCCATCTGTCTGTGTTAGCTAGAAAACCCATTTAGCACTTTTCTCAGCTCTTCAAATTCAGCA
The DNA here is from genome assembly GCF_023638135.1 of Falco biarmicus. NCBI lineage: Eukaryota > Metazoa > Chordata > Aves > Falconiformes > Falconidae > Falco > Falco biarmicus. Next base: position 32,630,941 of record NC_079292.1, on the reverse strand, counting down.
TAGTTGGTATGGATATTAATCTGTTTTTCCTGGCCACAGCAGATAGGGGTTTGGGCATGGCAGTAGTGATGTGCTCACAGCATTTTGTTGCTAAGCAGAAATGTTGCTTAGTTTCATATCAACTGAAATATTTTCAACATGTATGGCTCCCATTCCAGATGTGCATTTCAACGGTTTAAATTCAGAAGCTATGAACATGTAGATGCCCCTAGTCATACTTGGCTCCGGGGCCAAAATGTTGGTAGAACAGAATTTCATTGAGGTAAATGCAGTAAGAAAAAAATATTATGTGACAAGAATTTACTGCAGGCATTAAAAAATATCTTGCAATGAGACACCTTAGCTTAACTAGCATGGTACCAAGGTATTTTACTTAGGCGTTTATCTTCTCAGCATCTCAAGATATACCTGTTGTCCTGAATTTACTTTGATAAGGCAGTTCTTTTCCCTTCTTTTGCCCTACCTTTCCTCCAGAAGTACAAAGTCAACTCCTGTTCACTTTCTTAACCAAATTGAACCAAATTAATTCCTGATGCAACTTCGTTAACTTCAGCACAGTATCATGAAGGATTAACTTGCTTTGCTCACCAATCCCTAAGAGAAAATCCGTCCATTTAATCAGATATAATGTCATAGTCAACACACAGCACCAGTAAGATTCTTCCTTTGATATCCACTGTCTTCATAGTCTAAAAATGGCATGAAGTGACTTAGGCACTCTCAGAGGCTTAAGTGCACTCAGAGTTGTGTAAGTGATAGCCTCACAGAACTGAAAGCCTTAGGAAGCAAAGATCAAAGCAAGCTCCTTTTATAGTTTTGCTGTTTGTGCAACAAATTCGCTGCTTGTAGTATGTCTTAATATGAATTCTGATGTCTTTCAAGTGATATTTAATCCAGATCCCAAGTAGGATTTTTTTTGTCTATACCATGGCATGATGGATGTCCCATACAAGTGAGTCACTCATCCCTAAAATCTCCTGGAATTGTGTCACTATGCAACAGGATATTAATTGAAAATATCTGTCCCTGAATAACAAACCGAAATTGCACGGCTGAGTTACAGACTCTTAAAAATAGGAGGTGATTGTGGTAAATCTGAATGATGAATTCATTAAATGGAGAGTTTAAAAATTACCTCCAATGTTTTATATACAGATATATATATAGATAATTTACTCGTGGTATAACTTTTACTCTCTTGAGAGGAAGCACAGAAAGATGTGACTCCTCAAACAGAAATCACAAATGTGATTTATGGATTCAAATTGATCTATGGAGCATAGACAAAACTCATAGACATAGACAAAAAAACATCAACAGAACTCATGACTTCATCTAAACTAGCAAAAGTTTTATTCTGCAATTCCGATAGAATCAATGACTCAATGGTACAGGAAAAAAAGAAAAGAAAAGGGTTGTTACCCTTTACTTATGGAAGTTCAAGCAGAGTGCATCAAGGACTTAATTCAAATGTAGCACAAAAGCTCCTGAGAGGAGACTGACACAGATTCATTTGATTCATTTAAAAAAACCTACCTGTCATACAAATGTTCTGGAGAAAGTACTGTGTGGAACAGTCCTCTATTGCGAGAAGGACTGGACTGAAAAACTCTGAAAACTTCTCTCATTTTCAGATGAATGCTCTATTGCTTTTTTCAAGAACTGCTGCAATGAGGGTAGTTCCCTCTCCACCATTCTAGGAGCTTCTCTATATTTCTTGTTTATTCAAATTGCTGATTTCTAAATGCCAACTTGGGACAAGAAAGCAGGGACTGCCCCTATAGAAGCGATATAGTTGTGTGCCCCTTTTAGTCCTGTTTCAAAGGATGTGAACAGGACATGGGAGACAAGCTTCTCCACGCCCCAACAAGCTAGTACAGGATGGGTAGTCCTCAAGCAAATCGTCCCCTGAAACAAGGTGGATGGGTGAGGGCAGTTGTGTCCCAGAGGGCTGTGCCTGAACAGTTGCACCACCTTCCAGGCTGCACATTTACGGGTTTGCCTCAAGTTGTAACATCTTTTCCGTTTTATGGAACTTAATTAGGATGTTCATCCAGTTTGCAGTGTGGAGAAGGATGGGACCCATCAGGATATGTCATGATCCAGTGATATAACAGGAGAACATGGGAGGAGACCAGATGTTCATACAAGGGGCTATCTTTTGGAAATGCAGGCTGTTTGACACGAAGGGTTTCACCCTCACTTAATATAAACAGGCAGAGGCAGCACCATCTCCAGCTGTTGTACAGTGCTGTATGAACAACAGAGCTGTCCAGCTCTTGCAATCCCATAGAAGACCAAGTGAACAGCTTCAGGAGACTGTCATCAAAAAGCATCACAGTGCAATACTCAGTAATTGACTGCTTGGATTTGCTGACATTGTTCAATCTTTGCAGAAGTGTTTCCAAAGCTGTGATCATCTTACAGTTGCTTCACATTTTCCTAAGCTGAAATGGGAATGACCTAGCTTCTATTCTGGTTCAGCTGTAGTTGACTTGCTGGCTGGCTGTTCTTACTGCAAAGGTTTCTGAATTTATTTTATTATTCTCCTCCTTCATAGCATCGGTTTTAATTTAGCATCTTGTCCTCCAGAGTGTTTTCAATGTCATTTTTTTCCCCATCTCATACACATTTTCAGGCTGCTATAAACAAGCTGTATTGCTGGTGAGCAGACAGGAAACAGCTTGAAAGGAAAGGAAGGACCTCAGAAAATTAATTCCCACCAGAACAGAGCTTGAGTATCATCAGTTGTGGTTAGGCAGGTATTTGCACTGCTGGTGTGGCTATCAGGCTCTTCAGTGCTGGGCTTCAGAGGGTATTTGCTTCAAATACCTTCAGAGGGTATTTGCAAACTTCTTGTAATACAGCTTTCTGATAACCCACTAAGAACAAAAATACATCAGTTCTAGCAGATGCTAGATATACTCTGAACCTGTTTGCTAGAAGGGAGATTTAGCCAGGTGTGGTTTGGCAAAATTCCCTTTGATCCCCAAGAGTGGGTTATCATTCAGTGAGCACTGGCTGCTGCTGTCATCCCAGAGGCTGTGTGGTATGATACAGCTGGTGCTATGTCGGTATGATACAGATCCTCTGGTTGGAAAGATATTTAATCCAGCTCATCATGCTGCTAGTCATTGATGCAAAGGTCCTCTGTCTGAAGTACTGCTGAACGGGGAAGTTCTTTTTACTCCTATCTGGTTATGACTAATCTCAGCCAGGCTCCCTTTAGCCAAGCAGGGGCCCAAGACAAACATGGTCTCTCCCTCTTAATTACAGCCTTTACCCTTTGGTTTAACACAAAAAAACTAGTAATTAGACTAAAGAAATGCCAGTAGATATACGTGAACATGGGATCAGTTTACAGGGTGATATGTTAAAGCTGATTCAAGCATGTACACGATCTCTTTCTCATTATGGAGGTGTGATGAATCACTTTGTCTCATTATCACACTATTGGATTAAATAGAGTCATTTTAACCTCCCTCCTTATCTTGGAATCTACTCTGGCTCAACAGAAGCCAATTTCTTTTGGAAAATGTGATTGAGCTTTTGTATCTGTGTTTATGTGGCTCTGCAGAGATCTTCCAGTATTAAGTCAATTTTAGCCTTTCCATCAATCACCTGAACTCGAACAGCATGTTAAAGTCATTGCCTGGGAGAGCAGCCCCCCTCAGGGTGTCTCCAAGGTCAGGTCCTTTGCTCATAAGGGTTACAGTGAAGACAGCTAAAGGGGAGGGCTTGCCCCTCCTCTCCCTTGGGAGCTGCTTTATGGCTGGTCCCACCTGGGCTGGGTGGCAGCCAGGTGGCAGCTGTGCCTGGGCTCATACCTCCATCCGTGATCTTGGTCTGGACCCAGACCTGCTAGCTTGGCTTGCTGGCTTGGCCTCAGAGCAGCCTGGCTGCTGAGCTGGGTGATTGCTGGGCTGCACCTGGCCCTGCTCGCTGCCTCTGGGCCCAGCTCAGACCCTCACGTGCCGCTCTGCCACCTGGCTGCTTGTCACTGAGGCCACTGCTTCTGCCAGTTTTGCTACCATGCCTGCCTCCCAGCTCTCCTTCCCTGGGGAGCAGTCAGCCCTTGCTGCACCCTGACACAAGTTTTTAGGACTCACCTAAGTCAGAAAATGTTCCCCGTGTCTCCTTCCATGGTCTAGTTCTGAGATGGGTCTGAAAGCAGTTTCACCTGAGTGACAGGTAACCCTGACAGTCATAATCTGACATAGCCCAAGACGCCGGTAGCCCTGTGTTTCATTCCAACAATTCAAGATTTATTGAGGCACAGCACCTACCTTCCTGCATGTCAGTTGATCCCTGCAGGTGTCTGGCATCCACTACCCCGTTCCTGCCAAACTTGTGCTGTGCGGTCAGTTGTGGTGGGCAATAGGTTACGTTAAGGGAAGTTGCCCATGGAGGGAACAGAGGTCAGCAGAGCCATGGGAAGGACAGCCTAGGTCTACTGCAGTGAGAAGGACCCATAATGTCACAAAACTTCACAGGGAAGCAGGTCTCATGATTAATATTACTCACAAGGCAGAACAATTGTGATGCAATGCTTTTGTGCAATTCTGCTGTGGTTTATGTTCTGCAGCAGGGATGGGCTCAGCCTTTGCAGTGGTTTAGGTTTTGATATCGGGCTCCTGCAGATCTCATTTAATCACAAACAGGCTGCTGTGGTAACACAGGGACCATGTGATATGGAGGAATCCCTGTCAAAATACAGACCTTCACCTCCACCCAGGTTCCACAACCCATAAAACAATCATCTGTGGGCTGCCCAGTACACAGTCATTTATATCTGGACTAGAAATAACGAAGTCCTCTCCATTTCACCCAGTACAGAGTCACTTTAAGTGCCACGGAGAATCCCACACTGGTGAGTGGGTGTTGCAGCGAGTAGCAGCAAGTAGCACTAGCTGGGTGCAAAGTGCACACCAGTGCAAGAGGCAGCCCACATCCACGTTTATGTGCTTCCCTCACAAATACACTGCTACGACAGCCCTGCAGGGGACTGAGCTCAGCAAGATGGGGACCTGAAGTGGGAGTGAACCCTGTACTTCTTGTGGGGTGTAAGGAGCTGCTTCTGACTGCTGCTTGAGACCAGAGCCAGACTGTAAGTTGGTGGCCATGCTGGGGAGGACAGGGCATACCAGAAGGGTCAGACATACTTTGATGCCTGGCTGTAGCCTCACCCTCCAATGGTCCTGAGCCTCTGAGCCCTGGGTGGACTGGTATCAGAGAGATGCCAATGCTGCAGGTGAGTGCTTTGAGCTGGAGGTGGTTTGCAGCAGCTCTGCGCGAGGAGGGACCATAGCATGCCATCAGGCATGCCAGAGAAGCAGGCACCCTGAGCTGCAGGTAGCAGGAGCAACGGCAGAAGAAATTGGGATGCAGACCTCCTCTAGGGAAGACTGATACTCTGTTTCATAGAATCATGGAATGGTTTGGGTTGGAAGGGACCTTAAAGATGATCCAGTTCCAACCCCCTGCCGTGGGCAGGGACACCTTCCACTAGACCAGGTTGCTCAAAGCCCCATCCAGCCTGGCCTGGAACACTTCCAGGGACGGGGCATCCACAGCTCCTCTGGGCAACCTGTTCCGGTGCCTCACCACCCTCACAGGAAAGAATTTCTTCCTAATGTCTAATCTAAACCTACGCTCTTTCAGTTTAAAGCCATTACTCTTTGTCCTGTTGCTACAGGCCCTACCAAAAAGTCTGTCCCTGTCTTTCCCATAAGCCCTCCTTAAGTATTGAAAGTTTCCTCTACCCTCACTGAAGAGGAGTTTGGAGGTAAGATGATGCAGAGAAAAGGCAATGGTGCTGAGCACAGGCAGTCAGAGCTTGCAGAGCCCAAGGCAGAGGACAGGTTGTACCATGCCAGGTAGGAGATGTGTGATTTGGGCTGGTTTGTTCCCAGCCACCTGCACCTTATAAAGTGATAGCTGCCTTTTGGAGATAAGGGTCAAGGGACCTTCCCCTCGACCTCAGGTGACCTTGGGATCTGTATGGTCCGGAGAGCTGTGCAGGCATTCACAGTAGTGCCTCAACACCTCAGAACCCCATGGCGGTCAGTGTACCCCTGCAGGGGCCTGGCCTGGCTCTCCTCTTCGCTTTAATCCACTCAGGCATGTTTCACCTCCTCTCTGTTTTGCTGAAAATACTGAAATGGTTTTGGTGTTTGGTTTTTTTTTTTTCCGTAGGGCTTGGAGGGGCCTCCCCTTCCTAACCAGCTGCTCACTGGGGACTGACTCCAAAACTGCCCTTGAACACAGCTTGGTGCTGCCCCACAACCCTGCATGGGCAGATGTCTCAGGGAGGGATGGATTTCTGCTTCTTGTTGTGGCGACTCTGGCTTTCCTTTTAATTTTGACCAGGCAGAATCCCTCCTTGAAAAGGAAACAGAGGAAATAAATATGATCTGGTTTTGCATAGAATTACAGAAATAACATTTTTCTATGCAAAGTCATAATGCAGACCAAGATTTCCTGGGCTTCAAGAGACTTAGAAGGTTTAAAAACCTCTGAGGTTCATTTTACTCTCCTTAATTAAACTCTCCATGTCTTGAGAAAGCCAAAGTGAGGCTACAGGCATGTTTACCTGGCATAACAAATGGCAGGGACTTTGCTAGGAAAAAACTGGTGAGCTGGTACTTTCCTTCTGTCCTCTGGTTTCCCCCAGAGGTAACAATTCACCAGGCTTGTGCCGGACTTTGCAGCTTGCACTAGCTTGAAGAAGTATCTGGAGAGACTTCTTAACTGGGGGAGGAGGGAGGCTGGCGCCTCAGTGAATCCTTTTATCCTCTGCAGAGGCTCCTGGAGCTCAGCCCTAGATGCTCTGGCAGGGCATTGCATAGTTATCTGATTAAAGCAAAATACATTCCCTGACTGCATCTGAAATGTTCTTTCCCCTTTAATTGTATATGCTGGGAGGACTGCAAAAGCTTTTGCTCTCTCAGCCTCTTAAAATATTTTTTTATCTAATGCATTTTGAAGTATTTTTGCAAATGTCTTACAGACATAATGGGCTCCAATCTATGTGATTTCAGCCTCACACATGAAGAGGAATCTTACATTAGAAATCAACGGTCATACAGCAAGATAAAGGTCACTCCAAGACCATCAGGCTTGTATTGCAGGAGCAGAAGGGCAGGTTTTGATGCTGTCCCAAGCTAGCATGCTCTGACATGTCCTCAGGAGCAGCCTCAAATAATGTGAAGTCCCAAGCAAGGCTGAGCAGAAAACCCCTCAATTATTTTCAAATCAGTAAATGTACTTGTCCAACTGTTTCTTAACACCTGCTCAGCAGGGCTGCCCCCTGCCCCCTCTCCATCTCCCTTTTCTCCTGCATGCTACTTCCACAAGCTAGCCCCTCAGCTCCTGTGATGCCAGGTGATATTCCTGGCTGACTGTCATTGCTCTGCTTTTAGAGAAGTCAAAACCCGCTTTGCTCAGTAGATGAGGAGTAGAATTAAATCCAGAACCAGGAGAGAGGTCCTCTTCCCCTTCAAGCCAATGTAAATCACAAGCGAGTCCATTGGAGCCACTGGCATTGTGTTAAAGGAAGACAGGAACACAAGTGTTTGAGCATTCACCACTTGGGCCTAGAGTGTCAGCAGAGACATTTTTCACCAACATCTTTCAAACGTCCTACCTTCAGCGGGGTAATGATGGGAACCCTAACATAGGTGAGGTGCCAGCAACTGGTTTTGTCACGACTCCAGGCAAGCCTTAGAGCAGATTCCAGCCACCTCCTCCCTAACATCTTCTTCTACCTTCTGTTCATTAAATTTCAGGTGTATTTCAGGCACAGAACAAATTGTTACCAGTTAATCAAGATTTTAAAAGGGTGTAGGGTGATTAAATCACATGTTGGTTGGCTATCAGTGAGGTGCAGACACAATGAAGAGGCAAAGCTTTTTCTTAGCATTGAAGAATTGGCTAGCAAAGTCAGGGAAATGTTTCCTACTGGACAATTTATTGTTGAGGAATGAAATCTTTATACTTACATCTTATTTTCTGGGCTTTAAATTGCTTCCCTTTTCTTCCTGAAAGATTAAACCTGTTCCAAATTGGCCTATTTTAGCTGTTGTTAGAAGCACATACCAAGCTGCAGCATTTTACAGGCCCTGCAGATCTGTTTGATTTCCCTACAGCACCTTCACTACCACACCACACCGAGAGGGTAAGTCTGCAAACCGCTGGTTCACAGCTGTCAGTTTTGAAACAAGAAAGCAACTGTTGAAAAAAACCAAGTTTCACGCTCCCCTCCCACCCATATTTGGTATGTCATCTATGAAATTACACTGCTGTCACATCCAGGGCAAGAAAAATCCAGCTGGAGATGGGAGAAAGGCGTAGAGTCTGGCGTTTCAGGGTGAAAATGAGAACTTTGTTTATTTGCAAAATGGAGTAAAATGGAGCAGCTCTGACTGAGGCAGACCTTTGTGTCCCCTCAGAGTCCCACAATATCAGACTTGGTGGTCACAGCATTTTGCAAACAAGCAATGCAGCCTTTTGCCCACTCACCAGCAAAGTCGCTGTGGCCTCCCAGGGGAGTGCGGGAAAGCTTCAAGCTCTTGGACCTTAAGCCAGTGCTGACTGACACCGTTAGGATTCATTTCATTGCTCCAGGAGGCCTTGGAGAAAGTGCTTGAAAAAATATCCTAAATTCTCAATGCATTTCTGGCGCAATAAATTAATTTAGAAAGAACCTGGATGTTAAGGCTTACTGCCCACATGGATCTTCTCAGAGGATGAGAGTCAGCATGTCTTAAATTTGCCTGATTTGTGTGTGAAGACTTTCTTTTCACCTCTTTACATCCTGAGCTATTAAATTTTAAATTATTATGCAGGCCAAGGAGCCTTGCTCAGGAACTCCCTGGGCTGGAAGGAGAAAGTGTTGCCATGTCCCAAACACCACTCAGAAAACCTCCTTGTTCACCAAGACAGCTGGTGAAGACCGACTTCCCTGGATGTGGCAGGAGCAGGCTCTGTTTGCTGCCTGCTGGAGGCTTCCCTTTTGCTCCTGCCTCTGATCAGGTTTGCTGGCAGCATTCAGCACCTTCCAGCATCACAGGGTTATTTTTGTCTGCCACTTGGCTCTGGACTGCCCAGCCCAGGCTGTGGAGCATTAAGACATCCATCCACAATCCACTACTTTCAGTTTTCCCTTTTTACAGAGAATTAAATCAGGAGGAATTTGGTGCTCCCCTCTGTTTTGTACTTCAAAAGGGGGAGTTTTAAGTGCACCAGCGAGGACAAGAACTGCTATAAGCTCTAGCCCTACTCCTCCGTAAGGAAATGACGACCATGGTCCTGCCAGTGGAGCTGGAGCAGGGTTAGGCCTTGTTAGTGCTTCTCATACTGTATTTACCTTATTAATCTCATACTGTATTAATATCTTATAAACCTTATCCTTCCTCTGTCAGCTGAAAGGGAAGGATATTATTGCTGGAGTCACAGGTCAAAAAAATCCCCAAAATGAGGGAGCTGCTGAGTTTTCATTTTAGAAACATGTCTGAGGAACGTGGCCAGTCACAACCCACAGACATTTTGCAGCCATTGTTGGTGACACAGAACATTAACCCATGTCTCTTTAATTACGCAGTAGGGACGGGGGTGATACCGGGCCTGCTGAAATCAGTAGTGAACCTGCTATTAATTTTAACGGGAGCAAACTCGGGTTTGGGTCAAGTTGTGTCTTGTGTGTGTGTGTATGTGATTAGGGAAGAGAAAGGGAGACAGGGCTACAGCTGCATTCTCCACCTCTAGATTTTACGAGTGGTTGGTGGTTAATAAGCACGCACAAGCAAATGCCAGCTTGTCTGTGGGAAACCAGCCCCTGCGACAGGGCCTGCCTTGCTCCTGGGTGCTGCGGCCGGCAGTCGGGCAGGCAGCTGCTGCCATCCTGTGGAGCTGGGCCGAGGGACGGCCGCCCCGCGGCAGCCCTCGCGGTGGCGGTGGGATGGGCCCCCACGGTGGCGGGGCTGGGGACCGCCACCGCGCGCTTGTGCTGAGGCCATGGGGTGTTCCCCTGGCCAGCTCCAGGACTTCAAGTGCCATTTTGCAGTGCACTGGTTCCTGTGCCTGCATCAGCTGGAGTGGGAATTGCGCCCATGCTGCATAAAATAGCCAGGCGCAAGAGCTGCTGTGGCAAGCTGTCGTCCTCTGCTACTCACTCGGTGCTCACATCCAACAGGGACTGCTCATCAGGATGAGCGGTGGGTGGATGTTTCTTTTCAAGGGCATTCTCCATACTGAAATCACAGCCTGAGCCGCTCTTTTAATTCCATTTTTATTCTGTAAGAGTTTATTATTTTGCTAAAAGATAGTATAAAAAAATTAAACCCAACAGTGTGACTGGAGCAAAGCTATATGCAGACAGCTAAAAAGATGGCTAGACAGCAGGAAAAGCAGGATGCCTAATCACTGAAGAACAGTTATAAACAGCAATAAAATTAATATCTATATTAAACTAGCAGTGCAAAGATACAAACTGGAAGCAGCTTTACATTAAAAAAACAGCTTTTTAAATACAGAAATAGCACCAATTTACAAAAGACAATCAGAAATGTAAACGTGGCAGGTAGATTCAAGTATAAGTTATATGCTCATCCTCCTCAGCAACTGTCTTGGGACAGAGAAGTTTCACAAACCCTGCAGAACATCCTGATTATGCACTTTGCCTCAGCGCAAATACAAATTCTGCTCTTCCAAAGCTACTTTGCTGACAAGTTGGTCTTAGTTTATTATTTTAATTCTTAGCTTTCAGTGAAGATAAAGATAGGAAAGGTAAACTCATTCCCTCTTGACAACCAGCCCCTTCCCCATCACTGGTCTAGCTCAACAGCTCGGGTACCGCAAGCAGCATTGATCCCTCTGCCACCCGACCACTTTGGTGGCCCCACTCCTATTTTAGTGAGGCTTTCGCATGGCCAAAAGCAAGACAGCATTATCAATCCCCTTCTTTGCCCAGGCCCAAGTCTGCTTTCACAACCGTGACCCACTGAACAGCTTTGACCATGAGGGAGTTGATCTTCATTTCCAGACCTGCTGTATTTACACAAACTCAAAACTGGAAGCAGAAACTAAAAACTTAAGATCCATTTTCAGTCCCTGCATTTTCAAGTATCGTTAGGTTAGTTATGGCCCAGAATAACATTACTGACAAAAAGGCAATTTTTGCAATGATGCTTCAACAGGAGCGAACAGCCAGTATTAGCTCTAATCCTCCTCTGCTCCCAGCTGCCATTTCACTAAAAGGCTGCACCATACTAGAGGGGAATAGAAAAGACAAGGTTTGAAGAACTGAGTCATCCTGAACTCTAGCAGCCTGTTTCCATCCAACAAATGCATGCTAGCAGAAGTGCAGGGTCAGCACCGTGCCAATTACACATTGCTTTTCAAAGTGAAATTAATTTAAATGGGCATACAAGCATGATTCAGAAGCCAAAGTTGTAAACTTTCACAACTGTAGTGTAATTAAAAAGAAAAAAAAAACCACCTTAAAATTTAGCAGTCTGATTTCTCTTTACCAACCCTGAAGTTTCCTATGATAATTCTGCTACAGATTTTCTTTCAGCGAGGGCTAACCACCCCTCCTTAAAAGGCTGTTATTGGTCTATTCTAAGATAAGGCCACATTACTCAAACTCACAGCTTCACTAAAATTCTTCCTTAAATTCCATTTTCATAATATATTTACTTATAAAAATTAAAAACCTCATCAAATCCCCAACCCCCACACAAAGTCCTAGCCTCCCTTGACCAAGAGCTGCACATCGAACAGTGTATCTACTCTTGGAAAACCAGTACCTGTACTAATGAGAGAAGAGCTGATAATTCTGGCCTTATGTTTGCTAAAAATTCAGAGTCATGTGGTATTGACAGCAACACTTTCTGTCTTTCAAACAGGAAACTGCACAAATTTTATTGCAGATTGCTACACAAGTAAAAACATACCCAAGCGTAAGAGCATTAACACTTAAAAATTATGTCCTATATTATTAATAGCACCATCATTTGAGGACCCTGAATGTTAAGTGTTAAGTCTTTTCTTCCTTTTCATCTTCTAAGGAATACAAATAATTTTTTTCCCACTTCCAAATTTCATGGCTCCTGCTCTTTTCAGCTTCTTTTTATCATTTAGATAGATATGTGTCAAAAGATGGGATCTCCCTTGTCTTCCAAGTATGCTCACATGCACTATTAACTCGTTAAGAAATTCCTGTAAATTAAGAGTCAGGCATTTAAGTACATACCCTTAGGTAGACTTAAGTAAACCGCTAAGTAGGCACTTAAGTAGACTCAGGTTAGACTGAATCTAGTCATGTGGTTAATGACTTACCAGTGTTCCTTGGTCATAAAGTCTAGACTGTATATTTAAATGGGAGATGAAATCTTAGCACAGCTCTCTCGGTGGCTTGTCACTCTCAAATTACTTTGTCAAACTTAATTAAGGAATCAGGTTTTGTATTCTTTACATCTAACTTGTACATTTTGCTCAGAGTTAAAAAAAGACAAACTCCAAGGACTAATACAGTTCATTAACACAATTATAAAAATGTTAACATTCACAGTTATTTTGGTCTTAATATTTTTCACATGTATACATTCAATCATTTTGTTTTATTATTAGGTTTTTCTAACCACAAGTGCTGGGCAAATTGTACAACAACCAACTGACATTCAAGTAATCCTATCCTGAGAAAATCTGTTATTCTCAAGTGGCAAAAAATTTTTTTTTGTACTATATCCCACTCCAATGTACAAAATAAATAGCAAGAAGCTGCACTGTAGAGGCAGGATTTGACATATTGGAACCAAGGAAGCAGTTGCTTTCACAGCTGCAAAAGTTTATAATTTTTACCACCAATTTACTCAGGGTAAGTAGAGTACACGCAATAAAAAAAATAACTTAAAAAATACTTACTCCAGGTTAGTGCTAGACATCTTACTCAAAACCATGAATAAATAACCCCTGGGGTAAATCTGTTTACATCTCCTCATAGCAATAAGGAGAATATTCCAGATTAAAACCACAAATACAATTTGATGCCTACAAGGCCGTGTGAAGCACAGCATCTGAATTCCAATCAGTACTGAAGGAACAATTCAGTAAAACGTTTTCAGTACCAGGGATGATTTGTGAAGGTGGTTAACAGAACCGGTGAGTGAATGTAGTGGGGAAGCATGCCAAAAGGGATGACATTATAATGTCAGGTAAGAACTTGTTCTCTTGTGATTGATACAGGGTCTCAGGACAATCTGCCCGCTCTTTGCACCGAGTGGAGTTAGTCAGGGCTAGTACCAGAGATTTCCAGCCTCCTCTGCACAGAGCTGGCAATTCTGGTCTGGTTGCCTTCATTTTTCTTCCATGCAACAGGGTTTCCAAGACTTCCAGGAGTTTTGAAAAATGCCTCGTGACATGCAGGACGAATGCTCTTGGGAGTGAGGGGAGTTGACAAAGGCTATTTGTGAAACAAAACCAAAGTGATTCAGTAGGGTTCTCTCAAAGCCTACATGCAAGCACGCAAACAGAAGACAGCTCGTAGACATTAAGCCCTGTGCCTTGCTACTGTAGGGAACCACGTCACACATCTTTTCAGAAGCTCCACATGAAAAGCTATGGGCTTTGCCCCTGCTTTTTGTTCTGGAACTGTCTGCCAGTACACCGTTGCTGGAAGCTGAAAGCCTCTATCTCATTTCCAACTTAAATGTATTCATGCCTAGTTCATACTCATTCATTCTTACGCCAATTTTGTCCTGTAGCTTAAATGGCTCTTTCCCTTCCTTGATGTTATTTTGTTATTTGTTAGCATTAAAACAGATATAATATTAGTCTCCTAAATCCTGACCACTTTTCTTTTTAGTGCCACTCTACTGTAACCTCTAATGTTAGTATCCGTAATCAGACTGGCTGCCAGTCTCTATTACAGCCTTTTTCTAAAATCTGAACAAGATATACATAAAGTAACACTCATAAAGCTTCCAAAAGCTCAGTCTATTTGTCACCACATTAGACAACAGGAAAACAAATCACAGACTTAAGAATGTAAGCTAAAGTAGGGCCAAAACGTCACTGCTAATATTGCTAATAATTGTAAAGACCCAGGTAATATAGTGTGACATGATTGTTTTATGTCACTCATTGTACTTCAGATAAATAAGTCCTTTTGAATTTCTCAATTTTTTTTTACTCCAAAAGTCTGTTTCTGTGGTAGATTTAAAAAAATATCTTTATAAAAAAAGATCAACAAAACCCACAAGAGCCATTGTTTTCCCCCATGCTGATATTACTTTTCCATTATTTAGTTAAGAGAGATCAGAACGGGAGTGAGGAGGTAACCCAGGACACTACTACCCGAGCAGTGTTGCAGCCAGCTGACTCCTGAGTTATGACAAACAATCCTCCTGTCCTCCTAATGTGTTTCTGTAGCCACTGCATAACAAGCAATGATAGTGTCAAATGGAGAAAAAATAACGACTTCAATTTTTTTTTGGGGGGGGGGGAACCCCATAACCTACTTTTTCTCTATTCCTGTAAGATTTTTCAAGATTAAGATTTTTACAATTTTAAAATTCATGGAAGATTTTTAAAACTCACCACTTCATCATTCAGGACTAGACGTGCTAAGCTGGGCTATAATCTTTAACACTGTCCTAAGCTCTGCCACCACTACGGACAGACACACATACAAAGTGGAGGACACCAGCTCCCGGTGTGCTAACCCACCACTGACACACCAGCACCAGCCTGCAGCGCAAGCTGCCTTCAGGCCCAGGGACCTGGCGCGGCTGTTTCATTGTTACTTAACCACCTTTCACTCTTACCTGCTGCAGCTTCAGAATGGTCACTGGATGCCCCATACGCACAGGGGAGTCCAGTTCAACACCACTGCAAGATCTTGCAAGCACAGGACTCAGGTGCAGAGCAGGGTGAACTGGTTGCTGGAGATCCCCCAAAGGTGCAGGTGAGACCTTGGGGGCGACTACTGCCGTGGGGCCTATGAAAACAGGTGTTGTTGATGCCAGGCTGGGCATACTGAAATTCACAGAGGCAGCGGCGGAGAAGGAGCCATCAGGAACCGGGGAAAGAGGACTGGTGATTGTGGGAGAACAGACAAGAGGGAAGGAAGTCAAGGCTGCTGATGGCACCACAATGCAGGGCACGCTCAGAGAAGACAACTGGTTTGCAGTCAGGCTGATGGCACCAGGGGCTTGGTTTGCGGAGAACAGGAAATTAAAACTGCTTAATCCTAAACCAAAGGGAGAAAGCAAAGCATTAATACAGCTGAAAAATTGGAATTAAGCTATTATAACTTCATCTAGAGCAGGGAAGAAGTACGACAACAAAGAAAGAGGTTGCCCAGGAAGTAAACTGACAAAAATAAGAAAAAAAAAAAGGAAGAAAACTGTCACAAACCCATGACTCTTCTGCCAAGCTCCGTTTCCTTACCTTCCTCCATCTCCCCCCCTACTGCCTGTTCACTGCATGTGCATCCATTTACTTTGTTCATGCTAAGTACCAACTGCACACCTTCCTGTTTTCTGCTTCTAACTTCAGTTTCAAGCAACACTGTGGTTAAACAAACTTTTTTTCCTAACAATAATAATATCCTCTGCTATATGAAAACATAATCACTGTTTTTAATGACAACCCCCCCCCCTCAACAAATGGAAAACACCCACAAAGATATACCCCAGACACTCATTTTCCTAAGAACAGCTGAAATACTGTTTTGAAACCGAAGCTGCTCTGGTTCCCAGTTTGTGCAACCTCCTAAACCACCAGGATTAACACTTTCAAACTGAGCATCTCCACCCTCTAAGTGAAATCCCATAGATCCCACTCTGTGCCACAAGTGAATTAAATACTAAAGCAGTAGTCATGGAAACGTGCCACATGTATCCTGTTCCCACAAAGCAGTCTCCCACTCCACACAAGCACAAAAAGCAGTGAGCATGAAATCTTCCTGTGATATTTTCAGCTGCTTCCTTTCCATCCCTACTGTGTCCTATGAGCAGGCCTGGCTACACTCCCAGTGCCTCAGATTTTGTGGGGTTATCCTGATGGTGCATGTACAAGACAGTACAAAGTCTGTAGATGACTAAATTCACCCACTCAGGGGGATGCTGTTGCACTATTCTGGCTGCCTTACTGCGAAACCTAGACTTTCAGCTCATCTGAGTTTTAAATGCTGGATAGGCGTCTTTTTTGCTGCACGTAATTCAAGCATGCAAAACCCACATTATTAACCTCTGTTAATGTCTGGGAATCTCAGAAAAATGCCTGCATTTTCAGAGAAGCAACAGTTCACCTGAAGTCAAGAGAATGCAGAGCTATACAACTACTACAGAGAACTGCTAGCAATCTTTTGTGCCAAACAGACTTATTCACCTATCCATAGGTCTCCCTGTTTGCTCAGTGAACAGATGCACAATTTGTGTGTCTCTAGATCTCATGGCTGTCCTTACCAGTAGGCTGAACATAAAGATATTGTGGTAGGAAAGGTTGACTGGCATTTTCTTTAGACATGTGCTCTTTTCCTGGAGAGGGTTCATCAGGGTCTTTATTCTGATACAGTACTTCTTGCTCTTCAGAACCTAAAGGCTTAGTAGACTCCTTGTTTGCAGCCTCTGGAGCAGCAGGGCTTGTGAGGTCAAGATGAAAAGCTTCTAGATGTACAGCAGAAGTACAGCCACTTCCTGGGGTAGAGTCTGCCTTCAGTGACTCAAAAGGCTTCTAAGCAAAAACAAAAGGGGAGATGAAGAGTCCAAACTGAAATACAACAGTGCAATGTCTCTCATGCACCATCCTCAGCTACAGAGTAAAATGTGCATCTGCAAAAAGGAGCAGCACAAAACTGATTAGCAAGTCATCAAGTTAAAGATTTTGTTTGAGGGTTTGAAGAGCCATATTAATGATGCCTGTGCCCTGTGTTGTAGTTCACTTTCAGTACCTGGAGATACTAGGTAAGAAACACCTGAACTTGGAGATTCATTTTTTATTGACAAGGAAAAACACCTGTTTCCAATGGCTTATATTCAAACACTGATACAACTTTCAGCCTGACTCCTATTTTCAGTAGTTAAGAGAACCCTGAAATAGCTGCACTTCACCTTCACCATCATCCTTCTCTCACCAATCTGCTTGTGGGCAACACTGGGCTTGAGAGAGAGGGGGACTCAGGCTAGAGAGTAGGGGGAAGTACAAATCACATACGCTATAGCTCAGTGGAGTAAGCAATACTGCTGCTGTCTGGGAAAGGCAAAGCTAACAGGGGAAAATGAGTAATAGTCACATCGATTTCTTCTTCCTCTCTGGCAGACTGTTTGATCAGGACACTAATTCCCCAAAACAGCTGAGCATCATATGCAAAGCAATCACAGTCCATTTTCCTCTGGTACTGTGAAAACATCTTCCAGCTAATGCCTACACTTCCTGACACAACCCCCTTAGAATTTTATTAAGGTGTGAGAAGCAGAATTTGTATCTGCAACAAGAGTGGTGTCGTGAATTTTCACTTTTAAAAAAACTGTCTTGGGCAAAAATCTTCTCTAGTTAACAGGAAGCCTAAGTGATAATGAAACTCACTCCTTTACCTTAGGCACTACAAGTGAGAGGGGCAGATCACTCTCCTCCGTGGTTTGCTTTTTAGCAGCTGGCTCTTCATCATCTACAGGTACAGAGGGCGATGAGCACTCGTGGGAACTGCGTTTCTGGCAGACAGTTGGAGGTATAGCAGCCTGAGCTTCTGCACTCCTGTTTCCCATGTCTCCTGTGGTGGGCAGGGTCTCCTTCAAGTTATTTTCCTGAAGACCACCACACAACATAAAAAGGGATGAAGAAGGGAAGCACAGGAAGGATTGGTGGGGGAGCAGGGTAGGTTTTCCATTTTCTGTTTTGGAGGCTGCTTGTGTGGAAGGATGTGGAGCTTGGCTGCTGATGCCATCTGGCAGCGAAAGGCTTGGCACATCTGCCTGAACCACAGGGAAAACTGCCTGAGGCAAAGGGTTAACACAAAAATCAGAGTCCCCAAGAACTGGAAGAACAGAGAGAGGTGACATGATGCTTGGGTTTCCTGCTGAATTTATTATCGTTTCTGTGGCACAAGCCTTATTTCTAAAAAAAAAAAGTAATGAAAAAAGGAAAAACATTTAGTCCAAAATTAAACCCCTATTTTATCCTTAAAAGTAAACAGGTACATTGTGGGACATAAATGTGGAAAAATCCCACCACCACCCGCCACTGCAACCTACTACTTTTACATAGTTGACAAGGAAGGTTACTTTTTATTATTCCTAATTATACAGAAGCAAACTTCTCAGGTTTTTGGCAAAAGAACTCTTTCAGTTGCACTTCACTAGTCAATCATTCACAAATAAATTCAAATTAGGATAGGTGTAGAGGAGACCCATTGATAGGACAGAGAGGCTCTTTCACGAAATTATGATTTACTCAGCCTACCTAAACAACAGGTCAAAGGAGGCAGGGATGACCTATATTAACACACATGAGATGAAGAACTACTGAAACTAAACAACAACAGTGGTACAAGTACAGGTGGGAATAAACTGATCATGGAAAAAAAAAAAAGGCAAGTCACTCTGAGACCTACCAGCATTAAAATAACTTCCTGACCATTCTCTGTCTCATCAATGGCATCTAGCCTTGAACTAAATTTGACAGGCATGAAGCTGAAACTGGACAGGAGTTAAGACCAACCTACCTAGCATCTTCCTCTCTTTTCTGCCTACGGACAGCTGCTAGATTTATCATTTTGGAGCAATATTCATCTGAATTCACAATACAGGCTGAAAGAACAAAGAAGCATTCAATTAATAATAGATAGGTTTACCAAGCATATTTTGATACTGGCCATATAAAATAATTGGTATAATTTTTCTATCCTGGCACATTTTTATAACATCCACTAACCACCTAGAGCCAGAACCTGCAAGACACTCAAAACTCTCAGTCTCACTGGAGAGGTGCTCGACATCATAATTTCCTATGAGGGAACTGTGAAAAGCCCTGTAATTGCTTTATCTTTTTAAACAGCTATCCATTAGATTGTTACAGTAAATTCCACTGTATTAGGAACCATAAAATAAAGCAAGCTTTTGTGGCTAAAAAAATCTTTATCTATACCAAATGTTAACAGAAGAAGCCATAGCACAGTTGCAGTTAGCGACGAACAAAAACATTTACCAGAAAACAAACTGCAGATTCAAGGCAGTATGGCCTGTTTATCTCACCTAACTTTAGCTGCCTGACTGAAGGGTCCAACACAAGTCTCATCACATGGACAGTAGAAACATCGGCACCTCCCGAGGGTATTTCACATATTTAATTAGGTTGATTGGCTCAATCAAGTGCCTTAGATTGGTAGGCCCACATTTGGCCAGATCCAGTGGGATACAAAAGAACATGCTTCATTAGAAGTTACCTTGCCTCTCCCGATGCTGGCTGGTGGGATCAGATTTGACCTTCCTTCTGCTCCCTTCACAAGGCTGCATGCCATTAAATGAAGCGTGACGTGTAAACCTCTGCTTTCCAGTAGCACACATCTGATACAGGGCACAGGCTTCTCTCTGTGTCCCTGGCAGAGGATCAGATGTTGGGCTATTCCCTCTCAGCTCATCTATGGGAACATAATTTTGTACAACAGCCCTTTAGGGAACACAGCTCATCATTTAAACTTCTGCCATGTTACTGAACTTGGCCATAAGAGAAGAGGTAACTCTAAACCATTCAAACCCCATAACCCTGAAGCAGACCTAAGCTCAATAAGCACCAGCAGACAAGATAAGGGCTTCCCTCCTTTCCATTCCACAGCAGCTGCAGCAGCAGCTACACTGGTGTGTGTAGCCAGGAAGAGAATGGGTGGCATTAACACTGTTCTCCACTTTTAATTTTTCCAGGCACTGGCATGACCCAAATATATTACCAAAGGGCTTCCCTTTCCTCTGGCTTTAGCCAAGAATCAGCAGCTTACTGAAATGCTCTGGCCCACTGTGGCCTCCTTGGCAGAAAAACCTTTTATATGAGGGGATGTATGCAAGAAACAGCCCTGCTCTACCTTGATAAGTCCCCTTACAAATAAATGAATTCTCTAATTATGACAGAATTGTTGAGATTTGGCAACCCAGAAAAGCTGTGGACCCAGATTTGGACATGCAGACGTTATCTGCCATTGCTTTACAATTCAGTTATTCACACAATTATGTAAGCTAGTGTAAAAATACCAGCAAGACACAGTATTCTTCAGCACCCCTCTACAGTTCCAGCCCTTGAGCATAAAGTCTAACGAGCAGATATTGAGCTTCTGGCCAGCTCAATAATCACAGGGTGGACAATGAATGCTGAGCCATTCTTTACACACTGAAACAACCTTTTACCACTTGGGAAGGATTATCAAAACAAACCAAAAAGAAGAGAGATGCAGGTACACAAGTTACCAGTCTTTCCAGGGAATTCCACAGGCCCAATCCACTTGAAGGCTGGTTTGCGTCCTCGTTCCTCTGTGACATAAACTTTCTTGATGAGGCCTAGGCTGGTGAGAACATTGGCGATATCATACAGTCTTCGTACCTTTGCTAACAAGAAAGGCCAGAAATGTCAGACAGTCATGTTTACAATGTATGCACACTGTACATATTTTACATGGCAACTTAATTCCAGAATATCACCATAGCTTTCATAAACAGGGTGGGTAAAATGAAACTAGGATGGACTTAAGCCACCTCTTTTGAGGCCTGCCATTGCCATCTCCCACCTGCCTGTCACTGCTTCTTCACATCTTAGCTGCTCATCCACCTTAGTTGCTCAGATTTAAGCTCACCTACCTCATTTTGATGAAAATGGGTTAGGGAGTGACTACATCACCAACTTGCCCAAAAAAGGCAGCTAACTCCATGGGGTAGAGACAAGCTTTTGGGGGCAAGAGGCACATGAGTGCAGAGCTGATCATAAGAAGACATATTTATCATCTTAAAAATGTAACACTCTTAGAAAAACCTCTGTGACTCCAATAAATAACATGTTTGAGCTGAGTATGATACCCACAGGTTGCCCAGCTAAACTCCTCACATTCCTCCTGGTATTTGGGATAGAATTTTAAGACTGAAGTGCAAGTACTTTACCTTAAAAGTACTTTAAAGACTTAAAATAGAAGCATTTTAGAAGAATTATTTACTAATGCTGAGATTTTCCATGTTGTTCAACGGATTGAAGCACTAACCCCCACTAACTAAAAAGCAAACTGTGCCATCCAGCTGTGAAAGATTTCTGGGGTAAAAAGAAGAGGTAACATTTCTCCAGTGAAGAAGATAAATATATTATTTAATATAATGCAATTTAATTTACATGAGTTCTGAAATGTCATTCAGAACAGTACAGGGAACAAGGTTAAAGGACAATAAAAAATTCAAATAAAAAAAAATTCTCCATTCTGAAGCTAAAACTTGAACATAATTGTCAAATTGACTCTTCCCCACCCTATTTTCACAAACTGGCATTTGCAACTAAAAAAACACCCAAACCAAACTGCAGCAAAAGACCTGACCTGCTGTTGTCATTACCTAGCGGTGTCAGTCCAAACATGCCCCTGTTTTCTTTACTCACTTATAGACTGATTTGCCTCTCAACGGCCAGCTTACTTTTAAATTTGCTGTGGTCCACTGTATCCTGGGTTTCTTCTATCAGTATCTTTGCTGCGATGTCCAGAGTTACTATCTTGGTCTTGGAGACAAGGAGCAACATGACAAACTTTTGGCTCATAATCCGCAATGACTTGTCCTTTCTGCTGTTTGCAGATGCTGTGTTACAAATAATACCCAAGCCTCTTAGCATATATCATCCATCACAGCCAGAAAACTAGCAAGTAGGTTTCTCACACGCAAAAGGGGTAAAGCATTTCCTTGTCAGGAAGCAGATATCTTTTGAAAAGCAATATAAATTAAAGCACGCAGGAATAGCTTTTAGAAAGTCAGATTCCAAAGCTGATTCTATGCTATGTTACACACCTCTGCACCACTCTAATTTTGTGACTCCAATGGACTTCGTAACTCAAACCGCTACGTATTATACGGGCAATGTGCAAACAGGGGACAGATGGAAGATGGCAACTTCTGTCTGGATAATCATTTACTGTCATGTACTGGTGGGGACAGAATGCTAGGGACAGGATAGAAGGAAGAATTCTGTCTCCTATGTGTGAATGGTGTGAATGTGAATGGTGAATTCAGCACTTTTTAAAAAAAGAATAATTTTTTATTACTTCATTTAAAGTCACATAGTTAACTGGTGAAAGAGATTTGTGTCTGTGTATCACATCACACACATTAGTTCTCTTACCAGAGGTGCAGTCTGGTTCTGAAAAGTCCAGTAATGGTCTGTCTTGAGAATCTGGAATAATTTCCTTTTTCTGTACTCCAGATCTGTAGTCCAAGTCCTGCTCCTTATGCTGGAAGAAGGTCATTAGCTCTCTATACTGCAGCTCTCCTGCTTCCTGAAGCATTTTCAGAGTTTGACTGAGGTTGTGCCAGCCATGCCAACAGTACTGGTTCTTGGCCACACGGCTAACCAACTGCAATGACTCCAGGATATTCACTATGTCATAAATTCGTCTCCGCTCAACTCCTGTTTTTAAGGGGGGCAGATAAAAAAAAAAGGCAGATACTCATCTACTTTTGCTGTGCTTTTCAGCAAAACAAAACAAAGAACAGGCTGTTCTCTGAGTGTTCACAACTTTATTTTTCACTGTTCACCTGGACACATTACATTAGATCCATCCATATCTGCACAATTAAAAACTGACATGTATGGCTAGGCCCATGGTATGATGCTTTGTCTATTTTTTTAACTACTGGCCCAGCCATAGTTTCAGTTTAAAGCACTGTATTTAGAAGAACTGATTGCAGTCTGCCCAGCCCTACTCAGTCAGACCTATCCGGACTGCCCTGAGCTTTTCAGAGCACTTGGGCCCTTCTTTTGTCAGAGAGCTTCAGCGCTCAGACATGTACCTGTATACAAGCCTGTGTGTAACTGAGGGCAAGAGTCTGAGCCTGGCACTGACACAGGGTAGATACAAAAGCCTGCTCCTACAGGCACCAGTAGGAGTGTGGTCCTCCACTTGCATTTCCAATGGCACAATTGATGGCTAAGCACATACCATGCAAAGGAGCGTCAAAGGCTTCACAAGGTGCAAAGCAGTGGAGAATGAGACCCACTGTTCCCAAATGCAGTAGAAATGAGCCCTTGGTGCTGGCTGGATTTGCATGAATGGGAAACCTATGAAATAAGTCCAACTTGGGTTCAACCTGACTGACATGAGCAAGGTTGGGGACAGAATATGAATAGGCCAGCAGCTCTGCTCCCAAATACTTGTGTCCAGCACTGTTTGAAGCATGGCTGTTATATGTTAACACAGTGCACTATACGCTGGTGGCATCAGCTACATCAGAAATCCCAGAACAGTTAACATCAGCTGAGCAGAACAAGAGCTAGCCAAAGGGAAATGTTTTGAAAGACATTGCTGCGGAAGGCAAGGCCTTGAGGCATCTGTTTGCCCATCTGGATAATATGAATAATACTTACCAGCCTCAAATGGATATTAGGATAAACAATTCATGAGTATTTCCAAGTGTGTGGAGATCTTGAAATGAACATACTCCAAAAAAACAGGAGTGCTACATATATCCTGGTGTCTGTCAGGCACCAGCAGCACAGCTCCCTTTGTGGTCTCTCCATAGATCTTCAGTGAACAAAGCAATATACGTATGTAGTAAAAGCTATATTACAACCATGATTTGTTACAGAGAAAGCAGCAACATCAGCAGTGAATAGTTTTGTGGTCCCTGAAGCAAGTGGATACAGACAAGGAAGGAAGTGAAAAACAAAGGGAGAAGAACAAATACACTCACTTCTGGGAGGTAAAATCCCCAACAGTGTTTCCAAACAAAATTTCTAGTATTTAGGAAAGCAAGGTAATGCCAATCCCAACACAGAATAAAGCACTACACAAGGTTGGAGCATAGGCATCTCATGCAAACACAGAAAGGAGTAACTGCAAAATCTGAAAGAACAATTCATTTTAAAAGTAATTTATTTAACTATTTACTTCATCCAAATTCTCTCCTATTTCCAGTTCCCAATACCAAAATACCAAGGCAAATAAATAAGTATTTCAAGGACTTTCTTAGCAGTCCTTGCTAAGAGCCACAGAGGACATAACTCTTCTGTTCCCTTTCTTCCCCTAAAAATACATTTATTTTTGCTACCTCTTTCTGTTAAATACCTGAGTTCTAAACATACATACAGTATTTATTTAGTTTAAGTCTGATTTTATAAAGTCCTTCCTAGCTAAAAGGCAACTTTTCCAAGGACATAGATCTTTTTGTTATTGGTGTGACCTGGCTGAGTTCTCTCTTCCAAGTTTTATTGCTTCTCTCAGATATTTCATTAATCTTTTAACTAAGACCAAACCTAACAGCAGACCCAGCAAATAGACTACTCAATACCTTCTTGCCACCTCAATACAACACATTTTCTCATTCTACTCTTACAGGTCTTCTGACAAGCTCCCCTCACAAGACAATATTTAAAGCTAAGATAACCCTGATGAACCATGAGATCTTGGAAGAAACCACGCCTACACGTTACTGAAGTCAGGCAGTAAACACAGGTGATTTCCTAACACCTACTAGTTTGCAGTTCTTTCCCCAAACATTTCATTTTGACAAAAGCTGTTGTTTATAAGTCCTCCTTCAGAGGGTTTGTAACTCCTAACTCCTTCAGTGGTCAGCAAACAGAAAATTCAAGAAAGCAGAGTTGGTAAACAGCTGGAGGATAGATCTGTCTAGTAAAAAGTACTGTCAGAAAGCAGATTTCAAAATGGTAGTGTTATCAAGCAGTAAAGACACTCAGGAATATTAGGCATTGCCATCTCTTGATTAGTATGATTAGAAGAGCATCCAGATCCAGTGAGAGGCAGACCTTCAATGTAATCTGTAAGAAGGATAATCCTTTGAGAGCCTTCCTGTTGGGTTACCCCAGGTGATCAGTTAGCCCATTTTTGCAGGTATACATACCAAGAATTGAAGCCACTTCATCCAAAGAAATAGTAGTTTTTTCTGTTGACAACGGATAACTTGGATAGCGAGCTAGAAACTTTTGGCACAAGAGTCCTAAGCTTTTCTGTTTTCTGCTGGGCCTCTGCTTTTCAAATTCATCAACTGTGCTGTCGTCTACCATATCATACTGTCAAAAAATAAATGTTAACCCTTTAGCGCAGAGCTTTAGAATCAAGGCATAGCCAAGTGAGGCATATTTCAGATGTTAGCAATATTTAAGCTTGGACTTTCTAATAAGGAAAAGATCATGGACTCCTTGCAAGCACAGAGCACTTGGGTGACACAATTTTGCTTGCAAGCTCTTCTCAATTCATCACACAAGGTATTTAAAGAAAAACTCTTATCTACAAAATTATAAAATAATGGTTATGCATAAGGAAACAAAACAGTAAGACCAAACAGTCAAGATTAGCAGATGGTAAGATCCTACATGGAAGGAATATTTCTTTTTGAGAGGAGAATGTATATTCCCTGAAGCACCTCTGGATCTACTAAAACAGAAGACGTAAAAGCCATCGAAGAGTTCCTGCAAAACTTTCAAGAGATTTTACTGCTCTTTCCAATGCCTCTACAACTATAAGAAACCAGGCTGGGGGGTGGGGGGGTATGATGTTCAGAGACTATAAAAGGTGCCACCCAGTCCCCGAACCTTAAACTTAGTCAAGCTATTAGCTTAGGTGAACTTTGTAGGATGGCCTGACTATGGTCTTTCTGTCCTGGAAGGGGGGGAAAAAAAAACCCAAACCACCAAAACTGTGATGGCAAGAACGTATGAAGAGGTATGTTTATTACAAAATGAGAATGATGGGAGGATTTTTCTGCACTGGTAACTTTGGGGGTTTGCTTTTGTGTCAAAAAAAAAATAATAAATCTCACCCTCTGGCAATGGAAAGCCGAGAGTGATGGCAGCTGTTAAAACCCATGTTTCTTTGCTTATGAGAACTTAACTGTCCTTTGTAAGTTGTGATTAAGTGACCTTGTGGCTGTTGCTCTGATTGAATTCTTTGAGTTTTATATGGTATGGAAATAATAGTATTCTTATGGTTACCACTCATGTCTTTTGTAAGTTAACTTTCTGTGTTGAGAAAATTAAGTGTAACTTTATTAGCTAGAAAATGTTTGAACTCTTTATAGCAGCCACTCCAAAAATGCTATATGATCTTAGGTGGCTTAAAGTGATCATTACCACTAATTTTTAACACTGACTTTTTTAATTACTGGAAGTTATATTAGGAATTATCTTTAGAGAGTTGTTTGAAAAATTCTCCAGTTTAGGTAGTCATAAAGGAACAGACTACTGTCACTGTAGATGCAGTAAAATCTACACTTGTAATCTGTACCTATCAAACGATTCTCCTCTGCTGGAGAACCCTGGAACTAACCTCCCCTCATGGAAATCACCAAGGAAGGATATTCTACAATAAATAATCCAGGAGAGGGAAAGCAGTGGCTGAAACAAAAGAAATAAGTATGAAGGAAGAAAACTGTAACGATGCTTATTACAACCCGATATCCTCTCCATGGACAGACTTCCTAAAGCAAGGACAGGGATCAGCCTCCACATTGCCTGAGTCTTGGCAAGTAAAAATCTTCCTAACACTTGACCATGCCATCTGACTACTAGTTTAGGGGCTGGGGGAGAAAGGTTTCAAGTGACCACTCTGCGGGGCTGTCATGGACAAAGTACAGGATTTCAAAAGTATGTTGTAAAATATGCCCTCCCATTGTCTAATTTATTTTGAAAACGCCTGTTTAAAATTGATCTGGCAATTTTCTTTCTAATGCAATTCAGAAAATAGTGTCAGAAGTACTTAAGTTGGGGAAAATGACCGTTTAAGCTCTATTTCCTTGACTGTCCTTTAAAGCAATAGTCAGGCTCTCGAGGGCTCTCAGGTCAGTTACTAGTAAGACAGTTACTTTTGGTCTTTGAAAGCCTTCCTGCTCAGTCAGTGCTGCGTAGGCAACTGTTGCTGGGAATGCTTTACAATTCTGCAGTTTTCCATAGAAAGCGAAGGACCAGATGGAAGAAAACTAAGGCACAACCTTAAGCAAGGTCTGGTCCTAAATGAACGCAAGGTAACTGTGTTCTTAATCTCACCTGTAACAGATCAGGTGTGTCACGCTGCTCACTGTTTTCTACATGTCTGAAAAGCTCCTTCTTCTTTTCCCTGTCCCTCATGTCAGGGCTAGCAGCACTAACAAGCATCTTCAGGTTAGCAGTGGGGGTCCAGGGATCAGGCTGAGGTCTGTCAATGAGCTTAACAGGTGTAATTGGATTTCTTTCCGGGGTGCAGCCTTTTTGCTTTGACAAATCAATTGGTTCATTCTTAATTGGAGTCCTTAGGGCCATCCTGGATCGATCAAATATGTTTTCCTATTAAAAACAAAGTTCTTTAGACACAACAGGAAGGAACAGTCCCAACCATCAATTTCATTGTCCTTATGAAGGTAACTGTAATGACTCATGCCTTGGCACTCCCACTTATATTTAGCACAGCTCTGCCTTTGTTAGAAGTGGTAAAATATTCTACATGCTACTGTACTGGAGGCAGTGTATATGAGATACTGCCCTGAATTACAGAACCTGAGGTCAACTAGTCAAACTGACAGCTTATCGGACTTTTAAACTCTGACTGTTATTACAAGACAGCATTTCCCACAAACACAAATCACCAAATTAGATTCAAACGAAGTAATGCGTTGGTCACATTACACTTAAAAAGAAAACGTGTTCTGCTTGAAGGGTTCCTAATGAAAAGCCATGCTGGGGCTGCATCTCAGACTGTCACAAAACATCAAACTGAAGTGAATGTAACTCTGCGTGCAAGTGAAGCAAGTTTTGCATTTGCACTATCTGCTCCTCAGAACAATGGAGAAAATCTCCGTAACTATTCCTTGACTACAGCTAAGTATTGCTAGAAGGAAAAGTCTAGTTTCTCACCTGATTTTTATCATTCTTTGAATGCAGCTCAACTCCGACCAGTCCCTAGCTGCAATCAAACTTTTTTCATACTTCACCTTTGGGTCAAATTTTACTCCTTCTTACGGCAAGAACTATCACTATAGATCAACTAATTTCAAGAGACTGGCTGAAGAAAGCATCAATAGTAATCCTTGAGCTGAGAGACCTGCTTTTGATCAACAAGAGACACTACTTCACTGTAGCCTGTTAGTGCAAACAGGCTGCCATATTAGCTTTCATTGCAGGATATAAAAAAAAAATAATGAGGTCCAGGTATCCTAAACTTGGCACAGAGCAAGACTTCCAAAAATGCCCATGCAGAAAGCTGTAGTTTGTTTTGGCCCAGGGAGATCAATGTTCTATTTTTAGACAGTCCAGCCATCATTTAATTTTCCTTAATATGTTACAAACAGGACACTTTTTTTGGAACTCCAGCTAATATTGCTCAGTGGTTTCTCTATTTAGTCCCTTGAAACGACTGCATGCACCTTGAGTGAAGTGAGAGAGACAGTGAAGCAGTCAGGTTATCATCACAAAGCTGGCAGAGCTTACAACTTGCTGGAATTGGAAGTGAAGCCTTTAAAACCACAGTAAACTGCTTTTAAACTATAAATCAGGCTTGAAGTTGTTAGCTCTTCAGTCTACCTATGGCTTTTTTGGTGTTGGTCTCAAACTGAGCAAGTCTTGCTCAGACTAAGATCACCACTTCATTTTTTTCAAAAAAAGTTTTAAAGATTGAACAAGACAAATTTAAGGCTGGATGTTATTAGCATGTATTTTTTGTGCTGCAAGAAGTCTAATTCTAAAATGGAATATAGGGTGAAAGAAAATGTTAAGTTACTATTGGTTTGCTGTAAGAACTTTCCCAAGTTAATTTGCTTATTTTATTTGGAGCAATTCAGCTATCACAAGCTGATATAGATCTTGAAATAGGTGATTCCAAATATCATCTTATTAGGTATGGTCTAGCTAGAAAGGAGAAAGAAGTTCTAATAACAACTGAAGCTGGCTTTTAGTAGGAACAGTTCTGTAGCATTCAAAGTGGAAACTAATTTGGCACATCAACAGCATCGTGCTCTGACCGCTGATGAACGCTCCTGCATACATTCACCTATGAATTACCTAAAAGGATATAATAAACATATCTCTTGTTACAATTAACAGCCAGTTATAACTTACTACACTGATAAATAGGGGTCAATTTAGAGGCCATGATACTTCTTGGAATACATGTTCACACGGTGTTGGCAATTAGTATATTTCTTGTAATTTCACATACAGCAGTGAATTAACACTTAATCTGTTAGGAGAAAGTCTACCTTCCCATCAAGGACTGCTGAACCAACCTACTGTTCCACTACCTCAAATATTTATGTTTGTGCAACTATCACAATGAAAAAAAGTAGTGGCACTACATGATCAGCACATGTCTGTTATTAACCTTCCAGATCCGTTTCCTGATGTCATAATCGCCTACTAAGGTAAGGCATGCTTTTAGCCCTTCTCCCCTCTTTTTCAGTAGCTGTGATGCTCTATGAGCTTCTAGCTGTATTCCACAAAACCGCAAGGGCAATTGGTAGAAGTATGGAATTCACCTTGGTCCAAGCAGACATGGCTTACAAATACAAGAGGACAGGAAAGTCTGGCTTAGTGAATTCTGTATGTAAGCAGGAATTGAAACAAATCTCTGAGATAATGGGAGCTGGGTCTGACAAGAACTACAGCATCTTTGGAGGACTCACTGAGCATAGGCAGAAAGTCATTAACTGGGTCTAGCTCAAGAGACGTTACTGAGCAAGGTATGCCTGAAGCTAGATACCCTGTTTCCTGGCTGGTGGGGTAGGAGGGGAACAACGAGCTTGTTCCTTGCTGAGCGGCACTGCTTAGCCTCCTGACCTGGGAACACCACTGCATGGATACAGACCAGGAGGCAAGCACATCAGACGTGCATCAGCATGCTCAAACTGCTGCTAAATAACAGATTGAAGGCCTAGCCTATTCCCATTTCATGTCGGGCCTGGTGTAGGTTAGCTTCTGAACGGTGAGACTGTACAAAAGCCCCCTCCACCTTACCCAAGGGTAGCCACTGGGATACTTGAGATCGCCTTGCGAGTTCTACTTAAGCGAAAGCTAAAAACCGTTTCCCTGGGAGCCAAAGCATACATACTCGTTCACTGAATGACAACGGCGGCA
The DNA here is from genome assembly GCF_023638135.1 of Falco biarmicus. Taxonomy (NCBI): domain Eukaryota; kingdom Metazoa; phylum Chordata; class Aves; order Falconiformes; family Falconidae; genus Falco; species Falco biarmicus. The sequence continues at coordinate 32,600,656 of NC_079292.1, read as the reverse complement.
TGACTCACGGTTGCCTTACCGGATTGTCTTTATATCCTAACGGTAGCGTCGGAAGCCCCTATGCTCCAAGACGGGCAAGGCGCTGCTGCACAGACCGACGTGCCAGGACAGGCCAGGTACGGCGGCCCAACGGCCAGCACCCCAGCGCTGCCGCTGGCAGCCGGAGCGACACGGTCAGGGCCACTCGCCCGCCCCGACCCGCCTCCAAGCCCCCGCCCGGGTCGAGGCCCTGCGCCCCTGCACGCAGGGGCCTGGGGCGCCCCCCACCCGCCCCGGCCGGTGGAGCGGCCCAACCCGCAGCAGCCCCGGCCGCCCCCCGGCGCTTCGCCTGATGCTCCGCACCGGGGGAGGCGGCGTAACGCGCGCGGGGACGCCGCGGCGCCGGGGACAGACCGGACCCTCGGCCACCGCCGCTCACCTTCTGGGCCGCCTCGGCGCGGCCCCGCCGCCCCGGCCGGCTGCTCGCCAGGTCCCGCAGCGCCAGGACGCTCACCTCCATCTGCAAAACAAGAAGGCGCTTTTAGCCCGGCCCTTAAGAGCGGCCGCTCCCATCCCCGGCGAGACGCGAGGGGAGCGCGGCAGCGCGGGGCTACCCTGCCGGGGAGGGGGGACAGCCGCCCCGGCCCTGCGGCGGCGGTAGCTCCGCGCCCTCACCTCGGCGGCGGCGGGCGGCCCGGGGCGCGGGGCTCTGCCGCTCCCGCCAGGCGCCCTCAGACATCGCTTTACAATCCGGCCAATCAGGCGCGGCCCGCCGGGGAGCCCCGGCCGCGCGGCCGGCCAATCAGCGCGCGGGCAGGCGGCGCGCGGGACGGAGCTCCCGCCCGCGCGGGGCCGTTTCGCTCCTTTTCTTAGCGCGGTCGCCGGCGGCCCTCCCCTCCCCCTCCTGCCGCCGGGCCGCCAGCGCGAGGCGAGCCGTTGGCAGGCGGGAAGGGGCGCCCGAGGGCGAGGGGGGCTGGGCGGGGGCAGCAGGTGAGGCCGGGGGGATCGCAAGGTCCCCGCCGGGGCGGCCGGGCTCCCCCCGGGCCGCTGTGGGGGCGAGCGCGTCGCTGAGGGCCAGTTCCTGACGGGAAAGCGGGGGGGTGGGGGCCCTCTTTCCCGGTGCCTTCTGGATCAGTCCTGAGACCTCCCTGCAGGGGGAGGAAGGGCTGAGGCAGCGTCGGGAGGGTGCAGCCTTTGTCGCTCGGCCCCGGCTCACGGAGAGCGACGTCGGGCTGGCTGGGTGGCCGCGCTGGTTGGCTGGGTGGAGAGCAGCTGCCCGGGCCGTGGGTCGCTGCCGCGGCTCCCCGCAGCGGGGTGGGCAGGCGGCGGGCTGGAGTCCGGCTCCTGCTGCTGCTGCTGCTGCTGCCCCTCCGGGGGTGCTCGGTACGGGCCTGCGCTGCCGGCAGCCCCCTTCGGCAGGCTGGGTGCAGGCAGTCTGCAGCGCAGCCCTGGGCATCCTGAACAGGGTGTGATTCTTCACGGTCCTCCCCTGAAACGAGCCAGCTGCCGGGGAGGCGAAGCTAGCACTCGCTTTGGGGAGCAGCCTGGGCGCATGAAACTTGTCACCAGCCCTGAGCCGGTCTGCTCCGTGATCTTCCCTCCCTTGCCACCTCACAGTATGCCATGATAAGGGAGGAACAGGGAGAGAGCCTTTTCCGAAGTTAACATCTGAAGTCCAGGCAGCCTGTGAGCTGTGCAGTGATGAGTTTTCAATTGGTCCTATTGACTATGGAGACACAATGTTGCAAAAAAATGGTAGAAAAGTTTTCAAAGTAATAACTTTCTGCTATGCAGAACTACTTCAGACTTGAAAAGTGATTGCTCTAAGCTTGAGACCCTTTCTGAAGAAATTTCCTGTGTAGAAGTGTAATTAATTTTGCTTTTAAAATTGATTTTGTACTTAAGATTTTGTTTTGTTATGCTAATGATGGACATGCTACTGCCATTATTCCCATCTTGTTTCGTCGTAGGAAGATTTCCTTCTGAAATTGCTCATGAGTTAGTAATGAGTTGTCACAGAAGAAAAACTCCAATACACAGTTCTGATAATTTATAAAAATATTCATTTGTTAATTGTGAAGAACAGAAAAAGTGATTTTTTTTTCTATAGGGATGTAGATAATAGATAAATATTAAATCTCTTGCACTAACTTTAATTTATTTGCTCTCAACCTATGCTAATTTTTTCCTTTCAGCAAGTTCCAGCACACCACAGTTTGTTGAAAAGAATGAAATATAAACTCTAAGAGAAACTTTTCAATTAAAAAAAACAATAACCAAACCACAAAAAACCCCAAACCTTTATAAAAAAGCCCTTTACACTTTTAAGCCTTGGTCTTTTTATTGTCTAGAGGAAAATAAAGTCCATAATTCCAAAGTATGTCTCTCAGTATGTATTTGCATCCATAGCAGTTACATAGAGTCATTTGTAATGAGTAAACTGTTACTACTTCTCCCACTCACAGTAACTCAAAAACAGACTCATGAGAATCATAAGGGATGCAGAGTCATGGAAAATCTAAACACAAATCTTGCATCGTAGACTGACATGCCCAGGCATGAACTCTAGACCAAAGTAAGGAAGTTGAGAAGAGAGTTTAGCAGCTGAGAACCTGCTTGTGTGCTGCACCCCCAGTGACATGAAATTGCCATCTGGCCCCTTTAGTTGTCTACATGAACTAAAATGACATGGAGAAATAGATTCTCAGACCTTTGTCTTAGACCTGTCACAGGCAACTGAGTATCCGTTGCCAACTAATAACATCTGTGATAAGGTATTACATGCCGTGAAAGTTTAAGAGGTCTAACTGCATTTGCAGCTCTAGTACAGAGACTTTCTGGTTAAGAGCTTGATGGTGAGGACCTCGGTATTTGAATCACTTGCTGAAATACAACGTGCATGCAAAAGGTCATTTGATCATTACAACAATTGCTTCTAGCCTTAGAAATCTCTTTATTTATAAGTGATTAAGCAGAGTATCTGTAATTTGGCATGAGACCCAGCAGGCCTAAGTCCAGTTGCCCGTTGACGTCAGTTACAGGCTATGCAGAGAATGAGGCATATCTAGTTGAGATGTTACTGACTTGTAATGCCATTATTTTGCTGCTGGAATGGACCTGTGGCCTTAATTGACACTCAAGTCTTGTGACTTACTTTAGCTTAAGGGTGGCTCTGAAGAGAAATAAAAGTGCTCCCTACAAGTCATCAAGGGAGAATTAATTTGAATCAAGTTTGACATCTGCTGAATCACTGCTTCATTTAATTTTGCTGGTGTTTTCCATGTGCAGTATTCTTGGCAGCTGGCTTGCTTACTACTTGAAGGAACCTGGCTAAAGTTATGTCATGGCTGTGTTCTGGACAAGCTGCTGCCTTTTGAAGATGAGACAGCTGAGTCCAGTCTCTGGCAGGCTGGAAGCCCAGCCTGTTTGCTAGGTGAAATCCAGCCCCAGGTGTATGTGGAGTACTGGGTGTGGATGAGAAGCAGAGAAAAAGAAAAAAAAAGTGTCAGAGGGAGAGAGGCAGCCCTCCTGTGCTTAAGGGGAGTGCTACAGCCTACACTGGCACAGGGTACAGTAAGGGGTATGAGCTGTATATAGACTGAGGTGGGAGAAGTGAGACATAGCACCAGATGGGCAGCTGTGGGAGCTGCAGTGGGTGTGAAGGGACACTGGGTGCTGGTTTAGTCTGAGGAAATGATGTGTGTTTAGACTGGAGAAGCCCCATTTGTGGGAAATATTGGCAGTGATCTGGATACAGTAATTACTCTTCTGTAATATGGAAGTGAGAACATTCAGAATCAACATATTAATCTTAAGTTGTTACATAATGTGAGGACCATCTATAAGAAAAATATGTTATTTTTTTTGTTAATCAGTGCTAATTTTTTCCATAAGATCAATACACGTTATTGTAATGCATTTAACAAGCTAGTTCTTTGTTCAGTGAAATCAACAACCAAATCTCTTCTGATGGTGAAATGCAAACCTTAACCGGTAAACATGTGAGTTAATCAGAATAATACTATGACACTACATTCCTTTCCTAGCTGTAGCAGCTGAAAGAAGCTTGTTGATTAATCAGCTAAGATTAATTATTGCAGCCATACACACATATATCGTAATATGCTCCAAGATTATTTTATATCTAACTTGATATGCACAGGTGATCTAATACAACTGACAGGAAGGCATTTACAAATTGACTGCTGAATTTAAGTACAAGTGCCTGTTCTTTAATGTTTTTGTTATACAATTTTGTTACAGGACCAAAAAAACTTGTCTGATTATTCATAATTTTTCTATGAATGATACATGGACTAGTGTATACATATTTTTTTTCTATTTAGCATGAATATTATTAAGAATTAATGTCCTTCCATTTATTTCCAGACTTGAAAATACAGTATTTCTTGCAAGGTAGAGATGAAGATGCCAATACTTTGTGATAGAAAGCCAATACCTTTGGCAGAGGAGATGGGTAAAAACAAATCACATCAATGTATCCAACAGTACTTTCCATCATAGAATAGGAAATAGGTTTTAAGAAATTAGTACCTTTAAACCTGTATGACTTCCTGTAATGCAAAAAATATGCCAGATCAAAGACATAGTAGTGCCTGTCTTCTCTCTCCTCTTCCCAGCTGCCTTTTCCTATGAGCTTAGTTTTGATGGAAAGTTGTCTGGATGATATTTGAAAGTTCAGCTCAGAGTCTATGAGTGAGGAAGAGACAGATCCCCGCACTGATCAAATTGTGAGGCTCTATTTCCATTTAAAAGCCTGTCTGAGTAACCCAATTGCTGAGCCATCAGGGAATCTGTGGACACCAGCTCTTCTGCCAGTGAAGGCGCTGGCATGCCTGGTTTCTGTTGTGGATCATTACTCAAACTGCTCCTGGTTTAGGTGTCATCTCCTCGATGGGGCAGCTTGGAAGTTCCCACCCTTCGATGACCTCAGCTGCCTTGCTCTAGGCATTTTCTGCACTGGCATGGGAGTAGCCATGACCATTCCACATTCAAGAACTGAGGACGTTGCGTTAGAAGTGATCCTATGGATCATCTGGCATCAGTAGCTGTGGCTAAAATACAGAAACAGGGCTGGGAGTGGGACCTGAACTCAGCAAGGCCCTTCTCTCACTGTGCTTTGGGGTCATGTGCTTTTGGAATTTGCGTTCACTGTGACACAGAACCCCAGCTCTGACAGGAGGGACAGAGCGGGGGCACAAGTAGACCACAGCTGGGTGGCTTAGGTAAATGACAGGTAATATGTACATGTTGGAAACAACTCCAGTAGAGGAAAGCATGGAATGAGTCTACCATTTTCTGAGTGCTGTAGTTGCTTAACTGCTCTGTCAGTATCACAGGTTTGTCCCTTGGCTCTCTCTTATCTGTAGAAGAGTAGGTGATCTCCCTGGATCCAAATCAAGGATGATGCTGATGGTGTTTAACCTGAGGCCACAAGCTGGTAGAAGAGCTTCAGATCTGGGGTATTTCCCATTGCCTAATTCAGATGCAGCCCTGCTCAGGGTTGCAGGTTCACAGGAGGCAGCCAACTGTTTGCCTAGTGTAGGTAGCTGCGCCAGCTGGATTGAGAAATCCCTTCTGGGAACTGAGCAATTGGCATGGCCATGCCTCAGTCCTTTTATGGGTCTTATCTCTAGCAACCTGCCCACGGTCACATGAGGAAGCAGGTAGCTCACTAAATCAAGTCTCTCTAATCATCTTTGCACCTGAAAATCACTTCCAGCTGCTGCTTTTACAAAAAGATAAATCCTTCACAAAGTTAGCATTACACCTCCAGTGATTATTGCATACTGAAATTAAATGGCTCTTTGCATACTGAAAATAATGGTCAGCTCTGTAGAAGGTTATAATTTCATTACTCTTCTCTGAGTTGCATATAGTTTGCCAAATGTCCCATACCATAAACCTTCTCTACTAGGGCTTCAGGTAAATAACATTTCGGTAAAAAGAAGTGAACAAAGAATCAATGTGTTTAGTGAAAAACAGCTTTGAAATTATTAAAACAATAAAGTATTAGATGGTGACACCATAAGGCCACCATGATAGTTGGTTGAAGCCCTGTCTTCCTGCACGCTATGTAGTATCTTTATCCTGGACAGCCCTTGATCTAAAAGATAAGGGGTTATGGATATCTTTCAGCTGATTTCTATATCATAGAGACACAGTGTGCACTCTCTTTTTGTCTTGTCAGGTTACTTTTTGTGAAAAGTGCTTAAGTGCTTCTGCTTAGCTTGTTTAGACTCATCCTGAGATGAATCAGGACCTCACAGCACAGGGTGCTATTCAGACATGGGACTATACATCTCCCACGCAGCTGCAATCTCCATTGATTCAAGTTAAATTCTAGAGTTCTGTTCTTTGTTTCTTCTGTGGAATATCAAGCAAATACTGTACACAACCATTTCTGCCTAAAATTCACAGAAACAGATCTGTTGTTCCATAAAACTGTCAGTAGTTTAGCTCAAAAAAGGATGGACTCTGTGCTGTAAATATTCAGAACTTCTCTCTAGTAATAATCTGTTACTATTTCATTGTGCAGAATGGTTCAGCAGCACTAGTTTCCTCTATGGACCTGCCACCTGAAAGTTTGGCTTTTTGAATTGGCAGTAAAATAGAATGCCAAGTATCTTCTTACAGATGAATGGTTTTCCTCCTGATTTCAGTCCAAAACCAGGACAACCAGCCTCCCTCAATCATTTAAAAAATCCTCTTGAGACCAAACATGGAAAATATGAATTTGAAAAGCAGGCTTTTACCTAGAAATTATGATAAATGTTATAACAGAAGTCCCAATATGACCCTAGTGATGTGCTACCTAGAGAATTCTGTAAGAACATTTACAGTCAGTGATGCAAACTATCCACAAAATATCCTCCGGTAGAGGAACAAAATCAACAGATGGACAGACACAAAAGAAAAAAGGAAGTCACATACTTCTTAACTTTGTAGCACAGTATTTCTGGCCATACACACTCCTGACTCATTTCATTATTCTGCTCTGTACACTTTGATCTTATATGATTGTCCCTAGATTATAAATCCAGAAGGACCACTAGATCATTCGGTCTGACATCTTGTGTATTGTGGGCCATTAAATTGCGTTCATTACCCTTGCATTGATTCTGAGGACTCTGCCTGGCTAAAGCCTGTGTTCCAGAGAAGCATGTGGTATTGATCTGAAGACAACAAAAGACAGCGAATCCAACATTTCCACTACTATCTGTTTAACTATTATTCCATTGTCCCTGTTAATATTTTTTTTCCTCATTTCTAGTTGGATTTTGTCTGGCTTTGGTTTCAAGCCATTGGTTCCTGTTATGCTTTTCTACTCTGAAATGCAAGGCCTTTCAGGCACTGCTTTTTCCCATGGCAGTATTGGAACCATAATCAAGTCACCTCTTGCTCATTTTAACAGACTCAGAGCAAAAGCCTTAATTTCTCACTAAATGCTATTTTTTATGTTTATGGAGCAGATCCTCTTGAGCGCCATTATGTGGCACGTGCAGGACAACCAAGCAATCAGGCCCAGCCAGCATGGCTTTATGAAAAGCAGGTCCTGACTGACAAACCTGATCTCCTCTGACAAGATGACCCACTTAGTGGATGAAGGAAAGACTGTGGATGTGTCTACCTAGATTTAGTAAAGCCTTTGGCACCATTTCCCATGGCATTCTCCTGGAGAAACTGGCTGCTCGTGCCTTGGATGGGCGTACTCTTCTTCACTGATTAAAAATCTGTCTGGATGGCCGAGCCCAAAGAGTGGTGGTGAATGGAGTCACATCCAGCTGCTGGCTGGTCACAAGTGGCGTTCCTCAGGGCTCCGGACTGGGGACAGCTCTGTTTTATATCAGATCTGAATGAGGGGATTGAGTCACCCTTAGTATGTTTGTAGATGGCACCAAGTTGTGCAGGAGTGTTGATCTGCTTGAGGGTAGTAAGACAGAGGGATCTGGACAGGCTGGACCAATGGGCCAAGGCCAGTTGTATGAGGTTCAACAAGGTAAAGTGTCAGGTCCTGCACTTGGATTACAACAACCCTGTGTGTCGCTACAGGCTTGGGGAAGAGCATCCGGAAAGCTGCCTAGTGGGAAAGGACCTGTGGGTGTTGACATCTGGCTGAATGTAGCCAGCAGTGGCTGGGGTGGTGTCCAAGAAGGCCAGCAGCATGCTGGCTTGTATCAGAAACAGTGCGGCCAGCAGGACAAGGGCAGTGATTGTCCCCCTGTATTCGGCACCAGTGAGGCTGCACCTCAAATACTGGGTTCAGGTTTGGGCCCCTCACCACAACAAAGACACTGAGGTGCTGGAGTGTGTCCAGAGACAGGCAACAAGGCCGGTGAGGGGTCTGGAGCACAAGTCTGATGAGGAGCAGCTGAGGGAACTGGGGTTGTTCCTCCTGGAGAGGAGGAGGCCTAGGACCTTATCGCTCTCTACAGCTGCCTGAAAGGAGGTTGTAGCCAGGTGGGGGTCGGTCTCCCAGATGACAAGTGACAGAACAAGAGGAAATGGAACGTTGTGCCAGGGGAGGTTTAGATTGGGTATTGGGAAAAAAATTTCACTGAAAGAGTGGTCAAGCTTTGGAACAGGCTGCCCAGGGAGGTGCTGGAATCACCATCCCTGGAGGTATTCATAAGACATTTAGATGTGGCACTTGTGGACGTGGTTTAGTGGTAGACTTGGCAGTGCTAGGTGAATGGTTGGATTTGATGATCATGAAGGTCTTTTCCAGCTTAAACAATTCTATGATTCTATGATTCTGATGCTTTCAAATGACTACCATTTTTTTAACAGCTTCTCCAATTTTCCTGCCCGTGTTTTGAAAATACAGATATTCAGACTTTATATGTTGTCACTGTACCAGTCTCACTAATGCTTTATGCAGGTGCAAAATCATTGCCCACTGCTGATCCTCACTGCCTTAGAAAACTGCATGCAAAAAGATTCTCCCTTAGAAAACTGCATGCAAAAAGATTCTCCTTCAGCAGAAGTAAATTTGAAGCTAAACTGTCACTGGACTCACTGCCTATCAACCTAGTGCAGAAAGGAGAGCAGTTCCCACCAGTCCCTCATCTTATGCATGTGCTGTGCTTAAACAAAGCTGGCCTGTCTGGTGCCAGCTTCTAAAGACAGGGCTACCAACACAGATAAGGAAAATCACTTCTTAATAAGAAAAAATGGGGGAAATCTCTACTGCCAGCAGGACTGAAGAAGCTCTTAGCTATTGATCAAATCCAAACTTGAAGTTAAAGAGCACCTTAGGCAAACTTCAGCCTCTAAGTGCAGAATGTTGTTGCCAAAAAAGCCTCTGCATATCAACCACCAGGCCCCAGAAGCCAGCTTTTCTGGGGAAGAAGGAGACCTGAGGTTTTCACCTGAGCACTTCCTGCCACCTAGTAAGATACTAGACTAGACCCAAGGCTGAAGCTGGGCTACCTTACGCCGTCACCATCAACTGTGGCTACTGTCAAAAATATTTGCATGGCCAGTACAGCACATTTGCTTTATTTAGTGAGAGCCAGAGTTAAGAAATTATTTAAGAGGTCAGTGCCAACTTACAGGTCCTTGACCCTCAGAGTGGAATCTGAAGCCCAGTGCTAGTCACATTCAGCATTTGCAGAGGTAGGGGCCACAACAAAACCTAAAACTCACGCGCTTGGTGGGAAGGCCTTTTCACCCAGACAACAGGAGATAATGAGGACAAGGCTGAGCCCTTAAGCCTAGGTTTCTGCAAGTGTCTATCCTGTGCGATACAGCCTGACACAGCAGTCTTCAAAGCAATTAAACTTTGGGGTGAAGCCTTGAACTTGAAAGTGTACGTTGCACAGATCTCTGGTGACTATGTCGCATTATTTAGAGGTTTTGGTTTCAGAAATGTGTTGCCTGGATGTTGAACCCAAGCTGGTGCCATCTGACCCTGCACCCAGGCTAATAAACCCTTTTGGAGAGCAGAAGAGCTTGTCACTACGGTCATGTTTTTAGCCTCCTTCCTTCCATCATGGGTGGAGTAGTAGTCAGAGCTACTGTTGCTTATGTCACTTTTCTTTGTTCCTTGCCACAAGTCTTCCTTTTTGCCCCCATCCAGTTTGCTTGGAGCTGCCCTAGATCTGTCATCTTACATGCAGTGGTATCTCTACTGCTTTTCAATATTTTATTTCTTGGGGTTCTGAGCAAAGGCAGCTCCATGGTTCTTCAGGGGACTAACTGCAGTCAGGCAGAACAGTAGTGTTTACTAGCTGCTGTGCTTCCACCCAGAAGCATTGCTTCTAGGCTGTAGTGTGGAGTAATACAGGTGCACTCATGCAGGGCTGTTCCTGGGGTAATAAAATAGCACTAAACTGGTTCTGCACAGAGCCATATGATATGTCTCCACCTGTGGTGAGGTTAGTCTGTAATCCAGATAAATTGCCAATAAGCAACAGAGCAGAGCTGACTATATATCTGGTCCTGTACAAATGCATTTTTAAAAATAATGACACTAAAAGAAAGCAGTGCTTCAGCATTGCATTTGATAGATGGTAGAGGCTTATTTGACCTGCAAAGAAATGAAGACATTTAGCACCTTCCAGGAGAAAACCCTGAATCTCTCAGCATTTGTAAGGATTTAGTATTATACTTACAATGCTCTTCAAGGAAAATAGAAGCCAGCAGATCCTTATGGTTAGCACATGAAGGCTGTGATTTAATGGAATTTCCTTCCTGATATGAAAGGAGGCTCTTGGAAGTGGAATAAACTGAAATACCTATGTGTAATGATCCTGTCAGGGCTAGAGAACAGGATAACATTGTTATCCTGTAAGTTTTGCAGGACATATTATATTACAAAAAGTGCCTTAAAGATTTCTCTAAATACATTTTCCTCTCTCTGATGTTTGTGAGCCAAAGGTAATATTTTCCTCTTTCTCTGGTGTATGAATGTGGATGATTTGGCAGGGATCAGCCAATGCCATAAAAATAACACCAGAACAACTAGCCTAATAGGGTTTCAAATGCCAATACAGAATGGAGCTGCAAGTGTCTCTTAAATAAAAGCTGAGTACCATTTGTCTAATGCTCAAGACGTGCCCTACAAGCCTCACAAATCAGCTGGGGAACTGCTAGGAATTTGGTAAATTTTAAGACCTGACTTACTATAACAACCTGTCGGTCTCAGTGCAAGGGATCAGTTATGAATCTAATTTGCAAGTCTAGAAAGGCTGCCTAACCTCTAGACAGTTGCTCTTTGTTTTTCCCTTTTTGCATTTCTTGCTTCGGTATACTAAAGGGAAAGTCAGGGGAAAATATCCTGTCATCAACCAGTCAAATTTCCAAGCAAACTCTTTTTAAAAAATGTTTAACTTAACAACTGGGTGCTTAAGCCTGATATAGTTCATATGAAATAAATGGAGAATAAGATGTTCAGCTAGAGCCTTTGGAGTGTATTATGAGCAGTGCTTTACTAGAAAGATTCTCAAACTCACTTATATATATATTCTTTTAGAAAAACACATACAAGCTTCTCTTGGAAGCAGGGATAACAGTACCTTGTCTGAAATATAACTCTGGCATATGCCCTATAGGGGAGATGATAGCAGGAAACAGGAGGAAGGACAGAGAAGGACGTCACTTAGATTGGGTCTGGTCAGGCCTATTGGCTGCAATTCAGCTGGGTAAACACACTCGATATCCATTTTATTAAAGACTCCTATGTACAGACATTCTATCAGTTATAGGAAGGATACCAGATGCAGGGAGGTTACCTTGAGCAAAACTCTACAATACCCATGTCGCCCAGTAATTATGGTTAGTGCCGGTGAGTACAGGGGAACATAAGAATGGCCACGTTAGATTAAGTTAGAAGTCTGCCCTGAGTAGGCTGGTGTCCCGCAACAAGCAACAGCACTTAAGGAGCTATTTTATTTTTTTTAAAAAGCACTTTTATTAAGAATAAAATCAGAATATCAAGGAAATGATCCTTTCCCTGATCATTCTTCCCAGGTTCAGCACTTTAGGGAACTTTCTGAGAAAGCACTTGCATCTAGACTGTCAGGCTGAGCAGCTGCCTCTGAGCTTAGCTTGCACAAAGTCCCTTTTGAACTCATCTGCACTTTTGGCTACCTTGAGTGTTCTGGAGTGACAAGTTCCACACTGTCGTTACACAACATGGAAAATGCTTTGAAACATTATGCCTGATTGAGTACAAAGGTTTTCTTTACATTAAACTGTATGTTACAACAGTAAGAACGAACAAGTGAAAGGTCTGCTGTGGTATCCCACTGTAGTATTGATCTCCAAGTGTGTTCATGCTACCAGTTGACTTGCAGGTGTAAACCGTGTATTTATGTGGCAGTGCTGTCCTTATTCCCCAATGCCCTCTAGAACGAGCTGCTGTACCTGAGATGCAGTGTGTGCAATCAGAGGCTTTTGGTTCCTTTGGGAATTCAGTTATAGCATGAAATTAATCTCTTTAAGCTACTCTGGTTGAGTAGTTGAAAAGTGAAAATAATTATCAAAGCTCTGTGGCCTCTAGTAGTTACGAGAAACCTCTCAATATGCCTGCACTGCAGCTTGCTAACAGTTTGCAATTGTCTGAAATGACACACTGCTTAAAATAGATAACAACACTGTTTTCCTCTTGAATGGCTGGAAAGCTGCAAAAACCAGGTAGTCAATCACATACCTTTAAAAAGCCACTCATTTTCAGTGCAAGCATTGAATGAATTGCTTATTCAACATAGCCAGTGTCCTCCTGACATGTCCCCGGGTAGCTGGGAATGCAAGTAATTAGGCTCAGTGCAGTGACTGTCTTTTTAGATGAAATAACAAGAACAGATTTCACTGGTACTGCCTACACTATCAAGAAAGAATGCAGTATCTAACCTAAAGAGTTGGCACCAAACCTTAAATGGAAGCTTCTGCTACTTGTTTTGGCTGAATACCAAGGATGGCTAAATGTAAGCTCGGGGCTTACTTTCATTGCTTGGTGAAAATTGTTAATAATATAGCGTCTTTACTTAACCCTTCTCCCTTACTAAGGAATCAGAATAATTTCCAGAAACATCAGTGATTGCTTTTACTCTTTTTTTCAGTTCGTACTTTCTTTTTTTCTTTTCCTTTTTTAAATATTTGGTACAAATGAGAAACTTAAAGGTGTTCAGGAGAGTGGTTAAGGAGCCACCTGTTCTTAGTCAACAAATATGTAAGAAAGTAATAAGAAAAAATGTTAGCAGATATATTGTGGCCTTGTTCACAACAGGCTTTGTTCCAGATTAGGCTTGATGGTCCTTTCATTGCTGCATCAACAACAAATAATAATTACTAGATTACTAAAGTACCTGGATGTCTAAAGCCCTTGAAACTCACCTGAATGGAGTCCACAGTTAGAGGCTCCCACTCCTGCCTGGGAGATTGGGTTATCCTGGAATAATGATTAGACAAACCTGCCCCTGAGACCTGACCTTGGCTTTCAGCAAAATATGATTAACAGGCACTAGGACAGCTTGGTATCCAATATCCAGGAGGTGTTTTCAGTTTTGCATTTCTAACCAGATTAGGGCCGTGGAAGGATGCTTGAAACATTGGTTGCAGACCCAGAGGAGAGGCAGGATTTCAGATCATCCTGTGGTCAGATGGATTAGGCTTGTCCCAGGCTCAGCACATCATGTGCTGAATACCTAATTCTGCCCTTTCTGCAGCAGGACCTTGGCTTTAGGAATTCCACACACAGCCTGGCAATTCCCAAATTCAACCTGAAATTGACATCCAGCTGGAGTTCAGGCACAGATGCTGAACTTTCCCAATTACTTTGCTTCTGGGCACTCCTATGTGCTTTGGAGGAGTCGCACAGAAGGGTATGTTGCGAATTTACATTCCTAGGGCACTGGAAGGAAATGCTGAGTGATTTGGAAGAGGAGGTTGCATCCCACTGCCACCTTCAGTGGGGCATCTTGGTTGCACTTACTCCAAGAACAGCAGGTATTCTCAAGCATTCACCTCATACAAAAACATGGCTTCTTGGACAAATCACAGAACAAGTCGTCTGCTGCCACTGGCTGGTGACTGGTGACAGTGATTCAAGGTCAGAATCTTGTTATCATTGCTAGAGATTAGCATAAAGCATTTACAGGCATGAAATGTCCTTCCTTTGCTTGGGGCTTGATAAGTCCTCTAGCTGAAGATGAGGAAACACCTCTTTTCTTGTAAAGAGGCTTGTATTATCAGTCTTGCAAATATGTAGATGGATTGGCTAAAGCTTCTGCATTCCCCTGGAAACTGGAAAGCATACTAAGGACAAATTATTTAGCAAGTATACGTGCATGTACAGTGAACTTAGCCACATCATGTGCCTAATTGAAGCTCTCAGGGTTTTGCTTTTCTTATGCTGTCTGTGTAGATGTAGTGTGATATGGAGTAAGATTTGATTCATGAGGATGGTGATGTTTAGAATGACTGGCTGTCAGTCAGTATTGATTCTGGAAATCAACTGTTGCTGGAACAAATTTGACACAATAAAAGGTCTAAGTGTATACCTGTCGCTATTCATTTGTCCTTCCTGGCCATTTTTATAGGTGTGACACTGCATCTGAAATGAAAAAGCATGTTAATAGTTCAGAGGTGAAAACAACAGTTGATGTATAGAATGTGGTACAAAAAAAAATGCAATGGGCAGCCTTCTGTTTGCCAAGTAATTTCAATGAAAATACCTTGGTATACCATCTGTTCACTGAACAAGGTAACTCAAACTGAAGTGCAAAAGGCCCTCTAAATCAGAGGGAAGGACAGAAGGACAGACTTCAGCTACTGTATTTAAGTCTTTTTAAGACTCCTGAAACAGCTTGTGACTATTCTTTTCTTACAAAAAAAGATCTATGACTTGTACTGTGTATGTCACATAGGCAGAGGATAAATTCAGCATGCTGTGGACAAGAACTGTGAGGACTTAAGCGTGCACTTATATCTGGCTGGTATATCTTGCTCATGCACTCTGGTCTGTACAGTCACCAGATTTGAGTTTAAAGACGATATATTTTTTGTCCCTTACTGCAGCATGGGGTCTTGTTCTCCAGCTGATTTTTCCAGACACTTACCATTTCAAGAATTCCTTGCCAACTTGGGGCTTCCAATGCCTTGTAATCTACTTGTAGCAGGCCTACAGCACATCTTTTCAAATTTTTAATAATGGAAATATTTATTTTTCCCCCTATGTGTTATTATTGAGAATGATGATGTCAACACACCTCTTTTAAGTGAAGACATTCCCTTTTCTTATGGAATTACAGTATGTGTTTCTGCAGAGTACTTAAAGATACATTCTCAGAAAGGAGTGTGTTGTGTTATTTTTTGTGGCCGGAAACTGCCTTTTATGAGCAACTGGACTTCTCTGTTCAATATGTTGTTCGATATATAACTAGTCTTGGGCCCAGATCCAGACATCTGATTTTAATCAACTGGATGTCAATACCATAATTAAGCAAAAAGATATGACTAATTTGATTCAGCCTGGACTTCAGTCTTTAAATATACTTGCTATTTCTTGTCAGCTTGGCAAGCGAGTGACAGGAAAAGAAAAGGGAGATGGAAAGGAAGGTAGATTATTTATTAAACACTTGATGTGACCATGCTCAAGATGTAGTAATTGTCCTCACTGTTCATTCCGGCCTCTCTCCCTCCTTGCTTTTCTGGAGGTCCCTGCTGGCTGAGCTGTTTGCCTGGCTGCTCTTTAAATCTCTGGAATGATTTGGCTTGACAAAACACACACACTCTCAAATCCAGGTTATAGTAATTGCATACTTTCTTGAGCAGAAGTGCTGGTTTAGGAGTTCCTGTCCCTGGGTACAAAAGGATTACTTCTGACCTTGAGCAGTTGCCTGTCCCAGCTTCTAGCACAGCTCTATGGGTTCTTGGCACTGTGGAGAGGGACCAAGTATCTGGAGGTGGGAAGAAAAGAGAAGCAGGAACTTCTTGCGACCTTGCAGAGGTCTTTCAGAAGACCTCTTACAGAGGACCACAGGCAGCCCAAGGATAGGGCTGGCATCCCAGGGGTGTTGTTTCCACCTGCCAAAGGGGTGATGATCCTTCCATAGCCCTCCCTCTCCCTCCCACCTCCATTCTGCAGTTCACCAGCACCCTTTTAATGTGCTGATACAACTTTTTTTTGTGGCTGCCATATATGCCAGATCATAAGATACACCAGACATTAAAAAATGAATATTTGTGGCATGTTTTTAATCAGGATCCATTTTTAATCTGGAACATTCTACTGATAATGGTTTAGAGCACTAAACAGTTGTCTCAGCATAATAATGGAGAAGACGAAGGAAATAATTTCTGAAGTCCAGAAAGGAGGGATGAGGAGAGGAAGTATTCTAAATCAGCTTTGCAGCAAAAGGAGAAAACAAAAGGAGAAAACAATAATGCTCAAACTAGGAAATTTTCTCCTAGAGAAAAAGCATTAGGATTTTGTTTCAGCAAGACCTGGCTTGGAGAGCCTTCTCCCTTCAACTGGCACAGCTGAAGAAGCTGTAGACTCCTGTGGGGCATGGGGGTGAGGGACCAGTTGGGTCTAGAAGTTGTAACTTGCCTAACCACTTCAGAGGCACTGCTACCATATACAAGCCCAACTTTTCTCCACTACAGACTGTATATGTAATGTATCTTCACTAGTTTGATGTAGCTTATGTTGGTATATGCAAAACTTTTATAAACCTGAAGGAGATTTGACCTTTTCATGCAGCTTCTTGTACTGCTCAGACAAGCACAGAACTGCCTAAAAGGATCTTTAGATATTTCTGTGTTAGAGTCCTGAGGTAGCAAAAGAGGGTAAGGCTGTGCTGTAACACAGCACACTTTCCGGCGTGATGGACCAAAGACAAGGCTGAATGCTTAAATGGAAGAGGCAGAGCATTGGTATTACAAACCTTTTAAAGACAATTTCTATTAAAAACATTTCCCCACATCTTAGCTATTGCAAAATGCAGACTTGGCAGAATTTATTTTTTATCTAGCATGTCAAAGTTACGGGTTCAATTCAGCAACATCTTGATGAATTTTATGGCCTGAGGGTTTTGCTGCTATTTTTGTTTTGTTTTCAGACAAACGAGGTCAAACTAGATTAGCAGAGTGGTACTTTCTGGGCTCGGAGTATATCAGGGGTCCTCAAACTTTTTAACCAGGGGGCCGGCGCGCGGATGCAGTGGCAGGCAGCCATCTGCGGCTGCTTGGTTTCCCCCCCCAACCCCCGGCGGGGGGGTCTGTAAATACCAGGGGCCGGATTGAGGACCCTGGGGGGCCGTATCCAGCTCATGGGCTGTAGTTTGAGGACCCCTGGAGTATATGAAAGATTAATTCATTTTTTTTCATATTCTCCTTTATAGTTACAATACACAAATTATCTACCATAGCAAACTTTATTAAAAGGGGAAGGGGTCTCAGAACTGGTCTTGTTTTCCTGTTGACTATTTGTTGTTCAAAAACTTTCAGTTGTAAGTTAACTGCAGCATTAAAACCATCCAATATTAATATCGATATCTTGTAGACAAAGATAATGTTATACCACTTACTGGAACAAAAATGCATGTAAGCTTGGAAGCTGAAATCATCACTAAGGTGTTGGCAGTTTTAGTGGCTTTAAAAATTTCTGCTTATGTTCTAATCAACCTTCAGTTATTCAGGCTCCCAAGGTAGCCATTCAAAACCAAACCAATCTAGTCGTCATTCTAGTCAGGTGTGTCAAAACAGCCCTTACTGGTGGAAGGTGCATGGGAATTCATATCCAGCAAATGGATTTCAGGTCTCAACTTTGACCCTTTGTATTTCTAAAGCACTGATGTTATTTAAACATCAAAAGAATAACAGTTTGAAGCAAAATTGTTTGTTTTGGCCCTTTCAGAAAGACAGTGTCATGTAGCTGTCATGTGACTGTGTGGAAAGGTGACCATTTAGACTATTAACTGATGTCTAGTTAGATCACGAAGTATTTGAAGGGTCCCTCTATAGGAGAAAATTTAAAAAGCAAACATCATCATCATAATTACTGGGGAGCCCTGGCTGAGGACACATGAGGTATGAGTTCTGTCATTGCTTTGTTGTGCTACACACAGCTGGTCACCACACTGTGCTGTGTGTCAGTCTCTCTCTCTGCAGAGCAGGGAGGAGGATGCTGATCTTGGTAAAGCATTTCAGAAATCTGTTTATGAAAGTAGTAAGATATTCGGTAGGACTTAATTATGCAATGCCCAATTTATGCAACCTGGTGAAGGTCAAATCTGGATATCTTGAAGAAAAATCTTCAGGCTGTCAAGGGGAAATACACTTGGGAAGGCTGCTGCAGAAGAGCTACCAGACCAGAGGAACAGCCTGAGCAGAAAGCCTCATACTTCTGCTGCATACAAGCTCCTGTTAGCTGTTTAGGTCTTGGTAAGATGATACCTTTCTGCCTGAAAATTACTTGATTTTCATCTCTTTATTTTTTGGCACTTCTGTGGCAGTCATTTTGGAAGGGGCATCTGTCATTTCCTTCAGCAGTCTACAAGCCAGAGCTTGTTTTCACAGTCATCTGGTAGATGCTCCCAGCATGACCAGCATGTCGCCTTCTGTCAAAAAGGATGCAAGAAGGGAAGGAGTGACAAAGAAGGAATTATCAATTAACAAGGCAGAGAAAAATTAAGGAGGAAAGGAGAGGAGAACAGGGGGTTCCATAAAAAAGGAGCAAGTGAAGAAAAGAGTAAGATTAATGGAAGGAGGACAGTGAGTCCTGTTATACGCTTGAAAGGCAAAGCACACCTGTTCACAAGGACTTGTGCTTTTTTTTCATATGGAAGAGTGGCAGTTGGAGATAGGCAATGAGGTCTATCCCTGAGGAAGAGCCCAGAAAAGTGCTGACCTGCTGCTATCTTAATCTCTGCAAGCATCACACAACCAATGAAATAGCAGTGCAGTTGCAGTTGCCAGGACAGTGCACAGTTCACTTTGCCCAGGAAGTTCCACCATCAGGCTTCACTTGCTCAGGTGCACAGTGGTGTTAAATGGGGGAGAAATGTGCTCATTTCACATGACCCAGCCTCCTCTGGAGCAGGGGTAGGGATCAGTCTGCTGAGGCAGTTGAGAACTCTTCAAGGAGACAGAAGAGCAAGTTTCTCTGGACAAGTACAAGCCATTCTTCAAGCTCATTAAATAGATTTGGTTTTTAGCTTGACTCCCAACAACATAGCTGGTAGTCTAAATTCTGCCTACAAGTAGGGTGAAGTCTATCAGATTACTGCTTTAGGAAAGCAGCTAAATTAAGCAGCTAAACTTAATTTCTCTATTGAGCTTTTTAGAAGTGCTTCATCTCTTTTTAGTTATAACCATTCCAAGAAATAAAACCCACGGTCCTGAAAGTACCTTCTTCTTTGTAAACTGAATAATCATCTTTTTGTTCCAGTGGACCATTTAGAGGCGTATTGCAAAAGGTGCCCTGAACCAAACAGATTTACTGTTACTTGTCATTCCTAAAACCCACAGAAAATTGTGTTACAACAAAAGTTAGTGGGTTTCATTTGCTCTGCACATACAGATCTTCGCAATATTATAGCATTATGAAAACTACTAATTGCATGTAAGGTGTTACAGTAGAGGAAGGTGGGTATGGGTAAGGATCCTGATTGTCCAACCAGGAAGCAAATGCATATATTTGGTTTTGTTTGCAACTTCTGTAAACCCCTGGATATGCCTGTGAGCACACACTGCCCATCGGCCACCTATGTGACATGCGAAGGGAAGTAGTGAATGTGAGGCAAAGGCAACATATTGGAGAGGGACAGTGAAATGTGTGTGTGTGTGCGTGCATGCATGTGTGTGTGTGTGTGTTTATAATAATAATTTAACTGAACAAATTCTAAAGTCCAGAAAAACATTTTTGCCTATGTATGGGTCTCATCTTTTGGAGGGACAGTGCTAGCATATGTGTTCACCAGACTATCTTTTTCCTCTTCACAAGGAATCATATTACTGTATTCCCCTTTCTAGACACCGGGTCCCTGAGGAAATAGATGCTGTGTAGCAGGAACCATTTAATCTGAAGAGAGCTGGGCTCAGAGCCACAGGCATGAGGAGGGCAGCATCCAGTGTTTGTGGGAGGACAGTCATTGCCTGTGAGTTCCTGGCTGTTGCTACTGTTCAGAGGGACACAGAGACTGTAGCACTAGCTGGAGAGAGACTGAGGAGGGTGTGGGTTATCTCAAATGCCAAAATACCTTGGTACAGCTCTGGCTGGGCTGATTACTTAACATCTGGCAGAAGAGATTATGCTGAGATACTGGGTTTGCATGGATTGGAAGCTTTTTTCCTGGAGGATCTTAAGGAGTTATGTAGCTGACAGCCTGCTGGTCCTGACAGCCTGCTCTCTCTGCCTTCCCCCAGCAGGGTCCCTTCTGCCACTGAGAGGAAAATTTCAAGGGTACTTTGTAGCCTCCTGATATTTTATGCTGAAAAGTAGCCCCTGCAGGCACCACACTGGAAGTGACTGCTCTGAAAAATAAAAGAGAGAATGTTAATATCTCCTTCCTAACATTAAGCAGGGACTCTACCAGGAGACTGAAGTATGGACAAAAAATCCCAAGGACTTTTCCAGCTTGATGCCCCAAACAGTCTGTGGAGGCTGAGCCACTGAGGAGGAGCTGTGGGTCATTCAAGGTCCTGCCTGACACGCTGGTGCAGTCATCTGCAGCTCAGCATAGACTGTACACGGCTGAAGCCATTCAAGTGTGTATTAAGTCCAGAAAGACACTGTCCTTGGGAAGAAGGTGTTGGCAAAAGAAGTGTCAGGGAGCAAAAGCACAAACAACTGGTCTGTTGGACTCCCTCAGGCAAGAGGGGCCCTCCAGAAAGTGATGGAGTTTTGACATTTCCTTCAGATTTTATATAAAGTCCCATCATATTTGGTCTTTGTCCTGAGTAACTTTTTGTGACAGCCTGTGCTCAAGGAAATCTTTTATCTTCATTATCTCTAAAGATAGCTTCCATCTTCCAAAAGAAAGAACAAAACCCATAAATCCTAAAACTACCAATGCAAAAATGCAAAGGAAAAGCAGAACTTGTGATATATATCTGGTGACCATTTTTGATGTCAGTGTTGTGGCTTTCAACCTATTCCTCATTCTGAGCTTTGCCTTCAGCACAGGAGCTTCAAAATGGCCTTCTCCCCTGTCACCACTGAGGAAAAGAGGACCTTTGCAAATCCTGCTTGTGGTTGTGATCTGCAAGCTGAGCACTTTCAAATTAAGGGAATTATTGCTCAGAATGAATTACCATGAAACATTTGTGCTTGTTCATCATGTCACTTGAGGAATGTGTTTTACATAGCATTTATATAAAGTAGTGTGAAACATAAAGGGGCCTTGGACAGCAGCTAAGACATGGACCTTCTCTCCACCCATCCACAGACGAGATGGTCCGCTTCTGCTCTGAGTTCCGTGACAGTGGGCTCCCAATTGCTTAGGTGCTCCCGTTTAGCTCTCTTTCTGGGAAACCCCTGAAGGAAGCCAATAGTTCAAGCGCAGACTGAATCCAAGCCTGCTAATTAGAGGCCCTGCAATAATTTCAAACTGTTCACCAGATCCCTTGCAGAATGGGGGCCACAGGGCTGTGACTGTCCTCTGCTGCCTTGTAGGTAGTGGTGATCTCGTGTTCTACTACGCACGGTCCCCTCTTGCTGTGAAGCCTGTCTGCCCACAAAACATACATTTCCTGTGCTCCATGTCATTGTTTTTCCTGAGGGCCTCTGAAAGCTAAGCTTTTCCTTAATACACAAGAAAAAAATCCACAGCCAACAGCTATACATTAAAAAATTTCAAAAGATAGATATTTCATTTTATGGTATGTCATGATTTGTTACTTAGGTGCTCCTTAATCTGATTTTCCCATTCCATATTTTTCCTGCACTGTAAAGTTTGGGAATCTTTCTTCGGTTTTGGTCTCTGTAATAGAATTAGACACCTGCCAAAGTGACACAAGTCTATCAAATAGGTGCTAGCACCAAGGGATTTACTGGGCAAAGGAATCCTTAAGCTATACATAAAAACATCAAACGGCTGATCTGGTAAAGTATACGCAGACTTCAGGGGAAACATTATAGAACTCCTTAGAGCCTTGAGAATGGCCAGACATGAATTATGCTGATATATGTCCACATTACTACTTTATTGGGGAAGATAAGGGTAAAACAGGAAAATCAATCATATTCAAGCAATCCAGAACTACCAAATACATCTTCAACTGCATTAGGTAGCTATTTTTCATCCACTTATGTAGACAAATACTTTGGCTTGATCATAAACAAAATAAAAAGTATGTTTTTATCACTGGTCAATTTAAGCTTTGCTGCAGACATAATGGAACAAAAAGGCACAATAGCCTAAGGCTGCACATTTTGTCTGAGGAGCGAATAATTTCTTTTCTTTGTGCCTGAGTGCATATTTGTTTTGGGAGGAAAATGCTTTTTTACCTGGAAACAAAGTATTTTTCAGTGTTTTGGCTTTGATTTTATTGCTGAACATATTTTTAGGAAGAATGCAGTTAAAATAGCTGTTCTGGAAACAAAAATAGAGTCTAACCTTTGAATGTTTAGTAATGTGAAATGTGAAAATCTAAATTTGTAGTAAGGTCCTATGTATCTGGTTGTTTTCTAGCAAGAAAACTTTAACAAGAAACCTGAATCTGGCCGTTTGAAAAATGTATCATGTAACCCTACTGCAGTGATGGAGTTTTAATCTATTTCCAGAAAGAGCTGTGCTATATAATTCCACAGTTCACTAGGATTCTGCTGCTTATTCAAGAACACTTACTGAACCAAAGCAATCTTTGACAAGTTTGAGGCTTGACTCAAACTAATTAAGCTTGTGAGGATTTACAAATGGCAGTCAAAATCTTGCCAACAAAATATTCAATGGGAAACAATGTAGAAGCTCAAACTTCTCTCTGCAAATTGAACAGCTTTCCTTGGGGCTCCAGCTAGGAGTCTGAGGCTTAGGGGATATCTTTGATTTAAAGAGGGGTTTTCCAGAGTACAAAATGAAAACAAAATGCTTAGGGACCAAAACATTTTATAAACTTTTCCTAGTAGGCTGTGCTGAATGTCTGAAAATATTAATCAATCTGCAGACAGAAAACTGAATTGCCTTAACCTGGCCTGTGCATAGACTCCTAACTTGGTGCCACAGTATAGCAAGACATATTAAGCTAAGCTAAATATGTAGGTTTTATTCCTCAGTTGCAATGAGTCAGGAGCATGCAGATGGTTAGTTAAAATCCTTTGGATGATGAGTCAGCTTCTCAGACCACCGTAACTCAGTCATTTGCAGTTAACTTGGTTGCCTGTGATAGTCTGACTGTACCCTTGCTGAACAATGAAAAACCCAGCAGTCTTAATTTTTCATTTTCTGAACATTAATATTGTACGTGGCACTAGATGCTTGCCACCTGGGTGTAACACAGCCCAGTAATGTTCTTCAGAGCCTACATGTCATCCCATCCTTTCCATTCCCGTGTTCTTTCTTGAATCTTGAGTGAGTTGGGAGGGTTTCAGTCTGGCAAATTTATGTATTTTTATATTGACACTGAGTCAGCCTGAAAAGTCATGAGTGTATTTAAGGATTAACGACCCATCCAGTATTAAACATGCTCGCATTCATGGAACTGGCTCCCCTCTCTGAGTCTGCATGATGTCCTGCAGACTCAGAAAGGGGAGCCAGCTCCATGAATGCAAGCATGGCCAACCCATCTGTTACAGGATTTAGACTCTGGGATAAAACTGCTTCCTTCATGTAACTTGTGCTTCTGCTGGTACAATCCTCATAAGAGGATCCCTTACTTAACAAAACCCAAACTGGCCCTGTTAGGAAGAAAATATTTACTGAGCTGCAGCTGGCTTTCTGAGCTGCATTTTCATAAAACCAGATTATTGCTGATACTGGCATTGAACCTTTCCCACCTACCCACCTCTCACAGAGTGTGCTGCACAGCTGAGTGGTAAGAGATGCTCAGAGGATGATGGAGAGCAGGTTCCAGAGGGTGAACCCCTGGAAAGAAATCCCACAGGATGTGGTATAGGATATCTGGAAGTCTTGCATATTAATGGAGAAACAGCTGGAAGTGGGTTGGGACAGCCTAGGACATCAGTTGCCTGCATTCAGAGAAGTGAATCAAACCCAGAACACTTCCATTACCTTTAAGAGAATGTGATGGTGGAGAGGCACTGGGACTCTTAGTGATAGGGTCTGTAGATGTGAGTTTTATCAGAAGCTGTAGCACTTACCTGAGCCATGTTATTCAGCAGTGTGGCACCAGACACTCCACTTTCCAGTAAGGAAAGTTCCCCAGCTCCAGAAGCAAGCAGGAAATACTTTGCCAGGTTTGTCCAGAGGGAAAAGCAGCTGGTGGGGGAAAGGGTCAGAGGCAAAGAGTCCAGATCAGTGCCAACATGTTACTTCCAGGGAGCAGGAAGAGGAGTCTTAGAGTTATGGATCTAGGCTGGCGGGAGGACTTAACAAATGCAAATCAGTAGGGTCTTGTGTGTTTGCACAGTTTTCTTCAGCATTTACCTTGACTTGAGCTAGAGACCAACAAATAAAGAACTCAAGTTTCCATCAAAGCCAGTGGTTTTTTAGTAAAGCCACTGCAATTGCTGGCTGTCTGGTCTGTGTTAGATGAGTTGCTGTCTTGCTGACAGTTCTCATGGAGGCGTGAAGGATGGCAGTGTTGTGGTGACTGAATGTCCTTCTCAGATGCTACTGGAGATCCCAGTCTGCTCTGAGGAGCGGTGTTACATTGGCAGTGTGACTAAATAGAAGCCGTGATGAACTACAAGACTCTTGAGTAAAGATTTACTCTATAAGCATTTCAGCTTTCCCCTTAGCAAACTCTTCCTCTGGACATGTATGCTGCTGCATTTGCACCTATTCTACCTTTAGTTATACCTACACTCGGACAGCTAGTGAGCTGTAAATTTGGATTTAAAGGGACAGATGATCTCATTCTGACAATATTTATTGCCAGCTCCTTCCTCCATCATGAAGAAGCAACGGGTTATGAGTGATTTTTTCTTACTGGAGATAGTCTGTGAATAGCAGAGGAGAAATATAAAGACATTTTATCTTAGAATATATTTTCAGACGATGCTGATGGATATCCTCTCTCATTAAATGGAGATATTTAAAGAACCTTATAAAACAGGCTATTCCAAAACTGATAAAAAGATTATTGAACAATTAATTGTATGTCATTAAATACTTTTTTTTTTCTTGATCACCACTGCATTTTTCCTTCACCAAACCTTGTATCCAACCATATGTTTCTATTGCAATTTTCAATACTTCTTCACATATAGGTCACTTCTGTAAGGTGTTAATTGCCCTCAGCACCAACTACTTTCCCAGTCGATAGCTGTAACAAATAATACAGTAGTCCTACAATGGCTCAAGTGCTTTCTGCACACAGGTGATCAAATCCAGTTCCTGCTGAAGTCATTGGTATAGCTTTTTATTGGAATTTGATTAAACTTTTGATTTTCTAGGCTTTTTTTGACAT
Organism: Falco biarmicus; assembly: GCF_023638135.1. Classification (NCBI taxonomy): domain Eukaryota; kingdom Metazoa; phylum Chordata; class Aves; order Falconiformes; family Falconidae; genus Falco; species Falco biarmicus. Next base: position 32,575,120 of record NC_079292.1, on the reverse strand, counting down.
TGCAGCTTTTCAGTATCAGACAAAAGGTACCCAGGAACCTTACAAAACTGAGTTCTTACTGATGAATAATACTGAAAGATTGCCTGCTAATTGCCATTTGTTATTCAGTTAGTTTCAGCAGGCAATGGCTGCTTTAATCCTGCTTTGAATGATTAAATCAAAAGATGATTCTATTCGAAGTCTCCTCTTTCCTTGTATAATAAGGTCTATTTGCCATGTTTTACATGAGCTATTTTTTATCCTGTCTGAAGTATTGAAAAAAAATTACTAGCTTAGTAATTACTTCAGAATAGGAAATTTCCAGTAAGTCACAGCATTTTATCTTCTGAAAATAAAAATGGAACACCTCCAATCCTTTGTTAGGATATAGCAGTTTATTCATTCCATTGTTTTTCATTCTATCTTTTTTGAAGGAGAGGGGAAGTGAGGTTTTGTTTGTTTGCTCTTGAAAACAGACAGGAGGATGAGCAGCACTTGACAGAATCATCTCAGCAGACAGATAACTGGGCCTGTGTATACATATATATGAACCAGAAAAGACAAAATGGATGTCTGCAAAGAAATTTGAAGTAGACTTAGTGAGGAACAGTGTGGGATGCTTGCCACTGCTTTATTTTAAACAGAAATTATTCTACCAAAGTTAACATCATGAATAAAGCTGTGTGATTAGCAGCAGAGATAACTGTGAGCAGAGAAGTTCACCCGCAGCTGGCTGACGGTGCTTGAAAAGCCCTGTGGAAAGGTCAAGTTCCTGAAGGTCTCTGAGTGAACAGACTCAGGCTTCTGGAGTAAGAGAGGAGGTGGGCTTCTTGAACCTCATATGTGACGAGGCAAGGACAGAGAGATGGAGACAGTATGACTTTAGTGGAAGGTGCTGGAGGTTCATGCATGGCAGGGCATTTAGGCAACAGGTCCTTGCCCTAACAATAGTATTTTGCTACTAATCACACAGCTATAGCTCCATGATACTAAGTAGATAGTGTTTACCCACTATGTATTTCATTTTTTTTTTTTCCCCTGGAATACTTTCTGAAATTTATTCTTCTGTACAGTAGGTCACTTGCTTACAGAAATGGAAAAGTTAGTTTCATCTATTTCATCTCTTTCAATTTTAAGTTCAGGGATGCAAGGAGAGAATAGGGAGCGCAATATTTTTCAAAATCAAGTTGTCTACCATTGTTTGAGGTAGGAAAACTTGGGTTTCATACCATCATCTGGGATTATAAGTGGGACAAACTGATCCTTGAAGTAGGCTGAAATTATCTATGAAGTCTGTGGCAAACCAATAAGATTCTGTCAAAAAGAATGAAGTTGGGGTTTTTGTTGTTAAAAAAAAGGGGAGAGGGGCTGTGGATATAATAAAAAATGCATTTGCTTGAAGGAATCAAACATCACTGTTTATAGCAGAGAATGTGTCTACAACACAGAGGACTGACAAATATCTGTAGTGGTTTAATATGTTGCTTATTTTTATTTTTCTGCTTTTTTTTGGCAGTTCACTGTAAAGGAAGGGGGACAAACTGATGATGAGCAAGGTGGAAGAAGTGCCATAATCATTCTGCTCAAACTGTGCAGAATGTGTGTGCTAACGCTTACAAAAAGTGCTTGTTTTGGGAAGAAAAATCAGTTTTCTATTATCTTTCATATACACAGGGAGGTTACCTGTGGTTTGGATATATTAAATCAAGTTTACACGTTGTCTCTATGCCAGGTAGAGACAGATAAACACATTACTGCTGCTCTGCTTCTCCTGGTTATTCACAGGTTTTAACTCATGTTTTTAAACACTGTTCATAAAGCACTTGTCTGTGTGCCAGTATTGGGTTTGTGTGGCAAGGTTTGGGTTTTTTTTTTGGGGGGGGGGGGGGGCTACAAGGGTGGTTTCTGTGAGAAGCTGCTAGAAGCATCCCCCATGTCTGATAGAGCTAATGCTAACTGGCTCCAAGTTGGACCCACTGCTGGCCAAGGCTGAGCCCATCAGTGAGGTGGTAGTGCCTCTGGGATATGTATTTAAGAACAGGGGGAAAAACTGCTGTGAGAGAGCAGCCAGGAGAGAGGAGTGAGACTGTGTGAGAGCAACATCCCTGCAGACACCCAGGTCAGTGCAGGAGGCAGGAGGGGCTCCAGGTGCCAGAGCAGATTCCCCTGCAGCCCACGGTGAAGCCCGTGGTGGGGCAGGCTGTGCCCCTCAGCCATGGAGCTCCACGGTGCAGCAGATCCCCACCTGCAGCCCATGGAGGTCCGTGGCAGAACAGATCCCCACCTGCAGCCCACGGAGGTCCATGGCAGAACAGATCCCCACCTGCAGCCCACGGAGGACCCCACGCTGGAGCAGGTGGATGCCCAGAGGGGGCTGTGACCCGTGGGAAGCCCAGGCTGGAGCCGGCTCCTGGCAGGACCTGTGGCCCCGTGGGCAGAGGAGCCCCGGCTGGGGCAGGTTTGCTGGCCGGGCTGGTGACCCCGCGGGGGACCCAGGCTGGAGCAGCCTGTGCCTGAAGGGCTGCGCCCCGTGGGGGGGAGCCCAGGCTGGGGCAGGGGCAGAGTGTGAGGAGCCTCCCCCTGCGGAGGAAGGAGCAGCAGAGACAGCGTGGGATGGACCGACCGCAGCCCCCACTGCCCGTCCTCTGCACCGCTGCGGGGAGGGGAGCGGGGAGAGAGATGGGGACTGAAGTTGAGCCTGGGGAGAAGGGAGGGGTGGGGGGAAGGTGTTTTAAGATTTTTTTAATTTTCTCATTGTCCTACTCTGATTTGATTGGTAATAAATTAAATTAATTTCCACAAGTCGAGTCTATTTTGCCTGTGACAGCAATTGAGTAGTCAATTCTCCCTGCCCTTATCCTGACCCATGAGCCTTTCGTTATATTTTCTCTCCCCTGTCCAGCTGAGGAGGGGAGTGACGGAGCAGCTGTGGTGGGCACCTGGCATCCAGCCAGGGTCAACCCAGTACAGTGCTGTACAAAGTATATTCAATGTGCCTCTCCTACTCAAACTTTTACAAACAGCCTTAAAATTTCTTACTTCAATAATGGAACCAGGAGAGCCCCAAGAGCTGCTGGAAGTCTTCATCACAGTCATTATAACAGTCATGTGTTGCCTCTTGAGTTGTCTTCTCTCTTTTTTTGAAGAATGGTTCATCCTGGTATTTTGTGATAATGAACAGCTGTAAAGTAAATACTGCTCTCATGGTTAGATCAACAACATGAGGAAAATATATATATTTTTAAACATTAAGGTTTTTTCTATCTTCTCTTTTGGTTATTGTGAGGTGGGTGGAAGGAAGAAATTTAACCTTGTAGGAGCCAGTTCCTACCTGATGCCCTGGACTTCATGATCTGGGGCTTGTGACATCACGTTTTCTACTTGTAGCAAACCTTGTCATCTCCCACTACTTACACATATTAGCAATCAAAAAGACTAGAGATGAAAGTCCAGATCATAAGGCTTGACTCACTTAAATTTATGAGAATGCTCTGATTTCCATTTTGAGGCAACATCAGTCTGTTATTCCTGACTCTGGCCTGCTGTATGTGGTTAGAAGTGTTGTTGGCTTTAAAAAAGGACCCATACACAACTATGCTGTGCTTACAGTTGATTTGAGTGATGGGAAGACTATGATGAAGGTCACATATAGCAGAACCTTTTTCTTTTTTGTTCTTGCATGGTGCCTTTCATCCTTCTTACAGCTCTGATCAAACCACAGAAGCTGCTGTGTATATTTATGCTGTCTTATTCTTCATACTGCAACCGAGCCAGAGGATGGCGAAGTTCCTTCATTGCAGCTGTGACTGATGTATTTCATTCGGTGTTGCCTTCTGCATTGGCAAGTTATTTGTGGGAGAAGGCACAGAACAGTTCAGAGAATTGCTAAAGAACTAGTGAGCCTCTAGATTACTGATATAAGCCACTTTCTGTTAATAGTCCCCAAATATAATCAACACCCATACTGTTCTTAACTTGTATGGAAGTTAGTTAAGTTCTCCATTCTGTAGGGGGTTGCCAGCAAAATAGTTAAATAGTTACAGTTCAGAGATTTCAGCGGGTGAGGACCTACCTCTTGCACAATGGATGGACCCTCCAGTGCAAGTTTCAGGTCCACTTTTTGGGAAATGAAGTCAAAACAACATCAGATGCTGTTGAGCTGGTAGGTAGTTCAGTCTACCACCTTACACTGTCTCCAAGGTGCACGTAAAGAAGATGCAGATATGTTTTCCTGATGGAGTCTAAAACTTGGCTGATGGTTTCCAGAAACCCTTACCGTTATTTGGGTGTAAGCTAAATCTAAACATCACCAGTGCCTGTTGTATGCACAGGACTCAGATGGCCAGGGCATGGGCTGAACATTTGTTAGACACGGTTATAGTTAGTTCTTAACGAGTGGTACTCTTGTGGAAACATTCAGAATCAATTTAATCTTAGCTATCGCTTTTAAATGGCTTTGGCTACTTTCTGTCTCATCATGGTGTTGCTCTGGTATTGTGACTGGGTGGGAGTGGGAGTGCACAGGTAGTTCCCAGGATCTTTGATACACCCAAGGTGTAAGGAGTTGTTAGTGGAAGCTGTTATGTCATTGTAATTAGAGAAATTTTAAGAGTTTCTTTCCAGATTTCCTTGTTCCAGGCAATACTTTACCTACAGCATGTTTAATTTTTCTGGGTTTGAGCATGACATAACCATGCTCAAGTCTCTTAACCACATTAGTGAGGTCTCTGGGATGGATCTTGGGGAATTAAGTCACTCTCTTATTCTGTTTACATTAAAATTTCATTTACAAGGTGTATTTATAAAACCTGCTGGCATAAGCTTTTTGTTCCTTTTGACCTTGTGAATCAAACTAATACTCTGTAATATAGATGCACATGTAGTGTCCTTGCAGGAAACTGTGGAGAGCAATTCAGAGATGTAGTCCTCTGCTAAAGGTTGTTCTATGTGTAAGTGTCCTTGCTGATCCACCTGCAGACACAATGTGCCCTAACCTCTTCACAAGGGAATAGACAGAGCAGTAGAGAACATGATCAGATTACCAGGGGCCCGGAATAGCCTTATCATGTGCTGTTTACTATTCTATGCCTCTGTCTCTGTGGCAGGTCTGCAAAAAAAAAAAAAAAAAAAAAGTTGCTGCCTCTGAATGTTGTGAGTGAAAGCACTTGCCAAGAAGAGACAGTTAAGACAAAATATGAGCTGAAGGACCCACAATTGTTTCTGCTGTGAGTCCTGAAAGTTGATTTACTAGCCTTGGTGTATAAGCCATTAAAATTTCACACTAAGTCCTTAGAAAAATACTGTATTATGAAACTGGAATCCAAAAATATTCACAAAAACATACAAAAAAGAAATATCGAATAGAAATTTAACTTCTAACTTTTCTAAGTACTTGTAATGTTTTTAAATGCACCCATGCAAATTAGGAGTTACATGACCATTCTTTTGTCCTTGAAATAAAATGGTTACCAAATTATTCATGATGGACTTTTCCATACACTGTTCAAACAACAAACTGAAACCACCTAAATCAACAAAACAGGAGAGGTAAAAGCTGTATTTCTCACTGTCATGCTTTTGAAAGTGTTGGTAAGTAGAACATACTGTAGATTGACTCTATGTCAGTTTTTCCTTTGCAGTTCTTCAAATTGTTTGTAATGCTGATCAAAGCAGCCATCAGTGCAATACCTCTCTGCATGGAGGTGAGGGGCATACTGAGCATACATCAACACAACACAAGGATCCAAAATTAAATGCTAAATAAATGGTCATTCGGTGCACCAGATAGCAACTAGCAGAACTAAGTTATAAGATAAGGTATTTGAATGTTTTGTCCTAAATCGCAAGAAAAAAGCCTTGGTTGGTTCCACAATTCAAAATTCATCCTTTAATCTGTAAAAAAAAATATTTTTACTGAGCCTAAACTTGCACATGCTTAGAATGTATAGGACTCTCCTTAGGTAACCTGTCAAGTTTATTTGACTCCAGACTGCCAACATATTTTCTCCATGGTCACATACCAAAGGCAATCTAATAGAAACAGGTGAAGCATGAAGTGAAAAAGAGCGTGTACGTGAAGTCTAGTCCTCCCTGTCAAATAAGAGGGTGAAGGTTTATAATTGTTACTTGGTAGTTTCAGTTGTCCCTTTCTTACAGCCTATCCCTAGGCTCAAAAGTCAAGAGTCATGAATGTTCCATTATTGCTGCAACTGCTTCATCTGCCCCTTATATATGATGTGTACCTCAAAAGACAAAGCCCAGGTTTCAGAAGGCTGAAAATTTCCTAGTGATTATTTCATACAGTAGCATGATTAACAGGGACAGAGGGATGTCATTTGCTGATACCCCACTGTCCTATGTGAGCTATTCAAGAGCTTTCATGAAAATTATCCCCTGGCAATATCCATAGGAAGAGATAATTGCCACTTCAAAAAAAAAAATAAAAAATCAGGAGGTTACTAAAATATTACAAAATAAAATAGGTGTGAGTCCACATTCTCCTTCCACTCCCACCCAAGTCTGGTTATCTCCCTGGGGACCTCAGGGGTCGATACTTCTTTGCTTTCAGGATCTGAATCTGCACACAAAAGCAGTACCAAACTGAACAAAGGGGGAGGGAAGGAGGAGAGCTCTTTTGTTTCAAGAAAATCATGGCAGCAGTGAATCATCAGGAGGCCAACAGTAAATAAAATATCCACTCCAATGGGATCACAGATCTTCGGTTGCCTGTCTTCTTCCTCTCTAACCTGTCATTATCTACAGGGACTAACTCATAGACATTGTATCTTTCTTCTTACTAGGGCTAACAAGGATCAGATCATGAGTAAAGATTCTCTTTTAAAACTTGCTTCTTTCATTACAATGCTCTGCAATAATTTTTCTGGCCTCTGTTCACAGACTGAAACTTTCCCATCCCTTTGCTGCCTATCGTTGAAGAAACTCAAATAAATCTCTTTCATGTGCTTTGTGCTTGCAAAGATGCATCACTTACCTCCAACAAGTACCCACTATTTACATTCACCCCAAGGGTTACTGGCCTTCCAGGTGCCAGCCATACTTAAACCTCCATCCTTAAGGCTGGTTTTGCTTCCTTTTTTTTTTTTTTCTTTTTTTTTCCTGACCTCAGTGATTTTTGCAGCATGTAGTTGCTGAGTGTGACCCTGTTGTGCTCTCCCAGTACACCTCAGGACGGTACAGGAGGGGACTGGCTTGGATCACAGCTGACTGTCACTGGGTGTTGCCTCTGGGTAGGTCACCTCAAGGGTAGTGAGCTGCTTAGGACTGAGGCATCCACTACCAGGCTCAACAGACCCTGAATTTTTCCTTTACCTGGAAGAAAACTGTTTCTGAACCACAGTTCAGAAAGATATTCACCTTTTAGGAAGGATTGCTTCACCTGCAGGCCGCTTTCTTCTACCAGCAAAGCTTCCTTTCCCCCGCAGGGATTGCAGCTACAGCGGTGTCACACGGGGCAGGTGTCATAGGAGTTTGCTGCTCTCACCTTTGTGTGTTGCCAGCATAGGCTAGGAGGCTCCTACTTTTGCCCAGGCCAAGTGACCTTGGTGCTGGGATGCTGGATGAAGGTGACGGTCACAAATTCATCCAATTCCTTGTTGCAGCTGCAGTGGTGGACAGATACCATGACCTCTTCATAAGGCGGGGCCCTTTAAAGTCAAGATCTTAATGTTTCCCATTCCACTGGAAGGGAAAGAGGATGCAATAAGGATATTCATGGTGTTTATGGCTCTAGAGTTTAGCCCATCCTGTAAGGATGAACTCTTTGCTTTTAGTCTGGTTTATCACTCAACTCTGCTGCGCTGGGCTGAGTAGCTAAGGTTTGTCTGCCGCGGACTCCTGGCTTGAGCTGTGTTAAACAATTCCGCTGCTCTTAAGTCACCGAGTAAGGATTCCTCTCAGAGTACCGCATCTCAGATCTACAGGTTTTCTAACCCAAGCAAGGACAATGTTCTCTGAAGCACCTGAGGGGGCACTTGCTGGTCCAGGGGCACTTGCTGGTCCAGTGCCTTCCTTCAGCGCATCAGTAGATGGCAGCAGGCAGTTCCTCCAGGAGCAGTCTCCGCAGCAGCGGCAGCAGCAGCAGCAGCAGGTGATGACCTTCCCTTAGGCTGGCAACGGTTTGAGGTTTAAGTCTGCCTGCAGACACTTCTCAGCGTGCTGTCCCCATTAAAAGCAAAATGCGTTGGTTCTCAGGTAGGGTGTATGTTGTTGTTGTAGTATCATAGAAGCAGTAAATAAGTATTGGCCTCTAACACAATAATATTGTAAGAAGATTAAATATTTGGAACCTAACAGATTTTGCGCTACATTCAGCTGGTTTCTTGGCAGTATTGAGTGTTCACAAATCCCACTTCTTCCATGTCTTCTTGAGTCGGATAATTTTGCAACAGTCTGGCAAGGGGATATACTTTTCTGAGAAGAGAAAAGGACAGGTAGATTCAGTGTATTTAAGAAGGTAGAGAAAAAAAAACATGCCTTAAAGAGGGCTAGTGTACTTCATGGGCTTACGCACTCCCTTTCATTCTTAATATTTCAGCCGTGAGTTTTACACAGAGGTTGTTAAACTGTGTCAGTCTGTGTTGAGCAATGAGCAATAGCTGCGCATTGTGTTAAAAATGCAGCTCAAATTCCCCATGGGAGAATATAAACCTAGATCGAGTGTTTCTGGTTATACCTCATCTTATAACTTAGTTCTGCTAGTTGCTATCTGGTGCACCGAATGACCATTTATTTAGCATTTAATTTTGGATCCTTGTGTTGTGTTGATGTATGCTCAGTATGCCCCTCACCTCCATGCAGAGAGGTATTGCACTGATGGCTGCTTTGATCAGCATTACAAACAATTTGAAGAACTGCAAAGGAAAAACTGACATAGAGTCAATCTCCTATTCACTTTACAAAAAAAAAAAAAAAAAAAAAAAAGAGGGAGTGGGGGAACTTTTGGTATGTCCAGTGCTCCTAATGACATAGCATAGAGCTAGTTACCACACACTGGCCAGGAAATGCGGTAGCTGGAATGTTCCTGTGAGTACAAGCCAGAGCTGGCAAGAGCATCTTTTGCCTATGGGAGCTATTGGGGTTGTGCTGCAAGGCACGTTGCCCATAGTTTGAAGGTATAGCTTTGTTTAGTTATTACTAATGAACAGTTGCATTGCACTTCAGAGTAGTTGTGTTGAAAATTACCTATAATGACCAGAGTGATGGAAGAGACCATCACTATAATGCACGTCTCAATGTTCCATCTAGTGGGTAGAATTGAGCCCCTCTGGTGTTTTTATCCTGGTGTGAGACTAAAAGGCTATGTAAGGTATCAAGCTTATGGTTAATGACCAAGCTTCTGCCTTGCAAATAGTATTAGCAAACCCTTTATCAAGAAGACATGTTGTCTCTGTGAGCTGGCTCCACAGTCACAGGCATCAATTCATCATACTCATTTGCTGTGAAAACAGCAAATTTTAGTCTGCAGTGTAATATAATGCTTTGCTTGCCAGACTTCTTCAGTCTCCAGAGTAAAAAAAAATAGAAATTTAAAGTCAAGTTTTCATGTCAAATGATGTAAACAAAATTCAATTAAAGTCAAGGTGAACTGTATCCCAGACTGCTGATCTCAACCTTTCAAAAAAAGACCTTGAGGTGATGTTCTTAGTATGAGCACATAGGGTTGTGAGTCAGGAAGCACTGGGTGAAGAAATATAACAGAAACCTGTGGCAGCCCCCCTGCATGGAGGACTGTATTCCATTTGAGGAATGAAGGTTCTTGGCCCTCTCTTATGTCTCTGCCTTCACAGCATAAGGCATTTTTATTTTGACATGTGAGCTGTATTACAAGGTTTGGGGAAAGGAGTACAATTGCTTGTTGATGTTTCCAGGCTGCTGTGGGCCTAGATTATTTTCATACTTGGTCTCACTCTGAATATTTGTTCACGGTTTGAGTTTATCCACTAAGAAACTCTACAACCTAAAGAGAGAGAGGAAAAAAGAGCAAACAGAAACAAGAGGTATTAGATGAAAGTATAAAGGCCTAGAAATCTGAATGTTTATTTAGGAGCTCCAGGGAGAAAGATTATCTCTTTTCAAATATCCTCTTAAAAATGGTAATCTGAACAGCCGTATTTTGCTTTGATATTACTTTTTGTTATTATTTTCTAGATTGATAAAACCAGGATGGATCCCAGTGTCTATAAACTATCCAGTGTGAACATTCTGCCTTGCCACCTCTCTTTTCCTGTAAGACATTTTCAGAAGCACAATAATTGAGGCAGAATTGCTCTGTATGCCTGTAGTCCAAGTCTTGACACGTGAATACTGTCAGTGTAAGCATTATCATACTATTCTAAATGTTTCCCATTTGAAACAGGACCTAAATAGCAGAACAAACCCAGCTGCAGATACCAGCCATCAATATCTTTTCATTTTACGTTTCACAAATATGGCAGAGCTGCTGTGCTTGTAGTTTTCCACACAGCTGAAAAAGTCAGCACTGAATTACTCACCAGCCTCTGGAAGTCTTTTATATGAGCTGGCTTCTGCGAGCTGTAGAGCACCAGCACTCACACTCAGAAGACTATATCACTTCCTTCCTCTATCCTCACACATATCAGGATGGTGTGTCTATATGGTTCCTGGGTGATAAGCTATCAGCTTTACATTCTCTGCTGATTGTTCTGAAATCCCTTCACAAATAAGCCTAGGAAGCTAAAAAGATGTGCAGAGAGTGAGAAATGTCTGTGATAAATAACATCACCTGAATCCTCCTTCACAAACAACCCCTCTTCAGCTACATCACACTTGAAAGCTGCTGTTTATTCTGCCTGTGGCAGCAGAAGTTAGTACCCCCTGTCAGTTCGGCAGCTGGGATGGAAAGAAGGAGATGAGACACCTCACCAGAGCTTTTGGTTAAAGGAAAGTTGTGCTGAAAAAGGCCCGAGGCCATTTCTGGGGGTGCAATTTGATGCTGCGGATAACTTGATTAAATAGCTAATTGTCCCTGAAAGTGGCATCCCCGTGGCTCTCCCTGCACTCAGCGGGCACTCACGCCACTTTCCTGGCGCTGGCGCTGCCCTGTCTGCCCGGACACAGTTCAGTGAGTCAAGAGCTACTGCCAAGCGGGAACTGTAAGGAAGAATGTGAAAGTGGGATCATGCCTTTCAGCAACAGCTAGCTCTTGTCTTTGCTTAGCTGTATTGTTAACAGCACCCTTGGGGCCTGGAGGAACATACTGACCCTTGTAAATCCAGCAGTTTGCGCAGCAGAGATTTCTGGGGTGCAGGGCATTGCTGGATGGAGAGGGGATAGATTTTACTCTCTGGCTCCAGGCTTACATCGGTGACGTTTCTCTCATTATGTGGAACTAGCAGTATTTGGTCATCTGTGTGGACAGAGTAACCTAAGCTTCTGTGTCCAGTAATACTTGTTTGGATGAGAGGTTCACACCTGTCGAGCTAACAGTGCTGTTTTAGACCATTGTGCACGAGCAGGTGCAAGAAGAGCAGGGTGGGAATTGCTGCAGTTTGTTCTGAGCCTGCTTTGATTCAGTGTTGGCCTGAATTAAACCTATCTGCAGTAAGGTGCTATTACTGTAACACCTGCTCAAAATGTGCATCCCAGTCTCCAGAGGGATGAAATCCATCATCAACAGAGACCAACAGCATTTCACTTGGTGTTGAAGGGCAAAGCTAAGCAGGAGCACCCCAGCCTTTGAGGCGGTCTTGAAAGGTGTGCGAGGCTCATGAGGCCATGGCTCTGTGGCTTTCAAGGGATTTTCTGAAGGACTGGTGAAGGGACACTTGGTTGGTTTCCTGGAGTGCACAAGGGTCAGCTTCAGTTGCCTGAATTAACATGTCTGGTGCTATTTGCAGTGCTCTAGAGTAATGTGGACATCCAGGTTGGGGGGTTTTGCCAGCCCTTTCTTGGATATACCAAAGCATCTGAAATGCATGAGATGATGTCTCCTTTTGGTGACTACTCTGTGACTGACCTGGCCAAAAGGTTTAGCTCCAGGAGGAGATATACCACTGAGAATCACTGTCAGAGTGGTGTGAAAAGTTAGTCAGCTTTGCAGCCCCACTTTTCTCCTATTTCCTCCTGGCTAGATATGACAGCTCCCTGCTCAGCATGGTGACTTCTCAGCACTGTTCTCCTGGGTGCCTGGCTCTCACCATGCATGGTGTAACGAACCGTATGTCTCTGCTGCAGAAGTGATTTTCACTGTGTGAGCTGGGGTCCTTAAAGGTTGGCTCTCCCACGTTTTTCTGCCAAAGTCATCTCAGGATATGACATAGGTCCTTCTGTAAGCTACATCCACTGCTTAGGTGTCTCAGAGTTAGTAGCTAGTAGATAATCCTGCGGCACAGCTGAGAAATATATGAATGCAATTCAAAAGGACCTTAAATCTGACCTGGCTCGTGGATGCTTCAGCAGCAGCTAGAGGAAGAACAAATCTGGGCAGAGGGACCATTCCTAGGTCAAGGAGATGAGGGAGCAGCCAAGAGGGAGCTCTGTCACTGTGCACACTGGCACTGCAGCCTCCATGATGCGGACATCAAGCTCCTGTTACATCCTGGTGTTTTGCCCCAGGAATTCAAAGGATGGTTTGGTATTGCTGTAGCCCCTTGGGGAGGTGCGTGTCTGGGTTGGAGAACAGAAATATCCCACTGGGGGGTGTGTGCCACTGCTTTTCCATGTTGTAACTGATTCAGTACCTCCCAGAGCCCTCAAAATAGCATATGGAAATGTGTTCTTCCTTTCACATTCATTTTGTTCAGCCTTACACCTGTTAGATTTCATGTTTTCCACAAAAAGAAGCAGCCATTGCCTTTTTACAATAAATAACTTTTTTTTTTTTCCAGAGCCAGCTGAACAGCTTGTGCTTCTGATCAGTTTAAAAGAAGCTGTTCACCTAAACCACAGATAAGTGAATCATATTCAACAAGGTCATCTATTCCCAGCTAAATAAATGACTTTTCTTCCGAGGTAATACAATCTTCAGTTACACAGAGATTAAATTACTGGGCTTAAAAAAACCCCAGAAGTCTTAACCTTTTAAAATATCAAAAGTTGGGGAATTTGCTTTCAACAGTCTCACTAGCAAAGCAGTCTACCAAAGCAAAACAAGAAATGCTTCTTCCTGGGCACCTTCAGAAAGCATGTGAATTGTTCCAGCATTTACTTAGATAAAGATTCACGCTGGAGGGTGGTTTTTTTTTCTCTACTGTCCCTAAACCAATCTATTTACTGCCATTACTGCTACAGATACAAATGGCTTACAACTTCAAAAAGCCAGTTAGGAGACTGGCTTTGAATGTCCCTTCTACCTAACTCCTGTCTGTGGCTGGTGTGTTGCCAAGGGAGCTGCATTGTTTCCTAGTGCAGCAAATGAATAAAGTTAAATTTATATCTTGCTATGTGCTAGAGAAATAGAGATGTAGTTATGTATGCATTACCTTGAATATAAATCATATAGAGATCCCCGCCTCCTCTGTCTGCTACAAGGCATGCATGAAAATGTCCCCTTGGAATAGAAATAGAAATAAACCCATAAACCACCATGTCTGTAGCTAGAGATGAGTCAGATGCAGAATTCAGAAGGTTTCAAATACCACCCAAATCTGTGTGTGTGATCAAAAGTTTTGGTTCCGACCCAACTCTGTATCACCACAACAGCGTGGATAAAATTCTGAATCCATACATCTCTACCACGTTATACATCCATTTAACCATACGGAGCTCCTTTCTCAAATGGAGCCATGCAAAGAAGGGGAGGATGCCTTGCTGGGCATTGCATGACACAAGTATGACCCCAGGTCAGCTGCAGAGCTGTCTTGTAGCTTCGGGCAAACAATTTAATCCTGGCTGGCATTTTGTAAGTGATGGGGCCCAAAGGGGCAGCAACAGGGCTGACAGTACCACCACCAGGCTTTGGGGAAGGCACAGCCACGTCATGGCACCCTTGGGGATGAGGACATAGGGTTCAGCCCTCAAGCTGGAGATGTCCCACAACAAGAGGCCTCCTGCCACCTACCAGCAGGCTCTGCAGCATGCATGGGGTTGATCCCCTGAAGGGTGTGCACATGAGGAAGAAGGGGAACAGCTGGGCTTAATTCCCCTTTTTTTTCACAGCTTCTTGTCCTCCTCCCAAATTAATGCTGCCCTCATGCTCTTAAACAACCCACTGGCTTGATATTCCTTCTGTTAGTGGGATAAATGCTTCCTGTGCTTCACAAAGTTGGTAGGTTGTAGGGGCAAATATTCTTTAAACTTCAGGGCACTGAGAACTAGCAGTTGTAAAGGCACAGATTGACCAGCAGTGGGAAGATGACTGAGATATTTTACGGCTTTAGACAAAACCATTGGGTGACCTTTAATTATAATATTTTGTGTTTGTTTTGGTGTTTTTTCTGAAGTAAAACTTAGTTTTGAATTAAACCTCCTTATTAAAATGCTTGGTTTTATTTTCCAGCTTTCATTTGGGGTAAAATGTTTTGTCCCAAACGAGTCCTGTTTTCAGTATGACAGGCAAACCAAGGAACAGCTCTATGCACAGCTCTCTTAAACAATGTTTGCTTTCTCTTCTGCTATAATTACAGTTGCCTTTTTGGTGAGTGCAGGAGGTAAACTGAAGTACCAGATAACCTTCAGGTCAGCCGTGGGTATCAGACCTGGGTTTAGTCAAGTCACCCAACTCACTATGACCAATTATATTACATCTCCATATGTTACATCCTTCTGAACCTTCAAGCATTTATTTTGCCTTCTGGAGATGTCCTAAAATTAATTAATGAGCTATGAAAGTGTGATGAGGAGTGCTTGTACCTATCTCAGTGAGAAAAGGACCTTATGTATCACTGTATAATATGTCATTAAGCTTGACTGAAAATTATCCTTCTCAGTCATAAACAAACATGACTCAAATTTAGTATGGCTCTTAAAAATCAGCAAGCAATTTTTGGTTTTAGGGCAACGGAGGGGATGGGGCAGGGTAGCAAGAGGTAAATTCTCTCCTTCTTAGGTACCACCCCCACCCCCCTGCACACTGCTCTCCATAAAGAGGGAATTGCTAAAGCTAGGAAGAGGACAAACCCATTCCTTGTCTACAGTTAGCAAAAAAGCCTGCATTGGTTTTTTAAAGGTTGAGACATGAAGTGAAAGAAAGCATTACTTTCAGCATGCAGTAACAAATCCAACTCTAAACGGGAATGTTATTCAGCAAGTGTCACTTTTTAAAACACAGCTCTTCCATTTCAACCTGTCTCCCATTTTCTGAGTAGAAAAAGAAACTGAAGGGATGGGACAGGGGCTGTTTAGGATGAGAGTTGGAACCAGAATTTGAAAGGCCAGAAAACTGTCAGATGCTTTTAAAAAAATGAAATAAAGAAAACCCTTTAAAACATTTCTGAAGCATTAATGCTGGTTCCTGGAGGCTTCCAGTTTGACAGAGACATTATTTTATCGCCTCAGTCCCGTGCAGAGAAAATGTAAGTTCATGAGCACTGTGCGGAGATGCCATATGGGAAGCTTTGTAAGCCTCTGGCAAGTATCTGTATCAAACATGCACTTGCATAGCACCTTCCACATGCAAAGCACAAAATGGCAATGAATGGAACCTCCCAGCAACAGCAGGAGGCAACAAATTACTTTTTTCACTTACAGATGGCAAAATTGGACCCACCTATGCTCCTTGTAGCCTCATCTCTGAGGATGTAGTGCAAAATATTGCTGCACTGAGCCAGTGTTGTGTGTCTGTAGTTAACAAGAGAAACCTTGGTGGGAGAAATATGATTTAGATCAGGCTCTCAGGCCACCATCCTGCTTAGGACTGTCACCCCACTGCTGATATAGCATGAAGACTCGGCAAAGATAGAGGTGCAGGTATTGTATTTATTTGATAACTCAAGTCTGCATACATTTTAAAACTTCTGTGAGAAATACAAATGTAAATCAGCTCTGATTGTATAGCAGCATTGCAGCATCCTTCAGTGCATGGGGGGGTTCCCCTCCTCCTGTCAGCACCCCTTATCATCACAGTGCCTTGATACATTAATAAGCTTTATCTTGGCGGACCATAGACCTGTCATGGCTCAGAGCAAGGAAGCTGGTCTTCAAGGACCAGTGAGCTGGACGATACCCTTTATGGCATTCACCCAGGGAAGGTACAGGCTGCAAAGCAGAAATGTAAATCATTTCCTCCCAGGCAGACTGTGAAACAGGGTGACTGTTATCAGGTCCATCCATAATGAAAATGAAAAATGGGAGCATCAGTCTTTCCCTCTTCACATATATCTTTCGCACTCAATATTCTCCCTGAGCCTGGAATATTGGAGCACCTTTATTGAGCATTAAGATATGTCGTACACACCATTAATTCAGCTTCATAATGCCATTACCAAGCAAGCAATTACAACTATCTGAACGGAGCTTCATAATAGGTAAATATGGGGAAGCAGCCTTCATTTACCCTACGGAGTTATTCTGTTCAAAACTATCCTATCTTCTGATTATTCAGGTGCCATGTAAAGTACTATGAATTCTTCCCCATGCACAGCATTTTTTAAGTGTTAAATTTTTCCCTGCCATTTTTACAGGGAGGTAGTTGTGATACTGCAACTATTTCTTCTACAGACTCTCATCAGTAACACCGGTCTCTCTTTCAGGCACCACTAATAAATGCTGAATTTAGCAGCCATGTGCACAAGCAAGGAAATTTAACTGCAGGATTGTTTATTGCCTGGAGCATCCACCAGTAACAATAGAAGGGTTACAGTCTTTATGGAGAAATTACGTGCAGGCTAGATTATGCATCCATAGCTTAATTTAGCTCCCTTATGCCTAGGCATTATGATACATTTGCTAATTACATGATCACATACGGTGTTTTCCCCGTTAACTCCTGCTTCATTTGGTACATAGGATGCTCCGTGACGGGCAGCTGTTCAGCAGTCCTATTCTTCCAGCTCTCCCATGCAGGGGCTCTGTGTCACTCTGACTAAGCACTATGCTGCATGAAATGGAGATAATCACTTCTTCCTCGTGCAATCTTCTGAAGCGTCAGTTGCTGGGAAATCAGAGCACCTCACAAGTATCAGTAAAGTTACCTTTAGGGCTCCCCTGTGACAAAAGGTATTATCCCATTTCAGAGGCATGGCTGAAGCTTGTGCAAATCTTGTATCTGCTGCAATATATGCCTGAATTTGAGCCCCAGCTCTGCCAGAAGTTATTCAGTCTCACCTCAGCAATCCAGGCTGAGAAATAAAAAATGGATACTTGCTTTACAAGGTGAGCGTGTGAAGCCTTCTTCAGAAAAGCTCTGAAACGCAGCGAGCTCCTAACACCCATCCCTGGATGGGCTCCAGATTGCAACTCATAGCTTCCTCTGGCTCCCAGTACAGATCGTCTTCCCAGAAGAAAGCCAAAGGAAAGCCGGCAGGTTTTGAGTAGGTTTGTGCAATATCTCTGTACCAAGGGAAACGGATAGCCCCATGTGCCATCAGCAGAAGCCTGCGTTGGGAGGGGGAGATCAGTCCAGTAAATGAGTCTAGTAAAATAGTGAGAAAACTGATAGAGCTAAGCAGCTACAGCTCTGCCTAGAGTACGGCTGAGGACCCAAGTCCTCCTGGCTATCTAAGCAAGCACAAGAGCACATGTAAGACAAGCCTGTGCCCCACCTGTGGGGAGAGCGTTTCTGCTGAGGCTGTTCCTATCGGTCCAGTGTTAACTGATGTTAATTAAATTCTTTGGCATGTACACCTGCCTGCAAGCCAGAGCTGGCCCAGACTTCATAGCTGTAATGTCACATTAACGACTTCAGATGGCAGGTCATGTCATTAATTTCAGCAAGGTTGTGTGGGTTGCAGCCACAGGTAGAAGCGATCCTTCCTCTTTCTGTAACCATAGAGGAGCAGTGCAGGAACATCCTGCAAAGGACAACCAACAGACTGAGACAAATTAAAGCTGGCAAAAGCTACGGTTGCTGACAGAACAGTATTTGTGGTAAGAAATCTATCAGTTTCGAACAATCTTGACTTTCAAAGTGTCTTTGTTATTGGATTTTCCATGGTTTTCCACCCCATTGAGAAGCTTTGCGCATACCAAGCAACGTATACAAATACTATGTGAGGTGAAAACATTTATTATAGATGTTTTCAATTGAGTGAAAGAGTCTGGGCACAAAGGAAATGCCTTTTTGCATAGTAAAGTGTGGAATTCAGCGTCGCAGGAAATCATGGAGGATGTGAACATTCATGTTACAGAGAGCAGATATTTATAGCAAGAAGCAGAATACATTCAGAACAGTAAACAAACAAAATGCTGTAGGTGAATGGAAGCCTGAAACCTCATACTTCCAGGCTGAATGACTAGGGGTCTGGAAAAGCTGTTCTATAACTCCATTTTGTGACATTTCATGTACCTTTTGAAATGTCTGCTCCTTCAAACTTGGCAGCTTGATCCACTACAGAAAAATCTGTATCTCATCCTGAATAGGATCCATCTCCCTTTGTATTAGACCTATGTAAAAATCCCCTTCAGTCTCAAAAAAATGCAGTAATTTATAATGTCAATGCTGACTGGCAGTGTGAGACCTGACACCACAAAACATAGTAGTACCTGCGGCTTTTCTTCTTCCAAACTGGTTATGTCACCTGCAGCTCATCTTTCACTTGGTAGCCTGAAGCCCTTGGTCAGGGACTGAGAGATGGGGGTTTGATGCCCACTTCGGTGTAAGGAAAGTTTAAGCCCATTGCTCCAAGTTTTTAAGAGACTGTGCTACTCATTACAGCAAAAACAATGTGAAAAGGGGGGAAAGGCTGGAGAAAGGGGAAGACAGGTTTATAGGGAAGTTGGGAGCAGGCCCCTTTATCTCTGACAGCTGAAACTGTGCAATTGCAAAAGGCAAAACTAACTATCCAGAGCAAGATTTCAAGCAAGAGCCTGACTTACCCCATGGAGGAGGGGACTCTGTGCTCTGAACTGCACCCAGGAGTAGTTTTAATGCACTTTTCCATTAAACATTGGATAAAATTAGGAGGAGGAGGGGACCAAACCCAGCAGAACAGGGCTTAGAGCCAGCTCTGGCAAAATCACCTCCAAATCAAAGACCGGGCGACTGGAGCTAGTTATACCGGATAGCATCACTCCTTGGTTCCGTTGCTTGAAGGACCTTGCAGGCTCACAGAGAGATGCTCAGTTTTCCTGTAAATCTTTGCATAGCCTGGTAAGAAGGTGTTTTAAATACAAAATTGCTTATTTGAAAGACCTGACATCTTGTCAACCACATTAAGTTGTAAAAGGGATTTTCTCATGATTCTGAGCTCCTTTGATCAGAAACGCAGCAGCGTGATTAAATTAGCACCTCTACTTTCACTTACCTTGGCCACAAACATCTAGGGCTTTCTACACATGGCTCTTTTGTATGCCACCACATGTCAGCAGGGGGGAACTCTTCTCATCTCCTGCATGCACAAAGACCAAATACTGGGCACCTGCACAGAGCACCAGGCCCCAAGCAAGCAGCACGGGTCTCACCTTGAATAGACCACATGCCAGGAGGTTTTGCTTCCAGCCCACCAGGATGACTGCCCACAGCACCACCGCTCTAGTATAGAGCACTTTTTATCCCTAGGCTAGCAAACAAAAGAGAAATTTCCTTTTAATTCACAGCAAAAAGCAGCTGTTGCCCCCTCTCGGCTCCATAGGATTGACCTCACATCTCTAACGAAACAGCCTCCTCCTCTTGTAAGCAACCTCTTGGTGTTTATTAGCTGTGGAGAAGGAGAACACACCCTTCCCCACAGGGCTGGGATGAAACCATCTTTCTTGGCTTTGGGGGCACGTTTAAACCTGCCAGCTCTGATGAAGGTCCCTGGGCTGAATCCCAGCAACTACACTTCATTTCCCTCCAGAGCAGGTGGGGCCAGTTGTAATTCTGGGTTCTTAAAGGGATTGCACTCCCTCCTGGGTGTGTGCTGGGGCCCCTTGGGGTTGGGGACACTGTATCTTGTATGAGGTTTAGTGCCAGCTGTGCAAGTTGTGGGGTTAGCTGTCAACCGCTGTCCTACCCCAGAAGGAAAAGGCTGTTTGTGGGTGCATGTCTGCCTCCTGATGCACACCCCTCCAGGTGCCTCAATTCAAAGAGCCAGATATGCAAAAATTAAGGATCCAGGACATTTTGCTGCTTAAACAAAGTGACAACATTTTAAGACCTGCCTTCAAGGAATTATGGCACTCCAGCCTGGAAGTGCTATGAGCCTCCATTGGCTGCATGAGGAATGAGACCACTGAAAATTTGTAATGAGTAAAATCCTACTTCAGCTGCTAAAATAACATGGTAAAGTAGGCTCTAAAAGCTGTTCAGTTTGCATCACTCTGTGGCTGTTTACAGGCTAACTCACAAAGACCTTTACACAACAAATATTACAGCTTAAGCCCGGTTCTCATTTACGTCCTAGCAATTTCACTGGAGGTCATGGGGTTGTATGCTCTATCACATTGAGTATTAAGTGGGAAACACACACATGCACAGACAAAATAATCAAATGAGTCATACTAAAGTAGGACTGTTCCCTGCAGCCTCCAGGGGCTGTTAATTAATTGTGCTGTTAAACCCTGAGATGGAGGGTTTAACAAAGACTGGAGACCGTTACCACGCAGCCTCTGCCCGCAATTTGCTTTTGGGGTTGAGCTGTGTGAGCACGGCAGGATTTGGCCACCATGGAACTTTTGTGGAATGTTACATTCATTCAAAATCTGACAGAAGCAGATTTTTGTCAGGAAGCAGATGAGTGAGATGCTAGCATCTCAGTAGTAGATAGATTGTTCAAAATTCAGAAGATTTACTGTGAATCTGAATAAAAGAGGCATCACTTATATATTTGGCACATCATTAAAGCAGTGCCAATTCCCAATATTTTTTTGTTACATGTGAGTGTTCAATATAATTACACTCCTGTACTCTGTGTACACATTTTTTTGTCATGCATAACTCTGTGGCCTCATGTGGGATATTTTTGTACAATTCATTCAAAAGCACAATTAATAGTCTCTTTCCCTCACTTGTATCCTAAGTAGCAATATTTAGTCCAAAAACACAGTAGTAAGGCAAAATGTTCCTAGGGCAAACCAATCTTTTTTGGAAAACAGGAAAACTGTATAGCTTTTATGCACATAAATATTGCTTAAGTGTATAATTACATGTAGGAAATTATTTCAAACACAGAAACGCAAGAAACATCAAATCAAGTGTGATTCAGTAAAGGCAGTCCTTCACTGTGCTTTTGCAGGAGGGGAAGCTGTCAATCTTAATCTAACATAGTGGTAGTTTCCAGAAATGAAAGAAAAAGCTGAAAGCAGGATTCATTTCAAATAACTTTTTCATCTAAAAATGAGGCCTCTTGCACAAGCTGTTCACCTAGGCTCCCTCGACGATCTGAGAAGTGAGAGAAGAAAACAAGAGGGAAACCCCACTAGGCACTTCGTCCCATTTTATAATAAGGCTGTTGGGTGGCGGATTTTCTCCTAAAGCTAAAATTCTGATCACTAGCTAGAGAAAGAGAATTACAATTATTTTTTTTTTTAACAGTTAAAACTGTGATTAAGCCCCACCCTGCAAGATTTGCCAGAAGCCTCAGAGGGGTACCGATGGAGGGGATCCCAGGCACAGCAATTCAGCTTCTTGCTGGAGACAAACTATCACTATCTTTTCTCTAATCCACTGGGAAACCCTTTTCAACTCCACTTTTGGGGGTTTCCAAAGGACTTTATTCTTCCACAGGATCTTAGTGGCTCGTTTAGACATGTGGCTTCTGCTGGAGTCCTGTGCTGCCCTCTATCCTATCAGGGTGCCGCCAGCTGTCTGCCACAAGCCAGATGTGGAATAACTGAGTAAGGTGCTCTGCACCAAATAAATACCATCTACCCAAGCTTGCTTCCTGTTCTGCACATCAGCCTTACACAGCTCTACATTTTTTTAAACCTAAATTATTTTCTTGCCCCGACTGATCCAAGACACTACTTTTGACCGTTTTTTCTGTTTCTTCATTATTTTTTTTTTATTCATTCATGAAGCTGTTCATTACCATGTAGGTTTTTAAATATGTTTCCCTCAAGTCTAAATTATCCATCACCTGAGCCTTATTTCGGATTAAAAGCTGAGAATAGATAAGATGTGAGCAGGACCATTTGACCTCCAAACATATGCTTCTGATTAAGCTTACCATTACTAACCTCCCTAGGTTTAATATTATTAGTCATTTAAGCATTATGATGACATATTCGTTATGTTTATTGGTTTAAACAGAAGCCAAATGCATATGCCAATGGAAATGACATCCCTTCAAAAGCCATCCCCAGACCCCTCCCTGCTGGCTATGCTGAGGCTGCTTGTGTAAACACCCAAGACAACACAGCATTGAAAAACTTGTGGTACCTGGAAAAGCCTTGCAGAAGCACCTCCCCAGGCACTGAGTTGGCTGCTCTGGGCCAAACCTCTATGCACAAGAGTGCAGACACCAGGGTCTATGCTAACGCCTGTGCATGCTCATAAATCAGCCTAATGCCACTGGATTGTGCTTCTCCAAAGAGCCTAACCACAGATGCAACCTTTGTTGTAACGGGGCCATGCCCTGCCTTACAGAGGATTGCTCCCTGCAGCACATGCGCTCGCAGGTAGGTCTGTAATCTCCTGTTGACAGGGCTGGGGATCTGTCCTCCCCCCATGGTGTGTTATTTCGCTGTGCTTTCTGGAGATATATTTTTAAGACTTTTTTTTCCTCCCATAGTATGGCAAAAGGAGGGCTGAAACAGTAATTTATTTTCCTCATTCAATGGAAAGTATAGATTCTTGTTTGCTTGTTTTTAAATCAAAATGTAAATCTGCAGCCTTATTAGAGCACGGCCTCTGTAAAAAAAGTTTTATGGTTATTTAAGAAGAATGTGGGATGTAAAGAAATGTAAGTTTATTATATACACTTGGATGAAAATATATCAGTTTTCCAGGTAAAAATGTGTACTTTCTGAAAAACACATTAATATGTTATTTATGCTGAAGACTTTAGCATTCCTTCAGATTTTCACACCAGGGTACAGATACAAACACAGTAAATGGTGCAAGTAATGGCAATTCAGGATAGACAGTCAAGGACACTTGATGTCCACGATATTTCTTTTCCTTGCTTAGAACAATCTCTTGCAGACGTGAGAATACAGGTCTCCATGGGCTCACCCCACAGCGTTAGCACACCTGTTTGCTGCTGCTTGGCTAGGAACGAGGGGCTGTAGGCACTGGGGCATTTCTGGAGGTATTCATCTCAAAACCACTAAAGGTGACAGTGAGAGGTGGGCTGTTTCGGAACCAGATCTTGATGTTTCTGTGCAGACTTGATGTAATGAGTATTTTCACACTGAAGACTTTTTTTATTTCCCTTTGCATTTGTCATTTTTCAGGTTTTGTGTCAACTAAAGTCACTTGCTCTTCTTACGTGCTCTGTGTTGGACACATATATATGGTTCTGCATTTTTACCTGATTAACTGATACAGAAATAACTACTGTTTGCTAATGGAAGATGTATGTCCTAATTGTGGACCTATATTGCTCTACACATGGTATTTCTGACTTCTTTGTTTTTATTCCTTTAAGCCCACATTTGAAGTTCTTCATGGCAATATATAAGAAGAGTACTAAAATATTTACTAAAACCAGTATCAGGTGCTTGTTAATTAGCATGCCATTTCCTGACGGGCCATGTCTGAAATGGATTTGCCACCCCGTCTAACGAAGAAGAGGGGATGTCCTCTGTCACAGCAGCTTCTGCTCACATCAGTGGTACCACATCCACGGAAACCACTGGCGCAGCAGCATGTTCTTACATTGTAAATACAAACAACCAACAAAAATGCCTTATGCTTTTCCACAATGAGTTCATGAGATGCACGTGGCAAATAACTCCAATTAATGGCGAGGAAGCTACGTGTGAGGCTCCGGTGAACTGATGAAGAAATAGACTGAAAGAAATTGGCAACGTTGCAGTCTTGCTTGATTTGCATACTTAAATATTCGTCTCCTCTGCACTTTCTCAGCAAGAATACATAATGTAATCAGGAATAAAATGCAAATTTCTAGCTAAGGAACATTACTGTTTTTTAACAAAAGGAATCAGAAGTAACTAGTGTGGTGTTGTGCTGGGACTAAGAGAAGTACCTTTGGTTTACAGCACTAATTACACTGTGATCTCTTTTTCTGTTGTTTTGGGGTTTTGTTTTGTCACTTTCATCTAGTCCATATTAGTGAAACCAGCTCATATTCAGTGTCATTGCAATCTTTTTAGCTGTTCTGGGGGAAAAGAGTGCCTTTTGTACATATGGCTGAGGGAGGCAAATGTGGAGGATGAAGCAAAAGGAAAAGATAGTGAATGTCATCTGTCGAAGCACAAAATTTGCTCTGTGTATACCCCATAAATGTTTTAAAGCTGATATTTAGAATCATCGCTTCTAAAGAGATGATCTGTTGATGTATGCTGTGATTGGTCTTTAAGATGTCACTGTTAGAGTCATCTATACACATGAACCAAATTCCCTTTGATTTAGCATGTTAACCAAAACAGAAATACCCAGAGATTTATTCTTAAAGGTAACTGCTGTAACTGCCTAGCCTAAAAGATGTGCCCTTTTCTTCACCAACTTCTGCCATCAATTTTGTCTGGAGGCTTGTAGGGAACAAGGGGATCCTTTTCAACCCCTGATTTTACTAGTCTGGGATTGTGAAATGTTTCTTGAAATTAGTATGGCACCCACAGAAAACTGTAGCTGGACCATCTAAAATGAAGCTCACAATGTTTGCTAAGCTTTAGGCACAATATCGCCTGGTTTAAATGTAAAGCACTGGAGGCCACTGAGCTTTCTCTGGCATGCCATTATTTAACTTGATCTTGCTGTAGCTACCATGTTCTGATCTAGTGTTCCTTGTACAGGAGACATTTCTACTGAAGTTAAAGAAAAAGGGGGGTGTTCAAGGAAAGGAGCTCTGTTTTCATGTTTTAGCATAAAGATGCAAATTAGGACCAGTGTTAAAAATCTAACGAAAATGGATGGAATTATAAAGCAGAGTTTTGGTATGCAGAGTATGGGATAGAAGTAATTTGTTCTGACATTTTGAATAAACATTACAAATAAATCAGGATCTTTATTATATGTACTGCTTACTGTTGAATAATCTGTCAAAAACATGGCTGCTATTATGGAATAACTTTTTAGATAGCACTTTCAGCATCAGTTCTGAACTGGATTTAGAAATCTACTACAGTGCCCTTCCATGATGTCTGTGTAGAGGTCCTGTGGACAAACTGGGAGGATGCATGCATTAAGATTGGGCTCAGCTTCTTAATAGGAAAAACAAGACTTAGGTATCCAGTATTCAAGGATCACCTCTCCCATGCTCAGGAGCAATGTGTCCCAACAAAGAGGAAGTATCAAAAACACCAGGAGGCCTGCATGGATGAACAAGATGCTCTTGGAAAAAATTAAACACAAAAAGGAAGACTACAGAGGGTGGAAGCAAGGAGGTGTAGCCTGAGAGGAATACAGAGAAATACAGTCCTAGCAGCCAGGGATTAGGTTAGGAAAGCTAGAGCCCTGACAGAATTAAATCTGTCCAGAGGTGTCAAGGGCAACAGAAAAAGCTTCTATAGGTACATCTGTGATAAAAGGAAGACCAGGGAAAATGTGGGCCCTCTCTGGAAGGAAACAGGAGACCTGGTTAACCAGGATATAGAGAAGGCTGAAGTACTCAATGACATTTTTGCTTCAGTCTTCACTGGCAAGTGCTCCAGCCACACCACCCAAATTGCAGAAGGCAAAGGCAGCAACTGGGAGAATGAAGAAGCACCCACTGTAGATCAGGTTCCAGACCATCTAAGGAACATGAAGGTGCATAAATGCATGGGACCTGCTGAGACACATCCGTGGGTCATGGGGAAACTGGTGGATGAAGTGGCTAAGCCACCATGCATCCTATATGAGCAACTGTGACAGCCCAGTGAAGTTCCCACTGACTGGAAAAGGGGAAACATAACTTCCATTTTTAAAAAGGGAAGAAAAGGAAGACCCAGAGGGACCTGGACAGGCTTGAGAGGTGGGCCCATGTGAATCTCATGAAGTTCAACAAGGCCAAGTGTAAGGTCCTGCACCTGGTCAGGGCAATCCTGAGCACAAATACAGGCTGGGTGGAGAATGGATTGAGAGCAGCCCCAAGGAGAAGGGTTTGGGGTTGCTGGTGGATGAGGAGCTCAACATGGCCTAGCAGTGTATGTTTGCAGCTGAGAAAAACAACCATATCCTGGGCTGCATCAAAAGAAGCAGAACCAGCAGGTTGTGAGGGAGGTGGTTCTTCCCCTCTACTCAGGTCTTATGAGATCCCATGTGGAGTACTGTGTTCAGCTCTGGGGCCCCCGGCATAAGAAGGACTTGGACCTGTTGATGCCAGTTCAGAGGAGGGCCACAAAGGTGGTCAGAGGGCTGGAGAAGACAGGCTGAGAGATTTGCAGTTTTTTAGCCTGGAGAAAAGAAGGCTCCGAGGACACCTTATAGTGTCCTTCCAGTACCTAAAGGGAGCCTACAAGAAAGCTGGAGAGGGACTTTTTGCAAAGGCATGTAGTGGTAGGACAAAGAGTAATGGCTTTAAACTGAAAGAGGGTAGATTTAGATTAGATATTAGGAAGAAATTCTTTCCTAATATCTAATGAGGATATTAGTGAGGGGGGTGAGGCACTGGAACAGGTTGCCCAGAGAAGCTGTGGCTGCCCCATCCCTGGAAGTGTTCCAGGCCAGGCTGGATGGGGCTTTGAGCAGCCTGGTCTAGTGGAAGGTGTCCCTGCCCATGGCAGCGAGGTTGGAACTAGGTGATCTCTAAGGTCCCTTCCAGCTCAAACCCTTCTATGATTCTGTGAGTCCAGGCTCCTGTCACAGTCCATAGAGATTTCATTCATGTAGAGAGTGCCTTTGCTCACCCTAAGTGCATGCATCCTGGCTGACCAGCTGAGATAACCCTCTGGTCTCCAGTGGCAGAGCTGACGAGACCTCCATGGGCTATCATGGGAGCTATAACAGTCCCCTGAATTACAAACCTGAGTTTAGGTGTCATAACTGGAACTGAATTCCACTCCCAGAATTATTCTATCAAACGTGTAACCTTATGAAAGGGTAACTCAGGTCTGTTTTCACTTGGAAACCATGGAACAAAATTAGTACTTTTTACTGTCACAAAATTAGTGCTTCCATGTCTGTGGGGTTGAGTGTCTGCCTGGGTGCTGGCTGCCATGCAGCGCTCTGCTGGGCTGCCACCGCTCAGTCAGGGCCACTTCTTTCAGGTGGCTCCCTGAGTGGGCTCCTAACCAGTCCAAGAGGCTGAAAAGGAGTCCCCTTCCATACCATGTCATGTGCTGAGTTACTGAGTGTTCTAGAGGTTTCCAAATCCTTGTTTAGAGATTGCATCCAAAGGAAATGGAATGCCTTGTATTTTACTCTGAAATACTCCTGGAGACAAGCCAGACTGAAGTAAATGGAAAAATAAATCATTTGGGAAAAAAAAAAAAAAAAGACATATTTACAAAATCTAATCTGTAAGTGGACTTTGAGTCTGAGCTGTTCTTATGTGAATTTAGCTAGGAAAGAAAACATGTAAGTCTCAAGGGAGGTGACTAATGTCAGCATGAGTCTGTAGTTTAGGGCCTACAGAAATTATTCTCCACGCTGCTTCTGCCTGAAATGTAGTGATTTATATATGTGATATTTATGTCAAGCAAGATAAGATGTTAAGTATGGGGAAAAGTGAGAGGGAACGAATTGTGATAGTGATGTGAGATGGAAAAGAGAAGACACTGACTCAAAAATTCATTTGCTAAGATAATTTTTACTTCTTTAATTACAGAAGAATTTAAAGCTTAGGGAGATGGTCACTGATAATGGTTGTGAGATTATGGACATGGGTGTTCTCATAAGATAAGGACAGGCAACCTGTTGCTAAAGCACCAGCAGTGCTCCCTGGTATATGTTGCAACAAATATGCTCTATTGTCTCTGTTTTGGTACTATGTATTTACTCTGTGTAAGAGCTTCTGGATAGATGCTGTATCACAGCAGCCTTGCAGTTGCCTCAGCCAGCACTGGGGAGGTGTCAATTCAACAGTCAAGTAGAAAGTACTGGAGACTTGTCATGGAAAACATCACATTTACTCTGTAATTTTCTCCTATGCCATCCCTTAGAAAAACCTCCAAAGGGATTCTTGTATTTCTGCAGCCCTTTTCAAACCAAGGGGAGTTTTATCAGATTCAGGACATAAGGTCCTTCCTGCCTAGGGTGAATCCCAACCACACTGAGGTCATTGGTATGCATGTTCTTGATAGTCTGTTCTGACCAGGTAACATTTCTTCTGGACCACAGAGAATGAGCTGCCTCCCTGAATCATGGAGCAAAAGGAATCTTCCTTTCAAAGGAGTGTTTTAGAGTTGGAATCAAGATTATTCCCTGGAGAAAATCAGTTCTCCTCTAGCCACTACTTTACAGTTAAAATCTATTAGAGGTAAGTAAATACAGCTAAAACATTAGTGGCAAAGTAGCACATGTTTTACTTTGTAGATCAGGCATGAATTACATAATAATTACACAGCAATTACACTAAAATTGCTATAGTTCCATGTTATCTGCAACTACTAAATGATACAGGCTGGTTAGTACACGACAGTGTTATTATAGCATAGACTCAACGGAGTTGGTGAATCTGGGGACTAAAAATACACTAAGTGATCAGAAAGTAACTCAGTCATAGAGACAACCCCCACCTTTTAGAATTGGTGTGTTCAGGGAAGTACAGTCAAAGTCCAATTGTAATGTAATTGCAGTACAGTTCAAGAGTAAGTTGAAACCACTGCATGATGTAGCCTTAGACCAAGGTTTTGCAATGTTGAAAAATGCTAATGTAGTTAAAAGTTGGACATCTTTATAGTTACATTTCCTTCCTGACTGGAGTATAAAATGTTAGTATAAGTAGCCATTTCCATGTGTTTGGAAAAAATCCCTAAAATCAGTATCAGTTCTCTGAGTAGTCAACGTAGGTCTGCAAACTCAGGACTGAAAACCTGCCTGACCACAAAGTGTATGTAATTTGTATTTGCATTTTTTCCATGTCATGCCACAGAAAGGGAGGACAAAAGCTATGAAGGATAGTAGCAGACTTCCAGATGAGTTCCAAGGCCTGGGAAAAATACCAAAATAATAAAGTAAGCATAGAAGGGCCTGATGTGATCTACGGTTTCTCTCAAATAACCTTATGCAATTATTTCTCCTTCTGGTCTAAATTTTTGTTTGAACCATACCATTTATTTTTTGAGACATTTGCTCACATTTTAAAAGCTGAAAACAAAGGATCAATTATTATTTGCCCTTCCTGTTGAAACAGCAGAGTTTCTAGTTTGAGTTTGTCTGGCTATGGTTTCCAACCATTGGATTGTGTGTCTTTTTCTATTAGATTCAAGTGTTGCCAGCTGTGAAATGTCTGCATTTAGGTTCTGTTACATGGTGATAAAATCACCTCTTACACTTTTCTTGGGTAATCAAAACAAATGAAATTTCTAGATTTTCTCACCAGAAGACACTTCCCAAAATTGAGCATTCATCCCCAGCTCTTTTTAAATTCCCAGATATAGCAGTGTAGCATCTCTCGTCTTCCCACCTGCAGCATCTCTGGACCCCCTGGGTGCAGGAGTAACCAATTCCTTTGCATTAGTTGTCCTGCCCGCCACCCTGGGGGCACTGGGCCTGGCCCTGCCACCAGGGCATGGTAGCAGGAGGGAAAAATCACAAGTTGGAAACATAGTCTAGCCACCTGAGAAACAAAAGGTTTTTATTAACACTCATAGTTTTGTATTTTGAAGTATTTGGAAGTAATAAGCATCATGTACAACAAAATGGTATTATCTCCTTACTCCTCCTTGGCATTTGTCTGTTTATACGGTGATGGATGTGATTTGCTCTTTCAGCTATCACATTGTTTTGCTTACCTGTTACATCTACTAAATCCTTCTAAAAGCCACTGCTTCCTCTGATATGACACCCCCCCCCCCCTTACAAATGGGATTTATTTTCTCCTGAAGAATGACCTTACATTTGGTTGTGTTGAAACATGCATTCAAATGAACCCCATTTTCCAAGTGACCCCTACCTATGCCCATCATCTTCTCTCTCTTCATTGTTTTCTTTTTATTTGCTACAAATTCTATCAGCAATGATTTAATATTTTCTTCAAGATTATTGATAAAGATATTGAATGGGGTGAGAGCAGCTCCCTGGAGGCTTCTGCTTGAAAATGCCTTGGTGAATGCAAATGCCTTTCTGAGATCTACCAACTGAGCGATCCTTAATCTTTTTAAAATGAATCTGCATTGATTTTCTTGTACATCTAATTTTTATAAGAATGTTGTGAAGGACTTGCTCTAATGACTTATAGAAGTTGGATAACCGAATCAAATTTCTGATGCCACCAAACTTTTAAGGTAGATTATAAAAATAAAAAAAGACAATATTGATTGAATCACTTGTTCTTCTGACCCCTTGATGATTGTTTTCCCTGAAAGCCTTTCCTGGATTTTATTAGAGACCAAGGTCAATCTAAGCTTGTCTGTAACCTTGCAAGTTGGATTTTTTTGGATTGTTCTAGGATTTATTAACATTAATAATTCAAAGAGCTCCTTGGCCACAATTGTTAATTCTTATAGGTGCAAATAATGCGGTCCTGCAGAGCCAAAGCCATCTGAACAGGATGGGTGGGAAGGAGTGTCCTCTCTGCTGTGCCAGTCCCTGGTGGCTGACTCCGGCTGCCATCAGCTCGGCTCCTCAGCACCTGGGGGAAGCGCCGCTTGAGCACTTCAGCCTTTTGCACTTTGTGATCGATGCTCCTGCCAACCCTGTCTAACAGCGGGTCCGTGTTGTTAATGGGATTTCATTTCATTCGCCTCTGATGTATGTAAATAACTCCGCCTGGTTAGCCTTACCCTGGCTGACCAGCGGTGCCTCTTCTCTCCCTTAGCAATTACTTACATTTCCACATTTCCTTATTTCTGCCCATTGCTATCAGTATCATTTTGTTTTTAATAGTATTTCTACTTCCATTTCATCATTTAATGAAGGGAGGCACTTCTCCTCCAAGGAATTGAGGAGTCTGCACAGCTATGGATGATTAGGAGTTGCTGCTCTGCTTTCTGCAGAATTTGCTTTCTCTTGACCTGAAATAGAGGAAATATCCACCAGAGCACAAAACTGGGCCTTTCTGAGATAGTGCCTTTTGGGTTCATCGGCTGTGCAGTCAGCTCTGTCCCTGTGGCTCCAACACTGAATTTCTTCAAGGCTTCTCAGCAGGACCAACAGACTGAATGTGGTGTGGAACTGCTGCTGCTGGAGGAGAGGCAGAGCTGGGATGGGATCTGGGGTGACTCCCTGGGGGACCTGGCTCCCTCCTCCAGCTCCACGTGAAAGGGGAGGATAGGTTTCAAGGTGGTAACAGCTGAACACCTGCTTCTCAGAAGGGCTCAATACCCCCTTACCCCAAAGGCAGCCAGTACCCATGTGTTTGGAGCCCTTCTCCCTTGGGCACAGCTGCCTTTCCATCCATAGCAGCCCACTGCCTTGACCTGCCTGGGGTACAGCAGATATGGCGCTGCGCTCCTGCTGGGATGGATGGCTACCATGGGCTTCGGCAGCACAGCCATGCTGACTTGGATCCCTGCCTGGCATGAAAACTCACCCAAGAAGAAGGGCAAATGCCAGGCAAGGAACCCAAACTTACTTTAGTGCTATTATGGGCACATTCATAGCCCCAAGCCATTGCTTATCACTGTCCTGAAGCTGATGTTGAAATATGCTCTCCTACTTGCTTTTGCTTTATTTTTTTCCAGCTGGGAAGCAGTGTCTTTGAAGAAGCAAGCATACGTACTGCTGGTGAAGACTGTACCTGTTAGCCTATAGCAAGTACCTGATCACAAGCACTTGCATCTACATTGACTGACTCATCTGTGTTCATGTGTAATATGGATTTATTCCCAGGTGTTGTAGTACCTTTTGGTAGACAAGTCAGTAATGTCGCTGATTTTGCTGTCTTGGAAGGATATATTTCCCTAATAGCTAATGAGGAGGAGATTTTGGTATTGTGCAAACACTAGATGTTACCGATACTTTGCAATACACTATAGTGTATGATGATGTTTGTATATGAAAAGCCAGCAAATGACATTTGAAATGATACTTGCAGAATAAATAGTGGCTGATAAACTGGCAGAGGATGTCTCAAACAAAAATACTGTTTCTACTAAATATTGTGAAATGTAATATGTTTAACTGTACATGCACAGTCTAGTTGATCTTTTAAAACATCTTTTTGATATTATAAGCAATTGTTCATTAACATTAATGTCCAAAAACCTGAAAGGATACTGCAGTTTAGTCTTAGTGACACAGAACTTAGTACAGTCTAATTTTTGCGGTTTCTTAGCTGGACCCTGAGTGCTGGTGGCAAATCTACCCTGGGGTCCAGGGGAGACAGAGCCCCACCAGTTGGGTGCACAGTTGGGTACAGTGGGTGATAAATGCTGTATACGAAAGGGCAGGCTGTGCCACTGGGCAACTCTCCCACCATGGCTGGTATTATGGAAACTGGACCAAATACAAAAAAGTGGCAAACACTTCATATCAGGCATGGGACAGTGTAGCTCATACGCAAGATCAAACCCTAAGAGAAGCCTTTCCCTTGAGTGGATTCTTAGTTACTTTTAGGATCAATTTAGGATAATCCATGGATGTCTGTATCCTGGAATATTATTTAGTAAATATCAACTATACTGTCCTGAGTTTACTGATAAGCCATGAGCTCCAGGTAGCACACACAAGCTGGGGGTGGTAGAATCTTGTACAATTACAAGATCTTAAACCGATGTGTAATGAATGTTTCAGTTCTGATTTCTCCTCAGATGCATCAGGAGTCACTAAGGAGATACCAAAATTGTGCATAGACACTGAGGTAATTCAAAGAAATTTGCTTTAAAATACCATAACTTAAAGAAGGCAGATTTATTGCCAATGAGTACAATCTGAGAGACTAACATGCACTTTTATGCAAAGATCAGTCAGTTGCGTTTACAACCAAGCAGAGCAAACTGGATCCAGACTGAAAGGGATTTGGTTTCAGATTTCACTTAAATTTCCCCATAGGATATCTGAACATATGTGGAAATAAGGTCCATGCATAAAACTGCATATTCCTGTGCAGTTCATCAGATACTTCACATCTCATTCAACATACTAACATACTTCCTAAGATACCTCTTAAGCATCTGCAAGTATTTCCTTTTGATTGCTTTTGTTTTCTTCCCGTGAAAGAAATCTTCCCCTTCTGGCTGTTCTCCCTGCCTGTCCCTGGCTCAGGGCTAGCCAAGCACAGTTCTGTCTTCCTAGAAATGTGGTGACTCAGAAATTTGTCTTCCGATGGCCTCATACTGGGAGTGTCCAGCTTCTTGGGAGAATCTCCTTGGGTGTTTAGCCTTGAGATTTAAAAGAGGGGCTCTCTTAAGTATAGAAAAAGTATTTTAGAACATTTGAAGAGTTATTTTATGTCTTTATTCTGAGCTCCCCACTCCCACTCACCCCCATCCCCCCACCCCCAAATTGCTCCATTCAACTTACAGTAACAACAACAAAAAAATCTACAATCTGACTTGAGGTCTCCCTGGGTGCATTAATGTTAATAAGTAAGGAGGAGGGAGTCTGTTCTGCAGCCCTGAAAAGAAGTGGGAAACTCTGGGCTGTGTTCCTGTAACAAAACTCTCTTTCCCCTCTTCCTCCTGGGCATGGTGACTTCATCCATTCTGCCTTCTGGAAGCTGTTCCTGGCCTGCGTATCACCCAAACCGTGCTTGGACATTGCCCAGGAAAGTACCACTTGGCATGGGCCAAATCCATGCTGGGTAATGTGTTACTCCATCTACTCAGTTAAACAGGATGATGATCACGGGCCAATGCACTATCTGTCACCCTGCTTCATTTGCTGGAACAGGCATAGCCCCCAAACCCCATCAGCTGGGCATTTCCACGAAGCTATTCAGAGCAGTTTGTCTCAACAGCTTGCTGGAGGAGCTGGGTGGTGAGATGTGGTGTGTTTACAGGGGGAATAAAGAGCCTAGCCCTGCCAGCACTTGGCATTCCTCCCTTAGCTCACCTGCTCTGGGGTATGCAGAGGAGCCTGCAGGAATCCTGGGCAGCAGGGTAGAGGCATTGCTGCCTCTCATTTGGGGTGACTGTTGATCACCGTGCTAATGTGTAGATAAAAAGCCTTTTTGTTATGCTCTCATGTTTTCCTTATATATCTTCCTCGCTTTCTCTCTCCTTCCATCTGCCTCTAGGCACTGCTTACAGGGGCTGGAGCGCCAGAGATTTTGAACACTGACAGTTCCCAAGCAGGCAGAATATCAGGAATTTACTCAGACCTATTGGTACAATACATAGGCACCCCCCCCACCCCTCCTTCCCCCCCCCCCCCCCCCCCCCCCCCCCCCCCCCCCCCCCGCCAAGGCAGCCACACACTAACAAGATGACAAAGCGAGCTATTCAGACGGTGAAGAATCTCCTAAACATAACAAAGCTCTTCATTTGCCCCCACTGGAGCTCAGAAAGATCCCGCAAGCTGGGCTGACTAACTCAGCACAAACGCTAATGAGCAGCTGACAAAGACTTCTGTCCCCAGACAGCTCAGATGCTCAAGCCTAAGCAAATGCAATCCTACTGGTACAGCAAAGGCAAACAAAGCACCGCACACAGGAGCAAACTGAGAGCCAGGCAACTGGCCTAAGGACAGCCTCAGCCCACCTCTCCCACCCGAGGGAGCGTGGTGCAGCTCTCACTTTGCTTCTGCTCTTTTTCCTTCCCAGGGCCACTCTGTCTTCATGCTCCAGGGCCATGTGCTTTGACACTTCTGTCTGGCCACAATTTGTATATCTTTGGCCCTGGCACCTCCTGGGCCCAGGCTCTTTTTCTCTACTGCTTCTTCACAGCCTTGGGGACCTAAGCCCTAAGTGCCCTGAGCCCAAAGGACCCTCCAAGATATACAAGTTGGTGAAGCTCACCTCTTCCCGGAGCGACAAATTCTGTGGGCCCTTTGATTTACACTTTATTGCTCCTGAGGCAGAATGAAATGTGAAGGCAGAGCAAAACTGACTCTACAAGAGTTACTCATAACTTTATGCAGCATGGGAAAGATCCAGCTTCCCACAGAATATACGTCTATCTCAGCGGCATGTCTTTTTCCTTGCTCTTTCCCTAGTCCCTCAGTTTAAAACAGAATTTCTGAGGACCTCATAGTATCCTTACTGTCCCCTCATACCCATTCCCGCCTTGTTAATTCCGAGATGCAGCATTTGGTTAGATGTGAAAAGTAAAGGAGAAGAGAGAAAAGAGAGAGTCTGTGTTTTGGGGTATGTTCCCCCGCAGGTCTCAGGAGCCATCCCTGTGGCAGGGACAGCGCTGGGGTATCACACCAAGCTGGAGGTGAAAGAGCCCAGCTACTGGCTTGATACTGGAGGAAGGGTGGGAGTGCTGGGTTGCTGCAGGAGCAGATGGAGCCAGGCGAGGGCTGGTGCTGGAGGCAGCTGCTGTGTGCAGGTGGTGGTCCTGCTCATGTTCCAGCAGGGCTTGGCTCCAGCTTGCAGCACCATCAGCCTGGCCCTGGCATAAGCCGTGGCAATGGCTGTGCCTGGAGAAACGCAGCCAGAGACCTGCAGCTCTGACAAACTGGAGCTGACTGAAGCCCAAATTTTCTAACATAGGCTTGCCCAGCAGTCCTGCTGATCTCAAATACCTGTGGGCTCTGGGCCCTGGTGAAAACAGGATGTTTCCAGGGGCTTGAACAGACTAGGCACCTGCTGAGCATCCCTCCCACAGCCTCTTGTGTCTGGGTACAAAGCAGCTGCCTAACAAATAACTTAGAAATTCTAGGTCAAATTACCCTCCTGGTAAATACCATGTTAAGGTAAGCTGCTGCAGGAGTTGGGTTTTTGGAAGAAAACTGGCAAGGTTAATTTCAACTCTTTCCAAATAAATAGTGAGCATGGATAATTCAAACCTTTCAGTGAGCTAGACCAGTACATCTGAACTGCCCAAGGGCGTCCAAGGCAATTCTGCCGGTGGAGTACGTTAACTTTTTTTTTTTTTTGGTTTGGGGGCAACATTAGGAGGCTGCATTGCTGAAGTGGAAGAATATTGGTTTCTGTCGGTACTTCTATCACACCTGAGAGAAGGGGAAGCATCATAGTAACAATTATGAAAGCAGAGATAGGCAAAAATAATTGTTTTGCTGTTCTTCAACCCTCTAGAATGGCCTGATAGGAAAAAAAGAAGTATTGTTTAACTATACCATAATAATCTTCCTGCTATTTTGTGCAGAAAAAATCATCAGGTTTTGTTCAACATGTTCAAAACTAGCTAGAGATGATGATGAGAAGAAAACAATTCTTACAAGCATTTCTGGATACTCACAAGGTTCTTTTTTCAATACCCACTCATTACGAAATTGGAAAAAGGAACTTTCTAAAACTCCAGAAATGAAAAATACCATTGGCTTTAAGCATATATATTTAAAATGCTCTAGATCTTCGACAGTTTAAAATCACAGGATTTTCATTTAATGTGTCAAAAAGATAAATATATATTTTGCATTTTTTGATGGCGTGTTTAGTCAACACCGTCCTCTGATGTGTAATGAGAAAGGGCCTTCAGACACTGAGGCAGGAAGCTTGCACTCAATTTCTCTCAAATGGCATTTAGATAGTATTCAGTAAAAGAATGTGTCTAGTTAAGATATATACATAAATATGTGACTGTAAGCAAATCTAGCTAAGACATTTTGTAGCTGGATGTGCTTACAATCACATATTTATGTATATATCTGTATATATGCATTTTATATACATTTATAAATGATATATAAAAGATGTATTTAATAAAGAAGGAACAAACCAAATGAAATTATTTAGGAAGCATGCAAACACTGAAATTTTAGTGTTGATGTTAAAAACTTGCTTATTGCTTTACAAAACATCCAAAAGGATGTCTATAGTGATGTGGTCCTTGGTCCTTTCATGGTCCCTCAGCACTGCATAATGCTGGTGCACAGGCAGAGGAGCTGTGTGGTTTGGTGGATGTGAACTGAGTGGACTGAGGCTGGGACCTCAGTTCAGCTCAGCTCAGCCTCCCTTCTGCTGTTTGACTTCAGGTCTTCCACTTATTCTTCCAGCGGGAGCAAAGTATTCACAGGATCTCCTTTTAGACATTAGCTAATTTGGGCTCTGAACTGTGTTCTGGGGGGTTTCACCTCCCTTTTCATTAGCCTGTGCCTCAAGTGAGGTGATGGGATTAGTAATTATTATTACAAGGTGTAAGATCTAAAACTTCATATTTCATTTAGCAAATGCAGGAAGCACAAGACTATTGCAAATATGAGGAAGTACTGTCTATTTATCTAACTTACAATAGGCAAATTTTGAAAGGGCACTACTGCATGAAAACCCACAGGAGAGAGGAAAGAACACACATATTTAAATCCTGACAAGAGAAAGACATGATAAGTCTGAGCAAACCAATGGAGATGTTAAAACTCAGGAGCCCCACAGACATCTGCTAACTTGAACATGCAACTGGCAGCTATCACCGAGCCGTGGTTCTTGGCTGTTGCTTGCCTGTATTTTCTAATTCCAGCATGCCTGCTCAGTGCTACTCCTACATAAACTGGCAGTGCTGTCAGAGGCAATCATGTCAGTGCACTGCAGACCACTTTTTCCCTTGTGAAGAGGAAGTTAATTTGATGACTCTTGTTGCTCAAAATAAAAATGCAGGTTTCATCTATGCAAAGCTTTGTATTTTGTACTGGGAATGTTGGAACTGTGCGAAGGAATCTTCTTCCAGCCTGAAAATAAAACCAAATAATAGGAAGGTCCTTCTTTTCGCTGTAGGTTGATGAGGTCTGCAAGCAAGTGCAATGGGTACTCTCAAGGTTCAGCGGGGACGGTGCTAAAAGGTCATCTTTCTTCAGCAGTCACAGAAACCAGTATGATAAAAAGCAGATTGGCAAATGCTTTCTGGCTTTGGGCTCACATGGGCTCTCAGTAGAAAGCAAGTAGGATATAATTCATTCACAGGGATAAACAAGCTCTTGCAGTCTGCTGTTGACATGGATTATTTGCTTTAAACAACACCTTGAATTTTTTATATTGATGGAGGAGGGTTACCCTCTCCCTCTCCCCTTTCCCTGTTCCCACATGATGGGTAGAAGCATCTCTTTTTGTACCGTCCTCTAACCAGAGTGGCATGCACCCTGACTTCTGCTCTGAAATAAACTCTACTAAAAAGACTGTAAAATTCCTGAGTAAATGTGACCCATGTCTTTTAGGCATGTTCATAAAATCCCCTTCCCATGCATTGGCCTTTGCCATTCCAGGGACATGCCAGACAGGAGAGATGCAAACTTCAGCGCTCCTCTCAGGGAGGAGGAGGAGGGTAGCAGCTGCAAGCCGTGGGAGCCTGTGCACCCAGCAGCAGCACGGGGATCCTCCATCGCTCTCCCTCAGCCCCTGGCACACTGTTGGTTGTGCTGCTGCCCAAGAGCGATATCTGGGTATGGTTCTCACTGCTACTTGCAACCAACCCTGGCAGGAGCTGGAAAGTCTGTCTTTGAAATAGCTGGGAATTTTGCTCACAGAAGTCTTCCCTCCATGATCCTCCCCCCCCCACGGCAGCTTCTGCAGCACCTTCATGAATTAGTTCACATGTTGGTGGTCTTTGAGTGATTGAGGGTGGCAGTTGAAACAGAGCTTGAGGAGGCTTGACTTGCCCTCTTTTGCAAGGGACTCCTATCTCAGCGGACATCCCCAGGATCAGAAAGACCTGGCCTTTCTTGCTGGAAACTGAGTCCAAATTCTGTAGAACAGTACCGTACATTTAGTCTCTTCCTTTTCCTTGGCACTCTGAGCTGACCGATAGTGAAAGGAAAAGGCAGCTGTAAAAGTTTCTAAAACTCTTCTTTTTTCTTGCCGTGTCTCCGAGATGCTGGTGGGACTGCAGCCCTGCCTCTGCAGACAGACCTCTCAGCCCTCCTGTAGCTCCCTGCGCTGCCTACCTTACCGTCCAGGCGCTCTGGAGAGGCACCCAGTCCTGCTTCCTTCCCAGGCAACGTGTGAGAGCTTCCCCCATGGTACCGTCCTGTAGAGACTCCCTTTTCCTTTGGGATGGTGACCTGACCTTTCAGAGGGGGCTCCGTGCCTGTGGCTTACCCTGCAGGTGCCTTCCCCTCGATGGTGTCAGTGAAGAGCCATAGCAGAACCACAGAGCCACCCAAAATAGGGAGCTAAAGCAAAAGGAAGTGTACAGGTAGGGGAACCACCAGGTCATAGATCGACAAGGCATTTTGCAGCCCCCAGAACCGTTGACATTTTCATTGATGAATAAGATTAATTGACACAAAGGGCTAGAGACTTCACTATGAAATATTTAAGTGTGCACATTAGTTCAGTCGATGGGAATTCAGCCAGAAAGGTGAGGTTTCCTCAGCACCAGCAGCAGCCATCCGGAAGCTGGTTTCGCACCACTTTCAAAAGACCAGGACCCAGCAGCCTGTTTTATTTTGCTGGCACATGGACTTGGTACTCACCTTGCAGCAAAAGCCAAGTCTCTTCACTGCTTTCTGCAGCACCTGGAGGAGGCATAAACTCTATGTTTTCTATCTCAAGAAAACTCGATACAGCTCTGAAGGATAAGAGGTAACAACTTGTGATAACACTCCTGTAGGCCCAAAGAGACTGATACTAAATACAAACTTTTAAATCACTGTAAACCAGTTCTCTGCATATATTTCAGTTTTTATGCTGGCTGACAGCCCTATGTTTTGGGGTAACCAACAGCTGCGCTTTGCCTATAACTTTCATTATCTTTATATCAAAGGATCTGTTTCATGGTATTGATAAAATTCCCCTCTCACTTCCCATGAAATGGACCCCTAAAACTGAATCCTGCAAACCAGCACTCCATTTGCTGTTGTTCTTTAAGCTGGAAGTGACCTTGCTTTCCTGGAGCCTACCCTACCCCAGGGCTTGCTTTTCAGATGAAAAAGAATACCAAAGCGAATTGAGAAATACCCTCACTGTTCAGAACAAAAGAAATTAATCAAATGCAGCAGTGTGCTTAAGTTCCTAAAATCTCCCCAACTTGTGAGGCAGCCTCTGACTCTGAGCCTGTGACTCTGCCCTTTGGACATGTCTTTGTGCCATCCAATGGATGTACAGCAACAAGATGCAATCCCAGGAGGACCTAGCTGCATTAATGCAGGAGGAAAACGGAGAGAAGCTTGTTCAGCAGCTTCCAGCATGTGACTGGGAATCCTACAGCAGCGTGCCAAAACATCTTTCAGGAAGGTGCAACGCCATAATTAATAAACCAAGCACTTGTGACAACTGTGTCCTTCAGAGCTTTTGCACTCAAAGCTCCCAGGTCTTATTTTCTCTAATATGTTTGCCTTGTGGATAGGGTTGAACCCGACAGCTCTCTGTGGTCTTCAGTGGGACCAAATCATTGTGAAAAAATATACTTCATCAAGACAATCTTCTCCATTTTTATCACTTCCTTTTAATTTTTACCTCTGGTTAACTCGCTCTTCAAATACAGACATAGCAAGTTAACTAAGTTAAGTGATTAAATCAAATATCACCATATCGCAGACAAATCATGCTCTATGAAACTTCTTCAGTCTGCAAATCACAGCCTTCCCTCTAGCAATTGGTGTCTGCTAATGTAAAGCCACTCAGTCTGATTAAATGTGACTTTGAGCAGTGGGCGGTTTTGTGCTTGTCTTTATGTGTAAAGGTAAATGTCAGCAAAATGAATGGAGCTTTGGATGTTACTTATGTATTTGACGAACCCCTTACACTCTCCCTACCAAGTGTATTGTAAGCGTTTGACTAGATTTATCAACTGCTTTATAAGGAGCAGCAAGAAACCCAGATGAAAGGTTGCTAAGTTACAAACCAGATAAGACATAGGCGTATTTCCAAATTTATACAAACACCATGCCTAAATTCAGAAGCATAAGAAGCAGTATGAGCTCAAGAATAGGTTAGTGTGCAAGATGGATTTCTCTCTCTGTTTCTTTTTGTGGCTTTACTTCCAGCGATATTTCAAAGGGGCATTACAGCATTCAGAACCTATTACAACATGCCAAGTATGAGAGAAATAATGCCTAATACCCAGCATGGGGGCTTTTTAATGGTAATACAAATATTATGCAGCATTTCCCTCCCCAAGTCAAGCTGTGCTTGCCTTGAATACAATCCTCCTACAAATACAAACATGTACATCCTGGGTGCACAGGCCCTTGTTATAATGGGGACAAAGTAGAACTGTCTTCACACACAGATAACATAGACATTAATCCGACGATTGAAGAAATGGGATTTTGAGCTGTGCAAATTCCAGTTCAAAGGAGGGATCCTTCTCAGTATAGATGTCTTTGTTATCAGCCCATGTTTAGTTAATAAATGGTTTATTAAAAATGGCACGGCCGTGAGTGGCTTACATACATATTACTGGGTTTGGAGCAGTCCAAAATTACAGCTTACAGTGCTGAAGAAGCTGTCAGGAGATGCCTGCGTGCACTGCATAGGGAAGCAGTACACGGAAAGAATTTTTCTACAAGCAACACTTTTTCAGCCTACTTAAGTTCTTAGGCTTTATTTTGGTCTCATATTATTTGTGGGCATCATCACGGATGGCTGTGTTCTGAGATCTCCGTGTTTTCTAGCGAGGGAAATGCTGCTGAAGCGTTCGGACCCCGGGGGGGGGGGGGGGGGGGGGGGGGGAGGTGCAGCCCCTGGCGGTGTGCTGTCAGGTACCCGGGGGTTGGCACCGTGTGCCCAGGTGGCACCCAGCCATGAGCCCAGCCACCTTCCCTGCAAGATGTGTGCCACGGAGTCCTACTATAGGAGAGAGCAAACTATTTTAAAATAGGTGGAGGAGAAGCAATTTTATTTTGCAGGCCAGCTTTTACCTTCAGAAAGGCTAACCAGAGACATTTATCAGATGATTTTCTCCATGTATCTGGTTTTGTTCAGAAAACAAATCAGAAAACTTTAATTGAATTCTACCTGCATATGGCACGACAGCTAGAAAAGGCTCCAGGAGGGGCTGGCTAACTGGGGTACAGAAGCACATTGCCCACAGGCCTTTTTCTCATGCCCTGCTCCTTATGTGGGTGTAGAGTCTAGCAAAACTAGGCAAAGTGTTCTGCTACACCATATTGATGCCTCCAGGGGATTTCCAAAAGAAAGGACAGCTAGGGCCTTCTGGCTTCATTCTGGTAGTTAAACACAGAATAACCACCTGATTTCGGATCAGGGACACCCCTCAGCCTGGCTTCATCATCACTTGGAGCAGTGCAGCATGATGTCTTAATAAAGTAGAAAGTTGTTGGGCTGTACTTTCTTCTTCTTCTTCTTTTTTTTTTTTTTAAAGGAATATTTTAATTTACATGAAAGAACAACAAAATCCAACCTGAATCCCATCCTTTCTTCTGTTTAATTACCAGCTCTTGTGCTTTAAAGCAATTTTAAGGCAAGGGTGATTACCATGAGAGGAGTTTTAAAGAATGAAATAGGGTTTTCTTCTAGCTGGGAACTGAAAAGGTGCTTCAAAAGCCTTGGCAAGCCAGACAGTAAAACATATCTTAATGTTATAACAAGAAGAAAAATTGCATGGCCCTAGATCATCTGATGGATGTTATGGCCATTACTTGGCCTATGAGCTGTATGTGCTCCTGTCTGCTATCCAGACAGAGTGCCTGGGACCAAAGTCCTGTGGTTTGGGCATTGATTTAAGTCCAGCCTTGTCACAGGTACTAAATTTATGTTAGCTTTCAGCCACAGGAAAAAAATGCTCATGAGAAACAGTGTGCTTTAATTTGGAAATGTTTTTTCTAGTTACATTTCAGAATTTTTCCTTATACTTACAGATCAGTCTTATCATACTCTGTAAAGGTACATTTCCCATCAATACTTTATTTTCTTTGATGTGAAGCTTGTCTCCCTCCTTAGCTCTAAAACTTATGTCCTAGAGAAAATGACACCTGGTGGTTCCTCTGCACTGGTAGGACCACTGCACCTGCACCAGCAGTTCACCGCATGATACACACTCGATCCTTGCTGCTTTGAGTAAATTCAGAGCACCTACTTACAGCTGCAGTCAAATTGATAATGTTTTGTAATAGCTGTTATGAGTTTTTGTAGACACATGCTCTACATCTTCCTACTGTTCCTTGCTCTAGGCAAGATATCACACTGAAAACATCCAGTAGAAATAAAGCCTGCTGCAAGATTAAGTTTTGGACTGAGCCTTGGAGTCATTAGCCTTATAGCTAGGTGCTCCGCTTTTCCTTTGTGTATTGTGTGACAATTTAATCTCTTCCTGCCTGTCAGGTCTTGCCTGTAAAATCCTTCAATCTGTGCTCCTGGAGATATGTCATCCCAAGAAGCAGTACCACTGTTTTAATCATTTCAACTTTCCTTTGCACATCTGCAG
Organism: Falco biarmicus; assembly: GCF_023638135.1. Classification (NCBI taxonomy): domain Eukaryota; kingdom Metazoa; phylum Chordata; class Aves; order Falconiformes; family Falconidae; genus Falco; species Falco biarmicus. Next base: position 32,531,491 of record NC_079292.1, on the reverse strand, counting down.
TGGTGAGCAGATGAGAGGACAGCTTGAAGAATGGGTTTAAGTGCTTTCATTTTAAATTTATTATGTTACCTGAGATTGATTCTCTCTTTTTAGGAAGGGAATAATATGGCATTAACTGATATTCTTGTTCTTAAATAAGTCAGTGGAAGTTCCTTCAGGAATATAAGGAAACTAGGTCCTGCAATTTCTATTTCATAGAATCATACAATCATTTGGGTTGGGAAACACCATTAAGATCATTGGGTCCAACTGTTCATCTAGCACTGCCAAGTCCACCACTGAACCATGTCCCTAAGTGCCACATCTACATGTCTTTTAAATCCCTCCAGGGATGGGGACTCAACCATTTCCCTGGGCAGCCTGTTCCAGTACTTGGTGACCCTTTAGGTCAAGAAATTTTCCCTAATACCCAATCTAAACCTCCCCTGTTACAACCTGAGGCCATTTACTCTCGTTCTTTTGCTTGTCACTTGGGAGAAGAGACCAACACCCACCTGGCTACAGCCTCCTGTCAGGCAGCTGTAGAGAGCGGTAAGGTCTCCCCTGAGCCACCTTTTCTCTGGGCTAAACCACCCCAGTTCCCTCAGCTGCTCCTCATCAGACTAGTTCATTTGTGCATGGAAGCCAAACCCCAAACCAGTAGTGTCATTGGTCTTGGAAGGGGTGCTGCCTGCCTGAACAGATGATCCTCATTCTTTCCGCTCTTCAAGTTGTGACACAGACCTTGCAGTCCTTTTTAGAGAAAAATAACTGTTGATTGCAATGGGAGTTTTTCCTGAAGTATCAAATCCTGGATATCTATGCAGTGACTCTATATCGCACCAACTACAGATGCCACATGCCAAAGAACTTTTCGTCAGACATTTGCATTTAGAATTGCCAGGTCAGGTGAATAAAAGAAAACATGGTTTCATTAGGGGGGGCTGGTTTATGTTCAGACCTTTATTTTGAGATCATTCTCTAGGTATTACTTGTCCTAGATGGGCGGAGATACAGCTATATGAGCACTGTTGCTTGTGTCTCCTGCTGGTCTCTGGAGATTGTTTCAAAAACACAGACATCATGATACCTTGCAAGGATACTAGGAAAAGGAGCTTCAGAACATCCCTGCATTTGATTTATATAGATATCTACCAGTCTGGCTGTCTAGCTATCCATTTATAAATAATCAAAAATTCATTCATATTTACTGAGTTGGAACAATAATTTGAAGGACAATTCCAATTACATGCTCAGAAATGGATGGATTTTGAGTTATGACTGTCATTTGGTCAAATCCTCTCACTCAGAGTAGGGTCCAGGTGACTTATAACAGGTCCAGATGAGTCTTGAATGTCCAGGAAAGAAAAGATTACACAGCCTGTCTGGGTTGCTGTGTAATGTTTGAACACCATAACAAAACTTTTTCTAGTGCCTTGGAAATAGACATTTCCTTCGCTACAGCTTGTGCATGTTGCCTTTTGTGCTTCATTAGGTACTTCCAAGAAGTGTCTGTCTGCATCTTCCTTTTGCTCTCCCATTGTGTAACTGTCTATTTCTTGTTTATCTTGTCTTCATTCTTCTGCCAGATTTTTCCTCCTAGGAAAAAAGATTTAATCCTTTCCTTATCTTAGTGCCCTTCTAAAATGCTTTGTTCTTAGCTGTGGCCATGTAGAAGTACATGGACTTTAGTGAATATTTGAGCCCAAATTTAGTTACAGGACCTTACTGTGATGTGTATATTATTCTTAAATTACTTTTTGCAATCCTCATTCACCCCTTTTAAAATAACCCAGAAGCTTTTAAACCTCAAAAAAAGCAGCACAGCGAAGTGTTAAAACAGCAGTAGCCTTTAAAGCTCCTTCCCTTCATACCCATCTTCTCTTTCCTGCTCTAGAAAAACCAAGGTTTTTTTTATGAATGAAATACTATGGGAAAGCTGATGCAGGGATTATGACATCAAATTTAATGGGGCAGTCACTGCCACTTCTGAAGTAAGGTCTGCACTGCAGCTTTTTGTAAATCCCTTAAGGGCCAAAGTAATTTGGGGCTGGATTGATTTTGATTAACTATGCTTGTCTAACTTGAATTTGATGCCCAAGGTTCAGACACCTAGGGTCCTTTCTAATTCACGCCCTTACTGGTGAGTCAGTCATCCTGCAGGTTGCCTTCCTTTTCCATTGATTGCATAGCAAGCAAGCTGAGATGAGAGTTGCCATTTTTAGGCAGCTAACTTTAGAAGAGATGAATCACACCTCGCTAGTGTGATGCCTTCTTCCTGTCATGAGTCCTGTACAAGTTGCATCCCTGCACCCCTTAACTTACCCCCCTAACTTAAGTGGCTTTTAGGAGGTTCCCTGTGGGAATCCTGCCTTGTTGGCCCAGATGCAAAACTCAAGTGAATGACGTCCAACGTTACCCACACTGGACCAATTACAAATGCATGCTTATGGACCGATACTTCATACCCAAAGCCCCATATCTAAACATACTCCTATCGATGTTTTATTTATGATTTACTATATCTTTAGAAAATCTCACAGCAGTTTATAAATTACACCAAAGGAGATTACAGTGTGTGCACTCTAATATTGTGATTTACAGAGAGGTTGGAACTCATTATGGAAAACAGAGCTGAATGGAAGAGGAGAATGAGGTCCACAGCTAAGGAAAAGGAACAGGACTTAGCATGCATCTTTCCAGCATTGACTGTGATAAAGCCACAGAGGTGTAGCTCAGCTCTATTCCAGTTTTATGAGATTGCATTCACCAGTAGCAGAGTTAACAACAGTGTTTTCAGAGGTACATGAGAAATTCCAAATTACCTTATCTTTGAAGGATCCCCAAACAGAAAATTCTAATCAGTATAAGCTGTGGCAAAACAGATCTACAGTGTCTGAGACCCATAGAGATTTAGATTCTTTAGACTCACTGTAATTGGGGAAAATAAACTTTCATTGTATGCTTTTATTCTGTCTGATTTTCCATGTAAGGTGCATTTTCATACTCTGCCTACATACTCACAGTACGTTTATTATGTATCTGTTGAAAACAAAGAAGCCACATGCAGACACACAGACCCCCGCACCCCCAGACCTGCTTCCCCCAGCCATGGCATGGGAGCTGCTGCCTACCAGCAGCTCCCTGGAGGGGGGGGGGGGGGCCGGGGGCTTTAATAGGGAGATGCCGAGGTCATCTGCTGTATCTGTGGCACATATGCATTTGTGGAGAATCCATGTATAATCAGGCCAGCAGGGACATCAGAAAGCCAAAACCACCATGCAGCATCTCCATAACAATATCTAAGTCTGTTGTGGTTGCTAATATAATTCTGCAGAGGGAGAACCATGAGGGCTTAGGACCAGTGGGGAATCTGGGATAACTGGAATTTTTAAAAAATACCCCAACATAATCTATCAAACATGAGAGATTTAAATCAAGTTTATGTGAGGAAAACAAGGGTGAAATGGGTCTGTTCAGTAAAAGATTTAGTCAAAGGTTTAAATTCAACCTAGAAATAAACCCCCATCTTGTTTCCTGGTAATACGCGCTAGCCAGGCCAGCAGCAATGATCCCCTGCTGGCTGATGAAGCAAAGAGATAACAGAATGAAAAAATCCAGGCTCTCTAGTGCTCAGTTTCCTTGCACTGTCACTGGTTCAGTCCCTTCCCATCTCCATTTCTCTGTTTAATTAAGACACATTAATGGCAATGCCTATGAACTAGCAGCTTTGCATTCGGCATCCGTGTCTCTCGGACTAGCGGCCGAGTCAATCTGACGGATGAGAGTGGTTTGGGTTTTGCAGTCATTTAGCTGCATCCTTGTGTGTCTGCGGTGTGATGCAGAAGTGATGGGATCCACTACCGTGCCAGGGGCTTTGGAGAAGTCTGTAACTGAGCACTCGCTGCTCCATGCGTGTCCATCCTCTGAGCAAACCTGCTTTACTACTCCTGACAGTTACAATCAGCTTTCTGCCTTTTTAAAGCTGTTTGTAACACTCTATCCCTGGTAAGGAAACTTTTAAATAGTGTTTTTTCCTCTGTTGTTTTCAAATATAATTTGCAAACAATACAGATCACTGTGCTCCAGGGAAAGGTAGTTATGGGAGAGGAGCAGGGGATTTGTGTATTGTTTTAAGAGGGAAAAGGAGGTCATAAGCAGTGTCATGAGAAAAACAAATAACTGTAGTTCTTTACATATTATTGGCAGAAAAACAAGACCAGGAAACCAGTTCTGGTCTGGGGAGGTACCATGCATGGGGCCATTGAATAAGTAAGGTGATACGTTTTTTTCTGAATGCATTCAGCCACACTGGGTAGCTGCTGATGTCCAGGTAAAAGTGATGCAGATAGAAACAAGCTCTGATTATTTCATTTTTCATGTAAAGCTGTCATGCATCAAAGAACTTCATATACACCAGTGAAGTCTCCTGACACCATACTGGGCACATAAACATTACTTAGCAGATGGGTAAAATGAGATTTAAAGAAGCTGAACAGAAGCAGCCTCCCTGGAAATACAGCTCAGCAGCCTCCTGCTCAGATAAGCATTCTCAGCCTCTTTCTCCAATCCTCCCCTCAGCAGCAGCAACACATTTGCAGCAATCACCACAGGAACATTATCCTGGGGGACAGGAGCAGGACCGGAGCATCAGGCCATGGTTGCCCCCATGCCATGCTGGGGAGTGTGATGTCAGGCCTCCCACCCTGTTCCCACCCCTGGGAATCAAAGCTCATGTGATGTCCACTGGAAGCAAAAGTAGCCAGAATTATCATCCTGCAAGAAATGCTTGAGAACATCCCTGAACTATGTGTTGCGCTGCAAACACATCACTACCTGATGCCTTAGCCGTTAGGGTATTTTTAGTCTTACTTTATAGCAACCAGCTATAAACCTTTAGGGTCAAAGTCTAAGATAACTTCTTCAGACAACTCCGCACATGGCATTCACCCAGACAGTGAAGGCAGTAACTGGTAGAGGGTATGTTTCACCATGGAAGTAGCTCAGGATGCTGCAGGATTTTTAAAGGAAGCAAATTCTTTGGTCTCACAGCAACCCTTTGAAAAATGATGGTAAGAAGCAGTTCTCACTCACAGAGAAACCCTCTAGTGCACTTGAAATTGAAATTTCAAAATGACCATCAGCAAAAGCCATCTATCTGAAAGATGCTGTTTTGCTTAATGTGCACTAGAAATATAGAGAGGCCAATTTCATTGGTAGTAAGGCATGTTTTTTCCTCTAACACCAAACTTCTCAATCTGAGAAATAATTTCAGTCCTTTGACTCAGGGTTAGAGAAAATATTTCATTTTGTGCATAAACTGGATGGAGGGCCAAAATCGTTCTCCTATAACCTGCAGAAATTGCTGGAGTTACTCCAGGGATGCATTCAGTCCCTTCTGTTCAAAATTTAAGACCTGCTGTTTTCCTGACAGTGCAGGTAATTGCTACAGCTGGAGCAGGGCTCTACCTCATCGTCTCCAGCCTCAGCCCCTCCTGCTGTTGCTGTTTTCCTTTCCTGCAGCAGAAACACAGTGAATCCCTCAGAGCATGCTGAGGGATGGATCCATGCTAAATCCTCGCCTGACAGGAGCTGGTGGGGGACGTCTCTGCAGCCTGTGGCACATCCCACACTGGTTTCCTCACAGGAAAGGAAGGGCAAGTCCTCATTCATGGGGGTGGCTTGAGGAAATCCTGCAGATTTCAAGGTACCCCCAGAGACAACTTCCACTGCGCTAGCCCCAAGTAGCAAGGACAAATCCTCCCATGATGGGGTCAGCCTGAGGGGTTTCTCCTCTCACTTCTCTGGATCTCAGACCCCAGTGTGGCTCCTGTTTCCCCACTGGAGGTTGCTGACTTGGCCACAGGATGAAAAGCAACTAAAGACAAAGAGTCACCTTCCAAATATACCAAGGTGAAAGCCTCTGCCCTGGAAAGCTTTGGAAGAAAGAGAGAAAAGGGGCATTAAGGAGATGATATTAGCTCGGTTTTACAGTTGGAGACCTGAAGCTCAGAGCTAGGACCCCCACAGTGGTGACTTATGCAAGTCCATGAGCTCATCTAGCCCCACGGTGGGGCCTGAGACAGACCTTCTACCCAGTCTGGCTACAGTGTCTTCATTATATGGAGGGGCACAAGTCAAACCGCTCCACCAAGTCCTGCTGTAGCATCTACATCACACAGCTACACCTGCATAGCTCCAAAACCCTCTTGAATGGGAGAAAAATGACCATTTGTGCTCAGAGACGAAATGTTTCTCAGCTTTCAGGCTTCCTAGTTGTAATCATTCCTCAAGAAATGGCTGTGATAAGGATAGGATCAAGAGGTGAATTGTCGGACACTGCGCTGAGAACAAATTGGCTGGCTTTCTGTTACACCATTCTGTTGCTGCACAGAATCACATGCTCACTCATAAAACCAAATGCCAACAGATTATATTTCGTTCCAGACTGAACCATCTATGAATACGTATAACTCTATCTTGAATTAGAACAATCCAACAGTTTTTCTTCTCTCTGTAGGTATGCACATAGATAATGCATGAGTCTGTGTAGACATCCAGCTGTGGCACAATGCACTACAAAATATGTAAGTGAAGTGATTATATCTAAAATAGTGCAAACTCAAGAGACACATATCAGCCGCTCCCCAAATTCTAACACCTCCCCACCTGCTTCTCTGCATCCCATTAATTTTCAGACTTACCATTAAGAACCATTGCAATTTGCAATTGTTCCCTTAAAGTGATTTCAGCCAGATTAATCTTATTTCTTCTTATTAGACACATCTTTCATGCAGAGTGTAAAATAATAATCCACTTGTAATGCTTACTGACATTGGCTCTCATCAAAGTGGCGGCTGGAGAACTGCAGTTAATGGCAATAACAGAGACCCTGCTTGTTGGGTGGCAGCGCCTTGGAGGGTTTTCTACCTGCCTGCTGTGGGATGGAATCCATTCATTTCAAAGTTGCTTGTGTCTTTATAGTCATCATGGAGGTATCTCTCAGTCAGCACCAATTAATGACAAACATAACTTTTTGTGAAGAAAAATGTCAGCATCATCTGGAATTCCTGGAGAGAGGAAAACCTGTGGACTTGCCTTCTGCAGCATGGCAACCCCTGTCATGATAACCAACACAAAAGCAGACTGATACTTTATCAGTTTCACTTCCACCCATTACACTTGTTTGCTCACTACTGTGTGCCAGAACATGTGGATTTTGATGTTTGAAGAGCAGTATTTTCCCAAGTGTTTCACCTCTTAATGGTTGGGGGAGCAGCAGTGGCCCCTGACTGCACACTGGGAAGCACTACTGCTCAGTCTGCTCTGCCCTAGCTCCAAAAAGTCCATGTCTTCACAACAGTTGTGATATGCAAATAACAGCAGTCATTTTGACCGCCCAAAAGCTGGTCTGACCTTGACTTATACAATTTCCTTAAATAAATAAAAAAGCAATATTTGAATGAACAGTGCATTATCAGGCTGACTAAAATTCCTCAGGCAGTGAAACCGCATTTTTATATGAGATGCATGAGGACAGATTTCCCAATAACACCAAGTTTTAATCTTTCCAACAGAAAGCCCAAGCTAGAAAATTGTCCAGTGTCTGTTCCCAGTCATGTGGGGATATTTTTGCTGAGATAGAAGGCGTAGTGTTCATTTAAAAGCAGTGGTATTTAACCTGTGAAAACATGTTACAGATCAGCCATTTCACACAGGCCTTCCAATACTGATATTTGCACGTACAGGTTTTAAAATCCATACAAAGATCTTGCAAGTACTTTTGCATGTGTCCTTCTTGCTGGAGCATTCTGGAATGGGCATGCAGAAACAGAACTCTGCTTTTGTATAGATGAATCTGGAAATGAAGACCCAAGGTATGTTGTTTGGCTGAAGGGATATGAGGAGAGCAGACATATAACCAAGATTACATCAAATATAAAATGTTTGGCCTATTCAAATGAAAATTTTCCTTTTTTTCTGAGCTCCAGTGTCCTGAATGGGTAAGAAGCAGCCTTTTTTTCTGCTCCGAGCTCTTTTCATGGCCATTTTAATGACTTGTCTCCTCAAGTTTATAGCCAGCTGTCTAATTAAGGAAAGGCAATACTTATGAAAGCCCAGCATATACACAGTGATAATGATACAATTCAATATTTATGGGGAGCACATTTTTTATAAATACCAACACTAAGTAATCACAGTAACTACTGTCTTGGTACTCCCACTAATTTCAGAGGACAACGAGCAAGATTTCCTTGTAACTTAAATTCGAGACCCTTCATTCCTTACATTTTGGGTGACTTCAGATCCAGCAGTTAGTAGCAAGAAAAAATAACTATGATTTCTTATTCATGAAAAATCATGGCTGAATTGATGGGCTGAGGGATATTTTTAAGGTGCTGTGATGGGTTTGCAGGTGGCGGGGAGCCTGACAAGCTGAGCGGCAGGGAGGGAATACTCCGGCTTTCACACAATAGCTGGCTGATTGCAACAACATTTGGAGAGGGGGGAGAAGAGGTAGGCAGAGTATCAGACTCCCTTTGCCTCGCAAAAGCCTCCTTTTCTCACTAGCAAACTCCAGAGACTCTCCTCAGAAAATTGGTCAGAAGCAGAGACACTGCTTGATTTTAGGGCCTGTGAGATGAAGGAGTTGTTGAGAACAAAGTCATTCCCCAAGACTTAGATGACTCAAATGCACCTACACTGTGGTTTTGGTGGAATTTAGCCAGTGGGCATCAGATCCAAAGGCCTGTGAGAATGGGGCAGGACAGACATCGTGGAGGGAGGGACTGTGCTGGCAAACTCTGTTTCCATGCAGTAAGGGAAAGATTGCAAATCTGAGCACTAAGGAGCCGTTCCTGCCTACTGCTGGCTTCTCTGCTTCCACATTCAGGTCACAATTATATTTACCACATAATTGCAACCAAAGGAGAACTTCAGGTTTATATCTTATTCAACAAAAAACTCTCTACTATGGTGATGTTTTCTAATGCTATAAATGATGGTAAAAATTATGTCAGTAGCTCACACCATTTCCTGCAGAGCCTCTGTCCCTAAGACACATAACAGTGCAATATTAATCCGAAGTAATGAAAGGTGTAAATCCAGTTGAATAAAATTGAATCAAATTTAGGAAATATTCATTCTGCTCAGGAATGACCACACAGATACCTAATGCAGTTTAAATAATGTATCCTAAATATTTTCCTTTCGATAATCTGGTTACTGTTCCTGACCAACCCATGTAACAATCAGATGTTCTCTGCTGAAACATTAAGCAGGCTTGCATTTAGGAGTCTGCTCTGAAGATCTGAAGAAAAGATTCCACCGAATCCACTGGGCTTTGTATTAGATACCCAGCTTGCAGGGCTGGCTGAAACGAGCCGGAGGAGCAGAGTGGCCTGGCCTGCTATAACCTCACCACGCAACATGACACAGAGCATCCACATGATGTCAGTGCTAAGGCTCATCTGGTCCTGCTTTCTCTCTCCCTCGCACACCATTAGGGGAAAGCTATATAAGAACAAAGGAGTGTGTGTTTGCTCCTGTGTGTGTGGAGGGGGGTAAGTACAAAAGTAAAGGAGGGGAAACCGTCTCTGTATACCTCCAAAGCAACAGGAGAATCCCTGCACCCTGGCTATAACCAGGTGTTCATGTTTAGTATCCACCAAGGGACCATTCTTTCATGAATCTGTTTTTCCCCTCCTTAAACCTTTTATACTAATTAAGCTCTATATGAAAAGGCCTTTTGTTTAAATCCATTATGCTTTAGCGGCAGGTATCTGTTGTGTTCCTTGTCCTCCCTTGGTTTTGTGTCCCCAAGAACAGCGGTGGTTTCAGTATCTGAAGTAATAAACTAATAGAAGCAGAAATGAAGCTCTTTATTACCATTGTTTACTTGAGGGGGCGGGACAAGCTGGTCAGATATCAATGATGATTAGTTGCCTAAAGAAAAGAAAGAAAAATGAACAACTTTTCAAGTAGAGGGATATGTATTGGGCCAGGTGGAGCCAGGAGCCCTGTGTTTCCGTCCAGTGTTTGATCATCTCACTCAAACCTTCTGTTTGTTTCCCAATGCATGAAACAGAAATAGAAATGTGGAGCATAAATGACAACACGGACTTCTATAATTTTTATTTGTATAATATTTGGAAGGTTTTGATTACAGTGTAAAAGCCAAATACCTGAGGTTTCTTTGTCCTTACTGTAAATGGTTTGCTTGCATTGGCACTGTCCTTACTTAAATGGGTTAAATTACTACACATAAGTGCATATAAATTAAAAAATTGTTACATTCTTATTGAAAGTACTCACAAGGAATTGTAAAATAGCAGCTACCAACATCTTTAGATCCTGCTCTTCTCTTCTGATTGTTACTGGCATAACTTCTGATGCTTGATTTTCCCATGGTGCAAGTTTGCTCTTTTGCTCAGTTTCTCTTTTGTGCAGTGAGACAATGAACTCATGTGACTGCAGCAAGCTCATTTTTCCGTGCAAGGGTATGGGAATAACAAATACAAACTGGTATCTGCTAAACAAAATGTACCTATAATTACGGCATAGATCTGAAAGCTTCATTAGTAGTGACCCGTAAAACTAGATCTTTGACATTAAAGTGTGAAGTAGACCCTGAAACAGAACAGAAGGAAATGCCCATATTTACAATACGTATTAAACATTTGCAACAGATTCCAATAGTGTCTGCTGAACAACAGCACATGCAAATTTTTTTTCTGAGAGGCTGCTCGTGCCAGCACCTGATAGGAAGGAGTCAAAAGTTAAACAAAATGATCAGTCAGCAACTGTTACCACGAAATAGAAATGTTTCTTGCTCATTAACTTTGAGTAACGCATGCTGAAGAAAAGACCAATATTTTAAAAAGTCATTTAGAAGACTGAATAATAACAACCTTGGATCTACAATTTTATCTCCATGATTCTTCCTCCACTCCTCCCCTCAAACAAAGAACCTCAGCTCTTAATCACGATGCATTTTTGTTTCTTATTAACCTCCTTTTCTCAAGGAATTTGAAAGAGTTTATGTGGGTAGCTCGTATTTTAATTTACCTAGGCAAGTTCAAATCTTACTGCCACTGAGCATGTATACTGTTTTTGAGCTTTGGGTAGTTTACGCAAAAAGACATCACCTTTCCTTCCTTCCTTTTAATCTTTTTAAAATTATTTATTTAATTTGGATTATGGAAGTGCTGAGATGTTACCTAGCATGCAGGTCATCATTGTGGCAAAAAACAATCAAAAATTGTGGTCTAAACAGACTACTCAGACAACCTGGTGCTTCTTATTCCTAGCCACTGCCATTTCAATCTAAGCCTCATCTTAGAAAGATATTATCATGTAGCTCCTGTTTCTGGGCATTGCAAAGGGAAAGCCGATGCAAGTCTTGACACTGCCTGTGCCGTGCCTGTACAGGTAGGGTGCAAAGCCAGCAAGATAGCTGTAGGATTATAACCGGGAGGCTTCACTAATGGCTTACTGGCACAGTATGAAGACTACATTAGATATTCACTGCTGACATGACAAGATACTCTCCCAGCAGAGACCATGGATTGAAAGAAAAGAAACATTGCCAGCCTGATAGCTAAGCTGCCCAGCCACATACCCTGGTATATGTGCCTGGTGACAGCTTTCTCCAAGGTTTTGAGAAGTTAGCTAACATTTATAATTAATAATAAGCCTTTAAACAAATTCCATGCATGACATGAACTAAAAGGATATGCCAAGTCATTGTACCCTCTCCAGCCTTGCCTGTGGCCTTTAGGCAGCCACTGTTCTCTATCAGGAACAATGTTATCTAAGACAAGGATATAGTTGCTACCATCTCAGCCCCCTTCCCAGGGGTCTCACTTCAAAGGGGGCTCATGTAAGCCAAATAATGGAATGAAGCTGTGTCAATACAGACATGTTCAGGAATAAAACTAATGCCAAAGCACCTGTTGTCCCTACCTCTGTATCCATCTCCCTTTCTCAAGGAAGGATGTACATTTTAAGGAAATCACTTAAAACTTGCATAAATTTAGCCCTTCAAAAAGATAACCCCATTCCCCAAAGGATAGGAGGGCAATCTGTTGAAGTACCTCTTAAACTCTTTTCATTATTCATTGGATGTCTAGAAAAACATTTTGACTGGTGTAATTCTATATACCCAACAGGCCGGTGCCAAAGATTCCATTAAACAGTTTGCGACTACCTGAGCTGCCTTCATGGAGAGAGCCACAGCCCCATATTAACCCTTGTCGATCTATGCACAAGAAAGAAAAGATAAACAGTGCACAGAGGAGCCCTAGCCTGTTGGTCTGTCTGCCCAGGAAAGGCTAAAACCTTCACCTACAGTACCTGGAGCTGAATTTACTTAGGAAACAAAGCAAAAGATGTTGAGGACAGGATTTCTGCTACTCTTTGAATATTAGACAGGGAGGTTGCCGAGGAATGAACCTGGGTTAATTAACATTGATAATATACAGCTGTGGGCTGGCTTCAGGGGTGGTGGGTTGGCTGGTGTGGATGATGTGCAGCTGTGGCTGGTTCTGTTAGGGGGTTGGGTAGCTAGTGAAGAGGGAGCAGCTGAGGAAGAAGCAGCAAGAGAAGAAAGAGTGGGTTCTGAGTGAGGTGAGACGAGGAGAAGGCAGCAGAAGGACTGGTATGAAGAGTATGTTGGTATGAGATGGTAAAAGGCCTTGTTGCAGCTGGATAGTTTGGAGAGCGCCGCAACAGGAGGTCTCTCTGAGTCCACTGTCTTGGACTTGCAGGGAGAAGGAGGGAGTGTGCTCTGGTAGTATAAAGAGTTTGGAATCTGGCAAGCCACAATGAATAAATGCTCGTTCTTGCTATATATTTAATTCTCTGCCAGTGGAAGAAGCTCACTCCCCAGCTTCAACACTGGCTCTGGCTGAGTGCCTCAGCCCCAGTCTGCTGCATCACTCCTGCTCATACCCACTGCCCCAGAAAGCCTTTCGGGTTTTTGTTAGTGCTCGTCACCTTCTCTGCATCCTCAGTTGAAACAAAAATTGGGAATGAGGCAGCATGCTGATGTACATAGTTACTGATTAACTGAATTCACCCCAGATGGGCCATGGACTTGCCCCACGGTGAGCCAGCAGGAGGGAGCGCATGTGCATGTATGATGAAGGAATGGAAAAACCATCTGAACATTCAGAGGCAGCATTTGCATTTTCTAGGGCTTCCTGTGTTTCAGAGAAGCCCAGCTTTTGTTTTGTGTGCATTCAGGGTCGCTCTCATTAGGCCTGTTAATCCCCCAAAGTAATTATATTTACCTATTCTTGCCCCTTCTTGCAGCACTGTCAGCACAACTGCTTTTTAGTTTATGAAAACAGAAGGAAAAACACATTTGTGTATATGAAAAATGAAACATTTCAACTAAGATTCGTCTTGAAAGTGAAGTTCCCTGATTTTACTCTATGCAAGATCAGGGCAGTGACATGGCCTCCTTGCCTACATTTCTTTTGGCATTTACTATATCTGTTCAATGATTTTCTTCACTTTTGTACAGAAAAAGACCTGTCTGAAAGGCACAAACAATATATGCAGAGATATCTTAAAGAAAGCCAGCCACTACCCAGGTACCGTGTATCCTGCTTAAAACTGGAATTAATAAGACCCCAGCTGCCCAGTTGTTCCAGGATTTTTCCTCCAGCACAGTGGGGTGAAGTCTCTCAGACTGCCATGGTAACAAGCGGGGTAGTGTTGTCAAAAGGAAGAAGAATTTGATTGTACAAATAATCTGCAGTTAATGTGAATATTGCTCATTGCCAAGGTATAAATGTCATACTTCATAAGAAAAAAAGTTTCCAGCAGATGTTCCTGTAATCCTATTTACTGGTTCTATACTATTTCCTCCCGGTCACATAACATGACTTTTCAGTGTTTTTCATATGTTGGAAAAAACTTTAATGAACACAATGTAAGAAATAATTCATCACAGGCAGAGGAATGGAGTAGATGACCTAAACAATTTCCAGTTCCTACTGGTTCTTTGTTATCCTAAATATGCTCATAATTAGAGGACAAAGGAACAATTACTCTGATGTAAAAATGTCCATGTTATGTGTTAGAATAGTAAAAATAATTTGGTAAAAGTCATGCCCCAAAATTAAATAATTGTATTGCACAAAAAGTGTGCATCAGCCAGACTTGGCAAGCAGCCCTCCATGTGGGAAGCTACATTGGAGTGTGCCCTGGCCTCAGCACACTACGTTTCTTGGGGCATTTACTGTATGATTTCCTGAAATATTAAACCAAACATTGTTTTTTCTTCCTTGCTTCGTGAACAGAAATTAAATCTACAAAAAGTGCAGCTTCTTATATTCACAGGGCCATAGTTTCTGTCCCTTCCCTCTTGCAGTCTGGGGATTGTTTGGTTGTAAATTTAAGAAATGTCTTCCTGGGAAAGCATCCTCACAATAAAAAGAGAGAGAAGCCAGTAAGGCAGTGATTTGGCTTTTCTAAAAGAAAATGAACTGGGAAAAGCAACATTTTAACCCTAGATGAGGTAGTAGTTCTTATGAGTTAGTATAGTGAAAGGAGCCCCATTATTCTTAGTGCCGATTGTCTCTTAACTCCCCAGCAGGGAAGTTTGTATTTCCGGTGTTTACCAGAGATGTGTAAATTGCTCTGGAGAAAAGAGGAGCAGTTCAAGCAACGGTAACAGGCTGGTCATCACTATGACATGAGGATGGAGCTGGAACACGCATCCTCCTGCCAGACCACAGCGCTGTTGCTGCTGTGCAACGTTGCATTGACCTGAAGCTTGTTCCCAGCAGTGCCGGGCACCTTGCTCTTGGCGTCCTGGTGAACAAAATGTCAGCAGGTGACAATCCTGGCATCACTGGCACAGCTCTGAGGGGTGGCAGGGACAGGTATACCTGACAGCTTGACTCGTCGCCCCTTTTTAATATGTGTGTTAGTATTTTGGCACCATTTTCCACCAACCTGTTGGCCAGTGGACAGTGTGAGCTGGCTGTTACCTGCCTGAGCAGATGCTTCATTGGAAATCACTTAAATTTATTCCATGTTAACAACAGCCCAGTGTCAGGCACAACCTCACCAGCAAAAATGGATTTGCTAAGCATGATCACACGTTTACTTGGTACCGCCCTCTAGTACGGCTGTCTCAGGGAAGTGGAAATGGCGATGGGGAGCAGTGTCCCCTTCTTCACAAGCTGCACCAGCCTGTCCCTGCCTCTTTGTCCCGAGGGCAAGCTGCATCCTGCCGTCACCGCTGGGCTCTGTCGTTTGGTGCAGTTTGTATTAATGACATATGCAATACAGAGTTTCCTTTAGCCACTTCTCAGCAGAACCAGTAGAAAAGATTTTTTCACAGGTTTCTTCTTTCTGTAAATAATTGTCACAAACCCTTTACAACACATTTTTCTGTAACACTTCCTAATAAAATATAGTATTTTTATTAAAGAACTTAATGCCTGAAAAATTATTTTATTCATCTTTCAATAAAGTAGTTTTGTAATAAAAACATTTTTTAGCTTTGTTAAATATCAGGAATGGATTTGGTCTAAAAATCAAGTTAATAATTTTAAAATAGTCTTCCAGGAAGTAAATCAATGCTAGAAGTTAGGTGCAAGTTAATGGACACTGTAAAGTAAAAATACGAGCGGAAGTATGAGAGATTCCATGAGAAGGTATTACAGTCTCTGATACAATGTAGCAAACAAATATGTATTTAAGGATTTTAAAATGTGAATTATTGAATCTATAATTGCTGTCTTTGATGTAAGAACAGTATGTGTTTGTTTAGGAAATATTTAAAGAGGATAATGTTATGTACAGAGAACAAACTTCAGTGTCATAATACACAGCAGCCTTCACTCACAAACCTTCTTACATTCTTGGAGTAAAACCAGGCATTACAATACACGTACCAGGCAGAGGGAGTGATGAAGTCATTTGGGCAATAAATGAGTCAGTTACAAATATTTCAATCAGACTTTACTGGGAAAGATACAATTAAGCA
The DNA here is from genome assembly GCF_023638135.1 of Falco biarmicus. Taxonomy (NCBI): domain Eukaryota; kingdom Metazoa; phylum Chordata; class Aves; order Falconiformes; family Falconidae; genus Falco; species Falco biarmicus. The sequence goes on along the minus strand of NC_079292.1, from coordinate 32,515,506 downwards.
GACTGAGAATTTTTAAATCTTCCTTTATAGATGTCATAGGCTATCTTTAAAAAAGATGGACATTACCCGTCATTAATATCCACAGATAAGGTGAAGCACTAATCCCTCTGAAATGAAAAAAGAGGATGGTAAAAACGAGTCAGTGTCGGTGCGGGTTAGGGAAATGCTTCGTGGCTGGTTTATCTTCTCATGCCACCAGCAGCATCACTACCTCTCCCCTGAAAGGGAACCCGCACCCAGGCTGGGACACAAACCCAGAGCCTCCAAGGCAGGCTGCAAGCGCCCCAGGATTTGCACCGTACAAACACCCATAAAAACCTGGGAACAACGCTTGCTGCGTGCTCTTCTGCCATACCTCCCTTTCGTACTTGGTAGTTTGAAAGCGGTGGGAGTTCCAGAAGGAGGATGTCTGAGAGCAGGTTTTGGTCCCTGGGCTATTTGTTTTTTGAGCTAAAAAGACTAAAGTGGTTGCAGTAGTATAATATACACAGCACTTGTCAGACTTAGATCAAGGCAGCTTTAGCTATATGAGAACAGAAAATGTCTGAACGTGGCAAACTCCTGGTTTTCCTCCAGTAATGCTATACATTTGTCAAAGAGCAACTTCACAAGACACATTTTCAAGCTGCCACCCACTCCTAAAAATACTGCAGCCTCCTTCATTTCTTCCTAAAAAAGATAGAATGAGGCCTTTTTCAGCCCCAGCCACCCCCCCACCCCGCGCCAAGCAGGGGAGCGCGCGGTGCCATGCAGTCCTGCAGCCTGGGGACAGGGGCAGTGGCTGCTGGGGGGGTTCCCTTCTCTCCTGGCCCAAATGGTGAGAGGAACAAGCTCACAAGCAGATGACGCTAAAAGAAGCAGGTGTCTCCCACTATTATTTTCTTTTTCTCTTTGATCACTTTACAGAATCCCATGAGCACGAAACATGCTTAAATATTTGCAGGGCTAGTTAAATTTTTTGTTCATGTTGCCACTCACCTAAAACTTTGGAGTTTTGCCAAGGTACGGATCTAACCAACAGCAACCACTGTCTGTTGGAATTTTGATTTTTTTTGCATGTTGAAAGAAATTACCAATTAAATATAAACAATTTACTCTGAATGGTAGCATTTCAGTTAAGAACTGTCATTATTGCATGGGCCAAGCCCTTAGTCCGGATTGTATCTCTGATTATATGACCAAGATTTCTCTCGGTACATCAGTCTTCTTACCAAAAGCTGTGAAGCTCCACAGAAGATGTAATTCGTGTACAGAGTTTGTACAAAAAACCCAAAATACTCATCCACCAATCCCTTTGGTATAGTTCTGGCAAAAGAAAGAAATCCAGTACCAGAGCTGGGGAAAATTGCTGTTAATTCAAGTGGTTGTTTTTAATGCTTTTAATATGAAATTCCTGGGCTGTGTTTTTAAATGTATATAGCCAAATTAGGGAAGTGAATATGAGAGCATGATGATATGAGCCACACAATGGTAATAACTCAAATAATTTAAAAAAACAAAAACAACAACAACAACAAAAAAACCCCACCCAACCTCCTCCCTCAAAACCAAAAAACTGCAACTGATTTTCCTGAAAGTGTTTAAAGCCAAATACAAAATAAAAGTCTAGAGGATGGTTTTTTTTCCCCTAAAGAGTGGACAAAGCAGGAGTGATGACAAAAATGCCAACAAACCTGCTGGGATTGTGGTGCTAGTTTGTTCTGCCAGGCGCAGAAACATTTCCATACTTCTAGTATTTTATTTTATTTTATTTTACTTTATTTCTAGCTCAGGTCACTTTTATGTCAGATTGTACTTCATGTAATTTCTGTACAAAGTGCATTTTTTTTGTTTGGATACTTCAGGAAAACATTATGAGGAGCCTGAAAATTGATTTGATGAGCTGTGGCCAGGATGCAGCCTTACTGAAAGATCATGAGCACTAACTTTCCTTGCCAGTAACTATTACAATTTGTAAACCAGCATTTTAAAGAGCTTGAATTGTATGGTAATGACGCTAAATGGCCTTTTAAAGATGGTGACAAAAATACTTTAGGTATTTTTCCCTAAGCTCATACCATTCTCTGTCTTTAATACAGTAATCATAATAAATATTGCCAGACCTGCAGAGACAAGAGTCTGAGAGCTGTCCATTTTTCCTGAGTGTTTCTGTTGTTCTAATAAACATTTCCCTACAATTCTTGCCTCCCTTGGATATCTACTTTGTGATATAACCATGGTGACCTAATAAGCACTTACAACAGAACCCAAATTCAGAGGTACAAAAGTTATTGTACAAGGCAAACAGCTAATGAACCGGTCAGTAGTGTCAATATACATGCATGAGAAAAATGGCTTAAGCCCTGTATTGCTTTGAAATTGCAGGCATTCCAGTTATTTTTGAATATTCTGATCAGCATGGGAAATGTAGAGAAGTCCTGCTCTGCAGGGCTGATTTGCTTCCCGTGTTTGCCATAGCAATGTCAGGGTCCCTGGGAGCACGCTGCTGCTGGCCTCCAGCTTCCAGGGAGCTGGTGCCCTGCTTCTGGCTTGGGAGAACTTGAAAGACAAAAAGGGAGGGCAAAGAAGTGTGCTTTACAAGGGGTGACTCAAGCGATTAAATAGCTGCCTGCTGGCCATGTTTTCCAGAATACAAAGGGAAGATTGACAGCCTGTGCTGACACTCAAACCTCACGTCATTGCTGCAAGTTGCCAGTGAAATCCCACTGAGCCCACCTTGCTCCCTTAAACGCAGCAAACTGAAGGCAGTGCCAGCTAACAAGCTGGGGGTTAAACACCGCCTTTTACTTTGGGTGGTAACTAATATTTGGGGACTGAGAGGTTTGGTTTTTAAGTAATTATTCCAGCCTATCTCTGTCTGTCTAGGAAGAGGTGAGAAGTCCTGAGCACCTGAAGCAGGGAAGAACAGAGTTTTTCCACCTTGGCATTGTGCCCAAGACTGCAGAGTTTGGTTGTCTTGCCAGAGCATATATTCATGAGCTCTGGGAGGCAGCAGGACAGCTGCTCTCACCTCCTTCCTGAGCTGCCTTCCTTCTCCAGTACATTATTTTCATTTCCAGTACTTGCTGTTTCCTCTTCTGTTGTTCCCTCTTTGTGCCTTGTTATGAATCAATACGCTGCTCTAAGCTAAATATCAACTGAATTGATGAAGACAGGTAATATATAACTCCTCAGGACTTAAATACCACAAGAAGAAACGTTCGAGACTTGGGTAGATCAAGCAATGTTTTGCACCTGCAACCCCATGCAAGCGACTGACTGCTTTGACGGCAGATGCATTGACAGCTTTTGTTTGGATATGGACAGAAAGTGGATTGGTTTTTTGGAAACACTGCTATTTTACTCAAATTTGCTACACCACAACTGTCTCAAGGGTTAGGGCACATCTGGGCAGTGTCACCATTCTGTAACTATCACAGTGCCCACGTATAGTTTTTATTTGGAAGTTAAAGTTTCTTCTTCTTCTAATTAGCTGTGTCTGTCAGGACCTGGGCTGAAGGATCTGGGGTTTTTCTGCTATCATCAGTTCTTGCTGGAGGAATACAGGAACCCAAGCCCCTTTCCTGCAGGTTAGGGACTTCTCCATTGACTTGAAAACACATGGTTGCAGTTTTAGGGTTGCACAGCATTCTCATTTATTAGCCTAATTTCCAAACCCTCACAGACATTGTCAGGAGATCACCAGGGTCACCAAGGGTGGCAGGATGGGGGACCAGCGCAGGATGCTTGTGCAGCCTGCTCCTGTGCATCCCTGTCTCCGGCAGTGGCTCACACCAACCGTGAAAGGCACAGGCAAATCTTTGGAAAAGTGCTGCACTGCCTGACTGCTGCAGAAGCTGCTCTCCAACCCACACTCCTTTTTGTCTCTGGGAAATGCCTCATTTCCTCTGCTGGGTCAGGGGGAAACAGGGAGAAGCTGTTCCTCTGATTCTCCTAAGACCTACCCAAAGAAGCAGAAGGAGCTCCTCTACCCACTTCCCACCTGGGAAAGCCAAGCCCACTGCACACCTTGATCTGTGCTTGCTCCTGATATAATTGATTCATGGAAGTGACTGGGAAATATAAAGACAACCCAGAACATACTCAGCTGGAGAAACAATCGCTGTTTGCTCTTTGTGTGTGTATGTATATACTTCCTGGTGGAGTCAGGGAAAACATGGACTTGGCTTTGTGCACATGGAGGCAAGGAAGAGAAATTGCTCCTCCAAGGCTCCTCCATGTAACACTATGTCATATATCATCACCACCTGCTCATTTCCTAAGATACTTATTCCACCTGTCAACATGCACAGCCTCTCTCTTAGGCAAATCATCCCCCAGCCCTTTGGTGGTCTTGCAGAGCTCAGAGCCAAATTGCAATTGTTACTTGAGAGTACACTAGGGCTTTACAAGCCTGCTTACCTTGAGGAGGCATAAATGAATTTATACAGACTTTAATACAGATAAGCAGTAATTTCTCTGTGGATCAAGCATGGAGAGAACTGAAGAGTCCCTCAACTTAAAGGTCTTAGCTTTCTTACTTTATTTCTTTCTTTTTTTTTTTTTTTTTTTTTTTGCCCCAAGGTAGCCACTTTGGAAATCTTGCATTTTCTCACCTGGAAGAAAAATCTGGTACCTCCTGCTCTGTTTTTCATATCCTCATGAACCTCCTACTGACATCAGGATGCAACAGCCTACAGAGAGACTGATTAAGTGTTCAGAAAAATGAAAACCATAAGTCTAGACTGCAAACTCTTGGATCTGGAAATCAAATGCGTGCATGGATGACTCATTCTTATTTTCCTGAAAGAAAACTGTACACTTCCCTTTAACTAAGTTTTACGAGTAAACCCCTTCTGTATGTTCAGCACAGACTATTTGAAAGATCTTGAAATGTGTCATGTATTGGCAGTATGTCCTGAGCAATAAAATATGCACAAATTCATAAGCATCATCCTCTCAAACTATTTCTGGCCAAATCTCTCTCAGAAATCAATGAAAAGCCTTGACAAGGCAAGTAAAATAAGACATAGTGGGTCCCAAAGCAAAAAGTATCATTCTTCTTTGGCTTTCTGTGTCTTTTTGGCCTACCTTAAAATCATCTGGTGAGGTGTTTATGCTGTATGTGACTTTGGATAGGCTGTAGGTAGATATATACAATGGCTCATGCCTCAAACCAACAACCAAAACAATGTTTGTGTTTATGAAAGGACCTCTGAATAATTTTTCAGATAAACAAGAATATTTATTTTTTTCCCAAACCCGTACTAACCTGTTTTTTTATGTTTTAGAGTGTTTGGACAGCAAGAGGAATATTTCATTATGTCCCTTTTCAAGAACCATAAATTGCATAGCCTGCCTGCCAAGTATAAAATGCAAGTACTGTGAATTTATTGTCCATTTTCTGGCCCTGGCACCCATCTGTCATGTGAACATGGGTAAGACTCTTCACTTTGTGCCTCTCCTCGTCTCCTGTACAACCCCTTTGGATAGCAAGCTCTGCAAGGCAGTGTTTCCTACTTACAACATGTCTACTCCAGATCCCCCATGTTAGCTGGAAGTTAATGGACATAACATAAATTATGTAAACAAGTAACACATCACAATAATACACTTAACTGCTATTTCATCCATCTCCAAACCATCTTATAGCTTGGCCTGCAGATATTAATTTTTAACTGGTGATTAAAAAAAAGAATAATTTGGAGATATATACCTATATGAGCAATTTACCTCTACCATTATAGAAGGTTTCTTCCTTGGTATAGGTTTCCACCCTTCTTTGCCTACTGTGCTTACGTCTGCTGTTCCGGAAGGTGCCTGCCCCTGCTCTCGTGCCTTTCCCACAATCAGTCACAGCTTGATTCTACTGCAGGCTTCTTGGTTGTCAGTCAAATTATAACACCACAGATGTCCCAGGTTTTTTTCTTCCATGGATGATGTAGATAATAAAATACTTGTTTGCCTCCTGACCTTGATGCTTCTTCCATTATGCTGGGAAGAAAATGGGATGATGTCCAGTCTCTGTTAAGGCACAAATTGTAACTGGTAACATATCCATAGGTAATGCCTTAAATAATATAATCTAGTAGCAGGGAAACCTTTGATTATCGGAACAGAGGCCAAGGTTTAGGCTCTATATTGAATAAAAAATTAGAACAAAGTACAGATCACATTGTCAGTGACCAGCATATGATGATCTTTATTGATGGGTAAAAGACTGGTGCATATTGAACTGGTCAGCATTCAAGAAGCTCCAGTTTCAGCAGCAGACCTGTAGGAACTAACATCAGCATGGCAGTGATCAGGCTTAGTTCTACTTGTCCAAAATGTTCTCATTAATTGAAGACAGAAATGTATAAATTTTGCTATGATAGCATCCAAAATCAACAAGTTGTCAGAAAACTTGAGACTGAGACTTATTTTAACAACCTTAAGATTTATGCTGTTGAAATAAGGGGGAAATTCTTAAATGTGCTTTCCTCTTCCCAGAAGTGACTGCTGTGTTTTGTCTGGATTCACCCTAACATGATTATTTTTCATCTTGATATTGTTTTCAGCAGGAGGCTGGAAAGGCAGCATCATTCTCCAAGGGATACAGAGGAGACTGGAACTGAAGACCACTGTGTGCTTTAGGCTCTCTCACATGGTTTGTCTCATAGACTTGTAGCACCCCCTGCACCCCAGAGTGGATGTGAGACTTCAAATGGTGCTATGCATCTGAAAGTAGAGAGGTTTGGGAGCAGCTGATATAGGCAAGGGATAATAATATGGCAGAAGCAGTTTTAGGGTAGTGGTCAGTATAACAGAGCTGAGCTGCAGGTCATGCCCGCCTGCTCCACCACCTTTCAGCAGTGCATGCAGCTGCACGCTCATCTTGTTCTGTTTAGTGCTTTGAGACAAAACAGGTCTTTCTGCTGCTGTTGCCAGTGCTTGGAAGGGGCAGATGAGTTGCTTAGAGCTATGCCTGTAGGAAGATACTAAAGCAGTTCTGGCCTTTTCAGCTCCACACTCGCTGGGCAGATGAGTTTACCTTAAGGCACATGTGGGACCTGAAGGCACATATGGAGGTGGAAGAGCTTCCCCAGAACAACTTTCTACATTTAGTCTCAGAGGAAGAACTTGAGCCATCTCAGAGCACTTCTGTTAAGTTCTACGGGGTTTTTTTGAGAGAGTAATGATTGTAATGAACACTACCAAATGGGGATTTTCCTTTCTTTGGTGTAGGACAAACAGTGAGAAACTGGCAGTTGCTCTTTCTTTGCATTGATACTAACATCTTCCTCCAACATTTGCAGTTTATTACAATTTGTATCTTCCTTTTACTGGTCCATCAGTTTGAGGTGATGGGTGGAAATGTGTAACGGTTTTCCTGCTTTGCATTACCACCGCATTCTCAGCTTTAAGAGGATTCTCTTCCTTTCATGTTTAGATCTGGTATTACATTTTCTGCTTTATTCATCCTTAAAAGACCAGAAGCCTTTCCCCCCAGCTTTTTAATTTACTTAGTAAAAGCACATTAATTTAACAGTTACATTTAGTTGGTTGAAGGTTATGCATGTTATTTATTTAGCTGGAGGTTTATCTGGCTGTCAGAATTACTCACTGGAGAGATCACAATTTGATGACAATACTGGTCAACCAATGTGACCTTCAACAGGACCACCTGTGGTGGACGTTATGAGACAGCCTGTAGCTCTTATCCCTGCCTTTTCTGGCATGATTTTATATGCTACTGCACCTCAGGCACACAGTATGTAGCTTCTGTCAAGCCTTCAAGAGACCAGCAGTGTGATTCAGAAAGTGCTGATAAGCATAGATATGACTCAGAGATGCCCATGTTACCTCTTCTTCTAAGGTTTCCAGGGCTGTAAACAAGGTAGGACTGGAACGACCAGACAATCAATTTATGGAACATTGAAAAGGTCAAGATATTGTAGTATGCTGTGTTGCACTGAATATATGGGATATTAACATTCAGATGTTTAATTCCTAGGAAAATAATTGCAGTGGCACAAATACAGCAGCACAAACTTTCACCCTGGTGGCAATTACACAAACAAATGGATCTACTCCAATTACACCCTGAGAGACACATTCTTGCATGATCCTCTTTGGGGGTTGTATTAAGGTTTAGTTGTTCCATTCAAACAGAATAACTTCACCTGGTAACAGTTTGGGATGGAAATCTTCTCTCCTTCCCTCTTTCTCACAAATGAAACAATGGGGTAACATTAATGGTCAGATCAACCTCTCCTAACCTTTTAACTCAGCAGTTGATGTGACAAAGTCAAGAGCCTCTGTTAGGATATTTTTACATCTCATTTTCTTTCTCTTCTTTCTGATCCTTAGTTTGCACTTTACATTTAATTTGTTTTATTGAGGTAAGGAATTCTGCCATGAATTATTTGCTTTATTTTGACAAATCTTTGTTAATTTGGTATACAGAGCCCCAGAAATTTAGCTAGAAGTAATTCTGGTATAAGGAAAAGACCAGGTTTCTGGTCTGTATGCTCCTGTATCCCTTACAGAGGAACACCCCTTCCTCCCAGGCTGTGATTTCTAAACCTTTGGTCATTGCCGTATCTCTAAGTAATCTAAGTGATGCATATTATTTTTGAAATCCATGCCTAAATCTGGACCCACAAAAACAGCTGAGGCTGCAGAAGGATTGCGTGGATCAAACAGACTTTTATATGTATCTTACAGAAAATACTCTTTGTACATCCCTCTCAGTGTTTGCTCATACTAAGCACTAAAGGCCACAGTCCTTTATATGCAGGAGAGCTTGACCATTTAGAAGAGAAATGAATTAGCTATTTATTCTAGAGAATCTAGACATAACTGCAGGAGAAATGAGGAAGGTGATATCTGCCATTTGTCTTCAGTTACATAAAGAAATAAACCCTGCCCCAAACTGGAGCAGGAATTGCTGTCCTTTTTCATTGCAACTACAAATAAACACTGTTGAAAGTGGTGGATGAAGTGTGAAGAAGGCTTTGATCCCCAATAAGCACAGAAAGTTGGCTTAAAATAATGCAGGGTCACACTGCTAACAAATTGTCCACTTTCCAAATTTAATGCAGAAGCTACCTTAATGATTGAAGATATGGCCACCTGTACCAAAGCAAATTTCCTCCAGGTATAGCCTGCTAGCAGTCACTCTTGGAAAGCATTTTGTTCAGCAGTACCCAGAATCTCGTTCACTGCTGCATGAGTAATGCCTAGCGTCTCTTGCTGCTGCCGCTACTCCAATTCCCATCTCACTGGATGGCAGAAAGCTCATGCCAGATGCCCAAGGTGCGGACCAAAGCCCATATCTTCTTTATTCATGTTTCATGAAGACGATTCATGTTTATTTGCTGTGTATTATCACCATTGATTGCAGATAGCTTCGCTTCCATACAGAATTGGGCTTTTGGAATAAGGTAAAGTACTAGTTATAGCTTGTGTGAGTGCCAAACACACCCCAAGATGAATGGTTGTGGGAATTATAGGATACTCCTTCATACTCCTTTATTTGTCATCACATTTCAAGAGATTTAAAAATATCTAAAAAGATGACCTTAGTCATCCTAAAAGTAGTGTTTAGAAACTTTTGCCAGAATATCAGAGTTAAAAATGTAGAAGATCAGAAGAGTTCCAAGTCATGTGAGAACCAAAGAACTGAAGGATTAATAAAGGAAGTAAAACCATGTCCATGTCACCCCAAGATGTCTTCTGGTATCCACAGCAGAATGGTGAATTTGACAGAAACATTTTTATGTCTGCCAGGCAGATCCAGTTGTAGGAAAAAAATCTGTTTGTCCATGAAAACTATGTTTTCAGTAAGAAAGCTATAGAAGCTCATTTCTAATGTACATAAACTCTTCTGTAAACATTACAAAATCACTCTTCAGAGTACTTTTGCTCTGTGTAAAAGGAAGCACATCTTTTACAATGCTTTCTTATTGCTATGTTTGTGATATAACTGTTGCAGTGTTATTTAAACGTAAATAATTTGGTTTTCCTTCTGTATGTTTAGAAGTTTGGGGGCTGGGTGGTTTAATTGGTGGGTTTTTGTTGGTTTTTTTTGGCATTGGAAGCAAGTCAACTAGAAAGCATTTTCTGTGCCATCTGAGGTTGAAAGTAACAGCATGGAGTCAGAGAGGGCCATTCAGCAGCCAATTTGTATCCCCAGCTGGGTATCCCTTCAGTTGCATGCAGCTGGTATAAAACATACAGGATCTGAGGCTAATGGAAACAGCAGAAATTAAGAAATTGCATTTTCTAGAAATGCTTTAACTATAAAAAAGGTTGAGCATGTGTTGAAGAAGCTGTGAGTTTGGCTCAGGGGACTGGAGAGCTTTTCCCTTCTTCAGAGTCAGGTTGCAAACGCTGATATAAGAGGAAGTGGATGTTTAACCTACTTTTTCCTGTGAATAGACAGTTTTTAAACACTTCTAATATCACCCATTTCTGACCATTTAAGTTGTCTTGTAGCCATGGTATGATAAAACCAAAATTGTTGAAAAGTGCAGCTATATGTGAAAATGAGACTCAGAAAAAAAAGATGCAGCTTTGCCAGTATGCTTGTTATGCTCTTTCTTTTGTACAATTCCAGTTTTAGAGCAGGTATTTGAAAATTAGTGGTGAGTTAATCAGAGATACATACCTCACCATTCTATGGAAACCAATCTATCTAGCCTAGGTCATTTTATAAGTCCCAGCTGCTCAGTAGAGTGCCTCCTCTGTTAAAAGCTAAGAGTCAGGGCACTGAAGACTCCATGTTCACTGAGAAAAACCACTTCCAAATTTGCTCAAGCTATTAGATCTTGAAAAATCACATTTGCACAGATGCTGCAGCGATGCCTTGCATTTTAGCAGCTCTGTTTTCTGAGGGCTCAGTCATCACTGCATGCTCCTGAGCATCTCACACCTCTACCAGCTGGCAGCTGAGTCATGTCTTCCCCAGCAGGGAAGAGGGCACGATGATCCCAGCTACGCAGGGCTCCTACGCAAGGTTAGTCTTCTGCTGTGGCTTTGCTCCAGTTTTGTGTCAGTGTTGGAAATTACGGAGGGAACCTTCCTCTCCTGTGTTCTCAGTAACTCCCTCCCTGCTACTTATTGGTGGAGTTTTACTGCCTACACTAATAAAGGGTAGAGAAATGACAAATTTTGCCTACAGAGCATGATATACACAGTTTAAGACTGTATCATGAGTAATTAGGATAAAATCCACAGTTGAGGAGATGCTCATTAAGGGAGCATCATCCAACAAGTACACCAAATCTTATGAGCTCATTGAAGAGTATGCCTAGGCATAAGTGGCCAAATTAAGACTGACAGGCAATTTAAATTGTGCCATTTCCTAATTCTGGAGTGCTTGACTTTATTCTTCGTTTAACATAGATGTGTGTGTGTGTACACACAAACAGGGGATTGATATACATGATTTGCCTCCAGTGAGGATTATAGCCTTTTGGGGATCATTCCTTGAGCTTTCAGGAGAGAGCTATAGGTCTTGCAGACATCTTGGAGAAGAGAGGGTGATAAGACATTCCAACATGGCCTAGAATCCCCAGAAATCCCCAGAATACAGAAGCTGTATCAATATGCTGATAGAAATCTGGAAACTAATGCAACTGTTTTTTATTTTCAATGAGAAAGAATTTTTCTCTCCTACTACCCTTCCACAACACTCATTCTTGTGAATTTGCCCATGCTTGGTATCACAACAAAAGAGTGAAAGTCATTTATCAGGGCACATTGCCTCCTGTGAGACAACCCTGCCACCTGAAAGTGGGAGTGCTTCACCCTCAGGTTCATAGTGCCCTTGCAGATACTGTGGCCATACTAGTGGGTGGTGATTTCAGTATCACGCTGAAGAATGGGCCGTACTTGCATTTGGGAAATACAGCCACTAACCAGTGATATCTGGATATCAGTAGTGTTTCAGAAAACTTTCTAACAAGAGTCATTCAGTTAGCTATGGGAAAAAATGGAGAAAAGCTCCTAAAAGAGTCAGCAGTGCAGAGAGAAGGAAGCTGTCAAAACCTGGAAGGAGGACTGTGCTTACCAGGTGGCTGCACTTACACAAAAGAGGGGTAACACAAGCCAAGCCACAAACAGATGATCTGAAATGGCTTATCAAGAAATCAGAGCAACCTCTCATTTTCATTTTCCTGATGGAGACTGGAATTTCATATTCTTGAGAATGATACTCCCTTCCCTTCCCTTCCCTTCCCTTCCCTTCCCTTCCCTTCCCTTCCCTTCCCTTCCCTTCCCTTCCCTTCCCTTCCCTTCCCTTCCCTTCCCTTCCCTTCCCTTCCCCTTCCCCTTCCCCTTCCCCTCCCCCTCCCCCTTCCCCTCCCCCTTCCCCTCCCCCTCCCCCTCCCCCGTCCCAGTCTGGACTGTTCCTTGAGGTGTGTTCAGGGTGCTACTTCTCCTGAGCATGTTGTGCCCATGGTTTTGCAATGCATGTGGAGCCTCATCCAGGCTTTCTCCTCCTGCTGTACACCTGCCCCATGGGGATGCAGCCTGCGGCTCAGACTGGTGGCTTTGGAGCCCAGTGTCCCTCTGCACCACCAGCACCTCCCATCCCACCTATCCTGCAGTTTCCACTGATGCTGTCCTTCTCCTGCTGAGGCAGGGAGTATGGCCTTGCACTGGGCTCAGCAGGGTGACAAACTTGAAAATGTGAGGGAACCATTCAGCTGACAGTGGGAGGAGAGGGAAGCAGTCGTGGTGCCTGAGGGACAGTGGGCAGGCAGGAAAGGGTCTCATGAACAGCCACAGCAGGCACCTGGGGGAACATAAAATTAAAGTGCAAAGGTGTCAATGGGCTGGTATTTGTAGATCTGAGAGGAGCTGTGCAAATGTCAATTACTTGTCCCATCCAGGTGCCAAGTGTCTTTGCAGAGGGAAGCCACAGAGCTTCCCTCAAGGTTCACCCACAAGATGTGAAATTCCTGAGCGTTGCTGGATTATTCTCATTTAAATACTTTCAGATATTAAAGATTCAGTTGTAATTTTCCATGCAGACATGCAAGTATATGATACGTGTGGCATCAGATGACAGTGCTTTCCACACTGAGTACAAAAGGGTTTTGCATTTTATTTTGTACCAGAGAATATGTGGCATGGCTGAGTTAACGTTTTGTGAGAAACATTAACGTTTGGAGTTTTCAAACTTTTTAATATTGCTGTAACAATAAACTTTTGCTTTTAATACATACTTTGGGGATGAAGAATCACACTTTCATTATCACTTGACTCCAGAGTCATATAAACAGGTTTTTGTCTGAGATGGGGATTTAGCACACAAAGGGTGCTAATGCATTTGACTAGCAATGTTGTATAAATCTTTACGGTTGGTAGAAGACTCCTTTAGTCTTTGTGGTGAGGTCACATGTCATATGGTGATGTAATTTCGAAAGGACTTAAAAGTCCACAGTCCACAGGGATAATGTATTAGTTTGCCTTTGTCAGCTTGTAATTGTTTGGTCACTCCACTTACATGAATGTATGTTAGCTAAGATTATTGATTGCATTGAAATACACAAGCCAAAATACTGCAATTTTAAATTACTGTACAGTTATTCTAAATATCACTGGAATAAATTTTTATTTTTTCCTCATGTAAATGACATCAACACAACTGTTTATATCTCATGTAGAAAAGAACTACAATGTAACTAATGTGGTTGGTTGGTTTGTTTGTTTTTACAAATGTTGCAAATTTGTTTGTTTTTACAAATGTTGCAAATTCATTCAAAGACACCTGCAGAACACCTAGAATAAAACTTCTCATATACTTTGTTAAATAAGGAACCATGAATTTTATATATTAGAGATGTAACTATGCAGTTTATTCTAAAGCTGCCTGTGAATCACCTTTTTATTCTTCGCCATGTTTAACTGTTAGTCACGTTTTTTGCAATAAAAGGAAAAAGAGACAATTATGTAGATATTTTCTCTGCAAAACTGTAACAGTCATTGCAGAAAATCCTTGCTAATAAGTAAACTTTCAAGCTACTTTCTCTGCTCTAGAATATAATTTCCTAGAGGGCTCGTTATGGTTGCACTGTCAGACACAGGCTCCTAAAATTGCTTGAGGTATAAGATGGAGTGGTTGAGCCTAAGAAACAGCAAAATATGCTCTCCATTTGCAAAACTTTTTTTGAAAAACAGCAAACCCAGATTAGTTGTTGGCAAAGAAGAGGTGGGAACCTTGTGCACACTGCCACCTGTTTTGGTATGGGGGCTCCGCACGCTGCACTGACAGGGTGGCTGAGCAGATGCGGCTGGACCACCAGGTCTGATCCCTGTCCTGGCCTAACAGAATTACTCCACACCACAGTGAAAAATGTTATGCTAACAAAACCATAGTTCTGTCAATAAGAACTGCATCTACGTTAAGAGGCCTCTGCCGGCACATCTCTGCTGGATAAAAATTACACCTGTAACCCAATTAACCTTTCAGGGAGAAGCCCTGCAGCATAGAGACTGCCTGAATAACTCACTGCTCTGCGCCTTCCACCTCCCATTTACCCACGCTGAGGATTGTCTTTTCTGAAAGATGCTGAGATCTTCTTTCATGGATCTATCACTTGGTTATTCGAATTTTAAGACATTCAGCCTTCCTCTTGATCCACACCTTTAAGAAAAGGCAGCCTCAGATGGCCCTTTTACATTTTATCATGCTTTGTAAACTATGGTCAAAATCCATCCTGTTTTATTCTAGTAGGAATATTGCATATTATGACGGTACTTGGAAAACTGGACTCCTGGACAAAACGGTTGTCAATTCCTGCCTTTTGGTCAGCCCTTTTAAATAGCCTTTCTTATTTCTTAATGCTAAGGTCTCACTAGGCTACTAGCTGCTGTATTTTTTACGCCTCTCACTTTCTTAAATACAAATGCCTGGCTGAAATGCCAGGGATTATTTGGAACGGGGATATACCACACAGCTCAGTAGGAGAGGTTTTTTGTTTCTTTTGTTTGTTTTTTTTCCTCCTGTATCCAAACACGCTTCCACTGGCTAATTCCCTCACCTCAAACCCCACAAATAATTCAGGATGTTAGAAAGTACAGTTTCAGCTGTGGCTACGCTGCTCAGCACTGCTGAATATTTGTGCCAAATCAATATCTGTGAGGCCTAACTGGCTGATAATCTGGAAGAGGAAGGTTTTTCAAAGACTCACAGGTGTCATAGGGGCCACTAACTGCAAACCATCGTCCCTAAACCTACCACTTGCAAAGTGTTCTTCCTCCTCTAGGTTTGATAGGAAGAACAAAGAGAAGAAATTCACATTTTTACTCCAGCGGAGGTATCCAGAAGCCTTTGGACTTGGATGTTACTCACTGGTCTTTTTCTTTTCTCCCTCCTACTCTTGCCTTCCTTTCTACTGCAATAGCACAGGGCTCCTTTTCTTCATCGGTGTTTAGGGCAATCATCTGAAGACTTTTTTCTCCACATCTCCCCTTTCTGGGAGCTGGAGCACACAGGTTGTTAGTCTGCAACAACAGAGCAAAGATGGGGTTCCCCTGTGCTCTGCGGGCAGACATTTTTCAGAGCTGGAATAACTTGGAAGCCCCATCCCCCATCGGCAGAAACTTGTGAAATACATTCTGTGTGGGCGAAACCCATGCCTTTGGTGATAGATCTTGAATCAGCTGCCGGACCTGAGGCTGCTGGAGCCGAGAGGGGGCTTGCGGTGGGAGGTGGCTCACACAGGAGTGGGACAGAGCAGAGCAGCACCTGTGGGGTGAGGGTAGAGACTGAGCAGGGCAGAACCAGGTGGTGGCAACAGCTGCCACACTCTGTCCACCCACCCACGCCAAGTCCACCTGTGCCTGTGGGTGGCAGCTGCCCGCACAGCTCTGCCTGCCACCGGGCATCGCGGGGTCCAGCTCCCAGGCTGCCGGGAGTCCTGCGGGCCAAGCTCGCTTGTCAGGGCCGGTGGACTTGACAAGCACTTTGGATTATGGATAGGGGGCACAGGGAGGATGATCTGTTCCAGAACTGTAGGTTGTCCTTTAACTGCAGTTCAAAAACATAGGTGCCAGGCTGGGGGGGGAGCATGGGTGACGGTTAGGAAGTTTTCCTCCCCGTCAAGCATTTTACACCCCTCCTTCCCTTTTGTCTGTCCTCACTGCTGACATTACACGCTCTCAGAGGCCGGGGCTGCCTCTTACCCGTGTCTGCGTACAGCACTCGTTGCAACGGAGCCCTGTTGAGGCCTTTGGAGCCTGCTGTTCCGCACAGAATAATTCATAACGCCTAGGGCTACGCACCACGAACGCTTCGCTTCCTTCCCCCCGTGCCCCTGCGGATGCCCGTATTTCAGCGCATCCGCGCCTGGCCCCCGCGGGAAACTTTTGGTTAAAAAGGCACACCCAGCCGGCCCTCGGCGGCGGGGGCAGCGGCGCCCGGCGAGCACGGCCCCTTTAAATTCCAGCTGTGCGGCGGGGGGCAGCACCGCTGGCGGCGCGGGGCTGGGGCTGGGGCTGGGGCCGGGGCCGGCTGCCGGTGCGCGGCGGCGGCGGAGAGCAGCCGGCGGCCGGCGGCGAGGGAGCGCAGCCCTGCGCCCGGGGGAGGCAGCGCTGCCGGCGCCGCGGTCCCTCGCGGAGGCGGAGAGGATGAGGGTGGCTGCTGGCTTTTTTCTTTGCCTCCTCGCGATGATTTCCATAGTAACCTGATCGAGCGGTGCAATTTCGGAAACTGGGGTGGCTTTATTATTACCCCCCCACCCCCCGTTTTTTCCCGCTTCTGCCCCCCGCGCCCCGAGGAGTGCCAGCCGGCAGGTAAGGTGCCCCGACCCCGCGAGGGTATTTCCGCGCCGCAGAACTTCCCCGGGCGGCAGCGGCGAGGCGTGGGTCCTGCCGCGGGGCTCCGCTGAGCCCGGCGGGGGCGGCAGCCCGGGGCCGGGGCCGCGGCCGCAGCCCCGCCGGCTGCCGGGGGGGCGGTACGTCGGGGCGGGGTGCCGCGGGGCCGGGAAGCCCGGGGCGGGTTACCCCCCGGGGAGACTGCTGAGCTCCTCTTACCGTCTTTGTTTGCGTGTTCCCAGAGAGGATTTTATTCTTCCCTTTGTTTCTCCCTCCTTTTCTCCCCCCCCACCCCCCCCCGGCTGCCTGGTTTGTTTCCTTGATCATCTTTCTTTCCTCCTCCCTTTTGTGAGGGTGAGAAATCGCACACACTTTACCTTAAAATCTGCGGCGAGTGAGGACGCAGCCGCCCGGCCGCCGGTTCCCGGCGCATCCCGGCGCTCCCCTACCCCGGCCGTGCCCCCGCCCGGCGCGCCCCGCGGCCCCCGGCCGGCCAGGGCACTGCCCTCGGCCTGGCTCGGGGGGTAGAGGGACAGAGCACCCCGAGCATCCCCCAGCCGAGTGCCGCCGTCTGGGGCCCCCACCGGGGCCAGGCGTAGCACCATCGTGGAAACCTGTGAGCAGGTTGGTCTAGAAGCTTCTCCCTCCATGACCCGCTCCTTGCCCACCTGCCTGGGCCCGTCCAGAGATGTTGAGGATGAGGGACACATCCTCTTGCCACTGCCTTGGCGTTGAGTTGGCAGCAGTGCTGATGGCCCCTTGGGTCCTGAGGTGCCCCCCAGCCCCAGCCCTGCTCCACAGCC
Organism: Falco biarmicus; assembly: GCF_023638135.1. Classification (NCBI taxonomy): domain Eukaryota; kingdom Metazoa; phylum Chordata; class Aves; order Falconiformes; family Falconidae; genus Falco; species Falco biarmicus. The sequence continues at coordinate 32,497,915 of NC_079292.1, read as the reverse complement.
TCCTCATGCTGCCTGTGTACCACCTCCCTGGCCCGGGTGGGCTGCATGGGGGAGGCCCCAGCAGGTTTGGGTTAGGTGGTGAGGACTTCTTCCAGTTGCTGTCCTACTCTGTTGGTAGTGCCGTTGCTGTTGCCAGGGGGTAGTGGTTCATTCGCCAAGCAGGTCTCTGCTAAAACTTACTGCTGCTGGCTGTCTTCCCTCACCCTCTGGGTTCCATCCCTAGATGGTGTTTTTGACTGTGATTCAGTTTGGGGGGTGGGGGGAGCTGTCATTTTGTATGTTGGTTTGCACCGAGCGCAATGAATAGATGAGTCTGGTCAAGGCTTTTTGTTTCTGTCTTAAGTGATCAATAATCATCTGGTGGTAAGATGATCTTATTACAGAAAAAGGCAAAGTGCACACTGAGAACAGCTGAAGTACAAGGTCAATAACTCTGGGGTTACCAACGTTAAAGCTGCTTTGCATATTTGAGGATGACGTATATCCTTTCAAAGTAAAGGCAACTTCAAGCTTTTGGTGAGCTTTATTTTCAGTGTAAATAATAAGCATGCAGTTAACACGGGAAACCAGCCTTGCTTCAGAGAAGGTTATCCATCCGTAAACATCCCCAGACCTTTTTTAATCTTTTTCTTCTGTCAAGATGGACGAGGACTGCGGTCCTCTTAGGTGAGAAGAGTTTTTGTAGCTCCCAGTACAAAGGTTGGTTTGTTCCTAGAGCCCAGCAACTGCTACGGGCTTTCCAGACACAAAAGAAAGGCGTAGTCTGTGGCCTGAAGATCGTGCATGCTAAAAAGGCAGTCAGCTGGAGGGTAACACAGATCAACAACCAGCTCCGCCGCCGCCTAGGCACTAGCTTCGTTCTGGGAAATGTAACAGTTCAGTGAGACAAGTAATTCGTGCAGAGGTGCTGGTGGCTCAGAGAGGACCGCTGTCACCCTCGGGTCGAGCCTTCGGTGGCGGTGGTATGAGGAGCCGGGGCTGTGAGAAAGGGAGCCTGCACGGGAGGAGGCACCGGGGGCAGGTGAGGCAACCTTTCCTGGAGAAGGAGATGGATACGGCACTGAAGCTGGGGAATGCAACGTGAAAAGGGAGCAGGGCAGATAATCAGCAGGGGAAGAGGTTATGCGGGGACTCGGAGCCTAACATAAAAAGCCTGAAGTAATGAGTTTAATCTACGAAATCTGGTTCTTAAATTGTATGTGCTTGCCAATTAGCTAACCATTCTGCAAATCAGAATGGAATTCAGATCGTATCTTGGTAAATGTATTGACTCTGAAGTGCTGCAAGGAAAAAAAAAAATAATCTCTCCTCTTTCCCCTACTGTGGGCTTTAAATATGAACAAAAATCAGATCTGAGAATCGAGGAGCCTTTTAATATACTCACTTTCCTGAGTTCACATTCTATCTAGCCTAGACTCCCACAGTCAAAATCAAAAACCCCTATGGTAATATGACTTCAGGGGGCCAAATTCAGAGCAGTCGTAGGGCATTTTCACCAGTGAACATTACAGTGTGTTGTGAGGAAGGGTCGCCATCAGTCACAGTATGGATTAAAGTGCAGGACATGTGTAACTAACTGTTACCTTGCAGGGAGCATGCATCCCATACAAAACACTTGCAGTACAGTGAGGGAACCTATAGCCCTCTCGGGCTCCCCTAATAAACACTTTGGTGTTACATTTATAAAAAAAGATCTGCAGCATAACCTTTAATCTCCTATATTAAAGAGTATATTCATGTATGTATGTATTAGTTTGTGTGCCATAACAGTTTTCAAAATGGCTGAATGATATTGATACAATTAAAAATACTATGAGAGGATAGTATTTTTAACATGAGAGAATTCAAACTAATTTCAGCTTAAGAGAATTGTAAAAATAATGTCAGTCTTACGTCGCTTAAGCAGCTAGCTGCAATCATTCATAGGAACTGACAGAATCCTTCATAAAGCTATTGTTTCACCCAGATTTGACCAGTATCGACTTAGGGAAAGTAGGGAGGAATCAGTGCCAGAAATTGCTACCAAGATCAGCACGCTGGGCAAGAATATTTACAGCTGTATTTTGGAGTCTGGGAACGTTAGCTTTAGATGGCTAGCATTAATGCGGTTTATACTACAGAGAATCAAAAATTCATTATGTTTGATTGGTAGTGCAGGGATGTGATAATACAGAAATTCTCCTTTTTCTTAGAGAAGTGCTATCCAATTCAGGCAGAATTTTACAGTTAAGCTCCACATTGAGATGGATCAGAGGTGTACAGCTGAGAGGTGCGTAGCTGTTTTTTTTAATAGGGAATCTGACTTGCAGTGATGTGTGTGCATTTTTTTGTACTAGCCACCTGTGGTATTGCTTGCACGTGTTGATGGAGCAATCTGCCTGAGAGCTGTTAGAATTGCATGTATAGAACTGGTTTGTTTACATGTAGATCGGTTGTTACTGTAAAGGTAAGTGTCTGATGGGAAGTTGTTACCACAGATGGGTGCTGGCTTTTGAGAACTGGGTCCCAACTCTTTAAGATAAACTTTTGTGAATAATGTCAGAGAAAGAAGCAAGTTTGTGCCAAAAATGTTTCAGTGGTTTTCATTATGTTCTGCATCCAGCTTATGCTAGTCAGTATAATATACATTGCAAGGACCCAACACTATGCTTGCCATGAAAATTCTTGGGGAGTTTGTTGGTGTAAAATCCAAGCCTTACCCATATGCTCAGTGTTTGCCTGACAATCATGGTAAGAAATACTATGGTGAAACTTCCTTGCAGAAACATTTTGTAGAAAGATGTAATATGTAACAGTAATTGCTGTATGTTTTGCTTTTCATCTTCTCTAATCTTTCTTTTCTGCTCTTGAAAATGGCTACATACAAATAGCACCTCCTTACTCAGTTGCTTTTTTCCCACTTTCCCATCTATATTTAGAAATGTATCTGTTTAACTCAGTGACAAATGTGATGTCTTTCTTTTGTTAACCTAACAAGGACAAGTAAGGTAATAGGTGTGTGAGTGAGCCTCTCTTCTCAACTGGAGATCAGCAGACCAGGATTTGACTTTGAGTCCCATCTCTGAGCATCCCCCAAGGCTCGCTGGTCCTGGTGTCCTGAGCTTTCAGTCTTCTGAAGCTGGACTGTCTCACAGAAACCATGTGCAGGGCAGAAGCATTAAAAAAAGCTGGTCCTTCTTCTGACAGAGCTTCTTGGTCCTCCCTGGCTACTCAGAGCACTGATTCACGTGGTTGTCTGCATGCAAATCAGGTGTCCTCTGAGGAGCTCAGTGTTGGGTAGTGCAAGCACTAACACTCTCTTCTATATAGCTATCTATGTGCAAGTCAGGAAAATGTATGCAAAAGTGGGTTCTTCCAGGCATTTGTTTGAAATGGAGCCAGCTGATCCTGAGGCCTGCTGACTTTGGCCATTAACTTCGGTGGATGGAGAGGATGTTTGAGTCTGTCAGGAACAGGCCAATAAGTGTCACTGCAGGGCTTGGTTCACAGTATTTGTGTTTAAGTGGTGTCTAGGGAACTGAAGTCAGGCTCATGGCTTCATAGAGCAGATGTGTTCCACATACAGACACGTCAGTAGGCCTGTTTCAGATGACACAGCAATATCATTGTAGACTAAGTCCAAGAGACAGAAGGAGCATGTGAGTAAGAAAAATAAGGTCATGCTATTGTGTCTACTGATATGTTGATGACATTCCGTCTCTGAGCTTATATTAAAAAATCAAGAGTTTGTTCTGTTATATGGCAATATAGTCATCACTGGTTGGTTTACTTGTACTGCAGCAGTGGGTGCTAAGCTGGACTTTGAAATGGAGGTGGTCCTAGTTGGTGCTGGGAGAGTAGCTGACTGGTGATACCTTTTGGATGGAAACACTGAAAATAATTGAGTAGCAACGGAAAGCTGGTGAAGTAGTAGTGTTAGTAAAGAAAGCAAAGATTTGTACTGAACCAGACAAACATTTGCACTGAAGTTTAAAAAAAGCCCAAGAACTATTAAGGATCATAAAAAGACTGCTTGACTGAGAGCTGACAGAAGTAGAAGCAGTTGTTGTTTCACCAGATTTTAATGAATCTTCTGTTGGTGACAAATAGAAAACTTGAGATTTTTTGGATATTAAGAACCATGCTCATAGAGAAATAAAATGTGATCCTGGAGTCCTTTTAAGGGGGATATCCAGCAGTTTTCTAAATAATTTGATTTGGAGGAAAAATATATCAAATGTGTTTATGTGTCATAAAACCAACATGAGATATCTTTCATGTTAGATTTATTACATATATACCTTCTTCTATGTGGAAAAATTAGATAAATGTGCTGCTTCTCTCTGTGCTATTGACATTTTCATTGGAAAGATGATGGATGCTATTTGAAACAAAATGGTTTGCGGAAGACTAGGAGAATCACTGTTTTAGGTCTGGGAAGAAATATCTTCCATGAGGAAGATGGTACAATCTGTAAATGAGGCATTAATCAAGTTTACAGTTACAACTCTGAAATTGTGGTGCAATTACCTTTTTCAGTAGTTACTGTATTGAGGGTTCTGTTTTGTTCATATTTGGCTATTTTTCACGCTGATGTCAAATACCTCATTCAGTGAAATGTTACTTTTTCTCAAGTGGATATGTAGTATCTGGCTTTTTTTTGGCCAGAGCTCAGTTTCACCTGGCTTTTAAATAGATGTCCATGTCTGCCTCCATTTTATGTAATGTCAAGTTAGCTGGAAGACGGATCCCAGGTAACATGGCAGTTTGGAAGAGCGTGTCAAAACCAACATTGTCTCAAAGTTCATTATGAAAAATACTATTTACTGCAGAAGAACAAGTTTCATGATAAAACTCCAACTGGACTATAAACTTTCATCTTTGGTCTTTGGACTATGTCCTAATGTGTCATTATTAAGCCATAAAAATTAGTAAAGCAGTGGGAAATACATTAAACTGGCAATATTTAAAATAACCTTGTCAAACCAGCAGTTAAAAATTGTTGAAGGAGCAGCTGATGAATTTGCAGAAGAACCTAAGAAGATAAGAGTCGCTATGATCTATTTAAGGACACTGCAAATTCATGCAGCATCTCTCCTCTGGAAGCAGAAAATCCAAATATCCTCACAGAAAGTCTTAACTTGCCACAGACAAAGCTGATTAGTCATCCAAACCACCAAAATAGTTAAAGCAAGAGTCAATGTATCTTGGTATATACACTGGAGAATTGCTTTAGTTACTTAAAAGCATTTCAATATGCATAAGGCACTGAGTTACACTACAAACTATCAGGCAATATAAAACTGCAGTAAAATCACTATTATTTAATTTTGAAGCTTTATCTGCATGTCACAGATACGAACTCCTGTAGAGCTCATATATTTTGAGGCTTGACTTCTTTAAGAAATCTCTGAGAAAGCTGAAAATACATTTCTGAAGAACGTAAGAAGGGGGTAACTTTGCATGTAGGCATTGCCTCAGTAAGACTGACTAAAAGTGAAATAAAGCAGGGTATGCCACATCATCACTATGCAGTGCATTTTCAAAGAGCTTGTATGGGGATGCAGGCTGCTTATGGGGCAAAGGGGCAAGGATTTTGAGGAGAAAAACCCTAATAGTAATTAATTCTGGAGCCGTAATAAGTGAACTAGGCCCTTACTTTGGAGGAATTACTTTTTCTTCTGTGGCTGGAAAACACTGTTTATGTAACCTGTTGTCCTTTCTCTTGAGTATCAAAACAGTCCAGCAGTTCTGTGTCACCGTGATGCAGAGGTAATGAAGGCAAACCTTCAGAGACTGTCACAACATTGTCATTATTTTGGCAGTGCATTGAAGATAATTTCAGCAATGAGGCAAAGAAGCTCTGCATTGATAAGCAGATTTCAAGTTGGGCAGCTGGGTAGAAATAAACAGTCCCGAGTGGTCAGATACCAGTTTAAAACCACCCTGCTGAGATTTTCATCGTTTGCAGAATACAGTGCCCAGATCATGAATGACTCCTAAATAAAAGTGATGATTGTTCAGCTTTTTTTACTTTCTCCCTGTGCCCAACACTAATCCTTCTAGAGGTCAGAGAGGTGATTTGAACAGCCAGCAAGGCTTCACCAAGGGCAAGTCTTGCCTGACCAACCTAGTGGTCTTCTGTGATGGAGTGACTACATCAGTGGACAAGGGAAGGGCTATGGATGTTGTCTGTCTGGACTTCTGTAAGGCCTTTGACATGGTCCCCCACAACATCCTTATCTCTAAATTGGAAAGATATTGATTTAATGGATGGACGGTTCAGTGGATGAGGAACTGGTCAGGTGGTCACATCCAGAGGCCACAGTGGTCAACAGCTCAATGTCCAGATGGAGATCAGTGATGAGTGGTGTCCCTCATGGATCTGTATTTGGACCAGTACTGTCTTATATCTTAATCAGTGTCAGAGACAGTGGGATTGAGTGCACCCTCAGCAAGTTTGCAGATGACACCAATCTGAGTGGTGGGGTTGACATGCCTGAGGGATGAGATGCCATCCGGAGGGATCTGGACAAGCTCAAAAGGTAGGCCATGTGGACTTCATGAGGTTCAACAAGGCCAAGTGCAAGATCCTGCACCTAGGTCGGGGCAACCCCCAGTATCAATACAGGCTGGTGGATGAAGGGATTGAGAACAGCCCTGCGGAGAAGGACTTGGGGGTACTGGTGGATGAAAGCTGGACATGAGCTGGCAATGTGCACTTGCAGCTCAGAAAGCCAACCGTGTCCTGGGCTGTATCAAAAGAAGTGTGGCCAGCAGGTCACGAGGAAAGTGATTCCACCCTTCTACTCCACTCTGATGAGTCCCCACCTGGAGTACTGCATCCAGCTCTGGAGTCCTCAGCACAGAAAGACATGGACCTGTTGGAGCCGGTCCAGAGGAGGGCCATAGAAATGATCAGAGGGATGGAACACCTCTCCTGTGAGGAAAGGCTGAGAGAGTTGGGGCTGTTCAGCCTGGAGAAGAGAAGGCTCCAGGGGGACCTTATTGAGGCCTTTTAATACTTAAAGGGGCCTATAAGAAAGATGGGGACAGACTTTTTAGCAGGGCCTGTTGCGATAGGACAAGGGGTAATAGTTTTAAACTGAAAGAGGGTAGATTTAGGCTGGACATTAGGAAGAAATTTTTTACGATGAGGGTGGTGAAACACTAGGACAGGTTGCCTAGAGAGTTGGTAAATGCCCCATCTCTGGAAACATTCAGGGTCAGGCTAGATGAGGCTCTGAGGAGCTTGATCTAGTTGAAAATATCCCTGCTCATTGCAGGGGGTTGGACTAGATGGCCTTCAAGGTCCCTTCCAACTCAAACTATCTAACATTCTGTGTTGATAAAATATTTGATAGGTTTTAGTTTTAACTCCAATTCCATCCTCTTTCACCACCATTGTTGCCTGTTTGGTGCTTTTTGAACATAAGTACATCTTCTGTACCTGTGTGTTGATGAGATGGCAGCAGAGAATCATGGCACAGCATTCCAAGTTGCAACTCTGGTGAATGGTGACTCAATGAAACATCCTTTGCTGATTCTCTGAAATATCCAAAATTTCCATTTACTGCCTGTAAATGGTGTGGGTGCTTCTTCTTTTTCTTCTTATCTGTCAAAGTTCTGCAAATGGGTTTCCTGGAACACACTAACAAAGTGGTTCCCCTTCCCCCACCCCTTTCTTGCTTTTGCTCAGCAAATGCCATCTTCCCTAAAATGAGAAGCTCTTCAAAAAAGAGAAAGGACAAGCAGCAAAGGCGGCAGAAACTAAGACCTTGTCAGCAGATATGAATGCAGTTGAAGCTAGGCTGATTAAATAAAGCTCCCCTGATTCTGAACATTGAAATGTCCCTTTGAATTTTTGAAAACTTATTTATGTTTCAACACTGCTGAGAAAAGTGAAGACCTAATAGGGTGGTCGGAACATTGGAACACCAAAATATTTTACTTAGTTTTGTTTTGGGAGACCAGGAAACTTATTTGTTTCTGGATAAGATTTTCATTTTTTCATTCAGAGCCAAGCTCTTGGTTTCATTGTCAAGAGTTAAGTATTGTTAATACATTCCACTGGCATATATAATTTTATGGACGGTGCTTCCACTAATCTCACCTTCCTCTCAGCACTCCTGCCAATATGAAGGATTGGCAGGGCTCTTAACCGTCTTTCTTTGTGTTATATGACATACCTCCAACCTAACCTTTCTCTTACTCTAGCACAGAGACAAGGGAGAACCATACTTCACTACACAAATCACTAAGTGCTTCTTTTTGGCAAATGCTGAACTGACAAGACATTTTAGTTTTTAGTTAAGTAGCTAAAAGGAGCTGAATGAAAGGACTTTTGTAACTTGACTTTCTACAGGTATAGTACGATAAATGTACATTATCTTTGATTCATGTAGTTTTCTATCACATTTTATTAATGAATAGATGAAGGCAAAATGACAGTCAGCATCACTCACTGTTGGACTAGATTTTGCTGGTAAATGGCAGGGTTGTGGAAGCCTTAGATGTGACAGTCGTGCTAAAAAAGATGCAAGTGATAGTTTGAGCTTAGCATAGATGCACTATTGGTTTAGATGGCTGCATACTGAAGACATTTAAGTCCACATTTTATGCAGTGCACTTTAAATGATGCTTGTGTCCTTGTGGTCATTGTGTTACGTCTCTGTAGCTGCTCATTTTCAGCAAGAGTCAGTTTTTAAACACTGACTTTAACACAGTTTTGAATAAAGCTCTGTAATTTGTTTCTAAAAGGTATACAACACAACATAAATTTCTCTCATTTACAGTAGGTTGGCTGTAAGATAATTTTCTGTGATCTCATCCATAGAGGAATCAATTAAGAATTCTTGCTACTTGCTAACCCATTCCCTTGCTATTCATTTTGTGCACTTTGATAGAAGATTAGGCTTGAATATATTTGATTTATATTTTAATTTGGGGGCATGAAGGGGGTGGGGAATTTAGAAATATCTCTTTTGTAAGAGATCTTTGTGGATCCATACCATTGCATATATTTTTCTTGCATAGCATAGTGCACATAGTTCATGTTATTGGTAAGAAACAAAGTTCCTTAAGTTATGTTGTGGATGTCAAGTAACGAATTTGGGGACTTCTGGCTGACTACCTGGAAAACACTATCAGACTCTGTGGCCATTTTGGGCACTTCTTTGGCTTGCTTTTTCATTTTTCCTTTATTGATTGTAATCCGCCTTGGAGAGGTTGGCAACCATATTGGTTACAACATTTGCTAACTGATGGGTTAAATGTTGAGTAGCAAAGTAGCTGACGTCTTTGAATTTATGTTTTGCCAACCCCTTTCAGAGTCAACAATCCACTGAAATAAAGGAAAGAGCCAAATTAGTCTCTTGAAGCTATTGCCACTATTATCTGATGCCAGATTGAAGAAGAAAGCACTATGCAGATTCAGGTCTGACTGGCTACTTTCATAACTACAGGGATTAAATCCTAGTGGTTCTGCCAGGCATACCTCCATACCTTTAGTCTGGTTGCTTCTATTGAGTTTATCACCAGGGGAAGTCTTTTTACTTATTTAAGAGAAAGAAATCTGAAAAAGCCTTTGGAAAGAGCAGAACCTACTGATCTTGAACCCTTGGATTCAGTTGCATGTGTTACATTTCATAGTAGTTTCCAGGTTTGGTGTTAGTCCCCTGTGAACTGACCACTGGTAGACTCCAGACAGAATGAATTACTCCAGGCATTCCTTCAAAAGACCATGTTTATAGTCATAGTCATTGCAGGCTAAAATAAGCAAAAACTCCAGACTTCCCTTGCCTGTACAGTAAGCCAGCTGTATGAGACAGATGTAAGCCTATGTTTCTTAAGATATTTTTCCTGTTTTATGCTGCAGGCACCTGTTGTTTCAAAACACCTTCCCCACGATAGGGTGGTGGATGGAAAACCTGACTACAGTCTCAGTAAGGGCTGCTTTTTGGCGTCAGGATGACTTTGCTTTACTTCTGCTGTGTAGTTTTTCGTCATTATCATTTAACGTGATTCTTCATCTCCTGAAATTGGATGTCTAAGTAGTTTGGTGACTGGAGACCAAATGCAGTGACAGCACTAGTTCAGCACTGGTTACACAGTTCTTGGTCACTTCATTCCTGAATGACTGTAATCCTTCTGGCCTTGTTTGCTCTGTGAAGTAGCACACTTTATTCACATAAATGTGGAAGTATCAGCATAATTAGTCCCATATTTTTCTACATTCTTTGAACTGTGTTGTATCTCATAATGTTAAAGCCAATAGAGTAAATATGTGGATGAGAAAAAGAAGTATTTTGCCCCATATGCTACATTCTGAAATATTTTATTTTTCTCTGTGTTAGCAGGATTATGTGGAGACCTTTAAAGCGAGACTTCTGAAAAGTAAAGTAAAATCAGTTTCACTAGTTATTAAGGCTCTCTGCAAGAATTTGCTAGCATCAATGACATGATTAAAGACCAGCTTTAGACCAGGTGCGGACCCATGAAATTCCCAAGCGTGCAGACTTACAAGCACTTTTTAAAACGTCACATATGATATAGGTAAACGGTGGTGTTGGCAGATCTGCTCCTCCCTAACTTATCCAGCCTGTGCTCATGCTGATGAAAACTTCAGTGCCATAACTTCATGGCACATAGTTCAATGATGTTAAAGTAGTATAATTCATTCCCTTTCCTCTCACATTTTATTTCTTTCTGTTAAATAAATTGCAGGCTCAGAAGTAACAAGGGAGTTGAGTTCGTGACCTGCATATAGCTAAGATTTACCTGCAGATTGCTTCCAGTCCCATCACATGTTCCTTCCATTTTCAAACTGTGGTTCTCTCTGGTAATATCATGTTAGTTTTTCATGTAGAGAATTTGAGGCACTGAATTCTGTTTTCATTTTATGATGATCAGTGAATGCGTGCAAGTCAAATCCTGATTTGCTGCAGCTGTTAGGTGGCACAGATTCTTGGGTATTTGGTCTGCAAGCACTACGTTATGCCAGAAGTAGGCAACTTTACTGATGCTACAGCATGCATATTGCAATAGTCACACAGTGAGAGCCACAGAACCGGTGCCTTCTTCCTTGCAGAGTGAACAGGGCAAGTAAGGCTTTTCTCAGAAGGGAGATGGAGTTGGCCTCCAGAGGTCCAACACACTGTCCCTTGTAGACAGGAGTGGTCCTAGGCTGATAAAACGATGGCCTCAGCATAATTTCTTAGCTCAATTCCTTTCCCTTGTGGGATCTGAACTACCTGGCAGTTTCTGTGTAGCTGCAGTGTGAGAGTTACACTTGAAGTAATAACAAATGAGGCTTGGTGTTAGACATGTAGGTTACTCACTGCTGCTTCATTGTTGCACTGACACACAGGATTTTCAATATATGCCGCTGAATACATAGGTCAAGGTTAGTTTGATGTCAAGGCAGTTATTTAAAATGCATATGTACTACTGCTGAAGTTAGAACTATGGATCCTCAAACTAATTTTCTGAATGTGTGGCACTTGTTGAGAAGAGACAGAAACACAAAAAATGTGTTTTTTTGGTAGCATTAAGTAATGGAAAGGTAAAGAGGGCCCAAGATGTTTGTTTATATTCTTTTTTAAAACCCACTTCCACAAACTGTTGAATGACTTGGGGTTTGTTTGAAAAAAATATGAATGCCCATCCCTAGCTGCATGTGTATGTAATAGCTCCTAGGTGTACCCACACTGCCCCAGGGAGCAGGTGAGACATTTCCAGCATTGTACTGCTTGAGGCATCATCCTCCTTCTAGCCAGCTGTCTTATTCACGGCTACTGTGAGATGAAATGATCGATAGTGTTCAGTGACCCATACCACCACTTCCCACTTTGAAAGCCTGAAATAGATTTTACTTGTCTCCGACATGTGAAAATCCTGTCTGAGCCTACAACCCTTCGCCTGAAGTATGCGGGAGAGCAAATAGTGGATATGGAGGTACGGGAGTTTAAGGCAGCAGAAATCTGTCTGCGGAGCACCAGAATGTGCAGCTTTCTTGCCGAGTGTTATAAAACCAGCCTTTACTGACACTTCTAAAGACTTCTAGAGTTGGCCAAGGTAATCATAAAATGTGCATCTTGCTGGATGAAGACAGTGCAGTGCCTTCCCATCCAGGATAATGTGGTATTGTTCCACAACAGAAGCAATAAGGTTAACAGCTGTTCCTAGCACAGTGGTTAAGTAAGACCAGAAGTACTAAGGAAACATGTTCTGGACTTGCATGTTGTAGACACCTCTGCGTTCTTGAATATGAGTTGTCATCTGAAAGTATTCATCAGGATGCTTGTCTGGAAATAGAAGTCAGATCCATTGGTATGTACCTGCTGAAATCAAAGATATTTGGCGTAAGTTGCTACACCTGAAGAGCAGTTATAAATTCATCTGGTTTTCTTATTCAGCGAAGTGTGCTTTCAGAAGAGTGGTAATGAGCAATCTACAAGCTCACTCTTTGCAGCCAGCCTTGATGCGCCCGAGGTCAGAGGTGCTGCCAACTGAGCTACATAGGTGGTTGGATGTCACATGCGTTTTTTTTTTTTCTTTTTCTCCTCTCTAACTCGATCACTTAATGGAGTTTGAGAAATATTTTCTGAGTAAACACAGCAACCCTTGTTTTTGCCACTGAAAAGATGACTTTGAAAGAATCTTCTGTCTTACAGAAGGAATACCAGCAACAATGCTAGAGGTTTGCTTGAATCATGAATACAGTTTAGGCAGAATTGAAAAAAAAAAAAATGAGCCTGAGAAATGAAAAACATGTATTCTACCAATGGATTCATTCTACCTCATAGGAAAGAGCAGATGAACAAATTCCAAGTTAACTTGTTACCCTTTCAATATTTTTTCTTTTTTCTGTTGGTATGGCAATGCCTTTGAAACTTTTCAAACATTGCTTTATAGTTTCTAGATATGTAGACAATATGTGGAAACAACGGCTGCTTCACTCTGTTTGCTTTGTTTATTCAAGTGAATGTGATAGAACACACATTTGGAGAGGGACTATTTTGTGCTGTTTCCACTGCAGCTCAGTATTCTTTTTTTTTTTACTGAAGATTTCTGACAACGCTTTAGGTAGTAATTTTAATTAATTTACCAATTATTAAGAATATACCTACTCAGAGAAACATTCTAAACAGCACAATTGTAAAGGTTAATTGTTCAGATGTAATTAGAGCAATGCTCTGTGCTCAAAAGAACTGGTAAATGTCTATTGTCACATTATTTAAATAATTTAAATTTGTCTTGGACTAATGCTATTATCTCTAAAATAAAAATCTGCTCTTGTGCTTGATTATCCTGCAGCTTACAGTGTTTTTGTTGTGGCGGGATGTCAGTGTCTTCAAGATACTACTGAAACTAGTCTTTTCATTCTTAAAAAAACAAAACCTGGGCAAACTCTTTAGAGGAGAAATGAAACAATTGCTTCTCTCTAGTGGTCATTCCCATCAGACTTTGGAACAGACGGCAAAGCCTGTTTTCCATGCAGCAGTTTTCTGAAGATTAAGTGCGAAATAATTACTACTTTTCAGTTGTGTGAGTCAGTGGGACACAAGGCAAGAATAGTTGGGGGGTGTGTGTTGAAAGACAGGGAAGAGGTGATGGTGTTAATGGAAAAGAAGTGGGTGGTAATCGCACATTAAAGACTCTGGGATATTAACCTTTGACTTGCACATGTTGTTTATTTCATGCTTGATTAATGGTTTTAAAATTTGGAAGGAAAGGCACCTCTGGCCTTTTAAACAATGCACACCTTCAGTGAAACACTTCTCTTTGTTTTGGTTGTTTATTGGAAAAGGGAAAATCGAATGGTGTTATTCAGACTCCTCGCCATTTGAGTGCATTTATAGCAGTAGCTGATGGCCTCTTGTTTGGAGCCTGTGTGGTTTCATTGGGACTGCAACACATGCTGCATTCATCCAGAGGATTAACTGAATTCTCTGAATTAGGAGGGTGACCTTGTCGAGCACAATGTGTTTGGCTACATGAAGTATTGGTTCTCCTGGTTCTCCTTGCTTTTGGGGGAGGTTTAGGTTTGTTTTTTGGTGGCATGTGTTTGTGGTTTTTTTTGGTTTTGTTTTTTTGTTTGTTTGTTTGGTTTTTTTTTAAATATCCTCGAGTTTGAATGCTAGCTTATCTGGTTCCCTTCCCTATTTATATTTTTAAATGAGTGCTGACAGTATTGTCAATGTGACATGATGGCGGTGTCTTCCAGGTACTAGTGAAACCAGTCTTTTATCCTTAAAAAAACAAATAATGAATGGTGGACAAAATTCTGCCTCTGCCATATGCGTAGGGTCCTGTTGATTCCCAGTGGGAACGATGCATGCTTGCAAGAGCCAGATTGCAGTTATAAACCTCTGCTCATGCATTGAGACAGGCTGGCTCTGGGATGAATGAATTGGGCTGAGTACTACTCCACAGACGGTGTTACTATATTCCATGTTTTAACTCTAAGTAGGAACTTGTCACATTTGTATATGATGCCCTCCTATTTCCAAAGCAGTTTCGGTGTGATCAGTGCAATTTACTTGATGTTGGTATTTTACATAAGACCCTTAAAACCTCAAATTCCCACTTCTCAGTGTGAGATATTGTGGATCAGATTTTTTAAGGTTTTAACATCTTTCAGTACCAACTTCCCATTGCATTGTACAGGTCTCTTCTGTGGCTGTGAAATTCTAATCCTAAAGGTCCTGGAGGGAAACGGCCCTCATTTTCCTCCAATCCTTAGTCCAAATTTCTTTAAGCAATGTAGCCTAACAATGTATATATATTGGTTTTTCTATAGATGTTTTCTTTTGCATTACATGAGTTAAATGCTTTGTACGTACTCACCTACAAAGAGCTTTGGGTTGAAAAATCAACAGAATGAAATGTTGTTTAGTGTTGTAGACTTTACCCTGTTTGCACAGCATGCAGTTTTATTTCTGTAAACATCAGATATTCATATCTGTTATTTATGCAAATTTCTGTCTCTGCTATAGATTTGCAATCTTTGCACATCCTTTATTGAACTTTGATTATGCTGTTTGTAAAACACAGACAAGAATTTAATGCCCATTCCTGGTGATGAAGCATTTTCTTGTTTCTCAGAAGTATACTTACCTTTTAATTTTAACAGAGGAGGAATTTAAATAGATACCTCGAATGTGGTGTTGTTTGTTATGGAGCTTTAGGTAAATGGTATGTGACTGTGAAAAGAGCTGCTGTGTGTGGGAGTACTGGTGTTTGAACTGCTGATTGCTGCCAAAGGTTACTGGAGTGAAGACAAATGAATCCTTCAAGGCAATTAAAAGTAATGTAGTTGATGAAACGGAAGCTGCTAATCCCTTCCAGTTTCATATAACTGTAGCTTTAGGTCAGCATGCCAGTGACATAAGCTGCACAGGAGGTGAAAGCCACTACTAAATCTTGCATATGGGTGGTGTACAGCAGCACGTCTGTTGGGGAGGAAGGAGTACCAGGAGCATATCACACTAATGGTCCACATACTCCAGTGGCTCCCCGTTCAATTCTGAATACACTTCAGGGTCCTGATCCTACTGCTATTAATGGACAAGGGCCTGTCTGGGAGACTGCCTTTCCATTTTCAGTTGGGATGCACAGGTTCAACGAAGATGCTGCACTGATTATAGCCCTATGTGAATCTGGGAGGCAGAGGCAGAGAATGCTGTAAGCACGGGCTGAACAACCAGCAAAGGTCAGAGTGAGCCTGGACCTGCTTACGGCACGCTGTGAAGAGTGAAGCTTTCGCTAGAAATCTTCCCTCAGCAGAGAGATCCAAATTAATTTAATTCTCATAGCAGGAAAGAAGTGGGAAGAGGAAAAGGGTGGAGCAGTAGGATAGAAAAGAACATGGGAATCAAAAAATGCAGGGGAATGTAATAAGCATGTGTTGTTCTGGAAAGAAAGCTGATTTTAAAAAATTAAACTTCCTGCTATTAATGAAAATAATACAAATCCAAACAAGCTTAAAATAGACATCTTTCCTATCTTTCCATTAAAACAAAAGGAAAGAAATAATCTCTGATTTTTATCAGTTTTGTTTGTTTATTTTGAGACTTGTATGGTGTCCCAGGTTTCTGTGCACTCACAAAAATGCATGTAAACTATTGGGTGGTTGCAGGGTCATCACTTCAACCATGACTTCTTCTAAGAGCACAGTGGTATCTGTGTTAGCAAAAGAAGATTAAAGAGGAGAAAACAGCTGAACCCAGAGGTCAGAGTATCCTGTGGGCAGAAACTGTTGCTGCTCTAAGCAGGTCAGCTTAATATATAGAAGTTTTAACTTGCTGTGCTACAACCGAACTTGGTTTTGTAACATTTCATTCTACTATATATTTACACATAGTCTGGAAAAAATTGGGTTAGGTAAACCCATGTAATGGATAAATGTCCATGCAAATCAATCTTTGTTTTCTGTACATTTGTTGCTTTAGCCTCAAGGAACTCGGCAGAAGATGCTGGACGCAACTGCCCCAACTGCCTCACTACCAGTGCCAGGTCACTGGGGCATGTGCCTCAAAGTGACCTTGAGCTTCTTAAATATTACCTATTTTCACACCCAAAGAAGCAGGCTTACAGTGCAAACCAGGGTTTGGTGTTTTTTCCCCTCTAAAATTCAGCACATTTTTATTATAGCTAATCTATGAGAGAAGTAATGCTGTGAGAAGCAGGTATCTTTACAGCTATACATTTGTGCAGTGCATGCTTCTGCTGTAATGTAGGGGTTCAGGGAATCTTAAATGCCTTTATGGTTATAGTATCTGAAGGTTTTTTGCGGTTTCTAAAAGTAGTATTAAGAGGAAAAGCTCACATGGTGGTTGTTCATCATCTTAAAAATGATCCCATCTCTTAAATATTTACTTTGAGGAATTTCTCTGCTTACACAGAGTTAAGGCCAATACATTATATTTAAAAATATACTTCAAAGCAGGAATTCATAACATGCCTTTGATCCCCATCCATCTCCAGCCTATCTGACCATCACTCATTGTCTTTAGTGAGGACACCTCACATCGTGGGGATGTGCTGCACCTTTACCCTCTCAGAGAGTCATTTGAGCGCTGTGGTGTCAAAATGGTACCAGTTAGCCAGTAACACCACTGAAAGATCATGCTAGCTCTGAACAGCTGCAGGACTGTACCTGAGTCCTTCAGGGAAGAACGGGTACCGGCCTGCAGCAAGGCTCCTTCCCTGGTATAGCAGTTCGTTCCCTGTAGGAAACCTGGGGGCCAGGGAAACATCCCTACGGTCATGCTGAGCTGTCTCAGCATAGCGCCAGGGCTAAGCACTTGAAAGTTAGTTCAGGTACGTATAACTCACAGTCATGATCTGTACCATACAGCGTGTGTGAGCAGTGCTCCCTGCTGCTGGTAGCACAGGTGAACTCTGATCCCCTCTGCTCTAGCCGTTTCCCTCCCAGAGCATCCCTATGTGCTGCACCTCACTTCCAAATATACAATGGGAAGCTGATTTTCCTGTGCCAGGCAGTTGCACTGATTATGGGCAATCTAACTGTCTCTGAAGGCAATCTCCCTGGAAACCTGCCAGGAAGGGCATGCAAGTGCTTTTGGCCGAGGTCAAAGAAGGCCCAGTTTTGCCGTTCATTGTAACTTTCTGTGTGGCAGTGGCAAAAGTAGGGGGCAGAGCACTGGAATGGAATGAGGAAAATACTCTTTCCTTAAGGCATACTGAGCTAAATGCTGGAAGTTATCTGTGATAATACCTGGAGCAAAGAGGTCATGTCAGGTGTCCGTGACACCATACAGCTGTGTCCCAGGGAACCCGCCATCCAAACTCTAGCAGAGACACCAAAATAGCAACAATCAAATGAATAGATGGGGAAGGTGATGGGGGAAGTGGAAAGAGATTGAGCTGGGACACAGGAGGGAAAGGGAACGCTCTGCTGGCAGAGGATAGACTGGATCATCTATTCATTGTATCAGGCAAAGAGACAAAAGACTTGATAGAGTGAATGGTGTCTATTTTTAGTAGAAAGAAAATGCTTTCTGCATCTTTTGCATAAGCTACGCATCTTTATTTCTGTTTAAAATGAGGGATTCAATCTAGCTATCCAGGTCAGCCAAAATGTCTGTAGGTATCACAGATATCTTTAGAGATGGTGACTAGGAGAGGTCATGCCCACGTCCTTTCTGCCATAACCATTAAGGTCCTGGCAGCTGCAGCACACTCTTCTGCAAGCTCCATGGAGCATGGAGATGGAGTGAGAAACCCAGGGGACGGTGGCAATGCCCTCCTTGCCTGTGCCATGTAGGGACCAGGCTTCGCTTCAGGGCAGTGCCAACCAGGTCCCATCCAGCAGTGGTGTGATGGGGCAGGGCAGCATGCAGATCCCCAGCCAGGCTGGATTTGGGTGCCAGAGGTGACAGTGCCAGTCACGTGCACCAAAGTTTCCATCTAGTTACCATAACAACAGGGTGCATCCTTTGCAGTCCGGCACTCCTGTTGTGCAATGCTCAGCAGTTGCTCTAATGAGCCAGAATTGGCCTTTATTTTATTCTTGTAACATCTATTGTTTGGGATAGAGGAGGAACAGTAGCTCACAGCCATTGTGTTTTCTGATGTTTTTTTGCCAGCTTGTCCTAAAACTCATGGGTATAAGGGAAGGGGATGTCCGGATGGCCCCGTTTAGCATTCTTATTTTGAAGATTTGGAAAATAGGTGCATAGCATGTATGTGTGCATAGACGGAATACACTCACAAAAAACAAGTTCGTGTATCTGGGAGCTGAATGTCACAGTGAGGTTTTTTTGAGTTTTATTCATTGTTAGCAATGGAAAATATTGCTGGGGGTTTAATAGCGTGGTATGAAGTGGCTGGAAGTTGGTCTACTAAAGTGACAACATTATAAGTGCAGACCATTCTTCAGTATAAAGTTTTAAAAAAACGATTTATGCTAAAGAGTGACAGTCAGGAATAACATGTCTAAGACGTGCTTTTTTCTCTGTGCTCTCTTGTTCTGCTAACATTAAAGAGTCACGGCACAGGAAAGTGCAAAAGATGATTTCTCATTCCCATTGCATGACTCATCCCCTAGCATTCAGGATGACTTTTGCGTGCATAGTATTTCATATGGGCAGAATTCTTTACTGGTAAGTCAAATTCTATTGCCTTTGTTTTGTTTACTATCCTAATATTTAGTAGTACTTAAAGTAATTTCTAAGGGACCTGATTTCCACCCTAACTCTCAGAAAGACCCAAACCATTTTAAAGTGACTCCAATCATCTTTTGACACCTTGTCCTAAAATGCTCTGAGGGTTACTGCAAAGCAAGGGTAATAAAAGGTTTATTTTGAAAATAAAGAGATATGCATAATACTATTTTATTACACTTTTCTCAGCTGGCTTAGGTAAAATATTTTTCTGTTGACATTTCTGAAGGAGGCAAGACAATTCTTGTTCAAGAACAAGTTTATATGCAATGAGAAGCTGGAATAGCAACAGCAATCTTTGTAAATCCTAATGAAAGTCATAATACAGTGGAACATGTCTGCTTCATAACACTAAATCATTATAATTGCCAGCTACTCTTTCATATCCACAGACCGGCAGCTCTGAAGTACTGTCTCCCTGTCTAAATATACCAGAGTCAAGAAATTTTCTCTCTCTGTATATACGTATATCACCACCTATGATTCCTAATTCAGGCGTCAGCATCAGGAATTTAACCTGCAGTGCAGATGGTCTGCATATTGATACTCCCTCCAGTTGGTTTATACCTTCAGCGTGGTTTCCTGTGTGCCATTCGGCTAACTGTGGCTCAAATCATCCTCACAAATAACAATTCCCTACAAATATTTTGAGGGAATTTTCCAAACAACCTACCCACTGGATGCATTTTACTCCTGCAATACATTTCAGGTATTTAGTGTTTTCTGACTCTGAGATAATAGGTTTAGTGTTGACAGTCTCTGTAGAATAGCAAAGGGATGCTCACTACATGGACTTGCACTTGCAGATGCCGCCTTTATTATTAGCAGGAGGAACTGCACAATATAGTATTTTGAGGCCATAACAAAAAAAAAAAAAAGGTGTAGGTTTTCCATAACAGGAAACCTCTTTCTCCTATATGACCAAATTACAGTCAGCTAGAAACAACAGACAAGTAAACTAGCTGGGATTTGAAGACTCCTAGAGTAATTCTGGTGCCCTAAGCAGCCCAGAAACCAGCTGCTTATTTATCAAGGTTCCAAAATGCTGATTCCATCTTTTTTTCAATCACATAACATTCAGTTGCACCAGAACAGGCTTTTTTAAAATTGAAACTGTGTTATCGTGAGATGCTTGAGCATTTTGAACACTGCGTGAAATATTTGTACCAAATCTTTGTTTTCTGGTAAGCACCAGATAAAGGCCATGCACTTGAAAATATGGTGCATGCTTTATTTAATGTTTGTGTAGTTTGTTGATTTAGGGCAGTTATTGCATGCAACTATTGGTAGAGAAAGGCGTGCTAAATAAAAAGAAAAAAAGGTGGCCAGTCAGAAAAAAAAAAGTGAATCCTCAATCTGTTTGTATGAGAAAATTTAGCTGAGTTCAGGCCCTGGGAACAAAGAAAGTGTTAACACTCCTCCAGGCTGCTCTCCCACTGCAGCTAAGAAGCTGTGAAAAAATAGACTTTCAGGGCTTGAATGTGAATGAATTGAACTCTCCTGTTACTAGGAGATCTTTTCACAATCAGACAGAACTGAGCAGGTTTTCAGTTTGTTGTATCCTATTCATTCCCTCGCCCCTTATCCTCCACATGCTGATTCAGCTTGTAACAGCACAGGTTAAGGCTTTTGAAGTCTGATCAAAGATCCCACTCTGGCTGCAGAGTGGTGGAAAGGAAGACACCTTGCCTTTTGTGCTCTTCCTAGTCGCAAACTTTATTTCTCCATCACAGCTATCACCGTCATCTAAACCAGTAGGAAAAATGCAAATTGCTCTGGAACTTGGCCGGTATTTTAGTGGTTGAATTATGGCTAATCCAAGAGGTTGGCTAATGCTAAATGATTTTGTTCCCTCTGCTCATAAGCGAATTGCTTCTCAAATCCTACTGCCTCAGTTCCACAATCTAAACTGTCACCCCTGTCTAAAATGCCTTATAAGAAATACTGCTGAGTATACCTGCATCACCACTTGTGGGAAGAAAAAGTTACCTGGCTCATGTCTTACAGCCACTGTTTATGAACCACTGATGTGTTTTTTGACATTTAGCCTTCCCGGGTCATTGGAACCATGAGTGAACTGGAAAGCACCATTTCATTAAATGTTCTTCTTCTAAGTATGATCAAAAGCCCCCTTTTTGTGTGGAGTCCACGTAGCCCCATTTTTACATGAGGTCCACATAGTTCACTTGCTAGGAAGGGAGGACTGGCAGGGAAGCACTCTGCCTGTGCCGAATCACATTTTGAAACAAACAGGAGTATTTCTATAGTCTCTGGAGTGACAGTAGTATCTTAAAGTACATCAATAAAACAGCCCTGGATAAACCAATATAGTTTTCAGTCAAAAATCTTAAAACTATCAGGAAGATACATTTTTCCAGTGAGCTCAGAGTCAGAGGTGGACATCTGTCTGTGTTTTTGCAAATAAATTCTCTTCTATTTATGTTGACTCCTGAAACTATCTGTATTCAATTTTAAATCAGTGAACAAAATATTGCGCTTTTTAAGTTGAAAAAATGTACTGGGTCATGAGCCGGTTACTCCAGCAAGTGACACTGTTAGCCCAGCAACTTTTATTAACTTCTTGGTATTTATACATTTATTGCTGATTTTCCACCCTTACCAGTTACCTCTAAACTGCTGAGCAGGGTAAAGTTCTGTTCTGCTTTTGGAGAACTCCTCAGGTCTTGCAATGAGAAGGGGTGGGTCCATGGCTGTTTTCCATACCACAGAGCTTTCTGCAGGAGCAGTCCTTGAGGGAGTTCATAAGACCCTTCTTGGCAGATGTGTGTGTGAAAAGATTCCTGTGCCTTTCCCTTTGCTCCACAGGCCACCTTCCTCAGCAGCAACCTCTTCTCCTGCCAGGGAGCCACGGCACCAGAAAAGATTATGAAGGATTCTCTAACTGGACACTGGTGTACTTTTGCTGCCCAGCTCTCTTATTGCTAAGAGTTTCTCACTGTCCACATCCGATGTCAGTACTGACATGTACCAAGCTAACAAAAATGCTTTGATTAGTCAGCAGCACTGTATCCATAAGCTAGCATTTTTCACTTATCTCAGCTTTTTTACTGCAGAGGAAAAAGCTAATGGTTTCTGTATAGCTTCTGATGCTGGGCAAAGGCTGTATCCTATTGTCAGTTCATTTCAGTTCACATCACATCTTGTGATTGCATGTGCAGTGCAAAAAATTATTATTTTTATTATCTGTAGCATGATAAACAGTGTTTCAGTGAGATTGCTGATCTGTAGCAAGCTCTGCATCAAGCCTAGCATTGGGTTTTCACCAGCTGTGAAGGGTGGGCAAATCTATGGGCAAAGACTGGGGTCTGCTGTGTTCTGTTTTCCTTCACAGCCTCATTATTTAAATGGCTGCTGATAAATGAGGTACAGAAAATGACATTAAAATGACTTATGATGTCAACAGTCGTTGCTGCCTGGAAACGTCATGTGCTGTCATTGCACAGAGAGAACAGGATCCAGCATTGACTGCTGTATATAGTCAATAAGGAGAATCGATCCCTGATCCCTGCCTGCCTCTTGCAGAATAGAGGTGCTTTTGGCCGGGAGAAGTGATGAGAAAAAGAATAATATAGTTGCATTTTTGTTTGTTAATAATTGTTATAGACAACAGAAATAAGTATTTTTGTGACTTAAACTACAGTGCATTGAAATGCTTCCAGATGGGGGTGGCTAGAACAGCATGTAATAGAGTCTGACGAGGAGCATGAATTCATTGACTACCAACTGTTGAGTCTTACATATCTGATCTGTTTCTACTCCTTATGTTTTATTAATGCCAACCTTCAGGTCTAATAATGCCTGATTCTGTGCTTCTCAGCCAGCTACTGAGAATTGGATTTTATGGGACTCCTTCCTAAGGAAGAAACGACGTAGGATTGGACCTGTCATTCCTGTGGAGCATTAACCAGGCTTTGGTTTTGAGGGAACTCTTTTAGATCCCTCCACACGACTCACTTTTCGTAAAGATGGCAACACACAGTAAAAAAACATATTCTGTGAGCTCTGTAGCTTTGTATTTTGTTGAATACATTTATTACGTTGAAATATGGAGGGAGAAAGTCATTAGGACCACAGGTGAGACTGATTCTGCACAGGTGCGTGTGATGGCAGGTAGGGAGGGTGCAAGGACCCCCCTCCCAGCTCATGGCAATTAATGGACAGAAACACAGTTGGTCAACAGTTGTGATATTGTGTATTATGGCTTTGTAGGTGCAACGCCTCTGGGTCTACGTGTAAACCATCAGGATCAGACCCCTGGTCAGCATGTGGATCCTATAGGTAAGGAAAAGACCAGGATGAAGGATTGTTCATCTCCTGCACCCCCTTTGCTGCTAGAGGAAAACCTGAGGAGGTGGAGAGGGTGCAGTGGAGCCCTGGGACTAGCTTCAGCAAGTGGCCTGACTGCTTGATCGGGGGTTGGGGTTTGCTGCCCATATGGCAGAGCACGCAGCTCCCGCAGTCAGCGTGCGGGCTGGGGCACCCGCACCCCTGTTCTGTCCAGAGCCAGGCCACAGCCTGGAGCCACTGCCAGAGACAGACAGACCCTGTCGCTGGCTACAGAACCCCATTCAGTCTGTCCTGTTGGCTGCATATGGAGTCGTTAAAAGGCATGCTGTTACGAGAAGGACATACGGAGGCAGGAACCATGTCTGGACCTGATGAACCTGTCATTTCATTTAGGCTGCTTCAGCTGTGGCCAGACCAGGCCTGGCAGTGGAGAAATGAATTTATTTTTCAAAGATTTTATTATACCTGCTTTGTACTTATGCTTGGGTTTTGGGTTGTTGGTTTTGTGTGTGTTTTTTTTTTTTTTTTTTTTTTAAGGTCTTCCATTTCCATTTATATTTGCTTTAAGATATACCTGATTTAAAGCTAAGACATCCTCCTGATGGAGTGGTTTCTGGGGAGGTGTCCGTGAAAGCCCAGCAGTCTGAATAGGCAACCCAGATTTAATGAAAGTAAATGGCATCTGCTCATGTGTAACCATCTCTTATGGGGAGCTCATGTAAGGGTGTCTTGGTGTTTCTGTGATACAAGAAGCCAGCCAAAATCCCCCCTTTATTTTTCTTACAAGCAAGAGATTACTTTTCGGGTAATGCTTTTTCAATTTGTTTATGAAAGTGAATACTTGAAGGGTGTTCCTGTTTCTGCAGTACAAAGATCACAAATTTTGGGCTTCATGGACGAAAACAGCAGACTGTGAACCTTCTGCTGTTTGTCTTTGGGATAGCATACCTTACAATGTCAATAGAGAATGCGTTCAATTAATCGGATGAGTGTTGTGTCCTTTTGCATGAACCAGCCATCTATTAGGTATGCATCTCCCGCTGTGTTTTAGGAGCAATTTTAGCCTGATGTTTTAATCCACAGGCATATTACAGAATTGTTGTCATACAGCACGTATTCCTTTGTGTCTACTATGCTGCACCACAGAATTATTTTGTTTTCACATTGTCATGTACATTTGTGAGAAGCTTTTCTGAAGTAAAAGTACATAACCAATGCTTTAAAAAAAAAATATTGCTTGAGGAAATAATTTTATTAATCCTAGACACAATACCCTTCCTGTCAAACAGTGGAATTTAGATGGCAGAATCAATAACGTAGTATGCACATGGGAATTGCTAATACACAAATTAGTGCATGGTGCTTCTGCACTTGCTAGGAAAGATAGCCTGTGTTCCCTCAGTCTTTTATTGCTGTGCAATTAAAGAGAATTATGGACACAAACAATCCAGTAAAATATAATGGAATATTTCATGAATTGCAATGTTTACTAACAAGAGTAGAAGTTGCTCTTTTCGAGACATGGCTGAACAGAGTAGCAAGCAATATTTAGGGTAGCAATAAAAGGCAAATTATCAGTGTTTTCCTTTAAAGCCCATCACAGAGGTAAACTAAAATCTAATGCAATCTGGTAACATTAATGCACACTTTTTATGGCATAGTGTGTGAATATTGGGATACTAATGGTTCATCATATTTAGTCAATGTAGCAATATTCTTTTGTGTTATTGAAAATATAAAGGGATGTAAATTAGACATAATGAAATAATTTAATTTCTAATGGCTAGAGAATGATCTAAATACACTGAATGAGACCCTGTGACTGCCTGCTCCAATAATTGCTCAGTTGTATGCTTATTTTCATAATCAATGCATTACTCAGACTATCTTTAGCAGAATTTATTGCCTCATTTTCAGTTTCATGCTACTTAAATATGCAGTAGCCAGTCCCACAGAAAATTGTGATCTGTACAGCAAAGAATCATGGTGTCAGAGGTTAGAGTTCTTTGTTTTCATTCCCTTGAAATCACTCTTTAATATTCTAAAAAGGGCAAAAAGCAAGTCATTTGCATTTAAAGTACCGCTTTTCTGCATTACATCCCCTGGAATATATCTTCTGGATAGTGGACATTTATCATAGCATTCCTCTTGACTCTGGAAACAGTGCAGAAGGTAGCTGAAGAACCTATATAACTCTGCAGTACAAGGCAATAAATCCAAAACTGCCACAGGATTACTATGGTAACCATCAAGCCTGTCGGGCTTCCAGCCATACTGAAAGGTAGGTTCAATTTTCAGCTCATCAGCTCTTCCTGATGATTTACTTGTTGGCACTGCACATTTGATATAGTAGTGTTAATGCTGTCATGCATCGCAGGGGACTAATACCGACACCCCATTTTATAAGGTGATACACCGTAGCAACCCCAGGAAATCATTTAAAATTGTAGAATTGTATTCCTGTCAGCAAATTGGCATAAATTACCAGATTTCGAATCCTGTTCTAAGCTGCTGCAACTTTATATGGAAAAGAGACTTCACGTGGCAGCGTGCAGTATGAGTTTGGAATTGAGATTAAAATACTGTGTTTACTTCAGCTTTTATAGGAGAGAATACGTGCAGGTCATCCTGGTGTGCGTATCCCTGTGCTTGCATCCTTCTCCAGTACTATACTGTGGAGACGGAGAAGGTTTGGCATGGAGCTGGGTGATTTGTCTTTTTTTGTCCTGTAGTATTCTCCGTGGAAATGATCTGTGGTTTTTGAATAAGTATGGCAAATGCTGTTACGCCTCAAACAGATTACTTGAAATGTTATGTTTTGCATTTACACACCCACTTACTTTGTCCCCAGGGCAGACTGAAGCTGCGTCAGGTGGGCCAAATAATTCATGGTTTGCTGACTGACATCTTGGTATTTTTATTTTTGAAGTTGTCCCCCAGCTTTCTGGGGTCAATCCAAATATGAATGCTGCAAGTAAGCTTAAAGTGCTTTTGTTGCTGAAGAAAGGAAAGAAACCTGTATTAGTTTTTAACATCCAAGTAGGTTTGGGAGCAGTGAAACTTTCAAAGTCTGGTTTGCTTGTGGGTGTGGATGTGCATGTGTGTGTCACTTGGATCGTGGTTGGATCCTCTGGCATCTAGTTAGGTGTGAAATCTGGTTGTCTGAGTGCTAGGTAAAGGCAATTAGTCTCTCTTCTGATGTTTCTGTTATGAGTGGATCCTTCTTTGTGTGTTGTAAGCCAAACTCGGCATTTAGCTTTTCTCTCAGTGGGTGGTACTGATGAAAATTAACATCTCTGCCCTGATACCCATCTTCAGAAACACTGTAGGGACTTAGTATCTTTTCGACTTCCACTTTCTGTCAAATCTGATGGAAACTGACTGGTTGTTGATAAAGGTAGCCGACACAGGAGGGAGTGTGTCCCCTCTCACATATGACAGTCTAGAATCATCTTTATCTGGAAAAAAAACCAATGGGAAAAAAACCTGCATGTAGCAAGCAATATGCTCTTTTCCAGCACCCTTTGAAAAAGATGTGACTCTGTTTGAAATAATTCCTCGACCCAACTTTTATGATGCCTAACAGTTTCACTCATCCCATCCTCCACTGCAAGGAGGGTTTAAAGATCTGCAGCTTGAACATCTTTAGATGTCCATTCCTTCCTTTCCCTAAAATAGTCCCTAATACTCCCCTCAAAACACTATCTTTGTATTAAAAAGAAACACCAGCCAAAGCATTGCTGATAGTACAGGGGATTTGCAACAACTTAACTGCCAAAAAATGTTATTCTTCTGCAGCTGTGAAGTATTCCACCTGCTGAAAAATCTTTGTGTGTGTTTGCCTGGAAAATTCTTTGTTTGCTGCTCCTTGGGACTTAACTGCTATTTATTTATTGGTAATAATCCATTTGGTTAGTGCGAACACCACACAAGCATAACATGGAAACCCTATAAAGTGGAAATGTGTTGACCCTTATTCCTTCTCACAGTCTGAGTTTGCCCTCAGCGTTCGGAGACAATTCAGAGGCAGGAGTGGGGCGCCCATCCAGCCGGCAGTGTTGCGGCTCAGCTGCAGAGCTGGAGGAAGGGGCTCTGTGTTGTGGAAGTGCTTCTCTGGGACCTCTCCCACTGGTGGGGTGTAGTCACTGTTATTGGGGGAAGGTTGACCTTGGCTGGCTCCCAGATGTCCACCCAGCTACTCTGTCGCTCCCCCTCCTCAATGAAATGAGATGTGGGAAGAAATGAGATGAACAGCTCACAGGTCGAGGTAAGGACGGGGAGATCACTCACCAGTTACCATCCTGGGCAAAACCAACTTAACTTGGGAATGATTAATTTAATTTATTCCTACTTATGAATAGAGTAGGAAAGTGAGAAACTAATTCACTCCTAACTGTTCTACCTTTTCCAACCCCCGAGTGGTGCAGGGGGATGGGAATGGGGGTTGAAATCAGTCCATAATGCTTCGTCTCTGCAGCTCCTTCCCCCTCACACTCTTCCTCTGCTCCAGTGTGGGGTCCCCGCCTCAGGATACAGTCCTTCATGAGCTGCTCTGGCATGGGTCCTTCCCATGGGCTGCAGTTTTCCAAGAGCTGCTCCGCTATATTACCACTCAAAGCTTACAGTGACCAGCACGAAAAATGAAGACTCCAGCACATGTTTTCCTACAGGGTCATGACTAAAATATGAGTGAAGTTGGTGGGCAAAAGGTGTTAACTTCTGAATTTATGCTTGCACAATAGCATTATGTCTGGTGAAATCATGAAGAAATCTGTTTCTTCAAGAAGGCTGGCCTTCAAAATTATGATGTCGCCCTTACCTTAATTAGAGGGATCGTTCCAGCTCCTGTGATGACTTAGTTTCATGTTCTGAGGATCGGTAGTGCATTGTCATGCAGGGCCGTGGGCTTTATGGGAAAAGGCCAGAAGAAAAGGGATATTGCACGTTATAAAGGATAGCAATAAGGAAAATCTGAGAAAGGAAGAATGTGTTTTTGTTTAAACGTTTGACTGTGATAGATGTTGGTTAGTGTTGCTTTCCAGACCACAGTTGCTTGAAGGCAGTAAAGTTCAGTTTTTCTGGCAGGTCATAGCTAGAGCTTTGTTTGAAACGTTGGTTCTTGGCTATGCTATTAAGCAGAAACCTAATAAGCATCCATATTTTCACAGTTCTAAAGCTCTGTCTGGACTGAGATTTAAGTAGATGTGTGTATCTTTCTGGACAAACACAGATGGATTCAGTTCTTGTTGGAAAGCTGCTTATAATTTTCTTTGGGCAGTTTACGCATATCTCAAATTAGAAATGCGCCTAATAAAACCTGGTATCATTTTGTAATTAGACCTATGTTCAAATAATCTTTTCTAGAAAGGTGTTAAGGCATTGAAAAAAATGCTGACTTCCTAGCACAAATGTGGTAGATAATTTAGTAAAAGTCATCTATTTTCTAGAGTTACACATCTTAAAAACTCATTCTTTGCCACAAAATTCGGTTCTGGAATCTGAGTTTTCATGTAAAGAGAAAATTGTCTTTTGACTCTTATTGCTGCAAAGGCAATCTTAAAAAATGTGAAGGAAAGTGTGTCTTCCTTCATGATCTTGACAATGTGAAATATAAGAACGTCATCTGAGAGGTTAACAACTCTGAAACTTGGTGCTTTGATAATTTTAAGCCTTGCTCAACTACTTCACTGCTGTCTTTTTTAGCGGATGTAGCTTCTTTGCTAGGCTCTACTGTTATCATTAATAGCTGTATTGATTCAGTCATTCATTTTTATATTTAATTCATTACAGAAATGCAGCCACTGAAGAGGTTACATAATCCAGAAACCTCAGTACACTAAATTGGAAGTTGGAAGAATAAAGCTATAAAATGGGAGGGACCCTTCCTTCCTCTTTATCTCAGGAGTTGTTCTTGTCTTCTTGATACTTCTGATATATTTTACACACTGTCATTTGGATAGCTTTTGCATTTTTTTCTTTCCCTCCATCTCTACATGTTGCTGCCAGGGAGATTTTTTTGTTTCAACAGTGTTACTGGCTCTATGCCCTCAGATTCCAGCAATATTGCAGTAATGGGAAGCCAGTGACTGTAGGAGTTTTCACTATCCTGGTGCTCTGTGAAGAGTATCCATCAGTGTATATGCTAAAATGGGTAAACACTGATAAAGGGCAGAGAACATAATTATTATCCATGTTTTTGCAGTTACAGAGCTCTTTGATGCATTCACTAGTGCTATTTATACTTGCGCCACTGAGCAGTCAATAATATCTCAGTGCTTCAGTTTTAAAATAAAATATGGCTTAAAAATTCTCTAATAAAATCCGAATGCACTGAAATGCTGAAAGAAAGTTTATTTTGTTTAAACATACTTATTTTCAGTTCAAAAGAACCCTATCTCCTGATAACGGAGCTGAGGGAAATCATTGTTTGCAAAGCAAATCTATGACAGTTCTTCGAAGTGTGGAGTCTAGGAAGGGGTGGAAAATGGAGGCAGGTAGATATCTAAGTCTTAAATCATGTGGGATATTGATTGATAGGCTGAAGTTTTAGAGATGGAAGTCTGCTAGGGGGAGGAGAAATAAAGGAGGTGCTTTACAGGACATGCAAACATTCTCTTCTCTTTGTGGATGGGACTCAGTGCTGTGTGGTAAAGGATGCTTGTAGCAGGCAACATATATGATGCCCAGACATTTCACAGAGTGGGCAGGTGGTGTGTGAGCGTGCACGCTGGCGTTGGTTCCCTGGGAAGGAATGACAAGGCTGGAAGAGTCTTGGTTTGGGGTTGTGCTTAGAAGGACTCTGTGGTAGATAATCTACAGCTTAAGCACAGAGGTTGTTGAGAAGTGGGAAGAGATGCAAAGGCTGTTTGGGAAGGGATAGGCTCCAGCATGATCCTGCTGTCACCTGTATGAGATTTCAAAAAAGCCAGTAGCTACTTCTAAGAATACAAATTTAATTCCCCTCTGCTACAGGAGGGAGAGTATCATGTTGTGTATGCTAATTTGAAGTTCTCTTCATAATTTACTTCATTTGCAAAACATGTCATTGACTTCCCATGTCATGCAAACCTAAGCTCCCAAGTGAAATACATTGTTTTAAGGTGGACAGCAGCATAAATCAGGTACAAGCAGGTTGTTGTTCCATGGCTCTTTCCCTTCGGAGAACATACAGCAATGAGACTGAGAGAAGGTGGAGGCAGGGCTTGCAGCAGAGAAATGTTTGATGGTGGCTGACAACCAAAGCAAGAGGAATAAAGGACCCATGTTTTCAATTAACCATGTCCAAGATCAGACCTTGAAAAACATGAGATAGTGCCTATGTAAACTATGCATAATTTTTGCCAGCCTGTATCAAAATGAGACATTATCACAGTGTGCATTGGAATTGGTTGCCAGAGGCAAATGCTTGTGTGATAACTCCCCCAAGTGAACAAATAAAAAAAAACCCTTGCATGCTGTGAGCTGTAACATTTCATCTGTTGGCAGCCATTTTCCATTTGGGAAGCGTGCTTGGCAAGTGGCAGAAACAGACCCTTTCCACCCGAGAAGGGATAGAGAAATGGAACACATTAGACTATAATTTTGTTTGTTTCTAACATTTTTCTAAACCTTCTTCTTTTGGGGACCTTTATCAATCATTTACATATATTTTCACCATTAATGCATTGTTAGTCGTCAAAAGTACATGGTATTGCAAAGTCTGAATTTCTTTCTGAATTGATTTTTCTGTGATATTTTAACAACTTGCTATAGTCATCTATATATGTTTCCATATTGACATATTTCAGTGGTATGAATAACAAAGTGTTTGATTTCTGAATCAAAGATGGATTTTGCTGATAAGGAAAATCCAAAATAACTTAATGGCCTATTGGCTGGTCAGGTTATCTGACACTAGACATAGTACAATGAAAAAAATCTTGAACTGTGATTTGTCTGCTTTTATACCGAACGACATTCATCCAGGCTGAGCTCTGTTCACTCAAAAAAAGATTTCTGCTGCTTGATAACCAGAATTTATCTTCTCTCATACACCAAATTCCTTTTATCAGAGGTAATTAACCTTGCAACTGATTCAGACCACTTTTGGCGTCTGTTAATAAAAGTCCCTTAAAAATATATATCTCAGATGCTGAAAAAATGAAAAATAAGGTGATAATTTCACAAGTAACGTGAACTGTGAAGGTTTCTTGCCTTGGTTTGTTTGTGACCTTGTACATTTTTGCCAGTTAGGGATCTTTATGTGTTTGGGCCTTTTTTGTTCTAATATACATTTGTCTTTTTCTGGGTTTACTTTCTTATTTTAGTATGCGTCTGATTGTCCAGCTCTAGCGAGGAGAGTTGTCAAGCACTTTTGACTAGTGTTTTTCCTTGAGTTTTCTGAAGGTTTGTTTTAGCAGCCAGTCTACGGAGCCATACTTTTGCAATGATTTCTGTCAGTGCTTGTCAGAGCTGTGTCCTGTGGATGCTGCAAGTGTCTCCTGTCCACTCAGACATCTGCAGCTGGTGAAGGTACCTTGTCTTTGAAGACACGCCCGGTTATACCCAGTTAAATTTGCTAACTTTGTCGATTTGTGCGCTGTATTCTGCTGGAGCATTCTCCTAAAGTGAGATTAATTTGTTAGATGTAGTCTGCCAGGTTTTCTGTGTTGAAATGTATATTTGCTCTGCATTTAGGTTCAAATTTCAGGAGCTCCATATTGATCTGAAGTCTTTGCTTTCTAACAGCTGTTACACTGCAGACCTCTCAATCATGGTCATGGTAAAGAAAATAGAACTTTCTTTGAGATAAAGCTCAGTTGTTCAGTAGTTGTGAAGACTGACTTACTGCCCCCCTAGCACCTATGAATATCTTAGTGTGCAGTTTGGCTTTGCACGTAACGTGGTTTGAGTAGAGGCTGCATTGGGGAGGGGCAGTCCCACACTTCCTCCGGCTCATCTGTTTCCCTGGCTTATGTTGTATGGGGTTGAGCAGTCTGTAAGCGCTGAGTGAGTCAGTTCAGCCGACTGATCAGATAGAAAACCTTGTTTTGGCAGATTAATCTTCTGTCAGGCAGGTCTTTGCACCAGCTGGTGCTGCGGTCGCTTGGTTGCTTCTTCTGATGCTAGGGAGGAGTCTGGTGGGAGGTGAGAACGCTTCTTTCTGCAGCAGCCCATGGTTTCACCAGGCTGGATATAACTTTGTACTGAATTTCAGGACCGGTGCCTAGATTTTGAGGCCTGGTGAATGGATTTTTTGCAGTCATTTTTTATGCAATTCACACTGGACTGGTTTTCAGTCTCCAGAAACACTGTGCTGTAACTGCCAGCAAGCTCTGAAACTGCACAAGTCTTTATGAAGGGGGTTTTGTCTTTACGTGCTATGTGTGATTACAAGCTAAAATGAATATTGTTTAAAAGTTTTCTTCTCTTTTCATTGCTACCTGTGTTTCTCAAGGTACTCACGTAAAATTTACCTGCCCACAGTGTCCTAAATTCTCTGTGCGTTTTTCTAAAGCTCAGCCTCAGAAAAGCTTCTCTTTAGCCCATGGACATCTCCTCTGTTTATTTGTGGTTTGGTTATTAGCATACCCCTCCACATAAGCAAGTGAAGGACAATTAATGTAAGCAGGCAGTGTTTTGCGTTGTGTGAGAGAAGAGGGAAGTGCTCTTTCAGTACAGACCTGTGCAAGCTCTTGTGCAGCCCTTTCCAGAGCAGCAATTACAGGGGAACGTCACAGAAAGGCACTTTATAGAACATGGAGATAAAACAGCTGTTCACTCAAGGCAGCTCCTCAGCCCAGACAGGAACTTTACTTCTGAACCCTGGGAGGTTCTGAGACCGCTGTTTAGGGTGGTCTCTAGACTTTGAAGACTCCAAGCCCTTCCCTGCATGACGGATGATGCCTCAAAGTCTTGGTGTGCATTACTCCAGTCTTTGATCCCATTCTAGCAGCCCCTTGTTAAGGTTTTTGATGGAGAGGAATCTTTTCTTCTCTCATGAGAGGGAAGGAACTTGCTTTGTCTTACAACATTTACCTCCTCTGGAAATTAATTACTTCCTTTCTCTCTTAACAATTCTGGTTTTCTCTTTCATTAATGCTTTTATCACTTGTAATAATTTTTGTCATCCGCTTTTCTTATTTGTATTGATATTCATTCCTTTAATTTGATTTTAGGATGCTTCAGTTTGATCCCAACGTCCTGCTAGAAGTGTATGGATTACTGCCTTTATCATGCCAGGTTTAAAGACCTCCTTGCGAAACTTTGAAGTAGGCACTCTTGTGTTTCTTCCAGCCCTTATTTGGTGATGGTGCCCCATAAGTATCTACAAAGCTATTTGTGGTGTTGGTGGTGTTTGTTTTCCCTCAGATCCCCCCTTAAAATTTATTCCTCTGTTATAACGCTATAAATATAAATAGCATATATATATAT
Source organism: Falco biarmicus (assembly GCF_023638135.1). Classification (NCBI taxonomy): domain Eukaryota; kingdom Metazoa; phylum Chordata; class Aves; order Falconiformes; family Falconidae; genus Falco; species Falco biarmicus. Next base: position 32,464,025 of record NC_079292.1, on the reverse strand, counting down.
ATATATATATGTGTATTGCTATAAAACCAATGCTTGCTGGTATGCCAACTTGGTTAGCTGTCAGCCTGATCACAGCTATGCACTTTCTCTGTTATTTCACTCTTTTTTTTCTCCTTCTCTCTCACCTGTTCCCACATGTAAGCTTTCTAAGACAGGCACATTGAATTTGGTTCCTTTTGAAGATGGTCAAGCCTGATGGGGGCTTTGTCCTTGGCAAGGACCTCTTAGTTGCTTAGGCAGGTACTTCTAACTATTGTCCCTAGTCCATAGCAATTTTTTCTCCAGTAGCTGTTTCTCAGCCTTAAGACTTTTTTTTCCTCACAGTATTTTTTTTACCCCTAATCTAACAATTACCCATGTTCTCATTTATATAATTTTGGAAAACAGTCACAAGTTTAGAAAGTCTAATTATTACACTCAAAGTGTGATGTTTGGCTTGTTAAAAAAAGAAAAATAAAAAATAAATCGAGGTCCTTGTATGTTCTTGGTTTCTTGTAATTTTAACTAGCAATGGTAACTTAATTATAGTAATTGCGATTAGGAACTCTCTCATATGCACCGTTCTGTTTACTACATGTATTATGCCATTTGCTGTGATAAAAAAAAAGTGCTTCATTCCTGAGTGTGGAAAACATGCTGTAGACCTTAGAAGCAGAACTAGGATTTTAAAGTTGCTTGGCTGTGCTTTATATATGTGTTTATATATGTGCTACATAATTTAATCTCTCTCATTCTTGGGATGGCAGGTTTATCCCTCAAAAAAACTTTCTCTTAATTTTATTATTTTCTTCTGCTGCTTAGTAAAAAGATAGCAACATTATTCCCCTTCTCTTAGCATGAATTGGCTGCCATTCTATAGTAATATATTTCTAAGGTCCCAAATATACCTTTTAAATGTTCATTGCTGTTTTAGTGAAACCTGTGTCAAACCGCTCAATGAACTGCTTTCCTAAAGGTTGTGGATTTTAATGTAATTGGCTAAAAATCTGAAAAAAAAGCTTATGGCTAAAACATAACTCTAGAGATCAACAGTTTTATTCTTCATAAAATTTTAAGGATGAGATCAACTCAAAAGTTCTTTACTAAAATCAGAAGCAATTCCAAATCAACATGGATGTAATGGAAAGCAGAAATCAGTTCTTCAGTTAGAAACAATTCTGTTTCTAAAAAAAATATATATATATATAATAATAAAACACTATCTTTTCCTTTGTTTTTAGGAAAGGATCATGTTTCACTGAGATTATATTCACCTTAAACATGTATGAAATTATAATTTTTATTCAGTGAGTGCTGCTTCAGGCTCTGAACCCTGGAAAATCCCATATTAACCTGAAGCACTTCCACAAGAAAATCTCAGTAATAAAGCTCAACTGCCTGATATCTTAGCATAAAAATGTAATTCTACATCTATGCAAAGTATAATGCTGCATTTGGAACTAATTCTGGACAGTATCAGATGATGCCAAAATGCTGATCAAGTAATGAAGACAGTGAGTAATTACAAAATTACCTAAGATCTGTGAGATACCTTAGGTGATTTCCTAGGGCAGTGTTGCTTCTTTTATAAAGATGGTATTTGCTAAAGATGTCTATATGCATATTTATTTCTTCTTTTTTTTATCCTTTCAAGCCCTTAAGACAGTTTAGAATCCTTTGGGTTGTCTTTTGTTTTGTTTTTTGCTTTTCTCTTGTTACACTTCAGTTGAATCAGGGTGACAAACTCTGGATGCATGCAATGCTGGTTCCATTCTTTTATTCAAGATGGTCTTGCTTGCTTTGTGCAATGTGAGTAAAACATCCTCTGCTTGACCTCCAGAGACCTTTCTGACACTTTGTGCCCTATCCCCTGATGTTGTATACTCTATATACTCTCTATATTTAATAGTATCTGTTTCACTGCCCAGTACTATTTGCTTCTCTTTACTGATCTCCTTGATCTGTTTGTTTCTGCCTTCCTTTCTGGTTCTTATAAACCCCCTCTTTCCTCTGGGAAATAGCAGCTGCTTGAGTTAGGTAATTAACTGGTGCACACCAGATCAAAAGGCTGAAGATGGGTCTGTAATCTGAAAGTTCATTCAATTGCAGCATATAAATGACTCCTAGAAACTTCTTGGATCAAAACATAGAGATAGTTATTGCCTCATGCTATTTTTTCATTATACTCAGGCAGCTATTTGTAAAGATTTCCAGATATTGACACAAATCACCCAAGTACTTGAGGAATGATGGGATGATTACACCAGCATAGCTTGTGGTAGGGACAGTGCTGGATGGAAGGGAGGACATCTTCTTTATGAACTTTATGCCAATAGGAGAACTATTTCTAACAGCCACTTACCTTCTAACCCAAGGTATTGACTCTTTAACTGAGGCCACTTCCCTCATTCCTGCCCCAGACATTATCACTACAGTTTTTGGACTGAAAATGATGGTCACAGGTGGATAGCAGAATTCCCAATGCTTCTGTATATATGGGTGGTTTATTCCATTGAGGACCTCAAAAATCATGTACATTGAAGTGCAGAGAATGTTTTCAAGAGTCTTCCAGGTGCAAAACCAGTCCAATGGCATTTTCCGTCATCATTCAATGTAATTGTGTTTTAGGTTAATAGAGGCTTCAGTTTTGGACAAGACAACTGTAATAAACCCATACATCCTTCCTCTATCATCATCTGTGCAAAATAGAGCCCTTCCCACCATTTATTTCATTTTTAATGCAGCTTTTCCATGTTTTTAGGTTACAAAATTAATCCTTGACTAATAATACCAATACAGAAAAGACTATGCTTAATACACTTCTCTGATTAAAACATAGAGATTCAGCTTCCAGGGGGAAATAAAACAGTGTTGGAAACATTTGTGACAAAGCAGGAAATGGCTTGGGTGTGCTTTCTTACTCTTGTCCTCAAACATGATTACGTTATTCTGCTGATTAGGTATTGACTTATCGGCATCAGGAGTAGACTTTGCAATGAATAAACTAGGATGGAAAAAGTATATTGCTGTCCAAGAAGAATTAGACTTATTGGATACTGCTTTCAGGGGGATGCTCAAGCTGTATTAGTGGTGGTTTCTGAGGCTTGTAGGGCATTGTCATAAGACAAGACTACTGTCCCTCTGACTCTTCATGTTCTTCATCATTACTGCTATGTTCTTGTTACAGCAAAGTTGCTGGAAAAGTTATAGCCCTTGTTGGTTGTTGGTATAGGAATAAGTAATTTAAGTAATTTAGGGAAGAGATAGAGGCATTTGGGGAAGAAGGTGAAAGAAGATGGCATAGAAAGTGGGCATAGGCTGAATATTTCTTTTAATAGTGAAACATTTCTGCTCAGATGTGTTCCTGAGGTACTGACATCCCAAAGTTAGCGTATGCATAAGTTTAATCTGTGTGTAAGGGATGTCGACAGTGAAGGCTTACTGCTGTCACTATCCCTGGAGGCAGCTGGGGCTCAGCCGCATGTGACGAGGTATAGGGACTAGTGATACACCCAATGGCTTTGTGGGCTGAAGCCTGCCACAATACCTCTCCACCACTCATTTCTGTCAGTGGTAGGAATAGCTATTTTGTCCTTCCGAGAAGACTATAGGAAGGACATTGGAGGGTTGGATGCTTTCAGGTGGCTTTGCCTGGCAGCTTCCCTCAAGACAGGGCAGCCTGAGCAGCTGGTTGGAGTCCCACCTTTAAGGGATACCCCAAGCTGGGCAGGCAAACTCAGACTGCAAAAAGAATGACCACAGATTCTTGCTCAGAAGACTGTGTGTGGGAGGTAGGGTGTCTTGGCTTAAACCCACGTAAAAAAACACATTCATTTTTGCAATGAGAACTGTCAGAATGGACATTTGGCAAGGGGAAGCAGCCCCACTGAGGGCAGTGGCAAGGAAGGAACTGCACATGCAGTCTGTATTTTGCAGTAACTGAGCGGCAGCAGGCACACTGTGAAGTTCACAGCTGCTGCCTCTAAATCTTACTTGGGTTTCCCTGTGGTCCTGCTCTGGGGCTCTTCTTCCTACAAGTACTGCTGACCCCTCCTGGGGTGCAGGGGGCTCCATTCGTGCAGGCACATGGAGAGAGAAAGGAACCACCCCAAGTATGAGGTAGCAGCATCATACTACAGCCTGGATCACAGTTAACGTTTCCCCAAGAGGGAGTTGGACCCATGACACCATCTACCCATCACCTGCCATGGGAGGGAGCAGTCTACTCCCATCAATTCTAATCATGAAGGAAAAAGACCCTTCAATATTCTTCTTCTGTGCCCTGGAGCTCTTGTGGAGAGGCCAGAAGTATCATCTGGCCCTCAACACTTGCCCCAGAAAATGTAATGTATTTGTTATTGCCAAAATATGTACTTTCTATTTGGTTTACATTTGAAGAATTATGGTCTTAGACAAATTGTCATTGCTTCCAAGTAAAATACTCTGTTCCTTGTTATTGCTTTCAAACTTCAAAGATAGACTGAGGGGCTGAAAGTGTCAATATGTTATTAATTCTACAGTGGCAAGTTCCTGGCACCAGTCATTCAGATGAAGAGCTGTGATAAAGTGAAGCAGTTTGAAATTGCTGCAAGTTCAAGGTAGATATAGTACCTCATTCACAGTCTCTTCAGGCAAAATACTGAGATGAAATTTGTGAACTTTGATTGATTGTTTGTTAATCACACCAACGGACCAAGTTGACGAAATCATCTGCTCTTGCAAGAGTGCGTGCAGCCATTCATTTCTATCCTGTCATTTGTGCAATCTGTGCAAGAAATAGCTTCTTAAAAATGAATTAAAATTGATGCAAGTAGCAGGTAGTGCAGATGCAGCTCATGTGAATTCCAGCAATATCCATTTCTCAGGGGCAAGGGATATCAAATGCACTTTCATTTTTCCACTGAGTTGTATTTGATGAAGATGAACTAGATTAGAGTATGATTATAGACAGAAGAATAGCTCGGAAGGAGGGGTATCACCTCACCTCTCATATCAACCCCCCAGAGTGCTGAACTGTATCTGCTCATGTCCAGGGAAGAAAGAAATATACTCTTGCCATTGCCCCACAGCGCCAGCACAACAGTGAAGTAGCAGGCTTCAAAAAGGCTCTGTGTGTCTTTTCTCATAAGTTATACTGAAGACTTTTTATATATACGGGTATTTAAGCACCTCTTTTCACACATGCTTAGTGTGAAAAGTCCACGTTGCAGAGCATCACTGAGGCATTGTGAATTTTCTGATTTTTTTTCCATGTAGTTACCGTCCATCTTTCACTTCCACTATAATGAACTTCCAGTTCATTACAGAAGTCTCTGAGCGCTCTTTCATGAGGGGCTGAGCCACTCCGGTGCTTTGCATCTGTCTAGAGTGAGAACTTGGCTCCCAATTTGTCCTGTCCCCTTCCCATGGCTTCACCATCTACCCCGTGCACTGGCTGTGCTGCTTTTTGACACACCTGTACCCTATTTAATCCACAGAAATGGCAGAAGACACCAGGGTTTCCTGCATGGAGTAGATTTGTGCCATTTTGATGTTCAGACACAATGCTTACTCTCATTGAGAAGACAGGGCTGAGGAAGGAGGTGGCCAGAGGAGTCAGGGAGACCTTACCTGGTGGGCCACTGTGTCTGCTCACCGGCCTTACCTGACTCAGCTGAAGTCATCTTGGTCCATCTGACATGTGAGCTGTGCAGCAGTGCCCCAGCGGGGTGCAGAAACGGGTGCAGAGTGAGGGGGTGCATTGCTCTGGCAGTACCTTGCACAGTGACGAGCTGGACGCCTTCCTGACGCCGTTCCCATCTTCTTCTCCGAACAATGGCATATACAAGTGCTAACTCTTCGTACGTATATTTGAGGAAGAGTACCGGGCTGCTCATGTCTCTGCAGCCGAGGAAGGAACCCTGTGTGATGCTGAGGAGGGTGAGGGCGAAGCGTGCAGGTGGGATGCAGGACAGAAGGCAGCCCTCTCTCCAGTGGGGCACTGCTGAGGGCAGGAGGCAGCCGTGAGAACAGCTGAACTTGCGTTGAGAGTCCATGTTGAATTTGCAGTACTGGCAGCACTAAAAGCATACTTTGATTTGCAAATGGCTGCATTTTATATGTAAATTACTGGAAAAGATAAATGTGGAACCCCACAAAGTCGCTTTTAGTTAACATCAGAATGTAATCCAATTTTAATGAATATAGCCTAAACTTTTAAAGAGCTTTCACTTAATTGGAAAAATGTTTATTTGCTGCATTCATCTTTTTTTCTTAACGAATATTTGAGATGCATTTGGAATATGCATAACACCAATAAAAATTTTACTAGCAATATGTCTGGGTTTCTGTGTGTTTGAATAAGTTTACTTTCTTATTTTTATACCAGATTGTAATGCAGGAACTCTATTATCCATCTTGCAGCCTGCAAAATAAGCAACAATTAAATGACTCACTGGGACTAATTAAAAATGATTCTTGCTGTTCACTCCTTACTTTCACATAGAGCAACTTGGAAGTTGTATGTCCTTTTATACCTTCCACCTGATCTGTCAAAATTACCTGCTTAATGCAGATACTTTTAGGTGGGAAGATTTTCTTCTTTACAAGACTGCTGGGCAAGTCTGCAGCTGTTTGTAAGGACAGGTAGTCCTCTCCCACTTGGATGGAGCAGAAACTCAGCTAGGGTTTCCAGAGGGTGAGTGCAATGCCCAGGACTTTGGCTGTGTGAGGGGGCTGAACACAGTGGGAAATTGCTTTTTGTGAACAAGGGGAGCTGAGGCTATGACAGGATGGTTTGCAACAAGTTGAGAGGGCACAGGTGCATATAGGGCAGGAGATTGTAGCAGACAATAGTATATGGATGGCTACTTATCATGTAGTGAAAAGCTAGGGCTTTGGTAATGGCAGAGGATTTCTGTTTTGAAATAATCAATCATGGACAAAAGGATGCACTACTTAGGTTTTTGTGTGACTGTGGTCCTAATTTAAATGGCAGGAGGTGAAAATACGGAGGTTAAACATATTATTCTTCTCTCTTCACCATCCTGCCTAGCCTTGGGGTTTTTTTCTTATTTTTTTCTGGTAGTATTTTTCAATAAACTCAATTTGAAGAAAATGCTTTTCTTCTCAGACTTCAAGAAAGCCTCTAGAATTAAACCACAAAATGTTAGAACTGTGTGATATGTCAGGTTCATGTCGAAATAAGGCTTTATTTTTGCACATAAAGGAGGGTGTATCAATCTCCAGATCAAAAGACCTTGTTATCCATTCATTCCAGCCAGTTTGGGTTTTATGAGTTTTCTAATTTTTCTATAGTAAGAATGACATAAGAAAACAATCATGAAAATGATTTAAATCAAATTTACATGATTGGAAAGAGATAGAGGCATAGGAGGATGTTTCAATTTAATTCTAATTTTAGCAGGAGTAATCAAAGTGTTCTTTTATCCAGATATCTATTATCACTGAAGTTCTAAGTGAATATATTTACTGTCTACATCTGCCTGTCAAATTCTAATTTGTTTAAATTCAGAAATGTTGTGGATTTATGGCACTCTCTAAATTCCTGTGGACAAATAAGCTATGATTAGGTAGTCAAGAGATTACATTCCCTGCCAAACGGAAATGTCTTTCATGTTAATTACAGAAAATAATACCTACTGTCACAATAAAGTTTAAAATTTCAGAAAGAAAAGATTAATATTTTTACTCATCAATAAATTGAAATGTATGTGACTGTTAGCAGCAGCTTGCTCCAGCGAGCTTTCTCAGGGACTATTCTGGCTGCCTGAAACAAACACTGAGATCTCGAACGATAGATATTCTGACTCGGAGACGTTGGGTTTCTTGAACTGAGGACCTGTATAATGAATTGCATGAAACATGGGGGGAAAAAATGCTTTGCACCCCCTCACTCCCCCAGATCATCAACCAGTCCTGAGCACTATTTCTTAAGGCGCAATGAAGTCTTAAATCATAGACTATATATACTTCTCATCTCTGTTTTTCTGTATTTTGGCTAAATGCATATTATCTGTGTGTACTAAATGCCTATTATACCAGTCTTTTTGATCATTAACTGGGATCTTCTGCTTTTCTTTTTTCCCCCTATAAATGTCTAACATTTTTCAGGACAGAATTTGAACATAGAATTGTATGACTAGCAGAAATTGGTGATTTAGCTGGGAAAGGATAGTGATTAGGAGCCGCCACACATTTTCATGTAAATCTCCATTAATTTGTTGGCTAGAAATGAAACTTTTCAAAGATTTGTATTTGTCCTTTACATTTCTCCATTACTGAATGGTCAGCTTAGAGTCATGAGAGGTTGAAGAGGTAATGCAAGTGAAGGCCATGTACACCTATTTGAACATGTCCTTTGCGCACCACATTTGATGAAGTGTCTTGAATGAGCACGTCTCAAATGCAGCGACTTCCAAGGGGCTGGACGCAGACTAGGAAAACTAAAATGTACTTAACTGCTCCCGCTGCTGAAATAATGCTGTGAATGGCACATGCAAAGGTGGGATTTGAGAGAGGCCTTGTATTTTTCTGGTACGCAGAGAGGTTTTCATCTTATCCGAGGTTCTTTTTCTTGAAAGGGCAACACCTGGCTCTTGAAACCAAAAGCATAAGAAAAATCAGAACACAGAATCGTGTGAACAGAAGAAATAACTATTTTATCTGGGAAAGGATCGCGGTTAGGAGCCACCACACAAATGCACAAGCCATAATGAAGTGATGAAGCAGCAGTATGTGAACTCAAGCAGGCATTTCAATCTTTCTAATGCATGCAATGAATAAAATCTCATGTGAACTAATCAGGTGGGGGTTTATATCCTTTCTAACATATTTAATTATAAAATAAATAGGTGTTTCCTATTGCTAATAAACTGTTGAAACAACATACCCAAATGCATGGAGAGGTTAAATTATATATTTCTTGTAGAAGACTGTAGCACTTTCTGAAGGTCTAAAACTTATAACCTGATATTAGCAGTTTCTTCTTTTATCTTTTTATATGAGCCCAAAATAGCATAAAATTGAGATGTAGTCTGGACACATTTGATAACAGCATTGCCTCACACACACCTCCCACCCCCCCACCCCCAAATTTGTATAATTTCCCTGTTTTTTTCTGTCCCTACCAGCCACCTTCCTTTGCTAGCACCAGTGGTTGGGTGGCAGCTTCATGAACCAGCTCAACTGACTGATCCAGCTGGGGGAAAAAGCCATATTTCTCTGATCTGATTCATCTCATGCCTGTATAAGTGACTAAAAATGGGAAGAGCATGTAGGAACTGAAATTAATGGCCGAGGGGAGGACTGCTGGTTTTGGCAGCTGTAATGATGAAGGTGTTTGCTGAAGGACTGTAGTTTCATGCTATGCTTAACGCAGTGAAACTGCAGGCTGCCAGCAAAGGATAGTCGTGCTCCTTCTCCATCCCTAGTGACTGTGGGCCAAGTCTGTGGAAAGCTAACCAACCTAAACAGAAGTTCTCCACTGGATCTTCTCACTAAGCAGACTCATCTTGCAGCCTCTTCCTCGCTCTACCAAATGCAGGTGGGAGAAGGGACTTCACTGTCAAGGTGAGGGATATAGAGAGGAAAAGTGGTGACTTCTGGTTGACAACTTGCATGCGTACTGAGCAAGACAGACAACAATGTCAGTCCTCATTCCTTATGTTTATGCTAGTTGTTGAAGCTGGGGAATTTCACTTGTCTATGCGAGTGAGGCTCCACAGGATTTTTATTGGCATTTGTTTCTCTGACTTCCTGGACTTCTTAAAAAATTTCCATCTCAGAGCCATAAAATATTTTCTGAAGAGCTGCAGGCTGCTTATTTTGGCTCTTACAAGGCTTTAAATATCAATAGTACTGTTATAAATTGTGGCCACCAACATGGGCCTCCATAAGCTAGCATAAGTTACTAACTGCACAATAAAGATGATCCCTGCTCTTAGAATCTTACGGTTCAAGTAAGAATGAAAAAGGAAGCTTTATTCTCATTAAAGATGAATTAAATCTCAGTAAAATGAAATGGGAAATCTTCCTTTTGCAAAGGTGAGTCAAATGTCTGATTTTTATTGAAAACTTCCCCCTCCTTGTGGACTTGCTCAAAGTCACATGGAAAAGAACAAAGAGAGAAAATCGTATTTTCTGAGCCTCAGCCCTGCATCTTAACCAGGTATCCTGGTCATCTTTCTTTTCTATATACTTAAAAAAAAAACCACAAACACCTTATTAAGAGAAAGCAGGACTGTTTAGTTAGCGCCAGAGAAACTGATCAAATACCTTATGCTGACAGAAAGGTTCATTGGTTACTATTAAACAAAATGGCTTGGATGCAGCCTCAAGCTCTAAAGGTTACTAAACTATTGCCAGGAGCTGCTAAAGAAGAATTTTTGTACTTGCCTTGTTTCTTACATTCCTTCTCCAGGCATTTGCTATAGAGATTCATCCCACAAAAACCTAAAGCTGTCCCAAATTAAAGTAAGAATACAGAAAGAAGATGATGAATCTGGAGGGGCAAAACCCCCTATTAAAACTCTCCAGATGACCCTCAAGACAAATGTGATGAGAACGAGGGTCACTGTTTAAATCAGGATACCAGGCTAAATGGTCTTTTGGTTGGGAGAAGAGCATGATGTGTTGTCTAGTCTTAAAGTTTTAAATCAGAAACTTTCGTGATGTTGATCAATTAGCTGCCGAAGGCCTTACTGGTTTGCAGAGGCAGATGAGCTCAGCTTGGCTGACCTTCAGCAGGAGGGTGCTTGTTTGGTCTGGTAACATTTGCATGCAGAAGCTATCAATCTGTAACAACTGTTGAAGATTTATTTAATACTGACATTGGTAGGTTTGTATATGGTTTAAAATGGGTGGCTCCTGGCATAAGGAAGGGAAGAAAACATGTCTGTTTTCATTCTCATGTCAGCCCTTTCAGAACACTGGTGTCTGCACCTCTGCTTCTTCCTGAAACACAAAACTTGCCAGAAATATGAGCTCCAGTATGAAAAGTGTTTTAAGAAACTTTCCTGTTTCCACGTATCCATTATTTCCTTTGCCTTTTGCTGTATAGATTGTCTGTACCAGTGCCCTAAGTGACAACTGGTGGTAGTAATGAGGCTGCAGACTTCTCTCTAATTGAACCCTGCCAGTCTTTCCCCTTAAGCCTGCAGGATGTGTGCTGGCTCATTAATCCAAACTACCGCTGTAATTTCTTCTTTCCCTTCCCCACCTCACCCTGAGCCTGGCATTTGTGCAGATAACAAATGCCCTGCTTTACATGTCATGTGCAGGAACAAGCTCCTAATTGCTGCTAGTGTTGCCAGCCTGGCTGGGACCACCCTACCCTCAGCTGTACTGGGAGCGGTGGGATTCAGTGCTCTCAATTACAGTAAGATCTAGGATGCTTGCCTTGGTCACCCAGCACCAAGAATGGAGAAGCCTGGCAGCCAGGGCGCTCTTATCTGGAGGCTGTGAGGTGTTACCTTCGATTGCAGTAGAGGGAGGGCACCTTTTAAAAAAAAACAGTGCATTGAGGAGGGACAGGAGGCTGTGCGCAATGTCTACGTTCATGTTGTCTGTGCCCTCTGCCTGTTGAAGATGGGCAGCTAGGATTGCGAGAGCCGGGGATCTGCTGGAGGTAAGCAAGGCTCTCTGGTCAGAGGTGGAAAGGTTTCTCTGCTTCCTTATAACTGTCTATTAAGTAATGCACTTGTGTTCTGGTTTTATGAACTGAAAGTTGCTCTTGCTGTTGTAATTTAATGCCATTTTATGCGCAGATGTGCTTACGCTAGCCCACACAAGGACTGTGACCAGCTCTGCTGTGGCCCGGAGGTCTAGTTTTGTGTGTTTCCAACTGCATAGCAAGCACTCAAGCTGGTTTGGGGACAGTGAGTTTTGTGATAGGCAGAGATAAAGCTGCCCAGAGAGTTTTCTTAATGCTAGCTCCCATAGTCCTTCCACATCCCACCCTGGGTTTTTTTGGGTGGTTTTTATTTTCTTCTTTCTTTCTTCTTGTTTCCCTGAGGAATCACTGCAAATACCTATATGCTCTGTAGTGGGCTATTGCAACACCTTTTCTGTTTTATTTTAATCTGTAGCTAGTGCTGGCAGAGATGGATTATATGGTTTGTTATTGGAAGTCTGCTGCTCTTTTTTAGTGCTGTGGGCTGCCTCCCCCCTGTAAATACAGATAGTATTTATCCAACGACATGTGACACTAATATTTTGATCTGTAAGAAGAGGCTCATAAAGCAGAAATACTGTGGACTGCAAAACAGTCGAAAATGCACAACATATTTTCAAATAGATTTCATAATAAAGTGTATTTTTCTACAGTGTTTGAGTGTATTTTGTGCCACATTTCTATTTGAAAAACCATTACAGTGAGAGTTAGAACAGTAAAACTCATTGTAAGAGGTTAATAAACAACGGCTGTGCAGCTGTACAAAAGATTATACTTGCTTCCAACCAGTTTGCACTGTCAAGTTCTTCCAGTTGCAGGATAATTCAAAGCTTCAGGAACAGAAGAATTTTCATCACAATGCAAATCTTTATTGAGAAAAAGAGACAATTTTGAGATTATATAACCTGGAAACTTCTGTCTACAAATTTCTGCATAACAATTAAAATGAAAATGTCATACAAGCTTGAAAGTGAAAATGCTGCCCCTTTAAGGTAACATTTTGTTTCTTTACGTTGCCAAAGATGACTGCAGATGCTGTGCCCATGCACCTTCAAGGTGTAGCAGTAGTACTCTGAAATTTGACAGACTGAAGTTTGGAATTGAATTCTAGTGAAAACCTTGGCCTTTTATATCTCTCTTTAAGGTAGTAAGCCAGAAAACAGCATCATGCTAATAATAATTGTGTGTGTGTGGCATAATGTGTATGCCTGAGAGGAAGGGAATAGGACTGAAATGAGTATGAAATGAACTAGCAGAAATTGGTTGCTTAATAGATGTGGTTATTAAACTACAGGTCAAACATAACCATCTGGAAACCTTAAGGACACTTCAGAGTGGTCTCGTTAATATGATCGGCTGCCTGTTAGGGGTGGTGATATGAGCACTCACTACATGAATTGTCTGTTACCCAGGCTCCTGTCTTTGAAAGGATACAGTCAATTGAAGGTCCCCTTTTGTTGGTATGTGGAAAAATAAGATGCTCGGCTAAGTAAGTTGCTTTTGATTTTTTTTTTTTTTCTTTAAACAGAAAGCCTTTGTGGGACTAATGAGGAGGACTAGACCAGGTCTGGGGAGTGTATTTGGTGGCAAAACAAAAGCAGAAATCAGTAAACATTGCAGAAATCACATGGCTGAGTAAAATTCCAAGCTGCAGAAAGAATAAGAAGCTTGAAGGTTTGGGGTGTGTGTCTTTTTTTTTGCTTTTGTTTTATGTTTTGTTTGGGGTTTTTTTGGTTTGTGGGGTTTGTTTTTTTTTTTTTGTTGGCTTTTAGGTTTGTGTCTTTAGAATATATTCAACTTATAACTTTGTGCTGGGGTTTTTTTCCTTAAACTTTGAGAACTAGAAATTTCCTTTTCAAATGGAAGTTTAGGGGTGCTTTTAAGCTATTTATATTTTCATAATTATAGGTGGCAGTTTAATATTAGAAATAAAATAGTAGTTAGTGTCGCTCAAATTATGTTGTCTAGCTTACTCCCAGCTCCATTTATTTGACTAGACTTCCTAGCATCTGTTTTGCATCGGTCCTGAAACACTTGAGATGTTTTTTTTGTTCTGCAGTGAGTAAATTGTGTGCATGGAGAACTGGTTGGTAATAGAATCTTAGAGATCCAGATTCAGGAGTGAGTTTATGAAAGCAGCAAATGTGGCTTAGCCAAATGCTCTTGTCATGTACTTTAACAAGACATGTTGTCTGATAAGTTTCAGCTGTAAATCCCTGGGCCAGCCCAAGCTCTCATGAGGCTGCTTAGACTTGCATGAGGTGTCACTCTGCCAACCAGGAGCATCTGGAAGAGGAGGGTCACACTCCACTTCTTAAGACTCTGGGGCTGCAGGACAGGTGGGATCGTGAGCACAGAAGTGAATAGTACAGGGCTATAAGCAGCTGGGTGCAGACTAACTGTATCAAGCTAGTCATAAAAAACTCTGCCTTACATTGTAGATGGTGCTTTTTATCTAGTTTCCCATGTAACCCTGTGCGCTTAGTTCCAAACGTGATGCAGATGTGATCAGAAATTTCTTAAGGCCATCTGCTTGGATTTCACTCGGGAGCATCTCCTGTGTGATAATTGATGTTTTACTAAGCTCTCTAGTAAGCTTTATTCTTCCTAAAGATAAAGCAGCACTGAAAGAACAGCAGGTAGACTTTGCGCGTTGTAAAATTGCCTGTCTTAGCAGGGAGTTTCCTTCTATTCTGTTGGAGTGGCAATTCTGCCATAGTCTAAATAGCTTTTCATTATCCTTTAATATCCGTACACATAATGGTGTGAAAAATGTGCTTATTTTTATGCCTTTTATCACTGTTAAAACTCTGTTCTGCTTGTATGAAGTTTCTTATTCTGAACACGTATTTTGTTTGAGGTCAATCTTGGCGCTGTTATGGGGGTTTCCCCCCTTCTTACCCCTACTGAATTTGAAGGAAGGAACTGGAGTTTCTTTAAAAATTTGCAACAGAACATGATTGCTGGATGGTTAAGGATATATCTGCTTGTTTTCTCTAAGCGTAGAGAACCTATATTTAGAAAGGAAGAAAGAAAATTGAAAAATTCTGGTCAGAAGTCTTACCCTCAAGCTAAGAGACAAAAGGTTTAAAGATGTCCTCGTTTCTTCCTTCTAGCAGATATTCTTTGTTTAAATCTTTCTTCATGCTCTCTTTCCTCTCCTCTGTTGCCCATGAAAGTGCAAGAATGACTGAGATAAAGTGGCTTTGGAGCATTGCAGATCTGAGGCCCCAGAGTGAAACTGAGGTTTGCTTCTGCAGGTCCTTAAGCCTTCAGGTGGATGGGTCCAGGGGGACCATCTGTCTTGCCGTTTCAGTTCAGTACGTCAGTATTGCTGTGAAATGAAAGTCAGCTGTAGGCAGAATTCAGGCTTTTTTTTGCACATGTTGGTGCCTGTCAGGGGACAGAGGCCGTTGGTGGAATTAACTCAGCTGCTTCTCTGCTGGTTCAGTCCTGATGCAGTAATGTGGGCACTGTCCAGCCTTATGGCTTCCTGGCCACATCTCTCTCACTCAGAGGAGATAATTCAAGGGACCGCCTCCCCCCACCCCCCAATATTGGCTGTGCTGCATCAGACTGTGGTGTTTGGAAGGAAAAGTCAGAGATGCTGTGTCTCCCTTGGAAGTGGCTCTGTGGGTTACCCAAGATGGATTTCACCTCATGCATGCCTGGGTTGTGGGGAGCGGTGCTAGGCAGAAATGGTCCTGCTTTGTGTTCTCTTACCTCTCATTTTTGTTGGAGACCCCATGGCATAGCTTTCATCTGGGCTCTAGAAGTAGTTTCTGGGCTTAACACAAACTTCTCACATAAATCTTGCCCTTACGTGATTTAAGGCTAATATGTTTTGTTATATTTTGCATTATACACTAGACAGGACTGATTTGGTAGAGAATTTCCAAGCAGGACTTGTTATTATGACTTTGAATTCACAATTTAATGTCTGATTTTTGAGTGTCTCTGGTCACTAGATGAAGAACTGTATGCAAGAAAATTTCTCTCTCTTTTTCTTCCTCCTTCCCTCCCACCCACCATTGCTTTCTGATGATAAACCAGAGTATGTGTGATTCTGGTTATTCAGCCACCACAGCTCATCAGATAATCTTTGAACATACTAGCAGCTGATGAGACAGGTACTTCACAGACAATTTCATGGCTCTATCCAACAGAAGATTTAAACTTCTTCAAACAACAAAAATCACTCAAACAATTTCAACACTGAAGAAAGGTGGTAGTGACTGCTGAACTGATTGAAAAAAAACAACCAACCATAAACTGCTTTTGGTGGCTGCGGGTGCAGTGTCACAATTGTCACTTATGCTGTGATAAAAGGACTCAGATCTTGCAAAATCAAAACCACAGAATGAATGCTTGAACACAGTGTTTGGAGTACAGTAAGGTATGCATGCATCTTAGCCAAAAAGGTTTACATCATGTTTGCGTGAATTAGCTGCTGATATGTGGTACAAATGTAACTAATTTTAGGCATCATGAATGGGAACACCTACTTTTTAATCTTTTCTATGAGAAGATAGTTACATTGCATTACATGTTTTAAGTTGCTTGCAACTCTCCTGAATATTAGACTTTTAGGTAGAAATCTTCTATGCCTCATATGTCACAAAAGATCTTTGAGAGAAAGAGGCTCATATGAAACTTACAGCAAAAGCAACTGCCATTTTTCAGAGCAAGGCTATGAAAAGTGAGTTGTTTTGCCTGTGTTGGACTCCCATAGGAGCATTGCTGAGAAGCTTGAGCGTAGCTGTTCTCTCACTGAAGTGCTTTTTGAAATTTCTGTCAAGTCGAATATCTTTTTGACATTTTGTTAGTGGCTTTTTTTTTGGGGGTGCAGATGTAAATTTTAACAGTAGCTCAAATCTGATTATAAACCTCTGGAATCTCTTTTCACAGTTACTTACTTACAATATTACAGCTGGCTGAAACCTGGCATGCCTGTTTTCAATGAAATGCCAACACTGAATTTTCCTCTTTTGAATGAGGATGAAAAGAAACATTAATTTGTCCATAAAACTGATTTTTCGGAAAACATTATTTCAGCTTCATTGAAGCACTATTTTAAGGAAATCAAAACATTGTATTCTCCTTTTGACTCCTCTAATTGTTCCATGTAATAAGAAATAACATGCTAAATGATTCGTCTTTGAATGAAGCATGACTTTTTAGAATGAAAAAATTACAGAACTCAAAACATCAATTTTTTTTGTTCTACTTCTTTAATTGAAATTCTGAAAAGGAATTCTCAAAATTTGGGTTTCATCAGAATGGCTGTTTCCACCATTGCTTCTGAACGCAACTGAACCTGGTTAGTGTTCAAAAAACAATTTAAAGTTTCAGCATCATGCCACAGGTTTCCATGCCAGGGCAGTGTTGACTGAATGAGACCTCTCTGTAACAGCTTCTGTTTGTGGCCAGGAGACAGAAACCAAGAACACTCTCTTTTGGTCCTCACTCACCTCCATCCCATTATTTGTGCCTGGGCAGCAGGAAAGAACGTACTTATTGTTATGAGGGTATAGAGGACTTCTTTGCAACTGGAGAGCTGGAAATGGAAAAGGAGTGTCTGAGGTTAAAGTGCAAACTAGACTAGCTGGAAATTAAAGAAGAGACAATTGGAAGAGTTAAGGATGAGGAGCTGTGCTGCAATGTCAGTGGGCACCCTGATTTTAGCCATCGTCTTGCCATCAGCAAGAATTACAAATGCCTCTGAGAAAGCATGCGTTGCTTCCCTTTTGTGGCTCCCAAGAGAGGGCTATGTTGACCAACTCGATATGTACAGTACAGTAAAGTGGATCTAGCTATTGTCTCTGCTCATGTTCTGTCTCAGGAGATGTAAATAAGGAACAGGTATTTCACAATTTACAAGAAACAGGGAGATGCATGGAAACTACACAGCAGTAAAATTTCAAGCAAATGAAAAGCAAGCCTGCCTTGCATAATACAGCGTAGAATTTGTTGCCAGAGGATATGTTAAAGGCCAAAACTATGAAGGATTTGAAGACCAAAGCAGTTTAGTAAGAATGGAGGATCTCAATACAGTCTTTGGCTCAGAAAAAATCCCTAAGCTACACATTATTTGAAGCTGTAGGGCTCCCAAGGAAACAATCATTCAGCAGATGTTCTGCTGCTGTTTAGCTCCCTAAACTGTGAGTACTGCTGGAGTCAGGGTGCTGAGCTTGATACATTTTTGGCCCTGTCAGAAATGGCTGGTCTTAGTTTTGTGCAGTGGATTTTTTTCCTTTATACATGTTCGTAATGACCTGAAAAGGAGGAAAAAAAAAATTACAGTAAAAGTATTAAGTCAGCAAGCTGATGTCATAAGTAATGGAAAGCCATGTTTGCAACTGCCTGTATAGAGCAAATTGTCTCATCTGGTGGTTCTGTTCATGGACAGGGTCAGAAAAAATAACATGGGTTCACAAAATACCATAATACTTGCACATGAGAGATACTAATTAAAATGCTTGTCTTTGTAACATAGGTTTGTTTGTTGTTCTCTGATTTTTTTTGATTTATTTTAAAAACTACAGAAACATGGAGAACTTCAGTTGAATTTTCCTCCTCAGATGGTTTCAAAGCTTAAACATAGTATTGGCGAGCGTGGACCTTTGCCATTTAATCTACAGTATGTACTGACAAGACCAAATTAAAATTAAGGGCAATGGCTTTGTTCTTAAGCTCCAGATTCTTTCTAGCCTGACACAGTCAAGAACACCTTCATAGTGCTCTTGTACCCTTTCCCTAGCAGTTTAAAAGAGATGCTGGTGTAAGGGGTCTTTCCAAAGATACTTGATGGATGAGGACTGTGAGTATGTTCTGCCATTAAAGCTGCATGTTAATGACTCTGTGGTCCTCCTGGTTTCAAAGGTGATAACAAGAGGGTGCTTACAACCAATTTAGTCAGAGCCTTAGCACATTCACCTTTGCTTCTTATTTGGGCAGCATTAATACTCTCTTAAATGTGGAAACTGTTGGTTTGGTTTTTTTCCCCTGAGGTGTTTCTTTCTTAGCTGCACAGGAATGGAGTTTTATGGGGTGAAGACAACTGCCTGTCAAATTTCAGAGATTTGTCGTGGGCCTCCAAGGTGTTAGGGTCTCTCTGGGAAGATCACAGGGACCCCTTTGAAAAGAATGTGTTTGACAGTGTAGATGCATGGGCTGTATTCCTCTTGAACTACAGATTTCAGTTCCACAGGACTTCTGCTTTTGATAATATTATAAAAATGAAAGTGTCTCTCTGTTTTGTGGGCTAGAAATGAGTAATGGTCATGACTGGATTGCTGACTTTTAAAATTTTTTCATTTAAAATTTGTTCCTTGATTTTGCTACTATTAAGTTCATAATTATTTTGTCGGTAATGAGATACTGACTCACATTGTGTTTTCCAGAGTGCTCTAGAACTAGTGTTTTAACTTCTGTCTCAAAACTTTTTGATCAGGATTGTTTGAATATGGGGTATTTGTTAAATGCAAAACCACTCTGGCTTTTTCTCAGTGACATTTGCATTTACCTTTACTTCGGCAAGGCATTTGCTATCCAAATAAGAAAAAGGGATTTGTTTGCTGTTATGTAAATATGGCTTTGTTTTGCCAAATTCAGCCTTTCTTCTAGAAGAAACCTACAGGAGAGAGCTAGGGACACAGTAGCATCCCTCTCATTGACTTGCATTTCCTGCAGTGTATGTGATGAGAGATGAGTGAGTGTAGGACAGTGTGGTGCCATGGCCCTGCTGGTCTGAAGGACTCTTGGACAAGATGTCACTGAAATTGGGAATATGAAAACTCCTTAACACCAACATTGCATTAAGAAGCAGGCATTCCTTTATTGCAGCACTAGATGCACAGGGGATCACTCCACCTAACATGTATGCCATATGTTTCATTCAAGCAAAATTATATTCCACACTAAATGTTTATGCATGACATTTCTTGGAAAAATCATACATATTCATTCAATAGGTGGTACTATGTTACTTAAGTGTCGTGCATGCTCCTTACAAGTGTCTCAGAGTCTTCCAGGGGGTCTCAAACAATAGTCAACCCTATAATTACAGCTGACTGATCACTGAACCTGAATTTACTTCCTTTATATGGAGAGTCCAAGTTTGTTTCATCGGTTACCTATGCAAGGGTCTCCTCAGCTACTGTATAGTCTCTTCAGTGTCCATAAGTTTTAAACAGCTTTTTACCTCTTGGCATGGAACTACACAACCAGGGTTGGTAAGCATCTTTCCGTAGTGATTACACTGAAACAAACAATATAGTTGCAAAGTTAAGCCAGACTGTATTACTGGTACCTTTGGGTACCTGGAGGGTTTGGAGAAGAGAGTAGTGACATCCCCAGAGGCAACTGCCTCACTGAGCTGCAGCCTGGGCTTTCTTTTCCTCCTTAGCTATCTCGCTCTTCAAATACGTATTCTGTTGTCCCTTGGTAAAAGCCACAGAAGGGATTCAGTGGCTGTTCTTGGAGGGATGTGAGCATTGGCAGTCACTGCCTGTATTCCATGAACTGCAGAAATCAGGCAGGTTTCTGATTCATCTTCCTCCAAAGCTGCTAAAAATAATTTAGAGGAAGTAGAGGTAAAAATTGCATGCAAGACGGAGAAGTAAAGCTTGTTGGAATATAATTCAAAATCCTCTATCTCGTTAGTATTGAGAGACAAGATACAGCTACAAATCAGTTATCTAAATGAAACTACAAATAACATTAATAAAATTTAACATGGTAATTAAATAAGAACTAAATACAAGACTACAATATCAGTGGTAGGTTGTAGCTATATTTTCTGACCTGAATTCAGGTTTGCAATGAGGGGTTTTAAAGGGCAATTTTCTACAGTAAGGCTACACAAAATTTGTTCGAGGGGTGCTAAAATAATCTGTTGGAAGTAAACCTTGAACTACACTGAGCTCTAGAATCATTATACCCTAGGGTATTTTTAATTAAGATTTATCAGCATTTTTCAACTGGATTATGAAGTGTAAAGCTCCTAGGCATGCTTATGAACAATGCACGGTAAATACACTGCAGAAGTTTTTTTCTGCTTCCTTCTTTAAACCTTCCAACTCTACAAGTTGAAAAATTGTATTTTCTCCATGTACTAGCTAACCCTCTGTTATTTAAATATATGGTGGTTAGGGCTCTGGTTTTTTTATTGTTTGCATGTGAAGTAGCTTGCATTTCCACGGAATTTGAATGCAACTTGTCATTATTCTAGTACTTAGCAGCTGGTGCACATCTCTGGATGCTGGCCAGAAGGAAAGGTGGGAGAAGGGGTTTGAGCTTCTGGAGAGAAAGTATTGATTGATTTTAAGCACCAGACAACCACCCCTCCTTTCCCTCTTCCTTATGTGTTAAGCTCAGAAGATGAGAGCTCAAATTTGTGTATATCATGGTTGATTGCAGTTTGAGACTGGTACTTGAATTTAAGCATGTATTGTTAGCTCTTGTGTGCGAATTAGGTGTCTAACCCCTGTTATAATTATTCAATTTCCTGAATAGGCAGCTAGTGCCAGCTGAGATAACTTTGGGCATCCCTCACAGCCTCCAGCTGTTAGTCCAGAGGCATGTGAGTCTTCCATCAGCCCCATCTGGTATCTGCCTTCCCTTGGGCACTTTAAGTGACATGAAGTACCAATGTTTTAAGCAACTGCATTGAGCTCCAAGTCAAGACAGGCTACATGCTCTTAAAGAGCAATACAGCTTTCCCTGAAGTAGACACTTCAGTACGTTGCCTTGACTAGTGACTATAATGGGAGGTTGAACACTTTTCAGAGACACCTAAATGGTGAAGTTTTAATCTTGGATAGATCTCAGTCAGAGCAATTACCTTGCCTCTGATAACAGCTTGTGATTTTGGCAGCCTCAGTTGTTAATTTACATTATGAGAACTTAATTTTTGTACAACAGCAGTTTTCACTAATAGCAAACCTTTAATAAGCTTTTCCAGTTTAGTGCTAGCCTTCTTTATTATTTACTACAAATGCTGTGGCTAGAAAACCTATATATGGATGTGAATATGTAGCTTGAGAATACTTAGTTCAGTATTGGTTTGAGCTGAAAGTGGCTTGCTGGGAATAATTTGTACTCTGGCATTCATCTACTCTCCCCATGCACATACACACCACAAGCAGGTTTCTTATATAATCTGGTTTAATTTCATATTATCCCAATGGCAATTTGCATCGTTTTACAGTGTTTCCACAGAGTAAGTTATGTCAAAAACTATTTATGGATGACTTCTTACTTGGTCTTGGTTAAAACAGTACGTGTAATAGTAGAAATCTATCCAGGAATAGCCTCTTAATTGCTCCGACTTCTGAGCAGCAGCCCACAACACTTTACTGTTTCCTAGGCTGGATATCACATGTTGCCTAGATTGTTGTGAATCAATACATTTGTTTTTTCAAACAGTAACATTATAAAAATCAAAGAAACAACAACAAATCCCAATAGTAGCAGGAATATGTAAGCTGCTTTATTTCCTGTTTGCATTATCCCAGAGCGAAATAACTGATGTGTTGGCTCCATTGTACGGAAAGGCTATGGGTAAACTGTCAGTCATGGTGTTTGACCAAAAGATAATGATTTAAAACTGTAAAACAGAATCTGGAAACCTACTAATTCAGGGTGTTTAGATGTATGTTCACTATCAAATAAATCAGGTTTGTAAAGAGAGGTAGGAGAAAAATTTGATATAGATACAGTCAGACCTACAGCCCTAACAAAGAGGATTTTAATTTTTCCTTATATATTACAGGCTGAAATGCTTTTTTTAATGACTATACAAAAGGAGAGGGAAGGACTGGACTCATAGAACAGTAAGGTTTCCTTTTAGTATTTGTAAAACTTGATTTTTTGAAAGGAGCACAAAATAATTAGGAGAACTGGTAGAATAAATAATTCTGTGGAGGTGAAGTAAAGTATGATATTTAATACATGCTCACCTTTAAACATGCAATGTATTTTTGGGCTAGATCCAACAAGAGAGTACCTTCCTTCTACTTAAATTTTAAATTTCAGATTGTTTGCTCAGTTACCACTGTAACCTGGAGGAAACCAAAGTTTGTTTGCAGAAAACTTCATTATGTTCCTTGGGCTTCAAATACTTCTTAAGGGAGTGAGATAATTCACTGACAAAATGATGGTATGAATTTTAAGCTGGTTTTGCCTTTTCTGCTTTTGATACTGTTTAGCTTTGGGAGCTCCTACCCAATGTGAAGGCATTTATGCATCTGGTTGGGGCCTGACTGTCTCGTTGCACTGAATGGGGGAGCTCAGGCTTTTAAGTTAAGGTTTATGGATTAGACTGTACAGCTATGTGCTGCTAAGATGACCTTTCCTTCACCAAGTCATAAATCTATGTGCAGCATAAGTTGTTGGGGTGTTAATCTGGGTTTGTGGATGTTTTTTTTCATTTGTTTTCTACTGTTTGAAATAACTATGTATAGCGTAGCTTTATTTTTTTAGATTTGATGCAATGAATGCCTTGTTTACACTTAGATGATTTTTTTTTTATCTTCTAATGGGAAAGTTAAATTTTTGTATAAGGTTACAAAGTAAAGCATGATAAAGAATTAAAGATTGGTAGTAGAAAGCCGATCCATTGTTAGGAAAAATGCTTGGATATTTCCTTTACAAAACATTCCCCATTATCACACTTGGTGATGAAACACAGCAAGTAGGAAGGTAACAGTTGTCACAACCTGGGTTGTTCATTCAGCTTCTGCATGTAGATCCCATTGAACTTGATTAGGGATTTCTGGACTTTCTGAGATTGAACACACACCCACAAGGTGTCTCTGGCTGTAGACTTCAGGCAAGAGTCAGGGGTCAGGTTGTGGCTGAGGTCATTGTGGCTCAGCTGGTCTGCAGTAACCTGTGAAGTGCAACACGTGTGCTTAGCCTGTAGTTAGTACAGGGCAGCTGTATTTGGTATAACCACATCTTATTGTGGGCTAAGTGAAGTCAAATATTTAGCCTGCGCCAAATGCAAGGTAGCATGTGCAGGGATAGTTGTTGGTCTGGTGAACAACAAGCTAGTCAATGGCAGTAACCTGCTTTGTTAGTTCTCCTGTTTTGAACCCTCTTTGGGGAGCTGAGAACTTGTGGCCTCCTCAGTGATCCCCTGTGACCGCTGCTTGTGTCTCCAAACTCAAAAGTAGCTCAAGGAGAGGATCTAGAAAAGAGTGTGCTGACAGGGCATCTCTTTGGGATCACATAGTGAGGAAAGCAAGCAGATGTGTTCCTTGCAAAGGGTTCAGCACTTCTCGTTTTAGAAAGTACTAGTTGTTTGTTCCATCTTCACCTCTCTGAAGGGTTCTTTAGAAACTGGGCCAGGATCTTTTCAGATCTCCCCAGAACTTTATTTTTTTAAAGTCTGGTTTTAGCAGATTGCTGTCATCTTTCCTGTAGCTACTTCTACAAGGTAAAAGACTACTTTTACCTTGACTGTTTTGTGTCAAATCTTTGCCACGTCCATCCTTTTTTTGAGTCTCTCCTGCTGTGCAGTTTTTGTTTTTTTTTTTAAATATCTTTTTAAACTTATGTTTTTTCTCCAGGATTTGGTACTTCTACAGGTATGGTTCTGCTTAGGACAAATATCTACTCCTTCAATTTTTTGTTAACTTCCCATTCCCACAAGAAAGGTGGCTATCCTAGACTTAACAGGTGCATTATTTAAAACTGTTTGTGTTCCTACATGTGATAATTAAAGTTTGTCGTCTGCTGTCTGCCATGGCTAGTCCTCCCTTGTTTGCTGGTTAGAGAAGCTCTGTCAGAGCAGCATGCTGATTGACGTTGAGCCCTAAACATCAAAGGAATGGGATGCTCCAGGAAAGATACCTTTCATGCGTGATTCCTGGCAAAGGCTGTAATTAGAAGCACAGTCTACCTGTGCTACAAATTTCTGAGTAACTAAATAATGTATCTGCAATTTGATACTGTATCAAATTAATACAGTATCCCTATCCTATCACATATTTAGTGTTTCATGTTGTGTTCTGTCTGACTCTGCTAATGATGGCCCATATTTTCATTGTTTTGCACAGATTTTACTTGCAATCTTTTAACCTTTTCAAGATTTATTGTCTCAGATAAATTAGTTGTTCAGCTTAGTGGTTTATGCCTGGCCAATTCATGAATAGCAGATCTCTCCGTCACTCGGTTGTGCACAAGTTCTGTTCTGTTTTGCCTTTGTCTCAGTAAACGGTGATTTGACGGAAGAAAAAAAACAACCCCAAAACCAAAGCATCAAAAACCCCCAAACCATCAGCAAACAGACAGTAAAAGAAAAAAAAACCAACAAAACAAAACAGAATTTTCTAAAGGTGGTATGGAAAACCAGGATGACTTTGCTTGTCAATCAGGTTGTCTTTATTTTCATGCTTAGCAACTATAACCGCATGTTTCTGTGTTTTCTTCATGAATAGTCTCCCATATTTGAGCTCCAGGATTAGCATGGTACACTCATGCTGTACCTCCATAATGACGGACTTAGGGAGGGCAGGGTGCTGCAAAGGCCTTAATTGCTCAGAAATGATACAATAATTACTGAAGTGGTGACTTTGTGCCATCAGACTCATTGTCATGCTCTTCAATGGTGGGTCAGTGATACTGACCGTGTGGGACACCTATTCTGCCTGACAGGTTACACTACAGAGGAAGGAATTGTGGAGGACAGCTTTATAGTCAGATCCTGTTAAGCTGATACATATCACTCTGATCTTGGTTATAACATTTTAATTTGTCAGGGCGAATGATGTCTGAGACCTCTGTGAGTAGTGTTGCTTGAAAGCTATGGATTTTGACACATGGACGACGGGATGTGCATTTCCTTCTTTACAACCACTGATAATGAAAGACAGACATGGTCCACAAAGATAAGATCCAAACTTTCACACAGCTCGGTTCTAGAAGTGTTCTGAATGAAGGCTTTTTTTTCCTGGTCAATCTTTGCTGTGCACTGGACTGCACAGTGTATGAATGTACCGGGTCACAGGTACTTGTCTGTGTGCTCCTTTGGCTGAGGCCTGTTAATTCCATCAAATAGACCACTTCTGCACCACTGCCCTTAGGAGAATGTTAATCATAACTTTCCACTGTTTTCGGTTACCTTAGAGGTATCCACGTGGCCATTTTTCTGGTATCTTGCAACACAGCTGGACTTGGGAAAAGTTAGGCTTTTTCAATACCCCTCTCTCCTGGTCAGTTGTTGTAGCAGGGTAAAGCTAAAGGCTACCCAGTTTATATATAAATATTGTAGCCCACATGTCCCACATGAGTCACAAAGAAAATCTCCTGAGCTGGTTCAGTGCAAATGCTGCCTTTACTTTCTTAGACTCCAAGACGTTTCAGTCTGTGCAGAACTTACAAAACAGTATCAAAATTCAGCATAGCATGGGAGAATTACATCATGACACACATGCTCTCAAAAATAGTATTTTGTTGGTGGTGTTCAAGTAACAGTATTGAATTGTGCATTTTTCCACAGTTTTTCAAGATGTTTGGTGGCATTTTATATGTAACAGGAAAGCTGAAGCCTTTTGTACTGTCTGTACTGCAGGAGGTAGACTGCAGCCCAAGGACCTGGGAGAGGACAAAGCATTTCATTTTGCCCTCAAAACTTTATCTGCTTTATTTTAATTGGCACAGCTGTGTCCAATCTCAATTTCCCTGCCTCTCTTTGAAACCTTTGGGATGGTAGAAAGCGTTTCAGGTTGGAAGTGTTGCCCCTCGGAGTCAGACAGCACATCAACCGGTATCCGCAATGGCTAAAATTACCACTTTTGAACGGGGGATAGTGCTGCAAGTACAGATTTTCTCTGGAAAGAGCCAGGTTTTACACAGTGGGAATTTGTTGCAACTTTAACTCTTCAAATAGCTCTAGGTCATAGGAGTAGGATCTTTCAGTAGCAAATTTCTGTCATGGGGGGAAAACGAATATGTTCTTTGTCCACTCCAAGCATGTCATCACTCCCAACACAGGGCAGAAAAATGTTGAGACCAAGGGCTGGCATTGGCAGATGTGTGCTAGCGGGAAATCTCCAGGAAGAGGGTTTTGGGTGGTGAAGTTTGGCAGGATAAAAACCTCTTTTTGCTATCTCGGTTGGTGTGAAAAGACGATTCATACTTGGGAATCTGTCCCCATGTCTTTTTCTGCATGTGTAGTCACAGAGCAGGTGGCATATAGATTGTACCATATAGACATCAACACATGCAAATTAGTATGAACTTAAATACAGGGTGACTAAAGAGGGAGGTGACATGTATCACAGACTCGAGAAACGGTATTGCTTCTTGTGGAGTTCTGGTCTGCATGCCATTGCTCCATTCCCAAACACACGTGTGACCTTGTCCTTAGACTTGGGAAACAATTTAAGCCATCAACTCCAGCATATTTGGAAAAGGTTGTAAACTCATGTGAGCAAGGGTATTTATTTCATGGCTCTTGCCTTGATTTGGAATGCAGATAAGCTCTGAACATCTACTGGTTTGAACAGTAGATAGGTTCTTCTGTTCTCTCATTAAATTACCTTCACACATCAAAAATGCTTCACACATCAAAAAGTAAGATAGTTGTAAAGAGCAGGAGGTAAGCCTTTTGATCATAGCACCTCTGTTGATCCCCTAACAGTGAACTCCATATTTAGCGTTTGTTTATGTTAGTGTTTGAGCTTGAATTATGGATACACTTTTGAAATCAGTATTTCAATTTTGATTTATAGAGCAGTATTAGACCACTCTCTCCAGGATGAAACTAAACCAGACAAAGTGCTCCAACCACCAGTATGTATTCAGTCCATGGAGTTATTTAGAAATAGTCACCTTCCCACACACTATATGTGAACTGTGGGTGTCATGTCCTCAACACCAGCTGTTTCACACTACGAATCCCGCATCGGGCTTTGCTGCCTCCTGACACAGGCACAGAGCTCTGCTGACAGGAGGAAGGACGGGTGCTCTGACTCAGGGCACTGTCGCGGGGGGATGTCTTATCCAGGACCTGGTTCAGCTTTGGGGTCTAAACTAATTTAAAAAAAAATAAATCCCTCGCCTTCTAGAGATAGGGGGGTTGCCTTGTGATCAGGGGAAGTGATAATCAGACAGCGCCTAAAAAATCTGCTTTTAATATGGTTTGTTCCTATAAAAAAAACCAGCTTGTGAAAGCCATTGGACAAGATCAGCATCTTATAGGGTTGTGCTTTAGCAGCTTAGAAATATTTTTTGCCTCAAAACTGTTTTATGAAAATATGTGCCTATATGACAGTAAAATTAACAATGTTAATAATCATAAAAGAGAAGTGCTTCTAAGACCTGTGGCTTGCAGCATGTCTGGTTTTCTCTGTTTCAGAGAAAAAACTCGTTGTCAAATATTTGGTTGATTTGGACTTGCAGGCTAGAGAACCTGGCATGGCTTTATTGTATGCTCAGGTAGATAATTTGGTTTCAAGCCTGCATAGCTGTTTTGTGACCATTTCCTTTTCATTACACTTGTGCATATGATGGTTGAGTTCATCTTTCCATCTGTAAGCTTGACTTACCAGTGCATTATGCAAAATTGTGGATTGTGTGTGCTGCTTATAATCTTTCTCTATCTCTATGTACTTAAATGAATATATACTTTTCAAGGGAAGGTGGTGATAAGAGCCCTAAGCAGGGCAACATTTATACTGTTACAGTAAATCATAATGCTCAGTGAAGCTGCGAATTTGCATTTGTTGGTCCCTCTTTTTACTGACATGTTTCTTGATCTCATTAAAGAAAATTCAAATTTTACCACCTTTATTAAGAACTACTGCCATGAAAAACAATTTCTTAATTTTTCCCTTTATATTATTTTTGACATTGCTATCTCTAAAATGCTGGGTCCATGGATGTCCTCGCTCTGAGGGGGTCTTGCTTGCAGTTGAGAGAACAGCAAGCTTGGACCAGCCACGCCATCAGAGCTCCAGAGCCCCACTCCCACAATGACCCCTGCCTGTCTTTCATGTATAAATAGGAGCAGAAGTTTAAACAAGCTCATATGACTTCTGAAGACTTTCTGGCGCACCTGTGCATTGCTCATCTCTCCAACCATGCCTGCAAACACCCTAGCTGTTAATCCTGGGAGCTGCTGTCGAGCTGTGCTGTCACCCGTGTGAATGCCATATGAACAAGGTGTGTGCAGCCTGCCAGGACAGGCAGAGAAGGGGAAAAGGAGCTTGTTTGTGCTGCCTTCTCCTCTGCTTGCCTTGTTACTGCTCTAGTCTGCGCTGCATCCAGTGACAAACCATTGATCCTTACTGGATTTTCTAGGTTCTCTGAAAATACTATTTCTACTACTTCTGTGGAAATAACACCGATCAGTTCAAAGCCCTACCCTACCCCTTTTTCTTCTACAGAAGAAAGATAGATAGGAAGAAGGATAGTTTTTTACATAGTTGTGCATTACTTTTGCTTTTCTGTCTGGTAATGGATTTTTTTTGTAAATAATATTCTTCATTGGTGTCACTATTAACCCCCCTATTCTGACACCTATTTTACTTGGCACATTACAGTGTGTTTATTGAATCTTATCTCAACTTGCACTTTTAAGTATTATAAGCCCAGTGCCTCCTCGTTAATTCCACAAAATCTTGATCAGATTGGAACCTCTGTCTGTTACCATAATGAAAATATTAAACAGCAATTTCCTCCTCGGAAAGCAATAGATGTAGCATTACTGGGGCTTTTGAACTGCTTATCAAATATAAATTTTATTTTAACACCTGTAGCTTAAATGAAGTGAAATACTTGGTGGCTGCTGTGCTAACATTTCCATGAAGGAGATAAAACTGAAAATGCATGCAAAACCAATGACAATGCTTAGTATAAATGTTTAATCAAACTTTATGAAAGGCTGAGGAGAAATACTATTCTGATTATAGTTTGACATTGACATTTTTATAGAGAAGTGATTTTTCTCAGCATTTTGTTGAGGAAAGAAACTGTCAGGCTGTGGGTGCTAAAAGATATGCCAATGCTTCCCCCTCATCCCTCTACAAGAATTTGATTCTTTGATCTTTATTAGTGCAGGAAAGCTCAATGGTGTCTGCAGTGCTGTTGGATTATTCCCAGACTCGCTCATTCCATTAAGGATATTATTATGGCCTCTGACCAGTGTTGAAATAGCTTTTGAAACTAGAGCCGTATCTCTGCCTTTACTGGCAAAGACACTGATGATACTTCAAGTTTGTGGTCCCGCTCAGATCGAAGAAACTAATTCATTGGGTCCAGTGGAAGCAGTCCAACACAGTAGACATTGAACAGTTACTACTTCACGATTACTCACCTATTTCAGACAGTTATGCATTGTCTGCAGCGGCTCTTAACTTTAATTCTCCTGTGGTATGTAAATGCACAATTTAAATACTATTATAATTTGATTAATGTTTTCCCTGTCATATTATAGAATAGTATTTACGGTGCTATGGAAAGAACAGCTTTTTCTGAGTATTTGTTGCTCTGGCTGTGTCTCGGTATTTAATCACTCTACCATGAGCAATATCCTTGAAAGAATAACAGGATGTGAACATCTTGGTTCATGAAGAACATATGCAACAAGATTATTAAACAATTAGTCTACATAGATCATGTTTTCCTGGTGTATTAATACAAGTTTCAAGCGTTTGGGGAGGTATGAGACTACAGTAATAGATTTATTGGAATAGAAGTGTGTAACCTATGCTTTTAATGGCAAGGTGACATGTTGAGTGAATACAATTAATTTCTTTGTCTTTTGCCACATTTTGTGAATCAGATTGATCGACAGTAAGTTCTCTGGAACAATAGAATCATTTAGGTTGGAAAAGACCTCGAAGACCATAGAGTCCAACTGTTAGCTTAACACTGCCAGGTCCATTACTAAACCATATCCCCAGGTGCCACATTTACACATCTTTTGAATACCTCTGGGGATGGTAACTCAACCACTTCCCTGGGCAGCCTGTTCCAGTGCTTGACAACCCTCTCATTGAAGAAATTTTTGCTAATATCCAATCTAAACCTCCCCTGGTGCAACTTGAGGCCATTTCCTCTTGTCCTATCAGTTCTTACTTGGGGGAAAAGACTGACACCCACCTGGCTACACTACAACTTTCTTTCAGGCAGTTGTAGAGTGATAAGGTCTTCCCTGAGCCTCCTTTTCTCCAGGCTAAACAACCCCAGCTCCCTCAGCTGTTCCTCATCAGACTCGTGCCCCAGACCCCTCACCAGCTTCATTGCTGTCTCTGGGCATGGTGCCGTCACCAGCACCTCAACATCTGTCTTGTGAGGGGCCCAAAACAACAAGGTATTCTAGGCAGTAACCCTTGTCCTGCTGGCCCCATTGTTTCAGATACAAGCCAGGATGGTATTGTCCTTCTTGGCCACCTGGGCACACTGCTGGCTCATATTCAGCCAGCTGTCGACCAACACCCCCAGGCCCTTTCCTGCCAGGCAGCTTTCCAGCCACTCTGCCCCCAGCCTGTAGGGTTGCATGGGGTTGTTGTGACCCAGGTGCAGGACCTGACACTTTACCTTGTTGAATCTCGTGCAGTTGGCCTTGGCCCATTGATCCAGCCTGTCCAGATCCCTCTGTCTTTCTACCCTCAAGCAGATTGACACTCCTGCCCAACTTGCAAGTCTGCAAACTTGCTTAGGGTGCACTTGATCCCCTTGTCCAGATCATCGATAAAGATATTAAATGGAACTGACCCCAATTTGATGGTGTGACCTTACTCAATGAAAAGCTCTTATTTGTGTGAAAGCAAAACTTGACAAGAAATCAGGTTATTTGTGGGACTTCTTTTAAAGCTACAGTAATTTTTATAGAAATTTAACATCCAAGAAAAAATAGCTGTTTATTCCAGTAGTAGCTTGGTGTAGAATGGTAGATTGCACTTACTAAGTAAAGAAATGGTTGTAGTAATTGCTTCCTTCCTTCCCCACTTTTCCCATTACATGTATGTAAGTGATTGATATTCTTTCTGTGCCCTCCAGAGCTTTCCAAGGAAGAAGAGCTCAGAAATGGACTAGTTCTACAAGAAATATTGCACCCTCATTCTGAAATGCTCAGTGTTTCATAACTTAAAAAGAATGACAAGGCTCTTAAGTCTATTTTTTGAATGGGTTTAAGCTTGGTAGCTTTAATAGGAAATAGTATTAAAATTCCATTATTCTACAATGGCTAAAGTTCAGCTATCATTAATTGTCATAGACCTTACATGAACAACTCCAATCTAGAGATCTATGTCAATGTATCATTTATTATTAAAGCTAATTGTTTGTTTAATTATTCACAGCGCTGTCATGGATTGATTTTTTTCTCTGTGGTCTGGGGCTAGAATTTACTCTAATTTTAAAATAAATCAGAGAAATATTTATACAATCTTTCTTTTTACAGCTTATGAAATTGGGGAAAAAATAACTTATTTTTCCCTTAAAGCATTTTTGTTTACCTGCTAAGAAAAATCTGCATCTCAAATATATAGAAGGTAATCATTCTTATTTATGGATTGGTTCTGAAGTTTTAATTTGACTTATTACCTTTATTAAATGATAGTTAAATGGAGATTACAGGACTTTGCATTACCTTCTACATTACTGCTTCTAAAGAATAATATTAAGATAACTTGACAGCCATGGTAAATGTAGACTGAGGGGAAAAGTTGATATATATTAGATGTGAATCCTGCCCCTCTCCCCTAATCAATTGTGTGTATACTTGTGTCTGAGGCTGTACTATCTTGCTTCAGCTCTTTAGGTATTGGACACCAAGTGTTGAGAAATATGCTTCTTTGAAGTGTAGTTTATTAGCTATCACTGAATTAAATCCAGAGAAATAGGGATGGTAAGACACCTGGCCATATGACCTTTGTGTCCCTACACATCATCAGCTGAAGCCGATCCCCACCAATGTTTGGACGTGGGTTTTTTTGTGTTTTGTTTTGGTGGCTTTATTTTTTTTTGTGTGTGGGGTTTTTTTGGTGGTGGTTTTTTTTTTTTTTTTTTTTTTTTAACAGATCAGGAATGACAGCATTTCTGCTGTTTGCTTAGGACACTTATCCCAGTTTTATCCTTACTCCTGTTACTGCTGCTGTGCCTGTAGCAAATTGTTCTACAAATTATTTACTAATAGATCTTATTATTTTACGTCTAAGTTGCCAGAATTATGAGGTGTATTGTTTGCATGTGACACTTGTGACTAGTAGTTGGCTTCTGTTGTCTTATCAAACAGTGATTAATTTTTGGGGTTTTTTTTGGTCCTTCTGTTGAGGTGTTTTTTAAAATTTTTTTGTTTGGTTTTTGGGGGTGTTTTTTTGTGGTTCCCCCCCCCCCCCCCCCCTCCTTTCAGACCCTTGTCTTTGATCCTTCCATTTGTTATGGAACACTAACACAAGAACTGGCCTTTCCCCAGCACTTCTGGACAGGTCATCTGGATGTGTTGTGAGGTGCCACTGTTGTACCCTGCAGGCATGCCATAGCTTTCACCAGTACATTTTGAAGTTCTCTCTACTTTTTATCAGTTCGTTCCCCCTCTGCTGTTTCTCTTCTAGCACGTTTCAACCCTCCTTCCCTGCCACAGTGTATGGCTATGTGGGTTTCTTTGGGTTTTTGCTCAGTTGGAGGCAGAGGCCCAACTAGTAGATGTCCAGCTTAAGCTGCTTGCGTGGGAAAGTCTCGGCATACAAGGTCTTTTGAATCTGAGTGCTAACAAGAAATAAGGCTTTCAAGTAATTGCAAAAAGAACCCCAAAACCAAGACTATATAAGGAGGTGCGTGCATGTATTGTTGGATGCTCTGGGACTGCTGAATAATGCTTGGGGAGGTAAGGAATGAAAGCATGACAGGATTAATGCTCATGAAAGAGTAGGATATTGTTCTTCACATTGCAAACTACATTTAATAATTAAGTATGATTCCTTTGTGCCGTTATGGGGACCTACCCGAGTGCACTTCCTTTTTTGCTTACAGTGATAATGTTTCAGCTCCTGACACATTTTTTTTACAAAAACCTGGTCTTCTGTTGAGGCATTCATCAGATTTTCAGATGTTTAAGTATTTTATTCTTCATTAGAGAAGGGAGACAGGACTGTGTGAAGTCAGAAAGATGTACCTAAGTCTAGACCATTTTATCTAGTGTGTTAATGACTTTTCTTAAAAAAACCCAACAAACCAAAACCCCATAACAACAGCAAAACAACCGAGGAACCCTACTTAAAAATATATGTATTTGTAGACACACGTTATGGGGTAGATTCTTAGCTGATGCAAGTTGTCACAACCCTATTGAAGTTCGAAGACTTGCTTCATTTTCTGCAAGCTGAGGATTTGTATGTGAAATTATTGAACTGCTGGGGGATGTTTAGTTTATTTGTTACTGTCTGAGCACGGTTTGGGCAGTGAAGGGCTCTTTCCTGCCGCTGTCACAGACTGCCTGTGTACAGGGCAGCAGGGCTGCAGTGCTCTCTTGTGGAGCTGCTGACAGCAGATGCAGGACCATTGTAAATAAATCCTGTTGAGTCCAGGTTGGAGCCAGGACACGTGCCTGCAGTCCTTGGGGAATTCAGTCGTCACCTCTTGGGAAGTCTTCGATCATTCATGAACTGAGACTTTCAGGAGCTCAGCCCTTTCACTCGATGCGGATTCTTTCAGAGGTGAAAGGCGTGGGCTAGGCAGCAGAGCAGCCGTCTGGCTGATGTGAAACCTGCGCCTCTCAAGCCAGCAGTTCCCAGCTTGGTGCCGCTGTTGTCCGTATGTCCACATGGGCTCTCCGTCCCATTCGCGGGACAGGCTGTTCACCCATGCGCACAAGTTTGCTGCCAAAAGTCTCTGTCTTGTCCCTTCTGAGGGGTGTCCAGACCAGAGTGACTGGGATGTAAAACATCTTGCAGTGTTTCTGGTTATCCCCCATCCTGGCTGCTCCTCAGGCTTTTCTCATCTCCCCTCCTCCTCAGGCTGCCTCTACCTTTCTTCCATCCAGTATCTGAGCAGCTGGTGGGGGTGATGCTCTGGGACCCTGGGGAAAGGAATGGGTGCGGATGGGCTCTGCAGAGTCTCTGGTTGGCAGAGGTGCTGGGGAAACCAGAGGGTGCCTTCATCAGATGCACGGAGCGCCCTCCTCCATGCTGTAATGGATTAAAAATGCTGGACCTCCTCAGCCCAACCACTGCCAGCTCATTTATTTCCTTTTAGCATGGGTTAAGTAGTGAAATTATTAAATCTGAGAAATGGCTGGAACTCTCTACTAAAACGGTCCATGTAAAATGAATGCAGCAGCCAGTAGGCACCCTGGGTAGAATATTTCAGTTGAAATAGTTCAGATTGTCAAAGATATAATTGACCAAACTCAGTGTTATAACAGATCATACAATTAATTGCAAGTGGTGCTTGCAGCCTCACCTATTTGTATATACAGATATCTGAATACTTCTTTACAAATATTGGTATATTACTACTCTGTAACTGCTAACACTTCATTTTAGAGGCTCAAATAGCTTTGTATTCCTGGATGGATGACTCTTCAAAGCCCTTGTGAGCTGTATTACTATTCAGTTAATTTTATGGTATATAGAAGTTGGCTGTCTTTTCATCATCTGGCTGAATGTTTCACTACAGAGTTATATTTTTATTAGTAATGCTGTTATTAATTAAAGTGCCAAGTTTTTACAGTGTTTTGTGGCAGTGTTTGGTGGAGATAGTTCAAGCAAAGTGGAATTCAAACAGCTTACTGGCTGGAGAAAGATGTGTGTTTAGAGGTTTAATCATTTGGAGAATATTTTTGTATATAATAAAGGGCTTAAATAAAAGATCCTACAGTCCTTTGAGACTATCTAATGCTCAGAACAATATATTTGGGTTAAAAACCAAATAATAAAAACCCCACCAAAGACAGTTGGGAGTATACAGTAATAAAATGTCAATATATCCTATTTTATTGTTCAGTTGCTATTGAACAGGTTATAGAAGTTCAGTTCAGTAGTGCATACTGTCTCGTGAGCCAACCAAAATGTATTTTATGTGTCATTACTCTTTTAATCCTCATAGTTTCTATAAAGCTATTGGTCTTTTTCTTTATTCTGTCAGGAGAGTCTTAGGAAAAAAAACCCTCAAACCTTTAGCTGAAAGGATAAATGTGCTTTGGTTCTGAACTGAAACATGACTATAAAAATTGCACCTTTCTACCCAGGATCTCTATGTTTTTAGTCTGTTTCATTCATTAGTTTTAATGACTAAAAAGTCATCTGTCACTGGGTTTTATCTCAGTTGGTTAGTAAACTGTCATGTAGCAAAAAATAGATTTTATTTAGCTTTATACTTAATGTCTGAAGTTGATAATTAATCCCCAGCAGTCAGACAAATTTTTCCAAGATTGGTCGGTCAAATTCCACAGTATAAATGATTTTATATGTTGAAGAATTGTGTTGGTATGAATACAGATTTTTATTTTTTTCTTTTGTTGCAAGCTTCTCTATTGATAGCCCTACCCGGACAGAGAAGAAATTAGCTTGTCCTTCAAAACCCACTGGGCACTCCTATAAAGAAATTGTTTACAAATTAAGGTGATCCAGTGAAAATAATTGAGGTACTCCCACAAGCAGCTCCAAGAATGGAACCTAAGGAGTGACTTCTTGAGGTGGGAGCAATTCTTGGGACTTCAGTGGGCTTTGGGCCATGCTTATGAATACATTCTTAACTAGTTATTAACATCATAAATAGACTTCTCTCATAGCTGTTGCTTTCTTGGGATTTTCTAGGAGGTGGGGATGTGGGAAGGGTTGACATTCTTAATTAGTATTAAAGTCAGGTATATGGTTTCTAATGCCTGCTGCTATTTTGACCACAAATGAGAAACTACTGTAAAATAAGGTACACTTGTGTTTTTAATTTATTTTTAATTTAGGCTTTCAGAGCTTTGTGTTTCTTTTTCTAATTTCCTGCTTCTGCTGACCTATTTTGTTAATATGCTTACCATCCTGTTTGTTCGTTAAAATGAAGGCCAACTAAGTTTACTTTTATTTTGTGTTTATTCAAAGTCTTGGGGAAAGAAGCCTGTTTCCTCACAATGCCCCCAAAGGACTATTCAGACATGTTACCAACCATGTATATTCTAGAGGAATTTATACATGCACGTGGACTGCATGAATTACGTTTGAATTACACTGTGATAACCACAGTCATTCTCCTTAGTCTGTACGGAAGGGGTGTGGGTAGAACTTCAAAGTGCTTGCGCATTTGCTGCCTTAACACAGATGATTACTGTGGAAGACTGTTACATCTGCAGGTGAAATCTACCCTGAGATATCAGGGATCTGCCCTGGTGCTTGAAGTGTTTTTCTGCAGGAGAGTATTCCTAGGTCAGTGGTGCAGATGTAGAAGGGGGATGAACCATGAAGCTGTTTGTAGGTGTGGTAATGTAATTGTAGGGTGTAATGGATGTGTTGTGTCTCCAGTCCACTACCCCTCGGAGATCTCTGGCTGTTCCTGAACATCCAGCTGGGTAGTGACAGACCTGAAAAAGCAGGAGCCTGTCCACAGAAGATGGGACCACTGTGGGAGCACAAAATGTATCTGAGGATGCTCCTGTCTCTTGGAGGTCCTGGGTGATGCCCTGAGATTCATGTTGGCCAACACTTGGAAGTTAGTAAGTGTCTTAGCTCCCTGCCTGCTGTTTGCCAAATACAAACTGGTTTTCCTTCTAGTGTGAGACGTTCTGAGAAGTGAGGGTGAAAGAGTGCTTTCATTATGTTACTTGGCTTAAAACATTCAAAGTCCCCTCTGAAATAAAGTACTGGGAAATGCTTCATCTGTTCCTCATTTGTATTTGGATTATGGGAAAAGGGCAGACCTTAAATTTATATTTCTATTCTGTATTTCGTAAAGGTCATCTGTGTACAAATTTACAAAAAGATCGTATTGATTCCTTCTGTGGTATTCTTATGCTGGATAGAGAACCCCTAACATGGAGAAATGAAGTTGTTCCTTGGTGTTATTTCCATTTATTGGCCTGCAGAAGGGAGACTTTAGTAAGGTAATTTGTCAGCATGCATGTAGTTGACAGGCGTGATCAGTTTAATTTCTCTCAAGTAAATGTGCATGTGATAATGTAACTTGTACAACTACACAAAATAGAATAGTTGGTCAATTATACTTTTTTTTTTTTTATGACAAAGCCTGATTCAGATACAAACTAATGTCTAGATGTAAGTATCCAAAGCAAAAAGTTACTACTTTGACGTGCAGAGATTAGCTTCACTACCTCATTGCCTAACATCTGAATGTGAGAAAAAATGCTTCAGTAGCAGGGTGAAGCACTGGGGAGTAATTAGGGACAAAATTTGCTCTCAGTTATTTCCATTAACTTCAAAATAACTGAAACATGGTTTATGGAATTGCAGGGGTGTGATTTATAGCCCCAAATACTCTTTTGTGTTCTCTTTAACTAGCAGAGATATATTTCAGGTCTGTATTTGCCTTTTGGGGCTCTACAGTAGCTGCCAATGTAAAATATTTGGAGACTGCGTTAATTCAAGGCCTGCTTTTCTGCTGTTGGCAGGTGAGAGATGCTGATGCTCGGTGGCTGAGGTGGCCGGACACAGCTGGAGCTGGGATGTTCCCCTGCCTGGCCAGCACTGCCCATGGTGGGAGAGCCCTTCCACAGCTCGCTAGTGGTGCATTATCTCTGAGTTAGCATGGGAGCCAGGATAGTACTAGATTAATTAAATTCATCTTCTTCCAACAGCTCTGAGAGGTGGGTAGGAAGAAATCACTGAGGATTCAGAAGGTAGACTTCTGAAGTGTACTATAATTTGACGGGTAGTTGATAAACTTGATTTGTTAACTCTGTTTAACAAATGAAAGCAGATACTTTTGTTCTCTGTGATTGTTATCTGAAGTATCTTTACTAGTGTGAAGAAAGTTCAGTGATACAGGAATATTATTCCTATTTTAATATCAAAAAAATTGATGGCTTAGTTATTAAAAAGGACAGTTTCACCAAATCATGAAGACAGCTAGCTACCTTTATATTTATGAATGCATGTACTGGAACTCTATACTGAGATCAAATATTTAGGTGAGCTTCAACTGATTTACTTGCTAATTTAAGCACCAGCTGTGCTTCTGTAGTACCTCAGCGAAGAAACTCAGTAGGAACCCGACTTTGGACTATCTAAGGAAGATGTGGTAGACCAGATTCATTCCTGCTCTTGAGCTACATATAGAGCTATCCTGTATCATGTAGCTATAGGAATTGTTCCTATTGATCAAGCATGACATATCTAGATGTCTGGGGAATAGTTCTGATAAAACATCCTAAGAACACCAATGTGTTACTTTGTTACAGAAACCTGATGCAGTCAGTAAGGCATAACCTGATAAGAGTACGGCAAACACTGTGGGGATAGGGTGTCACGCAATATGTATCTACATGCAAAATTTAGACAAATAGAAGCTTCTGATAGTTGCTTTGCAAGCAGAGAAAGGAGTTGTGTTAGAGGAAAGCATGTGTGGTTTGACTGGAGTCAGGAGGGAACAGGAACAGTGGTGTCTGCAATGGGAGCTGCAGGATGGAGACACAGATGGTCCAGGTGGGGGCACCAAGGCAGTGGAGGGGCTCGGGCATTGCTTCCCATGGCTTCTGGTCCAGAGCTCTCCCAGGAGCTACAGTTGCAGTCTTTGAATTCAGAGAATGGAAATCATGCTGCTTGGCCTCTGCCTGTTACTTTTGGCTCCATGTGTTTATTGCAATTTGCCTCTGATCTATTTCTGTTTTTAGTATGGGGAAGAGGAGATGGAGTTGATCACAGAAGCTTCAGGTAGAGCTGTTACTAGATTTGAACCTGTGCGTCCTGTTATTGCAGACTCTAAATTCTAAGGCAGAGCTGCACGTCTTTTTCCAGTTCTGTGGATGGCTGCTGGGAAACCAACCCGAAAAAAGTAAACTGTCAGATGAATCATTTTAACATCCCTTCAAACGTTCATTTCTTTGCTCATCCAAAACTATTTCCCACATTTAACTTGAATTTGTTAATAGTTTTGAACATCTTAATGGTATTTTTCAGTGAATGAAAATTTCTGTGGAAAAATTCTATCTATATAAGTGACTTCCGAGATCCTGAAAAAATTAGGATGATCGATGGTTCTGTGGAAAGAAATGCTCAGTGGTTATTATCTGGCAAATGCCCCAGATACTTCCAAGTTCTCTGCAGGCAGTTTGACAAAGTACTTGGTTTTCCCACTGTAATTCTGTATTACTGAATTCTGCATAATTCAGCATTAGACTTCTTAATCTGTTTTGATATGTCTTATTGTAATAGCGAGGCAGTAAAAGCAAGACTTGAACCATGAGCATTTGGTTCCACTTGTCAGGAGGTTTCTTTTTTTTCTTTTTAAAGAAGAGATATAAAATGGGGAGTGTTTAAAAATAAATTCCTTCTTAAGGGGTAGGACCTGGATTCTGAGTTTGCTCAGTTGTTGCACTGTTTCATAGATACATAATCCTTATGGTATTATAAGCAGGTTTGAGACATTTGGCTTGAATGCTTGCAGGTGATTGTGGTCTGCTTTCAGGTGTTATCTTTTCATCCATGAGGTAGATCCTGTGGATGAGCTGTGAAGGCCCATGTTTCCTTTCTTCAGGCTGCTTGCAGCTCTGCCTGGGAGGTATCCTAATTTGGGACATGGACTTCCATCTAGCCTTTTCACAAGGGTGCAAATGAATGCCATCCAGTAAAGGTTTAAGGTGACTTCTTCTGCTTTCTGTCATTTTGTGAGTGACTTGAACTGACAAAGTAGTGTATGATCCATGTGGGCTGTATTTGATATTTGATGCATGCACTTGTAGGGGAAAGGATTAATGTCCACGTATTGCAAAGATCACAAGGTATCAGTTTTCCTCCATCTTGTTCACAAACTCAAATTATAAGTCTGCAAATCCAAAGTAGCTGCACTTGTATTTTAAAGGTTAGTGCAACCTTTAGAACGAGGGTAGAAGACATGGAGCTTGATTTCCTTGTGGCCTGTTTGTGCCATGGACCTGCTGGTTCAGCAGGGAGGCATATCTGGAGCAGCCTGGCATCCTCCCTGTGTTTCCAGTTAGTGTCAGCAGCATACTGGAGGGCTCCTCTCACTCAGTTCTGCCTTGCCCCCTGCTTCCCCCCTGCTCTTATCATTGTGTCAGTAACGCTGCGTCCCTGCAGTTTGTGGGTACTTTTGTTCGTCACTAGTTAAGACCTCTAAAAGCCCTCATAGAGTTAAATGTCGCTTAGGCAGTATGCAAACTCCATCTTGATGATTTTTGAGGAGGGGAATAAATAGTCTTAAGCAAATGAGGAAAAGTATGACACACACACCCCCCCCCCCCCAACTAATTGCTGGCTGTTAAGATTTCTTTTAAGAGATGATCAGGTTTAAAACAAATGAAACACTATATTCTAGTATCACTGTCCAGTTCTACCCGTTTCTATGAAATCTCTCTGTTGAAAGAAGACATTTCCATAAACAGTTAATTTGCTGTTATTATCCTTGGTCAAGATCTGCTATATTTCCATGTAGAGTCTATAGAAGCCTTTGCCTTCTGTTTGCTGTCTTCATTTTTTGTGGTAGCTTTTTTTGTTTTAATTGCCCTGAACACTGAAGTAACTTTTTCAGTAGTGGAATACTAATGTTCCACAGAGAAAGGAAATAGTGGTAAAAAAGGATCTTTGATTCATTTTGTACAACACAGATATTTTTTTATAAGCCTGTCACATAAGTATTAAATAAATAAATTTGAACATATGATTAATCTATAAAAAAAAAGTGTACATTCCTTTTAAAGGTGGTAGATACTGGTTTTTTTAGCAGTGCGTCTATCTGCATTAGAAGGTTTGTCGATTATTAGGATCAGTAGTAAAGCTGGTGGTAGCACATGTGATGACTGCTGGTATTTGGACTGAGATGGAGAGCTCCTGTAGGCAGCACCCTGGGTGCTCTCTGTGCCATCTCTGCATCTGGGGTATGAGGGAAATGGTAAGAGAGTGTTAAAGCAGCTCTGGAATTGTGGCTGGTTTTTACTTATGTGTATGCCTGCCTCATCAAACCACCAGCACAGAAGCCATCCTTACGTTGTTTTTTTCATCTGTGCAAAAGCCCTGGATGAGAACAATTTTAAATATATATGAGAATATGCTTAAAACAAGAACATTTTGATTGTCAGGCTGTAGTGTTGGGGAAACTGTATTTCATTTAAATCTTACAAATATCAATGGAGACACCTGAGTAGAATTATGGCTGAGAATTCAAATGCAAGGAGGGGGGGGGGGGGGAAAAAAGGTCAGGGAATTCAAAGTGATGGTTACCAAAGCAACTATGATTCTTCCCCTCTTGTTCTTTAGCAGTGCTGTATGCTTCTCAGTACCACTAAGCTCTGATGTGTTAATATATACATGCAGTGTAGCTGAGTTACTGTGGGAACCAAAGTTGTGGGAGATTTTAGATGAAAATCCTTTGTAGAGTACCAGAGATGATGGAGGATTTTGCTTTTGTTTTAGTACTCACTTTTTTGTAATGATCATAAAACAAGAGTCACTAAAGACAAATGATGGAAAATGAGAACTTATAACCCAAACAAAGAGCAAAATGTGTGCAGGTCTTCTAGCTCAGCAGTCAGACAAAAGCACAGGGTAGGAGGAGTGGACTTTCACATGGCAGAATTATTTTCTTGCTCTTGGGAGAGGAAATAAGTTAAAAGATTAGATTTAAACCCATAAATTAAAAATTGTGGTTATAGCAAATGGGAAATGCTTTAAAGATAAGGAGCTAGCTGGAAGAGTAATGCACCTGCCCCAGCACCACCAGGCTTGCCAAAGCATGGCACTGGGAGGTTGGGCGTTTGCCTGCCAGGAGAGCTGGGACCACTCCCGACCAGTTCTCCTCCTACATGGTGCAGTGCAAGCTCCTCCTCCTGTTCTCAGCCTTACCTGAGCTTCTAGATGGTATCAATAATATTCATTAGCATTTTAAGAGTATTTGAAAAATCTGTGAAGAGCTATGAAGCCTGTGGCTACTGTGTAGCTGAGAAGGGCGTTTTAGCTGAGATAGAGAGCGACCCTATGGCACATTGTACCTTGGAGCACTTGGATCACCAAAGCCAGTGCTTGAGCTGAGTAAACCTAAGGCTAGCAGTGACATGCGGTGGAGCAGTTTATTGTTAGGTTTTGCACAAATACTACATACAATTCCTGTGGCCAAGAGAGAAGTTCTTTATGTTTTATAACCAGAGAGCCTCTGCTTTTTCAGGCTGCTCAGGCTTTCAAGCCTTCCCCAGTCAACAATCAGCCCAGTACAGTAAATGACTGTGTACTGAGCCCTGCAAAGAAGGTCTAATAAATAGCTGTGGGGAAAAGGATGCTATGATGATAGGAGAATTGGAAACTCTGCAAG
The DNA here is from genome assembly GCF_023638135.1 of Falco biarmicus. Classification (NCBI taxonomy): domain Eukaryota; kingdom Metazoa; phylum Chordata; class Aves; order Falconiformes; family Falconidae; genus Falco; species Falco biarmicus. Next base: position 32,420,938 of record NC_079292.1, on the reverse strand, counting down.
ACAGGGTGTTATGCTTGCCTCCTTGTATCTCAAACCTTTCAGTGGCAATTGTATTCAAGCAGTTGCGCTTCTGCTGTATTAGTCAGAAAATATGATTGAAGTTTATTCTCGCTTCGTGGTTTTTATGCCGGGTACAGTACCTGATAAAGTGAGAGTATTACAGATACAGTGATACCTTATCTAGTGTAAAGCAGCTGTACAAGTTGAACTGTCAGAATGGTTTGAGCTGAGATTAGATCAGTGATTTGTGTCATGTAGTCCCTGCTGTTTGGGTCCAGACATTAAAGCTGGATTTTCTATCCTGTCAATTCAAAGTTTGGGAACAGTCGTGACAGAAAACAGGCACCTTAAAACTGCAGGCTGAGCCAGTGTTCTTCACACCTTTACAACTCTTTTTTTTTTTTTTTTTTTTTGGTAGGATGAGAAGTTGGACAGTCTTTATCTAGTGTGCGGTGCATCCATCAGTAAGATAATAGGTTTCATTAGCTGTGGAAATTATTCTTTTGTGCTAGTAAATCAGAATTTATATACTCTACCGTACTTCACCTGTAGAAATATAATTCTATAAAGAAGGACCAGTTAGACACACAGCTGTGCAGCCAGCTTCAGCTTTGCCTGTTTATCTGGATCTGGGGCTTCACAACAGTAATCAGAAAAAGCAATAATGAAGTTGTGGATGCTACATAAGATCTAAGATGTTTGTGACTCCTTTGAGTTATTACTAGAAATAAATATCTGATAAACACTGTTTGCATATTTGACTGTGGTAAGCAGATTGCAATACTCTGAGAAAGGTAACAAGCCTTGTAGCTGTGCTGGTAAGGTAGGAAGTGATTCATTGTCAGTACATAAGTGAATTTGCTAAAGGATTCTTCATTCAAGTGACATAATCGCCTTAATGCTTCTAGAGTCAGCTTGGGATATCTTCTTCAGAGCTGCTCTTCATGCAAAGTGGATCACCCATTGCTATCCACATTTAGAAAAATATTTGAATAACAGTTGTTTGCTGCCTTGTGACAGGTTTCCCTCCTCTTGATTTATTTTTGGGCACAGCCTCAATCTATTTCTCCTTGGACAGTGCAATAGAATTAATTCCAGAAATAACTTTGTACTTTTGTGTAGCTTATCTAGCAGACAGACTTTTTTTTCAGTGGATGTATTCATGTGTAGGTTGCCACTTTTTCTGTGGGACTTCTGAATGAAGCTGCCATAATCTGATCTTAATTTAAATGTCAAATTAAGAACGCATCTATGGGAGTCAAGGGTCCCACCCCAAGTAAATTATTCACTAGGGGGACTGCATTCTATGTTAATGAAGTAAAATACGCGAAAGACCAGATAGCTGAACATCAAAGCTGCTATAAGTGAACATGCGAGAGATTTAAAACTAAAAAAGCCCTGTACAGCACTTTCTCAACATGTGCAGATAAAAAAGGAGGTACTTAGACAGCTTAAAGCAATCATAAAATACAGATTCAAATCCCTAAATGTCAGGGCAGTGAGGAAAGACTTCAGCTATCCACAAATCAGGGTATAGCACACAGCTATGACAGCACAATCACAAAAACTGATGGAGCTATGCAAATGTGAAGGTGCAGTGTAGTATTATCAATTTCCAAAGAGGTATAGGTCAGTCTTCTGAATGGGTATGAAATTTAGACAACCCTGATGTACATTAGGGAAACCCGCAACAAAACTGCAATCAGAATCCTCATTTTCATTTTAGTTGGATTGACAGTTTTTTGGATAACCACCATAAAAAGGACTGTGCATCTTTCATCTGCCTAAACTCCTAAGTTAAATGCTGTTGTTTGTTGAGCAGGTTGACCTTACTCTGTCCTGCATGCATGTCTGCCACCTCGCAGTCACGTAGATCTGATGTGTTAGGTAAGGGCAGCAGTTTCCTAGTGGTCTCGAACAAAGTCTGCTAAAAGCAGCAGCTTGGGGAGCTGTGCTGGCAACCTCATGCTTGAGTAAGATCCTTGTTTTTTTTTACAATTTGAAAGCTATAAATGCTTTGGGATTTGGTTAAGAGGGACAGTATCTAGCCTGTTTGTGTTAGCAAAGATAAGTACTTGTTGTAATGGTGAACAACAGCAAGCAGTTTTTGAGGTATTTTTGTGAAAGCCTCTCTAAAATCACCAGAAAGGGTATGGGAGTATTTATGTTCCTCTGATGTTTTATTTGGTCTGTAGACCATTATAGAATTAAGTGTTTAGTGAGCACTGAGCAATTCTGTGTTTATTGCAGTGATATTGATAAGATTGCAAAATTGGTGGTTGCAAAGGATTCTAGAGCATAGAAAAGGCCCCTCTGAAATGGCTGACATCCTACAAATCTAAAGAAATAATAAAACCAGAAAATGCGTGTTGTACTGCAGACAATAACAATTCACCTGGGAAATACCTTCTGACCGAGTCACTGATTAGGATCAGTGGAACAGTCAGGAAACAGTGGTGGAGAAAAAGAGGAGTCTTTCTCCTTCAAACTTTTAAATATTTGCCCTTTAAGGGCCAGTTAGAAGATTTATCATGAATCAAAAGTGGAGGATTTGTGTTCCTTTTATAAAAAATGCAATAGATAAAGAATGTGGTTTTGTTTTGTTATGAAAATAGGGAAGAGAATTATATCTATTAGTCTTTATAGTAAAGTGTATTAACTTGTGTGTGTTTGTGTGTGTGTATATTTCACGTTAGACACTGTAATTTAATGAGGTAGCAGACTTTTACTGGAGGCTCATGCTTAAGTAAAACAAACTAAAAGATTGCCTGGCCCTGGAAATAAGGACTTTGCTTTGTGGAAGCTTAGAACTGCCCATGAATGATAAAGGATACCCCTGGACAACTAAGATAATGCCAGCATCCTAACCCTCCTAACACATCTTTGAAACCCTCCCTACGCTGTCTGGCATCACAAATAAGTGCCTATAGCTAAACTGACATCTGGATTAATAGGCAAGTATCAAGAATGCTGCAGAAATAGTTGCTTTGCAAAGTTTTACTATAGTTAGTAGCATGGGTGCTAGTGATTAGTCAAATCGTGGTGTACCTGAAAATTTGAAGGGTATGAGAGTTCTGTGTAAAACCACATTCAGGGTGTCCCAATTTAGCTGGGGCACCTCGTGCACGAGAATAAATATTTACTCTTGTAATTTTATACTTGGCATACTAAGCTCTCTCCTTGGTCGGCATGGGCCAGTTGTGAATTTTCATGATTGTTTCCACTTATCTCGCCCTGTAATTTTTTCTTACCATGTCCTTTCTTCTGTCTTTCAGTGCTTGGTGTTCTCACATTAATTCTGCTCCCACCCCCATCCCCCTTCTTCATTGCTTCTGCATTGAATTCTGCTTTCACAGTCTCCAGTGACTTTTAATCCTTATTTTCCCTTCAACCCCTTCTTAATCACTTCTTTCTCTGTTTTCTCATAACTTTTAAAATGTTTTTGTTGTTCTTCCGTCTTCTCATCTTCTCTCTCCTTTTCAAGATGTTAATGTCTTTTCCATATATCCAATATTCCCTGTCCCTTCTCCATAAGCTTTTTTTATTTTGCCTGCCTTCAAATATGATTCAAATATGCTTCTACATATATGCATGCTACACATACATCTAACAGAGGAAAAGAAAAACAAAATTACATTGCTGATTATGAACCCTCAGGTACCAGTCCCCTTCATCCTTCTAAAAGAGTAGCATGTGCGTGCACATAAAGTTGCACCGAGCAATAAGGATGGCTAATAATATTCCTGTGCACATTCTGATTCAAACAGTAAATCAGATATGTATTGGGCAGTGGAGGGTTGAGGGGGATACTATTAGGCTTTTTTTTCCACCTCATATTTTTGAAATGGCTTGTAACCTTTCTGGCCTCCTCTGGTAATATGTTCCTGAATAAATCAAAACAAAGGGAAAACAGAAGAGGGAGTGAGGTTGAATAGATATTACACAGAAGAATGAAAAAAATAATCCTGTTGTTTTCCACTGAGACTGGATACGTGATTAGTTTCAAGGGTTTTTTTCTTAGCCATGTGAGCTACTGTGAATGAGCCGGTCTTTCAGATGTTCCACATGCATATATTTTGCATGATTGTGACTGAGTTGTACTTAGCTATGTACGTGTCTTCCCAATGACTAATTTATTAACCTTGCAATTCAGTGAGTGTTGAAGAAACAGTAATGTTTTTTCTTTTTTCCTTTTCATATGTTTATATTTTAGTCTGTCTATTTGCATGGTCTAAATCTCTGTTCATTTAGCATCATCTGTTGCAAGGGTCTGAATATCATATGATGCTCAAAGCTAGACTGTTGAACCAAAATCTGTGATTTTTATTCTGAGCTTTTATGCATCAGTGCTTGTATAATTAGTTGCCCCAGAATGGTGAGCAGATCAGAAGCATAAATGCCATCAAGGGGGTTTAGGCATACTAATAGAAGCTTACAATAGATACTGATACACTGATTCAAATGTAACCCTAGTCTCAGGAGTCTCATAAAGTTGAAGGCTATTTGAAGCTGGCAGGGTGCATTGGATTTGCCTTATACTTGCACTGATCTTTATTCCATGAACATTTGCTATTGGCTTTTGCCCCCCACACAATGCAGATTGTGTATTTGGATGTACTGTTCTTCAGCCCTTGCATGTGTTGTGTCTGGTGGTTAACACGTACCAACGAACCTGTGTTCATAGTCTACAAGATGATGTAGGAGCTTTCGCTTCCATACGTACAGTTTTCTGAGTGTCTATGAGATTGGCTAAAACCCATCACAGATTCTGGGTTTTAGGAAAAAACATAGGGTTGGCAGCACTGGGCAACGTATGCTGAGTCTGACTTTCAAGAAATATCAACATCGTATGGTTGGTTTTCTAAAAACACAGTATTTCCTGATCTATGGCAGTCCTGGGCAGCATGAGCTAGAGGTTGTACGGGGCATTGTCTTACGTGCCTCAGCCCACCTTTCAAGCTAACAGAAAACAGCGTGTGCCTTTATTGATCACAACGTTCTTTCTCTTCTTCATGGAGGGAATTTTGTATTCAGAGCTTCTGTGAGGTGAGATTTCTATAATTTTGGGTGTAGCTACAGCTGTTTGAGTAAGGTATGTCTGGGGTTTTTTGAGCATTGGTTTCTCTGTAAGCATTTTATTGCCTGCTGTTGATCATGCTTGTTTCCTAGTGACCCTGAAGAAAGGTGAGGGTCCTCAGACTCTGGAGTGGTAGATCTTGTCCTGTCAGCCCCAACGTGCCAAACTGCAGCTCTTCAGCCACGCGTAGGAGTGAAGGGATTGTGAGCTGATTAGGATGTGAACCATCAGGATGGCTGCTCTGGATCCTCAACAATCCCATCTGGGTTCCATTACAGAACTTCTATGCACAGGCTTTAGCTAGGTTGAGCACACTGTCATCTCTAAGCATGTGTTTAAATTGCCAGGATTGTGTGCTCTGTTACTGACCTGGAGTGAGGGTAACATCTCCTGCAATATACCAGTCCAGGGATGTGATGCAGCACGTGAGCAGATCTGTCACGGCCTCTGCTATGATTAGTTGGTGCCGTGAAGCATGAAACAGCATTTGCTTTCTGTGCTACAGGTATCCAGTGGTGTGCCCTTCTTACTGCTCCAATGATATGGTAAACAACTGTATTTCATAAACTGACGTTTCCAAAGAGGTCCCGCTTGTTGAACTGAAGCCAATTAACACCAAGTTTAACCAGCAATGGCATATAAAACTCTAAAGCTAATTAATTCTAATGGTGAAAACCCGGCTTAAGAATGATTTGGTGTCTGGAGCATTAATGTATCACATGCCTTAATTTCATTTTCTGCAGCCCTGCTTACTCTAGAGAATATAAAATTTTGACCTTTATTTAAAATTAGATTAAAGGTGATCATTCATTGAACATAGGCTATATGAGGGATATAGCTGGAAAACGATCTCTGCAGTGTGATGGGAAGAACTGAGTCTGTAATAGTTGGAAGAGGCATCCATAAGCAAATAAGAAAAAGTAATGAAATCTGGTTTTCAGTTGGCTGATTTTAACAGAAGCCTGTTTTAATAGGCTAAGAAGAAATAGGAAAGTGTCTCAAATTCTGGAAGACAAAATTACTGCAATGAGCTTAATTTTCAAGGCACAAAATCTTGGACCAATACCTTAGCACTAAGCAAACTTTCAAATACCGATTTGTGGGATTCCATCACTATGGTTTGAGTGACACTCAGTACTTGGTTCCGTGCCTTATGGAAAAAATTCTTTTGAATTAATTATTTCCTTGGGGATTTTTGATTGTTTGTTTTTTTGTGGTTTTTTGTTTGTTTGTTTGTTTTTTAAGGCAATGAGTCCATTAAGGGCATTTCATCAGCAACCAACCTTACATTTTTCGGGAAAAAGTAATTGCCTGTTGTCAAATACAGGTAACAAGTGACAACCTGGGTATCTAATATATGTACTGTACATGCTTGGCTTTGGAGAAGGACTACTTTTGTTTCAGCATGGAAGTCCCATAACAATGAAATCTGATGATCTGTTCACATGGAATAATCTATTTACATAATTGCATCAGGTTCAGATTTTGTCAGTTTCTTTCTTTTCTAATTTTCTGTCATCTTTACTCACATTTCTCTTAGAGTAAGTCAATTATATGTTACAGTGATATTCACCAAATTATGTACCTTTTAATCTTAAAATAATATACAGTACAGTATCTTCTTAGCTTATTAAATTTCTGTAGCTTGAATCCTTCCAAGATTTCCTCTTTATACGGTATAAGGCTTGTTGAGATGATTGCATTAATAATACATTACTATAAAAATTAGAGTGCATCATAGGGAACACGCTAATAGGTTTCATTGATTTTAAACTTGTAAATGGATGCTAGCAATCAGAAGCCATGTGCAAACCTGATTTCAAATGAACTGATAGTGATAACAGTGCTAAAATCATTCGCAAGATTCATAGCTTTAGTATTGAGGGGAAAAATATTACATATAATGAAATTACTTAGAATTAAGCTTGGAAAAAAACTATGAAGTGCACGCACTGGACTTGTGCAGAGGTTCTCTTTTTTTTTTGCTGCTATGAATTTAAACCTCAATTTATTAGTTTCACACTTTGATATTTAATTTCTTTTTTTAATTTGGTTTCATATTTTAAGATTTAAAAATAATTGTGGGGTAAGATTAGTTTTATCCTGTACAGATGGTAGAAGTAATTTTCTTAAGAAAAATTAATTTAGATTTCAAAGCATCAGTAAAACAGTGAATGTTTAGCGCCACATAAATGCAGTACTCTGCCATTAGGTATTGCTAGCCTTACCACTTCTAGTTGCAGGTAATGGTACTGTTCTCTAAAAACAGGGGAAATGGTAATACCCTTCTTCTCAAAGAAAACAGGGCAATCGAACAGAAAGCCTGGCTGTCACTGATATGCAAGCATTATTTTGTTTTATTAACAAATAGGAACGTATTGTGCTTTGTAGAGATCTGGAGTCATCTTTTTATCATCTGGGTATCTCTAAGTTTTGATTAACAGGTGTTCTTTAAGGTGACTTCACACTTGAAGATGACTTTGAACTTTCTAACTTGTGTATGTGCTGCTGTTAAAATCCGGTCTTAGAGACAATCTTTTTAAAGCAATTGATGTTGAATCTTTAAATGTAAAGTTTTCTGTTGCATATTAGACTTCTTTAAGAGTTTGCTCCTGTTCAGAGTAGACCATGTTCAGTTTTGTGTATGAAGGGTAGAAGCTCGTGGTCTGAAAATGATGATACCGTCCAGTGTTTTCTCATTGCTGCAAATACTGTGATTCAGAGGCTTTTTTTGTTGTTATTGTTTTGTTTTTTCTTGCAGACATCTCCTACAGCTTTAGTATCATATCAACAACTTTAAGAAAACCACTCTTTATTTATGGTAATCCTTGTTTTGGGTTTTTTTGCAGAGATTTTTTTTTTTTAATAGTGTTTTTTTCTCTGTCATAGCATAGCCCTTCAGAAAGCTTATCTGGAATCTCTGCAGGATGCAGGGGAATACTGATATCTTAAGTGTACAGACCTGGAGATAGAAATGGAGGCTTGTGGAAAATCACAGAGGAAACTGGTATCAGATCTGGAAATTGAATCCAGATTTTAGCACATAATTGTAACAATATACGTCAGCTGGCTACTATCCACATCCTTATTTCCTGCAAATTGAAATTTTAGGCAGGGAGCTTTGGAGATACTGGGCAAGATCAGACTATTGAGATTCTTGTGGCTTTTTTGTAGAGAACTTTAAGTCTATAATATACCACTCTTCCTTTTTACAAGGGGTAGCTTGAATCTATATGAAGGTCTACCCTGTGAACTTGCCAAGCAGCTGAACCAGATGTGCCTTGCTATGCAGAGATTAAGCAAGAAACCCTTTGAAGAAAAAGAGAGAAGAGGATTGCGGGGGGGGGGGGGGGGGGGGGGGGGGGGGCGCGGAGAGAGAAAAGAGAAGACAATCTAGCAAAAGCAAATATGGGAATGGGCATGTTAAACATATCTTGAAATATGGTGGCTCATGAATTACTTGTTTGTTTATTAGCTAGGGCATGGAAAAGGATAGGGAAAAAAGATGGGCCTCACATACGGGACTGAGTCAGTGTGGGACTTCATTGCTTATTTTGTGTACTGGGTTATGGATATTCCCCAGGCTGAATCCATGTGTGCTGCTGTTTAGGTAGAGCACCAACAGCAAAGTGTGCCAACTCCCTCAGATCACCAGCACTAATGTAGGCTTAAAAACCGTAAGAATAGCCTGCGCCTGTTTTTCTGCTGACAGAGGATTGTTTGTCTCTGGTATTTTTGTGTCACTTAGTTCTACCATTTTAAAATGTGTTGGCGTGTTTTGTTTTGTTTCATTTTTCTGTGGTTGTGTGCTTTGGAAATACCTGATATACTTCTAACAGTGTGTATCTCTTGGTAATCTCCTTGGTAATCTCTAATAGATTTAACTGCCCTGTAAAATTTGATGAAAGAATAAATGCAAATTACTTGGCTTGGCTGCCTGCTGAACTCAGGCTTTGTGAGCTGTTTGGGAGGGTGCTTGCATGTGGGGGGGATTGCAGATTGATAGTAAAGAGGATAGGCCTTTAAAAAAAAAAAAACAAACAACTGGCAATGAATGTCAGGGCAATATATTAACTCTAAAGTCCTCTCGTCTTATTTAAATCATTCACTCGTAAAGGAATAAATCTCTATTAAAGTGTCATGGGCTATACAGTTATTTAATTTCTTTGTTTGCTCTCTCGTGTGTGGTGGGGCTGCAGGGGACAAGGCAGCTGCCCGTTTGCCTTGCCCTGCCTGCTGTGTGTTGGGTTTGGTGAAGGTTCTGGAAGGAGGGTGACTGCTTGATTCCATGGCGGGGGAAGCGAATGTGCAGGAGGATAGTAATTCCTGCGAACAGCAAGGAGAAAACACAGACTTGCTACACGGTCCTTTTGGGTTTCCAGAGAGTCTGGGGAGAGGCGGGGGCAAGAAGCATCAGAGGGGGTGAAAGCATGAGCAAAGGGATCCTTTCGGAAAAGGCAGGCTGAGCAGAGGGAGATGAGTCTGCAGGTCTCTTAACTGTTACCCTGTCTTACCACCACAGAGGAGTCGCCTCTAGTTTAAAAGGCCCTAGCTTATATTCTAATAAAACCCAGCATGGGAGACTCGGAGCCCTTTTCATTTTCTTTGGGGTGCTGAGTGTAAGAAAAGTTGTAGTCCAGACTGCCTGAAAGGTCATGGCTCTGTCGGGCTCATGCAGAGATCCCATATTTGAGTGCATAGACCAAGCATATTTCATCTAGTTCAAGTCAGTATGAAAATACTGCAAATGGTAGTGACATAAGTACCTATAGGTACCATACGTTATTAATGAAAAGTCGATTCAAATTGTATTTTGTTGCTGCATTATTTATTTCTCTAGAAATGCACTTAAAATTCAGGTCAGGAAGCAACATTTTCTCTTTCCTAATTTTGCCCTGGAATGGATTTTCTGATTTTCTTCTTACATAACTGAGGCATGGCTAAACAGGAACAAATAAAAGGTGTTTGAAAGTTCAAATTAGAAAGCTGTGTGTAGGGGTAGATAAGCTTAGGTTTGAAAAAAATACAACAGTTAATTACATTTGAGGTGGTGATGGTGGTGGTGGGAGACGATAGAGGGCTGATGCATTTACCTGCGGTCTCCTATTCTCTTGTCTACAATACACAAGGGAAAGTAAACAAGAAAAAATGTTCAACAAGCATAACTTTTTTTTTTTCCTCAGGAGCATGTTTGATTAATTTCTAATACAGTAGCGGCAGTTGCATTATATATGCTACAAATGTCCCACTTGTCCTTTTTGTCTACTGATGTTCAAATAAGAACTGGTAACTCAGTCTTTTCTTTTTTTATTATTACACAAAATATTCATTGAAAGGAAGTTTGAAAACATGAATACTAGTCATGAATTCATTATTATCAGATTATTCTCTTGTGCATTCTGTTTATGGCACTGACAGCACCGAATAACATTACTGGCCTTCTTCAGCAGCACCATATTATTATTATTATTATTGCCTGCTGTATTTAATTGTAATGTTCATTACAGATTTTATGAGGTGTGGATTAAAGGTAAAAATCTCTGGAGTTGTGCTGCCAATAATCATGCTGTGGGTTTCAATTATAGAATAATTTCTCCAATTATCCTGCTTAATTTTAGGAAGCAAAGGTCACAGGAGTACATTTTCTTTGTGTGAATAAACACTGGGGAATTTATCAAGGACCTGACTATTATCATATGAGATGACAGTCCATTCTGTCAAATGTACTTGCAGGTCACAGTGGTGGCAAATTCATATAGTTCTATTAGCAATGATTCCAGTAGTCAGAAATTTTAAGGGAGCCTTTGAAAAAACTCCCTGTAAGGCTGGCTGCTGCAGAAAAGCCATTATAGGGTCCACAGACTTTACCATGAACACAGGTAGGTCATTTTTCTTTTTTTTTTTAATAACAGTATGGGAAGGACTAGAGTAGTGAACGTTACAGACATGTGAAGTCTCCTACATAGCTCCTCTGCTTTCTCCTACATAAGACTGCATCAGCAGTGGTCAGTCAGCACTCTGCAAGTTCTTACTAATCCTCAATTTAAGAATTAAGGTATTTTCCTGCTACAAAAGATGGGGAGGGTTGGTTGATGATTTTAGGTTTACAAGAGCCTCTGAGGAATGGCTACAATATAGGAATAGCACAGAATATTACTACATTTCAGTATTTTAATCACAAGGTCATACAAAATGATTTCTTTGGGTATCTAGTTTTACTCTTCTGCTTCTGCTTCACTTGGATGTTAAACAATCTTGTAGGCATTGTACTTGCCACCTGTAACTTCCACAGCCATCAATCACATAAATTTAGAATGTAGAGTCTCCTGACATCATTGCGCTCCTCAGGTGCTCTCTTCAGTTACTGTCATTCTGCTCCTCAGGAGCTGGAGGGTGCTGTGGGGCACCACCATGTCTGAGCCTGGAGCAGCTGGCCTGGGGAGGTTGGGGTGCCCTCGGAGGCCATCAGAACAAAACTTGGCAGGATCTGAGCAGGCTTGTCTGACTTTGAAGTTAGCCTTGCTTTGTGCAGGGGGTTGGCCTCCAGAGGTCCTTTCCAGTCGAAGTCCTTTTATAATCCTATGATTTAGCCTAAAACATGCTTTCCCCTACTTGTTTCTGCCCTCTGTTCTGTCTTCATATATACTTCTTATCCTGTTTCCCTTGCTGAAGAAAGTATCCACATCATAACCACCAGACTGTAACTAAAAGTGTAATTCTCCATTGTCTCAGTTTTGCAGCGAATGCTGTCTCAGCATTGTGGACATGTATATAGAGATGTTCATAATGGTTAATGGAATACAGCTGAGTGAAAATACATGATGTTATATAAAGACTGATACTCGGGAACATGAGAAAGGATAAGAGAAGATAAAAGGCATCCTGTTTTTCAGAAGAAAAGCTGTAATGGAGATCTGTCAAGACCTTTGGGTGGGAAATGAAGAACAGGTTTTTTTATTCCTGTGTATAAATAGAATTCAGAGCTCCCAGACACAGTGAAATAAAGCAAAGAGATTTGTCACTTGGATGCAAGGGAAATGTGGGAGATTTATGTCCCTACACAAAAAAATAAAATCTCATATATATATATATATATAAGCAAGCCAACCATTTGAGTTTTGTCAAATGAGAAGGGAATAATTATTCATTCTGGTTGATGTTCTATAAAGGAATGTGCTTATTAAAACTACATGCATCTGATAGAAAATGAAAATATTTGCCTTTTTTTGCCTTTATAAAAATCTGGTTCCTTTCTTCATGGTGACATTTGAAAGGAATTAAAAAAAGAAGTTAGTAAAGATTATCCTTAACCCCCTCCCTCCCCCTGCAACCAAACCCCCTCTTCTGCAGAGAAAAAAAATATATTCTAATTAATTTAAACTTAATTAACATAAAATTTAAAAAAGCCAGGAAATAAGAATTGTAAGTGAAACCTCAATATAAAGTTGCAAGGTGAAGTTATTTGGGATGTGCTGTGGATCACCAACAAATTGGGATGGAGATCTTCACCTTTGGGAAGCAGCATTTTTAATTTTCCTCAGAATTACGCAGTTGTGAGTCCATTTACACATACTTGGGATAGGAAAAAGTCTTATGAGAATCTTGTGAAAGATGGCCTTGGTCCCAGAAGCAGAGGTGATGGCTGGACTCTTAACAGGTACTCCAAAGTAATGCAGGTGGGGCCAGAACAGGAGTCCAAACAACCTGGTGAGAATCTAGGAATGGGATTTTTTTAAATGCCTGGGTGCTGCTTTCCCTTATTTTTCAGAAGCTTTAACGGGACCTTGCCAATCCTTAGGTTTTTCTTGCTGGTCATGGTCATTTCACATCTCAGTTCCGCAGTGTTTGTTGGAAGGAAAGGCTGCTGTTGCCAAACTTAAGCATAGGAGCATATTAGTCTCTCTGGAAAAAACCTGTGTGTTTATGGTTTCTCCTGTTACTATCAAAGCCTCTACACTTTCCTATCGCTGAAGCATAATTTTCATACTTTTAGGGATTTTACGTAACTGCTTTGTGATTGTGTCTAAAGAGCCAGTTCTAGCTGGCTTTCCTAGCAAATTTTCTCTGTAGTTAATTATAATTTTGTCATGTTAGAGCTGTTAAAAGGAGATTACTCTTTACCATAAAAATATATTTTTTTGTTCTGCTTATACTCTCAACATTAGAGTATGTGAAAATTAGTATTTTTCAAGGTTTTGTGGAGGTGATTGTTTTATGTGTTTCTTCCCTCATTGAGGTGATGATGTGTACTATGTATATAAGCAGAGGTTGGCTATTACTGCACATCATCAGGACATTACATCGCATTGTAAATACTGGTCACCCCTCACGACACTGGCTGAGTTCAGATTGCATTTCCTTCTTCTATGCTACTTGAGTGTGGGCCTTGCTGTGCAAGTAAAATCTATGGGTGCGAAAACATCCCAGAAACTGTTTATAAATGGAAGGCATCAAACAAGTTAGTTTATAAGGAAACTTTAATACACGTGACATATTGAGTGTGAGGTTAGCTGTGCTTTAGTGTATACTGAGCAAAGCCCATTCCCACCTCATGCATATGAGGAACCATAATGAGATTAGTGGGGAATTCAGAGTGAACATCTTTAATTTGAAGGAGACATGTAAGGCTTCCTGTGACAGTGGGAAACTCTAATGAGATGCCTTTCAGTGATCCCTGTGATATGGGCAAAGGAGGGAAGAGCAGGGGGCAGTAGGTAAATATTTGTGAGGAATTGGTAAAAATAATTTTCTGGATTCTCTAAATAAATCCTGTGATATCTCCAGAAATAATTTTATCAACTCATTACATCCTGTCAGAAAACACATTGGATCGGAGAAGTGGAAATGGTGTTTTATGCTTTTTTAAGTCATACTGAATTTGTTAAAATACAACAAACCTTTTTTATCTTTTTTAGTGGTAATGGCATTCTTCTGATGGTGTATTTCTCAAACTTTCTTAGTAATAATTTGAGCAGTTTTTTAAAAGTACTGAACTTCCTTACTGTTCTGAAATACATGATAAACATAGTTAGCATTGCACATACAAAATGATACTTCAACCATTACCATCTTTGAAATTCCATAATAAATGAGTGGAAAGAATCATAGCTACAGTTCACTGCCAGACCCCACTTTAATATTGCAGTGATACCTTAAAAATGGAGAAAGTTTGTGTATGAAACCTCACATCAACTACATTTTATTTCTTGTAAATAATGAATTCAAATGGATAGAAACCTTTACCTAGGAGGGGTGAGTTATGCAGGTAATACGTGATGAACTTTTATGAAATGTCTTTTTCTGTCTTGTGCTTCTATTGAAAAGTCATTTGCTGTCATCTTCATGGCTGTTGTGATCACTGTTATAGAAGGTATTTCAACATTCTCACTCTTCAAAATGTTTCCATGAATCTGACAGTTGATACCCAAATAAAGTCATTACCTAAAGCAGCAGCAGAGAAGAGAATGTGCAGCTATTATTACTTTTGAAGAGAAGGCTTATTTTTAAACTCTGCTCAGGCTGCTATTATGTGTATGATGGTTTTTACCTTGCTATTAAAATATCACAACAGAGATCAAATTCAGTTGTGATAAAGAACATGACATCTGTATGTAATTCTATTGCTTAAAAGTATGGTATGGTAGTAGTCATATGTAGAGAAAAAAAGTATCTAAGAATGTATTCAGCTTGTATAAAGACCCGGCAAGGCTTAAATATGCGTAGTTTTTATTAAGACGTACAATGAAAATGCAAGTATTTGGGTCAAGTTTTCAGGTGCATGTGAAACGTACTGAATGCAAGTGGTTTGGGAAGGTATCTCACCCCTAAACACAGGGCAAAGAGGGATTTGGTTAGCTCTCACACATCATGGGGCAGCTGAAGGCAGCTCTAGTTGACACTAATAGTGACAGCTCCATTGGGGTTTTTGTAAGGATATGGAGTGAGATGATTTTTGGTCTCGTATATTTCTGGAGTATGAAAAAGGGAGAGAATAGAAGACCATTACTTAGTCCTGTCTCCATGCTATTCTCTTTTTCTCTCATGTTATGTAGTTTTGTGTTTTACTAAGCTCCACCGAAACATGTGGAAATTACTTAGATTGCCATTTTATAATCCAGGAAATTATAATCTCTTTCAGAGCAGGGTGTGGGTATGAGAGGGAGTAAATGACAAGGGAGGAGCTGAAGCTGTAATTCCCCAATGTTCTTGCAAACGGCATAGGAATAGCTGTGGTAATACAATAAAGCAATGTAATACTTAGTCTTCTGTGTCACTGGCTATTGCACTGGCCTGTTTTCTTTTCTTGTTATAGAAAGTGAAGGTATTTCATAGCTGTTCAGTGCCTCTTTAGGAATAAAGTGGGAGGATTTTGTTTTTAACAGAAGATATAGCAGTTGTACCCATGGTAGCTGAAGGCTGGTTGCCTTAGTTTTCAGAAATTGCCTTTTCCCCCACATGAATGCACATATCAGTCAAATATTCCTTCACTCTTCCTTGTGCCATGGGTATGCATAAACATCCTGGTGAATTAGGATGAATGGGAAGGCTATTGTTATGGTTAGAAAAACTTTGATATGACTGTCTGTGAAGTCTGAAGAAAGAGTCCAACCAACCTTCCTGGAAATAAGAAAGTGGATGAAAAATGCAGTCCATGGGAACTAAAGCTATAGCATTTTCCTTTTCAAACTTTAACTAAGACTGATTAAGCATTTCTGTGTTCCAGTTTTCTTCAGAGAGCGGTAACTTTTATCACCCTCCTCCCC
The DNA here is from genome assembly GCF_023638135.1 of Falco biarmicus. Lineage (NCBI taxonomy): Eukaryota > Metazoa > Chordata > Aves > Falconiformes > Falconidae > Falco > Falco biarmicus. Next base: position 32,405,098 of record NC_079292.1, on the reverse strand, counting down.
TCTTCTGCCCACAGAAAATCTGGTTTTGCTGATGTGAGTTGCTTGTTGTAGTTTTGGGTTTTGTTTTTTTTTTTTTTTAATGCAAGTATGATGATACAGCATATACCTGCCTTATTTGAGGGGTGATTGTGTGCTCTGTTCAGATGAAATGGCCTTATTCAAGTTCTTACACAGGAGAAAATGTTACCATAAACTGTATTTTTCTCTAGATATCTTATTCCAGTGGCTTAAAACTAGATCGGGAACTGTCGGTTCTAACTTCTGTTGAAGAAGCGTATAACCATTCATTCCATGGGATAACAGAAGTGTAGCTAAGAGAAGACTGTATATTTACTGTCTGAAAATGCATTTTGTCCTTGCATGTAATAAACCTAGGAGCAAATCAAAGAATGCATTGCCTAGAATATGGCACTTTGCAAATTAGATGCTCAACTAAGGAGGTGATACAGGGTTTTACAAGGCAGGCCTGAAAATGATGTGGACTGCTGGCTGGACATTTTTCAAGTGCATGCTTGTGTTGCTTTAAAATGCAGAGATTTAACATCTCTGAGATGAGAGCTGAGGTGGAGCAGGTTGAACGCCTGTATGTATTGGGCTAGACATGCACTGACCCCTCTTGATCTAGTTTGTCAACAAGCAATGGAGCTATTCCCAGGTATCATTATCCAAAAGAGCAGGGAGAGAGTTTGTAAGTCAGAAGTGTAGTTGTCCTTCTTGGCCTTATATTCTCTTGCTGTGACTAGTATGTTCCTGGAGAGAGCAGTGAGGATGAAAGAAGGGCACAAGGTGTGCTCTCTCATACTGTATCATTTTGCAGTCATTAGTAAGGTGGTGTCGGGCAGGTGGCTGTGAAAAGCTCTCAGCCTTAGAATAAGAAATGTGTGGCATTGTTGTTCAGTACTTGTAATTGTTAGGCAGATAATAGGCATATTTCTGTGAGACCTTCTAGTTCGTCAGATTCCCAGCCCACACTGGCCTGAGCCTGAGAACACTGAGCCTTTTCATCCTCCAGGCAACATTCTAGTTGGTGCTTATTGTGAACCCGAATGACAGCAAACTGCTGCTGTTGCCAGAGGTAAAACTAGATGGTTTCACAGTCCATGTGTGTGATCTCATTTGTCTGCAGGACACTGAGTTATTTGAAAATATTGTACTTGGAAAGAACTGGGAATGAGGGGAGTACTTCTACCAGGTGAAGGTAACACCCTTTCCTAACCTTCTCTGCACTCAGCTTTTTGAATCACTGCTGAACAGACTTATTTTTCATAGCTTACACCCACCCACACCCATACACCCATGCTCTAAATTAATGGGAAGGGGTTAACACCAAATTTCACCAAATCCTTTAATGGATAGGGCTGAACAGCTCTGAAGAAGACAGTGCTTGGAAGTTCCTGTTTCCTACACAATGGTGTGTAGTGAGTCTTTCCTTATCTATTTTTGTTTTTAGTATCTGGATATTTCTTTTTGCTTTAAGGAAGACTTACAATCCAGAACACATATTATGATGCATTAGCTCATTGAGTTACTGCTAATGCAACTTCACATTTGACTTACAAACATATTGGGGGTGTTGTGGGGGTGGGAGAGCATCTGTGAAAAGGTCAGTCTTGGCAAATGGTTCATCGTGAATGATTTACTTCCATGTGTTGACTAGCAAATATTCGTACCACCTGGAGACCAGGGTGCGTTATGAAGTGAAAGAACAAAGTGACCAGATAGGGCCTGACAACATATTTGTTAAATAACCTTCCCTGTAAAGATTTTCTTTATCTAACTTCATGTCCAAGTGCATAGGTAAAACACAGTGGCCAACTTGGGAAAGGGGCAGTTCTAACTTTCTCTTCAAATGTGTCACTCAGATGAGATATAAGGAAGGCCAACAAAAACTGTACGGGAAAAGACATTGTGGAAGAAATAAATAATGCACATTTCTGGTGAATCTGAAAAGGGGAGCCCTCTTGTCTTAAACTTCCCAGGTAGCTCCACCAACTGGATTTCCCTTTTTCTGGTTGACGGCCTGCCTTTTAAAAGGGCTTTGTTAACATCTTCCCTAGATTTCTCTAAGCAGTTTCCAAGTGTTGAAGATCTTAAAGGCTCAATGAGTTACTTCTGCAGCTGTTGATTAGATGTTGGATTTTACCCTAGCTTAAAGCACAAAACCACTGACTTTGCAGTATTAGGACAGGTAAAATCCCTTGTTCTCCAGTATGCTTAATTTCCTCTTAACTTCAAAGTATATGACAAGTACTGCTATAGTTGATATGACCAGGGAGGAAAAAAAAATAAAATCTGATGTCTGTGAACAAAGCTATAGGACACCTCCCGAAAACAACATTCAAAAGGTGAGAACATGGGGGTAGCTTAGCTATGGGATATGACATCTGAGGGCATGGAACCCTAGCTGCTGAAAGGCAGAGGCCAGTATCGCCTGCAGTGTGAAAAGGCTTGCCAGGTCTTTGCACAATATTCAGATTTCTCTCCTGTGGGGAGAACTTAGTGACAGTTTGCTTCAAGGTCACTTAAGATGAGGTGAAATAATGTATTTGGCAGCCAAATAAAGAAGGTACCATGACAGAAGCAACAGCTTGAACTGTGAGGAAGTTATAGTCAGTGCTGTTTGTCGTCTCTTAAGTTGGAAGCTTCTGTTTTCAAAGGAGTACTGGAAGATGCTAATGCTGATAACACAGCATAGCCAGATACAACTGCAGGTGCTCTAAGTTTAGAGTCCTGAAGGGCTTGTGTTGTTCTCGTAGTGGGTCCAAATGTATGGCTTTATTACATCCCTAATAAAATTGTGATGTTATCTTTGCGTACAATGTAATGTTAATTTGATTATAATATTACTAACTGTGGTGCTTTTCTTAACAATGATAATAATGGGTATGAGGACTTGATCATTATTTAAGACCATATAATCTTAAAGTAGACAGGAGTCTGCTTCAAACAACTGATGTCTTACCAATTAGAAAGCATCTAGATAGATGGGGTTTAGAGGCTGTTTAATTAAACTAGGCTATATGAATTGAATTATTTTCAAGTTTTCCTTTATCTTGTAAATAGAATTCACCTGCATTAAGTGAAATGTTACCTTTGCTTAAAAACATTGAATAGAAACATTCAGAATTTGCAGGAAGAAAATAAGATGTTTGATTGAGTGAAGTCTACAGTTTGTAGATGACCTTACCCAAAGTAAACAAAGACTTCATTACCGATTTCAAGTTATCTTCATTTTCAGAGTTGATTTATACCTGAAATTCTGGTTGAACTAAAGCTTTAGGGTTTTCTGTAAATACACTACTTTAACATTCAAAAAGTTAGTTTAACTGGTGATAAACTAGCCAAAAACTAGCTTGCATTCACTCTTGCTTTTAGTATCAAAGTTCTCCTACCTTATGAAAGAGAATTTTAGTAAGTGATAATGCCCTAATGTAGTGTTTGGTGGTTTTGGGGTTTTTTTGTTTGTTTGTTTGGTTTTTTTTAATAAGCTTCAGTTTTCTTTCCATTCTGTTTAATATGGTTTAAAAAACATGTGGTAACGTGCTTATTTGTAATATACTAGGGATGGGAGAAGGAAATTAATAGGATAAACTCTGAGCCACTTGAAGCTTGCTTGGACTCCTTTTATTTAAAAGTGGGAAAGCAAGGGTTTTATTTCCAGCCTAAATTTGAACTCTATGCGTAATACCTGTTTATTCTGAAACCACTTACCATACGTGCTTAGGTCCCAAGTAGTTCTTAACAAACAAGTGATATTTAGACAAACATGTTTCAGAGCAGATTTTGGTGAATTTCCCTGAACAGCGAGGTGTGCAGGTTAGGTAGCACAGAAGAATCTCAGGGTTCGATGATGAAGGTATTGTAAGAAGTTCCTGCTTGCCCTGGGCCACGCCTCACAGAAGTTTGCCATTTATGCACTGGCAGCGTAAGAGTGTTTGTGAAGCTGCACTGTAATGAGCTCCATGGACAAAAGCTGAATAAAAAGTGGTACAAAAGGAAGATGACTTTCCCATTTTCATACATTTGAACATAGTTACTTCAGTTTAACAAAGCATGTCAGATTAAGGAAGTGAAGTGAAAGTGTCTCCCTTTACAGAAGCGTACATTGATTTTTTACTTCAATGTCAGTGGAAGTACATAGTAAAACTGTCATATGTAGTTCCATAAAATCAGCTGGTTTTAATGAGCTGCTATGTTAATTTAAAACATATTCACCATGACAAAGACATGCCATGTAATTGTTGAATCTCCTTTGTGATTCTTATAATTGAATATTTAATTATAAATTTTAATGATAATATAATTAGCATAATTTATTTGAGAAATCCATATTACTATCCTTAATTACATTATTTCTAACAATACTGCACATTAAAGATAGTTTGATAAGGGTTCATATGCTTCTATTCCTTGGTGCTTGCCCTCTAGACATCTGATAGTAATCCTTACATTTCTGAAAGAAAAAAGTCTATCATTTCAGCATTATGGAAGTGCATGGCAAATTATTTCTATTAACCTCTGTTACCCGAGTGGTTTTGGTTATTCATAGCTTTTTGCATGAAACTGTAAAAGCATAAAACTAACAGTAAGGCAGGTTTAAATCCTTGCAATCTGTTCTGCTTTTGGGATGTTTGTATCACTGCAGATGTTCTGAAAGAATGTAATCCAAGTACAGTGTATATACTGTATATATTGCTCACTTTTAAAGACTCATCTTTGAAGAAATATCTGTCTGGTGGTATATACTTCTGGTTGAGCCAGATGTCGCAAACCTAAAACTGAACTGGAGTCCTTCTACAGCCATGCCTATTTATATCTTGTGTAAACTGGAAATATTTAGGGTATAAATATACAGGGAAACACTGACAGTATTCTTGAGGGAACTGAGGATGTGTTAGCTCTGTCACTCACAAAAAGGACTGTCTGTGGAGGAGCTGAGTAGAAAAGCCAGCTCTCACGCCAGCTCCTGGGGCATGGGAGCCTGGTTCTGCACGCTGGCTCTGTCTTGGAGGGTCATGTCGGGAGTGTGCAGCTTGCAGCAGTGCCCCGTGGCCCCAGGCCCTCCAGCTTGTGTAGGCAAAAATGATACTCCGTGAACTGTTTGCCCAGACAGTGGGATCCGGCATGTGAATGCCCTGGCATGTTGCCTGCCTGTGGCTCTCTGCATAAAGGTGGAGAGTCTTTGCTGTCTAATTAAAGCTATTGGTGCCAGGGAAGTGGACAAAGCTCTTCTGTCTCTATAAAAGATAATCTCTGTATAAAATCTTTATTACAATTAAAGAAAGAAATGCTGCTTTTTCTGATTGAACTGTTCTCTGTGTTCTCTCTTGGCATCTTTTTTTCTGTTTTTCATTCAAACAGAAGCTGTATTTAGGGAGGAGTATCACTGAAGTCTAAAGGAACGCATCAAGCTGTCTTTGGAGTTTAATAAACTTGGCTCTGCTAGGACTCAGACTGTCTGTGTCTGGTGATGCTGGCTAATGCAAATGCAGTTGTTTGCAAAATAAAGCGGTTCTACCCTTACAAATAACTGGTAATTTTAACTCAATGTGAGGCATTAAAAACTCCCCTCCTCTCTATGCTTATACAGCCCAGTAGGAAGGAAGTCGTCTTCTGTTTTGGGCACTGCTACAGACGGAGGTTCATCAGAACTCAACAGGGTAATAGTATAGCTTAACTACACGATATGTGAGCATACAACCTGTTGGAACAAATCTTTTATGCTTCTGGTTTGGGTATTTTGGTACGCTTTGTGATTCTCATTGATTTTCTCTGTTACACCATACAAAGCAGCAGCTCAAAGTATTCAGCTAAAGTCTAAGCATTAAACGTAAGTTAAGGGGGGGGGGGAAGGTTTAAAATATATTTTGAGAAAATAAGATTAGAAGTAAAACAAGAAAAGAACAAGGTTTATTAGACAGAGAATGGATTGGTAATCCTATGCACTAGAAAAATGAGGTGAGAAGTACAAAGAAAGAGGTAATGAGAGTGGAAAATGGTCTGTTTAGGCAGGGAAAGATTCAGGTTGTATGCAGAGGTGGCAAATGAGGGATTAGAGGGTAAAATAAACCAGTTACTGGATCAAATGTTGAGGAATCTGGTTCAGTACAAAGGGGTGAAAATCTGGGCTGCTTGGGAAAGGATTAGTATTGAAAAGTGATAATTGCAGTTGAAAAGGAAGACAATAAGACTTGCACAAGAGAGGGGAAAGAAGGATAAAAATGAATCTGAAAAAGCAAAGTTAAAAAACCAACCAGGATTTAGTGAAGCAGAAGTCTGCCATGTAATAGAAGCCTCTTATTTAATCCAGGAGGGAATGATGATAACACAAATGAATAACCAGTTTGGTTTCAGTTTTCCTCACATGGCGTGTGCCTCAGAATCTTTTCTGGAGGACAGAGGCAGGGAGGTCACGGTTGTGATTAAATGAAATGGATTTGGAACACTTACCATTTTCAGCTGCTGCCAGGTCTGCTCCAAGGGGTAAATTTCAAAACCACTGTCAGAAGATGTGCGTACAAAAGCTTGGGGTTTGTTTGGATGAAAATGGATTTGGGATGCACATCTCACCCACTGAGTTTGCATCCTTAAATCTCTCAGGAGACCTCCCATTTTTCCCAAGATATAGGTATTTGTTTATTTTTGTATATATATTTGGGTAGTAGTAGGGAATTTTTATGTAGCTAGTGTGAATATTTTTTTTTCCTCTTGAGTAGGAAATTCTGGTGCACGAATAATTTTAGTTGCTAATAGTAGCAGAATTTGGAGCAGTTTTGGCATTTTTTTTTACATGGAATTCAGTGAAGCAATAATGAACAGAGTCAGTCCAACACTAGTAAGATGTATTTAAATAATTCTCTGACTGATTGGAGGAATTAGTGAATGAATTATTCACAAGCTATTTTTCAGAAATAGATTAATGCAAAATGTATTCACACTTTATTTGGAGCAATATTAGAAAATTAATATATGATTGCAATTAATAATTTGAGGGCAGATATTGTTCATGATGATTTCTGCTTTTTACAATACCTAAGGTATGAAAAGTGTAAGTCAGGCATACTGATTTGAAATGAAAATGTCATCTTATGCTGCAGAGCTGAGCTCCTCCAAGGGAGAGAAACCACTGAGTCCCTTCAGAATTGTATAGCATTTTTACTCTCGTGTCCAAAGTTGATGATGCTGTTGGTTGAATGCATCTGCTTCTTTGTGTATTCTAAGGATAAGGGCAAGATAGGCCAAAGTTCCTAATAACAAATACTGTCTTCTCATTTTACTTCATGAAAATTGCATTTGTTTCAGGAGAATAGTTTCCCAAACAGTTTCTTAGATTTCTTTTCAGTGCCTGAGGACTGAATTCTTATGACTTCTGCATTTCATTTAAATTTCGCCCTTGTCAATAAAGTAAACCATGGAAGTGAAATGAACATCTGTGTCTGTGTCTCTTGGTTGGGTCAGGGTCTGTGCTAGTCTGTCACAAGTTGTTGATTTCAGTCCCAGATCAGCTGTGGTGACCCACCTTATATGGGCCATTATACACCAAGCCAGACTAGAGGACCTGATCTGGCCTTTCACAGCCTTGAATTATATGAATCTTTGTTAATATCTTGGTTCAGTGTGAAACACAAGTATAGGATAGGCTATTAGTTTCAAATTATATATATTACTCAGTAGAAGAACGTGGCCTTCATTATCTGGACAATTAGTTTATATTCATTAGGGGGATCTAACTTTACTTGGTCACATTTTTTGGCTGTGGTGCAGTAAAAGGCCAATGTACTAGCATCAGATCTTGGGATTCCCTGCCACTCCTCATCGTAACACACTTTCACATGAATGTAGAAGAAACGGGGTACTTTGACACATAATGTTCCCAGTGTTTTTCTTGTAACCTTCTGCTGCAATTTAGACTTTCTCCACTGCCATGATTAAAAATAATCAATTGTTATAGATGCCCAAAGGAAAGGACGCTTAGTGTGGTTTTTGTTTCTCAAGAGAGTTCTTTTTACAAGATCATTGCCTTATCTAGAAATTTTGTGAAACCATGATGGTTTCATAAATGCTTGTAAGTCACCTTTCGGTGCCTACCTATATTGTGTACTAATGTATCAAATAATGAGTCAGGGGAGGAAAACCTGCTTGGTGTGGAAAATCATGTTCAGCTTTGACATTTTAAGTTTGACTGCTAGAATGAAGAAGCATTTGAAATAACTCTTCAGGATTCTTGACGCATCGCATTTGTAACCCATCTCCTTACTTTGTAATGTAAATCTTGAATTAAAAAAAAAAGTTCTTGTCTTTTTTTTTTTTTTTTTTTTCTCCTGAAAGGTCACTTACTTCAGATTGATTTCTGCTTCCTGAATAGGACATAACAGGTCTTTAATGATCTTCTTGATCATGCTTATTCAGAAATAAGTATATTATTATCACAGGAGTTCTTTTCATACTATTGTCAGAAAGGTGAAAGATGTATTAAGGGTTACTTGAAATGAGGAGGCACACAAGTTTTGTCTTTATCAAAACAAGATGTGAAACTTAAAGTATATGCCAAGGACCTGAACAGGAACAGCTAAAGCTCTTTTGGTCGGCAGAAGTGTAAAATTTCTGTACTCACATGTACTTTGGACTGGTCTTTTTCTTTTCCAAAACTCTGTGGTGAGTGGAATTACATTAGAGGAATTATCCACAAACAGGTTAGTTATCATTAACAACTATTCATAGAAATATCTTCCATTTATGGAAGCTCCTCTGCTTCTCCTGGGCTGGAGATAAGACCCCTCGGGGTGGCGCAGCCTTTGCCCATCTCAGCTCCAGAACAGGAGTGTAATACAGAGCTTGGCAAGACATGCGACTGGTTATTTCATCTCATCATGACACAAGATGTCTTGTACAGTTTCTTTCAAAGTTGCCATGGACTTCAGTTGTTAAACATATTCAGGCCTTTTTTTTTTTTCCTCTTGGCATTGTTATGTTTTTTTGGCCATGGCATCATTTTTACTTTCACTACCAGATAGTTACAGACTATTGCAAAAACTTCAGAAAAATTCCTGAGGCATTCAACAATCTGTTGACTGTGATCAGTGACAAATTACATCAATACCTATTTTCTATACCTCTGTCAGGAAGAATTGTGATGTCTGGTGTTGGGTAAAGGAGAGTTCCTCAACCCTTGATTAAAATGTCTGTTTTCAGAATTAAAGATAATTGGAAAGAAATGTGAATGGCCAGAACAAATATGATCTGGATGCAGTTTATATATAGTGAATAAGGTTCAATTTCATTTGTGACTTAATGACTCACTGGACTGCATACCAACTTTAAATTTTAAAGCAATGCAGATGTTTCAAGGATACAAGATTCCATTTCTTAGGTTTCATATAAACTATAGAAGATCAATTAAGCAGAAAATTTTATCTAATGAAAAAAATATGTTCTGTGATGAGTGTCTTTCAAATGCCAGCTATTCCTGTTGCACACATGGTTGCAAAGTATTCAAAATCAGTCTGAGAGGTCTTAACAGAGAACTACAATACAGTGTACTTAATTTTGTGCAGTGGAAGTAGTAATGGGCTGAACTATTGGCCCAGGTGACTGTGGTAACAAACAATTCACCCATGTTATTTTTATTGCTTGTGTTTTCAATTCAAACATTAATACACTGACTAGATTTAAAATATCTTTGTTTATTTTTGCAAGAGAGATAATGTATATAGATCTGTTGCTTTCAGCACAGATGCTCACCATTAAAAACCTACAAAAAAGATTGCTTATCACAGAAATATCCCACGTTTTAATTAAATGAATAGTAATCTGTTATATCAAAATTTGAAGCTAAATTAAAAAAAAAAAGATTCAGCAGCCACTGGTTATTATATCTCTATAAAGTGGTGTGTTGAACTATGTCTTATCTTTAAATAAATGGGAACTGTCTTTGAATTTAATTATTGAATATACATGCAGACCACACTTGCAAGGACCTAAAGTTTATTTGGCTTTACTCCTTCTCCCTGGTCTTCTGGTTTTATTTAAAACAAAACACCCAGCCCCACACCAAACAAAACCCCATCACCACCACCATTCCAACATAGGACCACAGGTTCATCAAAACCCTCTTAATATATATGTCTGAATTCTAGTCACTATTTCTACTGTTGGAGGAATAGAAAATACTGAAGGGTTAATCTGAGAGCCCTAAATTATGTGTACATTAGTATGTACTAATTGCTACATACTTCGGTTGAGAATACAGCATTGACTTTAAAAAGTACGAAATGGATTATTTTCATGATTTATTGTAACCTATTACAAGAGAGCTAAGGGGCAGCAGAAGATTGTTTATCCATTCAAAAGATTTTGGTGTTAAATTTCCAAGCACATGACTGTGTTCTAGAGATATCTAGGAGTGTTTATATGTAGGTAATATAAGATAAACGTCACTCTGTTCAAGGCAAGTTTGTTCTGAAAAGTTTTTTTTTTTTTGTAAATACTTGAATTTTAAAGAATTTGTGGCTGTTCTTTGGGCCCAAATTCACACTTTAATGCTCTGACAGCTGACATTCCAAAGCAATACTTGTGCCTTTGGAGACATTCAGAGTGTTTACTGGATAGTTCTGATGGACTCTATTTTATTTATCTTATTGCTTGAGAGTCTCTATTTCTAACTGCATAACTCGCTGAAGAAAAAACTGTAACCTGTCTTGGTTTTCTATATTGGGTAACAGAATTGCCTGTCATGAGCCACTTCCTTCTTACTGTAGAAAAGTCTGTTGAGGGTCTGGATTTTGGTTGGCAGGTGATCTGCCCTGGTTTTTCAGTGCCTTTTCAGAACTAAGAGCAAGTGACTTGGGGCAGGTCACAAAGCATGTGTTTGCCCATCCAATGCATCTGTCTTAAGCACTGAGGCACAGAAATATCTGAATGTGAAATTTATATCTACACCTGTTATTGCACGTTTTTGTTTTAATAGCAGTTTCAGATGAAATTTATTGGCAGAAATTGGAATCTTTTTTTTTTTTGTATGCCCTGTAGTTCATATTAGAAATGCTCTCCTGATTTCAGCCTTTTGGAGGTTGAGGGTCCTCAATAGTAATTTTTTATGTATAATTTATTCTTCCAATTACACTGCTTTTATTTCCTGTAACTAAATGTCTGGATTCTTAAGATAACAATTTTAAACACTTGGGGGCGGGGGGGCGGAGGGGGACTAACACACACAAATAGGAAATTAACAGATAGTCCTGTCAGCATGTGATTAACTTCATTTACATGGAATTACAGTTGTTTATGTACCAAACATTTGGTCCACATGTTGTAAGCTAAACCTGTGTGACTACAACTTTATCCGCATTTTTGCTTCTGAACATAGTTATGGTTATAGGTTTCAATATGGTCCAAGTGAATGATTATTCTAGCTACTTTTTTTTGTGGCATTTGTCAGGCTGACCAAATAACCCTCTGAATATCTATTACTATAAAGGCTACATTGTTTATTCCTCATGGTGAGGAAATGATAAAGCTCTGCTGTCACTGAGTATGCCTCAGTCAGCTTTGTAGCTTACATTGGGCTGAATGCCTAAACATTAGAGAAGTAAGTAAATCTAATAAAAGGCAGGGATTCTTTATGGTTAAAAAGTACCCCAAGAAATGCAACACAAAACCAACGAAAAATAAAAGAACAGAGCAAATGAACAAAACCCACCTAAAGATAAGATTTATTCTAGTTTGGATGTAATTGATTTACATTCACGTGCTATCTATCTGAGACACTTCCATCTGGAGAGATGTTTTTGTTAGTAATAAATGCTCTTTTCCACTTATTCAAATTCCCACCCCCCCCTTTTTTTGTTATTCCCCCAATGTAAATGATTCAGATGTTGACTATAAGAAGGATAGTTTTGGGGTTTTTTTTCTTAAAAGTTCTTTTGAATTTTGGTCAGTTCAGATATTGATTTAGTGGGTTTTTGCACCATTTAAAAAGTGGGGATTTTCATTGCTGTTACAGTCACCAAGCCATCACAGTAAGGTGTAACTTTACTGTGAATTAATTTATAGGATAGAAATCAGGACTCAACAGAGTGAATGGAATTAATTCCCGTTGCTTTTCTTCGGGACCATGGGGAAGCACAGCGAGTGCCTGCCTTCTTGCAGCTAGGAAGAGGAGGAAGCCCAACTGCAGCAGGAGAGCCCTTCAGGATGCTGCACAACAGGAGGAAAATTGTAGTCAAAGCTGGAAACCTAAATCTGGGTTTTATCATTGTGTCAGACAAACAAACAAGTAGGAGGTAAATAAATGGCCAACAGAAAGTAGAGATGAAATGGGAACAGATGTGGTGGCCAGGAGGCGCTCTGTGGGCTGATGAAGGAAATAGAAACAGAGCTTGAAGAGATGGTTGACCCCCTGCCCTGTCCCCTGCCACTACCCCTGTGCCTTGCAGAAAGGCTTTCACAGGGGAAAGTATCGCCTCTCATTCTCTTCTCCTCTTGTCAAGCATACTTCAGTAATGACCCTTTTTTATTTTGGCAAAGAAGCCCTTCAGGTGGCTGGTGGTGGCATGGAGGGGAAGAAGCGATTTTTGCCAGTGATGTGCATTATCCCCTTGTTTGTCCTCCCTGTGCTGGGTAGTGGCAGGTGGCAGTCGGGCCTCTGCTCCACTGTGTCCACCTTCAGCATCCAGTTGTTCCTCAGAAGCTGCGTCTCTGAAAGGAGCAGCCAAAGACTAGGGCTTGGCAAGCTGACAGGGCGGACACAGGGACAAGGTGAAGCAGGTTGCTTAGCAGGGCTGGGAGCTTGGGGCAGGCTGGGACCTGGGGCCTGGATAGGGCCACCTTGGGCAGTAGCTGCCCTGGCAGCATTCCCTCCTTGCCCCTGGTGATCCTTGGGGATCAGTGGAGCTGTCAGTGTGATGAGCCCAGGGGATCATGCCCAGGGGACCATGCCTGGCCTCGGCGTCACTGTTCTCCATGCTTTCAGCCTGCATCTTGCCAGGGGTTGATACGGGTGTGACAGCTTACAGATTTATAACGCCTTCACTAATGACAGTGTGTATGATAATGTACAGTTTCTCCCCTCACCAAATTATGGAGACATGTGGAGAGCTTTCAGGAGAGCCACAGATGTCCTGCTGGCCATCTCCGTAGCTCCCTCAGGGCATGTGCAGGTCGGAGGGCCGTCAGCGCGGGCGGCCCTACTGCACGTAATGGCGGCAGGAACGGCTTTCTTCTTCACCTTGCAGCTCTGCTTGTCTCGTCGTGTACCTCCACACTGCAATCTGAAGTGAAAAAAGGTTAGTTGCAACCTTTTTAAATATGGGTCATGAATCCATGTTGTGGACTGTTAACCAGCTAGCTTGTGAGCCTTACTTATCCAAACTAGGTTTTATTTCTTTTTATTTATTTCTGAGTACTTAACAACAGAAGGTCACTTCCGATGTTGACGTGTAAACAAGTTGTTGCTTTACCTTAGGTGCTGTTTGTCACAGCCCAGTGCTCGCATACCTCCTCTTGCCTGGCAGCAAGTGCAGGGAAATCTGAGGTAGTTATTTTGCCCAATCAAATGTATTGTTATATTTCAGGTTTTCACAGTGCTATTTCTGAGCTGTTGCGTCTGGTTCAGATGGTGTTATAATATTATGAAATTATTTATATGCCTATAAATTAAGGCAACTGCTTCTTCTCACTTAATTTAAAAAGGATCTGCATCTGAAACAGAGGGAATCCAGTAAAACGTGGTGTTTATTCTTGTTGTATGTGGACAGCAATGCTATAAGGAAAAGAAATTAGTTGGTTTTTCAGAGGTATGGAAAGAGAAAAAGTAGCTCTTCCTAGAGATGCACTGCAGTTAAAACATAATTACTTGTTTCCTTTGTTAAAATTACGTGATTACAGAAAAAGATCTTTAAAAAGTGGATTTTTTCCTTCTCCAATTTAGATGCCTTCCATATTACAAAATACGAGAGCTGTATTGTTAGACTCTAGCTTTAGGAAGTACTTTTTGAAAGAATCTGTGAGAGCTTAGAGTCGTGTTTTAAATTTGGGGTTGACTTGGATTTGGGTAAATGCGGTATTTCAGGGTAATTTATCTGTTTGTGTCCAGTTTATTTTGGGGACTATAACCAGATTTTAAAAAAAGAAGCTATGAGGTAATAAGACTTTTATGAAATAGGCCATTGATGGAAAAAGCATAGGATGAAGCAGCATTCATGTAGGCAGTGTTGGGAATGGATTTTGGCGCAGAAGCAGCACCCACAGCAACTGTGAAGATCAGTGTGTCTTCCATTTCGCTGTCTTGAAGCACTGTTTCATAAGGAGATGTCAGCTGGCAGTAATCAGGTACTGACACTTCTAAGTTTCGTGCATTTTTTGGTATTGAGAGCTTAAAAAGTGTATGGCTTTAGTTCTTGCCTTCTACAAAAAGGAATATTTCAGAAGTGTGCTCTCCCACGTTCTTTATTCTGTCTCTCTGTTAGCAGTAGTAACATTTCATTTAGTTGTTCAAACCAGTCTGACAACAGGAAATTGTGAAAGAGTCACTATTGTCAGTCATGCAAGTATTGACTGGCAAAAGGACATCAGGACGTTGTCCAAATACCCTGCATTTGTGTTTTGAGAGGTGTACTGGCTTGTTTTGAGGACTGTCAGTGTAGATGAATGGCTGCTATCCAAGACACAGGACTATACTGAAGTACTCCAATATTGGGCTGCGTAAGAGGGAGGGGAGAGAAAAGGTAAGAATTATAGAGAATTGTTTAAGATACTCTTTGCTTGCTTACATACAAGCCCTTTTTTTGGATTTAAATTTTACTGGCAGATTAACTTTCTCCCCTTGCATGACCTTTCTTCCTGGGTCTCTCCATCTGCCTTGCTTAATGTGATGGCTGTTTCCTCCTGTCTTGTAGTTCTCCTACAAAGCCTTGGTGGGGTTAAGCCCGTACTTGCCAAAACCAATCTGTACGGTTTACTTGGTTGTTCTATTTTTAGATTGCTTCCTGCTCTGTGGGAAAAGCAATGAGCAGAACCCTCATTTCTATGCAGAATCATAAATTCTGTAGCATTTCCAGTGCATATGTTCCACGTTAGGCAGAATGGAGAACTGTACCTTTGCCTGCTAGATCCAAGCTGAAAGTTGGGCTCAGCAGGACAGAGACATATGCGTTCCTTATTTACCCTGGCCACCTTTGGGCATACATGCCAGATGAATACAACCTCCTTCAGAGTCTGGGAAGTGTGGGGATTTAGCTGTCTTTGGAGCGCTTGCTTCAGAACTGAGGCTATCTTAGATTTTTTTAGGGATTTTTGGATCCTGAGAGGGCTAGAAATTATTGATATGTGGAAGGCCTTGCAAACTTTGGCAGGAAAACTGAAATGCTTTGGGGACTTGAGCAGTAGCAGGGCAGATCTGCACAGAAACTTGGACAAAGTGTTTTGTGTGATTAGTTATTTGCAGGTCTCTGCAAATCTGGATTTGCCTGTAAACGAATGTAGCCTGTGGTGATGAATAAGAGCATGGCTAAGATTCTCATGCATTGGGTGGATTTCTCCATGATTTACAGAATACTGCAAAAATTCTCAGGAAAGGGACTTTGCCTTCTGTTATGTAGCACTTAGTACAGGAAATCACGGTCTTGGCTAGAGTTTCATGGCAGTACCACAGAATAAATATAGAATAATAGCTCTCCAGTGGTCTGGAAAGGATCTAGTACAGTGCTGCTTTGGTTGAGAAAGTGATATCTCAGAAGAAAGCAGAGAAATTCTGGTGATTTCGGCAGGAGCCATTTCTTTCCAATGCTGCTGAGAATTGCAGACTTACAGCTCCTTTGAATCAAGCTGTATAAGCACAGTTATAATTTACATTATTGGGAATTGCTTGTGCCTAAGCACCTGTAAAACTGTTGGACATATAATTACTTTTTCGTTCTTGTTGTAGCCAGTAAAATGAGTAGCCACTTAAGCTTCCAGAATATTCAGTCTTGAACCTCTGTCCTATTGGAAGAAGTTTTGACAGGGCATAAATAATTAGGGAACTAATATAATTGTTGTGAAACATCCTTCATATCACAAGTAATTCACAAATTTGGGCACTAGCTTAAGCTGTTGGAGAACTGAGTGTGGTTTTCTCAGCCAGTGTTGCCCCTGGAGAATAATACGGTGCATGATTCAGGTCCTGAATTCTAAAATACGGTTGTGGTTCTCATATTCCCATACAATTTACTGCGAAGGGAATGTCTGGAAGTTTGTGCCATGAAAAAGTACACTATGTAGGTTTGTATTTCAAGCACTCATGAAAATGTTGTCTGACTATCTGACAGTATGAATTCACAAGCAGAGGTCCATGTTTTTACAGTGTCACTTGATCATATCCAGGTGAGTCTTCTGCACTTATGATAATGTCTCTCTTCTATCTCTTTTCCATTGTTAACAATCCAGCCGATATAGGTAATGATAATTTGAAACAGGTTTCTGGGTTTGGATTTGGTGGTGGTATAAAGATAAAGCTCTTGTTGACACCTGCCTACTTCTAGTTAGACTGGTTCTAGACCTTTGTATGCTTCCCTTTAATACAGGTAGCCAAAACTATAATATAAGGTAAATGTTTGCTAGAAGCAGAAGGTAATTCTGTGATTTCTTGAAAAAGTAAGATTGGTTTAGTGTTCCATGTCATATTCTGTCTATGGCTAATCTATAAAATACATTCAAAGAGAATCAGCAATGTTTTGTACAGCTTTTTTCCTATTTTCTTTTTGATTGATTATTTCATTTGGAAGATAGGTCTGTAGTAAGTTAAGTGCAGTTTGTTTTCTGACTATGCTGCTTCATGATCCTGTCTCAGTTTAGAATCTGATTTGAAAGGAGCTGTGTTTTCCTCAATCTTACTGTGTTAATTCAAGCAACTGTTTAAAGAAGCAGTTCTGTAGCACAGAAAGGACCGAACATTTTGGTGGGAAGGGTGAATGAGCAAACCTGAAGTTATCTACAGTGATAATAATGATCAATTTCTGTGCCTGCTAAAATGACAGAGGTTAGATAAGCATTGGGTTCTCCGCAAACTGAGACTTTGCAACAAGGCTTAGGGGGGGTGTGTGTGGGGTGTGTGCGCATCCCAGTGTTTGATACATTTCAGGCTTTTGCATAATCTTTTCCTTGAATAAATAGGACACTTCAAAGTGTGCCAAAGAGAATAGGTACCCTGCACACAGGCAGAATGACAGACTTGAGTGATTTACTAGCCTCTTTCTATTTCTGTTTTTATTAGACTGTTATATGTCCTGTATATACATAGCATTACTATCAAAATAAGCCACTATAATATGTTGGCCCAAGAAAAAATATTTATAAAAGAAGGAACCCTTTTATATCTGTCTGCATTTAAACAAATATCATTATAAAATACTACTATTTGTGTTTGCAACATTTTTGTTTTCCAGCTACTAGACCGTATTTCCATTTCTTAAAATATTTTCTTCCCTTTTGAACAATAATTCTGCTTTTAAATTTCCACAGATGTAGTTCACATGCAATTAAATTTGAGTGACTTAACAGTATCCCTGTACAAAAGCTGTTTGTCTTCTGTGCTCCATAAAAGGAAACTTTCCAACCAGATTGAAACTGTTTTCTTAGATATAACCATACTTCCAGTACACTTTAACACATACTTAGTTTTAAACAAGTTTCTGTTTGCAGATATCATGACACTTCAGTCCTGTGAAACAGTGTTTTGCTGGCTATGAAGTCCACTGAAGGTTGGTTGCTTAAGGCCTTTTTCACTCTACAAGTCACGTTCCTCTTTGTAAGCCTCATTGCAGGATCATTTCATTCAAGTGACACAGTAACAAACCTCCAGCTCCTAATTATAGTTCTATGAGCAGACGGAGTGATTTTTGAGAAGAGTAGGATGCAAGTGATGGACCCTATTATGTGCAGAGCCACCATCATGAGCTTTTATCTTTGTGCAATTGTAGTGTTTGCATATTTGTGTATTTACACTTATCTGCATGTAGAAAGAGATTTGTTGCATTTTCTGGTTTTTAAAAAATACAGGGCTCCAACATGAATCATATTTTATGGATGAAGTTCATTTGCATTAGATTTAATTTTTGTTCATTTGCCTACAATTATCATTGCAATTTCCTGAAAATTACAGTTTAGTCAAGAGGGACTTCAGGATGAATAATAAAGGGGTGAATGAATGCAGCATGTATGTTGCAGTTCCAGCCATCTGCTATATGTTTATCCTGGGAGTTTTTACTCCGATTGAATCAGTACTGGCAACTTTGTGATCCCATGCAGTCTCTGACTACAGAAATACAGGAAGAAATTCTGCTTTTACATATATCTATGCTTTTTGGGGTTAGGTAGCTTTGTTTGGTGTCAAGTGGTATACTAGTCTGAGCTCCAAAGTCACCCCACGTGCATTATGTCTGTCTTTTAGTGTGGGCATTTTCCTTTAATTGAGCTTTTCAAATTTCAGCAGCAATTCATCTCTTTGGTAAGGTCTGACAGTGGGCTACTGTGCCCTTCAGAAAAAGAAGTCTGCTGATATAATAGAGGTGAAACAGGCTTTGAACTCTTTGCTTGTGTCAGGGCACTGCTGTTTTTTCTGGTGCTCCTCAGTTTGGGGGAAAAGTCTTGTAGCTGAACAAAATATGAAATTGCTTATGAATAACATCTTCACTGCAATAGTGGGATGCATTTTTGTAAGGAATAATTGCTAGGGAGTGCTTTTGTCAGCAATATTATGTCCACAGATTCTTTTTTTGCTCTGCTAGGGGTTTTGCAGAAACTGAACTTGTGTATTACCATTGAGCTGAAAAGTCTGGTCTTCTGCAAGCAGCTTTCATCCCTAAAGTTGGGAGGAAGAAGAAATTCAGCCGTAATAGCATTATCCTAAGGGGTAGAGGGGAAGTCTGTCAAAACCAGGAGGCCTATAAAAATACCTAAAATTTTGTTACTATTGAGCGTTTCAACTCAGAGTCAAAAAGTATTTAGTCATGTTTTAGATTGTGAGCTCATCTCTATAGTTGGTTGTGTAGCTGCCATGTACCTAGAAGTTTGTTGTTTTCCTATCACATTCTTTGAGAAGTGTGTTTGTAATTTTTTTTTTTTTTTTTTTTAAGCCTAGTAGATGTTTAAATGCAACACAAACACAAAGAAGCTGACTTCAGAAGTCACAATAGTATGAGGGTTTGCTACTGATTACTGTTACGGCTTTCCTAATTTCATGCTGTGTTGACTTTACTCATTTCTTCTCATGAGGGCTTTTCTTTTCTCCTAAATTGGTGGTATTTTCTCAATGTAGTTAAATGCTTTCAAAGTCACATAACAGAATTCTATTGTAAAAGAAAATTATTTTCTTGGCTAAAATATCTGATCGAATTATGTTCTTGGTTTTCCAGTATGTCTGATTAATCACTTCTACAGACTTTCATTAATTTTTAGATCCCCTTTTGACAAATTAACACTTCTTCTGCATGTCATACAGAAGCTATAAGTAATGTAACAATAATTGTGAGAGCAAATATGTACTTTGCAGTGAAATGTAATATTTTATACCTGTTAATTGGAAGAAAAAAACAAATAGTCTATTTTAGATCTACATGAAAAAAGATGTGAAATGTTTCAACTTCTTAATCTTCAGTGTCATTTGCCAAACAAGGCTTGGTTTACTTTTATTTTCATAATAAACGCAAGATCATATGTGGTTTTCTTAATACTGTAATATGACTTGTGAATGGTGTAGCTGGTTTTGTTTGGTCCTATACAAATCCTTACTGCTTCTAGCAGATATACAATTGATTCCAAATAAATGTTATCATCAAAATGCCACTTATGATCAAGTATGATCAAAAATCTAGATGGCCAAGAAAACATAGAGTCCACAAAGAAACAACTTTCTAAAACTTGAAACAAAAGCATACCAAAACAATTATCAGATCTTCGCTTGAATACTCACCAAATTGCTTAGATCCAAATTTCTTAATGAAAGAATTCAGTCTGAAATGGACTGTCAGTATTTCCTAAAATTCAGCTTATTTTTACTGGCTTTTTCCAAACTCATGTTTATTTAAGTAGTTTGACCTTGTGAAGCACTTCTTAGAATTGTCCTGTTTCAAATCTTCTGCTGGTGAAGTAAAAGACACCGAGTAATGATTCAAACCCCTGTCAAGAACTGTTGACCGATGTTAACAGTAACTAATTCTGATGTTAACTAAATTATTTTCTCTTGGCATGCTCACAAATGAGAGTACTAACATAGCTTCAGGGAAAGCTGTATTAGGGCAAGTATAGAGAGATATATACTAGTATAAGAATCAGGGACTTTAACTCATTTCCTAGTATGAAGAGTGTTCTTTAATCAGCAGAAATACATGCTGAGATATGCATGTATGCCTTCTCTTTAGCCCACTTTCCTGGTTTTTGCCTTAAGGGATCCTAAGAAGTATTCTTCCATTTCATGCAGGCTAAAAGTTTCTGTGTGGAAATAATCTTTCTTTTTTCTGTCTGTTGTCTTGGCAGCTTTTAAAAAAAAAGTAAATATATAAATAATAATAGAAAAAATCTAAGGGGGAAAATAACACAAAGCCTAGAAAAATTATTAATACCAGATCTATCTCTATAGCAATATGAAGTTAAAGAAGCCAAGCAGGATGTGTAATGTGTCTGGAGAGGAGTTGTATTTCCTGCTTTAGCCTGACTCCTGGTATTTTCAAACTTCAGGCCAGAAAAGATCCTGTCTCTAGCATGGGGGCTGTTGGTCTTGGTCTGCATCCTTATTTAGGACCATCTATGCAATCTGCAGGTGTGTCTTCCCCCCCCCCGCCCCCCAGATATTTTGGGAGTGGTCTTTTGATGGGACAGTTTGAGCTGGTAGCAGTGAGAGTCACTTGCAAGCCCTGTCTTCCTCATGAGCTTCAGTCTCCATAGACTACTGCAATGCTGTGCTCAGTGAATCCAGTCCAGTATTTTGTTCTGCATGTACAGGTTAAAGCTGACAAATCTGTGTGTGAATGGTAAATCTCTTAGGTGGAGTGGGTGGGTTTGCTCTGCAGTTTTAGGCTTTGCAGAAGATCTTGGGAGGTGCACCTTTTCCCCGAGTCTTCAGCAGAGGCTGTTAGAGCTCTTGTCTCATGTTCATTTGACAACAGTGAATCACAGTTCTGCCTGGCATGTCTGAAAAGAGGAGGTAACTCAGTAGCTTGGTCTATCGTACACATCTCCAGACAACTGGTTTGCAGGCAGAGAAAAATGTCTTCTGTCCACTTCCCTTACTCATTTGGCTTTGACACTTGGTCAGTGTCCTCATGCCAACTGTGGAGGTTTCAGTAACGCCTTCTCAATGAGGAGAAACTGTAGCTGTTGAGTGATGCCCTCCTAGCAGTGCCACTTCATTACCACCCACTTCACCACCATGATTTCCCTGTTTATTTATTTCTAAATATGTGATGTTGAAAACTACCTCAGACAGATAATCAGTTATGAAGAAGTCTTAACACTTTCTACAGCACTTTCTGATAATCTTCCTTTCTACAAATGAATCTTCTTGCAGTGTAAGATTGGAGCTTATTTGTCCAAGACACTTGTAGATTTACCACTTTCTTTTTGTGGGGCTTTTCCCTTCCCAAAATAAAGAGCAGTACCTTGTCTTCATGAAGGCCTCAGAGCTCTACCGCTGAGCTCACTGAAGTTTGTTTCATGGCACAGAAATGCAGTTGGTTTCCTGCTTAGCAGCCCACTAATCTGTGCTCGTGTTTGCAGTCTTCCAATAGTTCATACCAAAATCAGATTAAAACTGAGTTTCAGTTAAGTTTTTCAATATAAAATGAATTCTTAAAGAAGTCTATAAATATTAAAAATGGAAGAAAAAAATCATCTGTGTTTAACATGTATGCTTACTTTTTACAGTTCTGTTGCTTAACAGTGTTCTCCTTGAGTGGATGTTTTCTTTGTTACTTAAGCTGGCATTTACATCCTAGCTTTATTATATGGATGAGGCTAATGCAATTGTGTTTATTTTTGCTTCTAACAGTGTTATTTTGGCTATCAGAGTTTCTTCCTATTTTTATCCTCAGAAGTGTCATTAGGTACTCAAATATGTTTTACTTAAGCCTGTAAGAGTTCTTTGTTTAACATGAAGTTGTGGGTGTTCATATAAAAGATTTGCAGCCTTCTAGTATGGGCCACTTATAGCTCTCAATTTCTTAACTCCTGTTGGGTATTAACCAATAATTATATATATTTTTTTAAGACTGACTTCCATATATTAGCAGATTTTTATAAAAGTCTCTAGCCTGCTAGGTAGTAATGTCACTTTTTTTTTGACTCAGTGAACATGTCATTACATTTACCAGCAGTCAATCTGACAAGTTTGAGTGGATCTGGTTTTGGTTGATTGGTTGGTTGTTTTGTTTTTGTTTTTTTTTTTTTTTTGTTGGGTCCCGTCCCCCCCCCATGGTGGTGGTCTTTTTTGTTGTTGTTGTTGTTTTCGTTTGGCTGTTGTTGTTTTTGTTTTGTTTGTTGTGTTTGTTTGGTTTGGTTTTAGTTTTAGTGGTCAGTTGCATATATTTTGGAGTGTTTCCAAAGCTGATGTTAAGTGATCTCTTGAATTTAATTTCTTTGCTTGGGATTACTTTGGAAGCAATGTACAGCCATGGAAGCTTGTCTTCATAATTAGACGCCCATGCTATGTGTGTCGGTTGTTTATTTTTATTTTTTTTAAAACCCAGACAAGGTAGATTTCCATAAATAATTTGTCAAAAAATGATGAACTGTTTTATGGAACTTCATAAAAAATGCATTAACTTCCCTGTCATGGCATTGTATTTAATTGTCAGTTAATGTAAAGAAGTTTCAGTTCTGAGTATAAGCTGCTACTTTGTCTCTCTGCTGAACACTGATGAGAAATATACTTTCCTCTTGACTGTTACATATTTATATCTGCCTATGTAATTACAAGTGCTAATTTACATGTTAAACCTGTATGGCTTCTGTTCTTACTTCAGAACATATGCGTTTTGTTAATGGGTCTGACTCTTGCTGGAACTACTTGGTCCTGGAACTGTGTCTTTCTAATGCCTTCAAAACTCTTCAGCAAAAGCAATTCTGTAATACTTCAAAAAAGAATTTTTATACTTAAAATACATTAAAATGTGGCAGTGCTTTCCCCAGAGTTGTGCTATTTTTCATTGAATTGTTATTTTTTTAGGGAGTTAACCCTCCACATGTTACAATAGATGCAAGTTTTGAATGTTTTAAAGGTGGGGCATTGTAGATATATGAAATGCAGATGACAATGCAGAAGGATTTAGAAGTTCGTTTACACCTTTATTTTCATCTGATTGCTGGACCTGTTACTTTTCATGCCCCATATTCCATGTGAACTGCAAGAGGATTCCTCCCAAAGCACCAACAGGCATTTCTCTTTCATATGAGTACATGTGTGAACATGTAGTGATCCCTTTCCCCCTGCCCCCGAATGACAGAGCAATTGCTACTGACAGTAATTGCTGCATATGTTTATTTATAAAAGTGTAGGAAATAAGTCCTAAGTTTATATATTTGATTATATAGAAGTAAAATGCTGAAAAGTGTGTTTTTCCAAGTCATAGTTTGCAGTTGACATGTATAGTTGGTAGGGAAATACAGTAATAGAAACAAGGAATGTGTTACTAATAAATCTCAATATCTGTAAAGACATTCTTGTAAAAAAATCAATTTCTGTTGTGAATTTTGTTTTCATTTTTGTTCTTGGATTCTTCTCTAGTAGAAACCATGTGAAAATGCACTGGTTTATCCTGGTATGGAAACCACTCTGAGTATATAAATGCAGCTTTATGCTTATCTGAAATTAAAAAGACAACACAGCATTATGCTCAGATAGTTCACTGCACAGTTAATATGAAATTTTAAACTATTAATGTCTTGTTTGTAAGAATATAAACACATATTCTTCTCCTTTGGAACTATCAAGCATCATCCAGCCAGTGTGTAACGGTCAATAAATGAATAACCTCTTTGTCAGCCTGTAGGATGATGCCATTATTAACAACTTTGTCATGTAGTACATGTTTCTTGATTCCCAACTAAGCTGTCACAGGATGACTCTGAAAAATTACTCTGTGCTTATTACATGAATATACATTATGAGAAGACACAACTCTATCCTGGCAACACATGACTTCATTGCTAGCAGTAATTTTCTGAACATTTGTGGTAATATACAGCTGTCATCTTCTTTTTCTTTGTTATTTTTATTTGAGAAGCTTCTGATAGTATTAGTATGTCCCTTATACTTTAGATCACTGTAACTAGTGAATAATAAACTGCTCTATCATGATATTCACAAAAGTATTAACATCTGGTATGCTGCATTACATGCAACTTTTCTTGAAAATAAGTTTCTTTAATTTTTTTTTTTTCATACTTCCCCAGTGGACATGGGGGAAGAGGAGGAAGGGAAACTATCCAGATTGAAATTCAGCAAGACTTGTTATGGAAGAGGGTAGGTTTTTAATCAATTTCCCGGGAGAACGATTTTGCAAAAAGGATGGAAGAGAGATGCTGCTAATAGCCATAGCTGTGACTCAGAAGAATGTAGTGCTGAACTTATAACCTGCAAACAAAACGTTGGTCTTGTGTTAGGGTTGAGCTACTTTTTGGTAGCCAGATTTTGAGTTTCCTAGCACCAAGAATCCAAATAGACAAACCCTCCTTATTCCAGCCCGGGGCTGGCTCTTTGTCAAAAAAGCAGATTCACTCTATACCCAGTGTAGCTAGTGGCCAAGCAGTAGAGTGTTAAGAAGAAAAAGAAAAAAGAAAAGAAAAAAAGGAAAAGGGGGGAATTGTAGAGGAATGAAGGCAGGTTAATTAACATTGATAATATACAGCTGTGGGCTGGCTTCAGGGGCGGTGGGTTGGCTGGCGTGGATGATGTGCAGCTGTGGCTTGTTCCTGCTAAGTAGTTAAATAGCTCTAAGAGTGAGGGAGGATGAGACCTGGAAGAAGTGGAGGGAGGACGGACAGAGTGCCCTGGGTGCAGGAGAGGCAAGGTGAGTCTGCAGGAGAAGAAGGGGGACTGGAAGAGGAGTCTGGACACAAATAGAATCTGGATGCAGCAGAGGCAAGAAGCAGGGTGGACTGGCTTGAAGGGGATGAAGAAACAGCATGGACAGTAGATGTTGAAGCCTTGTGGGGGATTGGTGGCTGTGCCAGGGCAAGGTGGGGGAACTCTACTTACTGAAGTTAACTTGGTATGGGGTGGTAAAAGCCTTGCTGCAGTTGGCTAGTTTAGCTAGTGCTGTGACAGTAGAGATTTTGTACATCATGAGAAGAGGACCCATGAAGTGTAGTCTTGGGACTGGTGCAGGTAGAAGAGAGTCATCCTTGGATACCCTTGTGGGAAGAGGAAAGCGGAGACAGTCTTGGACATGCGAAGTTGTATCAGGTAGACTGTTGTGCTGCTACCTTTGCTGCCTGTGGTCATGTTGCAGGGTTTGATTTTCTGTTTTTCTGTTTGTTTTGGTTTTTTACTCTTACAGGAATTAAAACACATTGATTCAGCTTTGCATGTAACTGTACTTGGAGAGACAATACAATTCATGTGTGATTTAGTCAAGACTAAACAATACCAGTCCTTTGGGCCCTGTGCTGTGCATTGTGCTGTTTAATTTTTCAACTGTATAAATACTGCAGTCACTTACAGCTAAAACGGCTGTTTTTCCTTTCTCTTGTGACTTTAACAATCTTAACCAAATTAAGTTTTCCATGATGGTTTTGTCAAATTCATCTAGATATTGGAGTCTTCAGGATGTTTATCTTCAGCAGGCTTTCTGGGAGAATGACATTTGTAATGTCTAATATTAAACACTTGGAGAAGAGTATTTCATAACATTAGATGTCTTCAAGGAGGAAAAGCATAAATATGCCGTAGTCCAGGTTGGCAGCATGGGCTTTTGGAGGACAGAAGCTGTGGGAAGGGTGTGGAAACAGTGGACAGTGTGAGTAAGTTGCCTCACACAGAACCTTGGAGGTAGAGGGTGCATGTGTATGCTCTTGTGTAGCAGAGGTTAGGCTGAGCTTTGAGGGACTTTCTGATAAGGCTTGTCATCAACTGAAAATGAAGTAATTTTACGTAGCTCCCTAAAGAAGGCTGTTGGCTGTATCAAGGAAAAAATATTGTGATGGGAAAATACATGGCGTGTTGGAAGAAACACTGATCTTGGTTTTGGAATCTTTCTGCTGAGATGGGCTCTAGTCCTCTGTTTTCAGTACATGAATGAGGACCATGGAGAAGCTCTACCAGATGTGTGGTGGGTTTCTGTTTCCTGAAATATGGGGAGACTTTGATTGCCAGACAGGACACCAGTGGTTTAACTCCAGATGTACTGTGACAGTAACACTGTGTGCTTGGGCATACAAACCAAATGCATGTAGTTAAGTAGTGGCAGTAGCGGTGTGGTGATGTGAAAAGCAGCTTGTGTGCTTTAACCTGTGCTAACATAGTACGCGGTATGATCTGGTAAGAGGCTGGTATCAAGCAGTTCAAGCAGTAACTCAAACTAAAAACTGATGGGTGAGGATTTCAGCATTTTTTTTCTGAACTCTTCTTTAATATGCTGTCTTAACCGCAGGTGTGTGCATTGACAGAGCCAAATAAAGTGACAAGTCTTTACATATGTTTAGACCTTTAAAAATACATTTTTATGAATACTCAACAAGCATACCTTCATGGTCAAAATAAAATAGCTTACAGGAGAGATGGATGGCACCAGAGTTACTGAGTCAAAAAGAATAGCTGTCGAAGTGCTCTGTTCTGTAGTGGTGAATTTGGGCTCTAGTGGTGAAATGATGCAGAAGTATGGAGCAGAGGAAAGAATGGGAAAAACTTGTTTCCCAAGGACAAACTGCAAGTCATGAAGTCAGGGTTAATTAGTTTTCCGTGCAGCAACAGACATGACATGCCAAATCATCATAATAGCATTTTTTCTCACCTTTTCTGAAGAAGCCACATCTGAAACTGAGAATTAAACAAAGTATATTTTAATACCCACACACACTATTTTATATGTAGTATGGGATCCTAAATTTGTAATAAAGACACTAGTAAAAAATGGCTGTCTTTCAGTATCTGTAATGCTCTTTATTTCATATGTTTTGCTTCACCCATTACTTCGGTGTCAGAAGCTGTATTATCTTATTTTCCCTTCAGTGTTTTGTGTTTTTTGGCCTCCTTTAGATGTTAACTCTTTTGCAGTTACTTCCTGTAATCTGGAGAGGAAGGATGATATTAATTAACAGTCTTCTTCAACATAACCTATATGTTGCTATGCTTTAAGCAACAACACAAGTCTGCTGGTCATAGATGTACTAATTAAGTGTTTTAAACCTTGTTCTGGTAATTCTTGCTTCTGTCCTAACTTGGATTTAGTGGTCTTCTGCTAGTAAGAACTTTGTAAGTCAGCAAATGATGAATGAGTCAATTTAGTGGAAACCAAGGGTAGCTATGTTAAAAAGTTTTTTCTAAAGGCAGTAAAAGAAGGGATGCCCCATAGTAAAGAGCTGAAGCTTTTGGTTTGACATGTTTTACAGTAACTATTTTTTCCTCTTTGTTTTGGGTGGGGGGGGGTTTGTATGCTGTATTACTAGATGGCTCTTCTTGATCTTTTATTTTTGCTGGTATAGCCGGTTTGCTTTCTTCTCTTGGCAAGTGTCTGATGTACTGAAGTTTTATTTAGCCTTTGCAGCCTGCTTTGATGCACTTCCTTTAACATTCTATTAGATGCTGAAATCTTTCTGATTTTAAACAGCTCTTGTCCTGTCTATTTGCAATAGAGTACTCCAAAAATAGTCTAGTGCAAGTATATTTACAGTAATGCTACTTATTTTTGTAGCCAGAAGTTAGCATGTTTTAGGTTTCATTCTTCCTATTACAGTAATTAAAAATTACTCATATATTCCCAGTCACCAATGTTTAGTTTCATCATCATTGTTAGTCATTGCAATTTATCATCTAAAGAAACATAGTAGCAAGAGACTTCAGCCTTGTAATAAATATTTCTGATGTAGAGCATTATGTATAATAGCATACAGTTAGTTGCAAACCCAGTTCCTCTCTGCTTCCAAGAGATGGGAGTTCCCTGAGGATTTTTTTTTTGTAGCTCTATCTCATCTCCAGCCAGGTAATGATTTGGAGAGAAATTTTCAGAGTGGGACCTCTGGCTAGACTATGTCAATACTTTCTAGTTCCTCAGCTGATAAGCAGGCGTCTTTGAATTGCATGGAATTAAGTGTAAATTAAAGCAGCCTCTGGAGCACTTTAATTTTCAGTAAGGATCTGTTGTAGCCAATGCAGTGAGTGTAAATGTGACTTTTACTCCTTTTCCTCTCCTTGTGCTGGACTAGGTTGAAAGGTTTAGTCTTTAAGGTAAGGATGCCTGAATTTTGAGCATCTGTTGTAGTGACCACAGATTTTGAAAGGGCCATTTTCAGTATTAGAACCAGCCAACATGGTTGGTATGTTTTGAGCCAATTTTTGAACTTCTCTTGTAACTCCCTGAAACACAAGTTGTTAAGTACAATGGTATTAGGGAGTGACTATAAAGACAAATTAAGCCAGTTATTATGATGCTCAGAAAACATCTGCTAAAGAAAGTCAATTGTAAAGATAAAACAATGGAGTTCTTTTCAGCCGTTGTCCCAACTATTAAAAAGCTATCAGTGACCTATCCATTAGCAGCCAATTTACAAGCCTTTCAGAAAACAGTCTTCTGAGGCTTTAATAAAATTTGTCAGCTTTCTAATTTCCCTTTAATTATTTATTTTCCTGCAAATATTATGTGATAAAACCTGTTTGATGGCCTGGCTGAAGTGCAGGAGTGCATCTCGGAGATTTTTGTCCCAGTGGCTGAATTTCAGCAGGCAGAACTAAGTGCAACATAAACCTCATAGGTCTGCCTCTTCAGTTTGCATCTTCCATCATCAAAGAACAGACTGAATGCCAACAGACAATATGGAAGAAGGCATAGTAAATGGCTTACAACGTTGCCAGTGAGGGATCTGTAGATTTTGATGCAGAGAATGCTAAAGTCTTTCTTGGTAGTTCACAGCAGTCTGGAACACAGTTGTGTTCTCATTAAGTAGAGGTATAACAAAATACAAGCATTTCAAAATTTTTTTAGTTAAACACACCCAACACTCACACAGAGGAGTGTGAGATTTATGAAATTTCTAATATTATGTATTAGAAATGTAACATAGTGATGAAATGCATTTATAGAAGAGAAAGAAGCTGGAAACAAGGGTGATGAATTAATGCCCCCGGGTTAATTTTTTTTTTCATGGTTCCTGGGAAAACTATAGAGACAGTTAGTCATTTATTCCTTCATTTTAGTAATTTTACCTCATTTTTAGTAGTCTTAATCTTACCAGTAGAACACTCACCCTGGAAGGTAAAAACATAGAAGGTAAGGCTAGTTAGGCCATGAACAGATTAGTTGGCTCATGTATTCAGGAAATAAATTGCATATGTCCAATGAGATGGTTAAAGAAAGTAGCATAAGCGAGTTTGGTGACAAAGTAAGGGAGGGCTGGGCTGAGATGAAACCAAAGCAGTGGACCTGCTGAAACAAACTAATGATGTATCTGTGCATATTTGTTCATTTAGGTGCTTTTTAGATTTGGATACCTTGTTTTCAGACTTGTAATTTAAGTTTCTCAGGGTTATGTTTCTTTCTGTTAAATTTTGGGTTTGAAGAAAGAGGAGGAAGGCAGCATGATACCAGATTGGTGGACTACTTTATATGCATGGATTTATTGTTTCTTGATGTGATTGAATGTAGCAATACTCAGATGCAAAGATAACAACACGGTCTTGATGGAGGGCACATTAAGACCAACAGGGGGAAAAAAATATCACAGAATTATGAGCTTTTGGTCAGGCCAGAAAATGCTCCCTTTTAAGCGTGAAATCCACATATTTTCCCACTGACCTACTGCTAATAGAACTGCCATTACCATATCTTGGCTCCAATTACAGGGGTTGTTGGAGGTATTATTGCTCTGTTTCTATGTGAGTGTTGTTATCCTATGTCAATTGTGGTGTAATTCCCATCCTCGTGGGTAAAGCATGGCGATCTATGTGATGTGGGTTAATTGAAAGGAGAGGAAGTCCTGTGAATCACTGGTAATAGGCATTAGCAAATTATAATGTTTTATTGGTTCCTCATTACACAAGCTTCGAAATCTGAGGAAGACTTCCTTCCAAAGGCCGGGGGGGCTGGGAAGGATGATCTGCATTTCATATCAGCTGCCATACCAAGCTACCCTCAGGCTAGCATATTTACTCTTTCATTTCTTGCATGTGTTCAGTATCTCTCCGCCTAAAATCTGGTTAATTTCTTTTTGTGTTGTAGCACTATTAATTTCTGCTGTTTGGATTAGTTTTGATGCCAAGTGTTTTAAAGTGAGGCACTGAGAGCCTGGTTTTATTTTGGGTAAAAACTCTTACTGTTGGGAGATACTGGAAGAAAAGACATCATGTAAAAGAATTAGGATGCATAATTTTTAGCGACTGACGTGTATCTTAATAACCCTTTGCTCTAATTGGCATTTTAATTAAAGATGACATTTTAATTGGTTATTTTACCAATTTAACTTTTGGTTATTAGCATCAGCTACTCCTTTCATTAGTGATAACTCATCTATACAGTCTCCACACCAATACTAGATGTTTTCAAATGTTTTTTTGCTGCTCTGAAGAGTCTGAAATCCATTTCTGTTGCTCCTCCAATGTACTCCTTGGCACTTACGCTGAAGTCTGCAGTGTTTATCACTTAAAGAAGTAGACTTAGTGTACCATAATATCACAGATGAACAAGAAAGGTTTTAATATCAAATAACTATAAATTAATTATCATTGTTGGTATGTTAAGCCTTTTAAATACAAACCAACTGTGCAATACTATTTACAGTCTAAGTGCCAGCTATTGTTTGGCTTTGCATTTTTCAGGCATTTGAAATACAGTCTTACAGTTTTTTCATACATTATTCTTAATCCATCCTTTGAATCCAATCTCAAATTTATATCTTGAATTTTACATGAATGAAAATAGAAAACGTGCTACTAAGTCTGAGATATAAGAATAGGTTACCCTTCTAGAAAGTAGGAGAGTGCCAAATATTCACGGGGAACAAAGAAAATGTAAGTACTGTATACAACCTTCAAAAAACCCCATGAAACAGCCAAGAAAACCCAAGGATGGGGCAAGGTTATGCACTTAATAGGGCTTAGTAAAACTGAGATTTTTGTTTTCTCTTTGAAAGAAGAGCCTTGGGTTCATTAGAAGAGCTAGAATCTTCAAAGGAGCCCGCAGGAGCCCAGCTGGGGCCTTGAATGGGGCTTTGAAAATCCAAGATTAAGAAAACTTACCCTCAGCAGCTTTAGGTTCTCCATTATTGTATGTTGCTTTTTAGGAAGCTGTCACGTTGTGCTACAGAGGATAGAAGTGTGGGTGAAATGATTGTCTCTATTCTTGAATGTTGCATAGGAGCCTTTTGAGAGCTAATTAATATTAACCACTTGAAAATTGCCTGGTGAAAGGCATGATATAAATAGAATATATGAGAAAAATTATTTATCGTTAAAAGTGAGCCATTTTTAAATACTTGTGCAAGAGAATTTAGGGTTGCTGGAGGTGCCAGATTGACAGCGCTGCCTGATCCCTTGCCCACAGAACATATGCACTGTGGGCAGCGTACTGCACATTAGCCTGTCTGTGCTTCTGCCCCATCCTAGATGGCTCGCTTCCAGCTTGCCTCTTGGCTCTGCTAAAACTTCCAGTTAATACCTGCTTTGGTGATGGTAGTATTATTTACTGTGGATGGTTGCTTGCTGTGTGAACAGGATGGAGACTATCTTTCTCAATTTCATTTTTCATTCTGTTCTAATGAAGAACATGGTATTAAATGGTTTATCTCGCTCAATTTTTATGTAAAGGAAAGAAAGCTCACAACTCGGGTTGATGAAATGTGAATCTCATGGTCACTGCCATTAGTTCTTTCACCATTTCATGTGGAGATAGAAAATTGTGTTCTTGTAAGTGCAAATGGCTGTGAAGATACTTCATAGCCTGATTATAGAAGCTGGGACAGAAAGTGATTTCCTTATAAAACACTGGCATTGTTTTGATTATGTTTTGTTCTTGAAAATATTATGCAGAGAAATGTCACTGTAGGTACTTAATGAAAAGAATTTCAGGTCATAAATTGTAATATGGGTTTCTACATTTTGTCTTTGTTATGCTGCTAATATCTGTGGTAAACTCCACAGATAAACTCTTTGTTACTACTGCTATTTTTAAGAGGCGTTCATGAAAATGGGCTGTGTTTATTTGTTTCAGCTAGTTTCATGAAGGGGTAAAAAGACAAAGGGCTGGGGGAGAGGAGTCACGACACTTTCTTCTTTGTTCTTACAAATGAATAAGCATGTTCAGGGTAAACAAGTGCATTCATAAATCAGAGACCCTAGCAATTTAACCAGATTATTTTTTTTTAAAATTGCTTTAAACATGACTTTTTTTTGAATGACAGTTGCTTTTATGGCTCATCATGAGAGAGCCCGATACTGCTCTTAGTGATGTTTGCTTTGTTTGTTAGTTGAAATAATGTAAAAACAGAAGGTAGCTGTTCAAGTGAAAGTATTGATGTTTAGCTTGTGTCCAGCACTGCAATGGAGTGCTAATAGCATCTTATGTAGTATAGTTAAATCTTGAGTGAATTAATGCATATCTTATAGCAATAAGAATCAGTTTCTTCAGACTGTAAATACTAGACTACAATTTGAATGTATTGAGAAGTTATTCATAGATACATCTAGCTGAGGCAGTTGGGGCAGGGTTTTTTTGTGAATATTTGTTTATACTGGAGTAATATAGTAGAGTATGTTTTATAGCTTACAAAACTTGCTTACCCATCCCTTTATGAAGCTCTTATGGAGCACATAGCCTTTTGCTTGCTTCAGTTATGTTTACTGACCAGGTCATGAATTTTCATGATGATTCTCGTGCAAAAGTCTGTGTTCTGCTTCCTATTATCTAGGAATGTTGTGTGCACAAATGCATAGTTGCTGAGTTAGGCTGGTTTTCTTTCTGCTCTTGTTTTGGAGAAAGCTTATTCAAATGCTTCTACTACCCAAAGTATTTCACAGCTTTCCCTTGTATTTCTGTACTCAGGGGCTCAATATTAGAGATCCACCTTCTACCAGAGGATGTCTGTGCAAAATAGTCTTGCAGCCAATCAATGCCACTCCTAATCTGGCAGGATAAAGCCGTGTATTCCCTCCCGCTCCAGGCGACTGCCTGTGCAACTCCCCACCACCTGCCAAGAAAAGACCAGACTTGGCTCTGTGATACAGTGGTATGGAGAATTAGGCAGTGGGCTGCCAGGCTACTAAAGGCAAACACACTCAAATTAAACAGAGATGTTCTCAGTTCGTGTTGCTGAGAAATATGAGAAAGGTCTCTTTGTGTGAATTGCAGCATCTGAGCTAGCTTGGTAGGCTGCGTGGTAATACTTGTCTCTGATGACAGCAGACATCTAACATGCCGTAGGTTTAACGCTCTCAGGCAGTGTGCTTTCCTCCTGGTATTGGTTTCTGGGAAGGATGAGCTGTCACCACTCTTGATGTGTGTAGAGAACAGAGGTCTCCCGAGATAAGGTTGTTCATTATGCTTCCTGAAGAACCATTAAATTTCTATTTGTGCAGTGTGATCCATTGCTTGGGTAGAGACATTGTTTTCTGAGCCTTTTCTTCTATTCTAACCTCTACTTCTGTGATTTTTTTAAGTTTTTCTTTTTTAATCTGCAAACAGCAAGAATGTAGAAATATGTAAGTAGTAATAATGCAGTATTTTCATGCAGAATCTCACAATGACAAGATGAAATATTATGAATTCTTACTGCATTATCTGGTATGTATTAGCCTTTATAAAATGGGACGTTCATATCATGCTGCTTTGTATAAATTTGCTCTGTTCTTAAAAACACAACAATACTGTGCCAGTATTTCAAGGTGGTTATTAGTATTATAAGGTAATAACGGTAACAATCTTTATTTTGGTTGAGACTGTTTAGGCTTCACCTAAACAATTAAAAGTGTTTGTTTTATTTACTTCAACTGCTTTTTCATAACTATAAGTACTGAGATACTGTATTTGTCTAAGACCTGTGTGCATGCTATTTAATAGCCGTCATTGAATGCGTGAGTTTGTAAAGAAGTGTGGAGTATTTTTGTGCATAATAGTATTCTGTGTATATTGGTTATATTTTTAGATGCAGGAATATGTTCAAAATTACCCTCTTACTCTGAAATGTTACTGGCTGTTGAAAATAACAGGACTGGGACATCTTTTTAGGTAGGGTAGAACTTTTTAATATTTGTAGATAATTATATTATGCAATTAATTGCAGAATTCTTCAGGCAGATATGGTTTCTGTGGTAGAGTATATAGTACCTTTTACAGAACTGTTTCAATCTTCTTTTTGCCAATGTGAGCATCTGCTGAACAAATTAATTAAATTTGAGTTTATAATTTCATAAACCAGATTTTTCTTGAAATACATACTCAGCCCAGCTGCTAAATCTCTTTCAGAGTTATTTCACACATGCTTTGTGATTAATGGTAAATTCAGATCGTTCTACAGATGAGATGCAGATATTAGCCAACTAAACACTGTTCTGTCCTTGATAGACTCAGTCCGTGTGCGTTTGATCATGTGAAGTAATTGTGCTTATTTTGTCAATGCAGATGATCTCTGACCTTCACATTTGTTTATCTTTTGAATGATACATGTTCTGTGTGGTGATTACCAGTTGTGTCTGAGAGACAGACAATATTTAGATGTAAATACAGCAGTGCACGTTTGTGGTCTAATTTAGCAGTGTTTGTGACATGAGTCACGTTTTAATAATTGGGAGGGCAAATTATATGACAGCTGTCTCAACAGAGAAAATAAGAATTGTTTACATTGTTAATTAACATTTATTTTTATGTTAATTACCGCATGTTTCAAACATACTTAGTTAAGTTTTTGGCACTTTTTGAAGGGCTGGAATATGTTTTGGGTTTTTTTGTTTGGTTGGTTTTTTTTAAAGAAAAAGAGGAACATACCCTCTAGTAAGCTTTCAAGCTGGGTGAGTTGTAGGTCAATGTTGTACATGCAGCCATTAAGGTACCAAGAGGGAAGGAAGATTTAGTAGTATCTTTCTCTGAGTTATTGGATTCCTTGAGGAAAGGCTTTTAAGGGTAATATTTGTTGCTCTGTACATGTTAGTGCTTATGTTTCTAAATATTTTGAAACTTGTATAATGGCAATGTGAAGATAGGCTGCTTGATACTTTTAAGGGAGGATTAAAACATAATTCCTAGGATGCTGAACATTACCAAAACCATCAGGTAGTCTGAAACTAAATGTATTTCTTGAAATGCAAAGTGATGTCCAGGTCTTAATCAGACTTGTGTTGTCTGGACTTTATGGGGAAGCTAAACTTATCATCAGTCATATGGAGGTCTTCTGCTGCTACTTTTCACAGGGTGAATTTCACCCTAAAATAATCTCTGATGTAAATGAAAATAGTTGCACTAGTGAGACAAGAAACAGTGTTATTTTTACAGTTATTCTGGCTTTTAAGAACAGTGTAAAAAATGTTTTGAGTTTGGCCATATCCCTTTCAGAAACAACAAGTAGGGAAAGTAATACTAGATAGAGCCTATAATTAACTTGGATGAAGGTGGATTAACAGTAGGCAGCAATTTACTGTTACAGTTTTGCTTTCAGGATCTGTTGAAAAGCTGTGGTACTATATGTTTGCATGATGTTAAATAGCACATAGAAATGAGGAATGAAATAAAAGTGCTACAGTAATGTTAATGTAATTTATGCAGTAAATAGCAAAAGAGATTACAAGTGGTGTTATAAAACATCTTGCAAACAGAGCCTTTGATGGAAATTTCTTTAATCTCACTGTGTGACCAAGAATCCTAGAACTTCTAAATACAGGCACAGGATATAGGTGAGGACAGAACTTGTAGGTAGGTCAGGTATCCATATTATTGAGATAAAAGGAGCGGTATCTGCACAGGTAGAAGTCATAGGATTGTCACAGTAGTTACTGCTATTTTTCAGGGCAGGTAACTTGTATGATGCAAAAAGATCTTCACAGTTATGTTACAGAAATGAGACAAACCAAGTCTACCAAGAAAAGACTGTGTCAAAAAAATCTGCTGCATATTAAGAGGCATAACAACTCTCAAAGCTGTTTCCGAGGTTTTTAAAAAAGTGAAAGGCCTCTTTTTTTTTTTGCCTTCACAAGGTTTATCATTGATCTGAGTAGCTATACATTTTCTTTAACCTAAATGAATTTAATAAAACACTTTGAGGTGTATTTGCTTTTCACACAAAAAAAATGTTAAAAATTTTTGTGAGACTCCTGAAAAACTGTGTGTCAAGTCAAAATTCAACTTTTAAGGAGGAAAAGGAATAGCTCTTGATGAAGGGCTTGTTGCAGACAACTTCTTTTGGGAAAGGAGCAGATCCATATCTCCTCTAGAGTAGCACATTTATTGGAGCAACTAAAATTTTCAGCTCTGACAAACCAGAAAAGATGAGATGTTCCTGCAGTAAGACACAACTCTCTACTTTGAGTGGAGAGATGTTAATGGCTGGTAAATTACTTGTATGGAATTATTTCAGCAGGACTTGATCAGATGTATTAGTGCATTTAGGCTTCTTATTTTTTCTTTTTTTTCTTTTCTTTTTTTTTTTAATGACTTCCTAACATTTATTTGACTGTATCAACCTCATGTATTCTGTAATTTAAGAAGTGTGGTCTGAAGGAAGAGATTCCTCTCAGTTGATTTCATGTATCAGTTGCCAAAGGTCTGCCTTACATAGTCAGCATGTTGTCTGTCGGCAGTCAGTAGAAAGAAGTAGGGATTTGTAGGTCATGATTCACCTGAGCTATTTTGCGTGGGAAGAATCCTACTCTAAAAATGCTTATTTATTTCCTCAAACTACAGAGAGACTACTGAGCCTTTAGTTCAGACTTAGGCATCTGTATTTTTTTCAGATGATTCCCACTCAAGATGGTCTCACAGACATTGGCTACATTCACATCTCTAGGAAGAGCAATCTGCTTAAAAGTGGAGTGTGACACTGTACTTTTGAGTACCTTACTGTCTTGAGATGTATTTTTAGGACATTCAAGAGTGAACATGCCCTCTGTTCTAAGTAGACACAAAGCTACTTCCCATAGCGATAATATCCTGTGCTACCTCAAACCCTTTGTAGTTCTATGGTTTTGGTAAAGCTTAGGACTATAGATATTCTTGTGTTTCTAGTCCCATGTTATTTTTAGGTAAAGCTATTTTAATGTAACCTTTGAATGGACTTTCAGCTTTGAGGTCCTCAGAAACAATTTGCAAAGTGCTTTGACATCTTGCAATGCAGTTGTATATTTGGTATTCTCAGGGTCTGTTTGAGTCTCACTTGAATGGATCGAGAATTAGATAAGCCAGACTTGATCCTAAATAAGAGTTTGCTTAGATACTCATGTTAACAGAAGAAACTTTTGAATATATTCAAAATTGTGAGGATAAAATTAGTGTGTAAAAATATATGGAGTGAGCAATTACCTGTGTTGGCAAAGATTGATGCAGACTGCTTGAAGAATGTAAAATTCAGCTTAAAATTTAACCTGATATACCTAGCCTTTAAAAAACTTCCTAGAGAATTCAGATCTATTGGATTGTTTAATATTCTCCTGTGAGGAACACTGTGAGCTGTGTCACTTGGGAATTTAAAGCAATGCCAGAATAAAGCATTATAAAATACTCTACAGTAATTTATTCTGCCCTGGCAGGTCAGGAAGCTAACTTACCTAGAAGGTCTTTCCCAGCTCAAATTCAAACAAGTTTGTGATCCTGTGATTGTGAAGGCTAATAAACTGCCACTGTTAAAGGTCATCTTTTTAGTTCATGGTTAAGATGACAACAGCTACTGCTGCTTTCTGTCTTCAAATATTTGAATATACTGCTTGTCACTTGACTCTGTTTCTATAAATAATATTTGTAAAGCTTTTGCACAGCACACCCCCACACCCATACACCCACCCAGCTATATCATTTGGTCAGCTATCTCTCTGTTCTGCAGCCCCTAGGAGCTGCTTGTTGTTTTAGCCACATACTTGTTTGAATCAATCAAATTAATTGTGAGACTAGTGTGGACATGGATTGAATACTGAGGCACTAGGTGCAGTGGAGCATTGCTTGCAATGTTTAATCAGCACCCATATGTAATTTCTTGGGATAAGCATGGGGTTCACCTGAAAGGCTTCCACTAAACAAATACTGAAAGAACTGGTGACTTTTGAAGCACCCATGAAATTGTCAGAGACATGTTCTGTGAAGATAGGTATGATTATTATTTTTTTTCTCTATCACTTGTAACAGGCATAGAGTTAAAAATGTTCTGGAAAAGCAGCTGACTCTTTGATCCAATGGAGTTATTTAGCAAGTCATGGTAGACCAAGAGAGGCTGTGTGATTTAATAGTATTCTTAAGATTTAAGGATTTAGATTTATCAAAGTGGGGAGCGTAAGTCCTCATTTCCTGTAAAGGTAGGGGAAGTGAATGTAACTATTTCATGTAAGATTAACCGGTGAACCTCCAGTATCTGTTTCTGTGTTTGAATATAAAAATTACTCAAGAGGCAATATATTTGAAACTTTAGTCTGTGCTCCTGTTTCTCATATTCATAGCCTATAAATGCAAGAGAACGCCCCTCTCCTTGGACAGCATTGTCATTTGTGGAGTGGTAGCAAAATTGTAACACATGTGGGGTATTGAGAAATACCAGATACATTAGTTTCCATAGAGCTACCATATACCTAGGTATTTCCCAAAGCATACTGCCTCTTTCTTCCTGGAAATTTTGTAAAGTGGGCAAAAAGTTATTTAATAATTTGTCTGGGATTTCCAGTGTCTTGGCAATCTGGTTGGAGCAATAGCTGTAGATAACTGGAAGTCCCAGAAGAACAGCCACTGCTCAGGCACAGATCAGCTGCATCCTTTTTCAGCATGCCAATCAAAACTTAAAAGCAACAGAAAGGAACGTTTAATAGCTCCCTAGGAAACAAAATTTCAAAGGTATGCAAGATCTCGGCTATTCTTGATTAGCCTTTCTCTTTCTCATGAGCCTTGTAAATTTCTCTGTCCCATTAACTGAAACAGCCTCCTTATGTAAGAAGACTGTTTGACATCCAGATATGTGTACTTGCATTTTTTGATTAAATTGTACTTTTTTGCCTACTTTTTGCATCATACACCTAGAACATGAGAATATGCTTTCCAACTTTCCCTTCATTTCCAGCTCAGGGCTGTCTTTTTTTTTTTCCTCTTCATATTCCTTTTGGATTGTTGCTACGTTTTCCACAGTATGTATCTCTTCTTTTTCAATGTATCCCTTCTGTTGTAGGTGCAGTGTTATAAGTTTACCATATTAGTAGTATATTTAACATGTACGCAAATAAAAATACTCAGTTTTCCTATCGGTCCTGAAACATTGTAAATGTAAAATTACACCATATTGTATTCATGAGGAGACATCGTATCTGTTTCAACAGTACAGAGGAACATTCACAACAACTTTGGCCAGAAATGGAGAAATATCTCACTGAAACTAGAGATGGGGTTGAATTAACTGTTCAAACTGAAATTTGTCCAGTGCGGCACCTCTGCAGAAGTACTGTAAGGCAGATTGAAATGTAGACATTGTACATATTGTTCAAAAGATTGCGTATGTAGCAGGACAGTGTTGGTAAGATAGCCAAATTTCATTTAGGTCTGATACTCAGTTATGTATCCTGGGACAGAGTACTGTGCATGCAACGAGACTGTCAACCCTCACATCAAATCTTTAGGAGAGACTGTAGTGAAAGGCTAGACTGGACTACCTCTCAAAAATATCCTTTGTATTCCCTTTCTTGTGTTTTCTTTATTGCTGATACTCAATGGCCAAAGAATTGGCTGATGGAAGAGAGAAGGCATTCCCTTCTGGCACTGGTTCCAGGTTTGAAATAAAATTGCTATGTAATAGCAGCTCTACATCCTGTGTGTAGCATTCAGCCTGTTTGGTGGAGGTTACTGTGAAAGATAAGGATTTGAGAAAACCAAAAGGTTTTGAGTTGTTATAACTGGTACAATAAGGGTTTCTGAAACTATCAGGATCTAGAACAGTCTCCTTTTTTTTTTAAAAAAAAAAGTGTTATTTTTAACTTTGCTTGCTGAATCACTGTCAGCCAGGGTTAGCTTGTGCATTCAGTTAGATGATGTAGAGGCAATCAGCATCCTGCTTTTCATAACAGCATTTAAAGTATTAGATTTACCTTTGGTTTTTTCTTTAATGTGTGTGGATATAAAAATGTTAAATATTCATTGGCTAAAGCCACGAACAACGCAAACAACTGTAATTCTATCTTTGCTCATAATGATGACTCCAACATAGCATTCTGTGCTGAACAGGAATTTTGCCCTATGAAATGCAGAGTATAGGATGACACCACTTACAGAAATAATACAAAATGTTTCAGCCACACATGCACTTAACAAAAGAAGAATCATCTCTGTACTTGTCCTTATGTGGTTGCTTTTAAACACCATTATATTGATTAGAAAGAGCTGTATACACTGTAGCTTTTTGTACTGCTGTGAATGAGGAGTGTATTTGGACCAGTTTTACAGGTGTTTGAACTAGAATTAATTTTGTATCAGAATAAATAATTCTGTAGGCAAGCCTTGCTATTTAGAGAAATTTTGTTGGCTTACTAGCTGCCTTCCCAGGCTGCTTTCATCTGGTGCAGACAAGCCTTTCTATGGCACTTCTATCATACATGATTGCAGAGAACAGATACTGGCTTCTTATTCTGAATGCTGGCTAAAAGCAGTGTTCTTTGACATTGCTCTCAAATCCTCCAAGAGTCAACACCATCTTCTTTTCCTGAAAACTCTTTGTGTGCCTGATCACGAGCATGAGTTTTATGAGGAGCAGCTGGGGAGGGTGGTTTAGTCTGGAGAAGAGGAGGCTCAACAGGACCATATTGCACTTTACAATTACCTGAAAAGAGGTTGTAGCCAGGTGAGGGTAGGTTTCTTCTCCCAGATAGCAAATGATAAGAGGAAATGGCCTCAAGTTGCACCAGAGTAGGTTTAGATTGTATATTAGGAAAATTGTCTTCATGGAAAGTGTGGCCAAGCATTGGAACAGGCTGTCTAGGGAGGTGTTGGATTCATCGTCCCTGGAAGCATTTAAAAACCATGTAGATTTAGTGCTTAGGGACATGGTTTAGTGGTGGACTTGGCAATTCTGGGTTGGACATCAAGTTGGACTTGATGGTCTTAGAATCATTTAGGTTGGAAAAAAAACTTTGTTTGCAGTCAAACCTATACAGAGATCCTAAATGCTTTCTGCCTGTGGGAAAAGACTACAAAAAAGCTAGGAAGCTTTCATGATTAGAGGTAAGCTTTTTTTTGAGGTCATTGTGAAGCTATTGCTATGGGTAAATTATTAGAGCCACACTGGGGTACCAAAACACCTAGAGGATTTGTAGGAGCATATCAAGGATGGAAGTTAGATCTCTGGTATCTCTGAACTGCCTGCCTTCAATATGGAGCTGAATTACTTTGCAAAGCTTTGTAAAATGTTAGTGGTGAGCCTCATTTTTTTTTTTTTTTATTGCAACAACCTGAAGGATCAGCCCCAAGGACAGTGGGGCAGAGGTGATGCCTTGCACAACAATATGCCTGGCTGCTCCTCTCAAGGGAGTCTTGGGGCCTTGACATTCTCCCATATCTTCTCTCGGCCATGCTGCTATCCCTGGCTACACTGATGGGCAGGAGCTAAGGCTGATTTGCCAGCATCTTGCGTTTTACTTTAGTTGTATACTGAGATTTACAGCTGACACTTGCTTTTGATCCTGGCATAGATGCTGTTGTGTTTGAAAGAGATGAACAGGTATTGTGTTCAATTTCTGTTCCCTCCCATTCCCCAAATTCTGCATCATGGTAACTGCATGTAAAGTAGAATCTCCATCTTGATAGTGAGGTATTAACACTGAAACATGGTGTGTTTTCCCTCTAAAATTTGCATTGCCTTTCCTATCAACAGCATACCCACAAAATAACTCCTGTATCAATATTTCCAGAAATGCTTTAACAAAAACATAACTCTCCAATGCTCTTAACCATAAAACCCTATCAGGGCAGCTGGTAATACACAGGATGCAGCTCAACAGGCTTATCCTACACAAAAACAAAAAAATTGAAAAGCACAAAATAAAGCCACAGTTTCATACCTGTACCTGCTTCAAACTAACTACAAATTCACTTTAATGGTGGCAGAAGTTGAGGATGTCTGTGTGGGCATGATATGATTCTGAAAAAGAGAGTAACCTGTGAGGGCTCTAATGCATCCCTGAAAACAGTAACTACCACAGAGCAATGTCTTGGTGTGTAACCTCATAGGTAGCTATCAGAATGTACCTTATGAAGTCATGGAGTTTTAATGCATCAGAAAGTCACCAACAATGGGAGGAAACCCAGGATAAAAAAACCCAACAAACAAAAAACAACCGTCATTATCTAGATTTTTTTCCTGAGGTTGTAGAGCAACTTTTCCTTTGTAGAACTGTGAAAACTGATGAAGACAGAGTAATTCCTTACAGCTCCCCTTTCCTGTCCATGCTACCCAACCAGATCGACTTGCAACATCCAGACTCTCTAAAGATATTTGTCTTAACTTCCACCAAATATTTAGTGAATGTGCCACTTAAGGAAAAATAATAATAAAAAAAATAAATATGGAGGAGGCCTTCAGAGAGCTTGAGGATGCTGGTTGCTTCCTGAAAATCCTGTCAATGTAAACTTTTCAAGAACTACGTGTGTTGGTAATAAGGGTAGTACAGAAAGGATAGCTCTGGTGATTCTCAGAATATAGTCTGGGGTTGTTTCCCATAGTCTGAGTAACCTGTAGTTCACAGTGTAGCAAAACAACAAGTTCTTTCAGGCTAAGTCCACCTGAATTTAGACAAATAATAGAGGTACCTAAACCAGCTTAATCACTCTGAATGCCTTCCATAGCACATCTCAAGAGGAGGAAATCACTAAGCCCCAGTCAGACATAGGTTTCAAAATGTTTTCCTCATTGCCTTGTTTAATAAGTAAGTCTAAGGATGCTTCTAGCTTGCATAGCTTGCTCACTTTCTTTAGGCCTGTCTTTGTAGTGCTAAATGCTTAATCTGCCAGACTATTTTATTATAAGTATCTGTAAGTGATTAGGCTTATTAATGAATGAATGTTATGTGTCTGTTAAGGGAATAAAATTGTAAAAAAAGCTCTGATTTATCTTTCCTTTTGCATTTGTTGATGATCTAGTAAAACCAATGTTATTTAGTGTGTGATCATTAGGATTTCTAGCACTCTAGATATTTTATTCTGTGATTGTGTGCATGTTAAATATCAGTGTAAAATGGTGAATAATAAATCGGGTGTCACTGTTTAAAAAAAAAAGCAAGCCAAAAGCATTTTAATTACAGCTGTTTATGTTGAAAAGGCTGAAGACCATGGAACAATGTGCTGAATGGAATGAGCAAGAATTGCCACCCTGTGCTTTGCATGTTAAAAGTAATGAGGGCAGTCCAAACAAAATTATTTGTATTCTGTCCAACTTTGGCTTCAAAACACCATACAGTTCCACAGAATAGCTTAATTGCCTGCTATCGCGTAATTGCCAGGCATGGGGAGTAATATAATTTACATGTCTGACCATGAAATGAACCAGGGAAACTGCTGGGTTTTAACAGCATGGTTTTGACTTATCGGAGCTTTAGAATTGTTACAGGCATAAATCCAGATGCTGATAGCTGTAGCAGTACCTCATGTTTTATCTTCCTGCATCCTGGCATCATAGACTTGTGACTTTTTGTGGATCCCCAAAACTGTCAAGTGGGGGGAACTGCAGGTTGTACCTGTGAGGCCTTGGTTAGGATTGGGAACGGTCTGTGCCTGGGAGTGGTGTCTATGTCTCAGTCTCTGTGGAAACAGTGAGAGAAAAGCTGGGTGTGCTTGGGAAGGTTATCTGAGTGGTGTCTTAATTCAATAAAAAAATCTAATTTTATGGAAATTTTTAACAGTGCAGTTTTAATGTCTATTTTCTATATATATTTCTATTTATATTTCTATTTTCTGGGCAGTTAACATGCAGTACAATCCTGCTATTTATTTCACTGACTTTCCCAGGATGCTCTAAATGATGAGTAGAAAGGTGTTCTCTAAGTATTTGAGTCTACTTTGGTGAGCGTATTTGTAATATGATGCTTATCTGTG
This sequence comes from Falco biarmicus, assembly GCF_023638135.1. Classification (NCBI taxonomy): domain Eukaryota; kingdom Metazoa; phylum Chordata; class Aves; order Falconiformes; family Falconidae; genus Falco; species Falco biarmicus. The sequence goes on along the minus strand of NC_079292.1, from coordinate 32,360,678 downwards.
TCATTTGCAGGAGGTGGTGATTCTCAAAAGTTAGAATAGCAAGCAGAGTTGGTTACATTCTTAGGTGGGACTTAACAACCTAAAGCTGTGTTTGGGAAACCAGCCTCTGCCTGGGTATACCTTCTGTCATTTAGTAGCTTTGTGTATAATTGTTGATATTCCTATGATTTCACAAGGCAGATGCATCTTCTGTTTGCTTCTAGTTATTTTGGAACAGACATGTCCTTATTGTATGATTAGTCCTTTGTTGATATTGTATTCAAATTTATACAAAGATAAATATGGGTAAGAAATAGCTGCCTCACATTGTAGTTGTTGAGAATAACTACAATTTTATTCCTTGTTGGGACACTTTTTGGTCTGAAGGAGAAATTGTATCCCATAGGACAACATGCTGTCAGTGTTTCTTTGTATCAATATTGAGCCCTTGATTTTGTCTCACTGTTCAGTTTATCCCACCCTTGTGGAGTCACCCAACCTGTGGTAACAGCCTAAGTCTTTCTCCGGTGTAACTGGATCACAAAAAGAAAGCTTGCTATTTTAGTTGTGGGACTAGACATCTTTCGGGTTTTTTGTTTTTAATTCAACACTATCAAAAAAGAACTTTTCGTGGACTGCAGCAGGTTTTGCCTTTAAGTCCCAAGTGAAAAATGCAAATTTGAGAATACTCAGAAATCCAAGATACCAACAACAACCAAACCAAAAATGGAGCAATGAGTTGTTTGGCATGGCATGAGCCTAGTGACATCTATTAAAAAACATAAGTAGCTTTCATTGCAAATACAGAAGGTTAGTTCAGATCCTCCTAGAAGCACCTTTCAGACTTGACTGTCAGTTCCCAGTCTTTGTTTCTGAACCTCAGGTTTAGGCACCTAGGGTGAAAAAACCAAAAACCAACCCCCTCAAGCCTCCCCAGCCATAGATGCCTAAATATGGATTTCTTTCTTTAGAAGCAAACTTCAGGCATCAGCTTTACAATTTTTGGCCTAAGTATAAATCAGTTACTGTAGAGTAGCATTTGTACCTTAGGTATGATGAGAAGACAGTTTAAGCTGATAGTAATATTGGTAATGACTCCACTGAATTTTGGATATATTTATTCTAAGAGAAAATAAACTTTCAATGTCATTTTATTAGAGACAGACTGCGTGAGCTAGTGTGTACCATTCCATACACTGTATCTCTTATTCTGTATGCATTAGTGAAGGCATGTTGTGAAATTATGCATTTAAAATTAAAGTGGCATTCAAATTATTCTTTATGGGGGCTTCATCTACTCAGTTATTCAGTTTATACACAATTGACTTTCAATTGCACTGAAGGAATGAATATTCCACAATGTTGTTCTCAAAAATGACAGAAAAGACACTGTCTCTTTCTCTTGCAGTTAGCAGAACTTTAATTTTCTGGCAAACAAGTCTTGTTTGCAGTTTGTCTTGTTTTATTTCCCACCTACTATGTGCAGCCTTTAAGAGAACTTTTGCAGGAGGTGTGGGGTTTTTTTTGGAGGGGGTTTAAAAGTTGTTGTATTTGCTAGGACTTAGTATTCTGACTACAGGGACCTTGTCAGTGTTATACAGGGTATTACTTTTTGAAAGCACTGAGTAGGAGGTGGATGATGATGATGAAAAATTCTTTGCTCTTTCCTTTAACTTTTCCTGGATGTGTGTAGCTGGAATTCACTAACTGTTAGCAGTGAATACTCTGTGTGGCTGCTGCGGTGTAAAAGAGGATGAGAAGAGGATGAGTAGGATCCTGCATAGGTTCATTGTCCCAAGTATTAAATAAAAAACCCAACAGTACTAGTTATTTTTAACATTATATTTTTTTTTTAAAAAAACACACCACCAAGGCAAATAAACACCTCTGTCCCCACACCTGTTAAAAGACAGATGAACAGTTACAAAGAGTGACAGCAAATTGCAAATCAATCTTGATGATTTTTTTTTTTCCCCCAACAGGTTCACAGTCAGGATGTAACCTTCTGTAAAATGGAAACCTGTGAAGAAAGATACAGATAGCAGTTGGAGTTAAAAGTAGTGGATGAATATTTCTCTTCTTAAACATCAGCATTTTAAAACGCTATGGTGATTTGGAAAGTTCTAAGAGTGAACTGCAAAGTTTTCCTCAGCTCTACCAATGGGTTTCTTAGTCATTTCTCCAAGTCATTGATGTTCAGAGATGGTGTGTGATGGGAAAAACACCATGTCTCTGTGTTTGTAGCCCCTGTTTTAAGGATTAGTTTGCTGTATTGCCGAACAGATTTCCTTTTGAAAGGCAAGGAGTGAATGTGATGGATTTATCTTCAGAGATGAACAAACATGGAAGGAATCCAGTAAGTCATAAACTAGAAGATCAAAAGAAGGTAAGATTATTTTTAATTATACTTAATTATATTTGAATCACTTGCAAATTCTTTGATTTTTAGTAAACAGGAAATTAATGTGCTTCTGAGGGTAGACTGCTATGTTCACACACTATTGCAGTACAGTGAGTTGCTGTTATGGGACTCAATTTTTTCACTGTCTAGTAATTTTCTTCTTAATACTGCTTGATTACCTGGTAATTTTGTGTCAAAAGCTCTGAATTCATCTAGCAATTTCTTTGGCAAAGCATTTACTCATGATCAGTGCTGAGTTCATGGCAGAGACCTGCTGATCCGAAGTAAGTATTTGATAATCAGCCTGTGAGACTGTTTGAGATCGTAGTCTTCTGCAGTGGATGTGTCGGTAGACCCTTCTCCCATTGTATCCTACCTGTAGTTCTGTATATTTTGGTTTTCAGATAACTTGTTGTTGTTCAGGTTTTACCTTTCAGTACCCAAGGCAGTTGAAGCATGTAAATTCATGCTTCCACAATATGGAAAATCTTTTGGAAATCCCGCTTTTGCAACAGACTGTCCAAAAAGGCTCATGTTCCCAGTTCATCTCCTTTGCTTTTTCATACTGGTCTGGAAATTTTTCTAATGCTTATTTCATAAAACTCAATTTCATGCTTTTTAATATCATTGGGTCCTCCCTTTTTTTTTACTTTATTGGTAGTTTGATTTTTCCTGAAATTTTTTTGCTATTATGTTTTGTTCTTTTAATTTTATTCTTTTAATCTGCAGTTTATTAGAAGTTCAAAACTCTGTAATACTTTTTGTACCTTGGCTCTAACGTAAGGTCTACACAAAATGGCAGCTAGCAGAGAAAGTGCATTCTGGTGTAGCGTTCTGTGGCTGTAGTACGCTTCATTCTAGGCCTTAAAATGAGATTTACTGGCCTTTTTGCATTACTGCATAGGTTCATTGAGGCTTTTAATGTCTCAATCATGCATCAGTGCAGGTTATATACTTTATTATTGCACAGGCTAATTTTAAAAAATGCTGCTGGGTTGGATCTCTTTTCAAATTTTGGTTTGAAAGCTGCTGGCTAAGGTTTTAAATAACTTTCAACTTGTTTCAGAAAAATACAAATTGGGAGATATTTATCCCAATTTAATACAATAATATTGCAGGCAACATAAATGAAAGAATTTTAAGACCTAGAAAATCAAATACTTGGTTTTAGTGCCTCTGAGATTTGTTATGTGTTAATCTAAGTCATTCAGTCACAGCCAATAGCCTTTAAAGTGCAGAGGATTGCTGGAAATATACCATGATAACACATGATGAAACGATTGCAATGTATATTCAGCTTTTGAGTGCAATTTTTGTAATGAAAGAGATACAGAGGTATGTGATAGGAGATAACTGCTTTAGAGCATGGGACTTTCTTCAACTTCTAGTTCCTACTTTTCTGTGGCACAAAAAAAGGCTGAGAAATATTAGCATTAATCTCACCATCCAGTGAACTTTTTTCTGAACCATTACTCTGTGATCTGGAATAGAGTATGCTCAAGTACCCTTTTCCCCCCACCCCCCTCTTATTTCAAAAGGATTTTTTCCCCTTCATGTCTAAAACCTGCAGATTCACTTCTAGAGACTGAGTCTTCAGATTGCTTAGGAGGAGAAAGTTTGTTTCAAAGAGGATCTGTTGTACCTCAAGGTCAAATGTTTTCTTTGAGCTGGTCTGTGGATATTTTATCCAGCTGTAGAACTATGCAACAACCACCAAAGTCTCTGCTGCTTCTAAAAGACTCTGCTCCTGTGGTGTGGTTGAAGCTGAAGAAGTAAATGTGATGATAATACACTGGTTAGTTTTCATTACATTCAGGGATCCTTACTAGTAATTTAATATCACTGATATGCTAGTATCAAGTTCATTATAGAAGGCTAATATTTCAATAAAGGAAGGCTTTAAAAGTGATGGGGAAACACAAGCAGTAGTAGCAATTTGGCTATCTCTTTATGCTACATTGATTGTAAAGCAAATTTTGAAATATGTTAGAAGGAGTGAGTGAAATAAAAATGGACCAATTTAGGAAATATTAGTTGATTTACTGGCTGACATAGAGCACCACTAAGGCATCTATCTGAATCAGACCAGGCAGAAGTCAAGCTGAATTGTTGTATAAATAACGTTGTATAAATAAATGAAAAATTCTGTGTTCTGGGAAGACTCAGCTGTTCTGTTGCTGCAGAATGTATCATCGCTGGACTGTTGTATGCATAAGGAGATTTAGGAAAAATGGAGAAAATCTTCATGTTAAGGATATAAAATTTCTTGGGTAGTTTTAAAAAGGCAGACTGTGCTTTGGCATTTAGCTTTTCTAATACTTTCATAACTATGCTATATAGTTACTTTCTTATGATCTGGATTTAGGCCTTGACAACTATGTTTATATAATTTTCATGTTATCATGTCTGTAGGACACTCAGATACGCTCCTTATCTCAAAACCCATCAAATGCTATCACCTGCATTTTAAAGAGGTGCATACTTTTTTTATGGTTGCAGAACTATCAAGCTCCTTAACCTTTCTGTAGCTGCAAGATGCGAAGATCGGTTTACTGATTTCTGGCAGTAGTCTATGTTTGTGGGACTGGAGGTTTCTCGGGGCTAATACTCAGGTGTTTGAACCTCTTGAGTTCAAAATGAGGCTCAGGCACAAAGTGAGAGCTTTTGGTAGCTGTGTGGAACCAGTAAGTTCAATTTCTGTAGCTCAAGTGTTGCGAAAGGGAGGGAGGCAGACCAACAGAAGGCGGTGCAGAGAGGTAAAAGATCTTAGAAAGATCATTGTAATCAGTTAATTTGACCTCCTACAGAAAAGAGGCATAGGACTTCTCTCTACAAATTCTTCTAGCTGGGTACAAAGCCTAAAGAAGTTGGTAATGAGCTGGAATGGGCAGTTCTGGGATGTCCATCAGCGTTATCTGCTTGAGGGACTGTGTGTCCATAGTATCTCTGTCCAAAATGTGTTGTTCTTTCTTCCATGCTGTAGGTGCCAGGCATACAGCTCCATCCATGTAGAGATTTCAGGTTAAATTGTGTGCTTCTGCATCTCTGTCATTCCCAGTGTACTGTAATTTTTTGTTTTAGAAGTATGATCATATTCAAGGTTTTAGGACATAAATGCCAGTAAGTAGCAAATGCTTGTATACCCATTTACAATATGGTATGCATGGTTCATTATTTTAGTGCATGGTAAATGGTAGAGAGCAGTATGAACTAGTTTGAATAACAGGTTTCTATATGCAACTTGTTGCAAATAAGTTTTGAGACTGGCTTATCAATCTGTATTTCATCATTCAGCAGGGTTCTTCAGTTTTCAAAATCAGCATAAAAATTTGTAATCTGCTGCCACATGCATGGTTTGTGCTAGTCAAATTGTAAAATGCATATGTAAAATTTCCTGACTACTCCAGGCGTTTAATTGTAATGTTTCCCCCCACAAGAAAGTCCCATTGTGGCCATTTCTCTGACAGACTGGAAAGGTTACTTGGTATCTTTCGAAAAACACCTGCTTGCCTCAGGAAGGCAAAGCCAAGCCTTGCAGCCGTGACCTTCTTAAAGTCTAGAGACTGGGGTGGGAGCCCAAGAGCGGCTTCACTGTAAGTGTATTGCATAAGTGTGAGGCAACATGCTGGCAGACTGCATAGGTTGCAATACCCTCCAGTATCATTTATGTACTTGACCCTGTGTAAACCTATAAAATTTTCAGAACTATAGTAATGTACAAAATACTTCCCAGTATGATAGTACGTAGTCCCTTAAAGGTTTGGCATATCTGCCTTATCTGCTAATTTACTACTTTCTGTTCCACAGTGTCTAGGGTGTTTCAGAGAAGCTCAGAGTCCCTATCCTCGCTCACACCAAAAGATGTGCACCTAGATTTGAAATCCATCATGCAGAATACGGTAGTAGTAATGTTCTTGGTGGAATTGCTACTTTCCAAAAGAGGAATCTTTGCACTCTGTGGTGTTTTAACCCCAGCCAGCAACCAAGCACCATGCAGCCGCTTGCTCGCTGCCCCTCCCCCCCCAAGGGATGGGGAGAATTGCAAAGGAATGTAAAAGTCAAGGGTTGAGATAAGAACCATTTAATCATTGAAAATAAAATAAAAATGAAATAAATCCCACCAATAATAACAATGACAGTTATTATGAAAAAGAGGGAGAGGGTGGAGGAATGAAGTCTGAAGGGAAGGGAGGAAGGAAAACAAGTGATGCACAATACAGCTGCTCAGCACCTGCTGACCAATGCCCAGCCAGTCCCTGAGCAGTGAGCAGCAGGCCCCAGCCAACCCACTCCCCTGTTTATATACTCAGCATGATGTCCCGTGGTATGGAATATCCCTTTGGCCAGTTCAGGTCAGCTGCCCTGGCTGCGTCCCCTCACAGTTTCTTGTGCCCCTCCAGCCTTCTTGCTGGCACGACCTGAGAAACTGAAAAGTCCTTGACTTAGTATAAACATTACCTAGCAACTACTAAAACCATCAGTGTGCTATCAACACTGTTCTTACACCAAATCTCAAAGACAGCACTGCACTAGTTACTAAGAAGAAAATTAACTCTATCCCAGCTGAAACCAGGACACACCCCCACTGACACCATTGACATATGGCTTGGAGTTCTGCACGCACAAAATGGTCACAGGGATAGTTTTTCATCACATTTTCTTTTAAAGTCTTTCAACCAAAGGCCTCGGTCCTTGTGTTCAGAGGCTGATCCAAGCTAAATGACAATGAAGGAGAGTTTTCAGTACTTCACCATCACATATACACAGACACCACTCCCCCCACCCCCATTTTTAAATATGAGAAAGGGCAAGGATCTCAGTTGCTTTCAGAACAGATGGCATTATTTTCTTCAGTCTTTCTTTTTGTAGGCAGATGAGCCACTGAACACAGAGGGATTTTTAATAGACACCAAGACAGTATTACTAGGCAATAATTAAATGTACTTAATAAGCAGAAATACCAAACAAGCCTTGCCAATTGTTGGATGTTTTGCTGGTCTCCCCAGTAGCCATTTGGAGATTAACTAACCGTCCAATAATCAGTCACTTTTTGCTTGACAGTGTAAAATAGTAGTTTGCTGTCAAAAGCATCAGACAGTCTTGATAGGCAAGCTTTTAAAAATGAGATCAAGAGAGAAGGTTTGGAAGGGACAGATGAAATGGGAGGAATCAGCATGTGTATCACATTGTTCCTCCATTCCCTACCTGCTTGGTCTTAGTTGATATTCAATACATGGAGCATTTTGGGAAAATCAGATGTCATTGTCATGAGGTAGTTGGGCCAGGAGCACAATTTGTTCTTGCAAACATGCTCATACTGCTGTGTCTATGCTTCCAATTTTCACATATCGGTTCTCATTTTTATGACTAATTCTGTAGTCACCCAACACCTGTTTTTAAAAATAATGGCATGAAAGACTGGTTAGGCCAGGGTTGTTGCTATTCTTATTTAATAGATCATTTTAATTTGAAGGCCAAGGATCCGGATGATGTTTCTTGTTATCTCAACAAAAAGTTGATTTCTCCTATTCTGTTTTTATTTTTCCCTCTGAGGCCACTCTAAATGAGCTTTCTCTCCCTCCCCCTCTACCCATCCTAGTCCCTTCTACACTTATATACATATATGTGTATGTTCTGTGTGGGTTTTGTCCATCTGCCCATCTGCGTCTCTGTCAGGGGATGCTTTGCAAACAACTGGAGGTCTGAAGATCTGGTGAAGAGTCAGAGACTTAAGCTCAGTGTTCACTATTATCCCTTATCTCACAACAGCTGGCAGGTTTTTTCTTTCAGAACTTATATTTAGTGTTTTAACCAAAACAAGTGGGGTGAGGGGATAGTGACGGGTCTTCAGGGCTGAGGGAAGAGGTTTGTTCTCTTTTTGTTTTGCTTCTGTTTTTTATTTGATACCTTTGAATTAGGCAGAGTTAGGAAAAGCCCACCCACCTGATGAGAAGAAATAGGCTGGGGGTATAAAACTAGCGTTACTTCCCAAATTCTTTGTTATGTCACCCTATCATATATTACTTCTGTCTTTCCCTTAAGCTGTCTCCCTCTGTGCTCCATGAATTTTCTGTTTCAAAATTTATGCTAGGAAGACTTGAATTATTTCCCTCTCTGCCAAACCTCCCTGGGGCCCCACCACCTGACTCCTCTCACTTGCTGAAATTGTTCCATGTGCTTTGCTAGTGCAGTTGTTCCAATAAAAAAAACCAAAACAACAAAACACCCAACAAAAACAACCTTTACAGGCTCACTAAATGGTGTTAAATATAATCTAATGAAATGTGAATCCCATATTTAATAATTCGTGAAGTAAATTCATGTCCTCTGCTGCATGTTTACAGGGTTCTTTCCTCCTGTTAAAGAACCATGATGGAAATAAGATAGTACACATTTCTTTTTTGTACTTTTTCATTGCCATCTGAAAGGCACTGTCTACAACAAAGGCTCAATTTACAGAGCAGTGGTGCACTAAAACAGCTGAGAAATTAAATACTAATTGTTGGGTTTTTTTAAATACTGACTGGCTGTATTTTATATTTCAGTAATACGCCTTGGTTCCTTAGCCAGTTACTTTTCTTTCCACTTAACAGTAGCAGCTTAAAGATAATGTGAATATATGCCTGGTAACTGAATAAAACTTGTTTAAGAATACCAGGTAAAAGTTGTACGGGATGTTATCGCTGTCTGGTTGGAAGAAGTTCAGCTGCTTTGCACTTACTTGTGCTGGTAGATTTTTGCATAACCACATAGCTGAAATAAATACTATTTTGTATGTACATATACGACCTGGTTTTGGATATATACTACACAGTAGAGTGAAAGGAAGAACAAAGCTTTTCACTTGGGTTAATAATACACCACCCTCCACACCTTGCTCCAGGAAAGGTAGTACTATTGATTACTTGCCTTGGTCTTACTACTAAAGGTACAGTTTCCAATTTCTACCAATTACATTGCTATTAGTAAATATGCAAATGTAGATTTAAGTGTCTCATCTCAAATGGTCTTACCTAGTTTGGAATGAGATACAAGGGCTAAGAAGCGGAAAACAGTGACATCTATAAAGATACAGTTTGCTCTAGGACACCTTGATGGTTACAAACTATCTGCAAGGTTTTCACTTGTCTATTAGAACAGGGGAGAAAAAAAGAAGACTAGAGGCTTCCCACCATAAATCCTGGTTTTTGATTGCTGTCGCTCCTAGCTTTTTCAAAGAAACCTCGTTAGCCTTAGTACATAGAACAATTTAAGTGATAATATATAGCTAGGGTAGTAAATAAAGTCATGTGGATTTCTTTTTTGTTATTTCTCTGCAGTGGCATGGTAAAATAAGGAAAACACTATAACTGTTATTTAGTATTTTCCTGCTCTTACTGTTGTTATTTTTAAAAAGTGTTACTGAATAATATCTGCTTAGCTGCTCTTGTCTTGAAATCCTCATCCGGGAAAATCTTCTGCATGTCAAGGATGAAATATAGATTAGGAAAGGGTTGGGCTGCCAAAATAATACACAACCTTGTCCTGTCTTGTCTTTTCCCTCCATAAAAGGAGCACAAGCTTGAAAAGCAGTTGCATAGAGCACTGTACAGTGGGGAATATGAACTGAGGCTTCTAGGTGATCCTTGTCTTGCAGTGTGACATTGTTCTGGGATTTTTATCACCAAACTTAATGAAGATCATATCTTTTGAAAGACTTGTTGAGGTTTTTGCAGTTTGAAATCTGATCTTTGTAATAGGGATGGTCCCATAATAAGTGTATTAGGAGTCAACTATCCTGCTGACTTTTTAAAGTATTTTCTTAAATCTTGTGGATGATCCTGTATCAAACTGCATTCAGAGTAAATGCCTATTATTTTCTTGTCTCCCTTCTCTTGAACTTTGAAATTCCCATGGGATTCTTTTCTATGCTGAGCAGGTTCCATACAACAACAACTGAAAAGAGAATAGCCAGGATTCCTCCCAAAATATTGGGAAGAATTAAGTAAAAATAACCTGAACTCCTGATAACCCCCGTTGTAGACTAGGCTTGAATGCCTGAAAGAAAAAAAAAAAAAATAAATCACTAGATCAATGTTGACATGGATGTAACCAAAGACACTTCTTTTTCATTTTGACAATTGTTCTACTTCTACATTAAGTGAAAGGTACTTCTGTGTTTACAAAGGAGTTGGGAAAACTTGGTTTTGCCACATTTGCATTGAGGTAGTTTCTCTGAATCACTTTGTATTGTTGCTTTGAGATTTTAACTAGATCCTAAACTCAGGTCAAGTACTTTGCATCTTCCTGGTTATCTCTGCAGTCTTGCGGTACAAGTAAAGCATTACAGCTGTTGTTGAATCTGTGTCCTGGATGGAAGTCCTACCTATCTGCCTCTCTAATTCCTCTGAAATGATAATTATTGAAACTGGAAGAAGCATCTGCTGCTGGTCCTATATCAGTAGCAGTAAACCAGTGATGGAACATACTGCAGTGTGCCTTTGTGAGAAAGATATAAAGACATTTATAAGACTGCATTTTGTAAATGCTAAAGCAAGAAGTCTATTGTGATACTGTATTGTGTGTCTGCTTGTAGAGCAGAGTTGTTAACTTTTTAAACTCATTCTAGATAGGTCTAGCCTTAAGCAACATAGGAGAGGACAGCCCTGCCTGGTACTGTGGCTTTTAGCTTCTGAATAGACACATCTGATGGAATCACTGAATGATTATCAACAACAATCAATAGTCCCAAATTAAACCAGATCTTGTTCTCTTAGATACAAATATGCACTCTGAATAAAGAGGATGAGAAAGGGTTGTAAAAATGCAAAAATGATGCACAGAAAAGTTTAAAGCCTAGCTTCTACAAATTAGTTTTCTAGGATTCCTACATAATTACTAAAGGAAATGCATGTGGGGAAAAAACCTCCCCAAAACTGCAGAATTAGAGTCAAGGTACATTGCTGAGGTCTCATTAGTTTGTCACATGAGTTTCATAATGCAGACAACCCTTAAATGTGAATCTCTGGCATCTGGATATTGTACCAGAATGGAAGACAGCTTTGTTATACCTTAGTCTGAAGTGTCAGTGTTCATTGGCACTGCATTCCAATGGAAGAATACTGCTGGGAGATGCCTCGCTTTTATTTTTATAATGCCTAGGTATTGGTATTAGCCCAGTGCTGAAGTGCAAAAGAATGTGAAGGCAGGGAAGAGCTCTAGAAATTGTTATAGTATTCTTTTTAGTGCAAACTTACTTCCTTTCACAGTTGATTATCAAAAACATGAATATCCATTTTGTTTTGAATATAAGTGTATATATATACAGACTAACATAGTTACATTGTATGTTTTCTGCATGTAAATGAGCAAAGCTGTGCTAGAAGAAAAGGTTAATAGAGCTGCTGAATTTAATATTAATGTTTCCTTTATTTCACAGCTGTGTTTTTGGTGTTGCTTGTTTTCTGGAAGTGGGTTTTGGGTTTTTTTGGTTTTTTGTTTGTTTTTTTTGAGGAGGTGGGTTTTTTGTGGGTTTTTTGTTTGTTCTTTTTTTAGACATCAGTATATCCAACTGCTAGTGAAGTGAATTCTAGAATGATATAATTCATTTGAGGGGTTTTTGTAGTATGTTAAGATGGAATAAAATTGTACCTCAGTAGACACTGCTGTAGGCAAAATCCATATGTTTTTTTTAATATTAAAAGTCCTTGATGTCTTCTAGAATTGTCAAGATCTGGTATGGAAATTTCCCTTAATGGCACTTTTACCTGAGTGACCAAATGTAGGTTTTGTCAGGGAAAGGGACAGCTCCTGGCATCCAGGGCTTTATTTGAAGGTATGTAGCAAAGCAGTTGTTCCAGTTCAAAATTTATTATTCTTGAAGGAAAAATAAACCTGTAGTTGAAATGCAAGTCAGCAGGCTGTCTTTATAAGTTAGGCTCTTGATATTATTTTTCTTTTGTCTGTTTCTCCTTTCTTGTTGCTATTGTTGTTTTCTCCTTTCTCTGTCAGTTTTTTTGTCATGTTTCTTCTATTCTTTCTGCATGTTTGTAGCCTTCTGTATGTTTGTTTTTCATTTTCCTTCTCCTTTGCTCAGATTAACCCAGCTTATTGGGTTTTTTAATGTGACTGCATATACAAACACACAGATAACTGTGGGTTTAAATATGCATATCTACATGTATGTACAAGTATTTTGAGTGGGTGCTTGCATATAAGCATGTAATATGGACAACGATGCATAGGCCAATCCCAAGTGTAATTGTATTAAAATGTTTTTCTTTCTCCATATTCCATTTGTTTCTTGTTTTTTTTTTTTTACACCCCCCCCCCCCCCCAGAAAACAGTATTCTTAGTTCAGGGTCTCTGTCACCCTGTGCGCATGTCTGTGCAGTGCTTTCACTTGTCTGTAACTAGGGCCCTTGAGTCTTTTAAAAGCAGTAGTAATTGCATGATTTTAATGTTTTATTTTAAGTTGGAAATTTTTTTAAATGTGCATTTTTTAGATTTTGTTGTGAGAAATTTGTGTGTTTATATCTTTCCTCTTATATAGACTGTCAGTGTGCTCCATGTCAGTCAGAAACATGGAAGTTTCTCTTTGCTTTCAATAAGAGGTGCAGCCTTAAAATTCTGTCAGTCCCCATATCATCTGACTGACATGGTGCAAATGTCCCTCTTTACCTGAATCCCTAAACTGATGCCAGTAATAAGTTGCATGGTAAGTCTATGATGGGGTATTGTTACTCATAAGTATGGCGGAGGCATTTTACCAATAAAAGAGGACTAGGGGGAAGCTGCCAATAATTTATTTTTAAATTGCCTGATGTAAACACTCTGTAATTTGTCATTTGGAGGGGATAATTTCCAGGAGGTATTCTTTTGGCTTTATTGCAGAGGTCAGGTGACTTTGAATTTATTGTTGACGTCATAAATGAGAATCAAGGGGACTACAATACACAAGCACATAGTGATTCAACATCATAATCTCTAGAATGCTGGGAAGTATACATAAAGCAGTAATAAATGGGGTCCCCAATGATGGGCATAATTTAAAACCAGCTTTTACATATGGTTAGTACAAGATATGCTCTGATATCTTGAATGTATTTCTTACTTGATGTTTAGTCATTGATGTACATACTGATTTCTTGATGGTGATATTTTTACATTTTTTTCTTTTAAATATGTTGACTTCTTAAACAGAAGTTACCTTAGACACCTACCATTTTTAATGCTGTTGAGGCAGCAGTTCAATATTGAAGCCAAAATTCTGGAAGATGGTTATTTAGCTTGCCTGAACCCACTCTGTATTTGGAGTGGAACAGTTACTTCTATGCCAAACACCATCTCTATCTGTAAGTTTATGCAATAGCTTATTAATTATATAAATATGCCTATTGCTATATGACAGCTGCTGCTGTATCGCTTTTGGGAAGGATGACATAAGTAGAAGTTGAGGCAGAAAAGCTAAAGGTCTGATTCTCTTCTAGCTTTGTCAATTCTCTTTGTACCCTCAGGGAAGCAGCTTAAACTCAGTTTTAGCCACCTGTAAAATTAAAAGATTTTCTGAATCATTGATTTCTCTCAGAGCATTAAGATCCTCAGATTGAAGGTCAAATATATTTGCCTAGTGTTTAAAATAAATACACTGCACTCATGGCTATTTATTTGCATCGTGTCAGAGACAGGAGTCTGTCATGGATCAGGATACAGTTGTGCTGCTGCTGTAGGAATACAGTAAAAAAGACTGTCTGGCTTAAAGACCTTATGATTTGCTTGTTGTTTCCCTTGATTCCACTTTTGTATTTAGTCCCTAAAAGTGGAACATGCCTTTATGTTGGTAGAATGTGATCTCCTATATGAAACCAGCTATCACTTGGAAACAAAGCTGTACTGTGTATGAGAGGAGGGAGAGGTTTGTGTACACACAGGAAGGAATACACCGGCTTTTTCTTTCTGTCATGCTCACCAAAAACTTATATATGCCATAGCTATTACTGCATTGTGTCCATATTTTACTCTGATTTCCTGATTTTTCTTCATCATAGTAATCTAAACATGTTCTCAGGATTATAGGAGCCCTTTTGGCTGTGCATTACACAGAGTAATGCATTCTTAATTCATTCCATTTAGGTGGTAGCTAAAGTAGATGGCACTTTCTTGTCATTGTCATCTGCCACATGACTACTACTTACAATACCACTTACTCTTTCTATATATTTCCAAATGGTCATTTAAAGAAATAATTGCAAGAGGAGGAAATGGATCAGTTGGGGAGACGGATGAAAGAGATAATAGAAGAAAATTACAGAATTTTCCTAACATTTTCCTATGCTGGTTTAGACAACTGGGATTTTGTTCTTTTCTGAAAGTAGATGGAGCTGGTTACAACTTGCTCTGGAGTATCATCATCCTGGTGTAAAATGAGCTTTCCAGCTTAAAATCCAAAGGAGCTCCCTTCTTTAAAAATGTACAAGTAATGCTAGCTGATTTGCAGAATAGCCATACATACAAAAAGTAATAAAATGATGCATAAAAACAACACTCATGAGTCAAAGCAGTCTGTTAGGAGTTAACATTACATCAAGATTTGATTTACATCTCTTGCAGGAAAAGATTTCAATATTCCATGCTATCCCATGATCAACAGTAATGAGCTAAAATGGTATGTAAATGTTATAAACAAAGATGATCCCAAGAACAAAATTCCTAAGTGAATCTGTAATTCAAAAGTGCCAAAGAATGATTATGGAGATCTCAGAGTTGATTTTAACCTATCATAAGCAGAAATAATGCACATCATCTGCTTTGTTCACCTTCTTCTCCCCTAGTGTTTTTGTTCACTTTTGGTTAGTATTGCTATAAACAAACTCCTGAGCATAAAAAGAGATGTAAAATACCTTTAGCCTTTTTCTTGCCCTTTGCTTATCTGTATATGCCCATGAAATGATTAAAGTGAAGCAAGTCATTCCTCCGCAACTTGTGTCTAATAATTGTGGCCAATGCAAATTTGATCTGTCAAAAATCTTGTTGTGTTATCTTGATATGTCAGTTCATGGCACAGCTAGAAAGAAAGGAGGAGTTGTCATTTGTTAGCTGAACAGCTGGCCTAACAGACTGCAAGTTGTGTTCCCCAGGAATTAATTTTTTACCAAGGTAAGTTCAGTTGCATATTTTAAACTGTTAAATTTGCAGCTCAGGCTATGCTGCTTGCTTGGGTAACAATAGAATTTTGAAAGAGATAAAGGTGAAACCATCAAACATATCTTTACGGGAGGTGCTGGTCTTAATTTTTATTTTCCTCCCCTGTAAAGGAGGTTTTCATGACTGAGGTTGATTGCTCTGACAGCTGCCCAGGGAAACCAGAGACTCTCCTGTGTGGAAGTCAGAACATGTATGCTAGATATTTTGTGTTTTTTAAAAGAAAAAAACCCAACTGAAACCTCATTAAGGGGGGAAAAGGTATCCATTACTGCTGTTTAATATTTTCAAAAAGTACTTGTTTCTCCTTATCATGAGGTATTGGTTAAGACAATGTGTTTTGAGTATGCTGATCTCTACTCCCCCCCACCCCCCCTTCTTTCTCTACTGCAGTATATGTTTAGGAATGCTATGGACACAATATTCCTAGAAGTACACCACTTGAATCAAGAGGGTTCCAATAAAGAAAAAGAAAGGGTTGTGAGTTCTCCATTGTTAAAAACCTTTAAGACTTGAATAGTTATTTCTCTGTGTGATTTTAATGCTGTTTAAAATTTTTAGCCTTTATTACTATACACAGTGATTGAAGGGGCAGGGAAGCATTTGTTATATTTATAAGATATAGCACCAAGGCAGTCACAGAGTATCTAGAAATGTATCCTGGTAAGTGCTTCAGGCACATGCCATGAATGTTTGTAACATCATGTTTCTTCTAGTAAATTATGCTATGAACCAGTTCTCAAAATCAAATCAGTACCTGCATGTTAATTTTTTAGAGGTGTGGTATTGGTGGCAAACTCATGGTTGAGGTTGTGTTTAGATTTACACTAAAATGCTTCACACTTATAGTCTAAAGGTGTAATTACCCAAACCTTGTAGATAACAGCGGGAATCTTTCCAGTGATTTTTGGCAGACTTTCTGTAGAGCGTTTCAGTTTTTGATGTAACATCTTTTTGCAAAAAGCCCTTACTAAAATTTAAATGAAAAAGCAATTATTATTGTTCTACTTTCTTCTTTTTTCTTATGTTTGAAAAAACCCCAAAACCACACCCCACCCCCCAAAACCCCCAACCAAAACAAGAGACCCAAATGTGGCTACTTACAGCAGATGAGAATTACAGTCACCATCAGCCGCCAATATATGCGTGTAAGTGCACATTGTGACAAAACTTGGGCCCTGGGGTCGCATTCAAGAACTTAAAGATATCTGTAGCTTTTGACCTCGTTGAGAACAACCTAAAATCAGTTTGTCAGACAAAGACACGGCAGGTCCACTGAACTCCATGCTCTTTTGCGTCACCTCTAGGACAGCATTAGTTAACTTCAGTGGAAAAAACCCTCCTAATAATAAAAAAAATAAACCATCCAAAAACTGCAAAGGAGGTTCCTTCACGGCTTTGTTTTTAAGGCAACAGTGCAGATTGCTTTTAAAGACTGAAGCTCTTCCAAATCATGTTTTGTCTGAATGAGGCCCCTAAATGAGACTGATGCTTCAGACAAGAATGTAATTGGATGAGTTGCCTCTAATAATGTTCAGATTAAACACTTATTGACTCTTTCAGAGAAAACACTTTTAGTATCCCTTAAAATTCTTCACTGAATGTAGCTGGATTTTAGATTATTTTTTTTTTTTAACACAAGGGCCAGAAAATGGAAGCTGAGCTGTTACCTGAGACACAGGATGGTATTTGGATTTTACCTTAAGAGTTATTTCTCATGTAGTCACTTTGCTTCTGGGAATTCATCATATTTCTCCAGATCTGTTTGTTTCTGGCTGTTATGTTTCCAGAGCTTTCCATCTTACATTTCAAAGATAGACTGCGCTGTTTCCACACACGGTACACCCAACCTGCCTTGATAGAAAAGAAGAATCTATTAGTTAAACTGGAGGGGTTGTCATGGGTCTAGGTGTTAGAAATGTTCTTCCAGTGCCGTGAGCTGGGGTAAGAGACTGCTTGCAAGTTACCTGTGCTCTTTATGCTCTGGGGTTACCCCACAGCCCATCTATCTGGTCTATGTCTAAAAAGTCTTCTTAAGGATAGTTTAGATGACAGCAAGACAGAGGAGCAGCAACTTTCCCAGTCATTCATCCTTTTACAAACTCCCATTTTTTTTCTTTCATAGTCAAAGGTAGCTCAGCTGTTAGGTGGAGGATGAGGAATGTGGATGAGAAATTTATGCAGGTGAGGTTTTTTATTTTTTTTAGAATTTGTGTGGAAAGACTGTTGCAAAAGTGCTTGTACAAAGTTCAGGGGAGCATAATGAGACTTGTATCCTTAGACACAACTGTAATCGTTCCAAAGTTACTCAATATCGGATCAAATTATTTTGTATGGTATTTTTTTCAGTTCTCACTCTGATGCTTGAATTATTTGTCTTGTTTTATATTTTTTTACTAACCTTTAATAAAAATATCACCTTTTAGCTGTGTAAAACCTTCTGAATAGTATTGAAATTACTTTGAAACAGTTCATGCCAATAATATATAGTATCAGCTGATGCCTTATTTTTCATATGCACATGCATTACATGCTAGTTTCAAAAACCCAGCCGCAGTAAACCTCAGAGCTTTGGTACTATAGATTACTCTCTGCATGAAAATATACTGGCATATTAATATTTCTGCCAATTTCAGATACATGCAAATGTTAGGTTAATTTTTTTCTACTTTCACTGAGTTCAGTATTGGTGTTTTGAGTTTTTTTGTGAGTTGTGGGTTTCCATTCATATGGAAATAAATGCAAAGGATGAGAATATTTGTTCTACATTTTCATGAAGCTGACTTTTATTGAGGATTAAATTAGACTCTTCAGATGGTGTGGTTTTAAAGACCACTAAGAAGAAAATAGAGTAGTAGATTAACAGGGAAAAAGAACAGATTGTCTTCCTTAAATGAAAATCCAGAAAAACTGTCTTTTAAAGTTCATTTCATGTCTTTATCTAGAACATGGAATTTTCAAATGAGCTTTTACTTTTTTTAATATATATTCTTGGCACAATTAAAGAAGCATCTGGCTATCTGGTTTGAGTAAACTTTAAAACAGTGGATTGTGAAAAGAAAATTTGTTCTATTAAGAGGTAATGGATACTTGCCTTTCCTTGCAGTTTACTTTTTTGAATAACAGATGCCTATAAATGGTCTTGTAGTACTAATTTTAATCAATAATGATGATGTCTTATGTTATTTATGTGATATCCAGTGTTTTGACTAGGATTAGGCAAGAAAAGGTAAGCTTTTCATAGATGGTGGGAAGAGATATATAATAGGGAGAGAAATAGATTGTCCACTCATAGAATCAAGGAATGAATAAATGAAAAATTAGAATACTAAGGATAAAAGTAGCACCTCTGAGTTTGTGCAGTGTACCTTGTGTGACTGAGCACACTGAAAAAATGAAGAAAATCAGCAATACCTGTATGGTCCCAACATGGCATGAACTTGTTGAAATTGCTGTAATTATGGTAACAGTTGTGACTTAAGCTTGTCAAATGTTCAGCTGACTTGCTTATCTCAGGAGTATTTTTTTGTTACTGCATATTGTTTTCTTCCTGTTTTTCCTTTCTTTTTTCTCTTAGCCCTCCCTCCTGTGGTGTTTATCACAAACTGAAGGCGCAAGCTCTCTGGGAAAGTGACATTTTTACAGCATGTCTGTGCAGTGCTTAGTTAAACTAAGCCTTTAACTTAATGTTTCACTTTAATGCTAGTTATCTTAAAATTCAGAAAATACAATTTTTAATTTTTTTTTTCCTGTTAAGAGACTACAGATGAATCTGGCTATACTTTATTATACACAGGGTGGAGATCCATCTGGTTTAGTACTGTCATTTTCCAGGTAGGCACCCACTGGATGTTTGCATGCCACATGCAAATACTTGTCTTTGGCTTGGCCTTGATGGCAGCTGCCCCAGGGAAGAATAAGTAATTGCTAGCATTATCGTTATTTCATAGTAATTTATATTCAGGAAACTCTTTGGAATTACAGTCAGGGCCAGAAATTCCCATGGTAGTAGATACTCCTTGTATACATACAAATCATAGGTTGGATTGAAAAATTGGCAGTCTATACAAAGGTAAGCAGCATATTTTGAGCAGCTTGTCTACTTTAAGAGCTTTCCAACACCAGCCACGTTCTTTTTACTTGAAATTACACATACCCCCCTATACAAATACACATATGTTTGCAAATGTCCTAAACAAAATACTTTAAGGCTATAGGTCTAAGTATAAACTGGATATGTTCTAGCATATTTTTAGTGTATAACAATTTGACAATTAAAATTGTCAGTAATTTAGAATGCTACAGAATGACATAATTTGGTGGTATTCATTAGTTCATGTGTAGCTGTACTTTGACTATGTTTCTAAATGAATGTGGTAGAAATGTTAGCTTTCTCTGAGGCAGATAAGATGCTGTAAACAAGACCTGCTTTTACCAAATTAATTTTCATTGATATGGCTATTCCAAAGGCTTGGCTTAATGTTTTTAGCATTTCCTTTACTTTGTTTTATAAAATGAAACAAGTAGCTTAATTAAAGTGTCAGTTAATGTTCTCCATCCGTCCTTCCTTCCTTCCGTCCTGTTTTCTAGAAAAACTCCCTAGTCTCTACCTATTTGTTTTATGTTGCACAGATATTTGATAGTATTTCATGCAAAGGTTCAACGTTAACCCTTCCAATCACAGAATAGATTGTTTTTGTTGTTGCTGATGTTTCCAAATAAATAAATGTACTTAGAGGAAATTTATGTAAATGAGACATGGCACCTTTAATGTTTAACTGTAGTGCTGTTAATTAATGCTAAGATGCCGTAATTTTTTTTCTATTTTCCCCTGATTTAAGTGAGGATAAGTGGTGATGACAATTAGACAAGAATAGACTTTTTGAAGGAGAAAATGGTAATTACAGGAAGACTTACTAACTTTTATGAAGTTTTGCATTATTCCAGCAGTGTTTGTTATCTAGTCATCTAGAACCACCAGTCTAAAACTGGACCACATCATGCTTGTCACCATACAACATTATATGGAGAAATTATTTCTGCACTGAAATCAGTGTACCTGGCCAAAATTTGTGTGAGCATATTGGGAAATTATAATTAGTGTCCATGATTTCTCAGTATCTTTGCATTTTTTTCAACAAGTGAATTGTCTCAGTCATGATGCAAAAGGATGGTTGTAGTTGGAGTCTGTCAGAAATGAAAATTCACATTGAAAACGGTAACCATGAGATGCTTGAGCTAGCAGGGAGAGAAGCAAAACTTTCAGATACTGTGAAGAGGCAGCATATTTGAGTCTGCTGAAAAGGACCTTTTCATTTATCCACTAGAGTACAGGATATGGTTTGATGGCTGTCCTGTATTCTCATGACACTTTTCCACAATTAAAGTGACATCTGCTAGAATATCAAGAGGTTTGATAAAATTATACCTGTATGAATAGGTAAGTTTTGTGCTTGAAGGGAGATGACTCATGAATTAAAAGCACATGCTTGAATTTCTTGAGAAAC
The DNA here is from genome assembly GCF_023638135.1 of Falco biarmicus. Lineage (NCBI taxonomy): Eukaryota > Metazoa > Chordata > Aves > Falconiformes > Falconidae > Falco > Falco biarmicus. Next base: position 32,339,612 of record NC_079292.1, on the reverse strand, counting down.
TTCTATGAAGCAGGGATTTTTATACTCAATAGGAAAAGTCAATTCATGTCAATGAATGTTTCCTACATTATTCTTACCGTGTTTTCTTCTCAGCATTCTGAAGGCTGGGAGATAATTCATAATGTTGAATAACAAATCATGTGAAGTTGAATTTAGAAGAGGTCAGCACTGATGAGAATGTGAAAAGCTTCTGTTGGTTAGATCACAGTGCAGTTTGGATGGTCAACTGCTTGTAAAGGGATCTGCTCTGGTAACAGAAAACAGAGGTGTTATTATTACCCTTGTTTGCAAGTGTTTGTCTTTGCTACTACAGTTTTTGTGATTGTTTATGGTTGTGAAAATGCAAATGAAACCATTATTAATGTTTTGTCTTAAGCATTATTATACAGTGGCTCCTAAATCAATGTACTTTGTAGACTTGTTAGTACTGCTTTGAGAAAAGTTTGCCTTTGGCTAAATTTGTGCAATTGGACTGGAAGATAAGAGCCTGTTGTCTGAGAACAGCTGAAGTCAAAATGTAAAGACCTTTAAGTCCCACATATGCCACTGAAAGTAAAATTTGATCTGCAGAAGTTATTTTCTGCAGTTGGTGTTAGACAAGCTGAAAACAAAAAAATTATGCTTGATTTTCAGTTTCAAGGTGGAGTGTAAAACTTCCCTTACAGCCCCCCTCACCGCTCTATACATTTGATGATGTGGCTGTCATAGGAGAAGTCCAAAATGTTTTACATTTTGCTTTCAAAAAAGTGTCAGTAAGCACTGTCACTGAATGCAGCAATGGTAATATGCAGTATTTGATATTTCTAGCCCTTCCAGTGTATATGGTTAGCTGCTTTGTGCTGCTACTGTAGCTGAATGCATGAACATTCTTGATTACAGAGCCTGTCCACGTACCATGTAACAGGTCAAAGGGAGAACATTTCTGAAGGACCTCTTGGGTGCTTCTATGCTTTTCTCCCCTTCTGCCCCAGCCAGGAATGTATGTATGCATGTATATATAAAGCTAGCTTATTATCATTTATCTAAATGGCTATTGAATTAACGTATATGTACTATTTACAGTTCCCCTGACTCCTATCCCAAGAAAGGAGAGGGGGGAAAAAAAAAAAGCACTTTAAATATTCTTCTAGGCTTCTAATGTTCAGAATAGTGGGGTTTTGACCTTTGAGCAAAAGAAACAGGATGTTGATAATTATGCACACTCAACTATTTTTATAAGTTTTGTCTCTGATCCAACTAAATTTATGAATAGCAGTAAGAGTGGGCGCCATGTATTCAAAATAAAAGTTTACTTGGTATTTTTAAGCTAGAGATGTTGTTTTTATCTTTCTTCATAAAATTCAGTCTTTTGATTTAGAACAGTTTTATGTTCTCAGTTGTGTGTATTCACACACATCCCCCTGCCCCCCAGGGCTTGATAACTGCAGTCCAAATTGTTAGTCAAATGAATTTAACTATCAATTTTCAATTTTCCATGCTTCACACTGTATTTGAAACTCATCTGTATTTTCAATGAGCATTAATCTGGAATGTCTCTTTCTAACAAAGTTAATAATCTCCTTGCCATACTCCTAATCCTAGTGTGGCTGGAGTTTCAATGAAAAAGAAATATTGTCTTTTTCTGGGTTTAGTTTTTGCTGGTAGCCTTTCTGATCTACTATTTTAAACTTTACTGTTAGCTTAAAAATGAGATAAATGTAGAAATAGAGATTAATATATCAGCCATATAAACATTAATTTCATCTTCCTTGGAAATTCATTTATAGATTTAAAAATGCTTTGTAACACAGTAATTGCTATAGTACTGGCCAAATAATTTATTAAAAGTATAGTAAGAATGTCACAAATTAATGGGTTTGTGATAAACGTTTGTTGTCTTAGTCCATTATTAATGTACATATGTATACTTAGATTTGTGTGTGTAGATGTAAATCTATGTAATAATTCTTTCTTTAATAATACAGTAAGTTATAGAAGACAGTCAAAGTCTTTCAGCATAACTGTGCTTCCAGTGGGTGGTGCTGGGTATTCTAAATACAGTAAAAGTTTTTCTATTTAAATGAACTCTTTGGAAACAAATCTTTCATCAGATATGTAAAATAAATAAATGTATATAAAGAGCAAGAATTGTCAGCAGAAGAGACATTTGGAAGGCACTGGAGGACAATGACTCAATTTGCTTATGCATTACTGCTGTTCTGATCTGGGGTTTTTTTAACGACTTTCAAGCAAGTAGCTGATACAGTAGGAAATTCATACAGGCATATCACATTAGGCCTATTCACAATGTACTCATAACATTCATAAATATGATAAGACTCCAGAATTATGCCATTCAGACAGTATACTGTATTTTAATAGACATGCAAATAGGATTAGAGATGTTCAGGATCATTACTGTTTAACATCCATGAGCCGCTGTAACTAGCAGGAGCATCCTTGGCTGTTATGAGGTTGTCAGACCATTTCCTATTGTCTTAGGTCAAGTGGAGAAAGGCCATACTGGAACGAATTGCAATGTTGTCTGTGATGCTCCTCTAACTCTGTGATGGAATGAGGATAGGGGATCCCATGTGCTAAAACGCCTGTAATTTATCTTACTCTGTACTAGAAGTAACTGGATGATTTCTTCCACCCAGCAGACGTCTATCTCTGAAGTACTTGTGGCCATGCTTTTGTATGAGTAGCTGTAACAGGCCAGGAGGACAACCCGCAGGTTTTATCACCTCTGGCACCTTTGTCCACTCTACAATACAAATGTGAGGCATCAGTTTATGCCTGCTTCATAAGGTCTCCACTAAAAAAAATAAATCTATCTTGTAACCTCTCCTGAAAGGTGACAAATCAAATATGAGCCACTTGATCCAGTAAAGTCGTAGATTATAAAGCTGTTGGACTCAAAGTGAAAATTCTGGAAAGGCGTTTCTTTGTTTTTAACTGAGAGTTACTCAGTTTTGTCATTACAGGTTGGGAAGAGAATTAGAAAGGGGCTAAGGAGCTTTAAGGGACACTTCATAGCTAATCCTTATGTCTTTAAACTGCAGATATGAATTCTCAAGTAAATTGGGTTATTTTTTTCCAGTTTTCCTTGGTTTTCAAATTATTGTAAGTGCTGTAGAGAATGGATCATGTCAACCTAACATGCATTCTGGATCATGGTGACTTTTCTCTGAAAAAAGGCTTGCTATCCAAGAGCAATAGGTAACAAACAAAATTCTCTTTAACTGGACACTCAGTGCAAGAAAGATCAAACCAACACAAGTTCCTTGAAGATCTGATATGGTACTATTAAGTACTGTGTCTTAGGCTGGAATTTTTTTTCATAGAATCACACAATGGTTTGGGTTGGAAGGGAGCTTAGAAATCATCTAGTTCCGACCCCCCTGCCGTGGGCAGGGACACCTTCCACTAGACCAGGTTGATGAAAGCCCCATCCAGCCTGGCCTGGAACACCTCCAGGGATGGGGCATCCACAGCTTCTCTGGGCAACCTGTTTCAGTGCCTCACCACCCTTGCAGGAAAGAATTTCTTCCTAATGTCTAATCTAAATCTGTCGTCTTTCAGTTTTTCTGGTATTAGTTGCTCTATTTAAGATTTTTTCAAAATTTTTGTTGCAAATTTTCAGCAGTGAATGAACCTTCATATAAATTCTGTATAAATGCGTGTTTGGCAGACCCTTCTCCTGGAATGGATGTTTGGCCAGAGAAAATTTTTCTGAATAAGAGGTTGCTTTGGACAGTATAGCTACGCCCTAGGTTTGCTGTTTAAATACTAAAAATAACAAATATTTCATTATCAGGTTCCAGATATGCATGCAAGCCTGTGAGGTGGTGTAAAATGTATGCTTCCTCTGGAAAAGCATAGGATTTCTTATACTTTACTTTCAGCACTATCAGCTTAAATGACTGGGATTTCTACATCAGAATTCTGAGAATTTGGTTACTTTTGACTTCTCCAATGTTTCTAAGAGGTTACCTTTGACTGCATTGTTCTTTCAGTTAATTTTGTCTCATATTTGTTCCTGCTGTCTAGGTAGAAGTTCTCACATTCTTCATTTCTTTTCTCTTCCTGCATTTGTGTTGCTCTATTTCAGTGTTTATGCCACAAGAAATTAATCAGTTGGGCCTGAGCAAGTAACACTGGGCCAGACCTTGCATCTTTGTTGTTCCTGTAGCAAGGTATTACAGTTTGCTGTCAGTGTTGTGCACCTGAACAAATCCAAGAACTTTTTACATTGAAATTTCAAGATCTTCAGCTGCAGAGGGCAGTGTCACCTACCAATGGTGGTGGCCTGTTGATGTCGAGAGCCATACACAGCTCTGTTGTGGTTAACGACACAGCTTCCCTGTAGTTTTTGCAGCCAGCTTTCTGAAGGCATAGCTACATTTTTTGTTGTTGTTTATGTTTTGATTTGGCAAGATACAGCTCTGGGTTGTTAGTATGGCACTGTGCCTGTGTGATTATATCCTGCAGGTACAACCAGGCTTCTAAATGCCATCTGGCAGTGCTAAGGGGCCAAATTATATCAGAGCATCCAGACAATGAAGTGGAAAAGGTTTCACAGTAAACTTGGTTCACCTGGCTTTGTGTGCCTTGTATGCAGACACCAAATAGATTGTCTGACATGAATATAAGCGTTATAAATAGGGGTATGGTGAGCGGCTTAGCCAGCTGATGTAATCTTTAGCTTAAATTTTTCTTAATTCTGTGGTGATATTTGTAATTTAATGTTGCAGTTACGTGGACTTATGCATTTAATTCCTAATTATTTTTTTAAAGTACTGCTGCCTCAAGACCTAAAATCCTCAGTCTCTACTGAAGCTGATATGTTAAGATTCATCTAAAACCTGAGCCGTGGCATGTGCTTTTTGAAGTCTTTGAACTGAATATAGCTTTAGTTTGAGTTCTGTCTACTTCAGAGGGAAAGGAAACACTTTTCTATTCGGCTCACAGACAGCCTGCGCTGGAGGGCTGCTGCCTCTCTTCTCACAAAGACTGCAGCAGTTAATCATGCGTAATCCCTGTGTTACTGCTCACAAAGAAAATCTGTAGGCATTGGAAAAGCATAAATTGGTGGATATATACATTTTACTTGGTTAGATGCTGATATGCTGTTTTATAAGCTATTTCCTTTTGGATCTGCCATTATTCTGCTTTTTATGTGGCAGATGTCATGATTTCATTTGTACTGCTCTGTTGTTGTGGGTTCCTAAAACATAACTTTTCATGCTTGATGAAATAGAATGCTTTTTCTTTCTCTTTAATGAGATGCAAATATTTTGGGTGAGTTTCCACTTTCATTCTTTAGGATAAAATGCTGAACCGTTATGAACTATTCAATAATAAAGATGTTATATGTCTGGGTCTTGCAGACATGTCTTCCCCCCCCCGCCCCCCCAGCCTGCAGAACTGTTCCTGGATGTCTTTACTGGAGTGCCAAACATCTGAAAACCTTGGAAAAATAGCCACTGCAAATGGATGGACTGATTTTCTATTGCAGTGAGTCCAACACATCAGGGTTTGTCAGAATTTCTATGAGAGTTATGCAATGCGTGTCTCCACCTTGATATCCAGCATTTGTTAGACAGAATTGTGAGTCCTATTGAGTGTGACTGATTGCACTTGAACTTATAATATCAAAGATCTGGATGGTTTTATTCTTCTAAGCAAACATAGGTGCAAATTTTCAACATTTTCAGATGGTGATGTAGATGAAATGAAATTGCCTGTTTCCATAATTGTATTCCAAATTAGGCAGAGCACTCCCCCCCCCTTGATTCCTTGATAATTTAGCTCACTGATGGTATCAAAACACTAGCTATGAGCTGACGTTTAGGCATACGCCCCTGTTCCTTGCAGAAAACTATAAAACAGGTTTTCTCATAAAGATGCAGGGAATTTGTTTGCTGGAGTGTTTAGGGATTTTTTTTTTTTAACTGATTCATTCTGCCATTGAGTTTTAGTCTCTCCCTTTGCTGTTGCCTACAGCCAGGTTTGTCAAGAGTGTCCTGTGAATTCCAAGTAGGTTATTAAAGGATTCAGATCTGTCTCTGAGACATAGGTATTCATGGAAAGATACTTAGATCCCATACCAAAAAACCCTGAGACTATATACATTCAGAATAAATATTACATTTTAGTGTTGTGGATATTAACAATAAAGGCCTGTCTGTGCACGCAGATGCATGCATGTGCTGTTCTTCAGGAGCAAGATGGGAGGGGCTGCCAACTCGTAGTTCGTTATTGCTACAGTTTATAAATACTGAAGTAAGTCCAATAGGTATAATTTGTGTCCTCCATGATATCTGTCAATTGCCTTTGTAATCACAGGTATTTTTTACATTCAGGTTTGAATTGTGATTTTGGATTTTAACAAGGAGTAGAAGAATGGTTATTAAATCTTTCTATCCTCTTCTTTTTGAAGGAGTTAAAAGTTGATGGCTTTTCTGTTCTACAAGTGCTCTTATTGCCAATTCAGGATTTAAGCATTCACCTCTTCTAATGACAACATTAGGTCAAGCATGTTTCGACCCTATAATTATATCTGTAAAACAGTTCTTGGAAGGATTTGGGGTAGAGCTGAGCATCTGTTTGAGTCCAAAGTTCTTCTTGCCAAAAGCAGACTTCACTGAACATGGATTTTCTATTATCTAAGTGCAATTAAGGCAGAGGTAAAGATTGTCTCAGCTTTAGTCTAAATTACATAAAGAAGTATTTTTGACAGGCAAACAGAGTATTTGTAAATGACAGAAGAGTTAGATTTATTCTCCTGATTTTTTTACCAATTGCTTTCGCTAAGGTGAGCAATTTATGTCTTGATGAATACTTTTCATATTTTTTTTCTGAAATAGGTGCTTTAAATATGTTCTTAATTGTACTTTATCTGTACCTTGTCTTTAAGGGTGACCTTTTCTTCCAGATCTGTCTTTACAATGTTTATTTCTATCTTTGTCCCAGCCAGATTGGATTATGATATTCTAGCCTGAGTTCAGTAACGTCTAAAGGCCATTCAGAAATTCTATTAATAAAGAAAGTAATCTTTCTTGCTTAATCATGTATTTTATAGATCTGTCCTCTGTAGATAATGTAGCTGATAATTCATTTACAGCCTTTCGAATCTCCTAGTAAAAGAGAGAGAAATAAGGTCTGCTGAGATTCATTATAACAACAACTAAACCCACTGAAAATAAAACAAAATGAGAAGTACTCTTGGTATGTATTTATTTACAGTTGAGTCTGCTATTCTGGGTAATAAATGAGGTGAGATAAGGAAGATAAAGCAAACCCATGAATTTAAAACATATGTAAAATAGCTGCAAGAGCATTCTGTATATAATTTATATTTTAACATGAAATGAAGATATGGAGTGAGGTTAAAAATGAAAAGGAAAAAGTTTAGGGTCTTTTCTTCATGTATTATGGTTAGCCTGAAACCTGGATAGTTTTTCCATGACTAATTGAAAATCAACTATATTTCACATGTGTTTTGGCTTAACTAAAATATGCTGACTACTACTTGCACTCAGCACACAAGTTACTTGTGTCTTGTTCAAAGGCATACTTTTACCTGTGCCATGTTTGTTACATTCTGCAGATTTGAGTCCAGGCTCACATTCTTTCTCTTTTTAGCTATATTGCATAACTAAAACGATTGTTTTAACTTCTGCCTTTGATCCATATTCCTATTTTTGAATCCTATGGTTCTAATATCTATTACAAGGTACTAAAGGAATTCTGTTTTTCCTACTAAGGCTATCTTTACAGTACAGACTGTTGGAACACTAGCAAGGAAACCTGATCATCTTTAGTTTGTGTTACCGGGCAGATCATGCAAGTTGGTTTTATTAATTGATTCGTGTGCTTTTAAAACCACTCATTGTCTACTTGTTCTTTAGATACTGCAAATAGTGGAAGACCAAAAGGTAAATTATTTTAAAGATTTAGACTAGGATGTTTTGCATTATATTCTTTACATGCTCTAATTCAATTTGTGCTTTTCAGATGCTCCAATCACAGTCATAATAGTGTTGTTTGCTGTTCAGCCAAGATGTACTTGCTTTGTAATACAAAATTTAAGCTGTTCTGTAGATGCTTTTCAGAATATGCAGAATAAAGGTTAAATTTAAAAAAAAATAGTTTTAGGGGCTATTTTAGGGTGATTTTCAGTTCTGTTTTAGAAAGAACCTTATACTTCATGTAAAGCTTCAGAATTTGCAGAAAAGGAGCAATTGATGCGTCCAGTTCTGCTGCCTGTGCTGGGGGGGAGGCACAGTGCCCTGTTTTGCAGTGCAGGTGCTGTCCTCAGGAAGGGTCATGGAGAAGGTGGAGGAATTGGTGACTGCTTAGTGGATGATACCATGGGTTTCCAACTGCAAAGTGATTATCACTGTAATTGCTCTAGTTAAATACTCCTTGCTGAGACAGTTGTTTTATTTGTATTAATCAATTACAATATTCAACTGTATTCATGATTTTTCTGAACTTTGATATAGTTTTCTGGTATTCTGTCACGTTGCAGTATCTTGTTTACTGAACATCATTTGCTAGAAACAGTCCAATCTCAGTTTGGTTGGGAACATGTCCATGCATGCATATACCAGTCTGTGACTTCAAGATAACTGTGGGAAATGTGAAGGAGCGGTTTAAATTAATCATCTCTCAGCAAGTCTTGTATCTCAGACAGATAAAATGTTTCCAAAAAGGTCTGGAGGAAGAAGGCAGGGGGGAAATTCAGATGCTAATTGACACTAATTGCCTTAGCTGTGTCTTTAAGGTGCAAAATCAGCATCTGTACTCCAAAATCCATTTCAAAGAATAGAGCACTACTGCAGTTCACTGCTGGTTTAAGGTTAGGAAAGAAAAAAATAGAATCTTGATTAGAAGCAAAAATTAAGAGAAGGCAAGCAGATTTTTGCTTTGTTCTTCAGTTCTCCTGTGCTCTCAGACTGAGCACAGCCAGACCCACCATGCCCAGAGCACATACCTTCCTTTCCAGATCCTCAACATCCCGGGCAGGACTTGAGAGCACTTAAGCTGAGGTGGGTCAGGTGCCTTTCCAATGAATGGCACCTTGAAAAAACTGGCTGTATCACAGACCAAAATCAGCAGTGGGGTAAGACAGAGGAGAGCTAAAGACCTTGTTCTTCCCCACCAGCTTTGCAACATGGTGTGACTCTGTAAGTGAATTAAAAGTGCAGTCATGTACTCCCAGAAATGCATTACTGCCCCTCTCATTTTGGGTGCAAAGAGCCTTGTGCATGTTTTCCTCTTTCCCATAAGGTTCCAGTTCAGCCCCATCCTCTCTCTGTTATAACGGTGCCATCCCTCATCACCACTGGGGTCTCTGAAGTGTTCTGTATAGGCTTTTCTCTATAATCCAGACCTTTATTCAAAATGCACAATGAAGAAAAATGAAGATGCAGGCAGCATGTGTGTGTAAAATATTAGGAACTCTCAAATGCTGTGCCATAGTTTGAGTTTCTACAAAACACAGAAATCTTCAATCATCCATAAGGCATGAAAACTATATTAATGTTAAAGGCTTTCATGGATCAGAGCAATGGAAATAAAAAAGCCTCTCAAAACTTCAGTTCTTCATTACTCTTGATGCCAGACTGTGGCTTTGATTTCAGTCTAGCTTCACTGGAATTATTTATTAATGAGCCTCTGTTACGTTGCATGTAGAGCTTAGGTGATACCTTATATGAGTGCAGCCCTGCTTTTTGTAATAGCAATTTTTGCAGTGTGTGCTAATTCTGTCCCAAAAAAGCAATACTATAGAAAAATATTCATTTTTTTAACTACCACCAAACCACAATACTGGTATTTGATCTTTGCACTTGCAGACAGAAAGTCTTTTAATATAAGCTTGAAATCCATTGGAATTATTGTTCTGCACATTGCTTAATCCATATGATCTTGGGCAAAGACTGCAGAGCTGCTATATGCAAATTCTAGAATTAAATCCTGACAGTTTAACATCTCTGAATTCAGGAAGTGCTACTTAAATAATTGCCTAGTTTTAGATTGGAAAGACGGTGTGTTTCAAGAAAAAATACCTTAATTGGGCAATCTCAATATTTACCAGCTATTGTTCTATGTTATTGGAGCGACTTTCTTTCTCACATGCAGATCTTTCTGAAAGGTTTGTTCCAAGGCCAGAGGTGAGGAAGTATTATCTTCAGAATTTTAAAACATTTTTTTCTGCTTTTATTTAAAATTAACCCTTTCTGTTTATATAACAAATCTGTCCATACAGTCAGTAGTTATATCCAAATGAAGCTTTTTTTAGAGTTTGTCGGGGGCCTTTCTGATGCTGCCTCAGTGGAGAGAAGCAGAAGTTACTTTGTATGGGTGGGTGTATATCCAGCTGTATACCCTACATAAGCAGGAAAAAAAAAAATCTTTGTAAGGAAATACAGTTTCACTCAAGGGGCTTTTTTCCGTCCAGCAGTACATTTAGATGGCCAGAGGTAGAGCTGAAGCTGCCTGCTCCACTGTTTGGAAAGTTCACACCATTTGGAAACTCAGACGTGACACCCGTGCAAAAATCAGTGCAAATGGGTTCTGATTCAGCCAACTCCATATGCAGTACTGACACTAGCACTACAAACATGATTTCTTTCTAGCTATAATTGCTCTGACTGGTGAGAATGGAACAATCCATTTATTTATTTATTCATTCAGGGATCCTTCCCTACTGAAATTAGATGCTCAGGGAAATTGATTTTTAGTTCTCTTATTAATGCAGGGAACAGTTTTGTGGAAAGCCAAGGTTATTCAGAGTCCTGAAACTTGCCAAGAGGAATTCCAGCATGGAAACTGGACCACAGCACCAGCTGAAATAGCACAAGAGAAAATGCCATTTTGCAAGTGACAGCTGGAAGACATCCAGGATGCAGAGCCAACAGCTGTCTTTAGTTGTCCCAGTACTGTATTTCATCACTGGTTTAGAGTGAGACTTGTGATTTTTACTAGTCTCTCTTAGTTTGGGAGAAAATGGCTACTTGTAGGAATGCTATAGCTGGATGTTTTTAGGTCCTAGGGAAAATCATAGAGTGAGACTAGATTTCTGGCAAGATGTTTGATGCTGTCTCACACAACATTCTTGTGTGAGGTTTTTGTGGTCTGGTTTATGGTCTGGTGGATGAAAAGGTGGTTTGGATCACTGGGTCCGGAGAGCAAGGTTAGTGGGTCATACTTTGCCTGGAGGGTAGTAGCAAGTAGAGGACTCCAGGGGTCTATTCTGGCTGGGTTCAATATCTTCATCAGTGACTTGGAGGAGGGAACAAAGTGCTTGCCCATAAAGTTTGCACTAAATTGGACAGAGCAACCAGTCAATACAGTTAAGGACAGGGCTGCAATCCAGTGGAATCTGGGCATGCTGGAGGGTTGGGCCAACACCAGCTTTATGAAATTCAGCAAGGACAAATGTAAAGCCTTGTTCCTGGGAAGTAAATATGTAATAGTCAATGCTGGACTGCTTACCCTGTGACGAGAGGCCAGAGATGAGACTTGTTCAGTCTGGAGAAGGGATGGCTTTGGGAAGACTTACCATCTCCTTGATGACTTCCTGGTAGGTGCTGAGGGACTGTTGTTATCAGGCTCTTTGTGTCTCATTTTCCTGCTGTGTTCAACAGGAGTAAATTAAGAAAATGTGCACTGATGCAATCAAAATCTTTTTCACCATGAGGATTGTACAAGTACTGGGAGAGATGGCAACTGTGCAAGCTACGCAGGTAATCCTCAGAGATTTTCCAGACCCATGTGGAAACAGCTCTGAGCAACCTGATCAAAGCAGACCCTACTTGAAGAAGGAGGTTGAACTAGAGCTCTCTTGAGGTCTCTTCCAGCCTGAACTATCCTGTGATTATCTGGAGGGGGCACTTTATGGAACAAATAGAACAGCCCCTGTTCTCACCATTTAAAAAAAAAAAAACCACCAAAACAAATAATAAAAAAACCAACAAAAAACCCACACAAAACCAACCTTTCCCCCTAAAAAACATAAACACCACTCCCCACCCAGCACCCTATAGAAAGCCAGGGACATGAATAGACCTATATGTTCCCAGGACAGAATGAAGAGCCCATTTCCCCCTCAAGGGTAGTTCTTCATCCTGCTCCCGGCCATACAAGATGACAAACAAACATAGAAGAGCTCTACATACAGCATCTGAAGAATCTTCTGACAGAGCCTTCTCCCTCATCCCACTAACTATTCCACAGGCATACCCCTTGCTTTGCATGGAGGGGTTTTTTTTCCCTTTGGTTTGGGCTCTTGTTTTATTTATTTATTTTTTAATAACTTTGATCACTACCATTTGATCTGACAGGAGCTCCCTCAGGGCCTTTTTCAGGACCATGATAATGTATTAATGTCAGCCCTAAGGAAGATGGAAATTAATGTGTGCGTGTATGTGTACCTATTTCCTGATTAGGGCTCTGCCAGTGTGCGGATGAAGAACAGGATGTAGTTACTGCAGAGTCCTGTATCTGTGAAGAAAGCAGACAGAGACTGCTGGGGAAGTCAGTCACAGGCACTAAGTGTGGATGTTCAGCCTCATCTCATAACAAAAGAATGTTAAATGAAAATGACCATACGAGATGACAACAGAAACCAAGATCCAGCTCTTTGTGAAGTAGATTAGGAATGCTGATCTCATATGCAGTCATGTCTTACTGAACCAGAGCTCTCATGCCACTATCCCTGATATTCCTGCAACCCCTTGTGTAGCTTAAAATCTTGCCTCTGTTGGCAAGATCAGGGTCCCATCATCTGTACTTGTGGAACAGTAAACGCAAACCTAGGAGTTCCATTTATTAGTGAATGGGGAAAAGAAATTTGTCAGAAGCTAGCTGCGTGTGGTGGAGCTGGGGTGATAAAGGTGATGATGATCTTTCATTGCAGGGACTGAGTACCAGGTAAAGAGAGAGCAACATGTGCCATGATTTCTGCAGTGGGATTTTTAAGAGTTGTATCTTTGTTCTGGTGATGACAGTTAAGAGACACATACATTAGTCACGTGGAGGGGGTATGATCAGACTTTCCAAATTAAAATGCAGGCAATTCTTGATTGGATAAAACTAAATTCCTTATCACAGTGCTTTGTTCATCAGCTGTTTGATGAACACAAGTACCTACATGTTGGATTGTCATGAAATCTGCACCTGGAATTTTCCTTATTTCATCATAAGTCATTTTTATAGTTTCTTGCCATATGACAATGTCAATAGAGTGCCTTGTGGCCTTCTTTAGCTATAGCACTGGGAACACAAATTGACTGATCATCTCTCATGATGCTGCTTTCAGGTTCTTCCTATTGCCATATATGTTTTCTGCCTATGCGCATTTTCTACTGATCTCTAGCAGCACACAGAAGGTAGAGAGAATACAAATCATACTTTCAGACCTTTTCACAATATTGGGGAGAGCTGCTATTGCCAAACACATTCAAAACAAAGTGACTACCACTTCACAAACCCAAAAAATTTAACCACTGAGTTTGGGGTTTTTTTTCCTTGATTTGAAGCAATGTCTGACTTCCCCCAGGAAAGCTCTTGGTGTGAAAGCCAAAATGGTCATGTTTTTAAAGTACAAATATTAAAATGATCAAAGAAGAAATACGCTGTTACCTGCCAGATGTTTCTGTAATGTCTACCCTAATTCCAGGTTTCCAGTCTCACAGAGAACAACCTTTGAACTTGTCTTATTGTTCTTCCTGCCTTATTCCAGAGACAGATTTGGTGACACTATTCATCTATTCTAACTGCTCTCTGATAGCACCAGCTCCAGTCAGATGAGATTGTTCCACTGAGAATTTTGCCCAGGTTAGGTCCAATGTTATGCTATCAGTTCAACAAAGCAGATCTTAACCAGAGATGAAAGTTACTTCCCAGGACTAATTGAATGCATATTTTTCTTTTTGTTAGGTATGAGTTCTCTTTCTAGAAGTACCATTAGTATCAAAGTGAAAAGGTTACATGTCCTGAATGAGATCCTACTGACTGGTTTAGTCACTCATGTGAATTCATCAAGATCTCATATAGGTCCCCTGATACTGACCCATATGCACTGTTTGCTGCAGACACCCTTTCTGGTCCTTATTATTATTAGTGTGGGTACCTCATTTGGACTCTAATTTTGTTTTCCAATTAAGAAAAGCACAGCTACTCAAGTCCTATTGTAACAGTTCTCTAGTGCATAGCCTGCTAAATGGTGCACTGTATCTGAATTTACCTTTTTGAGTAGTAAAACCTATTGATCTGACCAACCCCTGTAACAAAATTTTTATTAAGAATTAGTACCCAAGTGATTAGTTTTTTTGGTTAAGCAGATTAGTTCTGTAGCAGAAGATTCTCTGAAATGGATTACTATGAACTAGAAACAACACAGATAACATCACAACAAATAGTGAAAATTCTTTCAACTGAAAGTTTTTATATACCTTGAGTCATTCCTACTTGCTATTGCCAAATTGATTCCTGTCGCCAAGGCTCAAGGAGACCAGTGAGTCCTCAGTAATTTATGCCTGGAGGTTGTAACTTGAGGAAAGAATTTTCAGGTATTCACATATAAATATTGCCCTTATCTCTGTATATAAACCTCAAAAATCTCTAGTTTGATTTTAAAAACAAAACAAAACACAAACCCAACAAAAACATACAAAAGATTTGTTTTTACTGCTTTCAATTTTTTAAAATAAGTATTTTTTTGTTTATCTGAATAGCTGTGGTATTCAGTTTACAAACACATCATTATCCACAAATCCTTAATCAGAACATGAAAGAATCATTTTGTTGCCTGTACTACTTTTTGTGCTGTATTTCCCAAGGCTTCTATTTATATTATTTTTTTAAAATGCATATAACTTGAAAGGATTCATTGTAGTTGTTGCAAGTTTATTACCTTTAGTTTGAATGATTTTAATTATGATTTTTTAAATGCTATACTGAAATTTCTTCTAGTAGTTAATGATGTTTCTAAGTTTTAAATGAATGGTGTGCTTAAAATATTAAAAGGTTTTTATTAGATTTTAAAAAAAAATATTACTAGTGTTATACTAGGACTGTGTGATGATTCCCAAATTGTCAACTGCTTTTTGATGAAATTTTTAACAGATGTTTCAGATGTACTGACTTTTTTTCATGATAGCCTTTCACAAACACTGTCGTGAATGAATTTATTAAGAATGATAGTAATTAGCGTTAGATAGTCTGAGGATAAAGGCTATGAACATATGTTTAACAATATGGGGATATGGGTTTTTAAGATTTTTTTTTTAAAAAATATATCAATTTTCATAGAATTCTGAAAAAAAACTGGTCATGTCCTGCAGACATATGGAGAA
Organism: Falco biarmicus; assembly: GCF_023638135.1. NCBI lineage: Eukaryota > Metazoa > Chordata > Aves > Falconiformes > Falconidae > Falco > Falco biarmicus. The sequence goes on along the minus strand of NC_079292.1, from coordinate 32,324,262 downwards.
GGTGGCCTGAATTGCAGGGTGATGTTTTATAACTATTAATGTAATTGGTTTTAATGGTATGAGTACATTTTAAAGTTATATGGAAAGTTTTTATTGCCTCTGTACAAGAATTACACTTTTTAACAAATTTATGTTCCAGTAACTATGCGATATTTTCACATGAGCGGTCCCCTTTGCCTTTTCAGCTAGATCTGATTTCTCTCAAATTATACTATAGTTTTCCAGAATCCTCATTCCTACAGGATAAGAAAGCATGGACTTCTTGTAGGACACCAAAGAATTTCAAAGCTGTTCACTTATGTTTACATAGTCTGAATATTATCAAATACAGCTCTACTACAGTTATAGGTATTTCAGATTTTTCTGACTGATTTACTTCTGAAATAAAGTATCACCTTATAGTAAATAATGTTATTGAAAAGTATTCTGCAATGCTGAGAAAAATACTTTTAAAGCTTGTTTCTTCTCATGTACCCAGGTCATCAGTCAAACACCCCTTTCTACTGTTGAGGGGCTCTGTCTCGTACAGACTAATGGAACATGGTGGTTACCAAAAGCGGGCGATGAAGCCACATGGCATGCAGACAGGATGGCTATCATCTGCAAACAGCTAAAGGTGCAATTATGGATGCTCCAGTAAATGGGCAGCAGGAGCAGAACAGACAGCAACAATAGCCTGGTATCAGCTGCTGCAGTTCGCAGTCAGTGTGCCAGCTCCCCACAGAGCCTGTGCCACTGACTGCTGCGGTGGGGACCAGGCAGCCCGAGTGTGGACCCATGGGCTGCGCTCTGCTGCCCAGGTAGAAGGATGGTTATCTGTAGGAGAGGAGGGATAGCACTGATGCTGAAAGCTCTTGTGTCTGAGATGGTTTCAGGCATACCTGCTTCTTTTGGTGACCACTCAGTTGATATCAGTATCTGCCCCACGTTCGGCCTTTCCCTGTGCCTCATCAAAGAAAGCTAACTGCAGGATGGAGCTACAGGGACTTGGGACTATACCCAGAGCCCATGAAACATGGCGATCTAGTTGCAATCTAGATGACTGGGGTGGGAGAAGAGCAACTAAAGTGGGACTAATATGGAATAGAAGCAAGCAACCTAGTCTTCTTCTGCCCCACATCCCCCTCGCCCTCCAAATCCAGAGGTTTTACCCATGTAGGAAAGTAAAGAGCTTTGTACCAACTCTCTTTGTTGCATCCTGTATCCATAATGCAATTGTGGATTAAAAGGAAAGTAACAGTGAAGTATCTAAGGTAATACAGTGCATGTCCTTCCTCTTCAGAAATACTGTTGCTCTCTAATGGCCACAGGTAACCGAGGCCTTATTTTATGGCTCACTGTGAAAAGAGCACACATGGGTACAGCGCTTTGTAATAACATTCTTGGGATGCTGGCTTATTCTGGATTTGCAATCAAGAGTATGACCTGCAGAGTTGCCAGTGTCAGCTCTGGGGCGCTTTAGATTTCACCCAGTGTCTTGCAGCCCAGTACTGCCTAAATTCTGTCTTGTTTTTTCCCCAACTCTTTTTCCCAGACTCCCACAGCATCTCTGAGTGCCTGATACTTTCAAATGTCAGAAGTGATGCTAAGGTAGAGGGCAGCTGTATGGGATTATTGTATGAATGACAAAAATGCCTTGGTAAGGCTTCCTAGACTGGCCCAGGAGATCCCCGCTGCTGAATCAGACATGGACAGTGCGGAAATGCAGCTTTTCCAGCATTATCAATCAGGGAATCCTCTGTAAGGGAGGGGGAGTATTTCCAGTGTGAAGATGCTATTGCAGGCACAGGTGGTAGTGCTGCTCCCCCATTCTACTCCAGCAGTAAGGCAGCAGCTCAGGTGCTGAGTCAGAGCTCCAGGACAGACCCTCTCTACCCTAGTTGAAGGCTGCAGATCTAAGGTACACTTTCTTTCTGCCTCCCCTGTTGTAGCAGTTGATTATGGGAGGAAGGTGTTGCTTTTGTACTACAGGTTTGTAGTCAAGGCTCCAGGGATCCCAGTCTTTGTGCTCGGTCCTGTTTCTTTCAGTCCTCCCCTTTATAGTTTCTTACTCAGTCTTTTGCTCCTAAACATCCTTCTTTGAAACAAGGCTGAAAGATCCTGTGCTAAATCACACAGAGTCCTTTCGGGGAGCTATGTCCTGTGCTCTGTGTACATTCAGGGACAACTTTCTCAGAGCAAGGTGTTTAATCCCAACATTTGGCAGGAGGTGGGGAATGACGGGGGACTTTCTTTACTTAACAAAAACTCTGCAAATGTTTTATCTGAGTACTTGCATTCTTGGTGATTCAGCTGTCTCTCTTAAAAGCCACTTTTCCTTCAATGCTATGACTTTCATTTTTTGGGGAGCATTTTGTCTCCCTTTGCCAGCCATTTCCATACTCCTGTGTTTAGAGGCTTTGACAGTATCAGTGGGCTCCCTGCTGTTTCAAAGGCAGCATATTGAGGCAAACAGCATCTTACTGTGTCTGAAGAGCAAGCTACTGTGCTATCCATAGCTAGTTTACTTTCCTGCTTAAATGCGGTTAGTCTCATTTTGAAATGACCCCATGTTTTCATACAACAGTCTGCTTGACGAGAACAAAATGCATATCATGTATGGGATGTATAGATTCCTACAGAGCAGGACCGCATCCCTCAGACAAATAACCACCTTCTTCTCTGAATACAAACAAGGAATGGATGCAAATTCAACTATCGCTTCAGCTTGTTACTGCATTTGTCTTCTGCTTAGTGTACCACTGAGAAACTATAAGAGCTTAAATAGGTTTGCAGCTGACCTCTTGACCCCAGAGAGGTGGGGGTTTTTTTCTTTATACTTCTTATCCTTGATTATGGAAATGAAATGTAGGTATAGTAGGACAACCTCAAAACTTTCAGGAACCCTCTGCGATGCAGAGGATTAGTGCAGATGTTTGCTCCTACATTAGAAAAGCTATCATTTCTCTTTAGTTTGTTCATCACATTATTTGTGCTTTATGGAATATGGTATTTAGTGGATGTTTATTAAGTTGTGCGTATGTGTCGGCATCAGTAACTTATATTCCTGTTACATCTTGTGTTGCTTGTGAAGATAATGGTATCATGGAGAGAGGATGACAAGTTCTTTCCTTTACTGTAGGCTCATTGGCTGTAACACAGAGGTAGAAATCCTTTTTGCATCTTTTACTTTTCATTGTCTCCACTGATAGTATTTCACTTTTTCTTAGTGAGATGCAATTCATAGGATATGCACTTGCTGAAATACAGGTATATGGTGGGCATATGCTTGCCCTAAGCATGTTTGTCTACCTGTGGCTCTGATAAACACCCTTACTTAAACTCATTGGGGTTTTCTTTGTTATGTGAATAAAAGCACACAAGGGTGTGTAAGGGTCTTAACTGTGACCGCTACACACATCAAGTATTGTGGCAAGGTAGTACGTGTATTTTGCCACAAAACTGTCCATGATGTTTAAGTAAAGCATGAGAGTCAGTGCATTTGGTGTTGCTCACATAGCAATTCCATTTCTTTTCCTCAGGATTCAACATATCCTATCATATGAACATGGGATTTGCGGAAGTGTTTACATTGGTGTAAAAGTTTACTCCTGTCAAAATACTAGCTATGCCTTTTAAAACTGTCCATGTTGCTCAGTGTTTTTTAATAGTTTAAACTTCAGTGAGAGAGAGAAGAAAACAGAAAGAAAGAAGGGGAAATTCAATGAAGTTTTCATTAGAAGGAAATAGATGTTTGTTCCTAGCACAAATATTAGCCATTTTCTGCAAAGGGAGAGACAGTTCTGTAGGAAGTAGGGTATGTTTCTGCTAACTTTTAAGCCTATTTGAATCAGATTAAAACTTGTCAATACAAATGTGTTTCCCACTGCGCTACCCCAAAGATCAAAACCCAGTTGTTACTGAATGGTGGTTCTTCCTCTACTGCTCTTTCTGCTTTTGAATAGACACAGCATCTTTAGAGGTGTACACTTCCATTAGCCTAGAATAAATTTGAGGGGGTCTAGACACTTGTCAATGTGTCCTAATTTTGGGACTTGAGAAAGTGAGGACTGAATGACCTTTGGTCTTGATGAAAAATGCCTGTTTTTAGCCAAGTGGCTTAAGTCAGCCCTGATTCAAGCCCTGTTGAGGTAAAATAAAAAAAATATATTTATTTTTTTAGAACATCAGAACAGATAATCACATGAAAATATTTGATCCAGACATGAATAAATTAAAGAAAAAAACCTTTATGAATCCACAGTCATCAGTATATTCTGAGCTCACATAAAGATGGCAATATAGAATAGGCATGGGCATGCATTGCTTTTGTTTCAAATGAACATGAGAAGACAAAGTGGAAGCCATCTGATTTATACTAGTTATGAAAAGACAGACAGTAACTGGTTTGATGTAAACCCTGCTTGTAGAAAACTGTTAAGTCCTTACTGAGTTTTTATGAAGGTAATTGGCTATATCAAAAAGGGAATTTTGAGATTACACAGACACAAATCTGTTTTTAGGGGTCTTTTTCCTCTTCCCTCCTCCTGTAAATGAAGTCCTGACCACCATGTGTCATTCTTTTTTCTTTCACAGTGCAACTTCTGTTCAAAGAAACAAAATTGTTCACAAGAATTTAGTTGAGACACTGACAGTAAATTTGGTCAGAATACTCTCAAGTGGCTGTTGATTAACAATTTTTATTCATAGCTATACCATCGTTTTCTAGGCAACTGTGCTCTTTAAAATGGAGTGTTTTTTAAAATAAAATCTTTAATGAAGATTTATGAAAAAAGTACGTTCTTGAATTGTTTGATCACAATTTATGAGCAGCAGAAAATGCAGTATAAAAAACTTTCCTTCTGTAAATATATATACTTATCTGTGTTTAGCAAGAAGACTTCTATCAGTGATTTTTCTTTTAAAGTAAGTGTTTAGATAATTTATTTTATGCAGGCTGTCTGGCTTTGATAGATAGCAGCTGTATCATAATTTTGCAAAAGTGTAATAGAAAGTCTGTCCTAGGTAGGATGTTTGCTTTGGGAATAAGTTTTGGGAGTCACTATGAAGAAGGGTTTTATAAATCATGTGTGAGTAACTGTTTTCGGTGAAACTGGTAAATATTTGGACTTTCTCTGTGATTTAGTAAAATCATTTATGTGGGAATAACATATGTGTGCAGAATTAGAGAAAAAACCCACCTCAGTATGCTCTACCACGGGTCGTATGTTGAGTGAGAAAAGCATGAAGACTATATAAGCTGGCAGCTAATTTAAGACCTTTGGTTTCAGAGCAGTACATCTGAATGCTGCCTCTCAAAAGATTAGGATATAATAATTTTGCTATTTTTCATAGAAGTCCTGAGATAAAGCTATCTTCAATTTTATGAAGGGAGTGAAGTTTAGAATATAGCTGTACTCTGAGAGATGATTACATTGAGGTAGAAACAGGGGACTTTACACCTTCATTTTAACTTATTTCTTGCTTGTTTACAACATGTTGCTTATGTTCTACATTAGAATTCAAGTCCTATCATCTGCCTTTCTGAGTGGCTATGGTTTAATCATTAAACACACAGAAGAACACCAACCTACTATTACAATTTGCCTGAGGAAGGAGTCTGCAAGGAAGAGTGTTTACAGCCAGAATCTGTGTCTCCACTGACATCATGGGAATTGCAGTCTAGGCTAGAAAATGCCACTGATCACAGGGTCATGTAATAGGGAATACTTATCTGAAATGTAGTCCTTAAATCTCCTTAACTCCCTAGCCAGCTTTAGAACTGCAAATTACACTATTTTGCTTTAAAATCTGAAGAAAAAGATTTCCTGCAAGCCTGCAGATAAAAATTTTGGGTGAGGAGAAAAGGGCAACCGCAGCTAAGCTCTACTTAAATAAACCCGACAAGTCCTGGTTAGATGGAAAATCATCGCTGGATACACAGATGTATATATACAGAACTCATCTTGACAAGGACATTTAGTAAACTGGATATTGGGGAAAGATGGAAAACATGTTAATCTCGCCCCCCCACCCACCCCCTTCCCGAAATATAGCCAATAAAACTAATTTCTCCTTCCCCCACAACGCACACATCTACACCTTATACTATATAGAAGCTTACTATTTTATGACAATATATGAAGAGTGTAATAGTGCACCAAAATCAGGTTGTTCATCAACTTTCTGTTACTGTTTTACAGTGCTGAACATAGCAGGTGATGTGTGCATCCATGGAGTCTTACTCATTTTGTGGTAGCTTCTTGCTCTCTTACTCCTTTTAATATTGCTTATCTCAGGCATTTTCCTTGTTTTTTCAGGCTCTCCTAAGCTTTACCTGTATTTTCTAGAATGCTGATGTTACTATGAGACAGGAATTCTCAATTCGGTCTCTTGGGGCTGTTTTAAGGGTTGGAGTCTGTAAAGTTAGAAAAACAATTCCATATACACTTCGTGGTCTATCACGCCTGTGAGAGGCAGATCTGCTTGTTGGTATAGCAGTAAAAGCTATAAATAGCTAATAGTATTAATAGTAAAAGCTTTAATAGCAAATACAGTAAAAGCTATACACGGTATAACTGTAAAGTTAGGTCAGGACTGCACTAAGTTTCAACTTTAAAGTTCTGTCTTTTGATTTGTACCCCTGTTATCAACCCTAAGCTCCTGAAAAGGAAATTTAGGATATAATAATGTGGATTCATAATTTTAAAGACATGCTGTATGTTCAGGTTTTGAGTACTTTGATGATAGGCCCTTCAAAAGTTCTTTGAATAATCACACCTTAATTTTCTGTTGAGGCAGAAGACCAGTTGTACTGCTATACTTATTTAAACAGTAAGAAATACCATATATTATTGGTCACTGGCATTTCAGTGGGTGGCAGTCTGTCTTTTCAGGCTACTTTAGATAAGACTGGAAGCTGCTGTACACAGCATCCGTGAAAATAGGGACAGTTTCAAATTATTTGCTGACATGTTGAAAGTGGGTAAAACAACAGGTCTCCAGGCTTCAGGAGTTTAAAGGGGAGTCAAATCAATGGTAGAAGGTAGAGAGTTTAAATGTGAACAGATTTTTTTTTTTCTTAACATGTTAACTTAAATATTGCAGATTTTAAATTATGCATGGAATAAATAAGAATAAAAAGTAACAGAGATCATAAGATCATGACTCTCCTAATATTTAATTTCTGAATATCAGCCCAGCTGTATTCTGCTTGCATCTGTCCCTTTAAATACAAAAGACGTTAGGGCAGTCTGACCTTCTGAGAAGGGAAAGCAAGTGCACAAAGGATTTTGGCAATAACACTGACAGTGTATTTTGCTGAAATACAAAATATTATCTGTCACAACCCTAATGAGAAAGGTAGATGTTGTATGTCTTTATGACTGTTTGAGCTTCATGATGTGAAGGTAATCCTAATTTCAGACTGAAAGCAAAATTGGGAGACATGTTTTTTTCACCCTATGAACTGCATGTGATGCACCCTACTGTTGAACTCAGGACTGTAGTTTCCTGATGTCATTATAATCTTGTCAATGTTGCTTGCAAATAGCTAAGTCCTATGGGCTTTGCTAAGTGGTGTATTCTGACTCACTTTTAGTGTGAGAGCAGGTAATGCTCATTTTAGTGATTTTTGTTCCACCTCTGTAGAAAGTCACAAATCCATTCATTAGCTAAACTAAACACTGAAAAGATACCGTATATAAAAGGCAAAAATACCATTTGCTTGGTGATAATTGCTAGTGTTCATTTTCTCACTTAAGTGATAGGGCACATCACACTGTTGCCATAGCAACCCCGATTCTATCCCATTAACTGCCTAATGTGAATTTATGAATGCAAGTTTCAACGTGTGGAAAGCGGCTCAAAATAGGGAGTGATTCATCATATACAGCACAGACAGCTGAGTTGCAGGCTAAGTCAGAGCTTTATGATTTGGTTTTCAGTGTTAAAGCAGTATGACGTGATGTAGGTAACCAATTAAAGATGTACCAATTTGATATTTACTGTGATCTAAAATGATAGTTGAATAGCTTTTTTAAATTATTGAAATGTTCTGTGCTGCATTACAACATTAAAAAAAAATATCTGGTCTCTTTTGTAATGAATACTTGGGAAGATACTTGCTCTTTCACAATGATTTGATTGAGATTTTAGACATTTCAAGGGCGTACCCATTTCAAGTTAGGTTGCTAATGCTGAATATTCTCCTGGATCCAGTGCTGCAGTGGGTTTACTCTCATGCTTTAATTAGTATTTCTTTTGGTTTACACCTCTAGAAAACAAGCCTGTGGCTAAGGAACTGGGAAGAGCTGTGGGCTCAAATCTGGGCTGTGCTGTTGACTTCCTGTGTGATTTTGGCGTAAATGTTTAAGTCTGATTCTGTGCATCCTTTTCTCCCATAGAATAAAAAAAAAAACAACCCCCACACCTTTCCTATTTTTTCTCCTTTATGTCAAAGCTGTTTAGGCTTGGTTCCTGTGCCTACTTGCAAATTTCACACTTGTGATGAGTCCTAGTAAATGCATCAGCAATTGTAGGAGTAGTCTTCTATCTAAAATTGAAAATGTTTCTCTACTTGCAGTCTGTCTGCTCTGTGGCCATACCATTCATTAGCTGGGTTCAGTTCTGAGGGCTGTTATGAAATAGACTATATTGGTGCAGAAATATTACATTAGGGAAATAGTATAATGAATATGATGCAAATTATTTAGAGATGGAATTAAGGTAGCTTATGCAATTTGATTTTGCATCTATGCATCTGCATGATGGTACAATCCTTTATTACATGATTATATGCTATTTTTAGCAAGTTGTTTGGAGTTAAAGATGTGCTATAAGTCTTTCTCTGAAAAGCATGTTAGCCTATTCATTGGCGAGTATAAAGGGGTGAGATTAAGTGTTTAAGTTTACTGGGCATAACAGAAGTACACTTCCTTTTACATTAGCTACCTTTCAGAATGAAATTCGTGCTACAGGACTATGTGCTCAATCTTTTTTGAATAGTACAGAAGAGGAGTCAGACTCCAGACTTCATTTTCACACTTTGCTTTTCTGTGTATTAATGCATTACACTGAATCATTCAGTTCCAGAGGAAGGTTTCTGCTTTATTCTAGTCAAGAAGTCTGCCTTTCAGGATTGTTCTGTATGGGAGTGAAAGACACATTATCTCTGCTGTCATATCACTAATACATTTGGTCAAACACAGCTTGTTCCCTTCCTCTTGCTGTTTTTCATGGCAAATTTCCATTGTTGTTGCACTGTTCCTGTGTGTAACTACTCAGCTCTTCCAAACACCACTGGCTACTGCTAACACCATCTAAAGAGGATGGTCCCTACCAACATCGTTAGTTTTCCAGCCAGAAAGGCCAATTTTGCTAATTAAATCCTATCCTTAAACACAAATTTATTTTGAAGTTAACAGTATCTATACTGTTATATATAACAGGAATGAAGGATTAAAGACATTTTGGGAGCCGATGATGACATGTGGTTTCATAAATATGAAGAGTGTTCCCATTAAAGAAAAATAAAACCAAACCAAAACCCAAACTGACCCTCTTAAATCAATCTCAAGTATTTACATGTAGATTAAAGACAACCAATGTAATAATTGAAAGTCTGATATAAAACATGCTTGTAAATTAGTAAGATCATTTTTATCAGAACAGATCCTGTAAATATCTGTACATCCTGTAAATATTTCTTAAACATGGGGGGAGGTAGTTGCAACTACAAAACTTAATCTGCTTACATTAAAAAAAAACAGGGGTAAAGCAGGCTGGGGACAACTGTTGGCTGATATCCAGCTCTATGCAGAAAGGAATCTGGAAGAGATGAAAATCCATCTTTCTAGTGTTAACCTTGTCTACCAAAACTTCATGGTTTTTTGTTTTTGTTTTTGTTTTTTTTTTTTAAATGCTAACTCAGGTCTCCAGCTGATCGTGTAATTATTTTTCTGTCTTGAAATATAATGATCTGTGGGTCTTTTGTACATTCAAGTGGGAATCTGTAAATTGAAAAGTAACATTTCTCTTTAAGGAATCATTTGACAAAGAGAAGGCAGAAGTACTTTGGAAACAAGAGTAGCAATAAACTGTTAGGAAAACCACCAAACTGGTTCTCTTTGCCAGTTGACAGAGGCTACCAAAAGTTGTCCAGGTGTCAGAGGATATAAAATTGGACATAAGAAAACGATTGAATTGATAAAGGGAAGGAGAGCATGTTAATAACAAAAAGATACTACTCAACTAGTTTCTGTAGTAACAGTACCTTTTAACAGTGCAATTGAATGAGAGTCTTCCTGCTTCCATGTATGATACAGGATGAAGTCTCCCAAATCCCCCAGAAACACAGGGATGTTGGTCTGGATTCTGAGAACCAGGAAAGTTGCATGAAACAGGGAGATGCTTTGTATTTTTTGCAAATCACTTTCCAAGAGTGAAATGCTGCATACTGGGATGGTCTGATAACTGACACCTTTACAGTGCTTATAGATGGAACTGGGAGACATTTCTTTTCAGTGCATAGTAAGTTAAGAGACAACTGAATTCCTAGATGGTGAAGCCACATATGTTTGGATTTTGGTCAAAAGTTTAAAGTTGATAAAGAGGATTTATTTTTAATTCACTCATTCTGAAAAAGTCAAAATAAAACATTTCGTATCAGAAATGTCAGAACAGTTCATACTAGTTTACTTTTAGCAAGGCTTTTAAAGCTGGTTTTGGAAGTACAGCTCTGCTAACAGTTAAGAGAATTAATTAGTTCCAAGTTATTCTAGATATAGACATCCCCCAGGTTTTGGGTTTTCCATTTTGCAGCAAAATAAGCACAAATACATACTCATTTTGAAGTAACCCTAGCTGAAATGAGCTTGACAGAGCCAGTTTTCATCTCTTATTTACTGGTTCAACCACTTAATGCAAACAGGACCTGTATTTTGCTTTGCCATTTACATCAGTGTCCTGAATCATCCAGATCATAGACCTACAGTGAATGCCTAAAGGATGGGAAGAAAAGGCAGGTTTTAACAGAATATAAATCTGTAGCTTTTAGAATAGAGTTCAAAGTGAGTATGTCATAGAGTTGAAATTAAAACTACCCCCCCAAAATCTTGGTAATTTTGTTGTTCTAGGGTTCAACTTCCAACTTGTTTTCAGTTTACTTTCTGCCTTTTCGACATTTAGCAAACTCAGTCCAATTTTCTGTGGGTGCAAGAACTTTCTTACCTATCTCTGAAGCCTGCCTGGCTGTTCATGGCAGCTCTTACTCTTGCAGCTTCTCACTTCAGCTGTGAAATTTTTCTGCGTGTACACCAGCTTCTTCCAGAAGTACATACCTTGGAGTACATCCCAAGTAAACAATTTTCACAAATCACAAATAAACTATTATCTCACATATACAATTCACAAATCTACAAATCTACAATTTCCATCTGTCATGTTGCCTTACACCTCCCAATCAGCTTTTGGGAGTATACAGTGGGCAGCATTGACAGAAAGGCTTTTTGAAGGATTTGTTCCGTGGTGATACAAAGGGTGGGAGGGTTGCTTGAGAAGAGAAGCAATTACGGCAAGTTCAGCTGATTTCAATAGTGGTGTCTTGGGAAGCCTTTTTTCAGTTATGTAGGAAAGGTCTCATTTTCTTTCACTCCTGAACTAGGAATTGCAGCAAGTGCTTTGAAACCTCTTGCTGTCAGGATATGCAGTGAAAATGTGTCACTGCTTAAAGGATGAGAGAGTCACATAGTCTCAGGTGGCTGTTCAGCTCTCCAGATGATAGTTAAGAAGAGCTATTCATAACTTTGGTAACTTGTTGCACAAAAGCCATCGTTTTACTGGAACACAAACATATATGGCATGTTTAGGCATATACATTTACATAGTAGTCATATATGTACATGATTGCTGATATAGGGGGTCTACGCTGATCACTTTTTAACAAAGAAAAAGCAATGAATTTATGTTAATTTATGAGCCTTTTTGGAGTGTGAAATGTTGACATTTTAACCACAGAACACAGATGGACATTCAAAATATTTCAAAGGTTAACAAAGAAATTAAAGGGAAGCCCACTATTTATACAAAGAAAACATAGTCCTTTGCTGCTAACTGGGTGGCCTTCTGCAATGTGTTGACCTCATAGCTAACATCTTGACTGCAGACAGTTCACAATGCAGCAACACAAGGAGTTGTTGAAAGTATATTTGAGTTGAAAAGCTGAGAGGGGAAGGAAGTAGGGCAAGTTGTAAGAAATGCCAGAGAATTTCCTGCATTTCAGTTACTGGAAATTTTTTGGAGTTGGTTAACAAGAATGTCTGCTAAGAATATATGCTTTGATGTGGCTTTTATTTATTTTTAATTATTGGAATTGACAGTAGGAAAAAAACGTTTAAAAGCTTAAAGACTGGCAAATGCAAAGTTTTAAAGAGCACGTTTTCTGCTAAATGCTGCTGTATGTGTATATGCAATGTGAAAGCCATGAAAGGCATTGAAGTTGACTAACAAACATTTAGGAAATGATTTATGGCATATGAAAAACCTGACAGGAGGTTTTCTACATGAGTTGCATGATGAAGAATTTGAAGCTTGATGTTTGGGGCCCAGAATTAGTAATAATTTAAGTATACTTAAGCCTCAATTACTTAATGCAACCTAAAAATATTTTTACACTGGAAAATATATTAAATACAATCTGAGTACCTAAGTATACTGCTTATCAAGACTGTAATAATTTTTCACTAATTGTTATCAAATTTATCTTAGAGACACACAATTTAAGAGGAAGAAAAAAATGTTCTTTTTTCATGTGGGGAAACACATCTGTGTTTACAACTACTTGTACTAAAAAGATTAACTGAGGGAGCTGTCAGTTACAAATTCTTAGATTGAACTGGATTTTACAGTTGATTTATATATATATACACACACATATGATATATAATTCAGCATATATTTTACAAATCATTTTTCATCTGCTGCACGTGCTTGCTATAAGACTTTATAAGTGCTCCTATTTAATGCTATGATTTGAAATCAATATTTAGTTCTGTGTCTTAAAAAAAGAATTAAGAAGTAAATGTGGACATACTTTGTTCCAAATACTTTTAATGATAGTGACACCTATTATTATATTCCTGTTAAATTATCTTACTGAAATCTAACAAATTCCTTACACTTGTAGAATTTTAATGAGAATTTATGAGAATTTTTATGACCATCCTTCTTGATAATATAGACTTTTTTTCAGTAGGAACTAAACAAGATTCTTCTACAAACAAGTACAGTAAAAACCATGACCAGGACTGTTCTGACCAGTCAGTGTGTTCAGTGGATTTAGGTCATCTTCAGAAACAGTATCAATATCTTTCCAAATGGCAGTTATTTTTGGTGAAAATTATTCTAAATTACCTTAATGTCCATCAAGAACATTTGCAACTTTCAGCAATTTTAAATGGAATGTTTCTCTGTAATTTTTTCAATAGCACGTTATTTTTCTCTTGCTCTTGAGCAAGGTACTTTATTATCTATAAAAAAATGACTGAAAATACCTTACAGTTAACTTTAAGCATTTCAAAACTATCTGTTGAAATTGGTGCCCTTGCTGGTATTCAGACGAATGAGGAGAGCAGGTGAGTGGAAGGAAGCAAGATAGGAGAATACAGACTGAGACGGAGCGGTGGGATAAGACAGCAAGGAACTGGATGTTTGGTCTTTGTGAAAGGTTCAAAAAGCCTTTTTCACTTAATCCAGTAAATTACATACTCAAAAATATATTTAAGAACTAATTCTGAGGGGTTTTATATGAGACAGCAATACTGGCACCCCAACCAATACCTCCTCTGAGGAATGTTAAATCCAAAGTCTAAGACTTGGTGACCATGGGGCTGCAGAAGAGGAAAGTGCCTGGTGATTATTAGCACTAAAACTGTGAAACTGAACACCTCCTCCATCAACCAGCTCTCACAGTTCTTCCCTGGCTGCCTTTTCCACTTGCATCTGGGTTTAGAGCTGCTTGGTTAAAGATAGTACTTGATTTTAAAACACTTATTTCTGAGCCCAGTTTACACTAAAAATATTTAGAAGTCATAGCATTGCTTGGGAGGTTATGCTAAAATACCTGAACGGATCTCAGGGCTTGCAGAGATCAGGAACATAGCTCAGCGTTAGACTTGCTCTCCAAGGAAGCTGCGTTCAAGTTACACTTAGGTAAGATGTGTTCAAAAGGGAGTGTATGTATGGGTCATCTCCATATTCAGTGTTCGCTATAGGGCTGTACAGAGCATGTCCACAGCTGCTCAATTGTGTTCCTCTGTTTCAATGCCTTTTCTGTAAGCCTTTGATGCTAATAGGATGCTGTTACGAGAGATTTGTGGGACAACAGAAGTCCCTTATTTTCAAGTTCAAACTGCAACCTGAGAGGGGCCTGTACTTTTTAAAAAATCAATGTACTAGGAAGTAGCCATGTGTTCTAGAAGTAATTATCTTTATTGAAAAGATTGTACAGCAATTTTAAATTACAATTAGTAAATAAAAGGTTTTCACAGATAATGGGTTTCCTTTGATAAACCAAGGAGAACCTTTGTCTTGCTGCTTTTTCAGCTTTTGCTGAGTTTATTTGTGTAGTATAGTGTATCATAGACTTAAGAACTCCTTAGGGGTTTATTCAGCTAGTGACCATTAATTGAAAAACTCATTTCAGATAATCCCTGTGAGTGAAATTAATCTCTTGGTTTTGATGAAGTCATACATGACAGATTTCATTAAGAAAATATTTTACATTTATTTTTAAATGTCAGGTTTGGCTGCTTGTTTTTGCATTAGTTGTTATGACATTACATTCTTGATACTTTAAAAAAATACTATTATTGCTTCTAAAAAGTAACATAAGCATATAATTGTTTATGCTCTTACTGCATCACAACTTTTGCAAAAACTGTAACTGCCCTTGCTTATTTTCTGTCCCAGCAAAGCTGTTCTTAAACCTTATGGACGTAGCTCTCAATACGTTTTAATCTCAATGTAAATTATGTTTTTCCACTAATAAGTACTTAAGTTAAATCTAGAGAGGCATCTTTAACAATTCCAGCATAGGATAAAGTAGGGTACTTAGAAGGATCTTCTAAAATCTGTAGGGAGAGCTGGTATCTTTAAGCAGTTCAATGGCATGTAATTATTTTGTAAAAATGAGCAGTAGTGCTTTCTTCTTCTCCTGCCATGTTTTAAAATGTGTTAAATGCTGTACTGTATGCTTACTCCAGTAATGTATGCATGGATTTAGTATCCAGTGTAGTGTTAGATGACTGCTTTTTGATACCTTGCAGGTGAGACCAATAAAATTTGCTCTTTTAGGTCTATGTGTTAACATATAAACCAGTAGCATTCTAGCTGCCATACAATTTTTATATAAGATCTTATGTTTACACATGTCATATTAAAAGACCATTGCCAAAAGAGTTATCAAATAATCAGATGTTAGCAAAGATAACAGTTAACACTGCTGATTCCTCTGAAACTTACTGCTTAGGCTTCCATGCACCAGGCTGTGCTCTCTGAGAACTACACGGTTTTCCCCAGTGTACATGTATCACCCAAGGCACAGAATTCAGTTACTACTTCTCTAGTGACTTATTCTCTATAGTTATCATTACAGCATCTGAATATTTGCCCTTGAAACCTAACTTCCTAATAGTTTAGTGAGGGAATGGGTTTTTTTGTTTCTTTGTTTTTAACGTTGTATGGATTAGTACCTGAAGGACTCTAAGGTCAGTGTATGCTAACTATAGAAGTCCAGCTGGAGATGCTTAGGCCCTGATTTTTCTTCACATTTAGAGTTACATAGGACTTGTTACATTCAGAGTATAGGGTTCATTGTCTTCCACTGCAGCTGTTCCAGCTCAATAATTCTGCAGACCAGACCTTAGGGTGTGCGTCCAGAAAATGATGACCATGCAATTAGTAAACGTATGCAAAGGGTTTTGTTTATCTTACATGACTACCAATATACAGGAACTTTGAAGTACAAAGAGGAACAAAAGCCAGTTCTCCAGACAACACAACTTCTGTAACCATGACACTGTATTTTATTTTTTTCCTGCAACTCCTTGCTTTATTCTCTACCCGCTTCCAATTTAGTGATCACATGATGCCAGGGTGTGTGAAAATCAGTTTATCTCAGAGCACATGTGTGCTATGCATTTAATACCTGACCACACATTCAGCAATTTCCATCCTGTCTTGGCACTTCTTTTTTTTGGGGGCACCCATATACCCTCTGCACACTCTATTCACCATTAATTAGTTTGTATATAGCAGCTCATTAAGATATGAGAGCATAACACTTTTCCCCCTCATGTTTTTCACTATGTACCTAAGAGCTTTATTTCAATAAGACAGTCAGTTTTAACTTCTAGAGTCCTTGTACAGAGCATGCAGTTTTTTAGTTGGTGATGTGTCATTTCCTCCTGTGCTGGTGTTAGGACGAAGCTCGGTAGAACCGATAGGGTGCAGAAAGACAGAGCTCAGGAGAATACTTTTGTATAGCGTTTGGATCTCTCAAGGCATGAGGCTGCTCAGTGAAAATGGGATCTTGGAGAGTGGTTACCAGCAGTAGTCAAAATGGTTTCTAGTGTGCAAAATCTGATTTACCTCATTGACTCTGAACAAAAAATCTGGGCAAATTTTCATACAGAAAACAAAAAGAAAGTGCCAGCTTCCATATTAACGCTCAGAATTATGAATACTATGGAGATTTTTCCTCAATGAGACCTCAGATCATTTTAATTATGGAAAACAAACCCTATCACCTAATGCAGAAACTAGTAAGGAAATTTTCAACACAAACAGCTGAATTGTGGGAAAAGTACATGCTATTAAGGTACAGATTTTGTAACAAAATTCAGACAACATAAATACACTTTGCTGCCGTCCCCACGGTTTGTATCAAGTTCCATTTCAACCACAGACTCCCATCAGCAAGACTATATAAGATTAAAGACATTATTAACCCAGTTTGGGTAATTTTAACTAGACATTATATTGGCATAAACATCTTGCTGCGCTCTTTGAATCAGAGGCAGAAAGATTGGTCTTAATCAGGTCCTTACTGGTGGGTGCTGCTGCCTGCACAGAAGCATCGGGACATCAGAATTTCCACCTGAGTTCAAGTATTAGTATGCATCAGTGTGGTCATGGGATATAGGGAAGATACGGTTTTATACTGTATGCTGTTGGCATGATTTGTAGACAAAATTGTATAAAAACTGTCCTTTTAATTTTATTAAGCTCTCGGAGAGAAGAGGCAGAAATAGGAGTGGACACTATGGTCTCTCTGGAGATATTTTATCAGTATGTATGTTGCAACAGGAGGCACTTTCACTTATGTATAAACACATTATGACCCAAAAATTTAGTAAAATATCAACTAGTTTACTGTTGTCAGTGGTATACATTTGACTTACCTAAGGCTTGCCTTCAATAACTCCAAAGCTTGTAAAAATGTTGAATTGAAGTAACTACACTTCATGAATAAATGGATGAAGTGACCAAGACACTCTTGATGCATAATCATTTTGGTTCTGTGGGGCATAAGGAAGACATCTCGTTTCCTTTCACTGCAGAAGATTGTGGCATTCCCAGCTAGCTAGTGCTGAGAAGACAATATAGGCTCCTAGTCAGCAAACCTAATTAGAGAGCTGTTTTGCTCCCCTATCAACTACAACTGCAAGAGGCAATCTCATTAGTGTGTGGCCTGCTAAATGCAGACAATGTTTGTGCCTTTTCAAGCTGTAATGCATTTTTGCTGATAACTTACTCCTAGCAATTATCTATTTCTCCATTAATTTTCTGGGTGTCTAGAGCTTTGGAATATTAGCTCTCTTTTACATCTGTCACTGTTAAAAACATTTTAAAGAAATACAGCATGTCAGCCTTTGGCTCCTATGCAACTGATGGCAAATTCACTGTCACTATCTAGTCAGTCTGTGCTGGCAAAACAGATGCTCCTACATTGATAAATACAGTATAGGTGTGTGTAAAACTTTTTTCACCACATAGAATTGAATTCAAATATTTTGGACTATCTCCTACAGTTAATTTTTGGATACCTGAGATAGAAGTATGGTCTTAGGTGCACCTGTGGCTGCTATTGAAAATTTTGACATTTATTTGTAATTTTAACTACAGAAATAACAGGTAGCATTTACTAAAAGCACCGGATTTCTTAAAAAAACCCACCACCATCACAAAAATCCCCTCCAAACAAACATGCAAAAAGCCAACAAAAAAGCATTAGAAAAATTAATTGGTTTTGTACAGGTTTTAACATTCATTTAGTACTAACAACTATTTTGTTTACTTGTAAAACGTTGACACAGCAAGAATATCTGCTTGCAAAATGAAAAAAAGGAGAAAATACAAATTTCTTTCCTACTAGTAGTTGTTGTAAGCCCTTCTCAATGTGAATAAGGAAGATTTTTGTAACTGAGATGATAAAATTCTTTTATTTCTATTATTTGATTTAATGTGTTCTTTACTGAAGTAATGAAAAGTGGTATTTACAGAGCTAATGCAATTAAATAATAAGTCCTTCTTAGTGGATTAAAGAAATGCAAAAAATCGAGGATTTCAGGGGAAAAAAAAGAAAATAAAATGTTATTAGTGTCATAAGTCATGCATAAACCAAAGGCAATTTTATAATAAAATTTTATGTAATTATAACAACCATACGTAATTTCACTACAAGCAGCAAGAAAATCACAGTTTCTTCTTCTAAAGACTGTTTTCATAGTGGCAACGATGGTCCCTTCTCTGAGCTAATGGAGTACTAGCTTTGGTAATAGTGTCCCCAGAGGTTCCTCCCTTGCAGGATACAAGACTGCAGGTTGCTAAATTTGCTCTGGTTTTATTCCGATGGTAGAAACATATTAGTAGCTTAAACTAGTTAGGCACTAAAATGTAAAATTAAAAATGTGAAAATTCAGAATTTATTTTTACCTGTTAATGCTTCCCTCTGATCTGACAATTTCTTTTTAAACAAACACTTTTTGAGGCAAATACCCTTTACATTTCCCATCAAAACACAGATTATAATTTAAAATCTTGTTAATTTGAAAATATTGCTGTTGGTTGACAGAGATAACAAAAGAGATAATATCAATTGTTCTGATCTCCTTAATTAAACCCGATTCTTTTATAAAAATATTTTTTGTAGATGAATCAAGTTCATCAGTGGGCTTTTTATTTCATGGTGGAGAACAGTCCTCTAAAACCTTGAGTTGCTTCTGGTTTATTACATTAAGCTTTTTACTTACGTGGAGACACAGCAAACCTAAACTTAGCTGTGTGAAAGTTAGGTTTCTAGTCTATATTTGCTATCTAGCATCTCTGCATAGCACACAGAAAGCTGGGAACCCCCAAGGGATGAATCACTCCACCTCCTTCTTTCCATTAATTGCCAGAAAAGCTGAAGTATAGATGCTAAAGTTTTGGTGGTTGAAATTTGATAAAATTATGCTGTCATTAATGCTGGGCTCTCCATATTGGTATTTTCTGCTTTTCCTACCTAGCCTGAATCAACACTGAGTAGAAGTAACACAATTTGCTTTATCTTTCCAGAACAGGCTGCTTCTCATGATGATTTCAGGGCAGTCAAACAGAGCAGCTCCCGAGTTCTGTTATCAAGCTTTCCTAGTGATGCTGAGAAAAACTTTCAAATTTTACCTGGTCTGTTTTGGCTTGTGTAGTGGAGCTGATGAGACATGCTGGGGTGGTTTAAAGGCTGAACTTTTCCTTTCTTTATGTATTTAGAATCAATGTGAATACCATAAAAAAAAAAAAAAAAAAAAAACCAGCTGCTGCAGGTTATTAAATTAATTTTAAACAACTCTGTTGACTCAAAAAAGAGCAAGAAGATAGTGCCTAAGGATTCTGACTTTTTCTCTAAATTTTTGATGGAAAAATAGTACTAGGTTCAGGCAGATTTGCTTGAAAGTGCTGTTTATAAAAAATAAGCTTTGCTGTTGTGTGTTGTGGTGGATTGTAAAGCTGGTTTTATACTGCTTTACCCATCAAGAAGCTTGTTAACAAGATAACCACACAGGTTTTTAAGGAAATAAGTGATGACTGTATTACAATACAGGACCAAAATGATTTTTTAAGAAAATTAGCTTTATCTTTCTTTTCCTTCCATTCTTAGTTCAAAATGTTGCCCAGCAGTGTATGGCTGCTGCTGAATAGAGAACACACTCCACACTAGTGTCACTCAGACCCCAAAAAGGGGAAGCTTTAGGGTGGCCTAGTAATTAGCGTGAGAAGTTTTCTAAAGAGCATATCTTCTGAAATATCTTTAGTGAGACCGAAATTCTTCCTGAGAAAATATTCCTCTTGCTCTATAGAAGAGAGAAGTCAGCTCCTTGGAAAGGCGGCTTGTCTCAAGCAGTTGGGCGTTTGCTGGGCCCTGCCCGGTGCTCCTGCTCCCTCTCTGGGATGCGGAGCAGTCTCCGAGGGTAACACTGCCACCTTGGGCTCCAGCGCTGCAAAAGCACAAGTGGGAAGTTCTGCCAAGAAAATTGTTTTCCAGCATCGGAGAGCTGCTTGTTACCTTAGGGCAGGAAGACACAAACCTTGATGTTTCTTCTCCAGCACAGAGATGTATCCCTTCTCATAGACAGTTAAAGTATGACTCATTACACTGAGATTTTCTTGCTCTTTCACTTATTTCTTCTGGATGCTTTGTGGTGCCTTTGAGAAATTGCTTCCCAGTGGATGCCTGCAAAAAAGTTCTAATAGCTGTTTCATTTCCAGTATCTTTGTAATTTAAGTGAGACTTTTTTTCCTACATGTTCTATAACCTCACGTTTTACTGTTTGAAAACCATACTTTTTTTCTTCTTGTAGATAGCTTGTTTGCCTTCCATTTGCATGAATTATATTACAGCTAACGGTGTATGTACATAGGCAGAGATTTGCAAGGCTCTGCTTTCTCAAAGTTTCACCATAGAATTTCTTTTTTTTTTGAGATGAATTGTCCAATGTATGCCTTGGGTGATAGATATATAAATTCATCCTATAGAGTATAAAGAAAGAAAAAACAATAAGCAAACACATCAAGATTCCAGTATTATGTTGTTAGGGCTTTTTTTTTTTTTTTTTTTTTTTGTAGGCTGTGAATTATGTCTCATGAAACTACTCCAATAGCTAAGGGCACATCTACTATCTCTCTAATTATTGAGAAGATATGGGGAAAAGTAAGGATAAGCACCTCCCTCTTTCCCTGCCAAAACCCCCACACATGTATGACTAGGGTAGAAAGGGGTGCAGCACCTCAACTCCATGCTGAAGATGCTGAAGCTTCAAATCAATGTCACTAGCATAATTCCTCTAAATTTTGCATGCATGAATCTTACCACATGCTGCTTGCACTGTTCTGATTGTGATTTGTAGCTGTGAATGGTCAAGGACAAATGATGAGCTGTCTGCAGGGGAAAGTAATTGTGGGACAGGGGGCATACCTGGTGCAGTTGTGGAAAAGAAAGTTTTAGAAGTCAGGTATCTAATTAAAGATACTAATTGCCTCTAAAAAAGGGGGAAAACCCACCTTTCCTCTGCACTGTAAAGCATTCTCTTCAACTGCTCTTGGAAAAAGAGAACATAAATTAATTCCTTTCATAAAGTAAGTATGATTTTCATACAATGTACATAAATTATTTTTGGAATTGCCTTATCTAAGAGTATATGCATAGCTTCTGTATTTAGTTAAATTATACTCATAATCTATATTCATTACCTACATAAATAAAGTATACAATATAAATAGTATAAAAAGACTCCTGCACAAATCTTATGAAAGCTATTTGATGGGTTGATTATGCCTAATTGCATGCTTGTAAAGAAAGTGAGCTTCACCATTGTAGCTAGTGTGATACAATAAGAATGTTTCCAAAATGAGAGGTCTTAAATCTGTTTTAAAGAAATAATAAGTATTAACAATGGAATAAGAAAAAGGGAAGCGTTTGTTGTTCTATATTTTGGGACAACTAAAAGAAAAATTCTGAACTAGTAGTGGAGAGTTTTGACTGATGACTTGCAAAGCACTCACAAAGAAGATAATAAACCATTAACATGATACTCTTTTTTCTTATGCTGGTAATCTTTTCACTTGAGTGCCTAAGCATTGCAGCACAGTCAAACTAGTAGACTGCAACAAGGCTTTACCATTGGTGAGATTCTACTGTCTGTACCATATCTCCTTCCCCCAGAGGCCAGACCACACCACTCCCCCTCCACCCAACACCCTCTCCCAGTCCTCAGGGCTATTTAACCACTTAGCAGGAAGGAGCTACAGCTGCACATCATCCATGTCAATCAACCCACTGCCGCTGAGGCAAGGCCACAGCTGCGTGTTATCAGTGATGATCATCCCACTGCCTCCATCCCTCTACACCTGAGATAGTCTGTACCCACGTTACTTAAATAAGCCACATGTTTTATTCATTCTCTGAAAGAACAGACATTATGGTTACTCTCATATGTAAAAAGAGTGGTGACATTTAAACAGTTTTCTATGATGATGGATATATTTAGTTACATTTACATGATTAGGCAGATACTGCGAGACATCCATCCTATAGATTTTGAGATGTTATGTTCATGTGTGGAATAGCACGTTGCAGCTATCATTTTAGTTGGCTTCACTTACCATATTTATGGGGGATCATTGCAGAATTCTTATTTTTACTGTTTCAGAGGGGATTGATCTATCGTTATGGAAGTTGGCTTTGTTTACCAAATGGAAGAATTACCTTCCTGCCCAAACATCTCATTATAATCTAGTGCCTGCATGTTACCTCAAATTTGATCTTGTGCCCGCTGTTTCAAAAAATGATTAGGTATATTACAAATACAAGAACTAATCCTCTGTCCTTTGAAAAGCTGCTGTAAACTGGCTTTAATCACGGTTTTGCTTTGCAGATGAAGGGAAAATAGCACTCCCTAATGCTGTCTGTAGCAAGGAAATTGCTCTGTAGTTGGTGTTCTATTCCGGGAGCTTCTGCACCCCTTGCTGTGACCTCAGGTCAGCCAGGAATGCTTGTATCTAGTTTCAGCAAGGCATTTGATTGTGTGCTTAACATTAAATTCAGCAAGACTTATACACATACTTAGCTTCAACGCTTGCTTGTCATTATCAGGAAGAGTGGTTTGCTCGGTAGGGATTACTGGAAGGAAAGACAGATTATCCTGGTGAGGTAGATATATCCATGGATGCTTGCATCTATACCAACATCAGATATATTTTATATATATATATATATTTTTTTTTTTTTCCAGCTCAGAAGCACTCAGATCAAACCCACAATGCTTCCTTTCCAATTATGTGGTTAATGGAGGAAATAAAGCAGCTCTTGCCTCTCTCTAAACACAGCCTTTATCACCCCACATCCTGGCTGTTTCATCAGGACAAGGCAGGGCACTTAGGAGTTGCCTTTCTACCCCTGTTTGTTTCCCTCAAGAGAGTGGCTGGCACTGAGAAATGATGTCCCATATTGCCACATGCTTTCTTCCCCTTGATGCTGCCAAACACACGTGGGGAGGGAAAGGTTACAACTGTGGAAGGAAAGCTGTAGTGATCCACCAGTCCTGCTGCTGTAGGAATTAATGTATTTCTGTTCTTCTCTCAGAAAAGGTCAGGTCCTAACATTGTACCTGGCTCTTCTCACAAGCATCGCAACTTCCCAGATGGTCACTCAGTACCTGTCCACTTCTGTGCTTGACATTTATAGGATAGAGCCTACTGCTTCATTTATTAACATAAATTAACAACAGCCAACTTGCATTCAATTCCAGTCTAATGCTGCTCCAGCTCAACTGCCTTGTTTTCCCTTGGGATCCACCTGAGATACTGCTTTGGTCAGCTCCCTGCAGAGCATGGGAGACCAAATCTCTCTGGTCATACAGATATCTGACAAGGTATTTCATTAAAGGCTTCAAAAGAAGATCAGGTATAATGGACATAGGACAGATTAACAATTGGGATGGAAGCATATGGTCATTTTTTATGATAGATATGGGCCTCCAGCAGATTCCTTTAACGAACTATGCTGATCATGGATAAGGTAGGTCTGTGAAAGGTTACTGACATTCAGCTGACAAAAGTCTGTATGTGATACAGCATTATATACTGTGAGTCATTTCTGTGAACTTCTTGTCTTCTTTTTATTTACCATTGGTGTAAGTGAAACATTTGAATGCATCAGGTGTATGCTTGCTAGGCAATAATGTTAGCCTTTCTGACCTGTAAATGTCCTTTATCACTATTAATTTGACTGAAGCCTGGAAAAGCCTCATATTCTCTAATACAAGTTTATACATCACAATTCAAATGTAAGTTACAGTTTGTGTGT
Source organism: Falco biarmicus (assembly GCF_023638135.1). NCBI lineage: Eukaryota > Metazoa > Chordata > Aves > Falconiformes > Falconidae > Falco > Falco biarmicus. The sequence continues at coordinate 32,299,886 of NC_079292.1, read as the reverse complement.
TGATGGCCAGCTGTTCAGAAACGATACCCAGCCTAACATCTTTCCCAGTGGATCACACTGCATTGCTACACACAGAACTCAGGAGTAAATTGTTCTTTCATTTTGCAGTGTTGCAGGGGGTAGGTTTGAATCCTGGACAAGCTGGCACCAGAAGGTTGGAAGGAATTCAGGGAAATCCATCAGTGGTGATTAAAGATTTAGATATGAAGACATATTAGAAACTAATTATATAGGATTTGTCTAAATGATGAAATAGCAATTTGCCAGTGTATTCTCACAGGAGAAAGCTGAGAATTGCTAATGAATAAGAGAGGATCGATTTCTATTCTGCAAAAAAAACCCACCCAAACCCTGTGTACTAGATCATGCTTTGTTAGTCTACTGAAATTTCTTGCTAGAGGACAGCATGATTTATAGCAGGCAGTGCCCTTGTCTACATTACTTTGTATAATCAACTTAATGTTACTTAATTTATAGTTGTACTCTCATGCCAATTGCTGTTTCACACTTCTCTCACAAGTTCTGAGAGTGAAATTCATGGTAGATTAGCCAGTCGGTGCTCACTGTGGTTGCCCACTGCATACTTCAGAAGCGTCAAATTACCAGACATTCAATTTAGTATTTTAAAGCAATCAGTTGCGAAGTGGAAGCTGGAGTCCCTCAAACCTTGCAACTCTCAATCAGGACCGAAAAAAAAAATAAATTAAAAAATCTGTGCAGTTGTTAAACACCTCCAGCGTAATAGGGCTTGATTCTGATTAAGTGCCTGAGCTCTTAGATAGAAGTATTGAGTGTTTGTGCTGCTTTTTTGGTGGATTAGCTCAAGTACATATAAGATCTTGAACATCATGGTGTAACCACAAGCTCAGTAAGTAACAGAATGATGTTTGGTTTTGACCAAAGGAGCCTACAGAGAATAGATGGAAGGTTCTATAGGTTTTGCTTTTACAAACCAAACTCCCCACTGATATCCTGTGCCCTCAATCTAGGGCTCTTCCAACCTGCAAATGAAGTGTATGATGGGGGGGATTCTCCATCGGTATTGCAAGATATTCCTGCGGCCCCAGCCAGCACATAAGTAGTTTTTTTCTATCCAACTTAATCAGAACTGAAGTCCTTGAGTTTATTTTAATTTCTAAGAAGTTTTTTGTTTTGTTTTCAGCATGGATGGGTCGTATTGTAATATCTCAGAAATGTGAAAAAAAACTTGCACAATTCTGCCTATGTGAAAGCTCATTCCATTTCCATACATATGCACATACACTTTCTAAAGGCTAACGGATTTTAATATTTGCATTACAGTGTTGATCACAACCCCTAGTCAGGATCCAGGACCTGTGTGTGTGTTTGTGGGTTTTTTGTTTGGTTGGTTGGTTTGGGGTTATTTTGTGTGTGTGTTTTGTTTTGTTTTTTCTTTTTAGGAAGATGGCCTCAAGGAAAGGAATGTAACAGATGGGTGATGAAAATGGATAATTAGCCTAGGTGTCTTTGCTGATGCAAGACTTGGCAAAAATAAAATGTCTTAGGTTTGGAAAGGTAGTGTCGTACACTAGTTATAGCAGCTGCCATTGAAAATGAAGGCAGCACATCTTTGCGTGCAGTAAGTTTTACAAGTATCCTCTCTGGGTTATATTCCATCCATCTATCATCTTCCAATGGTCATCTTAGGAATGTGTATCTTCATTTCTTCTTTTTAAACTTTTTAAATGTGAACCACATTCTGTAAGAAACTGGTGATCAAAGAGCGTGGGGAAGTGAAAAATCTAAACATTGAACAAAAAATATTTAAAAAGGGAAAAGCGCAATGAGGAAAGAACACAGTAGTAAGCTTCCTAGCTGTTTTACAGGCATTCTCAGAAGCATATTAGAATTAGCCTAACTCCTGCACGCATATACCAAATTCCCTCTTGAGCACTGCATAGATGCCCATGAAAACAGGCATAACTGAAAAACAAAAGCCAATGAAGAGCTACAAAGGGAGCATGGAACAATCCAGTTTTTACTAGCTAAGTGAGTTAAAGCATGAAAGAGGGAGTTGGAACTGTAATAAGGTGAAAGACATGCATGAAATAGCAAAGAATATTTTAGAATGCTAGCAGTGATGAGTGGGCTAAAAGTTTTAATAGTTCAAGCAACAAAAGAAATAACCTTTAAAAATCCTCCTGTTTAACACGGTTTGCTGTAATTTTTTAATGTGACCAAGATAATCCACTCAGGAAGTGCTCACTAAAGTACAGTTAAAATAATGTCAAAGACTATTTAAATAAAAAGCATGATTCATGATGGTTTTGACACTTTTTCCTATAGAAATGCAATGAGATACTTTGAATTTTGGATTTTCTGGCTGTCACTATAGTCACTCGTGCCACTTTGGAATTTTTTTTTTTTTATTTTTTTTTTTACTCAAATTGTACAGTGCTTCAGAAAGAGGGTTTGTTGCAAGCTCTCAAAACTCTTTTGGCAATATGTAGCTGTATAAAACCAGCATCCAGTGATTTGAAGTAGCATTGTTCAAGAAAGATGAATCAAAAATCATAAATCCCACTTGCAAACTTACTTCTTTTTGCCCTCTTATAGTTTTCCAAAGACAAAGAGTCATCCTCCACCAAGCCAAACAATCTGGTTGTACTGACTTACACGTCTGATTAAAACCTCAATCTCTAATTCACTTTGTGAGAGACGGAGAAACTAACAAATAAGCCTGGTTTCTGAGTCTTTAGATCTTCAGATCAGTGCTTAGCTGTCAATGTGAGCTGCATCTTAAATAGACAGAGGACTTGATCTATCTACAGTGTCTATTTTGTATGATAAAAAAGATCACTTCACCTAGCTAGAATGTGTTCCTGAGACACAGCAAATGAATGTTGTTTTAATGGCCTTCAAATTTAGAAATGAAATACAAGTGATGTGAAAAGTACTGTAGTCTTTGCTGTAAGTAAGCTCTCAGTATTGTTACGTTAGCTGGCTTTACTTAAAAACAGAAGAGAATACTGGGAAGCTAAGGTCACAGCACCACAAATGGGATTTACAAGTCCAACATCTGGTCATGAAGATCATAACTAAACATTTGAAGGTTTAGTTGGCAGTGTAGGCTAATGAAAGCACTGTTCTTTAGAGACTTAAAACTATAAATAGCAGGAATGCCAAGTGAAAGTTTTTTGCAGTTCCTGTTGCCTGTTGTGTTCTCTGGAAAAGTCACTGTGTGTAGTTTAAAATAATATCATTTAGCTTTATATGTAATACATTTAAAAAAAAAAAAACTTGGAGATTTGCATAGCCTTTCCTCTGACCATCTCTATGGACAATAATCTCTCTTGTGTGGGAAAATGGGCACAGGGAAGTTCCTGACTTCCTCTGCATCATGTTCCTGCTGCCTTGTTCTAGGGAGATGCCTTCTCACCCTCCTTTCAGGATTGACAGTGGATTCTTTAAAGAAAGTTGTGCAGACGTGTTATGCCTCTCAGCCACCTTCAGCCCTCATGGACCTTTAAGTATACCATCCTTGGGTCAGTCTTTCTCTTCTTGGCTCAAATTAATTTATCAGAGATATAGTCCCTAAACATGGCACCCCAACATAAACAGGTTTTGTTTGTTCAAGTTGGCATAGGTAATGACATGTGAGATGTCCTAATACTTTTATATTTGTGCTTTTTAGCTCGAGTCTTATGTTAGCTGCTTCAGATTTGCTTGTATTTCACCGCAGTATATAGTGGGTATTCTTGTGTACCTTGGTCATTAAAGAACTTAAGTGATAGGATGTGCTTGACAGACATGGAAACAATGCTTAGATCTGTTAGATTGAAGTAAGATGCAATTTACGGTTAATTTTAAATGCTTTCTCTCTCTGAAGAATTTGCTTTTTTTACAATGCACCCACTGTATTTTACTTTCCAGTTGCTCCATTTTTCCACCTCTGCTGTATATTGGTAACTATATATTTGTATTTTCCTGCCCTTTATTTTCCCTGTTTGCTCATTCTGTCCCCTCATATCTAAAGAAGAAAAGAATTCCAGCAACTTTGAACATAACTGCAGGCACCGTATTTGGATGTTTAAAATGTGACAGAACTTCTGGGAACTGGCTTAATTTTAAATCCCTCCTGCATTCATTAATTTATATTAGAAAACTTAATTTGGTAGTCTTGTCTTTTCCCTTTCTTATTCTTATATCCTGTCCTGACATCTGCCATGGTTTACCATCATGATAGGTCCTTCTCCTCTTCAGGCATGGACTAATGGTCAGCGGTCACCACATTAATTTTCTTCCACAGCAAAAGTTTGGGCAGTCTCTCACTGTTGCCTACTGCCTTAACATGAAAGATAAGAGATAATCTGTGTGCTATTTTTATCAATACTGTTGATTATGCCTGATCTCAGACTACAAACCAATAGTGCTGAATGTTGTAGCAGCAAAAAACGTTGGGGGATACTTGAAAAATCAGGGTAGTTAAGCCATTTTTGGGGGTTATATATCTTCAGCTGTAATGTAGAAATTAAGTAGCAGATAGTTCTTTTCAGTCATGGCTTTTTAGATTTTTTGGATTATAGATCCATATACGTGGCTGTGGAGAAATTGTCCTTCCAAAACATGGATAATTGGGATAAAATGCTCTCCCTTTCCAAGCCCATTATTCTAACATAAAAAAATCTCACTGACACGGTGTTGCTGTAATGTCTTTCCTTTTATGAAGAGCACATTGATTAATCCATGAATGTGTAATTTAATTTTCAGGGTGCCAGCTGTATACGTCTTCCTAGCTTTACTTCTCTTCTATTTGAGTGACAATTTACACTTTAAGAGGTTGAGACATTTTTATTGAATTAAACTCATTTACAACATTACAGTGATGTAACATTGAAATACCAACCTCTGGGCAGAGAGGTGCTCTGCTTTTTGCCAGTGTCTGCATTTTTGTGTTCTAGAGTGAGTGCTCAGCCAGACTGCCTGCTTTCCATTTCCTACAAATAATTTAGTGTTTGTATTGCACAAAATATTTTTGACATGTCATCTAGAGTCAGTGTTAACCAATATGAATGAAAGACAGGAGGAGAAAAAAATAACAGATGGCTCTTCAGATCTTGCAGGTGTTAGAGGTATGGTTGCTTATATGACCTTTCCACATACTCCAAAGGTCACGTGCAGGTACACACCTAAGAACACAAGTAGGTGGCCAGGTGATAACAAAGCAGAGGCAAGGAAGAACTTTGTAGACCAGAAATATTTATTTTTCTCTGGAAGTATTTTTTTTCGTATTGAACCTGTCAAGACTGATGAATATCATTCTCCTAACAGTTCAGTGGGAACTGAGAGATATTTCTTGGGGTTATGGTAGAATTTATTTTTGCTGTACCCATAAAGTCAGCTGAAGAGAGGTTTTTTTATCTGCAGTTTTCAGTCTAATATGCAGAACAGTGCTTAGAGAAGTGCAGAACCACACAAAACCATGGAACAGCAAAGTTAGCTGATACAGTACTAATGAACAGACATTGGGCTAATGATTAGCACTTAGAACACTTGTTGATTTTCTTGTCTAAGACCAATAAATGTCTGGCATCTATGTTTTTGTAACTATTTCTCATTAAAAAATAGTCATAACCTGAATCAATGTAGATATATATGTGTACATAAAGAAATTAGATTATACATACATACCTTGTGCTTTCACAGTTACTATGGTGAATGTGTATAAAACTAAAATACCAATTCACAGTGAAAAATACTAACCTAGGTAATGTGGTGATAAGATCTGTTGATACAGTGATCCACAAGTTCACATTCCAAGTTAAAGTTAAATTGAGATTTGCACGAGAGTTCAGACAGAAGGCAGAAATTGAATCTGAAAATGAGAGTTACGAGTTCCTTTGGAAGATCCATGATCAGAAGAAATAGGTGGCAAGGCTCAAGACAAGCAGAGCCACGAGCAGGAATGGCATTTTACCCTACAGGTACTGTATAGGGCTTGTAAATGGATGAAGGATTTAGAGGGAACCATAGGACCAAAAAGTAGATAAAATTAATGTAATCTCCCAAGCTGCTTCCTTCATACAATCAATAAAGTTTGAGTCTGGTCGAGACTGAACATAAATCAACAGGCTTTTCTTCCAGCTCTAATTTAGCTAGAAAATCACTGTCTCACTCTTGTCAAAGCTTTTGCAATTCTTGTTTAGTGTGCCCAAACTCTCACTGCATGATCTTGAATAGCTACCTACCCCTTCTGCAGGGCATCAGAAACAAAAATACAGGTGGAAAATTTCAAGGCTAAATATGAATTTTAACCCATTGTGTTCACTTTTTTTTTCTCTTTATTTTTTTGATGGAATATGTGAGGATATATCTTCAACATAGGTTAGGAACAGTTTACAGACAAACAAAAATGGCTATTTTTGTTCTAAAATGGCCCATTATTGTTCTTCACATTTCATTCCTGTTGTTGTTTTGAGTACAGTAAAATACAAAGTAATACACGTTTTCGTTCTGAAATGTGTGGCAGTGCTAGAAACCTGTCATTTACTGTGTACAGGTCGCTAACTAGTAGTATTGACTGAAGTGGGGGGAATTATCAGTTTATAGATGCAAAAGTTGTAGTTTGACCTGATGACTATAAAATTTTGAGTCAAGTTTCAGACATATTACTAATGAGAGAAAATGCCCCACAGGAAGACTTTGATGATAGTCACAATTTATTATGCTCTTGCAAATGAATTCTTAGACTGTGGAGTAATTAACTTGTCAATGTTTAAGGCTTTACATTTACTGCTTAGAATATTATCTGGAATTATGAAATAAAATACTGTTATTATAGGGCAGGAATTCTGCATATTGGAATTATTGCCTAGATTTTACATCTTTGAAGCACAACATTATATGTTTATTATATACACACGAATTCAACATCTCAAGAGTAACCTCAGATTTAAAAAAAGGAATAGAATGCTAAGGCTAAGAAATATAGTAGCATATAATTTCCTTTCTTCTTATTCTTATTTAAGATGTCTTAAGCAGTCAGATATGAAAAACTCAGAAAATATGCTGAATATTTTTCTTTCAGGGACATCTCCATTAAATAATGATAATTTCCCTGTATATTAAACATGTCAATAATATGCAATACTTCATTATATACTAAGATTAGAAAAAAAACTAAAGAGTTTGTAGTAGATTACATATGCTTGTACTGTATTATGGTCCCTGTAACGTAACCTGTATGTTTCTCCTTACATAAGTTTGAGAAACTCGGCTTCTACCTGAAGATGTCTTCATATTTAAATGAAATGTAATATATGTTTCCATACAGAGCTGAATTTCGTTCTGGATTTCATTCTGTAAGCAATATTTAATTATGAAAATGTTCACCAGCTTACTAATGTCTCAATTTTCTCTTGCCTTCTTGGTTTGTTTTCCTCCCTCCCACCCCTCCTCCCCCAAAATGTAAAAATAAAGGATGAGCTTCTGGTGTTTTCGGTGTTTCCTATAGAAAGTTAAGCTTCACTGACATTGAGTAATTTCATTTACAGCTCACATGCACTTTGAATTTAAAATTTAATATGTTCAAATCAGCTTGCATTACCAGGGAATTGTGCTTAGTATGTTCCATGAATGATTTAGTAGATTGTAATAGCTACCTTAGTAATTTCACATGAATCATTGAAAAAGATCACATTAGTAAACATTACTGGTAAGTACTAAGCACATTTTTCATGGAATTGTATTTCTTGAGTACTGTTGATTCCAAAACCAGTTGTTTAGGTGTCATATGAAGAATTGTATGTTGCATCCTAGATTTATTGTGTTTGAAGAAAAGGGTACTTCATTATTATTTTTTTTGACTTCGCTACAACTGATATGAAAAGTGCACCAGCACAACTACCATTGCACAATCCAGTGTGGCTGCCAGCTCAGACAGAGTGCTCTACTCCATGGGCCAATCATGGATATAAATGTACTTCTGGCTTTCATATAAAGCTTTTTCTTACATTGTACTCACCACGTATGCAATTTTTGAATTTCTAGGAAGACAAATAGTATTATTAGTAATTGAAGGAATCAAAATAACTCATGGAATTAATAATTATTAAGGAAGGCTTATGTTTCATTAACTTTATTTCCCAAGGACTTTGAAGTAGTTCTTCGTTCAGCAGTAAGAAATGGAGTACGTTTTCTTAATTATGGTTCCCTTGAATATTTAAATTATGAATGAAAAATGTCATTGTTCCTTGAAAGATGGTAATACTTCTTTAAATTCAGTTCCATTAATAATAATAAAAAAGAATAAGTATCTTCACATTCAAAATTTTTATTAAACTGTAGTTTGTTATACTTTATCATCTGTACTTATGATCTTCCCTTTGAATTTATAAAAATCCTAATACAGGAAACTTTTAGAAGTTGTTTTTATTTAAGGAAGGTATATGCTGCTAAGAAAGAATCTGTAGGCTTTAACATCATCTAGTGTTTTGGTCTTTTTGGTGCACTGTTTCAAGTGTGATAGTTATTTTAGCATTATTGTTACTGTAACTGAATACATAGGTCATAGCTACAAGAGCAAAGAGTGGATAATTATAAAATTAAACTTACCAGTGTTGATGTAACTACTTCGTGATGTTTTGCACAATTTTTTGTTCAGAATGATTGCAATAAATTAAGTAAATAAACCAGGCATATTCATCTTTGAAATGTGAGGTGGAGAGACTGTAATCCCTAACCCCTCAGCTGAGGAAAGAGCTCCGTAGGGGAGCTGCTGGGCACTTGGAATTATGTGTGGTCAGCAGTGAGCAGGGTCAGAAGGTTGCTATAGAACACATTGAACCTCTCTCTACTGTACTACATAAAACCAATATATATGAATATACATAGCTATTTTTGTAGTCGCGTAAATATCCATCACTCATATAAATCCTATTTTGCATTTTTATAGTTATTTGTATTTCATAGCATCCCAGAATGTGATGTAAACAAGGTGTGCAGAAATGGGTTCATAAACGATTCCAACACATATGCACCTCTGATATAAAACAACCTGCACAAATGCAAAGAGGAAAGAAAATCTGGCAAGCAGTTCTCCTACTATTCCAAAGAAACAGCAGGGAGAACATGCATATAAATTGTGAAGTGTGATTCCCTCCTGCTGTCTGTGTAAAGTTGTTCTGTGGGATAAAGACTGCACAGTTTTGTGGTTGTCCTGTTCCACATGACTTTCACTGAAGTTTTGCTTGTAAAAAAGTGCTGGTTTTGTCTTTGTGATAAAGTATGCTGTTTAGGGTTTGCTAGTGGGAATACATCCTCGTAATAAGTACTGTGCCTATTGTTTATGGTTTGGAAGGTCTTGGTTTATTGCTTGATAACTCATTAACTCCTAAGACTACACATAAACAAGGTGAATTAAAGTGAGCCAGAAAGGCATAACTCTGATATTTCCTAAATTTTTTAGCCTTGCAATTACAATACTTAATAGTTTACCCTTTGGCATGTTATATTATGAATAACCTAAACAACAACAACAAAATCTTCATTGAAAGTGTTTGGAAGCTGTTAAAAGACATTTCTGCATGTCATGTGCAAAATTTCCTTATGAATGGGAGCTCAAAGTAAATTGCAAGAACCAAATTTGGCTTTAATTTTGAGATGTAAATAGCAATTTGAGTAAAATGAACCATATTGCAGTTGACATTCAAGCAAGTCTGTCCTTTTCCAATACAGATCCATTATGTTTAGCTTGAGAACAGGTGTTACATTTTAATCTTTGTTCAGGAATTTCCTAGTTTTTTAGTTTCTATCGTAATTCCAGTATTAATAAAAATAGTGTGTTTTCAAGTAAAATTTACCATGTGCTATATAAACAGGATTATATTTAATTTTTTCTTTGGAAGGCTTATGTTGGAGACCATTGATTTATATAAGCATAATAAAGGTTAATGTAAACAGCAACAAGATTTATCTCTGACCACAAGGATTCATCACTTTTTTAATAACACAATATACACCCATATTGTTGACATAGTAATAAATCAAGGACTTCAGTAAGGATTAGATTGGAAGGGAGAACTGTACTGCAGTGCAAAATCTGGTACTTTGAGAGGAAGATAGATGAAAGTATATCGTTCTGTATAGAAAAGTACAAATTATGACTGTTTTGTATGGAGGCTGTAATGATGAAAAAGTGTATCAGTTGTTCAATGATATTTCCTACAGCTTTTTTTTTTTTTTTATTTTAAATTGATCAATCCTGAAATGAAAATACCCTTTCAAAACAAAAGGTTGAAACAACTTGTTTAGAAAATTACTTCTAAAAAGTCCAAAAAGCTATTTCAGGATATTCATCCAGCCAGAATTCTTTGCCAAATCTGACTTGAAACTATGGGTAATTTGGCCATGTCCAAAAAGGGCATTTTTAGTCAGACTTACTCTATGCCAATAAATTGTTTCCAGCTCTGTTCTTGTGTCCTCATGTTGTCAGAACTTAGACCTTTAAGGCCAAGAAAAATGTGTCTTTCTGTATTTGTCTAGGACACTTAAAACGTGGGGCAACACAGGCTGCAAAAATGATTTAATAATGTTGTTCAAGGAACAGTTACAATTAGTTTTGATTACTGTGTATAAAACTAATCAGAAGTAGTGCCAAGTGAGAGCTTATACATACACAAACCTTTTCAGTGTTTCAAATATGCTGAAGTAGGCATGAGAAGCATGAAAGATAAAGGAGAATTTGGGGCATTTAAAAATCATATTAATTTTCAGAACAGATGCAGAGGCTTTCTGTTTGTTTTTATTGAAGATGTTTCATCTACAATAAAAGAGCTGATTCTGCAAATTACATTTGTGCAGGTAATTAGACTGTGGCATTTCTATATTTTTTTTGTTGATATTTTGGAGATATTTTGAAATAATACAGCATTTCTTGTTTTCAAAGTGCTAAGTGTAGGGCTTTTTTCCTGCATCTATTTCACTGTAATAATTTACACGTGTTACATTATCAGCATATAAATTCTGATTCATTTAATTGGGGTGATTACAAACAATGTAGAATTGAATGCACTTGCTAATTTTTTTCTCTCCCACACTCCATTGCAGGTGAGCTCATAATTTACACATTTTTATCATTCATTGTCCATGATATCAGGAGTAACCGGCACTTTGAACTGCTCCTAAATTTCCAGTGCAGACTGCCATGGAGTATGCTATGAGAAGAGGGTAACAGTGCCTTCATATTGTGGTGATTGAAGTAGCGTAGTAATAGAAACTAAAGAGAAAGTCTATGTGTAATGCTTGTTTCTTGTTACTGTGGCCTGTTACCCAAATATTTCATTACAGCCAGTGTGGCTCCTGCACTGCTCAGAGACAAGTTGAAGCCATGCCCCACTGTGTGGGCTAAATACAGCACCTGCCTTTGGGGTATCTGTCAGACTGTAGGGTGTCAGAGAAGCATGAGGGACATCTAATTGTACAGAACACCAGAGCATTTCTGCATGTACTTGTTCTTTAAAATTGAGTAGAAGGAGAGCCTTTCTGTCCACTGATGCCTTGAGTCATAATCCCCTCATCTTTGAGCTCCTGGTGGTATGGGGAGACCCCATGTTGCCCTGAGGAGCAGTGATGCAGGAGTAGCTCCTCTTTGTGGGGTCTGTGGTGCCGAGCCCCTTGGTGTGGAGCCCAGCTTTGGTGGTGGGTGTCTGAGTCACATTTACTGGCAACCAGAATGTGTCTAATGTCTTTATCTTGCATTTTTATCATCTAGCTTGTATTTTGACTAGGACTGTGCTTCCCCTTTTCAGTCAGCTTTAAGATTACTGTAGCAAGAGCAGCAGCACATGGTATTTCGATTAATTTCTTTCTTTTAGAAGGGAGCGTATGCAGCTACCAGCCTGAGCTGCAGTTTGGTAAAAAATGTTACAAAAAGTCTGACCTTGGGATAGTATATTCTCACATATCATGCCTGAGATTGATGTTACTTAGGGGTAATGAGCTGTGTGCTGCATTTTCAAAGGAATAACTCTCATTGTAGACATTTACTTAAAAATGTTACGTGTCATTCCTTTCCCAGCTCACAAGAGTTCAGAAATAGAAAGGAGGTGTAAAGCTCAAACTGTAATTTAGTTATGATTGTCACCTCTTCCTTTCTTGTGGGGAAGAATACCAAGCTGTTAGCAACCAAAATTAATTATTGTCATGCCAACTGTTTATCATGTATGAAACAAGTTCGCAGTTGTGCTTCAGTTCTCAGTGACCGGGTATCCCTATGACACACGCCATGATGCCAATTGATACAAATTGTCAATATAGTTTGGACTTTTCAGAGAAGAGAAAACATGGGGAAAGAACTGACCTAGGCAGAAAATTATTTTTGTCATCTCTTTTCAGCACAGAAGCTACAAGATGGTGTTGAGGGGTACTAAGCCATTGTTCTTTTTGATGTCTTTGAAATGATCAGCAAAGAGCTGATTGGTTTTCATAATTTCTTAAACAATTTTGATTATATTCCTTGACTACTCCTACTTATTCAAAAAATGTTTTTACCTTTCAGTACTAGATGTTTATGAAATGTGAGTTCCCCAGAAAATGTTATGCTATTTTCTTGCCAGGCTAATTATTTACAGTCATGTTGAAAATAAGGAGTCTTACTTATTAAAAATAAATGAGATTTATCATTGACTTCTGTTTGCTGAGCAAAAAGATTATATTATTATATTTTTCACCAAGGAAAATACACGCTTTGTTCAAACTTGACTTTTATTAGCCTGTAGCAGCTAAGAAACATCAAAAGCTCTGTTTTTGAAACTGGAAAAGTTGTTTCTTTAAAAAATAGTTTCATATAGGTCTGAAAGAATATTTAGAAGCAGAAAGAATGAAAAACCCAAAAGATTCAGGCAACTATTTTTAGGCCTCCCCTTCAAAAACCCTTAGGCTTAAGCAAGTCTAATGTGTTTTGCTCTTTCGTCACCTGTACCCAAAACAGCTTTTCCATTTCATAAATAGATTCAGGGGTGAGCTTCTACAGAGTAGCACATAATTTCTGATTTCAAGCCCTGTTAACAGTTACGAATTTTGTATTCTGATAGATAAAAGTAGATCTTTGAAGAGCCTTGATGAAGATGGTATTAGAAACCGAACTTGTGATCTGATCTATGAAATTCATAGATTAAAGAGCAACTTTGCTCTGCTGAGTGACAACAGGGTTAGTAGGTCACTTTAAGCTGGAATAATTGGATTAGTGTTAATAGAAGCCATAAACTATATTAGCTGAAAAAAGATTAAAAATGTTTTTGTTTTCTTAGTACTTAGGTATTTTTTCCCCCAAGAGTCATTTTGCTTAAGTTAATACAGGCTAAGAAACACTGGCAAATCAGTCAAATTATTAGAGAGTCTGACACTTAGATACAAAGCCAGAAGTTCAGGATTCAAAAGTGCTTTTGGAAGATTCTAACATAGAGAAAGAGGGGCTTCATCCTGACTTTCCAGTTGTGAATACGGACAGGTGGTATGGAGAGTCAGGTGGGATTTGAAAATTATGAAGCCTGATCACACAAGGGCATTCAAAACTCAATTAATGTCGTGACTCATGGTTGGACAATTCAGTTACAGTCTGTCACCTTCTCCTCTTAATTCCATCAGTTAGTTCTTCCCACATGAGCAGAGTCTACATCTCCAGCTATTAAAGAACAGTTATGCTTCCATTTTAAATGGAAAAAAATTGTAACAGACATCCCAGTTTGGCACATTCCATAAGATTGTATGCCTATTTTTACAGAGTCAGCTGCATAAAATATTAACGATGATCTTTATATTTATATACTCTTGAAAGTAAGTGAATTTGTAATTTGAATGACATTTCAGGGCTTTTTCTTAATCTGTTTCATTATGCTCTTATAAATATTACAAAGTCCTGAAAATGAGTATCAGGTTTTATAAAAGCATTATAAAGTAAAATATTTTTTTTACATAATTAAATACTTCTTTGATACCAAGAAGACATATTATGAATTATGACTTGTACTGAAAGCAGTCCTATTTTAAGAATGTACAAGAAAAAGGGTTTCAATTGTTTGAAACAACTTTTAGGCTTGTGTTTCATCTTTTCTTGATAGTTACTTCGGGATTCTTACTTCAGTACTTTACATAATTAAGAAGAATACATAAGGACATGTTAACTTTTCTTAAACATTATCAGTATTTTTCAGAGGGCCTTTTTGCATTTTTGTCATTTCACTGTATTGCAATGTGACACATGCCACCTTCTGGATGTTGTCAGAATTGCCAGTTGCTTACATATAAAATAATTGGAAAGTAATTTCGTCCTACATGTATCTGTTACAGAAATAAATATTGCTGATATCCATGCACAAGTTAACATATCAGAGGATATAGCCCACAATTCTCAGCCAGACACTTAAGCTGTGTACGATGGTTTTAGTCTGAGGTTAGGTCTTAAGCAGTGTTTCTGTGTCCTGCGTCATGCTAACAAATTGATTATTGCTCTAAAATGATGCATTTTGACAAAGCAGTGAAAACCAACATTGGAAATAAAAACAGTAAGCTATTTAAAAAAACCCGAAACAAACCCTCAACAAAAAGGCTAAACACAGAGCTGTTCAGGTGGAAGAAACACGCCCATGTTACAGAAGAACCACAGATGTGGGGAGAAATATTTTCAAAGTTAGGAGCAATTAAAGATTCTGGAAAGAATTCTCAGATTTTTTTGTGTAACTGGTGATAAGGGAAGTGGGGTTTGATTTATTGAGTCTAAAAATGAGTTCGAGTGCCTTGTCAAGGTCCTATAATTTCAGTGCCCTTTAGTCCCCGTCACAATTCAGTCTCTCTTCTACGTGTATTAATTTGCAATAACCTTTTCCCAAATAGAAATATGCCGAGGCTTGCACACTGCCCTTCTCTTCACAGTCCTCTGGTGGCATTGGAGGAGACTTGTTGCTCTTGTTCTGCTCCTCAGTCTTGTGCATACAAAATGACCTCATGCTGCCTTGTTGGCGTAAAATGACAAACAGGAATGTTTTTTTATGTGCAAGAATACTTGGAACTGGTTTTGAAATTAAGCTGCTGCCTAATTACGGCTTGCAGTTTAGAAAATTAAAATTCCAGCTTTCCTAGTGCGTTGGACTCCATCAATATTTCACTTGATGTAATTGACATATCTTGTTACTTCAGTTTTCTGCTTCTTTTCTTAATAACAGACTTAATTTTGTCTATTTGTTTTCCATTATGAGCTGTTCTCTGTAATAAAATCTGAGTTCTAAATAGGGTTTTAGATTTTATACATGAATTACATACAAGCTTAATAATAATTGGAATATTGATAATTGGAAGATGAGCTTCCTCAGGTCTGATGGATAGTAAGGAGGCAGTGTGGACATCATAGCAAAGCTTGCAGCTTGCCATGATACAGCAGAAATTTCAAGCAGAAATGCATGAAAATTATGTTAAATCTCAAAGCTGTCCCCTCAGATGTTCCTTCTCCAGCTGCTGTTTCTCTTCCAGAGATGCTCTGTGCAGACTGTCAAAGTCCTCATGGCAGCCAGCAATTACTTCCTTTAAATCTTTTCCAAAATATGTCTTCAGTGGGGAATTTCAGCTTCCAGTTCGGAAATGCAAAATGTCAGGTTTTTTTCTCAGTTCCCTATCAGTGGTGTGCTGGCTGATGAGCTGTAGGATTTTTACACCCTATTAAATGCAAAAGAAGGGAAAAAACTTCTGCCCTTGAGATTTGCCTAAGTGAACTCAGTTTAATTTTTTTAAAAAAATGCAAAATAGGAAGCTAATCAAAGAGCAAGTGCCTTAAAGCGAAGTTATGTGTGTCTCTGTTAGTTTAACCTTTTAAAGCTTCTAGATGTACATTCTGAATGAAGCATGAGATAGAAGGAGAAAGATGAAAAAATGTATTATAAAGAATAGTAGCTTTAAAATGATTGGTGAAGCCATGCTTGATACTCAGCAGTTCATTTCAGGCCACACAGTCAGAGTTACTTGGAGAAATTCTAACCTGAGTCTACAAGCAAGTTAAGCACTGTTCTGTGAACATGGAATTGAAGTAAATATCATAAGGCAAAACAGTATTCAGGTTACAAAGCACACCCTAGACCAAATATTCCTGTAATTTTCTGCAGTATAACTTCAGGCGTGTGTTCCCCAGGGAATTATCTTCCCTGTTCATTCTTTGGGTAGAGTTCTTACACTTTAAGCTCAATAGAAGGTAGAAGATTCTTATTCAACTGAATAAGAAGTCTGCAGCACACCCCTGCTTTCCAACATGCAATTCATTTATGTAGCAGCTTCTCAGAGAGTTGGTTTGAGTGTGTGTTTTCCAGGAGGCTTGGTTGCATTCTTCACTCAAATGCAAAACAGAATTAATGCCAAAACATTGTTAGTGAAGAGATGCACAACCGTGAAATATAAACAGTTTAAAACACAGGAGTTTGGGAGAGAAACCATCAACATGTCAATTCCCAAACCACATAAATAGCCTTCCCATCTCAGGGGGGCAAAATGATCACTCAGAGTTGTGTTTTGAAATCCTCTGGAATAGAAAAGCAGCTTCAGAAAAACCAAAAACACACCCCAAAACCTGTTCTCAGAGGAGTAGTCAGTAAATATATTTTATATACAGTCGACTTACTTGCCATTAACACTTTTGATGTACCACATTAAAGCAAGCATATGGAATTAGGTTCACTTTCATGTTATATTTAACTGGTATTTGCTTTAATGGGAATGGTTTCCCTCTCACCCTGTCAAAGTTAAAGGAGTCTGTTCTTGTCTCCACTTTAACTCTTTTGCTGTGTTGCAAGCAGCAAATACTAGAAGAGGTTTGAGTCATGCTCCAATATCATAAAAGAAAGCATTTACAATTACCTTTTTTTGTAAACATTTGCTACGCTATATTTTTTTTTTATTTAATGACTTGATGGAAGGGACTGTTGTGATTTTATCTGTGGAATTGGGCACTGGGAAAGAAATTAATGAAAAGGCGCAGAACTGTACAGCTAGTAGAGTGCAAGCGTTAGTTGCTGAAACTTGCCATTTTGTTTTGCTTCATCTGAATTAGATGCTGGATTAGAAGAATAGATTACATCTAATGTAGCTCAGGTGAAAATGTCAAGGTGATGTCAATTGAAATTTGTTTATGTAATGGACACGGTACATGTGCAATTACCAGTTGTACAAGCTTAGATTACATTCACAGAAATAGATCCCTTCACTGTGGATTGACTAGAATACTAGCTTTGGTATGAATAATAATAAGAGCTTTACAGTAAAGTGAGGGGAAGAACTCTTGTAGTCTTTTTGCCTATTTTTAGTAAGTAGAAAGGTGACAGATGAAAGAGACAACAAAAGGATCAAAATTAACATGACCTGGAACTGGCTGTGCTCCACAAATCACAGCTCAAAGGTTTGTGCCTAAATGTGAAAAAATGGGAATTTACACTTTGAAACTGGCTGTTATTGGTTTAAACAGAAATATGGTTGAGTAACTCATACAACTGGCACAGATACTGAAGGCTTCAGTGTATACTAATTATGTTATAGACATCAAGGAGTGTAGATAAATCAATTTTATTTGGAACAATTTTCACTTACATGAATACAGTTTCAAATGGGAAAATGTTGAGATACAGCTTTTAATTTAGAATGTAGTATCATTAAAGTTATTGGAGAGAAAAGTATTTCTGAAATGTGGGTCACTATGGAAGACCAGTCCCTAGTTAGAAATTTGAGAACAAATGTTACTAACAAAGGTAGAGACCAGTTTTCTCAGATAAGAGCAGTGTTTTTTCACCACAGTTCCACTGAACCAGCAAGAAGAGATTTTTTATATTTGATTTTGCTAAGTTGTGAAGACGTTATATGAGAATTGTTAGCAGAAAAGATCCTTGGTTAACGTGGTCACACATTGATTCAGTTTATATGAAGTATAGATTTATAGCAACTTTCATTTTTAAAAGAGCAGATTCTGAGAAATTAATGAAGCTTCCTAGCGAGGTCAGCTAGACTTGAGAGTGGGAGACCTTGGGGTTTTTTTCTAAGTCAAAAGTGCAAAAGGATTTAGAACTTTTACCCCCAAAAAGGAAGAAGAAAAATCCTTTGTGTTTTAACTGGATAATTTGATCATTTAAAAGGGATATCTAGATACGCTGAGAACTTAGAATTGAGTAGGCAGTAATGAAAGTCCCTTTTAAAATGTCAGGAAGTACTGTGAAAAAGCGAGCTACCTGAAGTGAGGCTGGGTTAAGCATTTTTCAAGGACTTTATGAGAAATTGTGGCAGGTTCTTTAGTCACATGAAAAGAGAGAGGAGAAAGATGAGACATCATTATACCATGACTGTAACATCAAGATTAAAGGTAAGGTCAGGGTGACCTCACAACTAAACTCTTTGAGTCAGTTTTCATTGATGTTGCACATGGAGACAAAGGCTAGGTGACTAAATCATTAGAATAAGGGCATAAAATGGAAATCACCATATTCAAGAGACAAGGAGTATTCTAGTAAATAGACTTGATTTTTTTGGTCATAAGATACAGGATGGGATAAAACGAGTCTGGCATATATGCAACTATAGGCCATAAGTTTTACTATCAAACTAGGGATGGTACTGGATGAACAGAGAGAATAAAGTGTTTTAAAAATATTTAAAGAGAAAATTAATCCAAGGAGCTATAAAACTTTATAAAATGCTTTATGACATACTTCAGAAGAAAAAATGTGGAGGTAAATGAATGAAGAGCTAGAAAATGACATGGATTTACCAAAGGTAGGTTATGCCTTCTTGTCTGTTCAGCTGGGGAAGTATTTATTAAAGCAGAGAAAATAGGAATTAGTGTATGATTAGAAAGATGTATAAGGAACATGAATAAG
Organism: Falco biarmicus; assembly: GCF_023638135.1. Taxonomy (NCBI): domain Eukaryota; kingdom Metazoa; phylum Chordata; class Aves; order Falconiformes; family Falconidae; genus Falco; species Falco biarmicus. Next base: position 32,281,029 of record NC_079292.1, on the reverse strand, counting down.
GAAATCCCCAAATGGGATTGGAAACGAGTTGCTTGTAGACTTGCTCTAGGATAGGTTTGGGGGTGGATCTTTAACACTCATTAACGACTGTGGTACAACAAGGTTTTCGCCAATGGCATTTGCAGATCACAAAGCTGAGATGCATCCTTGAAGGAAGATGAAAACATGATGAAAGAGTATCTTTGAGTCCATGAAATAACATGAATTGGGGAAAAGATATATCTGCTTGCTTAGTGACTGTATTTATGAGATATGGGATACTTCATCTGAAAATAACAGAAGAGAAAATTATACCTATTTATCATAAGATGAATATGAGCTCTAAGTGGGATGAAAAACCAAATGGGATCCTAGAGTTCTTGGACAAATATATTCAGTGGAGTTAAGGGCATGAAAACTTCTCTGTCTGTGGTGTTGGTAAGGTGTCATCCAGAATATTGTTCTCAGTTCTGGCCTTCACAGTAGAGAAAGATGAATAGAAACATACTGGAATACAAATAGTGGGTTGATAGGATGGTCAGGAGAATGGTCAGTTTATCGTATGTGTTACAGGAGAGCTTCTCTAGCCAAGTGAGTCAGAAGTTGAGAAGGGATATAATTTCTCTTTATGAATGCATTGTGTATGATGGGGAGGAATGAGCATTAGGGAAGAAGAAAACCTGAATGACTGTCACAAGAAAAACGACTCCACATAAAATGATCCTGAAAACCATCAGGAATGGAATTAGAACCACCAGAGAAGTAAAGTTATGGAACGGCTTTCAAATTTAAGTGTTTGGGGAAAAATTTGACCTATTTCAAAATGGAGTATGGTAGAAATCTGTGAAAGGGATGATGTGAAGTGGTTTACCTGTGATAGCAGAAGATTGAGTATCACGTCTAGTTTATGTACTAGTCTATGTACTAGACCATGTCTAGGTCAAATGTACTGTCATCCTAAAAAAAAAACAAAAACCAAAACAAAACCCCACAAACAAACAAAAAAACCCCAACCAACAAAAAGATTGATTATCTTGTCATTGTTGGATATACTTCCACAATATTTTCTCTTATTTACTTTTCTTTCAGTAGGACTCTATTTATACCAACACATGCAGTCTTTTTATTTTTGTTGCTACTGCTATAACCAAACTTCTGCTTGAAAGATTAAAATGTTGTCAGCTTTTCTGAAGAACTCCAAAGTTGCTTTTTGTTTCAGTAATCCTACATATGTCCATAATTCGGTTTGTTTTTGTTTTTTTTTCTGGACATTCCATTTATGTTGTTTGAGTGTATATAACTTCAGTTGTTATAAGTCAAGAACTGGGTTATCATAAACTCTGAAAAAAAGATACTAAACACCAAGAACAGAATGGAGTTATTTCATGCTGCCCTGGGAGAAAGCTGATAATAATAGGATAAAACTAAGCAAAGCCAGAGAGGTGAATACTAGGAAGCTGAGAAATCCCTATCACGAAGCCTTATAAAACTCCACTAGAAAAATCCCTAACATAAAATTCAGAAAAGAAATATTTAGTCCAGTGGAAATGACAAATACCACCACCTGATTTTTCAGTCTAATATTGATCTTTTTCTCCATACTATTATCTTCCAATGCATTGTTATGGTATTACAGCATACATTGCCACATGGTGAGTATTCATAACAACGTAAGCACCAAGGTGACTAAACACAACTGACTCACAACAAAATGTGGCAGGAAAGGGGGAATCACAATGTAAGATCATCGGTTAAACTACAAGCAGGCTTACTGTTGCGACCACCCTGTTGCTGCTGATACATATTTGAGGCATTAGGCCAAGCGATAAATGAAGCAGATATTTTCCCTTAAAGTCTTAGAGTAAATAGGTCCAATAAAAAGTCACTATTTGTTTGTTTTGCCCCTAAACCTTCATTAATTGTTTTTCTGAGCCGTTATTACTGCATTCCAGTGCTACTGTATGTCACTGCACTTTGTTCCTGTCTACACACTATCCCATCCTTCCACTCCGCTTTATTTCCTTTCCTGGCCTAGTTCAGAATGAATGGATGAACCTAAGCTTAGTGGATTTTTGTGTTGTATTGATGTGGATTCTTCTGGCAGCTATTTCCATCTTATGTGAAATATCTTGGCTTCATTCTTATTTGGATTTTCTGTCTTGGCATGAATATTGTACTATTATACTGGTTAGCTGATTGCCAAATCAAATGAGTTATGAAACAACCAAAGTGCTCTTGTAATGCTGAAATACTTTGTACTGCACAATGAAATTTGAAATGAGTGCAAGTACAATTTCTGGAGACTCATTTGTTCTGGGAATAATTGTTTTTTTTCACTATAGTTATCATTAAAGCAAAGTAAAATTATTGGAATACTGGACATTTTTAACTAAGCATTGGCTATGAAAAGAAACCTGTGTAGCAGCAACCTCATCTTCCTGGGTTATGTTGGTTGGGAGCATAAGCTCTGGTATCCAGATTTCACGGACATTCCCAATGAGACCATTTCTGAAGATCCTAGAAATAGTCAGTGTTCTTCCCACCTAAGTATGTTAGTAATATCCGAGTATTACTGCTTTTTAACAATTTAAGCACTAAGCTGAGGATAGCCAGCACTAGCTGTTCAGTTCCATTTTAGCACTCATATAAATCCCAGCAGGAGAAACTATAGAATAGACAGGAGTGAGCCTAACGAAGCCATGCAGACAGGGCACTTGGAAGGGAGGTGCGCGAAATACTCCGAGTGCTGGCCTTTGCTCTCTGGGCTTTTTTGGTGCTGTTATCTGGTGGAAGTCTCATTTAAAATACGTGCCCTTTCCAGGGATCTGGGTCTGTCTTTTCACAGCTGACTGTCCTAATCAAGGGGTCAGGTTTTATTTGATCTGCTTTTCAGCTGATCACACAGGTTGTGTCTGCACAGAAGCACAGGTGGGCTGGAAGAACAGAGTGCAGTCCGCTGGTACATCTACTGGTGGCCTATTAGTTTCAGATAGTCCTCTGTGTTACAGGAGATCTAATTTATTGCTGTGCAAACTGAGTGCATCTGAAGTCTAGACCTTTCCACTTCAGGGATGAGTTCTTTAGCCACAGTCTTGACCTTCTCTGTTTTAAAGGGATCTTTCTGAGTGACTGGAGTGCAGTGCGTGTGCTTGCCTGGGTGAGCCTTGACGGGAGGGAAGGAAGGAGGGAGGGAGGGAGGGAGGCACTTGTCCTCCCAGGGCAGGTACTCTGCAGAATGAGCAGGCATACACAGGGGAGTATGGCTGTGGGATGGGGAGTTTCCACTCCAGTAAGCAGACCCTGGAAAACAGGAGGTTGCTGTGGGACTGTGTAGGTTGTAGGTCCCTAAACCAGGAAGCAGGCCTTAGGTTCCACTTCTTGTGCCTATATCTGGCCTAAACGGCTGCTCTGATTCCTTCCTCCCCACCCAAGATGAGGAAATAATGTCGCCCTGTAGTGTAGGGCCTACACTCTCCACTAGTGAACAAAGATGTCCTGCCACTAAAATTCACTTCGACCATTTCCCTGCTGATGAAAGACAGACTGTCATGTAGTTTAATTGAAATTTAAACAATTCATATATAATTTTTTTCCTCTCCTTGTCCACAATTTAACAACCAAAGCAACACAGTATTTTATGCCTTTAGCATATGCATGCTTTGAAGATGCAGAAACTATTAGTATCTTTAATGTTAAGTAAATACTGCGCAGAAAGCATCCAGGCTGGCCAACATCTAACAAACTGAGGTCTGTATTCCTAAGGGTATCTGGATTTGACACAAAATAAATTGCCCTTACTTAAAAAAGAAAAAGAAGTAAATCCTATTAATAGGTATTATGATACCATTTTGTACAACTTTTAAAAAGCCATTTTGCCTTAAGAATGCTGTATTTCAATACACAAAGCCATTTTACAGTATCATACGGCTTTCTAAAGAGCACTATGGGATTAGTGACAATGGAGGAGAAAAATAAAAGTTAAAATGTGACAACTATGATACAATTATTTTGTATGTTTGCGTTTTACCTCTGTGCCATTTTTAAACAAGTGCTGGGTTCATCAAAACATAGTTCTTTTTAATGCCCGGTGCTGCAGGTGGTTGTGAGTTCATTGACATTTATGTTTTCATCAGATACTTTTCTGCTTCATGTTGCTTATGTTTCTCTGTGGGAATGACAAGAAAAGTTTGGCAGAAAATTAGAGGAAATGTGCCCTGAAAGCTTCAGTAAGTGTGGTATTAGTTTAGATGTCTCAAATAACATATTTTTTTGGCTGAAAATATGGCACAAAATCAGATCTACTCTTCTCTTGTAGGACAGAACTCATGTGATTTTCCTGTAACCTGTTGACTGATGCTTTTGTTGCTGTCCTATGGGTTAGTATGCTCTTGAACAGATATAGAATGGTCACATTTCATGACTTCTTGCCTGCTTGCAACTCCCCATATTTACTGTGTATGAGTGTTAGTAAGAGAGGGTGTAAATTCAAGACAGCAACTATCATTTTATTAGTAATCAAAGGCAACAGAAGCAATTAGGCATCACAAAAGAATAATTAGCAACTTGAATTAGTTTTTACCACAGTACATCTGCAGTGAGCCAGGAAAAGAACAAAAATATTAAAGCAGAGGTGCAGCCATTCTATACTGTTTCCCTTGATGTAAATAATCACATATGGAATAATGAACTTAAAAAAAACCAAACCAAACATGGCAAAGATTTATGTTAAAAGTAGCATGTCACAACAGCAAGCATGAAGGAAAATAGCATATGCTAAAAATAACCCAAACAAACCACCTCCCTTCCCCTCAAGCAAGCCATCTTATGCCAAGGTGTGTATGAATGTATCAATGCATTATAAGTCTTGAGAAAAATCCTACTTCTCAGTTTAGCTTAGTTAAAACTCATGAGCACATTAACAAATATGACCTGTTGTCACGGCAGCATCACAGCCCTTGATCAAGAATTGAATAACTGAGTATAACGATCCATGACTTTTTTCCTTAATAAAAGAAAAAGGAATAGGACTATTACAGTGCAGCAAAATTAGAAACATTTTAACAAGTGAAATAAAACTTGCTATTGCCAGGAAAGTTGTTTTGTTTTGTTTTTTAAATGTACAAATTACTGATAAGCTTTGAGATAACATTCATTTTTCCATTAGCTTTTGTTAATATACCTCTGCATATATCATTAACTAAGCACAGAACATATGGTCTGAATATCCCATATTTGCTGACATGGTTATATTCAAGTATTTTTGTTAACAGCCATGTGCCAATTCTGCTAAAAGTGAAGAAGTGAATTATGATAAAGTTCAATTGTTGTTGCTGGAGGCCTCAGCTTGTTTACATCCTGACACTGTACAGTTATGCCGAACAACTTTTGTTTTACAGGGCCTATTTCAACACTATAAAGTAGAATATCAGTAAGAAAATAGTGCAAAGATTAGGAAGGGAGAATAAAGACATAAGCACAACAAGTATTTGTAGTGTTTTATAGTGCAGCTTTAGAAAGCTGGTTTAAAACTCTTTACATTTTGAAGCAGTCGACACTTTTCAGTGGTGGTGCAAACCTCTGCATAATGTATTTATCTTACTTGTCTTTGCTGCCCCTTCAAGGCCCTTTAGAAGTAATGCAGAGTTCCTCTGAGTTTCATGGGCTTGCTGTTGAAAGCACTGCTTAGAAAACTAAGCCAAACTATTTAGAAAATAAAGGATGTCTATCAGGAACTAATGCCATTCTCTGTACTATAACAGTGGTAATGTTAGTATTTCTATAATTACAAAAGGAAGAGAAGGCTTTAGTCTCAGTTTCCCTGGTCACATCAAAATTTTGAGGCTTGTAAAACTGACTTTAAAATCACCTGCATTATTATGACCAGATCAAGTCTCAAACACTGATGATTTTAACACTTGTGGAAGTGAGACGATATGTTGAAAAAGTGTCAGTCTTAGGCTATCAATTCAGACAGGTAAGGCACAGAGTCACAGTGATTCCAAACTGACTGCAAGATCAAGCTATGGGTTAACTACAGATGAATAAGTAAGCAAGTATGGGAAAACCTGGTTGAAAACAGTATCACATCACAAAACATATTTTGTTCACATTGTTTGAAAAGTGTGATAAGTTGTTCATTTATGTGAGGATTTCAAAGCATGGTAGTGAACAACATATAGTCAGATGGGATGAAGTCTTTGTGGTATGACCTCTGTGTTCAAGTCTTGTGCTGAGAAATGTTTGACTGAGAAACTTGCATGAGTTTTGTGCTGAGTTTACTAATGGTGGGATTAACAAAATAATAACTATTTTTAAAATAGCTATAAAATCTATGGAGAAGATACTGCTTTTATGTTCTGTAGCTCTTGAGAGTTTCAGTGATGCCACTACAGTTTGGGAGGAGCTAGAGCGTAAATTTCTCAGAAATAAGATATATTTCCCTGCAGATATGCTTTCCATTGCTCTTAAATACAAACCAGATGGACTCTCCATAAAGAAATTATTTCACAACTAATTCTTGACCTCACATATATGAACATTATTGTGGTTTTGTTAATTACTCAGGTCAGTACAATGGGTATGTGACTGGATTATAAGGTACTAGAAACTTCTAGTTAATGGAATTTACGTGAGGAGATGCAGGAATCTGATATGACAGTCTGTAACAAGCTTTTTGCTGATTATACTAAATAGATAAATATCTTATATATTCCTCGTATTAATGATACATTGCATTAGGTTTTGATTAGGCTTAACGAGATCTACTTTATGTCTGCAACAGTGCTCAAATTACATCAAAGATTACAGAAATGGAATAAAATGAAAAAAATTCTCCTTCAATTTGGTTGAAATGGCCTTAATTTATATTACTGTGTAGCCCATTGAGTTCTTTGAAGAACATCCAAGCTGTTTCCACACTTATTTTTATAGGGATATGGTTTAAATAAAAGAACTATCAGAACTTTTCTTTTATTCAGCCACATACATTGTCATTACTGGCAGAATGTCATCCCATTCCTTTGAAACTAGAAATGTTTGTCAGATATCGCAGGTTTCAGCCACGTTTCTCTGTGAATTTTAATTAACATGCCATGTTTAATGAGCTGCCCTAAAGTTCTTGCCTCATTTTTGTAATGAACATTTCCAGTGCCTGATTTAGGATTCAAAGCCATCATACAAAGTTTTTGCTAAAAGCCTTCTGAGTTTTCTGCATCGATCCTCACCTTTTTACTGTTTTTATTACTTTGTATTGAAGTAACACATGAAGCTCCAGCAGATCAGTGACCCTTATGCCAGATACAGTATAGTCCAATGGGGAGAAAATTGTAGCCCAATCTTGTCTCTAGAATCAGAATCAAAATGGAAAAAGCATGTCCAAAAAATCCCCCAAAAGCCAGCATGCAAGCAGTAGGAGAACATTAATGCCTGGAGTCCCATGGCAGCCTAACCACAAAATCAGCAAGAGGTTCTGGTCTCCTGGTTTGTAGGTTGGATCCAGCACACTGGGATATGTTTTCAAAGAGGCCCCGCAGGCACTGGCAGGGGTCAGGCTCTGAGCAGGCTGGTCAATGTTTTGGTACCCCAACTTCTTTTCATGTTACCTTGCCTTTTCATGTCCCACAATTAAATCCTGCCCCACCCCACCCCCCGATTCTTGTCTGGGGTGTCTGTTTTGGTACTGTAACTGGATGTAAAGCAATCTCAGGTCCCTGGCTCTTTTCTCAGAGGGAGGGGAGTTTGTGCTGGGTTGCCTGACAGATGCACACCTGAAGTGTGATGGTGAAAGGACTGTGATACCTTAGAACTGGGTCTTGGAGACATTGGGTCTGGGAGACATCGAGTCTGAGAAAGTCTGGTGGGTCATGGGCCAAGAAACAGTCCTTTTAAGGACTCTTCCAGGCAGCAACATTAAGGTTGCTTTAATATATAGATCAGTCTGGGAGGGTCATTTAAATTCTTTTCTCACCTCAGTTAGTTACACAGTGCTCTTTATAATTTATACACTCTTGATATTTAATTGGGAGGTGAATTTGTCTAAGAGAAATTACTTGAAAAGATCTCTTCCATTCCAATTAATTTGGAATTTGTTTTATTTCTTCAAAACACAGCTTAACACATTTTCAGTAAAAGTAATTATTTTTATTATACTTTTGATATAGTTATATTGTATTTTAATGAAAAAGCTGAACTAGAACTACATTTCACATAGTAAAATCAAATGTTTTCAGCAACAATCACATTCTCCTTAGAATTCTGCCTTAAATTAAACCATATTTTTAGCCTTGAAAGCTTTTGTAGAGAAAATGTTTTTGTCAGCTTTCCCTACACACACAAATTTCTGAAGAACAGTGTGTGGTTTACTCTGAAAGGAACATCTGCATCCATATGGAGTATGGCAACCTGTGAGTCCATGTTGGCACTGATTTAGCCAGCACACTGGGGAAGATGACAGATGTGCCAAGTTGTTAACAGGAATACATTGATCCAAATTGTCTGCTAAGAGGCAACCACCGCTATTTCAGTCCACAGCCAGCAAGAGACTGAACTGAACCTGTGGCCTTCTAATTGTAGACTAATTACTTTGGATTGAGGGGTGAATTTTGGCCACAATATATTCCTTGGAGGCTAACAAAACACCAGCCTCTTGTTTTATTTGTATACAGCATTCAGCTAAAATTCACTTCCTATGCTAGAATCACAAAATATTCTTTTTTGAAATTCACAGTTTTGTAGATTTTGATGCTATGGAGTGCACTAACTTCGCTGCTATAAAGACTGGAAGCGCACTGGGCTGTTAAAGCAAATCTCATAGTGGAGAGGGAACTATTGCCAGTGTGGAACTACTGGATTTTTGCTGTTAAACCTCCAAATCCTAGTCCATTAAACACAATAAAATTTATCCAGGAATTCTTTATTCTCACAGGTATTGTTCAAATCTGAAAGATTACGTGCTGTAATAGCACTGTCTGTGTACACCTATGCTACCTTAAGATATGACTACTGTATTTTTTTACATTGTCCAATAATTATCTGCAATTTTGCTATTTTAAATATTTTATTGTAGATATGAAACACACATTGACCAAAAAATAATCACTACAACTTTCATCATTTAGGTATCTTTTAATTCCGTTTAAATATAAGATAACATTTTATATTGTAAGGGTGGTCATGTAGTGGCACAGATCATCCAGAGACGTCATGGATCACCGTCCTTGGAGATACTCAAAACTTGGCTATACATGGGCCCTCAGAAACCTGCTCTAGGTTACCCTGCTTTGGGAAGGGTGTTGGACTAGATGATCTCCAGACATCCCTTCCTACCTCAATCATTCAGTGATTCTCCAAAATTTTAGAACTGTAGACCATTACTTCTTTTGTTTCCCTTTATACACCAATGTGTTTCTTCATTGTGAAAGCTCTACGAAATTTGATAAGCATCAGAATAAAATCCATGCATTTCTTAGCTCAGTAGTTTTATGCGCTGTCTCCTCCTCATAGCTGTATCAGCATGTTTAGTCAGTTTGATTTAATTTTTGAATAGTTTGATTTATTATCTAGTGCTAAAACACAACACCTTTCTGTTCCCTGTTTTCTATTTGTCTATCTAGATATTTTTCCCAAAGTGCTTCTTCACATAAATATTTGGAAGAATGGAACTGTTTTTAAATGCCTTTTACAGATACTGAATTATTAGCGGTTCAGTACACCAGTATGGTCAAATGTGAAGTCCTTTGGGAATTAACAAAATTCAGATGTCCTTAATCTGTGATTTGCTTTTTTTTGGTAGAGTATCTCCCTTGACCTATTTGTTACCAATAATCTGAAAGATGCATATATATTTTATATAAAGCAATAGTTGAGGCCTTAATTTCCAAGTTTTGTTAATGCAAATGATTTTTTTTTAAATAGTAAGATTTCTGCTTTTAAATAGGTGATGGTGTTTTTCCCTTGCAGCTACCACTGCAAGACAGATAGCGATAAATGAATGTGTGAAACTAGCATATCATCTTTACATTCCTACTTAGAATATAATAGCTGGTTCTACATGTTTCCTGCTGATGACAGCATATCTTCCCTTTTGAACTTTTAACAAGCAGAACAGGGAAAAAGAAGAAAAAGTAACAGATACTAAAGGCAGAATGTTGCTCATTAGAGCAGTAAGGGAGGCAGCAGTACATGTTTTCAAGCCACCAGTCAGCCATCCAGATATCCAGGGAACACTGAAGTACTGTTGAGGTAGGATTTAGCCAAATTCTGCTTAATTTGAATTAAATTTTGCCTGCCGATCTTCTGTCTGAAGCTGTTTTTGAAAGTTTCAGTCAAGCCAGTCTTTTGTACTGTTGAAATTATTTCCATGATGTTTCATTTTAAGTAATATAAAATATGGTAGCCATGTGACCTCTGTGTCAAACACATGACATTTTTGTCCTTGTGAAAACCTGTCCAGGTCTGGGAGATTAATAAATCTTTGAAGATTGTCATCCATCAGGCTTGTTCAGCAAAGACTTCTGTGGCCTATTCTTTGCTGGTACGTGTTCTCTGAAAGACTTGCATGTGTCCAGGCTGCCTATGAACTGTTTGCCAGAGTGACACTGTATTTTTCAGTCTAGGCAGGTAAAGCAGGATTTTCCAGTAATTTCAGTGTTTCTTGGAGCCAGGAAGGACTATCCAAGACCAGGCATACACTATTCCTGAATTCTCAGCAATGGTCCCATTCCTCCCTCTGCTAAAGGAAGAGTTTGCTTTAGGTAGAAGGCTGAATTGGGGATAAGATGGGAGAGCAGCCTTGGGTTGGGAACATGAAGAGACTGGGACTGAGGGATTGGGCAGTGGGAAGAAAACAAACTGCTGGGAAATTATGCGGGGGAGGTTTGGAAATCAGCAAGAAGATTAGTAGAGTTTGAACAGGTTGAGTGGGAAGGAGGGAGCTGTGAGCCAGCCACTGGTGAGAGATGTGGAGACCAGACAAGCCTAGAAGAAGGGGAAGCAGACGCGGTCTAGACAAACAAACAGAGGTAATGAAGTCAGCTATACTTGAAATACTCCTTTACAGAAATAACGTGTTGTTTCTTACTCTCTAGTTCCCTATATATATTGCATATGTACACCCCCAAAGTAAATTATAGGTACCAAGGATGCCTTTTTCTTCCTTTGCATTCCACATATGCATTTATAGTGTCTTGTTTTCAGAATTGCAGCATGCTTTTGTTCTCATTGTTTTCTTAATAGAGAGCAGTTTTAGATTCAAAATATATTAATACTGGATATCGGGAGAAATCATTAAAAATGAAGCAAAAAAGAAAATAATACTTAGTCTCGCACCATTTACAGCTTTTTCAGGTCTGTCTATATTCTTGCCTCTAGAGAAAACTCTGGCAATATTTCTGCAAGATTTGTGTGTTTGCTGTGATTTTTATGGATACTCACTTTCCTGATGCATCTTTGAAATGTCATTACTTTGCAGAGGCAACCACTGCCCTTTTAAATGGTTCTATTAAAATATGTTTTAGGTCCCCTGCAGCTTTCTGAAACAAATCTCAGCAACAACAAATTAAGCTCCCTTAGTGAATGATCAACTTGGTAGACCTACCATTGAAAATAACAGATTTTTTTTCTATTTTTCTTTCTGTATACACAAGTAAATACATGTCTTGTTTTTTTATTGGTTTTCTTTTTATGCCAGAGGACTAAATTCTAAAAAAATATTAAATAGGTCATGTAATCAAAAGGTTGCCTTAGTACTAGCTTTATGTAAAGGAACCTTTTTGTTTCTAGTAAGTTATGGTAATAGCAATGAGAGTTGGAATCTGATTTGATTGAAAAATGGAGCCTTAGTAATTCTTTGTTCTACATCATTAGTATGTAGGTTTACTTGTAATTACTTGTATTACTTCTCTTTCTACTTCATGAACACTAGGTAGTCTAAGAAAATTCGTAGGGAAGCTATCCTTCTGTAATGTCAGGGAATTTTAAGAGCTGACAAAGGTCACCAAGACATTCTGATCTCTTAGAAGATCTGCTTCCCCCCCCCCCCCCCCCTTTTTTTTTATATATATATATACTGATACAAACATGGAAAAACAAATGGAATTTAGTTGGCTTCCTACCATATGAAAATCAATGCAAGTGAATACAAAATCAGTATTTTTTAATAACTGTTGACATTAATAGAAGCATAGAATGTTGGGGGTTTTTGGGGTTTTGTTTTGTTTTTGTTTTTTCAGAAAAGCTGCATTCAATATCCTTTCCCTTATCTATATATATAAAAAAATAGTCTTCAGGTGCTTGATGATGCCCAGTTATGATCAGAAAGTATAACATACTTAATATCAGACCATTAACTAAAGTAGTCAGATTTAGTCTGATATTTTTCATGTAAACTTCAGTTTAGTAAGATATTTAACACTGTAGCTTTAAACAAATCAACAAACTAATTTCATTGCTTAAGCATTTAACTAACATCTTCATTGGGGCAAGTACCGATATGTGCCTCGTATGTGATCTGAATACAAAATTCCATGCTTTTCTTGACTCAAATGGTAACTGTGGAAAGGAAATTCAGCATGAAATTTCAATAGTTTTACAAAAAATATTGTTGGAAGAAATGTCATGGCACCAAACAGCCCACATTTTACTTACTTGCAAGTGAAACTCACACAAGCCATCAAGCAAAAATTTTTTGTTCTGCAAAATGATTGCCAATTACTTTTTATGTTTGAGAACCTATTAATTTTGGATTGACTTTAGGGAAAAGCATTCCAGCAAAATGTGTAGAGAATTGTAAGTCTTCTGGTGTTCTCTTTTTTCCCTTTTTTCTTTGCAACACTAAGGTTTGAGCAGAAGTAGTGGCTAATTGCAGTCACAGTTTAAAGGTGATTACAAAGCTAGTCATTCACCTGCTAAAACCATCACTTCTTTCATCTTTGTTACAACAGCTTTTTGATGTCAATTACAGACTTTCAAATATTTTGTGTTTTTTTTAATATTACAAATCACTTCATATCCCCTTGCACATAAGAAAGATTTAACAGTGTTGCGTGGCTGCAGAGAAGATTCAGATTTCTCTTTTTAGTTCATGCTTGTATTTACTTAAAATGAAGGTGTTAGTGCCAATATTTTGAAAGGAAAAATATTGGCTTAGCTAAAGCCTGCCTCTGCTTATGTGTGTGCATGAGACAAATCTGACTCCATCTGGTAAACGTCAAGGCTGTCATGGAGCAGTGACAATTCAAAGGAGAATGAAAGAAGCAGCCATGCTCCCTCTCCCTGCAATTCTAATAGCATGTCTGTGTGTCCTTGTATTTTTAAGCATCTCCCTCTAGGCTGACATGACAAGAATGTTGTTTCCACCTTATCCACCTCCATAAAAATATATTGTTGGCTTTTTCTTTTTTAAAAGAGCATTCCTGTCACTGGAAGGATATAAACACTTTTAAATCAGCTGCATCTGTTAACTCTTACTGCACTGCCTAGATCCCAGTGGGAGGAGCTGATGAAAAACAGAGAGAAAATTGGCAATGAGTTTACAAGCCAAATGTGATGAAGGATATATATGCATACTGTATTACAGGAGATGACGTGGGCATGGCAGACTGCCGATTATACTGTTGCTCCTCTTCACTTCTGCCACCTCTGTTTTAATGATCAGTGGAGGCTTGAGAGTGAACTTTTGAATCTGTGACAAAGGCTGTCTGCAGACCAAAGTTCCTTCTTTCGGTACATCTTGAAACCCAAAAACATCTATACAAAGGTAGAAAAGTATTGCTGGAGAGAGTCACAACTTGGTTTGGTAGACTGCATAGGAGTGGTAAGAATGACTTCTTCCCTATCTATTTTTACTAGAGTCCTTTATTCCTTTGTTGCATATGAACCCAGCTGTGTGTTCTGAAAGAGCTTGCTGCAAGAAGGTGCACAGGCCTTTGAGACCTTAAATGGTAACAGCCATTTTGATGACCGCCTGCTGCTACGGTTGCTGGAGCATGTCTGTGTAGGCACCTTTTTCCTTTCTGTACAATAACTCAGAAAAATATTTCAGTACACTGTCTTGAACGAGGGGATTCAGTGACTGATGCTGCATGGCTCATGGCTGCTTTACTCTCACAGGACTTCACTGTTTGGGTATTACGTTCATTGCTAAAAGTACCGGTCTTATCACATCTGCTTTTAACGGCAAGATTGAGAGAGATCTGTAACTCCAAGATGCAGTCATTGTTGTTTGTATATAGGACATTTACTTTTCCTCAGTTAACTTAAACCTGGCATAGTTCTGCATGGTGATAAACTGACCCAGCCTCTAGTGTGCAGCAAGTTAAAGATAGTCCATAAACAAGTGTAGAGAGTGATACTTAGCTGTAAAAAAAAAAAAGAAATTAATACATTCAAGAGCTCCTCTTTTTATCTGTGTGTTATTCTCTCCATATACATGCTGTTAGCATGGATGAAGTGGAATGATTTTCACCAAAAGTATATTTTTCTACTGATAGCAAAACACATTTCTTTCTGTCGGTATTATTGACAGCAGCCTCGTGAGATTTAGCTCAAGAGTATCATCTCTACTCTTGGTGAAATTGTAAAAGATTGCATAAAATAAATTCTTGAATTCCAATTTAGAGAGAAATACAATGGTGTGATACATACAGTGGAGCTGATGCCCACCAGGTATTGCTGGTGCTGGCAGAAAGGTTAAAAATATAAGGGTACATGGCAAAACAGATGAGCCTTCTTTCTAGGCTATTGCCCTTAGTAGGAGCAAACCTTACTCCCAGTTTACACTTCTGCAACGCATGAGCAAGTATGTAAGCAGAAAATGCTCACAAGAGTATTTAAGCTAACTGGAAATGAAATTCAGTAGAGAAGAGGGCAAAATGTGAGGTTCCTCCTGCCTGATGTTGTCTTCTGGCATTAAACACCCATATTCTTCTCTCAGAATATAAAAGAAAATGCCCCCAGGATAGTCAGCATCCCTGAGGAAGACAACTGAGTTTAAGGTTGCACCACTTTGCCTAACTATGATTGTTAAACCATCTACTAACAGATAAGTAGGCCTCTTCCTTCTGCTAGCGCTTTCCTGCTTTGTAGCCATAATTCAATATTCACAGGGCCTGGAACATGAACAGAGTGACTGTCATCCAGAAATACATATGAAATGATTTCTTCAAACTGAATCAAATCATGAGAAAGAGAAAGCAGGAAAGTTCCCACAAGTATTTGGATGCATATTTTGTGATCTCTACGTGAGTTAACTAACAGAAACTGTGTTATCTGCCTTTTGTCTTAGATGTGTTCTGGATTTGTCTATGGAATAGATCCATCTGTAGTGTGGAGAAGAGAGTAGAGAGAGATCTTGTCCCTTGGTTATTGGATTGACTAATAACTCTCTGATTATACTTTTTTTGTGCAAATATGTTGGAGATGAGATAATTTTCTACATATCCCTGGGTAAAACACAAAGTTAGCTGTCTCAGAAGGAACTGGGCTTGGATGCTTAATCACCTGTCAGAAGCTCAGTTTTTTATATACCTAGTGTAAAACCTTGAGCCATTTTTACAATAAATATTAACTTTAGAGCTCTGACAGAGGGTAACTGAGTGGTCTCTACTATGTGCTGTAGCTTCGATCCAGCTGTGCACTGACATTTTGCTCAGCAGTAAATGGATACCTTTGGGCACAAATGTGCAAAATGAGTTACCATAACCACAGCCATTTGATGGGCCATTGGGGCTTGAACAGACCTCTGACCGCTCTTTTCATAGCCATAAGCTGCCCATTTAAAGCCAAATTACGTCAGTGCACATCATAAAGCCAATATTTGACTATGAAAATAAGAGTTACAGTGTGCTTGGACTGTGAGATCTGCATTTGTCCTAGTTCAGGTTGCCTTCAAGGAACTTGCCTTTGACTATACTGACACTTAAAGATGTGGTATTTCCGTTCTTTGTATGTTTACTAAAAGAAATTTGACAAAATACTTTACATACAAGTGCTCATAAATACAATGCCATCTAAATGCTTGGCATGGTCCTTAAATATAACCTTAAAGAAACCCAGCAAAATGGCTCCACAAACACATCAAATAGGAGCAAACTTTAAACTGAGAATAAATTAATGCAGATGACTATGGTAAATTTGTATCTCCAAAAATGATTTTTGGCTTATAATATAGATGGGCATAATGGAATATAATCTTCAAAATACATTTAGTAGTCTGTATTTTGTCAGCTTATTTTGTTTACTAACATCTTCTGATTGGAGAGGTGGTTGTATGTTTATTTCATTGGGAGATATTCATACTTATGTTTCTTCTTCACCGGTGTGTGAACTGGTGGTGGCTCTGCAACCCGGCAAGCTGCTGGACCAAGTGATATGAGAAGGGAGGTAACAAAGTGGACGGATGGGGCAAAGTGAGGCTCTGGAGGTCAGCACCCCAGCAGGTGGCATGTCTCAAGGGAAATCGCAGCGCTCCCTCAGTTCCTCATGTGGCTCAGCAGATCAATGGTGCCCCAGATCTGCAGGGCAGTCCACAAACCAGAGTGTGGCCATGATTCCAACATGGCATTTCTGATTGGATTTAGAAAATGAAAAGGAAACAATGCATATTTTTCTCTCTTTTTCTTTCCCCCCTCCCCAGGTTCTGGAAATGAAGATGTCCATGTCAAGGCTTTTAAAAAAACCTTTTTGGCTCTTTTTTCCTTCTAAACTATTCCAAACTATTTAGGAGTCGTAACTTATTTTTTCTGTCCTGCTTTGTTGCTACCGCAGTGAGAGAGAACTTTGATGTATGAATGCTCACTGCACTGTACAAAAATGTTATGAATCATTGCATTTATTTCTGCTTCCTAGAGTGCAAATATCTTAGCCTAGTTCATTCCAAGATATAATATTACTCACATGTTCAGCTGAAACCTACACTCTCAGCTAATATGAGTTATAGTTTCCTTACTAAAAGGTGACAGAACTTCTGTCACAAGCAGGTTTTAAAGAGCTTTGTAAAGTTATCTCTATTTCATTTGATAGCTGTGTCCGTTATTTACTTACACTTCTCTCAACAATAAGGTACATTTGGTAAGTGTTATCTCTGTGTGTGATGGTGGATGAGAATATGTGTTTTGTTTGTGCCTCGGAGAACATGGTGATGAATTGACTTTGGCCATGTATGTGCTATTTACAGATAAATCCTACCTAGTTTTGTTTATACCTTTGCAGAATCACCATGGCTTTTCAGCATTTCTAGCATATCACTAGATGAGGAGGCATTAAAGAGAGTCCTAACTTAAATATGCAGGAATACGTTTCACAGCACTTTGTAATTCAGCTCTAAATTTAGTCTAGTGAGAAGATTCATCCAAATTACTAGACTGTTGTAGGTAGCCTTGAGTTAACTGAGGTTGAAGAGAGCACATGCGTTGTAAATAAGGATCAGACATGAGCTTGCATTCATTGAAACAGAAACAGCAGCTATGTCTTTAAAGTGTTTATTTTTCCATCAGAACACATCCAGCATGCACTTTAAAGTATCATTAACCTTGAACAATTAATCACAAAATTAGTAAGTAGCCTGCTTTGGTTTTCTTTTATTCCTATGCAGGAAAGGAAGGATTTGGAGCCATCACCTGAAAGGAAAAGTGACATGTAGGGGCCTGATTCATGAGGAATCAGTTGCAGAAGTATATTTATCACCCTCTTGCAATTCAAATTGACATAGTATTGTTCTGTCCCTAAAGGTATTACTGTGCTCATAACAGAGCTGTGAAAAAATGTTGTGTTTCTGCCCACAAGGCATTGCAATTCATTGCCCCCCTTTCACTTATGATTCAACTCCTGCACCTACCTGTGAACTGGGGTAGCTGATATGCAGGTGCACGTTTGCTTCTGCTAGCTCTCCTACAGGTGTGATTGTCTCTGGCAAAGAGATGAGGAAGACAACAGTGAGAGAATGGGGATTATTGATTTGAGAATACATAAAAATAAATTTCTAAAAGATCTGCTAGGGCTTTCAGAGATATAAAACTGTCAGAGATGTGAGGCAGGATGTGTTGGTGCTTGACTGTTTTACTTCTCCTCACCCCGTTTATAGTGCTGACTTTCTTCTTCTTAGTATTGAATTTGATGTGATTACACTCCTTTCAGACAAATGAGTAATGGTGTTGATAAATGGCACCTTATATGTGAAACAAACCAGGAACAAAATCTTCCAGGACAAAAATAAGAAAAGTGACAGCAGACACAGATTTTTAAAATTCTTCTGAAAAAGGATTTTGTGTTAGAATTGCTGTTACCCCCCTAAGAAGAAACTCAGTATCAAATATACTTAGAGTTTATTAGGTATTTTCCCTTTTTCTTTCTTTCTTTCTCTTTCTCTTTTTTCTTTCTCCTTTGTTCTTTCTTTCTTTCTTTCTCTTCCTTTCTTCCTATTTCCTCTTTTCTTCTCTTTTTTTCTCCACTCTTCCCCTGCCCCTTTCTTCCTCACTTACTCATTTTTTATGTATATATTCTAATCATTCAATCTAAAATCATATTGCAGCTCAAGGCCTGCCATCTTCCTACCATTCACAAAGCAGTCAGTTATTCCATTACTTCAACTGTTTTAAATGATCCTTCTTCTTGATTATTTGTGTGGTTATTTAGGGGTAATATTGGAAATATTAGACTTCTCTGAGAATATAAATCATATACTGCCAGATAGATGGAAGTTTGCCTTGTCCAAAAATATAAAATATATGACTCATTTCTATCTTTGGTTTTCCACTGTAAAGAATGGGTGTCGGCTTCCTGTGTAATTTTGATTTGTTTATCCAGCAGTTTTGTTTGTCCATGGACTTTTCTCTTTGTCAGTTGTGGTCTATATTTGGTTTCCATAAAAGGTATGTTTTCTTTGAGGCTATCTTTTCTTTTACCACTGCCAAAACCACAAGTGATGCACCATTACTTGGACTTTTGTTCTTAATTTAAACTTGGCATAGTGTCTCCCTTTGGTGTAAAACATGAAATAAAATCCATTTTGACTTTAAAACTAGGAGGTAGCTCCTTCATTTGAGATTGAGTGTGGGTTCTGTTGTATGGAGTGAGCTTTTCAACTTTCCTTGTATCGGGAAGGAGGGAGACAAGGGATGAGGCTAGAATATTTTCCTGATGGTTGAATATTTACTGGGGTCAGTCATCTTATGGAGTATACTGGGAAGTCTGTCATCAGGAATATAAAAGTTAAAAATTGGGAAAACAACAGTTTATTTTGAAGATCACTTCCCATCAGAGACTCATACCGACCTTTTCTTAAATGTTTTTCTTAATCTGAATGACTTTTGTGTCTTTCATCAAGCTGGAAATATGTGAAAGTGGAAAAATTCAGTTCCAGTTGCTAATATATAATGACATGTGGGTCTGCCTGGTAGCAATGGTAATAACAAGTTCTGATGTAAAGTAGTCTACTAGACTGACAGCAGTTGAGGAGGTTTCTTCCCTCTTCCCTCTTCTCTCTTCCCTCTTCTCCCCTCCCCCCCCCTCCCCCGCTCCACCCCTTTCCGCCTCTTTCCCCCTTCCCTTCCTTATTTCCTTTACTTTCTTACTTCTAAGCACAAACCTGAGATACCTAATCAGTGTGAAGCATAACAGATTTGGAAGTGTGGATCACAGGGAACTGATAGACTCGCAAGCAAAAAACCTCACTATGTTTCAGTGTGTATTGTAAATATATTTTATTTATTCACCCTGGAGAAAGAAGAAATTACAGTACAATGTTACACCTAATGCAGTCTTAGCCAATGATATTCAAAGCAGTCTGTGAAGAAAATTTACAAAATTTCTGTGGATGAAACTGTGAGTTTGCTTACCTCCACTGGGCCATGGGAATCTGTTTTCTGGTCATGGTTGTCTGTTTGGGTGGGTGTCACTGCAATCTCAGACAGCATCTGCTAAAGTTCCTCTGACAACAGGCTGAGAAAGCAGCATCCTTTGGCTGTTCACAGCCCTTCACCACTACTGAATCAGTATGAATTCACTGATGGTTCATCACACTGTAGAGTATCACAAGGTAGTCTTTAATCACCTACCTTTCTCTTTCTTCCCTTTATTTAATATTTTTTGTCCTGGGGGAAGTAGCGGCAAGTTATAGACAGAACAAGGCTGTTTTATCTGGTATTGTCTTAGCCGCAGGTTGCTGTGTTTGAGCTCTAGTGGCATCTGTATCTCAGCATGGGTGAGAGAAGTAGGATGTGGAGAACAGAGAAGGTTAGAGTTCTGCAGGCTGCGCTACTTTGTCACAGACTCTCTTCCTCTTTGTTTCCTTGCCTGGTTCTGAATTGGAAAATGTTGCTATTTCTGCTTTTAGACAGGGAGGAAAAGCACAGAGAACACACCTTTCTATCTGTTAGAGCAGCTCAGTTCAGATGATAATGTATGGTGTCGGCTTGGGATTTAAGGCAGATGGTTCTATATTTTGTAAATAAAAAAAGGTATTTCAATCAAACAATTTGAACAGCTAACTTAAACCCGTATAAGAGGTAGATCAAGTACTCTGCTATTTGGCCTTGCCATGTAAGTGGGGGTCTCCAGGTATCTCTGTATCCTTGCTGTCGTGGTGTTTGATGATGACAGTCATTCCAACTTCATTCCTACCGACACTTTGAACTAGTGCTTTTCTGAATGTTTTAAAGCAAAACACCCAAGAGCTCCTAGTACTAGTTGTACCAGATTTAATACCTGGGCCTGAATATAACAGCAGGATTGGATCTGTTGGAAAGGCAAAACTTCATTTTGTAGTGTACCATTTATTTCCTATTTTTATCAAAAATTTCAGTCCACTATAGCTTGCACTACAAATAAAGGAAAGACATCTCCCATTTAAGTAAGAGCACAGCTAAATAGTGCTTTTGACATGCAGGGTATAATTTTTCATTGTTTGAATTGGGGTGATAAAGAATACAGGCATACAGGTCAAAATCCTCATTTCTGTGCACTGCAACAGAGAGGAGCATGCCAGAAAAGCCTGAAGAAAGAGACTCAGAAAGCAGCACTCAATTATAACTGGTTGTGGAAGTCTCACGTTTGGCATCAATAATTTCTGTTGCTTTAGGGTTTTCAACTGTAAAAGTAGTGGTTTATTGCCTGTATCACAAAATACTGAAATGGCTAATTTTTGTAATGATACCCAGCAGTAAAAGGATACTAATACAAAATGGTATTATTTTAATGTTAAGATGGTGTGACATAGATGAAATAGTATTTTAGATACTTTTTTCCCCAACAAAAAGGCCAATAAATGTTTTGCCACTTCAGTTTATTCAGGATTACCATGTATATTTCATTGCAAAAATCACATATAAACCACAGTTGCATAGTGTAATTTATTAAAGCATTTCCTTTTTTGACATATCTGTTTCTATAAGGTTTCCATATATGACCTAGATAGCAGATTTATGATAGCCACGTTATATCACTAGGCATTTCCATCAACACAAGAAAATTTAATTTTGCTTAACAAGGATAAATTAAAAAAATAAAAAGGATAAGACTTTAAGCACAAGTCAGATGATGCTGAAGTTAAGTGAACTCCTCGATGTATTAGGCTTCTGCTTCGTTGCTCTCAAGTTCCTTGATTTTTTTTTTTTTTTTCTTAATCACATCCAGGATGTTCTTCAGCTGTATAAAATGAACTTTTGTTTTTATGCTGTTCTCAGAGTTTAGTTAAGAAACAGGAGTGCAGCTGTGATGGCCTTGGCCATAGACTTTTTTTCACTGAGACACATTCCTTTCTCCTTGCCTGCATCACTGGGCTCTCATCCAAAACCAACTAGATTGTGTTTATATTGTGTCCTCCTTTGCTTTAGCCTTCATTAGGATCCTGTCATGCTCAGCCCTCACACTATGTCACATTCATTACGGTGACTCCTTTATTCCCCTTTCCCCAGACTTTGTCATGAGAACTGTGTCACATTACTTTGTGCTGAGCACATTTAACATTTTTTTGTTAGAAAAAAGGACAGACAAATGGTTCCAGGGATACCACGAGATCAAAATGCCTTCATCAGCCAAAATTCCTAATATTCTTGGTAATTTTAGCCTCAGCTTGATTTTCTAAGAATGCTCAACTTCTGTCAATCAGAATTTCTAAAAGATCTAAACCATCAAATGCCAGACTGTCATCCGAGACTTCTCTTTCTGATTACTCCATGCCATTCTCCACCTTTTTGCATTTGATGTTGCAGTCCCTAGGTTCAGTGTTCTTCATATGAAGCCATTTATTTCTTACTCTTAGGAAGAAGTATATGGTCTAATGCAAAGGCTTTTTACAGACCGAACAGATTAGTGAATACAAATCTATAGGTAATTCCATTGCCAGGTGCCCTTGAAAACATTATTAGACACTTTATTCTTACAATGAGAGATAATTTCTGAAAGAATTGTACAATCAGTTTGGATATGGAATTTGTTCTGATGTCTTGATACAAAAAATGAAGTTAGTCTCATTTTCATAAAAAACAGACTCTCTTGGACAATTCTCTTCTGAATGAATATTGCAGTTCAGTTTTTCAGTACTGTGAAATTAAATGTTTTCTACATGCAAAACTGGAGAAAACAAGATTGCTGAAAGTTATTGGAAGAAATGTATAGAATCTGCACAGCCCTACCATTTAAAAAGGGAATGGTTATGTGCAGGGGATTGAATTAAGAGTTTGATCCTTTCCTTCCCTTTCTGGTCCTCTTTCCTTATTTCCATTCCCTTTCCCTTTGATCAAATAAAACCTACTGAAATTTGTTAAAATCTGTCTCCCTAGAGTATTGGGTCACATTTTGCCATGAAACCATGAAAGCCAATGATATCATGGAGAAATACAAGGAACTCCCTGAGGCCCCACATTACAATTTTGTATTCAGTGTTTGTCAGAGTGATTTGTCTGTTATGCAGTTCTCCATCTCTAGAAGCTGCAAGTATCCTTTCCACAGATGAAATTGAGTTGGCTCATAAAATTTTCTCTAAATGAAAAATATTGCAGATCTAGCCACAATAAATAGCAGGAAAAGAATTTAGCAGTGGAGGTTATCCATAAACAAGTTATCCACCACATCTTCCATCAAGTAACACAAACTGAGCAGTGCATTATCCTATCTACATATTCTGTATGTTTTGTCAGCAGCATATAAACATAGACAAATGCAACTTAACAAACTATCTTTTTATTTTTAGTTAGGAAAGAAAAATATTTCTTCCAGTCTCTTGCCAATGATAAATCACAAAACACGGGAGAATTTATTTTCTTTCTTTTTTTTTTTTTTTTTAGTGGAGGACAAGAAGAGCATCTAGTGTTGAAATTTCAGTGGCATGGTGGCAAGTTTATTTACTAGAGGTTTTTATAATATATGTGTCTCTAGACATATATCTCTTAAAAAAAAAAAAAGAAAAAAGAAAAAGCTTGACATACTTTTTAAGTTCCAACATTTGTATCAGGCTATAATCTTTTTAAGTGTAAAGCAAGCTGAGTTCACCTGAAGGTTTTTGCAACTAGGGGGGAAGATTTTTAAAGGCACAAATAGCAGGTAGGTGCACATAATTTTTTAAAAGCCCCTTGTGGAAATTGTCTACAATGTACTATGTCTAAATGATCCAGCCACTTCAATGCAGTTGTGCGGCTGTATCTGTGCAAAGCCAACTGCATGATTTAGACAAATGTGATTAATCCAAACTCAATCTGTGTATCAACACCCAGGGAAATTGAATGGAGGGTTCACATGTTTTAAAATCAGAATTAGACAAAATAATATACCATTTAGTGAAGAACCTGATCTGGTAGGCAGTACTGTTCCTGGTCCTTTGATGTTCTCCAGGGTGATGAATCTCATGTTGTCCGGGGTATAATTCTACCTTTCCTGTTTGTGTGACTTTTGCTTCCCATTCCAGCTGTACATGATGATACAGTCATCATTAAAGAAGGAATTTAGCACTTCTAAACTGACATCTTTCTGGGGGTTTGCAAGATGGAAATTAAAGAGGGAGGCAATGGAGAGGGTAAAACTTGAATGAGGTATTGTGGAAAACGACATCTCAAGTCCCTGAAAATCTATCCTGGGCACCAACTTACACAAGTTGCTATAAAACATTCTGTTGGGAAGCACCTGGCTGTAAGAGGCTTACCTTATTAAATACAGAATTATATAAAATATTGCACTTAAATATTTTCTTGATAATTGCATGGAAATCACAAAGCTAGACCATCCTTCCTATCTTCCCATTGAAGTACTCCTACTGGACCTACAGACCATCACAGCATGTGTTCACAGGGGGAAATATCAGTCACAGAGCCAGGAAGGTTCAGACCTGGGGTAGTAAATAACAGGAATTTCCTATCTCCTAGACTTAAACTTGAGCCATGGGATTATAGCTACCTGTAGAGGTCAGTTTGTAATAGGTGTTATTTGATTTAAACTTAAGTGATACTCAGGAGTTTGTGTAACTCCCTTTTGCACATAAATAGTTCTCAGAGCCCTCTGCATCCATCCACACACATTTTTTGTTATTTTCATGTCCATGAAGTAGCACAGTTTTCCAGGAAATTCCCAGCTGAGAAATGACTTCAGGCTGCAGATCGTTCTTCTGATCTCTCTTCTTCTAATGAATTTTAAACCTGCAGGAGATTCATTGTGATACAGCTGAGGGCACAGACATAATTACAGGTTTTCTTTGCTTTGGATACACGTTATTTCTCTGGGGGTTGCTTTCCTAAATATGGAGTGTAAGAACTGCCTAAATAAACCAGGTGTCGCAAGTTGATTCACACAATTGTTTTTATAGTGAACTGAGCAGTTGAGCCTTCTAGACTCCTGAACACTGCTAAAGCCATAAGGATTCTCCTGTGTAAAATTAGGACATAAGGCATTTAACATTTAATTTTTTTTTCATGAAGTTAGACCCAAGTATTGCAGAGTAAGTTCATGTGTGGTAGGAAAATTTTTGTTTCGACTTGCTGTGATTATGTAGATGAATAAAACTTTTATTTTTCATTTTACTTACTGTGCTGAAAGACATTAAGTAGATATTCAGGTGTTGGTTTGGGTTTTTTTTTTTTTTTCCATTAATGAGCATTTGCTGAAGTTCTGCCCTAAACCTATATCAGTTTTTGGCATCATAATTATGAAAAAAACTTCTTTAAAAAAAAATAATCTCTGGGCCATGCCAGAAAACACTCCATCATTCTTATTCCATGAGATAGCTACTGTCTTATCAAAACCCAGTATATTGCTTTTTACACATAAATGGCTATATTTTATTAAACAAGGACTAAGATGACCCTCATGTTCATTTTGGACAATGCTCTATGTACATACATATACGACTTACCCTACTGCTTTTGAGAGCAGTAGGACCATCAGTTGGACTTGGAAAAGTAATTTAGGGTCCTTTTGACTCTTTCATGGATATTATTTCCATTATTACCCATAAAAGAAAGAACCTAGATGTAAATTGCTTCACTGAGGTGATGTTTCAGGTTGAAATAAATAGCTAGAAAATGCTAAAAAGCATACAAAACTATTTTCACTTGTTTTATCATTTGAATGGGAGTTTTAGAGGAGAGGACTTTCTTGCCAAAAGCAGTCTGCTGGGAAAGAGTTAACAGGGTGAGTGGGTGGGCAGGGCAGGAACTGTTTTTTGGTATACGTTTCTTAATTTCCAGTCTGGTCCTCTGAAAGAAGGCTCTGATCCTTCAAGTGCATCACGTTTTTCCCACTACAGGCTAGCAACAATCACCCTGAAACATATAAGATCAAACTGCTGGGTGATACTTGCTGCTTTTCAAGAGGAATAATGTAGCAGCACCCAATTACAGTACAATTAAAAGCATTTTCATTTCTTGGTTATTAAAATCTACATATGACTCCTACACTTGCCAGCAAAAGGTGGCAAAAATTTCCCTGTGTTCTTAGTATCGGTTCAGGTTTCTTGGTAGAAAGAGCACTGAACCCCAGTGTAGACCTGGTGTGGTACCACATTGATGGACCCTGTGCTGGCTGTGTGCTTATAACATCTGTTGATGAAAAGGTACTAAAATTCCAGGGAGTAAAAGTGCATACGCATCGAAACGGTTCAGAACACTTTACTGTTGCTCTAGGAACAGTGGTGGTATTGGCAATTCTATTTTTCTTAAGGGCTTTGCTTCTTAAGCAGGATGCAATGTTAAATTAAGTAGTAGACTTTAAA
This sequence comes from Falco biarmicus, assembly GCF_023638135.1. NCBI lineage: Eukaryota > Metazoa > Chordata > Aves > Falconiformes > Falconidae > Falco > Falco biarmicus. The sequence continues at coordinate 32,254,862 of NC_079292.1, read as the reverse complement.
ATTACCTAATGAAATAGTTTAATGTAAAATTAGTCATGGGTAATAGATTCTTCTCTCCATGTTGAACAGTGTTGGTACTAGACTTAGAGATACTGTAAGAACTGTAAAAGGATGCTGATTTTCTGAAATCTTACTTTCTACTAAAAGCTCCAATGAGTCCACAATGCTGCTGCTTATTAAAAAAGTCATTGTGTAGTGCATTCAGCAAGGTTTAATCCCAGAGGCAGGACTACTCTATTATTAGAAACTTTTTTATTATTTAAGAAGCAGGAGTAGCACGTTCTTATTGTAAATTATGCACGGGATTAAAAAATTCCTAGGTGACCGGGAGTACAAATCCAATTAAAAGTCCAAACTGTCAAGGTGGTTTGAACATCTCATCTTAATTGAAGTACAGAAAACAGCAAGGATCTTCTGGTAAAGATAATGATGTAAGCTGCAGGGCTTTGAAATTTCTGACTCTGCTGTAAGGTGTCATGTTTGATTTCAGAGAAACAGTTTTCTCTGTGTCCAAGTTCCACACTTCTAAAGTGGAAATAGCCCTGCAGAGACAAGCAATGATGAGAAATCAGTTGGATTTTAAAAACAGTTCCTGTGCTGAATGCAATATAGAAAAAATATTTAAAGTCCTATAAAAAAAATACAGTACAATGGTATCTCATTATCTCCCTTTTTAAAATCAGTCTTGACATAATGCTTCTGTATGTTGGCTTTAATTTGTAATTTGTTTTTTGGGTTTTTGGTTTTTTTTGTTTGTTTGTTTGTTTTGTTTTATTTTGTTTTTAATACTTCTCCTTGGCACATACAGAATGCTTGATTGCCAAGAACAATCAGTTTATGGAGAAGCAAATAGCTTCCAAAACTGTGAATATTAAATGACGTCATAAACATTTTCTGTAAAAACATATTCGTGGTTATGTTTGAATGTGTGAATTCTGACTGCTGCAACCGTTCCTTCTAATAGTTGTTTAGCAATGTAAAACTCCTCTTCCTCGGTTCTTTCACTCTCAAATCCAGTTTTCATTAGTGGCAGCATTGGTGCGATTACTTTCAACAACTTGTGGAGGTCAATGAGGACCCTAAGTAAACTAAACTGCAAATATGAATTCACAGATTGTACTTAACTATTTGGTAAAAATCAATGTAATGTGTGAAACTTTCAGCAATCTCTAACAAGCAAGATCCTCACAATTGTTAGGGCCTTCTGCTTCCCTCTTTCTTTAACAGTTACACACCTTAATTTTTTGAGAATTTGGGTTAATTAATATATCTAAACTCCCAATTTACGAATCAAAGGTAGGTTTTCAAGGTGCCTTATCTTGCAAACAGGAATGCATGCAGTTTTTCTTTAAAAGTCAGTACACAAGTGCTTTTGAAAATACCCTTAAGCACTTACTGGCATATGGGGCAAGGCATGCCTTTAAAAACTAGACACAAGTGACTTCAAAACTAGGATTAAACACAGATGTTCAAAATTACTGACTTGATTCACCCTGTTTATGTCAGTGGGAGTTAGGTGCTGAAGTACCTTCGCAGGGTTGGTCATTGGGACAGTGAGGGTGCTTTATAATTCTGAGTCTGAACCAGTGTCCTTGTACACAGCCATCTAATTATCCACCCCTAAAGATGGATTCATGCTTCATCCTGTATGAATTCAGTGGATTCCTATGGGTTAAATTTTAAACTGCATTTAAATTGCAAGCTTCCAGAACTGTTTGTAGGAATTAGATGCCTAAATACATTTGAAGCCTTTAACTCTTCTTGTCTTCTCTGCTTCAAGCTGGATTGCAGCTTTACCTATGCAGGTAACTGAGTGATGTAGTTAAGGTACTGGGAGTAGACAAGCTGTGGCAACACCAAGTTCTACATGAGTTAGTTTGAGCCATACTGCCCTGGGTAACTTAAAGGTGCTGCAGACTCTTTTGAAAGAAAGATTTCAGTGCTTTCAAATGCTTTCTTTGTTTCTTGTATTTGCTTATGCAGCACAGTGATGAATGGGATGTAAATATTGAAGTATTAGACTTGTAGTAGAATGACTCCAGTTTTACACCACTGTAAATGGAAATTATTTGTCATTCCTGTAGCTAAATGATAGGCTGATCAATATTCTGGCTAAAGGGAAAAGAAGTGGGCATTCAGCATCTGTAACTGTATCACTGAGGGTATACTAACAAGTGAAAATGGTCCACATTCGTCCTGAAAAGCAAAAAATGTGAAGAGTAAACGATTACTATGCCATTAAAGGAAAATATTAGGTGTTCTGAACAAAGATCCTTCTATTTCAGGAACCAAAAAGCCCCTCAACAACACAGGAAGGACCTAAAATCAAAAGTAATACAAAAAAATAAGGAACTGCTATTTCTCCAGAATTCTTACTAGGGGAAAAATTGATATAAAAGAAAAATTGACATAAAACATGAAATCCTGAATTACTTAAGACAATATAAATCTGTTAGTGGGTCCTGATTCTGCATACATTTATGCATAAGCTTAACTTAATGCAAGTGAAGAGTCCCTTAGGGTTTAATGGATTTGCAAGTGGGTTTTAGGCTGCTAGAGCATACACACTTGAGCTATGGGGCAGAAGAAATTCCAGTTCTTGGAAAAGAGCTAATGAAAGCAGTATCAAGAAGTACTCTAGAGAATCACTGAGGCTATGTATGTGAGTGAGTATACAAAGACTTGTAGGATAAGGACATGGAAAAGTAAATGATGTGGTTCTCCAGTATCTTTATGTAAACTCAATTTTTATATGAAGTTTTTTGTTTTTCTTGGCCCTTCACAAATCCTTGCCTTGTTTTTGCTAGGTTTTTGCATGTATTTATTTTGGTTTTAGGGGCAGTAGTTGAAAGTGGGGAAAAATGTAATTGTCTTTTCTTTTTTGCTTAACATTTTAAGTATACAAAATAAAACCCATAATTACTCAGTTGGCTAATTGCGTATTTTTTCTGGCTCATTGTTATCAGTGGACAATAATTTGTTGTCATAGATGGTCTGTTGAGAAAGAGATTTAGTCTAGTCCAGTGGTGATAGAACAGATAGGAAACTCTGAATTACTGAATTATTTACCGAGCACATTTCTTGACTGGCTTTAAAGCTTCCATGCTTGTTTCCCCACTCTGTGGACTGGCAAATAATACTCCCTGGGTAAAAAGTTGTCCTTCAGTAGAGACAGTTTTTACGGCTGTGGTTTATCTCACAATGGATCTGTGGCAACAAATTTAATATGGTTAAACCCCCTTATTTTTAAATAGAAAGTGTGATATAGTTTTTGTATATTAATTAGAATATATGTTGTTCAGAGAACTTTATACTTTGAACATTTTATGTGACAGTATGTAATTGTTGCAGATGAGGGATTTTCATTCTGTGTTTTCTTGAGATGGCCTCCAATATACAACACAAAGATTGAAGAAGTACTTCCAGGTGGTTCATACAGAGGCCTTCCCTGATAGCAAAGTAACAATGCTCAAATCTCTTGTGGCTCCATTTATAATGTTTTACATTTCAAACCATTTGGAGAAATTACATTTTTAAATATGAATATTTCTTTGCCCCCAGTTCAAATTCTTCATTATTAAGACTACTGCAGTAAATTTAACTGTAGTCACACTTTTTTGAAGAGTCAGGAGAGGGCAAGCATAAAAGTGGTGGGTCTGTAAACAATTATGTGAGTGCTAAAGTAAAATCCCATAACCAGGGAAGTAAAAGTAAACATGGATACATGAAAGAAAGACGGGTCATAACCAAGAAGTGTCACCACACATTAGTACAAGCCTGTTGCATCTAGCTCCCTTCAAGCCATTCTAATACTATCTTTGATGCCACCAAGCATGCAATTTTCCAAAGGAAAATGTGTGTTGGGATTGGGTGGCTCCAGAATAGGTGGCTGTAGGATATCTCTTTCTTAAAAAATGGTCTGCAATGTGACCACAGTTGAAAAGCTGTGTTACGTGTTATATTTGGCTAGACACTGAGTTCAATTTAAATAAAAAAGAAAAAAAAAAACAACCCACCACCCTGAGTTAAAAATATGGGTAAAGGATGGAGTTTTGGCTAGGTTCCAGGCAGTCAGTGGTCTCAGGTGATCCTATAATGCAAGAGCATGAAAACTGTGGATCTACTCCATCCCTTGAAAGCCAACAAGGGATTCTTCATCTTGCTTAGTTTTTGAGTCTAAGCATGGGAGGGCTAACCCAAGGGTTTCTGTGCCTCTTATTTCATGTTTTGAGGGCTTAAGTGGGACCTAAGTAGAGACTACATTTTCCACTGACTTTCTGTGCTAGAGTGAATTTCACCCTAAATGTCTGTTTTGGAATGAAAAGCTTTTATTTCCTTAAGTAAAAACAAAATTGCTTCTGATTTGTTGAAACCCAATAAAAGCATTCAAATCCATTCAGTTCTGTTTGGTTTGGGTTCTGAAGAAAGCCTTCTTCCCAGCTGGGTTCATACTGCCATTTATTTTATGAGAACTTTTCACATTAGGGAGAAGAAAGGGGATGTGGAAGGGGGAGATAACTATGTTAATTCAGAAGCAGCTCTTTTTAGAAAAATAGTCAAGAGTTCCTTTTTCCATAATTAGCACAGTTTTTAAGCTGCTGACAGAGCTGTGCTGCTGCTTATTATGAATAGAAGCTGGACATGGGCAAAGTTGGGCTGAAATCTTGCCAGGAAGGTTTTGAAAGCAGAACTATATTTTATGTTCAAATGTTATATTTTTATCTTAATTTTCTGTCCCTTTTGACTACTATTATGAGATTAAAGTTAGATGGGTAAAGTCATCTGAGAAGCTGCGTTGAAGTTAAATTGCTTGAGTCAGTTCAAACAACCAGAAACAAAGCTGCATTCTTCCTGGGTTTTAAGGATTACTGTTGATGGCTAAAATAGTCTTTTGTGACACTGAGGTTAAGTAACATTATGTGATAGTGCTCAGTCTTGATTCTCCTTGTTTGACTGGAGGAGTACTCTTTCCTACCAGCTGCTTCTATCGTCAATTCATTGTTTTTGGGTTGGCTTAAAGAATCTCCTCTCACGGAAGAAATCTCATATCGATCCTTCTGGGCATTTCAGTGGTATCAAGATTTCATATCGGTGTCACACCAGAGAACGTTTTTCTGTAGTCTGACTAAACATGATAATAAACAGAAGGGCTGTAACCACCATATGACAGCCCTGCTGTCAGTCAGGCTTGGCATATGGTGGCATGGGGATGACGTGTGTGTGATTTTTATCTGACTTAGTGGTAGCAGGAGCAAAAAAAATCTGGCAATCTTTAAAGCTTGGGTCTGCTCTTTACTCTGTGTCTTCATGTCACTTACCTGCAATTTTGGGACTGAGGTAATTCAATTTTTGTCCTGTAAAGGCATGTTTCTATTTAATCAAGAATTGTTACTATTGGTGTTCAGTCAATATTGTGGTTTTTTGTTCCTATTCAAGTCATAAAGGTAGAAAATGTTATTGTTGTGTCATGAACAAAACACATGGGAGATGTGGAAGGCTTGACTGAGTATCTAAGCTAATACTGCAGTACTTCACACAGGAGTGTCCTTTAGTCTTCCCATCAGTTGAGCAGATGTCTATCTCGTGAGTGAAGGTATAATAAAAAGTTCACTTGCAAGAGACACTTTTTCTCTCTGTCATCTCTACAGACACTTCCTAGGAGTGGGAAATCTGGGAGAGATGCAAGCAAGAGGAATCCTTTCATCAGTGCCAAGCCAAGGAGAAAGTGGGTGTCCACGAGGAAACCAAGATACTCTTAGTGACCAGAAAGTGAACACTGAGAAACAACTTTCTCAGCTAGAATAAAAAGAATATTAGGACAACATGGGCACGATAGCAGTACTTCAGCGGTCAGGATTTCAGTCCTTTTGAAATTAATGGGGATGTTGTCACTGACTCATCTAGTGCCAGGATTTCAACCCAAAGGTAGGGAGGCCTGGTTGCTCACATAAAGGTTTTTTAGCAGCAGGAGCTAGTGGAGAGCCATCTTCCTCATGAGTGGCCATGAACAGTCTAGTGGGGAGGTGCAGAAAGGGGAGCAGGTGGGCAGTGATGTGTGCGATCTTTGAGGGTGTCCCAGAGAGAGTGGGCACCATGCAAGTTGCCCACTGGGCTGCTTTTCTGCCCGTGCCGTGCTGCTGGGTCTGGGGAAGGCGCATCCCGAGCCCCAGGCTCAGCTCACAGCAGTACACTGCAGCTCACTTCACTGTTGAGAAGTCAAGCCCTGGAAAATACAGCTAACATTTGAGGCAGCATAGTTTCATATGTAAAACACCAGGCTGTGGCAGAGGAGGACGTAATGTGTTTAAAATCATGGCTGGGATGTTGGAGCTTTAGCAGGAATCTGGACCTGTCTTGCAGCGCAGCACTCATTGCTGACCTCCCCTGCAGTGGAAGCATGGACTTCTGGTATTTCTGTTTGCTGTTTTGCTCTTTTTGGCCCATGCCATAAGTTCTTCCAGGTCAACACGGGGCATTGCTGATGAAGGTTGAAATCCTGAACTTCTTGAAGTCAATACAAGTGTTATGGGTGTCACTGATTCTGGGATTTCTGTCCAAAAGTTGTTGTGATCACTCACGCAGAGATAGCATAGAAATGCACTGAGAAAAAAACCCCTAGCTGAGAAAGGAAAGTGCAGGAAATTAAGTGTTTTAAGGTTTCTTTTATCGTTTTTTTTTCTTTCTATAGCTATATTTTAACTCCATCTGTGTTGCTTATTTTGGGGTCTGTGTTTTCTTTCCCTCCTCATTGCTCTTGATAACCTTTTTTCTAACTCTCATTTTGTGTATATAGGAGCAATACTGTTTCATTGCCAATTGCATATTTTAGTCCAGATGACATACGTTTTCTTCCTGTACATTTTCTGAGATGCTGAGGACAGATGTCACAAGCAGTTACTTGCAATGGTTAGCTTAGGCAAGTCCTTAGAGCTATGTCCCCTATGTGTTATGCACAGCAGTGCTTCAGTGTATGCTCTTAATTGCCCTTTAGTAGATCATCTGTCTAAAACCTGGGAGAACTGTATTCTTGGCTATCTTTGGAACGAAAGAATTTATTTTGTCTGTGTAACACAGAGACAATTTAAAGGGAATGCTCTTTGAAATGGTTTTATTTCATTGTAAATCTTGCCAAATGAAATACAGTTTTGTAGAGTTGTGTAGTGCATGAAAAGCAACATAGTTCAAACAATGAAGATAATTTCTTTAATATTTCGAGGTTGCCTATACTGAGCAGCATTCTGGGTGAAGGGTAAACATCTTAATGGGAACAATTTATTCACATGAATCCCAAATCTTTGATGCAACTGTTGCTAAGCATTCCATACTGCCATCTTTCATCCTCTCCCAGTTCATAAAATACTTTTTTTCTGTATTAGTTGTTCAGTATCTCAGAAATTTCAGTGGGGATATCATGAAATGGAAACACTTTCAGGGATTAATGTGTAATTTATACTTCCTTATGTCTAGCAGCTGTTAGTCTGAGGAAACCCCCCAAATATAACATCTTCTTTACCATTTGATGGGAATGCTTTTCTCAGTGGCATTTATACTCCTTAACAGGAAAATTTCATGAAAATCTTTTTTGTTTGTTTGTTGTTTTTTGTTGGTGGTTTACTTGGTTTGGGTGGTTTGTGTTTTTTTGTTTTGTGTGGTTGTGGGTTTTTTTTTTTTTTTTTTTCTTTGTAGGGGTTTTTTTTGGTTGGTTTCATTTTTGTCTTAAATTATATAGCTTTTCAGGTGCAACTGGCAGTGTTCAGGAACCACAAAACAGATTTCTGCTTCAAAGAAAATGGTTAGATGTGATGCAGTAGGAAAACAATACTATTGCAGATTAGCTTGTGCATTTTCTAACTGTCTTCTCCTACAGGCACTGAGCAGTCAGTAACAACCATCAGTTGGAATAGGCTGGAAAACTGGAGTTAGAGGATGTCATCCAGTGTGGCAGGTTATCAAGCTTTGCTAAGTCTGCTTCTAGTAGTGTATGGCATGTCAATTTTAATGGCAGATGTTGGGGGATTCTGTTTTTGTCTCTTACAATAGTTAGCATACAGTCTTACGGGTAAGATTTAGTTTTTGTGGTATTTCTACACAGAATCTGTGATGCTTTGCTCAGTGTTGGTCCGTTAATAATGAAAATTACTTTACTAGACCTAATGAGTTAGGCATGGATGGCCTATAATAAATATTCAGAAGTATATTTTAATGCTAAAGTGAGATGAAAAAAATTGAATTTTTGGGCTTGTCTGTATGTGTAGATGTGAAATTTGTAGATCTGGAAATGTGCATTCTGATTTTTGTAATGGAAATATCATATATCACTGTAAAGACAGCAAAATGTTCCCTGATGTTTTCTTAATTCAAGACTTACTTTCAGCTCTGTGCTGTAATGCTTTTAGTTGTAAGGGAGCATTGTCAGGGAGCAAAACACTTGTCTTTCAAGCCAGACTCCCAGAAGGAATACAGTTTCCACAATGTGATCAGAAGTGTAGGCAAAATTTAATTTTCTGCACCTACGGTAAGACACTCTTTTCTTGCAAGTAACCACTTGCTATGGCCAACCTTTGCAGCAGTTGTTTTGCTGCTTCCCTCCAGCTTCCAAATCACTTGATCTTACCAGCTGCCTCTTCTGCCCATGCATGAGCATGGTGCTGATGCATGTGGATCTGTGTGCTGCGTCGCAGGAGATGCAGTACCAAAGCAGGCCAGGCCTAGTGCGAAAGTAGCAGTTTGACCAATTTGCTGCATAAAGGGCTTGGGAAGTTCACCTTAATGGGATTTATGGAGTGATTTGAAGCATGAAGTTGAGGTCTCATTTCAATGCACTAGAGCTGAACCAGAGAGAAAAACAACAATATTTTCTTTCCATTTCATTGCAGCGTACTTTTCTAAACCATCAAAGCTGCACTGTTCCATGGAAAGTTGAAAATTTGGGGAACATACCTTCCAGAAGGCATTTGGACAGAGTGCTTCCAACTGGAAAAAAATTTGGTGTGTCTCTAAATTCTGCATCTTAATAGGAAAATTGTGGAAAAATAAGTATTTTTGTAACACATGAGTAAACCCCTGCATGTATTCGGAAATAGAAACTTTTATTTTATTTTCATTTTACCATGCTGCAATTGATCTAATTTGTCTTCCTAGAAGAATAGAAGGCTAAAGTGAAAGGAAAAAAAAATAAAATTGGAAGTTCTTCAGTATTCCATTAATAGTCTCTGATTAGGAGGAAATTAAAGAACAATACAGTAGTGATAAATTATTCCAAGAGTGGCTGAAACATGTGCACATACTCATGGAAAATCAGGGACATAGCTATGGTAGTTCAGATTAAAAAGATTTAATTATTTACTGGTTTTCCATCAGGGTCAGAGTATTGCGGGAAAGACAGAAATTCATATGCTTGGAGGGAGAAAAGATAGTTTATAGAGTCTAAGAAATATTTGTGACAGCATGAATTTATGCACTCTTATTCCTAAAATGGGACTTAAGTGAGACATAAGAAGTTTGCAAGTCTTGTGCCAGCACTCTGCCCAGGGGTGAATTTAGTCCAGAATGAATAAGGGCCTTTTACTTATTTTGTTTATTTTCTGCAGTCACTCTGCCCGATTCCTAACTGTGTTTTTCAGACAGTGTTTTTGGACAGTAATGCACCACCTTTAAGTCAAATACTGAGAGCAGTTTTTATAGGAAAGTTAATATATTGCTTGAATTTAAATCAACATGTTGCTTTTACAGATTACGCAAATGTTAAGAAATCCACTGATAATTTTTAGATGCTATAGTTTAGAACAAGTGCTTAAAATTCATGAGCTAAACCACATGAAAAAAGAAATATTTGGTAATTGGAACAGAACCAGATTTTTTTCACCGTATAGTTTATGGTGCAGCACCTGATAATTACTGGCATTATTTGTTTTATGAGAGCATTTTGTAAGTGTGATATCCTGTTCAGTGCAACTTGTGGCTGCAGATTTTGCCACTGTTTCACCATTAACCTTATTCGTGAGCTGTGATTTCAGCATGCTGAACTGTCAATTCAACAATTTAAACACTTTAAGTATCAGATTTCTAAATGTTAATGGGAGTAATGTGGTTTCTTTTCAATACAGCTGCTATAAATGGTGTTAACATGGCTAAATTTTATTTTCTTTCTTTTTTTTTTTTCTTTTTTAAAAAAACCATACTTCCTAGCTAATTTAGAACCTGTGAAAAACATTTGTGTTGTTTGAAGGTAATTTACCTTTCATCAACAATTTTTTTAGGTCTAATGTAAGTAAAGTAGTTTTCTCTAAGGACCGAGGAGGCAATTTTGGATTTGTATTTGAAATAATTTATTCATTATTATTATCAAGAGAAATAGAATGGCCTTCAGTAATACAGTCAGATCACAATATATTTGTTTTCACATGTTTTTCTTTTTGGATGTTTCTTGTGTTAAGCTGAACAATTACTTTTTTTAATTATCTTTGTATGTCTGTGTGTGTTTCTATATATATGCACAGATATGTGCATTTGTGATTTCTCTTTCTTTTAAAATATAATTTATTGGTAGGTAAACTTCTATAACGATAGATGATAAATAAAATTTTGTTTTGTCCAAAGGTACCTGGGAGTGGCATTCTTTCCAATGTACTAGTAGGTGCATACACCACAAATCTTTGTAATGTAGGACTTGTTTGCATTTTGGCACCAGACATTTATTAATAATTTAGTCAATATTAACTCAGGTTAATTCTTTGTTAGATACTTAAAGCCAGATTCAGACACTGTTTCAATATATGGAATTCATACAGACTGCAGGGGGAAAAAATTATAGCAATGTTACAACAATCTTATTCTGTACATATGCAAACAGTCTTACTGGTGTACACTGAAGATCAGGTCTGTAATTTTACAAGGGAACTCTCATACAGGAGTTGGAGTTACGCATTTACTTCTTTTTTTTTTCCACATATCAAAAAGCATCTTGACTTTATGGAAGTTAGAAAACTTACTGTAAATATTTATCAAAGCAATGGTAAACTTTGCCTCAAGTGTTTTTTCAAAGAAAGTTATTTTCATCCTACAAGGATATCATATGTCAAAAAAATGCATGCAGCTGTTTGTCAAGGAATTCAGGAAGACAGTTTTGTGGCATTAAGAAACTCAGCTTTGGGGTTACTTTCAACTCACCTCAATGCAAAAAGTAGGCTAAATCTTTTGCTTTCTTTCTGTACTTTACAAACAATACATAACTGTTTGGTATGTGGGTATGTCCTTACGCTCCTTCATGGAAATTGAAATGGCTCTGAAAAAGCCGTGAACTTTGGGCATTAGACTATCATGCGTTGGTAATAAGAAGGTACAACTGCAGTCTTGTAATGGATGCTTTTTGCAATTCCTTATGCTTTTGAAGAAAAGTGTGCAATGCCTATTATTGTAACTTTGCATCTGAGACAATGTGATACCTGTGATGCAACCCCTTACACTTTAAACTGAGGGTCGTTTAAACCATATTATCTTGAAACAGTAGTGTATTTTTCAGGGTTATGTAATGGCCAGTTTAATGAAACAGCCAGATTAATGTTTCAGAAGATGTTATTTTGCTCAACCATAGTAATCAGTCTGCCAGAGTTCATGGACAAGTTAGAAACCTCTGGATGTAGGAATTTAAAACAAAAGCACTGGTAAGTCCTTAATTCCAGTTGTCTCTGTGCCATGGAGCAGCTGTGCCATGGTGGTGCTCAGCAGTATGTTTTACAAATTAGGGTAGTTAGTCATCAGTGACCCTTTGATAATCTGTTCTTCCATGTGTTCACACATGGCACCATTTTCCTTTGGTGATCCTACGTTAAAGTTAGTGTTAGGACTAAACTTCTTAGATAAATACAAGTTAAAGGGTAATATGTGTGTTACCCTTTGGAGTAGAACAAAATTCTGTTGCTGAAATGCTACTAGGTCAAAGAAAGTTGTATAATTACATAAACTCGTGAGCAATCGTAGAGTGTCAATTCTCTGTCCTTCCCCCTCCCACCACTCCCATCTCCCTCATGTCTTAAAAAACATGTTAATTATTTTTCATCAGACTGTGCAAATGCACAACTTCTTTCTCCTTTCAGAAAACATATAGGACAAACCTGCCAGATTTGATGGGACTAGCAGGAACCTGGAGCAGTGACAGGGAACGTTTATTCAGCTAGTGACCCACTTAGTACCATAATGGTGATGCTTCTCAGCCCCAGTATTTCACAGGAAATTCAAAGGTCTTTCAATAGCCTAGTACATTTTTTCTAGTAAACTCCATAGGATGTAGGGGAATGCTTTCCTCTCCATGTTATTATACTCCCTCTCTAGGGGAAAACCTATGGAGACAGGTGTGAAACTGTAATGGTGTTCCTGGTGTCCATGTCCTCTTCCTTCAATTGCACAGGGTAACCTGAGAGTCCTTTGGAGGTGGCAGGGTGGTGTTTTGCTACTAGGGATTGACCTCATACCATTAACAAGGGGGAGCAAGGCAGACTCATACCAGATGGGAATTGAGTTCCTCCCTGTACAGCCTGCAGGAAGATGAATTGGCCACAGAATCACACTGATTACACATCATATTTTTCACACATTTTAATATGCGTGTGGCTTGGGTCCAAGTAAAGCATCTGAAACAGTGCTGTTAATATGCAATATTTCCTGGTGTTGCTGGATTAACAGGCCTTTGTGGCCTGGTGTATCACTCTAAATTAAGAGTACTTTGCCCTTCAAATGCTGTTGCATTTGGAGGGGGAGAAGGTATGGCTGAAAGGCCTTCATTCCTCCAGCAGCATGCTGCCACCCTCAGCTCGCCTGGGGCCAGACTGCAACAAGCTCAAATCATACAGAAACTGGGGACAGACAGATCAAAGCAGACAGTCAAGTGTCAGCCTGGCTTCCTTTATAACATATTTTTGTTTGTTACAGCTTTCGTTTTTTTCTTTTGCTTCCACTTTAATTGACATCTGCAGTCTTGGTGCTTTTTAGCTTTCTTTTCCATGAGATATCATCAAGATATTGAATGCCCAGCACTTGGTTCTTTTCAGCCTTCTGAATTCAACATTTGCCTTTATCAGAGGGAAAATGGTGTTTTCAGCCATAGATATTTCTGCTTCCATTAATGAAAGCAGAGCTTATGGTTCGTAGGGAGATGTGGTTATCTTTTATTATAACAGCTGATACAGCTGAAGGAAAAGGCAAAATTTTGGGCACACAGCCCTAATCAAGGATAAGCTTGTGAGAAAAACTTCTACTCACTGTCTGATCCATTAAATAAAAAGTAGATGAGTGCAAGCTAGGAAAATCTCTAAGCAATAGCAGCTGCTCCATGTTTTGCAGTAGTTCAATGCAGAAATGTTATTTCAGTTCAAACTCCCCCCTTCTAACAGATGACACGGTAAGCGGTAATCTTGCTGTGTTCACTTGGAAAACAAGTCATCTCCGTTCCACTTTCTTCTACAAACACGCCAGCAAAACTCTATGTAAAAACATTAAAATGTGTTAAGATTATATGTGTTGTTTTAGATTGTTGGAGAGAGGTATGTATATACTGATGTGCAGATGCCATGTTTATGGTGGCCATCTTCGACATTTAGAAAAACCGGCCACCTCCAGCAATATCTGCTCTACATGAGCAGATTAGTCTCACCATCAGTTAATAAAACTACCACTGTGTCCTGGGATGGAAGTCAGCCCTGTGGGAGCTGTAGCCATGCTAGAAATACTCAAAAATCTCTTTAAAGGAAAAGTAGTCCTTCCATGAATCAGTCCAGTTCTCCTCCATAGTTAAAGATGGAGATAGGAATTATTCCTTTCCTGTGTACCTCCAGTCGTCCAGGACAATGAGGAACCAGATGGGGTATTCCGTACCATGATCGGAGGACTAAGAAGAGAAAATACATATTTCTGAGGAGGAACTCCTGTCTTTATTTCCATTATGTGGTAGTTTGCAAAAGTATTTAAATAGCTTGTGGCTACGTGTGTTACATCAACCACCTTTTCCTATTACTGTTAGAAAACAGAGGCTATATTTGAGCTCAGAAAGATCTGCACTGGCAACAAAATTTGCTGCCTGAGAAATGTGCTGCATGCACACCTAGCTCTCAATCTCTCTACGTTCAGATTTACTATTTGGTTTTATAGTAATTTCATTTTCAAAACTGAGGTTATCTGACTCAATAGATGATGTACATACTTGGTGAATATCTGGTCTGGATTTCTGAGTCAAACAGTCTCCAATAATTGTACCTGAACTATGGTCTGCCTTTTAGGGAAAGATTTAGCGTTACCTAAAAAATGTCCAGTGATGGAAAAAACACCACAACCTTTGATTGTTACCCTGTTTTATTGGTTAATTATCCTGACAATTAACAAATGTACATTTAATTTCTAATCTTTTGTGGGGCTTCAGCTTTCAGCCCTCCTGCACCTTCTTTCTATTTTGCAGTACAACTGTCTACAGAAAAGCTTGTGTGGTATTTGCAGTAGCCCACTTATCTGAGTTATGTTGTGATAAGTCTGGCCTAGGGAAAAGGATTTTTCTCCTCTATGTGGATTAATCTGATTACAGCATTCATATAATATATTGAGAAGCCCCCTTCCTTTTTTTTTTTTTTTTCATGTTGAAAGAAGGAAATAAATCAATCTACTCAAACTATTTATTACTTCAGGGGTTATAAAAATCATGACATTAAGAAAAAAATAAGTAGTTTGCTTAAGTTCATTGTATGTTGGAAATGGCACTTACAGTGATCTAGATTTTAATATTGGGGAAAATTGGCCTATTTTTGAGATTTGGTTTGCTTTGATCTCTTATTTCCTAGGGATTTTCCACAGCTTCTGTGTCATAAAGCTGCTTTGACTGTCTGACCTCAGTAGAAGTCATACAGCAGGCTATTTCCTTGTGTTTGCATAGCCTGAAATTTCTATTGCTTTCCTTCACTTTTTATTAGGTAATCCTTGACTACTTTTATTCTTAAATAAAAAATTCCCAAGCATCCATCCTAAATGTCTCCTTCAAAGGAATAAGACTTGCTTTGTCTTCATTCTTCTTCACTAGAATGGCAGTCTCAGTTCTATACACTGCCAATGGACTAAGATTTTTTGCCAGAGGACAGAAGACAGTGAATGATATTAGGCAAAATTCTGGCCTTTTTAAACCTAGCTGGAACATACTAAAGCACCAAGTCTGTGGTATTTGTTATGGATTAATTCCTCAAGTTTTAAACAGTACATTTCAGGCTATGCTATTTCAGACACTTCATTGCTTTGCTTCTCTAAATCTTGCTGGAGATTATGTACGTGCCCTTTTTATGTTTTATTATGGCATATGGTGATTCTGTTTTCTTGAAATAAATTTCTCATTATTTCTTCTTCTGTATATTTTAGAGTAGTAAGTTCTAGTGTTCATCCCTTATCCTAATTAGAAGGAAAGAGGTTCTTATAGTTCCTACTTCCCTTCCTGGGTAAATAACACAAATACAGAAAAGAAAAATCTCAATAATCCGGAAGCAGGTGACCTCACATTACTCTTTGTTTTAATAATCATTCTGAACATATGCCAAATAGTCTTTAGCAATGTTTGACACATGAAAGAGAGAGAGAGAAAGAGAGAAAATTGGACATGCATGGACATGCACAGGCTTTTGGAAAAATACAGACATCCTGGATGAGATAACCAAGGAGGTCATTTTGTATTCTGCTAGAAACTTTTGAATTGAAACACAGCAGTTTTGACCCTGCTGCGGCCATGTTTATAGAGACAAAACATTCCCCTGGAGAGAAGGTGCTAGGGTAGTCCGAAAGTGTGTTTTCTGTTTGGGGCTTCTGTGCACACACTTTAACAAAGCTCTCAGGCACCAAGTTATTCCTTTGCCCAGGTAGCATTTTGAAAACAGTGCTAGGTAATACAAGGTCTGTGTAGGAATTTACAGTTCAAGGAAGGGGTGCAATTTCTTCTCCTGAGCCTGAGTGTGTTACACTCTTTTGCTTATGAAATAAACTAAATCCAAATCAAACAAAGTTTCTTTGCTCTAAGTTCTTTTCTTTTTTTTTTTTTTTTTCCTTTTTTTTTTCTTTTTTTCTTTTTGGACTCTATTGCCCAAATTGTGTTGAAATGTTCAGTCCCATTTTATAGAAAAAACACAGTATTGTAGTTTTTTCCATGGTGAATTACAGATCAGTTTTGCTTTCAAGGATGACAGACATGGGCTTGGTTAGATTGTTGTATCTGTCTTAACTTGGGTTCCTTATGTTCCACTCTAGCAAAAACTGACTTGCCAAATATTTTTATTGGCTTGTCACCTTTACTGTTATAGAAACATTAATTTGAGAATCTATTGAAACCAGATTTTAAAATGCCTGAAAAACTTAAGTATATATTGCAGTGGTGTGTATGGGGTCATTTTAGTGAGTGTCTAATTTTTCATTAATTTTTTTAAATTGTCAAAATCAGCTTGCTAATTTAAGAGTTCCTTAGGCACTACAAATGTTGTCTTTTACTGTTTCATGAGGGAATGGATAATTAGTCTGAAATCTGTGTAAAGTTTCAGCTAAATTTTCTCTCTGGAAAGGATATGGGGGGAAGAACTGCCCTTGTAGCAATGTGATCAACAGTATCACATGGAAGGCGATGCGTCTGGCAAGAAGTCTCCAGGAGATGCTAGCTCAAATTTCCAGAATAGGAAAAAAATTGTAGGGAGCAGCAAAATCCAACTCATTTGAACTGAAATAGAAGTTAATGAGGTAAAAATAGAATGAAGTGCAAAATTACAAGGCCTCTTTGTATTTTGCATGGCATATGGTCCTGGATACTTCCTAAAATTGTGGTGGACTTATCCCCATTTATACAACTTGCCAAAATGCAAGGTGCATACAGTTTATTAAAACTGAGCCTTTGTATAATATTAGTGAATTTCTATTTGCAATACTCTCCTGAAAAGCATTTTGTGAAGAGGGATATGATTAAGTGGGAAATCCTGTTATGATAACAGAGGTGGTAGTAGCATTTTTTCTTCCTTCCTGTAACAGAGCTCTCTCTAGGCCTCCAATGCCTTTTCTACGTCTTTGCTATAAAGGGACTGACCATCTTTGACCTGCAGTTATCCTTTATTATTGCTTCATACAAGTCTTTGATTTTATTTTCTTCTTTTAAAATGACTTTATACAGTTTTTGAGTGAAACGGAATGAGATGTCCTGATAATCATTTCATGACACCAAATGCATGGACTTCTGTTTGTAATGTATTTGATATCCAATATATTATATATGGAAAAATAATAAAATGTAGAGTTTAAAAAAACATTCATTCTTGGACTTGACTATAAACTGCATCTCTGGCCCTTCTTTTTAGCCTTATTTTATACTTTTGCTTCTTCAGAGTACTTCCTTTGCATCTACAAATCAGTTGAACAGATTCTTGCACCATGGTTATCCAGCTTTTTCTACTGTTTTCACATGCCAAAAAAAAAGAAAATAAAAATAAATGCATGTGCATTGGAGTTTTTGGACATGTAGCAGAAAAAAACCAAGAAGCTGTATAAAGCTATTGAAAATTAGTGCAAACTATGTGTTTTTTACCTTGAAAGACTGGTGCTCATGCATAATTATCTTATTTACACTTTAAAATTAAGAACATTTTTTGGTTGTTTTTTCTGTGTTTTGAAATAATGCAAAGACACAGAACTATGAACCATTTTGTTGTAGAAATGTTGAAACCAGGGTTGACTTTGTTTTTAGATTTAAAGCATCGGTCTTCATGGATTTCACACGTAGCTTTGAACTGACACATAGTAGATTAAAGCTATTATGTTTATATTCTTATTTTTCTCTGAGGGAACTTTCCACTGCTAGGCCTAAAAATACACTTTCTGTCAAGTGTCCTTTCTAACTCATGCTGATTTTTACATTGGTTCAATTCTAATCACTGTTCAAATGTGTGCATTACTCTGGAGTTCCTGGTTATAACTGCATGGGCAAAATCAAGATTAAATTGCCCAATAATTAGATAAGAGGAAAACCAAAACTGAGTAAATGTTGGAGGAAATTTTTTAAAGGTGGAAATGAAACCAGTCTACATACACGTGCATACATATGTTGAAATACAGATTAAAGAAACACAACCATCTTCTTGCCTGTAAACCAAATTAGCTTATTTTTATAATTATGGAAACCCAGACACAACTGAAAAAAATAGTAGACCTGACTGCAGAGGAAGCTGGTGCAAATTGACTTTGGTGCACATTAGAACAGACTGAGGAATTATGTATTACTGAATGATCCGCAGATTGACCGTCGGTGTGCCAGCTGTATTATTGCATCTCTACTTGATGTGACGATAAGCCCAACAGGGCACTGCTCCTTGGTTATGTGCAACTGGAATGACACTCTCTGTGGTCCCTGAGCAGTACAGGGAGCGTAAAGATAATTCCAGCGCCACAATCTACCTTTTAGGTACCAACCTAACCTACCTGTGAGTATGTGGCAAGCTGTTTCCCAGGATTCTGCTTCCGTGGTTGTCTGGAGATGGGAGTTGATTGAAGTGCATCTGAGGTAGGAAGGTGAAGAAAGAAGCAGAAAGCTGATGAGAGCCTGGGACAGTATAGAGTTGTGTGTGGCATGCTAGTGGGCACGGGAGCATGGAGGTCCTCCCAAAGGCCCCTTGTTTACATGTAGCCTCTGTTCACAGATCCGTGTTTGGAAATATTTGTCTCTTCAGAGTAGGGAATGGGAAAGGATCTTGGTGTCCTTTTATTTTAAAAATAAGTTGTTATAAACTAACAGTTCCACCTGTCCTCCCGTCTGTCAAGAGCTGCAGAGTACAATGAGAGCCAGCCTTGCCTTGTGTGAAACCAATGATGGATATATTGGCGCTTATAAGCCAGGGGTCCTCAAACTGTTTAACCAGGGGGCCGGCGCGCGGATGCAGTGGCAGGCAGCCATCTGCGGCTGCTTGGTTTCCCCCCCAACCCCCGGCGGGGGGGTCTGTAAATACCGGGGGCCGGATTGAGGACCCTGGGGGCCGTATCAGCCCATGGGCCATAGTTTGAGGACCCCTGTTCTAAGACATGCAAATGTTTGGCAGTATTAAGCTGCCAGGTCTGTAAATAAAGTAATTATATTTCCTTAACTGATTTTTAAAGTTTTAATGAAGGCTCTGAAGTATTTTAAAATAATCAGCAAATTATAAGCACTGTTATTTAGTAATCATGCCAGTTTACTTTTTTATTGAAGACCCTACATCACTATATAAAACTGATGCAGTTATATCTCAGAATAGTAGCCTCATCAAATTATTCTTTTTTCTTTGACATGATCCTGTAGGAGAAATTCAAAGGGAGTTTTAAGACCCCTCAAACATATTTAGTTGCACAATTCAGATTAATTAATTTATTTTGCTAAAATTTGCCACTTAAATCATAAAAGACTTAAATATGCAAATAAATGTTTACAGAATCAGGGGCTTTGTTTATAAATTTATGCATATTTAAAAGTGTTCCTCTTTCTATTTGGACCATCTTTTGCTTTATTACTTTACAAACGTTTTTGTTTGTTTTCTCTGTATATTGGTAAATGTTGAAGGAAAGACTGTAGTAACATTGAATGAAAAGGAAAGTTATTAATAGTAATGGATTTTTTTCCACATTCTGGCCGGAAATCCTGTGAAAAAAATGCAGTGTGTGATGTGATAAAGTCAGTAGCAAAGGATTTAGACTTTTAAAAAGTATGTCAGTGACAGAATGAAGTTTGACTAAACTTACCGAGGTGTTGCCCACAAGGAAGATATGAGGGTGACTTCCCAAGTTACAAGAGCAACAACCGTAATACTTCTTGCCACCAAAAGCCACCCCTGTACACTGACTCCTTTGTCACCTAGACCTCTCCTAAGCCAGAACACATGCTGGTACCAAAACACCAGGTGCCAGGAAAATCTTATAAAGTGCTTTGAAGGTGAAGTACTTCTTAGCAAAGTCATATAATCCCCTTCATGGGAGATGGTGAATAAATGCTCAGGCAGTGATCTGATGTGTGTGCCACGTACTTAATCTCCCTCCATGCCTGGAGCTTGATCACTTACCCACTGGAGAGTCCTTCTTGGGCACATTTCTAGGATTTTTGTGATGGTAAGCAGACTAGTATTTAATCAGCATTGATTCCTTATATTATTAGTGTCAGTGGGGCTGAACTAGTACTTGGGTTACCTCGGAAATTTCCCTAAAGCCCTTAGCATAGACCCAGTCTGACTAGTAAATCAATAAACATTTTGGTTAAGACTATACATAGTCCTGTGGTCCTTAAATACATGGAGTGACAGGAAGTGGAGCGGTCCTAGCTAGAGAAAGTAATTTCAGTCCTTTGGCTAGACAAAAATGCATATATCCTATCAGCAGGTTTTGCCACCAGTCATGTTAAGCTAGTTGAGTTCATATGAATTGCAGTCATAGCGTAACAAATATTCCAGATCTCTCTGTGCTACTTCTGGGCTGAATATTCTTGGAGCTCATGTATCCTGAGGGCAAAAAATAAATCAAAGAGAGGAGTATTTATAAAGTAATGAAATAAGAGTGAGTTTGCACCTTTAAGCCCATAAGGGCCATCGATAAGCAACAAAGCTGAAGTATAAATGTGTGGTAAGAGATTTTGTAGTATCATCCTATATGCCTGCATAAGCAACCATTTTTAAGGAATGGGATGTGGGCAGAAAGAATTAAAAGACACAACCACAAGTGGAAAAACAGTCGATTGACCTTTTTTGGTTTTGGGGTTTTTTTTAGATTTTTCCTACTAAATACACAGAATCTATTCCCAAGATAAAATAATGTTTCTGTTTTTTATATATAATTACTGTTTGAAGTGCTTTAATGAAGTTTTCTTATAACCTGGTGTCCTTCAACCACATAACTATAAAATATGTTGATGTCATTCTGCTCTAATACTCTGGAGCTGAAGTACCCTGAAAGAATCTTAAAAGGTTTGACAGATTGGTTTTGTACAAATAGCTGTTGTAAGGTTTGCCCAAGTACAGATACTCCTTTTGCTACCTTATTGCTTCTTGAAATTCTGGAAAGGAAATTTGGATGTGCATACTTTGTTACTATGTGGATAGCAGTAGATGGTCAAAGGCATTGTGTTGGATTGGAAACGCTTGGGAAACTTTTTCATATGAAGGAAGACAAAACTGGAGACAATTTTCTGATCTTCAATTCATGTACGGGTGTCTTGTGTTGCACACAAAATTGTTAGTCACCAATGAAAAGTGGGAGTTTGTTGCACATCTATGACTTTGAGCTGCGTTGGGACCAATTATTTACTTGCCAAAGACTATGTTTAAATTCGTGGTTATGCACAAAAGTTTTTGAGACTTGAGGCTGATTTTACACTCTCTGAGGCTAATTCCCACCCCCCCACCCCACCCCACCCCACCCCACCCCACCCCACCCCACCTGGAATTTTGCAGTAGGGCTATTCTTTTATCCCACTGCTGTTATTTCTACTGGTATTCATCACTTGAATGGTCACATATGTATGGTGAAGAATAAAATAATAGTATTGCCCTTTTATTCCTGTTGGGGCTTAGTATTGTGCTTAAGCAAAAAAGGTCTCATTGTGCTACCTGAGGCAGAACCATAGTTCTCAGATTATCACAGAGGTTATGGCAAAGCCAGGGGTTTGTTCAGTGCCAGTCTTTAATATATATATCATGTTCTGATTCTTAGTTTCATAATGAGGGTGCATGGGAGTCTGCAGCAGTATTGTAGGCTAAGAATTGTCCAGAAGTTTTGGGGTCTGTCAATTTAAAGATATATGGGGGAGAGTGAAAAAAAAGATGGTTTTATCTTCTAGAAATGCTCAGTCCTGGGAGTACAAAACAATTGGTTTCAACATGGATCGTTAAAACCAACAAAGAAAAGAACTTACTAGATTCACCCAACTGCCAGCAGCATGGGGACTTTTTTTAGACAGCGCAGTGCTTGGGCTATTTGTCTTGGTTCTGGCTGGTCCAAGCTTAATTCTGTCTTCTATAAGACATGTTCTGAAGCCACATCTTCACAAAAAGTTGTGGGCTATGCTGGATTCAGATTAGACAATGTATTCTATCTATCTATCTATCTATCTATCTATCTATCTATCTATTTGGGGAAAAAAGCTTGGTTTTGTTTAAAAATGGATCCATTAATTTAATAAACATGATTAGCACTGCCAAAGGGCAGAAGGCTGTGATTTGGAAGTGGGAAAGGATGTCGGGGGCAGGAGGACAAAGGAATGAATAGTTTAATTCAATGTTTCTGTCACATTTTCTGTGACTTGAAACTGTAACCTTGAATGTCTGGAATCTGGTCATATCAAAGGGAGACTCACAGTATGATCAGTCGAAGGAAGTAGGCACCTCAGAAGGCTGATTAGTCTTATCCTCAAACCAGCCTCTAGTTTCTCTCTGTTGAGCATAATTACAGCTGGGTCTGGCTTGCTCAGACTTAGATCTATAAAGATGCATGAGATGAATCCCTGCTTTTGTGTGTACTAGAATAAGCAAAAACCCTTCTAGTCCTTTAATTGTCTTACTCCCTGGAGTGATTCCTTTCTCTCAGTACAGACTAGGTCTTAACTAGGACTTCTGCTGGTCCTCTCAAAGGCTCCTTTGCCACAGTTAGTAGTCTCCCCAGGCCTACTGTGTCCTTGCCTAAAATTAAACAACTTTGTCATGGGCTAATATTGGTCAAATAGTTGAAAAAGTAGGCTTCAAACTGCAGCCTCAGTGGTTTTTTGATGTTATTCTTCCACTAAGACGTCAAGCGTCTTTTGGAGGAAGGGCAGTTGTCTGGGATGTAATTTGATAGGTTTCCTTTGGGCAAGTTTAGACATGTGTTCTAACATAATACAAAATGTAGTTCATAATTTGATAGAGACATACTTGTCTCTGTAACGGATACAATAGACAGATGGGGGAGCACACGTTTCAAGAGAGACAATTATGCTTCCTTTGTGAAACATGCATGTTGCACAATAGCTGCTCGCCAACATCAGCTATTTGTTTGCCCTACAGCTGTGCACATCTATTTTAAAATCTTTAAATTATTTTAGAGAGAAAATACTTTGTTTGATCTAGTGTGTTTTCAATGCCTTTTTTTACATCCTGAAGTAAAAACATCTGGAATGTTTTGAAATGAAATACTTTCAAAATTAAGAGTTAAATATTTGGAAGAAATGTAGTGGAGACATAAGTTTTTCAATACTTTTTTGCATGTAATTGATCACTGACGTTGATCACTGCATGATTTAAAATGTAATTTAAACAGGTCAGTTAAAAGAATTTTGAAAGAGAACAAAGTAATTTACAGAAAAGAAGGAGTGAAAATACTTCTAAAAGTAAAGAAGGAATAATTTGCTCTTAATGTTTTCAGGTTGAAATGTAGATTTTCTAAGTATACTTTATCTAGTTTTTATTGAAACATGTCATTTGTTGCCATCTTTCTCCTCATATTTTAAAAATTCTCTTTGTCAAGTCCCACTCCAAATTTAAAACTGTGATGATTGTATGGCTTCAAAGTTGGAGGGATATCTAAAGTAATTTCCCAATGAAATTTCCATTGCTAAAATATGACAGCCTATGCTTTTGCAGTTATTTGTTAAGTGCTTAGTATATCTTGTATTGCCCAGCGGATAGCAACCAAACATACTCTGGTGTTACACTTGCAGCTGGAAAGTTTCTTACTTCTATGACAGTTTTTCAGGCTTTCTTAGAGTACCAACTATCATACATAAATTATAGGACCCATTTTTAATTGTTTCAGAACCTTCCTGGGAATGTGGGATGATTTAATATTTCATGCAGTTTTCTTATCCTGCTTCTGTGCTTCAAAGGATGATGAACAAATTAGCAAAAACCTCAGAGCAAGCTACTGTCCTATATCTGCACAACTCCCACCAGCTTCAGCTTGCAAGCTCTGATTAATGGCTTGAAATGGATATGACTTTATAGTCTGCAACTGATGATTGAACTCTTGATGGCAACGAGAAATGAGCATGCACTAGAGCTGCAGGATCAAACCCTTAGGAAGTACATTAATGCTAGTGTACAGCTGAGGGCTACTTGTATGCCTTAGCTTATTTCACTATAATTGGACTTGTGTATTGCAGTCTATACCTCATCATCTTTGACTTAATTTGAGAGAGAAAATTAAAAATAGCTTTTTAAGTACAATAATCTATGCATACATCTAACAAATTCTATAGACACACCGATTGTTTCAAGACAAGTTATGCTGCAAGCAGAGGAAATAATCTGGTGACTTTCAGTTCTCTTTAAGAGCTGATGGTTAATAAAACTTTGGATTTAGTATAGAATCTTTAAAGTAAAAAAAATGATGTCAAGTAAGGAATTTTTTAAAAGGGGAAAGAAAACTAAGTATTAATTTCAATCCGAGCACATAATAGTTATAGGGTACATTTTCAAATCCATATAATTAAGGGCTCTAGAAGGATTAGAAGGCAGCTTAAGTCATAGGATTTTTAACTGAAATGCAGTCATGGGCTGTGCGTAATAATCTGGATTTTTTCCTACACTGATCAGCTGAAGGACAGTAGAATGGGTAATGATGAAACTATCATAGAATGCAAGTCATAAATGTCCCTTACTGTAAGCGTAAGAATACAGTAGCACTGTTTGCTTGTTCAATACATAGGTATGTGAACAAAATGATCATGAAAATAATGAATGGCCAGGCTCTCGTATCATTTTTGACATAGATGGATGGATGGACAGATAATTTACCTTACTTTTTTGGAGTATCTGCTCTATTCCATCTGCATTCTACTGGCTCAAAGATCATAATCACAGTAATTTTCTTTGCATCATAGCTGTGATGGACGACTAGTCATCTCCTGTTTTACAGTTCAGATCTTGTCTAACAGAAGACTGGCATATTAGTGATGGTGGGGTATCACCAGCAAAATCTGAATGATGTCTGTCACCTCTGCTATTTCATAGAGGAAAACAGGTTGGTTTTTGTTCTCTATACAGCTGTTTGGGTAGTGGTCTGTGGCTATGAGTCTTTATCTACTACAGAAACACATAGCAAAAGAGTATCGAGGTTTGCTGCTGCTTTCCATTGCTATTATAGCACAGTCTCACCTGTACAAAATCAATAGCTATAAGAAATGTTTCTAATAGATTTCAAAAAGACTCTAGGAGCTCTGCCTTTAAAGGTCAAAACTTGGCATGGGAGTTAGAAGACATTTGGGGATAGTTGTTTTGCTGATATAGCTGGTGTCATGGCAAAAACCCAATGGCTTCTCTCAGCAACATTCAGAAAAGGAGAAAACCAACATGTTTATATGTATTCAAATTAACTTTAAAAGCATCTGAGGCTTTCAAGTTCCAAATCCTTTTCCAACTTGTCAAACTAGCACTTTCAATGTAATGTTCACAGATTTCATTCTGGGCAACAAGTCTCAACCTTTACATAATCCACTGCCATTCAAATGATCTTTTTCCATTCACAGATGAGTTTTGACTTCAACTTGGCAGCCAGTAGCAAAAAGGAATTTAAATAAATATTTTAAACCAGCCTTGATAATTTTTTTAATTAGTTCGGAAGAGCTTCTGCTTAAGCCAAATTTGTTTCAAAGAGTGCATAGGAGGGATGCCGAATAGTTTGGCCTGCCAATTTAATCAAATCTCATTATGGTCCTAAAGTTTCTACCATCCCCACTAATTTCTAAATTTTCTCTGAACTGATTTACATAAATGAATAATACGATTCCAGTCTCAGAGTCCTTGAGTGAGAACTATTAAGCACATGTAGGCATTGAAGTCTATGGAAAGATTTCTGTATGTGGAAAGATTTTTGTGGAAATTGGGCTTGGTTCTTGAGTTCCCTAACCATTGCAATTATGGATGGATATTTTCCCCTCCCTTTCATTGAAATCAGTGAGAACTGATTACTCAGAGGCCTTTCAAATTCTAGCCTTTCAACAGCCTATCTTTATGCCTTCTTAAGGAATAGTTCATCTGTAAGATTTTGCATTCATCTTGTACTGTGTAAGTCCAGATATAACTAGTAAGAACTTGAGGTGGCCTAAGCTGATGTCTGAAATGGCTGAGAATATTCACACTTGAGCAGAGGGTATCATCCAAAAGGTATTGTGCTAAGGTTTGACTCACTTTAACTGTGTTTCCTGTTGGGAAAGTGTCCTGTTGAGTATTCATAATTTTTTTTAATTGAAACCAACTGTCTTTCATCAAAGAAGAGACGGTGTGGGATTCATGAATCCCCAGATCAAAGAAAAGCAATTCTCTAGTCCCAGTTGGACAGTGTCAAAATTTCTCCAGGTACTTTGGTGTTATGTGGACAAACAGGGTGAGCTGAAGCCACTAGCATGCACAAGCATAGTTCTGTGACCCTGTTGGCTTCTGTGGACAGCAAACAAAGGGTGGCTGTATCAGCAAAATTGTTTCAACAAAAAACTACTGTGATAAATTTTAAAACAGAAGTTATAACATAAGGAGTATCCATATTTTGTTAAATCTAAACAAATTGTTGGCATATAATATAAACAATAAATTCTTTCCTGCTGGAAGAAAAACTCACTGGAATTAATTAAACTTATACCAGGGATAAAGTTTACCCAAAGTGTAGAAAGTATGCTTTATTGAAATGAGTTTTATTTGTAATGAGTTGAATGAATAGAAACTAGTTGTGTAACAATTTTAGAAGTAAGATTTAGAGATTTTTTTTTTTTTCAGCTGCCTGTTAATTGAATTTACAGTGGTCTAGAAATTAATAAAATAATAACTCTTCAGCAGACTTGAAAAAGCTGGACAGTCATGCATGCTACCTGTGTCAGCACTCCAAAATGCTTCTTTGGTATTATTGAAGTTTTTCTCTGGAAAAAAGGGTTTGCTTGATAAATACATTCTCGGTAGTTACATTTTCCCTTGATTTGGAAGTAAAGTATTTCCAAATATGATTTGTGTCAAAAATTCCAAATATTTATTGTGTCAACTTGTAGAATAGCCTGAAGGAAAAAAGAGGGTTAGGGTAAAGAACTGGAAAGTTCACAAGTGTGTTGGAGGATAGAAATTTTAAACAGTGTAATATTTATGAGCAACCAAGAGGCTACATTCTGCTCTCAATTACTCTGGCATAAATCTAGAATTACTCATTGGAAGTTCAAAGTTTTTGCTGCAGATTTACACCCATATAACGAGGAACAGAGTTCAATTCTGTGAGGGTGGGAAAATCAATTTGGCCAGAATGTAACTAGCCTGGAACTCAAACTCTAATCTCAGAAAGAAACCTTTTCCAGGTCAGATAGCAGACTGCACATGTTTTGTCTCACCCTTTTTCACTCTCCCCAATATACTGAAGCAAACATAGAATCCTATTTCTTGCCATCTTGCAGTAGTATCTCATAGTATTTTGTATTGGACTGCTTCAGCTTTATCATGTTATGCAGAATGAAAGCGCTCGGATCTGGTAGAGTCAAGAAGCTCCATAGAAGGCCAAAAGGAAGCAGGGCAATATAAGCAAAAGTTGCTAATTATAGTTTGAGGGAGTAAGGTGTAGAGATTTGCAAAAGGCAGTGAGAGGGCTCAGGAGCCACAGGAGAACAGTGAGAGGGAAAAGACAGTTAAAACCAAAATCCCATATTGTGGAATATTGGGAAAATTTCTAAATTAAAGTAGTTTCACGGGGAAAAAAAAAAAAAAAAAAAGACTCTTTTGACAGGTTGTCAGAGTGGATTTTTGAATACTCTGCTAGCTGCAGATCCCATTGTTGCTCAGGTAGTTTGTACTGCAGAAATTGTGATGCTGTGCTATGCTATAATAGTTTCTGAAAAGAAAATAAAAATACTGCCTGCACATCTTGTTCTTATTCTGGAGAAGATTCTCTCACTGGGTGCAGGGAAGGGAATGGAATGAAAAATAAGACTTTCAGAGAGAGTAAAGTAAACAATAAAGGAATAAAAAGAAATAATATATATAAGCTAATACCTTTTCTGAATGTAGAAAGAGAAGCTATATTAAGTCTCAGAATTGGCTGACAGAAGCAGCTGGAATTATGCAGTTTTCTACCAGCTGAAATCTTCCTGGGTCTATCAAGAAAATTACTGAACTGTTGGCTGTGGCGCTACATGAATTTGTAATCAAGACATTTTCTGTAGATAATGGTCTCTGTCACCATTGAAGGTGTGTGTGCCACTGCTGACATTTTCATTAGTGACTGTTAATTTAGCATTTGCTGATTTTTAGCTAACAGCATCTATTTAGCTAGATGCTCCAGCTAAGTAACCAGTTTAGTCTCCCTTCTGGTTTTGATAAAACTATGTTTTCTTCATAGCTTATCCTAGGGTTATGGTAGGTGGAACAAAATTATTTTGGCTTTCTATTTTATTTTTTAATTTGTGAATGCTGCTGTTGCCTTTATGGGTGCCATATGCCTGTTACATATGTCAGTTCTAAAAGCCCCACTGATGGATAAAAGCTGGGAGAGGAGTTTTATCATTTGTCTCCCATCTAGCACTTTTCTTGCACTTGAAGGTAAGTCCGATATAATAAATAACCATAGCCTCTCTCTTTTTTTTTTTTTTTTTTTTTTAACATGCCACATCTGTAAGGTAATATCTCTTCCCAGTATGCTGAGAAGCAGGAAGGAAGCATCTAACATCTGCAGGATTTGAAGTTATTTTTGACATATGTGTGCTATTGAGTGGGTTGGGGTTTTTGGTGAAAGATAAAACAACCCAGGTGAATTGCTCAAAGGGCATTAATGACTGTCAGACATGTTAAATGTGTACTCATATATACATAAATATAGACACAAAAGATAAAATCATGCATCTACAGGCAGAGTGGCAGTGAGAAAATATATTTTGTTGACCTGAAAAGCTGCTGGTTTAATGTACTATTAGATTTCTCTTAAGATGGCACAAGGTATAGATACGGTGTAGTATAGATGGAAGGTGTTTGGTAAAGACAAACAGAAGTTCATCCTTGACACCTATTGATCAAAAAACTGTAAGGTTTTGTTTAGTGACGTACAGAAACCATTTCAGCAGCTGGCCTGGAGCATGCTCTGATCACAGCAGAATGGAGCAAGGCACAAGCTTTCAAGGCTAACTGTAGGCAATGTTCGCATATGGCCAACAGGAGATAGAGGCAGATGGTGGAGATTTGTAGTACGTGCATTAGGCTGATTTTTTTCTGAAAGAGCAGAGCACCCACTTACAGCTAAATCATACGTGGTCAAGGTTTTTAATTTATTGACACACCAGGCCTGCCTGCTTAATATTTTGCAGGTAAAGATGGGTGACCATATCTGCCAGAGATCCAAGCTGGCCAAGCACTAGACAAGGGCAGGAAACCACAGTGAGTGTGGTGATAAGCCCTGGTGAGGAAACACTGCTAAAAATGTGGATGCTGTATAGTGTCATCATAACTCCTCAATCAGAACAGGCATATAGCACAAAGACATGGGCAGAAAGAGCATGTCTGCTTATCAAAGCAAAAAAATCCTAGTGTGACTTCAAGGTACTTTACAATATCTGTCTTCACCTAAGAACTTTGAGATCCAAAACGGCAATACTGGTCAGAGCAGGGATCCATCACTCAGTATCCTGCTTCTGGCCATTGGCAGTAGAAGATGTGCAAGGAAAGTGTATGGAAATGGGTCATACAGAATCATTGAATCATTTAGGTTGGAAAAGACCCTTAAGATCATTGAATCCAGCTATAAACCTAACGCTGCCATGGGGCCTAATGTTCCACCTGGTACACCCACCCAGCATCAGAGTAAAGTAAATGCCCACTTTTCCAATGGGAATTGTGGAAGTAAAAGTGATACAATGGTGGTCTTGTAAGTTTTCCCCAAGAACTACAATGTTAGTCCCTATTTTACGCGGAGATGTTATGTTTGCCTTAGGAAATCTTGCCTTTTAAATGTCTGTTAGTATCTCCTGAATTAGTGCAAACCACAGCAAATGTAGGATAAATATGAGATATTTATATGGTTAAAGAAAATTAAATAATGTGAGTATTGTAGGAAGGCTGGCTTGATAACAAAATTATTTACAATGGCATCTGCAAAGACCATCAGGAAACCAAAAACATGGCTTGGATCATTCACCTATACTGATAAGCAGTGAGGAATAATAGACAATATTACACAATAGTTGTGATTTAGATCAAGGTACAGAGAAGCAGATGGGTAGAGGTGGTATAGCTAGCACAGTAGGTATTATAAATTGTGGGTGATGCAAGCTAGCATTAAATGACTACAGCCTCAAAGCAAGAAGGAAGCAGACAGTAGATTGTGAGTCAGAAGTGTTCTTCCAGCTGCAGTGCAGCTCACACTTGTTTAAGGTCAAATATCAAAGCTAGTTGCTGAAAATCTACCCATGTTTGTTTTCATGAAGTATTCTTTAAGTATTAATGTAATCTTCTTTTTTTTTTTTTTTTAACACCTATTGCTAACCTTTTACTCCTAGCCGTTTTCATGATTATTAAAAAAATAGTGTTTTTCTTCACTGCTGTCTATATACACTTTTGGCAGAGCAAGTTTTCTTCATATCTCCCAAACTCTCTGTGCAGTAATTTCCATTGACTGCAGGGGTATCTGCTGGTGATAGCAAAGCTGATTGACTTCAAAGTCTCTCACTGTTATTGCCGCACTTGGCCAAAAGTCTGCTCATGACTGCAGCAGATGTTTCCAAGTGTTTTGTTTTTTTTTTTTAAGTTGATTTTTTTTTTTAATAGACCAATGGGAACCTTATGGAGCGGCTTTTCTCTACAATCCTCAAGTGAATGGCAGCATAGCTAGGATTTTGAAACCCTCTATCAGATCCACAGTGCTCATAAGAAGAATTTTTCCCTTACCAGCAAATAAAAGCATAGGTTTGCCACTCTGCCAGCTACCTGATGGCAGGTAATTAGTAGATTCTTGTTTAGTCTCAGTTTTTTTATCTTAATTGGTTAGTTTTTACAGTTAGAAAAGTTCATGGTAAGTTTACTCTGAAGAAATTTTGGATTAATGTTCTGTACAGTTCACACTTAGTATCAAGAGTCAGAACAGCTTTGATTAACCCACCCACCACCACCCCCCAACCCCCCCCAAAAAAAAAAAAAAAAAAACCAAGCTCCTTCTTGTCTAATTAGGACTTATAAAAGTCTCCTTAGCATCATAAAACATTGTATTAGGGTGTACGTGTATTGGGAGAACTTCGTTCTAGAGGGATCTGTGTTGAGAGCAGTAGTGGCTGGAGAGAATTTATGAGGACCATTTTTTGCGGGGAATAAAAGATAATTTAAACCTTGGTCAAAATTTCAAATGGAGCAAAGCTGCTTCCATTAATAACATTAATAAAATCAGGCCAGGAATTCTGTTCCTTAACACTTCCACTGAAAGTAATTTTATCACTTAAGAACTTAATCATACATTGTAGAAATGTCTGTTTGTGGTG
The DNA here is from genome assembly GCF_023638135.1 of Falco biarmicus. Taxonomy (NCBI): domain Eukaryota; kingdom Metazoa; phylum Chordata; class Aves; order Falconiformes; family Falconidae; genus Falco; species Falco biarmicus. The sequence goes on along the minus strand of NC_079292.1, from coordinate 32,223,403 downwards.
TCTACCTTAGACATTTCTCCAGTAACCAGAGAGAGCTGGAACACTCTTAAATGCCCTGAGAAGTGAGGGAAATGCTCCTTTGGCAATGCAGCACTGAAGTCATATACCTGTAATGTATTCTAAGACAGAGAGATATAGGGCAATCAGGAGTTGAAATCAGTAATTCACCATAGCCCACCAAAGGTGATCCAAAGCCAGACATCCTTTGAGAGACAGAAAGCCAGCTGGGGAAGAGAGCAGAAATGCAAGAGGGACAAGGTACATGCCAGTGCCCAGAAGAATGCTGGAGAAGCCAGTGTGCCTGCTATGGCACACTGCACCCTGGAGAGGGTTTGTAAATGAGAAACTAAGGAAACAAGGAAGAAAGGAAAGAAAAGCTGGCAATTCGATTCTTAGGATGAGTATAATCTTTCAGACCAGTTTATGAAGATTGAAATAACTGTGGTTTTTTCTTTGTTAGATGAAGTTAACAGGAGCTTTAAGAGTCTTCAGCATTTGTTGTTTGTTTCATTTACTTAGAAAGGAACAAATGGATTATCCAGGTTTGGGGCTGGTTTTTTTTTTTTCTTTTCCTCTTCCACCTCCCAAAGAGGAAAGCTGATGCTTTCATTAAGCTTTACCAGCTGGCTGGATGGTCTAGTCAGTAGGTCAGTATGTAAATACTTACATAGTGTGTTCAGTTGCTATTAGTCCTTTCTTACCCCTAAAAAATTTGTGTTTACATTTCCCAATCCTATAGTATTTAAGCTTGATTCCTTTAAGCCAAATACTTCATGATTAAATACAGTGTGTAACAAACAGAAATAATGATAATTTTTAACCCACACAGATGTTTCAACCCAAAAAATCCCTACTTGAGAAAGAGAATACTGAGGCCTTATATAGACTTTGGAAGATCGTTTAGCCTCATGGTTCTGCTTGACTATATTTTAATACATCTTGCACGCTTCACAAAGAGGTATGTTACTAAACTGTGCATAAAGGTTTGAAACCATCAGATGGAAAATGCTGCAAATGTGCAGCATGAATAAAAATTATAAAAGATCTGGTCATTTCTAAGAGTTAATGCATTCAAACCCATAAACTCCTGGCTGAGCTTCGAAGGGCCAAATTGTTCAGAGGATAAAACGATATCCTTATTTAAAAGTTGTCCTCTTTGAAAAACTTCCCCAAACATTCAGCCAAAACAGAAGGATTTCCTTTAGGAAGCCGGATGCACCTTTTTCTGAGACTGTAACTGGGCTTTGGATTATATATGTTTGCAAATTCCAAACTGTTAAGAAAAACAATAGCAGCTTACTTAGTAGCATTACATAGTTGCAGATAGGATGAAATACTTGCTACATGTCTTACCTTGAGACTAATGGATTCACCTGACTTTTGTAATAACAAAGATAATGTCAGTAGAACTATGCTGTGAACATGAGTCAGAGCTGAACAGTTTGTCTCATCATTATCTGATAGATTGAATTTATTCTGTTACACCAAACAGACGTGAGAAGAGCTTCTTACTTGTATTATAAAAGTTTAAACGTGCCTTACCTGGGTTTATTAAATAAAACATAAAATCCATTTCAGGTACATTCAGTATTTTAGTAATGGTGGTTGCTTTTTCAAGAGTTCTTTCTGGGGAAAAAAAAATCTGCTCAACCCTCAAATTGTGTGATTGTATCAGCACATTGAAGCTCATTCAGAAGTTGGACCCGCTCACATAAGCTATAGGCACAGCTGTTACACCAGTGGGGTGAAGTAGGGAAGCAGCTCAGAACAGACCACTGCAGTCTCTGGACCCCTGACATTTCCTGTTTGACCCTGGACACATGCAACAGCTTCCTTGTCGAAGATCATAGACCAGAAGGAGCAAACAAATCTCTTGGCTCCACTTTTGAGGCAGGTGTCCCCTCTCTTGATATTTCCTGTGGTCTGGGAGACACTGCCAGCTGTCTGCTCGGTTCATACAAGCAGTTTGTCTCCGGGCTGGGGGTGCAGAAGGGGAGCAGCCTTCAAGGAGCTTGATCTGGTATCAGATGCGATGAAGGAAAGGAAATTTATGCTAGGGTGTTGTGCTGTGAATAGTTAGTTATTCCTGTTAAGTCTTCAGAACAAAAATTCACCTTAATATTACTACTGACATATACCATCTTTTGTGAAATAGCTTGGATTTTAGATGTGCTTGCTCGTGTTATATGAAATAAATATTACAGCTTTTTCTGGGATGTGGGGTTTACTATACAATGCATACATACCACCTATGAGTTAAAGATTATTCATCTAACTCATAATTTCTGTAAAAACATTGATTGCTTGATGCTTTTGAAGTCATACTTTATAGTCAGATTGTCATCATTTTTAATTGTAATTAGCTAAAGAAACGGTCCTGCCTTCAACATTTCACTGGAATTGCCACTACTGTTGACAAGACTACTAAGGATTGTGTTTTGACCGTTGCTCTGTTTCCCTATTTTTTGATCTCTCCTTTTTCCAGTTTTATCTCCTTATCTAACACCCCACTGGAAATGTTGCCCTCTGGTTTTTTCCACAGCTCGGTTGTCTTCTAGCTTCCTCATAACTCTCTCCTTTCCTGCACAACTTCATCATTTCCCTTGTGTCAGGGCTTCAGTCGTGATCTGTGTTAATCCTCCTGCATCCTGAATCCAGATGATGTCCCCTACGTGCCTGGCTTGAGGATGTCTAAGCTGATAAATGTCCAAGCAGGTAAATTAGAAACTTACTGGTCCTCTCTCTGTACCATGTTTAGCCCGACCTGTTCCTTTTCAGTCCCTTTCTAGATATGTGTCTATCAGCTTCGCGTAACCAAGTGAAGATACGTGTTCCTTGTTTGTCAGCCATATTTTTTTATTCACTACTTTCTCTATCCTGCCAACAATACTTTTGTCCCTTAAGCCAGGCTGTCTGATGTTGCTTTGATTTAATTTAACCTCAGGTTATAGCCACTGCTTGCAACTTCCCCACCCCTGGTTTCTCACAGATATGCCTTCTTTCTGTTTGATTGCTATTCATGCTTCTGTAAATCATCCTCATTCCTTCTTTGGATTCTCCCTGGCAGCCCTGCTTCATGGTCACTTAGCTCCCCACCCCAGAGCTACTGAGGACAATCCCACCAAACTCACATTACCAGCACGCTGCCTACAAGGCTCCCTTCTTTGCAGTTTCCAGCTTTGTCCTTTCCTCACAGTTACGCTCTGTCCTTCCCTTCACAGAATCCTTGTGGGCCCAGACACCTTCTGCCAGCAGTGCCATCCCCTGCCTGTCAGCTCCACCACTAGCACCTGTGTCTGGTGCCTCTTTGTGCATGTTGTCCACAGATGCTTTATCCTGTGCTTTCCTGTTTGCATGGAAAACACTACTGAAGCCTAGGTCTTAAATATTCTTTTCCCCTGATATCCTTCATAAAACCCATATTTATCATGAGGTACACAAAAACTTTTCAAGTGAAAAATGTAGCTAAGTGATTTCTATGGGTAGCAGTAATGTGTTTATTTATCTTTTACTTAGAGTTAGGGAAAACAAAAACAGGAAGACAAGACTTGCAACCAGGCTTGTGACCACATTCTTACCTATGGAGCATTATTATTGCTTTCCACCATCATCTTTTTCAATTGCTGCAAATACTCTTGTAGATTCTTCTTTGTATCTTCGGTAGACCGGAAGCACTTCTGGGTTTTATCATTGTAAAAACTCTGTCTAAATTCTGAAGTTGATGACCCTGACCTTATACTAGCTTGAAAGTCATAATATAATTAACAACTATTTTGAAAGGGTAATAATAATTTTGAAAGAGTAACACCAGCTTCACATCACAACACACATTTCCAAACCCTGTTGGTTATGTATTACAGATGACTCTCTCCCAGTAAGCTTGTTTACTTATTACTTTTAAGGTTTCTGTGCTGGGAAAATGGGTTGCAAAAGAGACTGTGGGTATCATGACCTCATCATTCATATTCAAAAGAAGAACAGCAAGATTACCATAGTGCATTACTTCGTAAAATTATAACCCTGAGTAGTAATAAGATTCAATTACATCTTTTTGGCAAAGTTCTTTTTAAGAAAGTATCTGTTTCATGACTCTAGTTTATTCTTTGTCTTGATCATTGGTTAACAGTCCTCATGAGGATTTTTCATCTTCTCAAACACTGCAAGAGATAAATCCCTCTTTTCCTGTGGTCCGCTTCAGCCTTTGCATATGTGCACTTTCTAAAGCTTTAACTATTAACAGTTGTGTCTAAGAAACCTAAATTCTTTACACAGCCACAGTGCTTTATGGTGCTGGAGAACAAATGCGGACCGCACAAGGAGCTTTCTTCCCCTTTGCTCTGCCTAAGACCTTTAATGTCACACTGAACAAGAATATCCCAGTTGTTGGAACAGAGTGGTGGGTGCTGTGGGCCAAACTTGTCTGAAATGCAACGCAGATACTTCTGTGCAATCTTACATAGAGTCCATTGCAGCTACTGTTAATGATGGCAAAAGCAAAGGTAAGATAAGCAAAGGATGCTGAAACGGGTTTGCTAATCCTCCATACACACACTTCAAAATTCAGGAGATTCCTAAACCAGGTCAGATTTACCCTACAAATAAGAATGGAATAGTTTATAAGTCAATAGAGAGAGTTGAATTTTTAACTACTGTGTCAGTGTGATCTATGTTAAGGATAATACTGTGTATTACAGTTTTATTCCACAAAATAATTTCAAAGGGTGATGTAAGAGTATCCTTTTATTCTGCTTCTCATTTACTCTGTTTTCTTTTTTTTGTGTTTTTTCTAACTCTTGCCATCCTTAACTTGAGAAATAAAAGTCCACGAGGCTCTTATTTTCTCTTGGGCTTACATCTGTAGCGTTAATAGCACATACTATTCAAGGAAGGGATAGTTAATACCATGTAGGATATTAGTGGCAGAATAGGATCTAGGTAATCCTATCTCTCTATGTATTATTTTGGAAGAGATAACGATAAAACCAAATGTGGAATATTTTTGTTTGTAATGTTAGGTGATAAAATCTCATAAGAGTTTAATGGTGTGGCATTTCTGCACATTTGTTTCCTTATATCACAGTTTAAAATGAGTTCCCCTGCTATAGACTCTCAAAGGAATTTACAGTTCTCCTTTTAAGTAAGCGTTTATGCTGCTCAGCAAATCGGTCTGTCCATTGTGACTCATTCTGTAGCCTGCTCTGCTTGCCTATCTGTCCTGTATTTCCATGTACAAGCACTTGAGGTTGCCAGCATGAATATTTCTATGAACAACAAGCAGAAATGATGCGTTGGACATGGACTTCATGGAGCTTTAAATGTTTTTAGAAAGGGAAGTGTTAACATTAAATAGATGACGTTAGCACCACCACCAAGAAAGAAAGAAAAAAAAAACACCACCACAAACTCTGAAAAGCTGTATTGACTAAATCTTCTAACAATGCTCCTGATTTTCCTATATCCTGCTCTGTGTTTTTGTATGGATTTTTCATAGCACAGACATTACCCACACTGTGATTCAGTGTCTGTTCCTAGCCACGCTCTTGCATGATTTTTTAACCTGATTTCACGGGAGGAACGGGGAATGAAACACCGTAGCTCATGGTTGTCAGCAGTGAAAAATAGCCAGGAATCAGACAAACAGCTTCATTGCTGAGATTATTTCCGGGATAAAAACTCTTCCAACAGCTGTTTGCTTTGGCCACTACTCAGGTCTTTTTTTTTTTTTTTTTTAATCAGAAAAAAAAAAGAGGTTTGTGTTTTTTTTTTTAAGATGTGGGCTGGTTATTTATGTAGTCAGGAAGAGGTCTCTGCTTACAGTGTTGTGGTCTCAGAGCTGTTTTGACAGTTGGAGTACGGGGAGGTTTCATCTCTTCTCTCCCTCCTTTTCTCCCGTCCTTCATTCACTTAATGCACAGACTTGGAATGCTGTAGGAAGAAGAAAAAGTAAATTTATGAGTACTTTAATCTCAGACAGGCAGCTCTGTGGTAGTTACCTTCAAGAAAAGTTCACGCCCCAAAGGAGTGTTTACTCTTTACAGAGCCACTGAGCAGCGCGTGTGAGTGGCTGCGAGGGAGAAGGGAAGAGATGAAGGAAAAGTTTTGCTTCCTTATGAAACTCGTAATATTATTGTTTTAAGACATTTTTGAGAAGATGACTGCTACTTTTGTTTAAAGTATTTGTTCTGGAATTGCTGAAGCTGGAGTCTACCAGACTGAGGTCAGGAGCATTTTCTTTGGCAGAAAGAAGATACTTTTATAGAAGCCATGCCTGTACTTGGGGTTGCCTCCAAGCTAAGACAGCCAGCCGTAGGGTCAAAGCCTGTTCACACTGCCCTCCCGATACCCAACCTCGGTCCCGCCAGCTCGCAGCAGTACTCAGCAAAGTCTTTGGAGCTTACTGGGGCAGAGAGCTCGATGCTTTCATGTCAGCTTACATTAAAGTCAACCTGCGATTTTGGAGAGAGGAGAGTGCTTCAAGGAAAAACCCAGGAGATCGAAGACAGCAAGGTTAGTTGTAAACTTTACCTGTGGATCTCAATTCTCAGAAAATGTTGGTTTGCTCAGACAAAAAATTGATACAAACCTACTGCATGCAGAACTCCAGGGTAACTGGATAAATAGACTTTTTCTGTCATCAGGGAACCTGCATAGCAGCCCTGGAAATTTGTTTTGCTCAGTGTTGCTGTCTGAATAAATATTCTGTTTTTAAATGTTAGTATTAAATGCTTCACAGATGCATTTTCATAAGGTTCAGAAGAATCATAAGTAGAGAAAAATCATTCTGGCACCCAGTAAGCAGAGCAATGACATGACAGTACTTTAAAAAAAAAAAAAAAAAATCTTGTCTGTTTCATGTTATATTATGAAGTTGAAAAAGAGCTCTCACACCCACACCTATTCTCACAGTGAGGCTCCTTTAAAATAAAAACAAGTAGTTGATTTTCTTTTCACTTTTCAAATGATCTGGCTACTCTTGCTGCAGATCTGCTGAACCAGAACAGCTTCCCAGTGAAAAAGTACCTGTGTGTTTCTCTTCTACAAAATAGCTTCTTCCTAGTCCCTACCTAACTCTGGTTCACTGTGATTTCTTTAAAAAAGATTTGTCTGAAGTAGGATGCTACAGTGTTTTTTAGACTCCTTAGGTTTTTTTTTTTTTTCTACAGGAGTTCTTTTTGAGTCTTAATTAGCAATTTAAAACCTTCTGCTGGATTTTCTACTAGTCTTTCTGCTGTAGTCGAAAACATTTTCCATGCTTTGAACATAAGTATTAAGTCCCTTCTTGTCAGTAGTATATATTCCTGTAGATCTTTCAATCACTATGTTATGGCTGCATGTGTGGTTTAACAGCTTCAGCAAGCAGTGTTATGTGAGGTTGCTTTCCCTTGCTTTTCTACTGCTTTTGGTTTGTGGAACTGATTACCACACTGGGGTTAAACATATATTTGTAGTTGTTTCCTATCTAGTTTGAGGACACTTGAGTGTCATCAGAGTTGTTAAAGTGGCAAGATATACATAATATATGTACTTGGTTTTCCTTTGTTTTTAGTTACTGGGTTAATTCAGTATTAGTGAAGAAAGTTGGTTTTGTGGTTAAAGCATAGGGTTGGGATTTTGAACATTTGGTTTCCTCTTTAATCCCTGCCACATATTTCCCCATGAGATTTTGGTCATGTCACTTACTTTTTTCCCTTGGAGTTTTTTATGTCACGTTTTCTGTATCACCTCTCCCTGCCTTACAAAGATGATGCATTGGTGGTCTCAGACATGCTATACAGAAATATAAAGAAGGAGCAGACTGTTTATCTTTTGATTACCAGAAATGATAAACAGCCTTTTTCTATGACATGAGTGTGACATGAAGATAATAATATAACTTTGCAACACAATGCAATTCCTCCTTGCTTGCTTATTTTTAATATAAAATATTCTTTACGTTTCCTTTTTAATGTTGTTCTTTAGTGGATATTGCGTGAAAAGTAAATTAGATTTGCAAGTACTATTTTCAGAAAAAAATAATACAGTCACATTGTCTACTGAAACACATTTCTTCATTAAGTAAGCGTGCAGAAAGATATGAAGCATCTTGCCTTCAGTGGGGAAGTATTAGTAGTTCACTTGGGAACTACTAGTGATTAGCATGAGACCTAATGGGAGTCATATCCTTGCAAGGCATCTGGTCCTGAGCCCTGCTGCAGTGCTAGTGAGTAAAGTAACAAGCTAAATGGATACAAATGGTGATCCCAGTTTCCAATTTCATGTTTCATGGGCTTGAAATTACTTGTAAGCTTAGAGACTGGTTTTTAAAGAAAAAAAAAAACACAAAACAAACCAACCTCCAAAAAGCATCCTATCAGCCATTATAGAGGCAGCTGTGCACTTTTAAAGATGACCCTTAAAGAGTAAGGCCAGTTTGTGCACATGATGGTCTGAAAACCTCCCCTGGCCGCCTGGATTTGCAGAAGTGCTGAGCATTCAAGAAGTTAGTAATTTCTGCAACTTTTCTGTTTTCCTGCCTTACAAATCCAGCATTCCCAGTAAAGCTAGCCCTTTGCCCAATTTTCTTCCAAGCACGCTTTTCTGAAAGATACACTTTTGTTTACCTTTTAAGCAAGTTTCATGAATTCATTTTGCCAAAGTAGTTTGGGCTATAAGATGGGCGGTTATGATGAAGAAATTATCTTTAGCTCTTTCTTACTAGTCAACTTCCAAGTATCAGCCTGAAAATATTGAATGTTCTTTTTCTTCATCAGTGATGGAGATCCATGTCACCCTGTTTCTCAGTGCCTTGTAGCCTCAGCAGTATGTCCAGGTCATTTAAGCAGTAGTTCTAAGCACAAATTTGAGGGAGTTGCTAGAGTTAATGTCTCTTCAGGTTTGCTGAGCAGATGCAAGCTCTGCATTACAGATTGTGTTGTCCCAAAACTCGACCATTTGTGACTGCTGTTTCCAATAGAATTTTGGTTGATTTCTTTGGTTAGCAAACATATTAATCAAACATGGTATTCCTATGTGACTCTGTGGTATACAGTGCTGTACATTGGGAATGTTTCATTATAGCAGTGATCAGATGAAAGGTCTTTCAATCAAAATGTAATTAATACCTAGTCTGAGTTTCCAACTGAGAGTAAAATCTGCCAATGTAACATGCCATTGTATGCTTGTGTTTTATCATTGGATATAAGGCAGCACTGGGTTTTGAGGGAAAAATGATGGCTATCTATCTGCATAAGACAATGGAACATAGAAATCAATCATCTGGTTAACTTTTTCCCTTGGCTGCTGGATTGCAGCCTTTAGCATTGCTGTATTTAGTATTTTACATACGCTGTGCTGTGGGTCACCAGCCCTCTCATCCTGTCTGGAAGGCACTTTGATTGACACATGTAGTCACTGTGACATACATATCCTGTTGCTATCTATAAGTGCTAAGGATTCCAAGATAAGTTTGGGTTACACATGTCAATACAGTAGGTCATTGCCACCCAGCTGTTTCCTGTATGGCCTTCAGTCTCCCCACACCTGATTGTTTGAGACTTTTGACTCGTGTGTTGGCTTTCTCACACAACTGCCTTGCCAAGCCTGGTTAGGAATACAGCTGCAAACATCAGCTCTTTTTTCCCTGAGTGCCTCTTCCATCTCACCTGATTTTGCTGCACTTGCCCATGTAGTCTTGGTTATTTCCTCTTTTTTTGTGGACATGATGCAGTTTGAAATTTAATAAAAAAGGTATTACTATTGTAATAGAAACTGTAGTAGAAAAATTTTGAGGTGATTATTTTCAATTTTTTCCTCATTGGATAGAACATAGTTAGGCCTAAGCAAATAGTAAGTTGCTAATGATTTAAATTATTCTGTGTGTAGTTTATTCAACTACACTTTTGTTCAAAATTTTTGTAATTTGTGTTTCGGTACCTAAGTCACATACAGGTCCATCTGCTTTCTTGCTAAACCCACTAATGTTTAAACTGACTGCATGAACACTTATGATGTGAATAGTCATGCAAAATATTTGGACACAAGCATTCAGAGCACATTCTTTTTCCCTGAGTATCATATAGACAAAAGTTTATTCCTATATGTATATACAGGAAAGGAATCCAGCTGCTGGATTCATGAGGTGAAATGCTGGCTGTCTTTGAAGCAGATGGAGTTTTGCTGTTCAGTTGGACCACAGAGTGTTTTTGTGCAAATCTGTGTCTGAAAACACCAATACCTTTTGTAATATTTTTCTGACTGTGGGTACAGTATTACATATATTTCTGTGCTGCCACTTTTATACTGCTTGCTAAATTAATGAAAACAAAATTATTAGATCATGTTAGGCTGGCTTGTGATACTGTTCTAGTTATACAATGGGCTATTAAACAGTAACAAAATAAAAAAAAATATGAAGTGAAAGTGATACTGTAGAAAGGTAAATGAAGCAATGGCTTAAAACTAAGGACCTAAGAAAGAACTTCTTTGCAAAACCAACTTATTTTGGTCACTCAATGATAACTCTGTACTATAGTGACCTGTAGCAAAATGGCAATAGCATTTTACTCCAGGTCACCATGATTGATTTCAGCTGCCCTCACACATTTGATGGTGCAGTTGCAAAGGCACTGCCACTAATCTCTGTCACAAAGCTGAGGAGCTGCTAGGAGTCAGCACCCCTGCTAGACATGCTGGTCTTCTGGCCTGGCATCCTGGGGCTGCTCCTTGCAGTGCTCTGCTTTATGCTCCCAGGGTTTTCCTCCCATCATCAAACTTCCTTCTTTCAAGAGCTCTGCACCATCATTTATGCTTGCAAACTGAATTTTCTCTGAGCTGAATCTGATATATTAATTGTACTGTTTTGGTTATATGACTTGGACGATAAGATTTTAGCCTTCTTTCCTGAGTTAATTCATTCCTTTACTGTCATATTATCTTATTTCTTATTTTTTTTTCTTTCTTGTTTTCAGTTTCTCTCTGTCCATGCTATCTGTCTGCTGCTGTCTGCTTTATCTGCTTCTTCCTTCCTGTTGGCAGACATCTTTACGGGCTTCTGCATATGACTTATTTTTCTTTGTATCCACTAATCAAGCCTTCATGTCATGGCTGCAACATTTTTCATATCACTGTTCATTATTGGAAAGCGCTAGTCAGGCTCCACGAGTGATCCTGTACACATATGTAAACCTAAAACTTTTCTAGATACTTGTGTTGGGAGTTTATATGAAGATTCTTGTAGGATGGGGATACTAGAATTCAGAGGATGAATAGATGGTAATTTGTGTTCTCCCTTAGAGGGGTCCAGCCCCACCAAATTCATAATTAAACAGTTTAACTTGGATACAGAAAAGTCTCAGGGGAACTTGGGAAATGGGTTTGCTGCAAGGTCTTCTAGAAAAGATGACAAAGAATATGATGTGTCTCTAGAATATGAAGAAGTCTCTAAATCAGCAGAACAGGCAATAATAGATGTGCTTTACCTGGGGAGCATAGCCAACAAAGAATGGGGTCTGAAACAGTTGTACCAGGTGAACATCATTAGAGTAATTGAAAATGAATGTCAGTGTCACAAAACAAAGTTTAATACTTTGATGTGGTGAGGAAAAAACACATACTGCTGCTGTTAAAGTGACTTTTGAGGTCCATTTCTTTTAGTATCATACTATTGCATCTCAGTCATGATCTGAGGTCTTCCAGTGTCATTCAGTCAGCCCTTTTGCAGTAGGACATTTAAATGAGCATGGAAACTTCCCATTTTTTCTTCATCAATTATAGCAGTTTGTTGGTGTTGTAGTAACTTCTGTCCATCACCAGACACCAGACTTGGAGGACAGCTAGGCTCCTCTGTCCAGATAGATCTCAAGACAAATATTTTTGCTTTCAGTACTTGGGTGGGGCTTCTAATCACGCCAATGGGAGTACTGTGCACATTGGAAAACCAGATGTGTGCCATGAACGACTTCCATATCTTAATCTTTCCTTAGCTAACCCTTACACATCATTCACTTTGGTTCTGTGTGATCTCTCCCAAGCAGAGCATCTGTTGCAATCCCACATCTCTTTGACCTTTCAATTTTTTTGGATATCTTTTTGTTCGGTCTCTCAGGGCCAAGCTCCACCAAGTTGCTTGACATGCCGAATCTAGGGAACATAAATAAATGTGGGTTTTTTCCCATTTTGTCATACCCTTCCTTTTCTCAGTGCTAGTGCATTGTAGATGTCTGCCTTGTGGGTTGGCAAGAAAGGAGGCTGCTCATTGTGCCGAGCACTACGGCCAAGGCAACAAAAAGGGCAGCAGAAGCAGCCAGAGATGCCTGTTTTCTCCCCATAGTGACCGCTAGTGATAGGAAGCCAGCATCATTTCAATAGCACTGAACTAGCTGCCAGAAATTTCAGTCTGCACTGCTGACACCTGGGACTATGCATGTTTCAAATTCACACAGCCCCAGTGAAGCCAGGACAGTTGGCAGAAGTTCAGATTGTCAGCAATTTCAGCTTCTTGCCTTGTGCTCTGAATTATTTCTTTATCAAACAGATAACAGTGTCTTCAATCTGCTTTATGTATCCAGCACCAATGTCTATGCCACAACTGATTTAAGAGCCTCATGCTGTATGAACTTGGAGTCAACTTTACTGTTACATGTTTATTTTCTAATCATCTCTACCAAGCACATTTTTACATAGTTGAGATCAATGTATAGTAACACAACATGCAACTCAAAACTTTTGTATTTATGAGCAAATTGTATTGAGTGTAGGTTAAAAGATGCTTTTTGTTTGTAATTTGTAATTGGGATCAATTACCAACCTGAGCTTAAGACTTCTGCCTACCTTTCTACTGCATCGTTTTATTTCTCTCACAAAATAAGAATGTAGAACTCAAAATATTTCATATTAATCTGTGTTGTGACCTGGTTTTAGGCATCAGTAGAGAACAATTACTCTTTACTCTTTTTGCATTGCATCTATGCCTAGGGAAGCTGCTCAGGGTTTTCCTGACCAAACAACTTTTCATTAAAAAATTCCTTTCCTTGAAAATGGGAGTGTGTCTGAGTGTTGATGCATCAGCAGAGCTCCAGAACCTGAAGCAACCCAGCAACATTTGCTTGGTATAATACCCTTGCAGCCCCTTGGGCTAATCTGTTCTCCATGATCATAAGTGGAGATAAGTGGTCTACATCTCTTGATAGAAATAATGGTCTTACATTATACCTCGGGAGGTTTCAGTTAGGCTGTAGTAAAACTTCCCAGCAGTAACAATAGTTAAACAGAGGAATGTTTTGCATGCAGAAGGTATAGTACCTCCATCACTGGAGATTTTAAAAAACACATGCATGTACACCTGCCATTCATAGCATTACTAGCACTGATCCTGCCCCATGCAAAGGACTCGATAGCCATCCTGATGGTCTTCTCTTTTTCTTTTCTTGTTCCTTGGTTCAGCTGAGTGCAAGTCTGTGTTAATGAAACCATGCTGCTCTGAGAAACTGAGCCTTGTGGCCCACAGTGCCATAGAGGTACAAGGACTCCCTTTGGAGACAGCTTTGCTACCTTAGAAAAAATGCCATTGTACGGTACGGGTGTTTCCAGAGGCATTTCACTGAAGTATTGCAGTTCCAGTTAAGTTTCCTGAAAGCACAGGTAGGGTGTCATTGGAAACCAGCCAGCTAGTTCCTTGCTAGGAAACACTCATTTCCCTGGCATATAGGATATCAGTATTGGAGTGCCCTCATGACTCAAGATCCTGTGAGGTCTGGCAGTGGAATGACTCTCAGGGACTCAGTTCTTTGCTCTGTAACAAGGAACACAGAAGTCCTATGAACCGTATTTAGTTCAGGGCTCTCAGATCCTTGAAAAATCCTTTCAGGAGCACTGCAGTGAGTATTTCAGCTGGCTGCATTTTGTAGGGGCAGTACAGACTGCTCCCTAGAATATGGGAGCGTCCCAATGCACCCAGCAGTGAGGAGTACCACTAAGATTATGAGGTTTGGTTCAGCTGAAAACCATTTCTTCCCTCAAGTAAAAACATATGAGAATGTCCTTTCTGTTGATTTTTTTCTGAGTTTCAACCAGACCTTGATCCTAGAAAATTTTACTAGGTTGATGCCTTATCGTGACAGGTAGTGTGCACACACACAGAACTTAGTTACAGCCTGACAGAAGGTATGGCTGTGTTACACGGACTGTAGGAGAAAGGAAAAATATTAGCCCTGCTGTGTAGAGAGAAAGGAGAGATTAAAGGGGAAATGGATGATTTTCCCACAGTCAGGCTGGGACTTTGTGGCAGGACTAGAAATTTCAAGTCATATATATCTTGAGTCCCAGTTTCCACATCATAACCACAAGCCCATCCTTTGCCTTTTCTAAAGGATCATTTAAGAATAAAACATCCAGATAATGAGTTATTTTTCCTGCTTGCTTCATAAGGACACTTTTGAATGATGGCTAACACCAGTGTGGGTCCAGCTCTGAGCTGGAGGTGGAATTTTACTCCAGGAGCCACATTCTTTGGTTTTGATGTGTCCAATCAACACAGATTGATTTTTGTGGAACAGTATAGGTTATCAAAAGTCCTGTGTGCAATGCTATTGATAGGCTTTTAACTTATTAAATATGATGTGGTAATCATTAATAGTTACAGAATAAAAGCAGGCCTCTTTTAAGGAGACATTATGTTTTTTGGTCCTAATTTCTGCCTTCGAACACACTGCCCAGCTTCTTTGTAGCTGAAACTCTTGTATTTAGTGAATAGTAAGGGCATCAATTGCAAATGAGAACTGCTAATTTTTTTTAACTATGTGTTCATTTTGGTCTAGGTCCACTGTCCCTTTTTCTTGAGTACACTAATTTTTTGTTACACAGTTTTTCTTGCACTTGCATACAGGGCACGCAAAGAGTAGTTCATTTAAAGCAGCTCTGTGTTTCACTTTGACCTGATTCACAGGATGTGGTCTTGGAGGAAGCTCATGCCTTAAACAATAGCCTTTTGACAGCAAGAGTGTTTGGGGATTAAGCTGAAAAAGGAGGAAACATCTATCTATTCTCAAACTTACTAGTGGAATATTTTGTGTGAATCTTCACTTGCCCGTGATGTTTTTAAGGTCACAAACCATTTTTTTTTGGTTTTTTTTGGTTTTCTTTTTTTTGTTTTTACTGGCAAGAGGACATTGGCCGAAAGATAGTGTAACTTATTTAAAATTCAGAAAAGGAATGCAGAGTGTTTTGTCTGGTAAATGCAAAAGGATAATTCCCCTGTGTAAGATGTGCAGATTTCTGATGGCTTTTGGTGTATGTTCTGTGTAAACCAAGTTGAAAGAACTTTGAAAATAAGCAAATCAAAGGGAAGCATAATTTTAAAGTGGTTAGGGCTGGATTGTAGTATTTCTGGATATATAAACTGAGAAGGTGCCAGCCACTAAACGTCTGTACTAACTCTGCATAAAACATGAGAGAATTTAACCAAGTATAATATTAGTATTGTCCTAACCTACTTCCAGCATGACATTTGGTCTGACTTATCTTTGTAGTTATGTTTATTTTCCTGTAAACCCTCCTTTACTGCTCTGCTCCTCTTAATACACCTAAAAGCATTTCATCCTTCTATGTATCTATCAACAGTAGTTCAAAATATTTTATTCAGGTGAAAGTCTCCAATTAGTGAATTGCAGCAAATTTGAAAAGCTAGAACAAAAATAGGTGTTGAGGTCTCTCTTCTATTTTCCATTTCAAAATATCTCCCTTTGACAATTTTAACACCTGGCTTTGTATCATGTTGATGCTGTGTTAAACTCCAAAAGATTTGGCAGTGAAAACTTCCTGTTGTGCGTTAGGATTTGATTTACAGGGCATGTGTAAAACCATCACAGCTTAGTAATCAGAGTGGTCATGCACAGAACGATGACTTCCTAGCAAGTGTTGTAAAGCTTTTGACCACTTACATTAATCAGGAAAGGCTGCATGGCTCATACATATTTAGGGTGAGTAAGACATAAGTCAGGGTGCAGGACTTTTACTCACCACTACAATGATGGGATTTCCTGGCAACACATCTATGGAGTAAACAAGCTGTTTTCTTTCTTTTGCTTTTTGTTGTTGTTTTAGGATTGGGTTGGGTGGGGTTGGTGTTTGGTGGTGGTTTTTTTTTTTTTTTTTTGGTTTGTTTTGGTTTGGGTTTTGGTGGTGGTGGTTTTTTTGGGGTTTTTTTTTGTTTTTTTGGGGGGTTTTTTTGTAAGCTGTCTCTGTAGTGGAAATAAATAGGCATTAAGTAAGAATGTGAAATAACAAATAAAAGTTCAAAAGGAGTTTAGAAATTTCCTCAGCTGATCAGTCTGCCTGCTTTAGTCATTGCTGGCCAGCTCACCAGCCAGAGACAGTGCTGGAAGAGCTGAAGGAATCTGTTTCTTATGAAGGAGCGGCACAAATCTGAAAGCTTGAGAGCTACAGGTTCAGATTTGCTTTTGAAATGCTTTGAGAGGGAGTAGGGCCTAGCGATTCACATGGGAAGCCACAACCTTGTTTTACTTCTGGCTTCTATCAAGTACCTCCTTGAATTCAGCTCATATCTGAAATGGTAATAATGCCATTATTTTAAAAGTTGCTTGGCAGCTAAGTAGTATTTAATTTTATTTTTTTAATACTCAAGATATAATCTAATTAGCTACTTTTTAAAATGTCACTGAAGTTACTCTGAATGGCCTGAGAAAAAGCGATCTTTTTTACCCAATCATTTACTGCTGTTAACAGCTTTTTATCTGTCAATTTAATAGCGCACCCATTTTTTGTTCTTGCTTGTAATGAGAAGACACAGTAGAAGGCATTTTATATACAAAGTGCATTTTTTCCTGTGTAAATTTGTGATCCTGGAAGGTAAGGAGAGAATAACAGCATCTTCACTCTTTTCTTTACCTCACTGCAGTATCACGCTGAAGACTGGTATGGTTCTGCATTATTAGCTGAAACCTAAGAAGTAGGTTCTATTCTCTAAGATGAGAAACTATGTGTAGTGATTGACACTCAAATGTTCTGTTCATAGGTGATGCCATCTCCAGATGCGTTTTTTTGAACACAGTCTTATTTGCAAAACTTTTAGATACAGACCACTCTCAAGCAAGACCAAGGTTTCTTTAGCTAGGTGTCTGCAATGGGTTGGTGGTTGTGTCACTGATGAATGAGGGCAAAGAAGCCCTCCCAATCTGGGACAGCTATATCAGCCACAGCCTTAAAGAGTTTTGGTGTATAAGGCAAGCTATTAGCACAAGGGAATGGGGAATAAAAGAAAAATATGTGGAAATGAAAACAAGGCTTTCTTCCCAGGGCCCCACTGTGTCAGTGCAGGATTTTTCGAGTTACTCTGCCTCATTTGTGGACATGATGCAGGGAAGATGTAGAGTTGTGGGGGAAGCTAAAAAAGCAAATCAGATTAAATTCCAGAGAAGGGAACACACAAAACTGAGCGTATTGGGAACTGGTGTATTGGACTAAAGATTGTCATTCAAAAAAAAATACTTAGAGGGGATTTGGCAACAGAAAAAGAATATAATACAGGAGATTCAGATCAGCAAAAGAGATACTGGAGAAGTCAGACTCCCTAAAAGCAAGAGGATTAGGGACATATTTGCATCTATGGAAAATCTGATCCTTTTTCTCCTGAACATTGGAGGTGATCTCATTTAATGTGAGAGAAGTTGTAAGACCTCATCGTGAAATACTGAGATAAATGCCAGCAAAGGCAGAGTGATAGTGGTCATATTTCAGTCTGAAGAGACAAAAGTTTCCTTCACTTCCCATTAAACATTTCAGCTTGGATGACAGTAAAGTCCGCATTATTTACAGTAATATTTACTCAGATGTATACATGTCTTTAAGGGTCCGAGCAGCCTTTGCAGAGTAACCTGGGATTCGCAACACAGTTCTGACATAAACAAGTTCTTGTGTCCTGATTGATTAGAAAGAAATATTGTGTGTTTTGATCAAGCCCTAAATTGGTGGCATTCCCAAGAGTTGGACTTTTGGAAGGTGATTATCGGTTCCTATTGTATCAGCAAACCTGTACTTGTAATTTCATGCAAAACTCCCTGTAGATGCAGTAGTTAACCTGAACTGAAGGCTGAGTGGAGGCTTTTTGCAATGTGTGCATATTGCCACCATTTCAGAGCAACAGAAGATTTTGGACCTTTTGGAAAAGTTTGGGGTATTGCTTCATGTAGTTCCACTATGTGGAAAAGTATAAGAAACAGGTAATTCCTGAGATGACACCCTTGTCTTGGTATGACTTGCCTGGTTCTATCACTGGCTGTGTGATAATACAATGATTTTTTTAGCACTGAATCATTTTAACAACAATATGCAAGCAGACACTTTGTTACAAAATAAGAAACACTAAGTGCAACAGCTCTCTTCTACAACTACCTTTGATTATCTTCATTAGACTTTAGGAATTATGATATTTTAACTAATACTTGATACAATTGCAAGTGGAGATTTAAGGACTGTGTAAGGCAGCATGATTTCACAGTGCTTTTTCATTTGTCAGATCAACCTGATGTCTTCATTTGAGTCAATCTGTGGGGTTTGTCCTTAACAGTTAGTTAAACTCTTCAGAAGAGCTATTTAACTAATAATTTTTGTGCTCATCTACTTCAGTTCTTTCTGCAGTTGCTTTTAGAATACTTTCAGCTGTGTTACAGTGTGAGAAGCATTGGTGTGCCCTAACTTTTCCAGAGCAGCAGGACACAGATTGGAGTGGAGATGACTGAAAAGGTTAAGACAGCAAAAGCTAATAATTGTCTGAGTAGATTACTATGGCTTCTCTGGCTTCTCTAAAGCCACTGTGAGGTTTCATTTTTATAGCACAAAGATAATAAATGTAGGTTTAGCATTTTGGCACCAGTGTTGCATCCTACAGTGACTGAAACCACTGTACATACTTAGTTTATGGTACATAATAAAGATATAGGTGGCTAGGTATGCTCATACAAAGGTACCTGTTGGCATTTGTCTATTTATTTACAAAAGTTTACAGTGTACTCAATAATGTATTCTTTAAATATTGTGGAAGGTGATTAGGAGATATATTTAAATGAGCTACACACTTTAGTATTTTTTATTGATACATGTGTACCATAGGTCACATACTTTACATACCTGTATTAATACATATTATATATGTATACATATATACACATGTATGTTAACTTTTTGGTGAAGGCTTAGGTTGGAATTACTGCCCATAGTAATAAAAGTGAGATGTACAACATATCTTTTTGGGTTTTGTTACTTGTAGAATTGATTTATATGTTCAATACTGAAACAGGCAAAAACAGCAGAAGCACTGATCGCTGTGCTGTTTATATGGTGTATCTCAGTCAGTGCATCCACAGCACTCTTAACAGCAGCTCAGCAGCCAAATTCCCAGTGGCAGGCCAGGGACTGCATTGCCTCCCCCAGTTCCTCTGGGGTGTGAGGGTGCCTCTGCAATGTTGAGGAGACCAATGCAGAGATGGTAAATAAAGTGTTTAAGTTATTGAAGAGTCAGTTTCCAAACAGATTAGAATTTGTTACCCTGTATTTTTATGCTTCTGCAGTTCTCTGCTTTTATCACCTTTCTGATGTCCTTAAGGAGTTGTCTGTTGTTTGCTCCATCACTTTAAATACTTCATATTAGAAACATGGCAAAACCAGCCTTCTGAATCAGAACTCACTATACTCTTGTTGAAATCGGTAGGGGTTTCTCCATTTACTCACTGGAATAAGAATATTATCCCATTTCATTGTGGTTAGACAATCTGTAACCTCTTACATTCTCACAAGATAGATTTTCAAGCCATACAAGCCATTACTTCTTCCACAAATCGGCATGGTGTTCTTTAAACAAACATCATCCTGTCATGGAGGGTGTTATGTCTGTAACTTGTTCTCATTACTCTGCTGTATTGAAGTGAATCTAATGTCATGATTAGGTAGGCAAGTAAAATAAAATAGCAAATAAATATATTCTGTTATCATGAAAAATAAGAAATGTCTTGCTTTAAATTTTTACATTTGTTCCTTTTGAAATGCTTCATAGGCATGTATTTGTTCTTCGAGTATTCCAGCCTCAATCAAAGCCTAAACTCCAATAAGATACGCGCTTTAAAATCTGTATACTCAGGTTTCTTCTAAACTCAAGAAATCCATCCAGTAGTTCATTAGTAACCATTGGGCATTGCCACAGAGTGAAGTTTTTTTGAGAAATTGGGTTAACATCTCTGCCAGACTTTCTGTAACAAGCTTTTACAAGTAAGCTTGAACAGAAACTGCCACTGCTAGTGCCGCTTCTTGGGGAGATCAGTTTATCTGTCGGTGGATGTATTGATGTACTATTCCCTATTTGCTTGGGTCACACAGATGGTATATCCATTACTTTGTGTGCACCTTGCTGCTGCTCATGTGCACAGCTACAGCCTGTGTTACGGCCCCTAGCACTGTATGGGGAGACAGATTCTCAAAATAAAATGCAGTGCATTGTAGGTCCAGGACAAAGGCCTCATATTTGGGAATGTTAGGTTATATTGGTAACCTGAGCTGGTTTATGCCAGATTACTGGTATTTTCTGATAATCTGGTAATACGAGTTTTTTATTCATGGAAACTATGATTTTAAAGGGGAAAAAACCCACCTTTTTTTGCATGGAAAACACTCAGAAAGAATTGTTTTATGAAAGCCAAGCTTGTTACAGAAAAAATAAAACTCTTCCCATCTCTTTCTTTTCTTGTATTCTGTCTGTCTAGATGGCCTATAGAATTTGGCTAATTAAAAAATCCCCAAATATTTATGTTATGCTTGTTGCTGAAGTATTTGGAAATACAGATTTTTATTATGTGATATCATATTGTGGTTTTGAACAAAAAATTAATAACCATGATTGGCATGTCACTGCCTTTTATTTCCTTGTATGGTACAGTATGCAGTTCATGTCCATTTTATGCGCTGTATAGCAAAACTTTAGTATGCACTAACAGTATGAGGAAAGGGTAATCAATCTGACTGCGTGAAAACTCTGAGGAAATACTGATAAGAAAAGCAGCTCATAAATTCTGCATAGAGAATTGTTCACATTCATGGCTCCAAAGATTAAAATTGAGGCTCCTTCTGTCCCACCCGTAAATTACTTTTGGCAGTAGAAATGTACTCAGTACAAACTCACTCACAATCCTTATTGCCAGTCCATATTTGCCTTCTCTGTCTTATTCTACACAGCAAACAAGTCCAGTCTGTATAGACCATTGTTCTGAAGGGCTCTATTTCCTTAATGAAATCTTTCTTTTAGAGTTTAGTAATATTAGATCCTGATAGCTGAATGCTGTTAAGTCAGGATTAAGTGCATATGATAGTCAGCATGACTAGAAGATGTGGAGCACAGGGGACAAGCTGTTTGGGACTGCTTTTTCCTGTCTGCAAATAACTTGGAACCAATGGAAAATATCGAGGAAGTCTGAGAGAGTCCTAGCTCTTTTTCCTGTGTCATAGATTGGTGAAGGCCAGTGTCAACGCAGAGTGGGGACCACAGAACAAAAACTGTTTGAGGAAAAGTTGTTAATTCTGTCTTATATAATTTTTGCATTTATTGAAGACTGAGGCCATATTAGTTTTATCTGTCAGACTAGGAAAGGGTGGAGGACTGTGCTGGAGGTTGAGACCAAACAACACACAAGCGAGAAATTAATGTCCCAGTATTTTCAGACTATATGGAGGCTCTGATCACAGTGGCATTCATCTTACCTCATTATAGCCAGTTAAAAGGTTGGTGTCTAGTCTGAACTAGTTGCTTGGGCTTCTACTATAGCCAGATGGTAGAGATAAACACTTCTTGAGGGCAATTCCTTTCACTTTTGTGAGATGTTTATATAAAGGTAGAATGACTCACTGTCTGGAGGTATGTGCATCTAGAGCTTAATTAAGGGGAGATGAACCATCTAGTTTAAGTTAAACACCTAGTTTTCAGAATTAGTTAAGATGAATCTTGTAGTACAGAACTCTGTTTGGGAAGGTATTATCTTTTTGTGTACTTTTTACTAATGTTATCATTACTATCACAGATTGTACATCTGTGTTCCAAAGTACGTTATTTAAATCTTTTGAGGCTACTTGGAAAGCTAGCGCAGACATAGCCCTGATAAGGGTGATGGATCTGGGCCTGCTTTTATCAGAGGGGCATTCTTTTTTTTTTGATGCTTTAAACAGATAGGTGATATAAAGTTATGGAAAGTCCCTGAGGAGCGGTGAAGAGGAGTGATGGGCAAGCAAAGATAATACTTTTTGAAATGAGCTAGTTGCATAGGAAATGGAGATAACTCTGTGAAGGAGACATGTTTCACTTTGATGTATTCTCACAGGTTTCAGCTTAGTGCTACAGAGATAGTAGAGATAGTGAAATGGATCATTACCCGGAATGACTCTAATGAATTAGTTACTAGATATGTGGCAATGCAGCTGTATAGGCCTTCTATGTAGACACAGGGAGAAATATTTAATGAGTTGATGGGCAATTGGTGTACTTGCACATATATCAAAAGTTCTCTACCTTCTCAGCAGCATCTCGCTACGGATTTACACAGCATTTGCATTCAGCTGCCAGCATTAAACTCCTCCCTCCTTCTTCACTTGCTGTCACAGCATTTCTGAAGAGTGACATTAATCTAGAAACTACTTATAAAGATCTGAAAACAAGTAATTCAGCCAGTATAAAAACTGAAATGTTCTTTAAAGCATTCACATACTTTTGCAGAGTATTGCATACATCATTTTAGGAGAGTTTTTCTTGAGGATTACCATCTCCCTCACATGAGTTATTTTTCTTGTTAGGGGCTGGTGACATTGCTGTAACAGCTACAGCCATTGCTTATGGGAAAGGATATCATTAAGGAATTACGATTGCTGCTTAACAACTTGAAATAAGGAGGAAGGCTTATAGAAAGTGACAGGTCTACATGCAGCCTTAATCAAGTTGGACATGTACTCTGCAAAGGGTGCTGCTCGTTGGCTGTAGTCACTGTAATCTCTCTGGTAAATCCCCTCTTGAGCTGTAAGCTACTTTGCTTGGCAAACTGTCTTGAAGTAGAAATGCTCGGAAAGCACTGAAGCTGTCACCTGTCTAACCAGTCTGCTTATTTTCACTTTGGATGTTGTACTTGCTGTCTTTGCTCACGGGGATCTGCAGATTGTTCTATGTCCCACAGACGTGTGCTGGCACTGACAATTTGGTTGCCACCATTAGTATTCCAAACCAGGCAGCACCAAGAACACAGATGTACAGCCTTATTCCAGAGTAAGAAATAGAAGGCTTCAGGCAAATTACAACAATATCCTGCAAAACAGAGGGCAAAAGGTAGCTAAATGCCTGCCATCCAAAAATATGATATATTGGTGTTAACAGGCATATGGGAAATAGGCCTATTAAATTGGTGACTGATTTGTGCATCTGAGTGTTTAAAGTCTTTACAAGGTACCACCTTTTTCACATAAATTAATTTCCTTTTGAAACTTTCAAGTTGGACAACCTAAAATTTAGGGCAGTGAAATTCACTAGATATATCTAAAAATCTAAATTCCAATCTTTTTTCTGTTTGTGTATGTTTCTTTTAGAGGTGTGCTTGGTTGTTTTTTTCTTCTCATTCTTATAGCTTGTTTATTTTCTCTGAAACAGCCACTTTCTAGGTCTGAACATAATGTGTAATAACTTGGTTTACACCAAGGGGACAGACAAGACTTTTTCTGCTGAACTTTATGCAATATCTGTCACTTCAAGCTTTTTCACAGACAGCAGAAAGAGACACCTACAGAGACGCCCCTAAACGTGAATTACCCTCAGGAGGTGCTTTTCTCCAAATCATATATTGAGACAACCTGTGGTAATTTAGTTCCCCAGCTGGCACCTACAGTTAGGTGCAGTGAATATCGGGCTTTGTTCTTAAACATGGGTTTTGCTTTAAGCAGCTCACTCAGCTCGCCTTATCAATCTTTTTTTTTTGTAAGGATAATTTACACTTCAATTCAGTACAATCAAACTGTTTCTGAGGAGTCCATTCTGAAATATCTTACAAAAATCAGTTAATTTAAGAGTAGTTTGAATGCCCAAAGAATGTGTGATATTTCCAAAAGAATAATCTGTAAGGATTTTAATATCAATAGTTTTAACAATTTACCCAACCTGTAGGTCAGTGGAGGTTGGTCACCATTTGTGCCTGACATGTTCCTCTTGTAGCTTCTTAATCACACAAAACGCTATTGATCGTCCTGAAGAAAGTGCATAATGCTCTGTTAATTTTCTCGTCTCTCCCATTACATTAGAAGTAAGAATAAACCACTTTAACTCAGAGAAAAGCAAATCACCGAGTTGTTAATATTTTAATCTTCTTTGGAAATGGTTTAAGTAGCAGGCTGAACTCAGTCCTTTTTGCAGTTCTGCTGAAATTTCTTGGTTGCTTACGTGAAACCAGTGGTGGTTTTGACTTCCTCTCTGCTGTGGCAGCTGTGGTATAGCTATTGTACTGCATGGCTTATTCTTAAAGGACTCCGCTTGTTGCACGAAGTGTTCTTGTATTGTACCTGTTTTCAGTGTTTTTCTTAAGTTCTTCCAGACCAACTTTTTTAAGGCTAAAGAACCTAAATTTTTAGCTTCATGATAATAAATTTGACAGTGTCTCAGATAAAAATGTAGCGTACTGTAGGCAAGGGTTTGATTAAAAATAAACTTAGAAGTTCTACCATCTTATGACTTACCAACTATTAAATCCAAGTAAGTACTCAAATGAGGATCAGTGATGCTAGAGGCTGTGCAAGTGGGACAGTGATCTAGATTCCATTCTAAAACATTTGTGATGTAAAACCAGCTTCAGTTAAGTGAGGAGAGAGGGAAGCAGCTCACAAATAAATAGATTTTTTTATCTATGTTTATGTTAGAACATAAATGTTTATATGTTGAACTTCTCTTGGCCTTGCTGTAACATGCTAACTTATTTCTTGTCAGATACCGCTGCAGAAATCACTCTTCGGAAGGAGCAATGAGAACCTTATAGATTTTCAGTGCCCTAAGGATGGGGTGAAGAAAGTGTGTGTGTTTGTGAGAGGAGTGGATGAGTGAGGAGCGAGGCCCTGCTATTTCTCTGTGGACAGTGGAGCAGTGTTAGCAGATGATAGATATGTAAGGGCTGTGTCTGTTTGAAAGAGCTTGAAGTTAATTTGAACTCAACTCCAGTGAATCAAAGGAAGGATGTTCAGAGAAATGGAGAAAAAATTCTTCACAGCTGTCTCTTCTATTTGGCATGCCCTAATTGCTATGATTGTTTTTTATGCAGTGCTTTGATGATTAGGGGAATCTTTTCCAAACAAAGTACACATTGAGGCTGATACTGCAAAGTTATCTGGAACTGTTTGTATGAAAATGGCTGCAACACAATTGACACAGTCACTGCATTCACTTGCTTGACCAGGCAGGCAGCAATTATACTTTCCCACTGAAAAAGCTTTTCTTCCTAACTCCACAGGAGGCAAGAAGCAGAGAAAGCAGAAAATTAGTACAAATTCTCTTACCTTATTCTGTGCTGTGTCTGCAAGCCACTGTGCTTAACAACTAGCGTGTCCCTTCCAAAGATTTCACTGACAACTTGTAAGGCTCAAACAAATAAAGAGGGATGCTAAGGAGGAGTGTGCAGGGGGGGAGGATGGGGACCCTGAGGAGACAGGAGAGGATCACAGCTACAGAGGATAGGTCTGTGCATCCCAGTGCTCAATGGAAAAAGTTCACTGACACAGTCTGTGCCATGACAGTGTTCATAGACACAGTCTAACAACTTTTCTAGTGATTCCATGTGCAGGTAAGATCCCACACTTTCTGTATTAGTACTCACGGACCTTATGATTTTAATACTGTAAAATGCAGTGTAGGTATTTTAAAAGGAAATTAGAGCTTGACTCTTATCTGATTGTGTACAAGGGTAATTCCACTCATTTACTGGAGTGTTTCACACTTGTGTAACTGACCTAATCAGAGTCACAATTTAACTAAACAAAGGGGTAAATATATTTTCTGTAAATATATTTTCTTTTGTTGATTCTGCTCCTCCTCTGTTTCTTAAAAAACTATTATCAAAGGTTGTTTCAGAAATACACTATGAACTGTCTATCAAAATTTACCACCAAAAGAAAGGAAAAAGAACCTTTTTCTTTTACTTTTCCATTGGCTGTTGTTTATACGAAAAGGTGAAAACTTAGGAAATGCTTGGCAGGTTATGGAAAGGTGGTATAACATTCAGAGTGATGAAAACTTAGCTTATGGTCTGTGTAACACCACTGGAACCAGCCACTCTGTTCTTTGTAGGGGGTTGTCCTTTCTGACTCCTCATTTATCCTTGCACAAAAGACCCAGATTGTGATCCTGCCTCTGCTGCTCTGGAATAGCTAGATGGGGTGATTTCTGAAGCACATCAGTAAGCTGTTGGTTTGGTTGGCAAGAATGACTTGGGAACAGCACCAGATGAGTCATCATCCCACCCTGCCTTCAGGGACTGAACATTTTCCTTACTCTGCACTTCCAGTCCTTGTTAGGCTGCTCCTGACAAGTAGGGCTGTGGGAAGCATTGCTGGCATGGGCTTCTCCATGGGAGGCTCTGGCTCTGGACTTTCTGGAGGAATAGGGATGTTGTCAGTTAGAGAAGATTTCTTTTCCTGAGGCTAGTGAAAATTTCTCCACTGTTTCTGTGGGGTCCTTAACATATGGGAAGATAGCTGACTCCAGCCTTTGCAGATTGGGTCATACCTGACTGGTACGCAAGCACTTACTGGTGCTCTGCTATGGATATTGCGGTAGCAGCATCAGTGGTATGCTATTTTCAAAACAGAAGAAAATATGCTTTCCATGTACATTTTTAAAATACAGTTTTCAACTGTGGACTTACCTGAGGATAGTTACACCAGTAGGAATTTGAGTTTCTACAAAGCTCATGAAGTATGTATGACGTTTATAAAGCTAGTTAGCACCTTTTCCCCATTACTTATTCCTATTATTTCAAATTTTCGTAGTCCCTCTAATAGTGATACATTTTAATATTTTAATATAGTCTGTTGCCCATGAAAATAGTTGGGGGAGTCTGTTTTCTCTGTGTTTTGTGCCTTTTGGTGATCACTTGCTCAGAACTGAAGTCTAGCCAGGGTAAGCTCACACTGCCGTCTTCATTGAGAGTCTTTTTTTGCCTGGCTGCCTCTTTCCATTTGTTGGGGGGGGGGGGGGAGGGGCGGGGAGGGAAGAAAAGAAAAGAAGGAAAGAATCTAAAATCTTTGAGAATTCTTACTTTCATTCAGTTTTTGTTCAAATTAGCCATCATGTTCAAAAGCTGTTAGGTATGTGCATGAATGGAATACAGTACCATAATCTTATTAAGAAATCAATTTACAAACCTAGTTTCAGAGTAGTATATGTGTAAGGAAAAAAACACCACTCTTTTCCCTCTCCCTCATCATAGGCCATCTTGTCTGTATAGAATATCCACAGGATCTATGGAGATGTATCTGTATCCATATAAACATATGCATATGTACTGTATATATACATATTCTCTACAGCTACTACAGTTACTTTCTATCTTCCTCTCAGCTGCTTTGCTATTTATTGAATTTCCTGAAAATGTCTTTCAAAGTCTTTGTGCATTTTCATATTTATATGCTTGATTGGAGTGATTTGTGTGTGTGTGAGAGAGAAAGAGAATCTTGAAGACCTTAGACTTTGTTGAGGGAAAACTCACACTCTACATTTAGCTACACTTCATCAAAGTTAAGTAAGTATCTGGCTTATGGAAAGTCACATATTTTCCAGAGCAGTAACAAGAGAAAACTGTTATCTGCGAAGTTTATATCATTAACCTACAACCTTCATTCTTTCTGTTATATTTGTCCAAATCAATAGAAATTCCTTAAGCAGTCTGAAACCCAGACAGGACAAGTGAGACAAAAAAAAAAGACTAGGCAAAACTGTTTGATTTCTCTTTCCTGTTACCGGCATAAACCTTAAATACCAAGTAGGCATTTTATTTTTGGCTTTTCAAACCCACAAACATATATATATATATATATAAA
Source organism: Falco biarmicus (assembly GCF_023638135.1). Lineage (NCBI taxonomy): Eukaryota > Metazoa > Chordata > Aves > Falconiformes > Falconidae > Falco > Falco biarmicus. The sequence goes on along the minus strand of NC_079292.1, from coordinate 32,195,320 downwards.
AATATATATATAAAATTAAGTATTCATTATTTTGCCTATACGTGCTAAAAACTGTACACAATATGCCAACATGAACAATGCTTAGCAAAATAGGCAAACAACAGCTTTTAGGGACAACTATTCAATTTTGAATCTAGAAATACAAGTTTTAGTTGTTCAGTCACACAGTTCCTGTGTTTGAATACGGCAGCATTATGCAAGAAGCCAAAAAAACAAAACAACATTAACTATTTGGCATACTTCATAGCAATTCAGTTGGAGAGGAAGAAGAGAATTTAACGGTCAAAATATTAGAAGCAGCTGTGAATACCTCAAGCAGGTTTAAAACTTTAAGAAAAGTTCATATGGCTTTAAAAGTGAACAGGGAGGAGTGCTGGCATTGGCTCATACAATTTTTGAATGGCAAGGAACATAATATTTCAGTAAGTCTTAGTCAAGCTGTTTTAATTAGCCTACAAAAGAAGAAAGATCTTATGAACTGAAAACATCTTGCACTGAGTGGGTAAACTTGATCAGTTTAGTCTGAATTATTTGGCTTGGGTCTACATGTCTCATTTGATGTTTGTTGGCCTTTGTACAACTGCAGAAGAGTCATGTAGGAGAGAGAGAGGTTGGAAGCGCTGTAGACTGTTCTTTTCAGAGACATTTGTCCCTCAAATTTGTGTACATGAGCCAGAGTTCAGGGTAATGCTTTGAAAAATAGTGCTTCTTGAAGCATAGCCATATTTATCTGGCATGAATTCATATACAGTGGATACAACACTGGCACAATTACAAAAAAGGAACTGATTACAAAAGTGTATGGAGTGGTGGTTTGAATAGGGTCACAGTTTATTAAAATCATAGCAAGCAGAAAAGGAAAACTGTTTAGAAATTTTGCCTTATTTCTCCTTCCTCCAACCTTCCTCCTATTTATCTATTAATCCATCACTTCTTTTTTTTTTTCTTTTTTCCCCCAATATTAAATTCAAAGAGGAAAAAATATATGAGATCTTTAAATGTTTCACCTTCATCAGGCTCTTCAGACATCAAAAAATCAAAAGGTCACTTGGGCAAACAACTGTTCTTATTTGTGCCACAGTGGGGAAGGCAAGTTCTGGAAGATTAAAATTAACAATCTGTGAAATGCTATCAGGTGTCCTCCCTCAGAACAGCGAACCTTAGAAGCCATTCACTGCATATGTAAAAACTGGAGATACACTGACTGTTACCTAGTAGATCGATTTTTTTTGAGCTTTTTAGGGCCTAGTTTAAATTATTGGTGAACTGAGGCCAAAAGTCTAATATATGTATATATGCAGATAAACATATGCATCTCTGAGTTAGAAAAGACTTTGGATGTCTGCAAGTGCACAGAGACTGTCTGACTTGAACTCTTCCAACATTAGCCACCTGCTGCATAAGCTATAGGACTAGCAAAATACAGTTGCAGAAGCATCCTGTTCTTTTTGCTTTCCAGACAGAAAAGCATTGCAGCCAATTTTTGAAAACTGAGCGGGAAACAGAAAGGAGGCAATAAGAAAAAACCTCTAGAGATCTGAAGTGTTTTTCCTTGTGGTTGTTTATGGTACTGTCAAGAGGTATAATTGTGCTCTTACAAAATAGAGTAAAAATTACATTCCCCCAAGCCATTAGAAAAATTGTTACTTGGACTTGGTCCAAAAATCTATTGCAAGTTATGGGTGGACCAGTTTTATCAGATATTTAAAGGAGTCTGGGTCTGAAATTATTTTAAAGTAAATCTGTCATACTCCAAATCATAAAGTAATTAATGCTTAATTTCCAAATATATTTATATGAATTGAATTTAATTTTTTTTTTTGTCTTTTTTTCTTTTTCCCTCTTTTCTCTTCTTTCTGGTATTTTCTCAGTAGAGATTTGGTATTCTTGCAGGTTTTTTTAAACTTGGCTTTCTGTAACTCTTAAGGGGCTTCTCCAGATGTTGGATGCTCATTAAAATGAATTCTGTTCTAGTTCAAAAGTCTTTGGAGAAGCACCGAGTAAGGCAACAGTCCATTGATTCTCTCATATTAGACTCAGTGTTGGGTTCATTTCACGGACTTAAGTTCAGAAAGTAAAATGTGCAGCTGTTAGCTCATTTCTCAACAGTGCTTTTGGCCAAATAAGACTTTAATGGACTATTGCAATTACTTATGGTTTTCTTGTGGTAAAGATAAAGGATGCTGTTTGCTTCCTTCAGTCATTGTTGTTTGAATCTGATGCACTAACGATGAATTGCTTTTAAATCCACATTGACAAAATTGAGTTTTCTGCCATTGGTGAAAGAGGTTTGAAACAACAACATGACCAGACTTAGCTGAGTCTGCTGAGTAATTCCAGCATGTTTAGATTGGCTTGTTTGGGAGAAGGAAAAAAGAGAACAAGAGTCAACTTTAAAATTAATTTTAAGAGCAGGGTAATCCCACATAAAGTAAGAACATGTTACAATGGAAGGAAGTAAATTCAAGAACACAGAGGTTATATCCTACTTCCTTTGCTTTTTACACCGGCACATAGCAATTTAATAGAGTGTACTAAAGAAGTGAATAGAGGAAATGTCGTCTTTTTTTTTCCTAGGGAAGACAATTATGTTTCAGATTTGATTGCTAACTGCAACCTTATTTTTTACCTAATGCTTGCATAGTTAATCAGATGTGTAATTATTGGGTTAATAGATTGTTTACTCCAGTAATCTATTTTTAACCTAAATGCTTTTTCCATCTATTAAAACAAAGCAATTTCTATTATTTTGGTGAGACTACGATAGTGCCAAAGGAATTGTCCCTTTTAAAACACTGCATGTTAAACAAACTTTTACAGCGTGGAGCTACACATGACAGATTTATAATTAATGCTCAGCAAATTTTAGTACCAATTTTAACTATCTCCCTGCAAAAATTACAGATTGTTTACTTGTATGTGAATTTTATTTTAATCTTGCTCTTTCATGACCTTCAAAAGAAAACCCAGTTCATGTTAGAGCTATTTCCATCAAATCGAAATAGTCATGAAGGAAGGTTTCCTTTTTTCCTAATTAGCTGAATTTTACCAGGACTGCTTATGTGTCTTTACTCACTAACGCATCCATTATTGTAACCATTGTAAATTGGGTAGTGTGATAATCAGCATATCTTATTTCTGAAACCTTTTAGTATGCTAAATCTTATTGCATTAAATATTCTTTATTTTTGGCCTGCTTTCATTGAAATGGGAACCTTTGGGTTTTCATATTGGGAAAGAATACAAATTCCCTTAACTTAAAATATACAAGATGCTTCTGGCTGGCTTACTACAGGCAGCATTTGAGGATACTTTTAAAGGCCTTTGGCACAAAGAAATTTGGAATGTGTACAGCAGGAAAATAAATTATTGAACCAAAAAAATGTATGCTTAAAACAACATACAAACACAGTATGACAAAGCCACCTAAAATAAAGACATTTAGCTTTATGGTTGAAAATGTGGCTTGAAAATTACTTTCCTGTAGCTTATCCCATTTTCATGGTTTACTGTGAAAAGTATTTGATTGCTCAGTGAAATCTATGGCAAATTCTTAAAACATTCCTACAAATAAGGCCAGTATTCATTAACCCTGAAAGATGCTAAACATTTATCTATAAGAATAAATCACCACATTACTAATTACCACTAATCCAAGGGTTTAGATTTATACTTCTTTGCTATCCTGTAGCCACTCCATGTGTACATCTTTCATTCTAACATAAATAATTGAAGGAATATTAACCACCAGCTTACTTCATAGTTACTGGCTCTTGTTTCCAACCTTAATTACAAATATTAGTTTGTTTTTACCAGGGCACACAGAATGGATGGGAACCACTGTTAGTGTATGTAACAGTCACTGATATCAAAGGTCTTTTTTGTAGTGACTTCAGGGGAGGGCCTGTATTAAAGCAGATGTGAGATGAGGAAAAATTCACACCTCACCTGACATCTCTTTGCGCTGAGTATTTTATCTGTGAGTACATCTGGGAGCCATGCATGTCCAAGGACAGAATGTGGTCCTTTAACTCTTTGCCAGAAGGCAAGGATTTGAAAGGCCCAGTGGCCTCATGGATGTTATTCATTCTAATGAAACTATCCTAGCACTTAGAGAATTTATTTATAACATATATTAGGAGTTGTCTTTTTTCCTCAGAAGGCTGCACATGTGCACAGCAGCAGTCTTATGGTGGTTGGCAGGTATCCTTGCCTCACTCAAGCATAAACTGTTGCTTTTTTGCCTGAAATTCCTGCACAGGGAAAGATTATACTCATGGTTGCCGTCTGGTTGGCCACGATCTTTTGTTTTCAGACAGCAGGGAAAATCTGTATCAACTGGATAAGGAAAGGTTTTGAAACCTGATTTGTCTGTACTGCTTCTTGTGTATAGTACTATTTTTCAAATTATTATCTTTTTTTTTTAAAAAAAAAGTACAATACTTAAGTATACTACTATTTGTATTTCAAAACATGTAACATCTTAACATAAAAGACTTGGGCATGAGGATAGTTTATATAGATCTGTTTAGAAGATGTAACTGCCTTGCAGGATAATTTTCTTGGAAAACACTTCCCTGCTTTGGGCAAGGAATTTTTTTCTGATAAATATTAGGATATAATCTTCATATTGTTCCTCCACACCTCTTGTGCTGACTCCTTTGGTGAAACCTGTACTTTTATGCACTTCAGCAGGGCCTAACACTGACATTTTTCCTCCTTGGATGTTCTTCGTCAACAGTAAGGGCATGATCTTTGAATCAGCACACAATTTCCATTAGTCACACGTGTTCTTTATGGCATCTACTATTCTTCAGCAAATAATAGTATTGAAACGAGTTATGTCATGTCTTGCTTTTCTTTTTTCAAGTTTCTTGCTGCAATTTTACCAGTCAGATTGACTTCAATTTATCAAAAAGATATTTTCATTTCCTTTCCTGTCAAGGTGTGGCATCTACTTTGAGGAAAGGATACGATTCAACTTACTGCGGTGCCACGGATGTCTGTACATCTTTGTAACTGTCTGCTTTCAGTCTGTGGGAGAGAGTGTTGGAACACATCTTTGCATGCCTTACCCCTGTGTGTACATCAGGATGCGGGGATATGCAGGTCTCCATGCATTGAATGGTACTATGTAAAAGCTGAGCAGCTGTATGAGGCCTTGGTGTATATGATCAGGGTACTGCAAATTCTGTAAGCTTAATAGCTCATAGTCCTGCTTAAAAGACTTTGGAGCCAAGGCTTTTCCCATTCCTGAGACAAAGAATAAAACTTTATTCCTAACAATTTTTGCATGTCTTCCTCTTGAACAGAAGGAAAACTGCAACTTTCACAGAGGTTGCCATTGCAGCAAATTAGAAGGGCTGATGGTCTTTGATCCCTATGGTAGCCTTGGGATGGAGCAGTAATTCAGACTCTCGTTACTTCGGGCCAAGTTAAAAGATAGTCTACCTCACCTTGCTGCAGGTGGGAATATGGATGACCTTAGCAGGCATCAGCCCTTTCAGAGTTCCTGTGTGCTTATGACATGATTCTCTCTTCTCTACCACCCACTCACATCTGTTTAAAGATTTGGTATAATTTCATATATTGGCACAACTCCTGAGACAGCTCAGAGCTTCCCTTCGTGGTGTCTTGCAAGCTAGAAGGAGTTGCTTTGGTACATCCTATACTGGCTCCCCACTCAACAGGAAATAAAACAGGACTCAATAAAGGTGTTGGCTGCTTGTCAGGTTTCTGTCTGTCCCCTACTGAGAGCCTCTGGGGAAGCTGGTGCTGGTCTTGGAGGAGAAGCTAGTTGTTTGGGTCACTAACCCTAATTTAGGCTTTCTAAAGCAGACTTCCTGAAAGGCAGCATGAGGCACCATTATGTATTCTAAACCCTAGGGATGCTGTCTATAACAAGCAAGCTGGTATGCTTTGGGTCGAGTCTAGGTGTCTCTCCATGTTGTGTTTCCCCTTAGATCAATAAATTAGTGTTTCAGTTTCATACATTTTTATTTTAACTCTTTTTTTTTTTTTTTCTTCCTTCCTTTACATGGGAGAGGATATAACACTGACCTTTGCAGAAACCCACTACAGACACTCAGTGCTGATTTTTAAAGTGTCATTTAGCTAAATCATAATCCATTTCAAGTGTAGCAGAGAAGAAACAGAGCTCAGATATTAAATGGGACAAAGAAAAGCACGATTATTAATTCTGAATTCTAAGTTCCGTTGTTCCACTTTTCTTTTTTACCACAAATCGTACTGAATTATGAATAGTCCTACTCTTCTTGAATGATTATGGTCTTCATTCTCCTGAGTGGGCAGGTGAAAAAGATGTTGTAATAGACACCAACTGGTTATGCTAAATCTTCCATTACTATCTATCATTATAATATTTGTTCAGATGTAACAGCTGAGGAATGTATGGGTTTGACCATTTTGGTCAACTGGCATTTTCTTGTCTCATGCTGCTCTTAGATATAGGAAAAGGATGCTTATAGATTTGCCTCATCTATTCATTTAAGAACATTACTGCTAGTTCCAGTTATAGGGTTTTATGCAGAAAACCACTCAGGCATGATCTTATTTTTAAAACTGAAAGGCCCATTTGATTTTAACAAGACTGGTGATGCCCAAGAAATTTTGTCAAGAATTTCCCCAAACCTTTTTTATCCCCATAGGTGTTTTATACCATACAAGTCTCGCTGAAGTCAATGGCAGGTTCTCTTCAGCACACAGGAAAACTGGGAAGGCACGTACTGAAGATTAAAACTTTGGATTAAGAGCTACCCTTGACAACACATCCATTCCTTTAAACAGCCTGAAGTGTCTGCCTCTTTAAGAAAACTGCCTGACATTAAGCAAAATGGTTTTATAAATGTAAGTTTAGGAAATTGCCTGACAATCACTGAAATTGTGTAGCTCATTATGGCTTTAAACTACCAGATTCTATGGATATATAGAGTGTGTAGTCAAAATTACCAAGAGAGCTACATGTTTTTTATTTCTAAAATTCAGACAGTGCTATCTTGAGTAACATTTATTTCAAAGGTACACGTTGGCCAAATTGTTTCATGATCAGCCTAAGAACTAGATGTCTCTCAAAGACTACTAGCATCCACATGTTACTTTGAATGTTTGCTGAAGTCCTGTGCAATGCGTAAGGCACTAGCGCTGTTCCACCTCTGTTTTCCGGATAATGATTAGCCTCCAGTCCTGCTTTTGAAAACACTTAAGACTGATGACTGTTATTCTGTCTTTGACTCCTTTTACCCTCAGTCTTGAGCTAGCACAAGTATTTGAGTAGTCATGTAAATAAACAGATCAGAATTCAGAGACTTATACCAGAAGCTAAATAAAAAACTATGACTTAATCTGGACCTGTTTTCTGGTACTGTCCACAGAGTCTTGTAACAGGAGATGAGGGGAGGAGTAAGCGGTGGGTGTAGGAAATGGATGGGACTTTCAAACCAATTGTCAGTTTGTATCAATTTAAAGCATTCCTTAGGCTAAGACTCAATGGCCTCAGATTAAAAATAAAACCACCGAAGATAAACAGGGGAGGCTTTTTATGACTGTATTTATGTCTCTGATGGATAGGAAACTACTTTTTGAGAATCCTGTGGGTAGACTTTAAATCAGTCTAGTGTTTTTCCCTAAATGTATCTAGAATCTTTGGAAGATCATCTGCTAATCAATGAATCTGAATATCTGATTTGAAAATTAAACATTAGACTTATACAAAATTAATCCATGGAAGAGGGAAATCATATGTAAGAATTAAATAAGAAAGGAATTATAATCATGATGCAGGATACTGAACATTGCAAGCCTTTCATAAAATGCCAGATGAAATTACAGCTCTAACGGGTCAGGAGTTAATTCTATCTGTGCTGGTTTACCTATCAGCATAACTAAATGACCAAAGCTACCTTTGTATACTTTTTCATGTGATGGCATATGTATATCTATATGCCAATATATATGCACCACACGTATTTCATACATATGTATTTGTGACTGGGCCTGACAAAGGAAGTAGTAAATAGACTGACAGACTTTTTAGTAGGGTCTGCAGCAACAGGACAAGGGGTAATTGTTTTAAACTAAAAGAGGGTAGATTCATACTAGATACAAGAAAGAAATTTTTCACAATGAGGGTGGTGAAACACAGGGACAAGTTGCCCAGAGAAGTGGTAAAGGTCCCATCCCTGGAAACATTCATGATCAGGTTGGACAGGACTGAACAACCGGATCTGGTTGAAGGTGTCCCTGCTTGTTGCAGGGGGATTGGACTAGATGATCTTAAAGATCCCTTCCAATCCAAACTATTGTATGATTCTATGATTCCATGATGATTCTATAACTTTCTCCCACGTGCAGGCCCTATGTTGTCAGCTGTGTGAAAAGATGGAGCTGTTGCCACCAACAAATGCCAGAATTTATGCCTAAGGTTGTAAATGGATGTGATGTATACACATAAAACTGAAAGAAGAAAATCGTACAGATGAGAATTACAGAATTTAGGATTACCTCTGTAGCAGAACCACCGTTCTGTTCTTTTGTGCAGACATTCATGGTCGTGGGAGCACCTTAAGATGAATAACTAAATGGCGTAGATGATCAATATACATCGTATTTGAAGAACAGCATTTATTCCCTCATTTCAAGCAATGCATTTCATTTGTCTCATAGAATGTATTTCTAGGGGTTTTTGTTTGTTTGTTTGTTTGTTTTTTTTAAATGGCATTTATAATTGCTGTATGAGCATATCTGGCACAAATGAATGTAAAAACGTTCTGAAAGAGTAGGTTGGTATTATACCCTTCATTTACTGAATTCTTACCTTGTGTCAGTTACCCACAGAACTGTCATTCCTTTTCTTTGTTTCACCAAAGAGGCATCCTCTCTGATAACTAATTGATTCCACTTCCAGCAGCCTCTTAAGTTTCCTCTGTCTTTTATCCCTGTAGTCAGTTTCAAACCCACTTTTGTCTAAGGTCCAATGATACTACAGACTTTAAGACTGCATAACTTTAAAAGAATTTTTTCACAAAACAGCCAATGAAAAAGATGGAGGAAATGCAGCTTCCTGAAGATTTTCTTCCTGCACCATGCAAATTGTTTAAGTGCCTGCAGTCCATCTTTTTTAAGATCAGGACTTTAAAAGGTAACCATGAGAGCTAGAATAAGTAGAGCTGATGAACATGAGATTCATAACGTGTCAAATATTAGGCACAAAGATTAAGAAGGTATTTACAGTGTGCTAATACAGATTACTTATAGGGTATGTTTAGGTGTATAATGAGTGAAAGCTGATGACAATTTGGTTGGGATTTTTTTTAGAGTTGACCTTATGGTAGGTCTCAGAAATTAAGGATAAATTTTTCTGTGGAGCTGTCATATTGAAACTAGCAATATTACATTCATACAGTTTTGTACGAAGCTATGTAAAGAAAGGAGGAATGTTAAATCCTGCTTTAAATAAGAAACATAATGATGCTTCAAAGTAAGAACACACACATTTGGAAGGAAGGAAATATTTCAGTTGACTGACAATCTCTTTTAAATTAGTCTCAGAATGAAAAGCAGGTATGTGCTTTTGTTTGGGAAACACGATGGGAATCATTTCTGATCATTAAGAACAAGTCAGAATTTTCCTCAGCTAATCAAATTTCTCTCTTTTATTATTATTAATTTTTTGAAAGTTATTAAGCAGATTTATGAAATGAATAATTCTTTTGAGCTTTTATTGCTAAATTATCTCCCAAAAATGTCATCATCATCATCATCATCATTATTATTATTGTTATTGTTATTATTGTTATTATTAGTTTTTAGTGTCATCTGACCAGAGATCAGCTCATTTTCTGCTGCTCACCCCCACTTTTTTTATTGTCCATAGAACAATTTGCTCAAAGAATTCTCACCTTTTTCAGTTCACTTAATTTTCATTCACTCAGTACCTCTCTTTCTTCCCTCTTGAGATCCTCTGTTGCTTCTGAAATATTCTTTGGCTACATTCTTTTATCACATCTCTTCCACTATTTACAATGTCCCTTTTGTTTGCTCTGTCACACCTTTCACCTTCTCCTCCAGCTTCATGGTGTGCCTGTATGAGGAAGAAAGATTGAGGTGTGTTTATAGACATGCTTTTGAGGAGGAAAGAGTATTTCTCATTCTGTAAGAGCTTTAGTATTTTCCTAGTGTGTCAGTTATAAGGGGATAACTATACAATCTTGAAGTAACGTTAAAAATACAAGACAGAAAGACAGAATATTGTGGACTTGGCTTGTTCACATTTTTTCCCACTGAGTTTGTTTAGAGGCTTCTGGACCTGTCAGTTGGCATGTGCTACCTTATCATCCAGCTAACTGAAATATTCTATTCCACTGTCCGTTACAGACAGACACTGTGTGGCAACCTTATACTTTACAAACCAGAACAGTTTTCACTTAAAAATGCTTGGGAAAAAAACCCACCCTCTTAATGAGCATATAATATCTATAGTCTGTAATGTTCATACAAATATAAGGAAAATGCACTTTGAAGAGGAAAGAACATTAAATTATGTATCAACATATTTTTTTGAATGCATATATTTGTTCAGACTATGATAAAAGTAATGCAAAAGCCCTGTGTGAGTTTTGGGCACAGAATGTAGTAACTTTATTTTGTTAGAGGTATGATTAGAAATCATGGAAGGGCAAGAAGAAAAGACTTGGGGAGGAACTGAATAAATTAAAGAGTCCATCAAATGCAGATTTTTTTTAACAGGAGGTGGAGGAGACACTATGGAAGGGGAATTAATCCCATTCAGTGGCAAGAGAAAGAGAGGTACTGGAAAAAGAAGACATCTGTTGGTTAAGTAGAACGTAGATTGGCAGGAGATGAAGTGGGACAACTGAAGGAAAACTTTTTAACATCTCAGAAGAACATATTTTAAATAATATTTTGGAATGGAACATAGGATTGCAATGCATTTTGATCTGAATATGGAAAGATGATGCCAAATTAGGAAAAATTTAACTTTCTGGAGTGGAATTTAATATTAAGGAATGAATATATTCTAGATGAACAGTGGAAAAGAGTATATAGTGTTTTCAAGAGCTAGGCACATGGTTGTGAAAGTGAAAACTGAGTGAGATTCTGGATTTCAGATAAAGATCCATGTTCTGAGCCCCAAGTGTAGAAGTTCAATGTGATTCAAGCAATCTCCTTAATTAGGGTGTTTAACAGTGGCCTGATTTCTAGCTGGTGGGACAATATTTTTTGAAACATTAAGCAAATGTGAGGTGATCCATCATGACATGAGGGAAGTGGAAACACTCATAAGTTAAAGGAGTGTGTTTCCTACCTGTTTGAGATGATAATCCTTTAAATAGAGGACTTCATAAAGACAGTCTTGAAAAAGGTCTAGAGGGAGAAACAAAGTAGTTAAAGCTGAAAGGTACTATACTAACAGTGAGATCACAAATTGGGTCACTCCCCAGGGATTTAAGAAAATAATCCAAAAAATTTTACCTTACTTTTTAGCCAGTGGCGGGAAGACATAAGGTTTTTTTCCTCAATGATTTACTTAAGTGGAAGGTTCTGTAACTCTGGATGCCTTGAAGTGGTTCCTCCTGATTGAACCAAATAGCTATGTCCCTGTTTTCGTCTTGGGGCTTTCAGGGATTTGCTAGTTCCCAGAAGGTTTTAGTTCTTCGACTAAGGTAAAAAAAATCTCACAGCACACTGACCACAGTGACTTCAACATGCAGGTATAATTTCTTTCAAGGTATGGCAAAAGGAACACATGTCTACTTTTCACTTAATAGTAGAATATTATGCTTATGTTTTTTACTTACACCAAGAAACAGCAGACATGAGTTTTAGGTTTTTCTCAATCTTAATACACAGACCCCCATTTACTGTAAGCCTGCCCTAGCTGTGCTGCTTTGACTGGGAATATCCATCAGTCTGTTAAAATACAGCAGAGCCAGGAGCATAGAGCACTGGGAACATCCTTCTGACAGCATTCAGAAAAAGATCTTTGTTTCTATTCTGTGAGTGAATATTTTTTTTTTTTTTTTTTTTTTGTGTATGGTCAGCCTGTAGGAGCAAGCGTGAGATAAATTGGATTTTATTAAATTGCTGGATCAGAAAAAATTAACAAAGCCAAGAGACAAGTTACCCACTAGCCTGCATCTGCTGGCCTGGGCAAATAGAGTGAGATGGCTGCTGCAACTTGCAGAGCATAGACTGTGCAGCTCATAGCTCCTTCTCACTACAGGTGACTACTCAATGCACAGCTTAGGTAGAGAGGGGTTGGCACCTGATTAAAAGGTAAAGAAACCCCATTCCCTTTGTATATGCTCTCAACAATATGGGGAGGGGAAATCAGTTTGAATTTCAGTGTGATAGGATCCCCAAGTTCCTATGTACTTTTATTAGATACTTCTACAGAGGATGGAACATGTACCTATTGACTGAATATATTAAGAAAGTCCCCAGTATAACAAATGTGTCTATGGAGCAAAAGGAGCCTGAAAGCCAAATATATGAAATAACAGGGTAAGGGCCCTTAAATGCTCCTTCTGCAAGTTGGTTTTGCACAGTAAAAGTGAAGAGGTAGACCACCAATGAACAACCTGAGAAGATTTATAGCAAACATTACTTCAGCAGGATTAGATGACGTGATGGTTTTTATAATGCTCTGAACTTTGTAAGGAAGGATAGAAAGAGACAACTTGCTTTGTGAGAACAGAAATTTCCACAACCAATCTCTCATTTTTCTCTTTTGTTTTCCAATAGGGCAAAATGGATTTAATATTAGAAATATGTTCTCTCTGGATCCAATTTCAATCTCGTCCACACTCTTTAAATAAGAATCTGTAATCCAACTGACCACTCTTGCAAAGTTCCCTCTAGTACATCTGTAAATGAAAATATGTGTGTGAGCACAGGCTGCATAAATTTAACTAAATTGGCTTGAAACACACATATTTTAGCTAAGCGAGTGCAGGATTTTGTGCAGACAATGTCTATATCACCTGCCTATGTGTCCTGTTTTAGTTAGGAAATATCAGAATGGAATGTCTGTGAGAGGAGGAGAAAATTCACTTATAATCAGTTATTAGAGGGTTTTTAATGCATACCACGTTATGAAGGGAATAACCACCATTCTTCAACTGGTTAGCATGAAGGCTACTAAAATTCTGGGACTTTTGGAAAAACAAAACAAAACCCCTTCCTGCTGGGAAATATTTTCCCATATTAATAGGGGAAAAACAAGAAATATCCACAGAGATAAAGAGAAAATAATCTTTGAATGTTTACTGCTAGAATTTAAAGCACTTCAAGAAAAGAGAACCAAAATCTGCTCTTGATTATACATGACTCTCAATGAGTGGAAAGGGGGTAGCATATAACATCCAAAGGATAGAATTTGGCTCATGGACATAAGGAAGAGAAGAGACTTGAGAAATGCAAACTCCATATAAGCATCATCATCATTATTATAATAACGCATGTGGTTAAATTTTAGAAAGTGTTTGCAAATGTGACAAATGATAAATAAATTAGAACAAGTGACAGAAAATAGAAGTGAAGATTATTGCTGTTCAGTAAATAGGCACAGTGCAGGGTCATCTGCAAATTTATGATGCACACATATTTTGGATTACATTTTTCCAAAATATGTGTCATTTGCTGTTGAGGTGTTGATGAAGTTTTTATAAATTATGGTTATAAATATATTTAACTCATATGTTTTACAATGAAATGTTATTTAAAGTTTCAAACTTCAAAATCATTTAAAAGCATGAATTTGTACATGAAGAACTGTCATTGTATAATCAAAAGAACTGAAATCCTTTAAATACCATATCTTTGTAGTTCATACTGCTCCTGTGTAATTTCTGATTCAAGAAGACACTGCTGAGTCTGTGTCTGGTTGTGCTTATGACGCCTTAAATGACCAAGTGTCCATGTTGATAATTACCAAGCTATAGTGAACTGGTCTAAAAGCTGTTGGCAGAACTGTTCTACTTACTTCCACCACCTGCAAATGCAGAACACAAGAGAGAGCTAAGATGAAATAAATTGCAGCTGTTCTCTTCCCTGCGTGATAAGTTGGTCTTTTACCAGAAATCTCCATGAGAGTTCAAAGTATTTGAGACAGGAAGATAGGAAGGCGTCATAAGCTGTGTTAACTTGAAATAGTTCATGGAAAGGGTCATGTGAACAGAAGGACTGTTGATCACTAAAATCTTGCAATCTGGTTTTGTGGCCCTGAGGGGAAATTATGGTGGTTCATCTTCCTAGAATCAGGTTGGATGCTTTATAGTAAAGTTTGGTAACCAAATACACTGTGTGGCTGTTACTAACTTTTAGATAACAAAAAAAAGATCAGATAGATTATAAACAATTACATTCTGCAATTCTTATGGAAAGCAATACTGTCTTGCTTTAAAAACACAGATGCATCTGTTTAAATGAATTTCCCATAGAAATGCAAAGCTAGACTGTTCTATGAGGCTAAGGTGAAGTTTTGTAATTTTTGTTTTTCCCAGTGTAATGCAAAAGTTATTCCTCCTCCTTAATAAATCCTGGATATTTTTTTAAATGTAAATATATGTGAAAATTGTCTGCATATGCGTATTTAGAATTTCAGACTTGCCAAGCAATATTAAAATAATCTTATTCTGAAAACACCAGAAAATGAATTTAATACTTAAAAGACATGATCAAGATTCACTAGCCAACATATCTTCCAGCACACTGTTTTTTATGCTACTCAGCTTACACACTTTATAAACCAAAGACAAGATCTGAATTATAAATATTTTATAGTCCTCCAATGCGAGCATGGTAATTGATTCTGAGGGTTCTAACCTATATATCAGGCTAATTTCTTACTGGGGAAAAAAATTACAGCAGAGAGAGCTTCTCCAGAGGCTGACTGTATGTCCAACTCAGTGCCCAATGGTTCTCAAGAACAATCCTCATCTTGGCTGCGTTCACTGAAATCCTGAATAATTTTATTTTAGAAATCAGGCATATAGAGCTGGCAAAACCCAGCATTTCTTTATAATCCTATTCATCAGATTAACCTTTATTTATTTTCTGAGATTTGAGTCATACTTCTCCCTTCACATTTTAAGTCAAAGTTGTGAGTTGTGGAAAGGAGAAGGGAGCAGGTTTCTGCTGATGATTCAGAATTTAAAAAAAAATGGATGGGCCGGTGAATAATCCTATATGATTCATACTGTTCTCTCACGATATCAGGAGTGCTTGCTACACTTGAAAGGAAGATCAGAGGCTTGGAACAGAAAAGACTCTGAATATTCATTTCAAACATACTGAAATACATATAGCAAGTAATAACTATACCATCATTAACTGCAGTCTTCATTTCACAGAGCTCTCCACTTGCTAATAACCCCATATTTTTACAGTGTGTTTGATCTTTGGATGCCTAATGGAATGTTCCAACTTGGATCATGTCTGTTGTTGCTATTTTGCTTGAAATGTGAAATTAATATCAAAACGAAACCCATGTATATTCTTCAAGAATATCGGTTGTTGTTTTTACAAAGACTCATTTGTAAAGTGTTCAAAGAGTAAGCCTCCTGCTCATCATGCTTACTCTCTTTCCTTATCAGTGCCAGGGTAAATGCTGGTGAGCTTTGCTGGCATGGCTGCAGGAAATACAAAGCGCAACTCAAACAGCAATGCACATCACTGCTATTTCTCCCTTTTTTTGAGTCTGACTTGCATGTGCTATTCACCAAGGCCAAGGTTTGCATCGTTGTGTGAATGTACCATGGCTGTTTGAAATGCCCATTATAGCTGGGGATATAGTTTTAGACTTTGGTTGGTTTGTACAGTTAAAATGCATTGGTTTGGCCTTGCCTAGAGTCAAGCATACTTTTTTTCATTCAGTACGACAGCACAATGTTGCAAATAAGATAGTTAAAAATAATTGACCCAATAAAATTCAGAGCAAAAATTCTGGAGGATGTTTCTATTGTTAATAAACTTTTCAAAATCTCTTTCTTTAAGGAAGCAGAAATGTTGAGTCCAAGCCAAAATATCTGGTATTATGCTTATATGGGTAAAAGCACTATATTCTTTTCCCCCAAAATAATAATTTGATTTGTTGTGGTAATTTAATAATATGTAAGAAATGTGGAAAGCTCTTTGCCATTTGCTGTCTTTTTGCACTTTGAGCTGTAGTTCATTCTCATGCAGAGGATGTGTATATGACAATAAAGATAAGCCCTAGCAAGGAATTCTAAGGACAGTTCATAAAACTTTGGCTGAGCTGCTGCACAGAGGTGAAGTTGAAGCTAGGCGAAATTTATAGGTCTTATTCACACTGAAAATTGCTTGATTATTTGTAGAATCCTGCTAGATAATGATTCAAATGAGCCAACATTCCTAAGTGCTAACAGCTGAGAGAAATAAATCTGTAGTTCAAATAGCAGTCATGACTGCTCTTTCATAATCAGGAAGTAATGCTGAAGTTCGCTTCAGTTTATCAAGTGGGTTTGCATTTGCCTTCCTGAGAAGGCAGGCGAATACCTTATTTGCACGCAGTGTCACAGACATGTACACTATTTTAAGTAAAATTAAAATAATTGCAAGTAAAATTAGAGTTCTAGTAATGTTGCTGATAATAGTTCCATTTGTCTGTAAAGCCAACAGGTGGTCAAGGTATAAATGTTCAGAGAAGATAATATAGCAGAAAAGCTACACTGATTCTTCTGATCTGTGTACTGTGGAAAATGCTAGGTGATACTTTCACTAGAACCCTTCTCTATGAGGAACTCATAAGAACTTCTGTATGAACCTGGCGTGACTCTAGAAACCATTAATGTGAACACAATGCACGATATTTTTTGAACAGTAGTGACTTGACAAGTTCAGATATTCTCCACAGAGTTCTAAAGAATCACCTGTAATGGTGTATAATGTCTTGCTTAAACATGTTTGGGAACCAGAGGACTGCATGATACCAAGTTTGCAGCAAGAACTGGGGCTCCAAGATCATAGCAAATACGTGATGTATTTGGGCTGACTCAGCAGGAAGACCAGCCTCCTAAACCTTCTGGAATTCTTCGAAGGGATCCAAAAGCATGAGAAGGTAGATCTAGCTGATACAGTCCACCTCAATTTCCAAAATGTTTCCAACATGCTTCCTAAACAAAATCTTCTGAAGAAACTGAGCAGCCATAGGGTGAAAGCTAAGAACTCTTACATTTTTTGACATGTGTTTGGTTAAAACATGGTCACCTCCTGTGGTGAATAGGCACAGGCATTATCAGTGAAGTTCTGCAGGGATTTGTGCTAGAATCGTGTGCATAAAAAGACTCCAAGAAGGGATGAGAAGTTAACCGACAAATTTATGTATGTTGTGAAGTTATTCAGGCTAGGGGTGACAGAAGAAATTGCAGAATATTATGAGATTGAGCAGGTGAGCAAAGAAATGTGGATGAAATTCTTTACAGACAAATTTTTTAACAAAGGCACATGTGAAGAACCACCTCAACTTCACATATTAAATGATAGGGTCTGCCATTACTGCTCAGGAGTAAGACCTTCAGGTTATGATCAATAATACTACAGGAACGTCACCTCAGTATTCAATATAGTAAGAAAGGCAGGCTAAATATTAGGAATTATTGGGAAAGCAGTAGAGAAGGAAGTAGCAAATGTAATTTCACCATCCATGCCATTGTGCCAATTCATGCTGTCTTAAATACAGATCTTGAATACTTCTTGCATGTCTGGTCTTTCCATCTAAAAAGGATTAAGTAGAAATGGAAAAGTTGTTGAGAACAGAGCAAAAATGATCAAAATATGGAATGATTGCTGTAGAAGGAATGACTAAGTGGACTTGAGTCTGTAAAATACTGACTGAAAAAAGCCTATGAAATCAAGTGAGATCAAGAATGGTGTGGAGGGAATGCCAATGTCTTAGGGAGGTAGAACAGATATTCCCTTTCTCTTCCAATAGAATAACTAGAAGGCCACAAGTGAACATATAGAAACCAAGCTCACAAACAAACAAGGTCTGTTTGCAACCTGTATTTCAGCTGTTGAATCACTTGCCACAAGGTGATGTGGATGCTGAAAGTTTACATGAGGTCAAGAGTAGACCAAACAAGTTTATAAAAGAAAAAATCACTGAAGTATACCACCTACCTAATAAGTACATGTGGCTACAGTTCTTCAGCTGAGAATGTTTGTCAGCTGCAGATATGAGGAAGGGGCATTATGCATACTTGCTTTTTTGTTCACATATTTTCTTGAGCATCCTCTTTTTAGCTTCTGCTAGGGACTGGTTAGTGGGCTAGACAACCTTTTGCTCTTACCAAATATGGCCATTCTTAAATTCATACCAAGTTTTAAAGTTTGTTTTTTTGTTTTTTTGGGTTTTTTTTTGGGGGGGGGGGGGAAGATTTCAAGTGCAAGCATAGTTTCTTTCTCTCATTATTTTTTATACCATGTTTTCTGTCTAACAGTCTGTCTAGGCATCTCCTGTGTTGGTTAGTGATCCTGATTAAAATAAATATTAGTTTTAGCTTAAGGAAGTTAAATTTTAGATGTGCTTTTCAGTCACTTTCCCAGACACTGTGGAAAACTGAACAAAGTTACTGTATTCAACCAAAAAGGGAAGAGACTTATTTGTCTTTGCAGTCAGTAACTTAGATAAAGACAAAGTTTCTGAAGTCTGCTTTACAGATTCCTGTCTGCAAGTGATGAGAAAAGTTCACAGCGTTCTAAAAAAAAAAAAGAATTATTAATATGGTAAGGTTCTTTTTTGCGGGGGGGGGGGGGGGGTGTTTGGGGTTTTTTTTTCCATTTGAGTAAAAGTTTGGTTTGAATTAAAAGGCTAAGTGGAATTGGAGTAAAGTGAAGAAATTATGTTGATTAATTTTGTGTCATTCTTAGTGCATTGTGGATTACAGATGAGCTCTTCTCTGAACAAGGTGAATTAAAAAGTTCCAAATAATTGTTTTTTATATGTCATAAATGAAAAAAAAACACAACCGTGGGTTAGCAGAGTTAAACATTGAAATATTCTCTTAATCTCTCCCTTACTGAGGTAAAACTTTAATTCCTTGCTGAAAATGCACGTAGAATCAAGACTCATAAAGTGTCTTCCCAGGCTGACCTGGCTTGAAAAATCAACAGAGAGAAGTGAAGGTGTGCACATAAATGAGAGAGCAGGAAAGTCAGATCCTTAGTGAACACAAGGAAACAGCCTTCAGTTTGTTCTTAGTGAAACATCATGATGGGTGGATTTTTCAGGCAAGGAATTTTTTCCACAGAAAATGGAAAGGCATGCCAGGCTAAATCAAATAAAGAATTTAAGTGTCTACAGCAGGATGATTGAAGTCTTTCAGCTCAACATCTCCTGACACCTTAGCCTTCAGTACCTTAAATATACCAGATGTCTCTCAGTGTAACTTTAGAGCCCAGCTAGGAACACGGCTTTTGGCTCAGGAACATGCCCAAACTCTCCTATTTTTCTGCCTTAGACTGGTCAGAGATTAAAACCTGGGCAGAAGAGTGTGTGATTTCTGATGGACCAGAAGGTATTTCCACCAATTAGAAGCTCTTAGCAATGCATTTTGCATTTTTTTTAATGCAAATGCATTGACCACCTTTGAGGGGTTTTGTTTTAAATTAAAAATGTGTGAAAATGAGCGTGAAACTTTTTATAAGAGTCTGATGATTACACCTGAGAGGAAAAGTCTGAAGTTCTGAATCCTACTTGGAGAGTCAAACCTGCCTTTCCAACTTAATGCAGGAGAGCTGAAATTACCAGTCTGTGGGCAAATGTAGAGTGACGTTACACTTATTCTGTTGATTTTGAGTCACTTCACTGTCAATACTGGAAGATCTAGAGATGAACACAGGTTAGTACATTTTACTGAGTTCATCCCTCATTTGAGAAAAGTAGGCCTTGACTTCCAGTCTTGCTTTAAGGTCTGTTTACTTAGTGTCTGTTTAATGTACAAGGTCAAAAAATCCTGGGAGAAGAAACATGCAATTCCTTTCAATATACTGAATACAGATGTAGGCACCATCTTTTTTTCACCACCTCAGCTGTGACAGAAAAGTGTAAACCTTTCTTAGTTCATAAATCCTACAAGGATCTCAAGAAAATGGAGGCTTCTTTGAGCCATTTACCCAAGTCTCAGTCTTTAGACATGCTCCTCTGAAGTATTTCTTTAGGCAAGCCCTAGGCAGTTGTAAGTCTGATATATGGATCACTTAGACTGCTTTTTGATGATGCCCTATTTTTTTTTTTTTTGCAAGCAATATATAAGTAGCCTAGATGACTCAAAAAGGCTTGTAGATTCTACTTTGTAGCAAAAGGTTTAGGCAATTTAATACCCAATTTCATATACTTTGTCACTTACTGAAACTGCTCTGTTCCCATGTTTTTTGGGGACTCTGTATCTCAGCCTGATCATTTAAAATATACTCTTTTACAAGAATTCTGGGAGATGGTTCACACCTGTGAATAGGATCATAGGTGCTGTTCAACAAAACTGACAGTGGAAAATTCAGCAACTAGCTTAGTATTTTTTTTTTTATTCCATTCCCAGATTTTGTTTGTAGATATCAGATTTCCTTGATGTGCTCCATAGATGGCAAATAATTAAACTTCCCTGTACAAATCAGTAGATGTTGCCTATTCTGTGATGATGGCTTAGGAGACCAGGACACATGATGCTTCAGCTTAATCCAGAAAAACTGTATCACTGAGGCACATAAAATATTTGCAGTTGGATATGGTGTGGAAAGAGAGATACAGCAGATGTCTGTAGTGGAACATGATGTGGAAAAAGAGGTGCAGCAGATTTCCCCTCTGTAAGTGTTATGGTGGTTCCTGGAAACTGCATCAGTTTCAGGTAGAAGCCACCCAGCTGCCCTAATGAGTCAAAATCTTGTGAAGTGAACAGCCCAGGCTGTTCTAATAGGGTATTTTATTTCCTAATGAGTCTTTATTATCACGTTCTCTTTTCTCCTCACTCCAGTTTATCAGGGTTGAATTTAATTGCTGTGATCACTTGAGGGAAGAAAAAGATAATTTGATGCATGGAGTTCAAGGTTATATCAGCTAATGCATATTAATAACTTCATGCTTTTGTAATCAAGCTAATAGTGACCTTAAACCCTTCTAAATATGGCAAAAGCCAACTAAAGCAGAGCTCTAATAATTTTGCAGACAAAGTAGAGATTGTCACATAATGTAGAAATTCCATTTGGGGCCTATTCATTTTGGTGAATTTTGCTGAAGATAGAGGAAGAACATATTTATATTAAATGAGAATGTTTGGGTTTGTGTTTTTTTTCAACATAATCTTTTTTTAAAATATCAATGATTCATACGTGGTTTAAAGACAATGATAAGCTCTTGAAAAATACAGTCTTCTTAATTCTAACAACCTCAAACAAACAAAAGCACATCATGCTTAGATTCTTACTTACCAAATAATTTAATCCATTGTTTCAAGTTATAACCTCTATGCTAGTGAAACTTTATTTTGTATTTTTGGAATGAAATTCAGCTCTCCATAAATACATTCATTATTAAAAACCTTCACTGAAACAGGATTTGCAAGAGAATTCAGTTGGAGCAGTCCACTTATTCCTAACTCAGGAGGTCTGTGCCCCTGCAGAAGCTTCCAAATCACCCCTTCAGGAACTCCTCTGCTACTGGGTCCTTACAATCATATTTCTGAAGACAGCATTTGTTTGTATAGCTACTGTACATACATCCATTCATTTCTGTCTGCAGATCAGAGCACTTAAACAGTGCAAAAAGGCATACAGTTGGATTTCTACAGACCCTTAGTTGCCAGTCAAAATGCTCTGAGGAAAAGCTCTTTTAAACATATTAGTTTCCAAATAAGGTTTAAAATCATACACCATTTATCAGTGACAATTACATTGTTTTTGAACATTCCTGACTTAGCTCAGTTTAATGTTTTCTTATGTGTCTGGTGCCTTAATTATCTATCTAACTGTGTTTAAAAACTTTCTCAGAGAATGGGTTAAGAAAAATCCCTCCAAAAACACATTTCGAGAAAAAAAAAAAAAACACAAAAAAGTTTAAAGAAAGAAAATTAGAAATGAAGAATAAGAATTTAAATGGAACTAATGGGAAACAGCAATTAATGGAAAGTCAAACTAAGAACTGCACAGAGCCTTTCACTCCTAGGAGCCTGTGATTCAGTTTAAGGCCAGGTCAGTTCAAACTAGCTATACGATGGCCTATGTAGGATAAGTGTGTGGTCTTGCACGTGAACTGATGTTGATATTTCAGAAGTTGACACTACAACTGGAACCAATTAATACCATGCTGGAGCTCACAGCAAGGAGGCCATTGACTGAGATAAGGTTGAAGACTAAACTGTCCTCTGACCCAAGAGATGGCTTTGTCTGTGGAAACTGACATAGTCGTCATTAAGAAACTTGCTATCCTCCATGTCATATGCGTGCTTTGGGTAAACAGAGAAATTCCATGTTGTCAGATTTCAGAGGCCTTTGATGCCTTTTAGAGTAATTTAAAAATAGGATATATAAAAATGGTAAACTCCAGTGTCCTTGTCTTGTTTTCATGCAGCAGCATTGAAGTTCATGACTTGCATCTTTATAGTAGTGTTGCCAGAATTTGCCAACACAATTACTTATAAATGTTTATTTGTAATGATGGTGATAAAAATCCCACAGATACTTTACCTGTCTTTAAATTTGTTACTTTTTCAAACCCTGTATCTGTACAGAGAGATGTAAACTGCAGCATCTTAACAGAGATCACTTTGTACCAAGAGACATGAAAATCTGAAATTAATGTGTCTGGAATACCCACTCTTTTAGGGAGAAGCTTACAGTGTTGTGAAAGATTTCAATGTGAAGAAAATATAGGTGCTTGACTGAATAATTTTTAATACAGTTCCATTCAGTTACTTCCAAATTTTGGACCTACTTCAAAAAGCAATAGATGTATAGGATACCATACAAATAGCAGTTTGTTGTTCTTGCCAGCATGTTAAATTTCAGCTTGCTCATTGAAAGCTGAGGTAATTTCTAACATTTTCAGGATGGTGAAGAGGTCTTCACCCGTCTCAATTTTATATTTGCGCAGTGAGATGCAAGTCTGCTAGTGGAAAGCAGATGCATGATAGAAGAGGGCATGAGTTTCTGTGTGAGATTAGGAGTGATGGGCTTCTCCCCACCTAGAGCGTTGACTGTTTTAAGTAAAGGTAATTACTAATTGTCTGTTTCAGAGCTGCAATATCACAGAGGCAGGGGGTGACAACTAAGTGCACTTGCATAGACTGTCAGAAGAAGTTATGCAGTTCTAAATGCTGTGAGAAAACATATACACGTATAAAGTAAATGTAGAAGATATTAAAAAAGTAGTTAGGAGTATGACAAAGTGCCTTTCTGAAATATCCTTGAACAATCTTGTTTTTGGCAATGGGATTCTGAAACCAGTTTGGGAAATACTGGCCATTGTATGTAAATTATGCTAAAACCTGTATATATAGTTCATATATATATATATATATATGATTTTATTTATATTTATTTGTTTATTTATTTACAATTACAAAAATATAAATTTTATAAAATATAAAGTTTATATATATACTCTCTATATATAGTAATAGTATATATTACTATCATTGTCATTATTTGATTTCAACTATAAACCTCCAAAACATTTTTTCCTTCTACTCTGAAACATTTCTTCAGTCATGAGATTCATCACAAGGTTATAGCTTTAAAGAGATACATTAAGTCCTCAAGCCCCTCTTTTTGTCCATGGGAGAGTGTTTCTTAGCGTATACTTTATCTTTTGTTATTTGAACAGTTTGAGGGGGTCTTTAATTACTTGTGTGTGAACATGCTTTGACCTTTCACATAGATAGTGACTAAAGAGGCATGTGAACACTGCAATGTGATACGTGTATCCTGCTAACACTGAGGCATGAGTATGGTGCCTCCATTGGTGAACCACCCCCGGGATCCTTGTGTAAAGCCCTGATGATTTGTGCAGCTCTGGCTGATCATCAGCAGTGCCCTTGGTTTCTGTGACAAAGTACTTATAGTGAAACCATTGTGCGTTTAACCTTTTTAATTCTCTGTAAGTGGGAAAAGAGAAAGTTCTCAGGCAGCTAATTTCTTTGTTAAGACCTGAACCACATTTATTGTGCAGATCCCTTTTTGAAATACTGTTGGAATTACATTTCTCTTTATTGCCAAACATTTCTCCTGTGCAGGAGGAACTGGGATAGCATCTGATGCACAATTGTACCTTTAAACCTTGCCTTCCTAGCACCAGTTTCTTTGTTGGTTTGAGTTTTCAGATACAGCAGGGAACCATAACCACCAGACTCCTCAAGCAATTCTTTGACAGACATCATGACAGTAAAAGTATTTTAAGAATTATTAGGAACAAAAGCATTACTTTTTGTGTTTAAAGGTTCAACTTGTTTTAAAAATTAATTTAGATATCCAGTGCAGGTGAGTGCTTTCAGCTGTTGTTTCTATTGCAAACTGTCAGGAAGTCTCACAGAAGCCTAAAGCTCCTTTTTATGAGTGTGTGTATAAAGATGAAGTTTGGTAGATCTGTGACCCTGAAGGCTCATCAAATGATAAGCCATGGGTGAATTCAGTGCTATGATAAAAATATAGTCAGAATATTGTATCACATGTAACAGTGCAAAAATAATACTTCATTTCACATGGCAATGGTATGCTTTACCAAAAACTGATAGCAATGGACATAATGGTACAAGAATGCGTTTTTTTACGGTAGGTCCATCTGTAAAACCATCTAATGGAAAAAATTATTAATTTCAAAACCCTGCAAAGTACATTTTAGTTGTTGAAGATTGCCATTACCACTTCTCATATCAAATTTTATAACCTTGTTATAAAATACATGCTGGGCTGTTTTACTGAAGTTAGATCTGACACTGTAAGTCTGGGTCAGTGCCATATATATACACCTGGCTTTTGCATTACTATAAACTTCTGAGCTTTGAGATGGAAACCAGCTGAGTATTGTGTTTTAAGGTACATCACTGTTTACATGGTATATGATTATTAAGTAACACTTAGTATTTCTAAGTACCAAACGAAGCCCGTAGAAGTCAGTAACCTAAACTGACTAAAAAAAAAAAAAGTTGTGTCTTACCCTAGGCTCATTAAAATCCTTGAAATTATTATTACTGACTTCAGCAGGCTTTGAAAGAGTGACTTTTAACTAAACATGGAAAAAACCCTCTGCTAATATCGAAGGTGGTTTTTACTGTCTTTCACGGGAAATTGTTGTTTGTCTCAAGTAAAGAGAGGGCAAAGAGTTTTTTGGGATTTTTTAATACTCTTGGTCACCACAGCAAGATAGCTAAAGGGAAGGGTTCTTAGGATTCAGAAATAACATATGGCAGTTGCTGGGGTTAAGCAACAAAATGAGTTTGTTTGTACACAGTCGTCTGTTGGGTTACATCCCGTCCTTTCTAACCGATGAGACAGAGAGTGAACAATTGGGTGGAAAAGATACAAACAAAGGAGTTAGAGATAGCCCTGAGGCTTCCTCATTTAATTGATGTGTGCATTTTGGAGACCCATAGATGCTGTTCCCTCTTGCCCATGTGCATTCATAATGCTGCGCTTCACGTTTACTCAGGTTTGTTGACTAGATGTTACAGTCCAAGGATCAGAACGGGAAAGGTAACATCTTTGTCACTTCCAGGTACTAATCTGTTTACAGAAGTTACATTAACTGGTACTGTTGGCTATTTTTCATTAGATTTTTCTCTCATTTAAAAAAAATATTTTTAATATCTGAGCAAAGGAGGTGTTCTATATCTTCACCCAGTTTAACTGGAAAAATGGTGTGGGCTTTAAGGTTACAAACAAGTAAGTAATAGTAATAGTCATTCTGTATTCTGAAAGCCTGTATTTAAATATATGGCAGTAAAGAGAGAGCATACATATAACCCCAAAATTTTAAATCTTATTCACAGGATTCTTTGCTATTTGCGATGTTTTACGCTGATTACCGTGTTCTCATTTTCATTGCTAATACATTCTGCACTACCGCTTTTCTGAAAATTGAGGACAAGCTTTTACTTGCCAGTACTTTATACTCTGTTGTCTTGACCTTTAACCTTGCTTCAGGGGGAGCCTGAAGTTAGGAAGAAGAATAGCAAATGCATAATATTATCCCCAAGTAGTGTTTGATGATAAAGCTAAGCAGAAATAATGCTTCTGCATGGAGAGGACATTTTCTGGCTCCCTCCTCACCTGCTGCCTCCATTCCTGCTCCAGGCCACATGCTCTCTTCTCCTGCACGGTGGGGCCAGCACTGGTGCTTGCCAGGCTCTGCTGAATTGATTCACCTTGTCCAGCTTTTCGCTATTTTCCCTCTGGTTGTCAGGCTTTGTTTCTGCTGCATTGAATTATGTTTGTCCAGCAAAGTGAGTGACGACTATCCAAGTTTGGGGAATGCTAGTAGTGGCAAACATAGTTTGTAGGAGCAGGTGATAGGAGATGAATAGAACAAGACATCATTTTGTGCCATATCTTGTAACTTAAGTCTTGATGTTTCTTCATGCATCCATGTGGCTTAAAAGCCACAATTTCATTTCCTACATGTGATGTTCATTATTTGCTATACAATCTGAAGAAAATGGAGAATTCTCACATGCACAGATTTACGATGTATTTAACTACCCTGCCTCTATAATAATTCTTATTTTCATTTGCTGCTTGTATATACATAAATATAGAAATTTAATATTGATTTACTATGGTGTTATTGAACCTAATAGTGCTTCCAAGGGAATACAAAGAAAGAGAAACTGGAAAATATCAGTATTTTTAGTGACTTAAAGTAAACTTTCAGCTTGATTGAACAAAGTGAACAGAAGAGTGTTCTGGCAGTAAATTTCACTTATTGGGGAATCAGAGAATGTACAATGAGCTTTAATGAGGTGTTTTAAACTTCTTTAAACTCACTGATCTCGCTGTAGCACTTCTGTCAAAACATACACACTCTTTAGAGCAGGGACTCCCGACTGTAGTATGCACGCTGCAGTGACACACATGTGCCTTAGTTCCCAAGAAGACCTGGGTTTCTGTAAAGATGTTTTTCTCTTCCCAAAGGGATTTTAACTGTGTCCTAACTGCTAGTCAAAGTCTTACAGGAATTCTTTTCACAAAACTGACATCAGGGATAACTTGATAGTGAGGACTTACGCAGCAGCTTTTGTCAGTTACTACAAAAGTCAGGATCTGAGTTATCCAGCATAATCTCATGCAGGTAGTTTACAGTACTGGGTCTGCTGTAGTATTTTTTCCTAGGTAGAGTCGGTTAGCGGCTGAAAAGTTCATGCATATTAAAAGAGTGTTTCTAACATCCAGCTGAGAAGCAACTACAGTAAGAATATCCGTCAGAAAGGCATTTTCTGCTGTGGTAGATTTAGCTAACTACTTGGAGGGGATAAAAAGGGAACTTGTGGCTGGAACTACCGATACTGCTGAAAACTTAATGTCAGCAAGGAGCCCAGAAGTGCTCCTAAATAAAGTCTCATTTGACCAGTTTCACTATGGCCATAAATTCTTCTAAATGTGCTCCTTTTTCCAGCAGTATCTCATCCTTCTTGCTCAGCTGATCTTCCCATGCAATGGAGCAGGTTTGAAACATTGGTGTGAGTCATAGGTAATGAGTGTGTCCTAGTGCTGTTATTTGAGTTCATAGTACGTGATCAGCGCACCCACATATTGCAAAGGTATAGTACCTGTAAGTATCTGTCTCCTTGTGATGCCTTAAGATAAGCCCTTTAAGTTGGTAAATAGTTCAGTTTGGATTTTCGTTTATTTTAGAACTGATGCTTCACCCACCTTTCAGAAAACTTTAGAACATTTCAATTTTCAGATTCTTCCACTTTATAAAGTAAATTGTATTCCTTGTCTAAAATTCCCAGCTTTGTATTCTACTCTTCTAACTTTTCTTGAAGAGCCTATTACATGTGTTTGCATGATTGCATCCAAAGAGAGACAATGTGAAGGAAGAAGTTATCAGTGTATACAACTTGAAAATAGTGACAGTGAATTCAATGTCACAAGGTGAATTTTTTCTTTATTTTTTCTCAGTTTTTTAATCTTTTAATGTTTATAATTAACTTGTTTGGGTTGGGATGTTGTGGATTTTGGGATGTTAACACAATATGCTGATGATTTTGTACTTTGACATTTCTTTCAACATTGTATATGAAAAATGGAGCAATGCACAAGTCTTACATCTGAGTTCACTTGGATACTGTGTTAATTTAATGGCTAAGGAATCCAACTTTGAAAATTACTAATAAACAGTTGTTTCTGAATTTTAGAAACATGCCAGAGTATGTTAAAAAAAAATAATCAAGCACAGATATATTTTTTAATTATTATGCAGAACAAAAAGCTATGTCCTTTGAGCTCTTCAGATCTATATAAAAAGCTGACTGTGAGTCTTTCTAATCCAAAGGAGTATTCCTTATGTTATCACTTCCTCCAGCTTTCCATCCACTATAGTCCTATGTTGTTATGTCCCTCTCTTGCTCTTACGTACTGTCTATAGCTGTGTTCATCCAAATACCAATTTAATTCCATACAGGTAAATTAAAATGGCATGCAAAAACTTCCAGGCTACCTCTTCTCCCTCCTTTTTTGTGGTTTCCTTGGTATAAACATTTGCCACTCTTCTTTTCCTCCAAGATACTTACAGACAGTAAGATATAATTACAGTATATATCGCACTTTCTAAGGTATACATTAATTTTTGAGAGAAGTTTCTGATGATCATCTAAACATCAATACATATCAAGTTATGTAAATATGAAGTTACCTTTCATATTATTGAACAATTAACAATGTGCTAGGTAACTATGTAAAATTTTATTGTTTGAACCCCAAAGGACTCATAGCTTATCATGCATGCAATTCTGACAATGCTAAGGAGCAGCAGAAAGTGTAAAGGTTAAGAAAGGTCAAGGCTAAAACAATGACAAAAAGCTATTTTGGTGACTCATTTCTCCCTTAAATCACCTTAAAATTAAAAATAATATTTAATACAAACCTGCATGTCCAGCATCCAGTGAACAAAAATTATAGGAAGGAATTAGGACATTGAAATTTGTGCAATTTTCATAACAGCATAACCTGTGATTTGCAATAATAGATCAGGCTAAAAGTAATGTTTTCTTGACAGTTTTTCTTCATCAGGGCCCTGTATCTGATGCTGTCCAAAACTGTCCACTTATGCATATTGTATTTGTGGATATTAAAAAAATAAAAAAAAAAAAGTCTGTTTTTTCCCTTTCCTTTAAGGATTACTTTTTAGTAACTAAAAGAAATTACACAGCTATTATTATCTTTATTATACGACTATTGAGAATTATGTAGGAGCTGCATTGCTGAAGTTGTAAAAGGACATAGTGTACTTCCAGTTACATCTCTGTAAACATGAAGCAAATATTTTAAGGACGTAGCCTCAGTTGTAAAACCATGTACCTGCAGAATACAGTCTTTTATTTTGAAAAGTCATGAATGAGAACTGACATTGTATATGATCTCCCTAAAACAGTTGACCACAGAAGGACAATGAAAACAAATTTAATTCAGGAAATACATAGTCCCTTTTTTTTGCTGAACAAATAAAGCATTTAATTGACTTCCATATGGTTTTGTGGTTCCCCCTCCCCCCTTACTTTCATATAAAAGAAGACAGGTTTTATGGAATTTCCGTTTTTATTGCTGTAGTTTAAAAAAAAGCAAAGCAGTTATTACGAAGGAAAAGCGTAACAGGAAAACAGATCCAAATATTCTAAGTCTAAGTGCTGCTGCCTCTATTTGAATAAAAACAAACCCCAAACCTTCCTGTGGCTGCAGTCTCATGCCTGCTTTTGCTTGAGCGTTGTTTAAACTCCGAGGTTACTGTGAGTACTGTAAAACAAATGATACCAATAAAATGAGAGCACATTTTTTCTCTGAAAAAAATCGCTCCCTGTTGTTAGAATGCCCCAATCCCTTGACAGTCAGTTAATGGCACAGAGTAGCCAACAGTGTGTTAGGATCCTAGCAGGCATCATGTGAGCTGACAAATGTCTTCAGTGACTTCTCCAGTAATAAGCAAATTCCTCTAATGCATTTATTGGGCTTTTGCTAACTGTTATTTTTCCCCTCTTGTGCTTTCAAAAGAGAGTTCAAAATGTGTGCTTGCCCAGCTCTGCTGCCATTTCCAATCTTCGTTCATCTTCCTTAAGGGTGACTTTGTTTCCTCCAGCCCAATTTGTTCATTTGCAGTTCCCACACCACCCAATACAACAGTTTACTTGCCCATAACATGTTTTTTGACTCTAGGTAGTTTTGGATGATGCAGGTAATCTACATTCACAGACAAATCAGAACTTGCAGTGCCTTTCATATCCTGGTACAGGGCTGGAGAACTCCTTTTCTGCAGATGTTTTCCTTATGAATAGACATACAATAAATACTTTTAAGAAAGGGCCTTTCTAAGAAGGCCGCTTTACTTAGGCAATCGTTTCATTTATAGGCCTATTTTATAGTTGTTTAGGAAACTTGAAGGAATCCTATTTTTAGAATATGGGTTGTGGTCTGCTGGGACTGAGAGAAAATTACAACTTGTATTTTGGATGGAAAAAACCAACCCACCCTACATGCTATATGCTTAAAACATAATGAACAAAATGCTCCTGCTGAACTATGGATTATACTTTGGGACTGCACCACTCCATTTCTGAGTGCCACAGTGCCAGCGCCAGAGACCCCAAAGCAAAGCGGGGTGCAGTCATGCCCTGCTGGGGAGCCTGGGCTGGGGGTTCCCCTGGGCCTGCCTGGCAACTGCAGGGTGCTTCTGCCACAACTGGCCTCTGACTAAAGGGCTTATTTATTATTGTTCCCCCTTCCAGCCAGCTAATTAGCACACTGGGCTGTTAATATGTTGTAGTTTTTAGCTGTGATTCTATTTCTTTTTCAGGCAGAGGTTTGGTAACTGCAGAAAATTGATGTATAGGCTGCAGTTAATAGTCAGGTCCTGGAGCTGAGACATCTGGTCACATAGGCTTATTGGGGGTCTGCACACAACCGTTCTAGGGTGGGATGAGTGGTCTCTGACACACCAGTTTCTGTCACTGACCTTGAAGTTTAGAGATATCCACCCCGTAAAGTAGACTGCAGAAAGGAGACAACGCCCCCATAATCCATCTCTTTTTTTCTAGTGAGGAGATAGTTACACCCCCCATACAGGCCATAAAATCTCCAAAGAGAAATAAAGCTTGGCTAAAGCTTGTGAGCAAATTTTCAAAGTGATTTAAGGACCTAGTATCTAGAGCTCAATGAAATTCAGTGCCAATCTCCCAGATATATTGAAATATGTAAGGATGCTGAATCATCTCTGTTCACCACAAGGCCTTGTTTTCAGATGTTTATATGTTTCTCAACTTTAACTATACGGGCTAATACTATTAATGCAAGTGTTGGATTTAAGCAGAAGTCTTAGAAAAATATCAATAAAATTATGTTTCATTTATCCCAAGAATCAAGATGAAATGGAGACAAGCACTACTATGCTGGATAAAACAAGAAGAGTCTTACATGACTATTTCACTACAAAGCTATGACAACTCTGTTTTGGAGCAGAGTCTTCAAATTTGGCAAGGGAATGCTGGAGGGTCAGGAAAGTGCTTTTCACTCCTTCCCTGTGAAAAATCTTCTGAAATTTGAACAGGATGTGAGCATTGGAAAGTCTCCGTTCACACAGGCTTCCTAAACTCAGAGTTTAGAAAAGAAACCACCCGTAATTACACTTGTACTGAACGTGGTCCAGTCCTTGGGCTTTCCCAGAAATCAGAAATTCCTGTGATACTGGACATGGGCATTGAGAAAATGAAAGCTCTGCCTTGAGTAACGCAGACCTGGTGACATCCACAGACCTGGGTGACATACAGAGGAAACAGCATCAATGAAATAATGAAGGGGTTGTAGTTTAGAGCTGTGCTGAGGAGGGAAACCAAGGGAAAACCGAGGCTGGAAGAAAGCTGGGGCTAAAGAAATGGGTGAGAAAAGGAACAGGCAGGTTCTGGAAACTTTGATGAGAAGACGGAGAAAGTGCCACAGGTGAGAATTAGGATATGGTGTTGATCTTAGCCCTTTACAGTAGGGCCACGCCAGGGGTGGAAAAGGAAGCAGTCAGAGCTAAGCTTTGGGGACCCTAGTTTGGTAGAATAAACATCCTCTGAGCCCATGATACTTGGGTAAGTTAAGGCATTGCTAAGAATCCTTATTATTGAACTAGAGAAGAAGGATTGCTGAGGTGCAGAAGATTGGGGTGGCCTTACTCATGGCTCCCCTTGGTGCCTGGACACTGTCGTCTGAGCTCCAAATCCTCTTGGCACCACAGGACTTGGAAGCCTTCCAGTTTGCTGAACTGTCACTGCTGCTCTGGGAAGTGCCTTTGTCCCTGCTCCTGGGGGTTGCTCCTCTTCATCCGTTCAGCACCGTACCCTTCCTTATACAGGCAGGAGAGTTCCTCTGCTCAGGTGATAAGAAGAGTCTGCAATCAAAGAGAAAGGGCCAGTATATTTTTCTGAACATCTGATTAAAGTCCTTGCTAGGCTCTGTAGGATTCTTCTTAGTCATGTCACTTTTAAAATTTGTTACGGAAAAGTCTGGAAATCAAAGTGCAATTTAAACAAAACTCATTGTACAGTTAATTTTTCAGTGGCTTCAGGCACAGAGTCTTGATACTGTTTCCTAATTAAATATGAATCTGTTTTACTAAGTGTTCTCTCTGATAGCCCAGTGCTTCATTAAGTTTGGTCACACATCTGTAGAGCTCAAAACATGATAAAACTTTTCCCCTTTGTAGAGTAACTGCCTTCACTTGTGAATGGTCAGCACATCCAGCTATAAAGACCAACCTCTAATGCCAGATACTGAGAGCAAAGCACACACACACTTTACTACCTGGTGGTATTGCAGACCAGTTTTATTTTCCCCTCAGAAAAGATGTGTTGATTTTACACAGCAGTGTATTTTGACTATTGCATTAATTTTGTGACTGAGTCATGAATAATTTGCCTTTCAGTTAACCTCATTCACTGTGTGAGTATTGCAAACATTTTCTTTTGTAAACTGTGCATTTGCAAAAGGATCTTGAGGCCCCTATTGGGATTCATTTGGATCTGCATGTAGAAAGTAGTGATTCAGAAGAGTAAAAATAGGGTAACTAACACAGCTCTCTGCACAAAACACCACTGGGATTATATCTTGTAAACGAAGGGGAGGAGTTGCAGAAAAATAAAAGCTCCCTTATGGCTATTTAAATCACAGGTTTTTGCCCTATTCTTACTTTGTTCCCTGAATGCCCTTTTCTACTGTCTGGTGCCTAACAGTTGCTGAAGAGTGAATGGGATTAATTTTCCTCATTGTTCTACATTTTTCTTAGTCCTCTGCTGTTCATACACATTTATCTCACTTGGTTACCCAAAGGCCTCACCCCCACTTCTGGCCTCAGTAGAGCTCCTTTACCTGCTAGAGGAAAAGAGAATTCAGCTTGTTGCTATCTCACAGTTTTCTGGCTATTGGCAGAAAGTCAAAATAACAGTCACAGCGTGTCTCTGCTTAATTCAGAAGTATGGAAGAGCTACAAGGATGAACAGCTGCATTGGCGGGAGAAAAGGGACATGCATTAAAAGACAAACTGGTGGAAGAATTTAGCTCTTTCTGAGGCAGTTCACTTCAGGCAGCCGTTCTCCAAGAAATTTGAGCTTTCTCCTTCTCAGAAAAAATCATCCCAGTAATTCATTTGAGAAAGAAAGAGTTTATGATCTACTTTTTTGTTTGTTTGTTTGTTTTATGCTGTTAAACAACTTCAGTGGTGATTTCTCAGATGGTTTATCACCTGGTGTTTCAGATCTAGGATAGGCAACCAGTGGTCTGGAAGAGGAGGATTTTCTCAGAGTGCAACACCTTCAGAAATTTCTTTTTCAGGATGTTTACTGCTTAAGAAGGAGTGTAGTTGTTTTCTGCATGCCTTCCCCCCCCCCCCTTGCCTTTGTGTCATTGGCTCAGCAGAGTATTCAGCAGGATTCCAGCATATTAATTTTTGGTGACAGCTTGTAAAATAAGATATATATTTAATTAGATGACATAGTGATGTTAATCAATTCCCTTTCTGGCTTCAATTGCCAATATTTTAAAATAATAATTAAACCATGCTCAGTGCCAAGCCACTCATGATGTGAGGGTTTGAATGAGTGAAATTTCAAAAGATGATGAGCATGGTTGGAAAAAATCTCGACAGCCGTTCTCAAGAGGGCAAAGTAGCATTTAAAAATAGTTTAAAATTAATCCAAAAGAAGTGAGAGAAAACATGAGTGAGATTGGGCAGATCAGCTGACATTATTAATGTGCTAAAAAATACATGGCAATTATTCCTGTGAGAAATATAAAAAAAAATAAGTAGAAGACTCTTAGCTAGAAATATATTATGAATATAAGTTCTAACAAAATAGGTATTAAATAACTTCCAATCTCAACATGGAACAAGAGGAGGACTTTTTTTTTGATAGTGTAAGAAATAAGATGTAACTCATTTGGAGTTCTCTTATATTTATCAGATTAGCCGTGAAAACTGCCTTCTAAGCAGGCCAAATAAGCTATACGTCTTGATTAAGCCTGTATGGCTTGAGTGTTAAAACATGTTGAATATGATGCCTAAAAAAAAATTTGACGTTCACTGTGCTGGTGACGCGTGGGAAATGTCTATGGTAGTGACCTACGTTACTGCCATGTGCATGCCCGCATGATGCTGCCTTTGGCAAGGTAGAAACCCTGTTCCAGTGATGGGACTCAGACTCAGTACTCTCACATTGTGTTGCACTTTGCCATGTGGATTAGTAATTAAACACCAGACAAGCATTAAACCACCACAACTGGAGACTAGGATTCATTCCCTGAGGGACAGGGTGTGTACCACTCAGGCATATTTGCAGGGAAATACAGTTTGAGTGTACCTGCACTTTACAGTGTAGTCATGTCTGCTGTTGTCCTGAATATGTCTTGTAGCTAGATCTTATATATCTAAAGCAGGAAATACTTTGTATTCCCCATTTATATAGCTGCATGGAGGATCCTGGAGTATTGTAGGGCTCCTTGATGCTTTTGTACTTTAATTAGTAACATACATGGTACTTTGTTTAGCTGCTTCTAGAATATTTTTGGATCTCTGGGTTGGGGGAATGCTATAGTTTAAATCATTACAGCTGCTGCTGTTTCTGAAATGCATTTCAGAGGCAGTGTGGAAGTTGAAACCCTCTAGCTGTTTCTCCTCATTAGTGGTGCTGCACTGGCTCTAAGAGCCATTTGGGGAATGTAACAGGTGCCAAAAGGAAAGGACTTGTTGGTGGAATTGCAGATATTGGGCAGGCTACTGGGAAACAGAGGTGTTTGTTTTTTTTTTTTTTCTGCAAATTCCAGTTGTTAAAATAGCATTAAATGTCATGAACTATTTTCCTTCTGCTTGCTAAGCCAAGGTGCTTCAGACTATCCCTTATTCTTCTTCAGGAGATGCAATACTGAACTTTTATTGTTGTCAGCATTTTAGAAACCTTGATTGGCCCTACAGTATGTTGAGAAAGGAATCTGAAGCTCATATAAGACTGTATAAGCTTCCATGCAATTAAAATGAAATGATAGACCTCAAGGATAAAAAAGGTGTGGGCTGTTCTTGGGAAAGCATGGATGAGGTGAGTACATTCAGATGGTTCCACAGGTTCCCAAGCACAGGACACAGGTCCTGCCCTTAAATTCAAGCTGTTGTGCTGCCAAGGAAAAGTGCTTTATAGTGGTTCATGAGAAGGGCTCAGGAGCTTTTGTAGCAGCAGCAGCTTAAGGACCCATGTTGTTCGGCTGCATGAGGAGCCCCTTCCAGCCAGGAGCTGACTGGCGCAGTGTGGAGCCTTTAGGGGAAAATGGCCGATACAATGAGAGGCAGAATGGACTAAAAGCACATACAGCACGTTGTTAATTTGCTCCAACTAACATCTGGCCTGCTTTGAGAGGTGTTTGAACATTTGGATGAAACAGGACTAATTTTTTCATCAAAAACATATTCCTGGCTCAGCGGCCTAGTTTCCTCCCCCTGTTCTGATTTGTTTTCTTACTGCACTGTGAAGTTGGTAGCGTGGGTGGGACAAGATTCATGGCTTTACTTTTCCCTGGCTCACTTCTTTCTTGCTGTTGCTTTTCTTACCCATGTAGTCATGTTAGTTTTATTTTTTTTTCACTTTTGGTTAATACATTTTGTAAAAGGTGTTTTTTTCCCCCTAAATTGATGGGTATTTTGATGGTATTGCAGTTTCTTGAGTTTAAGGTGAGTGTTAAAATTATAATATATTCCTGGTATTTCTAGAGCAGAATTTTCAGCTCAGCCTTTGCTACAGTTCTTTGGATTTCCATCATATATCAGAATAAAAGCAACCTGTCATATTTGTGCAGCAGATATTTCCTCATACCAAATAAAAATAAAACTATAATTTTAATATATTTGACTATGCTATGATATTTGGGCCTCTCAACTGCCATGCCCTGTCTATTTTGGCTGAAAATTAAACAGGCAGAGCTGTGACCAAGTTCAAAGACTGAGAATGGATTTTTAGTTGATAGACCAGCTAGCTAGTTGGTAGGTTTTTCCTCTATTTTTTTGCCAGAATTTTGCTTTGGAAAACATTTCACAATATTTATGCCTCTCCTTCACTCTTCCCACAAGTGTATCTTGCTTGTTTGTTTCATTGTTGACATTAATATTTTTGTTTGGTTAGTTTACATCTCCCTGTCTGCAGCGCTTCCTTTTAAGAGTTGGAAATTTTCATCATTTCCTAATATTGTGCCACTTGCATGATCAGTGTAAAAGTCCATGTATAGAGTACTCAATACGTAGGAACGCAGAACTGAATTTCAGTCCTTTACATAATTGTTGGTAGATTATGCATTCCAGTGTATTAAACACTAAGTTTCAGTCTACCATTAATGATGATTTCTGGCATAGGGGAAGATTAATTTAAAATTAATTTGTAAAAGATCACTGGCTGGCAGAACAGTGTTGTACACATCTGCAGGGACTTGCTGCTTTTCATATTACCAAACTGAACAGCGTCACAGTAACAAGCACTATAGAAAAGACAAAGTAGATGAGGCTATGCCTCCGCCTAATGGCAAAACATCATTCCCTGTTAGCACAGTAGGTCGAGAGAAACTGCATATGTAAGTCAGTAAAGCTTTTGAAAGAGAAAACTTTAAAAACTTCTACTGATTATCATAGTGGGTTTACTTGATTTGCTGTTACAAATATAACAACCCAAGACAGTCAAATTCCTATTATCAATATGAAAATGTGAAATGTTTCTTATTACATAGGCTCTACGTAATACTTCAGAATCAGAGATAAATCTCTTTATTTTACAGTGGTCCTTTCATGGTGCAAGACTGATTTCTTGCTTCACGTTCAAAAGGCAGGAGCTGAGAAAGTAGTTCTGACCTGATCTGGGGAAGGTTTTCTTTTCTCTGGCTGATCTGTATTCATATCAACTTTTTCCAAGCAGAGAAGCAGGTGCTCGCTTTGCTAAATTTTAATGTCATCTTCAATGAGATTCTGGCTTACGGTATGTCCTAGGAGGTTTGTCAATAGATTTATTCATATGCCATTTGGGTACTTTTATTAATGCTTTTAGCCTTGTGGAACAAAGTTGTTGATCTCATTTTATACTTAATTGTGGTAGGATGCAAAAAGTAATGTTGAACATATTGAAAATTTAAGTTCCTTTTTTTTAGAGGATGGCATGGGTAATACTCTGGATGGTTTAAGTTGCAGTCGCAAATACATGCTGTTAGCTAAAGGTACCCACTTAGAATATGCTATGGCTCTGAGCTGGTTATGGATGACACACATTTTGTTTACAGAAAGCTTCTCTTGAAAGGGTCTCATTAGAGTTAATAGTGTTTTGTAACCATCTGTGGCTTTGAAGTACAAAATGACTTGACCAAAATTGCTCTTGAAGCAATAGTGAATGGGAGCGTGGAGACATTCAGGAGAACAAGAGTCCAGCAGCAAGTGAAATTGTTGCTGTACAGAGGATGCCACTGTTTTGAAAAGGAAATTGAGAGTAGGAAAAGGGTTACAGCTGCACGTCAACAGAAGTTGGCTTATGTCAGTAGGTTACCTCTTTGGTATGTCTTGGGATAATAGTACCATTCTTTCCCGCAATCTGAAACACTTCAGTTGTCAGTGTAAGTGGATATCGACACAGCGTACTTCTCCTTGGCTGTGAGCAATCTGATGTAGTTCTTACCCCATGTGAAACACTCTGCAATTGAAAATGTATATGGGGTCCAGATTTTACCAAATAAACCTTTCCAGTTTCTTTCTGCCAAAAGTTCAAGCCAAGAAAATACACCACTCCCATAATAATCTAAGGTGCTATTTAATATACTTTTATCATACTCCTTCCAGTTTTCACACTCATTTAGGCATTTGAGTGACTCCTTCAAGAAGCACCACAGATTGTACAGTTTCCTTGTACACAGCGTGACAAACAAACACACAGCAAGAACCCTACAGTTCCTGTTTGTCTACAAAGGTACTAATTTTTATATGCTCATAGTTTTCCCTTGTGTAAATAAAATGCGTGCCTGGAAACAAATGTCCTAGGAAACCAGGCTGGGAACATTTATTTCAGTAAATTATTGATTTCCTCAAAAAGTTGGCATTGATACTTGAATGGACCACAGCTAATTGCACTGATAATTTCCTTCCTTTTCTCTCATCAAGGATTTACATTGAAATAAAGCTTACCAGCAACTTTAGTTATGTATGTATTTACTGTTTAAATGGAGCTGAAAGCACTACATCAAAGTATGACCCTTTCCCTGAATATGTTCCCCCAGTGCCAGACTATGAAGTTTGCGTTATTGTATAATCAGATGGGTAATGATAGGTCAGACTTGGTGGGACCCAGAGCAACACTAGCACCAGATAAGATGGTTATGACTCGATGGGGGCCCTGGGGAGGCTGTTGACCGTGGAGAACCGTGCCTGCTGGTAGACGAGGTATAGTTGGTGTAATGGGATTGCTTGCAGTCCCATCATTTGTGAAAACTACAGGATGCTTTAAACAGTTGGCACAAGGTGAAGCAGTTTTAAGGCTACATTAATTTACACCAAAATATTGGACTGATACAGAGCTGGCTCAGGATCAGAGGAGAATGAAAGCAGTTTATTCTGTTCATCTGTATGTGCTCCGTGTATGACATATATATGTATTAATACTGCTTGACATTTTTATATTTTTGTATTGAAAGGATGAATAGCTCTAGAGTATTTTACTGCTATTACTTTATTTCTCATATTTAGTTTTTTATTTCCATAGATGGAATAAACTGATCTTGATAGCAGTTGACTGCATTTCTGTGCTCTATCAGGTTAACGCTGTTGACAGTGTGCTATTTGACTTTTGCTGCAATGTGGTGGTGTTTTGTCTGTAATATTTAATCTCAGTGTTTCCTAAAAAGTGGTCTAAGTTTAATGCATGCCTATAATAATATATATATAGAAAAGGAATAGCTTGATTGTGTTTGTCCAGAACTGAAAGCAAAAAAATAACTTTTTTTTAGAGTTGCCAAAAAACCTAAGATAGAAATGGCAAACTAGGCCTTTGCAGTGAAATCTGGAAACTTGAATAGGATGTTTTAGTTTCCATAAAGCTATGGTATAAAGACATATTTTAAACTGTAGAATGGGACCTAGATAATGGAAAACCACCTAATTGTTCCTTATTATGAATAAGATGTTTTAATATCTTCAAAATGGTAAGGTTTTTTATCCTCAATATTTAAATAATTTTAAGTATCGGAGTCAAATTGCATGATAAAGATGTATTTAAATTCTATTCCAATGCCTTTGTTAATCGTAAAAGAAGAAAAACATTAAAAAAAGAGCTGAATTGACACATAGGCAAACTGAGAACTTTCAGATATTCAGCACAGATGAGTGCGTGTGTTGCATCTTTGTTTTCTTGCCTTGCTGGTAAGATACAGTAATACCTAAAGGGGTTAGGTAGCTGGCAAGAAAGATGTTAGCAGCAACGTACTTGAGGCCACAGTGCTAGGGTGATGGAATAACAAGGAGCTACTGCCATGTGGGAAGGAAAGGATTACTTAAGCATTGAATTATTAGGCATCTAGCTAGATGTGTATGCATTCTTACTTTGTTAATCTCCATATCACCTCCTTCAGTGGGATAAGCCCCCAAACAGAGGTCTTGCCACATTGTGAAATCCTATTCTCAACAACTCTCCCTGTATTTTTATTCCTAGCCTACAGTTCCTGCTAAATATGCATATACTTATTTGAATGTGTGACCAGCTTGGTTATATCAGTGTATGTGCCAGGCCTAAGATGCTTTTTGATTGTGCAGCTAGAAAAACAGAAAGAAGACAGTGAGATATGGATGTTTAGGGAATCGGTGTGCCCTTCCTGGAATAGCTGCTTCTCTACAAGCTCCTGCTTTGCAAATTCCTGCTGTCCCTCTGCAGGAACAATTCAGTCCATAACAGATGTGCTCCGTTCAGTCTTGCCCCAGTAGAAATCAACAGATAAATTCACACAGTTTTCACAAACAGTAAAAACATGAGGAGCGGGATCTGCTGTGCACTGTTTCTTTCGATAGATCCTCCTATTCCGCTTACAAATACTTAGTCAGATGCCTCCAGAGCCAACTGGAGTCAAAGTTTGAGTTTAAAGATAGCTGTGCACTACAGATGGGAGTAGTCTCACTAATTTTTGTCATCTAAAAATTAGGAAACTAATTTAAACTAGTCCTCTAGGTTGCTTTTGTCGTTCTTGAAAGGCACCTTCAGAGATG
Source organism: Falco biarmicus (assembly GCF_023638135.1). Lineage (NCBI taxonomy): Eukaryota > Metazoa > Chordata > Aves > Falconiformes > Falconidae > Falco > Falco biarmicus. The sequence continues at coordinate 32,154,327 of NC_079292.1, read as the reverse complement.
AATTAATTTTTCCTGTATTAGGCTCCTGCATGAGTTAAACTGCTTCATAGTTTTGTGTTTCTCTGGGCGTGGATTGTTGATGAAGCCTAGAATGTCACCTGAGGCTAGATGCCTGCATTTTGGATGAAATTATCTTGTACCTGAATATTACTGACTTGAAATGATCAGACATATTTATTTCCATGCCAGACAAACTTGTTATGATGCATGTATAAATGGAACATGCATAAATAGATATGCAAAACCCAGAAATATTGAAGCATAGCTTTGCGAAGTATATATTCTTTGATATATTCCATTGCAATACGTTGGTGTGTTGATCTGAGCTGCTCAGGTATGGGAGCAGTGGGAGGGCACAAGAGGACTGAGCTGGGAGTGCGTGCCATTCCCCACTGTTCCAGAGGTTCCTTCCTGTGTAAACGCCCACTGCTATTGCTCCCCTTCATCCTCCGAGTCATTAAGCTCTGGCTGACTGACTCGCATGATGTGCCTGTGGGTGGTGACATTCCTTCCCCACCATGGTTAGTCACCTCAAGTCCTGTACCTCAGTGCTTCCCCTGAGTCACCCTGTGGCCTCAGTGCTACCCCTGTCCCGAGAGATCTCTTCCCAGCTTTTGCATGCTTCTGGAATGCTGGGCTTTGTCTGCATGCCTTGAACTGATTTTGATGCCTGGCAAAGGTGACAGTGTTAGGGAAAGTAGGTCATACCACCTAATTCCAAATGAAAAAGGATTAGAGCAGCACAAGGTTTTGAATGGCATTAGCAAAGCAGTTGATCCAATGTAGAAACAACTCAGCTTTTAAAGTACCTGCAGACAAGACATGGCATCAGATACTCATTAGTGCCATAAGCTTACAATGAGCTGTGATGAACACTTCCATTTGTGCAGCAGTGCCAAAGGGAGATTTGGTTGGTTTAGCTCCAGGCCCTAGTTCTTACCCTAAATACAAAAATCCTTCTGTTTATATGTTGTCTTCAGTGAAGCTATTTCTGATTTCTTGTGGTATAGGTAGGAGGAGGCCAAACCCCAGAAATTTTAGTGAAAGATCCAAATGAAAACAGATGAATGCATTTTAATTCCTTTGTGAGGAGAGGGATGTTACTTATTTTTTGCATCAGTATATGCTGTAGTTGGATATTCTTGATGGAAGTGAAGAGGATGTTGCTTGTGCTTGGTGTGATGACAGTGGGTGTTCTGGTAAATGGTTTTGCTGAAGTACATTGGTAACTCTTTGATGTGAACACCTAGTAAAAATTTCAAATCTTACTCGCAGAAGAAGGAAAAAAAGGAGAATTTTTTAAATGCTATTTTCTGCCTTACATTGAACTTACAACACCCTTCTATCTTAAAAGGAAAAAAACCAACAACCAACCAACAAATAATCTGGGGCAATCTCCTTGCCCATATCCTGAGATTGTTTCAGCCATAACCTTAACATGAAATGTTTATTTATTCTGCACATTGATACCACTCTAGTTATTCTGTCATTTTTTAATTTATTTTATTTTTTATTGCTGCAGTGGTTTTTTTGTTCTTGAGTTTTGTCTCTGCTTCTTCTAGTCCACTCTTTTTTGTTTTTCTTTGTCTATCATCGCATCCAAAACAATTTTAAGAAAGTCATTCTGCCAAACTTATTTGAATCTCTGAGAGGCCTTCCATTTGCCTTTGCTCCAAGCAAAACTATGCTTAGCTGTCTTTTAGAGATATACCTTATCTCTTAATTTAGAGATATCTTCAGAGAGACATCGTAAGAGATGTCAGCCTTATCTCAAGGGAAAAAAACAGTGATGAAACCTTTGATATAAGGATCTTTGATGAAAGTGTATCTTCTTTCCTAATTGTTTTCTTTCTTAGTTCTCAATATTTGGTACCATATGGAACACTCCCTCCTTGTGTATTAATACTTACAACACATCATACATGAGACAGTGGACTGCTTTTTAAGGTCTGTGAAATATAGTTAAAAAATGCTTACTGTAAGTATGCCTACATTACTATACAGAATACAGGATGATGTTTTGAGGTCAGCAAAGTTTTTGAGAGCCACTTTTTTTCTGGCTTAAGAGCAAGACCATATACAAGTTCTGTTCTTACTGCAGTGTCATAACTCCTGAACTTTCTCATCAGAGAAGGGTATGATGAGAAGTGCTGTTAGTTCTTTTCCTTTTTCTTATCTCTTAGGTGCTTTCTCTATTTATGTGCAGCTACTGCTTTTGATGTGAATAGGTTGTTGTATCTTCTTCCAGGTAATTATGGCTGTATGTTTTTTTTAGAAGTATTTGTCCCTCAGATTACCTTATTGAATGTGTTAAAGGAACTAAGTGACAAAGGCAAAGTCATAGCAAAAATAATCTTTCACGCAAAACAAGGAGAAGTAATTATTAGAAAATATTTTCTATCTTGGTTCTGTCCAGGCTGAGGGCAGTTTATTCTTCCCAAAGCTGAGGGAAGAGTGTAAGACAAAAGGGCATCCTGAAGCTTAAAGATGATCTTAAGGAGAAGCACCACTAAGAGCTGGTAGGTACAGGAGGGCACAAATATAATAAATACTATTTTTAAAGGTTGTTGAGGCTTTTTACAAAAGCCACTGTGGTGTTCAAAGGGGCAGAGTGCTTCCAATCCACTTCCTCAGGAGAGTTGAATACAGAGGTCCTGCAGTTTCAGAATCCCCATGGACTGCTTCAGGGTTTAAGAGGCTATTTCTCGTGCAAGGCACACATGGGCAGGTTTAGAGTGGACCTGGCCATGTTGTGTCTGGCATAGGTCTCTAAAAACTCCACAGTCACAGTGACAGGAGGCCAAGAGCCAGCACCATCCAGCCAGGAATAAAGAACAGCCTGGAGTGACTTTACAAATGCTTTCAAGGAACATTGAAAACTTAGGCAATGGAAAAAAGAAAACTGTTTGTTGCTTTAAGCTTTTGTTCTGCCTCCTGACTTTGAGTGAATAAATACATGATGCTTGTTTAGAAGTGTTTGGGTTACCCTGCAAACTGAGATTCTGACAGATTTCCACAAAAAAGGCTTGCTTGTGCCAAATTCAGATGGTCCAGTCAGTTGAATAAATGGCATAAGAAACTGGGAAAGGCATAACTAGTCTGGGGTGTTTGAACTGCATGTTCCCATGAAGGGCACTGAGGGGTGTGCACACAGCAGAGGACTTGCACAACCCTACAAGTTCTGCTCCAACATCACACCTTCCCTAATTTTTGTAGTCTCTGTGCACATGGCCTTGGTATTCGTTCAGTTGTTAGATTTGTCATGACCTCTGCTTATATAGTGTGTATTCAATGATTGGAATATATGTAGCTAAAACAATTAAATAATAACCTACCTACTATCCACCTGTGGACTTCAGAAATTTTCTCAAGTCTTGAACTTCTTCTTGTGTCCTTAGGTTTTCATAGCACAAGCTAAAACAATCCATCCAAATGCAAAGTATATGTTGTGGGGTTTTGTGCTCTTTAGAAAAAATCGTTGCCTAATAGTTGCCTAATGACTGCTGAAGGGCATCTGTGAACCTCTCATGTAAACTTAAGTTTAAGTAACTTACAAGGAAACTCGTAAACATCTGTTTTGCAAAGAGTGGACAACATGTAATTATATGTACATGCTATCATTTTTAAATAACCTTTGCTTCACATCAGACAAATTCAGATGGGTTTCTTACTATGTGGACAGTTTTTCAGTTGAATATCATTGCAAGGCTGATTATGCAGCATTGTCATGTGCCCTCTGTATCACTGTGGCTGTTGTGTGACCAGAATTTGGACCATGCTAACACAATTAACTGAAATATACTGTTCTTAAGATAATTATTTACAGTACTGTGTTGTATCACCAAGTGTCATTGCGAACATTTTAAAAACCATTTTTAGGATAGAATATTTTTAAATGGCTTACAATACAGGACCCTTTATCACTCATATGCTAGATCATGTATTTTACTACAATATTTTCAGACATTTTACAGTGTTCCTTGGGGATCCAAATCCTGCAAGTTTGTTTGACATGTACCGAAGTCACCTGTTCTGCACTGTGATAAATAACTCTTTATAAGAAAATACTTCTGTGGATTTGAAGTTGAAGAAATACAGTACATTCATCTACACAACGAAGGGATACATATTTTGCAAGAGACTCACTTAAATCTATTTAGGCTAGCTGGGATTGTTTGACTAAAAAAGAACACACTAGGGAAGCCAGTTGCCCACTTTCATTCTTTTTTAATGTATGAAACATCTTTTTCAGTCAAAGAGGCATAGATGAAACTTAAGTGGTACAGCAGATTCTAAATCAGAGCTTGAGACTTAAACGAGTTTTGCTGCTGGGACTCAGGAATAATTATTAAGGCAGATAATGCCAATACCATTTATAATCTGTAACAAGATAATGATAGGAACATAAAATGAAGCATTGAAGTAAGTATGGCTTTTTATTACTGATGGTGAAGTAACATGAACGTGCCCAGGGAAGTTGAGAGCAAAGCCACCTGGTGCAATGCTTGAGAAGCCTTTCTGTGGGACTGCACAACTTAAGAGGTACATCAGTTTGATAAAATTCCAAACTGCTCTTTCCACTCTAACTTGTAGTTCCCAAATGTATAAATTCTTAAGAAGAAGAAAAAATAAAAAGGGGAATAAAAATGTATTTGGGTTCTATATGTGTTCGGGAAGTTCCTTCAAAACATTTCTCGGTACATTTCCATCTGAAATGAGAGACATTCAAGTCCTACTAAAAAAGGCAGTGCTCTATTTTCAGAGGCCTTCAAGAACAACTGTAAGAATTGAAGGAAAAACTTGTTTTAAGGACTGTTCTGTTCCATACTTATTTTATGCACTAAATAATGTAGTAAATGGTTGGACTTTTAACAAAGGATATCCTTTCTGCAGTAATTTCTGAAATATGAAATATGACCTTCCCGCCTCCTCCAAAGAATTTATGTTCCTATGACCTACCTTGCTTGCATTTTAGGTGCCTATATCCATCATTCTCATCCTCAGAACTCCCACTCAGCAGCTGCCTATTTTGGCAGCACTTATAGTCTGTCTATAGCCATCCCCGGTTTTTACATTATGGATCTGTACAGACACGAAATTGTACTTTTGAGAACACTCAGAAGCAGCGTTGGCTCAACAGAGTCAAGCACCTTACCAGCAAAGTTTATTTAAAGGGCAGGTGAAATAAGCACCTGCCTACTGTAACAAAAAGTTAGAGCTGGCAAAAAAACCCACACTCAACAACCCAGTGTTCCAAAATAAAGTATTTATTATTCATTGGCAATAATTGTTTCCTGGTTTAAAAAAAAAAAAAACAACCCCAAAAAACAAACCAAAAACAAACAGCCAACAAACCAACAAAAAAACAAAACACCAAAAAAAACCCCAACCAAACAAAAAACCCCCAAAAAACCCAAACCAACAACAACAACAACAAAAAAAAAAAAACAAAACCAAAACTAGCATGATTGAATTATTTTTCTTCTTATTTTATCAGGTAGTTAGAAGGGTAATGGGAAAGGTCAAAGAGAGTAGTTTTGCTTGTTCTGAAGAAGCAGACAAAATGGAGAGCTGTTAATGGAAGTCCCCAAAGTAATAGTCCACTTGCTTCCGTACAGTTAAAGCAGCTGTGTGGGCTCTCCTGGAGTGCCAGCCTTCTCAGACAGCTGCCTGAGCTGGTGGTGCCATTAGTACCATCCTGCACCACAGTCCAGGAAAACAACTGAGCACATAGTGAGATGGGAGACAAGGTGATTAGCTACTGGTTTAGGGACTCATTTGAGAGGAGACAGGATGCTGCTTTTACTATAACCATTTCTGTTCCTCACTTACATTAGTAGGACAAAATACAGAAAGGGTCTTGGAAGGAAGGGCTGGAGCACAATCTCTGTCCAAAATGAGTGCTGTAATCTTTAGCCAGCAGTGTTATTTTGTTTGTGTTTTCAGTGAGTCCCTTTCTTCTTCATCCTCTGCTTCCTGCTCACAGCTTCCCAAATCGTGAATTATTTTCTTCATAGTGGTGTGGCTGCAATGAGAGTATGCCCTTCCTAATCCTTTACAGAAGTCTTTAGTCCCAAGGGCTGATTGCGTGGGAGGTAGAAGATACGGATTTAATTACATTTGAAGGCAGTGGCCCTTTAAAGTGAGCTGGTCGATCCCTAGCCTTCATTTCTAGTCTGTTATCCAAGAGACGGTATCACTAGAACATGTATTTTAAAAGGAAACACAGGACAGCAAGTGAAGAGTTGCAGATGAGGAGAACAATTCCTTGAGGAAGAGGGTGGTGGGTGTCCTGTGTACAGCCAGTCATGGGAACCCAGAGAACAGACCTCAAACACAAAAGCACCAACTGTTTTGTGTCATAAGAGATATGGATTTGGCCTTGAAGTAAGAAAACCCCTCACCGTACGCCTGGAGCTAATAGTATCATTTGTACTTACATGTCAGGTGGTGGCTATAGGAGGGAAGAAAAACAAAAATGTCAGGTAGTTGCTGAGCTTCCATTTTCACACAGCTCTCTCCTTTCTTTTCTTCAGGTATCAGCCTCTTGCTATTCTAGCTATGTAGTAGACTCCAAACAGATCACTTGATTTGTATTTGTCTGTGCCTGGAGTGAGTGACAACAAACCCTTCAGTTTGCATGTATGCCCACGACTTGGAAGTGTTTTCCAGCGTTCGGTCCCACATTGTCTAGTCATTTATTTCTGTCAGAAAATTCATGTCATTTTATTGTGATATAACACTAAGAAGGAAAAAATCCGCATTGTGTTTGTAGGAGGACAGAGATCTAGATGTCATGGTTTGGATGCTCATTTGAAGCAATAGAGTCCAATGCTCAGGCAAAGGTGTGTGTGTGTGAGCAGAGCTTAAACCTCACTTGCCTCAAAGCCTCAATAACTAACTTGAATGTTCACTTCTGTCAGGGCTTATCTGTATGTAAGACAACTTCAGGTCATTATCCATCTTAGTAATTATCCATTATCTAAACTTCTTTGGAATTCAGACCTGAAGTTCACATATCAGTATGTCAGTATTCAGCATAAGAACGTGCTAGTTTGGTATTAAAAAATTCTTTAATTAGAAGTGGTGCATTTAACTGTTGCTGGATTGATTTTCTGGGGTTTTTTTGTGCCAATAGGAGTAGATCTTGATGTTGCTATTTTAATACTGATCTAAGAGGCATTTTTCATTGTTTTCACAAATAAATTGTAGGTGGAAAAGTTTTAAATGATGAATCACGTATTTTTGATGATACTTTGAGGAACACTGTAGTCCTATAGAAGTGTGTAGCAGAACACAAAAGGTGGGTAATATGTCAGATTTGCATGGGAGACTGCAGATTGAACACAGATGGAAGACAGTTCCCAGATCATAAGGACCTCCCTTCTTGAGATGCTGCCATTTTCATGTGATGTGCAGCCAGAGCCTTCACTAGAGGTGTTTAGGCAGATTCCCCTTTTACAATAGAAAGGACGAGTGTTCAGAACATTTTTAGTACAAGTCCAGAATCTTTTTCTTTCCATTGTATGATCCTTCCAGATCTGGTTGTGTTTTAAAAGCTGTATATGAGGCAGGTCTTTTGTTAAGAAATGAGGAAGATTATAATATTTAATCTCATTTGGGATGAAAAGCCTTCTGTTTTCAAAACTATGATAAGATTATTATATTCTCTTTGCTATTTAGGATTACTGACTGGCAAAATTTACTTCATACATAAAATCTATTGTTTTGGATGAATGTTAATTTAAGTATTATCATCATCAGAATGGGCAGGCCTTTATTATGGACAGTGCTTTCAATGGTGGCCAAAGTGGCATTCTGTTTTACTGAGCTTAACTTAGTCTTTCAAGCCCTGTAACACTGTCTTTCATTGCTTGAACTGAGGAAGTATGTGTGTAGGCTATCATCTGTGTAAGTATAATTTCCCTAAGCTTCAGCTAGGTAGCAAAAGGCAAAATGGTTGTGGACATGTGACCATTAGCACTCACGCATTCACCACCAAGACCTATTTTAACAGAAATTAATGACAGTAAAAGGGGCTCAGATCACTTACACCTGAAATCATTAATGTATTTATTTAATATTAATGTTGCATTACCTTTAACACCTCACTGGTGTGCTGAATGTGTGCAACATATTTATTCATATTAAAATATGACAAACAACAAACAAAAATATGACAACAAACAAACAACAGTTGGTGACAAACAACTTTTAAACATCAAAGTCCAGATAAAATCATGCAGGAGTTAAAGTGTCTTTTTATAAAAAGTGTAGCTCAAAAAGTAAACAGTTTATTTTGTTTATTTTGATTTGCAAAGCTATTCTTCCACATGAGGAAACCAGACAATTCAAATGAGTTTCTAAGCCTCAAAAAGTACAAGCTAGAGGGAGACTTTGTATTTAAAGTCCATTGCGATCTTATTTGCCACTGTTTTCTCACAAGAAAAGAACAAAAGTATGTCTTAATATTTTTGCATCTTCATAGATCGAGAAATTTGCCTTCCCGCACTTAAAAAGAAGTGCTGGAAAAGAGGGTTATTTTGTTCCTTGGGCCAAGTTCTTTAATGGCAAATCACAGTGTGGAAAGAATGCATCTGTCCAAGTTATAAATCCTTAAAACGAGCTCTGATGGAAAATCTGGAGTAGTTTCACAGGGGAATCTCCTCAACTTCATGTGAGGAGCCCCACTGCTGCTTTTCTAAAGCAGGTGCCCAGTCCATCTAGGAATGGTCTGGTTGATACCCAAGAGTGGCTTCTTGCTCATGAACAAAATAGGCATCAACAAAGCAGGGATGTTTTTGTTCTGCAAATTACTTCATGATTCCCAGTCAGGCCTGAGATGGTTGAAGTTTTTTCTCTGTTCTTCTGTGTTGTGATACTGGTGAGCCACAAAGGAAATCTTTGTGCAAAACTCAGTTCATATTTCCCTTTACTTTTAAAAACTTGACTTTACTTACTGTGGTTTTATTTACTAAAGTGAATGCAGGACTGGTCATGAAACTTATCCTGGCAGTGACACGTATGGGACGTAAGATTCATACAGGTTTAAAGTATAGGAAGTCTCATTCAGGGGAATGGAATGGGGCCTCTGGTGGAGGGCCATCATTGCTATTGCTGTCCTAGATGCCCAGAAAAGTGCAAATATGGCTTTCTTTTTATGATTCTTCCTTTGGACAGGCACAGGTGTTCCTTCCCATATCAGCTGTTTCTTCCAAGGGAGAACTCTTTAGCCAGAAACTGTCAGAGACAGCCATGGCCCAAGCTTTGGCAGGCTTGGATGATGTTAAAGTGTGTGTACACATACAGGAGAGAGAGGGAATTTCATATATTTCAGTTAGTTTATTTAAATTAGAGAATGCTGGCATTGTCCTTTTGACCAAATTAATTTCTTCACACATCCCTGCTACGAAGACCAAAGCATGTTCTCTTATATCTGTCACTACTGTAGCATCACACCAGCTTACAGAAGCATCTCAGTGTGTCTCACCATTCAGGACAGTCAGCAGCTTTGTCTATCACATACGCCCTCTCCGTCATCACTTCTGGGATACATGTATGTCAACATTAGTGGGAAAGCTTTCTTTGTAAGGAAAACCAGTTTGGTACTAAGGAACCAGAATCTAAGGTACACATTTTGGGGATGGAGGGTTACTTGGATTAGTTCTCCTTTTGTTGCACGGACTAAATGCTGGTTCGTGAATGCAGTGCATTCAGCGTGCTCTTGAAGCATATCTCTCCATTTCATTTCAAGTGAAGGGGATCTCTGAGAGAGCACAAGTGACAGGAGACTGTGACAGGAGACTGCCTTTAGAAACACACTCGTTATCTGAACTAAAATGCTAAGACAGATTCACTTTCTGAGTGATGTCTCCAGGTGTGACACACCCAGCAGAGAATCCTGGTCTTCCTCACTCTAGTAAAATTGAGATACTAGATTTAATCAATGTTTTATGTAAAAGCTGCATTGAATATGTCCTGTATTTTATTGTAATTTTACTAAACAGATGCTGAAATATACTTTAAAATTAAAAAAAATATATCTAAGAAATAATTCCATGCTGTACAGGCAACTAGATGGAGTATTTATAACAGAAAGTATCAAGGTCGATTGTTTTGGAGCATTGCTTTGTGTGGCACTGTAGTACTGTCTCCTGTTAATTCAGGAAGCTCGAGGCCAATATTAATAACGGCGGTGGTGTCGCTCCCTTGGCAAGTACCGCTGCCCAGCAGCAGAAGTCTGCAGAGAGGCGCTGGCTGGTTGGGTCCTACTCAGCTGCAGGATGAGTATCTGGCTCCTTCCTGCGGTACGTTATTGCTATTGCACAGGACCGAAGAGTAGCTGTAGTCAGCCAGTAAACAACGATTAAACTAAAGCAAATAGGTGTGATTCTTCTAAAAGGATGAATGAGCCCTTTCATTCTATAAAGAGTTAAGTTTTTAGCTAGGCAATAAACAAATTACTTAGCAAACCTTACACACAAATACATACTCAAAGAGGCTTATACTGTTAGCTTTTGTCTGGCACAGATGCATCAAAAGCCTTGCCCATGTGCCATTAGTGAATACTGGCCTCAAACACATGTATGCAATTAATTCTGAGTTGGGATTTGGGAAGAAATAGGAAGAAAGAGAGTACATTAAGTCAGTACAAATGTTACTTAGGTGATCATATCACAAACTGTAAGTGAAACTTGGAAATATAAACCACCCCCCTTAAAGCTGGGTAAGTCATCTAAATCTTGCCAGTGATTGTTGAAGAGTATTGTTTCTATTCATTTTCTTAGCTGGGATTAGTGAAGTTTTATTTAATTGTATTTTTATCTGAAAATCACTGAGTAGTGTTGATGGATACATGCTGCTATTTACAAAATAGAATTGTACTATAGGGATTCTGACATTTTGGTTAATTGGTATGTATCTTTCTAAATGGTTTTTATTCCTTAACTCATAATTGTTCTCATTTGCTCAGTGGGATTCAGAAACAGGGTTTGTGGAATGTCATTTAATACTCATTTCATTTTGTTAAATGAAATGCATTGACTTCCCGCTTGCCTATAAATTAAGTCATTCTAGTTTCATTTTCTGGACATATATTTTTAATTGTGCAAATATTTTTTCTTCTCATGTAATTTGCCTAATGTTACAAAAAGTGCCACCCCAGATCCCAGCTTTATTTATAGCAAATGAGTTTCAGTGTGTTTTCTAAAGTCAGTTAAAGCCAGACATAAATTAGATTCTTGATCTGTCTCTTATGACAGTCTAAATGTGAACCATTGTTTTCAAAGTTAGCCCTTTTCCTTGCTAAGTGCAGGACTGAAACTAATAAATTATTCTTTTGCAACCCAGAGAAATAACCTTCAATAAGAAAATACTTATCAGTCAGATCCTGCCTTCCAGTTGAGTTTCCCTTGGTGTAGAGGCAGTGGGAAGGAGAAGGCATCTCATTGCAATATGATTTCCTCGCTCTATTCTAACATTAGTCGATGTGTTGCCCAGCTTCTCTTTATAAATACAAACAGCTTCAGGGACACTCCAACATGTGTTTTTCTACCCACAATTTATTAGCCAAGAATAGCTACGTTGAAATAGAGTTGTGGTCATGCCCTTTTCTTTGGCAAATCCTCTTCATCAGGGGCTCTGGGACTTGTGTAGGCTCTGGTGGGTATTCAGCATCCAGGGTAGGCCACACACTGGAAAACAGCCCAGGAAACAGATATACAGCCGTTACGGCCCATTTGTAGCATACAGGAGAATAACAGAAACAAGTCATCAATCTCTTCCTCTATAGGCATGATTTGAATGAGCATCTATGGGTGAAAAGCTCTAAGTGCTATATGCTACCAATTGTCTCCAATGGCAACATTTTAAGCAGAGTAAATACGTTACACTGGATAGTCACATGGCCCTTTTATTAAGGTAACAGTGCCATATTTCCACTTTGGCTGACTTAAAATCCTGTTGTTGGGGCCTTGTAATATTTTCTTTTCCTCTTATTCCAAATGTTTAAAGAAAAAAGAAAAGGATTATGAAACGTGTTGATGTAACCCACACATAGAATAAAAGACAATCCTTCTGTGCTAAAAAGTGGTATTGTGTATTGCTGTGAAGCATTGCAACCCAGGTATACTTCTAGCAACATATTTTGTGATGGGTAACTTTTCTTTCTATTTCTCCAGCCCTTGTTTGCTACAAGAGGAAAGAAAAATCTGTGGAAATCTTGCTGTTGCCTACAGATTCCTCTTAGGAAATGGAATTCTTAAAAAATTTGAGTTTTGAAAAATCTCCCTTACACCCAAAAGTATTAGGATAGTATCGTGCACAGAAAAGAACATGAGAGTGAGCACTGGGGGACAGCATTTCAATTATTTTGTGCTAATGAATGAGGATACAGTTGTCTCGTAGAGACTAATTTAAAGGACAAGTGATGAGAACTGGGTTCTATCTGCTTATTCCCACATATTTAGGAAGGAAATTTTCATATAGCAGACAAATTTTGAAGTATTTTTCAAATATAACCTATCCTCCTAAATGGCATGAAAATCTGTCATGAGGTCTTGGCATAACTCAGTTGGCAGCAACTGTTGTTCTTCCCAAACAGCAGCATTGGCACATAAGGGAGTGACAGAGGCATACTCTAAGTATGGAAAGCTGTCTTCTCAATAGCGACAGAAGACCATTTTCAGATCTGAAACTCTATATTCTGCAGCAAGCAAACAAAAGTATGCAGAAGGATCCCGATTCTTGGAATATGGATTTTCCCACCAAGTCTATTTATAAAACTACCCAATAAAAAAGCATATAGAAGAAATGATTTCGACTCAGAATATCTGGGTTGTATTCCCAGCTCTGTTTGCCCTTCAGGGAGCCACATTAAAAAAAAAACAAACAACAAAAAACAACAAAACCCCCCAAAAAACAATCCTTCAAGAAAGCCTTTATACCCCAGTTTCCCTACATCTAACCTACATCTACAGAAATAATAAATAGTAGGTGTGATCTCATTTGTGTCTGGAAAGCATGTTTTGCTGATTTAGTGGAAGGCACTAGCAAAGTGTCGTGCATTATTATTGCATTAGGCTGACTGTACTGAAATCCATCAGTCATTTCCCACTTGGCACTGATTGTGGGTGGTAACATTTCTGTATTAGTCTTAAAGAGGATGCACTTAGTATTAGTATTAATTATTATATATATTAATTATATATGTATTAGTCTTAAAGAGCACTGCCTGATGTATAATTACAGTTTATGATTAAAGCATTTTCTAAGAAAGGCAGTAACCTGCGAGATCCTTTCTTTCACTGTTAAACTACCGCATTACGACGTGTATTGTTTCATTACAGATCCTGCCAAGCAGCTCTACTGTGCTTCTTACAGCTATGTGTGAAGTATCGAGGTGAAGTTCATAACTATATTTGGGTATCAGAGTTTATTTCCTCTACTCTTTTGAAGGTTAGCATGACGAGCAGTTGAGGAATGCTAGGGCGAACCGTCGTTAACATGAGCAGGCTGTGCCCGGGCTCGGATTGCCCTGCTGAATCCTGTTTCGTGTCGTGAGCAGTTAAATCACCCGGCGCCGGAATGAGGCTGGGACCACACAAACACAGCATCGAGTCTGTTCCATTATCACGCTGCAGAGAGTGGTCCTCTGCGTCGCAGATAGCAGCACCTCTCCCACACGTTGCCAGTGGTCAAAGCCTGGCGTTGGAGTCAAATGCTCCCCAGTCCGACGTGCCTGCCTAGTGGGGCGGCAGGATCGGAAGCTGGGAGGGAAGTGAGTAAGCCAGTGGCCTGGCCCAACACTGGCTGCCAGGCAGGGTGCTGGAGCGAGCCCTGGAGAGGGGAGGAAGTGTTGCAACAACTAACACTCATGTCTGAGTTCTTCTCTGAAACAGCCTCATCATAGAAAAATCTAAGATAAGAGGATTTTTGGGAAATATTACCGCACAGTTAATGCAAGATGGAATGATCTGTTTCTAGTTCTGAAAAGAGGGGGAGCATACACAGCTCTTCCTTAGAGGTGCTCAGCACCCAGCGAAAGGGAGCACCCATAAAAAGTAGTCTGTTGCATGAAGTTACTGATTTTTTATCTTCTGATCTGCATGACTTTTCTATCCTTCTCAAACTGAGTATTATCAATGATGATGCACATTGGAGCTTTATGTTTTCCTGAGGAGTTAAACATAAAATCTCTAAGAGGTCCATAGTTACAATGATACTTAAAAACTGTGGAGGAGGGGTTCTTTCTTTCTCTATATTTACATCAGAGAATTTCATGTAAAAAGAATATAGTGGCATGTGTACATTCTTACAATTTAATATGTCTGTCTACATGCCCTTCATTTTTTACAACTGACTCCTGAGCAGTTGGGTTGATGGAAGAATGAGATGAATGAGAAGGGCATCCTATGGGGAAGGGGGGGGGGGAAACAGAAGCAAGTGGTGATCCCTACAGAAAGGAAATTAAATGTGACATTCCACTGCCAACTGGGTGTTGGTTTGCTATATTGCCTCCGTCAACAACTCTTCACTGTTATGATTTCTTTAAGGATTTTTCTGAAGTGAAAAACCTCCTCTTTTACCATTGCCTCCTCCCAGTGCTGGTTTTCTACCGTTGCATAGCTATCAAAATACTGACCATTAGTAGAATTTCAGTATGGTGTGGATTATAAATCTTTTTTTAACAAAATACTGTTTACATTATTTATGCTTGACACTTTTAAATTAATGATGAAAGAAAATTAAGAAGGGGGTGTATGGGTGGGTCAAGTCCTTCTTTGAATACTAGATGTTTACAAAGCAGCTGCTAGAATAAAATTTCCTTGGCTGCTTAGTGAGAGGATAGTTCAAATTGTAGTCAAAATTAGGATTGGCACACCAGATTATGTGTGGGTGTGACAAGTGAAAAAGGAAATGCTTGGTAAAGTATTTTTATTTGTAATGTGAAACTAACCTAAAATAATATTAGTGGGTATTAAATTCTCTGTGTTCCAGTGGATCAGTTCATTGGAATACAGAAAATAGTTCTGCTTATAGTAATAGTCAGAGAATATTTAGATAAATCACTGAAGCTGAAATATTAGTAGCAGGGAATACATGATGCTATGGGTGTGGTATGTGTCTTTTATCATCATGATTTCATATTGTTCTAAATATGTGTTCATATAATCTTTAGAGTCTCCACAGAAGCATTCATTATATATTGTTACAGAGCTGAAGAAACACTTTCTTAGTTACAGTTGGCTTTAAAAAACATTTTAGTGGAGCCTTTCATGTCCCTCATTTGTAACAGCAAAAAAAGAGTTGGTATCTTTTCTCAGTGAAAACACAGATGACTGATGCAGGCTTCTGGGTGCAGCAGGGAAATTTAGGGCCCCCTCTAACAGCAACATCCTTTGGCTTTGGGAGAGCTGAATCTGCTTCCACAGTTTAATTCTGTGGAGTTATCTGAAGTTCTAAAGCCGTTGAGAAAGCTATGGCAAACCAGCTGGTGATCCACCTGCAGGAATATGGGAAGAAATAGGGTAGACCAAACAAGTTTTTTTGTCTCTTTTAATGAAGAGGGAGAAAATATGTGACAAAGGTACTCAGATAGCAAAGGAGTCCTTAGCATGTGAATGTGGACTGAGCACTGTGGGTGGAAAGGGAATGTTGGTTCTCTGGGTAAGAGTCTGGACTGGGAATTGCATCCATCTTCCCACCCTGGCTCTATCACAGATTTCCTTAGTGAACTAAGCAAGTAGTTAATGGCTTTGGCCTCTCTTTTTTCTGTTGACAAAGTGGGATTCTGACCCCTTCCTCCCAAGGGTCTGTGAGGTTAAATGAAAGGATGTTTATAAAGTGAGCTCATATTGTTTTTATGGAACGGGTGCAGTTTCAACATTTTCAAATAATATTCTCAGCAGAGAAAGAACCTTAGATATTACATCTACTTACACAGTGATGCTGTCTTACATATATTCTTCCTCTCACTGGTAACATCCCACAGTTGTGGGAGTTTCTGTACAAGTCCTTTTTTCTGGAGCAAGGAGGGCAGCCACAGGCACCCCACGAAAGGGGGCCAGTGCCTGCTGCCAAGGGCCACAGATACCCTCCAGCTGTGTGTCACCACCACGCCAAGCTCTGCTAGTCCAAGCTGTGTCTGTGTGCTGGGACACCCCAGAATGGTGTGAGCATTCTTGGGGTGTACTTTTCCCTTGGTACATAGATGAAGGTGTCTGTTCCCCTTACCTCACCCTAAGTGAACCTGGTTCCCTTTGTGTGCAGTGTCAGTGTTACCAAATGCTGGGTCTGAGTCTGTATACGCCTTATGAAATGCCTTCAACCTCTCTTTTCAACCCCACCCCCCCCTCCTCCCTTATTTTGGAGGATGTAGTTCAGCTGGTCCTTTTCAACCTTTTGTTGATAACTGCCATTTTTGTGCTGCCTGTTGCTAAGTATTTGGTGCTGCTCAGTCTCACCCTTCTCCCCCTCCTCTTTTGGTGGAGAAAGGATGCAACATATTTCCAGAGTATATACTTACTCTAGTTCCAGCGATGAGACTACTGTACATCTGGTGCACAGTCTGCTCTGTGCACATTACAGCACACTGAACTGTAGGCGAGGGGACAAATGACCTGTCCCAGTGCAGCGGGACATGGTGACTGCTGCAGAAGGTGTCACAGAGGAATCACCAGGTGCAGGATGACCAGCAACAATCCAAAGATCTCTTACCAAAACACAGGCACATGTCTCTGCTATCACTTTCTCTTAGGCAGCCCCAGAGAGTGAAAGTTGGTGGTGGGTTGTGCATAGAGGTAGAAACACGGTGGGAGGTGGAACTGTGGTAGATGTGACTGATTTATGACAGAAGTTTCCTTTACAGTCATAAGGGGAATTTTGCTTGGTCACAGCAAGTTTGAACCCTCATGAAACAGCCTGAATCATTTGAAGTTAAAATAAAACAGAGAATGGCAGGGGGAGGTGCATGGCTGTTAAAAAGTAAAAAAAAAAAAAGGGGGGGGGGGCAAAAAAACAACGTTAAAATTGTTTCCTTTGGTGCTGACTTCTTAAATGGGAATGTGATACAGAATAGTTCTGGTGTGCAAGCCAACATTTGTTTTAAGAATTTTTATTGTCTTTTCTCTCTTCCCCCTCCCCCCCTTGCCCTCCCTCTCTGGTCTGCAGATTTACACTGACTGGGCTAACCACTACCTAGCAAAATCTGGCCACAAGCGGTTGATCAAGGATTTGCAACAGGACATTGCAGATGGAGTGCTGCTAGCAGAAATCATCCAGATCATCGGTAAGACCACGGCTGAGAGAAGCACTGTGGGCTAACTCCTTGCATGGGGGAATATATAATTCAAGTTGAATGTATTTAACAATAAGATGAACCCTGAATAATACAATTTGACTGGGTCCATATGTCTCTGATATTTGTGTGATTCGTCCTTGTCTTAATTAAAAAATATGTTTATGTGAGCATGTTTGGAAGTGGCTGTTTAACCATACTGTAAATGGCCAGAACTGTATCTTGCACACTTTGAATTGTCAGAAATGAACGCTCCATTAAACCATATGTCTCCCATGTGTGCATTTTGTTAGTTGGAGTGGCTCATACTTTCTGGGATGCCTTGAAACTGTATCCTGACCCTGCAAAGACAATTGTGGAAGATTTCATGTCAGCAGTTATTTTGCAGGGGCTGAAGAATTAGCAGCGACCTCCTTCGCACTTCCCCCTTTGCATGATTTGGCATGTGGAAGCAACTGCTGCTAACAAGAGTGTTGTTACTGTACAACCGAGCTTTACTTAGGAAGGAGCTCTGTGTCAACAAAACTCTGTGCACTTTATTGCTGTGTCTTTTCTGCTTTTCTTCTGCTTTTTGGTTTTTTTTTTTTTTAATTATTATTTTTAGGTCTTTTTTTTTCCTTCTTTTTGGCCAGTGGGTGGAAAGGAAAGTTTTATCTCATTGTTTACATCTGCTTTTCTCCTCACTGTTTTTGTTTAGCAAATGAAAAGGTTGAAGATATCAATGGCTGTCCCCGGAGCCAGTCTCAAATGGTAAGAATAAAATATATTTTTAGTCTATATTGGCATCTCTACGCTTTCCTAAAATGCTTTTAAATAATGATTTATTTAAACTGTGAATATTCTGTCCCACATTTACAGTTAAGTCCTAACTCTTGTATAATGTTCCTGGTACTTTTTTTTTCTACCTGTGCTTAGTGTTTGTCACTTCAGTTCTGTGCTCGATAACTTTGGGTTTTGAGGTAACCCAGTAGCAAAACTTCATCACTTCTAATTAATCCAGACTGCCTTAGCAGACCTGTTCTTCTGATAGTCCAGATAATTTAATTTAGTTTCATTTTTAAGGGCAGTACATCCAAGAACAGTTTTTTAAGTTGAGTCTTTCTGTCTGGAAAACTGGTTTGATGAACAAGACTTGCCAATTATTTTTGAATATAAATAGCTTGTTGGATTGTCCACTGTAAAGTCCAGTTAGATGCACTGACTCCAAGGCTTTCAGAAATAGCACTTTAGTCATACAGCTCTCTGAGTTATAGCTGGCAGCTGCTTAAAGACATTTGAATACTCTCAGGCAAGAAGCATTTTGTGACTGTGATTCATATGGAGTCTTATTAATCTTTTACTGTGTTTATGGCTAGTCAACTACATTTAATAAGATAAAGCCTCCTTAGAAGGCTGTGGAACTGACAGGTACAAGATCTGAGCCTCAGTAACATCACAATGCATTTACTGAATCATTTGCAGTTCCAGTCATGCTCCCCCATGCTGAGGAGTTTGTTTTTCTGTTCACATTCAAGTAGTGCATGAATAAGGTGCAGGATTGTGTAGCTGGCAAGGATTTTGGAGTATAATGATTTGGATGAGTTTGCATAATAGCAAACTGCTGAAGCTGGGCTTAAAAATAGAGATGGAGTAGAAAAAGAAATTAAACTTATTCAGTGCACTTTCTAAAGGGGGAAGGAATTTACAGCTATTTTTCTGTGAAGCTGCAAAAGGTAAAAGGAAAAATTTTGAGTACCAGTAAAGTGGAAAATGAGGTCTTTTGGTTCTTACTTTTTAAAAAAGATGTGTATGTTTAGAATAAGGTTTTTCTCTGGCTTTCAGGCTTTTTGAAACACTCCATGGTAAGAATATATGCAATTTCCTTAATAATAGTTATTATTTTAATTACTCATATTACAGCAGCACCTAGTGGCCTCAGCTGAGAATGCTGGGAACTCCAGTGTGGAACTGTAATATTACACACACAGATCGAGAGATAATGGCTCTCTAATCACATTAAAACCTGCCATTCCAGACAGACAAGACAAACAAGAGGAGGCAGAAGCACAGAAGAGTGATATGATTTCCCAAGGTTATGTAATTGGTTAGCAACCATCTAGGATTGCTTAGGGACCCACCACTGATGTCTATTGAGTTTCATTTCCATGAGAGAAAGCTGAGCTGCAGAGAGAACTATTTACTCTAGTAAGTTTGCATCTCCAAAGCAGCATTATTTGTGTTTGTTCCCTATTACCAGGTAAATCTTTATGTGGCACAGGGATTCTGGATTTCATCTCTAGCTCTGCTGCAGTTATGCATGCTCATGCTGCAGCAGTGCCTGTGGGAAACTGCATCCATCTTCCTTCTCCTCCCATAAGGCCACCTCTCAGCTCAGCCAGACTGAAGAATATGTCTCAGGTGCTCTGGGTCTCAAACCAGGTGCTTTGGAAACTCCTGTACATAGTCATACATCAGTGTCTGCACAGTGCTAAGGCATTGCATTTAGCCACTTTAACTTAGTAGAAACGTATTTGTTTATCCTTCTTTAATTCAGTCTCTATACTTCATTGTTTTACGAATTAAAATATATCTCTACAGTCTGGTCAGATTTATTTATTTTTATCTCTACAGTCTGATCAGATTATTTTCCTGCATTTTGACATAACAATCTTATACTGCTGATTTCTTCAACTGAGCTGGGAAATTTAAAATATACTGAAGTTAAAGTAGTTCAAACCTGTCAGCTCTCCTCTCAGAGCATCCCAGAGACCCTGCGTTTTGAATCTGCTTTCCATTTGTTTCCTTTGGGTTGTGCACTGAGCTAGCCTAGCTGAAGGTACCGCTTTAATGCATTTTCAGGTAATTTCCTTTGGCAGTGCTCAATTTTGTTAGCCTGCTCAATTAATGATAGGACAATTTTCCTTGTAACAGTGGACTCCTGGGTGTTTGCAATGTGCAGAAAAAAAAAGTGTAACAGTGGTCAAAGCTGGTTTATATGTTTGACATATGCCAGTATGTAGCAATGACGTGTCAGGATTTGTCAGAACACCAGCCATCAAATCAGCAATATATAGCATGTTTGTTAGCCTTTCATTCTTTGCTTTCATTTTAATTTTTTTAGTTCATAAACCTCAAGAATCCCACTACCCGTTTCTTTCACATGTTTTCATAATCCTTACTCTCATAACTTGCAATTAAGGAGAAATGTTTTCTGTATTCATGTGCCATTTGATACCTTTCCAAGGAGGTGATGTCTAAGACATTTTATTAGCTTGAAAGAAGCTAGAGACCACTGACATGGATTGTCTGCTGCTGGAAACACTTGATATCCTCTGTAGATGATACTGATATACATTCATAATTAATCACTACCAATACTCCCAAATTCTGTTCCACTCACCATTTGGTTTTCCTCTTGCCAATGGCTTCATCTTTCAAGGGATTGTTAAGACATCTCAATTCAGCTGTTATTAATTTGTAAACATATTTTAATGCTTATTTTATGTGTATAAAATACTGCTGCTTTAGTTTTCTTTTAGATAGGTCTATTGCAATGTCTTGCACTTTATGCTCGTCTTGGCAGTGATGTATGAAGTACTTGCAGGCAAGTTGAACTGCCTCCACAGGTCCAAGTTTATAAAAATTAAAACCTGTGAACCCCAGCAGTATCCAGTTTCTGCATAGTTAGCTTTAGAAGGATTTTCATGGCTGTCTTTATGTGCACATGTTTGATGTCACACATGGAGTCTGAGAACCTGAGATGTACTGGGGAATAAATTATTTCATATGCAAATCTCAGAAACTTTAAATAAATGAAACTTGCAGGAGAATTCACAATATTTGCTTGTTTGCTGGGTAAATCTAACATGGTAAAAAGACTTTAGTATTTCTTATGAATGCTTTCCATGAAGATTATAAGGATTTTATACTCTGTGTATTATAACAAAATTTGTGTGTCTACAGTGTCATATGGAGTCTTCTTGTCTTGCCTATTTTTTTCTCTACAGCTATGCATTCAAGGAGGGATATGATACTTCAGGGTTTTTTTTTTTTCATCATCTCTTTCATTCCTTTAAATGGAAAATAATACCACATTCATTTCTATCTTTTCCTTGTGTTAATTATTCCATAAGTATATCAATTAAGGAAACCTCAAATAATCTTTCTTTAGAAGATAACGGTCTTTCAAGGGTTTATGTTTTCATACAAGCAAAAGTTAATGTCTTTCTGCTTCTTTATATGCCATTTGTTTCTTTAATTTCTGTTGTAAGTCCCCTCATCATTAGAAAAAGCAGAATAATGTCCTGGGTAGCAAAATATACTATAAAGTTTTTCTCTAATGGTCCAGAGAGAAATAATTCAGATATTTTTTTCTTCCTGAACATACCAAAAATGTACTGGAAGTTCTGTAGTGTTTTGACCCTAAACAGAGCACGTCAAACATATAGTAAGCCTACAGAGTGTCAAATTTAATCCGTTCTGGGGTTGTCATAGAAAATGCAAGAGAATTGGAAAGTGTTGGACTGAAAATCTTTTTATGGTGACATTTACAGTGTTGTCCCTAGAGAATCTTACAAAACTAATTTTTCTATTCTTTCCTCATGCCGTGTATGGTGCTTTTCAGCTCTTTCAGCTGCATAAAGAGTAAAACAAATTCAGAGTTACCAAAAGTATTTAGTATATTGCTTTTCATGTTGGATTGATGTTGTCTTATTAGCTGTTTTTTCTTCCTTCAAATTAGCTCTTGTTACTTCCCATGAGATGTCTGCGCCAGTACACGTCTATGCACAAAAGCATCCTTAATTGTAGTTGGTAGCGGGGTTTTTTTCATAGTTATTAAAGGGTTGGAGAGACCCTTCTTATTAAAAGGTTCCTAATGTAGTTGCATGAGTTTAATGAAGACTATTTTTCATTTTGTCAGTCTTTGGCAGATTTTTCTACCAGTTTGTATAACCAAAGGTATGCTTCAAAGGTAATTTTTATGGTTGAGGATATAGACATGCTGCAGTCAAACATAGGAAGTTGAGTTCAATAAAAATACAGGTCTTGCTTACCACATCCTGGAGATCAGGAAGCTGGAAAATGTGTTTGAGCTGTAGCACATTGCCAAATGGATATGAACATCTAGTAAAAAGCTGCAGTTAGCAGAGGGGACACCATCTTTGGGTGAGTAGCAGTGTATCTGTGAAAAAGTAGGAACCAGTGACTACAGCACCAGTAAGATCATTTCTATAACATTGTACTTGATTCCATTAATAATGCCTTTAAAAATATGTTAATAAAATAAAAATGTTGAAGAAAAGAGCCACAAGAATGCCAGCAATTTTGTTTTATTCAATGAGACTGAAGAAGAGTTGTGTAGTTTAGCAAGAAGAAGGTGGAGTAAGTGACTCAGTCTCTGCTTAACCAGGGAACATTTTTCTGATAGAGAAAACTTCCTATTACATAGTTTAAGAAGTGTGTAAATCCTAAAGCTGAAGTAGGGCAAAGTGACCATGTCTATACTAGTAAATATTGCTCTGTAATTTGTTTGGCAGATGTGCTTTGTAGTGTTCCTGGAGTCTTACAAAAGCCCCCAGTGGCTCCCTCTCTGCTCATGTGCTTGAGTTTTTCTCCAGAGGAAGCCAAGGTTGCAAGAGGATGAGGTGCATGCAACTCCCTTCTTATCAGGGAGTCAGCCTGTGGACAGGATGAACAGGTGGAAATGAGCTGCCAAGGGTGCCCTATAGTATGTATCCTTCCCTTCAGAACAGACACCCGCACTCAGACTTGCTTTGGCAGGGATGTGCTAAGCAGACACTGTTGAGTAACATCCCTCAGTACCCAGGAACATCAGTGTCCAAGGATAAGAATATTAGCCTTAGCATTCTGTGTCTAACAATTGTTTGTTCGAAAGAGGATAATTCTGTATAAAGTGAGCATTGTTGGTTCTACTCAGCCCCATAGAATTCCATATGAAAATAAGTGGGGTATGGTTATGTGGAGCTCTTTGAGGACTGGGAAGCCTGAAAATATCAACGCTATGTTCACTGTCAAATGAGCCCACGTGTGAGATCTTTCTGTCTGCAAAATGTGTAAGAATTTTCTGGCATTGCTGGTGCAGTTGTTGGTGAGGTGGCTGTATGGATTCAAGAGATACTTGCTGTGCTTTGGAGCAGCTCCAAGTGAGCCTTCCACACAAGTGTGACATGTTGAAATATATACAGAATTTTGGCTAACTATAAAAATATGGTCCCTTACAACTAGAAATTCAGTCTGAGTTTTGAAAAGTAATCCCAGCCTCTTTCATGTGCAGGCCAGCTTCTTCTTGCAGTGACACCTGTGTGACCCCCTTTTGTTTAAATTCAGGCTGTCACTCCATGGCTATCAGTGGATCTTCACAGATTTCATGACAGGCTGCTATGAGAGTTTCGTGAAAATACAAGGGAAGAAAAGACACTAGTTTTGTCAGCTGTGCAGGTTTGTTGTGCTTGAGTGAATGGAACACAAAACAGTAGTTTTGTTTCCATAGTGCATGCTTGCATGCTTAGTTTTCTGAAGTCAAGTGAATAGTCTGAAGTATAGATTGCTCTGTTTTGGAGAAGGTGCAGTTTGCATAAGAGGTAGGATAACAATTAAGAAAACAGTTGGTACAAATCTCTTTTTAAAAATGTAGTGAAAAGGAATGGCTTCTCACAGTATGGGCAGGGCAGAGTCAAAAACTCATTTCCCTGTCCTCTGTGATGGGTAAGGGCTATCTAGGATTTGCTAATGGAGTAGCCTGAAGAAGGGAAAAATGAAAGTACTTTTAGAAAAGGATGACAGGTTCATAGCATGACATCTAGTGAAGTGATCTCAGTAAAGTCAGAGAGAAAAAGTGGTAGTAATTATAATCTGGGCTCCTGTGAGAGGTTTCCCGTGTTTACAGATAGGAAAGCTCATATATTAGCTGTGTTACATAGAAAGAATCTGTAAGACAGTCATAGCTCGTGTGTGGGTGTTTGGGGAACAAAAGACTTGAAGAGTATGCCCAGATGTTAGATAAAGGACTCTGTGGAAAGGATCAGAGGAAGATTAAGGGTTTTTCTTACATGGCAATTAGTTAGAAAGATAATTTCAATTTTGATGAGAATATTCAGATCTGGAATAGAGAAACAGACAAGATTCTCCTTCCAATGACACTATACCTGTATTCCAGATTATTGTATTCCAGATCATTGGCTATTTGGCATAGACACATCAGAAATATACATACCTATTTATATTTGCTAGAGAAGTTTTCAGTGTACAACATAAAAATCGGCACATAGGGATGTTTACCTTTTGTACACAATGTATACAGCCGTGAGAAGACTGGTAAGCATGATTTCTTCTCCATTCTGTGAACTTCCTGGCAATGCAGATGAAATGCTGTATCTTTTGCCTTGTTTACACTTAGTAGGGGAATTTCCAGTACCATCTTAAAATTCCCCTCTGCTCTGCAAGTCTCCCTCTCTGCCAGGTGTGTTAAAAGGGACCTGATCACACTGGAAATGAGCAGTTATGTTTGGTTACAACAGGAACTTTCTCTTATGGGCTTCCTTGGGTGAAGTAAAAGACCCTCTCGTCCTGGAGACCTGTTACATCTTGAAGAAGACCTTGATCTGCCTTAATTAAAAGTCCACACTTGGATTTCTGTTAGCGTTGATGAAGGCAGAGTTCGGACAACAAAACAGATCAAAGGGCTCCAAGTTGCTCTTGATAACAGCTGATATTGTTCATACCTCTGTGTGGCCTCGAGCCAGGGTGTTATCCAGAGAAGAATTTTATGAGGACTCAGTGTAGCTAAGCCTGTTCCTGCATGCTACCCAGCTCCCAACAATTGCAGCTCTTCCTGGGACTTCATAAGAGGAGGCAGAAGTATCACGCTCCCTATTCCCTGGGAAGAATGTTTCATGGTAATGCACAGCTTATACATTCTTTGGTGTCCCTCCTCCCCAAGGGTTTACTTACCAGTTATTTCTGCATTTCTGGATCCAGCTCTTGTGGTTTGGCAGAGTGAAGCCTCATGCAATTCTTTTTTTTTGAGAGTGTGGGTAAAATACCCACTGGAGCCACGCTTGTAACAAATACTTCTTTTCACAGTCTGTTCTCCTACCTTGTAACAGTGGCAGCTCTGGACTGAAGCAGGCAAGGCTGATAAGGCTCCATTAAGACACGTTCTAGGCAGATGCTTATCTGTGAAGGAAATGACACTCCTCAACATGATACATACTTGGGTTTCCCATTTTCTGATGGTAGTTTCAAGTAGACCCATACATTTTTTTTACTTAACTAGCTATGCTTTCTGAGATTCCTCACTAGGTAGGTGATTTACATTCAATTTGTACCCTCACTGGGATTCCCAGGAAAGTGCCCAAGAATGTCATAGCTATGAGCATGTCTTAGCTATCCTTCTGAAAAGGTTTTCTTGGACAAGTCCTCTTATTTCTTAAGTATGTTCACGGTGTGATTTTTCCCTTTGAGAATCAGCCCCGTTTCCGCACACTTCCCAGTGACTGTCCTCAGCTGTTCCAGGGAACGCTTTCTTGGACGTTTGACATATCCAGCCACTTGCAATCCACTCTACAGTGTACAATGTACAAGATGGCTTCAGACAATTTACAGTTTTGTTGGCATTCGCTGAGTTTTGAAGCTGACTATCTCATTGAGGTCTCCCATATTCCCTTGGTTTATGGTAGGAATAGTAACTACTAAGATGCA
This sequence comes from Falco biarmicus, assembly GCF_023638135.1. Lineage (NCBI taxonomy): Eukaryota > Metazoa > Chordata > Aves > Falconiformes > Falconidae > Falco > Falco biarmicus. The sequence continues at coordinate 32,128,331 of NC_079292.1, read as the reverse complement.
TTTTCCTTCAGCTCTGCTCCAGGTTTATAGGGCCCTGAAGCTTATTCCAGCAGTCTGAGAAATTCTGTGTCATACAATTCATATGTCCTGAAGCTCAAAGCAGTGAGAAATGATCAGCAAGCCTTCTACACATGTATTCATGTTGCTACCTAGAAATAATGGGGATGACAGCACGGATCTGTATGAGATCCTGTTCCATGTGTGGGGAAGTGGCCACTCTGTGAGACCAGTGTACTGAGCATCAGGTTATATCTGACTGCTTTTCACTTGCTTAGGGCACTGAACATTTTGGAGAGTGAAATAAGGCCTTTCAAACTCTTGAATCATATATGATAAGTGCAGGACAAAATTTTAGAAGCTGACCTTCAGGACTGGATTCTCCCTCTTTGTTTAAGACATCAACAAACGCTTTCACAAACTTCTGTATGCCTTATAGGGAGGCCATGACTTTTCTGTGTCATCCTGTATGCCACAGAATTTAAAAATTCTCTAGCTAACAGCAATGCATGTAGGTCTATGTACGGTGTAAATATACAAATAGGTAATGCAAACTGAAGAATACTTACAGGAGGTAACATCTCCATCATCAGTGTAGAAATTGAAGTTTGTTTCTTGTATGCTGATGAAATTAACTTGACATAAAGACTAGTGTAAAAATGAAAATCAGAGTATCAAAAATAGAGGTGTGTGGCACCCTGAAACAAAAAATTAGAGGGAATAATGAGGGTCCATCTAAGGGTACATTATGGTAATAATTGTGGCAATATGAATGGAGGGAATAAAGAAAGGAAAAGGACAGAAATTCTGTTAAGGGTAAAGTTAAAGATGTTAATGTTAAACATGGTTGGCATTCATGGAAGAAGATGTTGGAATTCTTGTTTGAAGTCTTACTGAAAAGAGATGATTAATGTTAACAGCAGAGCCAGTTTGAGTAAGATGAGAGGCAAACTGGTTTAGTGTGGAACTGGCAGAGGAGGGATTCTGACTGCTTTTGTGAACAAACAATTTCTAAAAATGCTAGAAACTGAGTGAAAATATAGATGGGGTGAGAGCTGGACAGACAAGCACGATAACATCTTTTCATGGGAGACCAAACATGTTTTTATTGTGAAGGAAAGAGGAAGTTAAGGAAAGGATGGGAGAATCACTGCAAGTGTTCAATCTATTTGAGCATAGAGGATGGGACACTTCATCCATCCTGCCTAAGGATGTTATGGACTTGGAAAATAAGGGCAGGAAAAGGCAACCAAATTACTTTTTTGCTGTGATTTGGTTCTGGTTTGGCTTTTTTTTTTTTTTTTTTTTTTTAGAACTCTTTATTCTGCACTGAAACAAGCAATTCTTGTTACATCCAGAGAAGATCTGAGAATATTAAAAGGACCACAGGATTTATGACAATCTCTCTTCACAGAACAGCTCAGAATTACTCAGTTGCATCAGGCAGAGAGATGCATATTCCCCTGAGTCACTCACATTTGACTGTCTGAAGTCATAAAAGAAAATGCCACAGGAACACATCCTGGGTATTATTTTACTAGGCTGGAAGTACATTATTCATTAAATATAAATAGTGTACAGTTATTAGACTTTTTGTTTAGGTTTACAAATTCCTTGCCCTATTAATGTGTGGAATCACATGAGAATAATTCATCTAGATGTTAATGAAATAATCATGTCATAAGAAGTACTTATACTGTGATTATATTGGTCTCCATGAAATCTACTGAGATGTTAGGTTAGAACTGAGTTTGTTTGGTTAGGGTTGTTTGGTTGGGGCTAGGATTAGGGTTACTGCTGTAGGCCAAGACTGCTGAACACAAAAAAACCTTTTTAGTCCTTAAAATTAACTATTTCCCTTCACACTTTCCCCCAGAAATTCCTTGAAACCCCCCTCCCTCCAATCTATATCTGGAATACGCCAGTACCTCCATGCCACTGAGGCATGCTGTGCCCGCATCTTCTCCCCATCCCTCAGCTGTGTTTGTCGGGAATGTCATTCAGTCAGAAACTCATGTTAAACTGTATTGGGAGGAGATGCAGAGATGAAATACTGAAGTACGCTTAAAGACTAGTGGGTGACATACTCTTTGAAGTATTTGTTTTTTGGAGAGATACAGTTGGACAGTCTCCCCTTTTCTCCCCATCTGTAGTTAGCTTTCTATGCTCTTCGATTTTCTGGTGGTTTTTTTGTTGTACTTGGGGGTTTTTCCCCCTAAAAAATGTCATGTGAACATTCTCTGAAGTTTTGGAATGGATCAAATATATATTTGTGATACAGATGCTTAGACAAAGAGATGATGAATAAATGGCCTTGAAACCTCCATTAATAGAAACGCACTGAAAAGTTTCAACACAAACATGCAGTTAAAATACTTACAGTAAATTGACAATGACATGCATTTTAGAAAGCACCTGTTGGTTATGGTCATTAATACATCTTTCCCAGATAGCAACAGCAGGATTACAGTAAATATGTATGCTTCGTGATGGTGTATTTTTATCACCTTCTATAGGGAGAGTATGTTATAAATACTAGGAATGTCTAGAATGTTTACTGGATTTAAAAATAGAGAAGAAAGTGCGTGATGTTTAGCTGAACAGCAAAAATGCATATTTAAGCTGAACAAGAAAATAAACAATGTCTCTGAAGTGGTTTTATTTTACAGTATATCCAAACAAGGCTTTTGGTAATTTTGAGATTTTGTCAGCTTTCTAGATTTTTATCAAATGTCTGATTATTTTGGAACTGTGGCAAAATGCCAGTTCTCCTATGGCTGTAGTTGAGGACTCACTTCTATTTAAAGCTTTTCTAACCACTTTACCACTTTCTTCAAAATACTTCTTCTTAGACTGTCTTATAATTTTGTGTGCTACATGTTAATAAGGAAAGCTTATTGTTCCTGGTCTGTGAAGCCTTGAATTTCCTCAGAGAGGTAGACTTTTCACAAAAGAATGTTTCTTAACATTGAAGCAGAGTCCCAAGGTATGTCACTCATCCTTCTTCCTTAGATAATCTACCACTGCCTGTCTTGACAATGGTAAATTCTGCAGCTTCAGTAACACACAAGACTCTTAAGAGAAAGAGTGTGGGCCTGTGTTTCAGTGTGTAGCACACACGTATGGACATGCATCTATGCATATACCTTGTGTAGTTCTGATGAACCCTCAATGATTTTATTCACTTTGAAAGGCATTTAAACCACTCTCCCTGCCTCTCATTTGTGAATGAAGGTTTGTGGGAGCTTTGATTATCTGGACATCCGTGAGAGTCTGAGATGGCTACTCTTCTGCAGAGTTGCCAGAGTTACTATCTCTATTTTTTAGAGTGAGTCCAGATTAAGTTTAGCAAAGAGATACGCATTTTGAGATCTAAGTGTCAACATCTGCAAACAACAGGGCACACACCAAGAGTGATTATCATTATATTTTATTTGGTTGGGCTAGGAAATCCAACTACACAGAAAATGTTTTTATAGAGATACAGGAACTGTGCAACTATCCATAAAACACTGTGGTGTAATGTGTAAAGCAGCAGAGGGTGCCAGAAAACAACAAGTTGTGTCTTCCATTGTAATTAATGGAAATGGAAAGGGATTGTGACTAGCAGTGTTAGGGTGGAATAGGGTTTGCATTGTGAATTTCTCTGCAGACAGGAGGGAAGACACACTTCTTGTAATTTTAAAAGCTTACTTGTGCTTAAAATTGAAATAAACACTGTCCAACAAATTTTCAAGCTTTTGGAGGTATCGTGTGGTAAATTATGCCTATGTGACAGTGGAACTGAATCATTTTTTAACAACTATACATACCCAGTATTTCAAAGCTTGGCTGTATAGCAAAGGGTCTGCAAGACAGGAGGATAATAAAGTAACATAGAATGTCCCAACAATGTAGTATGTTAATTACAAACCATCATGGTAACAAAAACCATCGTGTCCTCCTACATCTGTGATTGTTAAGCCCATTAAAAAAGACTTGACAACCTTCCCCTGCTCTCCTGCTAGAAAGTAAAATACTAAAAATTTGATGCCAGAAAAAGTTTTTTTGCAGCGATATTGCATTACTTTCAGAATATAATACAATTATAATGTCAGAAAATGAAGAGAAAGAACCAAAAGTAGGTGCATACTGAAACTACTATGATCAGTCCAGATGTATTTTCTCACTCTGTCCTTGATCTTTGCTGGAACAGAAGCTGCCTACATCTGCTGCAGCTAAGTGCTAGCCTGTTCTATGGAAAGAATGCCAAATCTGCTTGATTTTACAATGTCTTTTACAGACTCACCATTTTTGAGTTCCTTGACTTTTATGCGCACTAACCCATCTAACCTTGTTCTTTTATTTGGCAGTAATTATAACTCAAAGAATAAACCTCTTCTATGAACTCTGTTACAAATCCCTTCCACCTACAGCCTCTCCCCAGTACCCTGTTGCTCTCCCACATGAATTAGCATGCACTGCTGCGTCAGAGCAGCGGTCCAGTGGTCCATCAGGTCAATATTCCCTGTCTGAGAATGGCATTGCAAGAGGTGACTTAGCAAGAACAAGTGACCCTGGCATTTTTTTTGTTCTATTCTCCTCCTCTTTCCCCAATATCTAAAGTTATTGTATTTAGGGGTATTTGAGGGTACTTCTTTCCCTGCTCTTTCAGTATTCATTCACACACCACTGTTGTCACTGTTCATTTCATGAAATATCAAAACGAAGCACACTGGATTTCTCAGAAAAAAAAATCTTGTGTCTCCTACAGCTGTGTGCACAGCCATGGGAACAGGTGTAGAGTAGTCATGTTTTTTCCATTGATTGCAATTACTGCTCTGCCAACTTGTTCCTGCTGTCAGGAGCCCATGGATGTGACTGATCTGGAGTGCCACGAGGTACCATTGAGCAGCTGCAACTTTGTGTTAGTAAAGATTTTGGCTGCATTATACTGGACTTAAATACTGTTGTTAACCCTAAGTATAAACTTGATTACAGCTGGTGACCCTGTTATTGGAAGACTGTTAAGGTACACAAAGGTAAATTGGCTTAAGCTAGCAGTAGAAGAAGCAAATTATCACAAAGACTGATTATTTCAACAGCGTTAACTAATCCCTTTTCATGTAAAGGCTTTTCATAAGGTTGATTAAAATATTAACACAATCTTCTTATAGGTTTTGGGTTTTTTATGTAACTTGTCTATTTAAGTCCACGATGACCTGAAACTTAATACACAAATTGTTAGAATACAGTACAACCATTTTTGTTTCAGCAGAAAAATATAGTATAAATACAGTAATCTATTTGGCAGCTTTCTGATGTGCAGGAATTATTTAAAACAGTCCTAGTCTGAGGAGTCTGCTGACCATATGATCAACAGATGATCATATGACATAAATCAGAACTATACTTATTTTAAGTTGAATTTATTTTAAGTTGGCCCAGTGTCTGGATATGAATTAGTCTGGCCAGGGTTCAGTTTCGGAGTCTGTCCAAGATACATTTTTTTTTTGTTAGGACTTGAATGTTTTCAATCTCACAAACTGATCACAAATAATTTTTGCTTTTTGTAGAGTCTATATCAACTTAAAGCATTTGTTTACCTATGCAGTTCTTAGCAATTCTTTCAGCTGGCATCCTGACCATCACCAAATTTGTGAAGTCCTAAAAGTTGAATCTGAACAGTCTTCCTGAGACAGAAATATGTTTGTATTTTAGCTTGTAGCTTTTGGCAGTCTTTAATTATATAATAATTAGAATATGCTTAATTTAGGCTTCTATTGTCAGCTAATTGGAACCTTGTTTGAATTATCCATACCTCTTGATTCTTCAGCTTCTTTGGAATTACAATGGGAGCGTACCAATGACATTTCTCTCTAGGGAAATAATACCACAAGAATTTTCTTTGTCCCATGGCTTCCACACTTGAAAGCTGAGACCTATTTGTATGTGAAATAAATAATAGTTCATGAAGTTAGATAGCTACAGTTTTGTGCTTTCTAAGTGCACACATAACTAGCTAACCAGCATCCCAGTCTTGTGGGCTGTTTTGCCTGTCACTCACAGATTTTCTCAGTATTTCCTCCTGATAATAACTTTAAATTAAGCTTTTTTTGTAAAAGCTTTCAGTTCATGGACAGATCAGCAGTAACACTCCACAGTAAACATACACGCAAGGGTGTCTTCATATTTCTTGTATATATAAGGCTTCTATTTGGATTTCTAGACATAAACAGTTTTGAAAGATTTATGTTGTTTCATCATATAAATTAGTTTATTTGAAGATATGTGCCCCCCGCAAAGTTCAGTAAATGCTTATTTTTCAAGTAATGCTGGCTGTATTTTGGAACTTGAAAACACTTGCATAACTATTTGAAAAATTGCTTCCTCCTACACTCCACACTTCATTGGCTACAACTGGAAGTGACAGCAAGCAGTAAGTGCTTGTTAAGGCCTCATTTTATAGGCTCAAGCACTTCTGATGTTTCTATTATAACATTTGGCTACGTAAAAAAAAAAAAAAAAAAAAAAAAAATCCTGGCCCTATTGAGCTTAAAAGCCCATATCTCATTGCCTTCTGTGGTTTCAGGTGCTTTTATTTTCATTGACTGAGAATCTAGACACCAGATCTTGTGAAAATGTGGAAGATTCTTTGCATTGGTTATGAGCATTTAGCAAAGACACAGGTTACTGTGAAGGCTGTTTATAAGCATGTGCAGCATGAGCTAATATTTCTTTGTATATTATGCTAAACATGGTATAAAACAAAATGCTCAAGTACATTAGCAAAAGTGAAAGCCTGACTAAGTTTCTCGTATTATCCCTATGGCTTTTAAAGGTGTCTGGTTTAATTTGAATAGTTTTAACCTGTGACATCAGCTCATCACCAGTTTTGTTTCTTTTTCTCTAGGGCTTAAATCAATTTGTTTCAGTAATACAAAAATTAAACATAAAGGAAACCCAGTGATTTATGTTCTCTCCTGCATATATCTTCCCAAGGACTTTAAGTTCCAGCTGGAGGGCCAGCCACGTAACTTTAGACCTACAGAAATCTCTGGACTTTTAGAAGTTGCTAATAAGAAGTATTTTTTACCACTTTTCTTTTGATGAGCTCAATGTTATATAATTTTGCTTAGAGTAATATGCAAAATATATCTAATTAAAAAAATAAAAATATTTTTAGAATCAAAAGGCCAGAAAGATAGGAGGCAATTGTCAGGGTCTCTCCTGCACAAGCTGTAGCATTAGGACTTCTGATGCAGTCAAAAGGGAGGGTTCAGAAAGCACAAAGTACATCTGGAGGGATTCCATTGGCAAAGTTCAAGAGTTGCAGTGAAATGCCCCGTAGTTTACCTGTTTACTTACCTTTTAAAGGATCCATCCTGTCACTGGTTGTAATTGCACTTCTTTCTAAAAGCTGCTTTTTTTGATGAGCTAAATGAAGTTGCTATGTACTGAACAGTGGTGAAAGAGAGAACTGGAATGCTTTCAAAGGTTTAATTAAGTCTAATAAATGAACACTCTGTTGTTGACTCTCTTTTGACCTAATGGAGAGAAACTCCTCTGTTTTAGAGAAGCGTGCATATTCACATTGCTCTCCAATTTTTGGAAGTTGCCAAGTTCCATAAATATTTAGATGTTAGTACCTTGCTGACTCAGGAGTGTTGCATAACTAAAAAAAAAGATTTTAGACTGGCTCACTGAAGTGATGAATTGCTTTAAAAAACACTGTTCAAACAGAGTTCCTTTTATCATCACCTTAAAAACATTATTGCAGGGTAGTATTTATCTTCAATTTTGTGTTCTTAGTGCATGTGTAGAGCTCTTTCATGGTGGTGGTGGCCGCAGGCTTGCAGAGATGAGAGCACTGAAGTAGGGAGTTACTTTGAGATGCTGGCAAAGAACTTTTGCCTAGTCTTTTCTTTTGATCCATACTGCTGTGGAGTCGTATTTTAGCTTTCTAAGAAACTCATGCAAGATACTGAAATACTCCATGGTTTTCTGAATCTGAATACAGGAGTCTGTTCAGGACCAAATACAGTGCTATATTCCAATCAAAAAGCTAACACTTTCTTCTGACAATTTCTATTATAACAACAAAAAAGCACTTCAGAAATTACTATTGTTGTATTTTGTGCTTTGTAATGTCTGCTGTAGAGACTGCTGTGTAGAATTAGCTAGAGCAAATACAGACAACACACAGAAGGAAGAGTGGATAGAAAGGGAGACAAAGAGAAGCAAGATCACACCATTATGTAGACGAACAGATTAAAATGTTGCATTCTTCTCTCTTCTGTTTTTTGGGGTGTTTGTGGACAGAGATTTTTTTTGATGGGTTTTGTTTTTGGTTTATTTTTTGGTTGTGGTTTTGTTTTGTTTTGTTTTTTAATATGAAAATGAACAGCAGATGTTCATAATGACCTATTTGGCCATCTAAAAATTGTGATTAGGATTAATGCTTTTATCTAGAATAACTGAATTGTTCATTAACTGGTGGATGTATACTAACAGAAAAAACACCCAATAAATTGTATTTCACATTACAGAGCTTATCTCACATTCACCCCAAGCTTTTCAAGCAGCAGGTCAGATGCTAGATGTAAAACTTGCAACGCCAATTGTCACTTTCATGTTCCTGATAAGGCTGGCAATAATATATGTCAAAAGGGATCCATTTTCCACTGTAGCAGTTTCTTAAAAGCAGTACACACCCCAGCTCATACTCTGACCTCAAAAGTGACCTCATACATTCTTTTATCAGCAGGTCAGTACATATGTCTGTTGCATTCTCCAAGTATTTGAGAAGTTAATTTGTTTTCACATTTCTGGGTTTACTGGTCATGTTTCGTGTTCAGAGTGCATGTTGGATGAATTTGATGTGCGTGTTCCTTAATATCTGTTGGAAAAGGAAGTGGAAGGTATTTCAGTTTTAAATAATACCATCATCCTTTCCTCAAAAAATAACTAATAATTAAATAACTCCAGCATCATTTCCTAAAAATTTTTGCCTGGGAGGCCTTCTACATACCAGTAGTTATTATTCTCTAAGGTAAAATTCTCCCCAAATGCCTCCAGTAAATCAGTTTTTAATTTGCATATATCATCTCTTATTGCAAAGTCAATACTTAGTTTGGAACAGTTTGTTGGACTTTTGTTACATGGTTCACTGATAGTTATTTTTATTGAATACTCGTTAAATTATTCTACTGCAAGTAATGAGGAGTTTTTTAAGAAAAAAGTCAAGCCAAATGTATGTGCGTGTCAGCGTACTCTGCTTAACACCCTGAAATGCATTATAATTTCCATAGAAAAATGGAATGTGCCTTGCATCTGGGTGAGGTAAAAGGCCACGTGCAAAACAAGTCAGCAGAACACACTTAATATCTCCCAGCAGAACTGCTAACACCTGTTTTATCTGGGTGGGTTTTCAAATTTACACCACCCACAGAAACTTGACATTGTCTTCCAGTGTAGTTACAAAAAAATTATTGCAATAAGCTGTCATGTTAGGAGCTCATGGGAAATACATTATCAGAACATAAATAATGTGATTTTTAAGTCTCTGCTCTTCTTTGTACTTTTGCAAGTTTTACTGGAGACCTTGTTTATCTCCCAGTTTTCCCTTTCTTCAAATTTTCCTCATGTCTACAAGGTGAACTGAGAATTCATGGCAAAGTTCACCCAGTCTCAGTAGTCTTTGGTCAAGGGACCAGTGGAACATGCAGCCTGACAAACCAGCATCTTGCACAGAGACTGCAAATTTGAAACTGAACAGGTTCCTCAGTCAGGTCACTGTAAATTTTGCAGTACTCTGGGCCACATGTCTTCCCATTGCATTTACTGCAGGATTTGGAAGAATTTGGGCATATTCTCTGCTCTTCAGAGTGTCCTTATTAAGTAGTAGTAGTAAAAGCTTTTTTATTATGTAATAATGCTATGTACAGTTTCTTCATAGGGAATCTTGATGGAAATATAAGACTTTCAGACAGTTTTGCTCAATAATAAAAATCTTTTATTATTAATTTTGTATGAGCACACATATACGTTAATAAGCATACCCAACTTTAAATATGCAAGAGACAGCAAAGCAGGTGGCTTGTTCTCAGATGTGTTAAACTAGTTTAATCCGTGCAATATAAAAATATAGAAAGAAATCAGTTTCTTGTTACATTTCAACTATAATACTTGTAAAATGAGACCATAGGAATTTGTTTCATATTGCTCCCTTTGAAAATCTTTAACTCTACTATTTTTTTCTAGCTATAATAGAGATAAATTTGAGTAAAAAATGTTTTCTGCAGCAGGATTCTCCCTTTTTGAATACCTATGAATCAATGTGGATAACATACAGCAATAAAATGTAATGAAAATACTACAAAACAATTTTAGAAGTAAAATTTTGTGACAGCTTTTCACAGAAAACAGGTAAATCAACAATACCAAACTGAAGGCAGCACATGGCACAGAAAGTATTTCTTATAATGATTGAGGTTACTGATTTTTACAAACCATTAAAATAAATCTTACCATATGTTATAACAGATCATAATTGCTTACTTTTTATGGTTTGGATGCATTTTGTCCCACAGAATATGTACAATTGTAAAGGTATTGGGGATTTTTTTATATTTGAATTGTATTGTCCTTTGCAGGTTTGTTGTTGTTTTTTTTTTTTTTTAAAGAGGTGAGCAGAACTTCAGATGTGCTGAACATCTGTTTTCAAGTGAAGAACAGGGAATTCTCATAACTGAGTATTGTTTCAGTGATCATTCAAAAATCAGCTAGATGCCCAAACAGTGCTGACTGTGTAACAGTTGGAGAATGAATAGGCAGGAGGATAAAGACATTGGACTGGGTAATCGATTTCTGCATACCAGTTTTGATCTGGAAAGATGCTTTTGACTTCAGCTGAACCTCCTTGGTGTAAGCTGGCTATCAGAAATGGGCATTTTTCAGCCTGACAACATCGTGCTCCATATAGAGATATGTACAATGCAAGCATGATAGTAAATAGAACAGCAGAGAGTGGATTCACTTGTTTAAAATGGAGACAGTTCTTGAGTTGTTTGATTCTTATTTTTTGGTGAAGGGAGTATTGGACCTGTGCCTGTTATGTACATAGTGAAAAAATCTAAATGTCCACCTGCTCTGGTTTATGAAGTCTGGCTTTTTAAATAATCTTAGTGCTAAAACTAAGGATAAAGAACATATGCCAGTATAGAACTACAAGCATTTTCTCTATATACCTCTCTGTGTTAGCTTTCTAGCCCTTTGCTTTAAGGAAAGGCAAAACAGGAACACAAACTACTGAAACTAGTTGTGAAGAAAACCCTTAAGGAACAAAGTTACCAGGCAAACCAAAAATCTGGGTGTTTCCGACACCACAAGTGAGTTGTCAACAAGTCACAATGTGTGCAATGGATGAGTCAATTAGGAACAGAAAGTGAAATAAACTTGTCCTTCTCAGTCTCTGAGAACTGCTTTAGGCATAGCAGATTGTGCAAGATATAAGTTTGGCCAAAAAAACAGACCTTTTAGGTAGTGTGTATATGTGTGGTTTAAATGGGTATCTGTGAGGCTGTATATGACCAATTGTCATACTGTTCTTTATTAGGTGAGGGAAGATCAGAATTTAGGCCATGCCCACCTCAAAATATTTTCTAGTTTCTTCCAGAGTATTCTATATAACTAATTCTACCATGTATAGTTTCATTCTCTCACCAGCTCCAGCACATGCACCAAAAATGCTTTTATCTGCACATGAAGGCATCTTGGTTTCTTGCCTGAATCTCTGTTCTTAGAGCCTGCAATTCAGACTAGATCACTGGCACTTTCCCCTGCTACTAAGAAAGCAGCCAGAACTCAAAAGCCAGTGTGTCCCCTTCCATGCTGGGTTCACGTGAAAGTCATACAGACAAATAGCATCTGCTCTTCCATTTCTCATATTATTAATTTTATATAGCATGCATGTTGTGAATACTTAAAGAGTCCAGGATGCTAACTGTAAGGCCTGTATTGTATTTTTATTTGATTTTGATTCTACTAGTGCTACAGAACTGGAATAAGAATGAGCTGTCTAATAACAATAAATTGTTTTCTAATAATACATTCATTTAAATCTGTTGACCGCCATAAATTTTGTTAATGACGAATATCCATGGGAAAGAAAGAGTCAAATACAGGTCTCTCAACTTAGGTTAATACTCTGGGGAAATTTAGGAAGAAGACTTACTGGTAAAGTGTGTTTGAAATACTGTGACACAGAGTGTCTCATGCCATAACACTAATCTCAAAGGAGTACTGTTTAATGTTGGTGTTGAAAAAAAAAAACAAAAAAACAAACCACCAACAAATACTGAAGAGTTTTATGGAGTTTCTGTGCTCTGGAAGGTGAGTGTATATGTGACTCTCTGGGTTTCTGTGGGAGACTATTTCCATGAGTGTCCCTAATCAACCATCAGCAACATTAAAAAACTTCTACAGAGCAAATCCTTTGCCAAATTTTATCTGGGGCTTTGGGTCATGAAGCAGTATGTCAAAACACACACAGAGCTACAGAAGATAACACTGAATGAAGTGCTAAAAGAAATTACTGTTTTACTTCTACTGCCAAAATAATCAAGACTATTTTAGGAGCATATATGTATAGAAACACTGTAATAATAAGGTGTAATATTTATAAAGGTGTCCCATTCTTTAGCAAGAGGAATCCAGCTCAAAGTAAGCAAATAACAACTAACTTGTGGATGTGTCTATATGCTCTTTTAAACTATATTATCATAAACCTAACAAATAGCGTTAGTCAAACCAAGGTATTTTTAAGAGCTTCCTATAAATACAGAAAAGCATAATGCTGTATTAGTCATCATTACATGTCTTCCAAAGCATCCTACAATTAATTTTATGTTTGGAAGTGAAGAAAGTGGCGTTTGCCAGACAAAAGACATGAAAGCTAATCTTGGTAACAGCAAAAATAATTATAATAAATAGACATACTCTATATGTTGACTCACTGGTGAGTACAATCCCACAAATAAGCTCTTCCTGTAAGTCTGCTAACTGCTGGGTATTAAGTACTACTGTTTATCTACATGCGAGTCCCACAGTCTGGTTTAGTGATTTATTTATGTCAGTAAAATTTCAAATAGTTTCCAGTCAAAAGCAGATTACCCACAACTAGACAATGTAATATGTTACAGCAGATTTGCAATGTATCTTCTTTGTATGCCATATAATGTATTAATAGTATTGCTGCTTATTTGTACATAATCATTGGGACTATAACCTCTTAAAATGTGAGCATAGAAATACATCGGAGCTTACTACTATCTGTGCTGTAAGTATCTCAGGTTATTTTTTCATAATGCTGTGTGTATGAGCAACATTAAAAGGATCTGATTTATGAAGAAGCTTAATATATTGTAAGCATAACTCAGTAGGCTTAATTTAAAAAACATCAAATGGTGTTATGTACCTGATGATGCCCACAAATCTTAATTCCTAAACTATCATCCTCTTAGCTGAGTTTATCTGTACCCACAATGCTGGAGCTACATTTCAGAACTGGACATAGCATTCTTGAGTTTTGATAAGGAAATGATTTTATTGTCAGAAATAGTTTTTTGTTACCTCTGAAAAGCAATCTCGTCTAATATTGATTGACTTTAAATGCGGTTAATTGATTAGCTAAGTGGACAAAAATCTAAATGGCTATGAAGGTTTGTTATATCATTAATTCTTTATCCCATTTATAGGTTTTAAGTTTTTTGATATGGCAGATCTGCTATTCAGTGGACTGCACTTCTTCCACTCTTTTGAACCTTTAATATAAAATAAGTGCTTTGGAACAAAAAAAACCCAAACAATTGGGCATTGACAGTGATGGAGAGCTATGCAGCAACAGTGATCTTGGCAACTTCTACAGGAAAATTTGCAAATTTGAGTCACTTTTATGTATTTTAATATGTAAGATTTGAGGTCAATCTGTATATCCTGAATTTTGTACTGTAATGAACTATAACTTCAGCTACAACACTTTGTAATTCTGATGATACTATTTGCGATAATGACGAACATCATCTCTGTTACAAACTGGTACTTGCTGCAAGCAAAATTTGCTACAAAACTGTGGGCATATGTAAGATATAGACTTTGTCAGGCATCCATAGTAAGTGTTAAACTGCAAAGTCTTTAGCCCTTGATATATAGGCAGGTAGGGTTCTACATATGCAGTGTCAGCTCTAGGAAGAGTTTACCCCAGCATATAATAACCCCACCACTAACTACTTAAATAAACATGGACTTCAGGGATTCATACCAGTCTTGATTGAAACAGTATTGAGGAGTGGAAGCTGCTTGAAATCTCTCAGAACTTTTGTAATTGCAAAATTATTCTCATCTGTTAGTAAGTTTGAATAAAAAGTGTTTGGGGCTGCTAGGGTTTGACTTCAAAGAATAACTGTGGTTTGCCAAGGCAAGAAGTAGGTAATTAAAGCAATGTTTAGAGACACACTGAAAGCTTCAAAATGGGACAACTTTAAGGCGAAGGTTTTCTAGACTGGAGTGGAAAGAAAGTGAAAATAACCCAAGAATGTATTAATGCATGTCTCACTGAGTCTCCTAAGAGTTCCTGAGAGTTGTGTAGTAACTGCAGTTATTATCAGAAAACTGACTGTAAGAGTTATTTTCTGACATTTTCAGTGTATTATGTGGCTGTGAGTTGCCACACCAAACTTGCTCAATTCACAAGTCAAAACAAGACTTCATTATAAGGCTAACAGTGCAACCACAGTCTATTGTCTGAAAGCTGGCCACTGCTATTGCTTCATACACCACTACCAAGAGGGCTGACTGTGGACCTAGGGCTTCTATTACAATCCTTTTCATGAACTGTGAAGCAAAACGGAATTTGCTTTGTAGTTCTGCAGTATATTGAGTCATTGGTGTTAATGGTAATGACTAGTTTTCTCTTGAGAGATGTGACTTCAAAGACACATGCTGTAGAAGGAGACATGTAAAGTAACCAGGTGCCATTTCTATAGGATATTTTTCACCTTAAATGTATGTTAAAGTTTGTGTATTAGGTTTACTATTCACTAATATTCGGTATTGCAGATAGATATCGACATGTTTTCACAGCACACTAGGGCTTAAATGTTCTCTAATAAATTAGGTTTTGTTTATAGCTATGGTCTTTTGAACTACTGCAGAAGACACATGGCCATTATGAAAAATGTCTTGGTTATACTAGGCAGTCTACTAGGATTGTTTCAGTTATTTGGAGATGGATGTTACTGATGATGGATGTTACTGATGTCAGCCTGATTTTTCTTTTTTTTTTTTTTTTTCTGCCCCCCACCCCCCACCCCTTTGGCTTCCAGTACTTAGTTGTAGAGAAAAAATTCCCATCTTTGAAGTAGTTGATTCTGCATTATGGTTGATTTCAAAGTTTAAAGAGACACTCAGTTATACAGCTAATACCCAAACAAATCTTCATTTCTTTTAAATTCTTCAGGACAGGAAAATTTCCATTCAAAACGTTTTCTTATGTAGCTGACATTGTTTAAAGGTTGACTACAAGTATCTCCTTGTGTGCATTATTTTCATGACTGATGCAGGCGTGTAATTTGAGGTCAGGACTGAGCCAGCCCAGCTCCTTGCCATTGCCATCAGGAGTGGCATCATCTGCCTGTCCCTCCTTCCCACCTCCCCCATCCTCTCCCAAACCATGCCTTTCTCAGGCTGGGAAGCGTCCTCCTCTCTTCTGACTCTTGTGCTTATCTGACCGCACAGGGAACTGGAGTGGCTAGAATACTTTTGCCTTTTTTGCTGGGTGAGTTTTCTGCACAGAGCCAGCAGCTCCTGGTGTGCTCAGAGAAGCACTGAAGCCCAGCAGAGGTGGCAGCAGCAGGGCTCCACGTCTGGGAAGGAAAGGAGGTGAGGAAGAAACAAATCCTCCTATTTTAGCTGCAGCTAACTTGCAACTGACTTAGCAGTGTCACATCGCTACACCTATTGAAATGACCTAGTTAATTTGGGTTTCTTTCATGGTGTAAAACTATATAAACATTTAAGAAAATGACAGAGTTAATGCTTGAGTTTCTGCCGTTACTGTGCTGGGCCAGAGTTGGAGTAACCCCTGTTGATTTTAAGATGGTTATTCCACATTCACAGCTGTGCAAAATGGTGACACCTGCCAAAGTGACTTTTGAAAAATTTATGGTAAAGCCCCATTTTGAAGTAACTTTAGTTAGCATTAGCTGCAGAGTTTGGGTTTTGTGATTTTTTTTCATTGATTCAGAAGAGACATTCTATAAATGGTAGCATGTCCTTGAAAACAAGTGTTTGAAAAGACTTTAAAAAATGGGTTTACTAATGCTTTGGACTTTATTATCCTTAGAAAGCACATTTCTAAACATTTTTCAGTTATTTATAAATTTATATATACTACCCAGTTATTTATAAATTAATATATACTACCTGTGGATCAACACAGTCCGTGTGAGCTCATAATATATACTTTAGGGTCAACAGTAAAAAGAATATTTATATTCCTTTCAGCTAATACCATTTTCTGAAAATAATGACAGAACTACAATCACAGAAACATGACAATAATAAAGGCCCTCCTCCTAGGCAAGAAAAGATACTGCCAAAGTTCAAATAGTTTTGATGCTTTAAAACTGTCGATATGAGGTATCGTAAAATGTGTAAACATTCAAATAAAACTGCATGGACTTGATCTACTGCAGGCTTATATTTTTGGAGTTGAATATTCTTTTTTTTTTTTTTTCTAATGTTTTCCAATAAATATAGGTATTTAAAATACATTTTTAAACATTGAATTTTACTTTTGTGGTTCTAATTGCTTTGAAATACTCTATCAACCTAAAAAATCTGTTTTAAAATCAGGTCTGTTTAAGGCACTTGACATAGGACACCTCTCTAAACATAATTTTTCTGTTTTCATAGCAGCATATTTATAGAAAAAGTTGTGAGTTAAAAGATCTACTTTTATACTTATTTGCTTTATAGAAGCTGGGAGGACTGGGGGAACCAGCTGGGGATGGTAACTCAAGAGAACCCTGACCTATTAGAAACAGACATATGAAGGGTGTCAAATTAGTTTTGTGTTTAGTCATTTTAGAGTAAGATGTTTTATCCTTCTATTGATCTACATTTAGGCTACACGTTCTTTTCCTGTCTAAAGCTCTCTGTGGTAACTATAGATTTCTTCTAAACCACTAACAGAAGTCAGCACCATGTTGTTCACTAAGCAAGCACTCTTCCAAGAAGCATAAACATGAAGCATGCTAAAATTATTTAGCATAAGATTGGAAGGGGAAAAGTAGAGAATAAACCACTGCTGTGACATCACTTCACAGAATTCTACATCATCCCAAGGAAATACCTTTGCTGTCATATTTGTTGAAGGCTTTTGCTGACATATTTTAGTTAATTTAGTCACCCGCATCTCCAGGCGTATATTCAGTGTCTAATACTCTGTGGATGCTTTCATTGCTGCTTGTTTGTAGCATATAAAATCCAGTTTTATGTTAACTAGGTGGGTTGCTGATTTGCCAGCATGCCATTCTGGATCGGGCATTTATGAATTGTTTTTAAGCACCAAAGCAGACAATGAAAGCTTTATATCAGTTCCCCAATTAGCAGTAATCATTCTTGTTAAACTTTGGTAAAGAGCTGTAGTATGCAATGAATGTAAAGTATTCATTCCTGGGCTGTTTCTTTTTTTTTCTTCTTCTTCTTTTTTTTTTTTTTTCTTTCCTCCCTGCATTTCTACATTTTGTCAAACAGCCTTATGCTGCTTGTTATTTCTGTTCATATTGCAGATTGAGAATGTTGATGTCTGTCTTAGCTTTCTGGCAGCCAGAGGCGTAAATGTCCAAGGTCTTTCTGCAGAAGGTAAGAGAAACCAATCATCAGAACAAGTAATGGGATTTTTTTCTGAAAACTAATTTTCTTAATGCAAATTATTTGCATCTAAATAACAAACTCCAGCTGTCTTGAAAGCATGAAAATATAGATTAGTGATGGTGAGTGATTTTCCTTTTAATTTTCCCTTCAAATTGAACCAAGAAATTCAATATGTTTATGAAGCTTGAGAAATGTTTTAAAATAATATTTTTCAATAGTATTAATCCTTCCATGTTATCTCCACAATATTAATAGGTACAGTGTTTCCCAAGCATACTTTTTAACTTGTTCATGTATACAATTCAAATCAACAAACATGGATATGAGAACCTAACTCAGGTAAACCCAGGGAAGACCATTTAAGCAAATTTATTAGTAGTAGTAATGCTGTAAGGGTGGGTCTGAAAATTATTGTGTTCCTTTGATGTCATGTATTTCGTGAGAGAGTGAATGGTCTTGCTGCTTCTATTAAAACCTTTTTTTGCAGTATTAGTCACCTCAGTTGATTGCCAGATGCAGTTACAACTAAGTTAATAAATGTATTAAATCAAAACCATTAAGATACCAATTGTCTTATTTAGTATGTAATATTGTCTTGGTAATGAGAAATTAAGTCAGGTAGATACTTCATCTTGTAAATTAATAAAACGTATACAAGCGTTTGGCCTGTAACAAATTAAGCAGTTCTGCAAGGAGCTATGCACCTTCAAAATCCTTCTGGCCTCTGTGCAGATGAAGGCAGTAGGTATTAATGGGGTGTAACCCCATATTTTTATTTTGCTTGTAGTGCAACTAAAACATAGAAGAAAAAAAATATTTTTTTTTTCAGAGATGGTAATTTCAGTCGATTTTCAGGAGATACACAGGGAAAAAATTGTGAATCCTAACCAGTGATCTTGAAATTAACTCAGAATTGTTATCTTTCACCATCTGCACCTCTCTAGTACCTTAGCAGAAGCGTCACACGGCCACAATATGTACTGTCTATTCACTGTGATTGTCAACTTACAGAAAGCTCCTTAAATGATTTAAAAGGACCTCTGTATATACTGTAGATATGTTGATGCAAAAGAGTACTGAACATTTACATGTTGCTGTTCACCTCAAAGCTGTTTAGAACTTGATTTTTTAGCCTATTTTTATTTACATATAAAATAATGATAAAATGTGTGAATAGCATTAATTTATTTAATGAGAATACTCTTCATTGTTTAATACCATGATATGGCGAATGACACTTTTTTCTGTACTTTGTGAAATCAAAATCTGAGCGCATTCTGTAATACATTTCTTTATTCATACCTTTCTTTCGCTTTGGAAAATAATTTTTTAATAGGATATAAGCTTCAACACTGTAGCTTTAAGTTTAAATACTACTAAAAGCAATAATACTACATAGTGTTAAATGCAAGGACTATTTTTTAAAACTTTCATTATCCTCAAACTGAATTTTAGAAGGCAGACCTTGAGTTCTGAAATAAGATTAAAACTAGTTATGGTGGTTTTGAGTTGGTCATAAATCTGGTGTAAATGCCCTATATAATTTTTTAATTATATTAGTTCAAATTATCACAATGTGATACAGTGTAGGTCCCTTAAATATACCATTTTTAGCATGTAAAATCTAAATATTATGATTTCTTTCAAGGAGAAGAAATTGAGAAAACCAGACTTTTTATCATGAAATAGTCAAGTTACCTTCATAACATTTTGCCAGCATATTTATGTTTAAAATCAGTTCAGTTTAGAAAGTGTAAATCTGCTTCTTGTAACAGCCTTTGGTAAATGTGCCTTGTTACTACTAAGTCTTTTATTAATGATCAGAAATTTTCTGAAATAGTAAACCATGAGCTTATGAATGTTTGAAGATTTCACAAGTTTTCCACCCCATTTTGACATGAGCAAGGAGGTCTCAAACAGAAGTAATTGTCAAATGTTGACTGCAAAATCTCTACTGGAGAACCCAAATGATACATAATAAGCCAGTTGCTACAAAGAAGAATGCTCCCCTTCTCTTCCCTGCATGTGTTTTGTACAGATTTGAAGTTTCTGGATTTTCTTTCAGTTTAAGAGAAATCTTCCAACTTTAACTCTTTTAGAAGTAGAAAAGAAAAAGAAGTTCAAAACTGATAATATTCTTCTTTAGAAATAGTAAAAAATATATTTTAACACAGAAAGAGTGAATTTCTAAGATAAAAAAATGAGTGGGGTTTAACAAACAAAGGGTTCTTTTTCTGAATAGTAAATTATGCAAAATCATAACAATAAAAAACTGGCATAAAGTACAGAAATATTTTTAGAATCACAGCAACATAAAGATGGATAATTTTGTGGTTTTGTTGTTGTTGTTTTTTAAAGATAATTTTAAATACAAGTTTCCTTGTTCCTTGATAATAATCTTCCTTGAAACCATGACTGCAAAAGTCATTGCTGCCTAAAAAGACTTCTAATTCTAAGAAAGTTCTGCATATCTCTGAAGGTCTCATGGGGAATCAAAGATCCTTCAGCATCTTCATGGGGAGATGAGAAAGTATGGATACTTAAATTTTCATTTTGCGAAGTTCAGGATTGTGTTTGCTTTTGAAGAACAGGTTGAGAGCATAAAGGCTGCCATGTTTGCTGGCCTGTTCATGTATGTACTAACATTTTGCTTAATCCTATTGAAAGAAAATTAGTATGGTTTTAAAGACATGAATATGACAGTCATTGTTTTCAAATTCTGCTTTAAAAATTACCCAAGCAAGCTGTGTAGCACACACAACTCAGTATTAAGATTTGCAGAGGAGGCAGAAAGATTGCAGTGTTGCATTTTAGGTTATAAGGCTATAGGCCTAATGAAAACCTTTCACCAGAAGTTCAGTGCCAAAGAAAATTATAATGAGGTTATGAACAGACTGAAGTGCTGCAGATAATTTCATTAAAGCCTCCTGAGGCTTACTTTTTGACACAGACATCCTTTATGACAAAAGAATAACATTATCCTTTTAAGAACTTCATCTCAGGCTGGGGAAAAACTAAGAAAGGAATGGGAGACATGATGATGCTACTGTGGCTCACCAGAATTTCATATGGGTAGCTATTTTAGCCTCATGTGAAAGCTGTAGTTTTGAAGTCTTCATTAATCAGTAATAGCAGTGTAAAATAGAAAGCTAAAATACTGTGTAGTCCAAAAGTTCAAAGATGTAATAATGAACTTTATGGTCACCATTTTTAATAAGTATTTTCCATTAATCTCCTCTCATGTTCCTAGCAAATTCATGTCAATGGGTGTGCTCACCTACAAAAGTGTTACCATCTCCACTTTCTGATTCTTCTAGAAGTCATTGTTTATTTCCAATGTGCACAGAATTTGCCCAGAAAGCAAGACGAGTAATTTAAAACCATAAGGTAGAAAGGGTGTGTACCTAAGGCCAGAAGGAATTCAGATTTTTCTGAATAACTCTGCTTACTGAGAATATTTGTGCTGCTTTGAGGAAGGAGTATTCATTTCAGAGTATGTATATTATTTGGGGTTTGGTTTACTCTTCTTTATGACCAAGTACTTGTGACTAATCATGAGAACCTTATTTTGATGTTTATTGCAACAGTGACACATAAATAAGCAAAGATTATAACACAATAAAGTATCAGCGATACCTAATATCCCTGATATTAGAGATAAATGAAGATACGAGACATAAGTATGTATAGCTGTAGGTATGTACAGAGATGTTTTAGTACAAAACTGTTACAAAACTGAGTATTTTCACTTCTTTTTTTTTTTAATAGAAATAAGGAATGGAAATTTGAAAGCCATTTTAGGGCTATTTTTCAGTTTGTCTCGGTACAAACAGCAGCAACATCATCAGCAACAGTACTACCAGTCTTTGGTGGAGCTACAACAGCAAGTCCCTTCACCTCCAGCTGAAATCAGCCAGTCCAAAACACACCAAGATATGCAGTCGAGGTAGGTTAAAAAGTTAATTTTCTCAGGTATAAAAGCTTTTTATTTTGCTATTTAAAAAAGGTGAAATTATGTGAAAAAATAGGTCACTTTAAAAGTCTGGCTTTTTCTTTTTTTATTTGCAATGGATGTAGGAAAACAGTATCTTAAGTGTTTGTTTTGTATTAAACTTCGGTGTAAAGATAGAGTGAGAGCAGAGAACATTCCCAATTAAATTTAGTTCAGATTTTCATTACTTTCAAGGCTTTCTTTCACTTTATTATTGATTCTGCTGTCCTTCACATAATGAGACAATTAGCATACCATAAGGTTAGTATACTGGTTATTTCAATGTTTTCCTTACATACCCGGTTCTACATCTAAATGAGCAACTTCAATTGATTAGCAAAATACATGGGGAAAAGGCAAAATTAATAATTTCATTTGTTATAAACTCTTTTCAACCCCAAACATTCTGGTTTTGAGTGCCTAATTCTATCTGAATGTTTTTTGAAAGGGAGAAGAAATGGTCTTAATCTAGTTGTTTCTTTTAAGTGGTCAGTTTATGATTTCGTTTTAGGAAAGCAAAGTACTCAGTAGAATCCTTAATTGCAGAATTACATAGCTTTCAGACTGAAGCTGAAAACATATTTTGGGAAGGTAGCTGCTTACTGGCCATGACAAAAGAATCAGTTTTAAACAGAGATATGCATTTAAATGGAAAGAGTATTAGCAACATATACTTCATTGGGTAAGTTAAAAAAAAAAATAAATCACTATGTACCATGTAAAGTGCAGTTCTTAATGAAGAGTTCTATTTATTGCTTTCTTGGGTTTGGTACTGGTTTGATTTATTATTTGCTTGTTTAAAAATTTTTGGATACTTACTGAGCAATTGTATGTCTACAGTGTGATAAGTCAATGATCTAGGATGAATTAAAGGTATTAGACTGAGTAATGAAATTTTGGTTCTTGAGTTTATTCATATCTAAATTACACTTTCATGTTTATAGTAAACATATTTCTTCTTCAGCTGAGAAAACTTTTCACACTTCAGCTTGATGGAAATCTTTGTCTTGAAACTAGAAATGTAAAAATATATTTATAGGAAAATGTTGCTGATGGCATTTTAGTTACTCTGATAAAAAAATTAAGATACACTTGTGTTTGCCTTGGGCATTACAATGTGAAACACTTTTTTTTTTTCTCTCTGCTACTGAAAATTTATGTCTTTGAATGCTTTCTCTGTCAAGTTTACTATTAACATGTAGTCTGGAATTATGGTGTGATCCTAGAAGAATCTGACCACTCTCAACATTTTCTGAAGTTTAATTTCTGCTTTCTGAAAGAAATTTAATACTTCATAAGAGGCAATAACATATTGTTGTTCAGAAATGAATTGGTTTTCCTATGAATGTAGGTCTACAAGTGTTCACTGCTTTAATCAGTGGAATTAAAGGCTTAGCCAGCTTCATGTAAATACCTTTCATTATTGTTTTGTGTTTATAATTTAGTAAAAGAACAGAAACATTTCCTGCTTTTCTTATTTAACCATGGTGAATTTTTAATAACCAAATAGTTACAGTGTTCCTTTATATATCAACATTATTGCAAGGAATTCTGTTTGTCAAAAAAAGCTTGGAGCAAAGCAGTTGTTTACTATTTGGAAGACAGTGACAGCACACTACTTTGTCTGCTCAGGATTGAGGAATGATAGGCAAAGAGGGGATGCATTTTTTATAAGGCTTTCTTTTCATTATAATTCCCCAAGATCTCATGGTCCTTCCATGCCTTTTTCTTCTCTTCTACTTTACTATGTTGAAATATACTTCATTATGAGGAAAGGCAGTCATTCCAAGTCCAGAGCCCCAACATTCATGCTTTCATAAAGTGACATCTGAGGCTGGTTTTACAAAATTTCTATTTCCCTCAGCATGCTTTAGACCTTCTACTTTAATGCCAGGAGTTTAAAATAATTTTGATTTTGATTAAATTTTTATTCATAGCTATATTTCATCTGCAAAATGTTTCGATGTTAAAAAATACTACACTGAGATTGATACCATCTTTCTTACTTCTTATCTGTTAAACTGATAGCAAGATTTTTTGTTTGCTTTCACATACACAGAAGTTCAGTGTGTCACCATAAACTCTGGTAGTGCCTGAGAGAATAAGAATTTCCCTATCCATACATTTTTCAGTAAAGCCTTTCAGGATGAAGAAAGGTCCCTACTTCTAAAAGCTTTCTTCTGCATGAAAGATTTCTGTCTTCTGCTACAAATATGTCTAGTATTCTGAGCTGCCAGAAGAATAAGGAGCTCCGAGACTTAGAAGAAAACCCAGAAATATATATTATTTTTTAAAATACTAATTGCCTTTTTCATTTTTCACTAGTTCAAAGTAATATTAGGAAATTAGCATAAAATTATATGTCCCCTTCTAAGAAAAAAGACTACATTTGAAGAATAGGTTTTCCACAAGTAGATGGGCAGATACGAGTATACATTAATATGAACTCTCTGTGGTGGACTTAGCAACCCTTCTTTACAGAACAGTCATTTAATTTAATTTAATTCTTTTTTTCCCATCAAAACAAGTATTTTGGAAAATAATTCAAAATTATTTCCCAAACAGCTTTTTAGTTTTAAACTGTTAATGAGTAATAAAAGCTTCTGTTTAGAAAGAAGCCAAAATATGAAATTTTTTTTAAAAAAAAGATGCCTTTGATGTGATTCATCTTGCCTGCCTTTTGCTGTCTGAAATGTGGACAGGTATCTTAGTGACTCCCAAGACTGATTTGAATGATATGATCACTTTCATGACAACTATTTCTCAGCATTAATTACAGAAGGAACCAACATGACTAATTGATTTACAAGGCAGGCGCTTATGATTTAGAAAGTCCTAAGGAACT
The DNA here is from genome assembly GCF_023638135.1 of Falco biarmicus. NCBI lineage: Eukaryota > Metazoa > Chordata > Aves > Falconiformes > Falconidae > Falco > Falco biarmicus. The sequence goes on along the minus strand of NC_079292.1, from coordinate 32,103,582 downwards.
TATGTGGCTGCTCCATGGGACACTTGAGACCTTGAAGTATTTTTGGAAAAAAGTATTTTCATACAGACACTTAAACCTTCCCCTTTCATTGAACAATGAGTATTAAAAAGTGATAAAGTCTAAGGTATGTAATAATCTCACATTCTTTATGTGGAATTATTAACTCAATAAACTCACTACTATCAATAATAGAGTAACTTTACTTTTTTTTTTTTTTCCCTAAAGTAGTAGTAATAAACCAAGCTATTTTATCCTTTCATAGTGGATGTTAATATTTAAGGCAATTTGTTATTACAGATTTATTGTGCAGCTATGCCTCACTTTATTAGCCTGTGCAGTTCTGAATATGCTTTTAAAAATTCTTAATAAGTTCTGTTTTCTAACATTTTATACTGTGAAAAGGGCTGGCATGTGAAAAACTTAAGGCAACAAATTACTTATTGTGTATATTTTGGAAAAATTATTTGGCAAATACACATAACAGTATTTCATTAATTTGGTCTGTGGTCCTTTGTTACTTAGTAATAGTTCTTCCAGGTTTTTGGGGTGAGAGGAGCAACAAAAATTATCTTATTATTAGGGCAGAAGCCAGATAATTAATATAGTAGTGAACACCTGAATGGCACATTCTTCTTTGTTTGGTAATGGCAAAACTAATGTAAGTAATCTAAGTAATGGCAAACCTAATTTGAGTAAATTTTCAAGGGTATTGCAAATGTTTTCTTCTTATACCTATTGGTGTTTTATTTTACTTGAAGACTCACATATTTCTACTGTGTTATACACCTGAGAAATAAAGCTGTCTTTTTGAAGCACTTTATACATTGAAGTGCATTTAATATATACATGATTATATATGTACAGACATGTAAGCAAAATCAAAACATATACACTGAAAAAGGTGGATGCTTTTTATAGACTTCGTACTTTTTAAAAATATTCAGTTAGCAAACATATTTCATGTTGTAATTTAAGTCTTTGAAATGATGTCTTAATAATCATAGTTACTTTAAGTTAGATTATTCCATTGGAAAATGTTATCTTATTTGTTGCTTCCACCTAAGGTGTAGTAAGCATATTGCTCAATTTCAACTTGATTTCCTAGGGAGTAAAAAGCCGTTGTGTTTACTTTATTAAACAAATATGAAAGTGATGTTCTCCACTGTTTCAGAGAAAAATATGGATTGTACATGGCAGAGAGAAGTACCTATAACAAGTCACACAGAAGATGGTCAGGGTGGAGAAGTGGTAGCATTCAGGCCCTGCTGAAGGCCAAAGAAGTTTTGTCCTTGTATGTACAGGGCTAGTGTCTCACTCTCCTAGTTAGAGAGAGTGGTCCTCATGATGATGACGATAATGATGGTACTCTCATCCTGATTTCCAGGTTTTGATGTCCTCCGTAATGATCAATGTCTGTGATCATTACTGGGTCTGAGCCAATTCTGCATGCCACCCAAGTAAACCTACTTCAATATCAACTTCAATGAAAGGGTGTTTGGGCCCTTTGTGAACAGAAGCTGAAACAGGCACAAAAAGCAATATTAGGATTCCACAGCTTTCATAGCAGGCTGTTTTGATAGAGTAAACAAATAGAAGCCCCAAGGGAAGGTCATAACCAGAGTATCATGAGACTGACAGGATTAGGTTTGTGCAGAAATATGGAATTCTGAAGACTAGTTCAGGAGGCTAGTTGTCCTTGGATGACTAGGTAATCACTGTGTTCTACAGGAGACAACACAGATCAGGAATGTCATTAAACTGATTTCTGGAGAAGCCTTTCTTCCCTTAGTGTAAGGTTGGCATAAGAGGATAATGAATTTTCTACGTCAGGCTCTAACACAGTTATCTAAAATTATTAGTCAGTGAGGCGATACTTTAACATTCCTGATCCCATGTAATCTGTTCATCACCAAGCTCAGAATTGTGAAAATTGTGCACACAGAGAGTAATATTCTGCATGTGAAAGAGTATCATTGGCCTATCTAATGCTAGGGCCGACAGCAACATTTCACATTAAACATAAAAAGAAGGAAGTAAGTTGATTTATGGTGAGTGGAATTTCATTGTGAAGAATATGCTGAATTTATGGAAGATTATAATTTCATACCACTAAGTATAAAAACTCTTAACATAATTTAGATGATTAGTGGAAAAATCTGCAGTAAATAATAAATGGTAACCTAAGGGAGAGAATGGTTTTATATGTGATTTCTGATTTCTTTTTGTCCTAAAATTTCCTATATTCTTGTATAACTGAGGGAATTGAATACTGCAATATCTGAGGTAGGCACTTCACTCTTGTGACTTTGTTGCAGCTTTGAGATTTAGTTAAAAAAATACAGTGCTGGTGGCCTTATTTATATGTGTCAGTACAGATAGATGACAACAATGGTTACATTATATTTTTATGCTTTGCTTTGCTAGTGGATTCCATTATCACAGCAATATATCTAAACTTTCTACAGTGATGATCTTTCAACCACCCAGATACTAAAAGAAAACACATGTGGATGAAAGAGGTTCTGTCTCATTTATGGATTAGGCAGTAACTGGTTTCAGTAAACTGTCAGCAAAATTCCCCAAGACGGACAAACTATTTTATCACGTACAGGAATGATGAACACAGTTTGAGGTCCAGATGGATTTTGTTAAATTTGTTATATTAAAAGAGCACCCTGGTTTTCCTAGGCATATAAACAAAGTTAGGTAGCTGATTTCTACAGTCAGTTGCATGTCTGCAAGGAACTGGGTTTCATGTTGCCTCCTGCTCAGAAGGACTAGGGGAAAATAAGTGTATTGGAAATTGTGTGAAATACAGTAATGCAAGTGTAATGGTTATGATTATGATTTTAAATAGATCCATGCTAGAGTAATGGCAATCTGTATGCCAATCTTGGTTACACCACTCTCAGTTTAGAAAAAGGCCTTTGTTTCAGTGTTCTCAAGGTTTAAATTATAAACTTAACAGTCTACACCAAGTACACTACACTGACATAGGTTAAAAAATGGTATGTGTACATAGTCATGTGTCTTACTTGTTTAATGGAAAGGCAAGAAATATGGGTGGACAGTGAGGTGGATCGAGAACTGGCTGAAGGGCAGAGCTCAGAGTTGTGATCAGTGGCAGAGTCCAGCTGCAGGCCTGTAGCCAGCGGTGTGCCCCTGGGGTTGGTACTGGGTCCAGTCCTGTTCAACTTGCTCATCAGTGACCTCTGGATGAAGGGACGGAGTGTACCCTCAGCGAGTTTGCTGTCATATTTATACTGGAAGGAGTGGCTGATACACCAGAGGAGATCCCCCTCTGCTGTGCCCTGGTGAGGCTGATCTGGAGTGCTGTGTCCAGTTCTGGGCTCCCCAGTTCAAGAGAGACAGGGAACTACTGGAGAGGGTCGAGCGGAGGGCTACAGAGATGATGAGGGGGCTGTAGCATCTCCCTTACGAGGAAAGGCAGAGAGCTGGGCCTCTTTAGCCTGGAGAAGAGAAGACTGAGAGGGGACCTTATCAATGTATGCAAATATCTTAAGGGTGAGTGTCGGGACAATGGGGCCAGGCTCTTTTCAGTGGAGCCCAGCGACAGGACAAGGGGCAACGGGCACAAACCGCACCACAGAAAGTTCCATCTGAATATGAGGAAGAAATTCTTTACCCTGAGGGTGACGGAGCACTGGAACAGGCTGCCCGGAGAGGCTGTGGAGTCTCCTTCTCGGGAGACATTCAAAACCCGCCTGAATGCTGTTCTGTGCAACCTGCTGTAGGTGAACCTGCTTTAGCAGGGGGTTGGGCTAGATGATCTCCGGAGGTCCCTTCCAACCCTGACCGTTCTGTGATTCTGTGAAAATGATGAACCAAGTTGCTTTGCTGTCCTTAGCTCTTGCAATTGCTAGTCACTTGGTTTTAGTGAAGGGAAACAAGTAGGTAGTTCCCGCTTTTCCCACTCTAGAATTGTTATCTAACGACTGCAAAAAAAAAAAAAAAAAGAAAGAAAAATAAGGAAAAGCTTTATTTATTCTTTCTGTTCTTTGTTTTCTACTACGTGTCAAAGGGAACAAGCTGCTATTAATCTAATCGGATGTATTTTTATGCATCTGGGAGGTAACACAGAATGAATTGCTTAATGTGATTGCACCAGGACCTGCAGCAGCTGACCTTCAAATGGACCTTAGGGATTTAATTTTACTTTAACTGAGCTATCTTTCCATCTTGAAAATCAGCTGTGGCCCCATTTCTTTCTGCTCCTCAAAGATGTAATCATTACAGTCCTCAGTGGTTCCCAATGAAAGGAACTTCAGGAAGGATGTTATTTCATCTTCACCTTTGTTGCCCTGAAGTCCAAGTAACTAAAGAATATAGTATCTCTGTGTACCAATTAAATCAGTTAATTGTGTACCTAAGTAAATAAATGATATTTAATAATGATGAACTACAGAAAAATAGAGGAGTTTTGTTCCTGTGATAAGCACTATATAGGTCATCAGGAAAAGGGGCTCTTGCACATGCTATTTGTTTGCATCATATAGCTATGAAATTAATTTACACATTTGGTATAACTGCCATTACATGCTGGGAATTACTGCAGTTTCAGGAGTTTTCTAGGCTACATCTATGGTATATTGACAGAACATTGTAAAAAGTACACCATCATAGCCTCTTACATATTAATTATACATTATTACTGCCACAGTTTCACTAGCAATTTTTTCCCCCTAAAATTCACCTTACTGGCTGTGGTTTGAAGCAGTCTGAAAAAAATGCATTAGCATTATTTGAAGTTTCATAATACATGCTTCTGTTTCATTTGAGAGACTTAAAAATTACCATACACAAAAGGGTTACTTTTTGATGATTGCAAATTACTAACCTTTCTGATAAACTTCACACAGAAAAGGCAGAATAATGCAATAGCAAAAATGCATTTGTCACATGTTCCTTCCCTATAGCCCATCCTCTCTAAGATAAGAAGATACCTAATATTTCTTAAGCTTAAAGTACGAGGGGAAAAGGGGATTCAAAGCAGATTTTCAGTTTCTAAAGTGGTCTTTTCTATAGATATAATATAGCACATAATAGATAGAAAATATAAAAAAATAAATTATAAAGTATTTTATAGCCTCTCAATAGCTTTTACTTTTTTTTTTTTTTTAATGTTTTCATCTCCTATTTAACCATTTCACTGTGAACTTCTCAGAAACTGCTTGTATCTTTTACCTTCTGACATAATTCTGTGGGCTGTATCCTGAAAAACTTGTCCTTTGTGGGTTGGTACCTGCCCTTGTGTGTCATTCAGTATCTTCTACAGTTCTACCTCTTTGCAAAGTACTTAATGGTTGTCTGAACATTTTCTGGAACATACCTGTGACATAGTTACGCTGATTTCTCCTGTTCATAAATTACCTCTGGATCTGCTCAAGACTGATACTTCTTTCTCTGCCTCTTGTTCTGTTTGCATTTCAAAATGTGACTGTCATCCTTTCATGCTGTCTGTTCTCACAGTTTTCAAAAGAGTGTTTTAATTCTGTTTAGTGATGATTCTCATTCTATGCATTTCAGATATTCTCATTGTCTGGCACTTGCCTCCCTTGCCAATCATTACTTTTTATATTTCAGTTTTGATGCACTTTGGCCATAATTTTCACTGCTGCTAATCGAGATCATGGAGAATTTAATGGGAAATGTTCCATTCATCCTTGTAACATTTGAATCCAACTTTTTGTATATTACCTGTTGAAGGAATAGAAGCTTTATAATGTAGTTATTTTCCCTTCAGACATTCTTTGCTGCTCCAGCCTCACTCACCATAGAGATTCATTAATACTTCTCATTCTCTGAGAATGAGATCGTATGCAACATTGTACATGTATTTTTTCCTTTCCAAGGCCTGCCACCTATTTAAATCTAATGTCTTGCAAACATTTGAGCTTGAGTATAATTTTGTGTATAGGGCAAATAAAATTTAAATAAAGGTAAAGTGCAATGGGAGCCATAGTGCATTATTGCAGTCTTCTTTCTTTCGTTCTGTGATTAATTTTCTTACCTATTCTGAAGAAAAAAGTTCTTTCCTCCTTATTCCTATTTATTCCTTAATTCCTTGATAGAAAGGTGTGACTCAGTCTTTTCCTTGTATTCTTGCATTCATTTAAGTCATAGTTTTATGTTTTTACTGCTACTTTCTTTGCTGCTGTCAGTCCTCTGTGTCAACTTTTATCTCTTAGTATTTTCAAAGACTGTGCAACAAATATGATACACTACATATTGTTGTAGTGCAGTTTTTGAAAAAACGTAACATTTTGCAGCTACTATGCAGATTACTTTCTCTCTTCATTTACCAAAAAAAAAAAAAAAAAAATCACGACTCTGTACACTTCCAAAGAAGCATAGGTGGTGCTATTTATGACAATTATTGCCTAAGAAAAATGGATTAAAACAGAAATGAAAAAATTAGCTTTTTTATATTTTAAATTCACCATTATTACACAACATAAATTAGCAGCTTAGGAAAAACACTATATACATATATTTATGTGTATATATGTATTTGTGTTTTGGTTTGCTTTTTTGAAAATGCTTATGGGATCATAGCTGAAATATTGGTAGAATCTTGTAATTTCTTTATATTGCATAGCTTTTTACTATTTTAGAGATAATGGGGAGACCACACAAAATAGTCAAAAATGTACTTTAATTACTTCAATAAAAACAGGTTTAACTACGTGGCAGTTGTTTGATGCAGGTTTATAGCAATCGCAGCCATCCTTTAAGATGTTCATGCCTGTGGATTTTCTGGAAATCTATGAAAAGGTTCAAGAGACAATGAGTGTAAATTTGAAGAGGTGACAACCTCAGGCTTTCTGGTATCCCCTTTTTCATTCCCCCTAGGAAAAAAGAAATAAAATTTACAGTCTTATTCTGTGAAACTGTGAACAAGAATAGTGGCATACATTACATACAGATCATTTACTATAATTTTGTCATAGTGCAAGATCATAAATGGTATGGAGATAAGGTCGTAAAAGGGTATGATTGGTCCCTAAGGGCCTAGTCGTGCTGCTGTCCACTTGGCCAATTTGTTTAGAAAATTTAGTAGTTTTTAAAAGACTGCATTATTTTAGGTGAGCTACAGGTCAGGTTACTCAGATTAGATAAGTAGTACATTTTTTACTTGATATCTTATTTGTTTCTTTTATGTTGTGATCCATATATTCTTTCATTAAACTCCACATAATACCTATACTACAAATACTGGGATGGGGGTGGGAAAGGTATGCTCGCTGTGGTGGAGGATCGTTCTTATTACAAGTCACCGTGTTCTGCAAGAATATAAGTGTTGATGCAACACTGGGCTATCTGTGTTTTGGTTTATGAGCTGTGAACAAAAGGAAAATATTAAAAACACAACATTACTTATACCTAGAAGCCTGAATCAGTTGAAGACAGACTTGTATAAGATGCCAGAATTTCAAAGAGCAGAAAGGAGAAATGCCCACCTAATATAAAACAGATGACATGGTATGAGCTAGAACTGCCTAAGCCATAGACATTTCCTCTTGTGAATGCAAAAATAAATGTGTGATTCTGTGTTATATATATATATATATATAAAGTACACATCTATAAAATATACCTACAAAGTACACCTACATATAGAACATTTACATTTACATAAATAACATTTTTTTAAAAAAATATGTAGATAGATACATAGATGTAAACATATATTAATTCACCAAGACTGGGCTAAAAAGGCCAGAGAATTGTCTGAAAAATATTGTTTGTGGAAAAATTCAAGTTTTTTGATTTTTTTCTTCAGTGTTTCTTGGCTGTCCATGTAAAAGAATGAGGGATGTTTTACCTCTCTAGACTTTTTGGTATGGTGAGACTGGAAACTTCCATTTCCTGTGGTATCTCTCCAGGCGCACTTGGGATTTGGAGTCAGGTGAACCTCAGAATATTATCTCTTGCACTTTTTGCCAGGCAAGCTGATGAGTATTATACAACCAGGGAGCTTGTTTAAAAAAAAAAAAAAAGAAAAAAAATGTGTACAGGACAATCAAGACCTTCTGGGGAATTTTTTACATTGAAAATGCATTCTTTTTAAACATTTTTTTAATGAGTGGATCATACTAATAGAAAAGTCTTGAACGATTCTAGAGTGGAGTTACCTTAGTGATATAAATGCATTTTATAAGATCAACAGCATATTAAAGTTCAAGTATGCCAGTAAGGTAGAATTACATTACATACTAAGAATCCCTTTGCCTTTTGTCTAATTTTAACAGATCACATAGCTGGCATTTTAGAACCATCATGTGACTCTTAACATTACAGGAAAATGACAGTATGATGTAACATGATCCTTCTAATCTTTTGAAAGACTGTTAATAAAAAGTAGATGATATTCAGGGTGATGCTGGATGGGTTACTTTTTGAAGAAAGAGTTTAAAATATTTTCAGCTTGATTCATGCTCTGTATCCAGGTTTGTAGGAGTTCCATCCTTCAGTTTTAGGTGGCACACACACTTTCAAGGAGCTGCTTCTTTCCTGACATACTATGCTATTTGTATAGCAGCAAGACACACTTTTTGGCAAGTTTAGTCCAGTGTCAAGCAGTCATTTGCCTTCACTCTTCTTCTTTGTTCTTATTTGTCCATTTCAGTTGAATATTTCACTTTCAGTGGGAGGGCATTTAAGAACTTTCAGTATGGTAGCTTAGATTTGCTTCCTAGGTTTCCCTACACCTCAGGACCATTTCTTTACCCTTTTATCCTGCCTGCAATTGCATGCCCTCCATCAGTTCTCTGTCTTGGTGGAGCACAGTGCTTAGCTCCCCAATGCAACTGACCATGCTGCATAGCCACGTCACATAGCGCAGGGTCCTGGTTCCTGCAACCAGCATGTCTGTAGTACAGCTGTGGTGTTGCCCATCAGCACCTCAGGGTCAGTAGAATCTCTAATGTCTCTGTACCTTCCTTCTCAATATTACCCTAACTGCCTCTCTGCAGAACTGCTTTTCTGGGTGGTCTCAGGATGTTTATTCCATTCTCTCACAGCATTTAACCAAGGGACCAGCAATAGAAATTATCCACCATCACTGTTTCATATCTGTTGTGTTGACTAGTGTTTCCCTGCTTTGCAAGGGAAAATAATGAGGCTTGATTTCTACCTGGAAGCCAGTTTGCAGAGTCTAGGTGATTCCTATAGATTTGGGATCAGATGCATATATGCCATCTTACCTGTTTTTACATCTTACTGGGGTTTGCTTAACCAGGAGCATCTGCCGTCTCTTCCCCTATGCATTAGGTGAAAGAGGAGAGCTAAGCATGATGTCTGGTCCTGGGCCAGGTCCAGTGCCGCAATTGCCAATGGTAGGTTGCAGCTCCAGGAGCAGTGGAGTTTCCTGCAGGCTCTGTTGTCAAGATTAGTCCCCCTGTAGTTTGTATGTCCCCTTCCTACCAATGCGCTGTGGCTGGGCTTTGCAGGTGACTGCTATGGCTCCTTTGAGGAACTGAAGCTGTGACCATGATGGGAAAGACTGCTGGTAGGAGTATTATGGCAGTGGAAAGGGTCTTGGAAGCAGACAGCTAAAAACCAGAGGCTTTCAAAATTCCTCTTTCCAGCCCTCTGACAAATAAATCCTTCCTTGTCCTAAATGCTGTAGCATTAAACTTTTACTGTCTGGTTTGTTAACATGCATTTGCTGTTTTATTACAGGCACATATTTATTATATCTTTGTGTGGATCTGTAAGCATAAAAAATTATCTGTTTTAAGCAAAACAGGTTTATTTTCCTGATTGCAAAATACTACCCACAGGCAATTATCTGGTAAGATAGAGGGCAGCAGGTAAATATTGATTTATACATTTAGAAGAGTTGCTAGACTAAAGTGTAGTCTGCATCTGTATTGCAGTTCACATCTATAATAGTGGGGTCAACACTTAGGGAACAGGCATCCGTGCAAAGCTTTAATGGGTCCAGCACATCCAGTGCTAATTGAGAAGGAAAACCCAAAATTGTTAGGGACTTGATGCACCTGGTTTATGAGCTGTTAAAATTATCTTTTTCCCTTTCATTTGTCACATTACTTTGGAAAACAAATTTACTTGGTTACAGTGGAAATGTTGCTTTAGTGATGATGACACATCCATAAATGCCTTTCAAGCCTGTCTGGAAAGTTTGAAAGCAGTCTATAGGCTGATGTTTCATGAATTTGCTAGTGGATGGAGTCCCAATTACAGGCATAGAAGGAAAGCACTCTAGCAAGCTTTTCCAGATAGGTGTTTCATGTATTTTTTGCTATTAAAAAGAAAAAAAGCGAAAAAAAGGTACAATCTGTCAGTGAGCTAGCTTTTCAACAACTTGGCAACATCATGGAGATTAAGTTGTTTGATCTTTCCAGTTGCTTCAGAATTGTGTTTGAGGTAGAAACCCTATGGTACGCTATGGCAATGCATCCTATTCACTCTGTTTTTCAGCTCACTGTCTGTGTTGATTGTACTGTGTATCATTTTACCTTTTACAACATAAGTGCACTAAGGTTTTGTCTGATATACCATTTTTCTCACAAACTTCTTAGTTTAGTCAATGCAGATAACCAGCCAACCATTTCTAGATTCCTTCATTTTAAATATGTTGAAAAAAATACAAGTGGAAGATCTCATCAAAACATGGATTGTTACGGCAGTCACAAATTTAGCAATTTCAGCAAAACCACCTATGTCACATTTGCATCTTAACTCCAGCAGTTATTAAGATAGCTGTAAGTGAAATAAAATACAATATAGTAATTACTAGATAGATAAAAATACATAAACTGTAATTATTATGGTACTAATGTAGTCTATTATAATTCCCACAAAAGTTATGTTCCTATGAAAAAAACCCACTTTGTCAGCATTACTGTGAAGATATATGTCAGAGAACTGAATGCTGCTTTTATATATTGAATAATTCCTTTCTGCCCTCTTAAGGCTGAAGTACTCTCCTTTTTATAAATTCATTGTGTGCACATGTGCCATTTGTAATTGGCAGGCATAGAGGCAATGCTGAATCCTTTATTGGGGCTTAATTTGGTAAGGGAACAATAATCACACATCCCCTTCAAGGCTCACATTGTCCCTTGGTTTGTGCTTTCCCCTCTGCCACTGCCCCTCTTCAGGACTGCTGTGCCAGTATGGTTAGACCTTTCCCCCTTGAGGACTCCTCCCATCTGCTCTGTACTCAGGCTCTCTGCTTCAGTGGACTAGCAGAAATTGCTTAACACTTTTCTGGTAGACTCAATACTACCAGGTGCTTCTTGTAAGTGCTGTCAGTCTATAAAGCAGGGCCTGGAGCACTGTGGTTTCTGCTGCTACTCAGAAGAATTGCTGGAATATGCACAACTGTAAGATACAAAAGCAATATGTGACTATCAGTTTCTGCTTACTCAGTTCTCTGTTGCTTCCTTAATAATGCAAGGAATTTAATGTTGTGATTGCACCTGGCTTAGGCACTTGTCTATATGCTCAGACTATGTGGATCCCAAAGGATGCACCTGTTTATAGTAACTGAAATTACCCGGCAGGAGGCCATACCTTGGCCATGCATTTGATACATCCCCTGTGCAAATGTCTAAAAGACTAGAGGCATAAATTTGCTGTTTAATAATGACACATTGTTGGGTATCAGAAGGAACATATAGCTTTTAGGCCTGTCGTACAGTATGTCTTCTGTTGTAGAAATGTGACTCGGATGCCTTAATAGATGAAGGTGCATTATCCTATCGAATTTAACAGTGAGCCTAAGCACGTCAGGGCTTTCCTAATGAAGCCTCTGATTCGTTGCCTGGGTAATGCATCATATGCATGACCTGTGCTGCTGTAACAGTAATGAAAATTATAATGGGATGCTTACTCTGTATAGCACTACTGTCAGGAGGGTCACCTTTCTTTAGCAGGAGTTTTTCTGAGTCCATGTTGGATCTGGTATAGCAAATAATTCCTAACTGCCAGACCATGAACCCAGTCAGGTTGCTGGAGAAACTAGTAGCTGTATATTCATACTTAATACTTTTTGTTGATGAAAAAAAAAGGCACAAAGTTTTGAGGTGCACTCTGTGTGAATTCAGCTAGACTTCAGTAATTCAGTCATTGTGGAATTTTGCCTGCATTGTCTATTCCTAAGATAATTTCTAGCAAATGAGACAGGTTACGACAATAATCATTATTTCATATTCTGTTCATTGCATCTCTCATAAAAATCTGCATGTTTGCATTATATCATATTTTTGCCAGTTAATTTGTGTTTTCTATCCGTGTTCAATTTGCATTCATTAACTCATAGTTTGCTGGTAAGTGTGTTCTTTCTATACATGTTCAAAGAAATTCTTTAATTCAATTTCTCTGTTTCTTCTCATACAGTCTCACAGCCAGATATGCAACTCAGTCTAATCACAGTGGAATTGCAACCAGTCAAAAAAAGACTTCTAGGTCAGTTAAATGTCTCTAATTTATTGCTTGTTAGTGATAATCAAGCAAGTATATGCCCATTGATATTTTATCCTTTGGACATAAGCAGGCATTAAACAATGTGTATTTATGTTATGCGTGCAAGCTTTGCAACAATGAGCTTTGCCACGGAAAAGCCTTGTATGGACTGGAAGGACCTGATTCATACTGTATATTAGCAATATTTCTGGTTGTTATGTATCCTGCATCTTTGTATCCTGCATGTAAAATTTTGGATGTGGAGGATTAGTTGGTGATTTTAGTGCTCTTACTCTCTGGCTCAAATCCTTACTTCAGTCGTGAATGAAAAGAAGTTTGGGAGTCTGTCCCAATTTCCACTAGATGTTTTTTGTGTATCGTAGACACACGTGAAAGGCTGAGTTCACAGAGCCAAGAAGCCACAGGCAGGAGCAAAATGAAGCAGAAAAAAGGAACCATTTCCAAGACTTCTGCTCCATCAAAAGTAGCCTGCACACAGTCCCCGCTAATGACGTGCTTTGTTTTGACAGTGAATTTGACAGAACTGTGTGTAGGAGCTGACCTGTTTCAGATTGCATCAGTACTTTTACTTTATCATTTCCATGAGCACTAAAATCTACAAGCCAGATTGAAGAAGAAACTGAGGTCTAAAATCTTACTCTTGTTTCTAGCTTCTTTTTTTTTTTTTTTTTTTTTTTTGGGGGGGTGTGTGTGTGTGTGTATAATTAATGTGTTTGTTAATTATACCTTTGCTGTACAGTTCATTGTGAGAACAATGAACTCTAAATTGCATAATTTACAATGGAGATTGCATTTTGCAGTATAGCGCACTAACAATCTGAGTTGCTGGTGATAGCTTGGAATGAGCTATACCACGGTCCAGTTGCTTTGCACCTGCATTTATAGGTCTTCCGTTTTCCTTATTGCTGATGCTCCTGTCTTGTCCACATTGAACATGTTGGGGTTAACAGTCTTATTGTCTAATACTTTAAATCTGTGGCAGTGTTTCCGAAGCCTTTTCAGAGGTATGTGACTTGTCCCTTATTTGTTATTTTCCTCTTTGCATTTCCTTAGCTGCTTAACACGATTCTGCAAGAGTAATTTGACACCTGAATTCAATTAATAAAGACAGCAAGTGAGGTAAACTGGAAAGTGTGTAGAGCAAATGACCTCATGTATAATGTGCTTACTGTGGCAAGTTCTTGAATTCTGGCATGCAGAATATATGCAGGACTATTTTATATTTTAACAGAACAGATGAGTTTCCAGTGTTGCACATGCCTTCTCATTGCCTTTTTCATTACCTTTGACAAACTATCTCAGGGCTCTTACTGCCTGTCAAATTAGGGTAATGAGAAAGAGCAAATGGATTTTTAAGTTTGTTTTAGTGCATTCTTCAGGGAACAGAAGATCACTCGAATTCATGGGTCACTGTAAAGGTTACCATGCATACAGCTGTAGAGCAGAGACAGTCTGCTCTGGGCTCGGCACAGAGACTAGCAGGGCAGGCTGGCGGCCAGAATGAGCCATAAAAATAACTAATGGATTAGCTCTCTGAGGCTTAAATTGGTAAAGGAAGAGAACATGGAGCTGTTTACATATGTTTGCTAATGAAAATAAAATGATTTGAACATTTCTGTTATACCAGTATATTTAAAAAAAAAAAAAGTTTGGAAGAAATCTAAAATTTAGTAATTCTTTATGACATGATTTTTTTTCTCCCTTCTGATGCTGCTCTTTTGTAACGTATGAAACTAACAGAATTTGATACCTCTGGTATAATTTATATTACCACTATTAAAATCATCATATCATTCCAACAAGTGAGAAACAGAAGAGAGAGATTATTCTCCTATGGCAAAAGCCTCTTGCTGATTCGAGCATTTAATTTTGTCTATCAGATAACAAAACTGGAAAGGATTGGGGGTGCCCACAAAGATGCTGCAGAAAGTTTGGCGTAAGCATGTATTAAAGAATCTTACATCAGAGAACAGTCAGACAGAAAAAAGATGTAGGCTTACACACACCAGGGCAACAGTCTACATATTTTTCCGCAGCATGGCCATAAAGTAAGGTTCAGATGGTGGCAGCAAATACTAACAAATGAACTGTATAGTCTATATTATATGCTTCTATCTAAAAGATATATGTGCATCTATAGCATATAACTAAAATAGGAATTTTCAGTATTTTTCATTTAAAATAACAAGGTGGAAATGTTTTAGCCAATAGCCCTCTGAAAAATAACCAAAGATGGTAACTAAAAAGCCAGCTTCTATGCTAAACACAGCTGTGAAATTTGCTAGAGTACAGGATACAAAATATTTCTCAACTATGTATTGTGCTTTCTAATCAATTTCTGTAACATTTCCTCTTCAAAAGTGACAGATTTAAATAAAAGTTGACATTGCATTGCACTTTAATGGTTTGTTAGGGTGAATCTGTTTTAGCAATGTTAATGGCAAATGCAAAGCATCTTCTTACATGTCTTGTGACTCTACAAAGCATCTTTTTTCCCTTCTGTGTGCGTAAGGATATGCTTTTATCTTCATTTGTGGAGTCTAACTAATTTGAATCCTCTTGTTCATTGTTGCTTACCTGAAATCATTGTTTGAAGTTGTTTTAAATTCTGGTCTGATATTTTCATACTGCCTCCTCTATATGTTGAATTACATAAAATGATCGGATTTCTGATTATACCATTCCAGGCTTCCAGGACCCTCAAGGGTGCCGGCTGCAGGCAGCAGTACCAAAGTCCAGGGAGCTTCTAATTTAAATCGGAGAAGCCAGAGCTTTAACAGCATTGACAAAACCAAGCCTCCACAATATGCAAATGGAAATGAAAAAGGTAAGTGATTAAAAGTTACTAAGCTCACTCTGTATAACATACAAGAGGTCGGGGGGAAAATCACCAAAAGAACCCATCCACAAGGGTCAAAGTAGTGAGTGAATATTGAGACTTGGTAAGGAAGACCTGTCGAGATACAGCTCTGAATCAGGACTTGTGATTATGTTGGGATTAAAGTTCAGAACTGAAAACTTTCAAGATGTTGTAATTATATTTTATCTCTCTTTGATGGAAATATCACTAGGTGGTTTTTCTGAAGTGAAAATGAATCCATATTGGATGCCTATAATCTTGGCCCATATTTAGGTCTACTCAACCCAAAGGAAGGCTGCCATAATTTTCAAGGGACTTTGCATTCTAGCCTCTAATGAAGAAGAATCAGAATATTATATTTGCATCAGAGTATTACATATGTCTATTCCTTCAGAACCCTACCTAGGGTATATATAAGTTTCAATAAAGGATTGGAAGTCAAGTCAAATGTAATGAAATTTTGCAGGAATTTGAATTCAGTGTTCATCTTTTATTGCCTCCTTTAAATATGAACTTCCATTATGGAAACAAACTTTGTTCCTTGGGTCCTTCTGTTATCTCTCACCCTGACAGTATTTTCCAGTAAAATATGCCTCTTAAGGCTTTATTCTCAGAGAGAATAATGTAAAAACTCAGCTTTCTGAGTTGTGTAACTAATCCATCCCCTTCCCCCTCTTCTTTCTTCCTTTGTGTAATGAACAGCATTTTATTCATATCTCTCGGTTAGAATGCAGTTGAAAATGATACAATATACATAGTACCCGTTTGCATCCTTGGGGTCTGTGGGAGGAACAAGTATGCAGTGAATGTTTTTCATCCAAGCAACAGGCAGCTATCCAGATTTTTTTTACAAAATTCTGATGAACACCCTTTGCCCCTAGCTATATCTGAAGATATAAAACCATCCTTTCAATAGTTATTTCTTTATTTTTACTATCAGGTTTGAATGTTTTAGATAGTTCTATAATGGGATTTATTTTGTCAAGGACTTGTTTATGGCAAGACATCCAGGCTAAAACTAGAAAGACATCAGAGTGAAAACTGAGCAGACACTCTAAGTCACAAATACGATAGTGAGGTTATGAAGTAGATGTGGCTGCTTGAGTGAAGGTATGTACAACAGTTAAGGTTTTAGAATTGCTTCGTATTGTTGACTTAAGTTTGGTACTGAAATATGTGAGAATGAAATGATTCAAGGTGAGACATGTTTGTAGATATTAATGTTCTTAGTTCATAACTTGGAAACTGTCTTTTGACTGCTAAGGTTTGCATTGCATTGCACATTTGTGTGGCTTTTTGCAGGATGGATTTCTTCACTTTCCCATTTCTTTACAGCAGAGAATGAGAACCTTGAGATGGTTAGTGAAGTCATCACTTGCAAGAGGATAAGGGGTGGCTTTGTGTATAATTATTCAATTAATTTTACAGGATATAGAAAATGTAATGTTGCATAACTAGAGTACTATAGTTGAGATGTTGCTGTCTGCTCTTTTTTCTTTCTTTTAAAACAGCAGAATGGATGGAAGAACACTAATTTTACATTGTAGTATAAACCAAATACAAGTTTTTTTCAAAGCATAAAGCAGAAGTTGTTTAAAGAAAAAGACTGCTGCAAGTGCAAGGATAGCAAAGTACTACTTTTTATAATACCCTAAAAGAACACATGAGAACCTGTATTTGAATTCACTGTGCTGCTACTTTGCTTAAAGAGAAAAACAGCTGAACTGTGCCATATTTTAGATTTTTTATAGTGGTTAATTTTTTAATATTACAGTGAAGTTTTCAAGTAGTCCTTTGATATTTTTTTAAAGTATTTAAGGATGTCCTGTGACCTGAGGTTTTTTGAAGAATTTGTCTAGAAACAATCTTCAACCCTCACAATAGCAATAGTAATAATAGCAAACACAGCTAAAAAAAAAAAAAAAAAAGTGAGACATTATGTGTTGAAAAACTGATTTTTCCTTACAATGCAGCACATATAATAAACCTTATATTTCAAATTTTGCTTCTGATGCAGATGCTTGGAGCAATAACTTTAACAGCTTCTATTGAATGGTTATACAATCCATACACTCTAATTTCTGAGGCATAGGTCACATAGTAAATAGCTCGTAATTCTTTATTACTGCTGCATAAACTGAAGTGGGAAAAGAGACTATTTGTGCTAGATATATAGTCAGTAGAGGTTGGGACCCCCAGACCTCTTCAAGGGCAGACAGACCACTTTTGGCACATTTTGCTCTGCTGTACACCTTCCTGTATGTGCTATAAGGAGACTTCAGGAAAAAGATGTACAGGATGAGGTATTATTTTTAAATACAGTTATATGTAATACTTGAAATCCATTCCTGCATAACGTGGTTTCCAACTCAAGTCACAGTGGGGAATGGGTATGTCGTAATAGAGTTTAAGGAAACCTGAAGGTGATCCAAAACAAGATGTGATATGGGCCTTTTATTTAGTATTTAATTATTTAATATATCATTAATGTTATCTCCTTTGAGTGTTGCTTAGGGAGTAGTAGTTCAGACAGTAAGAAGCCTGAGCAAATGCAAGTTTACTCTCCGTTAAGGTCAGGGCAGTTTTCACCAACAGACCCAACCCATTGCTATGACACTGGTAACTCTGTAGCTGTGGTTGGGTCAGGAACACAGAACGTACCAAAACAATATACCTGCCATTAGCTGAAAATCACCTGTGGAGATTTAGTGAGCTGATTTATTTTTTTTTTTGGGGGGGGGGGGTGTTTGGGTTTTTTTGTTTGGTTTGGTTTGTTGGTTTTTTCCCTGGACATCGCAGCTTATGGGTGGGTTTCAAAGAACACATCTGTTTTCCAGGTCACATCACGTCTATCTGCTTCTGACTTAATAAAATAAAGATGAAATAAAACTATGAAAATGACACTTTGAATAAAGTGATTATTCACATTACTAAGAAGGTGGATACCCAGGGCATTTTGAGACCAGCAAAGAAATACTGCTATAATTCAAGTCAAATTTTAAGAACAAATATTTGCACTTTAATGCTGAGAAACACTGTATCTGAACACTGATAAGGGTCTCTATGTCATGGAGTTTAATTGCTTGCTTTTAAATATAATTTAATAATATAAAATGGTGTTAGTGTATCATCCAAACTGGGTTTCAACAGTATTTGGTTATTTTGCCTATACCAACTCAGAGAAACTGTCCTGGAACTGACGATGCAAATCTTTGTTCATCTGTGGCCAGTATGTACATCTATAGCTAATTTGTTTACATTTCTTCTGGTGTCAGTATTTTGCCAGTTGTCCATGGTGGTGTTCTCCTCCTGGGCTGCTGGAAAGCTGGACAGTCCTTGCTCATGGACAGCTGGAAAGGAACAGCTGAACAAGCTGGATTCCTCTTATCTCACCAGATATCTCTTTGCTCCAAACATCCTTATAGCAGTCCCTTGCAACTCTTCCATTTTCTACTAACCGTTTTTGTTCTGAGTGGCTGAAATTAGATACTCTAATTTGGGTGCCAACATACTACAGAATATTTAGATTATCAGTACCTAACTGTGCTGCCACGAGGGGGATATTGTCACAGAGGTTCTGTCTTCTCCAACAGCACAGAACACATCACGGGTCACAGGTAGTAGACAGGATGCTGACTATGTATTGGGCCCAAGATTAACCCCTCATGTGTCTTTTATTTGTGCAACAACCTGTGAAAAGTGGACTTTAAAATGTCCGTCCTGGGCTTGCTGGTAGAAACATCTCCACACTGCACACCTGGGGGGTGCTGCTCTGCTTTCCCAGCACAGGTCAGGCAGAGCTCAGGAGCACTGAGCTGTCAAGCAGAATGCAAAATCGTTTTTACCACGAGCTGATGCTGTATTTAGCAATGAGGGGGTTAGGTCCTAAACAAAAGACAGTCTTCTTATAGAATTCAGTTTATAGAAATACTAAATCTTTGTCACAGGTTGAGTTCACTCTGTATCAAAATCACCACAGGGTGGGGACAGATTTCATGTAACGAACAGCTAAAGCTAAGTTCAACTGTAAGAGCAGAAAGCAATGAATGATGTGCAGCTTCAAGTAATGCATTTGGGCTGGGGAGGAAATAAATCTTTTTATTCCACAACTTTAAACATACAGACAAGCTCCCAATATTTTTTGAGAGCATGCAGTCCACATTCCTTGCAGAAACATTAAGGATATACTTTAAATTGAAGATTAAAGGCAAGTTACAAGTTAAAGTTCTCTGTAATTTTTGGATGCTGTTTATGATTTGTGACATAAGGATCAAATAAGTATCAGTAGTTCCAGAAACTGGTGTTGGTTTTGTTGTTGGTTGGGGTTGTTTGTTGTTTTTTGTTGGTGGTTTTTTTTTCTTTCTGTATATGTAGCAGAACAAGCTGTTGATGAAACACTAAATACTCTTCTTTTTACAAGGTTTCCCTTCAATGAGTATAATATTATGTAGCAGGAAATAGGGTAAGGCACACATTCTTCTTTTTAATCAGAATGCTTTTTTTTTTTTCTCTTTTCTTGTAGTAAAACTAATAGCCTGAAGCCATACAAATGTTACAAAATTAATGCAACAGAGGGTAGTGGCATCCCACTGTTCACAGATTGTTACGTGTATTCTGCATTAGCATTGCATAGTCTTACAACGAATTGTTCTTCTGCAAAACTGTTGGGATAGATGAAGACCCTAATCCTCCCTTGTAATTAAGGCGATCTTAGTGCAAGGCAAGACGTGTGCAACGAAGTCCTTGTGCACACCCAGTCCTGGGCTGTCATCCACGAGGCTGATCCCTGGTATAAATTAAGGAAGCCTGAGGGCTGCAGTAATTTCCAACAGCTGTCGTTGGCCCCAGGCTCTCTTCCAGGACCTGAGGCTCACCAGAAAATAGCAGGGCCTCAGTCGCAACTGCTTTGTTCGCAAGGGAGGGGTCAGCTCTGCAGCTGCCCACCAAAGGTGCTCTTTGTGCATGGTGCTACCTGGAGCCTGGGGAATAAGCCGTAATCTCACCTGTCCCCAAAAATGCTGTGAGGCAACCCTTACCAGTTAATGTTTTCTTGCCTAGTAACTGAATGCAGCAGAGCTGCTTGAAACCTCCTGTGAAGGTGGATTGAGCTCATTTAGCCCTGTGAAGTTTGCATATCAGGCTAAGGAGCACACAAAAAACTCTGGGCAGATGTAATTATACAGCTTCCATTGAAGGTGGAGGTGATTGTCCTGACGGAGTCCAGTTGTTCATAGTGTTAAGCAAGAAAAAGTTGTTACATTTATCGTGTTACTTTTGTTTGGATTTTTTTTTCTAATTATTTTTCTTAATGCTATTTTAAAAAGTAAATTTTGCTATGTTTGCGTTCTCTTACAGCTCCCCTTTGAGGATGCTCAAAATCCTCCCATTCCTATGTGTATTAGTGGCCTTCAGACTTCCAGGCTGGTAGTCTAATCCATACTAGGGCCTTAGGGCTGAGACTGCAAAAATGAAAGTGATGCAGAACTCTGTGCTGAAGGGACAAATGTCTTCCTTGTCCTCGTCTGCTATATTAGTCAGACGGGGGGTGGGGCAAGACATGACGTTAGTTTCATGTATGTATGCAACACATCAGGCACTTTCTGCCATTTAATTAACTATATTTGCATTGCATGTCTCATGGGCTTTCTTATAGGTCTGAATTTTAAATACTATAGGCCTAATTCACTGGCAGTCCCAAGACTGAATGGAAAGACAAGATAAATACACTAAAATAAAATGTCATCTGCTGAAATAGCTACACATATTTGATTGCCATTACCACTTCATTTCGCTGGTGCTCCAGAGTTTAGATACTCAGATATGCCTTGGAAATATGAGCTTCATACAGAAGAGCTTAACCCTTTTGTGCATTGGTCTCTTTTGCTTAATGAGGCTAGATGACTTTTTTGAAAATCATGGTTGTCAGTTAGCATAGCTTGATTGTTGCAGGAATCTTGCTGTCATTCACTCTGAAGGTTTGCTGGAGTTCCTGGACAACGTAAATGTAGTGAAGGTACCCGAGCCATGTAAACGAGCCTTCTGTACCTACATGAGCTTCAGGCAGAAAACAAATATTGATGCTGTACCGATGTAGATGATATATCACCGTAACTTTCAAGTACTGACACTGGTTAAATCACCGATAAATTTTTTCCAACCTGTGAAAGTGTACTGGGTTAAGTTCCTGAAGTCAGCTACTAAAGGTTGTTAACCGTACTTAAAAGAAAAAAACCCTATAGTTACTTGCTGTTTTTTACTTTTATGAATACTGATCATACTCAGTCCTCCTCCTCCCACCCAAAACCTTAGCTTTCTAGCACATACTTTGCTTTCACTAAACATTAAAACCATCTCTGTTGGGTTTTTTTCCCTTCAGGTATTGTAGCATTCTTTTTTCTTCTATGTTTCAGTGTGTGATTATTAACATGATTGGAAGAATTTCTGTATGACTTAGTAAATATAGAATCTTTAAACTGGAAGGTTTAATTTGCATAATGAAACGGTTACAAAGAAGGTGTTTCCAAAGCTGTCTTGAGCTCACAGAAGTGTTGGACAACACCGTGATGGTGAGGGAGAAAAAAGGCATTTTTGGTTGAGAACATTCATGTTCCATGCACATGTAAATTATTTTTATTATAAATCATGTGTAACTGTGTTTTGAATGCCTGAGGAGTATGGTATCACCTTCAAGCAGGACATGGGAGAATAACTGTACCATTATGGTTCTTTCTGTTTTTTTCAAGGAGATTCCCCAAAAGGCCCTCATCCATCTGCAGGCATGAATGGAAATGTGCAGCATCCCACCAGCACCGGGCAGCAGCAGGTCTCTGCCATACCCTCTCCAAGTGCCAGCAAGCCTTGGCGCAGCAAATCCATGAATGTCAAACACAGTGCGACCTCTACCATGCTGTCTGTGAAGCAGCCTAGTCCCGCAACCTCCCCTACTCCATCTTCAGACAGGCTCAAGCCACCCCCTTCTGAAGGCGTGAAGCCCCCTTCATCTGGACAAAAATCTATGCTGGAAAAATTCAAGCTGGTTAATGCTAGGACTGCTCTGCGACCCCCTTTGTCACTGAGCTCAGGACCTAGTGACAGTGGAAGAGAGGATGATACCTTTTCAGAGTGTGGTGAAATGGATGTCTTAAGCACTGGGGTGAACAGCGGCGGCTCCACAAGTAGCAGTCCTAAAGTATCACCGAAGTTAACCCCTCCGAAAGCTGGAAGCAAAAATCTCAGCAATAAAAAGTCTTTGCTACAGCCAAAGGACAAAGAGGAAAAGAACAGGGACAAAAACAAAGTTTGCACTGAGAGAACAGTCAAGGAGGAGAAGGACCAGGTCACTGAAACATCTACAAAGAAGAGCTCAAAAATTGCAAGCTTAATCCCAAAGGGAAGCAAGACAACAGCAGCCAAGAAGGAAAGTTTAATACCATCTTCCAGTGGGATCCCAAAACCTGGATCGAAGGTGCCAACAGCAAAGCAGAGTGCTTCATCCACGTGCACGGGAAGTAAGGAGGTTGAAAAACTGAGGACTACAAAAGGAAACCAGTCCCAATCAACACCAAAATCTCAACTTAGTGAGAAGGCTTCTCCTTCCTCTGGTTTTGCTTCTTCTGAAGGGAAAGAACCAAGCACAGCTCTCACCCCGGGGTCCTCCACGGCTCTGTCAGCCTCGATGGTTGCAAGCAGTGGCCAAGGCACGGGAAATGGTGTTGTCCAGCTTCCTCAGCAACAGCAATACAGTCACCCCAACACTGCCACAGTAGCCCCTTTCATTTATAGGTAAGGTCACGGAGGGAAATTTGTGTTGTGTTACCACTTAGGAAAGAGAGCTAAAGCAAGTGGAGTAATTGTGAATCACACTGTTATGCTTCTTGTCTCACAGTTTCTATCACTGCATCATGCACATGTTTTCCTAATGTTATTTTTTAATTTATGTTACTGTATGAACAATTTCTTCCAAGAACTCTTGAGTCTCTACCTTGTACAAAAGCAATCCCCTGCAAATATTTGCCATTTAAAATTCAGGATCTTTTGATTAGAAATACAAATCACATGATGCATTCCCTGTACTGCTTTTGAAAGGTCACGGCTGAGTCTGATTTCTAGTGCGAATATTCCTGTTTGCATTTTAAGAACCTCAACATTTATCTGCTGATATTCAATAATATTTGCTTAAAATATGCTGCTCTCTTTAAAAATCCTAAAATAAACTACTGATCTTTCAGAGTATGAAATAGCACTATTTAGTATTAGTGGAAAAACCATACACAAACTTTTGCAAATATTCAAAAATATTTCAATGTATTGGGCAGAGAGAAAAGGTTGCTGTTTGCAGGTCCTTTTTCTGTTTAGTTTTATACGTGAACTAGGTATAGATTAGCTCCATGGAGACAGTTATATTGTACAGGTTATACAAACTCTTCTGATGGCCAGTGCTCTGGAATAGATGAATGAACAGTTAAATGCATCCACCTTTGGCTGAATTTATTTTGCTATTTGATAGAGCAACTGAAGAGAAGCTGGGAGTTTTCATTGTCGTACAGCTCAGAAGACAGAGTAAGTGTGGAAAGACTGGCAGGCCAGTTTGAGTAATGATTTCAGATGTCAGCTGTTGAAGGGCTTTAGCTACAGTTGTGGGTAAATTTAACATCTGATAAAATGACAAATACATTATCAAGCAAAATATACTGGCAGTGTTTGTTAGTGAGTAGTACTCTAGATAATCTTGGCTAAAGATTAAAGAGGTGCTGAAGTAGACTCTGAGGGAGTATATATATCATTACACACAACTAAACATAGCTTCAAACCCAATCTGGATGAGTGATAAACTGTTTAAGTTAATTATGAACAAAAGTAGTTCAGAAAAACGTATGGGAGGGGGAAAAGGCATAATCTAGGTTATATTTATTCTAATATGCAATGGGTAGCCTCTTGAGTTTCAATTATGTCTATCACTGAATGTGCTTAATATGCATGTTTCTTTATAACTGTCTGGAATAACCTCAGTGATGCAGACAAGTTGATGCATAAGATGGCCTACATATGCGTTAGGGTGCGTATATTAGGAGAGAGAAAAATAAGCTATGCTTTGCCTGCAGATGCATGTGCTATTTAATGGCAATTTTTTCCACATATCGATGGCATTCCATTGCATGATGGAGATATCTTATCATTCTTTTAAGCTTCATCATGAAGCAAAATATATTTTGAATTCTAAAGGGCGATGGAAGCATGCATCTTCCAGTAAAATTTGGTATTCATAATCACCTGTTTGCTTCAAACAAACAGCAAAGCAGACTGTATTTGATATCAAATCTCACATGAAAATCAAATTCTCAGAGCCGAGGTCTGATCTCAGAATGCCATGAACTCAGAGTAATAGACCGACATTGATGAGGTTACTTCAGTGTATGTGCCTCTGCAACTGAGAGCAGAATCTGACCCCAAAATACACAGTAACTACATTCCTTACCACTCGCAAGGGCTTTGTTATAGTACAGAATAATTTCATAAAATATAAATATAACCAAGGATAAAATATTGACATTTCCACAGTTAGCATATCTATTCTTGTGAACATGTGGCAATTGGAAGTGTGCATGAAGCTGAGGTACTGTATTTACATTTTCTTGTTCTTAAACATAACTGTTTTCTGAGCAGTCGCCACAGTTTATACACAGAATTTTCAGGTGCGCTTCTTAGCTGCTAGAACAACTTTATGGATCGTTGAGTTAATAAACAAGAATTATCATTCAGACTAACAAGTTTTTTTTTTTACAGCTGGAAGGAATATCTGGGCTCTGCGTTTGTACTGCTGTCCTTTAGAAAAATTTCAATATAATTTAGCAAAACTGCAGTGCATTTTCTCAACAATCCTGCAGAATACTGAAGTATTTGGCAGTGTACTGCTGTGATCAGTTTAGGCTCTTAGCACAAGGATAAGTGAATGAGTGCTTTTTCTGGTTCGTTGCTAATACTTGCAAATATCATGTATTTTGCAATGTTTGATTATTACCCAAGAGTCTATTTCAGTAGATTTGTGAGTAAACAGAAGTATTCCAAAGAGTTTCTTTGATGCTGGCATGTACTTTGTTTAAACAGGGAATGCAATGCTGTAATAGTTATCAACACTCATGTATTCAAGGAGTTGTGTATTTTTATTAATGGACAGTTAATAGAAAATACCGTTTCACTAGGAGGTTCTGAAATGGTATATTGCACTCTTCAGCTTTGCACTCTTGGTCCTTTATCCTATCTGATATCACATTGAATTTTTAAGCCTCTTAAACACTATGGCATGGAAATTCATATGGGACTACTACTCCTCTTCAAAGATTAGTAGCAACTAATCAAGTCAGAGTTGCATTTGAGATAAACTAAATGGGTATAATTTGAATTCTTCCATCCTCCTCAACAAGTGATTTTTTTATTTTCAAATGCAGTTGTGAATGTGTTATTTACAGCCCGTTATGTGTTCCCTCTGAAGTTGACTGTAGGGTCCAACTGATATAAGAAAGGCTGAAGCAGATGTAATTTAGTTGCCAGAAAGCTTGATAAGAAAGATACAGCAGAAAAAACAAAATGAGGGTGTAAGAGAAGTTATAATTGTTTAAAGTATACCAGCCGCTACTTTAAATCATGCATTCTTCTACACAGACAGAATTGGAGGAAGATGGAAATTGTGCTGCCTGCCAGAGTCCCCTTAGGCTTCTGTTGAAATTGGCCATTGTTATCTGCCTAGTGGTGTTTAAATTTCAGGTGGAGAAGAGCAACACAGAAATTTAGTGCTTGCTAGGTTACAGTGAAAACAGGGAAAAAAAGGTATTAATGAAAAGAAAAAAAAAGTCTGAATCTTTCTCCTAAAACCTTAGCAGGAAAATAACAGGTTAATTGTTCAGTATTTGGAGTTCTTAGCTTTCCTACACGTTGCTCAAAAGTGTAACAGAACCTGTAATTGCAAACATTTTCTTGCACAAAGAAGAGCCTGTTGTATGCAATCATTGCTTTATTTTTCGTAAGCCAAATTGTGTAAGTTTGCATTATTTCCATAAAATGGGAAACATAACAGTCCCAGGAGTAACACAAATATCACCTCACACCATGGGCCAAATCCTTAGCTGACGTAAATCATTATAACCCTACATGAAGTATGTGACATTGACAATTAACATCTGCTGCTAATTTTCTCAAACACCAAAGGAATATTTTAATAGAATGTTGAGTTGTAACTGGGTGCATGTACTGCAGTTTTATTTTATTGACTCTTCCAGTAACCAGTGCAGGAGCCTAGCAGGTCTCTTTTCCATGGCTGGAATATAGAATCTGAAGTGCTCAAATCCCGGGGCTGCGGTGCTCAGGGATTGCTTATTGCCTGAAATATTGGAAGTATAGAAACTACCACAGAGAATTAGCTGACCACTCATCATCCTGAGCTCTACTTCTATGTTGTGCATTGCTTAAATTTCAGTTCTTCAGCTAAGTTTTTAGTTTAATGATAGCGACATCTGGAAGAAGTTTCAGCACTGTCTGAATTGAGACCTTGCAGATATTCTTTCAGTGTCAATGCTGGACTACAAAAAACAGTTTGGCACTCCTTTTGTCCCTGAAGAATAAGAAACTGGTGATTTCAGCTACCTAATAGGTTGTTGTAGAGAAGATGGGGTCAGACTTTTCTCTGAATTGCAAAGTGAAAGGGTAAGAAGTAACAGATGCAAGTTACAGCAGGGGAGATGCTGATTAAAAGTTAGAAAAAAATACGTCTTACCCTGAGGGTGGTGAAACACTGGAGCAGGCTGCTAAGAGAGATTGTGGAAGCTCTGTCCTCAGATGTGTTTGAGACCCAACCAAATGAGACCCTGAACAACTTAATGTAACCAGACCTGCTTTGAGCAGGTCATTAGACTAGATGACATCTAGAGCATCTTTCTGATCTAAGTTACTTTATGATTCTGTGAGGACTGAAGTGTTCACTAGATAGAGGCAGAGAAAGGAAATACCAGTATAATAAGTAATGTGTTCCTAGGTACTAAAATCTTCTTTCTATCTCCTTTCCTATATGGTGATTGAAACAATTCTATTACTAGACCATAGTTTCAAGGATGTATGGGAAGTGCAGAACAGTGACAGATGGAATGGAGGAAATAATTTGGTTGCACCTCTGGAGGCACAGTGAAATTCAATTCCAGCTGCCTGTTCAGGATGTTCTTGTACTGGCTTTGGGAAAAAAAAATAGACTATTCTTCAAGGAACCTGCAAACACAGCATCTGCAGGGTTTGTTGAAGCCATATTTGCATCCAGTTTTAATGACCAGAAGCTACTTCTGGTAGTTAAAATTTTCAGGGAAAACCATGCTATCAGTTAATTGTGTTTGTTATTAGATGGTCCGGTAAACATTCTGCAACTCTTTCTTTAAGAACGTGATGATTCAAAGTTATACTGCATTGCTTTATTGGTTTCCGTTGTTTACATTACTGTTGTGAAACAAGAGATACCACCAACATTTTGCAATTGTAGGTAGCGCTAAACATGACCACTTACGAGTTTTACTTTGAACAAAAACAGTGTTTAGAAAAATCCCCCTTTTTTTCTCATGCTTGATTCTCAAGTAATTGTGCAAGAAATTTTTCCAGTGTAGAGATGTTGCCCTAAAAGATGGGAAGAAGGATTGTAAGTGAAGAAATCATTATAAACACATACTTGATTAAACCTGACTTGAAACACTAGCTTGATAATTCAGTTGCTTGCTGTTTACAATCTGAAGTTATGCGTTTCAGTTGCCATACAGACAAGTGTGGCCTTACTCCTTTGCCTAAATAATCAGTAAAATGTAGGATAAAAGACCAAAAAGGGTATTCTGTTCAGTCTTCCATCACTGACAATAATATTAACCCTTTCATAAACCAACCACGTTTTATTTTAAACTATTTAATCCCCACTACTCCAATGAGAAGGTTCTTTCATATCATTATTGGAAATTGTTTACAACCCACATGACAAGATTGCATACATTCATTACTTTCTTAATATCATCCTTTAACTTGTTTGCCCTGTGTTTGATCACTCTTTTTAAATATGTAAGGGAATAATCCATCCCCTGCCTTTTCTTTTGCAAGGCTAAATCATCTCTTTTCTCTCAGAAGGGTTTCTTCCCTGTAAACATCGTTGTAGCCCTCCCCTGCAGCTGTTCCCAATTTAACTCACACGTCTTAAACATGGGTGATCAAACTGCTGATATTCCAGATGTGGCCCTGCCAGTCTGTTACACTGACAGTGATACACATTCAAGACAGTTGCACCTCAGAGAGATGTTGGAAAAAAACCCCAGCACATTCATCTGATGTCTTTTGGAATGTCGAGTAAAAACCAAACAGATCTTTGATGTTATCTGTGTTTATCAAAGATTGGCTATTTCATTAGAGACAGGAAATGACTGACTGTGTTAAAGACAGCTTATTAAGTAGTGTTCGAGATTCTCTTCTTAATTACTCCTGTACAGGCTCATTTTAATCAAACTGAATGAGCTGTGCAGGTGTGATTAAGGACACGCTTTGTCCCATTAAGTGAGTCTGATGCTCTTACGAATATGTAGCATGTAACTCAGTGGGTTGGGGATAAATGTATTCTCTGATTGCTATGATTAAAACAGAAAACAGATTGTCCTGTTTTCATGACAGTTGCCTAAATTAATCTGTGCTGCAGATGCACAGCACTGGAGGAAATATCACTGGGGTTGCTTTGACTAAACTGAAATTCTTTCCACTTTCCTTGATATCAAGAGAGATGCAAGAATTTCAGTTTTTTCAAGGCAAGGCAATGGTCTGTGAATAGGTAGGGGATAGAAGGACGTTCATTAAGTCCAATGTGTAAGGTTAATGAGAAGATCTTTTAATTTGCTGTTTCCTTTCCTTGAGCTTAATATGTGCTGTGGTCCTGCTGAGATCAGTTGAGTCATTCATAGGATTAATATGTCCCACAGAAAGAAGTAAAAGCCAGAAGTATAGGGGAAAACAAACCTCATAATTTCACCTTTTTTTTAAATTAGAATGCTTGAGCTAAGCAAAGAGGTATCTGCTTGCTTGCTCCAATGTATCAAAACCTGTGACAGGCCTAGAACAAAGGGACTTGAAGTTTTAGGCACCCAGTCTATACCTGCACCTCCTTGCTCCCCAGGAGCTGAGGCTCCTATGTGATTTTGCTTGGAAGTCTTTCACCCCTAGACTATTCTCAGCCCATCTGGACTAAGCTTGACTCCAGAAAAAAAGCAGGGACTTGGCCATCATACACCAAAACAGCAGGGCTGCTGTAGAAGTGCTGGCAGTTGGCAACCCAGTGGAGACCTGGTGGGAGAAAAGCTGTCAATCAGAGCCCCGTCCCCAGGTTCCTCCTTGTGTGCCTTAATCACAGCTGTCAAAGGTCTAGGCAGCTGACTTTTGGCCCATCACTTCCACAATAAATAACCAGTTTTCTCAAGTAAGCAGAACTTAGACTGCTACAAAATCCATAGTCCTGTGTGGGATTTCTGTTGTTGCCTCAAATAGTTAGAATCATTGTAATTTGTACCAAATTAAACGTAAGATTGCTGAATGAAGTCAGTGTAGCAGCTTATTTTTTTGTTTTGGTAGCAAATCACATTTATTTTATGTTATATTTAAACTTTCAGGTTTCAGGTGAGATAAACCCAACAGTTCACGCTTCTTAGATCCGTTATTTCAGGCAGCCTATGAAATTGAGCAAACTGCATCATATTTACATTTTGTTTGTGCGTCCATGGTTTTTCTACAAATTAAATCAAACACTTTAAAATTATTAGTGTTATATCATCTTAGCTATTCATTATTTTTAAGTTTTAGATTCTAATTCTATTTTAAGTTTCACAAACTGAATTCTGTGCTGCAATTAATCCCACCTATCTGATTTTAAAACTGGGAAAGGAAATCTTTGCAAGTGACTCTTCTCACAGTGTTTTTCAACTTACCTTCCTAGTTATAGCTGCATCAGATTTTTGAAAATGGAAAACCAGCCAACAAAATGTTGAAAAATGAAAATGTGCTTTAACTGGTATTTAGTATATCTCTAAAAGTCTTGGTGTGACCTGGGCAAGCGAAGTTATGAACAAGTGAAAACTTGTATTCATTGTTGTTTTAAGTAAACAGATGCACTTAGGCTGAAATTTGCTTAGTTGCTGTAAGTCGCTCCTTACTTGTTTCTACTCTTGGAGGGAGATCCAACTCTTTTAACATAAGTATGTGTTCCCATACAGTTAATAATGAGATCTGTTTTGGTCTGTATTGACTTTACAGGCAGCAGTCACTGCCAGAGGGCGATCTAGATCATTGAATTTCAGTTTTACCTGTCCCTATTCACTGGATGAAGAATCAGTGCAAATGTTGGGTACTGGTGACCAATGGTGGTCCAGACCACTTAGTCCTTTTTTGATGACAGATGTCAGTCGATACAAACAGAAATGGATCTTTTCTATCCTCTCTTAGAAGATAGCTTACATATAAGGCTCTTGGTCACTCAGGGAAGGGTTTGCATCACCCTTCTGTGTTGTTGCAGTGATTGATGATTGAACAGTTGTATGATCAGGAATGCAATGCCATACGGTCAGAAAGATCTCTTTTTGTTTCTAACCAGAGACAGACGGAGATGTAAACTCCGTATACATTTTGTGGACAATGCTAAGAATACTTGAACTGCACCCACCTGGCAAGGCGCTCTTCCTACAAGACCAAAAGCAATCTACTCTTTTTCCAGTGTTCCTCTTAAATTCCAGCCTCACTCTGCTTCCAGCCCTGGCAGTTCTGTGATATGGGTTTCGCAAAGAGTCTGCAGACACTTCAATTACCTTTGCTACTATTATAAGTGCCTTTTTCTGAGATTTTTTTTGGGGCTGATAGTTTGCCCTGGACTGATCCAGCACTAAGCCTCAGCACTAAACCCAGAAGGAATACTCATAAACATTCATGGCCTCTCAAAATGGCTTTCAGTGAAAGCACACATACCTCATTCATTTTCATGATTTGAAGCAATATGGAAAAGCAGGTGGGACTGTGGAATTTTTATATTTGTTCATTGTGGAGAGATAGAGTAGCTGTTTTGTTACTTAAGACGCTGTCCTCAAGCACCATATGTTACATTATATTCAAGGTCAGTAGGACATAGCCCTGCAACACTTGTTGAGCTTGCATTTCCAGTAGTGTGTGACAGAAAGAAAAGCTACATAAGAACAAACCCCAGTTTTTTATAGAGCAGTTGTCCATTTCCAGCATCCCAAAAGTACAGAAAGTGATAAGACAGTGCATCAAATCAGACATCATTTGCATTTCTATTTCTATGTAAGTAGAGGTAGAGTTGAGTGATTCTAATCAATGGATTCCACCATGACAGTACTTGTGTTGTGTGTTCAGATATCTGCTCCCTCAGTTACTGAAATGAATTACTGAGCAAATCTATTCAGTAAGTAACTCTGAAGAAAATGTTAACTGGAAAGTTATTTCATAAAATAAGTTGCCATAAAATTATTTTGAGAGATAAGTCATTCTTGTATCAGTGACATTTATAAAATATGCATTCATCACACAGTTAAATATTTGTGTTTACAGTTTAGTTGGTCATTGCAAACACTCTGTGGTGAATTTTGAAAATTGAGCTATAAACATAACATTTTAAAATTAAGATATAACTATTTCACTAGTCTTTTAAGAGTCAGAAGACTGTGCTATTGATGTCAGGAAAGCTGGAAGAATTCAGACTCTAAGTGAAGACTTTTTTCCATTTTATTTCAAAAAGTGGCTAGTATATCTTTAGATGTATTCTTTTACTGTATACAAATGTGGTGCATGTTGCTATTTAATGGCATCATAGTTCAGCAGTTCCTGTGTAAACTAGTTGCTACAGCTGTTCCTTAAGACGCAGTAATTGTGTGATCTATTTTGCATTACAATCCATGTGCTCATGTATTTCTTGCTATTTACCATTATGCAACAGCAAATAAATGTGCTTAACAAAGGGTACCCATTATAATTTATCAATGATATCCACAGAAATATACTATCAAAGGAAATATAGGCTATCTGTTAGCAAGTTGATGGAAAAACTTGATTATCTCATTTCCCCAGAGTTATATAAGGTGCATTATCAAAAGAAGCTGCACATAGATTTAAATATCTGGGCCAGATTTCCATACCAGCCTTGCATAAGCTTCTTCCCACATGGCCTTTCTTGCTTAATATTTTAGCAATTACAAGTTTTCATTTCCCTTATATATATGTGCAGGAATGTGACTTAACCAATTTAAATGGATTCTGCCTATAACTGGTTGACAACACTTGCAGAGAAAAAGCAAGGAAACAAAATGGCTCCAAATGTCCCAGCATTAACTGTGAGTTGTTCCTGAAGAGACAGAGAGAGCTCTTACCTGTTTGCAAATCAGTATAGCTGGAGTCAAACTAACACAGTAAGAATGTGACATTCATGGTATTTTCACCACATAGCGATATGATACTAGATGGAAATGCAAATTACATTTGTTTCCATTAATACATGAACGACAGATAATAATAATCTTCTTGCTTGATTTCAGAACTCTCTCAGAAAATGACAGTACCTCTTTACCACCTGCTGACTCCTGCACCAGTCCTACTAAAATGGATTTGTCATTCAGTAAGACTGCCAAACAGTGCCTAGAGGAGATATCTGGTGAGTAACAATAAGTCAGGAGAAGCTGTAACTTCTTTATTTACATCTGTGTCTTACCAGGAGTTTTGCGATGGGTTGAAATAATGCTTCTGACCTCTATTCATGAGTGGTATTAAGTATGCAGAAAATTTGGGTCGTGCATGGTTAGTGCTTCAAGTGCACAGTTCTCTTATCTGAACTGGCTCCTTCTGTTCAAATGTCTTTTTCATCATTGCAGAAACTTGTGCAGAAACTTGTGCAGAAACTGGGCTCTCACAAGCTAGGGTTTCAAGTCATTATTATTTTTCAGTCATACTGAACGTTCCAAGAGGAGCAGTGGAAAGCTGACTTCAGAATGTTTGACACTGTTGCGTTTAAAGATCATCAAATTTAATCCTAACACCTGAACTGAGACATAAATTACATAAGATATATTTTGTCCTTATAAATGAATCTAAATTCAGAAAATGAACAAGTCCTTACTATTGTACGTGACTTTTAAGCTGCTGCTAAAGCCTAGCTGCTAAAAGTTGTTTTCTGGAATTCCTTGTATACCTGGAGTAAAGTCCTTATTAGGTTACAAATGTGAAAGGATTTTTTTTTTTTTTTAAATCATATTG
Source organism: Falco biarmicus (assembly GCF_023638135.1). Classification (NCBI taxonomy): domain Eukaryota; kingdom Metazoa; phylum Chordata; class Aves; order Falconiformes; family Falconidae; genus Falco; species Falco biarmicus. The sequence goes on along the minus strand of NC_079292.1, from coordinate 32,069,942 downwards.
GAATGATATCTTTGAAGTCAGCAGAGCCATGCTGATTTACATTAGCCTGCGATCTGGCCATAACTCTGTCTATGGATGCAAAGTGCGTCACAGCTGTCTTCCTCAATCAGGACCAAATTGAACTGCAGGATTGTGTGGGACTACTTTCAAAAGGACTCTTTGCCAGAGCTGTTTTGTTGGGGTTTTGATTGAGTTTTCTTTTCTTTTTTTTTTTTTTTTTGGTTGTTCTTGTTCTTGTTTCAGTTTGTTTTTTAATTATTATTAGCATTATTATCATCCTTACTCTTATTGTCATTTTTTATGCAAATAAAAGGTGAAATCCTGTCCTGCTGTGTTCCCCTGTAGTTCTGCTCTTTTACTCCAAGTTTTTAACATTCAAATAGATTTATAGCCAGGCATGTGGTTCTTCTTACACAGGCTATAACTCAAAGCACTAATTTGACATATCAGTCTAAAATTATCTCTGCACCAGAAGGGAAATCAGATGCCCAAGCTTTGTGGGACTGCCTTGGCATTTTGCTGACTCATACTGAAGCTGAGGTTTTGCCTGGTTTGTCTCAGTCCGTTTGGAAGTTTTCTGAGTTTACCATGCCTTATTTGCACAGCCAGCTTTTGTGATAAATATGTCACCATGAAACATGGTGAAATTTTCCCTGGAGGTGACGCATGCCTGTTAAAATAAAAATTATTTTTGATTATGCTAGAAACCAGATTCATTGGTCTTGCATGTATAAAGCATATAATTGAAACACTTACAGAAATCAAATGATGCTTCAAGGACTTATCCGTAGAGATGCTAAAAAAAAAAAATTATATTGATTCAGTACCTGCTGAAATGATCAAATGGGACATCATGTCTCCTGGCCTTTTATTGTTCTGAACAGAAATGGAACAACATCAAAAAGAAGAAAATAGCATAAAGGGCAGTAGACATCAGAGATGTTTCTAATCGGATTTTTCAGACTCTGTCATTAGAAGTTGACTGACATAACAGGCAGGAAAGCAGAACTACTGGGAAAATGTGGTCAATAGTATATTGTATATGGAGAAAAATAGTTGTGTGTCACCCATAATTGACTGTTGGCAGGAAAAAGAATGAATGGATCAAGTACTACATTTGCTGAATAAATATTTGCCTACATTTGGTGATCTGTCACCAGGTCATTGGTGATTCTGTCACTGGTGAACCTGCATGGAAAAAAACCTCATGTGATGGCTGTTCAGGGAAGTATTCCATGATGGATTAGCCTTGAGGAAGGACATTCTATTACTTAGGAGCATCTTTACTCTGGTATGATCAAGGGATTATACCAGTACTAGCAAGGAAATATGCAAAGGTTATTTCCTTGATCTGGTCACTTATATTCAGGGTGTCAAGAGATGATTCCAGAGTTTCTTCCACTTTGATATTACTTTTTTTCCTGAAATCTTCCACTACGACTATGGATGGGCATCATCTTTGTATTATCTTAAGATTCTTTTGCAACTTGGTAGCCAGACACACTAGCACAATGTATTGGTATGTAGTAAGGATCAATAAGGGTCATGCAAGGGTCTGAGCATCTGTGGAAATCACTGAACAGCTTGTAGGAGTGTGTCCGTAAAGTGCTGTCCCACCAGTATTGTTTCTGCTTCATTAGCCTGTATTATTTTTACAGTGCCAAATATTTACAACTAAGGCAAATGTGCTCAGGACTAAGATGTCATAGCCTAAATCATTGTGTAAGCTGTTTCTCTACTTTCAGAATATTTACACACTTGTGTTTGTTATTGCCTCTTGGCTGAAGATTACTGTTCCCATAAACAGCCAAGCAGATCATATCAGAGCTCCTAATCCACTTCAGGGCAAAACCAGCCAATCAAACTAATGCTGTAAGCATGGCTGGTTCAAGACTTCTCCATGATATAGGCAAAACTTGGATGTGGAAAAAATAATTGTAAAAATATTTAGGAGTGGTAGGTCAGGCACCATTCTCCTTGCGTGATTCAGGATACCAAAACTAAGCTAATTTCATTGCTCGAGTGGTGGATGGTCATGGCTCTGTTTTCTGTGGCCAGCCAGGCGGTTCACATCCCTTTGCCACTGTTCCACTGTCTCAACACCAGTGATGGGCAAGTAGGGAGAGAGAGCAAGAAGCTGTAGGGGTAGTTTCCAGCTCTCCCCTGCTCTGTCTTCCTCCATGTTTCTAAGGGAGATGGTTACCTTTAAAACCTCTCCTTCCTTCCAGCTCAGAGCTGGTGAAAGGATGGGGCAAAGTCAGAGCACAAGCCGCTTGTTTCCTGTCCACTACTCTGAAAGTGATCACTTGTTTTCAATTGCACAGCCATGAAGGGAGGATGGAAGGCAAGGGAGATGGCAAGGCTGGTGTAGCTGTAGCCCCAGAAGTGCAGCCCTGATAAACTGAACAACCTCTTATTTTAAATCGTCCCCATAAATATGCTGCCCGAGGTAATTTCCTACATGGCTTATGCCTAAAGCCAATTCTGTCTCTTGGTAGAGCTACTGTAAATCTGGGTTTCTTCACTGCTCCTCCATCTCTGCTGGGAATTTGATCCAGATGTGATCTGAAGTGCTTCAGACTTTTTTCCTACTTTTTTTTTTCCCTCTGAGTATTCCACAGCTCAGCTAGAGCAGTCCCAGATGTTTCCACAGTGCACATGCAGATCAGCAGTACAGCATATGCACAGTAGTTGTAAGGCTCCCTGCACACCTTGTATCTGCTCTGTGTGCATGGTGCCAGTGATCCTCACCCACGCGCTGAACGAGTTCCATTTGTAGGCACGAGTCACCTGCACAGTAGTTTTGGTGTGTTCTGCATATGGTAGACTCATGGCACATCTGGCATACAGATGTGTAGACTTCTCTCCAAGAAATCCCTAGACAGATATTTGGGAGTCCAAAATAAGGACCAGTTCTGCTGTCATGTATGAACACTCTTTCTTGCATGTACTTTATGTACCAGTTGCCTCAACAAGACCACTCAGTATCACCAGTTGCCTCAACAAGACTACTCAGTATCTCTGTTTCAGCAAAACCGGAGTATAGCTTTAAAGACAGGATTCTAAAATGAGGATGAAAAGGCTAATAAAGTAATCCAGTTTGGTTCTTGTGTTTAATGGTATGATTAGCCACAAGTCGTTCAGACTTTCTTACCCAGTCTTTCTACTTGTAGTAGCTCTCTGCTGTCTCTCTCTGCTGCAAGTTTATTGAGGAAATATGTCACTAAGTTAATTATTTAATAATCCATTGTAAACTGTACATGTCAGCAGCTACAAAGTATCTTATTAAATAAGTGATAGCGTTTGGCTTTAACAAGTGTTTGCATGTTCAAAGAGCTTAATGCAAAGTGATTAAATAATTATTCATTAATTTACAAATATTGAATAATTATAAAAAATCTGAGGGGTGAAGCAGAAATGAAAGAGTAATTTTAAGAGTTATAGGCCAATATAAGTGGCAGGATTCACATAAAAACATTGAATTTTCAAGCTTTTATGTTTACTGTGCTTTAATTTTTTCTCTGGACAAACCAGTTAATAGGTGTACAAATAGTTTACAAATATATTTTTTTAACTATGCTTAGCTGAAAAGATTCATAATCTTATGCATTTGGAGATCTATTACATAATTCATTTGTAAGGCTCCAGATTATGCACTGAGACTTCAAAGAAAGTCTTATCTGACAGCAAAATTTGTCCCTAGATTATTAGTTCTTAAAATATTTTTTGTAATTTCTTTTGTGAAAGAGACAGTAAAAATAAGGTAATATGTTAGGCTGACTGTGATGGGTTGGGGAAGTTCCCTGTGCTGTTCTTGATTTAAACATGTTCCTGTGTGGTGGGTGGGGAATACATTTAATTGCAAGGTAGCTGAGGAATAATGTGTTGTCATGACATTGGCTGTCCTCTGGTCTCCTATACTATATCTTCTTAGTTTAGAAAGATGTATTTGCTTGTTGCTGTGTTTTATCATCTTAAAATGGAGAGATGAGCTTTACAAAAGCATTTTTCAATAAATAAACCTGAGAATTTCCCACATTGCAATTTTATATTTTGTTGAATGACACCCTGCAGAGAGATGTGGTAAAGCAGAAGGATAAATTTAGTGTTCTTTCTGCTGAGCACTTGAATGTACATGGGTATCTACTGTACCTAAGGATGATCATGATTAGCCTGTCTACCAAGAGAAGCAATGGGATTAATGAGAGAAAAGTTCATATATCCTTGTAATTAAGGGCTCTAGTATAGTGTTTGTACACACAAAGTCTGCATGAAGCTTCTGTGATTAGCCTCAGTACCTCTGTATCCCAGCATTTGACTCGTGTTTTTCATGTATGTAGGAAAGCAAATGAGACAGGTGGATGCTGTAGCTCCCAGCTACCCTCATGTGGCTCCCACACAGTTCAAGTGTCATTCCCTTGCATGGATGATGGTCTGTGACCTGTGTCCTGCTGGAGCTGGGCTGCAATGAATAACTCAGGCAGGCGAAGAAACAGGTCAGCAGAGACACTGAGACCCACTGGGTTGCCCAGGACCCAGCTGTACCCCTACAGAGACCCTTCCAGCCTGAAGTGGTGCAGTACCTATTGCCAACACCATACATGAGGTTTGGCATTGCTTACTGGGTGAAGGCTTTTCATCCCCTGTTGTAAGTTTTTCTGCTCCCAGTTGGAAAGAGAACTAAATATACCCTGGCCAGTTCTGGCAGTCTTGTATTGGTCTATTCATGCTGGGAGCTGAGCAGCCATGCCATGCGTTGCTTCCCTACCAGAACAGTGCCTAGCACGAGGGGGCATCCCTGTCCACAGGGCTTACTGAGGCCAGATACAGCACTGCCGTAACGACTGCTACATGCAACCAGGCATGCACACTCTGAGCTTGCGGAGCAGGTCCATACCTGCCTACAGATGACCATGGAGGCAAGCTACTGACTAGCTGTTTGGGTATGAAAGAGCGGCGAGAGATTCATTCATTTATCTGGAGTATTGGGGAGATGCTTTTTATGGTAGGAGAAGATGTTCCCTTGATCCCACCACACCGCAGCACCATGTAGGGCCAAATCATTGCCTTCCTACTAATTCAAAACACAGCAACTGAGACTACTGTACCAATTTGAGTATAAGTTGAGGTTTTAAAACCATTGAATGGGAAAAGAGTGAGATTGCCCTTCATTTTGAAACCTCCTCATTGTAAATACAGCCCTGTAAAGCCTTTCTAACAATGTCAACATCTTCCTCAGCCACGCTGGACAGGCTGTTACAGCTGCATGGCACTGGCAGTGTGTACCGGTGCAGGAGCATGCAGGGAGTGCTGGGTCTCTGCTTCCTCAGCCGGGGCCACGTTGGCACCTGCACCGGTGTGCTGGGCTCGGCTGCAGGTAGGCACCAGGATCTTCATAAAAACCTTTTAAGGGCCCACATGCCACTGCAACTGGCAGACCCTGGGAGTAAACTCAGCAGTCTTACCTTTTGTTTCCGTGCTGAAGAAGTGGCAGGCATTTCATGTTTGGGAAGATTTTGCTCAGTCTGCCAAAGCATTCTTGTCTCCTCTTGGACTTGGTGGGCTAGGTGGGGAAGGGAGTGGTATCTCCTCTTGTTGCAAGACCATGGTTTTTCTAGGAATGTGTCAGTGATTTAATATAGAAAACCGTCATTGCTTGAGATTACTGAATTTTTGTCTAGGCTAATTATGTGTTTATGAGGGTTACCTAGGAAAAAATGTACCCTTCCTTGAAAATTTCCAAGAAGTTTCCCCTATGTACTTTTTTCCTTATATATCTTGAAAAACTGTAAACTAAGCCAGCAAAAAGCAAGAAGTACACTGAGGCTTCTATTAACATCTGCTTTTTCATACAGGAAATTACAAAGTGTCTGTGACTCTTAGGGTGGCATTTTTAAAGGTTACTTCCCTGTCAGGGTTGCTCAGGTAGGGATTTGAGATGAGCATATTTTAATATGGACAAAAGCAGTATATTGTTATACAGCAGTTTTCATATTTGTAGATTTCTACATAATGTTTTATGAAATTAATTGCCCCTAGATAAAATATTTCTGTTTAAAAAATTGGAATTAAATTAAGCTAGTTCTTTGTTCATCTGTTTTTTATTTCTGGGACTAATACCTTTTTTTCTGTGAGAAAAGGCTTACATTTAAACATAAGTCTTTGTCTCTTGATACTGTATTTTAAAATAACATTTAGAACTGGTGAACTTAGTTCAGACATGATACTGAGTTGCTTTATAAAAAAAATACTATTCCATTAATAGATTTTCTCCAGAAGATTGTGAAACAATGATTTTATTACAGCTTTTTCATTCCATACTCTCACAGAGATGTGAACACGGTATATTTTAAGGAGAAAGAAATTAAATATTTCCTTTTATAAAATCACCTTACTGGGTAGGTAGTGGTGTGTTCCATTTTTCAGCTTCTTTATGATGCTAAATTACATTTTTTTTTCTTATTTAGAGCAGAAATTGCAAGACTGAAGGTCCATTTGCAAATCTGCTTTTAGCTTCCTGCGCAGGGAGTAGCAGTTATATTGAAGAAATAGTTCATCGCCCTTACCTTTTAGGGAGAAAAAGAGGATTTGACTGTGAGCTAGGTCTGTTACTGTAGCATCCCATTCAGGTGAAGCTGTGTCTTGAAACCTGTGGCACCGTAAACTGGGCAGAGCCTTCTGTGTCTCCGGTTTAATTCACCGGGATGTTTGCTGCCATGGCAGCCAGCAGCATTCACTGCAGTAGCAGAGAAGAGTCATATATCTGGGAATGCAGGTTGAATACTAAAATGTAAGGAGGCTTGTGCAGAGCTTTGCTTCAGTGGTTAATTTTGGCTCTTTATTGAGCTCTGACGTGGAGGCTGTACTTGCAGTTCTGTGTCAGCCCATCTAAAGTGAAGAGCTGTGCGCTGGGATCAGTCATGATCTGGTGAGAGGGGGTGGAAAAGCCTGAGACAGCACTTGTGCCTACTTTGGATTTCAGAAGGCAGCAGCTGTAGACAGAGATGCAGGCCCACCGCTCCGATGGGACCGGTGATTGGATGGAGAGGGGAAAACACAGTTGGCTTTTGGGATTACTTCTGTGCTGGAGCAGAGTGTTTGATCAACTCTCTTCTGCTTGAGAGAAATCTAAGTGAAAATGACTGTAAGTACTGCAGATTAATGTGACGGGAGAGAAGTGGCTTAGCGGATACAGCAGCGTAATTTTAAAGAAAATGACTGTGCCTGTCTAGTCATTTACGGTCTGTAAACTGCATGTTTGAGCTGTGCTTTTCTTTGCGAGTGCAAGTATGTGCTACCTGGGATGTGCAGGGTCCGGTGCTGGAAGGATCACATCCCAGACCTTTCGGGCGAATTGAACTGCTGTCCATCTCAGAAATATGAAATCTAACTGAGCTGAAGCCCCAGCTGGAAAGATGCAGCGATCTGCTGAACTGTCAGTGTTTAAAGGCAAGGAGGTTAGAAGAGGGTGTGCTCGTCTTCAGAAGCAGAAGTCTCTAACTAATCTCACGCTCATCAGCGAAGGGGAGAAGAGGCGATACTCATACAGGGAGAACTGGTTTGGAAACGCCTCCAAGTCCAGCCAGAGTTACCATCAGCTGGAGGCAGAAGCTGGGTGCAGAGGCTCCCTTTCCAAGGCACTCTCACGGTCAGTGCACTCTCTCTGCCACTCCAGCCTCACCACACCCCAAGCATTTCAGGCGATACCACCTACTGGAAGCAGGACGTTCAGGAGGTCGGGGAACTGGCATACAGGTGGAGGCTTTCAGGTTAACAATGAGGAGACAGGAAAATCAGATGATGAAAATGCGTCCTGCACATCTCATTTCCCCAGCAGGAACTGGGCAGAGGAGGAGGAGGAAGGCTGCTTGCGTGAAGGGACTGCACACCTGGATGAGGATGTCATAATAACAATGCTAGGGGACCTAGAACAGGTCCTGTACACTGATATTTTAGGTAAGTTAACTTTGGTTTGACCTCAGAAAGGGCAAGACGAGACCCAAGTGCTAGCACATATCTGTATGGAGCAGAGTTTTGATCTTGACAGTCATTTCACAAGATAGAACTGGGTTTATTTGCAATAGTATGCAAAAATAAGGTCTTGCCATTTCTTCCTTGTTTGCTTACTCTTACCTCTAAAGTCTGTATGAAATGAAGACAAATGTCTAAATCACTTTTGATGGGTGCATGGGCAGCAACAGCCTGTGAATAATTGAGCATCATTTGCTGAGCTGTTTGAAGAAATAAGGTGAAACAATTAAGTACTATTCATTTACTCATATATAATTTAATTTTAATGACACGTCCTCATGAATTTTAAAATTGAAATCATGAATCCAAGGTTTGGTTTAGATATAAAATGTCTTGGCCTACCTACAAAACTGTCCCTCCAATATTGTCTCCCCCTTGCTGATAATTTTACCCCTATATGTGGAACTGTGAGTGCCAGGGTTTCAGTTTCGTTTAAATAACCAATTTTATTATATCAGTGCATGCCAGTGAGCATTTGAAGTCCACGGCCATAGGTGCTTCAAAAGGCTTCTCTTTTACTGGCTTTACTTTTCATCTCTTAGCCCTTTATGACAGCGCTCAAAGTGTTCGTTTCCAAAGCTTTGTTCTTTAGCTAGTCAAATGGTTGAAGTGGCTGCTTGCATTTCCAAGGTTATGTAGCATGTGTCTAGCCTGGAGCTTCTTTGCTGGTGGATGTGTTAGCCCTGATTGTATTCAAACGTTCAGGATAAAAATTTTGCTATGTATGTAATGTAGAAAGCTATCAGCTCAAAATAACAAAGAAACAAGACTTCTCTTTTTATGCATATATTTTATTATTAGACTATACCACTATGTTAAAAGGGACTTCTAGAGGTTAGAGGCTTGTTAGCAATGGAAGCTGGGCTCTTCACCTGCCCCTGCTCCTCTTCAGCTCTGTGTCACTGAGCAAATGCCTGTTCTCTTGTGAGCCTCAGTTTCCCCACCTGCAAAGTAAAACTGGTTCTTTCCTTTGTGAATGGAGTTAATATCTAAGACTGGACAATTATTTAGGGAGCTGCTTATTTGTAAATCCTTTTACGAAAGTCAGACAATTGATGGAATTATTATTCTCCCATTTATCTGCTTTGGGCTCTAATTACATGTGCAGAAGTACTGAAGTGATTATGAACAGTATTACTAATTGTGCAATTATGGTTGAGTTTCAGAAATGTGAATGTACAAGTTTAACCCAGGTATTTAGTGATTTCTGTAAAATGATTAGTTTGTTTTCCTGTGTATGTATGTCACACAGTGGGAGAAAATAATGTGTTCTCTAGAAAATTATTGAAGAAACCTGTAATGGTTCACTGTTTAGAGGGAAGAATTTGGGGACAATCTTTTGGAATATTCATGCTTGACATAAATGATGCAGCTACAACTGATCTGAGCAGATTACATTGCATGGGGTCAGTAAAATATTTGCATCAGACTTTCTTGTAAGAGGAACAGAATTTTGACAGAACGTTTCAGGGTACCCTGATGTTAGTCTTAGCCCAGTGCCTCCATGTATGAAATAGAATGGCTTTTCTTTAGCGTACAAACCAGAATCACTGGAGATAACAAGCCAGAGAGCATTTCTGACATGTTAGGTCATGCAAATACAGGTAGACTGTATGATGGCAGTGGGCCATAGTAATAAGCAACAAGGTGCCCAGGGGAGTCTGAGCCCCCTATGAACCCATACAGTGTGCCCCAATCCTGCTGCCATAAGCACCGTAGTGTCTCTTCTAGCAGTCACAATACAGAAGGAGGCTTGATGTAGATGGGGCACCACCATGCTGCCCTGGAAACGCAGGTAATGTCAGATGCAAGTTAAGTCTGAGGATTTTACACTCAGTGCAGAAAATTTCTCAGTCATGTTCAATTGTTTGTACTTTATGACTTATTAATCCATGGTGCAGAATGAGTCCATTGATAAGGCCTTAAGAAAAGGATGGGAAGAAAAAAGAACAATTCTTTTAAAAGCAATTAACACTTATAAGGATTTTGTATGTAGTATTATGTGGTATTTTAAGATCATACCATTCCAGTTGTATCTTTTTTAGAAAAAAAATAATCGGTGGAAAGATTTTGAAATTATCCTTTGTGTCACTGAGAGATCAAAAGAGATTAGACGTCAAACTTTTCACCTTTCCAGGATAGAGTAACACCACTTTTATGGTATAATTTGTCTGAGAGTGAAATATTCTTCTCTGTGAAAATATATTTTGGCAGTTTGCCAAGTACATGTACCTTTTTTTATATTGCAATTATACCTTAAGGCTTTGCTATGCTGTTTACTGTACAATATATATTAAAAAAGACAGTTGCTGTCATTTTTGCTGCAACAATTTGCAGTTTTAACATACAGCAAAGGACAACTGACAAGGATAAACAAGGGAGGAAAAGGGCAAAGACCCTGCAAACATGAATTATTTCAGTTCCTCAAATAAATATAAAGGTAAAGTATTGCCTTGCATTTAATTTTGCCTGCTTACACCCTGGAATTTGTCTTTCTGTTTATAACAGAAAATTCTCTTACACCAACAAGCTACTCTTTCACCTCTGGTTTGAGGCAAGGCAACTAACAAACAGGTCCTGGGTCTCCCTCATATAGGCATTGAGGCAGGAATATAATGTGCTCCTTTAAGTGAATTTGAGTGTATTTAGTGGAGAAGGGAAAACAAAGGGCAGTGACAGAGAGGAACCGAGTGCACCATAGGCAACTGCCTGGAGGCAGGCATGGACAGGCTTCCTAGGAACTGCCTGGGCTTTCAACAGGTTCAATCTAACAGGACTTAATGGTCTCCAGCTTAGCCTTGGCGTAGATTCATAGAATTATTTAGGCTGGAAAAGACCCTTAAGATCATCAAGTTCACTGTAAACCTAAGACTGTCAAGTTGACCACTAAACCATGTCCGTAAGAGCCCATCTACATGTCTTTTAAATACGTCCAGGGATGGTGACTCATGAGCCCTTTTGCCTCATGGGAATTTCCAGGATGGTGGAGAAACCTCTGCAAATGATACATGGGATACATTGATTAGCAAGGTGCTTGATTGAACATGTCTATCTTGAAGAACAGGAATAGATGTGTTAATTTCAATCTGAGTCTGAACATTTGCCTCCTGCAAGGTAATACATGTGAAAAGGCACACAGGTAGTTTATGTTACGGAGCAAAATTTTGTGAATGTATGTGCCCTCAGGGTGTGGCTTGAGAAGTCTGGCCCTGTGTCCCCACTTCTTGTCTCCACCCTGTCCAGGTGTTGACCCCACTGTCAGTTCCTTGGTGTCAACCCAAGGTTTATGGACTGTTGGATCCTTAAACCACTGAAGAATTTATTTGGAGAGATAAAACAAACAAGGAAACAGCCATTCCTGAAAGATTATTTGGCTGCAGCAACAAGGAGAGAAGACGTTGCCAGGCCAGACTAGATGGGAAAACCTCAAAGTGGCATTGCTGTGAAAGCCAGCTTGACATTGAGCCACAACTGCAGTCTGCATTGGCTAGTACCATGCATCATTTGTCTATCAGGGAAGAAATAAAGGGTATATGGAATATATATAGAATCATTTATTTCCATTTAATGTCAGGAGTTGGGGTTTTTCTTAACTGCCTGCAGAGTGTTTGGGTGATAGGACCTGGACCGCAGAAGAGGGTACGGTAGCAATTCAGTTTGTTGATGAGCTCAAAGGATTCTTCTTTAGTCAAAATTCAATGAGCTTAAGTGAACCATTGTTCAAATATAGTTTGCTTCTGCAGATTCTCCCTTATATTTGAAATAGTTGTCACTGTATGTGATAACTCAATGCTTTTTGTAAACCAATGTTAAACCCACACTTGTAGTTCTGTAAGTCGACCTTTTTGCTGGGCCTACAAACAGATGTTGTATTGACTTTTTTTTTAACCTTACCAGTACTTTTTCCTGTAGGGCTTTTTTTTTTTTTTCTTTTCCTTTACTTTTGCAGAAAGCTTTGTTAAATATAAAATTTTCACTGCTTCTGGCCTCATGCTGAATATTTCTCAGTTCTCTGTACTGTGCAACTTTTCTTGCAAGCTTTATACTAAGATCTCCTCCTTTTTTCCCCATTTTATCTACTCTGCAAGGGATACCATCTTTTTTTTTTTATTGTTTTCCTTTTCCCTCCTTCCCGAACGTCTCCTACCTGTTTTTTTTTCACTTAGATTGCACGCTATGCTTTTTCTCAGACACATCATCATTGTTGAATTTATGTTTTGTATAAACTCACACACAAGCATGGGAGGAGGAGGGGCAACAGAATGACAAAGACAGCAACTTGAAAATGTGTATCTGAATGTGTATTTTGCATATCACAAATGTGAAATATCATTTCATGTAAGGAATGTAAGGAATTTTCCCTCTGCTTGCATTTCTGATCTTGTTTTTTGTATAATGTTGGGTTTGATTTCACCAGACTGTCTCCTGTTAGATGTATTCAAAGAGGAAACAGTCTTGATGTCATGAGAATTTCAAAATTAGATTAAAAGCTTGGTCTGGATGAGAATGCCGAAATCTAGAGTTATATATTAGTCATAATTTTAGTGGTCGCACAATATCATTCTTGATAACATTTCCAGAATGAAGAGTAAAATTGACTTAATAAGGTGAGGTATGACATGAAATTTATCATTGATGGAGTAAAAAAAATAATAATAATTTACACAATTATTCAGCATTGTACACATAACTATAATAATAATGCTTCTTGATAACCTTCTTTCAAGTAGCAGATACAGGATACAGCTAGAAGCAGAACACTAACCTTGAAAAAATCAGTGATTTTGTCACAGATTTTTTTAAAAAATTCTTTTATTTTCCAAAAGAAAAATGAACTAAAATTCTTTGATATATGGATGTGCTAGAAAACATGCATTTTTGTTTCCTCATGTATGACTTTTGGAGGTTACTTTGAAGCTTATTAAATTTTCCTTTTGTAACACATAATATATAACTTTTCTTTTTCCCTTTTTTTTTTTTTTCTTTAAACATGTGAAGTAAACATTATTCAGGATGTTCCAGGTGAAGTTCTTCAGACTTCACTATTCAAGATACTAGACTAGCTTTTCACAAGAGGTCCCTGAAGGCTGTTAAAATGCATAATTGTATAAATGACACATGTGCTTATTCAGATTTTTATCCCAAGAAGAATATATATATTTTTTTTTATCCCATATGGAATATAATCTCTCCCTTCAGGAAACCATTACGGTTCAGGAAAGATGCTTTATTAATTGCTAGACTTACTTAAAGAGTACTTTGAAATAGCCTGTATGTTAAGTGCATACTGAAGAGTTGTTGTAACAGTCATCCCAATTCTTTCCAGACACAGATTTACTGTGGCTTTTTTTCCTACTAAGTCATGTAAAATGTCGTGGAGAAAAAAGGGGCTGTGTAATGTATCAAGTGGTCTGGGGCTGCATCATGCCTTGATTACAGAGAATAAAAATCCCTACACAGTAAATCTGAGTTCCATTAATAGACTTGGGCTCTAGCAGAGATACTTCAGCAGGACTCTTTTCAGTGGGTTTTTTACATACCACGTTATTTATAAGCATATGTGTGTTTTATTACTGAAAGGATGAGGTTTTATTTTTTAAAAGATTAAAGGGACAGAACTATTTACAATTGTGTATGTATTCTCAGCTGTGTATACATGTGTGCAGTTTATTCAACTTTGTACACTTGTGTGCACTACAATTCATGCTGCTTTGCTGTTTTCTTCCAGGGGAAGACCCTGAAACAAGAAGAATGAGAACTGTAAAGAATATAGCAGACCTGAGACAGAATTTGGAAGAAACTATGTCCAGCCTTAGAGGAACGCAGATAAGCCACAGGTATACTGATTTTGTGTAGAGTACTAAAAATTTGAACTGTAGGAGATTATTACTAGTTGTTGAATGATTTAGACTTGCAAAGGAAAGTTTAACTATGACAGTAACCATACTGTTTGCTAGACTGCCTCAACAACTTAAATGTGACTTAATATACTTTACTGTCAAAGTGTCTTATACAATCATTCACAAAGATCATGATCGTTTCATATACATCTACTTTAAAATGTATAAAATCTATTTTAGATTGTTTTGTAAGTAGAGGTTATTGTACACACAAACGTGTGCACATGGAGAAACACACACACTAACACAGACCTTTTCAAAAGAGGTTTTTAAAAAAACATACATTCACCAGCCTTTGCTTTTCCTTGTTTCTCAGGAGCAGGGAAAGCACAGTTCACTGACTTCTACATATTTTGTTTGGCAGCACATTGGAGACAACTTTTGACAGCACTGTGACAACTGAGGTGAATGGGAGAAGCATACCAAGCCTGACAAGCCGGTCCACCCCGGTGACTTGGAGGCTAGGGCAGGCCAGTCCTCGGCTGCAGGCGGGAGATGCCCCTTCCTTGGGTGCTGGTTATCCTCGCAGCAGCACAAGTCGCTTCATACACACAGACCCTTCTCGATTCATGTACACCACTCCGCTTCGCCGAGCAGCTGTTTCTCGCCTTGGAAATATCTCACAGATTGACATGAGTGAGAAGGGAAGCAGTGATTTGGACGTGTCTTCTGAAGTTGACGTCGGTGGCTACATGAGTGATGGGGACATTCTTGGGAAAAGCCTCAGAACTGATGACATCAATAGTGGGTATGTAGCAATTCTTCCCCATTTGAAGCAATGCATGATTGGCAAGTTTAACAGGTTTTTTTCTAACAAATTCTGGCACACAAGTGAAAGTTGTGCTATGGTTGCAACAAAAAACTGTACATATAAAAAACCAAAACAAAAATAAGCTCCTAAGCTGCCAGTGAAGTTGGTTCTTCTTTAACATCAAGACAACTTTACTGTGATTTTTTTATAAGAGCACTTCTTACTACATACTGGAATTTCTTAGCTATCTTGTAAACCATCACATTGCACTGCTTGCCCTGGCGTGGGTCTTCTTTCACTATTTTTATGTTTTATTTGAGATGGTAGATATGATATTGGATGCAGCTGATGAAAAGCAGTTGCTGACAGCACTGACATTCTCTGTTTCCACTTCATGTATTGTCTAGTGTAGTCTGTGTGATAGGCCTTTATTGCAATTTTCAGCTGTGCATATCATCTGAGCTCTAAGAATATCTTTTCATAAAAGAATAGATCAGTCACTCTCCTAGCATACCCAGGAGGAAGAATGAGAATAATTTTTGTTTCGGTTTGATTAATCAATTGATTGACTTTGGGATACTGCATTCCCTGTGTTTCAAATTACTATTTAAGTACTCTTATATCAATCTTGGAACACAAGTCACTCCACTCCTATGTATGTTAGAACTCCTAAAGCATCGGTTAAAAAAAAAAAAAACAATGTCATGGTTTTACTCATACTTACATTACTGTTCAGTGTTGTTGTTGCCATCTCAAGGCTGCTTGGTGGCTGCGGTAACACTGGGTTGAACAGAAGTCTCATAGAGTACATGGCCATGTCACACCACACTACTTCACTCTATACCTTGCTGTCAATCTAATCTTGTAGTTTGAAGTATAGTTATGATTAGAGAATGGTGGCTGATGACATTGGGTATGGGTACATTCCTAAGAGCAAATGTAAGTCTGTGATCAAAGCTCTCTCTAGAGCAGTGTCTCACCTCAAGCACCATCCAAAGACAAATCTCTAGAAAAAGTATAACTATAAAGAAAGCATATTGCTATATCTGACTGGTGCACTGTCTGTGATCTGTGAATGGAGCACTGCTGACAAGGTTGTCCACAGCACAGCATTAGTGGCTGTCAAGTAGAATGCCATATTCATGTGTGCTAGAACAGAGAAAAGACATATGGAAAATGTAATACTCTAATGTCTGAAGACCTTTTATCATAAAAGGAATATAAAAGCTGCCTTTGACAGATGCATGAGTTTATAAAAAAAAATAGGGGAATCCTTTGCAGTGCCTGATGAGTTGTATTAATTAGCTTATCACATTAGAGGATTAATATAGTCATCTTGTGTGACTTTTCTTTGCATCTGTAATAAGGATGACTCAATAGACAGTAAATTGCAATGTGCTCAGTTAACATTTTTAGGTGTAGTAAATGTTAAAAACAAGTTAATAAGCTCTGAAATTTCAGGACTCACTGAGGCATGTAAAGTCTTATCTCCTTTATGCCTCTTCCATTATCAGTTTAATTACTTTAAACACTTGGGGAAAGGAATGCAGCAGTAATTAGACATTAGTGTGAGAAAGGCCTGTTGCACTTGTTAAGTCTCTCCATTCAGGCCTTACTTATACAGGAAAAAATCCATATAGTCTGGATTGCATTCAAACCACAGCTAAATTTAATATGCAATTCCAGAGCCTTGGAACCTATTGCACAATTCACCTCTAGCTAAATAATCTGTCAAAAAGTTTAAATTTTCTCTCTAATAAAAGGATAAATCTAGTGTGTAAGTGTAACTGTTAATTTACCTTTGAAAACAAATCTGCAGACTCCAGATACCAAAGTTTCAGAAATCCCTTGCTGAACTCCAGGCCAAATCTTACCAGTGCGTAAAATGCCTCAGAGTTTAATTAAAAATCAACAAACCAACACTTTGTGTTTTGATGCACTGGAGGTTGCCTTCATCCAGATTACCACCCAGGACACGATGCTGTCTCAAACTGCATCTGTTGCCCAGGGCTACACTACTGCAGCTTTGCTTTCAAAATCTGCACCAGTTCACCCACCCCAAACTGCAGCCGTGGAGGCTGGTGCTCTCAGGCTGCTGTATTAGCCCCAAGGTCTCTGGGACAGTTGATTTCAATTAAATCAGCTCCCAGAAGGAACTGCAGGGAGGGGGCCAACAGAACATCTGGAGCACCAGCAGTGTGTGTGCCTTGGCTTCTGCTTGGGAGTCTGTGTAGAGTTATTAAAGTTAAGTGTTTGTGTACTTGGACACACACTTCGACTGAAAGATGGGTTTGAGTGGCACCATTTCAGGGCTTGAGGAGAACTTGTGTCAAAGATTATTTGAATTGGGAGTGAATTCCAGTAGGTTGTTTTAGCCATCATCCTAGCATGGGGACTGCACTTATTTCAATAAGCCCGTAATTTTACTTTGAATAGGTTCACTGAAGTATATCACATTTTTTTCCTGTATATGTATATCTCTATGCTAAGTGCTATACAAGTGCAGAGTCCTTCAGTAATTAATTTGTACAAATTCTGTACTAGGTTGCTACATTAGTTACAAAAAACTACAAGAAGGAATGTAAAAAAAAAACCTGCAACCAAAACAAACCTACCAAACACACACACACACAGGAAAAAAAAAAAAAAAAAAGAAAAAAAAAAAGAGGGAAGACGGTTAATGAAATGTCCTTTGAGAAGATAATGGACAGATAATGGACAGGTCTTCAGAGAAGGACAAGCTTGTGGTACTGTTCAGTTATATGCACCAAGGCCCCTCATAGAATAACTAAACTGTAGGTAGGCATTTCAGAAATTATTACTGCTGCTTGAAATTCAAAAACTTCTAATGGTTCTCTAGTGAGTAAGAATCACTATACTCACTATTCAATTCATTAGTCATTCTTTGTAATGTGAAGTGGTGGGAATCAAGCAAAAGGAACACAGATAGAAACATATTCTTAAATGTCATTGTGAAGGCTTCAGTGGATATCTCTTTCTTATTTGAATATTGCATGCCAGCAGGGACTATGGATTTGCATTCTCAATTTCTTTTCCCATTTAAATGGATGCTACTGATTTTTTCCCCTTTTTTCTTTTTTTTTTTTTTTTTTTCTTTTTATTAACTGGAGTTATGCTTCTTGCATCAGTGCTGTTCTTTGACAAAACTGTAGTACTTCAAATGTACTTAAAATTTTTGAAGATAATTGTGGGCTTCAGTCTAAGTATATTTTAGTAAAACAGATTGTCCTGTAAGCCATCACAGAAAAAGGCAAATGATCCTAGAAAACAGGCATATCTGATCTTCCTGCACTGGGCATGCAAAATGAGAATAAGTGAGAATATTTAGTATAAGCTTACCATCTAATAGGATAGCATGTACCTTAAACATTTGAATTCCACAGTCTATTAACTTCAGAGTGAAACATGGCTGCCAGATGGCTGTGTTTCCCACTGATTGACCACGCATTTATTTTCAGGTACATGACAGATGGAGGACTCAACCTATATACAAGAAGCCTGAACCGAATACCAGACCTAGCTGCCTCTCGAGATGTCATTCAGAGAGGGGTTCATGATGTGACTGTGGATGCAGACAGGTAACAGTGCTTTGCTAAGTAAAAAGCTATCTAAGCTTTACAAATATTTTCATCTTTCACACCTGCTAATGTATCATGGGTTTGCTCATAAGGAATATCAAGAGAAAGCAAGCTTCTCAGGCTGCTAGTTTTCTGAGCACATGATACACCGGATACCACAACGAGTGTGAAAAAAACAGATATCTCACTTAGGAAGGGGACTTAAGAAGCATTTATTGTGGAATATGTAAGAGAAAATATTAAGCCCAGACTTGTTTTACAATCTTGAATCTCTGAAATGGGACAATATTTTTTACAGGTTGCCTTGTCAGTTGGTGGGCATAGGGAGAATACACATGGTCTCTAGGCAGCAGAGAGCTTGTGAGTGCCTGATGAGGTGGGTCAGAACATGCATTTGGAGATGGCTGGAATCAGAACCCTGGTCTTGTCCACTCATTTTGCCCTCTGTGGATGTCAGAAGGCGGCAGTACCTGTGAGCAGTGGAAAGCAAGAAGTAGGGTTATATCCCATTTTCTATGCAGTATGAAAAAAGAAACATTTTCCTGCCATTGTATATATGGGCGTAAGCATAAAAACGTGCTCCACTAGTACTTCTGCAGGTTGGGCAAGTGTTTTCTGTTTTTCCTTGAGCTTAAAGTAGATTCATAGTGATGGCTTGAATCCATGTCTGAGAAATAAAAATTCATTACCCAACTTTTGCAGAAGTTGGAGCTATCAGCTCTGAGATTTTGGTCAGACCATCATAGAGAAAAGGAGCAGCTGTGACATTTGGCAGTCTTCAGGTTTAGGGTGTTGATTTCAGACCCATTTCTTAAAATCAGGTTTTCCTTAAGGAATAAAATGTGTTGTCAGGAAGAGAGAAAAGGTTCATGGAGTGACTAGTTTTACAAATCCAGCAAAATAGTTGAAAAAGTTCTAGGATGTTAAACTAGGTATGATATAATTTTTGGTTTTCCCAGTTTTCTCATGAAAATATGCCTGTGACACCTGTCAGAGATACTCTGCATTAATCAAATAGTGTATGCAGTGCATCAGGGTAAAGAAGATAATTTTCATCTAAAGTACCAGTTACTTAAAAAAAGAAGGTTGCTTTAGCTGACATATTAGCATTTGTTGACCTTGCAGAAAAAGCCTATTTTAGATAGCAATTCAAATGAACACAGCTCAGTTCTTTGGAACACAAGCATTGACGTGATATGAAGACCAGAGAAAGTGTACAGTAGGCGTTTAAGAAAATAATTTGGATAGAACTCAGGCAGTAACAGAAGGAGAAAATGAGAAATGAGATGTGGGCAGGAGGGACTTTCATGGAGCTCTGTATGTGAGAACAAGAACCTTAAGTTCAAAGTGGGAGAGAGGGTGGAAAATTTAGAGGCTGGAGTCATATAATTAAAGGCAGAGAATGTCACTGCTGCCCACATTTTTGTATGTCTCTATCTTTTTTTCACCTGGGAGTGAAGTTATGAAAGCTCTTCCCACCATGCAATATTCACACCCAGGTTTCAAACCACACACATTTTCCCTGAAAAAAACAAAAGGTCCAAATTAAGGGATTTAATTTTTTTTCTTAGTATTCCTTAAGCTCTAAATGGAACAAAATGTGTTTGTTTTGCTTTGAAGTGTTACTTAGTAATGTATGTGTTAATTTGTTCTATATAGTGTGCAGGTACATACATATAATCCACAGGGAAGCTATTACCAGTTCTCAGTTAATGAGATTGTCCAGCATTTCCCAGTACATACATCTGGTTTTGTTTATACAGCTTTGTCAGACTTGCTAAAAATGTGCTAAAAACTACTCTGCTGTTTCTAAGTCTTTCATGTCTGAGTCTATCACTTATCAGGTTGTGGAGCAGTGACTTCAAATTTGTCAGGAGATTATTTTGGGTCTTGAGTGAAAAGTTAACCAATTTTATGCAAGCTACAAGGCTTTAAAAAAATTAAATTAATATCTATTCAGGTAAGATTTATTTGATCTCAACAACTAAAATCTCAATATATTCCATCTTTACTCTGCATTTGCACCTGTTCTTGACTTTAGCAAACTGTGTAAGCAATACCCAAAGTAATTTTTAACCTTAAAGCCTAGAGATGTCAAGTAGGATTTACTTTGTAATGACTGCTTTCCCTTACATGGAGAGTGAAAACTGGACCCCTTTGCTTTTCTGGACCCTCTAAACAGGGTGCCATAGAACATACTACATGCTATCATGTAATTAAATATTTTATCATAATGTAGAGGCATTTATGATGTAAATTATAGATGTGCAGACAATTCTGGCATTTCCTGACCTTTCAATACTTGATTTGTAGAACGTTAATTGTGCTTTGTTGACATAGATTTTTTTTTTTTTTTTTTGTATATGTGTATGTTTTTCCTTGAAGCTGGAAAAAGGTTTTTAGGAAGGGGAAAAATTAAATATTTTTATGAGTTGTGGCAATAACAAAACACATGCTTGCCAAAATCAGTCACAAAAAACCTGTATTAGTTCAAAAACATACACAAAAAATCGTTTATGCTGATCAACAATGTGTGTCTCATTTATGATATGAAATCAGGTGGAAAAAGCAATACAGAGATTGCTGAGACTCACTTTGTTTGGTGGGATAGGTTTTGGTCCTTCACAACAGCATGGGAACTTGAGATTTCATTTTATCTCACATAGCATTTTAGTGCTTCTTTTTCTGCTCTGAACAAAAAATAATAGGTTTGTGTCAGTGCTTCAAGGTATGTCTTGCCACTGGTATGATGAACTTCCATGAAAGAGGATTATTCTCCTCTTTCTCATCCATGTAGATACATGAAGGACACATGCATTTTCTCTATGATATAATTAATATAAATCTTTTTCATAACTGAATGATTTGCCCTGGCCTTTCTGTTGTAAAGGACTCTGCTGGCATCCCTGTGCAGCAGAAAATAAATGATTCACTGTGAATATCTGAGTTGCATTAGCAGGCAGGAGAGACATTTCAGTATTCCGTCCAACACCAGAGCCGGCAACTTTTGCTGACAGCAGCCCCATGTTCTTTGTAAAAAGTGAACTTGGATTTTCTCTGCCAACCTAAATTACAGCTTCTGCTTATATTTTAAAACTTTTTCTTTTTGTGAGCAGGCAGTACAATAATCTTCAGATAAGTGGGCTGATGATATCTCTAAAGGATAATGCCATTTCTGGCAAATGTATGCTTTCAGACTGATTCTCATTTCATGGATAGATCAGGAATTATTCATTAAAATTAAGGCATGTAACTGGTAGAAAAAGACTATTAGGTCCTCAGTTTGATTCTGGTCTAAATTGGTTTCAGATAGCACCTGCATCTCCACTTCTTGCCAAAAAGCAAAGGATTAAAGGATCTCCATGTGGAAACTTAGTCTGAAAGAGCTCATCCAAAATAATAATATTATATTGCTCTTTAAACAACTTCATAAAAAGTTAAATTAATGAATGCAATGTAAGCCAAGGCTTAAGTGTTGCTTGCATACTGCTCTGGAAAGCACACAGTTGTAGGTAGGAACACAGCATATTTGCTTGTTGTAGGGAAAGAACTGTAATGGTTCAATGAAAGGCTGAAGGGACACTGGCAGTATCATGTGTCAATAGCTGTATCATTCTTCTTTTGATTTTATTTTCTTTTCTAATCTGGACTCTTTTTTTTGGTCTACAAATGCCTATTCCTTGCAACTTATCTTGCTTCAGATACCATAAGAAATTAATTAGAGAGGAAGATGGATTCTCTGCAGTGGGTGTAACTTGGGATGTGGCTGAGAGACTTCTCAGTGGTATGATATTACTTTTCATTTATTGTTCTGTCTTCCTCCTCTACACTCTAGCATTTGCCTTCTGGGACTCTTAGAGGGAGTAGTTGAGGAACATTCTTGGAGTTTGAACCCCTTTTCGAAGTAAGATGGGCCAAAAGAGATTTGACATAAGCACACAAAATCCATTATCTTCTTGGGAGGAATAAGGTTTATTGAAAAGTAAGTTGCAGTGTTTCCAAACCACCCTGTGTTGTGCATAAAAAACTGTCAGGGAAGTTTAAACAAGCCCTTTCAGAAGGGGATATAGCTCCACTGAGTTCAGCCATTGTCCTTCCACCCCTTATACCTGCTGAATTTAGTGCAGTGTATCAAAAGCCATAGTTTCCTTCACTTTCATCAGTCAGCGTAAGTTGTGCAACCACGTTCCCCTCACATCCCTTGAATGCACTATTCTTTTTTCCCCCCACCCTTTCTTGTGATAAACCCCAAAACTTAAAGGTAGCTTGCGCTACTTAGTGTGCTTTTATCATGACCCGGTTCAGCTACTTTGCTGTTGCATTGAATCTGAGCCCCAGTTACAGAGAGTTCTGCTGCACAGGGAGTCTTTAAAATGCTTCCACCATCTGTCACATGTGCAGAAGACTTGGCAGTTATGTTAGGCTAGCTCAGGCTGGCCTGTTTGTTCTCAGCCAAACCATAATCACCGTAATACATTATTAATTATAATTCTAATAAAATAATTCCAGATTTTGCCTGTAGTTTATTAACTAACTTCCTGCATGAATGATTATAAGTCTTCTTCTGGTGTTTCTCTGAGCAGATGAGCCTTGAGTTGGAATATTGTATTTTTGGAAAAGGAACTTTTCCAGACTTCAGAGGAGTATTGAACTGGGAGCCCTGGTTCATGGGGCTGGTAATATCAGAAAAGGCTGAGAGACATCATGAACAGCGACTTACCTGTTCTCATACTTCAAAGTCTTGGCAGCACATTGAAATTGCTCAAGTCATTTTGAATTTAACCTGTTAGGATGTTGTTCAGTGGACAGGCATACTTTACGTTTTGCCTTTGTATCCAGATGCTTCTCTGTAATGTGTATTTCAGCACTGCACTAATACTGTGCTTTCTGCCATGTGTCTCTGCAGTTTGGTATTGCTGTGATCACTGTTCTGCCATGGTGCAATTATGTGTTCAGTTTGGTGCTTCTGGTAGCAAAGGAGGGTTTACTGTGGATAGTTAAAAGCAATGTATATTCCACAGTACTGAACTATTCACTGTGTGCACATATTCAGCCCTGTACCCTTTCCTCTGTCTCCCAACATTTCAGGTGTGTGCAATTCTGGGTACCAGTGTCTATGGCAATGATAAAAATATTCATCACATAGATATGAAATAATAAACAATAAAACACAAAACAGACATAAATACTTCTTGCTTTCTAAGACTTTCTTGGGCAAAACTGAGTTTTCCTGCAAATCTACTGTGCTGTGTAGGGAGGCTTCCTACACCTTTGCACCTGCCTTCACCACTACATGGGGCTGTGATTGCCATTCTATGCACAACCTAAAAGAGTCGTTATAGACCTTAAAGTCAGAAGTCTTCACACAGTCGTGTAATCTGCTATAATTTTCCTGGCTGTGATTTTACAGTATTAGTAGGTTCTTAGGATACTGAAGTAATTAGAAATATCTGTACCTCACTGTTTTTGCAGTTATTACTCAAATATCTCCAGAAACCATAATTAAAGAATCTCCCTTGTGGAGCAATTTAAATTTTTAACTGTTTTTACTATTGCTACTCCCTTCTATACTTTTTATCTTCCATAATTTCTTTTCACAGCTGTTGCTGTTAACATTTCCCACCATTTACTTTTATTATTCTCAAATGATCCTGCATTTTCATAATCTCTGGTGTAAATCTTTCCTGATTTTGGCACCTGCTAGGCTATCAAGAAAGTTACTAGTTAGATCTATTTCAATGTGTATCGCAGTTTTTATTGTTTCTACAAAGTACAGATGCTAAATTTAAGTACCTAAAGCATAAATATGTGTGCATCCATGCATGAAGAGCAAAATAATTGTGTCAAAAGGAGCACTCCTGGTTTTTCAGCTCATTATGTGGTTAAGTATTCAGGATCCTTTGAGGATGAATACCTTATTTTCAGAAGGATAATAGGAAATAAAATTTTTAGTAATATGATTTCATACAGCATTATCAATTTAAAAAGAATGGTATTTGAATTGAGTAGGGCTTTGTTTCTGGTCATGCTTTCAAAAGCCAGGATCTGAGCATTATAAAGCAAACAGAGCAACTGGACTTTGATCTAATTTTGTGAGGTTGCCCCCTTCCTTAGTTGCTTTAAGTATCTGTAGAAATTGCCCATAGAACCACAAACCAAAACATGGAAACATTTAACAGCTGTGTGTTTTTAAGTTCAGATACTTTATTAATATCAGTGACATAAACTGCATTGTTAGCATGCTGTCATTAGTATGTTAAACTGTCATGATCCTGCAACATCATGTCTGCAGACACATTTCTTTGCACCCAGCTTACATAAGGAAATGACATTCAGAAAAGGCAAGAACAGTGCATGGCAGATGTTTACTTTAAAACAAAACTGAGCTGCAAGTAATTATGTGAAATTAATAACAAATGAAGTTTTCTCTTTCAGTTTTTGTCAGGTGGTAGAAAGAGGGACAATATTAACTAATATCAGTTTATATGAAAAAGAATTCATGGAAATACATTTTTAAACTTTTGCAAGGAATGGAAGCAAATTACATTCTCATGCGATGCTAAATGGGCTGAGCATATCGTTTGCTGTAGGGTCATTAAGTCAAAGGCTGGCTGTTTATAGCTGACACATTTAACATTCTCACAAATCTGCTTTTTTTTCAAAGTGGATGGTGTGGAGCTAGGCATTAATGTCATACAGTCTGTTCACATTCTTATTTCTGCTTATCTCCAAGTTTGGTTTAGATACTTTAAAATTATTTGAACTGAGGCTGGACTTTATCATATGTTAGCAGATTGCTAATACTTCCCTTCAGGGGAAATGCAGATGGTTTATTTTAATTGTAATCTACTTCTG
Organism: Falco biarmicus; assembly: GCF_023638135.1. NCBI lineage: Eukaryota > Metazoa > Chordata > Aves > Falconiformes > Falconidae > Falco > Falco biarmicus. The sequence goes on along the minus strand of NC_079292.1, from coordinate 32,044,806 downwards.
AAGAGAGTACCAATGTATTTAATAAAAGCTACCTGAGACTCAGTTTACAGTTTCAGCAGCAGCATCATTTTGGTCCACTACTGTACTTCATTGTTACCAGCAAAGACTAATGTACCGCCTCCTTTGTGTTAGAATAAAACATCAGTAGTGAGATTTAAATCATTACTGAAAATACCCCAGGCTCAAATATAAAATGAAAGCGCTTAAATCTCCTGAGCAATACATATTTGAGTCCTGAAGTCAAGAAACATATGAAGTTCTTTTAAAAATCTTAATTTGTTTGATGACTGGAGGAAAAACTGTGATTTTATTCTCCTGCATGGCTATTAAAAAAAAAAAGTCATATTGAAATTTGCAATAAAATAGCTGCAATTGAGATCACAGTTCTAACATTAACAAACATGGCATATTTTAGACAGATCCTTATGGAAACTGAATCTAAAAATTGTGATTTTGATAATTTAGTATTGGAGATGCAGCAGCTTGGGATCATTAAATTGTCTTTTTTTCTAAATTGCCTCAGAGTGACCTACTTCCTTGTGGAACAAAATATTCTTGTTTCTTACTTAAGTCATTAATTAAAGACCTGGTTTTTGTAATAACTATCTACCAGATTGAGGCAGGTATGAGGTAAGTATATATACACACTTGCTTGGTAAACAAAATAATTTATAAGAATGTTCTTATCAACACTTTCATAGAAAGTAATTAATTTTTAACACTAAAAAAATATTTTGCCTTGGATTTATTTGGTATATGTTCACTTTAAAGAACCTTTGGATGTGGCAGCTTCAGCAGACCTCTAAAATCATGAGAAACAGTAAAATAATGCAAAGTCACATAATGGTGCACTTTTTTGTACCCACAAGAGGTAATGAGAAAGAAGTAAAATGATCTGTTCTGACAGCTACTTGCTGTTGTTTTGTACACCCACTCTTCCTCCTAGTTGGCAGGTAGACAAAACAGGTAGGTGAAAGGAAGGATAAATTTAAATGAAGCTTAGCATCTTAAGGGTGCAAGTGCATGTTTGCTACTTGACCTGTAGGGCTGCTTAAAGTGCAGAAGAGGAAAATTGGAAGGTTTTGACTCTTTCCCTTGTGACATACTGCTGTTAGAGCAAAACAGTACTGCTGTCTGTCCCAGGGCTGCAGGAAAGCAGTGATGTTCAATACATTTTGGATTGGCAATTGCCTTGCAAGGTGACTTCATCATTACTAGCTAAAAAAGATAGCTAAAATCCAGTCAAAAGCTGGTAAGGCATTTCCTATGATTAAATAAAATTAAAAGAAGGATGTATCTAAAGCTGTGCAGGTTAAAAAAAAGAGTGGGAGCCTTTTATTTTCTGGAAAAAGAAATGGACTTTCAACCCTGTAGGCTGGCTAAAGACAGTGTTCAAAGGGAACGAGCATGAAGAGAAAGCTGGGAAGGATTCAGCATGGCAGAAAAACTGCCAGCCAGTGCAGAAAATACCCTTCACTGCAGGATCCTTGCTGTGGAGTATATGTGTTAACCTTTCTTTTTGGAAAAAAAATCCCTCCATTTGCTTGTATCAATATTTTACTTATAAATCTTAGCTATGTCACCCCTGAGCCTTCTTTTGATGGAGAAAGGAAAAGACGATCCTCCCTTTTTAGTATGTTCTCTGAGTGCCATTGTGGGGGCTTCTTGCCCCTCGTGAGCCCCTTGTGACAATCTCAGCTCCGCACAGGGAAATGTTTGGTGCAGCAATGTGCTTGGAGTTTGTTTTCTTTTGAAGTTACAGCACTAATCTCATCTGTATCTAATTGTTAAAATATTAAGTCTTCAAAGATTTCCTTTGTAAACAAAAGATTGTCATAACAATTTAAGCAGGATCAGATGTGTAAACTTGAAGAGTGGAACCCTCAATGCATTCTACAGAAGTTTTTTACAAAATGGTACAGTATAGTCATAATTCAAACCTGCTTAGTGGATTGAATATTCTAAAATACATTATTTAGATGAAGCTTAAAAATAGTTCTGCCTAATTACATTTTACCTGAACAAATAATCTTTTAATCTGTTACCTGTGTGCATCAGCTTTAATTTCCAATATGCCAACCTTTGTCTTATGTTCCTTTTGGATGCATTATGCTGTAGATCCATTTCATACTGCAGAACAGAATGTAAAATGGCTGCTAACCCTATTAAATGCTGTTTAGGTAAATTCACAAAAGCAAAAATTGCTTTACTGGAGTTTAAAAGCATATGTAGTGTTGGAAATGCATTGCTCTGGGAAGTACAATAACTGACAGAACAGATGCTTGTCATTCCTTAAAGTGTTTTATCTAGAAATAGATTTAATTGGTATAAGGTAGAGTATTTTATATTATAATATCAATTTTTTTTCTATCAGAAAGTGTACTGATTAAAAAGTGAAACTGAGGTATTTCAAATGGATAGGATTTGAGCCAGCTTCTGGGAAAGAAACTACAGAAACACAAAACATTGTTCTGTATACGTATCTTCTGACCATTTGTCAATGAACAGAATAATACTGATAGCCTAAAATCTGAAAATGTGTTGATTCAAACTTGAAATGCACACACCATTTTGGTAGTGAGATTGTGAACCTTAGAAACAAGTCATGAGGAATAACCGTAGGCTGTATGTATCTTCATTTTTTTACATCAAGCCTAGATATTTCTATAAGATATTTATTGCCAGATTCAAACACCAGAATAGACAAAATTTAATGGGTGGTCTGTGTCTGCGATGACTGGAGGACATGTAATGCTTTATGAGGGGCAGGTGGCCAGTAGAGGTGTATAATCTTCATGACTCACGAACCATCATCTGGATGCTCTTACCTCTTTCTGTTGACCGTACCAGGTACATAGCTAGACAGCTAGCTTTTGGTTTATGTTAAGATGAACCTTAACTGTTTCAAAGAATTAAAAAATAAAAAAAAAGCTGCTTGGGTGTTTTTTTTTTTTTATTTTGGGGGGTGTGTGTGATTTTTTTCATTTTAAATAAAAGAAATTCAAGTGGAGCACTTCAGTGAAGTGGCAAGCCCCTATGCAGTTACATCAGCTACAGCATGACATGACATACTGTCATCCAGAGATAGTCCCTTAGTGGAAGGAGTTACCTTCTGAGGGATTTTAGAACAGCTCCATTTTAGGAAAACCAGATTCTGTACAGCAAAGTTACTGAAAGAGAAATTATGTTTCTTTAAGGTTAAGGAATTAGCCTTTTTCCTCGTTAGGTTGAAATCTTTCCCCTCCATGAAAAGAATTGTCTCAGTGTGCCATGTACGACACATCTTCTGATGCAAAAAAAACCCAACAACTGAATTTGGTCCATTTTGCAACTATTTTCTCTTTGTTCAGCATAGAAAGAAATTTATGATCCTCTGTTTTGTATGTCTTTCTTTCTCTGTCTTTAATCATTTAAATTAATGATACCAGCAATACTCTTGAGAAATGGATGAATACAGAGTGGATAAACTAAATGGAAAAGCATGTAGGAAAAATAATCTTTTGTGTAGTAAAAATAAAGTATGTTGACAATGATAATTTAGAGCCTTCCAGATAAATTGTGAAAGCTAATATCCTAACTGGCTTTTCAATAGCTTTCCCTAAACAGCTATTTTCCATAAAATTACCCTTCATACTTTCTTTTCGAATGATTCTATGGATTGGTAATATGGGAAGTTTTAAGACGTGGCTTGTATCTAAGGGTGTCATTCCAGCATGGCACTGAATTGTTAACTAGTGATAAGTGGAGCCCCAAGAACCAATTTCTGCAGATTTCCAATGTGGGCAGTAAGAACAGCCTATATCACAGAAAATTGATGACAGTTTATTAATTTTGGATTACTGCTTTGGTGGTATCTTGTCAGATTCTTGGGCTTGCTGCAGCTATTTGGTGCAACTCAGCTCAAAGGTAATAAATACTGAAGGCAGCTGGTCAGCAACGCTACCTACATGAAGTATTGGTCCTCAGTCTGCAGTGGGTTTGACCAGTGCTTACTGATGGAGCCTTAATATTTTCCTCAACAGAAGTTCCATTTCTTTCACTAACCATGGCTCTGATACAAGGGGAAGCTTATTTGTTGTCGTAAAGCTGCAAGCATCTTCTCCAGCGTGCACCACTCCAATGACTTTAGCTGTTGTCCTTTCTCCACAAAAGTAGCAGTAGAACCCAAATAGCAAGTTCATTTCACCAAGTGTTGAATTGCTGAAGGAATAAGGTCTTTTAGTTTTCCTTTCATGAAGATAGCAGTGCATTTCTGGGTTCACAGTTGTGGCATTGCCATAGGTAATTATTAGGATGCCAAATTGCTATCGACACTTCAACTTTTGAAAATTAAAGAGGAAGATAAAAAATAGTTTATTCTTTATTTTTCAGTAGATCACAGGTTTTGAAAGAAATTTCTATCTTGATAATATAGCCTAAGTAGCATTAGGAATTCATCACCAGCTGCTGCTTCTTATAAATATACTTTAATTAAGAGGGGGGGCTCAGCTTTTTTGTGGATGATCCTTCTAGAAGGCAATTACTTCTTATAAAGCTGGCTTTGAAGTGTGTCTGCTACTTCCCAACCTCTTGCCCTGTTCTCTCCCCACCACCCATATAGCAGGTACCCATAGAGGAAAAATCATAGGGACATATAGCCAGATATTCACTTAAACCTTTAAAAAACCCTCTGTAAAAGTTACTAGGTATGGTGTAAAACAATCTAGTGACTGCACTATACCATATGGACAGCTAAAGCTGCCTCCCATGAGTCCCATGCTCAAGGAAAATACACACAGGAAAAGGAGTCATCTTCCCCCCCCCCCCCCCGCCTCTGGCAGCTGTGATGTTTTAGACCAGTGTCTTAAAAATGAAGATTTATTATCAGTGCCATGCTAAGAGTCACTTGTATAATACAGCAGAGAACAAAGGACAGTGTTGTCATTTTTATGTGAAGTAATTCCTATATTTGGGAGGAGACTAATCAATCAAGACTCCAACGTAATCTCTTAGGAAATTCTGCTGTTCATGCTACCAGCTTCTGAGAAACCACTTTGTCTTGTTTGAGTAACATACATAAATGTTTTGTTCCTGGTATCTCAGTTGCATTTCGCAAGGAGAATTTGGGGTAACAGCCCAACATAAATCCTAGGAAAAGTGAACTTAAGTACCTAACACCTGGGGTTTTAGGATTTGCATTTGAAAACCTGAGCCCAGCTATCAGGAAATAAATATGGTCTAAAAAGGAAAAATAGGAAAATCTTGGAAAAATAAATAAGGACTTTTTGATTAAAAAAATGAGGACTGTAAATCTAATTTCAGGATGGCTTGCACTATGGATGTCAAAAAACTGTAAGTAAAACGATTTTCAGAGGACAGTGTTAGGTTTCTACATGTTTACTATTCATCTTTTAGGCAAATAGAATTATTATCAAACCCGAGTGATTTTAAAACAACTGAATCTTGCCCTGTTAATTGTCTTCTATTTTATCTTTGAATATTTTTTCAAAATACTGTTTGCAAAAGTGTGCCATAATGCAGATGATATACTGAACGTGTTGTCAGGTCTTCCTGAATGACACATGATAGATTCAAGAGCTGGATGCTTAAGTTGTAAATTTAGCAAATTACTTTCTCTTTTCATTTGACCCTGGAGAATTCCCGCAGGTGAAATTTGTGGATTAACACACGTGTCACAGAAAGCCTTTGCTCTTTAAGGAAGCTCAGTTAGACATGAATTTTACTCTTCTTCCCTTTCTTTTTCTATTCCTGATAGGAGAGTAAACACCAGTATGTTGAATCACTATGACTTTAGGAGATGTGTACATCTTCATGCTGGAGCAGTCTCACGAGAATATTGTGGGTCTGTAATATGTTTAATTAGCCTAACATTTATTATATGCATTTTAATACTTGGCCCCAGTGAAAAAGATGGAACAGCTCCTACACTGGACCCCAATGATGCCTGCTTTCTTGTGGGTCTCCAGTGCACACCCTACATGCAGTACTCTATTTGCCATTAAAAACTTCCTGAAAAGTATTGTGTTAGCACACTAAATTATCTTTACAATTGGCCAGAGACCACTCAAAATTATTTCATACTTTCCTAAGCAGTTCTTCAAAAGGAGTACACATTAAAAAGGCAGTCAGAAAGTGACCTGTTGGCTGGGCTGAACCTGCAGCAGGCAACTCCCAGAGACAGCAGAGAAGGGACTTCATCATGAAGAAAATGCAAACTGTGTTATCAGTTACATACCAAAGGAGACCATGTATGTACCATGTACATACGTACCAAGTCATTTGTCCTAACACCTGAAGTCTAAAGAAACTGCTGAAACTGCACATAAAGGGTACAGAGGAGACCGCTGTTCTCAAGAGTATAGTTACCATGACAAGTGCAGTGTGCATGCCTGTGTGCCTGCCCTTTGGCTCTGGGTGGTAAGCCTGTAAAATAAGACTGTGCACCATCTTCATCCAAATTATCTGGGATACTCAAATTATTTTATAGATTCTTGACTAAAAAAAATGCAAGTATTCTTGTTGTGTCTGGTTTTGGCATCGATGCTATGACTTCTTTTAGAGGAATATATTTGGCACTTTGCAGAGGATGTTGGCCATGTGCAGAGACAGCCTTAAATGTCCCTGCAATGTTTCTGGCAGCTCAGAGGGACCTAAGAGCTCAGCAGAGGTGGTATGACCCCCTGAGCTTCATGCCTTCAGCTCTTGCCAGCTGCTATGTGTACCCAAGACCCCTTTGGGATGCTCTCAATTATAAGAAGCATTTCATTAATTTCTGTTTGTCCACAGATTGTGGAAATCCAGACGTGGCCTCGAGGCATCAATATGTTCTGGGTGGAATTTGGATGGACCAGGGAATTTAACCTGCAGTGGCTGAGTGTGTAAAACTTTAGCCAGATAAATGAGATAAAGGAGGGAAACAGTGTTAAATTTGATAATAAATCAGGAATGGAAAAACATTTATCAGCGTAGTACTTTAGAGCAACATGCTACAGTGGCAAAAATATACTGATAGTTTTCCTTTGTGCTGCAGTTTCAAAGTTCTCTGATACATATTTAGCTGCCAGTTTGTAATGAAGTCTGTGTGTCAGCACCATCAGGATGTTGTGCAAGCCCTAAGAATCAGCCAGTTTCATATTCTAATCAAAATAAAATCTCATGAAGCTAATATCAGAGGCCCTACAAAAATGTATAGCAGCAACCATTTTTAATAAAAAATAAATGAATGTGTAATGTGTAGGAAGTTGTAGTCTTTAACTTTATACACCATTTCACTTTAACACCCAAGTTCCTTTAATTTTCCACTAGTTAAACAAGTGCAAGGCTTTTTTTGTTTCCCAGTGTATCTTCATTTTGGTATTGTTAAATGACTTATTTTTGCCAGAGATAAAAACAATTTGTGGACAAGAACATAAAGAATCATTCACACATTTCCTGAAAGCAAGTATTGTTTTGCTGTTTCTCTATGAAGCTGTTCCATCTGCTATTTTTCTGTAAATTTAAAAAGAAATCTTAGAATATGGTTTTAAAATTATCACTGGTAATGCAAGGCATTTTTAAAATCAAACTTTTTAAAGAGCTTTAATATTTTTCTCATTGAAAATGGATATTTTTTTAAAAAGCCACTACCTCAGTTATTTCTGATTCACTGGTAATTTAAAGTCAGACCTCCTTCCTTAATGGGTTTCTCATCCTAGTGCTAGTTTTTTCCTCTGATATATTTATAAAACCTTTCTGTATTCCCATTTGAATAGCATTACTTCACGATGCTTCTGCTCAGGCGTTATCTCTTGCCTGCAAGACTTGGCTGAAGCCATATTATTAATTAGTTTCCTCCCCACTTTCCTTTTACAAGAAGGGAGTTTTTAACCTTTGAACTTTGAAATTACGTTGGTCATTTCTTTCTCCCTGCATTTTTCTTTTGAAGCAGTATTGAATTTCATTATACCTCCTGGGGTGTCTTTTAGGTTTGACTAGCTTTCCTGTACTCTAGTAGTTGTGGTGTTCATATTTTCCAGCTACTTTCATTCTTATATTCAACATCTGTTGGTTTTGCTTCTTTGTTTGTTTGTTTACTAAAGAAGGGAATGCCAAACTCTTTCCTGTAGTTCCACCTTTCTAGGATACACTATAATTCAAAATAAACTTCTGATTCTCCTTGTTGATAGATACTTGATTCTATTAGATACTCAGTAATTGGCAGTAAGACTTTCCCATAGTGAATCCCCTCTTTCATATTTATCATGAATGCATTTTTGATGGTGAGGTTATAGCTCAGTGATGGTTCTGTTTTGAAATTTCACCATTTTGTCGCTTTCTTTTTTTTTAATTCAGTAAATATGAGAACCTGTTTTTGCTGCCCAGTTATATTTATGAAGATGACTGCTATTCCTTCTCACTTTTGTTTTCATGGTCTCAGATGTTTGTGCAGTGTACCAATTTTGATAGCTCTGTGTTCTTCCAGTTTATCTTTCAACCTCTTTACCGATCTCTGCAAGCTCACGTACATTCTGATACAGTTGTGTAATGAGCTCTGGCTGGACTTAGGCAGAAAGTAACAGTAGTCAGGAACGACAAAAAATAGCAAAAGGCTGTTGTCAGTATTCAGCTGGAAAGAAGCCTTTGACATGCTGATAAATGCTGCTGATGTGAAACATTTGAAGAAATGACTTCAGCTTTGCAGAGTGGGTGGTAACAAATGTGATAGCCAAGAAGGCTAGAGCGTGAGAGGGGGACAGAGTTTCCCGAGTTGGCAGGGACTTAATTAATTGCAACAGGCTTCATGTGTTTTTGCTGTCTGCAGCTATTTTCTCATTTCATCTCTCACTTGCTAGTCTGCTCTCCAACTCAAGTGCTGCCATCATCTATTAATGTAGAAAGTGGGGAAAGAATTTCTTTGTAATGAGGAGGGTTTGGTTTGGGTTTTTCTCCCTATATAGCAAAGCCATTTGGGGCCATCTCCATCTTTATGTTAGTGACCTCTCTCTGAATCTTGGGAGTCTAACTGGAGTAATTTATGGTCTGAATGAGATGTGCCATGTTGCTGCTATGTCTTCCTTAAGCTTTCTAGCTTGTAGAAGACTATTTTTTTCCCCATTTATATTGGTTTGGTCTTGCTCTTTTTTGTGTGTGTGTGCATTTTCAGCCAAAAAGTAGCCCTGCTTTTTTGGTCTTTTCTGGCTTTAACTCAAGGTGACATTTATGGGAGATGAGAGAGCTTCAGAATACTGGGGAGCGATCCAGGGTGATTGGCTGCTGTTTGGCAGTGATTTATTAAAACAGCTCTCCTTATCTCCCTGACTGAGATCCTGGTACATTTACTGCTAGAAAAGCAGCTAGCCAGCGGTCTGGTTATCATTTCAGCAAAAGTTTCTTGTGCCCTAGACTTTGACATTCAAGTTCAAAGCCTAAAAATTATTTCATTTTTAATATCAAACAGTGATAGGTTCCAACCAAACTGTGGACCTTCCTCACAGCAATCAGCCTTTTTGGATGCATATTGCCCCATATAATTTAAATGCAGATTCTGCTTTGCTTTCTCAGATAAAATATCATATGTTTTGTAGCATTTTTGGAAAAGGATGAACACTCTTTGGGTTTCAGCCAGACTCTTTGTATTATGTGCAGGTGCTTTTGGCCTTTAATAATTAGGGGACCTTCTAATAGATGAATCAGAGGACAAGGCAGGAAAATTACTATGACGTGGGTTCTCTTTACTTCTAAAAAAAAACTTAATCATTCCTCTTTTAGCTAATACAAAACGGTAAACTTAAAGCTGTGTTTCAGCCCATGCTTGTAGGAAACATAATACAGAATTGGTGGACTCATTAAATCATTATTAAATAAGTATGCTCTCTTTTAAACTACATGGATTTAATTGCTTAACCTTAAAAAAATCCACCCAAAAGCCCAAATCAAACATTAACCTCTAATTGAACAGGCAAGCAGGGCAAAGGCCTGAAGTTTTGGGTTTAACACTGTGTCACTTACTGGTTTTAAATTGTCATAATACAGTAAATCTACAGGGACTGGGTTTTTTTTCCCAAGCCTGACCAAATCAATGGTTATGCTTTTCATAGTAGGCAAGTTTGCATTAGGCAAAATCTTGACTTTTTGCTTGATCACGTCCCATCCCTAAGCCACACAGAATGAACTCAAAATGCTACTTTCCTGTTCTGCAGAAAGCCTATCACGGTAAGTCACCAATGGGTACATTATATCTATATCAAAATATTACAGTGGGACTGTTGAAAGGTGCCAGGGTAGGCAGAACGTATCTTTCCAAACCAGCTCACAGGGAAGCTCATTGAAATATGCCTGCATGTATCCTGCCAGCAGCTGTTTATCTATGTGGTGTGAGCAAGTGCTCATGTACGTACCTATATATCAGTGTCTCTTTCTATGTGTAGAGTGTATGAGTATGTTGTTAGTGGAGGAAGCAGTGGTGTTCACGGGCTGTGCTGCCTCATTGTGTTGTCACCGTCCATGTAGGCTCTGTGCCTAAAACTGTTTGACTTTGCATATTGCCTCGCAAATTGATGGGAGTTAAAAGATAAGACAATGTGACCTTAAATGGTTAGCAGTGACATGGCATGCTAAGTTTTTAGCTCATGAAAGATAAAGCATAAGAGTTATCTTAGGAAGCTAACAGATAAATAATGACCCTATGAGCCAAGAGGACAAAAAGGCAATGAAAATGTTCTAGTGGTTCTAGATAGAGTAAAATTATTCATCAAAGCATTTTATAAAGATGCATGGTGCTGTAAATTAGACCTAACTGACATTATATCTTATTTTATTTATCAGAAGTAGAAATGGACAATCAACATATGCTGGTATTTTCCTTTTATTACAACGACAAAGGGAGGAAATACTTTGTTATTATACTGTCATCACCATTCTTAGGAAGTATCCAGTATTTAATGTTCTATGTTGTTGACTTAGTCTACAAATATTCACTGATCCTCCAAACATCCCAGTGTTGAGTTTTTTTCCTTATTTTGCAGTAGGAAAATAGAGGAAAAAAGGGTTATTTTTGTCTCAAACATTGAAGTATTGAGTGTGTTGGTTTGTAGACTGGCTATCCACCCTTCTTCTAGTCCCACAGAGTTAATTTTTCAAAAGCCTTATAGCCATTTTAGCCTAAGAAGCAAAATATCCATACATTACCTGTGCTTTATTTCTGCACTGGGAGAATGCATTCTTCCTATTAACTGTGATAAACTTAACCTTTACACCTTTACTTCTTATGTTATTGATTAGGCAAACAACTTCCATTTGGCTTTTTCATCTGCTGCCTTGCTCCATTCTGCATCTGGTCACTACTGTGCTCACTCTGGCTGTTTTCTCATCCTGTCATGTCCTAAATGTTATGGAAAATAGAAACTTTCAGGGGCAAAGGCTCTTAGTTGCATGTTGCTCCAGTGTATAGGCAGCATATTTGACCAAAATACATATTATTTCTAGAAGATAGCATAATACATATTATGGCAACTATTAGTAATAATTACCCAAAGCAACTTCTACAAAATTAACTTTACAGCCATTGTTCGAATTCAGTCAAAGCCGTCACCTACTCTTCTTTAGTAATGATTCGGTCATGCTCTTTCAGAGTACTAAGTGTTATTTTTTCTTCAGTAGAATTTCTCCTTAAAATAGCCTGCTTAAAATAGATGGAATGAAAGTGTGCATGAAAAAGTTAATTTGAAGGTATTTTGTACCGAGAAGGTGGGGCTGTGAAATTACAGTTTTGGATTGGAAAGCCCCTTTGCTGCTCCATCTAGTCTAGCTCAGCACTGTTGTTAAATAGCAGTATTTGGCTGGCTGTTCTCACCTTGAATATTCTATTTCCCTTAGTAACAATTTTATGGTCTGCCCACAGCATCTTCTTAAATTGCCTCTTCTCACTGGGTTGGATTTTTATATAGATTTTCTGAAATGCAGTAACATAAAATACTAAAATAAAAAATAGCAGTAATTGGTTGAAGGCAGGAAATTTAAAGAAATGTATGTGAGATAGCTATCAGGAAAGCAGTCAGAACAGGCAAGGCAAATAAGCAAAGCAAAATAATATTAAAGCTGGGAGTCAAAGGAAATGAGAATATGGTCTGAGTTCAATATAAAGAAAAACAAAAAGATCCCAATAGAATAAGAAAAGTGATACAATTCATAATCTTACTAAAATTGAATTAGAAAAGATGCTTTTATCAGATAGTAAAATTTGTGTCCATTTTGATAGTGTTCCACTGATTTTCTGTAATGCAGCAGTTAATTATCAAGGTATAACTAACACTTAGTGACAATGACAGGGAGAAATGTTCCAATAGTTGTGTAATCTGATGTATCTGGGAAAAAAACATCCTAGCATTTTAAAAGGAGAAGCAGGGAAACACTTTAAAATGATGCTCAGTGAATTCTTGAAGGCAGTATCAGTCAATTTGAGAAGTTAAATGCAGAACCACACTATGAGAATACAACACACAGGGAAGCAAGAAGTCAGTGCTTAGTAATCCTGACACTTTATTCAACGTATTCAAGTGTATGTTTTTCACATAATCCTCACGTGTGAGTAGAACATCTTATATCTGAGAAACAGCCAAGATGTAATGAAACAGAACATGCCAGGATTACTGCTGCTTTTCAGCAGTGTCTGTTCCCTTGCACTTGCTACAGATTTCTGAAAAGAAGCTATTTAATAACATTTTCAATACCCCCTCTCACTGGTAGTTAATTTCTGCTATAAAATAACAGAGAGAGCTCCCAGACCTGCTAAGTGAGAAGTCCGAAAGAACTCCTTATCTGATCAAGGAGAGGAATCTCCTGGCTAACTTTATGGTATTATACAACTATGTGCATGCTGTGGGTGGTCTACCTATGGAAATCTAACTCCCAAAGCATGTTGTAGTAAACACTTTGCTAGACAAAATGGTAAACTGAAATGAGATTTAGCAATTTCAAAATTCTTTTTGGCACATAAATCAAGAGGAAACAGGAGAATTGCAGTATTTCACAGTGATTGTTGTCACTGATCAAGTTTTTAATATGCATTGCACTATCATTAAGTTAATGGAAATATTCATAGAATAATGACAAAATATTCACTAAGTAGCAGAAAAATGTTTAAGGATATTCTCATCCATCAAATGGTGAATATTGAGTTAAATTAGAGCAACTCACAGTAAACTGATTAGAAAACATTGAGAACAGAGTTAGGTAAAATAATTCAACTTAAACCAAAATAAGATAATTTTTCAGAATGCTGTTTTCCGGTTCCATTTTTCTGCAGGCACTTTCTTGAAAATAACTGCTGCCACTTCTTTAAAATCTTTTCTTTTAATCAATATTTTTTACAGCAGTTGAGATTAGGTTATTCATTGTAGTGACAACAATGTCGATGAACTCATTTGGCCTTAATGATTTGATTCTGGCAGCAGCTAGTCATTCTGCTTACCATGAAACCTAAGCATTTTACACGAAGGTTAAAGATAGAAGTGGTTCCTGGGATGGCTGACAGGGTGGATTAGTACTGCTGAGCCCTGTAGGAAAAGGTCACTGCTGCAGTACACAAGGGAGGGTTGTCACTGAGGGAGGTGGGGTCACATCTAGCCTACAAAGAGAGGTTTGGACTTGGATAAACTAGTTATTGGCAGGTATGAGTAGGATTTGCTTATTGTCTTCTGCTTATCTTTGCCTACCACTGCTGCTCCTGGCTCTAATCACTGCTGCCAAGCAGCTGTCATGTTGATGGAACTGTCAGCTGCTCTCCTTCCTTCTTCCTGCTCACAACATTATTTGTTTGTGACGTTTCCAAATAGAAAACCTTGAGGAAGCATGGCACTACTGGGTGAGCAAGGGAAAATGAAAGACCTTTATCTACTGACAAAGGTTTTGAAGCTATGGAAAGCTACTTTAGGTTTTTGATTTCTTTTTGAAGTTGCATACGGTATTCTGTGCTTATCTGTATCTCACTGAGAATTCATGTTCAGTCCCATTAACTTTTGCATCCCATTTAAATGGGAGCAACTGAAGATCTCATTACTTCAGGACTATGAATGATTAGCCACTGGGGTTTAGGTTCTCCAAAGATTCATAGAACAGTGTAGCATATAGTGGCCTTAGGAGACAATTCCAGTTGCACAAGGTAATATTGGCTATGAAATATGGCTTGCTAGGAAAACGATGGCTCAGCAGTTCACGCTGAAATGTCATGCCATTTCAAAGACTTACCTTTCACAGTGCTGCGTGTCGCAAACTTACTAGGCTGTGTGTTAGAAGCCTATATATATAGTAAGAATGTTATCTGTAAATGGAAGTGCATGAGAAAGTGTCAGTTTGCGAAATACACCTGAATTATAAGAAATAAGAAGTGATTGCCAGCTTTCAATTTGCATTTAATGGTACCTGGGTTACCAAGCCTTTTACACAGCGGAATGAAGGGTGTGTCACAAAATGGGTCGTTTAGATCAGGTCACTTAAAGAATCACCATCAAAAGTATGAGAGAAACAGGTTTTATATGAAATTGCAGAAACACAACTACACATATTTTGATGGCAAGATGCACTCTATTACTTATTATATGGATTAAATCCACAGAGGCAAATCAAATTAAAATCGAATCAGAATCGAGACAGAAATTATTTATAGGGATCAAAGAAGTAAGAGGGTCGGGGTACTTTCCATTGAGTCACAATGTTTAGAGTGGCCCCCCTCGCTTTCTAAACTCTCATAAAGATTAGGTGCAGCTAGGTCCAATCTTAGTCTCAGACTTGGACAACGGCTTACAGCTTCTTAGTCTCAGACTTGGACAACGGCTTACAGCTAGAGGGGCAAGTGTCTGTATGGGGCAGGGTGAGAGAGAGAGAGAGAGAGAGAATTTGTTCGCGGTTCAAGATTATCCATAGGATTTTAGCAGCATTGAGTTTATGGCTATTTCTAACAGTTACAAAGTGATACAATGGAATTTGGTCAAATCAGAAGAATAACCTAACTACTGATTCAAGATTGTAATACTTTTATGAGGTATGTAAATTGATTCACACACAAACATGGAGAAAATAGGTATATAGAAATATATCTACACAAACGTATAAAGGTATACCTGATAAATAGTTCCCCTCAAGTTCAGTGAAATACATCTAAATGCCTTTGCATTCCTCGATGGGTGAAGGGTTGAACCTTCAAGGAGCAGGGACACCACCTAGCCTCCTTCATTCACCATCAGTGACGGTCTCCCTAAGTGTTGCAAACTTGGTAGTTTGCAAGCTCTGAGCGGCACATCCCAGTCAGAGGGAGATGCTGGTCGCAGCCTGCTGCAGCCCAGGAGAGCTCAAAAAGGTCTCACCTTGGGACTGCTGTTTATAAGGTTGTGAGAAAGTTGGCTTTAGTCATCCTGTAAATTTCCATCTTGGACGAAACCCAAGTCGGTAATGTTTCAAAATTCCAGCCACAATGGTATCATTCCCCTTGGGCTGCGATTTGGGTCAGGAGTGTTCCAGGGCTGTCAGGAAATAACTGATTGTCTCCTGTTCTTGTTCCCTACTTTGACCAGCCAACGGGAGCTCCTAGCACGGTGTTGTTACCTACCTTGGCCAAGCAAGAATGGTTGGTGTGATCGAGGGTTGCTTAACCACCCAACTCATTGCTCCAGGCACCAAGTCCTAGCTGCTAACTCCTGGGGTCATAGAACACCCCAGAGAAGGGGGAGAAATGCACCACCACAGGGGACTATATGAATTTGATGAGCTGATTGCCTGGTCTTACTTAAGATGACTGACTTTGTTTAATACTGCACTAGGTCCCTTCATCTAGTTTGTGGTTTTTTTTCTTATACCAGATTCGTGCCGTGTTCTCTCTTCAGTCATTCAGAGGCTCCAGAATTTAAGTGGTTTATTTTTTTACCAGCTCTTTACACTCCTGTTATACTGCAGTACATTGCAATGTAAATAGAAATTTTCTTAACTGTTAGGAGAGCAATTGCAGATCACTACAGATGTTCTGTCCCAGTCCAAAAAACTAAAATTCAGTGTAAAGAGTGACCTATTAAAAGACACGCACCCCAAATTTCCACTGATTTTAATGGCATTGCTGGTACATATTTCGCATATATACTATGCAAATGGTAACAGGAGTCCTCGAGTTTTGTATACAGCTCCTGAATCAATTTAATTGTCTAATTAGTTTAGGAGCTAGCCTAATTAAGCCAGACACTGTTGGGGTGGATCCACATATATTGCTACAGTACTGTAGAGCTTAGTTCAAGAGAGAAAATCTAGCCTTTAAAAGGCAGTTTAGTGTTTCTACTTGTTTGTCACCCAGCCTCTCTGCAAGGAGCACTTAGTACACGTTACAAAAGGCAGAGGAAACCAAATGACTAGTTTGTAGAGCTGGGAGGCGTGAATTTATGTTTGGAACATGAATATTCACCAGATCTTGCTCCCTTAAAACAATCATCAAGCACAACCTTTCTTTGGGAAAAGCTGTCAAGTTTGACATACTGAACATTCATAGAAATTATTGACTTTGGAATGGAAGAATCTTGTCAAGCAGCATTAAACAGAGCACTTTAGCAGTTTCACATTAAATTTTCTTCAGTATTTGTAAAGTTGATTGATTTCAGAGAAATAAAAAGCAGCAATGTGTAAAAGATGAAGACTAAGTACTCCGGAGTAAACCAACTCCTCCCCCTTCAAACTTTAAAAAGAAAAAAAAAAATGAAGCTAAAAAATATAATCAGTTGGTGTAAAGGGGTAAGTGAATCTGTCCCATATCTAGGAGTGCTAGATAGAAGCAAAGGCAATAGGAGGCTTTCCTGCTTAGCTGTATTATTTGCTATAATTTTAATCACACTGTCTCTCAGCAGCCTGAAGGGTGTACAAGAACTGGGAAAAGCAGGCCATGTTGTGATGTCCTTAACTGCTTAGGTGTCGCATTTTTAGACACCTACAATTGAGAATTTTGATCTCTACCTAAATCCTACATGTCATAAAGAAAAATAATGCTACATAATATCATCAATTTGGTATTTTGGATCACTCGGAAATATGTGCTGAAAACCCTTTAAGTTATGGCTTAATAACAAAGGCAAACTCTTTTCTCTAAGGGAAAGTCCTAGGAAAATGCTAATCCTGTGGCAAGGATGTTTAGGGATGATTTATAACTCAGAACATAAAGGGATTTTTATGTTTATTCTAATACAAAAATGTGAATTTGCATTATCTGTATGAATTCCTAATTCCTTTAAAAAGACGAGGCTCAGGCATTTACTTGTGCACTGCTTTATGAAATATATTTCATTTTTGTTACTTGTTGCTTTTCAATTTTAAATTTATTTTGTCAAGTTGGTTTATATTTCAATTTGTTTCATTTCTTCCCCAAGGGACTTCTGCTTTTGCGAGTGTCCCAAGTAAGGGATTTTAAAATAAATTGGTTTCAGTAATAGAACTATAAATAAAAGAGTGACTATTTCCTTCAAACAAACTCTGGTAGAAGTTTGAGCATCACAAAAAACAAACAACCAAAACCTGAAAAATTTGTTGGAAAAACCTAAACTGAAGTACTTGATAGGATAAAAGAATAATAAATACAGAGAATCAAATATCAGTAGATGTCAGATTTTTAATATTTTTTTTTAGCAAACAAATATTTGACTTCTGCTAGCAGACTATTTTGATAGTGGAAAGGAAGAAAGATATAACAAGATGGACTCACACGCTGCATAATCTAGGGGAGAGCCCTTAATGGCTTGTTTATTTTCCAGGATTGCACATGCCAACATTCCCAAGTGTAGCCCATCACATTTGACAGATTTGAGTATGACCAGAGGTCTGAACCAGCAGCCTGTCATGTTCAACTATACCAAATGCTTTTAATAGCAGTGTTACAGCAAAAGAGCAGAGGCTGAGCAGCTCGTCAGCCTCGGGAGACTCCTAGACTTTGCTGTGTTACAGGCAGACCACAACTGACTCATAGCCATATCTTAATGAGAGAAGGGAGAAATCAAAGTTCAAGTTGTTGTTTTTCATTTTTTTTCTTCATAGAAAAAGCTTGAATAAGTGAATTAAAAAAAAAACAAACAATGGAGCCTGCCTGATTGTCACAACAAGCAGGAATCCTGTGATGTTTTCTGCAAATATATGTAACAGTTGCATTTCCTTTTCTGTACGTGGGAGCACCTGCCAAGAGCTGGTCAAGGCATGGACGAGCCTGTTTGCAGACTACTGCAACTGGCTTCAGGCTTGGACTTTGGTTTGGGACTCTCTTGGTTTCATTCCCCATCAGCATTAATTCCAGTGATGTTTTGGCTCAATCCGTAGGTTTCTGAAGAACAAAACTGAGGGTGAAAGCTAGTGTGTGATTAGTCTAGTACATGAACCAGGTCCCTCAGCACGGAAAGAGAAGCAATACCAAGGGAGTGGAGGCCACACAGCACTGCTTCATTGCTGAACGTAGAGTAGCCCATGGCTACTTGGTTTTTGAACACCATGTGTATGTTCTCTCCAATGCCCAGTTTTGACACAGTTATTAAAATTGAATCTTTAACTCACGTAACTATCCCATTTGGCTCAGCAGATGTCATATGATATGGAATATCCCTTTAGACAGTTTGGGACGGCTGTCCGGGCTACACAGCCTCCCAAGATCTTGCCACCTCCAGCCTACTGGTGGGCCAGGGGTGGGGTGGGTGTTGGAGAGCAAGCCTTGAAGCTCAGCAGTAAGTAGTCAAAACACCAGTGTGTCATCAACACCCTTCTAGCTACCGGTACAAAACACAGCACTATGAGCGCCGCTATGGGGAGATTAACTCCACCTCAGCCAGATCCCATACAGTATCTCACAGTCAGAAAATCAGAACGGGATTGCTTGAGTATGACATGACATTCACATGAAGTTCTGTTAAATGCAACGGCAATGTTAGAGGTGCCAAATGTAAAATCATAGCTTTGAACGAAGGATAAGAAAGCAAACATCTTTATCAAGCCAGTGAGTTAGCAAAAAGTGGAGGAAGGTCAGAGGTCCTCTGACTGTTCTCTTTGGTTTTCTTCTTTGGGAAAAGTCACCAAAACGTAGCAAGATGATTGAGAATTGCCTTCATGGTACTGCTGCTCCTTTGCCTTTGCAGTTAATGAAGCGATATAGACAAGGAAAGGGAACTGTTTTTTGCAGGGGTTTCTTCTGCACTGCTGCAAGGGAAAATGGTAGTCTTCACTTACTTCTTAGCAATAAAATATGTATATAAAAGTTACTTCTCATAGTTGGTCCCATCTGTTATATTTTAGCACAATAGTCTTGATTGTTACCCAATATCAGGTTTGCTATTCCCTTACCTACCCCAATTATAGTCCTTCAAAACCAGTTTAGGGTGTTTTGTGATTTATGTTTATATTGACATTTGGGGGGGGTACATATGGAAGTGAAGACTTTCTATAAGGGGCAAAGCCGTAGGTGGTATAAATGTTGATTATTGGTAGAATATTGGGTTGAAGAGCTGTGATCAGTAGTAGTACATATTGTATGTGTTAGGGATCTTAAGAGGTACGCCTACACTAGAGTTTCCAGCCTTTCATAGCCTGTTCTCACTATTGCAATACCCTCTGCCCTTTAATTTCCGCTGCTTCTGGTAATTTTATGTGGCCTGTCAGAGAGCAAAGCTTATCTGAGTTTTGGGTTAAATGGGAGAGAACAGGGCAATTGCAGGTGAAAAGTAAGTACACAAAGTACTTGAATAATGTAAAGACAACATACTTTGCTAGAATTGCATGGGAGGATTTTTGCTGCAGGCCTTGTGCTGCTGTCTGTAGTAACCTTTGTCTCAGTTCTGTGTGTCTAGGGCAGAGAAGATGCAGCAATTCAGTTCTCCAAACTCTCTGCTCCCTGCTCATGTCAAAAGCTCTGACCTTTGTACATAACATCCACCCTTTTTTCATGCAGGATTTGAGCTTGGTGTCACTCTCCACTGCAATCCATCATATTTCCACAAATTCTTGCTGTCTGGTCTTTTCATGTCTTTCTTGCATTCTAATTCTTTCTGCAACATTGCAGATGGGTATTTTCATGCTTCATGCCTATCCATTACAGTATTTTTTTTCTCTTTCACATGGAAAAACTGCATTGAAAAAAGCATGCATGTATTGTTTCTTTTTATCCTGATAATTTTAGATTCACCTCCCTACTTTCATAGCTTGCCTGGGGTTGGGTTTTTTTGGGTGGTAACATTAAATAGAAAACTTGCTTTTTGTTATTACTACAGTTAATTAAAAATTCACCCAGTTGCAAGGATAAGTCACACTTAAAATGTGTCTTGCTTGCAACCCCAATGTAATCATCATTTTGGAGAGATGTTTAAACTGGGTCTTTTATGATGTATCCTATGCAGCAAGATGAGCTGCCTGGAGGGACCCTGTACACAGTGCTTGACAGAAAACTGTCTCCAGCAGTATGCAGTGCGTCTGGCATGTATACCCTGGCAGATAGACAAGGCTCCTCAGGTGCCAAAGCCTTCTCCTCTGCTGTCTGTATGTACCACTGTCATTCCTCAAGCACATGTGCACAGCTGTGGTGGGCTGGGGAAAGAGCTCTTTGTCACTATTGTTCACCACTTCTTCTTTGTTCCCATCATAAAATCCTCTTCCCCTTGGTGCCAACCTCAGCAAGCTTCCCAGTCACCCAGAATCCCTGAGAAACAGCCAGAACCAAACTCATTAAACATTTGATGGCTTCTGATATGTTGGGGGAGCAAATCCACTTGGAAGGTTGTTTATGTGCCTACGAGGAGATCAGACAGTGTTTCTCTCCTGCTGAAAATGCTTAGAGGCTGAAATAGGTCCCCTTTTTAAAACCTGCAATCCACACCATGCTGACAAGCTCTGTCAACAGTGTCTTGAATCCATGACCACCATTTTTCTCTTTCATCTGGCAATAACAGTAATTTCAGTATTTCCATCCCTTGGAAAGGGAGAACTCGTAGTAAGATACATTAGCGCTGCCACCTTTTATGCTGAAAGTGGTGCTTTTAAAGTGCCGTTTCTCTGAACTTCAAGCTAAAAACAGCCAAGGGAAGCATTCCTTTATCCAGAAGGACTACAGTTTTCCAAAGGCTTTGGGTTCTTCTTTTTTGAAGAATTTTTTTTCACAAAACAGAATACAGCAATGCGTTCAGGAATTATCTGTCATTGTACTAGGAAGAAACCAAAAACTTGAGGATGCAGAAAGATTAGTTGTTGTTGGTTTTTTCATATCTTTAGAGATTTGATCAAAACTTGTGGTTTCTTTTTAAAAGGATTTCTCATTTTTTGGCTCTGGTTTTCCATTAAATTATGAGTAAATTTTGGGGTTTTTTTTTAATTTCTCACAAGAGAAATTGAAGTATGTTTGATTTAAGAAAAAAGAAATTATTTTTTTAAAGTTTTGTTTCAAGCATCCATTTTACGTTACCCTTTCTTATGTTATTATCTAGACAATTTTTCATGACTAGCATATAATATTTTATTGAAGATGGCTCATTGTAGAAAAGGTAGTTTCATTCAGTATTAAGTAGATTTTTTCATAATGAATTGATATATCAAATAAAGTACATTGAAATATCTGAAAACTAAGATATAAAAAGAATATTTGAAGCGTTCTATTACACCTGTTTTCTCAGTGCAAAAGTGTTATTTCTGATTTTAATATGACAATGTAAGTATAGATTGACTGAAACATATACATTAGTTCCTAAATTATTCCATTTCTTTTAGCAAATCATTATTTATTTTTTAAAATATTGTGAGATGCTTAACTTTCTATCAAAAAAATCAGTAAGTTGTCAAATAACTTTTGATTGAAAATTTCCAGCTATCTTTGTATCTGCATAGCTCCATGGTATTTTGCCCTGTCATAGTTCAGAAACCTGAGTAAATTACCTGGCCTGCAGCTCACCTCTACAACCCTTTCTTGTCTAGACTTCCAAAACTGGATAAGGATTAGGTTGAAACCTGAAGTAATAGGTCCATAAATGAGCTCCTACCCTCATTGGCAAGATTATAAACACATGGCACAGGGACTCTTAAAGTGAGATTATGGGACCAACAAAGACTGGGTACCACTGGTATATGGAATAACAATATATATATTTGGAAAACTTTTGGTGATAGAATCGATCCCAGCTGTGATCTCTGAGCAGAAGTAAAAAAATACGGTTCAACAATTGCTGTTAAATGTGAAATGACTCCATCCCCTTTAATGCAGCAATGACGATGTGAAAAGCAGCAATGTAACGTAAGGTGCCAATGAATAGCATTTATAATTACGGCAAAAGCTGGGCACAAATCGGGATTAAAGAGAACATTAAACTCTTCAAACAGAATTTATCTAAAACTAACCAGTGGTAATAACCTGAATGCCCAAATGGCTTTTCAATGCAGAACAAGAAAATCTTGAACATTTGGGAAATCAAAAAAAAATATCAAATAAATGCTAGGATGACTAAACCTCTGCAAGCAAGTTTATTTCTGAAATCCATTTTTTTCTAAAATCAGCAGCCTGACCTTCATGGGGAAAAGGCTAGAAGGAAATAAAAATCAGGAAAATACCTCCAAATCTCAAAGCTGAATTAAAATGTTCTATGAACCTATTTACTAAAAAGAGACTAAACATATCCCTATATTGGAGGAACTTGTTTTTTGGTTTTGGAAGGTTTTTTAAGCAGTCTGGTTTTATGCATAGAATCAGGTACATCTGAACTATTTAATTAATATTGTATGTTTCCCCTCAGAGAGACTTCTACTTTCCCTCTGTCTTCATATGGCTATGTATTTGCATGACAGCTACAAACTATAATTTTTTGATCCTTTGCGTTTTCTGCAAAATTTGATTAAAATTAGCCATCAGTTTTGCCTAGAGATCAGTGACGAGCAAGGGCCTGAAGGCCACATGCACAGAGAACATGAGCATCGAAGCCTTCATTCCTTACTAAATGATGCTAAAAATCAGGTCATGCAGAAGCAGGAGAAATTCCCTTCCTACTTCCTGCTAAAGCAGCAGTCTGGGTCTTTACTCAGAAAAATCTGGGAAATGAGCAACAAGTGTGAGTGATAGTCCTGGCAAACGAAACCAGGAGAAGAAACAGCTTTGAGTTCTGCTTAACTTGTCCTTTGTCAGACAGGTTGTTGTCGTGATGCTGACTGCAAGCAAGTAAGCCTATTAGGCTTCAGGTAATAGGCTTACCCTGTTATCTGAAAATATTTGCAGGCATTGAGCTCTCAAAGAGTTTCAAAGGTGAAGATTTCTATGAAGAAGCCCTTTAGGCATTGTACTAGCATCTTTTCCCCACAGTCACAACTTGTTGCTAAACTCAACAAACCAGCACTTTGGCTTGAGACCTGACGGAAAAAAATTACATTGAACGAGGGTATGTGGGAGGAAGCCCATTGCTTCCAGTCACTTCCCAGGTAAAGTTAATTCCACGCTTTCAGAAGGGCTGTCTTTCTGACTGTGCTCGCACGTGGTGGGAGGCATCCTGCTCCTGGGGTGCTCTCCCCACTCCTTGGATGGCAGTGCAGGGCCACGAGCTCTGGGACCATGTTATGCCAATGGGTAGGAAGGTGATCAGGGAGTGCTGCAACGAGGTGACAAGGATAGCAGGTGCCTCAGACTAACTTGTTACTGTCATGTTACAATTGTAAAAGATAATAATTTTTTTTAAAAAGACACATTACTAATTAAATATATCAAATTTGTTTTAGTCTCTGACTGCCACGTTTTTCTATCCTCAGCAAAGGACAATGTGGGGTAATAAATTTGTCTTGCAAGCCAAAACCAACTCCAAAACTTGGTTTGCCCCAACAGCAAAGCTGCACAAAACTGCTGGGTTTAAGTCTTGGCTATTTCATGGAGATTTATAGGATAAGTATCATGACCAGAATGAAGAGATTTACTTCTCATCATTCTGCTAACATAGCTGTGTACATTTTGTTTTTTCTTCTGAGTTTGATCAGTTACAAACAGGAAAAATAAATCCCTGCTTCCGCACATAAGCAAAAATAGGACAGGTTGTTCTAGGAACAAATGCTCTTGAATGTGAGAGACCATGCACAGCAGAGGAGGTTACCAGTAAATCAGGACTTTGACATCAGGCAAATAATTACTGGGGAAGGTTCTCCTCTGAACCTTCAGTTATCAGAAGTCATCAGGAGGATCTGTTTGGTTTCTTCATATGCTGTAAAGACAAGGTTGGGTGAAGAGCTTTGATTTTTCAGTACCACTCTCCCAGCTGAAGCTTGACTGGCAGTTTGCAAAGGTGAATGACAAATTCTGCTTATCTGAGGGTGTTTAAGGTGCTGGTTTCAATATGATTTTCCTTCAAATACAAATTTGGATTTCATGAGATGTTTCTTTATGCTTGTGGGATCTCATTTCTTTTTTCACTTTTGGGGTTGCAGACTGACCATATAGTAAAGAATTACATTTTTACTTCTTAAAGTGACGAGGTACCAAGGAATCGAGTTCTATATTGCTTTTGTATCTTCTGAAGAACTGTATAGGCACTGTAATTTGTTTATTTATGTCCATTCAACTGATGTTAATTAACTTGTCTGAATCTACAATCAAAAAATTTAAACATCTCTTGGATCCAAGCAGTGTATTAGAAACATAACAAGCAGCAGCAGGAAGATAATTCCATCAAAAGCTTTTCTCCCTTGGCTTGTGATGACATTGTCAACAGTTCTTGATGGAATTACTTCCTCACATCTTGCTTCAGCCCATATATTGCTATTTTCTATAGACTGTTTGAAATGTAATTAAAAATGGATGCTGTTTATCTATCTCATACAAAAAAAGAACTGCGCATTCCAAACCCAAAATATCTTTCCAGTTGGATTTTTATTATTTTATTCAAGTAACACTTGCCTAAATTCCATTTTGCAAAGTTCCTTCTGCTTGTTGATACATTCTGTTATGATTTTAGAGCTAGTTAATGACTTTCTGCTGTCCCTATCATGTCAGATTAAGCATTGTATTCAGAAATAAGTGGAAACCAGAAGGGGTTCTGGCAAAGACTTATTCAGATCCTGAGGTGTGGGTATGGAGGTTTTACAAGGTATGTAAAATTACCAGAAGAAATGTGTATCTTCCATCAATTAGAGTTTTCTTTTCCTTCAGGCTTTGAAAGCAAATTATTTCTTAAAGCACTTATTAAATGCTTCGAAGAAGAAATATGGAATACACTGACCTTGCAAAAATGCATTTTGCTCTGATTGTGCTCTTGGGCTAGAAGTAATTTCTGTGGTAGGATATAATTTTCTAATTGAATCTTTTTACAAAAAGTTTTCAAACATGAAATAAAAAATCTTCCCAAAGTGATATTGCATGAAAGCAGATGTGTAAATGCATTGCTATTGTTTTTATTTTGTAAACAATTTTCCTTAGAATATGCTGAGGACATCCATTTTGAAAAGTACATGGCATGATTTTTCTATCCATGACCTCAAAGTAATTCAGGATTAACGCTTCAGTGGCTGCCTTGTTTGGGTATGACAGGTAATGCATTACACTTGCTGAGGAGAAGGTGGTGAAATATGAGTCCAGCTGGTGATGTTTTCATTTAGCTGTGAGGATAGAATAGCTATAATGAAATTTATAGCCCTTGCAAGTTTCTGGTTTGATTCAGGGCCTGGGGTTTGGCTCTCACAGCCTGTGGATTGAAACAAAGTATTGATTTTATGAACTCTGTGCCATCTTGAATCTGTCTGTGAAGGGTCAGCGTAGCTGTTTTATGAATAATGAGCAGCTGAGCTCACAATAAAAGATTTAAAACAGATTAATTCATGATGAATTGAACTTTGAAGGAGAAAGTTTGCCAGCTGATATATTGGCACGCTAGTGAGGCATTGCTTGAAGTAAAACAGTCCAATTATTTTCTTGTCTTTTCTTCTTAATGAGCTAAGAGATCATTTCTGTTCTCGAAAGTCAGTTAGGGGAGTAGCTATAAAGTCTTTATTTTAGGCCAAATTCTGCCTTACTCTCCTGAAACGTATCCTGAAATATGGATATGTCAGAGAGGACGGTTCATGGCAGCAGCCTGGACTGCACGTTAATACTCACTTTACTGGTATGCTGTACAGAAACAACATTTACCTCCATGGAGTGTGTTGTGGAGACGGATTTAGCATTGTTCTATGGATTTTATGTGTGGGGGACTAGCTTAAACACAGACTGATGGTCGACGAGTTCTACCTTCCTCTTGCAGGGCTTAACTTGTATGAGTAGAGTACGGAAAGGTATACTAAGTTCAAGCTTTCTACTGTGCGCATCTAGTTTAATACCTCTGCCTCACTGATCTCTCTCCAGTCTCTCCTGCATACCCTTAGGATGTACCTGCCTTTGTCTCCTGACCACCTAGGGGATTAAATGCCAATCTTTGGTTTCCTAACTCAAAGCTAATGTAGATGTCTTACACATCACTGACACGAATGGTTTTAGATTCCAGGTAGCTGCTCACTTCACAGGTGACTAAATTTGGGGACTTTGTTTTTTTAGGGCACTATTGCCTAATGAAGTAACTGTCCAGTATAACTGAGGGTGTCCCAGTCCTAGCCACTGTAAAGGACTAGCGTACTAACATCTTATTTGGCAAACATGGAAGCAGGCTACACTAACCAAAGCAGTTGTGTCTCTTTTTCATACCTCTACTGTTTCTATGAACAGTTGTGTAGGCTCTATAAATCAAACCTCAATCCAGAGGCTCTAAGAGAGGGACATGGAGACCTGCATCATCTGAGGATTCATTGACATGAAACAGCCAGCTGTGTGCAGCCAGAGGAAGGGATAACACCCCACTGCTCGTCTTTGATCTGCGCTTAGTGTGGATTTGTAAATCCTCAAACACACACTCAGGAGTTAAGTTTCTGTTTAACCCCAAATGTTACTTTTTTTTTCATGATCTCAGTTATCTCTTTTGTGCTCTTAAGACCATTTCCCCCAGCAGGAGAAATACATGTGGGCACTGTCCTGTACGTAGCCACTATGGTAATGAATGATTTAGAAGTGTTTAAAAGTGTTTTCACATTTTGAAAGCTCAGATTTGCTATAAAAAGCAAGTAAGGGTTGTTTTGCTAAATGTGTTTGTTCAGATTCCCTGAATCCCAAACCCACACACAGGTCCCTGGGGATATGTGAGTTCCACTGGCATTAGCAAGAATGTGACTAAAAATTTCTCATTCCTAAGCAAGACACGCAAGGACTGTAGGTCTACTACTGTAGTCTAAAGCCCTTCATGTGCAGTACAAAGCATGTGACAAATAAAGTGATATTTTTCGTACAGAGTTACAAACCTCCCTAAATAGAACAGTTATTCTGATTAAATCAATGTTTTAAGAGGAAAGGTTTTGTTTTTGTTTTTTAGAGCTGTATTCTGCAAGGTGTAGTTCCTGCTTCAGCTTGCAAGAATGGGTAAAGAACTAAAGCAAAAAATGCCAGCAACTTGTCAAACTATGCCAAGGGCTGAATGCATTGAAGGAACCATATTTTTCTAGCAGACTCAATGACACATGGATTGGAGTCTTGCTGCCTTCATATGTCTGATGATCTGCTTGTGTAAAGCTTTTTCATTTGCATACTTAAGCCACTTTGGCTGGAGGTGCTCTCAAAAATTAATGAAGTATGCCAATGTTGAAACAAATTCCAGGCACTGGCCCAGCTTATCAGCATGATGGACTTAGCTGAGCTGGCAAGTTTAAGAGCTTGTAGGAAATTGCTGAAAATAGAAACAGGAAGGGTGGAAGGAACAATATTGTGGTTGAGTGGTCCACCATGTCTTGTCTGCAATTAGAGAGTGCTTTGATTTTCTGAAACAAGTACTGTGAAAGGGGAATATTTTAGGTATCCATGAAGCTAACAGATTAATACCACTTCCTTTTGTTACGTACCTTCAGGATTCGTTGCTGTCTCAATGCACTGCATTTGGTATTTTCAGCCATCATGCAAAACATCTAGAAAAATTTGTTGCATATTTCTGCAGGTCTTCATTATGTAGGGTACGATCAAGTATTATCTGGCTTGTTTCATTGCATCTGTGCCCTAAAGCTCTGTTGCTTGTTTGCCTGCTCTGTGAAATAATGTCTTATCCCACATAAAATATTCCTTATTTAGTTCATATACTTCAGTACGTGAACTCAGGGTTGGATTATTTTCAAGCAAAAAAACCCAAATACTTGTGGAAAGCAAACAGAAAAGTGTAATGAGCACAGCTAGGTGCAATTTATCTTTCCATTTGAGGGAATACTTGTGGGAATATGTTTATAATCTTTATTCAGCTCTACATGCTGATGTTAAGCACCGGGTATTTTGACTTCAGACACCTTGCTATTTCTAGAACAACTATGCCATGGAAAGGTCAATGAGAGGATTATTATGGAGAGATCTTTCCAATACTGATGCACACTAATGAAAGGGAGACAAAGAGTGATAGTGGAGACTAACCAATTGTGTAGATAGCAAGTTGTGGATTCCTCAACTGCATGGAGTATTTGATATGATCAAGGAGTTGGAACTTTGTCTGAAGAATTTGGAACAGTTTTTGAAGCATTGGGATGTGTACAATATTCATAGCCACCTTCAGCAATTACAGAGACAATGTGGAAGTCTTCTCTAGCAGGAGTGTTATTTCTTTCTTCAAAATGGGCAAGAACTATTCAGATTTGAAAGACACAAGCTAGAATTAGAGGTTGAGTTTTAGCTAGTGCAAATAATCTCATAGGCACACCTAGTGCATCAAATTAAAATACAGGTGACCTAAGCAGAAAAAATATTGGTAATGTTAGTGCAAAGAGCCTGGGTAGACTCACAGAACATGAGGTATGTTTCTGAGTGAAGGCTGTAACACAGTGGCCATAAATCTAACCAGGGGATTGAAGGGAAGCCACCCCTCGGCAACTATCGCATGGTTGGGCACACTTTTTCTAGCTTCCAAGGTGAAGGGGCATTCCTGCTGCAGTACAGCTTTCCTGCTCAAATTCAGCCCTGTGTATGACTGAAGTGTTGGAATTACCAGATTTTAAAGTTGATAAAGCTGAATATTATTCATGCTGTGTGAAAAGAGTAAGGTTGTAAAAGCACTCGGAAGTAACAAAAAGGTTGCCTGCATAACCTTAATTCAGATTTCTTGTGCATATTCATTTTTAGGTGATCATGGTTTCATCACCAGCGTCCTCAGTCTCAAGCATCCTTATTTTATATAACGCGTATATTGAGGATGTTCAGTTTCAAAGCAGTTACTCAGTGGTTTTTTTGTATTCCTCATTATTTATCATGTGCAGCCCTATGTTTCATTTATCATGCCATTTGAACATTTTTCTAAAAAGAAAGGGGCTTTTAAAGCCTTAGAATGTGCTTTCTAGTGTATTGTTTGAGCATCCAGTTATCAGAGACTGTGTTTTAAAACTCATTTGTGCATGTATTTTGTCCATTTTATGGATGGAAAGCTGAGGTACAGCAATAGCAAGGCCAAAAATAGCTGCTAATTTTTGACATGCAGTTTGAGTTGCTGGTAACCTAAATTTTAAGATACCCCTGTGGCAAACTATAGGTTCAAAGCACAAATTTGCTTGCATTACATCTTTGCAAGTCAGATTCTAAGCTCTAAAGAAAATTAGAAGCTCCTTATTGGTGTCTGGCTTATTAAAAATGTTGGTTAAACCAGTTACCTAATACCTTGCAGGTTGCAGGGAGTCTGGTACACCAGGGACATCAATCATGCTTCATATTGTCCCTTGTCTTATGGAAGTATTTCAACTTTGAAAAATGACAGAAGGCAGCTTGCTTTAATGCAAAATTCAGATTCACCCCTAGAGCAGACCTCTTATAAGACCTAAATTAATGAAGTGTTTCTAGAGAAAAAAATAGTATGTGGTTGTGTTGTCAAAAACTGTGTTGTTACCTACTTTCACAATGAGAGTAGTGACTGCTGGGCTGTTTGCTTGCTCTCCATTTGCCGGTTTGAACATGGAACTATGTAACACAACAGCAGGCTGAGCTGGGCTGCTGGGTAGGGAGGAACTTCTGGTCAGTTAGCTGAAAAAAAAATCTCTGTCATGCATATGCAAAGAGTGATTTTGAAGAGATTTATAAATTGTTCAGATTTGAGAGGACTTTTTTTAGTAACAGCAAAATGCACAGCCTTAATGTCAGTATTATGGCTTGCTGAATTTTAAGGTTCATCTCCAGTTCTTCTTGGGATCCAGGGGTTTCTCAGAGAAAAGGTTGCCAGAACTTGTCAAAAAAAGGCATTTTTCTCTTATCCTCAGTCTCCCAGATAGCTGAACTGCATTTGCTGACATTTTTTTTTTCAAAGAAATCAACCTGAGGCTGACACCCAACAAGAAAAATAAGCAGATTTTGCCAAAGTTGTAAGTAGCTAAAATGTGGTTTTAAAAAGGGAAGTGGTGTCAGGCATTAATAAACAGCAGTACTAGCCTGACCTGTCATAAACTCTGGAGGATGGATGAAAAAAAGTAAACGAAAATTGAAATGAAAATGGAAGCTTAATCTTAGCCAATGTATTCAAAGCCTATATTAAGTCACTTAGGTACAATTTGATGATAAATACTGTTTTGTTGAGGGGTAGGAGGAACAAGAACAAGAATTATAATGAGAATTAGCTGCAGGCTTCCAAGAATGCCTTTTTAGTCTCAAGGTGATGCACATCTAATGCTACTAGATTTCTTTATCATACATTTGTTATTTAAAGAAGAAATCAATATGGATAATTAAGATTTTTTTCCCAATTATAAATTAGGCTTCTTCATTATCCAAAAATTATATTAACTCATCTGATAGCAACTATACTGTCCAGACAGGGGCAAGAAGGCTGAAAAGGTGGAAACAGTATTGAAAGATAGAAAATCGAGCTGTATGAACATTTTAAAACAGCTCTGGACAATGCACTAAAATAAGCACAGAACAATGATCTTCATTGCAAAAAGGATGGCTGATACAGTCTGTGTTGTTGGAGTTTTCCATTTTTACTATGTATTTTCAAAAGGTTGGTACAAAAGTTGTTTCAAGTAGGAATCAGTTTCTCTAATAGTCCTTAGCAAAATGCCATACAGGAAAGAAAGAGATTTTGGATATTCCTTTTTTTTTTGAGTCATACTGAATATTAGAAGAAATATGGGGGTAAGAAAGCCCCCAGATTTAGAAAACATCCTAAGCACCTATCATAAAAGAAAAAAAAAATCCGGACAAATATAGTGATGACTCTGAAAGGTCAGTAGTGGACGTGTCAAAATAATCTTCTATATATCTTACAAGATGGATGTGAGTGTTCCCAGACCCACTAATAATCCACTGGTGAGTGAGGTGTGATGGGTATGAACCACCAGAAAGAAGTCATAATAGAAAGAAAACATGATCACAGTCATTGTTGCCTGAAAACCTCAGCTGTAGATAACATGTTAATCTTCTGCGACTCAGCTGAACTATTTCAGAGTTTAGAAAATGCGAATCTTCTTACAGAGAAAAAGGAGAGTGAAATGAAGGACCAGAAATGAAACCAGAGTAAAATAACAAACAAACATAGAGAAACAGGATTAAACATTAATCTTGGTCCTCAGGGGTTTAGGGTAGACTCAGAAAAGTGATGGTCATGAAACATGAATGTCATACATTAAAAATTCATGCTGCTTGTGAAAGTATCCAGTATATCTCATTTTGGGTCTGGCTTATGATTTCTTTTTCCCTTTTTTAAGGTATCTTTTAAGAAGGGCGTATTATCTTTTCTAAAACCTAACCACATTTAATAGTACTTAGATTTTTATCCATCTTTAGGGTTCTCAGTCTTTACACTCCTATACAAGGTATCTTCCCATGCGCTGCATAGCATTTGAATAACGATTTTTAGTATCAATGAAATTCCATATCACATTAGACAGTGAAAAATACAGAAAGCATAAATGGCTAGTGCTTCAGAGATGGTTCTTAGATGAATGTGGGCAGCCTATAAGGTATGATATTGTAATCACTTAGATATTAAATTTTATTATTGTTACTCCTGTGCATATTACCTGGAAATGCATCAGAAGACATATTTATTTGTAGTCATTGTGCTCAACGGTGGAAACTGCAGCACTGTAATAAACTCTTGCCCTCTGAAATATGTTTATCTTGTCACTGAGCTGGCTTACTAATGTGCTTTTCTACCTTTTGCAAAATGAAGGTAATGCTTGCTGCAGTTGCTATGATACAAAACCAGTGCACTGAACTTTCTGATAACATCAGCACACATTTTGTACCATGCAGTACACTGTCACTGCTGTTATGACTTTCTAAAGCCTTTCACGAAGAAGCAGACAAGTGAATCTAATCTCCCAAAACACCACATAAAATAAGGATTCACAGATATTTTACTTGTTTGCTCTGAATGACCAGCAGCAATAGTACTGAGCTCTAACTCCACTGTGGGATTGAATTTTAGACTTTTTATGAGAGGCGGCTCATGACGTAGCCTACAGCAAAACAAGGATATTACGTACTCTCTCTTGTGTTTTGAACTTTACTAACACGCATAAACATGTCACCTAGCTTTTTCTCTCCAGATGTGTCTAGAACAGGCTGCATCAACCCTCTCATCTCTAGGAGAGGGAAAGACATAAAGAGGCACCTTCAGCGGGCAGTTCACCCCAGAAACCCGAGATGTTTTAAACCAGGATGATTTACCTCCTAGAGGAGCCTGCTTCTTTGTACTGTACCTAGATAGATAGCTTAAATGAGATAACTAACTTTTATATAGCTAAAACTATAGGAGATTAATCCCACTGGAAGTGATAAGGTGAATATTTTTCAAATTCTGTGGCCTGGGGATAATCCAAAACAAGATTAACAGGTGGAGATGCAGCAAAACTGGGAGTATACCGCTGTAGATGGCAATAAGCAAGGAGTCATAATGTAACACCTTGGAGAAGCAGCTGTGTAGGGAAAAGTCTGAGAAACACAGATCAACCTTCCTTCCGTGCAAAAGCAAGGTTTTTGTGAGAATATGTAAGTGGCATTTCTGTAAGAGTAGTAGCCTTTCTCTCATTTGCATCCTCTGCCTCAATCTCCCAAAGCAGAAGTGTTGGCAGCCTCTGTTTCCTGAGAGATGTTTAACGTGCTCTCTGTCAACTATGGTGACTGTATTGTCAGGGAATCCTATTTTGATGACATTGCACCCACTAGACAAAGGATGAAGACAAGAAAATAAAACTTTTGGAAATACTAGCTTCCTGCTGACAGCTGATTAGGCTGCAGAAGAGATAGTCCTTTTATTTTTCTGTAGCTTGGAAATCCATCAGGTGTTCTCCAAGCTATTAATAATGCTTTGGCTAGCAATACCAGGTAGGTTTAATGGATTTCCCTGCCAGTGTACTGAATGTGATTGCGGTGAAGCATGAAACAACCTCTTCTAATGACTTACACCTAGACCTGATGTTAATTTTTCAAAAGGCACCTGGGTCTTTCATTAATTGAACAAGCAACCATTTGATAGTGAGTGAAAAATTAATTAAAAAGTCTGAAAACTAATAATATTCATTGCACATTGAGATATATTACTGAATTTTTTCTGGTAAAGCTCTTGAATAGTAAGTAATTGCATGTATTCATCTGGAGATGCTTTCTGTCTGTTGACACACAGTATGTAAAGTAGACATGCTCCTTTTTCTGCAGCTGGGATGACAGCAGCTCAGTTAGTAGTGGTCTCAGTGACACTCTTGACAACCTCAGCACGGATGATTTGAATACCACCTCATCTGTCAGCTCTTATTCCAATATAACTGCCTCTTCAAGGAAGAACACTCATACCCAGGTGAGTAGGTTTTCACTGCCGTTTCTTGCAACACCCCACAAACATGCTGGATAACAAAGAAAAGTGTTTGGCATCAATGCCTCTGAAACAATGAAATATTCATATTCTACGGACTTCTTTATCACACCTGCAAGATGCCCATGGGCCCTACTGACCCAACCCTGACCTATGGGCTGATGCCTGGCATGCTTTGCTCCCAGGGCACACACCGCTGCTGAAGGTGAGGGCTGGTGAGACCCTGCTCTGCCCACCCAAGGGGAGCCCCCACTGGTCCCAGCCCCAGGAACCCCTGGCCCCTGCTGTACCCTAACACAAAAAAAACAGAACATGGCTGGACCTGTGATGGGTAGATTTCTACTCACTTCATCCCATTTGAGCATCTCTTTCAACAGACAGCACAATTTAAAATAAGATAGTTTTCATATTTCATGAGCTGATAAATATCAGGGAAGAAATACACAGGCTGTACTGTCCTTTCCCTGTTCTCTCCATGGGCAGAAAAGAGGCTGAAGGAGCCCAGAGGTGGCAGTGATAAAATAAACCCATAGAGTGCTTGCAGGACTCAGTACCCCACCAGAAAAAAAAAAAAGAAAACAAAAAGAGATAGTCCCAATAGAGAAGTACTCTCTGCCATGTCATCTCCTGTTTACAAGCAGGGAACTTCAAGACTGAACACTCAGCATAGGGGAAGATTTGTTACCTCCAGTGATTTGATGTCAAGTATTCAAGACACAAGAGGGATGCTCCCAATCCCATTTAGACTCCTGCAGTCAGTCACTGCTTGCAATTCAGAGATCTGTGTTGTAGATCTACCTTGTGGCAGACTTTGTCAACAGGAGAAAAACACGTTTTTTTGTCATTTCCCCCAGACAGTAGAGAAATAAAGTTACTTTGGGAATGAAAATTACTTTAATCTCCAACAGGACAGATTTCAGACCAATGTCATACTCATGCAAAGATACTTGCACAAATGCCAGCATTCTTCAGCCCTTACCACTGCCTTTCCCACCCCATCCGGACCTTCCATGGTTGCTAACTGGAGATCAGCCTCTTCCCTTTCACATCAACAGTGATGGCCAGCCAATCCTGGCTTACTTGTTCCATTGCATCACCGTCATCATGACTGGGAAATCTCAGGCTGACTACTTAATTCTTTGCAGGTTTTTCATTTGGGTGGTCTTGTATTCTAGCTGCTCAACCAGGTACTATTTGCAAATTTTTTAGTGATAGAGATGCAGCACGTGTTCCTGCCAGCTTTATGTTATGAAGGCTAGGAACAGACCTTTATCAAGTCTGCCTTTACCAGGCAGATTTATCAGAACGCAGTTTACCCCATGCTAGCCTGCAATCTCAGAAGCTGATGAGCAGAATATATAACTATTATGCCAGCTGTTCTCCAGGTGTAAGATATACTCATGCAACATGGAGATCCATTTTTCAGTCGTTTTAAGTGATCAGAGCAGTGCAAGTTGGCTACAGCCTGAGGCAGAAATTGCATATTTTGTTGTTGTTTTCTTATTGAAAGATCGTTAACATTGCATTTCAGATCACATAATGGGGAAGAGAGGTTTTTAGGAAGTATTATACTTGTCATTTCTTGGAAATGATGCAGGTTGCTTTAAAAATGTATACCCATGTGTATGTAACCATTAATTTTACGAGAAAAGTTCTGGGAGCATTGCACATGTAACAATAAAACTAACAAAAACTCTCTTCTGAAGGGCGCTGCAATATTTGTGTAGATGTTTGCCTGGGCACTTTTCCCATCAGTCCTTACCCAAAATCTGTGTTAGCATCTCCAAAGCACATATAAAATTCCGGAAGTGCAGAGAGCTTTTGCATTTTGTATGCCTCAGATGATAAATATGTAAACAGCGACTGATTATTCTGTCGGTCATCTAATCAGTATTAATCCTATTTATGACAGCAGTGCCTAGGAAACAGCCACAGAGGGTCTCTGTGGAGAAGGAGCTGTGGCAACACAGAATAATAAATAGCCCTCCCCTGAACGCAATCCAGTTTGCAGTCCCACTTAGGTTGGCTGTATGAGGACAGGGCTGTGGCGATACCTGAGAGCAGTGCCACATTTTGCTGTTAAAGAGGGGCAGAGGTAAGCAGGACTGGTGAGATGGTGATGTGCAAATCAGGCTGGAGGCTGAGGTCAGGAGGCTGCAGGAAAACACAGGAGGAAGGGTTACGATGCACAGCTTGTCAGCACAAAGAACGCAAGGCTTGTCAAACACAGAGGGTAGGGTCAGTCTCCAGTGTTTTTGTTTAAGCCGCTTTCACAGCTTCTACATTGTCTGTCTTGAGCTACTCCTTGTAGCACACACTTATCAGTGCACCCCAAGAGAAAGCAGATGCCACAGGGGTGTTAGGTCCTCACTGGGGCATCTTTGATGTGGGTCTGAGTTTCAGAGCAAGCGTGACCCCAGCCGGTTACCTTCACCCCTCTGGTGGGTAGGGCTTCCATAAGTCTCTCTCCTAGCTGCTCTGCTAGCTGACAAAGCTAGAGTGAGTTTCTGGTGGGAAACAATTCACGTCAGTGGAGCCAAAGCAGTAGGAAAGCCATCAGCTGTAATGCTGATGATTTTGCTGAAGATGTTAGCCTCGCTCACTGGTGGCACAGCACACTCAGAGCTGCTGGAGCAATATTCCTGATTCAGTCAGTGGAAGGCTTGGGTAAGAAAAGGCAAGAAACCAGACTGAGGTGATTTTAGTAGTATATTTAGGAATTCCCTGATTCAAGCTTTTAATAAAACCTCTCAGCACAGAGATTCATTTGTGAAATTCAGAGTGAGTTGAGGAACCATAGGGTATCACCACTGATGATTAGAGTAAATTAAGTTTCACTTCATTATGGTTTATCTGTAAGGGACAGTTGAAACCTTTTAAAAATAAAATAAATAAATAAAAAGTCTTCCCCAAATGGGAATGTTTTTAAACTTTTCGGATAAGGATACTAATGTTTTAGAAGGGAAGTTTCCATGGCCCTTGCTACAAGTAAATCATCATGCTTGTTCTCCCCGCCACCCTGTGATTTAAGAAATCAGAAAATACTGAAGATGCTGAGACTGACCATTTCTCATGCAAATCTCTTGTAGCTGAAGACGGATTCAGAGAAGCGCTCAGTAACAGACAGTGAAACTTGGGGCAGCACTGAAGAACTGAAGAAACCAGAGGAAGACTTTGACAGCAGCGTAGACAGCAGTGGCAAGTGGAAATGCCTCCCCTCGGGGCTGTCTGAAGAGTCAGAGAAGGGAGGGCAGAAAGCATCTCTCTCTGTTTCACAAACTGGATCCTGGAGGAGAGGCATGACTGCACAAGTAGGAACAACTCAGTCCAGGCACAAAGCAGGAACAAGTGCGCTCAAGACCCCGGGTAGGAAACTTCTGTAGTTCAGATTACAGCATTGAAAATTAAGGATTTACACTTAGAATTCATCTGTAAGTGGTAAGGAATCTTCAGTGGGCTAAAAATAATCAGTGGATGTAATAGATGCGTGACAGACGTAAGGAACTGTAAGCATATTGGTAGTTCTCATAAATGACTGCAAGCCAAGATTATAATAATGCACTAACACTACTTGTTCATCTCTATAGCTGTTAGTTTGCTACACTGCATACTAGTAATTTATTAATTGCACATGAATGTACCCATAACAAAATCTGTGATTGCAGTTTGTTTTACTATCATTTGAGTACTTCAACTTCTATTAAGGAATTCTTAAAAGTACTTTTGGAGTCATCTATGCCTTATCTTTGATCTCTAGGAAGTCTGTACCTTTGATAATTGAACATATGCATAGAAATGGCCAAATATTAGAAGTTGAGATAAAAAAGAACTAACGTTCAAGTGAGAGGACTCAGAATTAGTGTTTCTCAACTAAAGCTGAATTGTCAGATTCCAGACACTGCAGGTATTCTATAGACCACTGTTAAGAGTTAAAAATTAGTTTAAAAATAACTTTTTAAACACTTTCTTCAATGCTAGATGGCTTCTTGCCTAATTTTGAAAGGTCTCTCAGAAGTAGCAAACACTTCTGCAATCTAGTTTTGAAGCAAGAAACCTAATCTTCATGGAAGACATCATTATTAAGAACATCTAATCCATCATTTTACTAGGGAAACAGCGATTCTTTGTAGGACATTTTCTACAGCTTTGTCATGTTCTGATGAAATACTGCATGAGCATGCTTTAATCCCCAGTTGTAAAGGCAACTAGCAAAGGTCTCATCAGAACAAATTCAAATCCTTTGTGAGCATCTCTTGTTTCTTTGCAATTTGCAACTGCTAAACATGGTCAGCCTCTGGTCTATAAGATCCCTGAGGAGCATTGCCATGGTAGTAGTTATATGGATGCAGAAATGACACCCCTGTACTAGCAATTAAAAAAGGAGATACTAAAAGGTTTCCTGCATGTCAAGCTAAGCTTCCCAATCTGTTTTGCTGAAGATGAGCAGGCAGCCGCTGTGCAACACAGAACTGAGGCCTTTATTTTTTAAGCATATACTAATAATCTGTGTGTTTGCTGTGTAGGAGTCTGATCTATATCTTGGGGCGGGGGGTGTTTGTGCAGCATAAAAACTGGACTGGATAAAACATGAGTAGATTTTTTTCTGACTTGTAGGTGTTGCTCTTCATTACAGTTTAGTTCTTATAAGAGAAATTAGCCGCCCACCTCCAAAACTTCCATAATCATTTGAAGAGCAAACTAAAAACTTCGTTATGCTGAGTACTTGTTCCTTATTAGGAGCATGCAATAGATGCTTGAGGAGAAATTAGAATAGAAGAGAAATGGCATTTTTTGTCTGTTTGTAAAATAGGAAGAGGGTATTTACTTTCATGACAGAAGAGAATGTCTTATTTAAACCTTTCTGAATGTCACAATAACATTAGGTAGAAAAATATGGTATCTAGGTATGTGTCTATGCAGTATTGAAGACAGTCTCTCAGAAAATCAAAAATCTTGAGAAGGTATCAGGGATATGACAAAGACTTAACTCATGTAATTGGTATCTTTATAGATCAAGTAGATTCATACTGTGATAACAATCTTTCCTTGATAAGTTTGTTTAACTAAAACGAGGTTAAACTTAGTCATAAGCTTAAAAAAATAAAACCAGTGGAAACCAAAGAATTCAGTAAGTATCACTAATTTCTATATGCATACTTAATGTCATACTTCTGGAAATGTTAACTACATGTCATGTTTTATTTTCAAATATTATTTCTTACGTCTAGAAATACTATGAAAAGAAAAAACCCCGCCATTTTTAGTTCATCAGGGATGGTTTTCTACTCTATGTTCTCCAGCTATATATAAAACTGGAAGTTCTCAAGAGAATGTCAAGCTTTTGATACTTAATACTTAGCTGTAATGTATTGTACCTGCTACTGACTGCTGATGGGGGACTAAAGACCAAATTGTTTGGTTTTCTTTGGGTGATTTTTCTAAATGTGTATTTTTTCATTTCCAAATTTTAACTATATAGTGTTCAAAATAGATATTGAGACATGACAGCTTAAACACAAGTGACCTTTTCAAATGTAAATTTATTTAGGAAAAACAGATGATGCGAAAGCTTCAGAAAAAGTAAAAACTCCCCTGAAAGGAGCCTCCATTCAGCGCTCTCCATCGGATGCAGGAAAAAGCAGTGGCGATGAAGGAAAGAAGCCTCCCTCTGGCATTGGGAGATCAACTGCTACAGGGTCCTTTGGGTTCAAGAAGTCCGGGATGGGGTCTTCTACCATAATCACCACAAGTGGAGCAACCATCACAAGTGGGTCAGCGACTCTAGGAAAAATGCCAAAATCTTCAGCCATCAGTGGGAAGACCAGCGCAGGGCGGAAAACAAGCTTAGATGGTTCCCAGAACCAGGATGACGGTGTCCTGCACGTGAACTCAAAGACGACTCTGCAGTATCGAAGTTTGCCTCGCCCATCAAAATCCAGTGGCAGTGGGATCCCCGGCAGGGGCGGCCACCGCTCCAGCACCAGCAGCATCGACTCCAATGTCAGCAGCAAGTCTGCGGGTGCTGCTGCCACCAAGCTGCGAGAGCCAAGCAAGATCGGGTCTGGGCGGTCCAGCCCTGTCACCATCAACCAGACAGATAAGGAGAAAGAGAAAGTGGCTGTGTCCGATTCAGAGAGTGTCTCACTGTCCAGTTCCCCCAAATCCAGCCCAACTTCGGCGAGCGCCTCTGGCACACCAGGACTTAGACAGCCAGGATCCAAATACCCAGATATCGCCTCCCCCACATTTCGAAGGTTAGTGCTTGTCTGTGAATTCCTGAAGTTGTAGTACATAAGGCAAGGATTTTCAGTGTGTTGGAAGTACTGGGCAAAAAGGTTTTTCATGGTGTATTTTGCCACAAACAGAGAACCAAGTATAAAAGCCCAAAAAGGGTAATAGTTTTTCACACAACACTTATTTCTATAACACCTAAAGACCTTCCCAGATCTGAAATGGCTATTCCTTGACCTTTGAGCATTTTAGGCACATTCCCATAACTACAGTTTGAAGGTTAGATGTTGGACTATATGATCCTTATGGGTCCCTTCCAACTTGAGAGAATCTATGACTGTAAGTTCAGGCCCATGAGAAGTTTCCTCTCAATACTCTGATAAACTCCCAAAAGGAAGAAGGATGCTGTGTTCAGGCACGTTCTGTTACTGGAAGAGGCGATGCCAAAGCCTGGTTGGAGAACCCAAGAGCTCTGTAGATTATAATAAAATATTTGCTTCATGTTATTGGCAGCTCCAGCTACAAACGTTTCATTATCTTAGCAGCTTTGTTGCATCTTTCATCACAAACTTTAGCGAAGTAAATTTTAATTGGAAGTGCCCTATTGTAACGTTTCTAGAAGCCGCAATCTGAAGTACGAATTGGGCTGGAGCGCTTGCATTGTTAGAGAAAAGCCAATAGTGCCCTCTTGTGTCTGGTTACCAAAACAGCATCTCCAGGCCGCTGGGCAGCTGCCGCTGATTTTTGTGGGCTTGGTAATATGCAAAATGGAATCTTACAGTTTAGCCTTGCTTACGTTACATCACGACAAGTTTTGCATTCATTTCTTATTAATTAACGAGCTTCACCTTAAAATATTTCCAGTAAGACATTAAGTCATCACATGACCTTTTATTTCAAGAGTTTTAGTGGATTTGGAGTTTATTGTTTTATCATCACTGTAGAATTGTCTTCTCTAGAATTGCTGGAAGCAATTATGTGAAATACACCTCTGTCCTGACTGCTCATGGAGGCAAACTGAGCCCCTTTAGCTCTGGTGCAGTTTATTCTGTCTGAATGGTTACTACATGACCGATGACTGCACGACCATCTGTGCAAAATAACAACAAGAGGGAAATTTTACACAAATACTTAGATGTTTACTAAACTATGAAGGATTTTGCAAGTGGTTGTTGTAATAGTTTTGGCTGATTTGAGAAGTAAGGGGTTTAAAAGCTAATGATTTAGCTATGGGAATGCTTAATTACTGAATTTGGGTGAAAGTGTAATCTGTTTATGCACTAATAAGACAAAAATGTGATTATTTTACCTCTCTCTGGGAGGGTCTGTATGTGCAAAGAGCGCATCTGAACAGGAGTGAATGAGAGCTGTTGCTAATGAAACAGACCCTGATTATTCTGATATGGTTGAGTGAATTTAATTTTGTGATGCGATTGATCAACTAGGTAGGCATGATTTTAGTAGCAGTAATTACAAATGTGTAGTTTGGCTCTTAGGATGTTACGCCATGAATGTTTAATGTGGCTATCAGTTTCTCTAAAGCTATTTGTTTTACATTTAGGTTGTTTGGTGCCAAGGCAAGTGGTAAAGCTGCCTCTGCACCCAGTACTGAAGGTGTGAAACCCACATCGGCAATGCCCAGCCCTAGTACCACATTGGCACGGCAAGGCAGCCTGGAATCGCCATCCTCGGGCACAGGCAGCATGGGCAGTGCAGGTGGGCAAAGTGGTAGCAGCAGCCCCCTCTTCAGTAAACCTTCGGACTTAAATGCAGATGTTGTAAGCTTAAGTCACTCCTTGGCTTCCAGTCCTGCCTCAGTGCACTCTTTCACATCAGGTGGTCTTGTGTGGGCTGCAAACCTGAGCAGCTCTTCAGCGGGCAG
Source organism: Falco biarmicus (assembly GCF_023638135.1). Classification (NCBI taxonomy): domain Eukaryota; kingdom Metazoa; phylum Chordata; class Aves; order Falconiformes; family Falconidae; genus Falco; species Falco biarmicus. The sequence goes on along the minus strand of NC_079292.1, from coordinate 32,002,869 downwards.
TAAGGACACACCAAGTTACCAGTCCATGACTAGCCTTCACACCAGTTCCGAGTCTATTGACCTCCCTCTTAGCCATCATGGCTCTCTCTCTGGACTGACAACAAGCACTCAGGAGGTTCAGAGCCTGCTCATGAGGACTGGAAGCGTCAGATCTACTCTTTCGGAAAGGTGAGCTTGCCTATAGATACAGTGACCACGAAACAGTGAGAGGCAAAAGGACAGGAGCCAAAAAAATAATAAACCCTCCACCTTGTTTTCCTAAAGGGACACTGTTTAATTAGCAGCTTAGGCCTTTATGTAAAAAAGGAAGGAAGAAAAGAAAGCTGAAAAGCATTCAATGTGGAATCAACTGCCTTTTAAGTTTTTACAAGCACTTTTTCTACCTTGAGAAGTTTTTTTTGGTTCCCTTCTTCTGACGAACAACCAGAGAAAAGGGAAACGTTGTCTAATTAAAGGCAAATCTAAGCAGCCACATAATGATTCCTGCATGCTGGATGTACTTGCTGCCCCAGCAATGGTCAGCTATAAAGCTGTATCGCTGCCTTCTTGCTAACAAATCTTCAGCAGTGGGACCCCATCAATTTTCTTCCTGTTAGCTCAAAGCACAGACAGAGCTGGTGGGCCCCTGCCTTCAGCCGACCAGTCTTGCCTTAAAATACTCAGTCCTGACAAGTTGCTTCTTACACGGTAATCATTACACAGATCCTTACTAAAATACAGTTTCACTGTCAGGGAGCCAGTTTACAAATGAGACCCTCGCTATATGCAGAGTCCTGGCAAGTGTCTGGAACAGACAAAGAAAAGCAAGAAAACGTTTTCCTCTGTTTGGTCTGTTAAAGACCTTTTTGATATGCAGATGTTTTACCATTAAAGTTACATTATAAAGAGGTCCAACCACCCTGGCACTGTTGTACCAAGATTATTTTTTTATTATTATTGGGAATCATTTATTTGCCTTTTGCAAGAGGGAAAAAAAATAATCTTTGCTAGGCACTAAGTAATTTTCATCTCCTGCGAAATTTTTCAAGATTTGACAATGAAACTCTTATCTCACATGAGGACTGAAAAGTCAATATTTACCATTTCATTAGCCTTTGATCCAAAAAAGAAAGTTACTCTGAGTCAGTCAGAAATATTGTAGATATTTTAAGCTTAAATTTAGTTGTTTTAACAACATAATCATTTAAAGGAAAAAAGGTCTTTCGTAGACAATGTTAAGTGGTTTGGTTTTTTTTTTTCCTTTATAGAAACCCAGAGATTTTTCAATACCAATCCTTTCCATGGAAATATTTCACTTTCAGTGAATCAGCTTTAAAAAAACCCCAAAACCCCCAAAAACACACAAACAAAACCAAAATCCTAAACAACTCTTTGCCTAATCTAGATGGAAACTCTCCACACATTTCATTCTCTTATGTTACATCCATAAGTATTACTATATCAGCTAAAATCACACCTCTTGCTAATATAATTTCAACACTATAAAACATATGTGTACCAATAAAATGCCTGATAACAACAGTAGTTAAAAACACCCTGATACATGAGTAAGTTGTAGTTTGCACTGTGCCTTTAATATTTAAATAGTAATTTGCAATGTGTGCCATGAACTGAATGTGACAATATTTCTTAGATTGTTATAAATATTTCTTAGAATTATAAATATTTATCTTATAAAAAACTTCACTAATTTTAAGTCCTACATATATGAATGGTGAGGTCAATAGAATGATGTGGAAGAGTATGAATTTATGCCAAAGATCATATTTATACAGAGGATGTTAAACATCACATTTAAAATGTTAATGGTTTGGCATAAGCTCCTGAGCAACCCCCACTACTAATACTTTATGTATTTGTTCAGTGACTTAATTTCAGTGGTTCCAAATACTTTGCCTTTGGCAATATTTTTAAGTTTCAGATTTGTCCATGTGGGGATATTATGATTGAGTCCAGAGAGAGCCATTTATCATGTTGATCTGGCCTCAGAACAAAAATATATATACCTAGAGAAAATGGTGGAAAATGGTGTCATTTCTTGAACTATAGCCCCAATAGGGGTTTTGCAGTTTGATTTTTCTAAAAGGTCTGTTACAAGTGCTGTGTTATTTCTAAGCTGTTTTATACAGTAAAATCTACATGTAACAACAAAGACATTGATTTGCAATGTTAGAGACATATGTTTGGGAGCAGATTATGTCCTTTTTCCTTTGTAAATTCAGATTATATTTGAGATGCCCATGGCAATACTAGTTGTAGCCTGGCACAGTGTAAGAAATTATCTGCAAAGAGGCTTGTTCTTTTTCTTCAGTTACTCTAGAGCTTGCAAAAGACTGAGTGAGCAGTCTGTATAGTGAGATATACTCATAAAATGTAGAGACAAAATCAGAAAGACCAAAGCACAAAATGAGATACAACTGGCAAGCGACATAGGTCTATGCAGAGAAAGCCTAGGGCAAACTAAAAGAGAATGGAGAGCTAATAACAGATGATACAAATACATATGGGTTTGCTTCATTGAAGCATTAACTGCAATTTGATAGCTAAACATCACTAATGGCAAACATGCTAAGAGGGAACGAAAAGGTTAAAGATTACTCCAGTTTACTGGTCCTGATGAACTTTTCACTTCCCTGCTTCACACACAGGCTGAAATAACCCAGCAGTCATTAGGACTGGAAAAGAGGTTTCAAAGGGTCTATGCTGAGGAAGGAGTGAGAAGGAGAGCTGGGATGGAGGATGAGGGGATTACGGGCGAGACCACCTGGCCTTCGTTCCTGGAAAGATACAGAGGATATTAAACAAAATTTGTTAAGTAACAGATAACATGGGGTTAGCCATAAGCAGCCTTTTAAATAAGACTAATTTAATTCATTTGCAGGAAAACAGGCTTTGTGAGTCGTCGAAAGGAATTAATAGATACCATAAGAAATCCTGAACTTAGTAAAGCTTTAGGTGCTATTTCAGATAACAGTCTCATAAGCATATGAGGGAAATAAAGCAAGGGGCTTGACTGTTGGTAAATTTATCAAAGACTAGAGATCAAAGGTTTATTAGCCTGAAAGGATATAGCGGCAGGATACATTTGAACAGATACAAAATGGAAAATGGTGGGGCTATTTTGCAGAAAGGAGACAGTGTCTGGGGGGGTTGTAGTGCCATTGCTGGGACAAAGCATTTTTCCCAGCATTTTGAAAATCGAAGTATCACATTTAAGTCTTAGAAAGAAGTTACCCCATTCTACTTGTTCATGTTAAGGCTTTAACTTGAAGACTGGAACATCAAGTTTCAGGAAAGACTTGATGTAACTGGAAAGAACCCAGAAAATGTGAACAGAATCTCAGGGCACATCTAAGTTTCCTGCTAAGGGGAGTGGCTCTTGACTGCCTCAAAAAAGCAGTCACCTGCCATGGAGACAGCAAATCTGCAATGTCTCTGCTACATTTGCCCACACACTCCTCCAGAGATAATCAGATGTTTCCCACACCCAAGCAATGGTATGGCATAAACACAGGGCTCCCTGACAACCGCTGCATTGATAGTGTCGAAGTTAACTCCAGCAAATTTTGTGTCATTCTTTTACATTGTAATGAGATTCTTCTGCATTGTAATAACTAAAATATAGGTTCAGTAAATACTTCAAAATATTTGCTTTTTCAGGAAAATTTGCATCTCCCTCAGGACTTCTGCTGTTTTTTGCACTAGCAGTATTTATTTAGAAAAATCTACTTCTATTGCCAGAGCAGTGTAACTCCCTGTGTGGGAGGACACATGTATTTTGTCTTACAACAATTTAAAGAGATTAAAATAAATTACACAGGTATTTATACTTTAAAATAAAATTATCTACTGGGGTTAATTGGTGAAATATCACTGCTTTAATTGATAAAATTTTCCAGGTGGACACATCACCAATACTTCTTTTGAACCCTTAATTGCTGTTGGACATTGCAAATTTGTGTCTTTCTTCTGCTTGGTCTGAGTGACACAGCAAAGGATGCATGAAAAATGCAGAAATATAGGAATTAACAGTGGCTTCATCAGCAATAATGGCTGCATTTTAAGATTAGTGGAGTGGAAGTGGTTTCTAATTACATGACTGGCTTGCTCTGGTTTACTTTAAAGGAATGTTTAGTTTTGAGGGCCATGAAAGTGCATTGAAATCCACTTAAGCTCTGCAAGACTTTCAATTATTTTAAATTACCATCATAGTTGATGGTTGTGGTTTTAAGGTGTGAAACAGTGTATCCCATTTTCTTGTGTGCTCAGCCATTTGTGGAAACTCATTTATAAGACCCCTATCAGCTTGGCCCAGCCTGTCCTGGACCTCCCTAGGTGTTTCTTAGCTTGCAGTAATTTTATTTCCTAACAGCTCTGCTGCAGTTAGATATAGTCCAAGGATATGGCATTATGGCCCTTTCCCAAGTTAATATCAACAGCAAGGACAGGTAGGAAATGAGAGCTGTAAAGGTTCCTGTAAATTCCCCCCGAGAACTTGCAGACCGCTTCAGCACAGCAAAATAAACAAAAGGCAATGGAGATACAGGCTTGATAACTTCAGCCTACCTGTGGCTGCATCTTCCTGCAAGAATGCTTTTTGCAATTGACAAGGCAAAGGAAAATACCAGGAATACTATGACATTCTTCTCCTCACTTTATATTGATATTTGTTTTGAGCCAAAGAGACAAATTTCCATGTGTGCATTACTTCTTTCAGGAAAGGACTGACTTTTTTTTTTTTATATCATTTTTGGAGATCTTTTGAGCACTGAGGTCAGTTCAGTTCTATTTACTGAAAGTCCAGTTTCCGTAGAGGTAATATACCCAGCTTTTGGTGGAGGAATGCTGTCATACACTAAAAAAATGTGTGCAGCTATTGGTCTGAATTAATAGTTACATGGAACCATATTTAATGGTTTCATGCAGTTCTCTGAAATCTAGGAGCATCATTGCAAGATTTAGCATTTAAAAAAACCACAGAATTAATGTTTGCTACAGTCACATTTATGCGATTGCAATAACTCCATGCTCATGTTGAGGAAATATTCACCCCTATTTCATGAGTGACTGAATTCAGAAGTTTTTTAGCAAAATCCTGTGGTCACTATTAGCCTGTTTACCTGACTGACATAACTTTTGGCTTGTGGACTGTTCTAAAGGATCACAGATTGGCTCCTTTATTCTTACATAGTGTGCTATAGATTATTTTGAAATACATAGAACTTCAAGTTATAGTAATATTAGAAAATGTATTGTTCATTAGGATGTTTGAATTATTTGCAGAAGAAACTGATGTTGTTATGATCATGTTTTGAAATTTAGAGGTGCATAAAGGTTCTCTGTAAGGAACTAAAAAATATGTGACTCATACATTCAAATTTATGTTGCCTTTTTACCAACCAGTCTTATGGACCATGATAGCTGGGCCTGTGCTGAAATCTTCCTAAGTTTCTCCTACTGTTTGCTTTCTCCCCATGCAGAACAAGGCCCTCATTAAACTAGTAAAACTGCCTGTAAAAATTCCTGGTGGTAAGAGTGGGTTACTTCTGCTGGTCTGAGCCCTGATGGTAATGGATTGCTAACGCCAACAGTGTTTTAACTGCCTTTACCTACTTTGATCAAGGTTAAACTACAACAGGGCGTCCAGCACCCCCAGCATAGTAGGAAACAACCTTTAATAATACCTTGAGAGTTTTTTTGGCTAGGAAGAGTCCTAAATAACTAGTTGCTCTCAGAGGTGTGATTATGATATGTAATACAGAAACTTACTAAAGCCATTTTGCAATTTAATCCATATGGTGACACCAAGTTATGTTCTTAAAGGAAAAAACAGTGCAACCCTTACTTGATGATAACTAGTTCAAATTTAACCCACACTGGTCAGGAATAAATCTACCAAGTCTTTATGAGGAAACACCCAATTGACACTTATTTAAAGGGATGCTAGTGGATGCCCTTCTAGTGATGGGGCTTAAATAAGGAAAAATACAGCCATAGAATTCCAGTAATCGGCCACTGCCACCGTTGTGTGTGTGAACATGGAACAAAGATGCTTTGGTGCCCTTTTCATTGTCCCCACCATCACCTTACTATGTGAGCCCCACAACAGAAAGCCAAGGGCCTGTATATTTAGCACATATTTCTACACACAGAGCTGTCATTTGGCTTCTGCAAGGGCATGCTGTCTCTTAGCAGGTGCCACAGCCTTAATTTCTTCTGGAAATGTATTGGCATATCATAGGCAACTGTGAAAAATAAAGATTCATACTGTGACCATATGATTCTCACACAGATTGCAGGGTGAAGCTGTAGGAAGGTTAGAAATGGTAAGGAAGGACTTCTTTCTGACTTGGATAGTCTCCAAATTACTATTGACCCAGCCCAGAGCATGTCTAGATGAAAAATGAATGTGCAGCAGTCTATGTTCTGTTGTCCCTTCCAATGAGTCAGGGATTTATCATGAAAGTTATATTAAAAAGCATTAAATGACCTTCTGTTATGCACACAAATCTAGACCTTTAAAATTTGTAATTCTGAGCAGTCCTGTTTACTGTATGTCCTTAGGGATTTTTTTTGTTTTAACAGCATGCAGCTTGACAGAAATACACTACCCAAAAAGGGATTAAGGTATATATATATTTTTGAGCATGACTGCTGCTTCTCTATTTTCCTGTAACCTTTTCTACGCTGTCTTTCCTTTTCTTTCTCCTTTTGTTGATCCTGTTTACAACAGAATTCTTGGTATTTAGATTCAAACCAGAAAATGTAGATTTTAACAATGGACTTTTTCTTTCCAAGTTTGCCTAGTGAATAAATTTCCTTTCAAGATATATCATAGAAAGTGAATACTGTTCAGGATAGTTTCCTTATTCAATGAATCTTAACAGGTATTGAATCCTGGAGAGCTAAAAGAGACAGAGCAAGATACTTTTGCAATTCAATGGGACTAATTGTTGAAAATATTATTGAGAAAAGCAAGGGTTTAGAGGTGGATCTGAACTTGAACTCTAAATGCAAACATTCATGCAGTTTGAATTGAAGATCTAGTAAAGGATAGGACTAGAATATGCAAATTATGGTATCCAAGGTTTGTAAGTATAAAATAAGCCCTGCTCCAGCTAGTCTTGGTCCTTACCCAGCAATACTCAAAGTCCAACTTTGGTACTAAATTCCCCACTAAACAGAGTTGTCTTCACCACAGAAAACAGTAGTCATCCACCCTCTTTGCTCCATGGTTGAAAGAGAGGGTCATTAGGTAACTTGTCTGGTCTCACCAGGCATGGAAGCCATGTCCCTAATCCAGGAAGGAGATCTGGCAAGCAAAGATATATGTGCATGCACACAGACACTCTGCAGCCTTCCAGTCACTGAAATTACAGTTAAATTTCTTAAGTTATTGATAAATAATATTTTATGAAATTTAAGATAGTGCTAAGTGTTGTCACTAGAAGCACTGTCTGCTCTTCTGCACTAGCTGTTCCTCAATAAGAATTTAATCAATTTTCCTGTTTTCTCATAACAATCATTTTGAATTCAGAGAGAATGGAAAAGATGGAACACATGGAAGAGACATAAAGGGGACCCTGCAAGGGTACAATGGGATGATTGAGGTTTGTGGTTGTACAACTGTAATGGTGGCTGAAAGCTGAAAGTGAAATGGAGTGGCAAAACAGCTTATAAGCATATAAGCCTGATCAGTTATCCCAGAAAGACCATCAGTTTGATTTAACGTGCAGAGATCCCAGTCCAAGACCCAGATCCTGAATTCTCATTTTGCCATCTTTCTGATCTGGTAACCACTGGGTAACTCTGCTCTACCACATTTATAAGCAAAGATCATAGCTGTCTGTTTGAAAGGAGAAAGGATGTAAATATTTAATCAGGACAAGATGTTTTAATGCTGAAAATATTGTACAAAACCCCAAGCACAACATGAGAACTTACATGTTCATTTAATCTGCTTTCTAAGCAGAAATACTTGTGCTTCCCAAGCCTGAAGCCAGAATATCACAAGCCCTTTCTGCTCTGTTGTTTGGGGAACACTTATGGCTCATGACAGTGGTGAAGAAGGTGCTCATTTCTCAGCAGGAGATTGTGCAGAATGAAGCCGGATATTGCAGACATTGCTGAAAACAGTCTCTTGATTAAGACCCACACTGCCTGCACAATGTAATGTTTAACAACTGCCAGAATTGCCCTTCTTCAGCCCAGCCAGAAGAGGCTGGGCCAGTGAGTTAACAGTTCTCCCTCTTAGCCCCTGTGTCAAGTTGCCCTTTTATTGGTTTTCCATTGGAAGTAGTTGATGAATGATTTGATTCCCAGACTTCTTCCTTCCAGAGAACTTGTTTCTGCTAATTGTGGGGTTTTCCTGTCCCTTTCCCTCCTCCCAGTTTGGGGCAGGGCACAATGCTAGCAGGGTTCAGAGCAGCAGACTGCGTGTATGACCAGGAGTAGCTTCATTACTGATGCATACTCCCTTTTCAGAGTTGTTGATCTGTTTCACTCCTATCATCTAACCAATTGCACACATGATCTGTGGCAGATCTTGTTTTGTAAGTGGCTACTCACATTTCTTGGCTTCTAGTCTGTCCGTTCCCCACCCTAGCCATACATCTTCTGAGCTTTTGCATTAACCTGTACTCTCCCTATGGCTTTGAAGTCCTTTCCTATCAGCTCAGTCATCTGACTTCTATAGTTTATCATCATATCTCTTCAAAGGAAGGGAATGCTGTTTTGGGGAGGGGGATGAAGAAAAAAGGGGGTTCAAGTCCTGCATTTTTTCTGTTGTAATAAGATGGTAAATTTTACCTTATTAAAATCCCTGGTGATAATCACTTGACTAGACTTGATGCTCTACAAGGGTTTTGTTCTATCTAACTGGTAAAGGGTATTTACGTGACACCTGTTTCTTTCCAAACCATCACCTTGTCGTTGTTTTGAGCATGTCAGCTGTGGTTTTTCAGATATACTCCATCATCCCGGCAGACGAGTCAGGAGGAAGGCAAGGAATGGCTTCGGTCCCATTCAACTGGAGGCCTGCAAGACACTGGCAGTCAGTCCCCGCTTGTTTCTCCTTCAGCTATGTCTTCATCTGCAACTGGAAAATATCACTTTTCCAACTTGGGTAAATGCCATTTCCCTTCACTGTTTCTCCCCCTCTAGAACAGAATCATAAAATTTAACCATTCATATTTCTTTCTTTGCCAAACTGGATAATTTATTTTAACATCTCCATCGCCATATTTGGGTACCTGACTAATGGAGACTCATGGTGTTCTTCATGGGGTAAGCCAGGGTACCTCCTGTCTGCATACAGGAAAAAAGCACAAATTCTCTATGATTTGCCTAAGGAGAAGAAAATCTGAGGCAGAGCTGGAAATTAGCTTCTAGAGCAAAACTATCCAACTTTTAGGATTCACAGTCAGTAGGTTTCTTTCCAGTGATTTTAGTGAATGTCAACCCAGACACTAAACATTACTTTCTTTTCCTGTATACAGGTTTGGTTTAAGTTAGGCCTTTCCAATGCAATTCAGTGGCTGGATGTGGCTATAACTGCACTGGGCCCAATCCAAATCCTAAACCTGAATGCAATATAATATTTTGGGATGTGAGTCGCATTTCAGATTTATTTGATTACAGGTCAAGATTCAGATTTAATTCTTCTGAATCTTGTTTCAAGTTAATCCAATGCAAATTTAGTTTTGTTAATAGTTTTATTTTCTCTTTAATGCTTAATAGAAAACCATTTATTTGCACTGTGCTGGACACATACTAAGTTCACAATGAGCTTCTGTGTTTTAGGCCCTTACTGTGGAATTAGCAGTAACCTTTGAAGCATTCACACTTCCATCACTCTGCCACAGCTTAAGGCATCTTGTAGGTTACAATCACTGAAAAGAAATTTGATCAGACATACAAATGTAGGTCTTTATTACATAAGGGAAAAGAAGTTGAACAAAGCCACTTTTAAAAATGAAATTTGATCCTGGCTAAGCAAGCCACTGCTTTGGATTTCTTCCATGTACTTGTAGTAGTTTTAGACACAGCACTTTTAAAGCAGTGTTTCTTTCACTGTATCATTTTCTGCTTACAGTTACCTTCTTTTTCTTTTTCTTCATAGTTGTACTCACAATGGAGAGCAATAAGATCAGGGAGGTTTTAAAATTTATTTTGTCGTTGTCCTTTGCTTCTTTCCATTATCATAGCCCTATGGAATAATTTGCTCTCACAACACAGCTGCTCTGGTAGTTTATGACTTAAGGCACATCTTGCATGAGCTAAAATAAATGTACAAACACTGAGGATGAATTTGGATAGACAATTAGCTTTTTCTACTAGGTGTTGAGTTCTTGTGGGTCAGTTGAATCATAACCAGGCTTTCCTTCCTACTGACAAACAAACACTGCAAAAAGCTTAAAGTAGGTTCATCAATGCTGTTCTGCATTTTAACCATGAGTGATTGGACTACGGCTATTTATTATAATGAGATGCAACTGCCCTGTGCAGAAGTTTTAACCTAATATAGTGGTAGGTGCTGTAGAAAATCAAAGGGTAAATGTCTTGCATATGCCCATAAACTTTGGTCCTAACAGCTGTTGGTAATATAGGTATATAACAATAAAATATGGATACTGCTTTATTAGAAGAGCGGCTTATAAAAAAAACCTCATGATTTCTTATTCCTTTTTAACTTCTAACTTCTGAATCTCTCCTATTGATTTTCTGTCTTGGGCTGTCAAAGTGAACAAGTGTGTATTCAGACACCAGTGTCAATGTTACCTCGTGTTTCACAGGATTAGTCTCATCCAGCTCCAGCTCCTTGGACATCATGTGCTTCACCTTTCTGTGGTGGCTTTGTATGTAGGAATTAAAGCCTTTCATTTTCTCAACAGCGTAAAGTCCACCTAACCATGCTAGTCCTACATTACAGTTCTGTGCAGAACCAAAACTCATTTAATGGAAATATGCTTCATTAATAAAGCTTTGTATTCCAGTGAGTCCAACCAACCTATCTCAGTTTAACCTTCCTGGACCCAGTATGATGCGTTCAAACAGCATCCCTGCACAAGACACTTCTTTTGATCTGTATGATGATTCCCAACTGTGTGGCAGTGCTACATCCTTAGAAGAGAGACCACGAGCAATTAGTCATTCAGGTTCATTCAGGGACAGCATGGAAGAAGGTAAGACTGAGTTACTATTTGGATCAGTGAATAGGGCCAAAAATAGGCCCCCAAACTAGGCCTCCAAAGTGTAGTAAAATTTTAAAATATTTCTTCTTCAACAGAAAAACATAAATAACTTTGTAAATCTTTGCTTTGCATCTGTTGAGGTGGACTCACAGGACTTCTCTACCCTAAAATGTGGAAGATATTTCTTTCACACAGTAACATGCAATGGTGTGTATGTCATACATGTATAAATCCTTTATCAGAAATTTTGGAGGAAAGGAAGCCATTCTTGGAAAATTTTTCTTTCTGCCTCTAAATTTGAAGTGTCTGAGCATACCTTGACTACTGTGATTCCACAATTTCTTGGTCCTCCTTCTGTATTTTCTTTTTTTTTTTTCCCAAATGCCAGTGTTACTTAGCATCCCCTTTATTTTGTAGCCATTTCATTTCCCCACTTTCCTATGGCCTCCTACAGCAAACACTATGTGAATTTCTGTATGTAAACTCTATAATTTAATCTGACCTCAATACTTTCTTTATGCAGATTATTACTGTTGGTCTGGTTTCTTTAATACTATGTACAACACCTGGAATTTGGGAGTATTTTTTTGATTGGTTTTTGATTTTGTCCTTTTTTAATCATCTGACAACTCCTAATTAAATGCACTGTAACATTTTCTTCTGCCTAACATTTCTGGCAAATCTGATTATTTGCAGAATTCCAGTAAGCATGATGATCTCACATCCTTTTATTAAAAAATTGAAATAAAATAAAGTAAACACAAACAAACAAGATCAACCAACAAAAAAAACCCAAAAGGAAAAAAAAAACACACTAAAATTTTATGGTGATTCATTCTATAACATCATTTCATCAATCTTGCTTACTGCTAAGTGATGAAAATGTAAATGGTCCTTATAACAAGGAAAAAAAAAAAAGTCTTCCCTTAGCCCCAGAGGTCATAGTTGTGAGATAAAAGGAGAAAAAAAAGTCATAGATGAAATAATGGGCAACTAATACTTTTACTTTTCAATTCCTTCTTCTGTATTTTAGATGATATGTCAGGCAGACATCTGGGTATGTAATACTAGCAGTAGGGTGCAGGACAGATCAAGCTGTGAGTTGTCAGCACAAAGAGGATGGCTGACTGCACAGAAGCATATCACATAATTCAAGGACAGAGGTGACTACAGACCCTTTCCTGAGGAACAGAATTGTCAAAGGAAGAATAATAGAGAAAACAAGGCAAATAATTTATGCATAGAAAAAGAGGTGTTAAATCTTGAATTTCAACAACGGGTCACCAGTGGCTTTGATGAAAGCTTGTTCATTGGTCATGTTTCATATCCAGCTGATGTGGATAACCATGATCAACCTGAGTAGATTAAAGTCAGTGCAGCAATAATAAACAGGTTTCAGCAGTTTAAAGTCATTAGAGATTAACACGAAATGATGGTGTTGGAAGGCCAAATGTATTTTAAGATAGGAGCTCTGAGGAAGATTATAGTGAAAGAAGTGAGGTAATGGAGAGCTGCTGTGTACAAGAGCAGAATGGGAGTTTTGCTGAGAGATTTAAAGCAGAGACTGAAAACCAAAGATGGATTGAAAGCAACAGGGTTTCAATGGTCAGTGTACCACATCTTTGTAAATATTTCCCCAGTTATAAAACTAGATTTAAATTCTGTTTGACTAATCAATCATAGCCTTCACTTGTCATTTCCAGAGAGGCCAGGAGCCATGTCTTTTGAGTTGAAGTCCTGCAACTTTCACTCAGTGCTCCCCAGGCTGACTCTACTGATGATTAGTGGAAATATGATCCTATGTCCTACAGTAACACCTTCACATGGACTACAAATACACGGGTTTGCATTATGTTGAAGGGAGAAATCAGCTGAGCAAAGCCTGAGAGCTCTCCCAAGGGAATGGGAACTGTTTTGCAGAGCATAGTCTCTTGTTAAAATCAGTTTGCTCGGCTTTGGACAGGTGTATAAACAACTCAATTTCTGGTTTCTCTAAAGAGTGTATTTATCAAGTGATTTGTTGTCAAAACAACAGAAGTGATGCTTGGTTTGCTGGTACTAATACTGAATCTCGCTGGCTTGCTCTCCTACCTCATACACAGTTCAGTATAGAACAAACTTTTTAAGTGCAGGAAAAAAACATCGATAACCTTTCTACACTGTTAGCTCATAATTGCCCTTTGTGGAAGATTGGTTCTCATTCTAAAAGGATGTTTAGTTATTGAACAACATGGGGGAAGTTTTATGCTTTCATCAATACTTCATGTTATTTTCCTTTTTTTTAAAGTACATGGGTCCTCATTATCACTTGTCTCCAGCACATCCTCTCTCTACTCTACGGTGAGTATTGACATTTTAGAAAAAAGTTCTGCCTGCCTCTGTCCTTGCTCATTGTTCATGAAAATTTCAATACTTTGAGGTTTAGAAGGATTAAAATTGTACTGCAATAAGGCAGGAATATTTATTTTCAACTTTAGTATTACTGTCATGCTATTTTAGAATAAAATATTTTCATATTTTTATGTGACTTGCTTAGAAGTTCATTAAATCACCTAGTTTATATTTTAATAGCTAAAAAGAAGGTAATGGTCTAGGAGTCTGTCTTTAAGGGGGTTCCTTATGCTATTGTAGTTGAAAATTTTGAGTGATTTTGCTTATTTTCAACTAGTGTTCTAATTGCACAATTTACAAAGTGGTTTAGGTACTGTTTGAGTTATACTTCTTGAAAAAAAAAATTACTTCAGCGGAAGGGAGATACAATTTTCACTTGAAATGACTACTGATCTTTGTTGCAAATGACAGCATTTAGATGTTAATTCCAAAGAGAAGAGTGTCTTTAAAAAAATATTAATCTTGATCAGATTAATTAGTTTGAGAAATAATAATATTCTATCTCAAGCATAGGTTCTGGTTTCGATATTTTTTCCTCTGTTGTTTTGATATCTGAGATCTTCTGCATAATTTGTTGCTTCAGTTGTTCTACTAACAAGAAATCATCCACATGGGAGGAGTCAAACATGTTTGGACATTCCCTTACTGATACAAAACAGTTGCTTTGCAACCTATTCACTAGCTACAATTACATGCTGTAGTAGCCCTTTTTCACCGAAGAGACACCCACTTACCTACTTTTATACCATGCATTCATGAATAGTCTGTACCCTGTCCATATTTTTGGGTGTTAAATAGTGTCAGCTGATATTCCAGTGATGACATGGACTCCTCTACACAGATCCCACACCAGTTCTTGCCTGGGAGTGCCAGGCCCATGCAGTCTGATGGATTTGTACCATTTGGCAGCCCTAGCTCAAAGCTAAACTCATGTTAGCTTAGAAAATAGATTGCATCCATGCACGACATCGACCACAGTGGTGCCTCTCCTAGTTCTGTTTATTCATAAAAGCGGGTTGTACAAGGGCATGTCTGAAACACCAGGTAAACATGCATTAGGTTTGTCCAGGCCTTAAACAGCAAGTTGCAAGGAATTCCAGTCTTGAATTATTCTTGGTGGGTAGAATGTACATGCAGACTGACTACACATGAGGTATGACTAATATTCAAAAAAAAGCTTCTCATGTATGTTTTGGTAGTCAAAAAATCTTTACTACCATTTCCCTGAGACATTATGATCATTTTGCATGGGGTGTATGTGTGTGTGTCCAAAATTATAAATCAACTTTGATGTCAAATTTTAGAAGAATGTTATGAAACTGATAGATGGTAAAAATCCAATTATAGAGTAACACAGAATGTTTTCAGCACCCAATCAATCAGTAAGTCTGAAATATCTCTGCTCTGATGTTGTGTAATGTAGCAAGAGTTTACTAATACTTCCTATTTCTATAACCTGCTGTCATTCCAGATTACAGAGTATCTTGGAAATATTACCTAAACCCCATGATATTAAAGAACAGTAGTTTTCCTGCAAAACAAACTTTAAACTGTTTACCTGTAAAGTTTATACTGTAAGTGGAATATCTTCTGAAATGTCTGACTCTGAATTCATGTTGCAGCTAAGCCTAGCTCCTTAGGTTATGGATCATGTAGATAAGATAATGGAAGTTACAGAAAAATCTGTAAAGAGCAAGAAAGGAATTAGTATGACAAAATTACTAGGACTGATCTTTAGGAATGATTTTATGTCAGAATTTCTTTTACTTGATCCCTCTCATTCTGTAGAAAAAAGTTTAAACTTTTCAGCAATTAATCAGAAGATGATGCACAATTGGAGTATAGAAACATGAAAAGGTGGCAATCAGTATCACATAAGCTGAAAGCAGAGAATGTTTCATTGTTCAGTGGTACCGTGCAGTGCCCCATTTCCTCCAGAAAGTGATAATTTCACAGGGTTATGGCACATGTAAGTCACTTAACAGGAGCTTTTTTACCTTATTTAAGCAGGCCAAAATTACTAAGAAGAAATTCTAAATCAGCTGCCTTTCCATAAATATCTCAATCAAATATATTTATCCGTTTTCTCAAGCATTGCCTTAAGCCTTGGTTATAGTGGTTTTCTGCAGCCTAATCACTGAGGGATTCAAAGTGCTAAATAAAGATCAAGATCTTTATGTATTAATACCGAAGGATAGCTGAAAATCTTCAGGTTATTCTCTGAAGATTGTTTCTTTGAGAATTAGAATATGAGATTCAGAAAAGACATTTCATGTTTTGCTGCCATTTCCATGAATAAGTCCAAGGAGACAGAAGTTCCACATTCACTAGTCTTTTCTGTATGTATTGCCTTTCTTCTTGATTTGCATTTGGGTTTTACTTACTTGAATGGACTGACAGTCTAGCTTGTAGAGATAAGCATGTGCAGAGACAACCATTTGGTTTCACAGAAAAGTATGCCATGTAAACAGACTTAGCAGACTTCAGGCTTGAAACACTGAATCAGTTTTGGCTGTGAATATATCCAGCTCTCTGAGAAGTTGAAAAAGATGTGTGATAGTGTAAATTATGATAGGTTGTCTCTAATTTTAATCTCCTCCTGCTCAGTAGGTGAGACACTGCAATGTGCACATGCTTAGTTAATTGCTATATTTCTTGCGCTGACTTTCAGCATTAGCTACACTTAGAATTCCTAGACTTCATTAACTATGCTAAGCCAAGCTCAAAGGAGATGTGTAAGGGCATGTCATTTGCATGTTAATATTTTAAGTCTTCAAAAAAAGAAAAAAATAATCCTTATGAGGATGGGATGCATGGATATGATGGGGAAGTAGAGGGAGAAAAAGAAGTATTTTCTTTTAGAGCCTTTTGAACCAATGGCTGAGTGGCAGGTTACAATGGTGTCAGTGTAAACTCTTCAGTAAAAACTGCTCAGAAGTATTTTGCTTGTCAGATTTTATTTTTTAAGTTGATAGTATACCTGGAGGCCTGTTCTTTCATTTACTTCTGCCACTGTCCACAAAAGCTGACTTGCTGGAGCCACCTCTCTGAACCCTGGGAGAAAGGCAACGCTCCCTTGTAACATGTGTAACAACAGGTAGCACTGCCTTCATCAGCAGGGGCCAGTCAGCTAAGGATGAAGACCCATCCTCACATGGTAATTTCAAGAAAAGTTCACCAACCCTAAATTTTTAGGGTTTTTTGCTTTTCTTGGCACAGTAGAATTCATAAGGGGACATAGTCTTTCTTGATCCCTTTGTGACTTTTCAGGCACTACCCGTTTGAGGTAACAGTGAGAACAGAATTTCATTTTTTCCTGTAGGCAGATACCCTTTTAGTGAACATAGATCAGAAAGTTAGTATCAGTATGTGTGTCACATCAGTGCTGGCAAATAAAACAATTGTTATATTAAATGATTCCCATGTAGTGATGTATTAGGTATTACAGTAGTTTCAGCCAAGAGCAGTTCTAAGTGTTGCACAGGGAAACACCGTAGCATTCCAGTCTTTTCAGAGACTGTTAACAGATAAGTATGTATGGAAAGAGCAATTTCGAAAAGTCTTCTCCCCCTACACCAGGTAAAGAAAATATTTCTATAATAAATTATTAAAATTCTAACAGCACAGAATTTGTGCCTAATACAGGCTTAAAAAAGCAGCTATATTACTTTGCAATAACACAGATACCACCTGATGTCAGGGATTCTTCCGAGGAACTGTTACATTAGGTTTTCTTAGCCTTTCTAGTGTTTTTTATAGCTGATTCTTCCACCCACATCGTCCATTTACTGCTTATTTCTCTTCCATCCAACTTGAGACTGCTTCTCTGAGCTTGGGCCACCTGAGATCATGGGGTGGATTGATTTCCAGTACATCAATTGATTTTATGTTATGGAAGGGTTCCTCTCTTATGGCACACCATTCCTTTCTGTTTGGATCCCACTGAAGCAAGATTTCTCTATCCATGAAATTGCTCCTAAATTAGACTATTCACATGCTTACAAATATAGTGACTGTTAAAGGTTTGCCTTGCAATGATTTAGTTTCTTGGCTTTTTGAAGACTGCTGTGTAAATAGCATCATTATGTGACATAATACATAAAAACATGGAAAACATCTAAAATTTTTAAATATTATTAGCAAATTTAGGCTGAAACTTTAACATGCCTTCAGAGCCCTTAATATTTTGGTCAGTACTTAGCATAGAAGAAATTACTTTAAAGTGCCTGTAGCCCTCTCTCCTCACCTTCCTCCCACATATGTTTTACGGGTATGCTGTCAACTTTTCTTAATAGGGATTAGTCTATTAGGAATATTGCTTGGTATATCGTAAAACAAATATATTTCCAGGAGCCATAATAACCATTATGGTGTAAAAGTTTGCTGGTAACAGTGAGGTCCATGCAGTGACAGCATAGCAAATTTTCTTTGTATCTTAGAAATGTAGCTGCAGTTTCTGCAGTTCTGTTCCTGTTCTCCCTTTATCCACTGTTTCATGTTGTCAGTATGCTGGCAAACTCTTTGGGGTTTCAGCTTGCCAAGTAAGTTGAAAAGAATTCCATTTATTGTTTTTACTGCATACCTTCCTTAAATGTAATGGATCCGTGAAGCTATTCATTTCACTTCAGTGTAGCTGGCTTTTATTTTCTATTACCGCAATTACGTTACACACTGCTTCTAAGCCATTTCTTCTTTGTTTTCTTTCAGGCAGAAGAAAAGGCACATTCAGAGGTAAGAACTTTTCTTCATTTTTATATTTATGTATTGCATTATATTATTTTGAAGTTTATTATTTAAATGCTATGGCTAAACTACTGAGTCGCTGGGGAACATAACACCCTGTGTCTTTGCACAATTTTTTAAGAAGTATTGGCAAAAAGCTGATGCAGCTTCTAGTGCACTAGAAGGTGTGTTCTTAGCATTGTGCTGAAGAATTCCTTCTGGCTGATGTTCTGAAAAGGTGAAAAGAATTGATTAGAATCGGGTTTCTGAGTGGAGTTGAGGTACGTCTGATTTCAGATTTAATACCGCTCTGTACTGGATCTAAGGGACTGTGCAATTCAAGGTAATGTGCTGCCTTTTGAGGAGAAAAAACCTTCAAATGCTCGCTTTGAACTTCTCTGCCTTACATTTTGCATTATATTAAATTTCTGAAACTGACCACTTTGATGGATTTCAGAGCAATGCAGATTGATTTCAGATATAAATCAAATCTGACGTGGAAAACAGCTTCTTTCTCTTCACAGTGTATAAGAATGGGTGACAAGCCTGGGTCAGCAGCTGGATACAATTACAGCCTTTCTCAAAATGAAGCCCTGGTTGTATTAAAAGGGCACCAAGGAGTAGCAGGAATACAATGCAGCACCAATGGGTGCACTTCCACTTCACAGAGCTACGTGCCTTCCAACTCCTGCATTTATGCTGCTCCTATTTTTTGCTACTCTAATCAGAAAAAAGTCAATTAAAATATGTTTTGAGGAAGCTGAACAAATAAGCATATTCTTACTTGCCATAGTATATTTCAGTATAATTTCTACCTGAATTTTCTAAGCTCCTTTCTCTGAAGGTTAAAGCAAGAGTTAAAAAGCATGCCACAGCTCAGTAGTGTAAATGACAATTCCTCATTTCATTGAGGTGAAACAACATTTCTTTCCTGTGTATTTCTACATGATGTTTTCTCAGTATCTAGGTCTCCTTTGTGCTGCTCTTGCAGGAGGTGTTGAATAGCAGTTCATGAAAAATAACTTTGTATAGTTGCAGGAATACGATGAAAGCATAGCTTAAGCAGGAAGGTCAAATAGTTGCTACTTAAAACCAAAGAGAAAACTTGGGAAAAGAAAAATGGCAGTCCGGGATGGAGAACAGCTCAATAATCGGTCTCCTTTGCTCTGAGCTAGTGTAAATGACCTAGCTATTTTTGTATCGTAGATGTACAAGCACTTGTTCATTGTTAAAGCTTGTGCAGTATTCCCTGTTGGTTTTTATGGGAGTCATAAAATTAAAGTACTGCAATAGCCTTTACTAGTGAATGTTACATGCTTCCTTTCCTAGGCTAGTTTTAGACATTTTACTTCCCTCGTCTGGAATAATTTCTTTTATGCGTGAATATGAAAGAGGTTTCAAAGTGAAACTCTATGCTGTGTTTAAGTTTGTTGCGGTGCCTGGAGTCCCTGTAAGATCTCAAATAGCATTAAATGAGCTTAAAATGATGCGCAAGCTTCATGCTAGTTATCTATCCTAGCAGTAATGTGGGTTTTTTTTAAGGACCCTGTTTTTCATTAAAGGATACATTTAAGTTTATTTTCATGTCAACAAGCTCATTTAAAGCTACCTTTATTTTTTTAAGTTGGCAAGCGAGTTTTTTAATAGTATGTAAGTTTTAAAGAGGCTGCATGTTTGAATCACAGGGACTGTAGGAAGTATTGTGTTAGAGAAAAAAAATAAATTACTGTACCTCATCTAATTTAGACATCCATAAAGGAAAAATCTGTGTCTGAGGTAGTCATCAAAACCTTCTCCATGCCAGGCAGTGGGGGAGCACTTTTTGACACTTTATCAGAGTTTAATGTAGGTACTTAACATATGTCAGTTGTATCATGTCTACAGTCAGACACTGTGAACCTCACCCAAATTCATTCATGTTTCATAATCTCAGGGCTCATCCAGGGCTCCTACCCTTGACTGCACTAAGGATATGTTTGGAACTTTTGGGATTTGGTAAAAAAACATGACACTTACATGTGCAAACAAAGGATTGTACATATGAGGTAATTAAGCATTGCCCATATGTGCTCCCTTAGCGAGGATCCTAGCTCATATGATGGTTAAGTGCAAACAAAACAGTTGGAGCAGCCCTAAGTGCCAGCTTTAATAATCTGTATTTCTGAATAGTTCTGAGATCAAAATGTGAAACTAAGACATCGTAAAACTATTAGCAATCTCTTAAGAAAACAAACCAAAAAACTCACAACAAAAGGAAATTGCTGAAATACTGACAGCAGTCTTTTTTTTTTTTTTTTCCTAGCAAATTCAGAAACTACGGAGAGAACTGGTTGCATCACAAGAGAAAGTTGCTACCCTTACATCTCAACTTTCAGCAAATGTAAGTATTTTTGCTTTTCTTGTATCAAAGAATACATTATCAGATTGGCTAATAGCTCTTACTCTGCACATGTTCAGGGAGACTTTTACTATTTATTTATTTTGGTGTTTTTCAAATTATTTATTTCATTAAATATCTATATTACCTCAGCTTCAAGCAAAAGAAATCTTGTAATCAGACACAGTGGAAATGGAAAAGAGTTTCCACACTTTGGATGTGACAACAGTCCTACCCAGTTCAGTTTCACTTTTGACTAAGAATTAATTTTTTTTAAAAAAAAAAAAAGCCAAAAGTAAGGAGACACAATAAAAGAAAGGATGTAAATTACATATTCTGATAGAATTCATTATAGTTTCATTTTGAAAAGATAAATTCTACAAAATGCAGATAGATGTGGAAGGAAGCACAGTATATGATTGTTTATAGAATTCATACACTACAGTAACTGCTGATATATAACTAGTGGAAACAGCTATTTCACAGAGAGCTCCCTGGTGTTCCTTCTGATTGTCACATACTGGTAACATGAGCTATTGAACATGTTATCAGAAAATAATGCCAGATAGGGAATGTGAGCTACAGTCCTGTCTGGTTACTATGGTTTCAGATGAAGTTACCGGATAGTTACCAAACAATCTGTTTTATAGTGATTTTTAAATCAATGCAGGATATAACTACAGTTACCATTCCCAAGGAAAGTTGAGATGCAGTTACAAGAGAGCATCATTTTGCATTTCAATAAAGCAGTTTCCTGATGTCTTTGGCAACCAACATAGTGCCTTTCTTTGTAAAGTAGATGTAATGAGTGTTTCGATCTATAAATACTGCCATAATTGTCAATAAATCATTTCAGTCGGTGTAGTAGTACTATTTTCATGTTGTGAGAAAATAATCTCTAGTGTGAAAGCTGCATAGTCTCTTAGGACTGCCACATGTCGAAATGTCAAAGAGCTACCTTAGCACTTTCTGCTCTGTTCAGGTGGCTGCAGAACACCTGTAGGTATTAGTGCCTCTGTAGTGGTAGGGTTTGCCAGTTTGTTCTTTGTTCTTAGCTGGTGAAACAGGCAATATTGGAGTCCTGCATGTTTGTAAGCTGAAAAGCTAGATTCTGGGTTGACTTATTCATTTGGGAATTTATAGCCAGCATGCTTATCCTGGGTATGGGGTTCCTTCACTCATATATTTTAGATACTGATCTTCATCTTTGCCAGGTTGGGCAGTTCTTCATTCACCCATCATTAAAGCAACAAACTGAAACCAACACCAAGAGGTCAGAAGAGCTAAGCCAGCATGCCTTGGGTAGTCATGTTTACTGACAAGTCTGTTGTTTTTCACAGGGCACTTTCCACCAAGAGCACGGGGCTGCAGCAGCTCTGCCTTGCTGTGCGGAGCACAGGGAGGTGGGCTGTGGCTGGGCTTGTGCACAATCACAGACATCCCCACATCCACTCTGAGTGCCTTGTTAATGCCACACAGCAGCAACTGGTGTTATCCAGAGGAGTCATCTTGATTCCTGCAAGCCCCTGGTCTAGTGAAAGATGTCCCTGCCTGCAGCCAGGAGGCTTGGACTAGGTGATCTTTAAAGGTCCCTCATAACCCAATCCATTTGGTGATTCTGAGCAGGGGTACCACATCAGTAAGACTAAATTTTTTGTCTGTGTTCAGTGTCTGTTCTAAAGCTGGTGTGGAATTGACTCTGATGGTGGTAACTCAGGCTCTTGGCACTGTTCCTCACTTTATTCTGCAGGCAGAAAAGCAGTTTGCCCTTCTTTCCTTCGGCTAGCTCTGACCAGGAAACACCACCATATTCCTTCTTGTTGATGTGTTGAACAGTAGAGTTGAAAGATGACTCTGTCTAGTCTCCATCCTTTTCCAGTCACCCCGGCAATGCTGTGGTCTACCATACAACATGTGCAACAGAGTGAGGGTGGCAGGGCATTCTGCTCTGCAGCTCAGGCAGAGAGGCCGTTGTTTGGTTTGTTTGAGCAAATTATGTCCAGTCTCTCCCCAGTGGTATTCAGAAATCATTGGCTATGTCTCTGGCCAGTATTCCTTTGTGTGGAGTAAAACCATACAGACTGGTTTCTACTAACATTACCTATTCTAGGCAAATTTTCAAAGTCAGCTCCAAGTCACAATTAGATTTGGTCCATATTTCAAGGAAACTGAGTTAAGTTAAAAATGGATAGTTACATATTGTCTTGGTTTTCACTCAATCTGCTGCATGGGTGAGAAATAAATTTGATTTAATCTGTATAACTCACATTGTATTGGTTGGGGTTGTGGTCCCATGTGCTACCTCTGGAATTCTGAACACCTAGTAAGAATGCCTGTAGCTTTTCTACTGATCCAATTGGTAACAGTTTTCAAAAGGACAGTTAAAAAATATGTATGTGTGCATCTGGTTTTGCCTATCCAGAAGTACCACATTTGTAAACCTGTATGTGCTTGTATGCATATACGTATATGCATGTATGCATGCTGCATGTTGTATAAAGGTTAATTTAATTATGTTCTTTTGACTGCGTCACTCACCTTCTAATCCATCTCCATGGAGACACTCTTTAAACCTAGAAACAACCCTAAAGCTGATCCTTTTAGCACATGGGATGTTTAAATGGTACCAGAGAAACCTTTCCTTTTTCCAAATCCCCAGCATGTGGAAATTCCCTCAAAATTAAACTTGTCAGGAGAATGAAACTTAGAGGCTTCAAATTCTCCAGGCATAAAGAAGGGATTTAGACATCTTCACAATGAATACAATCTTAAAAGAAAAGTAGATATTACCAGATAAATAAATATTTTTGGGATACTGTCATGAGATATGTACTTGACAAATACAAAAATTGAAAAGTTTTTCACAATAAACCTGGTTGTGAGATCATTCTCTGCTATTTCTGGTACAGAAGATGTGAAGTATTAAAAAACCTCTTCCACATAAGTCCAAAGGATCAAAACAGGGTGCTTAAAGATGTACTAATTCTGTCAGTCCCTTGAGCGCTTTATGTAAATAAATTCTATGAACACCTAGGGATGGAATCCAGCTCAAAACCAGAGTGTATATACAGCCTTTTAATTGTGATATGATCTCTGAAATTTAGTCTAAATACAGAATTGATATTTAAATGCTAGGGATTATATACTTCTCATGAAAATTATGAGAGTAACTAACAAATTCTTGATTTAATTGGAAAAATTTATGAAAAACCCAGGTGGGCTAATTTTCATGAACCTGTACTATCTTAGCAATGATTTATTTGCATGTATTCATTTATCATATATCTCCTAACCTAAGAGACATGCTTCACCAGCCCTTGACATTTAAAGGAGAAATAGTCCTAATCACAGAAACTGGAATTTGTCCTCAGGGAAGAAATCAAAATAATGTTTTACTCTCTAAATGGATAATACTACTGTGACCCTCGTTTTGAGTCACGTTTACATGCCAGTAGGCTAAAACCTGAACAAACAGTAAGTCTAATATAGAAAGAGTTTTGATCACTGCCTGTCTTATCTGTAGATACATCCACCTCTGGCAGGCAGAGAACTGTGTGAACAGAGTATCTTCTGCAGTGCCTTTGCTGACCAGAAAGTTACTCCATCCTTTCTGATTCCTTTACTATAAAAGCATTCATCTAAGCCATAGTCCTAAGCTCCTCCAAATTTCCATACTTTCAGTGTCTCAAAATAGACAGCGCTTTTTTCCTCACTGAGGTGTGGAGAAGGAAACTATTAGTAGCCAGAAACCTTGTTCCCTCACAGTTCATCTTGGGCTTGAATTTTTTGTTACCATTTCCCTTTGTAGAACCGAGCAAAAGTATTGTACGTGAGTGAAAAAAAGAGCATCTTATTAATCTCATTTCAACCCTATTCATGCCTTTCTTGGCTTCACCACAAAAGACTGATGGGGACAGTAGAACAGGTGTCATTAAAAGACTTTCAGGCTGAAATTTGAACTGTTTCATCAAGCCTTTGCTTGATATATTATTTTATATCAAAATCTGTCAGCTGGAATTTGTATCATTTTCCTAGGCATTTTGAAAACCTCCGTGAAGACTTTTCTTATTTGGTTTCATTTATTATTCTGGTTTTGTTGGCTGGATTCAAGAACTATGGTTGATTTCACCAGTTTATTTCATTTGATTAACCCCTAAGTGTTTTGCTTGCATATGATTAAATTCAAGCAGGGCCCAGCTGTTGTTTGGATGCTTAATTTACAGTTTTTTTCCTGAGATTCTAGCTTTTCCCTGGTGCCTATTCTGATGTTGCTGAAGGGCAAATCTCAACACTAATTAAGAAAGGGCCTGTTTTCGGTGCAGAAAGTGTCCAACCAGAAGACTTCCTATGTGACTGACAAGGGCTCAAATTCCAGCGAGCAGCCTGAACCCAGCCTGTTCAGAGGGACTTTGATCAGTGCTTTGTACTGTATAAAGCTGAAGGGTGCATGCTTGCAAACTGTAGTAGACCCAGGATGCCAGTAGAAAGCAGAGGGGGTTCGCTGGCTAATGCTCTTGTTTGGCCAGCTCTGAACCACTATCCTACAGCCAAACAAGATAATAGCAGGCGGCGAACAGAAAAGGTCAACAGATGTACAGTTGCTTCTTGCAGTCAGCCCGATCCCTTCTGGCCTCTCACACCTCCTTTCATTCAGCCGTGTCAGGTGGGAGGAAATTTATTTATTTACCTTTGTTTTATAAACCTGAACGCCACAGGTAAAATCTCAAAGTGTGTCGGCAGACAGTCTTTGAATATGCCAGTGTCATGTTCAGGATGGGATGTAAACCTAAGAGCTGATGTATTTGGGGTTTTTCTGGCTGGGATCATTTACTAAGAAGGAAATGTTTAAAATCACATCCGTCATTTTAGCACTGAAATCATTCCCTGAGCATATATCTCTGACTATTTCCAATGGGAATTTCACATGTTAATAGAAGTCAAAATTAATCCGCATCTGATGGATCTACAGAGTAAGAGCTGTACATTATCTGTGTATCTAATGTGTATATCATGTTAAGGATCGATATATTTTGGTGTAGGCATACTTCTGGTAATGCCCAGTTACTTAACTCTAATTTCAGTAAGTCTAAGTCCAAGTACAAATGCTGCATTCAGTTGTGAAGATATAATTTTACTTTAGAATAAGTGCTATCTAAAGCACATGCAGTATTCAGGCTATTTGTTATAGTATACAAATGATGTATGCCATGAATGAAGCTACTGAATCTAATGCAGAGATTTCCGAGGTGTGAGGAATTAGCTGTAACTTTATAAAAAATTCTATTCCTAAATATTTTTATGACAATCAAAGAATGGATCCTTTTGGATAAAGTAAATAACCCTCAGAAACTGAGGATTACTGATCCAATCAAAACCAATTGCCAAATTTATAAGTGTAAAAGAAGTTTCCAATTAGAATTTATAATTTCTAATGCACATTATTAAAGTCCCAGTAACTTCTTTCTATTTGTTTCAATGGTTTTTCTTTTCTGAATTATTTTGCATTTCACTATTTAAATGCATCTTAAATGGGAAGATATATGTACATATGTTTTATGCATACTTACAGACACATATAAATATACTGGTAATCTAGCTTTTTTCAAGCTAACTTCTTATTTCATTACATAGTATTTCTTTTGGGACAAATCTGCATAAGATTTCAACAAGTAGGAGTTCCCTAGACTGCTGAATAAACATTTGCTACCATGGGGAAAGTCACCACAGCACAGTTTATTACTCTGAATGTTAAATTGATACTTTCTATTTAATAGAAGAGTATTCTGTTGTAATAAACATTTAAAGTAATGAACTATGTGATTGAAGGAGTTTTCTTTAATAGTTTTCAGTTGATGGGCCTTTGAATTATATTTCTTTATTATTAGCAAATGAAGACCTGATAGTCTTCACCTCAAATGAGTTAGGAAGGTTCCATCATTTTGATCCAATTACATCTATAATGGAAAAAATTTAGTGTGCTACTCCAAGAAGGTAATGAACTCTATCACAGGCCAAATTTTAGTAAGAATCCATAGTTGTGACATGGCTCTTTCTCTACAGACTATCAGACATTAGCTTAATGGTTTTAGTGACCTTTCATGACATTTTTAATGATGCTTTTTTACTTCTTAATTTTTCCTGTAAGTTCCTCGTGGTTTATTCATGTACAATATAAGCTGAAGTTGTAGCTATGGAACAGGAAAATAACTTTGCACAAATATGCATAGTTAGGTACAAAATAACTGTGGTTATCACAGTCTAATTGTGAGAAACGGACAAAAGCAATGCATAATTAAGCAAATTATTCCTCTTTTCAAGCCCTCAGGCCCCATTGTTATTCTCATGGTAAAGCAGAACCACGGGCCATCAGCCAAGCCATAGAATTTTTTATGAGGCAGGGAACAGCGAGCTCCATTAGTTTCCTGTTAAACACTTGTAATGAGGAGATATTTGGCTATAACTCTGTGGTAGTGCATCTACTTTGTCTCTGATTGTGTTCTGGGTCAGTGGTCATCATCTTTGGAATTAAAATGCTATAAATTAGTCTGGAAATTATTAATATGTACCTAATTATCAGAGTGTAAAAGGGAGTTTAAAGCTAGTTACATTTGTCTTCTCAGAGGACTAGAGTAGTGACAACAACCAAAGGCTGTATTTTCTGAACAAGCTAGAATAATTTCACATCAATGAACACGTTTCAAAGGTGCATTTGACACATATTCCAGGTACACTTTATTTAAAATTGTAACTTCAAGAATATAGCCTAAGTTAAAAATGTTAAAATAGGGATATCCACAATTACTAATTAATCCTTAAGAAATTGCTTATGTATCTAGTCTCATGTTTATCAAAAGTTACTCCCTGGCGTACGTTCTTTTACCAAAAGAATTATCCCTAAGATATCCCTGTAGATGCAGAAAGCAGGCATATTGACCACTATACCCATAAGTAATTAAATAAATTATTTACTAATAATATAATCTATAAGGAGTAAACCTGTAGTAAGTTTAATAAGTAAAAAATAAGGAGTTTACAAGATAATGAAACGTTTATAGCAATCTAAAATGGTTTAGAAAACACAAAAGCTGCTCAACAGTGTAACAGCTCTGAAGTGGAGACACAGAAGCGGGCCACTATTATATATATGTGATAACCTTTTTTATGTTTGAGAAATAGTATACATAGCAAGGTGGCAAGAAGCTCTTTTCCTTCTCCTAAAGTGTATAGCAGAATCCTTTTTGGACTATGTCTTTTTCTGATTATACCTCAGATTCAGTACAACAACATACATTTCAACAATTTCACTTATGCTTGTACAAGCATGCAAATCTGTAACTGGAAAATTTGCCAGGCATTTAGTGTGCCTGTACTGCTACAATAAAAAATAAATTTTCTTGGTGAGGAAGCTCAGTTAATCCATTTGTGCATATTTTTATGTTGTTTGTGAGATATATTTCCAAGTGTGTTGTAGTGCCTGTGTTTGAAAGCTTTGCCTATTACCACTTTTGAGATGGTAAAGAGAAAATAAATATTTCCTTCTGCTTTTACTGTTTGGTGGTGTGAGAGGAGTGGATATAATTTTATGAAATTTCATAAAAAATAAATTCTTACTTTCCCTTCGTTGTGCAAACTGGCTTAGCTTGTTTTCTTTATGCTCCTCGCCCTTCTTTGCCTACAAAGCTCCGTGTCAGTTAAAACCAATGAAGAGTTGATGCATTGTTTGAATAAATGTTGCTTGCGTGGTGTATAGGGTGAATGTTGTTAGAAAATAAAATGAAGCTTTAATTTTTATGATCTTTTAATCAGTTTCAACTTTATTGTTTTTCCTTTTCAGAAGTAAGACTTCAAGTTTTCAAGATTATCTTTTATATATGTTTGCACACCTGTATACATACTATATTTATACTTTATATATTTTTATTACTTTTATACACACAACATATACATATATAATCAATACAAGATGAATAGACTAAGTAATGACCTTTTATAAAACTGTGATGTTTTTTATTTGAGTCTCAGGATTCCTCTGAAGTATTTTATTTGTGAGGTTAAAACTTACCTTTTAAGATAAAGTACTTGAATCCTGTTCAGTAATTGAAAATAATTGTTCCTGGAGTTCCATTTGGGAGCAGATTTCTGTTGGCCAATATATCAGTAAACCAAAAGCAGGGCATTAAATCCATAATTCATTTCCAGGCAGAGATACCTGAGCTAATCTCTTAGGGGGCTAAAGAAGCCAGAGGAACACTGGGCTCACTTGGCTGCTTCAGTTATCCAAGTTAGCTCAGTCTGAGTTTAAAACTACTAGAAAAGAGCTGGAGAAGATGAACATGGAAGGGAAAAAATATTTTAAAAAACAAAATAGATCTGGGAAAATTCTCCCATTGTCATGACGAGTGTTGTGTTCTGTTTCTTTCACAGGCTCATCTAGTAGCAGCTTTCGAAAAAAGCTTGGGAAATATGACCGGCCGATTGCAAAGTCTAACAATGACAGCTGAACAAAAGGTACATTTACCAATGCAGATGCTTTAATGTAGAAAACAGTCAGCAGATTATATTAGAGTTTTGTTTAAAAAACACTGAAAGGGAACAGGGACAGCTGTAACAATAAGACAGACTGATCTTTCTTTAATGGTCGTTGTGATCAAATCTTCATAAAGCTCCAGGAGAATTAAACTGTGCAGCATCAGGTTTATGCAGACAATATCATTGAACAGTTTGTAGATAAAATCTTTCATTTCCAGATTTTAATTAAAACATATGTGACTCTAGGTTTAATCCATACTGAAAGATCCTGTAACAAAGACTGATCATAACCTGCTGGAGTGCTTCATTCCAGTCTGCCACAGTGTCAGAATAATAGAATTAGGCGAAGGGAAGAACTTTAAGCAGAGAAAAATTACTCCGTTCAGAGAGTTAATGCAGGTTAGGTATCCTAATCATGAGTAAACAGTTTTGATTTTCACTGTGCTGGTTTGACTATTGGGGAAAAAAATCTAAACCTGATAGGTAGTAAATTTAATGTGAGCCTTTGTACGAAGCTCAGGATTAAGAGACTGCTTAGCACCTTCAGGATTGAACTTCTGCAGCTTTCTGCCCATATTCGTTTTGAACAGTTTCCTGTAAAGTGGAAAGGCCTCTTTGAGCCAAACTGTGAAAGATACTGTGGAACAGAGAGCTGTTAGTCACCGCTGCAGTTAGTGTAGCTGTCTATAAAAATAACATTTCACAGTCTGGTTGAGCACCAACAGATTAAATGCAGTGAGACTCATTGTGAACTGGATAGAAAATATTTGTATTGCTTGCTTTTTTTCACCTTAAGCAAAAAAACACAATGGATTTTTCTTAAAATCAAAACTTTTTACTATTTTACAATATAATTTCCCTCAGGAAGTTTTCTTTCTGGAAGAGGTTAAGCAGTGACATCTAAACAGATCATCTCCAAGCTTCTTTCCCAAAAGATCTGGCACATATTCTTTTCCTTCTTTTCTCTGTTGTTGAGGTTAAAGTCCTTTAATCCTCATTATATAAATACAGGCTGGAAGAGCAGGTTTAATGCAGCAGTAATAAAAGCTACTTTTTAATTAGAGTTGGCTGTGCATTCTAATACAGAACTTCCTGCACTCAAGTGGATTAATTTTACTTCAACTTGCAGGATAGTTGCAATTAAACAGGGTGGTTTTTTAATTGAATTATTATTTAGCAAGTTAAATCTTTTGAAAAATATGCAAATTCTTGTTGAGATTCATCCATTAAACAGTAGCCTTACATACGAAAGGATGTAATTCAAGTGGTTTTATTGTCTTTTGCAATAAAATTGTTGTGATTCTCTTAACTTCATAATGAATATTCAATTTAGACCCTTTTAAGATTAGTCTTTATTAAGTATATTTAATTCTCCTTAAAAATAGCATGATCATATTAAATAGATTAAATGCAAAAGAATACATTAGCTGAGTTTAATAACTTTGCAGAGAAAATGTGTCTTCTACTTAGTTGTTGCCCTTATGTTAAGCAGTCCCATGAACTTTGGTTTGACCACTTTTATCTTGTCTTTTTTTTTTTTAGCTTAGGCAAACATTGTTCTTGTGCCATATACTTTGAGCTCCTTTTGCTCTTCCCACAGGAATCTGAGCTTATAGAGCTAAGGGAAACAATTGAAATGCTGAAAGCCCAGAATTCTGCTGCACAAGCTGCTATTCAAGGAGCCTTGAACGGTCCCGATCATACCCACAAAGGTATGGTTTTGTCACTATTAACATAAATGCAGAGTTTCTCCCCGGGGGGGGGGGGAAGGGGGGCGAGGCAGGGAGCGGAAAAGCTAAGTCACTATTTTTCTGTTATTTTGGGAACTTACAACAAGGTCAAGCACATTCTGCAATGCATGATAGGCATACTTGTGGTATTTCCAGAGCTGGAAACATTGCATGAGCTTCCTGTTTGCCAGAGTTCCTGGAGCCTTTTCTTCTTAGAACTGGGTGGCTAGGAATTGATTGCTGGGTGCCAAGAGTTAACCCTGTCACTGCAGTTATGTATTGAAGTACACCCAAGAAGCTAGCGAAGTCTAATGGTGAAACATGGTTATATCTTGGAAAACCAGTGTAAGTTGTTGCTCTGAAAGTTGGTGTATTCATTGTTAAGAGATGGACTGACAACAGCTCTTTCACAAGGTGCTAAATCAGTGCCGAAAACAAGCATTTTAAATTCCAGATTCTGAATTAATTTGTCATTGCAGTTAGGCAGATATCACATGATAAATACATACTTCAAAAGTGCCTGTTGATAAGCAACAGCAAAGGAATTAATTGAAGAAAAACAATAATGGCAGCATTCAGTTTTTCAGATGTTATTTAGATGTTTTCTTTAACGTCATTTCATTGCATGACTTGAGTATAGCAAAACTAATTTCTAGGAAGTAAAAAATAATCTAAAAGGTAATTCCCCTTGTTATTAGTAGGTATGGTCTGCAAGAATATTTTCCAGTGATTAAGATATAATTATCAGACACTTTTAAGAAATTGAAACTCAGAAGCTTCACCAACCATTTCTAACATTTTCCACTTTGTTATTTCATTTCATTCATTTTTAATGAACTCCTGCCTGCTTACTTCCATCATGGTATATTAGAAGTTAGCATCTGCACACTGATTAGGCCTGCTACAAGTCAAGTAGCGCCTATACTGACAAAAATAACTGTGGTATATGTGATAGTAACAAGTCAAGTAATCAATCCACCTGTAACAGAAACCGCACAGATTGCTGTGCAGGGTCATTGCCTTCATGCCCAAAAGACCCCGGTTTGGAGAAGCTCCTAACTGTTGGCCTATTTGTATCCCCACTGACCCCCATGTGGTTTCTCAAAGACTGCAATAGCTTGAGTCCAAGCCACTGCAAACATCAGTGCCATTTATGTTCATTTAGGCTCCCTTTGAGGAGGAAGATGCCACATAAATACAAGAATGATTATTATATTGAAACAGAGACAGATGGATTTCATGGTAATTTCTTTTCTTTAGATTTACGTATAAGGCGGCAACATTCTTCAGAAAGTGTTTCCAGCATCAACAGTGCTACAAGCCATTCAAGCATTGGCAGTGGTAATGACGCTGATTCCAAGAAAAAGAAAAAGAAAAACTGGGTAAGTACTCAGCAGGTTTAAACCTAATTTTTAGCTATTAAGTAATTTCCTAGTGCCTGAGTAGCACAACTGTCCATTTAATCTACAATATTCTTGTGGGGCCAGATGGATATGAAGCAATTCTCATGTATCAATACTGTGACACTACCAGCAAACTAAGAATTGTTGAATATCAGTGGGGAATTATTTGTATAAGCCAAGATAATTAAAAAAAAAAAAAATACAATAGCTGTTGTGACCAAAACTATCTCTGGGCCACATTAAAACCCTGTTTGATTTTTCTTCAGTCATAGTTTGATTCAAAGGCTTGACTCAGATATGTTACCCAGCTATGAAGGGACTTCAAAACTGTTAAGAACTCTCATGTAAAAGTAGTAGAGTATTTAAAGAAATTAAGATGCTTCTCAGCTGGAACACACAAATACCACGTAGTCCTAAAGGGTTTAATCAAATACTTTCAGTAAATAATCAGAAAATATGTTTTTGTTGTTTTAAAAATATTACCTGCGTAAACATTTGTTTTAAAATACTGATCAGCCTTCATTCCCTTGATTTGTAATTCCACACTCTTTCATGTTTCTGCAAGGTGAACTCTAGAGGAAGTGAGGTGAATATAAACCATGGAAAATTTGGCATGCATCTATAAAGAACCCTATCGTGGCATGATTGCTATTTATTTTGGCAGTAGGCTTTTATACCTTCTAAAAACAGATTATCCTGTATGTCTTCTCAGTTTGTCTCTATTCATTTTAATCTCAAAGTTTAGACTACAGAAAGGGGGAGTGTAGCCAAAATCCATTTCTTTCTTTTTAGATATCATGAGCTGGAAAGAACTTAAATAATGTTTCTCTGATCCGTGGTCACACTCCCCGTTCTCCAATTATATCATGAAAATAATGTTTGAATACCTCATTTTTTATAGAGGAACAAGTTTGCCATTGAGTTCTATACAATTTTAATCAGAATAACTTTCTGAAAATAAAACCAAAAACCCACAACATTTTTCTAAGATGAACAACTTCTGTAATTAGACAAAGGTATCAATAAATGGGCTAGTTAAAATTCACTGCAGACAAAATTGTTGTCATCTTGGCTCCTGAAATAAATGGCTCTTTGGCTATTCTGTCCCTTTTCAATACTGGGTAAGAGCTTCTAGAGGGAAAAGGCAATGCTTGTACTTTCAGAGATCTTACTGCTCTAAAGGAAACTGCAGCAAACAGTATATACCTTTCAGCTAACATTCTTCTCAGCAGTACAACAAAGCAAGCCTCATGACCCAGCTTCAGTCCTCTCGCTTGTGATCCAAACCATAGCATTTACATAGTTTGGCCATTCAAATTTTTACCAGGGAAAGTAAATTGGCAAACCCAATAAATTGGACTTGTCATTTGATTTCAGCATGTAGTAACAGCAGGTTCTGCCTGTACATAGATGCAAAGTGGTTATTTAAAGCCAGCCCTTGAAGGGAATGCCATGGGAATGGGATTCCGCTGGGGCTTAATGGTTTTAAATGAGCACCCCCTCTCCCATAGCTGTACCACTCGATCCTGCACTTTTTCCATAGCATTATGTTTGCGTTGCGCTGGATTAATAAAGTCAAAACAAAGCACTGTATCATGTTTTTAGAGATACTGTGTTGCATATGTTAATACCTTGCTTCTGTATACTGACCTCAGGCAGTGGCTAGGATGGCATCTGCAAACTAACTCTTCGAAACATGAGCTGCACACAAATTGCCGTGATGAGGAAAATAATGTTGCTCTATGTTTGTTTTCCAGCTAAGAAGCTCTTTCAAACAGGCCTTTGGAAAGAAGAAGTCCACCAAGCCTCCTTCCTCACATTCAGACATAGAAGAGCTGACAGACTCCTCTCTTCCTTCATCACCTAAATTGCCCCACAGCTCAGGAGAATGTGGGGCAACATCCATGAAACCATCACAGTCAGCGTCTGCGTAAGTCTCTCTCTTGGCAAACATTTCTTCCCAAATGGGATGGACTGTGAAAGAGTCTTCCTCAAATGTGGCCATTTGCAGTTCAGAAACCACTGCCAACAGCCGTGATCTTTTAATCTCATGCTCCATCCATTTGCCAGATTTCTCGTGAGCTTCACTCTGTTTGCACACTGCTTTTCCAGCAGCTTTTTCTTAGTTCATTCCTCCTTTCACAGCCTTTACCCAAAATCATCTAGCAGTACAAACCTCTTTCCAAATGCATGTTCAAAAACTTATGTTGAGCTCCCCCTGCATCATTAACAGCTTTATCATATCCACTTAGTGAAGGCCAAATACTATACTTTTCCTTTCTTCATGACATACTGAAAATGTAATTTTATTTTCCAGGTAGCTATGAATTTTTACAAGATATTCATCCCTTGTATTATTACTTTATCTATTATGTAGCTACTAATTGATATAATTTTTACAGTACTTCTTTTATCAGCTTGGACTATTTTGCAGGATTTTTACTTTCACTTTTTATTCAGATCACCATCCTTAAGGTTTCAGGACTGAGAACAAGTGATCAGTCAAAAGCTGTCCCAATTCTTCATTATTTTTTTGATGTTTAGTGTATTTTTCTCACAGACTTCCCAGCTCCCATTCATATTTTTGTACCTTTTTTTTTTTTTTTTTTTTTTTTCATTCTGCTAAACTCATAGCTTTTTCCAGTTTGGGGAAAGTTTGGGGAAATCATCCTCTTTGAGCCAACAAATATGTACTACTGATGCCAGCCCTCCTTTCCTTGTCCTAATTGAGAATAATCAGGTCACAAGTACTCTTCCTTAAAGCACCTGGGAAATTCTGATCTCATGACTGATTACTGAGGTTTCAAATAGAATTCCCCTGCATTAGGTTAGGTGCCTTTTATGATTAACTTTTTATAGACTTTAGTGATTTTTACATACTAGGTTTAGGGGTTTGATATCAAATATTCCCACAAAAGGAAGACCTCCACAATAAATGTTTTTCTTTCCTCACATTCTCTACAGACCAGTGAAGAATAACTCATCTAGATCTCTAGTTTTGTTGGGTTTTTCTATAGGAAGCTCACATTTTTATGGTTTCAGGTGTATGTGTGTTTTGGGAGGAGGACTTCTACATATTTGGGACTGTGGAGTCTGATTTATTACCATCTTAAAAATCACTAGTAAAAGTCTTAACAGAAAGTGCTTGAACTTAAACAAAACACTTTCATGCTACAAAATTAATTTACTCATGATACACAGATCTGTTCTCAACCTTATCCTGTTCCCTTTCCACCAATCCTGGTCTTTCTCTGTCTCTTTGACTTAATGTACTGGTGTTCCCAGAATTTATCAAAGGCCAAACTACATATCTAGTGTTTCACCCCAAGCTCTTCCCATGGCTATTTGGTCTCTGAACCTTAACTTCCTAAATTCTATCCAGTTCACAGCCTTCTGTTTCATCCTCCATAACATTTTTAAACACTGATCTTTCACGTAAGTGAATCACATTATTAAATTCTTTTTATTATTGTGACCTTTCTACACAGGATTAACATAGATCCCTTCCACAGAGAGATCAGATAAAATATATTTACTTAGATTAATTTCTTTATCTGTTACACAGTTAATGTTACTTTCTTTGGAAAACTTGGTTTTCCATTGCATAATTTGTACATATCACCTTCAAGATTTTCTATAACTGTCAGCAGCCTCTGTTCAAAGATCATTACTTATTCCTACCCAAAGCAATCTATTGATTTAAAAATCCTGAGATTGTAACAAGAAAGAAAAAGTAAAACTCTTTTTTTCTAAAGACTTTGAACCTTTGTCAGAAGTCTGATCAGGCTTCTGAGCTTCTTTTGGTGACTGCTCAGAAATGCTAACATCTTTTTGGTTTTCTTCCTTTTGATGAAGCCTCATCTTCTTATATAATTTTACAGTTGTAGAAGCTGAGTGTGGAAGAGCTCTGGAATCCACAAAAGAAAATTCAGTTCCTACTTTCTTCTTCCATTCTGCTTATCTTAACAGTCCAGACAGCTTTTTCCTGCTTCTTCCCGAGCCATAGCCCAGCTCCCTGCTTCATTTTTATCTTCTTTAAAACCAGCTTGCCAAGATCTTTTTGTCCATCCCTTCTGAAGATGCACGGCAAAAAAGCCAAAAAGAAAATGGCCAACCAATAGATAACGTGACTTCTCAGTTGTCCAAATTGTTGCATAAGATAATATATGCTTGTAAATAAAATGTAATTTCTTAGTTGGTTAGCACAGGTATGGGCACATCAAACCAAGAACTGTATCATGGTATTTGGAAAAAAAATCCTAGTACATGCCTTTATTCATTTCTACTCACATTTAACACATTTAAAATATTTGTGCATGTTGTAAATGATATTCATTATTTTCCTTCTTCAATTTGCCATAATTTTTTATTTGCCATAAACTTCTTCATCTTCCCTTTGCTTATGCTTTCTTTTTATATTTTCTTGACCTGAGTCTCATGTTCTAAATCATTACCTTTACTTTCTTCCAATTGCATCTGTCAAATACGTGTGTATGCAGGTCATCTCTAGTCTGGGCACCAAAGAAAAGGCAAAACGGTCACATGGTCTACAAGCATAGATCCCGGTAAAACTGAGTGTGGGGCATGGAGTTGTATACCCAACTGCTGACCTGAAGAGTGCTGCATTTTCTTTCCCAAAATGCATTTGCATGCATTCTGGCAATTGAAAATTTGACATCTGTTTCTTGTTTGTATATTAGTAGTAATAATCACAATAATACTACTTATTATTATTATAAAATATTGCTCTGTTAAATTGCTCTGCAGATATTAACTATTTATAGTGACAGTAATAAAGAAGAAATAACATCTAGTGAATTGACTGAATATCTTGCTTAGTGTAACAACATAGCCAAAATTCAGTGCTTTATTTTCTACTGCTTCTGTTATGCAACAGGTCTGGGTCTAATGATGACAGAGAGGCAAATCAGTCTGATATGAGAACGGGACAGTTGTGTGTCCCTGGGCCAGTCATGTTTTCATCTTTTCTTACAATATAACAGTTTTCCTTCCCTTAAAATTAATGTTCATGAAAAATAATCACATGGTGATTACTTGTAATCCAGTCTTTAAGATAAAAAAGAAACCAAACCAACCAGCATGATTTCAGATACCATACAGTACCAAATGACAAACTGTAGGCAAAAAGTCCACCATCACAAATTAAAACCATTACAGATAAAAATCTTCTAGATCATGCAGGCAATGTGTACTGTTTCTTTGTGTACTGTTCAAACACAGAAAACTCTTGATGCCTAACAGATAGTAAATATCATTAATTCAGTTTTATCAGCATACTTCAGTTCTGACTGTTGCTACTTGGGGAAATCATGACCTTTGCACCAAAGAAATGACACAGATATAAAATTGAATCAAAACCAATGGCTGATACACATTCAAAAAAAAAGATTTCTGAAAAGTTCTTAACAACTTTTTTTCACCATAGTGGACTGTCTAACTAAACAAAAAAGGTATAAAACAAGCTGATCATTTCACCTGGAGAGGGCTTTTTTCCTTTTTTAATTTGCAATTTGAACCTTTTCATGTTTATTTCATAAGATTCTTTCTTTACTCATAGGTTTCACCAGCAGCAAGCATTTTCTGTACTTTGATATTTAATAATGACAGTGCTTTGGGGGAAGAACCTGCCTTTAATCTCCTTCCTGTTTCCTGCTCCTCTTTAGGATCTGTGAGTGCACAGAGGCAGAGGCTGAAATTATTCTTCAGCTAAAGAGCGAGCTGAGGGAGAAAGAGCTAAAATTGACAGACATCCGTCTGGAAGCCCTCAGCTCTGCACACCACCTGGATCAGATTCGGGAAGCCATGAATCGCATGCAGGTCAGTGCAGTAGCGTAAGTGATGACAAGGGTGCACGGGTATGCCTTGTGTATTTCCTTTCCCAGTACTTTGTTTCAAGTACCAAAAAAACTGTCAATATAAAGTAAATTGCTAGATTGACAGTACTTCCAAAGTATGGGTATGATAAGTGTTCACCTTACAATTATGATATTCTTAGCAATTATATTAATAGCTAAAATGTGTTTAAGAGATATAGAAGAAGACATAATCCCTGCCCAAAGGATATTTGTTATCTAAAGCCTAGGACTGAGGAAAGCAACATGACGGGCAAGCAGATCAAGAAGTGATTTCTACAGAGCTTTAAATCCTTGGGCTGTGTGGGGGCTAGGGGTGCATGTGCATACTCTCTCATACTAACCCAGCCATGGCTTGCTGAGGCAAAGAATGTAAACCAGAACTGAATTATTGTACCCAGAATCACTAAAATTTCACTACCTTATTTTGTGACACTGCTCCAAATCCTTCCCCAATGCATTTTTCATCAGAAGACTTTCCCTGTCATGAGGGTGAAAAGGTGCAGAAAGAATGACAGTGTTCATCAGTGGAGCACAGAGCTTTATGGGACTCAGCTCTGTTGTCCATATAGAAGGGTCTAGTGTCACATTGGGTGACCAAAAGTATCTTCTACAACATCCATACAGTATGAGATAGGTCCTTCAGTAGATCTGGACCCTTCTGGAATGACAGGTGAGATACCTAGAACACCCCTGAAGGCACTATAAACCTGTATTTGGGAAACACAATCAAGACCATGGGGTGGGGATGCTGTTTGAGACTAGAACAGCTGCATATAGATGTCTAGGTATGAGCTAGGTGATAAACTCTTGTTGTTGTCAGTTGAGGTTTAGACCTGCGATAATGGGGCCTAGAGAGCTATCCTAAAATGATCCTAAGATAGGTATAGAGGTTGAAATTGGGTTGTTGGAGCTTTAGCATTCTACCATGCAAGACCATGTTTACAATGACACTGGAAACCCACATTTACACAGCTGAATCCAGCCCCAGTGGCTTGTCAGCTGAATTGCTCTGTGCTGTGTGCTTAGGTCGGGTGCACCTGTACACACTTTTGTATAGGTGTCCACAGTGGCTGATTTCATAACTACTAGATTTGTTGTGTTTGCTGTCCTTCCTAGACCTCTTTGTTTATACCATGTCTGTAGCAGTCTCAGCCACACCTTTGAACATCTATGGTACCTACCGTCATCCCAGGTGCTTACACCACTAGGTGCCAACATTGCTATGGGATATTTGGCTGAACTTCAGTCAGGGGGAAGGATATTCAAGAACTGGTCTGCAAATATGGGTTTCAATTGCCTAGACATGGGTAAAACATTTGATCTGAAGCCACTAAAATTTTTACTAACTGTAAGGGATAGAATAGTTAATTGCAATGTCAGAGAACAGGACGTGAAGGCTGATCAACCAATTATGGTTTTACACTGGGATATGAGTGCCTAAAGCAGGTGAACTCCCCAGAGAGAGGAAACTGCTGTAGTCACAGCTTGAATTTGACCAAAGCTGGGCAGAGGCAACTAGTTCAGATGCTGTCACTGGTAATCAACACTTCTGAACTTTTCCCAGAAGGACAGGCAGCCACCTTGGAGCTGCCAAACTCTATGATGTTTTGGAGAACTTAAGAGGATTGGTAAGGGGAAAAAGCAGGATTGGTGGGAATTATATATGAATACTGTGTGTATTCAAAGCACCTTAAAAATCTAACTTCCATTCAGCTGAATGGAAGACTGCTAAGTGTTGTGTAATTAATCAGCATAAATTGCAGAGGGTATGAAGATTGCATGACTCATTTCACCATAGTTCCTAATTTAAACTCCAGGCTAAACTTGTGCATTCATCTATTACTTCCTGTCACTGTTTTGCTGGTTTGTCCCTTCCCTTTTGCTATCTCCTCACCTTTTCCTTTGTTATCTAATCTTTTTGTAGCTGTTGCAGAGGGGGTTTGTGATGCTATCCCTTACGTTTTTACTTGTATAATGTAGCCGTACAGCCTTCATAAAAGAATATGACTTTTAGCAGGGTGTTAGCAAATGTGGAATTAAATTTGATGTGCAAAACGGTCTGCAAGAATAAGCAGTTGCTTTGTACTGTGCTTCGTGAAGCGACTGAAAGCTAGATTTAGCTGGTACCAGGCTGTTCTCAGGCTGTTTTCATTTTATTATTGTACATTCAATAATCACTTGGCACCACAGAGGATTTAGCTAAAAAAAATTCCTAGTTGCTGTGATTCATCTGTCACTGTATGTTTTCATCAAAGAGGGTTTGCTGGCCATTATGCAAACAATCCCATGTCTGAATGATCAAAAAGTCTTATCTGATAGCAAGAAGGTTTATGAAACTGTTAAACTATGAATTTCTAGTTGTCGACTTTTATTTTTTCTCTGTGAAATTACTGCTTAAATTTTACATTCAATGGCAACAATAATTTTCTGTGTTTTTAGGAACATTGACATATCCAAAATTTTAACAATAGCTGTCCTAACTGGCTGTTGGCTAAGATATTTGACAACAGAAAGGAGGTTATAGAAGTGGCGATGACTGGTAAAATTCTCACCACACTTGTATTACAGTCAACGGTACAATAAATTCAGAAAGCTTGAAGCTTGTGTTGTTTAGGAACTGTCTTGAGACAAAACCTAAGACAAGGTTATAGGGTTTTTTCCCTTCATTTCAGAAGTGAAGGCAATCCATTTTTCACTGACTGTGTTGTACTTCTGATATACAGTGCTACATACTGCTGTGGAAGCTGTAAACCTGTTAGCTCTTGCAGGTGAACAACAAGCACCAGAATAGCCACCCCCAGTGGTTTTCCAAAAGAATAACCTCCTGTGCTTTTATGTTAAATTCTTTTGAATACAGAATGAAATTGAAATACTGAAAGCTGAAAATGATCGTTTAAAGGCAGAGACTGGAAATACTGGAAAGCCTGCCCGGCCATCATCAGAGTCTTCAAGCAGCACATCATCTTCTTCATCACGGCAGTCACTAGGACTTTCTCTGAACAATTTAAACATCACAGAATCTGTTACATCAGGTAAACAAGTTTCGGGCGCATGGATACCTCAGCTATTAGTAAGGTTTTATTATTTTCACCCTCTTAATGGGCCCTATATAAGAGGCATGTCTGAAAATTAAAACACCTCATATCACTCAGGTAAACATCAGATATGCATTCATTAATGGAAATGAGGAAGAATGCTGGTAGTGATTTCTGAAAATGTTGCTTTTAGAAGGCTCTGAATAGCAGTAAGAGACTGTTCATGATGTGTGCTCAGTTCCTAGCTATGATACTGTCTACCTACCTACCTTACAATCCTCTTTGGTCATCTAGCTCACAATTTATTTGAAAAGGACGGTATCTGTTGCAGTATACTTGACAACTGTATAGATATATTCTCTTGTCCCTATGGGATAAGTATAAGCATAGTACATGAAACTTACTTTTTGGTTGTTGTTTAAAGGTCTTTTATCATTCATTCGGCTCCCTTAGCTTCATTTTGTATTTGCAGCTGGGGCAGAAGGTGGTCTCAGTTAGCTTTATCCCTTACATGTCTCTAATGTGATACAGCTAGTTAGCCTATGTTGAACCATATCACCCTTTATCATAGGAGACAAACCCTGCCTAGCTTATTAAGCACTCTCATTGTCTTCAATGAATGAGAGAAAGCAAGCAGAACTTTGGTCCACATCCTGAACGTTAACATTTTATTATTTTCTATGCCATAGGGTTTATGATAATAAGCCTTCTACACTTGTTTTGATAATGTAGCCAAGAAACAGAAGTGCTGTCTCTAGCATTAGAACCAGGAGCAGGGCAAAAGAAAATCAGAGCTCATTAGCTCATTAGACTCCACAGAAAGTATAATGCAGTCTCTGGAAGCAATAAAAATGTGGCTAATAATTGTAGAAAGAGTCTAGGCAAGAGTACAGCTGGGAATGTGCCAAACTTCCTGACTAAAATTTGGATTGGCAGTTAGTCATATTATCTTGCCAGTCATTGATTACACGGATATTTGAATATTTCTTCTGGTTAATATCAGATTTTATATGAAAATTGGTATATTTTTTATTTACATTCCAGCCTACTTTTTTTGCCAGGTTTAACTTTTGGCATGGATGAACCTGACCTGGGCCTCGGTATGCAATGAACTATTGCAAAAACAGTGAGAAAAAGTTTCTATGGTTTCTGCTCACACATCCCCACACATCAAAAAAAACCACTAAAGAAACAAACCCAAAACCAACACAAATGAAACAGGATTTTTTTCATAATAGTAATTGTGGAATCTCTTTCATGAGCAGCAGCTATTAGCATTTTGTCACTTGGTACTAACTCTGTCTAGATACAGGAAGAAACATGTAGGAGGAAGAGCAGGAGGATGAGTTTCAAGCAAAGGAGAAGGAACTGGATGAGAATAAGATACGAAAAGAGGACCAGGGAGAGGAACACAGGAAGGTGAAATATAAGGAAAAAAATGATGATGAACAAAATGAGGAGGAAGTGTTTAGTAAAAGAACAGAAATAAAGTCTGGAGGAAAAAGAGGAAGAGGAGGAGAAAAGGAGTAGGAGAAGGAACAGGAAGAAGAAATGTGCTTGGACTTGGTGATCTTAAGGGTCTTTTCCAATCTAACTGATTCTGTGATTCTGTAATCTTTATATAATTTTCTGTTATTGGTTCTAAATGTTTTTTCTAGGATGCAAAGTAATTACTTTTGGTTACAAGGAATTAAAGAAATAAGCATGCTTAATGAGGAGGGGAGGATTTTGTTTGTTTATGAATCCAGCCTTTTTGATCGTCGTGAATATCATTTTGTCACCATGCCAGAGAACTTGGAAGGGTGACAGCTTTCTACCAAGTCTTGTGGGATTTCTGTGGCAGCTGGAGTACCATTGAACAAAAATCCTCGAGATATGGAGAGGTTAATTATGCTGGAGACTTAGCTGAGAGAGATAACAAGGGCTTTGGCGCATCATATTAAAAAATACTGTGGCACTTTCTGGAAGACCAGTGACTCCAAATGACTGTGGTCATCTGGAAATGACCAAAGCTATCCATTGCCACTTCCTAAGGGTATGACCATCTCCTCCAGATAGGTGTGAGCGGCAAGCTGGGAAGGGGCTCAGTGGTCACAGACAGCTGTATTTCAGTCAGTCACTGGAGTAAAGAGCAGTAAACAAGGACAAACACAACACTCTACTGTCCGATGAAAGAAGTGCCAGAGCTCAGAAAAGAAGTGAGCCAGAGCCACCATAGCACACCTAAGGAGGAGGCCTGGCAGGACATAATTAAAGAAACTAGCACCACTGTGAAATTAGACCCCCTTGGGCATCTTCTCAGCTCCTTGTGTCAGTGAGAGCTCTTAGAAAGTGGAATTTTCTTCTAGCCACAGAGCAGTTCCTCATTCCTAAAGACTTACAGAAAAACGTATTTAAAAGGCTACATGAGGGTCATTTAGAGATTGAAAAATTTAACAGGGGGATCCGTTATATTGTAAGTTGCCCGCAGACGAACTATAACATTATGGAAACTCTTAAGGTTTGTCAAATATGCCAAAACGCAAGACAAGTGAAATATCCAGTGCTGGTGGTACAGAAAAACTGTCTGCCTGGAAGAAAGGAGCAAAACAAGCATGGAGTTGTTTAAGCTCACAACAAAAATGCTTCTTCATTAGATCAATTTTAAAAGCAAAAACAAAACAAAAAACACCCAACAGCAGAATCTGCTTTCTAGATCTGGGTGTAAGTTGTCAAAAATTTTACATGAGGACTTATTTTTTAATACATTCATTGAAGTCATATTTGTAAGTCTTCTTTGGTTTTGCTTTAAGCAAATGACAGAATCTTTCTGGCACCTCATTTAATTTGGGTGACATCTGACCTTGTGCAGACTGTGACAAGAAGTTGATGCTTTTCTTCAATCATCCTAATAAGAATGAGCAGGACTTAAGGTAGTGGATTACTGTGCTGGTGTTTGAATAAAATCATAGAATCATGGAATGGTTTGGG
The DNA here is from genome assembly GCF_023638135.1 of Falco biarmicus. Lineage (NCBI taxonomy): Eukaryota > Metazoa > Chordata > Aves > Falconiformes > Falconidae > Falco > Falco biarmicus. The sequence continues at coordinate 31,958,644 of NC_079292.1, read as the reverse complement.
TTGGAAGGGACCTTAGAGATCATCCAGTTCCAGCCCCCCTGCCATGGGCAGGGACACCTTCCGCTAGACCATGTAGCTCAAAGCCCCATCCAACCTGGCCTTGAACACTTCGAGGGACGGGGTGTCCACAGCTTCTCTGGGCAACCTGTTCCAGTGCCTCACCACCCTCACAGTAAAGATTTTCTTCCTAATATCTAATCTAAATCTACCCTTTTTCAGTTTAAATCCATTACCCCTTGTCCTGTCACTACATGCCCAAATGCAAATCCATAATCTCTCCTAATTTGTTGAAGTGTGTAACAGTAAAATCTCTTAAGACAACTTCTAAGACAGCAGTTTTGTCCCTTGTAATAAAGCTGCAGGCTCAGCCTTCAGTAAGAAATACATCCTTCTGCTTTTGCATTTTAGGAGTTAGTGAAAAGGTAGAAAAAGAGGCATAGACCAGGTCAGAGTCACTCTTTACCTCCAAGAAAAATGAAAATTTTTCTTAGAGGCGTACCTGAATACAGAGTCCTATATTCTGGAGGACTGCAAAGTGGTTTCTAATGGATACTGTTTGTAAGACTGTATTGTGGGGGTAAAAAAGACTATCCATGCCATGTGTACAGAAGGTAAAGAAATCAGCTGGAAAGAAATTAAATGCTATTTTACCTAGTAGCAAACATACAAATGCAAGGACTTTTGTTTTTCTTCCTACAACATTCTTAAGGGCACAATGAGTGCCCAAAGATATAAACTTAATTTAGGTTTTAAACATTACTTTGTGAATTTATGGAGATTTTGAACAAGTTCCAAGAAGGAAAGTTAAGGCAAGACTATAAAGCAAAAATTTATTTATTTATAGATTCCCTATTCATTTCTACATGATTAAATGTCATAATATTGCTTTAAAAAAATGACAAATTGTAACTTTTCTTTTTTTTTGTCTCCAACAGAAAAGGCAAATTAGGAATAAGTACCATTTAAAATGACTGCAAGTTGTTGTGATGATAGCCTTTCTTTTTAACTAAAAAATCCTTTGAACAAATATTGACCTGATGATGTGAATATAACTGATGTGATTTGTCAGGTTGATCACTTTAGTTCCCTTCTTCTATTGTAGATATTTTGTTGGATGATGTCACTGATGGAGCACTCCACAAAGAAGGTCATAGTGTGAAAATTTTAGTCACTATAAACAAGGGCTATAGTCGAGCCAAGGTAAGTTCATCACCCAAAGGCCTAGACACAGAGTTATAACTCAGGTAAATCTTGCAATACAGTAGCTCAATTTGTTTCAGTATTTTCACCCAGGAGCTGAAGGGAAATATCCTAAAGACAGCAACTCTTTTCTCTGTCATCCATGCTCAATACAGTTAGGCACTCTCCACAGACTAATATCATATGGCCTCCTTCTGCCTTTGTGGTGGCTCAGACATTACCAATTCTCAGTTTAATTAGTAGTAGGATGTTCTGGGACTTGCTATCTCCATTTAAAAGTCATTATAAATTAGATCTATGCCTTGGACCCCTTAGGGGGCAACTGTGGATATGATGCTAAGCTAATCAATTTGGAATTGCATTGTTGTGTTTTCGTGTTCTGTATTACAAAATATTATAAATACATTGCATCTTTTATTTATATTCAGCTCTTTAAAAAAACAGATGCAATCAAAGAGCAGAGTAAGATGCTGTATTTCCTCCCTTATAGAGATGTGCCAAAGTATTTTCATCTATACCGATTTCAGATAGACTATTAACAAAGTTGTAACATCACATTCTAAAAAATATTATTTTTCTTCATTGGGGAAATTATGAATCTTCATAGAAAACTGATTACCACCATTTTTAGTCCTGTTTCAAAAAATCTCTGTTTGCAGGATCAAAAACCACATGCATATCTGATAGGATCAATTGGAGTCAGCGGAAAAACAAAATGGGACGTTTTAGATGGTGTAATCAGACGTCTCTTTAAGGTAAGACACTGAAAAATTAGCTCAAGTATTAATTCAGTTTTATTTTTAACATAAGAAAAATTCTGTAGTTTGGGGGTTGTCTTGCCAAGTTTTTGTTTTGCTTTTTGACATACAGCTAACACCACTATTAAAGTATATTCTTAATGTTGCTGTTCTTTTTTCATGTTTGTAGGCAGTTCTCTATTGAATGTGACTGCAAGAATCTTCTTGTCAGGTGACTTCACCTGTACCAAAATATTTTCCAAACTGCTTTCATTCAATAACCGTTTTTATTTTTATGCCTTATGTTTTCATATAATTTCAGGAATATATTTTCCGAGTAGATCCGACTACTAGCCTGGGTTTAAGCTCTGACTGCATTGCTAGCTATTGTATAGGAGATGTAATTAGAGCCCATAGCCTAGAAGTGCCTGAACTGCTGCCGTGTGGGTATCTGGTCGGAGAGAACAATGTCATCACTGTGAACCTGAAAGGTAAAGCCCCAAGAATATTTCTGCAGATACTGGAGAGCTCTTCACTGCAGTCCACCATCCCTTCCTATTTTTTTCTTACACTTGACCTTTCTGTATTTTCTCTCCAGTTCAAGGAGAAAAAAATTATCTTATTTATCACATAAGCCCTCTGTGTGATATTGTACAATACCTAACACAGTGTGGCATTTTGAGGCAAATCTAAGAATATCTTGGTACTTCTCTGCCTGACTGCCAAATCACAGCAAAGTAAAAATTTCTGAATAGTGGCAAAATTTCCAGCCCCAAACCAGATGATTAGGATGGAAAATATTTATGCATTACCCAGTTCCACCAGAAAAATGTGATACATTTCAAAAGCTGTAGGGATTTGCTACTGGAGGGGACGAATGCCTTCAAAAGAACAATACATACATTGATGTGACAACCAGTAACCCTTGTGGGCTGTCACTTTGACCTTTTTTTTTGTCATGGTTGCCTGTAGTGTTTGAAACATACACCTTTGCCTCACTGAGCCTTCTCTTCATGTTTACTTTTATTTCGTCTCTCCCACTCATCTTGTCCTACTACCATTGTTTAGTTTTTTGGCCCTGTGAAAGGATATAAGCATTTCCACAGTACCAATACCAATTCCCTTGGTATGAATTTGATTTAGGCAGAAGTTTATTACCTTGCTTTGAGTGAGCATAACACTGATGCCATCAGGTGCTGCGCCAAACCTACACCTGCCTTAGCAAGGCTGAAGACAGGCTATTTTTCTTTTCTTTTGTTCCCAGGAGTGGAAGAAAACAGTTTGGACAGTTTTGTGTTTGACACATTAATTCCTAAGCCAATTACCCAGCGGTACTTTAATTTACTGATGGAACATCACAGAATTATTCTGTCGGGACCCAGTGGCACAGGAAAGACCTATTTAGCTAACAGGCTGGCTGAATATATTATAACTAAATCTGGCAGAAAAAAACCTGAAGATGCAATTGCAACTTTTAATGTAGATCACAAGTCAAGCAAGGTAAGTTACAGCTGAAAAGATAAACTACTGCCCAATTTGTAGTGATGATGCAGTGTGGATCCTGTTAATTGGCATACTGTTTTGTTGCTCAGCACTTTTTCCTACAAGAATTCAGTCTCCAATTCCAGTGAGAAACAGGGACCAGAATTTTCTGTTCTAAACAAACCACCAAAGCACTATGAAGGAAGTCTGAATTTTCTTTCACTTGAGGAAACCCACTGTAAAGATGGATGCAGAGTCAAATTCCCATATAAATTGAATTCTTAGTGTCCCTGTAATTCCTTTGTCAGAAAGGTTGGATATATAGTAATACTACTTTAACTTGCTTTTTTTGTAGTGATAATAGCAGCCTATTGTTAGCAAAGATTTCAGAATGGGGATTTTGAATTACTGTCTTGGGTTCCGCTTCTTAATCAGCACTGGATTAATACACCTGCTGCCATGGTTGCTGGAGTGCATTGGTCAGGAAGCTGACTGTACTAAAAAATGCCTCATGCCTCACATCACATTCACAGTGGTTTACATAGTTCAGATTATCAACCTTCTAGCATGACTACTGTGCTAGCTACAGATAATACTATTCACTTGCTGTTCTGAATTGGGTATACACCTAACCTGGTACCCAGGGAAAAGAAAATGAAAGGTTTTGCCCAGAGCTTTCTGATTTGCACAAAACATAATGAATGTTAACGTAACATAAGAAGGAAGAACATACAGATCCCAAAGGGGCAAGAGGACCATTCCCATAAAAAAGCCTCTTTTCACTGTCTTTATATAGAGGATTTGTGATGCCATTTGCTTTGGCAGGAGATGTATTTGTGTTTTATTGTTATAGCACATACATTTATAATGAAAACTGTCCCACAAAAGAGCTAGCCTTTGGATTTCTGGTAAATTGCTTCTTGTATGTGTTTTGGTTTTGGTTTTTCCTTTTCCTTTGTTTCTATTAAAATTTATATAGAACTTTTGAGTTTGTAGTAAAAAAGAAAATAATAACATTGTCGAATACCAAGCGTGTTTGGATAATACAGATGGTGCTATTCCATGGAAGAAACCCATGATGTTCCCCTAGAGACACCTGATCATAAAAAGCCTAACCAAAATCTTTCTTAAAATAAAAAATATATTGCACGTTCCCATTAAAGAAGAAATGATTCTTCTATCCCTGATCCAGAAAGTAATAGAGCAATAGGAACTTTGTCCATAATACTGAGTATTCCCAACCTAGATACCTCTAGAGATACAGCTGTAAAACTTGACTAGGCCAGATACTCAGTGGCAACAAAGTGTTGAGAAAAATATGAAATGTTTTGATTATGGAAAGCTCTCTTTTACTCCAGCCTGAAGTGGCAACCAGACAACTGACAGAAAAAAAGCATTTACACAACAAATTTTATTATGAGGTGTGATATAGTATCCCCAAAAGGTCAAACAGGTTTTCACTGAGAGTGCTGAAAGGGGATATCTAATGGAGCAGTTTAATAAGGCTAGATAGTGTGATAACTGGGGAGGTAGGGGTGGGGTGGAGGGGTGATATATAAATGTAGCATTCATAAGAATGGCGGTCCAGCAATTAACGTATCTCAGTCCATTGGAAACGGCATATTTTATTGCAACCTATTTTCCTCTGGACATAAGATATTTTATCAGCAGGTTTCTAAGGATTCTATCTACCAAATAGGAATGTGTATGCCTCGGTCACTTGCCTTACGTTTATTGCCTTTGTTTCCCCTAGCATGTGTCTTCAGTGTTGCCCTGTCTAAGAAGCAGGTCTTTCTGCATGTGCTGATCCAGCTGAATGATCCACAGTGGGGAAACTCTGTAGCAGCCTTTTTATCTTTATGAAAATCTTTTCCACTGAAATTACATCTATGGTTAATTGGGTTAATCTTTTCTTTTTTTGTTTTTTGTTTGGTTGGTTGGTTGTGTTTTGTTTGTTTTTTTAAAAAAATTCTGCTGAAGGATCTGCGACAGTACCTAGCAAACCTAGCTGAGCAATGCAGTGCTGACAACAATGGTGCTGACCTCCCTGTGGTCATAATTCTTGATAACCTCCACCACATCAGTTCACTAAGTGACATCTTCAATGGTTTTCTCAACTGTAAATATAATAAATGGTAGGTAGTAGCTCTTCTCTCCCCTTTCACACACCTTTTGCAATTAAAACAGTAAAAGCTGTTTGTTATTTAACGTGTCCCAGTAGAAACTTAGACTGCCATGGGCTGTCAGCAAAGCCCTTATGTGCTTGAATAATTTTAACCCTCTTCAGCCAAGTGTTTAGGTGTCTTCACTTATATGACTCTCATGCATCTCAGTGACATGTAAACGTACCACAGAATTTAAGAATGTAATTAAATGACTGAATTAGGGTCTTACCCCTTTTGTCCCATCAGATCACACAAGCTCAATGATACCATGAGGACAGTTTATGGGAGAGTAAGAACTGCACTTTATAATAGTGGAATTTGGAATATGTGTGAAGCCGTGGACCATGCCAATGCAGAAGCAGCTGTGTATCTGGCGGACTTGCACTTCCTACAGTTTTCCTGTAGCAGTGCAGAAGTGCGAAGTTTGCTGGCCGTCATTTATTGCAAAACAAGAATAAAAATAACATTTTCTGGAACTTATACTGGCCTATAACATTGGCTATTTCTGCTGTAAAAGTGCCATCATAAATACTTCACTTCATAAAATCAATGCATGCTGTGTCTTACTCATGAGATTCACTGGCTTCTGAAATTAAAACAAGCCTACTGCAAAATTATGAGGTACATGAGGACAGTGTTGCCTCATTTATTTAGTTATTACAGAAGAGTACTAAGAAACTACAAATGTGCAGAAAGGGAAATCATACAAGAATAAACATCAAGAAAAGGGTGCCTCAAATATTTTAAATCTAATGCATCCAGAGACTTCTAAAATTGGTTTAGTGCAGATAGAATGTTCTCTGAATATCTGAATGGCTTCTCTCTCAGAAAAAAACCTACTATTTTTCTTTTTTCAGCCCCTATATTATTGGAACCATGAACCAAGGAGTTTCTTCTTCACCAAATCTGGAGCTGCATCACAATTTCAGGTACATTCACTCTGTATTTACTGTGGCCGAGTTTGTACAACTCCCTGCTTCTCAGCCAAGTTCTTCATTAAACATTGATCTTGTGTCTCATCACAGCAAAGTATTTTAGTTTCTCTGTCTCCCTGGTATCGACGGGTCTCTGAATGGTGTTGGGGAATGGTGAAAGAAATACTTCCTGACACCTCTAGCAAGTTGCTGAAGACAATTGCATTCTGGCGTGCCATTTGCCTTCAGCAGTGTCTTGAATTCCTGCTGAAACCTGTAATGTTTGTGTTGTGACAGTGGACAATAATGTGATCTATTGGAACAGTTTTATACTTGGTGACTAATGAGACTCATAAGCCTATGACATTACCTTCATCTGTATGTTTAAGAGGAAATTATGTATTCACTGTTCATTGCTGCTTGACATTTATCCTTTCTACCCAGGTGGGTGCTGTGTGCTAATCACACAGAGCCTGTTAAAGGTTTCTTGGGCAGATATCTGAGAAGGAAACTGATTGAGACTGAAATAGAAAGGAATATACGCAATAATGAGCTCATCAAAATCATTGACTGGATCCCCAAAACATGGCATCATCTCAACAGCTTCCTAGAAACGCACAGTTCTTCAGATGTAACCATTGGTGAGTCCATTGGTGAAGTGGTTTGAAGTAAGGATGCAGGCTGAGCATTTTAGAGATTTGTGAAAGATATAATGTTTTGAAAAGTTGTCATCTCTCAATAAGAAATACTAAATCAGTGTGGAGAATCTGTCTGGTTGCCAGTGAGATTGAAATGAAAATCGAAACTTTAATGAGAGCATATGTATTCCCTGGTATTGCTGCCTTGGTTACTAAAGACTTTCAAGTAAATGGTCATAATTTTAAAAAGTTAAATATACAAAAAAACAACCTCAGTAGCAAATTTCCTAAGCTTAATCTTTTTTCCCTGCTTTCACACTGCAGTATAATTACAGCCATAAAACCACTTGGACCTGAGGTCTTTTAGTAGAATAGCAAAGAAGACATCCTTTCACATAGCTTTGCCCATAAAACTTGTAAGCGATCATCAGGCTCTAGATTTGGAGAAAGTGACAATAGTTAATTTTTAATAACAGGAGAATGATAGCTCCCTTATTATGGTCCTGTATTAGTATTCTATTCACTTGAGTTCACTCCAATGCTACTTTTTAAATTCTGTTAAGATTATTTTTAGTGTGTTCCCTAGTTCTACTTTTCTTAATACACAACTTGACTTCTTAGGTCCCCGCCTTTTCCTCCCTTGCCCTATGGATGTTGATGGCTCCAGAGTGTGGTTCACAGACCTCTGGAACTATTCCCTGGTGCCATATCTCCTGGAAGCTGTGAGAGAAGGACTGCAGGTATGTCATTTCTTTCCCAATTTCTTTCCCAGCATTCTTTTTCTTTTTCTTTTTCTTTTTTTTTTTTTTTTTTTTTTTTTAGATTAGTTTCATAGGCTTTCTCCAAGCTACTTTAAACCAATACATCCAAGTATGAATGCTGTTGCATCTGCAAGAAGAAAATCTGTGGAGGGGTTATAAGAATCAGCCTTGAACTCCTCTCGACCTGCCCTTACTCTGATGTATAATTTGGCTTTGCCTGCTCTGGTACTAGCATATGTTGTATTTTATGGAGAGGTTTTCTCCTCTGTGACTGCAGGAAGGTTCTTCTTTTTACACTGTTTAAAGAGTTCACAGCAATGCTAAATGCAGCTCAGATTGCCTCCGAGTCAAGGAGGTCTTAGCCTATCCCTACAGGGAAAAGTTAATAGCCCTTACAGTAGTGCAAGAAAATAGCTTTGGTCTGTAATCCTCTCCCACCTACATGCACATGTAGGCACACAGCCTTGTGGAGGAAAGCTTGTGAACAAGGATATTTTCACCATTTAGGAAAAAAATAAAAAAATATTGCCCTTATCTAACCAGGTTGAGGTAATTTACTCTTTGGCCCTGCTGAACATGAACGTTTGTCCCTTTTTGCCCTTACAGGCTGCAACCCTGCTTGTATTTTCTATAGATTTATCTCTGCTTTTTTCTTTCTTTGTGTGGGCTAACGTTTCCTCCTGACTATAATTCTCATTTTGTGTAACAGTGCCGTCAGATTGGAGTGCTTCAAAGTTCCCTCTATCCTATCTGCTCCAGAGCTAGGTGTTAGCAGTAGTTCCACTGATTGTTAATGAACTACTAATATTTCTTATACTTAAATAGAAAGAGGGCTACAGATAGATTTGCTGTGGAAAGCATTGTAAATTGTCCCATGTAGATTAAGATTTCAGACCATTCCACACATTCTAGGCAAACATAAATCTTGAAATTAATCCTTTCTTTCCCCAATATTTATTTGGCTTTCTCCCTTTCCCTTTTTCTTTTATGTGCTGCAATTTTATGTTCTCTGAATATATGTTTTGTGGAAAGGCAGTTTTTTGCCACACATGACACTGAAAGAATTTACTACGTAGTGCAGAGGGGATTGTTACGGATAAGTCAAAGAGCAGTGTAAGCAACTGTGATTTCTTCATCACCTTGTATTGACATCATGACATATTGATGTGATGGAGGCTTAGAATCTTGCCTGTTGAATATCTCAGTTTCCTAAAACTGCTTATCTCTCTGGGAATTATAGACTGTTTATGCCTTGTGCAAAAACTGCCAAATGTGATAGAAAAGCCACAGTGAGATTAACAGCACTTGTTTAGACCAGCTATAAAAATGCAGTGCTATTCTTCATGCTCATATTTTCCTAAGTATACTGGGTACCTACTTAAATGAAAACTTCTTTTCTGAAGCAGAAGATGGCAGCATATAGAAGAAAATACGTTATTTCATGATCCATTCCAATTTTTAGTTGCTTTGTATGGCTTCCATAGAATAACATCGTTAATAATAAAGAGAAATATTTTACATAATATAATTAGATGTTCCTGGAACCAAGAACGGGGAGAAAATGCCTTTCTAGCCTGGTACTTTGCAATCTCACTTGTCAGACACAGGATTTACCAGCCTTGCTCCAGATTCCAGAAGATTTAATCGTTGTTTATGTCAGATGAGGGGAAGTGCTGCCTACAGCCTGGAGTTTAGCCTGCTACCTCCCTGAGAAACATTTCCTCTTGGTTTATTTAGGCAGATCCCTGTTACAGCAGCCTAACCTCAGCATAGGGCAGAAGGAATCTGAGAATCTCTGTGCACAATACAGGGAATGTGCCTGCCTAACCTGGAGCTCTGGATTCAGCAAGTGCCTGGGAGCAGGTGTTGCAGTGATAAGCATGACTCATCTCTCTGGCTTTAACACTAAAATCCTTCACTGTTTTACTCCCTTTAGGAGCGCAGCCCATCTAAATGCTCCATGAGTGTATGCCCTGCCAATATTATGCTGCTCCTTGGATTGCATGAGTCTGAGCTGCAAGAAATCACAGAAAGCCCTGGTGAATGGCTCCCCATCCCAATGTGTCATTGTCATAGCTAAAGGAAATCTGTAAAGCAGCAACCAAGGGGCTCTTGGTTAACGTGTTACCTGTGAACAGCAATGTGGACAAGGGTGCATTTTACTGAGGAAGCTACCAGACCTAAATTTACAGTATTCTCTGTCTTCCTTCCTCTGTGCTCCTTCTAGATTCATAAGTATTTTTGTGTTTCATAGCAGGGAAAAAATACCATTTGAAGATTTCTTCTCTTAACCTTATGAAAGATTTTAAACTTAAGGTGTAGACAGATGTCTGCTTCTGCATCCCATTTTACTAGGAGAAAAGAACAATCTGTACTGGCACTTCCTAATTCACTTCAAACAAAATCCAATTAACTTGAATGTTTTAGATAGGTCTGAGTTAATTTCACCTATATGCCCTAAGCAAATTACCTAAAGGTCTCATTTCACATTGCATGAAGAACTTGTGGCTCCCACTGTTGCCTACAAGTATCACTAGTTATGGAGTGCTTTTCAACTCACAGCCATTCCACGTGTTGAAGGAGGATTAATGGAGATTAAGTTTTTTGAATGTGGTATCATATCCAAGTGCTGAGCACATCTGAAAGTAAACCACTTACTAAAATATTTTAGATGATTTTGATTACTTTTGTCTGCTGTTACAACTGGTACTGAAAACTCTGTAGGATACTTACCTGTGTTACATCCATCATACAGATGTACGGTAAGAGGGCACCCTGGGAAGATCCCTCCAAGTGGGTAGCTGATACCTATCCATGGAGCTCTGCATCTCTACAGCATGAGTGGCCGTCACTGCTTCAGTTAAGACCAGAAGATGTTGGTTATGAAGGTTATGCATCAGCAAAGGAAGGAACAACCTCAAAGCATGTTCCACAGACTGATACAGAAGGGGATCCCCTGGTAAGATTTAAACTTCAGGGAAAAGGCTTTCCAGTATGTACTTTACTGTTACATGTTAAATTGTACATTGTACAGTAAAAAACTACTGTGTACCTGTTCCAAAATGGGCTTTTAAAATTAATCCTATTACAATTTATTAAAAGATTGAAAATAACAAGGAAAATCTAGCAGGAGGGCAGCTATCACCATCATGTTAATAATGTTTGGGTACCACTCTTCAGCAGCCTATAATCCGTTTATTCTAAAAACACCTTTCTAGGTTGCGCAGTCCTTCCTGTACATTCTACAAATGAAGGACTGAGAAATTCACATTATCTAACTTGTCTATCATAGTGAATTTACTGGAAATGCAAATTAGACAGCCATCCTCCCATCCCTCAAAATATTTCAAAATAACTGAAGACAGGAATGCAAGTGTGGTGGCATTAAAAGATAAGAGGTTGATTTCCCTCAAGGCCATGTATTGTTTTATTTAAATATGATTCCAGACATTAGGGTCTACCATTGCCTCCTCTGATAATGGACTATTAAATTGCATATATTGAACCGCTGTTATTGTATAGTGCTTTCTCTATAGACTGCCTTTATCACAATTCAAAATATCATTTTAGAGAACTGTACTTCTGTAAAACAGACAGCCCTTGGAAAAGGGATTTTCTCAGACGAAAATGCATTTAATTTTTATCTGTGCTAAGAAAATGACTCCTATGCCTCAGTGAAGTGTTTGATATCCAAAACCAGACCTTGCACCCTGAAGAAGTATAGAAAATCAACTCGTTTGATCCTGTCTCCCAGTCCATAGGCTTTGGGGTGATCGTTTGACCCTGTGGTTTGGGCTGCCCAGTGAGTGTACTGGCCAGGATTCCAGCATATATACATCGTCTCCACTAAGGTGAAAATACTTGGGCAGCTCAAGCTCAGCGTCCCGTCACCCTCGCTCCCTGCGCACTGTGATCAGTGTCTGTATCTGACTAAGTATCTGAAGGTCAAAGTTTGTGAATGGAGGGCTTGCCTCTGCCTGCAGTGGAGCTCACAGGGAGACAGACACTGCGCTTGTGGAAACAGGACATGTCACACCCAGTGCATGTATCCTGTATTCTCAAACATGGATGGATACCTATTAAACCTGCAGCAAAAGCTACCTGATAACATTAAAGAGTATTAAACACTGTTCAGTGCCTAGAGGAAACTTTACAAGCTGTGCAGGTTGAAGCCATTGAGATGTAAGGATTCCTGAACAAACTGGACAAAGGGGCTTCACACACAAACACACAAGAACACCTTTTTCTTTTTGGTTTTTCATTGCCTGCTTTTTTGTAATGGCATTATATTTGTTCCTTGAAAAACACTAAAGGAATGTCAACATTGCTTGCAGCCCTGATCGTGCTGGGAGAAGCAGATGTTTTATAAATAATATCCCGAGTGTTACACAGAGTTATGCGTCAAGTATCCAAGTAATTCTCAGGGGCTTAATGCTGCTCTTTGATGATTTTTCAGATGGGTTTCAGGTTCTAATAATCCCCAAATTATGTGGAGGCTCTCCTCTCCTTGGTAGGAGGATCTGTTGCTGCTCCCCTGCTGAGGTCAGCCTCTCAACAGCAGATGGGACTCTTCTGCAGCAGGTGGCCTCAGTCCACCCTTCTCTCACTCCCTCCCCATCTCTCTCTTGTAGAGGGGGTATGTTAGTGTCATTGTTTTCAATTGTTTTTCCAATGAAGTGTGTCTGTGCCATCCAAATATTATCTGGAAGCTTGACTGTCTCCAAATATGGGTCCAGATGTCCAGCTGAGATACAGTTTCCTTCCCCTGCCAGTGCTGCAGCTGCGGCCAGTCTCACCCTTGAATTAAAGAGAGTTATCAGGCATCTCCATTGTATCCCTCTGGCTCTTTGGACCTTTAAACTTCTATTTAAAGACCAGAAGAGAATGAAAAGGGTGCCAAGGGGAGCCACTGGCATCCTACCCTTCAGAAATCCTTTTGTATGGTCCCCTCAGCTAGATACCAGGACACCTCATACAGCAAGGGAGCTTAATTAAATTTTAACATGGTCACTGCAGCGTTAAATGAGATGAGATTATGTAAACTTGCCTTCTTCTTTCAGATGAATATGCTAATGAGGCTTCAAGAGGCAGCCAACTATTCGAGCGCACAAAGCTGTGACAGTGATAGCACCAGCCACCATGATGACATTTTGGATTCATCCCTTGAATCAACCCTCTGAAAGGGACAAACCTTGGTGGAGGATTATGGTAAAATCTGTTTCCACTAGACCACTGCCAGTATTAATGCAGCACGCCGAGGTCCCTGAGTGAGCATGGTGTGTTGTAGGTAGGCAGGAGACCTAACTTGCAAAGTCAGGAAGAAAAATTGAAGTGGAAAGCTTGAATTAGTTTAATTTCAAGGCATTTCAATACCTATGGAGCCAAGTGAGACTCCGTTTGTCAACTGGAAAGGGCCCTAGACCAAGGGCATCTAAGCAGATTGCACACGTGTTAGCCAAACTGGAATATTTTTTTTCCCCTTTTCCTCTTTCTCTCTCTCAGCCTCTGTTTCTCTGTACAAGTTTACACTGCAATTTCTTCTGGTTTTTTCCTTTAGTTTACCCTGAGAAGCTGCATGAACAATGCAGTCTTCTAATTCTCTTCTAACCTCTGTTGTGCCACATGGTGCTGGTCACAGGACTGCAGTGGTGTTTTTGTTGTACGCTACTGCCCATTCCAAAACAAGTCAAAGATGATGGTAGTAACTCAGAAAGCACAAACAGTATTGTGCAATCACCAGAAAACATGACTGTGATATGCTGGATAAGTGCCAATTTAATTCTAACTGCCATGGTCACGGTGATGCGCTCCATCAAGTTTTTAGTACACAATTCACAGATTTTATAAAGTTGTTTTTACCACAAAGGTCTTTTTTAACCACCTGCCCACTCCTTAACAACAATTTTATACCAATTATTAACCAACACTGATTAAAGGCTTTTTAGGGCTTCATTTGTTTGAGCCTTTTCAGTGAAAGAAGGAACATTTCTTATGGTGCTGTCTCACTGCCTTAAAAAACAGATTTCTAGAACAGTTTTACAGTTGGTTTAATTCCTAAACCATTGGTAATTTACACTGTTTTTTTCTTCATTTAATAATGAGAAAACATCAGTTAACACAGTAGCCTCATATCTGTATATCATGATTTTTTAAAGTAATGGATAGGAGAAAGAACAGTTGCTATATAATATTTTTATCTTGTGAATAGATTGCTCTGCCTACCCTCAGAAATACACAAGGAACCCAAACCCACTTCCACTGCCACCTAAATGCTGAGGAAATCGGCTTAAATCCATTTGGTCCCATGGAATGGAGTTTTTGGAGGATAGATGTTTTGAATTCTTATCCAGCAGAGCTGGATGCACTTGATGCAGCATGAGCACAAATATATGTTTTGGGTTTGTTTTTTTCCTTTTTCTAGTTTTAGCATGTTGTTTTGATTGCTATTGTTGTACATGAAGAATTCAACATAAAAGAACACTGAAGCAGTGATGTCCACTGTGGAAGAGGAAGAGTTTATACTGTAAAAGTGGGTTGGTTTTGCACAGTCTACTGGGTGGGTATTGTAAATATTGGAGGAAAAAAAAAAGAAAAAAGAAAAAGAAAAAAAAAGCCTTGCACAAATCAAATCAGAAACAAGCAAACAAACAAAATTGTATTTTATTCTGTTGGTGTTAAGAGATGTTTCACTTGCTGAGATTTCCTGTATGTTGCAAACAAATACAGAATGCAAACCTTAAAAGCTGTTATTACCTGGTGTGTTTGTACCGTACTTACAGTTGTTATGACTATGCAGGAGCTATCAATGCTACAGTCAGCACGTTTCAATATCTATATGAAGCCAATACATTTGGGGGTGGGGGGGGGGTGGGGGGGGGGGAAGAGAAAATCTGAAAATGTTTTAAGTGCGTACGTCACGGCAGGCTACAACCAGATTGCATCCAAACTGCTCAGAATAATCACAAACGCTCTTTTACCACAAGAGACGTTCGGTTAAAATAGGTGCACATAAACAAGAAGGTATCTAAGGGCTTTGGCATTGTGTAGACATGTGCTGTACACCTCCAGGGATGTTACCTTCGGGATGTGTATTTGGTGCTATTATCTCCTTGTGGCCACCCTGTGGTCACTCGCTCTAAGACCAAGATTAACCAATGCAGTTTCCAAATGGCACTGAGCTGCATCGCTGAATCTAGAGGTTCCTACACGGTGCTATTGCCCTAATAACAACACTCTACTGATTTTATGCACGTAGGATTCAGTCAGACCAACATCACACCCCCCACGTCTGAGTCTGTTTCCGATGCAAAATGTCAGCGCATACATCTTGCCTGACTTGACTAAAGGAAAGCTGCTCTTTCCTGTACCTGTGCTCTGAGCAAACCTGCAAATCGTTTCCTGCCATATTTAACACACAAACACACAATACTACATATACAAAACTTCCTGCAATACATCTCAGTGAGTCCACCTAGTTTACAACTCAGAAATTGTTTGTGAAACATTTGTCTGTACACATTTTATATTTTGTACATTTTTGATGTAACATATCATGTAAATAGACAGAAACAGTGAAATAAATCATCTGAAAAGTTTTGTAGTCTTTGTAAAGCCCTAATAATAAGTATTTGGTGTCATCGGACTTAACTGGATGATGTATTTTCTATTGGTTTATTGTTCCTCTAGCTTGTAAACCAGCTTGCGTATATTTTTTTTGCAGGTGTGCGCACTGTATCTGTCTAAATTATTACTTTGCCATTAAAGTGGAATTATTTATTGAAAACACAGTCTGGTGTTTTTGCAGTCAGGACCATTTAACGGTTAGATATTATTTCAAATATAAAAACATACAAACAAAATGGCAAACTGAAGGATGCGATTTTCTGTATTCAGCAGATCTGGTCTCCGTAAAAACAAAATTAAGTACTGTTTCTAGTTCCAGGGATTCAGTATGATTTTTTAACGGCTGTTTTCATTGTGGGAACAGCTTGTGCAGTTCAGAAACAGCTTTACAGTCTCCCTGTTCTCAAGATTATCTTCAAATACAAGTCAGTTGATTTCAGTGGTGGTAAATCTGTACAAAACCGGTGCGGTATCATGCCTTATTTTCAAACTCGAAGGCCTTAGAGCTACTTCCTCAGCAGGTATACATCAATATGATTTAATAGAATTCAAAGAAAGAAATTAGAATTATGTTAGTCAGCTAATCACAGACTTTGAGGTCAGAAGAGATCATTATGATCCCGCAAGTTGTACAATCTCAGCTGTAAATCTCAGCAGCAGGTCTGTAATTTCTGAAATTGTCATATCCCTGGAAGGACCCTTAGACATAACAGTGCGGAGCAGAACATCCAGCACCTTGCTGTCATTATGGCTAGTTATTCACTGGGTGGATTTGTTTTGTAAGGGCTTTATTTGCAGTTAGGTCTTAAATCTCTCTCTTTTCAAGAGAAAAATACCCCAAACTGTCTTTTGCTATGCCTTTTCTTCCTAAAAACTAAATACTAAAAACCCAACCACAATCAAAAACATATTTTACATTTAAGTAATAGTCTTCCTTGCTTTTGTTTTTGATAAGACGAGCAGCTTGCTCAGTCTTAGCTTTTCATGATAAGACATGCCGTTCAGACCTCCAACACAATTTTTGCAGGACCCTCTGACTACTTTTTGGTTTGTCAGTGTCCTTTCTGAAGTGTGGGTATGAGAACTGCACATGGCATTACTGTGGTGATTTTACTTTTGCTATAAACAGAACTAATAGCACCTTCCTACACCCGCTTCTTATTTTCCCTGCTTAGGCTTCAGAGCTGACATTCACTCTCTAATTGCATCATCCTACTGCAGGCTCATGTTCAGTTAATTATCTACCAAGACCCTGATTTCTTTTCATGTTGCATCATTTTGAAATACTTTGTCCAATCCTGTCTGTATAAACTATGCTCTTTGTTCCTTAGATGTATGACTGCAAATTTATCTGCATTAAAAGAGGATATTCAAATCAGCCCACCCTACCAAATGATTCAGATCATTCTCTACAATCGGTATCTGTCTAATTTATCACTCCACCAGCTTTCCTGATTTCAAAAATCTGCTAACCATCATCTTGCTTTGTCTTCTAGTTTGTAGGTAAAGGTAGTAAGTAATGTTTTGTCAAGAACAGACTTCTGTAGAACCTGGTAGGACCCTCTGTGAAGGTTTCTGTTTTACAGCTACACTGTTGAGTTACTTACGTCATTGGTATATTTGTATTCCAGTTAACATGGGTATGAATATTAGAATGTCATACAAAACCATGTGTGTATAATATTATAGGGAATATATGATGAGTTACATGGCTTCTCTACCACTGCAGGTCTCCAAGGGTGGATTAGATTAGTTTCTGTCAAAAATTACATATGTAGAGCTGATCTTACACAGAAGGGGGAATAGACTAGATGACTTTAGTGATCTCTGTGCAGCTTTCCTATAATTCAGTGCTGCAGTCTGCACATTATCCAGCTGCCACTACTTAAGGGAAAAGATAGGAAATTTAACTGTCAAACTCATTCTGTGCCTACTCACTCAGCATATCTGTTAGCCTTCATCTGGAGACCTGCCTAGTGAATGCCCAGGTTCCCAGGGCAGGAACAGGAAAGGGAGCAGGATAGTACAGCCTCAGAAAGAAAAGGGTTTTTACCAAAGTACTTGAGACATTGCTCTTGCTTACAAGAACTCATTTTTTATACTATCATTAAATGCCACTGTGTTTCTCAGCATGCACTACTTTTTCTTGATAGCCGAATAATGTCACACAAATTAAATGCTACTACTAAGTCTGGCAACGCAGGAGCTACAGATGCACTATCATGGGAGAAATATATTGCCGGGTAATAATACTAGTAGCAGAAAATAGAATCTGTCATGAAAGATAAATTAACTAAGACCCAGGCCATGTGACCTTGCCTTTTTACACTAAATTGCATTTACTGTTCTTTGTTCAATTGCAACCTTAAACAAATGTTGATAAATAGCAATGAGTGAGCACACTGAATGAAGTCCTGGTTTTAGTAATAAATTTCATAAATGAAATAATGTTTTGCCTTTGTCACTGTATTTACTTGTGTAAGCAGTTTTTATTGAATCAGATTACATAATTTAGGAAACTAAAATGCATCTTGACAATTAAATGCCAAAGCTGAAAGAAAAGGCACCTGGTAACTGCTATGTAAGAAAATAAAGGATTTACATGGTGACGCGTAACCAGTGCTAATGGTTTTATCATGCCATAAATGGATGGCTCTGAAAGAACAAAGAAGCAAACAAAATACATGTCATCTGTATGACCAAGCCCCAAGGACTTAGTGAACCAAGTCATTTTAACTAGTGAACTCTATTTTAGCACTGATAATTCAATGCACCCTAAATATGTCCAGCTAATCCCGTGTTCTGCACTCTGCAAGTGCAATGAAGAGACATACGCAGACTGAAAAAGCAGATTCTTTAGTGCAGCTGTTAATGCAGGTAAGATGTTCCACTCAGGCAGGCCACATACAACAGAGAGAAGGCTTCTCGACAGCAGTCCCTGAGCTACCAGAAATAATTGGGTGGCAAAATGAATAATTTAGCTCCATCATTACCACACACTTCATGTAACTATCATGATCTTTAGTGTAGCCTGTCCCTGCTTATCCAGGTCAACCTAATGGCATTGTATTGTACTGCCTCTTGATTGTGGTAGGGGAAGTCACACTAGAGGCAAAATCTTACACCTTAACTAAACTGACATTACAGACCAAATATATTTTTCATCTACAGGAAATAAATCTAAAGGCCAAGTAAGAAAAAACTTTATTTCCTATTAGTAATTGCTGTGGTTAATCTCATTATTACTCAATATCTTTGTATTATTGCTTTTGTAGTGCCAATGTGACTCAAATACTTTAGAAATATTTTTCTTGTAAAAAAAATATCATCTTTCCAAGTGCAAAATCATAACTGCTCGTTTGAGAGCTGGTTAATACCTTGTTTCAGACTACCAGCCTATTTAACAGACTACATCCACACACAGTAAATTTCATTTCTAGCTTCAGGGTCTCTGATGTTAAAGAACATGTTTAATCTTACTACGCATTCCATGTAAGTGATGTTCCTTAATTTCTGTCCCGATTATAGTGTTAAGCACGTGAAGTGCCTTCCTGATTTAGACTTCAGTGCCTGCAATTCATTCTTCCATAAACCACTGTCTTTTAAGGATAGGGTGGTCAACTAACTGCTGCAAGATTCAGCTGAGCATTGTTTGTAAAAACTGCAGAATATTACACTGAAGAATTATAATTTAATGGTATGCTTATACACAGCATTCAGTAGGTTGCTATATTGCCTGGTGTAATGTTCTCTGAAGTTGAATAAAACCTTCATACTATGTTGCTAATCAGGATGGAGGGAGATCTCCTCCTTTTCTGGAGTGGAGCAGCTGCTAGCAATAAAACCTAAGTACCTATTTGTAGCTGCAGGACAAGAGAGAGGTTCCTCTACCTGGGGGAAGATAGATAAGCTATAGCATATATTACAGGGCATGCTGGAAGAAATCTGTCATACTGGGAAAATATCGGTATCATTTAGCTGTTACCATCCCTTGCTGTATACCAGAATCAGGTAATTTTTATAATCGGTCATATTATCTTAAGGTGTCAAGATATTTGAGGGGTTTCTGAACGATGCAGTAATGAAAATATAGGACTGAAACTCAGTATGAACCTTAGAACAAATATCTGTGCTTTAAAGGCCGTGTTATATTGAAACTTTCTGCCTAATGACCAGGGACAATACGGTGAGCAGAAATTACACCTACATTCACAGAAAGCTCACTGCTTGCTGAAGAATGGCGAGTCTTGATCTTGTCCTTCCTCTGGGGGAGCAGGATAAAAAGAAAATGGGGGTTTGGGTTCATTTGCCTATTCACATTCACAAAAAAATCCCATTGCTGCTGATTCTCTCCCTTCAGTTTTGTTAGCAGACCTGCTGAATATCAAACCACAGCTGGTCAAGAAGTTTCCAACTAACAAGCCTGTCTTTTAAAGCCAAAATTATGCACGAAAGAATATCAGTAAATAATCTTTGGATGTACTACAAGCAGAGGATATTTTTGGCCTTGTTTCTTGCCATGTCACCAGGCAGCTGCTTCAGAACCAGAATCACAAAGGTCCGCAGCTCTGGTAAAGTTCTGTTCAGGACCCACGGTGTGAATCTTATTGCTGCAGAGCCAAAGATGCTCACTGCAGGGATTCAGTGCTCAGGTCTCCTGGCAGCCCTGAATGCTCCCTCTCCAGCCAGGGGGGTAGGATTTCCTGGCATCCCTTTGATGCTGGGGAAATACCCATACTACACTCAACTCCCATGGAGGAACACCTCCTGAAGTTGAAGATGGTGTAAACTGTTAGGATGTGCAGAAGGGAGAGAGGACAAAGCAGATGGTTGTTCTGGTCTCTTCCAGGCACTATGAGCAAAGCTACTTATAATTTCTGGAATGAAAGCATGGAGCATTTCCTTCTATTGGAATTTTTTAGATAAGCTTTTACTGAAATTATTCCAAACGCACGCAGGCACACACAGAGAGGAATTTCCTGTAAAGGCCATTTCTATATTAAACCAGTGTTTTGGTGTTAATACAGGTTCCTTAACAGTTCATTTGGGCTGCAGTGGCAATGTTAACTTTGCTGAGGCAGACATTGCAGCTTGCTCTGGGAACCACCGTTCCCAAAGTGGGGAAGATGTGCTTAGAGCTCTCTCTAAAACTTGGGGTTTAGCCTTTATTTTTCTCTTGGGACCTTTTTTAGATAGGAAAATAGCTCCTGGCACTATCACAGGTCTTTTCCTCTACATTTTCCCTTCTCTCCTCTCTGCCCTTCTGCCATTTAGAACATCCCTTCTTCCTCTTTTGCCTTTCTTGTATGTCTTCCTCTTTTCACTGCTGTTCCTGTTGACACTCGGTTTGGTTCCCCTTCTCTCCCTGACACGTTTCACGTGTCCATCTCCTCACTCCCCAGAAGGCTGCTTGCTGCTCAGAGCATGCAAGGACAGCATCATGTCCCTTTCTGGCTCTGAACGCTGAGCATATGCTGTCGCAGCAGAGTGGTGTGCAGCAACAGCAATCAGCCAGCGACATCCCCTCCCGCTCACTGCCTGAGCGCTGGCTGTTCTGCCAGCGCTGTGGTAAGACCCATTGCAGCAGCAGGAGAGGACAGCAGGCTCTGGGAAGAAGCCCTGAACCTTACCCATGGCAATATGTTCACAGTGAAAAAGCTGAATGACTTGCAAGGTCATAGATTCTTGGTGCTCCTGTCCATTACTGTATACCACCCTGTCTGCTGGTCGAGAAATGGTAAGCTAAAAACCAACCTTTCCCCATGTTTTAGTACACTGCCAAACCCAAGTAGGTCCTATTTTGTAGCCTAGAGCAAGACTCGGTGGGATATAAGATGGGAGATCTACCATCAGCTAGTATATAGAGAAGGGGGAGCAGAGGCTCCAAAACTGTTCCTCAGCTCTCAGACTGTCTTTTAAGAGGAGTTTTATTCTCTTTCTTTATTGCTTGCCAGAGGAAAAGAAGGGTATCTGTACTGCCACCTCGGTGACCAGGAATGTGAATTTTCATTTCAAAAAACAGCGGAACTTCGATTCAGTTTCAGAAAGTACAAGCAGAAACATCTATCTCATCTTGAAAGTGAACCAAAGTCTCATTGGCAATTTGAAAGAAAATTAGAAATAGTCATGTTACTATAGTGATATTTGTTAAGTAGTCATTAGCTCTGAGCAAACACAGAAAACATTTTTCCATAGCTGTCACTGGAGTTACAATAATCAGATAATACTACTTAGTACTTGCTTAGTGCTTTTGAAACATCATCTTGAACTACTTTACAAAGGTCAGGACAAGCATTATTATTAAGGAATGAATGGGAAAGAAATCTCATTAACAGCAGCAGGGTGCAGATGACAATATAGCACAGCGTCACGCATAGACCTCTGTCTCAAGATGCTGCTAATGAAGAAAGCTCTAGAACTGATTGCCATTCTTATTATCTATCATCTCTGTATTGGGAAGGTCATGTATATAATATGCAGCTTCAGAACATTTTTTTTTTAACTGTTATCATGTAAGGAATTGCTTTCAATAAGTGAAAAAGATGTTGAAAAAGCCTTTTAGACCCGCGTAACTGCTTCTAGAAAATAAGAAACATTTTGTTGTCTGTGAGCACATAAGCATTCATATGTTCATGTACAGAGAAAGAGAGGGGGGAAAAGTCATTGGATTTAGGGATCTTAGAAAAGTGGATTTCATGGAAATGTTGATGTTACCTAAGTGATGAAGGAGCCTGAATTCTATTTTCAATAGTGGCTTAAGACTGGTTGAGTAGCTTCGTGTGATCCCTTGATAGTCTTTAAATTTATGGTAGTTTGTGACAGTTTTCCTCAAAATCTCTATACTTGAGGTTAAACGTGACAAGGGTAAGCATTTCAGCTTGAAGTCCCAGCAGCATTTCTGTCTCTGAATTCCAAATTTCAGCTCTCCCAGTTAGCTGGATTTGGAGGCCTCCATAGCTTGGTAGAACAGGGATTTCCTGTGTGCCTTTGGGAAACAGAGAAGATTAATCATCTCATATACTGTGATCTAATGTTATGTCTGCAAACGAGATTTCCAGGCAACTGCTAGACATATGTTTTTGCATCCCGTATTTTTAGTTTGATAATGGTAATCTTAGATATAACTCATTTACAGACTAGTCTAGACCAGCCAAAAGACTCGATTTTATTAGGATATGGTTAGGCAGATGTTCTGGCAGCAGCTTCTCCAGCAACTCCACTGAACATGCTCAGCCTAGCTTTCCTCAGGAGATGGCAGCAGCAGCATTCCTGAGATGGCTGCAAACATTTCCATTTACTTTGGGGAGCGTGAGGTGCAAAGCAATAGTTGGGTGGGAAACAACTCTTCCCTCCCCCTGAAAAATCCTTCCTGCAGCCATGTGGAGTGTTATGCTTAGAAATACAGACCTGTGGGTGTTTCTTGCAGTGTGTGATGGCTGAAGGGGTACAGCTAAAGAAAAATTAGAGTTAGCTAGACTTTACCTGGACATTAAATAGATAACCCAAAATCGGTGTTTCCTTTTGATTCAGCTGAACAAAAGGCACTTTCAGCAATGCTGTGGCAGGGTAGCACCATCACGCGTCACCACTGCCAACTCGCCTACAGATGTCTCTTCTGTAGATGCCACGGAGGGATGAAGAAGAAAGGTTGAGAGCAGGCTGACATTGTTTGGGCTGGGTCGTGAGCAGGATTTCACTTTGCCATGGGGGATGCATGGAAGGTGAGGGAGAAAAGAGCAGAGGGGCAATAACACGGCAGAAGCAGGCAGGGAGTAGACTAGGCTATTTTATGTTTTAAACTGTATGTTTTTCTGATGCTATATTGAGAGCACCTGAGCACTTACATATAATGATGAACACCTGTCATGTCTGGTTTGTACCATAATCCTTCCCACACAGGGAGGAGCAGGAGCAGAAAATTTTGTTTTCTGGAGACGTTTTCATTTGTTTGTCTTTAAATGCACATGCTGCTGCATGACTGAAGAGGTCAGAGGGTCTCAGGCAGCAGTAGGTGAGGAGCTCCATTGCAGTGCAAGGTTCCCAGTGGGGCTTGCATGGGCAGGATCCACCCTGCTCACAGTTGTCCTGTGCACCAAATGCACAGAGATATCAAGGAATGTCTTCGTCTCAGATGTACAGAGTGTTTTTTTTTAATACACCTTGGGCACAACTTCTTGAGCACTTTGATTATACCAATGTATTTAACTTTTTTCTAAATGTTATGGAAAGCCTGTATGTAGCTCAGAAAGAGGTTTGCTATGTATGCAGCATCCTGGCTTCCTGACAAAGGTAGCTATAGTGCTCCACATTACCCGGGTTTTTCTAGGGCTGTGGACTTCATGCTCAGATATACCACACGGCCTTAGTCCAGCTCACAAGTGACAAAAGCAAAAATAACCATTGCCTTGCTCTTACCCTCCACTCTTTTTGCCAATTGTAATTTGTGTTCCATTGTAGCCTGACACTTTTCATCGGTCCTTTGATCACATCCTAGTATGAGATGGTATTGGTGGCGATGACATAATTATCTGTGACAAAAGATGAGCTATGTGTGCTATTAACATATGGTTGCACATGAGTCCAGGCCATCAGATTATTATACTTTGTTAGGAAAAAAAAAAAATTACAGTCTCTGATCATTAATGTAATGGCTACTCAAAAAAACCCCAAACAAAACAAACAAACAAAACCCCCAAAACAAACAAAAAAAACCCCAAACCAACAAAACCCCAACAACCTCAACCCCCAAAGAAACGAAGGAAAAAAAAAACCCAACAGGAAAGACAATAATGCTGTAGGGTTTTTTCCTACTCAGTTCATCTACCCTGGCAGGAATCCCGCCTAGGGAGACAAGTTTTCCTACAAAAAGATGATATCTTGTCTCAGATCCACAGCTCTTCCCTCCCTCCATTTCTGCTGTCTTGTGTAGGCTGTAGGTTGCCCCGAGACAAGAGCAGTGCCCAGGTACTGAGTGACCTTCGGGGCTGCTTGAGTACATCAGCCAGGGTTAGATATTGAACACAAGTTGTTGACATTTTTTCCACTTACCTGTCCCAAAAGGCTACCACATCCCAAGGGTGGCTACACAGCCCTCTTCTGCCTCATGCTTATGGAGGGTGGAAAGGGGCAGGTTTTGTGTAGGTCCTAGCAGGAAATGTGTAGATTTGAGGTATACCTGTGACCTTAACAAATAAAAATTTTTAAAAAGAAAGGGGATAAGGGGGGTAGGGAGAATGGGTGGGAAGAAGGAGCTGCAGCCAGACAACATCTGCTTCAATGTGGAAGAGCCTGAACAGTTTTTATTTATTCACATGCTTGGGATGCCAAGTAGTTGAATAAGGAAGACAAAGTGTGCTAGAGAAGGACTCATGACTTTCTTTCCAACACTCCTAAAAGACCCAGCTCCTTGGAAGGTCAAAGTAGGTGACTTTTGAGGATATAACATAAATATGGTTTCTAAAATGATATATTTTACCCCTGTCTAGAGCAGGTGTGTCAAGGGCTAGACTTGACACTATGATATTTATATGACAGCTGAAGAACTATCATTCAAGAAGGCCACAGCCATGACTGTGATAGTAATTACCTGCAGGGCAGAAGGGACGGGAGAGCCTACAGAAGCAGAGGTAGTGTGTGGAGTGGCAGTCCTTGTCTGAGAACTGGGAAGTGCTTCTATACTGCCTTTCCCATCACACCCTTCTGATTTCAAATGGTTAATGGTGTGGAGAGGTGAGTGGTCTCTGCTTTGTTGTCTCCAGGTGGCACAGCTGGAACCTGGCTGGATCTAGTTCTCTCACTGCAGCTGACAGAAAGAGGTTATTATTAGTAGAGGACGGTTTTTGAGGGAATACTTTAGAGAAATCTGAAGTATTTGCTGTTACAGAGCTGCTCCCAATTGTCAGGACATTTTACATTCTTTTCTGTCTTTAGAAGTAAAAACTGAGCAAGGAAACAATTTTTTCATGTATCCTCTTCCCACCTGAAGTGGCAAATTGTAAGATCAGGAAGCTGAGTACAGATCAAAATGAGGGTGGCGAGACACAGGAAGAGCTTGCCACAAGATGCCATGGGAATTCCATCCTTGGAAATGTTCAGAACTTGAAAGGATATGACCACAAGCAACCTGCTCCAACTGCTAAGTTTAGACCTGCTTTGAGCAAGTGGTCAGACAACGCAACCTTCAGAAGCCAATTCCAATCTTGATCATTATGTGATTCTAGGAAAGAAGGATGAGAAAATAAACCAAAGAACCAAGACTGGCTCCATAAAAAGCACTTTTAATTTGTAAAATGAATTCCTGCAGTTAGCTGCAGCCAATTGAAATTCCACTTTAAAGAGAATAACCAGGAGCAGCAGCAACTCCAGTGTATGCTGCTTTTCAATCTCTCTTCACTACAGTCCCGTAAGAACTCACAGATAATCTTCCCATCTTCCAAACAAAAGTGTCTGTTCTTTGCTGTAATCCACCATCTGCAGCTGAAGTGCTCTGTCTTTACCAAATTTTCAGCCTTATTGCAAGACATACCGATTGCTCCCTGTGGTGAGAGTTATTGATAGTCCTTGATTATTTAGTGTGTGAGATGGATGAGTGAACCTCTAACGGAAATGTTCAACATTAAGAGTTTACAATTAAATTTAGTGACTCTGATAGACAAGAGGCTGACAGCTTTATAGACTCATATGCTCTAGTAACACTCTGCACCTAGGAAGGGTGCATTCTGATTATTAATTACTTGAAACAGGTTGAACTTTGAGATGTCAACAGTCACAGGTAATAGCACTACTTGGATTGTAATGTCTGGAGGTGGTCCCTCCAGACTATGAAGGTGATAAGATCTTCAGAAGGTTGGGTGGGGGGAAAAAAGGGAAAAAAAAGAAGGGTACATAATGGCAAATGAAAAATGCATTGGCAAAAGTAAGTGATTCAGATTTTAATAAGCACATGGGATTATTCAGACACTTGCAGGTTCTCAATTAATTGTAAAGATTTGGCTATATGTGAAGAACCTCTTCATTCTTCACAGTGGTGATTCAAAAGACGTAAGGATTGCTGGGAGGTCTGAAGAATAGAATTGAAAATAACACTCAGGGTATTATATAGGTAAATACTTTGCATTCAGCTGGTATGACGACAATTCCAATTCAAAAAGGGTAGTAGAAGAAGAAAATGATTAACAGCATGTGAGTGGAGGTGAGATAGCCAGGGAATTCTTGGGAAATAAAAGATCAGTAAAAGGGTATAAGCATATCATAAGCCATGAACAATAATAACGAACAAAGCAAGAATGCTTTTAATTTCCTGTTTCTGTACTACAAGTGGGGAAGGAGGAGGACAACCAGAGAATCAAATTATGAGTTGACAGTCTGATGCTGTTGATAGGCAGGATGTATTAGACAAACACAGCTGGGCAAAGGGTCTCAGCCACAAGTGTCCAAGCCCAGGATAACGAAACATGTCTGAAAAAAGGAAGTTCCCAACTGCAGTAGGCCCACCTACAGTTATTACCAAGTGAAATGCTGAAACACGATGGTCACAATCCCCACAACATGAACACCAGCACTAGGCATTTAGCTGAGTATTGGTCTCAATATCCTTTTATCAGTTCTAACTGAAAATGACTGGCCTACCCATGACAAGAAAGGACAACGCTTCAAGTGATAACTATATATTTTCCTGTTACTCTGGAAAGCTATATAAGCATAGCAAAGCACAGCTCTTATATGGCCCTGGGAGGCTGCCTGGCACATTAAGGAAGGCAAAGCCTCCAAGTGTCTCCAGCTGCGGCTCCCGGACCACATGCTCTGTCTCAGGGAGATAGTCTCTTCCCCTCTTCATCCCTGCCACACAGCTCATCAAAAGATAGATACTAAAGATGATCAAATCTCCTCTTGCTGTGATATGAGACTTTTGGTTTTGTGGCATGGTTGATTTAAAGGGGAGAAAAACCTAGAAGATCCCAGCATTGATAACAAAAAGGCAGCCAGGACTCACACCACCTGTTTTCCCCTGGTGCTTTTCTGTAGTGCTCGACTGGGTAGACTCTGGCAGCAGAAATGCGCATTCTTTGACACAGCAGGTGGTTTTAGTGACAGTCTTCAACTTTGTTTAGCTGTTATCACAGAAAATCAGATTTGCTATGACTTTGTGCATGAAATAGTATTGCAGCAGTTCACCTTAATTAGACACAGAAACTAACTTTGGACTCCCCGTTGTCCTTCTGGATAGCAAGATCAGCCAAAAGTCTTGTGCCCATGCTAAATATTTGAGATTTTTTTTCTACCAGTTTGCTTTGTGTGGGCATGAAGACACGGTGCAGGCAGAACTGGCTGCATACTGTCTCTGGCTTGTTAAAAGTTTCACAGACAAAGGACAATGACAAAATGGTAGTGGGCCTTTGCCTTTGCCTGACACAAGCTCATGACTTTGCAGAACACTTTTCAGTTACTGGACCTATTTAGGCATTCTTCCCACTCTGCAGAAGAGTTTTCACTTCACAGAAGTCTCTTTCTCGAGCATGTACTCATAAACTGACCTATGCCACCTCTTATTTTGCTCATCAAATAAATTCTCAGAATCTTTTTCAAAAACTTGGGGTGTTTTGGGTTTTTTTACTCCTTTAAACCATTTCCTTGTTCTTCTCTGACCCAGTTCTGCTTTACAAACCTCTGTCTTGAAGTCTGAGCTTTGGAACTGGACAATCTATTCCAGGCAGTGCTGTTGGTGCCACCTTCTAAATCCACACAATTTACCCTGGTCAGTGTTACTTTATGTGTGCAACCCTTATTCATATGTTTTTAAATATGTCTAGTATCATTCATCTCACCATTAATCTGAGGCCGAGGTCCTATTGAAGGGTCTGACATTATTCAGTTTGCCCCATTTATTCCTTTTAAAACTAACATAATTTCTCAAGCAGTCTAAGCTTCCTGAAAATTGCTATGATCAGTGTTCACACAACTCTTTTGAAAAATTCTTGCATAGAAGAATTCTGTGGTTTTTAAATTGCTTCTATTGAATCCCTGCTGTTTAACACAATCCTAAAGGAGAGAAAGTACTTTATCATCATATGACATAATTATATTATTTGTCATCTTTTCCTACTGCAGATAAATGTACTTCTATGCTCTGCCTTGTATCTATGATTATTGACAATTCTATCATTTCTGTTAATTCTTGGAACTTTCTTTGTTCAGACTCTGCTTTATGAACTCATAATTAACTCAGACCTTTCTGCAACAGGCTGCTGCTTCTTTTGCCTTCCTTCTCAGTGTTCCTGCATTTGTTGCTTCTGATTTGTATCAGTCAAAATATCAGAAAGGTCTTATTTTGTGAATATGTCTATAACATACATAACAGAAGACAAATATTTCTGACTTATGTATTGATATCGACACATGTATACACACACAGAGACACATAAATAATTGGGGGCATTATATATGTATTATTTAAATTGCATATTTTCCCACTTTGTCTCAACTGATTTTGTTTGCCATTTTGGTTTCCATCTCAGTAGAGGGATTACAGGTTTGGGTGTCGATTTTAAGTTGTCAGTCATGTTCACATAGTTCTGTCAAATTACTTTTTCCAAATGATTCATTCCTTTTACACTGTTTTCAGTTTCAAGAACACTATTTGTTACAAATAATATTTTTATTTCTCATCCTGATGCACAAAGCCAATGTAAAAAATCATGATTACATCCACGTGACCACATAGAGCACAGTGAGGTCCTTTCTGTGATGCCAACACATCACATGTTATGGCTAGTTTCTGGCTCTGTGATCCAAACCCTAATTATCTGGCAAGATGAGGCCTAACACAAAGTTCCTTTGCATTGGATGAACACATCTGATTTAAGACATGTACGTACAAAGACAAGTTAGTATTGGCAGTGTCACACAGAACAGAAGCCCTTGTGATAATGCAGTATTCCTTCATGACTCTAAGTTATCAGTAGATGTGTAAAACGGTACACATCCTGTTCTCTAGTCTGTTTTTTTGTCATTAGAAGTGAATGCCAATTACAGCTCTAAGTCTTGGTAACAGTTGATACTTAAGAATCCAAGACACTGTGTTTCCCAGATATGAGACGATAATTTTTGACCCTGTCAAACTCCTGCCCTTCAGCCCACTTAATTTGCCTGAAATTGGATATACCCTATAGCCCTAGCAAGCTGGCCATGCAAATGTTCCCAGTAATACTTGCTAGGTGAAATGTATGCCCTTTAATGAACATTTCTGATTCCTTTTGTTCATTAATCAGGTCCCTGATATTGCTCTATAGGCAATTAGAGATTTTTTTTTTTCTTGCTCCTCATGTGCTTTGATGTCTTGATTAATTTTGTTCGCAAACCTTATTTTGGCAGTCAGTTCCTCTTTTCATCTTTTCCCTTACTTTGTTAAATAACTTCTGATTTTTTTTAGCTGGGCTGTCCCATGAAACTTTTCATTATATTGACATAGATTCCATACAAATCATATAAACCTTTCACCATGCTGAAGGCTAACCAAATGTGCTAGCAGGAGAGACAACAGCAGTCTTATAACAATTACTTAGGCAAAAATGAAGCAGACAAAAAAAAACCCAGCAGTTTTTCTCTTCAGGTGATAGTGAAAGACAAATTAATTCCAAGAGACCACCTACCTGTGCTCTTACTTTAGCCCACTTCTGAGTTTCTCTAAAACAGCCTAGAGACCACAAAGATGCTATATTGCAGCATCATTAGGCCACTGTCTTCAGTGTATCCTCATTACTGATTTCACAAACCTATTGAATCCCAAAGTACAGTAGAGGCTACACTATAACGTAGGGGTACCCAGCCAGCCTTAAATGAACTCACTTGATACTACAGTCTGCAATGACCATAGCCCTAGAAGTGTAATTTACTGGAGAAGGCAAAGACAATTAGCTTGCTTTGACTTCTTTGCTGCTTCCTTTCCTGCTGTTATGACTCAAGCGATCCTGATCCCTTTTTTTCTTTTTTCTTCTTTATTTGTATCAGTTCTGAAAACTGGTTCTGACACTGCAGTACCTCACTGCAGACCTGCTAGTAGCTGTACTTAGAAAGTGGCTCCTTGTGTCTCTGCCTCAGGGAGATAGCACACCATCTGCTGTCTCCTTGTCCTTTCCAGGATGTTCTCTCAATTCCATTTTGGGGAGAAAGCATCTCACCAAACTACATTCTCATCTGCAAACTTGTTTTAAACGTTACATCCTTGAACTAGAAATTAATCTAAACTATTATTGGAAATCTTTGTTTTAACCAAACACTGTCAAACTGACTATTCTTTCTTGAATACTGATTGATTTCTTAAAAGTGTTGAACTTGACCTGAAACTCAAAAAGACCCCCAAAAATGAAACAAAAACCCCCAAGCTAAAACCTTAAACCTTCTAAGATAAGTGCTGAACTGTTTTGGACAAGGCTGTCTGACTTGTTTGTATAGATGGAGCTCTCTTTTATGGTCCTATAGCTGAGAATTATGTGACTGTGTCTTACTTTCCCATTTCCTTACAGTAGCTTTCCTTCCTTCTTGGCCACGTAGCACCTACAGAATCAGCTGCCATTACCATGTTGATGACCTAATGATCTAACATGTCAAATTCTTGTTTTCCTCTGCTGACCAGAGTGCAACCATCCTTCTCTATCTCCCTGTCCTGGTCATGGTCTTGTCATTTCCATTGGTTATGAGACACAAATCTCTCCCGTTTGTCAGTGACCAGTTCTTTCTCCTTTGAATCTTTGTCTTACCTTATGCTGCATTTCATCTCTACTTTTTGGGCTAATTTATCACTCTTCTGGAACAACCATGATTTTGCACTTCATATACAGAAAGTTTCTCCTGGCTTGTGGTAGAAAAAAACCACAGCTCATCCATTGTCAGAAATAACCACTGTGGTTTATCATTACTGAACTCCCTAGTGAATACAGCTGCTAACCACATTTTTTTAAGGAAATATTTGAAAATATATAATAAATCTGCATGGTCTTGCGTATAAACTAAGGACCTACCCGGTGTTACGAAGAATCTCTTCCTTTGGTGGTTCTATTTTTATAATTCATCAGATGCAATATCTAAAATTAGCCAGTGGCCACTTGTAGAGGAAAAAATACTGAGTTAGATAATATCACTGAATTGCAATGTTAGGAAATTTCTAAGCTCTGTGCGAAATTCCATACCCTTGACAAGTCATTGTACCCCAAAATATTTTGAAGGGGTTTCCAAATGAGTTGAAGAGCGGGCATGTATTATAACTGATATTTTTTCATTCTCCCTGTCTACAGCAGTAACAAGTAATGGTAACTACAGAAAACATTTTAATGATATAGACAGCTGGATAGAAGTCATCAGCTAATTTCATGTTGTCATAAATGCTTTTACACGATTTCCAGTTTACATAAGTTTATTATTATATTACAACTTGGAATTAATAATCAGATGAAACAGAAAAGACTTCTTAATAAGTATATGTTTGATGGGATAAGAATAAATCCTTGAAGATAAGTAAAAACATTGCAAAGACATTTATAAAATAACATGACATATTTAAGCATTCAAATCAGTAGAACTACAGGAAGACTAAGGTGAGGTAAGTAAATAGCAGCCAGGATTTAAACTCCCTGTTGCACCTCTTTGTATTGCAACAGCATGATAGCACTGATGTGGAACTGGACTTACTAGCTCTGAGGATCCACCACTCATAAAATTTTAATAACCTTTATAACATGCAGCTTTTCAGAGATAAAGAGCCTGGCTGTAAAATTACAAACAGTCTTTGTGTAGTAAAGGCTTAATATGCAGAATAGCATCTGGACTAAGATAGGCGAGAAGAAAATACACATGCCCACTCCAGAATTAATCAGAAGACACTGTAAAAATCTTGGCTTTCAACATATATTATTGGGGGAGGGGAGGTTGTTGTTTTTGTTCATGACACTTATCACAAAACTTGATTCCTGTCAGAATCCCCTTTGAAGTACAGAGGTGTTGCTATTAAAGCCATAGTCCTATTTTAGTACTCTAAGCCAGCCTCTGCTTCAATTATTCATATGTACTCCATATAAATTGTACTTGCAGGACTTGTGCTCTTGAAAACAGAAGCTCTTTAGGATAATTTCTTAGCCCTGTCCTTCACAATATATGTATATTCATAGCTCTTTAGTGTAGGATCTTAGCCCAATCCTTTCTGATATATGCATCTGCATAGCTTTAATTCAGGAGTAAGAGATTAGAAAACCAGTCATAGCAGTGAGGACAGTGATGAGGAAAAGGTGATGTTTGAGTGAGAAAGAGGCCCCTCAGCTGTGTGGAGGTGACACTGGAGGCAATGTTGAAGGGGAAGACAGAGGAGAAGAACCAGAAGAATGGAAGTCAGAAAGAAATAGGAACACTGGTGAGGAAATTGCAAAGAACCAAGCAGCGGATAAAGCACAGATCTTCACCAAAGATGCAGGTGGGAGCAATCAAATCCCAGGGAAGAACCTGGTCCTACCAAGAACATGCCTGCCAGCAGAGAAGCTGGAAGGGAAAGGAGGAATGAAGCTGGTGTTTGAGAGGACAGCATTTGCCAAAGGCTCATGACTGAATGAGAAGTCTGTTGGCAGACAGCAAGTCTGCATCAGTGCTAGAAAAGGTCAGCCAAGATGTAAACTCTTGGGTT
Organism: Falco biarmicus; assembly: GCF_023638135.1. Taxonomy (NCBI): domain Eukaryota; kingdom Metazoa; phylum Chordata; class Aves; order Falconiformes; family Falconidae; genus Falco; species Falco biarmicus. The sequence goes on along the minus strand of NC_079292.1, from coordinate 31,925,459 downwards.
TGGTACCAATTCATTGCCTTTCTAAGAAGGCCTGCCCCTCTCTTTCTGTCCTGCAGCTTTCAGCATCCTGAAACTAATGTACTGCTCTCCATATACAGCATTATGTAAAAAACCTTTTTTTTTTCCTGTTCAGTCTCCTACAGCGTGCCAGGTGGCATGGAAGGCAGAACAGTTGCACAAAATGCCCTTTTTATATCAGGCAGCATTTAAAACACGCTGTTCATTGAGTGTGGCCCCGTTCCCACTGAAGTCGGTGGGTGCTATTGAGCAAAGCTACTATGATGAGATTAGGCCTTATGCTTTTGAGGCACTGCCCCATTATAGTCCACACCTCAAATAGCATCTTTCCTCTAACAAACAAGCAGGGATGGATGGGAGCAAGCTGCTTCCCTGGCTGTTTCCTGCAGCACTATTTTATACCCACCGTCTGCCCACCCATCTGTTCAATCCCTGTTACAAAAACTGAAAACATTCCTGCTTTTTAAATGGGTGAAAAATGCCTCAAGAGAGGAATAGTTACTGTGAGATCTCCATGGAATTACTGCAATAGTTTTCTGAATTAAAGGAGATAAAACCAGGAAATTAGGAAGAGTTTTATTTGTTTAAGGATACAGTCTTTCATGAGCATTTTGTGAAAGAAACATATTCTGTCAAGGAATTATCAAGAAGCCAGTGAACAACTCTGGTGCCACTCAGTCTCCATTTATGGACTCCTAGGCTAATCTTGAAGTGTTCAGCAGAGTAAAACTGCTGGCTGATGCTTCTGGGAGCCTTTACCTGTAAAGCAAGCTGCAGAGTTCAACCCCGAGTCCACAGAGCCGCCACAGAGGTTGGGCAGCCACCCGCCCTGGGGAGCACTCCACAGCCAAACTCCACATGGTGGCACCATCCGTCACTGGGTAGCTCTGGCCCTCTATGGACCTGGCTTTAGCCACAGGTAAAGCTTTGTTGCTCGTGACTAGGCCCTTGCTCACAGCTACTGTGAGGATGGCAGGCTGGTCTTCTCCTGACTTGGGAAACAAGGACAAGGCAGAATTCAAAGATGGCAATGAGAGACTGGGAGAGCTGCTGCCATGGGGGACCCTTCCAGGACTCCTGGGCCCCTGTACAGGCAAGCCCCAGTGGGGAGCGGTAGATCTTGGTGACTCAGGGTGATGACTGCTTAGCTGTATTATCCAGGGCTGCTTCCCTTAAAAGAGGAACACTCCTTGCAATGACCAAGGCTGGTGCCTTGGAAAGGCGTCTTCAGAAAGCCAGCAGACGATAGGAAGGATCCCTTTTAGTGAGGCTATGGTCCTTCTGTAAGCTGAGAGGGGAGAAAGGCTTTCAGGCCAGAAAGCAGGAAAGGGATTTTCTACAGCAGCCAGATAAGGAAGTCCATTAAGAAGCTCCTTGAAATGATGAAGTAAGGCTACTTGGCATTATGCCATGGTTTGGAGTGGCATATTGAGTCAGAAAAGACTTGGCAATACTTGGGGAAGGAGGGAATCTACTTGCTTTTAGATACAGTCATAAGCATCGCCTTCAAATAACCCAGACTCCTAACTTGAAGTCTCACAGCTGGCTTTGCAAGTAGCTGGGGGATATTTGCAAGAACTCGGAAGAAAAACCTGTAGCAGGAACTATGCCTAACTATGTACGGGGAGTGGCTCATTATGTTTTATGGCTCCTAATTTTTGCTCTTCTGGTAATTAAACCAGTTCTTTCACCAGCTATACTTGGGGGGGTGGGGGGGGTGGGGGGAAATAGTAGACTGAAGACCCTCCTCATGACTGCTGCTGGGACCACCTTGGCTAGTGCACAGATGAAGGTGGGTGGAGACGAAGTGCTTGTGTGGAAGCAGACCTGGCTGGAAAACAGCTTCAAGAGATCATGTAGCTCAGAGCTGTATGTGCCTTCTTATGAAAGTAGCCAAGTTCAAGCAATGTCTGCCTCATATGGCATCATGATCTAGTCTTAGATTAGGACCTGCTACTAGTCACAACTGTTCATTTTCATTTAAAAAAACAAAAAAAGAAAAAAGGTACTTGCTCTTTGCCAGAGTGGGCTGGTGCTGACTTTTCCTGACTTTTTATAAAGCCAAGACAGCTCAGCACCCTGGCTGTTTTTCATGCCATGACTAATGCCAGCTAGTTTCACTGAAATCAAGGTTTATTGAGTCTCTTTAAACATTCCTATTTGAAGCTTATGGTTTAAGCCCTTATCCGTGGAAAAGGAGTCATACACAACATGAAAATTAGTTTTAGCTTGAATCACTGAATGTGGATCCAGATTCCAATAACAAATAAGTCACTGGGATTTGGGGTATTTTAAAATATGAGTTTCAAATCAAACTGCTCTGTCGACATTCTTTTCCACACAGAAAGTATCTTGCCACATTAAAGAACAGGCTTATCAGCAAATAATGTGCTGCAACAAAGACAGTCTTTTCCACTAGGCTTGTCTCCAATTAGAAAAATAAATATTAGAAAGTACTGAGGAGCTGCACTGAGCAGGAAAAAATTTACCCAAGTTTCTAGCTGAAAGGATACTGTCTACCATAAAATTTGGCATGGAAGAAGGTTGAATATTGCCTTTGGTACAAATGGTGCTAAAATTCATCTTAAAAGATTGATCCAACAACAATTACTCTCATTTTGTGCCATTTATAGACTACAAGTTCCACTCTGCAGTGCTTCACAGTGCTGCAGAGCAGAAGGCAGTCTGCAAGAGGTGAAGCTGAATGTTGGGAACTGTAGTTTGTGAACAGTGCATCTCCATATTAGAGGTTATTATGAAAAAAATGTTTTCTGCAGGCAGACTGCAATATTTCCAACAGTTTCTAACTTTCAGTCTGCCTAACATTAGTCTTCTGATGCTTAGTTAAAAGGGAAAATTCTTCTGTAATTTGAACAGAAAGTATTTTACAAAAAAAGGTGAAATAAACTTTTGTAGGTGATGTGAGAACTTTTATTTTTATAAAATTAATTTCTTGTCAGGTAAGCAAAAATAGATGGAATAAGACGACTCATAAACTCTGTGTAAGGAGCTTGTGGAATGCATGGTTCAGTCAAATGTATCTATTATTTTCTAAACTCAAATATCCCTGCAATTCTGTCTGAGCTTACAGAAAGTATAGCTGGCCAAAAGGTACTCCAAATACTAGAACAGAGACAAAACCAGTGGGGATTTGGGGAATCGGAGCCTGCTTTGCTGTTTCTAATTGGTATTTGGCCACTGAAGTCAGGGTGTCTGTGGTACGCCTGTGCCAGGAGCCCAGGCTGGTGCGCTACAGCCAGAGCAGGGCTCTGGCTCCCAGGTGCTGTGGCCACTCCTTGTGCTGCCCTGCTCTTCCCAGACCCTGCTGCTTGTATCCAAATCCGGCATGGCTCACGTAATCTGCAGATACTGGCGCTCGGCAGTCATTGCAGACCCAGAGGCCTGGAGTTTCAGTCCCAGGCTCTGGGGGTGCATTATGGGCTAAATGAGATCTTGCACTCTGTGGTTAAGACTGTAATTGCCTTTGTCACCACTGTAAGGCTGCAGCTACTATCCATCTCCAGTAGATATAAATATATGTGCTGAAGGTAAGTAAAGGAAATCTTAATGTGCATGGGGTGGGGAAATATAGTTGGAAGTCTTTAAAGAAAGATGTGTATTAAAATAGAAGCTCCTGACTCCTACAGCAAATAACAGGTTTTCAAGAGCATTTTCTTTTCTCCTGTGTTGGCAGCCACTTTGTTAGATAATTGCTGTATTCCAGCCAAATGATAATGCTACACAGCTTCTGGAGATTGTCTGGTGCTTATTTGGGCAGGGAGTTTGTCCATTTTATACGGGTTACAGACAAAATAATAGGAAACTTCTAGCGTTCTGTCTTTACTGCTGTGCATACTTTTGGGACTTAGATATCAGTTTTGCTGGTGAGATGTCTGTTTTCTAGTATCTAGCACAAGTGGTTGTGCTAGAGATGTATTTATTTTTTTCTGGAAGAGAAGGGTTCATAAATTTTTTATACTTATTAAGATGGGCTTTATTAAAAATGCAGGGAAAGGAAGAAACAGTGAAGTAGTCTTCTTCTAGACTAGGGGACTATGAAAGCAAGTAAGGAACTAAATTGTTGGGGTTTTTTCTTCTTCTCACTGGTCTGCTACTACTTATTATAGTGATGGAGGAGCACATCTACCTTCTTTCCCCAGATTCTGGTTTTATAGGAAGCATGTAGCGTGGAGAAGGACAGGCCGTACAGTGTGTTTGCCAAGCTGAGACGTGAAATTAAACAAAACAAGTTGCAGCTCTTTGCAACAGCCTCCTAATAACTCCATGACACAGTGGAAAGGGGCAGTCCTGTATCTCTTGTAAGACTATTTCAATCAGCTGGTCCAAATGCCAAAGTAAATCTCTACTGATTTGCCAACAAGCGTGTTTAAATGCAAGCAGTGCTTAGTTTGCTCAGCAGAACCATTTAGAAGACCACATGGTGAGGCAAATTTGGCACTTTTTGCAGTTATGACAAAGTCTGGTACAGTAGCTCAGTACCCTGACAGGATACAGAGAGTGCCAGGTATTATTAAGGCTCCTGATCCATCCCTGAAAGTGCTTTAGGGCAGCATTTCCTTCACTGCAGCAAAGCACTGGGATCACAGTCAGGATTCAGCTGGCCAGGGTATACCTGAAAGTTTTGTCCTCTTGGCTCAAGGTCAAATCCTAAGTCCTCATATCATGCATGCCAGCCTTATCTTCTCTTGTCTGGTTACATAAGGTCACCTAAGATCCCTTTTTATAAAACGACATGAGGTAGATCACGGTCAATGGCTTCTTAACGAGGTTTTTAGAATAAAGACTTAGGGATTTAATAGGGCAAAGGACCTCACCTTCATCTTTGAGTATATTTTTCTGAAAATTGAAGCCATTTGCTTCATCTGAGTGTAGAAAACCAGCCAAAGTAACTTTCTTCCAATGATAGGTCATTAAAGTTCTCATATTTAACATCAAACTAGCTACTGTTGGCTCCTTTTATAGAAACTGGTTGTTCTAGAGAGCAATTCATCTCATCTGAAGAAAGACATTTAATGTAGGTCAAATGAATTGCTCTTTGGAGGCATCTATTTTTTTTTCTTGACTATAAAGGGAACTTGGGATGAGTAACTCAGATGCCTGAAAGTGAAAAATCTAAGTCAGGGGGAGATGAATCTCACTTGGAACAATGAGCCAGAGAAAACTCCACAGCAGGTGTTACCAAAAGATCAGTTGAAGAAACTTTCTAAGACTTGTTTTGAATTTTAGAAAGCAAGCATTCCTTATTACAGTGCTGGGAACATGGGGATATCTCCTCCCAATGGGCTCACCTTGTCCTCGAATACTTGTCCCTTATATTCTGTATAATCATACATATGCATTAAATTTCCTCGAATTCCATACATATTCTATTGTCTTCCCAAGATTGATTTGCATTAGTCCCTCCTTCTTTTGCACATGCATAGTCTTCTGAATTGAGTCGAAGGGCTGCTTTTGCAACCACCAACCCAAATCCATTTCTAGATACTTCATGACCTGTTCATCTTAGTCTTCTTACGATGTTCTCTTGGCAAAACCTGCTAGGTTTCCATAAGATTCAGTTACATGTTCTTTTTCATCCCAGGTGTTCCTTTCAAGTTGGATCATAAACCTTGTCCATACAATACCAGGGCTTCTTGATCCCAGTTTTAACAACTACACTAGTACAAGGACGTCTTGATTACAATTGAATAATTATACTAAGGTTGTAAGTATACTAAGGTTATACATTAAACCTAAGGTTATACCTATACTAAGGTTATACATTAAACTTCTGGCATCGCTGGTATCACAGGGACATGTGATAAACCTCACCAGGAGACAGACTGCACCAGTATAAATGGTCAGTGTACATCTAATTAATATTTATTTTATGTTATTGTTTGACATACTAGTAATTTCTTAATAATAAATCCTTTCTCTCTGGCTTTATGGTGCCCATATTTTTTCTCTCTGCATTCTCAGATGATCTCTTCTTCTCCTGTCTGACAGTTCTTGGTTTTCCCTCTACCTCACTCTTCCTTTATTAGGTTTCTCCTGACCATCTCTTTCTCTCGACCTCTCTTGCAGACAAGAAGGGAGAGGAACCTTATAGCTGTCTCATGCAGAACCACATGAGCTCACAGTTCATCCCATACTGAAGAGCTTTAAGGAGTTGTACTTGTGTGGAGGAGGATCTGGCGGTTTCAGCACTATGGGCTGTCCTTGGCATTGCCACCGGTGCTCTTATTTGAGAGACTGGCTTCTTTTATCCCTTGTCTGATTTTGGGTTTTGTATCCTATTTTTATGACAAAGGCAACTGTACCAGCTTCCTGCTTCTGCAGGTGGAAGCAGCTGACTGGGAAAATGGCACAGCCTGCTCTGAACCAGGGAGAAGCCAAATCTGTTTGGCAGGGAGGCAGCAGGGACGGCTGGAGGCATATTTTTTTTCAGACCAGGGACTCTTTAACCAAGCCACTACTTAGGGGCAGATATTCCTCTTTTGCTATAACAGCTTATTTGGAAGAGTTTTAGGTAGTGAGACCTGTTTGTAATTTCACCTGTAAGTTCACTGTACCTACAGGAATGCCCCTTCCACATGGATTATGGGTTCTGCACACTCATGGCACAGACCCTGGGAACATCTTCCTCATGGTCATTCCTCTTATTTTTAAAGTAATCTCTTCTAATATCCTGAGTGACTAATGGTATTCTAATTCATATTCTTTGACTTAACTTATTCATCACCCCTACCAGAGTCCCATATTTAGAAAAAAACACAATGCAGCATTTTTCCCCTAGAACAGCAAAAAAGTGAATGTTTTATTATGTTCCCTGTAATATATTTGTAGAAGTGTTCTATGTAAGTCCTTGGAAAGATTACATGGATGATAGTTGTATGAAGTTTTAATTGATGCGGCCTCCTAAGAGATAATAGTCATGAGAGAGCCAGATCCTTCTGTGTGCAAATTGCTGTAATTTCATTGACCACCACTGAGCTTCACAAATCCACACAACCTGTGGATAAGGTCTATGAGGTCTCACTGAATCTTCAAAGTTCACTGTAAATGGATCCTACTCTATTTAAGACTGACATTAAGGAGCTATAAGTCATTTGTTGTAGTGGGAGCAACCTTTTTATCATTTTAAACTTTTGCTTTCTCTGTTATTCCTTGGTCCATTAGTTAATTTTTTATTCTTCCTGTCTTTGTTCAGTGGCATTAATTTTGCTTATTAGTAAAAGTTGGTGGAAGATGTTGAAACGGGGAAGTGTCTCATGCATAATGTAGTTTTATTATTTGCCACTAATAAAAGACAGTGCCTTATTGCCTATTTGCACCACATTAGCTCTTACAACCTCAGCTAGATCAGGACCCCACTGTACTGGAGGGGTTTGCCATAAAAGAGAGTCCCTGAAGCAGAGGACCTAAAACTACAGAGGTAAGAAACAGCAACTGAGGGAAACAAAAGAACAGGGAGGACATGAAAAGGTCTAGATAGGCATGAAAAATAGACTCTTATTTCTATCTGCACAATTCCTGGGTGTATTAAGCTGATCAGTAGCAATGATAGCACCTCTGTTATTTGCTCTTCCAGCAAGGCTAGGCTGAACAGAATTTAAATTTCAGAGCACTGCATACTAATTGTGTTTGTATTACCCACTTGCCTTTTTTCCTGTTTTTTTGAATGCTTTATCACAGGCTTTGTATTAATTAAAGCTTTTGGCTGAATGGAATTGTTTGGCCTGGGCAAATGGGAGTTAAAAGATCAGCCTCTCTCACAGCATCAAGGAAGCCAAGACTAATTGTTTGGATAATGACCTGCAGAGCAAAGTCCTCCCACCATTATGGTGCACCAGTTGATCCTTTGCCCTTTTGACAGGCACCAATGGATTGACAGCAGCCAGTCTAAAGCCATCATAACCTCAAACACACTTTCCATGACTGGTATGTCACTAAAATGTAGTCGCTCCTTCTGCCATGAGATACATAGTGCTTCATGGTTTTAGTGAATGCAAATAGCATACCTTTAAAAACAGTATAATAATGAAGAGATGCATAGGACATCACATTTGCCAGATTGCTTGGTTTCTTAAAGCTTACCGAGGGGGCAGGGCAAAATTAGACTGTAAGTAATTAACTTCAGTTTAACATTCAGGAAGATTTGTCCAGAATCTCTTCTCATTTTCACTGATGCCACCTCCTATTTCCATTATTCATTTCAATAACCAGCATATTCACATAGTCATCCTTCCTGCTAGCCATTTTTCTCATCATTTACCTCGCAGACTTCTACTCTGCATGTTTCTACCAGCAAAATTATTGAGGCCTTGGGCTTAAGAGGTTACTACCTAGTCCAGCAATGTTCTGAAAGAAGTAAGATAATAAGCAAGTATAAGAATTAGCATCGCAAACCCTATTTACTATTATCTATCTGATGAACCAGAAGGTTGCAAAGAAAACATGGTATCTACTATATGAAAACACTAAGGTAAAAGTAGTTTTAAGGTGGCAAAGAAGCATGAGTGAGCTAATTGAACTAACTGTATCTCCATGATTTTTCATCTCCACTAGCAGTCACGACCAACATGGTCTATCCAAACTTGTGCTGTACTCTGACATTTTCAAGAGTCCACACTGGCCTTCCTTACAAAGTTACCCCAGCCCAGTTTGCAGGTAGATTACCTTCTTACAGCAACACATCCAAAACTGAACTGTGTTTCAGGAGACAACATACTGGCAATAAACTAACTATGTTATTTACAAAATCCAGATCTGCAGAATCTTTGTGTCTTTTCTGTTATTACAGCTTTTTAATGGGTTTGTATATAAAAGACTACTCCTCTCATCAGTACCTGTGGTAGCAGGCAGTTCTTTATGGAATTTGTATTTACCAGGGTATAACATCTACTGAGGTTAGTGATTCAGAGGAAAGGCAGGTTTCTTGGCTGAAGAGCAAGCATCTTAATTTGTAGTTTTGACACAGCTGGAGATGCATGGCAGCAAGAAATTGAAGGAAGGATGTTGTTTGTGCATAAATAACTGAAACACCCAGACAGATATCTTCATAACTGGAATTCCTGCAAGACCAAATTTTTATTGTGGGTTTTTTGGGTTTTTGGTTTTTTTTACTTTGCCTGTAAATCAACACTTATCTGATGCTGCAGAATTCAGTAGTCAAACATTTCCAGCTTGAAAAAGCTTCAGAAACTAAACCAATTCCTTTCTTGATCTCTGCAGAAGGAGGTTTGTTTCCCTCTTAGATATTTTTAGGAATGTAAGGCTATACATTGTTCTTGATTGAAATTGATTGTCCTGCTTCAAGATATGCAAGATGTTCTCTTCTAGAAATTTACTATGACTCTACAGCTATTTGTTTAAGCATTTAAAAATGTGACTTATTTCTCTAGCAATAGGCCAATATTCCATTTACGTTTCTGTTCAGTAGCTTTTCTTTTCACTGAGGTTTGCTCTGTCTCTAAGGATCTCTCTAGAAATATCAGCAAACTCATATATAATGAAGGCATTTTACAATATCATACCATAGGAGAGAGATGAATGTAAAACAAAATTCATACAATCCTAAAATCAAATGGCTAGATCTTGAGTTTCCTTAGAATGGATAATTTTTTCTTCTTAAAGGAAGGAAAAAAATTCTGTCTTCTGGGAATTGTGGTACAACTCCACCTCACATTTGATCTAGCAGTAGTACCTGACAGCAGTAGGTCCTAATCTGCATACAAAATGGGAAGAGGAAGTCTGGCTGGGAATAGACTTGGTAAAGTATGCTAAGAGAAGTCTTGCAGTTCCCCTTTATAAAGAATTACCTTGAGTACTCTGAAATTTCCAAAGCCATTCCAATTCCACTCCCAGTTTCAACTGTAATGCAGTTGGAAATATCTTTTGTATTTCTTGTATTCTTGCAGGCAGTCTAAAATGCCCCCAGGAGGATCAGATCTCTATTTCAGAAGTAATTCACCAAGACAGATAATTTTCCATTTATTTATTTATTTATTTTTCTAGATCGTTCAAATATGCCACATTGGTATTATCAAATCTGTGTGGACATAAACGCTTTGAATTCATGCTTGGATGGTAACCATGCTCATTAACATGCTGTATTCTTTGTCTGCAATGGTGTAATTATAACAAAAATCATTGCTGAGTGATGTTAGGGCAGACTTTATTGTTGGAATAACCAGGAATAGAGTAATTACTGGATGCTTTTAAAAAACGATAATAAGAAATCGTGCCCTCAAAAGTTCTGTGATATTTTCTTCAGTGTCAATGTGCTTCTCAGATATCAGCTTGTGGATGACTGCTTCAAAGTGTGCTTTCTGCATGGAAAGGTAGACCGTTTTGTCTACCAAACTTTTTGTGCAGCAATTCAACTCCCATATAGATGCTATAAATTCTGAAATTGCTCACAGGAGTTTACACAGTGCAAATTCATCAGGCGTTTGTGAGACGAGCCATGCATATACTCAGAAATATCCTGGACTGCACGTTAAAGCCTAGTGACTGGTGAGCTGCACTGCTTCTGCTTCCAAAATACACACCTGGGCACATGGGGGTCTGGTCAACAAGCAAACAAAGATCACATGCACTTATCAAAAGGCAAACATCATTCTGTGTCATGAGAGCAAATTCCATCTTGGTTAGATTTTCTCTTTTTTTTCTGATTCTAGCCTTTTATCAGCCTCTCACAGTGTAAAAATAATGCTCCTGGTCTTTCAGGTTTTATTATTTAGCAAAGGCTTAAGATGAAATTAGAATCTGCCCTCTTGTTTGGAGAATGATCAAGACAGGAGACTTACTTCATTCTCACCTCGTTAGGGCCTCTTTGAGACCATTTTGTCTCAGTATTCAGGATATTTACCATTAGTCAATATACAGACAAATGAAAAAGCAGGGGATTACCATAACTTTTCCCTGACCTTCAAAAAGGCTTTAGAATATCCAGTTGTCCCCAAGAAGTCAGAAGGCGGCTCAGGGACAAATTCCAACACAATTGCAGGTATATGCATTGAGACCAAGTCACTTGTCTCAGTGATGCAAACAGAAAAGCCTACATGAAAGAAAAGCCTAGATAAAAAATTATGTTGAGAAAAAGTCTTGGGCTGATAAAATGACAACATTCTTCCACAGTCAACTGAATGCTTAACTATTGATTTTTCCAGAGCCAAAAATTTCCAGAGATTATGTTTCCTTTAGATAGTTACAAGCATATACCTGCCTTTCAGCCTTTTGTGACAGGATTGTGAGCTATGAGGCAGCTTCCCTAGTGAGAGACTGGTTTCTCTCACTCTCCAGGACCACTGCCTAATGGAGAAATTTGTCTTCCTCCGGGGAGAGAATGCGATCCCTTAGAACTGAAGTCAAACAATTGATACAGGCTTGGCATTTCAGAGCACTGAGTGATGTTCCTGGCAAATGTTGCCACATTTGGGCTGTTAGTAACATTTCTTGAGGCAGTAACGCTACTGGATATTGGAAATTCTGTAGAAATACGTTCTCCCACTTTAATTGTAAAACAAAGAGTGAATTAAACAGTTCCATGCTGTGTACCAAAACTGTAGGAACTGTACTGTTAAATCATAAAAATCTTAAATCTTACTTTCAGCAGGGAACAGGGTACAGTCATATGCTGCTGGAGAGCTGAACTGCTGGCAGATGAGGCTGCTGGTGGGTGCTAGGAGCTGGACTCGCAGGAGCTCTGCCTTAAAGGTTTTGTTCTGGAGCGTGCGGGTGCTGGCTGCGCTTTGCTGGACCTTCTTCTGTAATGGTGATTTTAAAGTGACATCAGGGATGAATAAAAAGGTAGTCCTAACAGTGTGAAGTCTTGCCATTACTTAATGAAGGAGTCTGTGTGTGAAGTAGTTACATGTGTCTAACTGGTAAATCTTTTTCTCCTCCTCCTTCAGGGGGAAGCTCAGCTCTGGAGCAGGGGAAGCAATGCAAGCTGTGGCACCCAACCCTTACTTGATTCCTCTTCCCTTTTTTCTTTTCTTTTTTTTTTTCTTCCCTTTTTTTTTTTTTTTTTCTTCTTTAGGCTAAGGAATGGGTAAATGGCATGTACCTTAAACACAGTGTGTTTGTAGAACCGTGACCTTAAAAGCTTTAAATGACTACATTGTTTAATGTGAAGGAAAAGAGTACCACAGATCAGTGGAAATGTCAGCAGTATTTTTAATGAATCAAGTTTGTTTTAATCAATATCCAAGTCTTCTTTCCCTTGCCCTGAGATTGTTGTGCTTTGCAAAGAGATAATAGTAAATGTCATGCTCTGAAAAAGCAGTCGCTTTGTTGCTATAAATCAATGAAAGCATTGTTCTACTAGATGTGACACAGGAGTGACAGAAATGCCATCTTTTTGAGAAAACACTATTTCCATACCCCATTCAGAAATGGGTTCTGGGGACTATTGCTTAGAGCCTCAGCACTCTACTCTCAGATGGATTCTGCAATGGCCGAGAGAAATGTGGGAAAACATGCAGGACACCAGAGACTGAATCTGGCACCACTCCAGCAGACAAACAGTTCTTTCTGTTTGTAGCTCTGTACTATAAGCTTTGCAGTCTAGTTGAGAGTTTAGCTCACATAAAGGCTGAGAAATAAGCTCGCTCCTTTTCTGTGTTTAGGTGAAATGTGAAACTGCAGAACCATACCACTGAGTTTTCCTGTATAGACAGATTACCTCCAAGGGAAAGTCACTTTGCCTTTTCAGTGTTGGGGTTTTTCTGGGGTGTATTTTTCCCTCCCTAGCCTTTACAAGAATGGCTATAATTTCTTTGTTTGTTTTTATAGGTCATTCTGTCATGCTTTTCTGGGGTATAGTTAGGAATAAGACCCTGTAGATTTAATAGCCAAGCATGCAGATGTCTGACTTTATATCAGTCCAGCACTGGCTCTGCCAGTGAAGTGAAAGAAGTAGCCTGTTACCTAGTTCAACAAAATATCCACTGACAAGAATTCATTACTTTAATGCCAAAGCAGGCAAAAGTATGCTAAAGTATAAACTAAAATATATTGCATTGGACCTTAAGACTTGGGCAATTTTGATTTTACTTTTACTTTCTCAGTCTTAACTGTATACCTCTGCAATTTACGCAGCAGTGTGGAATTTGAATGGGCAGCAGATGTCTAGGTTTGTGCTCCAGAAGCTTAGTCAGTTTTATGAGCCGAGTGAGCTCCTCTCAATGTCACAACCATGTCCTTTGATTAACACCCTTCAGGCCTGCTGCTGTGTGCCACTGGACCACTCAGGAGGTAGCAAACTGGTTGCTGTTGGCTGTCTCTCTCTGCTCCTGATAGTGGTAACATCTATCTCTTCCATCTTCTCATGCTCAGGACAGTGCCCCAGCAGAATTACTCCTTACCTACCTCTGTCTTGCCTGAGACCTTTGTGAGAACCCTTTGCCTCATGTCTTACTGTCATATATTTGAGAAACCAGCATGCTCTCTGATCCTCTCTGCTCGGCAGCTCAACTCTTTGCCCCTGAATTTACAGCAGTGCTATTCATGGGGGAGGAAATACCATTAAGAGTCAAAACTTACAGACAGACAGAAAAGCCCAGAGCACAGTAATGCAAAATAGTACCTGTATGCACCAGACTGCTGCTGTTCCCTAGAAAACAGGACAGTTGTTTGAACTCCTTGAAAACTTCTTCAAATTTCTCTGCCTATCCTTGTGTTTATCTGTGATGGTCTGTACTGACATGGATACCAAAACCCTGGAGTAAGAGGGTGCCTGGGACTGAGAGAGGTCAGCTGCAAGTCAGCTTCTTTTCTGTGCTGTACCAAGATCTGTAATGTTAGCTTTTAAATTTAGATCTATTTGAACAGAATTTTCTATCTTCTTTTTCAGCGTTTGAAGACAGCTTCCATTTCACTGCAGCAGAAGGATAATAAGGACCCCAGGCAATGCAGCTCTTGCTGACCTATTTCTTTAAGTGTAGGATTGGCATCAATACTGGGATGGGACAGGAAAACATTCCTTTAAAATTCTGCCGAAAACACCCAGGCTCCACCATAGACTGCATGTTTTCATCCTTGTTTGCTAGTAGACAGATGCTACTGAAATGGTTGGCATCTATCAAAAGAAAGTGTTCTAAAGGTGGTTTTCTGATTTGTAAGTATTGTAATAAATAGGACGAGTCTGGGGAGCTCATTACATGGATGAATTTATAAGACTCTAGGCAGGAAAAAAAGCAGAATCATGACTACACAGCAAGACTGAAAAACTCAGTTCCTACATTTTATACAGAGATTGCAGAATCTGAAGAGACAGAACTTCAGTGTTTTGAATCTCACTGGAAAATGTACAGAATCTCCCGACTGAATGGCTTTTTTATTTCATCTTCCATTGTGAAAGCTATAGAGCTAAGAGATATCTCTGAGCTATGAGGATAAGTCTACCAAATTGTAGGCCAAATCTCAACCTCTCCTTCTGCCTTTCTTTGGCTGTTCTAATTAAACAAGCACTCTGGGGTGGTACCTAAGGCTTGGTTCTTTGGAGAGTGGGGGTGACGCATTCCTGTTCATAGACATTCTTGGTCTTCATAACCCAGAAGTGGCTTATAGACGTATTTTCCTGCTAGCTCCACCACCTCTGAGAGCCAGGCCTGTTCTGTCATACTTCATTTCAGGTTGTTGAATTCCATTGTATTCTTGGAGACTGCTTGTTCTGATGCATACTAGTACTATGTGTCCAGGGTAATTGCTAATAAAGTATGTAAAACTTCCTTCATCAGCTTGTTCCAGTCATGAAAGTAAAAATGCATTTATGGTCAAATAAGCATGACTGGCCTGCATATTATACTTTAAATATAAATACCACCTTCTATGTCTGTAAGTTGAATTTTCTGGTAGACCCATACACAGGCTCAGACAAATTACTGAAATAAAGAATTTTGGAAAGGCTATGTCTGATATTTATTTTTTTTTTTACATTTCATGTGAATTATATATGCCACATAATAGAAATCTGGCTTGTCCTTGCACACTTGCAAAGAACTGTTAGACTACTGAAGTAAGAAAACACAAATTACTAGCACTCCATGAAAGGATAAACATGCTGAGGTGCCCTCTGTGATGTAATTCCTTTTGGATGCGTTAGATGTTTTGCTGCATGCATTTGCTCTGAGCATGTCCTCTGAATAGCTTTCTCTGTCAGCAAGTCCTGTCATGTTTATAGGGATCTCTTTTATGGGTTCTGGGAAAGCTAAGAAATGTATTTGCTTCAAGCGTAACGCAGAGGGACTTGTTAAAGCAAAATAAATCCCATGTTACTACAGTATGCAAAACTGGACCACAAGATTACAGTTGGGCTAACATCCTGAAATGAAATAGTTAACTGAGGAAGAGAAAATGCAGCTTTTTGAACATTAGTAAACTGGCAAGTTTAATGAAAGGTAGAAGAGGCAGGTGCATTCAGAGTCAGCTTGTTATGAAGGAGGCTACTTTTACTCATCTGTGTCAATGCCTCGTTAGCCAGCCCAGTCCAGGCTCAGATCAGGAAAAACAGTGATTTGCTAGACATTAATCACTATATAACAAGGAGTTTTCTGGGATGCTTTCCAGCTGACCACCAGCAGCTAAATGAGGTTTCTAGAGGAGATAGGCTGCTGTTGCCAGTCCACAGGGAAGCCTGGCCAAAGAGCCTTGACTCAGTTTCCCTCGATCTAGACAACTAAGGTGACCCATTCTGCAATCAGCAGCTTTTATACTTTGTCCTAATCATCTGTGACAAAGCCCTGGGCTCTTCACATAGCTGCAGAGGCTCCCTACCTCCTTCTGCAACTTCTTGCAGCTCTGCTTCATACAAGCTTCACAGGATTGTTCACAGAGCAGCTCTGTTGAGAAAAGGGAAGGAAAATGCTGAAATAAAGTAGACTCTGGTTTAACAAAGCATACAAATCCCTCTACCAACCCCTCCCCCCAAAAAACCCCAACCCTGCCCACTTTTAAGCGTATTTATGTGCTTGTAAACTTGCAGATACATACCGATTCTCAAGAAAGTGGGGTAGGAAATTCCAAATACCCACAGAGGTGGGGTTAATGTTGCATCTGGCTTCAAGATATAGCTTCTTCTGGTTGACAGGGCGATCACTGACATTTGAATTTTGATGGCTGAACAAAGGCGGCCTGTCGAAAGGTGTTTTACTTACACAGCAATGTGCATACAGCTCCTGGAAATTGTTGGGAAGTGGAACAGTTTAATGTTGTTAATACTGCTTAAAACCATTGAAAGAATTGGCTTTTACTACTGTTTGGTTTCTTTTATATCATTGGATTGTTATCGTGCCACTGGCTGCGCTCACAAGAATGCAGGGTGTGATCATGCAGCAGATGGTGGTAAAATAAAGGGCCCTTTACAGGGAGGCAGATATAATAAACTATAAAAACGTACATATAATAAACTGTAAACCCATACGCAGAGACATTTAGGAATATAGTCACCTTTAAGTCATCCAAATTCTATCAAATAACAGTAGAGCTTAGCACTTGATATAAGCCAGTAAATGCTTTTGAGGCAAGCTGCTTGTTTGCTCTCACAACATCATCATTATTTATCATCCCTGCCGCGCCACGTGTGTGTCAGATGCTGTAGACTCCATATATGGGTCAACTAAATGTGCCCAGGAACATTCATGGGCCCAGAGGCACTGGCACAGCATGCCCTGTGCCCAGAGCTGGGACACGAAATGTCTGTGAGCCTGCTGCCTGTAGGAGCGCTCCCTGGAGCGTACAGCATCCAAGCCAGGCTTGGGAATTGCTGGGGATAGTGCTAATTGTTACAGGCCAAAATAGTGCAAGGAAGCATTATAACAGTTTATTAATGTAACCAACTGAATTTCTGCATATTCCTGAATATTTCAGTTTAGTAGTATATACCTTTAGCTGTGTTTTACTGTGAGGCTTAACTTTGCTTTTCACACATCATAAATATATTTGATAATCTTTAGCAGAGGCAGTTGGATGCCATAAATATACATCTATATATATATATATAAACATATACACAGCTCAGTTCTTCACATTAATTCAGCAATTCACCTCAAATTTAAAGATAATTTCTTGCATTTTCCAAACTCATTATCATGTTTTTTATCTTTTCAGTTATATGCCATGTTTAATGATAGAAAAAATTAAGAAGCAAATGTTGCTCATGTTTTCTTCTCCACTGCTCCTCTTCAATACAGAAAAATCTGTGTTGCCCGAAAAAGAGCTTGTCCATACCTTATCTGACAGAGAGGCCGAGGCTTATGGGTACACAAATATACCTGTTTCACTCTGCTTAAAAAAACACTAAGCTATTTACAATAATCACACGTAGGAGTTTGAAATAAGACCAAAGGGGATAAAATCAGCCCATTAATCCTGTTAGCTGATGCTGTGACACAAGATCGTGATGTATTTGCCCAAGTTCATTATCCCACTGATGGCACCCTAACAGAACCTCATATTCATTTTCCTGTTTGGCAAACGGCTAATCATGAAAATTTGTTTTCTGAGATACAGACTACATTGTTGTGATGCCTCTCAGAAAGATGGTATGATTTTATATGCTGCATGGGCTGGAAGGAAACCAAAGAAATTTTGCTGTATTTTGCTATCATTCTGCTACAGGCAACAGCAGAAAAGCAGACATGCTCATGTCAGAGCTAGCTGGCTTCTTTGCTCCCAGCAGTGTTCCAGTGGCCACCTGCCCTTGGAGACCTTGCAGGGAC
Source organism: Falco biarmicus (assembly GCF_023638135.1). Classification (NCBI taxonomy): domain Eukaryota; kingdom Metazoa; phylum Chordata; class Aves; order Falconiformes; family Falconidae; genus Falco; species Falco biarmicus. The sequence continues at coordinate 31,907,712 of NC_079292.1, read as the reverse complement.
CTTTGTTGTGCTTCAGCCTGGGGGTGAGCACTCCTAATGGTAATCCTCTGCAAACTGAGGATGTATTTGCTTGTATTGTTCAAAAATAAAGCACCTATGTTTTTATTAATCATAAAAGTATTTTAAGAGTTCAATCAGAAGTGTGAAGTTGTTCCAAAACTGTGAGTAGAGGATATTCTGTCTGTCCATCTTCTTGCCAGAGGTGTTGTCTCCTCTGGTTTACTCTACTTGAGGCTTAGAAGACTGAATCTTTGCAAACAGCAAGGAATTCAATAAGACCCGCACCTACTTCCCCTCTGCTGTACCATGTAAGTCAGGAAGGGAAAAAAAAAAAAAAAAGTCCCACCAAAATAAACAAAGCCAAGAACTTTCACAGCATGGGGATATCTTGATACAAACATAAGCCCATCCCTTTCCAAGGTTAATTGATACCTTAAATATTGCAGTGCACTTAGTTATTAGTACTATAGCATTCAGGTATAGAAAGGGTTATATGTGCTGAAAATGTTTCATGTTTCCATTGGTCACAGAACCATCATTCCAGATTAGCAAAGCCTGATCTCTGGTGTAGATTTGCAGAATTTTATAGCACTATGGTTTATGTTAATTAGGTATCCAGTACAGTATTTGTACTCATAGAAAGATTAATTTTGTTGAGAGCAGAACCTGCTATATTTCTGATCTTTCTCCCTTCATAATTGTGCCTTTTGAAAGAATCCATAAGCCCTATCTCCCTAAAAATTAAATAAATTGAAAAGCAGCAAGGTGTTTTCCAAGTAACCTACATACTACAGCAATATAATCAAATTCCTAAAACACATGATCCATAATGATGGGCAACAACTATTTCATGCTGTCATGGCAACAGGAAATCTTAGGGTTGCAAATCCATAATTTAAACAGATTATGTTGAGAGTGCAAAGGGGTTTTATACTACAGCTGCAACCATAATATACACAGTACACAGTTGCTGGCTACTTCACAACCTGTATATAACCTCTCTTTTTTCATTTGTCCTGCTTTTCATGGTTTTTTTTAAGCCTCATTCCTGTGTGTGATGTTCTTTTCTTTAAGAATTTGTTAGTCTTTCATTTCATCGTCGAATTTTTATTAATCTGATTTCACACTAGTTTATAATATGCTTTTATGAGATGGGGGGGGGGTTTGGCCACATACTTATTTTGCAACAGCAATTTCAGCTCTTCTTTTAAGGAGTATGTTGTTTTGTGTCAAAACTATTTTTTTGATTTAATGTTATCACTGCATATTATCTTCGAATTATAGGTATCTAGACACCGTTCCCTTGAATAAAATGTCCTTTACCCCAAGCACTGTTGATTATTATCTTTATGGGTCATTTTGGTTTTGGGTTTTTTGGTTTTTTTTTTCATTCCTCCGAAGCTTGGTAAGAAGCAAGCAAGAAGTAACAAGGAATAGAGAGGTTTTCATGTTTTTTTCTCTGACAATTACTCCTGTGATTTAGGAGGTTGACTTTTCCAGTGTTTGCCTTCATTTAACTTTGAGCAGCCATATCATTAGCCATAAAATACTGGTTTGTAACATAAAAATACAGTTGTCTTTTACTGTGATCAGTGACAAAATTCCTATAATCTTCTGGGGAGCCAAGATTTTAAAGTAAAAGGATGTTCTGTTCTAAGCAAAGGAGGCATGAACAAATTATGCAATGTTCTCTCTTGATCTAAGATGCAAGATTGCTCTGCTAGTCACATGGAAGAGAATGTCTCCCCATCCTAAATTTATCCTTAGATAGCAATCATGGAGGAGGAACATTGTCTGAGTAGATATGTCTTGTTAACACATTTCATAAGGCTGAAGGGAACTCCTGGATACGTGCCATCACCAGAAATTGTGTCATAAAGTTAATAAAGCTTTATCTTAAAGCTGCGCAAGTTATTTGCCTCTTCATTACTCATACTGAAAGGCCATTCCTGTAAATATTCCTCTAACTCCCAGCCTAAACTGAGTCATACCACATATCCATTTGTTCTCATGTTAGTGTCGTTCCTTGGCTTTAATAGGTCTTCCCTCCTCCTGCTGTCAACCTCTAATATATTTAGAGAGAAAAATCCTGTCTTCTCTCAACTCCACGTTGAAAGCTGAGCTCCTAGTCTCTAAAGCCTACCTTTTCTTAATTGATCTAATGGCTGTTTTCTGCATTTCTTCCCATTTGAATTCAATTGTCCTGAACAAGAAGGAAATCAGACAAGTGCATTTCACAGGGTATTTGGTGCCGTATTGGGTCCACATCACAGAACTTGTGTAAGATCCATAGCTCCAGATCCACTTTGTTCTCAAATACGTTTTTGTGCTATATGTCACAAAGTGGAAATAAGCCATGGTGATATCTTCCTCACCTCTTAAGATTTTGTTTGTTACATTTTAGTGTCACTACATGTAGAAATAAAAGCAAACAAATATTACCAAGAACAAAACTCCTGATACATGTGAACAGAAGTCCTGGCCTTATTTTTGTCCATAATTAATAAAGAGCAAATCCTTATACGGTTTATGCAGGGCATCATATGAGGTGTCAATAATAGGAAACGTTCAGTCCCCTTGAAGTCCCAGTATGGCATAGCAGAGACCTTAAGCTGAAAGTCAGGTTTGTTGGATCACTATTCTGACATGGTCGGCTGAAAATAAACCTTTAATTATTTCTGGATTATAGTCATTCAAAATATGAATAAAATTAATTTGTGGCTCTGTTCAACCTGGATCTGAAAAGCTCATATCTCCACAGAATCGTGGCATCTAAAATAACTCTGTCCATTAAGAAATACTGATTTTGGGTTTTGTAAAGGTACGACTGAGTTAGAAAGCTATAGCTAGATTTGCAAAACTAGAAGTCTTAGCAAGGACTTGCAGCAAAACTCTGAAATAATAAATATTGCCATAAAATCATTACTGACTAAAGATAGGGTTTTATCTTTCTAAGTTCTTATCTAGAGTAGCACATATAATGTACAGAATAGACACAGCCTGAGTTTATCTTACACATATTATTTCACAGTGCTGTGGAATGTTATAAATTAGCTCTTGAGACTTCAGGGCTTTTCCAGAGCAAGACTAATTTGCATTAGAACACACACCCTGAGGCTTCATTCCTCTGGTGTAGCTCTAGTCATAAAAGCCACACAGACTCATAGGCTCATTCAGGCTGAAAAGGATGCTGGAGGTCTCCTAGTCAAACTCCCTGGGTGAAGTGGGGCCAGCACTGAATTCACAGCAGGTTGCCCAGGCTTTTTCCACAACACCTGGGTAACTTGTTCCAATGTTTAGTTTTCCTTATTGAGATTTTTATTTTCCTATATTTGAAGTCAGAAACTCCCATTTTAATGTATGACCATTGTTGTCTTGCTGTCGTCATACACCTCTATAAAGGGTTTGGTTCCATCTTCCTGGTAACCACCTCTTAGGTACCAGGGGAGTGCTATTGGGTCCCCTTGAAGGCATCTTTTCTCCAGGCTGAAGAAGCGGCCTTCCTTCAGCTGCTCCTCACAGGGCAAGTGCTCCCATCCCCAAGCATCCTGGCAGTCCTGATGATCAGATGATCATCAGTTCCCTGCTCTCTGAAGAGAAGCCTTGTCAAGCTCTAAGTGCAACTGGACCAAGGATCCCAGGACTGGACCAGGGTCAGCCCTGTATCTCACCCTCTGAAGAAAAGCAAGGGCCTTTATAAGGGAGGTCTATAATGCTGGTTCTGACGTCAGCCTCGAGTTTCCCCTTCCCTTGTCCTTCCTTGCTGCTCAGTGCTTCAAGGCTGTGTGAACTCAGCCGCTTGTCTCTTTTGTTTCTTCAAAGCCTTGCTCCTGTGGCTGCTTAGTTCTGTGCATGGAAGCAAAGCTTTGAAATTGATGCTGTGTGACCACAGCATCCAAGTAATGGGTATTTAAAAAGATATGTGAGCACTGGGGAAAAGGCAGAGAGGATGGGCTGAGGGAAATGCTCGTCTGTTTAAAATGTCAAGGCTTAAAATACTGTTCCCCAGGAATTTCAGGGAGCTTTGAGCTCAGCCAAGAGCTGCCTGCTTGTCCCACTTTAGGCATTTTGTCTTCATAGAGCTGTGGCCTGCTTAGAATGGGGATGTTTTTTCCCCTTGTTCTGGATTTGCATGCCCTTAACACTGCTTGTTTGGAAATTCTGATTTATTTCTTTTAAATTATGAAAATATTAATACAATAATGTACACTCCTGAGCGTATATTTGTCAAGTTGAACCTAAATTTACAGGGTCTGTTGGAGGCATGAGGTGTTTACATATCTGACGGGTACACATAGACCTTAACCCATTGAATAACTGTCTTCCCACTGGTTATAGCACAGTCTTGATGCTCCCTCCATTCCCCTTTGCAATTAACTGATGAATGCATTGTGTGTTATTCCTTATGGTCTGTAACGTTCATATTACTGCAATTTAATTAAAACAATTAATATTCATGTAGTAATAAATGATAGCAGCAATTTTGTGAACAAAATGGTTTTGAAAGTACCCTATGTGCATACAAATGGTTTAATTTAAATAAATATTATAATTAACATCTTATTTGTAACATAAATCAGGAAATGCTTACAGAGCTCTGTGTCACGCAGTACTTTTGAAAGAGGAAGCTCCAGACATCTGTAAACATGCAAAGAAACAGGGGTGAGGGGAAGAATGATGCAGTCACTGTACTGTTTTCTATCATTTAAGCTTCCAAGGTACACACAGTCATATAATAGAAAGCAAGATACAGGAACAAAGGAAAGGAAGGTAAAGATGGGAAGCCAAAAGACCGAAATCACACTCCTGTGGCAAAAAAGATGAAACTCAAATTACCATGAGGAGGTGCCGAGTTTGGATCCTTTCACTTGTCACCATTTCATTGCATTATTTTTAGTGGGAAGCTCAATATGAAGCCTTTGCTGGATGACAAATGTCACCGTCTTCCTGCAGATCTACAATTCTAAGCTATCAGGTGTGGAAAAACAACTGACATGCACAAGGACATCCTCTCACTGGGTCAGGGTGGGAGAGCATTTCAAATATTAGTTCTGTACTCTGGCTTCCCCATAAAGATCTTGTTGGCAACATCAAAATTATTCTCAGCTAACTAAAGCTCCATCTACAATAATTTGTTGTTTGAAAGCACTGTTCTGCTTTAAACAGAGTAGTGCCAGGACTTGAGAGGATGGGATGAACCTTTTTCTGGGTTGTTCCTTCCTGCTTGCTTTTATTAAGAAGGGCTTCTGCTGATCCAGTTTCTCATCTGAGCAGAAATGGTCTGCAGGGGCGATTCTCTTTGCTCTGTGCTGGTTTCCACTAGAGTAACATGACTGTTCCCTATGTGGGAAGGAATTTTTTTTTAAATATCCCTCAAGACAGCCTTTCCAATCATCACCTGTTCTGTTTCTTGCCTCTTTCTTCCCTCTCCTGCCCATTTATTTCTTCTTCTCTCACACATCGTGCCTGGATTTCCAGAGAGAACTAGGTAGGACCCTCCATAGATCCACTGTTTCTCTAGAAACATTTATGCACCATACCAAATAAAGAAGGAATACCTACCTTTTTTTTTTTTTTTTCTTTTGAAGCATAGATATCTCAGCTACAGCAGAATAATTCCCGAAAGGCCACAGTTGTATGTTCACGCTTAGTAAGTACTGGTATACTGCATGGATCTAAAAGGGTTCCCTTTTGCCTAGGAATCTGAAATGCATGTGCCCTGCCCAAATGCTGATCATCCCCAGCTGCTTGTCCTAAGTAGCAAGCAGTGCAGGTGTAGGGAATTTGCTCCTATTGCTGTGTGCATTCTTGTATGGACAGAGACTGCAGAGTACTGGGGTAAAGGAGCTATCTTCCTGCCATGTTAAAACCCATATTGGGATTTTGCTGTTCTCAACAAAGCTTAACAATTTTAGGAATCAAGATATAAACAATTAAAAGCCAGTCTAATCTGCAACTTAACAATTAGGATATTTGTATTGGGAACAGGCTAGGATTCTGCTCCTTTCTCTCTGGTCTTTATCTAACACTAAATGGCTGCATTTGTTAGGTAGTAGATAGAAGTCCTGACTAGCTTACACTCTCTGCATCATTTGATAAGAGGTAGCAATTATGTCTGGAGTTTTCTGTAACTGAGGAAACCAAGGTAGATTGATAGTGTTATGTCCAAAATTTTACATACAGTTAGCTACTCATCAGCCTGAGAGATGGAATTTCAAGAAGCTGATGTTTTTCTGAAAGAGTCATTGCATTGAATGTTGCTGTATCCTTATTCTGGTTCATTATTATTTAGACTGAGAATCTGTGTTCCTATGTGGAAAGTGGGAAGGGATGGACAATCCCTTCTTCAGATGCAGAAGGGATTGTAGAAGAGACATTGCATAGATTAAACTAAATAAATATTGACAAATTACAAAATATATTTCATATACTACTTATTAATATTTCATGGAGGTTTATTTGGGTCTGGTTTGAGGTTATTAGCTTTATTTTTTGTCTAATTTATTGTCTGCTGGTTCTACATCTTGTTAAGAAACAGTTCTTGCCTTGTAAAATGCTTCCTGGTATTCAAGCTAGTACTCTTGCATGATGATAAACGAACGTATTGTCGGGCCTGGGGACTTTGAGGGCAATATTTTAGATGATTGGAGTACAGGCACAGAAAGTCTAGAAGAACGCTGTTGTAGACAGAAGAAACCTTTGGAGTTTACAAAGAAAGGATATTGGATAGGATTCATTTCCCGAGAAGCCTTTCATTAGGAAGCCTGTGTATTTTTCATGCTTGAGCTGTTGTGAAGCAATTTGTAGGTTGTGGTTCTTCCCTCAAGGCAAGGCTTATGTTTAAAGCATCAGTGTGATATTATGAATAGATTTCATTTAGAAGGCAGGCCAAATGAAAACATGTCTGTTTCTTTCAGGAAATTCTGATGCATCTCTTCATTTACATCTTGTCTCATCAGGAAATTTATTGGCCCTTGGAGAGCTGCCAAGGTTTAATTTGGGTTAATTCTTCATTTTTTTTCTTCATTAAAATGGCATAGCAAACCCCAATAATTTGCTATCTAATTTTTTTTCTTTATCACTTTGCAGTATGCAGTTTTCAGTTATGTTTCTGGACCATGTTACTTCAGCATAGCAGTAGATTTCTGTCCTGGTTGTGGTTCAGGTTTAACTTGAATTACATTGCCTCTCCAGTCCCAGAAGGACCTCTATTAATGATCTTGTAACAGTATAAAAGGAGTTTGGCAAGAGAAAGAAAGTAATTCCAATGATCATCATGCCAAAGTACTGATGTGGATGTTGTGGAAAACTGTTTTGGCTGGATACCAAATCGTTAGTCATCTGAATAACTGTTCTAACTTCTGTACTCCAGTAAAATGTACCATTCATGGTAGCACCTACTTCAAAGCAGTTGCTTGATTTTTGTCCACTCTAGCAGAGAAATAAGTCACTAAATCTGCAATTCTGTTGTGTACAAACCAAAGTGGAGGAGTGTGTGGCCCTATGATAAGGGAATCAGCTGATCGACAGCTTATTCAAAACATTTCTTTTGCAGAGTGGGTGCAAGAGACAAATTAAAAATGAAGCTAAACACATTGGCTTAGTTTTTAAGACTTTAGAGCAACACAGGAAGTAAAACCCAACCAAAAATGTCTGAGTGAAGAAAAAGTTTGAGCACTTTGGGCAGTGAGAGGACAGCCAATGGTACTATCTGAGAAGACATTAACCAAAAGAGCAGTCAAGCAGCTTGTGTGCAGCCAAACAGGCTGAAAAGCCCTAACAATCTAGCTAGTTTATCTCATTAGCTTCCTTTTTATGTAGTAGTAGCCATGAAGGGCCTGGCAGTGAAAATAAAGGTTAACCTTTCCATACAGGTATAGCACTGAACTCACCTCTCCCCAGAAGAGGGGGCTTAATGTGGTCTGATGTAAGCTTGTTAACCTCCAAGTCCCTGTATAACTTATTCTAGCCTCTTGTCTTGGCTACAGCAACCCTCTTTGTGGTACCTAAGGCCCAAAGCGCTGCTCAGGGTGCTCTTTGCTCTAGCCATTCCCCTGATGTGGTCCCCTCGCTTTCCTCCCCACCATCTAGCATCAGGGGCAAATTTACCAGTGACTTGGAGGCTGAGGGACTCTTCCAGCTCCCACTGGAGTCAATAGTTTCTTAAACCCCTTCTTCATTCATCAACTATGTAATACTGTCTACTACACTATGTCCACTGGCAATTTCCTCTACAGTCTGCTTATTGATCTTTCAAGGAGTTCTTTCCTGGCTTTCAGGTTTTCTTCCAGTCACTTTCTGCTGTATGAGAAAAGGGCTGAAAAGCAGAAGCCTAGCCAGTGGTTTGTTTAAAACCTAACCATCTCACCTGACATGGTGCTCTGGGTTTTGCAATACTTCTGTTCTAAAGTCTGTCTCTTTTCTGCATACCATTCACATTTAGTAAGTAGCATCAGGTTTTGAATTCCCCTGCTTTTAAATATTGTTTTGTGTAGGAGTCCTTTAGTTCCCTGAAGATCATGATGCCTATGTCACGCTTCTTTCAAAAGGGGGTGGAAGTTTCCGTTAATATTTTCTGATTTTCTTGATTCCAGGATTTTTTGCTTTAGACTCATAGTTCTATTTATTAATGATAGATACAACTGTTGTATCAGTGTTTCCACTGATATGTTGGCAAAAATGGTCTAGTGAACATTGAGATTATAATACATTGAGAAGGTAATAACAAAAGTTGTTGAAGCACTTAAACTAAGCACTATGAAGGTAATATAGACATTATGAATAAAGTGATTGTTTTTCTTGTTATGATATTTTGTTAGGCTCTACTCTTAACTCTCTAATATGCCTCCTAGGATTTGACAAAGCTTGTTCAAAACCTCATCTTAGATAGTTATCAGCTTTTTGCATCAAGCAACATAAATAGATTCTCAGTATAGTTTAAAATAGGTTAAGAGAGTATGGCAGTTATAACCATATAATTGTGTAATGTGCTATATAACACAATTACTTGAATGTGCAGAACAAGACAATTGGCTTTCTAAAGATGGAGACGTTGACTGGATTTCAGTGGTACTTAAGCATATAATTTCTGCTTGAAATGAACAATGCTCCATTAGCTTTTGGTGGATTCTACGCTTATAGAAGAGCCAAAAAAACATTTATTTTAGAGGGCAGAGAATATATCAATTTGCAGTGGCTCCCAGAGGTTTGCATGTTATGCCCAGTTGTGTTATGCTGCCTCTCTAAGTCTTAGAACCTTAGGATCCCTGTTAGGTGAAGAGAAAGTTGCATGAAACAGCCTGGGCATATCAAGAGGACATTCCTCCCACAAGTGCTCTCCTACAACAGGTGTTTCATTCTTGAAGTCCAGTGACAAGGCATGGGATGAGGAAGGGCATCTAGAAACAGGTTAATGTCTTTGTGTGTGTGTGTGCATAAGCTAAAAGCTGTGTCAGTAGAGTTAAATACAAAGTACTTAAGGCAAACCCCTGCCTGGTTTTATCCCAGCAATATGGGACATCAATCCATAAGAGCAGTAAGAGCAAGTAGGATATTTTTTTGTTACCATAAAGTTCCCTGTGGTATCCCATGCTGTGATACATAAAGTGAAAGGAGGGTTGGGGTGGCGGGGGAAAGGAGCACCTTGATTCTTATTTATCACTCATCCAGGGACAATGATTCTTACAACAAAACAATGATACCACACATTTTGAAAGTAAGTTATATCTCTTCTTCATCAAACAATGTAATTTATCTCCCCCTAGAATGCTGTGTTACTATCCAGGAAATACTAAACAAACATAACTTGAATCTTTCATAGATGCTCTTTAGATCTCTGTCTTTGGTGTCACATATACCAATTGTGAGCTTTGACAAATGAGAAGATAAGAGAGAAAGGTGACTATTAGCATGACATTTGCATTTTAATTAGTGTCCTTTAGTGTTCCTATAATTGTAATTTAGAAAACAACTTACAGGTGATAATTAAAGAAAATGTGTTCATTTAATTTTTATCTAGGACTCTAGAAGAAATCAAAGGGATTTTTACAGCAAAAAGTTAACTAGAAGAAATCTTTCATATTGAGTTTATTCTCCTCTCATCACTGCCATGTTCAATTCCATTCATTAAACAATAGCTCTTAAGCTCTGTCTTAAAAACTAGTTAAATTTCTGACCTCTTTTTTTCCTATTATAAAGCGATTCATTACTGTGATGGTTAGAAACCTTCTCTCATTTCCAGCCTAAATGTATTCGTGACTGCTTTATACTCATTTAGTCTTCTGCCAGTACTGCCTTTGAGTTTAAAAGGTTCCTGTGTGTTTGCATTTATTCTTTCTACCCCCACCCTATGTATTAATAGAAAGGCATCTTATCCCCCCTCATCCTTCATACAGTTTAGCTTACCATGCCAAGTTCTGCTATTCTCTTCCAATAGCTCAAGTTTTTGATGCCCCTGCCAGTCTAGGAGAAGTATACTACATCTGCTGGATCTGCAGCATTTCCATTGTGAGTCAGGTATCTGGAACATACAGAAATAAAAATGCTTGTCTTGCAGATGAGGTCGTGGTAAGAAAATGCATATGAAGCATACAGAAAAATTAAAATGTATAAGATATCTATGTCCTGCTGTTTTTCACCAGGATATCTTCTTGGGTTTCTGTGTCTGTGTAAATTATAGGTTATAATCTTCTTACAGCATTTTTCTTACATCCTTTTAGTTCTAGAGATACCGGAGCACTCCTTAAGGACCAGCACACCATCTTGTTTACGTGAGATCTTGTGTCATGTTTATCCTTTTTTGCCTTGTTTGCAGCTCATCATCACAGAATTATTAATTCAGGTACCTTGCCTCTACCTCAGATCTGATGCTTTCACTTCCATGCCTTCCAGATCTCCCTCTAGAAGTCTATAACATTTTTTATAGGAAAAAAAACTTCAAAAGAGTCTTCTTCCTGAAATGGTGGTGACTTAAACAAAAATCTGTTGTCTGTGTTATTCTTTCTCTTACCTCATGTCTCATTGCAACGTTAATGCATGTTATATGAGCACTTTCACCTCAATTTCATTGTTTCCTAAAGAGAGTATATCCTTTGTATGCCTCCTTCTTTTCCACCAGGTTTTATTTATCTTTGCAACATCAATTTTTACACTCTATATTGCTGGTTACAGTTGCTCTTTGCAATAGTATCCTAGGAGCCCTCCCAGACCCAGTTTCCATGAAGGACTAGATGTAGCAGTTTAATTAACACCACTGTCTGCCTGGCTACTGCTCTCACCCATATGGCTACCTTCTGCTCTTTTCAGCAGGTTTCTGTTCTTCTCTCATTAGAAGCCTGAATCAAAACCCAGGGCTCCTCCTTTCCTAGCTGAAGGGAGTGATAACAACAGTGACAATGAGAACTAGGTACAAGCACAGATGGAAATTTTCTGTTAGAACGACAGTTGTGATTAATCTGCATTTCAAAATTTCCCCCCCATCATACCTGCTCCCCTCCCCCGACCCCCCAAGAGTCACCAGGAGGTTGCTACAGCTCCACGCTACCGCTTTACTGTTCTACAACTTTAAACTATCGTAATAAAATGGTGATCAATAGCTGTTACAAAAGAGTTTGGAGGGGAGGAGAGGGTTCACCTGCTTGTGAGCCAGACAGCTCATTTCATGCAATGAGGCTGAACAACTTCTGTTTGATGATCGTCACGGTTGGGTGAAGTGGAGCAGGGAGGGAATAAATGTCTTTCAAATTAGATTGCAAAACTACAGGGGGAAAATGCTGCCTTGAATTTTTAACCAACCACAGATCTGGTTAACTAGAATTATGTCTTTATTTAATTTGATAGCTACTTCTCTAATTTATGCTCAAATTATTACAGTCCAGCCCTTTTCAAGAGGGGTCTGTTCTGAGGCTGGTTTTGCCTGCATGGCCCTTGATGGCACCACTAAGGGCAGCTTTGCCTACCCTCTCTGCCTCTCCCAGCTTTCAGCAAATGCAGTTATTTCCACTCAGGCTCTGTGGGAGTCTCTGGCAACATAAGAAGTCAGCCTATGGCATCCTAAACCACCTAAGCCTGAGATGCTCTCAGACACATGGGGTGTCAGATGCTTCAAAGGGGACAAATTCACGGTCAGGACAGAGGGTGCCTCATCTTGAGAGGCATTGGAGGGGGCCCTCAAAGGCCAGGGTAGGTGTAACCACTGAATTTTAATGGAAAAGCTGCCTTACTGGGTTGGCAGCCCGAAGGCTTTACAAGAGTTCTGTTTGCTTTAGCAAAACCTAAAAATGCACTTGAATTCATGGTTGACCAGGAACTCTGCAATTCAGACAATAAAACTGAATAAGCAGAATACAAGGTAAATCTCATGAACTTTGCTTCCAGCTAAAATGCTTCCATCCTATTTCTTAGATGGTAGCAGTGAGTTAATTTGCTTCTGTTGATGTTCTAACAGATGAATTACAAACGTGTTTGCTTTTCAAAGTAACTTTGGGTTATGCCTGATACATCACGTTCGCTTTTGATTGAGCAAAGCGGATGCCATTTGCCAGTCATTCTGTTTATATGAAGCTTTTCATCATCAAAATTTATACTGTGCTCTTGACTGGCATGGTTTGCAAGAGGGTTACGTGGAAACACATGATACAGGTGAGGCATCTCTTCAGAGTGGCAGAAAAACCCTTTCTTTAGAAGCTTAGGTGAAATTGTGACTGTGCTGATTTGCACCATTTAACAAGCTGGCCCTCCAGTATTAGCCCAGGGGGACAATATATTTCTTTAGAATAGCTGTAATTCAGCAGCAATGTTCCTGTCTTCCTGCTGCTACTCTCCAAAGGAGAGTGATTGACTTATATTTGTTGTGGTTTCTCTGTCAGGAAAAAAACCCACAGGTAAATGGGGCTGCTGCTGCCGTCAGCGAGAGGTGACAGGAGTGGTGTGATGGAACGACAGACAACCTGTTACAACACTCCCGGGGACCTGGAGGAAATCAGTTCAGCTCCTACCACTGGAGAAAGATTTAGGGTAAAAGAATCAATTTACCCCACATGAAAAGAATAAAGCTGTCCTTTCCGAGTCCCTACCTGATTATAGCGGACAGGAGAAATGAGGTGTCACTAATCCTCTTGCTGCTTTCGCTGGCCATTTGAAGAGCACAAATCTCTTTTTAAAGGCCTCCTGCAGGCACGTCTGTTCCAGGTGACTGTGTGATAGAGGGGCTCTGCAGTAGTACCCACATGACAAGGCAGAGTTGTCCACTTCAGGGTTTGGAAAAGGTTAGGTTTTGGAGAGAAAGCATCCTTTCACTTTCAGGATAGAAGTCCCTAAATGTCTTGTTTAGTTGTGTTAGGGCTTAAGTTATTTTAAACAGGAAAGATCAGCTTGCTTACTTAACTAAAAGCAGGAGGCCAATCCAGTGCAGGACTACATGCTTTTTCTGAGACTACATTTGTTTCAAGTTGCAGCTTTGCAGTAGCCAGTACAATTAGCACTAGATTTGGTAATAGGACCATGAATTTAATTCCTTTTTTTTTTTTTTTTGGGGGGGGGGGCGGGGGATTGTTGTTGTTGTTTGGTTGGTTTCTTTTTTCTTTTCTGCTGCTTTTGTAAACTTCATAGTCTAAGGAAGGCTTAAAGGCTTAATCCTTAGTTTATGATTTACAGCTTTGTGTGTTAGATTATTTTCTTTTATTGCTTTTTGGACAAAATACCATGATGCAACTGAAAATTACTAGGATGGTATGAGCCAGGACAGTTTTACAAATAGTAATTGTAGCATGGACATCTGCAAGATCCCTTACTGTTCAGAGTGGCTGGGATGAACTGACCTGGCTGTGCACTGAGGAGGACGGGCATCCCTGCATGCGGGCTCTGTGCCCTGCTGCATGCCTCGTCTCACCTTCATCAGAAAGCTGTCCTTAAGAAGCATCCGGTTTGGACTTACTTCTGCTGGACCATCCACAAAACAATTGAGCTGCTGGGAGCAGGAGATGAAGGGGTGATGTACCTTTCAGCAGGACTGAACTCTGTGAAGATGGCACCTGGCTCACGGAAAAAAGGCATTTTAACAGAGCTAGGCCAGTTCTTCCCTGCAGGCTCCTGCCGTGGAGCAAGTTCATGACCCTTGTTCTTTCTCAAGCAGACATATTTTCAATTAAAGCTGCCTCTTTAACAAAAAGGGGCACATATTAGAAAGGGCAGGCTGGGACATGTGATAGCTCCTCCAGGCTCTTCCCCTGCAGCGTGACTAGAACAATGGCCTCAGGCCAGGCTGCTTATGAGAAAGGAAAAAATAGTTTCCCTTACTGTCTTTCAGGGTAAGGCAAAAGTGGAGGACTCTTTTTTTCATCTGTAAGTAGGGCTTTTTCCTCTGTATGACTATGCCCTGTTACAGTTCAGGAAGCATTAGTGCGTCCTTTATAAACTTGTTTGTGTGAAACATTGCATCTATTTTATATGGTATCTTAAGAGAAAATACTATATAATTTATAAATTTGGGAAAAAGAAAACTTTTGGTTTGGGAAAATAATATTATTAAAAAAACAAAACAAACTACACAAAAAACCAGAGAAGCTGTAACATTTCCTTCCATGTAGTGTCCCACTGATATTAGCTACATGTTCCCCACTGACCAGATTACTGGGTCACCATTGTTCTGGCTTCATCAGCTCTTGAGTCTTGCTTGGTCTGAACAGTCTGCAGGGCTGGCTCCTTCCAGGGCCCCACTGTCATACTTCCTGGCACAGACTTAAGGGTAACCCTCAATAAATCTTTTCTAAGAAAACCCTTGCACTTGAGTTTCCCTGTTTTTCATAACTGCCCCTCCGTTTCATAATTTAATTAAGTCCTACATTACTCAGAACACTAACCTCTGAATTCTTTAAAGATCCACCAAGGTGGAAGTAAGTAGATGCATAGATTCATCCTCTTTGCTCTCACTAACTAGTACAAGTATGCAGATCCTGGCACAACAGTAAAAGACAAAAGAGCAGCTATAGAGGGTCAGGCCAAAGGTCTGTAAAACCCCATGGTCTGACCTTGACAGTTGTCAGGTGCTAATACTTCTTACAGACTCTGCTGCTCTCCACTCTCCATCCATTTCCTCGCCACTCTTGGGACAGAGCCAAAAGTCCAGCTTCCAGCTTCCTTCCTCTCTCACTTCTTCAGGTGGCTACTTCTCTGGAGACTTTTTTGCTGCTCCATGATACTTTCTGCTTGTTTCTTAAAGTCCTTTAACAGCTCCTTTAATGCAGTAGTGTAAATTTGGCAGTACTTTTAACCTAGCTCCTGTGAGAGTTCTTTAGAGGTGCAGCTGTTTATGTCTGTGACAGTTTCACTACTTCCACTGAGTGTTTTGAGCCTATTGTGCAACCATTCAGCTTCCTCAGGAAGGGTGCACCATGAGCTGGACACTCCATTTTACTCCACAGGATCATCCTGCACATGCCCCTTTTATATTTTCCCAGTGAAGGGTTCAATGTTGCATATACTGCAGGTGAAAAGCTGTACCCCACCTGTGATCTGCTTCCTTTGCTGGTCCCTCATTTTCAAAGCAAATGCAACTCCCAGCAAGAAGATGTCACTTCAAAGACCCTGGAAGCCACTGTACTACAAGACGCTGTCTCGCAAGGCTGAGACTCAGGTGCAAAGGCAAAGGACCAGACTGTGTGGAGAATGAGCAGAACTAGTAGATTATGAATGTTTTGACCCCAAGCCAAAACAAAAAAAAATCTGAAATGTAATGCCTAAATTTTCTTTCAAATGGGTAGCTTCCTCTGGCTGTGATTTTTGAGAGTCCAGCAATTTTCTGTCACATGGAGCAAAGGAGAAAAGAGAACAGGTCTTCTGCTATAAAAAAATAAGGAAGTAGACACCCAGCAAATTCTTGAGATACAATCCTTGAGACATAATTTGAGTTATTCTTTGACAGTAATTATAGGGGAGCAACAGTTGTGTAAACTATGAATAATGCAATCCCTGATGCTCCCAGAGTTTGCTTCTGGTCTCCAGCAGAAAACATCCACTCTGAAAAACTGCAGTGGTTCAAGAGCTCTGCTATCACTGACTGTCTGCAAGCTTTTTGTTCTGGTTAAAGGGCCAGAATATTGTCACATGAAAAAGAATACTGTCACAAGTAAATTTTATGTCTACATTTACAGCAAGCAATTCTTCCAGTTCTGATTAGGACATGGCTCCTGTCTCTGGCTGGCCACTCCACCATATTTTGTGGAAGGCCTGTGTAACTTAAGTGAAAACTCAGATTTGAAAGCAAGCTCTAATGTCCTCCTAGCTTGCTGATCTTTTTCTTTTTCTAGACGCATTATTTCTATTCCTTTTGATTCTTGATTCTAATCCTTCTGATTCCCACAGAGCAAAGAACATGGGGCTGTCGTATTTTACTGAATAGGTAGTTGATGCATCCACTTTAAAATGATCTAAGGTGTTTTTTGGTGTTTGTTTGGGGTTTGGTTTTTTTTTTAGTTTCTTCTCCTGAGCTGTTAAAAGCCTTTATACACATTGGTTTGTAGACCATCCTGAAGTGATTTCAGCATGAAGCTTTCATAATAAGTTGTACTCACTGTGTTGAAACAATAACTGAAAAGTACCAGTGGGGGAAAAAATATATACTCTCTTTCTATTTGGATTCCCTTAGTAGGTAATGATGGTTAAAGTTGTTTTGAAGTATGAATATAAAACCCAGACATATATCAGCCACTTCCATAGGTGCTACTGGGGTAGCAAAATAACTTCATCAGACAGGAAGGAATTGGTTTAGAGGGATGTGACAGGACACAAGAAAACTAAGAACTATAAGGATTTGTATGCCCATGCTCTTAGATTTTTGCTAAATGTAGAACAGATGATATTGAGTTATGTACCCATGCATCTGTTTTGTTTTGTTTTGTTTGTTTTTTTTTTAAATCCAGCAATACTAATTGTTCTTGTGCACAGCACTGTTTTCTTTGTGAAGCTCTTCACAGCAGCTCTTAACTCCCAGTTCTGTGCTTTAATAACAATACCATCTGGCTGAGGTTTTCTGACTTGCCTCTGGGGGTTGAAAGCCCATTTTTCCATTATAATTAATGAGATTTGGGTGTCCAAAACCCCTGGGCATCTTTGAATGCATCACCTGCATCTTCTTGGGTTCATAAGTGCTTTGAGACTTTCAGAAGAAAAAGCCATTAAGCTGACCTGAGATAATAGAACGCTATGCAGTCTTAATGCTCAACACACTAGTTTCTGTGTAAAGTGTCCAAAGCTTGCTTTATTGTACCAGAGAGGGAATGTTGTTGGCTTGGTTAAGAATGAACAAACTTCTTGAGTATCTTATTAACCACACTTTTCTTTTTTTATTCCTAAAATAGTTGACTAAAAGGCCAGAATGGTATTTTTTTTTTTGTTCATTATAAATGGAACATTTTTAATGTCTTACATTAGAACAAAATTTGGTACTCATACAAGTACATAAAATTCTGGTAGCCATTAGTAGCAGCAGTTATCTGTGCTGTGGTATGGCAAATATGCAATAATTTGCTTCAATATGCTATGGACCAAGGGTGGTCAGCTTTAATGTCAGGTTCAAAAATCTTTGCATGATCCCAATCAACAAAACCCATTCCATATTTACAGAAGAGATGAGATAAGAGGGCAGGCAGATGCTCCTAGTCATCTTACAAGCTGGATTTTAGCTGTGAGGGCAGACGTTAGCTGTTCCTCCTATGTCACTTCTGGCAGCTGAGGGCTTGGAGGCTCCCACAGCTGGAACGGCTGGATCCAGCTGTGCTGGGGAGTCATACCTGAATTGCACATGGCTCAAGAGCCACCCTCTGGTCACTTCTTTCTTAAGCAAACTGCCAAATAGCTTGAGAGCAGAAATGCTGCACCAAAGAACTTCTACCCTGTGGTTAAGTAATGTCTGTCTGATGGCAGACATATTTCATGAACATCTGCATAAAAGGGTCTTCAGCATTCATTATGAAGCATTGCCCCATGAAAACTGAGTAAAAATGGAGGTTTGTAAAACAGAATTAAAAATGTTCTCTACTGCAGGAGAAGCCTTTCAGCAGAGGTAGGATAGATGGGCTCACTAAAATAGTAAGTGATATAAAAAGAAAGTGGCTTCATGCAGAGGACAGTCGTTTCCAGTTAAATGGCAAATAAAAAAATAAGTAGTGAGTCAGTTCAAATAATATTGTTTGGGGTAATCCATTTGGGTGTGCTTATATAATCTATTAAAAAAATCTACATGAAAATGTCTGTACTCAATCTTAAGAGTCTTGTTCAGTTTTATGCTCTTTTGGACTTAAAGGTTATTTCTGTATGTTTTACAGACACAAAAAAAAGGGTTTGTTCTTTTAGAAAACTCATGGACTAACAAAATTTTCATGCAATAACCTGGATTTAAACATGCTGCCTCAAATATGACTCAGTTATTAGATTTGTAAACTGCATACGGGAGGATATGGTGTCATACTCACTGTAAGCAGATACGTATCTTGTACCACCTCCCAAAATAGCAGTTTCAGCTGCAGGATCTCAGCTTTCCCTTGTGCCAGTGCTAGCAGGGAGCAGATCTGGCTGAGGACTAACCTTCATTTTATTTTATTTTTTTTTTTTAAACAAAACAAACCACACAGTTTTCAGCAAGGTCAATTTGCTTGGCTGAGCCAACACGCTGAGGGGATGGAAGTGCAAGGCTAAGGGCAGAGCGAGAGCAGGAATCACCTTCCTGGCCTCCATGTGGTTACAGTGTCATCACACTCAATATGAACATGCATATGCAGAAAACATACAGGCAGTTTAGGACATCAGAAGCAGCTGGGTCCATGCCAGCATACCATAATTGTTGATAAATCACGTTGCTAGACTTTGCATTTGGGTTTTTTTTGTGTAGTTTTGAGGTTGTGGGTTTTTTTTAAGACCGCTAGCTCTATATTCTACAAGGACTTTAGGCTAAATCAGAGCAACAATTAGCTATGTAACTATGTGCAGCAATTTCTCTATTAGTGAAACAGAAGGAAATCTTGACAGATTTAGATGAGAGGGAAGAAAGGACAGCAGTTTTCCCAGGAATAAGACACATGTTTCAGAATAAGTGCTGTGCGTAAAGAATATGACAGTAGGCTCAGTAGGATGTCAAAAGATATGGGTATAGTAATGCCTGCATTATTATTTGTTATGAATTTCAAAGACTGCAGACTGGCCTCTGGAACAGTTTATTAGCTGGGCTCAGCAAATCACTTCTGTCCTTGTTTACTGGTATAAGCGAGCAAAAAGGGAATAATACTGTAATTCAAGGAATTACAGGGGATTCATTACAGAGTGTTTGCACCATGTAGCCAGTTGTTAAATGATATAAACATTAAAAAGGCAAGACCCCACTTATGCTTCTGGAAGGGTAGAACCTTTGTATTAAAATGAAAAATAATGTTACCCAATTTGAGAGCAATAATCCAAGAGGGGATTGTTGATTCATGTATGCTGTAAGAAAATCATTGTGAGCTACTGCAGGCTTCTATTTATTTTTCCAGGTCTTCACACGCCACCCTCCCAACATGGTAGCTGAACTGTGACTGAAATATTGTTTTTCCATCCCCAGATGGCAGTGCTGCCTTCCAAGATAATAACAGTAGTGCTGGGAGAGAAATGCCTGTCAGTCTCTGGCTGGCTTACATGCCCTGTTTCTTTGTTCCAGGGGAAATATGCTACAAATTCTCACGTAACAAGACTGGGGTAATCAGGATGGGCTTGCTCGTCTGAGTCTGACACAGCAGCCATCTTCCGAAAGAGGCACCCGTCAGATCACAGCCCATTCATAAGAAATGACAACTGCAAATGTGAGTTGGAATTTCTACTGAACTTGAAACATGCAGTTTCTAATATCTTCCAGGTGGACTGGAGAAGAAAAAGTGAGATGGCCAATGCGGCTCTTAAAGTAGCTGCAAAAGCAGACTGTGTGTGCTAATCTTGGTCCACAAGCCTTTGGCATCAGGCCTAATCCTGCTTCCATTTTCCTCACAAGCACAATCCTCATGGTCCTCAGCAGAATAGGTGCTGAGCAGTGTTGTAGGTCCTTAGGCTGTTCAATCTCACCTCAGCTTCAGGGTGAGAGGCTCGCTTGGTCCCCCTCTGTGCTATAGTCCCTGTATTTGCACAGTCCCTTCAGGTACCTAAGAACTGAGCTCAGTTATCCCATCCTGGGATACCCCACTGGGGCTTAATAATGCACCTTTAGTGGACAAGCTTTATGTTAATTAATTAATCCTAGACATAAAATAAAGGGTCTAACAGAATAAAAGAACTCTGGTGCTTGAAAGTGGCTGCTGGCTCCAGTGGCACGCTGAAGAGGGAACAAGGAGATCTCAGCCCCTTGAGAGGACCCGGGAGAGTCAGCCCAGTTGTCACAGAAAGTAAAGCTTTTCCAGCAGCTGACAGCCCAACCGAACGGTCTAGCATGTTCCCTTGTACTTTGGAAATGATGAGAAAGGTCCTTCCAGGTTGGGAGGATATGATCATTCTGAAGGACCTTCACTGTCATTACAGCTTTTGTGGCTGGCAGGCAAGAAGCAGAAAAAGGGCTTTGTAATAGCAGTGTTTGCACCTTGTTCCTTTCCTTCGCTGGAGGTACTCGTGTGTGTGGAGCCCTCTCCAGAAATTTCTGCCACTTATTGAAGATCCTAAGCCACAGGCTGCAAAAGAATACTCTTAAAGATAATCCTCTGACCCTCTCCCCTGGCCACCCATTTTGTGGTGTACAATTCAGTGAGGAGAGGCTTTCCCACACTTTTTTCCACATGGTCACAGAGCCGGTAGGGAAATGTGAAATGCAAGCAGAGCTGGCATGTGCCGTGCCCTTCCCCTACCAAGCCCAGGCGATGTGAGGACAAGGGGGCTCTACGGGTCAGAGCTGGACAGGGAGGAAGGAGGGGAGGACAGCCGTAACCACGCATGGAGCCTGCCACAAAGGTTTCACGCCCAGTCTCTTCTGGAGGTGGTACTGCTCTGTGCTGCTTTTTAAGTGGAGCAAGCAGTAAATAGAACCTGGCCTTCCCGGTTAATAGGATAACAGAAATGCAGATTTAGTTCAGAGCAGCTACTGTGTTGCTAATGATGCTTAGGTCACAGTTTCCATCCTCAAGCCCTCCTTTATCCTCCTTTATTCCCTTTGCTTTTCTAGATAAATACATATATGAACATCCCTTTTTCAGTAGGGAAAAGTTTATTCTCACTTTTAAGGTTTCTCTAATTCCCCCACTCATCACCCCAGATTCCTGTCATGTCCAGAGTCATGATTTCCAGCCACTCACCTTCATGGCCACCTCTTCTGCTGACTTCAGAAACTACTAACCCACCCTACCTAAAATGAAGAGTTAAACATAAATTGTGTGTTCTTAGCTCTACCACAGCTGGAATTTCTCTTCTCTGCTAGCTGTAGAGAAGCTTATGGAAAAATCAGAAAAACTTTAAACTAAAAACTTTAAAATCAAACACAAAAGCATTAATTTTTTTTCTTTTTTGTTTTTCCCTGGTGGGAACACTCAGCCTTCTAGCCTAATGACAATTGGAAGACTGCCTTATCTCTCCAGCACATACATAGTCCAACAGATAAACATTTTTTTTAAATAAAAAGCAATAGAGATAACATTTGAAACAGGGGGAAAGAATCTGTCCTTCAAAACAGGATTTGGATTTTACAATATTTTCTCAGTCAAAAACCTTCACCTTCTCAAACACATTAGCAAAGATTAAAAGATATTTTGGTTTAAAAATCTGTATTATCAAACGCCTAAAATATCTTTTTTCCCCTGCCTTTTAAAATCTCCATACACAGGGAAGAGGGAGAAGGAACTCAGTCATTTCAGCCATTTGAAGACACATCTGCTCATCCTCAGAAATTTATTTCAGCTGTCACGAACACACCTGAAATGATTATATGGGAAACCAAGCTTAGCAACTCCAGTTTCCCATTTCCAGTGATTACAGCACTTTGCAATTCTGATATTTTTAACCTGCAGAATATGGCAGGCTGAAATATAATCTTGGTTTATTTTTTAAATAACCAGATTGTTCAGTTCAAAAGAAAACCAACACAAAATAAAAGCAGTATTTCTGCTGCTTCAGAATAAAGATTCTTCCATCTTTTAGAATAAGGTTGCTGCCAAACTGATGATTTTTCCATGGCTATAACATATTTTTCATTTTAAAATGAAATATGTAAAGTTTACTGAAAACAGAGATATTTTATCTGGAATGAAAAACCCCAGAACAGCCTTTTTTCCTCTAAATAGAAGAGGAAGTTTGTAACTGCTTTTTATGATTTTGCTTATATATGTACTGAAAAATTATGTCTGATATAACTTGGGAACAGCATCTCCCTCTTATTTCCAATGTATCAAATTGGAACACAGTAACAACATTTGTTGCTATGGTTGGATTAAATCACCCTGACATTAATATTACACATCCTTCATTATTAATAGACAATGTAAAAAAAACCCCATAGCTTTGGTGTCTTCTTTTCAACACCAAGGTGGTACAACAAGGTTTAAAGATTTCTCCTTCTTTTGTAGGGGAACTCATGTATTTCTCTGCCTTTGTGTGGAAAAAAAAAAGGCCAGCATTAATGTTAGAGAATCTAATCAGAAGAAGAATAAAGATTACTTTTTTTTAGGAGCAAGAACTAAATAAAAAAGGACTATGAACTTCCTTATGCCCAAGTTTTATTCTTGTTTTGGCCAGGGAACCTTAGTCAGAAATACATGGGTTGCATAGGAGAGATGTCTGTCTAATGTTAGATTTTCCTTTGAATCAAAATCCTCTGTCTAACTGCTTGGGTCAAAAAGGGCAGCTGTGTTTTGCAGCTTAGCTGGCAGAACTTGGTTAAATGTCTGTCTCCTGACAAATCAGTATTTTTGAAAACAGAGGTGACTCAGAGACATGTGAGGCAGGAGGGCTGTGCACCTCAACAGCTGGCAGCTGCTTTGCTCTCCAAATCCTCCCGGGGAAGGGAAAGTTATAAGGAATGTTTATTTTGATTCAGTGGCATGTATTGTTAATAGGCATACTATTAGGGCAAAGGGCAGCAGCAGATGTCCCTTATCTGATTTTCCCGGTTTGAGTAAGTGGGAATATGTTGCAGGTCCTCTTCCATAGCTGGGCATCACTGGGAGCCCTCCCACTCCTTGTTTTGTCTTTCTGCCATTGACTACTATGCAGCTGGAGGATAAGGTTTATTCCAGCCATTTTAATGGCAGTGTTCATCAAGACTACTAACAAACATGAACCACGGCAGTGGCACTTTGTGTTTCAGAAACATCTCGTCCTGTCTTGCACAGTGACAGATTTTGTTTTCCTTACTAATGTGAAAAATCAGTTGGTGAGCAACTGCACTGATTTCACTGGGTGAGCTGGAGGGGGCCATCCCTCAGCACTCACAAGGACGAACCAGCCTGCCCCCCCCCGCCCCCCTCCCAGGGAGCAGGGTTGCACTTGGATCCAGATTGCATTTCAGCCAGATATTGTCAATTCCCATTAACTTTAATTCTTGATTTATTTATTCACAATTACTATCCAGAATATTCAACCTGGACCAGATTCTGACATTTTGAAGGCCTCATTACTAGTCAAAAAGGGAAGCCTACATTAATTGTCAGTAAGATGGTGTGACTATTATCAAAGTGCAACTTACCCACATGTCTGTTATCAGTGAAGGAGAAAGTCTGCCCATTTTATGCTAAATAGAGTTTTTACTCAGGGTGGGGTTTTGATTCTGGAAGTTAAATCAAAATGCAGAGGGTATTTCCAAAAATAATTATTATGAAGGGATACAGAAAAGGAAGCTGAAGCAGGGAGAATGAGAAAGAAAAACCTGCATGGAAATTTTTTCCCTGGATGCATAATTTGGTTGGAGGGAAACAGACTATGGAGAACAGAGAAAAGAAGTTGTCTTTTCTTTTGATGCACTGGAGACTGGAGAAAGGTTGTTGGGAGTGGTACAGGAGTACTCCTACTGCTTCTAAAATTTCTCAGGGACTTGATTAGTGTAGCTTGCTCAGGTTTAAAGAGGCTGACTCATTTGTAGGAAGAAAAGAATATTTCCATAGGGCAGATATTTAAGACCTGTTTTATTTCTATTTTTCTTGCCCAGTTTCATGGGGCATTACCACAGATGATCCAGGAATTTAACTTCACAAATTTCTTCCTATTGCAAAGACCCTTGATCTCTTCTTCTCTGTTGTGAGACAGACTGTAATAATGTCTTTTTCCTGTTTAACCATAACCCAGGGTACTGAGGGGTATCTGCTATAGATGTTTATGTAGTCCCATAGACCTTTCTGAACGAAATTTGTATTTGTCTGTATCACTGACAGAGATAAATCTGTTGGAGGAAAGAACCACTTAATGACACCTAATGCCATCACACAGAGACATTTGCCATGAAATCACATGAGAGCTTGTAGCCTGCTCCCTGTGGAGCACAGGACATGAGCTCAGGCAGAACTCCTACCCTCGGGGCTTTGTACCATACAGTCATGGCAAGTATTTATCTCCAATTTTCAAGTTCTACATTAAAGTAAATCGGTTTAACCAGCTCCCATCCAGTGCACTTACTTCATTAAGAGGTAATGTTTGACCATCATTTCTCAGAGTGGTCTAGTATAAAGGGGAAAAAACCCAACAGGATAACTTGAAAGTTGATCACGTTTTGGTACTGACTACCAAACTTTCTGTTGGATTATGAGCTACCTGATAGCTATTCCTCAGAAATGACCTAATAAATCACCACTCAATAATATGGAAAAGTAAAATACATAGATCGCTTTGGAAAGTTATCAGTCAGCTCATTTCTGTTACCTTTGCAAACCTTCTTTCTGGAGTAGGTGCTGGAGGGATCTCTTTGTGGCACTGGCTATTTCCACTCACTGAGGCCAGCTCAGTTGTTTGAAGATGCTTACTCCACTGGGAAATTTATTTGATGTACACTCTGTGATGTTTTATCTCATTCTGGTAAGAAAACTGTAGGATAGACTTGGTAGGAGATTGTAAAAATGCTTCCCAGAATAAGTGGTAAAACTTTTTAGAAATGTGTGCTTTTTGCCCATCTTGGGAAAGTTTTAGAAATATGGACAGTGCTTAGCAAATCCAACTGAAAAAAAATATAATTATAGTTCAGATTCATGGGAGCAGCTGCAATGGGATGTAAGTGCTGAGTTTCGCTTCCAGGTATTGACCGTGCATGGTGACAGTATTGACAGAGAAGATGACAAAGACAGAAGTGCTTTTTCTTGGGATTTTCTATGTGGGAATCTATATGGCCCTAGTTTTGAAACTCTAGACATGCCACCAGGAATTCCTCAGTAACCACCCTTTTTCCTTATAGGGAAAAGATTAACTAATCCTCCTAGTATTTTGCCAGTAACGTAATTCGCCTGTAATTGCCTTTTCCTCATTATTCAGGGTCTTGTGTTAAAAATTCAAGAGCTAGTACAACTCCATTCTGTTTTCTTAAGTGTTAGGGCTTGAGTTTCCCAAAGGTAGTTTTAGCTTTCTCTATTGCCTTCCCTGCCATACAATCTAACACTGAACTATGACTGCAACTACCAGTTGACCCACTTCTGCGCTCCTAATCTGAAAAATAATCCTAATTTAATTTATAAAAGAATGTTTGCTAATTTTTCTTGGCATGGGAGATTTGAATTGAGAATTAAGGTTTTTCTGGTGTTGATATTCACAGTATGTTTTCAGTCATGATTTGTAGTACATTTCTTCTTTTTCCCATAATGACTCAGTTAAATACAAAGTTTCTTGTGCAAAAGTGAAAGCCCAGTTTCTAGAACATTTTCTTTTTCTCTGTCTGCCAAGTGTCTGCTGGGGCACCTTTTTTAATGCTTGTTATGAACCTGTGCTAAACCCTAACAAAGTAAAAGGAAATGTTCCCCGTGGAGGAATCTGACTTTGGATCAGCCCCCCAAATAATGTCAGACTCCAGTCTGGGTGTAACTGGCTTCTCCTTCCCCAGCCCTCCCACATCTTTGCAATGCATTGAGGGAAGGAGAAAAGCTAACACTGTTGTAATATCCTTTGCTCATTTAAAAGCAATGCTTTTAGAAGGAAATAAATATGACATTGTGTACCTACTTACAATAGCCATGGGTAAAATTATGCCGCCTTGCTTATTGTTCTTTACATATATTACCAATTGAAAAGGAAATGAAATTTGAATTAATGGACCCATTTGTACAAACATGATTGTTAATATTAATATGCAGGGTAAGTCAGTTGGCAAAAGCTGAAATAAATTAGTGAGTGCCTCGAACACAGTATTTCACTGGAGACTAACTGCACAGATGCTGAAAATACATTCCTGTAGTTAAACCAGAGTGCAAGGAGAATTCTTTTAGAGTTCAGGGGAAATATCGAAGTGCATATTCCCCGCAGCATGCTCTTATGGTCCAAAAGTCTACATGCGCTGCCGGGAGATTACTAGTGTTTACTGAGAAAAATCACTCTGTGAAGGAAGGAGCTGGTGGAAGTAACAACCTTCGCCATTTCCTTCCACAGCTGCTGGGCTCACACTGCCACTGCAGGATATTCTAGATGGATTTTTCTGTTTAAGAAATATCCACAGGCTATTTGTTTTTTGTAGTCTCAGGCAGAATTGTTAAAATCCAGTTTTTGAACCCTGTCCACCTGAGTAGTGCTCAGGCTAACTTCCACGTGCCTCTGCTGGAAGGGCAAGCATCATGAGCAGAAAGACTGCAGGTACATCTATTACCCTCAGATGTGCAAGCTCACAGGATATAACCCTGTCCCTAATTAAGGGGTAAAGCTTTGGAAAGCTCACTGGGAGTGTCATTAGTAGATTAGAAGTTTTGCTAGTTGATTATTCATGTTTCTAAACTATTCATCTGAAAACATTCCATCCATGATCTTTCATTATGACGGTGAAAGCCATGTTTTGTTCATCAAATCCAAATTATTAATTATCTTCCAAGAAATGACATTCTGGGGAGAAGAAAAGCCACTCACCATAACTACACATCCTTGTTTGTAATCTCCTTCATTACTTCCGATTCCTTAAAAAAAAAGTAAGGTGGTTTTGGTGGCCCATTTCAGAGCCAAGTTTAAATTACCTTACTGTGACAAAGCTGTCAGTCTCTTAATCTGAAGAAACTTTGCAGATCAATTAAAAGCTGCCTTTTTATAATAAGGAAGGGCAACTTTTCCCAAAATCAAATAATCCTCTTGGAAATGGACTTTCTTTGCTTCTGTGAAATCATTCACATTTTCTTTCATATTATTCATTCATCACGATTTTCAAATCTATCAGTGGAATAACAATGTTAGAAAAAACCAGAACAATCACAAAAGTGTTATATTCTGCATCTGAATGATAAGAATCCCATTAAAACTCAACATTAAAGCATTGTTTGCTGGAAGAAAAAAATATTCATGGCTTTGATAAAGAAAAACAAAAACAACCTTGGCTTTTCCAGCTTTAATCAAGTAACTTGTGACCCAGTAAGAGCTCTGCACTGCTGAGTTATTTTTAGAGCATTTATCACAGGTGTTTCACATGTGTTCAGCCCATCCTGATTCTAATCTCCTTAATATGCTTAACAATAGTAGGGCAGCTTCTGAGAACAAGCAAACTGGCTCTTCTGTTTATTTTGGACTGTGTTCTTACACAAGCATTTATTTGGGATGTGAATCCCTTTTCCAGCCCTCATTCCATCTAAACACTAACTCCATCTGTGTAGGGGGGCTTCTTACACTACATCGCTAAGCAGAACAATTCCTGCTGTATGAAGACAGAGAGACATCCATGGACAAATCTAAGACTTAGGCCAGTTCCTTTCACTTTTCTACAATGTTCAGTGTACTGAATATCAACCATTTGAAGGAACTTTCCTCTTCTGGGTGCCCACCGTTTGGGGTCT
Source organism: Falco biarmicus (assembly GCF_023638135.1). Taxonomy (NCBI): domain Eukaryota; kingdom Metazoa; phylum Chordata; class Aves; order Falconiformes; family Falconidae; genus Falco; species Falco biarmicus. Next base: position 31,879,783 of record NC_079292.1, on the reverse strand, counting down.
TCTCATCCAGTTCACTGGCATCTGGGCCATATAATGGGCCTAAATCATGATGCTATGCAAACAGGAGCAGAAATTATCCACTGTTCTCTAATTAGCCTCATTAATTCATTACTTGTAAGAGCTCCTAGCTTCACTGGTCCTATGATGGATTGCAGCAAATTCAATGTGGATCCCAAGCCAAAGGTGAAGGCATGCAAGAGAGCAATGTCCATGAGATGATCTTCAGATCCAGCAGTGAATATTTCTGTTTAAGTATTTAATATTTTTTTTAAGTACTCCAGATCATTTTTCTTTGAATGATTATTCTTTTGCTGTGTGATAAATAGGACTCTGCCTGAAGATACCAGAGGGCATGTGGCACCAGAATAATATCTCTGCAACATATTTTGAGTGGTGATCACACCATTTCTAGCTCACCATATGGCTTACTGCAGATGTCCTAGCATTAAAATGACCTTCTTCATTACATAAAGGTCACAGATGCAGAATTCAACATTTTGTAACCCTTGGCAAGGTTACAGGCTATGCAGGGAGTACACCTGTTGTCTTGCCTGCAATTCAGAATGTTGTTACCCAATGACTGACTGAAATACAGGGATTGAAATTTAGTTTGTATTGCTGTTAGTAACATCAGTTAATATAATTAATGTTATTTAAAAGTTCAATGTGCTGAGATTAACAAAAATGTTAACATACTAGAATCAACTTTTATATAGGTTTTATTTTGGTAGCCCTAGTAACAAGAAGCATCATATCCTTCTTTTCTGAATCTCTTTCAATGGTTATTTTCTCTTTTTAAGAAAATAAGAAATAGAAAGTAAGTTATGGCAATGATCAGGCATTTCTGTATAAAATAGTTAAACTTTACTCCACTCAAAAAAGACCTTTTCTGCATCTTAGTATCAGAGTGGGCAGCTTTAACCACCTCCCTGTGTCTTGTCCCACAGAAGCTGCTCTGTTACTGAAGGTCTGACCTGGGTTTCCCTGCCCTTTGCACCACTTTCTGTTTCTCTGACAGAAAAAACTCGGCGTGTTCCCCAGCATGTTTCCCCTGCTGCTCCACGCTGCTTCAGTCAGGCAGCATGTTGAACAAGATGGAACACTTGACTTCTTGATTTAATCAAGATTGCAAAGGTCAATATAGGACACAGATAACCATGGAAACACACTTCTGTCATAGGAATGTTCAACAGTATTGTCTTTTGCTGGTTATCACTAGAAAAAGTTGTAGTTTACATACATCTCTGAAGAATTGCTACATAGGATGTTTTAAACAGCATATTCTAAAGTTAGGATAGAATAGAATAGAATAGCACAGAATAGAATAGAATAGAACAGAATAGAAATATTTCAGTTCAAAGGGACCTACAACAATCATCTAGTCCAACTGTCTGACCAAGTCTGAGCAAAATTTAAAGCGTGTTATCAAGGACATTGTCTCAAACACTGACAGGCTCGGGGCATCGACCACCTCCCTAGGAAACCTGTTCCAGTGTTTGACGGTAGTGTTGGTAAAGAAATGTTTCCTAAGTTGTGCTTGCCATTGTTCTTTCCAGCTGACCATCCAAAAGTACTTTTACTCAGCCACTGCAAATTCAGTAGTCCTTTTGGAAGGATTTCACCAGTACAATGCTAATGTATTCAGAAAGATCTCAAAATCATGTTCCCTCAGCCAGTCTCACAGCACCCTATCACATACACTGTTTCTGCCTGCTCTCTACCTCTTCCTTAGCAGGGAGCTTTCATGAAAGCTACTGATTTAGTATGTTTAGGGTATAACCAAAACATGCTCCATAACAACCTAATTGAACTAGCAACACCTAACATGGGAGCATTTCATTAAAAAGAGATACCAACCAATGATCTGGGATGTGACCTTTTTTTGGTTATTAATAAAAAAATCCTGAGGCATATGAAAAGCTAACAAACCCAAAAATAAATCCAGAAAAAAAACCCCAAGACTGTATTTTATTCCCACAGGTAAAGGTGCAAAAGGAAGTTAAAAGGCACAGAAGGTAAGGTACATGATGCTCGGTGAGATTGGCACAGCATTATGAAGCATCTAATTTCAGCTGCCAAAGGGGCTTATATTGATTTTTTTTTCCCTCCTCTGTGTGTGCTTTTATAGAGACTTGAAATAAAGTCTCCATTTTGCTCTTATGAAAACCACGTTTCTTGGAGGCCAATGGGGGGGGGGGGGGGGGAGGGGGGCAGGGACAGGGAGGGGGACAGAAGGGAAGAATAGCTCTTTCTGCTCAGAAAAATAGCAGCCTACTTAGCACTTACCAGAGGATTACACACCCTCATGTTCTAAGAGGTGCCTGTTAAGGTACATAGAGGGGAGTTGGATGCCTTAGGAGTATTTCAAGAGTGATTTAAATCCATGCAGGCTGCTGTGTGTTTCCCCATTTGTGCATTGTGAGAGAGATCCTGATTCCACACACCCCATTTGGAGCTATAGAACTTAAATTAAGGGCAAAGAACACAGAGCAATTCAGAAATACCTCCATTTGTACATCATAATTGAAGTTATTGAAGAGGTTATTACAAGGAAAATTCTCTTTCTTCAGGGCTGCTCCAGCAGCTACAGTCTGACTCCTTGATGTTCAGACAAGGAATATGGAAAACTTTGGTCATGGTCCAGGTTTGAGTGGCTGAAAAATCATCTTTTCATACAGTCAATAATTTCTAACAGTTGAGAAAACTCTAAATCTTTCAAGGATCAAAGGAAGATTTATAAGCAGCACAAATACCTGAATTTGTTCCTTTTTTAGAGAGGTTGTTATTCTGAAGTAAAAGGTGCAAAAGGTCTAAGAGGTGTTAATTAACACTTATTAACAAATACGTTTTACTGCAGCATGAGAAAAGGAGAGAACTCACCTTTCCTTTACTTTTCCCTGTCACTTGCTGTGGAGAAGCTGCCACCAAAGCCCCTCCAAACTTATATCTCTGCCATGCCTTTCTAACAGCTGGAGAAATGTCCAGCCTTCTGCCTTACAAACTTGTTTGAGGTTGTTCCCTGCACTGCGGTTCTGAGCTTTAAAATGGCCAGAGGCCACAGCAGATATTTGGCTTTACACGGGAGACTTGTTCCATTGCTTTTTAGGACAAGGGTTAAAAGCAAAATAAAGTAAGTCTGTTAGAATTCCAGCAGAGGAAAAGTAAAGATACAGTAAGTAGTCTGAATTAATTGCTACAAATATTAGCTGCCTCTCTCTGCTTGGCACTGTAGCAGACCAAAATTCTAAATGACAGTTTTAAAGAAGGGGGAGGGAAGGGAGGGCAACAAAAAAATTCTCATGATTCAAACATCTTTCCTTTTTGCCTCCACATTATCTAGCCGAATTAAAAACTCAGCAGGAAATTAAACACATACACCTAACAAAGAACTGCTCAGAAGATGTTATGTGTGATTATAGATGACTCATTCTCATTTTGGAAGACTGGTCTCCTTTAAAGATTCTAGCAAGCTCTATTCTCTTATTTTTTTCAAAACAGCATTTTACAACTCCATTTTCTAAATATGATTTATAGTTATCGTTTATGTCATACAAAATAGGAACTGTAACAAGCTTCTTTTAATATGCTTTCTATCTAGTCAAGTGATTATGAATTTATATGCCAGGTTCACAAATGAAAATATTTTAGCACCCTGTTTTCCCAGCCCGTGGAAAGAATTCCTTTCTACTTTCTAGGTGCCTGTGAATTATATTTTTAAACTAGTGTGGAGCTAGCTGGAGGCTCTACTGAAAAAAAGGAAAAAAAAAAAAAAAAAGCAATGTAATAATAACATTGCAAGCCATGCAATAATACTTAACACTTACATGGCACCTCTTACATAAAAGTCTGCAATGCCTTCACAATGATTGAAATAATTATTTTTCATAACACTCCTAAGATGCTGAGAACAGATACGTAATGAGCACTCAGTAAAGGATGGAATCACCAGAAGTTATCATCTCTAGTGTAGTGGACAACCAATGCTTGAAGTCCTCATCGATAATAAACAGTTTAAATAGTAACTTTGTTTCTATCACTGAAACTGTCTGGGGATTTGAGTTTTCAGCATGTTGTTCCTGAGCTGGAATTTGTCCAAGATATCCGTGTTAAGAGGCAAACTGTGGCTTTCAGAAAAATTGCTGAGTGTTAAATGATCAAAAAGGGGTCACATCCCAACAGTAGGCCCCATCAAAGGATTAGACCTGCATCATCAGGGTGCTCTTTAATAAACCCCTATCAGAGTATTGGCTCAGTACAGACTTAAAAAGAAGACTGCAGTCTAGTGAATCACCAGCACTGTTTAGTGCAGACTGAGTGTAATGTCACTTAACTTGAAGGATTTGACATGATGAGAACACAAAGTGGTGAAATGTACAGCCTACAACCATCGAGGATTTGTGCTTTCAGAAAATGCATTTGAAATATTGTGCTAAATTTACAAGGACTATACTCAACTCCCTACTATACCAGGCAATCATGATCACGGTAAGAGGTGCACCTATAGGAAGGACTAAGGTGGCCCTGCATGCTGTACTGTAAGATCCTGTTATTAACTGCCTGTAACGTTTAACAACTTGAATGGCTCAAAATAGTGTTTTCCCTGCTCAGGTGCACCATTTATTTGTTTGTGAAAGTTTAAGGTGCTTCCAGAACTGAGATTACTAATGAAAGAGTGCTTTTCTCAAATTAAAAAGGTAAAATACTAGCAGCTGTTTGACTGCAAAACTCTATTGTGTCCAAGCCTTGAAGCCAAAAAAATGTAGCTTAACAGGTTATTACATTGTTTTGAAAGATAGCGTGCGTCTCTTGCTGGTTTTGTGAAAATAAACTACAGCTGGCCCAGACTCCACTCAATAGTAATTTACAAGTCTGGTAGAAAAATTCTCACATGTTCCTGACAGTGGCCTGAACTTGACACCCTCTCTCCTTGTCCAAGGAATTAATATCTTTTATCTATTTACCCCTGAAAGGCTCTAAGCTATCCTAGAAAACATTTCTTTTTTCCTCATCAATGGGAAAAGTTGGCCCAAAACACAGAGTGGTAAGGAACTGGAGGTAGACAATGTGCAGAGGAGAAGACAAAGTAGAGGACAACAGGGAGACCTAAAATTGTGAACAATTAATTTGAAACAGAAGATCTCGAAGGGAATGAAAACAGAAGAGTGGGAAGTTACTTGAAGGGAGAAGAGATTAAGGAGAAAAATGAGTAAGCTTCTGTTGAGTGGCAAAAGAAAATGGGAGGCATGTTTAGTAGGGATGATAGAAGTAGGCACTGGAGAGCAAGGAAGAATGGAGGTGGGAAAGATTCAGGAACTGGGGAGATGAACATAGATATAACAGAATAGATAAGAGAGAGAACATTTCTGTATCCCATGTCCATGAGTCTGAACATGGACTAAATAATAATCTGTGAACTCTCCCAGGGAACTCTGTTTTCCCAGCTTCCTTAAATGGCAACTCTCGATACAGCTTAGTAGAAATTCACCCTTAGATTTTTAGGTTTTTTTCTTCCCCTTGAATTTATAAAGCTTCGTTAGAAGCTTGCTTGGACAGCTAAGCTATGAACTTAGATTTTAGGAAATGACAGAATCAACAGTGACTGATTCTGTTAGATTTTGCCTGGTTTGGGGTTGGAGGGTTTTTTGGTGTTGCAATGAATGGCTTATATTAAATATAGGCAGCTATCTAGGGGGAGAGAAGGAAATCTGTAGCTATTTGTAAAAAAAAAAAATAAATAATCAAAATAATCCAAAGCTGAAATGGAAACAGCAGAGGAAGGAGAGAGCAATTGGAATGGGTGCAAGGTTTTAGAACCTTTTCTGAACTATGTTGTTGGTGATAATTGAGCCTGAGCCAGTAAAGATTGAAAGTGATAGTCATCAGCTGGCCTATGAAAAGCTTTAAGTTTTGCTAGAATCAAAGAATATTTTTCTTACTGACAGAAAGAAGTACTCTGAAATTATCTGTATGGGTATGGAATATGACCTTGTTTTGCCAAAGGACAACTGGAACATTGTGAATTCCATGTGGTGAGAGCAGAAGCGTAGAACCACATCTAGTTTTGGGACATGTGGTAGATCTTCAAGGGGAAAAATTATTTTGATTTCCAGTGACCCTTTCTGGAAGGCTACAGACCACTCCTCTGGCTCTTCATATTAGTGGTGGACCTGACACCACGGCAAGATAACCGCAACCTCCTTGCATGCACTACTCAGAACTTATGAAGCAGGGTCCTTGGTTTAATCCTTTGACCAAATAAAAGGTATAAACTGGTCTGCTTTGCTAAAGCCTTTCTCAAACTTGCAGAAGCTTTGCTTGCAGACAACTGAGGATATTTACAGATGTCTACAAACTCCAATATCTGACAGCAAACTCCTCCCTCTTGTATCATCACCATTGCTGGGATGCCTTTCAGCATCCTTAGGGAGAGAGTGTCTTTCCAGTCCTTCACTTGCTCAGCTCAGCCCTCTGATGTGGTTGGTGATTTGCCTCTTTTTGTTCTTCTTGAAGAGCCTGTCTCTTTGATGACAGTCTTTGATGTTCCTGTTTCAGATTCAAAGGTACTTCCTTTTCCTACCATAAAAAGGAAGTTTAAAAGCAAACCAAAGGTCATAGTGATAAATAGAGTCCACAAAATCAAACAAAATTAATTAAGATTGCATAGACAGATTCCTCACAGTCTCCAGTGCAGTGGAAAACCACTGATACTTCAGGGATTTTTCTGTGCATGTTTTTGAATTTAGGGTTGAAATATTTTTTTTTTTGGCTAGTCATATATGTTTACATATATACTAGTTTAGATAAAATATTAATTATTGTCATTTCTATGAATCATTTCAGATGATATTCACTGCTTTATTACAGTCATTACAACTGTAGTTTAGTCTCTGGCTGATGTAACTTTCCTTATTGAAAGACATAATTACTGCTGTCAAGAGTATTTGTTTAGAGTGAGGAGAGGTCTCCTAATAATGTCCCACATCCTTTTTCTCCTTAGGAAACCCTCAAAATCACTTCTCTCTGGTGCTTGGAGTATTTATCCAAACTCTGCAGTAGCGTAATAATGAAAAAATGAATGTTGGTTATAAGCAGGTACACCCAGAATCTGTCATTTCTTTTATTGGGCAGATATTCTCAGTTATGGACCAGAAAATCTTCTCCTAAGGCACTGGATTTTCAGCTGTGGCAGTAGTTTCAGCCATAGGAAGTTACAGTGCTCAGGGTTGAAACTGCTCTGTGCAGAGCAGTGTGTCATTCACTGCCTTGGCTGCTGGGCTTCCTCCCCCTCCGTTATTCTTAAATGGTGTCATATATTGTCCCTTCTGAATTTTGAAGCAGTGAAAGAAGCCATTAATATAATAGACTCCTTGACTTGTTTGAGTTTGAATGATCGGAAAATTCATTCCCCAGTAGGGATTTTTTAACTGTAATGAAGAATTTAAAAACCTAGCTGCATGTCAAGGAACCTACCAGATTTTCCTAAGCTCTTTCAGCTGTAAGGTAGGAAAGAGCAGAGTCCAGCTGTTAGTGGAAGTAGTAGAGGAGAGCTAAAACATTGCTCAGTAGAACTGTCTGGGCTCTACACAGGCCAGTGAGCTCTAAACAAGGAAACTAAATGCATGCTTGGAGAGGATTATACATTCATTATGTCACTGTAGATGTTTTCCACACAAAGCACCAAATTAAGATTTCAACCATTCTGACCAGTTATTACATGTTAGAGGATGAGCTAGGGGAGGATGCTAGTGCAATTTCCAGAACCGTATGGTTGTCTACAGAAAGTTCATGGTTGAAGTGACTAAGAGTGAATTTAGGCCTGTAATTTCTATGGCAAAAGAAAACTCAGCTCTTCCAAAAAGCATCAAAAAGTGGAAATTTTATCCCTGAGGAGTCTGACACAATTGTGTGGGGTGTTGAGAACATATTAGCTATTAGCCACAGTTCTATTCAGAGCCTCACTCTATAAATGATATTGCAACAGCTTTGTTCAGGGGAAAAAAGAGTGAAGATTCATAATTCCTACTGCAGCATTCACTGAAGAGAATGGGACTTAACAATCAAGCCTCATCTTGCCTTTTACTTGGGGAAATGAAGTATCCATTTAAGCCACATGCTTTGCAGGATGTGAATGTTAAAATTCAGACTAGTTCTCTAAAAATATGGATTCCACTATTTGTCAATAACTGGCAACAGCTACATCATGATATTAACCCTCATGACACTGTCATCCCAGCGATGCCTCTGTTTGTCATCTTTCAGTATATTTGAGGATTCGGACTGGGAATTCCAACCTTTGAGGGTACCAGACAAGTCCTGTACCTTCCCCTGCTCAACAAGATTGTAAGGGCAGTTTGAGGCCTTCCAGATCATCAGGATAGATAAAGTGGACCACAGAGATTAAACTGAATACAGGGAATAAACCTTTTTACCTGTTCATCAGGTAAACCAGGACATAGCAGAGGTGGGAAATGAGGTAAACTGAGATCTGAGGAAATGTCAAGGGCACATGGTAGAAGAGGCAGAGATGGACAGATGTCTGTTCCTCAGCCTGTGCACTGACTGATGATGAGTGATGATGATGTGCATCATCCACAGACCTGCACCCACAGCCCATGGGGTGATCCCAAACCAGTGACACTAGGAAAGTGGCTTTAGATGAGCCATAATCTAAAACTGTGAGCTGGTAGCAGTCAGTTGCATATAACTTCTACAGGTGTCATTAGTTTAGACAAATATTCATCTGCCACATGACCCGGACAAATAGATTAACAAAGAACGTGGTCTTGGGCAGCAAACTGGAGATAGGAACAGCAGTCCAGAGATGGGGAGATAGGATATGGGAAAAGAAAAAGGGAAAGAGACAGGCAGACAGAACTGATGCCTGTGGCCTTTCAAACCCCTGACCTCTCCCTCTTGCCTTTACTGCTTGCACACACAGCATGGCAGACTCTCTAGTTAAATTATTGGTGCTATTTTCTTCTTACTCTTTGTGCTTTACTTTACAACCTAAATAGGTACTTTTACAAATATGAGACAAGTTGCAAAGGCCCTGGGTGAACACTCACAGGCACGCAGGCAGTTAATTTCCTAGTTATCTCAGATGTGGGTTTAAAGAGTGAGAATAATAAAGCAAAATGGGTGAAGGCTCACCAAATAAAAGAAAAGCAAACAAATCTGTAAGTAGAGCTTTCTGGCAGCTTAGAAATGCAGCTTTTAAAGTGGTAGAATAATTAAAGCGTATTTTCTCTTTGACTGTATTTCTGTTATTCCTCTGCCAAATTCTGCAATTTTTCTGGCATTCACACAAAAAGGGAGCACCTGCTCCCTGTTCAAGAAAACTGTAAACTCAAAAATAAAAGCTTCTGAGAGTAAGGCATTTTTCTATCACGTGTTTTTTTCCTTTATCACTTTACAACCTGAATCAGGAAATTATTTTTTAGTAATGTTATGTTTAGGTTTTCCAGTACTTTCCTCCTTTTTTTCTTCTTCTTCTTTTTTTTTTTGTTGTTGTTGTGTTTGGTTTATTTGGGGCTGTTGTGTTGTTGTTTTTTTTTCCCCCCAAGGCATTTTACAAGTTGAAAGTAGGAAATCCTTAGGTAGGGATATATTTCATTCTTGACCAATCAAATTGCATTCAGTTTTGGCTAAAGTGAGAACTATTTAAAATAACTATTTGCCTTCAGTAATGTGTGTTGATTGCAAAGATTCTGCAGTATGTTAAAACTAATGAGTGTCTAGAAATGTTCTGCAGAGGCTAGCTCACTAGCTTGATCAGTGTTTCTAGCACCAGCTGTGTCACCAGTGCCTGGCTGCTTCTTGCAGAAGTGGCTATTATGGAAGGGATTATGAGAGGAATAAACCTACTGTGTCCTACCACCTCTCTGAACTCAAAACGTATCAACAGTGCCACTGTCTCCTCTTGCCTGGGTCACCCTCTGCACACCCTCATATTGTGGCAGATAGAGAAAAATGTACAGAGCTCCCTGGATTTACAGCTGGGACCAGCCTCACTCCTGCAGTGAGATGATGGTGAAAGTCATTGTGGGGAGGTTTCCACATTAGTCACTTCTTCTCTATGTATGGGTGTTAAGTGTGGAGGAAGCCCAAAATGACTATTTGTTGTATTTGATTCTTTTGTACCATCTCTTAGAGCAACAGTCTTTTCCTTTATCAGCTGCTTATGAGCAAGTATGCTGAAAGATGTCTATTCTGGAGGTATGTAGTTCAAACACTCCTGGTAGTAAATGCTGGATTTCTAATAGAAAGGTACACCATACTGAAGTTGAAAGGCCAAACATCTGAAATATAGGATGTTCCAGTAATTAGGCTGTGTAATCTTATTTTACATACAAATTTGCATGGACAGCTACAGTTCCTAATGCCTTCACCACAGGAGCCAGGTCCAGGTAATATATACATTCTGCATGCAAAGGAGACAGAGCTAAGGATTCCCAGACAACCATGGAAAAGATATTTTCCAAGCTATTCATCTTCAAATCCTGTGGAGCAGCCAGAATTCATGGCGTAGTTACAGAAATCCCTAGTCAGTGTAGAGTAATGGCAGGTAAACATAAAACTGCTCATCACAGAAAATTTTCAAAAAGACCTTCGGAGGCCATTTAGTCCAACCTCTCCCCCAGAAAGGCAGGACTGTCGCCAACACTAGGTTAGGTCATCCATGGCTTTCTGTAACTGTATCTTGAAAACCTCCAAGGATGGAGATTTTAGAGTTTAGCTGCACAGCTTGACACAGGGCTGCACTGCAAAGTTTTTCTTCCTAGCAAAAAGTTTTTCCTAATGACCACCTTAACCTCCCTAAGTCCTTTTCTTTTTTACTACCCTTCAGGTGGTTGCTGCCCACGATTAGAGCAACCCTTAGACCCTTCAGCAGACTAAGGCTCTCTCAGCTTTTCCTTGTGACCCAGGTCTATGAGTCACTCCAGTAGGTGGTCCAAATCTTGATTTACTTCTCCACATACAGCCTCACGATTTCCATGCAGAGGGAAATAACAGCTTCCCCATATCTTTTGGACAACGTCTTTCAACACAGCCTGATCTGCAATCTACCTTATTCACAGTGAGAGAGCATACTCAACCTAAAGTGCATCATTACTCTTCTTTTCAGCAGGACTGCTACTCATCCTTTGAACATGTGCGAGCTTACACTGTCCCAAAAGCAGAAGTTTGCTTTTCTCCTTGTTGGATATTATGAGATTTCTGTTGGGCCTGTTCTCAATTTTATCAAAGTCCTTGTGGATTCAGGTTCTTCCATTCATTGTGCAAGTCTCTCCCTCTAATTTAGCATCATTGATAAATTTGCAGCTGGTACATCCCTAGGTCATCTCTTAGGTCATTGATTAAGGCATCAAACAATATGAGAAAGAGTTCAGCACTTGGCGTACCCTGCTCACTGCTGGCCACCCAGCAGATGCTAAGCCACTCATTGCCACTCTGAGCCCAGAAGTACGGGCAATTTTCAGTCCATCTACCGATCATTTCTTCCGGTTCACAGTTCCTAAGCTGCCAAATGAAAATACTGTGGGGTACAAAGCCAAAAGCTTTCCTAAAGCTAAGGTATATCATATCTGCAGGCCTCTCCTTGTCATTTTGTTGATGGAGGCACTCAGGTTTGCTGAACATCGTTTGTCCCTGGTAAATCCATGCTGATTATAACTTTAAACTTTTTGTTCTTCACATGTTTGGAAAAGCATCCAAAAAAGACAGGCTGTGTGGTCTTTCCAGGGACTGATGTGAGGACAGCCGCTCTATAAGTCCATAGCTCCTTCCTCTTGCCTTTCTTGGAGATGGCACCCAGTGCCACTATGCAAACCTTCCAGGGAAAGCAGATGGGAACCAGGGAAATGCGCATTTTCTCTGTGAAGGGCAGGGCATCATGGAATTTCTTTGCCCTTACAGAAGGGTTTGAGCCTGGGAAAGTGCCATGTCATGGCAGCTTCCAGTGTGCTCTTGCTAGTTCTCAAAAATCTGGAGGAGATGGATATTTATCCCAGCTGTCTGTGACATTTGGGTGCAGTCATACTAGCTTTAGGCTTCTCACTTAGACATCTGAATTAACTGGACTAGTCCCCACAGACATAATAATTCCTCCAGTAAATAATCCAGAACTCACAGTTTAATCAGCAATTTAGCTCAACTTCATTCTCAGTGTTTTGGCCTCTCGGGGAAATATTGGTTATAAAGGAATCTGACTCAGTCCCCTCAGTTAAGGAATGACTCCCCTAGGCAGTGTGACTAGTGCTACTGAGTCCAACTGGAAATTTACTTTGTTGCGTAAAGCAGCAAAATATGATTCATATACTGTTAACACTCAACTGCATGTTTGCAATTTGAGCACCTAATGAATTTCAGTTCAACAAATTAATTGCCAGTTTAGCCTGAAAACATTTCAGAGATCCTTGGGAATAAGAAAGAACACTACTCAGTTCCCTCATCTGTGTGGAGCCACATATGACCTCTACAGCTAAGGCTGTCTTAAGAAAAAACGTTTTGTCTCTTCAGAACAGCAATCACCAAGCCCGCAAAACCATTCCACAAGTGAAGTCAAAAGCTATGGATACTTTTGCTAATTATTACTGGATATTAATGCAAAGATGATCATTCAGATTTCATCCAAAGCAACTGACTCTACTTGAATACAGTCACAGAGACATAAAGTTTTGAAACCGCAAGAGCCTTTTAAAAGATTTTTTAAGAAAATATTTGAAAATTGTTTTGTTTAGAGGTAGTTTTATTTGGAAGTGCCTCAGAGGTTGTGGTGTTTCGTTTTGCAGCCAGTACAGTGTGAAACACTTCTGGCCCACCAGAGGCTTCCTGCAATGCAGGCACTGAACTGCTCATCCTTGATCCTTTGGCTTCAGTGACAGTATGGGGAATACTCACACAGAGAGCACCAGCAGCAGCAGGCTACGTTGTGAAAAAGCCACATTTCAAGCCTGCGAGTGGAATCCCCCCCCAGATTTAGTTGTTTCTAAACCACAACCTTAAGAACTTTCTTCTGTCTCTTGGACAACATTGCTACAAGGGACAGCAAACATGACATTCTAATAGAGATTTTTGGAGAGTGTCACCGAAAGGCTAAATGAAATCAGTGGGGGAAGCATTGTGTGGCTTTGTACATCCCAGGTTTGTGACTGTGGATCCCGTTAAGGGAAACATAGGAAGAAATCCGTCCTAGCATGGATGCCACTAAAATGGTGTTAATTGAGGGCATGGATCATGAAAAATATTGCCAGCTCTGTCACTTGTTACAAGTTGTTGATTTATATGGGAAATGAGAACTACAAAGGTGTGTTTGTGGATAAGCATTCATGTTTCTCTCTAGGTATAAAGGACTGAGAATAGAGGTGAAAAAGCCAAGGACTGAGAAGAATACAAAAGATACACACACATCTAGTGAATATTATCTTGTTCAGTAAGTGACATGTTAATTTCCTCTTTGAGCATTACATACTGTGCCCCTGCTAAAGTTTATTATCAAGTAAATTAAATTGGAACTTGCAACCTTTGGTATATCTGTCAGTCCAGGGAATAAATGCATTTCTTTGGGTTTTTGTTGTTGTTGTTTGTTTTTTTTAACAGAAAGGAAAATTGACTTTATTTTCAGAGAATAGTCAAGTGAAGTGATGCATGCTGTCTATGCCGTATTTTAGGCACTTTATCATGCAGTTTCATGTCTCTACATGAGGTTGCTTAGAAGTTAAAGTAAATTAGCAGAAAGATAATTAAAAAAATCCAATTTCTTAAAAGCTTGCCACTTCCATTGTACATCAACTGGATCTTTAAATAAAGTGAAGTGATGGATGCAAAAGGATTTACGTTAACTTGGCCCTTTGTCTCTCAGCTACTCCTGAAGTAGCTACTCTGCTTTACTTACTGTGCTGATTTCAAAGGACTACAGCAAGGTGTTCACAAAACCATGATGTAAACCTTTAGCTTTCATGTATGAGACTTCATAGAGATTAAGAATGTATACACCTCCAATTCAAAAACAAAATAGTTTGATCACTGAGAGTTCATGGTCTTTATGCAGTAGAGTTTCATATACGTCCTATAGTTAGAAACCCAAAGACCTAAACAAGAGTTTTCAAACCAGCAATCATAGTCATTCAATTTTTGCAGCCTGACTGCAAGTCATGTGCTGTTGTCTCAGTAATTTATATCTCTGTTTCTCAGAGTTCCTCCAGTAATTATATTTTGATGTATTTATTTGGATTTCATTTGAGTAGGTAGAGTAATGTGTGCAAAGGAAGGCAGTAGATGTCAGTTATCTAGCCGTTGCGATATTCAGTCTTCCTCATTCTGTATAAATCTACCATCAGCAAGTTATAATGAATGTGATTCCCTAAATCAGTAATTCCTTAAAATCAAATTGTTTTGCAGACTTTTAGAATGATTTTTGTCTGCTCAATATGCTATACAAAAGAATTTCTCTTCAAAATTAAACAGTTCTTGAAAACACAACACTGAACAATTAAGCCTGTGTCGGGTAGTGGTTTGGGGGTTTGAGATGGATTTTTTTCCCCAAAAATATGATATTTAATCAGAAATTAAGAAATTGCTTCCTGCTGCCATTGCTGAACTCACTGATGGCTTTGTGTGAGTGTGGTTATTGTGGCTGTGCAAAAGAAACCAGGAGTGACCAGCCATCCAAGGAGGCAGTTAGGGTAGGCACTGCCACTGAAGCAGGGGGTGGCGGAGTGCTGCAGGCGTGGGGCAGAGCAGCAGTCCTCTCACGTTTTGGCTCCTCACTCTTTCTGCGGTCTTGAATTTGACATGTCATTTAAACGATGAAGAGAATGGCTGAAAATTAGAAAGAGGAGCTGGGACTGGACAAGGAGAAAATAGAAAAATAAGATGGATTAGGTAAAATGAAGAAGCAGAAAGTGAGGAACATGCTGGTAATGATAAAAGAATTATAATCGTATTTGATTAGGGACCAGTTTATAGAAACCCCCAAACCTAGTGTATGATTTGCCTACCTGTAGCAGCTGTGATGAAGGATAATGTTTCCCACCTCCTTTTTATTCAAGTGTGACAAACAGGATCAGCAGCAAAGCTGTCTTTGGAACAAGTTTCTCATTCCACTAATCCATCAGCATTATCTCCTGAGCTGCTTCCTTCCCCTGTGAGCCTGCAGCAGATGTACTTACATTGCAAAAATACACAGAAATCACTTTGCAAGTCATTTCTATCCGTACCGTCAGCTCACTTATGAAACGCAACCCTGGCCACTTGCACCAAATCTGAGGCAGTGACCCCCTCCATCCTAACTCGTGGTCACTGAGGTATCGGCGGTGACAAGTGTCAACACAAGACAGACAAAAATTGACAAAAAAACCCCAGGACAAATTAAAAAATGAGCAGCCAGCTGGATGCTATCAAAATAAAAGGTAATAAGGTTAAAAAAGGAAATGGGAGCACATGAATCTTATGGTCACAGAGACACACAGAGAAAAAAAATCAGTGACCAAGGAAGCGCTTATTACTCTCCCTGTTGTTGAATGAACATATAAAATAAATAAATAAACAATCAGGGGGTTGGACAATGCTACAACTTTGATGAAGAGTCTATCTGATGCAAATATGTCTATCCTAGGAAGTGTGAAGGTCCTGGGCATTAAGAAAGGATGTGGCTGTGACAGTCCTCTGTTTCTCCGTCAATACACCAAGAAACTGTTCTGTCCTTCAACCCAAGTTTACTGCAAAATTTCTGATCTTGCTGTGGAATAAAAAGTAATGATTACAGTGTGCCTGGGTTGCTCAGTTCCAGGCGTGGGTACCAGGGATTCAGAAATCTAACAGAAGCAATGACATTGATTCATTACAGTACCTTAAAGAAATCAGTCACGTTCTGGATGCTGTTTTCTATCTCTGCTTGTTGTGAGGATTCATCAACAGTTACGTTTATCTCTCTGCAAATCATCTGATAGCATTGATTGGGAGTGGTGACGCTACCTGTTATTACTAATAAATATGAAGGCGCCATTTTTTTGTCACCACAAGAAATACAAGTTCCCTTGGATAGAATTATATCAGGTTTTGTTTTCAGACTCACCGTGGGCTTTTTCTTTATTGCAAAAGCTGCATCAGAAGATCTATATAGCAGAAGTTCAGTTAACAAACAGAGTAAAAACCCCAAAACTGTTGGTGCAAAACTCATTTGAATACAGAGCTGTGGCAAATAATCCCAAATCTAAGCTCTTCCCTCTGCGCTGCTTGTGGCTAGCTCCTGCTCCAGGCAGTAACTAATAGCCTGCAGTTTGGCCTTGACTTTCCAGGATAGTGGAACAGTGCTTAAAGCACATTTGAAGTGGAAGGAAGAGGCATTAAGATACTGACGCATATCGCTGAATCTCAGGTAACAAATGCCAGCCTGTGTCTGCGAAACACATAAAAGTAGCTTCAGGGCTGCTGTCGCTCATGCTGTCTGCCTGCTCCAAAAGTGCCATTAGGGCTGTTGGGGAGAAGACGAATGGCGTGACTCTCAGCAGTTTCTGGTGGCTTAGCATTGGAGTCAAGGCATGGCACGGGAGTAACTGTGGCTCTTTTATGCCGTGGTGACAACTTGCTTGCTTATTAATCCAGTAAAAACTGGAAACAGAAGCTCATCATCTGGCTGTCAGAGTTTGAATGTGCTCACTGGGTTTTAATTTAGCAAAAGGGCCAGTGTCCACAGATTTTCATCATTTGAATGTTCCTGAAAAACAAAGTGCATGCATGCTTTTCCTTTATCCTTCAATGAAATGACCGCATAGCTGCCGAATTTAACTCTTTTGCAATAAAATATGTGCCACCAACATTCACTCTGTCACTATAATCTTCAGATTTGCTAATCGATGTCCCTCAGGGCACTTAGATGAGGGGCTGATGGTCAGAGTCTGAATCTTTCCACAACACTTTATAGAGGGGGAGTCAAGGAGATAAGACTGTGTCCTGTGTAATATTCGCAAAGAGCAACATGCAGTTGAAAATACATTAGTCTTATGGTTTTCTGACAGCACTTTTCTTTATGAAATCATCCTCTTAATTGCTGCCAAAAGCAGAGGTCTGCTATTAACAGAAGGCTGGTGCAGAGCCCAGAAGGCAGGGTACTCCGCATGCTTTGGGCAGCTTCGCTTTCTATTCTGCAATGTTTCCTTTAATCCTCCATGCCTGTGCAAAGCCAGGTTTTCTCTTTTACTGAAAATGGAATGTATATACACCATTTTGAGATAAATATGTGTTAGAAAAATGGAAGCATTTTAATGCCTACATTCACCAAACTAATTTTTATGGCATGCCAATGTCTGACAGATAGAAGAATTGGTTTTTGGTTTTTTGTTTTTGTTTTTTTTTAAGAATTTAAGAAATGAAAGGAAATAAGCTTGCAACAAACCTTGTCTCTGAAACTGCCAGCTGCTTGTGATACTAACAACACAGAAAGTGCTCTATGCTGAGAGACTGTAAATTCTGGGAAAACAGGTATGTGAAACTCAGTAAGGAATAAAGGTAAAACTGATGTAGCATTTCAGTCTATTTTTTCAGTCCATAAATGTTCCAATTTATGTTCTCATTTATGTAGGTGGTGATCTCCTATAGTCTTCACAAGTTGATACACAGCATATTGCTGTGCAAGATGGGACAAATAACCACTAAGCAGCAACAGAAACTAAAAGCCTTAAACACCACAGGGCAAAGAATATTTTCTCCATCTTTGCATATACCTGGGCACTATATATATATACACACACATGCTGTTAGCAGAGCTAATCATGTAGTAACCCACAGCCCTATATGACAATCTTTATAGCTATGTGGTTTCTGCATGCAAGTTTTGCAAGGCATTTAGCACTGTGACTTGTTTCTACATCTCCTTAGACTGTGTTTCCACCATTCCAAATGTATAACAGCAGATAAGAGTCCCAATCTTCCAGGTTTTTCTTTTTCTTTTCACTTGCCTCTGTGAATTAACATTCCAGGCAAGTGTCTTTGTCACAAAGAGAAAATGGAAGAAAAGGTAACCTGTCTATGGGGAAGTCCGATTCTGTTCTCTTGGTTAAAAATTAAAAAAATATTTTGTTACTTTTCCTTACAATTTCTCAACCATATTTAAGAAGCAGGGATAAACTATCAGTGATGAATTGCAATGTGTCTGCATTCCCAGATTTATAAATAGGAATTTATACTGGAAAACTTGTTATAGAGTATAGCTATCTCAGACACATGGTCCTAATCAACGCATTAATTAGCAGTACTGAGGAATACATCAGAAGAGATATCTCTATTTTTTCACAAAATTTTACTCTTGATGTCCCTGGAGTCACCCAACAACATTAGCAGAAGTTAACCCAAATTTCATGGATGCATGATCCATAGCGACTATTTTCCTAAAAAGTAATGAAGTATATATTACACAAGCCATTAATTTTCAGGGAAGGGGGGGGGGGGTGGGGGTTGCTTCTCATTAAAGCAGGCTTAGAAATTTCATATTACCTTCTTGGGAGTGTAATCCTACAAGTTATTAGTTGCTAGAAAGACCAGGGTGTGGGGACCTAACATGCCCGGTGAGCAGCCCTGTGCAGACCATGTCTGAAGCACTTTTTCTCTCTGGGGTGCTGCTCCGCAGTCTGAGCAGTACCCTGCTGCTTGGGGGGTTGGGTTCGGACATAATAAATGGGGCTTATTTTTGCAGCCACCATCTTTCAGTCTCCAGAGTTAGCAACAAGCCCTTGCAGGCATATTTGTAGGAAAGCAGGGCATTCAGAGCCAGGCTTTGTTCGTTTGAAAATAAAATGAATTACGCTATGTGCTCTAGATGTTTATCCCAAAGGCTGGTATTATTGCTGTTTAACCAATGGCTGTCATTTACTGAAATACCAAACTACATATTTAATTTTAATGTTACTGTCACATCTGAATTGATAAGTTAGGTATGTAAATTTGATTTCAAATGAGAAATTAAATGGCTAATCAGCTGATCATTACATTTATAGCAAGTCATTAGCATTTTAAGTCTCACATTATTATTTCTTTTTGACTACTGAGTAGTTTTACTCTCACAGCATGTTATTTAACCCAATTGCTATTTTTCTTCTTATATTTAATTAAACTTGTGGAAGAAAAACCAACCCAACATTTACAAGGGAAACAACCAAAATTACTGTTTTAAAATAGCCTGTTGTATGCCTTACCGGGGTGATATACATGTCTGGATGTAAGATGTCACACCTATTGCCTTCTGCACACAGTTCATTCTATCCAAGTGGAACTTTACTATCTGCTGTTGTTTGTGTGCTAAATTTGCATGAATAGAGTAAAGCAAATCAAAGACAATAATGACTTGATTTTTACTTTTCCAGTGTTTGTGCTTTGGATTGGTTTCAACTGTTTTGAGTGTTCATCATACTCCCACGTTAATGGCTGGTCCATTGAAAAGATTAGAGGTTGCTCCTGCAGCACACTAGGGGAGGTTTTCCTTATATCTGGTTCTCTGGTTTGATCTTCGAGTTTCAGTCTTCAGATGCCTGCTTTCTGTGGGAGGCATTAACAGATTGTTGGGTTTTTTTTTTTTTTCCCTTTACCTTATTTTTCTACTGTGGATGAGTTTGGTAGAATGCTGAGAAGAATGTTTAAAGCTCTTATAAACCAATAACTCCTGCTTTTTCAAAAAGGAAATTAGCGTAGAGGAAGTACGGAGAGAATATACATTATCAGAACCATCTTTTTGCTTAGAAACTCCAGAAGTTCCTGCCTTGGAGTTGGATTTGGCATTTAGTGAGCAGTAACTTCTTTATACATGAAAATCCCCACACACTTGATAAGTCAATGTAGACAGCTCACACATCTAGAAATTCCAGCATATAAACACCCTGCAAGTGTTATTTTCTCTGAATGTGGAGTAGAGTGGGATTTCTTCCTGCCATTGCAGCTCTGGGCTGCTGTGACTGTACATGGTCTACACACCCACACTGGATGGGTTGTGTGTTCTCTTCCTGCCCCTTGATCCAGCAGTTTGCAAGACTAAGCTAATCAGTTCAGATGAACAAGGGAGAAGGCACAGCTGAGACAGAAACACTGGAAAGGTGGGTAGCAAACAGAGTGAGGAACTTAGACTTTAAGTTGGATCAGGGAGCAAAATTGGGAGTTTGGCATGGAGCTCCTGTCAGAGACACTTAAATGTCTTCGGACAGGACCAGGAACCTCTGAGAGAAGTTGGTGGTTTTGGTCTCCCAAGCAGCCTGGAGGTTGATCTAGGAACTGGTAAAATTGGAAAAAAAGAGAAAGAGGTCTGAAAAGAAGCTTCAGTGCCAGCAGGAGAGCAGCAACTGCTCAGGCAGTGATAGTGGGTAGCAAGGCTGAAGGAGATAAGTGGAACAGACACAGAGTTTAGAAGACAGCTGGAAACCTAGGGTGGAAAAAAAGGAAAATATAACTGACCTACCAGAAAGGGACAATGAGACTAGTTAACAAGACTACTGGATGAGGGAGAAGAAGATGTGGCAGTGGGCAGCAGTGCAGAAGAGCAGAGGAGGGCTGGCTATGCAGAAAGACCAGGAGTAGGATAAGAAATAAAAGCTTTTCGACTAGTGAAGTGAGAACATGTGTCTTGCAAGGAACCAAGCAAAGGGCAGAGGCAGGCTGAGGAGGATGGGCACACTGAAGCAAGCTTGAAGCAGGTGGGGAACAAAACATCAAAGTCTGTTCCCATTAAAGCACTCTCTTCTATAAAGCCTTGTGCTGGCCCCGAGGTCCAAGGACCTCTTGCTGTACTATTGCTTCAAGATATGGCCAGATGTACATGTGTTTGTAGCATATGCTACCCACGCCAGTTTGCTCTATTTAAACTGGATAATAACAAGGATGTGGCAGCATGATCTCCTTTAGGTGTGATTGCATCTAATCAGAGACCGGGGAAGGGCCAAATTTGTGCTAAGACCTCTAACACCAGATGTGCATTAGGGTTAAATTAATGCATATATGTTACAATGTATTACAGTATATAAATGTGCTATGGTGGTGTTCCACACTGATACCTGGCTGATACACACTGCTTTTTCTGTCTATGATAGATAGTCCCAGTTCTCAGGCTAAAAATGGTCAGGAGGCAGAAGTTTGGTCCAGTTCTTATCCTGATGAGAGGATGAGCGCTCTCACGTATACAGTTGTGATTGTAGAGAATTTGATTCCAAGAAAACAGGAAACAAAAACACAAAGATGTATTGCTTACACTAGACCATTAACAGAGTGTTGTGCACTAGATCTAAACGTGGTGGGACAGGCTAATGTCAACCTGACCATCATGTTAAACTTTGCTTCTTTTCCAGACCTTTAGCAGGGGACTGGAGTGCAGGACCTTACCCTCAGTCCCCAGACACCTTCGCCTGTGCTAGTAATTTTCCCACTGTAGCTAGGTCTTGTAAGTCTTGACAGTGCTGAATAACTACCTATCTATCTCAGAACTAAATGTTGCCAAGATTCACAAATTGTCTTTCCTTTGCCTGTCTTTTTTGCTTAGGTATCTGTTTCAGAGCCTACTTATTAGATTAAGCCTTACACAACACAGGGTGCCACTGCAAAAGGCACTGCCACCAGTATTTTTCTAGAATTCCAGTCTCTAGAACACGCACTTAGGTGTGGGACACTTGGCTTAAATTATGTAACCAGCCACTGTACTCTAATGACTTTAATGAATAGTATCCTTTGGCTAAAAAAGCTCAGTGGAACTGAATGTGCTCCGTTCTGACGGAAATAGCTAAACCTGCGGTACGACCAGAACTCGAGCTCCCTTCATTTCGCACCTATTACCCATAAGTGCATGTCTGTGAATGTCCATCTGGTAAGTTTGAAGCTTTTTCTGTTTCTCCAGTTCAGCAAATACATATTTATTTCATGCAATGGGTAATAGGTTCTGCTGAGGGTTTATGAATCACCAAGTTTGTGAATCTTGCTCTTAGGTATTATATAGAGAGCATGAAGCTGTAGAAGCCTGCAAATGGAGTAGGACCAGTTTGTGCAGTCTGGGGTGTTGGTCTATCCAGCATTAAACTAGTGCTTTGCACTGATCCACATTGCTTTCATCCTTTGGTTTTTAAAGCCTGACCCGGGGCATGTGCTTTGATTTCTAGGACAACTACATGCACTTCACTGTAATTGATGCAGTAGCAGCTGCACTCGGGGTGGATATGGTAGTGTGCAAGTCCAAGTATTTTGAACCTTTAGGCTCTGGGGGTTCAGGCTGATCACCCAAACATTGGGAGGGCTCCACGCCTGGGCTCTTTGGCTGTCAGATGGAATTAACACCACTCCTGACAGCTCCCAGGATTGCCCCGAGCATAGGGTGTGTGAAACATCTAAATGGCATTGTAAAGAGCAATAGAAAAAAAGCCTTTAAGGAGATTATTCTTCAGAAGAGTTTAGTTTATGTGTAGTGCCTGAATCCAAAACCTGAAAAATGAGGAGAAGATAAAACAGTCACAGTCAACTCATTAGGTGAGCTCTGTCTATTCTGAATGAGTCAGGATCAGGTAGAAAAAAAACCAAACCAAAACAAAAAAAAAACCCCAAAACTGAGTATATACTTGTTTAACTGGAGAATATATCATTACATAGATGTCTATAATGTTGAGTGCTCTAGCATTAACTTCCACATGTCTAAACTTTGGAGTGTTACACTCCATGACTTACACTCTTTTCATGTAGTTTTGTATGTAATTTTTTATATATGACTTTTAAAATCTGACAGATGGAAAGCTCCTAGAATTATCCCTCTGTTTCCTCAGAATGAGACAGTAGATTGTAGAATAAATTCCTAAGGGAAGCTGGTTGCTTCAGTGGTTGTGTAAGTTAAAATGGTAGTGTAAAGGACAATTCTACAGTGGTAATTCGAAGAACTGTATGACTTCACAGTTTTTTTTCTGTTTGTACTTTGTGTGGTTTTGGAAAAGGGAGTTAGCTTGTCTCTGTAGTATTCTGCTGCTCTGCCTCCAGGCAAGAGTGGACCTGGGCAGGATAAATTCATTTTCATTCGGACTGTGTCTCTCTCCCTTTCTCCCAGCATCACATTTGAAGTTCCTGTGTTGTGTGATCAAAAGGCATGTGATGCAGAGAGTCAGTCAGCTCTGCTACCATCAGTGTGACTGTGTACAACACAGGCGGTACTAGGGATTATGGAGATACTATCTGACCAGTAAAGAGAACAAAACCATCCAGTCTTTAATAAAATAGATGTATCAATGGGAGTGGAAAAACATTTTATCAGTGTAGACAAGGTAATACTTAGTAAAAAGCTTAAGGATTAACTTTTAAACTCTAGCTGATGTGGCGAAAGGAAAAAGGAAGATGTTTTATCTTCTGAAATCAAATGCATTTTCTTCCCAGGGCACTGAACATTGCCGTACAGCAAAGGCTTCATTTGGCTAACCTGCATTGCCTTACTCCAGAAATATTGCCCAAAAACAGGTTAAGCCAGAGAGGATCAGGCTTCCCAAAATGTCCCTGCCTGTTCATCGTCTTTGGAGCTAAGCAATGAACTTGAGAGCATCTGTTGTACAACTGAACTTTCTCCTTTCTCCTCCCCTTCCCTTCCCTTCCCTTCCCTTCCCTTCCCTTCTCTTCCCTTCCCTTCCCTTCCCTTCCCTTCCCTTCCCACTCTTGTTCCCTCTTTCTCTCTCTGTCTTTCTCCCTATTCAAGTACAACACTGCTCTTCAGTTGTGGTCTCCCTCTAGCCACGCTCTGGACCATTTTTCCTTCTGCGAGCACAGCACATTCCGGATTGGGTCCAGCTAGCAGTACTGCTGGCACGTGAATGACTCTCAGTCCTCCTGATGTGCCTGGAGTTGCCTGAAGGAAGAAAGTGTTGCTGTCTGAACAGGGTAAGTAGCAAAGGATAATCTTGGCAAATATAATTGCTACCAGCATTGTGAAATTTGACATGATTTCTTTGATTACCTGTTCTAGAAATAATGTATTTCTGAACTGCAGCAATGTGTGTAATGCCTACCCCCATTAAGTGTGTAAAACATTTGTCATTCTGATGTTGTTTTCAGGTGCTTGTAGCTTTATTGAAGCATTCAAATTTCATTCTTCAACTATGCCTGAAAGCTGACCTACCCAATATTTTTTCCTCAAAGGTAAAAATGGAACAAAATCAAATTATCTAAGTTTTAACAGCATATCCCTTCCAACAACTGGATAGGTTTTCATTGTCACCTCAATTAAACATTCTGGCTAAGTGAAAAATTCCTCCTAGGCCACAGAAAATTATTTATTTTTCCCTTTTTAATTCTGTCAGGAAAAGGTTTATTTTGCATAATAAAATGGGGGTGCTGTTCAATGTCAACCTGGACAGTACTGTTATTTCAGCCTCTCTATGAGCTGATGGAGTTTTCCGAAAGGAGGCTTACCTCAGAGCTGTCTACAGCTTTACAGGGTGAGGAGAGTGGAAGTTCCCAGGGAGAAAGTGAAATCTGTTAGCTTATATTTAATGTAATGGCCATAGGCTGCTTATTCTTGTGGTATTCCCTGTTAAAAAAAGAAATACCCTGCATACAGTTAGGACTAGGTATCACCTACTTAGCTAATGACAGCTAAAGAGTAAGATTATGTCTTCTGCTGACGATCATCCAGAAGGATTTGGTGCTGTGGGGAGAACAGTGTTCTAGGACTTGTACAGAAAAGCTGGAGCTGGCAATTTGAGAGCTTATATTTAATTTAATGGGCACAGACTATTTATTCTTGTCTTTTTTTCTATTAAAAAAGAAATAGCTTAGATGCAGTTAGGACTAAATATCTGCTACTTAGCTAATGACAGAACATGCGTCTAGTTGTCCTAACCATGTCTCCACTGATGTGTTCTGTCCTCTTATGACAGCGGCTGTAAAACTTGTCTAGACAAAGGCAGTTTTAAGAAGATTGAAGCTAATGTGCAATAATACCTTTTGTTATTCTATAAGGTCTCCACAGCCTTCCCCAAAAGCTGATTTATGGGATTTCACTGTTCCTTCATCCCAAGGCATACAGCTGTCTTGTCTTTACTTCCAAACCTCTCTCTGCCATATGGATTAATACATACATCTGCTCTGTCTTTTCCTGAAGCTGGAAAGAAGCTTCCTGAAGCTGGAAGGGAGGAGAGGAAACAATTTCCCACAAATGGATCAGCAGAAAATGTGTTTACAATGGGTGTTACCACTCAGTTCTGCAGGCCTCAAAACACTGTTTGATAATGGTTTTGTAAAATTGTGATTATCAGGGAATTCGGCCAACAGCCAGCTTTTTGAGAACTCATTTTGAAATTGTCTTGTGTGCCCTTGAACTGCTCACTTCTTGCTTTCAATCTAGAAGACAAATATCTATTAACCCTCCACATATTTAGGTTAGTATTTCAGCTAAAAATAAGAGGAAAAATGTCTATCTAATAACGAAGACATTTATGCGAGAGAGGAACACACTTCTGCAATTGTTCCGAAGTTGTATTCTATTTGGCAATCTGGTTCAGGCTTTGCTATGTATCAAGTTATTTCGGAGGATACCCAGTCTGAGAAAACTGGAAGCTGTCACTTAGTTCTTATATACTGTGTAGCTGCTTAACCAGCGCTGCCCTTGGCCAAGGGAAGAAGCAGCTTCTCCCACACAACGTAACATGAAATTAAGTTGAAAACTGATCTGCCACTTATGTGAGTGGGACAAGTTTATGAGAGTTTTGTCATGGTCAGCAGGGAAGATTAATGGAAGCTGGGACTTGAGTTGAAACAAACCAAACCGGTTAATTAAACGGAAATGTTTAGCAGAGCCTGTATCGATAAGTACGGATTAATATTGATGCAGATCTGTAAGATTGGGGGTGGGAGTGGGTGTGAAACAATGTAGAGAACAGAAAATGCTTAAAGGGTGAGACTTTCACTGTTTCTGTTGTTGATCATCTGGAAGGATTTGGCACTGAATGGAAAAATGCACTAGGATTTCCACAGAAAAGCTAGAGCTGTGTTCTGTAATATATCTGCTCTGTAATTCTCTCATAGTTTTCAGCTGTAGTCCTCAGATATCTTTTGCTCCTTTTGGTTTTCTATTGTTTATGTTATTTATTCGTTATATAGAACACCCATGAATTTATTATTTTTATTACATGATTAAGGCAACGTCTATCATCTGGAATTAAAAATGTATAGCCCCAAAACACCATGGAATAATTAATATATACAGATACTGCATTTTCCCCAGATCAGTTATTCAAATGGTTGCAATTCATTACACCTGTGTATAATAAGACCGTCTTTGTGACTGGGGAAGTTTCTTTAGAGCGACTCACTTTCTGAATTTCTCCAGAGTGCCTGTTTATAAACTGAGGAGTTTATTGATGATGTTAGGAATCTTAGCACTTCAATTAGGCAGATATTAAGAGATGTTTAGTTTTAACTAATGGTGTAGATGTATGTTTTATGAGCAGCAAAAAAACCTGGGCATTGCATGAAGGGGATCTGACCAGGACAAGGAGGAGTACAGTGGTGAAATACAGTAAGTATAACACAAAGATGTTAAAATCCTTCATCAAAGAAAGTGGCACTCAAAAAGAGTCTGGTGTGGTGTAGGAAAGAGGATCTTATTCAAATTACAGTTTGCAGTACTTGGGAAAAAACTAACTAATGATAAAACTCATGGGGTATTTTTTCTTTTTCAAATGACTGAAAAGGGGAATACATACTCAGACAAAGAAATTGAATCTTTCTCCCCCCTTTCCTGACTACAGCCTTGGTAACTGAGACATAAACACACACCAAAAAAAAAATATTAAAAATATGAAGTTGTCTTAATTACTTGATTTCTGGATGGCAACCAGTTAAAGATGCACCAAAAGAGGTGCAGCCTTCTTTCATAAAGGAACACTGCTGGAAGGGCTATACACAAGGTTCCTAGTATAGAATCCAAATTGAATTAAAATGTCCTTCTGAGCTGAGATCTGTCGCTAAAAAATAGAAGAAACAGAACAGAGTAACATCACGCAGTTAAATTCATCTTATATCCCAGCTCCAGGAAGCTGGTGGATGGTATGACCTCAGAGAGGTTCATCTCACTGCTAAGGGGACTTGTTCAGTTGAGTGAGAGCAGCCAGGAAAAAAAAACCAAACAAACCACCACCAGCAATGACAACAACAAAAATTGTTGCCTCTAATTCCAGACTGAACTGGAAGGATCAAAACTGACTCTCTGGACCTGATGCAGTTGCTAATAAAGTCATATATTCTACAACTAACACAATTGGGAGCAGTTTCACATGTAATTTATCTTTTTTATTTTTAAGAGGCACCTTTTTATTGCTTTATAATGACATGAACATAAAAAATGCTCAATATTTTTAGAAGTTAAGTAGGAAAATAAGCTTGCTTGCTGCCTTCCCCACTTTCCCAGCAGGGCAATGGAGCTGCTACATATAAGAACACAGTTTTGACCAGCATTGTCAAAACTGAGGGGAAAATACTCATAACTTAGCAAAAAAATAGATTAAAAAATTTTAATCTACTGTGATGGTAATAAGAAAACTGATCATGCTAAAAAGATTGGCACAAATGCAGCCACACTGTCTAATTTTTATCCCCTACTTCATCCTCAGTACTCTTGAATCGACCTACTATAGCCCAACATCACAAAAATGAGACATACCAATGCTTTTGGGTTTAGACATCCTAGTTTTTAGGCTTGGTAAGTTTTATCTTACCAAATGCAACCATTTTGGTAGCATATATACATAATATATGTATAATAATGTACATAATCCCGTTGTGAAAGTCCCAGTGCAGGGATGTGCTGGTATCAGGTCCTTTATATCATACTTGCTGTACTTCACAGAGCTAATATGACATTATGTTCGCATGAACACTTGTACAACTGCATCTTCACTAGGGAAATTCTGACATTTTAACTTTTCTGGCATATTTAAGACAGACAAAATACTTCTTATATGGATGAGACAGTAAAAAATCTTCTCTTTCTCTCTTTGGCCACAATCGGTTATTTTTGTTTTGTGACCTATGTGAATGGTCATCTTGAAATGCAAAAAAGGATAAAAAGGTCACCAATGTAACCTCTGACACTAGGGAATGATACAACAGAAGTCACTTCTCAGCTACCCTTCGGTCCTGTGCCTTTCCTGCCTGCTCATACCATCGGGAAAGGGCCCATTCAAAATAAAAGTCTCCAATAGTCTCTTGACAGTTTTCCCATTAATTGCATCTGTGCATAAGAATAGGAGGACTTTACAGGTAATATTTTATGCTTTATAACAGGTAAGAATGGATAAGTCTCAACTGTTTTTTGAGAGTTTACACCACACACACACACATACAAGCTTCATCTGTCTATACAGAAAATCCCTCAGAAAGTGAAAGGGAACTAGTGAGAGTGTGATTGTAAAATGTTCTAGTTTTTCTTTACTAATTCACCACTGTAGATTAACATATACTGCATAATTCTTAGCACATTTTTAGAGTGTCTAGATGGTGAAGGGTGGCTTACACTAAGTGAGACCTGTAGGCATTATCAGTTTCTTTGCACTATTGAATTGTTTGCTTTAAAGAAAGAAGAAGAGAAAATCCCATGTTATCCCCACCCAGGAGTGTCAAACTAGTGTGGGTGTTTTTCTGTTACAGCTGGAAATAACCTCTGTCCTGGGCACTGTTGTGAATAATGGAGCTTTGGCTGCTCACCATGGTCTGTCTCCACTTGAGATGCTGGGCTGGGATTTTCACTGAGTCTATTATTGGAACTTCTGTCTTCCCTACATCTTAAACAAAAGCTATGCCAAACCAGTGGGAAAGTACATAACTCACAGACACGTTAATAGTCAAGAATTTTTCATTTTAGAGCAGTGGTAAGTATGCCACTCACCACCAGAAGCATATTTTGAATTGGTTTGTGTTTGCTCACAGACAACTGGACTGTCAAAATAAGGTTCTTACTAGTTAAGCTTCGTAACAGCTCAAGCAGACAGTTTTATCCAATCAGGATGTGAGAGGAGTTTCTTCAAAGAACTAAAAAATTAAGCCCAGTGTCCTGATCCTCAGTCCTGCAACCTGCAGAAGAGAGGTACCACAGTGGCTGCCTACACCGACACTACATGATGCTTCTGTTGATTACCATATTAAATGGGATAGTGTTTTATGCTCCTATTCAGAAACACTTTGCTAAATTGTTCAGCATAATTAGTTAAAAACATTCTACTTTATCTTTAGCAGAACATAGCTGATTAATTTTCTAGGTTAGAAGACACAGGTGTGTGAGGATAAAAACCTTGCTTGTTTGAATAAACAGAAATTGTCTGACAGCTTTGCAAATTATTTCCTTTAAAGTAGGGTAGGCAATTGAAGACAGAAATACCTGTTCAATATTTATTCATTGAAAAGCAGAGAGGCTTCTGTTATGTTTGGTGGGGTTTTTTTGAAACAGTGTTAAAAGCTGTCCTAGTATAACTCCATTGAGCCTAATGAATTGTCACTGGAGATTAATTTTGTCCTGGTATCTTTCTTTTCACCTGCCAGGAAAAAAATGTTTCTCATCTGACTTTACATATTAATCACTCACAGGCAAGGAGACAAGCCCTGGCACAACTCTGCCTTCTTTATATGGACTTTCTGATTCAGTTTGTTTTCTAATGAGGTGAGAGGGAAGTCAAGATCACTAAGTTTTTGAAACGGCTTTGAATCAGTTCCACAGATTTGATCATGTTTACCCGCAAACTCTATAATTTCTTGCTGGATTAATCATTGTCTGAGAAAAGGCATAACTTGAAAAACGGAAAAAGGGAAAACAGTTTGGACATTTTACTCACTGACTTCTGTACAAAATGTTGCTTTGGAAGAAGTTGGGGTAACTCAAACATCTTGAATACTCTGACCTTCAGAATGGTGGGAAATGTGCTGCATTCATGCTCTGCCTAGACAGGCAAGATACCTCTGCTAGCTCTGGGGGTGGCCTGCCCGTGCCTAGGTAGAGGGGCCAGGATCGCTGGACTGGCAGCAGCCACCAAGGGGCTCTGGAGGCAGGGCTGTGGTCACCTGTACCTCCCCGCACCAAACCTTCTCACAAGCTTGATGTGCTCCTGCTGCCTGCACCCAGATTAGAAGGAAATATGTTGTATTTAAAGAGCAGTCATCTTCTATCTTTACCTACCCACTGCCTAAGATTTTCTTTGGAGAATACATCGCTTTCACCATCCCATGGCTTCCAAATTCCATGTTGATAGCAAACAGCTCCTGGAGAGCTTTAATTTAAAACTAATTCTGCCAGACAGCTTATCTTGGAAATTAGGTTAAAGAGATCTTTCTTAATCAGTGGAACGTTTCTCATTAAAGAAAACTTGTTTCTATCAAATGCATTGACTTGCAGATCTAGTTGAAATTATTTGTTGTTTTGGGTTCAAAAAACATCATGTTATATAGAGTAGATTTCAAGGTACTGTGATTTCAGGCGTGACGTGTTTTAGTGACTGATCTCTTTTTAAAAAGAAAGGTTGATTTCTCTTCCCTCCCCACAATGGAATAATTGGTGGGCTAGCATGAATGAGTCATGAGCTGCATACATCAGGGCCACTTGAGTCAAGTTAAAGTCCTTCAAACCTCAGTTTGTAATTAAAAATGAGAGTATAGGCATGGTCCTTAAATCCTGATTAGAAGTCACTTAAACTAATTACAGAAGCAATGAATGCAATCTGAATTATTCTCACCCTGCTAGGCAGCAGCTAATCCTAGTTGGTGACCAGAAATCTCCATAAAATATTATTGAAAGTGATAATGCAAAATTTCGGATTATGTGTTTTAAAAAAAAAACATTACTCACATATACAAAAGTTGTCCAGAGCATACAGAGCCAAATGTCAGTAGTTTAACAGCTGTACAGTGTATAGCATTATGTATTATGTCCTCTATTACACCATACAGAATTACTAAATCTTCATTGTACTTAAAATTTTATATATTACTTCGATAAATCAGCTATATTTTGGCATAACTGCTCTGACTTCATCATCATTCATGAAGTTCGCTTGCAAAACACCCATGTGATTTCATTATATGTGTTTATTTGGACCCTCAACTCCTTAGATTTTAACCTGCATTTTTCCTCATGGATGCAATTATTTCTTCCCTCTATTTCTTCTGCTTTCATTTCTGTTCTTGTGAGACTTTGGTTAAGAATCACAGCTGTTTGGGAATGAGGTCAGAAATAACTGCTTGTGCTCACTGTAAAGTTTGGGAATTTTTTTTTTTTTAGACACCCCTTTGTAGTCTCCCAAAATCTTCTAAGTGGTAATACGCACATTATGGAGTCTAGTTGTCGTCTCAAGGCAGCCTTCCATAAAGTATTGACAATTAGTGCCTTATCTGTTCTGTCGCATCATTCACATGATTCATCAGGAGCTGGGAAGGAAGGGTTTGCTTTTTCTGGCTAATACACAATCAACCTTAATGTGTTTTCTGAGATTTAAATTCAATGCCGAGTATTGCAAGGATTTCAGACAATGCAATGTCATTAAAAGCTTTTGTACTGCTAGTGTCTTCATCAGGAGCTATAGTTTAAGCCATAGTTATCTTACAGCTTCCTATTAAGTTTCTTTTTGTTTATTCCCATCCCCTCTTGCATAGAATCCACTTTGCCTTGGGAATAGATCTGCAGCTTTGTCCTGTTCTTGTCATTGTTTAGGTGGGAAGAGCAGTACTGCAACCATATTTTGCTTTCATAGTAAAGCAGTTCTCACTTCTCCAAGTCTCTGAGCTATTCATGATTTGCAAAGGAAAAAAAAATACTAGGTAACTCTTTCTCTTCCTGTCTACAGAAATGAAAGCAGCAACTTGTATTTGTGTTCGTACTGAATTTGGTTTTGGGTTTGGTTTTGGGTTTGGATTTGGTTTAAACTCTGTTTAGATAGGACAGGATGAGAAGACCACTTCTTCTGGAAAGATCTGAAGAGTTCCATCCATCTGTAGTGGAGGTTCATGCTCCTTTCCAGAAGGACTGTGTCCATCCAGTGGGTACATGTGCACCCCTTTGTCCCAGCTGTTACCTGTTGCGGTTTGTGCTGACCTGTTTTGCTTCACATTGCAGCAGACTAGGAAGGCATGGACAGGATTGTGTGCATATGTTCAAAGTGCCTTAAACATATGGAAGGATTTTAGAATATGTGGATTTTGCTGACCCAAGAACCAAAGTGACCCTGAGAAATCTGCTGTCTAAGGATGTCAGAGCACAGTTTTGCATCATCCTCCTTGGGGCATTTGCCAGTGTACTGAGGGTGTCTGTGAAGGGCTTTGCCATGAGGCTGGTGGCACTCCTTGGATTGGTATGAGAAAGATTCCTTTTGGATCACGTGACTCACCTCTGGAGAGCTGTAGGTCAGCCCAGTGAAGAAGCACACAACAAGAAGGTGTTAATACTTTACTTTGGGCTTGTTTAAGGTTAGATACGTTTATTACCATCTTCATAATGAAATCAAAGTGAAAAGGCCAGAAAAAAATGCACACTTCAAGGCATTTCACCCAGAACTTTTAACCATGCATGTCAGTTTCTATTCACATCTCTAATTGATCTTGATAGAGAAAAGTACTGCAAATTTCCTTCACTGACTCAACTAAGGGTTTTTTTAGGTGTACTAAGTAGAAATACGTATGTTTAGTGGTAGACAATACTGGCTTTATATTTATGGATCTCTACATCACTGAAGTACTTTTCCTGTCCTTGAAAATATATGTGTTCAAAAGTTCTTTGTAAAATATGTCACAAAAGGCAGTGGTCAAACAGGAGAGGTATGCAGGTGCTGAAGCTCTTAACAATATTTATTTGATCTTTAAAAAATGAGATTTATTTTACAGTTACTCTCTATTTTTTTCTTTTGCAATTACTTTGAAAAAAAACGGGAAGTGCAAAGACAACCTATTTTAATCAATTTATGCCTTTAAAAAAAAAATAAGGTAGATATTCCTCTAGAATTCTGTGAATGTGGCAGAATAGTTTGACCATTTGTTCTGCTCGCTATCTTAGTTTGAAAATCTTGGGATAAAATACCTATTTTCCTTTACTTCTAAGACTGTCTACTTCTAGGAAATCCATGCTGAGGTCCCATAAGGGCTGTTTCATTGCAAACTTATAATTACTTAGACAATGAATTTCTGATGCATGATATAATTGAAAGTATTTTCGTTCTTGATTTGTTACAGAAACAAGCTTTGAATGAGTTAGTTAAAGACTGATAATAAACACACAAAAAAATGTGTTATATTCAGATGATTATTGGGATTGAATGGTGAGCTTGATTTTTTTTCTTCCCTTAACTTAATGGGTATAGTAAGTACTAAGGGGATCCATCACAGAGCACAGAACCTCAACTTAATAGCCATACAGCACAAGATCAGCTTTGGAAAACTGTCATTCTCACATTAGATCTTAGCCAAAATATTGCTATTGTATTTTAGAAACACTAATTTACAGTTTTAAATAGAGAATGACAGGAATATATCAGAGAAACGCCAGGATTTTTCTTGATGATATTTTTATATGAGATCTCTTATAGCCAAGAATCATAAATTCTCAAATGCTACTTTTCTTGCTGAATCAGCTTTTAAACTAAAACCCACGGTTCTGGACGGACTACACTGCTCCCAGTGGAGCAATAATAAGTCATGGGGGGAAAAAAATCCCGTCTCCGCTCTGTATCCAGCTGCTCCCTTTGACCTCTCATTTAGTGGCTCACATAGGATGCTCCTGGCAGATCCACCTCACTACTTGTTTCCAAACCTTTCCACAAATATACAGTTTTCTGCAAAAGGCTTCAGTCTTATTGCTTTCGCTGTAGCATCCTAACAGCATGTCATACCTTTCCGACCCCACAAACTGGACATGGCATTTACTGGGTGGCTTCGGTTGTTCCTGCCAGCCAGGAGGACACTGTCAGTGTGGCTAGCACGTCCCCCTGCAAAATGCGCTCGGTTTCTGCACAACCCCTCACCTCCAGTCTGGGAACATGGATGGTGGTACAGTGAGACGTGTGGTACAAGGAGACATCCAATCCCTTCTTAATATCTATTGCTATCAGGGAATTTATTCTTTCTAACAGACAGTGCTGCTACTTTACAGGGCACTTTTGGAGCTTCTCCCAAGGCCAGGGGAAGGTAGAGTTGCTCAGCTGAGCTGCCCAGGTGTGACCTGACCCACAGCTGGAGCCCCCTCAGCAGGCACAACTGGTCATTTTTGCAGATCTTTGTTTTGGACCAGGTGCAAGACTGGCTTGCTTGTGCCAGGCCGGAGCAGCAGTCAATGTAGCAAGTGAAGAGAACTGCAGCACAGGGGTTTCAGCCCTCTCATCCCCTCTTGGCTGTGTGGCCTCTGGCCTGGTGCTGCTATCTGGGTCTACCTCTGTCCTCTCACCCTTTTTCCACCCTGCTGCCTGCAAAGGACCTTGCACAAGGGTTGGGATTTTTTTGCTTGAGGACCATGTAGGTACATTTCTAGGGATCTTTCTCCCTCCATTTTTGCATCCTGAGACCCTAATCCATGCCCATGTCATTTCATTACTGACTTATTTAAAAATATGGTCTGTACCTGTTGGCAGAAATGTAAGTTGTCATCCATGGCAAGGGAGTAGCATATTTTGTGTGTTGTGTACTACCAGCAGAGATCACAAGATACGAACAGTAAAGCTTCACAATTAAAAATGTTTCAGCAGTGCAGCACTCCGTGACATTACATGCTTTGATAGAGGAAAGCTACAAATAAATAAATAAATAAATTAGTGAGGAGTTGAAAAATCCTATTTCTTATGCACAAAGTTAACATTTAAAATATGCTCAGATGTCTGTAAAAATTAATGAAATTTCAGTTTGAGAGCTGGAAACATATTGTTAGATTGTATTTTAATGTGAGCAGCTGAAGATGAAGTACATTCCATGTAGTAAAATAAATAGAAAAGTCTGCAGCACTTGCTTGCCAAGCATACTTGCAAATAATTGCATTTTAGTTGAAGCAGTACAATTTTTAGGCCAACTGAAAATTAATACTGTTTAGCAGAATGCATGGGAAAATGGATATACTGCTTCACCTGAGAGATACATTCTTATTTCCATATGAGCCAAAATCATGAGGAATTACTGTCAGAGACTTCAGCACCTTCTGTTAGGTACAGCCTAATGATAAAGTGTGCTAATGGAAATCAACAGTATGAGGAGAAAGTGGCTGTAAACTTCATGCCCATTAACAGCTCTAAAATCACTGACATTAACTGTAATATCGTTCGGCCAGGACAGAGTTCAAGCAATCAGTAGGCAGATAGAGGAAAGGGGAATGAAATCACAGTTTCCTTGGAAAAGTGTACACAATCCTGTGATTTGTCCTTTATGCCTGCTCTCCCACAAAAAAGAAATCTCAGATCCTGTTGTTGGGGTTTTTTTTTTTCCTATTGGTCGGTTCCAACAGCATCTGGCAGAAACTAAAGGTCTCAGGGTTAATTTTGTCAAGCCTTCATGACACCTTAGCGTAGGGCCAATAAAGAACAGGCTGGTGTTAGCTCACCAAGTGATGGAGAATTCACACTGCAGAAATGTCTTATAAATCTCCACCATATGCTTTGGTGTGTCTTGTACCTTCTAACACACAGGAAATGATCAGCCACAAGGACATTGACCTGCAGCAAGCCAGACCACTGTTTTCGGTGGCTGCTGAACTAAGTTTTTTTAGTTCACAGAGGATGTTTCTCAAAAATTTAATCCTAAACCATCAGTAGAAATGTTACATTTTCAGTATATCTTAATAAAATGGCTGACTGCTGATTTTATTTTATTTTATTTTAAATTAACATTGTATTCCTGAGTGCCTCTTGCTTGAACAAGACGCACAACCCTTTTGTCCCTTCCTAACAAAAGAAAGCAAGTTGGCACCTACTTCTTTTCTATCTGAAGCCATAATGCTGGTTATGTGGTCATAATTCCATCTCAAATATTGATATACAAAACTATTTCCATGAAATTCAGGATCAGGAGTGGCAGCGAAAGAAATGAGGAAGAATGTGAGACATTAAGCAAAACTGTTGCTAAGTAGGGTGGCTCTTCAACAGTCTCCAAAAGCAGGTAAATGAACTTTAAAGGTTGTGTACGCTTCAGCGGGCAGAAGCTATGCTTCAGCAAACCTGAGACTAAGTGATGATAATGTTAAATGCATATTGCCCACTTTTGTAAAAAGAGCAGTGGAAAAAAAACCCCTCAAAGTCATGCTTGCCTAAGGATTTAGGAAAAAAGGTGACTTGTGGGTGGATGAGATTTAAGCATCATATAAATAAGCTAAGTGTTCTGAGGCAACTTGAATCTCTTTAAGAAACGGAATTGACACAGAGGAATCAACGATTATAGCAAAGCTTATAGGCACTCTTCTGGAATAAGTAACGAAAAAAGATCATTTCCAACTTGGCAATTGAATGTTATATGCAGTCTTAAAGATACCAAAGGAACAGCAATGCTATATCTCACTGTTAAGGTATTGTGGCCTTGTGATATATGTTTATTTTTAGGAAATTTCTGCCTGAGTGCACAGGTACTTTAATGTCAATTACTTCAGTGTAATTTTCTCTTATTTCTCACAGAAAATGCTTCACAATGATACTTAAATATGTTTACTTAAGGCAATAATATAAGCAAAATTGGAATGATGTTCAAGATATATTAAATATTACACAGGTTTTAATAAGAATGTATTTAACATATGAACCTTATCTGCTAAAAAGCATAAGAAACTTCAGATAGAGCAGGTAGGATTCTTGACACTATCAAGCAGTTATAGTTGTAAATGAAGTTACTTTCTTTCTCAGCATTATTTTCAAGATGGACTTTTCAAGAGATGCTGCTTTGGTATTTATTTAAGCAGCTAGAAAACAAAGCCTCAGGTTGTGAAAACATATGCATGTCAGTAGCTTATGCTTTAAATTGACAACCAGTGCATCTTTTCAGCAAGCCTTAGATGGTTTGTAGTTAGCTGGCCACATTAAAGATTTAAACTGTTGGTGTTAGTGTTTGCCCTTTTCAAGGGAAGAGAGTTTGCTATGTCTTGCTCTCCTGCAGACTCTCAGTGCACCCTTTCTCCTGACAAATGGAGCTAACGTAGTACTAAAGGTTTCAGCCCTGCTGTCCATCACTTCACTTTCTTATAAACAGCAGTGATTTCCCTGTTGACCAGAAAATGTACACTGTTCAGCTTTGTCAGAAGGAAGATACAACAGTCAAAAGAATTTTGGTGGCTGGAGAAATGTATCCTTGGCCATGCAAATTCACAGACCTTTTTTCCTTGCATCTTTTTTGGTAAGTTTAGACCAATTCAGATCTCCTTGTTTCTGATGTGGGGCCACAAAACTACTCCTGCAGAGTTTAGCTGTTAGCCCTTTGTTAGAAAGTCACTTACAGTTTCTGTTAGCTAGTTAGCATCTTTCTTTTAAGTTCATACTGCTGGAAACCCTGAGACATAGGCCTAAGGCAAAATAACCTTGTTAGCCTGGCTGGAATCATGAAAGTGAGCATCTACCAAGAACAGATAGTTTCCCTTCCCTTCCTTTGAAATCTTTAAATTTTGTTCTTTTGCACAATGTAATATCAAACAAACAAACTGAGGTACGTAACTATTCAGGGAAAAAAAACATTTTTGCATCGTTTCTTCTATTCTTGGATTTTGTTTCTTCCTTTAAATCTTCCTTAAGAGGCTTTCAAAAATCCATTTAGCTTGACTCAATTTGAAATATAAATAGCAAGCAGATCACTGTCCCAAATATCATGTGTGCAACTCTCTTTAGCACTTAAACAGCATCCAGTAAGTGCCTGGCACACACACAGAGAAATGAGTCTCTGCAAACTAAGCTGATTTAAACACACGTCATGAGACCGACATGTCAGCAATGGCCAGTTTACACACTGAAACTACTAACTGACCTAAGAGCTTTTAACTGGTAGTGAAGGGGAAAAAAATAATGACAAATTACCACAGAGTAAGTTTCACTGTAGTTCGTGAATATTTTGACCATGTTGCAAGTTAACTTCTTAATGGATCCTACAGTAACGCATTCATCTGGCTGTACCAAAAGATCAGTATTTCCCTGGAGGGAGAGGTATGTCTCACTGTTAAAGTAGCCATGTTATCTACCAGAGCTTTTATGTA
Source organism: Falco biarmicus (assembly GCF_023638135.1). Lineage (NCBI taxonomy): Eukaryota > Metazoa > Chordata > Aves > Falconiformes > Falconidae > Falco > Falco biarmicus. Next base: position 31,841,619 of record NC_079292.1, on the reverse strand, counting down.
AAGATTTTTAAGGGAAAGAAAACAGAGCAATTTAATTCCTGTGGGTTTAGCACACTTCACCGTTCTTTGTGGATACTATGATATGCCTTAATTTACCAAAAATACTATATGGAGGATAACCTCTGGACTCTTACCTCACTTATGCTTCTGCATGGTTCAAGATGAGGTCACCACCTGCCTTGGAGGTGTAAATCCTGGCCTAAAAACATGCAGGTTCAACCTGTTTGTGTCAGCATCTTGTTTACTATGCAGATATATTGAAAAGCTTATATGTAGGACTGATAAGATTCAGGAGGTATTTTTGTAAAAAAAACAGTGGCCAGAAACATCACTGTCAAATTTTACTACCAGGTACCATTTCCACCAAATGAATATTTTAGCAAGAGATAAAAATTTTCAAAATTCAATAGCAACATTTTCCAATGAAGCCTTAGACTTCTTTATCTAATGATTAAATTTTAATGCATGATCTATACAATAAAATAACATTCACAAAAAGTTTTACATTGTTTTATATCTTTGAGTAGGACTGTATATTTTTCTATTATGCTTCTAAGGAAAACCACCTGTCTTCAAGTCCGATTTTTGAACTCATAAAGGTATCACCATTAGTATGATTTGACTGTAGACTCAGTGATTACACTTCAGAATAAAGAAGGAAAACAAATTACATGTTTCAAAAGAGGAAGTTTGTGAATATCCTCATCTAGGTTAGAGCCTGCATTGCACAGCACAACACTGGTTTTTTGGCAAGCATGGTTTTCCTGTTCCTTTGTAATATCTGCAAACCACATTCAACTGCCTAAAACACTTTGCAAGAGTCGAGTTTGAGTTTTGTCCTCCACTGTCTGGAGTAAACAGAATGAAGATGCAGCACTGCAGGCAGGCAGGGTGATGCGGGACCTGTAGGCACGACATTCAGAAACTGGCAATTGTTCACTTTTCCAATAGCTTAGTCCAGTTAATTCTTCATTTTTCAGTACAGCAGATACATTTTCTCTCAATTTTCTGATGGTCACACTAAAGTACTTGCATGAAGATTTATTATGTTACTGAAAAAATGTGACTTTTTCCCAGAATAGATCCAGTGGTAAAACAAAAGCTGATTTTTTCATTTTCTTTCTTTGTGTCAAATTTTTTCCTCAGAATTCTAAAGCTGCGTTTTAGGTAGCATTTTATCTCCCTTGGAAGATGTTATCTTTAAGTGTGCCTTATCATTCCAGTGACTTTAGGTTTAGCAAGAGGCGTAAAGAAGACATACTGCATCAACACCTTTGAATTTTAGTAAAGTATATGCTATGGCTCATGTGGGAAAATGAAGAAAGTGTACTATCTGCTAGAAGCCATTTCGATTATGGAGCTTTATTAACAGTGTTCTTTTTTCTGACCATGATCCACTGCATCATGAAAATAGTTTTTTATCAGTATTAATGTTTGTTACAAGCAGGTGAAGCAAGAAAATATAAAGGGGCATAAAGTAGGATTAAATGAAATCACTCCTCAAGGATTATCACAGAGCCTTGTATATCACAGAGCCTTATATCATTATGTCATGTGAAAACAGCTTCTATTTTGCAAGATTTTTTTAATTCCTAACCCTTGCCCTCCCTCATTTCTACAGACATATTTTGCTTGATGTCAGTAGAAATGCTTAACCACTCCACACTTAGCTTTACCAGGCATTTCAACTTCATACAATTTTTTAAACGTAATTTAGCTATTTAACATTTAGCTATTAACATCTACACCACTGTTTTCTTTTTTACATTTAGGTGAATTACATTTACATTCCCTTTTCTTGCCCATCCATGTAAACCAGTAAAGCTCTTTTAACACGATACAGTCATTTTTTGCTTATTGCACTGATGTCTGTTAACGGTTTTTTAATAGCAAGATGTTGCACTGTCTTGCATATTCAAGACCAGAAATTTAAGAAGATACTTAGAAGATCATCTGAAATAAGTATAAGTATCAAATATTTGTTGATGCATGTATAATTTCTGATGACAGAATTTTTGGCCAAGATGAATGACTTTTCCATTGTTGTACTGGTCTCTAAGTAGAAGAATACCAAACCTACTTATATCTGACTGCCTGTAACATTAAAACCCAGCTGAGATTCTTAAGAAAGTGTTGAAATACATTTGAGAAACTGAGCTGGTTGAGCAGGGGTGAGCAGAGGCTGCTCAGCGTGGTAGAGAACCTTCAAACTGCATAGACAAGGTAAATCTTAGTTTATCCAAGACTGATTGTGGCTTAACTCTAGATATAACACAAGTCCTGTATGTAATACAGCATAATGGTTTATCTGTATACTCAGTTGTCTAATACCCATTTAGCTGATATTTGGAACACTAATCAAGGCTGGACTTCTCTAAGCCCTGTCAGTATTCGGAGTTCAATGTGTTCCTTCTTGATGAAAGAGCCACGGTCCTTAAAGATCCATCCATCTGTCCATAGTCAGGATTAGCTGCATATAACATGTAACTTCTAAATATCTCCAGTGCTGACAGCTCAGTAATGCCCCTAAGCAACCTCTTTTGCTGCTTACCTCTTCTTATAGGTAGTTTCCATCACCCCCACCTCAAATGCCAAGCCTAAGGCCTTGCTTTACACTTACAAGATTTTTTTTCCTACTACATCTTCTCAGAGCAGTACAGAGGGACAAGCTATGAGGACTTCCTAGGTTGAGGTATCCAACAATTCTAATCACAGCTGTTAGCATTAGGAAGCCTCTGCACATTCAAGCTCCGCAGAGCCAGAATAAATGACAGAGCAACGACCATTAGAGTGTTGGTGTATTCTAAATAGGCACTTTTGCAAAAAATAGTTTTTATTTTATTTAATAAAAGTGCAGTTCAATGTAATTTTGTTCTTCTGAGTAAACTGTTCTCTAAAAGAGATACAATTACGAAATCACAACTCAATCTATAAAGAGGCAACATTCAATAGGTTCCAAGAAGTACACCCTAGATTATCTTTTGGGTTCTTCAAAGCATGCTTTCAAGTGACACTGCTTAGTGAGAACTGAGAGTTGCATTCTTTGTGCATAAATTTATAATCTCTTAAGGGTTGCTTTGGTGCAGTGTAAGATAGTCATCTCATCTTCCTTTGTTGCCAGCAGAAAGAAATAGATGGAGTGAATTGCTTTGTGGCTGCTCCTACCCCTCCACTGACTATAGATAAAATCTAGACAACAATCTCTGACTGACCAGTATATTTTTTATCTTTCAGTAAAGGAAGTTTTGTAAGATCAACCTTATTTATAAAGTTACCATCCTTTGGTGAATCTTGAGAGGATTCCAGCTGTTCCTCCAATCCCTACAAAACTCCAGAGCCTCTCCAGCTGATTTCTTTCTTTACTGAAAGACCTTTGTTAAATCCTGTAGTGTTCATACCTGCTTCTCTTTCCTTGTCATTCCCTACTCAGCTCATATGATTCTTTACTAAAGATCTACACAACTCTCTGCAAAATTAATGGAAAGTTTCTGTCTGATTTCACAAGGCTCTGAACTAAGACTTCTGCTTGCACTGTGAACCTATAGGATTTTCCCTGTCTTCTCTCTCTTTGTAGCCACCTCTCTAAACATATGATTCAAACAGCAGTCAAATGCCCTGCTGGGCTTAATGTCCATGTAGAGACCAGTGACAAGTGACGTTCCTCAGGGGTCAGTGTTGGGACTGGCACTGTCTGGTGTTTTTGTCAGCAACATGGACAGTGGGACTGAGTGCACCCTCACCAAGTTTGCTGACGGTGCCAAGCTGTGTGGTGCAGTCAACACCCTGGAGGGAAGGGATGCCATCAGAGGGACCTTGATAGGCTTGAAAGGTGGGCCAGTGTGAATTCCATGAAGTTCAATAAAGCCAGTTATGAGGTCCTGCACATGGGTTGGGGCAATCCCAAGCACAAATACAGGCTAGGCAGAGAGTGGATTGAAAGCAGCCCTGAGGAGGACTTGGGGGTGTTGGTTGACAAAAAGTTCAACATTGGCCAGGCAATGTACGTTTGCAGCCCACAAAGCTATCCTGCACTGCACCAAAAGAAGCGTGACCAGCAGGTCAAGGGAGGTGATCCTCCTCGTCTACTCCACTCTCATGAGACCCCACCTGGAGTACTATGTTCAGCTCTGCAGCCCCCAGCATTAGAAAGACATGTGCCTGTTGGAGCAAGTCCACAGGAGGGCCATGGAGATGATCGGGGGGTGGAGCACTTTTCCTAGGAAGACAGGCTGAGAGCTCTGGTTGTTCAGTCTAGAGAAGAGAAGGCTCCAGGGAGACCTTATAGCAGCCTTCCAGTACCTAAAGGGAGTCCAAAGAAAAGCTGGAGAGGGACTTTTTTTACAAGGGCATGTAGTGACAGGACAAGGGGTAATGGCTTTAAGCTGAAAGGGGGAAGATTTAGATTAGATATTAGGAAGAAAATCTTTCCTGTGAGGGTGGTGAGGCACTGGAACAGGTTGCCCAGAGAAGCTGTGGCTGCCCCATCCCTGGCAGTGTTTAAGGCCAGGCTGGATGGGGCTTGGAGCAACGTGCTCTAGCGGAAGGTGTCCCTGCCCACGGAATGGGGGTTGGAACTGGATGATCTTTAAGGTCCCTTCCAACCCAAACCATTCCATGATTCTATGATGATTCTAACTGCTGCTAATTTCTCACTGCAAACATAATGAAGCCTGGCACACATATCCCACAAAATGTGAGATTCAAACTCAGCTTTCTAAAGTATACTAAATGAAGGGAGACATTCACTGTAATTCACAATTTCTTTGATTGCAGAGTAGACAGAGCTTAAAGCTATCGCAAATCCTTCCCATTTATCTTTTTGATGCATGCTTGGTTTCTCCCATATTCCATTAATATCAAGAGCAGTTGAGCATGTTACTGTTGCTCACAAACATGGTCTCTGCATCAAAATAGTTTCTGACCTACATATTGGCTTTTTTTGGTAATGGGAACGTACAAGGGTATGAGCAGAAAAAGCACTGCAAAGCATAGGCTCTGCCTTCACTAGCAAGAGCAGATTAAGGGTCTCATACAACAAGTGCAGCGAATTGCCTGCAACAACTTCTCGCTAGCTGTGCTGCCTGCTGTTTTAGCTTCTTGAGAGCCCAGATCTGCTTTGTGCAATGGCTCTGCCTATCATTTCTCAGGAGGCTACAATAGGAAGCTGTCGCCTCCCTCGTCAAGCTCCCGGTTGCTCTGCCACGTAGCCAATGCCAATGTTTCTCAAATGAGTCTGGGCTGCTATTCCAAAGCTCCTCTGCTGCCTTCATGACAGATGGTATGCAGCTATGCAGTGGTCACAGCTGAAAGTAACTCGTGGAGGTGTGATTCCACTGTAAAGATTTTCCAGCGCTGCTGCTTAGAAAAACTCCAGTGACAAGAGGTAATAGCTGAAAATTCCATTATGTACATAAAGGCATTTCTTCACCACTCATTGCACACAGGGTTGAAGGGTACCTCTGTGCCTATTAGTGACAATCTGCATTATCTGAGTATCATGAAGCCTTGCTGCATCAAAACTAACCAGTTGCATCCTGATTTCCCAAGCTGGTATAGGAACAGCTGTGATTTTTCAATAGGCTTGACTGGTCCAGGTGTTGGAGGTGTCTTTAACAGTCACAGGCACTGGAATCGCACCTAGGCTAGCAACAAGGGCAGTGCATGCTTTTCATCTGAGGCTATTGCACACTGCCAGCCTTTCAGATGAAGCAGCTGCACCAAAGGAAAGGCCAAACCCACTGCTGCTGGGTGGTCTGTGTCAGCCTGGTGGCAACATCCCACTAGCACAGTCACCTGGGATTTGCACTGCTCATGGTTGGCTCACAGCTGACTTAGGGGATGTACGTGAGCATCACATGGAAAAAGTGGAAGAGCCTTGTCTGATGCTGTGTGCAGAAAGCTCAGATTTTAGGCAGTCATAAGAAAAGCCAAGCTGGTGTAGTCCAGAGACTAAAAGTACTATCTGAGCTGTTGGGAGACAGAAAGAAAACTCTGTAGGACAGCAGCCCACTAACTAAAGCAGAAGAAATTTTGTTTTAAATTGGCTACCTATTCCCCAAGAAAGCTAAGACTGTAGATACTTTTACTGTAACCATATAAAGGGGAAAGATATTTTTAAATACACACTTCTTTCAAAATAACACATAAACAGAATTTCTGGAGAAAAATTAATGTGCATCTCAGATCAGTCACCTCACAGTGATACTGACCATAATAAAATTACGTCTACAGAGGCACATTTGTGCCTCTGAATGCTGTAAACCTTCAGGGTCCTCAGCAACAGGGGCCATACTGACAGTTATCTGTATAGATATGCTACAAGAATGTAGGTTAGCAACCTATGGCATTTGCATTAAAGCATCTTACAGCTGAAGACAGATGCTGAATTTTTGGTTAAGAGAGTTATAAATAGGCTTTGACTCTCTTCCTTTCTCACCCTGGCTCTAGCTGGCTTAATTTCTCCACTGATTTTCTTCACTTCTATGATTTATCAATCTGAGGCAGTATGATTGCTTGTTGTCAATGACTGTACTGTATGAGGTATCTACCTCTAAATTGCTTTCAAGCTGATAAATCTTTCTGATAAGTTGTGAGACAGTGCTCAGCATGTTTAATGTTTCTATTATTTTTCTACAGAATTAAAAACCCTTGCCAAGATTTATTTTTTCTTGTTTTAATCTTTTTACCCCCCCAGTCAGCTGGAAGAGATAGAGGACAGGTGCTACAGGTGCACAATTCTGAGCACAGCTGCCTGTTCATGAAGGCTTGTCATAGAAAACAAAACCACTGCCAATCTAGTTACCAGCAGGAAAATATGTATTCACTGATTATTATTTTTGTCTGGGTTTTATTCCTCTGTAAAATAAAAATGCAGGTGTAGAACTCTACATGCTGTTGACACCGGTGTCCCACAGGTCTTGTCATAGAAAATTTTAAAAATGGGCATTTGGTAATTTGTCATTATAAAAAATTTAAAATAATTAAAAAAAAAAAAAGATTAAAAAAAGGCATCAAAGTGACAGTCCCTTCATAAGTCTGGCAACAATGGGGAAAACCAACTTCACAGCCTGATGTTGCTGCAGTTTGGCAGCCAAATGTGTTTGTGCAGGCTGTTGTTGGCAGCAGTTTCCATTAGCTGAGGGCCTCCTTTCTAGAAAGACAGAATCGAGCTGTCAGACATGGGTGTCCAGTCTGTGCAAGCAGGACTCACTTGTACGCTGTCCTGCTGAGCAGCCTCCTGGGCCTCTCCCATCTGCTTGCCTTGAAGTATAGTTCTTTTATCAGTATGCCATTGCTTTTAAAACTTTTAGGTGTATTATTACCTAGCAAAAACCTTAATTTCTGTCTAATACCTTCATGTCTAATTTCTTGTCTCACAAAGGGGTACATTTTACTATTTTCCCCCTTTTTGGCTATGCAGATCTCTGACATGAACTCTCCCTTTCCTGTAATTCCTTATACACGAGCCAGTAACAAGTTTCTTTGGAGGCTTTGGATAAAACATTTTGTGGCGTTAAATTTTGGCATGTTGTATTCTTAAACAAGGAGAATAAATCCTTACCTTCCTTAAATATTTGGGCTTTAATTTATATGTTTGCTTTAAGCTAAATTTCCTGTTACGTTATTGTAAGCATTAATAATCACAGCAGGACTTCTCAGCAAGGAGAACTGAGTCACATTCCTGTATACTTCAAATAAATGCCACTGTCACCACAAACTGCTGTTTGGATTTGGGCATTGTTTGAATTATTATTTGTAATTCTGTTTCATATAACAAGCTCAACAAACAAAACTAATCTAGGATCACTGTAATGTTCATTGTTTATCTTTGGTAGATCCCTCAAAATAGAGAGCACTTGCAGAAAAAGAAATCAGCACCGTTACTGATCAGATTATTCTTATCCTCCTGGTGCATCTGGTCCCATGACTGTTCCCTGACTGAATAAGATCAGAAGGATTTAGCTTTTCTTTCTGACTCCCTGAATAGAAACACAAAATTATGAATTCTTCCCAGAGTGACTGCATAGAAGGAATTAATCATGCCCTCATGGATATAGGTTTCTTTTAAAATAACGGCTATTACCTAAAAACATTTTTAAACTTCTTTTAGAGAACAATCCTCTTGTTGCTTTTGTACTGAAAATATTTGAGTAAATGCTTCATATATTACAAAGCTTTGCAAAATATACCTTTCCAGAGTTCTGGAAATGAATCTGGAGAAGAATTTCTCAGGATCCAGAAAGACTCCTAGATAAATCAGGCATAGGGAATAGTGTATAGCTCTACTACCTTCCTATTAGAAAACTTTTCTCAGTATCTGTGTACTCAGTGGAAATTTTTCAGTACAGTTAACATTTGGACTGGACAACCAGACTTTTGGAGATGAAGGGATAAACTTTTTGAGCTGCAGTGACATTTGCTTTATATTACTACTACATGTCCCAAAGATGTGTATTTTTTCCTCTGTAGTCCAGCCTTCCAAGATGCAGAGTTCAACCCTCTATACATGAGAGTTTGAGGGCTGTCCAGAGAATAAGAACTTATTTGTTATATTGTTGTTAGTAACTCCTGAGAAGGGAGCTTTATTCAGTCAGTGAACGACAGGATCACTACCATATGTTGACCATGCTCATTACTTACAGCAACGTATTAAGAAAATAACTATAACAAAACCTTTGGTGCTAGAAGTTTATCTGTGTGAGTGAGAAATTGCCCCCATTGTGCAGCTAGGTAGGTGTACTCTGCCAGCTCTTTGTTTTGCTTTTGGTTTGTTGTGGGATTTTTGAAGGATGGAGAGGGCTGGTTAGTTTGGGGTGCATTTTTTTGCAGCTGTATCTACACCTAGATGTGTATGCAGAGTAACATAGACCAGTACTTCGAGTGACACAGTACTTTGGCATTGTCCTAAATCTTTCCTTTGTTGCTGAGAACTCAGTGAAATCTCATTATATAAGGTTAAGACCAGCCAAACAAAAACCACCTATCTCATCTCTTCTTTCTGCATTATTCAAATAGCAGTGGAATTCTGTCTCCATTTACTTACTCTGTGGCTTAACTGGTATGTATTTAGCCCATTTAATATTTCCATAAGTCTGTCTTGCAAGTGAATTATCACTTGTGTTTTGCTGCCCTGGGTTTCTTCCAATCTATCACTGTCTCCCTGTAATGAGATGTCCAGAGCTGCTGCAGGTGTGGTTGTATTTATTGTCCTACATAGATGAAATAACTTCTGTAGATTGAGTGCCATTAAAAAAGCTATGGACTTTGTGCTGCCAAACTGCATTGCAAAAGCATTTCTTGATTGCTTCAACACTACTACTAGGTTGCTTTCTGTGTATCAAGGGTGAGATATTAATTTGGATATTTTTTTAATTAATTGAAACAACTGAAGAAACCTTATCTTTCCTCTTCCATAGAATTCTGAGGCAGCCAAGGTGATTATGCACCTCCCTTTTACTTGGCTTAGGTTTAGATGGGCCCCCTTTGAAATAGTTTGTAAAAAAAAATTGTTACAGTTTAAGTGACATGAAAGTGCAGTGAAGAGAAGGTAAACATGATCTGTGAAAGAAAGACTGTTTAGTCCCCACTCATACCTTCTGAGACTTACATAAATGACAAATGCAAGTCCTTCTTGATTGACTCATTATGTAGAAGGCAGAACTAATGCATAGCTAACTCGTATATTAGGCACGCCCTGCATAAGGCAAGTGGAGGCATCTCTGTGACTTTTAAAAGTGCACACTAAGAGACGCGAAGGAGTAGCAGTCAAAAACTGCAGTCACAAATGTTGTTTTTCTCTCAGAGAACATAGCATCTTTAAAATTTAGCAGTTCCCTGATGTCTGTCAGTGTGTCTGTTTGTTTTGGAGAAGAAAAAGATGAAATGCTCCTTTTTTGGTAAGGTCAAAACCTTTCCTTTCCAAGCATACCAGGAATGTTTTGATTGATTGTTTCAAGATTCATATCCCTCTTTACAAGAAAAAATAAAAATGTAGATCTGTATGCTCTAGACCAGAAAGTATGTTTATGTCTATATCTTACCTTAATAGGCTAATTAAAAGAAAACTATATAGCTTTGCCAACATGCTGTTGCCTCTATGACTTAAAAAAAAAAAAAAAAAGGCATTAGAAACTTTTTATTTTTCTTTATTATTAGAACATTTTTATGGGACAGCAATTGCCATGTTCAATCAGACACATAGCTAGCTTTGAAACACTGAATGTAGTGTGCAAGGACAACACAGCAAAAGGCTAGGGTGGACCATGCACAGATGCAAGGACACAAGCCCAGATACCAGTATTAGTACACAAGCTGGGCTCAGCTGTTTTAGTTCAAACACAAGTTCAAATAATTCAGCTTAATGGGGACATGTTTTATAGTAACTCTATTCCAAATCACCCTCTTTTATTGCAATCTTCCTGCAGAGCTAGTAGCATAAGTAAAATCAAAGCTTCACTGAAGAGTGAAGCTTTGCCTATAACTTTACCCTATGTCTCTGTCAGTATCTTGTACAAGACCAAATGCGTCAGCAACCTCCTGTTCTCTGTGGAAATGTTCTAATACAGGATTTTTCAAGAATTTTCCTTTAAGGAGGTTCATTTTTGTCTAATGAGAACATATGGTTTTGGCAGCACCAATCTTTAAGGAATGCAGTCATCCTTTTTTTTTTTTTTCACCTTTAGAAAGTATCAGCATAAGTACTGAGCTCACTTACCAGTAAATCACCAAGCAGAATGAAATATTCCAAATGTAATCACAACTATTCTTGCTTGAAGAAGGCTTGGACTGATGTGAATCATAACTGCACCTCATAACAAAGGAAATACCGTGTAAATGTTCCTATCCAGAAGCAATAAGCCATGCTACAATGACCGTCACTTAATCGTTCTGACTAAACAGAAGATCAACATTTAAAACTGAACATGTTAACATTCAAAATATTTTGGAGAGAGAGAGAAATATGACAAAGTATTAAAACTTAAAAAAGCTACCACTATATATTAATTCAAATAACCTAACAGCTACTAGTTTTACTTGAAAAATATGTGGTCAGTGAAGTGTGAAAGGTAGTTATGATTTCGGTGAAGATGCTTCCAAAAAAGTAGAGTGGGGAACACTTTTTTCAGTATCAGGAAGAATAATCCGCTTGACCCTTTAACATGCTATGTTCCTTTCACAGAAGATGAATGTAATGCTAAATGCCTAGTATAGCTGAGAATAAAAACAGCATAGGTGGTCAAAAATGGGGGATTTTTGCTTTTCCTCGTGATGTAACTGGCTTTTCTATACTTTAACTGTTGATGAAAACTGATTATGGAGTGGCAGTTTGTTATCAAATGGTCCTTTAAAGGACTGGTTTATAATACCATCGCTAATAACGTTGGATTCCTCTTGGTCCAGTACAGATTTAAAAGTTATCCTTTACAAGCTCCTTTAACAAAATAAAGCTTTTTGTAAAGTAAAATCAAGTTTAAAAGTAAAATTCTTAAACACTAATTTTTTTTCCATCGTGCCAAACACTGAACATGAGCCAGCAATGTGCCCTTGCTGCAAAGGCAGCTACTGGTGTCCTGGGCTGCATGAGGAGGAGTTTTGCCAGCGGGTCAAGGGAGATGATCCTCCCCCTCTACTCCACACTGCATCTGGAGTGCTGTTTTCAGTGCTGGGCTCCCCAGTACAAGTGAGACATGGACATGCTGTAGAGTCCAGTCCATCTCTACTAAGATGATTAATGGACTGGGACTGGAGCATCCCTCATATCAGGGAAGGCTGAGAGGTCATGGGCCATTCAGGCTGGAGAAGGCTCAGGAGGGTTTTGTCAATGTATGTAAATACCTGAAGGGAACTTGTACAGAAGATGGAGCCAGGCTCTTTTCAGTGGTGCCCAGTGACAAGACAAGAGGCAATGGGCACAAACTGAAACATAGGAGGTTCCCTTTGAACATCAGGAAACACTTTTTACTGTGAGGGTGACTGAGCACTGGCACAGGTTGCCCACAGGGGCTGTGGAGTCTCCATCTTTGGAGATATTCTTGGGCCATCTGGATGGCCCATCTGGATGCATTCTTGGGCAAAGGGCTCTTAGTGATCCTGCGTGAGCCGGGGTGTTGAACCAGATGACCTCCAGAGGTCACTTCAAAACTCAACTATTCTGTGATTCTGAAATTCTGTGATCTCCTATAATTAAATATCCCAAAATTGATGATGATCAGAAATGGTACCATTTGAGTAAAACAAGTGCTGAACAAAATTCTAAATTTATATTGGATCTTTAATAAGCTTCATAAACTGTAGAGTATCTTTGCTCTGACTTTTTTCTGGACCCTGCTTTTGCTGTTCATCTGGCACAACTTCTGCACATACAACACTTTCAAATCTCTGCCTTAGCCCATGTATTCCCCCCTCCACCTTGGAGATGTTCTGCATACCCATTTCTAATTTACTGTCCTCCTCCAAGTTCTTCTACTGATATGACATCCATCTGGTGCTCTTGTGCTGATACCATCATGTCTCCGGCTGACCAATATTTTCTTGTTTCTTTGTAGTATCCTGTCTGCATCCTTCCTTTGAAGCAGGGAACATCTGGTTATTACACACTGATTAACCCAGAATGGAGACTCCAGGGCTCTCGGTTAATACACTCAGATGATGAGGACAGCAATATAATGTGAGTCTCTAGCCAAGCATATTGATTTTACCTACATATGAATATCAAGTTTTGGAATAAAATCTGGTGCCTCAAAAACAGTATTAGAACTCCTAAGGTTTTCCTTGAAACCAGGACTTCATCTTTGCTTTCCTAGCTCATTCAAAATTAAGACTTTGAATAATTGCACGTTCAGCTAGCACTGTAAGTTACACCTACTGGATCCAAATAAAGAATACTTTCTGAAGGGGAGTGAAGCACATAAATATTTTCATAAATTATAAGAGGAAAGTTTTATAAACATTTAAATTATATACCAATTGAAGCACAGAAAGCCTGGAGGCTTTTTTGTTTCTTTTTTTCTGAGGGAGAAAAAAAGAAAATTTATTCCACAAAGATGTCATCAAAACCATTCTACAGAATTGTGCGGCTCTTCTATCCTTGAGCAAAATAAGGTGGAATGCAGCCAGGAAAGGAATCAAAGTTTCAAACATCAAGAAAATAATCAGGCTTTTTAAGAACAAAGGGGGTTATGTGATTGTGGAGAAACATAGTTCTAAATGCTGAGCATACAACATATTCTTAATCATTTTCTTTTCTCACTGATGGTGGTGGGCCTTTCTGGATGTAACAAAGTTCAGATCCCTAGTGAAAGTAAATGAGAAAACTAGGACAATGGTAAAGGTGAACTTAGAAAAGAAAGATCACAGTTGGATAAATCCTCTTCTTTAGTGTTAATTCAGCCAAACAGTAGGTATTATCTTTTTAGAGAAATTTTAAGTACAGCATCATGCATTCCTTTTCTAGGACTAGATCATTATCTGTATAGTAGGACTGTAACAAGGAGGTAGGAAACTCAGTTTCTTAAGTTTATTCTGTTCTAACTTTACATTTGCACAATCACTTGCTATCAGGAGAAAATGAGTAGAGGAGAGACAAGTGTTTATAAATAATGTTGAACAGCTAAATAGCTGGCACCACTACTGGTTGCTATTTTTGCACTGCACAAGAAAACTTTTTGGAACACTTTCATAAAACCACCTCTGTAGCCCCCTGCTAACAAACCTTGCCGTGCAATCCCAGTACAGGTGAATTTATAAAATCCCTTCTGCTTGAGGTCACAGCCAGGCCTTACAGCTGGCACACTCTCATGCATTACACCAGCACATTGGGCTGTGCAGCCACCTGCTCCAACCCATCTCTAGGTCCTGTTAGCGCAGCTTTGGGTTTCAGCAGGGCAACATGCCCTGGGGTGCGTGGGTCCCCAGCATGCAGAAAAACCAGGACTCCTTTCTGAAAGCACCAGGCTGGAAACCAGCCCTTTTTACTTCTCCACTGCAGTAGATAAGTAGATATCCAGTAGATATACACCTAGATGGAAGGAGCATAATGGGTCTCCATAGGAGGTTAGTACAGCTGGTTGCATGGGCAACAGTGGAAGGTCTACCTCAGCTGAGTGGCTGCTAACAGTGCAGGGAGTCTGCTTCAAAGGTGGCTTCTGTGGCAGTCATATTGTGGGGGGTTGACCCTGGCTGGATGCCAGGTGCCCACCAAAGCTGCCCTATCTCTCCCCTTCTCGGCTGGACAGGGGAGAGAAAATACAACAAAATGCCCATGGGTCAAGATAAGGACAGGGAGATCACACACTCTTTATCATCACAGGCAAAACAGGCTCAGCTTGGGGAAATTAGCTTAATTTATTACCAATCAAATCAGAGTTGTGTAACGTGAAATAAAAACTCCATCTTAAAACACCTTCCCCCCACCCCTCCCTTCTCCCCAGGCTCAACTTCAGTCCCCATCTCTCTCCCCGCTCCCCGCAGCAGTGCAGAGGACGGGCAGTGGGGGCTGCGGTCGGTCCATCCCACGCTGTCTCTGCTGCTCCTTCCTCCGCAGGGGGAGGCTCCTCACACTCTGCCCCTGCCCCAGCCTGGGCTCCCTCCCACGGGGCGCAGCCCTTCAGGCACAGGCTGCTCCAGCCTGGGTCCCCCGCGGGGTCACCAGCCCGGCCAGCAAACCTGCCCCAGCCGGGGCTCCTCTGCCCACGGGGCCACAGGTCCTGCCAGGAGCCGGCTCCAGCCTGGGCTTCCCACGGGTCACAGCCTCCTTCGGGCATCCACCTGCTCCGGCGTGGGGTCCTCCAGGGGCTGCAGGTGGGGATCTGTTCTGCCACGGACCTCCATGGGCTGCAGGGGCACAGCCTGTCCCACCATGGTCTTCACCATGGGCTGCAGGGGAATGTCTGCTCCAGTGCTTGGAGCACCTTCTCCTCTACCTTCTGCACTGAGCTGGTATCCTGGTTTCAGCTGGGATAGGGTTCATTTTCTTCTTAGTAGCTGATACCATGCTGTATTTGGGATTTGGTATGAGATCAATACTGATAGCACATGGATAGTTTTGTTTGCTGCTGGGTAATGCTTATACTCAGTCAAGGACTTCTCAGTTCCTGCCAGTGAGAGGGCTGGAGGGACACGGGAAACTGGGAGGGGACACAGCAAGGGCAGCTGACCCAAACCAGCCAAAGGGATATTCCATGCCGTAGAACATCATGCTTGGTATATAAGCTGGGGGAAGAAGGAGGGGGTGGGGGAAATTTGACATTGTGGTATTTGCCTTTTTAAGTAACTGTTATGCATGATGGAGCCCTGCTTTCCTGGGAATGGCTAAACACCTGCCTGCTGATAGAAAGTAGTGAATGAATTCCACATTCTGCTTTACTTTTTTTTTTTTTTAATCTTAACCATCAAGTTTTACATTCTTTTCCAAGTCCCATCCCTCTGGGTGATCCTGTTCACGTAGTGGGGCTGTATCAAGCTGTAGCCCTATATATAGGCTGTGTGGTCCTTAGTTACTGTCTGGGGTTACACCACAATACCTGGGTGTCTTCAGGGCTGTTGCTCTCACATAGCCTCATTCCTCTCTCCCAGCTACAATTGCTATTACATGGGGTGGGGTTTCACCCCTTCTTAAATATGCTATCCCAGCAGCACTGCCATTGCTTCTGATGGGCTTGGCTTTGGCTAGTGATGGGTCTGTCTTGGAGCTGGCTGGCATTGGCTCCATTGGGCATGGGAGAAGCTTCCAGCAGCTTCTCACAGAAGCCACCCCTGTAGCCCCCCTGCTACCAAGACCTTGCCATGCAAGCCTAATACAGATGTGTAAGAGCTCTTGCAGTTAATACGGGGACAGGCATCAGAAGGCTGCCTGCCTGCCTCAGCTGGTTGCTGCAGGCATGATGAGGCAGGTGTCTCCCACAGCTGAGGAGGCCTGAACGTCTCCCACCTCTCCTGGCACACTGAGTCCTGGCTGAAAGCAGCAGAGCCAGCATCACTATGGGAGGAAAGCAGAAACTCAATCAGTAGCTATGATAGCTACCAGGACACAAGGTTAGGCAATAATGACCGGTACTCAAAAGCTAACTGGAAATAAATGCAAACCAGCCCAGTGAGCAGGTACTTAATTCCATGTTCCCTGTGCTCTCTGACATGGTGGCTGTGGCGCTGATATTAGCTGCCACTTCCAAGGTGTTTTTCTTCATGTAAAAGATCAGTAACAGTAAATTCAAACATCTCTATAGGAAGCAAAAACTTAAGCGTGATGAGTCAGAAAGGCAGGTAATATTTCCTGAAAGTAACATAGCGATCTACTTTATTTACAGCCAGTCATAATAGCAAAAAAGCAGCGCGTAAATCTTGAAAAGGGAGTCAGATGTGGTGCCCAGTGACAGTTTCTCCAGAAAGGAGAGCACTGGAGAATCTATAAATATTTTTAGCTTATTTATCCATAAATATTTTAGATATATCATAAATTAAAATGATACAATGAATTTGATGGTCACACTTTTGTTCTGCAGTTGAGTTGTGAGGAAACAGAAAGTCTGAACCTTCTTGGTGTAGATAAACTGTAGCAAATATTGAGTTTAAAACAAGAATTCAGAATAGTGTCAATAAGGATCACAAAGTTCAGTGTGTCATGACCTAATTTTAAGTGTTTGTATCACCGCCTTTGTTCTGGATCTCTGCTGGCTATAATCTGAGTTGTACAAGATCTAAATTCATAGAGATGGAAATCCCCCTTAACAGTCAGACTCTATCAGAGTCAAACATCAGTTACGTAACAAAAATAGATTGAATAGAATAGAATGTCCATGAACACGTCCTATCTCTCCCTCACCTAATCACAGAAGCAATGACTCATTGTTATGACACAGAAGATATTGATACATCAATAATCTATCACTTCTAGTTCTTAACCCAATTAACTGCATTTGTTAAAAAAATTATACATCCTATCCATGGTTACCATGGGGAATGAATATACACAGTGTAACCTCAACTCCCTACTGATACGAAATTATCAGTTTGGTTATGTTTCAGCTATTTTACTAACAGTAATCACAGCAAATTAAAATGAAGAGAACCAGTATGTTTATATCACCATGATGTATTATTTACCACTGAATGATATAGCAGCCATGTGATTTTTTTAACATTTATCAGGATATTCTGTCACTAACAAAGAATTAATGATACCAAAATGAAAAAAAAATGTATTCAAAACACTCATCCACTGTGTTAAGATCTTTCTTTAACCCTGTTTGTATCACATCTTTGCTCTGCAGAGACTGCATTGCTGTAAAAGAATGTTCTTCACATACAAATGGATCCGAAATTTTCAGCGTTCACAGTGCTCAAAAGTTGCTATTACTTGAAATGAGAGGATCCCTTCCATCTGTATTATATTGTGGAATTTTGTCAAGTTCTGTCAGGTGACTTGACTTTGAATTTCCTCTGTCTTGTAAAGGCCAAATAGCTGCTGGTGGGCACTTGTAATTCTGAGCTATATCTGGACTCTTAACATTTCGACACTAAACTGGATATGTATAGGCAAAGACACTTTTTTGTTTTAGTCCTGAAAAATGTACATTTACATTCCGTCAGGATAATTCAAAACTTGTTGAAGTGATTGTCTTCTGCTTTTGCAAATCCATTTTTAAGAGGATAGGCTTTGAAAGTTTGGAAATACAAGCAATTAAACGAGTAAAGGAAATTAAACTCTTGCAAAGAGGAAATGGAAAAGCTTATCTAGTGCCTGTCAAATTCTGAGTATCAGACATTTTTATGAGCAGTCATAAGTTACAAGCAACTAAGAAGGTCACGGATAGCTATTTACATTTATATATAGGACTATGGTAAAAGTAATAGTACTGAATATACTCTGAACTGGTCCTTTTCAAGCTGCAACTTAATGCAACTTCCTACTCCAAGAAACAACCCATATAGGGAAAACAGAATATCCTTCATAATGTAAAGTTGCAGTCATGGTGCATCAGTGGTTTCCTCCCTTCCTCTTTTAGACAGGAATACCCTGCAGGAAGCAGTTAGGTGGGGCTGATGTGACTTCACATAGGAAAGTATGTCACATAAGTGGCAAGACAGCAATTGCTACTACTAGCACACATGAAGTGAATTCAGAGGATAACCTGCAATCTGTTTTGAATATACATACCTTTAATATTTTTTTTGTCTGTTTTTCTCTTTAATTTACTATTTTTATATTCTAAAATAAGACTTTGGGTCAAGTAATACTTCTCTTTACCCTTCTCTTGGGAGGAAAAGAAGTGGCTACAGTAACATTATTTCTACTCTGGCTTTATTTTTAACATCATATTATTTTTAGATTAACTTGAATACAGACATGTCTTCTGACCTTCACAGCTTTAAGATGACAAAATCACTTGACATTTTCTGTCTATGATAGAATTAAACCTCATCCTCTTAAACAGCAGGAATGAAAGTGTTCAAAGTAAAAAGAGTTGAATCTTGCAAAACTGGTACTCATGAAAATTGATTGTATGATGTATTGCAAAACTGCATGATCTTCTAAGTCATGTAGTCTACATTAATATTTTATACAGACAGATGGACAGGGTAGAAAGTCAGGTGATGAGCAGAAGGATTCAGTAAAATATGACAGGGAAATTGTTTAGAGTTAAATATGTATGTTCACAAGAAGAGAGGAGATGTGTCATATCAGACAGTTCTTCATTTCTTGGTAGATTTTGTAGTGATTTCTTCTTTTCTGAAGAAGCACCAAAACAACCAAAAAATCAGACTTTTTAAATGGTTTAGCAGTTATTTGTGAAAGAAGTATTGCACACAACTCCACTTGTTTGGGGAATAAAGTGTGTGACTAAGTTAATTGATACAGGTGAGTATCTGTAGTGTTCTGCTAACTTAACTGAACAGTTAGATGAGTTCCAGAATGTATACAGCATTCATAAAAACTCAAAAAACAGTCTGAAAACCTTCCAGCTCTGGATAAAAAATAATAATAATAAAAAAAGAAGGTAAAGTGGGGAAAAGCCCACGTGTATAATTAATTCCCACACACAAAAGTAAAGGTCATTTTGAGGGCACTTTAAAACTTTTCCTGAAGTTCTCTTTTCCATTCCAGTACTCATATGTTGGTAGAATGAGCACAGTCTGATTTGCTTCTGTCAGGCTGAAAAACAAAACAAAACAAAACAAAACAAAACAAAACAAAACAAAACAAAACAAAACACCAAAATCCCAGGTAAAGGAAAAAAAATATCCAAACCAGTAAAAGTCAAGGAGGAAAAATTTATTTGTTTCTTGCTCCATATTGACCTTGCAGTACCAGCACCTTCAAAACATTTCTTAATGTTGTGTGAGCAAGTTTTATACAAAATTAGTGATAGAAAACACTTGTGAAAGGTACTGCATAACTGAATTTCTGCTACTGCATGGGTTAGAAAATCAAATATGCATAACTTTTTCATCCTAAGGTGAAATATAACCTAAGAAGCATTCTTAATAGTCTCAGTTCTTGACAACCTTAAAAATCAAAGGCACTGCTTGCACTTAAATATAAACAAGGGCAAACCATAGAGCAATGCAAACCTACTTTGGTGTTTCTCACCTTTGGGATTTTGACTTGAATATTACTAGCACTTTAACTGTTGATAATTAGATATTTTTCAATGTAAAATAAAAATCCCAGTCCTACATAGTTCATCTTAGTTTATGGATTGACTATTCCTTTGTAGCCTTAATCACTAAATGTTACCAATCTTTTTGCTGTAGAGCTTGCAGGAGTTAAAATTGAAGGCTAGCTAAACACATTGTTTTACACTGCTTTATTTATGTTTCCATATGTTTTGTATGCTTCCATACAGCTTCACAGCATTCTCCATTTCCCATCTGCTTATCTGAAAAGCAGAAGGATCAAAAATACCAATGCATACCAGACATACAAATCATTATTACTGGCTTTGTCTGGCAGTCTTAAAAGTGGTAACTTTCAGGTGCATACAAATCATTTATGGCTTGTACAGAGAAGTAAACTCTTGCTAGACAAGATTTTTAAAGCTTTTTTCAGAACCAAAGCTTCAAGAAGTTCCACTAGACCTTTTGACATGAGTGCTGAATTGCATAATGACTGCTGGATATTGGGAAGTCCCAGTTCTCCATCTGGTACAATACAGAAAAAGACTTTCTACACAGACAAAAATTAAGAAAGCTACTTAAAGCATAGGTTTTATCAGCTAAGAGGAAACAGCCTAAATGACTTAAAATGTATGACACCTAGTAACAATTAGAAAAACTAATTCAAATGACAGAGAATTGATATAGTGCACATACATGGGCTGAATTCCAGCATGAGCCTTCAGTGCTGTGGTTTTTATTTCGTGGGTTCCCCTTAGGCATCAAAGAAACCTCAAAGCCAAAACAAAAAAAACTATTACTCTTAAGCTAAGGGATACTCTTTGCTGAATGTAAGAAAAGGTTATTGAAAAATATCTTACAACTTACACGGTCCATAGAGATCCAAAATTTTTTGAGAATTATCTGATGGTTAATGCTAACTCCATCTGATAGTGCTTGGAGTTGACAGAAGGGAGAGATATTAAAACATATCAAATCATGTTTATACTTATGCTAATTATGGGCTGCTTTCTCTCCTTTTTTCTCTTGGAGTGAGGAGTAACTCAGACAACTGAGTTCAAATAGAGATATTTTGCCCCCAGGAAATGACACTAATTTGACAATGGGAAAAAAAAAAAAATCAGTCTTAGTCCTTACCTTATCAAAATGCTGGCTGTCAGATTCATTTATTCTTCGATCATGGGATTATATGGAAAACTGCTATCTATAAATTGACTAGGTGTTTCAAAGCACCTGAATCTTCTAAATCTATCTAGCTTCCTTGGGAGTCCAATAATTTCACCCTAAGGCAATAAAATATGTGGTATTTTTTCATCTCTCTGAATTTCAATTTACATAAGGCCAAAGAACACTTTTTAAATGATCCTTCTTGTTTCATCTTTGTCATTTCCCCCTCACTGTGGGCTGAGGCATTCCATCCTGCCTTCTCTGAACTGAAACAAAAGTGTCTCACATTGACTGAATTAAAAGTTCTGTAAATGTATAGGGGAAAAATCTATTGAGATTCAGAACATTTGTTGTGAATATTATTTCAGAAATTATAGCACATCGCAGACTGGAAGACAAGCTCATATTTGGGAATGTCTTTAATGCAAAGCAAAACAAAACAAAAACCAGCTTATTGCCTTCTGTCTTCCTCCCTTCTCTCCACAAACACAAGAAAAGTTTGACAAGGAAATATCAGCACAGGGAATAGAAAGAAGACTTCTTTATATAGGTAGACTGACAGGTCTGTCACCCTATTCCTCCTGTTTGTGTCTACTTATCAAATCAGGCGCCCTTGGAAAGCATTTTAGGTTGACTCTTGGTGCAGGGAACTTCAAAATATTTCAACTTCAGGGTTATTTGAGAAAAGTGTGCTGGAATCAGACCCATATACCTCTCTCTCCCCCCTCCCCAACACCACCACTATCCCCCACCATGCCCACCCCACCACCCCCATTAGTTAAGTAGTCTGTTTTCTCACCTTCGCAAATGAAAAAGTTTAGTTTTGACCCAGAAGGCTCAAGGTGTTTAATGCTTTAATTTTACATTACAGCACCATCCTGAAGTCCTGCACAGGGTTGAGGCACCCATCTCTGAAGTGATGTACTAAAAGCAGTGTTGTCCTTTCAATCTTTTTTTCCCAAACCCCCATACAAGATCACTTTAGAAAACAGAATTTTTCTGATTTATGAAAAATATATACATGTCTAAGCAGTATGTTTGACTTATTTTGTTCAAATACTTCATGGAGAGCTCTCAGAATCAAAGAAAGGCAGTCTGAAATTAACATGGGTGTATTTAGCTCAGCTTTATCTCCAGACTGGCAGCTAACTGCCTGTCAAAAGGTTTTAAGTAAAATTCTTGATTGTAGGTCAGACCTCAGTGGATAAATCACAGAAACAGCCACAGATAAGGCACATGATTGGCTATTCTCCTGCTGAGGAGAGACTGCATTAAGGTAGGCTAATGAATACTGAATCATTCTCTCATCCTTAGGGTGGACACCCCTGTCAGGGCTGAGTCACTGTGAAAGCAGTATGCTGAAGCGATTGAAAATGCGGCAGCCTCTAGTGCTGGTGACAGATGGATATAACTTGGGCATCATACATACTCATTTTTAGGCCTTCACAAGCCACAAGTACAAATATACAAGAAAACAAAACAGAAACTGTGATACAAGTCTCCTGTTCGTGCATACTTTAGGAAAGTGCGAAGTGGAGACCTTTCTATAGCCATTTAAAATGACCACAGGGAACTGTCTTCTAGGGTAGTCAGAGATGAATATTTTATTCCAAGGTTTCTTCATTGCTTTTTCTTTTCCAGAAGACTGCAGAACTTCCTGGAATAAGCAGTGTTACCTCTGCATAATGAAACTGCAACTTTTACATTTTCTGCTGAAAATTTGTTCTGATGTGATCATCAGTTTGCCTAGTCAGCTGGAGGTGTTACAGCACCAGAACTGCAGATATGAAAAGCTTGAGGTACATTTTGACTTTGTCAGTTGCATTTTAAATAGAAATACGTGGTCTTGTTTGAGAGAGAGAAGATAAAAGGGTAACTTTAGACGTATCTATCACTCTCAAGGAAAGGATTGATTAAATGAATGCAGTTAGAGGCTGGGTGGGAAATTATGCAATAGTTTCTAACTTGGCTGAAGGATATGTCTTATGAGCTTGTCTTTGCCCTGGATTATGATTTCTGTTCCTGGTGTTTGGCATCAGCAGCTACTCACAAGCATTGCAAGTAGGGGCTTGTGGTAAACCCCTGGGGGCCTCCTGTGGCAGTCCAGGATCAGCCCAGGAGAGGTGCTAGTTCACACTGTTGCCAGAGGAACTTTTATGAGGGTCCAGCTGCTTGCCATCAGAACTTGCCTTCTCCTGAACCTTCAAAACAAGATGTAACTTTGCACAACCCTGTGATCTCTCTGTGGTGAACCCTCATTAGTCCAGAAGTGCAAATAATACCGTCTTAGTGCAGTGCAGCCACAGAACATATCCTGTAAGAACTGCTATTAATAATAATAAAAAAAAAGATAATAAAACTTCATAACATACATCCATGAATTATTCTAGCTACTCAGTCAAACCGTACTCTATGGAATCCTAAACTGGAAAGCTGCTTGGGAAAGGAATCACATGCCAAAGGGTGGTTATGAATAGTCACTAGCAGAATAGCTTTATGAAAACAATAGCTCTAATGCTTGCATGCTGTTCTATGTCATTTAAAGTATTGCTGTTCATTGTAGAAAATGAGACTTCTAAGATGACCTTCTGTTTTACCTTTGGGAAAGCTAATGCTAGGGGGAGGCTGGCTGGTTGTTTTTCATTATGGTATGTGCCACAAATGAGAATGTCAGGAAGGTCTGAAATTTCATCTCATCCGAATCTATTAATGTTAATGTTCTTTTCATTATGATTTCATCAGGATTAATTAACAGAATCTGTGAATAATATGCTGCACATATTTGATATGCAAAACCAAATCAACTGTACAATTTATGTTTCCTTACAGCTGGTGCTTCACATATTGACAGTCAGGAGTATAGACTACATGCATTAGTCTACACCAGCTGTCTGTGCCTAGCAGCTTGCCTTCCTGAGCCATGAGGTGCCCTGGATGACAGCGAAGCCCAGTGCTAGCAGCCGATCCTGCTGGAGTCAGAGCTTCTGCAGTGGACAGCCAGCCCAGAACACAATAGCCTCATTTTCTTACAGGCTGAGGAGTTTCAACAGCTTTAGATTATGCTAGTATACATCTGTCTCGACTATTGCACTTAAAAATTGTTCAGGATAAACTTATGGAATGTCCAATATTTATTTCCAATGACTTCTCCAGTGGTCACTCTGAAAGCCCTATAAATTGTCTTACTGACATGATTAAGTAGACACAGTAGATACAGGAGTGGGCTGCTTATAATTCCCAGAAAAGCACTCATGTACAGCAGAAAGAAATTTCTGTTGATAGCAGTGATAGTGTCCAATTAACCCTTCTCTACATAAATAACTGATTTTATACAGAAGCTATTTTTTAAGTGTCTTTTTTTTTTTTTTTTTCTATTTTGTTGGCAGATCACAGGATAAAGATTCGAGGTCCTTTGTACCTTTTTAAAAGCATGACAAACCGTATTTATAGGCAACAAGATCTTGATGTATTGTTATATTTTAAGGCACAGAACCAAAATAGTACAAATCTGTTTTCTGATTTCACTGGGCTTGGCACTGGCTCCTGGATATTTATGACTTAATTTCTTCCACTCAAATGTGTTATTTGATTTGAGTGTTTGTGAAAGCTACCAATCTGACAGTCCTGCAGATTGAAGCCTTCCATTTATTCACCCGTTAAGTACAAAGTTCAAGTTTCCCTTTCCAATTAAGGTGCCTCTACCCGTGCTGGCCAGACCACCTCGGGGAAGAAATCATTTAGATTCCAACCACACACTTTCCCCTGCCTCACTCCTGTGAATGCCAGAAGAAGCCAATTTGTGCCAGCTGTTGCATATTTCTAATGGGTACACTTGTCTACAGGGAATAAAGTGATCAGATAACTTCTAGAAGATGACAATTTCAGGTTACTACCAGTCTGGGCTGGATTTGAACTGATACTCTGGAAGGAAATTATTCTCTCCCATTACCAGTTCAGATAAGCTTTGGAGTTTCTACAGGGGTCTAAGAAGTATCTTAATAAAAGTGGATCCATTTTAAAAATATATCCATTAACAATTAAGTGGATTATCTGTATTGCAGGATGTATTAACTGCACTGAGATGTGGCTTGCACTTGATAGGTAAGGGAAGTAGCTCATATAAATGCAATACATGTATATTATACCTGATGCACATTTATCGAAACAGTGTCAAGTTTTGAAACAGCTTACATTAACTCTGCATCTGTGCTGTGAATCCAGAAGGAAGTTGAGGTTTGCTCAGCTAAATCTTTTTTCATGGTGCTGGCAGCTGAGAAGTTGTTTGTTACTGATACGCTTACTTGCCACCCCCCAACCCCCACCCCGTTTCATATATTGAAAAGAACATAAATGAGAATAGATTGATTCTAAAGTAACAGAAGGAGAGATGCAGAGACAATAATGATGAGCATGTTCCAGTTGGATGGATTACAGGAGAGGTCCAAAACCTCCAGGTTTTCACTTTCCCACAAGAGAGTCAGTTCTGAAACTTTAATATATAGGTAGGGATATGCCAGAGGGGGAGTAAGGAGGCATCACATTCCTATCTGTTGTTGCAACTTGATGGCTTTGGTACCAGTCACACTACTGGCACCACGCTGTAACAGCTGAATGAAGAACCTCACTGTTTCGGGGAGAAGGTAGAGAGGGATGTGGTGCATTCCCAAGAAGTTGCGTTGAGCTTCCCATCTGTACTATTGCCACTGGTTGGAGATGAAAAGAAGCTTGGCTAAGATTTCAGCATGCTGTATGTGGCACGCTTGGTCCTTGGTGTGTGACCCACAGAGAGGGATGAGCCTCACCATTCTTGTCAGAGGCATACATTTCTGAATTAGACTATCGATTTCTCCAGTGTTTTCCACTACTCTGAGTGCCCTGAAAAGCTACTATAAACTTTTTTGCTGCTGGAGAAAGTATGAGTGCTGCTAGTGTGGGCTTTGGAAAAGGGTAGAGAAAGCAACAGGGGCAAATTATCTCGGGAAATGGGGATGTATACACAATATAGCTGAAGACTTGGCAACAGCTGGCAATTGCTGCCAATGGCATGTATATTGACTAGTCTGCAAGTTCAATCCAGATGGCCACGTGGAACAAGAGACATTGTTCTGTTGAATCTGAACTGTGAACCTGGAAAAGAACTCGCAGTAGATGAGACAGAAAAAGAAAAATGCCTATATGTCTTTCCCTGCTTCAGCTTCCTACCTTCCTCAGCTGTTTGGGATGAGGTTTATTTGCTTCTTCTGCTGTGTTTTTAAAGGACTGGCTAAAATCCTCCAAGTTTTACTTTGATGGGTTTTTTTCTTCCACATCTTGTTACTTTTCTGTCATTTCTCCTGTCTAAAGTTCCTCTTGACAAGCAACCCCGTGTCCTGCTTTGCCAGGTGACTGACTGATTAGTTACTGGTACCCTTGACCAGGCTGTCTCCTCTGCAGAGCTCCATTTACCACATCCATGTGGTATTTCCACATGAATGAGTGATCACCAGGGACCCAGAGCCTTCTCCTGTTAGCCCTGTATCTCTTTCTACTTCTACATAGATGAAGATACTCAGACAGACAAAACCTTCAATCAATTTACTGTTTGGAGTCTGACACATACAAAGACAATCCACAGTATTAAAGAGAGCTCATGGAGTTTGAAACCGATTTCTCAGATCATTGCAGGACTAGTTATTTGCACTTGGCTAGCACATGCTAGGTCGTTCTTATATCAAGTCTCTCAGCAGGAATCCATCTTTTTTTTTTTTTTTTTTTTTTCTTGTGTTAAGGCCTCTGGGTTTATTGTAGTGCTATTTTAGCCTACTAGTAGACTGAAAGCAGTATGAGATATATTCATTACATACAGGAGGAAAATTCTGTATACTGTAAGGATGCGGCCAGTTTTTTTCTTCCTAGCAGGCAGGAAGAACCAGACTCACCAATTCCCTGATCTGCAGTGCTTTCCTGAGAATTTTGGATTTCAAACTTCAAACTTTAGACTAACGGCTCAGGTCAAAAAACTAATTCCCAGCTGTATCCCGAGACTTGTCTTTGATCTGCAAGAGGGAAATTTTCTCTGTGGAAATCTTTTTCTTTCTGTTTTGTTAGGTAGTTGCACTATAGCCTGAACAGAGAAAAATCAGTGTCTTTTGCTGCTTGCCCTTTCCTGGGAGGTGCATTGGGGAGTTAAGGCAACTATTTAAATCAAGCAAATTTTGCTTGAAAGCCTAGTCCTACATGAGCTGCTCCCACACAAGAAGGGAAAGGAGACAAGAAATAAAGAGAACCTGGCTTGGGAGAATTTCTAGTCTCTATCCCACTTTCGTAGACAGAGTTTAGCAGGAGGCCAACATACAAGATGAAGCCTAGACAAGAACTCAGCTATATCTTGCACTGGTGACTGTACTTCTGAGTGGTGCTTTGCCACTCTTTGTCTTGAGCTTACCTTTTTTAACCTGGGAGAACCCTACAGACCAAGGCAAATATCTCAGGTGGAGAAACAGACCTATCTGTAGCATGCAGATTCATAGGAAATATGCCAGAAAACATTATGCGTTATTTTTAGGATATTTGCAGCTAAACTAGATAACCTGTTAATGGACACTAGGAGAGTGTTGTTTGGGGCAGGCATTTCCAAACATGTTTAGAAGATCGAGAAGCTTAGAGTAGTCATCACAAATAATTTTGTGGACTATTACATCCCATTGACCAGTTTAGCATTTCTGGCTTTTGCTGTGGCGCGTATGTCACTTATATCCACCTTCATCCACCATGACCCTCAAAGCAGGTGGCAACTCACTAAAAAAATCAGCAGGCAGTATGGGACACTTTGGTTTATGATTCATATATTTCCAGCTCTGCTTCTAATTTTTCAAAAGAATGCTTCTCTGCATGCATCAGTAACAGATTAATCTTGTATCCATCTCAAAAATAACTGTTCATAGTTTTCCTGTTTGTCAGGAACTCTCCTTTTATTCTCAGCAAGTAGCCTTCTGTTATATGGATGATGTGCAGATGGTCGTGCTTTCACCTTTAGATCCTATGGTGGACAGATTTGGTAAGTGGCAGTCCTCCTCAACCTGCAAAGCACTCTGCCAAAGTCATTCATTTCTTAAAAGAAATTAATACCATGGCACATCTATTTACATAGATTCTTAGTTCTACTGTCCCCAGCCATCTTAGGGTTACAACACAGAAACCTAATGGAAAGTTAAGGCTGTGCAGTCATTAGAAAAGCCAGCTTAAATCTTGATTTCTATCATAGATATGCAACTGACAGTCAGATACTGCAATTTTTAATTTTACAACTACAAATACTGGGTTTGGAAAAGGATAACTCATTTATTTCTTTTTTGTTAAAGCATGAGTAAATATATTCACAACACTAAAACATTTGCATTATTAAAGCATTTGAATGAACTTGAATAAATTGCTGATCTGAAAAGATTATAATTATTTTTGCCCAGATACGAATAAATAACTTTTTTGCAGCATCTGTAAGCTTGCCCTTGTGTACTTGTAAACTCATAGAGCAGTTGAGTCACCTGGATCAAAGCCATATTTTAATAAGACATAGGAGAAACAAAGTATATTTGCTGTCAGCTTTCTCTACTGGAACTACAAAATTAACTGTAATTTATTTAACTTCTTGGGAAAAAAAGAAAAAGAAAAAAAAGAAAAAAAGATAACCCTTCATCTGCTTGGAGAAACCAAAATGGTTGTTAACCATCTTCAGTGACCTTTCTCTTTGCTGACAGTTGTTTTGTGACAGGTGAATGGAACAACTGTTCATGCTTTTCTGTGACATGCAGTGAAAGGTTCAGAACTGGTCTGGGGGACTTCAGATGTGTTTACTGCCTTACACAACTGGTAGGTGGTGCCAGCTGCAGGCAACAGTGAAGATGCCTCAGCAATTCAACAAGCAAACATAGATGAGTATCTCATCTGAAGCATACATTTTTTTCTTTTTATTTTTTAACTTCTCTGCTGTTTTTTGAAGTTGTTGAGCTTAGCATGTTGGAAACATTCAATTTGGTTTTACCTTCGTTGGATAAGGTGATCATTAAGGATGGTATGGGATGGAGGAATGAGAAGCGTACCCATCAAAGTTTAGTTGGTCTCCCTGTTTTACTTGGTTAACAAAGTTCCCTTTAAAATCGGCAGAACAAAATAAAAGCATGAACTCTGCCTGACTGTATTGGCAAACAGTTGTTTTTGCCGTGTTCTGCCTTCCTTTCTGTTGGTACAGTCTATCAAGCAAAAAGTTACAGACAAGACAGTAGCTGAAGGCTCCTGATACATGGTTTAATGGTACTAAAGATAAAAGACTTCCCACTTCCCACACATTTTTTAAAAGAAGATGTGGAGTTGCTGGAGCTTCTGAGAAGAGAAGAAAATAAAAGAATTTCAGGTTCAGGGCAACAGCACCACACATGTTGTTGCTAGTTCAACCAGTTTCAGGAACGCCTGGAGAGCACGGATTAGTAAACCAAATATGCATGATACCTAATGACTACTATCGTTCTTTTGTGAGAGACAGCACTATCACAGACAAATCAAAAAGAACTAGACCTAATGCATGGAAATTCTGCACAGGAAAAAGAGTTCCAGATTGCTAGGAATGTCACATTTCCAACAGGCAAAAGTGATGAGGGGGAAAGGATGGCACACGGTAGTCCTGTGCAGTGGCTATGGTCCTTGTCTCCCATTTATGCTTGCTAAGATGTTTCCCGCTCAGGTATAAGACACAGGAGCCTGCTAAAGGAAAAGCACTTGTCCTGACCTTATCCATGCAGCATAACATGGAAGAAAAATAATTTCAAGCAGTCTGATTCATCAAAAAAACATGTCTTTCCTGGGGTAAGCCAATAATCTGCAAGTTACCCCTGCATCCAAATTTGACAGTTGGTGAGAAAGAGGTGCTGTGGCAGAATACCATTTCTACACTACTGATCACATAAATAAAATTCTGTCCAGTGCTTGTCTAAACCAATGACAATCTGACATTGGCTATTATAACAATAGCTCGACTGGAGAAAAGTAGTATTGTACCATGCCTTATTGTCTCCAACTTCTTGCCTAGATGCTTTCTTTTCTAACCCAAGACTACTATTTCTCAGCTCTTTCTCATGGTACAAACAGAGATCAGGATTTTTTTGTTAGCTCAGACTTGCACATTTTTTTCATCTGACTTGTGCCTTGTCAGTGAAATCTGTCACAGTGGCTGGGAAGGACCAAACTAATGAAAAAATGAAAAATAAGGATATATGTATTATAATTTGTCTTGGATAGCTATAGTTAAGGTCTTCCAACAATCCTGGTGAAAGCATTTAAAGATGATGCAGCATAAAGATGATTTTCTCCTACATGTATGAGAACTTCCAAGCCTTCTCTGGTTATCTTTTGATCCTTTTGAATCCATCTGGAAGATGCTGGAAAGGCTGGAAGTTGCTGAGGATAAGTACCTAGCCATTTCCACTCGTATTTCTTCTCAGCAATGAAAGACCTATGCAAAAGTATCACTGTGACATGATGATGCAAAATGAGGCAGAGAGTGAATGTCCCACATACCACAGCAGTGCCAGTATATAACCTGCTGCTAGTCTACTTCAAAACAGCTAATGATTTTTTCCTATTGTAGACATTATACAGCTCCTAATTTAAGAAATTTTACTTCAATTACCCTGGTAATGGAAGTTATGCAGGCTCCTGCAGCTCCTGGACTAAAAGCTCTACTTTTCTCTGCAGTTTTGATAGCGGGCTAAAATACTCACTGCAGTGGATCTGTGAACCTTTTTACTCCAAAATGAATATGCATACATTTTGCAGTTTTGTTACCTCTTAGTTTTCTAAAAATTTGTACATATTCAAGGTTAAGCCTACTTTACATTGTTTAATACTAACAATAGTTTACTGCTTGTAATTTATAAAAAAAGTGATTCCTTGTTGATTTTTTCTGACTTTGAACTATCTTCTGGCTGAGCCCCTGAGTTTCTTGCTTTTCATTATATGACGCAGTCTTCTAAAGGCAATTGTTCCACTAGGAAGACAAGGTGAAAAGGCAACTAAAATAATACAATGTGTCATCGAACTAAAATGTGGTACAATTTTAGTGTATTGTTACTGAGGGAATTCCATTTCTGTATCTTTTCCTCTGTGCTCAGAAGTAAGATAAACTAGTGAGCATTGGTAATTCTGGTCAGAAATTTTCAGTTATATAACATACTGACATATACACATTGTTTATACAAGACAAAAGCAAAATTTAATCCCTACAGACAAAAGACCATTAACCTTAAAACTTTCATTACTTCTAGATTCATGATATCCTGAAGATAGAAACTTGTTTTCTTTTCCAAGAAAAAAAGCCTTGAGTCTCTGGCAAAAGATGTGCAGCTTCCTCATGGTATTGAAAATCTAAAAATTGCCTCAGTCAAGGATTTAATATGCTTTGGTGCCACTATGTAGCACTCAGTATATTTCTGAAAGCTTTGTAATGGTCAATTAACTTGGTTGATAAACTTAGAAAATACCAGCTTTTTGTGGAGGTGGCGTTCAGTAGTAGCTGCTGACGTTACTACAGATCCATTCTGCATACCTGTCAGAGACCACAATCAGGGTTTGAGGGTCTGTTGCTTTTGACTGTAAGGTTACAGGGTAGGAGAGCAGTCCTTCTGCCAAGAACCTGATACCTGGGAGCTGAGATAAGCTGAATTAATAAGTGTAAGAAATCACAGATGAGCATGAAGCAAACTAAGGTGCTTTCTTCTGTCAACTCTTCAACAACTTCTCTCAGACTTTCCACAAAATGTCTACAAAGCCAAAAGATAAAAGCAAATTAATTAGACTCTAATTCAGAAAATATACTGTGCTTTCTGCAATGAAGAATGTTTTTTCAAGACCCACTGATTTTTCCCCGGTTTCCTGGACTCAGGCAACAACAATTCCTCGCTTTTTTTTTTTTTTAATTGATTATTGTTTAAACTAGGTTTTTTATAGAAACACAAACTTATGGAAAAACATAATTTCATGAAACTCCACTCACTGGATACAGAGCTAGATCTCAAAAGACCTAACAGATGTTGCATTAGATGAGAAGGGAGAGAAAGAACTTCGTGTAAGCAAAATAATCAAGTCAAAGTAAAAATTAAGTAAGTATCGAAGAAGAAATATTTTATGGCTAATTATTATCACAGAGACCATTCCAATCAATTATCATAAAACTTTTCCAATAGTGAATGCCACGTTGCCAGCTAAAAGCACTACAAACCTTGAATAAATACCTATGCAGGACTAACTTCCATGTTCACTACGCGCTCAACTGTCATGACAGAGATAAGAGAGCAGCTGATTCCTCCCTGATCATTGGCCCACTTCTGTTACATTCAGATCAGCATACACTTGGAATAGTTCAGTTGAAGGTAAAGAAGTTATTTTAAATTGATACTGTAGTAATTCACAGCAAGCTCTGATTCAAGGCAGATTAAATAACGTCATGTATTGAATACAGACATAAATGCAAGTCTTCACTCACTGAGCAGTGAATAAAAATAAGTATTTAATATATTGGTTAACTCACATTTAATTAGATTTGTTTAATGTTCTGTCCATTGAGATATTAAATAACATTTGCAT
Organism: Falco biarmicus; assembly: GCF_023638135.1. Lineage (NCBI taxonomy): Eukaryota > Metazoa > Chordata > Aves > Falconiformes > Falconidae > Falco > Falco biarmicus. Next base: position 31,809,225 of record NC_079292.1, on the reverse strand, counting down.
CGACAGCAATTGTAATGCTTGCTTTCTTGCTGTGTGCTGCTGTGATAATTATTATTTCAAAGCAAAAGTCAGTCTTTTCCCCTCATTCAAGAGATACCGTCCACCATATGAATTGTGGATTTTATCTAAATAACTCCTGTGACCTTCAGTGAGCTTTAGATCAGTTTCTGAACAGGTCAAGGTTCTTGTGGAAAACAATAGCGTGAGACCTTGTACTTATGTCTGGATATATAATGCCTGTGCATAGGGGGTGTATTAGAAGGAATCACAACATCTCAGAATGGCTGAAGTTGGAAGAGCCCTCCGGAGATCGAGTCCAACCTCCCTGCTCAGAGAAGGGTCAATTAGAGCACGTTTCCCTAAGGCCGTGCTGGAACATAACTCTAACTACTTCTTTAGTTCTAAATTACTGACTTTCCCAATTTAATGTTCTTACATAAAACTTTGTTCTACATTTTACTCAGTAATTATGGGATAATTTGCCAATCTTTTGTGGCCTCTTATCAAGAGAGTGGAATCCTGTTGTGCATTTTACATTTAGTATTATAATTTTTTTTCACTGAACAGGGCATCAGGATTTGGAGTTTTAATGCAATCTTGGAAATTATTGTAATGTGCTAAACTAATTTTGACCTTTTTAAGGTTCTGTATTTTGATTGCAAAGCATTTCACTTCTTTAGCATGAGTCAGAGAGACTACAATCAATGGAGAAGAGAATTAAACAGAACTATTGTAAAATTAATATATTTTGGAAGGGTAGGTAAGAGAGATACCTTTAAAACTGTCAAAAGACCTACCAGAAATGTCGCACTCTGAGCCATTTTGCTGTCAGACATCGCTGCTGAGCCTTGATGAAAGTGGGACACTGTATACCCACCTAGGTTTCTATACAGATAAAGCTCAATTGATGTCCCACCGATTTTAACAGAAGTGTGCCCACAAATTGCTGTGTTCATGACCATTTGCAGAACTGCTTCACTGAACCTTTTCACTATTTCCCTGGATGTTTATTAGCTGACATCTTGCAACATCCATGTCCTTCTGTAGCTGCTTATTTTTTAGATTGAGAGCTATATGGCAATTAGCTTAGAATAAGAGCACTTAGAAGTGATTGATTGATGTTGCCTATGCGTACCTGATACTGATTGTTGATGAGAGTCATATTTCAGTTAAAATTACAGCTTTTCTTGCTACATATTACTAGTTGAATATAAATTAGAGTAGCCTTCATGCTGTTAACTCCTCTGGCCATTGCAAAGCCAGAAATACACGGAGCATGGGGCTGAAAAGAGAGCAGATCTCCAGGGTTACAGCCAGTTTAACAAAGGCATTTTCCTTGGATCAGGGAAATAGGGTGTACAAATCAAGACAGGATGTTAAGGCTAGTCCTAATCTTAATCCTAATCTCCCATTTCCTTATAAAGAGATAGAGTGACACTTGTTCCATGGGTGGTATTCTCTTTCTTCTATTCCTGTATTCTGATGAGGTCCCTAATTTGAGCACATTGTCAAATTTTACAAGCTTTGAAGTGACTGCAATGTTTTCTGTGAGTAAAGTATATTCTCATATGCTAGAATTAAAAAAATAAATGTATATTACTTTTTATTGTCTATGAAGTTTTTTATTGACTGCAAATTTAATGTATGATTTCAAAAAGTAAAATCTGATTTACATTCTGAAGACCAGAACATATTATTCTGAACTGTGTAAAATGAAAAATAATCTACATTTTAGAAAGATAGCTCATGAAACTGCTTTCCAGTTCTAGGTGATTTGGGTCTCGGACATTACTGAAACATTTATGAATCTTTTAGGTTACTGAAATTTCTGTAGTGGAAAGAATAAATACACCAACAAAGAACAGTGGTTGACAGTGACCTGAAAGTAGTGAGAGACAAAGTCTGTCTGATCTTACTTGAAATGATGTTTCAGACTTCACAGTTTACACTAAGAAGGCTCTGTTATCAATCAGTGACCTTGTTAGCAATCTCAGTGGGCAGACTAATTAATGATGCTGCTTTGCATAGATTTGGGGGATGAATAGGAAATGGATATAACATAATTAAACTATTGTAGAGTCTCAGTTTTGAACTACTACTTCTAAAAATGTTGGTGGATATGTGAGTTTAATCAAAGCTAATAAATATGCATGGATTTACCTTGCATCAGTTACTTTTTGGAGCACAATCTTACATACAGCTCTCTGTTAGATGCTGCTTTTGGATGCCTGTGCTGTGAATGAAGTAAAGAGTAGCATTTCCTACAGTCTTTAACTCAGAGGGCAGACTGGGAACAGACTTGCCTTGCTAGGATTTCCCGGTCTGTGTTTTGCTGGGTGCCACCACAGTGGCTTCCACCCTTAGCATCCATGCAAGTGTGAAGTACAGTGCTGTAGGTCATCCCCTCAACGATGGGGCAGGGGGTTAGGGATACATATTACTGTTGTGAGGCTTGTCATAGTGATCCAGGATGTTGCTGCTTCGAAGCAATTTGTCAGCAGGTCAGTATTCTTACCTTAGCAGATGCGATGTTACGTTTAGCTGACTTGCCCTGACTCTTTTCACATTTTCACTTCTTGTATATTGGGCTGCAGGATTAAAGTAATTATACTGAGCAGAAGATTACAAAATTTCTTGCATATTTCAATAGCACATAGGCTTTGCAGTTTGCACATCCACAAAATGGAAGCTGTATCAGTTTCTAGGAAAATAATGTGCATTTAAATGAAATATTACCTCCAAACATATACATTAAAATGGCACCAGACCAAGGTGCAACAAGGGGTACAGCATAGACCATATTGGTGTTCCAGAACTGGTGTTCCCAATCACTGGCTTCAGTGGCTTCTTTACATCATGCCAAACACTGAGTTTATCAATGTGACAATATCTTGCCTAATGGCACAGGGATAATTTAATGAGGATTTTTAGGGAGCAGAGTAAGGAGAAAATTAAAAAGGGGGAAAAAAATAATAAACTCCTTAGCAAGGGAGGCACTGTTAACTGGCTAGTATCCCTACCTGGCTCCTTCTAGGCTACGGAGGTTTAATCTTTGCAGTCCTAAGGCTAGGATCAAGAATTCTGAATCACTGATGTATAAAACACCAAGGAAGCTGAAGCAGTTTTTTGCACTTGCTTGAAGGGAATCTCAGACATACAAACAGCCAGAAAGTGCTGCAAGAAGGCCACTATTTTACCCCGAGTCCCTGGTATGAATGAAACTCATCAAAGTTTGCAAAGAAGGATGAAAATTCATGCAAAAGATGATAAAACTGGCCTGTGGCTCCCGCATGAGCAAATAATACATGTTTTTATTTAAACAGATGGGAAAGTCACAAATTGTGTCCAACAAAGAACACAACAGAGATAACAGTAAATGTCACTTATGGTAGTAACCATTTTTGATTAACCCAGTGCCTTTTGAAGTTTGAAGATGAGTACAGTAGCTAGTTCTTTCACAGCTACTTGATTGTTCTAGCTGCTCTGCAGTCTAGCCCCTTTAAGCTTTTCCATTATGTTGTGTGGGCTGTATTCCATGCAGCAGAGCTCTCAGACAAAAATACTGGCTTCAGAGCAATTCATGGATGGGGAAAGTGGTACACACAGCCGAAGTGTACTTACAAAAACCTGCCCATGTTTCATCACAAATCTGGGACATACTGTGCCCAAAGAGTTTTCCAACATGTAGTCAGTCTTAGAAGTGGTAGCTATGTTGAACAAAGGGATTATGATATGACTCCAAAAAATTCCACGTGCCTCCAATGTTTTATAATGATTTTTATCAAGTAATCTGGAGCTGTAGGCAGCCCATCAACAAACTAACCATGTAACAAGCCTAGAGGTGACTCCAGAACTGCCAGAGGAACCTGCCAAGGAGCCAGATGTCACTGGGAATGTTTCTGTCACTACTTCACTGCTGGGTACCATGGCTGTCACCAAACAAGAGAAGGAATGGGATAATGTACCATCTTACTTTTCTGAGGCTAGCAGCCTCTACATTCATCTACTGCAATTCTGTTGCTACTTGAAGTAAGTATTTCTACATCTTTGCATTTTTTCCAAGCTAAAACGTGTATGTGTGTAAGGGAGTGAAATTCTAGATCTTAAAAAAAAAAAAATAATTGTTTATTATTGATCACTACTGCTGTACATTCTTAGCTTTCAGTGCCATAGTTTGAAAGCGCAAGTGTTCAGTGCCAGGCTGGATGGGCTTTTGAGCAACCTGTTGTAGTGGAAGGTGTCCCTGCCAATGGCAGGGGGGTTGGAACTAGATGATCTTTAAGATCCCTTCCAGCCCAAACCATTCTATGATTCCAGGATTCTGTGAACTGAGACTTTCTATTTTGGGTACGTTTAGATCACATGGATTAGTAACTCTTTGGTTGTCCGTGAGGATGGAATAAGTAGACCTTGGAGCCGTTATGGAGTTAAGTTCTACTACAACTTTTTGGCATTCAGAAACATCCAAAATCACAGTGTTGGTGTCCAAAGAAGGTCTGCTTCATTGACTTTCTAGATTTTAATCAGTGACAAGGCAACACAAGTAAGTTCTGGAAGGCACTGAACTCTTTTTGATCAGTGATGCCTCATTCCTGTACAGTAATATTCATTCCCTGGGCAGTCATATTCTGTTTATCCTTACATTTTTAATGGTCACCCATAATTCTGGTCATGCAGGTAACTGTAACTCAAACTTCATTCACCTAGAAACAGGCCAGTCCTAAACATTAGTTCAAAGAAAGGCCTAGGCTGACATATTGATATTATGCTTGATATCTCAGGCTTGTCTTTAGACCTTAGCGCACTTTTGTGCATCTGATGCAGGCATGGGTTAGACTCAGTGGGTAATGCAACGGATTTCTACACTATCAGTTATAAACACACGTCTGAGCCCATTCTGAATCTGAGATATTTTTCTGCCTCGCCACATGGTTTTCCTCAGAAATCCTGTTCAGGACTGGGCTGGGGACTGCCACGGTCTGTAAGGTGAGAAGCCAGGTGTGCTGGGTGAGGTGGCACAGTGGCCTCTGAGCAGGACTCAGCTGCTGGCTAGATGAAAAGAACACCTCAGGACATAGCTACTCCTTTGTCTCCATCTCGCTCACTAACATGCTGTTCTCTTGCTCCATATGTAGTTTAACACTCTGTGACATATGTAAATAAATGTCTTCAAAAGTGGACACTCAAATTTCTCTGTTCTGCCACTTGAAATATTATTATGGAGTGTTTTTCCTCCTCTGCCACATGCAGGCTTTACCTAATCATAGTCCAATATTTACTGTGCAGGATACACTTTGTACTTTCTCAACTATGGATTTAGCTAAAGCTAAGCAAGAAAATGCAAACATTAAGTTAACCATACTTCCCTAAACTGCCAAGTAGAGCAGAAGCAACCTTTTCATCATTGTTACTTTCACTTGTGTGCAGAAAATAAGAAGTGGGATTGGTCATTTTGTTTTGGTTTCATATACGCAGCACAAAAGGAAAGGGTAAGATTACAGAGAAGTTTGAGCAAATTGAGTATTTGTGAGCCAGCCTCTGGTTTCCTAAGTCTCTATCTAAAAACAGAAAGTGAGATATTTCCAAAAGGCTATTGGGCTCTTAGATTCCCAGATCATGAAGATCAAGTGGATTAAACCTAGACCTTTAAGCTTAGGCTGATTACAAAAAACTAACCAAGCCCTTAGGATACCACATGAGCTCTACCTTCACCTCCAGAGAAAGACTATGCCCTTGCCAGCATGGATCTGTAAATTTGTCTGGTTTCTTTGAGGGATTTCTACTTTCAGTATTTTCATCAAGAAGAAAAGGATGGAGTGACCAGCAAAGGTGTTGACCAGTGGCGTGAATGTGCAAAGGCTATGTCAGAAACTGGTATTTCATATAGGCCCATGAGAAATTCTCATGTTATATGAGAGCCCATCCAGCATCCCTGAGCATGTCACAGGTCACCTGAACCACTGGTCTCCTCTGTCTTTCAGATCTGCATGATGATTTATAAAAGTTGGTACATTGGTGACTTTTGTTGTGAAAAATTATAGTTTGTCACATGTGAAGACAAGTTGCTGGAGAAACTAACCCAGGAAATCAGTCTTTTTCCCTTCCCGCACCTTTCCTCTAAACCCCTTTTTCCCACTACTGGGATTTGGTCACTTGCCTTGATCATTGCTGGAGTCTGAGAAAATGCACTCCGCTATATTCCTGAGGCTGTTTCATGTATCTTTGCTTCAATTGCAAGCTACCAAACCTGTGGGATTTTTCTCCTGCTGCCCACTGTCACTAAAATACAAAGTGACTAAATTTGAAGGGCCATGATGCTTGAAATGTGGGGAAACAATGTGTAGCACCCAAAGAGCTGTTTTTTCTATGTCTACAGCATCTGTTGTCTTCGTTTAAGTTTTTTTAGTACTGTGGTTATCAGGGACTGAGGCATCAGCATCTGAATCTCTTCCTTCCTTTTTCTGTCAGTTCTCTGCTGAAGAAAACATGGAGATTTATTTATGCTGGCTTAGTAAGAATATCCTTTCAAATTTAAAAGAAAGAAATCCAAGATCTGCGTGAGCTTTAGCTGAGAGCTAACACAGAATAGAATATGGCCTTAATATTTTTCTTTCAAAGTAAACACAGATATTTTCAAATAAAGGGAAAAAACACCAGTGATACTGACTCATCGTTTTTCTTAAACTGATGTAATTTCAGTTGGCCTCATATGGAGGGAAAGAATAAAGGAAAATAAGTGGGATAAACATAGATGCAGCAACAGAAATTTATAATTTAATTTACCATAAATATTCTTTATTGAGTTTTTAATGTTTATTGTTTCAGGGTCCATGAGTCTGTATTTCCTATTTCATGTCCCTCATGTCAATGATTTTGGAGTCTGTTTTTTCCTAAGAGATGCTATCACTTTTCTATATGCTATTAAACATATGTTGTTTAATACTAGAATATTTTTGGACCAGCTAAGCATCAGTCAGATCCTTTTATCATAAAAGTCTGTTCTGGAAAGATCACCTTATTCTAAGGTTACTAAAATGAAAGAAAGAGCCCTTGCACATTAGTCTTTTTTTTTTTTTTTGAAAAGATTTCCATTTCCTTCTCCAGACCTGCCACTTTACTTGCTAGTTGTATTATGAAAAGCTGTGCTTATAGCAGACCTATTGTAGAATGAAAAGAGAAAATGCTTTGCTACAAGGCAGTAGCTAATTCACTATTCTTCAGGGACTGATATTCATCTATCCTTCAATAAAAGCTAATGGTTAAATAGACCCAATGCACTCAGCTAATCTAGGAAGAAGCTGATGGCTGGGGGTTGGGATTCAAAGTTCATGCTGAAGTGCTATTCCTGAAGACAAAGATATTCTTACATTAGCCTTAGAAAAAGATGACAATGCTACAAAAAAAATAAAAAAAAGTAATCAGATGGCTTTCATTCTCAAATACATGGTTTTAAGAAAAAGTACGTACTGCATCCTAAAAAGTTATATTTTATTAATTTTTTACCAAGCATTACTTTTATAAATTTTTCTTTTTAAGGGATGTGAATATTTAAACAAAGAGATTACATTTTAAATAACCTTCTGTCTAGTCTTTTGCTACTTGAATTCCAACATCCTTAAGAAGATACAATGATTTTGTTCATGAAAAACAATTTTTGCAAAGCACTCCCAGAACGAGGGGAGACGACAACACCACATTTCCCTCTGTATAACTACCATTCCAGTTAACGGTACTGCTGTGCTGTGCATATCAAACAGTCCAGTGCAAGAAGGAAAGCTCATGTGAGAAACCAACGACAAAAAAAAAAACCCCACAACCAACACAACAGACTACACAAATTTTTATAAGCAGGGTTATGACTTAAAATGCAATATCTAGCAAAACACAGGGCTTCTGGACAGTTGCTGCAGCTGTGTATGACTGCAGATGCAGATATGTCACCAATTCTTTTAATAGATAACCTAAAAGTACTTTGTCTGTGCTGCAGGACATTTAATTTAGTCATACTGTGAATGAGCCTGAAAACAAAATGACCTGAATATATAGACGTATTATTTAACGACAGAACTTTTGGTCACAAAAGGTCTAATTCTGGTCCCCCTGAAAACAGTGGCAAAGCTCCCCCTGACTTCACCAGGAACAGGATGCAATTAGCAGTACAGCTGGAACTGGTGGCTTGTGTCCTTATTTCTGGACCTTCTCACAGTGCGAGTGATGAAACGGCATATACTGTAACAAAATGTCACACCTCTGCACACTAGCTGATTGCTGGCAGAAAAGCTATGTTTTCTCAGAAACACAGGGCCAGGATTGGACAAGTGCCTGTGAGAGGGCTTGAAGATTTGTGTCTTCCCACAAACTCAGTACTGCCAGTACTTTTTCTTTTCCTGCATATTTCTCCTCATTTTTCTGCTAGAGAAATGTACATACATATGCATACCTTTTATTTCACAAGTTTTTGTGCACTTTTGCAGTGTCGATATGTTAATACCTCGTTTAAAGGATATTTGCTGATAGAGCATCATCTGTCTGTCTGGGGCCAGACTATATGCCTCTCAGTTCAGAGAGAAATACGACAGTGCTATGGCAGCAGCTCTTCTTTCTCTTCAGCATGCATCAGTGGGGAAGTCTGGGGACAAATACAGTCTTGCAATAATCTGAAAAGCATGTTTGCTTCAAAAAGCTCAGGAAAGGGAAAACTTTGTGAACTGCATATTGGCACTGAGTGGATTGAGCTGTTCATGGGTTTAGGGATGGGATAAAGGCAGTCACTTAACAGACCTCCCACGTAGTTTCTGTGCAGATGTCTCAGTCCTTGTTTATGTAGAACTGATACCATGGTAGTTCAGCAGCGCAAAGTAATGTGGAGCCCAAGTAAGTAGTGTTGCAGAAATACCTGAGATAATGCATCAAACTGATGGAGGCCTCAGAGATGGTTAAAGGACAGCAATTTTAATGAGCTGCCCAAAATCTTTCAGATTATTAAGTAAACTCATGGCAGCAGCATCATATATGAAAATAGAAGTGCATTTTGATATCTGAGATAAATTTGCTATATATCTATCTGAAAGCTATCTCAACAATTCTATATAATAAGGATCAAGACCTGTGAACAATAGTTTGAGAGGTACATTTTCACATTCTTTTATTTTATATTTAAATACAAAAGATTCATGTTTTACACTAATAAATAGGTGAAACATAGTTTTGGACGCTATAAAATTAATCCAGAAATAAAATTCCCCATTATATTTTTGTAATATGGTAGGCTAGTGTTTGTTCATAGCTACTGATGTTTGTTATAAGTAGCCTTGGCTGAGCAGCTGGCAGAGAGCAGGGTGCCTCAGGGAGTAAGGGCTGCCGTAGGAGGTGCTCACCAGGCAGCGCAGTCTGCTTACGCTACTGACAACAGTATGGATGGGACTTGGCTGTTTCTACTGCCATCCCCTGCAAAATAAGTCAGAGCAGGTGTAGCAAGTCAGTGGTGGTGGTACCGGGACCCTGTCAATGCTGGCTGTGTAAGATGGGGACTTACTGTTCAACTGCATTTACATTCTTGATGCTCTCAGCTCTGGCAGGATGGTAATTCAGGCAATGAAGATTGTGAAGTCATTACATCCCTGTCTCTCGTGTTGTCGTTGCAGGCACACTGGCACACGTTTCTAACCCTGTCTTTGAAACGCTTGTTCACTTATTTCTTTCTCGTTGCACATTACTTTTCAATTAGCTGTTTATTACATGATAATCTTCTTACAGCTTTCTTAGTGAGTGTTGTTCCATCAAAGACTGTAGTAGGAAACTCTGTTGCACCCAGCATGGGCAATATGGAGAACCTAGCTTTCTGCTTCAGCCTGCTAAAAAAGACTTGTCTTTCTATCTTTCCAACAAGAGAGTTTTCATTAAAAACGAAAGATTTTCCTCTTCTGTTTGTTAACATTCAGTGAATCAATTCCTTTGAATCTGCTTGTGAGACAGACGTTTTAAAGAGTAATCACCGAGGGCTGTGATTGATCTGTATCACACAGTTAGCAATTTATGAGTACGTGCCATTTCATTTTCTCAGGGTGTCATTTTTTTGCTAAATTTAAGCAACTCTGAAGAATTAAAATATTTGGAGGGTTGTCTGATGCTGTCTTCTCAATCAATTATACTGAGTGATTACAAGTGGAAAGGCCTGGGCTATTCAAATGTATTGTTTTCCACTGAAGAAACACTACAAAATGCAGATGAGGCATTTGATATCAGACAAACGGGTCACAGTCAATGTAAAAAACAAAAACAGGAGTACAAAACAGTCAATATATGAGGAGAATACATGGTGGAATAACTATTTCTCTCCATAAATATATATTACATTTCTTTTTGCCTCTTCTGCTATTGTAGAAACTGCCTCCTCTGCTTTTTAAATGTCATCCATATTTATCAGACTGCATGGTTCTTGACATTTAGGAATATTTTTTTATCAAACTGTAACTGAAGCTTTGACAAAGGGTACTAATTATCAAGGGACTGGATTTTTTTTTCCTTTTCTCCCCCTTTTTTAAGGAGCAGCAGGCTACAGAGGAATGATGAATTACCAGCTACTTCTGATGCTCCTGAGAAGTCCCTCTTCCCTTACTGTTGTAACGTAGCTAGAAATAGGAAGAATTTAAATGTTTGAAGCATGTACAAAATGTGATAGGAGCTGAATAACTGGATTTTAAGACAGAGAATTCCTCAGGTTACTTACTTAAGTAAAAAGGGTTACCACCTGTTAGAGATACATACAATCCCCTCCGAAGGAAAATCTATGAACATTTTTAAATGTAAATGCCGATTACCCACCAATGATGATTTCATTGACTATGGGATACGTAGCTTATACAATGTCAGCATATGATAACTAAAAAATTACAGCACAAAAATTTGAGAAAATGTTCTGTTATGAAACAGAAGGCTGCATTTTTTAAAAAAGTCTGTATACACTGTTGTGTTTATCAACAAAAGTTATTCATGTCGGAAATCATCTATTTTCTAGTCCTTATTGACAGTAAAGACATATTGGACCCTGATCAGAAATATAATGATTGTTTTTCACAAATCCCTTTCATAGCTTCCAAATGAAGCCTAATGTAAGTGTATAGATATACATCTGAAATCTATTATTCATCCATTTTCAGTTGCCTAGCAATGGCACAACTGCAAAGGAAATAACAGTATGTGGTGTGTAATACATTTGGGGTTTTTTATTGTTATCGATACTCTTGTGTCCATATAGTTCTTCATTATGATCTTGCCTGCCATCACATATAAATTATTTGATTTCCTTGGCTTGTCAAACCCAAGCCACTTAGCTTGAAGTGAGATTTTTAGCTAAGGAAGAAACACAAGATATTCCCGTTACAAAATCAATTTTAATTTAGTTACTATGTCAAAGCCTGCTTTGAATACATACTCCATGAATTCAGCTGTGCTAACAGCAATGCTTAGGTGAACTATCTGAACTTATTTTATAAAAATTCAAGGCTAAACACAACTTTTATGCCTGGCTCAGCCTTGTTTTAATGTCATTAATTTCAAATTGACACACTGTCTTTACCTGCTGTTTATCTAACCATAGTTTCTATGTAAAGAATGAGGCCAGTCCTACTAAACCCTCAGGGGAGACCAGTGCCAAGTAGTTACCTGTGACAGCAGAAAAGAAATATAGACCTAGGTATTCCTAGGACTCGGCACTTTCTATACAGTGAGCTTTACTTCTTGTCACTCCTTTTTACACTCCACATAATCCTTATTAATATTCTCATTTTACAGTTTTTAAATCGTCATATATTTATGAAAAATAAGTATAGGGCTGTCCCTGCAAAGAATGCACAACAGACCAACCCAGCTTGGCTCTGCATATGAATTCACAACTCATTTTTTCTCCCTGAGAAAAAATGCATCATATTGACCTAAAGCAAATAAACAAAAACAAGAAACAAAAAATCCCTCTCCTCCTCTTTTTCTTTTTTCATAGGTTAGTGAAAACTAAAGCATTCTTGGCTATAGCATCCGTCTTACAGATTAGTGTCTCCAAAAAGAATGGAAGCATTGATTTATTTCTTATAGCTCCATATAAATTTGGTGCTCTTTTCCTCTTCTTGGTTTATCCCCCTCAGCACCAACTCATAGAAACTCTCTGGACTTCAGTGGATCAAGGTGAAAGAGAAAATCCTTAAAGGGTGCAGAGGGATGCAATGCTTCTGCTGGGCTCCGCTCCTTGCAGGTTGCAGGTTTCAAGTGTTGCAGAATGTGTGGCAAAATAATAGTGGTACAGTACAGAATGAATGGCTCACTGATGTGGTGCTCTGCCATTATCCCTGTAGGGTGGTGGAAAGGATGATCTGATCTTTTCTCCCTCATAGAAAATGTCATTGTCCCTTTTGAAGTTTTCTAGTAAATGGAAAACCAACAAATTGCCCTTTCTCCTCTCAAAAATTTTAGTACTCCAGTATATAACTGTTAGAGATATTTTCATGTCAGTCATAGGATTTAAGGAACTACTGAAGTGTTGCACTGTTGTATCAAGTCCTGAAGACATACAAATTTCAACAGGATTTGGCTCACTTGTGTAGTACATATGTGTATGGGTAGACAATTCATTAGCAGACCAAAATGGAAGCGAGATTATTGAAGTTACATAGATGAAGGGATTTACCCACTTGCCTGTATGGAGGTCAGTTCTTGAGAGTTTCAAGAGGAAAGTTCTCAGTGTTTCATATTCCCTAGGCACTCTCCACCTGCATTTGGGTCTCCAGCCTCTTTCATTGCTAGGCAGAGAGGGTTTTTTTTCTCCATGGCTTAAGTGGTTGTTAAAAGTTCACTACTTCCCTAGGACCCTATTTCACGCAGAACAGGTGTTAAGGGTAAAATATTGCCTGGGAGCCGAGGAATAATCAGCTATTTATCCTGATTATGAAAAATCTGTACTGTACTTATTCTGTGGTAGGACTCCTATGTAAGGTCAATTTATGTGACCTGATATAAATGCTGTAGCCACCAGGTGTGCCAGCTGAGACAGGCATCCCTTTTGGTTTCTGCATTCACCTACTTTTGAATATTTTTGCCTGGCAGAGAGAGCACAGAAATTCCATGATGGAGGATAAACAGCCTTAAGCAAATACAACGTTTGAAGGATGGTGTAAAAAGGAGAAAAGAGAGAAGTAAGTAGGAATAAAACGTAGCAAACCCCTTGAGAGAAATTATTGCCTAGCAATTTAGAGTAATTTCCATTTTTAAGTAGTCCTTGTGAGGAAGAGCAAGAGTAATTTTCAGTCTAGCACTTGAACATTGAACTAATGGAGGAATGGCAAACTGCACTGGCTTCGGCAGAGATCCAGGTATTTTTTCCAGACAGACCTTTTTCTGCTCCATATTTAAACTACATTTGTCTTAGAACTGCTTGAGTCTATTTTAAGGTAAACTAAGATCTCATTTAGCCTTGTGATATTTTCAAGCTTCAGCAAGAAACAGTGACAGGATGAAGAGATCAAAATTATTACACTTTAGTGAACAACAACTTTGGGGGAAAGGACTTAGTAAATAGATGCATGACATTAAAACCAGGGCTTTAGTAATGCATATGTCGCTGGCACTTTGGCTTACCTGTCATGTTAAAGTGCTCCTAAATCTCCTACGTAAAGCACCTGAGTATGCCCAAGAAGGGTTTGGAGGTACTGAGAGAATCCTCTGCTGTGAACTGGCTGGCTGGCAAAAGTGAGGAGTCATCTGTGCCCCTGGGCAACCTCCTCAAGAGTTGGCTGGTTGCTCCCACATGGCAGTCAATTTGGCCCAGGCCTCCTCTGGTACCCTGATTGCAATCCCAAGGCATATGTCTGTAGCTTTAGATATATGTGTGTGTCTTTTGCTTCAAAGTGTCTGAAAGGAAGTGGCCCACAGAGCAGTGTATTTATAGACAGATGCTGAGATTATACATTGCGTGCTCTGAGACCTGCCATGAGGTTAAGGGAAGGACAGTACTGACAGGGCAAGGTTTGGTGTGATTTGCAGATCTCCGGGGAGTGAATACACCATATCTAGCAGAACATCTGCCCATCGCCTTTGGGGAATGAGGCTAGCAACGAGCTATCAGAGCCACACTCAGGCTTTGTGCCTCGGAATCACTCTGAGGAGAACCCAGGAGGCCAGAGGACCCCTTCTTTAGCTATGTGGATGCTCAGAACCCACCAACAAACCAAGAAGCTAGGTTACACAGCAGCATAAATGTATTTCAAAATAGGTCAGACAACTAACTTTCTGAAGGCACCCTACTATTCTGGTTGAACAGTAAGGTGTTTGGATTACCTGGATATGTACATTTTTTTACCTCTGAAACTGAGTGACATGAAGCTGCCCTGGGTCTTCCAGGCTTTGGAGTGATACACACGGTAATACTATGATTCCATTACAGGCACAGATTGTAGACAAGGAAAACACAGAGAAGTTTAAAAAAATTTATTTAAGGGCTTTTATTCCTATGGAATTTTGCTAGAAAAATCTGTGGCCTGACTAGCATGCTCACAGTCGCACACAAGTTGGTGGCAGAGGAGAGAATTTGTGGCTTTAGAATGCTGAGATAATATCCCTACCACCTGGCAAACACAGCTGTAACAGAACCAAGTCACTAATACAGTTGCCCTAGAATGGAGCCGCAGCAACTATTTAGTCAAATGAATCAATAGTCAGCTCATTTCTCTCCTTCTTCTGAACCTTTTAGGTTAATAATTTTATTTAATCAAACTGCTTTGTCTCTTCGTACTTGTAGGACGTGGAAATTGCTCACATTTTTAGAAGCATGAGTTTTTAAAGAATACTGAAAAATTAAAAGGACCTTGCTCCTTTTTTTGTATGAAAGACAGCTTGAGTATTAGGATTTTGTAGGAAGTTATATTTTAAAACTTGATTTAATCCAGGCAATCACAATGCACAATTTGTTTTGCACAGGGTCAATACACAGCCAAGCAGTAATTTTGTGATGTTTGGCACAGAAGGAGGTAAAAGGTAGCTTTTCTGGAGATTGCCAGCATCTCCAAATCCATTTTAAAAGCATAATGAAATAGCTTCCTGTTCTATTCTCATTCTTTCTGTTAAAAGGAAAAAAACTTCTTTTGTGTACAATGGGAACTACTGTACCTATTCTTATTGCAATGGACGGGAATGTAGGGCAGTCTTGCTGTTGCAGTCAGTGGATGTAAAGTCATGCTTCTGTGGTATGACTACACCAAAAACAAGGCAGGGATGCCCAATCCAGCACGAGCTGTGTTGATCAGTTTAGCTTGGCACTGCGTGTTTATTGAGCTGGTAAGAAGCTACAGAAGATCTTGAGAAGGGCAACTAAAATTATTAAAGACATGCAGCAGGTGCCTACATAAAGAGACAGAAAAGGCTATAACCTCTCAGTTTGGAGAGGAAGAAACTGAAGGGGATTATGATGAAAACATGAGGGTGCTGCTGAGTAAGATAAATGCAGACTATCATTCAACAAATCCTGCAGTACAACAACTAGATGACACAGCAGAAGCACAGAGCATCATCAGGTTTGTGAAGAGATTCAATAAATTAATGGTAAAAAATCTGGAAACTGGTACTAAAGGAGGATAGTCACAGATGTATCTTTTAGCATCACCCATCCAATGACCATGAATGCTGGGAGCCAACCAAGAGAAATGGCCAGGTTGCACACTCTTCCTAAATAACTTTTCCCAGTGCCAGATAGAATAAAGGGCTAGACAGACTGGTCGGATGCAGTGAGTGTTCCTTATGTTCATGCTGATGGGCATACATGCTCTGGTGCAGCTGAAGTGTACCTGCACAATGTTCTGTCACGTGGTACAGACATATGGAGGTTTTTTTCTAGCAACAGAAAATATCACCATGACCTAAATTTAAAAGATGTTTGTAAGGGAGTTCTACATACCAGTTAGCAGAATTAAAGCACTGAAATTTTAAATAGTGCAACACAAAACATGGCTTGGTTGACTTCCCCACTGTCCAGATAAGTCTCATCTGACCTGGCTTCAAAGAGGCTGGCCATCCATAATAAGCCATGGTAAGACTGATTTTTGCCCTGAAAAAACTAAACCCAAACTGTAAACTGATCTTGCCTTTACATATACAAAGGGCACACTACAGATTCCACTGGTTGCTATCTGCTGAATCATTGCTATGTGTAAATCATGAGGTAAAAATTCAAGTAGAGCCTTCTAGTGCCACTCCTGCTGCCTATGTGTGACTGTAAGCAAGAGAGCTTTTAAGGGTATATCTTCAGGAGCTCTGAGTCTGGGTCCATTAGTACTGGATTATTCATCTGTTCTGCAAATTTATTGAGAATTTTGGCTCTTCTGTAATGCCATAAATTAAGCAATGCTTTCTAAGGTTGATCTAAGTGGCAGTGCTGAGAGTTCAGACCATAACTTTTTCTATTCCTTACTTTCATCTATCTTTAAAATGGAGACTCTGAGGCTTGCAGAACTTTTAATGTTATTAATGTTTGTACAGTGCTCAGGCAAAAGATACCATACAAAGGCAAGATCTTATTGCTTTAATAAAAGTTCAGGGCCTTGTCTTTTTTTATTATTATTTATTCCCATTTGACCTTTGAAAGGGGTAAAAACTGAACTTTCTACTAGTAGTTCCTAAATATCATGTCAGGTCTTATGATTTAAAACCTTTAGCCTCTTTGCTTTAGTGTTAGTCATCATTAATGGCTAAAGCAAATACACTCCATCTGATGCTTTGAAATAGAGAAATAGACATTTTAATAATGGTTATGAAATAGCCATACTTTAGCATTAATATTATTGGACCATAGAGCTTAAGATAACTGGATTTTAAAATAGTAATTCCAGTGAACTCCTATGGTAGTTAGTAATTCACAAGCAACACTTTCTTACCTTGCCGTTTCTTGTGCTCACTCTCTCTTTTCTTGAGTAACTGGGAGAACCATGCTACAAAAGCAGTGTAGTTAGGTAGGAAGTCCTGGCTATGGATATAGTTGTATGCAGTACCTGTACATTCTCATAGCTCCACAACGACACAGCAGTTCCCAAATGAGAAAGTATCTTTCCAGAAGACACAGACTTCTAATAAAATATGGTGTATTCTGTGGGCTGCAGCTTCAGCAGATGCAATTATTAATAACTGCAACCTGTTAAATTTTTAGAATACTATGTTGCTTGAAGATAAGTGGTTATCTGGCAGTGCAGAAGTTTGGTTCTCAATCAGGAGTTAGATAAGCAGAATATTTAAGCCTGTCAGATGTCTTTTAAGAAGTAATGGGATGATGACAGACGGAACTTGTCTTTTGGGGCTTGTAAAAAGACTAGCACAAACAGTTCTGACATCATGAAACAACTCCAATAAAGTTAGACACAACAGCATGACCTTTTTTAACAGACTGTTTAACATTTGTAATATGAGTAAAATATGGATTTCAGGAGTGCAATGCTGGCTGTATAAATCCTTAATGGTCTGTAAAATCATATTCAGCTGCATAAAAAATATATATATTTACATACAAAGAAATGAATTGTTAAAATATGTATGTAATATATTTAAAGAACCACTTTGTTGATAGTATTTTTTGATAGCAAAACATAGATATTATTTTTAGAAGAACTGATGGGTCTCATTATATTGTCCATTGTAGGAAAAGTGCAAGGTGACGTTGTCTTTTGAAAGTAACATAAAGATACTATTCAAATGTATAGTCAATATATAGGATAATTTACTTCTTCAGGAGACCTCATCTGCATAAAAATCATTGTATCTTGCCATTAGAACTCATCGACAAATGTGTTTAATTTATGTTCAATATAATTGAACTACGCTGTTTGGACAGTTATGACCACTCAGGAGTTTTACACCACTTTTAACCATGGATAACACTGATTTTTCCTTTTGATGGTCTCTGGACAAAGAAACTATAACTTGGTTGTGCTCTCAGCAGTTTTGTCATTAGTGTCTTTCTTCTTCTTGGTTCATTTATATATTTCCCAGTGTTTGTTCTATATAAGTTCCTTTAATAACGAAAATGGAAAACCTTCATGCTCTTAATAGTTTTTCTCTTTAATTTTTAAAATACATTTAAATTTCCCCATCATTTTTCCATGCTGACACCTTCATTTGTCAGTGCTAACTAGCACATCATATTTGTCCATATAGTCTCATATTTGGCCCCTATCTTTTCATATCCGTTGAGAATATAAATGCACCATAAAGCTTCTATCTCTTATAGCACATCATCTCTTTTATATGTAAGCTTTTAGGCTTTTCCAGCTGTTGGGAAATTTTGTGTTAATAGGGTTGTGGGTTTTTTAATATTCCAAAAAGAGGATGAAAAAGAAAAAAATAGAAGGAAAGCCACATACAGAGGAAGAAGGTTTTGTGATGAAAATAAAATTGCTAGCTATTGTTTGGCAGACAGCCTGGGGAAGACAACTACTCACTAGCATTCTAACGCTGCTGTTTAGTCATATGTCCAAGACTCCTCATTAGCATTCCCAAGCATGCATCAATTTGAAAATATCTTTCTTTTAACTCGTCAATATGGAAGCCCCAAAGTGCACTTTATTTGCTTAATATGTTCCTTCAAGATGTTAAAACCCAGTTGCAACTCTTCTGGTTATATTCAAGTGACATCCACTTAGAGCAAAAAAGTTTCTTTGTGCTAAATAATAGAAACAGTGAGTGCAAAAAAAAATAATATGTTCTGAACTGGTTGCTTTAAGCAGTGACAAGAAACACATGGCATTTTCAGATGATACATAGAGCAGTATTGTCATCTTCAGAGCACAACATCCTCGTTCTTATTGAATCCGATTCCCAGATTCACCAAATATTCCCAAGAGAAGCACACTTGTATATAACATTATTTTTCTTGCTAAGCACATATTTTAAAAATGCTGTTTATCAGCTAAACATGCAATCAGTCCAGAGATTGATGAATCCAGTTTTATTCAGAGCACAGAAATTTTCCTCCACATTACTCATTTTATTGATTTTTTCTTTATTTTCTGCTCTACCAGGAGCTGTAAAAAGCCCCCTTCCTTCCTCCACTCTCCCAGTAAACATTACCAGTGTAAAATAATGGAGTTTGGGGAGGACAAAATTCAACGTATGTTTTGATACACCTATATTTGTAGTTCACTTGCTCTGTTTTGTTCAGATGTTATATGTTTTCTTTCATCTTGCATCATATGCTTCTCAGGAGTTAGGAGAGACTGGATACCTATTTACCAGCAAGTCAGAGACTTTCTTATAAGAGGATAAATCTCCTCCCTTTGGTATGAGAATTGACAACCACCCAGCTGTTAGTGGGTTTCCAGAGTATATCTCACCACATGTTCCGAGAAAAAATGGTTTGTGGATGTGAAGTTTAACAAAATTGTAAAACATTGGCTAAAACAGCAAATATAGGGGGTTTGTAGCAGGTAAACTGGAATTGTAATCAGCAGGGGCACAAGTTATACTTTATAAGGCACATTCACTGCATAATTTGCCTTCGCTCAACTAGTTAAAGGCATTCTTTGTAGCACAGCAGAATTTGTCCCCTTCCATCCCAGATTCCTGTGAAACAGAGCAGCAATATTTATATACCTTCCAGGGCGGTGGCAAGAATTCACTAATTAGATACAGACTGGTTTTCAAACAGGGTGATTCAGCCATTTCTCAGATTTTCCACACCTGCCCTGGCAGGGTTAGGACCCTGGGATTTTCCTTCCCTGGGTTCTCTCTTTAGGGCTTTGGTGAAACAGTGAGACAGGACTTTCAGAGAATTTGCTTTGCTGTATGTTGTGAAGTATTTCAGGTGAATTACTAGATTTTCTAGCAATAGTATAACAATATGGAGAAGTGGGGAACATGCTTAGAGCTGGCATCACAGATGTCTGTACAACATACATGGCATGAAGCCAAAGACCCAAAAGTGTCTACAAATAAGAGGACCCTCCTTGTAGCTTTCTCAGTGTTTCTTTTTGGGAAGTTCAGAATGTGCTTTTCATCCAACCCTGCATTTCCATGCTGTCCTCTAGCCTCTTGGAGCATTCTCTTGATTCCTTCTGATGCATAGTGCAACAGCTTTTCATTATGCAGAGGAATGCATAGCTACACAGAAGAGCCCCTACATCTCTAGTGCAAGAAGAAGAAGAAGAAAAAAGGCCTGTGAAACCTCCATTGCTTGGAAGTGAGCAAAGGAAATCTTAGCGGGGGAACCCTTCGTGGGCAAGTTTAAAATGCATGGTCTGATCCATTTCATCACAAAGTAAATTTAACCAAACGTAGGGTAATACTTTCCTGTCTTAGAGAGGGGAAAAAAACCTAGTTACTTCCACACTTTAGCCATATGCAAAGCTATTTCTTCTTCAAAGGTTGACACAAGAGGAAATAATTCCTACAGTTTCAGAATTGCACATTTGTACAGTTGTGAATCATTCCTGCCTTAAACACTCCACAGCATGTAAAGTTGATGGACTGTTTTTTGCTTATATTCACTATGTATCTGCTTCCTTCTGACAATACAATTTTGGTTTCATAATAAATTCCTGCTGCAAATCATCTTAAGAATTCTTGTCCCATAACTCACCCAAAGCTTTTGACCTTGTTAACTGCAGATCTTAGAGTAGGAGTTTGAAATAAATGTCAGCCTTGCTGATGCAGCCTTATTGTTTTCTCCCAAGAAGATAGCTTAATAAGTTTAGACCACTGGAAGTGGCAATCCTTCACAAATTTCTAGAACCATCATTAACTTATCTTAATAATGAAAAGCAAAACAGAATGTGACAAAAACTTTTCTCCTTTATGCTAATGAAGCTCTAAGATCTGTAATGAAACACTGTTAAGTATGAAAGGAGGAAACGGAAGAAACATATGTTAGTTTTTGGTATCCATTAGATTGTTGCTGCTGAGGCTGGTCTTAAAAAAACACAGCGTACTGGCCTGGTAACAATGGAGTATGCTTTTTACTTCATTGCTGCCAAACTTTTAAAAATGCATCATGTACCTAGATGAGCTACTTTGCCAAAGTCCTGCTTTTCTCCTGCTGAAGTCAATAGGCAAATTGCTATCATCAATATGAGCAAGAAAGCACTAGAGTAAAGGCTTTTTAGCAATTGGACTTGAATGACAATTGGTAAAGGGACAAATATGAACTCAGCCTTTTCG
Organism: Falco biarmicus; assembly: GCF_023638135.1. Taxonomy (NCBI): domain Eukaryota; kingdom Metazoa; phylum Chordata; class Aves; order Falconiformes; family Falconidae; genus Falco; species Falco biarmicus. Next base: position 31,788,045 of record NC_079292.1, on the reverse strand, counting down.
ATTCTTTTCTCTCCTGTATGCATTAACAGAACAAAATATTATAGGGGGAGATATTTTTCTTATTTCTACATATTTTTTTTCATTAGAGGATATAGAGGATATCAGAAGAAAAGCTGAGGTCTTGGAAAGACTGTAGGTCCCTGGTGCCTTCGATACTGAAATGTCCTGCAAGTATCATCAGCTACACTGTCCTACCTGTAGACCACACTTGCAGAATGTTCACAACCATAAATGAATGCTGTGTAAGATTTTGCTGATGCTAAATGAGATACGATTGTAGCCACTAGGGACACATGTAGAAGGGCAGTGCTAAATATTTAAAAAAAAAATCCAAATATATTTACATGGTACAAGCCTGCTGACGGCATCAGGAACCTCTACAAAAATTCCCTAAGGTTGTGGCTGCATATTGTGGATTGTAAGATTATGGATAAAGAGTCTTATTTTTAGGAGTTTGTAGGAGGTTTGGGTACACAGTAAATGCTGGAAGCAGTACACCTGAAGCAAACGAGCAAGAAGTCTTCCCCTTCGTGCTGTATGAGAGCAGAGCTGCCAAGGACCCTCTTTGGTCTTCTCACATTCATACCAATCTCTGGACATGATGCTGAGCACAGCATCTGAGATTTCAATGTTTCTTCTGAAGAATGTAAGAGTTTCTAAATTAGTTAATACCTGCCAAGGTGTCTCGCTCCATTTTTGGAAGCAATTTCATGTGACTCTAAGCTGTCACTTGTTAAGCGAAAGTGATTCATGATGCACTGAAATAGAAATTTAAAAGAAAATATTTCTGAATTTAATGCTCATGAGCACAAATGACCTTAAGTGGGGCATGATGCAAACAGGATCAAGACTGAGCAAATTGTCCCAGTAAGTTCTGGTTATCTTCCCTTTCTTTGAAAAATAAACTTCTGTAGAGTTAGCCTTAGGTTTCTCTTGAAAAAATGTAGACTATCTGCATTTGCCCAGACTACAAAAAAAAATGGGTTATATTCAGTCTTTACGTTCGGTCTCTTTAATCAGCTTAAACCCGTTTTTGGGGTTTTTTTGGGTTTTTTTTTTTCCTGTTAGATTTGCGTCAGTGAATTCAGAGGCACTGAGTTAACAGAATTGATTTAAAAATAGATTTCAATTAAACCATGTAATTTATGACTTTAGAAAAGGCCTACTTGGCTCTACATGTAAAGGCAGACATGGTAAGTGCATTGACACACAGCTTTTTCCTAAGACATATGACAGTCATCTTAAACATCTAACCCTAAGGTGTGAACACTCACTCTGCTTTTCTGACAGTAGCTTTCCAGAGATAGAGCTGCAGTACCACCATTTAATCCTGCATAATTCTTGAAGTTCCCCTTACCCTTCATACAGTTATTGGGTAGGTTTGTGGTGCTTGAATGGACTCCTTAATCATGCCATAGAGAACTGTTGCTCTGTATCCCAGGTCCTGTATAAAAGCAGGCTAGTTCTGTGTCTGATCCAGGCAGGCAGAATTTCTCATGTGGTCACAAGGAAATAAAATATGATGGTGGTTCAGCATTTTGGATTTTTTCTTGAAACTTGGAATGTAGCTTTATTTTATTTGGAAATATGCAGTATTTATATGTGGCTCTTTTCTTGAATTTGCTGCTACACTGAGCATGGAAAAACAGAACTTTTCTCCCATGTAAAATAAATGGTGACAACATGTAATTTTCTTCTTTGCAGCCCTTGCTGTAATTTCCTTCCTTTCAAGCAACAGAGTAGTCATTTTGATAAAACCTTCTCCATTAGTCTTGTCACTGTCTTGTTACTTGCATGTAACTGTTGTATGACTAAACATCCTAATTGTTTGGAGAGGTGAAGTTCACAGGTGTTTCATAAAGTAAACATTTCCCAAGAATTTGTTGTGGGAATAATTCATTGAAGCATTTCAGTTTCAGTAATCAAAAAGAATATCCCCTCTGAAAATGTACTCAGTGCTTAATTCAAACATTACTACACACTTGGATTCCTTTCGGCAAATGAAGCCTTCTTTTCTAATTAACAGTGCTAATAAGAATATATATATAGTTTTGTTTCACATATTTCTGTTTCTATTATACTAGTAAAACATGACCTATTTCTCAGGGATAACTATGATTCCAGGACAGGCTATTTCAGTTACAAAGCTGAAAGAAGTGAAGAATGAACATCTTCAGGCAGGCAGCTCATTATCAGCAGCACTGGCCAAGGACGGTCAGCCATGGAGGCGGAGCACAGGAACAAGATGAGGAGACAAAGAGCTGGGAGAAGGTATTCATAGAATCATTTATGTTGGAAAAGACCTTTAAGATCATCAGATCCCACCGTTCACCCAAGACTGCCAAGTCCACCACTAAACCACGTCCCTAAGCACTGCATCTATGTGTTGTTTAAATACCTCCAGGGATGGCGATTCCACCACCTCCCTGGGCAGCCTGTTCCAATGCTTGATCACCTTTTCCATGAAGAAATTTTTCCTAACATTCAATCTAAATCTCCTAACCATGGGAGCCTTCCTGGAAACCAAGTGATGCCAGGAAAGTATCTCCAGACTTTAGCTTGGGACCTACCTGAAACCTTGTTCCTTCCTTCCCTACTTCACGAAACCATAATTTATCTTTAAAAAAAAACCCACGTAGTTTTCTGTTCCATTCAAGTCTCTGGATGATTTGACCCCCTCACATTGAAAATCACAGCATTGTATCAACCATGTTTGTTTGTACCCCTCCCCACCCCTTGCTTTAGTTCTGTGCTATCTGTGATGCTTTCGGCTGGCAGACTACAATTATTGCTGGTTTTCCGAAGGCTCCGAACGGTATTGCTTCTCCTGGTCCCAGCAGCCAAACCAGGAGGCAGCAGGTTCAAATTGTAGCAGGGTTCATGGGGGAGAACTCTGCTTTTTTGCACACTAAAGTTGAATCAGGCACAGGTTTTTTGTTGCTATGGTGTTTCCTCATCATTCTCTCTTATCTCTGGTGCCTCCCTCTTTTCTTGTGTTCCTTTTTCTTAGTATCTTCATCTTTGCTTGTTTTTATCAAATCACTTGATATCATTTAACCACACTTGTCATTCCTAATAAGCTGTTATACAGCATCATATCTTCATGATGGAAAAGTGGGACACTTTTGTAGCTGCAGTGGACTAAATGACCCTTGTTGAGATAATAGTCCTTTGTTGTCAAGAGCAGCAGGCAAGCACTATTGCTTCCTTCAAGCAAAAGGATAGGAGTCTTCAGCCTCAAGAAAATGGACTGATATAAGGAAATTAGGCTGATTTGTTCTTGCTTAGTCATCGGCTGTCTTGTTTTCAGTACACATGCAATAACAAAACAGCCTTACAATTTGGAAGGGTGTACAACAAATGCTTTTCTAACCAGAAAAGCAACCCATTCAGTTTAAAAACATATAACAATATTTTAAATACTCAAGAAAAATGTCAAGTAATTTCCCCAAGTTGTTTACGAATTTTAAAAAGTTATATGGATAGCTACTGATTATGCCCTTTGGAAAATGAGAGCTTTTTATTTTTCTTTTTTCTTCTTGAAATGCCAATGGCACCTGAAATGAGTAAAATTTTTTACCCTGTTTGTTTACTGGAACTTACATGATTCAAATGCACTGCAGATAAATTTTCTCCCTGAACTTCTGTTCTAGCTCTGGTGTGCAAGGGTACAAAAATATTTAATTTCATACTGCTGCTACATAAACACTTGCTAACCTTGGCAACTCCATAGTTATCAGTGGGAGATGTTAATTTAGAACCCTAAAGGCATTTCCCAGAGCACTAAGGTTCTTTTCAAAATATGGCTGGGACTTCAGTGTATTGAGAGCATATCTTCAGGCCTGCACACCACCATAGTTTTTCTCTTAAAAGTCCACATCTAATTAAAGAGTATTGGATGATAAAGAAATACCTTTAGTCTTGGCTGTTTTTATTGTAAAAGCACACCAGGTCATTAGGGTCACATTTGGATACAGGGAGGGGGAGATATCTCTAGCCTTCAAAGCAGTAAGGCAAAACAAATACTCTACACAGTGTTTACTTACATGAGCTCTGAAAAGAAACAGAAATGAAACTGGAAATTGTTAAATGCAAAACCAGTTGTCCTGGTTTCAGCTTGGATAGAGTTAATTTTCTTCTTAGTAGCTGGTGTATTGTATTTTGGATTTGGTGTGAGAACAATGTTGATGACATTGATTTTAGTAGTTGTTAGGTTATGTGTATACTAAGTCAAGGACTTTTTAGATTCTCAGGCACTGCCAGCGAGAGGGCTGGAGGGTCGCGAGAAACTGGGAGGGGGCACAGCCAGGACAGCTGGCCCAAACTACCCAAAGAGGTATTCCATACCATGGGATGTCATGCTCCATATATAAACTGGGGTGGGTTGGCCAGGATCTGCTGATCACTGCTCAGGGACTGGCTGGGCATCGGTCAGCGGGTGACAAGCAGCTGTATTGTGCATCACTTGTTTTCTTTCCTCTCTTCCCTCTGGATTTCATTCCTCTCCCCTTCTCCCTCTTTTTTCATTATAACTATTATTATTATTATTGTTCTTTCATTTTTATTTTACTTTGAATAATTGAATTGCTCTTATCTCAACTCTCGAGTTTTACATTCCTTCCTGATTTTCCTCCCCGTCCCCCTGAGGGGTGGGAGTGAGTGAGTGGCTGTGTGGTGCTTAGTTACTGGCTGGGGTTAAACCACAACACTAGTCAATAGTAAGATAATGACACAAGACAGTGAAGAAAGATTGATTTTCGTCCCCCCTCATGCTGGGACCCAAATTTATGATTTATTAAAATAGGGATTAGACAACAGGTGGAATTCAACAAGTGTGATTCCCACTAAAGCACTGTTTTGATAGAAAGAACACTATATAATTTAGATTATGGTATAAGCATACAGTTTTTCTGCATGAATCTACCCATGGATTAAGCCACAACAGAAATTATGACTGCAAATAAAGAACTCTTCCCCTGTCATAATCAGTCCCTTAGAAAACACACAAAATCCCCTCCCTTTTAATATTCTAATTTGAAAATGCTATGAACTATATCAAATTGAGAACAGAGGTGGTAATCCTCAAAGTTCAATTACAGAGTTCCCACTTCAGTAGTCTTGCTGGAACAATAAAGTAGTTTGAATGCAAGCTTCTTCGTTAAAGTCAAGCTTGCCTCACATCCTGAGATATCTTTGATTGCTAATACTTCTCTCTGAAAAATGTGTGAGGGCTCTGGTTAGAAGTCACCAAGAGATAAGCTTATGATCAGCAGCCAGACATTTTGAGATCAATAATTTGTTGTTTTCAAATTACTTACTTTATTGCATTAGGGACGGTAAATAAATGAGGTTGTGTTTGCTAGACAGATTATAAATGAGATGAAACTACAGCTATGCCTGTCTCTTCTGTAGCAACCATCAGACAGATCCACCTTCTCCCCAAAATACTCCAATTCTCTCAAACTGACCACACTTACAAGAAGCAAAATCCATTATACCCACAAGTTCCAGCTGGTAGCCAGGGGGCTGGGTGAAATGTCAGTGTGAAGATGACTGCCTCTTGTTTCAGTTCATTTGTCACTGGAGTAAAAGCAAGCCAAAATTTGTCAAATGATAAAACAAACCTTTGCAAAGTAACATTAAGGAATGTAACTGATTAAACTTTCTTCTCTTCCTAGTAGCTGGTACAGTGCTGTATTTTGGATTTAGGATGAGAGTAATGTTGGTAACACACTGATCACTGATGTTTTAGTTATTTGTAAGCCATGTTTACACTACATCAAGGACTTTTCAGCTTCTCACACCGCCCCACCAGCCAGTGGGCTGGGGGGGGGGGGGGCGGGGGGCGGGCACAAGAAGCTGGAGGGGGACACAGCTGGGACAGCTGACCCCAACTGCCCAAAGGGTTGTTCCATACCGTATGTCATGCTCAGTATACAAACCAGGGGGAAAGCTGGCCAGGTACTGCTGGTCAGGAACCGGCTGGCATTGGTCAGCAGGTGGTGAGCAATTGCATTGTGTATCACTTGTTTTGCAAGTTCTAACTATTACTATGAATATTAATATTTTCTCTTCCTTTTCTGTCCTATTAAACTGTCTTTATCTCAACCCATTAATTTTACTTTTTTCCCCCCCCAGTTCTCTCCTCCATCTCGAGGTGGGGGAAGCTGGGAAGAGGGGTGAGCAAGCAACTGTGTGGTGTTTATCTACCTGCCAGGTTAAACTACACCAGTGTAAAATCCATCCTGTGGAAACATATGCATTTAGCAAAAACTAACCACAAAAGCTTACAAGTTTTTATTCTTTTGTGTTGTCCTAAGACTGAACTAAATCTGAATCCTGGAACACAAAACATTCCTGTAGCTTCATTTGGAAGAGTTTTCTTCTCATTAATGATTCACAGGGGAATTAGTATTTTTTATTGACTGTGCACTGTGCAAGTGAGAGCTCTGAAACACAGTAATAAGTTATTTTCTTCTGGCATACCCTGGAAGTTTATAAGCAGGGATCATACCAAGACTCTGTGAATCTTAATCCAGTTTGCATCCTACAAAAATAGCAGTACTTCATCCCTTACGAGGCTTTGCTGTATTATACTGCTGGTATAGACCGAGCTGTTGAGAGTGTTTGAGGAGAACCACTTACTGCAACTGGGAAGAGAAATGTGTTTTCTCTGGACTGAGAACACAAACGACTTGAAGACAGAAGAATATAGCCAGAAAAGGCAAAGAGCTGAAAGTGACTAAGATAATTATGAATATTCACTCCCCAAAGGGACTGCAAAAAACAGCAGTATCTTTACATATCATAATTTTTACATTATTGTGGTATTTGCTATTAAAGGAGCTTGTTGATAAACTGTGAACATAAATTACTTTGCCACTGAAAAGACATATTCAGTTGAAAGCATTGTGTATCTGATAATTTTTAAGACAGTAGAAAGTTGTATAACTAATACTAAAAATGTGAGAAAATTTAACTTAATCAGCATGGTTGCTAATGCTGATTAACATTAAAGGAAGGTATGTGTACAAATTAATGAAAAATGAATAATGAAAAATTAGCTGATCCCTAGCTCATATACAAATATGCAGCAAAGTACGCCTTAAAGAACATGTTATATAATACCTTTGTTACATGACATTCTAAATTATAAAGCTTCTCAGTCATTTCAGTTTATAAGTTGACAAATCTCAGGAGGCAGATACCTCCTTGAATACATGGAAATCTTGAGAGAGTCCCCAAAAGAGAGCGCTCTCTATGCCTGGCATCTGCAATAGTCTTTTCTGCCATTAGAATATTAGAACTAGCACGTGTATGTCTGTGTGCAAATTTGTTCTCCAAGGGTGAAATAAGCCAGAAAAGAAAAGAACACTTTCACTGAACCAGTGTGCATTACACATTTTCACAACCTGCTTCCTATGACATGGCCCTCTATGGTCATCGATATTTATGACATCATGCAATCTGTGAAATAGAAAATTAATGACAAAGTAATGAGCTAATGAGAACTTCTAGTGAAAGAAGCGCTAGCATAAAGGAGCCCGGTCAGTGGAGGGCCAACACGATGGTGAGGGGGCTGGAGCCCATGATGGACAAGGAGAGGCTGAGTGAGCTGGGTGTGTTCAGCTGGGAGGAGGTGGCTATGGTAAGACATGACGACTGCATACAACTGCCTAATGGGACGGTGTAGATAAAACTCAGGCAGGCTTTTTTGGAGCTACATGATGAAAGGGAAAGAAGGAACGGATACAACTTGAAGCAAGTGAAACTGTGGTCAGATATAAGGAAAAAACTTTCCACAGTAAGAGCAGTCAGACATTGAGAGATATTGCCCAGAGAGACTATACAATTTGTGTCCTTGGAGATGCTTGAACTTATCTGGGACAAGGGCCAGATTAACATAATGTAAATTCAAATTTGGCCTTCTTTGAGTAGGACATTGAACAAGACGGCCTCCAGAAGTCCTTTCCACTCTAAATTACTTTATAGTTGTATGACTCCATAAGTTACTCAGGGGTTGTAATCAACCTGAGAAGATTTGAGATGCAAATATATTTGTCTGAAGAATATTGTGTCTTAAGAGATTCAACAGTATAGGTATACATGGTTCATAACTGCACAATGTTCAGTCCTCAAACCATATCTTCAAATGGTAAAGCTTGTTGACTTTGTCATATTCATTTCTATTTCAAATGTGCTGGGGAAAAAACCTACCACTTTCCTTGTGGAAACAGACTTGAGCATACAGCAAAAAATTGTTAAATATTGAACCATTTATAGCCAAGTAACAAACTGCAATTAATTTCAGTTGTAACTCACAAGAATTTTATGAACTGAGGTACAAAACCAAAGATGTATTGAATTGCATTGAAACTGATAATTAGTTTCTAAAAAATAATAAAAAAATCTTCTGACAATCAAATTACAGTAGAAATACGCAGCTTTGAGAAAACTCCGTAATATGCTAGTTGAAATATTATTTTTCCTACAATTTCTCTTAAACTAAAATACACTTAATTCTTCTCATGCAACTTATCTGTGACTACTGAAAAAGTCACTCAGGTTTGACATCACTGAGTCACTCTTTTACTAAAGGTATTTAATAGACTACAGTGCCTCTTAACTCTGAGTAAATGATGAATATACATACCTGCCAGGAAATCTAGTTTAAAAGCAAAATAGAATCACCAAATGCCAGTGAATAGTGGCAGTGTGCTCTCCTGGGTAATGTTCAGAGCTGCTGTAGCTTAAAATCAATTCCTTGGGTCGGCATAAGGACTGAAAATGAAACATTTTAATTTAGGAATACCCAAACATTTTATTTCAATTGTAAATATTTTTTAGTCTTTTTAAGTTATTGGGCATTTGATCTTGGTCTAAGACACATTCAAAAATTATACACGGTAAAATTCAGGATTTTAGGTTGTAAGAGAGGCAGTTCACTCTGATGGTCAGCATTCAGTCAAACAACCAACATTTATTCTCAACAGGAAAAATTATGAAATAGCATCCCAATTCAGAGAAGGGGATCTCCTACACTGAAATTAAGTACAGTGCAGGACTGCTTCCCTTCAACCCCCAAATCTCTATCCCAAAATAAACGTATTTTTGAGGGTGTGGGTTGGGTTTTTTTTTTTTTTCTGTAACTGCCATCTAAAAAAAAAATAGGAAGTAACATAATAATGAGTCCATTTCTTTGAAAATGGTCTTGTTATTTAATCAGGCCAGCACCTAAGTGATTCATGAACTGCAGGCTGAAATTCAGGAAGTAGTTCATGCATCTCTGAGTTGAGAAAATTTGAAGGAAAGAAAAAGAGAAGAAAAACCCCTCCATTTTCTGAAGGACTTAGTAAACACCCTGTCAATGACGAATGCTACCTGATTTTAAAGCAGTTAAAAGCTGCTCAGTTCCTTAGCTTATTCAGTGTTCACTTATAGAAATAGTTGGGCACCAGTGATGCATTATGCTAAACACTGTATCAATCCATAGCAAAAGGAGAGATAACCAGTAGCTTAAAGTAACTGCACAAAGCAGTTGTGAAGGGAGTTAACTGAAATTTGGGAGTATTGTACACAAGCCAGAAATTTTCTTCCACAAAGGAATCAGTGCACTGGAATAAAGCTGCCTCATGCTCCAGGATCTTTTATATTCATGCCAAAGAAAGACATTTACTTTTGTCATCCTTAAGTTCCTGATCCCAATGCCAGAAAAAGTGCCCTTTATTGCTTTTCTGTGAGATGTCCATCAGCTTGTATAGTTAGGTGTGCATTCACACACATGCACACACACACACAAACATATGCTCATGTGTGCATTATGGGCATTTGCATAGCATTTGAGATTCCACGTTCACCTTAAAAATACCTTGTAGTCATGATTCTAAGAAAAAGACTACTATTCTGATGTTTCTACAGGGTGATCTTAGTAAGACTATTAAACAGCTGTAATTAGCTAGAGCTTAAAATAAGCAAATGCAGGAAGAAAATTTGCACTGCAGTTTACTTCGATGTGCAGAATAAGCCCAGACAACTACAGCATCCTGATTTGTAGAAGTGTGATATTGATTTCCCAGGACACAAAATGCTGCACCCATCTTTCTTCACTGTCTTTTATTGCTTATTTTCCCACCCAGTCAAGTTAAATGGAAGACAGATGAAGAGGGTACGTGGAGAAAATACTGCTGGAACAAATGGTGCAGCTCAAATTCTCCTCATTTTCTATCCCCGCCTCTTGACTGGAGATGTGCATAGCTTTTTTAAATAAATAAATTTTAAAGAAGTCCTTTTTTTTTAGACCATCTGTTGGCTTTGGTTTTAAGTTGCATCATATTTTTTTCTGCTTGCTTTCATCTACCTTTCTGATATCAAACATAAATGTGATTCCATCACTTTATCAGGCACAGAGAGCTCCTAGTAATACTTTATCAAGACAAAAAGTACTATAAAAGCCAAAACAGAATTTCCATATCATTATTGTAACCTCAATAACAGCAAAGTACAGTATTGTTAGACATTTTCAAGAAAAATGACTTCTTTTTTTTTCCCAGATCATTCTACAACTATTCTTGCTGCAGGGGCATGTGAAACTTTGGAATATGTGTGTTTTGCTGAATAAGGATGCTAATGGTGCTGCTAGTACTGATGTGGTTCTAAAAGGAGGTGACAGTGTTGCTAGTGAATAATAAAAAAAAAAAGAGGATAAAAGAGACCATGTAACAGGGACTTTGTATAAAATTAAAAATAGATATGAAGTCATTGGGTTTCCTTCAGCTTTTGCCTTCTTTAAGATAAAATCATGTTGACAAATGACAGAACTCAGCAAATGCTTACTGTATGCTTGTGGATTAATAGAAGATAGAGATGATCCAATATGATCTTCCCCCACTTTGTAAAATCATGGGGTTGCCTTACTGATCATCAGTATATGTAAGAGCATTAGCTACTAATAATTACAAGCAATCCCAAGGTATCTGATAATTTGTCTGCAAAGGGGCCACTTGACATAGCTATCTGCACAGTGAGAGAGTTTCAGCTGATTGTTTCAGCACATAAATACATATATATGAGCTAAAACATATATATATATATATGTATGTATGTATGTATGTATGTATAAACTCAGTTCCTCATCAAGAAAGTAAAAAAGGCTCTTTCTTATGTCTCCAAGGCCTTGTACTTGTCATTGGCCGGGAGGCTGATAAAAGGCCAGTATAGAATACAGCCTGCAGCCATAACTGTGGGGAACAGCAGTGTTATCCTAAGTGAAGCTGGGCATTATAGGTATCTTCTGCTGTGGGTCAGAGAGACCCAGAAACCTGCTGGGAAACAGGGAGGAGAATTCAGGAAGGCCATGAGACTGGCCCATCTAGGAAGGCTATGGAAATGACTGGAAATGTGAAGGATCTCCTTAAAGGAAGTTCTGACTCAACCCTTTGGTATGAAGGTACAAGTAAATGGGAATTACTGTAGAGCAAAATGTGAAGAACTGGAGAGAATTTTTGTTCTACCAAGAATGTAACTGCTGAAAGCAAAGGTCAGACTTCATGACTGGACTGAGAACTGCACTTAGAGGCTCTGATGGAGCCCTTTTAGAGCAGAAGATGGAAGTGCCTGTGCCAGTATGGTTGTGTCACATCCTCATCAACAAGTCAGTGCAGGTGACCTTCCCTGAAAGAAACATCTAGCGGAAAACAGTTTTATAGGGACATGATTTTGCAGAGTTGTCAAAGTATTGTATATATACAGTTTGTATTTTTTACTTCCCAATGTCTAGTATTTTAATTGTACTAAATGGAAAGAGTCAGTCTGTTATTTATATTCAGACAGCTCTTTTATTACATAATAATAAGAATACAACTGAGTGTGTAAAGGTACTAACTAACCCCAAGTGCAACTGTAGTTGCTAAATATTTGATTACGACAAAAGGCAGCTTAAGCAAGAACGAACTTGTTTAAGACCAGAGAAAAGAATATTGTAGTGAGATGTGTGATTTACCTCTGTGGTAGTATGACAAACATAAGCTTGAAAGATTCTTGCTCAAGAGAGCTGACCAAGTAAAGATTTTTATTCTTGTGGATGGACTGTGTGCCTGTTTTACACTGAATTCACTAGTCTGACTGAAGGATCAGGATCTAAATTTGACAAAATCCAGAAAACAAAAGAAAAGAAAGAAAAGAAAAGAAAAGAAAAGAAAAGAAAAGAAAAGAAAAGAAAAGAAACGAAAAGAAAAGAAAAGAAAAGAAAAGAAAAGAAACGAAAAGAAAAGAAAAGAAAAGAAAAGAAAAGAAAAGAAAAGAAAAGAAAAGAAAAGAAAAGAAAAGAAAAGAAAAGAAAAGAAAAGAGAAAAGAATAAAGAAAAGAAAAGAAAAGAAAAGAAAAGAAAAGAAAAGAAAAGAAAAGAAAAGAAAAGAAAAGAAAAGAAAAGAGAAAAGAATAAAGAAAAGAAAAGAAAAGAAAAGAAAAGAAAAGAAAAGAGAAAAGAGAAAAGAGAAAAGAATAAAGAAAAGAATAAAGAAAAGAATAAAGAAACGAATAAAGAAAAGAAAAGACAAGAAAAGAGAAAAGAAAAGAATAAAGAAAAGAAAAGAGAAAATAAAGAAAAGAAAAGAATAAAGAAAAGAATAAAGAAAAGAAAAGAAAAAAAAGAAAAGAAAAGAAAAGAAAAGAAAAGAAAAGAAAAGAAAAGAAAAGAAAAGAAAAGAAAAGAGAAAAGAATAAAGAAAAGAAAAGAAAAGAAAAGAAGAAAAGAAAAGAAAAGAAAAGAAAAGAAAAGAAAAGAAAAGAGAAAAGAATAAAGAAAAGAAAAGAAAAGAAAAGAAGAAAAGAAAAGAAAAGAGAAAAGAATAAAGAAAAGAAAAGAATAAAGAAAAGAAAAGAAAAGAAAAGAAAAGAAAAGAAAAGAAAAAAGAAAAGAAAAGAGAAAAGAAAAAAGAAAAGAATACAGGTATAACAGGAAACACAGAAAATTTAATAAATCATTTCAGTACTGCTTATCTTCTTAGTCTGAGATTATTAGGAACATAACTACCATGGTAGAAGGTAGAAAATTATAAAGAAGGACTGACTGGGGTTCAAGAGATGGCAAGCTCTGTCTGGGTATGTGAGCTCAGAGATCATGTAATAGCAGGGGAAACAAGATGTGTGCACCAGTGGTGCTGTTCAGAACCTTAAAAGTGATGATGGAATAAATGTCAATCACTTACATGAAAGCTACAACCCGTTTTCCTTATCATATGCACACAAAAATGAGGAAACTTCATATTTTGCAATCTCCAAGTCCAACCTTATTATACAGGGACTGTCACACTGAATAAATCAGAACTGTTTAAAACCCTGTAGGCTGTTCGCACAACTCAAGGCCACCTGTTCTTGGTTCTGCTGCCTTTCTGTGATTTACTGTAAACACAGCATTCCCAAGGTCAGCAGCTGAAAGACTTGGTGGCATGGCTGCCCTCAGTTACATGCAGACATAGTCAGATTACATTACTGCTCACACGGTGGCCTTGCAGACCCTCAGTGAATAAATGTTCTCTGCAGATAGCAGCTCTACATTCTGGGACACAGCATTTATAAAGCAGTCACTTGTTCCACACTTACTTTTCTGTATGAATATGTAATCAGGAGAGAAAGAATAGTGACGCATTTTGAAGGCTACAGTAAGAGAATCTGTGCCACAGGCAGCAGCCAGGCAGCCTTTCCATCTAGGTTTCTGAAGGCTCCACTGTAAACTTATAACCTAGGAGGGAGATGGAGCATGTCTGTTAAATGCACTGCCCACAAGCAGTGCAGAATCCACTTAGTTCTTAACAAGGGAATTCCTATCACTGAAATTAACTCTGCAGCAAAGATAGATGTTGAGGCTGTTTTCACTGAAGAGCTGACGCTACGCCTCCAGCAGAACAAAACAATAGTGCAATGATTTCCTCAAGTGTGGCCAACCCAAGTTAAACTCCGTCGTGTTTAAAGAAAATGGGTTTATTTGCAATTCTACTCTGATCTGTGTTCAGTTATAACCTAACCTTCGCACTGGAGTAAAAAGAAGCAAGGACTAATTTATGCTAACCTTTTGTTTGCAGAACATCAGATTTCACTCATTTGTGCTAGCTGGTATATTGTGAACTTAACATGGACTCCACCAACCCTTCGTGCTGCTTCCAGGACATGGGGCACCAGCTAGAGGATCCTGGTGACGTATGCAGGATCCCTCCTTACTTTTTTGATGAGCAGTTGAGCTCCAATCTCACCTGAAACATCAGCTGAAACTCTCTTTGTAGATAGCCTGGAGCCATCGAAAAGAGATCTCATAGCTGCGCTAATTAAAGTGGCCTTTTCCCGTTGAACAGTTTAGCATCCAAGAGACCTAAAGAGGAGGGTTCTATTAGTAAAATACTTGCAATGTGTAAAGTTTGGTAATGCAGAAGTAAAAGTAGGGAGTACATTTATGCCTAGCCCAAGAATTTCATAGTAAACGTTAAAGATTAAGTACTGTTGGCGTATGCTGCACCAATGCCCTTATTGCCTTGCCAAAACATCTGACCAATCTTTTTCTTGTTCAGTCTGATCTGGTATGAGTGTTGGGTCCCAGTGCATATGTTACAGGCTTTATTGGCATGTAGAGCTGGCAAGTGGATCCAGTCAGATTCGTAAGCACTATCTTTCTGACTCTAAAGCATCTGTATACTGTGGGCAGACTGTTCAAAGAACATGTAAACTACTTATGCATCCAAGCGGGAAGTAAGATCCATGCCAGTTTAGCATGTGGTTTGTGAAATGCAAATTAAAATCAAAGGTTGAAGATGGGCCTCTGGTTCTGAAGCATCCTGGTGAATGCAAAGATATTTGAAAGGGACCTCTTTGTCATTAGACTCAAACACTGTCATTATGGCATTTTATCTAGCTGTGAAGGCTGCATAGGCTCTGTCTTTCTGGGAAGGTTTTTCTAGAATCTTGCCAGTCTATTCCTTGTCTGGCTTTTTTATCACCAGAAAATTGTAACCTATTGTTGGTGCTAATCATTAATGAAGTTATCAGAGAAAATCAGACCCTTGGAAATACTGCTAATAAACTTCCTCCAGCCTACTGCTGTTCTTCATCACGTTTATCTATCTTGGATAGGTCTTTTCATTGACTTTTAGTTTACCTTTCAATGGCTGTCCTCCCCAGCTTCACTGACAATTTTACATTTGACTCAGTTATCCAGTGCTTCACATATTAATGTAGTTAAGACTTATAATTCTGTGTTAAAATTGTCTGCTTTCAGCCATTTCTTGTCATATTTTCTCTTACCCCTAATGTCTCTAATGAGCTTGCCTTCACCATTTGTTCTAATACCTTATATGCAGACAAAATAGTAAGTTTGCACTCACCTGAATCACACTGATTCTCTATTGAAAACATCAGTACTACTTTTTTCTATTCTCCAACCACAGAGTAATACTTCTTATTGAAAAGATTTGTTAAAAATACACACTATCAAATTTGTAACCTCATATGGCATTTCTGTCAAAATCAGTGGAAAGTATCTAAACCCATTTTCACTGCATTACCCCTCCAGCTTTGCCTGCTAGTTTATATCACAGTCCTGTTTTGAAAAGTAAAAAATTCTTTGTGCTACCAAAGGCATCATGGCAAAACTCTTATTTTCTTACTGTATGAACCCTGGGTACTCCTGTTCTCATTATACATGTATTGCTGGAGAACCTTTTACTATTTTGATATATTTATCAAATCCTTTCTCATCCCTGCACTTTTTGCCCTCTTAAACAAGTATTTCTTTGCTAATCAGTCTTCTTTCTTTCTGAATATGCTTTCTGCTTGTTCTGAAGTGCCCTTCACGAAGTAGACAGCCAGCCAGCAGATCCGTAGCCTGCAGATCTTTTAACCTCTGTTGTTTGGAATATAAATTCTAGACAGTTTTACATCCATTGACTGGAAGGAATTTAAAACTTCCTTCATATGCAAGTCCTGGTGTTCTCAGCCTGATAGTTAATACTGAGTGATTTCTTCAGCTTATCAAAGTTTATACAAGTTTTTCCTTTTGAAAAATAATACTTTTTAAAATAAAATTGTCTTTATCTTGCCATACATTTTTTCATCTTTGAATTCAAAATGAATCACGTCTTTATCATACAACCCAAGATTATTTTCCATGGCCAGTTTTTCTGTGACAGTCTTACTGATTACCAGTGCCAGCTCTCAAAACACCTCCTTTTTTTTTCCTGGATGGTTTGACCAACAAAATTAAGGAATCTTTAATAAATGATCAGCTTTTTTCTGAAAGGTTTGGCATTGCAGGTCATTGGCTTGCAGGTAGTTCAGCAGCATGTTTTAAAGTTGAGGGGAACCATGAAGTAAGAGGAATGACTCAGCCATCAAATTTAGGAACTGCTTTATTTTCTAGGCTATTTGCTGGAGCTTTTTATTTCTAATAGTGTACTACAGATTAGATATTTTGTTGTCAGAAAGACAATGCATAAGGTGGTGGGTTTTTTCTATTTGCACTAAACTGAAAATGAGTGTTTTCAGAGCTTTATAATCATTTCAGCTTTTCAACACCCAAAATGAAATCTTCCTCCCTTTGTGAGAGCCATAAATGTAATTGAAATTAATTTCTTTTTTATTATTATTTGTGACTTCATTGGATAAAATCTTTCTAAAATACTGTTGAAATTCTTAATTTGATAAAAGCACCATTAGTTGCAAATGGTTCAAAGTGTTGATTTAGAATATTGACAAATATTATGCTTCATTTTTGTTTGCAAAGTTTTATGAGAACATCACAAATTATAAAATGTCAATTAACCTTAGCTCATACACCTGCACCCATGGGTTCGTTTCTAAAGCCATGAATACATGTGGTAAACAAGGGGTAAGGGAACATCAAATGTTTCCTCAGAGGTCAGTTTAAATTAAAAATAAAATGAGCTCTTCACACAGTCATATCAGAGAATGTCAGTGAAACAAATTTAAAATATCTTTTAACTCTTCAACAATGTTTAACTCTTCAATGCTGTTCAACTTTACTAGCTGGTACTCATTAAAACATTATCTGCCTACTCTTCCCTCTATAATCCAGGATGCATTGGTAAGTTATGACTTAATCGTTAATAGTATGAGTCAATTTTACAGAAATTAAACCAATTTATTTTTCCCACTAAAAAACAGGCCTCTATAAACCGCATGTAAAAGGCTACTGAAGTCTGATTCTTACTGCTTTCCTTGGTGTCACTGTTCACAACAGGTGTAAAGTACAGAACCAGCATGACTAACATATAGTATTCCCTTTGCTCTCTCCTCACAGATGATACCATAAAACACAAGGATTTGGATAATTTGGGTTGTAGGAGATAGGGATGAGGTAAAAAGGTATCTTTTTCTCAGAGGAGAGTGAATGTAAGGGAAAGCCTGTAAGTTAAAAACCAAAGACTTCTTTAGAAAGGTTGGTGGTCTATAGCTGCCAAATATTATATATATTTCACACCCATTTTTGGCAACTGGGTTGTAACTAATTCCATAAAGCAAAAATGAAAATGCAAATGAAAAGTTAAAACAAAAATAATCTCTAGCAAATATCAGATAATCCACTTCTTGAAGGAAAGGTCTATTAATGTGAGCACCAACCCCGTTTTCTTCTTGTTCTTTGCATCAGGAAAAAATCCGAGCCAGTGTCAGGCTAACTGTGACCCATCTACCTTTGCAGTCCTCCCATTCCCTTATGGTCAGCCCTGTTGTGCAGTACTGGAGCTGAAGGTAATCAGTTTAGCATATGAATAAGGCTTGATTATTTTTGTTTTACAAAGACTTATATAAAGACTTGTTTTATAAACTTGCCCAATCTGTTTTAAAAATCCTTTCAGTGTCCAATTCTCTTAGCTTTCACTGAATCAAATTCCCTGCCTGAAATATATTAAGCAGCTGGGGTTAAAACAGGGGAGAATTTTTTTCTTTTTTCACTTTTAAATGCAAAGCTCTCTTACTTTCTTGGAATAATTCTTCATTAGAAACCTGAGGATTTGGTACGGAGTTCCCCCTCAGCATTGGCCCCAAGATTTTTAATCATGTACCAACCTAATATTACTTCAGTGGATTGTGTGTGATATTATCTTTCTTGGCAGTTTGGTCGTGATCTCTTGCTGGCTGGCACTGGTGAAGGGGTTACAGGCAGCAGCTGCTGGTTTGGCAGCCAGATCTGTCCAAGGAGATGGTGACTGTAGGGCAGTGCATGCCCGATAAAACAAGCTAAAATCATCAGGGGATCCCTAAACAAAAGCCTGCTATATTGAAAAAGAGGCAGTCTCTAAATAAACTCGAAAAGGTTCCTACAGTCAGGATGCAAGTGGAAGCTGTCTTCCTTTGGAAGTTTACATAATCATTTAATTTAATCCTTCCTGCAGTGTTTCCCAGCCACTGCTTTAGTTCTTTGATCATAATATGCTAGGACAAATGTCAGGAAACATGAGCCTACAAGTTGATGTAAATCTTGTTCCCTATCAGAGATGTGACTATGAGCATTATCTTCATGATATTTTATTTCTCATGTATTTATTTCTGCTCTGTTGTTTTTGTTTTGTTTTGTTTTGTTTTGTTTTGTTTTGTTTTTTCCCCCAGTCTGCGATAACAGAGAAAAGCAATGGCTTTCAAGCTAAGAAACAAAGTTATCTAGTATTCTAACCTTGGTTAAGAGAGTACTTCAACTGCATTTTAAGGCAAGGAAAAGCCACATTAGCCTGGATATGTAAGATGTTACAATGTGGCATTTGTAACAAGCCATGGCTTTTGACTTCCATTGTTTTGCACTTGCTTCGGCTCTATCATTAGCATGTGTGATGAAAGCTACCTGTAGGTTTCTGTCTCATAGAAGTCAAATATTATCATTCAAATACGGCCATTTCTTGCTTTTCCACACCTTTATGGCCTTATAGGTTTTATGACTTTGAATGAATGGAAAAAAAATATTTCTTGAAAATGATACATTTATGTCAACAAATTTACAGAAATTAGCATCAAATAAAACTGAGAGATAAAGTCTTTTTCAGTTCTTTTAAACTTGCATTTACTAATTTTAAAATAAATACAAGAAAGAAACTAAGAAGCATTCTATCACTGTGGTAGCACATATTTTATATCCATTTGGCATTTCATGTGATTACATAGCACAGCTGAGGCCATTACACTAAAGGGAAAATAATGGTGAAATGGCAAAGACAGTGAACCAAAGAAGAAAATGTTTTGTTACTGCTAATATTTTGGTGTCTATTAGGTAAGGAGTTTTACTTTTCTCATGGAAGTCCTGGCTTGCTTTTAATTAATGTTGCATTACCTTTTTTTAATAACAGCATCTATTTAAGATATTGTTAATAACAATGTCTATTTAAGACATTAAGTCTCTAGCATTAATTTAATGGAAACATTCCAACAGCATCTATTATATGTTCCCAGTTAAATAAGCATGATGGTCTTTTAATGGATGTTTTAATAGACATTATTAAGCAGAAAATTATAAATTAAAATGGAACTCAATGGGTTCTTTGAGTTCCTGTTGTAACGTTCTGTGAAGTTACTGACTCTGAAAAATAACAGCCTATACATTTTTAATTTATTTCAATGGCATTTGGCAAGAGTTGAAGCTCGAACATGCATTTATATGGCAGGAGTAAAGGCAATTATTTACTGAATTGAGATGTGGCTGATCTAAAAACTATCTTACATTTTGATCCTGTGGGTCAGATTCTTTAAGAAGAGGTTCTTTATAAACATTTGTGTACCAGCAGCCATGGTTATGCTTTTTCTTCTCCGCTGATGCGTGTGATATGTTGAATTTCCTGCTGAAATCAGCTCTGTAAATAATTGGGAGCCCATTTCTTCAGAGAAAGAAACATTCTTTTTATAACTACCATTTCCCATATTTTTCAAAAAGCTCATTTTCTCTTCTTAGTTTGTGAAATTACACAGTGGGTGTGCTAGTAAGTCTCAATTCCAGCTGGGCTACTTCTCTACACCAAATTCAAACTGCAAAGTATTGTAAAATTCAATAGATCACAGATATGCCTATTAAGCTCTTATTTTGGTCAGCAAACATTTAGTACATGGGCAGCAGAATTTGAACTTTCTCCTAATAGATTTTCTATTTGTGAGCCACATTCCTGAAAGTATATATTTTATCCATGGAAAACATCAATGAAGAAGGCCGTTGGTCATCATCTTTCCATTTCAGCAGCGACTACAAGTAATTCCTGTTTTCCTTTCTGATTTTCTTCATTCTGATGTGGGAATGTGGGAGAGAAGACACCTGTCATGCATTTATAAACCTTAGATAAAAGTGGCTTGTATAACCAGTTAGCTGACATTTTGAATATGTCATTATCTCTTACATTTGGGTGGACCTTTTTCTGGAACTCTCTGAGTTTCTGAGTGCTATATAACCAATCCTCCGCAGAGCATTGTATAACATCTCAGGGTTAGCTGAAATCTTTCCTTTTAACTAAATAACTTGAATCACCAGTATTTTCTCTGAAATCCTAATGGTCTTATTTGCATACAAATCTGTTGTTTCACACAACTGACAAAGCTGGCAGACCCAATATGAATTTCCCATTTGACTTGTTTGAGAGTATGAAGCCAGCCTTCACTGCAGAAGGACTAAGCAAATCCCTTCCCATCTCCCAGAAAGACTGGTCAGAAAGTACAGATGAAAATCTCTACTTCTCACACAGCTCTCTTGCTACCTACCCATATCCATCTGGCACTCTGTGATAAGGTCATGCCCATATGTGAACAAACCGTGTTTGCAAGTTGATCTGTGTGCTTTTAGAAAATACGTGCAGAAAGTAAACAAGCAGCAAAATGATGAAGTTACAGGCTGGAAGTGGCAAAGCAAACATATATATCGAGAAGACAAAGGGGTTTGTTGTGCTTTTTAAACAGTCAGCCTTTTAAAGCTATGTCTTAAACTAATGTGCCTAAAATAATGCTTTGATAAGTGGGAGGAACATTTTTCCTATAACAGTGAACTTTACACTGCATTCTCTAATGTTGTGCAGAGAAGCTTTTGTTGAAAGAACCTGCCGGGAGGTTCTTTCCAGAAAAGAAGATGCTTTTATTTATAATCTCCAGAATTCCCAAAATGCAACGGGGTACAAACACACTTGAAAGCAGACTTCATAATAATATGAGGAAAAGATGCGAATGCCTGCCGTGCTGAGCTGGTTTGATTATAGCGTAAAGCCCTTAA
The DNA here is from genome assembly GCF_023638135.1 of Falco biarmicus. NCBI lineage: Eukaryota > Metazoa > Chordata > Aves > Falconiformes > Falconidae > Falco > Falco biarmicus. Next base: position 31,766,812 of record NC_079292.1, on the reverse strand, counting down.
AAACTGAGTTTAACGCTTCCTTTGGGAGAAAAAGGAAGTTAAAATAGGCCTTCATAATAGGCTTATATGAGATAGGAAGAAGCTGGTTACCACAGGTGCCAGTTTGCCTGTGCTTTTTATTTTAGTTTGAATGAAAATAGTTCACACTTGTAAACCCAGGGAGAGAATAAAGTAAACACAAGGGTTCAGTATTTCAAGCAGATGATAAACTTCTATATTTCCTTCTACAAGCCTTTCCCCTTAAGAAAAGAAAAATTGCTTCAGGCAAGTTCTGCTGCCCCTGTTTATCTGGGGACAAGTCCCCCCTCTATTTTCCAGCCTTGGACCTGGGAAAGGAGAGTAGGGCTATGATAAGGGTAGGCATCAAGGGGGAGTGGGGAGCCTGCATCTCCCCACTTGCCTGTGTTTTCTGGCTCCGTCTCTGGGACCAGACAGAACATCTCTGCAGTGCCAGGGTGAGTGATGGTCCAAAGCTTCACAGAAATGCCAGCTGGAGTATGAAAATCCTGTTTAGGAAAGCTTTTGATGATATTCACTTACTAGAAAGGAATGGATCTATTGAAGCTACGAGTCTTCTGGAACTGCCACATGGCTTATGAACAGGCAGAGGAGCATGGGGGGCCGGGTTCAAGTGCCTCCTTTGCATAGCATGGAAAAAGCTGAATCCCCCCCCCCCCCCCTTCAAAATTTTTTTCAATGAAGGCTGACTGTTGGATAAGGGATGCTGACTTCTTGGCTTGCTGAGCAGGACACTTGCCTGAAATGCAGATGACCCAGATCCAACTTTGAGTTCCAATTCCAGTTCCAAATTGGATGGAGACGGGGAGTTGAACTTGCAGCCTCAATTCCCAAAAGAGTGCCACTAACTTTAAAACCTAGTAGCTAGGAAAGCTCCTGGGATTTTTTAATTTTAGTTTTGTTACAGGGATTCCTAATTGGAGCCCATAATTGCTTTCAGCTGTAGTATCACTGAAACATGTATTTCTATAGAATTAGATTTAAAACAAACCGGCATTTTCTGCCAACATCAATGAATCAAGAACAGTTGGGGGAGTTACACTAGAGAGAGATTATTTAAAAGAAGACAAATGGGAAGGGTAAAAGAAGAGAATGGCAGGGGATCAGAGAAAAAGGTAGAGAAGCCAAAATAAAGTCCTGTTTGGAAGGGAAACAAAAACTTGTCTTTCCTTTAAAAATGTCACCAAAGCATTCCTGGTTGCATTCCTGTCTTGCTTACAGTTACAAGGCCAATAGACTTTCTGCTTGCCAGTGAGCACCAGCTCAGAGAAGGAGTTGTCTATTAATTCACTGAGTTGTCGAAGTCAGTTTTGAATCGAGAAAGCTGCATTTATAGCTGGAAAACAATCAGAGCCCAGTTTAGGCTCAGGGCCCTTAATGCCTACTGTAGCCAACAAAGCTTTCTCTTCTGCCTTTTTCCTCACCTTTTTTCTTTTGCACTTTCTAAAGTAAAATTTATTTACACAAGTGCCCTTTTGTTTTCTATATTGCCTTCAGGCAGAGCAGGATTTTTATTGCACTGACATTGTTTTGTCCAGAAGTTTCAAAACCATTCACGAAGGAGACAATCCTCCTACCTTGTTCCTTTGAGCAGATGTGCTGATGTGTTTGTTCTCCTTAGAATAACATATTTAATCTTTTGAGCAAATCACCTGACTTGAGAGAAGAAATCTGCACTCCACTAGTCTCCAGGCTAAACAGGTTAAATTTGTTAACCATAATGTAATTTGGTTAGAGCAAAGGAGGGTAACACCAAAAGATACTAGAGTTTTTTTCATCTCTCCCACTATACTCAGATACAAAATAGTCTACGTGTCTAATCTTTCCTGTCTTCCAGCTCTGAGATCTCATGGGTTTGGTGTCAAAACTTGCTTCTTGTAAAGTCTGCAGGACTGCAGCCATGTTCCACTTCAATGATCAAAAGGCCCATTGCAGAGCAAGTGTGAGGGGTTTTTGTATCAGTTGAAGATGGGCAGGGTCCAGTTCAACTCCCAGATAACTTGTGACAAAGTGAAACAATTGCATAGGAATCACAAAGGCCAAGAGGTTAAGAACCATTATGGGTATGTACAAACGCAAGGATATGAAAATACCTATGGGCTTGTCAATTGTTTTTTACAGATTCTGTGCAGACTCCTTAGGGGTGCACAAATTCTACACCGAATTAACAAGATGAAAATCCAAACAGTTAGAGGCATAAGAATAGGCCATTGAACTGGTGAAGAAAACCTTAAACCAGGAAAAGCCCTGGAGTTCTAAACCACCAGAAAGCAGACACATTTACTGAGATCTAACAGGCAAGGCAGAGAAGAAAATCTTGCTTGAAAGCAGTTGACAGAAATATAAAAATAGCCTTCTGGTGTGCAACTGAGTTGAAAAAAATTATCTTTTAATATAAAGCAATCCCACCATTTCAGCAGATGAAGGAATGTGTGGCACATTCATGCTAAAATACTAAATCACACAAAGAAGCTGCTGCACCTAAGCAAATTCAGTGCATGTTAGTGAGATGATGATGCTGCCACAGAGAGTAAGGTGTCCCCTGGGAAGGCCTCCTGGGAAACTTCCAGAATGTACATAGTCATCCTGATGATTAACAGCTGAAATCCTCTTACTTGGGTTTAGATGGATTCAACCTGAGGTATCTGTTCTGTACTATTAGTTTTACCTCTACAGGAAAATACTGTGGGAAGAGTGAAACAGTTCTGACTGTTCAGGGAAGATGCTACTATTGCAACAATTGCCTACCAGTACTCTCTTTTGTTTAGAAGCTGCTGTAGCTTTTACTAACGATCTCAGAATACTGGCTGCTCAGTGATTACCTTAAAATAAAGAATATGACTGCAGGGAAAAGGTATTGTGTGTCTTTGGAGAGGTCATATAAGGTCAAATGACATTTTGTTCATCTTTCCTTTCTAATAATGATTAATTGCATCACTAAATGTAAAATTCCTGTGTATTGGCATTGTGACTGGATTGCAGAGGATTGAAGGATCTTTAGTATTGCCAACTGCAACTACTCAAACAAAAGATATCAAACCCTAAATCTCAAAAGACTGGCTTGAAAATGAAATTTAAAAAGATACAGGAATTTGTAGATCATACTTGCTCCTGTGTTGAAACTTGGGTGCTGTTTTTCCCAAGCTTTATTGCATAATGTTTTTAAGCTAGCCACAAATATAAAACAAGTAAAAAATCTGAAATATTAATCAACTCCTAGGGCTCGGAGTATAGCTGGGAAGAGTGCTCCATGTCAAGGGAAACTGAGCTGACTGAAGCAGAAGTTCTGTTTCCCTTTGGTATTTTACTACAGGTAAATTACAATACCAATGCATCACATATTTTCTAAACTGTGCATTTGATAAATAACAAATAAATGAAATGTAATTTATTTTCATTTGGAATGTAGTTTAAACTGCATGACTCATGTCTTGTTGCATCATTCCACATAACTTGTTTACAAAACAACTTGTTTTCTGCAATGATACTGTGCATGTTTAGGGGACAGTCATTACTACCCTGGCTTGCAAATTTTGACTGTGAAAAAGACAGCATCTGATTTTTGTAAATATATATCCAATAACCTAAATCCTAGCTACATTACATTGGTTCTGCTGTTTCTTCTGATTTGAAAGAGAAAGATCTGCTTTTAAAGATAAGTAGGTTGATTTTAAAACTACAAGCTATGGATTGAAAAACAAAAATGGTGGAATCAGAGAGAAACAGATATGCAAAACAAACATCAGAAACATATAGATGCCAATGCAAAACAGTTATGCTAAACATGTTCTAGTGATATATGACTGGCATTCTAATAACAGAAAACATTTGAGAGTTAGCATATGAGCGGGATGTTATATGGTTCTAGCGCAACCTAGGAGCTACTGACAGCTGCTGGGAGAGGCTTCATGCAAATTGGTTTTTAAAACTGAATCTTATATCTGTTATGCTAGATACTGTGATCTCTAAGCCTCTTACCCAAGACACTAGGTAATGGAGTTTGGTTAGGTTTACCCTCCCAAACCCAGAAGCTGCAGGACAGTGTACCACCTGGAACCCTGCCTACACCCTACAAACCCAAACTCAACAAAATGTGCTAGTTAGGGCATAGCTATGCTATGGAAACCTGAATCTACAGTGTCTTTGGTGCCCTCTCCCACCTCCCTACCATCCTGTATTTCTACTGCAGTTCTGCTGGGAAACTGCCATTTTCAGATCAGCTATCTTTCTTCAATTATTTAGCCTGAGCACCAATAAGACCTCCGTGAGTCTCTATTCTTAGGTAAATTTGACCCTGTGTACAACTGTGGCTCTGCTTCCCACTGCAAGACAACATTTCTCTATGCACACATCTCTGTTTGGAACACAGGCTCCAGCTCTTCCTTAGTTTTAACAGCAAACTGGTTCTGCCAAGGTAACAGCCAACCTGAATCCTTGAGATGTGAAAACAAGTGAAACCATCTTCAGAAACACAGAGCTTCTTGCTGCTGCAAGCTGTGGCTTTGTGTCTATGTTTGAGCTGCTTTTGATTTTAAGAAAAAGCAGTAAACTTGCTTTAAAGAAAATTATAATATAAGCATTGGTTTAAAGCTACTTAATGCATTAACACGTATCTGTCCAGGTGATACCAAGGTTATTTCTAGAAAGGAACCTGAGACTAGCAGTTTCTGAGTAGCCTTATAGGCTGACATGAAATTAAGCTGCTAGAACAGGATGTTCAAGTGAAGGGCCGGTATTCTTGGGGTCAACGCCATCAAGTGAATATATAAAGAACCAGAAGCCAATCAAGGCATTTAACTAAAAGGTTTGAATTTGAGAAGTTAGGATCGTCAAAGATCAAACTAGCTTCACAGTCCTAAATTAGTTCTAATTGGAGAAGGGTATGTTCTGTTAAACCTGGCTTGAGACCATTAAAATGTTCAAAGGGAAAACAAAAAGTACATGTCCCAAAACTGTCAGTCATCTTGTAAGCAATGGATTTGTGAGGAGTTTAGTAATGGAAAACTTAGATTAAATAATGCAGTGAGAGTGAGTCACATACAGGAAGTCTAGTTTAAATACAATATAAATATTGCATGTGGTGTTAGGGGAGGAAAAATGGAGGAAGAACTTTACAAGGAGTGAAATGATACCATTAAATACAAACAAGACATGGAAATGAAATAAAAAAACAAAACCAAAACACCTGTACTCCCACAGCCAAATATCTCTCTCACATTAAGAAGAACAAAGCCCAGAAAATATCAGCATTACCTTAATTTAAATGATAATACTCACATTTGCATAACAATTTAGAATAGATATGAGTTCAGTTATGAAGAAGTGGAAAGAGAACTGGTCAAGAGCATCCTCGGACTTCAGATTACCTGGGTTCTTTCACCAAGAGATCCATTTTACAAAGTCACCTAAGTCCCAGATTCCCATGATATCTGCGGAGAGATCTTGGTACACCATTATCAGCATAGCTGTATGTCAGTGCAATTGATGACATGACTCAAATCAAAATTGTACTTCTGGAAACCTTCCCAGAAGTTTACATTAGTGAATTCTCACTCTTTGACTTTAGGAATATAACATTATACAGTGCATTAGAAGCTGAAGGCACAGAGCAAAGAAAAGGTTTAGTTACAGTTCCTGTGTGGAACATTATAAATATTATGGCAAGGATAAAGTAGTCAAGATAAGAAACTAAAAATAAAAAAATACTGATGAGAAAATCACCTTAGAAATGACATCCTGAGGCACAGGATATTGATGATGAATAATAATAAAATTCAATCTCAGATAGTGCTGAAGGTTCCAGCAAGACCTGCAGAGATTATGTTTATCAGTCACTTCTCTGTGGCTTATTAGGAGAATTCTAATTCAGCCAACTCTCCAACTCTAGCTAAGTGGTATGATCTGAAGGCAAAGATTACTCTGCTATACTTTCTGTCATGGAAGAATGCATTTGATATATATTGTTAACAAGGAGAATAAACATACACAATATTTTGGAGGAAAAGCACTGTAGAAGGAACTGTTACTGAAATTGTACTAAAAATTTAGTGCTAGAAAGTGAAAGACTCTTGCATATTTTAAGGTTGCTTCAGGGTATTCCAGCAAGCCCTTGAAGTTAAAAAGAATGAAATCGGAAAAAGACTTTTTCATCTTTTTCCAGACAGCACAAAACCCAATTCCAAAACAAACTTTAAACTCACGGTATGTTCTCCATGCAAAACAAAGAGTGTCTTCATTGCAATACTGGCTTTACTACTAGCTTTACTACTCCTATGCTAGCCTTACTATTTAATTTACTTTAGACTACTGCTAGTTTTATACTATACTATTACTGCTACACTAGCTTTGCTACTTTACTATTTTACTTTATACACTATTTTTGTTTTATTTTAAAATATACTATTTGACTTTTACATTAATTTACTATTTTATTTTTACTACTGCTATACTAACTTTACTACTCTGTACAACTTTCCTGCTACTATTCTAGCTTTCCAGCTGCTGTAGTAGAGGTTAACATACCAGACAGCACAGAGATCATGACACTTAATTGTAGAAAATATAGGCACCATCCTCCCATCTCAATATGGATCTGTGCATGACAGCTTGGAAAGGAAGTTTCCAATGTATGATGAGAAGGTACAAAGAGTGCAAGGAAAAAGTGCTGAGATACACATTCCAAGGTTGGATTATATGAATGAACATGAAAAGCATAAGTATAAATCTAGATCTACAACAAGAGTTGTATATATGTACACTATCTGTATTTTTGCAAAGGTGATTCATAGACTACACCAAGAGTTGGAGATATATATATACACGCTATAAATACTTTGCAGAGGTGATTCATGGGTAAGCCTGTACTGTCTTTGGAACCAGCACCTTGATGCACACTGAAGTCTCCATCCAAGGTGTGTGTGGTAGCTGCAGCCACATTGCTGCAACCTGTAGAATGCAGGAAAGAGGCATGCTGTGTCTCACATTGGTTTCCCCTCACTGCAAAATCTTAGTAGTTATTGATCACTATAGACCATTATTTTTCATTTATTGATACTTAGTATCTGTTTCAAACACATGCTGTAATTGTCCCAAATACAGGGGTGCTCTCTGCTTCCCAAAGCCCACGGTGCACCACAGGCACTCTGAATCTGCTCTGCAGCCATCCTGACTGTGAGTGGCAATTTACTTCCATTTCTCCAACAGGAGAACCAGGACAGAATCTCTTAAGCAAGTTGTAACTTCCTACCAGGCTAGACTGGGTCATAGCTACATCTGAGCACAGTCTACCCTTTGCTGTCTGGCGACTTTGAACAAATGAAATTAATTCCAGCTAGTGGAACAACATCCCTCTCCAGGCCTGGAACTGCTGAAAGCAGGTTTTCAGGATGACGCTGAATTTCAGGACAAGAATAATCACATTTGCCCAGTGTTTGGTATACTGCTCTGAAGCACCTGATCTAAGAAGGAAGTCATTATCCCTTCAAGCTTAGTCATTCCTGATCATCAGTTTGAGCTAGGAGAATCTTCTGTCAAGAGCACAGAAATGCGCACAGACTTCCTGTACATCACCCATGACAGAATGGTTTCAGAGCAATCTCTATACTCCTCCAGTGCCACGCATTACACAGCTTCCCCAACTTTTCAGAGCCATAAATGGTGTTCGTATCACCAGCTGATCACCACCCCAGGGAATACAGCGTTACAACGGGAGGAACGGTTGTGGTCCCTCAGAGGTTGGCTCATGGCCTCCCTGACACCGATTTCATGAAGCAGGTGTGGGAAGCTGCCCCATTTGTGTCTGGTTCTCATCAGGGATGGGCATGCACAGGCATAGCCTTTCAGTTCTTTGATTTATAGCTGCGACTCTGAACCATGAATGCCAATCAGCAGCGTGTCGTTGCAGCAAAGAAGGCCGACTACACCCTTGGCTGCATCAGCAAAAGCCAGGAGGTCAAAGGAAGCAATCCTTCCCTTCTATTCAGTACTTGCAAGACCACATGTGGAGCATTATGCCAGTTTTGGGCATTGCAGTACCAGGAAGACACTGACACCCCGGAGTGAGGCCAGTAGAGGGCCACCCAGATGGTTATGGAACCGTCATCCTTCAAGACACTCAGAACTTGACTGGACAAAGCCCTGAGGAACTTAATCTATCTGGATCTGCTTTGAGCGTGTGGTTGGAGCAGATGACCCCTAAAGGTCTCTTCCAACCAAAGTTATTTTATAAATTCATGACTACATGTTATTAGCAGCTAAACTTCATGACTATGAAGTTTAGCACCTGGATGCATCAAATCTTTTTTCTCACACAGCTCTCAAACCAACACCAGAAACAGGAACAGAACCGCAAATGGATCCTCTGTAGACTACATATACAACTCTTTGTAGTATGGCAGTGAAGGTTAGAGGTCCTTTCATAAGGGTACATAGGTTGCTGGGATCCTTTTGGAGGACCATAAGCTGGCCAGACATGGTATAGTAGCATCCATAGTGAAGAGAGCCAAAACACACCAAAAGCATCAGCTGGCCTCTGCACTCGTGCTGTGAGATGCCTTTTCTAGGAGAGCCTCTGAATGTGTTCACCAACATATAGGGAGTACAGAAAGTCAGATGGACTATGAGTCACTGGCAAAAACTGGGAGTGCAAAAACACAACAGCATTTACATACCGACAAGACATTTGGTCAGACCATTTTTCATGTTCTGATCATCACTAGGGGTTCGATGTGTTTTTTCAGGGCAGGTCTCCCAACAACAGTGTGAGGCTGCCCAGCTCCAGACACAGTGAATATATTGTCATTGTGACTCCTGTAATCTATCGGTGCTCAGCCTACAGAGTTGAGCATGTCACCATAAATGAGACATTAGATTGTAATTAAACTGGCAATTAAACTGTAAATAACTTCAGCAAATAACCTTTTTTTCCTCAAAGAAAACTGTCAAGTTTTTTTTAGAAGTGACTGCAGGAAAAATCAAACAATTTCTATTTAAATTAGAGTACAAGGGAAGGCAGACTACTATAAAGAGTTTGGAAAAAGTCAAACGTGGACATTTTTATGAACTCCTGTAAGAAAAAAATTGCATGACCAGTTTCCTTAAAAAAAATATCAATTGGTCAGAGATAAAGCTTAGTAACTTTCAGAGGGAAAGCCAAACTGAAGACTTAGTTAATAAAAAAACCTTAGCATTGAACAGGTCTTTTTAAACTTAGGAGGAATGACTGTTGCTCTAATAAATCCCTGAGGTTATTCTGCAGATACCTTCATATTTATGAAGGAATAATAATGATAATGCCTTTCTGTGATTATGGTGGGGAAAGTGTGGGTCATAGATTCCAGCAGAAGGAAGAACGCTAAGGCATGAAGGAGTCCACTGTAAGTCTCAGAATAACTTAATCTAGGCTCTCATCTTCAGAAAGAACATTTTAATTTAGAGTTTCAACATCAAAGACCATATGAAATCACCATTTCTTTGAAAATCCACACTTAAGGACAAGAAGATATTGTCCAAAATCCTTAAACTAATTAGTACCAAACACTCCTCTGGGCTGAACTTTTCCCTAGGATCAAATTACTGAGCTTAAGCTAGCAAGCTCTTAGTCCGACTTCAGTGTGGGCAAGAATGAGCTTCTAGTGATGAGAACCTTTATTATCTCCATCCTAAATTGCTTTTTAGTCTGTTTTTATTCTTTTTTCCCCCCCTTCTATCCATTAAGTAACATTCCTTACTAGTTACTTCTGTTCACATACAAACAAGAACTAAAACCAAACCGACGACTTGGCAATTTTCCATTCCTCAGCAGGGAACAATCTATTACTGTACTTCATCTTCAGTCATAACTCTGACTGTAGATTTTATCTCCATCCCTAAGAGAAAAGGAACAATCCTGATTCTTGCAGAAAAAGGTCTAATATCAAGGCTGAAGAGGACGATTGTGATGGTCCAGATCACTTCTCACTTAGGACTGGCAAAGTTATCACAAAATACATTCCCGGATGAACAGGAAGGACAGAGAAGAAGGAAGGTAAGAGGACTGGCAACTAAAGAGGTCAAAAGCAAAAAACTAGGAAGGTGATAGGGGATTCTCATTCACAGATTTATGAGCAGCTGAGGAAGATGATCTTGCTCCAGACTAAGTAAAAACTATTGAGTAAGGAAGAAGCTATGTCCCCAGTGTGCAAGTGGAATCTCTGCTCCCTTAAAACATCGTATTTAAACTCACGACTTGAATTAAAATTATGCACTGCTACATTAACTTCTTTGGATCTCTATGATAGCTTGATTTATAGAAAATAGCAGTCATGGAAACTGCTTTTAAAACAGCAGGTCTTACTACAGGTTTATACCTGTATGACTGAGGAGAATTAAGTTCACTGGGCAGGATTTATTTTTGCTTTGCCTAAGCTTTTAAAAAGCAAGAAAGGTCTTTTTCACATTAACATATTTTAATGATTAAAAATGCAGCTTTGACTTGGATAAATATCTATCAAGGTTTGCAGAAGAGACATTACCATTGACCTTATCATCTTAACAACACTGTTCCAGTTGGAGAGCTCTATTCCCTTCTTATTCTTATGTAATTTGAAGGCTATGGCATACGCTATAGAAAAAGCAATATGGGAAACAAAACAAGCCTTTTAGTTTGAAAACAAAATGGTGCTGCTGACAGACAAAATTACCAGAGGCAACTAGTTTACCGTATTGCATACTGGCTCAAACATAGCTGTGAAGAAACTGAAATTAAAATTTCTTTTTGTCTAATTATATTAATGATATATAATTTTCAGTTCATTCAGCCATGTGTTCTGCAAGCTTTTAAGCTCAACAGTAGTCTAAACATCAGAATTGTACAGTGACTGCATTCCTGTAAGAGAAGTAAATAAATCTAAAAAAAAACGGACAGAAAACATTATGAAAAGGTGACTTCTGTAAAAAAAAACCTCACACCTTTATGATTTGGCATTTTAAATATGAATACCACGGTAACTTCACTGTGCCCTTGAAAGAAATGATAGTGTGAGCTAAATGAAAAAAAAAAACTACAAACAACAGAACCTTGAGAATTATCTATCAGACTACTGATATTCAAAAGTATTTTCTGAAATTCAGAATACATTAAGTAGTTTTTTACCCTAGTAACTCTGTCCCATTTTTAATTCCCATGGTCAGAAGCATGGCAGAACTGCCCATGCTCCATGGCTGGGCTGGCTTTCTGTTTCTTTGTTACATGTCTGCTGCATGTTGAAGGTTTTGTGCAGATCACAAATAAGAGACATGAAATTCAGGCAGCCTGAAGCCACAAGATTTTACCTACATTTCAGTATTATATTCTAATGCATGTATTATTCACCCTCCACTCTCAGGTTGGTGTAAATATAAGCATATTTTGCACTTACCAGGCAAATCATTTGAGTCTCTCAAATCAGAGTTATCCCTGTTTTGTACTGGAGACAATGGAATGTCCTCTTTTATGCACATTGTGACAATTAGCGGATCCATTTGAAAACACCTTGTTTAAGTCTCGACCCTCTTCTCAGGGGTAACAGTGACTGCCATTAGACAGCTCTTCCTCGCGTTTTGTGAAGGTCAGCTCCACAAAATTAAATTAGAAATCCCACCTCCCATTCTTTTTATTACATAGAGATCCGTATGATGCATATGCTCACCAGTGATTGGAAATTTTACACCGGGGAAGCCATAATGTCTACCACCATAAGGTAAGATCCAAGACTGATAATATCTGGGCACTCTGGAAGCTAACGGTTCAGTTAGTTTGTCATTTTATATAGTAGATTCTGCCTGAAAAGAAAACCAGGACATCAGTCCAGTTTGTCCTACCTGCACCGAAAATGCGTTTTTTCTGGAATACCACTCTGAGCACCACTTGGTGAAAACTGATTTTCAAAGTGGGGAGGAGTATTAAGGATGCAGGCTTGTCAACCCAAAAGAGAATCCCTGAACTAGGGGCACCATCTACAGGGGAACAGACTGATACTGACTCAGATCTGTCCTTGTGTTACAGAGCTGACATCTATCAAAGCATATGCAGGTTTGTTTGACTACACTTGAACACTCTGGTAAGAGAGTAATTCCATTTTAATTTTCTTCTATGCTGTCACAGCATCCAGGGGCCCTGGGCGCAGAGCAGGAGCTCTCTGTGTCAGCTGCTATACAAATGCAGATTAAAAGAGACCATCTCTGCCTAAACAACTTGGAAGCAGCAGCTGATGTGTACGGAACAAACACAAGAAAACAATGAAATCAAATGGCAAATTGAGACAAACATCAGTCAGCAGAATAACAAGTTCTTTGATTTTACCCCTGTGATTTTTATCTAGAATCAAAACCAACCCAAAACCTCAATAGTTGTTTTCCACTCCCTCTATCCAACTCACAGTCTCACACATCGCTCCAAAAATCATCTTCAAAGACCTACTTCATATGGTTTTGTTAGTTGTGTATAGCTGAATAGTTTACTATTTATTCGTTTTACTGAAGCTTAATTCACACTTTTGGGACTCAGCTTCCTCTTTCATGTCTTTCAGGTTCTCCTGATGTAGAGTTGGCTTCCTGACTGGGAATGCGCCTTCTAAACACACCATCATCAGCCGGTATGTGTTACACAAACTTTACTGAAACCAAGCGTGGGACAACAGGGCACTAAAATGGGATTCCAAATTTTTAATTTTCAGCTGTACATACCAGCCCTTGGATTCCCCGTCAACTGGGAAAAAAAAAACTGAGAGCGGGCGTTTCATCTGCTAAAAGAAGTATCATAATGCAATTGGATCTTCCTTTGAAAAGCTGTCCCATTTCCCTAAGCACAAGACAATTTCTTTGTCTTCAGGCAAACAAACTACTCTCAAAATAAAAATCTTGAGGATAGGAAAGATCAAAACAAAAGGGAAACCAGGAAAAAAATAACATGACCATGAAGAACAAAGTAAAAGCATCTTTCTGTTCAAAACAGGTACCTGAGATCTTGGACAAGACAAGGCTAGTGAATAATTTCATCATGACAATCACAGTTCAGTCCTTGTTAAGTTTCCAGTTCTAGACTCTCCCTGGTAAGTAAATTAACATGCCATCATCATCATTTACTCATTCACCTGCCACTGGTGTGCCCTCATGATTTATATGACTTCCCATCTTGAACATCTAATTGTGGCAGTTGTGGTCCTTGGTCACCAAAGGACGACGTCCAAAAGAAAACGGATGACAGCTTGGGCCTAAAGCCAGAGCTCTGATTGCTGTTTTTGATGTGCTACAATTGTTGTTGCTCCTGAACTTGCCTCAGTTCAGTGACTGTAATTCTAGTATCTGCCCTTTATATGTCATAAAACTCGCCAGGATAGGCCTGAAAATATTTTGGTTTCACTGGCTTTGGCCCAGGGTTTTGCCACCTTTATGGAGCAAGCAGGAGTCTTTTACTTTCAAAACCTAGTGTTTATGGCTCATATCGCTTTCTAATCTTGAAGGTTTTATCTTGAAGTCATAGTATACAGAGAGTAAAAAATAAAAATGGCAAAGACAAACATTGCACCATTTCTGGTCTCGCTTTTTTATTCAGATACTTCCCAGATGCTCCTCAACCTTTGGCTCAGTCAAAGTCTAAATTAAAAGCAAGGAATATGAAGGATATAACAGTCTTGTTCTTCATTTCTATTCGGTACGTTTCCTGATGGCACTTCCAAATAGTAGACACTATTTAAAATTCTTTTGATGCACTAATGCACATAAAACCAAAACAAAATGAAACAAAATAGGTCTTGGGTTTAGAACATAATTCCTTCTGGATTTGCATGTTTCTTCTTTTTTTCTCATGATAGGATACCTTCTTCTTCCCTGAACACAACTGTGGAAGACATAACAACAGTAATTACAATGATCTGTGTTTTCTGAGTTTAATGGCTAGGACTTGGTTAGCACTCCAAGCATTCATCAAATGGCTCCTGAGCTCCTCTAGCACGTCCTTGCCCATTATCGTTCAAGTTTCACAGATTCCTTTGGTTTTATTAACGTCATGACTGGACAGCAACTACCCATTTCTTTGAGGATGCAGTAGTGAAATAAAACTTCCTCACAGGACTGGAGACATCCTGTATGAATAAGCTTTTGGGTACAAAAGGAACTGAAGGAAGTATGTGTGCTAGAAGGAACGCAACCTTTGCAGCAATTTCTCCACTGCAAATTACCAAGCTTAGAAAAGATTAGGAGAAATCTCTCCTACCACTCTCCTAGCCCCTACCGCACCTGCCTTTTTTTTTTTTTTTTTTTTTTTTTTAATCTAGCAGAATAAACACCTATGGACTAAAACAGAGAGTGAGAAAGTGATGGTATACTCCTCAGGGCTACTGCCAGACAGCATTTCTGTTCTGTACTGTCTATACACTAAGAGAGGGCTGTTAGGCTTATGTGAAGTTTCTTGTCTTTACTTAAATACTAAGACAGAGTATGATGTGTCATGCCTTGCGAATGCCAGACTCCCACAGACTTCTGGCTGTGTGGCTGTTAGGAACACAGCATCAGGTTCTCATAATCAGTAGCATTGAAATGTGTGGGTTTTTTAACTGACCAGATAAATGATCCTCGAGAAAACAGTTCTTGATATCTATTGTATTGGGAGAGAGAAAACAACCACACTTTTAAATCACACAGGGTGATCTGGGCACGCAGGCGGCAGCTTCTGCATATGCAGTTTAGATTACGGTGGTCCCTCCTTTCCCTAGGTTAGCTAGAGCCGGTATTTGCTTTCCTTTTCCCTTTCTCCTCTCATGACCTAATGTGCTCGTATAAAAAAACCTCATATTGTGACTAATAGACCTGAAAACGTATGTCCAGCACTGACAAAATGCGTATTTGAACTGAACTGGAAAATGGCTGTGATTTTTAGAAGCAAATCACACCATGAAGGCATGGGTGGGGAATGGCAGGACGACGTTCTGTTGAAGGCACAGTAAGTTACTTAGGGAATGTGGGAGCCTTCCAACTTGCTCAGTTACTCACTAATGATGGCATACGGGCTCCTCTCTTTGCCAACATTTGCTATTTATCATATTAAGATGTAATTCAGGTAACTTTCTCTCTCACGTACTAAATGTAACCAACTAAATGGTTGTGGAATACATTACTACTTACTCAAGTTTTCTTAGAAATTCAGCAGGATCCCGTAGTACTGTGCATCAAGCCCGGGCTGGAACCTGTATGTTTGGTACCCTGTGAACAATTAAAGGTTATGGGCAACTCTTGCATAAGTACCACACTATTATTTTACAGTTTTTCACATAAAATTATGTTTTCCTCCCGTGCCTTTGAGGGTGCAGATGCAACAATAATATACGCTGAAGAACAAAGAACTTTAGTCTGTTGTGTTTTTAAAAGCTGAGCTTACATCTAAATCTATTTCCATTTCCCTCTGGAACTGGAGCAGCTTTTTATGTTATATTAAACATTAGACAAATAGGGTAGATCTAATTAAAAGTTGAAGAAATGTGCTTCCCTTAATTGAATTTGCTACAGTTACATTTTGCAGACCAACGTTAATCAAAGCTCCAGTTCAGAGTGGATGGATCAAGGGAATTAAGTTAACCCTCGCATGCCCTTACCTGAACACGCGATACGGTCTGCTCTCGCATAAGCCACTGACGCCAAACACGACTCCCCGCTCAGCCGCGACTGCCCGGCGCAGGCTGCCCAAGGGCCCACCGGAGCGGGAGGGCCGCGCACCGCAGGCCCGTTAAAAGTACCGAGTACGGCGGGACTGCGGCAGCGCCGGGCGGGGGGCGCCGCCCCCGCTCCCCGTCGCCCCCCGAGCGCCCCGCAGGCGGCGCCGCGCCCTGCACGGGGCACACAGGTCACCCGACGGCCGCCGCGGCTGTGGCACGGCGCCTCGTGCCGCCCGGCGGCGGCCCCGCGGCGGCCCCGGGGGCCGCGGTGCCAGCCCCGGCCGCCATGCGCGGGGATGCCCTCGCCCTCCTCGCCCTCCTCCTCCTCCTCCTCCTCCTCCCCCGCCTGCCGCTGGCCGGCCCCGCCCGACGGGGCAGACAGGGACCGCGCGGCCGTGGGATGGGCGAGGCCGGCGCGGCGGCTCCACCCATGGTGGGCGCCGTCCGATTGGCTGGCGGAGCCCGTCTCCCCGCCCCCCAGCCAATGAGGGCGGCGGGCCGGGGGTGATGGGCTGCTTCTCGCGGGAGGGATTCCTGGAGACGCTGCAGTGTGGCGGCGCTCCCGGCGCCGCGCATCCCCCGTGCCGCCTCCGCCTCCCCGCCCGCCTTGCCTTGCCCTGCCCGCCGGCGGCCGCTGCCGCTGAAACTTAGAGCCCGGCGCGCCGCCAGCCCGCCGAGCGCAGGGGGCTGGGGCAGCTTGCCTGCCGTGCGCGGGGGCGGTCCACCGCGCACCTCGCCGGCCACCGCAGCCTCGCCCCGGGAGGGGCCCGGGCGCGCGTGGGGCCGCCGCGGGGGGAGGCTGAAGGGCGAACCGGCTGCACCCGCCCCGGTTGCCAGGTAAGGTAGCGCTCCGGGGCCGCCGCGCCCGGGCGGCGTCGCCTTGGGCGGGGGGGTGGGTGTGGGGGGGGTGGGCTCCGCTGCGTGGGCGGGGGGAGAGCACATGCTGGGGGGCGGCTGGCGGCGCCGCCTGCCCGGCGGCTCTGCCCGCAGCTGCCGGGGGCCCGCCCCCGGGGCTCTCCCGCGGGGGGCGGCTCAGACAAAGGGGGCGCCCGCGCCCCCCGCCCCCCTCCGCCACCGTGCTCCGCCGTCGCCCCCCGCCCCGGCTGTGGCAGTGGGGCGCCGCCCGCCCGCCCCCCGCCCCTCCCCGCCGCTGCCCGGGGGCGGCCGCCGGGCCAACTTGCCTCTCCGGGTGTCACCCGGGTGCCGCCGCTCCCGGCAGGGCGGTGTGTCCCGGCGGCGGGCGGGGGGCGCACCGCCGTTCCTGCCCCGGCCCCCGCGGGCAGCGTCCAGCCGCTTGGGTGTCAGTTCCCAACAGCCTTTCCTGCCCTGCTCGGAGGGGCTGTCAGCCGACTGCGTGTCCTTCCCGTGCGATCCCGGTTTGTGCCCTCGGACGTTATTACCGTCGTTTTACCGAGTACCGCCCGCCTGGCCGTGCTTTCGGGTGCGTTACGGGCAGTTCCGTAGGCGCACGCGGCATGGATCGGGGCTCAGCGCTCTGCTTTAAAGTTAATAATCGCCTATCAAACTCTGCTAGACAGAGCAGTGAGAAAGTGGCAAAGAATGTTAATATTTCTTTTGTTTTTAGTCGTCTGGAATAAAGATGTCAAAGACTACCGGCTTCTGGTAGTCAGTATAGTAAGTAAATTAAATGTAGTCATTGGAATGAGCCTTTATGGCACTCTCAACAATCTGTAATTCAATCATCTCTGATACGAGCTGCCTTTTGCTATTATTCATCAGACCCAGCTGAGTGATTTCTGTCAGATGGGAAGTGGTAGAGAGAAATCTCTAGGTAAATGTAACTGAAAAAGCTTTCCAAGCGGAGTCCTAAATGAGCGCAGAAAAGCACTTGGCCACAATCTCGAGACAGATGTTAGCATCCAAATAAATAATTTCTTTTGATTGTCCGGGGGATGTCAAGGCTGATTTTCCTTATTTAATAGCCATTTGCAGGTGAAGAGGGAGCTCTGCGTTTATTACCTTGTAAACTCGATGCAAAATGCTGTAATGCAATAATATTTCACTGTCTCTGAAATAATATTTTCTGTACAAAGGTCGGTAGAGTAATTTTAGATACACATACATGTTGTAGACCTCAACTAGACTACTAATCAGCCATGGCAATATTGATCCTCTGAGCAGCTATGCAGTGTGCCGTCGGTATTGTGTGTTAATCTATTACATGCTGTTTAAACTGCTTTATTGTGAGAGAGAGTTACTTCATCCTAAGAGGCAGAAGATGATCATTGGAGACCTGAGGGGAGGCTCCTTTCTCTGGTGGGCTGACATTTAGAGTTACAGATGAGCAATTGTTTCAGGAGTGACCCTGAGAAGGGGAGGGGGAGCTTCTGGGTGCAAGGACAAGTAGGCAGCAAACTCATTTGCTTTGTGAGGATGTGAAATGACATCTCTAGCTATGCTTAAGTAAACCCGCTCAGGAAAAGTGTAAGGAGATTCCACGTGTGTCTAGAATAGTATTTTCTTGCCTGTCTGGGAAACAAATGACCTGATCTTATGTCTTAAGAGTCAAACATGCGTATCTCTTCCAAGCTTTTTGGAATTGTAGTTCTATTAGTAGTGTTTGAGGGGAATATACTTTTACGTGGTCTGACCCTTGGCTTGTGGTATAGTTGCTCAAAATCTGTATGCGTGCAATTCATAAATTGAAACTATATAGCTTAAAAACACAGTGTAGGCAGCTTGAGTGAGAAGAGATAATTTAAAAAAGAACCACAGGGCAGAAGATAATGACATACTGTAGAAAATAATCATACTCCCGCACTTGCAAAAGCATGATATGCTCCAGTGTAGCCATTTCATACAAGCCCAATTTTCCCTCGCATTAAGAGTGCCTAAGTGAGCCTTATTAATGTTTGATGCAAAATATGTTAAATCCATTTTAAGGATTGATACTGGAATTTAAAGAGGTAGCTCACAGACTTAGAGCAGTTCTAATACTTCCCCAGAACAAATGTGAAAAATAATAATTTACCACGTATGCCATAGCAGTGCAAGTGGGATATAGCCTTCTCTAACAGTGACGGCCAAGAAGCCCTTTAAAACCATATATACTAAACCAGCGTTTCATTTAACAATCTGAAATGTTCTCTTACCTTGATCATAACTTAAATCAGATACAAGAGCCCAGAAAATGTTCAGTGTTGGTTAGAGTGGTAGTCGAGAAGGTGTGAGATAAGGGAAAGTTCTGTTTATCAGAAACGTAGGGGAAAACAATCTATACTTTTCTAGCTAGCATAGAGAGACCGGAAGCATAAAATCAATTTTTATGGTCTTTCGGCAGGGCTGGCTGTAATAAGTAAAAAGGAGCAGCTTAGTGTCTTGGCAGAAGTTTTTAAGCCACTCGGCTATACAGAACTCTGTTAGTTGATGTTTCCTCCCATGAAAATGAAGCTCTTATTTATTATATCGCAGTCTTTTCTTGTCCATTCAGCAGTCTGATTACAATTTTGAAAATATGCGTGAGTGTGTATGTGTTTAAATGTGTATATAAGTATAAAACCACATAAATTCTTACTGGGAACTGCATTCCGAATAGGAGTGCATGGAACCTTGTATTACCTGATGTGGAAGAGACATCAAAGTTTGCAATACAATGGAAAAGGACAAGAAAATACTTCTGCGTATCCAGAAGAAAAGCATGGAGGAATTACCATGATCTCCTTCCCTCTGCTGGTGATGCCTATGTAAATGTGCAGTTTCACAAAGAGAAATACTTAATCGTTTGATTTACTTTGATTCTCTATAGAATGTTTCTTTTAAACATTACTCGGTATCTAGGAAGAAGCTTAATTAGAAATACACATGAGGGAGGCTTGTTAGCCTGTTATGCATTTTTGCATACGGCTGAAATTTACTAAGGATACTTGAGGTTAAAATAAAAGCATTTGCCAGACTGAATAAGCAAAGCATTATGTTAAATATTTTCAGGATTGTTAGGTACAAATGACCTCTTTGCTAGAGCAAGCTTTGCTCCCTCCGCATACACCCCAGTAAGGGGCAGGGGGAGGCTGGGAGATGCTGGCTATACTGTTCCATCTGTCACAGAAATGCCAATACCAAAGCAGAATGCATTAGGAGGAGGAAAACTGACAAGAGCTCTTCATGATTTCTTCTGGTGAGAGGATAAGAGCTGGTTACAGGCGATCGCTTTCGGTGACTACATGGGCTAGCAGAGTGATTTGTACAAGCAGCGTGTAGAAAAAGTTGTCTCGTTTAAATGAAATAAATATTTGTTTCCTGAGGCATGTAATGACCAAAAGCTAGATAGGAGCTCTAATAATAAAAACGTCTCTTTAAGTATTGCTTTTGACAAATGTCTGATCAGAGTGTTTTGGAGGCTGGCTTTTCTATCCCCCACTCCCCGCCCCCCCCCCCTCCCCCCCCCCCCCCCCGCCCCCAGTGACTTAAGGAGTAGCTCTTCATGGGTCTTCCATTTCCTACAAATGCTTATGAGAGCATTGATTATTTCTCTTAATCTGTTCTTATCACTGCTAGTCTGGAGGTATTTCCCCAGAACAGCAGGCACTAAACACTTCTCCATCCTAGTGGGAGTGATGTTGCCATCTTTTAAATTCTCAGAGGTTTGTCAACTCGGGATGGCATTTCTCTTTTTTGGCCATCCCTAAAGATGCTGGGAGAAACGTGTCAGAACACAAAGTAAATCTTGAATGTCTCTGTGTGGTGTAGTTGTCTGATAAGCTACTAATATTTATATTGATCTCCTAAATGGAAGACCATACACTTTTTTTTTTAAAAAAAGTGTCACCAGAAATTATCTAAACAATTTGTTACTCATCAGCTCTGAATAATTATATTAATATACTATTTCAGGAAAATAAACTTTTACTTTAGAAGTGGCTAAAAACAATTTGGTTACTTTAATGATGCTGTCTGTAAGTTTCCCCGATCATTATTCAGGATTTATGGTAGTAGCCAAAGGTACTATAGTAGTTTTAATACTGTAGCCATGATTGTAGTTACTAGGTAGTATGGTACCTCACATATATGAGGATACATGCCTCAAAGCTGCTCAGTGATGATTTAATGAAGTTGATTAAAACTCATTTACAGGTTTTGCTTTGTACTTTTATATTAAGGGTATTGTTTTTCTATGGGTGATTGAAAAATCAGTGTAGCAGTTGCAATAGGGGAAAGCTGGTAACCATTACCCAGCTTGGCTCAGAGACTGTTTGCCTGCAAGTTTACTCATGTCCATGTGTTTGAATAACCATGTAGATGTGGCAGTTGAGAATAATTGGAGTGCTTTTGTGGAAGGTGCTGTGGAAATCAACTGTTTGCCAAGGAATCTTTATCTGATTCAGATCCCTGCCTCTAACAGCCGTATATTTTCTAGAAAAAGTGTATGCATACACCATCAACAAGTGGACATGAGACAAATTTGGAATGCTTAATGGTCACTTGTAACACATAGTTTAATTAATTACATTTTTTTTATTTCTTTCCAAAGCTGTGAAGAGTATTTCTTCATAAACATCTATTTTTTTATCATAAAATCTTAAGAATATGTGACAGCTACGAGTGGTTTGCAGTTTTGGGCTTTTTTTTTTTTAAAGCTAAATGTGGAAACAAGGAAAACTTGGTGTGTTGTTTCAATAGAAGACACAAGCTACTGGAGAACAGTTGAGGGTTAAAGATGGATAGTGTAATACATCCGAATCAAAACAGTTTTGAAAGTGTGTTGGTTTTTTTTTTTTTGTTGTTAAAAAAGGGCTGTTCTGTTTCTTGTTGAAATTTTAAGCTTTTGTGTTTTGACTTCAGTAAGATATTTGATTTAGCTTAGGGTGATGTTCTGAGTATAAGAAATAATATTGTAGAAAGGAACCATTGTCCGTGTGAACAGATTAAAATTTTTTTACTTGATAGATTGCAGAAGATAGAGTGTATGGGGAATCGCCATCTCCATTATTCCAACTCCATTCATTATCCTTAACAATCATCTGGAATAATATGCAGACTCCATGAGAATACTTTTGATTTTTTTTGGTGCCAATTTCATTAAGAAGGTTGGAAAAAGTGCTATTATAGACCTACTTAATTTGGCTTCTCCTCCTACATCTGAAGAGGTATTTTAACAAAGTGAATTGTAATACTTTTGCCTACTTCAGTAAAAAAACAGTGATTTCCCCATGAAGATGGCTCTGAGAAAAGACTTAGGGTTACATCCAGGGAGTATCTTCTGTCTTTATTTTAAAAAGTGGTGAAGTCATGTGGACCTGTAAACACTGAAGTGTTGAGAGTAGGGGAGTTGCCCAACTTCAAAAAGGGTTCTGGACGACTAGAATTAGTTTAGAGAAGGGACCCAGAAGTTGTCATTTCAGATGTGCTAAATCTGTTTCTTAATGAGACTCCTAAAAGCTTACCATTCTCTGTGGCAAGCTGTATATGCTGGGAACTTCCTTGATTACCGCACAGTAAAAATACTGGTATGGAACTGTTCTCTAGTACATAAAAGTTCACACAGCAGCCTGGTCGGGCATGCAAGCTACAAGAGCTCAGATTGGAAATAAGGTGTCGATCTCTTATCTATCAGAGTAGCAAGTGTATGGGCCATTTTACAGAGATGACAATTTTCTGCCTGGAGTTTAACTTTTAACTAGACCAGGTACGAGTTCTAGATTTGGTATAGAAACTGCTGGATTTCTGATTTGTGTTAATCCATGAGAACAGAGTAGATAATCAGCTCTCCTTCTGGCCTTGAAATCACCAACCCATTGAACTTGCTGCCATTAACTCCTATTGTGTCTCTTGGATTAAACGATTATTATTTTTTTTTGTAAAAGGTGATGACATGCTATTTGTGTAGTGTGAAGAGATTCTGTCTGAATTTCTCTTAAGCTGCCCTTGTATGTTATAATCCTATTTTGTCCCACCTTACCGACAAGAAGTTCCTATTTATTTATCTAACTGGTGTTAATCTTTGGGACCTGATTTAAAGCCCACTGAAACTGATATCTGTTCCTTCCATTTATTTTGTTCCTCTGATGTGTCCTAAAACTAGAAATTGTGCTTAATAATAGGAATTCTGTTTAAAAAGGGAATGCCTGTTGGCCTTTCCAATGTGGAAGGGCAAGTACCATGTGTCCCCTTGGTCTGGCTTGAACTTGTGTGAATATGCCTGGGTTAGTCTGCAGGTGCCCATCAGCTGGGAGCTACCTGGAGGGCTGGGTGCTGCCAAACCCCTTCTGGAGCTGGCCTTGCAGGTGGCAGTTGTTGTGCCTGGTATGTGCCATGGAAGCCTGGCATGAATCTGCTTTGCACCAGGATAAGCTTGTTTTGGTGAGGATCTTCCATGTCCCCTTTCCATGTGTCTGTGGTTAATTGGTGGTTGGTAATGCAGCAGGTGTCTCTTACAGGGGGATGCAGCTCTAGGCTTACCTTTGAGAGGGTCATCCCACAGAATTGCGTAGTCCAGGCGAGGGTGGAAGGCAGACCTGTTTTTGACTGTGAGTGGAGTGATGGTTGTATAGCAGAATTTCAGGATGCTGAAACTAAAGTTTACCTCTTTTCTAACAGCCTAAGTGTTTAATTAAAAATATATTTGTTAAACATTGCATTTGATAACTACATCTGGGACATATTTCTTCTGAGGCAATATTAATATCTGACAGTAGATGCCTTTTTGTCTTTTTTCCATAGGTTTAATTTCATCTTAGTTGTTTTTCATACACTAATAGCAAGAAGCTGCCTTCTACTTCCTCTTCAGATGCAGGTTTTTTTACTTCAAGCTTTGTTAGCTGACTTAGCTGCTAGTTAAAGCAGAAAACCCCCAGGAAATACCCATGTGACCTTGACAGAGGTCAGTTGCTTCTTCGTGGTATGATGTAGCTGTAGAAGTTAAAAGCAGTGAAGGTCTTGTATGTTTGTTTCATTTTTACAAACTGTGCATAATAGGATTGAAAGGTTTGTTTAATGTGTATTTAGTGCTCATTTAGCTCACTAAGAAAATGTCAAAAGTGAAAAACCTGGGACAGAACCATCTGAAGTCATGTGCTGTGTTTTTTTCCTGCATTTGGTGTTTTCAAAACATATGTCCACTTCCAGTAATGACTTGGACCTGCTTTAATACCTGATATGCAAATATTGGCTTTACAAATCATACACTGGCTAGTAATTTTGCACTGTTTGCTCTAGAATAAATTACTCTTTATAAATATTGATGGAAGTTTTGTGTTATAGGTGAGCAAGGCATAAAGCTCACTATCAAAATTGGCATTTTAGAAAAGAATAATAGTAATAAATATTTTATCTCAATATCAAGCAGCTTTTGAACTGAGTACTGTTTATTCATGTAGTGTCAATTGGCTTCTGAAGCGACCACCAGCCTAATGTCCATTAAAGGTGATGAATTAAACTTCTGTAGTCACAGGAGAGGCTGTCTCCGCTGTAACTGAAGGATTCCAATGTATTCTTAAAACCAAAACCTTTTTCTGCCTTTCCGGATAGCTCATTGATATCTGTACCCATCAACAGAGTTCCAAAATGTATGTGTTGCATATAGGTGAAAGCAAAAGTAATTTGCACAGTTTTAATGGAACTTGTCAATATTACTCTATATAGCTTTTTCAAAATTCCTTTTAGTATTAACGTGAAACTGGGAGCATTTAATTTGCTTTGGGTTGAAATATGTCTTTTAATATGGCTCTGCTCTTCAGCTACTTCTAGAACAATTTACATTGAGTTCAATGGTGTTAACTGATTTCACAGAATAAAGCTAAATTATTTTCTGGAAGAGATTATCACATGGCACGCCTTAGTCTGTGATGTTACTGCCTTCTCTCACTCAGTTCTGTGACCTTTTCTGTGATGAAGAAAAGTAATCTCTTCTGGGGAGGTAAAACCCAAATCTCTTAGCATAGTTTGCAGTGTTGGCTTTAGATGTTTTAAGTAAGTGAACGTGTGAATTTGAAAGGATGAACCCAAGGGTGGACAGAAGGCCATAAGTGGTTGTAGTGGGTGCTGAGCCTGGCTGCAGACATATTCAGATTGTTTTAGTTAACAGATTATTTAAGGTTTATTCTTCTATTAGGCCAAATTGGCTATTTCATGGGTCCTTTTTAAGATAACTGGATTGAGGGTTCTGAATAGCTTAGGAGTTACGCTGATGAGGTGGTGAAATAACTTATCCTTAAACTGTGAAAAAAAATACTAGTTCAGCCTGTCCTACTTACAGCCATAGTGCTGATAAGATACTGAAAAGGTAGTTGCTTCAGTCTGGCTTACAGGTAGTTGTACTGAGGAAGTTTGAGGTGGGTTGCAAATAATGGAGAACTGTGCTTAGTGTTTGTCTCGTGCTATAGTATTTAGAGAGGAAAAAAAAAAAAGTAAGGGAATGTACTGAAACTTTCCTACTCTTAAAGCCCACCACCAAGTTTATTAATTGTGATTAGTCAAGTTTGTTGTAGATTAAAGCGATTTCCCCAATATTACTGGGTATATGAGTTTTCTGTATGTATGTGAGATAGTAGGAGTGGGAGGTATTAAAGGTAATGGGCTTAGGAGTGCAGTGGTGAGTGGAGGGGGCTGTAAGTTGTTCAGTGGTGGTCAAAAACTCTGTATGTGTTGGTGCAGAGGTAGAGCTGATCTACATAGACGCTGCACAGCAGGGATGGAACCAAAACCAACATTAGCTGGTTAGTCACAGCAAGTTAGTCTCTGAGACTAACAGGCTATAAGCATATTCAGCATATGGGCTAGCCTCCTTGCAAACGTGCATACAGTCACAGCATGTGCAATAGCTATCAGTTTTAACCGTAGTAAATACATGACTCTTTTGGCTAGATAAGGTGTGCTGAGCGAGCCTGAAACGGGTCCACGCTGAAGTTTTGTCCCCTGTTACAAAGCAACTGCTTCAGGCCACGTTGCTTTTTCCATTGGACTGAGCCTAACATTGTATATCCACATATGGCTCACTTAGACCAGAATTCTTGTTAATGTGTTTCTCAGTGAATCACATTTCCTTTTATTAGATGAGCTGAATTAGACCCTAGAAATTTAGATTATCTTTTTCCTTCAAAGTGCTTACAGATGAGTTGGAAGGCTGCATAAAAAAATAATTTGTTGTCGCCACCCCTTAGAATAGCTAGTTAGGCTTTTAAACCTATTTTGGTTTTGTAGGCTGCTTGCCTGGACACATGGCAGGGGGCGGGGGGGGAGTGTGGGGGAACCAACCCAGTATTTTATTTCTTTGGCAAATATCCTAATGTCTGGTGGGCAAGTTTCTACCTTTTTTTTTTTTTTTTTTTTTGTATGGAATAACTGAGAAGATCTGGGGGCGATGGCTCACCTCTCCGCGTCCTCTGTTAATATAGTGAATTCCAAATGTGGGTTGTAACTGGTGTTATCAAGAGCTTCTTCATGTTTGTAAGAAGCAGCGTTTGCTCTGCAGTCCCTTTGGAACAGGGCCTGACATATCTTGTAACGTGTTTATACTGTGCCTAACCTAATAGGATCTAGATCTTTGACTGGGGACGTGGACCGTTGTGCAAAACAAATAATAATTAGCCCAAATGTTGAAGAAGTGCCATTATTTGAGGCCCCTAGAGATCAATAAACAATTCATTGCTGTAACCATATCAACCTTCTCCTTCAAAGGGATTTTAATTGTATCATGGAAACTTCATACTTGAAAATGTGAACGCTTGTCTGTTGGGCACTCTGCTAGATGTAAGTGCATTTTGCTGGTCATTAAGGCTGTACTGTTCATACTAGGGACATGGACACTCAGTTTAGAGATCTAATTAGAAACTATGCAGAGTCATTCTTTACAACCTCTTTACCTTCATCCTGGCATAAATTATGAATTCATCAGTTTTGAGTAGAAAAAACATCCCTGTTTCCCAATAATCTGATACGCCACTTTCCAGTTGAAAACCGGGTAAACTGTTTAGCTTACTTCTGAAGAAAGCTATTTTACGCATAATGCCATGCTCACAACTGAGATGTGAATTATTTGTAGGTGGGATGATACGAAGAGGCTAGATTTTAGCCTTTTGTGGCCAGAAGGGAATTTATCTGGCATAAAGGAGATAAACTAGTTCCAGCTCCAGTAATACTTAAGAGACTAGCTACTTCATGCCAGAAAGCAATTTCTAAAGGTTTCTATGATAAAGGAATTAGCAGAGTTCTGCTACATCAGCTTCCCCAGTACAGGAGCTAGTTTATCTGTCTGGAGGGTGATGTAATTATTGGAGATTTCTACTCCTTCTTTCAATGAGAAGTTGATACAGGAGAACATCTAGTCCTACTCTGGTACATGATGGTGGAAATGGGTGAAACAAGTTGAAATCTGAAACTGTAACTGCTCAGGTAGCCTGTTTTGAAGGTAGACCTGAAGACTTTGGGTAAACATTTTAGGATTAACTTTTTGTGGCGTGTACAAGTCTGTACACATCGGGTGGTTTATGTTACGTAGGAGCCAATCAAAGTAGTGTCCTATTGATGTGGTGAAACACAAATCCCATATGACAGATGGGGATCAATGGCAGAGGGAGATTAAAGGATGGGATTCATCTCATTTAACTTTAAATAACCTCAGAAGGTGATTCATTTGACCTACCTTAGGCATCTGTCTTGGTTTGAGAGGGACTGCTCTCTGGAGGCATCAGTTCCTTTCCAGTGACTTTAAAACGTCTGGGATCACTAGATGAGACTTAATCATCAATATCTTACTGCAGTTAGTATTACTGTATTTGATTCACAGGAATATGTCAACCTTGGTAGTGCAGTAGCTTTGTGCAAAGGTCTAGGTTTAAAAAAATATTTGGAGATAAATATTTTGCTGTATAGAACAGCAAATTTGTCAGTCTACGGGGTCTGTGCAGTGCTGTCAGGAAAGAATGAACTTTATATCTAGAAGAGGAGTTCTCAATAGTAATGAAAACTACTATCAGCTCCACAGAAAAGTGGACATCTGTTCAGTAAAACTGTAAATTGTATTGGAGGTGGCAATACTTACTCATGGCTATGGGCAGTTTGTTGAAGGTGGTTTGTCTGGTCTGTGCTGATGGAAGTGGGCTTGCATGAAAGGAGGCGCCTTGCATTACTGTGAATCACAACAGTTAAGAGAAATTATTTTCTGAAATTTGAATACTGAAGCTGGTATGGAGAGAGCTGTTGGCTTTGCCAGGCTTTGGATCTTGCCTGAAGCGTGCAGGGGGAGCCAAGCAGATCTGCATAGTTGGTAGCGAGGGAAATGATCACGCTTGACAAAGTATGGGAAGGCTTGTTGTATCACTTCTCCCCTTGTCAGCAAAGCTCTTGGAGGAAAGAAGAAAAGCAGCAGTTCAGGTGTTGCTAGACTGTATGTTTTCCCCTTCTGAACTGCAGTAAGTTTTGCCCCTGAACAGGCATGGTGCTTTGGGGGTTAGCTTGGTTCTTCCTCGCCTTGCCATCCTGTGTGCTCCCTCGGCCCTTCCACCTTAACATTATTCAAGGCTATAGTTTTCGTGTGGCTTGTGACTGAGGTGAGATCATGTTTACCGAGCTTTGTGTAATTTGTACATGGAAATCTGCTCAGATGATCCTGGTAATACGCAACCCCCTTAAATTCACGGCATTGCATCTGTTTATGTGGGTATATACTGTGATGTTAAAGCTTCAGGGTGTAATTTCTTTTTTTTTTTCCAGTTAAGTGCTGTGGAAAATGAGCAGGGGAAAAATTCTGCTACATTAAGATAAATCAGAAGCTGGTAACATGGAGAATAAAATAGTATGTATATTTTAGGGTTATGTGATTTCTTCCTTTTAGAAATTGGGAATTGGCTATTGGTTTCACAGCACTGTGTGTAGTAGGGATTGTATCTTCGTGTTAGGTCTCAAGTCAAGGTAAACTAGAATAGTCTAGAAAGAAAAATCCAGTACTCCAAAAAATTATGTCACTGTAAAATGGTTGTCTTGTTGACATCTTCGGTCATGCAAATTTCTCATTCCTTTCTATTCTTCCTCCTTTGAGTTTGCAGCCAAACATGATGTTTTTATAGCTAAATGAACCTTTATAAGCTAGACATCAACTGTATATAAATGTGGAACAGTACATCTAAAATCTGTCACACTGTCAAAGTACAACTGTTTTCTCTACGAATATGGAAATTGTCACTTATCTGCATTCTGTGCCCTACTCCCCCCCCCCCCCCCCCCCCCCCCCCAATATGTTGATATTCACCCATGTGAAAGAGGTCAATTATACCCTGGCTGTTGTATAAATAATGCAGGAGTTGTCAGTAGCAGAGGAAAATTTATGTTAGAAAACTGAGGGAGTGAATAAGGAAATAAAAGCACCTTTTAATGAGGCCAGTGATCTCCCTTTCTATTTCCCTTCATGTTAAAAAAAGGTATTTAAAAAAAAGCTTTTAGCAGTTGTAGTTTGTCATCTAAGGACTGGCTTTAATAAATTTGCATTCAATCTTCTATCAGAGTATTTTGCTCTAATTGCCATTTTGATTTTTTTTTTCTCGTTTGTTGTTTGTTGTTTTGTTTTTTTTTTAATCCAGGCTTTGCTGGGAGCAGGTACTGGGTCTTTTCTCTTGGCCAGGATTGATGCTTAGCAGTGCCCGAGCTGGAGGAATACCTTGGGATCATGATGAGGCACAAAAGGGAGCGTGCATCTCTCTCTTTTTTTCTTTTTTTTTTTTTTTTTTTTGTCCCTAGCTTTATGGGAAACACTTGGAAAACACAGTGCAGTCTGGAGCCAGGCTGCCTTCAAAGTAAATTGGTTTAGGTTCATTAAAGATGGAGTCCCGAACTTTGGAACAGCTGGGGTTGGTTCTCGGTAGCTGTTGCTGGTACAGCCAGACCTGGGTGCTTGCTGGGGCACAGGCTGGGTTGGAGTTGCCATGAATTTGCCCAAGCTAAATAGCACCATGGTTGAGTGGCATGTTGGTGGCTAGTTCACCTGGGATCACTCTTTTACCACATTGCAAATGTACAGAATTTGTTTAACTTCTTGTCTCTTTCCTCCAGCTGCTGTTTCTCTTGAGTATTATTCTGAGAGAGAGAGAGGATGCTGTGGCCTTAAATTTAGTTGTGTTATAAACAACCGCACAGAGGGTCTTGCTGAGCTGACAGTTGTCTTCAGCAGAACTTGCTAGGCTGCATGTCCACTGGGTCTGTGATTCCTCCAACCAGGGCATTGACAGCAGATGAGCAGTGTACTAGTCCTTGCCTCTCACAACTAACTCTGTTTTCCAGTGGTGACGGTCTTAATGTCGTTGTTAAAACGGATACTCACAGAAGGAAGCAAAGAAAAGTATGCGTCTTTGATGAGGCTTATAACAGGACTAATAAGGAGATAAACGAGTGTCTCTGTTTTTATTTTATCAGGGAGCTGAAATTTTCCTTGTTATCTTTACTCCTTTATGATTGAGCTGTTTGTTTCCAGATGGCTCCTATACATGCAAGGATGGGGACACACATGGCCCAATCTGTTCAGCCGCAGGCCTCTCACCAAACAGCCCGAGGTGCCTGGCACACCGGCCTGTTCAGAGCAGTTTGGAGGCCCATTCTGCAGCAATTACTCTGGTGCTTTCAATTCCAGATGCAAGGGCTATGAAGCAGCATCCTTTAGTGGGAGGAAGAGATTTCAAGGTTCAGAAACTGAAATGCAAAATTGCAGCCACCCATCACTTCTTTAGTGAAACTGAATTTGTCAATGTCTCTAAGTGTGTCCACAGTACCAAAACATTCTGAACTCTGTTGTTCCAGGTGTTGGTTTGAGTAAACTATTTTTTTTCCATTCTGCTGTAGCAGAAATCTTCATGTAACATCAGGTAAGTCAAGTGAAATATGTAAATAATTAAAGGGGTTTTTTTCCACTTTTGACGAAAGTCCTCACCAGAGGAGAGAGGTGGTATGTGAAAATACAAAGTCATCACCATGTATTTAAGGGTACAGTGTCTCTCTTGCAGAGACCTTAAACACTGCTTGCTCTTTTTGTGAAACACCCAAATATCATTCTTGGATTGGCTTTACCTATGGCTGTGTTAGGATGTGAATTGACCAGGCCTTTCCCCTGCACTTGTCTTCCCTTACATGCTCCGGTCTCTCCCATGCTTTTTTAAAAACCGAGGGGAGAAGGACGGGGAGTGTAATTAAACACAGATATCTACAATAAGCTCTGGTTAGAAGGTAAATAATACTTAATATACTGGAAAACCTAACAGCTGTCCTGCATATAATCAAAAGACAACTATCATTAATAAAATAGACAAGGTGATTAGATACCACCCTATTGACCCTATGTTTATTACTGATTTGATGGGTTAAGGTCTGGGTTTCTGAGTGCTCCCATCGTGTTCTCACTGAAAGTGTGGTAGTGGTTGGGTAAGCCCTGAAGTCCCTATGGTAAGGCACTCATCCTATACAGTGCTCTGTATGTGAATCTCTGAGTGTCACTGCATCCCTCGGATGCTGAAGTGATCTGTACCAAGTGAAAATCTACTCTTGAATAAAGGCAACTAAACCCCAAACCAGACCATCTGAAATAAAAGCAGGAGATACTGCTATCAAATGGCTACTGTGTGTAGACTTAATTTTTCTGGGGGAGATGTTGGAGAAGCTTCTTACTGTACCCAGTTATTTTTTGTATGAGAAATGTGTCATATCTGAGCTGAGGGTCTCGTCAGACAACACATTATTGACGTGTCTGCTCGTGAAGGTATACCAGAGAGATTAAGAGAATTCTATGAAATATTTCAAATAGCTTATGAAAAGGGAATAACTCCTTAGTTTTCTAAATAACTTTAAATATCTCTGCAACTTTAATTGTTTAAATGGTGTAGTCTAAGCAATGCTATTGCACCCTAGCACTTCTCATTATGGTTTATCGGCAAATGTGTGGGTTTTTTTCTGAAACCTTAGTCACCTGGTCATTATCGCAGCAAGATTTTGTGTCGGCTTGTGGGGTTTAAATTTTCTGAAGTTTGTTTAGAAACTTTAACTTGGAAATCAAAGGTGTGGTTTACCTCCACTGTATTATAGTGGTATTTAAAAATAACTGTAAATGTGTAGGTTTAGAGGGCTGTCACCTCAAATAGTAGCTGCAGAAGGAAGTAGTAGTCCCATGTGGAAAACATTATCGTTGGTCACATGGTCTAAACACTTCAGAGCATGCTCAGCTTTTTTCAGACCCCTTAATACTGAACACTGGTAAATAAAGCATTTGGAAATAAATTTCTGTTGCTGAAGTGGCTTTAGTTTCTGTTGAACAGCACAAAACCAATTGTTACTCAAGTCACTTGGTGACACTGGACACTTCAGACATACCAATCTTTGTCAAAATGAGTAGTCATTTTTAATTCTGCATGTTATAGAAAAGAATATAACCCTCTAAATTGTTCCTGTCCATACTTGTAATGAACAGCATTGTGCAAACTAGAGTTCATTAAAACTTCCAAATTCCTTTTACGCAAGTAATTGGACCTTAAGATTACTAACTTTATTGTGGGGCAGAATGTCTTAATATTGTCTGTTGACATCTGTGTACTAAAAGCATAAGTAGTTAATACTTCAAGAATGTCAAGATAGTGGGTTTTTTTCCTGCCCTTTATGTTTTGACTGACCTGATTTCATTGTAACATTCACAGAAATAGGCAATTGACATGGAAGGAGGAGGGGAACATGTGCAAGCTGCAAGAGAAACTTGGAGCTATATAGAAACCCGACGCAAAATAGTATCTCCAACTTTTACATGGAAACTTTTCTATACTCTTTCAGTTTTCAGTAGATTATGGTTTTGGAAGAAAAAATAAGTTATACTGACAATAGCAATGATAATGTTATGTAAGAAGTTCAAAGAATAGAAGAAAAACTGCACAGAGGTTTCTTTCCATAGTAGAAGATAGTGGCGTATTATTCCATTCAATTTCAGGTTGTGCTTCGTTGCTTTCAAAATAGACCTACTTGGGAAACATGCCCAAACTCAAGATGGGGTCAATGCGTTACTGTGATTATTTTGTTGTTGAAGAGCTCTTTCTGCCAGAGAAAGAACTATCTAAGACAGATGCTACTGTGACAAACAGCTTGATAATCACTACAATAGATGCTTTAATGTGATAAGAATGTGTCAAGATCATAAATACTTCACAATTGTACTTTAACCTGGCAGGTAGCTAAACATGCACAGCTGCCTGGTCAGTCCCCCGCACCCCTTGGATAATTGGGGAGAATTGAGGATGGGGGGGAAAGCAAAATTCATGTGTTGAGATAAAGACAGTTTAATGGGGCAGAAAAGGAAGGGAAATAATAATGAAAAAATAATTAGAAGATACAAAATAAGTGATGCACAATGCAGTTGCTTACCACCTGCTGACCAACACCCAGCCAGTTCCTGGCCAGCTTTCCCCCTGGTTTATATACTGAGAGTGATATCAGATGGCATAGAACATCCCTTTGGGCAGTTTGGGTCAGCTGTCCCAGCTGTGTCCCCTACCAGCTTCTTGTGCCCCCCCCAGCCCACTGGCTGGTGGGTTGGTGTGAGAAGCTGAAAAGTCCTTGACGTAGTGTAAACATGGCTTACAAACAACTAAAACATCAGTGTGTTACCAACATTACTCTCATCCTAAATCCAAAATGCAGCACTGTACCAGCTACTAGGAAGAAAATTAATTCTGTCCCAAGTGAAACCAGGACACAGTCCTGTCCATCTTAAGCATATATGAGAGGCAATACTTGACCGAAGATCTTTCCTAGTTTTTGGGGTAGAGGGCGAAACTGCATAGCTAAGTTGTTGTTACTGTTTAAGCAGGTCAGGATTTGTAAATGACCAGCCCTACTGACAGTGCACAGCTTGAAGCACATTTGGAAGTGCCTCATTTTCAGCATGTGCTGAGCATGCATCCTGCTAAAACAGGCTTTGTCCACACTTGACCCAAAGGCAAATTGTATTTGTGTTGTAGACACTGTGAGACAGAGGGACTCTGACCACATGACTGATATGACTATAGGGAAAGCTGCCTGATGGAAAGCCTGATCCTGTGTTATAGGCCTGTCTTCCCCATCTCATCCATACTTTGCTAGACCAATACTGTGGCTTTTAGGAGTGCTTTCAATTTGGCACCAAGCCCTTTGTCTTCTCAGTACCCACTGAGTAGATGCATATGAAAGTATTACTGTAAATTTTGGTACGTCTGTTAAGGGTGACGTTTTATCATCAGAAGACAGAGAAGAAAGGGATACTTTGTTGTCACCATTTTAGGATGAGGAATCATCCTTTAACGCTGGAGCTTTTCCCCTGTTGCCTACAGTGAGAGCCACAGCACCGACTGTTGGTCTAGGAGGATGCAATATCTATGTTTAAAAAAAAAAACAAAAAGAAATAATTTCCACCATTTTAGGGGGAGAAAGTTAAATGGAATTTTTAACATGTTCGTTTGGGTAAGCATTCTTCAAGATTTTTTTCTAGTATAGCTCTGAAAGCAAATAGATGGTTATCAACTTCTGTTCAGCAAGAAGAGTTACTTCAGGGTAACTTTTTGTGATAAAAGGCTTTGTGGAGGGTTGTACTGAAAGTGTCAACAAGTTGAGAAATGAGGCAATAAGGTACTTTTTTGTAACTTACATGTATGGTTTGATTCTGGGGTTTTATAATACAAATATTGCTAATCTTTTTATTACGCTTATGTCTCTTGAAATTTGGGTGTAGTGTCTTAAAGCATGATACTGACGATGGTTTTGAGTCTTGAATAAGGAAAAAAAAATCAAACTAATGAGTTTGGTTCAATAGCGGTTGTAGCATGACCATTCTACTGTATCTGATTTTTTTTTTTTTTTAAATTTGCTCAATCTTCCAAACTTTGGTGTGTGTTTTACTTTGTCTAATCATGGCTTGGAAACTTCTTTATGCACAGTGGTCTAAAAAATGGACTAAGTAGGTTTCTATTTAGTATCACAGAATGCTGTTGAGTAAAGATGAAAAACATATCCATAGTACTTTGGGATCAGGATACATATGTCTTGTGTCAATATAACTTTTGTCTCTATTCATACTTGTAGCTGATGTGTGTGCTTCTCTTGGTATTCAGGTACGGATTCTCATACAATACTTCAGTTCTGCAAATCTGAATGGTTATCTAAGTATCCTAAGGAACAAATAAAACACAAACTGCATGGTGACATAAAGTGTTACTAAGAGGTTTCTGCTGAGTACCTTTCAGTGCCCTGCTGTTTACATGATCACTTAATGGGATCCAGAGAGACCAGCCATTAAGCATTTTTTCTTAAAGTCTTGGAAGCAGGATACCTACTGGTGCACCAAAACAGATTTCTGAAAATTGTGTACAGTCTCAGCAGAAATCTCTTGCTCATGCTTCTTTTCTTTCTGACTGCCTATATGATACCGTGAATCCCACATATATAAGTAATAGTGTTACTGCTTTTGCTGAGTTGAACGTGCATGCATGACTGTAAATCTATAGATCGATGTACAGTCTGTTATTTACATTATTATTGCACAACTTGCACATGCTTTTAACCTGGCATGGTTGTTCCCTCGCCCCAGCCCTGGGCATGTCTTTGCTATTCTTAGGAGCCTGTACCTTCCATCATATTCTCTGTCATTCTGTATTTGTGGGAGAGAACTAAGAGATGCTAAATCAGTGTCATTTAGCCAGGATAACTCAGGAGTGTCCTTGAATTATCATCTTGGGTAGCCATACTTTGAGCATTTAAGTATTATGCATGCCTCTCCCATTCCTCAGAGCTGAGCCTTTGACTATAAAGTTTTTATAGATGTACAGACTTGAGGGTGAGTATGGAAATACGTGTATGTAAATAGGTGTGCATTTGCATGGATATTTTGTATCCTTAAGGATAGTGTGAACATGTGTAACTAATCTGTTCAAATTACCTGTATTAACTGTCCTTCAGTGAAGTTAGAACGAAAAGGCTGGAACAACTAATGCTTTAGAGCTGCCAAATTACTTTTTTATGCAAATAAAGTGTTATTTCAATAAAACATGTGAAGAAGCAACTACAAAGACTATAAATTGATAGTTGTAATGCCAGTGTTGAGCACCAAAAACCCAAAGATGCCTATCAAGCATTATCCCTTGTCACTTGCTATTTTTTCCTAGAGATTTCCAAGCTCTTCTCAGCATCAACGCATGCTGAAACCTTTTTTTTTTTTTTTTTTTTTTGACAATTCTGCTGGTGGAGCAGGGTCAGATCTCAGGTGTGAGAATACTATAAAATTCTGAGGAATAACAGCGCAACAAACAATTCCCCCATGTTCCCAGAGTTCCCTCAGGCTTTTGTTCCTAGTGGTAGCAAGAATACTTCAGAAAATAGTTGCAAAGGTTTAAGTGATAACTTCCACTAATAGTGAAAGACCTTAATAACTCATTATAGTCAAAGAAAAGAAACCAAAACCAGACAGCCTACTCTGTTTTTTGTTTTTGTTTTTTTTTTCTTTGACCTGCCTCTACCAGGACCCTGGTCCCTAACAACATAGTAAGCAATCAAATAGTGAGGTGATCCTGAAAAAAATATACTTATCTTGCCATTAGGCACTTGTCAGCTAGTATGGAATTTAGAAACTTAGCACAGGATCCCTAACTCCATATAGATTGAGGTGAGCATCTCAGAACAGATTTTCCAAAAGCTGGAATGGTAATTATCAATGCTGCAAAATGCTGTAAAGACACTTCCCATTTGGTGCTGCGGCCTAGCTCCTGTCATTGGGTTGTCTGCAAGTGTCCTCAATGACTTGGGTTTCTGAGTCCTTTTCTGAAAATAAGTACGTTTATATCATTTCCATAAAGATATCTTTGTCTGCTTTCCCTTCCCTAAGGAAGGAGGAGATAGTGGTGAATATTCTTCATACAGTGATCTGTTCCTTCAAATCTGTTCTCTCCCAGAAGGAATTTAAATGAAGATACTTGGCTTTCCAGTCTTGTTCTTAGGTTTGTTTCTTTATCCGGCGTCTTAAAAACATAAAAAATAAAATACATAAGTGGTCACTGTTTCTTTATTAATTAGAACGGAAGATAGATTCCTCTTACTTCCTCATCTGGCTGTGTTTTTGTATTAAAAAGTATTGCCTACAGGTGAGTTCTGTAAATACTTAAAGCCTACCCCTAGCATACCCTCAGGAGGTAGGTCGGTAAATGAATGCTTAGTGTAGGTGTCCCAAGAGGGTGGGAATGCCAGAAGACAAACCTTGGAAAACAGAAGCAGTTTTGACACATTCAGAAATTTTGAGAAGTATAGAGTGTAACTGAAAGATGTAGGTGCCAAACACTTTGGTGAGAAGATCAGTAATTGCATTCCTGACCTGTCATCAATTTCTGAAGTTTTCATATGCAATGTTTAAAATTCTTTGTGGCCTTAAGGATATTTTAACAAAGAAACCAAAAGAAGTTAGTCTGGAAAAGCAAGCAAGTAAAAAAGATCTGTTGTGCATTTAGTTCCTGTAAAGAATAAACCTCAGTAGAAGTTGAGTATCTCCAATACTCGGCAGTTTCAGCATGTAGACCAAAGAAGTCTGAAGTAAATTGGACTGGGATTCAAGATGAACTTTTGGAACTGCAGCATGAATAAGAAAGGGTTGAGTTAAATATATTCTCTGTCTTCTCTTCAGGAAGAAGTACATTACGAGTCTACATCTGTTTCAATAAAACTTGGAAGCTTTAGCCAATGTAAGTCTAGCAAATAATACGCCAAAGAAAAAGTGGTTAGAAGTGTGGAATGTCATAATTTAGCAGTTAATAGTTCTGATGACATATGTTGTTTCTTGTCATGTTGCTCATAATTTGAGATGTTCGATGTCTAGCTTTGCTGTCTTGTTTTTATGAGATACTTAAACCCTACAGATTTAATGAAATCTCTCTAGACCGTGCAGTAGAAAGAAGCTTTTTTTAATGTGCCTGAGACTTATGTAATATGAAAGAAGTTGAAAAATTGTTTATATCAGTCAGATTAGAATGCAAGTTCACAAATTTTTAACTTCATAAAAGCAGAATAATTTATTGGTATATGACTGTCAGTTTCTAAAATGTTCAATTTAACAAATACTTGACTTCAACTTCCTCAGTTTCTTGCTATTATGGATTTTCTCTGTGCGGTTTTTCCAGGAAAATTTCACAAAATCAGGTGAATATAGGGAGTAGAGTTATTGTGCATATTTCAGGGAGTTATCACTGGCTAAATGCTAAAGTAGAAAGGGAAACTAAAAGTGGTGATTGGAGACAAACCTTAAACAGAGTGTGTGAGGGGAAGAATGCAGATACATAAAATAAAGTATGTATCTTACTATTTGGTAGCATTGCTTGAAAGGATGTTGTGGTTTTCAAGTTGAGTAAAAAAACAGCGTTACATGTGAACAGATAAACTTGTGTTCCTCAGGTTTGTGGGTCATTATTTAAAGTACAGGTATTCCAGAGGGGCATCTGAACCAGCACTGAGGCTGCTCACAGCCGTGGGAACATGTGGGCCTTGAGAACGGGATACGGTGGGTGTACGATGTACATGGTGAGTGAGGAGAGCAGCAGGTGGGCAGTGCTCCCTGAGGGGGCCAGGCAGCAGGGAGGTGAGAGCTGCGGTGCTGTGAGCCTTACTGTGCAGAAATGTAGAGGAAGTGGTAAAGTTAATACCAGAACGGTTTTGGTGGTGGATTTTCTTCCTGCGTGGATACCTGTCTCCATTATGAAAGATCCCAGTACAGCCTTAAATTATGGGTTAGATCCCTCTACAATTATTCTTACATTACAAAACTAAGACTTTTAAAATTTATCTTGGAGAAGAAGTCTCAACTAACCCACTCAAACAGCACCTGTAGTTTTACTGGGACTTTGATGGATAGTTTAAACAATTTTAGAAAACTTGTAACACTTTATTATAAAAAGCATAGAAGTATGTTCATGGCACTGATCTGTTCTTTGTAACCCTTGATCATTAATGATTTATTCCTTGTGGTTTCCAGACACTAGCTGTATGTATAGGAGCATGTGTTGAGCATCGTGGAGAAAGTTGAGCTGATTTTTCCCGAGTTCCTTAGCTCCTTTAAGAGTATTTATTAAAAATAATGAATTAGACCTAAAATATGAAACTGGCTGATAATTTTGTTTCACTGATTATTTTAGATGTTTATCTGCTTTTTGATTTGGGGACTAGAAACCCTGTTACGTGATGAAAAATCGTGCCGTCGTGATTCATGGAATTTTAAGTGTTTCGGGGAAAACCCCAACTTGGTATTAAAATTATCATGCTGTAGTTTGAATGTGGAACGTGTAGAAAAGGATCACTTGGAAATGTAGGAATAGAGCTATAGTAAATGCTTCTGTTAATCCAAAATCTTAGTGTAAGGAATAAAAACGA
Organism: Falco biarmicus; assembly: GCF_023638135.1. Taxonomy (NCBI): domain Eukaryota; kingdom Metazoa; phylum Chordata; class Aves; order Falconiformes; family Falconidae; genus Falco; species Falco biarmicus. Next base: position 31,727,783 of record NC_079292.1, on the reverse strand, counting down.
ATTGATTTTTCAGACTAGCCAACTGCTGTACCTGCCTGCTACTGTAGCAGTATACATCTCCAGCATACACAACTGAAATACGTCACATGAAAGTTTCAGCTAAACAGAGTTCAATTAATAGGAGTCACTGTGTATGCTGTTCACTCCCACAATTGCATATTGATCTGTTTGTGATTCTAATGCTCAGTAATGACTTCACGCTTCTGTCATTGCCACCTACACCCTGGCAAACTCAGTGTTGCATCTGGGCACATTAAAAAGGCTGCTAGCCAATTTCTTTTTTCTTGCTGTGACAGGTTCAGGTTGAATAACAGCTTCTAAAAACTTGCTATATTACTGGTGGGAATTACGTGTTAAAGTAAAAGCTGTATCCAGTCATTTTGGTGGGCTCATGTATAAACCCGACATTTGACTGTAGCTGTTTCTTAGCGTTTATCGATTCAGAAGTCTTTGCTGTGTTCTGTCAATGAATAAAAGTTGAAACAGTTACTGTAATATGAATAAGTTCATTAAAATAATCAGTACAGTGTTAGTAGTAATTTGGAAGTATTTCTAATAAATGTGTCTGGCAAGTCCGAATTAGTTTCTTTTTCCCCATGAACTCAGTGGCAAAGCAATGAGAACATGCCCAGTCTGGGAGCTGTGTCCCACCAAAGCAGTTAATAGCCACTCTATCTTGTTGTTCATATATTAGTTATGATAGTTATAGTTAGTTACAACTTGTGGCAACAGTTAATCTTCTCTAGTGAGCCCTAGGTATGGAAACTGCATATCCCGTTTCTCCCGAGCTTGTGCTTTCCCTGCAGCTGCCCAGCCAGTGTGTGGAGGGAGCCTGTCCCCACTGTTAGTCTAAAGGTGGTGGCACCAACCTGGAGGCAGATGCCATTCTTAGAGATGAAGAGTTGTAGGAAGAGGTGAAGTGCCTGGTCAAAAGTATTTCAGCTTGGAGGCAGCGAATGTGAGTCAGGGAAGTAGGAAGGAAAGGGGAATGGATTTGGGAGCAAGTGATGGAAAGGAAGGGATGGAGGCATTTGTCTGCTTCATTTACTACAGTTTCCTATTACCGCAGCAAATGAAGCTGGAATTCTACTGACAATCTCCTTTTACTACATAACCCAAATTAATCCCCAGAGCATCCTGTGCACTAAATGAAGCAGGATCCTGTGGAGAAAAATAGTAGAGCCTTAAAAAAAGCAGCAAACGACCAACCAAACCTGAAGACTGTGTTGCACTAGGGGGCTGAATTAATTTTGCACTAGCAATCTCACTTATTTTCTTAACTTTAAAGTACTTATCTTAGCAATCACAGCAGTACTTTAAGTTTGGGGGAGAAGTGGGTTGTGATAAATATAGACAAATCATATACACAACTGTATAGAGTATGCAGGAAACATTCAACCTACTGTATTCCCATGGAAGCACAACTCTTCCTGACCTCATTGTGTCATTGATTTGAGGAGACAATTTGCCTACTACTTAATCATTTTTGCTTTCAAAATACTATGAAAAGAATAGACTCACAAGCAGGGATCAAAGAAGGGGGTTTCTTAAAGAGGGAATTGAAGAAGGGAGATAACTTGCAAAATGGCTGTTAGTTACCATGAAAATTATTTATAAATCCTAGCAGATCTTTTCAGCCATTTCATCTATGTTATGTAAATTGCTATTGCTTCCAGGTGTGTTGACCCACCTAGCAGTCTATGAGTGAGTGCGTTTTGTGAATTATTTAATAGTTGGATTACAAATATTAATCATAAAAAGGACTGAAGCATTTTCTTAGAACACTTTTTGAATCTGGAGCTTTGTTTGCAGGTCTCTTAATGCAGCCTGGGACTGTAACTAATAGGTGCGCATAAAGAAAAGCATTTCACTCTGCAGCCTTTTCCGCCCACATCTTTAGGGTTGCTGGAAATCCTATCTGTCAGCTAAAATGATGTTAAAGTTCTGTGCTGTTCTATAATCTAAATATGACAGCGAGCAGGATTAGCAGGAGCTGTTCAAATGTGATAAAATAAATGAATAAAAATGAGTTGAAGAGGAAAGCATGATATTAGTGGAACATGACCCAATTATATATGTAAAAATATACTCAACAAAATAGGTCAGAAATACTTGACTAGATGCATTTACATACTATTTGAATGTGGAGTCTCTGTGTAACTATAATAGTATTATATAAGATTTTGATATCTGTGTATATTTTTCTATAATGACTCCATAAATATATGTAATTGAAGTGAGACGCTGCAGTCTGACTCTTTTTTTTTTTTTTTTTTTTTTTTTTTTTTTTTTTTTTTTTTTTTTTTCCCCTAGAATATGAAAATACGTAAACCAGAGTGTCAGGTTCTTGCATTGATGCAGACTTCATATTGCTGCTGCTTTCTTTTCCAAAACTCTTGACAATAAAATTTCAGTAGGTAATTTCTATAAATTGAGTAAACAACTTTGCTGATCTTGAAATACCTGGGGTACAACAGAAAGAAAAATTAAGTTAATTCTTCCAATAATGATTATACCTCAGAAACAAGCTTCAATAGTGCTTCTAAATTAATACGACAGTCTCAAAAGGTAGGCATAGCTTCCTAAGCAAGAGGTTGAAGGTAATTCTTAACTCTCCAATTGTATCATGATTTTTTTTTATATATTGAAGAAATGTTAAATTAATAAGCTAATTTAAAGAGGCAACATGAACAGCTTAGCATTTGAAGTTGTTACCCAGCTCTTCTGGCAATATTAAGATATATTACAATCTGCTGCTCTCTTTTGCTAATGATAGTAAATGAAATCACTTCTCTGATGTGGGCTGAAAAAGAGATGTTCAGATCAGATGCAGCTAGATATATTTTGTTCCCTTATTGTCTCAGAATGTGAATGACCCTTCTCTGTATGTTGATCAGAAAGGTCTAATTTTTGTAATCTTAAAATTGCAATATCTTTCAATGTTTTCAGGTAACCAGAACTATTACCATTAATTGAAGAACATAGTAAATTAGAAATTTATAGGGCATTTGCTAGGATTTGTTTTAAAATCTGGACTTATTTTCTTTGCTCTATAAATAAAAGCAGTCTGAAGATCAGTGTCTTTAAAATAGCCATTGAACTTAGTCAGAATTAGTTGAACAAGCAAGTGACCTTTTAGTGTATTATGAAGCTAGTTGAAAATGGTCTTTAAATCCTGCTTTATCTTTCTTCAGCTAAAGAAAGCTCACAATTAGAGGCTGGGTTAACTCTTTCCTCAAGAAAGGTGAGAGCAAAGAAGACAGCAATGAACACAAGAGAACAGTAGTAGGAAGAAGGAAATTTATTCTATCAGTCTGTTAAAAACTGAGCAACATGGATTGCTTTTATAGATAAGACTTCTTCTAATGTAAGGAGGCCTTAAAATATTAGTACTAGTAAACTCCCATGTCCTGTGTTACATGTTCTTTTTGAAACATCCAGAAGAGGAATATACTTTATTGTTTTATGGATGACTATTTAGAATAACTAGCTATGGCTAAGAAACAAGGTTTATATTTAAAATAAGTTTTTCACAGCTTCATTCTAACTTGGTGTCATTGGAAATACTTTACCAGATGGTACAAATCTATAGGAATTTATTATCTTATCCACTGGAAATCTAGATACTAATAATGCATGGTCTCTTTCTGGTGTAAATTTAGTGAACTGTAAATAATTACAGCAGGCAGAGGTCATGTTTGATTGTTAATAGACATCACACCAATTTTATGAAATGTATGTTTTAGAAGTGACTTCCTCCAGTTATACCAGAACTGGTATGTATTTGTCCAGTGACATAATTTTTCTCCCCACATATAATAAACTGTACAGTATGCAATGGTTTTCTTGTGAGGCTGTATCTAGAAGGAGTCATCCTCCACCGGAGTGGCAGGGGTGCTGACCTAAAGTAACTCGGCTTGGGCAGCCCTCGAACCTTCCCTCCTCCCTTTCTCACCTGCCTTTGTGGTCCTGCTCTCTCACGCCGTTTCTTGCTCTTGTATGACCAGATGGTAAGTCAGTTTAAAGAACTGAGCCAACAGAAAGTGGATCCAGGAGAGGAAAATAGTAATTATTTTGGCTGGCTCAGGTCACTGAGCTTGCTCATAACCTACTCATTTGAGCGTGAGTGCCAACGCAAAGGAGGAGGCATGACTGCACGGCCAAGGGCAGGGGGAAGAGCAGGAGGCTGGAGGCCTTTGTTTAGATGCTGCTGTGGGGCTGGGCAGTTAGTAGTAACTTTCTAGATGAGATGAAGGGCTAATAGCAGTCAGGATTGGTTTTCCTTGTTATGCGGTTGGGGAGGGAAGGGAGATGACTGTTTCTCCTTGTTGCAAATCTACATTTAACAGTGTCTAATAGAGCGGAGTACACTTACTCTTTTATTGCTAAATCCTGCCTGTTGAAAAGGTTGGTTTGGCACTTATCTTTAAGAAAGTACCTCGCATTACATTTGGGATATCACACTTTCCCAGTCTGGCATTCTCAAATGTCTTCCCCTGCATTACTGCATCTGTAAAGAATCCTTTTATATTTTTATCTTTTTTTTTATAGTCATTCTTCCCATTGCAGTACATGGAGAGACTAATAACTTAGAAGTACATTCATGCGTAAAGTAAATATAGTATTCCTTTCTGTGATGTATCCTGGCCATGTTATCGATCCAGGCATTAGCGTAGGGTACTAGGAAACTCGGCAGTTGATGGTGCAAAGCATGAATTTGAAGGGAACTCCAGACTTCACGCCTTGATACGGTTTGTTGTAAATGCAGATACATATTTAGAAAGATGGAGGAAAAGATGAAGTTCTTGCCAGTACTGTCAGATGTCACCTAATAAAATTGCTGATTTCAGGTGACTGGTAATGAGTGTGCTCACACAATGCAAATGGTCAGAGTCACTTCTGTTCACTGGTCTTTCACTTGTCTCAGTAGAGAACTGGGATTCTTGGCTTCGGACCATGTGCACAGTAGAAGAAACAAGATAAATAAACAGCTTTTTATCAACAAAATTTCAGTTTCCAGGCTTTGTTCTCAGGAGAAACTTGCATGAGCCATTCCTTTATTTATTCTACCTTGTTGTACAAATATTAAATGTTTACTGTGCTAGGAATGTCAACATCTTCTAGTAACATTCTTAGCAGAAGCTCTACTGTGTCCATGTTTTAGTTGAATTTGAGTCCAACTCAATAATTGTTATCAGACAGGCTTAAAATCAATGGTAGTTGTGTTTCTAAAAGACTTTTGCATCAGAGCCTTTGAGTTTAGCAGTTAACACTTCCTACCGCTGCATTCATGTCGCATGTGCTCATTACCAGAATGATTAGGATTTCTTTTGCTGTTGGACACCTGTGGTTTGGTTTTGGGGTTTTGTATTATTCAGGGTATTGGAAAGTTTGCATTTGCCGTGAACTTGACCATTGACCTCATCTTTCTGAGACTTGCCATTATAGAGGAGGAACAAGATAACTGAGAAGTAGAGGGCACAAAAGGTGGACCTGAGCAGGGATACATGGGAATGAATAATCCTAAATTATTCTGTAAGACTGCTTTTTTCTTTGGATGAGGGGAATCTAGAAATTTTCTTTTAAGTTTAATGTGATGACATTAAAAAGTCATTACTTGGAAACCAGTGAACTAGATCGCATACCTGCTGTTGCTTCACCTGGGGGAAAACTAATTTGGAGATGTCTTGTCACAGGTATCTCAAAATAACTGGGCATTCTTTATAATAATGTTCTGCACTTACAATTTTATTTATAAGTTTTATATGACATTTGAAAGCCTGACAGATGCTGAATTCTAACACCCCAACTTCAAGGTGTGATCTCTTTGCTCCATCCATGTCATGAGATGTCAGCTCTCTGAAAGTCACATCCACTGGTGTTTCTGGCTCTGCACTCCAATGAAGCACTCAAACTAGGATTAAATAAGTAGCAATAGATTTTAACTTTTTGAAGGCTATCTGCTGAATTCCTTGCAGGTTTGGGAACAGACTGTTTTTGAGTCCCCATTTCAAAGACTTTTCCACTTAGTCTTATCTGTGTTGAAGCATTTAACAAATACAGTGACATAAGCCTTGCAAATACCTATCGGAGCAAGCATGTGCTATTAGCCCTGGCTTAACAGATGGCTAATCTTAGAATATGTGCTTGTTTCCTTGTTACTAGTACTACAGACAGCTTTGCCAGTGTTGAGTAACTCCTGTCTGGTAAAACTGGGGCTGTGGTTCGCATCTTCAGCTGCTGTTCTTCTGAAGCCAATGTTTAACTAGTTATTGAGTAAGTTGTCCCTCATGTTCAGCTGTCTAACATCCATACTGAAATTAAAATGAGATGCTTTGCTATTCAATAAAATGAAAAAAAAAAAAACCCCACCCTATATTACTGAATAAATCTACTAAAGTTTTCTGCAGTGATTTTTTTTTTTTTTTTAAGATCATCTTGAAACTTTCAAAAGCTGACAGACCCTGAAGATATCTGTGGCTTAAATTATTGGGAGACAATATTTTATTAAGCTAAGCTGTAGGCATTTCATCTAGGTAAGAACCTTCCTAAAATGAACTTTGGTAATGTTACCTATCAGAAGCCCTGACAGAGCTACTGGCTGCCTGGCAGTGAAAGAACTAGGTCAAATAAAATGTTTCTAAAAAAAATTAACAGGAAAACAGGGAAAGGAGCACCTCTTCTAGGAAGAGCCATTTGAGGTATGCCATGGTCTTGCATATTTTTGTTACCTGGTTTGTTTTACAAAAGCTGTAGGTACTGACTTAGGCTTAAAGAGTCTGGAAGAGGAGAAAGCGGGAATGTATCTTGAGCAATGTGGCATCAGGGTTTTTTTGGGGGAATTGTTTTTCTTCTGTGTGTTAAACCCCCACCCCTGGGTATTTTGGTGCTGTATGTTTCTTTTCCATCTATGGAGGAAATCTACAAAATTGGAGGCTTAAAATAAAAAAAAAAAAAGTTTGGCTCTGCAAAGCTAAAAAGCAGCTTTGTGATGTCATGTAGGCCAGGGCATGAGAGACGGTTGAAAACTGCTTGTGGTTCTGCTTTGTCTATATGGCTCATGGTTATTAGTGCCTTTTATCTCATAGACCATTTGACTGAGTACTCACATTGAGAGTGGTTCTTAATGGAAGATGGTGAACGTTTATCTTGCTGTGTTTGGACAGTGAGTCTCATAAAACGGATGAGAACAATACGGTGTTGGCAGTGATTGATTTAAGACTTGGGATCCTTCCTCGTTTTTTATTTTTGGCAAACAGAAAATATTGATATTACTGAAGTTTTCATCCCTTAGACGAGGGAGGAAACAGGCACTGTAAACCCAAGCTGAAGCTTGGGTTGCGCTGGTGCAAGAGGTCTATTTTCCATGCAGTGGTGAAGTGGCCATGAGGTGCCGGTCAGGACAGACATCTCCGCATCAGACCAGCTGACCTGTTGGTGAGTGCCTCCCTGTGAAGCTGATTCATCTTCACCTTGAGAGTGAAATGTGCAAAGCCAGCAGAATTATCATCCAAGTCCTGCATAAATGCTAATCCAAAGACTTATGCATGAGCTTAGCAATTTATTTAAAACACTTACTAAAACAGTTCCTTTAAAAAATTCATTAATGTTTTAAAATTGATGTTGTTTTTTTAAGAACAAGTTAGTATGCAGAAATTAAAACTAAAACCTTCTTCTCTTTCAGTAATTCCTTTTATTCAGTTTTGTAGCAGTACCAGGCTGACAGACTACTTTAAAATTCAGAAGTATACATGGAATTTGGAAACAGGACAATTTGTTCATATCTTCTTCTTTATTCCTTTCTTCTCATTGTCATTTCTGTTTTTTCATTAGTAAAATGGGATTGTTAAAGCATTGCTAATAACAATGTTGTTAATGCTCCTTGTTTTAAAACATTTTGTTCCACTCACACCAAGCTGAAATGGGTTGTAGAATGAGATTGTAACTAGAAACATCTAATTACCATCAATACTTATATTTTCTGTCACAAGAAAGATGGAGATCAATCCAAAACATAACGATGTCTTCTCTGCCCTCTGTCCTCGGAGGTCTGGTTGCAAGGTTCCACTGAAGATATGGGTGGTGTTATACCTGGTGTCAATTATTAGTTGACTGAAGTCTAATTTATGTACACTGATAGTTGGTTTCAGATAGTGGATTATTAGCTCAAGGAATAATGTTTAAAATCTTAATAGGCCAGTGTTTTTACTGACTTGGCCTGATAGTGGCATTTTCTCACAGTGAATATAACATTTTGTGCTAAGTGTTGTTTTAGTGTGTGTGTATATTTGCAACTTGAATTACAAAGAATCAGTGCTGTATCTGCTGAGGTCTGTAGCTCTACTGGAAACTTATGGGGCTTTTTATAAATGGGGGAAATTGCTTACCTTTGGATTAAAGAGAAGAGCCTTTATTGTTAAAGGTTGAAAGGAAGACAGCTTTCCTCAAAAGCCAACTTCTCTTTGAAGAAAATACTACAGAATTTCATATTGCCATCACGGTACAAATAGTGAGCCCTGGGGTAGGTATCAGCAACAAGGACACCAAAGCTCTTAACGGTAGGGAAATGGTAGACAGACCCTGCTCTTCAAACAGCAGTTACCAGGCTCAGCGTGGCTGCTGCTCTTTGCAACACTGCTACCCCTTCAACGTGAAAATCGTTACAATACACTATTGTTTGAAATACAAAATAGCTTGCAAAGAAGTTATCAATGCTGTATCTGCTTATAAGATTGTAGTTTTGGACTCCCAGGTTTACAGTGCAGCACTGAAGAACAAAATAATGGTTGTAGTTCATTAGTTCATAAATCCTCATCTGACGCTGCATGGGTTTTTGAACTACACTTGAGACTGTTCTACTTATTTTAAGTTCGCATATTTCCATCACACCCACCTTTTATCCAGCCATCCTCTGACAACTTTATTTCGGTTAACACTTCAAGTTGTAATTTGGGCTGCTGACTTACTGGTGAATGTTTGGATTTATAAAATAGTACCTTTTATTCATATTTAATTTCAGCCCATTTAAAGCCTGTCTCTCAGCAAAGAACCACACCTTCTTTCCAGTCTGTAAATCTGTCACTTGTATTGGGTCTGACCTGTCTCCAGAAGTCTTAGCTTTCTTTATAGGAAAGAGAAATAAGTATATTTTTTTTGTGTATAGACATAAAATATGTATACAACAACAATAAAAGCCCTTGCGTGCCAGGAAGGAAGTTTTCATGTTGTAGCACCTTGAGGTAGTTTAACTCAATCCTGAAGTCACGGGAGGCGTAGGAGTTTTGGAATGGGTTTGAAACACGTTGCATATCCTGCCCGTGAAAGGAAAGGGAAAGATATGTCATGACTAGGTCTTCTCTCGGGCAGTGTCTGAGATGGTGATGTGAGTGTTAAGAAGGGAGAGAACTATGAAAATTTATAAACAAACACTTTTTAATTAAAAAAGTCTCTCAGGAAGGTAGTCTTGATGATCACTTGAGCTTTGATTTAACAAAGAGCAAATTCCAAATAAAATACTTTGTAATTACATTTTCATGGAAGACTGATTTATCTAAGGAAAAGGAATGTTTTTATGGCAACTTAAATGAGCTTTTCTTGCTTAAATTTTGAGTTCTTCAAAGTGATTTACAGAGTCAATTAAAATAATTGTGTAACTTGGAGATTAAGTATCGTATCAGTATTTAGGAAACATGAATGTGAGTTTTGATACCGAACTTATACACTGCTACTGATAGATTTTACTGAACTAATTAAAATTATCAGGATAGGAATTAATTTAGGCTATGTGTAAAAGGGATCAGAAGTGTATGCTTGTTTCTTTAGAAAAAGTAACACATGGAGTGTTACTTTAATTGTCAACATCTTCACAGAGCTTTTTCTCTTTTCCTGAGATAGCTGACGTGTTATAGGATTCCTCTTCTATATTTTTAATTTTTTATTTGAAATGTTTCATTTCTTAAAAAATCTCAGAATAACTTTTTGACAATATTGATTCATCTTGGTTTTACTTCTAGGTAGGTGTTTGCAAATGGCAATCAACTTGTTTAAAGAAAAAAAAAAATATCAAGAAAACCCTTCAAAAGCACAGGGACCGGCAGGATGTTAATATCTGTGGATGATTAGCAATCAACTTGGAGAGGTAACAAATGCATCACGGAACTCATTGGCGGGGGGGGGGGGGGGGAGGGGAGCAAGAGCTGCAACAACAACTTGATATGCATACCCCACAATGCTACCCAAAATGTGTTGTCAGATATAAACGTATTTTCTAGTCTTTCTGCCCAAGGCAGATTTTCGTTTGGAAAACATACTAAAGTAGCAGAATAATTAAAACTTACAGTACAAAAGATAAAGTAATGCAGGATTCTAGATTAATTTCAGGTGTTTCAATTTCAACATTAATAACCTAAAGTAGTATTTAACTGTTCTAAAGATGAAGTATACCCTTTGAAAATCATAACAGAATTATCCAACCAAAAATTCTGGTTGCTGTTTTCGCTGGGTTTCGGAACGTGAATGCTTTGGTTTGTAATGGGATGCTAGGGCAGATATAGTGATGCTGAGGGGGCTGTTGAGTTGCTTGCATGTGCAGTCACGTGCCTTTTTAGACAAAAACTTCTATTCATGTATTTGTACTAATCAAGATACACATTTAAAGCAATTATGCCATCTACAGAATTGTTTGTAATTATAAAGTACATCAATCAACAGGTCTGATCTGTCTGATTAGTGATTTTTAATCACAACCAAAGAAGGAAACACAGATGTATTGTAAATAAAAAGTAATTGAACTCCATACTAGGGGTTGTATTTAAATGTATGTGAAGAGACAGTCAGTATGGCCTAGAGTAGTTGCTCAGAGGTATAGGAGTACATTGGCTTGTCCAGGTTTTGAATGAGTTAGTCATATAAGGATGGCTCTCAATCAGCCACCCCTCCATGCTGCTTTGTTATTGTCCAGTCTTCCACCTTGTACAGTCAGCACTGGAATAACCTCGTATGGTGGTGCCATACGCATACGGACAGGTTTTTTGCTTTGGTGGTTTTATTGTTTTTCTAATAAAAGCTAAACCACCTAAGGGAAAAAAAAAAAAAAAAACCAACCAAAAAAACCCACCCCAAAAAAATCCCAAATAAAAAAAACAGTCCAACCCAAAAACAACCAACAAAACCTCCCAAAACCCCAAACCAAAAAAAAAAAACAAACCCCAAAAGCAAACCCTGTCTTGTCCAGTTTACATACCCAGTTTGGGTCACCTTGGTCTCTCCTGTGACTGATTTCTCCCCACTTGTGGTCAGGCTGCCTTCTCTGAGCTGAGGGAACAGGGGGAAATGAGTCTTTTTCTGATATATTGGTGGAGGTGGTGGATTTGGCCAAAAAGTATATAGAGAGAATAAGTTTACTTACTTTTTTTTGAAAATAACTACTACTCTTTGTTTTCTCATGTCCTCATGCATTCCCATGATTGTCATCCATGCACTGGAAGGGAGCTATAACTAAAAGATTGTATATTGGCTATTTATTTTAGTACTTTGCTATAGTACTGGTAAGTGTTTATATTACATCTGTTTTCCTAGGAAGCCTTTGAAAACAGAATTTACCCTAATCCAATGATGTAATTTTTCTGACAGAGAATGACTCGGTAATGTCATCACATTGGTAAACAGTGATCAAAAACATCCATTAGAATTCACATATCTAATGAAGATGTATTTGTTTTATTTATCTGGTTATTTTAATGAATTTTGTGCTGAACTGTCAGTAAATATCTGTTTATTTGGCTATTACTAAACAGCATTCCAGAAGCTAAGTGGTGTTAAGATCTAGCCACGGCATTAATTATGAAGAAGTATTTTTGCCCAGAGTGAGTTTTTACTACCTTTACTATGTTAGTCTTCAGTTTACAGTTCTAAGATTACCTTTGCCACAGTCTGGATGATTATCAGTGAATTTGACTTTGTGTTTGGGTGTCATTCAAAAGAGATCTTTTTCTCTTGAAAAACCTCATAATTTTTTCCTAAAAGTATTGCTGTGTTTGATAAATATCTTTCATCCAGACACTGTCAGGTGCTTTGTTATGGTAATGGTATGGTTTAACTTGATTTCACATCACTCTTGCTAGGTAAACTGCTGTTTTCAAACAGCACTTCAGTATTTGCAAACAGTGTAAATGAAATGCTCAGCCACTCTGGAGGTCCAGCTGCACAATTGCGTGTGTAAGGAAGAACGCGTCTCTCCTCCCGACAACTCCCCCATGTTCACTTGCACCGGTTTTCCATTGCTGTAAAATAACATAGTGCAGATGTCATCTAATCCCTTATGAAGACAATGACACTCACTGAATTCAGCACAAGCAGGTAAACGGTATTTGTGTCTTGACCAAAACAAATGTCCCAGTGCTTATGGGTAAGCAAATGTCAATATTCCTCATGAATTTCGATCACCATCTATCCATATGGCACGTTTTGGAGTATTGAAGGGCAATTTTGGTAGCTAGTTCTTCAGATCAGGTTCATAGACAAGGGGAGTATGAATGGTCGGTAGTATGAAAATGCCTCAATACCCCTGTCCTTTATAACTAATCTTACTTCATAGCAGGAGAGTTCTCTCAGATGTATAGTTTTGATTTGGCATAAGACTGGAAGAAAGGAAAACTAAGCTATGTTTCTTTCTTAAACTGATGTGTTACTGTGTAACTCGGATGTTCTTTTCCCCTCAGTCTTTTATATAAACACTATTTCCTTAGCTCTTTATGTAGTGCTTTTTGGGTTCAAAGCCATTTACACAAATTATTTTAATTAGTTTTCCGATCTCTTCTGAGAGAGGTAAGCAAATATCATTATCCTCATTTTTACAGACAGGGACTCTCATCTGGAGAGGTTAAGTAACTTGCCCAGGGCCACAAGGGGGAATATTGTAATAGCTAGTCCCGGAAACTCGAGAGCTGTTATATCCCTGGTCCTTCACTTTGTGAGGTGGCAGCTGGAGTTGTTAATGGTTACCCCTGCATTACAGAAATAATGTTCTGTGTTTCTACCTCTTTGGTCTTAGCAGTAGTTTAAGGAAGGAAGAAATCAGCTTTTCTGTAGTCAGATAATAGCATAGTAACACAGCCTTCTTCAACAGAAATATCAAGTTACTTTCCTGCTATGTTTGTAATTAAGTAGAGAAGAGGTAATAGGCAGTGCCTGTTACAGTTGTTCCATGGGATGCTGCCCGGCCCACAGTCGCTTTGTCGGTTCAGGTCATGCTACGCCTGCAGCTCTGGTTTATGGGAGATGCAGAAAATGCAGCCTATGGATATCTTTCCAAGCCATGTGTGTTGGGCCTCAAGATAATGCAAATACTGACTGTGTGTGCCTCTGCAGAGAACTTTCTCTTACATAAAGAACATACAGAAGCAGGCATCTGTGGGTTTGTATTTAAGCAATTCAAAATACCACACTGCTTTTGTTGTTGTGCCTTGAAGGCTGTTGTACTGCGTGTCTGCAGAAACGGTTCTGTCTCTTGGCCTTGCCCTCAACTAGAAGATGTTTAAGGAACTGTTTGCTGATAGAATTCTGTTTCTTGAACTTTTAAGAGAAGGTTAGTCACAATGTAAAGAACTTATGGGCCTTGGAAGACTAGTCAATATTATATTTTGAAAGGATAATGGATGGAGAAGAATGGGAGGGAGCATTGATACTTTAGAAACGTCTCTAACAGCTATAACATAACAAATGGAAATAGAACCAAGATGTATTACATATACAATGTTACTACAAGTAGTGACCTCTACTCTCCCTAGAGCTGCTTGCTGTTACACTGTGCTAACATTGGCACAGTGCTGCAGTGTAGGATGCTGAGAGGCTCAAGTTACCAGTGACTGGGGAAATGGTGAACCCTTGCAGGTGCCCAGTCAGACAAAGTGATGGAGGACAAATGGGAAGCTGAAGGGCTTTTAAGGAAGCTTCTCTGAGCAGTAGTTGTGGCGATTAGAACGAGAGCTCAAACTTAGGAGAGAGCTTGTGCCTTCTCTTGTCTGAACAGAAACAGGCCTTTTCTTTGCCAACTTGAGCTTGAATTACTGTGATTTTTTTCTGTCATCTTTCCCTTGTTTCACAAGCAGAGATGTTGAACTTGAATGATTTACCCACATGGAGGTACTTGCTTTTTTTCTGGGATGTTTTGGATGGTGTGAGATTTCTCTGTGGGGCTGCTGGCTGCTGCACAAGAGCTGTCAGAAATCCACAGCCCACTGCAGCGCTGGGTGGGCTTCTGGGAGGTGCTTGGTGTACCTGAAGGTATGTCAGGTAGCACCACATGCCTCGCTGGGGCCTCTCCATGTTTTCCAAGTCCTGTAAAGCACTTAACAGATTATAAACCTCTTTCTCAGTTACCTTGCACAGGCGTTTATACCAGAACAGAAGGATGAAAAAGTGAAAGGAGCCCAAGCAAGACAGTGACATAACACGCTTTATGAATCCAAGTGAAGGAAAAAAAAATGTTGGATGTTTTGCCAGACGTTCTGGAAGCTATGTGCCCAGCATATGTATGGCAAGAGAGATTTGATCAGCTACCAACAGGGTGGCAAAATTAGTCATCAGTGGAAGTGTTAAATAATTTTTCATGTTTATGATTAAACTAACCAGAGTCTTTATGGATAGTAAGCAAAGCTTGGGAAAATAAAGTGTTACTGGCTAGCATGCTACCCCCCCTTCCTTCCGAACACACATACTCACGTTTATATAGAGCTATGGATTATTTTGTCTGTAAATTCAAACAAAATCTGTCCAGAAATACTCAAGTCACATGTAACTGTACATGATAGATGTCATAGAAAGCACCTTCTCCTGAAGAGCATCTTACTTTTTGGTTTTAAAACATCTGCATTATTTAAATATGATTTGCAAGGCTTGGTCTTATTCTATTAGCTATACTGAAAACTTTGATCCTTTCTGTTTTTTCACAGCACGAATACAATTAATGAGCAAGGATTATTTTAAACTATTTGTGGCACCCAAAAGGAAACAATCTCTCTGTCACTGGATTTTGCCTATTACAAGAAAAAACTATACAAATTAATAATTAAAATTTCCCCATTTCCCAACACTGAAGTCCCCCAGGTTTGGTGCTTCTAAAACATCATATAGAAATTTTGTTAGTAAAACTTTAATGGTACATGATTAATTTCTGAAAGTATGAACTAAGGGGATCCTTCACTTTCCTTTGCCATAGTTGCTCTCATAGCTTTCTATATGAGATCACTGCAAGCACTTCAGGACATCAATTTATTTTTTTTTCTTTTGCAAACTCTTTATTTGGCATTATTTAGATGGTGAATACTCCTCAGTTAGCAAAAAGCTGAAGATTTGTGTGTCAGTGGTGAAGAGGTTGGAGTGATGTCATATTGTCTGACTTCTGACCCTCTCTTCTGGCTCCATGTTGTCACTGGCAGCAGAACCAGCATTGTCAGCCTCGTGCGTCCTGAAGTCATAATATTTTAACTACTCAAAATCTGTGAAGCTGATTTTGTTTGAATTATGAAACTTTTAAATCTGACCACCTGTGTTAATCCTGTGTGTCTGTAACAGTATGCAGCAGATGGACGGATCCATTTCTAGGGCTCCTGAACAGGCAAAGGAGAGAGGTGATAATTATAGGAAAATGTTGAAAGGAATATTTTGGAAACAGTAAATCAAGTATAGCCTCATGTTCTCTTCTGAACAGAGAATTTAAAAAGGAAGCTGTGTATTCCTGTTGTCTCCCTGCTTTGAGCTTCTTGCAGGCAAGTAGGAAGGCCTGTTGATTAGGCAAGCCAAAATCCCTCTGCCAAATTCACCCTCAGGATCAGAAAGAGGAGCCAGAGTAAAAAAAGAACCCAAGTACTGAATATATCAAGATCAGGAGTCCTTGATAATGGATCCATAGGTTATATCAGAGCAAGAGATAAGCTAAGATCGGAAAGTCAGATGCCTACAGCTGGAGCAAACACTGGAATCAAAGGAAAGGACCAATGTAGTGAACAAATCCTGCTGCTCAGAGACCTTCCATGTGGCTGCTTGCAGACTCCTTGGGGTAGGTCCGCTTCTTGCAGGAGAAGTTACAACTATGACGCCTGATTCACCCCAAAACAATCATTCACTGTTGTCTGAGTGTGATAAGGTCTTTAGAAGCCACGATATCAGAAGGAGCTATTGCAGAGTTGCAGAAGAGAACAATTTGCATGCAAAACCTGCTTCTGGGCTACTGCACAAAATTCTGAACAAACACTTAGAAGATTTTTTCAAGTGTTGTTCTTTCTAAATTAAATAGTATCTTAGGAGTAACCAGGGAGAGTAACAACAAAGTGGTGAGCAAGAGCGTTGCCACTTTCAATACTATATTCACTTCTCCCTGAAGCATTACGTTCCTGTTGTGTTCAATGCTGGTTTAACTAAAGGGTTCCAAGGAAGTCCTGTCTCTTATTTAAATCTGTGATGCTGCTTTGTTACGCTAGTTTGAGTAATAGCAAAATCCTGGCTTTGACGTTTAACGGATTGTAAGTTACATAATGACTGATTTAAGTCAGTGCTTAGTACCTACATATTCTTGGCATGGTAAACGATTGCATCCTTCCAGCTGACATTTTCTCAGATGGTAATACTTGAATAATAGGTAAAGCAAGCAAACCTGACTCTGCAGTTACTGGAATAATCTTCTCTTTTGTTAGGTTGCTTGGTTTTAGTGTGGCTGCTCATCTCAGTTTAGGTGTGAGAAGACATATTCCTTCCATTGCCTTACTGCAGAGGTAAAAATACTGAAAAATCTGTTTGTTTACGTATATGGGAATGATGGACCAGTTGGTCATTTCTTAGACCTCTAAGGACCAATCCAATATTAGTGTAGGTGGTTTGAATCTTTCCCTTAATGAGGTGGATCAAACTTCAAATGAATAATTTCTGAGAGAAAAACAAAACCACTGAAAAAGTCATATATTATACAATATATACTAAATTTACAAAAATGAATTGCATAGCAACAAAAATGGGAGCTATGATTATGAGCTTTGGCAAGGAAATTGCTGTTGCCAGGAAGAGTCCAATTACTTGAACAGCTCTAATCCATAAGCATAAATCTTCATTCCCTCTTTTTGTAATAGAATGGGGAAATAAGGTTTCAACTTGGAGCTGGAGCGTAAGTAATCTTTTAAGTAATACTTTTCAGTTTTCTCATATAAAAACTTAATTTGGTGTGCATTATGGATGAAGTCTTACCTGCTGCAGGAATGGTGTCCTATGGTAATATTGAATGATAATTACACTGCTGATGACTTAAAAGAGTTTACCATTTGATATAGCCCTGGCTGCTAAAACTACATCTTGTAATGTGTGCTAAGTTAAGGTTTTATGTGCATAGGGAAAGGGAGAGAGAGGTTTTGCAGTGCCGTGTTTGATAGGCTTTTGCTTCAACTTAGCAATCTTAATTTTTACATAACAGTTTTTTTTTTTTAAAAATGTGAAATATACAAGTTTAAGCTTCATTTATGTAGGTAAATGGTGAGAAGAAGCAATTTTGGAAACCTGGTTATGTGTTACATCTGTAAGCTAAACTCAATGTCACTTATTAAAATGAGGAAGTTTTTCTTTGCAAGTAAAATTTGAGCATTTTAGCAGAAAGGGAGAGCGTGGAGCAGCATACCAGTTAGAATATGAGTGAAAATACAGTCTTCAAACAGCTTGGCTCCAGACTTATTGTGGTGGGTAGGCTAGGTACCATTTTGCAGGTAGGAATACAAGCCTGTGCTTATCTTGGGTGGTTCTTCTCTCATTTTAGTGCGTATTAAACAGGATAAAATCACAAAGATTTAATGTTAAAGCTGTGAAGTCAAGCACGGGCAGTGCTGACTATAATGTTGCCCAGGCAACTTTATTTCCATTGTCTTCAATATGTTAGGATAGGGTTCTCTCCCCATGATCATAACAGGAATAGAAGAAACAAATTTTTGTGTCTTGATCAGTGTCTCTAAATCTTCAAAGATTATTCTCAGTCATCTTGCAGTCTTCAGTGTTGTTTACTGCCCACCATTGTCCAGCTGAGACAGAGCACTGGAAGTTTAATATATAATTAAAGACCCATAAGGTGGCTAAATTAAGGTTGTGTCTTGGTCTATATGGTACCAGTAGGTTGCAAAACATTATTGATACGCATATCGGAGGAAATTAATGTGGAGTTCGTGTTGTCATTAGTTTTATGCCAGCTTTCTCCAGCAAGAATAACAGGTCAGATTTAGGTTCAGCCACAGCTAGCAATTTTTAATAGCTTCAGCCTGACCAAATTAGCATGTATTTTCATGGGTCAGTGCTTTTGACTCCTTTCCTATATCCCCTCCTATTTTAAGCAAAACAAGTGGATTGGAAAGAGTGCGGAGAAGGTGGAGGAGGGAGGTGAGAGGATGCTAGCATTTAGAAAATTGCGTATTTATTCCTCAGCTTAGTTTTTGAAAGCCAGTATTTCAACCTAAAAGCTTGTCATGTCTCTCCCACCCCCTTCCGTGAAGACAGGCAGAGTAGGAGATGAAGCATAGATTATTTCAGCCCCATTGTTCAGTCTGCCAGAGCTATAAGCCACTAAACAATGACTGTCTAATTAAAAAACATTAGCTAAGTATAACGTGGGTGTTATGAGCTCTGTATTATCAATTATCAAGTAAGATTAACTGTATTTTAATATGACTAATCAATTAGATACCAGTAAAACTGGATCCTAGCTGAAGAACCTGTTTCTTCTATGAATGAAAGTCAAAAGGAGAACAACACCGTAGATCCATTTAAGCCAATCCTAAAACAATACTGCTTAAGGAGAAAAAGGAAATTAAATGCCAGGTATGATTATTTTGGAAGTCATGGTAAATTGTTTATGTGACCTTACAAGCCATTTAATAATCAGCAAGACTGGAGAACAGTAAATGTGTTTATTGAGCAAACATTTGTAATTTAGGTTTAGGGTCTGATTCATGGTGCACTAAAGTGGAAACTTTTCAATAACATGTATGGAACCATCTGTAACAGTTGAAGAATACTTAATTTTGGTGTAGCCATTGTAGTGTTATTTCTTAAAGGAACAGATTAGTTTAACTCCAGTATGTATCTTGTTCAGATGCAGTGGGGGGAATGGTTTTAGATAGCTGGTTCTTAGTCAGATGCAAAATGCAGTTTAACTTTATTACACCAGATTAGCAAAACAGCAAATGCTGAAGACTTCTGAAGAGATGGTGCCAAGACCATTAACACTAACAAGTCCTATCTTCATGTTTCTGGCCAATCTGCAAATTTAACCTGACAAAGGCAGACAAACCACAAAACTTGAAGGTCTGGAGCAGTCTTGCCAGATTTAAAAAGTGTATGTGAGGGAAAGAGACCAAAAAGAGAGGAGCAAGGATTGGCAAGTGTTGGAGAAGCCAGGCCTTCCTCTGGTATCTTAATGGGATGGAGAATACGCAGTTGAATGAAAATATAAAAATATGCTGTGTAAGGAGAGGAAAAAAAAAAGGCAAAAAAAAGCACACAAATCTGTAGAGAAGATTTTATTTATAAGTATAACTGTTTCTCCAGAGGAATGCTGTTGGTGGTGATTTCAGAGCCAGGCTTTCAAAAAGAGACTAGCTGAATCTTTAGCGCTCTCTTACAGTGGTGAGAATACACAGGTCACTTTGCCTAGAATATTTCTAGATTTGGAAATCTGTCAAGTTTTCAAGTGAAACACGAGTCCAAAATTGTTAAGATTCTCTGGAAAAAAACCCCAAACAAACAAAAAAACCCGCCATCAACACATCAGCAAAACAAACAAACAAACAAAAAAACCCTCAAAACCAAAACAACAAATATAAACCACTCAAAAAAAAAAGTGGTGGAGGAAGCAGTGCAGGTGGTCCTACCGTTGTGATAAGCCCCTACAGTCCAACGAGCTTGGACCAGCCTTTTAATGATATGGCCAGCTAGGCAAAATTAAGCTAACTTAAGTGAATTTGGACCATAACCTCTGTTCACAAGGTACCTGGAGACCAGCTCTTCCAAAGTTCAGCTAAGAAATGCAGTCTTTAGTACATTTTGATTACCTGTAGAGCAGATGAAATTGGTTATGGTATGTAGCCGGTGCTTCAAAGAGCTGTTCTGGAAAACTATTTCTAGACCATATAACCCACCTGACTATGAAATGCAATAGCAGCTGTGATTTCTAATAATAATATTTTTTTTCTGTACACCATAACGCATTTGTGTTGACATTTAAGTATTGCTCAGCTAAGGTGTTTCACAGCTTGAGGGAGAAGAAGGTTTTTCTCTTCCTCAACAAATCATGGCCGTTTTTTGAGTGACTAACTTGGTCAATAGGGAAGGGAAAGGACTGAGCAACAACAGCAGCAGCAAGGTCACTGAATAGTGACCATTCCAGTACAGCCTTCCCCCTGGTGTGCCGTTTTCTGTTTGAGTTCTGTGGCTGCTCGGTTCTTAGTTTCTTACTAATTGGCCCCAGTGCCCCACCAGGGTCCCTCTCTGTGATGACTCTTCACACCATCCCGCACTGTCGTTTGAAAGGCTGGTGCCAAAAGTCAGAGCACTTTAGTACTGGATGCCACTGCCAAGAGAGGTAGTTATTTTGGGTGAGGAGAGAAAAATGGTGGAAGGCCTCTGTCAGTCTGCCCACCACAGTACTGCTGGCCGTCTGTCTGGCACGGTGCTCCTTTGTATCTCCAGGCTCCAGAAGGTGTTTTGGAAGGCCCAGAGAGTGGCCCATGGCCTTTCTGTGTTCACGTGACCTCACAGAAATACTTCATTCAGAAATACCAAGAAAATCTATGAGGTTTTTCCCCCTGTCTTTGTTCATGGCCAATATTTGCCACAGAATTTTAACTCTCAATCAATAGTGTTTGCCAATATCTGATTTGCTCAACTTATCTCATGGAATATGTCCTTTGATAAAGAGATTTTTAACCTGAGCATAATATGCTTCACTCTGAGAATGCAGCATTAAAATAACCTAACTTACTAGCTGGGCCATTTTAGGCTGACATCAAACATGATCAATAGGCTGTACAGACTGTAAGGGTGCTGCCTCTGAACTATTCCTTAAGGAAGGAACAGCAGCAAAATGACTTTGTGTCACTTCTTACAGCTCAGAATGAGTTACATAGACTGATCATTACTGTGAGTTACTGTGTTTATAAGCCCTTTTTAAAGTTGAGATAACATCTCACAATAGCACCTGCAATCCTCTTGATTTCCTCCGTGTAGTTACGTGAAATGTTTAGAGATGAACCTGTAGCACCGTTCTGTTGTGTACATTGAACTTGATCTGTTTGGTTTTGGGTTTTTTTTTTGGTTGTGTTCCACCCCCACCCCACCCCCCACCCCCTCCCAAACTAGCGATTACTAGTTGTAATACAGTTGTGGGAATATCCCCTAGGTAGAGTCTGTTGGATTTATTAGTAAAATTACATCCCTTTTTATTTTTTTCTTAAACTGAGAGGATGTTTTTCAAGCCTATAGCAAGCAGAAGGGATAAAGAATACTAGTTAGTCCCTCTTGTGCGTGTGGCTGGGAAGTTTTTGTCTCCTCCTTGCGCCAAAAGCTTCACAAAAGCTGATAAAAGAAACTGGTATCACTGAGGCCTCATTCAGTGGAGAGAGCTGTAGTCTGAGGTCTGATTAACTTGTGCAGAGTTTGTCAGTGACCATGACATAAGTTACACCAAGGCTACGCTTTCTGGAGAGCCATCAGTGTCTGTGTTTTCAAATGTGCAAAGTAAATGTATTTTTTATTATTATTATTATTCTGCATTCATTTGTTGAGCGTGTCCTGTGAATCTCAGTCTGTCAGGGAGGGATACAGTTCATCCAGACCTGCCCCTCCTCACTGCAGCAGAGCTACAGTTTTGTGCGTTCCCAGCTGAATGGCAGAGATTTTCTAAGCCCAGAAGAACATTTCACAGCCTGAGCAGTGGCTTCTTGTGTGTGTCACTAGCAGATAGTCAGGCAGTGCAGGCATCCCACACATGTTCAGACCGCATCCCCCTGAGAGGTGAGCCCTGCAGTGGGGGCCGCGCATCCCTGTGCAGGGAAGGGGCAGGTTCACCAAAGGGTGTGCGTGCCTTTCCATGGGTGATTTCTGGAAAAAAAGTGGCTAGGTAGAATTGGTGCAATAAAAGCTATGTTGATTTTTTTCATTATTTAAAATACCCCACTTCTGTCTCAAGTATTTTCACTGTCTTGTAACTCTTTAACTTCCTAGCAGGCAGTGACAGTAATGAATAGCAGTTGTCAGCCTATTCCTTTTCAGATACATTCAAGTAAAATGTATAGGCCTGGATGAAGATGTTTTATAAAGCTCTGAGGTTTTGACAGTTTAATGTTGAGAGGAAGAGGTAGACAGTCTTGGGAAGCATGAGTGTTTTTTTGGAAAATAGCAGCTCTGCTGTTCTTATAGATAGATTCACCAAAGCTATTCAGTGAAACGATGCTAAATTTTGAGGAACAGCATGGTGAAGTCCATGGATGAGACCTATATTGCTAACTTTCTACTATGTTCTCTCATTTGGAAGAAACCATGATGTTTTTTCTATTTTCACTGTTCGAAAATGTGGAATAAACAGGTGAAGCCTAACAACATGACATTTGTCTTTATTAGATCCCTAGGTTTTTGGCTGATCTCCCCTTTTTTATAATTCATTGTCTGTTCCCTTTGATGTAAAGAACTATATGAATGGTTTACCTTTTAAAAATGTTTCTAAAAGCTTATTAAAGTTCTTAAATTATGTATATGCTATCAATGTTTGGGGAGGCTATTTTATAAATGCTAAATTTGCAAATATCCATTTTTCAGTTAGCAAAATAAAACCTTGAATGATAAGAGCTTTGGGAGGAGAAAACCCCGTTATTTTTTACCATAAGTTGAAAAGGTAAGCATAATTTCCTAATTAAAATCCATTTTGTGTCAGACTGGGCAGAATTGAGCCTCTGACACTTTTTCAAGGAAAACTTCATATTATTCTTTCTCTGTACTGCTAATACTTCATCTCATCTCTGGTTGTCAACATCAGCTGTATGATGATTCTAAAACTTTGTTCAAACTTCATATCCAATATTTTGTTCACAGGAAAACTGTAGGAGGTTGAGTTCAGGCTTAAGGAGATAAACTTTGTGTGATCCTTGCTTCCATCTGGAACAGGCAAAGGCCTCACGATGCATAGGTGAGAGGTCCAAGTGATGTATACCAAGCTATTTCATAGGTATGTTGCGAGGTAGGAAATCGTGTGAGTCTTGCTGAAAAATACTGAATTCTCCAAGTTGTGACAGGGAATGGACTTAAGCTCCTCCTTCTAGTCCGCGTTGCCTGGTGGTAAGAACCCAGAGAGTAATGGGACAAAAAGGGCCACGTCTTAAGAATTGTTTCCAGGTAGTTGGTGTGAGCTTTGTAAGAGTTAAATGGGGAGGTAAGGCTACTGTGTGTTCATAACGCGCCCTGTGGTGTCTGGGTAATACACCACATGTGGCCTTCTCTCAGGAGCTGTGGGAACAGTGGGAGAGCGTAGGTGCCATATGTTCTGCTGTACCTAGTCACTTGCAGGAAGTTAAGGACGATGTGGCAGCTTTAACTTACAGTTTCCTTTTATTGGTGTGTGTCTCAACTCTAATGTCCTCATTTGCATAAGTTTAAATAACTATGTAAATTATAGCTTTGAAACTGACATATGGTATTTTATGTGCACATCTATCCTCTAATGTATACTTAAGGAATACAACACTTGGACTAATAGAACCCAAATGCTGCACTAGAGACATGTTGCTTGCTTCTAGCGTTCCTACATTTTATGCCTGATAGGAAGAAAAAAAGTCCTTTTATTCCAGGACAGTTACATTATGTAGGAGGCTGTTGAGTCTATCTGGAATTCAAACTGAACACAGTATAAGATAAACAGTACATCACTCCAGAGGCTAATGGTTTTAAGAAGTCAAATTATTTAAATTTTTTCAAAGCTCAGGTGAAACTAAAATTTCCAATGCCTGAATATCTGAGGAGGTTATTGATGTAAAAGTTATTTCCGTGCTCTTGACAAATCCTTACTTAGTCATCCATTTCACACATGTGAGATTAGAGTAGGAACCAGTACAGATTCCTGCTATTAATGCTGCATACAGTTTCTACTGTGCAAAGACAGACTGTAGTAAGGTAGGTTCCCTGATGTTGATGGAGCTGCCTTTATTCTTTTAAAATGGCAACTCACTATACATAAGGTCCACAGGACAGTTTGTGCTTCTTGAATGAGATGCATTAACATCATCCGGTTGCTTTTTTTTTTTTATTTTTGTTATACTCAACCAATACTGCAAATAGCTTATAAATAGGAAGCAAGTACATAGAACAGTTATTTTGCATTCTGATGTTATAGCATTGAATATTTTTGCACCATTATGCTATTGTTCAGTTTGCTAATTCATCTAACAATGCAGCTGCCGAGTTACTACTTACACAGTCAGAGGAATGATGCAGAAGACTTTTACAACTGACACCATTGCTAGGGTTACAGCTCACAAAGTCTTGATCGGTGCTCCCTATTGCTGATCCTGTGTAGGCTGTGAGACTTTTTAAGCAGCACCCCTTTACTGTACTATCCAGTCACTTAAAAGCCATAAAGTTTTTGGTGAGAACCCTACAGGCCATATAGAAGGTAGATGGTGTGTGGGAAATTCCCCTGTAACCTTCATGGCTTTGGCATACTCCATGCCAGGGAGCCATGAAGGTTATCATTGTTACTGCACCAGCAGTTCTTCTGAACCAGTTTAGATACCAATTCTCCACATACCCTTTGCAGCATCTATGTGAGCATGCTCCTTTATCATTTGTTTACTTGGAGAATGGGAGCTGGACATGAGGGTGTGAAATGCTTATGAGAGATCTATTAAAAAACGAAAGAAGAAATGAAAAATTGGTGATGCTAGGTGTCATTGTTACTAAAATTATATTGGAAAGCACCCTCTCCCCTCCCTCTCCCCCCTCATCTAGCAAACTTGCTGTGTGCTTCTGAGGTTCCTGGCTGGCCAGGAATTCTGTATTTCTGTAAGCCCTGATTGCATCCATCTTCCTGATTAATTTCCTTCTTGAAATCCTTCAGGAGATCAATGCAGATCGATATTTTCTCCTAAAACTTGTCTTTAATCAACATATTTCTTAACTAAATAAAGATCCTTGAGAGACACAAATGTCTGTTAGACACAGTGTTACTTTCTGTATTGATTAAACAGTTAACAATTCATCAACTCGATGAGAGATAATAGTCTTCACATATCTCCTCTTTGAGACTTAGGGCAGAATTTCAGATATGCAAGCAATGGGAGACATTTCTGTTCATCATATTGGCTTTCTCTTTATTCCCTGTTCCCAGTGCTTAACTTGGGATAGGTATATGGTACTGACCAAGAACTAGTTCAGCCCACTTAATTAGTAAGTTTACTTAATGCAGTAATAAATGCATATAATTTCTCACTGAGAGTAAGTGTGATGATAATTAACTGCTTTGGGGTGGCACTGCATTTAGAATGACTGACACCCTACATCTTTCCTGGGCCGCATCAAAAGAAGTGTGACCAGCAGGTCAAAGGAGGTGATTCATCCACTCTGCTCTGCTGTGGTGAGACCCCACCTGGAGTACTGCATTCAGCTCTGGGACCCCAACATAAGAAGGACATGGACCTGTTGGAGTGAATCCCAAGGAGGGTCACAAAGATGATCAGAGGGATGGGACGCCTTTCCTATGAAGACAAGCTGAGAGAGCTGAGGTTGTTCAGCCTGGAGAAGAGAAGGCTCCAGGGAGACCTTACAGCGGCATGTCAGTACCTAAAGGGGGCCTACAAGGAAGCTGGAGAGGGACCTTTTTTTACGACAGCATGTAGTGATAGGACAACAGGCAATGGCTTTAAGCTGAAAGAGGGAAGATTTAGATTAGATATTAGGAAGAAATTCTTTCCTGTGAGGGTGGTGAGGCACTGGAACAGGTCGCCCAGAGAAGCTGTGGACACCTGATCCCTGGAAGTGTTCCAGGCCAGGCTGGATGGGGCTTTGAGCAGTCTGGTCTAGTGGGAGGTGTACGTGCCCACAGCAGAGGGTTGGAACTAGATGATCTTTAAGGTCCCTTCCAACCCAAACCATTCTATGACTCTGTGATCTTCATTCACAGGGTACCATGGCACTGGGATAAAGCAAAGAAAGGAGTAAGTGAAGTATCTTGTGTTCTTCCTTGTGTTAATTGTAAGGTTGTTTGCTATGCAGGTCCAGAACTTGCTGTTTAAAAGTGTATAGTGGAAGAAATGCCTACTTGTGACTTCTCCTGTGAGTTTGTGTGCTTTGCCCATGGGGTGTGTGCTCTTAAATTCCATCACAATCCTAGTAACAGGGTGGGATATGCAGCAACCAATAAAGTCAAAGAAAGGCTGTATTAAACCTTGCACTTAAACAATCACAGTTAATTGAAAGAAAAACTTACCTTACAAACAGATTAATGAAGTAAATGTGGCTATGTTGTTTTTTTGTGTGTGTGTACATAAAAAGCTTGAAATGTACTTTGAATTTTCCAGAATATGGCTAGCACTATGGTATTTATGTGTAATAATCAATCTGACCTATGTTTGTTGTAGTAGACTGCCCACTTTCTGTACTATACTTCAACTGTACTGTCAGAAGTGTACTATGCAAAGAGAGGATGGATGATAAGTTTTACAAGAAGAATATTGACATGTTGCATCATGTCAGCAAAGCAACTTGTGAGCATAAACATCAGGCATCACAACAGCAGCGTTTTCTTCAAATCCATTCTATTGTAGCTGAAGATAGAGGTTGACCCAGCCTTGTTTTATTTTCTAAAGTCTGTCAAGTAATAACACGAACATATTTGTGAAAAAATGAATGTCAATTCAAGTAGCCCCCAGGGATCTGCAGCTGGGTTTTTCTGTTTTGTTTTACTGTTGGGTTTTTTTTTTTGAAAGATGATGGCAGTCTAGTAGTTTTAATTTAAGTGGAAGTGAGATGTCTTAGCTGATCTCAGAACTTTTATACCCAGAAATCACAATAAACTGGAATTGTTCTTCCCAGAGACTCTTCTGTGAATTGTGTTTTAATTAAGAATCCATATTTAAGTGTTTAAAATCCAGATTATAATAGCAGTATCAAATCAATAATGAACAATTGTTGTTCTAGTGCAGTTTTAGGTATTGTAACATGATTTATCATGTGTATTCAGTGTGTATATGATTTCCAGATGTTATGATAAGTGAAGACACTTGGTGTGCTTGTTTTGATCTAGTTTTATGATCTGTTAGTGTACGAGGCTGGTACTAAGGAGACCTGAGTTACAGTCCCAGCTCTTCCAGTAGCCTGTGCTGACCCTGGGAAAATTATTCATCATCTCCATCTGGACTGTTAAGAAAATGGTCTTGTTCTCCCTAGTAAAATGTTTTGAGATTGACTGATAAGTGCCACTGGAGGGTGAGTTCCTGCTACTTATGAGCCAACACGCACATTCCTGCCTTTTAGGATTATAAGATAGTGTAACAAAGGGGTTACCTCAAAATGTACCTGTTTGTGTTTTAGTCCAATAAAACTGGAGTACCAAAACAGAAGAAAAAAAGAGAGCCAGTGACATGACACTGACATTAAGATGGACAGGTAAAGACTGGTACATTAAGCCTTTACTGATCTAAATTATGATCAGAGCGGTGTATTGCTCTATATTACAGATCAATCTGGATAATTTTTTCTCTCTCCTTGCCTGCCATCATTAAATGAACATTTATTTTGCTTGTAGCATTAGTAAGAGGGAGGGGGCAAAAAGGCTCAGATCTGCTTTCATTCGCGTCAATAACTATATTCCTTTCACGAGGACTGAAATGATCCCTAGCTAGCAAGGTAAGGAAACAGAAGTTGATGGGTACAGTCTGTGGTTCTGTGATTGCCTATGGATGGGCAGGAATGCCAGCTGCTATAGGTAGATATGAGTAGTACAGAAACATGGATTCGCACACACCTCCACATCCCTGGCCTACTTAAACAACCTGCCTGGAATGTAAGTAGCTGGGCTGTTGATGAGCCGATGCTTTTTCATCCTTCGATCTAGTGGATATCCATAGTGGTTCCTTGCATGGTACATGATGTACCTGGGTAGATATTACCTAGGTTGTAGGCACTACATTGCAGTGTAGCCTGTTCTTTATTAGTTTCAGTATTTTTTACAGTTATGTTTAAATGAGCAGAACACACTTTGATTAGGAGCAAGATTGATTAGCTCTGCCCATTATGAAGCAATCAAATGCTTTTAATTACTTCCACAACTATATGTTTGTTTGAGAATATGCTTTCAAATTGAGGCTTTTAATTGCTTCTTTAGTGGTTCATTTCTCTAGAAATGTCAGTTGTATGAATCTCTCCACTTCCTAATCTCCTTGTGCTTGTGTATAAATTTGTGAAGTGTGACTTCACTATGACTTGTATGTATGCCTAAGTCTCTCTCTCTATATATATTTAATAGCACCAGCTTCTTCTGCCTGTTTTCGTTCCTTGACAATGATTGTGAAAGTATGCACTGTAAAAGCCATCTGCAAGACTGCAGCTAGCTTCTTTGTATCAGCAGTCCATTGAAGGTCCCTTGTCTAGCACATACTGCTGCGAAAGCACGCTCTCGTGTTTTTCTTTCTATCCTTCAGGGAATACTCCCCTATGGAGTAACCCGCCCTTCTCCTTCGGAAGCCAACGACTTGCTTGTAGGCATTACAATCCTTACGAGTATTGCTAGAAGAAAAAACGTCAACAACAACATCTACCGAAAAGCCCCGCAATTTGTCAGATGGTGTGAGGCTGTGACCTTAGCTTCCTATTATTCCAGCCTTGGAGTCGACACAAAAGGTGCCACGAGGAACTGAGAACCTGACTGGCTGATTCCCACTGGTTTTTCACAGTGCTTGGTAAAGATCACTTGTCTCATCACTATTTTGAAGGGACCGAGAAAACAAATTCACCCAGCAGAGAACTGAGTAAACCAGATGTAACTTCTCTGGTCTCTTGAATAGTCTTTCAGTGAGACAATTGTGTAGTGATGCAAAATTGCTCCAAGTCTAGGAGTCAGATACCTCAGAAAGGGAAACTTGAATCACTCTGTGTCAGGAGTTGCTGTATCTTGGATGATCAGTCAGTTTTGTGTGGTGAGAAATATTAAATATAAATGCCTCCCTGGTTTTTTTTTTAGGAGAAATTTACCAAAAATATATGGTGTTTGGTGGTTGTGGGTTTTTTTCAGGTTGTATTATTTTTCACACAAATCTACTCTGCTTGGGACAGACTCCCATTTTTTAACACAGATATGCTCTACTCTGTACATACACATAAATTCATCTGCTTCCTCATTCCGTGCATCCTAAATAGTTGGTCATGAGCTGGGTTGATACCTAGCTCTATCCTAGGTGCACCATTGATGTTCACCTTTCTGAGAAGAGGTCTGAGATCTGTTATATCTATTCTGTGTATTTAAGCATGGCTGATTAATATTCTGTTCCAGTGACAGCAGAGAAGTATTCTTCTTCTCTCTGGTTTCCCTGCAGTACATCTGTACAAAAATTAACAAGAGCGTGCTTTACTCTGATTTTTTTTTTTTTTTTTTAAGCAATAAAATTAAAATGTACTTTCGTGTTTTCCTGTAGATACTTGACGAAGAACTTGGAAGATGGAGATACATATTTACAGGGTCTCAAGTATTAGTGCAAAGTCTTTCAGACTTCACCTTGCTTCCCTTTCTGATTTGACCTATCAAGATTTAATGAAATGTGCAGTGTTCAAATTACTGTTAAAACGTCACATTTGCAGTTTCCATTATTCTCTGTAGATGCAGAAAGTTTCTACTGGAATTTCTCTTTGTGCTTGTTTTAGTCTACTGATGGAGTTCACAAGTAATACTTAATTTCTTTAAATTAGGGCTATAACTACCAGTGTTTGCTTAAAATGGGTCCAGATTAGTTGTTAGAGTTAATTTTAAGTCACTCGGTCTCATCTGGGGCTAATTCTGACCACGATACAGGAAAATTTCTGCTGTCAGTTGGTTGCATACTGATCCCATTTTGGATGTAACAGCGCAAAGCCAGGAGAGGGACCATTAAGCGTTCCTTCCATCGCCATCAGGCACATACAGAAAACGAACCATAGCTAATGTTAAGGGGGCAGGGGGAAGTGAACGCTTCATTACTATAGTGATATGCACCATATAAAAATCCTGGATAGGAAGATATGGGCAAGACGGACAAAAGCTACAAAATTTGATTAATACAAGTGTTAACAGGAAATCTGAGATTGTTAATACATTAATTTTCTACTTCTCTTGCAAAGGCACTAAAGCTATTTTAGAAACTGAAGAGTTTGAGAAGCCAGATAAAACTGTAGAAGTAGAATGTACAAAAATAAATAAATAAAAAATAGCTTGGCAGTATTTCTCTCCCTTTCAAGGCTTAACACCAGTATAGGTTAGTAATTCAATTAAGAAAAATGAAGAGTTGTATGTTTTAGGTGTCCAGTCTCAGTCATAAAAAAATTGGTTTATATATTATCTATGGGGGATCATCATACTGCTGTGCTCAATCAAATTCCCCCAAACATATGATTAGTTCCAGAGTGCTTCAAACGGGGTTTTTGTTGTCATTTTTTTACTAAGTTTCAGTCATCTGTAGTGGTGGTAGTAGCATAAAAATACATGTAGAGAAGGTGTCAAACATAAGTGCTGGGGAAAAAAGGGAGTAAAAGTAAAGCAGCAAGGAGTATCCCTGTGTGGTGAAAGGATGGAAAGAGGAAGAGAGCAAGGACGGTTAAGGAAGATGGGGGGGAAAACTATTGAGGATCAATACACTCTTAAAGCAAAAGAGAGCAGTAGGTTAATTTCTAGATTGGACAAAAAGGCAATGCAAAATGACCCTGAAAAATAAGCAGACACCAAAGCTTTGCTGCTTTTTTTTTTTTTTTTTTTTTTTGTAGGAGAGCACTGCTTTTTACAGATACCTCAGGTAAAAATATTTTTTGAACTTGCAGCATTTTCCTACTTTTATTTTCCCATTTAGACATGGCATTTTTTTCGGTAGACATAGTGAATGTATTTTGTTTATGAAAATCTATTGGCACAGAGGAAATAAAGACAAAATAGTGCCAGTCGTGACCATAAGTAAGGACTTTCAGTGCTCTTGGAGCTAATTGAGGATAAGCTCACTGATGCAAGGAGACTTTATGGCTTCCTTGAGACTGAGGGACATGGAGCGAGTATTAATGGTGGCTGAGCGCTCTCTTGGCTGCGCCTTGCCTGTGCTGTGTCGATGATGGGGTTGGGAGATGGGGGAAAAAGACAGGTAAAATGCTGGCAGCAGCAAAACTGGCAGTGAACACAAGGTATTAAATCATTATTGGGACTTGGAATATGATTAGGGAAAGTTAATGGAAAAACTAAGCCACTGTGCCAAACGACTGTTGCTGGGTTAAAGGAGGCTAATTTGCAACACCCTAATGAAATTAGGCATTCTGCCTTCATTTCTGACACTGAACAGTGTTAAAAAAAGAAATAAAATGTATGTGTTGTGCATTTATGGGCTTTAATCTTCTCTGCAGGATTTGAAAGCTGGAATGGTGCTGCCAAGCTTGAGTAACAGTGATTTCTGATGGGCTTTGGAAAGTAACTGGTGAAGGACAGGTGTGTAAGACGGACAGTGAACCCATCAGCCAAGGACTTCTCTGAAGGTGAAGGGATTGTAAAGACATTTTCTTGTCTGTCCCCTACCTTTCAGACAAATAATTTCCAAGAGAAAAAATTCAGAGGGGTGGACATGTCACAGCTTTCTTAATGGAGTCTGTCTAGGCTAGGCAGCAATTAGCTGGTCATTAGAAAGTTTTCCTAATGGGTGGTCTAAATTCACGTGCCTGTGATCTAAACCCACTGCTGGATGTTCTGTCCTGAGTGAAGGGGGAGGACATTTTACCTCTCTCCTTTTTGCAGAAAACGGTGTGATCTTATTGCACATAAGTCTTGCTCTTTAAATTAGTGTTCCTTATCAATAATATTTTTTGAAATTTACTGGGGAGAGGGGGTGTTGTGTTTTGGGGTGGGGGTTTTGCTATCATCTGGAAATGGTGGAATTCAGCTTAACTTTTGGATATCTACAACTGCAACCATCAGACTGTTGTCTAGCATCTGTTTTTGTAGTCAGAGGTGAGAAACGTTCACTTCTAAAGTCAGTTGCTCTTTAACCTGAAGTAGATGCCTGAACTAAGCCAAAAGAACCATCCTTGGAATTTGTTTGTTCCTTTCTGACTGTAAAGGGAACCTGAAGTGCAGGTGTCAGCGCTGCTCCATTTGTTGATTCCTGCCTCTTTACTACCCTTCACTCCTCCTCAAAAAACTGCTGAGAAGTATTTTAGCTCTTTTTCTTTTTTAATAGCATTCATGAAATGAGTAATATCTTATATTGATTTTCCAATTTATATGATACTCTTCACATAAATAGTGAAAGAGGCAAAAATCAGCCTTTTCAACATGGGTCACTGGACTGTCGAGGATTTAGTATTAATATAGAATGTATTTTGTTGGAATACAATTAGTATTTTAATTCATTATATGTATGTGTGTCTGTTAAAACTTGTTGTAACTAAAATTAGGTAATGGTCAGCGTATACAATTTTGTCTATTACTAAGCTTGATCTACTGTAGAGTCTTCCTCAGATTTAAAGCTGCTGCTCTTAACGATAATTTCCCATTTTAAATAATAATGAAATGGCCTAAGCATTTTAAACAGTGAAAGTATTTCATTAAACTTGAGTCTTTTTTTCAGAGAAGTAACAGAGGTAGATGCCAAAGTAGAATGACTCTTTTGCAACTTCCCCAAAAGGCGAATCGCTGGACCCAATGCAAGGATTCTCTAACAAGCAAGTAATGTTTGTCTAAAACATTTTGTCTTATTAATATGTTTGGATGCTCCTGGCTTGTGCTGTCAGGTGAGTTTTTTCCCTGCTGGGGTTACACAGCAAATGGGTGTGAGTCTCTTCACAGAGACAGATTGAAGCTAACCAAACGTTGGGATGGGAGTTGTATATGAGGACTGAGGAGAATATTTCAGCTAATGTTTGGTTGTTGTTGCACCTCTCATTTATAAACTCCAGAAAGCAGGCATGAATTTTGCCTAGCAAAGAACTGTGGTTTTCAGAGAAACATGGGTGAGATTGATGCGTAGTTATGGTACGAGATGTAGAGAGCGTGCGGCTGGTTTTTTCAGTCTCTGTGCAAAATGGGTATTAGAGCAAGAATGACAGCTAGACCAGATTATAGTTCAAACAGGAACAGCTCCAGAAACTCAGTAAACTTCATGCAACTCTGTAATTTATTGTACTACTTTGCCTTTTCCAAGGAGGCTTTTTAGTTCTGTGTCCTTACCCTGCGGGCTATTGCCTAGGCAACATTCCCACTCAGAAATGATCACAAAAAATTACTTTGTGTCACGAGCGTGTCCTTTGCATAATGTTAATTTATATTCTCACTCAAATGGAACATATTTTAGATTTTATGTATATCCCTCACACTGAGGGTGGCATAGTATCATTTGCTTTAGGGGGCTGATTCTTTCCTTCATTGTAGCAGCTAGTATAAATGAAAAAAAAGGTGGTTTTAGGCTCATACAGAGCCACTTAAGGCTTTCTAGTACATAGCTAAAAATTATATTCTCTGCCTAAAGATGATGGGCCTGCAGCCTTGTGCTGATGAGGGAAAGGAGCGTGGGGAGGAAGGAGCAGAGCTGTGAACATCTGGCGGGACTGCCTCCCAGCTGCCGGGGAGGCAGGAGGAGAGGGCTCCCGGGCAGCTGCTCCAGCTGCCCCACGCTCCTTCCCAGTGCATCACTGAGGCCTCCTGGGGGACGCAGGATGGCTTTCCCAGTAGAGGAGGCATTTTCTGACTGGGGTCGGCTCTGGTGGTGTGGCTCGGGGCCTCTCAGAGCACCGCTGTGGTGAGTTCCCATAAGGGGGGCCCTTCCAGTGCCAGGAGCTGGGCTGCACGCCTCTCACTGCAGTCCTAACACCGCCTAAGGATGCTGGAGGAGACCATCACACGTCGACCATGCCGTGCTAGACGTGTGCAATTACAGTCTTCTCACACGTAATTACTCTAGAAATAGATATTTAACCACAGGTTTGCTATACATAATGTAATGCTAAATACTAGCAATTAACATAACTGCTTTCTATTTGTGATATCTGGGGGTACAGAATTGTGTAAGTGATTTTTTTTTTTTTCATTTTTCTGGGTACAAAATATTCCTTTTAACAATCTCAAGTCTGTCTCACTGAAACAAGTTTAATTTATAAATAATTGCAATTATCAATAAGCAGCAATTATGTAGATAACAATGTTAAATTTAACATGCACATATATTTAAGTCCTACAGCAATTTTCATTGTGATTTAACTTGACATTTCAGGCATCTCACTATTCAATTTCTTGCTTTCTACTTATGTATATTTAATATATATAACTTTGACAATCTACTGCTATCATGTAAACTGAATCAGGAAAAGGCTACATACTGTTCAAATAATTTTGCTTGAAGACTAGGTTAAAACATGCAGAAAATACAGTGGAAATGCTTAAATTCTCATTAAAATCTGTCTAATTTCGTTTTACTCAGTGTTTTGCACATTAGTACAAACTAAAGCCATTATTAGATAATTTCTTGGGCAGTTTTCATTGTGGCAACATGGTTATCTATCTTTTATTCTAGAGATACTTCACTGTAAAACATACTCTATAAAAAGCTCCTTTATAAAGAAAACCAGAAGTAATTTTAAGCCCAGTTGAAGTACTGTGTCCAGGTAAACAGTATCCCTGTGGTAAAAACTGCTGTTCACGTGAACAGTGTTCTCATTTCCTACATTAGTTTTTTAAGATGGAGGATCACATGTCTTCCTTGGGAATTGAATAGCCATACAAGTATTTCACTTCTTGGGTAGTGGAGGTTTGGACCAAGATACCTCAAATTAATCCGTATGGCCATATCTCTAGGTCTGCCTTGGAGCTCTGCCAACACAAGGGGTCTTGACTGGAGCAAAGTGCAAAAAGACAGATTTCCTTCTTGGAAAGGAATAAGCTTTTCATTTGAAAAGCCCTGGGAATACTTCTTAAAGTATTGAAACATCCCTTGAAGTCTTGTTGGATCTTCTATTTTAGCATGCTCAGCTGGTGGTACTTTAAAGAGGCAGCACACCAACAACTTCCATTTAGAACGTGTATTTATATCTTTGTATGTTGGAGCACTTCAGTCTGAATGTGATTCTCCCCTTCCCCACCCCCCTTTTTTTTAAAGAAAACCCCAGAATTTAGAATACTGAGGAAATCAGATTTAATATATGCTTATTTAAAAACTTTTGAAGTGTTAGAAAGTGTAATGAGATGAAGGAGTATCAGTCTACATGTTCCATTTTAATTTTGAATTATCCTGGTTTTGTGTCCATTACTTAATATGCCCTGTACCTTTGTCTTGTGGTTTTGAAAACACTCTATTTTTGGTTACCTTGGTGGATATATCTGCTGTAGGTATTGCATGTAATTTTCTTAGTTACGTTCTGTTACCAAATGTTTTGGTGCATTATAATAGCATGAAAATCACCAAACAGTAAAGTAGCCTCTGCTGCAAAATATGTAGAATATTTTAAAAATAAATGTTTTTGGGTTTTGTTTTGGGTTGTGGTTTGGTTTGGTTTTGGGTTTTTGTTTTGTTGTTGTTTTTTTTTTTAAGGCAAACTCTGTGTCTTTGGATTATATTCATATTAAAATAACATCATTGGAAATTGTTTTGGGTTTGCATAAGGTTAACACCTATATTAAACAAAATGCTGGTAGGAATTCAGTTGCTTATGCCATAGGGTGAGATTTATCCCAGAGAAGCATTTAGTTTGGGGTATGGGGAGGCCTCAGTGAGCTTTAGCAGCTCCTTCTGGGTAGTGCCTCAAACACCATTTGCCCAGGAGCTGCACATTTGCAACAGCAAGGGAACAGCTGCTCTCTTTGTGTGCTTTTGCAGCTACTTTAACAAATGGCTGATTAGAAATTGAGCAAAAAAGGGTATTCAGCACAAAACAGGAAGGTGTCTTGTGCTTCTGAAGTGTGCACATGACATGGTGAGAGGAAAAGGAGATGCAATAGGAAGAAACATTGTCTCCCTAAAGAGCTTTGGCTTTTCAGAGCCACGGAAAATCAATCTTGCTTATATAGTGGAGAGTCAGGCACTGCAACCCATCAGCAGCTTTCTTTTTTTGGGAAAAAAAAAAAAAAGTATTCAAGATCTTTAATTGCATGGGTGAGAACAGTGTTTTAGGGCCCACTGCTGTGAATTGCTATAATTAATATAAGCATGTCTTAAAAATGTTTAATTCTTTCTGTGATATGAAGACGCTGGTTGAGGTAAGCACCAATAGTTCAGCTTGGAGTTTTCTTCTGAGTTCTGCTGTAAACAGTGCACGTTAAATTAATTACTAGAAAGCTAACCTTGATTTTATGGGTTGCTTCCAAGTATTGTCCTAGGTACTGATCGGTTCCAACTAAATTTCAGGGAAGCCATGGTGGCAGATGCCTCCAGTTGGTGGTAAACAGCAACCGATTTGCATTTACAAGGGAATAGGAGAGGATGGGGTCAATGAAACAGCTGCTTTTGGCATAGGACTCCTCCCCATTAATCTGCTCAGGGAACTGATACGCCTTTTGGCAAGAGAAATAGCAGAAGATACATCCTGGTTGAACAAAAAGGTGTGAAGAAAAGCACCCTTGTTTATAAAGTGCTAGGGACTGCTATCATACATTATCTGGTCACTTCATGCCATCACCTTTTCCCATCAATCTCCTGTGGAAATGGCAACAATACTTGCCTTTATCAGGGAGATGCAATGATGTCTACATTAAAAAAGCAGTTTAGGTTTGTTAAGAAATCCTCAGTGACCCTCAGGCCACAGGCATGCAATTAGTGGAAGAGATTTTTTTCGTTGAAAACTTTTAATTATTGGCACTTGTGCTGTCATGCATAATCAGTAGGGCCCCATTTGTGTTTCAGCTGGAGCTGCCTCTTGATGGGCAAGTAAATGGCACCTTTTTTAATATGGAATAAATTGTTAGCATCCGATGCTAATTCAGGATTAGCATTATTTAAAAATCCCCAGTGCTGTAATCCTGACCGTGACCACTCAGGCTACCTTTGTGGCACAAAATCTATTGTAAAAAGTAGTGCAGGTGTGGAGAAGGGTTCTGCAGCCTCTCTCTCCTGCCACCCCCTTCTGTGTGCGAGAAGTCCTTCCTCAAAAGCCAGAGCTCAGTACGAACACCGTCCAGGCTGTTTACAATGAGAGGACGCCTCAATTCAAACAGCTGTCAAGGAGCAGGTATTAATCATGCCAGTATTCAGCAAGCCATGTCCAAGAGCTTTCTTGTTCTTTTGAGCTTAATATGGATAAAGCCAGTAGCGAAAGAGAAATTGGAAAAGGTGGCTTCACTGATAAGAAAGCCTACCATAAACTTTGAATTAGTGACAGTGTACACCAGATTTGCCTCTGGAGTGTTTCATTAATATTGTGTGCTGCTTCTACTGCATGTTAGCTTTCTGCTGACATGCCACCTGAGATAACAACATCATCTATTTAACGGGCCCAGGAAAGAAACAAATCGGTTTCTCACCATCCTGAGAAAAATGTGAAAGTCGACACATTCACAGTGTTTCCACACTCACTGGAAGTTGTCCTACGTTTATGATTTATCCATTTTTCTTAGTAAACAAAAAAAAAATATTTTTTTTACCAAAATCATATGACAGATTTGATCAGGGAGATAAATCTCATTCCGGAGGTGAAGCAGTGTACAATAACATTATGGGACCAGCTGCTCTCTTTGTATAGTTTGCTATGTAGACTGCTTTTGCAGAGACCAACAAGGATGACGCCAATTAGCTGATTAGAAGGTGCCAGAAATAAGAGAGAATGCTTAAGTAACAACAGAAGTAAATGCTGTTCTCCAGTCATTTTGCTCAGCAATGCCAATGTAAGGATTTCTAGGGATATCACTGAGCAGTATATTGTGCCTAAGATTATACTTATCCTACACCTTTTTTTTTTTTTTTTTAAGCTTATTCAAGAGCTCTTGATGAAACTGCAATACTAAACAAGTACAAATTCTGCAGATGAAATGGCAGATTTTAATAAATGGAACAGCTGAGCATTGATCAAAGTCAATACTCAGGAGCTACATAAAAGAAGGCAAGCTCTAAAACTGAACACTTTAATAGTTTTAGAGTAACATGAGATAGTTATTTTTTCAAGTAATATCTCATTTAAATGCAAATTTGGGGTTCACTTATCAAAGTTATTTTTATAATCATTCTACATTTCTAGAGATCTAGGATCAAAGTTACATATTACACTTGCAAGCCAGCTGTTCAAGATGGCTGGTGATGAGATGTGAATTACCTTGAACGTAGCATTCGGAGCAAATACTAAAAAAAAAATGAAAGGACAGAACGTGGATTCTGGAGGGCTCCATTTTGTAAAAATACAATCTGTACTTTTCAGCTCTCAGATGAACTCATGAAAACTGTAATTTATCAGATTCTGTCTACATTGGTGCAGAAAAGCCCAAGGGCAGGAGAGAGATTGGGAATGATGATAGGTTTTGCACTCAGATGGTGCAAAAGCACAGCAGCACGTCCCATGACACCATTTATGTCAATGGGCATGGAGCAGACCGTATCTTGGGTAGGAGAAATGAAGCCAACTGAGTGTAAACAGAAGCATTTATAGCTCTCCCTTCGCAGGCAGCATAGTGAGTGCAGCACAGCTGCTAGTATGTATCCTTGAACCCTGCTAGAGCAGAATGTCTTTCATTAAAGTTGGCATACACATCCTAGACCTACACGAAGCTCTCTAGGATACATGTCTCTGCAAGGCAAGTCCAAATGGGTTTTGCAAGTTTGATGATAAAAAGAGGGCAAGCAACATTTCATTGAGAGCAGGTTGAGTTGAAGGCACTGAGCTGTGTTCTTTTATCCCCTAACACATATAAATCCCGTGTAACTTCACTGCAGTCAACAAATACTGGAAAATAACTGTCATGGTAATAATAGAGGCACAAGTTTGAATACCTCTTTGTTGCAGGGCAGTACTGGAGACAGAGTATACTTGTGTATAGTCAACCAGATAATTGTTTTCTGAAGGAAGTTGTACGTAGTTATTTACGCTTTCTTTTTTATTTGTTTACAAAGAGTGGATCTCTGATGCCGCGATTAATATTGCCTTTCTTCATTTACGTTATGCTAGGATCAAAACGAGCTCTATCACTACTTGGAATGGTATATTTTCTCACCATGTATTTGGTTTTTTTTACACATGGTTTATTACAGATGTGTTTAAAGTAAATGTTAAATAACAAAAGAAGCAACTATTGCAACAAGCAACTGAATCTAAGGCATGGGTTTGTTCTGGGAAGTACACAGTTGACTTGATGATGTCTAATGATAATATGTGAATCTGCAAACTAATTTTAGGAGTGGTTTTCAGTTAGGTGCTTGAAGCTGTGAGCAGCATGAGCTGGTAAGTGCTCCAGCAATATGTCAATGGAAAACATACAGGATGGGAAGGTGTACTGCTGTAATGACCGGATGCTGAGCTGGGGACATTAGCCAGGATGCTGTTCAGTTAACAGCTGTAGTACTAACTTAGCTTTAAAAATTCCTTATTGAGCATCTCCTATGATACCTTTCACAGCCAGTTCTTGGCTCTTCATTTGGTCCAATAAAGAGTCCTGACCTTATCATAAAAGAAAGGACTGCCAAGGTCTCGCTGACACTTATTCCTCCTTGCTTCTCAGTCATTCCTGTTCAGACAAATGAAAAGGTTACTGCTCTTTAAATATCCTTTCACAAGGGTCTATGATAATTGAACTGTCTAAATTAATGTATGTAGTTAGATTAGACTCTTTCTTTTTTTTAAAAAATAAATACTTGACTTTTGTCAGTTCTTACCTCCTTAGGAATAAATCGTATGTGTGAGCCTGTTCTGGAAAGTGGCTGTTAATGAAAGCGGAACAGATATGCATTGACGTTATGAAAGCTCTTTTTTCCCCCTCTGTTCATGCTGACTGCATCAACTAAGTGCATCTTTTATACTATGTCTGAATAGTTAAGTAAAAACCAAAGCAAAATTATTATGTCTTTAAACAAGTAAGAGTGTATATATATTGAGAAGAGGCTAAGTTACAGATTTGTGATCTGAGAAATGGAATTCTTTGTGGCTGGTGATGGATGGTCTTTTTCCTATGTGTTTTGTTTTAATTAAGCTAGAGTTGATATTGAAGTATATGAAAATGTCACTTAACAGTTCAGTAATAAAATGTAGTAGAAGTGGAAAGATCACAAATGTCTCAGGGGCAGGCAATAGTGAATTCCTGAAAAAGTTAAATAGATTGTTTTAATTAGCACGTTTACCCTGTGGAAAAATACCGTATGATTCTCTAAACAGATATTGCTGCTTCTGAAAAACACTAGCTGCTGTTTAAGGAATTTTGGAAATATATGATAGGTAGGGATCCCTTCGGTTGCCAACTCTGGAGGTCCTTACTATTTCAAGTAGCACTTTATATGGGTCCACCTTATGAGTTTATAAAGCAGGTGTAGCTAGCTGTTAGTCAGGGGAGGGGGTGGGAGCTGCACCCATTTCTTCTATTCCAAGGGTGTTCCAGATTTGCATTGTTTAATGTTTAGTCTTTTTTTTTATTTTTAATTTACAGCAAAACTTTATTCATGGTCATCTTATATTCATTTTTTCTTGTGCCACTTGTGGCCCCTAGACTGAATAATTTTTTTTTTTTTTCTCCTTTCTCCTTCACTGTTCAGTTCCCTGGCATATTTTCTCTCAACTTTCATTTTGCCAGACCAGATATGCTTAAGCACTTTTAGTCTCTTTTTGTCAGATAGATTTTCCATTTCTCTGATCATGTTGGCACCTCTTTTCTGCACCTCTTCCAGTTTATGCTTATCATTCTTTAACATGAGTGAACAGGATTCTGTGACATATTAGAGATGCCAATGATTAGATCTCCCCCACATCCTGTACAATAGCATCAGTATTTCCTCCTCTCATGAAAAATCTTGTTTAATGTGGCTTAGAGTTGCATTGTCCGTATAACACTAAGAACTCAAACTTAAATCCTATGATTGAGCCTTTTCCACCTCAGTCATTTTCAACTGACGAACTTCTGGCTTACGGAAGAAATGTTTTTATTAGTCCTTAGGGGGATGGCCTTGCCATATGTGTGATAGATTTTTATTTCATTTGTATTATTCACCTCATGGTTCTCATGGTCATCAGGTTCTTTGCATACAGTTATCCTAATGCTCCTTCAGTATTGATCATCTTCCCAAAACTGAATTATCACCAGTGTAGTACTGATACTTTGGCCAAGGTCATTATGAAAATAAGATTTCTCTCAAGACTGATCATTGAGCTCTCCTAATAGCTTTCCTCTAGCCTGAAACTTTTCAACATCAAGCACTTTCATTTTTCCTTTAGTTAGTTTCTTATTGACCTAATATTTCTGATATTAATCCTAATTTACTGTAGGCTGAGTAGTGATTTCCCATGTGGCACCATATACCATATGAAGAATGCTTTTCTGAACTTCAGATATGTGATGTCTGTCATATTCCCAATGTCTTAGAAACCCCAGAACCCCGAAGAAGGCTATTGATGTAGTGTGATCTACCTACTCATCCTCCCTTGACCTACCTGCTTGTCTTTAAATACATCTTTGCTGGAAACTTCCTCTAAAAGCATACACATTATTGAAAAGTGTATTGAAATCAGGCTTACTGACCATCTCGCTCGGGTTGCTGATTTGTGCTAGTCTGCTCTTTCCTATGCCTATAGGACAAGATAGTGATCTTGCTACCTGAAATACCTTCTTCATGTTCATTCAGAATTTGGGCTAGAGGCTGTCCTGTCACCCTCAGCTTAATTTCTACTTATTTTTTTTTATTTGTTTACCCACCAAAAACATTAGGGTAGCTTGTGCTAACTTTCTTGACCTCCTTTGTATGACATGATTATTAGTTGGGAGTCTTTTTTTGCCTTTTGGAAGGAGTACCGTATTTTTCAAGGTAATGAATAATTCAAGTACTCCATAATGTGTTGCATTACTTGCCAGGTGCTGGGTCACTAATGTAATTCAGCTTGCCTTTACAAAAAAATCCTAGTTTAATTCTGATAGAATTCAGTATTAAGAAAAAATCCATCTCCTTTTGCGTGGATTTTGATAATAGATGCTGTAATCATAGTGTAGGAACTCTTCAGTATATTAAATCAGTAATACAGAGCAAAACCCAGAACTGCTTATCTCGAGAGATCATAGGGTTTCTTTTGAGGTTTCCTTTCTTTTTTTTTAAATGACTTATTTTCTTTTTTGATTTGAAGGGACAATGTTATTTAATTACATCTGCATGGCCAAGAAAGGTATCATGAAAGTTTCACGGTTCATTTGGGTTGCCGAGGCCCTCTGTGCATGAGGGGGTGTGTGTGCATGCATTTGCCAAATTTCTATTGAATTAGCATCTACTACAAGAGGGCAGGGTGCAAGCTTATGTTTCAGAACAGAGGTGGCCTAGCTTTCACAAATTTCTGATGGCTTCTTGTTGTGGCTGGAAATCTGGTGTAACTTAGAACAGTCCTTAACCCGCTCAGGACTGCGTACAGTAAGCAGTCCATCACAGTGCCTCTTCATCCTCTGAAGTACCAACTCATTCCTCCAAACAGAAGTGAAGGAGCTGTGATAGACATATAGCTACTAGGCAGTTAGGAGCATCCTACATTTTGGGAAATAAGTGGATTAAAACTTTAATACAGAAGCTTGACTCCTGTACTTGTTGGTGTACCTGCGGAAGCTCCACCAACTTCTACTATAGGACTTCTCTAAGAAATTAGTCAAGAAATAGATCCATTATGTGGGGTGTTGAGTATATGAAAAGACAGATGCCACTGGCATGCGAGTCCAGTTTAAGACAAGAGATGGCAAGGGGTTACAAGTCCCAGAAAATGGATTTTAAAGAATGCACAACTGCTAGCTAGGTTTTGATCATAGCCAGAACTAAACAACTCATTTCTGCAGCCTTTGTGCTTAATAGGATTTAGCCAGCTGAGTAGTGTTACTGACTCCTTTAATAAGTACTGTTCTTTGCAGACACTATGGGTTGAGGATCTAATAACGGAGTCAGGAACCACTGTTTAGATTTTTGAAAATTTAGTGGCCTCTGCACCATTGAGAGGACTCAGGAAATGTGGCTCCATTCCTTGTAAACTTGGGTTTCGTTCTCAGGTA
Organism: Falco biarmicus; assembly: GCF_023638135.1. NCBI lineage: Eukaryota > Metazoa > Chordata > Aves > Falconiformes > Falconidae > Falco > Falco biarmicus. The sequence continues at coordinate 31,684,372 of NC_079292.1, read as the reverse complement.
TTTCTTCCTCATTTTCAGTTGCAACAATAACTAATGAAGGCTGTGAAATATGGTGTCATAGCCTCTGTTATTAGCAAAATTTTAGTATTGTTTTTATTAAGAGAATGTATTCTTTGTAAGCAACTTGTTGCTGTCATGATTTGAAATATTTAAAGAATCCTTCTAAGGGTTAGTTAAGCTTATATGGGGGGGAAAACCTTGCATAACGAGTAATTTCCCAGAGGAGCAATAACAGCAGGTAAGAAACCCTGTTATGGTAATAGAAAGGTTTATAGCTATATGGGTCTATATGGGACTCTTATGCATATCTGCTCTCTCGTAAATCAATGGAGATACTAGATTTAAGTGAAAGGGATGAAGATGCTCAGCTGAACAGATTTTCAGCTGTATCAGTAGTTAATTCAGTGCTAAGGAATTAGACGTTTAAAAGATTTAAAGGAATAGGATAAAAATGCTCTTTTTATCTCGATGACATGCCGGTTTAATTAGTAATACTGAGAACGGTTGTAAAGAAACGGTATCTAACGAAATAAATTCTTCACACAGCTTTAACAATGTAATTAAAACATAAATGCCATTTATGGAAAAAGCTGTTGTTAAAAAACAATTACAATAGCTTGTTTTATTATGTTCTTTCATTGAAAGACAATAAAGACTGGTATTCAATTTTCCTGTTTTCAACTAAAATGCTGTTGAATTTTCACACATGGTCATTTTGTTCTTTTTCTCCTCCCATCTGTATATGTCACCTTTAAATTAAAAGCTATTTTTTTTTAGAAATAAATGGATCATTTTTAATTACTGCAAGCAGTTTGTTAGTTGGAGTAAAGCTTACTCTAGTTTCAGTCACAGCTCTACTAAAAGTTTCCAGTATTACCTGCTGCAAAAAGCTTTTGTGGCAGCACGCTGCCCTCTTCTCCACACAGCTCGTTGGACGGCTGTGTCCTCTGCCACGTGAATGAAGGTGGAGCATCCTACCCTGAGATGTTCAATTCTCATAATACTATTGTTCTGAGCACGGGTTTCAAAAAATGCACAAACTCATCAAGAGTAGTGACAGATATAAGTATATCCAATACGCAGATGGATCTTAAGTTGTAAATTGTGATTTTTCATGAGTTGAATGGTATATATTTGAATAGCCATAACAGAAGGTTTCAATGTTTTCAAATGGATACATTTAAAAATAAGCTCTACACAAACATGACATTGTGACTAGATAATATGTCACTGCTGTGCTGTTTTGTTTGTTTGCTTTTGTACTGTCTCAGTAATTATTGTGGTGAGATGATCTTCTTATTTACTGGCATTCTGTAGGATGACACCAGTAATTCACCTGAAATGACTGTTTACAGTCTTACAGGGCCTTACTGCTGAGGTGGTTTGAATGCTAATGTAGGTCATAGTTAATCAATAGTGATTGTGTGAAACATAACGCATTTATATGATCTTCATAACTGACACCTAAATTCTCCACAAGAGACTGCCTGAAATAGCAGCAGAGTTTGTCCTCGCATCTCTTTGTTCTAGGCTCGTCCCATTTGATGTGCTAGCATGCGTGCTTAAAATAGCCTCCGAGGTGAGTTGCTCAATGTGTCACTTGAACTGAATATAGTTCTGCATGCTCCTGTAGAATAGAATATCAAAAGCAATTCAAAGTAGTAACAATTGAAATATTATTCTTTTCTGCTAATCTTCCAGAAACAGAATTGTAATGTGCCAATGAATATAACTTCCTGAAATACCATTTTGAGGAGTTAATTGAGAAAAAGGTGTATGTGCTTATTAAAAGACTCATGTTTTACTTCCTGTCCATGTATAAAATACAGTCTTATTCTTCTCCCATTGTTAAGAACAAGCACATTTTTTTCTCAGCTGTTCTTTATGTTTTGTCTTTGCACTTTCATTCGGATGGGAGTTTATAGCTTGCATTCTCTGTTCTAATGTTCTTACTGAAATGTCTCTGCTTGATAGGAATTATAGTAGATTTTCCAGCAGAGGTGGGGCTTCTACTTATATGTGGCAATGTCTAAAAGTAACTGGGTACTATGTCAGTAAGATTTTCAGTTGCCTTGGTATATTGCTATAATGTTTTTTGTTTCTTTTGACTGCATATTTGCACGCTTCCCAGCACACTGAGACTGATCTTAACTGAACCTCGGGATTCAGCTGAAAAAGGAATGAGTATTAATTACTTGGGGAAAATGGGACAGAGAAGGATCTGTCCTCCTCACTCCTCACTCTCTTCCTCCTCCCAAAAATCAACCCACCAACAATTAGAGGAATAGTTAACAAAGATTTAGTTAAGTCCTTAACTCTTTAAATTAATATGTGAAAGCAGGTGGTTAGCAAGTTCATTAGTTTCATTTTATGTCAGCAATGAGATAAATCTACAATACTGTAACTATAAAAAATTATCATCTATACAGTTCATTTGTAACTTTTACTTGAGTGAGCCAAAAACTTAAATCACATGAAGATGAGGGAAAATCTTGTTGTACAGTAAACATTATATAGTAATATTTTGTATAAAAGTAGTATTCTAAAACTGTGTATATACCAGGAAGAACAGCTTTGCAATTGCGGAACCTGGAGATGAAGCTGATTCTGTTACCTAAGATGTTATTTTTGTCAAAAGATAGAGCTAATAGGTTTTGTATACACTGATTTTAAAGGTTTGCTATATTGCTTTGAATGTTACATTTTGATGATTACCTTTTGGAACAAGAGATTTCTGATTGACGTTATTAAGGATATCATTAAGAAGTATCTGGAGTTGACCAAAGCTAAGGGAAACATATGGTAGGTTTTGCTGACGTGACTAAGCATAATATGTGCCTGACTCCCATGAAAGTCCTTTGAAATAAGGTGCCTACTCATTAAAATGCTTTTATGATCTCCATTAGGTGCTTTTGTGCATCTTTAGACATCTAAGTACCTCATTCAGTCGTCTAAACAAAGAACTGCATGCACTCTCAACATTTACAGTGATGGATGTCAGGTATGCTTTGACTCAAATCAGTGGGCTTTGTTCATATATGCCTCTGTCTGAAAATATTCTAGTTGTAATCAGTTTGGTTGCCAGTTGACCAAAAAAAAATCAACTGAAAAATTACACTTCAAAAGGACTAATAAATGTATTTTGAAGATCAGAGATAAAAAGTAAAATTATTTCTCTATGACACTAAACTACTAGAGTTCTGATAAATCTGGATGAGTTTCAGCTATAACAAAGGCTGATATTAAAGCCTGGGCCAAAAAATAGATAATTGGAATCACACAATACACAGCTCTTCAGTTTTGCATCAATTTAATAGTACAATAAAACTTTTCATTTGTAAGCTTGTCTGGTTTTCAGAAAAAGGGTGAGAGCAATTTGATCTGTACTGGTACATCTGACAATACAGTGCAGGTGGTTTAAAAACAAAACAGTTAATCAAGCAAAATTTTACTTAAACTACCTGATGATCCATCATCCAGTCTATGAACAGTGTCAACTGTCCCTTTCTAAGCAATTATTTATAGAATATTTAAATAGCCTGGACAGCATGTGCAACTGCTGAGAAGGCTATTGTATCATGAATTACCCATTCAATTTATTTCCGTTCAGTATAGACTGACAACTTTGCAGTCAGTCAATCTTCTGTTTTCTTGAATGCAATGCAATGTGCCTTTTATACTGGCAATTAAGCTTTGCCTCAAGTATTATTCTGACCATCTTATAATACTACTGAAGTAAACTTTGAAATGGTATGAAAATCAGAATTATTTATTTAATCATCTTTCCACTTATTTTTGCACATTATTATCACAAACATTAGAAGTTGCATTTATATCAATTTTGGCCAATATTAGGCTCTCACCTGCGTGACTCCCATTCAAGCACAAAATTGCTCGGAAACGCCAACAGAGAATATGACAGAGTAATTCCTTAGTGGGCTGGGTGCTAGTTAGATTTTTTTTTTAGAGCAATTGAAGCAATGTATAGAGTAGAAGGAAACTGAGAGATGTCAAACACACCAAGAATGAGATTGTCAAGAACTGGACAAGCTTTGGCAGGCTGTAAATTAAGGGGAAGACATTGGAGAAAGACCAAAAAAAAAAGTGGCAGAGGTGTGATGATACAGTTATGGACATGAGGTGTTTCTCGAGTTTGTAGGACTTACCACCTGGAGCAGAGACAGTTAAGTAATTTTTCTTGTGCTGGAATTTGGAGAGTGGAACATCAAGAGGATGGAAATGAGACTGGTGGTAGTGGAGGTGACTTCTGGCTTGGAGGACTGTGACCTCAATAGCTACGCCTAGGCTGCATGACTAGTGCTTTTGGGAATCCTGGTTGCCTGATCATCAGAATGCCTGGGAACCACGGTGGAAATGATAGGAGAAAGAAAATGGGGAGAGATCATTGTGTGCAGTTACATCTCATCCTGGCAAACTGAAATGAACCGCGATGCATATCTGTATTGGGTCTGGCTGGGATGGAACTACCTTTGTCAGAGCTCGTATGGTGCAAAACAGTGTTGATAACAGACTGATGTTTTAGGTGTTGCAGAGCAGTGCTTGCGTAGCATCAAGGCCGTCTCTTACTCTGCCCCTGGCAAGTAGGCTGGGGGTGTGCAGCAGCTTGGGAGGGGACACATCCAAGACAGCTGGCCCAAATTGATCAAAGGATGTTCTGTACCTTATATGTCATGGTAAGCAATAAAAACTGGGGGGTAGTCTTTTCAAAGAAGTTCTTGGTTGGAGGCTGCATGAGCGTTAGTCTGCTGGTAGGAAGCAGGGAGTGATTGCCTTGCTTCCCTTGTGTATTCTTTCTCCCTCTTTTTTTTTTTTTCCTTCACTTATTAAATTGCCTTTATATCAACCCATTATTTTTATTTTTTCTTGCTTTTGTGCTTCAAATTATCTACTCCATGAGGGGAAGTGGAGTGAGTGAGTGGCTGGCAGGTGCTTAGTTTTTGGCCTGGATCAACCCACCACAATATCTGAAACTTGACAGTCCCTCTGAATCCCACTGTTTAGAGACAGCCAAAACCCAGCCAAATAGAAATTAAGTGGTAGCGTTGGTTTACCTGTAGTTAAAATGAAAATATTTCATTGAAAATTTGAAAGAAAAAAAAGGAGTTACATTGGTTCAAATGTTGTCTAATAAACTGATTATATCAATGGCCATTTGGGGTTTTATTGAAGTTTTTGTGGCACTGAGTTACTACCTTTCTCATAAGATCTTCTGATTCACTTAATGTTCTGTTGGAGGTTCTCAGCAAGCACATGTTCTTATGATACGTGTTACTTCACACCTTTTAAGCCTGATCACCTAATATTGAGAAACCTCAGGAAATCCTTAGAAAACTACGTAGACTTTTCATGTGTATTTAATGGATTTTTTTGGAGTGGCATTTCTGAAGTAATGGCTTGAAGGCTTATGAAGCCATTGGTCATGACATTTTGCTCATCACATGCGTACTATATCAATAAGTATGAACTTACTTCTGGTAGTGAATTAATTAATAGTAAATTTGTATCTGGTTATTTTCTTCACATTCTATTTTGATTCTTGAGAGAAATAAAAATATCTACAATGAGGTCACATCTTTCAGAACGTCTGGGTAAGGTGAAGTCTAGAAGGCTGTAAAACTGGATTTTACCTTCACCCACACAGAAGCAATACAGACTAGTTTGCTCTCTTATGTTGTGTTTTGTAGGCATTTCCTTATAGTTCAGAAAGTAATACCTTAGAGACAAAATAATTAAAAATGCTATCTTTAGCACACACCGGCTAGTCTGGAATTATGAATCTAATATTAATACATCAGTGTTCATTAATCTATATGCATATAATGTGAAAATTAAAAATAGAAAATGCAGTTTGAAACAATATAGTGGGCCTTGCACTCTTTCCTCTATGAAGGCAGAATTAAACTGTGCTGTGTATTTATTTGTCTGAACTAATTTTAAAATCTCATGTGTGTTGTAACTTACATAATTTTTGTTGAAAACTTGATTTCGCTGTTGTGAATTGGCTGTGATGTGCCCATGTTTTCCTGTTTCTAAGTAAGTGCAACTGTAAAAAAATGAGTTATCTAAGCTGTGTTGCCCGATTGGGCAATAGGAACTCACAAGCTTAAAATGCAAAGCACTCCTGGTCTTAAATGATGCTTTGCTTGAACTTAGCATGATTTGCCTGCTTTATGTGTGCACCTGTTAGTTGCTTGAGTGTAGAATTTTAGTGTGTATCCTGACAGGGAAGCTTCCTGGATAGTGGATGAAAAAGAAATGATGAACTTTTTGTTCGTTCTAAATGTGAACACCAATTTTCAAGGGAGCTCATTAAAGTTTTTATCTGTTCCCTAGCTGTGAAAGAACTCTGCCTGGATGCACGTGACAAGTTCATACCTTTTGAGATTTCTAATTTGATTGGGGAGGGGTTGCCTTGTTTTATTGCTACAGCATTTTTTAATGTTCATAAGTCTTTGCCAGAGGAAATGGCAATCTTCCCTTTAAATGTTGCAATACTTTGCAAGTGGATTTTTTTCCCCTCACTGTATATATGAGAAGAATGGTAACTCAACTCATCTAAGCTGTTTGTTGGGGACAATGCTTCTTTGCAACCTAGTTGGCTAATAAACTATTGTTTTGAAGAGAGTCCAATCTGAGGTAATGTGCAGGATCTTGATAAAGTGGGAGCTCCTGTTGCCAAAGCTTTGTGAAGATTGTTTTGTCATCTTAAAAAGGACATGCTGCGTTTTCTAGGTACAGAGTGGCACATTGTACATCAGCTGGATGTCAGCAAAGAACGTTAAACTCTTAATTTAGCATTACAAGTTGTCAGCTGGTCACATCAGTTGACTTTAATAATTGCTAATTGAGCAAATGCACAGATCTGGAAGATAGAACTTCAAAACTTACCCTTTTTCAGCTTGTTAGTTTTATGTGTTTGAGTTATTTTCACTTGTAGCATTAAAAAAAAAAAACCTGTATAGTTTCCTTCTGCAGTAAGTTCTATACTATCAAATTGATCTTGTGTTTGATGTCTTTCATACGTTGAAGATTACTCTCATAGTTTAACCTTGAAATTGTTCCTTAGTAGCAAGTAAATGGGCTGATCAGTATGGAATGGGGTATGAAAGAGTGGTCAGAATGAGAGTTTAAGGATTGGACTTGGAACAATATAAGGAAATCATATAAAAGTGATCATTTTGTAGTGAACTATTGATTCTTATTTTTTATTGTATGCTTCAGCCTTCATGTGAAGGAAAAAAGTTTATAGCAAAGCAAGGTGTCTGTCACAGTCTGCTTTTCCTATAGTAGGAAAATTAATGATCTGAGATGTAGCTAAAGTAAAGGAATGTTACTACAGTAACATCTTTATGGAAGTGAAGTGGAAGCAGGATTTACACAGAATTTTCCACAAAGACCAATAAGACAGGGTGGTGACAGAAATACTTTTTTTGGCTTCTGTCAGTTAATTGATGAGATCGAGTGATACTTTTGCCAGTGCAAACTGAAGTGTGTATTTGCATATACTTACTGCTTTTGATTAGGAAAGAAAGAAACACACCAGAATTTCCTTCATTAGTTGTGTATAAATTTAGTAGAGGAACAAGAATTTCAGTCTTAACTCCTCTGGGGAAAAATATCCTCAAAAAGAAAGTAAAAAAAAAAAAATAACCTATTGAGACCAGACAGACTAGAAATCAGATACAAGCTTGAATAGTGACATGTGAGGATAGACATTCAAGATTTTCTTGAAGGCTGACAACTTAAAAATGTTGGCCACATGTCACCAAGGTCAGTTTTTTATAAATATCTAGCTATGAGCTACCATATGAATACCTAAAATGGAATAAAGGGAAAGAAGAAATTTGAAATTTGCAGTTACCAGATCAGATGGTTATAAGCCTTTGTATTCACATGACCCTGCACTGCAGTCACTGTATGTTCTGCACTTGCTTTAATAGGTAAGATAAAGGTAGTTCCTCCTAGTTTTTAGACTATCTTGTTATATTCTGTGTTTACACTTGTCTGCCTTATATGCTGTGTAAGGATAGAAAATGGATGGTGGTGATGATGATTATTATTATTATCATCAACATCATCATTATTATAATTACCACCTTTTTACTTTACCATTCTGAGTAACAGGAAAGGTGGACATGTTGAAATTATCTTCTTGCAGATTTTAATTCCAAAGTACTTACAGAGTAACTGTTTGGAAGGTTCACATGCATTTCATTTGTGGTATAGTGTGAAAGTTTCTCATACTTGTTTTTTGAATCATAGGGGTTTTAGATTATTAAGTACTTCTGCTCTAGGTGCAGTGGCACTACTAATAGAATGATAATTATGCACATACTAAGTTTGAGCCATACAAATTTGTTCAGTAGAAATGGATTCAGATGCACTACTAAGGATCAGTGGGTGTTACAGATGCATCATGCAGTGGTTTTTGCTGATTCCTGGAATGCAAAGGCATCTGTTTCCTTGCCTTTGCTTAAGTAAATATATAGGTCAAATTCAGAACATCTCTCATTAGAACAGAAGAATGGTCCCAAGGATTCAGAGCAGGGATTCTTATAGCCTGGGACCTACAGACTCCAGCATCCTTACCTTGAACAAGCCATAGCAGATTTCCATAGAATGGAGGAATAGAGTGTGAATATATCACACTTTTCTCAAAAATTCCCAGCCTCTTTTCAGCTCAAGGGATTTCCTGAACCTGGTGTGGTTTCTCTTAACTCTCAATGAATCTCTCTTCCAAGTTCTTGCTCAGTTTCCCCATACAACTTGTAAAAATTTTCTTTTACCCTCTAATATGTTTCTGAGAGTTTCATAGATCTTCCACCTGTTGGACAAAGAACCCCCTTCTTTTGTTTGTTTTGCACTTTGCTCCTACCAGCTTCCTTTATGGTTGCTAGTTTTCCTCTATACAACAATATACCGAACCTAAAATGGTATAAAAGTACAGTTTGAGCCCTCTGGTTTGATGCAGATTATTGCAGAAGATCACAAACTCAGCTTTACAACTGAATTTATTTATGAACAGCTTTACAGAAGGAGAATGTAATTTTTACAGCACTGACAAGATAGAAATTATCAGCTGATAGTTTTCCTCACAAAACTCTTATTGCACACCTGGTCAGTATGGACATGCTATGATAAAATGCACTGGGATAAATAACCCCGTGTTTTTATTAGTACTGTGATAAGTACTGATGTTTAACACAAACTATGTTAGCAAGCTACAAGGATAGTGATACAAGCTGGATTTTGCTGATAGTTTGAATAGCAGCCAAGGTTTAAAATGGAAGGTCAGAGGGAGACCTGGTACAAGTAGTGCAGGCTGAAATGATGTCTGTGTATTGCAGTTTTCATTTAAGGTCATTTATCATGTAACAAACACTTTATAAGATTTCTTGAGGTGAAGCTTTAACATTGTGCTGCAGTGTAATTAAGAATCATTTTCAGTAAAATAAAGAGATCATCCAAATCTCTGCATATGTCACCTGATAAATTTAGGTTAATGCTGACAGAAAGATCTTGCTGGTCTGCAAATGTCAGTTTTTTAGAAACTCCTGTGATTGTTGCAGGGTAGAGGTAACTCTAAAATGCTTCAGATGGAAAGAAGTGGTTTTTGTTTAGTACGGGACATAAAAATACAGTTAGATAGTAAAGAAATATCATTACTGTCTTCCAGAACTAAAAAATGTGTTGGGTTTTGTGGGTTTTGGTTCTTTTTTTACTGAATGGTGATGTTCCATGAAATTATTCACTATCTTTCTGTGATTCTAAAAAATTCCAAACTTTAAAAAAGGGAAACCAATGCACACAGTGTAGAGATACATTTTGAAAAGCTAACTGAAGGGATTAAAAAATGTCTGAATCTCGGACCTCTAAAGTTTGTGTTGGTAATAAAATTATTCTGCACTACTAAATTGCACTGTGTGCACTAAATAATAGGAATATGTAATAGTCAAAGATGTGGTAGGTTATATTGGACAAATGCGGATAAATTAAGTAGTTTTCTTCTGAACATTGATTAAAATTACTTTGTTGACAAGGTGTCCTTATATTGCAATCACAGGTAGTGTCTTTGCTTTCTTTCAAAAACATGAGATAAAGTTTTCTAGTGAAAAAAAAATCTCAGCTGTCACAAAATACACATCTGAAGGCATTTTATCCCAGTCGTGTGGCAGAGAAGGTGGCGGATGACATCATAAAGTTGCTCAGATTGGTGCTTTTTCTTTCTGAATCTGCTTGTTCTTTATAACATAACTGCGGGCAATCTCATAAGTTAGCAGATGTAAATAGCCAGTGTTAGTATGTGTTGCATGCAGAGCAGAATTATACCTTCAGCCAAGAAATACCTCTCAAAGAGAAGCTGCCTGGTAACCCTCATTTTAGCTCAAATTATAGAAATGAACAGTTAATCTTTTTATGGACAGAATGTTTGTTCTGCAGAAAGCAATGAGAGCAAACTGATTTTATATTCATCTTCCTGTGTTCCTGGTAGCATCCTTCATAAGCTGGTCTTTGACTTTTCTTAATAAGAAAGTCTTTTCCCATTATCTTTTAATACTTGCTATCTTCTTTCTCTCTCTCCTTCTGTTTCCCCCAAGAATGTTCATCCTACTGGGGAGGTTTCTGAGAACCAGACTGCTGGTGAAGAAAGGGTAGTTCACTGAAATGATACCACTAGCTTAAGTATCTTTTTATGCAAGTGAAAAAGCAAGACACAGAATGCAAAATTAAACTCTCCCCGCTCACCCCCCACCCCCACCACCCCACCCCCATTTGCATTTTGCATCTCTATGGAAGACATGTAAAGGTTTTTTACAGAGACTACTAGTATTCTGGCAAGCTCTCATTTGTGATCCATTGTCCGTGAGACCATCAAAGTGCTGACAGATGCAGTAGTATGGAGAAATTCAAAGATTATATTTGTATTTCTGTATGTATTCTGCAAAAAACCTGAAACGTTCAGATCTCTCCTTGCTACTGTGTTCCAGCATGCTCAAGCCATCTGCTTGGTTTTCCTGCTGCATTTGGTCTCATTAGTCATGTTCACATGTATTTCAGGCTGCTTAATTTCATTACGCAAAGTATTATGCACTGTTCATCCAATAAGTGAGAGAGGTTCATTCTGCTCCCCGAGGGACTTGTAAAAAGTAGTTTTAAATCTCTAAGAAAACCTGAAAATTCCTGTTGAAACATGGATCACGTTTCACTGTTACCTTTATTAACGTACTAAAACTTACTTTATTGATTTAGTTAACTGTCTTTTCCTGACTCCCAAAGGCTAACTGCTGTCTCCTTAGAAATCCTTGTTTCTAACTAAGGTTTTTTAACACAGTTAAGGTCTCAACACAAAATGAAGTGTAATATTTGAAAGTTTCCTTTTTGGTGGTTATTTTTAATGCCTAGTAGTGAGGTTGCTTGTTCTGAGCAGAATGTGCTTGTGGCCATCTCTGTGAATGACCACTAGAATTAGCAAAATCATAAGCCTTTTTAAAAGCATCAGTATTCACAGAGGAAAGAGGGATCTGTTGATCTCTGTTTGTGGTCATTGCTGAGTGTGCTCGTGAAACTTCTAAGGCTGACGATGATAAAGTCAGGGCGTTCCCATGGAGTGACTGAATATACTCATGTTGCAAGACAGAAAATAAGTTTCCTGTGATGTCTTTTGATGATTGCTTTGTGCAATGGGAAGGATCCAGCCCCAGCAATGAGAGCTGGGACAGTGCCAGGACCTCAGTGGATGGAAGAGTAAGGGGGCTGGTACCGTCAGTGTTGGGCTAAGGAGGGAATGCCCAAGGCTTGATGGACAAAGGCAGTGGTTTAATAGTCAACCTAGAGAATGGGAAGGGACATAAAAGTTGGACATGGAGTGGGAACCTGGGATTGACCAGACAAAAAGAGTGAGAATTGGCAGGGAGCTATAGGGAAGACAGATTTAATAAGAAATTGGATAACTGGACAGCAAATGTAGAGCTGCCAGCATCCCTGCCATTAGCATCAGCCAGTAATCCTAGCTCAGGAGAACTGGGAATGATTGAGAAATGAGCCAGGAAGGCAGGAAAATGGAGTTCAGTGGAAGCTTTGCTTGGGTTTATAGGACATACAGTATATACTACATGCTTTAAAGAAAAAAAAAGGGCGGAGGAAATGAGTATCCATTATTGGGTGCAAAAGATTACTGTATTATTTTATCCTGAAAAAATTATGAAGTCATAATTACATTTTATTAATGTACTCTGTATGTTATAAAGCAATCATAGAATAATACGGATAGACTTCTTAAATTCTATTTAAAAAAACCAACTAAGGCACTGGATAAACATGGCTCCCCACAAAAACATATGTGACTCAGAGACTGTCATAAAGCCTCAAAAAAAGGCCGAATTAAACTTTAAGTGCTTGACATTGCAGTGATGTTCTTTTATTAATGTTGTGGTTTGCATCTAATGAGTTTAATTTTACTTTGTTGTTTTGATAAATAAATATATTCTATCCAGACAGCCAGAAGGTACATAATAATTGTTGACTGTGAAAGCCAGAACATTTTTAACTAGCTTTTTCTGATCTTTATTTCATTAAAACCCTAGGTCCTAGAGTCATTTAAAGGATTTAGCATTTCTTTTCTTTTCTGATGGAAAAGGCACATTGTGTGGTGGTGTAAATTCTTGTCATCCCATGACTTTGGTGACTGTAAATTCAATGCAATGCACCTTGCTGATAGGGGCTTTATTCCCTAAAAAATGGGAAGGCAAATTATAGGTATCCACATTTATAGAAAATTCCATCATTTTTACTGTTGTGGTTAACAATATTGATTTTGTAGTACTTAAGTAGTGAAGAATGAGAGCTTCCGAACTATTGAAAAATACTCTTCATGAACTTTTGAATTATGCAATGCTTCTGTTGTTTGTTTTTTTTTAAAGAATTTTTGCTGTTTTAATTACTAGGACCAGCAAAATGAAATAATCACGGCATTTCTTACCAAGAAAAAGAATAAAACCCACTACATATAAGATGTGGAGACTGAGGACAGCTTTTATGATGTATGATTAATGTATTGGGCAAGGATTCAAGACATTTAAGACAGAGAAGGTTCCTTAAACCAGACTCCTTGTGTGACATTCAGCATAGTTTAATTTTGTGTACCTCAGCTTCCATCTGTAGAACAAATATGTTGATATCGATTTACTCCTATCCTTTCCTATCTCAGGGGTTTGATTTATAAAAAACTTAAAAGATCTCTAATGGTCTTGTTGAAACAACTTACATCACAGTAAGCATTCAGTCTTCACTGGAGCTTCTAGTCATAGCTGTGGGGAAAAAGTGATGTGAATGCTCTTAATTTACCAGAATAGGAGACTCTATAGAAGGAAAATAGAAGAACTGAGAAGGAAAAAAAAAACCACCTGTAGTATAATCTGAATAGTTCTGTGAAACTGTGCAAGCCTAAAGATTGAATTGAGTCATGCCACCTTTGCCCCATAATGCAAGCTGTTTTGAAATTGGTTTTGTATAGATGTTAAAAAATATGCAAGTATAAAACCATGTGCTTTTGTTATATGAATTCACTAAGCATGCTAAGTTAAGGAACCTTGTGGGATACAACAGTAGGAAAATACAATGTGTGTGAGATCACTGCAATTCACCGTACTTGGCTCAGTGATGAAATCTACAGAAATATGTAATGTTGGATCACACCAAGAAAACAGTCCAAATGAGTTCATGAGGAAAAAAACTTGTTCATATATTTTTTTCTGTGTATCTTAACAATCTGATTAACTCTCATGTTAATCAACGTCTGGCAATCAGCAGCTGAAGGGCACTGAACAAACCAAGCATATTTAAAAGAGTTTTTAAGCCCCAGTCGTTTGTGGTCAAAGATGGAAAATACAGCTGCATAGGTACTGGCGAGTGTTTACATGGAATGTCTTTCTCTTAAAGGGAGAAAAGAAAAGGGATTTTTTTCTGAGCTGTGAAGAAACTAGAAAGTGACTGGCAGAGCCTTCATTCAAGATTTCCCTGTGAAAACTGCATTGATGCCAATCATATAAGGTATTTTAAACAAACATGGATTCTGTTACCTTCCATACCCTGTTAAATGCTTTAATGCATGGTGCTTTCCAAAAAATAAAATGGAGGTAGCAAATAATTTAAAGAAATAGCTTTTTCTGATGTGAAGTCTATTATATTAGTGAGCATAAAATTTTGTGGTAATACCTCATATGTCATACTGACATTAAAGATGAAAATAAAATAGTTTATATGCATTTTTTGGCTGTTCAGATAGTAGTGTATTTTTTTCCTTCTCTCACCGTCAGTTGTGTTTTATCAAATCCCAAGCTGTCATGGTTCATTATCCATAGATGATCTTGAGCAGCCTTGCATCATAAATAAATATGCTGTGGCATCTGCCATTGTGCACCACTGTACAGATCACTTCTGAGTAAGGTTTGTCTTTGATTTCTACATTGCTGTGTGTGTCCTTATATTTTTGCCTGTGAATATCTTAAGCAATGGAAGCTGCACATACTACATTATGATTTTTCAGGTTGTAGATATAATGTCTGCTGTGCGTTTTTAGCTAACGAGTTCCATTTGAGTTGATTCTACACCTCAATCTCTACCAAGCAGTCATGTCACTTCTGTAGTCATTTCATAAGCTCCTGTACCAGTGATGTAGGCAGCATATTGAAATTAGGTGATTATACTGTCAGTCTTGCATTCTAGATCCTGTATTTTGACTTTTTTGATTTTAAGAGCCGGAAATGAAATTTGTATCACGATTGTCTTACTAGACAGCAATAATGTCCAGATATAAATGTATTCACTAAGCAAGCCTTTATTTCCTGAGGAAATTACATTGGTAAGAGACTATCATTCTTCTTTGAAATACAATTAGTAAAAATGCGTAGTGCTCATAGATATTAAGTCCTCTTCGTTCCTCTGATTTACGTCTCTGTTTAACTATTGTTGTAAGGGGGAAAGGACCATATATTTTTTAGGGTTATTCTAAGGTCATTTCACTGCTATTCTGTTTTGGTCATAGAACATTTGGAAATTATTATACTGCTACTCTTAATGCTTCATATGAAAATACATTTTTCAGCAATCAGCAGTGAAAATCTATTACTACCCATTTTAGCTTTGTTTCAGTACTTCTTGACTTGGTAACTATTTGAAATTAATAGGTTTTAGGAAATTGCATAGATACTTTTCTGAGTATGTTAAATCAAAGTAGCATTGCTTGCCATAGCCTTGATGGTCTTCACCCAGTTGCTTTGATGTTTTCTCCAGGGATGAGGAGAGTAAGGGAAACAATCTTGTTCTGTTAAGATTCCTTGTAATTGCCAGGCTTGATGCAGTTTCAGTAAAACATTATGCTATAAGCACTCCTTTTAATAGAGGAAAAAAGTTTCTGTGTAAGTCTGAAGATTTTTGCAGGACTTCTATTTGCATGTCACAGTTCCCATATCAATTAATTGTTTATTCTTGCAAGGGCTTCAGGACTTCATTTAGGTTAGAGCTTTTTATGCTCTTTCTGTTTATTCCGCTGAGAGCTTGTGGAAGTGGAGATCATTCACAGGTCACATGAAAAGCAACAACATATAAAGACAGTGAAATGTCAGGGCACTTCTCAGTGAAAGTTCACAAAACAAGTGAAACGCCACATGAAAATGCAAAGCAATATGTCCTCAAAGTAAATTGTCCCCAGAGAAAATAACTTACTTGGAAAGAATAATACTATTTGTTTGTGTTGTAGAGCAGATTGTTGTGAGACTAACTCTCAATGTGTGACTTCAGCAATGACTTTTGTTCTGCCCAAAACTTACCTTTTATTTTCAGTAATAAACACAGTACAGCTCTGTGCTGAATGTGGAAAAAGGGGGAGGGAGCAAATGAGAGATTGAAAAAATATTTTATTTTCTAATTCCCCTGCATCTGTTCCTGTTCCACCAAAGCTTGCAAATGGATTTTGATTGAAGTAGTAGTGGGTTCATTACCAGTGATAAAATTAATTTCTATCTCTGTTCACTATCCTGCGTGTCTCAGTTACAGGCAGTTTCCTCTGAGAATAAGAAATACTGTCTACAAATGTGTCTGCGAGTAAGTCAGTAATGTTATAACTCAAACTAGTTTAAATAAAGGCAAATGTTTTGGGATCTGAAAGCTGAATTTCCATTTGAACAATAGCTTCAAGGACTTGCATGCACATTTGGCTGTCTCATGCCTTGAGGTAGATTGCTATTAAAGAGGTTATCCACATATACCCATGAGCTACAGTATGTTTTACGGGAGTGTGAAATAGAATAAAGTTGGCTGTAAAGTAAATATGAAGTGGAAAAGCAAATGAAAGCAAAAATGAAATGAGAATTAATCCAGGAGAATTTTTAAAAATCTACACCAGGAACTTAAGGATGCAACAAAACCTGAGGATCTGATGCATAAGTCTGAACTAGAAATGCTTCTTACTCTCTCATCCAAGTTACAGAATTTGTTTGGTAGGTCTCTCGATATTGTTGATGTCTATATAGTATGTTACAAATTGTGTTAAAGGGGATACTGTAATAAACAGAGTCAGCAGGAAATACCTTCTGAGACTTTTTGAGTATTAGGAAGCGCTTACTGAAACACAGAATAATTGCAGATGGTTAAGCATTACAAGGAGTCTTCTTATTTTTTAAAAAAATGCATTAAATGGGTAAAAATATTCCTTTAAGTGTTTTAGAAGCAATTTATGTTTAATACTACTATCCATTTAGAAATGTTTATGGTGTGTTGATTTTGGTGTTATTTTTTGCTTGTATTTGATGATAGTATCATGGATGAAAGGAGTTCTCCTGTTACAGGAGCTATTACTTCCACTATAGTTGCTTTGGGTGTTCTAAAAATGCAGAGCGATGCTCAAGTCAGCACTGAGGGCATCTCCACAAATCACAGAGGAAGGCTGTAAATAGTACAAGTCCAGAATCAGGAGGCCCCAGACCAACCAGTCTCAACGGTCTGACCCCATTTAATTCAAAAAGCCATGGCAGTTGATAGCAATACTCTCACAAGTTCTTTCCCCTTTCCTTGTCTTAGCAGTATTTTGTTTCTAGCCCACTTACAAAAAAAAATAAAAATCAAAAATTGAATAATAATCCTGGAATTCCCATTTCATTCTCATGCTTGTAAAACTCTGTTAACCATGATGGAGCATGTAGGACTACAAATAAAATACTATTTCAGCCAGCTGAGTGCAGCCAGTGGAGAATACTGGTGATCAGTTTTAGGACTTATGCTCTGCATACCTCAGTAAAAGAAAATCTCTTATAAACCAATGTTAAATATCTCCCCACAAGGTAGAGGATGTTTCATATGTGTTCTGTAATTGTTTGAGAAAAATTACACTTTCCCACCTTATTCCAGATTTTGGCTTTTTCCTTTGGTCTTTGAAGGATTTTAGTATGTTTCTATATTTTCTGGTCAGTGAAGTCCTATCTTCTGGGAAGTTGTTGACATACTATCATGGAACTGTTCAAGAATCGAGGACTAAGGCATTGTTGCAATGAACACCAAGATTATGGGTAAGCAATGTCACAGTTTGAAGACTTGTCTCAGGGCAAAGGTTGATAGACCTCAGACCTGTGTCTAAAAATAGAAATATTTTCATAACTTCTTTTTCTTTTTTTCTGTACTTTTTTGCCGCCTTTTTTCTGATTTAACACTTCCCTTCATTCCTCTTTTGGGAGCCGACATTCCACTGATAACTTAAAATCCCTAGGCTGTAGATGGATACGTCTTGCCTCCTTTAATCGTTTCCATCTTAATGGTAAACCATTAAGCAACAGTGAAAACTGAATTTTACATAATCTGTGGTTAAAAAATTATTAAAAATAGGGAGAGCAATAGATGCTAAAAATAATTTGTTGACATTTATTAAACAGTATATAACCTCCTTCTGTAACTGCCTCCTGTAACTTCAGATATCTTATGCTGGCAACACAGGTTACAATGAAATTTCTGGGGTTTGGCAATTGAAGATGAATCAGACATAGCAAAGGCTTTTTGCAGGAAAATAAAATTTCACAAAGTAATACAGCAGGTCTTGCTCTCCCTATAAGAAACAGAATAAAATTGCTGATGCAAAAAAGGCTTCTTTCTTCCCACCGCGCTGCATTTATTGTGTTGCAGTCTAAACTAGCAGCAATTATACATAAGCTGTTAAACAAAATGAGAACAATCAGTCTGCTCACTGAGCCAGAGGTGGTACTTCAAGTCCTTGCTGTTTCTCCCAGTCAGTCTCAGCATCAGTGATGGTCAGAAAATAGATGCTCATTCCCTTGCATATGTTTATATAGTGGGGGGGACATGACTTTTCTTTGCTGTTTGGCAGGCAAAAAAGAAATGAAAACCACTTTTGGGGAAAAAAATACAAGTGCACACCATACCTGGGAAGAATATACTGTTTTTTAACTGGATGGATGAAATGCCCACCAGATTACTACAGGATGAAGCTAAGAAGCTGGCAAAGTTCAAAACAATTTTGAAATTACGTGGCAGTGAGAATTGTAACAGTGAATTCTTGTGAGATTTTAGGGGGAAGAAAAAAACCCACATGTAGGGCAAAATAAATGATTAAGTGGGTTAGGTAGTGTTTCATGGAATGAATTATATTCCAGATAACTGTTGCAGGAGGTCACACACATTTTTTTAAATATCAATGTCATTTAAATATTAAATGTCATTTGTCAGAAAGAGGATGCAAGATTAGGTAGACTTGAAATTTAGTTTTGTTCAGAAAGTCCTACCACAGGTTTGGTCAAGTGACGTAGAAAAAATTTTGTGGCTCAAAAGAACCCAGCAGGGTATTTCTGACCATCTTTACATCTGAACAAATCAGGATTAAGAAACCCCAGTGTAAAGTTCAGAGAAGATCTGTGATTCAAATCTAACGAGGATAGTTATTTTCTGGGCTACAGTGGACTCATGAGCAAACTTGCATGGGTATAGTTTCTTGATAGCATAAACCCACATTTTTACTAGAAGCAATGATCTTCTCATTGCCTCAACAGGACAGGGGGAGAAAGGAAGATGGAAAAGCTTGTGGGTCAGGATAAAGTGTAGGGAGATTACTTACCAATTAATTACTGTCACGGGCAAAACAGACTGGACTTGAGGAAGATTAACTTAATTTATTGCCAATTAAAGTAGATTTGAATGATGAGAAACAAAGACAAAAACCTAAACCACCTTCTTCCTTGTTGCCAGGCTCATCTTCCCTCCTTCATTCCCGGCTCATGTGTCTCCCCGTGCTGAGCAGTGCAGCGCGGTGGGGAGCGAGGGTGGTGGTCAGCTCCTAGCGGCTGGTCTCTGCCACTCCTTTCTCCTCACACTTACCTCCTCTCCAGCATGGGGGGCCTCCATGGGCTGCAGTCTTTCAAGAACTGCTTCAACGTGGGCTCTCACATGGGCTGCAGCTCCTTCAGGGCATATCCACCTGCAGTGGTGTGGCGTCCTCCTTGGGCTGCAGGAAAATCTCTGCTGCAGCCCCTGGGGCACCTCCTTACCCTCCTTCTTCTCTCACTTTGGTGCTTACAGGGGCTATTTCTCTGACTTTTCTCTCTCCCTCCTCACCACTGGGCAGTGGTTTTGCTCCATCTTTCATGCACTTCCCTGGAAGTGCCAATATCTGGGCTGTGGTGCCCTGTGGGGGTCAGGCGGAGCCGGCGGGAACCGGCCGTATCTGGTACAGGCAGCCCCAGCCACACCTCACAGAAGCTGCCTTGCAGTGCCCTGCCAGCGCCCGGCGCCTGCGCCCCGCACACCAGATTGCCTCTCAGACAGTTTAAGGAGCCAGCGAGGGTGAAGGACGTTTTCTCGGGTTAGTCTTGAAAACTTGAGGGTTTTTTCCTAACATGATTTCAGAGACACCTGGTTTCTAGTAATAGGCCAATACTGATTACATGGGAGCTCTTATTCCTAAATGCCTCTGTAAGTATAAACAGATAAATCCCATCATGTATTTTAAGGAAATACTTTTTTTTTTTTCAGTGTGGCTGTGCATATGGTAGATAAAATATTGTTTTCTATGTTATGTTTCTGTATTTAGAATCATAGAA
This sequence comes from Falco biarmicus, assembly GCF_023638135.1. Classification (NCBI taxonomy): domain Eukaryota; kingdom Metazoa; phylum Chordata; class Aves; order Falconiformes; family Falconidae; genus Falco; species Falco biarmicus. The sequence goes on along the minus strand of NC_079292.1, from coordinate 31,664,255 downwards.
TCATTTAGGTCAGAAAAGACCTTCGAGGTCATCAAGTCCAACCATTAACCCAGGACTGCCAAGTCCATCATTAAACCACGCCGCTAAGGACTGCATGTATGTGGTTTTTAAACACTCCAGGGATGGGGACTCAACTACTTCCCCAGGTAGCCTGTTCCAATGCCTGACCACCCTTTCCATGAAGAAATTTTTCCTCATCTCCAATCTAAACCTCCCCTGGCACAACTTGAGGCCATTTCCTCTTGTCCTATTGCTTACTACCAGGGAGAAGAGACCTTCACCCACCTCACTACAACCTCCTTTCAGGTAGTTGTACAGAGCGATAAGGTCCCCCTGAGCCTCCTTTTCTCCAGGTTAAACAACCCCAGTTCCCTCAGCTGCTCCTCATAAGACTTACCTTCCAGACCCTTCACCAGATTTGTTGCCCTTTTCTGCACACACTCCAGCACCTCAATGTATTTCGTGCAGTGAGGGGCCCAAAACTGAACACAGTATTTGAGGTGCAGCCTCACCAGTGGTGAGTACAGGGGGACAATCACTTCCCTTGCCCTGCTGGCCATGCTGTTTCTGATACGAACCAGGATGCTGTTGGCCTTCTTGGCCACCTGGGCACACTGCTGGCTCATGTTCAGCTGGCCATCAACCAGCAACCCCCAGGACCTTTTCCTCCAAGCAGCTTTCCAGTCACTCTTCCCTGAGCCTGTAGTGTTGCGTGGGGTTGTTGTGTCCCAGGTACAGGACCTGGCACTTCTCCTTGTTGAACCGCGTTCAGTTGGCCTTGGCCCATTGGTCCAGCCTGATCAGATCCCTCCACAGAGCCTTCCTACCCTCAAGCAGATCAATGCTCCTGCCGAACTTGGTGTCATCTGCAAACTTACTGAAGGTGCACTTGATCCCCTCATCCAGATTGTCAATAAACATATTAACCAGAGCTGGCCCCAGTACTGAGCCCTGGGTAACACCACTTGTGACCGGCCACCAGCTGGATGTAACCCCGTTACTGCCACTCTTTGTGCTCAGCCAGCCAGCCAGCTTTTAACCCAGCGCAGAGCACACCCATCCAAGGCATGAGCAGCCAGTTTCCCCAGGAGAATGCTGTGGGAGGCAGTGTCAAGGGCTTGACTAAGGTCCAGGTAGACAACATCCACAGTCTTTCCCTCATTCACTAGCCGGGTCATCTTGTTGCAGGAGATCAAGTTCATCAAGCAGGACCTGTTCATGAACCCAGGCTGCCTGGGCCTGATCCCCCAGTTGTCCTGCATGTGCTGTGTGATGGCACTCAGGATGATCTGCTCCATGGCACTAAGTTCAGGCCAATAGGCCTATAGTTCCCTGGATCCTCCTTCCTGCCTTTCCTGTAGATGGGTGTCTCATTGTCTAACCCCCAGTCTTCTGGGACTTCCCCATTTAGCCAGGATTGTTCATAAATGGTGGATCTACCAGAATATCTGCCTTGTAGGCCCTCCCCCTTATTCTTACCTCTAAACAGTCAACCATATTATCAACATCATTCAGCTCTAGGCAGTTGAAACACTCCCTGACATACAGAGCTACCCCACCACCTCTCCTTCCTAGTCTATCCCTTCTGAAGAATTTGCAGCCATTGCAGCACTCCAGTCATGCCAGTTATCTCACCATGATTCTGCGACGGTGATTATGCCATATCTTCCAGCTGCACGATGGCTTCCAGCTCCTCCTGCTCATTGCCCATGCTTCTGACATTTGCATAGATGCACTTCAGTTGTGCTATTGAACTTGCCTCCAACACTAGCATGCCACCCTCAAGCTCATCTCTAACAATCTTGGTTTTATTCCCTTCCCCCTCTGAATCTAGTTTAAAGCTCTCTTGATGAGCTCTGCTAAGTTCTGACCTAGAGTCTTTTTCCCCCTTTGCTACACATGAACCCCATCTCTTGCCAGCAGGCCTAGTACCATGTAAACTGACCGTGGTCATAACCCCCAAGGTTTAGCTGGTGGCATCAGGCCCGGAGCCATGTATTGATCTGTGTCACCTTCCAATTACACACCCCATCATTCCCTGCAACTGGCAGTACAGAAGAAAACAGTGCTTGTGGTCCTGATCCCTCAACCGTTTCCCCAAGGCCCTGATGTCTCTCTTGATTGATTTCAGTTTTCTTGTTTGGACTTCATTGTTGCCCACTTGGAAGACCTGTAATGGGTAATAATCAGAGGGCTGTACCAGACAAGGGAGTTTTCTAGTAACATCCCTTACCCAGGCCCCAGGGAGGCAACAGACTTCCTGATGGATTGGGCCCAGTTGGTGTATCAGGCCCTCTGTTCCTGTCATGACTAAGTACAGCTGAAAATTTGTGCTAGAAATGCAAACCTGCAGGGTTTTTTTTCTTGCCACACAACAATTTGGAACCCATCTGTATTGCAATGCAGCAAGTTTATTGTGCAGATCATGATGTGACAGAATTTTGCCTGTAAGCTTTCACATATGTTATTGAAAAGAAAAATATTTTCCTTTCTGTAAAATATTAAAAAATATTTGCCTTCCGTATCACTTTGAATGCAAAATTTACGTATCCCAGATGTGTAAAACGTGGAAAAGAGAGAAATTGGCAGGGAAGCTATGAACTCTGATAGGCTCTCAGCTTGCAGGCAGGAGGCAGATGGCCAGCTCTCCAGTTTGTTGGGGAGATCTGCTGTGTCCCTTCTTGTGCCCGCCTCTGCTTTTAGGGCTGCCTGTTCTCTGGACCATTGGTTAGGACACTGTGCTGGGGTAAATTCATCCCCTGCTGTTCTCCCACTATTTCTTTGGTAAACTGGGTGAATACTGATTCCTTCTGTATTATTTATAACTTCTGTCTCAGAGTCAGAAAGATGGTGGCCCAACCAGAGTGATACATTGTCCATTACAGCATGACAAACTGGTTGGAACTCTTGGCACAAAGAAGTGGTTTATTTTATCCTCACATTAAAAAAAGATGTGACATGAAACCTTGTATATTTTAAAAATCTGAATTCTTATCTGTGTTTGACAGATCTCATTGCTATGAGAGGTTCAAAATCTGTGGTTCTCTCTAAAATTTAATTATCTGGCATTTTCCAACAGCAGCTTGTCTACTACTGACATGTAGAATTTAATTTTGTTCAAACATCTTTTGTGTGTGTCTCCTTGATATTGGTAACAGTGGCTTGTGGTAGTGCTTATCTCCTTTTGATTCTGAAAATTTAATAAAGAAGGAAAATACAAAGTAATAGCTACATGCATTAGGCAGACATCCATCAAGTCTTTGCATCAGACTTGGCTTTTCAGATACCTTAAGAAACAGAGATCATAAAAGCAGCTTTGGCATGGCAAACATGCCCACAAACCCAAATAAATCATTGGCCAAACAAGGAATGAACCAAGACAGGTAATTCTTGTTCATTCATGAGTTTCTTTGTTCCATTTTCCAGATAATTTTCTGAACAAATTGTTAATTACTATTTGCCACGGTTATCTCTCTTCATAGGTACCATAACTGGACTCCTGAAGGTATGTGAAGCTTGGGTCCATTCCCCAAATTCCTGGGGTATGTGATGGGGGTAGGAAGTCAAATCAAACAGGGAAAGTTTACAGATAAGAGTAGTCAGCTGGAAAAAAGTGCAGGATTGCAAATGTAGAATTTTATCTCATCTGTAAAAGAAGTCTGTCATTAAAGAGCTGGGGATATAAGTATGAGCAGCTGTAGACATAGCTCTTGCATTGTCATTTCGAGTTTAAATGACTGAAAATACTGGATATTTACGTTTAGGGCATGTTTATATACATGACTGTGGTCTGTACTTGTGGATAATGAAATGGACAATAAGTGCATCCTGGTGTACTTATATGTACATATTGAGAGTATTTGGGGTAAGATGTAATATATCATAGAAAAATAGGAAATTCTGATGTTTTTTGTGTTCCAATACATGCACGGTTTAATTTGTGGAATGTTAGTTTGCAAGACACAAATTTTTTTTTCTTTTTTTATTTTTAACATGTATTTCTTGATTGTACAGTGCTATATGTGCACAATGATGCTGTTGTGGGATTTTGACTTTGTAACTCTTGGTCTGAGCAGCCAGATTTAGTGATGACTGAAATGTGCATGGAGAAACCTGTATGTTTCATTGGCAGAGTATCTGATTTGATGAGAAGAACAGTGGAAATCTGCATTATATAGTGGGAAAACTAAAAGTATTATTGGCTTCCATGTAGCCTGTCAATAGGCTTTTATAGAAGCCTTAAACAAGTTTAAGCATTGCTGTGTGCAATGGAAGAGTCTGCATGGTGTGACCTGCTTCTCAGGAGAAGCACAGATAGAAACCTGATCACATCATATGATTATTTAAAAGCCTGTATGAAAGGAAAAGCAAGGTTGGGTGCAGCTGTGTGAAAACCATACCCCTGATGATCAGAGCACAGTTGAGGAAGGTGCATACACACTGATCAGGGATTATATATTTTCCCTAGGCGGAGGAGGCTCATATTGAGTAGCTAAGGTCATTTGCATTTCAGTTCCCAGAACAAATCCTGCTTGTGTGGTGGCTTCCAAGGTGGTTATTGTGGTATTGTCAACAGGCAACCTCCTGACCAAAGCACATGAGGCTGCACAGCTAGAACTAAAATAAAAAGCTCTGGAACAAACACGCTTTACACCCTTTACAGTGTCCAAGAGAGGACATGTCATGCACACTGTGCAGTGCCTTTTTTATGTATGCATATATAAGAGAGGATGGACAGGAGGATCTGTTATGGTGCATGTTAGCACAGCCAGCAGGTGGGACAATCAAGGATGTCTGGTATATTGGCTTTTATAAGTAAGGTTTAAAGCGTACTGGAATAGTACTAAAAAACAAGTTACAGAGGGAGCAGGTGGAGACAGGAGAGAGAGCTTCCATCTTGTCATGCCGTTTCATGTCTGTGTTAGGAACAGATGGCTGCAGTGAAATGGGTTCCTTTCCATTCTGTAACCCTGAATTGCCATTAAAAAAAAATAAAATTGTAGCTTTTGTGGAGAAATTGCCCTCAGAGACATAGAGAATGCAGCCCTACCTTTCAGGACAGAAGAAGAAATACGTGACAGTGTATGGACATCCTTAGAATATGTGATTAGTTTTGGCAGGGAAGATGCAAGCTAGCTTTAGTGTATTTTATGAAAGACAGCTGTTACTACTTCTATTTGACAGCAGAAGTCTAACCTGCATCAGTTAGAATTTCCTTGTACTGCAGCAAATAACGGCAGTTAAATAAGATTGACAAATTGTTTCAGCACAAACTAGTTACACATGAAGGGTGTTGGCTGCAAAATTTCATTCCATTGCTGCAAAACTGTATGTAATTCATAGACGAGGGTAGGCCTGACATATTTGTAAGCTCAAACTCATTTTGTAAATAAATGGTTGTTTGCAACACAGTAATGTACAGATTAAAAAAAAACCCAAAACATATCTGTGCAATCTCTCTCTACTGCTGTGTATTCTTCTGCTTCTTTTCCTACTGGCAATCACATGGTTATTTCTAGATTAATACATTACCTGTATGTACTGTAGATACATACTGAAAGCGAGAGATTCCGATCATGCTACAGTGAACAGTGTTTTAAAATGGGCATTTTATTGTCCTTTATAAACAGCATGGAAGGCAACCAACCTTGCAAGTCTCTGTCATATGTTCTTGTGTGGAGAATGTTATATCATAAACATGAAAAACATACATTCATGAATGCAGCTGTATGCGTATAATGCAGGACCATGCTTATGGCTGCTCAGGCGTGTTTGTTCTTGAGCAGCATGAGGAAGCTGGATAGATAATGCTAACCTTCCAGTGATTCAGTCAGTTTGGTGTCACTGAGTCAGCTGTTTTCATTACAAATCAATACATTTTTTGAAAAATGGGAAGGACTTGAAAGACATTATTTTGAGTTGTGTAATTTTTACCTTAGCTTTCCCATCCTACTCTTTTGCGTGTCTGTGTAAGACTTCATTTATTATAGTGTACTAGTGATCTGCAGTTTGATGACACCATTCGAAAACCTTTTTTTTTTCATGTTGTTTTGTTGACAATGACATAGGAAGTGCTATTAATCCAGCTTTTGGAAAAAAATAAATTTGTTGAGATCAAAAGTTAACGGTGGCACAGTAACAGTGACACTGTGTGAATAAACTGGTTTGAATAAAATGAAAGCTGATTTAAATTCAAAATCCATGGAAAATTTGAAAAAGTAAAATGTTCAAGTATAGACATGTGTGAAGTGTTAAGGCCACATTCTTCCACTTCTGAGAGGATCACTTCCTCCCGGTTGGGTGGTGGCAACAGAACTCAACAGCCCTTCCTGCCCTCTAATACCACATTTTGAGATGTACAGGTGCCTGGTGAGGGATCTTCTACATAACTCGTGTCTGGGGGTATTCTTTTGAATCTGTGAATTCCCTGATTGGGCATTTCTTGCATTACAAGCTCTTTTCAGGGAAGGAGGATGTTCTACTCATATGTAAGTAATTTCCAGGGAAATCGAAGAGTTCCTTTCTCTTTTCAAGTACAGGTTAGCAGTGGTTGAATTGTGTCACACAGGCATCACAGCAAGCCCTTCTGATCTACCCTGAGGTTTACAGGCACAGAAGTATCCAAAATAAGTTTTCTTAATCAAATTCAAGTGTTGTATACAGATCTTGTGAAAGGGTGACACCTTGAAATACACATTGTGTCCCACCTGAGAATTGTTGAGCCAACTTTTGCATATTTGTCAATGTTTATTTTAGTGTAACAATTTGTGGGTTAAGATGCTAGCCAAACACACAAGCCATTGTCATCGACTAATGGAGTCAGTGCTTGGCTAGGACTCGAGATAAATCTGAATCTAGTTAAAATTACAACATGATGTTCATTAGCCTCAGCAAGGGTAATTTCTGAGATAAAGTGTTGCTATCACCCAAAGTGTTAAATAAACAGTTGGACTAAGCAGGTGGTGAGCAGAGATCAATGACTCTCCATTAAACAATAGGTAATTTCTCAGTAGGAAATTCCTCACATTCCCAAAAAGGGTCACATACCAAATTTCTTATGCTGTTTTATAGCTGTAAGAAATCTGCAGTCAAGTATGTGTGCTCTAGAAACATGAAGAGGCAGAAAAAACTGATAGACATTTTGAAGGGTGATCTTACTTATCTCAAGGCTTCATTGTTCTTGAGGCTACTACATGCACGTAAGGTCTCAGCTTTACAGTGAAGTTCACCACTAACTTACTTGTCTGATGACTGCTTCCCAGTACTACAGCAAAACAGGTTAGGTTCGACTAGAAGTGCTGAAGTCCTGCACTTGGGTTGCAACAACCCCACGCAACACTATAGGCTCAGGGAAGAGTGACTGGAAAGCTGCTTGGAGGAAAAGGTCCTGGGGGTTGCTGGTTGATGGCCAGCTGAACATGAGCCAGCAGTGTGCCCAGGTGGCCAAGAAGGCCAACAGCATCCTGGCTTGTATCAGAAACAGCATGGCCAGCAGGGCAAGGGAAGTGATTGTCCCCCTGTACTCACCACTGGTGAGGCTGCACCTCAAATACTGTGTTCAGTTTTGGGCCCCTCACTGCACGAAATACATTGAGGTGCTGGAGTGTGTGCAGAAAAGGGCAACAAATCTGGTGAAGGGGCTGGAAGGTAAGTCTTATGAGGAGCAGCTGAGGGAACTGGGGTTGTTTAACCTGGAGAAAAGGAGGCTCAGGGGGACCTTATCGCTCTGTACAACTACCTGAAAGGAGGTTGTAGTGAGGTGGGTGAAGGTCTCTTCTCCCTGGTAGTAAGCAATAGGACAAGAGGAAATGGCCTCAAGTTGTGCCAGGGGAGGTTTAGATTGGATGTTAAAAAATTCCTTAACTGAAAGTGGTCAAGCATTGGAACAGGCTGCCCAGGGAGGTGGTGGAGTCACCATCCCTAGAGATGTTTAAAAAATGTGCAGATGCGGTGCTTAGCGGCGTGGTTTAATGATGGACTTGGCAGTCCTGGGTTAATGGTTGGACTTGATGACCTCGAAGATCTTTTCTGACCTAAATGATTCTATGATTCTATGGTTGTATTCTATGAAGCTGTTCTGAACTACCACCCTTATGTATGATATTAAGACTGTGGAAGATTTACTTCATATACTTATTCTGCTTACATAGGACTTTTTGGGAAAAAGTTTTAATGGATAAGGATGTAGATATGGATTCATTTCTCACTCTTTGTGATTAAATCTTATATAAACCTCTTTATACAATATGAGGGGAAAAGTCTGTTGTCTGCTTTTTCATTTAGCCACATCATGGCCAATTTCAGATTGAAAGCAGAAGTGTCAATGTTGGAAGTTGTTTTCCCAACATTTCCAACGTAGTTGTTTCAATTTTTACATGTTGGGGTTTTTTGTTATGCACCTCAAGCTTAATTCAGCAGTTCCTGAAGTTGTTCTTCCACTAATATGTAACCTAAGAATGGATTGAAGTGAGACAATTTGATGAGGGATGGGTTTGTGTCTTGACCCTTCTAACACATGATATCTTCCCGGAGAACGTCATGTCCAGCCTGTTGATTTCACTTAGCTTCTTTTTGTTTTACCACAATGCATTGATGTTAAATGTTGGCATTTCAGGAGCTGGCAAATAAGCACATCAGTTGTCCTTGCCTGGAGGGTAAGAGAAATTACATGAAGGGCAGAGCAGAGGGCTGGAGGTGATTATACTTTCTGCCATAGATAATGCCTCTACATGTTGGCTCGCGTTTCTGTCAACCATTTTCTAGTCTGCTTCCATGTGTAGATACTAATGGAAAAAAATAAAATAATGGTGAATTGCTGTGGGATTATTTTTTTGTATTAAAAAGAGAAATTATTAACCATGTTAATATGACAGTATGATTTTTTTTCCTCATTATTTGAAGCTTACCTTATCAGTATTTTTCTTTTTTCTTTTTTTTCTTTTTTTTTTAAATGTTTTTGTGGTTTGTTTTGGGTTTTTTTTACCAAACTATGGTTGTTTTGTGTTTTTTTTGGAGGGGAAATGACTTTTATTCCATTTTAAAAACAAAAAAGTTTAATTTGCATGGATCAAGGTAAATGATAGGGTTAACCGACAGATTTGCATTAGAAAATTTCAAGGGTTTGTAGGTTTTTTTAAAAGTAAATTTTCTCCTTTAATGATCTACATAATAAAAGATTTTACATTTTTACAATGCAGGGCACAGCAGAAATTTTCCAAATTTTTATTTTGTAAATCTGGTATATAAGGTATCTGTTAAGCTACAAAAATGCTTAATTAAAACCACTTTAAAATAGTTTAGTAGCAAATTTTGGAAGAAGTTGTATGGAAAGAGTCAGTTTCATAAGTGAATAAAACCTGTCAGAGCAGTGTCCCCAATAGGTTAGTTGGAGTAGGAAATTAAAAGTTGTTATGCCATATGCTTTCTAGTCATCCTTCATAATTTACTTATATGAACAACTTTTTCTTGTAGGTGTGGTTTGGAGATGGAATAGCAATATATTTCTAGCTTCAAGATGAAAGATTGTGCCATACTCAGACCTAACCCTCAAAGACTTAATTTCTCTCTATGCCTATTTTTGAAAGTGTGCTTAGAATAATTCTTTTTTTCCCCCAATAATTTATTTCTTTACTGATCTTGAAACTATGTGGCTCTTAAGCATCAGCTTCAAAACTCAGGTGATTATACTGTAAACAGTCTGATTCTGTATTTATTGAATTCTTCTAAACTCTTGCCTCCAGCTGATTCAATTTATATTCCGTGTCAACATTAGCAGTGCATGTAATATAGCCTTGCTAAACATTGCATTTATGTGATGATTATATTGTCTCTGCTGCTAAATTAATATAGGAGATTCAGAAGAATGTCTTGTCCTTTGCCCATCCTTAGAAACCTGAGGAAAGGAGCAAGAGTAATTTAAATTCTTTCTAAATCATTAATTTGTTCAATGAAATAGTGTTTCTGTCTGTGTGTATGTATATTGAATCCTTCTATAGTTGCATTTTTTTCTGTGTTTGCAGGAAGGGGGTGTGGTGTGTATATGGATATATATACACATTCAGAGATGTTCTCATTTGTTCATGTACGTATGTGTGTATATATGTATAGGCATGTGGCAATCTTTAGCAGTCTGTTGATTATATAGGGATAAATTTGATTTACAAGATTGCAGAGATCATTCCGGAGATTATATTAAAACTCCTCTATAGCAACCATAGCCATAGTGTATCTATCTCATGATACATTTATAGAATCGTTAATACAGAAACCAGGTAGTTACTAATTTTTGTGGTAGATTTCAAAACAAGTCCAGCAACGGGAGTATCCACTTCAGAGAAGTGTGGCATAAAAATACATTTTATAGGAGCTCACTTTTCTCTTGGATAGGCTTCACAACATTAAATAGTTTGTGGTGGGCTAATATGATGCTAGCATTTAATGTACACTGACTTTTAGACAGTGTAAACATTAAACTTACCTTTCAAAAGTTTGAAGTGAAGAGGTGCCTGCATGCAGTCTAGCTGTTAAGCAGCCCCTCAGTTTACATTTGACAAAAAAGTAAATGTGAAATATGAACTCAGTAATGTGTAGCTAATTAAGATGTCTATATAGTAAAAATACTTCATCTTTTTTCTTTTTCTTTTTTAACATTGTCATTTGTTTGCAGTGGAATGGGAGTTGTTCATGTGTTTATGACCAGAAAGCACAGTAATATTTTCAGTGAGTGGGGAGCAGGAAAGAGCCAATATAGTCTTGCATCTACTGACACTTCCAGGCTCTAAAAATATTTTACAGGTAGGAATAACTTTTTATATACTGCATGGGGCTGTTCATGATGTTTTGGCAGACGACTACAACCTAGTATGAAATAAGAATAAGAATAGCAGACAAAAACATATGAAAAGGTTTGTGGATACAGAAGCATTAGAAAGTGTTAACTAATGCACAGATAACAACACATCCCTAGTGGTATTGACTGTAACAGGTGTACATCACTCACTTTTAGGAGCATTTTTTCTTCATTTCTTTCTCTAGGAGATGATGTTTCATCTAGTTGATGCTAGCAGTGCTTCTCATAGGGATGTATTTCTCATCTGATTTAGTTTTTCCTTCTCATATAATAATCTTGATATCTGAACTTAAAACTGAGTTTGTTTTTCTTCACTCTTCCTCTTGTGTTCTTTTCCTTTCACTTTAACTGATTTTAGTTAATTTAATTTCAGGTGCCACACCTATCTTTGTTAACGTCTGGCAGCTTTTGTTGTGTTATTGAAGATACGATTGTGTCTGAAGAGAAAGCTTTTCAAACCCCCTACATGCTTTTTCTCTGTAGAGACAAAACTTCTGTCTGGATTTTCTCTTTGTATGGTAAACTCTTACTCACTTTCTTTACCCTGAGTATTTGTGAAGTACCAAATATACTCCAGAACAAGTAGATGTAAAAATGTCCATTAATTACTTCAGGCTAGTGTTAGAAGGTTGCTTGCTATTAGTACAATTGGAATAGTCTTCTAATACAAGCTCAAAGGCTTATGTTTGGAGCATCATTAACCTGTGAATGGAATTTCATATTGAGATTGCCTATAGACTGGGCTTCAATTTCATCAGCCTAGTTGGTGTCTTCCAGGTACCATGTACCATTCAGATGGGATGCAAATTGAACCAGTTTCTGGTTTAGGGTCTTGCAGCCAAACAAGATGCACTTAGAAGTCGGTGGGAGATCCTTTTGTTACAAAATTACCAGAGTTGTTTCATTACTATATGGCATTGAATTGGAAGGATTAATTCAGCTGATGTGAGTTAGAGTTTGTGATTCCATGAAATGGATTTTTTAGAAATTATATGAATGTGGTTATGTTGGGACTAATAAAGATCACATAGTTAGGGGGCAGCTTGAAAGAAGTTACAAGATGAAGCACAGAAAGAGAAGTGATGATTTAGATAAGGCTTTTTGTTGAATGTATAAGAAACAAAATCTGAGTAGATCAGGAGAGGCTTTGCAACAAGTGAGCAAGAATTAAGGAGAAGGTGAGAAGATTATGATTACCAAGAAAGAAAGAAGTTAGACTGCAGACAGTATTTTTCACTTTGAAGAGAAAAAGTGCTGATTGTTTGATTTTAGCAAAGAAGGAAGAATTTAAGTGAAGGGCAAGTGTTAATAAATATCCTGAGCCACAGCAGAAAGTTTCCTATTAATGAATCTAAGCACCAAAGAATAGATGAGTCAGAATATGAGTAAAGGTTTTAGAGAAGTCGAAGTGTTCTGGACTAGCCATAGTAAGTTTGAGCTGCTAACAGGCCATTTAGAGTAATGCATTGGAAAGGAAGTCAGAGATGCAGAACAGGGAACTGTCTGGTTGTGAAAAAGAGATGAGTCATTGACTTACAAATTATAGCTGAATCCACATAATATTCACCAGAGGTAAGATCAAGACATAGGAGAGTCCAGTACAATAGAGGGGAAAAAAAAAAGATAAGGCAAAAGGTGGATGAGTGAAAACTAAACTACAGAACCACAGAGTCTGAGATAGCTGTTAAGAAAAGGAGTGTAGACAGTAATATGAAAGGCTGTAGAGGTGTTAGGATGGCAGGATTTAAGACTTGTCAAAGGGTTGATCAGTTTAGTAGGAAACACTGGTAAGGAAAGAGCAGGACACGCAGAAGGGGAAGTGATGAAGACAGGGCTGTGAGATGAACAGTAAAATGGCAGATGGAGTGAAGATCCTTTAATTTAGAATGTATATGGACCAGTAAGCAGAATCAGAGATTATTGATAAACCGAATGGAGTAGGAGCAATGGATGAAGTCACATAGTGTAAGTATGGTAGTGCAATGAGCAACAAGTAGCAGGGCAAGAGGAAGATGCTTTAGTCACTAAACACAAAAATAAATGAAAGAAGAGGCAAAGGAGAGAAGAAATAAGTCTAAGCCTATTGATTTTCTTTCAATTAGAAGCCTGAGATCTTGAACAGGTTATAAAAAGGTGATGGTACAGTAATAGGTCCTGCTTTTCAGTATTCAGCCGTGAAAAGAAAGTTTTGAAATACCAAACAACTATTGTGTGGTTAAAGATTCAGACATGTAATATTCTGCTCAAACAAACAGTGAACACCAATCACTGTGATTATATTTTACCACACGTTGGAAGCTGAGGAAGAATACAGATTCACCAACTCTATCCAGTTGCCTTTGGACAGATGCAGCCATTGTACCCACTGGCAAATAGTGATACTGAATATTTGAGCAGCTGTGAATCCTATTAACAGTTTTTCCAGTACCATCATATGTTCCACTGCTTCTTGTGCAACACAGAGAAGTAGTATTTTCCTTTCCTCTGGTATATTACTTCCTTGTCCATCTTCCTATCCTTATTTTTCATTCTGCTGCATTTATAATCTGTACAGTACTTTTACAAGTTCACTGGTACCTGGTATAATCATGTTATTCTTCTTTCAAATACTGAACAGATTGAGAACTCTTGAAGCCTTTCATCTTAAAATAACCTTTTAATCTCCAGATAAGTTTTCCAGGTCCTCCCTGCTAAAGAATTTGGACATCCTTGACTTTAGTGTCCTGAACTGCTAACAAAATTTCAAGACTGGTGTAGAAGATACGTATATAGCTTTCATTTTGGAGTTTAGCCTTTTTTTTTTCTTTTTTTTTTTTTTTTTTTACCAGCTCTGCTGTAAAAATACAAATTCCACCATCTCCTTTTAGATTCTGGTAGCCAGCTATTTCTATTTTTTTTTGCCTCAACAGCAGTGTTTTCTGACTAAATCAAGTAGCAAAATCAACTCCTAGTCAAAGTCATCCCTTTCTACAAATGGGCAAAACATTATGACAGCTAACAGGGCGAAAGCTAGCAAAGACTAACTAGGTCATGCTTATACCATCAGCTCAAACATCAAGTAACTGAAAATTTTAATACCTGAATTTATTATTACCTGCTAAATCAATATGCTTTCTGGAAAAGTTTGTCTTCAGAGAAAGAAATTTTTTGAGCATGGAGGAAAGTAGCCTATGTAGAAGGCTGAACAGTTCAATTTGACAAAAGATATTTCCTTTCCAATATGAGTATTTAATTTTTGAAAAAATACTGGCCTGTAACTTGCAGAAATTTTGGTTGTGAGTTCATTAGATTTCCCTTTACTAAATAATGCCATATCTTTCTTGCAATTTTTGCAATTCACACATTCCTTGTCCTTGCAGAATAAGCAAGTTTCTTCCATTAAGTTTGATACTTTCTTGAATCTTGTCTATTAGAAGATTGCCTTGGTCATATTTTTTCCCATTGCAAAGGTAAATGGCTACGTCATTTTTATCTGCTTTGTGTTAAGAAAAGCTCAAGCTCAGAGACTAAGCCTTTAAAATCATTATATACAGGTACTGCAAAGATTAAAACCCAGAGAAGTTATATATAGCCTCTGACATGAGGATTTTGTTCAATGGAACCATTATTTCTCTTGATTTATAAATAATCCCCTTGCTTATGCACCCTAAGACCATAGTAGCCTTTTCAAACATCTGCTACACATGACTGTGCACAGATGACCACTACTTTTTGCTGTGATACCTGAAATGTGATATGCAGGTTTATGTTGGTCTTCATTTACTTTCACCAAATGTGCATGCAACACTTACTATCTTAAATTTCATGCTCCTATCATCGCTCCATATTCCTGTTCTGCTTAGTCTTCCTCACTCTGGCAAAATTTACTTTACTACATTCTTTTTATTTATAAATCGTATTCACAAAGTTTAGTTAATTAATTCTAGCCAGTTTTTAATGTATTAATATGAATGGTAAATAAAAATGTCACATTACATTAGAGTATTATAAACCCAAGCTGTGCTAAAGAAGTGGTTTTATGAGCTGATAGTTGTAAGTGGTTTGTGGGAAACTAATTTGAACAGGAGGAATAGCATTTTTAATATTTTTTAATTTTATTTTTAATACTTAGGATATTGTACTCAAAATACATAAATAAAATCAGTAAATGTTAAGTTCTTCCTTCAACATTTTAGCTACTCTTCAAATATTGTTGCTGTTATTGCTTAAGTTTGATGGCAGTGTCAAACACATCTAGTGCCTATCATCAAGACCTCTGTACAAGCTCTGTGCTAATATCTGTGATGAAAACCCTGAACATTGCTGATACTCAGGAGACTTGTAACTGAGATTAGAAGTGTGATGTTGGGCTTTGGTTTTTGACTTTAGATTTGTTTGGGTTTTGTTTGGGGGTTTTTCCCCTGGGTTGGTTGTTGGGTTTTTTCCCCCACAAAACGTGCATCTGTCCTTTAAATAGTATTGTCCATATTTAAACAGCTGTGATCTTCAGCTGAGTATCTTTTGTGCTGTCTGTAATTACAATGCTGTGCAAAATGGCTGTTCTATTTAAGATAATTTGTGATATATGAGGGTAACATTTAAAGTAAATAAGCAAGTTTTTCAAAATCAGAATCAATTTAAATATTAGGTAACAGCAGCAGTGGCAGAAACATGGGCCTGTGACTGACATATTTAAAGTAAAAAATACATTTCTAAAAATAGTAAGTATTTGAGTACATGTCAGAGTTGTTGGCTAATAACTTTCTTTTACTTTTTTTACTAATTCCACCGAGGAAACCCACAAACCACTGAATGGCTTTCCTTTCTCAAAAATACAATTTATAAAAGAATTCCTGTGCAACCTCTCCCTTACTCTGTTCAGAAAATTTCCTTCCCCTTTGCAATACATCTCTACCTTTTCACATGTCTTTGCTTCCCTCTAAAATTTAGTGTCATGTTTCTATTAACTTCTAAATTCCTGAGTTAAACTGTTTCTTCCTGCTCCCCCAGATAGCTTTCACTTGTTCCCTTGCATTTTGGATTTTAGTACTTCTATTCATAGACTAATTATAAGGCCCTAGAGAAGAACTTCATTTGTCCTTTGAAATGCTCCTCCAGTTTGGTTGAAATGCAGTCTGTTAAAATTACCCTTTTGCTGCTTCCTTCTGATGAAAGAATTGGAAGCTCACCAAACTTGCTGAGTATTCCCAGCCTAAGTTTGACTGCACTGTGGTTGCAATCAAGTGTCCTAATACGTACAGCAGTTTGAAGTGTTTGATGAATGTCAGTTCTATATAAAATCAGATTTAATGTCAAAGATGCACATTTTTCCGGTGTCTTGTTTTTTAAGTACTGGTATTCTGCTCTAGAAACAAAAGAGACCCAGCACAGGCAGAATGCTATGGTTGAAGTCAAAGTCAGAGACTTTTGAATTAGCAGGTTTCATTTAACTTCATTCAGGTTCTTTCAGATATTGGTGATATTCATGGAATTCTTGGAATTGATTCAGTAGAATAAAAGCATTCAAATTTAACCTAAAAATAAGATCTGATGTGGAACTTGTAGACATCTTGAAAGGAAAATTATGAATTTTCTGTTTGTTTACAGTCTCACAAGATATATTTACACTTTTTTTTTTTAAGTTTAGGGTATCCACAATAAAAAGTTTCTTTCATAGCTCATAATAAACTGAATTTCCATTCCCTCCATTCCAAAATATACTTTTTTCTCCCAGTTTTGCTTGAAATTTCCATGGTGTTAATATCCTTTCTGAGAGCTATTGTGGTAGGATTTTGTTACTTGAAACATCCACTCTGAAACAGAAGAGCTGCATAGAAATACAGTGAGAATACCTTGAGTCTGCTCAGGAGCTGCTGAAGTAGTCCAGGCAAGTGGGTTCCCCATAGTTTCTTCCTGCCCATCTGCTTAGTGTCCACTGCATGACTTGTGTAAAACCGTGCCTTTCTCCTCCTCTCCCCCATCATCTAGTGGATCTTCCAGGTGGACACAGAATTCTGCCTGAGCTCCTCTCAGCTGGAATACCAGCTTTCATCTCTGGGCTGTGTAACTATAGCTCAACGCAACAGTTCAAGTGTATAGGGAAAAACTCTGCTTGTGATACATTTTTATCAGCCTGCTTTAAAAGAATTTGAGAACTACTTTTTACAAACTGACTTAACCACACCATCATATCCTCCAAAATATTCATTTTCTCCATTGTGGATATGAATTTCTGATGCCATATTGATAATTTAGTGTGACAGATGGGTTAACTAGGGGACAGTACATTTCTAGGGTATTAACTAGGGGATACAACATTTCTAAACTTCCAGCTCCTTGACTTCACAGCTTTAACAAAACCATTGCTGAGTGTTTGTTTAATCTGTACATGTGAGTCTGTAAACAGTTCTGCATGTTGACTGAGTAACATACATTAGACTGAGAGCTTCGTGTTGCTTCTCTATGAAATATGTTCTTCTTTAAGGTAACAAATAAATAACTGTAGTTGAACAAGTAGCTAATTTAAGTCCAGTAGTTCATTAGATGTGTAGGTAAAAGAGTTACTGGAGCCTGCAGTAACATAGCTCATCAGCATAAACATTGCAAATCAAAGCATGTTACCGGTGTCTGATGAAAGCACTGTATCTGCATTAAACAACTTGATGAGTACTTATGGAATGCTATAGTGCTGTCTCCAAGTGTACCCTCAACAGCTTTCCTTAAGCAACTTTTTCCTTGCATTGCAGCAGACACACAATGTGGGAAAGAATACAGACAGATTATTTGGCTGTCTTTATTTGTATAAAATATTTTCCTTTTTTATACCTCATTTTACTAGCAGCTATTCCGCATTGGCATAAATAGAATAATCTTTTCTACCAATAACCTTACAAATTGCTTTAGAATGCCACACTTCACTGTGTAGTGACACTTGCACTCTGAGCTGCTACAAAACCTCGTTTTGTGAAATAAAACCCATGTTGCTTTACATGGCAAGAGAATGCATACTACATTCATAGCTCATATAGAATTTGACAGTTCAAAACTAAAACAAATTATTTGGAAGGTTAACTGTCTTCTTCATTGACCTTGATAGTAATAATGTTTGTGCCCTGGAATGTAAATGAAACACGTTACCAAGGTCCTTCTCCATCAAAATAAATTAACAGCTTTTTAATTTACCTATTTATGAACTCTAGTTATTTTCAAACATGTAATTTCAGTCTACCTAAATCAATTTAACCAGGGACAAGGCTAGGATGTGACTCATTTGCTTCATGCCAGTGGGTAGCATTATGCTGCTGAAGAAAGAAATTCTGACAGATTTGTGTGCCTGAGAACCTTCTTGGCTGTTTCCAGTCGACAAAATACACACAGTAGCTAATGTCCAAGCATGGGATCCAGTGTGTGAAAAAGATCTCATCTGAGGGAGATCTCATTATACAATATACATTATACAATATACTATATATATATAAAAATATCTATATAAATATTATATCAATATATAATACACATTATGCATGCTCAAATCTATTGGGACAATTTCTTCCAATAATTATTCCTTTAAGCCCAAGAGATTATTTCTGATGTACCTCTACTTTGTAACAGCAAGGGTAACCCAAAATATGAAATGTATGTAACTGTAGAAATAAAAGTTGGCAATATAAAGAACTGTTCCTCAATTGACAACAGATAAGAAACGTGATTACATGAAGTCAGTACAGAATCAAACTATGATACCTGTTTTCACTGCTTGGCTCTACAGAGGGCAAGTTGAAAGGGATTCAGTAATTCTGATATAGATGGCAGTCAGCACTTCCTGTAGAGCTTTCAAGCTTTCAATTAGGAAAATTATTCTTGCCTTTACCTTGTTCTGTCTCTTCTTTCATGGCAGTGAACTGGAATCCTGGCCTGAAAAAATGTTACAGTTTCTGTGTTTGGCATCATGTCAAGCTTTCTTTACATACACTACAGTATATAGATAACAGCAAAATATTAGCTAACGCTGGACTATAACTAAACTACAAGGTGCAAAAATGCCTAGCAAAAAATTGCTTTTATACTTTTGTAATCCATTGTTGCCAAAATCAGAGGTTCTTAACTGTATGCTCAAAGAACAATTTCTTCTTATGTTCACTAGCTTTTCAATAAAATTTACATCACTTTTTACAAGCTTGGAAATGGAAATCAGTATGGTCATATCTGAAAGGATAGGCTAGACTATTAGGAAAAGCTATTTTATTTATGTGTTTTGAATAGAATTTTGATTCACGTCCCTTTATTAAGCAAATTCTTGACAAAGAATACAATACTATAAGGCTCCTAGATGGCAAGCAAGAACAAATATAATGTGAGAGCTCTTGAACTCAAGCAAAGAAAATTGAGTGATACTTCAGGATGACTTCAGACTGAGGAACATGAACTGCACTTGATTTTAAGACATGTGAAATCATTATGCCACCACGGCCCTCAGTGAAAAACTAGTTAATGTGCAGCTTGGGTTGGGTGGTTCACTTTTCATTTTGAAGGTCCAAAGGCAAAAAATAGTTACATGTCTTGGTGGGTTTGGTTGTGTTCACAACCACATATTATGTGTTACAAAAAAGAGAGAAATGTTCATATTGTCACTGTTATACAGGATGAGTTTAATGTGAACATGACCTCTAACTAGAGAAGTATGTTCGCAGACTTAAAAATGCTTCATAATTTTAGTTCTGCCTCCTGCATGACCTTGTAGTGTACCTCTGCAGCCTCTTGGCCTGCTCAGTTTGCTCAAAATTGCAGGTTGGTTATAATCTTTACTTCCAAGATTCCAACTAACAACATCAGTCTTGTAGTGCCGTGTCTGCTAAAGGAATGTCATGCTTTCAGATAGTTGTGCTATCAGGGTGAGAAATACTTGTTACCCATACTAAAACCTATTGTTTGATTATAAAAACCATCCATATATTAATATACAATATTTAACAGGTCTGTGGTTCAAGATTATGTTCTTTTCCATGTCCAACTATAAACGAGCACTTTTTTTCTTCTGGGGAAGGGTGTGTAATATTCTGAAGTCAGGCATTTTAAAATAATTTCAGAGTATAAAACCAAACTGTAAGAAATGCAAAATAATTTGGCATTGCTTTTGGTTACTGTATGGAGAACTGAACCACTTGCAGGGATAACAGTAAGTATGAAGTACAAACATTTCTGGTTTTGTAGGTTAATGTCAAGCACCAGAAATCTCTCGATTATGAACTAGGATGTTGAAGCTTCCACATGTTTACAGTGCAGTAGCTGAGGCATATTTTCATAGGAATATATATCATAGGAATATATCATAATCATAGGAAGAAACTACTGGAAATAGAAATTGCCTTATTCTTGCTTAGTACTTGAAAACAATGAGTCAGAAAACCAGAAGAGATCAGGAGGTCAAAGAGCAGGGGGGGAAATAACAGGAGAATTAAGCTGAAGGAAATAATTGGGGAAAGTATTGGAAACTGGACAGAAGAGTCAAAAAGAACAACTACATTTTGTAACAATGTCAGGGGATGACAGTTAGAGACAAAGACATGGAATATGTTAAGGAATAAGAGGTCAAGAAGGGTTTGATTTGGGAGCAGGAGAAAGGAAGGCAAATGGAGGAAGAAAAGTAAAGGGAAGGTAGGAGGAGATAGACAGAAAGGGAAGGATGATTCCTGTTGAACTGATTGAAGAAGTTAATATATCACATGACAGCAGAAGAGGTGGAGATGAAGTGAAACCTCTATACAAGTAGAAAGTGATATTCATTAGGCCCGAAAAATAACTGCTTCATGGCCAGGCTAGGAACCGAGCTGAAAGGGGACAGAATGGATTTGTAGTGAAAGAAATTGATTTGGTCCCAGCTTATCACCCAAGGGCATTCAGACTGAACAGAAATAGGAATGGAATTTGGAGGTTATAGGTCAGAAGAAGAATGAGGAGGAGGAGGAGGAATTGCAAAATATATGCTCATTTAGCTGAAAATAGCTCTATATTGTTTTAAAAGGAACCTCATATTTCATGAAATCCATCAGCTTTGTCCTGACCTCAAAACATAAATCTCTTGTAAAAACTGACCTAGCAGAGAACTAACAGACAATTTACTTTTTGCAGAGTACAAGATGTCCTTTCATTCCCTGGGCAGTGTTGTCAGTGCTATTAACACGTATATCTAAAAGTTTTTATTTCCAACAAAACAAAAATAAGCATCACTTTCAAAGGTTCCTTTAAAAAAAAAGCAAGCCACATTATCTAAATAACAACAAAACAATCATTGTTTCCTATCACAATGTATACAAAATTCCACTTCTTAAAAATCAAGAAAACTAATTTCATTTTTCTCTCCTAAAACTGTGTAATGTGCAAGGCTAAGTATGCAAATGGAAGGTCTTTGGGCAATTAATAGCAACGAGGAGTTGGATCGTTATCTCATAGAATGTATTCCTGCTATGACAGTGACTAAGACTCTGCGTTGTGAACCAGCCTTGCTTGTACAAGGGGAAGGTACGAATCCAAACCATAAAGACAAGCCTTACTTCCAACAACTTTTCAGGTAATACATTAAATGCAAAGCATTCCTCAGGCTTTAAGATTCATGGTACTTCTTATACAGTAGGTAGGTAGAGAGTGAAAGCATACAAGATTGTCTAAAGTAATTTCTGCTTTCATATAACAATACATTTTATAAACCTTCCACCAAAAAAAATATATTGATGGAATCAGTGGCAGCATTACAAATGTACTTTCATGGTATAGTAAAAGGCATGCTGGAAGAACTGGATGAAGGAGCCATTTTATATTAAATACATAATTTTTCTCTTAAGTCTTCTAGTTGTTAATGCAGTAATTTTCAAATCATTAAAGATTACTTTTTTTTTTCAGTATCAGTTTGCACAGCTCACCGGAAGACCCCTTTGGATATCAAAATTAGGTATTTGTAATGCTTTTCATGTATTTGAATATTTACAGTTTTCATTAACAGAATGTCCTTTTTAACTTAGAGAGGAATGAGAAATGAGCTGATAGCAAAGCCAGTCAAACTTTTTTCCCTAGAAGAACTGACTTGCAGATCTGATCCTGCCAAGGCTAAAATAAGTTTTAATGAATTTTAATATTCTCATTGGCTTCCCTTGCGTATGGAGAGTTTCTTTCACATTTGGAATCTCTGCTTCTGTCTTTAATTCCGGAATAGAGGAGCCATTTCAACTTCTTTTCATCTCTTCCCCAAATTATCAAGGCAAATGGGAAATGGTAGCATTTGGGAGTTAAAAGGTATTTACTAGCAGTGCAGTTCTACAGGGTTTCTTTAAATTTGGTTACTAGTCTATAGTTTTTCATCTATCAGTGAAGTAGGAATTGTCAGGTAGGTTCATTTCCTTGAAGATTCAAATTTAAGTGTAAGAAGATATAGATAAGAAGATTCAAGTATAAGTGTACACACCTGTGTTATTTGGCTGTTATAACTCAAGTACTTTACTTTCCTATTAATAAATCAGATGCTTTTATTTTGGTAATGTTAATTTCCCTAACAAAGAGCTATGGATAGTTCTCAAATGAGGTAATATATCATGGATGGAGATAATTTAGAGGTGAAGGACCACACAGAGCAATTGAGGGTATTGGAATCTGCTCCATAATATTTGTTTTCTTTTTGGAAATATACCCAAATTTAATTATAATTGGCTTCAGAAGGTGGAAGACAAACGCCTTTTAAGAAAAGCCCATTTGTGGTTTGGTTTTTTGTTTGTTTATCTCGAAATACACTGGTGTTTCTTTGAAACAGTGGGATCATTTTTAGTTTTACTTTTAGATGCTAGTTGAAATGAGTGTCTGCTTACAATTTCAATATTTTGAAGAGAGAGAAAGTGAATCTCTAAAGTAATCTAAAAGCACTTATTTATTTATTTATATAATCATTAGTGACCAAGGGCAAGACATTTTGTTCAATATGAGGTATCAAGGAGTGTAGTCAAAAGTTAATGATTAAATATATGGTAAGCCTAATAGGTACATAGCCAGTACTGACAAGGTGAACAATAGGGTGTTCAGAGGCTCTTTAAAGAAGATCCAGGAACATGAACTTCAGCATTTGTTTGTTTGCCTTTTACTGACATACTGGGAATGGAATTAATTTTGAGATGAGACAAAAGCATGCAGAAACTAGCGTGTTTGTCTCATGTGAAAACTGTCTGATGGTGCAAGATAATAGTACTTGAGAAAGATTACGTCTCTCAGGGCATTCTTGGTCCATATACAGAATTAAATTTAACATGCAGCCATCAAAAATCAAAACTGTAAGCATCCCTGAGTGGAACAACAAAGTATAATTATAATACTGTGATTTTATGGTTGATTTATTGTCAGAAAGCACCTGGGCCTTCTCCACCAAATTTTACCATTATGGCTGTCTTCTAGCCTGACTGAGTACTGTGCATGGATTCAGTTATACAAACGTGTTTAAGTACAGCAGTAGTCTCAGAGGTTTTCAGACTACTAAAAGTGTTGAGTATGTGCTTAAGCATTTTGCTGAGTGTCTTTACCTCTCCACAAGCTATAGCTATTGTTTAGGGAATTTGGCATCTCACAGGAAAATGCCTTCTGATCGTGTTAAACTGACTAAATATAAAGCAAATAGCTGTTTCTTGATCTGGGGGGGGAGCATATATGTTCAGAACTGAGCAGTGAATGAAGTTAACATGCCAAACATAAAGCCAACAAACCAAAAATTTAGTTTACTAACTCCTAAAAAAATGAGGAGAAATATTACCTAGGGAAAGGAACAAAGAGAGCCAGTGCGAGGCACAAGGGAAGATTTGGGATGCAGTGTTATGTCATGTGAAAACTATAGAAAAACTCAAAAAAACTACATGATCACTGTAGAAGGGCAAAGCTAATACAAACAGGTCCATTTTCCTTTCCCCCCTGCAAACAGTGGAAAAAGAAAAATTCTGCTCCCCTGTGCTACCCTCTGGGTATTATCACCTAACAAATTCTTTTGTTATTGCAAAGCCTTATGACATCTGGGTGTTCTTCAGCTCTCCTACGTCCTTCCAGTGGCTTAGAGATAGATTTATGTAGCTTTTGGCTTCTTGCAGGAGAAATGTCAAATTGCTTCAGGGTAGTAGGGTGTGTTCTGCAACTTGTTGTCTGGGCAATCTGCAGAATATTCAAGGCCATTCTGGCCTTAGGGTTTTACCAGGGTGGTCTGTGATTGTATTGGGCTATGCCTAGTGACCAGGGGGATCCCTTCCATGCTGTCAAGTAGTTCATTTCCTTGCTCTGATACAGTTCCTTGATAAGTATTGCAAGTCCTGGGACTTGCTCATTTCATTCTTTGCGTTTCAAAACCATATTGTTATATTAGGGTTGGTTACGTAGAAAATTGTAAAGTTACGCAGAATTGCCTGACTTTGCTTTAAACAAGGTAGGTTGAACTAAGAAGGAAGATGAATTATGCTGCCCTGCCCAAAAAGGGTCGAATCCTCTACTTTTTGTAGTAATCCCATAACTTTGGTTCTCAGGGCGAAGGTTTTTTCCACACTCTACCAAAAATTTCAGACCAGGTCAGTCTTCAGTAGTACAGACCAGCAGCAGCCAGCAGTCTGGCCAGCTCAGTGCTGTCCTTGTAGCCTACAGAGGTTGAAATCCTTCCTGCAAGGTTCTTGACCCAGCTGAACTGGGCTGTTTTGTCTTGTCTTCTTAATCTTAAGATTGTACGTGCCCTTGCCCACCCTCCTACAAGAGGAAATCCCAACATCCCTCATAGGTTTAGCAGGACTGCCATCTCCAGTGTGGGGCTGCCTGTTACCTTCAGGCAGAAAAGCATGCTAATATGGGACCCAAGTTTGAGTAGGCCCAACTCATGTTTCTCTGCCTAGTATTGCCTCATGGGTATACTCTTGTTCCACAGGCAATAGCTGACAGCTGATAATTTGTTTGTGGTTTCTTCATTATTTGAAAGGAGTTAGCCACTTCTTTCTGGGTACTGTAATAAAAAAAAATAAAATAGGAAGCTATTATTT
Organism: Falco biarmicus; assembly: GCF_023638135.1. Lineage (NCBI taxonomy): Eukaryota > Metazoa > Chordata > Aves > Falconiformes > Falconidae > Falco > Falco biarmicus. The sequence continues at coordinate 31,639,391 of NC_079292.1, read as the reverse complement.
GTATTTATTATGTTAAATCAAAAAATTCAGACCGTGAAGTTTTCTGTTTATGTTTTTAAGACTAGTGTAAGTAAAGTGCAGTTTTTAATAAACAGGCTTGTGGTACAGAATATGCCAAATCAATATTCTTAGCAGACTTCCAAAAGAGATGTTCTTGGACTGCTGCAGCACAACCTTTTGCCTCCTGCCAAGGTTATTGTCACTATCAATGACAGTATCTTTCAATATCTAATTTAGTTACATTGCTTAAGACTTCAGAAGGTTTTCAGGCAGCACAAAGACCTAGAACCCTATTAAAAATGTCTCTTAGTCTCTGTGTGCCATGTCCAGGCTGGAGCACACCATCGTCCTTTGTTATTCTTGTGCCGTAAGTTACGTGTTTTTGTTATGGTTAGTCATTATGCTGACCTACTGAAGGTTTTCACACAGCCTGGGCATCAAAGGCCTCACTGGTTTTGCACAGAGTGATATAGATCTCTTAATTGCTACTATGTAGGAATCTAAATTTGGATCATCTCCCCTCTTCCCTTGTGTAATACATGACTCTGTAGCCCAGCATCTCAGGTATGGGTGATCCTTTGACAATATAGATACTGTGATGTAATATCACATGACATTGTATTCTAAAGACTTTACATTTCTATATATTTTAAAATGATAGCAATTAAATTGTTAATTTGTTGTTTATTCACACATTCAGTTTTATGCCCATACTGGTGTGACTACACTGTGTTACCCAAAGTAAATATTTCTGCCTCAATCTTTTACTCATATAAGTAATATAATTTATGTCTGTCATAAGTGTATGTATGGACTTTATCCAGTTATTATTTGGTGCACTTTAGTTTGTAACCTAAAATCCCCAAATAAATCCAGAACAGCTATATGCAACAGAGTTGGAGCTTGGCTTTCTGGAGGCACTGGGTAAGGAAACAGGGGATGTGTTTGTGGGTGGATACAGCTTGAGAAAGGCATACATGCCTGCAAATACAGATACATGCCTATACATGAGGTGGTCTGATTTCATTTAGGGCTACCAGACATAAAAAATCCTTATCTTAGTATTTTAATTCTATAACACAGGAAGTGTTTTTGCAACTAGCAAAAACCATAACAAACCAAACCTAAACAAAACAAAACAAAACCTCCAAACAAACAGAAAAAAAAAAAAATTATGGGAGTGAAACATGGAACAGTAAACAATTTAGAATTGTTACCGAATTCACTTCATTATGTTTAAATAATCCAGCAAATACTGTCAACTGACAGAAAATACAGTTAACAGTCTTGCAGTCCTTGGGCCATGTACTACTTCCTCATATTTGCTTAAACAACTCCATTTAAGAGTACCTTTACTTTTTCGTTGAATAAGTTCTATGCTAAAGAGATACTGCTTTGGGGTTTAGTGGGATAAATGCAGTATTAATAGTAGTGGCAGGTGAGCCACATTAAATATATTATCAAACATATTTCTTTGTAATAAGCCATCCCCAGAGCCCTCTACAGAGGGTGGCACTCACATGAACAGGGGGAGGCACTTGTAGCTTCAAAGAATTTTGTAAAACAATATGTTGAAGAAATCTTGGGGTTTATATTTATTTTTATTTATTTATAAAATAAACAGTATTTTATAATACCTTATAAAAACAATCTTAAGCCATTAGAACCAAAGGAGAACTTAGACAGTCCTGTAATTTAATTCTGGAAATCAACCAAAGTCTCAGAGTTACAAACATTTAGTTCCCATGGCAGTTCAGTAATGCAAAGATGAGACTTTTAAAAACACTCAGGGTTGCCTGATTTCTCTTCTACTGAAGTCAGCATTTTTCAAGACATAAGCTAAGACCCAGTCATATAGTCTGATCTTTTGAAGTGCTGCAGGTAACATAAAAGTGACAGTGTTTATTCAAAATACTACAGACTTCAATCCTCCAAGCTCCTTATGAGTTGGATATTATTGTCTCTGCATTGTTAGTAGGGAGACTGAACTGTGACAGAAGTCAGAGACCAATCCAGGATTACAGGTCGGAAGTTCTTGACTTCTAACCCTGTATTAGCTCCAGTAATTCCAGTCGCCTCAACAATAATAGCTTGGTATCCACTGAGTAGAAGGGTGGAAACAATAAAATGAATATTTAGTTTAACTAGTCCTCAGTTCCACTAATGTGAGATTATTTCAGTTACCTACTTCATTGTGCTTTTCCTAGTCCAGCTTTAAATTTCACCCATAGGTGAACATTACCATTCCCCTTAAAATATTTTAAGAGTAAAAGGTGTCCAGCAAATGCTTACTTTCCCTGTTCTGTGAGGTTATGCTTACTTACAGTGCTGGTCATGTGCCAAATACTGTCCAAACGTCCATCTTTCAAATACCTCCTAGTCTCTCTTCAGTTTTTTTTTAACAGTACTTGTCTGCCTGCCTCTTTTTTTCAAAATCTAGTTTTTGAGGGTCCTCTTTGCTTTTCTTACCATTTTCAGTGATCTGTTCAAATGGTTTACTATTCATATTTGCAAAGCAAAAAAATGAAAGGAGATTATTGTTTTTTTCAACAGGCCAAGATAAGGGTATTATCTGTAATATGCATGGAAGATAGCAGTTAAAAGGCCAGAAATCACATTGGTATTTTTTGTTGTTATTTCTCATTGCAAACTCACGTTTAAGAGAGAGCACTGGGTAGATTAGAAGACAGTAGAAGGGATTTCATCTCAAGCAAGAATTGCTTTGCTGTTAGGATGACTTAACCTCTTTGCTTCCTTTTTACCCAGTCTTAGGGGCATTGCAAGATTCAGTATAAAAGTACTTTAAAGAAGTTTCTTACCATATACTTGTCGTTATTTAACCCAGCCGGCAACCAAGCACCACACAGCTGTTTGTTCACTCCCCCCACAGTGGGAAGGGGAGGGGGGGAGAATTAGGAGAGTAAAAGTAAGAAAACTTGTGAGTTGAGGTAAAGACAGTTTAATAGGTAAAACAAAAGCTGTGCATGCAAGCAAAGTAAAATAAGGAATTCATTCACTGCTTCTGACTGGCAGGCAGGTGTTCAGCTATCTACAGGAAAGCAGGGCTCCATCACACGCAATGGTTACTTGAGAAGATAGGTGCCATCACTCCAGAGGTCCCCTGCTTCTGCCTCCAGCTTTATATGCTGAGCATGACATCGTATGGTATGGAATATCCCTTTGGGCAGCTTGGGTCAGCTGTCCCAGCTGTGTACCCTTCCAACTTCTTGCGCACCCCCAGCCTACTTGCTGGTGAGGTGGTGTAAGAGGCAGAAAAGGCCTTGACGGTGTAAGCACGGCTCTACAGTAACTAAAACATCCCTATATTAGCAACATTCTTTTCAGCACAAAACCAAAACACAGCCCTGTACTAGCTACTATGAAGAAAATTAACTCTATCCCAGCCAAAATCAGCACAATGCTCAAAGGAACTGTTTAGGTGCAAAGAAAGGCAAGTATCAACTCTGATGCCTGTGTAAGTTTAAGCAGAAGGTGGAGAAGAAGGAGAGAAAGCACATCAGGAAGGAGAAAATTAAACCAGGGCCAGGGAAGGAATGTATTTGGTTTCTGTGGTGTTTTATCTTCTCTTTGACTCTTATTGGTTTCTCATCTTATACAGACTTAATTTTCTGATACATAGATTGAGATTTAAGAAAACAGTTAACAGAGGTGTTTCATTTATTGATATATATATCCATGTACCTGAATGCACCCCTAATCATCCTGGTTTAGTCTGTCAGGTTGTTCTGTTCATAAAGCAACATTTCAGATTGAATCCTAAAATCTCCATGTATCACAGAGCTTTGCTGAAGACTGACACTGCTGTGGATTGTGTTACTGTATTCTAGGGGAATTAATTTTGCCTAAGAGCCCACACTTCAGTTTTTCTTAAGACAGACCTTATAGGCAAAATGCTGATTTTTGTCAAAAGGAAAAGAAACTGACAGTCAGCTTTGCCAGAGTATGTTGAACATGCATACTTAATGTCACTGTAAAATATAGATTAGAAAATTGTCTGCATACTTCATAAGTGATAGTAGAAATTGATTAAAGCAATTGATTGTACCCTGTGCAAGGAGGTATTTATGGTCATTACATTAATGCCAAAAAGCACCTGTCAGCTTCAGAAAGGGCATCTGCTGATTTGTTGACAGGCAATTTCAAGTTCTCTTTTTACAGAAACTCATATTAAGGGCTTTCTTGAAGTCGATGATCTTTAACAGATATTTCCTTTTTGCGAGATGCTGAAATGCAATTTTAGATACATCATGTGGTGTTTTCTTGATTTGTTTAAAATTCATGCTGAGAGATGCTGAAACAATCATTCTGTGTAGCGATGTCTTTTATGCGGTCCTTTCCTATCCATGAATGTAGTTATGCTCTCATCTGACTGTTCACCAAAGCTACATTTACATGCACCTTCCTGCCCAGAATTCCCTTACATCTGTTTTGTTTAAAAATAAATAAAATATATTTAGTGGGACCTGCTAAATTCTGCATTGGATCATTCAGCAGAGAACGTCAGTGTTTCCGTGTTAAGCAGCTTCCCTCTTTTGGGATTTCTGTGAGATCTGTGGCATTACAGAAGTTTGATACAGAAAGAAGAAAGGGAAATAAATCCCCTTCTAGAGATAGACTACAGAACTGAAGATGGAGCTGCAGGAAATGGACAAAGGGACTAGAAGAATTCTCACAACCTAACTGCAGTGTTGCTCCCCTGAATTAATCTAGCATAAGTTTGCCTTCTGTAGGCCCCTCTTTAGATGTCTAATGCAGCCTGTTTGAAGAATATATTGCAATATTAGGTGTTCGGTGGCCAGGCTTCCATTGTCAGTTAGAAAAAATAGATGAGGCACATTTTGGATAATGATGTTCTGTGTTGAGGTAGAGTGTGTCCCTACCTCAAGATGATTCAGACATTTGTTATGTTTTCTAACTCTCTGCTTTTGCTTCTTCTGGGCCATGGGTAGTACAGATTGCTTTTGTTTTATAGTCTTAGCTAATGTGTTTGCAAATTACAATGAAAGACTCTCAGAAAATTACACTATACATCAGCTGAGACAGAACAAATGGTTTTTCCCTTCAGACTGCTCCAGCGTGCTGTTTGAGTGCAAATCAGTAGTTTTTATGAAGTGGCTAAAGTTTGGTCTGCATAAGCTGTATTTCAGAGAATCTAATAATCAACAATTACAAAGGTTTCCTGAAGATGGATAGGAAGATTAAATCAAGGGTGGGTTACGTTAACATTGACAAGGGAGATACATTGCTATGTGGAATACTTAGCTTGATTAGTGAAAGTAGCCTAATTAAAATACTTGCCATATGGGGTTTTTTTAGGGATTTCAAATAGACATTTCTTGAATTTTCCTTGATTCAGAGATGCTAACATTAAATGTGACACACGAGATGATAATTACAAGGTAATTATTTGATTTTCACTAAATAGACATTTCCATTAGATTCCTTCTGGCAGTATCTAGCTGAGGAAGTTGATTTTATAGCCAAATACAATACAAGATGTCTTTTCTTTACTCAGCTATGTAAGGAACAATAACGATAACAACCTCTTTTAATGTTCCTAGCCATCTGTACCTCAACACTTTGCAGTGTATGATGTGCTACTTTTTGATTAGGCTATCAGATTTGCTCAATGTGGACTTGGTGCTTCCTTTTTTCCTTTCATGTAGACTTGCAAAACCATCATTTACGTTTCATCCTGCTTTTTGTAATAATATCTTTGCATGTAATCTGCAAGGATTGGCTGTTAAGCTCTTCTTTCACAACCCAGGATGACACCTGTGATTAAAAGGTCTGCCTGAATTCCCTAGTCTCTAGGTTTTTTCTTGTAGTTTCAAGATGAAAAAAGTCATGATGCTTCAGAGTTTCATCTCTAGGACTGCAAAATCAGACACATTTGTCAGGCATGTGCACATACTGTGTAAAGAAATGTTTTAAGATACTGAAATAATACCTGTAGATGATATTATGCAATTATGAATTTAGACCCAAATCCCAGCAGCAACAGGCTAGTTTTAACTGTTTAAGCCTTTTACTGTGCTTCCATAAGTGTGAAGATGAAATTCACTGTAGATGGCAGCCCTACCCAGTTTGTTGACCAGGGAAGGAAGCCAAGGTGGTGAGGTGGCATGTTACTATATGCCACTGACTATGGAAAGTAACGTGACTTTGCTGCACTACACTGAGACATCACCTATGCTTGGTTAAGAGTTCTGATGACTAAATGCCCTCCCTTGCAGAGCCAGCCAGGTGATGACCATTTATCTAAGGGGTATGAGACATTTCTACTGAACTATGCTGCTACTGCTGGGTTGGCTTTGCAGCTTCTGAGAGTGAAGGTAGCATTTGTAATGGTGAGCGCTTACATACCCACCCAGTGCTTTTCACAGGCTGTTGTGATTTCTCAAGGTTCAGTCTTGTCGTTTTGGTTATATGTTTTATATGTCAGTTGTAACCTGACTGTGAACTCCAGTTGGCATTACTCGTAGTGTTCACCTATTTTATACCCAAACAATGGTTCTGTCTACTATTTTTTTGTTTGGTTTGGTTTATTTGTTGCAGTCCGTGTGATTGCTCCTCTGTGTCTAGGCAAAAGGAAAAATGGTGAAGAACCAGAAAGATTTACTGACTGGTTTTCTCATTACTTGTGTTTGAGGACCAGTGATATTGATTAGTGCATCTTTTTTACTTCTGTAATGGTGCTATATACTGCCCCTTCCAGGAGACACTGCTGTCGCTACAGTGGCAGTCACTGAAATAATAATGTTCTGGACAGTACTAAGTAAGAAAGACACTTGACAGTGTCAGGAGTAGACTGTGACAAATGCAACAAATGTGACAAATATGAATATAGCAGACCAGGATATTACAAAAAATGGACTGCTCAGTTCTCTTAGTTTTCAGCAGCATCTTCACAAATCCTGTTATTTTCATGCTAATCCATTTGGTTTTTTTGTTTTTTAGATCTTTGTACTACAGAACTGTAATTTATCACAATGCAGTTTTTAACAATTGCTTAAGTTTTGGGTTTTTTTACTAACTATAAGGAGGGGTAATATTCTAATATGCTGAGGAAGGCAAAGAACATGGTACAAGATTAATTCATATTTTCCAACAGACTTTGATATTTATACAACAGACTCATAATAGCAATCAATTCTGACAAACGTATCAAAGACAGAAAGAGCATATTTAATTTTTAGACATAAATAATTAGAAAGCTGGAAACATTTTTAGTTTTTTAAGTAATTGCTCATTATTTTGTGATCCTAATGTCTAGCCATAAGATTGTAAAGTATTTCCAGTAACGATGGTATAACTGTTTGCTTGCTGTTTTCTTGTGATAGAGTTAATTTAATGCTAAACCAGAGCAGAGTGATTAGAAACATTTTTTTGGCAGATCAGTTAATAAAGTATATGTTGTAACTGGAAGGAAGTCTTTGAAGTCTTCAAGTATGCTTCCCTTATTTAGTCATCTTGTTATTAAAAATTCTAGTATCAGTACAAAAGATCGGTGCTCTCCAGTTTGGTTATTAATTTTGAGCTTTTCATTCTTTGCTGCTGCTGACCACAGAAAGGAACCATGTATCATGTCTCCCTGTAAAGAAAAATCTGCATTGAAGTTGATATTTCATTATTTTATTAGTTTAAAATGTCTTTCAACAAAAAGGAAAAGCCAGCTGTGACCATAAGAGTAGTGAAATTTCACGTGATGGTTCTAAACAGTAGTCATGGGATATGAAGCTCCCAGATAGTTACAGAAGGGTGAAAGGAGCAAAGAGCAGTTGATATAGAACAAAGAATGTTGCATGGTGGGCACAGAGCAAGCAGTAGTAAAATGAATGTGACAGGTCATGGATAGCAGATATGGAAATTCCTGTGCCTGTTGTTACATGATTTGCTTTGCTGCTTACCAGAAATCTGAGCAGTATGTAGGCTGTTACTTCCTGATTTAGTAAAGGAAGAGGAGAACAGTAACTTCATTTTGTCTGTATTTAGACTTGGTAAACTTTCAAATTTATTTTTTAATAATTTTCATTAGGAGAATTAAAACATCATGAATAAAACTTACAGTACATAAAAGAAAATATGGGCTAACTTTATACTAATGGTGAATTATCATCTTTTAGTGTATGTATCCAGATGAACCTCAGAATAAGTCTGTTTAGGGTCTTCTCTTACTCTAAAAAGTTGCCTTTGGAGGGATGCATTTGAACAGCCAGAAAATAGTAAAGTTGTTGCCACTGCAAGTCTGTTTAGGGTAGGTTAGAAAGGTTATTAGAACAACTCATCCCTAGATTACACTGCTTAATCTGCTGAGGTGCTGATACTCAGTATCAGGTATTATGGGTGAATTGCTTGCCCACATTAGTGCATTTTTGTAAAGCAGAATTGAGAAATAAATTAAAAAACCCTCATGCCAAATTTCCAGAACAAAAAGATCAGCAATGTTATGTAATGTATAATCACTTCCTGCAGTGGATATTGCAGCAGGTTCTCTCGTCCTGTGATAAAAGCAGTTAGATTTTGAATCTCCAAACACTGGAATGCAGCCAAGGTGTATTGAAGGTACTGAAGTTCTTCGAAGTGTTTACAGTTAGATGGCTGATGTCTGTTCCATAAAATACACCAGCTATTAATGTAAAGATCTATGTTATCTTTCTAGGAAGGATTTGGGAGACTGATTAAAAACCTTCACTGTGCTTTTAAATAAATCTTGGTCTATAACTGTAACAAGAAACCTAAATATGACTTCTGAAACCAATTGCATTAGGAACCATTTTTTTACCATTTCATATAATCCAAGGAATCTAGTCTAAATAGTGTTACAAGGGAACTCATAGAAAGCTGGATGTCTTTTTTCTAAAATCACTCAGAATATAGCGGTGGCTCTGTTATCTTTTTGTCTAGGAAAGCCTGAAAATATTTGGGATTAAATTTTATGAAATGCAATGTCAGGAGTGCTGGTTGTTTCAGCTGAAGGCTTGAAAACTTTGACTTAGGAAAATGAAGTTACACTCTGATGTATTAAGTTTTTAGGGCTTTTTATTGCTAATAAATGTTAGCAGTATTCTCGTGTCTTTATTTTTACAAACGGCAAAATGTAGGCTTCATGTAAAGTTTGAATTTGCTGCTGTTTTCTAAGAAAATGGCAGATGCCCAGCAATCACAAAGCAGGAATGACAGGCTATGCACTGTGAAGATTCTTCCCAGAGCAGCTCCACAGTTTCTACACGGCAGATGCAGCAAAGTGGTTGAAGTGTCCCTATATAGTAGGGACACATCTAACATCTACTTTAAATGGTCTGTCATATGCAAAGTTTTCCTGGGAATCTGTGCCACATTTGGTGTACATCCACATCTGTGGCACACATGACATCCCATTTATACTGCAGGACTACAGTAGTGAAGTGGGTGTTAGTAGAGTAAGAGCCATATATTGTCCTGGACAGTTGCCAAGGGACATGCTAGTGCAGCCTGAAATTCTGATAATCCTTTGGCATTTCTGAGTATGGCCAAGAGGTGTTGTAAGAACATAAGCTCAAGTTGATACAGATACTGATTTGTGACTGTGTTGTCACTGGATGTATTATCACTGTTAATAGGTTTTCATGAAAGAAAAGAGAATCTTTTAGTGCCCACTGATTCATATGATTGTTTATTGATCATGAAGTTTATGATAGTGACCTAAGTGTGGTTTATTGAAATATCAGAGTGGATGGCTCTTTAAACATCAAGCCAAGCGTGAGGATAAAGCAGAAGCTGGAAAAGGCTCTTGATGACAGCAGATCTGAATGCACCAGGACACAGAACAAAGGAGGGCAGCAAGACATGTTCTGGGCAGTGCTAGTGGGCGAAACAGAAGCTGAGAATGTGAGAAGCATCACACAGCTGGGAGAGAGATGCACGGGCACTTGAGGAGCAGCTAGCACTTTCTGAGGGTTAGTAGCTACACTTTAGCCTGTGTATAAGTTGTGTGTAGCAGAAACACAGTATGTCAGATGAGCATGTAGAGTACAAGCAAAACTAGCCAGTTTCCTATGGAAAAAACAACCAGAGAGCATCCGTGGAGTTGAAACCAGTTCTTTAATCTGCTAAGAACTGGAATTTTGAGGAAGGCATGGGCAAGCAAAATCTTTGAACATTACACAGCCAGTAACTAAATACAAGTGAACAGAGGCCAAAATAAGCAGCTTCACTGCTAGCATTGTAAAAAGTACTCCCAGAAACAAGTTCTGGAATAAGAGTCCTTCACTAAGCAGATAAATCCCCAGAGCTGAAAGCATTGCTTGACTTGAACCACATGGGTCACAGGGTGGGGATGGCCAAGCCACAGACTGAATGGGCAGAGGAAGCACGCTCTAAATACTGTTTTTACCACTAGTGGCCACAGTGACACTGCATGTGTATTCTGCTGAATTGTAGGCTGAAATACTTAAAATGTTGTGTGTCAAGACCTAAAAAAAGCTTGCAAACAAGTTAATATCTGCAAATTTAAATGGCTGTCCAAATGACAGCTCCACTGTATAGGTATTCTATATTTACATACTGTGCTGAATAAATGCTCATGTGTATGAATGAGGATGGAAGAATTTCTCCTGCCCCATCAGGAAGTGTGTGGTACAATCAGTATCTTTTCTTTTTCATTCTGTTCCTCAAAATTTCTCCCTTGTCTTAAAAAATGGTTCCTTGGCTTTGTTTATCTTTTCTGTTTCATTTCCTGTTTCAATAGTTATTTTCTTTCCCTTAGGAAACCCAGTAGCATGCATCCATATTTATCCATTTCCACACTTACTCCCTCTCCTGGTTTTTCTTCCTAGTTTTGAGAGGACAGAGGATCTGGTAAGGAGCTCTTATAGGCAGAAGTTTGCCATCTCTCTTCCTTGTACGCTGACACCTAATGGCAGGCACACATCTGAGATTTTTTTTTTTTTTCTAAAGCCTTAAGTTGTGTTAAAACCCTCTGTACTGTTGTAGTCCAAAGTGTGAGAGCTGGTGGGCATATTTTTGTGTGGTACTCACTGTGTTAATCACATTCTGTATATAGTCTGAGAGGCTTTCTAGAATAGGGGGTCCATAGAAGTGCTTAGCTTTCCTGCCACTATGAATTCCCTTATCAGGCTTTTTATGAAATTTGCAATAAAGGTGACAATAAGTATTTTTATTTTTTTTCTGATTTGCTTATTGGCCAGATAACTTTTTATTCTGGATTTCAATTTACAGAATATCAAAAACTACTGAGCCTCCTTTCATTCATTATTCTGCAGCTTCTTTCTTTGTGCACAGTCACCTCTACCATGATGTGTACCACTTTGTCACATAATATGTATATTGGGTTTTTTCTCTTCTGTACTGTTCTCCATCATTTCTTACTGGCAAGGAAGCAGGGTGATGGGTGTGAGGGGAAGAATGCTGTCACCTAATGTATGGTAACTTAGAGGAGTGCTACTTAGGTTTTTTTGGTTTGTTTTTTGTTTGTGGTGGTATATTTAAAATTAGTTTCTGTTTTATTATATTACAGGCCTGAATTCAGTCAGTAATGACCTCAGTAGTGCCTGTTTTAATGTAATCCCTGCTTGCTGACTGCTGTTCCAAGAATAAAAATCTAAGCCAAAAGATTTAATGAAATCCTTTGAGATTAGTGCTCACTGGGCTGGGGAAATTGCATATCAACCTTTTCTCTGTACTCTAACCATACGGTTTGGTATTTGAATAGGAGGGTGTCCAAGAGAGACAACTCTGAGTTCATCAATAATTTACATTTTTGTTAGTTGCAAACCTGGTATTTGGGATTCTGTTGCCATAGCAATCCATCTGGGCCTGAACGGATAGTGTTTTAAGTGGTGGTTGTATAGGGATTCACAGTGTGTGCTTTAAATCCCTTCTAAACTAATCCTCAGATCTGTTCTGTGACTTATTTGAGGATTCGACAAAACCAATGTTACTCACAGTAAAAAGTTTATGCTGAGCAAATTAAGCCCATAAAATATTAGAATATGCATATAATTGAGGACTGTAAAGTTCATAATGTATGACAATTTCTGTTTCAATATATGAAGCAATTAATAAATGCCCACAACTCCTTTTTTTTTCCAAATACATTTAATTTGTTGCACATTATGCAACTAGAAATTATCCAGACTCTGTACTGGTTATTAGCTAATTTAAATTTCATAATCGAATGCTAGCCTCATTTTCCCAGATGTCAGTTCTGTGTTTTACAGGATGTCAGTCTATTCATAATACTGTATAACTTCCACTTCCAATTAATCTGATTTTCTCTCTTATAAATAATTATAAAGCAGAGAATAAAATTTGAAATTCCTACTTTTATTTCTAACACTACTGGAACTGAGTTTTGAGATTGCACTGCTAAATTCAGTAGGCTAAACACCAATTGTTTTTTATTTGAAGTTTGGTTTACATTTTCCCATTCTGCCACCCAAAATTTCAAAATGGTTTATTCAAAAACTCCCAGATATACCACATAAATAGATGTCCTCAGGTTTGAAGGGTGATCAATAAACTCTTCAGCAAACCTGGACTAAGTTTCAGCTCTGTCAAAACCAGAAACCTTCTGAAACTGATTTCCAGACCTTTCAGTTTTTCATAACAAAAATGTTGTCCAGTTGTGCTCTCAGACTGTCACTAAACCGTAATGACGATGTATTAGCAGCTATTTGTTACTCCAGAGTTTTGCAAAATTCTTCCTCAATGTTTGAAAGAGAGGGAAAAATATTCAAATAACAGCCATATGCTCTACTAATGAGTGTTTAGTCCATAATCCTAAACAGACAAAAATTGTTTCTTCATGGAGTTTGTAAAAGATCACAGGTTCTTTCTGACTGTAAAAATAATAATAGAATAAAGAAAATCCAGATGGCCTAAGAGATCCCGAGAAATCTTTAATTATCATGCAGCTTGCCTTTTGTCTTCTATATTACAGTTCACAATCAAAGTGAAGCATTTAATAGAAGGAGCCTATTTTTGCCATGATTCTGTGATGCTAAAAGCATTCTTTGTCACCTGTAATAAATGTACTTCTACTCTGTTTCTATATGAGTTTTATAAACAAGAGTTTCCTGAAAAAAACTGCAAAGAATCCCTTATTTGTAGTGTAGTAATGTTTAATTTCATGAGCAAAGATAGGCATTTATATTCTTCAACTCAGTGTGGCTGACTGAACTTCATTTATTTTAGAAGTCCAGTCCCAGTTTAATGGGACTATTTCCATAATTGGTTACCGCTAAAGGTAACTGGTAACAGAGAGCTTAGAATTAAATAAAAAAGGCTTTGTTTTGATTGCTTTTGCTTATCATTATGACTCACTGAAGTAAGAGTTGCAGATCATTTACATGATTACTTAACCTAAAATTACATGCCCTAAAGTATCTTCTGTAGATACCATTTGTTAAATATAGATTATGCCTCAAAGGGATATTACAGATGTATTCAGGCATATCAAAATGTGGTTCTGTTGGTATTTCCAATGGTTTCATTACACAAAGTCTTCCCTTGCAAATATTATTGAAATTAAAAGGGAGCCTTGGAAGATACTAGCGGTACGACAGATGCTATTTGTAGCTTTGGAAATACAGTTGTCACTGCAGGGGATCTCCTGCACTGAAGACCCACAGGAATCCATAACCAAGGGTGAATGGATTGATCTTCCAACACATCTCATAAAAAATAGCCTGGGTTTAATATAAGTGATAGAAACACAGTTGAATTTCTCTGGTAAAATTTTTTGGTCTTTCTCTACAAAAGCAAATCTTTCCTGTTTATTTCTCTCTATATATTTTAGCTCTGCAAACCTTTGCAAAAAGTGCTGGCATTTAGTCTCCTTGACAACTGTTGATTTTTATTGATTGTTTTTGACTTAAGTATTCCAGATCTGCATTATGTTTTTCATATGTTTTGGAAATTCCATCTGTCAACTTCAAGGGAACAGGCAGGCTCTCTCTGTTTGCACTTAATGAAGCACCACACTACTCCTGATTTTGTTTAAATTTGCTTCTCTAGCACACAACCTGTATTTTTGTTCAGTTCTTTTCAATTAATACTCAAGTAAACATATGTCCTTTCCATTTTCTGTCTTTGCAGGAGAACAAAATAGTTAATCTACTGAAAGGCTTAGTAATATTATGACACAGCTTGACACAGACAGCTTAGAGAAATGGGGGAAGATTGAGACAGTACTGCGGAGCAGGTGTGACTTTGTGTATTAATTTCTCTAAGGCACTTGCAGTTACCTCTACTCAAATGCAAGATGTACACAGAGTCCTGAACCAGAACCCTGGCTCTGCACCCCGGGAGAAGGTTGAGATTAGAGCTTTTAATTGAAACCTGCCTCTGAGTATCTGAATTTCAAATCCCTTAGTTTGGGAGGGCTTGAATGACAAGGAGAGGCAAAGTTTTTGTTGAATCCATTTAAGAGGTATTTGAGTAAGTAGTTCACATTAAGTCTGTCATGGCCTGTACCAGGACATTTTATACAGCTAATAAGGAGCACGGAGCTATGTAAGGCCTGCTAAGACTATTGTCAGATGTATTACAGACTCTGGGAAGGAAATTAGTTGATCCCACAGCTGTGTTTTACACCAGCATCCAAATTATTCTAAACCCTTTGGAATAAGGGTTTCATATCATTGTCCAGCTAACTTTGCATTGTTCAAGTGCTCCGTAACTCCCCAGTGATGTCTAGGACATAGTGAAATAGACTGTTACATAAAAAAGCTAATCCCTACAGTTCAAAAAAGTTTAAAACGTAATAACAGTGTAATATTGTATGCTTCGGATTCATGGGCTATGTAGCCTTCAGCTCCAAACAGCTGTTACTTGTTGCCTAACAGGTTTCTTCAGTAGAGTGACATGCAAGTGAGTGATCCCTGGGATATCATAGATATTGACATTACTATACAGAAGGCAATACTAAATTTTTACTAAAAAAAGGAAAAAAATAGATATTTTTTTTAATCTGTTATATTATGAATCCTTTATTATTTGAGTCATGAAAGATGGTAGCCTGATTAATTTAGAGTGAGATGCTGTATGGAATCATGAATTACGTTTTTTTAAAGACCAAAGTGTTGTTGTGATATAGTTTGATGGTTTTAGATAACAGCAGGTTCATTTTTGTCTGACAGAGTTGATGTAAAATCAAAAATGCATTTACCTATCTTTGTAACTGTGCATTTGGCTCCCTGTTTTAACTTCATCAAAATTGGTCATCTTTGCATTTAAGTGCCTTCTTCACAGCTTGCTTCTACCTGCTTTTCTGTGTCAATGTTGTCCTTATTGCAAACCTTACTGCCCATCAATCCCAATTTTCTTCCTTCTCTCATGTAGCCTTTATTGATGAAACTAGTTAATAGTAAAAATCTGCAAAGCCAGTATGTGGTGTTCCTTCAAATCCTGCCTTTAAACTCACCTCTGTTGTGATGCCTGTAAACTGAACAAGAAGGGCTAAGCAGCTGCTGTGCTGTGATCAGTGCTTATTATGCTAATTGTCTGCATGAAACGATATGACTGAGGCGTCAAACACCCCTCCACAGCACGTCCCACTCTCCTCCAGAAATGGTGGGGGAGGCTGTGGCTATCCTCAGAGATACACGTTGCTTCTTCCTTAACTCCTCAATCTAATGGGATAAACAAGCCAAGATCTAATACAGCATGAGAATTTAATTTTGACCAGAGGATTGCCAGCCTCACAGTTGTAAAGCCTGTCACCTTCCCCGAACTGGGGAGAGCTGCAGGTGCCCAGATGCTATTCAGATGCCCAGGATTTGGTATGAGGTTTCAAAAGAGATTTGTTCCCTCAACCTGTGGATTTCCCATCTCTGCTGCTATTGTAGTACCTAAAACTGGAAACTTTGCCTTTTAAGGAAAAGGAACAATGTGGATTTTTCTTCTGGACAACTTAACAAAAAACAAAGTCCTTAAATCTTGGAGTAAGCCAAAACTAAATATGAAAATGGCAAACTTCTATGGCACAAATGAAACGAGGTAATTTTATGTAGGTGATAAATGCATGTATTTGTTTTTCTTACAGAAACGTGGAGTCCTGAATAAACAAGAAGAGAGTTAAGCAGACAGTCGGTATTGTGAACAGTAAGTGACCAGATTATGTACTCTGAAGCTGATTTTTTAATTTTTTTTTTATTTTCAGTTTTTTAACATGTCTAAGAAATGCAGTGAGCATTTCTGCCTTTTATCCAGCTCAGTGTCATTTCACAGGGGTAGACTTTTATTAATCCTATGATAATTTTAGGTAAGAGGCCCAGATAATCCACACAGTGTGTTTTCATCACTTCCCATACTGAATATATTGCCTTTTTCTTCTCAGTAAAAGTGAATTGTAATACTAGAAAGTACCAAGCTAAAAACTGTATTACACTGAGAATTGCTTACACCTGAAATTTTGCGGAAAACCACTTAGGTTTATTAGCATAGTCAGCCATCCTGTGGGTCAGCACATGAGTAAGAGAGTTTTACAGGTTTGTCTTAACCACTTAATCACTGACTAATTGTTTTGAACTGCCCTGGTCAGAGCTGTGCTGTTCATTGCACAATATGACCAACCCCTGGTTGCACTGGCCTTTGATAACTACAGCTTTATAAAACATCAAGAAATAAGACTACTCGCTGAGACAAGAAAATGAGTCACGGTTGTGTTGTGGATCATACTGTTGATGTCGTCCTTTGAAAAATATCTTGGGCTGCTGGTGAAGCACCAGTTGTGATAAAGCAGAGAACAGACACTCCTTAAGTTGCCCATATTAAATAATATGCCCTGAGAAACGTAGCAGGTTGTATGGGTGTACTGCATTGCTGGGTATTAAAAAGTGGCAGTATCCTTTGAGAAGCAAAGCAGGTGGATGTGTATTAAGGCATTTCTAGTAACAGTTCCAACAAAACAGTTCCACAATGCTAGGTGCTAATAGAGCCTGCCTTTTTCTGGGAGAAGATTGCAGACAGGAAGTAATGCACAGAGAATATGTGCTCCTCAGCACCGTTCTGCTTACAGAAGATACATTTGACAGTATATCATGGAGTAGGATCGAAGGAATTTTATTGATCTATATGAAATCTCTATTCATTTAGCCAAACTGGCATATGGAACAGACTAGTTTTGGATAGAAATAAGTTTTGAATATTTTTGTCAAGCAGTAAAAATAAAACTCTTTGGTGGCAAAGAATATGTATGAACCTCAATAGCCAAAAAATGCCCAATATATCTCTGAGCATCCAAGTTCAATGATGGGTTTTAACATTATGTTTAATCAGACAACATGAAAGGAAATGTGTGACATTTTGCTGAAGCAGAGAGCAACATAACGCTTGTTTAAAAATCTGTACGTTTATTTATATGATGTACTAAACTGTGCTACCAGTTGGCATTTTTTAGATATCTAACAAATAATACATATCTTCCAGAAGATCATCAGAAAAAAAAATCTAATGTTTTACACAAATTTCCCCAAACTCTTACTTAGCTATTCCTCTTCACTTTCCATTGCTTCTTCTGTCAATTAGACTTGCCTTCAGTTTTCTCTTCTTTCTCCCCCATGACTTACGTGGTTTATATTCTCTACATGCTGTCACACCTTTCTGCACTCTTTATCTTTCCAGTCTTTTACCTACACAGCTGATCTGCTCCAACTTCAAAGTTTCTCCTCATGTCTCCCACACAGAGCCATGTCCTCTTCTTCTTGGCAGAGCTGCATTGCAGAATGTTCCCAATCTTTGGCAGATTTTGAGCTTGCTATTTCTAGTATTGAGTAGATACTGTGCAGACCAAAAGCAGTATTGGTATTGTTGGGTAATAATATACAGAATAATGCTATATATGTATATATAAGGAACTTGCGAAGGTTTGCAACATAATGTAATATGGGTCAGCTCTTACAATTTTGGCATGTGGAAAGATAGATGGAACTTCTGGGAGTTATTATTTAATGCATGGGATACCTTCAACCAAATCAGTTATGCTCTTCACCTGGATCTTAAGCTTTGGCAGTAGATGACTGATAGTTACGTGCATAAATACTAGCAATTCCAAGTAATTTGTATATTTCAGCTGATGTATGTATATAGAAAATCTGTGGTGTTCTAGACCTATTTGTAGAAAGTAGATTTGAATCCTGCAGACACTCAAAAGATTTTCTCCTCACTTGTATTCCTGTGTCAAGTGGTCAGAACTCACAGGCAGCTTTTCAGAATAGTGTGGATTTATTTGTGTATAGTAATAAAAATTTCATCAGCTATTATTGTTACTCCATCACATGCAAATCCTCTCTCTCCTGCTGGCAGAATATGTTGACAGAACCTTTTCATAGTATCCATCAGTTAATTTTATCAGTCATGGTATTATGATTATAAACTACAATCTTACAATAAATAGATAATTACAAAAATGAAACTGTACAGTGGTTATTTAACATTTGTAATGTGTGATTTATTTAACATTCTTTGGAATATACATGGGAAATTGGAATAATAAAACAGAAATAAAATTACATTTATCGCTCATCTGTCATCAGTGAGCAGCAACGTTACCAGCTTGATCAGGCTATACATTGAGCCATGTGGAGAAGTTCATGTGTGCTACCTTCAGCCTGCTTAGATCACCCTTGTGAACTGTGTGTTACTCATACAGCAAGTCATTCTTCTGACACTGGGACTGATAAATTGTGGATCGTTGTTTTAAAATACTTCGTTTTTCTCAAGCTGAATTAAAACCTAACATTTAAAATATCTAGTACTGAGAGGCAAAGATACTGGATTCCAGATATTGGAAGAAGATAAAATTAATGTGGTTCTTATTAAGAAAAAGATAAAATAAAAGTCGTAATATATACTGTATTTTGTGGGGTTTAATTGTTCTCATCTTTGTTTTAAATGCAAGGGCCTTTGTCATTTGGCTTTGATATTGCAAAAGATTGCAGTCATCCTTTGTGGAGGAGGGGAAAAATCTTGCAGTATGTGTTCCAAAAAAGGCGTCCATTGTCCTCACACAGTCAGTAGCAATTCAATTTCATCTGCCACATACTTTGGTTTATCAAAAATAATGGACATCTTTGGTGGCCAGTGGTTAATAACATGTTTTTAATTATTTTTGTTTAATAAAGGCAAGTTCAGGTAATGTGACATAAATTAAGAGATTGCACAAATTAAGTGCTAATACAGGAGGAGGTGGTCAAACCGTGCTCTGCTGTGAGCAGATGAGAGGAGGCTTGGCCTGCTGAAAATGATTGTGTGGGCAGTTCAACTCCATTATAAGTAGAAGAACTGAACTGATGTTAGACTTAATGGTGAGCTCATGAGGACGCAATATTGCTGTTGTTTATCCTAGTATCTATTTTGAAAGCTACTGTGTTTGTATTTCACCATTTACCATATTATATCTAGACATAAGTAGTGTACCAGAGATGAAGTAGCTAAAGGAAGTGTCCCTTGGTTTTGAAAGTATTAGTTTTGTAAAAGTTGAATTTATGAGCCTTCAAAAAGAAATGAGCCTGTGGTCTCTGAATGTTCTCTACTAATCACAATAATCTTCCCTTACATTAAGATTTCAATCTTTCATCGCAATATAGTAACCTAGAAGCAGCATAGAAGTGCCCTCATTCCCTGTGCTCCCAGGTTTTGTCATTGCCCATTAAAATTAATGTACATATACTGCAGGCTTGGATAAAATAGTTCATTTGAGTGTTCACACTATCTGAATTCTTTAATGAGGTCTTCCCCTAAATTAGTTTCACTTTTAGGGTTTTTTTCCTCCCACAGTGGCAGTATTAACTTTAGGTAAATTATATAGTAACATTTGCGTAGTGTAAAGTTGTTTGTTGGGTTTTTTTTATTATTCTTATTTTGTCTGTTTTGGTTATCATGTTAAGACTGTTCAGAGTAGTATATTCTCTGCGACTCAAAGTTCTGTGCCTCAAAACCACATTTTTCTTATTTTTATTGATCTTGTACAGACACAGCTCTGCATTTTTTAATGTGAGATCTCTGACACAGATTTAAATTCTGTACTGCTTTGAGGTATGCTAGTTATGCAACCTAATTCTGCAAAATGGCTCTGTGTTTACTGTACTTTCCCTGGGGCTTCAGTTTAGTTGTCATCTATCATTTTAGCACTGTGATTGATTACTCTCTACTATTCTATTATCTATATGTCTATTTGCTGCAGCTTCTCAGCTTTTTCTTCAATTGGTAAACACATACTTTCGTAGACATTTTCAAATGATGTGTTTTCCAAGTGCTCCAGAAGTAATGTAATCATACTTTTCTCAGCTAGGAATTTAACCATTTCAACCATTTAATGGTTTCAGTAAATTATTAGCTGATAATTATTTTTGGTCTATTCCGTAGAAGTTTTGCACTGGAAATGTGTTGTATTTTCCATTTTTCTGTATTATTGTATATATTTATTCTGAAATACAAGTATATTTACCAACTGCTTCTTTGTCCACCAAAAAAACAGTAAAGAAATAAGCACCTTTATTAAGTGATGGAGCCAAATGCCTGGGTTGATGCTGCTGCAGTAGACTTTAACCGCCTTTGCACATTAGGTTTCAAAAGCAACATATTTTATTAATTTGCTTGTTGCAATTTCACAAGCCAGCTTCAGTCAGTAGGATTAACATGTGCTTGTTTTCTTGTCTTGTATACTGTGTTCCTGTACTTTAATTTGCTATTTTTAAACATTACATTGAATATCAACTCAGAGTAAAATCGTTCCCTCTTTTTAAAAAAGGGGGGGGGGGGGGGGGTGGAGGGGTGGGATTGCCTTAAGTCATACTGTGTATACATTCAGCAGCAGCTTTACACAATTACTGAGGCAACTTCCAAGAAGCTACTATAATGAACTGCCTCTATGATCCACATATCAAAGATATTTTAATGACAAATTTTCTTTTCTCCTGCAGTTTTTATTGTGGCTTTATGATATCTGTTTTTGAATGGGGAGCTTAATATTTTTTTTTAAAAAAATTACTTATTAGTTACTGATTGTATGTAATATTTGTAATTAAAATCTCTCAGTAAGAAGAATTATACTGTGGCATCATAATGCAGCTTTGCTGACGTTGGTAATTGTTATTGTAGTCCTATCCCTAACTGCAATCAAACAAAATGAATAGACATCTGCAGTGTTACGTGCTTTTTGGGGGCAGTTTGATGTTCTTTATTGTGAGACCGAGCTTTAATCAGTACTTACAAACTTGTGTTTGTAATTCATAATCTCTTTGCACAATCTAAAGACCACCAGGTTAGCTTTGGATATGTATCGTAGCAATTCCCAGTAGGTGAGTTCCAGCCCACATTTTGTTAGAGAATTGGAGATAGGAAGTTCTGTCTCTGTTCTTGCAGTGACTTATGATTTGATTAGGAACTAAGAGAAAAGACTTTATTGTCAGATCCACTATTTCTCATTTATAGTACGTGAGGGTTAACTCAAAAAATAACTAACATGATACAAGTGATTACACATACACAGGTTAAAGTGACTCCCCAGTATGGAGCTGGTGATAGCTAAGGACCAGTATTTGGCAGTTTTGGATCCTTTGCAAGGACAAGTTTGTTCTTAAGTGATGATTTTCTTTGTTTCCTTCTTTCAAAATTTCACACTATAGAACTTATTTTGAAGACATACAGTCTTCATAAACATCACATTTTGACAACTTTTCTTATGTGAAAAAAATAATTCAAGTAAGTTTATTCAGAAATGAGAAAAAATGCATCTTAGACCGGTCTGCAATCATATCTTTAGGTTACTTGTATATTGACAACGTTTATCTCTGAAAATCCAAAGAGAACAGGAAACTCAGTTACACATTTTCTCAGGTAAAGAAAAATGTTTTGCAAAGCCATTACCAAAGATAGCACATAAAATTATATTTTATGATGTTATTCTACTGTGTTTATATTGGTATGTGAAGTGCATGTAGAATTCTTCTTGCAATGAATAATTTTGAAAATACAAAATTCAAAATTTAAGTACATTTGGAAAAACATAATTCCTTGGATTAGGATTTTTGTAGGGGGGTAGGGGGGTATACTTTAGAACAGCTAGAAATTAGGAGTGATTAAGAGTGCTCTGGAATATATAAAATATATTAGCAGTTTGTCTGCAGTGTGCTTCTGCTGCTATACCTTCATTTTTGTACTGCAAGCTATAGAGGCAAAGACGTGGTTTTGCTGTGAGAGGAGCCTCTGCACAAGGGCTCTTACAGCTGTATTGATTGACGTATTTCATACTTGTGACTCTTGTACCTGTGCTAATAAATGGAACAACACTGATTGAGCTGAAGGCAAGTTCTTGAACATGGTGGTCATAAAGCACTTAACATGTAGGCTGTGTTTCCAGTCTTGCCAATTAAAAAGCTTTAGTTAAGTTGTTAAAGATCTTAAGATTCTGTTTTTTCCATGAGCCATGGGAGTTTCCGTGAGTATTTGGGAGTTTTTCTCGTTACTGCCTGATTTCCATGACTGCTTCAGTCACTCCAAAATGTAAAGGTTTAGAAGTGTATTTTTTTATTGAAAGTTGAGATTTTGACACAATCATATGGGTCCAGAAGCTGGAGCTTCCAAGGATGACTCCCAAACATATATTGCAAAGTCTAGCAATACTGTGTAAAATGCATAGCCTGGAGGTCTCTGCTAGTACTGTACAGCAGTACACTTCAATCTTTCACATAATAGGTCTCCCAATACCTTTTCTGTTCTAACAGAAATAGTGTCCAGACTGCTTTTATGCCATAAGCCTATTTCAATCATCCTTGTAAGTTGTCATGCCAAGTGAGAACATTTGTTTTAGGAAGAAAGATGAGAAAAAATGAGTAAGATGACTTTTAGACTGTGCAATCTTAACCATTTTTGATGGGATTCTGCTCTCAGAAGCATGTCTCAGTGTTTGAATCTTTAGTTTAAATGAAATGCTTAACACCGAGTTTATTTAAAGGTCTGATCTTACTTCCAGGATAAGTTAAAGAACTTTGAACTCCATTAAACCATTAGATAATAAACCACTAGTTTTTAAACTGTTAATAGTTTATCCTGTAGATAATAGTGATTCCTCAAAAGAATAATTTTTTTTGTGTTACGGTCTGTTGGGCAAATACATATTTAGGTAGGTTTTAAAATGGAAATTACATCTGAACTTTATAATTATGTACTTAGACATTTCTTAAGTGTAGTAGAACCACAAGCTTTTTATATATGAAGCTGTATGCTCATCAAAAAGATCTAAATGTTTGCAGTACACAGCTGTGCTTGTAATAAGGAATTATTTAATCTCAGTTGCTATATTGTTGTCATTTTTGAACGTTCTCTGCAATTTGACTGTTTTCAACCTCAGTGTCTGAACCTATGACCTGTCAGACACTCCAGCTGCACTCTGGAAAACGAGTCCACATCCCAAACCTTGTGGACTAGTTTCATATCCATTTAAAAAGAAAAAAAGAATTTGAAATCTGTCTTCCTTGAAAAAAGTTGTTAAAAAAAAGAGATAGGTTATATGTAACATACATGAAGCCATTGTTAATGCACAAGAGTTTTGCAAGCCCCTTCTTTATTCTATTTTCACATTTATTTTAAAGGACTGCTTCCTCCAGAATTAATAGTCATCATTTATATTAATAATCTGCTGAGTAGGCTCATCATATTACATCACAACTAGAATTCTGCTTCGACTAGTTGGCTTTGAAGTGGAACCAGTGCCTGTGGAAAGTGGTGTGGTGCTGTCCAGCCCCATCATGGACCATTTACCATGGCTTTCACAGCTTTCTGGCATTCACAGGAGTGTGCCTGCTCTACCTTGCCATTCATATGTGGGCTGTCCTTCATGGCTCATCAATAGTGAGACTTCATTTCTGCCAGTCTCTTTGTGGCAATGCTAGTAGGGATCACACTGTTAAGCTCTTTCCTGAATTAGAGGAAAGTTTTTCTTGACTTGTCAAGCATTTTTGGTGTAATTTTTGGAAGTTCTATTTTTATTAATATATGTCTCTTGTGTTACATTTTCACTGTGCTATTCTGAAATGAGCTTCACTTAAACTAACTTTACTTTTATTTTCCTGTTGAATTTTGCCTCACATCATAAGGAGTGCTTATGTAGACCTAAAAAAAAAAAAAAAAATAAGAGGAAGAGAAAGAAAAGACATGGAAGAAATCTAGATGTCTGCTACTGAAATTTTCCAAGTATATGTTAATGGACATAAGCAACTTGCTTAAACCCTCTTGAGTATGTTTCCTTTCAAAAAATGAATATAGTGGCACGTAACAACTTTCCAGGAGGGTTGATATTCACTACTGTGGTGAAATAGATAATATTGTTACTGGCATGAAAAAAATGAGCTGATCCCATCCCAGTATTGCAAAGACCTTGAAGAACTACGGAACTACATACTGCTGTTACTTACTGTTATTCTTTCAGACTCAGACTGTTAAGAATATTGATTTTTCCAGAAGCACATGCTTCTTAGAAGGTGCCAGTGTGTTGGTCTGTTTGATAAAAGTGTTCATCAGTACCTAATTATTTTCTATGTATGTTAAAAGAAACTGAGATTATGTTCGTTGTTGAGAAACTATGGCTTTAAAAAAAAATTGTCTTAGTTGGTGTTTCCTAATCTTGAAAATACCTGTATAAGACTGTGAACAAATCCTATAAACATCAAACAGAGTTTCTTGCTGACTTTTTTAGCAATTTAAACTGTCCGTTCCTCCCCTATTCATTCTCCTCGGAAAAAACAGCAGACTTTACAAGCCTGAATAATGAGATGGGGCTAGGGAAAAGGAAGGCTCTGGTATAATTACCCTAATCTGCTACTTACTGCTATGACATCTAGCCCCATATAGTTTCTGATTCTCCTTTCTTCTTTCATTTTTTGTTTATATTCCCATGTTTCTCCCTTTGCTACTGTCTTCTTGCTTGGCAGCTCTACCTAAACTGTTGTTTCCCTTCTAGAGCTACCTTGACCATACTCTTCTGGAAAAGATCCCTCATTCCCCAGTGTCACCTAATTTGTTTTCTTGTAGTTTCCATAGTCCCTGATCTTCTTCATAACAGTGGTTTCAAAAGGATAATAATAGGAATAAAATACAGCTTCTCTCACATCTGCTGGAGTGCTGTAACTAGGTTGTGACTGACCTTGCGAAGAGGGACTCAAGCTGGGGTGGTACCCATTTATGCAATCAGCAATATACCTAGACATAGAGAAAGTACTTGGTTTTTTATACATACATTCCTTCTTCCCCATGCACAAGTATCTTACTGTCATACTGTAGAACAATGAGAGAACCTGAGTTTGTACCTATTCCCCCTTTAGGTGTTTGTTTCCTTGACGTAAGTTCAGAGCTCTTTGGGCGTCTCTTTATTCCAGCCAGCAACCTGTCTTTGTGACTTTGCTTCTACTTTTTTTTACATTTTAGACATACTATGGGCACAGGGCTATAAGGTTACATTGCTTCAGATAGAACACACTAAATTTGTTTATAGATGATACTGGAATACTTTATGCCTTTTTGTTGGTTGTTAGCATTAATGCTTTAGCATGTAGTGCTTTCTCCAATTATCTGGCTGTAGCACACTATGTCTGATCTGTTTGATGAGCTTCTGTTTTCTGCTGATTACGTATTTTACTAAAAGCTCTAAAAAAACCCCCACGTTTCTGTTTCTTTTCTTCTTGCCTGCATGTGTGTGCGCTCTCTTGCTTTTGCTCTCTGTGTCTCTCTTGCTTTTTCCCCTCTGTTTTGCTGGAACATTATGTCCTCAGTTGTCAAATAGCTTTCTCTCAGCTGAAATGCCAATGCTGAATTGAAAGAAATCAACCAGAAGCTCTGGAAAATGATTCATTTTTTACAGTTAAACTGAATTCTACAAGTCTTAAATGAAGAAAATTGTATTAATAAAATACAGTATTAGGCTTATGAAAATGAATCTCCAAGGTTTATCATATAAAACCAGAAATGATACAAGAATACAAAACCTTGAGGGCTGATTTGAATGATGTGCTTTTTTCTACAGACTAAATAAAGCTCTGTTGTATTATTCCTAGTTGTCCTTTTATTTGTTGCAATGTATTGTATCATTGGTTTACAGCATCTCTTCAACATTACCTTCCCAGGAACAAAGCCACCAAAGTGCGACTGTCAGTCAGCTGAGTGATACAATGCTGAAAATAAATATGGGTGATGAAGCAAGTTGTTGTTTTTCAGGAATAGCAGATCCATTTCTGTGCAGTGTTAATAGGAAATCTTCAAAAATGTGTACAGGGTTCAACAAACTGTTGAACAATCTGTGTTTACTAATAAACTGGTTTTGTGAGTTAATCTATTGGTCAGTAAAGGAGAGACATTGTGAGTTACATATTATCATGAACTGCATGGTACAAGGAAAGCAGTTAACACTAGAACTGTATGACAGTTGTGAATCATTGCTGCTTAAAACCATCATGGGTACAAGGACACATTAAAGCTTTCTCTTAGGATTCTCCATGAAGTTGATGATTGAGGTATGAGTAAAGCCATTTCTATAGCTCTCAGCACCACTGTGTTGCCAGCCATTTCTATAGCTCTCAGCACCACTGTGTTGCCAAACTTAACATGTGCCTTTCTGAAGTTGAATCAGTGCACAGCATACCTGTTTAGTCTTGTCTGTTCTAGACATATATTCTGGTTACTAAAATGTTGCCTCATCAGTTTTTTGCCTTAGAAGTATGATATAAGTGCTGTCACAACTTCTTTAGTGGAAAGTTATGACAAGGTAGTTGGACAAGTCATTTAACAACTTGAAACTAACAGATATAGAATGACCGGAGCTGTGTTAGTTGATTTTATATGATGCTGCAACCTGCCTTATGGATGTTATCTCAAACTACAGATTTAGAAGTACTTTTCAGGAGATTTTGATAATATTTATATATAAGCTTTTTAAAGTTAATAACTATAATCGGTACTTCTCATGGGAATAAGCAGGAGGATTAAATGAACCTGGGTTCTATTCACAATGTTAAATGTCACAACCAATCAAACACCTGACCAATACTGAAAAAAATATGACCAGAATTAGAGAACAGAAGGTGTCAGAATGTTTCTAAGTAGAAGCATTCATCATCAGCGGTCACATTGCTGACTTCTTAAGTTCAGTTGTCATGTGTGGACATGGTGTAGTGCCAGTAGAAAGAAGAGTTTGCTCATTTATTTTTCAGGGACCAGAATATTTTTTAGGCCACATGCCGAAATAATTATACTCAGAAGATGCAGTATGCTGTACGGGATAGAAAAGAAAGGATTAGGGACTTGCAGTGATAATACAGAAGAGGAAGGACAAAAGATCACAGTTATTTAGATTTTAAAAGGATCTCCATAGTAACTGCATTCATTTTAGATACTTAATACATGTGTTATTACCTTTTACTTCTGTGATTGGCTGAAATTTATTTGGTTGTCTAGAATTTGATGTGACTTATACCATCAATTTGTCACAGAAAGGGCAAGAGATTGAAATTAAAGAAACAAGGGTGAGCTGGGTAAAATAAGGGTGATGTTCTTTGGTAAGTAAGAGGTAATAGCAGTATATGTAAGAGAAGAGGACCAAGAATTCCTTTTTGAAGGCTGAATATTTATTTATTTAAGGCTGAATGTTTGTTTATTTATTTAAACCTGAAAGAAGTAAAAAAGGTGGAATGGAAAGGATATTTGTTACAAGTATGTTAGCTATATTGGTAAACAAGAGCAATGGCAACTTAGAACTAGAAGAATGAAGGTACAGATTTTGTCAAAGTATTAGTAGGCTCCTCTAGATAAAAATTGCCACTACTTGTTTTTCTTTTGTGGTTGCCTTGACCTCCAGTATATTTTATGTGGAACTGCTGTCATTTTCACCACAAATATAAGTAGCCATTCAGAAGTCTTTACATTTTTCTGCTAGCTTGTGCCTATGAAAAAAAAATATTTGGCAGTGACAAATGGTGTCTGATCTGTAGGCAGCAGTTACTGTATTCTGAAATTATGTTAATGCTATCTCAGAGGTTTTTACAGTTAGGTGTCTGTGGTTTATATTGATGCTTGTTCACAGATTAAGTGGTTTCAAGTGTGCTTTGTATGTGTGGCTTTTGTATACCATTAGTGGACAGTTATAATTCAGCTGTTTTTTGGAAACTAATAATGATACATGTGTATCACTCAATTTCATTGCCTTTATAAAGAGCATGCTGAAGCAGCTGGATTATGTAAGAGAGTGTATGTATTACTATATGTTAGGACTTGACTATTTGTTTTATACAAGTATATTTTCCTTGGTAAACACAATTTTCTACACCTTTTAAGGTTTTTTGGTAAGAATTTGCTTGCCACAACCACAGTTTGTTTGCCTTGTCATTTTCTGATGCTGTTGGGGCAGTAATGCTTCTCTGCTGGGTGAAATTTACTGACTGAAACTTCCCCTCTGGAACAATGAGTTACAATACAAGACATCCCTCATAAGAGACCTGAAGTGTGTTTTGTTGCTTTGCTTTTGGATTGAGTTTCATTTTCAGTATTGCGAATTGTTTTATCACCTCATGATAGGATCACAAATAAAATACTGTCCAGTCCATAGAAAACTCACAAGAATTTACAGTTACTGTAAACTTAACATGTACTCTGCATAGATTCTTCTCACCTTCCTTGGTTGTGCATACCTGGTGCCTTATTAACTCATATGAATACAGTAGACTTCACATTAGCAGTTCTAAAAGATAATCAGTTGCAGTCTTGTACAGAAATGGCAAATGCTTTGAGTGGTGCTCAGCTATACTTTCAGTGTATGGAGGAGAGTCTGGCAGATGCCCTGCTGATGTAGCAGTAGGATCTGTGGCAATGGAATGATCTTAAGCAGGACATATCTGCTGGCACAGCTTACAGTCTGCAGAAATTGTCCATTGGAAGAGTGCTGACGGGTATGGGGAAGTTTTGTGAGGAGAGATTAAAATTCTGTTTGCTTTTCATGACACTGTTATTTAATGTTCCAAGAGAAGTTTCTCTCCTTCCGTGGAGAATGAAGTACATTTCTACTGTAGTTAATCATTGTTGCAAGGTAAGATGTGACTTGTAGCTAAGTAAACGTTGCTTATAAAGAGAATGAGTCAGATCTAGAGGATCTTACTCTCTTCTGTTATGATATGTGGGGTTTTTTCCTCCTTGGCTTTTTTGGCATTTTTTCTTTTTTCTTTTTTTTTTTTATTTTTCTATATATTTATGCATGATATTACAGTGTTCTTGGTGTTAGGTGTCTTACTATGTATGTGCTTTACATTTAATGTGTTATTCTGTGTTTATTGCATTTGGATGTGCAGGTGGCTAGTAAATATTGCTTAGTGTCTATATGGTCTAACCTTATGAGCCTTGAAACTTGCATTTGGATGTGCAGGTGGCTAGTAAATATTGCTTAGTGTCTATATGGTCTAACCTTATGAGCCTTGAAACTTGAGATCTTCAAAATAGCTTCAATAATTTTTCATGACCATCAAATGCGCCAGGAGAACCTGTACTTTTAAGAAAGTTGGCTTTCCATTTCTGAGTCACCACTATAAGACGGGCAGTTGCCAAAGCTGTCACATCCAAAGCAGGAGGGCAGGTAACATGTTGGAGTCTACTTGTGTTTAGACATGCATTCTTCTCCTACTTGCACGGTTTGCTTTATGCCTGGTCATGGAAACTTGGAGTTTTCTCCTGTGCTTACAGTGAATAATGCTTGTTATCAGGACAAGCGATCAGTTCACCCCCAGGTTACAGTAATGCTACTTTTTAAACTAGCAGCTGGGTGTTACGTAAGGAGAGCCCATTAGATCACACTTCCCCAGAGACTGAGCCTATCTGATTCGAAGCACTGTGTGATGCCTTTGAAATATAATTACTAAAATGCCACCCATTTGTTCCAGTAGACCTGTCAAGATACACAGGTAAATTTTTTACCTTTTTAATTAAAAATACATATCTGAAGTAAGCTAGCAAAAGGACATTGCCTAATTAACTCCCTCTAGTTCAGCATTGTCAGTTGCTAGCAATTAGTAAATATTTGGTTTATTTAAGCCTGATTTCTGTAGGCGGATGATTTAGGTATTTATAGTTATGGAAGAAGACACCATGTCTTTTACCATGAAATCTATTTGGACTTTCCAGGTCACAGTGCAGCTTAAACAAAAATATTGAAGGAATAGAGCGACTCATACATAGATATGTGAAACTTTGAATTTTGTCCCAAGATGATGTTTAGCTACTATAAGAATAATTTAAAAAATTACCTTTCCACACAAAGTAGTTAAATTCTGTAATTCTATAATCTTCTGCAAGTGACACTTGAAATATGCAATTTTATTTTTGAAATTTATGACTACCTTTTTAAATGTCTATTTACTGTAGGGTATGTTCATGGTCTCTTGAAACTTCACTACATAAAAGGGAGTGAATAATGGTCTTTAATAGAATTGGGAATATTATGTAATAGCCCTGTATCAGAAGTCATTATATAGTGCAGTTGTGTTCTGGACTGTATATGATTATCCCAATTTCAGTGGGGGTAACACACAGCTGTGAAAATGATCAATTCTTATTGCCTGCACTGTTGTTTTCTGTTCCACACTAGAAGTTAAATTCATTCTTTATACCTAAATTAATATTTTATGTCAAAGCTTGAGGAACAAAGAAGGGGTTTTGGAGGGGGAACAGATGAAGTGTATATGTATAATTGAAAGCTGCAATGAAAAGGACATTTTGGTTAGTGCCAGTTCCCATGGTTACTTGCAAATAATTATGCAATTTTAAAAACACAAAACTCTGCTTCCAGGTAGATAAGTGTCCAGCAGTTAGTTATAATGAACTATGTAAGAGGTAAATTATCAGCCTTGATCTTTCAAATTAATTTTAGCCTACAAATTTTACACCTGTGCATACTGTATTTTTATTGGCTTCACTAGGATTAGATTACCAGGTTAGGCAATTCTGTCTGGCTTGAATAGTATTATTAGGTCACTATCATAGTTTATTCTTACAAGTTTTACAGTAGGCTATGAAACCCTTTAGCGAAACAGTTACTGTTTTCTAAAACAGCATCTATTTTACACGTAAGAGTTTTGCTCTTTCCTCTTAGCACCTTTTTTTATTGTACACCTAATTTTATTAAAACCATTTAAGTCATGGAAACCACAGTGATGGAAGTACAGCCAGCCATAAAGGTTGATCATAAAAGACCGCTGTTCTCTGCTTCATTAATAATAAATGTAAGTTTATCTTACTAATAATAGCAGTAACATGATTATTATATTTGTAATACCATATTAGCATGGTGTGAAAAATAAGCAGATTAGATTCAACTGCACAGTTTTTTCTAAATTAAACAGCACTCTGCAACTGTTTTGTTTTTATAACTGCCCCACATTGCTTGCCTTGCAGCTGCACAGTATGTGTCATTGCAAAATCAGGGAAGCTTAAAACTTATGTTGGTAACAATTTTGAATTTCTATTCAGAAAAGATTTTGACACTTTTGTATGAAGCATTTTCAGATAATGCTTTCTGTTTAGATATGTGTGAACTTTTTCATGGTTGCAGCATTATTTTTATGGTTTTTCAGAAATAGGTATAACAAGTTATCTCATTTCATATCAGACCTACTGTTTTCCTGTTTGTCTTTCTTGTCATTTTTTTGTCAAGGCATTTTGGTATTGGGACAATAAATCACTATTTTTGTAATTAATACCTGTGATAAAATATTTTGTTTAAGCATTTTACATAACTTTGTTCTTGAAGTATATCTCTTTCAGCATTAACACAGGGATCAGGAATACAGTAATTCTTCACATAGCACTTTGATTATTTTATTTTCTAATTCAGACCCTTAGTATCAAACTTTCTCATCACCATGAGTTGTGATGATGTTTTCAGGATAAGTATAAATCACAGAACAGTAAGAATGAGGAAATGCTACTTCGTCACAATACTTGTTCCTGATTTTGCACACTAGACATTGGATCTGCTACCAAAAGGGATCTCTGACAAAGGAAGCAAAAGAAACAATTTAATTGACTCTGAAACCATAGAATCACATAATCATTTAGCTTGGAAGGGACCTTGAGAGGTCTCCCAGACTGGCTTCCTGCTCAGAGCAGGACTCTCACCTGAGTTTAGACCAGGTTGCTCAGCACTTTCTTCAGGCAAGTCTTAAACCTCCCAGGATGCAGTTTCTGCAGCCTCTCTGGGCAACCTGTACCAATGCTTAATTGTCCTTTTGTGGAAATGTTTTTCCTCACATTCAGTGAGAACTTCTCAATGTATGGTTATTGTCTCTTGTTCTCCCACAGAGCACTTCATGTGCAAATGAAAATCATTGTGATCCATAAATACAACTTACTTAAATTAGTATTACATGCAATAAGAATAACAAAACAGTCTGTCATGTCATGTTTTGACTTGAATTCATCATCAAAATTATATATTGAAGTATATAATTAAAAACAGCTTTTAGGACAAAATCCCAAAATTTTCTCAATATAAAATTTTCAAGAATTATTTTAATTTTATTTTTCCTATTTAATTTTCAGATCTCTTTATTTTAGGGCAGTTTTATCAAGGTCACTATAATTTCACAAACACATGCTTTTTTCCTATGTAGTGGAAGAGTTTCCTGTCTAAAATGTGCACAGATTCTCAAAAAGACACTCTTCTTACAGCTTCTCAGAGATGCTGCTTTATGGGAACACATCATCTGGGCTGTATTATGAAAAACTTATTTGGAATTGCCATTTGAGCAAAATGAAAATTCTTTATCATCAACAGATCCTTTATCAGTCTGGAAAGCTTCCATTCTGAAACACTGGAAAAAAAGATTTAAAGCATGTCTGGGTTTTAGTCATATTAATGAACTTGAAAGGGGATTATAAGCTTTACTATCTTGTCAGTTATTCAAGTAGGGGATAATAAAGGTGACCATACAGCTACACAGAGTCATTTCCTAGGGGAATATGTCATCCTTGCCCTGTCAAAAGTTACTATTCTTCCTAAGTTTTTTGTTTAAAAAAACTGGATAAAGCAGCCTCCTCCTCAAAAAAAAAAAAAAAAAAAATTCACTTTCCCTATTCTGCCTTTGTTTTCCTACATCTTTCTACTCCTCTTCATGCCAAATTTCCACTGAGGAATACTTTTATCCCCTTTCAAGTATATACTTAATGATCGCCTATTTTTTTTCTTTTTTTTTTGTACTTTTATCTTCCTTCTATGCTCTGCATTTTTTCTGTCCTTCCTATCTTACTGCCACTTCCCCTTCTGCAGCCACATTTTAGCTATAACATGAGCATAGGAGCTTACCCATTTTGCCCTAGAGATGTTGTGAGCTTGAGTTTTCCTGAGCATAAGAATTAGCTTGCATACCTCCACAGAGCTGGCTCAGAAAAATCTGGTCTGGAAGGCTGGAACAACCAAACCCAGTTTGTGTGTGTGAAATTACATGACACACTACAGTGGGCAACAGAACTGTACTCCAGAATCCTCCATGCATTGATTAACAGCTACTTGTCAAAACTAAGGCTGAAATGGAAATGAGCTTGCCACATCAGTTCCCTTGTAAATGCTACTGCATGTTGAAAACACAGGCTTTGTTCAGCTAACCAGTTGCTCTATTGTAAATGCTTGTTGTTCATTCTGTATGTAATTCGTTCTTGTTTTTATCTTGGAAAGAAGAGTATCTCTCTGTGGTTGGCTTCACCTAGGTCTCTCAATGGTGCATAACTTTTGGTTCTTTGCATCTGTCAGGAAAGCCCAAGCAAGGTAGAAACACCTTTTTCAACTACCGCTTAAACGCAAGTCAAGGCATTCAAAATTTGAAGAGTAAGGCCAGTTCAGTTTCAAAAGACTTATGAAGAAGCACAGTATTCTTTGATTAAGTGTCTATGATTTGATTTGGAGTTGTTTGGACTGAAATTATACTTAGACAAATAAAATGTTTAAAATGAGCTAA
The DNA here is from genome assembly GCF_023638135.1 of Falco biarmicus. Classification (NCBI taxonomy): domain Eukaryota; kingdom Metazoa; phylum Chordata; class Aves; order Falconiformes; family Falconidae; genus Falco; species Falco biarmicus. Next base: position 31,605,384 of record NC_079292.1, on the reverse strand, counting down.
CAGATTACAAATCAATATATATTTTAATGGCTTGGAAAACCTAGCCTTCTGCATATTATTCATGTTTGTGAATAAATGAAATAATCTCATGCAATGACTGCTGCAGGTGAGAAGACAGGTGGAGCAACCTCCAAAAAAATCTAAATACATGAGTTCGGTATTGTCTAAAAATAATGCCAGTGAATTATGTGCTGTCATAACTTATTTCATTGTGAATTAGTTATTCTTTATTTATGTGTAGCAATGAAGTATAATGGAGAGTTAGTGAATACACAATGAGTATGAAGAGGCCATCAGCACAGAAAAGAAACTAATCTTTTGCAAGATATTCTTTCTGTTGCTGGATTTTTAAATATCTATCTTGTATTCTGCAATGATATTAGAAAGAAGAGACCCTGGACCTGGGTCTAACATATAACAGATTGCATTATCGGGTAATATTCTATAGGTGATTCGAAGGGGTATCATTGAAAATAATGCTTTCATCATATTATCTTGTTTCATTATTCATTATGTATCCAACAGGTGTTCTCAATGAAAAGGACAGTGGTGTTTTTAACATAGGAAACGAGACACATTTGCAGTCCTGGCAAAAAAAAAAAAAATTAAAAAAAATCAGAGTTTGAATACTTGTGCTTGGAAAGAGATTAAATTTAGGTTGTTGTGATTTTCAACCAAACGTACTCTTTCTCCCATTGAGAAATTTCACATTGAGTTCATGTAAAATTGTGGCTGAATCATGTGTGTGAGGAGAGAGAGAGACAGCAGTTATTGCACATTTATTTTTCTGTTTATGAAAATACATATGTGTATGTTAAATTATGCATATTTATCTTTACATTTGTAAATTGATATTTGTATGTTCATGTCCATAAGAATGAATACTTTCTCCTGTTTTGACATTAAAGCCCTAAAATAAGCTATAGCTATGCAGTGGTGACAATACTAAAAGAAGAAGCAGTTCTTAATATTTAATGACCACAAGCCAAAGTCTGCAATAGAATTAATATATCATGAAAAATCCTCCAACAACTTTTTCATATATTTTTCATACAATTAATTAAATCTTACTATAATGTAGTATAAATGTAGATGCATTGTAGATGTCACCTGACATGGGTAGACTAAAGCCTACAGTTTTTAAATCAACATTGGAAAATAGGAATTGCTAGTAATAACCATACATTTCCATTGGCTTCAGCATAGACAATTTTAATTGCATGATCATATCCTAAATTAACTGAAGCAGAGGATTCCAGCATATAAACAAAATGCAGAATGCTTGGGGAAACAGCGGATACTCAGACTTTTGTTTCATCCTCATTATTTAGTGGGATATTTACATGTGCTATTCACATCTCTCTGAAGATGAGTTATTTTTTTCTGTGGGCTTTTCTGTGATACCCAACATTACTATCTAGTAAGGGTAATGGTGTGGTATCTGGATATTAAGAAACTTGCAGCACCCATGCGAAAAGGGAAAGAGTTTTAGTTCCATTTTATAAGTGTGTCAGTAAGGCACATAATGCACTGGAGTGTCCATTCGTTTTGTGTGTCTAATTAGCACAAGACCTTTAACATTTTAGTTCTTTCAGAATGCTCCATTTTTTGTAGCATATAATGCATTAAAAACCTCCCTTGGAGGGACTTAAAACTGGAAGGAGGCAAGACACACTCTTAGCAGATTTCACGGCTATTTGTGAGAGCAGAAAAGTACTGAGAAACTGTGTTCAGAGCCAGATACTGGTGGGGGAGCGCCTCTATATGGCATTGCTCTTTGCTTCTATTTCTGCAACTGCTGATGGTTTTCTCTGGATTTCTTCCACCTATAATAGTTCTTGTCTTCTCCACAAACACAGTGTTCCCTGAGCTCTTCATGCTAGCTTGCCACATCCATGTGAGCTCTTTTCTAGTCTCTATCCACCTGTCTGATAATTTGTGCTTCTCTCCCAGTCCCTTCTTGCCTTCTGTCTCTTCTCTCTCTTCTCTGGCTCACCTTCGTCCCTGGGATGCTGGGCTAACCATGTCCATTCGCACTGCCTCCACTTTCCATCCCTTCTCCCTGTACAGTCTTCATGTCCCGTGTTGGTTCCAGGGCATGCGAACATGTACACTCTGACCAGCCAGACCCTTAGAAGATAATTCTTATCTTCATCTATTCCTTTCTTTCTGATAGAAAGAAAATCAAGTCTTTGTCTTTCATGCTTTTTCATACCGTCTGGTTGCCTGTAAGGCTTCAAATAGAAAAGATGCTGCTTTTATTCCGAGTTCCTGTATGTAGCATTGTGGCAGTATTCCTAAATTTTTCTCGTGCTCTACAGTAAAAATCCTTGGCCCTTCCAGTTCTTTAGCTGGAAAAAGTTGATTGCAGATGGAAATTTTGTGATATGGATGTAGCTGCTGATCTTTACTGCAAAAAGACGAAAGGAGGATTTTTATTTTTTTTTTCTGAAGGCTCTTCGATTAGATGGATTTAGACACTTCACAGAAATCAACACATTTCTGGTGCCAGGGTGAACCTTCTGCCAGACTGGAAACTGGTGGGGAAGTAAAACTTCTTGAACGATTTGTGAGATTTTTTTTCCAAAAATATCTTTTTATTTTTCCCCTAGTATTATATTTTTAATCAATTTGAGAAGATATGCAGTGTGGGAATTTCAATGGCCAAGAGATTTGGCACAGTAAACAGACTCACATAATCAGAAGTACTGTCATCTCTTAAGAATAGGCCTGAAGTTGTTGCCTATCACATAGTGTTTAGAATAGTTTCTTGTATATTTCTCTATATGACAAAATTCATGAGCTGTGGATTGAAGATAGACATCTTTTACAGTAAACTGCTGAATTTGCTTCTTTATTAAAATCAGTATATAAATCATACTCATTAAGCTGGAGGACAAAACAAGGGAAAAATCAATTATAGGATCTAATGGAGCATTGTGTTGATATTTAAATGACTGCCATGGAAGTATAAACGAAGTATTTGTTAGACTTCCAATAGGTGACAGTTTCCTTCTATTGAAGAATTTAGACCTATTTTCATAAACTCATTTAATATTGTGCCATCTTCCTTTCTCAAGAAATCTGGTTAGTATGTGTTTACAGCAAGCTCTTTTGCTGTTTTGATTGTCAGAACCTTGGAAAATACCAAGGTCAAATATAGAATTGCAAATTAATGCAAAAATGCATTTAATATACTGACATATGATCTACACAAATGTTCCTATTTTTGCCGTTATCGGGGGTTTTTTTAATTTTAAAAGAAAGGATTGAATTTAATGAGCTGAAAATTATGGCTTAGTGTTATTAGTTGTAGTTGGAACACTTTACTTGGGTGATGAGTAGGTTTTTTTCACAGAACTTTGCCAATATAAATCAGTCCAGAACTGGGGGAAAAAAAATTACCAAGCAAACTAATATTTAACACTCCTAGTCCAGTATTGGCAGACCATAGGAGTATTGTAGGAAAGGAAAAGAAGAAGTGAATGGTAATTTAATATAATTCATAACACTGACTAGTGGGTATTTTGATAAAGCTAAAGTTAGAAAATACTTTTTTAAATGGCAGATACCAAATCTAACAGCTTCTCTATCCTAAGAATAAACCTTCTTTTTCCTTTTTGTTTTCCAAATCTCTTCTTGAAAATACACCATTCTGTAGAAGTGTGTTGTAGGAGACACTGTGTTGGCTTCTCTCACACACACATGCACACACAGTGTATTTTAAGGCATGTTTCAGTTAAGAATGTATTTTCTGTTAAGGTGAAAGTGTTTGAGTCTATGTCTGTGAGTTTTTCTCCTTTTCATATGTGAAGATACAAGTTAAAGTAAAATATGCAGTTAATTACTTGGTGTCTCAAAGAGATCCTATTATAATATCTTTCTATATAAAAATTGTAGATTATGAATCTTTGATAGTGCCAATGCCATTTTCCTTTGTTAATTTTTAAATGTAAAACCACAATGTTAACTAGAAAGTAACTTGCAATATATCCTACAGTGGCAATTGTGCTGAAGGCTTGGACAGTATAATGTCAAAGGAGATGTATAAGTAAATGCAAACAGAAAGGAGCCTGGGATTGAATTAACAAAAGTTCTTTTTGGAATTTACTGACTTAAATCCTTCCAGCAGTACGAGGGCTGGATGTATGACAGTGGTAAGTGACCAAACTGTGAATCCACATATTACAGAACATTGGGAGGTTAGAAGTTGGGAGACTTGATGTCTGACTTTGAACAAAGCTGACATTTTGCTCCTTCTATTAGCTCCTTCTGCTCTCTTTTGTACTCTTTAATTCCTGGAGAAAATGAAACAAAACAAGCAAAAAAACCCCACACAATAAAAAGTTGTGAGCTGTTTGACTTTTCAAAATAATTGCCATAAATGAAATCCTGAAACTGTGGTGTAGCAATTTACTGTGGTGATCTTAGGTTATCTTTGATTATGAGCTCTGAAACTAAGGAAAACAAACAGCTCCACAAAAATCAAAGCAGTTAATCAGTGCAGCGCTTTCATTTTCTTTTAGTCTTTTTTGTTGTTTTAAACCCAGCTCTGTGAGAGTGTCATCATAATGACTGAAAGTGTGGACTGTCCCCAGCCAGCAGGCAGTGATGCTGAGCTATCAGTAATTATACAATTTTAAGTTAGAGACAGGATAATTTCAGACAAAATGGAGAACATAATCATGTGGGCACATGTCTTTTCCTGCTTTCCTCACAAATAATACATGATTTCAGTTTCCACGCATACCCTGTGGTCTTGTCCCTCTCCTTCTCCTGTACTGTTGCTGCAGCCCAAGAAGAAAAGTATTTTTGTTGAAAAGAAACAAAAGTGATTTGCTGTTGTGGCTGTGGAAGTTCTGGAAGGAGCCTGACCCTTCTTGACGTCTGCATACATCATTCTCATAATGCATATTCATTCCTACCAACAGTTAGGTAAATGCAACTACCATACTCAGTGCTTTGAGATGTATCTACTTCTGATTGTCCAATGTAAAACATTTTTATTCAAACCTCTGTCCAGACACATGAACTTTGCTCAGTATTTGCTGGGGGCAGGGATGGAAGGTGCATGGGAAGCACTGGTGAAAAAAAATAAGTCCTTACTGGACATGAAATGTGAGTGTCAAGCTAACTGCTGGTAATTTTGTTTTCAAATGATGTCTTTTTGATGACCCGAGGCTAGTAGATTTCTCTTTTCCCCCCTTGTTACTTCATCATTTCAAACCTGAAATGTGAAGTATGTTTATTAGGAAACTACTGTGCTCATTGCTTTGAAAGGACGATGCTGACAGTGTAGCTGCTTATAAACTACTTGTGTGTTGCTTTGCCTGGAATTTGGACAAGCTAGTCACTGAAGCAGAAAAAGCACAGCCAGCGTTGTCAAATATTATTGGTGCAGTGCGCCTTTATATGTGCCTGGCTGAGCAGCATCAAATGGCATTTGACATGGTTGTTTCCCAAGGCCATAGCTTGCTGCATATTGCAGACTCTCAGTTAAATAATTTTTATATTTTATATTTATACACACACATACACTCTTTGTGTTTATAACACATCGGAGTGATTTGCATGAATTGGTAAAATATTCCTCTACGTACCGTACTTATTTTTTTCATTTTGTATTAATAAGCCACTTTGAAAAAATCACAGCATCTTTCCCTAAGTAGTATCCTTGAATTAAAAAAAACCTTAATGCATCTAACTATGACATACAGTAGTCACAAATATTTTCTGCAGTAGTAAAAAAAGGCCAAGATTTTTTAATTTAGCAGCTTTATATTATGCAAGTGGGCTTTTGTTTTCTCAATTATTTCTTGGATGAAGGATTTTAGACATGTAAGTTTGTTTTTCTATGAAGCACTGAACTTCTTTCTGTTAGCTATAGCTATGAGGAAATACAAACAGCATTTGTTGTCTCTGCCCTCAATGCAAATAGCAATCCAACTCTCTTACGTAACATACACAGAAATCATGGGGAAATGCCACAGTGCATTTAAGTAGCATTATGTTTTGAACAAGTTAATGCTTTAGCAGCTTTTTTTCAAATACTACTTTCCTTTTTTGTTAGAATTCTTCTCTTGAATATTCATTGTACAATTCATAAAAATAGTATTTCAGAGGCATAATAACTTTGATGCCCTATATGTGCAAATTTAAAATTAAATAGATGTTTGCTTCTCATATTTTACTTTTCATACAAGTCTCCTTCTATCCCAATAAATTATGTAAAGAATAGATGTTGGCAATGAGAACAGACATCTGGTTAGGTGTGAAGAATTTACTAGGTATTTCTATTGTAGCTGGAATTTTGATTAATCTAGACCAAATAATAGTGGCATCTTTTCTGCGTACTGTTTTTATTTTTCTGTTCACTTTAGACTGAAGTGAAAAAACATCTGCCAATCCATTTTGAAACGTTTGTGTTTCATTGATTGCTACCTGCAGGGACTATCCCGGTAATGACTGTGTAACAACTTGGGGGTGAAAATGATCTCTCTGTCTAGTCTTGTGGGGGATAACTGCCTATGGAGAAGGACAAAATGGTCAAAGCCTCACTGCTACCTTGGCCTAGACATGTCTTTTCAGTACGATTTTATTCACCATACCTCCTGCTTGCTGCTGGCAGCAAATGTTTTTTTTAGCCCTGGCTTATGAAATTATAGTTTTATTAAAGCCTGTGCAGTATGCTGTTAACTTGGTAAGAAAAATGTCTGCATTAACTTTTAACTCAGATAATAGCCTAGCCTATTCTGCTTTAATTCTTTCAAAATCAAATTCCAAGGAAAGAAATACGTAATGTTTTTTTTTTTTTTTACAAGCTAGAAATTAAGTTTAGTGGGGACATCTTGTCAGACTACTTAGGATTTATCATCTTGTCACCTGTTAGCTCAACTGAATTACAAGTTGGTAATCAGAAGTGCACTATTAGTATATAATATGTTGACAATTTAATGATTTGTATTTTAAAATAGTTTCGACAACACCGCTGTTACTTGAGTTTCCCTCCTAATTTAGGCAAAATAATTCATTGTTTCAGTGTTCCTTTTCTTGCCTTGAAGAGTGAAAAAGGTAAAGGAAGGGGAGAAAAGGGAAGAGGAGGAAAGGGGAAAGAGTCTATGGCAGAGACACTATTCATCAGCTGTAGTCAAATGCACAGAATAAGCCAGCTAGATCAGAAGCAAGAGAAGAAACCTACGATCTTTTTCCAGTGATAGCAGTATTGGAACATTGGTTCTAGACATAATTAGAACTATTTCAGACATGAACTTAGTGTTCTCTTGAAAACATTGTACATCCTGATACATATTGCAATAGAAATAATTATTCTGAGGTTTGAACTTAACTGTGGTTCAATGTTGTTTAAAATGAGCACGTACAAACCATGCCACTGCTCAAGTTTTGTATACAGTGCTTGCCTAAAGAAGAGGCAGTGTATTATCCTTCCCAGAAGATATCAGAATTTCCAGGCAATCTTTATTCTAAGGATGATGACTGTTTTTGACTTATATTTTAACAGAAATTCATGCTTTCTAAATACATCCTCTTAATGGAAGGTACTTTTTCTTTTCTAGGTAATCATGTTTTATTTTCATAATTTAACATTTCTGACTTCTTAAAATTGATTAACATTGACATCAAGTTTCAGTAAGCATGTTTCTATTGGACATATTTGGTTACTCGTTTTGTAAGTGGCCACTTATGCCTGAGAATTGACATAATTTTTTATAAACTACCATTGTTTCCATGATTCTATGAAACTGTATTTTCAGAAAAGAATGGCATTGTTTGTTTTAAATTTCTTTCCCTACTCCATTCCTTCCTTCATGTGCCTGCCTTCAGACCGTTACGGCTGGGTCTCTACCAAAGATTATTTAATTTTCTTTTTCTAATCACTTAAGAATTAGGCATACTTGCCAAGATGTTCAGAAACTGTAGTGATTTGTGAGTATCTTACTTCTGAGGGTAAAGAACCATGATTATCAGTGCACACTGAACATAGTTCTATGAAAGATAACAACTCTTTAACATGAGCTAAATGGTGCCAACAGTCACCAGTTGAGAAGGTCACTGGTCTAGCACATTTGTTATCATCTAGGTGGAGAATTACGGCTTGTCAATGATTCTTAATGATTTTGTAATTCTGCTGTTCTTTTCTGAGCTAACATGCATTTTCCTAAAATGGATCTGATTTAAGAAAAACAAGACTTCTCATGATCTCAAAATTGATGACTTGCCACATATGATTTCAGAGTATGTGAGCAGCACACTAAATAAGATATTCTGAAGAACAATTTTGAATTGGTCCACTATATTAGTATTGATCTTTTTTGTCCTTTTGAACCTCCCTGGTATAAATGTGGAAATAACTGCATGAAGCACAAACCAGAAGCCACTGTCTGTGTAAGTGCACTACTTAGCAGTGGTCTGCTTATGTTTAACACTTGTTTGATATCAAGACAGTCGCAAGATTAAATCAGGGTTAGTATTCAGTCCAGCTCAAAGCAGGGTCATCAGCATATTCCGTTGATTTCAGGCTGTCAAATATAACCAAGGTATTGAAAATTGCTTGCTTTAACAGTATAAATATTTTTTCTTTCATTTCATGCAGTTTACTCTAGACAACTTGTAATGGGAAATTTTCTACTACTTCATTCAAGTATTGTCTCCCATCCCAATCTTCAAATGTGCATTAAACTGAAAATTGAAAACAGTTTGCCAAAAACCCCATCATCATTGCAAATGTGCTATTTGGAGAATAAAAAAGAATCTGGTATTAATGATTTTTACCTTCTGTAGGAACAAAAGCTTAAAGTGTGTGATTTCCATGTCTGAAAACTCCTTGTAGAGTTGCCCTTGTAAGTGCATGGAAATCTTAGGTAATCATTCAGCCAAGAATGCATTTTTGTGGAATTAAAATGTTGTAAATCAAATTTGCTATGATTCTAGAATACCTTTTATAAAATGCATTCGAGAAATATGTCAGAAACGTAGAAATACATTAGAGAAGAATAAACTTCTATGATTAATGTTTTGGTTTGTTTTAATAACTCAGACCAAACAAAATTGGGTAAAATAAACAACAATCTTCTTATATTGCCAATGAATTAATGTTAGTAATTGTGAAATTTTAAAATGCTTAATTCTTCTCCATAACATCTGAATATTGCAAAGATTTTCCATCTCTACCTGGGTCAACCAAGCTTAAAATTCCCTTTCATACATTGCTTTGCAATAAAAGGTAAAAATACAAGAATGTAACTACCTGAGATATCGCATGGCAATATTTAGTGCTTGCTGCTATTGAAACACATATAAGAGTGTGGGAAGAGTGCAAAAATCAGTCACTAAGGACATGCAATTCTTTTTGGAGGAAGGGTGAAATACCTTTTTTGTTCTTTCCATTAGGAGCTGAGTTGGGTCCTGGACAGGCCACTGAGTTTTCTGCATTTGCATTGCTTCACAGTCTATGAATGTGGGCAGGTGGAGGACTTAGAGGACTTGAGAGGCATTTCACATGTTCATTGGGGCACCTTCATATTCCTCAAGACTTTTTATCCCTGAAAAGGGTGCATCAGAAGGTTGAATAGCAATTAGTGTTAGAGATCTGAGCATGCATCTGTATATTTTGTAACTGGTATTAATATTTGTAACTCTTAAAAACAAAAAGGAAATGATCACTGTAACTAAATAAGATTAGCTGGCTTATAAGGCCTTCACTGGTGTGAAGCTTATTGTTTGACCAGGATTCAGAAGTGCTCTGAGACAAAACAGACTAGCTAATGGTCTCCTTTCAAATAATTACATTTATTAACAGATGATCCCATCACTCTCATGTTTGAGTTCCTAATCCTCTTCATGTGTTTTGGGATTGTGTTGGGTGTCTGCAAGTACCAAGGAAGTATCTTTGTGACACAAAATTGTCATGAACTAAGTGAATTCAGAATGTTATATTCTAGAAGTACATCTGGTTTGTTACCTGTCTCATAAACAACACCGTACTGTTGACAATGTAATCAACAGTAATGGACTAAAGAGGGGAACCATGATCAACAACAATAAGAGAGATGACAAGAGAAAAGGTTAAAAGCAGTCAGGCCTTGTAGAGCTAACTGTGTTTGGCTTGGAAATCTTTTATACTATACCTCGTACTTCTTGGGTGAGAGACTTAGAAGTTTTGTGGGGAAAAAAAAATGAGCAGCCTGAAGAGAAAATAGCCCCACAGAATATTGAAATTTTACTGTACGGACAGTAGGTGGATTTGTAAAGAGACTAAGAGCAAGTTGACTCATAAAATCCTCTATCAATTAATCATTTAAAAATATTTAGATCCTGAAACATGTATAAGCACTGAATTACAGTATCTTATCCAAATTACTAATTTAGCAACTTCTCTTTAGGTTAAGCCTGGTTTTGATGAACCAATTTAATATTTCCATACATACATTTATTGCATTATTACTCAGTATCCCATTCAAATTTTAAATAAATATTTCCTTTTTTTTCAGACTTAAAAATCAAATAGTAATGAAGCTGTCCATACAGTTATTATAGAAACACTAGATACTAACTGGTAAAGGATTGGGGATTGCATATTAAAGTGAGACATTCTTTAATTGAATTGAACTATATGAAACTGCTTTGATTTAAATTGCTCAGGTTAGGGTTTTTTTGGTTCTTTTATTTTCTTATGCTATTGTATACCATAAAATAGTACTTAAAATAAACTGTAATTAAATAGTATAGAAGGGAGTGATGGAAAAAGTTCGAAATATTTCTGATGGAAGAAAAAAATCTAACATTCAGTGTGTAGCAAATGCAGAGTTGGCAAAAAATGATGTCTGAATGAATCCATAGCCATTTTAAGCATACAATGATATTGACTGTTATTACTTCTGTAAATTATATTCCATTTCACAACAGGGAAAGGTAAAAGGCTAAGGCCATAACTTTTAGTATTTCAAAAGAAAACTATTTTAGTGTAAGTCCAAAAGTTTGTCTGCCCTGTGTATTTTCAGGGAGTTCAAATTAATTATTTTATAACAAAATTGCAATTCTGAAGAGAACTGTGTTTATTGGAGCCAGGTAGGGTCGCTCTCTGTCCTCCAGCCCTCATTATTTAAGGCCCACAGTTGGACTGTTCATGATTTTCCACTGTTAGATGGGAACAAGATTCTAGGTATGATGGAAAATGCACTTTCTACTAAATTGTTGTAATCCACAATACTGTGGCAGTCTTGCTACAGCTGATGTTGAGAGTGCTTTGTGTGTATCTGTCATGTGGAAAAATCCATTTGGAGTGGGGATCTTTCTGTTTGTCCTTGTGCTTTCCTTTTGGAGTTAGTTACAGATGAGTGTGATATTGACCTCTCATTAAACATGATGCTGCTTTATTTACTTGGAACCCCCACTACAAAAAGGTGGAAGCCACATGCATCAAACTAGTTTTTGAAGTTTGCACTTTGGTGTGTTGATAACTAAATACGGATCACCTGGTGGGAGACTTTGATTGCCTGTCAAGACCCATCAGGAGTCACTGGCAGAGAAAACACTTATTCCAGCAAAGTATTCCTAGTGTAGACACAGTCAAGTAATCACAAAGACCTTCTGAGATGAAAACAGCCTCCATGCAGGGTACTGTAGTTGTTAGCGGCATGGGGAGAGTGCTTTTGCTATGACTCATACATAGTTCTGGGACTGCCTTACTCAGAGGCTGATGGTGGACCTTCATGTTGTTCTTGGTCTTACTCAGTTGAAGGCAGTGCAGTTTTTAAATCAAGTTTGCCAAGAAGATAATGGCCATAATTGTAATGAATTATCAGAAGAAGGAAGTAAACATCTCTCTTCATTGTAAGCAAAGCGCAAAGGTTATGGACAGAGTGAATATGGAAGGAAGTCACTGCTGGCGATTTTTTCAATAAGCATTAAACAAGAAGGTCACCTTTGAATGGAGAAAATTTGCATTTTGGATCTTCAGCCAAGGCCTGGAATTTCATACATTTATTACTCCAGGGTCGCAGGAATACCATATACTCTTCTTTGTTACATGTGAATAGGTAAGTTTTCTCCTGAATGAAAAGCATTTATCTGTGATCTTTTTATTTACTGAAATTTAAAGAAAAAGGGATTTAGGGTTTAGGGTTCTTGTGATGATGCTGTGCTTTCTTTCTCTTTTGAGGCTGTTGTAAAACCAACATAAAGGTTTTCAGCAGAATTTCAGTAGTTGGGCTGAATTTTACCTCTGCTACTGCTTAATGGAATTTTATTACTGTTGTGACAGTAAGCAAAACATTCATTATAGATCAAAAGCCAACTTCTTCAAATACTATAGAAACCTGAAACAAAAAATGCAGCCCCTATATGTGTGGGAAAATTACTTGGGGGGGGTGGCGGTGGGGTGGTGGAATTAGAGAAACCTGGGACCTCATAGAAGTGTAGTATTACAGAAATCTTTTTAGGGAAAAATACAGCTATCACTTTCAGGACGGTTAGCGTCCAAGGAATCTACCACAGCCGTCTAAGCAACACACTCTGCTATCTCAGCACAGGCTGATAGGAGTAACGGAGGGTGGAGCGGAGCAGAGACCCCACAGCCAGACTCTGTTGTGCTCCCTGCGGGAATGAGAACTTCATGGTACCACACAGCTGATAAGCTGCATAACAGTTGTCAAATGAAGAATGTATGAGAAGATGTCCACTGCTGAGCCAACAACTGTGGTGAAATTACTCTTGTCAGATGAAATAATGTCATTGTAATACCAATGCACACCGCCATCCCAAATTTACCTGCCTCCAAGTTACTATCACACCTCACTGGGCAAACGATACCAATCAGTAACAGAAGTATGTGTGACTAGAGTCACTCAAGCTCCACTTAAATTAAAGAAAATGGACTGGTCTTGGACTGAATAAGTTTAAAGTGGGGGGGGGGGGGGGGGGGGGCGGAGTTTTCTAAACTCCCAAAGTACCAAACTGATTTAGTGTTAAACAAATCTATGCACAAAGTTTAGGTTAAGCTGACTCTCTGAAGTTTTTACAGATGAAGGGACTTCTAATCAAGGGAGTCAGCCTTGGGAAGGGTAGGAAAAAAAGGACGAATGCTGAAACTTGGGAAGGGTAGGAAAAAAAGGACGAATGCTGAAAAGAACACTGTCATGCAGAAAGAAGCCTTCAAGTGAGGAAAGAAAGCTCTGACCACAAGAGGAGGCAAGCTGACAAGCTGATAAGGTCTTGCAGTCCACTGACATCAACAGAAAATTAGTTGAAAATAGGACAAAGATAATTATGGCAATGTGAGATCATGACCTCTGACTCAAATAGCCCCCCCAAAAGAGGGCAAAACCCCACTTAGGGGGCATGCATGGTTAGTGATAAACTTCAGTAGCGCTGTCTGAGGATGCATACTAATTTGTGTTAGAGGCAAGAAACCTGTAACTAATCTTATGTACGATAATGAATATGCCATGTACTATGAAGTATAAAAAGTGAACAAAGGAGGGGAGAAGTTAGGGAAGACTCCATCGTAACTTCTGGGATCAGTCAACGGGCTGAACTGTCCTCTCCCACATAGGAACGCCTACTGGGTAAGAACTTTGTTCTATGACTAACTCATGCTAGCTGTTACTTGATGTGTTGTTTTAAGCTTGTTTTGCAGATAGAGTATTATCACTGGCAATCCTCGAACCTGACTGTCACAAACTTGCGTTTTGTATAATAAAAATCTTCAGCTGAAGTTCATTCTGTGTAAGCCTCCGGAGGTTTGAGTAGTTGTTATAAGGGATTTGACTCAGTGACGCTGTCCGTGGTGGTATCTGAACAGGTCAGTCAATCACCCTCCGATACAGGGGGCTGTCAAAATGTAGGTAGCAGATAGGCTGGTCGGGCAGAAGGGTCTCATCTTTCTTGGGAAACTGACAGGCTGATCAAATATAAAGGGCTCAAGGACACCCCCCCCCTTTTTAACATTACAATATGAAAGAATTAGATGCTGAAGTACATGTGTTGCAGACAAACGCTGTATTAAGTCTTGCAGAAGGGTGTAGGGAGACAGTGAACTGATTCCTTTCTGATGGTTCCTAGACCATAGGTAGCACCATGAAGGGAGGATGACCTCAGTTTGACCAAGTTCCTGCAACATTTTTATAAAGTCGCGGGCAAATAAAACAGACATCATGTGGATCAATCCTGGCTTGCTGGTACTTCTGGCAGCTGGCATTACAGTGCTAGTGACATGATCTAGATCCATACAAATAATATGTAACAGGAATTGGTTCCTTTGTTGCCAGTCTGTCTTTAGTATATTTGTTATTTTATTATTTTAGGACACATAATCAATCAAAGCTTAGTTACAGTTTCTTCTACAGGGCTGCTGCCATGAGTTAAAATGACAGTTACATATGATTACTGAAATCTACCTTTTTGTGTTAAAAGATGCTATTGCCTTTAGCAATTATTTCTTCGAACTGTCCAGGTGGAAAATTGCCTAGAGGCCTCATGGTCATTTTTGCAGGTTATGGCAGCCAAAACGTGAATGTGTGGGTGGAATGTCTCAGACTTTGTCAGTGTTCCAATGCCAGTTTGCTACTGAGGACAGTTTCTTTCGTGGTGAGAAGATAGGTGAAGTGGAAAAATCCATAAATTATTCTCTGTGACAACATGAATTCTCATCAAACAGTGGTGGTGGTAGCTAACCGTTTTTTAGTGTATACACGCTACACTACACATACTGTTAGAATGTGAGAGAGGAATAATACGTTTATGCAGTGGATTCCCAAAACTTTTTTCCAGGTTAGTTATTTCTCTCTGGCTTCTGCATTAGTTTCAGAGCTATTTGCATAATGTGGTTTTGTCTGTCTGTATTAATAAAAATAAAGATATAAGTGTTAACTTCAAATTACTTTTGTGGGAAAAAAAAATCTGGTTTGTTCAGAGAGTAAATAACAAGAGAAATATAAAGAAGGGAAACAAAGTTGGGAAAATGTGACTGGGGGAGAGACAACTTGGACTAGAAGAAAGATATCTGTTGTGAAAAGCAAATGAGATGCTTCACATTTAGGTCAGTCTGTTTTAACTTAAACCTTGTGTCAATTCAACCATCTTTCACCTACTGTAATTTTAAGTTGACTGTTCTGAGCTAGAGAAACATTTTTTCTTACATGGATAGAAAAACACTTGTAAAAAACATGATATAGATATTTAGAATAACAGACTGTCCCGTGTTCCAATTCTGTTACGTAATTTAGTACATAACAACCTCAACTGATGACAACTGAAATTATCTATTACGTGAAGAACTATTTAACTATAAACATATTAATACAAGCTTCTGTTGATTGCCATAGCAATATACTTCTTGTTTGCTCTTTAGGTTCAGCTCTTGATGTGAAAATAGGACAGGTTTTGTTCTCTGCTGTCTATCAGTACGTATGTCAATCAGGCAGGTGATGAACATATGCCTGTTAGGGGTTATATTTATGATCATCAGCTGATTTCTTGTAGGCTTCTAAACAGATGGGTTCTCTTGGTCCTCAGAAACATCATCTGGATTTAAACCATTGATATGAGTGTGAAAGAATCTGTTTATATTCACCAATCTCTTCAGTCTAGCTTCCATCTATTAAAATTTTAAAGGCACAGATTTTATTCTGTATGAACAAAGCATATGAAGAATCACTGTACTGGATTAATAAGTAATTAGTGGAATTTCCTTCAATTAAAATTGAACACACAAGCCTGCAGCCTTGCATATTGAGTACATTCTTTAAACCAAAGTTGGCAGCAGTATAACTTGAGACAGAGCTGTGATACAAAATTGTCCAGCATACATTAGTCTGACGAATTTTGAAGGTGATTTGCTTTTTATGCCTGCCTTGTCCTGATGGTTCTTTTTAAGCTTTTGTAGGTTGTATTATACACTGGATTTTATTAAGTTTATGAACCACTTGGCAAATAAGGAAATAATAGCGTTACACTCTGAACAGAAATATGTTGCCTAAATTATTTCTGGTAATGCAAATAAAATATCCAAGTCATCTCATGGATTTTGCTGTGAATGAGAAACCTCTTCTTTCTATTATGAGTAGTCCTACCATCCAATGACAGATTTAAGTTACACACTGTGGTCCACAATTTTTGTTTCCTGATTTTATTTTTTGCCTCTCTCTCCACTAGCAATGCAATTACTCTTGAATCTTATTACTGTTGTTTGATTTTCTGTACCTCTTAAAAGCCATAGTCAGGATCAACATGCATAGTTAGACTATGTTGCTGGATGCAGTGTAATATAAAGATACCAGAGCTAGATTTAAATGAGTTATTGAGGGTACCTGGAGTAGTCTATCAAGAAGAGCATAGCTCTTAATCTGTAGTTGTTTTTTCCCCCTTAGTTTGATACAGACACGCTATCAATACAAGATAATTCCTTTCAGACAACATTATGGTTTACTGTTGCATGCATTACACATACATGAATGCAGAAGTGTTTCTAAATTTTATATGCTACATGTATTTATTTCATTGAACATTTATTGTAATATAATACAACTTCTTGACTGATTATGTAAGATTTATTCTATCTAAACCTCAGCCCTGAATATCAGAACTTCTCAAGCATTCAAAGTAGCAGAGGCTACTGTTACTGCTGTTCTAACAGAAATCAAATCTTCTGGTGGAAAGTAGTTAGCAATGACCACAAAATCATTATGAAAGAGCACATATACTCGGAATTGTGGGAAAGAAAAATTCAGTGAAAATGCCTGCTCCTAACATCAGCACTTACTCAGACAGCCCTTCTTTGTGAAAAATGTTGGAACTATGTTGAAGTCAAAATGGTAAGCCTAGGTATACGAATAAGGGATCAATACCTGACTATATTCGGAATTAAATGTGCAGAGTGTTGTAGGTAGATTCTGGCAAGCAAAGAAGATATTTCTCTGTTTATAGGGCAGTGTTTGGGAAGCTCACAAAAAAAAAAAAAATAGTTACCTATAGAGCAAGTTGAAAAATTACAATTGTAAAATTAAATTTATGGGGTACTTTTTTTGTTTCTTTACTGAAGTACATGTTTTGGTGTTTCGAAGTTTCCTCTGAATCTAGAATTTTAGGTTTTTTTGCTTTACTTAGTGAAATGAGGTTTAAATACTAAAAAGACCTCAACCCAACCCATTCCTCCTATTATTGTACTGAATTAGCCTTACTTTTGCAATTTAGACTTTAGTTAACATAGGAGAGCAAGATAAAACTAGTTCTCAATCACAGGCAAAATGAGAGGATATTATTTCTTAACAAATGCAGAACTTAAAATGGTCATTGTTTACAGAAACCAAGCATCGGTGGTTTGTTATAAACCTCTCGATATTTGGGGTGAGAATGTTTTTATTAAAGCCTCACCTCCTGGAATTAAATTGTTTACATGGGAATTGCTTCTCTCTTTAAGGTAACTTTGTAGTTCTTGCTGGGAAAAAAAGGAAACAAACTTTTAGTCTCTTTGTTTACAGCTCAAAAACCTTATATATAGAAAGTGATCACATAATTACCCCTTAAAAAAAAAAAAAAAGTTTTAAGTATGTCAGTCTCATGATTTTGGGATTCCTTAAAGGTTTCTTCTGAATATATGGGGATAATAGTACAGTGTAGTTTTTCTTTTCTTCGCAGGTTTCGTGGTTTAGGCAGAATTCAAGAGACCACTCAAACTACTTTTTAAAGCATATCCTCATAAAAAGCTTCTGCAGCGAAAGGGTTTCCTGTTGTGTGTTGTGTATTTTAATAGTTAAGCAGGTTGCTCAAGGCAGGCATGATCACAATGTGCATTCATCATAGTAGTACTTCTTGCTGTGGAATAGCAATCAGATATGATACTGGCTGTGGTAAAAGTAAGCCATTTTTGCTTGTTGAGGATTATGTGTATCTATAAAGATGGATTCAGCACCTGAACCATTTTTTGGTCTACTTGGATGTTGACTTAGTAAATTGGGAGACTGTTTTCAGTGCTGGGATGAAAATATCCAGATCTAGGTTATTCTGTGCTGATAGCATGTGAAACTATCACTAGGAAGCTTTTCCACACTACACTAGTAGAAGCCATGGTTGGCTGATGTTATTTCACCTTTTACAGCTATGAGGGAATCTCTTTAATTTTCTTGTCACAAACTAAAACTATAAACTTTCTTTTTTCCTTAGGTAGAGTTCAAATTTCTGACCAGAAAGCAAATATTCATTTAAAATCCTGAAACAAAGTCAGAATGATCATTCTCCTCTTCTTTCCCTTTAGTCAGAATGAAGGAATATATGAAAATGAAGGGATCAGTAGTCTTTAAATGTTCAGGCCTATCATTGTTCAGTTTTGACTGAGTGGAAAACAGGGTTTTATTCCAAAATAGAACTCACTGTCCTTACAAATGCAACAGACTAGCCCTTCATGAGGGTCCACTGTTGTGGACTTTTAAGTCAGACATTGTGCAATACATATATGACTCAGTCAGCCATAGTTTCTTTCATAGTCAGTAGGAGAGAAGTAATTACTTCAATGGCCTGTCTACTTTTGATATCTGGTTTGAGAAGATAAGACTACGCCCTAGAACTCAATGGGTTGGTCCAATATACTCCATATCAACTGTACAGTTCATTGACAGTAAAGATTCCCTCAGATGACTAGGCAAGATGAAAATGACTGTACTGTTGACATCTGCGGGGAAGATGGGGACTTGCACAATGAATGAATCACCCTGTCATAGATGTATTCCTTACTTACAAGGTGTCAAGTTGTGCTCTAGGCATTATTAAATATAGTGATGAGGCTTCTGTTATTCACAGTGGTGACTAGTTCAGCTGTAGATGTCTATATGGTAGGCATCCAAAATTAAGAAAAATAAATTGTTGACTTCTGTTGTATACTTAAGTCCTTTTGACTTCTTTGAAAATACTAATTTAAGGCTTTGTAAGAATAGCATTTAATTTGTCTTCATCCACAAAATTCTGTGACTATTATAGCCACTGATAGTTCGGAACTCAGGATATAGTTTTAGTGTTTTAAGTCCATAGTCCTAATTCATTTCTAGCCAAGTTTACTTTGTCCTTGGCTTGTTTGATGCGGCTTCACTAACATATGCTGTCATTTTATGTCCAGCCCTGATTTGCTTTTAAAATCTTGCTTCTACCACACCAGAAGTGGGTATGGGTTGCAGCACTATCAAAAACTAGCCAGCTACAACAAGGCTTTTACCACCCCATACCAGCTTAACTTCAATAACTAGTTCCTGTGCCTTGCCCTGGCACAACCAGCAATCCCCACAAGGTTTCAAAAGTTCATCTACTGCCCGTGCTGTTTCTTCATCCTCTTCAGGCCAGTCCACCCTGCTTCTTGCCTCTGCTGCATACAAAGTCCTCCTTCTCTGGGCTCCTATTCCAGCCAGCCTCTCTTCACCCAGGCCCCCTTCTTCTCCAGGGGACGGGACGGGACGGGACAGGACTCACCTCACCCACAGCCAGGACACTCTCTATCCTCTCCTACTTCCTCTGGTGCTCCTCTTCTATACCCCTTAGAGCTATTTAACTACTTAGCAGGAACCAGCCACAGCTGCACATTACCCAAATCAGCCAACCCATTGCCCCTGAAGCCAGCCCACAGCTGTATATTATAATGTTAATTAACCTGCCTTCATTCCTCTGTCATTCCTCTACAATTCCTTTACAGGTATGCTTTGGAAATGGGCAGGTATCAGGAAGATTATACAGAAATCAATTGTCCTGTTCCTTCACATATTAAGAGCATATTTCTTCACTTCATCTTTAGCAAAGACGAGAAAAAGATCTTTTCTTTCTTTCATTCCAAAGCATAAAGCATTGATTCTCTTTAGTCTCACCCAGAAAACATGTTTCTTATGGTGATCACCTCCTTTCTTTCCTCCACATCTGGCTCTACTTTTCTTATTTTTCTTCTTCTTTCACAGAAGAATTCTACAATTTAAGGGCTTTGGGCCGCAAATGTTAGATTGTTATTTTTGACACACTAGAAAAGTAACTTTGGCCTTACAGGTGAAACCCAGGTATCCACTTTTTGCTGTGAGTTATCTTAAAGGTTCACATTAGTGAGACAACTTTTGTCTCAGGATGGAAAGAAGCAGGAGCTGCTGTCTCCTTAGTTAACTTAGAATTTAAATGATGACGTGTTAAGGTGCTAGCACCTTTTGAGTGTCAGTCTAGTTAGTGTCACTTGTCAGAATGCTAAATGAAAGAATATGCTGCTGCCACCTGAGTAATACAAGTAACTGAGGTCACCTCCAAACTGAACATTGCTGGTTGTCTTTGTTTTAAATTTCTCCATATGTCACTTCATGTTGTTAAGCACACTTGATTCAAGATGCTACAAGAAGCAGTACAAAGGTACTGCTTGTGTCAATAATTGTATAGTACTGGCAAATGTAGTTGAGGGTGTCTTTAACTCGTCCATCTTTTTTAAGAAATGCATTCTGTTTAGTAATCTAGTTCATTCCCATAAAAAACATGGACTGGACTTGAGAGTCATTCCATTAATGAGTTTTCTGGGCTGTACAGAATAGCTATTAAGACGAAGAAACTGTGACTTTGTGAGGGTAAATTAGATTTGTTACTGCTCACAACTGAACTCCCTTATGGTAGCTGGAGTGAGCTTCTAAAGCAGATGAAAAAAATAGAGCATGAGGCACACAGCAATTTTTCATTGTTAATACAGATGACGTATCTAAACTGGCAGTATGAAGGCATAGGAAGGGCATATAAATTAGACCAAAAGAAATTTTTTAGGCTTTTTCAAAAGCATCAACAGAAGTAAGAAAAGGAATGAACTTCAGTGGAATGTGTGAATTAACATCTTCATCATCTTTACCTAGCTATCTTTTAATGCCAAAAGGAAAAAAAAATGCACTGGAGAGAAAAGTAGTTTTGGATCTCTGTTCTGCCGTAAGTCAAAAAACAAATACAACATTCAAGGAAAATCTGTACTAACTTGCCTTAGTTCCTAATATCGTGTGCGTATTACAGTCATTTTTCATTTTGAAAAGAATGAGATTACTAACAACCAATTCAAGGAAAACATTTTTCATAGTGGGCTGGAACTTTCTCTTCCAGGGGGTATTACTAAAAAACTGTGAACTTCCTGCCACCTTAACTTTCAGTAATATTAGATCAGAAGTTTGTTGGGTGCTAAAGAACTATTGCTTTCTGGCATTGCAAGATAAACTCACTTGGCACCTTTTTGGATAATGCTTGACTGTTGCAGTAGAGGACTACTGGCTAAACTGGGCAATGGCTAATTTAGGTACCATCAGTGCTCTTTCCCTCTTTCCTTAAACTACCTAATTGTAACTGAAATGAGGCTTCTGTAGCACAAACACCTTTACAGTACTTGACACAAATGCGTAATTGGAGCACAAATAGATTTGTGCAAACTAGACAATGGCTTTTTGTAGAGTAAATGAAGAAAAGGATTTTTCCTTATTTCGTTGTTAACTTGTATTAGGTCAGGCACACAATCTTCATGTACTGAACTGGTAAAACAGTCACATTTTCAACAACCTTTCTGTCCTAATTGCCTTCTCCCTATCCTGCAAGAGTTTATAAAGGAATCTATCATATATAGTTATGTTTTTACCAGAGCATATTCTTAGTATATTTGGAGGCAATCTCCCTAAGCTCACTAGTTACCTACTTCTAGTTTCTGAAAAGGTTTTACTTTTCAGTATATCAGACCTAGACGAGGAAGAGATTGTGTCCAAGAGAGTAGGAAATTGCCCCCATTGCAGGTGTGAAAAAGGACATAGTTTATCACAGGCTTGAAGCCATTCTCTTGAATTTCTGCAGTATTGTCCTTTCCCCCTTTTCTCAAATGCAAGTTTTTTTCCACACAAAAGAGGAAATGTCTTTGTTCGGTTACTGTCATGGTACTTGGAAATGATAGTGTTTGGATTGTAACTGCTCCTGATAAAGGACAGGATCGTAAATTTGTCACAGGTTAACATGAAAGTTTCACAATAATAGTATTAGGGTGAGAAATACAAGACCTTGCCTCAGGTAGCCTGCCCTCGCAGTGTCACAGGGCAGCCACAGGCTGCTAGCCGTCACCCTCACTGCCTCACGGGCACTTGTGGACCTGGTGCACAGAGATTCGTTTGCAGCACTCGATCACTTTGAGCGCCATCCACCCACACAGCGTACACCTGGTGTCATCATGGTGTACTGTGTGGGTGAGGCAATGCCAATGACAGATAAACTCTTGCTTAATCAGAGTATTTGTTTTATTGACTAATATTAATAGGAAAATTATATCTAAAAGTAGTAAAGCAATAATACTGAAATAAATTTTATGTTAACAACAAGAATTACAAATAACGACACGACACACAAACACAGATGTCTAGGTCACAGCCTGCTACAGTTGCATGCTATCTCTAGCCTATGCCATGGCTACACCAGGGAAGCCATGGACCATGTACGTTCTGTTTCCTTTCCCCATGCTGTGTTTGTATCACCAGCTTCCTGATCTAAGCGTGTCATGGTCTGCTGAATCAAATATCTGATCATTATCCCTTTCATCTCCTGCTGCTGGTTTCTTCCTCCTGTTAATTCTAAGTAGTGACCACCAGGCAGAGTTCACTTCTTCATGTTAGTCTTTGGTCTCTACCATCACTCTCAAGGCAAACATGAGTTAGTTCCACCAGCTGCATGCCACATCAGGCTTAGTTCTGCCTTTTTGTGGCTCAGTGCCGCTAAGGTGCATGCACTGGCCTCTGAGAAGACCGCTCCACACACAGCTCTGGATGAGCTTGTCAGGGGGTACCCATGCCCCAGACTGTAGAGGATTCTGGGGGTAGAGCATTGTGAGTGAAGTAAGGGATGTATTTGTTGTATACTGCCTTTGTTAGAAGGATGGGAAGTTGAGAATGTGGATGAAATTATTTAGAAATGGGTTTGTTGCCATTTTACAGCCCAATGACAACAGAAGATGTCTCAGCAATTAATCTTAATGGAAAAATTCCAATCCATCAGTCAGTTTTTAGCCTTAAACTTATATCTCAGGTACTTGGAAAGAGAGTATAGCCTCAAAGAATTAGCCAAAGTTTCTGTGAAGCTCTGCAACTTGAAATCAACATGATGGTTAGGTCTTCTTCTGACTTTTTCTATTAATACAACTTGTGGAAAATGTAATCCATCAACCCATTTAATTCCATAGTTGTAGCATCAAATTATAGTCCTTGTGCTCATCTGCTGTTTCATCAACACAAATGTAGAACAGCCTGACAAGATTAAATAATATCACACTGCTAAGGGACTACTGCTTCCTAAGAAGAATGGAGTGAAAATAATGGGCAAATATGTCAAGTTTTGCTGGACTGAATAACTTTTAAACTTGCACTGAAATGCACTGTAAGCAGCCTTTTTCCCTGCCAAATACTTGCAGCATAGTGGCAGATTGGCTGTTGATATACAAAATATTTTTACCCAGTTTATTTTAAAATAGAACCCATAATTCTTTTCTTGTTGAGTGGCACTAAAACAATATTACATGATGTAAGCAATTAAAAATAATTGCAAAGGCTTGAAAGCTAAATGCTAACATGTAAAGGCCAAAGTCTGAAGTTTTTGCTTCACTTTACTTAGACAAAATTCCTACTTGTTTCACTACACTTTTCACCTTGCGCTTCCTGACTTAACCCACTCACAGGACCAGATTAATAGAACAGATAATTATACTTTGTCTGCCAAATCTGCATCTTTCATTGCATGTGGTTGTTAGTGCCCCAGATAAGTTTATGTGTAAAAGTAGCCAAGTGTGAGCATACAGTGTTGATGTGTGACTGTATTTTGTGTTGGCAATTTACCTTGCCTGGATGCAGTGTCAAGTCACTTCAAGAATTCTCACCCAACATGACTAAATACTTTTACGAGCAGAATTAATTAGTGATGTGTATTTCTGACAGATCTGAAACCTTAAGTTTTCAGTGCAATATGTTACAAGAATGTTCTGTCCCTTCTCCAACAGCATCACTTTCTAGAACATGTATACCTCTTTTGCAACATATGTTCAGCCATTTTGTTTCCATAGGTTAGCTTCAGTTGTACCTTGCCACACTTCTGGAGCTTGCTGACATGAGAGCATGGATGGAATCAGACAGCAGGGCTGGCTTGACATACTTTAATATATGAAGCGTGAAGGTGAAAATTGCAGTCAGCAGGGCCAGTCAAATGGATTAATACTGTTGCTGAAACTAGGAAAAATTTACTAGGGCAGGGTAAACTGGTCATTTGCAGTATTTTTTTTTTTTAAATCATTGTTCTCTCTCAATTTAAATGATTTGAGAACCAAGGACTGGGATTCATTTTGGCCAGATGTACATACCTGTAAGTCGGGTATGTAAGTTTACAGTACAGACCTCAGCTGGTTTTACAGCCAGTGGAAGGGCAATTCATCTTATTTTATTTCAACCTCTATTATAGGATGGGATGACTCATCTTCTAAGGGAGCTGTTTCTCACCATTGACTATGAAGGAACATAGTGTCTGTCAATTGAATTAGGGCAGATGAACTTGCCATGCAGCTTGCTGTGTCTGCCTCCTGGAAATATAAATCATATCTGAAACTCAAAATAGTTAAGGGAAATGCACAATTATTTCACAGAAATGGAAACAGAAAATGCTTTGGTGGAGTTGTATGTCCATTAGTAGTGAGTTGAAACTTTAGGTTCGTATTTGCAGTTGAAGATTATATTTTATATGGTTATCTGTTTTCCCCCAATAAACAGTGTATGGTTTTTATATCAGGAGGAAAGGAAGATGAGATACTTTTCTTCAGTTAAGCATATGGTTCAATGAATGGGCCAGACCAGACATGCTTTTGCCCCATGAATGTATGGTATTCTGAGAAAACATATGGGAAAATATCTGAGAAATGTAAAATTATTTTGTTTGATGCTGGCATGTGATGCCTTCATCTATTGTAAACATTAACTACTGGTTTTTTGCCAAATCAAGTGGAGGAGTTACTTTAAGAAAATAAGTCTTAGAAGCAAAAATCCTTAAAAATTAGATCAGGTGTTTGGCAAAGTTCAAAATTTAGATCACAGTGAACAATTTCCTAAAAGCTGGTGCCCAATAATTTCTTAAAATCATATCCATTTCATGTGTTTTGTAGTGGAAATTTCAAATAAAGATACTTAAAATAAAATTACCTTTAAAAACATTACTATAAAGATTTTGGTATCCATAAGAAGTGAGGCTCCACAGTATATGCAACATGACCTTAGTCTTGTTTTTCATGGGAAGTGATTGTACTGGTTACTTCAAAGCTATGAGCCTGAGGGGATGACTTTATATTTATATTAGATCAATATAATAATTACAGAAAAAGCCTTCTAAAATCTGACATATCTTAAATTAACCTTTCCAAGTATTTTGTGGGCAGTCAGGGTTCACAAATCATTTGGTTTGTCAACCATTTCTTCTCTGTGGAATTTTGGTTTGGGAATTTCATTAAAGAATCAAAACCCTTTTAGAATTGTGTGTGATGTATGATAGTAGGAATCAAGAAAAGCCAATGTTACTAGCACTGTATAAAACCAATCATACTTATAATTTGATTTTTTTCTTATGCCTTCTCAGAATCATTTTACAGTCTCTTTAATTTTACTTGGTCTTCTCCTCCTTCGTTTTGTTATCACTGGACATTTTTCTCGTGCCCCTTTTCTGCCTTCTTGTTTCAATTTCCTAAACAGATTATGAATCCAGTTAGAATCAAGGTGAACTTTTGAACTTAGTGTTCTTCAGCTGATTAGAAAATGGGTGTAATGGGAATCTCATTTTTGACCATGATTTCATGAGAGTAATTGAATAGCATCTTTCAGCTGGAGATCCCAGGGTGCTCTGTAAACGTGAGGCAGTATTTTTATTGTTCAACAAATAATAAAAAAAGTGAAAGAGATAAATTTAGGCATGCTTTTAAAAATATTCACATTTGAAGTGGAGTTCTGAGCCCTTTAGACACTCAAATTCTCAGTAAAACTTCACTGAAGTAGCGTCTCGGAACTACCTCTGAACCTGCTGAGAGCTGTGGGAACTTAGTATGCCAAAAAAAAAACCCAGAAAAAAAAGGATGAAGAGAGAACAACGACACATTTAAGGAACGAACAGATAAACTCAACACATATGAAGACTTTATCTTCCTAATGTACACATTTGTCTTACCAGCTAACTTTTTCATGGTACCATTATCCTCAGATGCTTAACTATGACATTAGAATGGTATTTCAGACACTTATCTTTTAAATTTTGACCAAAGTAGTTTTCCTTAGCTCCCAGAGACCTCAGGCCCACAGAAACTTTGCATCTCTACTTTTCTTTAAAGGCATAATGTACAAAGCATCTTGCAGAGTTTAATGGGTGAAAGAAAGAATATAGTTTATAAGTGAGCCATAAACATTTCACTTTACAAGAGAGGTAGCTGATTTAATTAAGAAAGTGGATAATGCTGTTATCTGTATTGGAGCTGTGATGATGCAATGAATTTGGGATCCTATAAAATGCCTGTGCCCATTCAGTTCATTGACTTTCAGAATCATTCAGAGATTAGTACAGTTTCAGTTGGGCCAGAAACAGAGATAATTTTAGTATTATTTTGTATTGTATTGCCACATAAAGTGCAGTATGATTTTACAGTGCAAAGTATTTATAACGACAATAATGATGTCTCTCACTTTTATGTTCAGAGCACTCAGCCAGTTGCAATGCACCAGTTCTTATAAATTACCATTTATCACATCGTAACTTACAAAATACATTTACGTTCTTCCCAGAGTGGATGTTTGTGTGTATATAAAGAACTAGGGCATGCACGTCCAAAACCTTTGCAGAAAGGTTTCTCTTCTCTGTAAGAGAGGAGATTTTGAAGTGGTGAACAAACTAGTCTTTTTTTGTGTGAAAAGTAATTTAAATGTTTTTGATTATTGAAGAACTCTTCACTTGAGGAGAGAATTTACAAAGATAGTGAACAAGTTAAATTATCTAGTAATGAAATCTTCTCTTTCCACATAGTTCCTGTTGTTGTTTTATATGTTTATTCATCATTTTTGGGTGACGTGTGAAAAACCTTGCATTAACTGTTGTTGCTTCTCTTATCTCTAGCTAACATCTAATACCAAGCAATTACTTTCATTTCCAGATCGTGAGAGGAAACAACCCCTTCTTTAAAGCAGTATTTGCCTTTGAAGGTATTAATGATTAGAGAATGTTTTTTAAAACACGAGATGCTAAACAGGGAGTCTGACCTACGTTCAATCCCCTGTCATGAAGCTGTCTCAAAAAGGACTTTCTTCTTAAAGGATAGTATTGCAGATACTATTAAATATTCTTTGTAAATACATCAAGATTTTCATGTTGTGCCCTTGAATTCATCAGGACATTTGCCATTGACTTCACTAGGATCAATATTTCTCAAATAGTGTATGTTTGGTGTAAAGAATATACATAGATTTCTTTTATGTGCACCAAATTTAAGAAATAGATTTGATTTTTCCTCATGCATATCTTGTCCTCCTGTGTTTAGTATTTTATTTTTATGCACTTACTTATGCTTCTGACACCTGGCAATGAAACTTATCTCAAATACTGCTAAGGCTGTGTTTTGAGATTTAATCTATGTACAAAAATAATCCTATCAAAGAGTCACATGTGACTTGAAAATATATAACCTGCTGGTCTGATTCAGAATGAAAACTAATTTCACCTAATTAAAAAACAGATTCAGAGTGCATGTGTTTTATGTTGAATATTGGTGAATTTCTTGTTGCATGCTCAAGTCTCAGTGTAACCTAAAAGAAATCTCTCAGTGTAACCTAAAAGAAATCAGGGTAATTTTTCAGTGGAAATATATCTGTAAGTAGTGACAAAACCTTTCTATTGCTGTTAATTAAAAACTAAAACTAGTGGAAAATGAAAATGTAATTTTTCTGGACAATATGATGCAACATTGTATTTATAGTGGATGCATCCATGTTTCTACTGGAGTATGGTCTTCACTGCCTTCCCAGCACGTACTCACTTGCAGCTGAGTGTCTACACAAGTCATTTACTGAGATCACACTCCTGCCCACCTCTTTACGTGGTGTCTTACCCTGCTGTTCCTCTTCTCCAGCTGTTCTTACCATAGTCTTACCATAGTCACTGTGGCCCATCGTACTGCTGGCCCACCTCTGTCCTTGTTTTTTATTGCATAACTCACTGAATTGTGTAACAGCTGAATTGCCCATTCTCTCAGTGTATTCCTATGGACACATTAGCTAAATGCCTCTTCATTTTGTAATTCAAGTATAAATATTCACATAAAATTATGTGGGTTTGAGAAAATTTGAAGTGTAACTGCAAATTCTTTCATTTAAAAAACCCAGATGTTTCTTTACTTGTTTCCTTCAAATAATATATTGGAAAAGAATGAAAGGGCATAATTTCTTTAAAGACCTTGTAAGACACAGTTGATTTTTATAAATCCCTGTTTTTTCCTATGCAGAAAGAAAAATAATTTTTTAACATTTTAATTCAATTCAGTAATATGATATTAACTCTAACTAAAATATACAAGTAGCAAGCTGTCATCTTTTTGAGTGTTAATGTCCTGGTGGTAATACTTTTTCTATTTTTTTTCTACGTGGTATTCTTCTGTCCTGGTTTGGTTTCAGCTGATGCTAGCTGTGGCATCTTTTGAGTGTGCTTGTGTTTGGGAACTTTTTCTGTAGAACATCTCTTCAAAGGAATGATATGTCACTCAAAGCCAAGTGCATGCAGGTGCACCTAGAAAAAGGTGCTTACCAATGTGTCTGCTTCATCACTCACACTTGGCACTCACGTTGTGAAATTAAAAGGTTAGCAGCTTAAAGCTCAAACATAACACATCATCAGATGAACAGACTGGGAACTGGAATCGTTCTCTAAATCTTTATATTCTTATTGTTGCTGATGATTATATTAGCAAGTTTGCTGTTGTCAGTAGTTTGTTACTAGGTAATACCTGAAGGGACAACATTCAAAGACAGGCAATGTCATGTTTTAGTATTGCCAGGATTGCAAGGAGTAAAGAAATCATTAATTCAAGCAGTTGATTTTTTTTTTTTGTATTAAAATGGAATAGTATCATGCAACAGTTTAGAAAATTATGCCAATGAACATGATTAAGGTTATATGTAGAGTTTGCACGTGCTGTATGTTTTATTTCCAGGGAATATTGAGGTAGGGTGCTTGAAAATATCTGTAGTAGAATAACGCTCTGTTCTTAAAAATATAATTTTGCACTTGCATGCATGGGTCTAATTCTGCAACCTACGATAGGAATCTCTTCTGCTGACAATTTCAGTGAAAACTATGAGATTTCAGGACCCATTAAAAAGATTTTTGAATATCATGGAATCAGCCTATTACAGCTAATTTTTCTGTGGATTGTTATTTAAATAGTTACCTTTTTTAACACATTATCTCCAGCTGTGTATTGCCAGGAGTTTCTTGAGTTTCGAAGTGTTTTCTATGCCTCTGGGGCCCATTTAATTACCATTTCTAAATGTTAAAGGTCCAACATA
Organism: Falco biarmicus; assembly: GCF_023638135.1. Classification (NCBI taxonomy): domain Eukaryota; kingdom Metazoa; phylum Chordata; class Aves; order Falconiformes; family Falconidae; genus Falco; species Falco biarmicus. Next base: position 31,575,796 of record NC_079292.1, on the reverse strand, counting down.
AGATACTGCTTTGAACTTTCTATGAAATTCATTTACTTGGCTGTAACTTTGCAATAAATTTACTGCTACTCTGCTAGGTAGAATCTCAAAGTATTTGCTCTTTTTGCTTTTTTAAATAATTAGATAGGAGTTTAGCTCTTGGGAAAGAAGAGTGTAGTATTTTGCCAAAGTAAAGAATGAGCATAGAAATACCTGGACTTCAGAGTTCTTGAGGAAAAGATTCTTGGATACTGATTTTTGTAGTGATAAGTATTTTAATTAGAGTCTTTCTCTCTTCTGTGGCTAACCGTTGCCACTTGCAAGTTGTCACATACATATTTATAGAGTTTAGTAAGTTTGATCTACTTTGGTCCCATTTCTGAAGGATACTAAGCAATAATAATTCAGCCAGCTTTATAGAATTGATGACTTTGACTGAATGGATAAATTCTGTGGCAGACAAAGAGGAGCTAAAGCCAGGAGTTTTCATAAATACTTCCATTCTGTATGTGAGGAGAAGCAGATTGCCATGCTCATACTGTATTGTAATTATTAAATTCTTTCTACTAAGGCTACTAATGCTGGAAATCTTAATACATTGGGGAAACATGTCTCTAAATATTTTTAAAGGATTGGCAGAAGAACTCTCTAGATTTTTAATATTGATTTTCATTATAGCTTGGAGCATTGGGGATGTCCCAGAAGCTGGTGGGAGTTAAGGTCATGCTAACATTTTTATTTTTTTTTTTAAAATGGGTGAGATGAGATAACCTAGGTAAGTTTAAGCCTGTCAAGTCTGACATCAGTCTCAGGCAAAATAATGGAAATGCAGGTGTGGGACTTGAATAATAAAGGATTGAACTCTGCTGAGGCAAAACATATGTTTTATAAGCACAACTGTTAAGATATAGGAAAGGCAACTCAAGTTACAGAATGGGGGATGCTGTCCAGGAAAAGCATTTAGGTGCTGTAACAGGTAATAATAATGGATAGAGCTTGAATTTTTCATCTGGAACAGTGGCCAACAACAGCTAAGTTAATCACTGAATGTGTAAACAGGGCAGTATAGAATAAAACTAAGATAATTTTATCTCTTCTGCTCTGTGCAGCTAAAGAATACAAAACCTAATCCTATTTCCCACTATTCAGCAGGGATGTTGGAAACCTGAAGAAGGCTTGAAGGGCCATAAGACTCATCAGAAAAGGTTCTGTGTAGTGATGTATTATCTTGAGGAGTTTTATTCAGTTCACTTACTTAGCAAACAAAGTCATTAAGGGAAGACTTTGTATTAGTCTGTAATTGTATAAACGGGGAACAGAAAACTGAAAGCAGAAAGCTTAAAATCTAGCAGACAAAGATGTAAACAGATTAGCAATTGAAAATAGATGAATCTGTATCATAAATAAAGAACCATAGTGACACCTCTGAAAATAGCAATGGCAAATTCTTTGAAACGGGTAGTTTATAAATCAAAGTCGTGATTTTCTAAGACAGAATTCTGTTACAAACAGGAATTTCTTCTGGGAATTCCCAAGCCCTTTGTAATACTGCGGGTCAGACTGTGTGATAACAATAGTCCCTTCTGGCTTTCTAATCTGCCTTTCTGTGTCAGCAAAGCGGGTATGGCTTTGATTTGCGCTGACAGTAGTGCATGGCTGTAATTGGGTCTCAGAGCACATGGGGTTGTGCTAGAATAGGACTTGATACATAACCACTGGTCCTTGGGGTGATACCTTCCAGCTGGCTCTTCATCATGAGAATAATGCTGAAAACTCCTAATATTTTACCGCGGAGAATAAAGACAGTATTTTAATTTCAGCAGTTTACTTTCAGAGCCAAGAGTAAGAAAAATAAGAAATCTAAGTATATGTAACCAAGGTGGTCTGCTTACTCTTGAAGAAGGTTTTGCAAGTATGAGTACCACCTTGCAGAACGCTCATTCCATTTAGTTTAGTTTAGTTTAGTTCAGTTTAGTTTAGTTTACTGTGGGTGAATGTCTTCACAGCTTCTCAGGTGGCCCCCCCATCAATCCTTTCTGTGTACTGTTAAGGAATACTTGGCCATTTTACAACACCCATTTGATATTAGCTTCCACTGCTGTGGCATTAGAACAGACATTTTCAGTTGTTTCTACTTCTTACCTCACTTCCAGTAAATTATTAAACAGTTATTATGAGTTCTTATTGATCACTGTATAAAACTGAAGTCGGAAGTGTTACAGAGAGCAAAACTGAACAAATTTTACTTCTCTCAGAAATATTTTAGGTTATCAGAATAAGCATAAGATATTTTAGTTGAAATGAAATATTTCAGTGGTTTTCATATATATATTAGAATGCTTTTTCTTTACAGAGGAGTTTTAAATAATACCATTGCAAGTATCTTCATAGATCTGTGAAATTACATGCATAAACAGAGAATGATAAAGGACTCACAGCAGCATTAAGAACAAAACTATGTTTTCTCGTTCGTGGTACAGAGATTTGCAACCATTTGCTTTAAACTACAGACTTCAAATACAGAGTGTACATATGTTCTCCATTTGTAAAAAAATCTTTTACTCTACTGTTTGTTTAATTTACCATATAACAAAAAGAGATATGTACAATATAATACTTGGTTGTGCCTATGTTTTTATATTACAGTACCTTCTAAATGAACCAGAATATATTCCACAGTATGAGTTATAACTTTTAGGAATTTTCTTTTGCCCTGTTCTGTTGTAGATCTTTGTAATAATTCTGCAACTGGTTAAGTGAGCATGATGTTAAAAAGTAAGTGAATGTGCTAAAGGGAGAAAATATTCAAGAATGTTTCAGATTTATATGGATTTTATTTTTCCACTCACTTTACTGCCTTTTTACTAAGAAAGGGTTCTTAAATGGCTTGTAGTATTAATGTGTCTTACTAATTAAAAGGTATTTGAGCACTCTGCAGATTAGTGTTGGCCTTGAGGCGAGAAAATCCGTTGGGTGAGCACATTTGATTATCCTTAATAGAATTTTACTTTGTTATTATCTGAGTTAACCTTCTTTGTGTAAAAACCTGCCACACTTAGGACTTCGCTCTACTCATGACACTGGTGTAATGACAGCACTCTGGCTCTGGGGGCAGGTCGAGGCTGTGCTGAAGAGGAGTGTAGATCTAAACATCAGGGAGACTGTATTAATTCATGCTACCCAACCCTAATGCCATCACGTATGTGCAAGCTGGTGTGAGGTTTGCTCTGGCTGCTCTGCTGATATCAAAGGTGGGAGCTATATGAGAGTGAGGAATGTAAAGGGAGTTCCCACTTGTCCACATCTGGTTGCTTTTCAGCTTTTTTATATTGCTCCGGCAGGTGGACCTTATGCTTGGGCAGTTTCTGCATCAATTATAAGAATTACTTATGATCATGTGTGAGACCACTGGCATCTTTATCTACTTTGTGTACTCTGTTTATCAAAGAAGAACTTAGTGAAGAAGGAGCACTAAAAGAATAAAAAAAGAATCTGAAAATGAACAGAAGATAACAAGGTAATGCTTAAGAAGAAACAGTTCTGCAATCTCGTTGGGGTTTTTATTGTCATTGTTATTACTGAAGATTCCCTCCTTGATTTCAGGTTCTGCAGAAGACATACATAATAGTTGCACATTTCAAGCAGTGGTTTCTAAGTGGTAAGATAAAAAAAAAAAAAAAAAAAAAGAGAGAAAAAAAAGAAGCCAAATCACTACAGAAATTTCTGTAGCATAATGAAAAACTTCACCAGTTCATCTAACCTAGTCTCTAAGTAGCTAACAGATTCTCTGGGACACAAAATGGGATATTGAGTGGCAATCAAAATTCAATATTTATTGCCTCAGTATGCAAGACTTTCTCCAGGTTCTTTAGCTCTTGCTGGTGCTTCTTTTGTGAAGGAGACATAAAGAAAAATTGTAAAGTAACAGTATTTCTGATGGCTTTGTCCTGGTTCCATTTCCTGATGAAGTTAGGTGAGGGAGAAGAGGGTAGGGGGTTAATGTTAACATCACCAGTCACAGCTGCAGGTCTGGCACAGAAACTATAAAGCCCATGATGACTTACCTTAGTTGAATTGTTCGTGAGCCCATGGAGCTGTAGGACATGCTGTAGGGCCCTGCATTTTTTTTCAGGTACTTGGCTTTTTTCATTAATTCTCACAAAAGCTCTATCTGAACATGTAGCCTATGACAAAACATATAAGGGGATATAAATGGATATCTTAGATACAAAAAACATTATGGAAGAAAACGATAATTTTTCAAGATACAGTGATAGCTGTTGATAAAACACTGAAGTCTTTGCCATAGGCTATGATTTAAAGCTACTAAAATAGTTGAGCCATCTAATGTGCAGGAAACTAAAACAGTGTTTTAGCTAACAACAGACTTACCTGTATCAGCACCACAGGAAAAGTGCTTCTCTGAAGCTCTCTGCATTTCGCCATTTTGCTGAAAAGCCATGGACGGACAGGTTGAATTGTGGCTCTTCTTAAAGGGATTAATGTGATCAAGTGATCTCATCTCCAGGGTTGTCTACTACTCTAGCTGTAGAAGATACAGACTGTCTTCCTGACTCCCCACAATATATGATTTGTCTATGATACATGATACAGAGACTGCTTTGTTTGCTTGAACTGCAGCGTGCTTCGATAAAGAGCCCCCAACTTCCGTGATATCTGTTCTATACAAATAATGATGTTCTTAATCATGACACTTTGTTGTATTCAGGAATTGCTCTGAAATTATTTTAATAAGTGGCTGCTTTACTTAAGTATTGTTTAAAATTAGAACATTTGCGAGAAAAGGCTCACTGAAAACAATAAAATGGAGGAAGCAGAATGCAACATAGCGAAGGCAAAAAATAAGAACCAAAAAGGTTGAACACTGCAAACTGTGATCCAAGTTACTTACATCTTTGATTCACAGTGATGGATGTTTCGCTTGAGTGGTAAGTATTGGGACTGTGTAGATTGATACAAAAGTTCAACTGTGGTATGAAAGTAGTGTATGTCATGTGTGGGAAGAAACACAACTTTCCTTTCAAATGGAGTGGCAGACGGCAACTTGCAGCATGCTGCTCTCATGCAAAGTGGCTGTCTTTGCTCTGTACATTTCATCCCCGTGCGGTAAGTTCTAACGCAGTGTCATGACACCTTAGCTCGCTGTAACCCAAGAGTGTCAGCATGGCATGGGGAATTCATGGCTGTGTTCCACTTGGGATCTGGCTTCTCATATCTTTTCACACTCCTTCCTGGCTGAATAAAAGGGACAAAAGAGACTTCACCGAGTTTGTATCTCATATTTGTAGTCTGGCATGATAGTCCAAGCCATTAATCTCTTTTCCCGAAGAAAAGCTGTGGAATTGATAAGACTTACATTCTTGTAGAGGGCTCAGGTTAACTCTGCACAGGTGTCCACAGTGTAATGGGTGGGGAGGTTTACAGGGCATGAATCACAGTACACAAAATCCTAAAACATTTTTGATATCACAATGTAATGTGCACAATAAATAATAAAAAAAAATCTTCCCACCCTTCCCCATCAAATGTTTGCCAATAGTTATTAATTAAAAGACGTTATTAATGTTAGTTGATACTTACTTATTTGTCCTTCATTTATGTCCAAATACTATTTATTTGTCCTTCATTGTTTCTGTCTGTGGTCTAATAGCTCCCTGCCACCAAAGTCAGGAGTATAGTTTCCCTGTCTGTGCACTCACCAGTTCTCATAACTCTGGGGCTTCCTGTGACCCAATACATTTTACTAATCCAGCAAAAAAGATAAGCTAGCAGAAGAAGATGAATAGTTTACGGCTGTACTAATAAATAGAATAATTTTGTGGCAGGGGCCACTGAACGTCAAGGAGAGTGACAAGAGTTTGTGGAACCACATAGCCAGGAGTAGGGAAAGGAATAAGGAGGAATGAAGGCAAAACATCCTCTTTTCAATATCAATAAGCCCTTAAATCAGGTCAGTTCCTTATGCCCCCCCATTTTGATTATATATATCCAAAAGCATATGCTTTTGTCTGTTTGTGTCATGAAAGCTATATCCTCTCAATGCAGCGTTTCAGTGTTTGCTTCTCCTTCCATTTTCTCAAACCACAGAGCCACCGCTTTGGCACTACCCCCTTAAACACTAGAGGTCAAGGTAGGCATCACAGTACAGTCAACATATTTCCTTCTAGCAATGATTATTTTTGCCTTCAAAGCTAGAGGTCTGGAAGATAATAAAATCGTTAAGAAGACATAGCTATGGTTTTTGCCAGGCAAAAATAATTGTTCCTTGTTCTGGTGTCAGCTATGGGATTGCTAGTTAGAGAGTACATTTTTTAGGTTTGACTACAGATTGAGTGCTTCACATGCAAATGACCTGTGTTGCACCACTGAAGGAATGGTCTTGGTTTCCACAAGTTTGCTATCTAGTCCTTATATTGCTCAGTACTTTTCTACTGTTGTCTTGCATGATTTGCTAGCGCTACAGTTTTTATCCCTACACATAGGAATGTGTAGTTTCCTGAAGAAAATAATTGATCATTTTTTTCTATTATAAAGTACCTTGGTTTACTGTTCCTTGTGTTTGTGCGTATTCATGCTACTGCAAGAGTGTTTAAGAAGTGTTAATATAAAATGTGAGTTTAAATATGAAGCATAAAGACAAGCTCCAGAAGAGAATAAAGACAGGCAAAAATAGGCTGATGCTTTACTCCAGTATAAATACTGAGGAATTATGAATATGCTGCAATACTATAGTAAAGTTTTTAGACTATATGGGGGTTTTGTGTCTTTTTGATATTTACATGGTAAAATCTCTTAGTTTTATAACTTAAATGGAAGTTGTGCATGAGAAATGAGTGGACTAAAACTGGATTTGTACTAATTTTGTGGTAAATCTTTAGTATAAACTTTGTACTCTTTGAAACAATTTTAGTTATTCATCAATAAATATAATTTGTGTATGTGTGTCTAATATGTGATATTATGAGATAGTAATAATATATTGCCTTGCCAGTATAGCTCATTGTGTTAGGCAGTCTGTACCATCAATTTTAGTTTCCTTTTCTGGTGTATTTGGATGTGCACCAGGACCCAGCTTAGCGAAAGGTATGGACTTAGCATATTGTTTCTTGGGGGATGTCCTTGAATGTGCTTGAGTATCTGAACCGTCTTGTGTGGGATGTGAACAGCATTGCTCGCAGAATGGGTGGAAGTTTGTTTCAAACGGTATGTAGTAATCCTGTGTTGCTGTGCCTACTTTTAAACCTCAGGAAAGCTTTTCAGACTATCAAGATCATTGTTCAGTGAGCAGCAAGAAGCAATGAAGGGCAAGTTTGTCACCTGGAAAGTCGGTGCTAGGTCACTTTACAAAGCTTGGTAGAGCTTCAAGCAGGGTCTGTATGGGAGGCCAGGTAAGAATCTAATCTGGCTTTGTGGCCTGAGGATATCACCAAGGAATGAAAAGCAAACCTAAGGCCTTTCTCTTGTTTCCTCTGTGAAGGGTTAGGGCAGGGTTTGAAGTTCAGGGGGAAGACATGCAATATAAATTATCTAAATTTGGCTTTTTTTTCCATAGATGTATTAACTTTCTTAAGTTTATTTCAAATTTAAATAGGGCTATGACTGACAATCTAACTGAATATTAAATGCAGCCAAAAATCAGCCTTGGTGTAACCAACCAAGAGAGACAGGCAGTGTAACTTTTTAGTAATATCACATGGCAAAGAACATTGTGTCATTTGCTAAGACAAATGGAACAAAATGTTGCTTTCTGGCACAAAGCTTAGAAATGGAGAAAATTGCAATCAATCAAATACAGCAACATTAGTGAAACGAGTGAAAACTCTAGTAGAAATCTAGGAACATAACTGTGCAACTATCACCCATTACTTCTCATTCAGCTCATTTACAATCCCATTGTGAGATTTAAGTTCTATTCTCATCACACTTTGAATCAAGACTTTATTGTGAGAAGTAGAATTCCATTCAAATGTCCATGAACTGTTACTTAAGGGCTTTTTTTAAATTTGTTTTCCTATCATTTAAATTTGAAAATGTCTGCATGTGCATACAATATAGCATATTTTAATAAATTTATTTATGGTAGTCACGTTAGACGTAGAAAGAATTACAGAATTTTTCTTTGACCTTGGTAATAAAAGATGACATGCTGCAAAGTTGCAAGGAGCACTGGTCCATATAAACAATTGTCATTTTACACCTAAGGTAAACCCAGCCAGTGACCACAGATTTGGGTACAACAGCATTAGGGACACAACAAAAAGCCAATCATAGAATTTGTTTATATATTTACTTCTCAGTTGATGAGATCTTTTGTTGTATAAGTTATTTGGAATACTTTTCACTATTATCTACACATATATATGGCATCCTAAACAAGTTTGGCTCCACAAACTTTGTATTAAATAATATCACTGGGAGCTTTTTATTTCTCATAAGGAACAGCAGCTATATTTGCACATATGCCTTTCTGTGCTAAATTAAATTAAATAGCCATTTGTTGTTACATATTACATTCTCGTATATGCTGTTTTTTCAGTATTTCTTCCTGTTAAAAGTTAGCATCACACCTGCGAGGGAAGGAAGAGCTTATGTTAGATAAAATTGGCAAACAAATAATGATTATTTTTTTTTTTCCCTTTTAATACAGTAACTATTTACTGATCATAGATCTAACTTTTTGTAATGAAGAAAACATCTCTGCCATTATAATCTACTTGTCAGTAGCCTTGGACAGAAATCAAAGCAGTTGTCACTGTTGAAACTGCAGCCACCATTTTGCCCTTTTTTTCTTGAAAATAAAGAGGACTAAACATCACTTAGCTTTATCTTTGTCCACAAAAATCTAAGAAGAAGAATCAGAAGAGCTGGAAAAACTGAAATTAAACTGATGAGAGAAAATGCATTACAGCTCAAACTCAAAAGGCATTTCTGATTCTAGATGCAGTAGATGTTAATAATTCCTACATGCCTTTGTAAATATGGGTCATAATTCTCTAGGAAAAAAAAAATCACATTTCTAGTAAAAGACATTTTTCCAGTTCCTGTGGAACAAATACTGGTCTTGATGACACCAGAAGAATCCAAAATTACCACCTTGAATTAATTGTTGATTACTTGGAGTTTTTTTCTTAGTGTGAATAGGGACAGCTTCTGACCTTACACTACTGTTATTGCATTGATTACTGGTTTTAATTACTCCTTAAAAAGAATGCAATATTACAGAAAGTCATTCATGTACAGATGAAGTTCTGATTCTCCATCAGATAATATGCAATATACTGGGATAGATTTTGCTCTAAGTTGTGTATGTAGAAATCTGGAGTAGCTCTGTTGAAATCAATGTCATTTTTTGAGTTCATATGTTTTAGTGGTATTTCTGAGAATAGAATGTGGCCTGCATGTTTTTACATGAAAAATGTAAAAGGAGACTCTAGAAACAGCATCTAATATTTACTCCCTCATAATCTCACTTGGTGAAATTAAGTAAAGAAACAGTTAGGGGGTTATTTCCTTTAAGTATCTGCTTTCATTGCTGTTAAGCTGGTTTTACAAGCACTAAGACCCAATAAAAATGCTTGTTTACTTCTTTTTGTATTGTACAGAATTCCACAGAAGAACTTTCTTTTTTGTCCTACAGAATATTTCTCTCATTTGAAAGTTTGCATTTTATTTGTCCAATCAGTTTATTTGCCTGTTCATCTTTGCTGAATAACTCAGAGAACTCTTTGACTTAGTTTCCTGTGTGACATCTATAGCCTAGCCTCTACCTCCAAATCAAAGTATTTCCATTATTTTCCGTCACTATTTTTGTTCATTCTCTTATGAAACAGCAGGAATCCTTGCTAATGGAAAAGCCTATATTAAAACAACAATAAATTTTATTTTCCATACAAATTCTAGTTTACTTTGGTCATATGCTGTTGTTTGTTTATAACTTTGTTTATAAGCTATGTATGAAGTGGGTGTATATGTATAGAACTTTAGCGTGGCATTCAGTGATTTCCACTACCTCACCAAATGGGACATGAAGTTTTAAGCTGTGCTAGTCTGGCCAAGTGTAAAACAGATACATTCATGAAAGTTTAGGGGGAACTTTGCTCTTTGTTTACAGCGTCATTAATAAACACAGATTTTGTTAGATGTATTGTGAGATTTTATTAGATAGATATGGTGTCAAATAAACAAATAAACATACATATATACATGCATACATATATATGTTTTATTTTATTTATTTTATATGTATATGTTTGTGTGTGTGTCTATATATGTAAAATTATTATCCTTTACCTTCAAATAAAGGACTTCCAAACACAGCTTCATTTGGCCTTCCCAGAAGTCCATATGTAGCTGAAATATTGTGAGGTACTAGACTCAGTGATGTGAACACTGTGGCAACAAAACTTGGAGGTATTTTAGTCAGGCATCACCAGTCTGCAGGGACTTTGAATATTGCTTTATTTATTACTTTATTGTCTGTCTCATTTAATCATTCCCGTAATGACTATATATAGTTTATTCTTCTCACTTTAAAGACTGTCAAGTCTGAAACAGATCTATTTTGTATTTTTAATACAGCAGGTTGTTTTCTATTGAAGGATAAATTTGAAGAAAAGTGTAGCAATAAAATTTATACTTGAAATAATATTTAATCTTTGGCATGTATTAGCTGTAATAAATAACACTATTATTAAAGGTTAAGTATTGGAACAGAGAGGGAAATTGGAGGAAAACAGTAAATATTAAAGGAAAATATATTAGTCTTTAGCCTTTTTTATAAATGGCTAGATAACTATCAATTCTGAAATTTCTTCCCTGATTTTGAAAGATAACAGATGAAAGGCTCTAAAAATCTCTTTTGAAAGATCATTTGTTGGTTAAACTGAGTCATAAGAGCTTATATTTAATTTTTTTTTAAATCAGAGGCAAGGAACTCAAATTTAGACAAATGCTGGAGAACCCGTCTGCTTATGGCTGGTACTATTTTATGTTGAAGAAGAGAAATACAATTGTTATTCAAAATATGAAATTCTCTGTAGTGAGATAATAAGAATCAATGGAATATACACTAAACTTTATCATCTTGATTTTTTTTCTCATACATGAAAACTTGGAGGGGGGGGGGAGGGGGAATGAGGTCGACATGTAAAGTAAGGCAGTCCCACTCAGCAAACACAATGCAAGATATCAGCATTCTATGCATGCTGTGGGAAGGACAAAAAAGAAAAGTACTTCCTGTGAAAATACGGGTATGAAAATCTTTTTTGTGATAGAGGAGGAGGAGAAAAAATTAACATCAATTTTAAAATGCAGTTGGGTTGGTTCAGAAGTCTTGATGATGCATCTGGGAGCACAATAATGTAAATCACTGCAGGTATAATTATGAAGGTAATTGAAATGCAGTATAAGTAGTACCAAAAAATGGAATTAAAAAATTGCAAAGCAAATAAATTCACGAGCAGCCAAAAGACAAAAAGTTCGTGATAAATGGTTCATTTAGACCTGCAGTGCTGTGTGGGCAAAATTGGATTGCAATCATAACCATTTCAAAAATGAAAACATTAAGAGAAAAGGAAATTGGACAGAAATGGCATGGAAATTACAGCCTTTGATCCGTTTTTGAAGAACCTTTTATGAGACATCATCGTGAGTGGGCAGCAAATTCTTTCCAATCTCCTCTTAAAGCACTTGTGAAAGCTTGGAGACCATGAGACTGAAATAAACGTTTTAGCATGGATTGTGGGAATGTATCTCTCTCTGCTGACCTTTTTTTGCTTTTACAAGCAGCACAAAATTGCACTGAATTTTTAGTGCAACAATATAGAATGTATATAATACACACAAATATATAAGGCATAGTTTAGCACAATGATACTGAAAGGAAACTATTTTCTATAGTAGCACTAGACTTTCCTTAGTTTTCTGTAAAAATCTGGAACTATAATTGAGGATAGACTGCATGTTTGTTTTAGATATGTGTTAGACAGAAGTGCAGATGGGTTTTGCAGCTTATGATTTTGAGGGCTCACTTAGTATGGGCTGAGTAAGTCTCTATCTAAACGTGCCACAAGTTACATTCCTGAGGAAAGCTGTGTCTTTTTGTTTTTAATAATGCATTGTTTTGAACCTTCTGGGCTATTCTGCTGTCTTGAGGGAATTACGATGTCTCAAGGTAGAAATTCAGTGTATATAGAGAGAAAAGAAGTAAATTGTTAACATGAATAATATACTTCTAATTGCCAAAGCATAGCCCAAATCTGCAGTAGCTAAAATTAGAGTAAGCTCTGAGGCTATAGAAAAAGATGATCATAGACTTGTTCAATCACTATTAAAATATCTGTAATTCCGTGGTAAAACATTAATGTATGGATGTATTTGGCAGTACTCCTTATTAAATACCAGTAATTAAAATCAAAATACATTGAGTTTGCTGTCCCATTCTCTAATGTCTGAGTAATTAGCTTTCAGGTAATTGGTCAGATTAGTAACTGTACATAAAATGATTATTGTCAATGAGAAGAAATATGTTACATCCTGATTTGAAGGATCATGAATGCTGTCACATAAAAGAATAAACACACTATTTTACATTTCAGTAAACAACAGCTGGATTCTTCCAAGAGTGCTGCTTAAATCAGATTCAAGCTGCCTGAAGCAAAAGCCCTGTTTATTTTCATATTTTATTTGACTTGACTGGGTTCTGTTTTCATTAACATTTTCTAGCTGAACTTTTGAATTAAAGAACCTTTTCGTTCTGCAGGAAAAGTCAAGTTTTCTTTGAATTTTTCAAATCTAGGGTCTCTTCTTTTTTTAACTTTTCTGTAGCATTATTAATGTGTAAAATATATCCATTATATCCAGATAAAGATTATAGGAAAATTAATACAAAAAGAGTAAAAATGTTTATGTGTTTGTAGACTGTTTGATTTTTTATTTTGGATTATTGGATTATTAAATGGGAGGTGGAGACAGAGCTGTATTTTGCTGCTTTGTTTCTGCTATTTATCATTATTTATCATTTATATAGTTTATGTATAGCTGCTGTTCACATCTTAGGCAAATAAAAAATGTCATCCATGCCCTGAAGTGTTTGCAATCTAAAATTAAACAAAAGAGCAACAAAAGAGGTAACAGATGATTGTGGTTGGCTCTAGGAGTGGGAGGTTTGGAAGAATATGTACTGTTTACCTGCTGTCCTCTTACCAATTTCCATTTGAAATGCTTGCTTTTGACAGACTGCAGATTCCTGAGGGTACACTCTGCCCCATCATCCACACCATTAATGGAGATGTTAAACAGGACTGGACCCAGTATTGACCCCTGGGGTACAACTACTAGTTACTGGCCTCCAATTAGACTGTGTACCACTGATCACTACGTTCTGTGCCTGACTGTTCAGCCAGTTTTCAATACATCTCACTGCCTGCTCATCTAGCTCGTACTTCATCAGCTTTTTTATGAGGGTCCTATGGGAGACAGTGTCAAAAGCCTTATTAAATTCAAAGTTGATAATAGCCACTGTTCTCCCCTCATCTACAAAGCCAGGCTATCTCATCATAGAAGGCTGTCAGGCTGATTAAGCATGACTTCCCCATGCTGACTACTCCCAATCACCTTCTTGTCCTTCATGTGCCTGAGAATGGTTTCCAGGATTACCTCCTCCATCACCTCCCCAGGAATGGAGGTAAGGCTGGCCAGCCTGTAGTTCCCTGGGTCCTACTTCCTGCCCTTCTTGAAGTTTAAAGTGGCATTTGCTTTCTTCCAGTCTTTGGATGCTTCTCCCGGTTGGCACAGTCATTCAAAGATCATTAAGAGTAGCCTTGAAATGGCAGCAGGCAGCTCCCTCAGCACTTGAGGGATGCATCCCATCAGGGACCATGGTCTTATGTCTGTCCAAGTTTGTTTAAGTATTCCCTGACCTGATCCTTTTCCACTGAGGGTACACCTTCCTTCCTCTAGACTTTCCCTTTGTTCTCCAGGACTGGGGATTCCTAAAGGCTGGTCTTGCTAGTAGAGACTGAGGTGAAGAAGGTATTCAGTACTTCAGCCTTTTCTGTGTTCTGTGTCACCAGGTCCCCTGCCACATTCAGCAGTGGGCTCACATTTTCCCTAGTCTTCCTTTTCTCACCTGTGTACTTACAGAAGCTTTTCTTGTTATCTTTAACATCCCTTGCCAGGTTTGATTCCAGGTAGGCTTTTGTTTTCCTAACTGCATCCCTGCATGCTCATCCAGTATCACTGTATTCCTTCCAGGCTGATTCTCCCGGTTTCCACCTACTGCATGCTTCGTGTTTTGTGGCTGAGTTTTCTGGGGACCTCCTTGTTTATCCATGCAAGCCTCCTGGCATTGTTGTCTGTCTTCCCACTCATTGGGATGCAGCAGTTACAGCTCTTGCAGAGAACAGTCCCAGCTCTCACAGCCTCTTCTCATATAATAGATGCTCCAGTCCCTTAATGGTCTTTGGGTCTCTTCTCTGGGCATGTTCCAGTATGTCCATGGCTCTCTGGAACTGAAAAGCATAGAACTGGACACACAACTCCAGATGGGGTCTCACAAGTGCTTTTTTTACAGGTGGTCACAGCAAGGGTTTTAGGTAATGGATATGGCAAGAGGAGATTGTGGTTAATATGTGACTAGTACTTTCATAAGAGTAAGAGGAATAAAGTTTGCAAGAAAGAAAAGAGAATGACAAAAGGCACTCTGAAGAGTCAAGAGAGGAAAGTCAGTGAGGTAGAAAGCACAACTAATTGGAAGAAGCAAAACAGAGCAGAAGGATAAGTTCACATATTGGGAGGGTGAGTGGGAGGGTGAGGAAAAGAGGAAGTAGCTAAAGCTTGATAGAAAGTTAATTGAAGGCAATGGGAATCTTTTATGTTTATTTCAGCAAATTGTGGTTAGGGAAAGGTTGCAAAAGTGGCAGATTGTTAGAAATAAGATACACCCTGTCTAGACTTCAGATTTCCTGAAGTTCATCCGTAACAAGTGCCTCTGGGGCTTTGAAACTGCTTTCTTGGGGTGGTGGCTGATGATTGCTTTGGTATCTCAGTGGGACGTGCTTGGAAGAGGGACTGAGTCTAACGACAGCTGTTTCAGAAGGACATTCTAATTTGCAAAGGTGGTTCTTTTAGCAGAAAAAACTCTGCCTGGTTGTAGCTGAAGTAGATTACACAGATGTTCCAAAGAGTGAGTGTATTAGTACATCTCTTCAAAAGCTGCACAAAATGAAAACAGGGCCAAAGGGACATTTTAAATTGCCAACTCCTCACAGGGAAGATAAAAGCCAAACTTTGATTTACTGCTTAAATTATATACATTTTTGTACTGAGCCACTGAACTGTTGAGAAACCAAAATGGTCCTAATAAGGGTAGCATGAGATTTTAGCAGGTTTTTGGTACAAGAACTGCATCACATATTATGTGTATCTGTGAGCCCTAAACTCTGGTAGGACCACCCTGTATCCTTACTTTCTGGGGGACTGTTTGCTTTTCTTTTTAGGTATTTCCATTTGTTTGGTTTTTTGTTACTGTTTTATAACTAACCTGAGATTCAGTGCTAATGTGCAAAACACTTGCTAGTTATTTAGTTCTGCTGCTGTAAGCTTCTTCAACCCTATATCTCCAAAAAGTGTTTAGATTCCCTATTGAAATCTCCTTGTTAAGGAGTATAACTGCTGTGGTCACCTCCAGGCAGAAAATGACTGACGAAGTCCAACGCTAGCATGTCTGTGCTGGTCTTCGTGAAATGCTGTGATAAATACCTTTTCGTTTAATTTATAGAATCCACCAACCTCTGCACATTCTTTGGTTTCCAAATAATAAAAAGTGTATTCAACCTTAAAAAAAGAAAAGGAAGTTTCTCAAATTTTTCAGGTTTCAAATGCCATGTGCTCTAGTATACAAAAGGGGTTTGTGTAGTGTATCCAAACAAGGGGCAAGACATATCCCATGTAAACTGGAGAGAAGAATGAATTCCGAAGGCTAGGAGCAAGTAAAATGCTTGCCAGTAATCCCTTGGCTTCCTTTCTTTCAAACCAAGACAGTTGTTAGAGCATTTTTACTGAATCATAATTACAATCCTATAAGTACAGACATTCACAGTATCTCCAGTGTAAAATACTTTCTTCTAGAACACAAGTATGTTAGCTGTAATAGGTATTAGCATATCTATCTTCTGATAGCAAGTAATAGGTAAGTGGAAAAGGATTTACAGATGACAAATTGATAACTAAGGCAATACTGTTCCACCAAGGATTTCATATATTTGCATAGGATTATGTGACAATAGGAAATGAGGTAGATTTCTTAGCCATTTCTCAGTTTCTTATATCTGGGGCTATATGAAAGCATTACAGCTTTTGAATACAAAATGTGAACTTGCTTTAGTGGTAGCCAAAACCTCATTGTATTTTATTTGTTTTGTTTTGGGGGAGGTGTTGCAGGTGATGGAAGACTGGGATCAAATCCTTTTTTCCCATTCTTACTGAAATACTGTTTTATGTGGAGGGTTCTTGTCTTCATATTTCAAGAAATTTTGAAAAATAGCTTTTATTACCATTCTGTGATATTTGTAAGGATGGGGAAGGAATAGCTCATAAAAAGGTATTTCTCAAGTTTTAACATACTGGCATTTTCATTACCATAACAGGTGGTCATTTTCATATAAATGAAACTTGTAAATAGCAACCCACCTTTTCACATGGATTCAATTACAGCAAATGCTTTCAAAAGCCAGATGCATGGAAGAAGCACTTCCTTTTTATTCTTTCTCTAACCAAATAAAATGATTCTTTAAATCTTTTTTTTAATATGTATATACTGCTCATAGTCTAAATGCGTTAATACATAAAATAATACTAAACTGCTTTATATTTTTTCAGATCTTTTTTCTTTCCATTTTTCTTCCTCTTAGTTGATACTAAAATTGTACATAAAGTAATTTAAGTCGAAGTGAAATTTACTTTTTCTGTTTATATGTTTGTAAAATAGCTTTCAGGTTTCTCACAGATTGGCCTGTGCTTTTCACCTTTCCTCACTTAATATTCTCATAAAACTCACCATCTGATTTGGAGCAATCATTTCCCAGGCAGCTGTCTTCTGGAAAACAAATTACAGTGCAATGCATGGCACCTCATCAACTTGCCAAAAGTTGGAATCATCTTACCTGATTTTAGATCTATAAAAGTTAGACATCATATAAATACATTAAAGTATCAGATAAAATTGTATAAGTTTCCTCTGTAGGTGTCTTTTTCCAGATTTTTCTTCCTAGTCTGCTGTTAGCTCAGACTTAGTATCTAAAATCAAGTGAGAGAAATTCCACTCTCAGTCCTCAGTACCCTAAGAGGTCCAGTTAAAATACTAATCTATCTAAGGATTATTGGAGTTACATGAAAAAGAGACAATAGACAGTACTGATTACTAATGATGTCACTATCATGTGTTTGAAATTTATTGCAAAACTTCACAGTATTTTATGGGATCCATGAAAGTTTAAATAAGCTATTTCCAAGTAAAATTAAATGCACCTTTCAATAGCATTATAAGGTGCCTAAGCAACATTTTAAATGACAATTCTTAAGCACAGATTAGGGGATGGGAGGTACAGCTTTTACCCTTGCACGCCACTAACACCAACAATGAAAGTAAATACTGCTTCTGGTGGGATTCCCTAGCTGAACGACACTTAAAGTAATTATTGCCCCAGATTAATTTCCAAAGGCATTATTTGTCTAGGCAAGTGGAAGCAGTATCTCGGCGCAGTGCTATAGCTGCTAGCAACTCATGAGGTTCTACTGTAGGAAAACAGATAAAATAACATGAAGAGTTTGCACAAAATCGGTCAGTTTAACTGGGGATCCTTACAGCTCTTTAAATCTGTCTTTGTGTCCAGCGTCCTGCTGGTAGACAAAGGCAGTAATTTAAATCCTAGGTGTTTCAGATGCTTTTAATCACAGCTGATGCAGACTTCTTCCATAAATGTCTGTTCTGTTGTATTTACTGTGGTGAAGGATTCTAAAGCAGTATGTATTATCTGTTGTACTTTGGCAGAGGTGATTCCCAAGATAACCAATATATGTAGTAATTAGATTTCAGTTTCCCTGTCAAAAACATTGTGATTTAAATTGCTATGCTAAAAACTACTGATTTCTATCCTAAGCATGCTTGCAAGTGTACTAACGTTGGCATGCATAAAAAAAGAGTTCATGATGGCTTAGTGATTACTTTGACATACAGTTTGTATCTTTTTAAAATTACTGTTACTAAGCTCAACTGCTGATGGAAAATATGTATGCATTAATTAGTACAAGGACTGATAAGCATATTAAATCAGGCACATTATTGTTTGCATATAAATTATGATATTATGGAAGGAAGGAAGGTTGTTGAGCTGGACATAAAAGTGCTAATAGTGATTCGTAAAAAAATTTCTATAATGAAAAGATATTGAAGTTGATGATAAAAAGAAGTCTCAGAAGAAGGCATTTAGCTTTAAAGAACTAAAGAACTTTTCTCTTTCCTCACCCTATACCATTCTCATCCTATATCACTCCCCTTTTTTTTCCAGCTACTCTCTTTGTACTGTTGTAAGCACAAGAGAGTGCGTCTGAGTCCTCCATGCAGGCTCTAAATAATAATTCTGCAGTTTTATTCCAGATATTTTTGGGGTGCAGATTTCTTGTCTTCAGAGGCATGAATGAGCTTGTTTCAGTGCCTGTGATAGGAAGGGGCAATATTGTTCTATTTTGCAGTTTCTCACTGCAAACAGAACATGTAAATCTATTGTGCTTTCAAGTTAAATAACCCATAAACTGGTACTTGAACTACAGAGATAACTGTAAGTTTCTTATTCTTCTCACATAAAGATTTAGTGAAAACTAAGCCATGGGCAGTTTTTAATATTACATTAACACCATTTCAAATAATTTTTAACTAACGTCTTTCAAACCTTTCTACAGAAGTGTAAAACAACATTGACCTGTCATTAAAGAACGGTATCAATGATGTGTTTTATGAGTGGACATGGTTATATTAAAACTAATAGCCAAAGCTGTCTATTTATATTTTTATATGCATATACAATTTTCAATTCAGACAACTTCTAGAGCAGTTCACAAGTAGCATGTTATTATTTACTTTATGGAAATTACATCTGCGTAAGAATTGCTGATTCATTTTCTATACTCGTCACATGCTATTTAAGTAGACAACTTTTCTGAGTTCTTAAAGATAAGCACACAGAAGCTGCCCAAATGAGAAACTTCCTTTGAAGTAATGTATGAAACATCTGTTCATCTCAGAGCTGTGTGTCTGCAGCAACTCTGAATATTACATTGTTCACTCAAGTCCTTGTTCTTTGCCCAGTCAATTTGAAAATTAAACCATTCTTAAGATACAACTGCACTTGCGTTTCATAACCACGTCTCCTTAGTAAACATCGTGAAATGACAGACTGATGAATCAGTTCATCTGAAATGTGGAACACTACAGTCTAGAAATTCTATTTCTGAGGATCACCTCCATGTTTCTGCCTAACAGGAATATTTTAAAGAGAAATATTAATTCCCCAGAAAAGCAAGATTAAGTATTAGTTATTTTATATTTCTGATTCTTTGTTATTTTAAAATCTATTTCAATAAACAGAATAAAATAATTGGAATATATATTTGTTTTAAAATAATCTGAATAATGAGTATTGATAATCACCATAAGTTTTCAGAAATTATAACATATTTGGGTATTTTTTATTTTCTTTTTCATTTATCTTGTCTATTTTAATTTCCTATTGCCTGTGATTGTTCAAAATCTATAAATAATTTAGAGATGTCCTAGATTTAGAAAATTATGTTCTAAAAATCTATGATTTAAAGTGTGCCTAGAAAAGGCACTTTATTATACATAAAAAATTGTTTTCTTGCTTTTATGTTAAAAGATGATTCAAGCAATGGTAGACCATTAGTCTGACCTCAGTAATATCCAAGGATTTAGAAGGTATTTTAATGAAACAGTAATTAGGAGCATGGAGGTGATGGAAGCCCACATGGAATTACAAATATAGAGCATGCCGGACTAAACTGACCACATTCTTTGACAAAATAGTTGTTTTTTCTTGAGAAGGGAAGCTCGGTAAATTTTGTCTATATGGACTTCCTAGCATTTGATGTGGAAGCACATTTAAAAAGAGGTCTTGGGTATTTTCTAAATGTCTACAAAAGCTGTAGGGTGATTAACAAACTGTCAGAAGGGGTAAACATGATGATGGGCTGTATTTAAAGTTACTGGATAGGAAGGAGGTTATTAGCGTGATTCTTAAAAAAACCATCAGTGTTGAATCAATATTGTTCATTTAACAGCTGACCCCAGAAAGTCAGAAAACTTAAGAAACTTGCTTCTGATACATATTAGAGAGGTTTTGCAGCTTGTAGAAGGAATGGTATCTCAGGATAAGGATTGAGATTGAGGAGAGGATCATTAGAAATAGATAATATGTGTAAGTACAAAATGAAAGGTAACCCATGATAGGTTCTCATCCCTTGAAAACAACAACAAAAAAAAAAACAAACCAACAGTCCATGTGTGACTAGAGATACCACCATGGAAAACTGAAAAATTTCTAGGAGTTACTGGCCAAGATATTAAAGAAAAATGGAGATTTGTTAACTTAGAAAGACACAGATAAAATTCCACTTGGAATGGAGATACAGTTCTTGCCATCACTCTTCCCAGGGAGATAAATTCATATCCAAGTGGGCAAAGAGAAAGGTTATTAAAATGATTGGGGGAAGAGAGAAACTCACTGCATAAGCAAAATCAGTTATGGGTCAGATATATGGCCAGCCAAGTGTTAGACAGGGACCCTGGAGGTCAGCACAAACTGGAAAATTAATTCCAATAGATCTCAAATGAAAAACATAACTTCCATGTAGTGTTTGAATCCTTCTGCTAGGTTTACTGGGTTCCTTAGTATTCCATATAAGAAATGGTATGATGCCAGCTTTGACAATTTCTTAATCTTCGCTTTGAGCCAATTTTTCATAAACCCTACATTAAACTTGGTGCATGTGTGTCATTAAACAGTATCTTCATGGTCTGTCATTTTAGTAGTTCACAACAATGAACAGATGTCTTCACACTGTGATGCACCAAGATATTCAGTATCTACTAAAGCATACTTAGGAAGTCAATCCTTTAGTGACCTGTCAAGTTCATATTAGTCCTCTGTGATAGATCATTTCAGTGACAGAACTGAATCCAAAGTTCAAGGCTAGCATTTTCACTACTGGATGATTTGTTTTCTGATTGCATTTATGCAACTTAATTCGTGAAAAGATAGCAGCAGAAAATCCCTGAGAGTTCAGTCTTACCCTTTCTAAGTGTTGTATTGCCTAACAATATTATTTCAGTATTTTTGTAAGGGGCTGCTCAGTGCAACACGTAGCTAAGTGATAAAGGGAGAAGCTACATTATGACTTGTTGGAAAAATACCTTGTCTACTAAGTAATTACATTTCAGAATAATATTAGGCTACTCATATTTGGGGCCAGGTCTTGGAATAAGGTGTAGTCCCATGATTTAATTGTTTATTTACGTTGAGCTGGGCCTCCTACATATTATTTGTTGTTCAGGATTGCTCCAGGACCATAGACTCCATTTGAATCACATTATGAAGCTCTGAAAATGTCAGATATGAGTCAGTATTTGTGGTGTTTATCTGTACAACTCAAGCCAAGTGTTCCTTCAGAATGGCAGATATTTCTGAAAAAATATTGGTCAGCTGGCATAAAAGTTTGTATCAGACTGAACCACTTAGGCCTTGCCTTGCTGGGGACATGCGGCTGGATGAAGGACAAGGAAACCCAGAAAACAAATTTCACGCAGATAATTGACCTTATCGCCCTGCTTCTCTGTAGAAAAGGGCCTGCGCTTTCTAAAATGCTTGCCTTCATATGGTAATTTGATTATGTTTCACAAATCCTAGAAAGTGATACTAGCTGGAGAGCTTTCCCAGTGTTGAATGCATTAAGCTATGTCTACAAAGTCATATATAATAGCCTAGTAATGTTAATGTGTACATCATGTGAAACATATTCAGACATGGCACTGAATTTTCAGCAGATGTTGAAGTCATTGAAAATGGTAAATTTGGAAATGATTGCCAATTAGAAAAAAACCAACTTCCATCATTTCAAGTTTGAAGAGTTGCTGGAGGGCTTTTTTCCATTTTGAAAAGACTCAGGATACTTGTTTAATCTCATCATCTCTTCTCCTGCCCTAATGTGTGTGGAGATTTTATTGTCATTGCAGTGTTCAGGGAATTAAGTATATGTGGATGATTATTTGTCTGTCTAGACATGCATTGACATCTGAGATGGCTTGGTATTTTCCTGCTTGTCTTGAAATTTCATTCCTTCCAGTTTTCCTTCTAAAATATCAAATGCAAGTTTCAACCCTGAAAACATATTTGTAGAATGATCACTGTTGTGAGTCTAAGTTCTTAATTTCCCTTCAGAACTGGGCCTCTCATTTATTCTTTCTGTCTTGTGAGTTCCCAGGCAAAGTTATTTTATTGAGCTTTCAGTGTCATTGAATTTAGAAACAGCAGCTTAGGCCTTTTGCCAAGTCAGTGTTTTGGAACCAAAATTGTCATTGTTTTTCTTTCTTGTTGAAAAAAAAATCGTTAAAACTTGAAGACGAGTCCTTTTTTGTATAATAAATAATTATCCTGACATAATTTCCCATTTGCACATGTGGCACAATTTTTGTGAAAACAGGACCAGATGGGTTACAGTCCTAAAGAATCCTGGTTCTGTTTTTTTGGTTTATTTCAGCAATAATTTTTCCAGGTCTTTAACTGAGAATTCCTTGTGGGGAACAAGGTTTGTATGTTATGAACTCGCTGTCTGACGCCATTATTTAGGCTGGCAAGAAGCCTCATGCTTCCAGTGTTGGATGTTTTAATGGCTGGAAGCAAAATTTTTTACTGTTGATGAAATGATATCCTGCATTTCTATATATGTAAGGACTTCTTATTCCCATTTTTCTCCATTTCACATTTCTGTCTGGAGGATTGGCTGTGGGAAAAGCAGCATCACACACCTGAGTTCTAGCTAGCTGGCTGTTCATTAATGTGTCATTTAAACATTAAACCTGTGTTTACCTCCAAGTTATGAAGATGTCGTGCTACACTGCTAGTCATTATAGAAAACTGAAACATCAGAGATGATGAAATGTGAAGCAGAGGAAATGTGCTTGCTAGGAAAGTACATCAGGCAGCATTTTAAGATTTGTCTGTTTCACTGTGCTGCTGATTTTGCTTATTTGTTTTTATGTTCTGGCTTTATCTTTCAGTATAACATTTTTGTTTTATAGAGGCACTTAGAGAGCTATGAATGGCAGTGTATTTGCAACATTTTGATGTAAAGATACTGGAATGGGACATTTGGGAATAAGCTTTTCCATAATACTGTGCACAAGCTTGATAAAATCCTTTAATTTTTCTGTGCTTCAGTTACTCACATGCAAAACCAAGATAGTATTTCCCGGCTGCCAGCCGTGCTATTCTTCCACTCCCCCTGCAACAAGAGAATAGTCTGAATAGTTAGGTAAGGGATCTCCAAACATTTATACTTAGAGGGTTGGAAGAAGGTAGTCCCACTAATCTAGAGTTTCAAGAAAAGGAGTATTTGTTACTTGTTTATAACTGTGTTGTTGCCGGTATGTGCAATGCCAGTTTGGAAAAAAAAACTTCAGCTTGGTTTGGCTTGGCAGTTGGGTGGATGTATCACAGTGTGAAATAATAAATTTAGATGAGTCTCTGATTGTGTATAGCTGGACTAAAGTACTGATACAGTTACTTCTTAATTTGCCTGAGCATATAACCATTTGACTAGATAAGGATTTGCCTGTCATATATATCAACAATCAAGAGTTGGCAAGTAAGATGAAAAATAGAGCTGTACTTTTGACAGAAAACTATTTTTGCTGTAAAATAGAAAACATATAATATGCATATTCAATGTGAATTTTAAATATATGTTCCTTAGAAAAAATGTTGCATTTGTTGTTGAAAGGTTGCTCTAGTGCTGATAAAGAACCAAAATAACACCTGAAATTTCAAGAGCGCACAATAACTGCAAAGAAATACCTATTGTGAGTTGTTGCCTTGAAAATGAGAAAAATGAGAAAAAACAAGGAATCCATGTAAGAAAATCAAATATCAAATAAACAAGTCAAGAAATGTGCTTGAAAATATTGTTGTCAGTGTGTCCTGTAACATGGTGAAAAGCCTGTTACATCATCTACCCATTTTCTCTTCCCTACGCCCTTAGAAAACCCAACCCCTTCCCACAAAATACAAACATCTTTTCCATTCCATAGCTAGCTAGCACATGCGGATTGAAAACAGTTGGCAGGAATGTACGCACTGGTTTTGAGAGGACTGGGGAAGAAACAGAGATTTCCAGACTTCAAAGTAGCTGCAGCCCTGGCTGGATGTCTAGGGCATGCGCAGGGTTGTGGGAAACCCACTGACACATCTTTCGGCTTCTTACACCTCCCCAGTGCATGTTCTAATCACTGGCTGTGGGAGCAGGGAGTGGAAGTATTTCGAACTTGGCTGAAAAGGACTTTGAAGTCTGTCAAATTCATCTTGGTATGGAAGGGAAAAAAAATCAGCTTGAATTATTTTTACATGAGGAGAGAATTGCTTCCTGCTCAGCACTAGGCAATTTCAGATTGTGCATCTCAAACACATACAAACACTCTTTCATGGTGTTTAACTGGAGGGTTTGGGTTGGAACCACTTCAGAGGAATATTTGAACATTCCCATTGGATATTTGAATAATGCAGGATTAAGATTTTGTCTATGGTATATATACATGTGTGTATTTTTACAGCCCAAGTTTTATCATGAAGATAACTGAAAAACATCTTTTTTAAGAACTGCTAGATGTAAAAAAATCTGTAAAATATAAATCATTGCTATCTAGCTCTGACATCTAATGTGTCCCTCCATTAATAGAAGAAGCTGGGAGGGGTCAGGTAAAGCAGAGGGGTTGAAAGAGGGTTAGAGCTGTTTCAGCTGTCTTTCCCCTCATGGCTTTGAACAGTTTTACTATCCTCGCTGCCTCAGCGTCAACCCCCTGTAATCCTGAGCAATACCTAGAGCGGAAGGATTTGCTGTCTGAACACAAACACTTTGTACTAGCCTACCTAGTTCACACACTGATGTCTGAAGATGTGTACCTGCTCTTGGATCTGTTCCTTATTGTCTAATTATATTGTCTGGTGAAACAACTAAAGTATGGCAAGAGTAATTAACAAAAGAAAACAAAAGCATCTTTTTTTTTTTTTTTTTTCTCAGCCTGCTGGGAACATACACACAGCCACAGGCTGTAGCTGACCCACTTCTTGACAAATCGCACAGCAAAAAGTAACACTGAGGCAGTTAATGCCATCTACTGACTAAAACAACACTGCCACCAGATAGTCAGCCTCAAAAGCAGCTTGCAGGGCTGGTAGCATTAAAAATAATCAGAACATTATGTACACCTCTATGATTAAATATAAGATGAGATTGAGAAGTTAAACCAGATGCTTTAGAAATCAGGGTTCATTTGTCTTAAGCTTGTACTGCAGCAAGAAAGCTAAAATGATCTGTTAGGAAAGCCTTTCAATAACCTGATTTTCAAAATTGCTGAGTACCTTCTCTCCCATTGTCTTCAGTGAGATTTGTGTCTTCTCAGAATCTCTGAAAATCCGTGCTGATACTGGTTTGCTAAAGACACTTTCTATGCTGGAACTCATGTAAAACAGGAAAAAAAATTGCCCTTTCTCATCCCCATTCATTGCTGCAATGAGTTATACCCAAATGTGTTATAAAGCTGGTTGTTTTTACTTCAGAGGTGAGACTTTTTATTTTTGATGCCTCAATATGAAAACATACTCAGTGTTAGGTATGTCTCTGCTTTATGATATCTGAAAATAACCACTTAATTTAAAATATCTTTTCCTGTGTTTTTATTAACAAATATATTCCTTCGATGCAATATGCAGATAAAATTGCATTTGAAATAAGAGCCACATTTCCTGCTAGAAATCATTCACTGACCAAGGTGGATTACATGTAAGTTATCAGCATCCTCCAGATTAATAACAGAGAACATTCTCTCTAATAATGAATAATCGCCTCTACAACGGTAAAGCAAATCCTCATGCTCAGCTCTTTTCTATAGACAATTATAAATCAAAGCCCATTAAAGCAGGTTAGGTACTTCAGTATGTTTTTAAGTGGGGTGTGTCACTTTAACTGATGTCACTTTTCTGTGTGCTGAAATATTAACACTTCTGAGGCAAAATCTTACTGGTTGTGTGGAGCTTGATAACTTTATAGGAAGAGATGCTGCTCCTTGTCAAAGTATCTGCACTAGCTGCTTTTCACCCAACAAAATCCTGACTGGATTAAAGCACTGGCTCACTCTTTATTTAGCATTCTCTGGCCTTTTTTGTACACCAAATATCCAAGGCTGACTTCTGGGAAAGCAACAACTTCACAGCAACTTTGTACATGCCCTCCTATTCCACAATGGATCTGCATCTTTTATTCATGGCCTTTGTACTGCTGCCTCACTCTGTAGCTTTAATGCAGAGAGAGTTTAAAATTTTATCAAACTTCCCACAATTTTTCCATGTTTCCATTTTTTTTTAGTTGAAAAGGACTTTTTATTTAATTATAGAATAGCAACTCAGATAGTCTTGCATTGGTTTTCACTTTGTATGAGCATTCAACTTCTGTTGATCTTGGATAAAGATCTCTAGGGCCTGTGAATAAGTAGGGTTTACATAAGGCCAGCTAGGACAATTCCAATGCTATTGCAATTTGCTTACAATGTCCTATTAAATTGATTAAATGTTTTCTGTGTAATTTTTAAGTCATGCATTTTATTATTACATGATATCTGTGGTGGTTCTGAAACTGTATTTATAGTGTTTAGGAGAGGGGTTCTTGTTTTCAGTTACGTTCCATAGACCCAAAGTGCAATTTCTGTTGAATTTACTGCTCATTTCATTCCTTTTATGTTTGATTGGACCTTTTCTTTTAGAGCTTGAGGATGCATTTATTTTGAAGTTTGAAAAAGAAATATATTTATCTACATACAAAACCCCCTATTTTTACCAAGATACTGTACTCTACAGGAGTTTTTCTAAGCAGAAAGCATTTTTTGAGACAAATGTCCAATATTTTTGTTTATTTTGTTTGAAGTTAAAAAGTTGTCTAGTTTTTGCTGTGGTTAACATGAAGTTTGGGGGTTCTGGAACAGGTGAGATTTGTTCCACATTGGTTTAGTAGTGAAAAACAATGTTATGGGGATTGGGGGGGGGGGGGGGGGGGGTGTTTACCTGGTTATATTGCTGTTTTCTTTGTTTTCTTTGTTTTGTAAAGTCATTTAGATTATCCAGTCAAGTTATTTATATTCAGAACATTTTCTGGTACTCACAGAGGACATATAGGAG
Organism: Falco biarmicus; assembly: GCF_023638135.1. Taxonomy (NCBI): domain Eukaryota; kingdom Metazoa; phylum Chordata; class Aves; order Falconiformes; family Falconidae; genus Falco; species Falco biarmicus. The sequence goes on along the minus strand of NC_079292.1, from coordinate 31,548,284 downwards.
AAAATATTGAAGGTCTCATGGCAGCAATATATTCTATAGACAACACACTGGTTTTTGCTGTATCTAGGCATTTTTAAACAGCACCTTACATACTGTGAACATGTACAAGCATGAGTATTTTATTAGCTGTTATGAACTGGGGTGCTGGTTTCAGAAAAAAAATGCTTAACGTTATGTGATAATGGCTGACTGTGAAGCCAAAGCATGAAGTTTATGCAAAGAGCATTCATAAAGAAGTTGTATTTATAAATAGAATATGAAAGCCCATTTAAAATTGCTTCATAAAATTTGATGACTTCAAATGAACCTTTGTGCCAAGCAAGCCAGTCGTCTTGTTTTCTAGAGGCATGGATTAGGGCAGGATTACTTAGCGGGTAGGAGGCACAGACCAGAAGTGGGTCACAAGGATCATGCCAGCTAATGGACAGAATCCTGCAAAAAAATCCCCCAATCTGTCTTGCAGAGCAGAAGTCTTGAATAGGGGCAAAAATGCTACCCATCTCTCACAGCTGTCCTATTCTCACTGCTTCTACTGCTTGTCCTGCTGCAAGCCAGCACCTGTGTGGTGCTTCCTGTATGTAACCTGCTTGTATGGGACACCTGTTTCTGCCAGGTTTCATCCATGCTGAGATAGTTACCAAAACCTGCCTCCTGTAGCCATGTCAGGTTACCATGTAAACTGTGGAGACACTGAGAAGACAGATTTTGTTTAGAGCTGGTGAGCCAGAGCCATGACAGACCGAGTTGAGAACCCAGGAGATCACTGTGGGTTTGAGCCCGTTACCCTCAGTGACAGTGTGTGGTGCTACTGAATCCTGTCCTCTTGCCAGCTGCCTACTGCAGTTTCTTTAGTGATCTGTGGAAAGAAACAAAAGGGTGTTATCCTTGTTTGTCTTTCTAATTAATATTGCTCCCTAAGAACAAGGTGTTAGAGCTGGAACTGAAATTCCTTAAGTCAGTCCATTGCTGGGGTGCCTGTGACCAACTCATTCGTAAGTTCATGTAGCTGCAAGAAAAAGGAGTCAGAGGGAGACAAGGCTCCTTACCCAGGCTTATGGAATACTGTTCACCCTGCCTAATAGTCTCTGACAATGGGAGAGAGGTCCACCTCAGGAAGATTCAAAGGAGCCCCGGGAGCAATCCATAGCTGTCCTTTGCCTGATGTAGACATCTTATACAAGGCATCAGACAGCAAGAGGCATGCCTTTTCCTCAGCTCTCCTTCCTCCCTGGCTCTGTTTCTTTTCCAAAAGGAAATCTGATGCCCAGCACCCCAGGGAGGCGAAAGGTGCTCACTAAGAGGACATGCTCTGGTGCGTACAGTGACTTCACACACTTTTAAGGTGCCCAGTCCAAAGGTCCTTACCTTTGCCAGAAGATGGCCAAAATTAAAAACAAATTATGGTTTCTCTTTCTCTTTCTTTCACTATTTAAAGTATGTAAGCCAGCATATTGAATAGTATTATGCAATAGGAGGGATCAAAACAAGACTTCACATTTTTTAAACTGAAAGTTCTGTAGGATGTGTTCTGATAGTGATTAAAATACATAGACAACATGGGAGAGCCTCAGCATTGTGTAATTTTTATTTATTCATTCCTTGCACTTTTTACTTTCCTTCCTGTGACCTTTTTTAGGACTTGTGACTCATACTTCTGTTGCATTGTTTTCCCCTCTTCCATGTTTCACCTTTTGACTTAGAATGTTCTCTCAGTTTCTTCTCCTTTTGTTCTTCTGTTCTCTCTCCTGAATTGCACTCAACAATCACACCTCTCTGTCTGTCACTTTCTTCCATGACTATTTTACTACCTCTTTTTAAGTGCTTTATCCTTTGGTTTTATCCCTTGATACTTGTCCCTTTCAGGATTTCCTTTTCTTCCCATCATAGGCGTTTTTAGGTTAGTGTTTTCCCTGCAGATTTTTCTGCTCCCCATCAGCAGTAGTACTGAATTCCCTCTGCAGTAGGAGGAACAGAAGTGGGCAGATGCTAATTCTGTCCTGAGGTAGCATCACCTGTAATCAGAAGGACACCTGCATCTGAATTCAGCCCAGACTTTTCATTCTCCTATTGGCACTGTCAGCGTCAGGGGAAGGAGCTGACTTCAGAAGACTGAAATGCCAGTCTGAAACATCAGTTAAGGTCAAAGAGGATCACAGCACTAGTACTTTTAATGCTCACTGAGTTTAAATGTTAACATTTGAACTTTGTGAGATACGAGTTGGAGGGATTTATTAGCCTCCACAGGTTTTTGATCCCCTGCCCATTATGACTTCATCATTATTTCTCTTACGAGTAGTTCTCCTTTTGTTTTTTCTGTCACTTGATCACTACACTCCACAATCCTCTTATCCAAAGTCTTGTAATAAATATTACATAACAACAGAAGATGGTGGAAAAAGTTGTATTCTAGTGGGGTGCACTGAATATTGGAATATTGCATTATGCTCCACAGCTTAGCCATTACTTAGTCAAGTCTTCAGTGACTGTGTGTCTATTATCTGAATTTTTGTGTACATCTTCCTTCTTCTCCAATGGAGGAAGGGAAGACTGAGTAAAAATTTTCTCTGCCTAGTCAGGGCAGATAAGCTGAAAAGGTGTTTTTTGGGAGCTCCACTTCTGGATACTGCCAGTCCTCATATGAAGTTGCTCAGATGCATCCATCTCCATGTACAAATCTAAACAGACCTTTTTTTTTTTTTTTAAAGCTTGTCATCAAAGGAGAGGCTATATGTAGGTCAGAAAAATATTTAGCTTCAGGCAATAAAATTATTCTTCAGCTTTTAATGATTATTTTCTATTCTATCTCTTCAGTGCCTTAGAAACAATTCACAAAGCCAGGCTCCAGAGGTGCCAGGAGCAGCCACTGGGAAGGGGTTCAGCAAGCAGGACCTAAAATAACACTTAAATGTAGGTGCATAAGAGAGGATAAAGGTTATCATAGGTAGCAGCTGCACAAGTCAAAACTACATTTCACTGTAACTGTAGTGGCCTACTGTGTCATCATAGGTTCAGTGCCAATCCATGCTTTCTACTGTCTTCTGAAGTTCTGTTTCTCTATCAGTATTTTGGCAATATTTCTATCATATTTTGGCAATGACAGCAGATTGTCTTAGGACTAGTATGATGTGTCCAGATTAAGAAGAGAATGCTGAAAAATAGGAAAATAAGTAATAAGAGCATCAGGGAACTGGATAGCATGATTTTTATGAAAAGAACAAGCTTGTTCACTCTAGCAAAAGGAAGACTTAAGAGTGATATTGAAAAATATCAATAATATAAGTACTAGCAGGGGGAAAATACTACTGAACCTAAAAGACAACTCTGGCATGAATAAACTTAGACTGGAAATTAAAGGAAGCTTTGCAATCATGGGAACAATGAGATTCAGGAACACCGGAACAGGGACAGAGGTTTCTGTAAATGTAGGAGGAGAAACATCCTGAACTGAATTTAAGAGGATTTTGAAAAGTCTTTTAAAAGGGCCATATGACACTGTCAAGTACTGGAATCTCACTTTAATTGTCTTCTCTCCCTGATGACTTTTACTTTGTATTACATTGTTCAAAAATTATAAGAGTTTTTAATACTTTTGTAATATTTGAGAGCATTTTTCTTTAATGCTTGTTTACACACATGTGTCATCTCTTACAAAAGGTCTCCTGGGAAGAATTTTTTGTAAAGGTCTGTCTATGAAAGCATCCATTTAACCCTTTTCATGTTTTCTGAGCAATTTTCACAGGACATTTTTGGGTTTTCTTATGGATAAGTGGGACATGCTCTGTTCTACCTGTTGGAATTATTTGAGAGCCTGTACAAAAATTGACAACTTTTTCTAAAGAGCAGAAAAAATTTGCTCATTCACAGGTTCATATTCATCTGACACAGCTAGACTCAGTTCATTTAACGGGGGAACAGTCAACTGAGCTTGCACAACTCTATGAATCAGTTACTCTCAACAACAGCAGTTTTCAGAAGCTTTATTCTTTCCCCTTTACTTGTTTTTCAGCATAATTGGGATGAGCATTGTTTAAGCTTATCCACACACTCCACTAAGATGTTATGTTCCAGAAAATGAGTACTTCACTTTCAAACTATACCTCTAACAGTCTCCAGTTTGTAACTCCAGTGCATGACCGTATTTTATCTTCCATTGTCACTGGGGTGTTGATTATATTGATTTATTCAAAGACTTCCCATATATAAAAGACTAAAATGCTGCATCATATTTTACTACTATGTTTTCCCTTCCATTTACGTTTCTTAAAATGCCTTGGAATTTTGTCACAGTGCCTTCATACATATGCATGACATGCAACTGCAGAAGACAGAAATCTTTATTTTTAGAACTTATGAAAAATGCATCCAAACTTCAAGGATGAATTAGAAATCAAGATTTCTGATTACATATTTTGGGATTCAAATCATATGAGACCACTAGAATGTATACAATAAAAAAGGTGCTATTAATGTGTCTTATGGAGAGAAATTATCTTGCATAAATCCTGAGCAGTCTTCTAAGCATTTGGGAGATAGGAAATACAAAACATAAGCTAAAATGGTAATTTTGCTGCCTACAGTTTATAGCTTTTTTTAAATATGATTGCATATTGTTTCTTTCCTGCTACATCACTAAAGATGTTAAGTGTCCTGGAATAATCTGTGTTCTATATATCAGACTTCACTGAAACACAAACAAAACCAAAACATGATTTAAAATTTCAGTAATCACTATGTGCTGACATAAATTTAAAGATTGAACTGCTCTATTAATACATTTGTAATAAATATGACATTACTATCTTCTCCTTGCTGGAAATACTTGTTTTATTAACAGGTGAAAGTCTACTAGCATTTTTGTAAAGTTGGTAATTTTTAATTAACTTTTAACTCTCACAGATGTACAAATTTAAAGTCTTTATAAATTAATAATTTTATATTCATAATTTAAATTGTAAAACATACCACAGTCCATTGCTAATCTGTACTTACTAATTTTTGCTGTATTTTGTATTACAAATACTTTGTTTGACATCAAAAAAAAAAAAAAAAAAACCAAAAGAAAAAATTAACAGATTCTGTTGTGAAACCTATTATACTTATATCTTCATTGAACTGATATAAAGGGCTACCTAGAGCTAGTAGCATGAAACCGAAACTATTTTAAATTTTGAAACACAGGCATCTTGACATGAATGTCAGAGCTGTATGCCCAAAGGTAGAATTTGCAAACAAACATTAACTCTTTTAATCTTATTCTTTGTACCTTTGTTTTACTTTCCTGTTTTCAAGGGAGAAATCCAAGGTGGTTAAATTTTTGAAGGTTGTAAAATCTTTGAACTATGCCCAGTGCCTACAGCTTGTGGAATTCTTTAGCTTCGCCATTTGGAAGTGACTCATCAGTTTGCTCTTTCAATGATTATGTAGCATGCCAGAGAATGTCTTTTTCCGTGCCTAGACACTGAACCCACCAAAAAAAATTCTGCTGTGCAGTTTACAAGCTGTGCAGCAGAACAAAGATGTCAAAACAGCATTTGCTTCCTTTTTTTACCAAAAAAAAATTTCTTGGTTGTAAACTGTCCTTCTCCGTATTGGGCCAGTTCACTAACAGATGTTTGCCTACCCAGAGCTCTGCTCATTTACAAAATCTGCATGTTAACTATAGAATTTACTTAGTTCTCACTCACAGTTCTCATAGCTCCTCCCAAGACAAGGAAGGTGATTACAAGGAAGTTGTATCCCAATTTTATCTACTTAAAGTTTATTCTATTTAAACAGCAAAATATTTCAATCAGATCTAACCGAAATATAGCAAATTTACTACAATCTGCAGTTTTGAGATGTGCTTAGAAAATACTATCTTCAGGCGTTCAAGACAAGAACTGTGATTATTATTGAGTGGCTAATGTAAAAGCATTATCTTCAAACATCAACTCTTTTGTTTTCCTTTGCTTTATATTCCTATCTTACTCAATAAAAATAAAGCAAAAGAAAGAAACAAAAAAATCCACACCAAGCAATAAAAATGGAAAATTTCATTTAAAGGAAGGGGCGATAGTCAGGAACATAGAAAACACCTATGTGGTTAAGCCTTGAATATACCAGGCACTAGGTGGTGATGATGAAAATGACTTCAAAGCAATATGCAATACATTATTATAGGATGGAAGAAGCAGTTATTCTACCATCAGAAGTGAATTGGGTTGTTTAACTTCTCAGCTTCTTGAATATTATAGCCATTTTAGTATAATTAAATGAAGATGAGTTGGATGACTATTACTTTCCTGTATTTACAGGGCCTAACCATGATTCATACTTTGTGTGTAAAGTATGCAACAGAAATGTAGTCGATCTTGGAATATGGCCAAATGCTGTTACATGTTTATGAGTATACAGAAATAACAGAGATTTACTATACTAGATTAAACCTATATTCCATCTAGTTTAATATAGGTTAGTACCCATCCAATATAGCATATGATATCTGGCAGTATTTAGAATCAGATGCTTCAAATAGGCATTCAAGAAATCCTAAACCAGTTTGTGGTGGAGCAATCTGCCATATGGGAAATTACTCCGAACCCTTCACTGCTGACAGTTTGGGAAGTGCACAAAGGAATGAACTTCATAGATTTCCAAGGAGAGTAAAGGTATTTTCAGGGGGTGGGGTGGGGGGGTGGGGGGGTGGAACTTTAGGTCACATTGCAGTTCGCTTCCCAGAGGGTACATCCATATCTCTCTGTTTACACGAAATACTCTTTTTTTTCCCTCTCTCTCATGTCTCAGGAGAGAGGGGTTCTTGGTTGTGTATGCCTAGAACATAATCGAAGAAACTTGTTAAAATATAACCCCAAAGACTTCACAGATATTTATATTAACAAAAGTTAAAAAATTGCGCCTGATAGGTTCCCAAGATACAATTCCTTTTTACCTTTTCAGTTCTAGTTTCTGTTACAAGTGGAAGTGGTGGGCTCAAAATATAGCCAATTAAATTTTGTGCAGTATCATTAGGCTGCAACACACAATGAGATGAAGAGGTTTGCTAAAAAATATTCCTTTATTTTCTACGCTATTATGAATTTTCTTACACAAATCTTTTAACATTCCCATGTTTTAATGAGACCACCATTTTATATTAAAATTTCATCACTCCTAAACAGTTGAGACTTATGAAAAAGACCTGGAAATAATTGGTTATTATTCACTCTAGCGATGCTAACTGAATAGATTTATTTGCTTCTGCTGAAGTGTTGAGCAGCTGGTTATATTCTGCAAACTGAATCACTTCCCTAGCCCATTAGATAGAAGCAGAGTATCAAGACCTATAAATGCATTCTATCAAATATTTATTTTGCATGATAATTAGCATTCTTTGTTGCTTTTTTTTGTTTCATTCTAAAAGGACAGTCTCTGCATCAAAGACGGTCTGAAGTCTTGTCTTCTGTAACTGTGCTGACACATTTCCAGTAGGTAGAATAAGTAGTGAAGAGGAGGCATGTTTGCTGGTGAAGTTACACCCTTCTGAAATTGGGTAATGCAGACTGACAAAAGCTGTTTCTATTAGGATAACAGCACACCTTAGAAGTTTTGCTGACATGTCTGCTCTGCAGAGATCTGCTGGAATAGCTATGGCCTCAGTTAGATAAGCAAAACCACATCAAGAGAACAGAGGAAGGAAGGGACAGTTGATGAGAGAAAGGGGAGTTAAGAGTAAGAAAGGGTTTTGCTGCATAGCAAGAGAATTATGAGGATGTAGGAGGAGATTCTTCAAAGGCATGACTGATAGCGAAGTGTCTTAAGTTTCACTTTCTCCTTCTGAAAATCTCTAATACTACACAGAGACTGAGGTAAGGTGAGGGGAAGAATAGAGAACAGGAGAGAGAATGTCTGGAGGAGGGATCTAAAGAGATAGGCTAAAGATGGTTAATGAAGCAGGGAAATGTGGTTCTTGGGGTAGCATGAGTCACACACCAGGATAAGGAAAAGGAGAATGAAACAACCACCATGAGCAAAGGGAAGAGAAGAGGCTAAAACCACCAAAGAAGTAGAAGAAAAAACTTAGCCTTCCAAAAAGGTATAAGTACTGTACTTAAAAAGAAACAGATGTTGATGAAGGTTGTGCTGAGATACCAGGTGATGACAAGGAGAGTGTATGTGTCTAACCTTACCTGCACGTAGATGCTGCTGCAGTGCACCACAGAGTGCTGGTTCTGATTATGCAAACGAAAGGCCTGTTACAACATATCATGGCTTCCACCAGGGCTACACACGTAGATGTCAGGTACAAATGCAGCCCAAAATGCCTTTAAGGCTGGGGTGTGTATTTCAACATAATTCACAACCTTTATTACTAACCAGATTCTCATTTCACAGCAGGTTTCACTTGCCCGTTTTGTCACACGATGACTTGTCACAAGAAGCGTAAGTAGGCTTCAATAGAGAGAAGAAAACTTCACCTGCTGTACCACCTTGGCCTGTCAGAAAGAATTAAATAGAGAAGTAGACGTACCTAACCATCATGTTTCTAACCACAGCTGTAACTGCTAGGCAGTAGTAACCCTTAGTAAGCAGTATATAGATGCCCATGACCCCAGTATCCATTATTTCCTTGCTGTCTTACAACTGGTTCAGTAACAAGGCAAAGTGTTTGCTGTTCTCTTACCATGGAGACTAGATTCAGAAGCTACTGCTGCTAATACTAAACTGAGCTGGAAAGTGACTATATTGTAAATCTAAAAGTTCTTGATTCAAGCATTGCAAACGACCCAGTAAAATATGTAATGATCATATAACTAGAGGTTCTTGTTATGGTAGATGAAAAAGAAAGGTTTCAGGAGTATCTTTGGAGAGTTTGAGATGGTAACTTCAGTGTTCTTGTGGCACAGCCATAGGTAAGTTCCCTCTGAAGTGAGCTGTGACCAGAGGACTTAATGTCGTAGGACAGTTCTCGTCAGCTGCAGTGCATCACCTCACAGGTCCTCACTTTGAATCCAGTCCATTCTGTCAGCAGAAAATGCTGTGTTAAGCTATTCCCGTGTCACAGGCAACATGCGTTTCTTGAAGTGTTGTGCTATCACAGCTTGCCTGGTGAAGTTGCAATCAGAGGCTACATCACCTCCCCGAGTTTTGTTCCTTAAACTGTCCCCTGCTAATGATAAGTTCATGTGACTGGAATGTGGGATAAACAAATAGCTAGTGAAGCAATCACCAAGCTTTAGTCAGGAATCTGCAAACACAAAGAATAAGAAATGTTTGAGCAAGAGAGATAAAGAATGTTTGTTGAAGCCAGAATAACCAAAAAAGCACCTTTACACTACACAGTTCAGACTAAAGTTTTACCTTGTATGCAGGCAAAGGCATCCCAGTGCTTCAGCCCTCCTCATCCTTTCCTTCTACTACAGCTACAGCCTCCAATTTGTTCCCATTAGCAACGTCCACTGTCAACTAGTGCCTGGCTGATATTGCAGTTCTTTGCTCTTTAGCATTTCTTCTGCAAGAGCCGACAGTGTTTCAGAGAGATGACACTCTCCCTTTGTGGAGACAGCCAGCTGCCACTATATTTTGTTCTCTCCCAATGGTGTATTTTGGCAGTAGATTTCCTTTGCAGCTGTGACTACAATTTGCATTTGGAGAGTATTGGTTTAGAAAGAGAAGGTATTTAACAGAGCTAACAATTATTGTTTTCAAATGGTTGGAAAGGTGATGAAAATTCCAGTCAGTGCTTGTGCTTGTGGATTAAAAACAAATACGACTCATTGCCATAAACGATGCTTCTCTCTCCTACTGTGACAGCTGATAATGGCTGCAACACAGATGCCACATGAGCCCAGGTTTTAATAGGAAGGGACTTGGTGAGGACTGACTTACCAGCCTGGCTTCAGGTTTGTTAAACTCTTCAAGGAAAGCCGATCTGCTTGTGTGTAGGACAAGGAAGCTGCACTTGTTCCTAACTTCCAGTGAGATGCCCTGGCTTTTGTGCTTTTTCAGTGCTTAGTGAACTTAGAAGTGTTGTTTTGTAAAGGGCAGAAGACAAGAAAAAAAAGGCAGGGAGGGGGGGGGAGGCAAGACTGGAAAGAATTAGATAATACAATACACTTTTCCATTTACAAGAAAAGTCTTTTTTCTTTACATTTAAACAATTTTAAATTATCCTGTTAGGGTTTTGGCAGCAAAAATATGAACGTAATGAAGTTCAAAACCATGTTGTTTCAAGCTTTTATCTCTTTTTTTTTTTTTTTTTTTTTTTTGCTAGCAATTAATAATAAACAGGAATTGCAGGCTTGTAATTAAAGGTTTAGTATCTGCTGGTTGGTTTAAAATGACCTTGAAGTGGTATTCTTCTTTTCTCTTTGCTAATATACGTTCCAGCAGGGCTAATTCCCCTTTTCTCTCCAAGGGCTTTGTTGAAGTGACGGCAAAACTTTTGACTTCCACCTCTTCATATGTATGATAATCTTTTTCTTGTCACATTCTTAACATTTTAGTGCATCCACTTGCATTCCATTGTGAATGTCCCTTGTGCTCTAAGTCCAATTTTCTGCTTTTACCTCACAGTGCTTAAACTTTCCATTCTATTCTGCTCTGTTTTCATCAAGAACCAGCCCTTAGCAACTAGATAACGGCCTGATACTGAAGAATTCTTCTTTTCACACACTATAATACAGCTTTTCTCTTCCGAAGAGATTTCTGGACCTCATCAAATGCCCATGCAACAGAACAATGCATCCGTGTACTTTCAAATATCTTTTCTCTTCACAGAACTTTGAAATGCTAACTTATTTATTACTCTTTTCTAAAGAGAAAGCAAATAATTTCATCAATCATGTTGAATCCTTTTTGTGCTCCTTTTTTATAATGTAGGTATAATCTCTGGAAAGCTCTTGGCTGCAACTATTTTAAAGACAGCCAAGAATTTCTTTAATAATTAGTACTACGTTCATTATAGAGGACCAAGCTCTTGCAAGTAGTGCTGACATTATCATTTGATTCCAGTACTCTGTTAACATGCTTTCAGGAAGACGAAACACCCATACTACAAAGCAGAAACGCATGTACTGAAAGGGTCTTAAAGGTCATGCTAGCCTCCCTTCATGCTGCTTCTGTTTTGGCTCAGTACCCTCATCCTTTTCCAGAGCAATACACTTTTATTTGCAGATTGCAGAGGGCAAAAAACAGCTGCCAGAGACTGGGAATGTAGATAAAATTGTCATTTATCCTGGCGACCTCTTCCTCTTGAGCACCTGGAGCAGCCAAGAGCATGAACCTCTCTCTGCCTTATGTCATCCTCCTTGTTAGCCACGTTCCCCAGCCAAGCGGTGGTAGCACACAACCTTGGAGGATGTATATCATTAGTGCTGAAGCTCCCCTGCTGCAAGTCACATAATAGTAAAAATTACACTGTTTTCTGCTAAATGTTTGCTAAAGATACATAGTTGTACACCAGCTATGGTGACCTAAAAAAGTGGGAGTTGAATGCATAAATAATTGTCTTTGTTCTGTGCTCTGTGTCAACAGATAATGTTGCTTTCCTATGGGCATATGATCAGTAAGTTTTTTGGTTTAATTTTTAAAAGGATCATGGTTATAGGTTAGGATTTGTGACCGATAAGTATTTATAATGCCATAGCTGTGTATAGAGCTTCACAATAAACAAAATAGGGGAGAAAAAAGAATACTAGACAAACAAACAAAAAAAGCATTATCACATGGAAGCATTTGGTTAGACGACATGATCATCAAAGAAAGCAAGATCTGAAACACAACAGACTTTTTTTTAATTATATTGAGAAAATACCTATACAAAGTAGAACTCTTAGGTTGTCTCATGTTTGATTGCTCACTTAAAACTGTTCTTTTTCTGCATGAATGTTAATTGTATAGCACTTAGTGTACACACACAGCCTTTCTTCTGATGTCCCAGATGGACAATTAGCTCAATTGGCTAAATCTACAGGAAAATTTTGGGTACGTGACAATGTGTTCTAAGGTGTTCAGCTGCTAGAGATCTAACTCCAATAGTAGTACCTGCTGCACTGGGTTAAAAAACAACATTCCTGTAACCATCTTGAAACCAATGAAGTGTTCAGAGTCGTCTGAGTTTAATTTAACTCAGTAGTATTTAGTATATTAAGTAAAATTTAGTATATTAAGTAAAATTTGTTCACGTTTCCATCCAGAAACTTAAAAAACTGAATTATCCTACCTACAGGCTTTTGATGAACAGTGCTTTCCCCCCAACAAACACTGAGTCAATGGCTTAAAACAAAAAGCATTGTACTGGGCAGAAGGAAGAAGCACTCTGAACAGAACTGGGAAAGCCAGCAATAGCAATAAATCAGCCATGCCTATTAAGTAGGATTTCTATCTCCCTCAGGTTGTTTTGGCAACAGCACTAACCTTAGTTGCCCTCCTGCAGCAGTAAGTGGCTAATGAGGCAGAATGGTCTATCAATCACTGCCTCAGTCAGAATGCTACTGCACACTGTTGTCTAGATTTAGGGTAGATCCATCCCTCAGTCTAAAAGGGCATGATGCTCTGTGACTTTACCTGCCACCCTAGATAAGGCACGCAGGAGGACTGCTTTCAGAATTCAGCCCAGACATCTCAGCTGGCCTCAGTCCACCATGTGCTGAACTTCCAGAAGGGAGTGGGGAATATTCATGACCCAGAAGGGTCGTAACACCAGACATAGACACAAGACTGCTTTTGTCATCCTATTTATACAAGCAGAGCAAATCCAGGTTGTGGATTTGATTAGAGGATCTCTGATGCTGTGCGTATAAATACTCTCTGCAACCTCGGGCTGTATCATAACTTTAGACCAAGTTTCCCGTATAATACCTGGAAGATGTGAGCATCTCAAAATTTATTGCTCAGCAGCCACCATGCTGAGTGAGAAGCTGCCTAATCAGCAGGGTATGCTAAAAACAGGAGTGGCTCATAAATCCTGGTCCTCCTCTGAACTGTCTCCAGCACCTTGTTCCATGTCATGTTTGTGTCCTCTCCTGAAGGCAGGCATGCGAGTCCTTTTTTTCACAAGCTGAACAGTGATGACTCTTTCCTTTCAGAGAAGCACAAGCAACACTGTTGTATGCAAAACTCAGTGATGGGAGAACTCACTCAATGAAAGTAACTTTAGGCTAAGGTCTGTCACCTACCCAACGGAATTCAAAGCCCACCCCCTGTGAGCTTTCTCTGGCCTAGAGAAGAGATGGGAATGTGGCCATACCAAGTATTTCCATGTCCAAAAAACCTGAAAGTTTTATATTTATGAAAACCCCTAAATTACCATTCTATCAATTAAATTTATTTAAACAAAAATATCTCGGCAGTTTTCTTTTTTTCCTTTTGTTTTTTTTTTTCTTTTACTTCCTCATCTTTATTCTGAAGTTGTTTTCTCTAGTATTGCTCATGTGTGAGTTGAATACAACATTCTTGTGAATGGGATCCTTGCTAAATTGTTCACCTACAGAAATAATTGCAGAACAAGACATAGTTGTACAACAGCAGAAAGTAGTGCTTACACCAATACTTTATAAACTGCCTCAGTTTACAGTTAGCAGTTGTTAAAATGTCAGCTATGTATAGGGGCATCTTTTAAAAACATGGCTTTGCAAAACACTGTAGGGAATGCATAATTATTAATCTCAAGTTAGGATCTTTTTTTTTCTTTTCAGTAGAAAAATGTTACAATTTAGGAATTAATTGTCATGTAATTGATTGATAATTTTCCCTCCTGCTGTGTGTGGAAAGCTATTGGATGATGGCATATCATTCTGAACAGGAGGAAAAAGTATCAGTCATTATGGGACAATTAGTTCCAATTTCCACTATTTTTTTTCCATATGCTGATAAGATTGGCTTCAAAGTGTAAGTACAGTAATTAACCATAAATATCAAATATTTTTTTTAATTATTTCTATTTTTAACTTTAAAAACAAACCTAAATGCTTCCTGCACTCCCATGCTTTTCTTTCCTGGACTGGTGACATTCATGAAACAGTAATTTTCATGTAGCTGCCACTAACAAATGAGTTTATGTTCATGGTTTTGCAGTGTTATTCCTGATTTCAGTGCTGATAAGATATGGCTGAAGAAGACGCTAAAAAAAATACTTTTATCAGCATCACAATTTATGAAAGTTGGGTATTTCCCCACAAACCCACCATCTGTTTACAAGAAAATTCTTGGGCTCAAACCGTCATTGTTTGCCTTACTGATAGTGAAATCATAGTACTTGGTTAGTCACCTTATAGCAAGCATAGTCACATATCATTAATGCGCACGCGGCCGGAATATACCCATGTTGTATATATACAGAGAGACATATATGTGTACACACAGGTACTTGATATGATGTGATAACTCCTGAGATTTTTTAAAACTAGAATGCATCTACCTGAAAAGCCTGGATTTTTTATTGCACGGTATTTGCAAAGCTTAATCTACAAAATTCACTCACATGTGAGTGTTTTTCCCACTAGTACACTTGGGAGAAGCATCTTCAAGCTTTAATGCCAAATACTAACTGTTTACATTTTTCTAAATGTCAACCATTGTCATTTTACTGTAAGATCTGAAAACCTAGCTGAGCTGTTTCCTTCTCCCACATACCACCAAGTAATGCAGCCCAAATTTCATGTGCTTGGCTACAAGGATATCATCCCATGCCTTCAGCTGTAACTGTGTAATCTGTAGTAGATTCTCAAAGATATAATCAGCTGGTCTTTGAAATTTAGTTTATAATTACATTCATGATGCAGAGGAGGAACACAATCTTAATTGTGTTCTCCTTGTTTTCTTAGTCTTTTGATACTGCAGATGTAACAGGCAAAAAAATGCTTGATGGTGAAATTGGACTGTGGTACTCCTTAAATTCAGTATATATGACTGAATATACATAAAGAGCAGATCTTTTTTTCAGAAAGCAGGTGCCATATTTGTATAGTCACTTGTCAAAGTAGAATCACACTCTGAGGTGCCAATTATTTCACAACATAAGTCCCAAGACTTAACTAATCTGTGAGGTAGCACTGAACTGCACACCTCAGCTCCCCATATTTGGTTCCTTAGTGCACGTACCATCCTACTTGTTCCTAATTAATTTTACTAACCCCATGATTACTGAGTGCAGAAACTGGGACACATATGAAGTCTCAATAGAAGGAAGCAAAGGGGAAATAGTGAATTTAGAGCTGTGACCTACGGATACCAAAACAAGAATATTAATAACATTTCTCTGTATTATTTTACAATATCTGTTGTGGTGTTCTGTATGGATTTTACCACATCATAGTTAATCTCTATGGCTGTTTAGTAGTTTATGGGCTGTGTTAGAGCCATTGATTGGACAGGAGCCAAAAATGTGAATATAAATTGATTTTGTGCAATGTACACAACAAGGAATATATTGATATAAAGGGCTTCATTATTTGTAGAATTACTTTAAAATGATTTTGGAACAGCAAGAATCCTCTGTGGACTGTATTAGAATTTCATGCTTAAATGCAGTTGAACACTTATTTTTATATGAATTCCTTTGTCTTACACTGCTGTATAAAGGAAGTCTGGAAATAAATACCAGGGGAGTAGAAATGCAGACTACAGCTTCAGAAAACAAGGTGCAACCATGAAAGATGACAGAATGATCATGTGGGAGGAAATTACTGTGGCTTCTTTCTTTCCTTTATTCCTATTCATAACTAGCTGCTGTCAAGGTCCTCAGCCATTTTGAAGCAGCATTTGCAGTAGTTGAGGAAGACAGAGAGGTGAAATTATACATACTCTGATGCTTTGACAGGTTTGGTAACCTCACTGCTGCTGAAACATGACAACAATGTCAACATCCATTGCTACCTCTAGCCCCATTACCTCTAAAAATCAAAATAAATGCATTACTAAGAAATATTGTGTACTTAGGGGGAAATAGGAGTTTCAGAACATGGTCAGGGAAACAGGCATTTATATAATGAATCTATGCGAGGGACTCGCCACTCTTGACTTACTGCAGTGCTCTTTGCTCTGGATTTTTATCTTTCTCTGTAAGCTGCTGTGACTCCTCTAGCTCCCACATGCTCTTCTGTATTGCAGGAGTGGAAGTTTGAAGTGCAGTCAAAAAATTATGGCTTTTAGCTGCAAAGAAAATAGTGTTGGTTTCACTCTTCTCATTTAAATTAACAAAGGTCTTGATCAACAGCTTAAGGAGTGAGTCTGAAAATATCATTTTGCATAACTTGGTACTGAAAAATATACAGTGATTAACTGTTCATAGATTATATATCAGACTGAGATTCTTTCTGAAAATGCACTCCAAAGTTTCTCTTGCACAGACTCTGCAGCATATGGTATTTCAGAGCCCTATATGTTGGACAGCTCTGCTGTGTTTAGTAACAGGGGACCAGGAAGCTGAAAGAGAAACATGTAGATTGTGCCATGTACTGAGGTATTTGTCCTTTTCCAGTGTTCATAGTGTCCGTATCCTTCCCAAAACACTCAGATGTTTTTCTGTCCACTGGGCAGATAGTTTTATGTGACATTATATGGATAGCTTTGAAACATGCTTAGAGATGAAATTGATTTCAGTTAAATAAAATGTGCTTACGGTGACAGAGAACTATTCTATGCTTTTTCTACTACATTCCAAATTCATTAGATATACAGTGAATTTAAAAAGTGAAATAGATTAAGAGGAGTACACAACAATTTTACATTATTTGGATATCACTCATACTTAGTTAATAGGTTTTCAGTGTGAATATTGACTGGAAATCTTACAATATTTCATTTTCTCATGACAATGAGTTTGGATTTGGCCATCAAGTTAAGTGTCTTTCCCTTGTTGTTTTAAAAATATTTGCTCATCTTTTTAAGCAAGTTCTGGAGACTGATACTGAAATGATGTCCAATAATGGGAAGATTTGTTGCCTGGTCCAGGACTGTGCTGTAGACAACTCAGTCTATTTAGCTGTTGGCTTCCAAAACTTAACAGTTTTCACTAACTGTCAAAAAATATTTCTACCAAGCTCTCCTCCTCTCTGCTACCTTGGAGTTGCAGCATGTCTGCCTGACTTGGTGTGACTGCTGTTCTACCCGCCTCCACTTGCTTAAATTTGGGCTCAGACATGCCTGCCTCCATGTATGTGGGGTCCTCATCCCTACTGACTCACCACCTATTGGTCCTCTTCCCGTATACACCATGTTCCTCTGTCCTGCTCCAGGAGCAGTGATCCTGCTTTGGAAGAATGCACTGGCAGAGGCAATTGTAAAACTGAGCAATGAGGTAGCCATGGGCTTTTGGGGAGAGACTGAGGTGCTTTATCTTGTTCGTTCAGTCAAGCTAATTAAACTTTTGGTGTGGTATTAAGTAGCAAGCATTGGAAAACAGTTGTAAAGAGCTAATGTACAGCTGGGATCTAGAAAGTGTCAACTGGTGTTTCACATGTGGCAGCAGGAGAAATGTCTCTCCTCCCCTAAAGGAGGAGGAAGGGTGATTCTGTGGGGACTTGCTGGAACATTTCTTGTGTATCAGTAGCAGCATAGACAGGACACCTGAATTCCCCCACCAACATTCTTCGTCAGAACTTTTTTCCCCATGAAATGTCGGGCCTTTCATGTATGTTCTCTAAAGCACTACTAAATCTGGATTGCATTGTCAGCCTTTGTAGTAGTGATGAAAAGGTTGTTTTGATATGACATCTTTACTGTGACCTTCCATTCTTCTGAAAATGTAGTCTTAAACCCATCTTTATAAAAAGCCAAGAAAGCCTCTTTTCTGAGCTTGTCTTTGAAAATAAATGTCCATTACTGAAGCTAGAAAGATAGTGTATTTCATTAATAGCAAGATGAATGAGTAAAAAATGTATTATTAACATCCTAGAATACTGAAATCTTGGAAGAGATCGTTTATTGTAGATATCTTTAATCATTCTAGTAATGTTCCTATCTTCTTAATGATGAATTAGTTTCATCAAAAACAGTCTAATGGAATAGGGTACGTTTTCAATGTGGTGCCAAACCTTTCTTAGTAACACTGCATACTTACCCTGTACATATCAGCACTGAAAGCTAATAGTTTCTTTCTCTTTCAGTGCACAGGAGCTGTAAACAAAAATAACAGAGGAACACAACTGATGTTAGCATGTAATTTATTTTTTTCTTTCATGGATCTTTTTGTGTTTACATTCCAAACTGGATCTAACAGCCGAGTTGAACATGTTTGGGATGCTGAAAAGATAAGCTGCTGCAGGAAATACTATTTAACAATATAGATCCCAATTTACACCTTTGCAGGCTTGTTGAAGAACAGTGATCATTAAACATTGAAAGAACGGTGACAATTACTTCTGAAAGCTTATACCGTTACTCATAGTAACAATATATTTGTATGTTTAGAATAATTTCATTAATTTTTATTTTTAGTATGGCAGAAAAATTTGAGAGGTGTCAAGGTAAAAGGGCACTTTCCAGAGTATTTCTCATTGGGAAGGAATGATTTGGTCAGCATGGGTTGTCTGACCCATTTACTGTCTCACTCCACCCAGTTTGTATTCAGCTGGTAAGAGGACGAATGAGCAAAATTAACTAGTCTGAAATCTGCAATGCAGAAGGAATGTCACCAGTTTTATTTCCATGGGATTAAGTCCTTCAGCAGGGACTATGGTTTACCTGCTGTAGTATAATGACATAGAAACCATACATGGCTGCTGCTTTTTTTTTTTTTAAGTCTATCATAAATCTCCCCATAATTTGCTGGAAAATGATACGCTACTCTGAGTTTTCTCTCATTCCAAATCCTGATAATCCCTCTTTAGTGTGAGTCACTGTGAACATCCCACAGCATTTTTATCAGTTTTCTGACTATTCAGTTTATTTTTCAAAAACAATTTAAAACAAGTAAAAATTTCTCATGGGATTAGTCCCCCCCAAGTTTTCCATATCTTACTTTGGATATGCCAGAATATTTGGAAAGAGAAGCTGTTGCCATTGGAACATATTCTTTCAGCTCTGATTTCCAGAGTCTGCTTCATGTTCAGGTAATCAGCCATGTTTGAAGTCTTACTCCTCTTCTTTACTCTTAGGTGTAGTTGCTACTTTACTCTCTCTTAAGAGTGGTGCTTTCTGACAGGACTCTCACCATCAGGATCCATACTAGCATACCAAGGCAGTCACCCCATACTTTGTACCTCCATGAGGTAATCTCTTGCTTCTTATTAATCTCCAGAGTGCATTTGTATATTACTCTGATGCTTCATTTTCAGTGGAAATTATGTAGAAGTTTGAGCCGATATTCATTTTTGTCAGTTTCTCTTGATTAGGGAACAGTAAGGCCCTAAACTCCTGACCTCCTCAAGGGTTCAGATCATCATCTCTGGAGTTTCAGGCAGCACTCGCCTACTTCTGTATGGAGAAGACAAGCACTACTTTGAAGTATTTAATGTATTTGTTCATTGGGGTTTTTTACATGTCTTCTAATGATATGGATGGGCAGTGGTATACCAAAGAATTGGCATGCTCGGGAATAAAGTCTATGCTGTGGTTTATAGAAACATGTAAATGATATTGTCCTTAAATGCACTATTATTTATGACTGCATGTTGCACATGAAACATGTAGTGTTTCATACCTAACACTATAATCATTGCAGTGAACACTGAACTGGAAATCATAATTGAATTCTATGACATTTCATTTTTCAATCTACAAGAAATTTTTGCTTGTAGCTTCCATTTCATAAATGGCAGATAATCTGATAGTATTTTGTAGATCTTTACCTCCAGCGATGCACTGCAGCATTGAAGTAAACCCTTTTTTTTTTTGTAAAAGGCCAATTTAAATCTAATTATTCAGTATTCTGCAGTCTCTAATAATACCACAGTGTTTATACCGTTACTGTGGAAAGCTGCAGCATTACAACAGTAGAAGCCATCAGATCTTACCTCTATAAGCAAGTGGCCATGTGCTTTTCAGAAAATTCTTTACTGGAGAAAGCTTTTTCTCAGACAAGATTCTTTTTCAGCCCCTTCACACCTATGTAAAATATCAGGATAGTTTCATTGGTGTGTAAAGGTCAAAGGCTCTGTAGCAAATCTCAAAGCATTTGTGCATGCCTCATTAGATGTAGTGACCTCTAACTGCAATAGAACTCTATCGAGGATTGTTCCTGGAGATCAGAGGAATACCATTTTGTTATTTTTTTCCTTCTTTTAAATAAATGAAAGTGTAACACTTCAAATTTGTTCTCCTAATATATTTTCAAAATATAGCTCCAAAACTGGAAGCAAATAAATTACATTTGCCTTAATTTTTAATTAGCTGAAAGTCATTACTGCAAATTGTGTCTTCCATTGCAAAATAAAATAGTCAACTGCCAGGCCTGAAATAATTAAGCGATATATTATAATTAAGCAATTTAATTTTGATTTAATTATGATATATCATACAACTTTTCTTCTGATTTAACTGACATTCATTGACAAGATGCTATAATATAAAACAGCACTAATGTTTACAGCTGATGGCTCTGCATGTTTTACTTCATAGTATTTGGCATTCTTCAGAGCATATGGAAAAACTCTTCTAGTCTGGAATAGCTGGCGCGTTACTTATACTACCCAAATAATGCACTAGATGTTTTTCCCAACTGTTATTTTGGGAGGCAAGTGGGGAAGTCATGGCAGACATCGGACTTGAGCCAAAGTTCATGGATATTAACTGGAATCTTTCCATTGATTTCAGTCTACTTTAGATAGTGAACTGCTCCTATGTAGCCACAGGCAAATAGATAAGACGGCATGCTTATAAAATATTTATGGAGCTGTATCATATACATGTTCTGTGTCAACATCAACATGATTTTCTATTAGACTGGAGACTGTAAGGGCAAAGGCAGAAGCAATGGGCAGGCGGGGAATACCACTTCATTCAGTGCTACATCAATAAAATTGCTGCAAAATATCCACCAAATTGTTTCTTCAGAACAAGGCCAACCCCCTGTTTAGTTAAAATCTTTTTCATTGGTTGACAGTATCGGAGAATGGTTTGTATTCCATAGTACACTTGTGCGCAAACCCCTGTTTAATGACAAGAATGGTGAGGGTGGTTTCAGAAGGTTCAATCTGCCTGCAGTCAGGTCTGTGCCTGCAGGTCTTCATGACTGCAGGCTTGTAGAAGTAGAGTTGAAGGATGAAAAGCCAGTTCTCAACTTGATCTGGTGATCTGAGCACTCTTAGCAACATCCATGAAAAGAGTCATGTAAGGCAGGGAAGCTCATGATTCATCATGTTGCATGCAGTCAGATGCTCTTATGCCCCTTTAATTTTGATGTGTTGCCTTTTTTCCCCTATGATGATGTTTAAATTTCTCTGCAAAAAGTCAAAGGTCACATGTCTGTGGGCCTGAGAGCAATTGTACACTCAGAGCAATAATTAATATTTGTTATCTCTCAGATCCTTTCTGCCTCTGGTTTTATGAAGAAAAACAGAATGATTATTCAGATCAGTGATATTTGGGATGCTCTAGAAAATCAGAACAATCTGTTCACAACCATTATAAAGATTTCAGCCAACCTTTTTGTGATATTGAAATTGCTTTCTGCATGTCATCTTGCCTTCACTCACTCAAAATTCTTTGCTTTGTAACTGAGGTGGGTTCACCCCAGCTGGACATCAGGTGCCCACCAAAGCCACCCTATCACTCCCCTCCTCAGCTGGACAAGGGAGAGAAAATATAATGAAAGGCTCGAGGGTTGAGGTAAGGGCAGGGAGAGATCGCTCACCCATTACTGTCATGAGCAAAATGTATTCAGACTGGGGAAATTAGCTTAATTTATTACCAATCAAATCAGAGTTGTATAACGTGAAATAAAAACTCCATCTTAAAACACCTTCCCCCCACCCCTCCCTTCTCCCCAGGCTCAACTTCAGTCCCCATCTCTCTCCCCGCTCCCCTCCCCGCAGCGGTGCAGAGGACGGGCAGTGGGGGCTGCGGTCGGTCCATCCCACGCTGTCTCTGCTGCTCCTTCCTCCGCAGGGGGAGGCTCCTCACACTCTGCCCCTGCCCCAGCCTGGGCTCCCTCCCACGGGGCGCAGCCCTTCAGGCACAGGCTGCTCCAGCCTGGGTCCCCCGCGGGGTCACCAGCCCGGCCAGCAAACCTGCCCCAGCCGGGGCTCCTCTGCCCACGGGGCCACAGGTCCTGCCAGGAGCCGGCTCCAGCCTGGGCTTCCCACGGGTCACAGCCCCCTCTGGGCATCCACCTGCTCCGGCGTGGGGTCCTCCGTGGGCTGCAGGTGGGGATCTGTTCTGCCATGGACCTCCGTGGGCTGCAGGTGGGGATCTGCTGCACCGTGGAGCTCCATGGCTGAGGGGCACAGCCTGCCCCACCACGGGCTTCACCGTGGGCTGCAGGGGAATCTGCTCCGGCACCTCTCACATATTCTACTGCTCTCTCTCCACTGCTATTCCACCCAGGGTTTGTTGTTTTTTTTTTAACTCCTTCTTGAATACATTATCCCAGAGACACTACCACTGTCGCTGATGGTCTCAGCCTTGGCCAGCAGCAGGTCCATCTTGGAGCCAGCTGGCATTGGCGCCATCAGGCATTGGGCATCTAGCAGCTTCTCACAGAAGCCACCCCTTTTGCCCCCCTGCTACCAAAACCTTGGCACACAAACCCAGTACAATAGCATACACTCAAGTAAAGTTTTTGTAAAATGCCCACTATTGAACATGAAATAAAAATACACTGTTGTGGGATTATGTTTGTGACAGCCTCTCATATATTTCAGTATAGCTGCATGTAGACACCCTACAGATGTCATAGCTTCATGAATACACCAATGAGACATCTGAATAATTTAATAGAACATTGTCAGTAGCAAATGTCACACGAAAAAGCTGGACAGAAAATTGCGTTCAATAAGTGAAGATAAAAATGGATTCAAATAAATTTCTATTTAATGTACAACATGTTTATAATAGTAAAACATTAGTTATTACTTTGACAGGAAATCTTGAAGTGTTTTCATTATATCCTTATCACTTCATTTATTTTATATAGAAACTTTGGCTATGAACCACACCTTTGTAACTCCTAGAGAAAAATAATTCTGTAAGTACACTGTGAAATTTGCACATAGGGAGCAGTTATTAACCAATTTGCTTATAATTTCAAAATTGAAGAGCAAAACGTAATTCTTCATGACAGTTTTATATGGATTTCGAGATTTCAAATTCAGCAGTTCAAAATGTGACACCATTGGAAAAGAATCCTAAGCAATAAAATTATTCTGGCTGAAATTAACCCTGCAAAAAGACTTTTCTCTCTTGTCTAATAAATATTTTATGAAGAACATGAAGCAGTATGCTCATGGAGTCATATTTACTCAGTAAGCATGAGCACCAAGTCATATCCTACCTATTTAGTCTTTTATTTATAAGAGATCCATTTCAATGATATAAATATTATCTTTTGAGTCTTTGTTGTGTTTGTTTTTTTTATTCCAACAGCTTACCTAGGGGTTAAAATGGTGAGTGAAAGTCATCATGAGGCCCTGGCAGCACCACCAGCTACCACAGTAGCAGCAGCTCCTCCAAGTAATGTCACTGAGCCAGCCAGTCCCGGAGGAGGAGGAGGAAAAGAAGATGCATTTTCTAAGTTAAAAGAAAAGTTCATGAATGAACTGAACAAAATTCCACGTAAGTAAAACTTTATTAGTTAAAAAGCTTCTGTTGGCAAGTTAGATTTAAATTGACATTTTCTTCTTTGCTGTTTGTTTAGACAGCATACTCAATGTTTTCTACTCAAAACTAGAAAAATCCGAAGATAAACCTGGTTTTAGTAAGCTACTCAAAATTAATTGCAGTAGAAAAAATAGGGTCAAACTCACATCTAATTTGCGTCTGTTCTTGATATGTCAGATTGCCTTGGTAACTTTTACTGATGAATTATTGCTAAATCATCAAAACTGGAGTGACAGAACTTCACAGTGGCCATGGGACCAATAAGCAAAATATATTCTCAAAGTAACACTTAGGAGTTTATGTTTATGAAAAATGTGTGTGGGAGTATTACCTTAAAGCAGAATTTGTCCAGAACTCATAAATACTGAGAAAACAAGAAAACTGTATCTTTGGGGATTAAAAAATGCAGAAAAAGTAGGAAAATGTCTTTTTAACAAGAAAATATCTCTAATACATCATTAACATATGAAGATCGCCATGCTTTTCCCACTCAGTAATTCTGTTAGATCAGCCATTGAACATTGTTTGTATAAGTTCCCGTACCCATGCAGAATACTTTAAAGTATACTAATGTATATTTCTATGAAGTCAATAGGAATAAAGCCAGCAGGATTCTTTTGGCCTGTGCTAGAAAGTATTGTTTCAAAGTTGAGGCCTCCATTTCCTCACATTTGTAAAAAAAATATATAAGCATTAGCACTTTGCTATTGTTTATGATAATACTAGGGTCCTTGAACCTATTTGATATGGTTTAGTGTACATACACTGGTATTAAATATACAACTAATTCAACATCGTCGATGTGATTTCATATAATAAAGAAAAAATCCTTTTCATTACTGACAGAAAAATTACCTAACGATACAAGCAGATAATTTTGGCACTTTTGCAGACATGAAGGGGAAGGCTGTATGTGTGTGTGTGTTTTAGTAGCAGGCATTAGAGTGTTATTCAATCTTTAATAATTTTTAGTTCAGAAGAACAAGTAAATTTAATATTTTCAGGGAAGTATTTTAACATATGTAAGAGTTCTCATTTTTAGGTTATCATTTATGTAAAGAAATGTTGTGCAACTGATAAAGATAGATAACAAATTAGAATATTAATCGATTTTTTATCTCTGAAATAGATCTTGGCAATCTGGCAGATGCCGTTTTTGCAAAATTCATAGCAAACAGCTTTGTTCTGTCACTTGAAATTCTCACTTGCAAGAACAGAGGTGTTACAGTGGTAACAAGTCCGTATGTCATTAGTTTGGTAATCTGCACAGTCCGGTGCAGACCATACTGAAATGAAATTGCCTGATGATATCATGGGAAAAACAAAATTACAGGAAGAAAAAAGAACAGGAAACAAGAGAAGACAAGACATTGAGAGAGAAACAGTCAGCATTTGAGTTTTTAATTTTTAACTTACCATGCTATGTAAATGAGGTAGGTGACACTTTTATGTAGAGATCCTTTTATGTTTAAACTTTGATTTTAGCATAGCAAAGGAGTGAATGGTTTCTAATATGAGGAACTCTGTAATTAGTAGGTCTAGGAAAAGGTCTGTAGATAGAGAGGATTGAATGCACTGCTGCTTACTTTTTTAAAACAATAGTGAAAACAAGTGGAATGTCCAATCTGGAGAATCCTTCCACATCAGACTGAATACAACTTTGCTTTTTCTGTTCATGAAAACAAACAACACAAAAAAATAAAAGAACCTGCTATTACATAATGAAAATACTTAAATTTTCTGAGAAAAATGTACTAGGCCATAGGACAAGTCTTGTTTATTATGAAATATAGTATCTATAAAATATGGTACCTTATGCTGATAGCAAGACGAGAATATATTGCCCCCATTTTAGAAATCTGGACTATTATCCATGGTCATGCAGTAATTTTGTGGTGGAGTGGAGAAATCAGCCTGGGGTAGCTGCAGATCCCATGCCAATTGCCTGCTCTCCTTCTAGAGGCTGCAGATGTGATTGGATCTTCCCAGCACTTCCATCAAATACTGGGACTGTTTAACATGACATTCTGCTGTGTATATTTTCTTTTTTTAATTTTACCACTTCAAGAAGAAAGTTGAACTTTCATTGTACTACAAAGGGGTAAAGGGCGTGGATGTGGATTTTTTTCCAAATATTTAAATATGAAATAGTGCCATTGACATGTTGGAGCATTTTATATCCCAAATAGTTTTTGTTTTCCACCAATAACAAATCCTTCATGAATGGATTGTAATTGACAGGTCTGTATGTGTTTGTCATTTATAAACTAACACAACAGATCATTAAATAAGTTTAAGTAGGCTGTCTCCAAAATATTGGGGGCAGGAGGGAAGAGGAGACCTCATTTCCCTGTCAGAAGGTTATAGCATTTCCTTACTATTTGTTCGGTTTATGTCAGCAGGGAGTTGTTAGCGAGATGTTGCTAGCCTATTACAAAGCTGAGGATTTAATTGTGGTAGAAAAGTTGTCAGACCTTACCTTTTACAGATGGTTGCAAGTTCTATGAAAATCTCTTCTAAAACAGAGCAGAATGTACATTTGTTCCAACCAAATCATTTTTATAGTGCCTTTCTGGGAATTTCTTGCTGTGTGAGAGTAAATAAATATGGTGAACGGACCCCAATGGGACAGCATAGATACTTGGGTCTAAGAATATTTTGAAGATCATGGACCAGGTTTTTCCTCTGGTAAATTCAAACTGGAGACGTGACACGGAGTCTTACACATGGCAGAGGATTGATGTAGTCAGCAAGTTCTCTAATCTTTCCAGATCAGTAACAAGCCTGTTTTCTAGTTTCTGTACTTTCTCATTTAAAAATTGCAAAGGTCTCGTGTTCATCCCCACCTGACAGAGGAGGCTTTGAAGCTCAGTAGTAACTGCAAGAGGATTTTTTTTCCAGTGCTCTGTTGTCTGTATGCAAAAGAAGTAAGTAAATGTTTG
Organism: Falco biarmicus; assembly: GCF_023638135.1. NCBI lineage: Eukaryota > Metazoa > Chordata > Aves > Falconiformes > Falconidae > Falco > Falco biarmicus. The sequence continues at coordinate 31,521,609 of NC_079292.1, read as the reverse complement.
AGTTGCCTCTGCCTAAGATGTCTGCATATGGAAAACAAGCCATCGTGATTTAATGGATGTATAACAGGATAGAATATACCCATATTGTGGAAGAACTTGCCTGCAATCAACTTGGTTTGAGTGATAAAAAAGCTGAGCTGTAGTAGGGTCTAATTTCTATATGGTCTTCTCTTTCTGTTCTTTCATAGAAATTACATAACAAGTCGTGCTTATATAAAAAAAAAAACATTCAAATAGAGGAGTACATGATAGTGAAAATAAAGGTACAGCAAACTACACCCAGCTGGATAAATACTGTTCCTCCTTTGTGGCTTATCATAGAACAGTCATCTTGTTTTAAAACACACAGAAATCACAAGTCAAATAGTCTAGACATACTTTAATAATAATCAGGATTCCCAATAAGATTTCACTTTGCAAAACTGAAAGATAAGGTCTGTGCAACTTAAATTATCCTGATGTTTCCTCCTGTAATATATGCACCAGAGCAGTTTTATTTTCTTGAAATAGATGAATTTAATAGAATGAGGAAATAAAAGTTCCAAGAAGGAGAAAGGGCCCATTTTTATTAGTATATGTTTACTTCAAGAGTAGTGATGCAGTGTGTAAACTTGGTTACAATTTTTATTGATATGAGCAAAAATTCTGTTTTTTTCATTGATTATATCACTTTTAAATAGAACATAGTCCACATTTTGTGGTAGGAGAGTGTAGGCTTCCAAAAGCACACAAATCATTCAGAATGGTGATGTCTTAACATATATTTCAGTCTGGATAAAGCATGTGTGATCATTTTATTACAATGAGTCATACAATTAAAGTGCAAGAATCCTGTAAAGTTACTGAGGCATAACTGAAGATTTTTTTTCTCTGTTATGTAAATCCCTGCATTTTGGTTGTGAGTGCCTGATTTGCATAATCACAGTATAGTTGTTTTCCCATAACTGCACTGTGTATAAAAGTTACTCTATCTTAATTGGTTCTTATACATTCTATCCCAATTTATCTTTAATCTGCAGAATTTTTAAGCTGTTTACCAGAAGGAGAAAAAAGGGACCATCTCTGCTTTTACACTTTGCATTTTAACCATGGTAATTCCAACACCTGAGGAAGGGGGTAAACCAAAGCAGATCAAATGACACTTAACACTTCCAAAACCAAAATTGCATTAAAAGACTTCATAAAATACATTGATCCTTTCCTTTCTTCCTCTCACTGCTCTTCCATCTGGGCCTTTGTCTACAGGCTAGGAAAATATCTGCCATACATTTACAGGAAGCGAGTTTTAGCAAGACTATGGGAAAGCAAGAGAGCAACAGCTGTTGGAGGGAGGCTTTAAATGTCAAGATACTGGTACTAACAGCACACAAACAAAACATCGGTTAGCATTAGTTTACTTAATAAGCATCTTTGTAAAAGCAAAGTGATCTTGATGTTTCCTAGGAACACATTCCTGTATGAACAGAGGACCTCATTCTGCAGCAAGGTAAAAAAAATAGCAAAAATCCCATAAAATTCCAGCATACATCTGACTGAATAATGATATGCGGTTAATGATTCTGGTATAATCTTGAATAGCTGGAATGCCTAAATGGATCGAATGCAAGACACTACAATTACCTCTTAAATGCGAAGTTATTGCAGTATTTCTAATGCTTTTTGCTGCCTTACATTGTAATTGGATAAACAGTTACATTTCTATACCAACCTTATTCTGAACTGTTTGGCTGGCTTGCAACTCCATTTGGCCTCAGTAGCAGGTACTCAAAAGCCCTAAATTTGATTCATCATGCGCAACTGGCAATAATCCCCCAAACCAGGAGCTCAAAACTGTGTGACGATTTAGGCTGCAACTGATGTTCTGTGCAGACTTTTTTCAAGTTCTGTTAGCAGATACTCAGAGGAAGGTGTATTTCCCTCTCCTTGGCTTAGTGAGTAACTTTTAAACAAAATGGGACTGGAAGTTGTAGCAGGAACTATAATAAAAAATGTGAAAATAGCTGTAAGACTCCAGTCTGGCTTAATTCAAAATAATAGCTTATTAAGCTGAGGTACAGAGTTGTAAATATATTTGGGTAAATTAGCAAATAAAATAATTCTGGATTTCTGTTTAGCCATTTACGTTAAAGTTTCAGCGTTCAGCAGTCATCCTAGACACACCTAATCTTTTCCTTCTCCCTGCTGTTCTCTGCTGTTCTGCCTTTCTGCCTTTCTTGATTGACCACCTGAGGTTGTATTAAGAGTTCTTATTACCCTCTATAAATGGCAGTAAACTTAATTTCTTAATTTTTTATTCTTCTTTGGCATCAAGATTATCAAGGAGAGATGTTATTGAATTTTGTCTATTATTAGAAAATTGAGGACTTTGTGCATAGGGTCTTTCTGAAACTGAAGATTTATGGAGCTGCCAGCTTGATCATTTGCAGAAAATAAATTCAGGCTGTTCATTTCACTGCTTCTCCTAATAGTTCCTGGAGTACAGGTACCACTGGCACGGGGAGGAAAGGGCACATTCTTTTCCAAGTTCATAAAAAAGAATAAAAATGCTTATAATAGAACACTTTCAGATTTCAAAACTGGATTACTAGAGAAAGAGAAATACCATAAAATCAGAATAAAGTTCTCAGCAATAGCTTTTATTTCTATTTCCATGCCACATACCCATGTTAGTCACTGCCTAAGATCTTAGCTTAGCTGGGAAAAAATTGAGTCTCTGTTTCAGAGACCTTTGTGTCTAATTATAAGGCAGGTAATAGGTGCCTGCCTGCCTGCAGAAAATGAGGACTAAGTGTGTGTATGTTCATAGATATGTGTACACAAATATATTTGTCGATACAATAAGCAGTGATCTCATCTTAGCAGCAGTCTGAGACTGGGAAACTCCATTTAGGTATGCTGGCAAAGAGTACTTGTAAGGAGAGATTTAGAGGAGAATAAAGAAATAAGTTTATTGACGTTCAGGAAAGACTGAAGGACAGTGCTGGAGGAAGTGGGAAGGCATGAATTCAAGTCTTCTTGTTTCCCTTACTATCATCAAACCATTGGCAGTCACTCATGCCAGGCAAATACATGCAGCTTTACACTGGGAAAGAAACAGGAAATCAGAAATAAAGATTTATTTTGGAACACAGAACAAGTACAAGAAAAGAGCTATTACAGTACAATAATAGAGGGGAGGAAATCATTATTTCTAAATATAGCAATTTCAATGCAAATCTCAGATTAGTCTATTTTCTCCCTGAATGCCCTAGTCCCAGAGTTCAGTGGTTACATGATAACTTCAGCATTATTTTTTTTCATTAAATAAAAGTTTCTAGACACCTGCTGGTAGGGAAAAGCTTGAAAATACTGCCCACACACATCCAGAAGAAGAAAAATCATGAGACAAAGAAAACAAGGCAACTCTGTTATTTTATAAACTCATAATATGAAAATACCTTCATTATTTTTAGGGGCCAGAATATTCTGAATGCTTGGAATTAGGAGTACTGAAAATACAACTTTTAAATACAAAGTATCTAAATAGATGCTGAGGGGTGAAAGAATAGAAGTGAAAAACTCATGAAACAGAACATGGATGAAAATCTTTGTCTGGAAAGAATAGCACGTAGTCTGAGATCCTGCTGAATTACACTCTGTTGATATTTTAATGATTGATTTTTCATGAAGAAAATTTTTAGTCCATGAGTTATTTTCATATGCCATCTGATAGGCTCCCCTTTACATGTCCTGTATTTAAACTGTGACAGCTGCCGGTTTGATCCTCATACAGGACTGAGCTAGGAACCTCAGGCTGTTAGAAGTACAAGCTGCTCCAGCATGACCCAGAAGTGCTGCTGCAGACTGTAGCTGGACCCAGCAGCAGCAAGCACCCATGCTTGCCAGCAGGTTACACATCTCCTCCAAAGCAAGCTCAGCCCACACATCTGAAGCACTTAGTCTGAGGGAGGACCCTATTCATATGCTGGCCATTATCTTGGCTCCTTGGACACATCGTGGAGGAGGAAAGGAGAAATCAGAAGAGCGAACTCCTGCCACTTGAAGCAGAGCACCAGCTGCAGCACCCTCTGTCCCCAGCACAGGGGAAGCCCATCACATGCTAAACCCATGCCCTTTTCTGCAGCACCTTGAGAATGCACTGTCCCTTCTGAAAGCAAACACTGTCTCTTAGCCAGTAGCACACTGGGAGCGTAGCCACAGCATCAAACAGAATTATACATTATTGATTACATGTGCCTGAAACATTGTTTTCAGTAACAGCAGCTGGTTTTGAGTTGGGTAATCTGAAAGAAGGGGAAGTAGAAGCAAGTTCTGTAAAATACATAATGCATTGAACGTTTCAGCAAAACATAAGAAAACAAAAAAACCCCATTCAGATTAACTTTTACAGCCATGGGAATCAAATTCATCTATAGCAGAAACAGGGGTGAGCACCTACTTTTGGCTTGGTGACAGGGTTTAACAAGGGGTGCCAGAGTACCCCCAAGGGTCTTCGCTAGCATATCACTATGATTATTATTTTATATGTTACAACAACTCTAGTAGGTATTTTATTGTACTATAGATATGTCAAGTTGTGCGAGTGCCTTATAAATTGAGTAGAGAATTCAATTTACAAGCAGAGAACAGAACATGGTTGCTGGCTTCCTTTCAGTACTGGGAATGTATCTTAAAATTTCATTACTTTGTGTGAGGGAAAGTGCACTAAAATGTTTACCTGCATAAAATGAACACAATCTTTGCTAGTCTTTTCCAAACTTACCTGCACATGAAGTGTCTACAGAACTTACCCATTATCTGTAGTAATTCAGTTTGTAATCTTGCTCTGAAAATGAAAGTTCATGGAACAATTATTCTGAACTTAAAATTGAGAATACATTTGATTCTCAGCAGCGTACTGCATGAAAAAAAAACAAAAAAAAAAACCCAAAAAAACACTTGGGACCTTGGTTAATAGATGTGCTTTTAAAAAGTATGGTATAAATGGGCAATGAAAATGTAGAAATTACTGTTAAGATTGATGTTCCATCCTTACCTCAGCTACTTGTGCCTAGGCTCAGTGGCAAGCCAGAAGATACTCTCTTGCATTTTTATAAGAATCAAGAGCAGATAATGAAGCCTCTGTTATTCTGAGGCACTGTTATAAGCTGGCACAGCTGAAGAACAGAGTCTCATTCTTTCTTGTTATTGTTAACTATTTGACTTAGAACTAGATGAGTTTGCTGCTGAGAATTATCCAAACTAAGGTCTTCCCTGGGAGATTAAAATATATAATACCTTCCTTATTTTGGTTGATAGATGGTTTTTAAAGTATTTAAACTTTTTTAAAGAGGCAATAATTCCTTTATTGATATATGAAGTGTTTAAGATATCTAATCATCAATGCCAGATTGCCAAGGTGGGTGAAATACTAAGCCACTGAAAACCAATGGGAGCTTTCAGGAATGCTGTAGGTCCATAGCATCCTTTCTTGAATTCTTTTTATCTTTTTAAGTCTTGGCTTGTATTTCAAGCAAGACCTGGAACTGGTCTAGGTCTGAAAATCTCTACTGCTTCCAGAACATGCAGCCAGTTTGCAAGAGCTGTGGAGGTGGCCTCAAGAAGGAGCTTGGTATTGGGTAGGCTTTGCTCTGACTCCACAGAAGTAAGCTGCGCTGCTGAACTTGAATGACTGCCTCATGAAGGCTGAGTTCCAGCTGGCAGCTGAGTGAGCCATCTGCCTGCTCCTGTGCAGGTTTCTGAATCTGACTCTAATCTTAATTATCAACTGGAGCCAGAGCTCCCTGATTTGCTCACAGCCCCTATATCATCTGGGGGCATGTTTCAGTACTATAGCTGGCACTGCTTCCCGGTTGCAGTGAGAGCTGCCAAAATGAAAGATGAGGTTTGTCCTTTCAAATGGGAAAGGCATTTCAACCCACATCTAAAAAGGAGGTCCAGAAATTCTCAGGGTTTCTACACTCTAACTTTTAGGAACCAGGCTCTGGGAGACAAGTTCACAAATTTGAGTTAAATGCCTTTGTTCTCTTCAGAACAACACAGAAACAGGAGGCCCAGGTTTATCAAGAAGGAAAAACTGGAGGGAGATGTGACTGAAATGGTACTGGTCACACAGACTTCGATATCTAGGAAGAGTCCTAGGTTAGGCCCTTATAACAAACAGAGTCACAACCTGAAAACAATTTCCCTGGACTTAGAGACCTGGTTTCTCTCACTTTAGTGGTTTCACTGTTCTGTCAATGTACAATCTGATGAAGACCAAGGGAGCTCACTGGACCAAAGACCTGGCTGAAGGACAGCATATGCATTTTGCTGTGAAATGCCATTGGACAAAATAAGCAAATAACACTGGGTATTTAGGGCTCCTTACTCTTAAACAAAAGTCCCACACTAGGCTAGAGTAGACACCATGAATCCTGCATTTCTTTCCTCACTATTCCTGCAGGAAAGGCAGATCCAAGTTAGTTTTCCAGCTTGATCCTTTGATCTCCTTTAGTCTCAAGAAGACCAGGAACTCAGGTGTTTTAGGCTGCAGCCTGAATGATACTCCTCAACCTTTGCTGGCAATTCCCATGTTGCCAGTTTGAAGCAGCCACACAAACTATTTCTTTGACACAGTGAAGTAGAGGTGGCAGTCCCCTGAAGAAGAAGGGAGAAGGATTATCCCAAGCTGGTGAGCTGCTAATAGGATTGAAAGTCATTTCCACATGAGGAGTTTTCTCACCCTGGAGCTGTGTCAGGACCATCCCCCATATGGCTGTACCCCAATGGAAAGGAAACCTCCAGGTCTAAGACACAGTTTATAGAGAGGCAATATATTCTTCATGCAGTCAACAGTGTTGATAATAATTTTTGTACCTTTCTTACAGATATTATGTTCCTTCCTTACCAGAGTTCATTGGCTTTTCTGTTTGCCTTCTGTGGTATTTCATTTATGTATTTATTAACACTTTTCTCCTAGCCAGAGCTCACATGAAAGTTGGCATAAACAATATACTTGTTAACCCAACATTCAGACTTGTTTCTTCTTTAGGTTTGAAACCTCACTTCTTCTCCGAAGCCAACTATTTTATCATGTTTTCTAAGACCTCAGTACCTAATTTTCAGCAAGCACGTGCTCTGAGCTGGAATACAGCATTTCAGGTCTCAGCCCCGAAGTCAGTTTCTTGTTTGTAATATGCCATGGGTGCAGATTTACCTGCAGAGGAAGATAAAGCAAGCTTACTATTCATAAATTTCAGTCTAGCATACCATTTTAGATTACAACTCAGTGATGGTAATCACTTTATAGGAATCTGTTCCAGAATACAAATTTCTAAACTCTCTTACCTCATGACATATTTATTGATGAGTTGTATGTCCTAGGACAGTGAGGTGGCCAAGGCAACAGAAAATATTATGAGGGTTGGAGAGGACCAGTGGACAAACAAGAAAGCTTAACGTTACCTGAACTCAGGGCATAATATTAACAATGATAACATAGCATAAAAATTGTCAAAATTGACTTGACTGTTCTGGAACAGCCATGCATTTATTCAACAGTGATTGTGTGGTACAAAAATACCTATGCACACTGCTTTTCTTGATATAAATACAGGTATGTCGGAAGAGGAAAACCATTTACAAAAATCTTTTTTCTTCTATTCTGTTAATGCATTAACTAAAGTGTTTACACTGTTGAACGTCCATGATTTGCAGCAGCTCACTTTGCTAGGAACCTGCTGACAGCTGGGCTTTGATTCTGCAAAGTCCGTGGATTTGTCCAATACCCTACTACTTCTCATTGACACCTAGAATAACAAAACTACCTGTAATGCTATAATGATAACATCAAGAAGCATTTTTATGATGTTGAACTGAATGTTTACCCCAGTAATTCCTGGTAGAAAAGGACTCTTTAAAAACAAACAGCTAGTCCCCTAAGTTCTGTCCGCATTAGGTACAATAATCTTTGATACCAAATCTCTGATGGCATGGCAATGCTAGCTGAACCCTGCAGTGCAGAATGAGTGCAAATTGATGAACAGTTTTTTTCTTTTTTTTAAGTATTTTCCTTGACTGACCTACACCACTCCTGTAGATAACCTAAAAGGCAACAGAAGTACATTCAAACTTGATACAGCCACACAAGTTAAACATGGGTTTGCAGGCTAAATTCAGGTACTGAAATGATACACAGCAGATTTTAGAATTTCAAAAGGTTTAATCCAGTAAAGTATTTAAACATGTACTAACCTTTAAGGTCCTGAATAGTGCATCAAATTAAATTTGTTACACACAAGTGGTTTGGAGGATCAAGACTGTAAACACATTTCTAATACACGGTGCAATTTACCTGATGAACTGCTACATTAATTCATATTTAAATGTAAATTAATTATACTTTAGCTATGGTTATTTTTAAAGTTTGTAACTCTGCAAGTGATGTAATTTTAGAGACATGTACCACACACATGTATAGTGGTAGTAGCAAATTTCTTTTCAGACCTTCATAAATATCAGTGTAATTTTTTTACCTTCCATTTCATTTTAGTAGGCTGCTTGCTGAGAGTTGTACCCTTTTTTCTCACATGGCTTATTATCACAACACACATTTTCATGATCGTTGTCAAAAAAAGACAGCATTTAGGGCAGTTGTTTAGTTTAAATGATCAGTAGAGTGCTACTTTGAGATCATTTGGGATGGGGGGGCGCTGAAATTTTCCAATGGAAGCTGCTGGAAGAATGTAATTACCTCACTTGGGATTTCAGCCAAGCCTGCAAACATCCAATTTCCACACAAGTGATTGAGGTTCTTTCCATTTAGTTTAATGAGAGTTGGATGGGGCTGTAAGGCATTACAATCCTTTTGGGAAAATCCCAGGGGATCTTTTATCACCACAAAAGCTGAGGACATTGGTTTTATGCTTCTTCCAAAGTAGAGCAGCCCTTGCATCAGTGTGTCTCCATGGCTGTTCCCCAGCATCACTGGCTCAGGGGGAAGCAGGCCACCACGGTGCCGCTTTCTGTGCTGGAGAGGGATCCAGGATAGTGGCAGATTATGTTGTTTAGCTTTCTTCTGGCTTTAGGTCATCCATGAGCTTTAATGAGTTGTTCAGCTCTTTGGTGGGTGTACTGGAGTGCTGTAGCAATGAGCAGGGAGCAGATGCGATGCCTCACTAATTCTTCCCTCCTTTCAGCTTCAGTGCTGAAAAGCATCTGAAAGTCATAATCAGACTATCACAGGGTTCAAGGCTTTCAGTAGCTAGACCACAGCAGTACTTTAGTCCTTGGAGACAAAATTATAGGATCACTTCTAATGCTACTGATAGTTCTCTGTTTGGGCAGACTTCTTTATTCTTTCCCCTGGTGTCAGCAGCCATTATAAAGTGCTAGGAGCATACATTGTATCAGTCATGTATGCTAAAATGGATCATTTTTAATAGATTGGCAAATGTTATAATGCCTCTCTGTTTCAAAGTTGATTTTGCCTTGGTTTGGTTTTTGTAGGAGGTAAAAAGAAGTTGTTAATACACTTAGGTCAACATAGGACTGAAATAAATCATGTCCATGCTTACAGTTGTTGGGAAGTGTACTTATCACCCAGTTCCCAAACTTAATGAGACTCTACCCAAATTGTGGGGGTGTTGAATTACAGCAGTTTGTTACTCATTCAGCATTGTCAGAATGAGGCTTGGAAGCCGTTAGGAGACTGAAGTGTCAGTGAGAATTCTTGATGTAGCAAAGCAATGCTGATATTCCCTGGTTTCCCACAATATTTTATGGGGCAAGGAAAATAAAGGGGTTTTGCATCAGTATTGTGTTGGTACTGACATTTGGGGAGTGGAGAACTGAGAGTTGTAAAATATCTATGTTGCTGTCCTGATGCTAGGTGAACTTAAAATTGCCTTTTCTAAGGTAAAAAAAAAAGTAAAATCAGTGATTCTTTCTCCAAGAAGGTACAATATTTGTTTCTACCAGAGACTTGACAATTAATGACAGTATATGTCTTCACAATCTCTATGTCAATAGGTCTGATGTTCTGAGAATTGCTATTACCAAGTATGTTGATGAGATATATGGCTTGTAAGCATTAGAGGTTGTGTCTGTGATCAGAAAGTGAATGATAACCAATCTGTGATCTAAAACTGCAGTTTTCACTGTCTCCCATCCACGGCCTCTTTTCCTTACTTTTTCCTGGTTCCCTCATCACACGGCACCTTCTCCTCCCATTTACTCTTCTTGCCTCTCCAGACAAAAAAAACAGTTTTGCCATGCTAAGACTTCCACAGGGAATACAGTTACAAGAAGAAAGAGGAAAATTAAAACCTCTGAGATTTTTGTTGACATATGGCTGAGGGAGGCATAAGGCTCCCTGCCAGTGCTAGTCTCTGCTCCGTTCTCCAGGCTGGCTGGCTGCCATAGGATACTTCTGATGAAAAAGAATAAATATAAAACAGTATTTCTCTACTTTTCCCTCTACTTCACACAAAGCTTGCTAAGAAGGAGTGAAAAGCATTCAGCTAACATTTTAGCAAAGCAAACTGAATACAGATGTTTGGTTTTTAGTAACTTTAAGACTAATGTACTGTAAAATTTATAGTTTTTTCTTGTCAGAGTGGCAGAAGTCATGAGGGTAGGACTAGCTGGTTTTTTTGCTCTAGACTAACAGAGCTCCTGTCAGTGGTTATTTGTTACCCCATAAATACGTTGAACACTGCTGCACTGAACCATGAACTGGAAACCCCATATCCCTGTTCAAGTGTTTTCTAACTGCTGCTACCTGTGCTACTAGTTGAACAAGAAACAATTTTGGAAGGAGAGTTAAGAGAGAATTGTGTTGCGTATGACCCTGTGATGTCAATGGCAGTCAGCAAAATTGTGTGTGACTTCAGATAAGGATCAACAATAGAGACAAGCCGGCATAAATTGCAGCTTTGCCAAGTTTAGAGAGAAGCCAAAGGGAAACTGCTTACAATGCTGTCTTCCTGAAGGTTGATTCCTGGCGTGAGCTGGCTCAACTTGAAGGCATGCAAGGCCAATCAAGTACTAGCCACTTGTAAGAGGTACGCCTGTCAGAAACTGCTCAAAATATAGTCTACATGTTGGCCATAATTAAAATACTCTGACTAGAGAGCTGTTTAATAGGATTTATTTTGGGGTGGTATTTTTAACTCTTCAGTGGTTTCATCTGCAGAAGTCACTGCAGAGATGTTCAATCTCTAAGCCCTCAGCTGTAAGGTAGATGGCATTTAGTTTTGCTCCAGGGAAGGTTTTCTTCTGTCAGCTTTACCATGATGTGCCTGAATAAATATAACTAGCTTCACTTGCTTTAGTGGAGTCTGCTGGGACAACACTGCCAACATAAGTTATTCATGATTTTGAATGGGTTGAGTACTAGTCACAGCACCTTCCAAGTGCACCAATAAAATACTACCTTCCAAGCTTACTGCATATTGCAGGTGATGGAGACAAAAACTTCATCCTTATTGAAGGACTATTTCACCATAACAATAAAATGTATTGGTCCATTTTAAATTCTGTCAACTGCATTTCTCATATAGTGTTCCTGTATGTAGCCATAACTTTGGCTCTGAAGCTCCATTGAAAAGGAGTATTGATGAGATCTTCCTTTTCCTCAGCTCAAGGACAGGCTCCTTACCTCCTAGCAGGTCCAGGAGTCTGTGACAAGTCTGATTAGAAACACTCAAACCATCATCTCAAAATAAGCAGAAGTTATTCACTAGTTTCTGGAAACCCTTTTCGAGATTTCACCAAGTAAGTCCTAACTTTGCTGCACCGCAGAGTAATATGCTAGTCTCAGTGATCAGAAAGTAAGGCAAATATTCACAGATGTATTTCTGAGATTATTTGGGCAAATGATTTTTTTTTGCTGCATTCCTTGCTTATAGAAAATGTATCAAAGGCAGCACAGGGATAAGATTCAAATGTAATTAAACATTGTGCTCTCCAATACAGTCAAGTTTTAAGTCTAGAATAAGTTAAAAACTTTGCATCAGGTACCTTTTATTGTTTTTAAAATTAATATCTATCTTACTGTATGCTTACAATTCTATATTTATGGTGGCTTAAAACTTTGTGCTGAATTAAAGGTAATTCACAGGTGGCTGAGTCATAGTAAGGCCTTCATACATTAGAGAAGCAGTTTGTCTTCTGGATACTATATATTGAGCAAATACAGGAAAAGCATAATCAAATACAGAATGATAGTAAAGATAATTTAAAAATATACATACCATGAATAATGACTAGTTAGTAAATTAAATAATAAAGAATAAAACAAGTAAATGCAATGTCATTAATGCAATGTATATACAGCCACATTTGTACCACACTCGTAACATGTCCAAATTGCACTGAAACCAAAACATGATGTAAAAATAACAACATATTTGACAGTGTCCTTTTCATTCCTTAGGAAATGTATGATACCATGATAAAATACAACATCAAGAAAGTCTAGATAGGAATAGAATTTCCCTCATATAAAGTTAAATGCTTTTCATTTTGAACTTTTATTTGTGTAACATACTTAGGAGAAAGAAAACACAATTTTTTTGAAGTCTCCATTACCCTAAGGCTCTTTAGTGTAGTGCACGGTACTGTTAACCATCAGTGCACACATTCACAAAGGAGGATATTCATTCTGCCTTATGGGCCTCCGTGACAGCCTGTGAAGCCCGTAAACCTCACCTTAATATTAGTTTTGAATTATGACAGATGTCTCTTGCAAGCTTCTGCAATGGAGTAAATTTCACACTAGCATGTAGAAAAATACCATAAAAATGACTATTTGATTAGCAATTTCAGATTGACATTTCATTTGAAAATCAGTTATGACTTACCAAAATATCCTCTTTCTATGAATCACCACAACTTACCTTTCCTAGGTTAAAGGAATGCTGTCAAAAACTTGCAGTGCTTTTTTCCTCTGTATTACTAAGATCACCTCAAGACCTAATCCTACAAACATTGTTCAGCATAGTTTTGCTGAAGTTAATGGAACTATTTACAACTGAAAGGACTCAAATTAGAGCTCTACTTGTCCAGAAACATCAGTCAGCAAAGAAAATTACTTTAATGGGACAATTCTGAAAATTTTCATCATTTTTTATTTCTTTTTGATAACAGAGCCCTCTTATGTACATTTTTTCAAATAGCAGACCCAACTTTCACTATAGGACTTATGTGTCTTATCTATTTGCTCTCTACTTGGAGGTTGTATTTTCATTGTTGGAACTAGGGGCACTACACTGGGACTAAAGAAGGAAAGGGAAATGCTGACAGTGTTGTCACCAGTTTTATTTTGTAATAAAGATAGTTGCTAAGGCACTGTCATGAGAGAAGGAAGACCATGGCTTACATGTTAGCCTAGACAAGTTTAAACCCATGTATCTCACCCCATAGAGAAGAGAGCCCCATAGTTTAGATTGCATAGAGAATGCATTACTGGTCCCTCTCACTGAGGCTGATGCAGAAATCTTCCGTGCAAGACCCAGGGACTCGGGAACATTGTTCTGTGGGAGAAGTGGCTTAGCTTTTGTCTTCTGTGGAGTAAATAGCTCACTGCTTAGGGTATCAACCAAGAAAAGAGAAGTCTCCAGAGCTCTACTCTCAAGCTTATTTCAGTTTTTCTTATACTGAATATTTCATCTAAAACAGTAGGAAGTGTCAATTTGCTTGCCTTCTAGGATAGTGTAATTTCTACGGTATAGTTCTTGCATGCTTTCATTCCATAAATCTGTTCTAACACAAATTGTGGCCTGATGTGGATAATATCCCAGGAATATAGAGCCATGCCTGTCGCACAGAGTCAAGGACATACTGGAATTCAACATTTTTGCAATCTGGATATTACTAAATTCAACATTTAGTCAATCTAGTGAGCCTTGAAAAAGGAAGAAAGAAGAAAACCAATGAGCTCTGGAGAGTCCCTTTACCCTATCTGGATTCAGGTTCCTACCAAGCACTGTACCTTTGTATCTTTAACTCTACAAACATGTTATTTTAGGTTGTAAAAAGTTCAGGCTATTTCTCTAAGGTGGGAATATGCAGAGTATCTTTGTCTACTGTAATACCTTGTGGAAGTATGTTGTGATGAACTTTTCATCAAGATTTGTCCTCCTTTGACCTTCTTTCATCTGAGAATAGCTGATTTAAGTATTTTAAGACAGTTTTCTAGCATGAAGTTTTTTACCTGAATTTTTGAGAGGGAAAGAGAAAAGGTCCAACACTGGAATTGATTCTATTACAATGGTCTCAGCCTGTAGACTGTATGCTGGGTGGGGGATTATACCCATTATTTTGTTACATTGTGGCCATTCTATTTCTTAGTGCTAGAATCGCTTGTGGCAGAATTACAATTGAGAGAAATAAGTTTTCATACTGAATACAATGTCTGTGGAATGTTTATTTGCCAGGGAAAAAAAGGATTCTGTAATATGAATATTTTAAAAGAAATGCCTTGACAAGGCAAGGTTTTGATCATTCCTGATTTTTCTGTAGACAACAGACAACTCAAATCAGTAATGTAGCACATCTGCAAAAGTGTTTTTTTGTAGTTGAGCTCTGACTTAATAAGTGAGGCTGAAGGATAACTTACGGCTTCAAGCTTTTTTCTTTTTTCTGACTGTATCGTTTTGCCTAATGGAAGGACATTATCTTCCCCAGTTGGTGTGGCCCTCATTTCTGTTGTAATGGATCTGGATACATTATCACTGCTTCTGCTTCTGTGAATGAACAATTCCAGTGCAGCTACAGATAATTTATTTGTTGATTACTCACCTGCTATTAAAGTGGTTCCAAATAAAGTGAAATGGCAGACACACTGCCTCTTGGAAGCTCTTTCCAACTATAAAAGGAGTTCTGTGTGTTTTCTGCAGTGCTCAAGCTGCTTTACAGATGCACCATATTTAATTGGATTAGTTTTCATTAGACTGCAGTTGCAAAGTTGCATCTGTATATCACTATTAGCCTGTTTTGAGGCTCTTTCAGCCAATAGCAAACCACCATCTCATTTGCATTCATTTAAATGTGTTAACCTTTTTCTTTCTGGAATAATCACTACCGAAGAACATATATAACTTGGAGATTAATGTGTTGCTATTGTCACGTGGCACCATATGCAGAAAGTGAAATAGCCTAAGAGACAATCATGCAAGGGAAGAAAAAAGGAAATTGCACTGAAGAATTAATTCACTCTTAAATAAATCTTTCTGAGAATTCCATTTATACTTATTTAAATTCCTTTAGAGTACTTATTTTACAAGACAATCTTTGCAAGCTTTGGATTTTATTGATTGCTCTTCTACCCTTAATGTTTGTTTTCTTTATGATCTTTTCATTTTTATTTCTTCATGCTTCACAAAGCCCATTTTCTTTTGCTGCCTCTCCTTTTCTGTTCTGAGCTTAACTCAGTTCTGAGGAGATGGAGGATTAATTGTTCATTACTGGTGATGCTACAGGTTTGAAAGAGTTGTCAATTACTATTGCAAAGTTCTTACTAGGAAGAGCACGGCTGCTTCTTTAATTAATGGCAGAGTACTTGCAAGAGGAATTGGGAACGTGGACAGAAACCCCGCTGGACAGAAGTTATCAGGACTATGGCCATTGATTTCAGCTGACTTATAATTCCAGACATGACTATTTTTCCTATGCTTAGTTACAATGTTCCCTTTTAATTTTTATTTCTCTATTCTGGCCAAATGGGGTTAATCACTTCAAGTTCAATTGTATTTATACAGAGACAGAAGCAAGAACTCTGCTCTGTACTTTTAATTTTAAGATTTCATCATTTTTTTCAGTGTCTTTGGTCAGTAGCAATGAAATTAATCCAATGAGAAGAATGGGGTTTAATGAAATGATTTTAATAATACACTTTAATACACTTTGGAGTAATGAGGGGATGCAGTGGCTGTTAAATAGGAATAAGGTAATGTCTCCATGTAGAGCAACTGCTACGGTTGACTGTAAATACTGGAGCACAATATTACTACAGTGGAAATATGGCAGCGTCAGGAGAAAAGTGTACATGGGGCACAAGGTTAGACTGACCACTCTCAAGTTTTAGTGGCATTCTTTGTGACCCTGAAAGCAAGTCACAGGTCATCCTCTCATAGCTTTCCTTCTTTAAAAGGAAAATAATACTTCTTTCTGACTATGCCAATTAGCAAATCATCATTCAGAAAGTAAATCAAAGATAAAAAGCGCTGAACAGAGGACACTAGATCCAAGTCTAGTATAGAACTTTTGAGTCAGACCCTGATGACCATTTGCTGCAGCAAAGTCAAACAGGAATGTATAATAATTGATTTTCAGAGCTGGCTTAATGTTGCATTTCCTCTTCTCTTTCTTATTTATGAATAGAAGAAACCGGTCACATTTCAGCATCGAGTTTTCAATATGCCCTTATAGGAATGCTTCACATAGTGGAGAAGGTCTGGCCTGGATGTACCTGTAGGATCAATCTGTGCTGAGTACACTCAGTGTCAATAGGACACTATAGAAGAAGATAAAGGAAAAGGTTGCTCTTTCTGTGAATTGAGCTCATACAATTAGATCCCATAAGGGATGTAAGTGCCTAGAATGTGTCTGGTTTTCATTTGGGCAGTGTAAGGTAAAACTGACACCTACTGCAGATAATCAAAAGTGGACTCTGATACTGAGAGAGGGGAGTTATTTCTTTCTGTCATATCCACGAAAAAATTACTGACATCATTTGAGAAAACCTTGCAGCCTGCATTCAGTATTACAGGGCTGGACTTCAAATTCTGTACAGGTGGGAGTCAAAGGGTCTCAGAACAATGAAAAGCCTCCCAGGCTGGCTGTCCAGCACCAGGCTGGATAGAGGGGTTTAAAATGGAGGGGCTTCATCTGAAACCCTTAGCATGTGTCTCAGAGCAGCAGAGTGGTTCACCTGTCTGCTTAACACTGGGGAGTAAAATTTCCCCTTCAAAGAACAGATGCTTACTTCCCTTCTTTTGGGGGAATGTCTGTAGGAGTAGAACAGGGCTGGGCCTTCTGGTAGCACAGATAGCACAACTCACCACTTTTTATATATTAATCTGAAAGTTGGAGTGGTCCTTCAGGAAATGAAGAGACTTAGATTAAATTCCTTCATCAAGCTGGAAGCTCTAATGTATGACAGCACTTCTAACTCAAGCTGAAGTCATGTCATTGTGTAGGAAATAATTCAAACCATAGGCCAAAATGAGAGGGGAGAAGACATCTCTGGTTCCCATTTTCAATATTGCTAAATTTTAGAATAAACAACAATCACCAAATAAAATACAGAGTTAATGAAAAGCATCTTCTTTTTCAGGGTTCCTCCTCTGTCCCAAAGCTTGCAGAGTCATACTTCACCTCTATTTTATGTCAGGTTTATAAAAGAAAGGGAGATAAAAGTACTAAATGAGATTTTTAGGGAGAGTTGCTGTCTTAAGAGACAAACTGATAGTAGTTGCTTTTGTTGATAGCCAGTAAGATTAACAGAACAAAGAAAGCACTGGGACAAACTGCCTGTAGTAATCTACACTGCACAAGAACATTTTGTGCTGTCCTTTGGTGTAATACGAGCACTTGCAAAACAGTCCTTTCCAGGCTTCTTTCATATCCACATCATCAAACTAACAACTTTGGGTTACAGCTGTAACACAACTCATGGCCTAACTGAATAAAAGGCCTGACAAGGGCTTGTATAAATTAATTATTCAGGCTAGTTAGAAGAAGACTGAAGCACAACATGAGAGAAAATATATTCACAGCATCACAGAACGGTCCGGATCAGATGGGACCTCCGGAGATCATCTAGCCCAACCCCCTGCTAAAGCAGGTTCACCTACAGCAGGTTGCACAGAACAGCATTCAGGCGGGTTTTGAATGTCTCCCGAGAAGGAGACTCCACAGCCTCTCCGGGCAGCCTGTTCCAGTGCTCCATCACCCTCAGGGTAAAGAATTTCTTCCTCATATTCAGATGGAACTTTCTGTGGTGCAGTTTGTGCCCGTTGCCCCTTGTCCTGTCGCTGGGCACCACTGAAAAGAGCCTGGCCCCATTGTCCTGACACTCATCCTTAAGATATTTGCATACATTGATAATATCCCCTCTCAGTCTTCTCTTCTCCAGGCTAAACAGGCCCATCTCTCAGCCTTTCCTCATAAGGGAGATGCTGCAGTCCCCTCATCATCTTTGCAGCCTCTGCTCTCCCTGTCTCTTTTGAACTGGGAAGCCCAGAACTGGACACAGCACTCCAGATCCAGCCTCACCAGGGCAGAGCAGAGGGGCAGGATCACCACTGTTGTCCACCAGAACACCCAGGCCCTGCTCCACAGAGCTGCCTTCCAGCAGGTCAGCCCCCAGTCTGTACTGGTGCCTGGGGCTGTTCCTCCCCAGGTGCAGGACCCTACACTTGTTTCTGCTGAACTTCATCAGGTTCCCCTCCGCCCAGCTCTCCAGCCTGCCCAGGTCTCGCTGAATGGCAGCACAGACTTCTGGGCTACCAGCCACTGCTCCCAGTTTTGTATCATCCACAGACTCGCTGAGGGTACACTCCGTCCCTTCATCCAGAGGTCACTGATGAGCAAGTTGAACAGGACTGGACCCAGTACCGACCCCAGGGGCACACTGCTGGCTACAGGCCTGCAGCTGGACTCTGCCACTGATCACAACTCTGAGCTCTGCCCTTCAGCCAGTTCTCGATCCACCTCACTGTCCACACATCTCACCCACACTGCCTGAGCTTCCAGGCATGCTAAATGAGTAACTTGTAACATTGCTAGGTAGGCAAAGTGAGAAGCACAGCAACAATGAGGAGTGTGTTATACGTGTACCTTACAGAAGTAAAGATGAAGGAAAAGAGAAACAATTTGCAGGTGGTGTGTAGGAAATGTGGACTGAGAAACCAAATGCAGTCTGCAGCTTTTTCATTCCACAGACCTGTACATCAACCGTATAATTTTGATGTAGATTTCAACATACTAACATGCAATTACAGGCATGTATACACAAAGGTTGTGTTCTTGGTCCCTTCAGCAAACTGACCACTTCTCCCAGAAACGCAGTTTCCCTGGTCTTGTACAGGTAGCTTTTAATGCTTCCTGGGAGCAGCATTAACTTCTACCAGACTGAACAAGAAGTAAGGAAAGCTTGAATGCCTATCATTTGCACAAAGCATTTGGGAGAGAATTGTGACCTGACCTCAGTGAAACAAAATTTGGACTTCCGTATTTATGGAGACCAGAAAAAAGCCTTGGATTTCTTGTCCTAGAAAGGATAGTCTTCCTTCTTAGGGAGCATCACTCCAGATTTGATTAGATCTATTAATGAGGTCAAATGATGCTTTTAGGCTGGTAGCTAATGTAAACCAAATCTATTTATCACTTTGGCAGTGGTTCCTGCAACAAAGTTAATGACCATTACAGCATTTATGTTAGCCAATCATGAATGGTGCTTTTTGTGCAAAAAGGCAGGAGTTAGTAATCAATCATCATCATCTTCATCATAATAGTACTGCTAAATGAGCTTCTGAAAAAGAACAGCAACATGGCTATTAACCTTAACCATACCTTGAAAACAGATTTCTTCCTACAAAGGCTCCTACTGATATGTGGTTGCAGCCTTGATAGCTTCTTGCAGAATAAAGGAGGTCAAAGTACTAGGCAAGGGCACAACCCATATTTAGATTCTTTGCTTCAGTCTTTTAAAATGAAACTGGATACTTAAAAAGAGAAAGGTCAAAGCCTGCTATTTTTTTTTAATAGCAGGTGAAAACAACATTTTCTCCGAGGGATTTGAGTTGTATAGAGTCAGTGAATAATCGATTTTTTTTGTCTGTATTAGCAATGTAAGTGTCTAATAACATACAGATTCCACAGCACTGTATCTTTATAGTGTCTTCTGATATACATCTTCATAGTGACCGCTGTGCGCTGGTGCAAAATAGCAGACAGCTGCAAAAGCTCTTGTGCACATTAATGCCAGGGGTTTGGGGAAGTTTTGCTTAGTGGAGAAGGCACAAGGGGAGTTATCTTTTGTGGTGCTTGTTGAGGCAGAGGTAAGGCAGACATGGGAACTGGCTGTCTTCTTCCATCCCATCACTAGGATGAGGCTTGGGATAGCTGGGCTGTGGGTACCTACCCCTCAAAATTTACAAAGCTAGTGTAAGTATCCTGACCATATGCTTAATAGATAGAGGTCATGCAAAGGTTTTAGTTTGAATGCCTGAGGCAAGCCTGGGACCATTCTGTCCTTCAGCACAACCCCTGCCAGGCAATCTGGCAGACTACACACTGCAGAACAGCTCACCTAGCTGCCCTGACCTGCCAAGCCTGCATCATATACCAGTGCAGCAGAGCCCACGCCATTATGCCCCCAATCTCATGAACCACTGTCACCCATATAATGTTCTCAAAACACCTGCAGCATGGGCAGTTTACTGTCTGCCCTTTCCTGAAATGAATGGAGTTTCACATCAAGGACAGAGGTGCCTGCCAGGAATGCTCTCCCGTATAACCATGCAGAACTGAATCAATGCACATTTTAAGGTCCCTTGGAAAAATGCATGCATACAGGCACAGCCAGTCTCGCTTAGTTCCACTGATAGGATCAGAGCCAGCGTGCATGGAATAGCACGGTGGAATTCCTGCTCCCTGCCCTACTGCACTCTGTGACTGACACATGGTATGAGCGCTTGCCTGCATATGGTGCACTTGATCAGGCATTGCTGGCCATGCACCAAGACCAGGGTTACCTAGCCCTACCATCCACTTGCATCCAAATTTGAGAGGACAATGGATCAACAAAGTGTATCTTATTGATGATCTCTGTGAACGTGTGTGGCTCATGCTGGTTGTACTTGCCAACAATTGCACAGAAGTATTATAGTGCCATTCTTGGTGTTACAGACACCTCTAGAAACCGAGGTGATGGACTGTGTGGGATGTTTCAGTTGTGGTGACTAGGGTTAAGCAATTTAATCTCATGCTGAGGGTTCAGCATGAAAGTGCTTGCCATACAACCATTTATGCCAAAAATAGACAAGACTCTGTGGCCTGAAGAATCATTATTTTTATTTGGGGCATTCCTATTAAAACCTGTCACCTGGAATACACCAGAGCGAGCCATGGTTGAAATCAGGTTGGTCTGGAGCTAACTGCTCAATAACATAGCTCTTTTTGGAGGGTCTCCTTCTGAAGGGTCCCATCCAAGGAAAGTCTCTTAGTTTTCTGTGTCCTTTGTTTCAGGGCCCAATCTTGGCCATAACCTTGGCCACTGGTGAGATATGGAGGTGTCAGGATGGCTGTCTGAGTTTCCTCCAGAGAGAGGGCATTCACTTCCTAGGCGGACAGGATCCTAGGAGGATCTTGTTGAGGTGATAGAACAAGTATTTAGTAAGGGTTGTGCACAAGGGAGTGCTAGGTGATGTGCTTGGACAGGCTGGACCTGGTAGTGTACAAGCCTGGTGCATTCTTGTAGGCTGATGGTTGGACAAGGGCACAACTCATGTGAGCAGTCAGTTTGACCAAGATGGGCCACACAGGCTCAGGACCTTATGCCGTAAAGCCTCTCAGGCGAGACTGTCTTTTTATTTCATCTATGTGCAATGTCTAATTTGGTGAGGCATTTCTTCTGCATTGGTACCTTTAGGCACTACCCCCACACAAATGAGTGTCTATTAATAATGATAATATTTAATCAAAGAATCTTGTTCAAAGCCATATCTGTACATATAAAATAACAGATCAAGAAATGCAGATACTTCGTTAATTTCACTGAATACACACTATTGACCAGTAAAAAAAATACGCTTTTACATATACATGTCGCAAAAAGAAACATGGCTTCTCATATGAGCAATTACTGCCTGCGTACTGCAAGTGGCCTAACATACAGTAAAAATTTTAAAACAAAGCTTTAATTGTAGCTAAAAGAAGGAGATTAGTTTTGATTTGCTCCTTGATTGTTTTTGTAATTAATTTATCACTACTACAGCTATGCAATTATTAGTTTTTTAAATCATTCTGGACATTGAAGATACTAAAAAGTTCCCAAACCTATTAGAAATTAGCCTTTCTCACTACTTACCATACTTCAATATGTGAATGCTCTCCTGCTGAAGCAATTAAAAAAAATTAAAAAGACCAAGAGAGGCTTATATGTCTGAAAGTATTAATCAATTTTAGAAATTAACTACTCCCATGATCCTTAACTGCAGGATAAATCAGTTTCTTTAATAGTGGATGGCATATATATATATATATATTACATTTTATGCTGTAGATGAGTTTTTAACATGTCTTTATCTTACTTATCAGAGGGGGAAGAAGAGGGTCATCTCAAGCCTTTTCAGGGGCTGGATAATAGCAGACATATGAATCTGATTAGTATCTCTTCAAAGTCAGTAATATGGCTCTGCTGGGCTGTATAATGGACAGAGGCAAAAGGTCAAGTCCTAAGGGAAATGGTGTTACACTTTTTACAACCAGAATTTGATTATTTACAAGGTAGAAATAATTTACATTTTTACATTTGGCCTTATTTCACATATATTTCACAGTAAATTTCACTGAGAATTTCACCAAATTTTTTAAGAAGGTGGAAACAAAGCTGAGGAACAGCAGGGCGGTTTCAATGGGTAGGTTCCTCGGTGTGGAATGTATGAGGAGTAAATTCTATTTACTCTGTGCTGTCCCATACTTAAGCGCATTGGCAGAGTAAGTGGATTCTGGTTACAGTGTTGCTGGCTGGATATTAAAATTGCAGGAGTCAGGAAAAAAATATTTTTCAAAGCTTTAAATAAGAACTGAAACATTATTATCAAAGTAGCTGTGTTTTAGCTGTACTGGGTTTGCGTGGCAAGGTTTTGGTAGCAGGGGGGCAACAGGGGTGGCTTCTGTGAGAAGCTGACGGAAGCTTCTCCCATGCCCAATGGAGCCAATGCCAGCTGGCTCCAAGAGAGCCCTGCCACTGGCCAAGGCTGAGCCCATCAGCGACAGTGGTAGCACCTCTGGGATAACGTATTTCAGAAGGAGGAAAAAAAAAATAATAGGAGGAACAACAGTAACCAAGAGAGAGGAGTGAGACTATGTGAGACCAACAGCTCTGAAGCCCCCCCAGTCAGTGCAGAAGGAGGCAGGAGGGGCTCCAGGTGCCAGAGCAGATTCCCCTGCAGCCCACGGTGAAGCCCGTGGTGGGGCAGGCTGTGCCCCTCAGCCATGGAGCTCCACGGTGCAGTAGATCCCCACCTGCAGCCCCTGGAGGTCCATGGCAGAACAGATCCCCACCTGCAGCCCCTGGAGGTCCATGGCAGAACAGATCCCCACCTGCAGCCCATGGAGGTCCGTGGCAGAACAGATCCCCACCTGCAGCCCATGGAGGTCCGTGGCAGAACAGATCCCCACCTGCAGCCCCTGGAGGACCCCACGCCGGAGCAGGTGGATGCCCAGAGGGGGCTGTGACCCGTGGGAAGCCCAGGCTGGAGCCGGCTCCTGGCAGGACCTGTGTCCCCGTGGGCAGAGGAGCCCCGGCTGGGGCAGGTTTGCTGGCCGGGCTGGTGACCCCGCGGGGGACCCAGGCTGGAGCAGCCTGTGCCTGAAGGGCTGCGCCCCGTGGGAGGGAGCCCAGGCTGGGGCAGGGGCAGAGTGTGAGGAGCCTCCCCCTGCGCAGGAAGGAGCAGCAGAGACAGCGTGGGATGGACCGACCGCAGCCCCCACTGCCCGTCCTCTGCACCGCTGCGGGGAGGGGAGCGGGGAGAGAGATGGGGACTGAAGTTGAGCCTGGGGAGAAGGGAGGGGTGGGGGGAAGGTGTTTTAAGATGGAGTTTTTATTTCACGTTATACAACTCTGATTTGATTGGTAATAAATTAAGCTAATTTCCCCAGTCTGAATACATTTTGCTCATGACAGTAATGGGTGAGCGATCTCTCCCTGCCCTTACCTCAACCCTCGAGCCTTTCATTATATTTTCTCTCCCTTGTCCAGCTGAGGAGGGGAGTGATAGGGCAGCTTTGGTGGGCACCTGATGTCCAGCTGGGGTGAACCCACCAAAATAGCACATCATGACAAAGTCTGTTTGTTTATGCTATAGATCTAGAGTAATAAACAAAATTAAGTTTTCAGGTCCCAAACACTACAAGCCTGGAACCTTTCCAGAGCACGGCATGTCATTATGCTCTCTGTGGGACAGTACTTACCCTGCTGAGAGTAAGTGTTCCACACCAGTGTAGGAAGTGCCATGCTTTGGTCCTTTTCAGCAGCATCACTCTCTTGGATAAAACAGCCATGCAGAAAATCTGGAAGTGGTCCTCTAGCCGAGGCTCCTGGAGCTGCAGTAACTGAGATGCCAGTGAGATGTTTCTGAAAGATTAAAGATTTGAGAGGCCTGGTGCTGGGACCCAGGGCACCTCTACTCTATGCTTGGCTCTCATGTCACACAAGGCACTTGACACTAGCAATTTAGTGTGCCAGAGGGGTTCCGTCTGGGTGTGAGTTTTTGTTGCCTCTGTAGTACCAGGAGCCACGCAGCATGCACGCACCCCAGGGTGATGCTTGAGGTGCTTCCTCTGGTGGGATCTGAGGTTGACAGTGCACCCCAGTCTGTGTTCTGGTGCATGTGTTTGTGACATATGCCTGGCATCCTCCAGCACTTAGCTTCCTACACTTGTGGGTGTGCATGCCTAGGACCTGCAGCTGACATGAACCTTGCTGATGGCAAAGATGTAGGAGGGACCTCTGGTCCTGGAAACATGCTTACAGCCAATGAAGAACCTGTTTCCTGTACACACCAGTCAGTAATGTAGATCAGTGCTTCCCTGGTGTCTTCCACGTGATGCTAGCAAAAGTAGTTTTAGTCTGTATGTCTTAGTGTCTCCACCTCTGCAGTTCAGATATTATTACCTACCTCCTTGATAGGACACTTTGTGATCTAGTGATGAGAAGTACTATATAAGAGCCTTTTTTTATTTTTTGAGACATTCTACATTAATATTAAGTCTCAGTAACAAATAAACTAGTTCTTACTTTCAGTGGGAACTTAGTATATTACTCCAGTGGTTGTTAATTCTTCTAATAGTAGCTGTTCTCCTTCAAACCCTAAGCCATCATCTAATAGCATCCTGTGTTACATTTGTATATGTTAACATACCATTGGTTTACAGATAGATATAGTTTCTATAAGTTCATCTTGTCAGAAATCAGAAATTAGCTCCTTTTTTTAGACTTTACCCCTGCGTAATATTTTATTAAAAAGTTTGCCAAATGAGCTTTGCCTTCCTTGACAATGGAGTTTTTACCTAGTTTTAGAACTTAGAACATTCAACATGTACTATGCATGACTAATTCTGGTATGTAAGAGATGTGGTAAATGTTTTGAAAATTTAAATACAATCCTGGCCCTCAGTTTTGCAGGACGAATATTGGAAATATGACATAAATAATATTTCCAAGTGTTCAAAAACTGAGAAGGAAGATAAAACAAAACCAGTGTTCATTGCATGCAATTAATGAAATGAGCTAAGAAAACCATATATATATATATATATATATACACACATGCATCGTTACTATTCTTCCCATCAATTTCATTACTTTTGAGTCTGATTCTCTTGATTTCTGAGTCCCAGGATTGATATGACTGGAGTATTTTGTCCCTTTGAAATTTCCTGTTCCAAGTCAGAGTTGCACCACCTTTTTTTCTACTGTGTTTTTTTCCTTCAGACTATCAATCAATGTTTGAAGTGCAACATATTGTATATGTCACAGGAAAAGTGAAATGTGTTTTAACCACAAAATACAGTTGTTCCCGTGATGGAAAGCAGTCATCTCAAGCTTCTACAGATTTGTTCATCAGAGCTGAATATTAGTGCTATGGGTTGTTTTGTCCCTTCTCAGGAAAGTATTTGGCCTCAGCTGGTGTTGGTACATACAGTTTTTGGAAAGCCTTCAGCAAACTTGTCTGGCTTCCAGGTCTGGTTGGAGGCTCCAGCTTTCTTCATCTTCCCCAGCTGCTCAGTGTGCCAAGTGCTTTCTTTGGCAATTATCTAGAGCCTGAATTCATTTATTTTATTTTAAAAGCTTTATGGCAGCAGATACATGAACCAATAGGAAGCATCAGTCTAAAAATATTATCTACATGATTAGAAAGCATCTTACACCAAATTCTTTCCATTTCCTACACTGTTTTCTGTAGTAAGTGACCTAGATGTTTTGCCAGAAAGGAGAGGCTGTTTTATTTGTCACACTGACCAACGTTGTGGTGCTTCACAAGGGGCATGCTGTGAAGGAGGGAGGTGGGCTGCTGGTTCACCTCTGGGCTATTGCATACCAAGTGGAGAAATACTGTTCCTTCATAGAGGGGAATGGAAGAAACGGCTGTATTTGCTGGAGAAAGGGGAGGACAGGAGGAGGCGGGAGGGCTGGGAGCTGTGAGAGGGTGAGAGGAGAGCTGGCAGCCCTGCAGAACCATAGGACTGCTGAGAAGAACAATCCGGCACCAGAGACCACAGGAGGGACCTTCCCAAGGAGTCATGTGGCCACCAGGGAGGCTGTGCAGTGGTGGTTGAGCTGAAAAAGAGCTCAACAGAATGGCCCCAGCTGGCAGTGGGGAGATGTGTGTTAACTCTGTTTTGCTCATATTCTGTTTCATTTTGATTCAGGGGAGAATGGGCAGGTTAACAGAGGGCCATTTTCATTTTACTCTTTATACAGAAGAAACCTGATTTTTTTTTTCTTGATTTGAGCTTGAAGGCCTTTGCCACCTCTCTGAGATATTTCCTTCAAGGAGACATCTCAGCAGCTTCACTTCTGTGCTTTGGCTGCCTCACCATCCTGTCTCACCTGGAAACTCCCCTGCCTTGCTTTCTCCCCCATGTGTCTCAAGAGATGAAGGGCAGAGGAACTGATGAGACTGAGCAGTGATGAGCTGGGAGAGAGAGGGAGCAAAACACATCAGAAAGAAGGAGAGAGAGATAGCAACAGAGACATAAATAGTTCTGTTCTGCCCATACACTGCTGAGTAGATACGTTTTACCATGACAGAGAACCTATCACATGCCCTAAAAGGTGAATTAATAGCAGCAATAATAAACGTAAATGACCTGCAAGTTCCAATAGTATGTGTGGGTTCACCTTCAGGTAAATATTTTGGTGATTTTCTGCATTTTAACTTCCAGCTTTGGGAGCATGCAGGGGCACGTCAGATTCTCAAGCAGCCCAAGCACCTTGGCTAAATTTCTAGTTATATCTAGGATTGCTGCTAAATTCAATGTTCATTTAGTTGCAAAAACTGGAGTGTTCAGTCATATGAAGTTTGCATAATTTTGCAAATTATGATGTCTAACAAAGAAGCTATAGGCAGGAGTATTTCAATGAGTGAAGCCCATCTGATCAGTGCACTTTCACAGACTGTTTTGCATGTGGGGAACTTTCACTGTCAGAACACCCATCTCTTAGCTCACTTAAAGCTAAAGTAACTTCCATAAACTATTCATAGAGATAGTCTTATGCAACTACACATGCTCAAAAAAAACAGAGAAGTGGGAGGAAATGTCAGTCTGAGAGCATTCATTAAGATATTTAGTAATGGTTACTTCTAGTGATGGGTCAAAGGTAGCATCATTAACTTGAACCACATAAAAAATCTGTGCTAAATGTAATGAAAACAATATTTTTCAAACATGCTATTAAAGCAAGAGATCATACATAAGAGTGTTTGGGGTGGAAATTTAGCTGTATAAGATAGAAGGCTAGTATTTAAATCATCAGTATTTGTAAATACGTACTTTCAGGTTTTATCTTCCTCTTTTACAAGTCATTTTACCATGTATCAGCGTTTCCTTTTCTTTGCATTTATCACCTTTGTTTTCATTCTGCTGTGAATAGTGGTATTTATTGCCTGGGTCCTTGCGCTCAGTACATTTTTTTCAAGTAACTTCTAATGAAAGTCAAATTGATTCCCACAGTGTGGCCCCTGGAGAGTTTCTATACAGAAAGTCTGAATATGGCTATATATATGGGGTTTGCTTCCTGATTAGAAGCTGTAAGTGCAAAAAGCTGAAACAAAACTATGGTTTAGTAAATGAAAACTGCCAGTTCTGTCATGTTCAGGCTACCAGAGCTTTAGATTAATGCAATGTGCTTCACATACAGCTATTTGGCAGTTGCAGCTTCCTGTTAAGTATTGTGCCCCTCTGAAACATAGATTTTTAATGTTTATCAATTCTGACATGGCATGGGCCTCCTTTGCAGAATAATATGGAAGCTGCCATCATCTGATAGTCCTTTGCTGTTTACAGTTTAAATGGGGATGTTTAATTGCTTAATTGGGAGCTGTCAGTGAACAGCATTTTTGGTACGGAAGTCTTCACTTTTTATTTCAGCTTCTCTCTTCAGTCCTTCCTTGACCTTCCCTCTCTTTGGGTTCTAAGTTAATAAAAGTTTCCTCTGACATTGCACACAGAAAGGGAAGGAAATTACTAGGATTAAGGATTTTATTCTCTTTTACAGACTTCGATGCTGTACACATTTTGTGAATTCCCTCTTACTGTCTTTCCTTTGGAGTCAAATGTCCTCTGAGGCATTTGATAATTTTAGATCATCTAATAGGAATGTCAGACCCAAGGCATGTACCCCTCCAAGCATTTTGTGTAAGGCCAAGCAAGAATATCTTTATATAAAGGACATAATTTATAGCTCTTAAATTGAATAACTCACTAATACATCCTTTGAATCTAGCATATTCAGTGGAACAAGATTTAATGACAGGTTGGGACACAAGCTATGTTTAGTGCAGCGCAGTAGAAGCAAGTCAGTGGAGTAAAGCAGTCAGTCCTGAGGACTTAGCCCCACGCTGCAAACTTTGTGGTGCTTCAGTTTAGGTTTACTCCCATGGGCAAGTATCTTTTGCAGTTGGAGCACCGTTAGGCGGGCTCTGAGAGCATACATTCCCATTCGGACCATCATGCCCTCCCAGATCACTGCATAACATGAGTCCAGGCATGGTATATGGGTATGGTCTAGAGATATGCCTCAAAAATGCAGTCCTAAGCCCAAACTAAAATGTAAATGTAAGTGCATCACAGCTGCTGTATTTGTGAAATGTTACAAATGCATCAAATAACCAACAATGTGCATACAACCCTGGCTGACATTAGTGGAAGAAAGCAACAGAGGAGGATGAGAGAGCTCACAGCTCCTTTAGCTGCATACATGTCTGACTGATGTTCGGCACAAGTGAAGGATGCAAAATTGGTACCCAAAATGCCTCAATTTTCAACACAGTTTCTTACTCTTTTCAATGCCCTGCTATTGCTCAGAAGCAAGCCATGCATTTCATTGTCTCTGCACTCTCCTTTTACAGATAGACTTCATTCCTGCATTTCTGAGTAAATTCCTAAAGAATACCTTGTTTGGACTGGATCAGTAACAGTAATTCAAGACCTTGTTTACTAACTATGCTACTCAGCAGACTCCTTCCGATAGATTTGTCTTTAGGAGCCTTGTAGAATCACCAAATCACGTAGCAATTCGTGGAACAGTCTTCAGAGTAAGTGTTCTTTATTTGCCCACAGGAGCAGAACAAAGAAAATAGCACTAAAATACCAGAAAGTTAACGCACGTATTAATTATCCTTAAACCAATAGCTTTTCCGTGATCGCCTAGGTAAGTATTGCTTGTTTCAAAGCACCCCCTTGTGCAGGCACCGGGTAAGACAAGTTGTACAAGGCTCTTCTGGCACCCTGACAACCTTGGTCGCTTGGTCAAGATCTGCACTTTTCACATCACCCACCCTGCTTTGTCTGCCACACAGATCTTTTGTTTAAGGTTTCATGTTGGAAGACCTCCTGAGGCTTCAAACTGCGCTACTGAATCTGATCAAACTGGTTTAGTATGGATGGACGTAGTCTTCAAACAGTGGATTCCCTTTGTTGTCTGTTTAAATGCTAGAAAGATGAAATTCTCTGAAAATCTTGCATAACTGTGGGTAAAGCCCAATTGGACTTAACCAATCTAAATCTCCAAAGTAAGCCATTGTACAAAAAGAAGAAAGTCCATATACTGTCAGTAAGGTTTATATAGATACTAATCACAGTTGGTAAAAAAGCTGAAAAATTAAAGGCTCTAGACCTGAGTCTTCTGAAGTGACTAGTGATTTCAGTCATTTCATTCTGGCCTGTCCACCTTGAGATGACTTTATAGAAAACTAACTTTTAAAACCATATCTTTTTCTGGAATTCAAGCTTCTCTGGCAGAATCATTGATTGGGAACACAGATAGGAAAACTCACAAAGTCTTTACTAATTTTGGAAAATCTTGTCCATATTATGTAAAATTATTAACATTTAAAATTCTTTAAATAATGCTTTTGAAAGGAAAAAACATCAATTCAAAACCAGTGATAACTTTAAGTTTCACTTGTCTTAAATCTAACATCTACATCCATTGATTAGGCTATCTCTGTCAATGGCAATGTTCAGATGAGCCATCTCCTTGACAGAAATAGTACACTTCTATTGGGAAAATAAATCTGTTCCTTTTTGCTTTTTCAGACTTGAATGCTGAAGTTGTTTTGGAAATGTCCGGATTCGGGGTTACCCCAATTTTTTTCCTTTATTGCTTATGCTTTGTTTAATAAAGAATGAAGCATATTTTCTTTGAAGAGATTTCTGAATAATTCTTGGTGTCTCAGATATTAATTTGGTGATCATTTAATTGCATCACAAGAGCTATTGGGTGAGATTAAATTACACACAGATGAGAGAAGACAGTGCATTATAAAAAAGAAGCTGAGGGATCTGAAAGTGTTTCAAATGCTCCCCAAGGCACCCTACATTGTTCATGCTCCAGAGAACTGAGACAGCAGTGCCAAAATACCGCTTTATACAACAGTTTCAGGACAAAGACCCCTGATTTCACTACCTGCACAAGCTTTTTTCATTTGTAGGATACATATATATATATATCCTATTGACACCCACATTCCCTGTCTCCTTAATTCCTTGGTTCTCCCACTCCTTGGTTCTCCCACTTGGCCCGCATTTGATGTGTCCCTTCTCTCTTTCCTCCCATGGTGCACCATCCTGCTAGCAGAACCTCATCCCATGTTCCTGCTGCTCCCCATATTCACTGGCATCACGCTTCAAGCACTGCTGACAAGGCAGCAAAACAAATAGCTGATAAATTTGAGCACAGCATTCATTTCATATTGACACAACTCTTGTAGATTAACTCAGATATAGTGTTATGCAAATACCATTTCAGGTGCTAAGTGTCTAACAGACTAAGTACACACATGAAGTTTAGAATTTGGGAAGAGCGCACATTGTCTGTAAAAGGCAGTGGGTTTATATTTGTGAGCAGTGGGTGAAAAAAAAAATAATATTATAGGAGAGTCAGTTGTGCTACAAAGTGTTACCACACCAGATCTGAAGACAAAGCAAAACGTTAATGCATGAAACACAGATTTTAAGTTGTAATAAGTGCAGATTTGATGCAACTTTAACTGCAGAATTGCTGCTGCTGACTCCATAAAATACATACCATAAACAGCTGTTAATCTGTTCACTGTTTATCTTTTAACATTCATTTGTTTCGTAATCAGTTCCCATTCGGTCTACATATGGTACAGCATCCCTTTTATAGCAGCTGCATTTAATGAACATTTGGAGGCACAAAATTATTACAGAAATTATTGTTTAACTATTCTGCTGCATTTTTGTACCTGTCACCAAGGATGTTTGAATAAAAGTTAGAAAAAATGGTCATTACATTGAGAGTACGGAAGTTGTAGGTGCTCTGTCCTCTTCCTGAACTGATAAATTTGTAGTGGAAGTTTCTGTGACCATGCTTCACACTCTGTTCAGCTCCTTTAAGCAATTCATTTTCTCTATTTATACTGTCCATTCCCTTTTGTGATTCACTGACGTCAACATGTCAAATTTGATTCAGTCTTCAGTTTTAGAGACCTTTAGGTAATGCACTGAGAGAGTATTTTGCAGACCTGATAAACTGAGTGGATTTTGAGATTTTTAGAAAATGACAGTTAACAAGATTTAAAATTTTGTCAGGTATTCTCGTTAAATGTGGAGGTCACTGGTCATTAAAGCTGATTTGTATGAAGATAATTCCCTTCCGGAGTTCTTGTGTTTAAGTGTCATCTTAATTCCTTTTTCCCCAAAATCCTGATCTTGGTAACAAGACCATTTTATCATAGTAAATGTTCTCTGCTATTTATTCATGCTTCGGCTGTGTGCAGCGTCTTGGACTGAATGAATAAAAAAGAGCATATGCTTTTCTTTATAGGAAAGTATAGGTGAGAATATAGCTAGGTACTGAAACTTTGCTGGTGTTAGGGCATGATGACAAATAGGGCAGGCGTCCTTGGATTGGACAGTCCTTTGTCCTTGGTCAGTCTTTACTGGTGACCTTGACCTGCATCTGTTGTGAGGAGTCTGCGAGTCTGTCAAGTACAGCAGTGGGCAGAGGAGAAGGGCTGTTCATTAAAACTGACTGCTTGGATCGTGTGCCGTTCCAGAGAAGGGAAATTTCCAGTCAGTTCTACCAGATTCATCCACAATGCCAGGTGGGTTGGGGATTCGATTAAAGAATGAAGCAAGTAATTGTCTAAATGTGCTGAGCATTTTACAGATTTGCACAGTGTAAATATTTTGGATGTATTTTTTTTCAGATGGTTGATTAATTAAAATAGCTGCAAGTGGGTTTGATATTTGTCACCAGGCAGGTAACTACATCAATCATAGAATGGGTTGGGTTGGAAGGGACCTTAAATATCATCTAGTTGCAACACCCCTGCCATAGGCAGGGACACCTTCCATTAGATGTGTTAAATTGGCATTGTGTGTGAAAATGCTCAGCTGGGAGAAATATTTGAATGATGAAAGGGTGTTTTAGAAAGGATTTCAAGTATTTCTGCAAGGCATCTTCATTGAAAAAGACTTTGTTGTGACAGAAACGTGCTTGTTTCTAAATTTAACCCTACTAACAATTTACCACCTTCTTTTTGTGTGTGTTTCTTTTTCTCTTCCAGTGCCACCTTGGGCCTTAATAGCCATAGCCATAGTTGCAGTCCTATTAATCCTTACCTGCTGCTTCTGTCTCTGTAAGAAGTGCTTGTTCAAAAAGAAGAACAAGAAGAAGGGAAAGGAGAAGGGAGGGAAGAATGCTATTAACATGAAAGATGTTAAAGATTTAGGGAAAACCATGAAAGACCAGGTAAAGTACCTTTCCTTTTCTTGAACTCTTGAGTAGCATTTGAAGGTTTGTTTGGTGTGTCTAGAAAAAGTTCTGCTTCATGCCTCAGTAGTGGCTCTGTGAAGAGGGAACATTGGCAGCATCTTCTCAGTGGTATCACAAAAGATGAATCTGGGTGTCGCATCACTGATGAAGCTGTCAGCCAGTTTCCTTACTCTGCTAAAAAAAATGTGCAGGCATGTAATGACTCATCTGGAGGGAGCAAGTTTATTGAGAGTATCTTGGATGTCCCAAAAATGAACCAAATGTGTGCAATTTTCACTGTCCGTTTTTTAAAGATTTTTACCGGGACCTAGTACAGTGCTTGTGTATCTTTCTAGCACTATTTCTGACGATACATCATAAACAAAGTATCTCTGAACTCTAAATCTCTTTTTACACAAAAGCAAAAGTTCAGCAGAGCTAGAAACAACAGTATAGAAGAAAAAACAGGAAGCATAGAAACGATGGAAAACAAGCAAAAAGGAAGAGCACAGGGATGTTCAACACAGTGATGGTGGGAAAATTCATTTTGTACTAGGGAGGAGGAGATTAAGTATAACAGGGCATACTTGTAGCTGTAAGTCAACTGAGTAATGTGGAGGAAAAGATTAGCATAGTGCCCTTTGAGCAGCATCATTTTCATAAGGGCAGAAAAACTTGCCCTTCAGATCTGCTTCATGCAAGAGAAGCAGAAGGTTGCAGGACCTAATTCTCAGGGCCATAGGCTCGACTAATCATAGAATCATTTAGGTTGTAAAACACCTTTAAGATTGAGTCCAACTGTTGACTTAGCACTGCCAAGTCCACCACTAAACCATGTCCTTAAGTGCCATGTTTACGTGTCTTTTAAATACCTCCAGGGATGATGACTCAACTGCTTCCCTGGGCAGCCTATTCTAATGCTTGACAACCCTTTTGGTGAATAATTTTTTCCTAATGTGCAATCTAAACCTCTCCTAAATATGATCCTGAAAGAAAATAAAACTCAGGGTTTTAGTATTGTTCTTCCTGGAGCAAACTGTTGGGAATAAGCAGAAAAATGGGGAAACGAATGTGAAGTATCCATGTGTCCTCACTGTATTGCCAGATTTCCCAAGCTAAGACAATGGGCTTTATTTTTCAAACAGAAACTGCTGAAGAAATTTAGAGAATTGCTTGACCAAACCTCTTCAGTACGAGTCAATAACTCTGAAGTGGTTGCATGTTCAAGTCTGTACCCCCAAGACCCCTAGTGAGGTTGAGCCAGAGCAGTCCAGGACCACTTATTCAGCCAAAGACAGAAGATAATGGTCAGGAATGAGCAGTTCCTTCCACAAGTTGGGATCTAGTGTAGAAGAAAGCTGGGCTGAAGGCAGGTTGATTAGAAGTACAAGCCAAAGCTGGGAACCCGAAGACTAGGCCCAGTTGTCGGGAGCAAGATCCAAGAAAAGAAGCCTAGAGCACAGTAGCTATAAGGCCCATGGAGCAGTCCACAACAAGTGGTGAGATGCCACTGTACAGTAATGGAGCAGCCACCAATGTGACTCATCAGCCAGTCTTAAGAGTCCTGGAACAGGTTAGCATGCTTCTCCAGGCATGTAAGGTGTGATAGGGGAAGAGCAAAATCGGGGGAGTGGATGAGGAAACCTTACAAGTCTGATGACTAGCTGCAACTGGATCACAAGTGGAATCTGAAAGGAGCTCAAATAAGGGGAGGAAAATAATGGGTAAATTTCAAAGGTACAGAGCTATCAGAGCTATTTCCAATTTCCATTATCAGACCAGAGGACAGTTTTTGTTGTTCTTGCTCAGTAGACAATATGGAAAGAAAATAACTGAAGATCCAGCTGTTTTATTCTTGGTCGTGCTACTCAATTGCAGTAGCCACTACTAAAATGTTGATTCATTATAGTAGTTAACTTTTCTAGCCTACACACTACACCAAGTGCATAGACTTTTACACAAAGTAAACCTTGGCAAAATTCATTACTTTCAAGTGTATGTATCAACATTTTATAGTGGCCACTGTACACAGTGTCATTATGTGAGTGATAAAGGAAAGAGTGAGACTTCATCTGACAGTCTGTTTTGGTTCTCAGACCTTAAGTACACATTCCATGCTTACAGCTAATGAAGTTCACACCAGTTGCCCATTCTAGGTGTACTTACGTGTCTACATGCTAGTAGGCAATACAAAGCAGATTTCTCTACAGCCATCCCAGATTGCCTTGCTGCAACTAACAGTCCTGCACAGACACAAAGAGTAAACAGCTGGAGATCCTTGCATCCACATTGCAAGTGGAGCACTTCAGATTGTGCCCTGGTGCACAGCTTCAGCCTTGGTTCCACCTGGAGAGAAGATGCTTCATGTGCCACACTGGTGTATTGGAGTGCATGACACCAACACAAGACAAATTCACACCCCAAAACAGCATCATCAGTACAGAAGATCACTAACGTAGATGCAGCTATTCCAAGGATAGAAAGATTAGTGAGGCCAAGCTCAAAAAACAACAGAGCAGAAATTTTGAGTTCTCCCTTGAAAAAGATTTTATGCTGATTTTGTTTTCTCTGCATGATGAATGTGAAACAAACCCTTTTTCTTTAAGCACTTTGATTTACCATTCATAGATTCTCTGTATTTGATTTATAGACTTGGTTCTGGGCTATTAATATTAAGTAATTGTGAGATACTTCCCCCTCAGCAACGCATGGAAAATCAGATCATCAATTGTTGGGTTACCCTGGGCTACTGTTAGCCAACTGCTCCCATTGAACCAAAAATAATTTGGAAGAACTGTTTGATTATGCTCCTGAGAAAATTCCTTGAAATGTTTGTTATGTTCTACCAACGATAACAAACCTAATACTTTGTTGTAGGGCAAATAATGTGCAACTTGTTGATTGATATTTATGTGGAATTTGTTCCATATCATGTAAGGCCTGTGTTGTATTTACAATATATTATTAAGTGTTTTTGATTATATTCATTAGGACCTGGATAAATGACCATGGATTCTTGGAAAATCAATATTTTAAATGCAAAAATTACATTATGTAATTAATACTGAGTTTCATTTCTATCTTTCTCATTGGAAAATTTGATAAAATTCTGAGTCCTGCATTTCTTGTCTGCAAAGAGGGCTCAAACTTTGACATGTTGCACAGATAGGTATTTTAAGATCATTGCATTCAAAATATTCTGCATAGTAATTTAAACATACTTCTGCCCAAACATTTTGGGATTACCTGATCTAAAACTAATATATTTTGTTTTGCACAGTTAAACCTAAGGATGGTAAATTCTCAGTTCATGTCAGTGTCAGACCTTTAATAAGTGGATGGATCACCGACTCTCCAAACAAGCTTCTGCTTCACTGTCTGGGATTTCAAAAGCAGGCTACTTAAATTAACCCCTTAAATTCATACCTAGCAGTCTAGTCTGATAGCGTATAGGTTTTAAGTCCTTGGCACGCAGCAACTTTTATCAACTTAATTCCTAATTCTTGAAATTTTTTTCTGTCTTTTTTTTGTCTGTATGACTGATTGTTTATTCTAACAGTTTAATCTTGAATTCTAAGTGCAAATTTTAATACACATAGCTGAACTCAATGCAATGCTAGATGTAGAATATTTCAGTCAAGAGAACTGAACCACTTCAGAGGCTCTAGCATAAAACAGAAAGGCAAATAATAAGAATGCCTTTTAGCTCTTTAAAGAAGCAAATTTTAACATTAAAAAAAAGTTATTGAAGATTAAGATGTAAATCTAATGCCATTATAAAGGGCAATGTACTGTACCAAATATCTAAAAAACCCAAAAAGCTTAGTTCAGTCATTGTTAGGCCTGAACCTGCAAGTGCTAATTACCTTCTGCATTCAGCTGAGAGTGCATAATAACAGTTGATAGGCACTTGGCATCTTGCAGGATCCTAGCTTTCTAGGTACACAAAACTTGAAAGGGAGTAGCATTTGGTAAATTGAAAGCGTCAGCTTCTGGAAGTATAATTTCCATCTTAGTCTGTTTTTTTGTTTGTCAAAGAGAACTTCTGACATACATGTATGCACGCTGACCTGCACATCCATGCCAAATCATTATAGAGCCATATAGCTTGACACATTTAAAGATCCTTTTGACATACTCAGTCAGCTCAACAGTCACACGTTACAGAAAGTGGAATAAAATTTTGGTCTCTATTTTCACATATATTCACAAATATTCTATTTGTGCTTCAAAATGTTCACTTTCCTGAACAGAACTTAAAATGAGAAACTTCTTATGAAATAAAAGGGATTATGAGCAAATGTAGTTGAGGTAAAGTGGGACATGAGTTGAAAATGAGATTAGGATTTCAGTCTTGAAACCCATTTCCATGGCAGGCAATGCTTACTTTTTCAAGTAGAGTATACAGCTCCACAAAGGGCCACTGAGAGGACTGGAATTACTCTAGGGGAGGCAAATTGTTAATGAATGTACTATGGTAAAAAGGTCATTTCTCCATGGTTTTAACTAATGTTTGTGTGTGGATGTTTTAATTTTTATTTCTTCCTTCTATGTCCTCCTTGTCTATGTTGTGTCTCATGACTGTTCTGGATTGTCACTTGCGGTAGGTTTATTTTGCTATTTGAACGCACCTAGTCTAAAGCTCTGATACATATAGTCTTCTGACAGCTCTGGCTCCTTAGCTGAGATTTGTATGTAGTAGATTTGATACACACATCAAGAGGCTGAACTAAATTGATTGAGGTTTTTTTTGGTTGGGTATATATTTGGGGGGAGGCTGGAGGAGGATGAAAGAAAAGAGGTTGTCACTCTTTCTGTAGTTAAAATATTAAGTCAAACTGTACTAGAAAGCTCGAGTTTAAAATTCGTAGGCACATAAAAATACCTTGCTAATTTTCTTTTCTTTTTGTATAAATGTCACCATATCAAAAATAGACAAAAGCAGTGCGTATTTTTAATGTCTTAGTTTCTAAGTGTTGCTAAAATGATCGGTACCTCATGAAACTTGCTGTGAGCTCTCACATCATCTTGGTACAGTGCCCATGCTTTACATTCTTAGTGCTCCATATCAAACTCTTCAGTGGTCTTACTCCAGACTTCTGTTGGTGCAACGGAATGACAACTAGCACCATTGCAGTGTTCATCTTTACAATTTTCCAGTCTCTGCTAATGCCCCTGGTGGCTCCCATTTATTTTTTTCTTTAGGAAAAAAAAAAAAAAAAAAGCCTCCAAACACCCAGCTCCAGAGACACTATAATAGCTGATGATTTATTGGGTCTGAATTTAATGCATTGGTACAGCGAAATTCTTGCTTAAGCTCAGCCTGTGGGCTGAGGAAAGGAATAAACATAATTATTTCAGTCATCAACAGCAGCACTGAAAAGTTACTAAAATTTAGCCATGTTGCTCAGAGAATAGTTGTTATTGTGGTCCGAACATTTTATTAGGTCACAAAGCATTTGTGGAGGAGATTTAATAGCTCAGTCCTTTCTCGTTGCATGAGGATAAAACACTGTCACTACTGAAAGATTTTTGGCTTACAATGAATGTGTCTGCTAGGTGAAAT
The DNA here is from genome assembly GCF_023638135.1 of Falco biarmicus. Taxonomy (NCBI): domain Eukaryota; kingdom Metazoa; phylum Chordata; class Aves; order Falconiformes; family Falconidae; genus Falco; species Falco biarmicus. The sequence continues at coordinate 31,482,820 of NC_079292.1, read as the reverse complement.
AGGAGGTTTGGGATCAGATATATGTACTACACCCTAGAGTATGAGGAGTATATTTTTGGCTCTGCTACTGACTTACCATGGCCTTCAGTCAGCCACCTGACTTCTCTGTATGTTTGGTTTCCCTTTACATAGGCCTTCTTGTTACATTGGGATTATGTACTAACTTGAACAGAATATTCTGATCAATGTTCATCAATAGATAATAATATTAATAAATTGATAATCAGTACTAGGTAGTAATATTAATAAATAGCAATGAAACATTGGGGTGTTATAAAGTAAGATGATATTGAGAGCTGCAATTGCACGTAACTGAACTTCAACGTATAATGGTTTTCTTAGATTATTTCACCTTACGATTTCAGCTGTTGAACAGCAAATGCCCTTGCCCTCATGGAGACAAAATGCTGAAGGAACAAGTTTTTTAATGTTAGATGTCTGGAAATATTTCAAAGTAGTGTGTGGTGACCTGGCACCACGAAGGTGATAGACAAAATGAAGTCAATAAAATCCACACTGACATCCAGAGAGCCTAAATTTCACTCAAAGGAACCCAAGTCTATTTCCAGAAGTAATCCAAGACGATCTTTTTGAGAGACAGGAGGTCTGTTGCTGGCAACGTCTTTTCTTCTGCAGTGTTTACTCGTGTGCTTGTTTGTTTTCCTAGTTGAATGCCTAGAGAATAGTGAGTGTATTTATTCCACGGTGCCACCTGTCTTGGTCTTAGCATGCCAATTCCCATTTCTTGGCATCTTCAGCCCATGGTGACATTAATGCTTGCCGTGGCTTATCCACAATGCAGTGAGACATCCTAATTCACACTCAGAAAGCCAGCATGTGCTGCAGAGACATTACAGTGTAGAAAATTAGTCAGAAACAATGGGGACAAGTCTCTTAGAAAACAAGCCCAGTAAATATACTGTGGCAGTAAAAATAAATTGACTGGGTCCCATTTGTACATTAAATCAACCTCAGGCTTGACCAATTGTCCTGCTTTTTCACCTGCCTCAGAATAGAACTGTGCAGGGTGCATAAAACTTCCTGAAAAGTGTGAAAATAACATGTTTATGAAGATACAATGCTATAGAAGAGTGTGTTCTGCAGGGTTTTCCACAAAACTCTTTTGTAACTTAGATTTATATTAGACTTCAGAACCCTGAAAATATGGAAGCAACAGCTGTGAGCCACAAGGCTGGGCATATTTACATTCCTGTCTCTTCCTCTCAGCCACTCCCAAGAAGACATAGGCGCTTGCTTTGCATGCTTCCAGAGTTTATTTTTTCTCCTTTTTAAAAAATATATTTCCTGTAAAATAATTCAATTATCACTTTTATTATAACCTTTTATACTCTTAGGATGATATGAAGATACATCTCTGACCCATTTTCTTACATGTCTTGTTTGCTATTCTGAAAGTCATGCCACTGGAAGCTTCTGTTGTCAAGGTCGTTTCTTTCTTGTGTCCTCTTGATTAACAGACCAAATTTTGAATTCTTTGTTCAAGACCAGAATCTCCAGGTTCCTAATGAACGGTGTCTAGGAAGTACTCAATTATTCCCTAAATTAAGTGATTTGAATTACACTGTTGAGACATTTACCTATATCCACTGATTATATGGAGAGCTAAACTCTTACACAGAGTACCTGAAGTTAGTGGGTATGAATAACCTACAACAGGAACAGCGGTTCATATCAATGAGCTATACATTTCAAACCCCACTGGGAATAATTAATTTAATTAATTTTTTTTGCTTTTTAAGCAAAGACATTTATTCTTTACAAAATGATGAATAATAAACATGAATAACAACATAAACCTCAAGCGTGAGAATATTGGATACTTGATAAAGTCCTATTTAGAGGATGGTCAGAGGGTGACCTTACCTCTTTCTAAGCAGCGGAGTCAAAAGAGCAGGTCTTTGCCAACTTTTTCTCTACAGATCTATGTGGCGCCCAATAAATCATGTCTGGTTATATTTAGGTTAATTTTCACAGTTCAGTAGATGTAGTCCTAATTATATAGTATGACAAATTTTTCAAAGAGAAATAAATGTGGTACGCTGTGCAGTCCTCCCATGTTGAGGAGCCAGCTCTGTCCCAAAGCATGCTTCCATCTGGTCCACTGCCATTCATCTGGGGAGGATGAAGAACAATTGGTTGAGCAGCATGCACTGGCCAAGCAGCCTAAAGCGGACTCCTACTCACAGCCTGCTGCTTAGTGCAACCAAGCACTGCCATATGGGAAGCGGGGGCAGAGCACGCTAGTGTACTTGGAAGGGTGCTTACTTCTTTTAGTTCATGCACCTGGGCCCTGCATTCAAAGCAAAACCTTGACCCACAGGGTGAACTTAGAGGCTCCCAGGCTGAGATCAGCTGTATATTTTTCCAGGAAACAAACACTGACTCCAAGAAAACAGGTTGATTTGGGGGCTTAACAGCTCCAACTTGAATGTGTATATTCATATTTTACATTGAACACCTCCAGCACTTGCTGTATTCTACTGTTGCACCAGAATAAATTGGTATTTTAGTACCCAAACAATTCAGTGAGCTCTTAAGGTGAACATGATGACCTCATGTCACAGAGCTCCTAAAGAAAGAAAGCCTTTTGAATAACCCAACAGACTGTTTAAAACCTGGATAACAAGCAAGGAAGTAATGTCGAGGCATAGCATGCTGAACACAGCAGGGTCTTGCTCATTCTGTGCATCGGTGTGGCCCGCTGCTGGTGTGTGAGGCCAACACTCTTACAGCAGTAATGGCAAAGTACATTTCACAATGGCCTAAGCCTGGCTCAGCCACTGGAAACCCATGCAGAACATGCTCTTTAAATTAATTCATGGAGAGAAAGCAGATGCTGAATGAATGAAATGTTGCCTTTCCTTCTGAGGGACTCTGATAGAGAATCTGGTGCAGTTGCAGGCTTTTCTGCTTTCTGATAGGGAATCAGCCAGCAATTTTTAAAGGCTTTTCTTTTCCCATGGGATAAAAATTGGCCAGGTCAGAATTATGGTGTTCTTGAATGTGAAAGAAATTGATAAGAGGTGCACCACCATTAGTGGAAATGCAGCCATTCCTATGTGTGGAGGAAAAATTGCCTTTCTGATAAATTCATTGTTGGACATGGCACAGAACATTCTTGCTACAAAATCACATTGTTTTCTTCCATTCAGCTCAGCAGGCATTGCACAAGCCTGAGGACTGGGCATTATTCACACGTTAAAAAAATACCCCCTTCACCATGTGAACAAAAGGAATGATTGATGGGGCTGGCAGAGATGGAACTCAGGACGGCAGTACGCACTGTGCAGCAAATTAACTTACAGGCTGCAGTCAGTGTTATGTTTTCCTTCCTAATGTCTCTGCTTCTTGCTTACTGGTAATCTTATTTCTTTAAAAGTGAGACCATAGGCCACCCCATGAATGGAAGGAACCCTAAAAGCTCTGTTAATGTTTCTTTACAGATAACAGTGAGAGACACTTTGCTTGCAGTCTTAAATAGCTTGTGGCATGAACTAGTCGTTAACAGTGAGGCATGAAGATAACGGAGACTGGAATTAAAGTGCAAAATGCATCTTCATGGGTCTTTGCATCCTCCTGGTGACTCAGACATGATTGTGGCCTCTGCCTGTCTGTACAGGAGGCAAGGAAGTACGCTTGCTCCCCCAGCAGCTTTGTTACCCAAGTCTTCTATCAGTTTGCTTTCTTGGAGCTTGTGCACATGTGGAATTTCGAGACAACCAGCAGACTAACTGTGCTAAATCCCTTGCAGACCCTCTTGATTTCTACAAATAGTTTTGGGAGAGATTAAGTGAAAGTGTACATAAAGCTGGTTTAATCCCCAGAATCTCTCTTGTCATTTGTGGTGGATAGTAGTGGGGTAGACCCAGTGACAGGGTGCAGGGCTTTTGGTGGAACTGAGCTGAAAGCGAGGGATGTTTGCAATATCAGGAGGCAACGTCACTGGAAAGTGGCTTTTGTCAGTGAGGGGAATGAGAGGGGAAGGAAGCCCAGGAAGTGTAAAAACTCACTGCAATGTGTGGAGTTTGCAGAACTGCAATTACAAGCAGGTTTGTGTTCTCTTTCCTTTTTTAATGCAAAAGATGCAACTACAAAAAACCTGCAAATGAAGCATTTTCTGTAACAACCCAGAAGAAAAGAGGAGACTGTAAAACCACTCAGTTGTGTTATGGAAGTGACGAAACAACCAGCAGATTGAACTGTGGAACCCAGATTGCTGTAATTTACCCCTGTTCGTTGTAGTAACCACTACAGAGTAGATGAGCTTGAAAACTATTAAATAAACATGGCACAGAAAAGAAAACCCTAATGCCATATGTAGATTTATGTCTGCACCCTTGGTTAGAACTAGATACAGAGCTCATTCAAATATGTATTAAATGAGAGCTTGCTGAAAAGTTCATTTTGTCTTCCAGGTCTAAGAAAACATGTTGTGCATTGTGTGGCTTTGTTGAGGTCACTGTCGCATACTGATTTCATTAGATGTGGTTGTATCACCTTGTAAGGTTGTATTAGATTAACACTTTTTTTGTATATTCCTGCTTGCATTTAAGTCTACTTTTCTCAATTATTTATACACTTGTAAGAGGATATAGAGGTTTCCTTGTTCTGTGTTTCTGCATATGTTATGCAGACATAAAGAAACCACTTGAGTGAAATTCAAAATCATCCAAAATTAGAAAAGGTAAGTCTGATTTCCCGCACAATGTGATAATGCGTTTCTATGTCACATATTTCACAGAAAAAGCATTTAAGATGTCATGGAATTAAAACAACTATTGGGAAAGGACAGGTCTATATTCCTCTGCATCTAAATCCAGGCTTTCTGATTACAGTTGTGTCAGCCAAAGAGGCTTGAGGAAAAAACTGGCTTATAATTAAAAATATTTTACTGTTTCTAAAACCAATAAAATATAGCTCCTTATTTTAATTGATTGTAGCAATACAACAGTAAGATCCAATATAGTGTGATACAGTGTGCTATAAATTGAGGCTTGCAGTACAATTCCATTAAATATTGATCTTTCAGAGAATCTCAACACAAAATGAAAATCCCTACAGGGTGTTTCAAGTACTTTGAAGCAATCCAATTCTTCTTCCTCTTTGGAACTCAGCAGCTGCATCAAACGGGAGAAACTTCTGTGCTTCCTTTGACTCAGCTTCTTCGTGAAGCATTGACCTCTAGTTTGAAAGCAAATTCCTCTCCTGACGGTAAAAACTATTATGTACAGACTGCTGTAGAGATAATAATTTGTCATTTCTTCTCTCCCTCCACGCTGCAACCTTGGCCAAATCCAAACACCATCTCATTCTTAGTGTTTCTAAGTGCTTCAGTCAAGGTCAATAAGAAACATATAGCTCCTCAGCTGACGTGAGTAACATACAAATGTTTTCCATCTCCCCTGGGAAAGAGCTTTCACCTTCCAATAGGCATCCTCTCATAACCTGTGGAGAAGAGTTTCCCAACCATGCAATGTTTTCTGCCTGCACTTCAAAACTCCCTTGCAAGAGGGACATTAGCTTCCCAATGTATTTTCCGTAGTCATAGTAAGAACTTTTTCACATTGAGTTACGCACAGCTCTGACATCTCCAGGATTGATCAGCTGTGCAGAAGAGTATATAATTTTCTCTGAGACAGTATGGAGATTTAACTATTGCCTTGATGCAATAGTTACAAATTCCTCATACCTAGAAATTAGCATATAAAGTTCTTTTTACACTCCCCTTTTATCCCTGAGGATTGGTGGTAAGATATTTCCTCTCAAACAAAATCTAGGTCAAAAGTAGATGAAACAGCAGAAAATCCAGTACTTATCCCAGAAACGGTGATATACTGGAGCTGTTTATCACTCTTCTGTCATGGAGTCCTCAGTTATGGAGTACTGGGATGATTCAGAGCAGTGGGTCTTGGAGTTAGCATCCCACTCTGAGTTATTGCTTCCTTTTGTCTCCAGGCTCAGATAAATGTGGTTGCTTCACTTGGATTGAGTCACATCTTTTTTTTTTTCTTTTTTTTTTTTCCTACAATCACAAAACCTCAAGCTTATTTTTATTACCAATGAAAACAAGGTGTTTGACGTAATCACATCACCCCATATCCTGAAAGTCCCATGTATGGTCTTGCAGGGGCTGTGCCTTGCCATAGAGCTTGTCAGTTTTAAAGTGTCACACTTGTTGTACTAACAAAAATGTTGGGCTACAGCCAGGGAACTCACTAGCAGCTCAGCAACTAAAATGTCTCAGAACAACTTTCATCTCAGGCAGTTCAGCCTTTCCAAATAAAAATAGTTTGGTTGAAATGGTATTACTCTTCCAACATCACAGATGATTCTTATCCACTAGCGACCTTTCCCACCAATCTCATCCAGGTGCACTGTAATTTATGTTCCTAGTAAAAAGTCCGTCATTCACTAACATTCAGATATTTAACTCAAACCCAGTTCCTCAGCTTGTTTAAATCAATGTTGTTGCATTGATTTCAGTTGAGCTATGCCCGCTGAATTTCTAGCTTATTTCAGAAAGTAGAGAAATAATTGCTTAATACAGTTTTGAGTTTGACCTTTTGAATTTAGATCTGGCTTCTGAAAAATAACATTTTCTACTTCAGAGATCAATCTTTCTTCGTACCACACCAACAGAACTGTTGCGTGGTCCCCAACGGCGTTCATGACTGAGTGAGAATGTTAAAGTTTTCATGTTCGTCCCTTCCCCAACCACTGTCAACCGTGGATATAGCTACCATCCAGCCTTGCTATCTGTTCAGATAGAGAGCTCCAGCTGCAACCTATTGCTTATAGATACTGCAGGTTTCTTCAGACCTCATGTGAAGAAAAAACAAAACTTACAAATCTTATTCTTGCACTTAATAGCCTAGTTTTGCAAGCTGAAGCTCCGTGTAGAAGGAACTTTCTTCCAGATGAGGCTTCCGGATAAGCATACTATTTAATAGAACATGCAAATAACAATTCTGGATGAATGCTCAATATTGAATCCTTGTTTTCATGCTCTCAACTTTTTTTCACATTTTCCACAATTTTTCACTCTTTGTCTCATCAATTTTGCCCACTTTTCAGTTCTTACTTAGGCAAGAATCTGCTGGAATAAGATCTACATATTTACGGTTCATATGTTTAATAATTGTATGAATTCCCTGTTCCACAGTGCAAGTACTTCTGCTTTCTGGTACAGAAAAAAAAATTACATCATTTAGCATTTTAATTAAATATAAAATCTAAGATAACTGCTGTTTCCTTTAAAAATAGCAGGTTTTATGCAATAGACAAAGCTGTAAGCAGTTTTGTATTTATTTTTGTGTTTCTTTCTAAGCAAACTAAAATCAACTTGCAATCAGTTTGGTTCAGCCAAGCTTTATAGTGAGAATGAATAAAAAGGAAATTGGTCTTGGGAGGGAGGGAAAAGGAGAAACATGCATTTGCTAATGGCATGGTGAAAACTTTGCTTCCATATTCATTCTAAATAAACATGAAAAATGTTTGGCATATGAATGTAGGAAGAATTCATCCACAGCACATGCTCTTTATCATAGTAATCCTACAGAAATGTGTTGCCAATTGCAAACAATTCACAGCATGCACAACCAGGTTTGACATTGCCAAGATATTCTTAAGTTGAATGAATATATGACTTTGCTTATTTAATAGCATGTTTGTCTCCTTGTGCCTCTTTAAGAGCCAGTGTGAGCCCAGAAGAATTATTCTATATCAAGTTGATATTTTGTTTCTGCTTTCAGGTTTTATAACAATTGTTGCTTGTAATAGTCCAAGAAGCTTTCTTCCTACTTCCATTGCTTGCTTGCTGATTTATAACATCTTCCTGGGCAACCTAAATAGTATAAATATGTATGTAAACTGCATATTTGGATTTCTGCTGTCATGCTTGCTTTTAATGGCTTTAAAATAGATTTGAGGACAGTGTCTATTTTAAACTGGTACTTAACAGTTTGCCTTATTCATGAATATTACATTCCTTCTTTCTAGGCTCTTAAGGATGATGATGCTGAGACTGGACTGACTGATGGGGAAGAGAAAGAAGAACCCAAAGAAGTGGAGAAGCTAGGGAAAATCCAATATTCTTTGGATTATGACTTCCAGAACAATCAGGTTTGAAACAACCAACCTGTAACATTTCATTTCTGTGTGTGCAAGGGGAGAATGAAGTAATACATTTCGTTACAGTATATATTTCTGAAATCATTACTGCTTGCACAGAGTAAAGGAAGAAAGGAAGCCTGAAGATTCATGACAGAGGTACTACTAAACTGGTATTCAGTCTACGCAGAGTTTATAATGCACCTTTAATCAAAATTGAAGACACAGTTTTATCTAATGTTATTAATAACTTATATTAAGGTGTCACCAATCAATGTCAACACACATATTACGGAGTCTGCATGCAGAGAGTAAAAGATAGCTTCAGCCTTCAGGCATTTAAAATGTAAGCAAACAAAAGATGGGAGGAAGAAGAGAGGGGCATAACAGTGAGTTGATTCATTGTGGGTCTTTTAGAAAGTTGGTAAGATTGTCAAGTACATCAGGTGTGCACTTTAAGTTATTAACTAGCTGCATCAGGTTCTGTTGCTATCCGTGAAAGTACACCTACTAACCAAGAAAATTTTAGTTTGGAGCAAAAGTTCAAATAAAAAGATTTGTCCAAAAAAACCCCAGGAAAGTTGGACAAAAAGAATCTTTCCAGTCAAGGACTGATACTCCTTCCATACCCTACTCTGAAACTGGTAAGATCAAACTTTGGCATACTTGCCCAAGTTTTCAGTAGGAATAGACACTGTAATGTGATGTAGACCTGTCCACATCCTGAACTAGCTCATTTTTAATCCCCCTCCTTGGCCTCTTGCTGTGGTTAGGATCCCTTTTGTCAATGGTACCAATATACAGCCTTACATGAAAACTCACTGTGCTTTGGACTGAAGTACACCAACACATCTTCTTCACTTCTACTGCCTGTCTTTCAGTGAACTCGAGAATACACATCCTGCATTTCATTTTTTGACAACTTCAGTCAAACCCACATCATTTTTCTCTATTGAGGGAAAGATATGACTACTGAACTTAAATCCCTGTTAATTCCTATTCTTCATCTGAACTGACCTCCATTTGTACTTGAGATTTATTTCCACATTCAGATTCTTTATTTCTTGCTGTTCACAGAATGCAGTATGCTTGCTTGTTACAAGACAAAGAGGGAAAGAGAAATTAAGAAAAAAAACGTGTGTCAGCAGCAGGGTATTTATACTCAGCAATGGCCTGGCATAATACATAGTGCTTCCCTGTCTTTTCAACTGCCTTCTGACTACCAGTGCTTGTTTTTCAATGCAAGAGCCAAAAAGAATTCTGAAGCCTTTCAAGAACCTCTGTTTAAAGGAGCTTTTCCTTAACTCCCAGAGCAAATTCCCTGGCCATGTGATGAGTCACACTAATCCCTCTTGAAATCAGTATGAAGCATTAGACCCTTCAGAAGCAGAAGACCTAGAGGGGGAAAGTGTTCTGACAAATGGATTTCAGTTTCCTTTGAATATGAAAACAAACTTTCTGTGTGAATTTTATTAAAGGAAGTGATGTTTTTGTGAACTATATTTTACAAAGGGAAATAGGATGAGAGAGCAACAAATCTGTAAAAGTGCGTAGTATTTAATTAAGGTAATAAATCACTTGAGTTATGGATTACTATTTTAGTTATGGAATACTGTTTTATTTTGTTGCTCTAAACCATGCAGCAGCTTGGAATTTGTCAGAAGATAATTGATATAAAAGAGTAGAAAGGATTCACTTAGGTTAGTATAGCACGGTGGCGTGAAACTACAGACCAAAAATCTGCTAGTATATTGCACAAGGTTAAGGATGGAGACAAGATGACCGATGTACTCTCCAGAGCACAATGCCTCAGTTTTAGAAAGAGAAATTTTAAAAGGGAATTGAATTGCTTTTCCACTCTGTTAACTAGAAGTCATAGACTTGTTTTTCACTCTTTGATGTGAAAGACTTGATGTAGATCCTGAGCCTATCCATGTATTTATGAACTGTTATGCATCTAGAATAAGAATGAGACAGAAAAAGAGAGAATGAGAATGAGACAGAAAAGGAGAAGTGTTTCTTATGGCTAAAGGAAAATGTTTCATGGAGCTTAAGAATCCTGTAGTGGGAAAGCATGTAGGCCATACTGTGAATTTAAAACTGGCAAAAAGAAGTCCAGCTTTGAGGAATCTCTCAGAAGCCAAAAACTTCTTTCCTAAACTGACTATATTTTTCTGTATTCCATTTGTTAAGAGCTTCTGTTTCCAATTTTAAATGATTCATCTATGAGGAAGAAAATGCATTGTGTCTGAAGCACTGATTTAGAAAAAATATTCTCAGTTTTCATTCTGTTCTTAATATCTTGTCTCCAGATTGACCTTGAAGAGTCACTTGAATGTTTACCTTAGTTCTGTGTCTATGAAACAAGATTGATTTTTTTTTTTCTCTCAACTCTATTATGCTGATGAGGCCTAATAAAGGCTGGGGTGTCTAGATCACACCGTACCCTACCCTACCCTACCCTACCCTACCCTAACATAACATAATATAACATAACATAACATAACATAACAACATAACATAACCCTTCATTTGTAACACTTAAGAAACGGCCAAAGCTTTTACAAGTTTCAGATGTGCTTGAACCTTATTTTTAAAAGTATGTAAGAGATTTCAGAAACTAATTTTTCTGTTTTGGCGTGAGATTACAAACTGTTATTAGGATTTAGTTACAAAAGGTTAGTTTTCATGGGGTATTTTTTGAAAATGATGTCCTTAGTTTAATACCTAAACCCATTTCTAAACATAGCAAGAGAAGTTAAATATAAGGAAGACTGCAAGATCCATTTGTTTTCAATAAAGCTCTACCTGAGGATTTGTGTTTGGTTGGAGGAAAGGTTACATACTGGTGATTTAGAATACAAATTTTGTACTCAAAATTAGACACTCTTGATTGTTTAATAATGTCATTTCTATTCATGGTGCCCAGCATAGAAAAATAATGCACAAGAGGAGAGAGCAATTGAAAGTTATTTGATTGCAGTCTTTAAAAAGATGAAGTCTGTATTTAGCTGTAATCAGCTGCCCTTTGAAAACCTCTTTTTTGCTTAAAAACGGCCTTTGTGCAGTCTGCATCTGCCATAATTGGTTTTCTAAAGTCTAGCGTTTCTTTATTTGCCTTCCTTGAAGGGGGGGGTGGGGGAGTGGGGGAGGGATGGGTTTTTTTGTAGACCCGAAATAGAGTCTGCATGTGTATTTCTCGGTTAGTTTTTTTATAAGCATCTATTTGAAATGTCATTCTGCTGGTTTTCTCTGTTTTCAGCTTCTGGTTGGGATTATTCAAGCAGCTGAGCTGCCTGCATTGGATATGGGTGGTACATCTGATCCCTATGTGAAAGTTTTCCTGTTGCCTGATAAGAAGAAGAAATATGAGACAAAAGTCCACAGAAAGACCCTTAACCCTGTTTTCAATGAGCAATTTACATTCAAGGTATGTTTTTGATAATTATTGAAACCTCTTTATTCAACCACTATGTAGCTCATGCTTGGCTACAAAGTTAGATGTCTTAGTTGGTAACTGCAACTTAGTGACTTTTCATATTGTAGAAACCTATGATACTCAAACTTATGATGAAAATGGTATAACATAGGGCCAGGCCTCAGCAGGTGTAAAAGGCACAGTTTGATTTTAGGCACTTCAGTTATCCTGATGTATAACAATCTTATCCATATTTTATGGCTGGATAAAACTTACAGGAAAGTCAGAAAGTAGTGACACTTTGACAAATGTCAGGTAAATTTCCCTAGACCAGCATTTTCTTTAAATATCTTTGTAACCTGATTTATGACTTTTGGTATACCATTTCTTTTCCCCTCAAAAATAAAGTGAAACTCTTGGAAAGTAAATGGATGAAGGACAACCTGGCAGATTAATCTTGCCAGAATTTGTCATAGCAATTCTTTGCCATGCTACTTTACATATGAAAAGAAATCATGTCTCAGGTTTAATAACATATGAATTAAATAAATGTAGCTAAGCCTTACATTGCAATATTTAAGTTGTTCCAACAGTATCTATCAATACCGTTTTTCTAAAACCGTAGCCATACCTAAACCTCAGTTAAATACAGTAAATGGATACTATACAGCATGTTTCATAGTGCTTCTCCTAATATGCATTCCTCTGCTGTTACTTCAGGCCTTTCTCTCTATGCCCAATCTTATAATGACAGCTACAGATTGAAAACAGGAACAGTGAAAGACTCAGGCTATGTAATCATTCAACAAGAAAGATATCCCTGGAGGCCAGAACTACTACTGCATATATAAGCTTATTTTTTCCCTTGAAGATGTTCATAAAAATAACCTTTTGTGTGGAGTTATTTTTTTCTTGAGCTTTCCTAAGAGAGCATTTAAAAGAAAACAGAGTTCTAAATTACAGATTCCTGTGCAACTCAAAAAAGAAAAATAGAACCAATAATGCTGTCATCTAAGATGAAGGCACAAATTATAAATAAGATCATCCACTCCTGGGTTATAATGTCCACTTGTTTTAAGTCACACCTTTAATATTCAGATTCTCTATGCTCGGGAAGAAAGTTTGCTTTCCATGCAAGACCTTACAGAGTGTTTGGGTGCATCCCAATCGAGTATTGAACATCCCCTGGATCCTGTGGTCTGTACTCAGGAGAAAAACAACAGGGCATGCCAAGTACTATCATTGTGCTGGGGACTACATTGACAAAGACAAGTGATCATTTGACTAGTGCTGCAACTGTAATAAATAACTTCTGTGGGAACTAGTCACAGTGTCTTGTTTACTTGGGCAGAGCCATACTTCTGTGACCAGTTCAGGTGGTGCACAGCTTCTGTTGGCATCCTTCCCACCTCTCCCTTTGGCAGAGCTGCCCACCAGGCAGCCCAGGCCCATTTTGTTACCTTCTGGGCACAGTTGTGAGCTGCCCACCTTCCTCCCAAAGAAGGGCTAATGGGGATGAGATGGCTCATGTTTCTGCTGTATTGCATGTTGAGCCCTGGACCTCATTCCTTCTCTTCTTTTGGTGATTCCCTGTGTCAGTCCCCTTTTCATTTCTGTTTCCCAGACATCCATGGTGCTGTTCCAGGCTGCAGGTGTTCGTCAGGCTCTGACTGTCTGAATTGTATACCCACACTGTGCTGCCAAAAGGAAACAGAAATACCAGCTGGACTACAGCAGTCTGGCAAAAGGAGGTGTTCTTCCTCAGGCCCAAAGTGGAAAGAGGGTTCGTGTCTAGAGAAGTGGCATGTCTGTGCCAAAAAAAACCCACTCCTATAACGTGTCCTTCTACCAAGGTCTCACCTGCATTAAGCCAAGAGGCTGAGTATCTCTCAGATGAGCAGAAAGCAGGGAGAGGGAGCAATCCTTCACAAGATCTAAGGACATCCTTGGTAGTCCTGAACATAGCTGGAGTCTGAGGCTACTTTAGAGGTAACGAATGGAGAAAGCATTTAAAGAGGAAGGTAGCTAAAATAAGCTTTACTGAGGTCAAATGAATGATTAAAAAAAAAGTAAATAATAATAAATTTAGTCTTTTCATGCATTCCAAATTACCAGGACCTGTTACTGATGGAAAAAGAAACTTCAGAACATTTCTCCTGCTTTTGAGGCTGCATAAAAATCAAGGTGAAATGCTTTAGAATTTTTCTTTCCACATACATTTGCCTTCTATGGCTCTTTAGAAGCTACAAAAAAATTCACAGAATCAAATTGATTTTGCTATAGTATTTGCTACAATACACAACCCTTACCCACTGAAACTACTGTACTCAGTAATGGAAGCTGGAGCTGGATCTCAACTTGAAAAGCTTCTTTTAAACATTATATAACATGTTATGAAAAAGGAAAAGTACTCATGTTATTAATAAGTACTTTAAAAAGCAAGTTGAAGCCAAACAGTAACAAACGGCAACAGTCATAGCGTTTAAACAGACTGGAACATGCAGAGGTTAAGAAGTCCAACGATAATGCCGTGCTTTCATTTCTCTTATATAGACAATTAATAGAGAAATGTTTACTGAAGCCCATGGAAACCATTTATACTTGCAGAATATAATCAAATTGACTGAGTGTTCAATGTAAGTTGAAATAGTTCCTCAGTCAGACCTTTCTAGACAGCCACTCAAGTGTAGCTTACCTGAACTGCTTGTCTTCATCTGAATATTAAAAATGTGACTCATAAGCATCCTAACCCACAGCATCTGTCCAAAACACATCAGAACAGCTGGAAAATCGGTCAGAATTTGGCCTTCTGCCGCCACAGTTTCTAGCTGTACGCTGTGACTTAGAAAGCACCTTAGTATCTACAGTGTGAAAGGTATAATAATGAAAAATATCCCTTGGTAAGTATTAGGTAGTGGTACCGCAAGAGAACTATTTAGTGTCTAATTACTTTGTGTCACATACAGTAATCCTGTTCTGTTTTTTTCATCAGTCTGGGAGCTACCCATTTCTGAGTGATGACAGTCAATTTATTGAGGAAAAGACACCCTTGTGTGAAAAGTTCATGTGTCTTCAGTGCAAATAATTGGGCTTCCTGTTTCAGTTTCATCACCCACAAAATGATTTGAAGTAGAATGAGAAAAAGCCAGGGAGTGATGAGTGAGCTGCCACATTGTTCTATCGAGTGCCAGAGCCTGGTCTCAAAAAATACTGCATCTGGTGACTCTGAAACAAATACACCTCATAATTTTGTCTGCAGTTCAATTTACCTGAGATGACAGCTGATAAACCAAAGAAATAGATTTGCATTGTAGAGGACTGATCTTTATTGTCTCAGATACAGAGTTTGTCATTTCCTCGTCTTTGCAGGTGCCATACTCTGAGCTGGGTGGAAAAACTTTAGTGATGGCAGTTTATGACTTTGATCGTTTCTCCAAACATGATATCATTGGGGAATACAAGGTTGCAATGAACACAGTGGACTTCGGTCATGTCACTGAAGAGTGGAGGGACTTACAAAGTGCAGAGAAGGAAGAGGTAAGAAAAATCAGACTTTTTTTTCCCCCAGGACACTTTTATCCTCAGCTAGACGAACAGTCAAACTAGCAACATTTTTTCTGCAGAGACAGCTCCCATCTGTTATCAGCATTTCTCAGACTTACTTTGCCTGATAAGTTTTTGATAAGCATCTTTTCCAATACTCATTGAATGGTACATTCTACTTTGCTAATCCTATTTCCAATCTTTTTGATAGTTTATGCAATATATTAAGGAAGTTTTCATGAGTTTGACTTTTTCTTGAATTGATGCAGTTTTGGTACATAGAATTTGTATTTGAATTTTAAGAGTAGTGTTCATTTAGACTTCTTTGTGGTCCTAATCATTCTCAGTGTTTGCATCTCAAGGTATCTTATTCTGCATGAAGATAATGGTAGGTTTTCATTAAAATAATTTACAGTTTTATTGAGCTGCTATGCAATAATATCCATGGATTAGAATTCTACATTTGACAAAGACCTTGGAACAGTATCTCACTCAAATACTAATCACCTTTTTTATTCTCCTCTCTGTACCAGCATCCTATGGGTTCATTATATAGTAGGTATAGTGCTACCTAAAGTACACAAGACACTGTTTGGAAATATTTATTCACTACATTGTGCATCCTATGAAGTTGTTCATACCAGCACATCCACCTTTTTGCTTGTTATAAGACCATTTTGCACTCAGTTTTACATTATTTTTCCTTTTGATTACTAGGTGATATCTGCCCACTCATAATAGTCAGCGTGCACAGTGTACTTCACGTCTCTGGTGGGAGAATGAATCTGAGTTCCTCATCGTCTAATTCTGCTAATAAGCAGTTTTGGATTCAAACCTTAGTTTCTGTAATTAAAGGGACAGTCTCTGGATGAAATCTTACTTAATGCAAGTAACAAATACCTGAATATTGCATTTAGACTACAAGTTGTGAAAAATTCAGCAGATGCTGAGTCATGCAGCCTTCTCAGATTTTCAGAAATGGTAGAGTTCAGTCTTGCTTTTTGAGTGCTTTTTTTTAAAGACTGTATTTCCAGATGGCTTTCTTCTACTGCTTATTGATTTGTGCTTATTGCATGTGTCATTGGTACCTATGCTATATGGGGCATTTGTCTTCCACTCTCAGAGCTAAAGATGAAAACATAAAAAAAAGAGAAAAAGGAAGTTTGCAGTTCAAGGGCCCTGTTCCTTTAAGGCATATCAGAAAGATAGAAGTGTGAAATGGGAGTGCATTAATACTTAAAAACTTCATTAAGTATCAAATCAGTCTTTTGTTGCATTGTCATGTTTTGCTGTTTCAAAACACACAAAATAAATACTACACAAAGAGGAATTGACACTTTACCATTCTAGTCTAATTTAAAGATTTTAGAACATAAGCAGTGATATTCCCATATGCAGCTGATAGATAACATGGTATAGATTAGTGTGGGGTTTCATCTGTCATGTGGCACAGAACATTGCCTCTTGGATTTTCTGTCTCATGTCCATGGTAAAACCTGACTCAGTCGTCTGGTTGCTCCATGAAGTTCATGTCCTGCTAATACAAAACGATGAAATATTGCTTGAAAATAGATACTTAACAGTGTGAACTACTTCCAAAAATGCATTCTGACTTGGAAATAACTTTTTATTAAAACAGAATGAGGTAATTAAAATAAATAATTTTTAAAGTATTTGGGTATTGGAAGAGTATTACAAGAGTTTTGAATAGTTTGCAGTAGAGATGAAATCAAGGTTGTACCTTATTTGTGCTTTCAGAGCCCAAATGAACCGGTGGATGTATATTTTTACATGTGTTTGTCATTTGTCTATGTGAATGTATTTGTATGAGAGTAATGTTAGATAGGAGAGACGAGGTTTTTTTTAGTTCCCATTTGAGCCTCTGCCCTCACCTTTCTTAACAATTCAGGTAATACATATGCAGAAAAAACATTTTAATTTTTGTAGGTTTTTCTATAAGGCCTTTTTGAAGTTGCTACCAATGCATGGCTTTTTTATTTATAAGAAGCTAGGCAATATGAACCTCTGAAAGCATCATGAAAAACTGATTACACCAACTCCCTAAATATTTTTTCATAATGCAGGAGGTCTCCTGTTTCATTTCTGTATCACTATGCTCATAAGCATGCAAGGTATCCAATAAATATGAGATAATACTGTAACCTAAGTTATTTGGAGACTTTGTTAATCTTAGTTTTCTGTATGCTAGCTGTAGCTTTTTCTAAAACATCTCCTGAACCCACTGTACAAATAAAAAGTGACCCCACAGAAGCCAGTTACTCAAGATTTAGATAAGCCAAGTGTATTTAATCCAAAGGGTCTTCACGTCTTTTTGCTGTTGTGGAACCTCTACTTCTGTCATATATATGTTGAGCCTCATTCAAAGAGTTGCTTAGCCCAATTTGGAAAAGAAACCTCTACCTAAAGAACCAAGTGAGTTACATCTGTCAGTGGTTTGAGAGCTGTGTTTCACAAAAAATGTCATTCATATTTCCATACTTGGCTACTGCCAAGTACCTCACCACCTTCAATGTTCTGGCCCCTGCTCTGCAGCAAAGATGCCAAACAAATTCTAGTACATTTTATGTGATAATAAATAGGGGACAGGGAGGGATGGGAGAGGTCCTATCTTCGTAAACCTGTTATCAGCTGACATGGCAGATGTTGCAGAATTCACAGCAGATACAGCTGTGACCAAGAGGTATCTTAGCTTCAGAATTAGCAAATACAGTCCTGCACATACAAATGTATAGCATGATTTACCTATGCCAGGTGTGTAGCAACAGACACATGCTTGTCTCTTGGTAGTGATCGTGAACACAATATGTCGATCTGCCTTACTCATTGTAAGAAAACATGATAAAAAGCAATTTGAAGCCTAAGCAAATGGATTTCACCCAGAAATATATGACTATCAAAATACCTTTTGTAGACTATTCTGCATGTTACAATTGCTTAATGAATTTGCCCTTGAAAAGCACATCTGTGTGTGGTCTGCAGTATTTGAAGAATTACATGTTTGTTTCCTTTTTGCCCTCACAGCACTTAAGTAAGTTTGTCCATTCTTAGCAACCTAGCACTAACAGGAATTCTAAATATGTTTTCATTTAAGTATCTGATGCCAAACTATCCTTAATGTTTTCATTGTGGCCCCTAAACATGATGCAGAAAACATCTCCCAAACCACATCAGTGGCAGTTGTCACCAATCACTTTGAAAAAACATCTAGGTGGCATCAGTCAAGCTGAGTATAAAGGTCTTATTTTTGTGTCACATTATGTTGAATTAAGTTGATGCATATCACAGAACATACAATTCAATTAACACTGCAATCACAGAGGGCAAACTCCTTTTACAGTTACTCTTCTTTTTGCTCATGAAGCTCCACTGTACTTTCCATCCTGTTTTCTAGATGGGCTTGAAATTGATGGCAGAGGATGAATGTTTAATGAAATACTTGAAGCTCTACCTCTCACAGCCCAGCCATTTGAATGGCATCTCTCTGACACTGCATTGTCTTCTGGGAAAGGTCTTATTAATATATTTATGTTGGTGAAGCACTTTGAAGGTACAAGGCTTTATGTAAGCATTTGTCATGACTGTGAGAGGGTTTTGAGAATGTACAAGTCTCTACAACAACTGCTAAATATTGGGGAGGCAAGCACTAATGAACTGCATTCCTTGAATCCTTTTTTCCTTGCTGCTGTTAGCTCTGCAGTCCTTGTGAATATGTGGAGGTGATTTATCTAATAGTCCTTCAGTCTCATATGACTGAGAGCATGGGAGGGAAGAGTGGTAGATATTGAAAGGTTATTCACTTTTACCAAGCCTGACATGTAATCGTTTGGGCACAGAGTGTTAAAAAACAGATGATAGGAGTTTGCTCCTCTGTGTCATCTACCAGATGTCACTGCCATTAACTTTTATCTGAGTACACACTGCATCCAATATCTGTTATCACTCTAGTACAGAAGGCCAGACAGACAACTTCTTTTCTCACAGCAGTGTGAATCATACTGAGAGTCATCTGAATACTTCAGCTGATTTCCCTCCAGACGTTTTGTTATATTGGCACTTAAATTGAAAACCTGTTATAGCAAACATTCCAAGAAATTTTAGGGAAAGTAAGGAAGAGCAGAAACAGCTCTTTCCCTTGAAAACAGTGGAGAAGCAGAGCCTTAGTCCACACAGAAAAGGATGTTTGACCTGCAAGTATCTACCACCAGGAGTTCTGCAGACCTCTTAACAACTGCCATCACATATGACTCTATGCATTATCTGATCAGGCATCCACCATGGATAGGTTACCTGACAGATGCATGCTCGTATCACAGTGGGTTGTGATGGATATATTTTGTACTGGGCTTCTGAGAAGTCTGCTGGAAAACACCAGGAAGATGCACAACACCTGCTGTCCTACATGATGCACAAACCCAAGCAGGAGAGGTGCTACCGTATTTCCTTGCAAAAGGAAGGGTGAGATGCAAGTGTTCTGCAGCTGGGGAGTGGAACACCTGTTCTGTGAAGCTTGACATGCGCTATTCATGAGGATTGTTCTTTCCTTCCTCTTAAAAAAAATAAAAGTTGAAGGAAGGAGATGGGAAACTGGGCCTGAAATGGGTAAATGTAATACCTCAATATGCTTCATAGAAGTTGGATACTGGAAAAGTTAGTAAGCCAACCAGCTTATTCAATCCTCAGCACTGAAACTTGCAGAGCTAAGAGGAAAGGACATTTTTACAAATGTCACTGCAAAGTCACAGCAGCAAATCATTGTCATTTTCTGTTATATCAGAGATGGACAGATGATCTAATAGGCCTTTTCCATCTTTAATAATAACACTTTGGTCTTACACAGCTTTGCAGATAGCACAGTGCTTTGCAAAGAAAAGTATCATTATCCCTATGGAGATGCTGTCAGAGTGTCAGACAAAGTTTGAAATGGGAGGCTGCCTTTATTTCGCTGTGTATTATATTGGATCACTATGTTTTCTGCATGGTGTTCAAGTTTTCTTTCTTCTTACACCCAATTAAAACTTTAAAATGTTAAATCTAAGGGCGTTTAATTTTCAGGTTTTGTGGCAGTTACATACAGTAAATGCACAACGTTCAACATTGTAAGTGCAGCATCTGTCCTGAAAAGGAACTGAATTTGATAGTGAGACAGGTAACAAAACAGAGGTTCTTAAGTCTGAGAATAAGCAAGACTGGTTTGAAATTCTTCAGTTAGTTAAACCAGTTAATTAGCTGGTTGTCATCTTGAAATTGAAGATGTTGAAATGTTGTGATTTTAAAGATAAAACCATATGACTCAAGTAGGAAAGTTATGGTACTGTTTCAGGCTATTAGAATTAGGCACTTCTTTTCTCGCCTTTTATACTCAAACTGCTGACAAACCCACTGTATACCTTTGTTGAATATTCTCCTTCTTAACTCAGTCTCTGGAAGAGACACCTAACTTAGGAGGTCAGAGGCATTCTTGTGTTGTTACAAAAAGAATGTAATTGGCTTATTTGAAATCAAAAGGGAGCTTGTCTTGCTTCATCTCAGAACGTCTGGCTTTACAGATACTAAATTCAAATACAGAGGACAGTA
Source organism: Falco biarmicus (assembly GCF_023638135.1). NCBI lineage: Eukaryota > Metazoa > Chordata > Aves > Falconiformes > Falconidae > Falco > Falco biarmicus. Next base: position 31,462,134 of record NC_079292.1, on the reverse strand, counting down.
GACAAGAAGGAGAGGTTCCATGGTAGTGTTAAATTCAGGCTCTGCTGGGGCTCTTCTGTTTCTGCACAGTATTCATTCTGAGAGCAGAAAAACTTGTCTTGCTTATTTGTCAAAAACATAATTATTACCATTTGACTTTCAAATATGAAAGGGCATCTTGAGGTTAAACTGTGCTGACAAAGTAGATCCTACACTTGGTGCTAAGCATCTAGTGATCCATGCACAAAATAATAATAATAATAATAATAATAATAATAATAATAATAATAATAATAATAATAATAATAATAATAATGTTGATTCTTGACACTGGAACAGGCTGTCCAGAGAGGCTATGTAGTCTCCTTCTCTGGAGACATTAAAAACTCACCTGGACGTGTCCCTGTGAAACCTGCTGTAGGTGAAACTGCTTTGGCTGGGGGTTGGACTAGATCTCCAGAGGCCCCTTCCAACCCTGACCATTCTGTGATTCTGTGATTCTAGACAAGGCATATTCCTAAAGACCTTGTAGAAAGTTACAAGGCTGAAGGAAGGAATAGTGGACAGTTCCCCACCTGCCTCTTAATGTTATTGTGGGGAGGTTAATTGCTCAAGTATAGGATATTTTAAAATGCCTAATAGAAAAGAGTCCAGAGTACGCAAAAGCACTGGGCTTGGATGTTGAACATACAGTGGCATTTGTCTGAATGGTGTTTTTTTAGACGTTTGAGAAAGATCCTGAGAGGGATCAAAATCATCTTAGAATTCTTGTTAAAAAGGCTTAAGCATAATTTATATCACTTAGATGCTGGAAGTATTTTCCATGTACCTGCAAGTGATTCGTTCAGATAGCTGATGTATCAGTCATTCGCATGTGTTGAAGTATATTTGAAGTGGACGAGCTAAAGCTAAAGCTAAAGCTACAAGACAAAGAGATGTTTTGGATGGAAACTGCAGAAGGAATTCCAGGGAATTCAGCCATAATCATGGAGCACTCCCAGTTATAAAACTGTAATCTGGGAGGGTTTGCAAATGGATCTGCAGAATCAGCTGAATGGTGTGAAAGGGCCACAGAACATGCTATACATTAATTTTTCCTGCATTGTTCTCCACCTGGATTTTATGTACTTACTTATTTTTCTGACTGCTAGCATCAGTGAATGCATTATCCAGCAGCAGAAATTACATTTCTCACTGGGACTCTAGACAGAAGCTTTGCTGTAGTCCTGGGTAATACCTTATTTCCCTTTCTCCCCCCACTTTGCAAACCAACAGTGACAAAAATTATTATCTGATGGCTGCTACAAACCAGGATCAGGAGCTCAGGGAAGCTATAAGATGGCTGTATCAAAATATTTCATCATTAGTGTCATAGAAGGACCTTCAGAACTGAGACCAGCATTTTAACAGTCATAAGGAAAGAGCAGCTCTCACAAAGAAGAGGACAGCTTTTTTGCTAAAAGGTTGAGGTATAGTATGCCATGCTGGGGTCTCCTGGCTTTGTTGTGCCCAACCACATAGAAATAAAATATCTTGCTTTCCAGAAGCCTGAGAAACATATATTTCTGAAAATGTTAAAGACAAACATTTAGGAATAGTGACCTGAGAAGGAAAGGGATTAGCAATTGTCTCCATTTTTTCCCTCTGTCAGCTCTTAAACACCAATTTAGACCATGTCAGGGATTACCATAGTAACCATTTAACCTCTTCTCAGAGCCTGTTGTGTTTCAGTTTAGTTCAACAACGATCTTAACTGGCATTTGAAGCACTTTGCATTGTACCTGTGACAGGAATTAACATCAAATGTCTTTAGAGAAATCACAGTTAGAATCTAGAACATAATACTGTATTTTCAGTTTGGTGGTATTAGGCTTTTATTGTTTCTATGTTAATATTTTAAGAGGTAGAGTACATGAATTTAGGATGTGTTACCAGGCCTTATTTCTAGGGTAAATGGATGACAGACAGCAATAACTTGTTCCTACAGTTATGAAACTCAGCCTTCCACCAAAGGCCAAAGAAATTCCTGACATTGGCTGATGTGGTGTTGGTGTGGTGCAGATGGGTGGTTTTAGTGCAATCAACACTCTACTTCTTCCCTCTTTCTTTTCCGTGGTGTTCTGCAGTTTTCTCTCATTCTTACCATCATAACTAAAGAAACACTCAGGACATTATGATTTAATTTGTATTATAAAAACATTTGGAATAGCATAGCCTTTTTCTCATGTTCATGTCTAATTCAGTCTGAGCAGGATGGTGTTGTACAGCGTAACTTGCAGAAAAAAAAAACTTTTTACAGAATATTTCTATTTCTGCATTTTATGCATACTTCCCTTATAGGTTAATGGAGAACTGACATTTCTAGTTTTTAAGATCCTGCAGTCTACAGACACAGAGTTCTTTCTGAAGGACTGATTATAGCTAGTCTTTCACTTTCAATCAGACAAAACAAAGCAAATATTATTATTCTTGAATGTTCATCAGTAAGTCTTAAATCATACATAAGATTTAAAGAGATGAGCAAGATCCTTTTCTGTACCTTCTCTGAGCGTGAACATTTATAATGGTGGTGCTATACAACTCAATTTTTTTTAACGTCCTTGTCATCTAGAATTCCAATAGTAAGGAATTTTACTCCAAGAATGATGCCATTGTCTAAAGGTCAAACCATTTCTCTCTCTCTCTCTCCCTGTCTTCAGACTTTCATAGCACTGGCTACATGAAGGGAGAAAATCATAAAATGCTGACTGGTCTCTTAGTTTCTTAGTCTTTTAAGGTTGGGGGTTTTGGTTTGGTTTGGGTTTTTTTTTTCCTAGCTTCTATTATCACACACCCGAGTGAGTCAGTTAATTATTAAGTTGCACTTTTTTAACTTCCAGTCTAATGCTGTGTTCCTTTTTAGTATCTATGTTGACCAGAGATCAAACTTCTGTGAATCACTCCACCTCCTCACTTCTCAGCATGTTCTTGCTCTGTTTGTCTCTGCATATGAGATGTAGACCTGAGTGTGGAGCAGAAATACATCTTTTTTTTTTTTATGATGCATCTTCTGTGATGGAAGCTTTTGTGCAGACTTTAGTAGTTTTGTGAGCAGCCTTTAACTGCACCAACTGTGACTTTTTGTTTCAGATGGCTCAATGGCTGGCTTACTTGCTAGATGGATGGAGTGGTGCTGTAGTTGTTTCATCCCTTCCACTGGCAGACTTTCCAGGGCATGGTTTTATTCTGTGGGGCTTAAGTATGATCACTGCCACAGAATTACTGCTCCTGCTGTCCCCTTAGAGCAGAACACAACTGACTGAACAAGCATCAGTGCGCAGATGAAATTGATAGCTGATCTTTTGGACCCAGATATTGTCTATATGTGTTTCTTGCTGGCCAAGCACTAGATGAAAAGAAATACCTGAAACTGAATCCAGTGATATGGAGGCCAAAACATTTTCCTTGAGCATTATTTCTGCAATTACAATTATAGAAATAGTGCCAAAAGTAGGAGTTTTCCAAACTAGCAATCAGATAGAAAGTTCAAAGTGGTGTGTTGTTGCTGCTTGATCGGCTGGACGTATTCACCTACAACAGAACAGAATTAGGAGTTACTGCCACCTTTCACTGTCACTGATAATGGCAACTAAATTTGGGAACCCTTCTTAGTGCCTTTTTCCACTTGTGGCTGGCCTTGAGTTCAAATCTCTTCTTCTTAGATAGAGACCTTGACATAATATTCTAACCTAAGTCATTCCCTGGGTGATTACCATTATGTGGGTTTATTACTTGCTTTTGATGCCACCGGCACAGAACATGGCACTGCGGCTTCTCAGTGGTATGGATGGCAGTGGGCAGACAGCTCCTGAGCTTCCCATTAGATCCTTAACCGACTTTAGGTGCTACTTAAATTACTTCTGGTAATCTTCAGAGCTACTGAGCTGTCTGGAATCCAGTTATTTTACCTTTCTTTTTCCATATCTTTTTTCAGTAACTGAAAATTAACAGGAGGATCTCTGCCGAGTGGAGCTCAGGCTTCAAAACTGGCAGCAGCTCATTTTCATGTGGGCGCCCTGAGGTCTGCAGCTGACATCCCCTGTCTGTTAATGCCCAGCCCAGAATTAGGTAGCAGTGGATTATGCTGAAAGTGTTTTTACTCTTTCAGACTTTCACATTAATCAGTCAGACTGAACATAAATTTTCTGTGATGTTTTAGAGAAGGCAAGTTTTCTAGGAGATACGGGTCATTTGAATTAATTTTGATTACTCTAATATTTTGCTTGTACTTACTGTGCAGAAAATAGGTACAACAATTACATGTCTGTGACACAAAGTACGAGCTGCAGTTCTTCCACAGCACATCTCTGTAACCAGTGATTTTTTTTTCTTGTCATAGTAGATTTTCATCCCTGCATTTTCTTTTTCTATCACTCTTAGTCATGAATTTGTATATGACATTACATCAAAGCCCTCCAAAAGATGCCACCTGTAACTTCACGTGCCATCCAAATATGTGCATGCTTCCCCATCCTCTTTTTTTTCATGAGGACCAATTTGTCTCATTGCAATTTGATATAGCAAATGATGATGTTTCTCTAGCTATAGAATCTCATACTTTTCTACACACCCTTTAAATCATTGAATCATTTAAAATCTCTAAAAAGACATGATTATTTCTTCAGAATGTCTGTCTGTGATACTAAACTATTAGTTGATTTCTTAGTGGATAAATGTATGCTTTTAGTTTTATCCATCAGCCTAAAGGAAAAATATGCACATTTAGTGTATTAAAAGTTACAATTTTTGTGATGAAAAACATAACATCCAAAAATTAATATTTTCTGAGATATGATAGCTGTAAATCAGAACAGATTTTAATTAAGCTGTACAAGATCTGCTGCAGCAATCATATGTTACAGAATGACTTGGGAATATTGGCTTCCTGTTTGGACCTCAGCTGCAGAGTTCTACAATTGGCTTAAGTTCCTGCAAGCACAAACACTGGTCACATTATGTAAGAATTCATGGCTCTGAAACTTTCCTGTTTATATGTTCCCTAACATGAAAACTCGCTGTTCATCAGCCTTTGAGCGCAATAAATACATATAAAGCTAGCTGTGAATATCTTGTGTGTAAACACTGGGACATGCTCCTTAGACTTTTTAGCTCACCTGTTCATTGATTCCTTGGGTGTGTTGCCCGACACTGTATGAGCTTTTACAACTTACTGAGGACAACAGGCCTTTAAATGTGATCTACTTTATTTTCACTGAGCCAGACTAGCTAACATTAAAATTTTCTTTCTGTAAAAAAAAAAAAAAAACCAAAAAAACCAAACATGTCCCATTTTAAAAAAATTTGTTTTGTTTAGAAATACTACTGTTTCCTATCAAATTGGGTATTTTTATAAATGAGGTGAGGTTCTCTGCTCTAAATCTGGAGGACTCCTAGATCTTCAAGGAACATTTTAAAGAACCTCCTATAATTAAACTTGATCTAGAAAACAGGCAGCATCCTGGAGATTGTACTGTTCCCCCTGGGCCAAGCTGGGAGGTAGGTGGCACAACAAAACCCCCTTACAAGCTTGAAAGTTAGACCTTCCTTGGTTTTGGATCGAGGAGCTGTGATTCTCAGCCCATGGCATTTTGTTCTGGCTGCTTGGCCATAGCCTGCAAACTCCAAAAGCTCAGATTTCCTCATGGCACCCTGACTTTCAGCGTTATCCTGCATGGTTTTAGTCGAAGTTCACCAAACCAGGTCTCCTGTGACACATATTAATATCATCTAATCAGAAGTTTCTGGAAGTCCCACTGGAAGAATCCACGTGAGACCTTGCTGGCAAAGGATACAAAGATAAGGCTGCTGACAACGGACCAGTGTTTGCTGGTAGTAGCAGTAGCAGTAGGCAGCTTTGCACCTCCACTGGAAAACTTAGAGGGTCTTCAGACCCAAAGAGTTTGCAAGTTACTGATTTTACAACATCAGTACATGGAGAAAACAGCACATCCCTTATAGCTTCAGCAGTTACTCTATCGGTTAAAAATTTTACTTTATTTGTTATTTGGATGTTACTGGATTCTACTCCAAGTCACTGATTCTTGCTGTGCTCTTCTTCAGTAGATTCAAGCCGTTACATACACGATGCTTCCTCTTCTCTACAGTGTTTATGTACTGTAATCAAGTGCATAAAAACCTGCTGGTTTCTTTGATCTGCTTGTTGTCTTTCATTAATTGATAATGTGTGGTCATCATAGCAAGGACTCTGTTCATGCCAGATTTTTAAGACAGTACCACATCCAGTGGTACACCTTGCAACTAAGAAATCAGTGACTGATCTGATTATCAATTACAGTTCTTTGCTGTCTACTGACCATGTATATTTTTGGATATATGCTGCAATCCCAATCTGTAATCTAAAGCATTGGAGTCAATTGCTTTTGGAAACTAGGACACTCTTGGTGTAGTAGAAACTACATTAACTAAGCATTAAGGTGTCCATACTTACTATAAATGGTGTTTTCAAATCAAGCCAGGGTATGTACTGTGGCTTCCTGTACCCTGTCACAGGAGGACAAGGACTTTCTGTAGAGCAATGCACATATAATAGTGTAATAGTTATGGAAAAGCTTTGTGATTTGACTACTCACAGTGTCTGATAAGCAAAAAAACCCCTTCCAAATGTATTACATTTCCTTTCGATGTTGTACTTAGACTACTCACTAGACTAGCCTTTTGACATGCTATAGTTAATAAGTTTTCCATGCTGTCAAAAGTAATAATATTAATGTGCCATTCAGTTAAATTAATTTTGTTTTGTGGACTGGCCTGCATAAACGTCAGTGACATTTAGAAATATGATCAGGCAGGAACTGAGGAAAAGCCAAGTGGCAAAATAGAGCAAGATGCAATCATTAAAGCAGAGCAGCCAGCTGCAAGCATTTGTGGATAGGCAGAGAGTTACACAAGACCAGGCTATGCTGCTCAGGCATATATGTTGCTTTTAATTCATTCATCCCTTTCTCATTTATTTAAGAAATTAATTTTCTTCTTGTTCAATTAAGAACTCAGTATGTTTGGTAGCATGGTCTCTTGTCTGGAAATGAAAGAGTGCGTTTGTGCTAATCTTTGATTTCAAGTGCCTTCAGTCACAGCTTTTCTCATTTTGCAAGAGGCAGCTGATTGTAATGCTTTTAAACTGATGACCGTGAAGTGTCATTTTCTACTGCTAATAACAGTGTTTTATCTTTCCATTTCCTCTGCTTTTTAGAAAGCAGTAATAGAAAGGCTTTCTTTAAATGGGTTAAAAATGTAATGAAGAAGACTAAGAGGAGGAAGCTAACAAAACCTGACTTGTTAATTTTTTAATAACATCAGCTGGTTCAAACTATTGCACAACTTGCTTTCAAGTCAATTTACCATTGTGTTGGAGAATATTACATAATTGGGGCAGTTAAAAGAAATGCAGTCTACTACCTTTCTATATATATTGCAATAAGAAGACAGAGATTTGTGAAGAATTTCTATGTCAAGTACTGCTGTTTCAGGGGAAAAAATGAAGAAAAAAAGTAGATTTTTATTTCCATGGAAAGATCCTAGTAGGTCTGTTCCATTTAAGCAAAGGTAAAAAGTACAGAAGTTGTACCACAAAGGAGTCAGAGAGTAGCACTGTAGTAGGGAAATCAGTCAAAAGGAATATGCAATTAAAATGTTTCTTTTGGCTCTTCCTCACTCCTACTTTGTACTGTGACTATAGCCCTACAGATACCACCTCCTGATACCTTTAATAAATTCACTTAATTTGAAAGATTGTTACCTGTCTGCCCTAAAACTTCTCCCTTTTAAAACTTACTGCATGGATCTTTGCTTCTATTTCTGTTCTCTGTTCACCTAGCATCAGTCTCCCCTCCATCTCTTCTTTAGCCTGTTGTTACTGCTAGTCCCTTTTTTGCAGTGTCTGAAATGAGCCCTCTGGATCTTTTTCTCAAGAACTCTCTGTTTCTTCCAAGATCTCCTGCTATTTCACTTTGCTTTGCTTCTTAATTTAGTTGTTATGTGGCTTGTAACTGGACACTTAACGTTAACAGGAGCTTCCTTTTATGGCCAAGTTTGCACATTTAAAGGGAGTATAACCTATGAAGATACTTCTGAAATTATGTTAGTAAAAGCAAATGGGAGATACTTTAGATCACACTCTGTACTTTCATTTTGTAAGACAAGTGGGTTATTCCTGCGAATAGAGACTGATCCTTGAATAAGGAAATACGTAGTAGGGCACTTGTGTGGTCATATTTTATTGTTTTAAAATATTTTCTTCAAAAGTGCAGTAGGTACAGTCATGAAGAAGATTCTTCCTTTTCTCCAGAGGCATTTATTTAGCACCTATTTACTGCTAGCTGTATAACAGCATGACTGCTCTGTTCATGGGCATGAAATCCTTTTAGACAGCAAAGGAATTATTCTGCTTGTCAGATTAATGGTTTAGTTGTTAAAGTCTGTAAGTTTATATTGACTGGGTTGATCATTAACATTTTGCAAGCCTGAAATAGCTACTTCTGTAATCAACTTCTTGACTGAAAAGTCTGGGGAGAGTTCTCCCTCTCCTATTCACTCTCAGTACTTTATTCCAAAAGTAGTTCATAGACTTTGGGGTATAGTGGTACTTGCTGTGCATACATAGTCATGTGATAGTCTCCAAAAGTGCTATAATGGGCTGACAGATTAGCTCCAGCTTTTGTTTCTCTTTCCGGTTCTTCTTCAGCTTTTCCTGCTGCACCATCTATTTCTAGCCTGTTTATGCAAACCAGTTTTAAGAGCTTCTTTCTCACTTCCCACTCCTTTGCCTAATTGTGGCAGAATCGTTTTCATAATGTGGGGTCATCTAGTCACTAATTTGCAGGCATAAGAGAAAAAGATTGTCTTGCTTTCCTGATCATACCTATTTCAGGTCTGAAATTTTCTGTTTTGTTCTTTAACCATGGATTTATCAAAAATGCAATGCCTTTTAAGCTGGTAATGTTAAAGACAGCCGTTGTGGCAATAAAATTTCAGGTTTAAAGAAAAAAAGGGACCCCAACAAACTAGTATTTCCTTTTCCCAGTATGGTACCTGTTTGACCCAGGGGGTGTGGAGAAGCAATACTTTCCCAACTGTAGATCCCAGAGATGTGTATGGGTTGATAACTCTGCCCACTTCTATGGTGGCTTAACTGAAGTTTTGGCCCGTCCATGTAATCCATTTCTGCATCCATGTGATTCTGTTACTAGTATTATCGTGACACCTTTGTATCTTAGTGTATTCATGGCTTACATGCCAAGCAAAGAGATTTATTGATTTGAGATCGCCATGTATAGACAGAACTTCAGAACTGTCTGAAGCCTGTGGAAGTGGGAATTAGGATTAGCGATTCTGTCATTATAGTTTACCAGAGTTTCCTGAATTTGAAAGACTGTGATTTAGCTTATAACCCACCTTTATGCTGTCCCTGTTTTCTCCACAGAGTTTTAAAACATTTTGGTTTGCTGCAAAAACTACGCAGTGAACATTATGAGCTTCCATTGTAAATATTGATTGGTGGAAGATCGTATTTTGGCTCTTCACAGATAAACTACATCCTATTGTGTTTCTCTCAGGCTTATGCAAATATCCACAATCAAATATCCACAACCAAAACCAGGTATTGAAGTTGGAAGCCCACCTCACCATGTTTATAGTCTTCATCTACTGACTATTTTGGAGTCTTCAATCCAATGAGGAAAAAGTACATGGTGCTGTGGCTCATTTTTTGGTATTGTTTTACCAAGATAGATGAAAGCATCAACTTTCCGGTAATATCTTCCACAAAAATGTGGAGAATGGTTATACTAAGAAGATAGATACCTGTGTTAGAGGTTCTGCAGTGCAAATGAGAGTAATCTACATAAATAGTATTTTTCTCTGTAGCTCATTAGGAGAGTGTACTGTCAAGGAAAAAATGACTACTGACAAATATGAGATGAAACATGAGACAGGCAGAGTCATCTCTAAGAAGTCCAGGTTCTCAATAGGACTTCCAATAGCCTTTTCTAAGCTGAAGAAGTGTTAGCAGTGCTATGTCAGTTATGTTCTGCTCCATTGCATCCTCTTTAAATGTAAAGAAGTTATGAAGTTGCTTAGATGGGGAGAGCCTTTTGATTCGTATTTAGGCATTATACATGAATAGGTTATGTCTATGAACCTCCCAGTTGGAAGTTTCTAACACTAACTTACAGTTTCCATCAGAGATCAAAGTAATTTGCTAACATAAATTATTTATATATAGGGCTGAAAGAAATTAATAATAACAATAAGGCATCTCCATGAGATAATCACCATACCAGAAGCACTCATCTGTACCTTGTAGCCCTGCAGGGGTTTGTAATTATCTCCTGCAAACCACACCTCTAGTGATTGCTTTTTGTTGCTTCATTGCAGTGCTGCCACTTGCAGTATTTTGCCTGACAAATATAAAAACAAAAAAAACCAACCAAACCAAACCAGATTAGAAACAGAAAACCTGTGGCAGTCATGCAAAGAGAAAATATTAAAAGTACAAGAAATATTGAAGAATTGCAGTTAGTACAGATTTTAATAACAGCAAAGAAAGTACTAAACATGATTCTGTAGTCATTTAAAGAGGTACCTGTGCTTTTTCTTCAGGTTATTCACTGGAATGAGCTCATCACCTGCTGCCATTTCCCATGGCTTGCTGGTGATCTATGGGAAACTGTCTATTTACATGATGCTGGCTTCTCTGTGCTTCCTGCAGCTAAAATTACATTAAAAGAAGCTAAAAATGCATTAAGTTCTCTCATAAAATTACTCTTCTGTGTAGACAATTGTGGTATTTGCACAGAAGCATAACATGATTACAGATGGAGAAAAAAGCTGGTGAGAGGTGATGGTCTCAGTGGCAATAACTGTAAAGTACCTCCTCCACCTCTGCTGAAGCACTCAGATTAGAAAACACAATCCTAACACCATTTTATGCTTACTAAACACAATCTATTCTCAATGCAAGTACAAAAAAAACCCCACCAAACAAAAACTTAAAAAAAAAAATCCACTCAAAGGAACAATTAGAAGCATGGTATTGATTTAAAAGTACCTTCCAAAACAGGGATTTAGATACTCTGTCAATTAGGTACATTTCTGAGGAATAGAAAGGAATACAAGTTCCTGTTCTGCTACAACTAAAGCTCTGCCTGGTGAGTCTAGAGGCAAGAGCACAGCCCTTGACTATCAGGTGATATGTGAGTACAAAGGTCTCTTAAGATAGGGAAGTAAAACAAGCTTTCAAATGTATCCTTTTTCAGTCTTATTCACAGCCCCATGAATCAACCAGGCTAATTTAAAAGTCTGCTATGTAACAGAGCAGTGACCTCAGAGCGCACCGGGCAGCTGGGTGAGCTGTGATCATGATAACACGAATCAATGAGTAATTGATTTCTTCCATTCCGTACAAGCTGCAAGTGATAGATCAACTTCACCATTAGCCTATAGCCAATATGGAGTTCCAAAACTGAATGTCAGGGGAACAGGAGCATGTTTTGCTGTCACCATGCCATTGCAGGCTCCGTCAGAACTGAGCATGAGCTATGCAGATTGCACAGCTGAAATCCATATTTCCATGATCTGAATCTATGCTGGGGTTTATAACAGTATATGCAGACAGAGAGGAATAGGAGGTCCTTCCACAGCAGTGCAGTCCATGCTGTGAAAGACATCTTAGGTTATTCTAGATGTGAGTTAAAATTTTAAATTTTCTGATATTAGGATCTGTTCTTTTGAGCAAGGTTGTAACATCATTACAGCCCTCCTCGTCACATAGAGGTCTCTAAGATACTGCCCCCCCAGCTACCCCTTCTGCAGCCTGAAAAGTTCTAATATACTTAGCTGTTCCTTCTGCAGAAGCTGTGTCATATCTTTGATCATGCCTGCTGGTTTTCTTGGAATCTTTCACAATTCTACCATATCCTTTTTCATGTGGGAAGGACACCATAAGTTTTCAAGATATTGACACATGTGCATTCTGACAGTGTTTTTGTAAGTGATGCACACATTTAACATCATGAGCTATTTTGTGTGCTCTCTCTGAGCATTTCCTAACTATACATAACTGTGTTTGTTCTTTATGTTTCCTGACCACGGCTGATCACTGAGCTGTTTTGCAGGGAACTATCTATTACAAACCCTGGGTTTTGTTCCCAACTTGTAATAATCAATCCAGAGTTTGTCACTTTTTGCATTATTGTTGTAGTTTCTAAGTTTTTTTAAAATAAAAGGAACAGTAACTACATGGTGCTGTTCTTAATATATACCACTCTAGTCCATTGCTGGAAACAACAAAGAATCCCACATCCCCAAGGAAGTCTTCTGAGACCAGCCCATGCACCTTTTGATAAGGGAGGAAGATGTAAACTCTGAAGTATAGCCGAACATTTTACATGCATCCGTGAGATGGATGTGCTGCAGGTGCTCATCCAAACCTGGATAAAAAGTGATTGTGTGTAAGACCTATTGAGAGAAGAACTGCCACTGATGCTGAAAAATCGGCTTAGTGGATGAAGTTCTGTTTCTTTCAAATTGCTTGGAAACTCAAGGTCCCAGCTGGAAAGGAACATTTTGGTTCCTTTTACGTAGATGTAAAGTCCTTAGGACATGGGCTGTCTTTTCCCCTAGGAAATACCTACTACATCCATTGATACGTGAGTCAGTTGCTCTCAGTAGTGTTCCCCCAGCTTTTTAGGTAAGGTTCTGACTTTGCCTCTTTGAACCTGGTAAGTTGCTATATTCTTTTTGCATTTGTGGTGTGGGGGAAAAGTGCATATTTCCTGCAAAAAAAAAAAAAATCACCTCCTGTCTTAACAAAAAACTTGGTACACCCCCAAAACTTTTCAACAACCACCTTTCCAATATATTCTAACAAAACATTGGAACCAAAGAGATATATCTCCATAGAAATGTGCTTTATACTCTACTGCCTGAATAAATTGTGGAAACAGGCATATGCCATAAGAACTACTGCCTTTAAAAGAGAAACATTGCTGTCTGAAATGCTTTATTGGACTGTTCAGTGTAACCTGATTCTTCTTGTCTCAAAGGCAACCTTGTTACCCTCCTAGAGATAACATTGTGCCTGAAAAGAAGGAGGAAAGCAGCTTGGATCACCCTAGTGATCATTTCTAGCAGTATTCTCTTTTTTTCTCTCTCCCTCTCATATCTGCAAGTTCAAATCTGTTTTTGAACTTGGTCCTCCTTTTAAAACAAAGTTCCTGTAATTCTGAACTAATTCAGCCTTTCCCTCTTTGCCACAACTGTTAGGTAATAAGCAATTAACAGCAAAGGGTTGCATTTGGCAGGATCCCAGGTGATAGGCTGCAAGGCTGAAGGCAAAACCAAACCCTTCCAGCCATTCCTGTTGTGAGGAGGGATGCACTGAGTGCTTTCCTGGTCTATCTCTGCCTTTTTTTTTCTTTTTCTTTTTCTATGCCTGTCAGGTAAGAGAAAAGTCTTTTTTTATACTGAATGTTTTCTGCTTTGTGTTTTTGATACTTTTTTCTTTTGTGACAAAGTGTGATGAGAAAGATAAGAAAGACCCACAGAAAACAGTTTCATGGAAAATAGTCTAGTAGTTGCACATGAGTGCGTGTTAAATGATTGCCACCGAAACACAACTTGGAAAAAAAACCCCAAAAACAAATAATCATTACTTAGTTTACAGAGACCCTGATTGCCAGGGGTGAAATGCTGAGCAATATTACTTACTTTGCAGCCAGCACATAATGTCATTTGGCTCCATACAGGATAGTTGCTGTGGAACCCAGTTGCTGCAATGGGCTTGAGGTTGTAAAGAATTTAAGCTGGGCAACTTGTGGCAGGTATCTTATATTGACCATTTGAGTGTTTTGTTTAACAGTAGGAGTTTAGATATAATCCTGATAATTTTCTGTGGGACTTTCAAAACTGTTTTTTAAAGGTACAAAATATTATTGAAATATAACACCATGTCTTGTTTGCTTTCACAGCAAGAAAAACTGGGTGATATCTGCTTCTCCCTCCGTTATGTGCCTACTGCTGGCAAACTGACCGTTGTCATTCTGGAGGCAAAGAACCTGAAGAAGATGGATGTTGGTGGACTATCAGGTATGTGCATTAAAATCTGCCTGCAGATTTTACAGGCTTGTAAAGGCAGAATATCAATGCATTTTGCTGTTGGAGGTGTCTGGGTTGAGAAGGTAAGGGCTCTTGTTCGCTGAAAAAAGCAGTTGGTGTTTTCTGAAAGTTGGGGCCTGATGACTGAATATACATTCTAGTTTAAGAAAAGGAGATTTGTTATATATTGCATTCCACTACAAGACGAGGTCTGAGGAGTTAAACAGTCAGATGACAGTGCCAGCTCTCTGTACTTTCCTTCTCTCGTGTTGCCTGGAGATTAATACTGACTATTCAAGCAAGAGAAAAAAATCTGACTACAATTCATATTGTCTGTTTAATCTCACAAAATGTGAGCATTTCCCTGCAATGTTACTGATAACACATAATAGAGGAAATCACCACAGGTCACCATGCTGACTGCTGGTTGAGGTGCTAGGGTAATTGTTTCTACATTTGAAGGGCTCAGGTGTGATTGCTTCCATGCACAGAGCTGGGAGTGCTCTGCATTTGCATGTACACCAGCAATCAAAATGATAGTCTTGCACTTGCGGTAGTCCGTGAGGTTGCTATCTCCAACATGCTCAGTACCTACAAACAGCCTTCATAGTCTTTCCTTATAGTAAGGCTACACATCGTGAGCGAGATGATGTATGCCATCTCTAAGAGAGGGTGCAGTCAGCACCTGTGACATCAAGGCTGTGCCTCTGTGCTCTAGGGCTGTGTCCCAGGGATCTGGTGGAGCTTCGTGTGAGCTTCTGTTCCCTGCTGTGTCTGGAATTTGGACACAAATTACTGTCTAATCAGCCAATTAGCTGAGACCAAATTAAATAACAGCGTGGTTTATAAGGTGAGGTCTTTCCATGAGGATTTTATTTTATATACCTTCTGTTTGCAAGAGACAGTTTCTACCCACCATTGAGAATCGGGATATTTCCAGCGCAGCTCTAGAACTGAAAAATTTTACAGCTGTCACTAACACACAGATGATGTAGTTGCCAATTCTAAATTAGGAAGTGACAAGAAAAAAGTGTTCTGCTTTTTTTTAATTCTAATCTTAGCACAAGGTAAGAGTTATATTCGAAATACACGGAGAAATGGGAATCTGCTAAAAGTAAGCCTGAAGGTTTTATTTCCTGCTTTTGATCAACAATAATAGGAAGACCTTCACAAGGTGAGGGGAAACAAAAGTCTTTTACCAGTAACCATTTATCTTTTTTTTTTTCCACTTGCTTCTAAAGTCTTGCTCTGCACAGCAAGACATAAGAAACTAAAAGACATCAAAATATTGTTGTAGTCGTTACCTCAGTCCAGCCTAGCTTTTTCTTTTCTAAAATGGACACTGGATTAGGACACACCACTAACAGTTTCCCTAACACTCCTACTGACCCAACTATAAATTAATATTCTCAAGCACATTTACTTCCTAATTGTTTTCTAATGAAAGAGTAGATTCTCATGAGGTAGTGTGGAGTTTTTTGACTGAAATGTAGGCTCTGAGAGCCAGAGCATCAATATTCTTTTCCAAGCTTTGTGAGAATTGTGATGGATAATGAGTACTCGGCTTATAAGAAAAGAAAGGAGCAGGGGAAGCTGTAACAAACTGAAGACCTTCTCCAAACTTCAGATGGAAAACGCAATGTGTTGTGTTGGAAATAACTACAAGGAAATGAATGGGCTTACTCCTCTCTATGCTGAAGCACATAGAGGATATTTAAATATATTTCTAGGGGATGACAGGTTTTGTTCTCCTTTTCCAGGGCCATGCCAAACTAGAAACATCATGTTCTCTCAGAGACAAACAAACCCAATGGGATACCATGGTTGTAACAGGAATTCAAAAGTCACTGACAGTGATAAATGGCAGTTAGTACAGTATTCCTGAGGCAGTAATTATAGATGAAATAATGTTGGTTTAAAGTGGATCCAGTATCTTTCATTAGGGAATTTATCTTTTGAATAAATTATGCAGAAATAACTTTTGAAATCAAGCTGAGATTCTGTTGTCATTATTCACACTAAATAATACCTACTCACTCTCAAAGTACAGTACTGCTAAGTGGTAATGAAGGTGACAGGGTTTTATCTCGATTAACGAACACTTTCCCTGCTGGTTTTGTTATTTTCTCTAAATACAGAAATGGCTTTTTGGTTTGCAAAACTGAAAGTTTTGCATTGCAGTGGAGGTGTGAAAATGGTAACAATCAAATGTGATCTCAAACTGAATGTTACCTATACACGCAACAGCACTTACTGTCACTGAGGGAAAGCCATTAGCAAAAGGTGAAAATTATGCAATTGACACATGGGGAAAAAAATCTTAGAAGTATGTCAGAAATAGGCAAAAAGCATCTGGGTTTTGAGTTTAGAATATTTCTTTCTGTTACTCTCTGCTGTTCTGGAGAAGATGCTGGAAAAGCAGCAGGCGGACATTTGGAAAGGGCTCTGCTTTCTCTTGCGTTCAGCCTTTATGCTTCTCTGTGGAGTTTATCTGCCTTGCAGAAAGGAGGAGCAAGGCACTGATGCCTGCAGGAGGTCTGACATAGCACTGCCAAGCATTTGCAGCACAGCAGTGGGCAACCTTGCAGTTCCCTCTAGCTGCTTTTCTCCACATTTTGAGTATTACTGCTGCTACTAAATATCTGCTATACCTTTGCACCTCAACGATGTGGAAAGCATTTATGTTATCTTTAGTCCCAATACAAAGAACCAGTCACTGTGGCTCAGTAGTCTTCTGAACTTCTGTTTAGAAATATATTAAAACCATAATTGTGGGCAATCGGACTAGCTTGATTTTTAACATGTATGTTTACGTTGTGCAAATAGCCTGGTTGTGAAAGTACCTATCAAAAGCAAGAGACTGATCAAAGGAGATTGAGAGATTGAGAGTACTACCTTTTGTAGCATTTCTAAAGGGTTTCTACTGGTGAAACCTTAATCTTGCTAGTCAGTGTATATATCCTATTTAATGGTTACTACAGTTGCAAAAAAACCAGCCTTTATCTCCAGCATTTTGAACTTTTCCATAAATTTTATTAGCAGTCAAAAGCCAAGCACAAATTACTTGGAAACAGACAATAAAAGACAACAGACTAATCATCAAATTCATTAGACTCCTTGAACAAAACCAGATCACCCATCCGAGCAATAAACTCCCAGGTCTTAAATTTAATTGTAACACCAGGCTGTGACTAAAGCAAACCTTGGCTCAAACACTGGAAGTGTTCAGCCTGAGCTCATCAAGTCACCACAACAAGTGGAAATTATTGCTTCTAGTGAGCAAGGGCTTCTGGCAAACAATTACGCATGTTTTAAAATGGCATTTTAATTATTTAAATTATATTCAAATGTATTTTTAATGAATCTGACATCTGGCAGGTGATATGTAGGAATGTAAGCTCTAAAGAGATCGTTTTTATTTGTCTGAATTTGGTAAATTCAGGTTACATGCTTTATAGGTAACCTTCACCCAAAGTGTCTACTAGACGTAGCAGCTTAGGTCTTACAACAAAATCAAGGGAACTTAAACTCCCAAGACACCGTGTTGTTTGGGGGGTTTATTTCATTTAGATGATTTGCAAAATTGGAAGATTTCAAAACCCATTTGTAGTTTATTACTCCAAACAGGCCACAGAGACATAGTCTGACTAATTTTTTGATAAAGGCAAAATGCACCCTAGCAACGCCATTCAGTTCACAAGGGTTGTCTGTGAATTATGATATATTATTCAGGTTTACAATCCCTTCTGTTCCAGAAAGTGGGTAGGAATTATCTGTAGCTCCCCTATGAGATATTCATTTAAATCAAAGTGGTAGTGATTTCACATATAGATTTAAATGAGTATGAAACTTTTATCTAAATTCATTTTAATCTTGTTTTGTATATGTAGGTTTTACTTATTTTCTAAAGAAAAAATGGTTGCTTAACCCTCAGTACATCTGACTAGCAGCTAAATTTGGTCTGTGCAATAAAAGTGGTGTTTCTTTTTATTCCATAGGAAGATTCCCTATATTAATACACGTTTATGTAGGCAGTTTTATGGATTTCCATGTATTTAGTCATACCTTCCATTTGTATTCATTTTTGTTCCTAACATGAAATAAAAGCTTTCATTTCAACTTCCAGCAGCTTTCCCTGCTTTGACCAAGCCAATCATTAAAATAAATTACCTGAATACATTGAAAAGCATTTTCCCTCTGAACCTTCAGAAAGAGGCTTAGCCTGGCAGCTGGACAGACTGTTGTTATGGGTGTGTAGCTACCCAGACCTTTTGGCTTAAATGCCTGGGTTGTTTTTTTTAAGAACTTCAGTGGCTGTATTTATTACTGGTGAAATATTGTTTTGTATCAAAAAGTCATCTCTTAGTAGCTGATAATAAGCGTAAACCTTAACATAGCTTATCATCTTTCTAGGATTAATTTCAGTACGTTTTATTCATACTAAAAATCTTTGAAAGCTATTGTGGTTTTCTTCTCTATGTATTATTTTAGCATGATTAGCTTTTAGTGAATCTAATTACCAGGAATGTATCCTAGTAGCAAGCAATGTACCCTCCCCTTATCTCCTCAGCATTTCTGCTTCTCACCACTCCCCCCAGTCAGACCCAGAGATTCAGTGGGGAGCAGATGCCCCAGCTGGCATGGGCTCAGGTATTTCCTTAGGAACTGTTGCCAAGTAGAAAATATTATAGCAGACCCTAAACTACACCTATTTATGCCAAAGTAATGCTTAGGAAGAACTGCAAGGAGAAGAGGATTGTCACTGCATCCATGTACTCTTCCTTCTGCAGAAAGCTGTAGATACAGCTGTGAAGAGAAAGCAGCCCATAATCCAGTCCATTATGTGTGAAAGCTAATCTCAATATTTATGAGTTATAAATAGAAAATATATAGCACCTTTCTGTGTCTTCTGAGCAAATACTATAAACCAGAACCATCTCTGGGGACCAAATGATATTATAGCAGAAATAAAGGTAGTTTTCTACAATTAGACATTTATTTTAAATATTGCATTCAAATTCAAATTGGCTGGATGTCTCAGAAAATAATTGAAAAATTAAAAATTGTTTTGAGACCAGCTCTCTGAAGACAGAGTGAATGCTCATGAATTATGCAGGCAGAGCATTCACTTTAATAACTTCATTAAAGCATGAGAAACCTGAAAAGCTACCTAACACAAATGCAATATTATAGGAAGAGAAATATACCATTAGTGTCATGGCCTTGCTATAAGCTGTATTGTAAGCATAACTCAGTCAATATTGAGGGACAAGAAAACAATCTTATTAGAAGACAGAAGTAAAAATAAACAAAAAGCACCACCACCACAACAGCTGCATTTACATCTAGCCTAATCCTAAAGAATCCAACAGAGATCAGTACCAACAAATATTTTAAGATCTCTACTTACTGCAAGGATTTCTGCAACATCTGGTATCTCAGTATCTGTACTGTAAAACGCTGGCAGAAGTTCCAACAGTAGATGGCTGCAGCAGTACATCTCTAACGCTCACAAAGCGGTCTCACAGCATCACAGTATTCACTTTGGGCTCCTACAGTGGAGATGGAATGGGTCACCAGATCTCCATCATGTCAAAATCTCTCTCTCTCCGGCCTGGAAGAACACCCCTGCTGGTGATGTCTTCCTTAAGACTGAGCAGTAAGGAGTGGGGTCGTCTGAAACAGTCCTCTTTCAATGGGTAAATAAGGCCTTAGGGAGTTGTGTCTCCAAATCCCAACTCAAGCCTTCGACATCAGATCACCTTCCTCCTCAAGTTAAAAGCTGAAGAAGGCAACTCCAAAATCAAAATATATTCAAAATGACAATGTATTCATCATACAAGCCATGCTAAAGGAGACATTGATGCACATACTCCAAGCCATTTTGGAGTTTTTAGAAGAAGCTGTCAGGCAATTGTCCATTTTGGAGTGAGTACACAATTTCCACTGAATCATATGCTACAGGCTGTTGCACACAATAATATATTGTATTAGGTAAACCATCAAGTCCTACAAAAAAGCAGAGTCAAATTGTTCTTCTCTTTTTTTTCCTCCTATGCTTAAAGGGAGGAAAAAGGAGATTGTGCCTGCTGATTACCAGTGAAGTTGTACAAAACCTGTAGGCATTGTGCTGAGAAACCTTAGGACAAACACTGTGCTGAAAAAGTGCCTGGGCTCAGGAGGTGTTTGAACAGCTTCATGATTTGAGAAAGGAAAGAAAGCTTATTGTATGCGTACATCTCCTTGGTAGTACATGCTGACCAAAGGTGAAGGAGGTCAGCCCCGAGCTATGTGGGCTCTGCCAGTCAATAGTCATCATTTTGTGCCATTGCTATCGATTTCCCCACACCCTTCCCCAAAACAGAAAGCAGAAAGACATCTTATCCTTTTATCTGAATAGCTACATCTATATAATGCATTTTGTGTGTGTTTGTATGCATGCTTCTTCCTGATTAAATTATACTATGTTTTTATTTGCTTATGCAGTCCCAAAGCAAGTGTGAAAATGTGTGTGTTAATTACTTATATGGAAATGGTTAATACTTTAGGTTTTCAAGCTCTACAAGAATTTCATAGCAATGTGCGTGGCTGTAAAATGGATGTAGAAGTACTGTAGATAGATTCTGGAGTCCTTAGGGAAATTAGTCAGGTCTCTTACAATTAAGTTTAATTTATTTTTGCTCTCTGAAAATTGCAGCCTATGTCTTTTATTTTAATGGGTTTAGAGGAAAAAAAATTAAATATGAACTCAAAAAGAAAATGTCTTTTTTCATCTCCAGAACTCCAGTTTAGATCAGCGCTTAAATGTTCACAGAAAGTAAGGAAAGTATAATTGAGGATATTTCCTTTCCAGGACTGTGTAAAAGTCATACAGGTTTTTAAGACAGCATGATGAGCATTTTATTAGCACTGTTAACATGATTGAAGTTTGATGAGGTTTGTAGGATTTTCTGAAGAAATAAAAACAAGTTTAAATTCAAGTTTTGACATTACTTTAAATCCCGCATGCATTTTTTGGTGTGCTTAACCCCATGTGGGCCAGAAAGGTTATTAGTTTCTGCTAGATCTTGATGTGGTTACTTCTTACAGATCTCATGACTGTTTCCAACGTGTAACTCCTTTGTGTACATATCTCAATGGAAAGAAACATTTCACCGATTAGACCCTTGATCCTGATCCTAAATTATCCCCGAAGAGAGCAGGGGATGTATGCTGAGAAGGGAACTGCACATCTCCTCTATTATACTGTGCTGAAAACACATCTATGATGACAGAGAAGACATATACTTCAGTGTAAGGAGACAGATAGGAGGGCAAGTGTTCCTAGTTCTTTGTCGGTATCGTTACTTCACATGCATGCTTTATGGGTGGTAGTTGTTCAGATTTGTTCATGCATTTGGCAAGTGAAGCTCTCCACTGGCAGCTGTGAGATGCTGATCATTTTTTAAAAAATGAAAAATAAGTTTTCCCCTTGACAATTCAAAAATCTATTTTCCAAAACTTTTCTAAGTGAAGATGAAAGTCAAGTCCTGCCCTCTCTTCTATTGATGCAGTTCCCAGTAAGGGTCCCATTGCCTTTCTCAAGGTAACAGAAGAGAAATATAATCTTGTTGCTGATTAAGACTGAGGTGCCAACACTCAGTTATTCTTACTGTGCCTTTTGTGTGTCTCATGAAAGTGATATGAATCTCAGTGGGATTCTTTTTCCAAATATTTTATCCCTTGCTTTACTTCTGTGATGCTATGGATGAGGTAGAAAAGCCATCATTTGGGCTGTGTTTCTTCCCACCAGCAGAGGCCATGCTGCCTTGGAGCCACCTTGTTCTAGTTGAGTCAGTCACTGGGGTTTGATTAACTGCAAATTACCTGTCGACAAGGTGGAAAAGTGAAGCCCAGAAATGCCACTTTTCCCTTGTAAAGAAGTTCTTGTGTGGTGGTGGTGAGAATGTATCTGTGTTTAATTCCTAGCTATGGTTTCTTTTGCTTTTGTTTATTAGCTGTGAAAGTCACCACAGTCAACACCCCTTCATGAGGGTCTCCTGTATCATCATTAAGGTCTCTTTACATCATCTTTGCAATAAACTAGAATAACTGAGCTCTTCAGGCATAGTTTTGTAAGGTGTATGTTGTCACTTCTGTGAAAATTTCAGATATATTGAAGAGGATGAGAAGGCTGGATATGAGTGAAGTATCTGCACAAGCAACACTTTTATTTAGATATTTAGTTTATTTAGGACAGCTAAGGGGCTAAGCGGTTGTTTTACAAAGCTAAAGATAAGAGAGGAATCTGATGGGGTTTTTCTCCCTTAACAGTATGATTGGTTTAAAGCTAAAAGCTGTGGTGCTTTTTCGTCCATTATGCCAGTCTTGTTGGTCAGATGGTGCCAGATGTGTTTCTCTCAACTGATGCATCTATCACCAACATAATGCAATAACAGAATGGGTAATATGGAGGGAACATCTCCTGACATTGTATGCTCGTTAGTGCAGTGAATCTAGTCCATGGGAGGAGATTGAGGTTTTTTTCCTCTTGTGCTTATTAACCTATCCTTTTTCTGTCTTGTTGATGAATATGCTATTGCTCGTTCTCCACATGAATTCCTTTATTTTCTGCTGAGCTGTCTTCAAGTTTACGGATAGCAACATTTTTTACTCTCTTTAAATCAAAGTAATTTATGTTTAGGGGTTTCTTGCTGCATCCCATCACATTAGATACTAATCTAATAATTATTGAATAGTAAAATATAGAACTCTTCTTAATAAAAGACACAAATAAAGCGCAGATCACATAGCATTTTTCCAGTGTGCATGCCAACAGACATAAAGTTTATTTGACTGCAAAATTCAGATGTTACATAACACAATGGCCCGATGTGCCATGGGTAGCATTTAGAGGTTTGCTTGCAAAACATGCCTAAAAGGAAATCTGTCAACAAGACCCCCACCCACTCTACAGCTTCACCCTTCTCTATGGTTTTTTGTGAAGGCAGAAAGGAGGGTTTGTAAACTCTGTATTGTGAGCTGTGTCACAACATAATCTCTCTCAGATTTGAGTTTGTTTAAAACCAAATAAAGGTACAGATACACATTATAAAACTGTGCATAATCTAGTAGTAGGCAGAACCAAATTTTAATTCCTGTACTGTACGTAGGGACACACGAGGATTTCAGGACCCAAATGTAATCTCTGCAGCTCAGCAGCATCTCTGTAGGAATTGCTTCAGGTCAGAGAAGTAAGGGGTTCTGTTTAATCTCGGCTATCAAGCCCAGTTCGTGGGACCTCTTTTTCCTCAGATTCCCAGTGGTATCACAGAACACTTTACATATGCAGGTCTGCAGGTTAAATCCACCTTTCCAGTGAAGAGAATATGATAATGTCCTGACTGAGCCCTAGTGAGAAAGTGTCTTAAATTCTGTTTCACTCTCTCCAGAGATCTTTGCAGTACAGCTGGCTCCAGGGCCAGTCGTATTACGACACTGTTGTGAGGGAATGTGTTCCTGCAGTAAGTTCCCAGCAGCTGAGTTGAAATACTCAGCTAGATCAGTTGCTTCCCATCAGCAAACCATCACATGCTTGTCAACATTTGAGGGATGCTAAAAGTAGTGATTATGAGAGCGTGCAACATAACGGGTTTTCTAAGTTCAGGAGCCCTGGCTGTGTGGGATGTGAGGAAATGCTTATGTAAGGATGTGACAGCATCAGCAAGTCCTGTGCTACAAATTGTTTCAGCTGGTTGGGAGCTAAGTTAATTCAGGCTGCTCCCTCATGGATAAAAAACAGGGGGGGGGGGGGGAATATTTAATTAAAAAGAAGTGCATGTTACTTTACAAATAAGGTATTTGGGATCTGAATCTGGAAAGCTGAGGGAGCAAAGGTGTTTCTGGGAGAGGTTCCTGCTGTTATTCAAAGTCACTATTGGACCAAACTCCTGCCTGGATGGGGGAAGTCAGGTACTGGCTCAGCCATTCCTGGACACTATCTGTAGTACCCCATTGCTGAGGAATATCTACTTCAGGATGTTACTGCCTGGCTTCTGGTTGGGGAAACCAGCACTTGACAAGAACAATCTTTCCATGGGCTGGTCTGCTCAGTCTTTGTGTCTGAGACTCCCTGTGGGGGAGCAAGTGATTTCCTAAATTGATTGAGTTCTTTGACCTGAATTAATCAAGAAATAGACTCAAGTATGAGATAGATGTTGCTTTTGTCTAATCTGGGCATAGATTACATCTTTTTGATCAGGGTTTGAATTCTTCTTGCAACAAAATGGAGTAGCATAAGTAGAACCCACACTAAAGCATAGACAGTCATTTGTTTATAAATGAAATTATTCAGACAAACGCATCTTCCACATGCACGAGTGCACACTTTCCTTTGTGTAATCAGTATGTCAGCAATAGTGTCTAGGTATTATGGTCCTCGGCTTCAGGTCCAATGAGGTAGCAAGGGATATGGACTTGATAGCTTTTCAGCCTTGAGGTAGGTTTTTCACTGATGAAATGTTCCATTGCATTAAGAGTTAGCAAAAGCCCAAGGCCAACAGTAGTCCACTAGTAATTTAAAATATAGTTCTGTGAGAAGTGGAATTATAAGGCATGATTTCCTTTGAATTTCAGAGTATGACTGGGTATTCTGATCTCTAATAAAACATGTGCTTCAATTGAAACTTTTTTTCCGCAGTTTGAACATCCATAATATCCCTTTCACACATGTATTTTCTGGTGTGTAATAAGAGGTGCGACCAGGTTGCAGCTTTCACCTCATGTAGGGATACTTAGTGGGCTCTCTCTATTCCATCTGGCTGCCTACTTTCACAAAGCTTGTAGGAATTTAATATCCTTGGGAGGCCTGTTATCCTGTCAAGTTTGATTGATGCTGGCCAATATACTAAAAAGGTATGGAAAAGGGGCAGTCAGTCACCAAGCTGGTACCTGCACACAAAGAAAGCAGAATGATTACCTGCACTGTGTTTCCTTGGGAACCCAAACAAAAAAAATGTACTTCATTTTATTGAAAATCTAGGGAAAAACATTCTTTGATGATTCATATTTAAATTTATTCTCATTTTCTTGCTGTGTGGTGGGGTTTTTCTTTCTTTCTGATCTCTGCATAAAGCAAATGAATACTTTCTTTTTTTTTTAATCAAGATAGCTGCTCCAAATCATTCCATTACTGCTCTCTAGTTTTAATTGCTTTCCATGCATAGGAGACCTTGAATGTGAGTAAGTTAGACCGTACCCTGATTTTAGAAAACAAATTTTGACTCTGTTGGCATAGGACTTCAGCAGAAAGCTGAATGGTTCCCAAGCATTCCATTGCTGTGTATTTGCATACAGGTTTGCTTTCTGCAGAGCATTTGCAGGATACACACTTTGGCTTTTCTTGTTTACATGCTATTTGCTGTATTTTCTCTTTGTTTACAATTCCCTGTATTTGAATCCTGATAGGTTAAATGGAGGGGAAGACTAGCATCAGCCAGAGTGCTGCTGCCTGACCTATCCAGCACACACATCTTGCTTTTAGAAAAGGCCGGTCATTGTTCACCAACACTTTTGAAGTACATTCAAAGCTTCTTTGGCATCTGTCCAGCCCTGCATAGTATCAAGCAGGGGACATAGTGTCTAAGAGAACAGATTGTTAGTTCAATTATATTCCTGAAATTGAGTTAAATTTCCATGAAATCTGCTTCAAATGTGAAGAACCCTGGGGGAATGTTTTTTTGTTTGTTTGTTTGACTTATATTATAGCAATCAGGCATACTAAATGAGATGCATTGTATAAGTGCATGTTCTGTGTGCTGTTTGTGGCTATGTCATGTGTTTGATAACAGGGTGAAGTAAATTGATAGTGTGCCATCTATAGACAAAACAAAGTTATTGTACTCCGTTTGATGAGAAAGGTGGATTAGCTTGGACATCTTGTCTAAAATTTTGTTAATAATGTTAGATTGTCACCAAAGAGAAGAAGGAAGAGCTCTAAGCTGCTTCTGAATATGATTCATGACAATTCCTCATTAATGGTGATCAAATTTTATGTCACTGGTCTGAGTTTCTAAAGTATGACACAGTAGTTTAACAGTCCTTCAGTATCTTAGGGTCAGACTTGGTTACAAGCACTGTCTTGGGACCATTGCTAATCTTACTGGACTGAGAAGTGTATTATGCAAGTCAGGATCGTGACTGGTATATTGAAAAGAATGGTAGCCTTCCAGTAATACATAACATGTCAGTCCATTTTCTGGTAGACAGATGGTGCAATTTTTCTGGCAGGAATCCAAGCATCCATATGGTACAATAGTATTCTGTATTAATTTGTGTTGTTTCATTGAAAGGTAACATTGTGGTCAAATGCAAAACATTTATGCTCACTTTTATATTTTTACCTTTGTTTTTCTGCGTTAATTTTTATTTATTCTCAGAAGCATAAAAGCCATTGTCTCCATCTGCCAGTTTTATCTTTCCATGTACACTGAATGTTTATCTTCCTCCTTGTCTCTCGAATTGCATACATATCTTAAGAAGTAAAAGCTGGCTGTACACACAGTTAGATTCTGTCATTCCACAACATAACAATAAGATATATATTCAGCTTTTCCTGCTGATTTCCATCAGGTGAAGTTTTTATTTTATCATGTAAGGGTGATAGAACCCTGATTTTGGATTTTTTAATTCTGTTTTGTTTGAACATCTATGTGGCCACAGGATTAGTAAGGGCTTTGGCTATTGCTGGAGTATACTTTGTTGACTGGATGTTTGTTCTGCTTGTGCGTAAATGAATGCCACCTTTTTGCCTCTGGGAAACAATGGGAAACATCGCCTATCATTGTCTGTGTTTTTTATTTCTTGTCAACAATTTCTATGTGAATTTTATATGGGGATAATAAAATAGTCTGAATAGCACATATTCCTAAATGATCTGCAAGCCATATTAAAGAAAAAGCACAGCGATTAGAGTCTCACAAACTAATCAGAATGAAAGAAATAAGGCATATAATAAAAATCACTTAATGACTTAATCAGGTTAGCATGATAAAGACAGTTGGAAAGATGGGGGGGTGGGAAATAAGTAATTACAGTGAAAAGTATTTGAAAGAAATTGTATGCAAGCTGCCAGGAAGTTAAAATTTGGGTTTTGTAAAAGATACAGAGAGTTGCCATCTATGCATCACCGAAGAGCAGGCAAGCTATCAAAGTCACATCACAGTTTAGACAATGGTCATAAAACACAAACCACCACAGAACAGCACAAGATTTTCAATAGGCATGCTAAATCCACATAAAGCTTGTCTTTTGCTCCCTGAAATCCTGCTAAGCTGAAGCATTAAAATTGGTTCAAATGAATATTTTCAAACTTCACATCAACAGATTTGGCAGCATATGCTGACATCAGACTTCCAGTTCTACTCTGTTATGGGCATGAAGCTCAATAGATAACATGCTAATAAATTAAAGGCAATGAAGGGCAAGACAAACCTTACTAAAATAATCAGGAACTTCTGCTAATATTTTTATTTCTAATAAGGACAATTCATGAGTTTTAACTCTAGTGGGTGACAGAAGTTTTGGATTTCTTTCTTTTCCAATCATGAACAGACCATTGGTACATCTTTATTTGTCCTCTTGCATGTGCATAAAAGTGACATTCAGTTATTCTTATGAAGCAGATGATTTTAGTAGTCAAAATTAATAACTTTATACAAACAACTTTGCACTTAACTGTGGAAGAAAATTACTCATTAAAATACTGAATTTTACAGTGATTTTTAAAAACAGGAGTGTGGAAATTTGGCCACATTTTTAAAGTCATTTATGTGTCCTGCGATAAGAATTAGAAGTCAGATGGGTTTTTCGGTAGTCCTCTGAAAGGTGCTTAGGTATGTACTTTTGAAAATCCCATCCATACTTAGGCTTTTAAATACATTGTAAATTGTACTTTTATCAAAGTTTCCTGATTCAGTCAGTTGCAGAGACCAGATTTTCACTGAATCAACTGGTCAGGGCCAACCCTTGGTAAACTTAAAAGCAGAAGGTTGGTGTCTCAATTATATCAAAACTCTTACACAGCTCTGACAGCACAGAGAAGCTGATAAGGTATTTTTCAATGAATTAGAGGACTTAAATTCAAAACATACTTTCTAATACTTGAGGCTTCAAAGATATTTCAGGGCTTAAGCTAATGCTTAGCTGAGTCTCTTAGATGTGCAGTCAATAGGGAAATGACAGAGTGCATGTGAGTTTAGCCATCTGTCAGGTGACTTGGATAGTCAAATTTGAGAAGGAGTGCTCATAAGAAAAATGTGCACATTGTGCATTCCCTTGAGCTCTTTTGTCCAAAAGCTGATTCCTGGATGTCAATGAGCCGTATAGTGCTAGGTGATAAAAATGTTTAAAGGAGAGCTTAGACTAGTAAGTACTCTTGACTTTCTAAGGCATCAAAATAAGACCAAAAGAGAAAAAGTTCAACTGTATTTGTCTGAAAATTACCTCTAGCATTTTTTGTGGAGTCTTTAAACATTAGTATTCCAAGTGGCAATGCAAATGCAGTTGTATGAAGCAGTGGAGATACGGGTGGCATGGGAACATGACTTAGTAGTAGCTTCTGTTCTGAACCTTCAGAAAAATCTTACTTTCTGGATCCCACTGTAGTGTATACTTTGTGGGTGGGTTTTAACTCATAACTTCCTAATGTAAAATGCTTGTATGATCCCAGCAAAGTAAAATCACATTGAGACCTTCATCTGTCCTCATCCACCTAAAGTATCTCTAACCATGGTTTGCAAAGTTAAGACGTTTCCTGGCAGACATCCTTCTTGTCCCAGGAGCCTTTCCTTCTCATTTACTTGTCTTCAGATTTGAGAAAATGCTTTAATTTCCTAACCAGCAGCCAAGACTGCATCCTAGTGGATAGGAAGTCTCAGAGGAGGTGGAGAATTGAATTCCTCATGTTGACTAGGAACAGGACCAGGGTTCCTGCTTCTCTGATGCATGTTCTGCTGATGAAAACCTAGTCTTCAGAACCACCTTCTCTGTTTCCAGGAACAGCTATGTTTTTTTCCCAAGCATGCAAAGGCTGTGCTTCATGCAGAGCTCGTTCACACCCTCTCATTTTGTCTCTGGGCTAAGCCTGAGCTGAGCCATCAAGAGTCCATCCCAGAGGGATCTGAAGCATGCAGTTTTCCATCTCTCAAAATGTTTAGGAGACTGAGGGCATCTCCATATATTGGGTGACCAAATGAACATGTTCTATGGGAGGTGCAGTGGTGTAATGTTGGACATACAGAAAAAAATATTTTTCCAGAAAACACTGTGACAGCTATGTCCTCTTTCACATGCATGTGTACGGTCTTTTTACATTTCCTTTTCTCGGTACCCAAGGTGTGGCAATATTTTTCTGTATGCACCTAAATGCTACTTTGGGACTTAAGGTTAACTCTTCCCAGATTTGCTAGTAACTTGTTGTTTGATCACATGTAAAGGTATTTGGCTAAGTTTGACCTTGGGTAGCATTTCTTTGTGCCTTTGTTTGCATTTATATTATATCCATGTGGGGACAGGACTGCCTCTTACCCTATAGAGCCAATGTCCAACTGAAAGGGGCCTCTTGAGTGCTACTGTGGCAGTAATAATAATAGTAAGTCTTGAATTTCCTGATTTTTCCCTCCTTCTTCCATCTGTGCTTAGATCCCTTTCCTCCCTGAGACTGTTGTATATTATTTGTATCATGACTGTACTTAAGATCTGCAGTCAGTCTAATCATGCTCATGTGCTTAAAAACATTACCCCAAAAGCCACATAGCAGAATTTTAAATATTCTTCTTCCTTGCCATCACCTGAGAATGAATCAGGCATATAGTGGATGAACAGTAAATGATAAGTGCTCCTTATGAAATGCATAGAGCTGGGTATTTTCTGAGGGGGGTTAACTTGTTTACAGTCACTGCTTGTGGTACGCAACCTGAGAACCATTAGCCCAACACAGTTTAAAAACTCGCAGCTGAAAATAGGCTCTGCAGTGTTTTGTATTCACAGAAATTGAGGTACATAATTCTCCAGTTCAAATTTGTAACAGGTATTTTTTTCAACTTATCTACGTACTTGGTCTCACTGACTGAATGGAGGGGCATCTGTAGATTTCAAAGCAAATTTTGGTACATCTGTAGCTGAAACTGTCTCAAGTTCCCATTGAAT
The DNA here is from genome assembly GCF_023638135.1 of Falco biarmicus. Lineage (NCBI taxonomy): Eukaryota > Metazoa > Chordata > Aves > Falconiformes > Falconidae > Falco > Falco biarmicus. The sequence continues at coordinate 31,431,819 of NC_079292.1, read as the reverse complement.
CAGATAATTTTTATCAGATATCCTTGAAGATGATAAGAGGATCAATGCTGTCAGCAAGTGTAAAGCAGCACAAAAATACAGTTCAATGAAAAGCAGCTTCATTGTAATGCAAAAAACATCTCGGCGCCCCAGCCATTCTGGGAGTGTGTGTGCAAGAGTTTGAGTGATTTGAATACAGGATTCCTGATACAATAATTTCTGCCATGCATGAGACCCAAAATGATTACTTGTCCCTGCAGGGTAAATGGACCTGCTCATCAGGCAGGCCTTTGAAGAGATAATGTATATACCTGTTTGGAAGATTTAATAGTTGTGGTTGAAATACCAGGTCTGAAGCTCACGGGGTTAGGGGGGATGGTAAAGCTTTAAAATCACTTGGAAGCAGCTGATTTTAAGTTGCCATGGCAAAGGATTTTCAGACAATGAGAAGCTTTTACATTAATATCTTTGTAAGCCTTGTTGTGATAGAATTGTCTCTATGAACAGCAGTCTCTTTCTTGCTCCTGCTGACACACACACTGATAAAATCATAAAGTAATTATATAGTGTTATAATGATTTTGGGGTTTCTTCTCTGAGGGTTTTGCCACTGGTTTGGAGATACAATCTCTGGGAGATTTTTATAATAGGCAACTGTATTATTCAACATTTTGTTATCAAAAAAATTACCAAGATACCCACTGTATTTGCAAAAACTACCAATGTATGGAAATGGCAGCGATTCTCAATTGTGTTAGTCTATTAATATTGAACAATAATTGAATAAAACCTAGCTGTTTTCCTTTTTTTATTTTTTTTTTTATTTTTTACTTTGTGGCTACCATAGCTTGAGTTTTTTGCAGCATGTATTTTGCTGTTAGGTTCTATGATCCTCCTGTCTTCCTCCTCCGTAGCCAAAATATAAGTCTGGAAGAGTGTGTCCTATCTAAGATTAGGGTGAGATAAGAAACTTATTGGTAGGGGAATATTGTGGAGAATTTTGCAGGGATTTATTCACTTTCCTTCTGGGGAGGAGAGTGTAGTGCCCACTTTTCTCAAGACAGTTTGGAGTTGCCGTGGTTGTTGCTGGTAAAATTTATGGTTGCCTCCCTTTTGATGGGGAGCAGAACCAGAGCTCAGTTCAGTGGTTAGCCACCGCGGCTGATCTCTTGTGTGCACACTGAATCTCAAGGCAGGGAGGACTGAAGGCCAGCATTATTACTGCTGTTTGTCTTTGCCAGCTGCCCAGAAGCTCACAGCTGATGCAAATGGTACTGGTAGCACATTCTGTATGTAAGGAGCTGAGAACAAGTAATACCTTCATCTCTTTGCTGCCACCTCCCAGAGGCTGGCTGTGGTCTTGGATGTTTCAGAGATCAGGTTTTTGAGATGATGCTTTTCCTGCCAGCTGCAGAGACAGGATACAAAAGGAGAAATTTCCAGGCCAAAAAAAGGCTTTGGAGAAAGCAGCACTGAATCTCTGGCATTCATGCACCAGTGGCACTTTGTCATAGTGAAATTTAATGGGCTTCAGGACATAAAGTGAGGTGTATTTGTCCTGACACACTTTTAATTAAGGTTTTTATCAAATTATTTTAAATTAATTTTTCACTTGACACAGACAGTTCCTTGTTTGGGATTCTGCAGGACTGGAAAGCTTTCAGATAGGACTTTAATTGGAGGCTTTTCAATGTAATTCTTAGTTGTGTATTACATGAAAATGAAGCCGATTCTTTTAAGTTAGCATGGTATAAATGCTTCACACACTCAGCTGCTATGCTAATGCACAGGACTGGGATCTGCACTACAATACATTGTCTCCACTCTCTGTACTGCAACACGGACGGGCTGTTTATTCAGTTTAGTGACAGCAGCAGCACACAAGTAATTGGGGTCTGACAAATTTTTGTGGGTGTCATTAATTTAGCACTAGATTTTAGTCATAGGAGGTACCCAGATGCCATAACAAAATACCAACATATTTAAACATAAACAGATTGATTGGATTACATAAATAGGTGATTGGATTAATCTCAAATACATATATTTTAGACATGTATTATTAGTTATGCAGAAGCATGGAGCAAGTGATGCACATGTATGAAAAGAATACTTTGTATAGCAGTATGAGCTGTTAGTTATTAACTCTTTGAAATCAGCCAAAATATTTAAGCTGAATGAAATGGATGATACAGGAAAGCTTTAGAGAGAACTGAAATAATTTACGAGATTAATGATGTATTTGCAGGTCCCCAAAATATCCCAAAGTTACAAAAAAAGCAAAACTTATGTTGAAAGAAGTGGTGGAAAAAAACAGATATGAAATTAAGGATGCTGAATAGTAGGTGGGGATAAGCTCATTTTATGTAACAAGATAATTTAGAAATTGAAACACAAAAATAGATGGGAAACTAAGAAATAACTGCATTGCAGCTTTCACACATTCACAGCTTTTCCAAAGAGCTTGAAGTCTATAATTTAAAGCAGCAGTGAGGAACTATTCACCTGGTATGGGAGCACAGCAGGGCTTAAATTCTCCAATCTTTCTCCCATCATGCAATTGAAAATATGCTCACCACATGACCAAAGAGCTGGTATCCCCTTCCTATCTGTTCATGTGCTGTGGACAGAAAACATTGCAGTCATATAACGAATGTGCTTGTAGTCTGACAATAAGAGGACCTATGTAAGCCCACAGGAAAATGAAGAGCAAAAAGGATGGCATGCGGTTCCTGCAGCCCTTGCCCCGCTGCCTCCCCTCAGTGAGGACATGTAGAGAAGACCTTGCAGTCGAGGCTGCTGAGCCATGGATTTCCTGGAGGGTTTAATCCAGACACTCCCCAAACTGCAGAATGGCTTTCTAGGTTTCTGGTTGATTTTTATTCTGCAAAGCCACAGTTCTTTCTGAAGACCTAGGCTGGTTTGAGCTGGAAGTATTAGAGCTGCTATTGGTCTGAGTATGCAAAATGGCCATTTATTTGGGGGAGTCCTTTGCCTTAGGGTAAGTTTAGATTTAAAATAACTATATCCTTTTAAGAGTAGCTGATGCCATTACTTTTTGAAATTGTGTAAAATGGGGTAGCATTTTCTGGAGAAATCAGTTGCAATTCTGTCTCTTTGATATAGGAAAGCAATGACAATTTCTGCTGAATTGATTCTCAGGGGTTGGAAGCTATGAATCACTTAGCAGTGGTAAAGGGCATCAGCCAAACAGGCACCTAACCAAATGACTAGAAAACATTTTTTAAAAACTTTTCAGTTGGCCAAATGTTATTGAACCATACTACATACATCTAAGGAAATTTGCACTGCTGGGACAGTATTTTGGTCTGTCATGGGTACCTGAGAATACATACAACTTCATGTAGGCAATAGAACCGTATTGTGAAGCTGATAATTTCATGATTTAAATGATTTATCATATAATGTGTAAGATTTTTTTAGAGTATGTATATAGCAGCATATAGCTGTTGTAATAATAATGAAAGTGAATATAAAAGAGTGAGTATGGTAGAAAAATAATGCTAGAACGGCAACTGGCATTCATAGTTATGACAAATGAAGACATGAGCAGAGGCATGGGTCATAGTTTGTTACACTCGGTGCTTTGGTCAGTAATCTATAGCGTACAGCTATTTATGTAGTAAATAAAAACCTGCAAATACCGCTTTTCTATTATTATTCAAATCCCTTGTGTGGGAGTAATGCTTCTGCAGGACTGGTATGGAACAGGTGTCATCCTCCCTCACTCCCACACCATTTCCAAATCAGAATAATTTGTAGTTCTTATAACCAAGGCAGCCTGGAAGAAATTAATCAACATTCCCCTTGTACAATATTAAATTAGCATTCTGCATCATACATGGCCAATCCTACAAGGCATATGCATGTGTATGGGATCAGTATATGTATACGTCAAATTAATAAAGGGATGCAGAGTTTTTTGTTGTGACGAGCTTTTAGTTTGTCATGTATCGATGGTATTTCAACTGAGCAACTAGAAATTTCTGAATCAGGATAAAAAAAAGGAAGAGTGTAACTATATTACTAGAGCACAATAAGATTTATGTGAGTTTTGTGTCATAATTTATAGTAATGTTCAGAAATCCAAAGTATGTCACTGGTTCATGGATGCTTAGGACTCATGGGTTGGAGGCAAACAGTACCAAGCATCATATCTATACCCATGTACTTGGGATCATACTGTACCGTTATCCAACATTAAAAAACGATTCCACATGGTTGTCTCTTATGTGGTAAACAACAGGACTGAGTTGGAGGTAGGAAAATTTAAACTACTCCATAGCTCATTGTATTAATAGGTTTATACTGGAAACCTGCTAGTTCTCTGAGCAACTTGCTCGATCGGTAGGAACTTGCACTGTGGCTGATTTCAGGTAATTATAGGCATACTAGGAAAAGTGTTGCCTATTGCCAGAAACTGCAAATGCTTTCTCATTTATTTTGGCTAGGTGGCATGCTTTATGGAAGTTTGTTCAAACCATTTTTGTAATGCTTTTTGCGTGTTTTCCTCCTTTACTCATTTTTATGGCTTCTCCAATAATGATGTCACTTTATACGCAATCAAATTATTTTTGGTGAATCCTGTTTTTATCACTTTACAAATTACCTTGTGAAGGAAAGAATAAAACAAAGTGTTTACATAAAAATACTTCTGTTTTTTCTGATACTCTATATCCACCTTTTATTGTGCTACTTTAATGTACCCCACTGTACAGTACCACCACAGAATTGTAAGAGTGACAAATACCTTTATCATGATTATTTTCTTTTCATGGCATGTATGAAATGCATTACTTTTTATCCAACACACTTAAATGACATTCTCCTGACTTGTGCAGACAATATTTTGATTATTTTGTTTGTATAAAAAGTGTTTAATACCAAAATTCTGAAATACTGTTTGGCAGTTCTCCTTTTCCAACTGATCCTTATTCTTAGGAAGTGATTTAGGGACAGTTTGAAATACGGATTATTGCATGCACAACTTGGATTAAGCTAAGCATAACTCTGAGAGCTGCTAATGAAAGCTTTTGTTGAAGAATGCAAAGTAAAACATCTTGTCTTCCTTATACAAAAAATCAAGATCTGCAATGCAATAGCAGTCAACATTATCCTGACAGTTTAGCCTATAATTCTTCAATACAGCAATCACGTTGTTCCTGTTTATTTGTGCACAGTAGTCTTGGATCAGGCTCCAACTCAGACTGTGTAAAGAGGCAGTTTATAATGGTAAGCTAGCAGCTTTGTGAATACTAGCCTCCAGCTGTGAGTAAATTCTGAATTTTATGTCATGTAAATATTGCCATGTTAGTACAAGTATCAATCAGATGAAAAAAAAAGACAATACGAATTTGCATGTTTGGTTTAAAGGCAAAGGATTGCTTACCTCAAATTTGTCCATTCTACCTGCCTGTTTTGTTTGTGGTAGAGTGCTGCTAATTACTGTATTTTATTTATTCCACCACTGAAGAAAAAATTGCATATTGTTGAACATTTTCGGTGAAACTATCTAAACTGATGTTCTGATTGTAGCTGATGCAATGGAAGAGTAATCATATGTAGATAAAGCATTTGTAGTCTTATGCTGTAGTTATATTGCTGGCTGTTTAAGGCTGAGTCCCTCTTATTCTGTTTGTACGTGTATAGAAAATGAAATGTACTGAAAGAAACCTAATGAAAAATACATTTCTCTGTATGAATGACTAAAATATATGCAGCCCCTTTCTAGAATTGAATCAGTCTGAAAATGAGCTTCCAAGCAAATTTCTGAACATCAGTGTGAACAGAGCATTGTTCCAGCTAATCATATGCTGCAAAAGAAGAATCTTGAAAACAAGGGGGAAAAAAATTTTGGGGTCCTATGTAAGGAAAACTTGAGAGCTTGGTGCTGGCAATTTGAAAATTTTCTTTGTTTCTGCTAAAGGCAAGGGCTCTTTTGAATATTATGATAAAGTTTAATTTCAACATCCTTAAGTATTCAAATTGAAGAGAAATGGAACAATGTTCACATATTTTATTAATTTAGCATTTTAGGATCATAGTCATTAGAGCATTATTTTTGACAGATTAAGTGCTAAGAAAATTCAACCAGTATGAAATGCAGTCGGTAATATATTAGGAGATGCCCTTACGAAAACAAGAGGCCATAAAATTAAAAAAAAAAATAATGCCTACAACAGTAAACCAAGGCAGAGTGCCTTTCTCTATGCATAGTGGGCATTTGCAGTGTCTCTTACAGACTGAAGAAGATACATATCATAGTTTGTATCCTTTTGGAATTGAAGCTGATGTTGTAAGGGTCTGAAAAATGTATGCAGCATCTATCGTGCTTAATGTGGATGAGCAGTAGATTGCAAAAAAGAGCTTACAGTCTCAACAGTAAATGACTTCTCTGGTGCTAGATAAGTTAGGGATTTTAGATGCCAGAAGGGGACATAGACTATACTCCTCAAGAGGAAAAGAAAGAAGGAACAAATAAAAAGTTACTCACATATAAATGAAGACAGTACATTCCCAATATATATTTTGATGATGTTTAGAACTGAACAAGGCAAATTCTCGTGAAGGAAAATACAGTTTTCATCTCTCCTTAGTTCTTAAATTGAACTTCAGATTGCAAGATAGAAAAATCATTATTAGGGAATTGGTCTAGGGATGAGCTTGAACCTGATTTTCTAGTTCAACAAAAGACTTGTTTAATCATGTAGCTGTGTGTGAAAGACGATGTAGAGTGCTACCAGACTGTAAAGGCATGGCTTTGTGCTTATTCAGCACAGATGTAAATAATTTAGCCAGATGCAAAGCAGTGACACCAGGTCTAAAAAGGTAATCCCATTATTTTAAACAACAAAGTATGTCATTTTGCTTGTTCAAGGAGTGTTTCTGATGTTCCTAGGTGTCAGACAGTGTGTTTAGGGTTGACTTTTCTAGTTTCAACAAGTATGCCTTTTTACTTGCTGGTCTTGACACGTCTAGTGGACCTGACTATCGATCTGAACTGAAACAGGCAGACTGATTCAAAAATAAATTGAGATGTCACTAGGGCTTTTATCAAAGAGGAAAATATTACCATTGGTTTTGCTTAGATTAGGAAGCTGAGAGCCGAGAAAATAAACAGGGAACAAAAAAAATTATAGGAAAAAAGACAAAGCATGTCAGAATTATCCTAATGCAGCAGGCAGTTGTTCTGGTCTGGTGGATATACTGCGCAACAATATCTGAAGCAGTGCCCCTGTTGTGATTCATTATCACTATATGGCACTATTGGAATTAATAATAATGAAAGACAATCATGAGCTGATGATAGAAATTGTGGAGTTCCTGCACGGTTTTATAACTACAGTGGCTAAATAACTGATTTTGTGGAGATAATTCCATTATAAAGAAAGCAAAGGTAACCTTTACAGATAGTTACGTAGTTTACTCTGGTAGGGCATTATTGGCCTAATTCTCTGCTTATCTGAACGGGTAAAATTTCACCAGTGATGATAGTGATGTGCCCATTTACTCTAGCAGGGAGCTGTGCAGAGTTTTAAATTATCTGGTGTTGTCTGAAGTGCCTCCTTGTCTTCACTTTGTTAGAATCAGTTTCTCACCGCTTTCTCACTGGGGTTGCTTCAAAGGCAGCTTTGGGCAGCAGAATTGGTTTTCGTGGCATCGCAGCTGAGCCAGGGATCAGGACCTAGCAGGGTGCTGGCTAGCAGCTGAAGTACCTAACGGTGTGAATCTTATTCTTCTTTTGTGGGGGAGTGCCACGTAGTTTTCATTGATCAGCAATCTTTGTCTATTGAGCACTAGCTGGGTAATTGTGTTTCCGTGACCATAAATGGGATAATTGTGCCTGCCTTTACTTTGTGCGTCACACAGAGCTGTTACTGAAACAAAACCCCCACTGGCTTACCTCTTGCGCGCTGCCCGTGTGCTTGCTCTGCCGTAACTCAGCAGTCTGCAACGGGCTTGGCCAATTCTTACTTCTCATTTTATCTAAGTTTTTTTAGACGGCTTTTTTAATTGCCAGTAAACCAAATCTGGGATGCTTTGTGCAAAACATGGAGCTACTTTATCATGTCAGAGGAGGACTGTCAAACACTGCCTGTGAAAAGGAGATGTTTATTTCCATTATAGGAAAGAATGTCATGAAAGCAATATTTACATAACTGTTTAGGAAATCAAGAAAACTGTTTAGAAAAAGGGCTAGGTTTAGGCTCCTCTGAGTTCCTCGAAACTCTTTAAGTTCCTCAAAACTTGACAGTACCACGGTTTCTCCTTCTGGGAATGAACGCAGCCAGGAGGATTTTCAGATTTGACATTTAGAGAGGGTAAAGTCCTTTTGGAGCAGGAAAGCAAATCTCCTTCCCAGGGTAGTCGTCTCTACACTAGGTTATTAGATGCTAGGGTGTAACCATGCCCAAGTTATTCCATTCTTATAAATAAGTAAATATTCATTGGAGAGAGGACTTCAGCCCCTTTCACCTACCTTTCAGGTAAACTTCTTAACTGTTAGGTTCAATGCTCCTTTCTTACCTCTTTCTGTCTCTCTCACACACTTTTTTTTTGTAAGAAAAGGACAAACATCTTGTGGCACCCAACAACACGGACCCTTTAAATGATTAAAAAAAATCTAGGGGGAATGATGATGCAAAGACTGGCTAGCTCACCTCTTGCTCTTCTTAAGAAATATCACATCTGAAACCAATCAACTGGGTTTATTAACTCTGGGCCTGGATGTGAATGGGTTCCTGTTCTTCCAATTGTATTTGATTATTTCTGCCAGGATTTAAATCATGTTTTCATCTAATCCTTTGCAAGACCTACAGAGAACCACAAAGACAAAGAGAGCCTTTCCAGTTCTTCTATTAATTGTTATTTTGAAAAAGGTACTGCAGTCAACAGATGAAAGAGAAAAGTCACTTTAAACAAAGCTGAATATATTCAGTACTGTCACTGTACCAAGCTGAATCTGTGGTGACGTGAGTAGCTTGTAATAGCTGTGAATACTTCTATAAGGTGTTACTTTATCTAATGTAGCTCAACTATATAACGGCTCTCAATTACTGAATCAAATTTTTGTATTCTGCAATAGCTGTGTTACTGTGCTATTCTCAGTTTTTAACATGGAATAGTGAAAACTAAGTCATTAGCAAATGCTACCACATAAGCTAAAACTTCCAGAATCAATACATGAAGAAAGAAAAGACTATCAGTTTAAGAGATGCTCATAGATATTAAGAGGTTTTTGAGTTTGCTGGATTTCTTTACATTTTATTAAAGCACCTCAGAGCAATGAGGGTGGTAGATAATACAAGTAATAAGTAATCCCGTGAGATTTCATGTGAAACCAACTTAAAGGACAGAGAATATGAGCTAATGGAGTAGCCTGCAGTCTGTAAGTCTGGTTTGGTGTCTTTCTAAAGGATCATCTTTAGCTTGGCCAGAAAATAGTATCTTGATGAAGTAATCATTTGGTGAAATAGTGCTAAAGATCTCATTGACTGGTCACAGTGTTCCCACTTTCCTTTTACATGTACAAATAAAATTCAGTGAAAAATAAACAAGGGAGCTTGTCCACTGAATTCTTTAAGGGAATGTCTTCATTCAGATTACATTTATGGGCAACCATCCGTGGAAGTCAGATGTCCTGTGCTATGAATCAAGGCAGTAAAATGATGATCTGGATATTTACTGCTCCCTCAAAGTCTCTTTAAGAGATGGATCAAATTTTATAGAGCACAGTATAAACAGAAATGAGATAGTTACCTTCTACAGTCAGGACATAAAGAGAAAGCAGGAGAAATGTGGTTAAGGTGTTCCAAGTCTTTAAGCCCTGTTAACAAACCAGGGCAAGAAACCTGGCATTTGTGAAAGAGCATGAGGAAATGCAGAGGTCCCATGAATCAGGGATACCAGACCGGTCAGGAATCTTTAGGATAATAGTTAAATGGTAGGCAGAGCCTTTTTTCCTCCTTATGTCCCTTTCTAAGTAGCAGAGAAGGACAGATTCTTTCCAAGTGATTCAGATGAAGAGCATAAACTCAGATGCTGCTCTCCTCATGACTGTGTGAGACCAGCTGCCTGAGGAGCCACCAGTCATGCACCATGAGTCAGTGCCCTCTTGTATTGGTTTCTTTTGCTTGGCACCCTTCTTTCATGCTTGCCAGAGCTCAAAGTTTAATTTTCAACAAAATCAAAGCAAAATAAACAGGCGCTGCCTCAGAGTTACGTGGCACAGCTATTTTACTTTGGAAACTGCAGGGAGGGATTTTTGTGTCCAGCACTTCAAAACCCTACTTTTGTCTGATTAGTCTTCTAAACTGCTTTATTTTCTCCCCAGGAAAAAAACTAAATAATAATCTAGAAAGGAGCTTTCTATCACACTTAAAGCTGGAAGAGGGCTGTAGGAAATTTAGTGATAAATCTTCTCTCAGCAATAAAACCAGTGTAACACAGACTACAGTAGTTAGAAAAATATTTACCAAAACAGTGAAAACATCTGTGTGGGTGAGTTCATGCTGATCTGGTAGGGAGTCAACCAGTACAGTTCTGGTTGTTTTTCCATGTCTGTTTTAATGTTTTACTCAATTCAGTATATTCGTGATGACATTGTCCTAGCTCTGAGGAGGACACCAACAAGAATTTTCTGAGGACTTTGTTTTGACTGATTCTGACTTCACTCAGTTCTGAAAATTTCCTGGTAGAAATGTCAGGCAAAATTACAAGTATAAGGCCTTCCCAACGATGCTTTTAAAGCTTTTATTACTGCAAATTGACAATGGTTGAAATGGGAACTAAGAGATGTAAGAAAAAAGGTCACAGGTGGCTCAGTTGTAGAGCATGCTGTTGGTAAGTAGAGGACAGTAGCAATATTGGCAAACCCAGTTCCCAAGTTCTTGCTTTTGGCTTAAAAATAAGTACATTTTAAGTGGTAATAAATGAATTATTCCTCATTTGAAGCTTTGAATTCTATTCTTTCAGACTTTTATTTCTGGCCGTGAGGGTTAGAGAAGTTATTTTCTATTTGAAATGCAAGCTGCAAATCTCTCATGACAACATAATGCTGAGAAACTAAGGCAACAAGAAATACATTCTATATCTCAGGAACTGTAATAAAATCGCAAGACTTGGCAGCAGTGAATATTCTTAAAGACTGTGCATGGTTGATTTCGCAGGCTCACTTCTCTAACGATACAGTACTTACAGGAGCTGGTTGCTGGCTTGAATATCAATGCCAGACTTCTTCAGTGGGTTCTCTCTGGTCAGTAAATAGGCTGATGCCATAGAATAAGGTCCAGATTCTGATCCATACTAGAAGAGAAGACAGACAGAAAAGCAAACCTAACCCCAGGAATCATAAGCAAGTAGAAAGATCTTAAAAATACATTTTAAGTATATATAAAAGTTAGAAATTCACATATATATGTAAAAGTATAAAATTTTATATGACTGTTTTGCAGAGTTCTTGGCACCTAGTTTGGGGTAGTACTCCAGTGTTTAATATCAGCCTTTGCCTCAGACTTTCTAGTTTGTGAATGCCTCGATGCACTGGCAGTTGCAAGAGGCTGTCAGGAGAAGAGGATTCTGCTTACATTTTGCTGGAAACACTTAACGTTAAGATCAGCTGCATCTTGGATAAAGAGCCTCAGGACAAAACACTAACTTTCCCTCTCACTGAAGCAACAGTTTTTTAAATTGCCTTTTCCTTCTGATATATACATTTTTTTTAAATAAAAGACCCCTTATCATTGAGGGCAGCTAAAACTCTCCAAAGCAACTTTCATCCTGGTGTATAAAGTGATTTAGAACATCCAAAGACTTTTGGACTATTGTAGCGATGTAGTAGAAAATAGGTTGTTATTTAAAGTGCCCCCAACTATTTTTCCCTAAAATGTGTTAGGTTTCTGGGTAATAATAACAACCTTTTTGAAGTCAGACTGCTTGCTTTCCTTCACTTAGGAGACCAGCCTTTTTTCAAAGGAAAGAAGTTTTAGCTAAAAGTTTCTAACGTACCTAATACTATATTCTGGCCCAGTCGATAACTGCAAATGATAAAAGGTTTTCTATCAGCCTTTGTGCTCTCTGGCTGCATTAGAAACTGAACGAAGATATATGAGGTGACACAGCAGGCTTTTTAATCCTTTAGAAATGGTTGGCAAAGTCACCTCTTTACTTACAAAAAGTAAAACATAAAGTTGGGGTATACAGGCATTTTTTTAAATAAATGTCAAATCTTTTTGTCATCTACTGTATTTTCACAGTCTGGGGTTGGTTGAAGGACAGTAATTTAACATACCGAGACACGTTTATGGCAAGTTCAAAAGTTTATGAAACAAAGGCAGTGATAATTCCAGGAGAAACAGGAAAATACAGAGCCTTTGAAAAGCTTCTGTGGGGTTTGCTTACAGCCTTGTCTGGAATTTGCTATGGTTAGAATGAGAGGGATGCTATGAAAAATAAATCTGAACTGCTGTGGTGCAGTACATAATCTATTGTTGGCAAATTTATGTAACAGAGCTCACTTTAAAGCTTTAAAGGCACTTTAAGCCGTTATTTCATGAAAATCTAACTGAGATACCAAACGTGTGCCGGTAAGACTCAGAGTTTATATTCTACCTGATTTGAGGAAAAGTTAGTTGACAAAAAATTGTAGCAGCGTGAAAGCCATATATTTCACATCTTCTCACTGTTTTTCTTTGCAACCAGCAAACTTTTTTTGCTGCAAACATCGTGTTACTCTTCAGACACTAATTCTTAATTGAACAATACTTCTCTGTACTTGAACCGTATCTATGAAAAAAATACAGTAACAGTTTTGCAAAGGAAAAACTGATGAACTTAATGCAAAGTTGGTTCTTCTGTTAATACTCCGCTCTGCTTATCTCTTTTAAATCAATAGTACAGATACAAGTCCCATAACCTGGAATGGAAGGGAAACATGGCTTCAAACCCCACTGTTCCCTACTCCCCTTAAATTCCCATCCAGCACATCAGTTTTTCTTATCAGCCACAAACATAAATGAGAAAACAGGATGCAACCTCCTTGTTGACTCCAAGTAAATAGAAAATTGAACTCTATTAGCAGCAGGATGGTTGTAGGCTGACTATCCAGTTGCATCCTCTGGGTGCCACCACATTGCCTTTCAGAGTGAATCAGTCTGAATTCTACTTTAACCAGAGGGCTCTCCCAGGCACCAGGGTGTAGCCCAGTTTCCAGGCTCCCACTAGTGATGTGTGCTTAATGGTGTGATGCCCTATGAAAGTACGCTTCTGATCTTCCCCACCCCGGTTGGTGTCACCGCCTGTGAGCTCCTGTTTTTCCTTGCTTTGATTTTGTGGGTGGAAAGGAGTATCTTGATGCAGCTTCAACTGTATCATACACAGCTTTTATTTGCTAATATTCATATAGTTTGTGGATATTTGAGTAGTTAAGACCAGCTTTCAGAAAATCAGCATGCTTGGAGCTGACAACAGCATGCAACTACAACGCCTTAGCAAGAAAGGAGAAAAGATAGCAATGAGATCGGTATGCTAGAGGGTAAGCACGATATAATTAGGAAACTGCAGCTTTATTCTTGTCCCAAAAGCTATAGAAAGCCATGATTACCATCCTATTTCTGCATTCCCTCAGTCATTGCCTATTTTTATACCAAAACATGCTGGTTGACAGAATCCTACTGATCTTCTTCCCCTGAACAAATAAGAGACATACATACAGTCGTCTTTTTTATTGTTAGTCTACCACCTTCCACAAACCATCTCTACTCTCAGAAAAGGTGGCAATATTTCCATGGGCAAAATACGATTTCTGCCGCTATCTTTACAATCATTTGAATTAAATTCTGTGGGTAAACCACCCCATTCATTTTCATTGTGTGAGACAAGTGATGCCACAGGAACCTCATGGCTGAGGGTTAGAAAAGAGGTAGATGCGACAGTTCCCTACCCATTGCAACCAAAGACAACCGTCTCGGGTAACAAAGTTATTACTAAGGCTGAAATGCTATTGTTGCTTAACTATGTATCCTTCTCCCTATGTTTTCTTGTTCTCCAGACTGTTTTCTTTCTGTGAAATAACAGGTGTTAAAAACAAAGGTCATCTGGATTTCAGAATAGAAACCCAAACCGTACCTATATCTTGTTTTTTGTTAAGCACACTGACATGCAGTGGGGTGTGTACTTGTGCAACGTGAGTGGAGGTGGAATGGTTGCACTGTGAGCTTCTGAGGAGCAGGAGGGCACATGGCACATTGCCATATGTGTGGGACTGGTGCATGGGTGCAGGCACCAAACCCCAGAAGTCCTTCCTCTCTGTTGGGATGGCATCTGGAGCATTTGCATCTTGGTGAGCATCCACCATCTTGCAGCTTCTGCAATGCTGAGTAGAACCAGACAGCTTTCACAGGACAGTTTGTTATGCTGAGTTTGGGCTGTCAAATGCCATGCAATAAGAGTAAGACTTTCCCATACTTTACAGCAGGGGTCCTCAAACTGTTTAACCAGGGGGCCGGCGCGCGGATGCAGTGGCAGGCAGCCATCTGCGGCTGCTTGGTTTCCCCCCCCAACCCCCGGCGGGGGGGTCTGTAAATACCGGGGGGTGGATTGAGGACCCTGGGGGGCTGTATCAGCCTGCGGGCCGTAGTTTGAGGACCCCTGCTTTACAGGCTGCGCACTGATGTGCCTTGCAGATCTGGCCCTTATTCATGCACAGCAGATGTAAGATCTGTAGATTTGAAGCATACCTATGTGGAATTGCATCTTTTCACCAACAGCATAATGGATTAGTTAACTTACAGACCCTCTCTAATAAAGATTGCTCAAAATACATCCATGCACATATACACAAGTGTAACAGCAAGTCCTGTGTTCCGCTTCCAGAGACAAAGACCTGAATCATTAGTAAAGCTTGTACTTCAGGTGAGATTTCATATGGACTACAAGGCTGATCACCAGTGAAAGAGTGACTACATCTATGCATGATTAGTGGAAACCTTAGTGGAAGGGCCAGACTGGCTGTAAATTGAATTTTATGTCAATAGAGTGAGAGCAATTTACACTGGCTCTGCTGCAGTATAATGATGCCTTTCCAGCCAAAAAGATTGTTAAAAACATTTGAAGCTGATCATTGCTATGTATCTTGGGATTATTTCATTCCATAGCAAAAAAAAGAAGCTTAAGAAATGGGGTTTGCTCATATCTGCAAATCTACTTTTGAGCTACACTTCAGCAGGAAGCACAATAAAAGTAAAAGCAGATAAAGAAGCAGTCAGTCCTACTGCCTAGGATTTGTTTTCTAATTATTATTTATTTTGTTTCCTCAATCACTTTGCTTTACTCATTTGGCTGGGAGGCAAACGCATCCCCTGTTGGTTTATCTCCGCGCAGCCAGGGCTTTTGCTACTCGGTTTGATTCCTAATATGGCAGCGACAGCAGTTTTCCTCTGCCTTCCAGAGGGCTCCTCTGGCTCCTGGAATGCGGTGGGGACAGAGTCCTGCAGAGACCAACAAAGACAGTTGTTGCACTAAGACTAATAAAGACCAGAAAATGGGCTTCCCCACATGAGCTGAAATTCCTGCTTTCACTGCTCTCTAAATCACCACTTTCATCTTACTTTGCAGTAAGGATACAAATTGTTTCCCATTACCCAGCTGAATGGTCTTTCTTCATCACACTAGAAGACATATTTTTCAATAAGTTTTGAAAACACCTGCTCCATCACAATACAGGTTTTATTATACTAGTGTATGGCTTGAAAGCATGCTGGTGTGGTATCAGTGGATTAATTATGAAACAGAGGAATAGTACGTTATGGGAATTGAAAAAAAAATAGGATTTTGCCTTTATTGTGTTTTTCTTACCGATTTGATTCAAGACACTCAACTTTTCGGTGTTTTGATATACTTACTGTCCTTTATGGAAGGAAACAGATTTTCTTTTTTCTTCCACTTTAATAAAGTGCTCTCCAGGTAATAAGCTGTCAAACTCACCAAATCTAGAAATGGCCTTTGCTGGTGACATACCAAAATCCAAAGGATTAAATTCCTCCACCAAGCAGGGACTCTAAAAGGTTAATATGGAGTTGGAAATTAATTTCATTCCAAATACAGAACAATAGTGTGCAGTGACATGACTTTGTGATAAGCATTTGTTAAAGCTAAATCCTCCCTAAGCCCTGCAATTGTTTTCCTTTGTGCTAATGGCAAGCTAACCAGAGGCAGTGTCTCTCCCCATCTCTCTCTTTCCCGAGGCTATCAGAAAGGCAAGTTTATTGTTTGCTAAATCTAGCGCTTTTTTAATTAAAAACTCTGTTCTCCTTAGGTCATTCTTTTTAACATTTGTGATCTTAATTTCTGACAGGATAATTTTTTGTCTTTCTGAAATCCAAAAATTTAGCATTATTGCTTGCTGATTGCTATTACTGGCATGTACATTAAACAAAAAGAATTTAAATTATTTCTTATTCCTGTTGAGTGACTGTCTTGACTGTCATTGTTCAGAAGAAGAAAAAAGAGGCCTGTTGTCACCTAGGTACTGACAAATGCAGGAAAATGTTCAATAGGAGTTCCCAGAGGAAAGCTGAAGCCTCCAAGGGAATTGATTGCTTCACATTCTTACCAGTGATTTTTTAACAGGAGTTAGGTGTCTTTGAAAATGGGGCTGTCTACCACTCCAAATAGAATAGATTTTCAAAGGTATTAAGTAAACTTGGAAAACATCGCTTGAAAAGAGTATTGCTTTTTGAGCTTAGTTTCAGTGAAATTATTTATATTCTCTTTCATATACAACAAGTACTGCCTGGGCTTGGAAGTGGTGTAATCTACCTTTCCTTTACTATTGTTTCAATGTATTGATTCCAAATAAAAACACTTATCACTTTCACTCCTCTGTCCTCCTCTTCCCCATCTAATAACCACAAATATTCAGGCCTGTCTTTTCAAATATTCCTACTTTCAATTCTGAAGAGCCAAAGGGTTTGTGAAATCCATATGTGCTTTTTGGATTCCTGGGTTATTAGATTTTATTAAAGATTATGATCCCTTGACTAGACTACATCAAGATCTTGTTTCAATGCAGTAGCACACAGAAATATGCTGAGCTTCCCAGATTCAATCTTGTTTGTCAGTGAAGCACAAGATCAGATTGCTCCACCACTTTTTGTACCAAATTGGATGTCCGCTGTATAAATTTTTAACAGGTATCCAAGCTGAAAACTATCATGTACCTTTGGATTTCTGATAGGTTGTGTCACATTTGACTGCCTTTTAAGCTGAAGCAGTGTACAGTAGGTGGTGAACACATCAGTCAAATAGATATTTGTGCCATTAAATGGCTGGAAGAGTTTAAAGAATTTGGATACGTTGGGGCATGAGCTGTTAGTTATTTTATCATAAATACTTCCATCTTTCACCTAATGACACCATTTGTCAAGCTGTCTGTCGTCTTGTTTAACAGCAGGACTAATGTTCTCAGCAGCAGAGCTTTCTTACTGCCGATGTTGTTGGCCTTGAACACTTGTTCTTTAGTCTGTCTTGAATGTTAGTCCTTAGAGAATCGTAGAATCATTTAGGTTGGAAAAGACCTCTAAGATTGTTTGTGTCTAACCATAAACCCGGTACTGCCAAGTCCACCACTAAACTATGTCTCTAAATGCTATATCTACACATCTTTTAAATACCTCCATGGATGGTGACTCAGCCACTTCCCTGGGCAGCCTGTTCCAATGCTTGATCAACCCTTTTATTGAAGACATTTTCCCTAATACCCAATCTAAACCTCTCCTGGTGCAACTTGAGGCCATTTCCTCTTGTCCTGTCCCTTGCTACTTGTGAGAAGAGACCAAGCCCATCTGTTACAAGCTCCTTTCAGGCAACTATAGAGAGCGATAAGGTTTTAACTGCCCACTGGCATCCCTTCAGAGGGATGCAGCAAGGGCCTGCCCTTAACTGGCTCTTCTTCTGGACCCACTCCCACTCCCCCAGGGCCTTCTACTGCTTCCCCAAGCAATGACCCAGGACTGAGATAAAAAGAGATGGGCTGCCTTTCCCATGAGGTAAAGCTGTGTAGGAGTACAGATCCACAGGCAATACTTAGCTATCAGTTCTATCCATTACACAAGCAGCTGCCATACCTAGAACGTGATGCAAAAGCCAGACTAAAATCTAGCTCACTCCTCCTCTGCTTGTTGACAACTTAGAGCAAGAAGAGAAACTTATTTTTGATACCAAAATTACTATATGATCATGCATATGGACAAAGCAACTGCAATGATGTTAACACAACTGATCGCATATTTACATGATCAGTTTCGAGAACAGAGCTGTAAAATAAAGGGATTCTTTCAATTTATTTTAAATCCTGCACTGAATGCATTATGAAGTGCTTACAAGTCAATTAGAAAATTCCAGCTTATAAATTCTGCAAGAAAAGAGAAAGCTAACTATCATGCCATCAGGAAGAACGATGTATCCCACAGTAGCTTTTTCCGGTTTTCCTTACATAAATAATCAATTACAAAACTGAACATAGCTATTGCAGGGATTAGGCAAACAGCCTCTGGCTTTGTTGGTACAAGACCTACAAAGCTTTTGCATTTTTTTTTCTCTAATGACAATACGGAAAATAAAAACCAACCTAAACTATTCGATGCTATTTCCTAAATTGCAATGAACCCAGTCCGTCAGTGACAACAGAACATTTACATCCAGTTCCAACATATGTCAGTATATAAAGCGGTTGCTGAACATTTAATGTGGCTATTACTCTTTATCTCAGTTCTCCATGAAACAACCTAAAACTGATTTTTGACTGTGCAGAGGACAAATTACCTCCTGGTCTTGTTCCTTTTTGTAACTTGTCTGGGGTAAACAACCCAGATAAACTGTTCTACCAAGGACTTCAGCACTTCCATAACTCTTCAGTGGGCATAATCTAGATGTTACTGTTGTCCAAGTAAAAATTTGTCTTAAGTTTCAGGTCACTGCTTCTCATTATGTGGAATCGCCAGGAATGCGAGCAGGCGTGTAGCCTTCCAGCCCTTCATCTGCCAGTACCCAAGTTAAAAATCTGACCTTCAGGCTTTTCCAAAACTTTTTTTTTTTTTTTCGTCAGACTGCAGAATAAGTTTTCATTCAGCTATTATTTTGGAAAAACAGACATAGCTTAGCTGAACTTGGTTGAAACTGCTGAAAAATTTAGCCTAGGTTCTAGATTGTAACTTCTTGTGCTAACTAAGATTGAAATGAAGATGTTGCCCCATCCCAAGAAAATCTGGTTTTGATCTTCTTTTCCTTACTGTGGTTAAACATAATCCAAAACAAAGCCAGTCTTCCCAACAGTATTGGAAAACACCATCCAGAACGTCCCCTTCCATTCCCTCAGCAGGTGCAGTTCTTGCTTTGCAGTATTCCAGGAGTCTTCTCCTCGCCACCAGGAAGCACATCAGCTGGACTTACACTAGCCTTTGCTCCGAGCGGAGAGTGTAGGGAAAGGTTTCATGTGGCCTCTGTGTCCAAACAGCCACAAGTAACTATATTATGGGTTGCTTTTGTTTTCATGTATGGGATTGGTGGTGTATGTGTTGAGGCAGTAAGGACTTTGATCCTCTGAATCACGCTGAAATTAGGTGCCACAAATAGCCTATATGAAGATCCAAAATACTTTCCAAAATCTTGCATAACAGACACTGGATATGTTGGGAAGCAGGAGAGAGGTGGAGAAAGAGATCTGTTAAGTTTATTTTCACCAAGTAATTCTGAATGAATGTTTTGTAGGCTAAAAGCAAGACTGCAATCATTTAGCTCCTTCCTTCCACTTACATTTTTTCCTTAAAGCTCAAATATAACAGAAAAATAATGAAAACAGAATGAAAATGGGTATGTGTATAAACATAAACTTCTTAGGTAGAAAAAGTACTAGGGGTATTATTTCAAATTGAGACTGAAAACTGGATGCTGATGGTCTCCCTTTATATGTAGCCACTGATTAATGAAATGTAGTTTGGATGTCTTGATATGCTCTTAAAATAAATATGAGCCTTGATAAAGCATAACTAGGGTTGGTTTCTCAGCTGTGAAGAGTTACGATTAGGCTGCTTTACAGGTAGTCACTGATGTTGTAAGACTATTTTTTTATTATTATTCCTTAGGTACTGCAGCATTCTTGCAGTATTAGCTCTCAGTACTATTTTTGTTTTAATCGTTGCATCAAAACCCATGTCTCTTTCATGTTGCCCAGGACTGAAAGCTTACCTGAATGAGAAAAGCCATTTATAAAGTAGAAGCAATAGGTTTTTATTAAGAACATCAGAATTATATTGCAGTATATCGGTTTGCATTCTTCTGGTGACTCATTTATATGAGATAAGGTAATTGGGTGCTTCCTACCCTTTCTATCATATTACAGATAAAACATCATGGTGGTTTGGTTTTCTACTTTTGCTATCCTTTGCTTCTCCTCCCAATTCAACTAACATTATTTTGGACTGCGAGGGTATGGATTACATGGTCGTAACTGGGTTTGCTGAATTTGAAAAAGCTCTCACGTGTAAACAATAGGATAGTGCAGTGGTTTTGATGTAAGGCAGCCTTTATCACTGTCTTTGTTTTCTTTTTAGTGTGTCTTCTTTTGAGTGTCTAAGCTTCTGGAGGAGAGAATGCAGATTACCCTTAAGGGTATATTTGCTTTTTTCCACGTAAAGGCAATCACAACACAGTAGTATCATGCTGATTTGCAGTCAAGCTATAAAACTTTACTGTGGCAATGTTGACATGAAGAATCTGTAGCATGAAATGTGTATATCTTTGCTGCAGTAAATTGCTAATCCACTAGTTAGGCCAGGTTTTGTTTTTAATAGAGTTTCTCTGTGTTTCAGTGGTAATTCCTTTCAATGAATACTGCCACTCACTCTGATGTAGTTTTGTTTATTACCCAGTAACCCTGGAACTCCTGCCTGTCCTCACTACATCTTGAGATTAGGACTTGGTTTGCTTCACAGCTGCTGAGTTTGGGGTTTGGGGTTTTTGTGATGGGTGGGTTTTTGCAGGAGGAGGGGAGTAACCAAAAGGGGAATATGTTTGTTATCAGTCAGCAGTTTATGAAGGGGAAAAAAAATGTGTCAATTGTTTTCAGAGAACAAAAATGGACACGGAAAGTTGCTCCCTACTGCACCGCAGTCTTCATAACATTTCTCCTAAGTAAAGGTGTCTCAGAGCTTAGCTGTGGAAAAAATACTCTTTTGGAATGGGTATCATCTATACTTCTTTGTGACTGGCACTACTTCCTTTCAGTCAATGCTTTCCATGAGCACAGGGCTTCACTATATGAAAGAAATCCCTTTATTTTGCTTTCTTCCCATTATTTTTGGGTGTCTGTCCTTGCCTTTGTCTCTGTGTGTCACAGTGATTTTCCTCCAGACAGTCATCCCTGTTATTTAAGCCTGGAAGCACAGAGAAACATTGCCATGCAAATAGAAATTCATGACTAACCAAAATTTGTAAATCCCCTTGGGTTTCTTTCAGTCAGTTCCCCTAAAATCTTGATAGTCACTCTACTACCCAGTAGTATCGCCTACTGGGATTCCTAAAGTAGGTGCTTTTCCACCATCATTCAGGATGCAAGCAAACAGCTATATGCAGTAAATATCCACAGGAGCCAAGGCCCAAAGGTGATGTTCACACAGGCAGGGTGGGTGAGGACCCTCAAAGAAAGGAGACTTGGTACCAGCCTTCACTCCACTAAGTAATTGAAAGGAGCATAAAAAATAAAGATACAACATTCTTCTCAGCAGACCAGACTGAGAACCTGTTTCTAATATCTTACAACTTTGTCTCACTCTCTCAAGAGGTGGAAAATGTATATTCAGATCCCTTCAGCCAACAGAGAGGTCTGAAGAACATTTCCTAAATCAGCAAGTAGTAGTTTAAACTCTTGGCTATCAACAAAAGAGAAGTGGAGAGAAAAGGCTAGTGTTTAATTGCTTCATTTTGTAAAACAAAACAGATAAACCAAAAAAACCCTGAGCTGGCACAGCTGTAGGAAAACAGTGGAGACTTGAAAAGTGAAGTGCAATTCCTCTCCATCACACTTTTTCCAGGTGTGTTGAGGCAGCTCTCCACCCAGGTGTCTGGCCCTTCCAAACCCCAGCCTTCACCATCTAATGCTCTTCATGTGCTTGCTTTTTCAGCCTGATTTTTGAATTGTGGCCTCCACTCAGCAGCATGTGCCTCAGGGGGAGGTAGGGCAGTTCTACCTAAATATTGATACACCTCCCTGCATGGACTTACTAGATAGCCAGCTCAGATCTGTAGGACTTCCAGGTACTCACTAACAGTCCAGTGCAATACATCATTATGTACCCAGCTCCTGTTGTCTTCTGCTAAAACATCCCACATGGTCTGCTTTTGAACGTTGGGTTGTTTGGGGTTTTCTGTATTACGTTCTTCTGCTTATCTCTCTGCTCTTCTGCCCATCGTTATTCCTCAGTCAATATGTTTTCCCCCTTCCTTCCTTCCTCCCCAGTTCACTTGAGGACAGTATTTTGAATCTCTGTAAACCTCTAAGTATTATCTTCTGGTATTTTCAGTACCACCAATTTAATAAATATAAATTTAATTATTTTTTTCCCTATCTCATCAAAAGGCATTACATAGATTCAAACTCAGCAGTCTGCTGGAATTTGCTGCCTGAAGTATTGCCAGCTTGCTTTGGTTTCTGTCTGAATTCCTGTACTGGAGAGTCTGCCTGTATCAGCAGCCCCTATTAATACCTTTCCACCATTTGACGTTAATGCCTCCCTCATCTTAGTTGCTATTGTATTCTTTCTATTTGTATACAAACATGACATATTACAATATGCTTTTTTATTTCTTTTAATTATTATCTAAGATTGCAGGTGCCCTTCTCCAGTAAGTTAAAGTTTTAAAATGCTGTGCTGTCTTTCCCCCCTTGTAACAACATTCAAGCTTCATGAGCAGTCAGTTCTTGCCCTTTCAGTATAAACACAGGGGAGCAAGGTTTGCTGCTTTGATGCTCTTAGTTTCCATGTAGTCACATTAACAAAGTGCTTGGTTCAGTTGCTTTGCATTTCCACAAGAGCATTCTGTGTTTACCCAGAGCCAAAACTCAAGCTACGTTTTCCTGTTGGTTCGACCCACACTTGCTGCACTTTATAAAGCTGCTTGTTTTGTCTGTGTGTAACTATGCTGAAATGAACTGCTTGGATGCAAAAGAGACAGATCAGCTGCCCTTGCTCTGGCAGTAAACTTAATCATAAGTTCATGAGCACTAATTTGTGCTGGTTTTAAATAAGTTTTGGCAGCTTTTTTTTGCTGCTTTTCCTCTCCTCCCCCCCCCCCCCCCCCCCCAGTTTTCTGCTACTTTGCCCATCTGGCACTGTAACATTTGTTGTTATGTTCCAGTTGGAAGCACTGTGGGTGGAATTGCAGACTCAAGTGTTGGCTGAATAGCCCTTAGGCCACCATGAACATTTCTGTTTCCACTGTCAGCTCTACGTGTTCAGCAACCTCAGTCTGGGATTCTTGGGTGAGGGAATCGTTGGCTCACTGTCAGTTTTACAGCACCTCCTCCTTCCCAAGGCTCCCTGGTTCTCTGAATTCAGCATTTCAGCAGCAACTTGATGTTCGTCTAACTGCACACCAGTGAAGAGCTGTTACTTTGAGACTTCTTTGCTACACTCTAACTTTTTTCATTATAGGCAGGCTATTGCTAGTTTTTATAAATGCCAACCCCTTCTTCCCCACTGTAAATGGATTACTAGTCTCCATTACTCTTTCGAGAATCTGTCTAATGTTATTGAACTTGACATTACAAATGTTTTCTTTTATAACTTATCCAGTCTTAAGGCATCTTCTTTTAAAGAGGCTGATGGAAATATGTAATCTGAAGTCATCTAACTTGTTGCGCTATGACATACAAGATGAGCAAGAAAGGGCCTGATGGGTAGTGAACTCTCTGTGTGCGCATACGCTGCATCTGGAGCAGTTTACCCAGGGGGCACAGATGTTAGCAAGTGTAAGATGAGTCTTTTTAAGTAAACTATTTGCAGCAATCAGGGCCACTTTGGCAGCCCATCTGAGCTGCTTGCAATTTCAAAACTCCATTCACGACCTATACGGTACTGGGTGGTGTTGGGAGAGTCTCACAGGCACACCACTCAATCCTCAGCCCGCTTATTAAAATGTTTTTTAAAATTGTTTTGCTGGGGTCAGGACTGGCATCGATGCTGCACGGGAATCTACAGCAAATACTTGCGCTGGCCACCTTTCCCTTGTGTATTGATCAAGTACTGGTTACAGCTAAAGATTTGGCCAATAACATCAAGTAATCTGCAGCCTGGTGGGCTTATGGAAACTATGATGAGAGTAGCTAAATGTCAACTTTAGCTGAGGACTGGGCGTTATGCAGCAAATAAACTTCTAAAAAACTCAACAATCCTGTTTTCAAGGAAATGTGATAAGAAGAAAACTCACAAACCCTACATTTTATGCTAAGAGAATTGTTTCTAATGAGAATGTTTTCCAGTATTTCCCTTGAGACATCAGCTGCTCCTTAAAAATAATGTTCCAACTTCAATTTGCTCAATTGGAGGAAGGTAGAAGGCCCAACAGCTCGTATCAATGAATATAAACTATAACTTTTATGCAATCTGGAAGGTACCATAGCACTTGTACTCCTTCTTAGTAATTGTACCTTATATTGTTTCTTTCCCAGATAACACATTTTCCCCCTCTGGCTTTCCTTCCCATTCCAAGCTTTCCATTCATCTGAAAAATACTAGTTTAGACAATCCAGGCACAATATCACTCTAAACTCATTATTTCAGAGACTTTAATTATCCCCTCTCATCCTTACATGAATAAACAGAAGAAAAAAAAGTCACAGCAAATTGTCCATGGCCCGGATGCCTCAAGCATCATGTGAATCATCCCTCTCTTGATAGAGAAGAGTTTATATGCCCACAGAGGGAACATGTCCCATGATCCTTAGGAAAAATCAGCAGATCTGTGGGAACTCCCAGGGAAGTTCATCCTGTTTTGCTCCACTCTGAGAGCCCTGCTCCTTTCTGTAGCACAGCTCTGGCAACTACTCCTCAAAGGCAGAAGCAAGCATGCAGGCATTGCTGATGCTGTCAGCATTCATCCCTGGCACAGTCTGTATAGAAAATAAAGTTGTTTGCTGTATAAAATTGCTGTTCTCCCTGCTGCCCGCTCCTGTAAGCCAAAAAAAACTTCATCTGAAGAGTGTTTGCATGGAATAGGAGCAGGTTAAGGGTGCAATATTGAATCTAGTGCTGCTCTAGCTCTGGTCTAAGGCTCTGGCTTGGCATTTCATCAGCTTTCCACCCCGCTTCGCTGCTGCAGGATGAGGGTGATTATGGCTCTTTAGCTTGGAACTAACGATCCACCCTGCAAGTCACCTCTGTCCTAACCACATTTTCAGAGCTATTTATAAGACTGCATTTCCAAACCTGATTTTCTTTAGTTCTTGGATCGATTTCTAAGCTCTTAAGGAATTTGTTCTGCTTCCTGGAATGGAGGAACTACTGTCTGCTGACATCTTTGCTCTAAATGTCAGTGATGTGTGCTTTGGCATAAATTCTCTTCTGATGGAGAAAAATGTGCTAATTAGCACCCAGTTATCCTGAACATTTTGAAGACAAAAATACAGCCATAGGCAATTCTAGCACCATATTTCTTTTTTGTTTCTACATTTAGTTGAGAACATCTTATTACAGTGTTTTGGTATATGAAACTTTATTCAGCTCTATCTATGACTAGTTTGTTCTGGCTCAGTTCTTTTCCTGTTGACCATGTTAGGCTTACTTGAGGCCTGTAAAGGGTATTTTCTGATCCCAACACACAGAGCTATGTGTTGGGGTTTTTTTTATTTCTTTTTAAACCATTAGGCTCCCCCCCGCACACAGGCTCAGGACTGTAATTGCATACCCAATCAATTCCAGTGTCACCTCTGTAGCATTTTTCAAATTTGTCAACTTCCTAGGTGCTTTCTTTTCATATTTTGATTAGATTACCAGAAGCCTTAAAAATATTTAACAAAGATTGGCACCATCCTTCTGTTTGTGCTCAGAATAAACCATTGTAGTAAAACCATCTCAAGCTGAGTATGTTGTTGACGCTTTTCTGCTGAAGATCCATACAATTAGAAATTTGTGTGCTGAACTCTCTCCCGCCTAGGTGGAAAATGATTACTGATCCCTGTAACAAATTTTTCATCCTATATCCACTGACAAGCAGTCGTTCTCAAGTTCCCCCTTTTCTTCAGATGTTGTCATTAGCCACAATTTTCTTCTTTTGAGTTGTAGTGGGGGTTTTTTCAGCTGTAAAGTTTGCTTTTGTAAAACCTCTACTAATGAAGTGCATCTTGTTCATCATCATCATGTTGTAGACTAGTCATTATTTTAAGAGGGTTCTAATTGTATGCATATGCCTCACGGTCCAAATGACTCCAGAAGTCTTTACCTGAGATTACATACCATTTCAGCTATCTTTTAAATAATGTGTTGGCATCTTACTGGAAACTTCAGGAATATAAAATGTGTCAGCAGGTCCACTAGTGCTTTAAAAGCTATTCAGCTAGCCTCCCTTGAGACGTTGTTGTAAAATCTACAATGCACAATCAGTTATGAATTGTACATCTTTTTAGCATTCATGGGTAGACCGTTAACAAGGGAATAAATAGCAGAATTTTATTTAATCCCATACATTGCTTAATATTAATTATTAAGCAAAAGACACAGCCATTCTATCCCCTTCAGCAGAAGGGCATCCATAATGCTCTGAATGCAACACACTTTCTTTCGGACAGATGGGTAAGGTCCAGCCACAGATACCTGTGGCTGTAATGCAGATCAAAATCCCTGTTTACTTGAAAGTAATAAAACTGGAGGAAAAAAACCCTAATTATGTCCACCTTTTCTAACTTGAAGTTTCTTCGGTGTAACTGTTTACATGAATATGAATAGGCTGTCATGTATCATTGGAGAGAAATAAGTATTTTGGGGCGCAATTTATTTGACCAAAGGCACATATTTACTCTGGAATGAGACAACTGTCCAGAATACATAAAGAGAAATTATTTAGTTTCATTGGTGTCAGATGTAGACATTTCTACTCAGTCAAAAGAATCCTGCCCTTAATGTGTAAGCTATGCACTCAACAGCCAATTTATTATTGCTGGGCTGTAATATCAGTTCTGTCATCCTTACTAGTCTCACTTATTCAGTGAGACTATTTACATATTAAAGTATTACTCAGCATGAGTAATAGTGCCAGCACTGAGGTTATGTTGCAAGTAGAGAGGAGAGATGTTTCCATTAGCACTAAACTTTATCTCAGAAAAATCACTGGAGACTGGCATCTTCCAGAGGTTCTGCTTTCTTTTGATTATCCTCCCTTCCTCCAGTAATTGACTCCAAGCAGTTCAACTTCTGTTATTTAGTGGAAGAGAATCTCTCTTTATCAGGGATTTATTCATGAAGTCGCAGAATGTCTGTCGTTAGGTATCAGGTTGTCTGTATCGATCACAAGCAAATAGATTACTGGAGAGTGGAGGGAGTTGTTAGGGATGGTGTTGTGGCATATGGGAGAGTGTATCTGAAGATAATGCGTTGGTGGAGGGGCTCATACATGAGACACAGAAGAATGAAGAGAGGGGAGACCTAGGTAAGACCAGGATACTTCAAGAGATAAGCAGTGGATGCACAATCTAATGAGGATAAATACAGTTAAAATCTCTATTGGCCCATCCACTTACTTGAGCTGGACATCCTGTTCTCATTTGAAATGTTTGTGATGAGTAAACTTATTTAATACTTTCCTCTGAAACTAGAAGAGAAGGAACAAGATTTCAGTTAGGTCACATTTGCTTTGTATTTGGATTAGGATGACAATTTTACTCCTGGATGAAAAAAAAAGATGAAATTGTACCACATGTTATGCCCCCTTAGGGACCTCTGCCACTGACAGTTGTGCACTGTCAAGGAAGAAAAGACCCAACCACTTGGATCTTCCCTACTGAACAACCAGCATTTTATTGAGCCTAACTCAAATCCCCAGACAGACAAACAGAAGCAGCTAATAAGGACATGAAAAAGAAACCGCAGAAACCTAGCTTCTGGGCTTTGTCCCATGGCCATGAGTTATCCCAGGTCAGATTTTGCTCCAACACGATCATGATGATAGAAAGTCAATAGAAGCAAATCATTTAAAGTGAAGATACATGTAGACCCTGAGCACTCACATAGACTTGAATTCTAAGTTAAAAACATTTTTCTTCAAAATATGGAATGTTTATCAAGATAGGAATATATATGTGTCACTATATAAATCATACAGTTCTTTATGGGCATATGAATAATCATAAAATCTGTTATGTGCACAGGCACAGATCGCTAAAGGACTGGTTTATATTAACTGCATTTACTTTAACAGAATTCTTTGCTTCTAATCCCCTTAATAATAATGTATTACTAAACTGTTTAGCCTCCCAGCTTACTCTAGTTACTCAAATTATATTTAAACAGCATTTTATCTCATTTCCATTTCTTAACAGTCTACCACTGGTGATACTTTCTTACTATATATTAGCTATACATAAAACATTAGTTTCCTGTTAAAACAATTGTGCATTCAGCATGGAGCCTCAGCAAACGTAATGGGGTAGATGAGCCTTTCTCAAGTATAAACTAATGCTGAAGGAGTCCATATCTGCCTGTTTTCCACCTTCAAAACCTGTATGCTATTGCTGTTGAAATCAGTATTCAAAAAGAAATAGGCTTCTGTTGGCTTTTTGCTTGCATTTCTGCTGTTCACATGATAGTCCTTAATTCATACATTGTGCCGCCAAAAGGAACCCTTGCAACCCTGTCTAGCCTTAAGCATAAACCTACCCAGATTTAATTTCTATTTGAACTTGAGTCTTTTGAGGGAGAAGGAATCTTAACCCACTATAACAGAGAGCACTGAGAAGCTATTCCAGCTGTTTCAGTCTTACTATAAAGTACATGCATATTTCTAAATTAGAATTTTTCTAGTTTCTTCTCATAGCCATTGGATATTACGCCCTTGTCTGCTGGCTTGAAGAGTCGACTACCAAAATTATGCTCCCTTCAGAGGTACTGTAGATCATGATCAAGTCACCCCAGTAACTTAGCTGTCCCAAACTCCTGTGTTTCCACAGCAAGGCATATTTTGACTGTAGCAGAATGTGATTACTCTTCTGTACATGAATTTCATTGCAGAGTCATAAAGCGTGGTTTGCTCATAGTGATAATATTTAAGTTCAGTGTTCATTTGTCATTCTTCTTCTGTAGCCCCATCCTTTTCTCAGGAGGGAAAGGAGAAGCCCATTCCTTTGACAGTTTGTATTTAGGCTCTCCTGATTTATACCACAGATGACCTGTGGCTAGCTGGTGCTTTGTATAGCTCTTACCAGCTCACTAGAGGGAAGACTTGCCTTGACCTACATCACAGTTCAGCTGCCTAAAGCCAAGAGAGGAACCTACCCAAATTTTGGTGACAGTACCATACAGGTTGTTGAAAAGGATGAGCTTGAGATGCTTCAAATGGTGCTTTGTACTAGGCCTAAACAGAAAAATAACTGAGCTCAGTGAAGGTGCTGCTAATGAACACCACCATGGAAGAACTGCTAGTTCATTCTCTGAACGGGAACATGGCTCTTGTAACAGATTGAGTTCTAACCGCTATTCTTTTAAGCAGGCAAAATTTCCATTGGAAGTATAACTACTAAGATATCACTTCACAGCAGCAATGTCCACAAGAGCTTTGTTTGTGCAAGGAATACCTGATTAGGTACCAAATCAGTTATGTTACTTTGCCACCAGAAGTCATACAAAATAAGAATGGGAATTCAATAGACCGTGGCAAAACCAATTCATAATTTACACCAGTACAGTGGCCTGCACCTTGCTCTGGCTGCACGTAGCACTAAGGTAAGAGAACCGGCATTTAAGGGGTAAAGTCCCTTCCTGCCATGAAATCACTGTCAGTAGCAGCTGCTGGGGAGGTCAGAGGGTGGGAGAAGCACAGTGCAGCTCCTGCCCAAGGAGCAATGTGAAGAGCTGCCAGGCAGCTGAAGAGCAGCCAGCCACTGAGCCCTGTGCCCACCACTCGTGCATTTGGCAGCACCCACGGCTCCTGGGAAAACCACCAGACAGCCCCATTGCTAAGAAATGTTTGCAGCAAATAAAAGATGTTAACGTAAAGACATTTCCAGGATGGTTAATGAGCTATGGAACAAAGTTAGGTGGGAATTTACCCCTCCTTCATGATGTTAAGGGGATAATGCAATAAATGTTTTGTACCTTTTTCCATCAAGAACTTCACAGTCATACATGGTGGAAATTAGGACTTTGTTTAAATACAAGCTGTTTGTTGCTAAAGGTTTTTCTTTCTTTTTTCATCGACTCTTAAATGTGTGTGTAGGGTTAAAATCTGTATAAAACTTACTGAACTACTGTTCTTAGCTCTACTACTTGTGTTGATTACTTAGATCCCTATGTGAAGATCCATCTGATGCAGAACGGTAAGAGGCTGAAGAAGAAAAAGACTACAATTAAAAAGAACACTCTGAATCCCTACTACAATGAGTCTTTCAGCTTTGAAGTACCATTTGAGCAAATTCAGGTAATGTCAAACAGTGTTTTGTCTTCCCTTTGCATTACATTTCTCAACCCTTATAAATATTTAACAGGAATCTTGTTAATTATCACGTGTGCGTGCCTTCATTAGCACCTAGGTGCCAGCCCTGTGCTACATTAGATGAGTGTGACTGCTTCAAGAGGGAAATGATAAAATGCACAGTACTTACGAAGCTTTGATTCATCAGTGAGAAATGGGTAACTGACATTTTCTGTTAACAAAAATGGATTCTGGAAAAAAAAAATATCCATAGGGTGATAGTGAAAGAGTGTGCCAGCAAAAAAGTATAGGGATAAAAGAAAAGGCATATATAGCAATTTTCCCCAAATTAGTTGAAATAATAAATGGGCATCATCAGTTAAATGTGTTCCCTATGCATTTATTGGTCCTGTTTGTTGAAAGCACTGCAGCATCCCTCTGAAGTAAAACACCTAATTTAATCACAACTTGTTTTCAAGTTGTATTCACCGCACCAGGAAAACTTTTTCAATGATTCCTACATCCCTTTGAAAAAGACATTTGAGATTCTCAGGGGTCAGTACTGCAGTACCTCTTTCTAGGCACCGCAGGGGATCTTCCAGCAGCTCTCCAGGTGCTGCTGCTGTCCCCTAAAATGACGGGGCCTCAGAGGTCAGCACAGTGAGCTGGAAGTCACCTACATTAGCAGTGGGAAATACCAGAACAAGGCATTGTGTCTTTTTTTCAGGGACTCTGTTACCTACCTTTGGGCTGAGCTACTGGAGGCAAATAATCTCTTATTCGTGAGAGTGAGATTTAACAACTTCTGATGTTAACTAGCCTTTTCTCACAAGAGAGAAGCTCTTTTTTTCCATCTCAGGAGGCATGTGGGAAACCTGCATCCAATTCACTCTCCTCCCTAAGTGAATTTAAACCTATATCTTCAATGTTGTAAGCAAGTACTCTTGTCACCTGTGCCTATAGCTTATGATGAGAGTGCAGCATTAATTTCTGCATAAATAATAAGTGTATGGCTGGCCGCAGAGCATAAGATCACCTGTTAGTTGGGTGGTTCCCTTGGAAAGGGAGAGACTTTGGTCTTTGGTGTGATCTAGGTAGTGTAAACCACATAAAGATCAATTGGTACAGGCCTTCTCTATTTTTTTAAAGCATTAACCATTAGTGTGAAACTATTTCATTATTTTGCGCACTTGTTAGAGCATTCATTGGCAGGGGAGATGTATCCATGTAAATACTCTCAGAAGAGAAAAGAACTGTATGCTGGCTTCCCACCTGCCCACAGAGCCCTGTGACCATGGAGGTATTAAGCAAGGCAGGAGCTTTTCTGGGTGGAGCTGAATGTGGAAAGCGTACCTCCAGGGCATCATCCCAGTTTGAATGACCATAATTAAAGTAGTTTGGGATTACATCCTTTTGTGGCCTGTGAGAGGTCTACATATGAGTTAGGTGCCATGCTACTTGTAGTTTGAAAGTTTAAATGGCCTGAGCCAAACTGGGAGCCCTCTCTTGATTAGATGAAAGCATGGTACAGGTTTTGAGACTCTGTATCTTGGACTTTGACAGCAACTGGCCCAGGAGCCAAGGCCTACATTTCAACTAAAGCTGCCTGCTTGGTTTTTATTGACTTGGTACTGACAAAGGTAATAAAAATAGACAAGGTGAGGCAGTAAGAATAGTGACTGGAATGCATCATCAGCCTGTTTAGAGTTTCTTCATAGCCCACATGCAGCGTGTACTGTGGGGTTTGTGGGCTCTAGGAATCAAAAAATGGGAAATCCAGTGGGGTCTAATTCCCATTTATTTTAATAAAAGCTGGTCTGTGTGCTTGTGAAAGATCTCATAACAAGCACCAAAGACACAGAGGCAAAAAAAGGATTAATCAAGTTGAGCCTCTCTAGCAATTTAGTCCATGAATGTCTTGATTTCCAAATAGGGACAGGACTGGGGAACTGGAATGGGCACCTCCAAGTTATCAGATCAGAGTTTTGGCATGGTTAAGTGCATTCTGTGGGTACTTGGCCATTTTGCTTTATAATTCCATGTCAGTTTTGTAAGGTGGAGATAGGACCTGCAAGAAGTATTGTGGTTTAGCTGTTTAAATTTTTGCTTGCCTTTTTTTTTTTTTTTTAATGTTTATTATAATAACTTTATAGGTATTTACTTCAGTATATAGCTTCAATGTAAAATCTGTAATTACGGACTTTGGTCCATGGTATTTTGGAGTTAGTTATAAAAGACTATATTTAGAAGTTATTTCATTATGGTTAGTGAAGTGATTGCATCATTAGAAAAACACATTTTAAATGTTATTTAGACTTAGTATGGTAGAAATCACTGTGGCTTTTGGGTAACTCATGTAAAAGTCATTAAGTAAACTTTCACAGTCAAATAAAAAATAATGGTTATACAAGTTTCTTGATTGTTGGAGAGCGAAGACAAGGAGCTCATGGAGGGAAAGCAGCTCAATAGCAGTGAATCTATGCTATTTAATATGGGCCAAACAGTAACACTTTCAACAATTTAATAGTGACTGTGGATTGTAGCTCTTAAGGAAGAAAAGTGATGTCTTTTAGGGTAATGGGAGAACACCACTGGGAAGTCAAATGCTGTTACTACAGGCAGATCAAGCATGTGTTTTGTCATGTGCAAGACACACTGCCTTTGTAGGTAGCAATGTCTCCAGGCCCTTTCAGTCCAAAGAATGCTTAATCACACCAAGCAAACTGTTAATCCAAGTGTTTATTAGCAGAGGTGGTGCTTTCTACAAGCACCTCTTGGGTTTTGCCGTGCATCTGTTCCTTTAATACATGGTACAAAGGCAAAGAGATGCTCACATTTCTCTGCAGGTTTAAGCCAGAGACCACGAGGTGAAAATCATCTCAGAGTTAATCATCTGAGCTAGCTGTTGTGACATCTTTATAGAGCAAGGAAAAGGGTCTTTTGTTTACAGGGTTCATTGTTGTCTTAGGATTAATGCCCTCCCCCCCAAGAAAAGAAAAACCCAATAGTAACTAGCCCGCAAGCTTCTAGGTACAGCAGGAAACTTTTTTTTGTACTGTAAAGTAATAGTCTTGTGCTTACTTTTTATATCTGTGAGTGTAATACACATCTAAAACATAAATGTTCATTTGGGGAGGTACCATCAACATTAGAAGTGAGTGCATTGCAAACAGCAACACTGAAACATCATTTTGGCATCTAGAAATACTTGCTTCAGGATATTGCCTTTTATCGTGAGTGCTCTAGGGAGAGTCTTGAGTTTGATGTACACTTTTGTCATCAGCAACTATATAAATACTTTAGTGCCAGTTGGAATCATCTCTCTCTGGCTCAGTGAATTGTACAATCTTGTAAGGGAATGGACTCTGTAAAATAGACTTCATGAGCCTGGTCTTGCAGGTATGCTTAAAAGAGTCAGTTGCTTTTAAAAGATAATTCTATTGCAAGCACTGAAATTAATCATTCTAGTAAGGAACCCAGATTCTACATATATTTAAAGCCTTAAATTTAAAAACCTGATGCTTGAGAATAAAAGATTTTTCTGGGAAAAAAAGTGCTTCAGGGCATTTCTTCCTCCAGTTCAGGAAACTCACACGTAAAAAGGAGCCGTGTGTATTTAGCATGGGATAGAAATGAATCAGAAAAAGAATTGTAGGTTCATCTTCAAAAATAAAGCTCCCTAAGGAGAAGCGTTTACAATTTAGTAAAATCAGCCCAAGGCTGTTAATGTCTTAGGCACTGTTGGGGAACAACACCACTCCACTGAAGGGAATAGCTGTTTGTGCTCTTTCAACAAATACTGATGACCTGAAGGAGAGGAATGTGTGCATGTGCAGGCAAGTGCATACACAAATGCCTGCCTTGAACATCACCTCCCAGTGTGCTCCAGTCTAAGTGAATGGAAAATTACCTATGAGCCGTGACAGATGGGCTCACGCAGATTTTGTGGGATAGTTTTACCCAGTTTGCCAGCGATCACTGTTCCTACAGCAGAAGTGGCACCCCAGCATCAGCTCAGTTGTAGGTGTGTCAGAGCCCTGAGACAGTGGGGTTTATACTTCTTTCCAACTACCCTGAGCATGCAGCCTGTTTTCTAGACTCCTTTATAAATATATTGAATATACACAATATACATACATACTTACATGTGTGCACATGCACATAAACACACAGATGAGTACGTGTGTGTGTGTACTTATATGGTAACAATAAGAGCTATCTTCTAAACTTATCTGAAAATAACTGATTAGCATGCTGGATGTATGGCTAAGAGTTGTTTAGAAGCAGAAAAAGCAATTAACAGAGAACAACATTGCAGACGTTAACTTGGGGAAGTGCTTTTTCTGAATTTTAGCTGCTAACTTATTTACTTAAACAATAGCAATGTGTTAAATTGCACTACTTTTGAATTAACTTACCTTAAGTTCTCCATTTTAGCCCTACAGAATTCTAGCAGTCTAAGTTTTCAATAACAATTCTTAAAAAAATCCATAAATTGTGAATCTGTTAAAGGAAAAAAACCCAACCTTGATTCCCATATAAAGCTCTTCGATGCAAGGGGGCAACTTTGCAGTTAACAGGGAGGCTGTGAACTTAACTTTACTTGGAAGGCTCTCAAGAAGCAAAGACACAAGTTTGAATTTGCTTCTCGCTGGGGGAACCTGCAGTGGCTGTCACGCACTTACCCCCTTTGTGGAGTCTCCATTGCTGTTGTCTGTCCCAAGATTCATCTCTGCCCACCTTCCCCTTACCATCATGCTCACTGGTCTTTCTCTATCTCATTGCAGAAAGTGCAAATTGTTGTGACTGTTTTGGACTATGACAAGATTGGCAAGAACGATGCCATCGGGAAAGTCTTTGTGGGCTACAATAGCACCGGAGCGGAGCTGCGGCATTGGTCAGACATGTTGGCCAACCCCCGGCGGCCCATTGCACAGTGGCACACCTTACAGCCCGAGGAGGAGGTAGATGCCATGCTGGCAGTCAAGAAGTAAATTAAATTAAATTAAATTATGAAGAAGAAGAAGAAGCCTTTCTGCGTTTGCCCGCATAGTGCTCTTTAGCCAGTATCTGTAAATACCTCAGTAATATGGGTCCTTTCATTTCCAGCCATGTGTTCCTGACACAGATCAGTTGTACTTCTAAATTCCCATTTTAATTTGCACAAATATAAATGTAGAGAGCCCTCTAAAGGCGCTTAATTTCACCACTGCCCCCCCAGATCTACTCTTCTTTTAAGCAATATGATGTGTAGATAGAGCATGACAGAAATTATTTATTGTATCACACAGTTGTATATATACACCAGTATGCTGAGAATTTATTTCTAGTTTGTGTATTTGTATGTTGTAAACGTTTCCTAATCTGTGTATATCTAGATGTTTTTAATAAGATGTTCTATTTTAAATTATGTAAATTGACTGAGATATAGGAGAGCTGATAATATATTATAGGGTAACTATTGTATCGTCTGCATTCCAGAAAAAAAATTCCAACTTGTAAGGCACTAGTAGTGTTACACTGACATCTTAAAGGACAACTTAAATCTGAGCTTTCAACTGGACCATCCTAATAACACGCTACACGTCCACAGTGAATCTTGGAGGGGCAAATTCAATTGGGTAGATTTCTTTCACAGGCAACTTAGCATGATCTGAGCAGCTCCATGGCTGACCTCAAGGAGATGTAGCCAGAAGCCAGGATATAATTTTTTGTATATATTCCAAAGCAAAACACATAACAGACTGAAATGGCTTTAGATTGAAAGTTGAGGAAGCAGTTTCATAGGAGGCAATGATTTCATCTAACGTACAAAGTAACACCATTGCAGAGGTTGTGCAGGGACCGGGGGGGGGGGGGGGGCGGGGCGCGGGAAAGGAGGAGGGAGATGCAGAGCTGTAGCGAAATGCTGACATGAAAACAAGGGTAGCTCTCCATTATCACCTTTATACAAAATTTGCATACTGTGAATTCCATCCACAATTCCACATTATAATGAGTTTGCACATTAGACTTTGTAACAAAATATTTTATTATACTGACTCAGATTAGAAGGAATGCAGAATATTTTTTAGACACAGCCGTGTGAGTTTATTATACAATAATAGTTTCATGGTGAACAGACAGTATTGTAATCCCATCAGAAGATGACAAAATTTAGCCATAGTTCTAAATGCACTTCAAAGTAAGCCAAAAGAGAACAGCTAGTGACCTTTTATATACTATTTATACTTAAGTTTTAATTTGTCCTTTAAAAAAAAAAAGTGAAAACAAAGAACAAGTTCTAGAAAACTGAAGCAACCTCTTCTGTATACTAGATGCTCGTTTCAGGAGGAGTTTTTAAATGTTTTCAATGTTATTATGTAGTAAATGGCACTATTATGAAGCTATTAGTCATTCCATAAGAGTCTTGAAAGACTGCTCTGTGTATCACTGTGACTGCCGTGTGTGCTTAGAAATGTAGTTTTCTCAGTGGATAGCAATCAATTTATTCCGTAGTGATATTGTAATAATACTGCCATTCCCTTCTACTGCACTGCCGAAGGAACGCATAGCACAAGCAGTTCTAGTTATTACGGACCAATTTAGAACTGGAGAGCTATGCAGGGGACAAGGATGCTATATTAAATGGGTTGACCACGCAGCATTTTGTCAAGCCCTGTGCAATACTCTACATTTCCAATCGCCCTCGCCCCCCACCGCTTTACTGTAGATAGTTGTCTTACAGCCAGCCAGCATGTCATCTCAGCTTGTACCATCTCATCAAGTCATTTAGGGCATCACTTCTATCTCATGTACTGTCCTTTGAGGCCCCTCGCTTATCTTTCCAATCTGTGAATATATTTATAATGCTTTGAAGAGATCATTATTTTCAGCAATGCAAACGACCCCAGAAATGTGGAAATGCTATAACTTTTGGAGGGAGGCATGAGAAGTAACCATTAAAGTTCTTATCAATTGTAGCTAACGGAAGTTATTGAAGACAAAGAACAAAGATGAATGTAATCAGAGAACTGTGTACTGAAAACTAAATTCCACAGCCTCCCTCAAGGCTTTGCTTCTGGGAGAGGTGTGACAGCCTGAGAGGTCAGTGCCGTGACGGCCAAGCACCAGTGTTTTCAGTACATTTGACAGAACAGAAGGAGCAAAGAAGTGGGAGGAGAACAAGTCTGGATGTCTCCCCACCTCCAAAAGTCAGAATAGCAAGACCCATTTCCTTTCTTTTTTACATGAAACACAGAAAAAACACAAGCGAGACATTTTCTGATAGAAACAGGCGCATACATGCAAAGCATCAAGCTGGAATTATTTAAAATCTTAACCTTAAGGACCAAACCCCACCAAAGAGAAGTAGACAGGTAGCTTTCCAGCACAAGAGCTTCATGGTCTCCAACTTTTGGTTGTTCATTCAGGATAGCTGCAGGTTCAAACTGCCAGGACTGACTCATTGTGTTAAGGTATTCTTAATGCTTTCTCTTCCTACACTGCCAGACTGAATGTCACCATAGAACTGGTTTGTGAGATACGATGATTCACAGAGACTGAACCTGCCATGTGACCAAGATGACATTTTCATCCTCAAAAGAAGCCACATGTACCTTTCTGACAAAGCTGTGTGAGGTATTAGAATCTGATGCTGTAGAAAGATCCTAGTTGCCTTTGTGTATATTTACTGCCTGCTTGAGTGTTTCTCTGTGTGGGTTTTCTCTGTATCTTGTAGAAATGTTTGGGGTGTTTTATCCTGCCATATCGCTCGTGGCCCGCGAGCTGACAACTTTAGCCGTATTTTACCTTCATTTTTGATGAGGTGGTTTATATTTTGTTTCACTTTGTGTAGTGACTTCCCACAGTAGAGTTTTCCAATTGTCGTTAAAAATAACATACATATTACACAGATATTCAATAAAAATGTTTTATTTCCTGTTGATGTTCTAGCATTTTTCTTTTGATACAAAACTTTGAAAAGATGTTTCACTTTAGCACAATCATAAACTTTGAAGTGTTGCAAGTGTAATAGCACAGCACTTTTCAAGGGGCTGTGACAAGCTGCTTTCATCAGCATGGTTTGCTGCAAGACAGTCACAGCCAGTAGTGCTCCAGTAGATGCATTCTCCACCTCTGCTGCAGATGAAGAACTATCACCTCAGTTTCCCAAAAGCTTGATTATTTGCCTCCAAAAACATCACTCTCTGTCAAAACATGGACTAGCTACTATACCACAACAAAACCTCCAAGTAATTACCTATGCATCAGCACTTTTCAAGCCAATTGTGTTAAGAGCCATGGCTGAAGTTTTCTTTTGGAGAGAGATGGTATATTTTAACCTACATTCAAGAGCTACTTCTGAACTGGCCATAAAAATCAGGCCTCAAGTAGGCTAAAGATCGTTAAATAAGAGCTTAAACTGTAGGGGGGGGGGGGGGGTGTAGTGAGAAGGTGTGGGAGGAAGTGAACCCACAAACTATGATAGGAAAACACTGTGCTGTGAAGCAGTTCAAGTTCCTGAGCCTACAAAAAGAAACAGCTCAGAAAAAACAAAAAAACAATAAACAAACCACACACCAAAAACCCAACCCAAACAGATAATAATAATATAAAAAAACCAACCAAAACCCTCAAACCTGTAGCTACATTTGTTTTATGTAACCATTTTCCACATCACTGTTGCCCCTACCCTGTTTTTCCCCAGTCTCAAGAGAAATACGCCCATTCCTTTCAGGAACCATACTGTGGTAATTACTGATATGCACCAGTTTAACCACAGCTGTTGTTACACCAGGCCATATTACAACTTAGAGCTCATTATAAGTATTTTCATGGTTGACTCTTCTCCCTATTCCCACTGCTCAGAAAGTGCACTCTTTCCTGCCAGCCATTTTTTTTTCATCGTCTAGTGTCAACGAGCACCAAATGGACTGATGCCACTCTCAGCAAGCAAGAGCAGGCTGACGTCTCCTGGTGGGCCTTGTGATTCAGAGAGCAGTTACTCATCCAAAACTGTGAATGACTGGAATCTTGTATCTGTGGCTTTACAGCTCTGCTGTGAGGTGATGCCTGCTTGGTCTGCAGGAGCTGAGGTAACACTCCTGTGGTGCAATATTGTTCCCCATAGTCACAGGCAGGTACCATATTATGGAGATATGAGATGTTGCTGCTCCCTTCTCCACCACCTAAGCTGTTGCACGATCAGACTAAGCACGTACTTCCCTAAGAGAAGCATTTTGCTCAAGAGCAGACCCAAATCTATCAAAGTCAATAAATAAAAATACTTTGATCCAGGTCCTATATGCACCGGCCATTTTTGCAGATCTTGAGAATACCAAAACAGCATCCTTGTTGATCAAAACCAGTTCTTCCAACAGGGCTTATCAGTTAAAGCCAGTCATTACAACTAATGTAAGGAAAAATGTTTCATATAATAGCTGTTACACTAATTGGGAAAAGCAGCAAAAATTGCCTATTTTATTCAGCTCATTTAACCCCTAATCAACTGTCAAAGAAAAACATTCTTCCCAACTGACAGACTGTTACCAAAGCAAAGGATCTACGTCTCTCGATCACTTTTCACATCACGAGTCAATGAAAGTTAATTGCCTGTTAGTTATGCAAAGCAAAAATTAGAACGTTATATTTTCTGATTACTCTAACAGTCAATTCCCTTATTTATTTGTGCATTAGCATTTTCACTTCAGGCTGCCAGTTCAGTTTCTTATACACATACTGACCTTTTCAGACCATACATCTACTAAATTCATGCCCAGCCCCTACTTTCAGTGTCAGTTCAGACACTGTTGTTCATCCAAGCATTAAAGAAAGTATGGAAACGGATTTCTCTATACATACCACAAGAACTTTTACCCAGTCTTAGCTACATTTACCTTATATGCAGTAAATATTTTTTATATTCAGTATAGAGAATAATTGTTAATATTGTACCAAAAACGTAGATCCAAAAGTATGTGACAAACTAGTACAGAGAAGACTTTTAACTCTATATGGTACTTTGTGACTGACACCTGCAGCAATATTTTCAGACACAAGAGCCACACAAAGAGATTTATGTCAAGAATATTCTGTATTCAACTTAAAAAAGAAAGTTCTACAAACTAGGGAATGATCTAGACATCCTTAATGGAGCTTATAAAGAGGCCGAGTAGGTTGGGGAAGGGAAGACAGTTCTTTGAGGCTTTTGGGGTGAATGAAGGTGGAGGGGGTGTGTGGTATAGTCTTTTTGTTCTATGCATGCACTGTGCAGTAACATACCGAGATTTTTGAAGAGCCATTTAGACCAAAAAAACCCAAACCAAAACAAAAGATTTTCATCTTCCGACAGAACCAGTCTCATCAGTTTGACAGCTCACTTTTAATTTCAGTCAACCATTTCATATATTTGTACACTCTCTTATTACTTACAATAAGGAAAGCACACAGCAGGCGATGCGCTGATGTTATTTATCAGTGTAACAAACAGCTGACTTCAGTTTTTCTCAGTCAAAAGACCAATGCACAAAAGTGGCAAAATATTCTCTTCTCCACTAATCAAAGTTACCCACAAACCTGCACAAACCTCCCTAATTTTGCTCCCATTCTCCCAGAGCCCGGGGACAGTTCTCTCCCTGTATTTATTGTATTCACATAGGTGTACCTTAGCTTAGAAGATTTCGTGACTCTTCCCTAAGAAGCAGCAGCACCCACTGGCACCAAGAGGTGTTCCAAAACCCTGACATGGATCTGTCACTGAAGAGTTCCAGATCGGGCTAATCTGTCTTCTCCCTTAGACCATTCATCACAAGGAGGGAAGATCTCTCCTGTAAATCCTGATTGAAAGCCTGACAGGCTGGAACCTGAAACACAATGCTGAAGTCAATTATTTTCACTTAGAAACATTATTATCCACTCATTTTGGTGAAAGACAGACTCTGAGGCTCAGTAACTTGCATCCCACTCAAGATGCTTTTTTTCCTCCATGCAACTGGCAATATTATTAAACAAAGTTTTTTTGGACATAGCTTCTGTGACATTCACATAGTCAGAACAGCATTCATATCTTTCAAATACAAAGTTGCCTCTATTGTTTAACTCAGTTCAGAATTTCTAAGACAGCTCTTCAAAGTTAATAATAAGTGGCTAAATTGTTAATTTGTTTTAACTCCTTGCTTCATCAAACTTCTTATAGTTTCACTTACTTCTCTCCAACCATACACCATGACCTGACACTGATTGATACACACAAGCTCTGATGGAAAGCTATCAAGGAAATTAGGTAATTAATTTTAAAGTAATTAATGAGATGAAAAAATTTACCTATGCCACAAAATTGTTTCAGCTGGAACAGACCTAAATTATGAGGCCATCTATAATCTCATATATTAAGAATCAAGTACCAAGACAGGCACTTCAACTCAAATGTTATTGATCACCCAAATATTCTGGAGAGATTTGTGAACAGTCGGTAAAGATGATCTCAAATGAGAAGAGAAGGTAGGAGAACTGGTCAAGCCATTAAGGAAAATGAAGGCAAAACCTCTTTTTTTGTACAGGAATTGCTGACAGAAAAATAGAATTGCTTTCTCAGTAGTCTCTGAGAATGCAATGAAAGCTTACAATGAACTGGGGTTACACAAAGGATGTTCAAATTACTACCCTCACATACATATTTAGAATCCATATGTGTTATGTTGAATATGTTTAGTTGTAGACATACTTCACACACCCACAGAGCATGTCTATGTGTCCCAGCGCAGCGCTGTGTACAGATGCCAGGATGCTTCCTGACTTCAGTAAGGGCATTTCTCCATTACAGTGACTACTGTGACAGTAGTCTCAGTGAATACTGAGACATAGCACCCTCCATGCAAATATCCCAGCATGCTTTTCAAAGATCAGACTACGCCTTGAAAAATACCTATTGGGAAACTGGAAAATACTACCCCATTAAAAGCTGTCATATGATCTGTTACAAAGTAAAAAGCTCTCCATGGCAGCTGAATCAGGTAAGTCTTTGTAGCTCAAGACACAGAGTATAAAAAGGAATTGAGAGTGTCCTTGGCAGAAAGAAGTTGTGAAAAGTAAATCTAAAAAGAGCCAATCTTGAGGGAAATAGAATACATTCATGGAGATTATATAAATGAACCGAAAAATAAACGTGGGACAAATTAATAAATAGGTATCCTAGCGACAGACTTCTACTACACTACAGAAAAACTAACCAGCTACAGATTTGTACCAGAGCAAAGATGAGTCTTACCTAGGCCACATACTGCCTTGTGTTTGAGCCTTCCAAGACTCCAGAATAAAAACCTGGTTATCATTGTTGCTTTGCTGCATGCTTCCAAAAAGAACCTTTTTCCCCACACAAAAAATTGCATCTCCCACTCCAGCCCAGTCGTGAAAAGAATTGGTTAATGCCATCACTGCTTGGATTTAACACAAACAAATAGCTGCCTGAAAGGTTCGAGCACCATGACCATAATTAAATCTGCAGTAATTAGTAATGCAACAACAGCAAGCAAGAAAAGCAAGCAAGCTTCACCAGCTGACATTTTTTGAAGTACAGATACAGAGGAATAAATCAGCAAAAATGCAGGAAGAAAAAGAAATCACTTGCAGATCAGGGGAGCAAATCTTTGTCACTTGCCATACTGCCCCAGTCCACATAGTCTTATTTGGTTTTGTCTTTCCCCATGTCACTGTTACATCAACAGAGCCACAAGATTTCTGACTAAACTTTTGATCCTACATTTCCCACTCACTGTTTATGTTGTATTTACTGTGTTCCCTAATCCAGCTGAGCACAACCTGTTCTGCTTGATTCTTTTCATGCTTCCTTTGCTCCACTTCTTGCTTAGCCAACTTTCCTTTCTAAAGTTTATTCAAACACTCTGCAACAACTGGTGCCTAACAATCTCTTAGGAACATGGATTCAGGGAAAATCACAGAGTTACAAATCCTTTGCAGCCAGGTGATACTTGTATCAGAATATACATTACGAAGGTGCTACAGTGTTTAATCGCTTCCCACCGTATAATACCTTTCTGCACATGTGCCCTGTAAAGTATATTCATGGTCTTACTCTAAACCTTCCTAGCAATGATGAGTCATACCAGCACTACAAAGAAATGTAGTAGCACTTTTGATGGAGAAGAAATGTGATGGACTGGGTAACACTGAAGGTCCCACACACACCAGAAATTCTAAATCAGTTTCCACAACTTTCATCATCTCAAGTGCCTTCATCAAATCTCCTGTAACCCCTTCCCTAAGAGAGAGCGAACAAT
This sequence comes from Falco biarmicus, assembly GCF_023638135.1. Classification (NCBI taxonomy): domain Eukaryota; kingdom Metazoa; phylum Chordata; class Aves; order Falconiformes; family Falconidae; genus Falco; species Falco biarmicus. The sequence continues at coordinate 31,387,874 of NC_079292.1, read as the reverse complement.
CTCTGCCTAGCACCACAACGCAAGTCCGTTTCATTATAGCCGAGGCAGCTGAACAATCAATATAAACAGCACGTTAGCCTCAGCCAGTCTCCTCCCAGCCTTGTTCGAAGTTGGCAGCGTAAATACTTCTCTGATCACACACCAAGAGGACTCTCTCCACTCCTGAGCTGACTTAGGCCAGTTTGACTCATATTCTCTCTTTAAGGTATCTCATGGGGAGCAAACTCTTGGTTACACCACTGTCCCATACCCACTCCCAGTTATCTTAAAAAGCATAATTCACATAGTACATAGTACACAGCAAACATTACACAGAATCTCAATACAGGTGAAATAAAAGTAAATTTCACTGGAATCTAGATTTTAAAACACATTGAAAGAATAAGCAAGTTAAAATCATTCACTATCAGGGAACTTGTTCATTTTCCTACTAGCCAGGCTAACGGTTTTATAGTGTCTTCACTTTCTTTTTTTATAGAATAATAATAATTTAGGTTGGAAAAGACCTTTGAAATCATCAGTTCCAATCCTTAATCCAGGACTGCCAAGTCCATCACTAAACCACATAGCTAGGCACCACATTATGCATTTTTTAAACACCTCCAAGGATGTCAATTCCACCACCTCCCTGGGCAGCCTTTTCCAATGCTTGAGCACCCTTTCAGTGACGAAATTTTTCCTCATCTCCATTCTAGATGTCCCCTGGTGTAACTTGAGGCTGTTTCCTCTTGTTCTGTCCCTTGTTACTTGGGAAAAGAGACCAACACCCACCTGCCTACAACCTCTGTTCAGGTAGTTGTAGAGAGCAAAAAGGTACCGAGTCTCCTCTTCTCCAGACTAAACAACCCCAGTTCCCTCAGCTGCTCCTCATCAGACTTGTGCTCCAGACCCTTCACCAGCCTCGTTGCCCATCTCTGGACACGCTCCAGCACCTCAGTGTCTTTGTTGTGGTGAGGGGCCCAAACCTGAACCCAGTATTCGAGGTGCAGCCTCACTGGTGCCGAGTACAGGGGGACAATCACTGCCCAAGTCCTGCTGGCCACACTGTTTCTGATAGAAGCCAGGATGCTGCTGGCCGTCTTGGCCACCTGGGCACACTGCTGGCTCATGTTCACCCAGCTGTCAGCCAGCACCCAAAGGTCCTTTCCCCCAGGCAGCTTTCCAGCCACTCTGCCCCAAGCCTGTAGCATTGTCTGGCATTGTTGTGACCCAGGTGCAGGACCCAGCACTGCTCCTTGTTAATCCTCATACAACTGGCCTTGGCCCATCAGCCCAGCCTGTCCAGATCCCTCCACAGAGCCTTCTTACCCTCAAGCAGATCAACGTTCCTGCCCAGCTTGGTGCCATCTGCAAACTTACTGAGGGTGCACATGATCCCCTCATCCAGATTGTCAATAAACATATTAACCAGAGCTGGCCCCAGTACTGAGCCCTGGGTAACACCACTTGTGACCAGCCACCAGCTGGATGTAACCCCGTTACTGCCACTCTTTGTGCTCAGCCAGCCAGCCAGCTTTTAACCCAGTGCAGAGCACACCCATCCAAGGCATGAGCAGCCAGTTTTCCCAGGAGAATGCTGTGGGAGGCAGTGTCAAGGGCTTGACTAAGGTCCAGGTAGACAACATCTGACAGCCTTTCCCTCATCCACTAGCCGGGTCATCTTGCTGTAGAAGGAGATCACGTTAGTCAGGCAGGACCTGTCTTCCATGAACCCAGGCTGCCTGGGCCTGATCCCCCAGTTGTCCTGCACATGCCACATGATGGCACTCAGAATGATCTGCTCCATAACCTTCCCTGGCACTGAGGTCAGGCCGACAGGCCTGTAGTTCCCTGGATCCTCCTTCCTGCCCTTCCTGTAGATGGGTGTCACATTGTCTCACCTCCAGTCTTCTGGGACCTCCCCAGTCAGCCAGGACTGTTGATAAAGGATGGAGAGTGGCTGGGTGAGCTCCTCCACCAGCTCCCTCCGTACCCTTGGGTAGATCCCACCCGGCCCCATAGACTTGTGCCCATCTAAGTGGAGCAGCAGGTCATGAACCGTTTCCTCCTGGACTGTGGGGACTTCATTCTGCTCCTCATGCCCGTCTTCCAGCTCAGGGGGCTCAGTACCCAGAGGGAAGCTGGTCTTGCTATTGAAGGCTCAGGCAAAGAAGGCATTAAGTACCTCAGCCTTTTCCTCATCCTTTGCGGAAGCGTTCCCTACCACACCCAGTAAAGGATGCAGATAATCCTTGGCCCTCCTTTTGTTTCTAATGTATTTGTAAAAACATTTTCTGTTATCTTTTATAGCAGTGGCCAGCCTGAGTTCTAGCTGGGCTTTCACCTCTCTAATCTTCGTCCTGCTTAACTTCACAACATCCCTATAGTCCTCCAGAGTAGCCTGCCCCTTCTTCCAAAGGTGGTCAACTCTTTTTTCCATAAGTTCCAGCCAAAGCTCTCTGTTCAGACAGGCTGGTGTTCTTCCCCACTGTCTCATCTTTCAGCACATGGGGACACCCTGCTCCTATGCTTTTAAGACTTCCTTCTTGAATAACGTCCAGTCTTCCTGAACCCCTTGGCCCTTCAGAACTATCTCCCAAGGGACTCTGTCAACCAGGCTCTTAAACAGGCCAAATTCAGCCCTGCGGACCCCCCACCTTACTTCTCCGAGAATCAAAAACTCTATCATCTCATGATTGCTATGCCCAAGATATCCTTTGACCGCTACATCACCCACCAGTCCTTCCCTGTTTGCAAACAGCAGGTCCAGCAGGGCATCCTCCCTGGCTGGCTCACTGACCAGCTGTCAGGCAGTTACCTTCCACATACTCCAGGAACCTCCTACACTGTTTCTTATCTACTGTATCTCCAGTGGACATACAGTAGGTTGAAGACCCCCATGAGAACAAGGGCTAGTGATCTTAAGTGTTCTCCCAGCTGCTTGTAAACGTTTCGTCTGCCTCTTCATCCTGGTTGGGCGGTCTATTCCTCAACCAGTCACCCCAAGGCCCTGAAGTCTCTCTTGATTACCCTCAGATTTCTTGTTTGGACTTCATCATTGCCCACTTGGAAGACCATAATGGGTAGTAACCAGAGGGCTATACCAGACCAAACCAAGGGATTTTTCTAGTAACATCCCTCTCTTATGCCCCAAGGAGGCAGCAGACTTCCCTATGGGTTGGGTCCAGTTGGCATATCAGGCCCTCCGTTCCTCTCAGAGTGGAGTCACCAATGACAACCACCTTTCTTTTCTTCCTAGCAGAGCTTGCCATGGTGTGTGAGGTTGACCAACTCTCCCAGGCAACTCCTCCAACCTGGACTGGCTTTCTGCCTACATCGTCGTTTCCCTGGCTGTCAGGCTCCAGAGCTGCATACATATTTTATAGGGGTACCAGGGAGGGTGAAGTAGATTGGGGGCTGATTCACCTGCTGCTTGTTTCCATTCCTCCTGGTCTCTTAGGACCCCTCCCATCTGCCTGGTGATGAGTAGGTAGGAGAGCCACCATTTCTTGTGATGTGTCTGTCTGCTGCATTTGTCTCAATGATGGCAGAGAGCAGCTCCACCAGTCTCTCTCCCTCTTACAATCCCTGATACTCCTTAACCTTTCTAATTCCTCTTTCAGCTCTGCCACCAGGCTGAGCAGATTGTCCACCTGGTCACACCTCACACACTTGTTATCTCTGCTGCCCTCCAGCAGCAGTGACAGGCTCTGGCACTCCCTGCAGCCCTCCTGTCACCCAGGAGATAATGCATTCATTACCTCCTGGGTGACAGCTCTGTAAATCTTCTCACACTCTTGATATGTTCAAGGATAGATGAGGAGCCCATTCACCACAGAGTATTTCATGTCCCTGCACAATCACACAGCATGTTCCTTGTCTAGCAGCTCTTAAACCCAAGCATGCACTGGCACACTGTATTCCTCAGCACCTCAAAAAGAGTAGGTCTCCTCCACAAATAAGCAGCAATGAACCACTCCTTGCTGAGTGTCTTACACAGCATACACCACACTTTCCTTCTTTATTAACACTCATATTGTTGTCATAGTCACTTTTCGTAAGGTTTGTAGCACACAGCCTTCCAGTCAACAATTTGGGGATCTGGGCATTACTATGCTGCAAATGCTAGCTATTTAAATTCCAAAGCCACAGCCAAGGGCTTCAAGATCCCTAGCTTTTAACATTGCAAATCTGAAATTACCATTGACACAATCTGCTAAACAATCATATTATCATCAGCTAAATGTTCTTACTCAAAAGCTGTCTGGATTTTCATATCCTTAAAGATTGCTGTACAGGGTGGGGGGCGGAGAAAGGGAGAGAGAGAAAAGATTAATGCCATCTCCTGATCATCTCATTAACAATGTATTTCCCACATTGTAGAATAGGGACTTAATGTGACATGGGTTTGCAGAGCTAGTTCATTTTCAAAATCCTGCAAGAATTGTATCCTTTTCATCTGAACTACTTAGAACATACAAAAACATTTGATCCTGTTAATTATCTAAAACAGTCATCCAAGGAGTGGATTTGGTCTTATTAGCAACAACACGGTCTCTTCCTTGCCATGCAACGTGATTCAACACATGCCTGATAACCAGCCCACAGGGTACTCCTTGCGGGTGGGGGGAACACTTCAGAAATTACTGATCTGGGTTATACCATGAAATACCTGATTCCTGACATGGCTCCAACAGTGTGTGTAAGCAAAGACAAAAGGTCAGGTCTTCCCCTTCACCAGAACTGCAGGGCGAAATGAGGAAGGTCCTGCTGAGGGGCAGCTGAGAACCTCAGCTTGGGCAGAACTGGATTTTGCACCAACCCCTTTTGCACCCCCATCCTCCCTACTTGGCCTAAAAGGCATACAAGGGAGTCAGGTCAGAACTTTACTGGTAAAAATAACTGCAAGGAGCCAGAGTACCTGTACTTCAGGGATGTCCAGTATCCTTCTCTCTGAATTGGAGAGATATAGATTTGAAGGATGGACTGTTCAGTGGGTGAGAAATTGGTTGGATGGTCACATCCAGAGGGTAGTGGTCACAGGCTCAATGTCCTGATAGAGATCAGCAAGGAGTGGTGTCCCTCAGGGGTCCATATCGGGACCAATACAGTTTATCTTCATTGATGACAGAGACAGTGGGATCGAGTACTCCTTCAGCAAGTTTGCAGATGATACCCTTCTGAGTGGTACAGTTGACATGCCTGAGGGATGCCTCTGGATGCCATCCAGAGAGACTTGGACAAGCTCAAGAAGTGGGCCCATGTGAACCTTGTGAGGTTCAACTGGGTCAAGGCAGCCCCCAGTATCAATACAGGCTGGTGGATGAAGGGATTGAGAACAGCCCTGCGGAGAAGGACTTGGGGGTACTGGTGGATGAAAGCTGGACATGAGCTGGCAATGTGCGCTTGCAGCTCAGAAAGCCAACCGTGTCCTGGGCTGTATCAAAAGAAGCGTGGCCAGCAGGTCACGAGGAAAGTGATTCCACCCTTCTACTCCGCTCTGGTGAGACTCCACCTGGAGTACTGCATCCAGCTCTGGAGTCCTCAGCACAGAAAGACATGGACCTGTTGGAGCCGGTCCAGAGGAGGGCCATAGAAACGATCAGAGGGATGGAACACCTCTCCTGTGAGGAACGGCTGAGAGAGTTGGGGCTGTTCAGCCTGGAGAAGAGAAGGCTCCAGGGGGACCTTACTGCAGCCTTTCAGTACCTAAAGGGGGCTTATAAGAAAGATGGGGACAGACCTTTTAGCAGGGCCTGTAGTGATAGGACAAGAGGTAATGGCTTTAAATTGAAAGAGGGTGGATTCAGACGAAATACAAGGAAGAAATTTTTTACAATGAGGGTGGTGAAACACTGGGACAGGTTGCTGAAAGAGGTGGTAGATGCCCCATCCCTGGAAACATGCAAGGTCAGGTTGGATGGGGCTCTGAGGAGCCCGATCTAGTTGAAGACGTCCCTGCTCATTGCAGGGGGTTGGACTAGGTGACCTTTAAAAATGCCTTCCAACCCAAACTATTCTATGATTCTATTAGTCCCACCAGTCCCATGATCCCATCACCCACCATCTCTCACCTTCACATCAAAGGGCACCAGTTCATACACAGCCATGGCTGACCCATCTTCTGTGCTGATTCTGTCAATAAAAATCAGGTAAAACACTACCTTTGTATGAAGCCCACAGCTGGATGTACCCTGAATTGTCTTTTCTGCTCTACAGTCCAGGGCTGCATTTCCCAAACCTTCTCTGATCCCAACCACAGCTGCGGCTGTTGTTTTGTCAGGTTTACCATGCTAGTTAATTGAACTTCTTGCGTGCTTAGGAGTTAATTAGGTACTTGATGGCCTGACTGGCTGAATGCTACATTGTCATGATCAGGTTTTACTCCTGACTAGCTTTTTTTCAGGGAATTTTATGTAATTTACTTCATGTGTCTACATATGTAACTGGGAAACAAAATCCTTACTTCTTTGAGAATTTGAGGAAGAGAGTTTTTTAGGTAGCATGTTACAGAGTTATATACTAACAATACCATTAATTCCATAATTAGGAACATACGCAGCTTTTCCGATGTGCTGTATAAACCTCCCCATCATATCTAAATAATTATTTCAGTAATGAGTTGGTAAGCATTATTACCCTTCTTCTGTAGGCAGAAACTGAATTGCCACTTACTTGGCCTCAGGGCAGCAATACGCCACGCAGGGCTGCAGCAGTGATTAGAGTTTTGGATAGACCTCCCCAGTCAGCCAGGACTGTTGATAAAGGATGGAGAGTGGCTGGGTGAGCTCCTCCACCAGCTCCCTCTGTACCCTTGGGTAGATCCCACCCGGCCCCATAGACTTGTGCCCATCTAAGTGGAGCAGCAGGTCATGAACCGTTTCCTCCTGGACTGTGGGGACTTCATTCTGCTCCTCATGCCCGTCTTCCAGCTCAGGGGGCTCAGTACCCAGAGGGAAGCTGGTCTTGCTATTGAAGGCTCAGGCAAAGAAGGCATTAAGTACCTCAGCCTTTTCCTCATCCTTTGTGGAAGCGTTCCCTACCACACCCAGTAAAGGATGCAGATAATCCTTGGCCCTCCTTTTGTTTCTAATGTATTTGTAAAAACATTTTCTGTTATCTTTTATAGCAGTGGCCAGCCTGAGTTCTAGCTGGGCTTTCACCTCTCTAATCTTCGTCCTGCTTAACTTCACAACATCCCTATAGTCCTCCAGAGTAGCCTGCCCCTTCTTCCAAAGGTGGTCAACTCTCCTTTTTTCCCTGGTGGGAAAGCTTCACAAAACTGCTTTTGCAGTATCTTGTGTGGAGTCACAGTAGAAACTAGTCACCCCTATTCAGTGCTGTGTTACGGGCTACCATGTGTTTCTGCCTGTAAGTGAAACCACTGTTTTGAAAATCAACCATTGCCTCCCTCAAGAAACACAACCTACCACCCCCAGTAAGGTTTGTGCCAATGTAAAGAAAGGGTATGCCATGTGCAAGCAGTACACACACCTCATTGCTCACTCAAGATGGATTAAGATGAGAAGCTTCTATGATTTCTGGGTCTAGAGCACTGCAAAGCTAGATCGATGAATTCTCTCTCCTTCACTTTCAGCTACCAAGCTTCAACTTTTTCCAGTGCAGAATATTATTTCCTTACGTTTCAATCAGTTTTCCACATTTCTTTCTCTCGCTGCAGCTGTAGCTCCACTGTGTGGAAGATGAGGAAAGCAGAATGACCCAGGTGTGTTAACTGCAGGACTGTGCAGAGTTTCTGAACCTGGCAGGCATATAAAAGTTATGGATCTTCAGAATCAGCAAACAACGATTAGTGAGGGCTAAGACCATTACTCGTTCTTTTTCAACTTGAAAGGCACTCAAATCAACACCTTGCTGTATTTCTTCCTCCTACCTAGTTGTAAATAAACAAAGAAAAACAACCCTAAAATACAGCATGCAAAAATCTGAAGGGAATTGTATTTCCTATATATCTGCATATGCAACCATGGAAACCGCCTGACTACAGATTCATTTTTCATAAAGGAGGAGGAAGATTTTTTCAACCTGTTCAGTACTCTGTTGAATATTCTGATAGGAATTAAGGTATTCCATCTCTCAGGAAATTCTCCAGTTCTATAGTTAATGCTGGACCTGAACTGGCATGGTTTTGAGTGTCCAGAGGCTACAGTTATGAATGCTTTTAAAGGTATTAAATAATAAGAACACTTAAATTATATTTTTTAATTGTTTTTTCAATCTGTTTTCCACACAGTGGAAGAGGAGTGGATTTCTAACAGGGCTACACTGACTGACTGCACAGAACTGAAATGATTTTTCAAGGCAAATTGGAATAGATTTCCTTTAAAAAATGCTGGTACCTCCGGATGCTACAAAATCAAGATCACTTTGCAACGAGGGTGGGGATTTGGCTTAAGATGTCTGACTACAGCTGTCCACACACAGTTGTCCACAAGTGTACCTCATGCTTAATTCCAAGTATAGACAGCAGAGATCTGGTCAGTGAAACTGCTGTTTGGTGCACAAGGCAGTGGGTGCACACATTAGAGAGCGGCATCGCGCTCTGACCTCCTGGTCAGTGACTACGCTGAGAGTTCAGGCACCCAGTCCTCATGCAGAGACCTGTAAGTGAGCACCTCTGTTTAATGCCAGTTTCAAAATAAATCTCTCCCAAACCATCCTAAGCTGCCCTCTGACAAGTTGGCCCTGCACAGGACAAAGCATTATCCCGATACTTATCTTTGAAGAGATTGCAAAGCGGTTTAGGGACCCCTGTCAGTGTGAGCCCCTTTCTGTGCTTCAGGAGAGCACACTCTCTTAATTGCAAGTTCTTGTCATGTCAGACTGTGGCAAGAGCTGTAAAGCCTCACTAAGTGCTGGTCACGTCAATTTGATCAAAACCACATCAGAATAATAGGAAGAGAGAGGAGCTGGATTATCCTTTTAGTAGTTGAGGGCATTATCTCATCTTTGGATTTTAGGGCCAACACTTTTAATGCTTTGTAGGCTGTACTCAAACCAGACACAGCACCAAAAAGTCAAAGCAGCTAAAGTGCTTTGCAATGCTCACCCATGACTCTGTCATCTCAGCAATTTCATTTCAGGGATGACCTTGTCTGAGGAGAGACCCTCAGGTCCCTGTGAGAAGCAGGAGATAGACACATTCTGAACAATCTTCACACACAAGGCACTTGAGGAGTTTCCAGGAAGGCAAACAGTAAGGGGAAAAAAGTAAGATTTTTGACAGGACATGGGAAATGCTGAGAAGGGTACTTCAACTTCTACAACATACAGAGCTCTGAAGGCTATACCCAGCATCAAGGGATGGACACCTTGCAGCAATGTAACATACAGCTCTGTCTGCTCAGGCCAACGCATGCAGGGAGAGCACCGAAAAAGCAACCGTGGCCTAAAGGAAGAACACGACGTTGGGTACCTCACTCACATACATACAATCTAGGGAAAGCTCTTGAAGGACGGTGCAAGCAGGCCTCAAGCCTTCTCGTTGAGGGCTGTACTGCAGGACAGCAGTGGCACTGATGGAAAAAGAGGGAACCACACAAAGCTCAGGCTGGGACTACCTGCCTAAGAAGTCAAGAGTTGGGAGAAGAAAGCTTTCTAAAAGATTTTCTTTACTTTAAAGAAATTCAAGGAACCAGCACAGCTAGTAAAGTGGCTATGGCACGTCCCAGGCCCAAGGACACCATATCCCCAAACACGTGAAGAAGTAAGCAGGCACCTGGAGCGTGAGCAGCAGCCCTTGTTTCAGGACTGCTACCGAACACCGTACGCTAATGCTGACAGTTTGGGGCTTTAAATTCCCACCAGCTCTCCACACAGACCAGTCATCTAGGTGGGGGGTTCCCAAGCAGACCTCTTTGGAGAAATTGTCTTTCTTGCCAGGGTTTAGTGTAACGCCAGGGAAGCGGACCATGTAAACAATCTGAATGAAAGGAATGCAGAGAGGAATGGAGATGAAGGACTAGAATGTAATTCCTGTAAACAAAACCACCAGCTTCTTTTAAATTAAACACATACCTATCTTCCCACTGCTTTGTATATATACACATAGCAGCTCAGTAAATTCCTGGGAAATATGAGAGGCAGTAGTCTAGCATCCAAAAAAACATTGCTTTAAGCTTTACTTAAGGAAATGAAATTTATGAGAGTCTAAAGCCTGTACTGTTATGAGGGTTTGCTGTTACGTGGCAGCAGTCCAAAAGCTGCAAGTTAGATACCAAATGCATTTTAAAAATTCATTAAACCTCAAAATATAGTTTAAATACATTTTATCTATTTGATACTCCCCCCTTGCCCCTGTTCTTTTAAAGTGTCATCAAAATCAAGAATTCTGCAAAGGAAACAGAGAACAGTAACTGCAAATACAGAATTTGTGTGAGATTTTGCATATGTAAATAAGGTGATGAAGCAAAAGACAACAGTAATTCTGAGGGTTATGAAAGCTTAGTACGACAATTTCATAAAAGCAGTTACACCTTTTTTCCAAAGCTGTAAGGGGCCTATAACGCTCCTCATTAGCTGCCGTGCAGACTACTGTGCAGTGTGGAAATGCCACCAGAAGATGTCAGGCGCGGCCAGGGAGTGGGGGGGCGATACTTGAACAAGCCAAACCCATAGACATACTCGGCTGAAAAGCACTTGACAGGCACAAATGTCATTACTGAAGGAAAATGCTAACTTGGGAAAAAAAACCCAAAAAATTTCTAATGTTGTTATACCTCGAAATTAAAAGTAAAAACAACTTTCCCATCTGCTTTTACTAGCTCTTTTAATGCTTCAGAAGAGCAATTCTGCTAAGACCTGAATGTTGGTTCACACCAATACACCTGCACGCATACCTGTGTATATCCATGCACACACAAACCCCTCCCCAACTCTGGGATCAAGCATGACATCTGTTTGATATGTTCTACAACAACTTCCTGAAGCTTAAATGTGTGTACTAGATATCACAAAGTCCGTAATGACTGAATAGGCTTTAATGCAATTTGTTAGAACTGTTTTATCCAAGAAGCACAGAGCAAATTGTGTTTGACTGTTGGACTTTTTATGTCTGCAGATTCCCTTTCAGGGTTCTCGAAAGAAGATACTGATTACTAAGAACAGAACCGAGTTCATTATATCGTAGACCTAAAGTTTTACAATGTTTAAGGTTACAGTGCTTAACTGCTCTTCGGCTTTTGCTCTCACCACAAAAGATTATACTCTGGTAGATTTTTATGACTTCTTTTCTACTTCCATGTACCCATCCATAATCTTTACTGAGTATGAGGATGACAAATGGAACAACAGCAATCCACTCGTGTGGATTCATTTCTGCCCAGTGGCTATTGCTAGGCAGGCAGCAACCAGTCAAGTACCCGAAGATGTTATGAACAAGTGTAATCTGCTGATTTTCATTTACCAGGTTGCAAGTCACATTTTTTTGAAAAATTAAATCATAAAATGGTCCTGCAGAAACTGCAAGTGCTTTACCAGGTTTTGTCCCCTATAGATTTGAGAACATGTGATGGGATGGACTGTCTTGCCTTCTAGCTGGCAATCCCCAAATGGTTCACATTCCCATAAAACCAAGAAACAGAACAGTTTGGATTTCAAATGAAGAGCCAATGTCCTTTTTCAGTTCCTCAGGACAGAAGGGCTTTTCTGTCCCAGCCTTCAGCAAAAGGCAGGGCAGGGTAAACAGATGTTTGGTTCAACTGTTCTTTATGAATGTAGATCTGAAGAGTTCTATATCCAGCATTAAAAACACAATTAAAGCCAGGTTTACAGCAAGAAAGTACAGTCTTTAAAATCTTCACAGCCTTCAAAATATGCAACAGTTACTGTTTAGCAATGAATTATGAGAATTATTTACAAATGTATACCAATTCAATTATCTTGGAAATTGCTGTTCACTTCAAGGTTGAGAACAAACGCAGCTCCAATACTGTGACTTCATTAATGTTTTAGTTTCCTGTAACCATAATTCTGGTACTTGCTGTCCATACTTCACAGAAGTTGATGACAACTACATTAGGATGTTTTTCCTTGTCATTTTGTTTCACTTCAATTGAGTAATATCAAGATAGACATTACCTTGAGTCTGATTCAATCACATCTGCCTACCTACCCCATGCCAAACCAGCCTGGAATTACTTAAAACTTCTACACTCCACCTACTGACCTGCAGTACTGGAATTTGTAATGGAGTTCATAAACTAACACTGCAGGTCAAGAGAAGAATGTTGAAAATGAGAGACAGTAAACAGACCGGCCAAGAGACACACTTCATCCAAACTCTGACTCCTGAGGAATTCAGAGGCTGGAAAAGTAGTATGTGGTGTCCTCACACACCTTCAGGACTTCGCTTCTAAGGACTAGGTAGAACTGTTCAACCCTATTTTATGAAATATATACTGTGAAATGAAGTTACATTAAAATATTCTGTACAGGAAGAAAGACAGACTGTGAATTTTTATTCCCCTTTGAATTAAACTGGCACGTGAGCCATCTGGGCAAAACAAAACGAGCCCCACCTCTTTGCAAGAAAAACTTGCAAAGTCCTTCAATTAAAAAGCAGTCTGCTACCTTTTAATGAAGGTAGCACTACCTTCCTTTAGGTTTGGGGGTTTTGTTGGGTTTTTTTTGCCATTTTTTCCTTTTATATAGCTCTAGTAGTTCTATATATTCGATGTTAAAATTAGAGCAGCTCTTATGCCTACAAAAATACAGATAAGACATAAAGCAAATGGTCCTGAAGAGCAATTCCAAGAGACACTGCAATATACCTCACATGTAAGAAAGGAACTCTCCAGCACCCAGCGCCACCACATACAAAGGTTCATTCAAGATCTTTTGGTCTCTTCAGGCCTTGTGAAGCAAAAGAAGTCTTTCTTTTCCATTTCAGAATGAGAATACCAATGGAAACCTTCACTACAAATGAAGCTGGACGTCTGGACCTCTCCAGGTGCTTTGGCCTCTTACCGTGCCAAGGGAGGGGAGCCCTTCACACTAAATACACAGCTCCCCTTTTACCTCACCTCTTACCATGGGCAGTCACAAGGGCCATCCATAGGATCCCTCTCCCTTACTTAGGAACAGGGCTTTTCACACAATCCCCCCAGTTAGATATGTCCCTTTCAGCCTCAGCAGGGGAGGAAGAAGGCATGGGACCTTACTGCCGGCAGCAGTTTGCCGCCAGGTTTTCTCCCCTTTCCTTGCCCAGGCCTCTGCTCCGGCTCCCTCAGAAAGCCCTGAGCCGGCGCGTTTGCTTTCTCCTGTGTAAGTGGATTGCCGAGCTGACCTCCAGTTCCGTTCCCCAGCTGGCTGCTTCCCACACTACCAGCCTTTCCCTGAAATCCTCAGCACGCGGTGCCCAGCAGTGCTCCTACCCTGAGCGAGGCAGCCCAAGCCCAGCCCCGTGAAGTGCCGGGGGAGCACATGGGCAAGGCCTCGGCAGAGCGGCTGCCTCCAGAAGACAGCTGATCGAAAGGTCCTGAGAGATCCAAGTATCGTTATCTAAAAAGCAACTAGGCTATTGAAAACAAAAATGCTGGTTTAGGATGGAGTTCCTATCACCTGTTGTACATAATCTAGCACGTACGTAATCCAGTAATCAACTGAACAGAGATCCTGTTTCCTCTAGCAGCGAGTCGGAGAGCAGGGCAAAAAGTTATCAGAGACAAACTATTATTAATTGTCTGGAGAGGTCAGCATTTCAGCCACAGTTTGAGTGATTTAAGCTGCCTGTGGTCAAGCAGGCTATGGGGTTTCTCTCTCCCCCCCTCTTTAGCACTGCATCCAGCCGGGTCCCTCCTGAGGGCTGACATCCTTCCCTGGCCATCACGCTGCTGAAGTAGATTTCACAAACAATACCAGCGGTTTCCCAACTATGGGCCACAAATCACATGCCCTTGATCTACAGAAAGCTGGCTAGCTCTGTCAAGCTGACTCCACTTATTTCACTCAGGAAGAGAAACAACAAATGAGAAAAAAATGTACTGAAGAGAAAAATGGGTTGTACAGTTGTATCTGTATTAAATTAACAGAAAAGGAAAGAAAACCTTATGGAGAGACAAGCTAGAAATGCAGATGCTTTCCTACTGTTGCTTTTCCATGTAGGCATTTTCTGTAACTGCCACAGAGGCAGTTATGCAATCCTGAACAGATCCCCTACTTAACGTAGTTATATTTGGGAGGAAACTTGGGAATTAGTTTTTGTTCTTGTACAATGAAATTACTTGTGGTGAGACTGCCCTCTTCCTGGCTTTCTGGCATACAGCTCTCACAGGAGGACTGCATGGTGACAAGGGAAAGTACATGCAGACTAATTAATCTTGTGTTGCATCTGGTTTTAATTCCTAATTTAGAAATATATTAAAAACAGATCCTAGAATGGCCATCTGAAGTTGTGGGCATGTTTTCCAAAATATTCAGCTCTCCAATAACACTAAAACCCATTAAACCACAGTCTTAGCAATGAGCATCAAATCCATCTCTCCCCTTCTAAGAACTTACTATTTCAAATCCTTTCCCTATCATTTTACCCTAATTGAAAGAAAGGGGATGAAATGAGAAGTGTTTACAGTATCTAGACAGCTAAAACATTAGTTCTCTTGAATACTAAATCTAAGTTATAAACCAGAAAATTCTAGAGTTGAGGAGTTCTTGTGGAAAACCTTACACTCGCAGATCTATCCCCGTTACAGGGGAAAAAACTCCCTCTCAAATAAAATCAGAATCCTTCTACAGCAGATCAGAGATGAGAAAGGTAAGCTCCACTTTCTTCAAATGCACCTAGCACTATGAATGACATAATGACACTTCTTCTTTCTTTTACAGGATCTTTTCAAAGGACTAGATGCTGCCCGGGTTTGGTTTTCTTTTTTCAACACAAAGCACAGAAACCACTCCATGCTAAGATCATGCCATGCTTTTCTTTAGTTTCTCTCACAGAGCTTACTCTTGCTTTGCTGTTTCAAAAGAACAGGCTACTACTGCTAGTCATACTGGTCTGTAGAGTTTGCAGTGCTCCGTCCTTACTACTGCTGCTGGCAGTCAAAGTCCTCCTTTCCTCAGTGAAGAAAGTCCCATCACAGCCACTCTGTTCTCTCTTCATGAACTGTCTTTTAAATTCTGCCTGGCTCTTGCAGAGCTTGCAATCTCCCAGATTTCTCTGCAGCTCCACCAAACCAACCTTGGTGTCAGCCAGCATCAGAGACTCACCCACACAGTAATTCAAGGAAAGACCTAACAGACTACACAGCACGTGCACTCACACCTGTTGCTCAGAATTCGCTACTGCTTCTGCTGAGCTGTCTTCATTGCCTGAAGATACTTTCTCATTTCTTTTTTTATTGCGTACCACTGAGGCAATTTTAAAAATCACATGTGCCAAAGACACTTTCAAAATATACCTGCAAATATGTAGTAAGTTTTAAGCCTTGTACTGTGATGTTTACCAAAGTCCATATATGTTTGATAACAGCATATACTTTTTTTTTCAGCTGAAAACTGACAAAAGCAGTAGCCTTTAAAAGCTTATCCGTCTGAAAAAGAAGAACCTCCTGGCTCTCACCTTTCATAGCCCATAGTCTGGATGCCTTTCTAAGTTGACTGGATGCCTTTCTGGTTGACTGCTATTATTTTGCTGAGTGCTGGGACAGGCTGTCTGCTGGCAAGAGAACTCCAGCCACCCTCCTCTCGCATTTGACTTACTGCACCCCTTTTGTTTCAAAGCTTTTTCGCAATGTCCTGTTCTTTTACACTCTGACCCCCCTTCTGTGCCTTTCTACCTCCTGTGCACCCCATAGCTGTTGCTCTCTGTTGCACTGAAAAATAAAGGGAACAACAAAATCAGTATGCATGAGGACTTATCTTCGAATAACGGTATTTTCCACAAGTTCAGCACAGCCTAGCTACTGCGACAACTATTTCTATACCCACATATCAATGAAACAGCATTCTTTTCCCCTCCCAAGCCAAATATCATCATCTTGTACAAATACGCTTCTTGCTGGTGTAGTTACCAGCGCCTTGATCCCTACCTGCCATCCAGCCTGACCTTTGCTCGCAGTTCCTGTCTCTTGCCGACACACCCTAAATACTTGCTGTGACACACAAACAAAAAATACTGTAGCAGACCTGCAATGAAGTCAAGTATCATAGAAAGTATAGTTAGAGGAAGGAGAAAGGGCTGTGTAACACACCCAGCTTTTTCCCCATATAACACTGAATTTGAAGCTTTCCCTGGCTTTGCAGTTTCCCATCCCAGGCTCAGGAACCTTGAGCCGTGTTACTAAGAAGTGTAGCAGTACACATGTATTCAGTCTTTGCAACTCACCAGGCAGAACATGACTTGCTCAGAACTTGTGCTAAATAAAAGTGTTTCCTTTTCTATTTTGGAAAAACGCCTGATACTTAGTTATATTCTATGCTCGCTGGGATACTATTGTATAGAGGTCTGGTTTCTTAAGCACCGTAACAAATATTCTTCAGAATGTCATTTTACCTCTTCTTGCAAGTGCCAAGAATGCTTCTTAACAAGCTAAATAACATAACATTATGCAGGGGACAAAACAAGTGGGAAAAAGTTCTGCCCATGATTTCTAATTTGGACGCTTTATTCAAAGTGATTACTTTTCTTAAGAGGTGATTAAAGTTCATTAAAATCCAAAGTTATGCTTGCCAAGATCTCAAAATGTTTTATTATTTTTATTCTTGCATAATGATGAAGAAAAATGTTTTGTTTCAATCTTGGTGAGTAGATATGGCATTTTTCCAGATTACAAGGAGGAAAATTCCCCTTAGTGCCAACGCCTAGTGAACTGCATCCTGTGTCTCACTGCCTCAGTGCTGATCAAGGCAGCTGACGTATCAATAGGTGACTTGCTTTAAAACCTTCCTGTTTCTGCGTAGCAGGACACGCTGTTATGTGCAAAAGAACAGTGGGAAAGATGGGTAAAAATTTCACAGAGGAAGAGCAGAGGAAGAACGTGACATTTTGCAAATAAATGGAAGATGATTCATCCTGTCCAGTGGGTTTTCATATCAGCACTCTGTTAATGATATTACCCTGAAATATGTTGGTTCAGCTATCTAGCTGCAGCAGCTTAGTGGACAGCACAGTATGCCTAGTGCATGGTCTGAGAGAGGAAAAATCCAAACAGCAAGTGCTTACCTGTAACTCTTGCTCCCTGCATAGGTACTTCAGTTTACTATCTGTAATCGTACAGCTCTGACTGCAGCATGGGGCCAGAAAAGACTGTTAATAGATTCAAATATTGAGTATTTGGCAGCACTGATACAGGCATTTCTCGAAGCCTTCAGTTAAGCGTTTTTGCCTTCATGGCATTAAAAAATTAGGAGAATACACAGAACACTCCAATTGCAGAGTTAAATAATAATCTTCTGGGATAACCTGCCTTAGATTTAGAATGTAAACTGAAATATGTTTCAGCTTAAGCACTGAAAATCTCAAGAGGCATCAATAAGGGAAAAGATAACAGAAGAAAATGAAACCAAGGAAAAGGACAACTACACTCAGTCCACTGTAGAATCCTCAAGCAGACAAATGAGATCTATTTGTCTAAGTGTCATAAAAAATAATGCAATGCTCTTGAAGAATAAAGGATAGTGAAGTGACAGACTTGAAAAGCTTGACTTTATTTACCTACAGATTAGACAGAAGCACCAAAGCAAAACACCTGAGAATTGTGTACTTTCATTCACCTACAACACAGACCAAAGACATCAGCTTTATTCATCCATTTCAGTTACACACTTTTGGATATAGGAGCCTGGTTTCTACTTGGAATGCTTCTTTGACCTCTCATCTGAGCTGACACCCAATTTACAACCTTACCACGGATCTCTGTCAACAAAATTCAGAATGGCATATTGCTCTGCGTTACAGCAGCAGGCCTGTGAACACCTGCTGGGCACTGCCACCTTTGAACCAGTGAACATTTTCAGTTCTGACTACAACTCCCAGATAGTGATCCACTTCTACTGGTGAAGTAAAATAAAGAGTTATTGCCAGGAACAGTTTCCAAATATTGGAATACATTCCCACAGAAGGAAGACTGTGCAATTCTTTCTGCTCTCAACAGCCTCAGCTACATTAACAGCATTCAAAAGGCCACGTAAACTCTGTGGACATGCCTGGGGCTAGCTCTACCCATTCCCAAAAAAGTCAAACATACTAACCAATATTATCATAGTAGTACCACAAATTAGGTAACATTTGAAGAGTAACATCCCAAATTTCTGCCTACTCACCTACAGCCTAGCATGGTCTAGGAAAGAAACAATCAAAGTTCTGATTTTAGATAAAAATTTGCAATTTTTGAAGGGTAGAAAATCATATTCTTTTCCTTTTTAAGTATTTGTGCAAAAGTGAGCAAATGAGAAGCTGGAGATCATGTTCTTCCTCATAAAAACACTAATTATACTACAGTGATAACCGGAACTGCTTTTAGATCTTCATAAAATACCCAATTTGTTATCCTTTCCTTGTTGAAAACTATGTGAAAAAAAACATTGATGAAATCCTAGATTTTCTTCATCCTTACACAGCTATTCCTCTCCCTAATGTTCAACTCTGCACAGTCTCAACCCATGTATTTTCTCCATATTTTCTCCCTGCTTTTAACCATCTTTACAAAACCTAGAAACTGGAGAGTGAAAAACAAAAGTGGCCAGTCTTTTTTAAATGCCACTTTTCATACAAAGCCAGAGAAACACAATTGCAGGGGGTTTTAAGAGATATTTTATTGCAAACTATAGTGAGCAAAAGCAGTTAAATGGGAAGAAAGAATGATTCAGTTGGGAACAATTAGCATTTTCTATATAATTGCCTCACAGAGAAATATGAAAGTTATTTCTAGAGAGTCTCATCTTGCAAAGCTTCAGTGGTTTTATTGTCCCCACCCATTAAATATATTTGGTAGCTGGCTTTAACCACACTTACACTGTTGCAATCAAAATTTTAAACTTTCTAAAATGCATCATTGTTATAACGAGCCTTCAGGCAAAAGCAGAGATTAACATTTCTGAGAGAGAGAAAAACAAAGATTTTATTCCATGGCTCTTGGTCTACAAAATCTGATTTGCAGACGTAAATACTAATGGAGAATGTGTCAAGATGCCAATTACCAAGCTGCTGTTTTCTCAAATGTAATCTTGTGCAACAGAAAAACACTGTTTTTCATTTAAATTATGCTTTGGGTTCTTTGAAAATACCCTGGTACAAAGAAAGGACAAGAGTTAATGCTGCTTTGTTGCATGAGATAATGCAACAGCTTGTCAAATAAGCCTGTAATACCTAAATATCTTCAGGTCATTTCATCAAGGGAAATCCATAAAAATTGCTTGAGTTCCCACCCTAAAAGACTAAGCAGAGATTAAGAGTTCTCATTTTTGTTGTCGTCACATTGTAAGTGCACGCTTTTGCTGTTTCAGCATTTTATTAGCCATAACACCTAAAATCAGCAATAAGATCAATTATAAAACCTGTTCACCTTCAACAGCATTTTGGTTTACCAGAGAAAACGGCGGAGCATTATCACCAAATCTGCATACATTTTCATTACCTCCCTTATTAAAGAATTCCAAATCTCAAAGTATGATACCCATATTATTCAGTCTTCTTAAAAACTTACAGCATGTTGATTAAAAATCAGCGTTGACTTGGATTACCTCTACAGTATAGAAAAGACTTTTATCTTCTGTTATCTGTAACACAGCTTTACCACATAAGAAATACCTATAAGTCAAAGGTGTTAATTAAAAGATACCAAAGATAGTACCTCTTACTGCAAAGATTCTTTCTAGAACTTACGTAATTATTGCCGAAGTTTACTGTTTTACCTCTCAGCAATTAACGTTACATGAACATTTCTTGAAGAAAGCCTAAAATACAAATTTAAGAGTAAGAGAATCTCACTTGTCCTGCTCCTTTATTAGCCTCATCCACTGCAATCCCATCACTAATTACTGACCATTTTGCATGGTTTGGCCTGAACTATTAGAAAATGCACATCACGCATTACTAGAACTGAGGTGTTACTCTTCGCTACGTTAAGGTACTTGAAAGACTTTGGTGTGCCAACTGTGACCCCTAGAAGCTCATCACTGACTACCAAGGTAGTCATACAGAAACACAGATGGGTTTTGTCTTTTTAGCCAGATTTTCTTCAGTGAGGAACAAGGACTTACAGACTTATTTTGATCTTAAAGTGCTTAACCCTGAAATCTGCTCCTAGGACTTCACAGAAGTTTATCTTCTAGTGCTTGTTAAAAGAATGCCTGGAGGTTCTGGGTTTCTTGAAGTGAATGCCCTCATCAGACTGTAAAATGATCCTAATTTAAAAGTGTTAATGTTAACAAAGTCTTCTCTGAAGGCAGCAACTTTCCCTTCAAGAAAAGGCCTAGAGGACTTGACATTGACTAAGAAAATTAAGTGCTATCCTTTTACATGGTGTATAACAATCCACTCATTTCCCAATCAAATATTAAACCAAATCAAATGCTTAACATTACTTCAAATGTCTGAGGCGAATCCGGAAATGACCAGTCAATTTTGCTTAAACAGAAATCCCTACTGAAATACCAACAAGAGAGACTATGGCTATTGGCTGTGTGATTAGACTTCCTGCTCAAGGAATGCCAAATGAAATGCAAGCATCAGTTTCCGTATGTGAAGTTGTCAGCTGCTAGGCTGGAAGATCTCAGCTGCAAACATGTCAGTGTAGGTAGAAACTCGCTAGACCTCCCATAGATAACAGTCCCAAATAGCACAATTAAGATACACATCAGAACGATATCCCTGTTGTTGAATCCTGCCCAAACGCTTTGCATACATCAGCATCACTCTTACATGTGATATTCCTGCATGGATTCTTTTTCATTTTTAATAGCTGGAAACTAACAGAACTTTTTATGGTAGAATTAGAGCACTGGATAATCTCAATATTCATATCAATATACAATCCCCCTTTCAAACTCTTGGTAAGTTCTTAGTGTCCCAGAGCAGCAGTACATTCCACAGTGTAATTATTCACCATGTGAGAAAATTTTCCCATACAAATGTTTGAGGTCTGTTTAAGAAAGGAAAAAAGAATTCAGCAAAGAATAGTTTTATGACATTATTACACTTCACAGATACCACCTGAAGGTTCTAGCAGAGCAAGGGAAACGAGAAAATACCAATATTAAAAAAGAGAAAGGAAGGGATGGGCTATGAGAGAAAAATCAGAACATCTACAGGAAAACATACCAAGTGTCAAGATCAGGTAGATAGCGTATGGCAAACCCAGTGACTAAAGGAGTACAGAACAGGCACTTGTGTACTGGGAGCAAAAATTTCCCAGCAAGACTGAAGAACCTAAAATGCCAAAGACAAAAACTTAGGAAGGACATACTCTCATATTTTAAAACAAAATCCAAAGGCCACTGGGCTTTTATAAAGGAAGCCAACTGTAGGACTAATAATCCTAAACTGAATTCACCTGGCATTTTAAAATTTACTAAGTGCAAATGCTCATAATGTCTTATCCACAGAGTAACCACGGATGCATGGTTTCTTATGGTATTTATGTTTCAAGTTCTTTTATTTCAAAACAACATTTAAAAACTTGATAAACTGTGATTATTTTCTGAGTTATGTCCCCAGTGGTTACTGACAATCCACTTGCTCTTTTATGTGTAATATGCAGCGATGAATGAAAAGGAGGCTGTCTTTAATGGTTCTGCCTGTGCAGAAGAGAAAATGTATTCACACAGAAATTTCAGAGATGTAATCTATTTTGAAATCAATTCACTTTGTTTTTGTAGAAGTAGCACTGTATCATCCCTCATTACCTTTTCCTGGGAAGGGCTACACTTCCCCATCTAATTGATGGAAGGATACTCACTACATTCCCAAAGCAGAAAATTAGTGCAGTGAAAATTTCAATTATTATAGTGGAAAGCGCAAGTTTCTCTCGCGTATGTGTGTGTGTGTGTGTGTGTGTGTGCGTGCAAACATGCATACAATTGAAAAATTTAATCTGAATGTAAGGATGATTCTAGCAGTTCAGGTTGGGAGCTTCCCAGTACACGGGTGACAAATCCAATTAGAATTTTAGTCAGACAATATTAATTATCCTTTAGACACAATAAGTAGTCAGCCTGGATTAATAACAATTTTGTTTTATTTGGACAAAGGCACACAGTCTTTCTTGTTAGATTAAACACTTATCTATTACCTGCAATGGTAAGAATCTCAACATCATTTTTAATCTGGTATCACAAATAATATCACAACCAGTCCATGTTCAAAACTAAAATGGATATTTCGTTATTTATAGCTTAATGACGCTTCAACTTTTTAAATGCATAAAATGGATATTTAAAAAAAAAAACCAAAACTACTCTGCGTTATGATTACGAGACTATTTTCAGAGGAAAACTCAACTACCACAATTTTTCCAGAACAGAAAAATCACAGCTAGCCCTGAACAAGAACAGATACACCAGAAATTCAGAAATAAAAGCAAAAGGATTAAATTAACAAGGTAATGTACATCTGCTACAGTACAAGGAGAAACAGTAGGCAGAAATTTGCTACAGTAAGTCAACATACTTGGAAGATCATGAATGCTACTAAAATACATATCAAAGTCCTTTTTGTCCTGGATATAATATTTAAGTAGTCCTAAAGAAATGCTTAATGACAGAAGTAGAAATGCTTCTAAAAATGCTGGTGTCAATATCTTTTACAGTTATTACTCATGTGTTTCTTTCCCAATAATTGCGTTTCCTCTTGTCTACTAGCACTCATTTGTTTCAATTCACTGGAAATAGCCACAAAGAGCTTGCAGGAAAACATAAAAAAGCTGGAGTCGTGTAACTCTGCTCTCCTAACAAGATGTTACAAAGTAATGTGATCTCCACTATTCTTTTTGGTCTCTTTCTGGCAGCAAGTTTCCAAGCTGTAATGGTATGAGACAAGTTGAAAAGAACTTTTGATGTAGGTTAACCAGTTGTTTCCAACATACTAAGACCCCTGTATCTTTTGTACTGCTGATGCCAATCACAAATCTTTCCACAGCCAATTTTCAGTACAGCTGAATAAAAAAATCAAATCATTAGGTTATACTTCCTATTTTGGAAGTAATTTATTTGTTTCTTGTTACCCTCTCTTCTCACTCTACCTCTCACATTCACATCTAACACAGAAATAATTCACCTCTAAAATGTGTAAATACAAATCTTGTAATGAAGTAAAAAAATTTTCTTGAAAGACAGAAAACACACTCATTTGCACAGACAGATTGTACTCTTTCGGTTAATCAAGTAACACTGAACTTAATTAAATGGCCATTTAATTATTTTAAAAAATGAAAAATGAGCCATTTTGAATTTCCTTGTTAAAATCACCAACATTTATATATGGCTGAACTTCTTTAGGGAATAAATCCCACAAACAGTAGTGCATATTATCAATGAAATATTTCTGCATAATTTTAACCTTCAGCTCTGGATGTACTGTATGTTTTCTATACAATAGTATGTGACGATAACAGGAGTATCACTGCATTATCAAAATAGGAATTATGCGCTGTTCATTATTAAAGTATCTTGAAAAAAATTGTCTTAATTGAGTTAGTCGATGGGATTAATTTTCTGTTTAGATTTTCCCAGATGACCTGTTACCCAGAAACACAGATGCTAGACCTAAGCAGTTTGGTATGAATTTTAAGACATGAAAGTTCAGAAATCTCCAAGAGACTTACCCATACATTTAGCATTGCATACTAATGTGCCCCTCTCCCCCCAGAAAATCTCAACTAAAAATGATTTAGCCCAGGTACATTAATACCCAGACTGATTCAGGAATCGTATAAGCCTTCCCAAGGGAGGTGGGTTCCCATTTACAGCAGTCTCTCTGCTTTTAAATCACACAATTAAGAACAATCAAGATTTTGGACTAGTAATGACATGGACATGGGTTAGTGAATTACTGATAAGGTAGCCAATTTAACACCTTCATATCACCTAGGATAAAATCTTACTCTATGTTTGAGCTTGAGTATAAGGGTACCCTACTGAAATAAACGTTTAATGGCAAGTAATGACTAGACAATTATTAACATTCTACATAATATATCATTTTTCCTAGAATCTACTAAACTTCTCTCATGAGCCTGATAATGTAAGTAAAAGAACTGTTACTGACATCCTTTTTTCCAAAAAGCCACCTAAATCTTCCAGACCGTCAGCTGAAGTGTTAAGCTTCAAGATACAGTTTGTGGCAATTTTTAAAACCATGAAGAGCTTTATGATTGTATAAAATACACAACAACAATAATGTCCTGAGGTACTTTATCTGTGAATTCCCAACAGTTCCTTTGTTCACATGTTCTGCCTGAAGCATTACCGGTTTCAAATATCTGGAAACTTCCCTTGCCAGTACCTCTTCAAGGTAGGGTGTCAGAAGTACTTCTGCCATCTATTTCTGTCAGCTGGATGTCCAAGTTAAAAAAACCAATAAATTCTAATTTTGATGTTACTGCTACTAAGTTTTAGCCAACACACATGCAAACCAAGAATAGGTAATAGGAAGACAAGTAATTCTTGTTTATGTTCTTTGTTGTTCCTGTTCTTTGGTTTAAAATGTATATGAAATACAGTTTATGAAATCTCATTTACAACTTTGTATTACTGTGTGTTCTGCATTAACTCCTTAATGATGCTTCAATATGTTTGACATCCCATGCTGTAAATCGGTACGTGTATTTCCTACCTTGTACACAGAGAAGAAAACCAGATGTTCTTCCAGAGAAAGTTTCATATTTATTCAGAAGGCATACATCTCAACTGATTGTATTACTTTAAAAATTGAATTTCAGGAATCTGATAAATAAGGGACTTCTTACTGTTTGAACAATACTAAAAGCAATATTCATTGGTGCATACTGTAGTTCAGAGGGCCTATATTACCCCCCCATACCATTTAAATCCCTGAGTAAAGGTTTTAAATGGTGTCCCATGGGATATCATCCACTGTGAAGGAAAACATCAAGGCATCCTAGAATATAATTGTCTTGAAAAATACTTTAAAGCTGTGAGAAGTTCCTCCCCATTAGAATACACAAATGCAAAATAACCTATATCCAAAACAATCCAAGGTGAACAATAATGCTTGGATTTTCATTTTTAAGAACTCTTACAGTCATTAAATACACATCATGAAAACAATTGGCAAATCTGAAAAGGTGATTGTTATTATATATTAAAGTTGCCTTTAAGTTTCAAGGTTACAAAAACTACACGCATGCAACTTTCTGACACCAAACTTCAAAATCATAAGAAAAAGCCTGGACTCTTAAGAAATGCTTCCATTTCTAGTGTCCTGACTCAAACGACATATATATTTATTCTGATCAGGAATTAAAAATGCTCTGTTACGACAAAATAAAGCACGTCAAATTCCAACCTAACAATTTTAACAACAGTACTGTTAACTGAGGTCTGTGGTTAATGTAAAGTGAAAATTTTGTCTAATGTCATGTTATAGAAAAATCAGTACACAGTCATGACTGGATTGTAACATCTAAATACGTGCTTTTTAAACATCTTAGTTTCAAATAAATGAGAAAACATTTGATGTTTCAAAAGGGCAGGAATCACTTGTATGCCCCTCTACTTTGTTATTTACAAAAATTTTCACCCAGATTAAAAAAATGGATACATCAAAAAACCTCAAATTTTAAGATGACAACTTTAACAGAAGAGTATTGCAAAAGTGTCTTTGCTAAAATGAAAGCTCCAGGCTTTGTCTGTATTCTCAACACAGCAAACAAACTTGTCTGATAGCAAACTTGCATTTCATTGCTTAAGCAAAAGCTTTAAAATAAACTGCAGTGCACAACTTCAATATGATTCTAAAGAACTCATTAATGCTGATACTACAGGTGATTTCATGGTTTTTTGGTGGTTTTGTGTTTGGGTTTTTTTTTGTTTGTGGGCAGGGGGGTTTTGTGTGTGTGGTTTTTTGTTTGCTTTTTTTAATAAAACCTCCCCTACCTGCCAGAATACTGTTATACAGGAAAAAAAAAATAAATGCTATCTTCTACTATTGTCAGTCTTTCAGATACAGTAAAAAAACCTCAACATAAAGGAGTTTTAGAGCAAGTAATCGACCTGCAAACTGTTATACATCAGTAATAAGGCATCCACTTTACAGCTGCTTAAACAAAAAAGGAAGTATTTCCCAAAATATATATTTCGGATCTGTGTAAACAAAGCTTATATGTATTGCTTCCGTTCATTTCAAAAATATACACCCACATGGTCTGAAAGTGATCTTGGTGCTATGAATTTTAAATTACTGTTATTTATCCAGATGTAATCTGAAGATACAAAACACATATTTTTGAACTTAGTATTTTGAAATATGTCAACAATTTTAATTATTCTTATGTGAATAGAAAGGTAAAAATATAGCCCAAATTTGATGCCACTTCATTGAATGAAGAAGTATGTACTATGAAAATAAACATTCATCTGGTTTCCTAACAATAAATATAAAGACAGTTATTATAACATACTGCAACACAGGAAGTATTACTATATTGACCTTAACATTCAATCAGTAGTTTTTAAATCTTTCCTCATTGAGGCTCGGATCTTCTACCTTGTCAGCTGTCCAACGACTTTTAAGAGGGTTTTATTTTCTTGCTTCAATTGTTCATTTTCATCTTCTATATCATCTAGGTCCTGTGAAAGGAAAAAGAAAAATAAACATTTATCAGGACACAAATACAAGCTTTCAAGTAGTAGCAGCGGGAATTCAGCATCTTAGCTCTGAAATGAAGAAGCTGGGGATGGACTGAATTACTGTGTCGCAGTAGCTACCCTTAAAACTGTTAAACTAGCCTTTTTCCAAATGTTACAGTAATTACAAGACATTAATATTATATTCCCATGTACCTTTAAATGGAAACGTATAGTCAAAACTGAAGCTACAGCAGGAATTAATGCATTAAGAAACCAAAATAGGATGGGCATGATTATTTCATTGGCACATACAGAGAGTGCATTAGTCAGCTCTTGCCACTGTTCCCCAGACTCTGCTCATCAGCAACTATCCCACTCACTATACACATCATCGGTTATTATTGCAAGATGACCTGTTTTATGTCTTAAATTAAGCATTCAACATTTTTAGAAAAAGTACTGCCTGTCCATTTTCTTCCATTTTTGTGAAAAATATTAAAATACATTTTGTAACTTGTTTGCTACTGAAAGAACAGACAGCATACACAGTAATAATGGGTGCTTAAGAGAATGATCCTACCCCAAATGTTTATTCCTCTTCCACTAATTACTAGATTTACTCAGATCCCATTCACTTCTTCACTTTTTTTTTCAAGCCTTTAAAATGAAAATCAGTGAAACTGGCTGTTCAATGTAAGCATTACTTCGGTAAAAATAATTTTACTGGGGGGTAGGCAAACAAAAAAACCATAGAAGAAACAGAATGAGAAGGGGGGGGGGGGCGGGGAAGAAAGGGAAGTGACATCAAGGACAGCACTTTCAAGAGGAAAATCGAAGTTGGGCAAAGAAGGAAGAATGAGGATTCTCATTTGAGATCTTAGATTCCTTTTGATGGAAGTCTACAAAACCCTACTGTTGCTATGCTACTTTGAGCATAAAACAGTAGTAGAGAAAAGATTTTCTCTGTCTTGTTTCTTCAAGTTGTTAAGCCGTGTTTGATATATGGAATCTATTTCCATATTTTTTTTTAGTGGGGTCATTCCAGAAGTGCATGCTAAAGACGTTGTGTTTAAACAGTATAATGATTTTCAAAAGCCTCTTGAGTTTGCCAGGCCAAAATCCATACCACAACACCTTCACAATTACTGTATTGTTTTTATAATGTGGAATCAAGAAATCAGTCACAGAAATTCCTCTTTGCCTCACAGAAGTAATGCTACATCACAATATGAATTCCAGGAAAAGCATTTGCCCACTCAACATAATAGATAAAAGTGACTTAAAACATCTAAACATGGAAAGTTTTGATGGATAGCTACTATAAATAGTTTATTACGTAATTGTAAGAAACAGACTCTGTTTTCTCTCTTGTGCAGTTCAGATCAATAATCAGATGGAAGGGACAATACATTTTAAAAAAAATGTGGGTTTTTTTTAGTTCAGTATACATAATTCTGTGTTTGAGCTTGTTCTCAACCTAGCCATCACATGTCTCAAAGCTTACCCCAAACCCTTCTGTTTAAAATACCGTAATTTGCTCAAAACAAAAAAGTCTGTGAAATGTTTATGCTGTAAAATTGACATGCCAAGGATTATTACAAGTAAGAGTTTCTTGAATATGAACCAGGAAAAATAACTAGTGCAGTTTAAATATCTATCAAAACAATGGACCAGGACATGCAGCTGTTTTTTGCCACTGAAATTTAAAGTTCCTTATTCAAAATTACCACACTAATTTACACTTATTAGTAAAAAAGATGCAATAGCATGAAGGCCTGGACTTCAGATACCAAAGGAACCAAGAACCACACAACTGACACTAATTGGATTGTAAATCCTCACTGACAGACTCTCTCCAAACACACATTTAACTACGATGACATCTTAGTAAGGTCAGAGATGACCAAGTGTAAACTAGTAGACAGTTGAACTTAGCCTACAAATATTTAAATGTCTTGAGATGCCTTCCCCTTCAGACATTTGAGGGTTTTATGAAGCAATTACCCCTTTCTTACAGAAAATGCAGCAGACATACTTTCAGTGGCTAACGTACTGAGTCAAAGAATGCCACATAGCAGAAAGCCTTTTCTGTTTCTCAATGTAAACATAGCTCATGTTCTTTAAGTATCTTTGTGATGCACTGACTGATGTCAGTAAAATCATATAGTTATACTGAATAAATATATTTAAAATGAGAAAAAGTCTGCCAAGAAATTTTCAGGATTGTTGGAAAAACAGGTTTTCAAGTGTAACACAAGATCTTTGCCAATCAAGGATGCATCCATGGTTGTGAACTCACTGAAACCTCTAGGAAAAGCATTTCTTTACATATGAGGAGTAAGCAGTCAGAAAGCTATGCAATAAATTGGCATTTTGAAGTTATTTAGGCTCTTTGACATTAAATTCTTTCTATATCTGCACAACTCAACATGCAATAACTGTCTACTTTGATGAACCTAAAAGATGGAGAAATACCATGAACGTGTGTAAATGCTCTAAAAGAGACCCCTATTTAGGTTGCCTACCAGCAAAACTTTTTAAAAAGATACTTGCATAAGCTCGGTTAAGTTTAGGCCTAAGGACATCTTTCTATGTGAGCAGAAAGTTGAAGATAACAACTGTTCTTCCATGTAAAGCATCCAATCCTGGTGCCAGGTCTACAGAATAACATTCCATGAAGAACAGATGAATATTCAAGTGGCTCTCATGTTCTCCGTTATGATAATAAACCTTAGGTAAATATAACTGCCCTATTAACTTCCAGAACTTTCTATCATGGGAATGACACCGTATTTCTGTAGCTTTTCCTATTATTCTAAACCTTTCCTCTTTCTAAATCCACATGAACAGCCAACATAGAAGCAATCATAAATCCAAGTGCTATCAAAGCTGCATCTGTTTTAACAGAAGCATCACTCAAGACATGGGTTCAAACTTTCATAAGGTGGTAAATTATTATACTAGTCATAAAGTTCATTTCATTGTTAAGAATATTGGCAGCTATTTCACTGTTAAGAAAAGCCCAAGGGATGCAAACATAAATAACTTGCACCGCAATTAAGCTAACAGACCGTGTTATAGCTATGATAAACGCTGACCTGATGGAGGAAGAAACCCTTATGCTCCTCTCCCTTTAAGAGAAGTTACCTAGGGAGCATCAGCCAGATGGCTTTGTGGATCTCATGGAAAGGTACAATTTTAGTTATTGTATAATAAAGAGGTTTTTGAAAGGACTATATTCTGGTTTGTGTTTTCTTTCCATACAACAAGCAGAAATTGTCTTCCTACTTAACACAGGCAAGACACAGGCACTGCTTGACTTTACTACAAATGTTCAAAGACTGTTTCTAGACAGACTCTCAATGGATTCCATTTAGGACATCACACCTCAAATACAGCAGTGAAAAATGACATTATTTCTGGAACAGAAAACCTCACTGTCATGGCCCTAAGACACAAAGTTTCAGTGATTTAGGTTCTTTTATTTGTTCTTTCTGACCTCTGAGTCAGGAAGTCAGATGTGAACAGCAGTATTAAGTATCTTTGCCATCCATTATGCAGGAGGAATGAATGCCTGCCTTGGCTGTAAAAGGTCATCAGCTTAGGTGTGACAGATTCTTTGCAGAATGGAAGAAGGCATAAAGACCAATTCCTCAATTAAAATAGAAATCGCTCCTAAACAGACAATACCTTGTTCATCCCACAGATTAACTTCCAACTTCGGGGGGGGGGGGGGGGTGCAGGGGCAAGACACCTGTGTCAGACTAACCTCATCATCCTTTGCTCTTCAGATTAGTTTGCAAACTTCTGAATGCTGTCCTCCTTTGTTACAAATGAACAGTGGAAAATGAAAGTTTGCCCACTATGAACATAGAGTTATTTCCTCCCTTCACTGCTGGATTGACCAAAGCCAGTTCTGAAAGTTTATGAGAATGTCTGCTCTGGAGTGGTGGAGGAGTACTTCCCTAGGATATCCAGGCTCTGCACCTCAGCCAGGAAGCGCAAGGTGAGGTCGCTAATCCACTGTATGAAAGAGTCCCAGTCTGCCCCTAAAACTGGAACTTGTTAAAATTGGTATCTTTTATCAACTTTAAAACTTCTCATACTGTCCCACACCCAAGCATGTCTCACACTTCTATCCCCTCTTCACCTGCCTGCACACCTTGCCTGAGTGATACTAGCCAAAGTCTGCTGCCCCTGTCTTGTTCTGCATTTACTTGGGAACCATCAATAAAGCATATGAGAATGTGTGTCAGAATATAAAGCACTTACTCTCAATCTTTCTAAGAGCATCTAAACTATTACTAGCAATTAAAAGCTGAGTAAAATGAAATTAAATTTATAATTACTTTGTCTAATAGAAGTCCTGGGTAATAATTTATTGAGTAAACTGTCAAAATCCTGGCTTGATTATTTCCTGGTACGCTACGTACTGAATTTGGAAAGAAGAGACAGTAAACAACTTTTACTTTTATAACCTTGTTCTATGAACAATTATAGCAAGAAGAAATCCAGGTCCTCCAACAACACACAGCTTAAAGAAGTTAATCATGACAAACAGAAGTTACCTGGAAAAAAATGTAACTTATTGACATCCCTCTTGAGAAGTTACACAAATACCAAAAAAACCCCATATTTACTTCTCTTCTGATCAGATGCAAGTTCCTGCAGAAGAGCACAGAGAATGCAGACTTATGCCCTCTTTATATAGCAGCATGCAAGAAAATATGTGCTTACTCTGTTTAATAAATCAATTTCTTCCTTCAGCTTTCCAATTACTTCATCTTTATCCTGTGTCATCTTCATCAATCTTGCAATTTCCTGTCTCTCCTTTGAAAGTTCCTAAACCCAGAATATGCAATGTTGTTTGTAATGCAATTTTTGGTTTTAAGAGACAGTTTTAAGTTATTAGCATTTAAAACAAACAAGAAAAAACTCCACACACTTTCCTATAATTCCTTTTCTACAGCAAGTCAAACCCACATCTTCAAGCCATTATATTTCAAGGAGCTAAAGAATCACATCTAAGAAAATATTTTACCCACAGCAAACCTGTGTGATGTCTCTGATTCCAAATATGTTTTAATCAATATTTAACTTAGGCATGAACTCAAAATCGGATAGGAGCCCACAACAAAAGCAAGTAAACGTAAAGTTATCAGCTTCCAGATTTGACATACCGGGAGGGCTAGTCTTTTTGTTTGTTTGTTTTTGTTTAGTTTTGGGGTGGTTTGTGGTTGTGTGGGTTTTTTTAATACTACCACTAACAAGGAACGAAGACTCACTGTTAAGATCTCTGGGCCTGAATGTGAGCAAAATGAAAATATCCATTAGGAATTCAGTAAATCGGGGTTCAAGATAGTGAAAGCAAGCCCTTAAATCTTCATCTATTTTCTGCATTACTAGCAGTTAAATTATTTCAGAAGGAAACTGATTTGGAAGAGAGGATTATGGCGTACCTCACTCAAATCAGCCTTCCTCAAGTCTTTAAAAAAAAAGTAATTTCTACAGTATATGCTTTATTTTCATCCTTTCCAAAAAAGATCTGCTCAAATTGTGCTTACTTAGTAACTTTCATTCATATGAATTCAAGAATATTTGGCAAGTTTCCCACAAAAATCCACTTCAGAGGAAGACAGAGAAGCCCATAATACATTACACAGATGACATTATTTAGCAAAATACTGGTTTAGGTGAAAAATTCAGCTTTAACATTATTACATTTCCCCAAAATTGTTTGTATGAAGAATGTCTGAAATAATGAAAACTGTTTAAAATATATATTTTAAATGTTTAAAACTTTAACAATCAACTTGATAGCAATTACATTTTATATTTCAGTATATTAAAAAATTCAAACCAAGTAGATCAGAAACAGGCTTGCTAATTTTCTGAACAGCCAATGAGCCCCTCCTTCCCCCATGTTATTTGCCCTGCGTTGGTGTGTCAGAAGGTGCATATGAGAAATACGCAGAGCACTCCTGGCTCTCTAAGAGTATTATCTTTATCTCAACCCAAATGACAACTAAACATCCATGATTAAAAGTTCACATTCTTGTCAGTCAATCTGACTCTTCGTACTTTTTTTACAGGCATAACTAACTGTACTTCAAGCATTTAGCATCATTTCCGTATATTTCTCTTGTATATTTCCCCATGGAGTTTCAAAGGTATTTTATGTCATACGTATGCCACGCAGATCTTAGTTGGTACTTACCCTTTCAAGTTCCTCAATCCGCTTTTCCAAAGCATTACTTGGTATGGAACTGCCAGAAGAATTTGCATCCCTGCTGTATCTGCTGTAAGTTGTCCTGTCTGTTCGGGAGTATCTACTGGGAATATCTTCTTCTGATGCATTAGCTGTGCTACAAAGGCAAAGAGCAGAGCAGACACCTATTTATACATTTAACAAAATGGAAATGATAGAAGTAACAAAAGTGCTTCCCAAAGTCCTCAATAGGTCAGTCAAACTGCAGAGAATTTATTTCACAGCTCTTGTGTTGCTGAGGACTCACTAAATTCACTGCCTCAAGGAGTCAAATACTTGAGTAACGCAGCTCTCATCACACAGATAATCAACTTTAAACACATATTTATCCTATCTTATTTTCAAAGATTTAAAGTTTTATGAACTGTATGCATCAAAAACCAAGCTAAGCAACTTCATTTAAAAAAGTACAACTGCAGAATTTAAACCAAGCATCTTTTTAAGTAGATGAAAACATGAAGGATGAAAAACACATGTCCAACACATAAGAAGCTTACACGTATCAACTGACTTTTCAGGAGGAACTACGGATATGGCCTGTAAGGAACTGGAAAACAAACCCAAGTGAGAAAGTGATGTGGCTCAAGACATTAATTTTATGCCATTTCCAAATATTTTACTTGAATACACAGCAGTCTGTCACAGCTCAGTTGGTAGGCACTCAGTAACTGGTGTTACGGTATTTGGTTTAGAGCATGTGCCTATTTCTTAAAAAAATATTACTTCCAGGGAATCTTAACAGATAAGCCTTGCAAAGGCACATAAACTAGCTTTAAAAAAGGTTTATGGGCTCTCCATTATGATCATTATGTACAAAAACAGTACTCATTTAAAAATATTCATGAGAAGTCAAGCATTTTCAAAGTCACAAATTTAACAGTGTTCTTTTCTTCCTAATAGCAATGTTATTTACCTTCAGTGTAGAATGTAATGAATGATTGAGAGCAGCAGAACAGAGTGCCCTGGGACCCAGCAGAGAGATACAGATCTTTTCCTCTTCGATCCACCAAAACTACACTTCCTAGACTTTAAAAATATACAGCTGTACAGCCAAAGACAAAAAACAGTCCCTTGTTCAGTCTTCACCAGAAGAATCTGAATGGAGATACTCAAAAACCACCTAGACATGGTCCTGGGCAATTGCCTTTGGTTTTCTAGAGCACTTAGGGAAAGAATGAAAAGCATTATGAGTATCCCTACATCTCCCTTAAAACATAGAAGTGTATATGATTAATGTCTTCATTTAACAGCTCTGCATTTCATAACTCTAGAAAACCCCTACTGACAGTGTGTAGATCTAGATGGATACAGTGCAAATCTAAAGCAGGATATAAATACTGTTTTGCTCAGTATGTGTGAAGTTTCCAAGGCACAGTGACATTAATTGTAAGGAATTTTGTAGCTTAATGTTATTACCATATTTAGCACTGTTTATTCTTCATCCAGAAGACTGAAAAAAAAAAATTCTAGGACCAGATACACATGTTGCAACACAACATAAGAGAAATATTTTAGCTTAACTCTATAAATTCTAGATTATTTAGCTTTCTGAAAAATGTGTTGCTCCATGTTGTTCATGTTCAAGGATAGACCACACAAAAAGGGCTCAGTTTTTCAATGCTCAAAAATAAGCCCTTTTGCCAATACACTGGAGTATCTCAACTCTGCTCCAGTAAGTGATACCAGCAGATGCTCCTATAGTAAAGTTAGATGAAAGAATACCTAGACAGAAAAGGTTTCATTAATAATTCATATTAAGACATTTTCTTTATTGTCCTTGAAACTCACACTCAAAAATTTCCTCACTATTCCATTGGGGAACAGACCCTACTGAACACATTCCTTTTTAGTATCAGCAAGTACAAAGGACATATCATGAAGACTTCTAGGAAATGGGATTTAAAAACACATTTAAGGAGGCATTATTCCATAAGCTAACACAAGGAATGTGACAGATATGAAATTCATTATTTTGGATGTTAAAACCAATGTCCAGTAGACAGCAACAGCAAAAAAAGGCACCATCCGAGACAAAACCAACATAACTTTCACAAAGAATGGAATTTTAGTCTTCAGATACGTCGTCACTTTGCAAGCCTCCGACAAAAAAGAAAATTTGTCTAGAATAACAGTGGTGTCTATGCTTTACTACCAGAAAATATCTATCAACCAGTCCTAAGAGATATCTCTATGGAAATAAACCTGTATATTTTTATATTCTTTTAATATTTATATATAGCTATACAATCTATTATATATTTATCAATGTGTAACAACAATACTATTACTACTAGTAATAATTATGATGATGATAATACTAATAATAATCATCATGTCTCCAAGCTGAAGATCTTTGTATACTACTAAGAAAAGAAATTGGGTTTATGCCTTCCATTGGGGGAGGCAGGGGAGAAGTGCACACATGTGACAGCAGAACCTGTTCAGTTTACTGAAACCTTGCTTCCTCCACTT
Organism: Falco biarmicus; assembly: GCF_023638135.1. Taxonomy (NCBI): domain Eukaryota; kingdom Metazoa; phylum Chordata; class Aves; order Falconiformes; family Falconidae; genus Falco; species Falco biarmicus. The sequence goes on along the minus strand of NC_079292.1, from coordinate 31,352,389 downwards.
CCTGAGTAACGGTTTGCAAATACTTGCAACTTGGAAGTTGCTGGAATCTCACAAAAGGTAAGAAAGAAAAGAAAGCCCATTGTCAGTAGATGTGCATTGGGTACAAATGGTCATCAGCACCAGAAGAAAACTGATAGAGGTCTGCAAGCTGAAAAAAAAAATCTAGAATCATAGCTCAAGAATGCAATTTAAAATGTATTGCGCTTTTCAGCATTCAAGTAACTTATGCACATGACTGTTTTAACACACGCAGTTGAAACATCTAACCGCAGACTATGGCTGCAGGAAATAGTATATTTAAATTATTTTTCAAGAAGAGTATCTGAGACTGTATTTGTAGCCATATGTACACTAGATCAGAGTGCCCACGCAGAGAGTAGCAAACGAGAACACATCTGGATAGAAACATCCCTCACTACTGCTTCAAAAGGGCATGTACAACAAGATGTTTAACAAAATCCAACTTGTTGTTCCATTAGCTTACTTTCAATTAGCCACTATGAAAACCTCGTTCTAAATGTGTATTCCTGTACTAGAATGCTGAAAGCACAAAACACTTCTGCAACTTAAGACGACTCACTTTTGGAAGTTTTTTTCTGGCTGTACTTAAATAAAAATCATATAATGAAATCAAACCACATTGCAGTTTGACTGTTCTTACACAGAAAGAAAAGGTTTGCTTTGGAATGATGTTCTAGTCATTTCCTTTAATATAGAATCAGTTATTCACACCAGGGCAAGTTTAACAGCAATATTACAGAAAGGTGGAATAAATCTTGCTCCTTCCAATGCCTCTTTGGTTCTCTCAATGTCTTCCTGAAGCACTGTCCAAACCACAATTTCATCCAATTAAAACCATCTGGTCAAAACCAGATTTCATTGATTTCAACTACGACAATGATTTTCAACTCCGTTTAATTTTACTGCCAGAATCTTGTAACTATACTTGATTTGGGAACTTCTCATTAATTGCGGCACCACAATCCAGTCAGTTGCTAACAGCTTCTTTAGAAGAATGAGCAAAAAATCATTATCACTAAACAGGCCAACTTGGACTTGTGTTACTTTAAACTGCTTAAGCCAAGTTTGTGGCCTTCAGAGCTGAGCTAAGGAAAGGCAGTCTTGTCTTCTCTACAGCTGCACGTTCCTAGCCTCCTCCACTTTTCCTAGCTCTGGCCTTCAGGTGACGGAGAAGGAAACCATTCAAAGAGCCGATGCAGCAATCCAGTAGCCCAGCAAAAGGAAACCCTCTCCTTCAGCCACAGTGGCTCCCTGCAGCACTACCCTGATCAGCTGCATGAGCACTAGCTCAAGGGACAGCGAGGAACTGCAGCTGGCTCAACTTGGACCAAAAACTTCTGCAGAAATAAACCTGAAGCATTTCTGCCTTCCCATAACATCAGCATTGGCTGAAAAGGGGATACAAAAGTCAAGAAAAGCACCCTGCGTGACTACTATCTGTTTGAAGTGCTCATATCTGCACAGTAGTGGTCCTAAGGTAACAAGCTAGACGAGACCATGCTTCAACAGCCAACCCTTGCTGAAAAACTCCCAAACCCAGGCAAGCAGGCAAGTCTGGGCACAGTGTTGTGAAACAATATTTTGCTGCCTTTTTTTTTTTTTTTAATTAGTAAGATCAAGGTTCATATGATGGAATGTAAATTGTTACAGTTTAAGCTTTGTAGTAATCTGAAAAACACTAAGCAAGAGAATTTCAGCAGTGCTCTAACATTTCCTTCAGAGCATCTCCAATGAGTGCTCTGAAGCACTAGCTTTTCTTCTTGTGATCTTTTCTCCCTCAGTTATTTTTCAACTCTTACATGAATATTAAACTCAAGCACAATACAGTCTTTTAGAATTAGCAGGCAAGGGTGTCTACGTGTTGGGTGCCATGTTAGGGTGCTGTACTATCCTAAGGGTGGGGCGGGGCAAAAACTCTCCAACATTTTGCATTTTGTCTGGCAGCCATAAAACCATACCATATTGTATTCATTTCCACTAATAAACAAACTTATAAGGGGAACATAACCCTGAACCACGAAGAGATTTTAATCTAGCTCTTTCTGTAAACTGATCCAGCCTGATCTGTCTGATCCATGAACCATGCAAAAATCTGCTGAATTATTTTAAATCCTGATTTGCAAGGCTTTCTTTTCAATTTAAGACACTTCTAAGAAAAAGCTGAATTGGTTCAAAAGCTAGTAGACAGTCTTAAAAATAAGCTCCTAAACCAAATACTCTATGCTTACAAAAATATTCCAAAGTCCACATACATATCTTGCTTTACTGTTACCTGCAAACAAACTTTTTAGTTTACAGAATGCAAGACAAACATAATTTGTGCTTACATTTAGGTTACACTCAAATATTTCAATAAACAGAACACACTTTGTCATTCTCTTGTCTGAAAAACCAGCGATGATACCAACTACGCTGATAGCAGAACACACTTTGTCATTCCTTGTTTGAAAAACCAGCGATGATACCGACTACGCTGATAGCATCAGACCTGAATCAGAAAACTATTCTTCATCACACCTGAATCAGAAAATCATTCTTACTAATGGCAACATGCGTGTTTCTTTAAAATAACTACAAAGCAGTGCAAAAACTGGTAGACCCAGTTACAGCAACAGCAGTTTGAAACAGCCAAGATGAGGTGTATCACATGAAGAAAAGCTTAGAGAGAAATGAAAGATGAGGAAGCTGATATGGGCTATCACAACTGAAGGATATCTACACATTTTAATCACATGAAGCTCACAGTCAGGACAGATGGCTGATCGCAACTCCCAAATACTCTCATAAGCATGTCCTGTGGCTGTCAAGTCAGCATGACCTTGAAGATTCTGGTCATGCTTTTAGTAGATCTTACAGTACCACTCCAGATCACAACAGAACCATCACTTTCCTTTGAAAGTATTTTATGCAGTTAATTATGCAACTACAAAGGAACCCCTCCACAAACTTTTGGGGTGTAAGTGTGGAAATCTGTGAAGTATATTCAGAAGACAAATTACAATTATAGATCAAGATCCTCATTCCAAAACTTCATTACTTTACTGCATAAGGACACACACTCAGTTTGTCCAAGTCAGAAAAAACAGAAGTAGAATAACATACAGCAGCCAGCGGAGTTCTTCTGTAAACATGTCTTCCAGTCAATGGACACTCAGTAAAATGGGTTTCTCAGCAATGTCATATAAACGTTTAACCATGGATTACTGCATCCATATAAGGCAAAGCAGCCCGTGTGTCTGATTAAATAGGTAGTAAAGTATGTGCAATTCCCTGAGTGCTGGAACATACTGAGAGAAGAGCAATTACATGAGAACACACAGCACAGATCCTTCTCTGCTCTTAATTCTTTCTTGTCTTGTTAGGAGGCTGGGTATCTCCATGTAGACATGAAAACAGCTATATGGGAAGGGAAACAGAAAGTACCAGGAGCCTGGGATGGTATCAGTAACCCAAGACTAGAAGTCAGAAATGGTCAGAGGATGGAGACAAAACAGGAAAAAAAACCCAACCATGAAATCAGAAAAATAACAAAGAGAAGACTATGACCTCCACAGTTAAATGTAAGGACACGAGAGAAATGGGGAGAGAGAGGAAAGGGTGTCTAACTGGGGTAGGAAATGGAAACCAGCAAAGTGAAGAAAAATTCCGAGATAAAAAAGATGTCACTGGGGAAGAGGGAGAAGGCAAAAAAAGAAAAAGCGGGAGTAATAAGGATAGAAGAAAAGGACCTGAAATTTTCTGGCAAATAATGCATTCTTTCTGTGAGGGAGGGAGTCTATAACAGAGCCCAAGATTTTAGGGAAACATGTTTTCATTTTTGCTGTCACATGTTTGTAAAGTCTACTCAAATTCTCTTCCCCACCCACAAAGTACTGAACACCTGTTGTCAGAATAACACAATTAACAGCTTCAAATTGGTTGTCCCTATGTGAGAACACACTTTGCTTACAGTTTGCTTTGAAAACTTAAGGCAGTACACCCAAAACTGTTAAAAGCACATTAAGCTGAATGCATTTGAGCCTTCAAGCACCTTATGGTCTCAATTCAGCCTTTTGGCATTAACACACCAGTTGCAGGTGTAATCATGCATTTTCTGCACCATTTTCTGTTTCCAAAGGACTTCTACTGTATTTGAGACTTAAGTTAGACCTGAGTGACCTGAGTAAGAATTACTTTAAGGAGGCTGTTTTCTGTAAGACCTTCCTTTACTGCAGGTGTTGGAAGGGGCAAACAAGCCAGACATCATCAGAACAGAAGATGACTCTGGTCCTGACACCTCTAGCACTCACATCAGAAAGTGAAGCCACTGGAAGAGATACTTTGTTCAAGTACTCTTACATCAAAAATTACTCCAGGGGCGGTATAAATTTTCAAACACTGAGAAAAATCTGTAGATACTGTTAACTCTATTCACAGTGGGCACTGTATAACTCACAGAGGTATGGTTAGGATAAAACCCATTTAGTATTTGTGAGCACTGGGCACAGCGCTGACTTCACAGGGAAATAATCCTTTGTTTTCAACATGTGTTTGAAGACTATGCAATGTGTAAAAGAGATGGCAACATACGTAACAAAATACTGAACAGCAGCTCATAGGAAGTCAGATTCCTCCTGAGGGGGAAAGATGACAAACAAAGAACACACATCCCACATATAACTAAAGCTGACTGAGGGATGACTGCAGAAACAAGTCCTATTTTAGCATTTTCTACCGTTAGTTTCCTATTTTTGCAATGCTAATCTGAAGTATTACCTTATTTGAAAATAAGCTATGAACATGACTGTGCAAGCTTCTATTTATTACCACCACACACACAACCAAGTTTTTGCAAGTGAGTATATACAGCATGTGAACAGAATAAAGATAAGGTTTATGAAAACCGCAAAGCATTATGACACACACCACCAAGTATTCAGCAGATACAAATAGCAATGAAATTCTGCACAGGGACTGAAGATGAAGTGGAGACTGAACTAAAATGCGTTTGATAAATAAGCAAGTAATCATGAAATTATATAGTTATTAAAGTTGTGACAGTAAGTCCACCTATTCTGCAGTGACAAAGTGATTTAAAAGAAAATCCCTCAGCAATAAAAAGCATCACTCAACTAGGTTTATGAGAACCCAGGAATATAAATATAAAAGACAGCACTATGCTAAGAAATCTAAAGCATAACAGGATAGGTTATTACATTTTTACAATGAGGGTGGTGAGACACTGGAACAGGTTGCCCAGAGAAGTTGTGGATGCCCCACCAAGTGTTCGAGGACAGGTTGGGTGGAGCCTTGATGAGCCTAATTTAGTGAAAGATGCCCCTGCCCATGGCAGGGGGTTTGTGCTAGATGATCTTTGAAGGCCTGTTCCAACCCAAACCATTCTGTGATCTTATAGGTCAGGGGTCCCCAAACTTTTTAACCAGGGGGCCGACGCGTGGATGCAGTGGCAGGCAGCCATCTGCGGCTGCTTGGTTTCCCCCCCCCAACCCCCGGCGGGGGTGTTTGGTAAATACCAGGGGCCAGATTGAGGACCCTTGGGGGGGGGCATAGTTTGAGGACCCCTGTTATAGGTGAACAAGTCTGAGGGGTGGAAAATACACCAATGAAGACTAGATAATTGCAGGTGCTCTTTGCACTTGCTTCTACAGCCAGAATATGTATACACAGATTAACCACCTATATGTTTTACCTGAGCAAAGGATATCTAAAAGATAATATATTCATGCGTCAAAAGTATGTTTACACAAAAGCCTTGCTTTAACTGGCGTATTTCAGACCCTGTGTTACCATTATATATTCCTAATAATTGTGATAGCTGTGATTTGACACACTGATCAGGTGCATCAAGAGCTTCTGAAATATTTTTCTGACAGAGGAACTTGAGTAACTACTAGGGTAATTCTTGGCTAAAAGACAAACAAATAACAAACAGGACACCCTACATGTGGGCACCATCCCCTACAACTGAGACAGCAGTATGACAAAACCACAGAAATTTTTTTCAGTATTACCGGAGAAAGCAACAAAATTATCTTCCTGTATTAAACTTCAGAAGATGGTGGTTCATAAATTAACCATGAAACTACTAGTTCCTAGGTAACATGTAGTAAAGTTAGGTACATTTGCTTGGGAAACTGTTCTGCATTAGTAAAACACAGCAAAATACTAGCTGAATTTGTTTTATAATAGTTAACAAAATAAGAGTGGATTGGATAAGTTTGCTGCATTTCTCAGATCCTTACCCCAAAATCAGGCTATGTATCTAATGCAGCAGTGCGATGGTCTCTACTACAAATACCCATTTTATCAGCTTTATTTCTGACAGAACTCTATATATAAAGAAATGTATTGTGTACAAAGATCTCATACCTTTTATACCTGCTTGAAACCATCCTGGCGGAGTCCTGAAAGAAACAGAAAAGAAAAACTGATTAACATTTTTCTTGTATTTGTAATTCCAAAATACTTTATCACTCCATAGAAAATTAAGTCTACAGTTAAGAGCGGGAGGCCCATGCCTCAAACAGCTGCTGTACAACTCAGTTTTGCACTATTTTGCTGTCAAGAATAAACAGAATACCAAGATTATTGTCACTGTGTTACTGCTTCTGAACACCAGCTCAGAACTCAATGACAGCTTCTACTTACATCTTAAAACTGCACGCACTTTGTCCTCAAGCATCTGGAACACAAAGCTTACCAGAACAGTACACACCCTGCCACCAAAACACCTTCACTACCACCCCCAATACAGAAACACTTGTACACTTTGATAGCTCTTCATCTACTTGCCAAGAGAAGCAGAGCAAAACTGTTCCAATTCTTTGGCACCACTGCTGTTGTTCTGCACAGAACAAAAACTGCAGCCAGCAGGTAGTCAAGGTTGAGACCCAAATCAATGTATAATTTATCAGCTGGGTCACAATAACTACAAGTATGCTCTTCACCATGCAAACCCTGGTGTTGCAACCCGGCTCACCTCAGTTTCTCTCAGGCTAACTGCACTGGTCTTCTCCTGGCATTTGCTGTTAAGCAGGTAGGCTAGAACTCTGTATGCGGGTGTTTCACCTTGTCGAGCTACAGTAAGTCACTTTTTCAATCATTGCTTTCTAAGCACCTGCAGAGGCTTAATGAATTCTGACTACAAACTTAAAAGAATACTCTGCATGTTCTTTGATTGCTACTTGGAAATTAACTTAAATAGCAAGAAACAGAACACATTTTAAATAAGAGTACAGATTTTAAATACAAGTTCAACAGTGCAAGAGCTATGCATCTGGCCCTTCAAAGATACATATATGAATTAGTTGCAGATTATAAGTTTTATCATATTTTTTCTACCTTAACATAAAGAATTTCATTATTTTCAAATTCCCACAATACTGTAAGATGTTTTCACTAAGGCTACATTTTGTTTGGGGTTTTGGTTGGATTTTTTTTGTTTTGTTTTGTTCTGGTGCCTTGATGTTTGTTTTTTTAAATTTGAAAAAATCCATTACACTTTTATTCTGGCTCTGTAAAGATGGAAATGGAAACAAAAAGGAACAGTGGGGTTATTGTTACACAATCCCTGAAAAAACAACAATGCATTATGTACCAATGAGAAAACCTGAAAGACTATTTGCATCAATAATGCTATGCCTCTAGCTTCCCAACACCAGTCTTAATTTTTCTCTGTGATTAGACATGTTTCAACGAGTAAAAGGTGGCTCAGATTAGACAGTCCACAAATATTTTTAGGATGTTGTAAGAACATGAACCAATTATTTTATTAGTCATAGACAAAACTCCCCCGAGCATCAGCAAATATTAGGTAAAAAGTCAGGAAAGACTATTTAAGGAGTTAATGAACCAAACAATTGCCTTTACTGTAAAAAATAATAGCAAAGCACAAAATTCTGTCTATTCATGACACTAACTGCAGACAAAGGAATAAATGAGTTTGCAAAATAAGATGCAAGAGAAATTCCATCCACACTGAAAATCCTACTAAACATTACACTATCTTCACTGATCAGTGCATTAATGTCTTTGTAAGTAAACAAGTTAAAAAATAGGATTAGAAATATATTATTTTATTACAGAAAATAACGTTGACAAAAATATTTGTATTACAGAAACAAAACTTGATCTTGAAGTGCATTTTATTTTACGAAGCATTTTCAACTCCTGTAATATGTGCCACACTTTCCCTAATATATGCAGAAGAACAATATTCAACAAAGTTAGGCCATGGGAATTAAAGAAACCCAGAGTGGTATAAAACTGCTGGTTTAACACTGACAACTTTTATCATTGAAGACAGCATCTGAAAAGTAGCAATTCACAGCTATGAAACAACCTAATTTCACCTCTAAAAGGGCAAGGAAACATGACTTTAAATAGTACCAATGCCATTTTGGAAGTTTGTTGTCTTTGAAAGGTCATTGGCACTAGTGGGAGGTTTCTGAGGACTGGAAGGAAGTAAATGTCACTCCCGTCTTCAAGAAGGAAGATCCAGGGAACTACAGGCCAGTCCTTACCTCAGTCCCTGAGCAGGTGATAGAAGCAGCCCTGAAGGACAAGAAGGTGAAATCAGCATGGATATATGAAGGGAAATCATGCCTGACTGACCTGACAGCCTTTGACAACCAGATGGCTGGCTCAGAGGATGAAGGCAGAGCAGACTATGCTTATCCCAATTTTAGCAAGGCTTTCAACACCTTCCCACATAACATGTTTAGGCAAACTGCTGAAATATGGGCCAACTACGTAGACTGCAAGGTGCAATAAAAAGTGACTGGACTTCTGGGCCCAAAGGGTTATGAACAGCAGCACAAAGTCCAGCTGGACGCCAGTCACTTAGCAGGGGTTGATACAGGGGTCAGTACTGTTTATTGTCTTCATTAATGATCTGAATGATGGGACAAAGTGCATCCTCAGCAAGTTTGCAGACTACACAAAACGCGGATGAGCAGTTAATAATATATCAGGTAGCTACGCTGCCATGCAGAGGGACACTGACAGGCTGGGAAACAGGCTAACAGAAACCACATGAAGTTCAAAAAAAAAAAAAAGAAAAAAAAAAGGAAATGGAAATTCATTCTTACACCTAGGGAGGAATAATCCCAAGCACCAGCACATGCTGTGGACCAGCTGGAAAGCTGTCGTGCAGAAAAGGACCTGAGGGTCCTGGTGGACACCAAGCTGAACATGAGCCATCAATGTGCCCTTGCAGCAAAGAAGGCCTATGGCATCCTCAGGAAGCATTACCAGCAGGTCAAGGGAGGTGATCCTTCCCCTCTGCTCAGCCCTGATAGGACCACAGCTGGAATGCTGGGTCCAGTTCTGGGCTTCTCAGTATGAGAAAGATATACTGGAGAGACGCCAGTACAGGGTCACACAGACGATTAAGGCTTTGGAGCATCTGACACCTGAGAAGTTGGAATGTTCAGCCTAGAAGACAATGCTCAGGAGGTATCTTGCCAATATGTATAAACACCTGATAGGGTAAAGACGATGGGAGGCATACTCTACTGCGCCCCGAGAAAGGATAAGAAGCAATGTACAGAAACCAAAATACTGGAAATTCAGCTTAAAACATAAGAAAATACTTTCTTACTGTAAGATTAAACACTGGAGCAGGCTGCTTAGAGAGATTATGGAGTTTCTATTCACAGAGATAATAAAAACCCAACTGGCCACAGTACTGAGCAATTTGCTATAGCTGACACTGCTGTCTGCAAGGGTTAGACCAGACACTTCCTGAGATCCCTTCCAGCCTTAATGATTCTGAGCTTCTGCTCTGCTCGTCTGACTGTTCCACCTGCTTCTGAGAATTCTTCTCTCCGCTTAGTGAATTTAAGTGAACACATACCTAACATCTGGCAGCTTCAGAGGATTTCATTCTGCCCCCTATTATTGCTATCTAGGCACTTGCCTATCTGAACTTTTACATAGAGGACTGTAATGGCCTGGTTTTTCACCTTTAAGACAGTCAGCAATGACTGAGAAGGTGACTTGACTCTGATGTATGTGAAGAGATTCAAACAGCTTCATCTAATACATTAAGATACATATTCTCTATATATGAAAACTGAAATGCTGTATCAGTAATATCAGTCACAGCTCCTGGTGGTGATGATCTCAGAAACATCCTAGTTGTCCCATTAGCCACAGACAAGTGGTTCAACTCTTTTTAAGCTCGGATAGAGAAAGACACACACATAGGTGAGTGGGTCAAAATTCTGCCTGTCTGTAGATACAACTCTTGCCAATAAGGTAGGAACTCGGGGCTCTAAACTTCCTCACCTCTTATTTTTCAAACAGCTTTTTCAGGAAAATACTGAAGCCTTGAGGCTATGGCCATGCTTCCAGGTGAATGTAAGCCTCTGCTTACGGTGAAAGGCAGAATTCACAAGAAAGGGAGAATTTGCACGTGACACTGCAGTCTAGTGAAGTGCATGTACCCTTGTACAAAGAAACCTCTGGATCTTGGATGTTTGTTTTCTACTTTAGACACCAAAGGGATGCAATGCATGCATCATATACCTTTAAATTTGCTAAGGCTTTTTCATATAGTAAATGTAAATATAAGCTGTAAAGCAATCTATGTACATAGACTTGTACATCTACCTCAACAGGAGACTTTCTGAGTAGTACTGCCAAACTTTTAGAAAAGAAAGCCAGGAAAGCAAACAAATGCTCAGAGACAAAGTACATGGCAAATATTCTCATTTGCTACAAACAACGGCTGTTAAAACTAACACACACCAATTAACCACCCCTTTGTAACAGGTATTTCTACAGTGAGTATTAGTGATTTTCATTTTTGTAGTTAAAACTAAGAACAAAGTTAAATACCCATCTGATGCATAAAAACAATTTTCTGTGATAACCAAATTAATACTGCAGATTTGGAAAATTGTGACTTTTTTATTTTGGAATCCCTAATTTAAATGCAAACTAATAATTCTTAAAGGTGATAATGCAAGCACCAGGGAAATATCGGTCCTCGTTATATTTTATTTATCCAAAAGTTGCTGGGAACAGGAATATATATATAGTTATACTATAAACAGCATTATACATCTATTAATAAAAAATTGAATCTAACCTTTCAAACTATTCAAAAGCTCTTAAAATGAGGCAAATATCTCTGATCATTTAAGATCTTGTCTTCTCCACCACTTTTGGAGAAGAGACACTTGGCATAAAATGAAGAAGGGAAAGAAGAAAGGAGGGAGACCCCTGTCCTGCAAAGAATTAACCTAATAGCAGACGATTAGGCATGTATATGTAAACACTAACTTATAAAACTTGCATATATATTCTTTAATATTTTTAAACTTTTGAGTTTTAATCATGTTTAAAATATCTAGTCATTACTGTAAAAAAATGAATGATTTGTCAAAAAAATTGTTTATGAGCAATGGGGAGATGAGTTTACTTGAATATCTCTCTTTAAAAAATTCTCTTTACCGTCTGTGGAAATCTTGAATGGAAAAGCAATCAGTAAAGGAGTAACATAACGATTATGCTAATGGTTTCCTTCATACCAGTGAAAAAATATTGCTGCCAAAGACATCTAACAACATCAGTTTTTCATCCAGGGTTGAAATCAAACACTCATTTCAATACAGTATTTGAAACAGCTTTAAAATTACTTCTACTTCTTGAACATGATCTCTGGCAGCCTGCATTACCTTTTAGCAGCATATACTACTGCTAATAAATTATATAATCAAGTAGTCTTGCTCTTGCTCCATCTCAAGTGGGAGTTCAAGAACACCACAGACTGACATACATGAGCATTGCTCCAGAAAACTGGTCATGCTCCCTTTTCGTCATGTCTACAAAAGTGCTTGTGCAGCCATGTATTAATGCACACTGTGTGATCTAAGTGAAAATAACCAAGGAAAAAAAGATTTGTCTCATTCCATGAGCTCCTTCATCTGATCCACCACACAGCCTCACTCACACACACACACACACCCTTGCTGCACAAAAAAAAGAGTATGTGTAAGGGCAGAAAAGGCAGCTGAGACCATTTCCATTAGTGAAACCATTTACTGCCAATTACACTTCTGTCAAACTAAGACGTAAGCAACCTTGCTAACTCCCCCTCTCTGCTCCTGACTCTTGGTATTTCATCTGGCCAATACAGAGATTACATAAACAAGCTGATCATCAGGCTTTAAATAAATAGAGTTGTCTGTGTTTACAAGTGTCCGACAAAGACTTCCAGATGTTAAACCAACCCCAGCATTACAAATTGCTATAGTTAAAATGCACTAAAACCCACTCTTTTTGAATCATGTGCAAACTCTGGAGTCAGCTGGACTATGAAAATGGTTCACATGAATCCCTTGAAAGACTAATTAAAAGTTGTGCAAACAATTAATGCAAATCACCTCGATCTAACAAGACTATTACGTTTGCTGGTGTATATATACATATACTGGCATGCAGAATACATGCAGTGTTTTAGAATTTGACTACACACTAGTGTAAATTATGATACATAGTAATATTCCTGCAACATGCAAGGTTAAATTTTGAATGAAAGTAGGACATCAAAACAATCTATCTTTTTATATGCAATCCAAATATGGGCTTCCTACACAATCTTCAAGATGTGAGTAAATAACAAGTTCACTGCATGGAGGATGGAGGCCTGTTGTTGGGGTTTCTTGCTTTTTCAATGTATTAAGGAACAGGTAGATTCTACCTCCACACAGCCGATCAAGTTAGCTCCAATCTCCTTCATGAGTCACATCTTGATTAACTACATCTACTTTCTTCTTACATCCAATACAACTTTACATTGCCATTTCCTTGGAAACAGCAGTTTTATCTTCTGCAATGCAGACAAAATTTCACTCAGATATTGAAGTGAGATAAAATCTGAATGCTTGACAACCGAAAGGCAATCTGATCCCAATACAAGCCAGGAATTACTGGAGATGTAAAAAGTAGGGGAAAGAAAAGTTAAATACACTTCTTCCCTCTCCCACCAAAATTCCCCAAAAGCATCTCTCAGAGCAAGAGAGTCACAGAGATACCATTTACCTTCCATTCCTGAATCTAAACCCCTTGAAAATTTCTAGAGATGTTTTTCATGGAATGCAACACAAATTCAACTTTGAATGGAAACGCTTTCACCACTGGGAGGAGGGGAATCTCCATTCATTATTTCCATAGGAACCATTCTTTCCAGAAGCAGTCTAAGGTGCTTTCAGTAAGCTTAAAGCAGCAATTATATCACTCAACTACTTGCACTCTTTGTAGCTGTGCACCTTATAGATCTCTGCTTGGACAGAATACTTGTACATACAAAACCATCCCAGGCTCCTTTCCCTCCCCTTATTCTCCTAGCTGCCCATTTTACAACTATTTCCGAGATTAATTACATTTTATTTTTTCCTGGTGTGGATTTCCTAGGGATGACCTTAAACACTCGTTACTCACCCAATAAATCTCTTTTATAAGCAGTCATTCTAAAAATGTGCTTCTATTTCTAAAACTGTTAAGAAAGCATGAAGTTATCACCACCTATTAATCAGTTACAAAAAGTGAAACACCAACCTGGTAAGATTAAACAAAAACAAAAGCTGACCTACTGTTCTTAAATAGCCTGACAAAATTTTTCATATTTTGATCTTCCTTGGATTTGTACTCTGGCAAGTTGGAACCAACACATTTTAGAAAAGCCTCGTTTAATTTGCATCCAACTGATCTTTTAAAAATGTGCCATAATGAATAACACAGAATAAAACTTTGAGCAGGAAAAAGATATTCCTATATTCTGGACGTTACAATGAAATTGCCAGAACTGTTTGATACTGTGGCACCCAGATAATCAATTCCAGATCAGCAATTCAGAACAACCTCTTCCATGTGAAGCAGCTGATGTAGACAAGCAAGACCTAAAAGAAAATTCATAGGGGAAAAGGAAGATACAGTTTCTTTACCTGTGAAAGAGAGGAAACTTAAGGTTAATATACCCACTGGTCCCAGACTTCCGAAATACTGGGTGAGGCAGGCACTTACAAAAGCTGAAAGGCAATGGCGTTATGGTCTATACAAGGATGATGCTTTCTTTAGGAAGGAAGCCATTAGAGAAAATATAAACAAATTCAGTAAAGTACATTAATCTGTTAGAGTACCTGCCTATACTGAGAGAGACACAGACACACAGACTGACCAACCGACCTCTCCAGACATAGCGTAACCTTAAAATAAATTAGGACAGCACAAGTCACTAGTTCTCCTAGACTGACTTTGAATTTCCCGGGCCTTCCCCACTGCAGCCCACATGAAATCCATGTATCTTGAACAGGTTCCAGGTGGCCTCTTCTACCTCTTGTCTATGCAACCCTTTGGGGAGAGATGCTATTAAACTTCTCTTTTTAAAAGGGAAATATGAAAGCATGTCATTCTCTGTGACGTGTGTGTGTTTCTGGACTGTGGATGAATGACGTCCTAGGTGAAAACACTGCAGTTCTCTTTACCTGACAGAGAGAGCCTCAGTGAAGTACTGCTCATCTAAGACACGCATCTGCACAGCCTGTTCATATGCTGGTTTGCTTTTCTAGGAATCGGGAGCAACAAAGACAACCATGCAAAAAATGCTTCTCCCCAAAATCTGCCAAGGTCCAGCCTCAGCTCTGGCTCAGCAGTGGCCTTATCTGGCTCCTGAAGAGTCACTCAAATGTTCTTAAGTGCAGCCTGCCTGGGCCCCACACCCCACAGACACAGGCATGCCCCTTTCTGAGCCCAGCTGAGGGGGAAGCATGGTTCAAAGGCACCCGAGGGCCTGGAAAAAGAGCCAGCCAGGCTGCAGCATGAGCTTGAACATCTCAGTCTGCCACAAATAATGTTCATTCTATCCTGACCTACTGATACATATTTGCACCATGTTCCCAAAAGTATTCTGTATTACACACATTATCTGTCTCTAATTACTTCACAGGATAAAGTCCAACTATTCCAGCTATTAAGTACCTGTCCAATTGTAAAGAAAAAAAATTAAATATGTTAGTACACCAATTATCAAACTGTGACACAATTTTCGGTCAGACTCACTTCATGTCATGGTAACAAAACTTAAAACTCTTAACGCAAAGTTTTTTATCTGCCCTTACATAATTCCACAGTTACAATTGTATGAACGTTTTGTATGAAGAAAAACTCATTAAAATATTAAGTTGTTGGTTCTTTGCCTAAAACCCAGTATGAACTAAATCTAATGCCTAACTTTTTGGGCTACTTCTTGGCCAATATGGTTTAAAAATCCATTTGTATTTTTATACAAACAAATGGAGAATTGGAAAGTTTATTAGTTCTTATTCTTCACCAGTATCTCTTGATCAGCTTTGAAATGGATGTGAATGACACAATCACAGAATGGTTAATGTTGAAAGGGACACTGTATTTTTATTACATGTATTACATACTTTATTTTTACGTAATATCTTCTCTTAGATTGTAGCATACTGTTTATAAATCAACATGAAAACAGTCATGAGATTAAAGTAAGGCTATAGTATGCTTACAGTGCTCTAGGTTACAAAATTACCTATAACTTGTGAAGTGAAATAAACCAAATTATTTATTACAGATGAAATTTGCTCAGAAAAAGGAGACACCAACATGAAAGAAAATGAAAGCAATACAGTGAAAATATTATTTCTACCTAGTGATCAGCCTAGGTAGTAAGCTGAATCCCAAAGGAGTGGGGGGTGGGATGGGTGGGGGGGTGGAGAAACAAATAGTTTTGGGAAAACAAATTTCAGTCAGGGAAAAGTTACATGTCCTTAATTCTGTTCACTTACTTAAGTGAACTTTGTTTTACAGTCTCATCTACTATCTTTAATTAATATGGATTTCAAACAAGAAATAAAACAGACATGCTAAAACGCCTGGGTGCAAGTGATATGTATTATTCCTGTGAAGCCAAAAGACTCATGACTCATCTCCCTGTTTACATAGAGCCAGAAGGCCACAGAGAAACACTGCAAGAATGTCTAGGGAATCAAATCAGACGTCTAACAGGAAAGTAAGTATCCTCAATTCCTACCTGTGAAGAAATCTATCAAGGGCATCAGGTGAGAAGAAAAAACCTAAAGAAATACCTGCAGGCGAGACAAGTAACTCCTAAGGAAGTCAAGTGTCATCAAGAAGAAAACAGCTCCCAAAAATAAGGAAACCAAAAATACTGACTAAAATACATGAACAGATATTTTTCTTTCTTCATTATTCTCCACTTCTATACCCAAGGAATATCTGACAACAAAGAGCCAGACCAAGAGTTCAGGGTAAGCAATTAGGCACTCAGAATAAAAGGCTATGAAGGAGCTGATTAGATGAGGCCATCAAAGCCTGACTAGATCTCAGGTGACTCACTGACAGAGCACAGCTGCAAAAACAATCAGAAAGACTGATCATACCCAACATATGACCTTCATGGATCAGTGTAGAATAGTCATAAACTAGAAAAGTAGGCTTCCTAAAATTCCCTGAAAATAAAGAGAGCTTGAAAATATTTGCACAAAGCTCCCAAATTCAATGTGTCTGTCAGTCATTTTAAAAAAGATAATCAGTATGTCACTAGAAACTTGAGGAACAGTTTCAACACATAAGGAGAAAGCACGGGATCTAAACCACACAACTTGATGCTGAAACAGGACAGCATTTTGAAAAATGTAGAATTCAGATAGACATAAACCTTTACAGCTCTGAGAAATTAAGAGAGTAGTGTCAGTTCTTAAGGGTCTTTCCCAACCTAAATGATTCTAGGATTTCAAGTCACAGAAGGAGCTAAGTCACAATATAAAACTCACAGTAGAGGTGATGACAGTCAAAATACAAACAGAATCTGCTGAAGTACTTTATAGCAAGTGTTAATATGAAATCCTGCATGGAGCTACACGCATAGCCCCTGCACACCACACTACCCTGTGTCCAGACATACAGAAAGACAAAATCCAATTTCCCAGAATTATTTTCCATGAGATTTGTCTCACATCTTACAAAGCAGTATAAACTTTTTCAACCTCTCCTTAGACTGCTGAGTTGCTTGTTGACTTGTCTACACAGTGGTTTGCACACTATGTACCAGAAACACAACTAGTGGTAAAATCAGCTTCTTCAGTGGAACCAATTTAAAACGATGAACCATCCTGCCCACCTCTGCCAGGTGCTGGTTTTAAGTAAAGAAGAGAGGCCCTTGTCGGTGAGTTTACCAGCAGAATGGACTTGACAGCTTCTACTAACAAATAAACGGAGGCTGAAAAGCCAGAGACTACTCTACAGCTCCAAAACCAGGTGACACAGTCACCACATCCATACTCCAAGTACTTGATGAGGTCTCCTCCATGTCCCATGTGGTGTCCCTAAGAAATAAAAATCTCTACGTTCCCCCCACCCCACCACGAGTCAAAAGTACATGAAACAACACAAAGACTGAACTACAGACCAAAGCGGCTTTTTCATAGCGTGAAACCTAGGTCTGTGTTACACAGCCCAGCGTGTTAAGGGCATGCAGTTGTTTCTGACCTAGCAAAGGCTAGTAGTGCCCTCATAGCCAAACCTGGGGCTGTGATGTTCATGCTACATGTGAGGAATGCTTCCTGGCACATTACTCCTCAGACAGTCCCCAGGTATGATACAGGAGAGCACTAGGCAGCATGAACCAAAATCATACCAGAAAACCTTACTAATGATTAAACCACAGACTCTACTAGCAGTGCAGCAGCTGAGCTCACGCCCAGGTCTTGCTGTCTTTAACAGTATAAACTTAGTCAGACTGGTTCCACCAAACAACTCTGAATTCTGGATTACTCCTCCCTCCTGAGCCATCACATTAATTACACCAGACTACAAGGCTGTAGAAAGCAGGCTCCCCCCGCCCCCCCCAGTCCTCACACCACTGTGGAACTGCAATATGCACCTTCTAAACACATCTCAGTAACGACCACTATGATATTCTCTAACTTAGTATGAATAACACAAATGCATGATCCATGTTATAAATATGTTTGACAACTACTGCTGTGTATTTCTGCAGAGCTGTATAAATTTCTGCTCATCCTTCTGCAACAGTGAGCAAGTTGTCTCCCCTCTCCACCTTGCACAAAGACATTCAGCAGGAATCCCCTTTGGTCCGCTGTAGATTCTTGCAGAAAACCATCCTCCCTCTCTGTACACACTCCACAAGTACTTCTAACTTCGTTACCTAGGCTTCGGACTTGTTCCTGGCATGAGAGCAGTATTAACTTAAATTGACCCTCTAGAACAGAAAAGCAAAACAGTGCAGGAATCAGGAGTATTACCATACCTTACAGAAGCTTTTGATATTAGTCAGGCTGTGTCACCTATTTGTACAAGCAGATATGGCAGGAAGCCCTTTTTTCAACAACTTTGTATTTACCTGAGCACTATTCTTCCCACAGAAACCTCAGCTACAGTGTACCATTATACTCTAAAGGATCACATTTTTCCCCCAAGAAATTTTAATATAAAACTGGGAGGAGGTACCCACTTAGAAGTCATCATTTTGGACAGCTGAACAGAATTTCCATATTAACTCTTTCAGAGGTAAAAAAATCTTCTCAAACCAGCATTCAGTTAGCTGAGTTAAAAAGGGATGCTAGTCAAAAAAAGAAAGCATGTGGGAAAGAAAATTAATTCCTTCACATGAGGCCCCTGCTGACTGCTCAAAACATTAGTTGGGAATCTGAGAAACTGCTTTGTATTCCTTATGGCCATATAAAGGCTCCAAAACAGTAACACCAGGTAACGTACCAACTTATGCAATTTGTGGAGCCTAGCTTCATGAACTCAACAGTGAAAGAAACAAACGGCACAATGATAAAAGAAGTGCCTGCTCATAGAGGCTGAGTACACAGCAGCACCTGCAGATAAGAAAAAAAGAAAAGTAAACAAATCCTTCCCCAAATAAAAACTTAATGGAAGGATCACAACTGAGCTTGAGAGAAACTACAAGGAAGAAATCATAACTTACACACTTTGCTTCCAACTTGGTCTGCACAAGGATTTTGAAAGTACCTGAAGAGGAGGCTGTGCTGAAACCCCTGCAGTTCTTAGGCACAACTGTGAATCTAAAGCAGGAAGTAAGAAGCCTCCACACCACCTTGCCTTCACACATACAGGCTTAATTCAGTTTTAGTTTTCATGCAGGTCCTGTGATGAATAGTTATACACTTGTATAGGCACATAAACTCAAGTATTCAATTATAAGAAACTTCATGGGTACATTGAACTTAATTTACCAGGAGTGAAATGCATTCCTGAAACAAATTTAAAGCTTAAACCACTTATCCACTAAATTTAACAGCTGTGTTCATTGAAGTTTATGTTCATCATTTTGTATTTCTTTCTAAGAAAAGCAAAGCTTGTTTGTCAAAAGTAATCAAATTTATGCTGACAATGATCAGGCACTGAACACAAATTATGCCTTCCACAAACAGAAGTATTTCTCTTTTCGATCAGATGTTATGAAGACAAATATTGATCACCATGTATTAGTATTTCCCTACAAGAGCGAAGTCAGATGACTAAGTAGGGATGCCCAAACTGCATCCTCAAGGCCACAATATCACCAACCAAACAGCCTCATCTGGCTCACAGCCAGGTTACAGTTACCCACTTTCCCTTCAGTCTCACATTAGTAACTGCTAGCTCTCCACTTCCTGACTTCTCAGGGGCAAAGAGGACGGCGATTTCACTTGTAAGCACTTTCTGAAAGCAGCAGTATTAGGTAGTGCACACACAATATAGTTGAATCAGATTTGCTGAGCATTGTGCAGATCCTTTGGGAATGTAAAACCCACTGAACATGCATGGATCAGCAGCACTACACATAGGCACACATATACTAAATTTGTTCACATGAGAGAAGAGGATGACTTTGGCAGAGAAACCTGTGCTGCTACATCTATTACACAGCCCATTCTGCTGAGAAATCCACACTCCACTGTTTCAAAACTCAGTTTCTATTTTAACAACAAAATAAAGCAAACTAAAACACACACACAATTTAGCTAAAAACTAGCAATCTCGTTTTTGCACAATTCATTCAGTGTCTTTAAAGCCTCCAGTTATACCAGACAAGACCACCATGCAACGTTATTACTCCTAAACTCAGAGAAGTTACCTTACAGATTAGAGTTACTGCACGGGGTGGGTTTTTTTTCATCTCCAACAATACTGACAAAAAGCATTTGAAGAAAATTAAGACTGCACCTCATCCAATTCAGAATGGGTCAGAACACTGTTGACTTCTGCAACTTCCATTCAAATTCTTGCAGCCACATGCATCACGACACTGCCTTTCCTGACATCACCATGCAATGCATTTTCCCACAAGATCTCTTAGGTGGAACACAAAGAATAGTACTCCGTGAGTAGTGTTCAGTATTTTGTTTTTCTTTATTTTTCAAAAAGGGGCCACCATGCCTTATTTACTACCATTAACACACTCAAACTGCTCTGAATGCATGCCCATATTGCTAGAAACTACGTGATGGTCTGATGATACGTGATCATGGGAAGATGGAACTCCTGTGTTCCTGTTTTCCTTATACACATCACAGGAATAATTTGGGTCTCCCAGACCATACCAATCATGGCAGTTAAACATCTGAAGCACCCAGTTCAAGTCATGAACTATACAGGGCAGCAAATTCCCTGCAACTAATCTCACTTACTTTAAAAACGCTGCACACACAAGATTGACTTCAGATGCAAAAATATTTTAAAAACTAAGTGTTGTTTTAATATTTAAACAACACTAAATTTGAATACTTTTTAACCCATTTTTATGGGAACATCTGTAGACATACAGTAAGATTTCCTCACAACTCTTTCTATTGCATTCACTACTATTGCTTAAGTGCTTTGCAAATACTGTTTTCATACCATCTGTGTGAAGTGGATCATGTTCTTAATCTGCAAATAGAAAACCTAAGATGAACATTATCTGGTAATTAGCTGTCAGATACAGGAGTCCCACAATCTGATTTAGCAGAATCACATACAACTTCATATACTCAAACACAGCTCCTCCTAATTTACATATTTCTGTATTTTACTCACATTTTATTTACTCACTTTTTTATAGAATACCAATGTTAAAACCACATTATTATGTGAAATAATCCTTGGCCTAACATCTGAAGAAATACAGTATAGAAAATAAAACATATGCCTTAGCACATTTGGGCATGCCCTGTAGCACAACTGCATTTTCTCTACAGACAGAAGTTAATATCAAGTAACACCATGGCAATATACTTATAAAAGATGAATTACTACTCTTGAATGTATGCACACAGTTCTACTTCGCAAGAACTACATGAAACCTAGATGCAAAACATCTTTGAAAAGCTGTGGTCAGGTATGACTAGATATGAGTTATCATTACTGCATACTTTGGATAATGAGTGTAATTGCAAACTGATGCTGTATGACATTACACTGCTGCACAAAATAAAAAGCCAGGAAATGCAAAATAGACACGTATAAACTGCAGTGCGAGTTGAGAAGCTTATTTGGCAGCATAGTCTTGGCAGAGATTCACGTACAAAACTCTGGGGAAGCTTGTGTCAAACAGGTTTTCAGCTGTGTTTCCTAACATAGATGCACGTAATACTTCAGCTCTCTGCATTCATCGCAGTTTGTCACACAGCTAAGAAGTCACTACAGACTTTTACTCCCTAACTTTATTTACCGCTTTCAGCATAGCTTACAAGGTGCCTCTATCAAACATTTACAGCTTTCTAACACTGCCATATCTCACTGCTTAAAAAAATTTCAACATGTTGGATCACATCGAAAGCAAAGAATGGTATTTAAGCAATCAGAACTGTATCAGAGCACTTCTGTGGGATTCTCTTTTGACTGCATTCCTTTTAGAAACCGCCTGCAATGTTCTGGTAAGATACTGAGCTTTTTTAGAACAAAAGGTTAAAAAAGATCAAATGTGGTTTTCCTTCAATTTCCATAGGCTCTTGAATGACTTGCAACTAAACACTTAAGTCATAACTAAATGGTCACACTAATAAACCAAGATTAGATGATTTCACCAGCCACCTAACCTATTCATCACTGAAGTTAATTATGATAAACCCAACCTGCTGTGGCATGTTTTTATAATTACATCATCAGATGAGTGCTAATTATGTAAAAATTTCATCCTATTCTCACCTCCAATTAACAAGGATTCTTTCAAAGATACTGGGTAATTTGTACACTAAAACAGAATGACTATCCAAGCTTCTATCACAAGCTAATCCCTTGCAGAGAACAAAAACCTGCATTGCTGTTACAGAGAAGAGTGTGAGGAATCAAAGACATGGAAATACTACTGTGTATGCAAGTCAGTGTTGAGAGTTGAAAACTAGAGTAACTTATCCTTTTGTGGCATTGGATTAACAGCTCCACAGAAATTTGGTACTAGGGACAAACTTTAGCCTTCTAACACACATAATTTGAATTTACACTACATGTTGTATCATATTCTTGAAGTAAAGACAAGGTTCAGTGCTACAAATGAAGTGACATTCTTTGTCTAGCAAATCTGTCTAGTGTTGACAACTGTGATTCAGTGTGGAAGTTTAACTGCCTCAAATGTATCTTCACAAGTTGCATCTTGTATAAAATAATTTGGATTCATAAATAATTCTCACAATAATTTAAGATTCAGCATCTTAATTTCTTTAATTTCTTGTTGCTGCACAATCTAAAAGCAATAAAGGGACTCCAAGAAACGCCCATCACAATTGCATACACAAAACAAATTAACAGCTGGAACAAAATGATCGCAACTTCTACCTAGAGTGAAGGGCCTTGAATGAGGCCCTAAGCTTTGCAGCAGTATATCATACGCAATCAGGTACAGCGTAACTGTGTGGCTTAACAAAAAGAGTGAATCATGTCTCCTACTAGAATCACAGACTTCAGAATGCTTAAGAAGCAAAATTCCCTTACTAGTTTCATGCCAGCAATATAAATTCAAAAGCAAGTTTCTAGCAGATGACCATAGAGAGACCTTCGGCAGTGATTTCAGACACAAAAGGTATTGGTAACTGTGATAGTTATGATCCGCGGTTTCTTAACTTGGAATTACGAAATACACTGGGAAAATTTTGCTTGTGTGACAACCATAAAGATCAGCATTCCCTTTTTACAGCAGGATACTCTAAATCATTCTCGTTTTTACAAACAAGAACATTTCAACCTTTCACTTGAAGGATTCAGATTACTTATTTCAGAAAGGTTGAACCTCATTACCTAAGTGATTCAGAGCTTCCCCTTTTCACACTCACAGGCCCAAAAATTGGTATCTCATACTCTCCCTAATTGATTTCCAAGTAATGTTAATAGCAAAAAATCATTCTGGTATGCTTGGTCCAAGTTTGCCAGGAAGAGGAAAGGATTCAGCCCATGTAAGTTTAGATGCCTGCACCTGATGTAGTGAGACCCCTTTTGTCATCAGTGGGGAGAAAAACACATCTAGAACACATTAAACCCTACCCCCATGCCAATGTCAAAAATCACTCTGAAGATCTCAAATATTGCATTGGTTCTTGGTTCTTTTGCCAATACATATTTACTGAACTATTCCCATACCTCACACTTAAATGTCAAACTGGTCGTAACTGATTAATTTTTTTGCAGTGTGTTCGTACACTGCACAGCAAAACTAGTGTTCACAGACACTACATCATTTGAAATAAAATGCAAGCAGAAAGGAACCAAAGGTAACTATGAAGCAAAGGATTTCAAACTCCTTCCAAGGTACTGAGAACAACAGTTCTGTGTGATTACAGCACAGTTTCCAGAAAAACAGCCAGTTGTGATTTGAAGGTTTAAAGTGATGGAGGACCTGCACACGTCTCCTCCACGGCAAAGCTTTATGTTGGCTTTGGATTAATCTTCTCAGCCTTCCCAATTTATTCTCCAATGTTTTGAGGACACCATAAAGTAGCAGAGATACCACAACATCCTGCCATGCTCAGATATTGCTTCTATAATGACACGGAAGTTATGTTAACCCTACTGCCACAGGTATACACCAAGAAGGGCACATTTGTGTTTCTCGTCTCCTAAAATACTCTCCAAACAACTCAATTCAGGGAAGCAGGTGACCATGATATCACCACAACCTGAATGCTTTAATATAAAGCAGAGGCCTCGCATATGGTTGGGCATTTTTTGAGCATTAGCACAACAGTATGTAGTATATATAGTATGTAGTGCTATACAATAGTAGCATTTTTCCATGCTCTAGAACTCAGCAAGTCTTCTAAAAGATTTAAAAAAAAATCATCAGTAAACTAATTGTTTTTTCAGCCAAATCTTGTAGGGGGGGTTGATGCAAGTTATCTTTATATTGCGTACATATTAGCACCTTCTTCAATTAAGAAAAGATAAAATGTCCGTCACCCTGAAGATAGTATCATTGCTGCCCAACTGCAAGACAGACATTGATGTCAAATAGTTTTACGTTGTTTTCGATTTTACCATCTCTGTTAAGAAAAAGCTATTATTTATGTATTTGCCAGACTCCACTTATTCCTTATTAAAGTAGTAACTTTAAAGTACAAACTTTTAACTATGCTTGTCCTTAGCATTACAAATTTTAGCTAATGAGTTCTAATCTTCATTACACATAACTTACCACTGTCAGACTAAATCCCTGTACACATCAACGAGCAGTCCACAGCACTGTGACTCACAAGCTGAGAGCCACTGAATTGCAACACTAAAAATAGGAGGAAAATCAAGCACGGAAGTCAGAGCCAGACGTAACACTTCTATTTGGGAGTGGATTTAGTGTTGACTCACCTGGTGGGGTATGGCTTTACACACTATCTTTTGCTAAAGTTAAGTAACACTGTAATTGTTTTTCAATGTTTGTAATGTTGCTAGACCTATCTTCCTTATTTTCAATATAAAATAATTGAGAAGCCCATTTCAGCCAAATAGTTCTGCTTCAAGGAAAATGCTCTCAGGTCTGGTATATTTTTTAAATCTATTCTTAAACAAATCTCCTATCTCTGTGCTTTGCATCAAGGACTTTAAATTCAGCCAGAGTTTTAAAACAATGTGTATTTCACCCATGAGAACAGCAACATCTGACAATATCAAAATACAACTGAAAGATCAGTTTAAGGATTGGAAATAAAACCAGTGTTCAGCAACGTATTTGCCCATCAAACATGAAGTCAGTATTAACCTTTCTTGTTTACCACAGCCCCAGTAATTATGTATTTACAAATTTCATAAAATAACAGAATGGACAAATCAGTGAAAACATCTAACACTAAAGCAACGTATTTATTCTGCTTAGTAGACAGAATAAATATTGGTCAATGGCAACTAGAATTGACTGAATTCTTAGATCTAAAACATAAACTCTACTTTTAGCAACAGAATTAGGCTTAATTTGCACAGAGTAGAACCAAAAGGGAACTAAGTCATCGAAGATGAAATAACACTGCTGTCAAATTCTGTTCAAATTGGGTAAGCTGTAAGTCTTCCAATAAAAAGCAAGTTGACAACTGCCAGTAATAAACTGATTAAGTCTCACAGCAGCTACAACTTTCTAAGGTTCCATCTGTTCTGTACATGTGCCACCCTGGGTCTTTGCCAGATCTGAGGCCTGGGATTCTCTTCTGTATTGTCAGTGACAGGACGCCCCCGCTGTGCTCTGTCAACAAAGTAGTAGTGCCTGTTTGAATACCGAGGTGACAAATTTGGAACTGTGTATGATACAATTAATACAGACAGCCTAGTAAATAGTAACTGAGATTTCTGGTCAAGAATAGAAAATATGGATTAAAAAACGGGGCATGGGAATACAGCCAAAGCATTATGTAGTAATACCACTAGGGCAAACAGTGACAACTTTTGGAATATTTGCTGAAGAAGTGAAAAGAGTGAATACTATAAGGAAGAGCCTAACAAACGACTTGGAAAAAGCGTAAAAACATTTCAGAATGAGGAATCCTGCCAAAGAATCTGCACAAAGACAATAGATCAGGTTATACAAGGCATACTTTGAGAAGACAGTCTCTCTGCAGAAATATTTTTGTTGGTGTTCACCATGCAAAAGCATGGTAAGGGTCTCATATCAGAACATTTCTTCATGGAAGACTCAAAGAATCTGCTTCAAACGGAAGTGCTGGTAGAACTTAAAAACAAGTTAACAAAACGAAAAAACGAGTTGCCAGAATGACAAGGTATTTATTCTTTGAGCTTTGAAAAAACTATTGGTATTACTGAAAAACACGATAGCTGAACTACTCAGGATCATATATAATCTCTCACTTAAAATTGCCCTAGTACGAGTGGTTAACATAATCACCATCTTTAAGAAGATTCTAAAGGAGACCAGAGAACTACAGATGAGGAAGCTTGATATTTATACGGAATAAAGTGGCGCTAGTTAAGTCTAGAACAGTTAGGGAATAAGTGAGTAAATACGATATAGTGCAGAAGAGTCACCAGGCCAAAACAGTTACACTTCACAGGTCTAATACAGCTTTAAGTTAAATGTCCGGAAGAGAAAGCTGGTTGACAGCCTGCTGCATTTCAAAAATGCATTCCCCAAAGCCTCCTACAGAAATTAAACTACGCTAGAATAAGAGCTAATGTCCTTTTGAGAATAAATTACTGGTGAAAAGACAGGAAATAATGGTGGACCCTAATGGTCAGCTTTTGCAGTGAACGGAGTATCCAGAAGAGTTCCACAGGAACCTGTTCTGGGACCTGCGCTTTACAATACATTTGGAGAGGACATGTCCATAGACACTATTCAGAACAGAAAAGATGAAGGCCAACTATGAAAAGATGCAGGATTTCTCTATTGGGAGTGGCTGGGAGGTGAATCAGGAGATGAAATTTCACGTACATAAGCACAAAGTGAGACAAAAAGGTAAACATGCTTCTACATTTACATATGCATCAGCCTCTGAGCTTGTTATTATCACTCACAGATAACTCCAACATATTGTTAGAGAAACACACAACAAAAATAGTAAACTTGGTGCTCAGAAGACAAACAGGCAGATAGTGTCAGGAAAGAAACGGAGAACAAAACAACCACTATTAAACCACTCTAGAACTGCATGCTTTACTGAACCCTCCAGTTCTGCTTCCTCATCCCAAATGAAATACAGTCAAACCAGAAAAAGTACAGAACGTTACTGAATATCTGCTGTACAAGGAACAACCAAATAAAATACAATTCTTCAGCCTAGAGAAGAGGCAGCTGAGAGGGGCCGTGCTCTCTCCACAGCACTCAGTCGCATAGAGGAAGCAGCTGTTCCTCTTGTCTTCCACTAGGACACCTTGGTGAAATCACATGGAAACAGATGGCAAATGACAGGTTCAACTTAAAAAAAGGAGACTGTTCTTCACATTCCAGGTAATTAAGCTGTAGACTTCTTTGCTGTAGGCTCTTCTGAATGTTAAACACATCCACAAGCGTATGAAAGACCGGGCAAAATTTTAGGACGCAAGCTCATCCTGACCCACTAAATTCAGTGAAGCCCCCTAGTTATGGGTCATTTGAAAACTATCACCATGTGCTTGCTCTGTTGGTATATTCTTCTTCCTATGCATGTGCTGTCGCCTCTGTTGGAGTGAACAGGCAGAGCTGGATGGCCTCAGTGTGTACAGCTAGGCTGGCATGTGCTGTTAGGTAACTGAAGAGGAGGAGAAACAAGACTAGCTGTACAGACTAAGGGCACAAAAGGAAAGAGACAGAACATTTGCCACAGGTAGCATAGTATGCAGGAAGGGTGTATTGGGCATAACTGGCAACGTTTGATAGTGGGAGGTGGGCTGCAGACCAGTGTAACCAGTATGATGAGGGGACTGGAGAATAAAAAAAAAAAAGGGAGGTTTCACAGAGGCAAGAGGTGTTTTCCCTAAGACTGTGCATGTTTGTTTCAATCTCAGAATCAGTATTAGTTTTAACTGACAATAAACTAAATTAGGAAATCAGGTCTGGATTTGAAAAAAAATCTACCTGCAATTAATTGAATAATCTAAACTTTTGAGTATTTTTCATTCAAATCTTCAGGTTTCTCTTCCTCTCATTAAATAAGTTTTATGGTGAACATCAACACCATTACCTTCAAAGCCCCTGCAGAATATCAGAACCAGATCTCAGTGGTGTTGAGTTTGGGGAATGGAACCCCATACTCTGTTTTTAGTAATGTGACAACTCCTGAACTTCAGGCTTTGTTCCATATAGGGTGTTAATCTACTGTTAAGTAGGAGTACAAAGGCAGCGGCAGTATGAGTTTTAAAACTGAATAAAATATCAAAATGAGAAAGTGTTAAGATCTCACCTGTAGCAAGTATGAGCCAGGGGTATCTGCACTGGAACTCTCATTTTGTATCGTATTCTGTTGGGTAATAGCATCCTCCTTCTTTCGCTCCTTCTGCCCTGCTTCATCATCTTCATACTCATCAAGGCTCTAAAACCAAAAACATTCAGATATAGTTTTTGTATGTTGTTTCACATTCTTCCCACATTTCAAAAATTTCATGCATCAGTGAATATTTTCAAAGATTAATTTCATATTTCAGAAAAGCTTAATTGTTTAAATGCTTTCCTTTCTGTGGCTATTGATATCTTCAATACAAAAAGTCTGACAGCTAACTGATTTTTCTTAATCACAAAACCAAACAATCAAATCAAGATCCAACTTGACAATGCTTTAGGCAACATTGTCCAAGTTCAGTGCTAATCCTGCTGTGGACAGGAACTTGAACTATACTTGAGGTTCCTTCCATTTAACTGACTCTGTAATGTTTTCATAAGCAATAGTTTTACCTCTACAGAAGAGATTTCAAGGAAGTATTCATTTTACTCTTCACTCAACAGCTGACCTTTTTTGACACAGTAGCATCTGCTGAGATTGAAGCATCAGTCTTAATCACCCATCTTAATTTTGCTCTCCCTGTCTTTGGTTTTGCCTTTGGAAGTTTACCATTGAAAATTAGTCATTTTAAAATTTAAATTAGTTGGTCAGTCATTCATTATTAACAGATATGTAACATTTCAGTTCTTCAACACAAATGTTTCATTCTAGATTTGCTGAAATACTTGATTCAAAAACATTACATTTCTAAAACACTGACGACTGACAGGTGAGAGACAGGAAAGATAAATCAATCCATCAATAACACTGCTTCTGTTCCAGCTCAAACCCATGCTGAGGCTAGGGTAGAAACGTGAGGACTCAACCAGCTTTGGACTAGGTCAGCTATGTCTAGATTGGTCTATTAATTTAACATATACAAATTTAGAGAAAGAAAAAACCCACAAGCTTGTGTTTCGAAGACCAACTCGAAGCAGGCACAAAGCTCCAAAAACAAGTAATTTGACCACAACATCACAAGTTGTTTGCCATGTGTATGAGACCTAGTTGGAAAAATACAAGGAACTAAACATTCTAAGATATCAGAAAAAGCTTCTGAATTAATGTGCAAAAGCTTAAGAAACAGAGAAAAGGGCTACATGAGAACAAAGATGAATGTCACATTATTTCAAGGGAAGTTTCTAATGCACAAAACCCAAAATCACAGGATTAGATACTAACGATCTCTGACATCATCTTATCCAAAGGACACAAAACTAATCAAAAGCATATAATGAGACTGCTGGAATGCAGTGTTTTTTAAAAAAAGAAACCCAGTGCTATTTACTAGCTGAAAATAGCACTACTATATAAAAAAAACAACTTAACTGCTCCAAAGCAAACACTCTGGTGACAGAAGTGCTATAAAACTGGCAAACTAGAAAGGTATGTTTTCAAAAGTGAACATAATAAAGTGAATGTAAGTGAACCTGAATAGAAGCCATTGAAACTCTCTACAGTAGCACACATAGCAGAATACCAATGCAATATCACCAGTCTACTTCTAATCAACATTTTAATACAAATGACGTAGGCCTGTCTACTTCTATCACAAAGAAAAGGCATACTTGAAAGATTAATACAGCTGAATCATTATACATTCAATAACACTTCCAATAAGTGGTCTTTTGAAATAAAATTATTATAAATATTTGATTGTCTCAGGTCCATTTTTAATGGAACATTCAAGAAACATTGTCACAGCACATTCTAGGAGACTATCTTTAAATAAATATCCTCTACCTTTCATAAATGGTAAAGCTTAAAAATTTTGGTAACGTAAAAACTTAAGTCTGTATCCTAACTTATCCCATTGTCCTAATAATACATTCTGAAGTGACAGAAAAAGAAATAATGAGCCACTATTGCAACAAGAAATGTGAGTGATCTTCAGCTCTTACAAAACCAATCTCTTTCAGAAAAACCTATGAGGCTTACAGGATGTATCACATAAATTAAGACTAATGTCATGCAGATGAAGAATGATAGCGTTAGAAAAACAGGAAAAGTTTTGGATTGTTCTTCCAGCCTCCAAGTTGTTCATGTAAGCAAATTGAGATCCTAGATAAACTCAACAGAGATAGTTTGACATGAGTTTGGAAGAGCAGCCTCTAATAAATATAAGAAAAAATCGACTGGAGACAGAAAAGACCAGTAACCTTCACACATTTCAAAAAACTTTTGCATTTTCAAGGAACAACATTCTTTAAGACAAAGCCTAAAGCTCAAATTACAATACTGCACACACACAAAAAAAAAGTCTTTGTAGCAACTAGGCAGACAAGTGCTCCTTTCTTCACAAATTCTCTCCTTCAGATACATGCTTCTCATAAGCTTTCCAGAGACTATCAGCATTCCACAGAAATACTCTTCTCTGAATACAGTTACATCTGTGAGGAAGAACGTTATTCTCTCTTTTGATACCACATCACCTGCTACTAACTATTCTCTTAGCAGTTTCAGACAAAACAAAATGCCATCATGAGATACAAAATTTCCAGCCACAAAATTTTAAACTAAGCATTTTCATTTAGTATTTGCCAGGGATGTCCACTCTCACCCTTTCTCTTTTTCTCAGGAGTGTCTGAGATCACAAAAGGCTGCTAATCAACACCATCAAGAGGTATTCGACACAC
Organism: Falco biarmicus; assembly: GCF_023638135.1. Taxonomy (NCBI): domain Eukaryota; kingdom Metazoa; phylum Chordata; class Aves; order Falconiformes; family Falconidae; genus Falco; species Falco biarmicus. The sequence goes on along the minus strand of NC_079292.1, from coordinate 31,321,290 downwards.
CCCCCCCACCCCCCCCACCCCCCCCAAATAATCCATACTTCCAAAGTTAAAGGCTTTCTTCCCAAGCACAGAACAGTTACCTAAACAGTTAATGCAAACCTAATTTGGAGCATATAATCTCTGCTTTAAGGGCTACTAGGGCTTGCTCCCACTCCAGTTCCCTTTGCCGGACAGGCCTCAAGCCAGCTAAGGCCAACACAAGTTTGACTGGTGAGAATTACAGAAGCAGCGGGTTTTCATTACTTCTTACAGATGAGGTAGAGGAGTCAAGGACAGGTTGATCCTCACCACTTGCAGCTGACACGGCAAATTTGGCTAGGGTTGCCAATGCCCTCCTGCCCTAAAGCAGATTAATAGTCACTGTCAAGAACCCTCTGTGGCTTCCCAAACACAAAGGTTATGTTCCCCTTCCAAACAGACACACACATACCTGCAACACTAATTAAAAAGATGTCCATGATGCCCGCTGAGCACAAGTCAACATGATAATAACTATGGAATTTAAACATTTTACTGTTTTTTTACTGAAGATATTTTGTTTCAATAAGCATTAGCCTTAATAAGGAAATACATTTGTTTTGACTTACGATGAAATAAACTTTCTTATGCAAAATAATACTTCACATTCAATATCCTGCTTTGCACTTCTCCATCAGCTTCGGTTAGACTGCTGATCTTAATGCTATTTATATTCTAACTTTTAGAGTAATAAAAATCAAGAACATCCAGGTTTCAGTTGATAAGATTAATTACTATTGAAAAATTAAAAATGTCCAAAGTTCTTACACGCTTTAAAAAACATTTTTATTCAAACTGCCCTGCAGCTGAAACAGCCTCAGCTCACAGGACATTCCAATCAGATGGATTACTGTGGTTTGCATTTCAGGCTTCTCTCAGCTACTACACTTTGCACTAGCAACTAGTTTCACATCATTGAAAGAGACATAAACGCAATAATTACTTTCTCTGTCAGAACAGCAGAGAAATGGATTTGTAACCATCGAGGTGTAATTCTGACCCATTACATAATTCTCTCTGTGTATTCCCTTCCCCCCGCTTTTTTATTTTGCTGTTAGGCACATACCATTTCAGATTCTTATTTTCCATTATAATCATCTGAGTTTGGTACAGCAGATATTCAATGTGACATTCCCACATCTGATCTCAATAGAAAGAATCCACAGAAATTCTTTAGGTTTTCTAGCATTTCAGTAAATGTTTGAAGCTGTAGTATAAACATTTTTCTGTAAACCTCTAGTTTGGAAAATACAAGCAGAATAGGATGCTTTCAAAGGAATCAGACTGATGAAAGAAACAGCCACGAAGATATCCCCACATTCCAGCATGCCACCAGCCTGCAGTTTAAGACGACATTGTACAAAGAATGATTCACTGGTTTGCTGTCTACAAACATTTGTGCATTGCTAAGAACAAACAAAAACTGGGGAGGAACTGTCTTTGCCGTGCAAACAAGCCATATTCCCTACATGCAAGAGATCGGTTTCTGAGTGCACACAAGCTGCTCTCGCCACAAGAAATGGTGCTGAGTCAAAATGTCGCTATCCCCATCCCCCTTCCTGCACCAACTTGCTTTTGCCTTGCAGTTCTGCTGGCCAAGCACATATCTAAGAGCTTCCCAGTTCATTTCATGAAAGGTCAGTCAGGTTAGTTTCAGCAGTTACAATTGGGCCGACTGAGACTGCCTGAACCAGATACAAGCCCATTCAAACTATTTCACAGAACTCCAGGAACAGTTGTGCTACATCAGCTTTTTGAAAATGACGAGCACTTCAGATAAAATATTTAATCAGTACAGCAAGATGTGCAAGCAGATACATACTTTCAGTAAAACCCTGTGTTCAGCTTCACATTGGGCAATAAACAATCTCTAAAACACAAGCACCATCAGTTCTCTTGACTTTTTTCTAGCTTCTTAACCATGCTAACAATCTGGGAGAGGAAACAAATCTAAACTTCTTCGCATTTCCCCAAAACAACTTTTTTTTTTTTTCTTGGGGTGGGGTGGGGTGTTGGGAAACCCAAACAAAAAAAAAGTTTTACCACAAGGACATTTTCCATGTTTAGTAGAAGTTCTAAGTGCACTATCACAACTTCATATCAAAATGCTGGAAAAGTGCAAAGTTTTCTATTAAATGTAAACACTTCCTAAAAGCTTCCACAGTGGAAATACAAGGCAAGATATAAGAGTTGTTTTTAACTCTAAAAAACCCCACCATAATTAGGCAATTAATGACAACAAAATACATTTTGGGAATCAACATTACTCTTCCCTCAGCTGATCATTCAGAAAAGCCTGGAAAAGCTAACTGCAGATTCACAATGACTATTTTCCACACCATTTCTTCATAATTACTCTTCTTACTGCAGCAATGAAAACCAAATGCTTCCACACTTTACCACGCACAGCTCTGATATCTCTTAAATACTATCTTTCTACCTCTTTGCACAGTATCAAACCTTTCTGTCATCACTCCCCAGAGTACACAAGACCAAGCAAAAATCCCAAACCTCAATGATTTGAGATTATATTGCTTTTCTCTTTCAGAAACACCGTATTTAATCATACCTTTTAAACACACTTTTATTGCAATGTCCAGAAAGTACCAAAATATTTCAGTAAAACAGGTTTACGGTAAAATAATCTTGTATTAGAACAACAGTATAATTGGAAAAAAATACACCCTTTTTACGATGCCTTTCATCACGTTTAGCTTGCCTAAGTGCTTTTCAAGTTGAAAAACATCCTTATATAAGCGGAAAGCGTAATGTTATTCATAGGAACTATCTAAAATCTACAAACAGTTTTACAGATATGGATTACCCAGTAAAGGATTTTATTTTTTTAAGAATACTTTGCCTTAGTTCTCACTTTAAGAGCCTCCAAAAAATGATACTGAACTCGAACACCTCATCTGAATGATCTTTGTGCACTTTTAAAAGTCTGCGCATCCAAGTGGAGTGGCCCAATGTCAACAATTAGTATGAACACAAGCATAGATTTTTAACCCAGATGAAAGTAAAGGCAGGAATCTTTGGTATCTGAGATCAAAAAAGACCCGAATGCAGCAACGGGTCAATGACCAGCAGGTGGGCCAGAGCACAGCTGACTGCAGACATAGGATGCACTCATCCTTGACCACCCTGCCAACAGCAACACAAAAAGATGGGCATCACTTAGACATGAGTGAGGTGCACATCTTGCTCTACAAAACTCATAGTATACATAAGTCACATTTATATTTTGTTTGAACCCTGTCCTTTTCTCATCCATAACGAGAATTTACAAGTGCCTAGTTTGTACACTCAATTATACATCAGAGCAAATACGGTCTGCAGTCTTAAAATCCACTTAGAAATGTTGGGGGGGGGGGGGGGGGGGGGGGGGGGGAGGCAACCAACATATTTGTCTGTATAAGAGCAAAATAACAAAGTGGTTTGCATTCTTTTAAAGCTTTAAGTAAAACATCAACTAGATCAACACCAGAACATCAATTATCCCTCATTACAATAACAAAAAGCAGCTATGTTTGCAGTTTGTTATTCAGCAAAATACATTGTTTGGCCACCACTGCCTTCAAACATACCACAAGAATGAGTTCAAAAGTCAAATGTTTAACTTAAACTAATCGCAAAAAAATCCTTTATCACAAGGCTAGTCAGGAATGATTGGTGAAAGTGCTCAATTTAACTACTTAGTGTGCGATATTAAAGTCACAGATTAAAATGGCAGGGATACAAGAGAAACTGCAAAACACAAGCTGGCTAGCGAAATTAAAATCCTTCTAGAAAAGATAAAAACATAACAAAAAATAGGGACTGGCAAGCCATCAGAATTCAGCACCAAACTTTTCAGTAATATGCTCAAAGTTAGCATCTTAGAGCCTTTTCCGATCGATCACCATCTAAGAACAGAAGTACCAAACATCAGAATTGACTTCTGCATAAGGATTTTCAGTCTAACTGCTGATGCCTGTTCCATGGGGAAATTATTACATGACTATAATAACGACTCATCCAAAAGAAGTACCAATGCCTTGCTCTTAAAAAGAAAATAAAAGCCAACAGCAATTAAAGGAGCTAACAGAAAAGCAGCCAAATCCTCTTCTTGTTGGTATGATCCACAGGCAGTTCCAGCTCACCTGCTTTCCAAACCACAGGGCCCAGACTTCAGATGCAGCACAGCTCTATGCACTAAAAAAGTGAATTTAAACATACCCCTCCTCTGAAATTTTGCATGCTGCTGCTCTTACCTCTATGCTCTAATCCAGTTTTACTACTGACAACATGTTTTTTCCCCTCTCTGCTGATGGTTTACATCTGGTATAGCATTAATGAAGACTACATTCTGTACACAGAAATCACTAATAACATTGAACATACACATCTAAAAGTTACAGAAGTGTTCCCAAAAATCACACAGACAGAAAAGAAAAAGTCATAAATCATAATTTTGCTCCAAAGAATAGTCAGCCACCAAACCCATCTCCTAGGCCTCCTAATTAACATTCTGAAATGATGTGTTCTAACTAATACAATGATAGCAAACCAGTGACTGAACAGAAGAAATCTGGCAAAACAAAGTTTGCCTGTTTCATCAGAAGGAAAAAGAATTGTTGAGGATATATGCACCATTGAGGATATATGCACCGTTTGCCATACATATAAGGAAACAACAATCACAGATTGCAAGAACAGAAAAGAGAACTTGTCCCAGACGTACAGAAAACAAGCTACAGTTCACCGACTTGATGCTTGCCTACACTATTTTTCCTATAAAACTTTCTCCTGTATTAGACTGGATTCTAGGAGATACTAGTATTAGAGAACACAAACTATCTGAAATGGGAGCAGTTTACCCACCAGGAACAATGGCTGAACAAAAGGCATTCAAAGAACAGTTAGATAATGGAGTTAACATGCCTGTAATCACCATCATTTTAACTTCCATTGCCATGTACTTCTGCCAAACCCAAGCAAACAGAAACAATGCTCCAAAAGAGAGAAAGATGTATTGTCATGCAGATAAAGACCATACAGATTGAGCAGCCTTCTCTTTACAGCCAGAACAGTGACAGAAACAAATCTTGGAGAAGATCAGCACACTATTTTCAAAATAGAACTATGACTTTAAATGTGACCGTGTAATATAGAGCGTTTTCTTCCCTAGTACATCTATGGTACTTCTAAAAAGAAATAAAGATGAGATCAGTATTTGAGGAATGTTCTGAAAGAAGATCAAACAGATTAATCAGTGTACTGTATTTCTAGCTATCCTATCCTCTGAAGCATGCAGTTTGCAGCAATTTATATTGTCTGACTATCAAGATGCATTTTAAATGTTGTTTTTTAAATGCAGTCCTGATCCTTCACACATTTCTGCTCTCTCGCTTAACGTGCTAATTGTCATCTTTCTTTTTTTATCCAGCTGAATTCATTCAGTGTTTACACACAGTGGGTGTGGGATTGGTCAAACTAAACAAAGCCGAAGAGGCTGCTGACAACCAAGTAAGCAGGGACAAGTCACAACAATAGACGCAGAACCAATTCCTAGGGAAAAAAACAACTTCGGCACAATGTTTTTTTGAGACTTGTATTGCATTTCTCATTTGGGAGTGGGATCTTCTGAATCTGTAGAAAAGCTGATAGAAATATTAACCAGGTTTTCCACTCTTCCGGTTGTTTCTTTTGAGTCCTAATATAAATAGCTGTTCTAACCAGACAGATACGGACTCTACACTCAGCCATGGGGCAGTAAGAGAGAGGAAGTACTGGAAAAGCACCTTAAACAGGACAGGCATGTATCCGGATAAAAACTGCTGAATTTGACTTTCGAGGCAATAAATAAGCACTTTTGAAGGCCTCAGCACTGATGTCAGGAATAGACAGCACTGATCGAAGCCATGCCAGCAGGCAAAGCACATCTGTAGTACTGAAGCCTGCTAGGATGGTAATACCCGGATAAGATCAAAAAAGTTTGAAGTTGCTGCTGCAGTCAATATTCAAGCTTTTTCTTGGGAGAACACCTTACACCTACAAATTAATCCTAGCAACAATGCTGTGAAGCTGTTTCCCAACCTAAACTTCAGAGATCACTCTTTAGCTCTGCATTTGGGAAGGAAAACCTCTTCCTCAGGGGTTCTGCCAACACTTTTTTTTTTTTTTTTAAATATATAAATGTATTAATGTCCAAGGCTCCCAATGGAAATCCAGTCCAGGTTCTCATAGTACAATCCCATGTCCTAACAGCAAGAAAGTTTTTTATCACCAGTATTTGTACTCCTGCTTCCTACAGAAACTACTCAGAAATTACAGCTCTTTTGTCCTCATAGGGTTTTTTGAAGTCTCTAGTGATGAGGGGCACAGGGGAATGCAGAGGGTGTTCCAGATAGTAATAAATAATATTTAATAATAGTTTAGTATATTTAAGATATGAAAGATGCATGAGTGTGGAGGTTCTTTTAATTCACGTTTGCTAAAAAGTGAAAGATTCAGATTAGCCACCACAGCAATTCAAGGGCTAGACAAAGCAGGCAGTTACCCTTCCACCTGACCAGTCAGCGCTGTATGCAACCCTGAACCAGCTCAGCAGGTGTTTGACTCTTCCCATTCAAAGGCTCTGTAAGGAACCGAGGGAACTATAGGATTGAGTTAGGAGTGAGGAGGAGAAAGCGTGGGAGACTAACAGAGCTGTGGGAAAGGACTGTAGAAAGAACATGTAGCTGATGCCTGGTGCGAGGGAGCTACTCAAGTAAACTGAGATTCCAGCAGCAAAAATAAGCAAGCAAGCAAAGGACACATCTGTTTCAATCTGTCTGAGAAGCAAAACTACACATTATACTTTTTTGTAGCCTTTCTGTCCCTGTCAGATTGAGCCACCTGCACCAAATTTCCCCTGCAGCACTCACCCAAAATCTTCACATTTTGATTATGTCTAAGACAAAACTGGACATACTCCACGCCCAGAGGATAAGAAAAACTAGGACTTCAGGATGGGAGCATGCAGATAGGCAAAACTTTGCCACTCAAGAACATTTCATATGCACGCTTTAAGCCCACAAAACAGTACTAGCAGGTTCAAGTACCTTAGTACAAAAGTAGCATTTGAATATGGTGACCTCAGAACACAGAACATGCAGAGACACAAAACCAAATTAATCTAGGTGTGAGGAAATACAGTATAGGATCATAATAGGAAGAATGAGTCATGTCATGCAGTTGGTTCAAAACAACCGCACTCACTGAAATCTCTCACTTACTGTAACCCATTGCATAAGAGCACAATGGTATTTCCACAGCAAATCAAACCAGAATACAGCAGGAATAAATAAAGCAGGGAAAATGCTGGATAAATAAAAGTTTATATATGCAACTGCAGGAAGAAGTTTGCACAAAAAAGGGCATTTTCCATTAGTGTTTTTTAATTGTTGAGCGTCTGATACAGTTAGGGGGCTGGGTGTTTAACTATACAGTGACTTGCATACAATATAGCACAAGTCTTGGCTAGGTCTTCAGCAACCAAGAAGTTCTTTGCATGTCAATGGATCTACCTTTTCAGGCCTGACAGCTGAAGCAAATCATTAAGACTTCACTTCATAAGGCATCTGTTATCTTTATTCAAAACATCAACTACTCTAAAACTGGAATAAAGGCTAAAGTCCTTTTCTGAAGTACTCAGAAACCTACCCATTAAAGATGCTCAGGAAACTTTGTTACACATTGACATGGATAGATCTGCTCTGTGCTCCAAACCCAAGGCACTGGCAAGGGTTCCCCTTGCTGAGGCACTGCATAGAAGGGCTACGATACCCCCCCCCCCCCCCATTTTCTATTGAGTGGGAAAAGAGCATGAGGTTAAGGTTAAGACTGATACACAAATTAACATGCATCGTCTTCTCCATGGTAACTGTTCACATGCGTTGTTTTCTGTAGACCAAACTGTGGTAAACACAAGGTAATTCAAGCTTTACCATCCCCCAGTGAAAGAAAGGTAAACAATTTATGTATCCTGTAGGTACCACAGGGTAGGAGCATTCCCACCGTTACCATGGAGCAGCTCTGAGCCATTCATGTGTCCAACCCAACAGCCTTTCACTCTGACCAAAGAGGACAACGAGAGGAATTCGTGTGAGCTGACAGCACTGGAGATGGGATTCAGAGCTCCATTCATCTCACGCAGTAACCTATCACAGCCCAATTATACTTTAAATCATGAGAAAAAATGGTTTTGAGAATCTTAATGATGCTCTAGTAGGAGTCTTCATGTTCTAAAGGGCAGGGGACCGGGCAACGACATGGACACAACAACAAAAACAACAAAATAAATTCCCCAGCCATCCCAGCCATTGCTACACTTGCACTCCAGTCCAAACTAGGAGAATGCACGTGAGGAAATATCCCAGGAGGAATCAAGACTGAGGATTCTGCTGTTCACATTATTAAAACATGTTTTTAATTTCTCAGACTACAAGCTAAAGCCTGTAATAATGTCACTTGGAAAACAGAAGGCTGAGTGAGCATCCGAGGGTGAAGAGGAATGTTTTTACAGGCGCAGTTAGTAAATACCACTGGCTCCTGCAGACATTTTTCCTTAAATGGAAATTAACATGGCTTTAGGTTAGGAGAAACAAAAAAATCTCTTGATACAATAGAAGTGATAGGTTAGCCATTAACCTTTTACCACCTGCACTAAAAGATATAAAAATTAGCAGGATATCTATATATAGATAGATACATATATATTACGTTTTGTTCTGCAAATACTTAAAACCCTTCCCCTCCCCTGCCACATGATTCTTGTCTGTAGGTTTGGAAGAGTAAGGAATCCAAAAGTCTCTCAAGCACTATTAAAACAATGTGCGAATAGAAAGTCTCTGCATATCTGTGACTAACTGTATGAGGGCACTAGGCAATTTAAAGAAAGGAAACCACTCCAGATAGAATCAGAACTGAACCTTCACCCTAAAGTTGAGCCAAACTTTATTTGGACACTGTAGTAACTACATTTCTTTGGTTTTATTTTTACTTCCTATTTTTTATTTTCACATGCCCCCTTGAAATTGCTTTTTCCAGCCAAGAAAACAAGAGTTCTCCCTCCCCCAAGATTCCTAACAAATTTAACAACATAACAGACAAGGGCTAAGGCTCCACAGCAGCTTAAATTAGCCTGTGTCCATTTAGCCATACTCCAATTCTCCCTCTTTCCCACTCCCTCCCATGGGCACCTACCAGCCCTCTGCATCATCTCCCCTGACACTGGCAAGTCACGTCAGCTCAATTTACTAGCAGAAAGCTACCTCTGTAAAAAGTGAATAGTCTTTTATATACCTTGGTCTAGCTAGCTACAGGATCAAATGAGTGCCAGGGTCAGCACAAGTCAGTCAGATATAAGCAAGGGTCCAAAGCAGCCTGGACACTGAAAAGGTTAAACTCTCACAAAATCAAAACCTAAGCAATTCATACCAGAGATTTACTGAAGTATTCATCCAAAAGCACAGATAGATGTGGAATATTATTTATATCCCAAAACAGTTAAGTGTCTCTGACAATAGTAAACACCATCTATTTTTAAGGGGAAACAAACTCTTGATTCAGATTTCAGAGCTCTGACGCATGCCAAGATGACTTCTTTAACCTGCAGCTTGTATGGGCTACAGAACAGTTTTCCCCTTTATAAACTGCATGGCTATTACTCTAAGTAGCAACAAGAGGACTACTACAGAGCTGCAGAGCTTATCCATCCATCCACTGGAAATTTCACCACCACACCATGTAACAGCATAGCCCCATGTCATGATTCCTAAGGTAAAAAAGCCCATCAAGAGTTAAGGACAGTGGATTAATGTGCACCTTGCAGCTTGGCTCCACATGCAGCTGGGCCACTACAACTGAAAGAAAACTGCAACATAAATAGAAATGTGCAGGATTGGAGAGAAAAGACAAGCTGGACTTCTTAACTTGGCTTTTCCACCACAAAAAGCATGAACTCAGAAATACCTACAGACAGGCCAAACAGCCCAGCCTCATCTTCTTGCACATACTGGAGCCTGCACTGCCCATTCTTCAGTCCTGGCGTAGTCCTGGCGTAATGTTTACCTGTACGGAAACTGATTCTGCCGTAAATTAATTCATCAAAACCCAAAAAATATTATTTTCAGACCTGCCACTCCCCTTATTATCAAAACAGGTGTGCACACACAGCAAAAGGGACAGCACAAAGATAGGAACCACTAGACCTGATCTAGCTCCTTGTGAAATTTCTATCAAATTACCCCCTCTCTTGGCACAGATAAGCAAAAATGCCATTAAGATATGTGTACTTTGTATACACAGCATTCTTCACATTAGTAATGTGTCCTGTTAACATATGCAAGTAGTTTTAGGAAGAAATATCCATTGAAATCAAGACCACAAAGATCATAACATAGCTATTACACTATGCCTTATGTACTACGGTTTGGGTATTCTCTTATTACTGCCTTAATTAGTTTTCCACATTTCTTTTAAATGGAACTCCCTTTTTCTTAAAACAATTAGAGCTCCATTCACACTTCCATTATTTTTTTAATTGTCCTTCTGACAGGGATTTGTAATAAGATAAAAAGAAAGTCTTGTTAATTAAGCTGTAGTAGTTTTGCCTGAAATGTAACTCTGGCCCAGGATCTTTTATGGCGGTGAATCTGACAGTGTGAAACAGCTACCTTAACATTTGGCTATCCCCATTTATATGTAACAGAGTATCGTCTTAACTGGAGCTGGGATAATAAAAGGCTCTGACTCTTCTGTGGCTGCTTTTCAATTTATGTTTTTTGTTTAAAGACTGTTTCTAGAATGTGTAGAGAAGAAAGGAAGATGTAAGTACATCTATGTATTGTCATATCAAACACCCACAAAGGCTTTCACAGTCACCATAGACACAAAATGCTGTAAGAAAGGACTACTCCCAAAAGTCCAGCTAACATTATAAACAACTTAATGGGTCAGTAACAGGAAAAAAAAGAAGAAAAGAAAAAAATCACTTTTCAAATAGGATGCAGACTGGTTCACTTACACATCTCATCGAACCTAGTAAGATTCTGTTGCAAAAACAACAAATACATTACATAAACCCCAACAAACAAAAAGCAACACACACAAAAAAAAGGGGGGCACAGAGCAGTCTGCCTAGAAGAGCAACCTTCATCATGAGATCTTAAAAAACACATCAATGTTAGATAAATGTCAGGGTTAACACAGGTAACAAGGATTCAGCTGGGCCAAGATGACAACTAGAGGATTCTTCAAGGTGCCCTTCAGCCTTATTTTCCAGGATTATATAACACTAACTCTCTGCAGAAAAAACTGCAGCAGCAACACATATAACAAATAAGGATAATAAACTGCACCAAGAACATATCTCTCCCCACCAACCTTCATGCACACATCCCACATAAATGAACTGCAGCTGCACAGCGAACTGGGAGGAGCAAACATTAAGCAGCAGGGCAATTCTGTTATAGCAACATACAGCACATATGGGACTGCAGGATTCTGGCCCTTCATCTGAAGACATGGGCACACGCATCAAGAACTCCCTAAGCAGAATATTGCTCTAAACTGGAAAGCTAACAGTATAAAAAGAAATAATAAAAAAAAAAAAAAAAAAAAGAAGTTTTATTCTCCACCTGCTTTGTTCTCAACCACTCATCCACTCATCCCTGCCATGAAAGGATGCTGGGATGGTTGGAGTGTTTCCCCAAATGAGGACAACTGCTCTTATAAAATTTTGATGTACAGACATTTAAAAAAAAAAAAAAAAAGCACAGAGTAGCAGTTCTTAAATCACATTTTTCCCCTTTTGACCTTATCCAATTGTCTGCACCATAGTATTAACTTCAATTACTACTAGTCTATTGTATCTACTGAAGAAATGGTGATCCATATCCATTTCCCCGCTTGTTTAGTCAAAATTACTAAAACTACTTTTTCTTACAACCTCTGCCTTTCTATTAGCACAAGCTATTCGCAAGAAAAGTGCAACAGACTTCTGTGATGAAAGTCTCAAAGACTCAGTTAAAATTCTAGGAAAAAAAGATCTTTTAAATTATACTGCCTGTTCTTTAGTCAAGCAAACTAAATAAAAGAGAACTCCCACTAATTTACCTGGAACTGACATCCATCCAGCTAGCATCTGCTGATATAGATTTATGCTCCTGCATTTGCTTTTTTAATCGTAATTTTATACTCAAATTATCTGAAAACTTCTCCAGTATTACACAGTTTCTTAGAAATCAGCATTACTGGACCAGAGACTACTTTGGTCAACTGTTTTGAGTGCAAGTTATCTGGACATGCTCATTTCCAAATGTTTATCCTCACTGGAGATGAACTAACTCCCTGGAAAATCCTCTTTTTGACATGAACACTTACTCCTGTTTCCACCAGGCAGAAAACAAAAATATTACTTGAACACATACTCCCAATGGCAAGCACTCATTGATGTAGCAGAGCAATACCAATCTAACCAGAAAGACAAAACAACATGGCTTAGATTATGACCAAATAAGTGTTTGAGGGAAAAACAGCACATTTAAGTGAGAAGGGATCCTCCAAATGAAATGGAGCACTTGGCCACAGCCACGCTACCAGACTTCTGAACTGAAAAGATTAAAGTAACCAAACCCCCTGCTTAACACAAACCCATTATTTCGCATTGTAATGGGCGAACAGCACACCCACTATCAGTAATTCTAAGTTTAAGTGAGAAAGGCAAGCAAGAGGCACAGAAACCCACACTAACACCATCATAGCTGATGGCTGAACTAAATCTAAAGCCGTCAATCCCTTCAGGATCTCTCTGGAAGGCAAATGCAGCTTCTACTGGAAGCAGGACAGGTCCAACCCCATCTGTAGTGGTCACAGTCCTCGGTAACAGATGCTGCTGTGCACTTCCAGAGGAAAGATCTGAAAGCCACTAGTTGCACCATCTACACCTGGATGCACTGGGGATTACTCTGACTACACCGGCTTTGATATTTATAATCTTAAAAAAAAGAATAATAATGTAAGAGAGACAAGAATTTTTGGGGTTTTTTGTTTTTCTTTTTAATCAGTCCAACAGTTTGTTTTATTTATTACACTCCTACAGTGCTTTAATTTGTGGTTTTCTTCAAATGCCCCCTCCACTGAGCTGCACTACTGGCAAAACTAGCCGTGCTGAGCTTTTAGCTATTCAACAGCAGACTAAACATTTACCTCTATTTGCCACAAAGCACATGCACTATTAATAGTCTATTCTTAAAGACAAAATTTTAATTGAAGAATTTCTAAAGAATGCCTATTTTGAAACACAGCTTTCAACTGCTCTATGAAACCCTTTGGCAAGGATATTGTGCATTCCTAGGAGGATTTAAATTAGTTGCCTGCAGAACAAAACCTGGGTTACGGATAGTAACTTGGATACAGTCACACACACACAGAAAGAGAACGTTCTTATTCCTCCTGATCTTTTTTTCCTTGAAAAACACAACCATCAACATGCAAAGTCTGTTTTAATAAGATAGTGTGAGGGTTTTTTTGGTAAGTGAAAAATAATTATTGCTATACTGTTTCTCAACCAAATTAACCTGTTTGTACTTCTCAAAACTACTATGGAATCTAACTTTATAAAATTCTACAATACTTGAAGTTGAAGCTGCTAGTTTTAAACTGACTTTTGAAAAGATAATTTTACATTATGGACTGGAATTTTACGTCTCTCTTCAAATGCAATTCCTGGTATTTTTTTAATATGATTTGAGACATGCATGTCTTAAAATAATTTCTTATTTCTTCACACCAACCTGATTTTTCTTTTCAGCCTATCACAGTACAGCATCAGAATAAAAACAGGCCTTAACATAAAAAAGAAACTTAAAACAGTCTCATTAAATCAAATCTTCTCAGCATTCAGTTCTCATCTTCTAGGGAATCTTCATATACATGATAATTAGTCTCCTGAAAGGCTAAGGCTCAAATGTCATTTCTTTGTGTTGTAAATTCTAATTATTCATAGGAAATAAATTAGTGATACTCTTTTATCCGTTAAAGCAATGCAGAAGCTTGAAGCAATCATACAACTGGCAAAAATTAGGAGTTCCCAAAAAAGGAAGTAAAACTTCATTCTTCACATTCCAGAAGACTTAAAAAGGGCTCCATTAACACTAACGGGGAAAGGGCCAGTGACCTAGAACTTTACTCGTGGTCCGAAACTATTAATGAAGTCTGAAGAATAAAGAGTAATGGGTATTCAAAATCCAACTCCTGTGATGTAGCCCCAGAATGAATAAGCTGTGCTCTAATTTACTCTGACATGCAGCACATCATGGCTACAGAAGCAGTATGTTAGAACAAACCATCTTTCAGGAGTCACATTCTTGGGAAATGGCTGATTCCTGGGGATTCTCACACGACCTTTAGTTCAATAGCAAAATATTTAAAAACAAACAATTTCTCTTATACACAAGAAAGAAAAAAAAAAAAAAAAAAGAGGGGGGCGAAGACATCTTATTTAGCCTTATTTGAGAAGGAGACCACAAAATCAACTGGATTTTACAACTACTCTACTATTAGTGAACACTACTGAGCCTTATCCCATCTGCAAATTTTACTTTATGGATATCACATTTATTCACAACTAGAAGAAAGCGCCAATCTTAGTATGCCCCTCGAGAAACTCCCTCAAACTGTCAAAGAAAAAGATTTTTAGGCATCTCAATAGCTAGCTCTTGTTCCCTAGCACATGCTTTACTGTGTGCAGTAAATAGAACACTGACCAAAGGGGAAGGAAAAAAAAAAACAACCACCCCCCCCCCCCAAAAAAAAAAAACCACCGACAGGTTATTAGGATGACAAAATTTCTTTGAACACCCAAATTGCTTTTGGGCTTCACAACTAGATTGAGCAATTTATTCACGAACAAGCCGTTCTAGGCGCTTCTGATTAACAAAGCAAGTGCAGATTTCATTTTTATATTGCCTAAGTTTAATATCATCATGACTAAAGAGTCACATCAAAATCGAAGTATGGACCTTATTTTCAACCTAGGAACAAATAAGAACTTCACCACCAAAAAGTGGTGGATATATTTGAGGATTCATATTGAACATTAAGAGAAACTTAAAAATATATTCTTTGGACACACAATTTAGAATTTGGCTTTCTGAAAGGAAACCAAGGAAATCAAACAGCAGTCTTGAAAACACCAAGCTATGTGATGCTTCACAAAAAGTAACACCATTCAACTTCCAAATCAATCCTGTAACAGAAACACCCACTATGCAGTCCATTCTATCTCTAAATAATTCTTAAAACTTTTAAGAGAGAACAAATATTCTTCTTAAAATACTGGAGTAAGTGTTTTTTCTTATCAGCACAAAGGCAGCAAAGAACTTTTATCAAAACAAACACTATCAGAATGATTAAGATATTGGGATGGACTAGAACAGTTACATTTTTCTACTGGTCAGAATAAACATTTAATGCTGTTTTCACATTCAATTTAAACACCATCTATCTATAACTGGAGAACAGATATATTTTTATGTGCATTCCATAATTCACCAAGATTATGAGTCTTCTGAATGGCTGCTGCAAGCAATAGCAAAATTCTTTAAAATACTAGAAATATGTGAATACATATCTATCCAAATAAACACTGACTATTTTTGTTACTAGAAATACTTTTGGTTCTGTTAGCAATTAAAATGCTTCAGTTTAAAGAACGAGGAACAACCTAAAAAAAATATTTTCTACTTGGAATTACTCTATTGGACATATCCTTTCTGGATCCATCTTGATTCCATCATTGAAAGAACAGCTGAATTAATTAAGCTCCTCAGGTCACTGAAACATCTGGAAAGAAAAGTATCTGAGAAAAATGTAAACCTTAACTAGCTTCTGAGAAAGAATTATCTGTCTCAATGTAATTTTCTTTGTTTCTTTATCCTTAAAAAAACCCACCAAACTGTACTCTCTCTGATATGCCTCTGATGACCAGTAACTCCAGCAAGGAGAGCCAACAAAAAGAAACTTTTATCAGATACACTTCTGCTTATTGACCACAAGGGCAAGGAGAACCAACAATAATAATAAATAATGCCTTATACGCCCCTTACTCCTATTAAAATATGATTGAAATACAGAGCAACTTCTGAAATGAGGGAACCAAGTGAACAGGAGGAAAAGAAATTAGAGAGGGTCTATAGAGCAAGAGCACATGAAGAAGGGCTTGTTTAGTCTGCTGAAGAGGAAGTCTAGGAGCAATTTAATAGCAACTAGAACTATCTGAAGGTTAGTTACAAAGATGACAGAGCCAGGCTCGTCTCAGAAGCAGCAGACTATATACCAAAGGGTACAAAATGCATCAACTGCACACTAGGAACAACATTTAATGAGTACAGCACTGGGTCAGGCTACTCAGACAGTGGAGTCTTCGTCCTCGGTGGTATTCAAGCACCAGCAAGACAAAGGCATGGCAGACCTGATCCAGGCCTGCTGAAAGTATTGCTCTGAGACTTCCAAAGGCCCTCTTCAACCAACATTTCTATGCATTTACAAAGCCAGTGGCGTTGTTGTTCTTTTTCATGTGCTGTCCCCCACTTCCCCCCAAAGCAGAAATATCAGGGTCCACCTGGCTTTTATTTTTCTTACATTTAGGCAACACTTGAGATTAATGCTTCCTTCTTGAGAAGGCAAAATGTTCTGTGATTCAAAGATTCTGTGCACAAAGAGGGATTCAGGGACAAATCCAAAGATGCATCCAAAAAAGCATGCAGAAGCAAGCAAGTAATCTGACACATTTAAGAAGAACGTGTAGAAAAGTTCTCCTAAAATATGCAAAGGAAAAGCTTTTAAAACCTGAAGTTCCTGGTTTGAAACAGCCAATTGATACACTACTACTCATTAGGAGAGTGGAGAAAGATGGACTGTTTCAAATGCACACACTTCATCTGAATGAATGTATACTTCTTCCTGTAACATACGCTTTATATGTTACCCACCTCCAAAAAGTGAGCTGCCCTACCGAACAGTTTCTTTACTGCTTAACTGTTACAACTCTTACACTACTGGATACATATAGATATATACATAGCTATATGTATTTTTAAGCCACAACTCATATCACACACTACATGAAAAACACTTTATACTAAGCAAGAAGTTCTGAACACACCAAATCCAATGAAGGTCAGGTTTCACTGGATTTGGAATCATGGATTTGTTATCTCACGATTCATTGAAATCGGATCGAAGCTGACAAACTCCTAGATCTCCTTTGCCTGAATTATTTTCTGATTTTCTTCTGGTGATGCATTCACTTACATTTCCTTCTGTTGCATATTAATTGGCCCTCTTCTTTTCTTGGCCTTCCATTATGGAATTTGTAAGAGCCTTATTACTACTGAAAGCTGTGACTTTCTCGGATATAAGGAAAAGAATGGGACTCATGGGTTAAAAGCTGTAGAGGAAAAACCACCACAAAAGATTACTTTTTACCACTACTTCCCCAATCAAGAAAGAAGTTATCAACTCATGTAGCTGGCAATTCTGCTCATCTTCTAAAGACAAGAGACAACATGATGCTTTTCACATAGATACTCTACAAATCCTATTCTTTGCATACAGCTTCATTATCTTAGTGAGAAGCCAAGGGACACAAAAGTGCAGCCTTTCTTAATTTTGCACAGCACTGAAATAAGTCCAATGAAGGCCATTGGAAAAGGTATACTGGACACAGGAGTTCAGTTGTCTTTCCAGGATACATGAGTAAGACCTAGCTCCATAATTGAACTACAGTAATAATGATTTCACACCCATTTTCCCCCCCCACTCCGATTTTTAAAGGCTGCTTTTCCTAGGTTCCTGAGCAGGAGTTCTCAAGAAAGGTGATACAACTAAAGATAATACAAATATGAACTCTACAAAATTTTGTAAACTGGATTTAGTTTTGTCCACAAAACATATAGTTTATTGAAGCCCTAAAAGTACTTCTCACCATTAAACTAACATTTTTCACAATGATTTGGTGTACAAAAGGCACATTCAGCCAATTGTTATTTTCATTATAAAGTAACTTCTCAAGATGTTTTCCCCAAATATCCCACTTAGGCAGGAAAGGACTGTGATGAAAACAAATAAACCTGGCATCAATAACAACAGTAAGCAGTAAGTATACTGACTAAGGCAGATCTATGCCAGAAATTAACCAATAGTACGTATTTTCTCAAAATTAGGAACCCAAGACAAAAATAACCAAAATCATTGGCCAAATCATGGAAAGATAAAGCTGGTGAAACCTGTCTTGGGAATTAAGGCTGCCTTCAGTTAAGCTCAAGTCAAAAGAGCACACAGTGCAGCGTATTTTAAACATCTGGAAGTGATGAACCCATTTCTGTCACAGCTCTCTAGCAGCAGGTACAGCACAGTGATTTCCAGCGCATAAGCTTCACAACACCTTTCCCCCTCTCTACTTACTATCAAGGGATGACTATCAATGGACTTTTTAAGGGGACTAACAAGGCAGCTGCCAAGATCCTGAAACTGGTAAGCAGCCAGTGACAATTCCTTCTGCCTCATTACAGGCACATTTAAGTATTCTGTAGCATGAAACTAAAGCTTAAAAAAAAAAAAAAAAAAGTCTCCACTTTGCTTTGTAGTCCTTCTTCCAAATATTTTATAACAGTTCAGTGGGAAATGCTCCTTCTTTTTATTTTTTGTCCAAGTTTTGGTGCTGTTGCTGATGTCACACTAACAACATTAAGTCTCTCCAACAGAGAAGCAAGCTTAAATGTAACGTGACTGTGTGGACTAAATTCCTGACAAGTTCTTGTTGAATCAGCTGATGGCAGCAGTAGACATCTAGCCATATTTTAGCAAGAACTGCCTCAGCCCTAGTGCTATCTTCAAGTCCAATATTCCCTAAAAATCAAGGGATTCAATCCAACTGCTGTGTATAGAATGTTCTGACCAATAATGAAATATTTAGAGGACAGGATTATGTTCTGAACAATAAAAAGAGCCTCCTGGAGATAAATGGCTTTTTATAAAGCTCTTAGAAATAAATCCACCTTTCAAGGACGGTTCTGTCTTTTGAAGAGGATTGGTCTTGAAAGTAAAAAGCATTCCTCTATAAACTCATTACAATTATAAGCAGCAAATGCATCTAAGCAGAAAATAAGCACATTCTTGAAAAGCTTCCCAATTAAAAAAAAAAATAATAATACATTAAACATCCATGATTACCCTTCCATCCATTTATATTGCAGCCTTTTAAAGTTGTTAAAACATTTGAGCAAAAATAAGAGCAACAACAAAAAAAACCAACCAAACAACAGCAAATGTTTATTTTGTTCAAAACCAAACCATTTTGCAACTAATAAACTGATTTTTAATTTAAAAGCAAAATACACACACGCTTTTTTTTATCCCAACACAAGTTCTGTGATCTCTTGTAACACGTTGCCTGTTCTGGGTGAAATGTATTTAAACATGTCCAAAACGTCCCCCTCCCTCTTGCCACACTCCCCCCCCCTCCTCCTCACATTTTCAACTAATGCTCTGACATTACTGGCCTCACTAAACTCAATCCTGCAAATTCCTGACATTCATGTCTTCTTAATCTGAAACGTAACTTGAGGAGATGGTTAACATTTGACCTTTGCTCTACCTCAGACATACCTGGAGACAAAAAAAAAAAAAAAACGTCAAAGGCATGCACTATGCATTCACAGTCTGAATGTTTTAAAGTTCCCAGCACACAGTCTTGAAAAACAAAAAAAAAAAAAACAAAAAACCACCAAAAAACTTTAAAAAGTAATTTAATAAAAATTCCCCTAGAAGCATAGTTTTGCATAAACATTATAAACTCATACTAAGAATTAAGATCTAAAGCAATAAATAAGAAATAAATCCCTAGAAGTATACACTGAAGAGTTCATGGTGAATTTAAAAATTAAACAGCTACCATTTTAATGAAAACAGTCAGTTTCATTTAATTAAATTGGATACCGTAGCAGAAAATGAACAACAATAAATCATACATTGATTACAGAAGTAGACACGGTACCTAACAGGCTATTAAAAAAATTAGTTAGAAACAAATTACTAAGACAAATGGAGGATGAGGCTAGGAGACAAATCAGAAGTAAGTGTGCATGTTACTGCTGCAAAAAGGGAAAACCTATCTGCTTGCTCTAAATTAAGCCAAGCAAAGACTCAGAGTTCCCTCTGCACTTTTCTTTCCCCTTTTAGAAGTTTTAAAACTGAACCTAGAATAAAGATTATCCCACCTTTTTATTCACCCTCCTACTTTCCTTCATTACACACGCGCAAAAAGAATAAGGACCTTAGAAGCTTGTTAGATGCCCTGTAAATGAGTTTCTCTCTTTGTTCCCCTCAGCAAGTGGGGTTTTCTATTGTTCTGTTTCAGGAAAAATACTTACTATGAATTAAATCCTCTCAATGATCAATGAGAAATGTACTGCTATCACACATTTTTACCTCAAATGAACTTGTTCAGGCATATAGGCTTCACATCCTTTCTCTTCTTAATTACTAGTGCATACTACTGCCTCTATCTGGCAGTGCCAGAATTTTGAGGGAAGAAAGGATTGGAATACCAGGGATGAACATGATTGTTTAATAAGCCAGTCTCTCTAGGAGGTAGTCCCCATTTGCTGTTATCTCTATTGGTTTCAGGCATTTTGTTTGTCGTATACTTAAGGCATGACTGAACAGGCCATTTTGAAATTGTTCTTGTTAAATAAAACCTGCAGCTACAACTGACAAAGGGATTGTCCTCTTACAGACATGATGTATGACATATGACACAAAATTTTAATCAAGTACTTAAAAGTAAAAAGTGAAAAATAAAGTGAAATATTTTCTTTTATTTTTAAGAAATTTTCACTTTCACTTAGAATTGCACTTTTCCAATGAACTCTACCAGCAGCTGCTAACTCACGAAAACATGACTAGAACATTCATCATTTTCTCGGAGTAAAATATTTTAAGGTACAGATTTCCAGAATTACAAGGCAAGTAAACTGCAAAAACTGTTTTCAAACAAGCTTCCTCTATATGTATAAAAAGGAGCAGACAGAACACATTATTTAAAGTCGTCTTTGGAAGGACTGCCTGTTCACACAGAAAACATGCCCGCCCTTGTACCCATAGCTGATTCTAAGCCAAGGCACTCCAAATCAGCCGCACTTACTTTGGTTCAAGCCTAGATGTGGAGCCTATTTCAGAGTCATGGCTATATCCATGCACAAACATCTGTGACCTACCACTGAATTCTTCAAGGTTGCCTGGACAGGCTGCTTCCCCCACCTTACCCAGTCCACTCTTGCACACTTCGTTCAGCATATTCCATCCCCCACACCAGTACCATTCCCTCCAAGCTCACTTCTTACACCCTATCATCTACAAAGTACACAGTTTGCTGGCTTACAAATAGTTCATAGAGATGAAGAGAGCTAGAAAAATCTGGTCCGGGGTAAATACCGGATATAAGGCAACATCTCTTATAAACGTTCCCGATGTCAACCACTTTATGTGGTACACAACAAGCTCCTCCTTCCAAGCAATTTCTACAGCTGTGTCCAAACATGAAATTAGCCTTTCCTTCAGCATCATCCAAACGAAAATGAATAACAAACAGGTATTTTGAGCATTGATCAACTAGCAGTTCCCAGTATGACAGCTGAATACTCATTTTAATGTAAAGAGGAAAAACGGCAGTCTCTCCTATGAATGCAAGGCCAATTAGCAAATACATTCCAGGACTCTCCCATCAGGTAGGTACTCCTCTCAAATTTCATCAGTCTCTGTCTACTTTTGTGTTGATGACTAAAAAAATACCTGCTTTTTTAGAATATATCAGTAGTGTTCATGTTCTAAATTCATTATTTTAATATTAATATATCAGCAATATATAAGCTGCACTTAGAAACAAATGAACAATATTTTCATTTATTTCTCAAGCTTTTCTTTAAACACAATCCTAACTAAAAAACCACAGCTCTCACTCTCCCACGATCCTGTGATATTTTAGGAGATTAATTCATGATTTATTAGTCTAGCTTCCTAATAAACAATGTCCAAGTGGAAGAACAATCCCTGAACAAAAGAGGGGGGAAAATGGAGTTCTGAAAGTTGGATAAAGCCATATGATAATGGGAAAAATTCCACTTACAACAGTGGAAAAATATTTTACAGGCCCTACTTCCCTTCTGGTAATCAGTAACTGTTGGTATTGAAAAAATACTAGTCCAACAAGAGGTCCTGGTTCATACAGTCCCTCCGAACTTCAACTGGATTCCTGCTATGCAGAACCAATGACTGTGGCAAACCAACCAAAAAAACTCTCTTTCAGCTTTTGTTTCAGATGTCGTTCAGTACACTAAACTACTCGTTATGTAAAATACTACCAGCCCAGTTTCTCAAATTCATGAGGGAATGAAGAGGTACATTTTAAATACTGGCTCATATAAACATAACCAAGCTAATTTTCTCAATTTAACTTGGATTCATACACATTTATATGAACTAAAATTTTGGTAGCTTGTGTTTTAAGAATGTCTGTAACATGCTTTCAATTTCAGAACCTGTAATTAAAAAAACACTGTATACACAACTTTACTAGAACACACTTTTCTTTCTCCTTTCTCACACTCAAATTCTGCTGCTCTGCTTTCTCTTTGCCATGTGCTCACATCTGGTCTTCCAATACAAGTTTTGTCTGTCACATACTCATTCTGGACATGTTTCTGAAAACTAAGGGAGAACCCAGTCATCTAGTCAGTGCAGACTGAAAGCAGTTAACACTTACTGCAACTCAGTCTGTTTATGTCCAGGATTCTTCAAAAAAAGTTTATCTCAGGGTCAGAATTATGAAGAAACCCAAAAGGCTCTATAAATGCAATCTCATATGCAAGTATAAGCACTGGATACATCATGCATTCAACAGACAAAAAAGAGCAAAAGAAAATTAAGGTAAAATATAACAATGGATGATGCAAAGGAAAATCACATAGGAAAAATTACCAAAAAAGTAAGGTTTTTTTCATGTTAGGTTATTGACTAAAGTCCTGATGTTCTAGCAGAAAAGGAATTTAATCAGTTCTAATCTTCTGTTTCTTCCCTTTATTTACTATGCTAAAAAACGTATAATGATCAATGAAGACTGTAATGAAGCTGGAAATATGAGCTTGGGCACTTGAACACTTAGTAGCTTTTCATTTGCTTGTTAATAAAATCTATTACAACTGAGGATGACATTCAGATAAATAATCCACTCTTACACCTCTGTTTAATAAGCTGCTTATTATTTATCATGTTAATAAATACTCTAGAGATAGTCCGACCTCTAGTCATAACTGAGAAGAAAATCCACAAAAATGTTTCTTGCAAACTATGTCTACAGTTATCTGTCATTCCTTATCTGCTTTTTTAAATATCAGATTTGTGATCTTTAAAGTTCTGTAACATATTAAGGGATAGCCACATCTTCAGTTTATCCTTCAGTTTAGCCTTTTTTGCTTTTTGCTACGACTTCAGTAAATTAAAAAACAAACAAACAAACCAACCAAAACCAGATTTAAAGAAGGTTTTTAAAGGCATATTTTAAAGGGACAGAAACATTTTTAGACAGAACTTTACCATTCCATTTTGCCTAAGTGGTACAAAAGTTGTTCTTTGTAATATCACTGCTTTCAAACTGACAGCTGTGACACAGAAACTGCAGGCACATGAATCAATTCAAAATCTGGGCTCATTTAGAAACATAGCTGTACTTATGCAAGTCCACTAAACACTCTTGGAAGAGGGAAGCAACACTGACATCCAAAGGTCTGAGAATCATGCTTGAACATCACTGCATCACATTTGCATGCCCACACTTCCCAGTACTTCTAGATGAAGCCAGGTTAGGTCAGTGCGATTTATTAACCATAAGCTGGTCAGTGCACGAGAACCATCATGGTACTCCCAAGCTGATCCAAGTGGGATCTCAAAGCAGAAGAACAACAATCCTCAACCTAAACTAATACGCTGTACCAGCTTTTAAAAAGCTGTAGGGATGTCTAAACTCATCATAATGGAATAGGTAATGAATTGATAGCTTACGTTGTAGAGAATTCATGCTTCAGATCTCACTTACTAGTCACTCTGAGTCACCTAGCAGTAAGTGCTGAAAGCTGTAGAACATATAAATACATAAACAACCTCCAAATACAGAACACAAAAAAATTATGAAGAATCAAAGTGAAGCAGAATAGTAGCTGGGAATATTTCATGTGTGCATAAACATTAATAGTCCCATTTCTAATTTATTGGTTTGATTCTCAAACATTCTTACATCTTATAAAAAATGTAGCATGTTATAAGAAGTGGTTTCTAGTGCTGAGCTGCTTAGCAACACCTGCATTCAAATAGCCTCCAGGTTAAGTTTAACAAAAACTGATCTGACATCTGACAAGCCCAATTTTTTTCTAATTGAAAGGAAGAAGCAAACCCACAAAATGTTAAAGCACCCATTTATGTGTGCTAAAGAGGACTTGTCAGATAATGGGATGCTCCTCAGTTTCTGCTTCAGGCTAAAAATAACTCCTACCTTTTGCTATAAAAGCCAACTGCCTGAGGTGTCTTTATTTCATGCAAGATAATTATGATGCACATGATATTCAACAGGATACAAGATACCTTTATATGCACTCACTGAACAAGTTTTCTTAATTTTTAAGAGACAGATTTCCCTTTATTTCCCTTTTCACAGAGAATTTAGGGTTTCTATGTCTTTCTAACCATAGGAATTCATTAAAAAGTATGAAGGACTCTGTCCTTTCCCAATACTTTCCGTTAGTAACAAATCAAAAGAGTACAGAAATAGGCTAAAAGAGGAAATTCACAGATGTTTTAGAACTAACTAAACTCTAGCTATGTCATCATTCAGAAGTGTCTGAATGCATGCCCCTAAATTTCTGATTGTCAAGTGCAGGCCCTAATTTAATTGTTAAGTATGCTCAAAGTGCCCAATTCCAACGTACTTCACTGGAATGCTTTATTAGAATATTTACCTCACCAACTATTTAGGTACTTAAATATTCAGCTGTAATTTCCAAACCTGAAAAAATTACTAGATTTCAGACTAGAGTATTTAATACCTTCGTGAGAGAAACGTGGCTTTTTTATGAAAGAGATGCTTCATTAATGTAACAAACTTACACCCAGACTTCCAGCAACATTTTGCCATTGCCCACAGTAGTACAAACTTCCCTAACACCCAGTTCTGTAACATCCTTTAGGGTATGATTGCATGCTGTTCCTGTCTCATTTTTTTTTGTGCCCAGAGCAGAAGCCTACAATTTGGTAGGCTCAAGCATCATGAGCAGAAATGACAGATCTCTAAACTAATAATGTAAGACCCAAACATCCTTTAATCTCTTCTCAGCATACTACAGCAGAAAGTAATGTAATTAAAAAAAAAAGGCAAGCTTTTTGTAATGAAATACTAATGCAGGGTGTCTCAATTCACCCAATCTTCACCTTTTTTTCTGAAAGGCCAAACTCAAAAGGCTGCTCTCCAAAATTCCTCCGTTCCTCCGGACATTCAGTTTTTAAATCATTCAGCATGTCTCAGCATTTTACAGGTTTGTAGCTTTTGTCCAATTGAAATGACAATGCCATTCAATCATTTGAAGCACAACATTACATTTCATCTTGGAGTTAGTACATTAATTTAAATAGCACTTTTTCACATAAGGATCAGAGAGTTTAATATGAAAGAAAAAAACCGGTATAATGCTAAACTTGGCTGTGTAACACACAAAAGTTAAGTAACTCATTTAGCACAGTTCTGGAACACAACCTGCTGCAGGACCAAGCACTTCTGGTTTCCACTCCACCTCCCACATTCCAAAATACCCAGATCTTTTACTCTAAGCAGGCTTCACTGAAAACTTTCAATAAGTAATTTAAGAAGTTACATCACTATTTACATAAAAGCCTACAGTACTCCAGGGCTGGGGGAAGAAGTGAAAGACAAGCTTTTGACATTTTGTTCTATAGGCAACTAGCAGCTACCAGCTTCAAGAAAAATTACTAATCATTATTGGGTACCTCTGAAAAGATAATAATTACTAAACCAGCATAAAGAACGGAGCAGACAGGCATGGAATCTTCACTGGCTTCCAAGTTACATGTGCTGAAATTTTGTTTCTATACTTTAAAAAAATGTGTGCCGTATGACCTAAAATGAGAAGGCCCAATCGGTTAACTAAGGTATTAGTAAGGTATTGCTAAGCACTGTTGTCTGACTTTGGTAAGTGGCTTGTTGAAAACATGAAAATTGAAGTCATTCCAGATTGAATTTAGTCTACAAAAATTAATAAATAACATCAGCACAAATGAGAAATGCACACACTCTGCATGCATCTCAATGTTATTAACACTCTGGGACACAGACTACAAGCACAACCACTGCCAAACTTAGAACAATTATCTCAAAATACTTTAAAAAACAAAGACTAATAAGGCACTGTCATAGTTCTTGCTTGGCAAAGCATTGCTTAATTGAACAACAATAATACTGAATAATTCCTGCAAAGACAAAAAAAGTGGGTTTGTGGAAGAAATTGAAATTACACTTCATCTCATTGACTAGTCAGTTTGTTGTACCTTGGAAGAATTATTCAGATTAAATTAGTTTTACAAGCAGACTACCAGTTCTTAGAGCTCCTTCTAAATGGCTACTCACAGTACATTGTTGGTTTAAGAGCTTTTTGAAGTTAGGTCCATTTAATAATCTGCTTCAGGGTACCTGAACTTCAATTGGGTCTGAAACCTTGTAATAAAGGTCATCTTTCATAAGCTCAAAACAATCTGAAGAATATATTTATTTTCTTTAATTCAGGAAAAACACATCAAACTGAAAAGCTTCCTATTCCTGGCCAAAAAACCAAATGTTCTTAAAATAAAGGGAGGAGGGGGAGGAAAGTGATTTGGGGGGGGGGATAAGAAAAATTAGCCTAAGTTTTCTACATTTTAATCTAAATAAATAAAAAAAGACCTTAGCATGTAAATATGTACATAAACACTGAAGAGGAAAAAAAAAAAACAACAACTACAAATAACTCATTTCCAATTTGCTACCATGTAATTTAGCATTTGATATTAAAAATTTCTCTACCATTTCCAATTACAGAAGATGTAGGTCAGCTTAATTTCCTTTAGTGCTGCTGGCTTGAAAGAGGAAGCAAAACAAGACAAAAAGCACTATGTAAACAACTAAGAAACTATTTTAAATCAAGAATGAATATTGCACTTGTATATTTTGCGACCACACTAATTATTAGGATCTATCTTCTTAAGTAGCTTTTATTCACATACAATTTGTGAACAAAGAAACCTCAGTCACTCAGCGTATGTACATACAAGCAAAAAAATGTCAACAGCAATCGGAAACAAAGTTTCCCTCTTTCTCTCTCCAGGACAAAATATAGAAATTAAAAGATAAAATATACAAGAAGCATAAACGTCAACATTTTTAAGCTCAATCCAACTGATTATCTGGTAGGGCTTGGATACTTCTAGATGTTATAGCACACAGGTTTCTTAGCTGAATTACTAAACAAGAGACTGGCTTTTATTTAACTAAAGAGGATATTACAGAAGAGCAGGTTTTATAAAAAAACTTGCTGTTTTGCACTGGAAAACCAAATGAGGTTGGTTCAGATAATAATACATTTCTGTTTCCACTGTAAAGGTCTTTAAGAAGATACTTATTTCAAAAGTCTTCCCTTATTACAAATTCTGGTAAACTAAAAGGAGGCTGGTGAGCAAGGTCACCTGAACTCGGCCGCACAAGAACTTGTATAATAAGGATCCAGAATTTCTCATTCAAAGTGGTACAGCAGTCAGGCCCTGCTTCTCACACAAAACAGAAGAGCATACAAAAAATTTCTAAGCCTATCTGGATAAATAACCTACTTCCCAAAGCAAAAATCTTCAAGGGAACCTGGTGGATGTGAATGGATCAGCACAAACCCCCTCATCTTCAGGTATAGTTCCGCAGCTGTTTAAGCCAAGGTTTACATCAGATGAACCACTTTCCTCAACAGATGAGCTACAAAAATCTAGAAGTTCAAATGCTTGTACAGGGTAAGGAAACAAAATTAAATTGGGAAATGCCTCTTAACCATTATGACAGCCCTGCTCTAGAGTAAGTAGTGAATAGGGATTGTGACTTGAGGCTGACAAGATACCACGTTGGATTTTTAGAGGGAAGAGGAGGAAATAATCATAAAAAGATGGCTCACCATATACAAGGGTTCTTAGAAATGTGGACCTCACTTCCCAATGATTTTTTGTATGCTAACAGTTCACACAGGTTCAAGGGGAGACTGAACGAGTACTTGGCAGATAAATTAATTTTTATTTCTATCTAGTTAGTACAGTCATCTGATGCTGCAAGTCTTCAAAATGAAAATTGCCAAGAAGCTAGAAAATTGATTCACAAGAAATAACCTGGTAAGATTTCTACATTCTTTATCTTTACTATGTGTCTGTTTACAGCCATTGTAGGAGCAGGACACTACGCTAGGTGGATCCTTAGTCAGACCCACTATAATCAATCTTATTTTCTTACAGTGTACAAAGAAGAAAAATTAAGCTAGAGCTTTACAAAGCAATTAAATGCACCTTATTTGCACACAGTGGGAAGAGACTGGTCCACATGACCACAGGTTTCAATTGAAATCCCACATTTCTACAAACGCTAAACTGCATATTGCATGGAAAATAATTCATAAAATACCAGTAACTATATCAGACAAGTAGGACACGCACAGGTTCCTATGACTCCTCAAAAGAATTAGCAAGTTCAGAAGTGCTGAAAGGAAGAACAGTGAAAGACAGGAAATCCCAGTTGCTGCTTGCTTGGCTTCTGCCTACGTC
The DNA here is from genome assembly GCF_023638135.1 of Falco biarmicus. Lineage (NCBI taxonomy): Eukaryota > Metazoa > Chordata > Aves > Falconiformes > Falconidae > Falco > Falco biarmicus. The sequence continues at coordinate 31,292,301 of NC_079292.1, read as the reverse complement.
ACTGATGTATTTGTCCTGGACACCATATATGCAGACAAACAACAGTTATGCCAACACACTTTTTCTACATCTGAGTAGTGCTGTATGCATTCTGCCCAGCTATCCTGCCTCTGTGCCTCAAATGTCATTACAGCATCTCTTATTTCTGCTGAGTAAAGCATGCCTAGGTTGTTACTCTGCCAAAAAATAAAAACATTCTTTTTCCAGTTGCCCCAGTCAGCCACTCAGAATAGTGCTAGGCTCTTTGCAACAGTGCATGACAGGAGACAATGGACATATATTTAAAGGAGAGAGGTTCTGACCAAAAGAAGGGGAAACACTTCCATTGTAAGGACAGTCAAGCACTGGAAGGGTTGCCCAAAGAGGCTGTGCCATCTTCATCCTTGGGGGTTTTCAAGACCTCACTGGATAAAGTCTTAAGCAACCAGGTTGGATTAAAGACATCCTGAGGTTCCTTCCAACCCTAATTACAGCCAGATTCAATGTCTACACACAGAAAGCACTCAGTGCTGCCCCAGACTGTGCTTCTACAAGTCTCTCACCCACCAAAAAGTCTCTTAGAGGTTCAAAAAGTTACCTACATAGGCTTCCAATCAAGAAAATTAATGCCATCTCATTGTTGATGAAGTACTGCATAACACACTGTGCAAAACCCATGTCTAGCACATATTTTTGTTTTGTATTTTTGTTTGAACATATGTGAGAGTTGAGAGTTAAGTAAAATTTGCAGCTGACATGGTGTTCTGTTTCTCTGATGGTTTTTTGTTTGTTTGGTATGTTAAGTTTTGGGATTTTTAAGCTTACCTTCACTCAGGGTTACATTCTCCTATTAGGCACCAAAACTGGCTACATCCAAGATGACATGTAACTATTATATGGTAAAACTATACAATAGAGTTGAATATGACATTTGCAGGCCTGGAGTAGGTGGAGACTTAAATGTTCCATCCAGTCCTTCCTTGCAACATGCAAGCAGATTGAATACAGTAAAATCCTGAAATAAAATAAAACCCACAACCCTGATGTTTTAATTTCCCATGACCTTGTGAAGCACAGGAAATAGTCATCCACCTACAGTCCTCCAATTGGAAAGTCTTTAAATACACAACTCCAGCTTAAAAAAAAAAAAAAAGTAGCAGAGAAAATCATACATGAGTTTGCATATATGTAATGAAAGCAAACCAAATAAAGGCATTTTTATTAAATCTGTACAAACTTGTGTGGAACTGAACGCTTACCTGTGACCTTTCCAAAACTCCCCTGTACACTTTGAGTTACACAAGGATTTAGAAAACAATTATGCTCCAGAGATGCAATGAAGTAAGCAGCATGAAAAGTTTGTGCCAATAAATATTTTGCATATCAATTTATATTATCATACTTCATTTAGAGTTGAGGTGGGATTTGTTTTAACCTTTCCTTGTGAAAAAGCAACATATTTTCCACCAGTTCTTACTGGGATATATAGAAACTACATTTTTGATACAGGATTTTTTGTTGTTGTTGTTCTATTACCTTTAAAGTGGCAGAGAAAGATCTGCCTAAACTCAGTTGCCATCAGAGATGCACGAGTACTCAAGCTGCATAAAGAAAAACTGAAATAGGGTAAGATACAGTCATGATTTGAATGGATTTAAGGAGAATGTTTTTTTCCTTTTTTCACATAGGAAGTGGAGATTATTTGTTCTGGGAGGTTTTGTGGTCTGGGGTTTTTTTAGCAGCTTGGTTCTTTTGGAAGTAACACATTGGGATATAGGACAATCAAAGCACAAACAGGCTGCTGGAAAGTTATAATGCAAGCCTGGAGACACCATAAAATAATTCAGAAGGTATCTGGTGGTTTATGAATGACTGCAGAAATTAATCCCTTCATGGTTTTTTCTCTGCTGTATCCTCAATGAAACTCAATGGAGAAGCACTGTGGTTTTTTACAATTTTTTAAATTAAGAATTTATAAAAGTAATTCTCACAAATAAGAAGTTATAATAAAGATAAATAAATCACACACTTTTTAATAAAAATGCCCTCCTCTCCCTTTTTTGAGGGACTGTTCTTCAGCCTATTGAACCTACAGTAGAAAAATAAAAAATTAATTATAGAGTAATTTACTTTTAGCTTTGGAAATTAAGAACTAGGATCAACACAGTTTCAATGTAAATAGTCAAACCAAAGTCAAAATGAGGAAGTCTAAAATGGACAGGCTATAATTTGCTCCTTCTAGTACAGAAACCAACACAAAAGTCTAATTTTATCTTACAATATATTATGAATTTCATCTTTCATTCCAATCATCTTCCTGATATGTTAAATAAATGAGTCTCAGTAATTAGTTCTGAATATTCGGGTTTGGGATAAATCAGGATCCCCAAAGTCATGAAGGCATTTTGAAAACATGACAATTCCAAACGTTGAGGTTTTAGAAGCAGCAGCTTTGGAGTGCTTCTCCATTTTATCCTTTCATTTTTTTCAGCCTTTGGGGTTTACTCATGAAGTCATTATTTCCTCCTCAGCTATGAATATTAGAACTTACTTTTGAAAACACTATTACAAATACCCAAGACTGCTATTTAATCCCATTACCTTCAGAAGATAGTTCTAAATAAGTGTTACAAGAGATGAGACAGCAAAGGCTGGTTCAACTGGAAAATTAAGCCAAGGCACCAACTCGTTCATGATTCAGGGTAGTTTCATTAAAATATTATAAAGTTTTGGGGGTTTATAATATGTTTTAAGTGTTAAATAGTTAAATATCAAAATACCACAAGTTTTCAACAGAAAATCTATTTTAGTATTACTCCAAAGTATTCATCTACCTCTGACAATACAACAACAATGGACTGACTTCTTGCGTCTTTCAAACTACTTATTCTTTTGTCCTGCTGCCTTGGAAAAAGCAATTCTCCAGCACTTTCACTACCAAAAAGAAACCAGAAAACCCTAAAGAATATCTCTCACACAGACGATTTTAACAATTCAGCTATATTAGTGTACACAGCTTCTTATATTAGGATTTTCTGCACCAGCAGCAATGCCAGAAACTTTTGACGTTTCCTTCAAAAATGAAGAAGGGCCTTTGACTTGGTCTCCCTGTAGCACCCTTAAAACCAAACTGGTTAAATACGGCCCACAGAAGTGTACTATTAGGTTGTGGAATATGGCTGCATCTTCAGGCTCAAAAGGTTGAAATCAATATTGTAAATTTCCACTGGCAGCCAGCCACGTAAGTGGCTTTGCTCAGGGGCTGATATTAGCACCAATAATATGCAACACCTTTATTAACAACCTGAACAATGGGATGGAAGCTACTCCAAGTTTGTGGCTGACACCAAACCGGTAGGGACTGGTTAAGAGGCTGGAAGGCAGAGCTGCTATTTATACCAGCCTCAACAGGCTGAATATATTCAAAACTTCACTAGGCAAGACCCTAAGCAATCTGATCAAAACTGGTCCCACTTTGAGCAGGAGATTGGACCAGATAACTTTTTCAGAGATCCCTTTCAATCTGTGTTACTGTTATGATTCTGTGTCTATTACAATGTGACGTATTATACACCAATGCTGAAAAGTCTTTAGTAGCCAGCTTTAAACATGTGATAGGACCCAGGGCAGGTTGTCTTATGATGAAGCAATATTATTATTCATATTTAGAATGAGTTTAAATCTCTTGAAATTAAATTATTATTTTCACATTTATATGCCTGAACTGCTAGTTTTAAGTAGCCAAAGCAGCAGGTTTCTTTTTGATTTGTAGGAAACCATCAACCTACCATTTAAGTGAAGCATTTTGAATTTGAGGATCAGACAAAGGCATTTTTATAAAACAACAACAATTAAATATTTTCAGAGAAATTACTTGTTACAGCAAAACTACATACAAATTTTGGGAAATAAATGACAGATAAGTCATTTTTAGCAATACTTAGCAGTGTGTTCACTTCAGTGAAATAAGTGGTCACACCAACACTTTCTTCCCTATGCTTTTCGGCGAGACTGAGGTCACCTCATTTCCACTGGAAAGACGCTTCAAATATTTATTTCAGTGTAAAAATAGACAAATGTACAGCTGACAGGCTGTTTCTACTCTTTACCCTACAATACATTTTCTTCCAGATTATCTAGTCTTTTAAGTAGGCTTTAGGAACAAATAACAATGGGACAGACAGTGTCTCAGCCTTAAGTACTAGAGAAATAGCCTAGAAAGTACACAAAGAGATATTTATCTTCAGCCAACCAACACACATGTTTATTTGGGGTTACTGGCTACATGACAGACTGGCAAGAAAAGGCAGTAACTGGCAAGGCTGAACATTAACAAGCTTTAAACCACCAATTACAACCTAAACTAAATACCTTTCTACTTGCTGTAGAACTCAGTACTCAACAGAAGAGGAAATACTTTACTTACATTGCATTTATTTTCCACCTAGCAACTCTATCATTTCAGATGATTCACCCTCAAAAAAGAAGAGTGAAAAAAACCTATAAGGTAATGTTTTCCAATTATACCTAACTATTAAAAGATCATTTTAAAAACCAACTTTCCCAAAACTGCATTTAGAGATAAATGCAAAGTCAAAAGAATTAGAGGGGAAATTAATGGCTTCTGATACTTTTCCATCACTATCCTTCCCATTGCAGTAGGAACAAGTGCTGGAATTAAAAAGATCTAAGTATGTAAAAGAATAAGTTCTTTCTGGTAGAGTCCTGTGGATTCCAGCTGTAGGTACTGGTCTACAATCTGTTTCTCTACAAAAACAGCCTTATTAAATTCAGCAAGAACAAAGGGAACCATATCACGTCTTGAGGAGAAATTACACAACTTCCATGTATCTCTTTCTTTGGAAAACTACTGCACTGCCCAGCCTTATTCCAGAGCAACATTATCCTAGCACACAAGAGAGCCCAGGTTTGGAAGATGCACATGCAGTGGTTTAGAAGCTGCTACAAGGATTCCTGAATCGAAAACTTTCCAGACTTCTGATTTTTTTTACGTCATTTATTTGACCAAATAACTCCCCTTACCTAGCTAAGGTCAGGATACTAAAGCATACTCTTAAACACAAAAAAAAACCCAAATAACAACAACAAAAAAGGAGGGGGGATATAAGCTTATTATGTGCTAAAAAAAGATGGAAAGAAAAGGAGAAAAGAATATACCCTTAGGGCAGGTATTACCCAGAGGCTTGGTCAAAATCAGAATTCACAAAGGCATCAACAGCAAAACAGTGAATGTAAACACTCTCAATAAAATCCTTTTGTCAGAATCTGAAAAGGCTTGTATTGCTTCCATTACCCTGCTATATTTGAAGGAAGGACGGACCATAAATGGAACCATAATAAGACAAATGTGTTCACTAGACAAAGCAAGCAGGAGGATGGCCTAACATACCACAAATGGTCATCCAGGTCAAATAAACATGACTTTCAGACTTCCACCATACCATGCAGAGGCATTTGTGTTAAGGGTATCATGGTCAGAAATAGAGGCTTTTTTCCAGCACTTCGAACAAACACTGAAACTTCTTTTTCCCCAACATATGCAAAAAGCAGCAAGTTGTTTTAAAGGAATGCACAGAGATGTTAGGCAATGAAAACACCCATTAATATGAAGAGATGGCTAGAACTGCTCTTCCATTTAACTTGATCCTTAGGTAGGGCAGGACTAAGAAAGGTACTGCTGAAGGCAAAGTTCTGGTCAAGAGTCCAACAGCTAGTACAGGATTTAACCCCTCTCTCTAGATTCTAGCCATTCAGAGAAGGATTTCAATTCCTTTACAACATATCCAGTAACTGCTACGCTTGACACATTTGGCATTTAAACTTTCCTTAAGTTTTTCCAACTGGAACGCAGCAACTTTCTGCCAGTCTACACAACTCGGCATGCTGGACTACTCTAGTAGGTGGAACTCTCCTTCCCCACAAAGAGCTCATTGCTCCCTGCTTGCTTAGAATCTGTTGTTCAGTGTTGACACCAACCAAGCATCACATATTCAGTGCCTTCTCAAGAGGCAGGCAAGACACGTGGCAGGAAGCCAACCACATGGTTTCAAGAAGTCATACTCTTATTGTTGTTAATAAGATGACAAGAGACGAACACAGACTGGCTGAACATCTATGCTGATTCCACATTTGAATCATTTCTACCTCTTACTCTATTAGTACCTCTAGTATTTCCCACGAACAAGTCAGGAGATTGTTCTGTCTTGAATCTGGCAACTTCACATGCAAAACACACAGATCCGAGTTCTTTATACCTTTTTAAATCATTCATCACCCTGTTATTAACAGAAGAACACTTCTGAATTTAGATGACTTCCACCTGGTTAGGTGAAAATGTAAACTTTGTCTATAAGCACACATTAAATAAAACACAGCTATCTAACTGTCCTTCCTAGATGGGCCAAGACTGTGATTATATATACAGCTTTTTTAACAGGGTAACCACAAAAACAGTTCTTATTCTCCTGGTTGGGGGTCAGAAGGAAAAAAAAAACCCAAATCCAAACCAAAATCAAACAACCTTACCCACACAGCTATGCCAGCAGAATCCTCCAGTGTAAACAGTTACAAAAGTAAAGCTGCACTTTCACCACTGCAGCTTGTTTTGCTTGGAGCAGGACAGAAGAATTACTATAACAAGGCAAAACACATAACTCCCATCCTATATGTGGGTCCTCAGAAAGCACTGTCACTGTAGCATAACAAGAACTCTTCAGTGTTTCTTGGATAGATACTAGCACAGCTGTAAAGTTTTTGTAACATTTTTCTCATTAACACCTGCCTCAAGTAAATACCCATAACATCAGAAGCACTTGCTAACATAGCTAAAAATGGTTACAAAGCTTAACAGTTCGAAAAGGAAGCTTGGGTGATAATTACACACAATTTAGTTGCCTTGCACAACCTGAACAACTGTTAGGAGGCAACCCAAATCCCACAGTACTTAATATTTAGAATGAAGTCAACTTTCAAGATTCAACAAGCTATCAAGAAACTACTTTACAAACACTAAAAAGGAAAAAAGCTGCAAGTATTTCAGATGCCATTTTCAAAAGTCACCATTACTTAGATAAGCACTAGTGATGAGAAGATAAAAAACAGTCTTTACTTCTATCACAATGGCCTCCAAATACACTGTTGCCACTTCTCCCAACTTGTCATCATCTCTTTTCACAGTACCCCTATGGTTTCTGTCCTCCTCTGACTTCAATGCAGGAATACATTTAAGACACAGAACTGTTTAGGATCTAGCTCTATTACCTTCCTATTGAAGAGAAATCAATCATTAACAAATAATGATCCGCTAACATTTTTCATGTCTATTCAAGGTAACTGAGACAACACAAAGTTTTACTTTCCTTATTCCACCACCTTTCATATCATTAAATTCTCCAGCTGCACCGCAGCTGGAATTACATCCTACTTTTTTAGGATAACACCTGTTTTTGTATTCCATTTTGGACAGAGAAGCTTCTAAGCACTACATATCTTCTGTGAGTGCATTTTGTCAACAGTTACCCATTTTGATTTCAGAGTATCAGAATCTCCTCTTATCGTTCTCCACTACTGGCATGCTGACTGTAAAAAGGAGATATTTAGCATAAAATGTCTACTCCATTCTAGAGAAAGACTATCCTCTTGAAAAACAAGACAATAAAACACACAGTAAAGCTCTAAAAGAACATCTCTTCACAAATTTCAGAACATACACCATGCATTACTACAAGTATTAAGTGGTTAAATTCAGCACATACTACTATGAAGCCACTATTGTATAACATGACAAAGCTACGCCTAGCATCTAATGAGAAAGACTGCAAGAAACCAGAGTGTCGTAGGTTATTCCAACAAGTCATCATGTATACTGCAGCTGCCTTTAGTCTGAGAACTTCAACTGACCATGTTGAATATTTTCTCATGAACAAATAGATAAACGCAAAACATTCCCTGGTAAGTAGCAACTCACATTTGACAGTGGAGACAGTTTTTGAAGCTGTCCACCACCAGGAATGATCTAGTGTTCCCTAGTTAAACAATTCTTAGGAATTCTTAGTGAAAAACTGGGAAGAGATAGCTTTGCATAAGTATGTGCCAGTCAAAAATTCAACACATATTACTACTAAGTTTCCCTAATAATACCTTATATGACAAGTATCTACATTTACTAAAATTTGACTATGAAAATGTGATAGAATATTTAATCACTAGTTACAGAAGTAATGAATACAAAGGTACAAGAAGTTTCCAGTAAGTGCCAACCCATGGTGACAGCTAGCAAAGTTATCAGGCCCTCAAAGATACAGGAACAGGCAAGAACTTGCTTCTCAATGCCTAAATGTTAACCTTAATAAATAAACCACCCTTAACAACGCAGCAAAAACTACAGTAACAAATTCACACATAAGATTCTAATGGCTGCTGCGCAAGGAATGTGTTTTCCTGGAAAGCAAATAATATTTTGAGCAATACTTAAACAAAACAAACAAAAACCCCAACCGCCACCAAACCCACTGAACCCCAAACCACACCACCCAAGAGCTACTGAAGGAACACTGGTTTAGAAAACTAGTTCAAAGAACTAGGACGCTAGTCTCAAAGAACAAAAAGAAATCCACCACCCAAAACCAACCAAACAAAAAAGACGATAACTGGTGATGGGGCATACAGCAGAGACCCCTAAAATACTATGTTGTACAATGCTTGCTGCAATGCGCAAAAAAACACTATGAAGTGGGCTGTGACTAGTTTACTTAGGAAAGTAAAGACACAGCATTTTAACAGTTCCTAAAGAAGCACAGGGGGCAGGCTTTCAGGGGACTTTGTATACAACAAACTAGCCACAGCCTAGGAAGCTTGCACGCTCTGAATCCAAAAAATTAAAGAACTCGCACTCCTCACTGTCCAAAGCAAGAATATTAAAGACCTATGCCAAAACACTTCACCTCAAACTAAAGACTATGCAAGTTATTATTCACAAAACCCACAATTATAAAGATTTCTACTGTTCCTAAAACTCATTCCTCACCTTGCAACACCTTCTCACATGAAAGCGCCTGCTGTGAAAATGCCTAGGATTAGTGTCTTCAGGTATGAAGAACATTACTTCATCTTCTGTTGCTTTAGAAACAAAGACCTTATCTTCCAGTGTTATTTTAATGATCTAGAATGTTAACCATAACCAATTTTTTCTACAGCAATGACGGTCATCGTTATTAGTGCAAAATTGTAGACTAAAACCAGGCTGTGTTCAAAGTTTCCTGTGGCCTTTCTTCTTAACTGCAAAAAAACGCTAAAAACTTAGTTATCATTCTTTTGAATTCCTCTAGGAGTATGATAAATCAATGCCAGATTTTTATACTAGTAGCAAACCACAGAGGACAGTGGTGTTGGCTGATAAAAATATCTTCCTCTGCCTGCAAAAAAATGCTCTTCAAACCACCACATTTTTTCCAGAGCAGGAAATTCCTTTGGGTTCCAAACTGAGTAATATTTACACCTGAACATCTATTCAGAGCTGATAAATCAGTTTGCTTTCATTGCTATTGTTTTGACGATACTTTTAACAGGCACGTGTCTCGGTCTGATCCTCCAAGAGCCCTAGAACTTAACCTCTGCCAAGGCGAAGACATAAAAAATAAAAAAAAGTCACAGGTCGTGACAGGTCTAATTTAGTCAGCATAAACGGCACCTCCTCTGCGGGGATGCCGCACCGTACCGACCGCCGCACGCCCCTCCGACGGCTTTTCCACGCGGCGCAGGCGGCCGGCTTCACGGCCGCGGCCGGCCCGCCAGCAGCCCCGGCAGGGCCGAGGGGCGCCCCGCAGCGCAGCACGGTGCGCCGCGCCGCCGCCCCCCCGCCCGCCCCGGGCGCCCCCAGCCCCGCGGACGCGCCCCGGCCGGCAGCGCTCCCGGCGCCCCAGCGGCGGCTCAGGTGCGGCGGCGGCGGCGCCCCCCCCGCCGCGGGCTCACCTCGGCGGCCGGGATGTTCACCACACCTGTCGACCTCCGCTTCTCCCTCAGCTTCCTCTTCTCGATCTGCCCCTTCCCCTTCCTGGCGCTGGGCCCCGAGCTCTTTCCCTTGGCGGCCAGCTTCTCCTCGCCTTCGGGGGAGCCCGGCGCGGCGGCGGGAGGCGGCTTGGCGGCAGGCTCGGCCGCCCGGACCCCGGCGAGGGCCGGCGGCGGCTCCTTGGCGGGGCCGGACCGGGCCAAGGCGGCGCTGGCGAGGCTGACGCAGTTGACGGCCCCGCCGGCGGGGGGCGCCGCGCGGTCGGGCGGGGCGGGCGGGCCGCCGGGCAGCAGGTTGTTGTTCAGCTCGGCGGAGGAGGCGCCCCCCGCCGGCCTGGCCTCCCCGCCGGCGGCGGCCCCCGGGGCCGGCGGCGCCTGCTTCGCCCGCATCTTCTCCCGCTTTGCTTTCCACTCCTCCAGAAAGTCCGTGGTGCTGCCCCCGGCGCTGCGGTAGCCGCCAGTCGCCATGTTCCCAGCGGGCTGGACGGCGAGAGCGCCCCCCACCAGCACCTCAGCCGCCGCCCGCCCTGAGGCGGCTCTGCTGCCGCCCGGAGAGGAGAGGTCCCGGCGGGGCGGGCGGGAGAGACGGGGGCGGGGAGAGAGACGCGGAGAAGCACAAACACCCTGGAGAGAAACAAAAGGGGAGATGTGAACCGTCCCGCAGCGCTGCCCGTCCTCGTCCCGCCGCCCCGCCAACTCTCCAGCGAGCTCCCCGGCGCCCGGGGACGGGTCTCCATCACCGCCCGCCCTCGCCCGCCGGGCTCCCGCGACTCGGACCGCGGCGCCCGACCCTGGCCGCAGCACCCGGCGCCCGCCGGGGCTCCCCTCACCCCTCGGCGCGGGGCCGCCCGGAGCTGCCCGCCTCCCCCGCTCGCCGCCGCCCCGGCGCTCGCCCGCCCGCCCGCCGCAGCCGCGACCGCGACGACCGCAAAGCGCCGTCGCTCGCCGCCGGGGCCGCAGCGTGTGCCATCCCCCCGACGCCCGCTTGCCTGCCGGGGGACCGTGTTCCCGCGCGGGGCGGGGCGGGGCGGAGGCGGCCGCCGCTCACCTCCCGCCCGGCGGGGCCGCGCTCGGGCGCTCCCCAGCGCCGGCGGCACCAGGTGAGCGGCACCGCCTCCCGCCCTCCCGGAAGGAGCGGCGCGGCCCCGGGGCTTCCCGAGCTCCCTCCCCTTTCCCCACAGCAGCGCGGACGGAGCCGAAGCCAAGGCGGAAACTGCCGAGATGGCCTCAACAATGGGGTGAGGGCGGGGAGGCCCCGCCCGGACCGGTGCGCTGATCGCCGCGGCCTGACCGCGCTGGGTGCCGGCCCGTCGCGGGGCCCCGCCACCTGCCCCGGGCAGCCCCGGCACGGGCGGGGACACGGGCCCCGCGGCTCCCGACGGGCGGCAACTCTGGCGGGGGAGGGGCGTGGGGCGCCACGGCCCCGTGAGGAGCGGAGCCGAGCGGGATGCCGCCGCTGCCCGGCCGCCCGCCTCAGGCCGCGCTCCCGCCTCACGGGCGGCTTCGGCGGGCGGGGGCTGCCAGAGCCCAGCCGCCAGGGGCCGGAGGCGGCGGTCTGGTGTCCCGCGGCCACGGGGTGCTCTGCCGAGCGCGCCCCGCACCTGCCGGCAAGCCCCCGGTGAGGGGCTGCGGGGCCCGCCTGCCCTACCGGCGTGGGGCCGCCTGGGCGCGGGGCAGGTGCGGGCCGGCCCTCGGGCGTGCGGCCTCCCGGCACCGCCGGCGGCTGCCACCCGCGAGCGAGGTGAGCGGCCGCGTGTCCAGCCCGGCTGGGGCAGCCCGTGGCTGCGGCTGTCGTTAGGGAGACGCTGCGCTGGAGGCAGAAGCGCCGGTTTGGCCTGAAAACGCGGTGACTGCCGCTGCTGTCGCTTCGGCCTTTAATGGGGTCGGTGCACCGTGGGACGCGCCGGCAGTTGATTGCTCCCGCAGCACAACCACGGCCTCTGGTCCGCTCCTCCCCGGCGGGCTGCCCGCAGTCAGGCAGCGGAGCCTGCTCCCGCCGGCGCAGGCTTGGGGATGAGCCTGTGCCACCGTGGTGTTGGAAGCAACGAGGATGGCAAGGGGTTTCCTCCACCAGTCACGCTGCAAGGGCTTGAAAGACATCTCATTTATAAATAAAACAGCCGTCGGTGAGGAAACCAAACTGGGCTAAATATTAGGAAAAACGAACTGGCAGGGAATGTGATGGGAGTATGTACTATACGTTAAACAGTTTGCTTAGGTGATCAAGTGGCTAAACTTGCGCAGAAGCAGTTTTTTTGGTTTGGCTGAATTCACTGTGTCTTAATAGCACCCTGCAAATGGTTCGCGGGATTTTTGGAAATCACTGCTTTCGGTAGATTTCTGTCTTGCATAATCCCGCTTTATAAACGGTATGCTGAGGGAAATGGAGGAGTGCGTTAGTGCTACCTTTCCAGCTGGCTCAGGGCAAGATACGGGCTTAGGTTAGAGTCGGAGGAAATCCATATAGACTTGGCTTACATGGCTGGGAGCACATTCTCACCTTTTCATCTTTTTTCTCTCTTTCAGTTTCAGTCCTGAATTTGTCCACCTGGTTAATAAAGTGTTTAGGACTTCAGAATATAAACTTTGCAGAAGCTTTTGGATTCTTTTTACAGAAAAAAAAATGCTACAAATATAGATAAAATATATTAGCAAAATGGGGCTCCAGATATCTGGCACTAGGCTCTCTGCACCCCTCGGTATAGATAACAGGCTTAGTCCATGTATCCGCTTTCACCTTTAGTAGGTCTCTACCCCGTTCTCTTTCATAGCAGTGGGCACAGTGTCACCCTACCAATCTTCTCTGTCATTCTGGTGATTTCATTTACTTGGACTTGACTCATACCTGATTTCTGCTGTGGTTTGGGTGTAGGGTTTTTTGGGTACAGTATTTTGTTTTGAAGGGGTGTTTAAATTTTGTATATAGAGAAGTTAAGGTATCAGGGTCCTCAGTACAGGTGAAAGATCTTATCTTCCAGTCTAAGGGAAAATCCCAAAGCAAAACAGGCTAGTTGTTGTGCGTTATGCTGGAAAGCTGTAAATAGGCAGAAAAGTAGATGGTGAAAACGTAGTTCTGTACTAGCTCTACTCTTTAATACTCAGCAATGCAAAACTACTAAAGTTGTTTATATTTCTATTTGCAGATCAAGTGCTAAACAAAAAGTTAACTTTATAAAAGTTTTGACTAAGCACTTTCCTGAAAAATTTACCTGCACTCTTAAGAGGTTTTAAGTCAGAATACTACTTGATTGTATTTTTAGAAAACAGTTTAGAAAAAGGATCCTTCATGTGAATTCTTGGCTTTCCCATTCTGTCATTTCTTCCCTTTTACACAATGAAGAGCTTTTCTTGAGAGAATCATGTAACTGTGACAATACGAGTATTTCACTCCTCACTGTTACACCCCATGAGCAGCACAGCTGGCCAAAAAAATGAGGTTTTACTCATTTACATAAGAGTCAGATGAGAAAGTCATTACTTAGAGTATGTTGTGTATATGGAGACATACAGCAATGTATTTTAGGTCTTGGGATAGCCTGGGTTCTCCATTACTCCAGGTCTCCCAGCTGTGCCCTGGGCCCCTCCCTGTGGCAGTCCTTACCAACTAGCAAGGTTTAGATGTGCTCACTCCACATCTTATCTGCCCACCTTTCTTACCTGGAGGAGGTACCGTTGCCAGGCTTTAGCTGCATCTACCATTGCAGTGGATATTTTTTTCTCTAATCTATAAAAAACATTGTGGGGGTTTTTTACTGTAAAAAAGGCTTTGTGTTCCTTACAGTCTGTTATATATTAACAGAAGTTATGTTGTGGTGAGTGAGGTTGGGCTTAAGTGCCCAATACAAAAATGCTGACTGTCAGATGTTTGCATCTCAATAAGGTTGTCTGTGCTGGAGAGCTTTCAGGGATAAAGTCCCCAAATAGTTTTAAGTATCACACTGCATGTTTTCCTCTGCTCCAATGCAGAACAGCTTAATAGCTTGCAAACATTTTTAGAACAGCACTTTTTTTCTTACTGAAAAGATCTTCAGGATATTTTTAAGGCCTAGAAATGCAATTCATTTTATTGGCTATGTTTTAAGCTGGCATAATGACAAGGGTCCCTAAGCTTTAAGATACCATTTTTTATATATTCAGCATTATGGAATGAGACTCTTCCTTAGAGGTAGATTACCACTGGGTTTGAATAGGATAATCTTGATCTCCTTTGCCAGGCAAAGACCAAATGCTTCGGTTTTCAATTCAGAATAAAAACCATCATTTATTCTTAAAATCTTGAGGGAATGAAGTGCTTTTTGGGGTTGGGCAGTTCAAAGGTGGTTCCTTTGTAAAGGGTTGCAAGTTGTTTAAGATTTTTGTAATTTCTTCTAGAGATTCAACCAAATTATCCAACCTTATTAAGGTTCTGCATACAGATTTATCTGAGCCATAATCTTTTCTGAAGTGGCAGTTTTCAAGGGCTGGAAAATTAAATAGTGAACACAACATATTATTGGCTGGGGAAATTCAGGACAACATCCAAATTCCTTCCCAATGTCTGTTTGCATCTTACTGTCATGCTCTGAGCTTAGCGAATATTTGTTATACCCACTGGTGCTGGTATGCTCCCCACTGAAACATTCTTCCCTCTCAGCCTCTTCAGCATCTCTGGAAGCTCTCCCCAGAGCCTCTGTTAACATGACTTTATTTGCCTGCGTCTTTCTCAAACACACATACTCTTCCTTCTGCTCTGGACTTCACCCCGCCTCTGCCTGTATTACTTGAACTTCCATGAAACTGTTTCATTTAGTGCACCTATCTACCGCTTCTCATATCTGATCCCCTTTGAAGTCCATTCCATCAGTATTCTTCATGTTTCGTCTCCCAATAGACTTTTTCAGTGACATACTTGTTCCGCCTGCTTTATCATTTCTGCTTTATCAAACTAGGTTTATTAAGCTTGCTGCAGTGCTGTGCCATTACATCTTCCCCTCTCTGCTGCTTTGAATTTCACCTACTGGATAATCCTTACACCCATCACTGTACGCCAACTAACCTGCCTACCTACTTAGTTCTGCAGTATTCTTCTAAAAATGCTGTTGCTTAAAATTGCTGTGACTCAGTGGAATCTTACTGCTACCTCTTCATAGAAATACCTGTTCCTCTTTCCATCTGTAACATTTCAAAAACCTCTCTTTAAACCTTTCACATTAAATCTCGTACTATAACTTCCGTCCAATCTTCCTGTAACATCCTCACTTACATTCCATGACGTTTCTACTGTCAAGTCTCCCCCTAAAAGTAAAATAAACCTCATAGTACCACTGTTCCTCTTGACTCCTCCTTTTAGCCTTTTCTTACTAAAGCTTTCCAAGCCAATGCTCTGCTGTCCTGCAGCAATACTTCTCTCTCCAGCCACTCGTGCTGCTTTAGACCATATGCCTAGGATGAGACAAAACCTAGTGCAACATACTTTACAGGTGTCTTCCTCTTTGCACTCTTCTGTTATTGCCAGTTCTATCGCTGATAGAACATCTAACACCTCCGTCAGAGGCGGTCAAGAGTTTAAAAAAGTAGGTGGTTCTCTGCAGTCTTGACCATTGGCCTCTTTCCCATGAGTTCAGAAGATTCATTTGTAGAGGATCTCAGTGAAGGCATGAAGCTGTGAAGGGTAACATGGAGGTGCTGGTAGTCTCACTTCTGGACAGTGAAGTGATTGCATTTTTTTTCTCTAACCAACTTCCTTTTTTAAGTATGTAGAATGAGTTTTTATTTCTGTTTACATCTGTACTGTTTACTTTTCAAATTCTCTCTTAATCTTCTGTTTATCTCTTCTTACCTACCAAATTCTGTTACCCCTTGGTCTTGGTTGTTTTTGCATTTTTGTCTAAATGCGGACAAACCGCTATCCTTTGCAATTTAATACTGCTTTCTGCTACAGCTGAGTTATGCATACTATCTAAATCTGAGAGGCTTAGCCTATTGGCATGGATTTTTATTTCTTCCACTTTCTTCCAGAAATTAATTTTTTATTTTTTTTTCCCCGCACTGGAGCTTGGTGTCACAGCACTAACTTGCTGGCAAGGTTTTCCTCTGTAAGGTTCTAACAACTAATTATGTTCTAATCACTGTAGTCAGTGGTTTAACTGCATTACTTTCTTATGACTTGTGCTTGCAAACATACAAATCCGACAATCCCACTTTTACTGAAATACCAATTTTATCCTATTTACTTTGCTACTGAATTGAATGCTTAAACCTTTTTTTTCAAGTGCCAGGGCCCAATTTGAAATCTTGCATGTAAATACAACAGAGCTTTGTGAAGTAGCTGGATTTCTCAGGAGGTATTAGCATTCAAGATCAGTCCTAGAATCCATCTTCTAGGCTGGTTTCTGCATGTGTTTTACTATTCTTGAGCTCTGCTATCATTTGACCAAGAATAATGATGTAGTTTCATAGAACTGGTTTGGTTTGGCAGAGAAACTAATACTGTTTCTTGCAGCAAAGTTCATTCATCTAGCTGACTGAGGATTGCAGTGTGAAAAGGTAAAACCCCCAAACTTACAGGGAGAAGTTTGCTTGATTTTTTCAAGTATTTATTCTTACAGTATGAGAAATTAATGCAGAGATTGCCATCTGTCTCCAGCTGACTGTTGTTGGATAAGAATGACGGTGGGGATGGAACAGTTTCAGTATCTGTGCAGATGACTTCAGAGGCGTGATGAGAACATCTTCTGCCTCAGTTCACAATCTCACTCTGTAAGATGGTCTGTTGCTGCTTCTTGTGTTCTGAGCCATATGAGGGTACAGAGCAGTGTCTCCTCTTGCTACTCTTTGCTATTTGTGATGAAGTTCAATCAGCATAGCTGTGAAACAGTTCATTGAGCAACCATGCTACCTCTTTTTCTGTCCACACAGGTACTCTCTAGGGCCAGATTTGAGCAGTGAACGCGGTGAGTAAGCCCTAGAGCAACTTGTTGAGGAGCAGGGATGAAAAACAGACATGGAGTCAAAATTTTACACAGTGAAGAATAGGAAGGCAGAGAAAAATTGATACTGACAAGCCTCACAGTGCTTGGGGGAAGAAGGGAGGAAAGGGCAGTGCTGTAAGGCAGGCTATAAATATGCCTTGAGGGACAGTTTGCAAAAGGCAAAGAAGCAAATCCCCTGATAGGGAGTTAGTAGGGCCAGGATATGATCACCTTACAAAAGAAGCACTTGGAGGAGACAGTTTTTCCATTATGGTCTGTGCTTTTGTGTTCACTGTGAAGAACCTTAGGGAGCATCTCACAGCAGAGCTTTTTATTATGGAGGATCCATCAAAATAAAAGTATTGGAACGAAACACAACAAATTGAGAAAGTGAAAAATAAAAAATCGCCAAACTGAGTGGCAGCAATAAAGTAGTAGATGGAATTCAGCGTAGATAAATGTCAAGTGAAGTGACTTACGCTGGGAAAAATTTTCTAAGGTAAGATACCACCTAGACGTACTTGAGCAGCACTGTTTCTGTCAAACTAAAATGCGCCTTCAGAGTGCCTGTGCTTTCCTGCAATAAGAATACCAGGGGGTGTAACACAGAGGCATTGGATTTGGCCATATGCTGGTTTATTAGCCCAGCTCCGCACCTGCCCTTTTGGGAAGGAGCCGCTTTCAGAGTAGAGGTGCTCTGCTCTCCATGCATTCCTCCACGAGAGAGCTCATGTAGTCTTACAGACGTAAGGTAGCCTTGGGTGATTTCTGGGGCCTGTCTTTGTGCCGCATTGACCTCTAGACTCCTGAGTTCCTGAGGATACCCTAGGTGGGCTGCCACCATCTTATCTAGTGGGGGAGCCGCCAGGTTACCAAGCTGTCGTGCCTTCTAAGATACTATGAGCTTGGTAATGAAGAGCTGACTGTACCTATCCGTATGACAGAAATAACATTGTAAGTTTAAGTTACCCATATAAGATAACAAGTTATCTGAATACCACCACCTTTGTTGCTTTTCATGGTACATTTCCAGCACCTACGGAGCCTATTCATTCTTCTTAAAGACAGTCTCCTCTGACCATATGCCTAGGCAATGCTTTTAGCCATAGGGTTTAGTTTTAGGTAGTCCTGCAAGGAGCAGGGGGTTGGACTTGATGATCCTTAGGGGTCCCTTCCATCCCAAGGTATTACATGATTCTATGATTCCATGACCTCTGTACAGCTAACTCATTATAAGTTTAAAGACTGTTGAACAGATTTTGGTCCACAGCAAAGACAATGTGGTTCCTGTCTTTCTGTATCTCCAAACGTAAGCACGAAAATGAATCATTAGGAACCAAATCCAGTGGTTACTGGCTCTCTGCCAGTCTGTCTTGTTGGTACTGGCTACAATTCATAACCCTTCAGGGCTGTTGTGTCATTGTAGGTTTTTTGGTTTGGGTTTTTTTTAATTAACAGTCCTCTAGCTCCTAAGAATTATTTTGATTTTTTGAAGAACCGATACAAAGTCAGTAAAAATTAATTAGGTCTTTTGATTCTCACTGTGTATTGCTCGGTTAAACTGTTATACTGCATCCTTTGGATCCAACCTCATGCAGGTGATGAGCTAGCTGCACACAGTAGAAAAGTGCAGTGGGCACAGAACTGTGCCCCAAAAGAATCATTGTTAGGGCTGACAGATCTCCTCAGAGAGCTGACTAAGAAACTTGGCCTTCACTGAAATGCAGTAGATGATGCATGCAGAATTTAGTGTGATGGCTTTTTACAATGCTTTGTTTGAGCTATCTGTTCATTTGGCGATTCTTTCTCTCCTGCACTGCAGTATTTCTACAGCCTACTGTGTTTCATATGACGGACTATAACGAAGTTGCCTTGTAAAAGGAATCAGGCAGATATTTCAGGAATTTAGTACTGGTTATTAGTAGCGCTCATCTGGAGGTGTCCAAAACAAACACAAACAGCAATCAATCAATGGCAGTGACATATCAGTGAGTGTAAGCAGAGGAGGGGGAAGCACTTAGAAGAGTTTAGTCACTGTGTATGAAGCCAAACAGACTACAAAGGGAGATAATAGCTTAAATAACATGAAAATTAAAACATATTTCCTATTAAAATTATGTTGATGTTTTATATTATGAAACATATTTCAATGATACATACCATGTGGCAAACATCTAGGATAAAAGCTTGGGACTGAGTTTTTGCATGACCAATTGGAACAAAATGCATGTGCCTATATTGTAATGATTTTATATCAACAAATATAGATGATGTTTAAAAACAACTATTGTGTTTTGCTCACAATACACATTATTTGCCATTTCAAGGTGAAAACTGCCAAGGTATTTAGGATGACAAGCTTTAAATACATAATAAAAAGAAGTTTTAAGTTAAAAAGTTACTTGAAAAAGGACAAGCTCCGTCCTTCCTCCTGCCCCACCAGCAAATCCACAGCCAATGCTCAATTTATAGTATTTATTCCCCAATTAGGCATTAGAACCCAACAGGCATCCCCTTATGCATTTGCTTTATTGCTGGACACTCAAAAAGTGTTGAAAGGAAATTAAGAAACAGCGAATGGCAGTTAGCCTGCAAACACCTTGGTGGGTTGAAAACAAGGGAAGAAGTGTGAGACCTTTCACTGCTTTCAACCTGAAAGTGCTTGGAGGTATGGAGGAGAAAAATAGGAAAGGGGTTTATGAAAAACAGCGCTGATTCCTGAGGAGGGGAATAACTGGATTAAGTTAGAACAGGTGACTTGTAGAGTGTGCTTCGTTTATAGTAAAATCACCCCCTTGGATTAGAAAGAACCAAGAGTGGGTTCCACTCTTGTAGTTCTAGTAGGGAACTAAATGGCTGGGAAGAGACATTCCTACTGAAAAAAAGATCCAGTGGTCAGGAAAAGATTAACGGGGTCTTCGAAACCCTTAGGGATGTGTGCTTCTGAGGAGTTCGAGATAAGGCAGTGTGAGGAAAGCGGGTGCAGGAGGAGAGTAACAGAGGTGGAGGAAGATCATGAAAGGTGTGGAGGCTGCTGGAGTTGTGGAGAGAGGCACTGTGGACAGTAGACAGACGATACAACTGCAGAACAAGTAGCTCAGGAAGAAGCCGCCAGCGGTGAGGTCTGAAGGGTGAGTGAAACAGGAGAGAGAAGCAGCAAATGAATAGAAAATGCAAGAAGCCAGGATGGGAGATGGTGTAAGGGGGCAGAAGTAGGCAGCAAGTACCAGAAGGACTGAACGAGAAGTGCTGGGAACAATGTCCAAGGAGGATCTTGGTGATCTGGGTGGCACACAGGAGCAGCTGAGGACTGACAGCTGAGAGGAGCAGGAGACAGGAGAGACTGTTCTCTCCGGCAGCTGTGGCATGTTGGTAAGCTTGTAGTGACTTGTTAGTAGAGTATGAAGGGAGTTCTTGCACTCGGTGTCTGCATGAAGCAATTCTGAGTGCCACTCCCCAGACACCAAGAAATTCAGAGAGTGCTCGAGGTCCCAGGGAGGTGGCTCCCAGGCCCTTTGGGTTACTGTGGCTATCACCAGGGATAACAGCGAACGTAATTAGACCTCAAGTCCCTCTCTTACACAGAAAATAATTATATGTGGTGGCTTGGAAGCCGGAGCAGAACCCTATCCATGCAGAGCTGAGGAGAAAAGTCGAGGGGACAAAGAAGGTGGGTGCCCATGGTGTGCTGCACGTGCTTGCACGGCAATGAACAGGAAGGTGAGCCTGAAGGGGACAGAGGACCTTGCAGCGTGCAGAGCACTCCAGTTACACGGCCAAGCAACCCCCTTTCACAGTAATCATGCTGAAAGGGGGTTGACCAAGAAGGAGTTAACCAGTGTTTTGGCAGCGCCGTGCTGCTGTGAACCGCCGCCTTGACAACTTTTGATACGGAGGATTATTGTTTTTATTTTTTTTTTGCTGTTCCTCTCTCTCAGCTGTAGCAGAGCTGCCCGGCGGTGCTTGCGAAGTGTCTGCTCCCAGTCTGGAAGTGCCGCGCAGGCCAGGGGAGCGCTCCCCGTGCAGCGGGTCCCTGCCTGCGCTCTCTGACGGGCCGGGCCGGGGCCGGGGCCCGCAGCCCCCCCGGCCAGGCCCCCGGTGGGATGCGGCTCAGCTCACCAGCCAGTCGCAGCTCTCTGCCATTCCCAGGGCGTTACATCGTGCGGCTCCCGTCGCTGGCTTTCGGCAGAATACGCTTGAAAGCAGTCTGCCGCGTTCAGGTGAACGTGCACCCCTTGCGTCTGAATTCATTTCAGATCGCTGTTCTCTGCCGCGCTTCATCTGTCTGCTGGAACCGGCTGGTCGTCACGGCGGAGGGAGGCAGCGTTTCCCCGAGTCGCTGTGGTTTGAGCCCTGCTACGGGCTGCTCTCGGGGGAGAAGGGGGCCCGGGAGGGCCGTGCGGGCCCTGCCGCCCCCCAGCCGCACGCCGCGCCGGGGCCGTGCCTGGCTGCCGGGCCCTGCAGCGCGGCGGTGGCGGCCCCGCGAAGCCGTCTGGTGCCACCTCCCGGTGCCACCTCAGCCGGTGTCGGCGGCGCCGGGCCGGGCCGGAGCGGGGGCCCGTGTCCCCGCCGCGGCCCCGCCGCGGCCCCCGGCAGCGCCGCCCGCCCGCGAGCGGAGCCGCTGCCGCCCCGTGCGCGGGGCCGAGGCAGCGCAAAGCCGCCCGCAGCGCCGGCGCGCACCTCGCCAGAGCGCTGGCGTGTCGTGCAAGGGCAGCCGAGGATGAGTGCTTGGGGAACTGACTGAGCCCGATGCGGCACCGGTAGCCGCGGATGCGGTGGGAGGAAAGAACTTGAGTGTCATTCGCTGCTTTTCATGCAGCTAAAGACAGAGGTGAGCTAGTAACGGAGAATCGTGCCCGTGCTATCAGCAGTTGGTGTAAACGTGGGTTTTTATTTTTAAACAAACTAATTTTTTCATTAAATCTTCTTTCTGGGCAGTGACTGGACCGCGTAGCTAGATGTGTATTTTGTATCAGCCGATGTAAGGAAGTCACGCTCTTTGCTTCGAGAGACTTGGGGTGCAGGTCCAGGTCACCACCGCTTGCCGAAAGTGGCAGCTTTATCTTAGCTGTGATGTAGCAACTCCCTCAGAACAGGCCAGGCCTCCCCTTTTTTGAGGTAGGAACACACCACTGAAACAGGGTATAGAACATAGACAGGAACGAGGGCACTAGGGGCATTTTCTGTTTTCTTTTGGGGAGAGATGAGGGGGCAAGGGGCAGCACAGCAGCCTGCCGTGCTAGGGGTCCCACTGGAGGCGGTGCAGGCAGGTGGGATGCACAGGACAGCAAGATCTGCAGCAGCTTCTCCCCACGCTGGTTTGATAAAAGAGGAATTCAGCCCAGTGGGTCTGTCTGCTCAAAAGGTCTCTGCTGGAGCAGGTGGAGCACAGAAAGATAGTACCAAGGAAATAAACAGTTTTTTCTCATCCCCCCCCCCCCCCCCAATTGTTGGTTTGGTTTTGGTTTTTGGTTGTTGTTTTTTTTTTCTCCAGCAAATAAAATAAAGGGAAAAGACCACACTAGAAAGATAAGTTGTGCTCTTGGCTATTTCTGCTAAGCTTTAATAGGTTTGCAAAACAGAGGTGTAAAACTTGCAAGAAGGGTGAAATAATTAGACTAGGAATGTGGGGGTTTTGTCCCTGCTGTATTTATCCTTGGGCCAGATCAGAAACATAAGACGTCCAACAGGTGTTTTCAAACGAAAGAACTGAACAGTTCCTCCTTTCTCTAAAAGCCACATACTTTTCCTATCTAATCAGTAATACGAAATGGGGAGGTGCTGACACAAGCAAGAATAGCTGATGACTTCATCAGTGTGGCAGCAGCTTTCCCTTTCAAGTGCGAGCAATTTATTGTGGGTTTGGGAGGTTTTATTTTGTTTTTAATTTTGTCTTCTATGCAGGAAACTGCAGTCACCCTTAGGACTGTTCCAGTCTTACTTTAAATCTAGGCTGAGGCAGAGCACAGTACTACGTGCTATTACTCTCTAACAAGCACCAACTGCTGCTCTTGCAATCAAAACAAATGGAAAGCCAGTAACTCTAGTCACCAGCAATTTTTACTCTTATTATTAGTGGATTTGACCTAAGAACTAGAGGGAGCTTAATCACCATAGCTAGATGTTAACATTGTGTACATAACCACGAAGGGTGAAAACTTCTGAAAAACTTAAGCAAATAATTTCTTCTCTTCCCCAACAGACAGACTGGCTATTCTGACATGGGAAAACCCTGTAATTTCAGAGAGGTGACCAGTAAAACTGCAACAAAACTGTTCCAAGATTTAAAGCAGCAGGGAAAGCGACCTTCTACAATGCAGTTACGATTGTTTCTCCATCCTCTTTGAAAACAGGCTCCTCAAAACTTTTTTGTATGGCTGTGTTGTTTTTCTTTTTTAAACTGTAAATTATGTAGTGAATTTGTGTCATGTTTTGCTGTGAGAGTTCTCTGGATTGTAGTTGGGAAATTACTTTTCACCTTTACAACATATTAACCTCTCAGTCACACAATCACAGTGTCAAAATTATCTACTGCCCACTGCAGCGTATTGTTAGAGAAGCTGAAGCTCCACTAAAAGGGAAAAGCGGTTTTCAGTGTAACTAAAGATGTGGCTGCCTACACTTTCCATGCTGGACAGGCTTGAGGCCACAGCTGCCCGGAGCCCTCGGCAGCCCTCGCCCCGCGGAGGGCTGGGTGCTCTCTGGGACCGACGGCTGTGCTGTGTTGCAGCGTGGCGCGTCTGGCTGCGCTTGTTCATGCTTCTGCCACAAAATGATGAGTAACACAAGAGACAAAAGAGCAAGTGTTCCTCGCTGGAGGAGCTGGTGTGCTACACAAGTGAGTAAAGCCTCAAAATGTCCATAAAAGAACTGAAGTGCCAGCTGTGGAGTCAAGCCACTTCCAGGCTTACCCAGATAAAGTACGAGTCAGTATCGTGATTATTTTCATAATCACTTAATTGAACAGAAATTAATACCTCCTCTGAGCAGCATTACAAGCCAGCAGCAAGCAAGGCATCATTCATGCTGCTGATAGCTTTGGGTGATTTTTCTGTGTTCAGGAGTTCAGATGCGATCAGGCCCTAACTGACTTTGGACCAGGCTTGTTCTGATGTGTCCCCTGCCTTTCTCCAGGTGAACTGTTCATTTTCTGACCTGGTGTTGGCTGTCCAAGTCTGGCATCACAGCATACTTCCTCCTCACCACCTGCTTTTCCTTGTGTAGATTTCCTGTCTACCATAATACAGATGCTTTTGGCATCAATGCAGTACCCTCACTCTCGACCATAAACCTCATGGTGAAATCAGCTAGCAGGGGTAGGAGCCTTCTTGTATGGAGCCCATTTCTGTATGATAAAGGTGAAGGAAATAATAAAAATTTCTCTTCTGACACATTATCTCCTAAAGCAGGTATCTTCAGCTGCCCAAAAGCACGCTTTTTCCCTCTTCCGTGAGATGACGTGTAAATAGTTAACTCTTTCTAAAAAAGTAATGAGAGGACACTTGTTCTATGACAACGCATTTGCTCTGAAAAGACCACCAAATGGACCACAGCCAGAACTTCTGAACGGGTAGGATTAATACCCATTGGTTTAATATTAAGCTAAGCACAAACCCCAACCGAGCACGTAAGGTATTTCTAAAGAAGGGAATACTGAGACTCAGGTTTTGTACTCGGGGCTGAGGAAACAAAGGCACCACCCTACACAGTATGAATTTTAATTGTTCTTTTTGGGATCTGTCAAGGAAATAGCAAAAGCCTGAAATTAGTGTGTAGTAGGAACTAGGGAGGTCCAGAGGGAATTGTTTATGATGAGGGAGGCAAGGTGGGCAAAAAAATGAAGTACTAGCTCCCAAGTCTTTTCTTCCAGGTAACTGCTACTCTTTGGAGCCATTAAGGTCTGGGTCCTCACACAGCCACACTGCCCCTGCCTTCCCACCTGCGGTCACTCCCCCCCCCCAGGCTGTGGGCTCCTTCATGGCTGGCACTGGTTCTGGGCGTGCCCTTTGCCTTTTAACTCTCTAACACCAGCTGTTTCCATGCCTCCATTCGTATTTGATGTTAATTCTGGGACATAGAGATCCCTTTCCACACTGCAACAAGTGCCCTGAAAAATCTAGGTTGCTGTTCTGAATTACCGTTTAAGCCATTAGTTGCTTAAGGAAGCTCGCCAGAGCCAGCAGCCAGCAATATTTCTTGTATGCAAACTGCCTCCTAAATAGTAGGACAGTCCTCCAGTATCCGCTCTCTGTCTGTGGTAGCTGGATTTCCTGGGGATGTGTTCGATGTGCAACATGATCAGTACAATAAGACGGTGACACACGTTTAGCAATTGCTTTCTGAGATTCTGTTAATACCACATAAAAAATGGTTCTCAGGTTCTGCACACAGACAGGTTTATGTAAAATATATAAACATTTGTCCAAGTTGTTACAGATTGCATAAATACGGCATTTTTACTGTTGCATTTACAGATGTGCATGTACAATGATGTGCAAATAATCACAATTTGATTACAATCTTTGAAAGGTACTTGAACCTTGCATCCAAGTAACGCAATGAATGAAAAATGCCCACCAAAGAATTTAAATAGCAAACTTAAAACATGGTTTAAATTCGTAACAAAATTCAATGTCTTCTCAGTAAAACTTTCACACATTTAAAATAGTTTGTATTCATTTTATTTGTATATGTCAAAATACATTTTTTTTCCAAAATAGTGGGTTTTGCAACTAGTTTCATGCAGATACAAGGTCTGCTCAGTACTACCAATAAAATCAATATAGCACAGTAGCCATTCATTTTTTAGATATAAAGAATAAATAACCTAAATATAAAACACTAAAATATTAGAAACATGTATTTAATCATTCACAGGCACCCAAACTTTACCAAATATAATCCAGAATATGCCTAACTGTCTTGTAACAGAACTCAATACGTTGCAGCCATTCAATTCTTTATTTTATGTTAGCGTAAGACAATGGAAGTCCCTATCGTTCAGACCCACCTCTCATACAGTTCAATTACAATAAGATATCTCAAACTATCTGTGTACCTTTAAAATCAAGAATCCTGAGCTTGGTAGTAAGAGCATAACCTTACATCTTCAAAAAACCAATCAACAGAGAGAGGACACCATGTCTTCCTTACCAAAACATATCCCAACCCCGTAAAACTAACCCTCACCCCCCAAGTAGGCAGTAGAACACAATGACCTT
Source organism: Falco biarmicus (assembly GCF_023638135.1). Taxonomy (NCBI): domain Eukaryota; kingdom Metazoa; phylum Chordata; class Aves; order Falconiformes; family Falconidae; genus Falco; species Falco biarmicus. The sequence goes on along the minus strand of NC_079292.1, from coordinate 31,266,125 downwards.
TTTAAATGAAGGGGTACAAATTCACATTTAATATAGTATACAATATAATCAATAATACAATAGCTACTACAAGCTTTACAATGTACAATTTGTTTTAATGGCTGATCTGTTCAGTGGTTTTAGGCAATAAACTATGTGCCAATAGGATGTCGTATTTTGAATGGTTTAGTGAAAATATAAAAGCTGTTTCTAACAAAAGCGATCTTAAGTACTTTTCTTTGTTTTTAAAGGCCACTGAAATGTATAAAATGGTCTGACATGATGGTGTTATCAAATTGGATGCCTTCTCACATGGCAACAACAGTGCATATAAACATTAATATGAGTGTAATGGGTTATGTTTTTCAAATGATTTAGTACATTACTTTGGCTAGCACAACAGTTTTGGACAGCACTCAGATAAATACAGGTAAGTGAAATGTAGTGAAGCAGTTATATTTATGCAATTTTTTATTATGGTGAACACTATCAAATAAAAAAAATGGGAGGAAAAGATAATAAAGTATTTTATATAGTTTAGACCTTTTGTAAAGATAGGGCTCCATACAATGTACAATGCCTAAATTCTTTATACCATAAAAATTAATGAACTTTGTTAAACACACTATTCTGGAGTAGCCTAATTTGCATTAACAGACATTTGCAATAGGGAAATATATTCAAGCATGCCACGTGGTGGTCTGAAAAATCAAACCAGTACACATTTATATATACAGCATCACTCAGTACCTGCTCAAATGAACGTGACAATTACAGGATCTAACATCTTTCACTACAAACAACTTTTTTTTTTTTAAAAAAAGTGACCAATAAAAGCAGAAAACAGGACTCCTAAAGTATTTCTAATTTCAACTGACTTTTAAAGCATTTTGTATAGGAAATAAATGCATATTGCACAAACAGTGAAAGCAAATGTTCCACCAAACATCTCTGTTCCAGGTGGTTGGACAATACAACTCTAGGTAGCTACACAAATATGTAATTTAAAAGGGTGTGTGGTCTCGGCAAATGGTAAAGCTGTGAAAACACTGTACAAGAGAATCTGGTACATGAATAATTAGAAGGGAAAAAAAATAATCCAAACTTAAGATTTAAAGAAAAACTGAGTATAGAAAAAAAACCTGGGAATTGTGGCACAACAAAAACATTATTGAGTAACTGTCTTCTGTGAGAGCTGAAAGCTTTTGTTGATGTAAAAGTGTTTATGTACAACTAAGGCTTACTGGTTAAATATCTGAGGCGTATCTGGCCTTGAACACTTTCCTTATTATGCTGTAGCTGTAAACAAGATTTCTCAGTCACTTTATCTTCTCAGCAGCTGCATTTTAACAGAAACAATGATCTTTATACAAAAAAACACACAGGTAAGAGGGCGTTTGGCAGGATATCTGAAAATTACAGTCTCCAAGGGATCTTCCCACACTTTTCAGTGACTGCCACACTATGGTCCACTGGAGTTACTAGTGATGTGCAATACCGTAATTTGCTGCTGTAGTAAACCCTTTATTTGGAAAGTTTGCTTATAACTCTGATCAAGGCCCCATTTTCATCTTTTAGCCTCTGGTTGTCTGCCTTCAGGTCTGGTAGCATCTATGAAAAATGAAACACGACAGTTATTTGCTATTATACCCCAAGTAAAAGCAGCAAGACTAGACAAGCACTGGGGGTAAAATTCTTTATTCAGCTTAAGCATCCTGGCAGCTCTCCCCCTTCATATCAGCAGGTCAGAAAGATTTCACCTTTTAACATGATACAGTTAGAGTTATAGATTTGGAGTTTTCATTTGCTTAGACTAGATGCACTAAATCTCAGTGGTACAGATGTCAACTGCTAACAAAAACATTTATAGTAGTGTGGGGAAAGTAATTAGGTGCTTCAAATTTCAGTCCAAAACCAAAAGATGTTAATTACCAACAATGTAAAAAGGCTTGTCAGTACTGCACTTGCAGAGTTTCAAAAAAACATGCTGTGGTTAAGCTTATCTACCACTGTGCTCTTGGATGATTTCATCCTGATCAGATACAGTGTGATTCAGCTTGTTAGCTCATAGCATTAATCTTCCAACCACTTCCAAACTTGCGTCGAAGCACACATCCGATAATTTGACATATTCCTGAACAGCATAGTTCACACACGAGCAGATCACTGAAACACCAGGCTGCAAACTCAAACATACAAGTTAGGAGATGGCAAGTTAAAGTTGCCGCAGGAGATGGGTGACACACAAGCACAAAAGCTGGGAGGCAGAAGCCAAGTGAGGTAAGAGCTGGACAGGCTCAAACAGGAAAGAAGGACAAGTCAGTGCACAGAGGTTTGTACTGGGAGAATTTAACTTGTCAAAGAAACTAGAAGTAATCTCAGCAGTCCTCCACATCTACATTCATACACTGACAGCAAACCACCTGTAATACTCATGGCTAAGGTACGTGTATAGTTTCTAGCAGGAGGTTTACACAGGAGGTAACCGCCTATTCCTGCACAGCAGTTATTCAGTAACATCAAGTGCAAGGGCACACAAGAGGTCTAAGTCCAGCTAGTGACGTATGTAACAACTGCTACATAACTCTTCACGATGAAATTTCCTTGCCACTAGTGTCGTTTTAATTTTATTCGAGCAAAATTATACTTTCAAGCTCATTATATTCAGAACTTTATTATGGAACAGAAAAGAACCAAGAAGTTTAAGAATGCAGGGTTAATTAACTGTGTGTTGCACTAGAGGCTTCATTTACAGATCTCCTCTAAAGGATTCCTGTCCACACTCAGTTCACCCAACAGCAGACCCTCCCATACAGCGAAACACGATGATGCACCGAAGATGACTGTGGTTACAGAACTTCTAGTTTATTTACCTACAAATACCAAAGTATGCGAAAGGACGATGACAAGATATCGTAAGAGGAAAAAAGGTGGTCTCTACCATTAAGTAAAAATCATTCTGCTAACCTGGACTTCTAACCTGCGCTCCAACTCTGCTCCACGGTGGAGCTTAGGACAAGCTACCTAAACTGAGTTTTTCACAGAGTCAGAATGAGGCTTCCATTATAGTGAAGTGAGAGCTGTGCTCTAAAGAGAAAGTGCTGTGAAATGCTGATTCCTTCCAAAACCCGTGTCAAGGTGTTTGACATTGGGCAACACAAGTAATCATTTGGCAATTTTCAAGTCTTATTTGTGTTACGTTTTCTAAGCTGTACAAATCTACTAATAAAAAAAAAATCACTGTTATCTGTGATACACATTATGGAACAACCCTAGGTTTCTACTACTACTACAGGTGCATGCGCGGTACACGCTCCTGTTATCTGGATATGACTCCTAGTATGTGTATCTGCAAACAGTGAGACAGTCATTTGTTCAGGCAAAGCAACTAAAACCTTTCCTTCCTCCTTTTCATTCTGTTAGGGACTTGATACCAAAGATCCTGGATGAAACCACCACAACAGCTTCATCTAGCCACGCACAAGGAAGCAAAGGAGTCTGGTTTTGTCCTTAAATAGGTACCGCGACAAGTGCTGTCACATACGCTTTCCAATGAAACCTCACACTAACTCCAGGAATGTCACAGTCCTCTTTCAACTTCCTGACTAGGGAGCTGCAGCCCATAATGCTTAGTTACATACAGGCAGACCCACAGAGTGGTATATTTTCTGGTAAACTATTTTAACAAAAAGGCTGCAGTTCAAATGTAGAGCTTTAACATAATCAGCTACCATTATATGTCTGCAAATCTCTGTAGACAGATTTTAATCCTGATTAAAGTAATGGGTAGAATAGTTACTAAGAATTTTTTTTTTCTTTTGCTGTGAGTCTTCTAAAGAATAGAAGACGACTGGTAGGAGACAAAAGCAGTTATGAATAATAGGAGATTGATCAGGAAGGCTAAGCTCGAGTAACCTAAAATACTTAGGCTTCTCATCCATACTAATCCCCACATACTTTAAACCTAGTCAGACAATTTTCTTGCAGCAGTGCATTCCTCTGGTACTCAAACTTCTCATGAGGTGACATCACACACCTTTAATGTGCAAAGGCAGGAAAAAAAACACCTTTGCAATAAATTCAGTAAAATTTTACATACTGTACTTAACACTTTGAATTCTAATCTGTTTCTTGCTAAAATACCAAAGTATTTTCCTGTTATGAGATCCTTGAATAAAGCTACAAATGCACTATTTTGCCTATCTGCAATATATGACTAGCTAGAAAATTTGCAGTGCTGTTGTTGAGCAAATAGTTATTCAAGAATCACCTGACAACATATGTGGAGCCAACTTGGATCTGTACAGTAATCATGTCTGTCTTTGCTGGAGGATTCAACATTTTTTACATATAAAACAGCTTTGTGAATTAAGATTACAAAAAACTCATAAACTGTTAAGGTACCTGTTTATATTAATCAGGCATGCTGCTATGGCTAAGCTACCATCATGTCAAGCCTCCCTATTCTATTTCCATTGCTTTTCTTTTGCTAGCCAGGCTCCTCAAGCTGCACAATTATCTGCCACTGAAAATTCCCTCTACTAAAAGGAATACTGAGTAGTTTTCTGTGGGTTAACACCCTGAATTGGCTTACCATGGTTAAAGGAATGCCAGTGCTAGCAAAAAAAACCCGGAATGGACACATGGCTGTGGACAGCAGTCATTAGATTAGCTCAGCTCTGTTGAAACACACCATTGTTAGCTGAAGCTGATGTACGATGGGCTTCCCTAAAGGGACAGCTTTCCCTCCTCATGCCAGCAGTATGCTCCTGCTGCTTTCTGCGTGTTACTTTAGTGATTCAACGATGCTGGAGAGAGATGGTTCAAATAATATAATGAATAGAGAGATCTGTTTTCAGCCAGGTCAGTGAGCTGACTTGACTCACTCAGCAAGGGTTAACACAAGGGAAAGTTGAGGAATGCAGGGCCTGGACCAAGAATAACCTTTCTATCCACATCCTATTATCAGACCAACTCCAGGAAGAAACAAAGCCAAAGGATAAACCTTCTCTTTATTTCATGCCTCTTAGTGAGGAAAACCTGAGATCGGACTCTAAGCGGAATGAAAAAAATGTACATTCATCACCTCTCTTTAAGTGGGAAGGGCGGTAGGCAAGGGGAAGCAGTTTAGCAAGTGTCACTGTGCAGAAGGAAAAATAACTTTTTTCACCTACACATCTTAAAAGCTGACTGAAACACCTCCAGTCTATACAGCTGTTACAAAAACAAGGAGGAAGGCAGGCATATAGATTTGGTGTGGAGTGAAACGATATTTTGTTCCTCATAGAAGCTGTGTACCTTCTGTGGGTGTCTGAAAGAGCCCTGCCATAACACTAGGGACAACAAACTGGCATTTTTTTCCAAGATGAAACTCAAAATAGTTCATACCTATAACAGAAGAGGACTGAACCAGATGACCTGGTAAGTATGAACCAATCTGACACCTTAGGCAGGTTTTTTTGTGTCTGCGTTTGTAGAGTCCATGCATTATAGGATTTGCTCCACAACTGGAATACCTATATATATATATGTAGCAATATAAATCAATAACCTTAACTCAGTGCTAAAACTGGGTATTTTATGCTGTCTAGATAAAAATGAGAATTGGCCAGAACCGCAGTGGAAGCTAATATGTGAAAATATTAATCAACTTGAAATTCCAATACATTTCTTAAAGAAAAAGCTTTGGTCCCCTCTAAACACTAAAACACACTAATGTAAGAAATGAAGTTGCTGATGCCACTGTTCAGGATTGCACAATACTGAAAACAGTTCTCAAACATTCTTTAGTTGAGACTAGATTTTAATCAATTCTATGCACCTCGATTATACTGCAGTAAGAAAGCTCAATTCTTAATTTCAATTTCTTAGAAAACTAGAGAAAAATCTATCTGAGCATTTACTCAAACATCAAAACAAGGGACTGACTTCAGTGTATCCCAGTGTGCACTCAAATCCCTTCAATTGTTGCCAAGGTTTTAACATGTCAAAGGTCTTCTGGATCATTGTCAATTTATCTTCCAAGCACGGGAGGACAAGCTTCAGTGCTAGTAAGAACACCACACCATACCAACACATCAGCAATACCTGTAGTTGGTACACCAGACACCATGCTTTAGCCACACTTCCATAACCGAGCAGCAGTCAGTCAGTTTCTGACACACAAGCGTTAATAGTAAAGTTCTGCTCAAGCACAAACTGAATTGTCAACACCTGCCTGGCTACACAAAGGAGAAGGAAGAAATTACAAGTCCACAGAGCGCAGTTGCCTACAGGACCCTGACAGCTTGGCAACCACTCGGGTCAAGGCCCTATTCTCAGTCACCAGTTGCTCATTTATGTGTCTCAAAGTTTGAATCTGCTTTATTTGTTGCAGGTTCTGCAGAAATCAAAGAAATAGGAATGAAAACGAGAAATAACCGCCTCCATGTTTATTATGTTTAAAAGAACTAGAGATGAGCAGAATTGAAAGAAAACTTAGAAGAGACAGTCCTGTTTAAAGTAGATAAGTTGCTGTGAAAGGAAAGTATCAAACAAGTGGCACATTCTTGAAAAGCAATCCAAGAACCAGCAGTGATTAGTCACAGCTTTCCAAAACAGTTCAGGATGCATTAACAATGAGAGCTATTCCTGGAATTCTTTACTTAACATCCTAATTGCACAAACTACATCTCCTATTCAGAAGTCTGTAAATAACGACACATTTAACATACACTTTTACATGGATGTGCAACAAATGATAGGAAAAGTATTTACTCTTTAATTCAAAACTTTCACATATTGCTTACTGAAAGTAGGCTTTTGAAAAAAGGCAATATATTAGCATGCTCTGTTTTTCTCGGAAGCCCAGCTTTTCCTAACAGGAATTTACAGGTTGATGGCAGAAGCTCACATCCTGTCTTCCACTCCGAGGCACAGTTATTTTTCTCTAGTATGGTTTGCTATCTACATATTTCACTTCTGAAGACCCCTCAAGGAACCAGAGATTGTGTCCTCCCTTTACAGCAAACTACCTTGGTCTCAATCCAAAGGAGCTAGAGGCATCATGGTTGTCTTCTGCCTATATCTGCCTGTCAGCTTCAATTACTTCAACAAAACTTTGCACATTTTATTGAATTTTAATTCAATAAAAGTATTTTAATGAAAAGTATTTGGAAGTTAATACCGTTTCCAAGCACCAGAGGGCGCGCAAAAAACGAGCTTGAAAGGAAACTTTTTATTAATCAATGACAAATATCAAATGTCGAAACAGTGGTACTTTAAAATTTTGGAGTGCAAATTTTTTTTTCTATTTCATCATGTTTCACTAGTTTTCTAGTCATACTTCAATTCTATCAGTTTGGTTGGCCCTGTTCAATATTATATGCAAGGTCATAACACAAAAAAACCCATGCTAAATTTCTCACCCTCCTTCACCATATGAGAGGATTGAACATTGATAAACCAGAAAATGAGAAAAGTCATACCATGACTGGTTAAAAATAAACCAAAAAGAGCCAGAATGCATTAAAAAAGCATTTTCCCTCTGGGGTTCAGTTTATACATAGATGAAAAAAAGCAAAATCAGTGCATGTGGTAAACACTACTTCTGTGTCAACATCTGACATCTACCTACTGCTTTTGTTACCTAAAAACCGATCATTATTCACTCCATACAAATGGAAGTTTTTCCTTTCACAATGGTAACATGCTGTCTAATACATAATTTAAAGTGCATGAGATAAAGGTTGGAGCAACATTTAATGCTTAAATATCTATGGAATTACATGCTACCATTATTTTTAAGTTAACAACATATAGGGTATCACATCAAAATCATAAATTGCAATTCCATCTTCATTGTATCAGGACACGTTTCACTCCAGCTATCTCTGAATGTTTCTCATTAGCCAGTATGTTACAGAAGCATGTCTCAGTGCCTTCTTGGAAGTCATACGTGTATGATCAGTTATGCTGGTGTAACAGCATTGCTACAAGCTGTGTGACAGGAGTGATTTTTGAAAAGTAGCTATAACTTAAGTTATTTCCTAATGACATTTTAAGAGACCGGTAATACTGTCAGACTACATATTGCGCCGACATAGTCATACACTTTGTTATTAACAGTCTAACGTGTAATACTTTACTTACTTTCAGTTCCTCTTCCATTTCAGATATCCTTCTTTCTAGAGCTCTTCTTTCCTAAATCAACAGATGTGTGTTAATATTGAACAATACCATTTTTAAAAAGTTGCTGCTTTTATATACTGTGGTAACAGTGAAATACTTCAATTTCAAAGATCATACAACCAAAAGCGTAGTGTGGACAGGAAACTTGTGATGGCAGTGATATACAGAGATTTTGTCAATATTGAATTTTAATACGAGGAGGAAGAGATACAGAAATTTAAATCAAGTCCTACAAAATATATAACCCTTCCTTTATGCAAATTTAGACAGGTTGTAAATACCATTTGTTTGGATTTATTTTTCATGAGCTAAGCTTCTATAATAGCTTAATATACAAGAAATGCAGAAAATTATCAGAAACAAACAAGAGTATTAAAAGAAACAAGCACAAAAGCATCAAACCCATCAGCTTTCACAGACAAACATAGCTGAAACGTCTGTCTCAGCTTAGTGGGATCTGCCCACACTATGAACTGCAACGTAGTGTATACACCCAAATTTACATCAAAGGAGTTCAGCTGAGTACCAAAGAAAATCTAGCTACCTAAGACTACCTGGTTCTTGAGTGAATGTTTCCTGAATATTTTCTGCATTTCTAATATAGTTTTCCTCTTTTTTTCTTTTTACCTGAGAAGCAGGAGACATTATCCATTGTAGAGAACTTCAGGTTGTTTTGATTACACTGATCACAGCACCCAAGCTAGCTGACTGAAAGTTAGCTTAGGGTTTTCTGTACTATGCTGTAGTCTGCAGTGCAGACACACTACTACCATATTTCTAAATTACATTATTTTGTTTAAACCTCATTTTCAACACAACTGACAAGATGAATAGCTAATACAACAGACTTCAGGGGTTTATAGCTTGATTGCTTGCTTTCCTGTGTCAGACAATGCAGTGTGTCTCATTTAAAAGCAGCTGCGGTTATCAGTACACTACATTCAGATTTTTCCAAAGTGTGAAAGGCAAAAGCAACAGATTATTGCGAAGTGGACATATGCATCTGCATACAATGGTGTTATGCAAACAGCAAGCAGCATTGACTGAAGTGTGTAAAACTTTGGTTAGATCATACCGCCCAGTAGATACTGACTCTTGCCGGTCACCTTTCAGATATAAATCATTTGAATTTAGTTTAATCATAGTGCAGTTATACCCCAACATTTTCCCATTTTAGCAAACAACTTTAAAGGTTTACCAAAATAATAGATTGCTGCAGTTGTTAGCACTTAAGGTAATTAAGTCCTCCGAGTTAAGACTTCTCCCATAATGATACTGACTGATAGTAATGGGCATAAGTTACCAGCGAGTTAAAGGCAGTAAGGAAGTGGCTAACAAAAACCCCACACCATCTTACATTATTTAGAATTGTATCCGTTTCCTACTAGCTTTATAGAACAACATACATCATCAGTGTTCTTATCTTAAGCAATATTTAACAATTCCCGCGATTATCAAGAGATGATCAAATCTCAGAATTTCAGAGGGTAGAAATTGCTAGTCCTTGTGCTGCATTTGCTTAACTAGCATGGTTCAGCTTGCCTAAGAACAACCATTAGAAATAAAATCCTTATTTCATTAACTTTGTATACTTCACATTACAGAAAAGAAACATTTAAATGGACTGGCCTAGACATAAGATTTTTTGTAAAAACTTATTGTTCCGATTAGATGAAGTTATGCTGCTCTTTTTTCTGAGCTGCTTGCTCTTTTAGAAACTGGCTTGAGGAATGCCAAAAAAATAACATTGCAGTTTCACTGGGAGGATTTGCTAGTATTATTTGATTAGTCCCTGGGCTCAAAGAAAGGGTTTGAAATTTCTGCAATCTAGAATTTAACTATAAACTTCAACAACTCCATAAGGTATGCCAGGGAAGGTCTGTAACCCCCCAAATGAAGAAAAAACAACATACATGCTAGTCTCTCAGCTTATAAAATACAATAGCTCCTTTGTATTTATCAAAGGAACTAGGAACCACAGACTTGATGCAGTGAGACTGAGGTACAGGGATATACACAGGTGAAAAACTGACTCCAGAATTACAAAATTAATAAGAAGTAAACCCAGATACCTACATATATTTGCATATTCAGTAATACCAAAATAAACACCTCTCCACAACCCAGATTCTCAGCTGATGAATTCTACATTTGGGGGAAACTGGTTAGAGGTACCTACAATTTTGAAATCTAATCCAGACTGAAACCTGGCACTTCATATGAAATTCTGCAAAGGACTTTTAGCGTAATTTTGAGTGACAAGCTGTTAATGAAACCCTAATTTTTGCCTACGTATTGCTAGTACCTTACATCTGTGATCTGATCTATACCCCCATCACTATGGAAATAGCCTCTGTCTGGTAAACAGTTCTCAAATAAACAATATTGACAATGCATCACCACATCACACCATGGAAACCCACTTCTGAAGGCTGAGTTCAAATAAAAATTCAAAGCCAGTATTTTCTAAATTTTATTACTGTGCAACTCTAGGTTTAATAAATGTTCCCATCTTCTTTACTGAAAAGGTACGTTTCAGCTGGAAAATGTCACAGTTCAAAGATGTCTTCAGGTTTTTCTCTGCCAGCCTTTTATTTCTTCCAATTTATTCTCATCACCACTTCACTCTTCCCCCTCCCCTTTTCTCCATGTAATATATATAAACATCTTCACTAAAATAAAATATAAAACTGAAGTCATATACTTGGAGAAATATACTTTGAAGAGCTCTACAATTTGTTTCTACTTTTTTACATGTTGTTACATTACATGTTAAAAAGGTGTCTTTAGAATTATTCGTACATTCTGAATTTGGTAAGCTTATTTCTAGAGATCAGCTATTGATGACTAGCAGCTGAGAATCCTGCCTCAGTCACTTTCAAAGTGAAAGTAACTCCAGATCAATGGAAATAAAATCACAAGTAATTTCCTGTTTTAAATTCTTGTCTGAAAAGAAGTTTAAAATTACAAAATACAAGGAACATCTCTTAAATCTTGTGTAAATCAGTGTTCAGCCATACAGCATTATCACTAAGTTTATTTTTTTTTATCTGCTAGTTTTAATACTAATACATTTAGGAAGAGTAACATTTCTGAAAGACATTTTGCTGTTGGACTAAAAAAAAGCTGCAAGAATTTCTAATATAGTCAATTGTTTTAATGCAATGGCCTAATTTGGGAAAAGGCAGAGCAGTAATTTAAAGCAGAAAGAATGTCTAGCTGTGCAGTACAGAACCTATATAGCAACGGATGCAGCTAAATCTATGATATAATTAAATGTCCACTCGTGTGGCCATGATAGCAAGCAAGAAACCAGTTAAAGCTTCTGCTGAAACTTTACTGATGAAATCACTGTCTGCAGCAGGATGCCAAAAAATCAAAGAGAAATAGGTGCTAAAAGGCTGCTGCAATTATCTGGAGAGATTATTAAGATAAAGATAATGGAAATACTCTCAGGCACTTCCTGAAGTTCTACATCTCCATGTGCACCTATAAAATCTGCCAAGTGTTTGTTTATATACCAGACAGGTTAGTAGAACTGAAGAATTGTTTTCTAAACTTCAAATATGGGAAAGTAAACATAAAAGGCTAGTGAATGTGAAGTTTACCAGGGATAAATAGATGTATACAATATCACTTATTACTGTCACAAGTCCATTTAGTTTGCTTCCCATTCAAGTGTCTAATGTGTCACTCCAAGATCAGGGGAAGAGACAAGAACATGTGGCCAGGATCACGAAGGAAGCCAGGACCACAACAAAACCAATGTTGTTTTGCTTTACATTGCTGTGGAACTGAACTGTTCTAGGAATAGATTTTAAACCAGCATGAAACTACAGCCTAAAATTATCATGTGTCCAACTTCTGAAATAATTCCTGTAGTCTATCTCACATATGGATTTATTACACACCTCCTTTCCCATTCAATTTAGGGTTGTCTCTGACTCTGATGCCCTCCTACTGCACTGCTTACTCATTCTTTTCCCCCACTCCAGTGTCATATTCCCTCTACAGTACAAGGAAAAAGATGGATTATGATTAATCTTCTATCATTAGCAGGTTTAAGGTCTCATGTCTGTGAGGCAGAAACAGCCGCTTCATTACCAACAATAATTGGTAAAAAACCACGCATGCCAATGGAAAGCTCTGAGGAAATTAAATTCTCTGAATCTTGGAAATGTATTAGATGATGAGATGCTCTGAATCTGCTTAACCCTCTGGAGTGCCAAGATTGTTTTGGATGAGATGGAACAAGTGGCAGATCCCTGGAGGGCAGTGGGGTTCCAAGAGGTAACCTGAAGGCAATTCTTAAGAATAATTTCACCTCACAGTATCTCACATTCATTACCACTTTGAAACCTAAAATCCCCAAATCTAAAAAATCCAAGTTATAAGAAAGGCTTCTGTTCCCACCAAAATATATCCAAGCCAGGGGTTGCAAAACAAACTAAAACAAAGCCTGAATGGGAGTACTTAAGAGATCTTTGGCAGAAACTCACCCTTTTCTCCATTTCCAAGAGTGATCTGTCAGCAAATCTTTCTTGTCTCTGAAACACAAAATTAGTGAAGACATTGATACTTGTTCTTAAACAACAAAACTGAGGAAAAGCAATTCAACTGGACATTTTAGTATTCTGTCCGAAGTATGTCTTCAAAAGCATTTTAAAGTGTGTTCAGGGAAGTAACACTGAAACAAAGAATAAAGAAGAATGAGCTGCATTTATCACACACTTCCTCAGTGACCATCCCCAAGTAGTTTAATCACTACATAGCCTTTGGTAAATAGGAGTAAAATAGTATCCCTATCTAAAAAGATGTTTGTTTTGTAATGCTTTTAATGTACTTCACTGATATTTATAGGGTATACATCGAAGACACTTAAATACAGGTAAATTGTGGCAGATGTTATCTGAGAATAGGAAACCGTCTTTCTACAGCAATTTAAGACAAAATTTAACTGCTGTGTATGTATTTGGTATTACTGTATGCAGCACTGTTATCTGACAGCAGCTATCTGTAACTGGAGCGCACTATTTGCTCTTCAGTTCTAAGATACAGCTATATAACCAGTCAGGAAGAACTGGCAGGTTATGTCAATCTGCCAGCAGGTTTATGAATTAATCCATCCCAACTGACCGTTTGAATATAAGCTTAACAGTGTAGAAAGTGTTTATCCCTATCCTGTAAAGAAGTTCCCAGATACATGCTGGCAAGCACCACTACTACTTAAATAGGCAGGAGGCAGTCTCACACATTTTTTCACAGCTGAAGACCAGAATCAGTCATTCTTTTTAGAAGCAGAGAGGTACTCTTCCTTCACTCCCATTCTGGGTAAGAAACAAAGCTCAGGCCTAATAAAGAACAGCTTACAGCATGGGGTGCTTCTAATTTGCTGTCTACTTTGTCAGCTAAGTACATGCTTCTTGTTTTATACAAACCTGAGTGGTCTTCTCCAACTGTAGCTTAAGATCTGTAAGTTCCATGTTGGTATCATGTAACTGTGCTTTCAGTTTTTCATTTTCAGCTAGAATCTGTTCATAAAGCTAAAAGAAAACATTAATTTTAAAAAATGCCAAATAATAATTCAGTGAGATTAGCTGAAAAATTTAAAAGCTGTGACTGAGCTGCATGTAAAATGAACAAATATATTAACAGTCTAAGAAGTAAAAATCAGTTACAGATTTTAAAGAGGTTTAGAATTAGCTAGCAATTTAAGGAACTGTTACCAAGTATTTCCAGAAACAAGCAACATCTGCCGAAGTGCAAAAGCCAGAAGCTGTTTTGTAATATGTATCTTCCCCCACTGTAGTGGTTGCTCTGGTCCTCCACTCAGCTGAGCCGCTTTAAGCAGCATTTGTGATGCAATGTGAGATTATTTCCAGACAATTTATGAAAAACAGTAATAAAGTTCTATTTTTGCACCAAAATTACTGGATCAGATACCTTCTTAAAATCAGTGCTATCTTCTTTCTCTAGTCTACTGCAGTATGGTTTTCGATCTTCAAGGTAACTTTGTGACCCTGATCGCCCCTGTGCTGAATCGTAACGATCACCTGAAGACATGCTGAGGGATCCTGTGTCATATCTGTAAAAGAAGAGTTCTTATTTTTCTTTGCCTTTGCATTCAGGCTGAGACACTACTGTATCAAACGCTGTGAGTTTGCCATCACCCAGCTGAAAACAACAAAGTGCACCATTAAGCCAGTCTTCTAATTTGATGGAAATTTAATTTTTGCATTTCCTCAGTACTTCAAGATTCTGTGTGACATTTTCAAATTGCTCAGTCTGCCAAGTGCCTGTCCTGTATGCAGAGAAATCTTTTCATTAAATTAAAATATTAAAATCAAGCAAATATTTACATGTCTTAAAGGACTTTATGTTAATTTAGATACTTTAATTCTTCTTTATAAAAAGAAAGTCTACTCTTAAAAAACATATTACTTTGATTGAAAGATTTTTTTAAAAGTAATCTCTAAAGTATCGGCCTAGATGAATTATCCAAGTATTATTAGAGAAACCAAGGAGATTTCAAAACTATTTGTTGTGAACTACAGTATTTCAACAGGAGCATTTATGAAACACATCTTCAGCAAAGTCTTTATCCCATTAATCATAAATTACCAACAGTATTAATAAAGTTTAGAATAATTTCACACTGTTCATGTACTGTAGTAGTTCTATTTAACAGATTTTCAGCACAGATGGAACATAATAAAATCTAGTAATTAATTCTAAAGGTCTAAAACCAAATGAAAATTTAACCCCCTCCCCCCCCCGATATTTCTCCATTCTTTTTAACAAATCTTTAGGAAATCTGATTTTCGGAGACTGTAGTACTTTTCTTGAGACTCCTTAGAAAATTTTCAGTAGGGCATTCTAAAAGAGGGGTAACAAGAGCCTCTTGTCTTCTTTGTAAAAGCTGACTTCATACTGAAAAATCTGTAGGGAATGGTACTGTTTCCACTGTTCTACAAAATGCCTAGCCTGCCTTCAGTGCACTACAAATAGAGTCCAATATATTCCTCAGAATGGAGTATCCCACCCACACGTGGAAAAAAAAATATTCAGTACTGTAGCTTTACACTCGTATTTCACACAAACGTTAAATGTCATTAACACTTTTACAGCTCATACCAGCTGACTACTAGGGTTAAGCTGAATTTGTACATAAAGAACTTAGAGTGAGAATATGTGAACAAGAAGTGTAACAATTTTAGATTAATTTGTTTAAATTGCACATACCTTGAAAGGCTATCACTCTGAGGACGGGAGGGTTAAAAAGAAGAGAAAAACAACAGATCAATACAACAGAAAAAACAATAATTTAATTGAACAGAATATATAACAATCTGTAAACAAGTATAACTAAACAGTTATGTTAAATGCACACACTACCCAACAGTATGTATTATCTGAACATTGTCAATTTTGTTATGTCTGGAACAGAAAAGAAGTATGTGCTAGAATGTGCTTGCCAAGATGTGATTTACAAGGACTTTAACACTACACTCCAAAAGCCTGGACTGTCCTAAACACTGGAGTCATTTCAGCAGTCAGCGATTTGCTTGGCCATGTTCAGCACTCTGTTCCCTGAATTCCCTGTTCCTTTTTCCTCTTCTCTACTGTTAGCAATAATGCTTTGATAGGTCAACGTAATAATGACTTCAGCTGAAAATAATAATATAAGCATATTATAACATAATATGTTATATTATATATACGCTATATAGAACATAGCTCGATGGGAAACAAGCTACTGTACCAACAACATAAGGAAGTACTTATTAGACTTAATTTAACGACATAATTTCATTTTTTTAATATTACTTTCATTCATTCATTCCAGATGAATTCACAGACACAAAGTTCACTCACTTAATACTTGACAAGTGAAATTTAATTAAAAATGATGACTTAAGAGTGAGGGAGTGCCCTCTAAGCATTACATCATACAAACCTTTTTCGCCTCTGGGTGGTCAATTAATTTATTCCAATTATAACAACAATCTTGAGTGAAGACATTTCAGCCAAGGAAGTCTACTTATGTATCATCACCTGGACACTCCCCAATGTTATTCACCTAGCAGTGGCTGAAGCCTTCCCCATAGGTATTTTTTTTGGTGGGTGGGTGGGTTGTTTGATTTCTTCTTTTAGAAGGAAACTATTTTTTCAACATGTGTAGAGGAAAATACCCACATCCTCCCCAATACACGCAATTTCATGTTTGACACCTTGAAGTGCATTTACTATACAAAAGATATCAAAAATATGTGCTGTAGCCTAACCATTCCTAATAAAACATTGTTATTTTTGTTAACAGCATGAATAATGCTAGTTAACTTAAGAGATTGTGTAGAAAATGTCAGTGGCACACACCTATACACAGATAGTTTTTAAGCTACTGGCCACAACACACTTAATTTCCACCTAATTATCTTATCTTGCATTATTGTACATTTAGGTATGATCAGTGTGAGATTACAGAATTTCACCATGTAATCAATGACCTACAAAAATTTGCCACTTTTCCACTGCTTCCTTCTCACCTCAAGAAAACAGAGCAGACTTTGTCTGTAAAGACGTTAGGTTTCTCTTTTTACCTTGGAGGAATGCCGTATGCAGAAAAACGCTAAGCTGGTTCTTTTACCCTTTACCTACAATGTAGGACAGCCACTAGAAGGAAGTAAACCATTCCTACGTTATTTCTTAACAAATACGATTTCTAAAGGCTGTTTATCTTTGCTTCTAGTGGACTCCCTGTGGTGCCATGTGAATGTGAAAACCTGCCAGATCTCCATTCCCCTGCTGCACTATAGCTTCCTGAACAGAAAGGCAAGTTATTATTAAATCACACACAGACTATCTCAGAAACAAAATATTCCAGCTACATAGGGGGACAACAAATGAACTGGTGAGGTAAGAGAGCAGTAATTACTGGAGGCAGGAAAACACAGACACAGCCCACTCCTGTCTCCTGGCTGAGGTTAGGAACCTGAGAAGCTGAAAAAGGATGCCATAATCTTTAGAAAACTGTACCTCAGTTGGTTTCTGTTCCCTGAAAGCTGTGAAGTGCCTCACAACTCAAGTACATGCCTGTTCTTGTTTCCTTCACTTTTCACAAAAGATGTTTGGTTTTTTTCAGCATTCTCAAGTCTTTTATTTTCCCCTTCAAATTCTCTCAGTTCAGCTCAGTCACAATTCTTGACATTTGACAAAAAAAAATTTGTGAAAGATGTAACTGAGTCTACAAACTTTGCGTAAGGCTTGTCTGAGGAGAAATGATGCTGACAAAGATATCCCCATGCAACCAGATCACACAAGATGAGTGTTCTTCATACTCACAGAACAGAGCAAATTGAGCAGCCACAGTTACGTTGGCAGCATACAAGCAGTAACAAAACCATAAAACTTATTTTTATATATCTATAAAAGATATATTCCTTACCTACACAAACTGATATAACACTTACTCCTAACCCTATGCCATCAGTCTATACAGACCATAAGGGTCCCGCAAAAGAAACCATGTATTTGAAAACGTACACTAAGCTTCTAGACAGGCACATTATATTTTAGTGAGGTTAGAATAATTACTGGTAATGGAAATAAAATATCAAAGTCAGGTGGAATTTACTGTACTGTTACAAATAAGTGTTTCCATAAAACCGCCACAGCAGTGAAACTGAGAAACAAAGTCTTAGTGCAGCATTTAATCGACACTATGAATGCCAGTTTTTCATGATTATTCCCACAGAATAGGAAGACCTAATGACATTCATTATCCTAACATTGCTAGCCTTCACCTTTCAGAAGTCACATATTTGATCTCTGGCTACAATAAAATTTCAGTCCATTTAATTACAACTTAATCACAGCTTTAGTGATTATTTAAATTGTAAGAAATTAAATTCTTAACTCAGGCTTCACAGAAGCACCTTTTTACTTAGAATCCTTCATTTGCCAAAGTAATCTTCTGAATTCCTTATTTTTAAACAGTTATCCTACAATTTAATTCTAAGACTATCCTTCTAGCAGGAAGACCAATTTCCTTTAAGTAGCATGGCATTTTTTGTGCGAATTGAAGAGATTCTCGGCTCTTAACATTAAAAAAAGCCTAAACAAAATTTCATTAGAACAACCTCCAACTGTCAAAGTGCTTAGCAAAGTCTGACTTCTCCTTCATAGCTCTCCTTTATGGACAAATGATCAGCTAAGAAGTAAAAAGACAGTCCTGAAGAACAAAAAAACACAAACTAAAATCTTACAAGACAGTTCTTTCAAAGACTTCTGAGATGATTAAGATAATTTTTCTGGTTCCTTAAAGATTTCAGGCTACAGATTATTTTGTCTAAGGTCCTTTAATTTTCTTTGTAGCATGCACCCATGTTCTTGACCTCCTCTCTTTAGTTTAAATTCTTGAGTTACTGCCAAAGCCTTTAGAAGTTTATAGTTACCATCTTCTACCTCTGGCTTTTAGCTTCATCAAGCAAAAAACCCCAACAGCAGCACCACATGAGGCAGCAAAAGAGAACTTCAGTATTCTCAAAGTTTCTGTTCTCTGAATAGCAGTACATAAAATAATCAGCAGAACTGAAAAAGCGTAACTATTTTCTTAATGTCTTTCACTATAATTCTAGTTTATTCATACATCTTTCCTTTTCTCTTCCTAGAGCTGGAAAGGACTTATAAGCAAATAATGACAAATTTCTATAATAAAGCACAGAAGATTTGGGTCAAAGTGAATGCAGATTTAGCAACTGCAAAAAGGAACGTGCAATTTCTTTAGACATTTAAAAACAAACAAAAATACACATTCTGCCATGGATTTGGGAACAAACTGCCTATTAGAATTCTCAAGATCCATTCCATTGTTATTTTTCTACGGTGGCAAAATAGTGCACTGTCAAAAGTATTATATTTAGTTCTCAGTTTATCATTGATAAATGTTAAAATAGTTATCAAAGAGAGGAATTCCTTGAAATCTAGATGGTGTTTTACGTCTCTGATAAACCTTTTGCATGCAAAGGAAAAAACCACCTTAATATGAAAACAATGGCATTATTATATACAAATTATAAGATATCTCATAGTTAATAGGTCTATAATAATATAGTAATAGAACATTTTCTGCAATTTCAGTACTATACTGCAAATATTGTACTAGGTTTGACAAAATTTGAGGAGACAACTTAAAAACAGATGAAATACTTATTCTGAAATTCAACTAACTTCCAGTTTCTTATTTTCTGCAGCTGATGTGACAAAAGAGCTTATATATCAACAAAGCAAATTTAATTTATGTAGCTAGGTGAAAGTGAACTTGTGAAATTCACACGTTTATTTGAGAGCTTTCCATGAACTCAAATCTGGTATTATAGTGATTTATAATGAAACCAAACAACCGAAGCCTTTTGTAGGAAGTATACAGGCTAGGAGAATGTTTTCACTCTGATTACTAGGCAGCTAATTCTACACTTCTGCACCATCCCACCCCAACACACCCACCCCTTTTAATCATTGACCATATTCGTAATTTTGGGCCCAACTTACCACTATTTCACTGTAGTTTTATAAGTCTAATTCTATCAGAAGTACCACATGCCCATTCTACCAAAATTAATTTCTACACAACAGAATATGGAGTGACTACAGATCTAAGGATAATGATATGTACTAGTGGGAGGAAACAAAACAGGACTATGCATTTATGTTAACATGACATGCACGGAAATAAACAATACAGCAAACCAAAATGGCACAGAATGGATCTCTTAACTAAAGTATTTAAGGAATGTGTAATGGAAGCTTTTACAAAAAAGGAGAGAAACGCTACCTGAGTTTTATTCCTCAGCAATGAACCTGATTCTACAGTGTTACTCGAGGCTTTAGGTCAAAAGAAGTACATTCTGCTATACCGTTTTATAGCATAGCTTAAGTTACCACATCCTTTTTAACTCCTCTTCATCCCACTATCACACACCATTCTGTTTACAAGGACCTTTTCCATCAAATCAAGCCTGCTGATTTGATAGAAACATAATATACTGCTTTCCACTGACTTTTTAACAATACTAACAATGCTGAATTAGGATGTTCAGAAATCCATTTTCTTCAATGGAGAAATCAGGTCCATTGTGCTCTTCAACCTTCTATGCTTCACTATATTAAATTAACTTCTCATATTATTTGTTAATTACATTTTTGACAGCAGTCAGTTTAATTTTAAAAGGTTTTAATGAGTGTGCTTAAATCACTGGACATAATTTATCTGAAAACGACAGAGCAGATGCAGCAAAGATTTTGGCAAGGTAGAAACTGAAAGCTCCCTCCAGTAACTTGTTACAACATGGCCCTGAGCTATGTGTCAGAAATGTCACCCACATTTTCTGGATACTAATTTTACAAAATCAGGACTGATGAAGAAAACATCAGTTTTAGCCATTGTTAATACACTAAAAAATGTTATTAAAGCATGCAAAGGAAATAGCATTGAACCACAGCCACAAATCAGGAATCAGAAAGTGCTCGTTCAGTTGAATCCAAATGCAACAAATTTTACTATCAAAATGTATCTGTTACAAAGTTAATAAATTATTTTTTTAAAGTTACCTGAGTTTCTTTCTTATTTGTTCCTTCTTCTGAATCGGACTGGTGTTCCTGTTCATTTTCATCACTCTGGTGAAAGAGGTGGAAGAGAAAAATATTTAAACTGTTGAAAGGCTAATGAGATTTTAAGGTATTCCCTATTTTTAATATGAAAATCTAAGAGCAGTAGACTTCCTTCTACCTAACTAAAATGAATAGAGAATTTAATGTGATACATCATGAAAATTATCAAACAAGTACATGTTTTCAGTACCAGAATGAGAGGAAACGTAACTTTGCATTTGGCACATGAAAATCTTGCTTCTACAGAATTACATACTGATCCCATGACAAAGAAAAGGGAAAGGGAATTGGCTGAAACAACAGCTATAACCCTTCTAATATGACAGCAATTCTTTCAGTTTTAAGTATAGGGCTACTTGTAATGTGCAAGATAATAAGTCTCATTATTACAGCTTTGGTATGCATGCAATAGAAAATAATTGTTCAATGATTATTTTTTCCTTAGATTATGATTAATTCCTATGAAGTTATGGTTATTACAGTATTCTAGAGTTCTTTTTAGTATTATCAACATAACTTAGATTTGATTTTTATTTTGTTCCTGAAAGCTTCAAACCAGGGAATACGTAAATTGCACAAGCATCAGTTTTTCCAGAACAATTAGTTATATATATCATATAAACTATTCTCAATCTTAAGAATAGAATATACACATTCCATATTGCTACAAGCTAAGGCTATAAATTAGCAGTAGCAATCATTCACTCACATCTTGAGTCCAAAAAGAAACTCCTGTAGATCGTCGTTTTTCTCTCGGTCGCCGCCTTTCCCTTATAGACTTAGGCTGTGACTTATCTTCTTCCTTTTCTTCCTCTTTTTTGCCCCCTTCTGTTAATAACAACTTTCTTATTCATTTAAGGATGACACAATCTAATTTTCTGAAATAATTCTCAGTCATGAAATTACTTACAATTATTTCTTTTACCTGAAATAAATTTGCTAAAGAGCTTCTTACCACATACAGGGTTTGCTGTAACATACATTCCTCAGAATATAGTTCTAAAATGCTGTAAATATTGTTCCAATTCTTGAACAGTAACTCCAAAAAACTAAATCCATCTCAGCCACCTAAACAAAACGTTTCAACCTAACAGTAATAAACTACACATCGGACTTAAAATTCAGTTTTCAAAACTGTCACCTAATAATTCAAACATCTTTGTCACCAGAGGTGTAAAAGTACAAAATATGAGAAGATAATTCTTCACCATTCCTCATCAAACAGGGGTTTTTTTGCTTAAGAATTCAATATATGAAAAAAAAAACCACCCCAAACAACAACACCCTTTTAAAAGAAGTCTGTTAAGTCATCCTTAGTGTTCCCCTTTTCATCACAGTCCTCTCCGTTTTTGCTCTAAGGAAGAAACGTGATCTCCTAGATTAGATTAGTAATGTATTACAGAATTCCTTTTTCTTTAAAAGAAATGCAATTGCAATTAAAAACTGACGTATCATCTCAGGCCTGTGTTTGTTCCCCTGTATGCTTATAAGTATTTGTACAAAAAGCCCTATTAAACAAACCTGCTCCAAGTTTTTTACCTACTATCATGCAGTCTATTCATTCTGCTGTTCTTTTAATAAAGAAACCACAGATTTGAGTTCAGATAGAAGCATCACTAGTAACTTTACCATCCCTAGTCTTCAGAGGGAAACAAGTATTTTAGTGTGAAGCAAGAATTAAACAGAAAAGGAGGAAATACAAATATTCATGGTGAACATATACCTGTCCTAATTAATTAAATAAATGATGATTTTACCTCTGGGCTTTCAGACAGTAAAGTATTTCTCCTCCTAAAGTCATAATTTGAAAAAAAAAACGACCTGCTGTAGCTAATATTTACCCATGAAATTTTTTTTGCATAGAACAGTCTAGAAAGTTTCCTAGCGTAAGCATGCATTACCGAAGAATCCTAATCCAAATTTAGTTCATGTTAGGACAGAGGGAAAAATAATCACAAAACATATCCCTGAAGCTAACTCCCGATAACTTCCTCAGCAAACACCAGTCTAGGGAATATGGCAACACTGCTATATAGTTTCACGGAGACTTGATCAATGGATCATTTAATCAGATCCTCTGTAAAACAAAACTATCGATTTCAATCAGTAATCCTATTCAAGTTACCAATCAATAACTTCAATTAAAGTATTTCTCCCAAGTCAACTCTAGCAGGCTTCCAACAGAGAACAGATCTCACTGTATGTCAACAGCCTCCTCCTTTGACAGGCAACCAATCAGGCACAACATCTCTGAGAATTATAGCAGGTGATTCACATGTGAAATGAGGGCAAAAACGTGACACTAGAGAAAAGCTTTTTTCTGACTTCTGAATCACGCAATCTGATCTTCGGCTAAAGATACTTCACTGGTTTACAGAATCTATTAAGATAGATAGAAATACACCACTGGACCCCCCCCCTTCCCTTTATTTTCAACTGTTCATAAAACGCTGAGAGATCATTAAGGCACCATTCCAATCCTCCAGTGTGGAAGGACTGAAACAAAATCCCAGTTATTCAGCAATTTTTTAATCAAGTAAAAATCCTCCTCAATACCTGCAAGTATTTAAACACTGAAACGTGGTATTTCATTATAGCTGGTGTGTTAAAGCAGAAATGAAAGCATTATGTGGATAGTGATGGCAGTGTATTCGACATTTCTATGACCCACCAATGGAAAACACACAGATGCACATATGAACGGCTGCAAAGCACCAGCAAGTACAGGAAATCTTTCTTCCTCTGTACACACAAGTTTTAGAATTTCTTACAGAAGATGGGAATAAGATACATCCTCAGTGGTCTTACATATCACACCCCATTTTGAACTACCTTTACAAACGTAATCTGCTCTTTGTCAATTAAAACAACAACAAAAAAACCCCTTCACAAACAGTACTCCTACCTCTCTCACTTTCCTTTGTTCCACTCCGAGAATAGGCAGAAGTTATACCTATAAGGCTGTTTGGTCTGTTTAGTGGACTTGGAGTTGAAAGAGAGCTAGTGGAGGTGGACAGCGAAGAGGTGGATGATGAAGAAGTTGAAGTTGAAGTTGGTCTATAGCGATGATATGGCTATTCAGCAGAAAAATGTCAAAATTAATTTACCAAGATTAAACAAATAAAAGCTACAGGGTATTAAAACATTTAAATAGATAAATAATTCTTACAGTAGTACCAAAATTAAAATATCATAGTTGGAGTTAAGATTCATATAATTTCTCTACCTAAAGAGACCCATCATGAAAATACCTCTTCAACAGTTCGGGAATATCTTTGTCTATAATCATCATCTTTAGTTTCAGATTCTTTTTTTTCTTCTTGTTTTTCTTTGTCTTGCTTTTCTTTCTCTTCTTTTTCTTTTTCTTCATTTTCCTGTTCTCTGGTTCGTGTGGGACGACTTCTTCCTATAGTTTTTTCAGCTTCTTGAAGATCTGTCAGTGTTACACCCTGTGAAAAAAGCAGCCAGCAAACATTCAAATATAGCACTCCTGTTAATGTAGATGATCACATTATATAAATACATATTTTAAAGACAAAATTCAGCTTAAAAAGAAATAATTCTATCTATTAAGAAATCACTTTTACCTATACATTCCACCTATAAGCTCTTCTCTTGAATCCTGGAACCAAACGTCCCCCTTTGACTAGTGGGAAGTGTTTGCTGTAATGAGGTCTATCACAGATCCTCCCAGCAACACAATTTTTAATTGACCTAGTACCTACCAATCATGTAGAAAATCATACAGAAATCATTTAAGAACCCACTAGATCCTTCCAATATCATCATAAGCATACTAAATATTTTTGAAAGAACCCTAAAAATACAATTTATACAATCTAGATTGTATAAAAATACAATCTAAAATACCAGATTTTTAGAAATGTTGATAGTTTACAAATTCACTCACTGCAACTGGATTTTTAGGTCAACAAAACATAACAAATTGCATTGACAGCCCCAGAGAAAGTTAAAACTCATTTCTTATTTCCTTGTTATTCTGAGGCTCAAAACTAGTATTGAAATAAGCTCAGAAAGCAAATATTTTTTTGAAGACAGCTTTTCTCTACTTCACTTTTCAGCTGATAATATCTGAGATGCTGCTCAAAACACTTCACAACCTATTCTTCAAAGTCAACTTTGCAGCTTATCAGTTATTTAATTGCTTTGTATGTTGATGAAGTTTTAATACAGTAATTTACGGTAGTTCCTTCACTATAAAGATTCAACAATAATTGGCTTGTAGTTTGACCATCTCTCAGGGCTCTGAGTTAGTATCAAGAAGTAAAAAAGAACTGCAGTAATATAAAGTTTTATCAAGCAGTGTGGCACTCTCAATAGGAAAGAACCAGAAATATTTGAGGGGTTTAAAAACTGCAAAGATTTGAAAGTAACATCAGTAACCAATGTAGATATAGATTGGCCTTATAGCAGATAAAGACGATGACTAGAGTATTTCTTTGTGCTATGTGCTGATTATTCTCAAGTTTGTCAGCAGATGCAAAAAAAGATGGGTAGACAGACTCCAGAGGATAGTTGTTGGTGATTGCTCCACTGCCCAAAAATTGTTCAAGTACTGTTTAAAGATAATCTATTTTGCTACTGTCACATCCTTCCCTATATGAGGATTGCACTGGTTGCAATTCAACATGAGGTAGTTCTGATAGAAATTTGGAAGAACCACAAAATGTATCAGTGTGTAAACTAAGACAGAAACATTGAAAGGAGACACGTAGTTAGATTCTAGATTAGCAGCAAGAAACAAAACCCCCTTCCTTAATACTCTTCCATATCCACAGAAACTAGGTTGTATGTGTTTATTTTCCACTATCATAGACCTCATTAGCTATCCATGTGTTGGTCAGCTCAATCACATTATCCTGAGTAGTCCCTGCACAGAAAAAAGACTTAGAAATGGAAATAAATACTGTACTAAGTAGTATAGGAAGTAAATATAGTATTAAGTCTTCAGCCAAAAGCATATAGCTGTTTAGTTCTTGAAGGTTTCAGAGTCTTAGATTTAAACATCTACATAACATCCTATACAATTACTGGAGTAAGTCATTTTAACATAATGCAATCAAAACCTTCCTTTCAATTTTGTATTAAGTCACTCTTCAGTGAATACAAAAAGCAACTTTCAGTACACAATGAAGGGTCCTAAACCTTTCAGGGAAGAAAGGTAAAAAAAAAAGAAAGAGGCTTTATTACATCTGGTACAAGTTCTTTTATACCAGGAAAAACCATCAGTTTATTAGAGCTTCACTGGGAAGTTAAAACATCACTATACTCAGGGACCTACATGGGTATGGTTCTATAAATGTAGAAGCTTTAATGAAACTATACCTGTGTAGATCTTCTAGACTGTCTTGCTTGCCTGGATCTAGCTTTTCTTTGGGACTCTGACTCTTCATCCCGTACTGGAGTGAGGTATGATCTAAAGAGTTAATTACATACAAAATTGGCAAATGATAATTTTCATACAAATTTATTGAATTGTCAGAAAAAACCCACATTATATGACTAGAAACCAAAGCAGTAAGAAGAAAGTCTTCAACTATGTAAGACATTATATTTTAGACATTTAATCTATATCAATGATTTATTCATCAAGATAGAAACCTTAAAACTCAACATATATACAGTGTTTTCCTACTTTAATTTAGATTTCTTTTTACCACCTCCAAATATAACAAGCTTTTTTGTTACTATGTTAGTTAAGTCTACTAACATAGGGGTAAAGGACCGCTGAGATTCAGCCAGTTACACATTTATACATAAAATACATATGTGTGTGTATTAACTTTTAACATAACTTGTAGGCTTTTAGAAAAAGCTAAATGAACTGCTAATGCAGAAAACCTAATTGCACCAGAAATTAATTTTTTTAATTTAAATTAACCAGAGATTAAACTTAGATCTATTGCACCAGGGATTAAAAATCCTTGAGATGGTGGTTACCATATTTTCACATGAATCAACCATGCTTCATAATCCAAGTCTCTTTCAAAAAAACTGCTTAAAAATAAATCCTCATGAAATCCACAAAAATCCTGCAGACTAAGCAGGTAATTATAATCAAAGCCAAAAGGCTACTAGAGTAGACATACAAGGTACAGACTCTTTAAAGATTCTCCAAGCCAGGTAACTGGGGTGGAAAAAAAAAAAAAAAAAAGGAAAAAAAAAAAGACAAGAAAATGAAAAATAAGAAATACATGTATACCTCCAAATGTATAATTGTGTGTATATGTATGTAAGTATGTAAAGCTATCATGAAAGAAATTAAAGTTTTTAATGCATTTGTTGATTTTCTATTACAGCATATTCTGGGAATGCTATTATAATTTAACCATTTTTTAAAATCCTTAGATTAGCTAAAATCAGAAAAATTTGAAAAAGCAGAATCAGAAGGTTGCTACAAGGTTGCACAAAACCTCTCTGAGCTTCTTTAGATCATAAAATTAGCTCCATTGAAATTGGTAGAGTCAGATTCTGTAACGTTTTCTGCTTGTTTGTATTTTAAAATCTAACTAAGAATATTTGTTTAACGATTCAGTAATTGGCTAGCGATTATATTCAAAAGCCATCACCTATTAACACAAATTACATATTTTTTAGCTTTAGCACATACTAAAACCAGTTGTAAAACAATTCTCAGTTTTAAAAATAAACTTTATTTACACAGGCCTATTGACTACTACCAATGTTCTATCTCTATTAAACAAATTACCCCCAAAACACAGGAGAATATTTCTAACTACCTGCTATACTCAAAAATGTAGAAACACCTCCTATCTTATGACACATGTTAAAAAACCTCTCACTACATTAATTTGATTTCCCTATCCTGTTTTCTTGCAAACAGTGTTTTGATAGACTTTCAATTTTCCTAGAGCACTGGGCCCTACCTGTTTTAGGAAAAGGGTGCCTGTTATCTGCTTCAGCTAAATGACCTGAAATAGTACCTACCTAAGAAGTTTGAATGGCAGAGCAGGTGTAATCTTTAG
The DNA here is from genome assembly GCF_023638135.1 of Falco biarmicus. Lineage (NCBI taxonomy): Eukaryota > Metazoa > Chordata > Aves > Falconiformes > Falconidae > Falco > Falco biarmicus. The sequence continues at coordinate 31,238,301 of NC_079292.1, read as the reverse complement.
GGCTTGAAAATTGCTACTAATTACTCCATATAACTTGCTCTTAAGTAACTGGTGTACATATGCCTACCCTCCAATAAATCCAAAATACTTCAAACCTCACTGAGGGAAAATTAAAACTCACAACTTGCCAGGTGCACACCACAGCTGCTTTAGAGTAGGAAGTGTCCTCCCCTAGCATCCCTCGTGTATGCCACACAAGTTATTATACAAAGGTTTAAAGATTCAGGTTTGTCATTCTCTTCCCTGCTTCTCTAAACCAAGCCTAAAAAATCAGATAAATATAGCTTCTTCAGCTACTCTATAAGAAGGATGCAACGTTACATGCTTCATTACTAAAAGCAGTTTATAAAGTCTTTACTTTTCAAATATTCTTCAAAATTCTGCTTCAAACATACTTTCTAAATATACACTTTCAGTCTATAAGTATGGATAAAACAATTTCATTTCTTAGGAAAATATTTAGCATATACAGACAGGTTTTTCATGTGCATATAAACATAAATAGATACACATAAGCACATATATATATGTATCTGTGTTCATATATATATTTATATATAAATAAATAAAAATATGCATGTGCTGGTATTTAGAGCAGTACCTTTTCTCACATGCAGTAATTATTCCAGTTTGGCTGATTCCTAAGATTTAATGGATATCTTAATATGCCATCAAGAATGCATCTGCAAGAGCGTATTACACAATTGGCCCAGAGTCAGACAAAAACAAGGAACTTCAGGCCAATTGCAGGTATCTAAAATGGATGTAGCATATGCGCATTAGTATACACACACTAGTGAGAGCAAACAAGACAGCAAAGCCTTAGTTCTAAATTTCCTTGCTTTCCTAGCTCATATGAGACTTAAATAGCATTTGCATTTTAAAAATGGAACTGCTTTTGAAAAAAAATGCATTTTGTCGGTTTCAGTTTTGATTTATTGGGTTCAATCAAATTTCTCTATGGAAAATGCAGGTTCTGACTGTGGTTGTTATTGGAATGGGTTGTAGGCACCTGTGGGAACCTCCTGAAACATGGTGGGAAAGAAAAAAAAAAAATAATCCCCATTTCATAACAGTTACTTCATCTCAGTTTTGGGTACGAAAGGAAGGCTATGGGAAACAGACTATCCTAAATAGGCCTAAAGCTATGAAGAGTCTTTGAATGTTGTTGCTGCCTTAAGTGAACCAAGAAATGCAGGTTTCTTCTGTAACAGCAAACAGCTTCATTACCTCCGTGAACATCCACACATCTGGCACTGATAGAGGAATTACATTTCAAAACTACTTACAGTAGCAACACAGAAATCTGAACTTGCATCTCAGTGGAAGGTTGAAGGATAAACATATATATCCAGAAGAACCACCACCCAGGGAAAGCTAACAGGATTTAACAATCTCGTGAAATCTTACTTTTGCTTCCATAAATAGCAGGTAACAAGTCTTTACAGAAACATAAATACGCACTAATCTTAACGCATTTCTGTAACTGTAACAGAAACCTGACCATATTCTTAAAATAAAATTTCTATCAGCTTCTTACTCATTCTTCATACTGAACAGCTCTTAAACCATTGCGTTTACAACTGTATGTTTCAACTAGAAGAGACGCTAAATGATGCAATGAAATAATCTGAATGTGTTGAGTTCAATGCTCTTTTCTCAGTACTGCCAGGCACAAAAAATGTCTGAAAAAATCCTGCATTGTAACATAGCATACTGCCAGGATTACAGTAGCTCAAGCAGCAGCAACTTGTAGTAAGCAACTGATTATTGACTTTTCTTATTTTTAATTCAGTCTTTTTCCATAGTTCCATTATGGGCATTTTTAAGATGACTCATTTTATCTATTAACAGAAATACAAAGATGAAAATACCACATGCTAAATGAGAACCCAAGGCCAGTCAAAAATATACAATATCAAAGTTCAAATTTAATGAACAGTCTCTACCAGTACTAAGCTCTTACATAAATTGAGGCATATTGATAGTTGCTTCCATAAACTGCATGCAAACAACACTGCTTTACATACTGTACTATCCAAATTTGTGGTAACCAACACATTCCTTTAAATAAAAAAAAACACCAAACTTTTGTATAAGAGCAACATTACTTCCTTTACACACCTCCGTCTCTCCCTGACCTCTGATGTTGAGGATACAGTGCCAGAAGTAGCTGTAGTCATGGCTGTGGTAATGGCTGTAGCATTTACAACAGATGGTGCAACAGGAACGGTCACTGCTGTAGGAACACTGTCCTTTTCTTTCTCAGTACTATCCTCAGCCCACAAACGATTTGAGGTACTACAGCATAACAAGCAGCAACACAAAAAAAGAGAAAAGGAAACAGCTAAACAATGAAAGCACTTTACTAAACAACTAGTAACATGTAAATTGAGGGATGGATTTTTTTTTTTTTTAAAAGCAAACTGAAAAAATGTCTCTACTGTGAAAGCTCAACTTGAGCTATTAAATTTAATAAATGAAGAATTATCAGTTCACAAAAACTGAACTTCTATTCTTCATACCCTTGTAACATTGGAATTATTCTTTTATACCAACATGGCTGTCACTTTACAGAAGCCAGCCATTCACAATTTTCAAGCCAAATTGTATAAAATTGGAACAAATTTGACAGGAAAGGGAAAAAATCCAGAGCCCCAGGATCTACTAAACAAGAACGCATGCACATACATAAGCACACAATAGACCTGACAAATAAAAAAAAAAAAAAAAAAAAGGAAGTGCGCTGGTGCCATTACCTGCTTTGCACACCTGCTGAAGTAGAACCCGTTGTACTCTTTGTAGTAGTGTTTGCGCTGGCAGGCAGTGCTTTCTGAAGACCAGCAGAAGAGGTAACTGTTGATGCGGTACTTGGAACATTAGAACTAATCAAATCATCTTGTCTTCTTCCAAAGGAGCCACTGAAGGAGAGATGTGTACAATGGATGCATTCATATTATGTACCTTTGCTCAGTAAAATATCACAAAGCTGTGAAAGATTCATTAAATTCCTGCCCATGTATTCTGTGTCTCAGTTGAATCTGAGAAAATTCTGGGGCAAAAGATGCATTTTCTTCACTATTTCCTTGACTGGGACCTTTAATCTATGACTTCAGAGGGCAGCAGAAGTGTCCCTTAGTCCTGACTGTTTCTTCACACGGAGAGGAGACAAAAAATGGAATCTTGCCGTTTTATGTATGATTCTCTTGATTGCATCTACTGAAGTGTTCCTATAGGGCCCCCAATATCCCACTTTTAAATCTGCTGCTTCACTCACACTGAATACCTCAGAAAATGCAAAGTTTTACTCCACAGCTTAATAGAAATGTCATCAATATCACTCCTCTTATAATTTTCAACCAACTAAATGTACTGCCTTTTAAAAAACTTTAGTAATTCCCAGAAAGATTAATCTCCTACTCAGGTTTTTCCCTTGCTCTTCAAGTTGTAAAGAAGATCCAGTCGTTTCCACATTTTAGCCAGCCATTGGTTCTGGATGAGCAAATTCTGCGTTATTAAGTCAGGATGTTTGCCCATGACTAAACCCCTGAACCCACAGTTAGAACAGTGAGAGCATCATATCCCTAACTGCACAAGTTGTAAGGAAAGATGCTTCTTTGTCATTCTGCAATTGATAATTTTTTCTGTTATTATCAGTTCTGTAATGCCAAAGAAAAAAATAAAAATACATGAAAAACTAAAGAAATACACCACTAAAGCACCACATGCAATTTAAAAGTGATGCACATATTTTGTTTCAAGACTGGATCGTAAATATTGATAAAAGCCAACATGCAAAGACTGTTCTCATATATCAACTCTTAATATATTCCATCCAGAACAGGATACATCTTTCCTAAATGCTAAATGCAAAGTTAGGAAAATCGAGTTATCTTTTTAAGGCAGGACGTTAACAAAGATGTAAGATAAATTATGCTGTATGAAACAGCCTGACTACATGCCGTTGACAACATAAATGTCAAGACTAAAAAAAAAAAAGGTTAAGTACCCATCACCATGTACATCAGCAGCACGTATCAATATCCAGTGAGTAACTTTAATCAAATAGCTACATTAAAACTACACAATGGAGTAAAGTTAACTGTGTAGTAATCTGCAGGATATGATTCCTTCTGAGAAAATCCTGCAAGAGAGGAACCACAAACACCTGAAAATTATTTTCCTATTAATAATTTACTTTGCATTAGTTTGCAAGTTAGTTTTACATATGCATTTGTCCTGGTTTCAGCTGGGATAGTTAATTTTCTTCTTAGTAGCTGCTGCAGTACTGTGTTTTGGATTTGGTGTGAGAACAATGCTGATAGGACACTGATGTTTTTAGTTGTTGCTGGGTGATGTTTTTATTAAGTCAAGGACTTTTCGGTTTCTCAGGCCCTGCCAGCGAGAGGGCTGGAGAGGCACAGGAAACTAGGAGGGGACACAGCCAGCGCAGCTGACCCAAACTGGCCAAAGGGATATTCCATACCATGGGGCGTCATGATGAGTATATAAACTGGGGGAAGAAGAAGGAAGGGGGGGGACATTTGGCATTATGGCGTTTGTCTTCCTGAGTAACAGTTACATGTGCTGGAGCCCGGCTTCCCTGGGGATGGCCAAACACCTGCCTGCCCATGGGAAGTAGTGAGTGAATTCCTGGTTTTGCTTTGCTTGTGTGTGTGGCTTTTCCTTTACCTATTGAATTGTTCTTATCTCAAACCTTGATTTTTACCTCCCTTTCCAATCCTCCTCCCAATTCCACTGGGTGAGGGGGAATGAGTGAGCGGCTGCGTGGGGCTTGGTTGCCAGCTGGGGTTAAACCATGACAGCATTCTATGATGCTAAAATCTAGCACTGTGGAGAGCAGCCCAAGACCTCTGATACTGTCACAGAAAAATCAAGATTCAACAGAGACAATATTTTTCCCCTTTTCAGATACCAAGCAGAATTACTTCTATTCCAACACTTAAAATAGTTATCTTTGGCTACTGAGCTAGTCTGGAAAGAGGCAAATGAACCTCAAAGTGAAATAAACAATAGAAAAAAGGAAGAATGTAAGTTTAATTATACAGCAGTTGCTGTGACACTCTAAGCTAGTAAACATGGTGTAGTTTTAAAATCAGCACAGGTATTGCATCAGCACAAGTACATACTTTGCAAATATTATGAACATGGCACCATTCAGTTTTAAACTGTTCTTACAAAGTGATTCAGTACTTAATTTGTTCCTGTCAATTTGCAAACATTTTGATTAAAAAAAAGAGAAAGAGAAAATCCCGCACCTTCTTTGATAACTTGTGTTTAATGATGTAGGACCTTCATTCAAACTGTTTTTCTTGACATCTTCCTCCCATTTTCTCCTGGTGTAGGAACTGCCACCACGTATTGAGCTAGCAGACGAGTCCCTGTAAAAAACCAAAATATTTTAGTTTTGCAAACTTGTATTAAAGAAGGTTGTTCTTGATTTGAGCTGAAACGGAGCTTCAAATTAAAGATTACAACCCCAGATAACACACTTAACCACACGAAACATTAATAAAATGACCTTTATGGACAATAATTTTCAAGCTCCTGTGGAAAAATACTACATTCATACTAACACTGTTAGAAATATAATAGAAAAGTAGCACCAAAACAAAAACTGCTGAAGAAGATTTAATCAACATGAAATCAATCATCAGCTTTTATCTTTGACCATTGCTGGCTCTGTTTTTCTCAAAAAAGGAACACGAGACTTTTCTGTTTGCCTCAGATTATGCAGTTCAAATTAAGAGAAAACTACCCTTGTTTTTTAGAAACTGATTTAATGGGATTTTTCATTCTTGGATGTTATAAGAAGTTGTTCAAAAGCTGACTAGGCTTTAGAACTCATGATACTGAGTGTAAACAGGCCTGTAGTAGCTATTCCTGAATGGCTCGTCATGTATCATTAGCTGACATTACTTTAGTCATAAGAAATTTCCAGCCTATTGTTGCAGTTTATAGCAGCAAGAAATAACCTTGCAAACATCTACTTAGAAAAACTACACTGAAAATTGATACTGAGATGCAAAAAACTGCATTTCTAATAAGGTGTCAGCTCAAGATGTAAAGCAAAATTCAGATATAAGGAAGAAAACAAAATGTCTTTCACAGAACTATATATAAAAGGCAACCTGGTGTGTGATGGAAAATAAAACAAAATTTTGTTAAAAAGTATTTTATGTTCAGATACCTTTGGCCTTCAGAATGTACTGCTTTTTGTATAAAAATTTATGCTAGCACTTCTGCAGTCGGAAACAACTTTAGAAAATGAACAAAAAAAGGCCAAGGCAGTGTTATTTTTCACCACAAAAGAGAAACACAAATTCTGAGGTATCATCTACTACAGAAAGGTCCTGCTGCATGAAAATTTTTCATAATTAATGAAGATTTCACTTAGCCAGCACACTACAGACTTCAAAACTTTTGCTGTAGTATTGGCTACTGAACTGAGGCTGGATGTCTGAGATTTGTTAATCTAAAAGCCCAGCTAGGACTCTTGCAAGTCCTTTCCATTACTCGCAGTAGGATGTTAGCTGGATTACACTACATCATCAATAAACTAGGCAAGCAGGTGTTCAGACAGGTAGAACAAGAACCCAGCAATAAGATAAGCAACCAACAAGGATAAAGATCTGGGATAAAAGGCAGAAACCTTAATAATTTATTAAGGTACCTGTAGAGCAGATGATTAAATTTTACATGTAAACAAGGTCAGACTAAATGTCAAGTCTCTTACGGCTTTAAGTAAGTAAGCTGGGTTATCTGCCACATCATACACTAGGCAAAGTATTGGTGCCTATATAGGCTGGCGTAAAAGCAGGCTTCTTCTCTGGTACACCAAGGAACACAGAAAGTTCTCTGGTCCATGCTGGGACTAAAAAGCCTGATGACTACAGTTCACCCAATGCATATGAGGAAAAATGGCTATTACATTTACATTGCTGTTGCTGATACCCATCTTTGGAACTATCTGTGAATAAATCATGACGGTTAAGACTGGCGCATCAAGGACACAAATAAACCTCGACAGTGAAGCAAAATTTAATCCATTTGTTACAAGCAATAACAGTTTCTAAGAAAAAATTGCAATGAAGTATTTTTCCCAATCTTAAGGTATCATCTAGTTAAGATGCTTTTGGAGAACAAGAGTTTATGAGAAGGATAAAAATTGAAATAATATTAATCGTTCTTATAAACAAACCGAAACTGACAAACACAGTCTCAAAGAATATAGTGCTCCAGAGGATGACAAGCACAAACAGAAAATCCAAACTGCCCTGCGATAGAAATATAGATTTTTAAAAATCTGGCCAAGTAATATGAGAGATGCTAACAAACTAAGCTAAACTTTATGGGAGTGTGAGAGCTGGAATATCCCTGTTTTGAAACAGAATTTGTCACCCAGAGACTAAACTTAGGCAATAGTATTCTATAACTGTAAAAAAAGCCAGTATTCATGTGTTTGCACAGAGATGAACCATTCTCCAGAGTAGCAACAAAGAAGCTCCTCTTCAGACATAAGGAGATTTATCAGTCCTATACACAATTATTATAATGGCACATTTTTAGCCATGAAAAGATTTTCAGTTCAGGTCATCCTACACTCAACTATCTAGAGACAATCCAACAGAAACAACACATTTGGGAGACTTCTAATTTTTGTACTATGCATTTGATATTAACTCAAGAAAATATCCAAGTAGAACCTCAATAAAGGAGAGAAGTGAAATATGGGGAGGTTCTGACAATGCCATGAAAGTACCCCAAATCCTAATTGGCAACAAGCCTATGCATCTAAACTTTTTGTTCCTTTTATACTGAAAGCTACAGAAGAAATACCAGCAAAGAAAGTAAAAATCTCCAAAAGATGACAACAGGTGAACATGTACACAAGAAAACCAGAAGAATCGCTTTTGTAACTGAACTATGGTTTTTGTAAATGCAGTATGTTTTTAAGCCAAGACTGTAAGAAACACAGCATTTTGTCATTACCCAAAGTAACAATGGAGCCCAGTAGCAGCACCCCATGGCTCAAGACAAAGCAGTAAAATGCTTTTAGCACCCTTCAGTAGTTTCAGTTTATGACTTCATATTTTGGACATTATTTATTTTCTCCCCCAAGAAGACAATAGCCATTGCCCAGTTCTGCTCTTGTCATATAATAATGTGGATTTAAAAAAGGATCATTATAATTTACAAGATCAAAAACATTCAGGAATATGATTACCCTATGGATCGGCATACTCTATAAATTAGCATTGTTTTAAAATCTGTTTGCTAGCCACTCTCAGATCAAGTCATTTTATATTTAACAGAAATTGTAACTTCAGAGTCACCTGTTTTCTTTTTCATCAATGTCAGAGGTACTGGCCAGTCGTCTTGGTATTGTAGGTGCAACATATGCAAGTCGAGTTCCTTTTCCATCTTTCTCCTGAAAGACATGTACTTTTTGTTAAGTGTTACTATTATTGATTATACTGCTGTTGGCCAGAAAAATCATCATTGTGACAACTTCAGCTGTATTTATTGTGACCCGGTTATACAAATGAGTTTCAAGCTTTAGTTAAGTATCAGGACTATAATGGGAAAAGGAAGTTTTATTTTTCATTTTAGCAATGTAAATTACTTGATTATTTTGCTGCGGTACAATTCCAACACTGATTACTGAAAGCAACCGTTCTAGTATTTTTATATAGTATTATATTTAAATGTGAAAACATTTGAAGATTTGTACTTGAAATAGAACCACAAAGTTCTATGCTGTTCATTTACCTGTTCCATATTAGTCCTTCACTCTGTTTAGTATATTCACATTTAATTACAGAACTAAATCTTTGTAAATAAAAAATTACTATGGAATAGAAACAGAGACTCCTTCATGTTAAGAGTCTTTCAACATCACTCTCCAAGTGATGCTGAAACTCAAACCACTAATCTCCATTAACTGTAAGAACTACTACTAGCATTGCAAGTCCCAATAAAGGGAAAAGCCCCAAGCCTATGCACCAGGTCACGAGACAACGAAGGTGCATACTACACTTCTAAAGAGACCACACAGAAGCTGCATAATTTTTCAGAATTTTGGTAAAGAATAGATGTGTAGTACTGTCTTACTTCTAGAACACAATCTATACTAAGTAAGGTAGATCAATTCCTCAAATTTCTGTTTCACAATGAGAACAATTACCTTTTCTTTGTTGTCCAATGAAGAGGAAAGTCTAGGACTTGAAGCAGAACGCATAACACCTGCAGAGTCCTTTTCTTTCTGAGCTTCTTTGGAAGCAGTAATTTCTGCAAGTGCACCATAGCTACCAGTTTTTCTAAGACCTAACCTCCAGGAAGCAGGAGATTCATCTTTCCTCTCTTCTTCTTTGGGAGAGACCTTGGCTGTAGATGTTGGAAACTATAAAACACATGCAAATGAGTTTGTATTATTAACTTACGCTACCTGTGGTAATTCATGCTCCTTGCAGAGACTTGAGAACACAACTGTTTTTAATAATCATAGAAGTGTTGAATTCATATGGGAGTTGCAGTAAGACACAACCTACACACTCTTCTCTTAAATTAGTTAATGAGATAAGAAATGTAAGACTGGACAAAGTATACTACTCTAGAAGTTAGCTTAGAAAAAACCACACTTTGTAATACACACTGTGATCATGAGATGCAAACTTAGAAACATGCAAATCCATTATCAACAGTTTGATTAAATATGTTATTTTGCAACCTGTATGCAAACCTGTGCACACCAGAACCTCACCATAGATTTTTCACCCTTACTGGGCACAAGAACAATGCCAGTTTTGCGCAAACCCTGCCTCCATGATGCAGGATCTACTGACTCCACGACAGGCATGACAGGAGGAATGAAATCATACTGAAGCCAATTAAGACAAAGATGAAGATTGAAAGAATGGAAAATAGAAACAAAAGGTTGTGTTTAAGCCACAGTTTGTTCCTACGTTTATGTTATGTAGCTCTTCATTACAGCACAAAATACCGAAAAGCAGTAAGAGACTTAAAAACTTAGTAACAGATTCTTATTAAACACAACACAGCATGTTTAGCTAATTCAGAGACAGAACTACAGTTTGCGTAGAGGAGGACAGCAAAGCCTGTTGACCTAACAAGGTCCATGGCCTAAATCCTCACATTGTTGAGAATACTTGAAGATTCACATTAACATACCTCTTACCTTCTTAACATATTTTGTTCATACCCCTTAACCACATCCCACACTACTTTAGCTACCAAACTCATACTTTCACCCCCAAACTTGCCTTACTTCAGTACTGTCAGACAGAAAGCAGCATTACTGAATGCCATATAGACTGAAGAAAACCCAAACTCAAGCTTAGTACACTGCATCTGCACCACTTGTGAGCAACCTGCAGTTTGGCCATCTATGGTGTAAAAGCAGAAGAGAAGCTGCAGTAGGACGGATGGAGCAAACTGAAAAGGCAGGTGCAAGAGTATGTGCAAAATCATACATACGGTGCTGGTTTACCTTCATTATTAGTAAAAACTGTTTAAAGCCTCTTTGGTCACTGATATGAGCCGCAACTGCTTCTCTAGATCACATGTACGTGTTCTGTTACAAGATGAGCAGGCTTGATATAAATGCACACTTATTTTGTAGCTACAGAAGGCTCTGAATTTTTCACATATAGTATTAGAAAGATAACTGCAGTTTCCTTTTAACTTGCACTTTTTACCTTTAGGACCAAAAGATAAGCCATTAATTGCTGCATAATAAAATTAGAATAAGCTGAAAGCCAGCACATGAATGATTTATAAAAGGTTATCATTCAGCTTAAAATCATACTTATTTCTTATTATTATTATAAATGAGTTCTCTCCTCCACACGTTGTCATTTAATCACAAACCAAAATATTATGTCTATTTGATCATTCAGCTCTGGAGTACCAAGCCACATCCCAGCTAGCAACAATTTGGTAATATCCTATTGCTGAAGGCCATATAGCTTAGAAGGCTTTTGCGTAATATAAAATACATTCATTGCAAAGGACAAGCTAGGAAACTTCTGACTTCAAGATAAAGTTCAGACAATTATAAGAAAAACACAGTGTCTTAGTAAGTATTAGATATCTGAATTTTCTTTGCACACTGGAGAGTCTAAGTGCAGTAAAAAACCTAAGTGAACACATCCATTAAACCGCCCAACTGCCAAAATGCTTGTATTACTGAAGTGATTTCAAAAAATAAATATATGAAGTAGGCTATTTCCTTGCATTAAAAGTCACACTATATATTTGAATTCAATTCCTGTTGGTCACAGCTAGCAAATGAGCAATTACTCACAATGTCTTCCCTCCCTTATGCATTTGCTATGGTTTGTGCGGAGAACTTGCGGCTTCTGAGGTCTGCACAGCTCCTGAGCAATGCAAATGCAGCTCCCATGACAGAGAACCATAATTCCTTACTGACCCAGCCAGTTTAGATTAACATCACAAGATTGCCCTGGAATCTAGCTGTCTGCCCAGCCACAAAGCTCAGCGAGGGGAAACAGTAGTCATTGCTGCCAGTGAGCCATGCCTGCAATTCCCCTTTAGCTCTCATGTTTCTTGAGATAAAACTTGTGGACATCAGCCACAATCATTTTTGTAAAGCAGTGCTTGGGATCAGAAAGGTTGGCCCAACCCTACTGTACAGTATTACATAGTATGATGCAGTTGGGCAATATATTCCCTGCATCCGTTACACTAAAGTATACTTTGTAAGATGAATCATCAGTAGTTTCTATTGAGAATATGAAAATAGGACTCCAGTATGCTCCCTGGAGCTAAATACAATACATAATATACACAGCAGTACATCTCTCTCTGCTGTGGCTTCGGTACATCATGACTGCCATTTCTCCTCAAGACCCTTTTCAGAAGCGTCAGTAGAGGGTTACGCTTTGATTATGATGTGTATAGAACAGTTGTAATGATAGGCAAATGCCTTAATGGCTTACTACCCAGTTTCTTTGATACCTTAAAAAGTTTAACTTGTATACCACCTTCTGACTATGTATTATCATCTACTGTAATTTTTTGTCTTCAGGCATACATATCTTCCCTCTGACAAGCAAAACTGAAATAAATTCCCATTAACTTCTCACATCAAGCTGTAAAAAGCTTCCTGCACAAAATATGGCTTTGCTAGATGTGTTTTTGAGCTGTTCATTGAATAAAGTATGTGTCCCAATTCTTCAGCTCTTCCATGAGGTCCTAACAATACTGAAATCACGGTTGGGACTTCTACTTATTTCAGGTGTCATTTTCAACTTCTGTGCCTAAGCACCAGATGAATGCTTCCAAGGACTCCTGAAAGTACCTTAGTCAGGACTGCCTCCCTTGCCTTAAGTACATCACAAATATAGGCAAAAAGAGACACTAGAACTGTAGTTTCTATAAATTTTGGGGGAGTCTGGCACAGCAAAGACTTTCAAAAGATGAAGTTTAGCTTCAGAAAAACAAGAACTCCACTCACTGTGCAACAGATTTTTGTTTTTTTGAAAGGACTTATGTTGAGATATTTCATAGTTCTGTATTTTAGATCCCTGTTTAGGATCAAAATAATTCAAAATTTAAAAACATTGAACATAGCTTCTGCAAAACCCCAAAATATTTTAGGAAACTGTCCATATTTTCATCAATTCACTGGATAACCCAATCCAGTTTTTATACAAAAACCAAAAAATGTAATTTTAGAATTCTATTCTTCTGTGTAAGCATACAAAGAAAGGTATTTTGTTTTACCTTTTTAACAGGTGATGTAGGTGCCCCTTGGCCACTGGCTACTGAAGGTGTGGTCACAGCTACTGATGCTGACTGCATACTTGTGGTATTCGCATTATTAGTTACAGCTGCCAAGGTTTTGGTCTTATCTGCAAAATATGTATAAGATCATGGTTTTAATTTTTTAATTCAAAATTTCTTCACTTTTACAACACAGAATTGAATTTCTTTTGAAGAAACTTGACAGTTACCTTTCCAAACAGCATTTTATTATTTGTTTCTCAGTTTTTGTTTTCCCATCTCACTCCCAATCTGTATAAGTTAGGTCCATCTTTTTTCTGTAACAGTCAGGCACGTAACATTTTTTTCCTGCTCAAAGCAGGGTCAATATTGCATACAGACCGGGTTTCTCAGGGCTTTGATGAGTCAGGCCTTGAAAACCTCTACAGACAGAGATTCCACAGCCTCCCCAAACAGCCTGTATTTTAGTAGAATGCTCATGACCATAAAGATTTAACAGTAGGAGGTATGTTCGCAATTAACAGTCAATTTGAACTACAGAAGATGCTAATTCCACATAAAACATTTATTTTCAAATAACTGTGTATGTTGAGTGCAAAGAAAAAATTTAACTGCGCAGAGAACCCAGCCAGGGATTCTGGTCATTAGAATGAGAGCTGAGGCATTTACTTGCCTTTCAGAGGTCTGACTTTCTATTTTGTCCCTTGTTTTTCCTACCTAAGTTTCATTGCCTACCTACTGTACCCTCTTCCGCTTTGTTCTTCCTGTGCATATTTCTTCCTCTGTCCCTTCTCTCTGTACCTTAACCCCACTTACGCAAACATACAGAAAATGTCATGGTTGTCACTGCACTTGCTTGAGCTTCATAATCTTATGCTTCACTTCTGTTTCACCTATCCAAATTGCACATTCTTTGGAGTGGGATGCTACATCCCATCTGTGCAGTACAGAGCAACATGGGGTTCAATCCCCACTGGTTTTGGCCCTACTATAAACATACCTTTATGCCTACACTACCCATGCAGCATAGGAGCAGTTAATTTAGAAAGTATGCAATGTTTTCATGGGGTGTTCTCTCATCTAACATTCAAATTCAACAACGTACTAATCTATGACTGGAAATTGTATCATTAATGATATTGCTATTATACACTTGTTTTAGTTATGGACATAGTTGAATAGATGTTTTGAATAATTACTTATGCAGTAAACAAATACAAATATAAAAAACCAGCTTACTAACAGTGCACTTAATGAGAAGTTCTTTTTAAACACAAGTGAAAAATGGTGGTAAACTTCTAGGGCATGGTGATTAAAAGTTCAACAGGGCAATGTAGACAGAGTATAATTTGAGATGACACGCAGGCAGATCCGGAAATTTGCAAATGAGTAAAACAGCTTTAAAATATATAGAAAAAGTTATCAGGAGTGAAAGCATGGAAGGAGAAAAATGTTTTTTTCACAACTGTATTCCGAAATTATTTCAAGGACAAGAAGAAAATAGTTGTACGCATGACTGAGCTAACATTGACTAACCTTCAAAAAACACTGAACTACCTCAAAGTAAGGTAAAAAAATGGAACTGCTGAAAATTTTATAATTCAGCATGTTTTGCTGTCCTTTAGGAGATGCCAGCTTTATATTCATATTTCCCATCTTGGTCTTACAGGCAGAAGTGTGTTTATTTTTAAATTGTATTTTCACATAATCAGAGAAACAGTGAAACAGAATGTAAGTTTTAGGAAAACACAGAAATCACAGTATCCAGGACTTCAGAATACTGAATCCTATTAAAATATTTTACAACCAGAACGCTCCTTATATTCTTAAGATTTTTCAACAGAAAATTACTTTAAGCTGAATAATGGGAAAAAAGGGAAAGTACAAGCTTGGAATTGAGGGATGCAGCTCTGCAGGGAAAAGCTTAAAGTCTAGTTTGCCAAATAAAGTATGATAAAGCCTTGTTGATATTAAAAACCCCAAAGTTTACATAAATTAATTCTTGTGACACAGTCAAATTTTCCTGGCACAAACTATCTACTGGTAACGAAGAGAACACAGTTACTAGAGTCATAAAGTTCAGGAGACACAGTTAGTTCAGTGACTGAGAAATTACTACATGTTATATACTACAAGCACTTTGAGTTTATCAAAGCTCAGTCTCTGTAAATAAGGGATGCAAATATACCAAGGTGAAAGACTAATGATAAAACCTGACAGACATTTTTTCCAGCTTAACACTAAAATGTTGGTTTACTTCAAAATACAAAAATAATTAAGCCATAATAGACAGTTTGGTGTTGCAACTTATTTTTAGTATCTGCCTATATTAAATATTTATGATATATTGGTTACATCTAAAATCCCTCCATGGTCTTATCTTTTCAGGTGAAAAAATTGGAAAGAGTATTTTAAAATGGGAATGGACATCTCACTGAAAAGGGTTACTTATATTAAAAAGCTAAGTATAAAATATTAACAAGATCTTTCTAATCACATCTATGTCCATGTATTGTATTGCTGCACTGAAATTCTAAAATTCCTTATTAGTCTTGAACATACATTTTTAAAGACTGATTGCCTGACATTTGTTTTCTGATATGAAAGAAAAAGATGCTATGCTGTTCTTACATCACTATTTCCTTTAAAACTCTGGTAATTGTTCCAAGAACCTCCCCCCCCCCCCCCCCCCAAATTCAACTGAAGAAAGAAGTAAAAAGGAACATTTTAATCTGCATTCAATTCCAAACTTTTCAAAGAACATTCCTCTTGAAATGAAGTTGTATATGAAGCAACTGTTAATATTAAAATAACAGTATTTTTTCATTTCAGTATACACTGAAAATATATGCACCATTACTTTATGAATACCTGAGCCAAGACTGCCAAATTAATTGCTAATTACTTCAGGATGGGAAAACCAATTGCAAATGTTTGCACTTCTGCTGTTTCAATCTCTGCACCAGTTCCACAAGCAAACTGTGAAGCCTTCATTTCGGATTTGATTTTCTAACTTCAGTGTTTTCTGACATGCTGCTTAAGGCTTGTATTATTCCAACTATTGAATTAAAAGTATCAATTATTAAGTAGCAATCAAATAAGTTTGTTAATAGCTTTAACCTAAGTAGTAAAGACATCTGTTTGATCTGTTATGACTTGACTTTAAACATATATAAACTTGCTTTAAAATGACTGGAAGCTTCGTGCAATGCAGAAGAATAGGTGAAACTTACAGATATTTAACTCTCTATCATGTGATATTAAATAAGTTCATAAAGTAAAAACTTAAAGACAGACAATACTCCAAATAACGTACCTGTCTCTGCTTCAGATTCTGAATCGTCATCTTCTTCCTCTTCACTAGAACAACTGGATTCATCCTTCTTTCCCTCTTCTTCCTCATCTGCTTTTTCTTGCTCCAGAGACTCTATACTAGATGCATTCTTTTCTTGCTCCATAATCAATGTTTCCTTACTGAGTTTGAAAAGAAAAATACTTACTAAGACTTAAAAAATTTACTAAAGCTTGTCAAGTAGAACTTCGTGACAGCTTGTTATCTTTTTTATGAAGAGCTTATACTTCTTCCTAGTTTACTTACTTTTTGAATGTTTTCTGTGTCTGATTATTATCCATGTTGGCTGTGGATTCAATTAGGGGAGATTTCTTTTCCCGTTTTTCACTATGAAGCTTTGAAACATGTAAAAGGAGCAGTTAAATTGATTGAATGGTGTCAGTGTGACAAAATCACAATTGGACAGAAATCTTCTCCAACTACTACAAACACTAGAATGTGTATAAGCTTTCAATGTGTTCAAGTTAAAAATTCTAAAATCTCCGAAACTGTTATTCCAAGCAAGTTACTCGTCGTTGATGCTTCAGATCATAAAATGCCCATCAGATAAGAAGAACAGCACCTTCTTTTTTCCAAGGATTTTGGGTCACCATAATTGACCACACAAGGGCATAAAAGATCTTTTGATATGACTGCGGCATTACCTGAGTTGAAGTCCCAAATCAAACCTTTGTTTTTAATCTATATGCTTCTGAGCTGTACACCACAATCATGTGTACAATAAAGTATAACATACACACAGAGATATACATCTTTACATAGAAAAGGCCTACCAGATTCTGCTTCTTTTGTAATTCTTCTAAATATCCTAGAATATCTTCATCTGCCACATCAAATGCTGTCTGCCCCTGGAGAAAGGGAAGAATTAAACACCATAACTGTACAGCAGAATTTACATATAACAGATTATGATGCCTTATCACATGATGATGCAGGTAAGGAGCACATTCAGAGAGAAAA
Organism: Falco biarmicus; assembly: GCF_023638135.1. Classification (NCBI taxonomy): domain Eukaryota; kingdom Metazoa; phylum Chordata; class Aves; order Falconiformes; family Falconidae; genus Falco; species Falco biarmicus. The sequence goes on along the minus strand of NC_079292.1, from coordinate 31,221,200 downwards.
ATTAGAAAGTGTAAGCCAAGCTCTATTACAAACTGTTAGTCTGTCAGTAGTTGAAACCGATTTTGCAATATTACTTTTTTGGGGGAACTGAAACAGAAACATCCATAGCTGATGAGCAAACATATTTTTTAGGAGATAAAAGCAAGACTTCAAAAAGAATTTTCTGTCCTTTGAAGGAAACCAACACTACCAACAAAAAGTAGACTCAAGGAATGTGATTCCCACAATATTGGTTCCAAACAACTATTCCAATGGCAGCTGTATGGATGGATCCTGAGCAGTTCAGTATCCTGCCCATCTTAGACTACCATATACAGCATGTTTTTTTAAAGTGTAAATTATTTAAGCAAACTTACTAAATTTAAGTGGTCATGCTTTAACATTCTTACAGTAAAACTGTATTTTACATTTTACAATCCATTTTAGAAAAGATCTGCTACAACCATTGTCCCCCCTCGGTGTATGATTTCCATTGGACATACTTGAATAAACAGACCATCATGTGATTCATTAACACAGAGTAATGCTGTCACCTGGAATTTCTTCAGCTTGCCGTATCTTACATCTACATAGTCACTGCGATTCTCAGGTACGCCAGATACCCACCGGACATGAGATTCTATCTTTAAGGTTTAAATTGGTAAAGATATAAAAAATTCCCTTTCTTCATCTCTACTTGAAGATGATAAGGGCTGAAGCTCACACAGTTTCACAAAGAAAGCCTAACTTACTTTGATACTGCAATACAATGTTTCCTATTTGGAAATGTGCATTCAAATAGAAGGCTGGATTCTAAGCAAAGTCCTAGATCCACTGGTATAATAAATGCAGCTGCATCAACGTGCTGGGTAGACACAGAAATGTTGGGAGCATCACGACAAGATTGGTCAAGTAAGTACTTCTGTACAATAACCCGCAATAAAGACAGAGCTGCCATTTTAAAGTGGTCACAGCAGATTATAAGGATAATTAAAGGTGTACGTATTTGTCTCTGCTTACTTGAGCTCCTCAAAACGTTAGCTAAAGGCAAATATATTCCTTATTACACTGTGAAAGCTATCTTAACTGGTTAGAAAGGATGGACTGTCAAACTACTAGTTTTCATATCCATAAAACTTCTGACCATATAGAAGCACGTGCATCTTTCAAGAAGCATTACCCAAAATAGCTTGAGGTCCTCTGACATTTGAACTATTCCATTTAGTATAAAACAGCACTAATCTGGAAACTAAACAACAAAATTATCTCAAGTTTATATCTGCATTATGACTACAGTTTTTAATCTGGCCTTCTATTTTTAGGTAGCTATTAAATGGATTTATTTCCAAAAAATATGAGTTAACCTACCCTGACCACAAAAAAATCACTTTGCAAAAAACTGTTGTAGTTGGAAGGTTGTATCTGAACCCAATCCATAAAAGTTAATACCTGAAGTCAAGTGCCTAAACAATAATGCCTGAGTTCTCTGAGAAGCTAAGCACCTACAACTGAAACAAAATCCAAAGGAGTTTTCAATCTTCCTATCTCCCAAAGCAAAAATGCTTACCAGCTTACCTAAGAACACAACAGGAAAAGCTTTCCTAGCTTGCACAGACAATCCCATACACCAAATAAAACAGCTTATAACTCTCTGTACCTTATTTATTCTTACTCTTGCCCAGGTTGATTTGAACATACTTTCATGAAAGAGTGCTCTGCAATACCACCCTCCACATATTCACAACCCCAGTAAAAAGTCCGATGGTTAACTTTATAAACCTCCTTCAGTTAATTGCATCAGTTTTTGATTGCCTGATACAAAATACAGTTATACTGCTGATATTTAGAAGTTATATAAGGATTATACAGAGTTGAAGCTATTTGAAATTTAATTCCATATTTCTTTGATTTTATTATAAGAACTTCAATTTCTAAAGCAGAAAAAGTCATCAAAGACTAAAAATGTTAAGCAGCAGTAGTTTGGCCCTTATACAGAATAAACACTTGCTATTTCATGATCTGCATCTGTATATTTCCCTAATTTATTTTAAGAAGATCATAGAAAAATTATATGAAGAAACCATCTTAAAAGTTGGGCAGGTATTTTACATATATACATATTGACAGAAATTGGAACTAGGTAAGAATCTATCTGTAAAATATACTGCAAAGAGAAGAAAGAGAGCTTTAGCATTTACACAGCTGAATGAAAAGCTCTGGATCCTTGCGACGCCTATGTGAATCATGAATGTATTTATATCTGTTGGGAGCGCGATCTTGCAAAGTCAGCAAGCTATGCAGGCCTTTGCATAGAAGTCAAGGAAATAAAGCTTTGGAAGCATTCAAGTTATGTCTAGAAGTCCAGAAATGCCTACAAGTTTCTTCCAGTGCACCCAAACCAGCATATACTGATAACTCCTTAGTACGCCAACACAAGCTGATTGTAAGAGTTAAAACACTACCCAAAGGCATCATCGTCTTTAGTGACCAAATGAAAGCCTCTATGCAATCCATCAAGTCACTAATTTTGTGCCTCTGAAATGTCAAGAAACCCATTCTATTTTGAATTTCCATGTCAAAGATTACATGGATAATTTAATATAGAACTAAGCATAAAGCGGGCCTAGAAATAAGACAATCGGAGAATTTAGTTTTGAGCACAAGCATGCTGTTTTGACAAAACATGCATTATATAAAGCTCCACGTACAGTAAACAGCAGTTTATCATCACTTTTCTTACCCTGGCTTCTAAAGTCACTTTAGAGACCAGAACTTTGTATCTTGACAAGGATTACATAAAAATCCTACCACTTTGTTGACAGCCTCCATATCACATAGGTTTTCCACTAAAATGCGACATGCTTCTTCTTTACCCCAGTGAGCAGCAGCATGAAGTGGTGTCCAGCCATCATAATCTTTAATATTTACATCGTAGCGAGCCTGTATTAAAAGCCTAAAGAAATTTAAAGAATTAGATCTTGACACTACTGACAGGGATAAATAAATTGGTACAAAATCATAACATTATTCTACAATAACATCCCTTCTCCTTTTTCATCATACATATTTTAGTTGCACCACTGACAACTGATTAATTTTGTCTCTTTACAGAAACATTTGCCTTTTCATTCTTCAGTAGGTATGTATATTTTTAAGGAAAATTCAGGAAAAATAGCCTTTTCTATTTTCTTCTTTATTCACTTGCTCTTCATTCAAAGTCCATTCTTTCTATAGAGTTAAGAGATTTTTCTCTACATGTGCAGTAATAGAGAAATGCCGTTTTAAGGAAAGGAGAGCTGTAAAATGCCAAAAATTGTTAGATACAGTGATCTTATCTAGTAAATGATTACAATTTCCTCCTATTCTAATATTAGTTGCTTGAAACTTGTATCTCCTCCTGTCATTAACATTTGATATTATAACAACCTAGTGTTTATGTGCTTCAATTGCTCTCTGAGAGAGAGCAGAGCTCCTCAAATAGAAGAGCTGCTTTTCAGCCTGCATTCAACACTCAAATTCAGCATGGTTCTGATGTGAGTGTCAAAGTGACAACAGACACCTAACCTGAGAAACAGTTTTGTGTAAAGGGCTATCAGCTCCCTGAAACGCTGCCCATAATTTTTAAAAGCCACATAATCGTGAAGTATTCTTCTCAAAAAATTGGCTCTCTTTCTCAAGAGCCAATACACTTCTACTAATATCCTCCAATGAGTCAACTTTCACACGTACTCTGCTGCAATGTCTTGGTCTTTTAGTCTTGCATCCTACAGAGAGCACACATTTTTGATATTTTGAAGCCATCACAAAAATTGCCTGCACACACACATTTTTTCCCCATCCTAGGAAAAGTACGTGGACTGGACTACACAAAAAGAGTAACAGAGAGCTTAAAAAACCCCAAAACATTGTAGATACAACTCCCTTACAGACACATGCTATTCTAAAACAAAGTTATTATTTTCTAACAGAATAATTTATCTTCATCATGTTGAAGCACCATGGTTTATTGAAGCAGCACTGCCACTCAGTAAACTAGATTTAATGGTTATAATGATTAAAAAAGCTCTGTCATTCAATTTCTGTGTTGACAAAGCATTACAAGGCTCTGCAGACCTTAAAGGTAGCAATACTTACACAGTCAGGGTGCGTGCTCATCTTCATTCTTGTTACAATATGTAACTGTTCCCAGTATTGTTAAAGCAGCCAAATACATTTATAACCACAGTAAAGCAATGTATTATTAAGTATGCTTTACTTCAGTAAAAGCAGAGCTTTGATGAAGAACAAATTAAGGCTCTGTTACAGTATTTATTTGTATTGTACTAATGAAAAGCTACCTGTGCATTATGGGACACCAATAGTCTGAAGCTTTCCTGGAAAAATTTCAAGAGTCATGATTTTCAACAATATCAAAAAGGCAAAATTAAATTCTTAGGTTCCTTAGGTCTAAAAACCTAATACAAACCCTGCTTAATGTATGGAAATAAATATGGTGTCTTGAAAATATGCATCAACCAACTGGCATTATAAAATGGTACTAAGCTTGTTTACACAGTTGGCCATATAAACAGTGTAAGTTTTTTGTCAACCTTTACATAAGTATTCAGGCTCGTATTCAGGCTCAGTATGTACACTGTGCTCATATTTTGAATGACAAAAGTAACAGCCCCATGATTTATGAGTGTTCAAAAATATAGTATCAACCTTTGAGGAAAAGATAGTTCCAGAGTTTATTATTTTCCAAGATACAACCCCCTAAAATCGTAAGTGTCCAATCCTATCAATTCCAAGCAGCATTACATCAACCAGACAACCAATTATGAAAAATTTCCATTTAAATCACACTTACTTTAAGACTTCTGTATAGCCCTTAGCAGCAGCTACATGAAGTGCTGTACCACCAGATTTTGCATGCCTGACATCATTTATATGGCCACTGTTGAGCCACTGTCTTGCGTCTCTTAGCATTATTCTTTCCTCTTCTTTTCGAGCTGCCTCTATATCAACCCCTAATTCAGATCAGGAAGGGGAAAGAGCATACAAAATATTTTAGGTCAAATACTTTAATTCAGTTACGTAATAAATCTTATACCATGTTTATGTGAAACAAAATAACAGCTAAACAATATGAATAATGTTCACTGTTAGATACGGCTATCTTTTTTGAAGACTAATCCCAAGAGGTTATGGAAACATCCATTATTGCATGACACTTTGCATGCATAATGCAGTCATTCCCCCATCAAAACCAGAAAGCTACTAAAAACAGCTCTTCAATTTTAAGAATGTCTACCATCACAGTAATAATCACTAGAAAAAAAGAGATAAATTGTATTTTAACCTTCTAAGCACCAAAATATAAGTCTGGTTCAACGTATCTGTAGAAAGCAGAAAACAGCTACAATTTTTTTTTACGAGGACATAGCTAAGGGAAGAGGAACAGCCTAGCTTCTCAACACTGATGGTAAGGAAGATGGAGCTATATTTCTTATACTTTGTAAAAAATTTCTAGTTTGTCTTCTATCACTGTGAAACACAAATTAAACAGCCAAGACTTTGGAAATCTCCCTTTGTATCTCAGGTAAAAAAACCAAACCAAAACATTGAAAATTTTTTATAGTACATCTCATAAAAAATTACCATACACTGACGAAAAGGGAGAAATGCAATATAACATTTACAAGTATACACATCAAGTTAAACAGCTTAAAGAACAGCAACACCCAAACCCTGAATGGCAAAGCAAAGCATGTATCTGAATCATGTTTTAATTACTACCATATGGAGTGATCTAAAGAACACAGCAGGAAAGGGGTCTTGAAGAGAACAATGCACAAGCATTGCTCTATCTATACTGACTGAATGGTGACAACTTTTGTGATGAAAAGGGACTTCAGAATTGTGGGCATCAAGAGCACAAATTGTATCGGTTGACTTCTTACAAAATCAGTGGATCAACTTTCAGAAAAATTATTTTGTATGTATGATTTGTCTAATATTAGACACTGGTATGCAGGGACTTGGGAAATACACACTTCTGTCTTCTGAACTTTTTGATTTCTTGTGGAGCAAAGCATTAACTCTGATATAATAAAAACAAGTGAAACGAGAAAAAAGGTACTGATTTACTAGATAAACCCACAAACCTCAGCAGTAGTCCTTACAGCCTATAAAACAGAAGTTAAGATGATTTGTAAATTACTTTAGATGCTCCTTGACTCAGATCTAATTATACTTTCTTCCAGTATTTTCTGCTGAAGTTTCATTCACCCCCAAACTGTTTTTCTCTAGCAAACTTGTTTCTATCATGTAACTCCCCTGCTCAACTGAAGCACAATATAAAGCAGACCTCAAACAGAGACTACGCAAAGCTAGAACATCTCTTTTCAAAACTACTCTACATAATCAAATCATTATAATTATTTTTCAAAGGTTTTATAATAAACAGCCATTTCAGGCTCTAATGTATTCAAAGAAACTGTGAGCTATTAGTCCTTTACAGGGCAAGTGAACCCCCAGAAAATGGAAACCAAACGAAATCCAACTTGACTGCTGCCCATTTAGCCATGCAGCAGAAACTGAGCTAAGGGAGAAAGTGGCCTTCACTAAAAGAAATTATTAATACCACAAAATGAAATGACATAGGTAATAAAGATGATCGTCTGTAGTTCAATGCATCATTCTACTGTGTAAAAAAAATGGTAAAACATTGTAATAAAACAGATTCATCAAGCTCTTATCAATCCACTGGCAAGTAGAAAGCCAAAGCAACAAACTGGCAAACTGAAAGCAATTATATTGGCACTGCTGAAATACACTTAAGGCAGCGGATAGCAGACTGATCTTATCTATTATGCTACACATGAATTAGTATTTCACAGATGCTGCAATTCCCCAATTGCAGAGCAAGAAAATCCTTGAAAATGACATGCCCAAATCAAAATTTCCTGAAATGCAGAAAGAAGGAAAGTAATTATTATGTGCTTTTGGAAATACAACATGTCATTTGTTTCATTTGTTTGGTTTGCGGTAGCATATGAAAGTGCTACAACAGAGTTCACTTCTTGCGTATTATTCTTCAGTCAATTCACACTGTAACAGATACTCCCTGTCTACAAACATATTAAAAAAAAAAAACCACAAACTATAAAAAGCAAGCAACCAAAAAGCAAAACACACTCACACAAAAAAATCAATGCGAGAAAAGACTCTGTTCACTAAGTGAATCTGGTAAAGTTTATGCTAAGGACAAATGAAAATATAAAATTTTACTAAATTTCATTAAATAACTAAGGCAGGTTATACACAAAGTGTTCTAAACAGCTGACCAAACCACTAGATTTGTCCACTTAACTAAACCAATCACTTCAGTCTTGGCAATTTAATAAAAATTAATAAAATTAAGTTTTATCAGAAACCGATGAAAACTCATAATCTGGAGGCTGTCTGCAAGATGTAGGAAGATTGTTGAAGCACTAAGCAGAGGAAAAAGCTAAAAGGTACTTGCTTGAAAGAAGCTGTGGTAAAAATTAAACACATAAAAGTTTATAAAACTGTCTCTCTCAAGACAATCCATGACTAAATAAAAATCGGAGTAGAGATTAGATTTTACATCTCTAATAATCTTTATGACTGACAGATAAAGAATGAAAACCAGGAACTCTGAATCAGTAATGTATTAATAATCACGTGTTCCTCCAGAAGGCTCCTACATATTGATACGTGCACTACTGCAAACTGTAGCTTCCTTAGGCCTTCACACCTGCTTGCCTTTCAGAATGACACAGCAGTGCAGATTAGGAGATCCTGGCAAAACAACTCTATATAGAGTACAGCCATTTACACGGCAATTTTGCCTGCAAAACAGTACTACACAAATAAATAGTTTACATATCACGTTAGTCAACATTTATGTCCATTCCCTTTGTACATGCCCAAGGTCTAACTGTGCATCCTTAGCAGCCTGAGTGACCTCACATAAATTCCTATCGTTGTAGAACTGTTCATGTGTGAAGCTGGTCATTTTGAGGTACTTTTGTTAAAAGGAAGAACAGGGAAAATCTCCTCCTAAACCCTGACCTTGAACAGAAGTTCAAAATGGTTAATGCCTAAGCATACTTTCCAGGTACGACTAAAGACCCAGGGAATTATGTCAAAAATAGCAATGTGTTTGCAGAAAAAGTAACTAAAGCCAAATACAGACTTCTAACGATATCACAAATGATTGTATTTCTGAAGCCCAAACAAGATATAATGGCTGCAGAGGACTAATGGCTCCATTAATACATTATTTTACAAAACAGTACATTTCTGATCATATATCAACAGAAGAAAGTACAAGAATCTTGCCAATCTAAATAAACCATCCCACATTAATAACTGACACAAACATGGGAATTAAACTTTGTGTCATAGAGTAAAAGCTGCTCTGAGAGAAGCTAAATACAATACCCATTATTAACTACAGAAAATGGAATGTAAACAGCCTTTATGATACCTTGTACGGACCTTTCTCCTTGCTTTTGTTTTCCAGACACTATTAAGAGACGAGGGAAAAAGAAAACGCTCGTCACAGGGTTCCAAACGCTTTCTCCATACGGCCCGTAGATGGCAATGCGCTGCCTCCCAGCCCAACTCCAGCCGCAGTGCGCGCTCACACCACCGGGTCACCCAAGCTCTCTGGCAGCCCAACAACTTCTTAAATCATTAATAATTCATTGTTAAATGTTTTCGTATTTTTTTCTGATCAACTAGTGTTACTCAACAGTTCCAAACAGGTTTAAAGCCAGCGTGCCGGTCAGTGAGCATTTAATGCAATTCAGCATAAATTTAAACGCAGAATTATTGGCTTAATAATTTCAGGGCTCCTCAGCCATATAAAGGCATGTTTTATAGATACTGCAGGGAAGGTCAACCCGCTTTTTACTTCATGTAGAGAATGTTTATAAACAAATGTAATAGTTTGCATTTTATCCACATAAACAAAACTGAGTTAAGCAATACATCTGAGAGAGTCTCATTACATTTACCTATAATTAAGAATGAGGAACATTTGCTTCTCCTTGTAAAAGGAGAAGGATCTCCCCGATGGTTACATAATAGCTACCACGCTGCACCATGAACTCCTGATTCACCTCACGCCACCTCTCCCCACTAACTCACCTCCTGAGAATGTTTCCTATAATTCAAAATAACTGCTTAAGCCGTTAAAAATAATTTGAAGAGGACATTCGATGATAAACAGCTACAAAACTGCTCCAAACCATTAGTTAACTCTCTCTACTCGAGACCTAAGGAGAGGCAACATTTAGAACTGGCCAGGGCTAGCCAGCACTACAGCCGCACCTCCCTGCGGTCTGCTAGTTTTCACCAGTGCGACCAGAACCTTACACTACTGACAAAAGACAACTTCCACAACTATGATATGTTGAAACACTGCAGAGTAGAAACATAAGGGATCATATAGAGAAATTGCAAATACGAATAAGCCTAATGAAGATCAAGAATTACGTGGAATGCAGTGGCACCTATATGCATGGGGCTGGCCCATGATGAAGGTATCGGCAACACAGAAACAAAGCAGGTTCTAAGATAAGTTTTTTGTATAACACACAAAATAGTTACAACAGATGGCATGCAAAGAGAATAGTTGTTCAGCACTACTTTGCAATCATTTCCATAAAACACCTAGTTTCCCTATTTGTGAAGTGTTGGTAACTGTCAACAAATCTTTACCCCTTCTCTAAGCATGTATGTAATTTATCTTCTCACAAAGTATAAAACTAAACTAGGTTTTAAGCTTAGGAAATTATTAAGCCAATAATTCCCCTTTGAAGATTAGGGTAGAAAAATGTTTTCCTTACTACTGGAGTGCTACGGCTTCATGTTTAGGATAACTAGTCCATTAGTTCAGAATTACTATCAACATTACTTACTACGCATCAACAGCGTTCTGCTATATGCTCAGCAGAACACAGATGGCCTTGTCTGGGGGTCTATGGCCCACACAATAGGACATATGGAAAGATGCTTGAATCAAGGGCCATAATTTAGAAGTGTCACGTATGGCGTTAAATGAAGATAGACAGACATTGGATAGTAACACCATAAAAGCTCTCTTTTGTGTCTAACACTCCTTACAACAGAACTTGTAAAACAAGATAATTTATTTGGATCACTGATCATGTCCTCTCTAGACAGGTCATATTTTGGAATCTGAATGCTAAAACAGGATGAGCAAACACTGCAGATCCGTCAGTCACATAGAGCTGAACCGTATTGTATTCTATAGTTTATTCCTGTGAACTTAAGCACCTCCAGAGACCCATTTTTTGTCCTGTAGTTATACATGTCCTTATAACATAATTTGATACCTGTAAAAATTAGGCATAAGAAACAAACTGATGATCTCTAGAAGGCTGAATAGCTGCACAACTGGAAGGCTCTGTTTGAACTTTTCCTATAAAGACAGGTCTGCAAAAGCAGCAAAAAGGGTGAGCTAATATGGTTGATTCTCCTCAGGTTTCTAATAAACATCAGATTACATCATTTAAACATATCTGAAATCACAAGTGAACCTGGACTGATCCTTCCAGGCAATCTTTTGCCACCAAACAACTCTGCTGATGCCAATATTGAGGAAGCCATATTCACAGCATTAACTAAGCAACACAAAAATGGAACTATAATCAATGTAGGAATAAATAAACATGAAAAGGTTTCAAGGCAAAAATGTTACAGAAAATGTCTACTTAATTTTCACACTGCATGTTTTACCTACACAGAGGTAAGGGTTTTTGGCACTCAGGTTTATTTTCAAAATAAACAGGTTGATCTTCCACTACCTGTAACACTGAGACAGGGATGACCATTCCACAGACCCCACAGTTAACCCACATTATCAAAGCTGCAGCACTGTTATTTTATACGAGGAGTACCACTAAAGCTAGAGGGATAATTGCATTCAGCTACATATATAGTCAAAGACGACACTGTCACAATGCATCCATGTTAATTCCACATTAAGATAAACAATTAAGTTCCTATTTTAGAGCTATTAACTTCTACAGCCAAGACATACACACAATTAGGCACTTTCCAAGTGATCATGATAATAGCAAACAAATATTTCCGTATATATTGTTATATTCAAGTTAAGGATGCCATCAAAAGCATATGATTATAACCTTAGTGCTGAGACAACTGTCTCGTGATTTAGTAATATATACACTACAAGTTCACATCCATACTTATACCCTTTCTATTCCATTCTCATCCACAATTATTAAATATTTCCTATGATTTCACCCCACAGGTGAATGCCCTTAGTTCTTACACCTTCAGAACCACCTGCTGTAGGAGATCAGGTTCAAGAACATCTAAGGAACCTGAAGGGCACAAGTCCATAGGACCTGATGGAACTGGCAGACGAAGTGCTAAGTCACTATCCATCATATTTGAGAAACTGTGGCAGTCTGGTGAAGTTCCCAATGAATGGAAAAGGGGAAACATAACCCCCATTTTTAAAAAGGGAAACAAGGAAGACCCGGGAAACTACAAGCCGGCCAGTCTCACTTCCGTGCCTGGCAAGATCATGAAGCAGATCCTCCTGGAAACTATGCCAAGACACATGGAAAGTAAGGAGGTGATCGGTGACAGCCAACATGGCCTCACTAAGGGCAAACTGCCTGACAAATTTGGTGGCCTTCTATGCCGGGGTTACAGCATTAGTCGATGAGGGAAGAGCAACTGATGTCATTTACCTGAACTTGTGCAAAGCATTTGACACTGTCCTGCATAACATCATTGTCTCTAAACTGGAGAGACATGGATTTGATGGATGGAGCACTCTGTGGATACGGAATTGGCTAGATGGTCACACTCAAGGAGTTGCAGTCAACAGCCTGATGTCCAAGTGGAGACCAGTGACGAGTGGCATTCCTCAGGGGCTGGTGTTGGGACCGGCACTCTTTAACATCCATATCAGCAACACGGATGGTGGGATGAAGTGCACCCTCAGCAAGTTTGCTGACAACATCAACCTGTGTGGCACCCTTGACACGCTGAAGGGAGGGGATGCCATCCAGAGGGACCCTGACAGGCTTGAGAGGTGGGCCCATGCAAGGTCTGGCACATGGTTTGGGGCAATCCCAACCAGAAATACAGGCTGGGTGAAGAATGAATTGAGAGCAGCCCTGAGGAGAAAGACTTGGGGGTGTTTGTGGATGAGAAGCTCAACATGGCCCAGCAATGTGCACCTGCAGCTCAGAAAGCCAACCATATCCTGGGCTGCATCAAAGTAAGTGTGACCAGCAGGTCGACAGAGGTGATTCTCTCCCTCTACTCCACTCTCCTGAGACCCCCACCTGGAGTACTGTGTTCAGCTCTGGGACCCCCAACACAACAAGGACATGGACCTGTTGGAGTCAGTCCAGAGGAGAGCCATGAAGATAATCAAGAGGGCTGGAGAATCTCTCCTATGAAGACAGGCTGAGAGAGTTGGGTTGTTCAGCCTGGAGAAGAGAAGGATCCAGGGAAACCTTACAGCAGCCTTCCAGTACCTAAACTGAGTCTACAAGAAAGTTGGAGAGGGACTTTTTACAGAGGCCTGTAGCAACAGGAAAAGGAGTAATGGCTTTAAGCTGAAAGATGGTAGATTACATATTAGGAAGAAATTCTTTACTGTGAGGGTGGTAAAACACTGGAACAGGTTGCCCAGAGAAGCTGTGGATGCCCTGTCCCTGGAACTGTTCAAGGGCAGGCTGGATGGGGCTTTGAAAAACCCAGTCCAGTGGAAGGTGTCCCTGCCCATGGCAGGGGGGTTGGAACTAGATGATCTCTGAGGTCCCTTCCAACCCAAACCTTTGTATGATTTTATGCTTCCAAATTCAGTAGAGATGCTGCATGCCTTCTTCCCTGCTTCTGTGAAACTGAAACTCCTAAGTGGTCTAACAGCAAAACAAGGTAGGTAGAATATGTATATATAAATGCATTCTTAAATATGTATGTGTACGCATATATACACATATCTATTTATATAAAATAAATAAAATGTATAGGCTATATACTGAACCATAGGCTTTAGTGTCCAGTTACAACCAGGAAGGCACAAATGCTGTCAGGGATGTTCACAGTGCGGTCAGTCCTCAGGACAGCATCCAGTTCCTGTTCTCCACAGAGGGAGGTCACACCATTCTGAAACACAGCCCTAGCAAGTTTTTTCTCACCTGATATGGTGCCCTGTTCAGCCAATATATTTTTCAAACCATCTGAGAAAGACCAGTCTTCTGAAAAATCCTTTAGCTTGTCAGCAAGCCAACTGACATAAAAGTTTAAGAGGAATGCTTGGAAAACACATTTTACACAGCAAGTGAAATTCAGTATTTTAAAACAACCTGCATTATCCCTTTAGAAGCTAACTTAAAGGTTTGTGATAGGTTCTCAGTCATACCACAAGTGCAATGTAAGACTCCTTATTCCAAGGAATAATTTCAGACATTTGGCATTTTAGAAGGGCATTCAAAAGGTCAGAATAGACACACAGGGTGATTTATGGCATACAGTATAGTTGTTTACCTTTGGTTTAGTTATTCTAGGCTTTCTTGTGGTCAACGGAAAGAAAAAGTTACCTTCGGGCTACATTCACCTCATCCTAAAACTGACATCTGAGTCACCCTAAAAGTGACTATTTCTCTCCCCTCTAAGGCAGGAATCTCTTCAGTTATAGTCTAAAGCTGGAATACAGAAGTCTATATCCCAGATGCACTGAATACCATCCATAGTAGCTGAAAACCACCTAAATTCTGTTAAGTGACTGTAGAAATTCAGTCAGCACCTGGATTCAGCACTTCTGACCTCTTTCTTCACATGAGGCTTGGCTGAGTAAAAACACCTAAAGGACAGTTTGAGCACTGCACATTGCATTGACAATTCTCTTCAGAAAATAAATTGAGTGACCTTAAAATTCCTGATTTAGCATGTTTTTGAAAATATATTTAGTGTCCAATATAAAAAAACATCCCTCCATGTTCAAAATTACCTTGTCTATTTACTTCATTCTGAAGCAGCTCTTCCATTGCCTCTTCTTCAGCAATATCTAATGGGGTGTCTCCTTCACTATTTACAGCTCCTACATGTGCTCCTTGACTAATTAAATACCTGCCAATAGAAAAACAAACAGTAAGCAAAATAGTAAAGCTGATGCAAAAAACCCCCACCAGCCACTAGGATATCATATACAACGGGTATATGCATGTACACGTACAATTAACAGAAACAACTATATTAGGTGTAAGTAAAAACCCTCATGACTGCCTACAACCCCAAGCACCTCTACATCTTTTCATCATAATACCCATTAATACAAATAGCCCTCCATCTGCTCTTCAGTTTGCCACAAAGACTCCTGACATATTTAAAAACATACTTGCAAGAACTGAAAGAAGAAAACGGCTAGAGGACAAACAAAAGCGAACAAAGGTGAACAGAGATTGAACCACCAATTCCCATGAGCTCCTCATATTAAGCCACTCTTCCTAGAGCTTCCAAATTTGGTGGCACATTATGCTTCTATACTATGCCAGAATCATGACTCCTGGTCTCTGAGGCAGCTTCATAAAGTTAATAAAACTAGAATCAACTGTGCTCCTCAGTATTCATAAGGTCAGATTTCAGTGGGGAAAGGGGCAAGGGGGAGAAAGGAAGCAGTGCTTCACACGCTGTTCCAATCCCACTAAGTGTTTTCTTACTTGAAGTACTACTGTCTCAGGAATCAACAATCCAGACTCTGGAATTTATTTCTGAATTTCCAATTAAGTCAAATGGATCAATTCCAACAACAAGTCACAAAAGGATTAAGTCATTTCATTGTATTAAACTGTAAGCCTATAAAGTTACTGAGAACATACAGCTTAAAACACTGTTTCTAAGTAGACAACGAACACCTATTAAAACATCAATACAGATCGGTCTTACACCTTCTGACCGTAACATTTCCACTTCCCTATCAAATTCAAAAGTTTGAGCCATGACAGGACTCAACACAAGCAAAAAACCTACAAACATACCTTCTGCCTTGCAGAGCTTAATTTACACTTTCCATATATTTGGGAAAAAAATACAAATAAACCAGTAAATACTCACACCTGAGGAACTAGTTATCGATTTGGTAACAGGTGTATGGAATCAAACCTTGTTATTGCAAAATGTCAAATTACGCAGAAGCCAATCACAAAATTAATCCAACACTACTACAAATGCTTTGAAATATTTCTGCTTAACTATTGCCAATTAACAATTGCAGATTCCAGATCTAGAGGCATTGTTTTCCTTATCTTTATTCAATAATTCAGCATCAAGTACTCTTACAGATGTCTATTTTTTAATTTATGACTAAAACAGAACTTGTTATTAAAGCTCTGTAATTATGTCAAGGACAGGTAAGAACTGACAGATCACAAAATGCAAATTAATTCTCAGAAGTGTAACCACATCTCCTGGGACATGCATCATCAGTTGCCACCACTAACTTTGATGCTGGTATGTGGTGCTGGTTGTACATCGTTCCTCTTAAAAAGTACTGATGTGACCCCTACCTTTCTCCAGTTTAAAGATTTGACTTCAGTGGAAATGAAAAAGTAATACGAATTAACATTTCTCAACAATACCAACTGAACTGTTCTAATGGCGACATACCCTTCCAGGTTACAGATCAGGCAATTGCTATGCAAGGTATCTACTGAACAGGCAAAACCAGCAGTGGGGACGCTAACTTTCTTACAAAGTCAAAACGTCGATTCAAAACCAAAGTCAATCACTGACAAAATATATCTTTATAAAAAAGTCCCAAGTCAACATTCATGTTCTTTCAGCCTGTTTCTTCTAATACAGACATGAAAAAAATTATGTTTAAAAAACCTGATTTTTGCCTGTTTCCACGATACCTACTTTTGTAGAAAAACATCTCTCATTGAAGTGGTTCTACTTGGTCAAGCGGGTCAATAACTTACAGACATGATAAAAGAAGAAATCTGTAAGAAAGTGTAGGGAATGCACAAAAGGCTACAGTAGCATTTCAGAAAGTTATTATTCAGATATATGAACAATTTCATGATCAAATGATCCCTCAAAGCAGACCCCAAAAATGAAGCTGCTTACAGGCCTAAATCAGATCAGCAGAACTAGGAGGATTAGTAGGGTCGGAGAAGGAGAGTTATCTGAGTTCCGCTTTGCACACGCTTACAGGGCTTTGGTTCTCCTGGGTCAGCAAAGAAGGATGGGTGAACCTGCCGTGAGCTCACAGGCTTTAAAGGGATGTAAGAAACAGAAGAAAGATGAAAGGCAGCATGCTCCTCGCTAGGAAAGTGAGAAGGGCTCTTTCCTAATCTTCCTTCAGACACTCCAAGTAGGCCTCTCCTCTGCCACCCCCGACAAAAAATTAACAGCGATTCCCTCAAGTAAATTTGCAGTGAATGAGCAATACCCAGTATAAACCAAATTATTCAAAACACAACTATTTTAAAGACACCTTTTAAGCCTGGTAATAAAATCCACGTTTGTTCTGTTTGCCACATCATTCAGAAACAGACGCCTCTGTCCTGGAAGTTTATGCATTTGTTTATCTTCATTTGCAGTAAAAACAGTTTCAGCAAACCAATGACAGGGTTCAGATGGTGCATGAAGTCATCCTGGTGCCTAAAGGATTTTAGGTTTTATTAGGTAACCTAGCACTACCAAGGGAAAGAAGAGCAATCCTTTCAGACATGTAGGTAACTTGACTCTGCATCACATACAGAAAGCGAACAGCCTTGGTAAACAAGACTAGGAGAATGATGCCCTCTGTTTGTAATGCGTAACTGAGCAGAAGCCAGTACCAGAATAATCCTAAAGATCAGAAAGTTTGGTTGTTTGTCTTGTTTTGGGTTTTTTTTAATTACCTTCCAAACAAACTTTACTTTGACTTAATGTTAGTTAAAACTTATAGTATGACTTCAAATATGGGTATATTTGACATTTCAGTATTTCTGGTACCATCTAGTAAATCCTCCGCATGCAACAGCATATTATTGTGTGTAGGTACGTATGTGTATTTTAAAAGTCATCCAAGTTTGAGGATGGGGTGGTGGGGAAGGCAAATAATTGCTTGTTTAACTTTATTAAACAAGTGTTACCTTCATCTTGAAATTCCGTCTTTCTAAAGTAAACATAATATAACTTTAATTTCCTCAGCTGATATTAAATTGATACAGCTATTTGCATGCAGTGAAAAGGAAATTGGAGCTGTGTAATAAAAAGTCCAGAACCATGTCCTTGGATACCATGTTCAGAAAAAGGTGCTTTTTACGAAGTTGGATGCAGAGGAAAAATAAAAACATATAGGACTCCCATCGGTCACCTACTTACAAAAGCTTTTGGTATAGCAATTAAATTTCTGTGTTTTGTAATTCACTTGTTGCAAAATAGCCATGTTCAACAGACAGCTACAGAAGAATAATTCAGAAAATCCAATAATTTCTGTAATATTCTGGTAGGTGCGCATTCAAAATATAAATAAATGCGAAGGAAACAGTAGCTTGATCCATACCATGTTTATTTTTGGAGCTGCAAGCTTTCAAGTGTTGACACTGAAGCTAAAGGTACCTCTTTTAGACACTCTTGTAGTTTAAGTATAGGGAATTCCAAGTACCCCTGGAATACCAGGAAGTACAGGAGCAGGAAAATAAAACAGTCATTCCTGATGTTTTGCCCTGATGTTTCCATGATGAGTATTAAGCAGTCTGGGTACGACTGGAAGAACAAGTTTGCTTTCTGATACCACTGTTTTATGAAGACAAAAATACTACTTCTACTTGAAATTTGTCTTATTTAGGAATCACTGCTGTATATTCCTCAAAGCTATTGTAGATTGAAATTAACCACCTTGAAAGAAAACATGAAATATTTATTTTCTATAATTATTATGAAACCCAGATTCTCTCCCGTCATATTACGAAAAATAACTTTCGTGAAGGGTTGGAATCTCAGTTATCTCTGAGACAGTAAGTAACAACGCCCTGAAATTACTGTGCAAAAGCCAAACAGTCAACACCAAAATGAAGCTCAGGAACCTGAAGTTAAAAATTTTAACTAGGAACTTGGTCTACAATCTGAATTAAAAAACCCAAACCAACAAAAAACCCCTTACAGCTGATATGTGTGTGTGTGTGTAAGTCTTAACAAAATGCATATAGACACACAAAGTAAGTGGACAGGAAGACACCTCTCTCTGAAGACAGTTACATACAAACTTGAGTCTTATTTGTGAATTTAGAACTTAAGAATCTGGAAGATGCTCAGACTTTGGCTTTACTGAAGTTTGTCAGCTGCAGACAAGATATGCTACAGATAACATTTTAGTATTTTTTATCTCTGCAACAGAAAGAGGGGCATATGTTTACATTCAAACCTTGCCCCAGTTCACAGTATCTGGAAACAAGTTTGTGAAGTCATTAGGGATATAATTAACTTCAAGTACTCGCTGAACCTGAAGGTCACCAGAATGGTGGCAAGCACAAGGCAGGGCAGAGAAGTGGCTGCTGAATTGATTCAGTTTAATGAGAATTCTTATTGAGCTCGCTGGAGACTCACTAGTGAAAACAAGAGGACCCATCAGACTAGGCAGAAGACTGGACAGCAGTCTCTAACTCCAAAAACATGAAGACAGGGACCCTCCTAAAAAAATCTCTTGCTGTTCAATGTATTGTATATACATTTAAAATAAACATGTTTAGCGTGGTCTTCCAGGGAGACATGGCTTAATTGCTAGTGGGGGTACTAACCAACAGCAAAACTGGTCTCCCAACAGCTTTTAACTAATCAGCAATTTAATCTAAATCCAGCTGGTTTTGTTTTGTTTTGTTTTTTTTAAATCCATAGATCGAGTTCAAATTAATTCCACGAGTGTGTTAACTGAATGGTAACAGGGAGCCAAAGACAGGAAAAGTGTCACTGTGTTCATGCATCTGTGCAAGCCATCACTTGAAGAAACAATGAAAATAAAATCTGCCCCACAGTCCACAGGATGTAACAACAAAATAGAAACTTGCACATCTTTGGAATACATATTTTAATTGCCTTCTTTTAAAATGCCTTTCAGAATTATTTCACTGTTTTTTTAAAAATATAAAGCATCGATACACTTTTAAAAGTATATATTTGTGAACCATTCAAATTACTAATAAAAAGACATCCATAATCTGACCAAATAATGTCATGAGATATTTAACAAACAAAAAATGTAAAATTTTAACATCGCTGTTTCTGACTTTTTATTTTTTAAGTTGCAGTACACTAAAACTGTGACACCTGATCCTTTTCAGACCTCCTATTGGTTTGCGTGTCTGGGAATATTCCTATAAATATTTTCTCCCTGCAGAGGAGTTTCACTTCAAATTTCAATTCCTAACAATGTTGTTATTAACTCAGACAGAAGTAGAATGCAACCTCAAGCTCCCCAGCCCTTCTCAAAAGTGGTTTTGGTCTGGGTCTGGTTTTGTTAGTTTGGGTTGGTTTGTGCTAAAGTTACAGCTTCTGTGATTCTTGAATTTTTAAGGGGCACTTCTCAAAATAACATATTAAAGAAAGGCCTAGCCTTTTTCTTTTTTTAGAAAAAGATCTTAAATTATACAAACTTGAAGCAAATACAATAGCATTAGAATAACATTGTGCTAAATTCTATTGTTGTACATAATATGTATACACCCTGTGTCAGTGGGCAAGTTTCAAGAAAAATGTTCATTGGCTGAATATGAGCGAACAGCCAGTACCCAGCCGTTCCTCAAACACCCTCTCATGCACCCTTCACACTTGCTTTTAAACACATAATTCAAAACCCATATAAATGTAACTGTAAAAAGTCACATTTTCAATCTTTTTGAAATACATATTGTAACCCTTGTAAGCATTTGGTGGAGAGCACTAAAATGTGCGCGGCACAGTGGAGGTGGCTGGCAGGTCTGGCAAGGCACAGAGGGGCCCTGCTTGCCTGGGCAGTGGCATGCTGCACAGCACAACAGGGGATCTACTCATCCTCTTCCACAACGACCTACAGGTAATTTCCCTTGTCCTCCATTCTCCACAGCTGAGCTACTCCTGCAGTTGTCTTTTGTCCTGGATCTATGATTTACCGAAGAAAATAAAGGCTCCATAGTAAATACTGGAACAAAACTGTACAAATTCAACTGGGCCAAGAATACTTTCTCCTGCATGATTTTACGACTGATATAGAATAAATCAAATTACCTGAAAAGCAATTAAGTCAAACTCATAGGGATGTCTTACTCAGGCACTCTGCAAAACACCATTCCATGCTCTCAACTCCTAGTGTACCTCAACCTTCTGCCTCTAAACATTTAACTGCATAGAAACTGACACAAGAAGACAGGCTTTTGTGATGGAATTTAAATTAAAATAAAATAATGATAAAACTCTAGCACTTTTAAGGTTATGTTTCTTTGCAAATTCCAGAATATTCTCTCTGGAAAAAAAAAAAAAAAAAAAAAAGCAGCAGCACTTTTTAAACAGGAATGCTCCCCCTATGAGCAGTATCATCAGCCAGCAGCTACACAGAACACCAAGTTAAATAAGGCCAACTAGGATTATTTGGCAAAACTAGGTATTTTTCTTGAAATACGTGACTGATTATTTTAAGACAGCTGATATCAACATGAGATCTGAGGTGGATTTATTATTTCCTCTTGCAGAATACAAGCGTTGAGAATTTCAGATAGCTACAGATATTTAAAAAAAGGAATAAAAAAAGTTGAGAAACAAATGGCCAAATGATTTGGAACAAACATAAAGGGGCATTTATTTTCAGTTTTTACCAGCCTAATCCAGATTTCAGCATATGTGCTTTTCTAAATTATGGCCCAGTTTGAAAAGACTTTTTATATCTTTCAATATGCAAGAGCTCCTCCAGATAGCAGCAAATCCAGTCTCTGATTCTCCCTCATGAAGGTGTTACAAAAGGCATCTCGGACAGACACATATCTTCACTTCAAAATTGTCAAATACACCCAAAGTTATCAAAGTAGTAAGCCAAGCAATGAGAAAAAAAATTCCCCCTATGCAAACAGCACTTTCTATAAATCCTAAATACTGTACTTATATGAAAAACATATTTACGTTTATGAACCAAACACGCCACAACATAGGAACACACCACTGAGCTCTGCACATAGCTGGCTGTCCCCAGCCTCCACCGCAACTTGCATGTCCAAGAAAGCACAGCAACTAGAATCACATCTGTTTTCCGTCTTGGTATGCAGAAGCTTTGAAAAAACAGCATAGATAACAGTATCTGGTTAGTTTTACTCCTCCTGTGTTCCAAGAAACCTCCGAAAAATGCCAGCAATAAGCTCTAGAAATATTTGTACGTAGGCGGCCACCTAAACATTAACAGTACAAAGATGGAACAGGAAAAATTCCTACTTGCAGCATATGAGAAGCAACTAAGCCTTCATATTTTACCATATTCATACAGAGGAAAGACATATGACAGGTAGCAGAGCAACATTTAGGTTAAAGTAAACAGTGAGTGAGAAAAGTAGGAAACGGGAAGAAAGCTATATAGGGAAGCACATGCTATAACCTATTTTAAAAAAAACACCAAAAACAAATCACCAAAAAAACCCCCATGGAGTCTGGTAATGCCAGGATTAATACAGGGCAAAAAACTTCAGCAGAAAAGAAATAAGGCTAAACAAAAACTATTTTTAAAGTGTATGTCAAATGCTAATTTCACTCTGCACTTTGTGAACAAGTGTTTCTCTCCTTTACTTTGAAGTCTGCACCCTATAGTGCAAACATGAGTGTTGAGTTTGAAAAATAACTTGTTGCAGCTGCAGAAGAGTACATAAAGTAACTCTAGCTCACAGAACTCTGTGGCTCAGGATGCTTTCCTATAGCAAGTCTCCAAGCATTTGTGGTGATTTATGAATGTGTCATCAAAGTGAGTATTTGGGATTGAGTTACGAGGGTTAGAAGAAAAGGTAACAACAGCATGGAGGCAGAAAAAGAGGAGGAAGGAAAACTATGCTGCTGCCCACCTTCCTCAGCTAATTCCTCACCAACAAGAGGTGATCGCACCACTAGCTCACTGTCCCTCCTGCCTTGTGCCAACAGTAGCATTGCTGTATTTGACTACAGCAGCACCACAGATTCTGATTTTTAGCTGCTGCTTCCTATTTCAGCAGAAGTTAATGAGTATGGACCTAATTAAACAAGCTTATTGTCCTCCAACAGCCACGTGGTGGCGTTTCTATCAGAAAAACTTAACCAAGATCAATTATTTTACTATGTTTAAACAGATATTAGCATAGATATAATCACTCCATCACAGAACTTATTTTATTTGTAATTATAATGGAGTGACCAAATCTCCCTGTGATGCAACATTACTATCACAGTGCAGCTTTTAGCATCATCAGTAGTACTGAACTCAGTCTGACCCCTTGTTAGGTATCAGCAATCTGCAACTCATAGCAGTTGTTTGCCTGTCCAGTCCACTTTCAACTTCCTTCAAAACACATTTCTTCCAAAAGAAACTCTTACTCTTTATTCAAATCTGATAAGCAGTGCCTCAACCGTAATCAAGAGGTTTCAAGTAATTGCTTTTTTTATACTTTTCCTGTGATATCTGCTGTTACAAAAAAACCCTACATTTTTGTGTCTTGGTGTCTGAATTGTATCCAGGTAACTCACACACACCAATGCACAGCAGCCTTCTGTTTATAGAGATACCATGCTATATTTACAAGGATTTCAGAAGAATTCAAGCAGCTTTTATCCTGCCTCAGTCAGGGTAAGACTAGAAAAAATACACACAGATTAGGATCATCTGTGCTTCAATGACGTAGTTTAGGACATCTAACAAAAGACACAGCTGCAAGAAAGGATAAGTAGGTCATAAATTGCGTTAGTGTCATTAGAAAGTCTACTGTACATGGCAGAAAAGGGTCAAACACAATAGAGAAAAACACTCAAGTAAAAGCTGAAAGAAAATAAGAATTGAGATGCACAGTAGCAATCTACACCACACCCATGTTTTCTCCTAGAAAACACTCAACCCCAAATTTACTGTGAATTAAATTTTTTATCAGGTAACTGAATAAATACTATATTCAATATTTAACAGCACTAACAATTCCACAGGTTCCACAGCCTAAGAAGAATCTATCGCTGCCTCTAAAAATAACAATTTTGAATTAATCGATGAGGCTCTCACAAGTCACAGTATACCACACTTATCAAGCACTTGATCAATTCAAAACCTGGTTGCTCATGTATTTGGAGCTGCTCTCCCATGTTCTAGTCATACCTAGAAAAACAGGAGTCCATCGGGGTCAACAGGAAGTTACATTATCCAGGGAGGACCTGATGTTACGTTTCTCAGCAGTCTGCCTGAGGTCCCAGGCTTCCATATGCTATCACATTCAAGAGGATACCAATAAAACCAATGCTCTGTGATAAACAAGTAAGATCTTTCCTATGCACATAATTTCTCAAAGGAGGATTTTTTTTTAGACATGAGCTGCACTTTCAAGTTCTTTTTCAGCCAAAAATTAAGACTGCTCTGAGCTTTGCATCAGGCATCAGTCCCTTAACTTTTCATTAGATGCAGGGAACTGCTAAAGCATATTAAAAGAAAAAATATACCTTCCACTAAATCTTATGTGCCTGAAGAAGATAACTCTGAACTTAAAGGTTTAGTAAATTTATCTTTAGAAGAACAGAAATGCAATATACTTACTAACAAATATTTAGGGTCACAAGTGGAGATGCGCACAGTAATCCAATGTGAAGCCATCAGCTACACACTGTCTTTGTGCATCCTAGAGTGACCCGCTCTCGTAGACTCTCTCAGCTGAACAAACAGGTATCAAATCAGTTAGGTCCTATAACTTCCTCTAATCCATCAACCATATCTTACATTATATTTCTGCCAGCTGTTTTTTATCCAAACATCAGATCACAACTACACAGCAGAAAAGGTTAAACTCTACCACATAATGATCATTACTTTGAAAAGGGAATTTCACCATCCACCTAAACAACTTAAGTGTTTCATTATTCTTAAAACATACATATATGCAGCAAAAACATGTTGAAAACAGTACACTGCCACAGCACATCTTCATGATAGAAGATGCCAAATGACACTAGCTCACTGATCTTCAAGTTTCTCCATTATTTTCTCTGATAGAATTTAGCTTTATCCTTGCAGATATGTAAATACATGTTTGGAGGAGGAGAAACTTTTATGTTGCTCATAAAGAATGAACACTGCACTTTGATTTGGGGGAGAGGGGAAAAGACTAGCATATTTTCTCTCCCGATATTGTTATTCTCAATCTCTTCTTCCAGAAAGAAACAAGGCAGCAAAGACAGACAAATTAACCGAAACTATCTTCCAAAGCCTGAGGTGACCTTTTCACAGCTCTCACAATAAACGTTGCGTCTCTACCAGTGTCAACTTGTAAGAAGTCATCCTTCTAGAAGAGCTGTTCTTTGTTTGATAATAAACCTCCTTTGCCTGCTTTTATTTTGTCACCTGGCTTTTTTTACAATGTATCCTTCTGAAGTCCCCTTCCCATTTGTTGAGTAGGTTGTATTAAGTTTCATCTTTGGTCCTTCTTCCTTTTAATTCTACCCCTCCAGTTAACACCTCCCTGTGTCATTTAAAGAAACATCTTGCATCCTGACAGAAACGCTGACTCACCTTGTAGCATTCTCTACCAGACCAAACCCTGTATCATCTCACATAATCAATTTGCATATGGTTTTACATCAGACCACCAGCTTCACCTTGTCATTCATACATCCAAACTTCTGACTATCCTCCAAAAATCCATTTCTGAATGTATCACTAATAACATCACTTCGTATTCAGTTAGTTAAAACCATAACTGCTAACAAAGCTAAAGGAGATGGGAGCCATCCTTGACATTTTTATCAGTCTGCTTTGCCTAAATAATGTCTTGTTTTTCTGAGATTATAATGGGGTATAGCAAAAAAAGTTTAGATCAAAACCACTGCAGTAAGTAAAAGCTCCAGATGATTCAGCTATTAAAACTTAGAAATGGATTAGAAACTACTGTTTTGAAACGTATTTTGTGGCACTACCCTCAGATATCATGGAAGAACATTCAACAGTACCAACTGGTTCAGGCTCGCAAGGTGGGAGATGAAGGAGAGGACTTCACCTCAGCACAGGCAGCTCTCCACAGCCAGGCTTCTGATCAGAGGTACAAGCTATGTCTGAAAAGCAGCCCAGACTATTTTTTTTTTTTTTTAATACCTGCATATCTATGCCAACTGCTGCTGGCAAACTAGATCAGCTTACTTATCCGAAAGAGAGTAAACCTTCCAAACTCCCTGAAGGCTAGTCTTAAGCTAATAGTTCCCACATTGTTGTGTGATCATTAGATAATGCGAGAGAGGGGGTAAGAGCCTGTGGAGGAGGGAAAACCAAGGAGAGAAGGGAATGACTGCCTATTTCTGCGGTAGTCTCAAGTTAGATCACATCAAGCATATTGTGAAATTGCACTGAACACCCTTTACTAGCTGTTGCCACATGAGCACTGGTCCCATCCATGTACCACAGGCAAGACTCGCTACCACCCAGCACCCACAGCAGTCCCTGCAAGGCAATTAGAGCTGTAAGTAAACCACCTATCACTGAACATCTATGTATGCAACTACAGGTCTGCAGGACTGTCTCTCCTCAGGATACTAGACAACGATCACTCACTTAGTCTTAATGGTCTGTTACTAAAATAGAGAGATACTGGGACAATGGCTTGCTGAGGCTTCAGCAAACTAGTTTGGCTGGGTTCACTTTCAGTTATCTGGAGTCTGGAAAAACAGATGGGCAGCAGCAGCAAGACAGTGGTTACGCACAAGCCTTTTAAAGTCTGCTTTAAAGGCTAGGGGAAGGAGGGGATAAAACAGGAAACTTTGGGCAGGAAGGAAAGCAGGTGAGCTG
Source organism: Falco biarmicus (assembly GCF_023638135.1). Lineage (NCBI taxonomy): Eukaryota > Metazoa > Chordata > Aves > Falconiformes > Falconidae > Falco > Falco biarmicus. Next base: position 31,195,198 of record NC_079292.1, on the reverse strand, counting down.
GGTTTTAGAGCAGCAGAAGTGGTAAAGCTGCTGCTCTCTTCCCAAATGAACTGAGTGAGGAGACTCTGAACTTTAAAAAGTTACTCTTTCTAACTGTAATCATGTTTCAGCCTTGAAAACCTGTAAAATAAAGCCGTGTCTTGAAACTGTGCTGTCTTAGGGTCTGTATGTGTAACTGTGTATCAAACATGCCTCCTAAACATAAAAGCAACCATACTGAGTCAGACCCAACATCCTTTTAACACCTTGGCTTGTCTTCAAAAGTGAGCACATCTTCAAGAAGAATAAAAATAGGGCATATACATGTTTTTTTCCAGTAATACTTTTCCAGTCTCTCAACTACTTTCATGGATTTTCTGAACCAGATCCCATTCGTATGTGTATGTATTCTGTGTTTGGTTTGGGGTTTTTTTTTAAGTCCACCCTCGGTGGATTTCTCATCCCTTGAACCCGTAAGAAATTTTAGAGTCTACAACAACGTTCGGCAAACTGTTACTCAGAGGCAGTACCCACTGCATGAAGGTATAAAAACCCCCTATTCTTGCCTCAGGAGGCACCTCCCTCCCCCTCGTATTTTTTTGCACAAAACTGTCACTAAGTTATTTTTGAAAAATGCTTTTCTTATACTTGCTGAAAGATGCACCTTCCTTCATTCTGGCAAAAATGAAAAAGCATTCAAATTTAAGTAGTAAAACTGTACTGTAACCTCTAAATACTTGCAAACAACCTTCAAAACATATCAGCTACACACTCACAAGTAGGATGGTACAAAGCCCACAAAACTAATTCTTGAACAGAAATTTCTACCATTTCAAATATATTTTACATTAGTCTGGTACAACACAAAGCAGAGAGAAATAAGAGTAAGCATTTAAAAATTATGTTTCTTAAATGCCACTCTGCACTGTTTTTCCTCCTCTGTTGCATTTTTTGCATTCTAAAAAGGATTTTCTTTATTGCCTGATACCAAAACAATACACAAGCTTTTCAACTGTAGAAGAGATCTGTCAGATAAAAAAAAAAATTATACATACCCAAACAGTTTTACAAAGGTAGTTTACACCCAACGGTTTTACAAAGGTAAATGTAAGGGTCCTACCCATTAAATACCATCTTAAAGAATGTACACAAAATTTCCTACTGCATTAAATTTTGTTTCCACATAGCTATAATCTTTCAAAACATTTGATGCTGACTTTTAAATTCATACTAGCACAATCAAGAAAAAAGGCTCCTTTGTGTAAAGCTTTCATATATATATTAAAAAAATACAGAAGAATGGAAAAAGAGAACATGCTATACAAAATCCACCTGTTTGGGGAATTTTGAAGAATTTTAATTTAAAACATGTTCATATTACAATTACTTGTAAGCTATTTCACATGATCATAAACTAGATGAACACTAACTTAAGTAGGCAATTCTTAAATTAAACTATTCAAAGAATTTCTAGTAAGCTGAAGCACTTCCAGCACTTAAGGATTTCAGAAACAGCAACGGAAACAGAAGGAGCAGTCCTCCATGGCAACTTTTACTTTAAAGCACAACTCTCCACCCGCAACCAGCTAACACCTTTTTTCATGCTAAACTATGTTCTCTTGCTGTATTTTACCTGAAGTTCTATAAGACTAACCTTTCTTAAACTGGAAGATGAATTATTTAGAGGAGATGGGAAGTGTATTCATGAGGAGGTGGTTGTTCCAAAGGAGAAAACTGAAATGGGAAAGATGCGAGAAGATGCCACAGGACTGGTGAATGCAGTGGAGGCTGACAAGGAATGTACCTGCAGTGAGAAGTCCATTAGGCAGACAGTGCAGTTAGCGAAAGCAACATAAAAACCATGGCACCAATTCACTCAGCCCATTAGCAATTAGCAGTGCCAAAACATGACTGAAGTGGTGGCTCCCTGAGATACCCAGAGGTTTTTTGGAGAAGCTCCCTACCACCTACTGTACTTCTCTCAGATCTCCGGCACATGGGTGTACTCACTCGGGAACATCTGAGCAGCAGCAGGTGCTACTAAGAACAATGTGTATGTTAGAGGGAGAGAGAGAACACAAGAGGATCAAGTGTCCAGTGAAAGCACAGCAAGATGGGAAGGTTCCCACATTGATCAAACAGGCAGGCACCGTTCTGTATCAAGCTAAAGTGACTCCCAGTCATTCCCATTTACCATACATAGTAGGAAATGGGTGTTAGAAGCAAATGGATGGAACACAGAAAGAGCAGTTGAACTGTGAGATTGAGTACTGACTCAATTATAAAAGCAGTCCGAATAGAAAACTTTCTCACTCTATAAAAAACACATTAACCACCTCAAATATAATCCTCTGGAAGTCAAAAGGCACCAGAAGAAGAAAAGCTATCACAAAGATTGTACTATAAAGGTTTGTAATGATTCAACTTTTCTTTATTTTGAAAGCAGAACCAAGGTTTTACAACCTATTAATAGATCTATGAACTTCAACACACCCCAACTCAGTTATACTGCACAGACTCTAATCCTAGTGATGAATCACACAAGAGTAACCATGCAACATTAACAGAACTTCTGTTTTCTTTCCCCCTCTTTTAAGCTTAGAAAGTGATGTACACACATACATGAAGAATGTTAAGGTTGAAAGGTGAACATAGTCACCATGCTGAGGATGTGCTAGAAAGTCTCTAAATTAAAATCTAAACGCAGAAATGCATTTCATAAACAAAAATTATATCCATCCCCTCGCTCTGTTGCTTTCTTAGATGTAATTTTAGATTTTGAGATATGAAAACTTGAAATAATGAAAGTATGCTATCAAGCCACATTTTTCTTCTTAATTATAAAAATATAAACATTGTAAACAATCGGTATATTAACTAAATTTGCATATTTGGAGGATTTTTACAGATTTCAAGAGAAATACATTCCACCTGTTTACATCTGAAAGAAGTCCTAAGAAGACTTAAGATGGAAGCAGAAATAGATTGTCGAGCCTCCAATTTGGGAAGCTCTACAAAGCTGTGCAACAAGCAGTTTCACAGGAGGAGGAAAAAGGGAAGCCCAGGTCAGAGACTTCACAGCCCTTCACTAACAAAGTTAGGAAACACCAGAACCTATTCCCTGACTCTCTCTTGCACCTTGCGAGAAAATAGGAAATGAAAAGAAGTTCTGAACAAAAATGCTACTACATATCATACAGGACAGAACGATGACAAGCTATTAGCTGTGATCTTTTCAGAACTATATATTTACTCAAATCAAATGCTCCCTTCCATGAACCAGAACATTTAGTGCTAAAAATGAAACGTATCAGATTCAGCCACAGAGACACACACAAACATCCTCATGCTTCCCAAGAAAGATGCATCATCACTAAAGAAGGTGCTGGATCCAGCATGTACTATGGGCCAAATAAAAATCGAATCTCTAACCTCTCGTAATTTATTCGGTCATCTTTTTATCTTCCCAGTTTTGCCTCAGCTGCAAATTCTGCTGTCAGTTTTGTAAATTATTTGAAGCTGAGCTCCTAGAGAAGCAGTCTGAAGAAAACCTAAACTCCGTGGGCCTCATTAGATACAAATATTGCTCCATTCAAGTCAGGTTACCCTTCTCAGCCGTATGTGTGAATTTGTTTGAACAGTTTATCTTCAAAACTCTGTGAACCTTAAAAACACTGCTCTTCCAACAGCTTAGATGTCCCACATCCCACAGGATTACACTCCAATAATCTCTTTTTTTTCAAGGATATCTACAGAAAACATGTAGAAAGGTATTGTCTGAGAGTATGAAAAACACATGGCTGTCTTTAACAATATTACAGATTTCAGATACTCAACAGTGAAAAAGTGTCTTGTGAACAAGGGACATCACTCTCTTCCATAAACTTCTGCCTACATTAGGCTGCAATGCCAAACCAAGAACATTTATTCAACTTTTTCCTACTGTTGAAAAAAGGCAGGTGTTTTACCTTCACTAAACTGAAGAAAGGCTTATATTATCTGTTTGTACAGAAATTCTTGTCATAGTATAGCCAACAAGTAAACTTTTCCAGCACGCATGCAAGGGAGATTACACCATCAAACATCTGCACAGTGTAGAAAGACAGGTTGCAGGAGTCAGCAGTGACACAGTGTCCCAGTTACAAAAAGGATATACAAAACACTTCACTGTACGAACACCCCAAAAAAAATTTTCCCAGTGAAAACAATATACAAGAGTCTCCAGAATTTTTCTCTTCCCTTAAGATTCAAGCAATCAAAACTCTCAAACTCACAGAACATCAATAAACAACTCCCTAAATTTACAATTTCCATCTTTTGCCACTGCAATTGGTACAGCAACATAATTACATGATAAAATACCATTCTGTATTTTATCCAGGTCTTACACTGGATCAGACATCACACTGTGTTTAGCAGAACTAATGAACTTTGTGTTTACCCAAAGGGCCTTTAGAAAGACACCATTAACTTTTTTACTGCAAGAACAGCACCCTGAACAACATACGCCACACATTTTCTCAAATTAATCATAACTTCAGGTCAAACCAGACAACCTCAGGAAAAATTTGATTTTAGCGTATCTTCAGTGCCCCTCAACAGGCTTCAAGAATAACAAGAAAATCACTCCTGGAATTTAGCACTGAGTAAGCTTTAACTAATACCATAACAGGCATCTAACTTCAACTGCAAAATTTTGCTCCACAGCCAAAATAATTAGCAAAAGTCACCACTTTATACCACACCTGAAAAACAGAAGTTTCAAGACTGCAAATACCATTGCAAAATTACTTTCCTACATTGTAGACTTATCCTGGGATAATGTTTCAGACTACTAGTGAAATGTAAATTTGAACTTTCTGTGCCTTTCCCCCGTAACAACCCTTCTACAGAGGAAAACAATTTTTAAAAAAATCATTTGGCAGCCATGAACAGTCTTAAATGTTTACGTCTTACAGCTACCTAGGATACAATATAAGAAAGCTAGAAAGAGAAAATGCAATGCACAAGTAGTTATGCATACGGCACACTTCACAATCAACGCATAATATAAAAGCATTCTCTCTCACTGCACATCCCAGAGGCAACTAAAAAGACAATTTATGAATGCCATCTGCTTCTAGTGCCTCTCTAACAATGTATTAGTAAAATACATGTATTTCAAAAAAAAGAGGAAAAAGTCTTACTCTGCTATATCAAGATATCCACAGGAAGCAGCTGCATGTAGAGGTATCCAGCCTTCATTATCTGGTTGATTAATATTTGCTCCATTTTCCACCAGAAATTTCACCATATCTACGTTATCATCTATACAAGCCTATAAAGAAAGAAAGATTTAAGAAATAAGTTCATATTAAAGCTATTCTACAACACTGTGCATCTTTAAGCAACACCTTCAGGAAAAAAGGTAAGCATTTTCAGGTCTGATGAGGGAGTAGGGTTTATTTGTCAGGATTTGACTGTTAAGACAGGAAGAATGTGAGGGAAAAGCAGCAGGTGTTACAGATTTGTAATAAAAAGTCCTTAAATTCAAACAGTTTTAAAAAAAACCAACAAATATTATTTCCTCAGGTAAATTTGTTCCAGTTTGCTGAGGAGCCATTTAACCCCCCCCCCCCGCAACCTTATTCTCCAGTACAAAGTGGTTCCCGTTATAAATCCTCCAGGCCCTCACTCCATCACAGACCCAGCTCAGTCACTTCAGCGGATATTACAATTGAATAAACACTTCATACACCATGAAGTAGACTTGTGACCAGGAGATGGGGAGTAGTTTGGTAAACAATACCATAACATGGTTTTAATTATAATGCAGTTGAGACTAAGGAGTATGGAAGGGGATGCTGCGTTGCATTTCAACAGCCCCCTGCTGTTTTCTACTGCAGCATTTTCTATACCACCACAGATCTTTTAACAGTCTATTAATCACTGCTATTTATAAACCTGAGTATCAATTTGGCACACTGCAGAAATACTATCATTTGTGCCCATCTCTTAATTACCAAGCAAACAGTGTTGCCCAGATGCAGAACTACTGTCATTCTCCAGATCCCCATCTTGACTGGCTCCTATTTTGCCTTTCTTCTCTGCGTTTGAGTGTTTTTCTCACAGGGTGCTCAGGGAGTTTTCTTGCCAACTTCCATACTGCTGCCCTTAAAAGGGCAGAGCAACAGAGAGAAAAGTCCCTCTGCATTTCAGGACAGCAAGGACTCAAAACAGCTAGACCCCACAAGACTGGTATTAATTCTGTAGCTTAATAAATCAACAATACTACATAACCAGAAGGCTGAAATGAGAACTTTTACCGCTGGGCTCCTAAATCCTAGAGAATTATGCCTCTAATTAAATGCAATTAAGGTATAAACTCTACCTTTCAGAATACTTTTACAGCAATGAAGACTGAAAATTATATACTGCTTTATTATGGCAAAACCCCTCAGATCTCCTTATTTAAGCAATTGTGCCTTCATAATATTCACCAGTTCATTATAAGTACTATAAATTTATAAAAGAAAACTTTGGAATTGCCTAAGCATTTTTAAATACAGATCTTTTAATATTACATTTCAATATGCTGCACACTCATATATCTTAAAATCCTCTGAAATTCATCTGTGAAATAATCTGTGAAAAAAGGATATCCTAAAATTTATTAACACTAATTAAAAAAAAACAACAAAGAGCCAGACCATCTGGTTCTGACAGAACTCAACACTGAACAATTCTTGCCCATTTTTCAAGTATACATAAGAAAAATTGGCAAGACATACTCAGAAAAATACTGTTGCTAAGTGAATCAAAAGCTTACATATGCAGCACATTAAAAGACATATGACTAAGTGGCTAAAAATATTTGACCAAATTTAGGCAGTTTATTGTGCCATACATGGCAAGAATCAGGAGAACTCAAATACACTTCTCACGTGTTATCAGAGATTGCATATTCATGACAAGCAAAGATAAACAATCTGTGAGATTATATACATTTTAGGATGACAGAAGAGTAGCTATTAAGATAATAATTTACTTGCATATGCAAATGGGAGAGTACTGGCATTACTAGTGATCACATTTGTGAGGTTTAAATAATGTTCCTCGTAACTAATTATACAATCTGAACAACTGCTCTAGCAATTTTATTATGGAACAACAGAAGCCACAGAAGCTGAAGTTGATGAAATGGAAGACAGTTGTATAATGTAAAAAATATGACCTTTGAGCTTCCTTAAACAAAGATTACTTAAAAATGAGCTTTGTACCGGAAATATTTTATAGAAAACCCACTGTGGCCTCCAAGAAGATTATTACCTATTTTAACATGAAGAAAAGCAAATGCAACTGATCCCGTTGCTGAAGAACACACATATAATACGTCCTATTTCTCCTTGTCTCCTTTTTCCCCTTAACAGCACCACCGGCAGGTGTTTGACAGACCCCGTCACTCTCAGCACTACCCACATGAAAGACACCTCTGACTATCAGCAGGTACCTTAAGTCAGAACAGCAAGAAAGAAATGTTACAAAAGCAACTTTATCTCAATGTTTTTCCATTTCTACTCTGCTTGTCATTGCACTATCTTCGTGGTCACTTCTAAATGCAATATTTATCAAGTGCCAGAAGTGCCTCTGTTGTGAAAGACTGACATCTCAACCCCAAAAGGAAAACTTGTCAAAACAGCATGATAAACTTAAAGCAACAGCCTCTGAAGTCTGCCTTTCTAGGCCTCAGCATGGAAGTTATTACAAAGGAAAAAGAAACATACATGCAACGTTGTTAGTGACTCAGAAAGATAAATTCCCATGATGACCCTGTCTCAGCCTATGCACAGAGGACAGGTAGCACAGGCCTTCCTCTTTCACGTCTGCTACAGTCCTTCCAGAATTAATCTTAGTTTTTGGTGTTTGCCTCCCCATGTCCCTTCCTTCACGGTCCTTAGTTCTCACTTAGAGTCTCAGTTACCATTTAGTGAAACAACAGGTCATCCTAAAGCTCTTCCCAAGTGCTTGCTAGCCACCACACCTGTAGAGCACACATGCTAGCCAGCTCCTGGGGCAAGAAGAGCAGCATAGGAGTTCAGGCTCAAGATTCCCTTGATCCCATGCACTGGTTCTGTCAATCAACACTATTCCCAGTCTCCACAAACTGGTAGAAAGGCAGCATTTCTGCATGAAGCACTCATTACGCTGCCAAATTTGATGTAAGTTAGCCAATGGTCCCCAAACAGAGCAACAGCTAGACAGTACCATCATATAAACCTCGTTTCCTTTGGGAACTGATTTAGAAACTTGGCTAATTAGTCACAATGGAAGCAAAACAAAGTTGATAATACAAAGTCTGGTTACCTTTTCTGATAAGAATGGAGATGGTATCTCAAAGGAAGTATATTAAGGCCCGGGAAAGAAAACTGCTTTCTGTTTGTACAACCCGAAACCTGGACTACAAAGACCAGCAAAGCTCAGCAGTGCCTGGCTCCCACACAGACCAACCCTAGGTAGGTCCAACTTGCCCTGGAAACAACATGCCTATGTTAAGTGAAACAACATTTTAAAGGGGATAACCAGAACACTGCTGAACATGCTAGATTTTAACTGCCTTCACCATGACTTTGCATCCCAGTGCAAGCGGCATGTGATCTAGCTGGCTCTCATTACTATCAAGTATTAAGTACATAGGTGAAGGGTAGGTAGACCTAAGTTATTAAGCAACCTTAAAAATAGCTAGCTTTAGAAGAGGTATCTAGAGTGCTTAGTTCCTCAGTAGGTAACCACCCAAAGAATTCAGCAGACAGCACTTCCTCCCAAAAGACAGGAAAAACAAGTGTGCATTAAAAACGAAACAAAACAAAAAAACCTCAGAAATCTTGTAGGGAAAGAGGCAATCAATCAGTTATGATTACTGTCCCACATATATGCGGCAAAGCTATACAGTTATGTATCTTACATTGGACTACAATTTTTATTGTTTCTCATCAGTGATGAGATCTAATGAGGCAATGTCATCTAACAAGGTTTAGATCTTTGATTTTTTTTACCAGGATGTTCTAGAGAATAAAACCTAGCTTTTACTGTTACCTGCTTAGTATCCTGATCTATTCCACAAATTAAGATACTTTGCCTCTGATAGCAGAAAATAAACATTGTATGTTTAACCTGTCATCACATTTCCTTTTTCCTTATTACTCTTAGTACGGAAAGGAGTCAAAAATATTAGCACAACATAATACGTTTGACTTAAAGGGATAAAACAAGCCAAACAACCATTCTGAATTCCTGTGGGAACACTGGAAAGAGGAGAAAGACCTCATGCAGTGGCCTGGAGAACAGTTTATCTCTTCCTTTGATTTATCTAGTGATCCAAGTCCAGTGAGTCCAATGGGAACTAAGCAGGACATTAACATCTTTGTTAATGTACCCGAGAATCAAATTAAGGGAGGGCATCACAACACCTAGCAGCAGAGCTGGTTAAAAGTGGTTCCTGTTCTCTTCACCCTGGATTGCTTGCTCCCTCTGCCATGACATACCCCACCTTAATAGCTATGCTGACATACTTTGCTGAACTAGATCTAAAGTGGATCAGAAAAGCAAATAGAATTTAAATAAAATAAGAAAAGGACAGCAATATACTATTATCTTTATCTGAGTAAAGCAGAAATGCTTTGATTATATTAAAATGTGTTTTATATTCAGATAAATCTTGTTCTGAAATTCATCTTCATGTCCTAATTACACTATCAGAGAGACAACATTTTGTTTTGCTGTGAAATTTCACCCCTTACAAAACCTGTGTTAAAGCTTCTTGTTTCAAACCGACATTTTCCAAAGAACACATTTCTAAATTTGCAACCACTTCTACTACTCCTACTTTTAAATGTACCCCATTTTAGCCTATTTTCTTGTTTGTACAGACTTCCTAAGGAAATCACATTACTCGCTCTGTCTTACCTGGCTGTCCTACCTCTTTCATTTTCAACTAAAATTGAGACAGGAATAGAGGTTGAAGAGAATTCACTACTTGTCACGAAAAGGTGGTTAAAGGACAAGACAGCGCAGTTCACAGTGTGAACTCAACGATTACCACTTCTAATTTCTATCTGGCCCTCCAGCAAGCTCAGCACCACCAGATAATCCTCACAGTTGCAACACTGGTCTCAGCCTGCAATGATTTTTACCCTCATGAGGAAAAGTTTTGTTAGGACAGAGGACATTACAGTTCACTAGTCACACTGTTTATGAACATCTTCTGCTCATCTTCACTCTCCTTGGGGGGGTGGGGGGGGAGAATAAGCTTACATATTGCAATTCTTAAATTTATTTTTTTCTTTCAATAAACCTCATTGAGAAGGTATAAAAAGAAGTTTGTTCGAAAGATCCAAAGTCAGCTTGAGCAACACTTTCCACTTTTGGCAGGTCACATATTTATGCTGCACATTAATTAACAACACAGCACAGAAGTGAAGTGGCAGTACGGCACACAAAAAGTAAACATAAGCCTTACCTAACTTCCAAGCTAGAGACCTGAGGTAACCTGGCAGTTATAGCCACTAGAACAAAGGAAGAATAATTTTTGCACCTTAAATTTGTTTGTAGGTCATTAATTCAATATTTTCATATGTAGTATAAGATATTAAGAGTCTAATATTAGTAATGCAATGTCCTAAGACTCACTGAGTATTTAGGAACATTTCCAGGATAAAGGGTAATAAGAATGACCAACAAAAATTATGTCATGAATTTTTAGCGATTATTACATTTATTTACTATTTAAGGAATCACTGACAAAATTATGTATTTTACATTAGCTGAGTGTTCTTTTCAATATATTACATACAGGGTGGAAAGACTACTGTTGATGTTCACATTTACGGTGCAAAACAGGACAGTATTGGTGTTGTAAGAGAACTTCAGGCACTAATCTAGTATTACAGATGACAAATGTTGCTCAATTATGAAATTAAGTATAATCTTTCCAGTGTTCACTTAGCCAACCCACAAGTCGTAGCTTCTATTTTTCAGTGAGCTGGAGTAATACTCAGTATTTCTGCATACTGACAAAATCTAGTTTTAGGATTGCATATTTTACTTTTTTAAAGCATGCCTACTCATATAAATGGAACAGTTCACCATGCAAATATTATTGATAAACCAGTAATATTACCCTTTTGCTACACTTGTGTTATTTTAACTTGTTTGTAAATATTGCGTGTATGGTGTATGTATTTTTTTAGTTAAGAATGCCCTACTCCTTAAAATCCTGGAGAGCTGGTCCATAGTCCATACAAAATTGTTAAAATTATAGTTGCCATATCCCATAACTCAAATTAACAAATAATTTCAAGAGCATCTCATTGCTTCTGAAAGTTCTGGCAGTTTCAAGCTTATTATATTTATCTCACCCCAGAATATAAGTCAATCTTGGCATAAATGTCAATGTCAAACCCTTTCCCCCACTGCAGGGCAGCAAACTTTTCTCTGGAGAAATTTCTTGGAAACGTTTCACTTATAAACATAGAAAATGAGAATCCTTTTAGACACCTGCAAAAGCAGGTGGGCAAGATATCTCCTAAGGAGAAAATACTACTTGAGGCTGATGCAACATTTCATGTCCATTCAAGTCTCATGGGGAAGGCATGCAGAGACTATTGAAACCAAGCATCCATTAACCATCGTTATTTAATTTGAATGCTGCAGAGCTGTCAAACATTGACAAAAATAAATCATTCCAGAACTCAAACTTCTCTAGCTATTAATTCCACTTCATGTAAACACCTTGTCATACGCATGAGTATTATCTCCACACAAGTTCACTTCAGCTCCAAGAGGTGGATAAACCAGGAGCTACACAAAATTGGTAACTGTTTAGCTCAAATATTCAGTAAGAGCATAATGTAATTTCTATACTACAATTTTGCCTTGTTTTCTCTGCTACACTGGACTACTAAATTACATGCCTTTAAACTTTGCTAGTTTAGAACTTATAATCAAACCTGTAAACTTAATTAAGGGCACAACTGATGAAAAAAACTAAAATCTATCACTGTTGAGACTAATAGAATCTAAATGTTATAAAACTGATTTCACACGGACTTCCTATTATTTAAACCCTAATGAATGCTTAATCATAGTTCTTAATCAGGACTGTAACAGAATACATATATTTAAATAGTTTTAGCGTGTTTCAAGTAGAGATAGAATTATTCTTGACCTCTAACCTTGTGCCAAGATAAAACAAGGGGAAGAGGAGAGTTGGCCCTGTTATTTACTATAACCACATATGCTACCATTTCTGTTAGCAACCCCAATAATGGATCAAGACTCACTCTAACAAACATTACATGGACAAAACAACCCAGTCTAATGCCTGTATTGTTGGTTTAGCCGGAAACAAAACCCCAACTATTCCAGGCTACCTAGTATTACATGCAAATTTACTTTCAAATAAGTATTTGTTTTCTTTTTTAGCTGCATGCACATCTATTTTCAGGAACGCTTGAAATTCCCACACTAAAAAGTTCTCTTAGTTAAATCTACCATAATAAATGTTTACTATTAAACTTTAATGGTATTCATTTATTTCAACTTAAAGAAAAATCTCAAGACAACCTGCCAAAAAGTATCTGGAAAAAGCCTGCCAAAAAAACCCAAACACTGCTGGGAAAATTAGATGTCATGGAAAAAAAATGCTAGCCCTTTTTAATATAAAACATTATTTTAGAAGAGATCAAACAGCATTCAAAGACTAAAATACTGATACTGGAGCAGATCTATTTGCCTTAATGCCCTTTTTCCTTCTGGGTCAATATACTGCCATGAAGTTGGTGAAGACACTGGACACAAAGGACTCCAGGAAGCAACCTTTGCCTAAACTTCACACAAATGAGGCTTCTCTCTTAAACTCACGGTATTAAGTACCTAAGAAACAACTTCTGCTGTTCCTTCTGGTTTAATTTAAAAACAAAACTAGTACATTCTGTTGAACAACAGGACTTGCTTCTATGTAGATTCAGGCTTCTTAGCTTTATAATCACACTGCAGGTGAAATAGCATGAGTTTACTGGGCAAAATGGAGGAATGAAGATCTGACTGACAGCATGGTATTACAGCTAGTATGATGTACAAATTCACAAGCTGTCTTGCACCCTGGAGGCTCAGGCAGGTATGTATGAATTACATATGACAAGACTCTCATTTTAGCTACGCGTTGTTGTTGAAACCTACACCACTTGTCCAGCAGCAAATTTGTGAATCTGGGAGTTAAATCCAGAACGAAATTTCAGACTCAATTTCATAAATGGCTTTCTCGCTCTTTTGGCCTATGCCTTCGCAGATGGATTTCTGAGGCAATTTCAACAGTGGTGGGTGATGCACCATGCTCGGCAGGACGCATACAACCCTCCACATCCACCTCCTGACAGGTAGAGAAGTAGTCTTTATTCATTGAAAATCAACGTTTTTTAGGAGTAAACAAAATTTTCATACTGTAAAAATACAGTGCCATTATGCAGCTATGCTTTCTTTAAGCATTTATTGTTATAATTTTGGCAGATAGTGATTAGTTTTCACAGTCACACAATGTGTAAATACTAAAATTCAGAAAGGGAAGGCAGTGTCATATAGTATATATGTACTTCTGTCCAAGTCTAATTCAAGAACATGCCAATTTTATTTCAAATACTTAAGTCTTTTCATGAGTAAACATAATCTGCTTTTAGTATATGGGCAACTAAACAAGATCATGTGCCGAAGCAGCTTTTTAATTTAAAATACCTAACATACTGATACCCTTCAATACCTGTTCTTAATCAAATTAATCACCTAACAAAACAAAAAGGCATCAAGAAAACTTACTAGAGGAATCCATTTATATAAACAGGTTGGTTAACTCTTATGTTCTTTGGATTAAATGTAAACCACGTGCTGAGTTTCCCTTTTTTCCTCTGCTTCTGACTATCACCTCTATAGAGCTCTGAGTTCTTTGGAGAAGAAAACTGTGCTGCCTTGGAAAAAAACCAAACCTGACCACATCTATCAGCACTTCACTGTGAATTCCAATGGGCTACATTAGTGATCTAGTCGTCAACTGACATGTAATCTTCTGCTTTAGCAGGATCTAGGGGAAGTATTCATTGCTTTCTAATTTTAGCCAAGTGAAGTGACAAAGCTAAGTAGAACGGAAGTAATAACTCTGAATTTAATAAAAACAGTGGTAACCATTCAATCAAGGGAGAAAAAATACACATGTTGGTAGAACATACTAAACTAAGCAAGACAGACTCTCTGTGTGCTCACTTTCCTACTACACACTGTTGACAGTGAAAAGTACCTTTAACAGAAAAAAACCAAGACTACAGATACAAAAAGGCAGTAAGACACTCAAATTTGCAACTGTGATTACTTCATTCAGTCAGCACTTGCCATGTGTGGTTTTATCCTCATCATTATGCAATATATTAGTAGTAAAAGCATATTTTTGGTAAGCTGGTAAGGCTGGTATCATTCAGGGCTTTTTTCCTAAGTAGGGGAACCTATGTAAATAAACAACTAATTTGTATAGTTTAACAGAATAGAACCAAAAAGTACATACAAAGTATAAATGATACATCAGTTAGATCTATAAACATCCTCTATGTAAAAAAAAAATAAAATTATGTAATCATGTCATGCCTGGATGGAAACAAGAATTAAATTAGAAGTAAAAGTGGCATTTTGAATTGCTTAAGCATTAATCAAATTACCTTAAACATGGCAAATATATTAGCTTATCAAAACTGTATTTTGTACACAAACTCAATTAAACAAAAGTAGTACTACACAAACAGGAAACAAGTAATTGTTTCTCATTTTTAAGGAAAGAACATATCGCTACTCTTACCTTCTGCTCCTAGGCTGGGAAAAGAAAAGTTATCCCTCTCTAATATAAATACAAGTCCCAGTAAATTTTTCAATTTGTGATCAAATTCACAACTCACTGAATTGACTAAATAAATCAGAAAGCATTTTCAGCTCTTCAAAAATGCTATTAAGTCTTGAAGCTGCATATATTGCAAATCAGCAGGCTCAGGATGAAAGCAGAGTATTCTGACAGTCTCACTAAAATTTTTGCAAAAAACCAAGGACTGTCTAAAAAATTGAATAGAGTTTTAGTGAAATTATCCAAAAGCAGATCAGCCAAACTTGTTATGGTAATGCACAAAAAAAATACAGTTTCTTTCTTAAAACTGTAATTTTTAATACAGATTTTGCCTATTCAGATAGTAAGAAGGTAAGAAACCTGCAGCTTCCCGTCCCCACAACCCTGCAGGTGTCAGACAACCCCTTATTAGAAGTAACACCTCAGTGCTCTTCAGGGCAGCCCTAGCTCCAAAGCAGGGCAAAACAGACAGGTTGATAACCTTGTTAAACATTTTGAACACCTAAAGACAGCACAGTGTGTTCTACAACCATGAGTAATGTATACACATTTAAACTTCACTTTTCAACAGAAAAAGCAAGAAGCAGCTCTCCAATTTTCCTTTTTAGAAAAGACTGGCTGTCTTTTCTATATATATACACATATATACATAACTACATTTTAAAATAGCTCAATTCATTTCTGACTTCAGAAATATAGTCAGTCCAAAACCTAAAGAAACTATGACCTGGTTAGCTTTCTGATTTTGAAGGAATTACTCGGGGGAGCACATAAAGTATAGACAATGCTAGAAAATTCAGTGTCAGGTAATTTCCATATTCCACATTGCTGGTAAACATACAATGTCACTTCAAACAACCCATCCAAAGCCTTTTTTCTTCTTATTTAATCTGCACAAAAAAAATGTCACATTGATTCCCAAAAGGTAAGGTGCAACAGACAAAGGTCACCAAGACTCAAATAAATCCTCTGCAAGTATAAGATCAACTCAGAATAGACCTAAAGCCAAAATTCAAGTCAGACTAGGCACTTCAGGAATCCCTTCGAAGTTAAATAAGGGTGCACGTATGCTGTGCCTTTGCTAAATTTGCTAAACAATCTCTGAAAATAAAGTGCATTGCCACGTTTTAGTATAGTTAACAAAACTGTTTGTACAAACAAATAAGGAGTTGATGATCAAATGCACTACAAGCCTCCGTCAAGTATAAAGAATATATATATATATATAAAAAAAAAGTATTCCACACCGTTTTCTGAAAGGCTTGCTATGCAGCTGTTCATCTACACAGATATGGTTTGCAGCTTCTAAAAAAGGCATTTTTGCCACAGTGTAACTTAATACTCTATTGTCAATACGTTAGCCACGTCACGAACTTGCTGAGCAAACCCTCACTGGCTGGAATGAAGAGGAAACCTGTGCTCACTTCCATGTGCTTCCTCTGCCCTGGCAGCAGTCCCAGTGCCACCTCCAACAACCAGCTTTTGACTGTATCCAAATCTTGTACCAGCATGAGAAAACAGCCATGAATACTTCTTAAAAGAGACATCTAACAATTTCATCTCCAGCCACAACATAAGAACGACATCCACCCTGTGAACTTTCTCTCTCCCAAAAGACGACATCGAAGTACCAGCTTTGGCATCGGTTTCCCTCTGGCCTATCTAAACAGGAAATACTTTGGTACAGTTGTCCCATTAGAAACTCATTAGGACAGATTAATGAAGAAACTGCAAGTAATCACAAATTCCTAGAAAACTGATTACATCCCAATTACACTGAAAAATGGACGGAAAGACAACAGCCAACAAGTAAAATCAAATTTCATACAGATTAATCTATAACAGTATATACCAGTATACATACATAATACATGGCATTTTAAAAGGGCCAATTTTCAAGTCTTTTTTTTTTTTTTTAAATAGGTATCACATGGACTAGAAGCCATTATTCTACAAAACAATTTGATTAGGAAGTTATAGTAGTAGAGAGATAAAGGAAAGGAATGGCAGCAATTAAAAATAAAATATTTAACAAACAAAACTGAAAATCAAACAGCATAAGTAACAGAGCAGAAATTTGGAAAGGAAAACTATGAACATCAATGAAAAAAACTCAGATAGCAGGGGCAGGAATACTAAAGCATTTTTAAAATATATTAAGAGGAGGAAAAAACTAGCAAGGATATAGGCCATATATATAGAAAAATAATACAGGAGAGAGAATTTTTTGACAAATATCTCCACTTTGTGTTTTGAAAGAAGCAGAAAGTTTTACCTGTCTTGCATAATGGGCATTATATGCCTTCTAGTCTATTAGTAATAAAGACCAAAAACTCGCAGATCACTATTTAGCTCAGCAGACCTTGGTAATACAAGTCACAAGTATGCTTATGCAGCTCTCTAGCTACTATTCACGAGCTTAAGGCAGCTTCAAGTTTGCCAATATTTATTTTCTAAACAGATCTTGAAATACCTGGGAAACAGCAGAGGACTGTTAACACTGTACCAGCACTGCAAAGCAGTAACACAGATGCCTAAATGAGCTGGCTTGTCAGTCATACTGGATAAAATAAATTAAAAAGACATAAAAAAAAACCATCCATGTGACAGATACCAAGATAACTGATGCTCATTAGGCTTACTAGCAGGAAGGCAATACCGTGCCAACACACCTGTATTGCTTCATAGGCTTGCTAGGTTCACCAAGCACAGTTGCTTTTTTTGCACTATGGAGCCAGACTTGATCAACACTGAAGGACCCCAGCTGACACACACTCCTGAGACTTAGGGCACCAGCAGATACAGTTTTGAACCAACAGGGGTCCAACAAGGCTTCTTAAGCTTGTACCCCTGCCAGATGAAGGTTGACTCCACACAGAGCAACTGTTCCTAAATGTTCATGCAAGCTTATTAGCAAAGACACCTTAGGCGCAGAACCTGACCAGAGGACACCTTAAAGTATGTCTCCCCAAATCAGAGTTAAACAGATTTCTCATTTTGGCCACAGTCATCACGTCAAGTATCAAAGACCAATGCCATCATTTTGGCAGACAATGCATGAAAAGCCAGCAGAAATTGAGTATTTTTAAGAAGCAGTTCTCTAAGACTGCATCTGCAACAAGCATTACTGTTCTTCTCAAAGCATTAAAGGGAAAAGCAAACCAGAGTCCTCAGCTCCATAGTTACTCTGATACAGGAGGAAAGGAAGATACACAGTTGGCTTTTGGTGACTATATTAAGAGACTCTGTATACTAAGAATGTTACATCTTTGATCAATATATATTGTGAAAGCAGCTTATTTTTCCTCAAACTGCTGCGTGTGCTCCAGTACTGACAATCTCTCCAGCCTCATTATGGTGTATTTGTATACTACGATTCACGCCGTAACAGCTTCACCACCGCCACCCAACACAGATCTGCAGCATCCCACATGGCTGGACTTAAGGACTCTCCAAGCCACAGCTGTGGTCACTGCCTATTCTGTGTGGCACAACCTGCGCTGCTGAAGAGGTCGAGCTTGCTGTCCCCTATTCCTCTGCAAATGTCTAGGGAAGAACTTTGAAAAAGGGCAATGCTACAGCTGTATTTTCC
The DNA here is from genome assembly GCF_023638135.1 of Falco biarmicus. Lineage (NCBI taxonomy): Eukaryota > Metazoa > Chordata > Aves > Falconiformes > Falconidae > Falco > Falco biarmicus. Next base: position 31,176,719 of record NC_079292.1, on the reverse strand, counting down.
CCACCCTCTACAGAGCCCTTGGCCCTCAAGAACCAGGTTATCTCTGTGTAAAGGTAAAACTGTAGTCTAATAACCTCTAAATTTTCCGTTTCTCATTAACTTTCTGAAAAGCAGTTTTATCCAAGTAAGCAAGCAACAAGAAGATACTGTACCTACTGTACAAATATCTTTTTTTTTTGTTTATTGTTACTGCAACTGTAACAGTATACATGCCAAAATCAGCATGGCACTCATGTCATCTGTTCTTTTGCCAGAGCATAAGAAATTCATACATTCTTATACATGCTGTGGCAGTGCATCTCTAGCTTCTCAGTCCTGCATGACAGATTTTGGAAGCTCAGACATCAGTTTCAAGGAGAAAAGGCACTAGAGAAACTTGCCAGAAAACCAAAATAACTCTTTAAAAAGGTTAAGTTTATATGAAAATGCTATCCCAGTTAATAATTAGACTATTGTCTATATTAGAATATTGTCATTAGAATCTCTGACATTCAGGAGATAATGTTTCAAAGTACTCACAAATACGTCATACCTATTGGTTCATATGCATTCCTATGTCTCCAGATGAGTTTTAAACAATATTCTGTTCCCTGCAGGAGGTAGTGTTATAAAACCAACAAACCCTAACTCTTTTGAGCTAACATACAGTAATCACTCAGGACGTGATTCTACAGGAGCTCACTGTTGACAAACATGGAGGTCTCGGTCTCCCTCCTTATTCTCAACTGCATACTCCCAAAAGCATGTCAGATTCTCATTAGCCAATTCAACTCACCAGCAAGGCAAAACCAACACAAAGCAATAAATAAGTAAATAGATAGATAAATAGATAAATAGATAGACCAAAAAAAACCCCAGCACGGTGGCAGGAAGAAGCAAGATCATGTCCTTTCGAGGCAGCGAAGTACAGTATTGCCTCATACCTGCAGCTGCAGCCACTTCTGACTTTCCCTTCTCAGAAGGGATTCCAGAGAAAGGGGTAAAAGCCTACATTTCCAATTATGTAGTACCTCATCTGTCTTGACTTCTAGCCTCTGAGAGACTGCTGACATCTCTGAATTGCACCAGGAAAGAAAAGGCACTGGCCTTCTCTTTACTGGGACTGCATCAACTTGAAAGAAGAAACACGAACCTAGTAGTCTGTTGTTTACCGGACCTTAGCAGTATGTGTGTCCTCAGGAAATTAATCCTAAGTGTTTTACAGTCTGCTTCTTGTACATCAGACTGCTAGTTAAAGATGAACTATTATCAAAAAGCACAAAAATGAAAGCCTAGCTGAAAAGCACATTGGCTTTGAGGTCAGCTGTAGCAACTGACTGCATTTACTGCACAAATACATTAAGAACAAGTGCTAAACTAAACATGTGGGAAAACAAAAAATGAAAAAAAAAATTAATTACATGCAGAAAGTATACACACTGAGCATGGGGAAAGTATGTGCTGCAGAATTTTGGCAGGTAAGTATTCAGTAGCCCTGGCAGGGACAGAGCAGCAGCAAGGGCAGGGGTAAGGTTTGACAGGGAAGGCTTCCAAGTTTCCTCATTTCAGATAAAAGGACAAAGGCCCATCTGACTTTCTCTGTTATTCAGTCATCCACTCTTCATGCTGCAAACTGAAAGCTCCTGCAACACAAACTTTTTAAAACTGGCTCTCAATTTATTTTCACGAAAGATCTATCCGTCTGGCTAGGGGCTATGCTCCAAATACCTTGGAGCGCACAGTGAGAAACTGCCTCCATGTTAAACAGAAAAGAGAAACCCAGTCCCTGACAAGCCAGAAGACTACCTTTGCTGCCTTGAGCTTGCTTTTTCTCCTTTACGGTGCACACCTCTTCAAGAATTCCTGGAGGGGAAAGCTGTTCTGCCAGCTTAATTTACACTATTACATTAGCCAAAACGTGCTTATGCTTTATGCTTCTCTAAGGACTCTCCTTTTACGTTAAATATTCATTTATGCACAGACCTATATATAAGCAATATTAAGGCTGAACAGCCAAATATTCCAGGATTAGGAAATGCTTTAATTAATGCTGCCTAAGCCAAAGCAACTGGCCCCACAAACATGATCTGTGTACAGTCCCACATGATCTTTATTTCCCTGTGGCCAAAGGTTATTGTTTCATTGAGTCTTACGAGATGATCAGTGCTTTCATAATGTGCAGTTATTCAAAATTACATTTTCACTGTTTAGTTTTTGGCCTGTTATACTCAAATCTTGTTCCAGACAAAACTCATTTTATCATGGGCTCCTCCACCTACCACCATTTTGGTACATAAATAGGATTTTCATAAAACCTCCACCACAAACATTACCATTTTACAGGTGGCAAACAGCCAAAAGGTCATCATGAGCCATATCATCTGATTTGACCATACAATTTAAAACACCAAGGAACTGAGGTTTTAGGCTATACACCATTTCATGTGCCTGAAGAAAAGTTTCCTTTCATTACACTTACAGCCACAAGTGCACAGTGTTTCTACAGATTTACCTGCAGTCTCCTACCCCATGTACCACTCTCTCCCCCAGCCCTGATAAAGCAGAATTCCCACAAGCAACAGCAACTTTTATCAGATGTCCTGAGCTATCTCAAGAGCAAATCCTCTATACAGGCCCTATAATCTAGGTATGATGACATAATAGAGTATTAAAAGGTTAATGCATGTTAAGTCCAAATACAGATTTCACAGGCAACATTACCTGATATCCAATATACCAACACCCGAGGTCCCATTATTTCAGCATTCCCAGTATCAGCCTTTCCTTCCCACTTCCTTTTCCACATGACCATTTAATTTTCCTAACTCTCAGTTTCATCGTGAAAGTAAGCCCATATCTGACAGCTTGCTTTTGCCTCCACTCCTCTGACTCACTCCTACATCCATACTCTATTTTTGCATCTTACAGCTTCTTCCTCTGTGCTAGTGCAGGCAAAGAGGTCACAGCACAGCTAGTACTAGCGTATCTCTAACCAAATACCAGAAGTCCACAGCAACCTGACATCTGTACTGCTTCCACGCTCTGAATTACCATATTCAAAATTAACTTTTAGATATATATAACTGTACAGTACTGCAGGGTTTTTTTAGGTCTTGGTAAATTCTGTTGTATATCAGCTTTTCTCTGAAGCACTCTTCTGGTGAATATGCAAATGTTTGAAAAAAGGAGCTCTTCTGAAAAATCTTTGCACCCTCCAAAATGCTAGAATATTAAAAATACGGATCCATCCAAGAGTACTTTCTCTTTGCTTCTCCCACTCTGATTAAGTATAAAAAAAATCCATCCTCCTTTAGAGCTCTTAGCTGAAAATACTAAGAGAACAGACTTTGTAGAGATTCATGGTTTTGATCACAGGTACAGACACTTCCAGAAAAAGAACTCTATAGGCCAGAACTCTTCAGTCTAGAACAAAATTACAAAATTACTTCGACAAGTGTATAATAAATGACTAAAAAATCATGAATAATATGGAGAAAGTAAATTGGAATCAGCTGCTCACCCTTCCTGCTAGTACAAGGAGTTGAAGTCATTACATGACACTAGTAAGAGCTGAAACCAAAAGACACACAGAAACAAAAGCTGCTTTTCTGAAAGCTGATTGGAATGCCCCATATCAGCAGAAGCAGAGATCAGTTATTACTGAGCTCAGTAGACCGGCCTTTCCTCTTCACACAAATCAGGCACTGGAGCTGTATGACTAACTGAGAGATTCCTAAAGGCCTTAGGCAGCCCAGATACAGAACACCACCACATCCCCCCTCACTAAAAGTAAAATGAAAACTATAGCATTTTTATGGCATACAAATACATATGACACCACAGTAGGTAAGTAACAAAGTGTTTTATCTTTTCTTCAGTAGAAAATATGTTGCGTTTTTATTAGTATTCCAAATAAAGGTACTGTCATTCTTGTGTTCTCAATTTATCATACTTCTAGTAAAACTGGATTCTGCATATCTGAATAAAGAGATATTACTAAGTTTAACAGTCTAGCCTCTCATTCAGGATTATTTTTTTAAAATATAGGTATGTAAGTTACCACCAGGAGAATTACAGTAAGCTTCTATGCATCCTAATACTTGAGAGTAAATACAGGGTAGCTTACTTCACTGCAAACACAGTCATTTTCAATGACTGGTACTATAATACTCAGATGCTCTTTCCAGAGGAACCTGAACCAGATCTCTCCTAAGCAGTCCCTTAATATGCAAGCCCCAACAGGCACTTATTGAAATCACTATCATCTATTCAAGCAGTTAACAGGAAAAAAAAAAAGCATGCTGGATTCTGTTGACTAAACTGTTTATAACAGCTACAAGAATTATCACCAGTTTACAATAAGCTTGGGTAAAGGCACAATAGCTTATCTCACGGCAGAAGTTCATTATGCAACAAAGCTCTATTATCAATATGCTACTATTCCTTATTAAATTAGCATTAAATCTTTAGTATACAGTCACTGCCACAAAAGCATTTCTTCCACTGGCTACATAGGTTCTTGCCACATTTTTAGTTTTAATAATTAGCTACTGTGCTACTGAAGGAGGCTGAGAAAGAGGGTATTATAGACAAAGCTAAAGCCAGCTGGGCTGGGTTTTTTTTTTGTTGTTGTTGTTGGACGGCTGCCTTCATTTCACTGAAACACTACAAAGCAAGTTGACCATATAAGGCACTGGGATTCCCATGGAAAATGCTTACACAAATCAGATCCATGCAGTCTTTTTAGTTTATATATTATAGTTAATATGAACATTTGCAATACATTTTAAAAAGACACTTCAGAATTAAATCTTACAGATATAGCAGTATTTTTGCCTTAACTGAGTCAATGTAAGCAGCCTTCCAGAAGCCTAACATTCAACTGAATACATTTCTTTACACAACATTAGACCAGCTCAATTTCAAAACGGCAGGCAGTATTCATAAACACAAGGTCCTTGATTTTGGTGCAAATGTAAAGTACCAGAAAAGCCTAAGTCACAATTCAGGGGTCTGACAGCAAATGAATCTCCCCTGCCAGGCGCTGGCTGCAGCCTGGATTTATCAGAGGCAGCAACTTGCTGCATGGAAAGATTATTTGTAGCCTAGATTCCAACAAGAATAACTCTAACGAGCAAGGGCTTATAAGGAGATGGTAATAGAGTCTACAGAGAAAGGACAGGGAGAACAGGAGAGAGCACCATCCTTGAACAGACAGGGGTGCAAAATTAAGAGGACTGCAGGGCAGGGGAGTTTTTGACGACAGGAAAAAAAACGTCATTAGTCTCGAAGAAGGGGCAAGAAAGAAATATATGCAGACTTTAGGGTTAGGCAGACAAATACAGGAATACAAAAAGCCTCAAGTTAGAGGTATGTGTCAGCACAATGACAGTATCTTCCTAGCTCTAGGATTTCTTTTTCAGAAGGAATCAAGCACTTAAACGTTGAGAAGCATCACTTTTAACACAGTATCAAAATCACTAGAGAACTCCATCATTCCTTTCATATCCTACCTTCACTTACTATTTGCTTTTATTAAAAGGTTTATTAATTTATTTAATATATCTTTTTAGGTATGAATTTCACAACACAGATCGATACTTTATGAGAACTCAATTCTGCCAGTACATTGCATAGTTTGGTCAACACTAGGTTTCCTTTTCAGACATCCAAACCTCACAGTATTCTGTATAGCAGACTACCCAATCTGTTAAATTAACTAGTACGTTTGCACCTGCTTGAGCTGGAACTAGAATATAATTCTTCAATCAACAGATAGTCTATGGATACATAAATACAAAAAAACACATCTGCAGTTTAATACAATCTGAACAAAACTATTCCTTCCAATAAATTGCAGCAGGTGCCAGATCCAGCTGCCTTCTTGCACCTCACAGAATATACTCAATCTAACATAGACACTAACCTATGTAATAATATTAAAAATAATACTATTATAAAAATATTTGTTTTAATAAAAATAATATTCAGCAATTTTTTTTAAGTATCCCTACTTCCTCATTACTATATGCACTGGTTACCAACTGCCAGGCCAGGATGACACAGGCTCATGTAATATGATGCTGGAACCTGGTATTTTCAATACAGAATTCTCTACCTAAAAACTTCCTTCCCCTAACAGAGAAGTGAAATTTATATTGCTGCTATCCTGTCTATAATGGGAGTAAGATACGTTCAGTGAAAAAATGTGCCATAATAAAAAATAGTGATTAGTATCAGTCACTAACAATTCTATCCATTAAATACTCAAGATTTACATGCTTCCTCCATTACATATGGCTTATGCTATTAATCTTTAATAGCAGTTTTGGGATTGTCTGTGCCACAACCCAACTGCTTACAAACTGAATTACAGTGTCACCAATCTATTAGCTACTATTCCAATCACTCACATCAAAGAATCTGTAAAATGAGTGGTAGTGAGATCAACTTCATATATCCTCCATAAAAATACAGGGTTTTCTGATTAATGCAACCATTTTCATTATACTGTCTTCAAAGGCATCTGAGCTTTTCCTGCAAGGACACTGGAAAATTATATTAACTATCTCAATGCACATACCACCCACTCTAATGCCTAACCAGCCATCATATCACATTGGCACTCCTATATGTAACATTTCCTGTATCTGAAAACAAAAGTCAACTTCAAAGATTTTTCTTAAATTTTACAACCCCTAGGTCTGCCTTTTTTTTTTTTATTTTATTTCCTGGGGAAAAGAGGAAGACTATTCCACTTACTTCAAGGTACAAGTTTTATGTAATCATTAACTGGCATTTTTAGTTGAAGCAACAGTCAAAAGACATGGTTCAGATTTGGAAAATCAAAACCACTTACAGAAAGATGAACCTTCTATTCTAAGTATAATGCAGATTTGTATCTGTATCCAAAACCAGAACACAACAGCCATAATTGATAAATGCAAACAACTCTCTGCTCATTGAGAACTTTAAGCACAGACTTCCAAGTACTAAAAGAACATGTGGGGTTTCTTCCTCAATGCAAATAGTCAGATTCAGAACAGGATGGACCATTTATTTAGAAAGACAGTCCTCAAGATTTGGGATGGAACACAAAAGCAGCAAGATTCAGAAATCTGGCTTCCTTCTGCAGAAAAGTTAGTTTGGGCATCCACAGAACAAATTCTTCAAGCTCTAAACTGTCAGGCAGGTTGGATGCACATCTTTGAGCATGTAAGATTTCACCTATAGATTTAATATTTATTGATGGCACTATACTCTTCCAAGCATTAAGCTTCAGAAAGGCTTAACAAATCCACTGCTTTCTCTTCTCATTAGACATTTAACACACCCTGGGGGAGGGGCAGTAGGGATCTTTCCACAGTTGTTTAACACAAAACAGTAGCTACCACTTTCAAGTCATAACACAACTTTCTGATAAAAGACAATTTTCCTATTAAACTGTATAAATATATACCTATAAATCTCCTCTGAAGGTGCCTCTTCTATTCTTGTTGAGGTGTGAGTTACTGAAATAAGTCTCAAAAATCAGTAAGTCCAGACGTTCCAGAAGTAATCTTTCACTTAGTTTCCCACTCAACCTGATGGACTTAAAAGATTTTGCTCATAACTAAAGAGGACTTAACCATACAGTGTGAAGCCATACTAACTTTAGTATGGAAGTTCAACATCAAAATCTAATTATTAGGAAACAAAGATCATCCTGGACCAATAAAGACAGAGAAATGAACCTAGAGAAAGTTTTATGGGCCAGATCTCTACTAACTTTATGTCTCACTTTTGCCTTTTTTAATATATATCTCTCAAATTTAAAAAAGTGTGATGTTTAAGATAGTCCTAAATCTCATAGTCACGAAGATCTCATAAGTCACATATTCATCACATGATAAAGAGTACAGGCAATTCCAAAATCTATTAAAAAAAAAAAAGGGCAGAAAAAGAAGCAGTGTGTAGCCAAACTGGACCCATATTAATTTCTGTAATACAACTGATTGTGTAACCACTGTATAAATACACACACAAAGAGCAGAGATAACAACTACTTTTGTGTGTGAGATGAAATGTCAATCTGTTCTTAAATTTGCCCCCAATTCTAACCACCTTTGACACCTATGTGGCACACTAGGAATCAAAGCCATCTCTATTCAAGTTTGGCTACCACTCCCCCAAATTAACAAGATTCCTTGAGGAGCTGTAGAGCATTTAGATTTATGCAATTTTATCCACAGAGGATAGCTAAGACTCCAGTTCTCAAGATCTTATCATTGGGCTGTCCTAAGCAGTAATTTAGTGGACTTCTCAATTAGTTCTTATATCAATATTTTAGAAGTTATTGCACTCTAACTGTAAGCTCATCTACCACGAAACTTGCCAAGTGGACAAATTAAACTTTTACACAAGACTAAACGAGCATGGGAATGTACAGGAGCTGAGCTGTCAACAAGTAAGTACTGTGCTTAAGTAGGCATTTAGTCTATAATAATAACAGCACTGTAGTTCAGAGTATCTACATTCCTAACTATTTACCTAAAGTAAATGCATACTTAGTTCAGAAAAAAGTATAATTATACCAAGCTACTTCAGACAACTTTTTAGTAGTTATAACTATATTTCTGCTCTGCAGAGTATCAATTTGCTAAAAACATGTTTTATGTGGCCTTGGACTCAAAAATCCACATATACGGGCTCTCCTTAAAAGAAATGTCTAAGGAAGCGTACTCAATTCAATTCCTACAGCTATTCCAGAGCTTGCATCTGTGACAGCTAGGATGCTGAGCTTTCATTTGGAAAGCCTGTAATGAGTATTGAGATGCTTCTAGAATCCAACAAAGTCAAACAGTCCTGCACTAAATATATAACATCAGGTTAACACTGAAGCAATACAGCATTAATACACTGCTGGCCCTTAGGAACTGCACAGAAAATACCTACTGCTCTGCTGAGGACTTAACTCGTTAGACTAAATTAGGATAAGCAAAAAATGCAGCACAACTGTAGCATCCTGCAGACATATGAATACTATGAGCATGTTGAAGTCCTCTGCAACATGCTAGTAGGCAAGAGGGAGGTGGCAGGTGAGATTTTGCCTTTCCAAGTTAGTCTGGGCTATAGATTACTTTCTTCTCATGGAAATAACTAATGTCTGAGACGGAACATGTTGCTAAACAGTTGAGTACTCTGCACTTGGATATCCCAAGCTGCAGTGCACAAGGAGTGAGGTTCTACACTGACAACAGCTGATGCTGCATGGTCACTCTGAACCTTATCCAGTCACTAGCAGTCGTTAGCTTAAAATCTTAGAATCAATTCATACCTTGCCCCCTCATCGTCCCCCCCCTGCTGCCTAGGAACTGTGAGAGGAAAGAATAACTGTTTATCAACAAAATTCAGCCCAACAGTCTTTATGATCACTTAGGAAAAGAATGGAAATTAAGGTCAGGGCAAAACGAAAGCATACACCCTTCTTAGTTCAATGAGTCACAATTTAGAAGTCTTAAGCCTTGTAAGGTCACAAAGAATAACAAGCACTCTTCTTTCAAAACCTACAAACAGCTGACCTCGATCACATGCTGGAGCAGTGCTCATCCTCATTCTTATCACAAAGTTGCATCTCACAACTGGGGAAGACAGTTGCGAAAGAAAATCATGTTGCAGAATGCAATCATTGCTTTCTGAGGTCAAAGGGAAGAAAAGTTCAGATCCAGACTAATTGAATCCAAATCCAGCTCAGCCACTTTCTGGCCAAGAAACTTGCAGTAACTCTGCAGCTGTTCTTTGTATCTTCATACAACACCATACTGTTTATATATTAATCAATAGACTAGCATGTGTACATCTTTGCATTAAAATCAATGCAGATGTTGAATTTCAGAAGGAGAGGCTTTGTTTTATGATGAGAAACAAGTCTCTTAGCCCTAATGAAAAGCAACAAGACCTCAGGGACACTAGCACACTTATGAATGGATAAGGTTATTACCCAAGTAGAAGAAATATCTGAGTTGCATCAAACTCAAAGTTCTCCCACATGAAGATGAAGAAAAAACAGCGGTGAGACTGAAGACACTTGCATCACCTTGCTGCTCTGGAGGTTTGCATTCAACCACAGTATTCCAAAAGCAAAATATATAATTATACAGAAGACCAGGAAAGAAAAAGTACTTTGATATTGTTTGCAGTAAAACAGGTTTATGTATTACCATAGATGGTTCCTTTTGCTATAGAATTTATTGAGTTAGATGCAAACTGTGTCTTATCTGAGTTGTTTGTTGTTCTAGAGGTAGGGATAACAATGCCTTTACAAACTAGAAAGCTGCATTAAAGTTACAGCTATAGTTTTAGAGAATCCAAAATACATGATTTTAAATGTGAGCATTGAAAAAGGATGATCCAAGTATAACAAATAAAGGGCTGTGGAGTTTGGCCCCAGCTGGAGATGCCTTATGGATAATTCTACTAAAGCTGTGGCATTTACAGGAGTTTGTTTCCAGTTGTAGAAGCAACATCTAGTTCTTGAGTCTGTGCTCAATACTGTCCACAGCAGAACCCTACAAAGACTTGTAAATAAACTCATTACTGTTTCTTAGACAAGCATTGATAATTGAGGTTTTTAGATGAAGGTGTCTGACATCGATTAATACTGTTCTTAGAACAATGATTGGTTAAGAAGTTATAAAGTGTAACTTGCATTAATTTTATAAAAAATAGGACAACAAATAAGGATGAGTTGTATTTATGTCCCTGGTGTTTTAAATTGCTGCGTTCAGGTGACTGTAGAGATTAACAATGAGAGTACAAAATGTTGATGGACTCAAGCACGGCCAGTGCCCTCAAAGGTAACCCAAAGCTCTTGCTTCAGAGCTTCCCTGTTCTGATTTGGAAAGCTAATGCTAAGGAAGAAGTCCATGCATGCTTGTGCCTTAAGCCACCTATGTAAAAGGCACCATTCATGCAGGAATCAACATCAGAGATTGGATGTAGGAAGGGAAAAGGAGTGTAAAACTAAGAATTATCAAGCAGAAAAAAAAAAAGTAATTCAGAAGTTCAAGAGTAAGCAGCATTTAATTCTTACTTCCTCTTGGGAAACCACATGACAAAGCCAGTTTTCTGTGATTTGGAGCTCATTTGGATGTCTTAAAAACAGGAGTTATTTCCTCCCATGTTATAAGCATGTTTAGAAGCACTGAAGTAACAGAGGAAGTATCTATAAAATAAACGTCTACCCAATTGCAACATGTATTACAACACAAGTTCCAGGTACTGTTTTGGTAGGTACCTGCTACGTGTCTAGCAATGCAGAGTCTAATACTGCAGAATGAGACTAGGTAGCCTTACGCATAATTTTCTAGTTATTAGTTCCAGTTTGAGCAAAGGTACAGTTAGAACATCTTGAATTAGACAGGAATCCAAGAAAAGCAGCAGCTCATTGTTAATTTGATTAATACCATTCTTTATATGAGGCATCTATAAACTAGCCTCGCTCATAACTATGAAGTAATGAGTCCCTAATTACAGCAATCTTCCCTATTAATGCCTAATATTTAAAATTAGCCTGTACTTAAGGTCTTGAACTGAAGATAGGAGGTCTAAATGAAGGTTAAATGCAGAACAGCAATATATGATTTGGCTTAGCTCATAAGGAAATGACTTCTCTCATTTGAGATTTATTTGATCTACATCTCAGAATTCTGGCATGTAGACACAGAACTGGAGAAGCTAAACAGCTGATGGCCATCATGTCACCAGCAACCTCCTCTTTACTCTAAAGAAGTATGCACTTATTGGCACAACCTGCAGAAGATGAGCAAGCCAGCACCATCCTTATTTTTCACGTGACATTCTAAAGGGTACACATGAGCTTCCTCAGTTAAACTGTACCTTAACCTCTGATGACTGCACTTGCATAAGTTTATGGTTCTTTAGCTAAGGTAATAACTGACCAACCCTAGAATACCAAAGTGTGACACTTGTTTGACCAAACAGAAATTTTAGTAAAAATGATAAGCAAACACTATGACTGAAGTGCTTGTGTTAACTAGAAAACCAGCAGAATAGACTGATTTTCAACCAAGTTCATGAAGTGCTGAAACTTAGCTTCTGTTTTAAGGATTACTGTTTGCCTTTTAGCTAATTTCTATTCTCAACTTGTACTGAGTCATTTTTTCCATTACTGCAGAACTACTTTGTTTTTATTGGATGCTTTCAGTCTAAGCATGTTCAGAACACCACAGCTTCAGAACTATGGTTAAAACAAGGTAAAATTTGCTGAAATTAACAATTAAAGTGAGCTTGAAGCAAATGTTACAGCCCATCTACTTTAAAAAAACCCTGTAGAATACTTAAAAACAAAAATACAAAATTTAACCTATTCCTTTGTCATCAAGTAACATAGTAACAGTTTTATCACCTTTTGGATGGATTTCAGGCACCCAATATTTAGATTTTTTTATCACTAGGGATCTTAACTTATACGATCACAACTGCTAGAAGATAATCAAATGTGCAGTTTTAATTTATTACTTTAGGATCTTTGCTTATATTACTTTAGGATCTTGGCTATAAATGAAAACTTAAAAGTACAGACTGATGAAAGAGCCTCTGCTTCATCACATTACAAATAAAGTCTCTGAACAGCAAGATGGCACATGTGTTTCTTTAATAGCTACTGCATTAAAATATGCACATACAGGATTACAAAAAAACCTTACAGTTTACAGGATCAGATAATTTCACCTGTGATAGCATTCCAGTTTTCAAAGGAAAATACATGTTAGAGTACTTGAGTAGAATAATTACTCAGAATTTCTTCAGTTTTACTCCATAATTAAATCAATCAGGTAAGGGAAAAAAACACAAAACCAAACCCAAACAGCATAGGAACAGCAGACAATGATTTTTTTGCGCTCAGTATTACTATAGTGCCCCTCAGTTTGCAGGTACAGATAACAAGCAAAGTACAATCTGCCTTTCATGGAATAGTATAAGTAAAAAAAAATTATCTTCCTTCAAAAAGAAACTGACATTAAATACAAGCTAGTGTAATTTTATGTATTCATTTGTTATGATTGTATTCTTCCTCCCCAAACTTTAGAGATCTTCCGCTATGACACACTGTAGAATGGGAATGATGTCTTCAGAGGTCTGTACAGAGCCTAGCACAAGTGAAGCCACTATTCATTAGGAATTTCTGCTGGGCCTGTATGTCAGGTAAATCACAGGAGAAGAGCTATTGAATGCAGCTGTTGGCACGTAACTCTCTATCTAACTATAACACCTAGCTCTAGACATAGAGCAGGATCTCCAGAAGAGTCTATATCCATTTCTGTGAAGCAAATTTGGGTCTTCTGGAAAAGGTTCCTGCTTCAATGGTCACAACTCTCCCTGACTGTAGCACAAAACAGGACAATCTCCAAAAAGGATAAAGAAAAAAAAAATAGGTAAGCATTAGTTAACATCACCAAGAGTCCTGAACTCCACAAACAATACCGCTAAAGAACTACTCTGGGCATCTAAATTTCTGCAGCCAATTCTAAGAATGATTATTCAAAACAGACAATCTAAGCTATACCTTCAATAAAAAAAAGCACTTCCATTCAAGCTCATTTCTCATCAAGCCAGTGCCCTTCACCTCTTCTTTTACTTATCTATTCACACATTTGTCACTTTTTTTTTTAAGAGTCAGAAGCTAATCTAAGGCATAGATTGCTGTAAACTCTAGAAAGGTAATGCAAGATAAGCAAATGTTTATTTGATACATAGGTTGCTTATACAGCGCTAAAGTTAAGAACTGCATTTTACATTGATGCTTTGTGGAACAAAGAACACTGTTGTCACAAAACTTCTTACTCTCTTTGCACATCAAACCTCTTCTGTCTGGTATGCTGCTGCCATTCCTCCTCTCCACTAGTTTCTCTGCTTCCTACATTATGCTTTTCAGGAACTAAGACCAGATACGATGAGCACAACTTGTGTCCAGACTAACTCTGCAGTAGGTGGAAAGATTCTAACACATGCCTACCTACCCGCTGAAGAAATAAGTTCTTATGAAACAGGTTGAACAAAGACATACCCCTTCTCCGAGTGAAGCTTGCATTTAGACTAGATAGAAACTCCTCCTTGGATTGACTGAAACAGGAAAGACCATGCCAAAGCTATCAAGGTCAGTATTAATACCAAACAGCATTCTGAAACTGTCTGCTGAAGGTTAAGCAAATATCTTCCAGATACTTCAACGGCAGAAGTAGCACAGCCTTCCACTAGGCACTCAACAGCCACCATCTAAAGGTACTTTTTACACTTTTAATACAGCCCACCTCCTGACAAAAAGTAGTACCACATGCACAGTGTCTACTTCTTGAGAGATGAATCAGAAAGGTTGTAATACGCATGCAACAGCAGCTTCTCATCTTCAAGGCCCAGGAGACAACCATTTTCTAAAGAATAGTTTTAAGCAAACCACAGTTCACTTGGTCTTTCCACTTCTTAATGGTCCTCCAAAACAGCACTTCTCACCAAAAAGAATTCCTGGTCTGACCTGGCAATTGGGAAAGGTTCCTAACCCTTCTGCATATGTATGCAATTGTGTTAGTTTTTTTATAGCCCTAGGGCACAACTAAAAGACTTCTTTCTTTAAAGGCAACGTTTGAACATGGTGACCAGGGCTGCAGTTTAAGGAGGCTGTATTATTTTTCTTTCTGTTTATGTAGGACCCTTGGGAAAATGTCAGCAGAACTGTTTGGTAGTTTGCCTGCATATATTCCCAGCTCTGCTTTTGCTTACAAATCAGGTTTTTGTCCGAAATAAAACCTGAAGTAGTGCTAGTTGCAAGACTCTGTCAAAGCGTGAAATAAACAGCAAGCTTCCACACAAGACTGAAAATTTCCACATCAGTGAGACAATAGTTTTGCAAGTTTAAATAAGTAGTCCCCTGGGAACAGCACAGAACACTGGCAATAGTAGTAATACAATTTCACCCAGCTTTTAATTTCCAAAGCTAAACCAAGGATGGAACAGCACCTTTTATCTAGGCAATAACATTTACACTGAGCCACAGTGGTGCACAAATTCATGGAAGTATCATTTAAAAGCATGTACCGACTTCTACTTTTAATAGCCCTTTTAGTTCAGCAGTTTCACACCAACCTCTCAGACCAAAGCTAATCTGAGTCACTGCTGCATGCACAGGAAAACATGCACACATAGCTGTCAAACTATCCTAGTTTCCTGCCATTCAGTCTGTAAGAGCTGATTAAATGCAAATTAACATTAAGTCCCTGAAACAGCAGCCACAACATAAAAGTTGGGGGGATAGCAAGAGCTTGTTTTAGGGGCAGAAACTATAGAAGGTGAGGATAGGAAGAAAAAACATTTAAAAACCCCAAAACTTCCAGTAGTTAAGTGTCCTCATACAAATACTTGCTGACTTTATGGAAAAGACCTTTGAATCACAGATTGAAAGCAGGTGGCAAATACTGGAATCAACTATCATTCGGTTGTTGAACGAGGAATAAAGTTATGAATTTGCCTCAGTATTTGTCTCCTGGAATTCACAGCTGCCTGGCTCCAATTGCCATCTGCAAAATGAGTAATTTCCATTTTAGGAGACCAGCTTGCAGGAGGTCAGAGCAATCTGGCCATCCTTGATTACACATCATGGTTGGTTTCAAGCTGAAGGATCTGCTTGTGCCAGTATATGCACAAAATACAATCTAAATTCGTCAAAGCAAGTGTACTGGAACATCAGCAGAGGCATAAAAAGTTGCACTAAACTTTACTACTGAAATTCAGCTACTACTAGAGAATTTAACATCTGTTTCTAGCTCAAGCACTGGATGAAATTACAAATTCAGTAGTCCCGTATCACAGTAATGGTGGGTAAGCATTTTGGGTCCATGCATTCAAAGACTTCTTCTCTATCTTCTAATTCAGTGGCATGCAAAACTTAGAATATATTTGCCAATTAGGAAGTGCAGAACATCAATCCTTCTCCTGCCCCACAGTCCTTCAAAAGAACTCAGAAATAAGGAATTATTGGCTTATGGCACTTGGTGTAAGTATAGCGTGTTATAACTACTGGCATGATATAGGAAAGAATTATGACAGTACAGAAGATTCACAATTTTTCATTGTCTGTGATAAGTATATTGAAGCCACAAATCAAACCCAAAGCAAATAAACTAGAAAGGACAATGTTAAAGCTTGCCAATTTGAACATTCTAACAAAACCAAAAAACAAAAAAACCCCACCCCACACTACTTGCCGACATATTCACTTGAATTCCCAAGCTCAAAAAGAATGCTGTAAAGGTTTACTGCGAAGAAACAGACATGATTAAAGCCAAAATTTCAATTGAAGAGTACTGTCAACCAACTAAGCACCTGCACTGTTCATGAATCAAGGCTGCCAAAACTCTAGTAAAAACAGTATGAAAAACTAATAATAACATGGAGATATTACAGATTAATTACATCACTGCTATACATCTGACTGTTCTGGAGCACAGCAGCCTATTCAACCCTGAACTCAAGGAATGCCATAAGAGTCAATAAACTATATGACATGGAAATATCTCCTCTTAATAGCTGCAAAGAAAAGCCAATCAATGTTAAGAATTGTAAGCCATAAGTGTAGTTTACACTTTAAGTGGGAAGGGAAAGAAATATATACACTTACAACATAACCATCACTACAGCCTATTCTAAAAAACATACTACCACTCTTTGGGCTAGAAACTACAATTTTTAAAGTGGAACAGACAGATCATAAAGTCAGATGTCTCCAAATACTTTTTAAATTAGACATTTACAAACACTACGAGTTTGCTCTTACCTGCAACTTCTTGACACTTGTTGATAAAGGATATAATTTCTATTGCAAAAATAAACTTTTCTTCTCCACAGCTGCTTATAACTGAAAAACTTATGCTAGTGAGCTTTAATTCATGTAGCAACTCCTACAGCCTTTACCACAGCCAGTCCAATCTGACATTTTGCACTCTCTCATTCGGTGAGATGCAGCACTTCCCCTTGACTCTTACTTTTGTGAACATGCGCTGACAGAGCCAAAGGGATAAACCTCATGACAAGTCAAAAGCCTCAGTTTAAATAGGCCTCAGAATACACATTCATATGCAAGACTGCAAAGTAGCCAGAACTACTGGCTCAACCACCAGAACGCATGCCTTGCTGGCTAAAGTCAGGATTCTCTTGGCATGATGGACTACTATGTAGCCAGTAACTTACTGCCTAATTGTATTTTTCATTTTAGACATTGTGCCAATCTGAAGGTGTAATTTTACAAATTAAGTGCTGTTCTCATCCCCTCCACCCCCACAAAGCAGATGGGGCAGACAAATTACTTTTCCCCAGTTATTCCAGCAGGCCACCAACAGTTTGCTACGCACCTTCAGGTATAGCATAATCTTGTAAGCAGCAACTTCCCTTCATTCAGCATCCTTCTCTAAATTTGCAACAGTGTTATTGTTGTATGACTAAAGTGTTTCAGGGAAGGAGGGGTAAGAAGTATGATTACTTTTCTTCAAGAGACTTGACAACCTTTTGCAGTAGTCGCTGGAATGGTCAATTCCTTTCTTCCAAGCATTGTGTAATCTTAGAGTCAGGTTCCACCAACTGATGAAATAAAGTTCCAGATACTTCAGTGACTGAAAGTTAAGACATTCAGAATTCAAGAAAACTACAGAAGACCCACACACCATGTTGTGCCTGAAGTGGGCAAATTATCTGCATCTTAAAGTATGAACCCAAGAACGATACTTATATGCAACTTCTAAAGCCAGAGAGCATTACTAGAACTGGACTTCACCCAGAAATATTTGAGATTAAGAAGGTAAATAGCCTAATGGAGTCAGCAACGTTCTCAGGGAACCAAGACTCACTGGAAGCACCAGAAGCATTTCCCAGTCTACACACTGAGACTGACAAAAGAAAGAGTTCACAGAAATCTTTGGTTCACATAGTGGCTTTACAGGAACAACTCCTTGCATTCTGCTATTCCTTGCACTAAGCAGAGCTAAAACATTCCAGAGATAAATTTATTGTGCAATCATGGGTTTGGGGGGGATGAGGTGTCATCTTAGGGATACTCATGAAATCAAGAGGAGGACAGATGTAAATAATCCTGTGTCTCAATGGACGCTAATACTATGAAGGAAAGGAAACAAACCTGCAACAGACCTTTCTTGGGGGAAGAAATCAAAAGCAGGGCACACAGTGGGTTTCCATAAGCATCAGCACCTTGTTAAGCTCTCTACAGATGCAGACTTGACTTCAGAGCCTGCTTTTCTAGCTGCAGAGGTCCCAATAACTAACCAGTCCTGCTTATTAAAAGTTACAAAGCAAAAGAATTTGACTGCCAAGATCCAGTTTCTATAACACAAGTAGAGCAAGGAGACAGGAGGACAAGGAGACTACCTGGATTTGAAAAAAATCTTACTTCCATCACTGCTCTCAAGTGAGTATTTTCTACCCTGTCTTTCCCTATGCCCACCTTTGTCTAGGTCGAAGAACTTCTCCAAAGAACAATTTATGCAACTGCACCAAGTAACACAGGTCTCATGAATCACAGACAGTACACAAGTGTATTCATACAAAATGTTAGTGATGTCATTCCTAGGTAAGTGACACACCTCAGTTTTACAGCCTACCATGTGAGCTCAACTGCCAAACACCTGAAACCAGATTTGAAGCCATCTTCATTTTAAAAGTTGAAGGCTCTAGCTTAAGGTTTAGATGGTTTTAGTACCCACATAATATTTGTAGTTTAAAGCTGCAATAAAGCATTCCAAGTCAGTTGACTTTGGCTGTTATTTAAGTTCTGCACAAACACCCTCCAATTATTAATAGAATGCAAAGCATGTTATCAACTACTTTATCAACACTGAAACATGACAAAGCAAAATGAACAGGAGAAAAACAGCAAGAAAGTTCTCCCATATTTCAGTCATTAAACTTGACTACAGAAAATATTAGATAATTACAGAGAAGCGACAAGTGTTCAAAATCCTAGAAAAAAAGAAATTAAGACAGCAAAACTTTCCAAATACAGTCACAAGAGTTTCTGTCTTGAAAAGACTAAGAACTTGTACTATATGTGCAGGTAGCAAACCGCTGCTGAGATAGAGAGTCCGTGGAAGATTTCCAAAAATGGGGAAATTACACATCAGCTCTTCAAGCAAACACTTGAGTCATATCTCTGTGTAGCTGATGATAAATTATGTCACTGAAGAATCTATGGTGCTGATGCCAACAAGCCTTTTTAATAGAAAGTTACTTTTGAAGTGCCGTTTGGTCTTTTATTGGAATCCCTATAGTTTGCATGCCTTCAACTTTTACTGATGCTTTTTATTTATATGCCATATTTTGAAAATAATCTTAAATGGAAAAATACCTTTCACAAGACTACTATCACTTCAATTGTTCAGTGCCAGTATTTTCTTGTTTTCATGTTTTAATCCAGCATATACACATACAGGACACTAAGAAAGAACACCAAAAAATTAATAGCATCAACAGCTTTTAAAATCCACCATCTTATTAATCAAGTATCTTGTCTTAGTAGGCTTTTCTGGCTTTTGTAAAGTTTTAGTAAGTCAAACTGAAGTCGACACTCAACAGCTGATCTTCCTCAGGAACTGCTCCACACACATGCAGAAAAACTCTCCTACTTCCACGTTCCTTGTGCCACAGGCTATTGTTCACAGGTACAGTGATTCTCACATGGGTAGGTTTTCTTGCAGCAAAAACAGATGACAGCTCCAGAAGGTTTAAATTACTTCTATCCCCTCACAAACATGTCATGCAGTCAATCCATCTGCTACATCAAAATACAAAACTTCACCAAATGCAGTGTGACCTTCTCATTTTGAGTTGTAATCTTTTCCTTTCTCCTGTTTCACTTAACGTGGAACATCTTCTCAGGTTACTGTACCATTCCTGCCTTAATGACAGGATGGACAATCATGCTAGAATCAAGAGAAAATTCAAGTGACCAAATGGTTACAGTAGGCTTATTGGAATTTCAATAAGAAATCTGCAATCCTAGCCAGAAACTGGGAGGTTCTGAAGTCTAGTTAAAGGCACTTTGCATCAGGAACTTGCAACTACTATAGCATTCTTGAGAAGTGTGCTTCCAACTGCACAAACTGAGTTCATATGTGTGAATCTCCATTGGTAGATACAAAATAAGGCGATTACTTAAAAGTGAGTGACTAATCAGTTATAGGCCTCCACTCAATCAGGTACCGAACGTTGCAGCTGCTACTTCAGTTTCATCTTTACTTTACACAATCTTTATGAATTGTGAACTGAAAATGCTGATTAAGAAAATACTCAGAACTCCATAGTGGTTTTACTGAAGAACTATATTCAACTGCACTCAAAAAACATATTAAATATTTGTACTAGTCTTTAATAAAGCTTCTTCAGGGTCGTAGCTTTTCTTGACAAGAGAAGGGAAATGACATGTTTGAGCACGAAAGTTTTACTGAAGGCAACGTGACATTCAAATACTTTGGGGAAGCCCCTAGCCTTCAACAAGACCAAAACCAACAAACTAAACCTGAATACTAGCTAACCTGTAACTAGCAAGTAGATAAATCAAAAAGTCCTTCTCAGGAATGCTAAGACAGTACCACAGAATCACCTAGCACTTAAACCCTATGATGCATGTTTCTACAAACAGAATTTCCATCATCTATGGTATACTCAGACCTGTCAATAGGGACTGGGGGGGGGGGGGGGGGGAATACTGTTTAAAAATTTAGATACACTGAATGACTCTAGCAATTAAGAATCATTTTTTTTGTAATATAAAAAGCAGTATCTCAAACTGCCACAAAACAACTGCACAATAAAAAAAGGTAAAGGGACAGCTAAATAGAAACAGGTTTTTCCTCCCAGTGACATAAATACCTTCTCCTGCATGCTGCCCTCCATGAAAATGGAGGAGTTACACCTGACATGCCATTATTACCAAAGAGACAAAAGTAACCTACCACACCCATAAACTGAGTATCTGACCCTAAATATTCTTTCCCAATTAATGTTAGTCAGCTAGCCACAGTTACCACTATACAAAGCTCAGTCTCCTCTGTGGGGAGAAAAAGGAAAAAATGCCTACTGTGCATTTAGCTTTTTTATAGTAACCTCTTAAGACAGCATTGTCTTTACCATTGCTTAAACAACAGAACAGCACACAGATTCAAAACTCAGCCTTATGAAATTAGATTATTTTTCTCAGCCTTATGAAATTAGATTATTTTTGCTCTTCATTAGGGCAAAGCTAGCTCATTAGCAAGGAATTAGTTAGGAATTACTAGTTTTAATTGAAAGACAACTACATACAGAGGTCAGCACTAGGATTATCTAATTCAAGAACAATTCTCTATAGAGGAACTCGCATTCTGCTTTCAGAAAAAGCAAGCAATACCTCTTCTAAACAAGAATTCCTATATACAAACAGCCAGAGGTTGCCCGTGTGTCCACACTTCACATTAGTATCTACAGTAGCATCCAGTACAGGTATATGTTGCTAAAGCAGAAGTTTCTCAAGACAGCCTCTTCCCTGATCCCAACTGCAGCTCCTCCAACTTACTGTTTTATTTTCTCAAGCTATTACAATTTAGATTTACACACACACACCAGTTTTAAATTCATTACATTTATAGCTGGAGCTATTTGCATACAAAAATGAAATGCAGCAAATGCAACAATTTCTAGTACTATTTCTTTGCAGCAGTCAAATCTTTTAACAAACAGTAGAGAAGGCATTCTAAAAAATCGAAACACCACTTAAGCTTGCAAACACAGAGCTGTAATTACAATCAACACTTTTTATATTATGGAGTACAGCATTCTCTTCAATTGCTGAGAAAACAATTGGAAAAGAGCTCCCCCATTCCCACATCTTCTTACATACATCAGCGACTGAAGGAACGCTTTAAAAAACATGCAGTGGATCTTCCGGCATCCACATTAAGTTGTTCTGTGTTTTCCTTTGAAACTGTAGTTTAAGTCACTTGTTATACTTACCTACAGCTATAGGTAAAATCTGTTTATACAATAACTTCATGAGCTTTCTCTGAAGTCACATTTGACAGATCAGGCCAAAGTCAGGTAGACTGTGAATAAGATGTGACACTGCAAATTGCAGGTAAAAATATGAACAAAATATTTCATATAAAACCAAGTTTGAGAGGCAATCACATACTTGTCAGTGGCCTTCAGTATTTTACAAGTATATTAGAAGTGTTAAGCACAAGAGCCACTAGATCTGTTAAGCTACTTCTTTACAAAGATGGGGAAAGTTGTTTCTCTTCCTAAGCATGCAAGTACCCAATAAGCACTGTGACATACAAGTATTAGCATTCAATACCACTACTACACACATAAAAGCGTAGCTATAGAGAGACAAACATGCCAAGCCTTTGACTAGGCAGCCTGCAAAAGCAAGTAGAAAATGAGTGACCAGGGAAAGCCACATCCAGAGAGATGCACAGAGAAAAACACACTGATAGCCACAGTGTTAGCACAACCTACCCTCTCTGCTCTGCTATACTCTGAAGCCAAGAAACTGACATTACACAAAAATTCTTCATACAAGTAAACTTTTGTTTTCCACTGAGTAGGACAAAGTGCGGGGTCCTCCTGAAAAAAATCTTTATCATTAGGACCTAAAATAATGCAAGTTGCAGTAGCTGAACAAAATAAGTGGTAATAAATTTTGCTGAACTTCACACTTTCTAAAAACACTGTTTTATATGACGACACAAATCAGATTATTAATTAACAATAGAAGTCCAAACTTGGCCCACAGGCACAATGCTTCACCCCAATATTCCCTTTTCACTTTGATTAAAAGCTAAGGGAATTCATTTCTGCCTAAGTCTGCAGCAAGTTCAGCACATAAAGCACCAGGCTGGATTGATTTGAAAACAATTCCACAGTAAAACAAGTTTAAGAGTTGTTGCCTTTCTGTAACTAGATAAAAAAAAATAACTTAATGCTGCAACTACAATAAGAAGGGTTACCTATATTTTACAGAATACAGGGAAGGTAGTCAAAATTAAGACTGATCGAGCAGACAACATGGATTGGTTCATCTCTGGGATGGGGGGGGAGACTTTCAGAAAACTCTCATTGATTTCATTAAGATTATTCACTTAATTAAGCCTACTCATTCAAGTGTAATTGCATATGTTCATGAACACACTGAGAACAACAAGACTTTTGTTAAAACATGGGATGACATGCTTTGCAACTTAAAAATAACAAATTTTCCACTTCAGTAACAGAAGCATAGATTTTCAATCAAGAATGCTAAAGCAAACTTCAGGACATGAAGTAAGCCAAAAGCTTCAGAGCCAGAACTCTGAGATGGTATTTTGGTTTCAAAAGGGGCCCACAAGGATCCTGGATTTGACAAGAGTAATGCAGCTTCTTGAAGTTAAGTGTTCAAGTTAAGAAAGCTTCATCTGAGTTAAGTGTTTCAGAAGGTAGCATTGACCACACATATACACATCAGAGTACACACCTGTCAGCTGTGTTCGCCTTTGTTACCAGATGAAGATACTGTTATTTTGTGTTAAACAAATCCTCAATTCAAGTGTGAAATTTTAGGAAAAATAGGTAAGTTTAGTTCTGCTTCAAACCTATAGGATAAACAGGTTTCACACTGCGAACATTCGTATTAGTCATTCTGTGAAAGAACAAAAAAACCAACAGGAAAATGAAATTCATATGAGAAGTGGCATACATGTATTTCAGATCCATAACACAAGGCCAAGACTTGCATGTAATCTCCTGATGTACAAGAAACCTCAAATACGCATATAGAAGCCACTTTGGTTACTCTTCTAGCTTCACTATGAAAATGATAAAACAGCAACAGCAAAACTAAATAAATAATCAACCCAGAACTAAAACTTGCATAGTAACCACCACTGGCTGGCTAGCTGATGACAAAAACAATCTCTCATAGTTTGAACTCAAGACCCTTAACTACACTCGTAACATGGAAAAATAAATCAAATTATATTTCATACTAATTGAAAAAAAAGTAAAAAAAATAAATCAGCGAAACTTGGCCACTGACAGAATGTTTTAGATCTGGAGCAGTTTCCAATAACCACAGTTTACAGATATTTTAGTATGAAAATAGATTGCTATGTGCTAGTTATAGACAAAATGTAAAACGAAAGTATTCAGAAGTTACATTAATATAGAAACTATTTACTTGCAGCCTTGAAAACAAACCTGCTTCTGTGAATAGGTCTAAAATGAGGCTGCATTTGCCAGTCAAGATTTTTTCAGGGGTTTCACCATCTCCTTAAAACCAACTCAACTCTGTTTAACTGATCTTTAGAAGCCATTAGTATAAGAAATAGATTGCTAATGGGATAAAGTGCTAACACCACTCAGGCACAAATGGAAACAGTCTTACTCAAAAGCCTCATCATATTGCTCTAATTTTGGGTTTGTGAATGAGTCAAAGATTCAGTGTTTCCAGGATAATCACAGTGGCTGATTCAGCATTCTCAAAAAACAATTGCGACAGAAAAGCTGGGTACCAGGTCTAGTCAGAACATTTAAAAAATAATATCCCGAAATGCTTCCCCCCTACCCTCAAGTACCCTGATAATCTTCTGCCTTCTTGTTCTATCCTTACAGTCTTGAAATTACTAGAAAGGAAACAGCTGAGGAATGCTGCCACTCTTATGCCATGCTTTCCATTGACTGTCATTTCAGGAATGCATATAGGAAAGTACAAGAGCTTGGAATGTCTCCACCCATCCAGCAGCACCAGAAGCTGTCCAGTTTACCAAAAGCTCCACTGCCTTGCAGCTGCATTCCAGTTTGCGTTTTTACAGTTGTCCAGACCAATGAAGAAATATGTCATTAAGCACCAATAAAACATGTTTTAGGTAAATGTCCTCATACGCTGCATGTCCTACATGCATGTACTCAATATTGATACTACAGTTTGACAGTAACAAGGCTTAAATCACAATTTCTTTGTTGCACGAGTCCCAGGAGGGTACACTTATGCTACAGTTGTCCAAAAGTACTACCACATCCCTTTTACAGTATATTAGTTTGACTAAGTCTAACCTGTATGAATATATTCTTGGATAAAATTTAAGTATTTGCTAGAACACATGCATGTTCCTCAATTCTACATCCTGTCAGCCCAGCCTCACGAGTCAAATACACAGAAAAAGGCAACCAATTTGCAATCCTCTCAAAAACTGACAGCCCAGCAATAAATGTTTTACTAGCCCAAGAAACAACTTTGAAAGAGACAGCAAGCGAGAGTACAAGCAAAGGGATAAACAAGTAAAGAACTGGCCAAGAGCCTGTCAAACCATCTGTTCCAACTAAAATTTAGCATACAACCTTAAGTGTGGAATACCGATCCTCAGTTAGAAAACCCAAGCTGTATCTCTACTAATGATTTATACTAACTGCTTCTCTCCTAGCCCCGGATTTAGCCAACAAACAGAAATTTGGTAAAAAAAAATAACGTGCATGCTACCACAATGCCAAGATCAAAAAGGTCTCAAATCAAGCATGTTCTCATCCATCTGATTCATACATACAAGAGCACATCTCATCTACTCTCACAAGGTGCTTTTGATGATTTATCATGAAAAAGTGTTCTAAGAATGCCAAGAATACACTGAAAACGATAGATAAAGCGTTACTGTAAAAGCAAAATTAATGATACAGTGCAATTCATAGCTACAGACCAGGAGAAATTGTCCCCAAATATTAGCTTCAGTAAATACTGAAGTAGGACTAAAGTCCTACCACTTGAATTCATCCTTACATTGAATGCAGAACTCTTCCTCCATGACTAGGTTAAGTTTGGGTCAGTTACACCAACATGGAAGCTTGGCTTTAAATACTTAAAATAATTACTATATGCTAGAATAACCCATGTGAATTCTATCTGTGCACAAGAAATATCTACAGCAATAAAACTGCTATGCAATCAAACATAGAAATCCAAGGTTCAAACTTGAAAGACCATGAAGAAAAGAGACGCTTAAGAGATAAATGTAAAAAGGTGAAAGCATTGTTTCTTTTATAAAACACCAAGCAGAACACAATTCTTTTGAATGCAGCATTTAAATTTCAACTATTATATTTAAAGTATATTATGAAAATATCACTTTTTTCCTCTACTTGCCTCCATTTCAGAAGGTAAAAAAAAAATATCTTAGATGACAAGATCAGTAGGAAGTTAACAAGTACTTATTGTAGAATTTGAACCTAACTACTGTAACTATGGAAAGATCTATGGCCCACACAAGAACCAACTCCTATTACAAAGAGGATTTTAAACAAATACGCCTCTGTAGTCTAATCACTGAGTGAAGTCAACATTATGCTTATTGCACGACTCATTTTCTCTGTGCTTTGTTGTACAGATAGAGAATTAAAAAAAAAATACACATACTCAGGATAACATAATACAAGCTGAGCAAATGACTCCAAAATTCTCAGCTGTATATCATCTACAGCAAGAGCCCGTGGAGGTTCAGTAGGTTGGAGGCATTTGTTTCTCCCTCCAGTGAGATTTAGGCATCCAGTCTGTTAACTGTGTATAAGCCTTTCTGTACAAAAGGAAGTTCTCTTACTTGACAGTCTTGAAAAATTAACAAGTTTATCACACACACCAGTATTTTCAGTCTCCAAAAGAGGCTGCGCAGAAGTCATAGCTAGCAGGTTACTAAGATAGCTTTTAGCTGTTTCCACACCTTCCTTACCCTTGGTTACTGCGTGCTGCTGCTATGATGCAGACACCCTAGAGATTTAAGACTGTGGCAACCTGTTCTTTGCTCTTATGACTTGACATGCTCTGCATGCTATGGCCCCAGCTCAAATACATGACCTGTGTTATCATTAGTCAAAAAGGATCCCGACAGTGAAACCTTAATGCCCTCTATCAAGTTTAAGGCAAAGGGATCCAGTGCTGGTAGATTTGATGTCCCTTTTTCATCACTCCTTGCCATCTGAAGGGATGTTGCAACAAGGATGACAGCTAATGCCAACCCTACCTAATGCTACCAGGAGTCCCGACAGAGTTCTTCACATAAACCATCGCAGAAACTCCTGCAAAGGAAGGTACTTCTTATCCAAGACATAAATCCCACAGAACCCACAGACAATACTAAGACAGCAATAATTGTCCATAATCGGTTAGAAAGAGTAAGTGTTCAGTGAAACATACTTGTGAAGAGCTTCTCAGCATCTTGATTACTACTGAGGGATCAACGCAGCAGTCCTACAGCAGTGGCATCAAATCAGAATTTCTATTTAACCCTGCATACTGCTGTGCCGGCAAACTAATATGAAAGTAATATCAGTAAAACAGTCTCACCTTCATATTCAATTTAGTAATTTAGATTTGCAGAAAAACAGATATTTGCAACAGAGGACAGCCTTTGGGGAACTTTGCTTAATTAAACTGTAATTGCCCTGGACAAAAAAAAAAAAAAAAAGGGTACATAAAACGTTCATTAAGGATTAGGAGCTTCTCTTGCTGTTCAGCCTTCACAAATGACAACAGCTATAGTACTCAATGATCCCCGCCCCCATGCACAAACAGTAGAGATAATTTCCCTTATTTACCTCCAAATCAGTACCCTCCCCAGGAAGAAGTAAGATCATGACAGCAGGACATGCTCCTTTCATGCCATGTAGCAGAACCAGACTGCAGCACCCACCTTCCTCACCCAGAGAGAATGAGGCCAAAAACCAGGTTACCACCTCCCCAGTCTGAGCAGCCTCAAAGAAAAAGGACAGCCAAAAAGCAGGCTACATAAATTGTCATACCTAACCACAGCCTAATCTCAGCTGCCGCCTTTATCAGGAGCATGCAGGTACTCCACAGCACACACATTGTGCTCCCAGAGGAGCAGTGTGCACAGGAAATCCAGCCTTCCAGGAAACTGGTCACATCATGGTCCCTCCCCAGCACATACAGCCTTCCCATGGTGCTGCCCAGAAAGGGTGGGCTCCTCTTTCCTGTACAAAGCTCTACGCACATTTTAGACAAACTGCTTTCAGTCACTTAAGCAATAAATTCTAATCACAGTTAGTGAACCAAGTGCACTTTAATGGAAGGCAAGGAAAGAGAGGAGGAGTCTCCAAACTCTGAGGAAGATAGGTGCTAAGCTTTCAGAATGACAGAATTGAATCCCACTCTAAATAAGTAAGTTTGCCCTAGAAGGGACCAGGTTTTACTGAAAACAGTATATAGTCTTTTGTTAAGATCATTTCAGAATACACCACTTCCCCACCCCAAACTGTTAATTTGGGAGGTCACAGCTCACTTTTGGACTTTTTTGCTCTCAAGTGCTCCTTACATTCAATTGTTAAGGTATATTAGAAAAGCTGCACTATCTCTAAGTTAGATCTCATCCTGCATGACAACTGCCTGAGAAGGCAATATTTAAAAGCAATCAGCTTCATCCCCCACTAAATTAAATCAGACCTTAATTTTACAATCAAATGCCTGTTCCACACACAAACTACATACATCATGCAGGATACTGCAGCAGAATACACACTACCCTGCCACAACATCCTACACTGCATATACCTCCCACAGACAGAAGAGTGCTATACACAGTTTTGTACTTTGTGCTGTACTACAACAACAAGTTCTTAAAGGGAATGACATTTGAACCCAGCATTATTTATAATGGGAATAATAATCATCATCCAACAACAATTTTCTTCTCCTCTTCTGCAAGACTGTTTTATTCAATCGACATGTCCTCAGATACGATGCACGCAAGTCCACTCATTCATGCACATGCAAATATAGATCAAAATCACTCACTGGCAGCATCAAGAGATGAAGAAAGTACCTACGTATATACTCTCCCCCTTCCTCCTCTGAGCTACCAAGCCAATTGTAATTTTTTCTTTCCCATATGCATTGAGAGAAACAATTTTATTTAAAGATTTCTGATGGGCTGTGGAAGAAAAAACACAGCTTAAACTCTTCCTAGAACTAGCAGGAAAAACAAGGCCCGAGTAGTGTATTTAATTATATTGCTATTTTGAATGCACACATTTGTTCTCAATAACGACAAAAAAGTTAGACGCAACCCAAAAAAGGTAGTCACTTTTGCTGAAATAATTTATTCCTGTGAAGCAGTAGAGTCCACATGGGATACCACAGAAAGCATTAAAAAAAATTAAACCACCACAAAGCAACAGCAAACTATGGTGGTCTTAAACATAACAACATGGACTTTGACACAATTAACATGTCAGTAAAAACTCTGTCAGGAAGAAGGATAATTTTTTATAAAGAGTTTCCTTTGGGAACAGATAGAGCTTTGTTCCACGTTACAGCCAAATCTGATTAAATAAATTCAGGTTATAGACTGCATCATGTATGATTTGCACCTTTTATATGGCATTAGAGATAAATAAGATTTATTGATAATAATGAAGGGAAACCATTCAAGAGTTGGTCATGGGCAGGGTTGTATTAGGCCTTTTTTTATAGCAGCAGGCAACTATTTACTGGACTGCCTTAAGAGGACTGTAACTTCACAATTTTTCCTTCTTCTTTGCTTTTAATATCCTAAAACCAAAGAAGGCTCTTTGGTTATCACTAGAGGAGGGGAGGGGGCGAGGAGAAGACTGAGCAAGAGCTTCAAATATTCACTGTATATAGTATCAAAGACATTTTGAAAACACCATCTGGACTTCATGAAGAGAGATAATACCATTCATCTCTTATTCTAACAAGAGAGTTAAGCCAAACGTCATCCCTTCCTACCAGTTACTGGAGTACAGTAACTTGTTGACCCAACGATCTAACCAGTTAAGGTATGACTTCTAACGCAGAGCTCCCTGGAAGCACAAAGCAATCGTAATTTGATTAGAGAAGGATAAATACATAAAACCTCACTATAAAGTGACAGGCTAGCCTGAAGTCAGGTAACCATGCTGCAGTAACATGCCGACAGGCTTAACCACAACACACATTAATTCTTCCAGTTCAGTTCACAACTGAAAGTAAACCAATACCCTTCACAAGGGAGCAAGTGACAACTTATAGACAGGAAGAAGGGCAAAGCGCAGTAGAGTTTTTTATTTTACGTTCAGAAGGGAATTCTATCCAGTGCTATGGGGCAACTTAGGTATTTGTAGAGTCTCACATCCTTGAAAAAATGATACGAGATGGGTAAAATACATTTAACAAAAACGAGGTGGTGAAACTGAGAAGAGCACTGTATAACAACAAATTCCTATTTACCTCACCTACCCATTCTGGGAAGACTTCTACTTGATCGACCTACACCTCCTAATAATTAAGAAATCTAATATTTAAGTACTGAACAACTTCTGAAGTTACAAATAAGAATCCAGCCTTCAGAGATCATTTTTTGCTTTTTCAGTATCCAGTGAATCCAATATTGTGTGAAAGCTTTTGGCCTTCTACAGAAACAAAAACTATTCAGGCAAACCCGCATTATCTCCGGATTGCCACAGCCTTTCCTTATTTGGCTAACGTTTTGAGATTCCAATCAGACTGCTATGAAGTTCAACATGCACAAAGCATCCATTTTGAGGAAACTTCACAGCCAGTTTCCCTTCCATTCCCCCCCTGCCCCAAGTGAAAGTTATCTCCCTCAGCACCAACCCCCCTCCCACATACCGACACCAGAACAAAGCAATATGGATTCGGGTATTTTTTACTGCTTTCCAACGCACGGAAGAAAAATGTTAAGAGCCCTGCTCCCCTTAAAGTTCATCTTTCACACTGCGGCAGAAGCCATCAGTAAAGAAAGCCAGCGGCCTGTTATTGATACGCGTTTCTATATTAGGAACAAAACACTGGTTTCCCTTAGAAACCGGAGAGAAATAGATGATCCGGCTCTCCACACGCCCGCCCGCACACACGAGCGGGGTTTAGTCGGCTCAGCGGCTGCGGAGACCGGGGAAGCAGGGAATTGCCACCGGGATCCCGGGCATGAGGCAGCCGGGGGACGCGCCGCCGAGGCCAGCCCACACCCCTCAGCTGCCGGCCCCCAACCCTCCGCCGGGGGGCACCTGTCCCCGGCCCCCCGACAGCACAGCGGGCCCGTTCTCCCCGTCCCTCCCGAGGGAGGCGCTGCGGACAGGGGAAGCGAGGCGAGCGGGGAAAGCGAAAGAGGGTCACCGGCACCTCCTCCCCGCCGAAGGAGAGGCCCAACCGCCCCCTTCCGACGCCCGGCCTGCGGGGAGGGGGCGCAGCCCACCGCCCCTCCAGCCCAGCCGGCCCGGGCCGCTCCCCTGCGGCCCCCTCCGGCCGGCCGGCCGCCCCGGAGCCTGACCCCGGTCGCCACCGCCTCCCGCCCCGCGCTCCCGGCCCCTCCCCGCCCCGACACCCCCCAGCGGAGGGGAGAGCAGCCGCCTCCGGCCCCTTCCTCCTCCACCTCCTCCCGGCGGGACACCTCGCCGGCCGGCCTCGCCCCCCCCTCCCCTGCCTGCCCAAACCCCGGTCCCGCCGCCGAGCTCGGCCAGGCCCCCCCAGCGGGCGGGAGCGGCTCCGCACCGACCTGGTGGAGCGCGGTGAGCCCGTCCACATTGGCGTAGTTGATGTCGGCGCCCCGCTCCAGCAGCCGCAGCACCTCCTCGGTGTCCCCGCTGGAGCAGGCGGCCAGGAAGACGGCGCCGTCGTCGAACTTCACCTTGGTCTTTTTGCGCTTGACTACGGGCGGCTCCAGGTCGGTCTCGGAGCCGATCCAGCGCTTCAGCTGCTCGTTCCGCTTCTGCTTGGCGTCCGCCATCTTCATACCCCGCTCCTGCCTGGCCCCCTTAGCTAACGCCGCACCGAGGATAGACTATATACCGCCAGTATCCCACAGCGCACCGCGGCCCGCACTCGCCCTCGCTCTCTCACCCACCCAGATGGAGGGCGCAGGGCGGGAGGGAACTGGGGGGCGGGGCGGCGGCGGCCTCGTTAGCATAACCCCGCGAGATTGCCGGGAGGCGGGGCGGGAGGCGCGGAGGGGGATCGCTGGGGAGGCGGGGCTGGCGCTACTGGGGCGGCGGCAGCCGTGGGCCGCCCGTGTTGTGGCTGGGGCGAGGCCGGCTCGGTTAGCTCATCCCGGGTCTGTGAGTTCAAGAGTTCAGCCTAAGGGTCACCGGCTTCCCCAGCCCCGCCGGGGCGGAAATCCCTGCGGTCGCAGGGGCAGAGCCGGACCCAGAGGCGTCCGACGGCGCGGCCCCGCACGGCGCCCGCTGCCTGCCCGGGCCTCGCCTCGGGGGGGGGGCGGGGCATCGGCCTGTCCCGCTGCAGCCTGGGTGCGCTGGCGAGGCCGACAGGTACACGTAGAAAGCGGTGAGGGCCTTGCTAGTGAAAGGGCCGTCACCGGAGGGTGACCAAGGATGTACTTCTCCAAAGCGAAGTGTGTGGGGAGAGGGAGCGGTATGGTTTCTTGGGGTGTCTGGTGCTGGCCTTAAACCCGAAAACCGAAGCCAGGCTTTAGGCATGCAGGTCTGTCCTGGTTTCAGCACTTAAACCACGATCCCAGGGGCTTCAGCGGCTGGAAGGATGCTGCTCCTCCACCTCTGCGGGGCAACTGAGTCAAAGGTGCTGCCTGACCCTGCCAGCCACCATGCAACACCACATGCAACACCACCAGCGCTTCTGCCTGCGTTGGCAAATGGGGCAAATGCAGCCCCTTGGAGGAAAAAGGGTGATTTACTGAGGATCCTTGGTTTTGGGAGGCGAGACGTGTCTGCGTCAGGGCAGCTTGCTGTATAAAAGCACCATCTCCCATTTGTCCTGACACTTCGGCATGGCAGTGGACAAATCCCTGTGCTCATTGTCCATTTTACTTGAAGTTCACTTCCATTACCTGGAAACCTGGAGTAGCACACCAGTCTTTTCTGCTGGGAGAAAACAAGGAGTTACAAAGCATACAGCATTTGAAGATACAAAGACTAAAATGTATTTGTTCAGAGTTGCAACTTCTAGGAAACAAGCTGTTTCCTAGCAGAAAATACAAAATAAGTATTTTGTTTTAAGTTGAATCATCTCTGGGGATAAAATGTGGTTTTAAACTTACTGGAAAAAGTTTTATTTGCAACTAATTATAGGAAACAAAGTATAGTATGAGAGGGCCATCAAACCTCACGCACTTGAAATTTTGCATGGTTTGTTCTTTTCTAATGATAATGTCTTCTTCTTACAGTGGGCAGCCTACTCAGGCTTCATATTTCCATTTTTATTGATAAAAATGTCACCAGCATTTTGCAAGAAGGAGTAGTTGTTAGGTACCAGCAGCAATGCCTTGTTCTTATGTCTTTCAGTACAGATTTTCATCCTGAGGTATTTGCGTAGTATCCATCAGATTTACTAATACAGCAATGCATGATATACAATGCACTGACAATTTGCAGGCAATGTGATTATGAATAAAAGATGACATCTTGTACTCAAGATGGAAGATTGGCCAGAGAAAGATTTGCAGGCCAAGTACGTGGATGAACAATTACCTGGCACCTAATTTATACCTTCCCATTGACAGCCTGTGTGACTACCCAGAAGTACAGTTTAGGCTCCTGGTTTGAAAATATGGCTGACTCTGCGTAATGCACTTCAGAAACAGTCTTTGCAGTGTTTATTACTCACACGACTGAGCTGTGCTTTGGCATAGCGCTGGTACCATCAGCCCAGTATGGACAGTTACCAGCCAGGAGCTTGGCTTCACCGGCTGACTCACATCTAAGGAGGGCATTTGTGCAGGCTTCAGCTGCCTGCTGTGGCCTTGTCCTCGTGGGCAAAGTTCACTGGGGACAGACTCAACGGACTGCCATTTCCTAAGGTAACAGAAGATAAAAGCTGAGTCCTCCTTCCTCAGATGTCTCTGGTATTTCACATGTACCCTGCCCAACATGCTGCTTCTCTCCTTCTCTCCCCTAGTTAGCTGACTGTAAATTTGATTCTTGAAAGAAACCACACAGCTGAAGAATGTAATACACCGATTTCAGCAAACAGTATTTAAATCAATTCCTTTATTAGCAGCAAAGTAATTCTAGGCAAATTGATAGGCACTTACTCAAAATGCACTCTCTTGGGAGTCTCATTGTTGTGGAGCATGTTTTTTAGGTTTCCATCAGAGCTCCAGTCCCTTCTCCTTGACCTCATTCCTCCAGCTCAGCTTTTTCTTTCTGGTCATAGATCCTCCTTCAACTTCTGCAGCTGACTCTCCTTGGCTTGTTAGCAAAATGCAGAGGTTCTACAGCTCAGAAAGGATGCCCCTTCCTGTTCTTAAATGTCATACAGTCTGGTTTTAAAGACCAGATCTAATATTTTCCTTTTGTTCCTTTCTCCAGGGCATTTTTCACTGATTCAGCTCCAGCTTTTCTGAGAACTTCAGCAAACATCTTTCCTTACACTGCAGCTATTTGTATGTTCCACATTCCTGACTTCTATTTTTCCTTGACTTTTTCATTTTTGGAGGTTGCACCTCATTTGGGAGTTACATTATGTTTGAGTTATATATGTTTATATACACACACACACACACACACATATATATATATAAAGCACCTATCACCATATCGATAAACATTCTTTGGAACCACTCTTGACAGAGGTAAGAACAGGAGTCAGTCTGTCAGTACCTCAGCACTTCCGTTTCCAAAGAATTTTAAAAAAAAAAAAAAAAAAGCCACAAGACTGCTGCCAGCCTGCCTGGCTGGTGTTTAATACTGCTACTCCATCAGTGTTGGAGGGAGAGCTATTGTGAATAGCAACGGTTTGCACTGTGACTTCTCCAACTGTGCTGCAGAACAGTGCAGGTGTTGCAAAAGGGCAGTGGGACGTAAGTTATGCTTTTTACAGACTTCACAGCCAACGTATAATTCGTTTGTGCAGCCAGCTGAAATTTAGATATTCCATATATACGGAATATATATGCCTTTCCCAGATAGCTGTGTGCTCTGCAGTAAATTATATGTGGTCCTTGAATGTGATTAGCAAAGCATATGGTCTTCCTTAACCAAAAGCAGAGCTATCATTCATGTAAACTGGTTAATCTCTGTGATTGTTCACATTTTCTGTATTCAACAAAATTCTGAACAAAAAGGGAATAATGATAAAAGTAACTTACAATTTTTTTTAATTTTCTGTATTATACAGAATTTTCCTGTCTCATATCTCACATAAAAGTCTTTAACTTCAATAGTGAAGTCATACTGGGCCATATTTTTTAACCCCATCTTACCAGTGGCATGTAATTCAGTTTCATTGTAAGATCAGTGTAGCTGAAAGGAGATGGGACCATCTACAGCTTCTAATTCAGTACTAATTGAGATGAACGTATACAATTACCAATTATATTTGCTGCAGAAATCTGATGTTCTCCAATAATCTACCTAAGCATGGAGGGTGAAATTCATGTGTGCAGAGGGTTAGACTAAACCCTGTATACTGAGGCAGTCTTTGAAGACCATGTTGAAAGTGGGTATAAAATTCATCCTAAACCAGTCATTACTGGAAGAGAATATCACAAGATCGAATTAGATAACTGCATAAGTGTGCATGTGTATTTACAATAATAATAGTATGCTAACAAGAGACACATCATTTTAGGTACCTGATGTATGCAACTTAAGGACACAGTAAGTAAACCCAGTTTTATCAGGTTGTTTTGATGTATTTCTACCAGACTACCCAACACACTAGGTGTGCTGTAAAATTCTTTGTTTGCATGTGTATACACAGCACTAAAAGTGATTAAATATTTAATTTTCCACATACAAATACTAGCGCTAGAACTGCTTTTCTCTAAAAATTACCATATAAAGATTTGCAGAGATAGCATCTATGCGTATATATATTCAGTTAATTTAATGGCAAGCTTCAAGCGATCAATAAAATGATTTAGCAATGAGATGGTTATCAGCGTGCTTTCTGTTTTTCCATTTTTTCTTAAAAGTATTACAACCATCGTTCAAAGCTATTCATGCAGGCTTCTGGACCACAGAAGTACACAGATGAAGCTTTTGCAC
Source organism: Falco biarmicus (assembly GCF_023638135.1). NCBI lineage: Eukaryota > Metazoa > Chordata > Aves > Falconiformes > Falconidae > Falco > Falco biarmicus. The sequence continues at coordinate 31,140,689 of NC_079292.1, read as the reverse complement.
TACCCAAAATAGGCAGCGTCTGGGATGTAGAATTTTTGTTCTGACCTCCTAAGGATAATTGTCTTGTCTTTCATCTTGAACAGCAACAGACACAGTGTGGCTTCTAAAAATTTTATTGTAATGTTTTTCTCTTCCCAGTGAAGAAAACTAATATATCACAGTTAATTTCATCAACTACAGCTCTGAGAAAAATGGATAATTTGAAGAGATAGTGACAAATACTGTATATATTGACACAAACTTTCTGATAAATCTTCCAGATTTTTATAAAGAACCATGGTTTCTAAAAGGAGAGATGGGATATAACAGCTTTTTTCAATATGAAAAGGCCATGACAGAGATACTTATAAGAATAAAGCATTTCTTTCAATTTTGTTTGATAATCATAGTCCTTTCTATTTTTAAATCTGGTGTATTCTCTACTCTGATTGTATGACAAACCCACACAAGTAACAGTGAGAATTCTGGTACATTCCTTATCCAGAAAGAAGATGTAAGAAGAGTATGCACAGTGCTATCAAACTTTTAAAGTAATTTATGTAAGAAGCAGACTTCTTGCTCTTTGATTTTGTCAGTTTTGGGTAAGATTCTTACACAGAAACCTTGCATTTCAAGGTGGGTTACTTTTTGACGCTGCATAATCCTGAGTCACCAAAATCAAACCCAAAACTACCATAGCAACCAGGGCACATATTTATGAACTATGCAGTTCTGAATCAGATTTGCAATGGTGCATTCTCCCAGCATCTTTCATGAGCTTTATACAGATTGCTGTCTCCATATTCTTGGATGGCAATGCAAGCTAACATTTAAACTTGATGCACATAGAGATGCTGTCACATAACCCATCTGTTAAACCAGCATTCGGTCTACTGACGATTGCAACAGTGCATGGGTTAAGTTAAAAATAGTTGTCTTGGCTAGTAAGAAGTAGCACCATGTCCTTTAGAAACAGGGAAATACACTTCTCTATAAAATTGACTTTATAAAACTGTTCTTATTTTCAATTAAATTTAAGTTTTGCCTAGTCACTTCATGAAAAAACAGAACTGAGCTGTGTGTTGTGTAATAGAAATACAGGTGCTGTATTTCTATTCAGTCTCTGCAGTCCTGGGAATGCTGCATGCAGATGGGATGCTGGATGTAGACAGGGTGTTAGACACTCTGCTGTGACAGCTGTCCATTTTGGCCTCTTGCTGTTGAGAACAAGTATCTTTGCTTTATTCTTATGTCCAAAAGGCCACATAATCTTACAGTAGCTTTTATGAACCTCTATTAAGCATTTCTGCAGGCAAAGTCTTTCTTTTGCACTATCGTGTGTGGCACAAGTCAAGGAGCATACTGTTGAAATGCATGATTTAAATACTGAGGGGGAAGGGAATGACCTGTCACTCTGAAATGCATGCAAGATGTTCCCTGTGAGCTGCATTCTGAACATATCACAGCTGAGAAACATACTTCCAGGGCTGCAGGAGGACGATTTGGACAGAGAAATTAAAGACATCCTGTTGTAGCTTCTCAATCACAGTGCAAATACACATACGCTCAAGGGTTTTTGACAACCATGACACTTGGATTTCTGCCTTTCTGCTACTAGAAGGTGTATGAATTTCATTTTCAAATATTTGTTTTGGTATATGAAAGTGTCCTTTCTCTAACTTGGAGTTTAAAAATACTAATATCTGTGTGGCTGAACAATTGGTTTGGCTTGGATTTGGGGCATCTAAGAGTATGCCCTGCTGCTCACATCTCTCAGGCTGTATTTTCATGACCCAGCAGAGCATGTGACATAACTGCGCGCTCATGTCATGTTCAGTCTTAGCAATGTAATAAGTAACACACCTATATCACTGACAGAAATAACGTTATCCTTTAGCCTATTTGGACAGTCATTAAAAGGAAAACCAAGTGGTTGTTTCGTGTTTTGTTTTGTTTTGTTTTGTTTTGTTTTTAAACAGAACTAGGTGATAGAGTATAGCAATGCTGATTTATAAGAACATAAAGGCCTGTTTCCCTGAATACAACAGAAACAAGCAACTGAAAGCAGTTTCCTTGCTCAGAAGTCACTTTTTCTAGTAGTCCGGTGTCCTAGTAAATGCTTCCACTATTGCTTTTCTATCCTCTGTATTTGTTACTATCCCTGTGCTTGTAACAGAAAGTTGCTTCTTCTGTAGGTGACGCCTCAGGCTACAGCTTAACTGATCAGACTTCATCCCAAACCATCAAGTGACTCCTTTGGCAGCCTCCTATTGTTCCTTAGCACAAGGCCATAAAAAAATTGAATTGCTTCATCCTGTCAGTTCAAAAGAAGAGTGACTTAATTGAGACAATTAATCTGAGGCAACATTAATCTGCAGCAGCCGCTAATGTAACACTAAGGTACTCCAGAAGCTTTAATGTCTGTATCATGAATGCGCGGAGGTGTACACTTTAGAATCTTTTTAAATGGCTTCTGGTTTTACAGGCTTATAACTTTAAACCCTCATCTGATGAAATCACATCTCCTAACTATTCCTAACCATTCCTGAAGTGGCTTGCTGGCCTGCAACTCTCCCATTCAGTCATCATGAGAACTCAAAAGGCCTTATTGAGAAGGGACCCGTAAAAATCCTTTTCCTTTAGCAGATGCTTAAAGTAACTCAAAACCAGCTTCTTCACAACAAAGCATTATTTAGTCGTGGAGCGTGAGATGAGGAAAAGGCCGTAACCTCTAGATTTTAGCCAATCTTTTTTTCTTCCCCTAAACATTTTGGATTTATGACACAGCCTTCTCTTTGCCTGAGAGAAAGGCATCTCTTCCAGCATTTTCTCAGAGACCTAGACTGAGGTTTCACTAGATAACAGAAACATTCAGGCAGGTTACTGCCATGGAAAGGGCCAGTCCTCCTTACTTGTACCGCCCATTCCTTACCCCTGGATGTACAGACCCCATTCTCAACCTTTCTCCAGGCTTTGGTGTTCATTTGACGCCTGAGTGAGTTGCATATACTGGCAGACTATTTATTTACTTCTTGGCTTGGCTAGTTTTCTGCTGGTCTAGCAAACTGAGCAGACTCATCAAAGGGTGACAGGAAGCTTCCAAAAGAGATGGGAGTGTATGGCCAGGCCTGAGGAAGGACAGTCACTCTCCTCTGAAGCAGAGAGGCATTATGTATGCTCCACCATCACATGAAATCTCACTCATAGGTCTAGCTGTGACCATTAGGTCATTATTTTTGTTCTCTGGGAAGGTTTCTTTAGTGGTGTGGTGTCCTTTGGACCTGGATTCTGGCTTGTGGAAAATAGATCTGCTAACTACAGTAACACGAGTGAACACTGCCAAGTTAATTCTCCACGCTCCTTTCCCTAACTACCATTTCATCTTCTCTGTGGAGTTCTTTATCTGTCTTCATTTCAGTTTTTGTTTGTTTTCACGCGGCAGCTAGCAAACAGGATTCTGTGCGAACACAGTAGTGAGTGGAGAGCTAGATCATTTTCATATTAAATAATAAACATGACTTTCTCATGCTTGGCAGTCTTCATTTTAAAAAGCAATAATCCTGAGAGGAAATATTTAGCACATACTGAGTCCTAGGAGCACAGCAAAAGCAGCATGAAGCAAGCCAGGACCCCAACTGAAACTCACACCCCAGCCACAACCAGGCCATGCTGACGTTCCTCTCCCATGTCCCTTCCTTCTAGGCATGTTTGGGTCGGGGTCCCTTCCCTGAGTTCAACACTGGTATAGCTACTTCCTTTATGATTATGAAACAGTCAGGAGATACTTTTACATCAAGCACTAACTGTGATCTAAAACACTGATTTTGCTGAGATCAGACACTTGGCTCCAGGTTACATTAAACATTCCTTGATTTCTATTTTTATTTATGTGCATTTTGTTGCTCTCTCCCTCTAATGAAACTAGTTCAAGAAAGCAAAGACTGGTCCTAGAATAGTTCTATATTACACTTATTTTAAGATAAATATGTGGATGGATGGATGGATGGATAGATAGACAGATAGATAGATAGGAAGATGTGCAATTACTTTATTTCAACTAGACTAATAACAGTAAAATTAACTGTTTACTTGTGTATATTATAGTTTAAATATACAAATTTAAAATGGAATTGTTTGGATTATTTTGATTATTAACATTTTGATTACTTAGGACTGTGGGTTGATAAGTAGAATAACCAATAGGAACTTGGAACATTTCTGGCTCTGCATCTAAATCTTGATTTTTACCATGGATTAAATAACTCAAAATTCTTGATTTTGCATTTCTGGCCTTGGTTTGTATTTAAACCTTGAGAACTGAGTAAAGAATTTTGATCACATAAATTAGAATATTTCTTCTCCCAGCGTTCACTATTTGAGCTTTAAAAGATTTAAATTAAAGCCTTAATATTAAGGTATAAAAGACTACTGGAGATACAGCACCCAATGCTGCAGCTTCTTTTGTAATGGGAATTTTGACTGAGCAAGGAGTGCTCTGAAAAAAACCACAAACACTCCTGTGTTAGAAAACACTAAAGTGATTTCTGTGCTAAAATGTCTGTGTTAACAGTTCTTTGGGCTCCTATATTTAAAAAACTTAGGTTTTGCATAAATTTGAAATTGTGCATAATATTAAAACATGTTCTTGATAAAATTTCAGTGTTACTCCCAGGAAAATAAATGGGAAATTATTACTTCAAAAGGAGAAGGATCTGGCCCTACTCTCATCACTTTGCATTTAGATGAGCTTGGAGAAGAGGCCTAACTACTATAGAACAGGAAACAGTGTAAAAACATATCTTCTTTCGGGGGGGTGGGGGTGGGTGGGTGTGGCGACGGGCAATGGAATATTCCGTACTTAAAATTCAAAGTCTATGTCACTCCTTTTCTGCATTGTGTATCTCAGAAGACCCTTATGTTCAAAGAGACACTAGGCAGGTCCCTGCAGAAAACAGGAATATCCTGCAACCATATCCTGCATACAGTCACCATCGTATAACACTCACGCTTCCCTGGAGCAGAAATAGGCACAAAGGAAAACACGTTTCTTAATATTTTATACCCAAAATATATGCAGTAGTTTTAATGAGAGTTTCTTCTACAAGTATAATAATTGTATAGGCGATACATACATAGGTGACACATACATTAGACACTTGCTCTGTCTAGGGAATGTCTAAATGCATTAATTTATTTTTATTTCAAACAGTCAAGGTTTGATTTAGGAAATCCTACTTGTTTTAATGAGTTTGTATTAGTTCCCAGTAATATCCCACTGAATCCCACTGGAGTTACTTTGGCAAGTAAATGATTTCCAGTATAAGTTCCAAAATCTGAAATTTAATTACGTGCTAACTTATGATGGGGTTATACAACGCACAGACAATTTGCAGCCTGACTATTTATTCAGGTTAAACACATTATAGCAGATCTGGAATTGCATTCCCCTGTTATATAACGTTCCCACAGATTCACACTTTAGCTTTAGTAAGGAGATGAGGATCAGGCCTCAAAGAAGCAATTACCCCACGCAGTCCTCATATGTAGAGAGATAAAGGTAAATATAACATAAAGCATGTCATTTGCCCATACAGTGTTAAATGAGCTCCATACCATAATCAAAACATATTTAAACAAAACCAGGCAGTTACCTAGAAACAAAAGCACAGAAGTCTCTATCACATGCCTGAAAGTGTTTATGGTCTGATCCTTCCACTGTTGCTCACGTTGTACAGCACTTACAAGCAGTCCCATTGAGGTATTAAGGTATTAGAGACAATCTGGAAGTTAATAAATGCTTCATTTGCTTTTAAAACTGCCATAAAACCAGCACCATTTAGATTCACAATTAAAACTGTGCTTTAATCATTCCAGTGCACAGTGGCTTTGTTAGGTTTGTGTTTCCTGGCTTGGGTACAAGCTAAGCAAGCACAGAGCTCAGTCTAAGCTGCAAAATTCTGGTACTCTAAATTAAATCTAGCTTAATTTAGTTTACACTTCAGCTTTATGCAGCTCTGAGTACACTACTACCAGTAGCCAAGCTAGTTTTAAGGTATCTCAAGCACATCTTTCTAGCATCTTTTGTTTCTGTTGATGTTTCGTTTGCTGGCATCTAAGTTACACAGGATCAAATAATCAGCTGGTACTAGCTACACTGGATAAAGCCTGAACTTCAAATTTTGGTTCTTTAAGTATAAAATTTGGGTTTCACTTATATAAATATATATTTTGAGAAAGTCCAGACTAACTCTATTGAAACAAATAGAAACACTAGAATTTGGTTGAAACCCAAATGTAATGAAATACAGTTGCTATGCTTCACCTGAATGGCATGGTGAACATGGGTAATGTTCTCAGGTAAGCTAAAACCAGCTTTTAGAAAGTTCAGTAGAAATCTTTCTGCCTTGGTCCCTTCAGACCCCATGGTATTTTTCTGTCTACCTGTGTGTTATGAGGGATGCTGCTCAACATCTGGGCAAACATTTGAGACATCTACACTGTCTGTCTCTATTCAGTATTTAAATGTACTCTGTACCCTAAAAGTTAGTATAGGTTTACACAGAATGTCTAACTGAGCAAGTATAGACAGAGATGGATTCAGTTTGTCTGCTGCATATCTTGTCTGGAAATAAAAGAGCTCTTCCTTTCAGGTAATGTAAGTGTACAGCTCTTAGGCCAAAGCTAGCTTGTTTCTGCCCAGCTTGGAGCACTAGCGAAACAAGCTGCTGTCTGTCTGCACCTGTCTGCGTAGACTGTTATGACGGGACATGGGTGTTGCAAGCCTCACAGTGAGGCCCTGGGCTGGAGTCTGGGTGGAGGCAGGAGCCAGGTGATGTAATTAAGACAATCTGAAATCAAGAACCAGAAACATATAATACTCATTAGCCTAACAGAGCAAGGCAAGCATATGGATGGAGGTAGGGTTTGGCACCCAGAAGCTGGGGGGCCTGCACACACCTTGACAAGAGTGTAGCTAAACTTCAGATGGAGCCAGGAAACCAGGAAGCGCAATCCATGAGGTGGGTCCAGGAGAAGGAGAAGACAGAGCAGCATCAAAGACAGGTGGCTTGGGCCAGAGCTACAACTGAACGGGTGGCAGATGCGAGCTGGATCCCAAATGGTTAAGCCAAAGACAACAACAGAGACCAGGCCTAGAGGCAAGGCAGAGAACAGGGTTCAAGCCATCGTACTTGTTCTTAGGACATCTTCTGTGCACACCCTATCTACCAACATCTAATGACATCTGTCTGCTGGCTATAACACCACTTTTGGATGCTGGGTCCCCTTCCTGAGGGCACAGCACCCAGTGACTGGCTGCATGAGGGCAGAGTCATCTTCCTTGGCTAGTCACTGCATAGTCATACCTAGAAGGGACTTCATTTATTGATTTTAATGAAATTAGAGCAGGAGTGTAAAGAAATCTGTGGAACATTTGTTTCCACACAATATTAATTAATATAATGAGGTGCAATCATGTAATCAGTCCCATTAAAACCTATAAGGCCTAGTAGGTATGCATATGCTTAGATGTACACTTATTAAGTAAGCGTATACTTATTAAGGCCTCTACTTCAGTATAAGCAGGAGCCTTAATTTTTAAGGGGATGAAAGGATGTAATAAACAGTGGAACTGGGCATTTCAGTACCTGTAGGGCTGAAGGTGGTGCAAGAAGATGGGTTAGCTCCCTGGCATGTGTGTCAGTCATTATAATAAAACATTTTGCCGCAGAGGTGTGTACATCTTTGCGCAGTGCCTATGAAATTACTGCCAGGAGATTAATTACAATATTTATATTAATCTAACCAAAGATACATAGCAACAATTATGTCTGTAGCACCCATTACTCTTGTGCAGTGCAACAGAACTGAATGTGACTCTTTTTCCCTTGGTGTATCAGCTTCTAGCTGGAAAGCTGTGAAGCTTACATATATAAGCTGGGCTTCTGCCAAAGTGCCATTTGACACTATGCCAGCTTTTGGTCCTTCAAAAACAAAAAGCTTTTGGCCTTTGCCATTTAGGCAGTGCAGCAGTTCATCCCCAGCTTACCTTTAGACTTATAAACTATTAGTAAGACTCATTACTGTCAGCAGTGAGATGGGTTTTTAAGGATGGGGTGTTCTCACCTAACTGTAATTGTACATGAGAAAGCCAAAATAAAAGAAACTAGTCTGCATGCTGAGTCATCCGCATTTGCTTGTTTCTGTCAGATACCTTCCTCAAGAACTGTCTTCTTCCAGTGACATGCATAAGATTGTAAAATGCACTTGCAGTAACTCATCTTCTGGATTTGTTGACCGTGATCGTTGTTTATCCCAGGATGAAAAAAGAAGAGCAACAATTTCAAATAATTTCCATATTTTTTTCCACGTTAAATAAGGAAATAAAACAGGTAATGTCATATCTTATGTTACATTTAGGATATGTATCCAAAGCAAATGTGAGGTTTCCAGTGCTCTGTGTTTTCCAGTGCTCTGTGTTTTTTCAGATGACTTTATCATGTCTCAGTAAACAGATTGTAATCATGTATTATTCTTGCTCTAGCTGGAAGTTTTGGCAGGTCTTTTCTTTTTGAAGCAGGTGCTCTCTTGTTTGCTGTTTATCAAATACTTCTAAAAGAGGAAAATTTTCTAAAGCTTTAGGATTATTTTCCTCTGGTTCTACAATGTAAAATTCTATTGCATCAGATTTAAGAATCACATGGGTTTGTCATGAAATAACCATGTTTATTTCCAGTTCCATGCCATACAAAAATAATTGAATTTCCATTATTTTTTATGCATTAAAATGCATTAAGTCACTATTTTAATGAAGTGTTACATTGTAGAGGTCTTAGTTCTATTGACAGTAGGCTTGATTCTCTGTTGCTATGTGTTAGTGTTTCCACATTCTTGAGTTCAGTCTTCAAAGTTCGGTGATCAGAGTTGCCCTCCAGAAACATCTTTCTCTTTTCAGTGACTATGGAGTCCAAGGAGACTGCATTCCTCAGATGGGTGCCTGAAGCCAGGCAGCACTAATATGCCCCACTGCATATTTAAACCAACAAAATGCAAGTGCAAAGTGGAATGAAAGGACTGGGCTTCTGGTGGCATAATTTTAAACATTCCCAGTACATTTTTCTTGCACACCTGTAACTGGCTGGATAGTAAATCAAAGCATTTCAATTAAATAGCCTGCGAAGAATCTTATTGACTATATGCAACTGATATGAGCAAAGGAAGCAGAACCCAAAGACTCACCTTGCAGAGAACCACCTGTAAGAGGTAATCATTATTTACAACTTTAGCTACAGCTCTTGGATTTCCACAACTTTCACTGTTGACCCCATGTGTTGTAGGTCTGTTTTGGAAATCTGTGTTGATACAGAACCTGATTCTCCGTTCAATACTCAGTAGACAGCTGTATGCTACCATACGCTACACATCTACATCAACAAGTAATTAAATGCAATAGAAGCAGATGAGTAGCTGGAAGTGGCTGGTACTGAGTCCTACATTTATATTCTATATGTATGGGCATCTTACCTGAGAACAGATTTACTGTGATGCTTGAACTGTTCCTAGTTTTATATTATGGGTAGTGCCTACCATACATGTAGTTCAAAATCCTTCTGCCCTAATTAGGCTTGGAGCTTGGGGTGCAGTAGATACACTTTTGGTCTGAAAGTTGCAGTTTCATTTCACCCAGAAAGAGTATCTTTTGTATGCACCAAACCCACTCTGCAAACCAAGCCAACATGCAGTGTGTGGGGATGATCAGAGGATTCACTTCCAAACCTCACTACTGTTCTGAACAACAATGCTGCTGGAGGTGCAGCTTCTAGATACTGCAGACGGCTTACTGAGACTGTTCCTGCTCCACTGTAATTCAATGAGCAAATCCTCAGCAGGTTCAGGACCACTGCCTTTAACTAAAATGCACAAAATATTACCCTGCTGTTTCAGCACTGCTAAAGTTTGTGTTTAGAACAATGGAAAACAACTGGAGAATTGCGGTTTTCCCACTTTATTTTGTTATGTGACACTCATTTGCGTATATGTAGCGCATACAAACCAGGGATCCAGGGTCTTGCATGCAAGAAGAATTCACTTTCAAAGAACTGAAAATAGATGCTTGTTTTCATTTTTTAGAAGCAAGTCAGTCATTACAGAAGTTACTGTGAATATGTGAATGACAATAATCCAAAACCTTGTATTTCATTAAATATGCTAATAAATCACCCTTAGTCTTCTTATATTTGTAGTGTTTCAGTGTTGCTGCTGTCCCAAGACATGAACTTTTCAGTCTGACAATGAGACCATTTAATCTCCAGTTCACTTTAAATAGACTCTTCCAGCTCAGAACAGAGGTCTGGCAACAAAATTATATGTTAATGCCATAGTGATGAATGATTGAAAAGAGGTTATTTAACTTGGCTACTAATAACAGTTATTTTCACTTACATTTAAAATTTTAATGTAAAAATTAAAAACACCTGGTCCTTATGCAGCCTCTGTAATGTTTGATGACTGCTTTATGAAAGCTATCATGTCTATTAAATCCTTGGGAAGAGGGTCAAAAATTCAGGTTAAAAATCTATTATCTCAAAAGCTCTGTTTTTACCAAAAAAGTTGAATTTACCAAGAACTTCTAAAGAAGAGAAACAAAAGTAAAATCAAAGACACAGAAAAGAAGGTTAATTTTAAAATAATTTCAGTTAGTAGTACAGAACATGTAAAATTTCTGAGGTTTTAGAAAATCAGGTGTAAACTAAGATAACCCAGACTGGCAAAATTTATTTGGAAACAGCATTCATATAAGGAGTATAATTTGAGGAGTGTTCAGAAGCACTGGGGATGCTGTAAGATGAATCACAGTCTAGTTTGTTATACCACATTTTCTGATATGAGTAATAGCCTTTTGTCCTAAATCTGTTAAAATACTAATACTATAGTAACTGGCAGTAGAGGAAGATCCTGCATTAGACTATAGTACATGGAGGTGCCTGCTCACTGCAGAGATTTGGGTGTTTCTCTTTATAAAGAGCTAGAGAAGTATTTTTGGTGTCTCTGGTATAACAAAGTCTTTCCAGTTTTCCAAAGATGAGTTGTATTTCAGAGAGGTCTGTTAAGGAAAAAGTCCTTGGGCAAGAAACAATTACTTACAAGAAATACTGCTGAGGAGGTATTATATATGCCTTTAGTGCAGAGAAGCCTCAGTTGCTTCCATGGTGTTGTGGTGATAGTGACTCAAAATGTTTCAGCAATTGCTGTTCCGTAATAAGCAGAGATGAAGAATAATTTTATTTTATTTTTTTTTTTTTAAAAAAAAAGGCCATTATTTGAGCTGGCTGCCACAGATTTAAGTTTTAGCAGCTATTCCATATGGGTTTGTGGATTAAGCCTGTCTTTATTGAATGATGAAAAATAAAATTAGAGAAGGTTACAAAGATTTCTATTATGTTGGTATGCCTTCACTAATAATTAGTGTGGAATCTGTGTTTGCCCTGGTAACCAGTCACAATCACTCTTCCAGCTCTCTGATGTCTCTGATCAGCCCTCTGATGCCTTCCAGCCCGGCCACTGTTGAATGGGGACATGAGATATACTTTGCCTTTCTCTGTTTCATAAGCCAGCCCTTTGGCACCCAGGCATTCAGGTGAAAGGCAGGGAAAAAATTCTCTCTGAGTTGCACTGTTGAAGGAGATCCTTAAGGCTGATCCTGAGTAGTAGCTATATAAAATGAGATATGAAGACAGGTTTCCTGATAGATGGAATTAATGTACCAGAGTCTGTAGGCTTTAGACTGAAAACAGTAGAAGCAAAAAGATATCTTGTCAATTTGATTGTCAGCAGCCTGATTGTATATATAACTATAGTTTCTATGGTACAGTGATGAGTAAAGATTGGCATATTTTACAAGGTGTCAGAATAATGATGAAGACTGCTAACATTCAGGAAATCTGATGTGGCTACTATTAAATGTAGGTAGGCAAGGTCTATCCACCATGATTTTACCAGTAGAACTACCTCTGGTTTGGCATTTACTTCCATGTTGCAATGCGAAGTCTGGTTGGTAAAATCTCAGATGTTTGCTGATTAAATAAAACTAGCTATTCCCTTTTGATCCTTCTCCATTAGAGCATGCTGGATGCAGCATTATCCAAAGGGAGAGCAGTCCTTCATTTACGATGCCTATGCTCCTACAGCTAGGACCATTCATGTTATTGACTTGAGCTCCACGGCCCAAAGTCACAGCAGTTACATCTCAGAGCCTCCTTTCCCTCCATTATCATTCCCAATGTGTTTTTTAAATGCCTCTTTCCCAGTACTTCCACCTCTAAAGCATAAAGTATGACTTAGTGCAGATCTAAAGAAAAAAATGCCATTCAAAGTCTAGCTCCTCCACTTTCTCAGGAAAGAAGCCCTGAACTTCCTCAGCCCACGTGGAGAAGAATCAGTGGTAAGCTTGGCTGCAGGACAACCCCAGGAATAATGATGAAACTCTGGCAGAATTATCACCCTGAAATATCCCATAGCACAGATCCTTGATCCATTTCACTTTATTCCACTGACCCTTTGACACCCTGACAAGCCAAGTATCAGTCAGAATAACAAGTACAGTCAGTTATCTCATCACTGTTGCCATCCAGCTGTCCATTGGTCACGTCCTTCATGTATTCATTATACTTGGATTTGCGGAACTGTCCTGAATGAACCATCTAAAGCAGATTAAATACTTCTAAGAATATCCTTATGGAAAACTTTAAAAAGTTTTTTCATTTATGGTTTTCTCCTTGCTCATCAGATACTTCTCAGTATCCTTCCTGTGCTGTACTTGAAAAGGAAGTATAGTAACTTCACCAGAAGAAAGAAGAAATAGAAAAAAGGAGGACCTGATCTCTTGGTCAGAAGTATGTGCAAGCTAAGTAGTGAAGGGAGTATCTTCTCAAGAGAAGGCAGAACCAGAAGGTGGTTCAGGAAGCCTACAAGATGTTTGCAGCACTTCAAATACCAAAATAATGTATTGAAAAGCATTAGGACTCAGAAGAACCCAAAACTTAGTTGCCAGGAGCTACTGTACTGTATGGCTGGTGTGATCTGGGTTACAGTGATCTTCTACCACATGGTAACATATTATGGCCAAACCAGGTCTTTTCACTTGACCACAGTGTACACTAAGGGGAATGACATTCTCATCTGTGATTCATGTAAGAATGGTCAGTACCTTGAATCTTCTTTGTTCATGCCTTAAATCTTTATAGAAATGTCTCCATTTGCTATGATTTCTTACGTAGATGATGATTTACTTTGGCTGACATATTCATTTAAAATCAGCAGTTCATTTAAAGTCTATACACAAGCCAACTACAATGACAGAAATTAGCACAAAGCAGATATTCCTCTGATTCTGACATACCATCAAAACATGGCCTTAAGGCTTCCTTCAGGTGAACATTTCCACAGTTGGCTCTGATAATTGCCTTTGTGTCTTGCAGTTCAAAATCAGCAGAGATATTTCTGTCCCTACCCCCTTTTTCTGGTAACATTTTTCTTCTTGTTTTACAAATATTCTGTAAAATGCAACATTCAAATATCATAATAAAAATATTTTGACTTACTTAGACACAGTCTAATTATGAGGCATTTCCAGCATCAGTCTACATATACACATTAAACAGTCATTTTGCATGGCAATGCAGAATGTTCAAGCGATGCTCACATCTGCCTTTGCATCCCAGGGGCTCCATGACGAATAGGAAAAATAGGTGGTTCCTCAGGAAGCTGTTGGTCTGGCAACAATATCAGTGTGAATGTGCTTGTCTAGGAAGATGTCCTCTCTTAGGACTTTCAAAAAGCTTAAAAAGAATCCATCTAAGAATATCCTTATGGATCTACCCAACCAGTCATGTTCACAGTAATGATATGTCCCCAACGATCCTATAACATTTTCACAACCCTGGCAAATTACCTCTTTTTATATCATTGGCAAAGTAGAGAGGAGACTGTGTGTGGCAAATTCGTGATGTTACTTCCCTATAAAGCACAGTTTGGGAGGCAAATTGCATTCTGTTCCTCTGATACTTTCCCGATATTGCCAATGGTCACAATACCATGCAGACCTGGTAGCTTTGCAGTCTTGGATGAAATGCCTTAGATCTTCCAGCATCCCTGTAGTTGCTGGAAAACCAATTATTAGTCTTCAGCACTGTCTCATCCGTTTTTCCTCCATCAAAGCTCTTGTCACTCAGTGGATGCCAAGCTGGAGGGATGGGACTGAACTGTCCAAGAGAGTTGTCTTCCATAGCCTCTCCCCTCCTGGTGACTGTCACAGCCTATACGACACTTCAGCCCCACTTCCCGTTGTTCTGCAATCCCTGTGGCTTTAACTTACCAAGTGTAGGTGTTATTTAAATGCCAGTAACATTCAGAAGCTGATTTACTGTCCACTCCAGTTATTCTCACTGCTTTACAACCAGTCATTTTGGTAATTGTTGAAATTCTGCTAATAATAATAAAAAAAAACCCAAACAACACCCCTGATATTCTGTCTCCAATACCAAAACACCTGTTGACCTGCATACCACCTGTATTTCCATGCAAATTAATGAAGAGAATGAACCATGACAGGAAGAAGAATATGGATCTTTCAGAAGAAATGCAAAATAAAAGACAGGAAAAGAGAAGTTTAGAGGAAGCGTCAGCTGCTCTGTAAGACCTTTTTTCCATAAGTCCCATCACAAAACTAAAAAAGATACTTTGGGGCAGTACCATAACAGGCAGTGTGGTGCAGGATGCTGGGGCATGTCACCCTGCAGAGTTCCCCGGGGAAGGCCACCACAGGCGCAGGAGCTGGCTCTTCACCCCATCTATCCAAACTGCAGTGCTGGCAGCTGCCTGCCAGAAGTAACCCCGGCAGGTAAACATCCTTGAGATGACATGACCCCAAGTATTTGAAAAGCAGCCAGCTATATGTAGCTCCCATTTGCTGTGTCTGAGAAGCTGAGCTCTGCCATGGCAAAGACAATGTATTATAGCAGGTACTTTACTACAGTATCCATATGGTTTGTCTCCAAGGTGCATCTGCATCTGTAGCTTGCTGGTACATGCAGTGTTGGCCTCGTGGGCCTCGGGGCAGAATTAAGGCTGCATTTCAGAAGTGGCTGTATTTCACCTCTGTACATCCTACATTTTAGGAGAGCAAGTTATTTAATTTCCTACTTTCTAGACACTTAATTCCTACAAGGACAAGGCTGGTAGTTAGCTCAGGGAGTGTTCTTTTCCCCAGCCAGGAGCTGTACGGATGCTGCTGACTGCCCCAAATGGCTACCACAGTCCAACTTCACCACCTGGAAAAGTGAATTTTTATATGGCCTAAGATAAATTTTTTACCATAATGTTTGCTTCTAATATGCTAAGTCTGAAGTATATGTGCTCAGCATGGGAACTGGCTGAACCACAGTCTGAGCTCCTATGTGCTTAAGAACATGTTAGCAAAAACATAGAGATTTTCTAAACAGATATTTTGGGGGAGAGTATAATTCTGAAAAACAAACTAAACTTGGCCACTTAAGCTTCTCCAGCATTAGCTACATGAAATTTCAAGAGCAACAGGAACAAGAAAAGCTTTTTATTTAGCTCAAAATCACAGTCTTTGAATAGTAAGTACTATTCTGTCTTTACAGAGATTGTCAGAGCAGCAGTGTTGAGTTGGAAGGGAATATGTTCAGGCCAGAGACTGTTGTCTTTAAGAGGAGTGGAAATCTTCTGAAAGTATTTAAATGACATAAATTTAAAATTGGCAGTGAACACACACTCATAAGTCAAGATAATCTTTGTAAAACATTAGAGCACCAACATATTTTACAATGCTTGTCCTGCAGTTAAGGAAAGTTTGTGACTTTTAACCAGAACCAGAAAGAAAGAATAAAAAGCTGGTTTGCAGGAGGCCTTCTGCTTGCAGAGGCAAATGTGGCAACCATTATGCACTCAGCATTAATCACACCCTGTTTTGATGCTATTCCTGCTGAAGGCTGGGATGTTGGCCAAGGCATTGGGTTTATTCCTCTTTTCTTTCCAAAATATGCCCTGAAATCTTCAACTTCCAGAAACCCTAGGTCAATATCTTGTTTAAGAGATGGAACCACTAATTGTTCAGACTTCAGTCCATAGGATCAGAGAATGAGATTTGAATGTGACCTCCCAGCCTAGGGGGGAGAGAGCCACAGCCTGAGCCACACTGACACGTTCCCACCACTCTAGCTGCCCAACAGCCCTGCCTCCACTCTCATTGCCATCGTGTGAGCTCCATGATGTAGTGCTTAGTCCTGCTCTTTATGGACTAAGTCTGCCCCTTCATGTCTATACCATTACAATAACAGCTTTTGAAAATGTTAAAGGTAGAGCATTGTTCTAAGCCCACTGTTAAGAACTGGCGAAATGGATCAGATCAGAATTAATCAAACGGAAGAAATCAATTTTATAGCAGATATGGCTAAAGGTAAAGAAGGTTTTGCTATTTTAAAATCATAAACCAGAAAATAAGCTAGTCGCTTAATGGGTAAAGCAACGTTTTGGTAGATGATTAGACAGACAGACTTCAAGAAACAAAAGGAACAAAAAAACTTCTTGTGTTGTGGCTAAAAAGAACTTGCCTTTTATATTATTGAAAAGCCCTAAAGAAGTTTTGTATAACATATACCAGTTATTCATGATTGAAATTTTTTTGTATCTTAGCCATCTCTAAAGCCATATTATTCATCTATGTGGATAATTTTTTTCATATTGATGTGAACAGAATGTGAAAAAAATGTCCAATCTATGTGTGTATGTATCTTATGAAAAGGAAAAGATACAGACAGGTAGATAGAACGGATGAATGGATGGGTGCATGGACGGACGGACGGATGGATGGATGGATGGATACGCACACACATAGACACATACACACATGTGCACACAGACATACAAGCACCCCACAAGAATAAATGAAAGAGAATGAATGATGGAGCTAAAACTGGATGTGTCGGTAGGCCTTAGCGTACACTTGATATATGCTATGACAGATTTCTAAAGTATGAGTTGGAATTGTGAGATGGAACATCCATGATATCTTTTAAACTCTTAGGTTTGCATGTAGGGGCAAATGTTTTCCTTGGGGCAAAATCTGAACAAACAGAAGATGTGCAGGTGTCAGGGTGGGACTACAATAACAACCCCCGAGGGCCATTGCATGTCTTTTCGACAGATACTATGTTTTGAGGATTAAAGCTGGTTAAAACACTTCCATCAAGATAAATTCCATCCAAGAGAAAATGCCCCCATAATAAGGGACATCTGGGAGAATGATCCATTTTTATTGATTTTTTTCTTTTTTAAAAAAACACAGTTTCAAAGGTAGTTTCTGCTAATAAACATTTCCTGACCATCTTGACTCAGGAATTGACATTGCTGCAGGCTGGCTGTGCAAGGCAGAGTGACCTTTAGAGCAGCCTAGTCCCAGACTGAGCTGTTTCCCACCCCCTTCTGCTACACAAAGCCCTGGCTAAGACAGTGACAGTGCAAGTCTGGTTTAGCTCTGCCTGGCACCTGGAGCTGAGATCTGTGGAGAATGCCGATTTGAACTCAAACTGTTATCCAGAATTAAATCCCAAGTTACCTAGTTTTTCTTGCTGTTGTAGCCTGCTAGGTAAGTGAGCTTAGCTGTTAACAAGGCACTTCTTTTTCCCCTGGAGACATGTTGTAAACAGGGAGTTGCAAGTTACCTTCTCAATGACTGCACCATACTTTTAGAAGTCATGCGATTGCTTTCAAGGGAAATTAATTTTAGGTAAGCACTTAACGTATTTACATGCATCTTCTAATACAGTTTTGAAAACAAGGAGAAGGCAATGTCTTATAACCAGCTTTTTGCTGACATAAATAAAATAACTAAAAAATTGAGAACTACTGCTCAATATGCTACTGAATGGACTCCTACTGTCCCTCTCCCTTTGGAGTATAAACTTACCTTGGAAACACATAGTAACATTCTTCTTCATTACGCAGCCAGTACAGAGGTTTCCTCCTGCTGGAGGTCTGCTCCTACCTGTAACCCTCTTTCCTGAAGGACATCTGAGTGGTCCTTCCACCATGAAAATTACCTGAATGGCAGATGAAGGGGAGAAGTGCATCTGCTGAAAAAAAGCTATGGAGTCATTTAACATGTTATCTAAGTAGTAATTGAAATACTACAAAATATGAGGACATTTTTAAGTAACAGCCATGAAGAAACCAGACTCACATTTTCCTGTAGCGCTACAGAGGTCAACGGATTTGCTTCAGATTGATGCTTATATGAAAGCAGATTCCTTTCACTTAAAAATGACAGTCATATCACTGATAAATATATATGAAAAAAGATGTTTTACAATGAAGATCTCATGTACGTAGCCCTGCCTTTATGTGAGAGCACAGATCCTAATGGAAGATGTCGATAAATGCGTAGTTAGCTGTCTTGCTTGCAGTGTTATAGGCTGTCCTAGACCAAGGTCAGACTCACAGTTATGCATTAGTATGATTTGTTATGAAAAGTGGCATTTAAATATTTAAATGTACCAGGTCCTATGTGTTTAATTTCATTGTTTAATCATTGCATAGTTTCCCAACTAAGTAGTAGCTGGCACAGAGTGGTGGGCTGCTCTTTATTTAGATGCTGCTGCAGCTTTCCAGACACTTTCAGTGTTGGTGAGGCATTTCAGCTATACGTTATTCCATTATTCCTTTTTTTGCTTCTGAAGCTGTACTTTAAGATACAGGATATTAGAAAACTTTTCTTCCCTGGAACATGGTAAAAAGAAAAGTTATCCCAGTATATATATATTCAGCAGTACCTGTACAGAAATCCTTGCTCTCTTACAGTGCAGCTATAATTAATGTATCATGCCAAGAGTGAAGCACACACTAGATGTATATCCTACTGGTAATAACAGGAGTTGTATATATATAAATGACTTGTGCAATGCTAAAGATGCACTTTGAGCCATTTAAACAACATTTATCAGCTTGTAGCCAATGTATAAGATAATCTGCTACAGCAAAAACAATAGACGGCATCCTAGCTGTCTCGTTGTATACACTAAGAAATCTTTCTAACATCACACGTTTTATACAAAATAGCCATCCTCACTGGAAGACTGGGATTGCCTGCTAAGGACTGCAACTGTGCTGATGTTTGATTTAAGCACACAGATTAAACAATTAAAATCAAAATATAAAACCAGAAACGTTTATATTAGTATTGCTGAGGACCAAAAGCATAATAGAGTGAAGTCATAAATGCTCCCCCATTTAAGTTCACTCTGATGTTTACAAAAAAAAGCCCCAAGCTGGAGGGATGTAAGGACCAAATAAATGGAGGCAGAGGGGAAAGACAGAACATGATTCAAGACAGAGACGAGAAAAGAAAGTCAAACATCTTAATGCAAACATGTAAGAAGCATTTGGAAAAAAGCTACTTGAAAGTCAGTGCTAAGCAGTGGGGATTTGAATATTTATTCAAATGTTTATTTCTGTTCCTGCTTTCCCTACATGCCCAGTGAAAGACTGTTCAACAGGCCTTCTGCTGGAGCCAGACATAATGGTGCTGAGGCAACGTAGGGTATATATCTCTCTCTGTTTGCAGGTGTAGGTTTGTACATGTGTACCACTTGCACTGGAAAAAGCTCCTAAGCAAGTCTTCTTTTTTTCCCAAGAGGATTACTCTAGATTTCCAGGGGAAAATCTGAAAAAAAAAAAAAAAATCTGAAAAAAGCCCCTGCAAACAACTAACCCACCCTGAAATCCACCCCACCCCCCTTGCACTCTGTGTTTTGGATAAATGTTTATTAGCATAATGGTGCACACTAAATTTACTTTTGCAGTATTCGCATTTGCTCATCTTAGGACTGTTGCATGCATTTGGCTAATAAAAGGGATATTTTAAAAATCAATTAATTAAAAGATTTCAATTGTGCTCCTAAATCTTACATAAATTTATGTTGTAATGCTGTCTCCAACATTCCCTCAGTTTATGTCACCACAAAAGCCCCCGCAAGGAATTAAAGGCATCATATGCACAGTTCACATAAGGACAAGTCCTTTTCTTCCCTTCCAGTGAATCCCTGATTGCACTGTAACTAATGCAGGCTGCTACATAGTTTTCTATAAACTCTGTGCACGAGCACGAGATTTGGTAGGACCAAGGCTTTTTTTCCCCATAAAAAATGGGTTTTTAGTGAGTTTCTTAGTTGATACAAGCCAGGTTAAAGTAGGAGTTAGACTGTCCACAGATATGTCAATTAAACAAACTTGTAAAAATTTGTTGTTAAACCGGTACATATCTTGACTGAACTGGCCTCCAGCTTTGGCTTTGCGACTGTTTATGCAGAGGGAAAGCTCTTTGCAAAGCTGTGCACACAGGCTTGTCCATCCATATTCAAGGCTTATACAAACTTATATGGAATGAAATTTATTTTTATCCATGGAGATAGAGCTGCCCTGTCAGTGCAGAGCAACACGGTTCCAGCTGCATCAGGCACGTGTGCAGGTGGTACCGGTGGGAGCCACTCTCCCTCTATTTCCATTGAAAATGCACCATTGGAATGTATACCTAATAAATTTACTGATATTTGCTTCCATGTGGATAACATAAATATCATAAAATATTAAAAAAAAAAACCAAACCAAACAACCAAACTGTTATTAAACATCTCACAAACTGTGCTTGCAACTGGAGTATTCAGCTGTTGTAAAGACAACCTTTGTTTTGGCAGTGGCCTCTTCTCTGCCTAAACAATACAAAGAATTAAAATATATGGTCATAGAAAAAAATGTCAATAAAATCATCTTTCATTATTATCCATGTTTTCTTCAAAAACAGAACAAAGAGTATTAGTAAAACCCAAGCTGTCCAGCCCCTGGTGACCTAGCAGTCCCTATATCCTGCAAAGATCATCCCCAGAAACATTCTTTTAAAGACAGAGTTCTGCTTTAGATTAGATCGCCTAGTCCTGGAGCTCACAACAGCCCTACTGAAAACAATTAAGTAATTTATACTTAGCAGCAACTGTGACCTTATCCAGACAAATACCGTCCCATTCTTAGGACAAAAGAGACAGTATGTTATTTTACTTTCTCTAATATTATCTGCTATAGTGGTATTTTTTAAATTATGGGAAATCAACTAAAAAAGAATATGTTGTCTAGCAACAAAGAAAACAGACACAAACAAAAGAGAATCAGAGTGACAATTCTGCTTTTCATATTGTGTGTTTCTACCTTCAGGTAAGCTCACCAAAACTGAAACAACAAACAAGTTAAAATGAACTGGCAAATCGACCTCCCAACAGTCAATTGATGCCAGGGCTCTGGGTATTTTTTTTTATCTCCAGTTACAAAAGCATCTGAGATTCATTAAGTTCTTCTAAAGATATTTCACTTTATAATTCAATCTTTTAAATGTAATCATTAACTTACAGAACAAGCATCCATTATTTTCCCATTCAGCCAATTTTTGCTTCTTGAATGCAGTGGCTTTAACTTTTCAATTTTATTGAAGTTGCACAATGAAAAATGGTAAATTCAGAATCAGGGATATCCTGATGAGTTATGTGGTTTTCTGCAAAACTTAGTATTTGTATAGAAGTATATAATTTACATCATGGTAATATACTAAATGACACAGTCAAGCTATTAATAACAATTTTGATATAAACAAATTCCACATTTAACTTTACAAGATACGAATAGGAAAAATGATAATGAAAGAAACGAGAAAATAACTATGTTGAAAAGTACAGAATCAGTTATGTTCCACTGAAGTCAGTGGTGGTTATAGCCAAAGTAGTAAAAGGGAAGTAAGGCTGAGCTCAAAGGCTAAGTGTAGTGACAGGTCCACACCACTCACTCGCTGGTGTGCTCCTGGAGATACCTACGTATTAGGTTTGAAGGAAACCATCAGCAATGCCCTGTGCTTTAGATTATACTCAAGCATTTTCTTTTCTGTGATGTAGAGAAGCTCTACTTGTGCTTAGCTCAGCCACCTCCAAGCACTTGTCCGCTGTTGCAACGGTCACTGCTGGACAGAAAGGATAGTTAAGGTTGACAGCCGGCATCATCGCAACATGCACTGGCTGCTGCAGCAGCAGGTGGGATTGCTCGGCAGCCCACACTCAGGCCTCTGAGGGCGGTGTGGGCACACTGAGCTGGATCTCGGGCATCTCTGAATTGCCAAAACCTCCTGAGACAAAGCAGAGACAGTACAAACATATGCATGTGCTGTCCCTGGGGAGGGGTGGATTTGAGACATAAAACTCTTTTGGGCAGGGAAGAGTCATGCCACTTTGATCTGTTTTGGTGACCTCAGAACATGTGGTTGTTTTGAAGGTACTGTGAATTCAGGAAGTGCACATACAATCTCCTTCCTCCTCTGCTGCTCCCACACACATTTACACATACATATGCAGAAAACAAAAAGAATATTCAGAAAAACCACATGGAAAGAATCTTCTGCACATTTGTGCCGCAGCTTCAGTAGGGGTGGGGTGAGCTCCTACAAAATGAGCGCTGGAGAGACTCATTCTTGCTGTGTTCAGTTCTGGAGCATGCCCAGCACACAGAGTGAGCAGCACTTGCTCTTGCACCTTTATTACAGAACTATATCTAAATGAGACCATTCAGACTGAGGAGAATGTTCAGTGCTTATAGAAAATCCCCCTAACTTGCTGAATTTGGACTTAGCCAAGACATGTAGCAGCACTTCAAGTTTTGGAAAAAATAAGTGGCAAGGGATGTTGATCACCTCAAATCATTATTTTTTGCAGGAGCACCTCAGAATTTCTCTCATGAACTTAGTCTTAGGAATACTTTATGCTTAAAGAAAATAATGGCATAGTATAAAAACATATTTTCATCTATGGTTTTGTTTGTTTCACCTGTATGTTGCCAAGCCACATACTCATCTA
The DNA here is from genome assembly GCF_023638135.1 of Falco biarmicus. Lineage (NCBI taxonomy): Eukaryota > Metazoa > Chordata > Aves > Falconiformes > Falconidae > Falco > Falco biarmicus. The sequence continues at coordinate 31,117,752 of NC_079292.1, read as the reverse complement.
CAGCATATAGACCTGGTGAAAATGTCAAGAAAGATGCACAGACATCTAACTTAAGATTCAGAGAATTAAAAATTATTTTAAAATTTTAAATAAACTCTCATTGACCATGACTTCTTTGAAATTTCTTGTCAATAAAGGTGTTATTAGAAGCTGTGTAACCACCATATTAAAAGAAACAAAATTAGCAAATCTTACCCCTCCAATTAAGAATGATACTGATGTCTTATCTAAAACAGCAGTAACAGACGTCTAAAACTCTTGGCGTTATCTAAACAACGGTAAATAGGAGGACTTTGAAGACTTAACATTGTCTTTGAATGAGAAATATATTTGAGCTATGAAAATGATTGAGTTACAAGAAGACCACGTCAGAAGTAACTGATGAATAGAGTAATTTGTTGTATCATTGGTACTTGAGGTGTGGGATTTGGCATCCCCATACAACACCCTTTAGTCAGAATTAAATTCATAACTGCTGTACTGTCTACCCTATGTCTTGACATTCCTGGTTTGTCTATTCTGCAATGGCTAGGACAGTTGCTGAAAGCAATATTTTTCAGAGTGCTGCAACTGAACTGTGAAATGGAGGTCAAAGGATGGATTAAAAGATGTAGCAGCAATGTTAGTAACTTCCTTTCTCTACTGAAGTAAGCAACACAGCCTGTGTTGGTACATCATGATCAAAGACTGTTCACATTCCTTTTCAGCTACAGTATTTAAGTTCCAATGTAACTCATACACCATCATTTTCAGACAGGCAACCTAACTAGGTCACTATATGCTAAAGCCTTGTATCTATCTTTACTGAATTTAGCAACTATTTAAGCAAGAATTTAGCACTTTTTATCTAAAGGCTAAATAAGAATTATTGCAAAGAAAAGTCTGCTGGCTTGAAAATAAAAAATAGAGGAAGTATGGAATAGTCCACATTGGTGTAACCTACATATCTAAAGTAAAATTCAACTTTGCTTTGACGTAGGAAAGAATGAAGTTTTCACAAAAGCAATCCCAAATAAGAGGTATCCCAGCCTGTCTCTGTGCATCCTGAGAGGATAACAAAGCAAGAAGTAAGGAGTAGCAGCCCCTGAGGAACTGTCAAGAATAATTTGTCTATCTTATTTCCTTTATAACCTATATAGTCTGTCGGTAATGGGCCCTGCAGACTGGAGATTGAGTCAATGAAGCAGAAAATAAATTCATCAGAGGAACATAAGAGAAAAGGAATAACAAGGTTGGGTCGGACCAAAGACTCCACTTAGCGTCCTGTCTGACAACAGCCAAAGCAGTTGTTTATAGAAGAATATAAAACCAGGGCAAACGTAATGATGTGTCTTTGCTATATTCTTGTATTGGATTTGCATGGCAAGGTTTTGGTAGTGGTAGTGGGCTACAGGGGTGGTTTCTGTGAGAAGCTGGAGGCCACCCCTGTGCCCAGTGGAGCCAATGCCAGCAGGCTGCAAGATGGACCCACCGCTGGCCAAGGCTGAGCCCATCAGTGACGGTGATAGTGCCTCTGGGATAACGTATTCAAGAAGGGGAAAAAGACCCCAAATTTGAACTCATTCTTTCAGACATTACCACACTGACTTCAGTAGCTGACTCTTTGCTGCTCATGGTAGGATAAACAAACTAGGATGGGAGCTGTTGCTGCATATGTACAGTACGATGGAACCTAGCATTGTCTTAGTTATCTAGTGTCATTACAAGCCTGCGTGTATTCAACAAAGAACCTGGAAAATGTGCCATAAAAATTATTGTGTTCCCAGAGAAACAGAATGCATTGTCCACAGGCAATCTAGTGGAGAAAATCTCCTAGTGAAATTATTCAAATCCATTTTGAAAAAGACGGAAATATGTAGCAGGGTGAATATGCCTAAAGTTCCCAGGGAACAGTTTAGCCCCCCATGTCATACTCCATGCACTTCTGAGTCTTAGGACCATGCCAGAAGAAGATGCTATTTGTTGGTCCCAGTGATCATCATTTTAGGAGTGGGAAATGGTACGAGTAGAATGTGCAAAAATTTTTTTTACAAATTGCTCCAGGGAACATTAGAAACCAGCAATGTTTCTTGCTTTACTAGATGATGTTACTCGCACAGGAAAGGTCCTGTTGGTATGGCATGTTGTTTATCATCTCTATGTTGAATAAGAAAGTTAAAGGTTTACTTTTTTCTCTTCAGCCATATAATCCTAGAAACAACACAAGTCTTTAAGCCAGTCTTACTGTCTCCCTCCTGAAAAGTGGCCTCGTGGGACCTGCTGAGAGCCATTAGATGTTGGCACTGATTCAGAGCCCACCGCTGCCTCTGCCCACAGTGATGGAGTACTCGCTGCTGTAAATGGATTCAACAGTGCAAAGATCATGGGAAGCTGTATCACTTTGTTTTTAATTTCCCCCCTAAGGGCAATTTGTTCCAATTAGTGCCTCAGCTAGCAATTATTGCTGCACAGTGCTCTGACTTATTTCTGTCTGAACCAGCTGACTCAAAATCAGAGAATCTCACATGTGATGTAATACATACCCTGGCCTACTGCCCTTGCCGTAAAGAAGATTCCTTGCCAGGGCTCATGGCAGCACCCTCTGGAAAAGGTCCTTTCTCACTGTCAGACTTGGTTCTCTCTTCTATGGATACACAGGAATAATTTTAAACTATAGCTTTCCTTTGCTGTAAGGGTATGTCTACTTAATGCATACAAACTAAACAACGCACCACAGATGTGTATGAATGGTTTTTTGTGTTACTGCCTTGTCTGGCTTGGATGCTGACCCTTCCTCGCAGGTGGGTCTCTTGCCAGCTCCAGTGGCTGACACTTCTGGGGGGAGCACGGTGCCGTGTGGCATACGGGTGTGAGTCTCGCTCACAGCATGTACCAGCTCCCCTTCTTTTGTCCTGTTTTCCTAAGTAAGGACAAGCCCACCCCAGAGAGTTATGCAATAGCTGGTTTTGTCACATATTTAAAAATCAAGACACATCAGTACACACAGGTATTTCACCCAAAAAGCTTCATCTGAATATAAAATTGTAATGATACAAAGTCTTGCCAGAACTTTATTTGATGTGTTTCACTTTTCTGACACCGAACAGTTTATTTAAAGGAAGAGGCCGTGTGCTGACGGAGAGCTAATCATGGTTAGTAATCTATTTTCCATACAAATAATCATGAAGAAATAGATGACATAAATTCAGCTGCTCATCTTCTCTCATTGTCTGAAACTGTGCAATATGGCAAAATTTAATTTCCCAAAGGTACATTTGCCTATAATTTCTTTGGCTACTAGATCATGCAAAATATCTTTAAACATTATCAAGCAATGTGCCATTACCTGAATTACAGTGCACTCATGTTCCTACCATTCTCATAAATACTTGCTAAGAAAAGTTATTAAAGAAAACACAGCTGACTGAATTTTGAAGCTTTCATTTATGAAAAGGTAAACAATATTCCCTTAATGCTCTACACAACCCCCCTTTCTCAGGGAGTCCATGCTAAGATTAATTTTCTTTTTCCTTTCCTGTAAAGTTAGACACTTACTGAGGTGAGCTACTAGCAAACATGCACTTACTCCCTACAGGCTTATTAGCAAACAAGCCTCTGAATTCAAAGTGACACTCAGAACTCCCTGAGGTCAATGGAGAGACTGCCATTAAATTCAACAGGCTTTGAACCAATTAATCCAAAGAATAATGTACATTAGACTGGCTACACTAGGGCAGATTTGGATCTGGATTCCTCAGTCTGTATTTTGAATGGAAACACCGTAGGCTTCGATTACACAAATGGCTTCCACCAACGTAAATTTCAACAGCAGCAGAGGGTTCCTGTTTTCAGAGGACTAGGAGCCTTAAAGCTTAAGTTTTATTCTGGCATGATCAGAAGTGATCACGTAACCCACCGAGGATATAGCAAGTTTCATGGAAATCCTAATAATTGCATTTAAAATGGGATCAGACTGCCTGATCCTGTGTTCTCTCCGTGATTATATCTGCATCTACATCTTTTAAGACTTCATGATGCCTACGGTCATAGTTAAAGCAGTACATTTCCTAATTAGGCATCACTTTGCTCTCCCAATTCTGGGATAACAGCTGGCAAGTGGTTAACAGACTACATAAGAATTTAGAGTGGGAAGTACATAGCAGGTCCATTAGAAGAGACATCTCAAACTGCACACTGCCTCCTAGCAACTGATGGGGAGTGCGTTTCATAACGAGTCAGAAGGAAGCGTCCAATATACACCGACACTGCTTTCCATGGCACTGTGTATTTTTCTTGGAGGATTCCCAGTCAAGTACAAGCTTAGCTCAAACTTGCTCAGCTTGGGAACTGTAAAGGTGGCGTGAGTCATTATGGTGTTGATTCAGGATAAATTTGGGAAAATATAGCATCTTTGTGTGCTGTTTACCTCAGTGGAATGGCAATGCAACTGACAATATTTATCTCCACCTTGACTAAAGCCAACAACTAACAGCATGTATTCTTACTCTGCTACATTAATAAGGTCAATGGGTTGTAGGAGACAATTAATGATAGCTATTAAGCCAAGTGATAGTTTGGAAAGAAAAAGATTTCTAAAAGTAGTTGCTATTCAATACTAAAAATCAGAGGATTTAATCAAGACAGTATTGTTTTCCATTTTTTTTTGGTACACAGAAGATAGAGAATGGCTCTGGCCTAGATTTTTAATTAATGTTTCCTACATCCATTTCATGTGCTTGCATTTGGATCAAATTTTCACAGCTTTATTTAGAAATTAGTATTTGGGAGATCTGTGGAATACAGTCCAATCTTCAAATTCCTAGTGCAACTGGAAGCTTTTGTTTGGCTTTCTGTGCTTTTTCACCACAAATCAAGAGTGATGATTCTCTTTTGATTAGAGCCTTCTTAACCACTGAGAAGACAATAACTGGATCATGCAAGGGTTTCCATATTGCAAATGTGTCAGTCACTTCAATGAGACTGTGGAATAATACAGTCCACATGGTGTGTAAATACAGAATGATATGGTCCTCTATTCACTTTTTAAAATGAACCAATCAAATGGATAATAGGACTTTAATAAACACTCCTCTCAACATTTTCCTTCTCGCAAGAAATTATGAAGTTTAATATGCTGTTTTCTGATCCCAGGGGAGGCACCAACTAAGCTATCTCAAAAGAAATTACATTGTTATAGTACAGCTTGTTTGTTGTGGCAAGTGAGCAGATGTTAGCCAACTACCAGAATAATAAGGCTTTCATATAATTATCTGATCTAGAACTGTAATAGACATAAGGAATGCTGTAAAGGTGGTTTACCACAAATTCAGTCCAGGTATTCATAGAGAAATCTGAGTTTAGTGATTTGGAGCTCTAGTACATTCCTTGCTTACCATGCATTTGCAATTATTTAGGCTTACACAACTTATATTAGTAGTTACTGTACATATTTTAGTATTTAATATAATTTCCCATACCAAAAATATTTCATAACAATTCTTTTAACAACATATTGCTGTTACCCCTGTAGGATTCCAGTGGCTTAGTTTCTAGCCAGTCTGCTTCACTGGAGCATTTCCCCTGAGTTTCTTTTAAGTCATACTGTTGTTTTAAACTGAAGTCACTTTAGGCTACTTGTTAACGAGAAACTTGAAAGTTTAGATGGAGTTTTTTCACTCTCCAGAAGAAGCTAATTCTTATGACCAGCCAGCACTCGTAGCCTGATCCCCAGTCCGCATCTGATCAGAGAAACATGCTGCATCTGGTCTAAATAAATTCTTACGGTTTTCCAAAGTAGCTTGTTCCTGACTAAGACCTTAAACCATCTTATAGGTATTAACCCTTTTTTACATGTAGTTCCTAATCTAGGGCAGACTAATGGCTTTTTTACTGCTTTCAGTGAAATCATCTCCTTGAACCTGCTTCTAGTAATCACAGCCCTTTAGGTGGATGCAAGGGAGGAGGTGGCAGTCTGCTGAGGAGGTGATGTCTGTTAGCTGCTTTCTGATGCCCTAGGCTGATGGTATTGTGGGAACAAAGTAAAGCTACCCAGGTCGATGGCATGATCAGCTGTGGTAGGCACAGTTGCTAAGAACTGATGACACCTTTAAAGAAAGGTCCTGCTGCTAAATGCTGGGAAAAGGAAATTCTGTAAGTGGTAGGCAGAGTACAAAGGGCTGTCCTTGTCTTTTTTGATTTTCCTAGCCAGGTGGAAAGGGTTTCTAGCCTGGAAATGCTCTCTGCGGTGACATCCTAAGTCAGGACCCTCCACTTAGATTACAGGGAACCTAAAAATAGGGCTTCACCATGGCTAAAGGAAATGCCAAAAGGTAGAGTTATCTACACTGTTCCTGCCATTGCACTCATGCCTTCTGAAATGGCCATTAGCTTTTCGATGTCTGCTAGGTCAAATCTTGAACAAAAGGAAAGAGAACATTACTGAAGATGTAAGTTCTTGAGCCAGTGTTGCAGGCATGTTTGGTGACAGCGCACTCAGGTCAGAGAAATGAGATCTTGAGGCTGGTTCTGATTCACAGTGGGAATTTGCAGCTGGGCTAATCATGCAGGGATCAAACCTAACTCTTAGTCCTCTGCTGGTTAATAAAATAAATGGCATGAAGGCACAAGACTCCCAAAATACAAGGGAACATCAGTACCACATTGTACATCAGTAAGTTCCTGCAATTGCTGTGTTTGTACAGGACATTTTGAAAATATACAGAGGTCAGAGAATATTCAGGTCAGATACTATTCCTGAAGTTGCACTTAAAGTCTCCGGGAAACTGGTGATTACAAGCAATAGTCTGAGGATGTTTGACTCTCTTCAGCTCTATTAAGTGAGCAGGCTCATAGCTTATAACAGGAATTTGATCCTGACTAGCAGAAGGAGATGCAAATGAGAATTTGTCCTTAAACTTTTTGGTTCCCCTGCAGTACAGGTCTTCTGTTCACCTGTCTGAAAGTGAGAGAAGGATGTCACACATGAAAAATTGAATTAGTCCACATATTCCTGGGGAAGATTAGTATAGAAAGAGATCGGAGCAAACTTTACCTCAAAACTGTTTGGTACTACTCTAAAGGAGTAACACACCTTGAAGTCGCTCCTTATCATTCTCCATTAACTTCCTCAACATTGAAACATTGGATAAATATTAAAAACTTAACCCAAATTATGCACATAGTTTTCTTCAAAGAGGAAGGTGCTGTTCAAAGTCAAGAAACCTGGCACCACTATTCAGAGATGAAAAAACATATCCTTTTTGGAGTATGGGTCCCTGAGGACTGTCAGGTATCATATATTCTCAAAATCCTCTGGGTTCATTTGTTTACTTATTTGGGTAGTTCAGCTTACAGCCATGCAGCAAAAGCACTAAATAAAGAGCAACTTATGTAGTGAATTATATACAACATTAAAATCAAACAGATGTATACAAAATAAAGAACTTAAACATGCATAATCATCTTTACCAAACACAACAAATAACAGGAGATACAATCCAGGCTACAATTATCTGGCTCAGTTGAATTATATATTATAGCAGCTTCAAATTTCTTTAAACTAATTATAAAGGTGATGATATAATATGCCTGTGATACTGCTGTCATTGAAGATTGTTCTTGCAATAATACAATTCTTACTTTTTTCCTGTCTTTCATCTTATAAATGTGCAGTAGGCAGGAGTAAATAATTTTGCTAAGTAATACAGAGTCTGCAGAAAAAATCTGGTTACTTCTCTGATGTCACCATAACATAACAAGTAAATGTTATTATGCAAAGTATGTTGCTTGATGACTAGATGCTTCTGTCATGAGAACCATATTCTGCTTAAGTGAGAGAAATATTACCTATTCTATTTCTTCTATAAAATACGCAATAATAAAAAAAGGTTTTGGTTTGACAATGTATTACAAGACAAATATATTTTATGAAAAATTAAAAAACATACCTGTAAATACTGGTAAATGTCTAAATGGGAATGCATTTTAGAGCTCCAGATCCTTTAGACTATAGACACTTTCCCTTAGTTTTGCACTGGTGACTGCTTTGTGACTGCACAACAATCACATTTAGTGCCTATGAAGATAAACAGAATTGCCTTGATTTGTATGGCACCAAGATAGTTTGTCTAGACTGTAAAAACTGCATGAATCTAACTACATTTGTTTGCCTTGTTACAAATGTAAAACCCTTATGAATGTGTTCAGAAGGCATAAACCATGCAAAACCTCGTTATGCTTGGCTCAATACGGTACCATATTAAACTAAACTAAGTTTGGGTTTCGTTATACCACAATATCCAGTCCAGTAAAAGAGAAATTAAGAAAATTACTCTCTCTCACCAAAGAAGTGATCCCTAACTCTGTGTGTATTCCTTGTACAGAGTAAATCACTAATGGTTTGTTTAAACAAATTCATTTTGCTTTACATTGAAATGGATCAGGAATACATGTTTTCAGCTCCTCTCATGCAGACATACCCTAAATAAAATCCCTATAAACGATGTTAAACAGTCACAATCTTTGCAGGAATTCTGCAGTGTTTGTCATTTGGAAACATGGCCTAAGACGCAAAATTACTACCCAGATAGGTCTGAGCCAGCTCACATCTACGTTTTGTTTTCATCTTCTAAAGATGAGGAGGTTACAGAGCTCCCACTGGGATATGAAGATTCCAAAATATGAGGCTGCCCATGTATGCCATCAACGTCCAGACCCACAGTACCATTTAATTTACCGTCATGAAGAAAGAATATTCCATGAGGTGGTAAACTAAATCTCACTTCTCGTTGTGCAAGCTGCTGACAGTTCAGAGGAAATCCAGATGCATTTGCATGGAGTAAACTTCTGTAAACATGTTCTGCACTCCAGCAAAGAAATAAATGTCAAGGTAAGCTTGGCAAGCAACAAAAAAAGGATGAGTCATATTTCTCCAGTTTCATTCCAAAGATGCTATCTTTCACCTTCTTCAGTACTGTAGTCACAAGACTGACAATGTTTCGGCTCCTTTATGAGAAACAATATTCAAACAGTGTGGGTAAATGATTTAGTGGAGCCCCACAGTCATTTTTCACACATACTTTGTTTTCATGACCAAAATCTGGAAGGAATAAGTTTCCATATGCAGCGATCAATGTGCAATTGCCTATCTAAAATGTTTATAAGTAACTCCTCATCCACACTTTTAGCTGATGTATTTACATTAAAAAATATAGGATGAAGTAATTTTATGAAAGGCTTCTTGTTAAGTAATTAATGGAGAATGTTACGTCCATTTTGCAAAAGAAGAAACTGAGGCAGCATCACTAAGACCACATTTCCAAGCAATCATTAGCTTTGAGTTGTTTAACTTCTGATTAACCAAACTGACGTGTCTTAGAAACTCATTTTCAAGACTGCTACGCACTTTCTGTTTCAATTAAAGTCAATAGGATCTCTAGGCACCTAGTAGGTCTGAAATTCAGGCCAACCGCTTAGAAATCAAGAAATTAGGAATGAAAGGCCACTTTTGAAAAGATTTGCATAAGATTATACACATGATGTTTGGGACACCAGAACTAAACTCAGTCCCCTAGCTCTTAGTCCCAAGAATTAATTATCATTCCTGCTAACACTACTGATTCATATTTTCCTAAAAGAAGCATAATAAGTACTTCTGTCTAGCTCATCCCTGTTTCCTACTGGTTTGTTAATATGACTGCATCCAAATAATATTTTTTCTCTGGAATGATTAATTATTCTCAGTTTAGTGAACATAAGTCAGTACCTGATACAATAGCTGTGGTATTAAATTGGGAACCCAGCAGTTTATAACAGGGTTTCAGCTGAGTTCATCAGTGGTTTATGCTAATCAGATTTCTCAGATAAAAGTTTATGTATGATGTATTCCTTTCCTCTCAGGACCTAAGGTGTTGCCATTTCTGTTTTCAATTACATTTTTAAAAAACTGAAATACATAGGAGACTTCAATATTTACAAAAGCAATTCCATTCGAATATTTATATGCCTAATATCCCAGGATTGTGACTTTTTTCATAGTATCCAGGTAAAGTTTTTAGATCAAAAGATTCCAGATTGCTGTTTATTAAAAATTACGTTTATTCTTGGCCCTGTTCTCCTACCATTACTCATGCAAATACTAATCCTTGAAAACGCAGTGGAAATGTTCTAATGACATGTTGTTATTCTGCATGATTAGCATCACAGAATACAGCTAGGTTCATTTTTTTGTGGTAAATTTCTACCTACTCCAGATGATATATTCCAGATATATCTGGATTATAAAAGCCTCTGTGATCTTTTGAATTCACCAGCAGGCTGGACATTTCTAAGCATGTCAACTTAAGACAAAGAATGTATAAAGAATGCTCATTGTTTCCAAAGGAGATGGAAGCTACGCTTTAATGCATTCTTGATTATTGCTTGCGTACATCGATATGCATGCTGATGCACAGAGAAGACATTTATTTCCATGCAATGAACAACACCAAACCTCTTTCAAAAAAGCAAAGTCACCACATTTTTATTTAGATCTGCCTGTTTGTCATAGCTAAGTGCAAGAAAGAGAATGATCCTGAAAATCCATTTGGAAACCTGATAGCAAGCATCTCCAAGCCAGTGCTAGAAACATTTCCAAGACATGCATCTTGGTGTTATTGCTTTAGAAAACTCCCCAAATCAGGTTTCTATATTTGGGAGTGATTTCTGGTTCCTCTTGGTTATGAGGGAATCAGAAAGATGTCTTACAGCACTGGCCCTAAGAGCTTCAGTTTTACCATTTTCTGGCTCTGTAAGTAAGCAGAGATGTACAAGACAGAAACACTAAAAGTGAGAGTTGCAGTTTTGGTTCAGAGAAGCTCTGATCTTATCTGCATGGATTCATTTAACTTTGCTTTACCCACACTTAGCAATGGGATTCCCTCAGCTATGCCTGTGAATGTCCATTGAAGTGAGTGGGGTGACAAGACCCCAGGAAACTATCAGCCCCTGTATGAAAACAGCCAAATAAGATCTTTCCTGAAGTCTTCTGTCCCTCATCACCTTCCCTCCCAGCCTACCTCTCTCTTCCTTTGCATTTCCATATGTTGGTTGCTAGCAGTTCCATGTTTCCTGCCACTATCTCTCATAATGTCTTTGTTATTTAAAAACTGGAAGAAGCAGGTAAGTGAATTAGACCTGTGAAATCCATGCATATTGCATAGTCATGCTCTGTAACCATGAGATGTCTTTACTATGCCCTCCCTCTGTAGCTTTTCCCCAGTTACTCAGCCTCGGATCAGACTTTCAGGGTGGAACTCACCTCCCCTGACTTCAGACACGAACCCCTGAGCCAGCCTCCTGGTTCTGCCTTACAGCAGAAAGAAGTAAGCGCTTGGAGACATGATTCATCTCATGCGTTTTAGATTCCTACCTTTGGATGAAACTACTTCAATCTTGGAAGACCCTCTTTCTTTCCGCTGATGAGAAGGGTAACCCAGATAACTAGCTCGACAGCTGACAGCCCCATTTGAGATACTTGCATTTGGTCCGACAGATCTTTAATTGCCCTGCTCCATGTAGACTGGAGGAAGCCAAAGGGAGTTTGAACTAGGGAGGCAGTGGAAACAATCTTAGCTCTAAACAGAAAAAAAAAAATAATTAGAGTCGGCAGTACCAAACAAGCTTCTACTGTTGCATGTTTTTCATGCAGATGTCCTCCTAAGTTGGCAATATGTGTGTTATACATAAAACAAAGTTTCAACAGAATCCAAACCAACAGCCCGTAATCCCCAAAATGATCTGGTAGAAAAAGCTTTTACAGGTTTGGCTCGATGCTTTAGATGTTACAGCTGCCACTCTTCATCCAGTTTCTGAACAGTAAAGACTGGATTTATGACTCTACAAGCATGAAGGTGAGGAATCGTAAGAAAAATAAGCACGCTGATTCCCATGAAAAGTATGTGCCAAATAAAGCCTTAAATCATTTTATGCAGCCTGTCATTCAAACATACTTGACTGTCATCCAAATTGTTTGAATTGTCTTTCATACAGAAAAAAAAAAATCATCTGTTTATTTTTAGGATAATTGGAAAAGCAACAGATTATCTTCAAATTAATGAATAGGTCAAGTTGTTTTTATAAGCTTAATATTTTCCATTGTCCCTCCCTCCTCAACACCTATCTTTGTTGCCTAATCATTCACATACTTCATTTTTTTGCGTTTGGGTGAGTCATGAAGTGCACATTACCATGATAAATATATCATCTCTGCTTCCTTTTAGTGTTAACTCAGCGGTGTGACTCATGCCATAAACCTATTTTACTCATTCTGTCCTTTCTTTTTGATAATCTTGACTCTGTTAACATCAACAGTACTGCTGGAATCACATGTTTTTACTTAAAAGCTAACATAAAGGTTTTATCTGCTTTACATTCTATTAATTCAGTCTGGCACATTTGTTTCTGTTACACCAGTTATTTATATGAAGTCACAAATGTTACTGTAATGCAAACTGAAGAAACTCACCTTATATGTGAAGGTGATATTTCCCCTATATGATGCTTTTTAACTCATTGGAGCTAATTGAATATTGTAAAGGATATTTAAGGAACTCACTCTTTTCTTTCTGTTACACCTTAGGGCCAAGTTTTCAGGCTCAGCTAGGACTGCTTTCCAGTGCCATATCAGAAAAATGATGCACTCCGTGTCTGTGGCCCAAACAGAATCACACTTGGGGCGTTCTTGCCCAACCCCAAAGACTATACCTCTATTCACACCATCCGTGAAACTCAGAGTATGTACTTTGCTTTGCTGGTTTCATGTGAGTAGCAACTGAATTTGTAATAGTTCAGTCGATGATCCTGACTGAAAGCTATTACATGTGTGTCATCAAGGCAACGTGTAGCTGAGATGTAATATTCTAAATATAGTAATACATCATTATGTGTGTTTGGGACTGTTATGTGTTAAGGGAACATAAGATCTTCCTTAAGAGGAAGTTATTAGAAAGTTAAACAAAAAAAGCAACACAATAGGAGTTGTTTTCAATGCAATCCTTTCAGAAACAGGAGGCTCCATCTTGAAATTAAGTCGCTGATTCACCACGTTTGTGAGCTCAGAGGAAGACATAATGATTAGAAGTTGCTGGTTAATGATAAGATGGAGAGAAAATGGTGAGATCTTTTGGAAGTAAACAGAAAAGCACACACACATGCTGTAGGAGTCTCTGAAAGCAGAAAGATAATCTTTTTCAGCTTCCAGCCTTAGAGAAGACAAGCAAGTGCACAGACTGTTTCTTGGAGCTACAGGGGGTGGTTTTTTTTTCTGAAAACAAATACTTTCGAATAAAATACGTTGTCCAGTGATAACCCATAACTGGTGGCCTGCCTTTCCATTCAGGGCTGAATACGTGCCAGGTTGATTTGGAAAGGGCTTTGCAGGGAAGTGATGTGGGTGTATGTGCCGTACAGTTGTTAAGAGATGGGGGGGAGCAAGGAGAGGCAGGTGGGGATCGGTGGTGTAGGAAGCTTCCTAAACAGGTAAATCTTTATCTGTTGCTCCAGTGGGAAAAGACCTACTGAATGCAAATCTGTGAAGGTGACCGGACTAAATAGCCCTAGACCAGTTCTCAGTCCAGCCCTACACCAGGAAATTGCATGGCAAATTGAGTGATGTGTTTTTCACTCATGCAAATGGCAGGCTTGCTAACAACTTCAGTGGGTCAGGGCACAAACATTAATTAAAGCACCTACTAGGACTCGCTCTCAAAATGTCTCACTTGACCATGGATCTTTGAACGTCTTTGGTAGCCATTTCATTCATGATGTTTAAGCAGCAATACAACTTAATTTTCCATTCCATTTCAAGGATAGAAGTTGGAGTAAGTTTTGACATGCTTCAAATTTCTATGGCTAATTTCAGTGTTACGATTAGACAAGGAAGTGGTGTCCTACCTGAAAAACTCCTTTCCTTGGAAATCTGTTTTATAGCATAATGCTGAAGAAAAGAGACCACGACTATCTAAACACTCGCTGTCCTGTTTACTATGGTTATCAGCTGAGAACCAGTGTATGCTCCTTACAGAACGGTTAGTTCTGGTACAGCTCCTATCTGGAGAGGTTTTTTTTCTTTCAGGGTGACCACTGCCTGCTTAGCCTGGCTTCTGAGGAGCGCAGCATGCAGAAGCACCTGTTCCCATACCTATGAGCCAAACTGCCCCTGAGATGCCTTGCCAGCCTGTCCCACACCCACCCTTTCTGTGGCGGGCTGTGCCCCCCATCCCTCCATCAGTTCCTCCCTCCCTCCCCAGGCAGACATGCTGTCCTGCCGCCCACAGCCCCGGCTCTGCCAGCACGCAGCCACCGCTCCGCAGCAGGTCCAACTGGATCTGGCATCTCCCAGAGACTGCCCTTCAGCAGCCGGCCCAAGCAGGTAAGCCTGGTGACGGAGAAAGGCTTCTCCCAAGGCAAATATGACTTATTCATAGGAACAGAGCACTCGGAGAGAAAAACATTAACGTGGGATGGAACTGTCTCACTCAAAAGGTAGGCAGGCCTAACTCTTCCCATGACCCCCCTTTCTGAATGGAAATCCCTCTGAAGAACTTTCGTTAGCTTCAGAGCACATATATTTTTTTATAATCAGGTAGCCCCTCTGTTTTCTGTGTCCACAAGCTCCTCTTGCCAAGCTCATCTGGCGAAGAAACTAACGGGCACTGGAAACATTCCTCTGCCTGCCCTGCTTCGTGTATTGCAGGCTCCACATCAGCACGAGAGGACTCCCTGCTTCCAAAATTGAGCTGTCTCTTTATTAACAGCCTCATTTACTGGGACTCTGAGCTAGCAAATCGGATGCACACGACTTGCCTGGCTGCGCTGCCTCCAAGCTCTGCCTTCCTAAAACATGTGCTCTTCCCTCCAGAGTTCACCACAGGTAATTTTGTCTGTAAGTACTTGTAGGTGGCCGGTGACATTTATAATGCTTATTGCACTGGGAATCTGGGGAAAACTCTTGAAATTATTTGTCTCCTCACTGCTTTGGCAGACCGTGCCATGAGAAAGGCTAATGTAATATTAAAAAAGATAATGAAGTGTCTCCCAAGATCTCTAGAATCAATTTTAAAACTGTTTAGAAAACTTCTTGTTTTGTGTTTCGTTTAATTATTAGTTGGCAACAGATAAATTGTTCTATAATTTGCACTCAAAGAGTAATCTGGAAAGTATTCATAAATGCAGATTAATCTTTTCAAGTAGTGTGTATATATAATAAACAAAATCAAAACTCTTACTTAATCCTGTGCATTTTAAAATTCTGCACATTAAATATGAGTGGCATTATCTAAAGATACAATCTAGGGAATTCTTTTCCTTAAAAGCAGTGACTATTATCTTGGTTCAGGAAGTAAATTAAATACTTCAGATTATAGACTATCTTTCTGAATATAGAAAAAAATGGGTGGGACAAATATTTGCTGCATCTTGTATTACTTGTAGGGAGTAGTTGCTTTCCTTGTGTCATTGCAAATGATATAAACATGTTATTACTTGCTTGTTGGCATACAGGCCAGAAATAAACTTATTATCTATTTAATACATACCCTTCCTGATGGATCTCAGGTTTCTCTCCAATGCATTCAGGAGTCACTCTCAGCTTTCAGGCTGTGGGTTAAATCTCAGCCCCACAAATGTCAACGGGAGGTTTGCCATCACACTAATTGGGACCAGGATTTCAGTCAATGAGTATTTCTTGGAGAAGATCTTAAATACTGTGTTAAAAATCAAATGAGAGAAATCTCAGCTTGCAAGTATGTAAAGCATTCATTGCTATCCTAATGTAAAACTACTTGCTCAATACCCAGAGGCAGTTAAATTAAGCCTGGTTAGAGCTTTTACTTGCTGCTAAAAATTCAGCAACTCACATCTAGAATAGATTTTGTTTTTACTAAGAGAGAAACAGACTCCAGACATTTAGCTTGTGACATAGCTACGATTTATTTTAGAACATGCATCAGTCTAGAGTACATGGATTAAGCTGCCAGTGTCAAAGGCTGGTTGTCTTAGAAGCCCTTCTAATTGTGCTAGAAGGTTATGCATCAAGTTACGCATAATTGTGCATAGGGTTCTGTGGACAGCACAACACGCAGGCATTTTTCCTGACAGATGAATACGTTAGCCAAGGATTTCTGTCTTAAAAAGCAATGTGTTGCTTCAGTGACAGTGCTCTTTAGCTAAAGAAATTCAATTGCCACTTGACAGCATGAAGATTAATAACTTCTTAATACACCCAACAACAGCATCTTGAATTTGGAGCTTACATCAGTAATACTATAGCCTATGTGAACTACACAATATAATACACAACGTTTCACAAATGCTATCCCCCTTACCATTAGGCTTTCAATTGGAGCAGAAAGAAAATACAAGCTCACTGCATAGAAATACAGTCTTGCTATTTCTGTGTAAACTTTTCAACACAAAAGCAAGTTCAGATCACTGGAGTGGTGAAGGGAGTGCTCAGTGCAGCACCCAGGCTGTGCAAAACCAGCTTTAAGCCAACTGTATTTTCTCCTGGTTGTGAAACCCCATTGGGGCTGCTGTATAGCAGAGAGCTGAAAGGCTAGCGTAGATGCCAGCAGTCTCAAAAGGGCTATTTTAGTAGCCAGGATTATTGGGGCATAAAGGAACCACAAAGCCCTTGCTCTCTGACTGCCTTGTGCCAACAGCACACAGCGAGGGAGCGACAGAAGACGCTTATAGCATATGAGGTTCTCACTGTTCTTAGGGAATATCTTTGTGACCGACTCCTCTGGCATCCCAGGCTTATGCAGATCTGCCCCAGTTTACCAGCACACTGCTGTTACAGTTTTGGGGAGACGGCTGAAGTGCTGCAGATTGTATTTTAAAGACGTGATGCTGACCAAATTAAGTTCAAAGTCTTAGCGGGGCCCTTCCAAGTGGCAGCTCTCCAGGGCTGGACAGTTATAGCAGCAAGTTCTATAAATCTTTTCAGAAGCTCCTTGGGCTTCAAATACTTCCAACATGTCATCATTCCCTTTAAACAGGGAAAATTGCCCAACCCCTTTTGGGAGGCCAGCATAATTATACACTGAGAAATAATAATAATAATAACAACAACAACAACAGCAATAATAATAATAATAGTCTAAAAACCAGAACACTGTAGTTCACACCGTGCGATAGAGTTAGTTAATTCTCACGGTAAATACTGGCAAAAATGTTAATACAATGGCTTTCTTAGAAGCACTCCCAGAAATGTATGTTAAAGCAAAGAAATGCAAAAAGAGCTTTCAAGAGATTTGTTTGGGACTTTTCTTTGTAGCCAGGGAGTAGTTTAATTTCAGCTATAAAACTTCTGCCAAGCTGTGTACATATCTCACTGTACAGTGTACATGTCTTTGTTTAAACATGTCCCAAAAAACCCCAACTGTACAAAATGTTTGTGTTGCTTTACATCTACTGCTTTTTCCTCCATCATATTTGCTTGTGACTGCTATCCCTGCTATCTGCTATCTGGAAATGTTAATAAGCATTGGAGGAAAGAAATGAGAATACAAGTGTTGAAGAAGTGTTTTCTACCTACAGCAATAAAACTGATCACATTATTGCAGCCAGAAGCTCACAGGACAGCTCACAAGGCAGTATGAGCTACATGCTCATGCAGCTGGATACCTCCTTGAATAATTCAAATCAAGTATCACTTGTGTAAAAAGGAAAACTCTGCGGTGAGCTCACTTTACGGTAAAGCTTCCAATGAAGGCATGCTTTTATTCTGTTATGACTAAAGTTAGTGTGATAAAATTTAGTGTCCATTCTCACATACTGTATATGTAACAAAACAGAACAGAAGAAATCAGATAGAACCTGGGAAAATTTTGTATGGATTCAGAGGAAGAAGAGAGTCAAACTGAGAAAGATTCATAAAGAAAATGAAGGGAAATAAGAGTCTGGCAAATTGAAAAAATATGATGCACTGCATTTGGACCCTGTTACATTTCAGACTCTCAGAATACCTTCACTTGGCAAGGCACTACACTGCCTATCACTCTTAATTTATTTTTTACACTGATGCATGATGAAGGTGATTTTGATGTTCACACAATGTCTTAATTGAATTAATTAGTCTGGAACAAAGTCCTCTCCATTTCCTACGTGGGTAAAAGGAAACAGATTTAGTGCCTTTTATACCACCTTAACTCACAGAAATATGCTGCTGGATTTATACCAAGTTTTCAGTAAGGTGAAAACCAAAAAAAGAGGAGATCCAAAGGACTGCTGCATCTGAGGGACTTCTCCTCAAGCATCAATTGCTGCAAGTTCATAATTTCAGGTTAAGGAACATCTTTTGATTTCTACTTATATCTGTGATCTAAAAGAGAAACTTTGTGATTACTACAAAGGGAAACATGCTATCCAGGAGAAAACAGATTCCAGCTGGAAGAAATCCACAGGTGTGGTGGCGGTGATGCTAGCACAGTTGCCACTTCAGGGCTGATGAAGGCACAAGGCCAGTGGAGGTGAGGCCCTTCCAGGCAAAGCATGTGGGAATGGGAGGATGGAGCTGGGGAGGAGACATCTCTGGAGCCAGCAGTGGGTGGTGGCCTTGCAGGGAGAAGAGGAGCTGTAGCAAAGAGCAAGGCCAAGCCAGAGGAGGTCAGATGGCCTTATTTTTAACAAGCTATTAATTACACATTGAGGCTTTTTTATGGGTTTTGTGGGAGAAATTGTATGTCCTCCTATGAACTAAAAAATGTGCATGTAACGAAGTCTCAGCATGGCTTGCATAGCACCTTAAAAACCAAGCCTGTGTTGAAGAGGAATACTTGGAGAGCCAAGGTGTAAGGCCTGTGAGGAAAAAGGAACCTTGCCTGCTACAGTACTTAAATACTGAATCATTTCCAGTATCCTGTGCCAGATAATCATTCCGGTACATGTAAATTGTACCAGTATGATCTGATACATCAAGAGGCAAGCAGGTTACATCAGTCATCTTGATCTTATCAGAGCACAAACCCCATGTCTCTCTTTTTGTGTTCAATGCATGATTTCCCAAACTATTTTTCTCGTGTTCCCTTCCCAGATGAACTTTTCCATTAATTGCCTGCTAATTCCTCGATGCAATCCGCCTGTCCCAGCATAATTCCTTGAGTTCATTACCTGCTGCCTGAGCATAACCCCAGAATTTGTATAGCTGTTGTTCCAGTAGCCTGAAGGCTATTTCAGTCATGAAGAGAGCAATTCAGTTGCCTAACCTGGGTGCCCGATGCTGTTTGAGAAGCTCTGGGGTATCTAAGCCACCCATCAGACATGATAACACAAAATCCGTGGGAGACCTACACCCCTGTCAAGTGGCAGGTGACGAGGGTGGATGACCTTTGGTTCATGTCAAGTTACACAAAATGCCCACATTTGGGTAACTCGACTGATCCTCAACAGCTGATCATAAACAAATCATTGTGCTGTGGAAGGCTCAGCTTAAATATAAAGCAATATTTTCATGCCTGTTAACTTTTCCTGGTGCTGCACACCTCTTCTTGCAGTCTGTTTTCTGAAAAGCAATTAACAAGTAATTATGTTCTACCTCATCTCAAGCTCATGTAAAGGAAACTCAAGTACAGGAAGCTAGAATAATGTTCAGAACTAAACTGTTGTTTACACTTTTATTCATTTGCCATGTTAAACATATGCATCATTCAGTTTCTAAGCTTGGTTATCAGTAGCCATAGAAACTGAAGAAGGCTAAAAATAGCATCACTTATTTCCTTTTTTGTTTACTGGTCTTGAAAAGAATTCCTGAATCTGCAGCACTGTATTATATTTCATGCACAATTACTTCCAATCTAATTTTATGTCAAGTACTGTTTATAACTTAAAAAAAATTATCAGGTACCTCATATTTTAGCGCTTGGTATTAAAACTGCAGCAATGTGGTACTGTTATTTTGTTTCATTGCACAAAAAAACCCAAAAATGGCTTTCCTTGGTGTCTCTGCCCACCCTATGAGTAGATGTTTTCATATTCTGTGTTCCTGCTTTACAGTCCTACCATTTTTCATTGCTTGCTACACAGCTCCTTGGCTGCAGCTGAGAATGATGTTTGCAGGAGGAAACAGATGGTGAAGTGCCGATACTAGAAAATACCTAGCACCTCAAAACTGTTCCTGCGGCAAGTGAGGCCTACAGAAGTACTAGAACATATATGAAACCTTATGTAGTTTTCAAGCATGGTGTTTTTGCAAATGCTGATTGTTATAAAAATACCTTATTAGACCATTTTTTTTCTATTAAACTTCCCAGACATATATTAAAATGTGTTCAGTATTTCTAGGAACAGACTTCTTTTGAGATAGTGACTGAGTCATTACTTAGGTTTTTTGGGGATGCCAATTGCCATATCCCATTATCCCGTTATATTATAATGCCTACCGGATTAAAAAAATTAAATCACGTTAATATTAAAAAAAGATATATGAGTCATACATATTCAAGTATGGTATCTTGAATAACAAGTTCTTTTAATGAAATGTGGATGTAAGTACCTAGGATTAAAAACCTTTATTTTTCATAACTAAATTTATAATATAAAAAATTAATATATAAATTTATAAATATCTAAATCTAGTTAAAAAATGTACCGTGTATGTATTTTCCTGTGTGAGTTGCCTAAACTTTCTGACAGAAACAGTCACTGGAATACATTAGAATGTCCTGCTCCGGTCTAGGAGCCCAATGTGAAACTCGAGGTCTGCCTCGTATGCCTGGCGTACTGAGGCTGAGCTCACCCTCTCCGCCTGGGGCTTATGTCAAGGTGCAGCACAGCCTGATACCAGGGCCAGCCTGGTCCTGCTTGTGAGCCCTACCTGGTGCAGAGGGGACAAAGTAGCAAAAGCAGGGCAATCAGCAGCTGGCTTTCGTTACATCTCTCTCTAATCACCTCATAATTAGTCTTCCTTCACTAATACACCTCCTTGCATACACAGCACTTAAACACAGAGAAAAGTAACCATAGGACAAACTGCAGGGATGACTGAGGCCAAGGGTGATTAGTCCTTGCTCCAGTGGTAGCTGGAGTCTTACCAGCAACAATTGTGGTGCCACCCAGTTGCACCTGGCTTTCCTGTAGATGTGTCCCTGATGCCTGCACGCTGCTGTCTCCCAAGTCTGAGCCTGTTCCAGCTAACTTGTATGTGGACAGGACCCACATGTATGGGAGTATGGCTCCATAATTCAGCCATACCACCATCTGTCCAGATCTCACTGGCTCAGTCTGTGTGAACCATCCAGTAGCATTGTCAGTGAGAGGCACTTGTCTTATGGGTTGGGTGAAGGGAATTTTCCACATTAATCCATCTCCAGAAGCATATTTCCCTCTGTGCTCTTGTGAGATTTGCTGTTTTCCAGCACAAAAGATCCTTGCTTTGCATCTTTAGCTTTTCTGTGCATCAAAGTACAGTTTAAGTAAAGAAAAAGTTTCTCTTATGCTTCAGTTGGTCCCTTGTCCAAAGTTGTTTCCACCTCAACAGCTGACTACTAAAATCTAACATTTAAATTCTTTTTTCCTGGGAAACACAGGCAAGAGTCTTGTCAGGACAAAAAAGAAAAAAAAATATATCCATGCAAGGATTTTCATGATACAATGATTTTAAAGTAATAATTAGTTTCCAGTGTTGCTCTTTCTCAGCCACTGAAGAATTCACCATCAACAAGGTCTTACAGGCTTTGTCCTAGGACCATCTTTTATTAATATAATTCAAACACATGAAAGTAACAGAACAGTCCATCATCTGGCATCACTGGGGTGATATTGCAGGCTGTGTTTCTGTCCTGTCTCCTACCTGAGCCTGAGTAGGTGACTGTGGTCACCTCCAATGTGATTGAAGAGGCCATGTACATACCATTCTTCACTGAATGACCCACATGAGGGGACCTGGATTAAGGTCTCTCATGGAACCCTCCCTGCTTTTAGATATTTCTTACAAGCTGTTTTACTGCTGTTGTCCTCAGTTACCATGATATGACACAGAGGAATGGGTAATCCTTAGAAAGATTGGTCTGGAAATTGAGAAGTAGAAGACATCATATGCCATCCCCTGCTACCACAAACACTGCATCAGAAATATATCTATACATAAAAAGCAAATGACTTAAAAATCAAGGGGGTTTTTTGTACTTGTAAAGTAAAAGTGACATCCAGTGGCCTGCAAATCCAGATTGTTTGGTGTTCATATTACAAAAGCACTGTGACATTTTTCAAAGGCAATTTCATCTTCTTTCATGACTTACATGAATTTTCTTTTCAATAGCCTCTTTTATAAAGTTATAATTTGACTTAAAAAATAAAATCTTTGGGCTAGAGAAGTAAACAAGTTTGGTTTGAACACATAAGGTTTTCAGTAACACTGCAGTGAGTAACAAAACATTTAAAGATTGTATAGAAGGTCAAGAAGGAGAAAGGTCAACTTCAGAACAATTTGAATATTTCATTATTGACACTGAACCTAAGGAAGGCTTAACTGTTTTCTAAAATTAGATGAACATGAGTGTAGATATTTTATAGGCAATTTTATAAATGTGAGCAAATAATGAGCTTAATAAGATGTGCCTTCAGGCTAAACGTGTCCCAGACCACCCTGCGAAGAGGCCCTGATTCCATAACATGCTAATCATCTCCTAGGACAGGATAAAGCCCCACAGGAGGCGAGGTCTTTCTGCAAGAAGTGAACCATACAGCAAACCAACAGTTCTGAGCAAAACTGGACAAGGCACTCAAAAGCAAACACAGTGACAGAAGGGAACAGTAGAAAGGAGTGAAGAGCACCAGCACCCTGAAACCAGGGCAGGCAGGGAAGCACTAGGTCAGGGTTCCTCAAACTACGGCCCGCGGGCTGATACGGCCCCCAGGGTCCTCAGTCCGGCCCCCGGTATTTACAGACCCCCCCGCCGGGGGTTGGGGGTGGGAAACCAAGCAGCCGCAGATGGCTGCCTGCCACTGCATCCGCGCGCCGGCCCCCTGGTTAAAAAGTTTGAGGACCTCTGCACTAGGCTATGACATTTTGCAAACCCAATCTATTTTGCAATGTGCTCTTGTCCTGCCTTCTTAAGCAAGACCACTGTCAGGTGGACAAACCTGCCCAAATAACTCTGCTAATGCACCCCTGTCCAGAACTGCTCACAGGGTTTTTTCCTATGAGGAGACTAGACATAAGCAGTTTTCAATTGCTGGACCTCTGCCTTGTGGTGCTAAAGGCTATCAAAACACACAGTAAATCCCAGAAAATAAATGGAAGAGGACAAAAAAATACAATCAAAAGGTGGTTGTACACACAAGGAAATGAACAGTGAAAGATGATAATCAAAAAGACAGGAGCAAGAGGCACTGTGAAGGAGAAAAGCCTATGCAGTTGCTTTGTTCTCTTTCCTGGAGCAACACCTAGTAACAGGAAAACTAACCAAATGCCACCACAGAGTCACCTTTTTCTCTTAGTTAAACCAAGATCTGAGCTTTCTCACATACTCTCTCTCCCTCTCTTAGAGTTGTCTAGTCATCATATTGGAGACAGTTTCAAAGGCAAATAGACTGTCACATCAATTTTCACTTGGGATTCAGATTTACCAAAATGAGAAGGCCTGTCTGTATTCAATAACTTTTAAAAACAGTTGAAAAAAAGTTAGTGAACCACTAGCTCTTCTGAGTTCTTTTGAGGGCAAGAGGCTCTAGAATAGACACATTTTGAGTGGTGACAATACGGATCTGGAAAGATGGCCAGTCAAAAATGACATGAAAGGAGCATGGTAAGGAAGCGAGAGAAGCCCACTCAGAACAGCTAAAGAAATATAAATATCCTCGATCCTTACAGCTTGTGCCGCTTCAGCAGAAACACTCAGCTGCAGACTCAGAGGACCTGGGAAGCAGCTGAAGTGGTGCTAGTGGCTCCTTCCCTGACTCAAGGGTAATGGGAGACTGAGATTGCAGTGGTTCTTCTGCAGTCACATCTGCTGAACAAGAAGTGCATTTGATGAAGGATTGGTACTTTTCCACTTAAAAAAAATAATAATCACAGTTCCCACTCTATTGACACAGCGATCGGGCACGTCTGTAATCAACCTTTCTGCCAATAGATAGTCTTGTTTGGGTATCTTTCATTGGAAATACAAAGCTAAAAGAGGAAAGAGAGTTTAACTAGGACACAGCCACCAAATCTGGCAGTGTTCCCCTTGAATATTTTTCTAAGGATTTTGTCCATATGAGTTCTGAGCGCAAATGCCAAATGACATTCAGAAGAAAAAGATTAAGCTGATAAAACTGTGCAGCAGGTTTTTTTCTACTATTTTGGCTGCCTCTGGTACGCAACTTACATTACATTTTTTGCTTGATTAAACTGAAAGGAAGTAAAACTAGCTACTAGCCTTCCTTTTTAATTAAACTGATTAAAAAGGATCATCTGCGTGTTTGTCCTTTTGTTTCATATTTCACTAGCCAAATAGGTTCTCAAAAGATTTGTGCTGCAAGATAGAGTATCTCTAATGAGGCAGCAATTTTTTTTTGCAGGTATCTACTCACTTTATCTGGATGCCTCATTGTTAATAGTCTCCTCTGCCGAGGCAGCTGTGCCTATGATAGCAGAACAACATGTTCCCTCCAGTACAGCGTGTGGAGTTATTTCATGTCCAACCAGAGATAAAATGTAAGCTACTCAAAAGGAACTTTCAAATTGCCCTGTAAAAGGAAACTGCAGAGAGACAACCTGCTGGCAGGAAGAGAGATGAAAGGGTTATGTTAAGGACTTATTGACCATATTTCTCTTTCATCGGGCCGGATTATGCAATCTGCCAGGTGCAGAATACTTGCAGTTTCTAAGTGCTGAACAAGCATCAGAGATATGTGCAGAGCGAATATCTCCATTTAAATGACATGCTGGGAAAACGAAGTCATTTTGCATGGAGGTCAGGATGTGGAGGAACAGGTGGCAGATGCAGATATTTTGGAATGGTTCTTCCACACTTAGAAGCATGTAAGGGAAAAGATTTAATCTGCATTGTTACAGGGGTTGGTGGATATTTCCCTTCCTTATTTAGACTTATTTACTGAAAAGGGAGTGAGACCACCTGCTAATACATTTTTAAGCTTAAGTATTCCTGCAGGGCAGGGCTGTGGGGAGCTGGAGACTGGCCCTGCTGCAGCGTCATTGGAGCATGAACTGATGGTCCCAGGGGGCTGAAATGGGGACCTGGGCTACAGGCAGGGTGGGGGGAGCCCTGGGGAGGAGTCAGAGACCCCTAAAATAAACAATTTGGACTGGATGCCAAACTTTAAGTTGGCTGCATTTAAATGGGGTTAATCCCCCGTAGCAGACCTAGCTTTACCCTGTCTAATGCTTCAGGATGAATTTTATCAGGCGACATTCTCACTAGCTGACCTGAGAATCTTAAGCTTACTTAAGTGCTTGTGTTTTCTTTACCCTAGCTCTTTGTCACTTAGGTGATTTGTGCCAGCCATCTGGTAGCAGATGTCCTTTTCAGAGCTCTTCAGCAAAAGGGCATTAAACACTTTCATCTAAGCATCATCTGTTTAGATCTTTCCTCCCCTTGGCACAGCAGACCAAAGCTTTCCCAGCCTTCCTCTTACTATTAGTGCCACTACAGAAGGTTCTCCTGTCACTCCTTACAGCCATAGCCTTTCTGCTCTTTCCCTCCCCAAGAGCATGAAGCTCTTTTACTGTTGCAGCCATGCTGGGGTTTTTGGTGTTCTGCACCTGGGTGGGTAACAGAGCCTTCTGCAGTGGTGGTGGCTTGGTCTCCCATCCTCCAGACTCCCAGCTTACTTGTTTCCCTCTGACTTTACCTATCGCCCTCTGAGACTAGTGAAATCTACTTATTTTGAGTACCTATTGCCTCATACTGTTCCTCTTTTCAAAAAACAGGGAACTCTGCAACTTCAGAAACAGCCCAGCTGTCCCCATCGTGATCTCTAAACTTGAATAGTTAGTTAATCCTGGTATATTATTTTTCCAAGTACTTACAGCACTTCATTACCACTCCCATCCTTTGGATGTAGAAATGTAAAAGCACTCAGAAATCAAAATAAACTTCATGTCGCTTGCTTTTGTGTGCTGAAACAGTTTGGCATTTGAGTAGGAGAGCAAAATTTCTTTTACATTTTGCAAACTGTAAGTCACCCTGGGTACAATAGTCTCATAGTTCAAAGATAAAGATATACACAGCTCTCAGGTCTTGCATTCTAATGGAGCAACCTGTTGGAAACATGAAAACTGCAGACAGCTTTTAAAGAAGTAGTTTGCACTTTCATTTTGCTTCTCTTCAGAACTTCAGAACAATCATTTAAATCTAAAGGATCTCACCCACATTCCAATGAAGCTAATGGAGAATTTCTTGTACTCCTTGGTGTCTGTTAGCTACAACCAAAAGTTTGGAGCAAAATAAGATGTTAAATATTTTAAGTTAAATCTCAATAATCAAAATTGGGACAGAGAATTGTTTTTTATGTCCATAATATTATTATGTTTATGTTTACCATCTCTTATTTTGTTGGTTTTATAAGAAGCAGAGAGTCTTATTAAAAAAACATTATTAATGATCCTGTGCAGGGATCTTGTAAAATGCAGACCCTCTAAAATATCCTTCTAAACCACAGATAGTAGTGTTTTAGCATCACCTTTAGCTTCACTGTCTTTCTGAGTATTTCATACTACTTTCAAAGCTTAACAAACAAATAAAAAAATTATGATAAACAACAAACTTCCAAACTATTGGTTGAATTCTAGACAAGTATAGTTCAGAGCTAGGAAAAGATGAAAAACAAAAGAGGAAGCAGAGGACTATTGTGTCTTATTTAGTTTCCTCTTTTCATAGGCAAGGTGGAAAAACACAAAAGATGTTTACAAGTGAAGACAAAGCAATATTTTTATCTCCTGATCTTCATTTCCTCAGTCAAAAAAGAATTACAGGCAAAATGTGGACTGACATCCCCAAAACTCTGAGCAAAATTTGGGTGAATATTTCTAAGTGCAAAAGCATGCTTTTCAAAATCAGTATTTTGATGAAAATTAAACTATATCAGTATTTTTATGGAAAGAAGATCTTTGAAATTAAAATACCTACCAGAAGCAAAAATTGTCTCTAATATGTCATAAACAGTTTGCATCTGTGGATGTACAATGGCAGCATTAAGTATTTCCAGGGGTTTGCTTCTTTATTTTGGGGAATACTTTGCAAATGGAACTTGCACCATTCTGAGCAAAGATGAGGCAAAGTATGGTCCTAGAATGCCCCACAAAACTGTTTCACCCATTACTGGAGAGAGACACAGCATTTAGAAAAGGCAGAGTAGCGGGTTGATAAGGATTTTGCTCAGAAACCAGAGTGCAGTGAAGCATGTGAGAGGTGTGCTTATTTCAACAGATCTTGATTTAAAGCAGAGGGAAGCTGGCGGCTGAGCGGCCTGGCACCTGTTCCCCACGGCAGCGAGGGGAGCTGCGTGCCGTGGCAGTGCCGTGTGTTGGCATTCCAGCTTCTGCTCCCAGACAAAAGGAGCTTTCATTTAAACTGAGAGGTATTGAGTAACGGGCCTCTGCACAACACAACAAACTGAACACAACTGTCTCAAGCGAGGCTCTATTAAAGCACGGGAAATGTGCCATGGCCCTGTGATTTATCATTTTAATTGGAATAAGACAGATTCCATCAATGATTACAGGGCACAGCAGCAAGAAATGTATGTTTTTCTTTAGCGGTTGTTATTATGCAGGATAGACAAAGAGCTAAGGTAGGAGCAAAACCCCTTTTAGACAGATATTCATCTAACCTGTAGAAGACATGCGTAAGAAGGCAAAGAGGATCTTTCAGATACAAACAATACTGAAGAAGCAAAATCATGCCTTTTCCACAGCTCTAATATGGCCACAGCCAGCCTTCCTTATCTCTTACAAATTCCTGTGCTAGTGCTACAGTAACTTCCCTCCACTTCTTGCTGGCGTATTTGAACTAGAGCTTTCAAAGAGTCATTCTTCGACCTTCCCAGGTGCTGCTCATTTAGAGTTGCTTTTCCTAGGCAGTAAGTTAAATAGGGATCAATGAGGACCACCACCAAGCAGGAAAAAACAGAATGCAGCTTTAGTATGCCTTGTTAACAGATCTGGTATTTTCACTATGTTAACTTAAGCATTTTAGTATTACACCTCAATGCTGATATAAAAGATCATAATTACTAAGTTTAAGTTCATAATTTTAATTCAAAAATATAGACTACTGCTTATTTTTTCCAATGTCTCATAGCCTTTGTGGAAACAACACATTATTGAGCAGAGGCACACAAGACTTAAAGCAAGTTAATTTCTACTGCTGTCAGGAAGATCTCTAATGATCCACTGTTTCCTAAACTGAAGATCACTATCCCAGCCTCCGAATACATACTGATTTCAGAGCAGACAATGTAAGATTAGGGACCTGGCTATCAGAGTGCATTACAAAACTGGGTCTGGAAGATAGGCTTCCACTTTAGGGCACCAGGAGACGCGTGCATCTCTAAAGGTAATCTAAAAAATACCTAGCAGATAATCAGCTAGACATGCCTGCAATGGTCAGCAATAGTCAAAAGCCAAATAAACAATTAAAAAAAAGACTGTTCCCCCACGATCCAAATGTGAATACTGTGATCAGTTTTGGTAAGCAGCGGTAGAAACGTCTTAGAGGTGAGCAACAGATCCTGGCCAGCTGCCATGTGAGAACACCATAGAAAGAAAATTTTTCACCTTGGGAAAGATGTGTGGAAAAAGACATGCTGGTGACCCACAGAAACCCACGGCTGGGATCAATAAGGTGAATAGATTTATGACTCATTGTTTCTTATTATAAGGGACATTGAATGAAATTGGCAGACAGCAAACTGAAAATAAATTGGGTTTTTTGTTTGGTTTTTTGGTTGGTTGGTTGGGTTTGGGGTTTTTTTATTTAATGTAGATGTAACTGAACTGCAGAAGTTGGACTTAAAAGTACAAATGAGTGAAGAAAAATAAGTGAGAGAAATTCATGGAGTGCAGGTCCAAAGCTGCCTATTAAACAGGATAATTCATGTGCAGTTTATACTGGAGGAAGGGCTAATTTCTAGCTGTTCACTAGATAGTTCAAGAAAGGGAGGAAATTTCTTGGTTCATGCCTTTTCTTCCAACTTTTCTCAAACAGACATTGCTGGAAATTGGATTCTGAGCTGTTTCATTACCTATACATTGAGCTGAAAATAAGAAGTTAAAAGTATGGATTTATACCACTACATAAAAAGCACATTTGTATTTTCATTAGTTGAGTACTCTCATACCTCAGCTGATGAGCTACCATTTTTGAGTGATGAACCACGTATACTTTTGATTGCCACCCCATATCCTTCACTGCTGTAGCACAAGAAAGAATAAATTCTAGTTCTCCAAACTAAACTTGTTGCCTAGTCCACATTAATAGTAAAAACATAATTGAGACTAATTCAATGAAAAAAATTAGTTTTGATTAAATAGTATCATGCAGAACCACCAGACAAATCGAAACACCATTTCCCAGAGTTGTATTCTCCTCTAGTCCTGGTAGAGATTGAATCTGAGTGTGTAATATATCATAATTAAATCCATTTCTGTTAATCATTTCATCAAAAATACTCAGTCAGTGCTAAATAGTAGGCTAAAGGGTAGAACGCTGACAGTTGCTGTCATGCATTTGCTAAGTAGGAAAGCAGGAAACACCAGCCCTCCCTTCTTTCACATCTCTCCCATGCACAGGGGACACAGAAGAAGGATCTTTTTTTCCCATGGAAAAAAGAAACCCTTAAATTCTAAACTACCTCCTACACTTTCCTGTGAGTTAAAGCTCCAGTTGCATCCTGACCAGCTCTTGGCTCCTGACAGTTACTCGCTTCCAATTTGGAAATGTGTAGCACGTTAAGAAAGCACAAGTTGAGGACAACACAAAGTAAAGCAATTTAAAATTATGATAGCAAGGAATATATTTTTAATTCAATAAAGCCACTCCCTTTTTATTCAGTGCTTTAGCAGAATTTCTATCCTGTGATGCCAGAGAAAAAGAAAAAAAAATATGGAAGTCAGGGAGAGCTTATGGTAAAATACAGTGCACCTTGATTTGAGCATTTATGGTCTTCTCTTCAAAACCTGACACTGCAAACAGCATGCAAGTGTAATGTGTGGTTTGAGATAAAAGCTAAATAAAAATAAAAATATATCGCATCAGTCAATCTCTATTTCAGGAAGTGATGCAAGCAAAGTCCGCAGTGCAGTGTGCCTCCCAGAAATACTCTGCCACCCACAGCATTGTGTAACTTTCCTTTAGTATGAAACATGGTTGGGCTTAGCTGCTGTTAGCACCAGTTAATTGCACCTCCTGAAACCCTGCTGAAAGTCACAAAAACAACAAACAGATGATGTTATTTCCCTCCCTCTGCAAAAGCGGGTCTGATTAAACTCCCGTTACAAAGCCCTATGACAGCAGAAATTAGTCCTGCAGTTTCTGATAGGAAAACTGTCTGCTCCACATCCCACCGAAGTGAATGGAAAGGCTGGTTTGCTTGAGAGCAGTTTGTGTTTTGAATCTTGCCTCTTTTGCACCTCTGGTGCTTCTCTAATTTCAACTTCATTGATTTTATTTCATTTCCCTTATTTTCTCTCCCATCAGCTAATTTTCTTTCTGTTCCTTTCTAGTCACAGTTTCCAAAATGGAATAAACAAGGGAAATGTATGGACAGGTGACAAAACTCAACACCTGACAGTTACTTTTAGGCAATGCTGATGCAATGATTGCAGTTGATAAATGACTGTATTACATCATTTTTAATTCGGCAGCCACCATAGTAAGTTTTGCGTATAGAGCATCCCGCTGCTTTACCCCAAACCTGATACTTTCTATGCATATCTACACAGAGTAACGGCTGCCTCAAAACTATTGCATAAAGTGGAACTAGAAGAGAGCCCATTATTTGACATTGCTTATCCTGCTCTCAGGATATTCGGTTGTGTTTTTCAGTTGCCCTATTCTGTGAGGCCACAGCTTCCCGCTGCTGCTGCAGAAAGGGTTCGCTGCTATTGCCTTCTTGCTTTCTGAGCAGGGCTGGTGGCAGGAAGCCACAATTGCTCCCTCTGTTTATCTCTCCCCATCTCACAGCCCTGACAGAGTGAGTCTATTTGGATAGCAAGAAGCTGTGGTAACTAAGCAGCCACAAAATCTAAAAGGGACATTTCCCAGCTACTTGCACTGCTAAAAGTAAGTGCAAAACAAGTCCTTTATAACAGAACAAGTAGATCTTATGATGTGAATGGCATGAGGAAAAGGAATAGCAGGTTTTGTGTGGGTGCTTTACATAATCTTAAACTAAATCTTCTGCTTTAGAACAAAAATTCTTCTTCCTAGAGATGGTTTTCACTGACAAGTATATTAGCAGTAATTTCATATTCCAGTTACGATCTCTACATAATTCATCTTGAGCCTTTCTGTGGGTAGTTCAGAACCCTGCACAGCCCGTGTCCCTTTTTTCCTCTAGAAAGTAGCTCCCATTTCCTTAGGGAGTAACAAAATGCCTGCCTTTATGAAACAGCCAGACCCACTTAAATCCTTCCTGGCACATTTAACACCTTGCCTCTGGAAGAGGCGTTTCAGGCAAATACTACCAGATAGTTACAGAAAACATTTGAAGGGGGTAGGTTTAAAATGCAAGCTTCAAACCCAGACCTCAGCTTTCCCAAGCAAGGTAGTGCTCAGATGTAGGACTTTGGTTCAAGGTCACCTGGGGGCTCGGGAGCAACTCAGAGCACAGATGGGGACCAGCATTGCTCTCGGACCTGCCTCCTGTGCTCGGACCACTTCTGTTATTTTATTTTTTTAAACATATTTATTTAAACATAGAAATATTTTTTAAACGCTAGCGACCGCAACAGTTTCGAAGAAAGACCAACAAAATGGTCATGACACTGCTAGCAGTAAAGATATTCTTCTATTTCCAGATGGGTTACTAGAAGCAAAGACAAAATTTTACATCAGTGGTGCTCCTGGAAAGTAAGATTTGATCCTAAAAGCATCCACAGATTTCAGGGGGCTCTGCTCACACACAGCCAAAGGGTTTGATAAGATCAGGGTCCAATTTTTACGCCTCGAGCACCATTATCATCAGTGGACTTGTGTTATAAACAATGAAAAGTACATTTTAAAGAAGAAGGCGTTGTGCCTTCAAAGGTAAACTCTGCCTAAACTCTGTGTACGCCTGTCCTCCCAGACATGCTGTGGCCGGTGTGGTCCAGCTGGGCCAGAGACAATGCACAGCCTCTCTGCAGGGGTTGGGGGCTGGTCTGAGGAGGTGTTTGTGCATCCTTAGTTCTTCCAACTGATGGGCAAGATTTCCTGGTGCATTCTGGCTGCCTTTTAGCGCTTCAGGGATGCAGAGCAGTCATAAAGTTTAATCGCCCAATTAGGCAGGCTTTACAGTTGTTTTGCATTGCTGGAGTGCCACAAAGCAGATTGAACAAATTAGTGAAGCTGGCCCTTTTTTTTTTTTCTTTTTTTCTTTTTTGGTCAGAAAAACATGAAATGCCTGGGCTAAAGTAACCTAAACACAGAGGTGGGTCCCCCGGCAGAGGAAGCCCCGGGTGTGTAAGCAAAGCTGGCACAGCCAGGGCTCTGTCAGAGCTGCGAGATGGAGGGGGAACAGGGCGGCTGGGGCTTTCTGCCTCTCTCTCGGGGCAGCAGAAACAACCTTTCGAGAACGAATCATGGGACAAAGGGGCAAGAAAAAAAACACATATAAGCATCAATGGCAATTTGCAAATGCAGGAGTCTGAACGTTAATGGGGAGTGGAGTTCGGTGGCAGTGGGTCAAGGCTCAGACCAAGCTCAGCCAGCAGCTCTGCCCCTGACTGCCGGCTCGTCCTTACCAGGTCCTTTTGGCACCCCCACAGCTTTCCTCCCCACCCTCTGTTGGTGGGTTCCTGTTTCTTTTCAAGCCTCTTGGTTGTGGGGTGACGCCAGATGCACGTGCTTAAGGTGAACCTAAGAGCAAACGCTATACGGTGGTGGAGGCATCTAGAGGCAATTTCACTACAAATAAATACTACAGTTACCTAAACACCTGCAGGCATCTCAGTAAAAATGGTTTCATGTTCAGGAAAGGTGCCTGATTACTTCCAGGTTAAATTTAAAAAAAAAATTATTTAACAAAGCAGTTTGCTCACAATACAGACTATTGCCTAGAGCTGTGTTTCTCAAACTGCCAGCTGCTGCTACCAGAGGAGCCATGGGAGAATTCAAAAGGATTGAAGCTCGCTAAAAAGTTAATCGATTCACAGTATTTTTATACTAAAACACCAACAATTTAAGGCAGTAAGTACTTCTCTTGATAAATAAGTGGTATCCAGGGATTGCAGGATTTTCACAGGAACAGACAAATCAAAAAGAAAGCCATGCCTGCAAAAACAAAATAATAGAAAAATGTGAAATGGACCCCGTTAGCAGCCCCCAGCTCAGCCTGCATGGTATGGTGACCCTTCGGTGAGGCGCTGCCTGCACGGGGGTCACTCTCACCTCCCGGCTCATCCTACCTCAAGGAGCAGCCCTGCTCCTCCTGCTCCAAGACAGTCAGCCTGAAAAGTGGTGGGTTTTGACCTGCACCAAAGTTTATTGCAACATTTTTTCAAGTTATTTTTGAGTTAGTGAAACTAATGTAAATCAGCTGATTTCTAGTCGTTCTTTAGTAAGGATTAGTAGAGACGAATCTGAGTTAGTGCAAACGCACTTCAGTTTAGCTTGTCCATTATGTTATGATTTGGTTTGAGGTGTGGTTCTTACTTGGTGGTGAAGGAAAAGCTAAGGGAGCTTTAGCATTCACGCCGTGGCAGCTGGCAGTAATGCTGACCCGGTGTGATCCCCCCCTTCCGCGTCCCAAGAGCACTCACAGCCATGCAGGGCTGCGCACTAGCCTGGCTTCGCCCTCCTCATCCCCTACCACCCACACACACTTAGGTCAGCACTGAGTCTGTTCCAGGCTTGTCACAATCCTCTGACAAAGAGAGACAAAGGGATAAAGGATAAGGAGTGAATTAGCAAGGAGGGGAGAGATGGAAGGAGTACATATGTAGAGTGGGAAAGGGTTGATAGATCATTGGCTGAAAAAAACATCCTACTGCGGTTTTCAGTTGGACTTCAGCAACAGCCACTACTACAGGACTCGGAACAGATGACAGAAGTTGGAAAGGTCACTTTAAGTGAGCTGATTTCAAATCTAGCTCAAATTAGAAGGGCTGGAGGTCTGAGCATGAGGTAGTTATGCAACGGTCACATGTGAAATCAGAAGTTGGTCCTTATAGCGTAGCTCGAGTGGTATGAGCTGGCACTGTAAAAGGTGTAAACCCTCTGTCTGACCTAAACCCTCCGCCCAGTCTTTCCTCTGGAGAAAGAATGCTGGAATAGCAGAAAGAAAGTGCATTTTGAGATTACTGTCTTATTCTCAGAACAGCCCATAAAGTGATTGTTTCTTTTTGATGTTTGGGAAAGAATAACTACGTATATTTTTTAGAGCAGAATTATGTTGTTTGGACCAGTTACCTATTGAACAGTTGTCACATTGTTACTTAGGGCCATACGCCGAGAAAATTTGAAATCCAGACATTAACAGGAACTTAGAGACTTTAGATAAAATGTGCATTGCAAACTGTAAGCAGAGAAGTTTGTGCTGACACTGCTTTATTATAAACCAAGATTTACGTTGCTACTGTTTCCAAATGGCCACAGTTTGTGAGCAATCAATAAAGGCACTGAATTAAAATTAAATCAGGGACTGTGCAGCTTCTGATGCCAAAGGTGTGGGCTGTATGCATGTTCAGTGAGAACTATTGGTTAGTTTGCTTAAGTCTTCATATTCAGAGGATTTGATAATTGCATAGAGGAAATCAGGCATGCAGAGGCTGAGATCTCACAGAGACAATATGTTTTTTCTTTTTCTTTTCCCACAAATGATGGTATGACTCTGCTGTTGAAAGGCAAGTAACCTGTCAGGATCATATAAGACACAACTAACTGCAAAAAATTATGTTCAACATGAGAAATTACTATATTGTATTTAAAAATTTTATTGAAGCTTGATTAAAATTACTTCTATTACATATGAACTGTATGAATGAAGTTTTAAAGATTAATACAATATGGAAAATTTCAAGTGTCCTATTATTTTAATTAAAAAGTTATAAATACCAAATACATTAAAATCAGACTCCAACAGATTTGAAATCTGATGCTGATTATGGATAAAAAAATATATTTATATCAGCTCCATATGATGTGGCAAAAATACATAATTACCATTAAACTGATTTTGGGATGATGGAAGACTGTGAAAAGTTATGTTGATGGCTTATCAATCTAAAATGTCACTGACCGTGGAATGGAATTACATGGTAGAGATTACATGGGACTTTTTTGTCAAGATACTTTAACTCTTAAAATAAGCAACTAGTAACTGAGTCTGGAATGCACAATAAACAGACTTGAAGAGTTTTTAACTCCAATCTTTAAAAAAAAGGAAGTGTTCATATAAGAATAACAGTTCAGAGTATATTTAAATCCAATGGAATACATTCTTTTAGTCCTTAATACCCTGCTGTGTTTGTCTCAAGCACAATCCTGGCCTGTTTGTGAGATTCCTGACCTGTTTGCCTTTGGTCCCTACCAAATAATGCAGCCCAGAGAGGGCTACTCCCCTCGATGGAAATATAATGGATGGAAAATAAATGTTCAAAAGACTTCCAGAAATAATGAACAGAAACCCTATTTTCAAAATTTAGAGATATGTCAAAAAGTCTAATCTAATTAATTTTCAATTAGATACAGACTATGAATCTGTGCTGTTCTGCAAACAGAACCGAAGCTCCTAAAATACTTAAAGGCAGAGGTTTTGCATTCCTTTGGGAGTGAGGCACCTAAATGCCATATACTTTTTAAAGATTTTTGAAACCTGGGGTTTATTTCATATCTAACTACTGATTTCTGTGTGGTATAAAATCACCAGAGTTTGTATTTTCATACTTATATTACTCTACAGACTCCTTCATTTGACAAGATTTTGCAAGCTTGTATCAATAGTATCTTCCATTGTGTAACACTACAGGCAACTCATAGAATCATTTAGGTAAAGATCGAGTCCAACTGTAAACCTAACACTGCCAAGTCTACCACTAAACCATGTGCTTAAGTGTCACATCTACATGGTCTTTTAAATACCTCCAGGAATGGTGACAACCACTTCCCTGGGTAGCCTGTTTCAATGCTTGACAACCCATTCAGTGAAAATAAATTTAATATCCAAGCTAAACCTCCCCTGGCACAACTTGAGGCCATTTCCTCTTGTCCTGTCGCTTATTACTTGGGAAAAGAGACAGTCACCCACCTCACTACAACCTCCTTTCAGGCAGCTGTAGGGAGTGACAAGGTCTCCCCTGAACCTCCTTTTCTCCAGGTTAAACAACCCCAGTTCCCTCAGCCACTCCTCATCAGACTTGTGCTCCAGACGTTCACCAGCTTCATTGCCCTTCTCTGGACACACTCCAGCATCTCAGTGTCTGTCTTGGAGTGAGGGGCCCAAAACTGAACACAATATTCAAGGTACAACATGGTATTTGAGGTGCAAGGATGATCACTGTAGGAGGATTATTGTTCATTGTTCTGAGTAATATATGTTTGATGCTATATGGTTGATACACAGTATTTTTATTTTTCATGAAGGAAACGTGCCAAACTCGGGGATTCCCATGGAGCCCAAAGCAGCATCTGACCTACAGAAGTGAAACAACACCCAAGGTGCCTGCTAGAGCATGAAGGGTCATGTACAAAGTATGCATGTCTCACACTGTGAGAGGTGTCTTGCTTTGGCAAGACATTATTATTTCTCCAGTGTCCGTTCAATCTCTGTATGCAATAACTACAGCAAAATCCAATCTCATTTCTTTTACAGTTTGAAATGCACATGGGTCTCCTATTCTGTAGCAGAACTGTAATTTCTGTGTTGATGTGCTCAGTGGGTTGGTTGGTTGCTTGTTTTTTTCCCAGCTCATTTTTTTCTCATATTGAGATATTGTGCTTTTCCTTTAATTTTGATTGCCACAAAAATAAGTCAGTAATTTTGATCTTTAAAAATACCTATTTTCTTTTTGTTGTAGTTCATAGATGCAATGCTACTGTTATAATTTCTATGATATTTATTTTGGAAAGATAATAATTTCCAGGAAAAAACATGAGGTGGTCTTTCTAAAGTTTAGTTAGAAAGTCTGACACTTTTGCCATCAGTGAAATCTTTGCTCTGCTCTGTATTTTCTGAACCCCCATAGCCCCACTGAGCAGTCATAACCCCTCAACAGCACCTTTATAAAAACAACTGCTGAACAAGAATATGGGTAAGGGGAAATTTTCAGCAATTTGGATGGTATGTAAATAGGAAGAGAGTCCAGAACAGATCTCTGTTGAAGAGGTGTTTACAATTTAGGTGCAATTCTTCATAAGGAATGGATTTTTTTAAACTACGTTGAGAAAGTAACCAAAGTAATTTCTTTTGTTTCTTAACCTGCTAACCACAATATATGTGTCACTAAGCCACACCTACACTAAGATTGTGGAAATACACTTTCTAGAAATACTGTTTTGTAAGATCAGCAAGATGCTACAGGCATCAGAAAAATCTGGGTGACATAAACACTCACAAAGAGTTGTGTTAGGACATTACAGGTGATAAGCTGCTACACAACTGCTGTGTTGCTGAAGGCTACTGCCTAAGCGGTAGAGCTAGTGTAAGCTTTTTAGCCTAAGATGTTGACTTCGCATAGAAATAATCCAGAATCCATCTATTGTATGCCATTCTGTCAAAGGACTGACCCCCACCAGACAGGGCGACGGTTTCTTGGAGCAGCGGAAGCACAGCTGAATGAGTAAAGATGACAATTCACAAAACAGGGCATTTCAAGGGACCTTGAAAGTTTAACAGGGTTTTATGAAACAGCTTTTAATTATGCATATACTTTACAGTTAAGACAAACATACCTTCTGGGTTTGCAGTAAAACTAAAACCAAAGGACTAGAAGGTCAGTGTGGTTAACTTCATAGATACTGAAAAGGAGAGGTCCTAGCTGCAGCCCATCAGTAACAGCCTACAATCTCTCTATCCTCTATCTTTGGTCAACTCCTGTGTTACATTTCATCTTCCTTACACTCTAAATTCTTCTGAGCAAGGACTGTATCTTCCTATGCAATTGTACAACGCGTAACAAAAGCTGCTCTTAATCCTCACTAAAGCCTTTGGATGCTACTGCAGTAAAAAGAAGAAACGCCATGTAAAAGAGCAGCCAACAGTATCCCAAGGATGCAATTACGAAGATATTTCTATCAAAAGGACAATGTACTACTTCATGAGAGTTACATTTGTATGACTGTTCCAGTCCATCATCACAGGACACATATATAGTTCTTTTACTTTGTGTGCGAAATCTCTAGAAGAACAAAGTACCTCACTTAATGTGAACGTTGTCTGCATAAATAAAAGCATCTGGTTTGCTATCTAACCATCTGGTTTGCCTAAAGTTTACAGTCT
This sequence comes from Falco biarmicus, assembly GCF_023638135.1. Classification (NCBI taxonomy): domain Eukaryota; kingdom Metazoa; phylum Chordata; class Aves; order Falconiformes; family Falconidae; genus Falco; species Falco biarmicus. The sequence goes on along the minus strand of NC_079292.1, from coordinate 31,079,154 downwards.
CCTGAGTGTTATTCACAGACCCACATATGATCAAACCTCCACAGACATTTTTATTTGGTAAAAGCTTTCCCACAGCACTTTATTTTTTCTATCTGTTTTTGATCTTGTAAAAAAAAAGTAATTTTAATACGTGTGTTGTAATACTGCATGTGTTTGTGTTTCTGTGACCTGTGTCAATCTCCTAGTGGGTAGATATTACAGGCTAGATTCTCTTGGGAACAGTGGAGGAAAGAACTACGAAAGAGTCAAGTGGAGATACTAGACCCTATGACTTCTTCACTGCTGTCCCTGAGCAAAGGGCTAGGTTAGGGTGGACAGATCACTTTAAAATGCATCAGCTATTAACATGTAACAAGGCACTGAGAACTGACCTCTGTCTCAATTCAAGAGCTACAGCTGGTTAACAGGTAACAACCACTTTGTCAATCCTACACCAGATGGGGACTTTGCTGGCTTCATCGATTCCATGACTTCTGGCACCATGCAGCATCCAGATAACCTAGCTGTGTTCAGCCCTGTGTGAACAAAATGTGTTATTATTTTCCCTTAAAGCTACAGGCTGGACAGACATTACGTTTCTGCTCACTCTCTCTGCTTCATAAACACAAGATTTTCCATCCGGAGCCCTTAAAAAGCCTTGCCAAAAGGGTTCATTCTCCTTCAGAGTTCAGCTGCTCCAGTTTCTGGAGAAAATGTCTCAGTCCTCTCGTAGGTCACTAAGTACACAACAGTTCACAAGCTCTGATACTTCTGCCTTATCTGCCCTCTTACCACAGGCAATGGAAAATGCTTCACTTGAAACAACAAACAGATTAAAAATCAGAAATAGAAATTACCTCAACAGAGATGAATATAACTTCACAGAAACCTACCTCCTTCTGCTCTAAACGACGATTGATGTTTCAGCAAACTAAGCGTGCGCATAATTAATAGCCTATTTCTGCAGTCAGTAACAATTATTGCACCTTTTCATCTGCCTAGAAGATAGCAGCTTTCTGTATGTGTACATCAAAAGTGTGATTAAAGAGAAATGTAGACTTACAGATGCATGGAGTGCAATATTGTATTTGTAATCTGAATATAACTAAACCAAATGGGGCAAAAAGCCTGTATTTTAAAGAAGTGCAAAATAGGTGTCCATTTCTATGGTCACTTTCCTCAAATTTCTTTAAGGTAGAAAAGTAGAAAGGATCCCAACAGGCCAGCGGAAGCTAAGACCCAGGACAACTCTCTCTGCAGAAGAGTTGAGAGAGGGCAGCTGGATCCCACTGGACCCTGCTGTGTTTAGTTTCTAAAAAAGGGAACTAAACCAAGAAGCAGCCTCCAGGGGCAGCAAAATACAGCAGGAAGCTTGGAGATGCCGTTCTGTTCTAAAAAAATAAATTGTTTCATGTATGTGATTCTATTTACTTGTTAGCTTGTTTGTGTAGCTCGGGGGTACTGGGTTGTTGCCCAGTCATCTTCTTACAGCTTTGATTCCTGTCGACATATGAAAGTGTGAGTGTACGAGCTCACGCACACATACTTAAGGGCAGCTTCTGTGGATGCACAGAGGATGACTTTTAAGTAATTTTAATTTATTGTCAATATATTTCACTAAGGCCTTGTATACTGCAAGAGATGTCAAACAAAGTCATATTCCAAATCTAAGTCCTAGATTTTTAGATTTCACCTTTTAATATATGGACAGATTCTAAAATGAGCAGTTAACACACTGTCACGTTCCAGCTGAACTACGTTAACTGATTATATGAATTTCCAGTCATTGTAAATAGGATGCATGTTGTAAATTTAAGTCACAACATTTTTCAGATTCCAGCAACAAGTCAGGTAAAACAATGAGCCTTAATGTCTCTCTGTATGTTCAGATCCAAGATGTGATTTATATTTCTTCTGTTTATTGTACTGAAAGAGCTAGCTTATTCATTCAAAACTAAAGTCGAGACAATCATTAATTGTGATTTTTCCCAAGTAGCAGAGCTAAGAGTGGGTCCCAAGTAACCTATTGTATGGCTATTTTTTTACATGTGATGAATTTCAGTGTGAATATGCCTGTCACTGTGTCAATTTCTACACTACAAATTGGCTTGTGTTTTCAATTAACATTTATAATGTGCAAATGGGATTCAGTATTCACACCAATCAATCAGGATAATCCATATCCTTATGTTCGAGCACTTATACTATACAGCATCCTTAGAGAAGGATTTAATTAAACAAAACTTTTTGCTTTAGATTTTAAATATTTTCTTAAGAAAAACTATTTATTAATATGAAAATCTTGTGCGATCCTTATTTGTTTTCAGAACATATTTCCAAGAGCTGGGAAGATCTGTTTTCTGGCATGCATCAAACATTTTTCCATTGGTCACAGCATTCTTGCACTAATTGAGTTTAGAAAACTCTTCAGCTGCTGCCTAGATGAGTATAAGCTGCAAAAAGCAAGCATCAGAAATAATGGGATCCATTAACTAATTATCCTTTATCATCAAACACTCATCAGTTGCAAAATGTAATATGAGAACTATGTTCTGGTATCCCAGATCTTTCAGATTATAAGAGCTGCTATAAAAAAAGCACACCAGTATCTTCTTTCCTGAAATACTTCATACTTCTCAGTGAAAGAACCCACTGATTTTCATAAAGATATAAATCTGTAAAAGCCAGAAGCCTTCTGAAGCATACAGAGATGATTTCGGTGTCTAAAGTAAAAACTTCAGGGAATATGCTTTGTTTATCATGCATGAAATACGAACAAATCTTTTCCCTGGTTAAAATTATCCACTCTGCTAAAAAAAAACCTACAATGTATAACTAAATTGCAAATTGGGACATTTTGGTAGAAGGCATGGCTTTTTTAAAATTGCGATTATGGACTATGTAGAAGAAATGTTTCTTCATATTTCCTCTAAATGCCCCTTTACTTTTACAATGATTTTTTTTATTTTCTATGACAACATATATAGAACTATTTTGCCATAGCTCTCAACTTTCTATAGGTAATACATGAGGAAGATAATCTCACTAATTCTCACTGTTTTTCCATGGGAAGCATTTTGTCTCCTTTAAATAGGAGGAAATTAGAGTCACATTACAGCTGGCCTTGTTAACATATTGACCTTGACTCTTTGTTGCCTTACACTCAGTAGCTACATACTTCTGTGTTAAGTGGAAGCTAAAAAGCCATCCTCTTGGAATGTTTACCTTTTGAACTTACATGTGAATTTTTGCTTTGAAAGATGACAAGGTCCAAGTGAGAACCAACAACATGATTTCAGTTGGAAGTCATTACTTGCTGTTTTAAATTACAAACTACACAAAATCCCTGACAGAAAATCCCGCACAAACACATTAATAGCAAAAAATCTTCAATAGCTTTGACTCCTGCATAGGGACGCCACATAAAATCTCTGTTAGCATTCAAGTAACAAGTAAGTATACATTTAAAATTCACTGGTTGCACTACATCAGCCTAACAGTATTGGCGGGCAGTGGACTGCATTTTTCATTATGCTCCATACCGGCAAACATCGCCCTATAGCGCTATACCCTGCTGCCATACTCTAGCTATTTCCAACAAACTGACAGAGCAGCAGTCCATGCGCCTGGTCTGTGGAAGGAGAGTAAGTCACAGGAGCATCTTACAACACAGCTACAAAGCAGCTTCAGTGGAGGAAGTCAGGCAGTAAGAGACTCTCAATCCGTTAAAGCCTCACTAAACACCCATGTGAAAGATTTAGTAGTTTTAAGATACTTGTTGGTACAAAGATACACAAAAGATGATCTGTTAGTACAATACAGAATCACTGTGAAATCAAGGACTTAAGACTTGAGTTAAATCCAAGTATTTCTCCTCCTGTTGGGAAATAACAAAAATGCCCTATCAAGATGGGTTCAAACCTGTCAGCTTTCTCTTGAAGTGCTCGTTCTGGTAAGAGTGGTTTACCAGCAAATACGCCTTTATTTCTCTGGGCCTGATTATTCACTCTTTTGCATGCTGTGTAACTCGTCACACTGGTGCAAAGTCAGGTTAAAAAAAAATAACAAAAAATAGGCCAAACAAGTGCCTTACATTCCACAGGTGCAATTATTTTACAAATAAAGATGAAGTGAAGAGTCTTTAGGTGGAGACTCTTACTATGTTATTGTTTTTGAAAGCAGAGATACATTACCATTTGAAAGTATTCTGTACTCAGTAAAACCAAGTAGGGATATTGTTACCACTTGGACTTTTCTTAAAAGCATAGATTCTTACCTAAGGGTTTTTTCCCATTCTGCTGTCTTTCTTTTTTGTTTCTTTCGTACGTGGTCGTATTTATGATCTCTCTTCCAGTGTTGCAGACTAATTTCTGTTGCAGGTGTCATTTATGTCCTGTTCCCATTTTTATGCTAGAAAGCAAAGGAAACAAGCGGCACAAAGCCTTTAACCTTATCTTCCAGGCAACACTATCAATATATGTTGGTTATCTTCTCATGTTGCTAATAGAAAACAGAAAGATATGTATGTGTAGGCCTATCACTGGTTTTATACACAGTCTCTTCTAGGATTAATGTTTTCGCTTGCAGGAAGAACATGCAGCTGAACATCCAAATGAGAATGAATTTTGAAAGATCCAAGAAAGGATGCTTCCAAAAGGTAAGCTTTATAAAAGCAGACATTTGAAACCTCAATATTTAATAGTGTACTTCGCATTAAAACTCAGGTCTTCATTAGCAGACCTCAGATAATGTCCTCAAAAGTAACAGATTTAGATATACTTTCTTTTCCTTGTGCCCTGAACACCCAAGAAAACTCAGTTACTAATGGCTGACCTTTGGGTTTATCATAAGTCTTAGCTGAACCTTTTTGTCTAACTGGGTTAATTAGGTATTATGTTTTCTCTTTTTCACCTAAAGGTTTTGTAATGTCTAGTATTTTAGCTCCTACAGCTGCTTTCATTATGCAAGTAAAAAATCTCCTACGCAGAGCCACCTATTTTCACCAAATACGTACAAGCTAAATCGGTTTTGAAACTTCCATTCTTCTGTGAACACTAACTGAAATTGGCCAACAAGCTGGCGACCATTCCCCTTCCCCCAGTGATGGGGAAAGAGTGGATGATAGACATGTGTGCCTGCATAAACACTGTTCCTTAGGAAACAGCCTTAAAAAAAAAAATAATCACTTTTGGGGTCACATGTTAAAGCTTTGTACAACTGGGGGTTTGAGATGTGCTAAATCTTACATTCACTTGAATAGAACTAATCACTCAAATTGCATAAAGCTAAGGGCTTGTTTAAATCCTCACATGACTGATGACTAATGTTCAGTATTTAAAATCCTTTTGGAAGACAAAGGAACTGATTGTTTCATTAGAGCAGTCAACTTTCTAATGAATTTAAATCTCTATCGTTTAAAATATCTAAGCAGCATGACCTTGCTTTATTGATAGATTCTGCTTTTGTCCTGGAAAATTTTGCATACTAAATAACAAACCTTAGAAGCAAAATATTTTCAGTCTGAAAGTGACTTAAATGCTATGTTTTATGACAGGTATCACATGAGGAAAAACAAAGATAAAAGCTCAAATTGTTGCTGCTCCATAGGTGCCCTGAATCTAAGATCTCTTTGACTTGATCTTAAACCTAACGGTCGCTGACAATTTACGTGGGTGTAAAGAACTGCCTGAATATGCCTCAGTGTACAATGCTAGAATTGAATACAAGGTTTAACACTTCATCTTCTCCAGCAGTTTACTAAACTTTGAAACTAAAAAAGCAATGTAGTTTGTATTGGTGAATCTCAAGGGGGTCCTGAGAGAGACTGTAAGCCTTTCAGGGAACTCACAGCTTTGTTCTCTTGATACCAGAAATCCAGCTGGGTTCTCCTTGTGACTGGGATACCCAACAGAAGGCACACTATGGCGTCAACCCCAGATGCTTCACAATTAACTGTAGGAAAAGCCTCTCGCAGCCAGTACATCCCCACTGTCCCTCTCAAGCACTCCTTCAGAGTGCTGTAACCCACGCCAGAGCTCGGGCAGCGAGCGACACGCACCGCACCGCACCGCACCCACCCCCCCGCCCCGGCACGGGCCGTGCCACCCGCCGGGTGCTGCGCCGCTATCCCGCAGCGGGCGTGCAGGCGCGCGGCCTCCCGCGGGCGGGCTCGCGCTCCCGGGGCGGGGCGGGGGAGGCCGCCGCGTGCCACCGGCGGGAAACGCCGCGCGAGCAGGTTCCAGCGCAGCAGCGCTGAGCCCGCATGCAGGCGGCGGGCGGCAGCTTCTGAGAGGGGTGGGGGGGACAACGCGCACGCAGCCTAAATGGCGCTCCGTCCCATTACATCAAAAGGAGAACGTGAGGCAATTATGTGTGCGGCGACAGTAACTCTTAGAAAATAAACCACAGCGCAAAACGGGGAGGGGGAAAGACAGGCTGAGGCCACGCCACCGTGCCAAGGAGGCCGAGAACTTTTACAAGAGGTCCGGCCCACCCCGTCTAACCTTCCCCAGCGCCTATCAATCCCCTCTAGCCGGCCGCAGGGGAGGCGCTCCCCGCCAGCGGGGAGACGGCAGACACAGCTCCTCCAGAAGAAGCCGAAGAGACGGAGGCGCGGCCCCGCCGCCGTGCCGTGCCGTGCCTTGCCAGCGACCCTCCGGCCTCCCCACCACCACCCCCGGCGCGGGGCGCTGCGCGTAGCCTCCGGCCCGCAGGAACCGAGGGCGGGCGCCTAGCGGAAGGATCCCGCTCCCCAGGCCGCCCAGCTCCGAGTTGCCGCAAAGCGCGGCTGGGCGGGCAAACTCTCTGTCGCGCTGCCGGAAGACGGCGCTGCGCTTTGCGGCCCGGCTGCCCCTGAGAAGAGGCTGGGAAACCCCGTTCGGCCTTTTCCCGGTGCTGCGGCTGAGAGGAAGGTGAGTGTCCGGGGGCCTCACGGTCTCCGCCGCTCTGCTCGCGCCGTTTTCCCCCGGCAGCGCTAACGCCTCCTCCCTCTCTCTTGCAGGAATCATGCCGGCCAAGGGTCCCCTGCAGAGCGTCCAGGTTTTCGGGCGGAAGGTGAGGCCAGGGCGCGGCGATCCGCGTCGTCTCCTGCTCGCTCTCGGGCTGGGCCGCGCCCCGTGGCCTTACGCGCTCGGGGTCTCTTGGCCCCAGCTTGGGAGCAGTGGCGCCGGCCCCTCGCCAGGGCCGTGTGGCGGGGCTGGTGCGCGGGAGGGCCGGTGGTAGCGAGGCGTGCTCGGCAGCCTACGTGTCCCACTCCGTGAGTGCCGGAGCACGCCTTCTTCCTGGGGTCGGGCGGAAGCAAGGGGAAGGATTTGCTCTTTCGGGGAGCGGGCCCGGGCTCTCTGGGTTGGAGCTCTGCCCATTCTCTCGGGAGCGGCAGCCGCTCTCGTCCCCAGGCCTTACGGGCCTGGCTTGGCATTGGCGGTGTCCGAGAGTCATGTTACGAGGTAGTGGTGGGAACATAAATTTCGTACTGCTGGGAACCAATGGATCGAATAATTCTAGGTAACATGCCATTGTGAGAGGAAATGTGCCGCAGAAGTACCATCTTAAGGAATGGAGAGGGTATCTTTCCCTTATTTGTAACTAAATCCTATAACTTTATAGCATTTATAAACAAAGTACAATTTTATTAAGTGCCTTAACACTGAGTCAATACCTGCGAAGGTAAGGACTGGCACTGTTTCATTTAGTGTGAGGTATTAATTTTGGGCATAAAACTGAGGTTTTTACATTGTTAAAAAGAAATCTGCTTCACAGTGCTAGTGCAAAAGTGAAATGCCGTACTAATACACATTTGGATTTTTAGAAAACAGCAACTGCTGTTGCCCACTGCAAGAGAGGAAATGGCCTCATTAAAGTGAATGGAAGACCTCTGGAAATGATTGAGCCCAGAACTCTGCAGTATAAAGTAAGTGTCCACCCAGCCTCCCCCCACTGCCTTGGATGTTAAAATATGTTTATACACATAATTGCTTGGGGGTGGAGAAGAGTTGTTTGCCTTATTGACACTACTGAATTTTTGGTTGTGTATTACCTGAAATGTAGATGTTGTTATGAAAATGCAGAAACCTGTCCTCCTGTGTTTGCCTTTTTGGGAAGGGTGGGATTTTTTCTTAACTAGATTCACGTATGTTAATGTAATTATGTGAAGTGTTTTCTGCACTTCGCTTTTTTTTTAAATTGAAATGGGTGACTGAGCCCTCCTTTTTAAAAGATTGCTTAGCACTTGAAATACCTGTTTGAGCTAAAACAGACTAGATAACTATGAAGTGTAATAAATAAGTGGAGAACACGACCTACAAAATAAACGATTTATTTTTCCCATGTAGTTATGGCATTCACTGAAACTGTTCCCATGCGCTTAATTCCTGTGTGCATATGCTTTGCTATTAAGATTTCTGAAACTTAAAAAAAAAATAAATACCAAGACTTAAGTAAATTTGTTTTATAACAGTCCTAGTAGATGTCAAAGAACTCTGCAAAAGGTGTACTTAATTTGGGTGTGTACTTGTAAAATCAAGGCTTCATTTTTTAGAACAGGAAATAAGTACACCTATGGTAAACCTACTACAAGCTCTAATCCTTGTTTCTGATCACAAATTAATTTTCTTTCTGTGTTTTGTTTCCCAGCTGCTTGAACCTGTCCTCCTCCTGGGGAAGGAACGGTTTGCTGGTGTTGACATCAGAGTCCGTGTAAAGGGTGGTGGTCATGTAGCACAAATCTACGGTATGAATTTTGTTGAGATCTCTGGTGTAGGCTAGAACAGGTCCAGCGACTGGTGGGTTGACCCTGGCTGGATGCCACGTGCCCACCACGCCACTCTCACTCCCTTTCTCTGCAGGAGAGGGGTGGATAAAATAATATGGAAATAAATTCATGGGTCAAGATACAGACAGTTTAATAAAGCAAAAGCAAAGCCTGCATGTGGAAGCAAAGGAATTATTCTCTGCTTCCTATCAGCAGGTGATGTCCAGCCACTTCTTGGAAGGGCTTCAGTATGTGTAAGCGGTTGCTCCAGAAGACAAATGTAATAACGAATCCTCATCCTTCCTCCTTTGTCTTAGCTTTTATCGCTGAGCAGATGTCGTATGGTATAAATATCTGTTTGGTCAGTCTGGGTCATCTGTCCTGGCTGTGTCTCCTCCCAAGATCTTGCCACCCCCAGCCTTTTGTGGAGGGAGGAATGTTGGAGAGACAGCCTTGATTGCTCAGCAGTAGCCAAGTAATAATGACATCTTTCTAGCTGCCAGTACAAAGCACAGCACTATGAGGGCTGCTATAGGCATCATTAACTCTGTCTCAGTCAGACTCAATACAGCCATGTATTTAAGAGGCTTGAGTTTAGCATACTAACTTGCACATCTCAATGTTCTGTTTCTGTTTCCACTGCACAAATGTCTTTTCTAAAGGCTTTATTGCTTATATTTTATGTGCAAAGCTGTGACATCCAAAGTAAGTTGAATGAAGTTAATGGATGGAATTTTGAGGAAAAGTGAGGAAATAATCTTTGCAACTTGCAGTGTGATAGGGCAGTTCAATTGCAGCTAAGCATGAACATTTTGGGAGGGGAAAAAGGAATTTATTATTATGAATTATATGTTTAGTTTTAAATTCCCATGTTGTTCAGACGTGTCTTTCAGCTGACGTGCAAAGCAAGGCAATTTTTTCCCCTTGGAGAGAAGATTGAGAACATACTTGCATTAGCTGTTGATAGAGGTGCTCTTTATGAAGGATGGTGTGTTCTGCTGTTTTGGTATAGGTTAGTGAAGTGGAGCTGAAGCTGTGTAAGAGGAGAGACTTGTTTCAGTCTCAAAGTTGATTGTGTTCATTTTCAGAAAATTCAGATTTTTGTCAACGTCCTGATCTTGATATCCTGACATAACAGCCTGACAACACCTTTACAGTTCTTCCCATATTCCTTGTTTGAGTTCTGATTACTGTGCCTACAGGATTGTTTTACTGATACGTGCTAGAAGAACTGCTCATACCATCCTATTCGCCCTTTTGCCTTCTAAGTCTTGTCTTTGAACACAATGACTGATTTTATCCTTGCTGAGAAGTATAGATGCTTCAGAGAACTGTGTTTCTAAGGATTTTGAAAGTTGCCTGCTTGTAGGTAGAAGTTAGTACAGGGGAGAGAAGGTGATCAAGACTGCCCTTGTGCAATTCCTTGACTAGCTGGCAGTTGTCAAATCAACAAATGAAGTGTGGGTGGCCTCTTGGCACAGATTTCTTCACTTTTGCCAAAGTATAGATCATGTGGAGTATGTGGGAGGGGAGGCTGAGGGAAAGGACAATTTGGTAGAAAACAAGACAGCAAGTTTCTCAGAAACTGGCACTTTTAAATACGTTTATTTACTTACTGATCCATTTTATTTTTTTAACAGCTATCCGGCAAGCTATTTCCAAAGCATTGGTGGCTTACTATCAAAAATGTAAGTTGTTTTGATTGTTCTATTAGTCTTCAATGGAAATTTATGGCTTCTGTTAGTTGTGGTGCAAAAAATGTTAATATGGACTTACTCCATGTGAAACTTCTTAAACTGAAAGATTTTTACTTTTTTTTTTTCAAACAGATGTTGATGAAGCTTCCAAGAAAGAGATCAAGGATATTCTAATCCAGTATGATAGGACTCTGCTGGTTGCAGATCCTCGCCGTTGCGAATCCAAGAAATTTGGAGGACCTGGTGCTCGTGCGCGCTACCAGAAGTCTTACCGTTAAAATTGTTCTACAGTCATGTGATGGTCAATAAACATAAAGAGAATTTGATACATTTCAGGTTTCTAAATTGATTTTTTCTCTGTGTTATAATTGATATACAAATTGATGGGTATTAAAGTAAAATCAGAGGGTTGTTGGCAGTTCTCTTTTAACCCTTCATAGTAAGTAAGTCTAGATAGATCGGGTCTTGTGAATAAAGAAGAGCTTTCTCCTGTTGATGAATGTGTGGTTATTGGAACATAAAGAAAGCTTACATCCTGTTTTTTGTGGGTACATGCAACAGTGTAGCAGTTAATTACAGCAGAATTAAGTCTTTGCCTTTCTGATCTAAAATGGGGACCTTTTTCAGTACCTGGGTAGTCATTCTTCCAGGTGTTAGGAGCTGACATGAGCAGCCTGTGTTCTTTCCATGTGAAAACATCTGTGTCTGCCTGCTTACAGAATTGGTCTGTAATGCATGTGAGTGTAGTGCTAACTCCTAGCTGGTAACTTCTGTTTAGTGTGTTACATGGCTTCGGTGTGCTGACCTAGCACAATACAGCACATGAAGCATTTTTCCACATACGCTTCAGCACTGGCAGTTCATGTTCTTGCAAAGGACTTCTGTTTTTCTTGCATGTGTGTGCTCCTGAAATACCACACTGAGAGCAACATTGTAAACACTACTATGGAAGGTTGTAAGGCAATGAGTTACTCTTGTCTGCGTGAACTACATTAGTTTGTGCTTGCTTAGTGGTGAAGAATTTACCCCCTTGAGAGTAATGTAGTGCTGAAGTGGGGCACCTGGTTTACAGTTAGTATTTAAAGTTTATATTAAACCCAAGGTAATTATGGGGTGGGGGGAAGATTTATTGAACTCTTGCCATACCAGATAATGCAGAGACAGAGTTTGCTGGATTAGTGTGTCTAAACGTAGGATTTTTTGTTTTGGTTTTTTTATTTATTATTTTAAACCAAACCAAATATATCCCTTTTCAAAATAGTATTTTGTAAATGTAAAGCAAAAAGGTTTTTGTGTTACAAATGAGATTGGGTCTAAAGATTCATTTTTCAACCACATGTTCATATAGTACAAATACAGAGGGGTGTAGACCTGGAGAAATGCATTAAGTTAAATATGTATGTAAAAAAAATCCCTTTGGAAGCCACACGGTTGCTTATGTCATGAGCTAGATAAAGCAATTTGAAGGCCTTAGGGAAGTAGTTGAGAAAAACGTGGAATTGAAAATACAGTCTTCAAAGATCTAGCTAGGGGATGTGTGTATCAAACATTAAAAAGTTGGAGAAGCTCCAGTTGCTTATCCATTGGAACAATTTTTTTGTTCTGGAATTGATCTCCCAGGGACCAAAAATAAATAAAATAAAAAAAAGAGTAGTAAAGTTTTGAGTAAGACATGGGAGGATGTGGCAACAAAAGGCTGTTGGAAAGAGATTCTGTCCCTTGGAAGAGTTGCATGTAAATTGTGGCCTTGGCTATGAGCTGACCCAACAGGCATGGGCGCAGGCCTGAACTGTTGTTTCCTATTAAACCAGTCTGGAGAGGAACTGGAAGGGATGTTGGAGACAAAGCAGCTGAGAGCCTAGCTGTTGCTGTGTTGCTCTCTAAGCCTGGTATTTTTGTGTCTATTGTAACATTTGTGCCCCAATACTGGAATTGTTGTAGGAGCACCTTGACACTTGAGGCTTTTGTTGGGCTTTCTATTTACTAATGTATTTCTCTAACTTGTTAAATTTCAGTGCACTCGGTCAACACAAAGTTAAGCCAGCTTCTTTTGTAAGTTGGGTTGGGGAATTGGAAAGAATAGTACAATTTTGCTCTTTTGCTCTAGTTTAGGAATATAGATGCTCATGGCTTTTTAAAAATGTGAATATTTGTTATGATGTATCTTGGCTTTTTCTGTAAAAAGGCATTTTAGGCATCTTCGCTGAAGTGTAGTTATTCAAGAGTTAAACACATAACTTGAACAAGTTCTGAAAAGGAATTCTCCATCCACCTCCTATTTTGGCTGTCAGTGGCTGCTGCAAAATACTGCATTATATGACCTGAATAAAAGCAGAACACTCTTATTCAAACCCCTCACACTCCCATTGAGGTGAGAGGACTGTTTTATATTCTATCACCAATTTACATACCAGGATTTTTTGTCTGACTCTTAAGTGAACAAGATGCTCTGTTCCAGACATTTGCTGTCTCTTTGGCAAGATGCATAGTTTGCTTCCCTCAGTCCCCCCTTTCTGCACCCTCAGATCTGACCCATTTCTCATCCAGTGAGTTCCTAAGTTTCTACCTTCTAGCAGAGCGCTCACAAATTATTCTAGCTCTTGGGCTGCTGAAAACTGGGATGTTCTGCCTCCTAGCCTGACTTTCTAAGGAAAAGATGCTATCCAGGGTAAATTTTAAATTTGAATACTTGAATTCCTATGAGTTTTGTGAAAACTAGTGTCTTGATAGCTGTTAATTAGCTTCATTAGTTGTTTGGCTTGTGTGGTGGCTGAGAAGCAACAGCTTGCTCATTGCTTAGGAAATGTGTACTGGCCTGCCAGTTGGCACGTACCCACCCTGTGCCATAGCTTGTCCAGAACTTACTCTTGCCTAGCTGTTAGAGCAGTCGGGTGCAGGAAAAAAGAGAGGACACAAAGTTACTGTGGTGTGGAGCTCAGGGAGGCTGGGGGAGATGTGGTACCTGATGCCAGTAACCTCAGGGGTAGATTTCACAGTTCTGGGGAAACCTGATGTATCATTTTTTTCTGACCGCAGAACAGCTTGTAACAATTGGGGATTTTTGTTTTGCTGTGCTTTTATGGAGAGGCTGAAAATAAAACTTGCATTGCTACTAATACATCCAGAGATGATATCTGCATGTCATTTCTTCAACCAAAAGGCTCTTAGCATAATAAAAATGCTTTCTGAACTGAACTCTGGTCCTATAAAAATGCCCCATTAATCCTGTAGAGTGATGTCATCCCCACAGACTTGCTTTCTAAATGAGAAATGTTCACGGCATCAGGCTGGTGTCTGCCTGGGTGGTTGAAGATTTTTATTCTAGACGGTTGCTTACTAATTACCCACTAGAGGGCTTAACTTCATTGGGGAAGCATAACTACCATGAGGTTCGAAGGTGTAAGAAGAAAACCCGTTCATAAAACTGTTTCCTTTCCTGATTTCCTGATTCTGCAGGGATGCCAGTCAAACTCTTGTCATTGGACATCTGCTCTGGCACAGAGACAGAAAAATAGTGACAGTTTGATCTTCAGCCCCCTAGCAAAGTTCTTGAAAAGCTGTGGAGATGGTTCTTGGAAAAGAAGAAATACCCCTAATTGGGTCATATTGCCCAACTCTTTCATTAGTTTCACTGATACTAATCCTTAGAAAGATCAAAATGTGACCTCACTTGAGTTCTTAATTGAAAATACCAGTTCAATGAAGGCTGGAGTGTGAGTAGCTCTAGAAAGTACCATGCTTCATTAATGGAGACAGTGGATCCAATTCCAAACTAGGGCAAGCTTGTTCTGGTGGCACTGAAGGTCGTTATTTTCTCACCCATTTATAATCCTGATAAACTGTGTAACCTGTATACAAAATTAAGTCCTCTCAAATGTTATGTTGGAATATTTGGGGCAATTTAATTTTAACTGTAATATACAAATATATCATTGAATATAACATTGAAATGTTTCAATTTTATTTTAAAAGAAAAATCTATAACTTAAAAATGTAACACCAGCATTTTTTTGTGTGGACCAGTGTGTTCTGTGTTTGTTTTGTTACAAAAGTGATTATTTTCTAATGCATTTTTTCTGTTCAATTTTTCCAGAAGTTCCAATCCGTGCATATTCTACTACTTGTGTAGATAATGTGTGTTGTTGCCTCAAGATAATTTGATGCAATTTTCTTTTATCTCTTTCTTAATATAGTCCTCTGAGTTACAGTTCAGTGTACTTGGCTGAATAATTCTTTTTGCTTATTGGCTAACATCCTTAATGTGCTTGGGACTGTGCTGTTTCCTACCCTACCCTGGGCAGAGCAGAGATATCCAGACCTAATGAAACCTATTGCTCCAAATCTTATGAAGTCCCTTTGCAGCTGATGAGGCTTGGCCTACTTTTTCAATATTAGAAGTTAAACTGTGAAATACTAACATGCACCAAATATTTCCTCAACTTTGAGATAGAAAAATTGTAAAACAACAACAACAAAAAGGTTATTTTTGATAGTTTCTTTTAAACTAAACCAGTTCATTTATATTAATGGAAAGATTTATTTGTGAAGCTGCATATGAAGCATGGTGTGAAATACGGTCTTCAGGAAGGGAAGAATCCCATGTCAGATTTCTCAGAAGAGTTTGAAACAGTTTCTAAACCAGACTTAGCTTGAAAATAAGATAACATGGAGACTGGTAATGGAATTTAGAAGCTCCAATGCTTGAGTTCATCTCGGTTTGAGAACAATCTAAGGCATCGGCTTCTAGAAGTAGGTTTATGAGAGGGTGGAATGTTGAGTAGCCTCTAACACTTCCTGTAAGACAGGTGCCCAGAAGATAGTTCACAGTCTGTGAGTACAACTACATCAGGGTGTTAATTTGGATCAGGAACTTACTTGTTTTCCTTCTGCTGAGCCATATGGAGCAGATGAAACTAAGCCAGGAGATGCAGTCCAGCTGCAGATAAGCAGCCAGTCCCTGGGACCAGCCCATAGCTAGTCAGAAGTAAAAATATAGCTAAAAACCTCTTGAAATGTGAATTATGTGAATGTCAGCTTCTTAGACCCAACAGTAATAAAAAATAATTCTTAAGAAATACTCCAGGCACAGTATAGTATTACAACAAATATCAGTTTGCAATATGCATCCCTGGGCCATCAGTGATCCCAGACCTGCATGGTTGTTGGCTGCTGTGTGGACACAGGATTTAGTCTTTGTGGCTGGAGAGGTTGAGTGTTTTCCCTTGCCTTCGCTTCTAGTCCAGCTGGGGAGTGGGGAAGAGAAAGAGAAAGGGCTAGAAGAAATGATGGGAGAAATTTTTACTTGAGAGAGGCCATCAACTTCTAAATTTTATTTTGGTCCAAACCCACCTTCTGTAGCATGCAGAGAGGGTCTCACAAAGCACATCCTAGGAAGAGTGGAGGGTTAGGCAAAAGGTGGGCTTTGCAAAATAGAGTGAGTAGTAACAGTTTCAGTTAGCATTATGTGTCTTTAAAACTGTGGGGATTAATAATTCTGTTAATATTAGGATAAAGCAGGTAAGATTCTTCTATTTTAAAATATGATAATTATTAATTTTGGTGAAATGACATTTTTATATTTTCATGAAAAGTAGAAACAAAACCCATTGGCCCTCTTGAATTTCTCCATTTTGCTAATATGATTTTTTTCACGTTTTATTGAAACTGAAATATTATTATCCTCTGGGAATATATATCACATCTTCTGTGATATAAGCAAACTATACACAAAAATATATCTAAAATATTCTCAAAAGTCCAGGTGTATTATTTAATGGAAGTTAGCATCTCTCCTTTTAGAACAGGTAAGGAATATTAATATGTTAATCTCTAAACCCATCTAGTTATAATGTACACAAAATATACATATATTCATATATAATTTATATACACAAAATTTATATGTATATATACATTATTGTAGGGTCTTGCAAAAATATTTCACTGTAATTAGCAGTAAAGGGCAGCACTCAGCGCAAGCCTGAAAGCACACAAAGGTGTGTGACAACTGAAGGAACTCTCAAACCATCAAGACATGGCAACATTTCTATGTCTTTGTCTGCTATGTTATAAAGGGCTGATTCAATTCAACAGAGGAGTAATGCTCACAGGTCTAGTGAAAGTGTAACTAATACAGACTCTGCTGAGGAGTTACCATGCATTACTAATGAGAGACACGCAGCTAGAAAGTTGTATGCAACCTTGCAAAGCTCCTGAAGCTGTATGTAGCTACCAAGCTTGATGTCTCTTTTTCTTTTCCTTTTTTTGCACTGCATTATTTTAAATAATGCATCCAATTATCTAACTTTTAACAGATTCAAACACGCTGTAGAAATACATAGTTCTAAGATGCCATCGTAATTGAAACCATTAATTTGGACAAATTCCCTATTACTAAGTTATACTGAAATGAACATTGTGGGAAAGCTCAGTTTAATGACACCATGGAGTATATTCTTGCTTCATTCACTGCTGTCCTCTTTGCAAGGTAAGAACTTTATTTCATTTTTGTAGTAATACTAAATTCTAAAACGATTTTTCTAAATATTTTAATATTACACCTACTACTTCTTCTGTCACTATAAAGCAACTATTTTGACCCTTGCTGGAATTCGTAAATAAAAAAGCTTTTTTTTTAACACAAGTTATAAAAGTGTATGTCATCATTCTCTCCTACAGGTATAGAAATTAAAATATAGCTCTTTTTTTTAAGATACACTTTATGCCTGCATTTGTTACAAAACAATTTATTTAGGAATGAAATTGAAGTTTCTTGGCTTTCTTGTCATTATTGCCAGATCAGTAAGCATCTAATGATTTTCAGTGGGGTATGATTTTGTTTGAACAGGCTGCACCTGCAGGTTTTTTAAGCATTTTTAGAATGCAAGAGTAAATAATGGCTCATGTCATTATAGAAATCATCCTATTTTCTATGTAATGCAAAAGGATCTTGCAGACAGTTTTCTTCCAGCAATTACAAAGATTTCTAAGGCAATATGAGAAAGAAGGGTTTGGAAGTTGGGTTTGGTTTTTTTGTTTGGTTTTTTTTGTTTGTTTGTTTTGGGTGTTTGTTTGTGGTTTTTTCACTTTTTCTTAAAGCACGGACTCTAGAGCATTTTAAATTATTTACAATTGAGTCTTACAAGTAACATTCAGAAAATTATTATAGGTAAACACCCTACAAGTTCAATTCTGGAAAGCTCTGAGCATGTCTTGTGTTTTATCAGCTTTGTTATGAGCCTCTGAAAAACTGTGGACTCCGCTCTTTTCCATGATAGCATGTACCAGAACTGAGACAATGGAAACTTTCAGGTGATGAGTACTTGAGAAAATCAGGAAGAAAAGCATGTAGCCCTACATCTCTTGGCAACAGAAAAAGGTTGTGTAAAGATGCTCTGGAAAACTTAGGGTCATTAAAGAACAAAATTCAACAATATTGTTTTGAACTTGACAAACTGTCGTTTGCCAAGTGCAGAGAGAGACTGTAGAAAAAACATTTTCTTGATGACTTTTTCATCTACAGGATCTTATTGCAAGCTTTCGCTTTTGAGAAGAACGTCAAGGTAAGTGTTTATTCCTTATTTGTAAAGTCCTGCAGACAGAACAAAAATGAATGTGTGACGCAGTGCAGGTTAGAAAGTAAAACACAGCTTTCAATTCAACATGTAAAATGCCACGTACATGTACTTTGGATATAAAACACACTTTCAGAATGTTTACAACTCCTTTCAAAGAATTTACATAAAGGGCATGGGTCCTCTGTTTGAAAAATGGAGGTCCTTATGAAAAATGATACTTCTGTGGTCTAAAGAAAGCTTACAGGAATAATGGAATGGAACCAGCATGAGATCATGATTTCATGACTGGAAAAATACATTAAATGAGTATCCTTCTACAGTTCTAATTGCATGGTAAAATCCTAGCTGCTATTTGAAGCACAGAAAAGTAAGTGCTATACAGCCTTAAAATAAACATTTTCAATACAAGTTTTGATGTAGAAGCTGAAATCCAAACAAAACCCAAACTAGGGAATGTTCCTGATCCCACTGAATTAAATGGGAACTATGCTATCAATTTCAATGGAAGCATCCAGTCAGACGTAGCTTCAGATGTCTAATGACCGCTAACACATCTAGTGAACACACATGCAAGTCAAATAATATGCCATCTTGGACTGTTGATAAAACTAAGTATGTTTTATAAGTTGATGCCTTTGTTTCTAAACTTAATCACAAATTTAAGTCAGCTACAGCTGGAGAGTCATCTCTTGCTATTAAAAGTACCATCACAGTATATTCAAACAACACTGGGGGAACTCGCAGCCACTCACACGCAGAGTCAAGTAAATATGAAGCTGCTTCACAATTTTGTATCCTGTCCTGTAAGCCTATTTTGCCTATTCACGTCTGCCCTGCAAGCTCCAGGTACCTCCCTGTCCAAGCAGAGACTGAAGCGCTGCCCTATTCTGTAAAGTGAGACCACGGAAAAAAAACAAAGAAAAGAAAAAAATAATCATCTTTTTAAATGTTCACCCAAGAAAGACCTCTTTGATAAAGTGATGGTAATCAGAGAGAAACACTTCTCTCTGGGGAGCTGCTTGTTCAGGTTGCTCCAGGGACCTTTGATTATACAGGATCCTTTTTGTTTTCTTCCAGAAATGAGTTTAATGCAACTCGACAGAAAAGAGATCTTGTAACAGCCGAGGTAGGTTATACCTCCAAAAGCAGGAGGGAGGGGAAGCCCTCCCCACTTTTCTGCTCTGGGCCCTTGCTGTCCTTACAAAGGAACCTTTGTGTGGAGCAGGGCCGGTAAAAGGAGGGCAGTGAGGAGGAGCAGCTGTTCCCTACCTGCTTGCCCCCTGCCTGAGCCTGTGGCCTCATGCCTTCACTCGCTCCCAGCAAAATGCCTCGTGGGCTACCCACCCTGACGAGCTAACTGATGCACGCCATGGCAAATAAAACCCCAAGGCCTCTGTCTGTTGTGAGGGCGAACAGAATGCCCCAGAAAGCCGTTAGTGTGTGGTAAGAGGCACAGTGGCGGCACCAGCAGCAAGGCTTTGTCCCGCACGTAGTGTGGTGGCTGCCCCGGCCCAGCCCTGGTTCCCACCACCCTGGCCCACCGCTGCCTCAGTGCTGCATCCCGGCAATGCTGTGATGAAATTTAATAGTAAATGGGGGAATCTTGTTCCCCCGCTGGCACACATCTTAGGCTACAGAGCCCAAGCAGGGCTTTGATAGGGGCAGTTTCCCCCCACGGTCTTGCTGGGAGCCTGCAGCTGACTGAGGGTGACTGTCTCCAAGTGCCTTTGAGATCTACTTGCCTCCTGGCCGAATCAGAGGTAGCTGGAGTGAAATGCTGCACTGAGGTGAACTAAGCCTCTGAGGGAAACAGGCCCTCTGGACTGACGGTGTTCCAGGAGGGCCTTCAGCATGGAAGTGCTGTCACAGGAAGGGCGCTCCACCTCCTCAAAATCATGTAAAGGCCAAAAGCCACTTTCACGAGGAGGACGGCTCAGAGGAACTATCAAGGGAAATGGGTCTTGTCGCACAGGGAGGGAAAGGATCCTCTCTCTGGCTGTGACAGGCCATGGGGACAAGGAATAGCTTTGGTGTGGGGGTCTTCCAGGTGGTGATTTGATGAAGTCCATTTCAGGTTTATTTTAGACAGGTTGTGCTACTTGGATGCATCCCACAAAGTATTTCCAGCTGGAAAAGGGAGGTTTTTATGTCACTGTACAAGGCATTAGTGAGACTTAACCTAACCTGTTCCTTGCGCAGTGCCATTCACTTTGAGATCCGTTAGTTTGAACTCCAGACATGGAGAGTGACTGGCAGTAAGGAGGAAGAAAGAAATTAGCTTACAAGCTAAGACTTAAACAATTTGTTTTGCTTCAGCTTTGCAGCTGAAGGCTGGTGTATACGTCAGTGGGAAGCACAGAAGGGTAACTGTTTTCTCGTAGAAGATCAGGGAGGCGATAAATAAAAACCACGGGGAAGAACAGCAACTTAAGCAAAATGGCTAAGCTGTATAAAATCAAAGGATTTATACTGGCCATGAATAATTGTAAGAAGGAACTCTTCAGCTACCCAGCACTTCACCCTGGTAAACTTTCCAATCAGACCAGTGGGAGCAAAAACCCCAGAGTGCTTTCAGCCTGGAATGGGATCAGTTCTTGGAAGGGACAATGTGACGTGACAAGCTGCAGTAGCAGAGTGCTGGGTCAGACCCATGGCTTCCTTATAGTTTGATGCTCCCCAGTTCTTAAAAGAGGCAGGCAGCATATCAGGCAGATCCACCTCTTTTGGGATGAACTGAAATGCAGTTCTGAAGGATTTCAGGGAGGACATGAAATCCATTGCAGCTGGAGTGGCCACAGTGGGACGATCAGGATACAGCACAGAGCATGAGTTAGGGAAGAGGATGAAATGGAGGAATATCACATCTTTGAGCTCTCCAACTATTGGTACTTGAAGTGAAAAGGGCGGGAGTGCTCTCTGTCCGCTCACACTTCCTTCCAAATGTAAATGCAAAAATTCCCAGCTGGAGC
The DNA here is from genome assembly GCF_023638135.1 of Falco biarmicus. NCBI lineage: Eukaryota > Metazoa > Chordata > Aves > Falconiformes > Falconidae > Falco > Falco biarmicus. The sequence continues at coordinate 31,058,183 of NC_079292.1, read as the reverse complement.
CTTCTTGGTTAATTGGCACTGGAGGGCATGGAGAGGAGGCCAGCAGTGATCCCACAGTGCAGCTGTATTCTTCCCCATCCCCCCAAGAGCTGTGCTTCTCCTCCCCATGGAGCTCATTGCTACAGTCACTGTCTTCCCCACTGTCCCAGGCTGCTGATCCATCCTGCAGAACCTGCAGCTGTTCCATGTGCTGGCCAAGCCGCAAATTACTGTACTGTATTAAAAGTCCCAACCCAATGTTAGGCTGCAAGGCCTCAGGCTTATATTGGCTCATGTGTAAAGCACAAACACCTTGATTTTGCTTTTATGTTTCTCTGACAGATTCAAGCTGCCTCTCCTCGGTTGCATCTTCATGGGACCTTGACACGGAGTCCACCAGGAGGTCAGTGCTCCTCACCTGCAGGAGGAGAGATGGTCCATGAAAATACTGCCTTTGTACTAACTATCCTGTGTTACCATAGGTTGTGGAAGTCCTCCTCATTATGTCCCCTACAAAGCCCTGCCTTATCTATTTTCTCATTTTATCTATGTTAAACCAGGGAAAATTGCTGTTAAAATTTTATTTTCAAAATAATGCCTTACAACCGAACCTGAACAGCTAACTAAGCCAATTCTTTGATTTTTTAAAAAAAGTTCAATTCCATTGTAGTTTTTATTTTCTGTCGCTTTTTCTGGCCTTGGCAGAGGATGTAAGTATGTCTGAGGGGCATGTAACTGGTTATGCAAAGGGACAGAGGTGCTCAGGCAATGAGCATGCAACTGCTCCTGAAGGGTTTTAAGCATTGTACAAACACATAAAGCAGGTCCAAGTCAGAAGCTGTTTTGCAGAAAAGTTCCTTGTATGTAACCAAACTTTGATACCCTTCTTGGAAAATACATATACCTGGATAGGTGCTTTCTGTTGTGTTTTTCCATGTAAATGATTGTATGTAATTTTAAAGTTCACAGTTCTAACAACAACAAATAAGTTTTCTGCATTAGTGCTGTTCTATAAATAGTATTTTCTGCTTTGTCAGTAATTTCAGAGTATCTGTGTATATTTGGAAAGCAATTCTTAAATGGAAAAAAATCACAACTGAGCATGGAAAGAAGTTTTCATGGTGAAGGCTGACATTCTTACTCATTGGTAACTTCTGTGTGTACTTTACTCTAAAGGTCCCATTTTAATCCCATTTAATGTCACTAACAGCTTTATCATGGCTTCATTGGGAGTGGAAGGGCCTGTTTATTTCATTTACTTCCTGCTTTTTGTGATGTTTTCTTTTCGCGATGTTTTTTAAATCTCTGTCAGTAAGATTGCAAGCATTTGTATCTTGGGTTTTAATCCTCCCCCAGGAAGGAAAGTAACTATCTGCAAAACCTGATGAAATTTTGGTTTGGAACTATCTTTCTTCTCTTTTGGGGTAGTATGGTTTAGACCCCCTCAGCGAATGATTACTAGATGACAGTGAGGTCTTAGCTTCCAAACAGACTATAAAACCCTTTAATGAAACTGCTTTTGGAAACAATTACTAATTATAACATAAAACAAGCCATTCCCATGGAATCTTGTCTCTGACTCCAGTCACCTCTTAAGCAGAAATAACCTTTTAACTGACTTTTTTTAGCATGAGGGGAAGGTTATTTATACTTGGTTTTGACTCTGTAAATTATATATTCTGGATTGTTCATAAGCTGAATGTACCCTTTGCTGTAATGCTTAGAAGGGAGGAGGTGAACATATGTATAAATTGTGCTGAGTTTAGTCAATTAGAATAATTGTGTCCTGTATATTTTGAGATCAGCGGGACTGGGATTTGGTTTCTTTACATGGGAACTTGACCTTTTGTTTGCTGGGAGGAGGCTGACCTTTTGCTCCTTTGTTAGTTTACAAGTCTCAAACCAAACGAGAGAGAACCTTGCTTGTCTTTTAACCAAAGAACACAAAGGATAAAACCAAGTAAATATTAAAAACTGGAGATTCTTGTTGGTTAATTTTCTTAGCTAATATAGCTGCTTATGATTCAACGATAAACAGATCTAATGTGGATCTCAGCCTGTTTGCAAAATACTGTGTCTACCAAAAGGCTGTTATGCTTGCTTGCAGGTTCATGTCCTCATGATTGCCTTAATGGAGCAGCCTGCACAGAGGCAGGTGACTGTGACTGTCAGTTATTTCAGGCTCAAGGAAGCAGGTGTCAAATAGGTAAGCTTTGGGCCAAAAGAGGCAAGTTTCAGCTTCAAGTGAGATTTAAGGTACAGGTTTTTAAGCCAATATTGTTAACAACATACTTGTGATTCCTCTTTAGTAGGAATGTCATTCCACTAGTATCCAAGAGGATTAAAATAATATGCATTAGGGATACGTACAGGGTGACATCAGGAATGTCTACATTTTAGCACTTAGGATGTAATGACACATAGATACCATAACAGATAGATCACTGTCTAGTACATAAGTAGCTAGCCAGCTTTTTATTAGTTAGCTGAACAACTGAGAAGTTACTGCATTTTTCTAACATTGACTTATTGCAAATAAAATTATCAACTATTTCAATGCACTGGTTTCTGGAATCTGCTGTCTGTAGGAATCAACAAGAATTATCTTCCAGGATCTGCTGTAGATCTGAATCCCTTGCCTCTTCTTATAATTAAAATGTCTCCACTGAAGCAAACTAAAAACTTACAATGATTGCATGTCACTAAGACTGCAGCCTAAAGATTGAAGAAAAAGTACTGACTTTATTTAAAGTTGAAGAAATAACATTACCTTTTGTCCTTGCTGTGTATTTCCTTTGTAAACTCTTACTTCCCTTCTGAGCTCTTACTATGTAGATGCCTGTGACACCTGTCAATTTTTGATTACCATGCTTGTTGTAAACTGAAACTCAGTGTGTTCTCTCCAGTACCTAACACTGGTAAGGACCGAGATGGGATTTGCAAGTCATGGGGACAGTATCATTTTGAAACGTTTGATGGTATCTACTACTACTTCCCTGGAAATTGCTCCTATATTTTTGCAAAAGACTGCAGTACTCCAGAACCCCAGTACACTGTTTGGGTAAGTAAGTGAGCATACGCCAGAAATAACACCCTGAGTATTCCTGTATTACAGGACTTATTTTTCGTCATAAGTAAAATAAGTAGAGAGAAAATAAATGGATCAAACTGTTGCATTGCTTAATTAAATATAAAACTATGCTGCTAGAAAATGTCTAAGCCTATGTGCAGTAACTCAAAACACTGATGAAATGATAATCAACAGTCAGTATGTTAAAAACAGTATTTCTTACTCCTAAAAACTGATCTCTGATCTCTTCTTTCTGGGAGCAAAAGTAGGTCTTAAAGCAGACCTTGGAAACTTCAATAAACTTTAGCTGTCAGATTGTAAAAAAATAGAGTTGCTAAGTAATGTGCAAACAACTATCACCTGCCTGATAGCTGGGCACACAAGCGTACTGGGCCCCAGTTCACAGCTATCGGTGCACCATGGGGAGCTGCCTCCTTGGCCCACTGAAAACTCTGTGCCCTCTGGGGATTCGCATTCTAATTGTGGATTACTTCTATGTCATGCAGAGACGATTATCAGCTCAAAAGCCTTCATCTTGACCTATGTATGGAAAGCACTCTTTTTAGTAATTTCCTCAAATTGCTGAGTATCCATGGTTAATGACTTTGGGTCAGGGAGAGTTCAAACCTATAGCCTCTCTGAAGGAAGATGCCCTGTTTATTAGGCTGTTGGTTACTGTGGGCAGGATACGAGCTCATTATGTTACTTTTTACACAATGGTTGGGGTTTGATGCTGATAGGGCAGGGGAAAGAGGACAAGAGGGGTCCTAGTTCTAAGCCCTGGTGGTCACAGTGCTTGCAGGGGAAAAGGCAGACCTAGATGCTGATTTCTGCTCCAAGGACTAGTTTTCATATATAAACACATGACCTCCTCTCCCTCCAGATAACAGCATGTAATGAAGATAAATCTGCCATTAAAACTGCCATTTCTATTCACTCAGTTATAGACAGATACTGTTACATCTGACTTCCACCATTTTGTTTTATTTCTTTGGATTCTGTGTGCAGCTATAATCTTTCAGTAGTTTTCAGAAAATGCTGTAGAAAAGCCCAAAATTATATTACAATCTATAATCAGTATTCCTGTGGATTCCGGTTGCTCTGAAAAGGGACAAACTACCATTCAGTTGCTGGAACAAATACCGTGTTTTGCTGAAAACTGAAAATATTTACTCAGAAAAGTCATAGGTAATGTTGAAGCACTGCAGCCACTACAGGCTGGGCAATGGAGAGCCAAGAGCCTTGACAAATCCTCACTTTACGGTCCTTCTGGCTTTAATAACCCGCCTCTCTAGAGGAGGAGAAAACAGAAGAATTATTTTGATTTTCCTTGATTGTTTACACAGAAACCACCTGTCAATGCTAGTAACATTTCTGATATCTTTATACATGTAAAAACTCTAATATTTTTCCTGGTTTGGTTTATTTCATTCAAAGAAACAGTAACTGTTTTTTACTTCCAGGATTGTCAGTTTAGGAATATTAATTTGAGTATATGTTAGCACTGTATATGTTTGCCAACAGATCTTTTCTACGAAAATTATAGCTCTAGTTACTCTTACAGCCTCCATTACTATGTTGGCAAAATGTTTCCCAGTTACTAATCTATTTAGCTTCACAGCACTATCAAGTAAACTGGTAATGCAGCTCCCATCCTTCTCAGAGAATGGTAACACACACAGTCACAGGAGTCATATTTGAGCTATCTAAACTCTGTCTACTTTTTAATCTAAGGTTCACAGCATGTTCCCCTGCCTCCTCAGCGGTATCTAAAATCAGCTCACAGGCTTTTGAAGCACTGCAGTCTAGGGCATCCCACAAGTTTGGGTGGCTCAGTGCCACTGAGATTAATGAAAGCTGTTGAAGTTTTGCTCAAGCCTTTGGAGAAGGTGTGTGCTAAAACTCAGACTATGTGAGTGTAATTTAAAACTGTATAGTAGTTAATCAGTTAGAGCATATGCACAGAAAGTTGGAGACCTATATCCCTATCATCTGTTAGAGTAAATTTGAACCCACAGTTTTCAAGTCCTGAGAGCATGCCCTGGCCAGCAAAAGCTGTGTGGTCCCTGGGGACAAGGACCTTCCTGCAGGAGTTGTGCTGTGCCATGCTGGGAATGCAAAGAAGGTCTGACTTCAGGGGTAGCCTCTTTTTTGCCAAACTATAGAAAGGAAGAGTGTTGGCTTATCATGCCTGTTACAAGGTCTGATTATACATTTTTAATGTGAGATCCACTTCACTGCCATAAGACTGCAGACATGCTGAGATAGGAGTTGCATGGTTTTCATTTCTGGAAGCATGCCTGTGAGATCTGTTTTAACACCTCCCTCTAGCAGTAGGCAGTCATGGAAGTCATACATTGCCAATATTGAAGACACACAGTTAAATCTCTCTCTGGCTGACTGAAACTTCTATTTCTATTGCTGTATTCAAACTAGAGAATCTGATATATGATACAAAGCAATACCCTGGCTCACTATGCTATATATGTGTAATGGGGAAAGGCAGACTTCAGAAAGGCCTGCCCTTCTCCATTAGCAGGGCTGGAAAGCCAGTGTGAAATGGGTTTCAACAGATTCATGTAACTCAGATGCCTGCAGTAATCTGGGAGCACTCCAAAATCTCAACAAATCCTGAGTGGCTCAGGAAGGCATGTTGTAGTTCAGCTGGTGCCAGTCTCAACTGGCATGGAGAATGCTGGTATTATCATGAGGTTTTGTATTGTTTTGTAGTCCCCCCTTATAGATCAGACCTCTAGAAACAGGGCAAAAAGAGTGTTTCCTTAGTGCAAATAACAAGCTTCTACATTGGCAGTTATAAGCTAGCTCACTACACAGTGTCTCTGAAGTTCACCTACATAAAATACCTGAGTATTTCATCCAGTATTTAAACCACCATCTTGTGATGCTTTGTGCTATTTAACAGTTGTTGCATTTCCTAGTAGTATTGGGTAGCATGAACATTTAGTTTTGCGTATCTCTATAATTGTGAATTGTTAATATTCTAATTATTTATTTGTAAAGCTCTTTCAGTGATGGGTGCAAAGAAATGTAAAATATCATATATGAGTTTATGAAAAAAATGCATTAAATTATTGAGAACAAACATTTATTCTTATTGTGTGTATATTTTTCCCCTTTAAGGTTCATAACAGTCCTCACTGTTATGGTTCAGTATATACTTGTCAGAGGTCCATCAGCTTATTTTTTTCCAACCAAGAAATAATTATTTCAGGACATGAAGTAAGAAAAAGTGGAATCAGGTAAGTATTCTAATGGTAGGTTTTAACATTTTATTGCAAAAAGATAGTGTGGAGTTTGGGAAATTGGTGCTTTTTACGCCAGCGGAGAAAATAATTTGATATATATCTTTATTGATCCCTTGCTGTTCTCTATTGGGGCTGATAGATTTCTAGTGTGAACAGAGGTAGTAGTGTTGATGTAATACCTGAGTGAAGATAGCATACACTCCCCACATGAACCTGCTGTTCAACTTCTCAGCTGTAACCTAATAATTACCCATCCCAACTTTGTATAGACAAAGTATGCATCAGACAGTTCTAGCTAATCCTTGGTGCATTCTGATACCGTTTTTGAACAAGGCAGTCATTATTTATTCTTGGTAGCTATACTTATGTAAGACATAATCTTCTTCTAGGCAAATCTCAATTGGTTGAATCAAGGATCTTAAGTCCTTTTTGTCCCTTTGGGGCAAAACCTTCACGGAACGCCTCTGAAGTACATCAAACCCCCGTATTTACCATTTTTTTTTTAATAGGGTAAAAAGATGAGTGCAAGGCTGTCATAAATATGTTTTACTGGTTAATAAAATATATAAAATTTCAGAGTTAAGATGTTCTTGCCATCCTCTTTGATGTAATGCTATAGCTGTTAGCATCCGAGACTGATGGTTATATTGATACTGTTCATCCCAACAGAAGCAACTTTGGAAGATTAAGGTTAGATTCATACTGCAATATTATTTTCCAGTGGTCTTTGGCCAAAGAAGGAAGATATGCAGTATTTTGGTCAATAGTATTTTCTGTACTGTAAGTTCCTCCATTTGCAGATGTCTACCCGGTGATGGCCCTGTGCCCAGAAAGGCTGCTTGTGGTCTTAGTGTCACATAAGTCCTCGTGCAATGCAAGCATTCTCATGGAGTCACAGATTCCTCAATGTGCCCATGCTGGACTTTGAAAATGAAGATTAATTGTTCTTTCGGGCTTATAATTGGTACAACTGATAGATGTATACAGCAGAAATGCATTCTTTTTTGACGGTCAGTATAGAGAAGTAAACAGAAGAAAGGGCAGTAAAAGTATGATGAAGAACTGAATGGAAGTGACTGTATACACCAGGAAAAAGGACTTAGTGAGTTAGAAGGTGGCGTTTTATGTGGTGTTTTTCTAGCACTACCCTCATCCCATCTGAGATCTTTGAAGCAGGCTGTTTATTTTCCCAGATTAATGTTGCCACAGACAGTTGGAAATGCTTTTCTTGAGAGACTGGCTGACTATATCCTGGTGAAGACCACCTTTGGTTTTTCTCTTGCTTGGGATGGAAACTCTGGTGTTTATATTAAACTGACAGAAGATCATAAGGGAAAAACTTGTGGCCTCTGTGGAAATTTTAATGGCAATAAATATGATGACCTGATACTGCAAAATAGTAAGTAAATAGCTTAGAAATACATGTTTACCTTGTGTGAACAGCTTCCATGTTCACTTTAAATATAATACCGTAAAAGACGGAGTCCTCTTTCTGTTATTACAGTGTAAAATAGAATATCTGCTCTACTGTTCTGCATCATTATAGATGCTAAGGGAAAAGATCCTAGTTTAAGAAAGTATTTATATGTATGTTTAAAACTTTTCTTGCTCAGCAAAGCACTTGGAGTATGTTTACCTTAGCTGATGAAAGTGCCTTCAAATAGTAAATAAAGAAAGAAATGTTTGTGGTTTTCTTTATGTTTAAAGATGGAGGGAGAATGATAAAAGAGCCAAAATATTAATATCTGGGAAAAAGCACCATTTAAGTCATTTGTTTATATGAGCATCATAAAAATGCTGGTTGAAGTATCTACCTTTCAAAGCTTTTGCCAGGGAGTTCCTTGTATTTCTTTGTTGGTATGGTGTATTATGGGCCTCCAACTACCTTGTAAGATGAGGATTTGCCCAATGCTGTGTCTGAGGCAGGGATGACTCGCCAAGCTGGTAGAATATTCTGTAGTCTGTGTGGTCAATACTCTATAGGGACTTTTGTCCTACTTGCAACTAATGGCTGGGGGGGGGGGGGGGGTGCGGGGAGGGGAAGAAAAAGAACAAGCCGGGGAAAGAAAAAGAACAAGCTTGAGAATATGAGGAGTATTTTTCTCAGTCTCTGATAAAAACAAAGATAGGACTGTTTTACTGTTACCATTAATTGCTGAGAAAATCTAGTCCCATGGCCCTGCATATTTCTTAAATCACAAAACTTACCTCACTGTAACTTTTTTCCCCTCTGTTTTTCCCCATTTGTTATGGTTGACAGTGGAGCTTTTTCACTTTCTAAGTGAAAAAAGATGCAGTGTACCTATATAGAGTCTTTAAATATCTGCACAATATAAATTTCTCATGCCTTTTCTGCCTTGAGAGCAGAAAGTTCCCTGTTTCATGCATTAACTTCTGCACACCAGAGTATGGTATGTTTAATAACTAATTAAAACTGGTGATCTGTAATAATAGAGAAAAATGGAGTTTGGAGGAGATAATGAATTCACATGATCTCTGAAAAATAGTAATTTCAGTATCTTTAAATGTATCATCTGTTATAAAATACTCACAGCTCTTAGCTTTCTTCATTTCCAGAGCTACATTTCTTCACCATTATAACTTCTTCTTGCATTTTTCTTTATCAGAAATTATAGTATTGTTGCAGTGTACAATCGAGAGCACTATGAATCATTTTAACCTTGAACCAGTTGTATAACACGGTGCCTTGACTCTGCAAATACAAAGCATGAAGTTCTGATATCTTCACTAGAGTAGACTGCCAATTCAAATTACTTTTAAGCCACAACTTTTTTCTAAGTGTTTCCAAACCTTACAAATCATCTGGGATGATGATTTATGTCCCCCAGGTAAATTACTTCTCCCAGTAGTGTACAGGAAGCTCTTACATCTATCCTGAGTCTTCCAGAATCTGAATGCTCTCTATTTGCAATGCCCCAAATAAATAAGTTGCTCACAGGCATGTAATACTCCATTTCAAAGCACTGTATAGCTTTAATATACAAGGCTGTATCTGTGTATGGAACTGTTTCAAGGACAGTGATTTTATTTCGAGGCATTTTGTGAGGACTTAGAAATTTTTTTCAAGCCATGTTGAAATGTAAATAAAATATTTTTAATGATTTTGCAGAAAGAGAATTATGTCAGCAGGTTTACGTGTAGACCAAAACCCAGCTTTTTATGCTTGGGAAGGGTTTTCCGTGTAAAGAACTATTCTGTCAGAGGGAGAGATGTTTTAAGTCTCCCTGCTCTTAAGTAAAATAGACTGCTGGTTAGGATCTTTGTTTGTTTGTAGAGATCCAAGTACACATATCTGATTAGTGTGCTTTGGGGCTTTCCACATTGCAGTGTCAAACTTTGTACATCTTGTGCTAGAAGAAGTTAGATTAAGTTTTGGATAATACATCTCTATGAAAAAAACCCTGTATAATTTCAATACCCTATCTCCTAACCCTGCAGACATATAGATAAACATATCATAGATAATAATTACTGTAAGGTTCTCCAAGGTAGAGGCAATATACCCTTGTTAACATACTTAAGAACATAGAAAAAGTGTAATATTTAGTTCTTGCTGCCAAAATATGGAAATTTTGGGTCTGTTTCTTTACTGCCAACCTTCTTGTATGTTCGTGTATCTTCCTCAGCCTGTTGCCATGATTTCCAGTCATGCATCTCATTCATTAATAATTCTCCCATGCTCATGCTGTGAGGACAGCTGGGCATGTAAGTGATGTGTTTGTTGTAGGGCTTTTCTGCAGCAAGTGAAGAGGAAGGAGATAATAGCACTAACTGACCTTTGTGAAACACTATGAAAGCCTTCACTTGCTTTAAAGAAATGTATTTTTTTCTTAAGTATTCAATGAATTATGCTTGTCTTTATTTGTGTGTTTGGTATAAAATGGTCGGTGATTTCACTTAACCAACCAGCACCTTGTCATGTATTTTTTTAATAATTTTATTTAAATGTAGTGTAAAATACTACCTGAAATTAAAAAAGAAAAATAACAATTTTCTACACCACCTGTACGCTGAACATTTTTGTAACTGAGGTAATGAACACATTGAAAAACTACCAGAAATTTGAAAGCTGTCTTTTGTGTTTGTGTTGACATTTTTTTTCCCCTGGACGCTCTTCCAATGTTTTCATGGAGTAGGTGAATATACAGAAGACATTTCTGAATTTGCAAATAGCTGGGCTGTGCAAACCTCAGATGATGCAGCTTGTGCACCTACTGCCTCAGATTTTTCCAGTCCTTGCTCAGCTGATGCAGAATCCACTGAGGTAAATTAATCAAATTATTTATATATATATATGTGTGTGTGTGTGTGTGTGTGTGTATATTCTTAACCTTTACTGCCTAGTGATGGTACAAGAATCTAGCAATACACACCAAATGCCTTAAATGCATTTAAGGCTTTGTGAAAGGGAAGATTCAGGTCAGGACTGTTGGTAGGGAAGGTGTGAAGATCTTCAGATGTTTAGCTTAGAAGACAAAGGCTCAGATAGGATGTGCCAAGTGATACAGGTCTGTTAGCAGAGCTCTTCATTGCTGCATGAAATTTGGATTCAGTTTCCAGTCCTGGCATCTTACACCTCATTGTTTTGGAAACTGAAAAGCTGCAGAAGTAACATGCTCAGCTCCAGCATTGATACAAAATGTTTTTTTTGTCATATCACACTCTTTCATCCCAGCTGGTTTAGGAGCAGCATGCAATCAAGCCAGCCTAGGCAGGGAGGACAAATTTTAGGAAGAATAATGAAGGAGGCATAATAATAAATTGAGACTGTGAGATTCTCAAATTTTAATGGGAATATAAAGGACCCTAGATTAGGGAAACAAAGTTAAAAAGAATACTTCTTGTTCAGAAAGTATTTGCTAACTGTCATTTACTGATTCTCCTTAATGCACAGGACATATTCTTCAAGTGCCAAATATTCCTACAGTTTCCTTTTCTCAGCTGTCATGAAAGCATAGATCCGTATTCTTATATTTCTAGCTGTATGAATGATCTTTGCAGGTAAGACTGGAGTTCTTGTGTATTTATTTTTGATACATAAAATGAATGCTCACTCTTTCATTTGAGACCAGAACTGAGCAACAATGAGGGAAGTTAGGAGGAACCAAGTTCAAAATAAAAAAGAAGGGGTTTCTCAGTGGGTGATTTAGAGGAAACAAAGAGCATAGAACCAGCCTGACAAGAGATATTTGGTTGCTAAAGTTTTACATCAATTCAAGGAAATACTAGACAAATACAGGGAAGAGAAACCCATGGAGAATCATTAATGGCAAAGAGGAGCTGCTAATCACAACCCCCCTGAAACCTGTGTCTGGAGGTCCTGAATCAAAAATACATGGAAATGATACTAGGGGATAATATCAATGGTACTGGAGAGGCTGGACCATTTGTCTGACAGAGACTGTTTTTATGAGCAACTGCTATGGTTCAAATTAGAATTTTTCAAAATTATTTTATTTATGTAAATTCAGAGTTGTCAAAGAAATTCAACTCTTATTGCCTTTGTGGGAGTTACACCCCCTCAGCTGCTGGCATTATATGCAACCTGGTATTTTTCCTGTAGGTCTCCAGATTCCTGTTTAGTTCTTGTCATTCAAGTTAAACTGGTGCTCCAGAGTGTAATGAATAGATGACTGAACAGTGTACCATTTCTTTTTAATAGGGTTTTTAAATTAAGAAGTAATCGTTATAATAATAGTATTTTTACCAGATACTGTTATGGCCTTCTCAGACTATCATCAATTTAGTCAAAACCATACAGAAAGGACCAAGACTAAAAGTAAGAATCACTCAGTATAATCTATTGCAACTTGTTAGTTCATTTTTGCTGAATTTTTAGTTTTCTGATTTACCATAAAGTCAAGATAGAAGAATTAGTGTTTGTAGGCAAATTTCCAAAGCATGTTTCCTGAAGTTTGTGTTCTGTACGTTGATTTAGCTCAGAGAAGAGATGAGTTGCCTCTCTTTGTTGTGGTCTCTTTGTAACTCAGGAGTTTATTGTGACTTTTGAAGAAGAAGAATAATGAAAAGCAAATTTTCAAATGTGATATTCAATAAGTGTGATGGTGTTAAGGTGGATTTGATTTTTGTCAACATGCGTATGTCTGTTGATGTGAATTGTGTGAACATTAAAAACCTTGAAGAAAGTTTCTGTATTTCAGAATTTCATTAATTTAGGCTTATTTTGTTTATAAAGGAGACGTCTCTTCTTGTGGCTTAGTGTCAGTTTATGAAGATTTTTGTAGGGCCATAGTGTATGCCAAGTATTCTTTCTATTAAGACCCATTTAATTGGATTAGATAAGGAGAGCTGGAGAGAATCTGATCACTGTAAGAAAGAGTATAGTGGCATTTGATTTGATAACAGATTTGTTGAAAGCAGAATACAAGCACAATATAATATATTCTTAAGACCATTAATTCTGGAAGCATGATCTTGTGTGCTGAAAGACAAACTCAGTTGATCTGTCACAGTCATGCTTATAATAGAAATGTCATGTTATGACTAGTTCATTTTGGCATCAAGTCCTCCACAGTGAGTGATGGGATGTTGGACCTTCACAGTAATAAAACGTTGGTGGTATCTTACATCTGAATAAAATTTGAGGTTACCTAAACACTAATCAATGTCTCTTTACTTGATCCTGGCAAAAGCGCACTGTACAGCTTCTTCTGTACAGACTAAGGCAGAGATAATGTCTTTGGCCAAGGTCCTGCTGTAAATCCCTACAGTATTCAGTGGGTAATGCTTCTGGCACCAAGCTCTTCAGCACAAGGTCAGGAGTCTACCAACAGAGTTCTTCTCACCTAAGTTCAATGAATGACAGGCAATTAGAAATTTGAACTTGTAACTTGGAACAGAATGTCTTTTATCAGTGTAGGTCAGTGTCCATGTCATGCAGGTGGAAGAGGGCCTGAGATGTGGATCTTGAGACTGTTGAGTTGTCCATTGTCTTCAAGACAAGGTCTTCATTCATCATAATCAGCATTTATACATTTTTTAATAAATTACTGGTTTTGTTCATTGTGGTAATATTAAAAATAATAACTTTTTGTGAGATCAAATGGTAAAAAACAAGTGTATTCTGTATTGCTCACTCCCTTTCATAGTATTGTCACTGTGTGCAGTTACAATTGAGTGGTGTCAGCTATGTGTGAAGTATCTGATGCAGTGTCCCGTGGCAGAGATTTGTAGATGGAATTTGAGTTCCTTGATTACTCTTTTGTTTTATCATTTCAGAGTGGATGATGATGAAACATACTGCAGGGCAGTGACAGAGTACGCTAGAGCATGCTCTCACGCTGGGTCCCCAGTGCGGGACTGGAGGGATGACTTTCCTGCCTGTAGTAAGACTCTTTAATAAAGCATATTATGTGACCTTTGAGATAACCCATGTATTCATTTCAGATAATTCCATCTTGACAACATTTGTCACTATAGAACTCAAATTTGATACTGAAGTAGATCAGCCAGCTTCACTTTTGCTGCCAAACAATGAATTCAATGACTTGCTAGAGGAATATTTTAATTCCATTGTGATACGATCTAGATCCATATAAAATTCATGTTTCTGCAGATTGCTTGAGTCGTCATGTGTGCTGATCATATTCTAGGACAAAGAAGAAACATCTGCAGAGATCTGATGTTGCCCCTCTTCCCAGATGACTTTACAGTCTCTACTGGCCCTATAACAGAATGAATACAGTTAATCCAGGTCCTTTTAGTTATCACCACCACCCACCAATTGCAGTTCAGTCTCATGCACCAGACTTTGAACTAGCTGAAATACGAGCACATGTTCCCCTGTCACAGAAACTATAGACAGACTTAAATACTGATGAGAGATTCACCACAGTTCATCAGTTAAAACCTCTCAAAAAAATCCATTGTACCTGATCTGAATAATTACCTATACCAGCATCACTACAATCTATTTGAGAGAGAGGGCTTCTCCAGTGTGGAAAGAGAAATTGCACTAATGTTCTCTTTACCATATATTTTTTCTAGCTGAGAAGTGTGAAGACAGTTTTGTACACCGTGACTGTATCAGTTGTTGTCCACCAACCTGCACGTTTGAAAAAGATTGTCTTGGCAGCAACCTACACTGCTTAGATGGCTGTTACTGTCCAGATGGTAAGTACTGTCAATTGTATGTGAAAAAATATGTGCCAAGCTAATACCCACAATCATAATAAAGTTGTCTAAATAGGCAGTGCTTAAAATTAAAACCTGAAAATATGAATATTGTAAATTCTGCTCTAGCTGGTATTACTGTGACTCTTCTTCTATTGTCTTCTAATCATTTCGCTAGAACACAAAGGTAGCTCAGAATGAAATACCAGTAGAAACCTGGAGCCATCACTAATGTTTGCTACAATAAGCTATTGCAAAGATTTAATCCACTTTATTTGAATTATTCCAAAATTTATTGATGTTTTGTTTAAACAGAATGTGTCTTACGCTCTGTACAAGAAAACTAATTTCCTGAGACCTGTACTCAATAAAAATTAGGGGTTGGACTATGAAGAGCCCTGTTCTAGAAGGATTAAAGATTATATGATCTTGGAATTTTTTAATTTTTGAGTCTGTACAGTTTTACATGCTTAAAGCAGATATTTTTCATAAAACAACTATTATGAGTGGCAACTGCTTTGAGAGAGCTTCACTGTTCACCATTCTGAGCTCTCTGCACTCACTGGGTGACTCTTTTAGCTGGTCCTCTGTTAAGTCTGGTGGGATCACTTTCTGGTGGATTTGAATGTTTGAGTCAGCTGGGGGAAGAACAGGGATTTGGAGTTTGTTAATTTCTTTTTTATCTCATTTATTAACTTTCCTCCCAATAGGTCTCATTATGGAAAATGGGACTTGTATCTCTGTGTCAAATTGCCCTTGTATTTATCATGGAACTGCCTTCCCTGTTGGCTCAAAAATTGAACAAGAATGTAGCAACTGGTATGTGAAAGCCACACATCTGTATTTCCTCTCTCTGTGACTGCTACCCATAGTTTAACATCACAGTCACACATTTTAAAGAATAGTTAGCACTTATATTTTACAGTCTGGGTTCCTGTGTATCACTAAAACATGCAGGCTTTTCCATGGAAAGGGTGAATTCAAGACATATTAAGTATCTCAAAGCTGCTTTTTCTGCTACAGGTTAGAACACTGATTTTATGTGTTTTGTGATTTTTCTTTTTAGTGTTTGTATTGGTGGCATTTGGAACTGCACTGATCATGATTGCCCAGGTATCTGTGTTTCATTATTCTTTTCTCTCCTCAGTGAACGTAAGGGAGACAACAGAGCCAAATATGATCCAAGGGCTTGGGATGCTAATTTAAGGAGAAAGATTAAGCAGATGGATGCTGAGAGTATCAGTGGGCCACCTGGGGTGAAGCTGTTCACTGCCTGACCATACTCACCTTTTCCGATTTGCTTCCTTGACTCAGTGTGTTACATCCCCCTCTTTGTTTTCTATCTCCTGCTTATGCTCTGTGTTTTTGGGGGAAGGTGACTTATTTCTACAACCTGTACAGTACCTAGGCCAGGTATAAGGATCTCCTAACTTTTAGGTGCAATTGTAATGCAAATAATAAGAAAAACATCATTCTGATGATCAGTGTGCTACATTTTCTCTCTTGTAATGGCAGTTCATATCTTTAAAGATTACATGTCTCTGTAATGAGTTACTCAGAGGAACATGCAATACTTGGATAGTGAAACTCCCTTGACAGTTCTGTATCTCAGACAAGATTATACTATGAAGCTTGTGAAAGACAGAACTTTTTACAAATTAAGGGGCCTCCTCTGAATGAGGTAATAACAAAGCTTAACAGTTACCAGGCAAGGCTTGACAGGTGGATCTGTAGCATAGAACAGCTGACACTGAGAACCACTCCATAGGTTTTGTGTGTGTTATGTGTGCATGTGGGGGGGTAATTATGACTACTTTAGTCTGGTCCTAGGGACTGAATGCCTGTTAGTAGTGGGAGCAGGTTAGACATGCTTCCACAGAGCACTGCCTGCAGTAGTTGCAGCCAAAATGAATCTATTCATGTGCTCTGACACTGCCCCATGGTGTGAATGAAAGTGCAGTAAGTGGGGATGCACGGGAGACTTGTTTCAACAGTGCACTCCTGATCTGAACTGAAAAATGAATATAGATGTGCCCTGAGGACAGACACCTGGAGCCTCTTCATACCTGCGGTAGCAAGCAGTGCCATCATACCTAGAAGGAAGAAGGAAGCTTTCACACTCAATCATGCCAAAAGATGATGATTCTAGGAAACTTCAGGACTGTAATACAGAGGAAACTTTTTTATTTTAGAGAACTCATGACTCAAAGGCATCTCATCTAGTTAGAACCTGCACATTGGTGCATACAATATGAGATGGTATCTGATGGAAATAGGTATATATAATGTATTTTATTTCCAAATGCCAGAATAACTAGATAGATTACAGTTAGCCTGGATTATGTGCTTAGAAATAAGGAGAAAGCTTCTCATTTCTCTCTCTTACATTATTTAGAGAATAACGATGCATTCTTATGCAAGTGAACATTCTTGTTTATCCTTTTTCTCTCAAGCCGAGTGCTCGATCACAGGTAGCTCTCATTTCACAACATTTGATGGGCGTCACTTCACCTTTCTTGGGATTTGCCAGTACATTTTGGTAAAAGGCACTGGGAGAAACAAATTCACAGTCACTTTACAGAAAACACCTTGTGGACAGGTAAGTAATTTTTGTTGAACATTCACAACAAATGTGTCCTTCCATCTTTCAGGCAATCTTGTACAGATGCTACTGTAAACTACTGGGCTGTGTTTAACAGAAAATATAAACTGAAATAATTTTACAGCTTTTTTTGTAAGTGGTTGTATTGCTACATATTGTATTATCCTTTGCAAAATCAGTTGCATCTTTAGAGGGATAAAGTTTAAGTAGTTATTCATTTATACATGCTAAACAAGTATATATATCTTTGTTTATGGTACAAACAGAAGTCTTAGGCTTTAGAAAAGCTCTTGCTGGCAGCACTGAAAAGGTTTAATACACTGCTAGTCAGGCAAAAGATTTTTTTTTATAGCTTTAGTTTTTTATTTGATATGCCATAACATTTATTTAATTAGAACAATGCCTTTTAGAAAGCTGTTGAAGTGACTAGATACCACACATAGTAATTTGAAAGTATTTTGGCAGGTATCCAGCAACAGGCTTTATGAATAGAGGTGCTTATAAAAAGTACTTACCTGCAAGACTGGATTTAATGATGTTGTTAGTCACCTAGGCTTTCAGGAGAAGGGACTCTCAGCCTGTGACTCATAGCTGCCCTTGTGCTAAGGGCTAGAATGCCTGAACTCATCAGCAGGGAGTGATGCACTGAAGCTGCCCTGCTATGGGGCTCTCTCATGTCCCTTCAAAAGCTAGACTATGAGCTCATGCCTCTGCTTTTTTTGTAAGCACCTCCTTCTCCTGCATAGGTGTTGAGACTCCTCTTTCTGCATTTCAGATGGCTTCAAGCATGAAATGGTTGGTTACTTAGCCACTGAGAGACTAGGATGCTACTGGAAATGACCCTTAGCACAACTCTAGACACCTTGGAAAGTTTCTGGGTGAAGACACGGGGGCCCTGGGGGAACATAGGATGCTTGATTTAAGCTGGTTATGTGTTCACCTTTTGTCCTGTGCTTAGGTTCATAAATTCTACCTGGACAGCACTCTAAAATGATTGGTGTGAGTTGGTTTATAAGTCACCATTTTTTGATAGTCAGATATTTATACATTATTGTAGTATAATTCTGGAGAAATTATATCCTTTTGGTCTGCAGTCAGAGATCATGACTATGTTTCAAGGTGAGAAGCATCTTCAAGTGTGCAATGATTTCTTCCTCCTGCATTGCTGCATTTGGGCTGTGGTTGCACCAGCTTGATATAGATGGGGTCAGACTCCTGCTCAAACACTGGTTAACCCAGCAGCAATGGCGAGTACCCAGGGCAGCCATGCAAGTATGGCCTTTTGAACCAAGTATTAGTTCTTGGGGACCTCTGTCCACTTAACATTAGACTGCCATAATAGCTAAAATGCATTCTCCTTGCTCTTGTATGCATATGCAATGTTTTATTATATTTTACGTCCATTTCAAGTGCTCTGTTTAATGCTTTGAGTGATAGTTTACAACCAATTTACCTGACAACAGTTTTGGTATTTCCTTTCTATACAACTGTTTTTCCCCCTTTTTGTTTGTTTTTGCTTTCCGTGGTAATATTAATGTCTTTGCCTGTTTCTGATGGTGAAACTTGTTTCTATTTAGAACTTTGACCATGCCTGCATTGAGTCTGTAACACTAGTTCTTGAAGATGATGTGAGCAAACAAGTAACTCTCACAAGATATGGTCAAGTCCAAACTGGCCCTAACCAAGTTTTTAACCTTAATGGTAAGAAGTGCGTGGAGTAGAATTTTACCAGGGTTCAGTTCACATTATTTCTTTTATATGCTCCAAAGCTTTTTAATAATATTTATGAAGAAGGAATTTTTTAAATAAGACTTATGAAATGTACAATCACTTACTTCTTACAACCTTAGTAATGGTTCTAAAAATGTGCTTTTTCAGTCTGTGAAAGAGAGTCCTTCATTATGCCCTCATTTCTTTGCATTTTTTATCTTCAGAGTACCTAGAAATTCTACCCATTTTGGTTTTGGTTAGTGGGGAGAGGGTAAGAAAAAAGAAGGGAGGTGAAGAGAGGTTGGAACCCATCTTGATGCTGATGTTAAGGTCTAGCTTGGCAAAAGCTTTTTGGAATAAATGGCATGGGATAGAATCTATGTGCTCTACAGGATCTATATTGCTTTCAGTGATGACTTACGTTGTGATTTCAGGCAAATTACTTCAACTTTTTGGAAAGGCTAGTGAAAAAAATCAGCCTTAAAAGGATGTTACAAAATTAAGCACTGAAGATGGAAATGATATTGCTAAATTTTGTATCTTACAGTGATCAGTAGTAAATTCTTAACTGCATTTTTAATCTCTTTCAGAAAGAGTAAAGTGGGAGTTCCCCTTTTCTTTACCAGCCTCCACCAGAACAGAGTTTAGGGAGTTCTGTGCTGGTGGTTGCAGCTATGTCTTTTCTTCATTGAATTTCTCCAGTCACAAGTTCTTCTTCTGGCATTCACAGTGTCCTATGGCAACAAGTTTCATAGCTCAGTTATACTTCCAGTTATGTTGATAGTTCTGCTTTATAATTTCATATTATGTCTTTTGAATCAGTCCCTATTAATTTTCTTGTCTCTTTCCATAGTCTGTAACAAATATAATCTATGACAAATATTTTGGTGTCACACTCATGATAACTGGGTGTATCTAGTAAGTCTTACCAGCTAAGAGCATCTTCAAGCTCACATAGGCATTTTATCTGCCTTTTCTCAGTTTATGCACCTAAGTACATGTGTGTGGATGTGTAGAGGCTGCTAATGAAGGTAGATCTGCTTTAAACTTACAGCTGCAAGTAACCCAACATTGTGTAGCAAATGAATGCCGTAACTGTGAAATCTCCATTTCCTTGCATAATGGGGTTTGCTGGGGAGGAAAGCTGGGAATTTGATACGGCCTTAGTTCACATGCAGTCTAAGGAAGGAGCTATACTGATGTCATATCAATAATATTAAGAGAGAAGCTTCTATCTAAAGACAGCAATACACTTCACAGACATCTGTTAATTAATCTTATAACATCCCCGGAGAATAAGAAACAAGTGGTGTCTTGTCTTCTTGTGGCCAGAGGCATGCAGTTGCATTGCTTGCTTCTAAAAAAAAGACAAAAACACTCACAGGTACAGAAAGCTGAGAGATTTTTTACTGTCCCCAGTAGCTGCAATTCCTGGTTTGTATGGTGGATGAAAAAGATAGGAATAAATTCAGATGGAGAATGAGTGAGGTTATTTGTCTGCAGGTGATGTTGTGCATAGATTCTAATTTTATTTCTGAGTTTTCAAAATCTATTTTCAGGGGTAAAAAAGTACAACCTGGAAGTTGCATTTCAGTGACTTTGCTTTTTTCTTTTGCTATGTGCAGGGGCTGTTGAAATTCAGAATATATCTTCTGTCTTTGTTCAACTGAAAACTAGTTTTGGTTTGAAGATACTGTTTGCTAAAGATGGAGAAAGGATCTATGTTCAAGTTGATGTCAGCTGGAAGAGAAGAACATTAGGACTATGTGGAACATACAATGGGAATTTAAGAGATGATTTTCTGTAAGTTGTATATTGTACATTTAGATTATGTTTAAGTTGTATATTGTACATTTAGATTATGTTTAATAACAAGGGAAAAGTTTTGTTGAATGTAATAATCTGATTATTTAATTTCATTAACATGCTTGTACTTTATTAAACTAACCAATATAAAATCTCTTGATGAAAATACCACTCACTTTTAAAAATATGAAATTCATACATTTAGCAAAGTCATTCCAAGATGTTTAGCTAAGTAAGTCTAGAAAACTACCATATTATTAAGTTATTGGATGATATTGCTTGCTTGAACGCACTTTTTCTCCCTCACTGCTGCTCCCTTAACATCAGAGCAAATATGTGAGCACTTACGAAAAGAGTGGATGATAATACTAGTATAAACCTCACCTGATAAACACTTACTACTGCTTGATTTTTTCCCCCACATCAGTTTTTAATGGAGAAAAAATGTAATTCTGAACCACAGGAATAGTTTAATTAGAAGGGGACACTTTCCTTATTCTTTTACTTAATTT
This sequence comes from Falco biarmicus, assembly GCF_023638135.1. NCBI lineage: Eukaryota > Metazoa > Chordata > Aves > Falconiformes > Falconidae > Falco > Falco biarmicus. The sequence continues at coordinate 31,037,084 of NC_079292.1, read as the reverse complement.
CCTCCAAAGTTTCTCAAGCTATAATATCACAAAACTTTTCTAGCAATTACAAATGCTTTTGAAATACTTGGTGAAAACCAGCATCAAAATGCAAGCAACTCCCCTCTAGAACACTGAAATTAGCCAACAGGTCAAATTTTCACTGAATGTATGTACTCAAATAAAGGCCAAATTCTTTTTTTCATTAACACATCCTGCAATCTATTTCAGAGTACTTGAATTAAGTGTGAGGGCAGACTTTGCACGTAAGAATATTTTTGTATAAGTAAAATATTGGGGAAAAAGCTTCACATGCCCTCTTTTCTTTTGTGCCTCGCAGATGGAAAATCTTTTGACACATTGAATGTTCAATGTGACTAAGCACCTAAGGCTTTTTGATGTACTTGCATCCTCACCCGTGTAGTCCATAAGGTCAGCAGGGCACTTGCAGTGCTGATGTTTTCTTTTTCAGTTCTCCAGCAGGGATGATAGAAGGGACCCCACAACTTCATGCCAATGCATGGAAAGTTTCCTCAGCTTGTTCTGTGCCTATCAATATTCCTGTTGTTGATCCCTGCAATGTTAATCAGCAAAACGGTATGTTTTTACATAGGAGTCTGGAATTCACTGTATCTTATTATTATGGGTCATTTTTTGTTTTCCTTGTGAATGAGTTGCACGTACATGTATTTCAACTCCAGTTTTAGATGTGCACCCTTTCTTACCTTTTTCTTTTTTGGAAAAGACCATTCTTTCTATACATTTAGCATGTAAAATGAAGTCAGTCCGTTGTGAATACAAGCTAGTTGATCATTTAATGCTGGGTGCACTGGCCATGAGTCCTGAATTCTGCTGTCTAATATACACGCAGAACACTGGCTGCAGTCCTCTAAATCACACCAGTCAATTTGAGTGATGTGTGTGATGCATGTTTGTAGATTAACAAAGAATGTACAGGAGTGTCTTGCAAAGACAGTCTTCAGATCAAAACTCCTGTCTCTGACTTCTCTATGCTTGTTGGATTAAAAGTTTCCTTACTCTCCATCTAAACTCTCTGACACAAACTGATGCAAACAATCTGAGATCCTTGGATTTGTTCAAATTCCTGAGTAAAGATTTAATTTTGGCTGGTTGACATGCCTATGTTTTGCGTTGAACTTTCACTGTCTCCTCCTTTCCATGTTGCTGTTCTTTTCAGTTAATGTAGACAATGGGTAGACAGTAGTTGCCAATTCTGACAGAATTTAGTCTAATGTTTTTAATGTTTCAGACATAAGGCCTCACTAAGGATGTGGGATCTGGCCATATTTAGAGCCAGTGGGAGCAAGCCTAGAATAACTATCAACCTTTAAGAATCTGGGGCATTCTAAGACTTTTTATGCCTTCAGCATTGGCTGTGTTCTAAAGTAGTACATCTCAACCAAGTTAGCTTTCACCAAGATACTACATGCCTCACCTTCAGTTCTGTGCTTCCTCAGTGAAGGTGAAGTTTGATAGCTGCTTAGAGTGGGAGGGTGGACTAAATGACCTTCCGAGGTCACTTCCAGCCTGAATTTCCCTGTGAGCCTGTAATCATCACTGGAAAAAGCAGTTCCTTAGTAAGTGGTCCTGCCCCACACTACCACCTGTGCTGAGCCAGCGCAAGCATTTTTCCAGGTCTTTGATGATCTTAATCTGATGAAACTGAAAAAAAGAAATGATTGTTGGTTTACTTATTTTGTCAGGTTACTTTTCAGCCAAGTCAAGTTCACTCCTTGAAGCTAGTTTACCGAGAGACTTCAAAAATTCTTGTGCCAGTGTTTGTATGTGGGAATTAACAGGGAGGATGAAGGGCAGAGGCACTCCTTTAGCAGCAAAATTGTCTTAAATATGATCCACACTGTGGTGTTCATGAGATACTCTGCCATTTGTGGTGGTAGTATGCTTCAGTGGTAGGAGGAGGGTCTTTTGGCACTAGAAGGTATATGGCCAGCTTGAGACTTGCACACCCTCAAGCTCCAGTTTGTAATGCTTCCTGAGTGCACATGCCAAGAAGTATATAGCCATTGATGATTTCAAAGCTAAATGAAATATCAAATAGAAAAAAAGTGTATTCCAAACTTTGGAGGATTCTTCTAACTCTTTTGAAATACGTTATTTTGCTATTTAAGTTTTCTGCGCTACTAGAGGAAGGCATAACTGGTTTTATATAGTTATTTTTATCTTAAGTGGACTTTATTGTTGGGGGAGTTGCTTACAATGTCAGTTTCCATACTATAGAACTTTGCGAAAGACAATGTGTACAAGATTTTGTTGCACAACTGGCTATGTTTGGTTTTGATATTCTGTGCTATTCATATGACTAACTCTTATATTTAAATGGATCTGGCTAAACCAATGTCACTTTCTCTCAGCTGAGTATGCATCTCACTGTGATATCATCAATCAAGAGGTTTTTGCTCCCTGCCATGCCTACATCAGTCCAGGATTATACTACCAGCTATGCCGCTTTGACGCATGCAAATGCGGAAGCAGCTGTTTGTGTAATGCTTTGGCGCACTATGCTTATGTCTGTGGCAAACACGGGGTTGTTGTTGACTTCAGACCTCACATTTCTTACTGTGGTGAGTAACATTTGCAGAACAGAATATCTTTTAGAGATGTGTCAAATTCTGCAAATATGATTTGCTCCAGAAAATGCAGGGATCAATGTTTTTTGCTGAAAACTAGAATTGTGCCATGGGATAATGACATATCAGGGGAGAATGCTAATAGTCTCTGAGGCATCTGAGTTGGGGACCTTGAGCTGCCTCACAGCGAGTGCCTGTCTCTTTCCACTGGCTGCAGAGAGAATTTAGATTTCTAACTTCGAACTCCTAAGCCATATGGAAGCCCCTATTAGGCTAAAGTAGTCAAGGAGTGGCAGGAGCAGGGCTGTTCCCTAGGGAAAGCCAAGCCAGGTTGGCAGGGGCTCCCCAGGGCATGCAGGGCAGGGTGGGCAGTGATTTGCCAAGTAGGATGTTGCAATGACTTAAAACAAAGCATTTCTAAACCATACAGTAATGCCTCAACCTTAACTGGACCATTCTTCCTCTCTTGGAAGCCCAAGTTACTAACCTATATAAAGAATAGATAGACAATTCCAACCAAGGAATTGTCTAACATAGACTCAGCTGAATCTAAACATTTCTAACTTAAGAAATCAGTAAGATAGCATATTTTTCTCATTCATTTTACCTCACCCAGTTCAGCAAAAGACCATTTTACTTTGCTGTTTTGCACTCCCATGATATACTGCTTTGTTTTCTATTTTTCACGTTTTAAGAGTATGTTATTGTCCCTTCTCCCCCCCTCACTGTCTTCCAGCTGTGATGTGTCACAGTGGTATGCTTTATCGTCAGTGCTCTTCTTTTTGTAAACATTCCTGTGCTTCACTTTCTATGGCAAATATGTGTGGCGATGACTGTGCAGAAGGATGTAATTGTCCTGATGGGAAGTATTTTGAAGCGTCGGTCAACTTTTGTGTATCAATGTAAGTCATACGAAAATAGAATATATGTGTAGGCATTTTCCTCTTTCCAGTAAGCTTTAAGTAGTTTTTTTGCTGTTTCCCTCAAGATATAAGCTGCCTAAACATTATAGCAAGTGACACGTGAAGATTTCATATTCTGTTGTACTAATCAATAGTGGAGCCTCATTTGGTACTGTGTGTACAGCCTTCAACTGCACTTCAGAAATGTCATACTGCTTTAGAGAAGGGTGATGAAAATTTTTTAATTCATGGGAAGGCACTTTCACATGAAAATCTTTTTTTAACACTTCAGAAATAATGAGAAGGAATCAATGTAGTACCAATATACGAAGTCAGGGATAGTATGGAAAGAGTGTCTAGGAGTGTCTTTTTTCTGTCTTACAATGCAAATCCCTTCAGTTAAATGAAAGGAATTACAGCTTACTACCATGGGGAGTTATGGAGTTCAGGTACTGAATTAAAAACGAATGAGTATTTATATAAATTTCAAGATTTACAGAATTATTGCTATTCATTGCAACATATATTTTGGAAAGATCAGTAAAGTTCATACTGTAGGGAAAAAGACTGTTTCAAACTATATAAAGAGTGTGAAGTAACTTAGTATTCCCATATTTTTCCATGGTTTCTAGGGAATTCTGTTGCTGCTACTATCCCATCTCGCTCGTCTTACAGAGTGAATGATTTTGCTGTGATAATTCTTCTGTCCCATGATTTTGACAGTACTTTAAATGGGATCTACACGTTGCCATACTACTCCCATAACTGGGAAGAAAAACTCCTTTCTATAAGACTAAAGCACAGAAACAGCAAATAAATAATACAGAAATCAAGGAAAATTTTGGCTTTGTTGAAGATGGTAGGAGTTTTGCCACAGACTTCAATACAGTCAGTGTGTCATCCTTTAGTTTTTGCCTTTAGAATTATATTGTAAATATGAAGATTGGGTTAATTAATTATAAGGCCTGCTTACCATAATAACTCAGTAAATTGATTGCCCTTAAATCCCATTTAATCTTGCTTTTGTATCTACATGCATAACTATTCTTTTAACAGATCTGCCTGTCATTGTCATTACAAGGGCAAAGCCCTCAAGCCTGGAGAAATCTTCCCTACACCAACAGGTTCCTGGTAGGTTTGAGCATCAAGAGTTTTATCTTTTACATATCACAGTTTGGATGCTACTCAAGAGCCTTGAGAATTTTTTCACATAGAATGAAGGTCTATTGTATCAAGAGATTTTGTTACGCATCTGGTAAAAGGGAGCCTAATATAAATTGGATTATGTACCTGCTTGTTTTAACAGGACACCTGGAGAATTCTGTAAGCCAGGGACTAAAGAGTATCTCAAAACACACATAGAGGTTGCAGTCCAATTCTTAGACCTGGGGGCACTGTGATAGCAATATGAGGTTGGTTTTGGAAGAATGGAAACAATGTGATTCTATTTTAGAAAGTCTTTCAAACAAAGGCTGCAGAGAGCTATATTTGTGTCTTTTTTTTATTATTATTTTGTAAACTATTTTTGTATTATTTTGTAAGCTATTTTGTATTATTAATTCATGATGGAATCCTGACCTCATTGAAACAAGCGGGGAAACCTCCCAGGTTTCCCAGTCAAACTTGTTTATTTTACAAGAAATGCTTTCAACCTGCTTGATTTAAAATCATGTCTGTGATTTTTGTGTCATGGTTAATTCTTTATGAGGTCTTATAGTTGTTATAACTGAAGCTTGGTAATCATGTAGTTCAAGAGGTGAGAGTAGGGGCTTTGTTTTTCTGCCATTTCTATGCCTCTGCAATGCCTTGGTTTTTTCACTTTTTTTTTTTTTTTTCCTGCCCCAAGGAAAAGGAAAAAAAAGAGGACTAGGTTTATTGCTGAATGTGGTTTTCTGCATGTCTGTATTTTATAATAATAAGAAGAATCAAGCTATGTATCCTAACATCTGTGCAACAGGAAGCTTGCATACTCTATCCTACCATATTCACCGAGGTGGATAAGGTTTCCTGTTACACTGCCAGCATTCTGAATTTCCTGGCCCTACATTCCCACAGAGGCTGACATACCCAGCTCCTTTTTTATTTCATTGAAAGTTAGGCAATTAAATAGTACATAAAAACCTTTGTGAGTCTTACAGACTAGCAGTTAGAACCTTACAGACTAGCAGTTAGAAAACACCAACAAAATGTTGGGCAGAACTCATGCTTTTGACTTTTAATCCTCCTTCTCTTCATTTCTGTTGTTTAAATTGGGTTAAGTTCTATTACCTTTTTTAACATGGTGGCTACAAAACACTTTCCCCTTGAATAAAGATGGGTTTGCTTTTCTTTTCCAGTCAGTGTTTGAATGGAACAGTGAAATGCATTGAAGCCACTACAGACAATACAGGTAATTTACAGTCTTGTTTCATATTACAGTTGCACAGAGAAAGTTTTTGACATTCAAGTAATTTGGTTTTCTCCTTATATGTATTTTAATTATATTTGACATCATGACATATTTAAAATAGGAGGTTAGGAGGATGAGTTGTCTTGGTTTTTTCTTTTTCGTTTTTCTGTAACACAAATTGTACTACTAAGTCACCTGGGAAACTGAAAAATAAATAATTACATGTGGGGTGTAGATCAATATGTTCTCATGGGAATACTTAAAATTAGGCTCACCATTCATGTTCAGGAAGCCTTAAGATATTAATTTCTAGAAAGTAATTTTTTAATTAATTTGTAATGGATTTAGAAGGGATTTCAGTACACTGAAAATTATGCCAATTCTAAAGATTCTGTCTACTCAAGGCATAATTGCTCCATCTTTAAGAATGCGTTGTGTATCAGATCCAGGGTACATAGATCCAGATGTTTAACATTGTTTTGGTCATTTTTTTACATTAAAACATATATTAATTTTATACCTCTATAATACAAATGAAGTTACAGCCTTCTATTTAGATTGTATTCTTACATGTACTATAATGTAGGCTAACTGTGCATTAAAATAGATTGTGAACAAAAACAAATAGAAAACCTCCAGTGTAAAAGAGCAGTTGATCTCATTTAACCTGCATTTTGCATTTGAAGTTCACATATGCCCTGAAGGAAAAATCTACTATGACTGCAGATCTCCAGTGCCTGGATTACCAGCGGCAGGTGTGAATTGTGGGATCTCTTGTGCGAACCTTGCAATGAACTTCTCCTGTGTCCCCTCACCACCCTGTGCAAGTGGTTGCATTTGTCCCCCTGGGTAAGTTTTGGCAGAACAACCTGAAGCACAAGCCATAGATATATTTTTCACAGTTTAACTATGCTTTTTTCCCCGCTTTTTATAAATACCAGTAGTGTCATGTCTCTAATTTTGAAGCTATTGTTCTATAATGCTGCCTCAGTTGGAGTCCCACAGTTGCTCCATGCTGAGACCATAAGTCCACTATCCCATGAGATACCTATCTTGCTACCAGTCCAATTGGCTGGTAATTTGGACTCTCTGGACAGGAGCTGAGTCCCACCACTTGTATAGTATAATTCATTTAAGCGTAGAAGCAAACATGACAAAAAATCATAATGTAAACCAAACCATCTGTGTTCCTGCTTACTGCCCAAGTAATTGTCTCACCTAGACTTCAACTCAGGCCTATAATATTGATGTCAAATCTGGGGCAGAGAGTGGGGATGTGCAGGCTGGATCCTGTCTCTTCCCCTTCATTCTCACTGTTCTTCTGAACTCAGCTAAAGATTTTGTTTTCTCAGCTTATGTATTTGGTGCCCAGAAACAGTCTGCTGAGCTTTTGCAGGGATCAAATCAAAGCACAAAAGCTAAAAGTTTTTGTTGTGAAGTTTCTGTCAGGATCAACCACTACTCCTTCCCTGTTTCCATTCCCTCTCCTGATACCTGCTGTGTGCACTTTCAGATTTGAAGAGTCAAATATGTTGTGAAAATTGCTGCAATTTGACCTCAGGGAGAGTGCTCCCTACTTTTTCTCAACATTCAACTTTATTTCACTGTGTGTGTAGCCCATGGTCCCCTGACAGTATACCAGGTGTGCACAGATCAGAGTGTAATGGGACTGCCAGAATTCCCCTTCCAGAAACTTGTGATGTTCACAGATGACTAAAGCACTGGTGAAGACAGATTTCAGGCATAACTGTGTAAGATTTCACTAGCTGTTCTTGCATGCTATTCTGTAGTCCTCTACAACCTCTGCCTCAACTGAGGAGTAAGCTTTCAAGACCATTAGTGTTACAGGAATAAACAATTTTTAACACAAAAATCAGAATCATAGAATCATTTAGGTTGGAAAAGACCTTTGAGATCATCACGTCCAACCACGAACCCAGGAATGCCAAGTCCATCACTAAACCATGTTGCTAAGGACTGCATGTACGTGTTTTTTAAACACATCCAGGCATGGTGACTCTACCACCTCCCTGGGCAACTTGTTCCAATGCTTGAGCACCCTTTCCATGAAAAAATTCTTCCTCATCTCCATTCTAGATGTCCCCTGGTGTAACTTGAGGCTGTTTCCTCTTGTTCTGTCCCTTGTTACTTGGGAAAAGAGACCAACACCCACCTGCCTACAACCTCTGTTCAGGTAGTTGTAGAGAGCAAAAAGGTACCGAGTCTCCTCTTCTCCAGACTAAACAACCCCAGTTCCCTCAGCTGCTCCTCATCAGACTTGTGCTCCAGACCCTTCACCAGCCTCGTTGCCCATCTCTGGACACGCTCCAGCACCTCAGTGTCTTTGTTGTGGTGAGGGGCCCAAACCTGAACCCAGTATTCGAGGTGCAGCCTCACTGGTGCCGAGTACAGGGGGACAATCACTGCCCAAGTCCTGCTGGCCACACTGTTTCTGATAGAAGCCAGGGTGCTGCTGGCCGTCTTGGCCACCTGGGCACACTGCTGGCTCATGTTCACCCAGCTGTCAGCCAGCACCCAAAGGTCCTTTCCCCCAGGCAGCTTTCCAGCCACTCTGCCCCAAGCCTGTAGCATTGTCTGGCATTGTTGTGACCCAAGTGCAGGACCCAGCACTTCACCTCACTGAACATCATACAGTTGTCCTTGGCTCATTGGCCCTCTGCAGATCCCTCTGCAGAGCCTTCCTGCCCTCAAGCAGGTCAACACTCCCGCCCAACTCTGTGTCATCTGCAAACTTACTGAGGGTGCACTCGATCTCCTTGTCCAGATCACTGATAAAGGTATTAAACAGAACTGGCCCCAGTACTGAGCCCTGGGTAACACCACTTGTGACCGGCCACCAGCTGGATGTAACCCCGTTACTGCCACTCTTTGTGCTCAGCCAGCCAGCCAGCTTTTAACCCAGCGCAGAGCACACCCATCCAAGGCATGAGCAGCCAGTTTCCCCAGGAGAATGCTGTGGGAGGCAGTGTCAAGGGCTTGACTAAGGTCCAGGTAGACAACATCTGACAGCCTTTCCCTCATCCACTAGCCGGGTCATCTTGCTGTAGAAGGAGATCACGTTAGTCAGGCAGGACCTGTCTTCCCTGAACCCAGGCTGCCTGGGCCTGATCCCCCAGTTGTCCTGCACATGCCACATGATGGCACTCAGAATGATCTGCTCCATAACCTTCCCTGGCACTGAGGTCAGGCCGACAGGCCTGTAGTTCCCTGGATCCTCCTTCCTGCCCTTCCTGTAGATGGGTGTCACATTGTCTCACCTCCAGTCTTCTGGGACCTCCCCAGTCAGCCAGGACTGCTGATAAAGGATGGAGAGTGACTGAGTGAGCTCCTCCACTAGCCTTCCTCAGTACCCTCAGGTGTATCCCATAGACTTGTGCACGTCTAAGTGGAGCAGCAGGTCATGAACCGTTTCCTCCTGGACTGTGGAGACTTCATTCTGCTCCTCATGCCCATCTTCCAGCTCAGGGGGCTCAGTACCCAGAGGGAAGCTGGTCTTGCTATTAAAGACTGAGGCAAAGAAAGCATTAAGTACCTCAGCTTTTTATTCATCCCTTGTGGCAATGTTCCGTGCCACATCCATTAAAGGATGCAGATAATCCTTGGCCCTTCTTTTGTTTCTAATGTATTTGTAAAAACATTTTCTGTTATCTTTTACAGCAGTGGCCAGCCTGAGTTCTAGCTGGGCTTTCTCCTCGTTAATCTTCACCCTGCATAACCTCATGACATTCATATAGTCCTCCAGAGTTGCCTGCTGCTTCCAAAGGTGGTCAACTCACCTTTTTTTCCCTGAATTCCAGCCAAAGGTTTGTGTTCAGCCAGGCCAGTGCTTCTTCCCTGCCAGCTTGTCTTTCAGCACATGGGGACACCCTGCTCCTGTGCCTTTAAGACTTCCGTCTTGAATAACGTCCAGTTTTACTGGACCCTTTGTCCATTCAGGGCTACCTCCCAAGGGACTCTGTCCACCAGACTCTTAAACAAGCCAAAGTCAGCCCTCTGGAAGACCACGGTAGCGGTTCTGCAGACCCCCCTCCATCTCTGAGGATCAAAACCTCTATTGTCGCATGATTGCTATGCCCAAGATGTCCTTCGACTGTCACATCACCCACTAGTTCTTCCCTGTTTGCAAACAGCAGGTCCAGTGGGATATCTCCCCTGGCTGGCTCACTGACCAGCTGTCAGGCAGTTACCTTCAACACACTCCAGGAACCTCCTAGACTGTTTCCTATCCACTGTGTTGTATTCCCAGTGGACATCCGGTAGGTTGAAGTCCCTCATGAGAACAAGGCCTACCGATCTTGAGACTTTTCCCAGTTGCTTGTAAAATGTTTCACCTGCCTCTTCATCCTTGTTGGGTGGTCTGTAACAGATTCCCACCAGGATATCTGCCTCATTGGCCCTGCCCCTGATTCTTACCCATAAACACTGAACCCTATTGTCACCAAGCCCCTCTGTGATCCCCTCTCCCAGGGGTTTCATCCGCTGGGATGATTGTAACCATTCAGCCCCCCTCCCCCCAATTCAAGGAAGAAGGGAGAAGGAGCATCACCCCAGGAGGATCACAGACCTCCAGGTAACACCACACCACCCCCTCCACCCCAAGCTCAAGGCAGTCAAAACACTCCGACATATAGAGCTACCCCACCACCTCTCCTTCCTTGCCTATCCCTTCTGAAGAGTTTGTAGCCATCCATTGCAGCACTCCAGTCATGCCAGTTATCTCACCATGATTCTGCGACGGTGATTATACCATATCTTCCAGCTGCACGATGGCTTCCAGCTCCTCCTGCTCATTGCCCATGCTTCTGACATTGGCATAGATGCACTTCAGCTGTGCTATCAATCATAATGCATGAATTAATACAAGGCATCATATAAAAATTAGCAATTTTTTACTGAAACATCACTATGATATTTGGATGAACTTAAACTATCAGCATTGTCATTAAAGTTCATTTAAAAGTTTGAAATAAAATATAAGTTAAAAAACAGTGCTAAAGCCCCACTCCGACAGTCAAGTAGTATTATACCATTTCAGATTGAATATGTTACTTGATTATTTTCTTAATGATAAACTATAAAAGGGGTACAGACAAGCCAAATCCCAAGTTTCTTACAAATAATGGAGTAAAAGACATGAATTAGTTAAGTAAAAGAATAAACACTTATTTTTCTATCAGATAGAAGAGTACATGTGTAACATTTAGTGCAGTTAGTACCATCACCAGTGCCGAATCGTATTTCTGGAACCATTATGCTTTTCAGGGTCATTGTTCCAAGAAGTGAGTATGGCTTTTAGCGAGGACCAGCAGGGTTATCTTAAAAATAAAGTCTCCAGCTGTGCACAGTGGAGATCGTTTGATTCATACAGTTTTTGCTGCTGAAACAATTGTCTTTGGCTGCATGGAAGACCAGTTGCCTTTGGCAGGGTTTAGAAAATACACTACACATTCAGTTATGTTGATCTACCTGTGAATTTACGCTTTCATCTCAATAATTATTTTATTTTGAAGGATGGCTGAGCATAAAGGGAAGTGTTATATTCCTGACAGTTGTCCATGCACCTGGAAAGATAGGGAATTTCTGTCAGGAGAAGTGATAGCTACACCATGTTACACCTGGTGAGTGACATTCATTTTACATACTTCCAAGTCATCTGGGCTAAGCCACAAAGTGAAACTGATACAGAAAATGTGTTGAGTACATTGAAAATAAAAAATATATATGCTTGTTTATAGACAGTTACACGATATATCTTTTATTAGGCTCACTAATACGAAGAGTAGGCAGACTTTAGGGTGAGTGCTTCTTCAGCTCTGAAAAGGAGGAAGAAGATATCCATGTTAAAAAGCAGTCAAGAACAAATGCTAGATTCCACATATATTAGTTAATCTCTGAAAGAGAAGACATTTGGCATTTCAGAGAATATAATAACATGAAAGACAACCAAGGAGAAAAAAGGGACATTAAATGTATGACAGTGTTAAACAGTCTTCTATTTTGGGAACTGAACTGTTTACAGTGTGAGTTACCAGTCACCATGAGCAACTGTATAGGAAAAAGATGGGCAATAAAAAAAAAGAAAAAAAAAAAGAAAAGAGCATTAGAACTGGGAAATGAGTTAGCACCACCTTTTTTTAAGGAGCCTTCCCTGACTCATACTGACACAAAACAGTTTTTCATCCATTACAATTTGCTAGCCAAAATATCTTCCATTAAGTATATGCTTAATAATAATAATAAACAATTTGGCATGGCAACATTTAATCAGTTAAAAACTTCACTGGCAAATCAACTGAGCTTATACTCTTACACAAGCAAAACTGGAGGCTGTCAGTACTACCTTCATACAAATTCATGTAAGTCATTGAAGGTAGCTGACAGGAAAAGTAATCCTGCAAAATATCAGCATTTATTTCTTAAACTCATTCTGTACTTGTCTGATACCCTGAAATCTTACAGGTAGCAACTGGAATTCTTTTGCATTGAATATCAACAGATTTTTATCAAAATCTCTTGAGAAAAAAATAAAACTGATGTTTTAGCAATAAGCATGTTGTGGCATAGTGTCTAATCTATACTGGAGGCAACGATGGAAATATCTGTATAAGCCATAAAAATGTCGAGATTTTGCATTCATTTCTTATGCATTTTTATTGTACATATGTGCTGATAGCAAAATGCTCAACACTTTTCTGCCATGGCATCACCAATGATTTCAGAAGCAATCCACAGAATAGCTCTGTGTTTCAAGGTCTGAGAACTTTCTTTCATGAATTTGTGTATGACTTGAAATAAAGAACCCAAGAAAGCTTTTTCTTGAAAAGAAAAAGAAAAAGACCCTGATACTGATTGTTAATCTTCCTTACAGTGTTTGTCGGAGAGGGATATTCAATTGCACTAGTTACCCCTGTCCTGCTGTATGCACTATTTATGGTGATCGACATTATTATACCTTTGATGGATTGGAGTATGATTATGTCAGTGACTGTCAAGCTTACCTGCTAAAGGTAGGATCATTGTTGATATGCTTCCATGTGTCCAACTGAAAGTTTCCATGAGAGGGCAATTATTTTAAACATTGAGAGATGATCTATAGAAACAACATTAAGAAAACAGGTGCAGAACAGATGTGTCTGAAAGGAAGAATCTGAAAATGACATTTCATGCTCAGCCATTTGAAAATGGCACCTGGGTGTGTGCTTACATATCTATGTGGTCTAGAGAAAAACAAACCCCTATGTTTTCTGTTCTACCTTAATCATGCTTTCATCACAATGAACAAAGAATAACACTGAAGAAACTGTTCTAGAACTAGGTATAATCTATAGGTTTATTTAATAACTATCTATAACTTTTGGTTGGTAGAGGGTTAAGGATGACCTCTGAGGCTGCTTGGAATCCTTCTTGAATGTGATCTGCATCAGATCTGGAGTATATGTGTACAACAATATCAAACACAATGATTTCATAATTCAAGAATGAAATCCTTCATTGAGATTGTCTGGCAGCTATATGCAAATATTCCTCATAGCACACATTTACAGTACATTGCTAGCCTTTTTTGTTTAAAAATACCATTACTGACATTTTGAAATATAATCTATTATTAACAACACTATTGTTTATTATCATTGTTGCTATTATTAAGACTAAGAGTCTGTCTTCGGAGTTACAGTAACGTGTTTAGAAGAATATTCATTTTCTGTCAACCCTGACTGTCTAACCTTACGAAAAAGCATGGTTTCTCAACGAGGACTACTGCAAATAGCTTATTTCATGTACACTTCAGTAGAGTATTCACAGCTGTGAAATAAAATAGATTGATTCCAGATTTTTTTCTTTGTTAAAAAAAAAAAAAAAACAAATGGAGAGAGGTTTGGTAAAGATAATAAGAATACCTCATAGCAAACTTCTGACATGTATCATATTGTCTCATAAAAGAGCTTTTACTCTTAGAGGTATATGAACTTTTGCAAATCCTTTCTTTTTTAAGATGCAAACCCCAGGGGTTTCTTCACCTGTAAAACTGTCTGTATGATGAGGTTGGTTGTAATTTCTTAATTATTATGGTATACAGCAAGAGAGGTATGTAAGACAAATCTATGCTGCTTTTTCAAACTTTAGTATGACACTGGAATGTTTTGCTTTTACAATCAAAAGTCATTTGCCACTTTACTGTGTAAGAAAATACCTATCTGGAAACAAACCATGGGGACCATCTGGAGTCCAAGAAAACAGTTGGCAGCCACATAAGTAAGGCATGTGGCACGCTACAACAGCCATTTCTTCAGGTGAACACAATGACACAAATGATGAAAATGCTGCCTATGTAGATCTGCTTTTCAGACTTTTCAGACTTTCTTCAGCTTTTCAAACTGGTTTTTTTTCCCCAGACTTAGCTAAAGTGAGAAAGTATGGTCTAATTTGTTCATCATTTTTCTTTCCTCTTTTGTATATGGAAAACTCATGATCTATATTGAAGGACTGTTTATTACAAATTAGGCACTGCATAATTATGTCTGGATGAGATGATGAATCTGTGGGTTCACTAAAAAAAAAAAGAAACAAAGGATGGGATCATATGGCAGCTGTCCAAGAGCTTTGAGGGAACTAAAACACAGAACTGATGAACTATGTGATGTGCAATCCTGGAATTGGAGGAATGGAAGATGGCAATATAGCCAAATATTTTGAAAGTACACCATGGCTGAATTTGGAAGGAACAGAACAATATGTCTAATTTACATATGAAGGAAATTAAAATAAAAAGAAATTACAATTGTGGAAGAGTTGAACTCTTTTTTCTAAAAGAAAGTCATGTGTGATGAATTTTCTGAGTTATTCTGTGAAAACAGTAAACATGTGGATGAGGATGAACAGGTCAATATGCATACATTTTAGCATAAAGACCTTTTGTAGACAGATTTCAACAAGTATGTTTTAGAGACTAGTCTCTCATAGAATGAGAGTGAAGATTCTCTGAGACACAAATTCAAAGTTAAAAGTTAAAAGACAGGAATAAATGGCCCTTTTTTTAGAATGGATAGATCCTGGTGATATTCCATAGGGATCCCTGCTGAGATCTGTGTTCAGCATCTTCAGGAACAAGTTTGAAAAGGTGGTGTGAGGGCTGACGTGGTTATGGTGATGGTAGAGTCAGTCTGAACAGATGAAATAAAGAAGGATCACCAAAAGGTTCAGAAGATCTTATGGCAGAAAATACTGCATGATAAAGTGAAGGATGAAATTCAGCAATGAAAAATGCAAATCAGTGAACAGGAAAAGTAACTGTAACTATGCTATCATAAAGATTGGCGCTAAATTAACTACTACTATGCAGGAATGGAATTTTATGAAAAAAATGTATGAAACAAATGTAATTGGCATCTTCCTAGTGGCAGCCTGAGTGATAATCCAGTGCTATCTCTTCAGTTTCAAATATGTTCTTATTTGCTTGTACACAGTTACACCACAGTTGTAGCACATAGCATGTATGCAGTTGTACCACATACTGATGTGGTTAAACTATATTATATGTGCAGACATGGTAGCATGATGAGGCTGCTCTTTTTTGAAATATGCTTTGTTGGTTTTAGAGCAGAGGCTTCCATGGCCTGTCTATTCTTAATCATCCTCCCCCATATTGTGGCCATCTGCAGTGACATTTTTAATAGTAGTATCAGAGTAATACAACGAGCATCCCTTGAGCTACTCTTTGCTCAGAAGTATGCAAAAGAGTCCTGTCTCGTATAGCCTCTTTATAGCCAAATAAACAAGCCAGATGAATGGTGGGAAAGTATATGTAGTTGCAAAAGTTTAAATTCCTTGCTTAACACCTTGACAAGCACAGCTGTCCAGGGCAGTCTTGCCACCTAAACCATGCTACCTATTTATTTTTTAATTTAAATCATACAATCAGAATGGTTTGAGTTGGAAGGGACCTTTAAAGACCACCTTGTCCAACCCCCCTGCCATGGGGAGTATGTGCAGTGTGCTTCATGTTCCCCACCTGTAAGGTATTACAGACCATCACAGATTTGACAGTTGCTAGTACACAATCCATTCACTTTATGGTAGTTTGCAGTGCTGTTACGAGGGTGATCTTTATAGATAACATGTAAGAGGCTCACCAAACACCTGAAACTGAAACAGCTGAAGTGGTTATAATATTGTATATAGAACATCGTAATAACTTTGTCCTTTCCCTTCTACTAATTTCCTGTGAGAAGTGGACTGCGTTGTCTCTGCTATCCTAGATAACTCTAAACAAGGTGGTGTGGCAGTGCATTAAGGGAAATGATAACTACAATAAATTTGCTGGCACACTAGCTCTTCCCAGACGTAGAACTGGGTCCAACAATTATCACCTGAATCCCATGTCTCCAGTGGCATGATAATGTACTGATCCCATCCCTGTTACTAGCCCTCACTGTTTGTTTCAGGTGTTAGCCTCCCTAAATGTGATCTGTTTGAACAGCTCTTTAATATATCACTGCATTGCACTGTACCAAACAAAAAAGTCATCCTTACCTTTTACTAGGTTTTTAATAAGGATCTCTTGGGCTCTTATGGGAGAAAAATTAAGTATTAACTTTCAGCCAATTATGAAACTTCAGACTTTGTTTTCAACCTCAGTATCACCTGTCAGGCCTTTTTGTTTAAGGTGACAGTAGGTATATGAAAAAGCCCTTTATAACTAGTTCAACAGATATATCCATCAGTCAGAAAATGACCAAAAAGTTTTAATGTAGCAATTAAGAAAATTAAGGCAGTAATGTCTCATGAAATGACAACTTCATCTTTTTTAAGGAATTAGGAATTACATTACACACTGAGAAGTAAAGTCCCTGTACAGATAAATTACACTGACATTACATCAATATTTGCTTCCTGACATTAAAAACCCTCAATAATTACAAAGGGAAAAAAAAAAGAAAAATCTTGGCAGACCAATTAATTTAGGTTTTATCAGTGTAGATCATGTAAACAATTCATCTTAGCTAATCTGAATATTGATGAATTTTAGCCAACCAATTTCTTAATTAAAAATACTTAAATAGCTTGCTTTCTTCCATTTTCTTGCTTATCTTCTGTCTTTGATGATGCTACATTCTTTCCCTAACACAATGATGTTATTTTTCTAGCAAACTTTTACTGCTTATTATTTGTACTTGCGGTCCGTTTCTTCCACTTGTTTATTTCATAGACTTCTGCTTTTATAGTAAAATTACTGTCTTTCTATCACGTGTGTTGGTGTTGGCTTTTTCCTAGCTTTATGGTGGTTTTCAGTCCTGCAGTTCAGTGTGTTTATTAAGGATTGTAGGATCAGTGCCCTTGGAGCCCCTCAGACTTGTTCTGTTCTGAGAAGCAGAATTATATTTTCTCTAATTTGGGGGAGTCTCCAAGCCAGAGTTTAGAGGGACAGTCTACTGGTCAGAATATCCTTGAATAAGAGGGATGTTTGTTTTAATGCATATCTGTCTTCAAAAAAAAAACCTCAAACCAACCCACTGAAGTATGTTCATTAACTTTAGTAGGTTGTCAATAAGGTCCTAAAGCCAAGAAAAGGAAGGACTGTTTTATTCCCATATCCTTAAAGATTGAGGTCAACAGAACTAAGCCCTCTCCCGCAAGTATTCACATTTTATAGATTAGTCCTAACTTTAAAGTATGTGATAAAATATTTTCACTTCTTTTCATCTAACATTGGGAATTTGGCCATTTTAAAGTCACCTTTTTAAAGTTTTTAATGCAACCATGAAGGCTCTTTTAAAGCCAAAGTTATAACTAGATTTAGTGTGTTGGAGGATTATGAAAGCAGCAACCAGACATTTGATCAAATGATTGAACTGTTATGCCAATTAGAAATGCAGATGTAACTCTTCTGGATCGGGAGACACCGTATGAGACCCCATTTGTTAAGGCAGAAGTTCATTTAACAAAACATGAATGATCTGGTGAACCAGTACTACAGTTTCCCAAATGATTATCCTATTGGTGATCAGCCCCCAGTGCTGATACCTGGTCTGCCTTGGGGAATACAGCAAGAGAGCTGTTTTCTTGCATACCCCTTCTTTTGTAACTTGAGACAAGTTCAAAGCTCTTAGGCTATGATGCTTTTATTAGAATACTTAATACAAAATTTGGTTGATGCACTGATAATCTTTTACCTCTTACTTGCTGATATATTTGATTGGTAAATTTGTTAAATGATGACTGGGCATAAGCTGGAGCAATCACACACAGAGCAACAATTCCTCAATTACTCATCTGTTACATTTCAGGAGACAGAAGTAGCCTTTATCCCATTTCTTTTTATTGAATATCTGTAATATTTTGCACAGCTTTTTTCAGCATCACTTGTGCCAGGTGGCTAGTCTGCAGATCCATGAAGGTGGGAAATCTGCAGAATTAAATGGTATTTTGCATGGTCTCTCTTATAGCCTGTTTGAAAAATAAATACATTCTGCTTGCTGTTAGTTACTCTATAGAGGAATAAAGTTGCAGGTTTGTGGTTAACCAACATTGTCAAGCTGACTGTTCATAGTTAAGACAAATACTTTCTTTTAATAGATTCTGAAGGTTTTAATGGGAAAGTAAATAATGTTGAATTTGAAATTACAAATATTCTAAATTGGAAACCTAACTCTAAAAGTAATTTTCATCTATTCAAGGAATAAAACAGTAACATGGGTTTCCAATCAGAATGCTTTTAATTTTTTAATTAACATAGCATATCTAATGCTCAAAGCCACATTCCAGCAGAGTTTCATGAGTAGTGATGTGCCAAAATATGTCCACCTAAACCACTTGTCAAATAATTTACAGCAACAGTAATTGTGTAGAAATAATGATGCGTTTCTTGACAATTTTCATGCAAATTTGTGTCTAGAAAAGAAGAGAGAAAATATTTCAGTGAAAATACTATTTACTGTGAATAGTTTGCCCTGCTCTAGTTGCAAAGAATACCAACAGTCTGCTTTTCATCAGTCCCATGATTTCAGAGGAAACCTTTCTGGGTGCCCTCTTTTTTCTGGGTCTCTGGAAGTCCTGTATGGGTAAGTAGCCAGCTCACTGTGTGAGACAACCCTTTCCATCCTTGCCTTCAGCTGGGAAGCACAGGGCTCAGACAACGTTGGCTTGTACCTGTTTTTCCATTTGTTTTAGCCCTTCTGTGAGAAAAAGATTTGATTACAGTTGGCAATGGATTTACGCTCTGGTTCCATTTTCTCCAGATAAATGATTTCAGACTCAATTACCTCTACATGCCTTTCCCTCTCCACCACCTGATTCTCCAGACCATTAAATTATGCAGTGAGTGACTCATTTATTCTCCAACAAAGGAAAGATTTCTTTCAATTTGTGCAGATTAGCATGGAGGGCTTCCAGGAAACGCTTGGGGAAAAGTTTCTTGCCATGAGAATGGCTATTTGGAGGCAGTGTGTGCATGGTGTGACTCAGAAGTTGGATCCTCTTTCTGAGGACCTTGTCATTCAGCGACCACACAGCTTGAAGAAAATGACCTTTTTGCCTTGAATTTCTGCTTTTGGGTTAATGTTCAGCATTCAACAGCCTTTTTGCTGCACTGGCTCTAAAATGTTATAATATGATGGCTGCCTGAAAAGACAGTTAACTCTAAGAATGACTGCTAGAGTTGGATTGCTTCTGGTGGTACAGCTTTGTTGACTGTTGATGCCCATCTTTTACTGATACAGCAGTCAAAGATGAGCAAAAACCAGCATCAGGTACTGCTGTTTCAGGAAGCTGTACATATGTTGGCAGCAGTAAAATAAAAGCCTTTTGCTGTGTTTGAAGTGGGAGGATGCTCAGGCTAGTCACCTGTAGATGCTGCTTAGCAGTTTATAGCCTCTGACTCTAGGTGTTGTCAGGGAGCTACAAGAACTGTGGTTTAAATTTACTCTGGTTTAGGTCAGGGTATGAATAATTTTGTTTCTGAATGCATAGAAGCTAAACATCAGTGTAAATGAACACATCTAACATTTCTTATATTGAAAAAAAAAATGCTTTTTGCAACTTCCAGCTTTCTAGATCCTGCCATCATTTGCTGGAGCCCAGAAAAGGCAAATTTATCACCACTATGTCTTGTCCTTTTATTTCCTGTTATGTTGTGCTTTATTGTTAACCAACAGTGACAAAATATTGACATTTATCATGCAGTTATTAATAAAACAATACTAATAAGTCTCATACAAATACATTTAGATATTTAAAACTAACACCACCAACTGTGCTGTTGATATATGATTCAGCATATAGCTTGTGTTGCAGAATGTGTCACTTGTAAACGAATATTTGAATATTCCCAATCCTTAATCTTCAGAATCTCTCATTTTTAATTAGAAAGGGTTTACAGTAATGTGACCTGTGCAAAAGCCAAATCTGATACACAAGCAGGCAAAGCTAAGTAAATGAAACAAAAGAAAATCTGCTTTAAATGATTTTTTTCTCAAACCTTTTAATATAGTTCTCTTAACATGTAAAAGAAGAAAAACAAAATCTTTCCAGTGATCTCTGCCTGATTAATCAACTTTTTCAAACGTTGACTCAGAACATGGTTTTGAAGTATATCAAGTAAAATATTCCATCGTGTACTTTTCATTATTAGTAGTAGATTTTAAAAAAAAATTTGTATTTTAAAAGTATTGTTGACAAAACCTCAGAACATTCAGAACACAAAACCTCAGAACTCTATATTGCCATAAAATCTCCCACAAAATGACTAGGTATAATAAAGAAAATATGATACAGTGATTTATTTTTCCTATTGCTTATATACATACACACATAATGCATGTTTCTCAAGAGCTGCTGAGAGTTTATTCTGCTTGAGATGTATCCTTTTGGGAAGTCACTTTTAAAGAAATAGGAAAGAATTATTGTGGATGCATTAGCAGACATCTGGAAGTTGTATGAGGATGAGTCAGTAGTTGGAATAATCTCACTCCCTTTTAATTTGCATCAGTGAATCTACTCAGTCATGTTGCTCTCCTTCATTTCTCCTCAACTGCTACAATGCTAGAAATGTGTCATGTCTTACAGGTGTATTGCAAGTTTCTTTGCCATATTTTAAGTGAAAATAATCACATAATCTGCAGCGCTGTAGAAGATGCTGAGGAAAAGAGAATTTATGTGCATGTGCGCGTGCATGAGCAATTTAGCTCTTAGGTTCTTAGTTCCTAACTGTGGATGTTGGTTTTTTTTAAAAAATTGCATAGAAATACATAACATCAGTGGAAAAAAAAATACTCTTACTATTCCTTTTCTCTCTTCTGTAAGTGGATCACCTACTATCTTTCCTATAATATTGTTTCCCAACTTCCCAAACTGAGACAGTGTGTATCAGTGCCATCTCCTGACGCCAAGCAATATTACTCCAATTTTTGAATTGCTATGGGGAAAAGCATTTGACAATACCAATTTGTACAGGATGCAAAAGCAAGTATTAAATAAAGTTACATAGAATGTATATATATAATTTTGGAATGGTACAGAAGAAATTATTACCCAGCAAAATGAAAGAAGCCTTCCGATAGGAGACATTTCTTGATGTAAATTATAAATTAGCTTTCCATAATTAATGTGTTTTCACTGATTATCTGGAGATCAACCCCCCTGTAAAATGGCACAAGAAACTAGCAGGGCAAGATCATGTCAGATGCCGAGGTATTTGTCTGCTCTCCAAAACCACTTAAATATTTATGCTTAAATGCTCACTAAATATGGGCTAAGATGCTTTACTTCTCCTAGGATCAAGCTTACTAGAAGTAATAGCTTCAAATGTTAAGTTCCTTCAGAAGAAACTTGGAGACCAATGAACAACTACCAAACTAGTTCTGAGTTTCCCTAAAATTTCATGGAAGTTTAAGTTAGAACAGAACTAATTGTATCTCTCTGAAATTATGTAGGAATGAGAAAGCAAATTCTACTTTTTGAACTACTGTATATTTTTTTCAGTATTTTTAGAGCTTTTTGCATTTGTTTGTGCATGTGGTTAGATACATGTAAGCCTCTAAAGTAATTAAAACAAAATGAAAATAGGACTAATCTATATCCAGTTCCCAGTATGTCCCTAGATGCTTTTATGGTCACCCTAGTTTGCAAGTTAGCATATTGTAGGGAACAAAACAAAAACAATGGGGAAATCAGGGTATTAAGAATGGAAAAGAATGAGTCTTTACATTGAGCAGTAAGAGATATTTTAATGAAACTTTCAAAGAAGATAAACACACTCACTTTCAAATTGTTTTCTCCCATTCTGCATTACATGACTATGTAAGCAGACTGCACGGTGTTGTCATTGGTTGATAGTGATAGAAAATTTCTAATGGGATACTGAAACAGAAATTTTCTAACAAAAATAAACCCTAGCATCCCCAAGCACTAAAAAAGAACCAACCAAAAAAACAACCAAACAACAAAAAAATCAAACCCCCACCCCTCCCCCCCACCCAAAAAAAAAAAAAAAAAAAGGAAAGCAGTGCTTTGGTTTTTTGGCTAGGAGCTTTTCCGGCTAGGAAGAAATATGGAAAAAAAGTGCAGTGAAGTCTAGAAAAATAATGTCCTGAGAAGCAGGACTGACAATGCGCTTTTGACTGACTGCCCGGAGCTATGACTCTGTCTTCCCTGTTGCTTGGCAACTCCATGTTATCACAAAGAAACTGATATTAAGTTAGAACAGACTGGATATGGTAATTTACGTGGGAAGATACTCTTGCAGTGGGAAAACCATTTTATTTCTAGTTTCTGTCAGCATAAGTAGGTTTCACATGATGAACTGTAGTACATCCCCTGTTGGGTGCATTTTACCTAAAAAGGTAAAGAGCGACTCTGTCTTGGAAAGAGACTGTGCAGGGAAAAAAAAAGAAAACCAACAAAATCCCCCACCTTCTTATTCATTAGACCTGCTCCAAGTGTCTACTCTTCCGACATTTCTTCCAGCGGTAGTGAGAGAAGCTTGTTTTCATACCTGTGTGGATCCAGTGCAGATCAGAGAGATGGAACTTGATCATTATAATTTATACTGTTACAGTCCCTAAGAGCTGTCGAGATTTACCCAAGACCTCACTGACTCAGCCAAACATTAAAAGATGATCCTCACTTTATCTGAAAGGTCCCTGTTCTTTTGTGTTGGCAACAGTTAAGTGCTAAGTTTCTATACACTTAATTTCTTCTGTGCTGAAAGAAGATGCTGCACATGTAGCAGTTACAAGTTAATTTGAAGACTATGATAGAAGCTGTCATTAAATTTTGAATTTGGCTGGTACTGTATAGCTGGGAAAGGACTCAATTTTTATTGAAGTGTATGGAGAGGATGGCAAGGGTATGTGTGTAAAGCAAATCTTATCATGAAAGCTTTGAGCCACAACAGATACATAATCCATAATGGTGTTTCTGTAATTGAGTTTAGGTCTAAAATTTAATTAGAAAGAAAGAAAGCACAGAAGACTCAAGATTCAATACAAAGCTCTTTTTTCATAAATGTCTGGCTTACTCATAGCTCTGCTGAACCACTACCACTGCCTCCCTGCATTTCTATCCTGCATCATTTCTAGTAATTTAACACCAACAAGCAGTCCTACAAGTAAGGAAGTACTTCACATGTTTTCAGGGCTCCCTGTTCTGGCTTTGGTCAGCAAAACACTGCATCTCCAGGCTTCTCTCTACTGCAGAGTTAACTTGAAACATAACTCAACTTTTGCCCTTGGCTCAAATCCCAACCATACACAAAAACTTCTGACTTGAGTAAGTTGATGCTGTCCAGCTGAAGGGATTGGCCTGGGCTATCAGAAGGCACAGGCAGCAGCTTCATTTAGCATAGCTAGTACAGCTACCCCCTGCAGCTCCAAGAACTTGTCTTCATTGCCAAAAAAGTGTATTTTTACTGTGGGATAATTAGCCTGAATTAACTACCCTTATTTAAAATAAAGCCCTCCATCTCTTTCCTTACGTGAAGACACTGTTTCCCTATTAACTCAGTGTCCCCTTTTGCTGAGGCTAAGCTAACTGCAATGAAAACAGCCCACAATGTCCTAGGCATCAAACAGACCCATAGACCACAAACAAAGTCCTTTTCTAAACTGACTCATGGTTGGGAGGTACCTTCCTTGGTCACTTTTCATTTGGCCAGCACAGAATGTATCAGCTTGCATCCTATCTACCAGACTAAAGAGTTTGTCTCCTTTTTAATTTACCACATCACCTCCAATAAATCCAAAAAGGCTCTGGGCTGTTATCTGACTCGGAGGGGAATAATTACTGGACTGACTCCAGCAGCAAGCCTGGCTTAATTAAAACACAGCATATTTCCCAAAAAGCTAGTAACCAATTTTATTCTGAGTGCAACCTAAACCAACTTTTCAACAGAATGGAACAGATGAACTTTGTTTTACCCTGAAGTTTTCAGCAGTTTTAAATGGAGATCGCCTGCTAAATTGTAAAGAGCTGATTTCCTACACCCTCTTACCACTAGCAGCTATTGGCTAACTTTACCCACCTTAACTGTTGTCTTCCAAGATGATGGCTCACACATACCACCTGTTTCTTAAGCCTTGGCATTAAGGTAACATAGAGCTTGCAGGCAATCTCCTATAGTTTACATTCATCACATTCACTCACATTTGCTGTAGAGTGTTTTCTATGCCAAATAGCAGCATCCTCTGGCTTGTGGGCCATGCTAGACTAAGGGCAGCAAAGCTGTAGCACCTCCTCTGTCTGGCAACAAAAATACTTACACACTTCCCATCATCTAGGATTGGGTTGATTTCTTTTTTAAGATTGAAAATGTTCTTTAAACATTTGGTCATTATGACTTTTACTAAAAAAAAAAAAAAGAAAGGCTGCATACAGAAAGTATGTAGAAATGCTACATTTCTCACTGGTGAGGAAAAATTGCTAATATGGATTTTTTTTCTTGAATTCTGATGAGCACAGAACAAATAAGGGTACAAATGTGAGACCAGCAAGGAGTATTTAAGAGTATGTACCCAGCAGTTTTCAGGGGTACACTGACCAAGGGAGGGAGCAAAGCTCTGGTGAGAGATGCTGTGGGCACAAACCAAGGCAAGGGATTCCTCCCATTGTGACCAAGTGGAGCTCTCCAAGAGCATTACTGGGAGCCAAGAAGAGTTCCCAGGACTGGGGAACTGCCACCATTCCCGTTTTGCCCACTGTGCCCGTTAGCACCTGCAATTAGTTTCAGCTAGTCACAGTCCCAGAGAGTGTTTAAATGAGGGTGGGAGTAAGAACAGAAGTTTAAACATCTTTTTGTTTCCAGCGCTAACCAAGTGTTTTATACAAGAATGGATGATCCAGTGGGTGAGATATAGCTTGTCACCTCCAAGATTTTTATTTCGTATCTGTCTGAGTTTGTAATGACTGTAAGACTGAATTTGATGAAAAACTAATTCAGAAGCACTGTTACTGGTTTATATTAATGTTGTTATAAAGTTAACTCTCTCAAGGCTTTTCAGTAGTTACGACTTCTTGTTGACTTGCAAGGATTGGTACAAAAATGAACTGAAAAGAAAATTAAAATGAGGAATAATAAGTATCAACTCTGAAAATACAGCTGGTCTCTTTTGTTCCAGTACCAATCCTAGCATGGGGAATTAAAAGGTGCATGTGTGTTTCCCTCTGTTACAGAGCCACGGAAGCTGTAGGTGAATAAACAGACATACTAAGCCAAGGTGCAAAAATAATTTTACATGCCTAGAATGCAAAATTTATTTACAGGCTAGAGAGCCAACAGATATGGGATTGGAACAACAGTAAACTTGAATCAGCAGCAAATCAAAAGACAACAGAGTAGACAAATCTAAATGTAAAAAAACCCAACAAACCAACACAAACAAAAATATCAGCAGAAACCTTTGCTCCCTCTAATAACATAGAGTATGACTCATGGGTTTGTGAATTTTGTTGGGTAGTGGTACAAAAATTGTTCTATCTACTACTGACAGATGGTAGGTTTCTCAGTTTTAAAAATATGGAAACAGCTTGATCTCATGTACCTTGGTTTAAAAATAAAGCTCTTTTTATAGCATGTCTCGATTTTGACAACCATACTGTGCAGTAAATATTGGATTCCATGTATGAGCACATTTTAAAAGCCTAAACAAGACTCTTATTTTAGCAGCAGGCTGATCCTCTGAGTCTGTGAAGTCCTCAGAAAGAGGACTCACAGCTGAATGTAATGGCTGTATGTGTTTAACTCCAATGTTTGAGTTGGTTGTGGGTTCAGCTTTGAAATTAAAACTGTATTTCTTTGTTTGGTATCTTTCTTACATGTAATTTTAAAGATGTGCAAATACTAAGTTATCCATCTTTATGTGATGGTAAGTCTGGAATAAATCTGCAGGAGTGAAATGCAATTGAATCTATGAGTAAAATGATTTCTTCTTTATATTTCAGAGCACAGATAACTCAAATATATCTGTAATTTCTCAGAACAAAAAGTGCTTTGACAATGATATTGTTTGCTCAAAGAATATTTTCATCACGGTTGGAGACACTGAGATTTATTTTAGTGAACCTTCTGAGAAGCAGGTTAGTTATTTTCTTTCCTTTTCGGGTTGCCCTTTAAGATAAGCATTGTAAAGTTACAGCTGTAAAGTAGCATGGTTTTGGAAAATGTCTCTCCGAGTTAACGTAGTACCTATGCCTATGTTAACATAGTGTTAGGCCTGGATAAAGCAGTAGGTCCCAGAAAAAATCTTTTTTTTCCCTCTTTTCCCCCCCTCCAAGTTCCATGTGTCCTACAAACCAGGCTGCTCAAAAGCCTCAAGCAGTTGAAGCATGTTGACATTTGTTTCTTTCCGCTTGGTTTTGAAAGGGAAACTGAAGTACAAAGTTGAAGCAAACCTGAATGATTGAAAAGACAAAATATGAAAATATTAAACAACATTTATAGTAATATTGTTGATCCAGCTGTATGCTAAAGTATTCTTCACTATAAATTTTGTTATTAATTGACTGCTTATCTTTGTAGAATAACTTTATTAAATCTTAATAAATATTAATTTCTGTCAGAAGACCTTAAGGGGACAGGAAAACAAATCTAACTATCAGCTCTGGAAGGCTGGATATTATACTGTGATACACTTTCCAGAACAGGACATTACAATTCTGTGGGACAGGAAGACAATGATGCATGTTAAAGTTGGACCTCGATGGAAGGTGAGCCAAAATGAAAACCCGTGATTTTGTGTAGCTGTGTTGCTAATGAGATCACGTATCAAATAACTTTTCACCATGACTAACTTTCCCAGCGATATAGCTGTTTATCACAGTGTTCATCTGCCGGCATTTCCCAGGTAAGACGAGATGGAGAACGTGATTTAATAGCTGAATTTCTGAAGAGGAGTGGTTCTAACACGCATGTTTACTCTGTTGCTCCACACACTGCAGCCTTCCAGATATGCAGTGATTCAGCTCTGACTCAAAGTTACTTTGGGGGTGGGAACAGAGGGTTGCTTTTGAGTTACCCAGTTCACTGCATATTTTCATAATTACTGAAGTCAGTGGAAACATGAAAGATGGAAGCTTTGTAGCACAGATTGGATTAGGCTGATGATGGAACTGCACCCTGAGGTGTAGTAGATGCTGCTGAGATGAACAGATGGAGTCACATCTTGGGTTTAAATTAAGAAAACAAGATACAGGAAAGGATCTAGACAAAAACTGATATTTAAACCTAACAAGTATACCGTGACAGGGTTCAGCCATGATGCAGGGAAGAATATGAGACTCCTTCTTCTGCCAGTTGCTCTTCACTGTTCCACTCCTACATCATCATCTGCCTTGATGTCTCTGCAACTCAGTCTTCGGGTCCTGGCAGAGTAACCTTATCTGCACATTCAATAATTACATTCCTGCTTTGTCTTAACCATGAACACATGTATCGAGAGGGGGTCTTTTCCAGTAAAAGAAAGTACTCTATGCTAGAATACATATCAGATTTTTTGAGGTGTAAGTCAAAGTTACAATGACCATCTATCTCATCTGGTTTTAAAACAACATTATTATAGACTTTTGAGTCAATAGCCATAAAATGCTTACTTCACATAAAAGCTGATGTATCAGCCATCAATACACATATTGAAAAATAATTATATTTTCGAGTAAGTTAGCAGGGAGCTGAGTTCTGCAGGTTGCATGCAACAAATATCTCAAGCTCTGTTTCCAATGACTGTTTATTTCAGAGTCTCCTGTTCAGTAAGACAATGTCTGCAGCAGAACTTAAGGAAAAAAAAATAATTAGAGCCACAGCACCCTAGAAATCCAACTCTGTATTTTACTGTTGGCAGAAATATAGTTTTCTGTATGAATGTATATATACTTTTTCCATCAGCAGCACATGCCCCAACACAAAACAGTTGCAGTTGTCTCTTTTGTAAATGCTATTGCAAATGTTCTTGCTGTTGTGAGCCAAAATTAAAGGCAGCAAGTTTTAGTGACAACAACTAGTCAGGCTTCACAATAATGAGGTAATTAGCTTGAACTTTTGGCTTTTGGACTGGATGCACTCCTAAGATTTCAGAAAAAAATATGCCTAGATTCCAGTCCCTTTTCATAGGCAGACTGTAAGAACAGGTTCTGGAATACAGGAAGAAAAAAGGAAAACAAATTTCTATTAAACATTATTTGCAATATGGAACTGTAAGCATAGCAGAGTGTCAGATATTTTCAAAATTTAAGTCAGAGTTGCATTCACCTATTTCAGTTTAAGAATGTTTTATTATATATGTTATTTTTACTAATTATTGACTGTTAATATATGTAAAAAAATAAATCCTTCTCTTTTAGGGTAAACTGGCAGGTTTGTGTGGAAATTTTGACAAATACACTTCAAATGATCTGACTACATCAAACAACATGGAAGTAAGAAATGCACAGGTATTTGGAGACAGCTGGGTATTAGGACAGGTAAGTCCCATGTCAAGTAAAAATTTAGAAAAAAGGATATAAATTTTAATTTATAAATGAACATGTTATAAGCACATGGTGTACAGGGATTTTGTAAACCTGTGGTCAATGTATAAGAGGACATTTTAATTTCTGTCTCTGTAGATGTGAAATGTGTTAATGTCTTACATGATAGCAAACATACTGAAGTTAAATGAAACTAAAATATCTCTTTAGGGAAGAAAATATTTTTCATTACATAAGATAATTATCAAAGCTATCTGGATTCCAATTTTCTACAAAATTCGATACATTGTTTCTGATATATTGGATTCACCCAATTTTAAAAACGATAGTGATTTCTCTGGTGTTCAAGGCATCAAGATGAAAGTAAATAAAAGCTGAATGCTGGGAAAAAAGGTCTGGCAAAAAGTTTTTTTCTGAACACTGGAGAAAAAAAGGTGATTTTTTTTTTAGTTACAGTTTGTAAACAGAGGACAAACTGACAAAGCAGTGATGGTGAAGGGGTGAAGCAGAAAAGGCTCAGAACAGCAACAGGCAGAACCCAGCATGGAAACTTGGTTTCTGAGAAGGAAAGAGGCTGTAGAGAGTGGATGACCTCAACTGTGCTTTATAACATAGGAGAATAGGTATTTTATTAATATGTGCTGAGAAGATATAAGGTTTTATAGCCTTGTGAACCCCCTGAAACATCAGTATTTGTAAAGCAGTCCCCTAGTACATCTGTGAGAACCAATTTTTAATCTGTTCTCTCCTTGACTCACAGCAGGAAATTGAACCAAAATCTCTCACCTCATGAAAGAATATGATACCTACTCTGCTTTGGAGTAAAGATTTTGAAGCTTCTCTCCCTCAGACTCTCCCTTTGGATCTATTTTACTTTATAAAATGTTTAAATTGTGTGAGCACGCAAGGCAAATGTGTAGTATTGCTAGTTATACTGCTCATCTGGGAGGTGGTATGTAAAGACATGTGTAAACACTTTGTATGAAGACTATGAATTTTTCTTTTCCAATTTCTCAGTTCAGCGGCTGCTTTAAAAATGTGTAGTGTTTGCATAGCACACGAATTTCTAGGATGCTGTGACCTTTGCTTATGCAGCCCAGTTTTGCACTTGCCGTTTTCTGGCTATATATATATATATATATTATTTTTTCCCCCTAAATTGTCACGTAATCTTCTGATCTCTGTGGCTGCCTGAGCACTCAGGATCTGAGTTCAATATCGGCCTCACAGGCAGCATGTGCTCACCCAAACTCGACACTTTGTCTGCCTCTGCAGTAAGCACTAGGGACTTTTTCAGAAAGGACCTTTGGCCTTCATAGAGATGTCTCCTGGTCATCTTTTCCGCAAACTCTAAATACTGCAAAGGAGTATATGATAGCTGGAGGCCTAGAACCCAACCCTGCTACTGGCAAACGTGCTTGCTTTGGCACTGTGAAGCATGGGATGCTTCCAGGGTTTCTCCCTCCTGGGACTGACAGTACATCCCCCAACGGCAGTCAGTGTCCGAGCATCCACGCAGGAGGGCAGTGTAGGTGGGCAACTGCACTGCAGCAGAGGCTGTGCCGGGACACCCCAATGCTGCCTACGGATCCATAATTACCCCCTCATGGGCTTCCCTGCTGCACCAAGACAGTATGGTTTTGGGTGAACTTGTGTTTTCCGAGCTGAGTGTTGTTTTGTCATATTTTTCTGTTCATTTGTTTTTCTTCTTGAAGAGGGACTGTAAGAGAAGAGCTGTATCTCAGCCATTTTTGAGTTATCACAATGATCTTTGACTCTATTTTTTATGGGTTGATCTCTTCCTACTGCTGCTTCTTTATTTGAACTTACAGGGCTAAATCCATCCGTAGTGTGACTCCATTTAAAGTCAGCGCAAAATCACCAGGGATGGATTTGGACCATGTATTTGTTTGTGATGTTATAGTTGGTTGCTCTGGTAATGATTATAATGTGTCTCAAAGAAAACATTTTGTCTTTACGCACTGAGCAGACAGCAGGAACATTTTAGTACTTAGAACAAAACACAAAGATTCTTTTTTTGTGCAAATGTTTTCAATTATAACAACAAATCAGGGAAAGGGGAAGATGAAGAGAGCAATTAAACTTTCTTTTTGTTTTCTGGGTATGCAGATATTGAATTATATGATACTATAGTGTACCTGAATCCATGGTCAACACACCTTTGTATAAATGTCTGTGGTGGTTTTGCTTGTTTTTAAGTGCAAGAGCCCAAATGAAACACTAAGACCGTGTGAGGTACATCAGAGCAAGTTCCCTTATGCCAAAAAGGAATGCTCCATTTTATACAGTGATGTTTTTGCACCTTGTCGCAATGTGGTAAGTTTATTAAATATCCCAGATGTGTTCTCCTGTGGGAAAATATTAAAATTCCAGTAATTAATTTCTTCTTGACATTCCCCTCAGTCTGAATGCTGTGGAGGGTACAGAGTAAAGCCCTGCAAGTACCTCTGTGTGGGTGGGCTATGTTTGTGCAGAGTTTCTTGTTCCTTTCAAGACTGGAGCCTAAACATAATAGTGATAACTGAGAGCCATGAGTTAGTAGACTGGATAATCAAGGTTCTGTTCTCTTTAGGTTTTATTTATATCTTTTATTTATGTAGGTAGCTAAATTTTTAAGGCTTTTGTATATATTGTAGAAATCTAAAATAAGCATTTCTGTAAAGCGGCTACAGCTTATGTTAAATGGTTTTATTTTGTTAACTGTCCTGCTCGATATAGAAAGAAATATGAGAAATAGAGATTTCAGCTTCAGAGCTATCACTATTTTTAATTGGCTGACAGCTCACCATCTGCTTATTGTCAAAACTCTGAGGTTTGATGTCCTTGTTTTCTCAATACCTGGCTCAGCCTGGGACTTGAGTACAAGAATTTCCTTAAGTTCAGTCTAGACAAGATGGGGACAATAGTTTGTGTGGGAATCTTTTATTCCATTTCAGTCTACCCTTTATCAATGCAAGACATGCTCTATACATTTTCCCCTATTTCAGTTTTTAGCCCCCCAGATTTATCAAAGGTAGCATATCGAAGGCTTCTTTACACCTGTGCAAGCAAGAACTATTATGACATTTTGTCTCAGACTCTTATTTTCTTTATGACTATTAATACTAAATGAGATCATTAGATGTTCCAGCTGAACCTCCTGACTTTCAGGACTGAAGTTTGATATCAACATGGTTAGGAATTTGCCTGAAAAGGAGGTTGCAGTAGTTTAACCCGAGAGATTTATTAATGTTGACTTTAGTTACTATGTAAAGAATTTTCTGAGCATGTGCCTGAGAACATAGTGATGAGTGTATTTTCAAAGTGGGACATAATAAATAAAAATGGAACTTTTTGAGAGTTTTTAAGGAGCTGTATTATTATAACTCATAAAGATGCTTTCTCTTAAACATTCATTTTCTATAGGTTATCCATGCTGTGATTAAAATCTGCAAACATTATGCCAAAAATTTAGCATAATTACATTAAAAAATGCATGTTAGTTGCAAAACATGTCCTTCAATTAGTAATCAAGTATTTTCACATGCACATATCTGTTTTGTATGGGACAGCCTGTAAAGCAAACATGTTTCAGGTGTTTTTACAACCTATGCATTAGCATGTGAAAATATGACTCACAAATGTGACGTAAAATGACCTCCTGCCAAGGATACCTGCAGCTGACTGCTGGCTTAATGGGTGCTGAACTGGGTACCAAGAAAAAAAGCCCAAGCAGAGACTGACGCTGGGGACATGGAACGAACAGAAGGTGTAGATGTGGATCTCAGGACATGCTTGGAGCAGTGCTCTAACACTCATTCCCACTGCAGATCCTGCTGTGCATGGAGGCAAGCTCCTGCCCATGGAACAGGCAGCCTCAGAGTTCAGCTGAGGCTGGAAACCCCTGTTTTCAGGGAGACAAAACCTTGCATCTCTGGCTGGCAGTGACTGATGGATTGCAGTTGCCCAGCTAAGCGCTGAACTCAGCAGGGGCTGAGGAGCCTTAACGCTTGCAGAAAAAAAGGTCTTCATAACTCCTGAACTCAGCAGGAGGTTTGACCCAAGGCTCCCAGTTTGTCACAACAGCAGGATGTTGCTGACCCATGAAGAGATGCTGTCCTGCAGACATGAGACAGAGGTTGAGCTCTTTGGAGCCAATTTGTGGTTTGGTGGTTCCTGTGAAGCTATTACAGCCATTTTCTATGGAGCTAAATCTTGTGCCCCACCCCAGTGGTATCCCTATTTTCAAAATAAGAAAAAGAATGAAAGCAAATGGCATCTTTCTCCACTGAAGGCAGAAAAACAGCATTTGTATCCCTGCCAGCTTCTAGCAACCGCCAGCTGAGAAGCTGTCTACATGTTAGATAAGTGCTGCTTTGTTACTGTGATGGTATTTCTGCAATCTGATGTGTGCCATTTGAGTGCTCTACAACTGAGCTAGACCAGAGTCTAAACCAAAGAAAAGCATTGCTTTAAACATTCCATGTGTTGAATAAGAACACTGTTTTGGAAATATTGCTCAACATTACAAAAAATATGATCAAAATCCAAGAAATAGTGTATTGTGTAAAACCACAAAATAATGTGATAGGATTTTAGAGTGAGGACGTGGTTTCTGATCTAATGAAGGTTTACAGGCAAGGTATATTAAAATCTTGGTAAATGCAGAAACATTTTTCTGCAAAATGTCCCCAGCATGCTCAAGCTTTCTCACACCAAAACCACTTCTACAAATTATTACTTTAATTACTTGGTAACCAGAGCTGTAGCTCCTTGCTGTTGTTCATACAAAACTGACAGGATGACTATAGATGGCAGCATTTGCCTTATAAAAACAGAACTGCCAGTTTCAATATACTCCTCAAAATTAATGAACAACAAATGTGTGGACAGACATACTTAATAACAGTCACTGATTGAAATTTTCTCTTGGCCTGTAATGTAGGTAACAGCTGATAATTCGAAGTGTACTTTTTGTATAGGAATGTACCCAAACCTTAGAAAATACCTATTTTTGTGTTAAATACTTTCAGTCAACCCAGAGGTGGTACTCCTGCTAAAAATGGTGCAACAGGAACTTGTACAGCTCATGCAACTAAATCACCAGCCGTCTTTTTTCCTTCCTTCTTTTTTCTCCCCTAGATTGATGTAACTTCTTTTGTGAAAAATTGTCACACAGATACATGCAACTGCAATCTTGGTGGGGACTGCGAGTGCTTGTGTACCAGTATTGCAGCTTATGCCCACAAGTGCTGCCAGCAAGGAGCAGTGGTTCACTGGCGATCTCCTTCGCTCTGTGGTATGTACCTGGATTGGCCTCACACCAGAACTCATCTTTGAGGCACCTTCGCTCTTTTGCTGCCCAGTAACAGAAATATGCCAGAAGCAAGTGGATAAAAATGTTCTTCTTCACATTTTTCAAGCTGTTTGTGTGTTAGCTGTTAGTCTTACACAGCCAGATTTGCTGTCTTATTGAAGAGGACTGGCTGTACTCAGGGTGCGCCAGCGCAGAGACTGTTGGAAAGACACTGGTCTACCAGATCTGAGGTACGTCCAGTGGTCTGTGTAGGGCTGCAAAAAGATTCTGTCCATTCAACTTTTCATTGACAGTAAGAAGCATTCTTGGCTGTAGAATAATTCATGCTTCAGGTCTGCTGTCATGGCACATCTATTTAAATACAGCTGTATATCACTGAACAAAAGCCTAAGGAAATAAAGTCACTGACTGAAATACATTATGGGAAATTAAGCTTCCTCTCATGAAAGTAAACTTTACACTTTTAGGATGCAGATATGCATAGATTCTGCTGTTACTTGGTAATAATAACGTGCTTGTTTTCTTTTTCTTTTAGCTTATGACTGTGAATATTACAATCAAGGTATGTAGTATTTGATATTGCTGTCTTTGATTCATCCTCATATTTATGTACCTTGCTGAATACACTTACTCTTCATGTTTCCTAGCATACCAGCTAGCTATATGCTAGAAACAAGTCTGTACTTCCCAGTTCCAAAATTGAATCCATTTTTATGAAGCATTTATTTGCAGATAATTCCCCACATTGACCACTCTAGAATACAGAAGGCATCTCTGAAGTACTGTTTTATCATCTTTCTTTCTGTATGATGCTATTTTGAGATGGTTATCTTACACACACATGCACACATGCACGCCCACCTCTATTTTGTTTCTCCTTTAAAAATGAATACTCAAGAGACATTATTATTATATTGGTTCACTCAAACTAACCCTGGAAGAAAATCATAAACATTTCTGTCTTTCACAGGTTAGAATGATTTTTAATTTTTTTTTTTTTTTTTTTTTTGTACTCCTCATTTGGGTATGTGAGTTTAATGAGCTCAGCAAAGTTAGCAAAAGAAACCCCCATGGGCCTTTCTGCTTTATGTCCAGGGACAGAGGCAGCATGGAATCAAACATCATAGTTGTAAGCAAAACAACACATCTTGCATGTCAGATTAAATATGATACAATGCTCACTGCAAATAAAACCCTTCATAGCTTGTGCTGAGAAGAACTTCTGTCAGCTGCAGCAGTGTTGGAGGTTCTCTCTTTCCTGTTCTCCCCATTCCCTAGGGCAGGATCACATAGTCACAATCCCTCGAGCTCACTGGACCTTCAAATCCATTAGAAAGGAGAGATGACTTGTAGGAGCAGCCTGGAGTGTTGTATATTATTTTGTGACACATTCCTTATTTAATATCATTATGTCGTTATACTGACTTCTTCTCTCCTGTTCTGGTATGGATAGCTAAAATACTGTTCTTCTGTGCAACATCTCATGTATTACTTGAGATTTGTCCTATATAAACACAAACAGACAATCCTACATTAGTAAGGAATTCAAATGCGCCTATTAGAAGGTTATACATGGTTATTACCATTTGAATTCTCACTTCACTGAACTAATTGCCTTTGGCACAGGGAAATTCAAGTCCTTTTCTGCAAAAATTATGGGGTGGATATGATGCATCTCTGATGATACTGAGTTGAGATTAAACAGAGTAATAGTTAATATGCTATGATTTTTGGAAAAAAAATAAAAAAGCCTCATAAATTTTATAAACATTTGTCACACTATGCAATGATCTTCCAGGTTTTCAGTCTGAAGTGGCTTACTTTGTTTTATTTTTCTTTCTTTCATTGAAATATAAAAGAGATTGCTCAGGTTCAATTTAAAACTCAACTAAATTAATTGATGGGCTTTTTCTTTGACTTGGTATATGTTAAAACATTGCTTCTAGTTTTAATGAGTGAAGTCAGTGGCCCAGCTGTGTTGAATGATCTTAGTAATCCCTAATGTCTCAATTAATAACCTCATCATATTCATTGTGGGGGTGGATTAATGTACCATGCAACATACCTTGGCAGTCAAGGAGATGCTCTAGAAGGATGTTACCTTGTGCTTGTACTGTAAATTTCAGAACTGGGACCTATTATATTTTGAAATTGATAGGTTTCATGCACAGGTCTCACAAATATTGTACTGTAAGGAACATTTCCTTAGAATGAGAATGGTATTAATTTAACAGACTCAATTCCTGTGGCATCCTGTCTTATACTTGTCATACTGTATACATATACATACATATATATACATATACTGTGCATGTTCTCAGTGGGGAGCAAGATATTGAAAAGGAAGGGAAACGACTAAATGCAATGATATGAATGTGACTTTTGATACATCTTTTTTAGTGACTTTCATCCTATAATGAGCATCACATAGCAGATGATTTTTTTTCCCCTCCACAGAGTCTAGCCTAGTACAGTAACAGCATGTAGATCTTGCTGGGTTTAGCTAAATTCCCCTCATTTCTTTGCAATAGGGAATTTTGTCTTATTTAAAAAGTATAAGGTATACTGGTTTTGGCTTGGATGGAGTTAATTTTCTTCATCTAGTTAGTATGGTTATATATTTTGGATCTGTGATGAAAATAGTGTTGATAACACACCCATGTTTTAGCTACTGCTCACAGTGTCAAGGCCGTTCCTGGTTCTCACACACTGCCCCACCAGCAAGTAAGTTGGTAGTGCACAAGGAGCTGGGAGGGGACACAGCTGGGACAGCTGACCCCAACTGCCCAAAGGGATGTTCCATACCATGTGACACTGCAGTGGTTTCCCCCCCGGCTGAATGCCAGGTGCCCACCAAAACCACTCTATCACTCCCCTGCTCAACTGGACAGGGGAGAGAAAATATAACAAAAGGCTTGTGGGTTGAGGCAAGAACAGGGAGATCACTTGGCCATTACCATCATGGGGAAAAACAGACTCGACTTGCGGGGAAATTTGTTTAATTAATTACCATTCAAATCAGAAAAACACTTCCCCCCCCCCCTTCCCAGGCTTAAGTGAATTCCCAGTTTCCCTACGTCCTCCCCCTGAGTGGCACAGGACAACAGGGAATGGGGTTTATGGTCAGTTCATCAAATGTTGTTTCTGCTGCTCCTTCCTCCTCACACTCTTCCCCTGCTGCAGCGTGGGGTCCTTCCCACAGGAGACAGTTCTCCATGAACTTCTCCAGTGTGAGTCCTTCCCACAGGCTGCAGTTCTTCACAAACTGTTCCAGTGTGGGTCCCTTCCATGGGGTACAGTAATTCAGGAACAGAATGCTAGCATGGGTCCCTCGCTGGGTCACAAGTCATGCCAGCAAACCTGCTTTAGTGCATGCTTCCCATGGGGTCACAGCCCCCTTCGGACACCCCCCTGCTCTGGTGTGGGGTCCTCCATAGGCTGCAGCAGGACAGCCTGCCTCACCAAGATCTTCACCACAAGTTGCAGGGGAATCCCTGCTCAGGTGCCTGGAGCACCTTCTGCCCCTCTTTCTTCACTGACCTTGGCCGTCTGCAGAGTCGTTGTTCTCACATAGTCTCACTCCTCTCTCCCGCTCGTGCAGATTTTGGTTTTTTTTTTTCTTAATCTGCTATACCAGAGGTGCTGTCGCTGTTGCTGATTAGCTCAGCCTTGGCCAGTGGTGGGTCCATCTTGGAGCTGGCTGGCATTGGCTCCATTGGACATGGGGGAAGATTACGGCATATTCTCAAAGAAGCCACCTGTGTAGCCCCCCCCCCCCCCAAAACCTTGCCACACAAACACACTACAGATGTCATGCTCAGCAATAAAAAAAGGGGGGAAAGTTTGCTGGGGCTAGTGTTGGTCAGGGTCCAGCTGGGCATCGGTCAGCTGGTGGCGAGCAATTGGGGTTTTTTGCATCACTTTTCTTGGGTTTGTTTTCCTTTGTTTCTTTGTCTTTTTTAACTTACTAATCTCTCTTTATCTCAACGTATGAGTTTACAAGTCTTTTCAGTTATTTCCCTCTGATTCTCTTGGGGAGCAGAGTGAGCGAGCGGGTGTGTGGTGCTTAGCAGCCTGCCAGGGTTAAAGTTAAGAACAGTGGTGTGCATGTTTTCACCATCAAGTGGCAGCAGAACACCTTTCAGGACTAGGATGGCTCCTCTGATTCTTTTTTTGTGCTGCATGATGTCAAACTGTTGATTATTTATGGAAACTTTATCAATTACAGCTCACTTCTCCTTTTGCTCAAGTCATAGGCAAGATGTTGGTTAATATGTAGGGATAAGCGTTCAATGATTTAGAATAAAGAGCCTTTTTAAGATACATTGTCTCACCACTTCTTTGAAAGTCGTCATTTTGTGGCAAGCTTGTGGGCTTCATGTGTATATGAGCTCCAACATATTTTCTATATAAAACCAGTAGTTATTTCATGCAGTTTTCTTCAGAAATTGATGTTTAACTTCTAGCTGAGCTAAATCTCATTATTATGAGAATTCCTTCCCTCTGGGAAGAGTCATATTTGAAAGGAGCTGTCTTAGGTTGGGAAGGGGTTCAGTCTTTTCACTGTAAGGATTAAAAGCTTTCACAGAACTTACACATTTTGTTTCTTACTCACAAGGCGAGGTTTTAGGAGTGTGCTGCTCTTGGTTCTTTCAATGCGATATAGTGGCAAAGATGGATGCTGTTGTATCTGGATGAATCCCTGCGAGCCTTTCCAGCCCAGCAGAAATAGCTCCAAGGGTTTGCTGAGGGGCATGGTTAGGCCAGCCCTATTTTGGCAGTGGAACCAGCTGAAGCTGTTGTCACTGTTACATCGGCATGAGCTTTTGAATGATGATGTGGTAAATCAGACTGGAAAAATCAGCTGGTAATTTTTCAGCTGGACCACTTCACTGCTGAAGCACTTAGGATGGCATAGTACATGGGCAGTAGGGGGGTGGGAGTGAGTGGTTTGTGGGAGAGGATGAACTAGACAGCTTCTTAAGCAATATTGCTGCCAAAAGTTGAATTACGGCTGAATTTGAAAACTGTTTTGTGGAGGGGAATTTCCTTGTAGATCTTAGAGTAGCTTCAGTGTCTATTTGGGGAATAATATTAAAGTTGCTCTGTTGTTCTTTCAAAGTATAGAAATAAGGACTTGTAAAAGACTGCAGACCATATCAAAGCAGCCCAGATTGCTTTCTTATGCAGGTCATTTTGTGAGGACAGCTACCCACATTTTTTTGTGTTCGCTTTGTATCTGTCGTATTCCGGGCAGCAAGCAAATAAGGGAGTACACTGAACAGATAGATACAGACCAGATCCAGCATAATACCTTGAGGCACTGAGCTTAGTATTTGATTCCAGGGATGGTGAAATATTTAAGGCAATATATTATGTCAACAAAGACTTAAGTTTTGTATGTTATACAAGAAGGATTTTTCTTTTTCTGTTTGCTTTTTCTTCCCTTAGGTCTTGGTGAAGGACCCTATATTTTGGCAAGTTATGGAGAGAACGACACAATTATAGGAGCCAATGTGTCCAGTAGAAGGATATTTCCTCTGCCTAGAACTGGAGCATATGAAAATGTATTTTTCAGTTTCATGATTACTCCAGGTCTTTTCAAAGATAAAGATTTATGTAAGTGTTTTCAACAATTTTGCTAATGGCAATTCATATTTTTCAAACTATAGGAATTATTTTTCCTGCATCTTCTAAATTAATCGATATATTTTTAGTTAGTAGAATAAGTGAGGATTAAGTAGCCAATTTAAAAATTGAGGAGGAATACTGATTTTTTATTTTTATTTTTTTAATATTGGAAAACCCCACTGTCAGCTTTAAAGCTGACTTTTCAAAGATTGTTTTTGGAATATTGCAAAATACAAGTGAATAGAATTCCTTTGTGAAAAAAAAAGTAATTAGTTTTTATATAATTGGAAACTGAAAAATTTGTATCTAGCAAATATCAACATGGAAGGTACATGCAGGATTTTTTTGTCTCCAGTAAAATCACTTCTACTTTATCTTTTCCTCTTTTCATGACTTTCAGTGGGCTATAATATGTGCAACTTAGAACAACCAATCTGTCTCCTGCATTGTTAGTGAGCAGCATCTCTACACAATGCAGAAGGGAGTTTCTTAGGTGAACAGCTATTCCTAAGCTCTATTTTTCACTCACCAGAGACTGATCCAAACTATACAAACAAAAATAAATATGTATTTTTCCTTCTTCATATATACTCCTGTCTTCATATGCATTGGGTTTGTGCCAATTGACTCAATACAGATTTTTTCAATGCTTTCTCATGGATTTTAATTAGTTGAAAAAATCTCATACCCTCAAAAATCAACATAGAGAAAGGCTGTCTTCACTGTAAGATTTGAAACTATATTCACAGTTGACAGTTTTGCAATGGAGAAGTTAGGGTTTTAGATATGATTTTGAAATAAGAAAGTACATAGAACAGAAGAATTAATTCAGTCTTGTCAGTTCTCCAACTGACATAAAGTGGAAGTAAAACATTCATTATATCAGCGCAGTACACATGTAGTTTTCACATCTGTAAGGAATAAGATAGTATTAACCTAGATTAAAGATACTTCAAGATTTTGTTCAATTTGAAAAACAAATATGAAGTCAGTCTTTGTCTGAGTTCTTAAGTTTTCAGAGAATTTTCTCTACCTTTGATTTTTGACATGGGTAGAGCAAATAGAGGGTTGAGTCTTTTATTTGGCCACAGATTTTCTTACTGTATGGCTCGATATGACTGTAGGTAAAAAAAGCTTGACCTCAAGGTGAAGTAATGCATGTTCTTACAGTATATGCATGATGTTATTTGCTATTGGAATTTTGGTACAGTGAACTATCGGGCAATTGCTCAACTTTGATAAAAACCTTCCAGTTTGAGACTGCTTATGAATCATTTTGAAGGCTGGTAGCAGTAAGCTGAATGTAGTTTTGATCTAACTGATTAGTTGTCTGGTGGCCCTGGAATATGTGATCATTTGAGATCTCCTTTAGACCCTGCATTTCTAACTTTTTTTTGTGTTACATACAGCTGATTTTTTTTTTTGGTGAAAAGCATTTCTATAAAAGGAGCCACTTAACAGCCAATATAGAGATTTTAATCTCACTTTTAAGTTGTTTTCTCTGAAAATCTTACCTTTTTTTTTTTTTCTTTTTCTTCTGTGAAAGCTCTCTCTCTTGTTTCCCTTGAATCTGCTGAAAGACCAAACTACTTTCTGTACGTACACGACAATGAAACCGTTGGGTTGGAACAGTGGCAGGCAAGTGCCTCCTTTCGGAGACAGGCCACCTTCTTCCGCCACCAAGGTCTCTGGAGTCCAGGGCTCAGTGCCTTCGAACTGCACAGTAAAAAAGGCTTTTTCATCATTCTTACCTCATCTGGTGTTAAAGTGGCAAAGTATGATGATTCAGAAGAATTCAAACGTTTGAGTAGCTTTAGTATTGAAGGTAAATTTTGCATAATGCCCAGGGATAAGTATGTTTTTTTCTGCTTGCCTTCAGAGGACTTGTCTTTCATCAGCAATAGTAACAACTTTTTATCCTATTTAAAATTATTATTCTGTCTTTGTCTTCCATTCTGCCTCCAAATGCTATTATTTTCTAAGTTTTGCAGCTATGATGATCACTTTATCTTTGAAATATATTTTCATTGTTTTATTCTTTCAAAATGAATGTGGCATGTCACAAAAAGATGCATGTTAATATTTTGTTAGTGAGCTATAGATAGCTGTTCTTTTAAATGAATGGGGTAACTGTATTGGTTCTGCAACGAGCAGTACCTTCACCAGGTTTAACTGATTTTTAAGGTTT
Organism: Falco biarmicus; assembly: GCF_023638135.1. Classification (NCBI taxonomy): domain Eukaryota; kingdom Metazoa; phylum Chordata; class Aves; order Falconiformes; family Falconidae; genus Falco; species Falco biarmicus. The sequence goes on along the minus strand of NC_079292.1, from coordinate 30,995,098 downwards.
TTAAACAGAATATATTGTAAAAGTGAGTAGCTGTTTGTATCCTTGGAGCTTCGGTGTCTTTTAACTTAATTGAATGTCAAATACTTCAAACTGAAAATGAACAAAACCTCACCTATTTAAAGTTCTTAAGAATTACTGTACTTAGTTTTTATTTTTTCATTTTTTGGAAAAACCCAATGTACATTATAGAAAAGGCTACAAATTTATAGCTTTTTGACTACACAATCAATAAATAATACCTTTTCCTTCTTCCTCAGAACTCAGTGCGTCTGTGCCTTATAGAAGAATGTGTGAATGGCGATACGAATCCTGTGCTAACCCTTGTGTTAAAACATGCAGTGATCCTGAAGGAATAGCATGTAAATTCCTTCCTCCGTAAGTAAAATTAAGCTCATATTGCTACTGTAATTTTTTTGTAATACATGTATACCATATGCATTCTGAAAATTACTGCCGCTGTCATATCCATTCCTTTCCACTCATTCAAATGTCAGTATCACTCTTGTGAGCAACTCTCAGAAGTCACGTGAAAATATCTGTAACAAGCCTCTCATTTCCCACAGTATACATTCCTGGTTACATGTGATCTTCCAACAGAAGAATAAGCGGGTTTGCATTTAGCTCAGGGGTTAGCTTCTGGTAGTTGTTAAGTAGAAAGCTATTAAATTAAATCAAGGCTATTCCCTTCTATGGATTGATATTCACATCCTACATCAGCATCCCATGATGCTGTAAATGACTGTATCTTTCTGGTGTTTACAAGACAGGGAGCAAAACCTGTAGGAATAGTACGGGCGGACTATGCCCTCTCCTGTCAGAGGAAGGAACTTTATACTAAGAGATGCTCATTGGTATGACCGTGAGGGATTTCACACGGCTGATGTTATCTTGTTACTTAGTAACAAGATTTCCTGCCTCCTCAGATCTTCGGCAGCTATGGAACCACAGCAAACTAAAAGAAAAAATGCCTAAAACCTCAAGGTGCGAAATCGGGTGGAAAATTGTATTTTAAATTTCAGGCTACCTCCCTAGGCATACGTAGTTTATGATTAGGAAAGTTAGTAATATTGCTGGTTTTCTCTGTTGGTATTCTTAGCTTTTTCCATATAGGCATACTGGTTGTTCATATCATGATTTTCTTATTAAAAATCTCCCAAAAATGAAAAGTAAGGGAATTGATGGACTTGTCTACACTCTCCTATGCTGAAAGTGCACAAGAATGAGACTTTCTATGGAATCTGCCTAAGTATTTTAACATCTCAAATGTACATATTTGGGTAAAATGGCAGTCTCGTAGAAAAGTTCTTCATCCTATGGAAAACCTTTCTGCTTAGGAATCTGAACTTCCACCTGGTTGTGGAAGAAGAATGGTCCAAAGTTATCACGTTTGTCAGCCTATGCAAAAAAATGATTAACAATATAGAAACAGAATTGTGCTGTTCAATGTCTTTTTGACCTTAAAAAATGCCTCAAAATGCTGTCTTCACCATTACTTGGAAACTTCTCAGAACTCTGATGGGGAAGACATTCAAATGTTTCATTTTGCCAGAATAAAATAATAGAAGATAATTTCTACCATGGTTTTAGAATTAACTATACAATATTTTAAAGGGTTGAAGGATGCTTGCCATACTGTCCCAAAAACATGATCCTTGATGAGGTCACACTTAAATGTGTCTATCCAGAAGACTGTAAGTATGTTTTATTATATTAGTCTAACCCTATAAATCACTCTAGAGATCACAGGAAATATTTTAATCAAATGTACATAGATTTTTTTTATTAAATGCTTTACCAGAACATCCTTCTCTTGAAGAATGTCTCTGTAGGACATAGACTCCATTTCCAGTCATCCAAAATAGATCTCCTATATCCAAACAAGCCATTTCTAAAGCTGAATTCTTTAATTTGTTTAATAGTGTGTTAAATGTAACCTTTTGTGATAGTGTTATACTCACCACAAGTATGTTTAACTATATACTGCTAGCATATCATATGTATATGAGAGAAAGATCCCAAATGGAAGAAATACTTCTGTGGTGAAAAGTTCAGACTTTTCAGTTGATAAGCTACCACTAACAAATTCAGTACATCTATTTGGTAGTTTTTGATGTGTGAAGTTAGCATATAATTTGCTTATTTTGGGTATATAATATTCTTTTAAAATAGCAATTACATTTTAATTCTGTCTCTTATTTTACTTTACAGGTTTTGAATTAAATACATTATGCTTGATATTTGCTAGTACAAAGTTATCTCATATACTATACTACCTTCCAAAATTATATTTATTCCAAATATTTTACTATTTTGGATTTACTAAATTTCCCATGGAATACCCATGTTGCTTCAAAACTGTTCTGCAAAATCAAGGGCTTCGCTTATAATAAAAAATTAGCGACTTCATTTGCAAAGAAAATTAGAAAAATTACTGAGTTAGCTGAGTTCCTCAAAGTAATCAGGGAACCTAGAACCATTGGCAAGTTATCTTCTCAGCAAAATGATGCTCTGATTTGCTAATATTTCAGTGGCTTTTGAGCAGAGATAGATGTTGCTATTTTGCTTTACCAATAATCCATATAAGATACTGAAACATGCATTTTTCCTTTCAGGCATACCTGTAACACCTACAGAATCAGCAATTGGAACAAAACCTTCATTGTTAATCTCTCACACGGGTGCTACCATGGAGAGATTTCCTCAGACACCTCCTTTATTTGTTACTTCAGGGACTGAGTCAACTCATACTGGTGTGACAGACAAAATAACCATGAAGGCAAACACAACTTTAAGGGGAATGAATATATCAGCAGAGGCCATTACAGACTTTCATTCATTGGAAGCATCTAATGCTGCCACCTATTCAACATTTTCATTACCAAGTACAGTGGAGCCTTCTGATGTACTTCACAGCACAGCCAGCCCTACTGTCCTTTCCAAACTCATCTCTTCAACAGATTTTCCAACTGCTCTTCAAGCACCAGCAGTCACATCACATACTGTCAGTTCTACTGCATCTGTAACTTTACCCATTACAATAGCAACTAAACCAACCGTGCTCAGTGCAAGTCCTATTCCAACATGTTCTGCATTATTAACACCCATGTCCCTAGTGGCAGATCCATTTCCACTCGAAACGTTAACCACTCAGTTAGGAACTGCTCCCCCTAACTCAGCATTAACGACTTTAACCTCCAAGCCACCTTTTGTTACTTCTGAGCTGCCCATAGGGATTGGGAAGAGTAGGAGTCCTTCAGTAAGTCATTCTAAGGGAGCAGCAGTATCCTCTGAAGTGTCTTTGCCTGCTTTGCTGGCTGGCAGAGCAACTGTCACAAGACCTGTATTTCTCCTAGGTTCACAGCTGACACTAAGCACACCAACTTCTCCTATATCTAGTTTGTCTGTTAGAACTAGGTCTGGCACTGGTCAAACTGCAGTTCGCCCAACACCCTTTCCTGCACTGACTTCAACTGCTCCTCATATTCCTATGACTACTAGATTTGCAAGCCTGGAGACAAGTTTTCCTCAATTAATCACAGTTTCATATTTTGAAACAGCTAAACTCTTGTCTAAAACTTCTCTGATATCATTAAATGCAAGTTCTTTAACTAGTTTTTTTCCAAAGCCATTTCTATCTTCAGTGGAAATTCCAGTGACTGTTCCCAAGCAGACATCTCCATTAGTAAAAGGCAGTGTTTCTGCTGCTCTGCCCATAAGGAGTGTATCTTCACCTTAGGTTGCTTCCCAAATCCCTATAAACACTTCTTTGAGTTCTTCTGTAACATGCACAGTACCTATACCAGTGCATTCTCTGACTAACTCTCTGAAGCCCAAAGCTATGGCAGATGTCACTGTTGCTTCCAAAAAAGTACTCTTCTAGTCAGTCCAGCACTCTCTGATATGTCTGTAGCAAGGAAAGCTTCAACAGAAAATAAATACATGATGCATACTGATTCCTTTTTGGTGTCATCCATTTCTAAAAAGCCAATAAAATCCCTTATGACTACAGTCTTCCCCCTTAAGACATTTGAATTACCTTTAAATGCCACATTAATAACCACTTCAGAAATTACAGAGTACCCAAGCAGTTCACACACGGAACTGAAAACTGACTCTGTGGCACAAAGTTCAGGCACTTTCATTCCCAAAGACCCTTCTCTTACAAAGTTGTCATCTTTATCTACAATCTCATTATCAACATCAGTACCATCTTACGTGACAGCTCATATTACAAGTTCTTAATTGATTCCCATTGTCAGTAGGAAACCATCATTAACACAAAATATAACTGCTACCCAAATATCAGTTTCATCTCTAGATACAGAAGGAACTTTAAAAACTCCAGTTACAGACTTTCCAACTTCTTCTATAGATTTTTCTACATTCACTTTAAACCCTTCTACAAGCCTTTCAGCAGCACTAAAGATACCTATTGTAATGCCCTCTTTACTAATGCCTACAGCTCCTGAAACCATTTTAGAAAGCCAGTCCAGTAGGGTCCCTATGTCTTCACCTCCTCCTAAGACCACTCATATCTCTACTGTTTCTCCAGGAAAACAGAGTTCTTCGGTAAGTTCTTCAGAAGAAGATGGAACAATATCAGCCATATCAGCTGGAATCATCACTGAATCCACTACACCATTGATCATGAACACTACAGGGAACACTACATCCTTAAAAGCACCTTCTGTTTTTGCAAAAATACTGCCTAGCTCTTCAGCCAGTTTGCTAGTTGCTTCTGGCACTACTGTAGTCTCTAGGATTACTACAAAAACCACTGATTCTTTTGTTGCCAATTTGGAGTTTTATATGGCTTCAGCTTCAGTTCCTACCACCACAGAAACACCTGTGCCTGTGTCACACAAATTTTTATTTACATCTGCAGTGACTCAAGCCTCACAGAGTGCTAAAGAAACTCCCAAAATTATGATCATGAAAACAACTGGTACTACAAGTCCATTATCACAGATGAAGAGTACCTCATTTACAGCTTCAGAAGTTAAATATGCAACCTCATTTGAAAGAACTGTGGATGGTTTTGAAAGTGGCCAGACTTCACATGAGGAGAGAAATGATACCAAGACAAAGTCACCCACAACTGAGAAGTCTTCCTTGCCTTATTTGACAGTAACTGCAGTTCAGAGTGTGGCTTTTTCAAGAAATACCACCTCAGTAAAAAACCTCTCTCTTTCTGGAGTCCCAGATGTAACAGCATCAGATTGGTCCAAAATCCCAACACAGAAAAATATTAAACCTTATTTCAGTTTATCAGAGCCCACAGAACTGCAGACCAGAACTATAATAGATTTATCTCATTCTAGTGGTGGAATGGTGCTGACTTCCTCTTCAGAGTCTGTGGAAACACAAACTTCTCTGGCAAGCGCAGAAAGAACGACAGCTGTAGCTGACAAGGCTTCCTTTGATACAATGATACATGCACTGATGTCTACATCTTCTGAATGTGTGGTATGATCAGTTTTACTTGCCCCTATGTGTTAAAATATATATTGGTTTCCATACATTTTGTTATGCTATGTGTGTAATACCAGAGATTTTAAATATCTCCTATTTTTGTGTTTCTTTGTATATTTTAAAATACTCAGTTATTCTTAGAGGATTGTTGTATCACTGCTCTTATACTGCCCTGGTACGTTTTGCAACATGGATGTATTGCTCTGCAAAAACCCCACCTTTCAAAGCTATGTGCTGATTTTAGGTAGCGAAATATATTTGAGGTGCAGAAAAAGCCATAATCCATGGAATTGTTGGATTTCTGCATAATCTCACCCCGTCTTTTTTCTATTTGTTTCTTTGTCATTGTGTTTAAAATTATGGATGATTCTGTATTTTTTAAAATGCTTCATATTATTACTGAATATAACATGTAGCCTTAATGCTTAATGCTGTACATAGGGCACTCCCCCAAAGCTAGATGGAACAGGAAGGCTGTGGGTGAATGGACATCACTGTCACCTGTTACTACCACATGAAAGCAACTAATTCCAAAATAACTGATAAGAGGTCACACAGATTTGGTGATTCTGTCTCAGAGCAGGGTGATGAACACGTAATCACTTGGACTTCACGAGGGCAATAAATGTAAAGTTGATTCTGGTTGTTTTTTCCGTATATGACAGCCCAGATACCTTGAACCTGTCGACAAATGTAGCCAATATGTGTGTGTTAATATGGGTTGGATGTTATACAACCTTTCAAGGAACTGCCCTAAGGATGTGCAGAAGCCAGACTGTGGATTTCGAGGAATGCCAGTTCAAGTTAATACTGATAGTTGTTGCCCAGAATGGGAATGTCCCTGTAAGTCACTCTTTTATTTTTAAATACAACCTAGAGCCTTGATCTGTAAATTTCGAGTAACAAATTAAGGGTTTATTACAGTGGGACTAGGAGGTTGAATACTGGAAAGAATTTAAAAGAGCTGTTTATCAACAAAACAGAATGAAATATACTGAATACTCTGGTATCTTTGAATTAACATTCAAGAGAGTAAAAATATTTTATTTTTAATAAAAACACTGAAATGAAATCTGCAACATGAACATCAACATTTTCCATCTGAGACTTTTCAGAATTTCTATTGTAGAAATGTTGATATTTCAACATTTTGTGAAGGAAAATCAAATACTGGCATTTTCTGAAAGACAGAAGCCCCAAATTTCAGTTAGCTCTAACTACAATTTTTACTCATGCTTGGAAACTGCAGGAATTGGCAGGTGACTGTCTGCAAAGGGAACAAGAGGGCCAAAGAGCAGTCAGCTTAAAAACTTTGTATCATTATTGACACCAATATCACACTTTTAAATATTTGTCTCAAGATAAGATGGATCGGTCTCTCATTATCAGTATCCCAAAAATATGCCTATTTCAATACATATATTTTTTCTCACAATGTACAGATTCATTGACCTTGCCTGTAGAACACTGACCAAGTGAAAATTTTCACCAGTTTAAGCTTTCCCCCCTACGCTGAGCACATAGCAGTAGGTTAAGGTATTTCCACTGAGTAACATAAGATACTCAGTTCTGCTTACAGCTCAGTAAGCTGTCTGCAGATCAAGGTCATCAATGTATAAACGAATGTATGTATGAAAGCAAATATTACTAAAACTGCAAGGTTTTATTAATGCCCAGTATTCAGTTCTGTGGTAACCTCATTAAATGACAGTTCTTTTTTAGGTCAATGTTCTGTACTGTCTGAACTGAGTGTTATTACATTTGATGGAAACAACATAGCTCTCTGTAATATGGCTTCCTACATTTTAGTCAAGTTACCAGCAGAAATTATTGTTGCTCATATTGAAAAATGTCCTGCTAATCAGGTAAGATTCTTGCATTTCCACAATAATTTTAAGTTTCTTAAATTTTTGTGTTATAGGTATGAAATTCTGCAAAAATGTATCACTTAGAACTTTCCAATAGAAGTCATACCCATTGAAAAACATCAAGTTACTTAATTTTCAAGGACCATGTTTAATCATGCTGTCTAGATAAAAAAAATAAATATCTCAGGTTAAATAGTAAATGTCATATTATTTTATAAGGAAATTCAAATGTAGGTTCCTTTTAAATTGTCAAGGGTGACACAACTTCTGAATCTACATGTCTCCTTTCAGGCTCTCCACCCACAAATCTTCTCGAGGCCTTGAATTTATACTTTAAAATACGGTGAAAATACTAAAATATTTTGAATACTCACAAAAATATTTTGTAGTCATTTTAGGAAGGTACTAATGAGTTTGGGATTAGTGTGACAAGTTGTTCTTTGTAGTTGTCTAACTCTCTGTATTGCCTACAGTGGGGATCCAGCCACTTTATTTTTAGACTACCAGTTTAGGTCAGATCAGTCTCATCCTTAGAATCTGTACATACATTTCCTTTGCATTGTCCACAGTCCTAATTTATGCAGCCCTTGAACAATTGGCTTTTATTTCCATCTTTGGTTTGTGGGTAAAGTTCCTGATGAGGATCTTCATCAGGCTTCTTTCCTTCCCATCCCTATTTGATCTTTTATCTACTCTCACTGGGCAACTGTACACTTGATTTTTAAGTCCCGAGTCTTATACGTTTTAGAGTTTTTCTTTTAAATTGCTCTCTTCACTGTTTCTTGGTTGCGGTCTAAAGGTGTGAACGCAGCTCACATTTAGAAGTCTGTAGCTGTAGTTCTTTAAAAAAGTTTTTGAAAGGGCTTTGCAGCATATGCTGAGTATCCCAACGCTGGTAATGAGTTGCTCTCAATGGTAAAGCTGTTTAGTTAAAAGCCAGCTGAGGTATGGTATATATGAGCTGCAATCTTGTGCAGAAAGATGCCTTGGTAAAATAGCAGTGACATCAGAGTTAGGGCAGGGGATTTTATTGGCATGGCCATTGTATTTCTAGGTATTTTTAATTCAACTTGTTCAGCACATTGTGTTATCTTTTCTGTGTTATTTTCCACATAAACCCCTTTGATTTAAATCTTTAACAAGTAAATCAAGTTTCCAGAAAAAGTTAATAGAAAGTTGCACTACATTAGCAGGGAAATGTGTATTTTTTATTATTTATAAGGAATATGTTATATTAGTTTAATTATGAAGCTGATTGTAGAAGAACTTCAAACACAAAGAAAACAGTCAACTTATTTTTGCTAAATAAGAATGCTGTTGATTATCATTGCACTTCTAATCTATTTTTCATGTTTTCCAGAGTGCAAATTCAATAAGAAATCTAGTGAGTACTTTTTTCTTTTACTAATTGTAAAATACATTAATATTGCACATATTGAAAAAAATCCTTATAGCACTGGTACAGAATTAGAAAAACAATAGTAACTAAACTTGTCACATTTCTTTCAAGGTTCCCCCTGCAAGCACTTCAGGACTCTGTTTTAAGAAATTAAATGTAACAACACACACATATAAATTACTTATCAATCGTTTAGCAAGAAAAGTAAGTATATATCACAGTATATAGCATGTGTCCACTTTAAAAGACATTGGAGAGCTATTCTGTTGTAGAATGCAATAGACTAGATTTATAACAGATGTACTACAGGATTAGGATTACTTTCGCAGTTCAGGTTCCCAGTAATTCATGGTATGCTAGAAGCAAAAAAATATACATTTCTGATACCATGCTTCACTTCTATGTCATTTATCCAAGATGATTCTTCCAAGTTCTATCGAGATTTTAAAGAAGCTGCAAAAGCATTTATAGTTGAGACCATATTTCCAAAAAACCTAGAACCAAACAGAAATGTTCCAAGACTTGATAAATCCTTAGGCTGCCTTTCCTGCTAGTCAATAATATGTTAGAACAGATAAATTTGAATAATTGGGAGGGTGGGGGGGTTTTGTTTTGTTTTATCATATGATATGTGATAAGATTTATTGCTTCATTAATTAGAAGGCATTTCTGTATCATTGTTTTATCTCATGCCTACTTATTTTACAGTTATAGGAAATGTCACTGATGGGAAGCTCTGTGCTTTAAGCACTGTGAATGTTATTATATGTGGCAGAGGTTGTGAAAAATATATTTTGCCATAAAATGTAAAGACATAGAAGATACGTCTTTGGAATCTGTTTCTCCCTTTTTTTGTATGTGGTTTATTTTAGGTAGTAGTGGATTCTGTAGTTCAATCATTACCATTTTCAAAAGAAGGACTCAGTATTCAGGATACTGGTGCAATGTATGTCATTAATACCCCAGCTGGCATTAGCATCAAGTGGGCTCACATTACAGGCATCATAGATATACAGTACGGATTACATTCTAACACATCAATGAAGACAGAAGGACTTTGTGGTGAGGCTGTGGTGGCAATTTTTTTCTTATTTAATAATATTTATACCTCCCTTTTTTGTCTGTGAACTGCTGTCCTTATAGCTCTCCTTGTAACCCCCATTAGCTACACTGACAATCCTATTTGGGGTGGGCTTATGAAATTCTATTAATTAATACAATAAATCAATAATTCTGTTTCAAGGCACTGCTTGCTAATAAAGCAGCTTGCATAGCAAGTAATGATCATTGTATCCGATTAACTTTTAAAAAATTTACTGTTCTCTGCTTGTGTTTAAGAATATTGTTGAAGTCAAGTAAAGGGAAAAATTTTCAGTGGAAAACCGATTGCTAAAGAAGTTCAGATAGTGACAGTATATTTCAGTGATTGTGGGAGAAAATGGCAGTGACAGCTTATTGCTATGCAAATCCTGATAAAAGGTGTATCTTGGGAGGGAAGGGTCCAAATCCCCTGAGGATAGTAAATCCAAATTCAGACTTCTTAAGGTTGGATCTAGTGTCCAAAATTGTGCTGCAGTGTCTCAGACTTAAATTATAATGACAGTAAATTTAGCATGTTTTAGGCTTCCCTAATAGCCTTTTTGTTACTCTACCAGTATGAATTACATGGAAGTGTGTAAGCAGGTATTTTAGAGTTACTTTATCATAAATATTCATTTCCTGGTGCATCGTAATTTTACAGGATCAACCCCACATTGAACAGGAAAATGAACTTTTTATAATCTTTTAAACTGCTTCTAGTTGTAAAAGCAAACAAAACAATTCAGATATGGTTTAAATACGCATATAAACAAACTAAGTGTTCAAAATAAATTGCTGTATTCTGCTTGAACAAAAGGAAAGTTCTCCCAGATCTAGTGAGAGAAGGCGAATGCTGGCCCTGGCACGTACTGCATCTTTTCCCAGTATTATGCCATCTTCTCTGTGCATGCTAAAAAGACTGGGATGACATGAGGTCAAAGGCAGGACAGAAAATAGAATAGTTACTCTTTGTGCCATGAAAAGACAAAAAGAGGAAGACTATGCAGACAAATCCAACATCTGGTGCATAAAGTGTTACTCTACCTGATATTTCACAGTAAAGCCTGAAGCCTCCTTTAGTGCTTCTTTCTTATTCTCTGATGTTTGTTCCTGTCTGTTCTCCTATTCTCTCACTCTCATACTGATGAAATAATGGGACTATGTGGTAATTTGGCTTTTTTAAAGCTGTATTGATTCTGCAGTTCTATAATATGGCCCTACAAATTCTAACGTCAGCAGAGTTTTGTGGGATGGCATTAGGACAGCAGCAAGCAGCAGAAGTGTTAAGAATACTGGAAAGCTGTGCTCCTGTCAAATGCTTCTTATCATACAGATACCATCTTCTGTGTTTCTCCATGCTGTCTGAGAGAATAACAGCCCGTCATGCCAAGCTAGCCCAGTTCTAACAAGGGACCCTAGAGATTATCAGGAAGTAGGGCTGGAAGCGTGAAAGCAAGAACTTAGGGTGTGGTTAGCAGTGTGGAAGGAAAGTTTAAAAAGGATATAGGAATTTTGGCTGATCAGTCCCTAGGATGTAAAACAGTATTATGAGGATTACAATTTTGCCATTAATGATTTTTTATGTGCTTATAGGAAGTATATGTTTTCATTGATTAATTAACTGAATACATACAATAATGATTTCAGGTAGCCAATGGATGTCAGGGGTTTGGGTGGGTCATTTTTTTGCAGTGGTTTTGTATTAAGAAATTAAGTAAGAAAAATATTTTCTCTAGAGGAAGCATTTTGTTCATCAAAAGATTCCTTTCATAACTTCTTGCATTTAGAATGTTCAATCAAGTTTCAGTACAGTGTCAAATTGTAAGTGACACGCAGAATATTTGAAAGCTGTGTACTTTTACTCACATAGAACTGATCGCTGTTCAGTAGAATGAGATCAGAATCTGGTGCCATGTCAATGAGTTTGCTACACTCAGCAGCACGTTTTGGTAGCAGTTCTTCTCAAAAGTTAATTAGTTGTGGGGAAAGTTATCATTATTTGTATCGTATGATCTGCTTGTTTTGCTAAGCCATTGAGCTGACAACTTAAATCACAAGTAGAAAACTGGAACTACAGTGGACATACTGCTCCCTTCATTTATAAATTCAGTTGGCTAATTCTCACAGGTGAGCCTGATTAAGCTTGCCTTATCAAGTGCACTTTTCTTTCCCCAAGGAAATAATGGGGCATGTTTGTTTGTGCTTTGAATATGATGCTCTGTCTCCAGGGGTGTGTAATGGAGACCCTACTGATGACCTGAAAATGCAAAACAAGACAATAATTACAAATATGGAGGAAATCGAACTGTTCATTAAGAGCTGGGAAATTGAGAAATCACTTGATGTAACAACCAGGAGGCCAGTAAGAAACTGTACTGAAGATAACTGCACATACTGTATGGAACTGTTAAACAGAAGCATTTTCATCCCTTGTCACAAGAAAGTGAGTACAAAGATCAGAGAAATTCCAAGGGCAAATTAAATAGAAGATGCATAGTTAAGAAAAGAGTAAGATATATGTGCACATTTGTAATGTTTTCTTATTTCCATGAGTTTACAGCTGGATGGGTTGCTGTAATACGTCTGTCATGTTGGCTTCTAATACTTTTGTAATATTGTCCATTATAAAAACACATATATATGGATGTCTGTGCTATTGTGCTGTTTCTTAAATTATTTAGCAGGCAAAGCTCAAAGGAGAGACACCAAATCACCATCTCAACACCATCACATTCCAGAAATTATTTTTATGCTTGACGTTGGTCACTAGAACGGAAAGCCTCATGCTTCTGCTGCCTACAACAGCAACACATGCAGTCTGAGACTGATTGGACTAAATAAATTTCCAGTGAAACAAATGTTGATGTAGTCATTATTATGTTAACAATTTGGTAGCGTTTCTTACAGAAATCATTATAATCTGTTTCTGGACACCGTACTTTCTAATGGGGATATAGCTGTAGCATGCAGACTACCACTAGAGGTGGGCAGTGCAGCCCAGGTGCTTCCTGGAATGGGAAATGAGGAAGCCCCAAATCTCTTGAGGTCTGACTTACTTTTCCCACTAAATTAAAAATCAGAAGGATTAATTGCTCAAGTGGCCCTTTCTTTCTCAGAGATAGATGTGTCCAGACACCTTGGTTTGTGTTGTGTTACTCTCTGGTTTTCATGACAGACAAATGCTGTTAAAGGTACTGCAGGCAGCTGAGCCCCTTCCTTCAAACTCCCAAGACCTCTCTTCACTCTCCCCAGGTAGAAAAAAAAATGGAGGGAGTTCTTCTGAAAGGAAGGGGTTAAATAAGTTTTTTTTAAAAAAAAGATTAATAGATATTTGCCACAGAAACTTAATGGGAGGGAGCAGTGGTAAACAGTTTGGAATCAAGAAGGGGGAGAGAGTAGCACCAGTGGGTAGAAGGATGCTTTTCATTATTGTTTTAACAGATCTCATTTAAAAATAATTAAAAGGAATCTGAATAGTCAGAATTCCTCTTCATATATATTCTCAGGAAGACTCTCAGCCTCAGACACAATGCAATTGCATCTTTTCCTGGTTTTTAGCAAAACCTGGCATAGCATCAAAATTGCCAAGAATCTGGTTAATCCATTATGAAATTTGTTTTCTTTCATATACATTAGATAGTGGCAGAGCCAGATTAGATGGAGTGTATTGTGCGCTTCACAGGCATGAAGCAACTGTACAAGGATAATAACAGAGTCATCTGTGTAATGAACTTTATGGCAGAAATGAGTGACATCTTGAAGATTTGCTGAAATCACAGGGAGAGCTGGGCTGCAGCACAGTAGGGAACAGGCAGAATGAAACAAAATCTGACTTTTCCACCGTGTTACAGGCTTATGCAAACAAAACCAGAAACAGATAGGTTGCATCAACTGCATTTAGACCCAGTAATGTAGGCTATCAGGTCCTACAGACACAGAAACAGAGCACTTGCTAATAATTTGTTCACAACAGGAATTTATGGAAGGTATAGAAGCAGTGTTTAGCTGAGATTGTTGACTTTTAGCTGACAGGGCTATAACGCAAAAGTTCTTGCAAGTACTGTGACATCTCATTAGGACTGTGTTCTGTGCCTACTAATGAGCATAAAAAGTTCTGGCAGTTTAATTTTGTGGAACGAATATTCTGAACGAAATGGTATTCTTTACTTTAGACACTGCTTGTGATCTTCTTTCCCTTCCAGCTGTATTATTGTGATTAATGTGTATTAATGATTTATTTTAATTACAGAAAACTCTTCTACTGTTAATTCTCAATTACAATACGTTCCTAGGTGTCACCACAGGAGTTTTGTGAGAAGATGTGGATCAACAGTACTTTTTTTTGGAATTACGAGTGTGATGCTCTTTCTGCATATGTGGCTTTATGCAACAAGTTCAACATCTGCATTAAATGGAGGACACCTGATTACTGTTGTAAGCAAATAGCTATGTTTTATACCCCAGTGTGGCATTACACTGCTGCAGTATTTAGCAATGAGTTAAAAATATATTTATTTCTATTGTTATTTTAAGTACCACCTTGTTCTATCACATTATTAGTAAATCAGGGAACAAAATCCTAAGATGTATTGTTTTAGTCAAAGTTCTGTGAATCAGTTTTAATCTTGATTGAATGAGTTGCTTACCTAAAGTACTGTTAAAAATATAAATGCATGCTTTCTGTGATACACTCACTTGTTCTTACCTGTTTATCCAATTGAATGCTGCAAGAATAACAGCAGCATTCAATGTCCTATTTTTATGACTTGCAGCACTGAGTTGTCCTGAGGGCAAGGAATACCAGCCTTGTGTGCAACCCTGTGAAGCCAAGACGTGCTTGAATAAATGGTTTTATGAAGATTCTCCCTGTTTCTATCTAAGGGAAGACTGTGTGTGTAAAAATGGCACTATTCTCCATAGAACAGACTCTGGCCTCTGTATACCAGAAGAAAAATGTAGTAAGTGCAGCAGGACAGTGTGGTTTGCAGATGTGCTAATATTAACTGCAGCTCAGTGTAAGCGATGTTTAAGTTCTGTATCAGCCCTCAGTAAGTGTCAATCTTGTACAGCTCTCTTCAGCAGAGCCTAGTTTATCTCAAGCTGCCACAGTGTGTGCTTTCAGTTCACTTGGATTCAAGACCCAGTGCCAACGTATTCCTGTTGGGGAAAAATTACAATAATTCTTTCATAGCTCTCAGGCTTTCTTTCCTGGAGTACTCAGGAAAGAATAGCATGGGCAGGTTCTTTCCATTGCGCTCAGTATTTATTTTCACTCATGGCAAAGCATTTGTTCATTTGGAGTTTATAAGGTCATCATCTTTTCTTGATTCCTTGATCATAATGCTCCACAGCGGTCTTATGCAATTATTTTACGGACTTCATAGTTGCTTGCAGGAAATCTGCACTCTGTTTGTTGAAGGGACGTAATGATTTTTCTCTTAGCGTGTACAGATAACAAAGGACAACCCCGCTCTGCTGGGGAGATCTGGAATGGGTCCATGAGAAGCTGTTGCATGTACAACTGTTTAGAAGATGGAAGCATTGTTGCTGTAGAACCTGAATGCAACGAGGATCCACCCCCACTCTGTGAAAGAGAAGGGGAAGTTATCGTCCATGTCATTGAAGAGAGCGCTTGCTGCCCAAAGAAAATTTGCGGTACGTACCACACTTGTTTTCAGTAACAGATGTATAAGGCAAGCGCTTGACATTCACTGACAGATGACAAACTTTAGACAGGGTTCAAGGTAACATTTTTCAGAAGTAATTTTTAGGTACTTGTGGCTGGTTGAGACACCAAAGCAGGCTTCTTTTCTTTGTAAGAACTGACTCACTGAAATAATTTTATTAATGAAACAAAACTTCTGTTAAAAATGAATTTTTAAGCTCTTGGGTGGAATTTCAAAAGAAATTGATAGATATGTGATGACAGAAGTACTTGGTAATTGGGGCAGTCATCCGAGCCTGTTCACTTTTCTTATTAGTGTTTTGGTGTCAAGAGCAGTATCCTCTGACCTACTGCTGTTACACAGAAGCAATATTCTGTAAACTCATCACTGAATACTAATATTCTGTCTAGCCATGGTTGTTAAAGAAAGGAATAAATTTATTTCTCCTAAAATGTTGAGCAAAAGACGCTTATCTCTTCATAACATCTTCAAGGAAAACAACAACAAATGGTCCAGCTGATACACTGCTTTTGCTCATTAGTTAAGATACCTGTAACAAACACTGTACTGTCAATTTGTCTAGGGAATATTATCACTGCGACATCTTAGCTGGCTTCATGTGTAGGAAGCAGAGCAAGTAAATACCTACTTTACGAGGGATATAACTGTACTTGCACAGTGCCACATGAATAGAGCTACACCAGCCCTGGGTTGAGCTTGGGGGTCTACATGATGGTATGGTGTACACTTTAACTGACTTGGGCTGCTCTTGGTTTATGGTGCTCTGTACTAGATGGTATAAATATCTTGAGCTATAGGACTTGCACTTGTATCTTTCAAATATGTCCAAAACTGATTGTTTTTTATCCCACAGAATGTAACATGTCATTGTGTGATGCCATTATTCCAACATGCAAACCCAATGAAAAATTAGTGGTAGGCTACCACCCCCTATCCTGCTGTCCACAGTACCGATGTGGTAAGGGAAATACAAAAATACAGTTACTGGGACTATTTCCACACTTGTACTACGTATTGTAAGAAAATTTGCCTTACAGGTTGTTTTGATTGTTAACAGAATGCGACATTGTAAATAGCGCCAAGCCACAATTTCCAATATATTTTTGTGTTTGTGTTTTGTGTCACTTTTGATTTACAGTCAATTTGTGGTATTTAGTATTACTAAGTAGATGTAGAATGTATTTTCTTTATCTTTTTGGTATTGTTTCTGCGACTCTTTTTAAAATAGTGTTTATTTCATATCCTATAGAATGTGATCCTTCAGTTTGTTTCAATGCTTCCCAGCTGGACTGCAGAGAAGATCAATTTATTGTTGAAGCAAAACAGGAAGATCCCTGTTGTTTCTCTTATCTCTGTGGTAAGAAGCCTCTGTTATCTTCATGGATAACTAAGGAATAGTTAAGTGTTTACAAAAACAGTCTGTAGTTCTAAAACTAATAACAAGCCAGGAATTTTTGGACAGGACAGTGGGACTTCACACAGGTCAGGCT
The DNA here is from genome assembly GCF_023638135.1 of Falco biarmicus. NCBI lineage: Eukaryota > Metazoa > Chordata > Aves > Falconiformes > Falconidae > Falco > Falco biarmicus. The sequence continues at coordinate 30,978,102 of NC_079292.1, read as the reverse complement.
GACTTTAGCATGAATTATTCTTGGGGTTTGGGATCTTTTATTTCCAACATACCTTTGAACATCATACTTGATCTTTGTTATGTTTTTGTATTTGAATGTCAGATCATAAAAGCTGTTACTGTTACCCAAGTACCAAACATAATATGACTTGTTATATAGTCTGTTAAATAGAATTCATGTGCTAACTTCTTAGTATGTAAAACTTTGTAAATATCTGATATTTTTTTTAAATCTAGTTTGTGAATCCTGTATTGAGCCTGTTCCCTTGTGTAATGAAGGGGAAATTCTCACTGTGGATCTTAATACCATACATTACTGTTGTCCTCATTACTACTGCAGTAAGTGTAACTGTTGTCAGCTCAGTATCTTACCAAATTTAGTAACAATGACGGACTCTGTGTGTGTGGAGATTGGTTTGATTCAACATTTGGGGTGAGCTCTAGACAGAGATTAAGACATGAAAAAGAGGGTGTCTGCATTTGAGATAGGTTCAAAGTTCTTGGTGTACTCAGTGGTGGTGTAACCAACCCAGTCAATGAAGTCTGGAGAGGTTATTTAGTACATCAAACAGCATATAGCTACTTTCAGGGTGATCTCTGCACCAATACATTAATGTGGAACTGAATCCCATCCTTGGAGTATAAATACATAATTTTTCATATATTAAAACACCTGTAATAAAACAGCCTCCATGTTGTTGTTCCTCTGTTGTACCATTCATTAGTGTTTCGGCATTTTCTTTGCACTTTTAGCTTTTAAGGGAAGGAGTAGGGCAAGGGTTTAAAATACTGCTAGGCTGACTACCATTTGAACCATGAGCAGCCAGAAAAACACTGGCAGTGTAATGTCTCTTTGGTAGCTTTGTAAAGCACAGAAATTGTGCTTTATGTTCTGAAGTAATGTCTACAGGTGTAACTGCTTAATTTAGATTAACTCTTGTCTTATTGCAGTCTTTGGGTAATTTTAATCAATTAAATTGTCTTCCAGTAAGTTTGGATCTTAGTGATCTTTACTTCAGGTGGTTCCATATTTTTGTCCTTTCCTTTTCCTAGTACCTGCACTCAGGTGAAAGTTTCTGCAAAGGTGTTTGGCACCTGTTTTTCCAAATTTTGGCAGGTAGAAAGTTAGATCTTCATACGTGGTCTTCTTTCAGAGTCCCAGTAAGCCACCTCCAATAAGACAGGCAGGTATTTTCTTATTAGAATCAATCCAGGGGGGCAGTTGCTCTCTGTTGTACAGAAATATGCTTTACAGCACATTTTTAGCTGGGAGAAAAAAACCTACGTTCTCCAGAAGCTGTGATTTTAGTTGTCTTTGATACTGGTTATCAGCTTGAGTGACTCTGAAGTAGAAACAATATTAAATCATTCCTGTGTGATGTTTTTTGAAAATCTAAACATGCTCTAAGGCAATTAAAGCACTTTTGAAAATACTAATTTTTTTAAGTTCCAAATAAAATTCAAATGCTTAAGCAACACAATTATAATTATTTAAAATGTCATTATTTTTAAAGTAGTTTATCAAGAGAAATATAAGCTGGAAAATTCAAAGGAAATGTGATTGAATTCTTATAAGTGTCTTTTCCCCCCTTTTAGTTTGCGATGAAAATCTTTGTTCTGAGCCTCCTATGAACTGCACAGATGACATGACGCTTGTGAAGGAAAAAATACCTGGGCATTGTTGCCCAGAATGGCACTGTGGTAATTATTGCTTTACTCCTTAGCCACTGCTGTTAACAAAAGCTTAACAACCAGCTGACTAACAGAGTTTTCTTGTTCTCTTCTCAGAATGTAGCTGTGAAAACACTACTACGCTGACCTGTAAATTGGTAAGCACTGTCCTTTAGAGATATTTATTAATGGTGTTCAACTCTCTTACCCTCTCCCTTTCCATTCCTTGTTTCAATTAGTTGTAAAGGGTGATGAGGCTGAATAGGGACAGGCTGGGACTACCTCCCCAGTCCCCAGCTCAAGCATGTAACTCCATCAGGTGTCTGCACAGTGTTGTCAGCTATTCCTTGGGGAAATTTCACTTTGTGTGTTGTAAGATGCCAAAAGAAGAAAACCAACTGTAATACTATTCTGTTCAATGTTGACTCGAAACAATATGCTGGAAGGTTTTCCATGTAAATAATTCCCAATTGTTTTTAATAAGTAATGAGGAATGAGCTTTATGATCATACATATCATCTGGAGAAATGTGTTATTTTGTTAATAATTTATGCTTTTGATTAAAATTATTTAATATTATTGAATTTAGCTGATACGAGAAGTCATAAATATTTTGCTCTTCACATACTTTCTTATAATAGGGACAGCAATCTGGAAAATGATTATGAGTGAATGTTCAGGGTCCCATTACTACCACAGTGACAGGGATATTTTCCCTATCAAATGCCTGTAGCTTGTCCTTCTCTTCCCTTTATATAAAGACTCCATAATGTAAAGCCTAAACAGGTGTTGCAAGTTTGAATAGCTTTCACCTGTCTTTTGGAAGAAAGTTCGTAGAAGACAGTCTTTTGCTAATATGTTTATTATTTCAATAACTTTGTATCTCAGGAAAAATTGCTGGTTAGGGACTCTGCTATTCATATGCATTCCTAGAGGAAATTAAGTACTTTGCTCCTCTTTAAAGAGATAAATACATTTAATAACTCTGAACGTGCTACTGTTTCTTGAGTACATTGCAATTTTTGTCTTTTATGAAAGCAGGGGTGGAAGTGATTAAAGTAATATTTTACATTTTTAGAGAAAAAATGTCTATTTAGTACTCATTTAATTGTGCATGACTTTGCAAACTCTTTTATCTTTTTATACTCAGGGAGAAGTTAAAAAAATAGATAGTAGTGTTTCCAGTGCTTGTGGATGCACTCACTACATTTGCGGTAACTTTTCTATATTCCTAGTTGTTTTATTTTATTTTTTAGTAAAATGTGCATGCAGAGAAAGTAGAAATATGACCATGATAACCTTCTCAAATGTAAACACCCTTTAATCTTGTTTTTATGGGTGTCCATCTAGTTATGCAATTATGCTCTCATTTCTCAATAGGATGCTTTGCCTCTAACCCATTTTGTGTCTGTTCTGGAGGGGTGTAGGAGTGTTGTAAAACTGCCCGTGCTTTCAGAGGCAGGTATGGCCTTTCTGGTGGAAGTCAGGCAGGAAACAGGTTGTTAACCTTAGCTGAGTGTGAGTGGTGTGACTGCTATTAGTCCACTGTTGACCACAAACAAGACAACATCTCACACCAAAGCAAAAGATCTGTCCAGCCAGCATGAGGGTAGGTGCCCAGTCTTAAGATTAAACCTCTGCTGCCTTCCATCACTCAGCTACCCTGTGTAGGCTGGATTTCAGCTATGCTGTGCACGGGGGTGCCTGAGATATGCTGCTATTCTGACTGCAGCCCAGGCTAGACTGCCTCTGGGAGCAAAGAACACAGTTAGAGTACAGCTTGAGCATATTACTGCCCCACAGGTAATTTTGTAGGCATACTAGTTTAATTGACAGAAAGGCTACATTTTGTGATGTGCAGAATAATTCGTATAGTGTACTTAGCTCAATGTTATATTATTAGCTCAATATTATATATAAATAAGAAAAACAGTATTTTTTTTTTTACTTCCATAGCAGGAACATTATCAATTTTAGGCAGTTTTCCATTTTCTAGCATTTTCTTAAGATGAGTTATACCTCCTCCCCCCTTGTTTGGTAGTTAAAACCACAAACCAATCAAGTCTAGAAGTTAAAATACTTTTGCAGAGCATAGGACTTTGCCCTACTTTTGTCTTCACAGTGATTCTGTTAATTTGCCTGGGGGCTTTTTTTCCCCTTCTGGTAACATTTATTTCTTTTGGTGTTAGAGAAAGATGATGTGTGCATCTTCCAAGAGGTCACAGTACTGAATCCTGGACAGTCAGTGATTCAGTATTTGGATGGAGACCTTTGTTACACTGTGCAGTGTTTGCAAGAAAAAGATCAGAACACAGGATACAATGCCATGCATTTCACAATGGTGAACTGTTCCCAGCAATGTGAAGCTGTGAGTATTCCTAAAATATAGGAACAATGCAATTTGTGAGCACAACTACACAATCAGGATAAAAGTCAAAGCAAAGACTTTTGCTAGTCCTGTTTGCTCAGCCAGAACCTGAGAACTTAACAATGATGATGTGTATTTTCTGTCCCCAGGATTATTTTCAGAGGCAATTTCTAGCAGCATACATAAACATATCCATCCATTCATCCATCTATATATTGTTTCTCTTGGTATTTTTAGTTCCAGAAAACAATGAATTTTCATATACTGTATGTTTAAAAAATACTTTTTTGCTTCCCCCCCCCTTTTTTTTTCCTTTTCTTTCTTTCCAGCATCAAATATATATTCCTTCCTCCAGTCACTATACTTGTTGTGGTACCTGTCAAAACGTGTCCTGTTCTTTTCATGCTGAGAATGGAACACTAATTGTGTATGAGGTAAGTGCCTCTAGACAGAGCTAGAGAATAACTATAATGATACAATAAACATGTGTCTGACAGTCACTTCTTTATTAGCTCATGCTGTGAGTCTTGCTTCATATGATAGGAAAAAGTGTGTTTATTTAAAGACCTGCCATTTCACACTAGGTGAATACCTTCTTTAATTTTCTCTCTTGTACTCTTTTCCACAAAGAAATGCAAATGTCAGCATTTACTTAAGGCTGGATATGCTCCAAGTGCAGGGTAGGGTTCAAATTGTAACTCTAAGTCATAGACTGTCAATTAGCTGCATTGGGAGCTTCTGATTCCACATCAGGACTCCTGTGTCCCCCTCTTCCCAAGGCTACTCTTCTCATTCTGGTTTCAACAGAAAGGAAGTGTGCAAACCGAAGTACAGCGGTTCAGGATCCCGATGATGTGTTTCAGCATCCACATACAAGGAAATTCAGATATGGCCACAACTTGGTTCATACCTCCCATTGCTTTTGGAGCAAAAGAAACTATCAGACTTTTTTTCTGGCACAGAGCGTCTTCATTCTGCACTAGGACACCCATAGTGTGAGGGCACCACTTTTACAGACATTCAAGGTTGGAGATAAAGCTGAAATGTTTTATATTTCCTGACAGTGGCTTTGGTTTATATATTCAGGAAGGAAGCACCTGGAGCTCCAACTGCACTAACTACAAGTGCACAAAGACTGCTGCGGGGGCTATCATACTGGGATCAAGTGTTGTCTGTCCCCCTTTTAATGACACGGAGTGTACCAAGGTTTGTACTTTGGGTACTTTGGGTGAGGTAAGTGACAATAACTGATCTGGAGTTTGGCTTACACTTGGCAACACATGCATACCTCATGCACTTTATTTAAACTAAAGAAGTGGTAAGTAAAAAAAGTAAACGAGCAATTCAGTCTTGTTTTCTGTGTTCCCGTTTGCTTTTTGACTGACAAAATATTTGTGAGAAGTGTGAAAGTTTGTTTTGGGTCTTAATGATGACTGCTTTTAAAATATTGTGGAATTGGAATCATGCTTGTCATACCATTATATAAAGTGCTAACCACTATGTCTTATTTCTGTTTGGAATAACACTTTGCCAAGTTCATAGTACACATTCACTAAATAAATTGGATGAAGAAATTCAGAAATGCTGCATATAAAAGTGGGCTATATTAAGAATTCCCTAAGTTGTGCAAAGATCAGAAAGATGACAGAGTGTATATAAACTTTATTATCTCTTAAACTAGACTTTGTATAACATACCATAAAATATCTGTCACACCTGAAAGGGTATCTACCTACTTCATATATCTAAAAATGTAAATTTGGCATACTTATATAAACTGGTTTGAAGAATGTGGATGTTTTACATACATTACGTGTTTGTTTACAATTTAATTTCTAATTTAATACCTCTCTAACTTTGTAATATTTCTTATCATTCTTGCACTTGCAGTATACCATATATTTAATATAAGCTACAAGTAATAACAAAGCAAATATACATGTAGAGAGGCTAAGTACCATTGCTGGCTTGACTACAGATTATAAATTTAGCATCATTTATAGGACTTTAGCATAAGTCCTACTTATCCATTCCACTTGTTTAAAAAAGTCCTTATTTTTTCCAACCCTGAAGAAAGCATTTTATCTGAAATTAATGCCTCTTCTACTTTTACTCTATGCTAGAGTTTCTTGCCTGGAATCCTTTTGTCACTACCTATTAGGATCTTTTCTAAGTAATAATGATTACAATTTTAAAGAATGGAGCCCTAAAATTAACTTCCTGAATCAATCTGACCTGTTTTTCAGAGGTGCTGACCATAGACTTGAACCAGTAGCCAAGGAAAAAGCTCTTCTGACAGGCAGCTCAAGCTAATTTAGGAATATGGATTTAAAGTGCTGAGTTTAAGTGCTTATTTAAAAAATTCTTGAACAACTTATTCAGTAATTTTTCTGTAATGGGATAAAAAATGCATGCTAGAATGGGAAGATGGAAGCTTAAAAATGTCTTTTGTCTGTACTGTAAGAGTGCTATTTCAGTTCAGTTGTCTGCTTGATATGCAGTTCTAAGTTATGCACTAAAATTGTGGGTGCCTGTTTCTTGCTTGCACCCATTCTGACAGCCTCTCCCCCCACCCCTCTCTCTTTTATATGGCCATTTTCTTCACATCCATACATTTCTAGCTAACAGAAATCAAAACCAAAGACTATAATTGAGGAAAAGAATTGAGCACACCAATGGTTCTGAAATTCTGCAGTTAATGTTCTCTTTCAAAAGTGTGTATACATACATATCTATATTTAATGTTGTAAAGCGCTACTTACTAGGTATTAATTTTCTCCTTGACATACTATCAGTGTAAATCCTTTCACATCATCAGCAAAGTTGCACATATGAATTTTTTAAACTATCCTCATCATGGGGAAACAGATGGTAGTGGATGATATGAAAAGATGCTTATAGAAACTAAGTGGTTTATTCAAAGGAGACTAGATGAGTTCAGATAAGCAGTGATAAGTCAACATCAAAGACTGTAAAGAATTTGTGAACCAAACCTTCAGCTGATACATAACTGTGTAATTCTCTTGATTTCAGTGATAATGGTTCTGTATTAGTTGGACATCTTTAAAACATGGAATTTCTTGAGATATAATTCATCTTTGCATTGGGCACAGTCTTTTTTGATATATTCTTCTTTTATTTTCCTAGAATGGAGGAATTGTGCAGATGTATAATGATGGCTGCTGCAAGACCTGTAAGTGAGAAGGCTGCAATATGTGCTAGTTTGGCTTTGGTTTTGGAGGGCTTGTTTTTTAACCTCAGTTGCTGTGACATAAAGAAGGAAAAAGCATGCAGTCCCCCATAAATCACATAAAATTTTTATAGTTACCTAACCACTCCTATTAAAAGGTCTTGCTTAATTTTGGCTGCTGACTTGGTGATTTTTAACATTATTGTTCTGGAGTATAACCAAATCTCTTCAAACATGCCCCGTGGAAGATGAAAAGTTATCTCGATTAAAATAATGAAAACATTCTCTTTATTGCTAAGCTGACTCTAAAATATTGCCTGTATGATTTTCACCATAAAAGATAAGGATTTTCCCCCCTGAAATTGATTCCGAATTTGATGACTTTTGAAATACAAATTTGAATGACTTTTGAAATACAGCTCCAAACTTACCAATCTATTTTGTATCACTAGTATACTAGTATGCATTTTCTAGGGCCAAAATACTGGAATAATTTTTTTTAAAATATATCCCAAATGAGGAAAAGTTATAGTAATAGTGATGTTAGCAACCCTTATAGAAAATTGACTTTTTAATATCTAGGAATACATTCACATTTTCTGAGTGTGTAACTGTAAAATATGATGAATTGTGATGCAAGCTTACTATAAAGGTTTCATAATTTATGCAATTTTAAAAGCCTTTTGAGAAAAAGCTGACTTTATCTGCAGTTTTGACTGGGAAAGGTTTATTATCAAAATATGTAATTATGCATACATAAAAATAAAACATTGTTGTGTAGAATACCACTTATTGAATGCCACAGAAAATCCTCCCCTTTTTTTTGGCCTTTTTTGTGTCCGACATTAGAGTTCAAATATATAAACAAATTAGTCTTTGGAACTTTTTTAGACCAACCTTAACAATATTGAATAGGAAGTCACAGAGTTATAACCATATATTGCACAGTTATTAAATAAAATTCAGAAGTGCAATGTATTGTAAATGATTTGGTGACATAAGAGGAAATTTTAATATTTATCAAATATGGAACAATACTCAAATTTCCAACTTATGCAAAGCTTTGAAAGTGAACCACAAGTATTGTTGTTCTATTGTATCCAAAACATAGAAAATAAAAGCTGTCTTAATACAAGATAATTTTTTTTTAATGAGAACCAGCATAGAAAAGTAACACACCAGAATTGTGCTAAAATCTCACTAACTAGTCAATATTCCTTCTCTAATGAGATAAGCTATATTGAAAAATATTTAACTACCCCACCTCCCCAAATTAGGTTGACTTTATTTAGAAAATTAGTCTAAAGAACTAATGGCTACTGGTTTTCTGTTGACCAGGAAGATTTGTAATTTTGGCCATATTCTGTGGCCTCAGGAAAGGCATCGTTATACTTCAGAAATACTTGCTGAGGTGGCTGCTAAAAACCCAGAAATAATTCATAGAATTATATGCTATTTTATTTCTATTTTCATTTTGTTTTATTTTTAACTAAAAGCATGTGCCCTTGTGGTGAAGCAGTTAAAAAGTACTTACAAATAGAGCTTGCAACACCTTGGGGTTTTAATGGGAACAAATAATCTTTCTGAAAGAGCTTGATTCAATGCATGCAAAGTGAGTGCATATATTTAATTCTTACCTTGCCATAGAGAGAATGATTGCAAAAGTTTGGTTTACAAGGAAGCATCATTCTAGTTTTGTGTTAACCAGGAAAGTAACAAATCTTAGGCCATCTTTAGTGAGACTTGAAGCAGCTGCAGTTTCTAAATTTGAAAGACTAACAGGAAAGCTCATAATGTTTTGCTAAAAGAAAAATTGCAGTTGGCAGTGTAAGAATTAATGAAATGTCATTTATATAAAAATGTTTTTATTTCATGAGAAACTTATATTCCTAATGATTCTGCCAGGTTCTGGATTGGGTCTATTGCCCTTTGCCATTAGTCCAGTAGTGTCTACTGATAGTATTAATTGTGAACCAGGTATTACTTTTAATAATGTATTTTCTTTTTTTAATAATAGTGTAAGCACTGCTTGATATATGTGTATAGTGGTCATCAGCGTTAAATGTTATCATGCAGTTAACGGTGCCAGGCCTGATACTGAGAGATGCTGATCCCCTCTTGGCCTCCCAAATCAGCGGTTTGCTAAAGCCTGGTTAGGGTTCACTGCTCAGCACCTTTCAGGATTAGGTTCATCCATTTATGGTACATGCTGCTGATGGTCCTTCCTTCGGTTCATTTCTGAAATTGGTTTTAATACATGAACTTACTGTACAGAATAGTTGTAATACAATATGTTACTTTAAAAAATATCATCATCCTGAATACTGTTACCAAGAGATTCTAAATCTGATCCCAGGTCTCTGAATTTAATGACTGAACTGTTTTGCCTTGAATAGAGCAAGAGCGTGCATTACTGCCTGGTCTCACCTCTGCAGATACAGATTTATGTTGTATTTCTTTGTCACAAATAACATGTTTAACAAAGTCATGAAAATGTTGGGGGAGAAAAAACATACAATTACAATCCTGAGTTACTAAATACTCTTTACATCAGAAATTACAGAATGTTACAGAACTGTTGTATTAAGATCATAATTCTTTGTTTTTAAGGATAGGTAAATCACAGAAACTCCTTACACAAATAAGGAGTGAATAAAAAAAGCATACCTGATACCGAATGCAGACCACCTTGACAGTTGAAGGTGGGAGAGAAAAAAGTATAGCACCAGAAGTTTCATTAGATACCAGCACCTTATACGCTGAAATGTCATATGCCTCTCTCTGTGACTTGTACAAGTACACAGATTGCATTGCCTACACATATTCATGCTGGCAAGTGCTTTCTGCTAGAAACATCACAGGACTTCTTTCTATTAAATGTTGCTGAGGAAGGAAAACCAAGATGCTGCAGGCTAGCTAAACGCTTCCATTGTATGGTGATCTGCTAGCTCAGTAACAGAATCTTGTTTGATCCTGCAATGTGCAGTTTAAAATCTGGCTGTGCTCTGCAGCCAGCCTAATTTTTAAATACTCACTGGAGCTGTGGTTGCAGAATAACTTGGTTACTCAGAGCTCATTTCTCTTATAAAAGTGCTCACAAGCTTCTGGGGAACAGAAAAGTTGTTCTTTTTGTGTACACCCAACTATGAATGCATGTGCTGAAGGTGGAGAAACTCATCTGAATAGTGCTTATTATTTTATATGCTATATGTCCAGAATGGTTGTGTAGCAAAACTAATATATTATTTTGATGGGTAGTGAAATAGGACATCTAAATAACTGCTGTCACACAGATAGTAATAACAGTCTGGTATGGAGTGCAGCATGAAAGATTCTACGTATAATTGTTTTGGTATTACATTATGATTTTTATTATGTTAAAAATGGGTTTGCACTGTACAGCTTTATTTTTCAAATAAAGGAAAAAAACTATCAATACCTCACAGAATGTACTTAAAAATGCAATATTTCCCCAATCCCAGATGCGTATGCTGACTCAGTGCTACATGTTTCAGTTCTGGTGGTAAAAACTGCACCATATTTAGGAAATAAATGCATCTCTGTCTTTCAAAGCTTCCCTGAATGACATCTTTCTCCAAAAATATACTGAAATTACATAGTTCTATTTAAATATTATGGTTGTAATCACATTCACAGCTTTACCTTCTGGAATGTTAAATTCTGAAAATTCTAAAATACAGAATCAAAATCTTATTTACATTCAATATTGCTATTAAAACATAATTAATTCTAATAGTATTCAAAATTACTTGAGACATCTTTTGTTTAATTGCTTATAATTGTCTTGTCTTATTAAATTTAAATGTAATATAAATTCATGTATTTTAATGTTTATAAACTGTATAGCTTAATGGGCCACTTGATACCTCCTATGTGCCAGCTATAAAATTGGTAATTCTCCACAGGAAGTATTTATTAATATATGAGATTTTCTTCACTAAAAATTATTTCATTATGGAATAGTTTCAGTGTGTACATTCATAAAAACAAAGTATAATTATTAAAATTATTTTAATAGTTTCACTTTTTTAGTAGCAAATACAGTACAAAAAGTGTGTTGATTCAGTATGCATTTTCTGTATTTTATCAGGCAAAAAGGAAGAAAGAATTTGCCAGAAAATGACAATCAGGACTACCATAAGAAAAAAAGACTGTATAAGTCAAAGCCCGGTAAGCATAAAAGACCTGTGTTTAATGCTGGGCATACGGCATACAGAATCAAGTATTAAGAAGTAAGTGGGTTACAGCTATCAACAAGCAACAAAAAAATCTGCTATCTTCTGAAAAGCAGACCTTTGACCCTAGGAATGTTATCCTACTCATAAATGCAGTTAAATTACCTCTTCCTATGGCTGAAAGACTGAGCACTCCTACCCGGAAAAACATCCGGCTTCAAATGAAAAGTACACAGCATAATTGCTTGTAACTAACAAAGGCATTGAACCCTTCACTACTGAAATAATATTCCACTCCAAAAGAGGAGCAGAAATGCTTCCACTTAGGATGTGATGGAAACACTGCTGCTTTTGTCTTTGAAGACCTTTACTCTCTGGGTGTCTTCTCCTCCACATAACATATGTCTTCGTATCATAAATTCATTATCCCATTTATTTATGGGTCTGCTTAAGACATCCTATTTCTTGGCTTCAGTGTAGCCCCATCTAAAAAACCCAGGACACGTCCAAGCAGCAAATGTGCTTCTCATGTAGCGCTTAATGGAGAAGCAATCATCACTGTCTCAAGAATTCCAAAAGGCCTCTGGTAAGATTCTGTCAAAGAACCTGAACAGTCATAAGGGAAGAGGCAAAATATCATGACACATTGAAAGATGAGCAGGTTAATTTCCATCCTGACAGAAGGTCAACCGTGACATGCCAAAAGTTTAATAGTAGGAATAAGAGTGTGTGGTGTATTTCTTCAGTTTTAGAGGAAGAGTGTGTAACGAGCAAGTATAAACATGAGGATGAAATTACAGTTATTTGCCATAGTTAAGAGCAGAGAAGACTGTGGAGAGCTTCATAGTAACTTCAACAACCTAGGTTACAGGACAGCAATATGACAAAATAAAGACAGGTATTAACTAAAGCAAAGAATATTAAAATGGAAGATTTAGTAAAACCTCACAGGTTTTAAAGCTAGCTGAAAAGGACCTTGCTCTGGCATCCAGTTCTGTGAAAACCTCTGGTAAATGCTTTCCTGCAGACAGAAATGCTTAAGAGTTATGACGTTCAGGGAATAGAACAGGGAGTGGAAACAAACTCATTCTAGTGTCTCTTTCAAGCCAGTGGTGCAATACTATCGAGGGTGCTCTGTGCAGTTATGGTCCCTCTGTGCTGCTGCAGAACTAGAGAGGGTTCAGAGAGAAGCAACAAGAATCGTGGCCTGGTCATTCCATGAATGGCACAACAAATTAAGCTTTCCTTTTTATGACTTTCTATTGTAGATTCTTCATTTTTTTTCTTCCCTCTCTACCCATCTTCCAAAAAGACTCCCCCCATCCCACCTCCATCTATATTATGATCCCCTTTCCCCGGTATCTTCTTGTTCTCCGTGTCTTTGATGGCTGCCCACCCTTCCCACAGTCCAGATTCCCTTACCCTTCACTCAGAAGTACCTCCAGGTTTTCATGTTTTCAGAATCTCTATTCATACCCTTGGCTCCCCTTCCTTTCCTCTCCAGGTCCCCCTCTGCAAGACCCCTGGCACTCTGTTTCAGTCACGTGATTTTGACCCATCAAATGGCAGTATCTGCTATGGCTGGTTTGCAATTACTGAAGTGTTCTTTGGCCATATTAATGGTGTCAAATATTGGATAGGGCTGAGTAGGATTACATTTAATTAATCAACAAGTGAGATTATTAGTGCTTAGGCCAAGGTCTTTGTTTTCCTCTGTCAAGTTTCAGGAAAGCTGGAAGAGTAACCTTTTGGTTTAGCTTGTTTGGAATTTTTTGGAATTGTTTGGAACAGCCCATTCAGAAGGGAGTGGATCAAAGCATCTTTCATATGCCTTGCTTGCACAAGAAACCAGATTTAAACTATCACAAAAAGAACTAGATCTAGTAGGCTGTTCTCTGTTTCCTAGCACTTCAACTCTGCTTATGTTTTAATTATAAATTATCAAATTCTTTTCTGTCAGAGTATCAGCTAAGATGACTCTTCACATGATGTGATAGTGAGAGAAAGCTTTGCTCTGCTGAAGTCTAGAGCACAAATAATTGCATAGCCAGTCTCTGCCACTGCTGGTTTGTCAGTGCATCTACTTTTCGGGTATATTTGTTAGTGGTAACACAGCTAATATTGGTGTGCCCTTAGTCACAAGGAGTATGAATAAAAGAGGAAAATGCTTTTGCACTGATATGCTTTTCCTCTTAAACATTCAAGAAGAAGGAGAGACTTTCCTTCATTTTGCTTAGAAGAATTTAACTTTTCAGCAGTGAACATGAAAAGGACAAGAATTTAGCTATGCTGTTTTGAAGTTACTCCTTTGTAAACTAGGGGTTCTATTTTGGTATCCACAGCACAACTTCTTGCTAAATGTTAAGACAGAATACATGATTAAACAACCAAAAGAAAAGTTTAATTAAAAATATTATTAAATATTTGTCTACACTTGGAATAAATGAATTTTAGCAGATATAATGATTTTTAAGACCAGAGTCCTTTTCAAATGTAAAAATTAGTTCTAATCAGAAAGAACTTTGAAATGCAATATCTTTATAACAAAATTTGAGATGTCTAATTTCAGTTTTTATTTTACTCATAGATAAATGTGGCTTCTTGTGATGGAAAATGCCCGTCTGCAACAATCTTCAATGTCAATATTGATAGCCATTTAAGATTCTGTAAATGTTGTCGAGAAAATGGAACACGTAATCTAACCGTGCCACTACGCTGCTCAGGAAATGGCACTGAAATTATGTATGTCATTCAAGAGCCTATAGACTGCTCATGCCAATGGAACTGAACATTACTGTGGGTACAATTTAATCTGAAGAATTAAAATGAGTTTCCTTTCACCAGACTATTTTCTGACCTTGGATGGCTATAGTACTCTGTGGGGTGGGGAGTGGGGGAGAAAATGTCCTCAATTATGCTTTATAACGTAACTTTTCACAAATTGAGTAGAGATGATGTTGTTCATTGTTCTTCAGATTTTCTTTGTAAACATTGGCATGTCCAGAAAGAAAAGTATAAATCCTTTGAACAAGGTATAATTTAGCCATCATTTATTTCTACTCAGTTGCTTTCTGATGAACAGTTGAAAGCTGGTTAATGTCTGTGTTTCCAGTGTTTTTTAAAATTTTGAATTGTGGCTACCTATCAAAGTTCAGAATTTCTCAGTGGTTCTTTTCCTTTTACTTAGAAACTTCCAGCTGAGAACCACCACTTGTCCCATGTCTAAATGGGAAAGAAGCATTGAGAATGACTGAATTAATTTATTAAAAAAATAGTGGGTTCAACTGAAACATTTTTTTACCTTGCTGGAAGCTCTATCTTTTGTCCATTAAGCTAATGTCAATGACTAAACTCTGCTTACACTGTAAGTCACTGAAAAACACAATTATGGTCTGTAAGTACCTGCAGTAAATCTCCAGAGTATATAATAGAATCATAACAATATCTTTAAGCCTTAGACATTTCATTTTTATATATACTATAAATATGAAGCATGACTAGGCAAAGGCTGAAGAGTTCAAGCTTTTGTGCCTTTATTAAGAATATCTAAAAGCTGATTCTCATATGAAGGATTCTATTTTATACCCATTTTTCTATTTCCACAAATAAGAAATTGTCCATCTACTAGCTGTAGAATAAGATTCTATGTATATATGTATTTATTAAAAACACCCATCCTGGTATCCTACTGCACATTTCAACTATTCATAATGGGTTTATTCCTCTGTTTTCCAGTTTGAAGATTTGTGTTCAGTGTATTTTTGTAAAACACATTAAAATTATTCAGATTTTTTAAAAATATTGACATTTGGAACAAGTGACTGAATTTAGGATTTGTAATTTTTGAGTCCAGGAGAAAAAAATCCAGATAAAATACGTTTTGAAGAGCTTCGGTGAGCTACTCATCTTCAATCAAGCTGTGACTATCCATGATTCAGCACCTTAAGCTGAATATACCCTCCCTTTTATTAAGCATACTACATAACCTTATATTAAAAATAAGAATACAATTTTAGGCTTGTTTTTAGAAGATTGCTTTATAAACCTTCTGAATGTAACTGGTTTAAATAATGGTAGTATTTTCCTTATAACGGAAATTGTTTCAGAATTAAGATTATCTAAAAGTCAGAAAACATTTTGACAAGCAGTTTTTATTTGAAGCTGTCATCATTTAATTACAAAAAGGTCAGATTATCACATTGGTTTATACAATGAAAAATACACAATACAAAAGTTAGAAAAAACCTTAAAATCCAAAGCAATTTTGCTACTTTGTATGACAAATCTTTAACATTTGCTGTACTCCGTTTGATGGCTTATAAAGAAAAATACCATATACAGCAAATTCCGTCTTTAGTAACAAGACTTATCTACTTATCCATATCCTTAAAAATAGTGACTTGGTTTAAAAATTAAAGAACAATTCATTGTATTATCAGCAAAATATTAAACCATTCTAAAGAAATAGTGATCACTTAGCGATCAAAATAAAGTGTTGTTTTGAGAAAGCGTATGCTTTATTTGCATGTTTTTATTATTAGTATGGTAGACATTTCAAGTTGTGTTATATACTAGGGTCTAGAACCTATATATTCCGATATTGCTGTCAGCATTTGTATACAGAAACTTTTCATGCAGGCCAGAAATGTAAATTAAATCAGTCATAGCCATAAAGTTTGTGTACTTGTACAGCAAATTAAAAGGACAACTTTTAAAAGAATAATATATCCCTAACTTTTGATTTATTAACATAGAGATAGAAATCCTATATTTGCATCAAGAAAGTTTGGTCTGAAACTTAGTGAATTTAGCATTTGATAAATCACTTAAGGAAGCTCCTACAAGATTTTTTTTTCCATATAATGACCAAACACTTGACATGCTTTGATTGAACAGCTGTGCTTTTTATAAGCAATGTGCTTTTCTAAGATTTAGAACTGTATTTGTAATTAAAGAGAAATTAATAAACATTATTTTGCAGAATGAGAATAAATCAGTGTTGATGCAGTTAATTTACCTGTGCCACTGAAGATGAACAATAATGCAAAATCTTAGACAAACCCGGGAATTATAAAAGCAGTTATGCCTAACTCCATGATAACCTGTAATAGGAAAAATGGTATTAAAGGATCTTTTTCCCCACTCACTCGATTTGGTATTTTCAAGTGCAACAATCAGTAGGAACTTTGTCAGGATCCTCCCTGAACCCTACAGAAAAATCTTAAGTCTTCAGTGGGGCTGGATATGGTCTAAGATTGCCTTTCATTTTACAGTTAAACTCCAAATTCAGGCTGCTTTGGCCTGGTCAGAAAGTGAAGACCTATTAAAACTTGTGAACCATTTTCTGGACAGCCACCCCCTCCCTGCCTCACCTCCACGAAGGTGACACTGCTGTAACGTGGTATGTTATGGCCAAATTATTTAAGCAGCCAGTCATTTCTTGTGCTGGGCCCAGGCCTGGGCATTGAGACCAAAGCTGTTCAGGTGTCCATCCTGCCTAGCAGAACAGTGACAATCTGCTTGATTCCCTTCTGTTCACAGCCAAGAAAAGATGATGCAGTATTACTGCTAGATTGCAACACTACCAAAATCGTTCCTGGTTTGTACTGAAGTACAACTCTAAGTCATAAGACGTAACACGCACAAAAAGCTGAGGAGAGGTTTATATATAGCCAAGGACCACTAACTCCAACTTGTAACTAACTGATAAATCAACTGAAATATATTTATCAGGTATGCATTAACACACACAAAGTAAAGGTAGCAAGATGATAGTTTAGGCTTAAAGGTGAAGTCAGTGGAGCCTTCCCTGGAGAAAGGCTCTTTCCTCTAACCAGCTTGTCCCATTTGTCAGCCTACCAGGATTTAAAGATTGGGCAGCAAATTCAAAAACAGATAAGCCAGCATTGTAGCCAATTACTATTATTTAATGCAATGAATACTGCAAGCAATTTAATCTAACACAGTCTGATTAGACCTGTCGCTATCTCAACCCTTCAGTGCCCCACAGTGGGTGCCAAAAAATAGACTGTCATGGTTTAACCCCAGCCAGCAACCAAACACCACCCAGCCACTTGCTCACCCCCACACACCCCGCCCCCCCATCTAGAGGGGTGGGGAGGAGAATCAGAAAGGAATGTAAAAATCGAGGGTTGAGATAAGAAAAAAAGTTAAACAGAATAAAGAGATAAGAACAACAGTAATAACAACAAAACAACAATTAGGATGGAAAGGTGGGGAGAAAAGGGTAAAATCCAAAGGAAGGGAAAAGGAAAGAAAAAACCACCAAGTGATGCACAGTGCAACTGCTCACCACCTGCAAACAGATGCCCAGCCAGTCCCCAAGTAACAATCCCCCCCCCCAGGTAACCCTACAAGTTTCTATGCCAAACATGATGTCCCATGGTATGGAATACCTCTTTGGCTGGTTCAGGTCACCTGTCTTGGCTATGTCCCCTCCTAGTGTCCTGTGCCCCCCCAGCCCCCTGGTTAGCAAGGCCCAAGAAACCGACAAGTCCTTGACTTACAACTAAAAACATCAGTGCGGTTATCAGCATTGTTCTTGCATCATAGCCAAACCACAGCACTCCACTAGCTCCTAAGAAAATTAACTCCATCCCAGCTGAAACCAGGACAGTCAGCCTCCTAGGATTTGAAGATGCAAACAAATTCAAGTTTTGCCAGAAGAGCCGATCGATTTCTAGTAGGAAAAGCCTATTGACTCAGTAGCTCTACTCCTGAAATGCAGCCATGAGTCCTTGATGCAATTTCAGAAAGACTAGGCAAAGATTTGCCTCGCAAAAGTACCGAGTATAACAGGAGCTTGTCTCACCTGCCAGTGTAATAGATTGGCATCCTATACACTCTTCAAGAGTTTATTGTGTTTAAAACACTCTGAATTCAGCCATCCCTTGTTCCCATGAACCTCATAGTCTTTCCATCACTGTATGCCTGCTATGAGAGCATCCATCCAAGAAAGGCAGAGTAGCATCTTACTGTGTCTCTCTGCTTCTGGAGTCCCACAATTGGTAGCTTTATCCAAACGTTGTTTAAACAGATTGTGCTCTACATCCAGCTGCTGCTCTCCCACTACGTCCATGGGATCGACGCTCAAATCTGAAAGCAGCAACCAAGGAAAGCAGTCAGTGAACACACATTTGTTATGGCCTGTGGCAAGCGCTGAGGAAGTGAAAAGACAGAATCTTCCAGCCAGCAGGATAACAACGTGCCAAACTGGGACAGCGTGTATGGCTGGGGCCAAGTGACCTACAGGGAATAAAACACATGTCGACAGCATGCTAAATGGCCCTCCCAGGTAGGGGTTTGGTTTGGTGTCCAAGGACTGTTTCCAACTTCCAAGAAAGCGTTACCCTGAAAGGTAGTCGCACTTAAGGCAAAAAGCCAAAGCCAAACCCCTCAAAGCCCAGCACCATTTCCAGGAACACAGGAGTTAAGCCTAAAATTGGTTGAAAGCTGCTTCCCACCTCTTCCCCTGCCACCTCTCCCCCTTCAACATCAGCACATTTCCTTGTGATCCCTTTTCACAAAGAAGACAGGTCTGTGGTCTTGCTCAGCACCGAAGCACCACCAATGCACTTGCTGGCTACGTGCTCTCTTAGAAGGCTGACAGCTTCTCCGCACACCACAGCTGAAGCTTCCAGTCTCTGTGGCCTTCCCACACCCTGTTAAATGTGAGGAAGACAAAGACTGAGAACATCTCTGGGGATCAGAAGGAAGTCGAGATGCACTACATTTAGAGCCCAATGTGTTACCCAAAGGAATTACTACAACAGAACAAGAGGCAGGAACGATCGGTAAACAGGTGGATAACATGCACAGCAGTAACACCCAGTCAGACTTGCAGTCACTTCATCCCGCAATTTTGTTTTGAGTTTATTTAAAAGGTAATCGGATTATTAACGCTCACTCTGCTTTTAAAACTTCTGAAGAAAGGCTAACATGTGGCATTGGCATTACAGTCAGAACTTGGGTACCAAAATCATGGCAAAGCTGTGTCTTGCCAAGTGACTTCCAAAGCAGGCTCTGAAGCCTTTCAACAAGACAGTCAAATCTGGAGTCCCAAGGGAACTCTGTGCCAGCTCTGTGAGTACAACTGAGCTCTCTGACGAAGTACAACACCACACAGAAACGTAAGTAGGTTTTAACCTCAGGCTCATTTACAATCTAGAAGAATAATACTACCTGACTGGATGCACTAGTTTAAGTGCCCAGCAGGCCTGGCCACGTAACTACGAGGGTCCACCAATTCCTCCCCAGCTGTTGCCCAAGCAGCAGCGCAGCACTCTGGGGCGGTGGGCACACAGAGCCTCGTGGGCCCTCGGCGAGTACAAAAGTTATCCCTCCGCAGTCAGCAGTCTGGCTCACAAGCACAAGGCATACGTGACTGATCTTCACTTTAGCTCCCCTTGATGAGTCAACGTACAATTCCAGACGAACCTAGGTACAAAGGGAAAACAGAGCGCCCCGTTTCACTCTGAAGCAAACCAGGCGGCCTCTTCCCCTCGGCTGCCCTGGCTCAGGAGCTGACTGCCAAGACACAGGATCAGCGCGACACCTGAGCTGCTGCCTCCCAGCCCTCCCCGGCAGCTAAGCGCTGGCCGTCTGCAATACTTCAGCAATCGGGGGGGCGGATTCCGCCGCCGGCTTTCCTTTCTTTCCCTCGCCCGCTCGCAGGGGCGGGAAGGGGCTTCCGAGCCACCCCCCTGCGTCCGCGTTACAGCAGGCCCCAAGGCAGCCTCTGCGGCCGGCGGCCCCAGCTGCCACGGCCCCGGCCAGCGGCTGGCGGACACACGAAGCCCCGCGCAGAGCTGCGGCGGCTGCCCGGGCAGCCCGGAGGCGGCGGGGGGCCGACACCCCCCCGGGCCCCGCCGCCAGAAGGGAGCAACGGGGGCCGCCCCGGCGCCGCTCCTCACCTCCTCGCCGAGGTAGCTGCGCAGCTCCGAGAAAAAAAAAAAAAAAGCAGCACCGTGAGGAGCCCGCTGGCCACCGTCACTGCCGGGGAGACGAGAACAGCCGGCAGCCCCGCCGGTCCCGGCCGCCCGCCTCAGCCCGCCCGCTGCCGCCACCAGGCGCTCCCTGCCGCGGCCGGCCGCTGCCCCACGGCGAGGCCCGGGCTCGCCTTCAGCCGCCCGCCCTCAGCCGCCCGCTCACCCAGCGCCGCAGCACGCCTTGGCCCGAGCGTCTCCCGGGGAAATAAATAAACCCAAACCCCGCCGCCGGCCCCGCCCACGCCCGCCGGCCCCGCCCCGCCGGTCAGCGCGGCCCGAAGCCGGCCGAGGGGGCGGCCGAGGAGGGGCTGGGGCTGCCGTTCCGCGCCGGGGCGGGCAGGGGCTCGGTGCCGCCGCGGGCACCCCTGAGCCTGCCAGCCCCCGGGGCTCTGCAGGGGCCGCCCGCGGGGTGCGGGCTGGGCCGAGAGCGGCTGCCTGGGGGGGCTCGGTACCGAGGCGAAGCTGCTGGCCGAGAGCAGCTGCCGCTCGGTGTCACAGCCTCCCCGTCCCTCCACTGACTCCGCCCTGCAAAGGGCTGCACCCGCTTACAGTCACCCTGCTAAGAACAACCGAGCTGCCCTTCCGACCGGCTGTCACAGCAACGGAGCGGAAAGCAAATCTTCGCGGGAGGGTACCCGCTGCCGGGGTGCAGGGGGGGGGAGGGAGGGAGGCAGGCGGAGGAAAGACCCCGCTCCCTTGCCCCACCTTCCAGCCCTGCCGCGTACTCTGCACCCCTTCGTTCCGGTAACACCTCACTTCCCTGTCACAGGGAACGGCTATGAACTCAAGAGGTTAAACCGTGCAACAGCTCACAATGGCTTACTTGTGCAAGTAAAAACCGTGTATGAGCTTTTCCCACGCCACATATTTACACCACTCGTTTCTTCCTATTCAAATAGCGCAGTCCTGCAAAGTCTCTTCTATTTAAAAAAAATAATTTAAAATTGCTGTTACTAACAGATGCTTCCAAATGCAGACAGAGCAAATGCACCCCTATTTCCCATAGCCAAACAGAGTGCATCGTACGCAAAGGATTAAAATGTTTGAGCCACATGGATGCTTTTGCATACGGAGGCAATAAATATTAATGCCTGGGCTGCGAGTGGGAGAAGGGCAGAGCAATGTGAGCCCTGCAGCAGTTCCCGTGGTCCACTGGTGTAAACTGGGCTGAGATCCCGCCCAGTGCTCGCCTTGCCAGTGCTCAGCACAGGGTTGGTGGAGCGCTTCTGCCACCTGGCGACCAAACGTGGGTACTGCAGCCGCCCGGTTGGTGGAGCGCTGCTGCTGCCACCCGACGGCCAAAAGTCGGTGCTGCAGCCCTGGCGACGCGCATGGGCGGTGGCGCCTCCCCACTCGGCGCTGCTGGCCGCCGTTAACGGCACCGCGATCCCGCGCTGCCTACAGGGTGGTGCCGCGGCGCCCGCTGCCGTCCCCCGAGCATGTTGCCAGAGCGCGCTCGGCACGGGAGTACGGAACTGCAGCGCCGCTGCAGCCCCGGGACAAACGCCCCCTGCGGGAGCTCGTTGCTGCAACGGCCCCGCCCCTGGCGACAAGCCCCCCACCTGGAGACCGCGTGGGTGCGGAACGGCTGCGCCCCTCCACGATTTAAATTGCCCCCACTCCGCAACGCCACGCTTTTGCCCGTGCGGGGCGCGAACCCGGGCCTTCGGCGCTGATCCGCTTCTGCGCTTGTAGAGTCCAGCAAGAGCTCTTCAACGCCCTGGCACTGAAGCGCCAAATCAATCTGCGTGGTGGCACGCAGGGCAGCAGGCACTCTGGGGCACAGGCTGGGACGCTGTGTGTCTGTCCAGCACAGCTGTCTGACCCACATGCCAGTGAGGACCACGATGCACCCAGCCCCAGGGTGCCACCGGTGTTACATAGTAAATCTAATGCTGGGCAGCTGTACGCGAATGACATCAAACTGTCACCATCTCAGCTTGTATTTGCACTCCCATCCCAGGAGTGTTTGTGCAGAGGAGGTATTTACTGCCACATGCACCAGAGCAACGGCAAGGGCAGGCAGTCCAGTGATCTCCTGTTACTGAACGTGCTGCCCTGGGACTCCCAAACAGGCAGGCAGTTATATCCCTGGCAAAGTTCTCCAGCAAAGACGCCTGTGATTTTTATCCACCTCAGCTGTACAAACATGGTGTAAACTGAAGCAGAGTGGCTCATTATCTCCAGCACTTGTATGTCTGTCGCATGCCGGTCTGAGACCGGAGTGTGGTTCAGTTTGTATTCTCGGGAACAGAATTAAGACTCAAAATGGACTCAAGAGCCAAGTAACTTTATTTGCCCAACAACAAATCTGTAAATGCAAAGGGAGAGAGAGTGTGAGAGATAAAGAGAAAGGAAGGAAAGAAAGAAGGAAAGAAAAGGGAAGAGTTCACAGCAATAGTTACTGCCCCAGAGCTGCGGCGTCCCAACAGTTCGATTCATTTTCAAGTCTGGTGGGGGAATGTTCTGTCCCATGTTAGTTGGTTCCATTTTTTTATAGAGCTGTTACAAGCTGTTCTGCTTAACCACACCTTCCATCTGACCATGGTGTACGTGCCCAGCATTCCTCAGGGGCCTCCAGGCACCTTGACCCCCCTGACCCCAAGTCTGGGCACAGGCACAGGGGTTTGGTTAAGTTTTGCAGGAACAGCCTCCCCCGTTGCTCCACAGCGTCAGTCAGTTTCCTCCTTTAACAATATATAGATAAATCTCTGTGGTGGCAGTGGTGTTATCTTGCTGCCTTAACAAGGTATTCACTGTGGTGATGGCATGAGTTGCCTGCCATAGCAGTGTTGAGACAACACACCTGCTGTGGTGATGGTGGGTGCCGCAGGTGCAGTCTCTTACAATGGCCCTTTCCTTCCCATGTCACCACCACTTGCAAAAGCACTGGTGAAAATGAGCAGACCCCACCCACCAGAAAGAGATAGGGCTTTCAAATGAAAGGCGGGTATTCAATGGAAAGCTTCAGATGTGGCCTGCCTGAATAATGTACCACTGGCAACCACTCCTCTGAGAGCTGTAGGGAAGCGGAGGATGGAGGCAGGCATCAGGGAATAACTAGAAACCCTGTTTTGCTATTGCTGCAGTATCCTTTGGCTGTGGGGACAATACAGCTCTCTATGAAATGACGATCAGCCAAAAAAATTCAGAGGGGCACAGCAGGGAGCACAAGCTTCTGGGCATCAGAAAAGGGCTGTACTCAGCTTTTCTGTGGCATGTTGTCATAGGCAAGGTGAACACGAAGCACAGGCAGGAGCTGCAGTTCTACCTGCCTTGCAGGGGTTTGGCCTGAACTCCTCCTTTGCAAACCAAGTCACCCTCCCACCACATGGCACAATCTATGCTTCATGTATGACCCAGCAACTGGGGTACCACATGCAGAGAAATCTGAGAGGTCCTCCCTGTTCACAGCTCTAGTCACCAGTGGTTCCAACAACTTCTGATGCTCAGGGTGTCCCCTGCGCCAGTGGTCCTCCCTCCAGGCGCCCCTTCTCCTCTCCATTTGCCCTGGAGTAGATGAACTCAACATCACACCCATTCTGGGGAGATTTAAGCCCCAAGAGCTCAGAACTGGCTGAAGCCAGCACAATAGCCTATCTTCTCTCTCAAGAGTTGCGATGTCTTTACACCCTCCCTGTCTTTCCTGTCTAGATCAGAAACCGATCAGGGGAAGCGGTGCATGCAGATACACAGAGAATACTGAATGGGACACGTTGCTTTTGTTGTCTTTCAACCAGGAAGAGACCTCAGAGGTATTAATAAGCAAGTTCTGAGCTTCCTATCCTTCAGTTGGCAGTTGAACTGCAAAACATGCACATGTACATAAGTAAGAAATGCATTCCCAGTCACCATGCACCACAATGGTCCCATGTTCCCACTTCTCATCACACTGTGCCTTCTCCTTGGAAGTGGTGGTGCATAGTCTGAGAACAGAAGCTATGGATTTATGAAGAACAATTTGATGAAGATCATGTGTGGTGATGGACCCATCTCCACAACAAAGAGGTAGAATCACAGATGTCTGCAAAGCCGCAAAACCCCTTGACACTGGGCTTCAGAAAAGACTTCCTCACATGTACGCAGGTTCCCCAGGATCAGGGCACTGGGAATAACTGTGTGAAGTGAGAAAAACACTTTGTTGTTACTTTGCCTGGACTACTTGCCAGTTTCATCCCTGATCTTTGCAAGCTCTTCTTTTAACTCCTTTATTTTCTCAAAAGTGTTTTCATTCTGTTTGAGGAAAAGAGAGAGAAATATTTATAGTTCCCACGTTTATCCCTGGTAAGCACTTTCACATGTTCATTTAGTAAAGCAGATTAGATTGATTCCTCAGATGTATTTTTTTTTGGGGGGTGAGGGTGGCGGTGATGTGTGTGAGGGGGGATTATAATGGACTCATTCAGTTTTTAAACCAGGCTTAGGAGCCATGACTCACTGACTATGAATACATGTACACACACGTGTGTACAGGACGGCACAGAATACTCTATTTACTCGTATGGGTCTAAGTATTTTTCTATCACTTTTTGTTCTGTCTGTGTATCATTTATGGCTGGACTGCATGGACAAGACGGTTTTCGTAATTCTGTAAAAAAACTTGCATCTATTGATGCCTGCACCTCTAAACATAGTGATACGGTCATACAGCCAAATTTGCAAAGGTTCTTACGCCATTCTGGGCATGGTGGACATACCCATAGAAACACCCCTAATGGCCTGATGTTCACAGCTATTTACACATTTATTTCTGCTTTTTTATTGTCTGCAAAGAACAAGTGCTCCTTTCCTCGACCTGTCTCAAAAGATACCTGAATACTTAAGGAATTAAAACAGATGAGTCAGCCAAAGGAAAAGTTAAACATAAATTAACAATGCTAAGGTGTTATTACTAAAATGCAAGCACTTTGACAGCAGGTATCTTATGAGTGCTGTGCAAACTGACAGAGACAAGCCTCAAGAAAATTTGCTGGACTTTGGGTTAGTATGCTAAATCCCAGCACAGTGGTTCAAGGGTAAGGGCACTTTAAATCGGAATGTGTCCTGCATTACATTAGGAAGAAGACAAAGAACATATCCTGCTGGGAAGATTATTAATGATTAGGAAAACTAGATCAGGCTACCATAAATTTGTCCCAGGTTAGAAAAGGCCAAGAATCTTTAAAGGACACTACAAAAAAATAACGTTTAAGAGAAAAGGCAGTGTAGTAGCTAATGGAATTAAAAGAAACCTTTACTAGAAAGTAAATCTTTCAGTAATAAGTAAGCAAGGCTAGTAACAGTCTAGGGCATAGAAAAGATTAGTGCAGCAGTAGGATACATAGCAGATAGGAGAGCAAATTAGTTCCGTTTTACCAAAATGTAAATGGAGAAAAAAAAAATCAGAGCTTGATGTTTCTCTTTATTTTTCCTGCATCTAATTTTTAACTGTTAAGAGAAATAACACAAAAAGCTTTATTTTTGCTAATGCCAGGAAACTGGAATTTAAATTAATCCCTTACACACTGCCATTTGGTGATCATTTCTACCAGATCCAACAAGGATACAAGGGATAGGACAAGAGGAAATGGCCCCAAGTTGCCCCAGGGGAGGTTTAAATTGGACTTTAGGAAAAAATTCTTCACTGAAAGAGTTGTCAAGGACTGGAACCAGCTGCCCAGGGAAGTTGTCAGGGTGGCATCACCATCCTTAGAGTCATTTAAAAGACCTGTAGATGTGGTGCTCAGGGACACAGTTTAGTAGGGGACTTGGCAATGTTAGGTTAATGGTTGGACTCAATGATCTGAAAGGTCTTTTCCAACCTAAATGATTCTATGCTGTTCAAAATGACCTAGAGTCTTCCTTCAAAAAAAGAGGTGTTTTATGCTGCTGTTTCAATTGTACTGGTTATCAGGTAATCCAGCCTCATAGCACTCTTTAAGTTAAAGTTTACAAGCACCAAGATATTCCCCAGTGACTGCACTTTAGCTAGTTTGATATTAAGCTATACATTTTTCTTAATGTGATTAGCAGCATATCTCAAGCTATGTTTGAACATATTCTTAGGTGAATGGGAGATACTATCAGCTTTTCATTAGACAGAACATATGAGTATTTTAAAAAGCCAAACTCTAACAGAATACACAGCACAAGCATGTGTTTCTGCCAGGATATTTTCTAGTAAGCAAATAAAATGCATACGTTCGTTCTCTCCCTCTTCTGTCCATATTAAAAACCAGGCAAATCTGCAGAAGAAAGCACAAAGAGCAAGGTGTTAGAACTTAGAAGTCCCACAACTTCTCTCGCACATGCTCTTCTGCTACCTGTAGCTATGTGCTTACCTTTGCATTCACATTTGTTACACAACACACTTTGGTGCCTGAGAATTTGATTGATTTAGATTTGCCCTGACAGAAGAAAACCTTTTTTTTTTAACCATTTGACCTTGTTTCACTTCTTCTAACTGGAAGATCAATCCTACCAGGAAGGAGAGGTGAAACCTCAGGACAGCTAGAGGGTGAATAATCTCTCTTCAAACTTTAAAAACTCTGTGTATAAAGTTTTCTTTACAATTTGTACTCCACCTGGCTATTAAAAATGTATGAAAAGCATAGCAAGAAATCAAGCCGACCATTAGTACAGAAGGTGCCAGCAGTTCCTCCTCGTTTCAAGAAAATCCAGCCCCCACACTGAGACTGCAGGACCAGATGCTGTGCCCGTGGAAGCGGCAGCGAGCCCTGGCCCCGGGGGAGGCCAGCTCAGCACACTGCAAATACAAGGCGCATCACTCCCCTCCCCGCCACCCCGGGATGCCACACAGCCCCGACGCCGGCCAGCAGCAGCAGCACGGGCTCGCTGACGGTAACGGCGACCCTCCTGCCTCCCCCGAACCCGTAACGAGAGGCAAAAGCACCGTCCGGGCCGATGGGCAAAGCACCTGGAGCCGCATTTCCCATCCTGGCGGGACCGCCACCCGCCGGGCCGCCACCACCCTCGCACCCAGACGGAGGGAGAGCCCCGGGAAGTGCCTCTGTCGCAAGGGGATGTCGCGCAGACCCTCGGAACGCCGAGGCCAACAGGGGCTGGCGGCGACTGGTCTCCTCGGTACCTGATGCTGCCGTCGAACGGCCGGATTCCATCGCCCGCTGTGCAACGGATCGGGCACCCGCACGGCCGAGGGACCAGTTATGCATGTCTGCGGGGATGGGAGCTGAGGGGCAAACCCACAAAGCTAGCACAGCTCTTGGCACACAGGAAGATACTTTATACACCTGGAAAAAACGTTTACAATTACCTTTAGTCACACTTAATCCTCATTGGGTCTTACGAACCTCGTCCCCATTTAAAGCACAGCGGTCTTTAGTTTCACTGCGCACGTCGGGGGGGGCGGTTGTTGGTAGGGGGCTCTCCTCGCTCGAGGGCGGATCTGTTAGTGTGCTAAATAGGACAGTTCACGCACAGTTCAAATATTCTTCTGTTTGTTCTCATTAACCATTTGGTTCTCATTGATCTCACCTTATGCCCCAGCTTGACCCATGGCGTCTGTTCCCCTTGGCCGTGTGCTGCCAACCGCCTGTAACATCCTGTCCTGCAGGCTCTCTCCTGTACTTCGCTGTAGACGCACACATCTTTTCTCTACATTGCCATTTAAGTAGCAGAGTTGCCTTCTGTTGACCACGTATATGCGAGCCGGTCGTCCGCAACGCTTCCCGGGGCGCCGGGCCTGCCTGCGGCGCGGCGCGGGGCCGGGGGCGGCTCTGCGGGGGCTGCCTGCGGCTGAGGCGGAGCCGCGAGTGCGGAGCCGCAGCGCAGCCCCCGGGTTCGCCCCCGGCGGAGGGCTGGCTGCTCCCTTCCCTGCGCGCTCCCCGGCGCTCGCCGCCTCGCTCCGGCCTCTCCCGGAAAAGGGGTCCGGTCTCCGGCTGGCAAACGCCCGCCCCGAGCCGGGCACGGCCAGCGCCGCCGTCGCAGGAGCGGGTCGGGGCGAGGGGCGGCGGCGAAACGTCTCGAACCTCGGCAGCGACAGCCCCGACCGCGCTGAGATCCGACAGCGAGCCCGGCCCCCCGCGGGAGGCGGCTCCGGCTGACCGGCACCTTCATGCCGCACTCACGGCCTCTGGCCACGGCCGTTCCCGTCCTCCGCAACCGCTCGGCGGGCGCCTGTCACTCGAAGGCTCGCCCGCCCCGCTCCCGAAGCCGCCCCCGGGCAGGGCGATGGAACGGCGGAGCCCTCCCCGGCTGCCGTGCGGGGTCTGCGGCCCGGGCACAGCGGCCCCACGGCCCCCGCCGGCGCACCCCGCAGCGAGCGCACCCGGCGCGGGGACCGGGCGCGGGGGGCGGGGACCGGGTTCCAGCCGCCGGCTGTCCCCGAGGGAGGGGCGGGCGGGGTCGCTCCACCCCGCGGCACCGCCTGCCGGGCCGCCTGCCGGCCAGGAGGGGTGTCCCCCCGAGCCGCCCCCCTCTCTCAGCCCGGGCTCTTGCTGAGCTCCGCTGCTGAGACCCGGAGGGAGATCACCGCCCTCCGGGCCTCGGTGCCCACCTGTGACTATAAAAGCACAGACCCCTGCAGCGTGCTTGCAGGCGTCAGGGGCTGGGGGCTGGTTTTGGCTGCCTATACATGTGTGTACACCGCATAACCTAACTCTAACCTGCATGTATACATGTATGTGGTGTGTATGTCCTGTCTGCACGCATGTGCCCGCTGGAACACGCTTCCTTGGCTGGAGCCGGGGCGTGGAGCTGCAGCAGCCTCCCCTCGCTCTCCTGGGCTGTTACCTCTGGCACGATAGATTTCCCTCCAGCAACTTCCATTAAAGGTAATGCTGGAGAGAGGCAAAACAGTTCAATGATTTATATCCAAGCTGGTATTTCTACTGCAAATGCCTACACTGTTAAAACCATGATTTCATTACATCATACCTCAAAAGCATTAATTTCGTGAAGCCAAATCACGACTAAACACACAGAAAAATTACACTGACCTTAATGCCTAGCAGCTCTGCCTTCCAGTAGGAAAAATGTCATGCTCAGGTCTGTGCCCCTCTGATCCGAGAAAATACAGTGAAACACCTAAAGCTCCGCTGCAGGCAGGAGCTGCACAGGTAACAGGAGCCGTCAGCCGGCAGGCAGGAGCCTCACTGCCTGGAGAGAAGGGCTGGGGCTCACCCGCTCGGCACTTCAAGAAGGGACAGTCAGTACAGATGTAGGTGAGCTCCACAAGGATGTAAGTAAGGAGCCTTCTGACGAGGATGTGCTAACTGCTAAAAGAAAACAAAC
Source organism: Falco biarmicus (assembly GCF_023638135.1). NCBI lineage: Eukaryota > Metazoa > Chordata > Aves > Falconiformes > Falconidae > Falco > Falco biarmicus. The sequence continues at coordinate 30,948,418 of NC_079292.1, read as the reverse complement.
TACTGAAGTGATAAGACTCAAGGATATGGATACCAGGGTAAAATAACTGTGGTAGGGAAGATCGTGACCTCCAGCTCAAATGCCCCCTCCCCCGCAGCAGAGGGTGGATCCCCTGCTCTGGAAGCGTGCCCAGTAAATTCAAAATGAACTCTACCTTTAAATTGAAGCGAGAAAGCAACTAACCAATAATTAGCTCGTAGGTGTAGACTTTGGGCAGAACCAATCAACTTCACTGCATAAATATCTATTGTAAGTTAAACTAAGTGTGCAAGTTAAGAGGAGTGACCCCCTTGCACCCGGTGCCACAATAAACACACCTGCTTTATAACTTACCCTGAGTTTAGAGTTTAACTCTGCACGTCAGACGGAATAAGCAGCCTTTTTAGTAAGCAATTAGTTCCTCATCTACCATTTTCCCAACTATGCTCCCACCTGAATACACTCAAATACGACCTGTAGTGTTTCCTCCTAAAACTCTTCTGCAGAACCTTTGTCCCTGCTCTGCAGCCTCAGGATTTCAGGCAGGGACAGGAATTTGCTGCTGCTCCTTTCCTGCCCCTCCAAATGCATTTGCTCCTGCTGCTCACTGCCTGCTTCCCAGGGGGGTGGGGGCGGGAGGGTTGGTGAGTGACTCACTCCCACTCTTGCCCTGCAGGACAGAGAAATCCACCGCATTAGAGACAGGGTCGCCCCAGCAAGTTTCTGCCTCCTTTTATATTGCCTTCCTGGTTCTGCTTCCCACCTCAGCCATATGGCCATGAGGCACCAGCCTGGAGCAGGGGTACCCAGCCACACCTGGGAGAAGGGGGTGCATCTCAGAGGCAGAGGGGCTCTAATTGCCCCATTTGCCGTGAGGAAGTAGCTTGTGCAAGTGAGTCCACATCACAGAGCAAAATCCTGCCGTGGGACCTGGGCTACCCAGGAGCAGACAGCTAAAATGTATAAAATGTACGGCGAGTGGGATACTGCACTGCCTGGTCCTACTCCCACCTCACACAGTGCCCGCCTCAGGAGCCCTCAGTGGGGAATTTCCCTGTTTTCTCGCAATACCCAGTATCCCCATCATCATCTCCACTCCAGCCAGTTCACACCCCCATGCGTGTGCAATTGCATCCGCAGCCCAGCAGCAGCACAGTGAAGCGGTGCAGTACCCAGGTGGGTGGATGCTCCCTCCGTGGGGCAGATCCATCACACAGCTACAGCACGAGGTAGAGCACAGCACTCCCACTGTGCCCGGTGAACAGGCATGTCAGTACTCAGTTCTGAATTTGCTGATCTTTTTAATGCATTCTGTAGCCCAAGGCCTTATTTATTACCCATGCTGCCCTCTGCACTGACAGTAGTGCTGATCTTCCTCGCAGGCTGTTCTTTTGTCATCTCACCCCTGATATCGGAGTGCATCAGAAATAACATTTTTTTTCCTCTGTGGCCTCCTAATGTGAGGGCAGTTCCCTGGCATCCCTGTCTAACAGCTAGGCACTGAAGCACAGGGAAATGAAAAACATTCCTTAGATCCTGGGCCAGGTGAGCCGTGGGTTTTGCTGGCAGACCCGAAGTGCACAGTGCAGTGAGGATCTGGCTCTGCAGTCACAGCAGCAGAGCACTGAGCACCAAGAGCTCCAGGTGGAAAACGAGGGACGCACCCTGGCACAGAGGTGGAGAGACTGGATGAAGTGATCTTCCTATAGGCCCTGTGTAGTGTCCTCCGGTAACATTCAATTACCCAGAAGATGAGGAGGGGAGAGATATTCAGTTGCTTTAAGGTTTCTATTCTACAGCACCTTATCTTCTCACTGCCTGTCATCTAGCATCCACAGCAAATAATCAGGGGACCCGCAGAAGGCAACTTCCTTCAGTTTACAAACCCTGATCCATTCCTTGGGCAGATCAAGCATGGATGAGTGTCCTGTGAGTCCCACAGCAGCTGCATTATTAAGTCTTCACTGCAATGCTGGCAAGGAAAGGAGCACCTCTCAATTCTTACTGCACTGTTTTACTGTAACTAGTTGCCCCCAGCACCAAATCTTGTGCATTTCTAATTGAGAAGCAGTTTAGAAAGCCCTAAATTATGACAAAGTTTCTTTCTATTTTTTTTCTCCCAAGTAAACAAAATGTTCTATTTGTCTTGCAATAAAATGTTGTTGATCCATATCCCGAAACTGTCAGGGCTTGATAAGTCCAAAATGGATTTTTTCCAGGATACAGAATGAAAAGATTGAGTTGTTCTGACTGCTCTGGTCTCCAGGAGGAGCAAAGACAAGACTGAACTTGCTCCATACAGGAAATCTGGCCCAGTTGTGATAATGACAAGGGAGAAGCGGAGCGGCACTTTTCTAAGAGCTATTCTTGGGCCGAATTCTAATATATTTTGCAAATGCTGGGAAAGTAGTACCCCTGAAAGCTAGAAGGTCAGTCTTTCTGATGAGTGCTGGCTTCTTACCACTGTGCTGCCATCAGGCACAAAGAATACATATATTTCTCCTAAATTAACTCTCAGAGACAGCTGTGGAAATAAACCATTTTCAGCTCAGCCTGAGATGAACACTTGAAATGTTAGCCCAAATTACTGTTTTGGAGGCAATGGTGGGATGTGCCAAGTGACTTGGAACTAGCGCAACCAATTCTGCCTCTTACACAAGAGGTCATTAGTATTTGAACAAGGTAGTTACATGACGCTTCACAGGCAGAAACATTGCTTTGAAGAATACACAAAAGCACACACATATCTCAGTTATCTGAATGGGGGAAAAGGTTTCTCTTGTACATCCCAGATTTTCCAGGACACTGCTATGTGTGTTTACTTGTCTGGAAGATGTGTGTTGTATACCCACCCAAAAGTAACTTACACTCTGGTGTGGAGACAAACACATACACTGGTTACTGGTGACACGTCTTTCCCAGTGTTGGTAGACACAAACTGTTGGGATGCTGTCAGGTACTGCAGTGCTGTCCCAGCTCTTGTTCAGGGCATCTGTGTGGTTCCCCCATTTCCAGCTGATCTGGTTGCGCCCACATGCCAGGACCTGTTCAGAGCAATTTTTCCCCTGTGATGGAAACTGCAGCACAAGGCTGTGCTGCAAGTCTGGAAACCCCTCCATGCCCCAGCAGAGCACGGGACAGACTACCACAGCACAGCCCTTTCCCTTACCTCCTCCCACCCTTGGGGTCTGCAGCTCAGAAACGATCCCTTCTCCTCACGTGCCCTGTAGCTCTGGAGTCCTTATTTGAAATTTCAGGGGCAGAACTTAGGAACGGGGCTCCAACAGTCCAGCTGCTTGGGCATGCTGGACTGGCAGAAAGGCATCAGTCCAGTTTCCAGGGCCTTGGTGCAGTTTGGTGCCTCCCAGCACAGGGGTTGTATTGACATGATGAACATCTGACGTTAGGGACAAACTCCATCTGCTCCTCTTCAGAATAAGTTTAAAGTGGTTCCTAAAGTCAATAGGAGTCATGCATGCATATCTGAGGGTCTTAACTAATCCATCTGTTAATTAAATAATAATCAAAAGCCATGCTGTCCACATGCACTGCAATCATTACTTTTCATAATTAGCTAAATGTGTAAGTCAGAACCACTGCTTCAATTTTTGTTTTTGTCCGCTGCCTCAGCCATCACTTGCTTTGATTGCCTAGGCTTTTCACCAAGATAGAAAATTAGTTTAGCTTGCATTTAATGGGTCTGTGTTAAGTACCACTACATGTTGTGGACTCCTTGATGCCTATGAAATGACTCTTGCCTATTAAGAGCATTTTCAACTGAGAAAAAGAGATGATTCCAGGATAACATTCAGCAGTGGTCTGGAACAGCAACTGAACAAATCCAATGAAACCCAAAGAAAATGGTCATGCCTCCTTAAGGTTGCTACAGCAAGTGCTTAAAATTAGAAAGTACTCAAAGAAACCGTGGGTGTGGACCAACACTGTTTACTACATATTGACACGCTCTTTCTTCAGCTAAACACGTCTATTGGACCACTTGCATTGATACTTTCCCAGCTTTGGAGAGAGAACAGAAAGGGTGTGAGCAAGTCAAGAGAGCCACGGGCACAGGGAGACCTCTACCTGTGTGCAAAACGCTGGTCCTTGGGTTGCTTTTAAGACTCAGTCCAGTCCTTACTGCCTGGAGCACATTTTCCAACAGAATTCAACTCCAGTTCAGATAAAAATCTATGTTTGGGGCATTATTTTGATGTGGCGTAAGGAGAGAGAGACACACACATACTAAAATTAGGCTATGGCTGGTTATCAGCCCAAAGAGGCTCCCTAGCACCAAAGTAGGGTTGGGTCCTCTGCTAAGCAGAGCAGAACTGCCAATTGGACAAGTCAAGCTCAAATTTCTCTGGAATAAGGCCCCACCTTTTTCCTGAATCAATATTATTCCCTTGCCAAACTGCAGTTCTACTCAGACCTCAACCATTCTGCCTGCAGGCTTCTCAGGAACAAACAGAAGTATTATTTTTATAATGGGGAAAGTCTCTATTTTCATGCTGCCCTAACTCAAAGCCAACCAATGCAATTTTGCTCAAGCTTTCAAACAATAATGCCATCTCAGAAAATGTCTACAGATTGTATTTTTGAATGACTCGAAAACTTGGAAGTCTGTGTCTATGTTGCAGGAGAACAGACTGACCAGTTACACAATTGCTTGAATACTCCCAGATCATCCCTTCACATGTAGGCTCTCAACTTCAGCATTGAATTTAAAAGTGCAGCAGCTTTAGGCATCCCTGGAGGCTACAGTACAGGCAAGTACCTCAAGCAGAAATTCAGATCTTTGGTGCTGAAAACGGTCTCCTGGAAGTGCTCACCTGCCTCCATTCCCTAAAAATGGAGCCCAGAGCAACCATACTCTTAATGTAGGTACCACACCTAAGTGACTAATGCAGGGGTCCTCAAACTGTTTAACCAGGGGGCCGGCGCGGATGCAGTGGCAGGCAGCCATCTGCGGCTGCTTGGTTTCCCCCCCCAACCCCCTCCGGGGGGGGTCTGTAAATACCAGGGGCCGGATTGAGGACCCTGGGGGGCCGTATCCAGCCCGCGGGCCGTAGTTTGAGGACCCCTGGACTAAAGGATAACTGTTGGGCTCATGCTGACTGTGCAGCTCATCACCCGGGGAAGCCAGGGGTGTCTTTGCCTGGGAGAGGTCCGTGTTACACAGCGAGCGGCAAGATACAGGTGTCTGACACTGCACTGAATGATGATGTGCACATATATATACTCCAGGGTGACCAGGCAAGCCCAGAAGAAAGTGACACTCAGGCTGAACACAGGTAAACCAGCCCAGCAGTGGATCTGGAGAAAATCTACCTCTAATCCTGCCCAAGCCTGAAGGTGCTTAAAGTATATAAGTATATTCTTTTTCACCTCCAAGAGCCCCAGGCATTCAGAGGAATATCACGGCAAACCCCCGGCTGGCCTGATGGTGCAGAGAAGCTGGAAACATGAGGCACAGCTACACCTGGCAGGACTTGGAGAGGACTCTATTAAATAAAGTCCCCTGAGGTGTTCAGTTTAGTAGGCATTCTCAGGACAGATCTAACATGCACCAGCTGGATGAGAGTCATCTGAAAGCTCAGCTGCAGCAGCTGTTCTCACTTAAAATATATCCAGAGGATGCCCAAGCTTACAGAATTCCTTCAGCAAATTGTGAATGAGGCATGAGATGAAAAATCTCTCCCCAGTGGACAACACATAGACAAAGCTGAGCATACACTGCTCTGACCTTTTTTGTTTCCCTCTGCTTTAATCAAGGACACTCAGCAGTCAGCTCAAATAAAAAAAATAAAAAATAAATAAAAAAAAAAAAAAACAAAAGGAAAAGGAAAAAAAAAAGCTTTACAAATGCCCATCAAGCCCAGAAATGTCAAGACTAGGAAAATGGACAGGGAAAAACCCCTGAGAAAGTATTTAAAATATTCAGTACATATTAAAAATTCCCCTTTTTTTTAAAGTTCACTGAAGCTCCCCCTAGCAAGATCAGCTCCTGCTTAGGGAAAAGTGTGAACTATGGTTATTTGTTCAAAGGTGACCTTTCCCACTAATATAAAAAAATAACTGAATCAAGTATTTCAGAAGTTGTAAAGACTGTTTGAATCTGTGCTTTGGGTTTTGTTGGTTTTTTTCATCCCAGTTAATACTGAAAGTTTACTCTTGCCTCTTCCAAAAGTAGCCAAACAGGCAATTAAGGATATTCTCCAAACCTTGGGTCCTACTGCTGGTGACTGTCTGCCTGTTTTACAAATACTTGGAACACCAGGTTAATCTGGGATGGTACAAAATACATGAGCATCAGGTGAACCAGGTCTTGACCTCAGAGCCCAGCTAGATTTCCCAGAAACAAGTCCTTCATGGTTGTCTTAAAATTTACTCATTTTGTCTGAGGTTTAGTGAATAAATAAGCTTCTCTAATTTTTGGCAACATTTTCTTTGATGTTCTCTATACCTGCTGAATGTAATCTCCTAAATGATGAGATAATGTTATTCTAATGTCTTCAGGAACTGGCACTTCTGTAACAGGAACACTCTGACTGATCTGTGGTGAACAGCAGGTTGGGTTTTTTTCGTTTTTTTTTTAAATATATATATATATTTATATATATAAAGTGCCTATCACCATATTGATAAACATGAGTAGGTAGGTACTGTGAGAAAGCAAATCTTTTCCTTCATCCAATGCCTTTGGTTGACCAAATGCATTAATTGTTTTTGCATTTGTTCACAAGTATCAAGATCTCAGTTACACTTTCCATTCCAGCTGTAGCAGTCAGGGACTGGTACTTCTAAGTTTGTGCATCTGCTTTACTCCTAAAAACACCCTGAAAACCCTCCATGACAAATACTTCAGTGACAATTCTTCCTCTTCCAAGTTCCTGAACCTTGATTTTCAAATACATGGCATCAAATTATGGTTTCCTCATCATAATAAACTGTTGCAAAGAAATTACATGCTTTGCTCCCAAGAATAAAGTTTCAACAACTGTGGAATAAATCTGGGCAAGTGGCTGGTGTAAAGGCAAAGTATCTTTCCAATGGTAGAAAGTACTCATTGCACTTACCTGCCTGAAAAAGTCCTGTGTTGTTATAGCAAAGACATCAAAGCCACAGCTGGACCTTTTAAGCTCAACTGGAATATTGTTTAGTTGCTGGGACGGCTCATCACACTCTTCCTTCAGTCTCTTAATGAACTGCTTTTCGGCATCTCTACTCTCTCCCAGTTTGGGGGAAAATCCACTCTTTGGGGTGATTGGCCTTTGCTTGGGATGTCCTATGAAGGAGAGAAGAAAAGACCATCAGGGTCCCTTTATATGTGTGGACATGACCTTCCTGTGTTTCTAAGGCCCTTGGGACTCAGCCCTATAAAAGAAAAAAAGGTCTGTAGCATTCACACAGATCCGTAATGACTTTCAAAAAAAACAAGAGCACAGTGCAATATGTTTACACAGGGGCCAAAGCTCAAACCTTTGTAACAGTCGTCTCACCTCAGGCTCTGAGCCTGAAGGTCTGCTATGAGCCAGGCAGAGCTCTCCTAAGAATGTCTTACTGAGAACTGAGGTTGTTAGAGGAAGGTTCCCTCTCACCTATGTTAGACCTCTACAAGAACAGAGGTATGCATCTTGATGTGTGATGCTGGACTCCCTTGAATAACAGTGAGAGAAATGGGCATTTCCAGACTGAGATTCATCTTATCCTGTTGTGGATGTGGGAAACAGTAGGATGATGTTTACACTCTACACATGATTTCTTTGGCCACCTCAACCCCAAGCCTGGTGACTTGACAGAGGTGCCAGATGGCCTTTGTAGATTTCCTTTTGCCTCCAAATAGGACAATGTGGGACTGGAGTTGTCCTTCCCTGAATGCAAACATAGCATGGGTTGCTTGCTATTGGGATTCACGACTTCTTTTTCTCAGCAATACTGCAGTCTACCTTGCCAGTCCCCCTTGCTCTCCCCTTTGTAACACTTCTAAAGTTGCAGCACAAAACAGATTTGTACAGAAATGCCACCGGGTGCCATATGATGCTGACTGTTCCACCACTGACTCTGCATGGCTGCTCTCTCTGCACCATCAGTCACACCAGCAGCACTTTAAGGTTTGCCTGCAGAAATGGGCCCTGACCGACTCCGGCTCCTCTGACATGCTCCAAGTTGGCTTGAAACAAGTCTGATCCTGTATAAAGAGTTGAAACCACTAGTGTAGCTTGTCTTCAGGATATCAGCTCAAACACAGTGTCATATTCATGTGAATGGCTCAGGAACTAAAGCTCACTCATGATAAGCCACTTCAGGGAAGTGAGCTTTTATCCTAATTTAAGTTCATATGCTGCTTGAGTCAGCTATTCATTTCTCTGGAGATATTCAGGAGGATGAAGCAAGAAAGGGCAGTGTTCTGGTAGTGTCAGGTTGCTCAGGCCACTGCTTGGACCATCTGTTTTGTCTTTATCTTCTTAGCTTCTGAGAACTCTCTGCAAACATCAGGCTGGGGCAATACCTTTGATTTACTGATCCTTTTTGCTACCCTTAGTGTCTCCTCGGTTGTTGCTTTGCAGCTCATTCCTGAATACTGTCCAGGAATCTCTGGTTCACTTCTTGATCTCCTCCCACTAGTGTCAAGCTTTTAGCCTAGGAGCTAGAGTCAGTAAGAAAAAGGCAGAAAACAGTCAGACACCTTGTTCCCATGTGTTACTAGAAATGGAGGACATTGATCTGTATATAGAGGAAGTGAACATTGCTGTGCTGGCAGCAAGGGTTGGGTACGGAAGAATCTGAAGAAAAAAAAAGAAGGAATAATATCTTGTGGTCATAGTCTTGTAGTACACACTTCCTGCAAAACAACACAGACACAATGTCTCCAACTAGTTGTCTGTGGATACTACCTACCCCTTTCCCCAAAACCAGAAGAATCCTTCCACAGAGATGCATCTAAGAGCATTGTTCCAGAGGTAAGTTTGTTAGATGTGCTTTAGAAATTTTAGATTTTTAAGACCATAGCCTAGGTGTGCAAACAGATCCTTAGGGCAATTTTACTACGTCAGGCAGGGAAGCAGCATAGCTTTTCCAGAACAATACATCAGGAGCATATTCCTACTTTTTTAGATCTCTGACTTGTGTGGAGCCACTGGGAGCATGTCTTCCAATATGGTGGACCGTGTTCTGGCTCCAGGCTAAACTTACAGGGAACTAGCTCCAGAGATGCTCCTTCATGACCCCAAGTATCTCATGCTGCAACTGCAGAGTCACGAGTGCAAAACAGCCTTTGAAACTCTTTGTGCCCATGACTGGCATTTGTAAAGAGGAATACCAGGTTTCCCAATGTGTCAAGACTAACTTTATGATGTTGCGAGTCCTAAATAATACAATACAGGATGAGAGAGAGAGGACTTCCTGTCATTAAGAGTTCAACCAGCACAGCCATTGCCCTCTATCCATTTTCATGTCATTTAAAGCCTGTACACCTTTTTGTTCAGGAATATTTTCTTACAGATTCTTCCATTCATGTAAAGGGGCTCTTAGCTGGGCAGTAGGTATTATCACAAAATAAGAGATTCATAGGAGCAATGGCCACAAATATCTGTCTTTCTAGTATAAAAATCTTGGGTTGTTGAGGCAGCATGGTGATGTTACAACAAAAAGCATAGGAAGAAGTGTAAAGGGAAGCCCTTGAAATCAGTCCAGTTTTAATTAAAACAGAAACCCATCAGGTTGCTTTGTCATATCTTTCTAGCTTTCCTGTTCACTGGAACATTTGAAGCGCACATCTCTGTGTTGTCCTCGTCAGTATTATAAGCCGTCCTTGTAAATGAAATTGTGCTATTCTCCTCCGGGATGAATATGAATTTCTCAGTTCATTTAGGTCTGAAAAGCAGCTTACTAAGCTTATTCTGACATTCATGTCTCTCTTCTGTTGCTCTGCACAGAACAGGGTACGTATTAACGATGCCGGCCCTGATCCTGAATGTCCTTTTTGCTGATGGTGGGACCAGGGGGGAGACCTAGTGCACGCTGAAATAACTGAACCCTTTGATCCACTTCAAAACTTCCAGGTCTTTTTTATCTACCTGTGTTTGAACTGAGGAGACATGACAAGTATATACTCACAATTAACACGGTCCATGAGGAATTAGATGGGGAATGCAATTCATTTGTCTTTTAACTGTCCAATTTTGAACACTTTCATAAGGAAAGTGAGAAAATTACTTCCAGAGGAATGATAACAAGCAGTTTGTAGAGTGACAGATGTCAGAAACAGACAGCACCGTCCTAGAATGGAGTGGATGCAGAGCACCTGCATCTATGTACACCTGTTCCTATACACATATTTCAGGAATGGGATTGCATCAATAGATAAAATTGGTATCACTATGAGACTCTGCATCTCAGAACTCCTTGCAAGTCTGCAGGAGGACTGACCAAAAGTCTAAAGATAAGATTCAAGGCTAAAATAATTTGCATGACAGTCAAAGACCAGCACTGATTTAAAAGAACTGCATGTGAGGAGGCCAGTAACAGAGGGAACACAACTTAGAGACAGCACTCAAAAGTTTTACAGCCTGTTTCATGGCCACATGTAGGTGTGGCAGAGTTACCTGGAGGACACGTGCTCTCCTATCACAAAACGTAAATGTCTCACAAGTTTGTGATTGTGATGGAGGAAAGGCTGTGCTACCACCCCTTAGCTCCAGCTACACTCACTCCTTGCCCTGTTTAATGGCTGCTTTGATTGTTTTTTGAAATTGTTAAATAGGTGAAAACATCGTCTTGTCTTTATTGCTTGGTTATTACTGTTGTCATTTCATAGAATGCTAAAGGCTACTCTCAAAAAATAAAGATTAGGTTTATCTTCCTATTTGATCCTTACAGTGATAAAAATTTTTAGGTTGCCATAATTTCAGACAACCAAGCTTAAGAAATCCTGAATCACTCTGTACAGTGGGAGAGAGGGCACTTACTCAACCTCTCATGACAACGAAGGAACATTTGAGGACTTACGAATTGTATATGCCAAAGATTTCAGCCTTGAAAACCATTAAGTGACCTGTGGAAATGCAGGCCTCCTTAAGACAACAGAAATACGCAGTACAAATATGCCTATGTTTCATTTTGCTTTTCAGTTCTAGTGGAAGCAAATCAGCTGTTCTGTATCATGCTGCTACCACCACAATCGGCTCTGGTGCTTAAACTGGAGTCCCGAAGTTATAAATGCTGGTGAGCTGATGCTCCAGCACTCTCTACAACACATTTTTCTTTGGATCTCTCTTGGTGATCTCACCAGTTGCAAAACAGCCTAAAATTATATGATTCAGAAGACAGTGTTAAGTTCATATTTTTACCTTAATAGCTTAGCGAGGAGAAGAATTCTGAATCCTGTTGGTGCCTGGGAAGATTAAATTTAACCTTCCATTTTCTTGATTTTGTTGGATGGGAAGGAGAAGAAGAGTTTGCGTTTAGTAAACATGAAGAGACTCTCGATGAATGTTACAGGAGCCAAAGAGCTGTTCCACATTTTTTATACTTTACCATCAAATGAAGAAACATGGGTTTCTGCCCCACATCATAATAACAACTCAAGCATCGTATAGCTGTAGAGATGACATTTGAAGTATTCAAGTAGGGTCTGAAAAATGAGGCAACAGAACAGAAGATAAACTGCAAGCACAAAGAAATCATTGGGACCATGCCCACGCATTTCAGAAGCATTTAGATCAGCCAAAGGCCAGCCTTAGAAAAGCCTTTAGGTACCTTATACATCTGTTAATGTACACTTAGGAAACATAAATAGAAATAAATTCTCTTCATTTTAGTAAATAAACAAGCGTATTCTTTAGAAATGCTAAAACCATGTGTTTGTACGCAATATTTAGAGGTAAATTGACAATGCCCCAATAGCACTCTGAAGGTTATTTCTATAGATAATCCCTTTCCCAATCATGCACAGAAATAGTCCAGGAAATGTAGCGCTTCTGCACAACACTAAGAGTAGATCCCAGGCAATATACTATCATTCCAGGTATCTGAGGTGCTTTTATTTCACTATAACTATCTGTTCTCTTGTTATATAAGAAAATTGTAATGATAAAAATAAATGTTCCTGTGACCTTAAACATGTAATAGCAACAATTCTTTGTTTTGAAGGAGAGATGACTTTATGGTTGTAGTTGTTTTGAAGGAGAGATGACTTCATGGTTGTAACAAAGAAAACAAAAGTCTACTCAGCTCATGCATTGGTATGATAAAGCCCACTGTACTCAGAGCCAGCTTAATGAACCTTGTATGCAATCAGTCTTCACTTAATAGCAGGTCTCAGTTTAGTGTGTTCACAAAAAATGCAAAATCAACAAGTTAAAATCTTCCCTGAGGCAGTGGTTTTTGGTTCATCATTACCTGGTGAATGGAGCCTGGTGGTTGTTACCACTGACCTCTTAGGGGATGAGGCAACTGGTCTGTTAGCATCCTGATCTCTCTGTACTTCTTTCTTCACATCTGTTTTAGAAAATAAAAAAACGGTAGAAAGAAGCCCATTTTATAGTTCTGTTTGCAACTGTGCAGAACTATGTCACTAAGATACATACCAGAACGGCGAAATACCAGTTTTTCACCCATACACACCCTGAGCTTTGCACAGAATGATACTTCACAGTACTTTTGTGTTGGATGTCAGCCTGCCACTTCTGCAAGCGTGACTGCGTGCATGTGGCTGAGCTGACATGCACAGCACTAAAGAAGGTCAGAAGGCGGCCTTACATACTGTCTTGGTTCTCCAGCCACCTGCACAGTGACAAATGCCATTAAGGCACAAACAGCTACATAGGTAGCCCATCCTATCTGTTCTGAGCTCTGTGTTCTCTCTCTTTACCTTGCTGTGCATCCTCACCCTGGGCTGGAGGAGAAGCTGAGTAGGACTATGCAAAGCTGACGGAAGTTACCTGCAGGGCCCTGCTCTATCAACTTCTTCCCCAGGTTAGGAAACGGCCTTTTCTGGTGGCCAGCTTTCCCAAGAGGGTCTCACACAGGCAAGAGACAAGCTTCTGCAGAACCAGAAGCAGGCAAGATGTGTCAGGGCTGTAATGGATGTGTTGTGCCAGACAGGAGAGTGGGTCTCTGCCTATGCACTAACTCAGCCAGGGCCAGAGAGGTGCAGCACATTCAATGCACAAAACCAACAACAAGCTGTGCCAGTGCAGGATACAACAGGGCCATATCATTTTCTTGATGTCCACAAGGCTGAACCAACACCTGGTTCATGCTCATCTATGACCCAGGCGTGTTCCAGGCTGTCTGTCCACCCTCCTCTCCTTTCTGTGTTTGTAGCTCTCCAGATTACTCATGACTTTGGCATTTAACCTTTTTTCTGTAGCCACTAATTCTTCCCACCGACAGCATGATGCCCCAGAGCTCTTGGATTATGACCTCCAGAAACTTTGTGCTAGCTTTTCCTCTTCCTTTAGTTTTTCAGTGGGAGGCAACTCAATGTCTGTTATTATTCCTCCCATCGCTGGAGCTCTCTGGTTAGGGACTTGGGATGGTCTGTCAGTTGTCCAGGCTCTGCAGTCACTGACTGTCATTTGTACTAGGGAGACAGAGCTTCATCTGAAAGCCAGAGCGGCCACCCAAGCTCAGCTCACCCCTCCTGCCCTCCCACAACTCTCATCAAAATAGCTGTGGGGACCATGCTGAACGCAGGAACACGAAAGACCAGCCCTGCTTGTTTGCCCATGGTGTGACTGTCGAGCCTCGGGATTTCATGTGGAAAACACCAAGGAGGTAAGAAGAAAGAGCAAGGAAAAGCAAATCTCTGAGACAGTAAGGTATTTTTCTGTTTGCTTTCCTTTTTTATTGTTAGTGTTTGTTTGGGGTTGCATTTTAGTCTGCAGGACTATGTCACAGCCCCTGGACACACAGAAGAAACAGACATTTAAGGGAAACCACTTGCCACAAAGGAAAAACAATGTTTGCCTTATTAACTTGCCCTTCTCTCATGACTAAGTTCACAGGTGGCTTGTAAGAAAACGTCAATGTCCCACAGAATCTGAAGTATCTGAAGCAGGAAAACAAACTCATATTTTCTTGCTGGTGCTTAAAGACAGTGACAGTCCAAAAGCTGTTTTGCTTAATGCGTATGTGATCTGGCTATTTCAATAGTGGAGAAAAGTGGTAATTTTATATGGAGATGATAAGCTTCAGGCACACTTACCGCATGACTAGTTTTCTGCTCTCTCCAAAGGCACAGCTAGTCACAGTTGCAGTATCAGGCTTATTTTTGATGCATCATTCACTCTTCCACTTCTGTCTGCATCAGGACTTGCACATGCACTGAGCTTCATATTTTCTAGCACCACATCTCAGCATCCACTCACAGAGTGCTTCTGCAAAGAACACGTGCACACCCACCAGCCCCGAGTCCAACCATTTGCAGGAGGATAGCACAAGAGAAAGTCTAAGACTGCGGCAAATGAAGAGACGGGACGCAGCTTGATGCAAGCAAATGTCAATTTATTGTACAGAAGCACGAGGTTTTATACACTTTCAGAAGGTGCGCGTTTTAAACAGATTGGTTCTTGAAGCTAAGCATTGCATACTAGGCAATCCCTGATTGGTGGTTAACTACCATCAATTAACCGCAAGGTGTTACCTTTCCTTGGCGCCAACCTTGGCGCCATCCGTCTCCCACTCCCCTGTGCTCTGTAAACATGCCCCATCGTGTTAATTGTTGTCTAGACAAGCTCGAGCACATTCCCCTCAGCTAACTGATTGCCACGCATGGTCCTAGTTTCCAGCCCGCTCCTGCATAAGACCCTCTCTGACTCCCTTCCACCATTCATAGGCAAATTGCACCATCAGTCATCACGGGCTGGTAAAGACCGAACTTTTCTTCATACATTTACTTTGGTCCATCTCCATTTTCTCTGCTGTTTATAAATTTGACATGTTGAGGCTACTGCTCTCATTTGTGATTAATACAGTGAAGTGACTAAGAATATAAATTTCTTGTGTCTGCCACCTACTACACTGTGCTTTACTACAGAGCAGGACATAAAACAAGTTTATGGTACCACTTTATTACTAAGGACCAAGTGAAAGCAACTTGAGATGGGAGCTGTGAGATAAAACCAGAGCTTGTTTTATAAGATATAGTTTATATTCTTACAGACTTGAGCATTACTTTCACCAAACTCCTCTGTAAATTTTGCTATGGCAAATGTCAAACACGGACAACGGTAGGGAAAGTGTGTTTTCCTTTTCCTTTCAGGAGTAACAAGTGGCATATAAATACTTAACTACTTTTGTGTTTGGGACATTTCAATAAGGAACACCTGGGGAACTAGTTCAGCTTCTTAACCTTAAGCACAAAGCAAGGAACAATTCCCCAGAGAGAGCTCAGGCGAAAGAAAACAGAGCAAAGAGGCAAAGCAGCCCAGCGAGCCCCATTGTTCTGCAGAGGGCAAGGCGAGGTTTGCGGAGAGCAGCAAGAGTCACACGCAGGTGCAGGCAGTGGTGCGTGCCAGGGGCGGCTGCATGGGAGACATTGGCTCTGGAAGGTGGGAGATCAGCAAGGCGAAGGTGAAAACAGGCATCTTGACAAGGACAGAAGAGTAGGATTAATAGCAAGAGTGGGAAATGAGGATAGCCACCCTCCTTCAGTTTACAACATCAGGAAAGCTCCTAAGATCTGATAGGGGCAGCAATGCAGCAACGGGGGAAGCAAGGAGGGGCTGCGTAGCAAGGGAAGAGCCAGTGCACCTGCTGGGAAGGGTACGGAGAGAGTGGCACATGGAGATAGCAATTATTCAGCTTCTTTATAAGGAGAAGGGTTCTGGTGGCCTCTCTGTGGCCCTCATTAGCAGGGAGGGATTTAGGAAGCATGCAGCTAGCAAAAGAAAGGACAGTCGGCAAGAGCAAGCCGTTCCTGTTCTGCTAAGATCAGCCACAGGGAAATCTTAGTTTCTTCAAAAGCTTTCAATGAGCAGAAGTGTGCTGTGGCTGTACTAAGGTTTCCAAACATACATGACCTTATGTGTTTAAAACCTGTGTCTCAGCCTGAACTTTCTTGGCTTCAATATACAGCTGCTGAGTCTTTTTGTAACTCTGCTGACTAGGGTATAATCAGTTAGGCTATATCTAACTGATATATGATCAGTTAGAGAAGCTGTTCCAAGTGTCCTGAGGGGAGCAGACCTTAAGAAATGGCTGTACGGTGTCTAATCCTGTGTCCTTTTGCCAATCGTGGCCACCAGCAGGTGCCCGGGGATGCAAGCCTCCAATGACATCTCGTGGTATGCACTCTTGCCAAGAATTTGCAGCTTATGGGCTTCTCCAGAGGGATTTAGATAAATCTTTGTATTTAATAGCTCAACAGGCTTTCTTGTCCATGCTTTTATACAGTGTCCTCTTGAGATCATGTAAATGGTTATCATTCATAGCATCCTATAGCAAGGGTTTCCACCAGTTTAACTACATATTGTATAAAGAGTCACCCTGTTTTGTTCAGTGTGAACTTGCTTCCTGTAAGCTTCATTGGATGAACCCTAATTGTTCCACAGGGAAAGAAACTAAACAGTAAACTTCTTGGGCTATTTACAGGTTTATGTGCCTCTGTCACATACTTGATCTTTTCTGCGCTGAAGAGTCCTGGTCTGCACAGTCTTTCCTCACATGGAAGATACTCCATACCTGTGATCTTTGCTGTTCTTCTATGAGCTTTTCCCCCACTCTGTCTTTATGAGATGAGGCAAATAAAGCTACATATGTAAGAACTGGGTGCAAAATACTTTTAAACAGTTACTCAGTTTTGTTAGCAGCTTCTGCAGTCCCTGACAGTTGCTCCATCCTGAATAGCTTCATATTATTTGTAAAGATTGATACCTGATACCTACTCCTAAGTTGCTTGTGAAGGTGATGAACAGCCTTCTGACCACTTGTCGCTGTTGAGACGGACATGACACACAAAGGATTGTACACAAAACTAAAGGCCAAAAGGCCGTTGATCGTTCGAACAAGCCTTTTTATATATTTCTTAAGAATAGGTGTCTGTACGTGATTGGTTCACTCGCAGACCATCAGTTCATGGTTGGATGGCCTTTTCTCTGCTACATCTTTGATACACTTCTTCTACTTGCCCATCTGGCAGTTCCTTATCTTGTCGGCTCAGCTCCTCTCAGGACTTTCCCAGGCTCTTCAAGGATACACGGGTATCTGTTCAAGGCTAATGTTAAGCTCGCATCCTGACCCCTTGGACCAGCTGAGATTTCCCACAATTCCCTTTTTTCTATTTGTGCTGCAAAAATTGCCCGTGCTGTCCGTTGCAGGGTCCTTTGCAACAGAGACACAAGACATGGCAACATCAATAACACAACTACAATAATGAACAAAATCAACATCCCAGTTTTTATCAGAGACAACAACCACCCTGACAGTCCCCAGTTTTTAAACAAGTTATTTAACCAATCCCATCCATCATCTACTTGTAATTTCTTCACTTCATACCACCATTTTGGTTCCTGAACGCCCAGACTGATGCAAGCCCCTTGTACAACCTGATTATACAATGAATTCCATTCCTTCTCAGTAAGAGGAATGCCCACCAGGCATGTTCGGAATGGGTTCACTGGGCTAATCATGGCAACACACAGTGTAGATTGATTGGTTGCATTGGCAAGGGTGAGCCAGACGTTGGTATCAGGTAGCGCAGGCGGATGATAATAGCCATCACTTCTGTACATCATCCAGAACAGGTTGAATGCAGCGAGCAGGAATCCACCAGGGTCCACCATCTGTGGAGACAGAAGCATTCCCTCTTCCCCAGGTTAATAAATCACATGGAGGTGACCGCTGACCACTCTGTAGGTCCTTCACCCTAACCTTAATGCCAGTGGAGACAGTGGTCAGTTTTCGTAGGGACTCACAGTGGTGAACCATAGGTGGCTCCTGCAAATCCTCTGTTATATTAACAAAATACAGCACATACGTGGCTTTATTTAGCCGCACTTCAGGGGATTCACCAGTCATTCCCTCTTTTTGTTTTTGAAGAAGGTGTTTGAGCATGCCATGTGAATGTTCCACAATGCCCTGCCCAGTGGGAGAATAAGAGACACCAGTGACATGGGTACCCCCCAAAGCTGTAAAAAAGCTTTCACTCGACTGGAAACATAAGCGGGACCATTATCGATCTTAATTTGATGCGGAACACCACATACAGCAAAAGCTCATTGCCAATGTCAAATGACATCCCAAGCTGTTTCCCCTGTGTGTGCAGTAGCTACTATGACTGATGAAAATGTGTCAATAGACACATGCACATATTTTAACCTACCAAATTCTCCAATGTGGGTAACATCAGATTGCCAGATCTGCAAAGCTTGTAGACCTGTTGGGGTTTGTACATAATATGCAGGTACATGTTTGCCCTGACAGTCAGGGCAGGCTGAAACAATAGAACAGGCCTCTGCAGTTGTTAAATGAAACTGACGTTTCGAGGCACGAAAGCCTTGATGTAAAAACCGATGGGATTCAATTGCTTGCAGTTTCACGTTAGGCACTGGTCCCATTGTTACAGCTGAGACTAACTGGTCTGCCCGCTCATTACCAGCTGCCAGAAATCCAGGCAAAGTGGTATGGCTTTTAATATGGAAAACCATATTAATATGGTTGTGATCTTTTCTGAATCATCAGCCATAATAGCTGTAGCACACCAAATAACAAGGCTTTATTCACATCCCCAAGGTTGCCTTATCCAGTTGTTGCACCAACCCTGCTACATATGCTGAGTCAGGAACAACATTCACTGCACAAGTAAATTGTTGGAAGGACAAAGTAACAGCATGACGTTCAACAGTCTGAGGGGAGCCTTCTTGTTGTTCAAGTATGTGTTGCCACTGATGACCATCGTACCAAACAACAGCTGCTTTTCCAGTCTTTCCTGACCCATCTGTAAATACTGTAGGACCTGTCACAGGTTTTTTTGATTTAGTTTTTTCTGGCCAATACAAATCTGACTTCCCAATTTACATAACGGATGAGAGGGAAGATGATATTCAATTTGTCCTGTATAGTTTGTCAGTGCAGCTTGCAATGCTGAACCATTAGCTAGACACCACTCAAAATAGTCCACCTGTACAGGCAATACAATTCTTTCTGGGTCCTTTGCTAACAGCTCTGAGCATCTCATTCTGGTCTTAATGATGATTTGTGCCAATAATTCAAATAGGCCAGGAGCAGCTTTTTTGTTATGACAAGGCAAGAAAGCCCATTCCAATACATGAAGTGGGTCTTCCCAACCAGAGTTCCACTGTACAATCATTGCAAATGGTATCATGTCATCAATTAAAACAAATACCTGTACCGCAACAGTCATCTCAATTCTCCAAACATGCTTTTCCTGTATTGCCCGTTCCACCACCTCGACTGTTTGCTTTGTTTCAGGGGTTAACGACCACAGTGCTGCAATATCAGTGTCCCCTTTTAATAATTCTAAAAGAGGCTTCAGCTGTGATGAAGTCAGGCCCAAATAAAGCCATATCCAATTAATAATTCCTGCTAATTTTTGTACATCATTCAAGGTTTTTACCTCCATCATTAACTGGATCACTTGTGGCTGCACAGTTCGGTCAAGCACCTGCGTGCCTAAGTGAGGCCATGGCCGGTGCGTTGTACCTTCTCTGGCACCACACCAGGGCATACTGCTCCAGTGAAACTCGCGTGTCGGATTCCATTGCTGACAACACTGGAGATGTTGGAGCAGCTAAAAGGATACCATCCATACAATGATAACAGTACCCTGATGAATATTTTTCTCTAATTGGGCAAATGGTGGGTGAATTTTTCATTCCTTGTGGAAGCACTTTCCAGTGATACCTTTGTTTTGGTTCAGCATGATTAATTGATGGAACTGTAAAGCCAAACTTTTCTGTATCATCCACATCTAATGGAATTATAAAAAACCAATCCTTTCGATCCATCACAACAATTGACCGTTGCATGGGGATCATTATGGATGAGGGCAATCCTGGTTGCAGTGCTCCCATTGTTGCCATCACCACATTGATCTGGTGCAAATCATGTAATAATAGCCATTTTCCTGATTTTTTTCTAAATTACAAACACTGGGGTGTTCCATAGGCTATGAGATGGTTCAATGTGACCTGCGGCTAACTGTTCTGCTACCGAATTTCACAGGGCTAGAAGCTTTTCCTGATTGAGGGGCCACTGATTCACCCAGACCAGCTTTTCCGTTAACTATTTCAAAGCCATTGTAGGTCTTTTTATGCCCTGCAACACAGTGACCCCTACTCAAAATCTGTAGTTATTCAACCCCCCCCCTTGTGACAAACATCTCTTTTCCATAAATTCAGAGGGGCTACAGTCACATAAGGTCAAACAGTAGCCTTCTGTCCTTCTGGGTTGGCGATAAGTACCGATTTTGCTGCCACGAGACTTGTTAGCGATTCCCTCCAGGCCCACAACTCCTTGAGTGGTGGACGTTACAGGCCAAGAGGAAGGCCAGTCTCATTGAGAAACAATAGTGACATCTGCACCTGTATCCAATAGTCCAGCTACCTTCAGTGACGTTGGTGATATCTGATCCATAGACAGTGTACACACCATTTGTGGTTGACTGTCAGACAGTGTTTGTGTCCAAAACACTTGTGGTAGTCCAGTGGATCCAAACCCTCCAGTGCCCCGAGTGACCTGTTCAGTCCTAGGAACGCAACTCACAAAAGGTACAAGTTGAGCAACGTGAGTGCCTTTTTCTATCATAACAGGTAGAGTGGGTGTCGAGACCATAGCTTAGATTTGTCCCTCATAGCATCAATGACTCCTACATGTACCATAATTCCTTGTATAGTAGCACTTGATTGTCCAATTAATAATGCACTTAGTCCTTTACCAATAAGTCCCCAAGCATCCAAAGGGACTTTATGTCCCTGTGTGTTGTTATAGTTACTGTGTCAGTGGTGGATACATCCATGCCAGCTGATGCCCTGGTTTTCCCTGATAATTGGCCACAAAGGCCCGTGTTTGAGGATGACTGAGGAATGGATCGTTTGCTGATGTGGCAGGCACTTGTGTCTGCGTGTGCCCCCCTCACACTCTTCTTGATGTTTCCCTGTAGCAAAGGCTGGCCATTTGAGTGAAATTTAGATCGACACTGCTTTGCAAAATGACCATTTTTTCCACATTTATGACATGTAATCACTGCCACTCCTGTCACTCCAGCCATGCCACCCTTTTTACTTTTATTAGAACACACTGCTTTAATGTGCCCACTCTGGCTGCAACTAAAGCGTTTCTGGGTTTTTGTGTTCACAGCAGCCATGGCCAT
This sequence comes from Falco biarmicus, assembly GCF_023638135.1. NCBI lineage: Eukaryota > Metazoa > Chordata > Aves > Falconiformes > Falconidae > Falco > Falco biarmicus. The sequence goes on along the minus strand of NC_079292.1, from coordinate 30,927,105 downwards.
CATTTTATGTTCTACAGATCCCACTTTGGCCCAAGCTTGTATCATGGTTTCCAGGGTGGGGTCCCCTGGCAATGTCTCAATAATTCTTTGGCAACCAGCATTTGCATTGTCTCTCACAAATTGAGTTACTATAATAGTCCTTAAATTCCCATCAAATACTTGTCTTTCCACTGCAGCTCACAACTTTCCAATAAACTGCAAAAAACATTTCTCCAGCTCCCTGTTGAATCGTAGTATACTTGGCTTTAGGTTCAGCTAATTCGGCTGTCCTCATTAAGGCTTCAATATCCACAGCCTTAACCTGTTCTAAAACCAACAGGTGCCACTGTGCCTGATGTTGCGAATTAGAAAACTGTCCTGTTCCTGTTAGCACATCCGAACCATTACCAAAACGTACATCATCTTGCGGAACCTGCAAATTTCAAAGTACTTGGGCATCAGCCTTCTGCGCCCATATAATTTAAAAACAGCACATTGCACTGATTGGAACATTATCTGCTAACATAGCAATATCATAAGGTGCCATTTCTTCCATGGTCAATAGCCTGATTAATTGCATAGGCGCTGGAGAATTCGGACCATTGTGCTACCCATTTCTGCAAATCTTGGATTACCTTCCATGAATACGCTTTGTGTTTGTCCGTTATCCCTTGTGCTGCGTCCCCCTTCACGACAAGAAATGCCATTGTCGCAGAAGGTTCGGCAGCAGGCTCTGACATTGGGGTGTCTATCGCCTCAGATAAATCCCAATTCCCTTCTTGCAAAGCCTGTGCTTTTACCTTCTGCCAAAACGTTAGAGGATTATACGGACTAGCAGTAATATGTGCAGGAGGTAAATCACACGACTGTGGCATCTTTCTACAAGAGGGACCCCCAAAAGCTTTCTCTGATTGTCGTTTCACTTTCTGGCCCTGTTCATTCTTTCACCACCCTTATTCCCCACCGGATTATCCCAGTCATCAGGCCCTTCATCTAGGAGCGGAGGATACTGAGTTTCTCCCTCATCTGAAAGAGAAGATGGTGGTGCCAGTGGCTCTACTGGAATTGAATTCTTGGTGTCAACCGAGGGCACTGGTTCTGCCTCATTTAACAGCTCTGCAGGTGTTTTATAAGTTTTATCACAAGCTGTCAGAAAGCTTCTCGTGTACATCTCACCATCAGAGTCCTCCCAAAGCTTCACCCTCCTTCACGGTTCATGGGTTTTAGGGTGTGCTCCAGAATCTGCAATCTTCTCTCCTTCCTGCACTGCATTCCCCGCTGTCCCCGTAGCGTCCATCCTTGGTGCGTTTCTCCGAGCCCGTTCCTCGGAGGGAGCGGCACGGGGCGTTCAGGACTCTGCGGCATTAGAGGCAGCGGCAGTGCCCTCTGCCTGATCTCGCCGGCTTTAGTCTCTCAGTTTTCCAACGTCGTTAAAAGCGCTGCGGTGTCTTTGCCCCCCCCCGTGTGGCACAGTCAGTTTGTCGCCTCACCCTTTCTAGGTAGAAACACTAAAAGAAGTTACAGTGTCCGTTTCATATCCTTGTTCTTTACTCCATAATAACATTTTTAGCAGTAACCACTCCTGCAACTTAACTCCTCGTTTTGCAAAATTCATCGTCTCTTCCTTACTTAATGAAGAACCCGTACCGATTAGTCCCCAACGGGCCACCTCCCCGGTGGTGACAGGCTCTCCCCGCTACCTCGGGCACCGCCGGCACCGCTCAATCCCGCCGTCTCATATGAACTGTAAGTTACGGCGGCCAAACGTCCTTCCCTTTGTCCCCAGCAGCTCACCGCGTCCAGGTGTCCCTCCCAAAGCCGGCTCCGGCAGCTCTCCCCGCCGCTCCGCTGTGCGGGGCTCCGTCCCCGCGGCGCCGCCCGTGCAGTGCCATTGCTGTGACCACGTCGGGGTCACCAGGTGTCGCTGTTGAGACGGACACGACACACGAAGGCTCGTGCACGACACCAAAAGGCCAAAGGGCCCCCTTCATTGTTCGAACAAGCCTCTTTATATATTTCTTAAGAATAGGTGTCTGTACGTGATTGGTTCACTCACAGACCATCAGTTCATGGTTGGATGGCCTTTTCTCTGCTACATCTTTGATACACTTCTTCTACTTGCCCGTCTGGCAGTTCCTTGTCTTGTCGGCTCAGCTCCTCTCAGGACTTTCCCAGGCTCTTCAAGGATGCACAGGTACATGTTCAAGGCTAACGTTAAGCTCGCATCCCGATCCCTCAAACCAGCCGAGGTTTCCCACACCGGCAGGTGGGGTGCCAGAGAGTGAGCCATGGCGGGGTGCGTGTGTGCCAGATATTGAGCCATTGCAGCCGCTACCAGCAGATGGGGTGCAAGATAGTGAGCCATGGCGAGGGAGGTGGTGTGCCAAACAGCGAGGTATGTCAGCTGGTACCGACTGGTGGAGTGCCAGATAGTGAGCCAAGGTGACGGGGTGCCATATAGTGAGCCATGTCAGCTGGTACCGGCGGGTGGGGTGTGAGATAGTGAGCCATGGCGGCGGGGTGCCAAATAGTAAGCCATGGGGCAGGGGTGTGTGTGTGCCAGATAGTGCGCCATGGGTGTGTGTGCCAGATAGTGCGCCATGGGTGTGTGTGCCAGATAGTGAGCCATGGAGGCGGGCAGGTGTGCCATATAGTGAGCAACAGCAGGGGATGGGTGTGCCAGATAGTGAGCGATAGCAGCTGGTACCGGCAGGTGGGGTGCCAGATAGCGGACCACAGCTGCAGGGGCTCTGTGTGTGTGTGTGTGTGTCACACAGCGAGCCATTAAAGCGAGTACCAGCAGACAGTGACCCATTGCAGGGTGTGTGTGTGCCATATAGTGGCCATATAGTGATCCATGTCAGCCAACACCGCCAGGTGGGGTGCCAGATAGTGAGCCAGGCCGGCAGGGGGTGGGGGTGTCACAGATAGTGCGTCATGGGTGTGTGTGGGAGTGTGTGTGTGCCAGAAACTGAGCCACAGCCAGAGGCAGGGGTGCCAGATAGTAAGCCATGGTGATGGTGTATCGGATAGTGAGCCATGGCAGTGGCGGGAGATATGCTATATATTGAGCCACATGAGCCAGTACCGGTGGGTGAGGTGCCAGATAGTGAGCCATAGTGGCGGCCAGTGGGTGGGCGTGTATGCGTGTGTGTGCCAGATAGTGAGCCATTAAAGCCGGTACCAGCAGATGGGGTGCCAGATATTCAGCCATGGCAGGGGGGAGGGGGCGGGGGCGGGAGGTGTGCCATATAGTGAGTCAATGCATCCAGTACTGGCAGGGCAGCAGGATGCCAGATAGTGAGCCATGAAAGTGGGTTGCCAGATAGTGAGCCAAAGTGGCAGAGGGGGGTGCCAGATAGTGAGGCATGGAGGGGGGTGGTTGTGCCATATAGTGAGCCATGGTGTGGGGTGGGTGTGCCAGATAGTGAGCCGTAGAAGCTGGTACTGGCAGGTGGGGTGCCAGATAGCGAGCTGTACTGGTGGGGGTGGTGGTAGTGCCAGATATTCTGCCATGGGTGTGTGTGGGGGTGGGGGCGTGTGCCAGATAGTAAGCTATGACCGTTGGCAGAGGTGCCAGATAGTGAGCCGTGGTATGGTGCGGGTGTGCCAGATAGTGAGCCAGCGTGGGTTGGGGGTGTGTGTTTGTGCCAGGTAGTGAGCAATGGCAGGGGACGGGTGGCCAGGTAGTGAGCTTAGAGGGATGGAGGCAGTGGGATGATCAGCACTGATAACACGCAGCTGTGGCCTTGCCTCAGCGGCAGCGGGTTGATTGACATGGATGATGTGCAGCTGTAGCTCCTTCCTGCTAAGTGGTTAAATAGCCCTGAGGACTGGGAGAGGGGGTCAGGTGGAGTGGTGTGTTCTGGCCTCTGGGTGCAGGACAAACAGCAGGGAGAGCAGGATGAGCAACAGTAAAAAACCTTGTTGCAGCCTGATAGCCTGTCTGTGCTGTGTCAGTTGGTGCCCTCTGTGAGGCTGAGTTGGGCTCGACTACAACAACTGGTGCCCAGTGTAGCTGAGACAACCGGGAGAACCTGCGACCTGTAACAGACACAGTGAGACATGAGCTGTTGCAACTAATCAGTATGGATGTATTGCGATATTTGTTGTCCATCTTGAATTGCAACTTTTGGTGCCCAACATAGATGGGGGCTAATTGATATGGGTGTGCAGATTTCAGAAGAAGAAAATTTGATGTTAACAATACTTATGGATATATTTGAAAAATAAGCATGAATTATAACAAGATGGCAATTAAAGCTTTGCTAGGATGGTGTAAAGTAAATGATGTGCTAATTTTGCCAAAAAAGTCTCATGTGTTCAGACATGGCAAAACACTGAAAAATTACTTTTTGAGCCTGCCTCAAGGGGAGATAAAACTGCAACAACATCACTAACAACATGGAGATTAGTCTTAGACTTACTAGAACAATTAAAAGTGGGCAAGGAGACAAATTCTATATTTGCAATGCTTACAGATCTATTTAAAAAAGAGGTGTAAAATGGCAATAAGAATTCTGCTAGTGTAGTGTAAAAAGTACGATTTGCTAGTCACAGTGAAAAAAGTTTTCAGTGTTCAAACATGGCAAAGTGTTGGAAAGGTACTTCTTGAAGCTGCCTCGAGGGGGGACGAAATTGCCACAGCCTCGTTAATGATGTGGAGATTGTTCTAGCGAATCTATGATCAATCAGAAGTGGACGTAGAGACAAACCCTGTATTAACAATGCTAATAGACATATTTGAAAATAAAGGCATAAAGTACAATGCGACGGCAATAAGAAGTCTGCTGGGGTGGTGTAAAAGGAATAATTTGCCAGTTACGGTGAAAAATGTTTCCAGCATTCAGATACGGCAAAGCACTGGAATACTTTTTGGGGCTGCCACAAGAAAGGACAAAATTGCTACAGCATCATGGACAACATGGAGATTGGTCTTAGGTTTACTAGAACAATCAGAAGAGGGCAGGGAGACAAAGGCTGAGCTGAAATAGCCACGTCCCTGGTTGCAGAGATGATGCCCAGTAAGGTACCTTTGGCACCATCAGGTTCTCCGTCGCCTGAGTCACGCGGTCAGGGCCGGCAGGAGGAGCAGAGCGGCACTAGGTCAGGCTGGCAGAGTTGGTTCCCTTCGGGGCGGCAGGGAGACCTGGTCATTGTTCCATTGCCTGACAGTCATCCCGAGCCATCTGTGATAGGTTTATTGGAGGAGACCTCGGGTCATGTCCAACAACCAGTCCAAATTACAGCATCGGGACCAGATCCTGCCAAATTCTAGAAAAAGATGCAGGAGCAAGTACTCACAGAAGGGGATATCGATGCCACAACCGCCATGGGGGGCAGGGTGTTAGTCTGCCCAGTACTTCGAGGGGACAGTAATGCTCCCCCTGAGTGGGAACCTTTCAGCTGGAGGGCGGTAAGAGTTAAGAGCAACCTGTATACAGCATGGAGTAGGCTCACCCTATGCTCCATCATTGTTATGTAGTCTTTTCACAGCAGAGAACTGCTCAGATTGCTGTACGATTGCACAAATTATATTGACCCCTATGCAAATGTTACTTTTTGAGTCAAATTGGAGGTGTTTGGCGAATGAGCAATCATTGATGAATTTAGAATACCCTGAGGATGACCCACGTTTTGGGGCAGAGATTCCACAATTGATGGGGGAGGCTCCAGTTAACTCTCCTCAGTTACAAGGTCGTTTACATCTTTTAGTCTTGCAGCAGAGAAAAGAGTTGGCTCCCCAAGCTTTATTGCAGGTCCCAGATCATGGTGCTCCACAACAATCATGGACCACAATAAAATAAGGCCCAAATGAGAGGTACATGTCATTCCTGGATAGGTTGAGAGACGCCTTAGACAAGCAAATACAGAATGGGGCAGCTACGGAAGCATTGTTACTCCAGCTAGCTAAGGACAATGCGAACGAGGATTGTAGGAAGGTTATTGCAGGCTTGGCGAACCACAATCAGACTTTAATAGAATTAATGGATGTATGTGGGAAGGTAGGAACCGCTGCCTTCCAGATGGAGCATCTGGCAAAGACCTTTGCTGATGCAGTCAGGGTCACCCTCCGTTGTTACACACGTGGGCAAGAAGGTCACTTAAAGAAGGACTGTCCAAAGAGATCGAAGCCGGGAGGAGCTGATAGCTCTGTCTTGGTATGCCATCGGTGTAACAGACCAGAGCGTTTTGCAAAACAATGTAAATCTAAATATAACCTCAAGGACAGTTACTTACAGATGGCAACAGAGGGCAGGGGGAAGAGCGTGGGGAGGAACCGCGTGATGATACAAATGAATCCTCCACAACAATTCCAGGCTTATGCAGCCAACTTGCAGCCTGAACTACAGGGAGTGCTGGGTTGGATGTTACCGCAGCAACCGCCATCACAGTAGAGGATGATAAAGTACGTAAGCTCCCACCGAGTGCCGTGGGACCCTTTGGCAATAAATTGAGTCCGCTGTTGCTTGGACGCTTTAGTGTAACTTTACAAGGGCCCTGAAACAGATGATAAACATGGCCTTTTTGATTAAAAACAAAAAGGGGGAATTGTAGGGGAATGAAGACAGTGGGTTGACTGACATTGATAATATGCAGCTGTGGCCTTGTGTAGGGCAAGGAAGACAGTGGGTTGACTAACATCAATAATATGCAACTGTGGCCTTGCTTTGACGATGTGCAGCTGTGATCCTACAGCAAAGTGGTTAAATAGCTCTGAGGAGGGTGGGAAAGGAGGACCCAAATGAAGCAGAGACAAGGAGGAGTGTGGTCTGGCCTCAGGAGGATGGAGAAACAGCATGGGCAGTAGAGTTGGACCAATAGTAAAGCATTTTGCTGCTTGCTATTTTATTTGTGTTGCATTGTTTCCTGACTGCCAGAACTCAAGGTGCAACACCTGGCACCTTCTCTGGTGGAGCTGTGCATGGGTGATGCTGCGGAGTGTTTTGGCTCCGGACAAGTGCAAAAGGGAGCGGTTCCTCATGTCACCCCAGAAAGCAGGTAGCAGAACTCTTGTGGTGTGTTTCATATAGCTACCAGGGCAAAGTGAGAACCACCAAGAGAAGTCCTTCCTGGCACCTTCTCTGGTGGAGCTGTGCATTGGTAGAACTCTGTAGGGGGGAGGGAGATGGATTAGAAGGGAGAGGGAATGGGGAGGGGCAGGGTGGGGCAAAGCTAGAGGAATACAAGAAAAGCTATTGGAGGGGAGGAAAGTAGAAGAGAGGAGACAAGAGGGGAGGGGAGAGTTGTCAGCTGTGGAGTGGAGAGGTGGGGGGATGAGATGGTGGAACAGGAGAGAGTGGGGAAGAGGGCAGGGGTATTAGGACTTCAGTCCTCCTCAGTTAGGGCCTTTGCCGGGTTTGAGGATGTGAACTTACCTCAGTTAGAACCCTTGCCCACTTTTACGGTTATTGCTGAGTTTCAGGACTTAAACTTATTGCAGTTAGGTGCTGGGCTGCATTTAAGGCCTTTGCTGAGTTTTGGAGGTTAAACTCACCTTTGTTAAGAGACTTACCTGGGATTCAGAAATACGAATTTCTCCCCTTAACCACCATAATACTAGTATCTGTTTACTGCCCTACCCTAAGTAACTATAATGCCCTTACCTGAAGTATACTAACCGACCTAACGTTAAGTACCCTAACTTTAGGGGAAGCCTAACCCTAGCTGGAGCCCTAGCCTTAAGCCTAGCCATCCTAGTATTAAACACCGTAACTGCCCTAATAAACTTATTACTAAACACTGTAACTGCCCTAACACTAAAGTAACTTTAATGCCCTTACCCTAAGTATACTAACCGACCTAACGTTAAGTACCTTAACTTTAAGGTAAGCCTAACTCTAACCCTAGCTGGAGCCCTATCATTAAGACTAGCCCTACCCTTAACCTTAGTTACCCTAACCATCCTAATACTAAATACCTTAACTGCCCTAACAATCCTGCTACTAAACACCATAACTGCCCTAACACTAAAGTAACTTTAATGTACTAAACCTACTGAGCCTACACTTATGAGAAGCCTAACGCTTAACCTAACTCTAGCTGAAGACGTACCCATAAACATTCTCCCCCAAACCATCCTAATGCTAAACACTGTAACTGCCCCAACCCTACGTAACTTTGATGACCTAAACCTAAAGTATACTATCTGACCTAGGCAGAGGGAGGAGAGTGGGGAATAGATAGGAGGGGAGGCCTGGTGACGTGTGGAATCAAACTCTACAACTCAAGGAGTTACAAAGCAGGTGTTTGCTGCAGCACTGGGTGCAAGGGGGAGTCACTCCTCCTAGCTTGCAAACTTAATTTTACTCACAATATATAGTTATGCAGTGAAGGCTGTTAGTTCTGCCCAAAGTCTACACCTACGAGCTAATTATTGGTTAGTTGCTTTCTCGCTTCAATTTAAAGGTAGAGTTCATTTTGAATTTACTGGGCACGCTTCCAGAGCAGGGGATCCACCCTCTGCTGCGGGGCAGGGGGCATTTGAGCATCCCTACCACAGTTATTTTACCCTGGTATCCATATCCTTGAGTCTTATCACTTCAGTAGTTTGTTTTCTTTTAGCAGTTAGCACATCCTCGTCAGAAGGCTCCTTACTTACATCCTTGTGGAGCTCACCTACATCTGTACTGACTGTCCCTTCTTGAAGTGCCGAGCGGGTGAGCCCCAGCCCTTCTCTCCAGGCAGTGAGGCTCCTGCCTGCCGGCTGACGGCTCCTGTTACCTGTGCAGCTCCTGCCTGCAGCAGAGCTTTAGGTGTTTCACTGTATTTTCTCACATCAAGTCTCTCCTTTATTTTCCCCTTAGCAAATTCTTTTGCTTAAACAATACCGTTCTTAGTATGGATTCTGGTAAAATATTTCCCATCTTCCAGACTTTGTCTTAGCCTGTGTTTCTTCCATTCTTCATAACTGTTCCCATTATTTTTACACACCCACAGAAAGCATCGTAACATAACACCAATTAATAATCCTAATATAATTATAATGATAACTACAACAAATTGCTGCTTCAGCCACATAAAATGAGGTAGCCAAGAAGTAAGCTTTTCCCAGAGGTCAGAAAATCCAAAGGAAGTATCATCTAGGGAAGTTTGATGTAACTTGTTGCAAGTCTGTTTCAATTAGTTTCCCTTGGTTAACATAGACACAGCAAGTTTGATTAATAACCATACACAATCCTCTTTCATTTGCTGAAAGTATGTTCAGACCCATTTGATTTTGAAGTACTGCATTTCTTAATGAAGAAATTTCTTGTTGGACTCCCTGTACAGTGCCTATGGTGAGTTTTTCCATTTGTTTTATCATAGCAGAAATATTTACTATTGCTTTTTCTAACTCACCCCTAATGAAGGAAGATGCCATCTGGCAAAACCATGGAATCCTGAGTTTTTTTCAGGTCATCAGGGGGTTATTAGTCCCTCATTTAACCAATTTCCATGGGGATCTCAACACACCTGGTGGAGGATGTGAATGATTAAATGTCTTGCCTTGGGGAACCAGGTATCCTACCCCACATTCTCCTTATGATCAGTCAGGTAGTCTTTTCCCAGCCCTGCCATCTCCACATAACCACCATAATCCTTGAGGTAAGCAGCTATAGGTCTGATTAATAAGCATATCTAGATGCACTTTTCTACATTCTGGGGTAGTGCTATATTTTCCTTTTGTATTTCTAGAAACATTAGTTGGTGTTAGAATTGGTGTGTCACATACACTCCAATTCAGAGCAGTATAGTTTAAATTGAACCCTCTCATCTGTGGAGCATTCATATCATTCAGTCTAATTATCGTAGAATTTCCTGATTTCTGTACTTAGTATCAGGGTCCTGCCATACTACCTGGAGATTCATAACAACCAAATCCTTTATGATTAAATGGCCAGCTCCACTTTGCCTGTGATACCATTACACCACATAATGGAAATTCTGTACTACTCTGGGAAATGCTGAACATACCCAGCAATCTGTCAAATTGAAAGCATTTGTTACGTTACGGGTTAGCTGTACAGATTCTGGTCCCAAGAATGAGTTCCTACTGTACAGAACATTGTGAAAATACAAACGATCAACAGTCTTTTTGTTGGATCTGAAGCCGCAGAGGTCTGGTAGGTGTTGATTTCCATTATAACTTAGGGGCAACCTTCGCTCTGATATGATGGATCCAGGATGCTTGCTCCTTAACTCTGACTGCTGTATGGGATGTAGCTGTTTCTGCAAATTTATTATGTAATCAGTTAATACCTCATTACCGATTTGAGTAGATGTCCCCATTTGTACCATATAGGGCCTCCCATACAATATCTCAAAAGGGCTTAGTCCTTCTTTGGCTCTTGGTTTCGTTCTAATACTCAGAAGAGCCAAGGGTAGTGACTGAGGCCAAGGTAATCCAGCTTCTTGTCCCAGTTTTACAATTTGTAATTTGATAAGGTGGTTCATTTTCTCCACCTGACCACTTGCTTGTGGCTTATGTGGGGTGTGCAACTGCCAATTAATTCCCAAGAGTTTACTAACTTGTTGAGTGGTTTTAGCCACAAAATGTGATCCTCAGTCAGAGGATATTAATGCCGGGACTCCAAATCTTGGTATTATTTCTTGTACCAGTGCCTTAGTCATTTCCCTAACATTATTAGTTTGGCAGGGGAATGCCTCTGGCCAACACAAAAAGGTGTCAGTCATAACCAATAAATAACAAAACCCCCTTTTCTTGAGAGTTCCGAAAAATCAATCTGCCATCATTGCCCAGGGTGATTCCCTTTTCCTATTTGTCCTAACATGTTTGAGAGTTGTTCTGCAAACAGACTTCAGATTGTTGGGTTACCTGTCTGATGGTAGTATATAGATTTCAGGCCATGATATACTGGTTTAAATATCTGTATAAGGCTTCTGCTCCCCAATGAGTTTTCGGATGTTCTGCCATAATTAAGGCACATAGCACTGCAGTGGTACTATCATTTTTCCCTGTGGTGTCCTAACCCAACCATCCTTTTCTACCTTTCCACCCATATCTGTAATGAGTTTCTGATCTTTCAGAGTATTTTGGTTCCTTAACTATTTGATCAATATGTATTTTACCATCTGAGATCAAAGAGTACAATTCTGCCATACCTGTTTTTGCTGCCCTTTCGGCTTCGCAGTCAGCCATGGAATTGCCTATATGCTGAGTTGTTGTTCCTTTCTGATGGCCTTTGCAATGCATGATGGCCACTTTCTCTGGCAGTTGGACTGCCTCCAATAACTTGAGAATTTCTCCAGCATGTTTTATGTGTTTTCCTTGGGTAGACAGTAGTCCTTTCTCCAAACTGCCCCATGGGTGTGAACTACGCCAGATGCATATTTGGAAGTCTGTCGAAATATTGATTTTTCTTCCCTTTTGCTAATTTTAAAGCTTGGGTCAGAGCTATGATTTCTGCCTTCTGGGCCGAGGTGTTGGAAGGGAGGGCTTTAGCTTCTATTACCTGATCAGTGGTAGTTACTGTATATCCAGCCTTACGCGTTCCACACTGAATGATGCTATTCCCATCTATATACGACTTATCTTCAGCATCTTCTAGCAGTTCTTTCATATCTGGTCGGCTGGAGTATACTGCTTCAATTGTCTCTAAACAGTTGTGGGATACTGGTTCTCCTTCAGTTCCTCTGAGAAAAGATGTTGGACTGACAATGTTAGTAACCACAATTTGCACATCATCTTGTTCCACCATAACAGCCTGTTACTGAAGGAGTCATTGAGGTGACAGCCAATGGGCCCCTTTGGCTTCCAAGACTACAGATCCAGTGTGTGATACCAACACTGTAATCTTCTGGCCCAACGTAAATTTGCGTGTCTCTTGAATATTGAGTACTACCGCAGCCACTGCTCTTAGACAATTTGGCCATCCTTTGCTTACTTCATCAATCTGCTTAGAGAAGTAAGCTACTGCCCTCTGATCTGGCCCCACGTTTTGGGCCAGAATGCCCAAGGCTATTTCTTGGTTTTTTATGAGAAAATAACCAGAAAGGTTTGGATGGATTGGTATCAGTAACACTGGTGCTCTCATAAGTTCTTGTTTCAGCTTCCGAAAAGCTTCATCAGCCTCCTTATTCCAGACCAAAGTTTTTGAGTCTGATTTTAAGAGCTCATGAAGAGGTCTTACCAGAAGCCCATAATTATAAATCCACAAGCGGCACCAACTTGTCATGCCAAGAAATGTATGAAGTTCTTTAACTGTCTGTGGTCTTGGGGTCTTCTTTCCTTGCAGTTCCTAGAATCCTCTTGCTGGCCATAAGTTTGTATCCAAGGTAAGTTACTTGTTGTTGTGCAACTTGGGCTTTCTGGGGAGAGACTCGATAACCATTTAATCCAAGGAAGTTTAACAAACTTATTGTCTACCCTATGCATAACTCTTTGTTTTCAGTAGGTATTAATATATCACCTACATACTGCAGAATCACTCAAATTCCTGAAGGACACTCTCACCTTTCTAAGTCTTTGGTCAACTGATTTCTAAAAAGGGTCAGACTATTTTTGAAACCTTGTGGTAGCGCAGTCCAGGTGAGTTGTGTTTTTCTTCCAGAGCCCAGTTTTTCCCATTCAAAAGCAAATAACAATTGGTTCTCTGGGCTTAAGGGTATGCAGAAGAATGCAGCCTTTAAATCCAGTATGGTAAACCAGGCCAATTCAGAACCTAACCTACTTAATAAGGTATATGGATTAGCTACCACGCAATAGAAATGTTCTGTTATCTTATCGATGGCTCTTAAATCTTGTACTACTCTATACTTTCCACCTCATTTCTTAACTGGTAGGATAGGGGTAATATATTCAGATTCACATTCTACCAGTAATACATATTTCAGAAATTGTTCAATAATTGGTTGAATCCCTCTTTTATCTTCCAATCTTAAAGGATACTATTTAATTCTAATTGGCTTTGTTCCCTGTTTAGGTTGTTTTATTATGGGTGAAACTAATTTTGCCCATCCTGGTGCTTCAGAAGCCCATACCCCTGGATATACCTGATTTTGGACTTCTTCAGATATGCTAGTACTGGTAGGAGAATTTATAAGGTTTAATCTGAGAACTTCAATCAGTTGTTCATTCCCTACCTTAAATTCCAATTTTCCTTGAGAAAATTTTATCTCTTCTCCCAATTGCTCTAATAAGTCCCTTCCTAATAAGGCCCTAGGTGAATTAGGCATGTACAGAAATTTATGCACCCCCAATTGCTTCTCTAATTTATAACTAAGAGGTTTCAAGAAATACGCCTTTTCACTTTGGCCAGCAGCTCCCCTTACCATTACAAAATCATCATCTACAGGCAGCAATACTTGATTTAAGACTGAAAATGTTGCCCCTGTGTCAACCAAAAACTCTATTTTATGTTGCTGATGCCCTAGCTTTAATACAACCAGCGGGTCCGCTAGGGTAGATTTCCCCGGTTCCCTGTCAGTCCTTCTCGGTATGTGCTAGAGTTCTTCCTTTTCCCTCTGTGCCTTTCAGGGCACTCACTTTTCCAGTGCCCTTGCCATCTACGTATTGCACACTGGTTATTCCCTAAGGGCTTCCACAATCTGCCTCCCCTAGGAGCCCTAGTTTCTTGTAAAGCTGCCACCAGTACCCTCCTATCTTTTATCTTCCTCTTCCCTATTTCTATATACTCTCCATGCTTCATCTAACAAAGCCTTCAAGTTCCCGCTCTCCGTTGATTTCAACTTTTGTAATTTCCTTCGTATATCATTTGCTGACTACCCTATGAACAGAGAAACCAGCTCTTGGATTCCAATTTCTGACCTATGGTCTAATGGGGTGTATTTTCTCATGGTGTCTCTCAATCTATTGAGGAATTTGGATGGAGTTTCTTTTGATCTCTGTCGAATTTCATACAGAGTTGACCAATTAATGGATTTAGGGATTGTGTTCTCCATTCCTCATATGATCCATTCTCTGTAAGCGGTCAGCAGCCTCATGTGGGCACTATGATTAGGAATCCACCCCGGATTTTCTAAAGGGAAGTGATCTTTAATATCTTCTCCTGTGGTTTTTTGAAGATGTTCACTAGTCAAATCTTGAGATACTTTTAGTACCAATTGTTTTTCAGTTTGTCAAATGATCCAGCAATAGCTGAATATCATCCTAATCAGGGTTATGCTGCTTCACAATACATTGAAAATGTCTGCTCACCCCTACCGGATCATCATGGTAGCCTTTGGCCACATTTCTCCAGGATTCAAGATAATGTTAAGAAAATGGGACTTTTATCAAAACTGCTTCTCCGTCTGGGCCTACCGCTTCCCTTAACGGAGCCTGTGCCACTGTCCTATCTTTCCTCAGGTGTGGGAGGATACAAGACTGGCAGACAGGCCTCCAGAGATAGAATCCCTGTCCTCCTCCTGCTTGGGACTTACTGGAGCTCGATAATAATCTGGCAAATCCTCCTCTTGAGGATCTCTTACCTTCTCTAACTTTATACATCTCTGCCCTATACTACATGCTGAGCAGCACCTTTTCAACTTGCCTTTCCCTTCCTTTCTGCACTCACTCTCTAACGCTAACACCATGGGGTCTTGTGGAGGTACTAATCCACACTCTTTCTGGTTTTCAGGGTTGTTTCAGAGAGTAAAAAACATATCTGCACATATGGCTTCCTCCCACTTTCCTTCCCTTCTTAGGAAGAGTATCAGTTGCAAAACAGTGTTATAATTTAAGGTTCCATTTGGGGGCCGCTTTTCTTCATCCTCCAACTTATAGAGGGGCCATCATTGATTGCAAAATTAATGAGAGTTTTCTTATTTACGCTTCCCCCAGACACCCCTGCAATTTCTTTCCGATGGTTTAAAATACAATTTAGAGGGCTTACTTTTGGTACTTCCTTACTCCTTCCCCGTCCCCTCCCCACCCACCCCCCACCCCCCCATCACTAAATCACATTCTTCTGACAAAGTCTAAGCACTGGGAACAATTAGCTCAAATATAAGTGATAAGAAGGTGGACAGGAGGAGTCTGGGCTTTATGCCCGCAAGGTTCTATATACCTGAATCCCAATCTACCTCCCTTATATTAACAAAGTATAATACAACATAGAACATGTAAAAAAAGTATACTTGCACACACTTTCACTTTGTTCATCTCGAGCTGTTCTGTGGATCAGAAATCCACAATCACTTCGTACTCGGTTGTACTTCTCAGTCACACAATCATACAGAAAACAAATGTTGTTAACAACTCCAGATACATGAACTCAAATTATAAACAGTACCAGGCACATACAGCAGATATAGGTAATTACCACCACACTACACACTCCTGCTATTCCAACTAGGAGAGTCCAAGTTACCATTAAGACACACGTACACATGTGTTACCCAGGCAGGATCCCTTTCCAATGGGTTTTACCCCAACTGATTGGGGGCGAGCAATTCAGCTCTCTACCTCACATAGGACATCTCCTCACAACTTACAGGTACCTCTCCCTATTTAACATACCTGGTCTGCTGATGGTTCTTGTCTGCCCCTACAGCGTACGGGTGAGCGAGGGAGTTCCTCTGAAAAATCTCAGGGTCCGCCAAGGATGTCCCCCTCTCAGCCAGTCCTGTGGCCAGGCAGAGAGAGTCCCACCTGGGTCGCCAAATTGATGTGTGGAATCAAACTCTACAACTCGAGGAGAGTTACAAAGCAGGTGTGTTTATTGTGGTGCTGGGTGCAAGGGGGATCGCTCCTCCTAGCTTGCAAACTTAATTTTACTCACAATACATATTTAAACAGTGAAGTCTGTTAGTTCTGCCCAGAGTCCACACCTATGAGCTAATTATTGGTTAGTTGCTTTCGCGCTTCAATTTAAAGGTACAGTTAATTTGAAATTTACTACGCACGCTCCCTGAGCAGGGGATCCACCCTCTTTGGGGGCGGCAGGGGGTGGGGCGGCATTTGAGTAGGAGCTCATGATCTCCCACTCCCACAGTTATTTTACCTGAGTATCCTTGAGCCTTATCACTTCAGTAGTTTGTTTTCTTTTAGCAGTTAGCAGGTCCTCAACAGAGCTTGTGGAGCTCACCTACATCTGCACTGTCACTTCTTGAAGTGCCGAGCGGGTGAGCCCCAGCCCTTCTCTCCAGGCAGTGAGGCTCCTGCCTGCTGGGTGATGGTTCCTATTTTCTGTGCAGCTCCTGCCTGCAGCAGAGTCTTGGGTTTTTCACCATATTTTCTTGCATCACTGGGAAGAGGTGGAGAGGGAAAGGCATGGGAGGAGGAGAGGAGGGCAGAGGGGATACTGTATTATGCCTTGCCTTGTGTTGCCATTAAACGTGTTGCTATTAGCATGTTAAGGGGTGGTTCTTGGTTAACAGGGGTGGTCTTATTTTTGGAGGGTATGTTTTCTTCATGGTCATCCCAACTGAAGAATTATGGGCCAGCATTGAGGTGATAGTGTGCCTGGTAGGTTTGAGTTTATGTGCAGTGGCTATATAATTAAGTTCCATGGGATCTTCTCGCAGCATGATCAATTTCACTGATTATCTCTAAGAGACTGTTAAGACCTCATTTAGCCATTCATACAAGTCTTGATTGATGGGAAAATTGATTGCACTACCTTTGCATGGTTAGGATACCGCAGCCATTGAACGTAGTGTCAGCAGGCAGGCATCATCTTCAATACTTGTTTGGCTGAAGGCTATGTTTTTGGTAAACAGTTGGGCCTTGGGTTTGCCTAGTTCCTTTTACAGATTTTAATCTTTCTCGCAGGCACACCTGAGTTGGATTTACTGGGTCAATTTAAATGTTAGGTTTTGTTCTGACATCAGTCAGGGTCTGTCAATAATGTTTGGATGTAAGCTTTCACCTGAAAGGGAGTAGGTTCCCTAGTTACTCATTTTAGCATTAACTCTTCTATCACTGACAGAGTGGTCTGTTAGGTTATAAGGGAGTCATGTTGTTCTTGGATTTTTCTGTATGGAGCTTTGACACACTCTTTGTTGGTGGCCACTTGAAGGCCCACAGTACCAGTGAGGGGTGGTTGAGTTATCCGCTACGAGAGTTTGTATTCTTTGTTAAAGGAGATGTACCTTCTTTACATTGCTCTTAGTTCATTTCACATGGGTTGGGTTGAGTGTCCTTGAAGAAGAATTAAGGGTGAACTTAGATTCATTTCACAGGCAACCAGCTATCACCAGCTCAGTTGGTAGGGTCAACAGACTTTGTCATTGGAATGATTTTCAGCAACATATTTGGTATGTACAATTGGTGATGGCATTTCTACAGGCCTGAAATAAGCTGAAAGGTGTGAACTTCTCTATTCCTTCTGATGATTGCTGATTTAGATGCCTATGTGATACTTTAAATGTCAACGCTGTGAGCCTTCTCATGGCAAGTAGGAAAAGCGAGCAAAGAAGAATTCATATTAGGAAGATTTACACCGGGAGAAGGCAGATGTGCCACAAAAGATCAGTCAGAGAAGGTACATTCAGTTTCATAGACTTTTAACACCATTTTTGCAGGGCTGTGACTATGAGGAAAAAGAAGGAAGACAGACAGTCAAGATACAATCCATTTTCTTAGAAAAATAGGAAGTAGAATCAGCTTTCAGAAATTCTATTTTAAACAGGTATATTCAGAGAAGGTGCACTTGCAGAAAACAATCTCGCACCACGCACGGCTGTGACTTTCCAATACTAATTACTAGTACTGCTAAAAAACATGTCAGATACTGTGAGATGCCAGAAAAACGATTCTTTTCTGCTGTCTCAGAGAAGACACATTATAATCATTTCACAGTTTTAGACAAGTTACTGGTAGATGGCTCTGCCTCATATATTTTTTGGTATACATTTCAGGACTGCCTCACTCCCAAGTCAAAAGACAGGTGGTGTGATATATTTGTAGGGCTAGATTTAAAAAGTGATGGAAAGGAAGATGAGATTCTATGAGATTTGCAATCCCTGACAGTTTTTAATCATTCATCCTTAAGAGCAGTGGAGAAGAAATCTTAAATAGGCATTTTTCACTTTATTGTAAAGAACTTGGCTGAAACCACTTTACATTACCTTTGAAACAGCTGGACATATGCAGTAGGTGCCTCCCCTGACAGAGCCTGACGTGCTGCAGAAAAACGTCTTCGGAGAGAAGCTTCTTCCTGATAAAGAAATATGACCAACTTTATGCAGCAGCTTAAAAGTATATATTGTAACTTAAATGGCTGTGATATTCCTCTCTTTTGCTAAGACTCTAGAGTGTATGCATTTATATATTCTGGAAAAATAGCAGAGTTATATTACAGCCAACAAGGTGCTATATACGATTCACTGATCTACACAAATTAAATTTTGGTCTGAAATCTTGCCGGCTTTGAAAAATGAAGATCTTAATCTCCAGTGAAGCTCCATTTCTTCATAGTTGTCAAAATGTGCCAGGACATAGTAGGAAGGAATATCCACAGAGAACCACTTTTGATATGTCCCAAACTCCCAATATGTTAAAGCAGGAATAATTCTAACTATGGTTGTGTTAAACTTCTTTTCACCAGTAAGGAACTGAATACAGAAGAATTTGCCACCTCTAAATCTTAAATAAACGGTCTCTTTGCTCCAGCAATGCAGAAAACTTGCCTTATCAACTCTACATCAACAAATATTCCCCCCTCAAAGAAGGAATTACCTTTCGGACATTTCAGTTAGTTAAAATGATTTTGTGCAATGAACACATTATGATCTCAGCAGACTGGAAAATGTAGTTCTCAGTTTTAAGGGCTTGTTAATTAACATGTGCTGTAGGACAATGTGATTTCTCAGGTCAGACAAATGGAGCACTACAGTGTGCTTAAAAAAATAAAATCTAAATCACAGATCAGAATTATTAAATCCTGCTTTATTATCAACTGATAGCCATTGATAGTTATCAATTTATGAGCTAAATCACATTATCTGTAACGGAGGTGTTTTGTCATGTTTTGTCATGCAATGAAAGAATATGGTTAATCTGCTGAATGCTCACATTATGACTGTTGTGAGTTCCTTCACTTTCCTTCATTATTTATGCTAAGTAAGGCTCTGTTTATATGTTCACTGAGCTTGTGTTTTATTTTGCTTTATTTTGGTAAAGATATAATTCTGACTTTTTTCCCCTGTGTGGATTACAAGTATAGATACCTTTCTGTTCATACCGTGTATAGTTAATTACAGCCATACAAAATTAGCACAGGGTTGGCGTGCTCACAGGGGATAAGGCTGCAAGGAATCAGATCTACTGTTTTCCCCTGAGCAGCAGGTCCTGCTTTTTATTTTGCTTATGGATTATTCACATTAATTTATTTACATTTTTTACTTTCCAGTTCTACATGATGGAACATGGTTACTGCAATGACAGCACAATATTTGGGTGCCAAAAGCACAAAAATAAATTGCAGTCCAAAATGTAATGGTTTACACAAAATTTTACTTTAAGGCCCTAGACATATTTATATTTTTCTCATTAAATATGGTCTAAGAGGCACCTGTGGTTCACCTGGAACATTTTACTATGTTGACACTTCAGCTGATGCTGTAAAGCTTCCTCTGCATGTAAAAATATATTGGAAACTTAGTGTAGTAAATAATGAAAAGATATTACCAGCACTGAACAAGGAGACTAATAAGAAAGAGAGCCTTGCAGCCACTAAGTAAGTTAATCCCAATGTAAATGATATGCTTCCTTCATTATAAACCACTTCTCCCTGACTTGACAGAATGTAAACTTTCAAAATAAAAATAAAAAAGATTAAATACAAAGTGAGAAAAATAAATTGCTGGGGTAAGGAGCGATGGCAGAGTGCCACTAAGGCAAGAAATAGTCTGGCTCCTCTCTCATATTAAACCAACAAACCTTTGGTTGAAAGAAAAATGAAAATGAACAAGACTTCTGACGTTTTTTGGATTCTGGATGGCTTGAAAAGAGGTATTTCATTTCAGAAAACTGACAGGTGGGAGGTTCCCTATTTGTCAGCCATTTTACAATCATACTTTTCTCCACACCTAAGACAGCCTCTTTTAAAGCCTGGAGCATGGGGGCAGGGGGGTCTGTTACTTTGTTCTATCTACAGCACTAATTCTTAACATCAGAGGTAGTTATAAATAAAGAGATAGCAGCAAAATTGTACAGCAAGTCATGCCTGCCAAGCCATCATTCATCATAATGACATCATAACCCTGGAATGGAACAAAATTTAAAGCTTTCATTTCTCTTTTTCTCTTTCTCCTGTCATTATCATATAAAAAGAACATTAGACACATCTGTTTCATAGCCCCAACTCTCCCACTGCTTGCAAGGAGAATGAATACCTTTAGGGAAAGAACTATTAAGGAGAAGTAAAAAAAGAAAGGGAGATGAAGTTGCAAGAGGTTATTTGAAATCCAAGCACATTGTTGAATCTGTTGATTGAAAAAGTAAAAGCAGGTGAAAAATTTGCTCAAATTTGATCTCTGGCAGTTATTACTAGCGTACACTCTGAAAGGCTCAGCTGAATGAGTTTTTCCACTGCCACAGGATGGCGTTCATAAGTGATCTTCAATGTCCTATTAACTGTATCTAACTATTTCCACTGAATAGGATATTTTCCTATCTTGTTGTAGAAATGAGATATGATATTCAGCTCCCTCACACCAGTACACAATTGGATGAAGTCAATTAGGATCAACAGATTTATTCTGGTGTAAAATTGAGCAGAAATGACAGCCTGTCCTCTCACCTGAGCTTACCTACCTCTTTCTCGGCAATCTGGCTTTAACTCTGGGGAACTGGTAAATATTATTGAAATGAAAGACAGCCAGTGAACAGGAGTCAATTTTCTCTGGAGCAAGAAAGGTCTGAACAACATGTATTTTTTGCATACAGCTTATCATTTCTGTCTAAGGTTACAGTAAATGCTGCTTACCACAGCGCCCAGTGGTGCAGCATGTTTGTCCAAGATGCTTCCTGGATAGTTTTTGACAGAAGAGTCCAAGAATTCATTGACAGATGAAGACCGAGTAGCAGCAGTAATTCCTCCACCAGGTGACAATCTTTGCTCTTGTAAGAGCCGTGTTCTTGAACCTAGTGTGGGAAAGACACTCCTCAACAAAAATATTCTGAACACCACTTTGCTTCCAGCAAGCAGAAAGGAGTCAGTTATTTGCAGCTAGCATCAGTTGGCTTTTGGCACCGTTTTGGATTCACAAAAGATAAAGTTATAAAGGATATAAACTATGCAGTTCCCCAAAAGCTTTTAAACCTTCTGAGTACTTCACAGATACAGCAAATTTATCCCCCCTGAATAGTAAGGCAAATAAAAGTTATGAAAATGCTAAGAAAACCCCCACCCCTACATTAATGGACTAGGAAGAGGTACTTAACTGTGTGTAAATGAGCTCATTTTGCTACCATTGCTCTGATATACACTACTGTTATGATCTCTAAGCTAATTACAGTTTATGTACTTAGAAATGTTAACCTTCTCAGAGCTCTTAGAATGTGATGGATAGTTGGAGCAGGACAGCTTTTCTTGTTATTTATCTGAATTTCTGTGAAGAGAAATCCAAAGACTTGCACCACTGCTGTATTGCAAGGAATCAAACATGAACATGAGCCAGAAAGCTGAAGACACAACTAACTTCCTTTTTTTTTTTTTCTAAATAGAAAAAAGATCTGCAAACTTGGATTTATCCTGTCTATAAAATGGTATCTAAATATTAAACTAAGCCATAGAAAAATTCTTATAAATATTGGTACATGGCAGTCTGCAGAAATCCAGTCACCAGGAAGGTTTAATTGTGTTGTGTGTCATATCAAAGCACAAGAGGTCACAACCTAAGAAGTCACATATAAAGGTGGTGGATGAAAGGCAGAGAGTGATGCCATCCATATGCCTGTTCATATATTAAATATGGTTAGTTTTTGTAGTATAAGCCTTTATTCAAAAGTTTCAAAAGTCATCAGATGACTTTCAGCATAGCCCTTGTATACTGCTGGTTTGTAGCTGCCAGAAAACCTGCTGTTTATTATAGAGGAGATGGGATTTCAGACTGTTGTTTCAGGCAAACTACTCACTTCAACACTGAGTAAGTATAGAGCCTAACCTTCAGAGGGGCGGAGCTTCACACTGCCAAAACTTCAGTGAGATTTCTGATTTCCACCATCACAAATAATCAGTCTTTGACATAAATGTCCCTTTCTTCATTTGTAAAATACAAATAGCAACACATACTCCACAGGACTGCTGTGAGACATAATTAACAGTTGTAAAGTACTGACTTCCATGGATGGAAGCTGCTAATGCAGTGTTATGAGCTCTGGAATGTATTCTGCTATTAAAAGTTTTTTAAAAGAAGAACTTATCTATTTTCTTCCAGTATTTTTGCTCTATACATGAGCAGAAGATCTTGCACAGCAGTTCATTAAAAAAAGAATTAACAACCTATCATAATCTCACACAACCAATCTTCCCCCTGCTACTATCTTACTTAAAATGTCTATATTAAAGACAACCTTAGGGCAAGTTTTTTAAAATAAATTATTTCACACAGTCCACAAGAAGATATGATCTCTAGAAATAGGATAGTTACATTTATTTAAACACATATAAATGAAACTCTAAATGAATTTAATGGTGCATAGTAAATTTAAGTTACTTTATGAACAGCAGAACTACAAAAATCTAGTACTATTAATGAAGTTTCTGTAACTAGTGACAAGTCACTCACTGAAAGAACTCAGAACTGCTGAGGAATACAAAGTCCTTCAAAGAAACTTCAGATACATACGTATATATCTTCATAAATACCATGATTATATAAAAATATTTTCTCTTTAATCATCCCCTTTTTTCTTCTTTCCTGATAATCTAGTTCAGGTTTGGTGGGTTTCGTTGCCTCTCACGACAAAACTCCTCCATTATTTTAAAGACAAATAAGAAATATTATAGAAAATAAGGCAAAGAAGTCTTCTTTCTCACTTGAAGTAAACATGGAAGCTCTGGAAATGAAAATACGAACTACATAGTTTAAGATTAAATAAGATTCTTCAGAAAGGTCCTCACTGTTGTAGCACTGAGATGCCACAATATGTGTAAAAGCTTTTTTCTTGTCCACTGGGAAATCAGTATTTATTAATTCTTTCAGGATACAAAATTACTTGAAATGATGAAGTGATGAATTTTACACTACCTTTCATTAACATTTTCAGAGATTTTTGCCCTTCCTTCAGCTACTTTTATTTGCAGCCTTCTGAGTCACACCGAAGGTCATGAATTATTGGCTCTGTGTTACTTAGGAAACTGGTTAACCATCCTGTTGCAATGGATCTAACCAAGAGAGCCATAAAACATGGAGGCTCTTGGAGTTAGAGGAGAGAGTTCACATAAATGAGCTTCTTGTTAGTCCATGTTGTAGAATGTCTTCCTGTTGCTTCTTATTTCTTTTTCTCCAGTATTTGAGAGATCATATACTGCTTTCGTCCCTGCTGGTAACCTGCCTTGTCTGGAATAAATTCAAGGGTTATAGTTGAGTTCTCACAATATGTCAAGCTAATCTTAGTTACGCTGCCTCTGACAAGAATAGTCTCCTTTCTTCCTCCACAGGCAACCATAAAACTCTTCTCCCACACCCTTCCCTCCCTGAGACAATTCCATAGCTGCATGATGAGTTTGACCAAGGAATCAATCTGTCAGAAAGTTGTTTGGTGTTGTGTTTTTTTTTTTTTTCTCCTAGGTTGGTTTTTGGATGGAACCATTTCCTGATCCAGAGTAGACATGACTGCACAATCACAGGCATGAGAGCAAGGTGGAAACTAGAAATGCATAGGCAGGAGAGGCAACTTGGGCATGACCACAGCTTGCAGCGGCATGCACTTGGGTTAGCTGGAAGTGATCATGAGGCTCCAGTCTCAGTCATTCAAGTGCTAAAAGGCTTCTCTTAAACACCTTACTAATTATTTGGGTTTACCCTGCAGTAGCGCCAAAAGCATATGGAGTGAAGTTATGAGTTGCACTTCACACACACACTGCTGTCCTGGTTTTCATACACCTCTTCATGCTTTGTGCTGCCTTGGGGAAGAGAATACAGTAAGGTCTCAGTGCCATGCCATTTTCTCATTGCTTAACAGTTTAATTGGCACAAAGCTCTCAACCATAAATACATATCTCACTTGTGGTTCATCTGGAATGACTGGGAAATGCTCAGCCCAAAAACATCCTCAGAAGAGTCAAGAAACTCACTTTCTGCATATTATTGCCTCAGGGCACACAGTGATGTAAAGTACCTGGGTTCCATTAAAGATTGTCCTGGTTTCAGCTGGGACAGAGTGAATTTTCTTCTTAGATTCAGATCCCAGGGAGGAATCAGCACAGGAGACCCATTACAGAGAAGCACAAGGAGGTTTCATAGACAAGTAGTCCCACAGGTTGCATCATTCACAGATTTCAATTCTTGTAACAAGTAAGTAGGAATACTGCACTGATAAAAACAGTAGTAGCATATGCCCAGACACAGACACAGTACCTGCTCCTGCTCTGCTATTCAGGTCCTGAACGCTATCAAAAACTGGAGGTGACTCCAAACCCAGGTATGCCTTTATGAGGAAACTGAGCTCTGTGAATGCCTCATCCAATTCATCTGCAAAAAGGGATATGCATTTCATGGTGGAAAGAAAGGACACGTAATGAAAAAACAAGCTTTCAACAGTACGAAGTTACACAGAAGTCTGACACAGAAATGCATTCTTAACTTATTAAGATCAACTCTTCGGGAGAAAAATCTTCATAAATAGCACATTCAAGAAAATAATCTGAAATTCATCTCGGTTTCTGCACTCACCCAAATATTCTTCTTCTGCAATTTGGATTACTGTTTTATTTAATCCTATATTTAAATTGTAAGCTCCATATGCCCTTGACAATAAGTACAAATACATATTTTATACCCCAATTATATATTTCACCACCACTGTGATGAACCACAAAAATTACCTCAACAAAAGGGCAGACACAGAATGAGCTAGAAAAGGGTTCTTCTCTACCACCTGCTACCCTCGATTCCTAAATATCAAGAACAAACATTTATTTTAATGAAGTATCTACCACCTTCGCATTCCTTGTTTCAGGCTGGGGGACTTGAGCAAGTTACTAAGCAGAAGAGTCCTACATGGAAAAGCTTTGCAGCAGCCTCTTCTTTACAGTGAAATGTTGTCAGACTGAACATTGGCTGTCATTTCAACCCTTCAAAACAGCCTACCCTGCCCAGAGATAATTAGGTCTGTTAGATCAAAAGCACCTCTGAACTCTGGCCAGAAACCCAACAGACAATTAGCACTGATCAGTTTAATACTCTCATAGGAGACAATACTTAACAAGTGTGCTATTGAGTTCAATAGTTGGTTTGCTTTCTAGATGTGTTTAAACACAACTTGGGCATAGCACAGTAATTCAGCCCTGACAGATCTCCAGAGCTTTTGGATTCCTGGGATAAGAATTAATGGGGAAAATCAATTAAGGGATAAAGTGTTGTGCTGAACATCAAACCACTTGTCATCCTTAGTTCAGTATTTGCCAATGGTTTTGTTTGCATAGCAGTTTCAGTCCATCTACAGGTGTGACATTAGAAGTCAGGCGCAGAGTATGAAAGAGATTAATTTACCTGTGTCGACTACTGCATCAAAGTATCCTGGAAAATCTTGACCTATTTTGATGTACATGTCCACTCTGGAGATTGCCTCTTCAATCTCTGGCCTGCTGAATAATCCTTTCCTCCGCAGATGTCCCTCATATTTTTGTTTGTTCATTGGTACTAACAGGATATATCTGGGTTTAAAGTAGGTATTTTTCAAGCTACGCACACCCTTTAAAATTAAGCAGAAAAATGCAATGTTTTGTTCCTGAAACTGAGTGCTTATTGAACTTGTAGCTGAGTCTAGGATAACTGTATTTATCACAGATTACTGTGAAAGCAGTACTGGAAGGGTTTCAGATCTACAGGTCTCAAGATCTAGTATCCAACTTTAAAAAACAGGCAAGTTCAAGGTGAAGTGCTCTAAAGCTACATGTGGAAAGCATTATAAGATTAGTATAGCTTTATTCTAAACATACTTTTGAAAGAATACTTCCAGTTAAACTCCAAAGTGATTTAAAGTATCATGCTTCTTACAACCACCAGTTAATGGCTTTTCCTTCTTTTCCATCCTTTCTATTCCATCAGGACCTAGTTATTCTAATTGTGCATATCACTGACTCACACTACTGTACCAACACACAGCACAACTTATCTGCATCACCACCTTGGCCCTTAGCTTTCTGCTATGAATAAACTGACATTTTTCTCCTCTGCTGGTATATTTTTCTAAGTGAAAGCATGCAGCTTCATCAAGATACAGGCATATTTAATTTGCTGAAGCCGCTTGCAACGTTACCTCCTCCCAAAACTGGGTATAACTACAACTCCACAGCAGAGATATGATGTGCACATTCTTCATCTGTTACACTATAGTCAGCCATCTTAACTTGAACCATTTTTATCAGAAATAAGCTATATTGAAAAGGACTTGTAGTATAGCAGAGTAGGAAACATTTACATGTGCCTTGCATCAACTTTGCTGTAAGGACAGTGGCTCCAATTGGCACTAGCTGACAGCTGAGGACTGCAAACACCTATAATCATTTCAGCTAGATCTGGAAAAGGAGACCTGTCTGCATGCTAGGACTTAAACACAAGGTTTTATTAAATAACGTAGGTAATGGTACAAATTCTGAATTTCTGATAGCTCTCCTTTGCACCAACTCATTCTTTGAAGAATCATTTGTCTCTCCCTCTATCTACATATAAAACAGAATACTGTAACCATGTAGCCCTGCAATATGGTATTGCCATTGCCATAAGATTTGTACTGAGTTTTCAATACCTGAGGAGTGAGGCTTGTCCTGTTTGCTCTGATCTTTTTTCCAAGACTGTAACTTTGTTTTACTTGGTTCAGCTGTGACAGCAATTTCTCTTGTTGACTAGGTGCCTATATGTAATTGTTTTACTTCTGTTTATCTTTGCGTGGTACAACTATAGTTTTATATGGGTAGCAGTAACAAGCAGTTGTTCCAGGTACAATGAGATGTTTGTGACTCAACATATAGTGTTTATAAATACAAGTCTGGCATGATAGCAAAAACTTCAAGCAGAAAAAAATGTACAGGACTACACACATGGGATGATAACAGATGGGGCACAGTCTTGACACTAGACACCTCACAACTATAAACATCTCAATAATGGTCAGTTAAAAACCAAAGGCCTGGAGCTGGACAAAGCAGGTTTTGGGAGCAACAAGAAGAAATAGTATCTAGCATACATAAAGGGCACCATATATAATGAATTCTTGTATCAGAAACTGTGTGGCCAGCAGGACCAGGGGGAAAGCACTGACCTTAGACCTCAAAGGAGCAGTGAAAGGGTGAGCATAATACCAGCAAAACAGATAGAAAGTAAGAAGCATGCATCACAATTTTAACTGTATTATTATTATTATTATAATTGTTAATAACAATAATTTCTCAGTATAGAAGTACTCTAAATGCATTATTATTCTTCCTTTTTCTGTAAAAATTAGATCTAGACTAATGATTACTCTTAAATTAGACAGTTAAGATTTCCATCACACTAACAATAAATTATTTGCTTTACTTTTATGTATATGGTAATATATACAAAAATTATCATTCTGAGTATTTAATGATCACTGTGGGGAAAAAACCCCAACCAACAAACTACCCCAAAACAGGCCAACATCCATTGTAGTATCTGCTGATGAACAAATTATCCAAAGCTAAGTGAGACCACGCACATTATTGCATTGTGGGAAACTTTGTTTTCACTGAGGCATGATACATCTTCTTCGCTGAAGTGGGTAGGAACAGAGAGGGACTAACGTCAAAACTGAGCACTGCTCATAACTTCATCAGTACTTACCCTCACATCCTGAGGTTTTCCCAGAATAACTCTAAAATATAGTCAAATACAAGTAAAATAATGCAAAACCCAGTAACAAGCTGAACACTTAAGAGATTCATTTTTCCAGGTTACACCATTCTAAATATTGAACAGTACTTTGATCCATTCTAAAAATTTCAGGGGGGGATTCTGGGGAAAATCCTATTTGTTTTGGTGAAAACTAAAGGGGAGAATTTTGGGCACAGAAATCTTTTCATCCAGCTGTATGACCACCTACTTTCAGCTAGGCATGTAATTATTCAGAGATTGTAAAACCAGCAGAAAGGAGACCCACATTCCAGCCTAGTAACACCTTCCTCATCTGAAGCTGCACCATGAATGAGTTCTCTTTCTGATCAAGAAATAATGTAACAGATTATTTGTGTGTCCCAGAACTCACCAATAGTCTGGGATGAGCAGGGAGCAGAAAAAACCGAAGAGATACAGAAAGTGTCTGGTGTGCCAAATAAATTTGTTGTACAGCGACAATAGGATGTGACTACCTAATAAGAAATAAAGAGAGTAAAAGGAAAGTAACCTTAAAATAAAGAATGGGAGAATACAGGAGTTGACAGTTTGAAACCAAAGATATATTTGGGAAATAATTAAAAAAAAAGAGTAAAGTTTGAGTTTCCTGAATTTGTATATGACATCAAGAAAGATTGAAGGACTACCTGACTTGAAGACATCCATTCATTTAACATAGCTAAAGCACTTCAATTTCTTCAGTTACAGTGCGGGGTTATAGAAAAGCTGTGACTAATATTGTATTCTACCTCTTTTGACTCCACAGCCTGAATGAGAGGATAACCAGCAACAAGTGCAATAATGGCCTTTGGTAGGAGACAAGGTGTATTTATATTTCTGGAAGCATAATGAGAAATATTAGCCACTCTGCCGCTATACCCTTGGTTGGAACATGCTCTACAGGTATTGGTGGCTACACAAGCAAAGGAAAAGCACTGCAAACGCACTTACTCAAACACCTAACTGCGTGTCAGAATTGCAGCAGCCTCACTAACTGGTAGTGTAGAGTCAGCAAGATTTAACTTTTAAAATTTGTGTCAGTCTCCTTTATCAGTGAAAGATATACTCTAGATTAAAGGGAATGAACAGCTCTAAATTTTCACTCTTGGCCCACAGACCATAATTAAAATTTCTTCTAATAGTGCTAAATCACTTTTGTTATGAGCCTCACAGAAGATAATGGACTTCGATAACTTCTATTCAGATACATAACTCACTATTATTGTTTCTCATCTGCTAGCAGAGTCCACAGTAATGCAAGACTATGCATAATTACTATGTGATCTTGAAACTTCAGTGACAAAGGAGTTTCTCTAGCTGTCTGTTCATGACAACAGCTTTGGTAATACCCAGTAAAAGTTATGGTCACTGCCTATGTTGCTGGGTTAACCTCCTTATGAATAAACATGATGTTCCATTAAGTTCTTTCTCCTAAATTATTCTGTAACACATCTACTTTGTGAAGAACTGACGGCTTCAAAAGGCACCCCATTCCATCATACTTAATCTTCTCCTATTTTTCCTCTCTTGTAAATTTAGGGTCTGCCTGGCAAAGACAACTAACACACTCAAAGCCTATTGCAATCAGTGGAGACTGAGGATCTCCTACTTTTCTTTTTTTATCTCTATTTCTTTTCCCCATCTACCATGGAGTATAGTAATGTCTGTTAACTTGTAGTAATCTCCCAGAGGTATAGCTGAGCCCTACAAACACAGTGAAACCCAGCAACACTCAGGATCCCATTCTGGACACTCTACAGGCTCCCAGTTTTGAGGCTTACATAGATGGAATTTATATTGTAGAAAGGATTTGGAAGGAAAAGTAGCATACTTTTCCTTTTTGTCACCTCAACCCCCAGCTAGTAAATCTTGATCTAAGATAATGAGAAGTACATAATTAGAAAATTAGCTAAAAACTTATTCTTTGGGGATTCCAATAGCTAGGTTTTGACACTTCGTTTGTGACCTAGCTCCTTAACGCAGCATGACTTCTGAGATTCTCCCATCTATGCACATGCACCTTAAAAATCTCAGAGAGGATAAAATAACCCCTCAAAGAGATTGCATCTTTTAATAGTTCTGCCCAAAATACTGCCTCAGGCCTGCATGCATCCTCCATTGCTTCATCAGCAAAGGAGAAACATGGCATTCTTTTAGGGGTGATCAGTAGGTGTGCAGCTCTGCTTTAGTCCCACTATAAGCTGCAGATGGGTGGAAAGCACATGGTTGAAAAGCTGAGGATACTGTAATGGAAAGTACCAGTGATGTGAGGAGATGAGGCCACTGATGATTAAGAAAACAGGCAAGGAAATTTTAAGAAACCAGCAGAAGGATCCTAAATGTGGGTATCTATAAAGGGAGTGGCGTGGTTTACATACAGACAGTGTAGAACTACTTGACGCAGGTAGCGGAGTTAAAAATACAGTTCATCTGACCTCCAGTGACAGTAATGCAGCCCACACAACTAGTGCAAATGTGTCATCAGCAGCTGCAGGCTGGGGCAGAAGGCCATAGGATGTCTCTTGTGTCACTAAGTGGCTATGTCTGGGCAGCTGAAACAAACCTTAGTCAAACCGCATGAATTCCTCTGCAGGACAGTTCTCACAGAATGACTTATAAAAAATGATCAGGCAATAAATAATCCTTACCTCTATTTCTAAGTGAACACAGGTTGCAAGACCCTCTCTGGCAATTGATTCTACAGTGTCTCTTCCGAGTCCATAGTAATAACTGCTGTATTTATATGTTGCTATAAACTTCCCCTGAAATTCAAAACAGCAAGTGTAATGACAAAGAAATATTTTAACGGAAACAACTTCCTTAAAGGAGCATATTCACTCTGGACTTCCTTGCTTTCTCTCCCTACAAAGTTTCTCCCTGCCTAAATCATCAATGATAATGAGGCCAATGGGAGCACAAAATGTGCAGAGAAGAGTACATAGTCAGTCCTGCAGGGTACAGGCTTGTACATTGTTCATGGATAATAAAACACCAGTGTCTTGAAAACAAGCTGCTGACAGGTTACAGCTTTCATTGGTTATTCATTCACACTGTAAAGAAAGCAAGATCTAAAGCAAGGGGTATCTTTCTTTTGACATTACATCAAACCATATGGCCATGCCATATAAAATAGAAGATGCCAAAGAAAAGAGAGGACAGAAACAAATCCGCAAGGAGAATGTATAATTGGCCAAGAAATTTCAAAGTTAAAACCTGACAGCTGAAACTCTGGTTCCCAGTAGCATGTCTAGAGAGATGTAAGCAGATTATATTATTTTAAAATTAAACTACTTGATTACTGAGAGTTATCATTAAAAACCAAATCAGTTGCTTAAGACTGTGTTGGCTCCCCCATTTGTATATGTACAAATAATGAGCTGTGTTGTGGCTTTTCAAGCCAAAGTTTTACTGCAGGCAGCAAAAGGCATCAGAAACAGTAGCTGGAGGCACATTGCCTTCAGAGAGAAACACAATGCCTTTAGGGTGAATTTGCTAAACTTTAAAAGACTGTATTCCCTGCAGGGTTGCTGGAAGATTTTGGGGAAAAATAAAAAAGAAAGAAGATTTAAAAAAAAAAAAAAGAAAAAAAGATGCCAGCTTTTTCAAGAGTTTTTCTTTCCAGTACACACACTCTATATATTTGCATATAGAAATAAATTTCTATATTATACTACTGTTTAAAGTTTTCTACTGATCATTATGCCCATTTAATGGTTTCTATACATTCACACAAAAGAAAAGACAGCACAAATATACAATATATTTGTGGTTTCTGTCTATGAACTACAGCCACATAACTGTGAGTGAATAAGCATGCACACACAGACACAAACAATATTAAAAAAAAATCAGACCTGGACAGAAAAGTTGAGTTCACTCTGGATGTAGGAAATAGGCCTACTAGGTTACCAGTCAGATACTTACTGTGTTCACCATTTTTTCAAATGCTTCTTGAGAAATGAAATAGTAATCAAGTCTGTTTTCTTCACCAAAGTAAGCTGTCCTGGTAGTGTGACAGGGTCTGGAAGATATATGGTATAATCAAGAAATAACCTGTTTTCAATCATAGAAGCAGCTATGGAATAGGAGAGGGGGAAAGGGAAAATACTGCAAATCACTTTATTTTTAAGAAGAAATATGAGAAATATAAAGGGGTGCAAATCATACCACTAATCCTGCATATTTGAAAGATTAACCCATAAATAAAATAAAAAAAATTTAAACGTAACATTACATTTTGGCTATAAATCCCCACCAACCCAGGATAGCCTGAACTGAAGCTGTCACAGCACCCTGTAAGACAGAAATGATGAAACCATTTTTTTTCCAGTTATGTCAGCTTGTGGATGATATAAAGTAGAATCCTAAATACAGAAAAGGAGACTAGGAATTAGGCTGAACTGTGGGGTCAAGGAAGAGATATAAAGACCAATCTTTAAATAGACCCCTAACAGTAAGGGGAGAAACAATCCTGAAACTAGGGAGATAAGTGGGATACGAGGCAGGAAAAGTAATTGCCTGCCACCACTTGGAGAACAGGATAAACCTCAGATACATGAGCTTACTACCAGCATGAAACACTAAAAAACCCAACCCCCAAACAGAACCACAAAACCTCAGCTAAGGCAATGCATGTAGCAATTCTAGACTAAAGTATGCAGTGGCTCGTGTTCTGCTTCAGGAAATCATATTTTTGCTTCTTGTTTCTGCTTTGGTTTTGTTTTTCATTTTTACATATCCTGTAGGATAAGAGGAACAAAAGTACAAGGTAGAGCTTTGGCATTGATTCACACTGACATTTTAACTCTTTGACTTCTGATGCACTGGCCTGGAAAATATGGCAAAATACATACCGCATACTAGTATAACACCTGCCAGGCCATTTTTCATTTATTCAAGGTAGCTGAGTTATAAACCATTAAGAAGTTTAGTCTACAATGCAGAGCTTGACAGAACTTAACTGTCATGGCATTAGATGGTGCCACTTTTTTTATCAGCAAGCTGTGGCAAATGAGAAAAGCGTGCTACACATGGACTCTGTAAAATTTCACTTCAAAGGCTTGATTTTCTTTAAGATACTATGAGTGCATCCGGCTTTAAAGGTCATTCCTTAGCACTAGCCAGATGGTTTGAGGGTCCAATTTAACTTTATTTTTTGAAACACTTTTAAACATTACAACCCTTTTTAATTGCAAGGCCATGTTTACATTCAAACTGCCAGAGTGTCTTGCATGAAATACATTTTTAATGAGTGGAATGTTTGAAATTTAAAAGTGTAAGCCATAAAATTGCTTAAATCTCCACTGAATAATTAAAATACAACTTTGCTTTATGGTTGCAATTTTCTGCTCTGTTAAGATTCTGTCTCTTTCCCTTCCCCCCCCCCCCCCCCCCCCCCGCATAAAACTTCTAGGAAATAAAATACACAGTATAAAAACAATGGTCTTAAAAAAAACACATAGTGCTTGGAAAGTTTCAATTGGCATTCAATTAGCTTGCAATTTCCAATCTTTCAAAACATAGTAGCTGTTTTAAAGGAAGGTAAAAAGTCATTTTTCCAGTCACATAACCTTCACAGATCTTTTCTTAAAATGTCCTTTCAACTTGCCAGTTTAATGATCTAATCCAGCAAGTGGCTATAATCTGTGTACAGAGCAGGCAGAAATACAAATAGGCTCTTTCACCATGGTATATTAAATTAGAGGTGTATTAAATTAAGAGTAGAGGCTACCACTAGACATCACACTGACATGCAGAATATGGTCCTGCGATGCTAAGAACTCTGAGGAGTCATTCTCACATATGCACATATGTGCCCATGGTCCCTTTCTTACAACTCACCACTTCAATACCCAAGAGTGCCCAAATAGAACTGGGGCGTCCTATTGCGGCAGACACTATACATGTGAAACTATGGGCAAAGTCTCGTTTAAAATGAATGGATAAATTAGTGTAATAAAAAAAAGAGACAATAGAGGAGAGATAATATAACAGGAATATAGACCAGTGCCAAATGGCATGTGCTATAGGACCTATGAAAGTCAGGTACTGTGAGGAATGGAATGGGTGGACAAGAACAGCTTGCACCGCCTAGTTCTAGGCACCAGATAGTGGTGATCTAACTTAGCCAGACTTTCCATCTACTGTGCACTGAAAATAGGTAGGTACCTCGTGGAACTGATTCACAAAGGCTGAGTCTCCCTTGGAAAGAGAGAGTTTCCCTCCACTAAATACACAGGCAGCCCAAGGCGGTAAGGATCATAATTCAGGTCTTCCAGATAGGGAGAATTAGTTCTCGCAGCAGGTGGTGAAGTCTGAAAGGTGCCATTTGCTTTGATAACACTACTCACAGGATAATAAACTGGTCCAGCAATTGCACTTGCTTCCTTTCGTAGCTTCTGGATGCAGTCTGCACATGCATGCTAATGTTTTATATGCAGGTACATTACAAAAATTAAGAGAAATGCATACATATCTAAACAGATGCTTAGGTTGAGTGGCATTAGTGAGCATAGATAGAACAGATCAATAAAAGAAGCACTAAACGACACATTTTTGTTTGCTGTTCACCTTTGAAAAGAACATGATAATTTAAATAGCTTTTCTTTTAAGGAAGTATTTGATGACTTCAGGCAATCAAGCCCTGTGAAGAGATAAAATGCACAGCAATGAACATTTATTGGCTGTCTTTAACTTTTAACTTCTTTAAAAACAACAACAACCAGCAGCAATTCTAGCCTTGATCACTTGATGTTCTTTTAAACTTACGGAGTAAACTTACCCGTATCTGAAGAAATTGCTGAACTGTCTGCAGATCTTATGAGTAAGCTCTCTCTTACCACAGGCTAGAGGGCCAACTAATACCAGCATGGGGTAGGGAGCATCAAGACTGGGTAAAGTGCTACAAGAAAGGAAAACAAGCAGCCATTACATTACCTACAAATGAAGTCTTCAGCAACTTTGTATAAGGTTTCTGCAGAGATTTTATCGTTATTTCAACTAATCTCACCTGTCTATCACACTATTCACATTGTTCACAGTGTAGACAAAAATCAGGGGAAGCATGTGCTCAGTTTGATATGCTCTAAACATAAAAATAGCACAAAATACTACACTAAAGACCCCTGGGTCTCTTTTGCAAAAAGAATAATGTTATGTCTACTATAATCTTTTCTGATTTATAGCCTTTTCTGAAGCTCCCTCTGCAGTTACAGTGTTGCTGGGATTTGTTTAAGAGTTTTCCAAGTCTATTGCAAAGATGTTAATATTTTAATGATCAGGATAATAAGCCTACTATGAACCTGGACTCAATCCTACAAACCTTTACAGACTCCTGCATGTAATCTTGCTGACTTCTGTGGCCTTGTCAGATGAAGGTGACAAATTTGTAAAGAACTCTTCAATTCAATACAGTAAGAAAATCTAAAAGTGTTTAAAATCCACTGAACACAAATAACACTACAATAAAAGAATCCTAAGTGTTGCAAAAATACAAAGCCCTCCATTTTCTCCATGCTGAGCAAATGGTTAGATCCTCAGACTTCCACTTCCTGCTGTAAATACTAGAATTACTAGCATTTCTGCACTTTTAAGTGTCCAGCAACTTATTTAGACAGCTAAAAATGGAATGCAACTTTGGATTCTCATTTTTAGATCTCAGCTAGATCTTAAGATTATGCCACTTGAAAATATGTCAGAAATAGTTGAAATAATTTCAAACCCACTTATTTTTACCTAATGAAATAGCTTTAACTAAACTTAATCTATGTGCCTTTAACTTCCATTTAATGTGATTTAAAACAGGTGAACACAAATACTTGAAAACAGAGTATATTTCTTTTACCTTACAAGTAACTAACTCCTTAAGAAGTAATGATAACCAATACAAGCATGGAGGAAAAAGATTTCAAATGGCTTTACTCCTGTTTTACGTTCAGCAAACCAGCTCTATTATCTACCAGACTATATGTATGTAATGGGACTTGATGCTTCAGAAGCGCTAAGATGATAATGCAATTCAGTCTTCTAATTCTCCTGTGGAATACTATCTTCACAGAAGAAATAACAGATACACCTAACAAATTAAGAGACTGGCTGGAGTCTGTACATATGTGCTGTTACTAAACTCTGAAATGAACCCGGTTCAGCATTTCATCCACTAGACCACTTCAAAGCAAGGCAGTAGCTGAACCCTTGGGAGATTTAAGGATTTTTTACTTACTGTTCCAATCGATGACATTTACAAAATATTACACAACATTAGCACAATAAGCTTATTAGAACAATACATTAAAAATACTAGAGAAGGTAAAAATAAATTTTAAAAATCCTTATCTGAATCTGTCAGGTTGTGACATTCCATTCGATACAAGAAATGTCTTTCTCCTCTCTTGATTATTTGAGCTGTTCAGACTCTTTCTCTTTTCTGACATTTGTGGTAAGGAAAAGACCAGTTTAAGACATGACCCCAGGAGGTTATTAATGCCAGTTGTGGATTATTATAAATGAATGCGCATTATTACAAATAAACCATTCCAAATACGGGAATTCCAGGAAACATGTTTAGTGATTAGAGATCCAAAATTTATCAAGACATAGAAGAAAGGTACTTATTCTTGCTCAAGGCCATGCCCTTCATGAATAATGATGTCAAGGCAGGTCTGTGAAGACAGAACCCTTATCTTCAACATAGGTTTAATATATTCATTCTCCATGCACAGAACCTGTTACATGCTTGCAAATTGCAGAATTCCTCTGTAATATTTTCTTTTACAAGGAAGTGTTATATCCAGTAATGATATGGTATACCATTACTTGACATGATCATACTCAGAATTCAAATTCTTTTAAATAAATTTCCATTGCTCAAGTCCCTCACATCCTCAAATTCCTTCAATTTATTATTTCATCAGAAGAACATGGAGAACACTTCCATACTACTGTCCTTCATTACATCACTACTTACTGGTTCTCAAAAGATAAACTAAAGGTTTTGGTTTTCCTACAACTTGTAAGCAGTATCTTGTAAAGAGTTCTTGGCTCATTTAATTTCAACTTTCTTTGTCTTTGGCAGGTACAGTAATACAGTGCTGTGCAAGATTAATAGATTTCAAGGCCAGAAGGGACCACTGTGATCATCTAAGTCAGACTCCCTTCATCACACTGGCTACAGGATTTCCCCGAGTTAGTTCTTCTTTCAAGCTTGATACCTGGGGTTCCATTGGAACATATTTTAATTAAAAATGTTCCAGTTGCAGAGAATTCTTGGTACACTTGGTAAATTGTTCCAATGGTTAATTACTGTCATTATCAAAAATAATCATGCTCTATTTCTTCTCTGAATTAATTTATCAATAGCCAGATACCAAGTCTCATCATGTACTTGCCCAATAGACCGAAGAAGTTTTTATTATGTTATTAAATTTCTACTTCCGATGTAGCAGTTCTAACTACGAACATGCTACCTTTTTAAATATCACATGCATTTCTAGTAGGGGAAATATACACATAATATTGCTCAGTGGTGTGTTACCATGTAATTAAAGATAGAATCATAAGGCACACAGAGAAAGAGAATGGCATAAGCAGTTTAATGCTAATGTTTTCTGACTGCAGAGTATGCAACAGTGTAACTTTTTTGCTTTGTTTTCAGGTTTTATTTTTAAGAGAGATATTAATAAATGAGAATTAATTAGAATCACATCTAAAAAGATAGATGCAAATTAACTGTACCAATCTGGTTCCAATAAGCATTTTATAGTGTCAAGAATGTAACACACCATCATTAGGAAGATTTCATTAATGACTGTGTTGTGTGCTTTCCAGCTGAGCATGGGCAAACATTCAAAGAATCATTAACAATTTTGGTCAGTACCATAAATGCTGATCTGCATGTTTATATATTTGTGTATATGATACCTCTGACAGAAGACAGAATTGTTTCTTTCCAGCAATGAAGATACACATACACAACCCAGTACACAAATATATAAATAGAGCCTATGTCTGCATTGGAAGAAATCCATGACTTTAGGTAAAACTATGGTGCTTTTTATTTTTTTTTTTTTAAGAAATCTCCAACCCTGCAATACAATAAATAAATCTTTGGGTTTTTTTTTTTTTGTTGTTGTTGTTAATAGGCTGTTAAGAGTTCTCAGAGCTATCATCACACTGGGACTGCTCCTGTCTTTCATCAGCAGTCCCAGAAAACATAAGATTCACAATAAAGATATCCTAAAAATAAAAATGTCTGAGTTACTAAATCATGGATCTTAAATCAGGTTAATCAGTTATGAATTAAAATGTCCCAAATGGTGCTAAAACAAGGTGTGGGGCACAGAAGTTGATCTCAGTGCCCATTGTAGCCAATGTAATTATAAACCATGTATATTTCATAGTATCTTTCATCACAGTATGTCAAAGTATTCATCATGGAAATATCATAACACATCTGCAGAGCAGCAAAGTATGGCCTTTTCCATTTTCTAGATGAGAAATGAGACTGAGAGAAGTTACCTGGTATGGCAATGGCAACACTAGAGAAAGAGATTTGCTGCTCCCTTCTGTGCTTTAAGTAGTGGTCAGCATCATCTCTTCCCAAAGGTGGAAGTAGCTGGACTTCCCTAAGTACAAACTTGAAATTTCACCTTACGAATATAAAATGTGTCTCAAAGCCACAAAACAATTTTGTTCACAATGGGATGCCAATAGGGTGAAGAGAAAGAATAAGTAGAATAGGAAGAAAGTATGTTTTACAGCTCTTTTCTGCCTCTAGAGATTTTTAAATTGCCTTTGGGTATTGATAGAAATTTGGCATCTTTCATTTACGGTGTAAACGGCCATCTGTTTCAACAGATTGTTTAAAAAAAATGGAGCTGTGGACAATCTGTCTCAGACTTTAGAGGTGGAACTAACTTCGTTTAATAATCAATTTCGACCAAATAAGATTTGCCTAATTTCCAGACTGCTAACAGAACGTTATAGAACTTCTCTTTCCTAGATTAATTTAGAGGTGGGAGAGGGACAGAAGAATGTCCTTCTAAATATGACAACATATTCTGCTTTGCTTGAGTGCCACCCTCAGAAGTAAATGTGAAGTGGAGGTAAGCTTACCTGTCAAAGATTCTCTGGGGCTGCAGCATGCTATACATAACGTGAGTCATATGATCTTTAGCAGCAACAACTTCTGGAGGAGGATCGTATTTATTCACAGCAGCAACCTGCTTCCACAGTATGGGGGAAAAAGAAAGAAGAGCAGTGATGTAATTTTTTCCAGCTGCAATATGCCTCGCAGATCACTATGAATAACAATGGCTTTATATTTATGAGGGTCAGTCTTTGTGTTTGACTTGTCTGTGGGTACTCTACTACCTAAATCTTTTCAGGAGATTTAAGCACAATGTGATAAATGGATGGAAGGCAGCCATATGTAGCTCACCATCTTTAATATAATCAACCTTCTACTGGAAAGAAAACAGGATGCCACACAAGACACAAAGTAATTCTGCTTAGGTTTTAATTATCCATTAGTTTGCACCCTCTAAGTGCTTGTGGAAGATGCTGAACTAAAATCCTTAGGGACTGAAACCATTAATTTTTTTGTCAGAAGAGGAACAGAGTGGGCATTAACCAAGTAAGCAAACTGCCATTTTCACTTGACAATGCATTTCTGCCTTTTCTGCAAGGAGGATTGCTCAAACTCCAAGAATTTGTTTCCTCCATCCATTCTGTTGAAAGCTCTATTGAGGATACTGATGGCTAATGAGTTGTATATATTTTGGTATTATTAATGCTATCCACTCAGAAACAGGTTAAGAACTACTGAGTCATTTCATGTAAACCATCAAACATCAGCTAGCCGACACTGCTGCAAAATCCTGCTGTAACTTTTTATGACAGCCATGCCTGTATGAGCAAGCAGTATGGTGCAATAGGAGTGGATCTTAAAAACAAACCAAAAACCCTCAGGGCCCAATGTTCACACTGTTTGGGGGGAACTAGGGGAAGGGAGTTCATTTCACTCCAGCTCTTGTTTGGTCCTTTGGTCTGAATTAGGGGCTAGGAGCACATTAGGTGCATCCTGGTGCATGTCATCTGGTTAAGGTGTCCTAAAGAAGTCTAGTTCATCTATCACAAGATTATTCCACAATAAGAATCAAGCACAGCAAGTAGGTAACTAGCAGTTTCATTTCAAAACTACACTTCTGATCTAAACTACATTTCTGTATGTCCATTTTGTATGTCAGCGAGACAGGAGAGCTGGTGCCTCCAAATTCAGTTTGACAAGTGAATTTATGAGGCTAGAGTAGACATTCTAAAATAACCTGAGGAGAGGATTTTCTGAAATAACTTTAGTCATCCAAAAGTTAAGTGCTAGTCTAAACCAGTCACCCAGGCTTACTTTTACAGTCCATAGAGAAGGAAAAAATTCTTTAATATATTCAGAATTTTAGTGAAGGAAAACAGATTCCCGTATAAAACAAAGAGTAAGATCAATATCTCAGGTAGGTGGGGTAAATGACACTCTGGTATCATCCCTTCTTTGTGTTCATGATAAAGAGCACCTGGCACTAAACAAGAACCCTAGTATTTATGCAGCTAAAGCTGGGAGTGACGAATTTCCTATAAACATAACTTTTAAAGAATAATTCCCTGAAATCCAGCCACAATTGGCAGCTGTTAATCCTAACAGTTCTAGCATGACTTGGTCCCAAATACTACATGCAGCAACCAAATTACAGTAGAAGTGGTACAAGGGGTAAAGGCTTTATTACAACAGAAAGTTACTCTAAGCAGTCTGCGCAGGGTTTTTTTGGAGGAGAAGATTTTACAGTGAAAGCTGCATGAAGTAGAACAGGAAACAAGCACCATTATAACTTTCAGAGTTCACTTTGCTGTACATGTTACTAAAAAAAAATAATCCAACAACAGTATTTTAGAAGTGTCACAGTGGTATCAATTCAGGTATTTCATGAATGTAGTTGCCTGTTTGGATTCACTAGCTGAGTAACAATGGCTGCTAAGTAAATTTCTTCACTGAACAAAGCTTTTAGGTAAGCTTTGTATTTTTACATACCACAACAGCTCCAGAAATTCTGTAGATATGTATCTAGATTTAAAAGCAAAAGTGTCTGAATTTTTAGCCTATCCTGGGGGCTGAAACATAGGAGATTTGTCACACCCAAATGACTACAAAGCTACATTTGCATGCAGTTTTTTAGAATCTTCACTTAGGAAAAATTCCAGAATGCTCTGATGTTTACATACCTTTTCTTCCACTGAAATCTTCTTGAGATCCAGTTCTGTTAGTTGAAGCAACATGAAAATCACCAGGAGCCAATAATCTGTTTGCTCCTGAAGGACAAAGTTTCCATTTTGGCATAAAGTACTTAACTTCATCAATCTAATATTTAATTTCAATTGGCTGAAATGAAATTGGCCTTAACGCATTGCAACATAAGAAGCTTTTTACCTTGACAGATGTCAATACACACTGTACAAATTCATCCCCCCACAAGCTTAGCTTCTGCAGCAAAACCTAATAGTTATTCAAAAGTCTGGAGGTACATTGCTCAAAAGGTCAAGATGGGACTTCAAAAATCACCACCCCACCCACTAGAACACCAAGAAAGATTGTTGGATAACTAAAAGCATTATCTATACCTAATCTGGAATTATGTAATAAACTATGGTTCATACGTCTAACAGTAGTACTATAGGAACTTTAAAAGAGAATTTGCATTACAAAATCTTCATCATGTAGGCTTTCAAGTCTGAGACAATAAAAAAGAATAATTAAAAATCAAACTCAAAAGCTGACACTGACAAGTTCATGAAGCTTCTTAGTTCTAAAAACAGTAAGGTCCTGTTAAAACAACAGACAGCTGTCTTAAGATGAATGTTGCATTTGTAAGTTATTAAAACAGTAATTGAAAGGAATATGATGAGACTTTGCTTAGGGAAAGGACTTCTAAACAGAGAAAGCCTTTCAGATTATCAAGGACCAGGGGCAGCTTATTTCGGGCATTTTTTCATGCTAATTTCATTGTGTGCCATGACCGACCATTCTCACAAAAGCCAATATAAAACTGACAATTAGAGGAAGACCTTGTTAAATGCTTCACGTTTTTCTTCTTTCTGACATTGGAAATCACTATAAAATTCACCCAAAATTTAGAAATCAAAAGAGTCAGGATAGAATCTTCTTTGATCACTCAGGACAAATTACAAATGCAGAGCCAAAGTCAGAATTTCTGGTATTTTGGAAATGTCATTGTTGTTGATAAAATGTATGCTTAATTAATTAATTGAGGACTATTATGGGAGCCACACATAAGAACTGAGTAAATCCTAACAAAGAAAAGAAGATACAGATTCCAGAGAGACATGATTTTGAAAGAGGTACTATTAAGTTCCTTTGAGATTTTCCCAGGAACAATTGAAAACAGACTTTTAAAGCAAACAACAAGGGGATCTTTTCCCAAACAAAAATCATGGCATACTGTGAGTAAAGACATATAAATGGATTTGCAAATGGAATTAATAAAATTCATATTCATGGATTTGCTATGTGGATATTAAACATCGTGATTCAAAGTTCCCTGACAAAGGTGGGTAACAACGCCAGGGAAACCATTACCCATTATTTCTTGTACCAATTCCCTGAAATGATCTGGCCATTCTCAGAGATAGAAACTGAGGTTAATGGATTCTGGCGCGATCCAAAACAGCAGTTCAATGTTCTTAGTTCTGTCTTCCTCTTCAGTTCTTTCTTACCTGTATGGGATTTTTTAAAAGATTTAAAACTCTGAGGAGATGCAGATCATCAATACGTTCCAGTTCACGCAGCTCAGCAATCTAATTAGTGATAGAAACAGAGCATAAATCAGTAGCAACAGAATCCATGATAACTATGGGGGAAAAAAAGTATTTTAATCCCTGCTTTTAAACTCCGGACATAAAAAATTTCATTATACTCACAAAATGGGTATACATGTTAACTGCATTCAATAAGGCACTTCTACTCACAAAAGGCAGAGAACTTGGATGTAAGCTGGAGAAGCAGTATAATGCAGACAGCAATTTCAAACCACCTGCATTTTTCCAGTTCTTTCAAATGTCAAGCCCTAACACATTTAGCTTTTATGTGGCTGATGTACTTAAGTGAGGCAATTCTGCAGTTATATTTGTGCTTCAGTTGACTAGCAAAAAAAATTCCTTCTAAGAAGAGTTTCTTTTCACTGGAGCTCAAGTTCATCATACCTAACTTGCAGCACTTGACTGAAAAGCATCAGCATAGTTGTCCTTGGCTATGTCCAGAGGGCGAGGCATTCCATTTAAGGTCTCATCTATCCACAACGAAAGCCTGGGCTGGCTGCACTCAGTCACTTCAGATACACATTAGAAGTTACAAGGGATTAATTAAAGTTTGTGTGCCCAAAACAAAGTCACACAGAGGCACTCGTGCTAGACCCTGAGTGAACAGTTGTAAGGCTCTCAATTAAAACAAAATGGGTCAGATGGCATTCAGTCGCCTCATTTTAGCCATCTGTTAAGTTAGCTCAAGTCAGTTGCTTGATCTCACTTTATAATCACTGGAAAGAGGCAGTTCCAAAGGTCATCAGATCCAAGGTAGGCTAGGATGAGTTGCTTTGCAAGGATACCTGCTTGGTTCTACTCCACTGCTGAAAGACTGAACCTAGAAGACTTCAGATTCTACCCCTAACTCATACTCAGCTTACGTAGTGTCCAAAAACATAAACCTCAACCATGGCCAATATTCATTTTAAGATAAGAAGCCCACCGTGGAACAGTTTTGACTTAGTTAGATGTCATTTGGGTAGATTTCCTAAATAAATCATAGAGTGCCAACTGTCAACATTCAAAAATCATTGAACATGTATATGAGATACATGGTTTGCAGGTAAACCTATCGTGCCCGTTTTTGAAAAATCAAACATTTAAGATCATTCTGGGTGGTACTGAACTAAAGTAACTCAGATCTTTCTGTGTTAATTAATTAAAATTCTCTTCAAATTATTCTTCAGAAGGAAATGTTAAAAAAATGGTGGCTCACTAAACAGTTTCAATAACATAATTATAAGAGGCAAATTTTGATGAGGTAAAATTAATAGCTTTTGCATGCTGTAAAGAACAGTGAAAACTATATGAGGCAATGGAAGTGGTGTTATTACTGTTAATAGCAACCATACTATTAGATAGTT
Organism: Falco biarmicus; assembly: GCF_023638135.1. Taxonomy (NCBI): domain Eukaryota; kingdom Metazoa; phylum Chordata; class Aves; order Falconiformes; family Falconidae; genus Falco; species Falco biarmicus. The sequence continues at coordinate 30,882,934 of NC_079292.1, read as the reverse complement.
TCCTGTCTTGTGCAATTGATATACCTTTAAATGTCAACGTGAACACAGTGTGAGAAAAAGAATTCATACTGTCTTGAATTAAATCCTGTAATTGTATCTTGCATGTGGGGAAAAAAGACAGAAAATGTTCGATTCCTGGTTTATATTTTCATTTCTTATTTTCTTAGATTTTTTTTTCCACATGCAAATCAGACTTTGGTGGCAAAATGATTCATGAGTCGATGGCCTTTCCAGTTAAGGATGCTGGAAGATCAATATCAAAAGTATTACGTATATATGGCTTGGGTTTCAATATTCAAATACAAACGAGCTGGATCATATCATTGTACTTCCTGCTGCATAACAAAATTCACTTTTATAATAGAGTACATGCAGTTCTGCCTTACAGGAAGTACCCAGCTGACAGCTCAGAAGAATCTGTGGTCGCAAAATTGGGCTGAGAGATACTAGCAAACCCTCTTGAGCCCTGGCAGTAGAAAAGCTGTGATGTAAGTAAAGATCCTCAAGAATAATCAAGCTGAAAAAGCTGCATACTCATCCCTATCTTATCCTCTTTAGGGAGCACTGTTAGTTCTTTATGTGTGTGAGCACTAAGAACTACAGAAGTGATACCTACATAAAGATAAACCCATTTAGAGACATTAAATAAGGCCTGAGGAGTACACTATCATTCAGTGTGTGAAACAGGATTGGAGTGAAATATCAAAGGAAAAAATGTCATCTTTTCTAATATTGATTTCTTACAGTGTTCTAAGAGGTTTTTGACTAAGCCCTAAAGGGATTGAATTTTAGAAAAAAAAAATATTTTCTAAGAGTTTCTGAAATTCTTATAAAAGGCTGAGATCGATATTAAGTATGCTACCTGGTTATCCTCTAGGTTGATCATCTCTAGTAGATCATGTTCCTCCAAGCCTTCTAGACTACTTATTTTATTGCTAGATAGGTCCAGCTTCTGTAGAGTTTTCAAGCTATCCAAGCCAGTTATTTTCTCAATCCGGTTAGAGCTCTAAGAAGAAATGAAAGCATATAAACCTTTGATAAAGTTCTACAGATGGAAAACAACATTCCTGAGGAAGAACAGTGTTCACTTTATTATTGAGAATTCTATTACAAATAGGCCTTTTATGCATTAGTGCCTTCTTCATCTTGAGATGACATATTACAGCTTTCCATAATGCTTCAGGAAAAAAGAATCAACTAACTTCTGACTCACCTTGAACAGGAGCAAGAGACAAAAGCAGTAAAAAGAGCTCTAGCATTCTTCTAAGCTGATAATGGCTAAAGGATACACTTGTCACTATCAAACTCAAAATTTAGAAAATAGATATGCACATAAAATTATAGAATATATATACATAAATACATAGAATTTACCTCTGTAATCATGGTTATATTTACACTCATGATTACAGAATAAATAATGAAAATATTAAGGTAGAGCAATACAGTACTGCCTTCTTTGGACTACTGGCAGTCTATAAAAATATCTCCAGGATACACAAGTTCACCTTAATGCTTACTAAGTGAAGGCAGACTTTATTTACTGTCAGTGACAGCATGCACAGAAATGTTAGAAAAACCCTCAAACCCAAACCCACCTTACTGTAAGTAAGACAAGAAATGACCCAAGTTTTTGAGAACTCATAACCAGCTATAATTGTTTTACATTCCTTCCAAACAAGGTATAACATTGAAGACCTACATTTAACGCTGGATACCAGGTGGCTTAATTTCTCAGTGCCTCACAAATCATATACTCGTTTCTGCTGTGAACTCCAAATAGGTATAACATGTTAGGTTCTGTACTCATCTTTGTTCCAGTGGCCACATGTACCCAGATGGCCTCTCAACATGATTCTTTCTATATAACCTTGCAAATTATATTTTTCCATCAGCATCACCTTGTGCTGAAAGCTTTGAAACTTCGTATTCTATTAATAAATACTTAGGAACTATTGAAATAAATAAGCCAGCTGACTCTAATGTTAATCCAGTTGTCTGTCCTTGACATTTTTCCTGACTTTTAAATGTTTAATTAGGTTATTAATAGCATGGAGGCTCCCTCTTCTCTTCCTGTTCTTCGTTAGACCTCTGTTTAATAGGATACAGCTCAGAGCTCTAGTTGCAAAATGCTGTGCAAGAGGTGCACATAAAATTCTTTGAACAAAAGGGATTTGTGCAGACATCCTTTTTGCAAAGCATAAAATTCCTAAGAATCCAGTTCATTAGAGCTGTACTTAATTTTTGCAAACATAAGCAGAATAAAGGCTTTTTGGTATAACTAGGCAGTATTTACAGTTTTTGCAGCCTTTCATACAAACCTGAGACCTTACTAGTCTTTCAACCTAAAAAGCTCAAGGGAAAATGGAAAATGAATGAATCAATGGGAAGAGAGGGGATGACTGGTCCCATGAATAAAGAACTGCATTTTATTCTAATTAGTAAAAGAAAAAGCTATGCTAAAATCTGTCTATTTACATAATTTCCACATGACTATCTACTCTGCTAATTAAAAAAGACAGGAAGTTGTATAAATAATCATATCAGCATGTAAGAACCAAAAATGAAGAACACATTCACATTAATAAGGCTTAGCTGTTAACACAACCTCCAAAACATTTTACTGAGCAGATAACCATTACTAACAGAATTATTATTAGGCCTTTAACAGATGAGGAAATCAGTGCACACAATGGTTGAGTGACTTACTGTAGTTTTCCCTGAAGAAAGTATTTAGAGAAAAGATCTTCCTGTCAACTTAGATTGTCACACTCCTACAGCTTATCTTAGAACTTTTAGACATGATTTTGCCAATCTGAGTTAATCTTATCCACTAAACATGAGACAAATTTCAGTTTTATTGCCACTAAGGGCATAACTGAAGGCTACCGAAAGTATTATATAGCTCAAATAGAAGTATATTAAAAATGTTACTGAATACTGTTTGAATAAATTATTCAAAACATACTACTATCATGTTTTAAATGTGAATACCTTTTCTGACTATCAAAGCAGTAGTAAGTACAAAGGCCAATCAGGCCTTGATGGGTACAGATCTTACTCTTTTCCATATCAATTACTACAGAACAGAAGAAAAATCTTTACAATTTTAGAAGAATTGGAAAAGAATATTTCTATTCCTCATAAGGGATTTATTCACTTTACCTAACATATTTATGTAGGCGCTCAAAACTACTGTAGCAAATATGGGCATATTTCTATGTGCAGTTTTTTTGTACTTATTTTTAAAATAGCACTAAATATATTTAAAATTATTATTATTAAGTAAAATCTATTAAGAAGTAGCCTGTTGTATTTTATAGCAACAGAATTGCATTAAAACCAGGTTTTGCTTGTGTTTCTGTGCAGCCTCTGTGTTGATGGCTCTTCCCATTCAGTATCTCTAAATGATTTAGAAGAAAGCATTGGTATTAAGGAAATTTTACAAACATGGTGCCAAGGAACACTGAGATAAATGCCTTCCTAAGGCCTGTAAAAGATCAAGATCCATGCAAACAAGTGCAGGCGTTGACAGAGAGATGTCTATATTTGGGCTAGTTATCCTTGGCTATCTTCATAACCAACAGAGAGAAACAAGCACTTCCAAGGCATGATGCATCTTGTGTTAATGTAGATGTCAGCAGCTGGATCAGAATAATGAAGTATTTTAAGTGTCTATTTCTCTCCACTGACTTTTGAGGCAGCAGAGAACAACTAGCTCAGCTGCAGTTGTCTTCACAAATCTGAAGTCAGGTAAGCTAAATCCCACTAAAGCATCTAGAAATATAACCTAGAAGTGTTGTATTTAAACAAAGATACCCTAGATATCTTGATGCAAGCTGACAATATAAAGCTTCCAATCTCATTACAAGATGTTTTAAAAAATTTAACAATGATCTTTTAATAATATATCAGATTTGCATACTAAACTTGACTTATTTTCTTTAAAAAATGCAGGCTTCTCAGTCCTCATCCTTCCCTCTCCTGTCCTAGCTCACTGCTATCATGAACACAATTTTATGAGGAAATATACTTTAAAAAAAGAATAACCAGTTTCTATTGTGTGGGACTTGTACAATAAGTAACTTCTTACACATCACCTAAGCAACAAAAGCTACTCAGAGCAAATGGAAAATCTTTGGAGAAATCCAAAACCCAGCTGGACAAGGCCCTGAGCAGCCTCCACTGAGGATGGCTCTGCTTTGAGCAGGAAGCTGGATCAGGTGACCTTCAGAGCTCCCTTTTAAGTTATTTTATGATCCTGAATTAATAAAAAAGTGTGTCCAGTATTACAAATATCTCTGAAAAAATTGTCATGTAATTACCTTCACTTTTATTCGGGCATTAATATATTGATGAAAGACAGACAGGAAACCTACTGGAATTACTTCTTTCTTACCAGATTGAGTATTCTGATAGGTAAATTCTCAAGGCCACTGACTGCAGTGAGTCTGTTGTGCGACAAACTAAGATGAGTCAGACTGTGACACTTCTCCAGTCCTCTTATCTCCTCTATATTATTAACTATACAGAGGTTTTTGCATTTAAGGAAAATAACTGAACACAAAACTGTAGCAAACATTAGTTGCTAAATTAACCAAAAAAGCTGAAATTTTATGGTAAGGGGAGCTGGACATCAAATGCTTCATGCTATAAAGAGTGTGAAATCCCAGCCGCTCACATCCATTCCTATTCTGGAACTTACTGCCTCCTTGTTTGACTGACACAACATTTTGTGGGGCAGGAGGACAAGTGACACTGTTCCAGCTAGAAATATCCTCCCCTTCATTTTGGAAGGGTTTTAAATTTTGATGGTTTCTTGTGACCTGCATTAGGGCTGATGACAAATCAAGAAAGTAGTGAAAATGAGGTAACAGGAGTGTGGAGGAGAAACAACTTCCGCCAGCATCTTAAAAAACTATGCTGTAAATCTCTGGTCTTCTTATCAGATGCGCATATGCAGGTTAAAACATAGGGATATTTATGTCTTTGACTTTAACTGAGTACCAGGCATGGTAAGTCAGCTGTCATCTTTGTCAGAGAAGGCTGTAATCTTTTTATGTTTGTGGACTACTTAACATAGCTCCTAACTGACCTTGACCTCTAAGCTTCATACACAAATTATTCAAGTCATAACAGACAACAGTACTATATGGGGCTGTTTCACTCTATATTATAGCTGTTCTATACTGGCCATCTGTCCTGAAAGGGGAAAGTGAATTTTCATTTAACATTAAAATCAAAATCAGCAGTACAAGTAGTTAGGATCCCTCTCAGCAAACTTCAGCATTAACATAACTACCCAGATGCCTTAAACAAAGCATGTTTCCTTTGGCAGCAAGCCATCTCAAATTGCTCTCTTGCAATTGGTTGAACTGCAGAGGTACCTGACTACTGAAATCAGGTAACTCTGATGCAGGCATCTAATTTGGTGACTGAAGTTAGGCAAGAAGAATTACACTCGTATTGTAAGCATCCAAGTTGGAACTAGTTACATACCCCCCCCCCCAAGAAATATAACTGGAAAAAACATAAAATTAGCCAGAACATGCAGGACACAGAGAAATGCCTTTAGGCAATCACAGAATAAAACATTTTTAATTGACTTGAGAGAATGAACTCTGCCTGCAAAGAAAGGCAAGCTAATTTTAATTCTTTCCAGGCAGTGGACAAATTAACAATCAAATGATTTTTTTCTTGCAGTCTGAATAATATTGTAAGCAAATAAAATGTAAGCTTAGCCAGGGCCAACAGAATACTTTTTAATAGCTGTAACCTAACTCTGTTTTTTCCTAACTGCATTCCTACATGGGGACTTGATTGTACACTAAGGTCTACACTCACAGGCCTAGATGGGGAAGGAGGAGGAGAAAGGAGCTAGTAAGCACTGGTTTATCTTTTCATATGACCTCACACTTGGCTGTCTCTGTCATTTAAGAAAAGAAACCAAAAGAATCCACAGGCACTAACATTTGACAGATAATAATTGTTTCAGATACAAAATGAGACTGTTCCTCTTGCAACTGAGGAGGAGAAGTTTTGGCGAGGAACAAGTATTGTTTAAGCCACAAGCATCAAGTTGAAGCAGCAAACTGCTCAGGACTAAAAACTAATAGAATCAGTTTTAGTCTTTTAACGGCTCACTATAATGCTTTGTCAGATATTATTGCCCAAGCTGTCTCCCTTTCTGGTTTAGGCAGTTTTCTCCTTCAAAACTCATTTATAAACCTGTCAGGTGTGCTTGTGTGTGCACCTGTCAGAAAAATGTTACAAAGACCTTACCATCTGCATCATAATTCACTTAAATATGGTAAGAAATGCTTAGTTACTGTCAACGAGAAATGCATGCCAAACATTTCTACTACTGCATGATATTCAATATAGTATTTTCATCTATGATTACAAAGAACAGCTTGTTTTGTCTGCCATGTCTTTGGCGAGGAGTTCTTGACACGGGTTAGGAACATGCCACTTTACTTTGCTATTCTAAATTCTGTACTTGTGAATCCTGCACTCATTTTCCCTATATTCCAGCGGGTCCTATTGCAACTGTATGCATGAAACAGTTTTTCCTCCCCATTTCAATGACATCTTCATTGACAAATGAAAAAATTGAAGACAGCATGCTGCTGCATTGAAACGAAATGAAAAAATATCGATTCAGATCCACAATACAAATCTCTGATCTTTTTTCCTTTTCATTTTGCCCTATGGTTTTTGCTCTGTGATGAAAAATCAGAATTGCAAAGGGATAGTGTCTCAATGCCATTTTCTGACAAGAATCATGTCACCTGCACACCTTCTAAAATGTGTGAATAACATAACCTGGATGCCCTGCAAATGCTTTATCTGCTCCTACATGAAAAAGGCATTGTATTAATATCGTTTGGTAATGGGCTACTTCAAGGACAAGAGACAGAGAAAAACCTGCAACAGCCTGCTGCCGTCTCCTTTTCAGAGAGCAGAAAATCAAGATGCAAATTATGAAGCAAAAAGGACAGGTTCACGAGCCCTCGGGAAGCAATTGTAAGTAAGGCAGCATGTCAATGTGAAACTCCAGAAGACCTTTCAGAAAAGCAAAGGAGAATCTTTAGGAGTACTATGGATGGCCTTAGAAGAGTAAGCAATGAAACATAATCTGCAGGTTCATATTTATCTGATTTCTGCCAAAACAGTGCTTTTAATCCCACAAACAGGATACCACAGCGAGCGCATAGACAGTGGGTAGCAGAACACCTTCCCCCAGTGACTTCCCTCAGCATACTCCAGGAAGTTTCACTTAAAAGGTTCTCTTTGTCATTGAACGGCCTTGTCCTCCACAGAGCCTCTACAGTCCCTGCATAATTAGCTATGTCTAAAATTGAACAACATGCACATTTTTCATTTAAGGGAGCTTAGTGTTCCAAGCTGATTTCCTATTAACCTTTTGTATATAAAAATACTGGGATTATTTATTACCTCTGCCATGCAAAGAGAGTATGACATGTCATTTTTTCAGTTTTACATGATGCAAAGTGGAGGCTTCCTGTGTTCCTCTAGCCGGTTAATAACTTACATGTATACACAAACACTTTCAACACCATGCATGCTTAAGTAAATTAAGATCAGTTTCACCACCAGAATGACAATATTTAATCTTGCTTCTGAAGACAAAACTGACATGAAGGAAAAATACAAAGAAAGCAGGTATCTATTTGAAGCAAGTAGTTGTTCAGAAAGCAAACAAGCAACTTTCTCCCATTTGAATTTCCATAAAGGATACAATCCAGCAGGAGTTTAGTAAGTGACTGGTATGCTGACAAATCTTGCATTTTAGGTATTTGATTGTATGAAAAATCTACTTCCTAGTGAAAAAACAAGACAGAAAGTTAGTTTTATTTCATCAGCACTTGCAGCTGGCTTGCAAAACTACATTAAACTTGCAATCAAGAGTGTGGAAGGAGTAAGAAGATAATTTATATTAATACTGAGACATAACCAGAAAGACTCTTTCATATGACACACGGAATTCACGTGTTGGGAACTTCCAAAATTATACTTTCTTCCAACAGCATTATCATTAATGGTCCAGTAGTTATTCATACATATTAAAAAAGTTACAGAGAAGACCGAGAAATACATAGAGGTTGCATTTCAAAACAACCTCCTGCTTTTTATAATCCAAAGTAAGCTACATGAAAACAACATTAAAGGGAAGAATGGCACACAGCTACGCTTTAAGTACGTATTTCACAATAATGATTGGCATCAGTCAATTTTGAAAGGCAGGAACTGATCCCACTAAAGGTCTGATGATTTCAACAAGCAAGGAAAAAATTCTGGCTATTTTTACCTCCAGCTAGAACAGTTAGCTGTACAACACACCTTTCCATGGCATGCAAGACTTCAGAGTGTAAAATAAAATAAAAGACTGAAATGTGCAGTGTAAAATACCCAAACATTTGGAAAAGCTATTAAAATGTCAAATGAGGTAAGAAAGAAGAATAAGGAAGGCATAAAAATTCACTTTTGCATATGTCCAAATACAATGTCTAAATTAGATTTAGAAAATAGTTTTGGATTTAAACCCATAAAATGCATTTATTGCAACATACCTTGAGATTTTTAGGTGGTTTAAAACTGAAATACGTAGTCAATTTATTGTTGGAAGCATTCAGTTGTAGTAAGTGAGGCATGTGGCTGATACAAGAAAGATCTAGTAACAAAACAAAATGTCAAACTGTGTACATGAATGCACAGGTAAATGCAAAGATCATCATGTCAAAATGTGATAATTATGTCCAATAGCAATCAAGAAATGATTTGTAGTTACACATACAGAAAGCAGTGTTTAAAATGCAGAAATCAGCTTTATTAACACCTTCTACTAGAAAAAAAAAAAGATGGTTTCTTCCATGAAGAAACAAATATTCAAGTTCTATATTAGATTTCCATTATGTCAACTGATTTGACTATAAGTCAGAATAGTTTTATATTCTAGCTACCTCTAGAATGACAGAGAGACTACCTCTGTCCTAAGTTGTTAATTAGTGGACAGAAGTATTTAGGCCAATTACTGAAGACTGAATAGTTACTATGGAAAAGTCCCTGCTCTGTTCAGACCTTCACAGACAAACTGTTAGTAAAATGAGAATGGAGGACTGCCTTACAAAAGTGCTATTATTGGACTCCAGCACCTCAAGTGAAATGAACTTCAAAGAAATAATGCAACAGATTGCCCACCACAGCATATTCCTTTTGATGTTAAATTAAAAAATTAGCTGGGGAGTACAAGGGAGAGGGAAGGAGTATGATGGAGTTTACCCCAGTCTCCATTTGCTACTTTTCTCAATCCAGGATGTAATTTCTTACATTTTGTTGCCAATGGGAAACCTTGACAAAGGAAAGGCCAAGGCTGGGAAAACTGCACCAGACATAATTTTAAATATTAAAATATCTGCACATGTAAAATCTCAGCCTTAACCTTGTCTTGACATGCTTGCTTGCATTTTATCTTTGGATAATAAACTGGACAATAATCTCCATGTTCTTGCTGATAAACATATGCTGGTGCAGCTGTCTGAATGGTCCACACATCATTCTCAAGAAGATCTAGCCATCACCTCATTCTGTAGAGCTGGAGTAGTTACACCATTAAAACACAGACCAGGCCTTGTGATACTAAAGCTCCGTGGTACAGTGCATTTCTCATCTTAAACAATTTCACAACCCAAGAATTTACTAGTGTATTTACCACATACCATTAATTTTATTACATGAAAGTTCCAGCTTCTGTAGGTGAAAGTATCTGCAGAGAATGTTAATGTTACTTAGCTCACGACCCTGGAAAAATAAAGCAAAGAGACTTTAATAACTAGCTGTATAACCTCAGCCGCTCTCCCAAGAGATACACAGTAGCGGGAGACATCGAAGACATGCCCCAGGGTCCCTCCAGATGGATGTTTCTGAACAGGATGACATATACAGCAAGTGATGTTAGACCTGCAGACCAGCCATGAATGGAGAAAATGTCAAAAGAAGACTTTAAAACAACCCAGAGAGATAGCTGTAGCTAGGAAAAATGCCAGAAAAAACAAGGCTGCATAGAAAAGGGAGCGTCAGCAAGTAATCTTTAGAAAGACACAAGCATTTTAACTTCCTGAAGGGGCAATGAAGCAGCATTCTCAGGTCTTCAGCATGTTCCTCTATTTTTTTCCCCTCTAGCTGACTAAAGCAGGAAGATACATTTTCACATCTGAAGACTGGGTAAGGAAAAATCTTACTGCTGTTGCTACTAAGTGAAAAAAAGCAATATGGCAGTTGTCAGCAGAAGCCATGCTGTGTCTTGTCAAAAATCCCATGTACATGAAACAACGCTGACAGGTAGAAACAAAACCCTGCCTCTTGACACTTTTTTACTAGACCAACTATTTGCTGTTAAAAAGAGGAAACCTTTGAGCAGAGAAGCACTTCACATTGATGTTCTTTTCTTATACTTACTGAAAGCGACAGATTAAGATAAACGTATTCGATACCAGAGGCTGAGCGCCCCAGCTTGTGGAGTCCCTCAGCCACAGTGTCTTCGTCCAACTCTCCATCAAACTGACCCTATAAAATACCAGAAAAGGGAGGTAGGGAGAGAAAGAGATTAAGGGGAGATTCATGAAATGAAATACCACACTTGGTACAATCTGGGGGCTGCTTGGGATGCAACTGGGAACAGTTTAATGAAAGTCCTCAATCAAACACTGCTTTCAGTGCTCCATCACCCTGCTAAGGCACTACACATTAGCAAAAATTATGAATACAGCCCTCAAAACAGATAAATAGAAACATGTCACGTACTAGCTCTATTAATTTTAAAAGGTTCAACAAGTTTTTGTTGGGATTTTTTTCCTACCTTCTGCTTTGAATGCACAGCTCTAAACAGGACCTCTTTCCAGAGATGTTGAGCATGGAACTCACATTGATTACGGATGTTAACATCTCAGCAAATCAGCACTAACATAACCCCAGCGTTGCACCCCAATACGCACATTATTGGAAGCCCTTTAAATTTTTTCAGCATGAGCAGCTAGTGCTACTCTTCAGAGAACAATCTTTGCCAAAGAGGGTACTTGACAGATGGCACTAATGAACCACTGTGTAGGTTTAATGAGAAAATAAGCCAATGGTTTGTGAAATTCCTGTAAGCTTGGAGAAGTCATACAATTGCTAATCTAGGGACCAAGATAAATAATGTTTCAAATGGTAATCATCTAAATTATAGCACCTACATGTTATAGCAATGGAGACTACAGATGCATTTCAACAAAGTAAAAACATGAGGTGATAACACTGTGGCAGGGGACACTTCAGAGCCCAGAAGAGCAGGGACTAAAAATTCACTTGGGTCCAGGGGCTTATTGAATCTCAGGGTTGGGAATATCATCAGTAAAGGGGTTTAATTTGGTCATCCATATACCAACTTATCCTTAGTCTTTATACAGCAAGGAGAGAGGGGGGCAATCCAGACTATCCTGGACACTATGGGGATGAAAGGGACCCTATAAATAGGCAGAAATGAGAGGTGAAGGGAAACAGGCCAAACCAGCTTTTCTCCTCTTTGGGGAAATGCACAACGTGGTGCTCCCATCGACCTCCCCTTCTTTCCCACACAGCAACACTGAGCGATAAGGTGGGAAAGGGCTAGTTCCCTCACGAGCACGTCCCTCCCCAAACAGCTGGGGGGCACTGAACCTCTGTGCGCTGTGACTCCTCTTCCTCTTTGCCATCCTCCTCCTGCTCGGTCTCTCGGTGAGGCAGGCTGAGCTGTGGAGGCCGCAGGCTGGGTCTGTCCTGGGACAGCTTCCCAGGCAACCACTGGGAGAGGTGCTGCTGAGGCCCCTGAAAAGCGGGAGGCTGCTTCTCGAGGCTGCCCTCTCCCTGCTTCTCCTCGTCCCCCGCCATGAGCTGTAAGAAGAACCGAGAACACGGAGAGAGCCGCACAATCGGTATTTGGCACTCAAACACCTCCCCCTCACCCCTCCGACCAGGCCGCCGCCATCTTGTTTGCTCTCCCGTTGTCCTGGAGACGGGAGAAGCGCCTTTCCTCCTGAGGGCAAGGGGATGCGTGCCAGCCAGCCAGTCAGCCAATAGGAAAGCGGCGGGTGGAGCGGTGCACGGCGGGAGTTGTAGTTCTTTGCGCAGGGCTCGCTGGCTGTGGCCGCCCAGCCGCAGAGCATGTTGGGAGTTGTAGTCCGCCCCATCGGCGCCCTCCTCAGGCGGCGCCCTCCGGCTCGCAGCCCCGCTCACACAGCCCTGCTTGTCTCCTTTTTTCCCCACTCCTCCACAGCACGGGGAAGCGTGTGTTCGCCTCCGCTTGCTTGTTCCAGATCAGGATGCAACGTCAATACTGCCAGACAAAGAATCTTCAGGGCACCGTTACCCAGCCGCAAAGCCCCAGGCCAAAATGGGCTCTGTGCAAGGTGGCAACTTTGCTCGAGGAAAAGGGCTGTGCGGGCAGTCTGTAGCCCTGAATTCTAGTTAGCTGTTTTAGTCATAGGCCGGTCCTGGTCTTACTAGTTTTTGTCTGGGAAGACTGGTGGCATTGATCATTTTTACTGGGAAGCACAGCCATCTGCAGGGGTGAGGGTTGTTTGAAATGGTGAAGTAATGTGTTTCCTTAAGAAAAGAGTAACTTTTCAGAGCTGGTGGAAAAAATCTTAATAATTTTGCTGGAAACATTTGGGAAATAATCAGGCTGTCAGAGCAAGGGAAAGTAAAATGATGGCTTTTGAAATATCTTTGCTTGTTGTCCTGGTTTTTTACCACCACAAAGGCCTGACTGTTTCCACGGTTGGGCTTGTGGGGCGTGAGGACACCCATGGGTGAAAGCTGCTGGAGTGGATGTTGGTGCTGCAAACTCTCTGAGATGATGGTTTTGTTTAGCTCCACAAAGCACCGCTGCACTGTGTTAAAATCACTGATTTGTTAGTTTGAGAAAAAAGAAAGCTCATCACATCATGTTTCAGGGGAAGAAATAAAAATCCCCAACTGCAGCCAACAACAAGCTTTGGGCTACAAAAAATGTCTTACAGATACGAATCAATTGGTAATATAAATCGTAAGTAAAGATGCTAAACATATTTGAGTTTTGTGTGAGCATGTTTTGTGATTAGTTGAGTTGTGCACAGTAACCTATTGGCTCTAGTCATGCCCTGTGGCAGCTAGTTCCACAACTTCATTAGTGCAGAATAAAAAAAAGAAAAAAAAAATGTTTTCTCTCATTTTAAGCCTCTTCCATTCCCAGTCCATCATCTGCCTTTCTTCTTACATTGCAGAACAGAGTAAAATGAGAAAGTAAAGCCAGAAAATAATAGAGGAGGGGAGGAAGAGAACGTGCTGGGATGTCTCAAAGTACAGGTCCTTGCGATATAAACATGGGGAAAGCACTGCTCCACGTGATAAAACAATTTAATACTAGGGATGAAGTATTCCTGCTTATTGCATGGGTCATGACAGCCAGGTGAGCCTTGAGAGTCTTGTAATTCTGGGTTTCAACATCACATAATTGCCTTTCCTGTGTTCGTAAGATGACACTCATCTTTGACTGCAATGGCTACTGCTTAAAAAAAAAAAATTAAAAGAGGAAGATATAAAAACTTCTTATGGACCTTATCCATGGATTTTTGTATTTTTCCTTCAGGGAAACATTACAATAACTGCAATAAAGCTACACCAAATTACCTTCCTTCATTATCTGGCTGGCCATAAATGTTAAGACCCTTAATAGGATTTACTCCTTTTCCACTAAGCACCCTGTGCCCTCTGGGCACAGGCTCTTCTCCAGCTGGTGCATGTCTAGGACTGTGTTCAGGGATGGGTGGCAAAGGCAAGGGCTGGAGAGGTCAGGAAAGGATAGAAAATCCTGGAAGGGAAGGAGGGAACCTATCTAGGAATATGTTTTGGGAGGCTTTTGGATTTGTTGTGACGTAGGAGAACAATTTCTGAATCACCAGAGCTACAAAGCCAAGCAGGAGCTGCTTGAGCACAGCAGTTACTTGCTCCCTACTGGGCAGCTGTAGCTGTTTCAAGCTTTCATGATAACTAGGATATTCTTTCCAAACCTATACCATTTTATAGTCTACATCTGCAGATTTCACCTTCTGCAAACAGGGAAAGTCACTTTTTGATGTGAGCAGCACTTGCTTCCGTCCTGTGCTGTGACTCCCTGTGTCCACAGGACATGGCTGTCAGCCACCACGTGCCCTCCTGGCAGCCCAACGGCATAGTTCATGGGTGAAACAATTGCTGCCCGTCCCCACCACTCACTTGCAGTGTTGAGTCACTCACATTGGGCTGCAGTGGCACAGGAGGGCTGAACCCGACAGGGCCAGCCAGTCTGCTCTGCAGCACCAGCTGCTTCATGGAGCCTTACACTGCATGGACCTCTTTGAAACGGCTTCCACTGTGTAAAACACTGCTGCAATGAAACAGAAAAGTCCTACTGTCTCTTCCAACTGACATGGGGGTTTTCCTACTGTGCCTCTCATGTTTTAAAACAGAGTGAATTGGGTCACCCTCATAGGAAGTGGGCCACTTTTCACCTGGGTTGTGGAAACATCTGTCTCTAGCTGGGGCTTGTTTAAAGGACTGTTAAAGGGCTTTGAGAAATCTGCAAACAAGCTTTGTGCTATGGAAAAGCTATGAGGTTTTGGAGAGAGAAAAACCTGCAGAAAACCTTTTATTCTAGAGTACAACTTTGTCTGACATCTTGCAACCACACAAGGAGGAGTGCCCTGCCTACTGAGCCAGGTTGCTACTGCAGCCAGAAACACCTACAGCAGCAGAGCCCAACCAGGACCTGGTGCTCCTCAGGTGGCTTACCTGTCACTCAGCTAATGGCTGTTGGAGACTCAGGGCAGAAGGGGCTGACTTGGAGCCTTGTGACTGCTCTGGAGGCCCTGTCATCTGTGGTGGGTGGCAGTGATAGCCACCAAGGGCAGCTACTGCCTGGCAGAATCCCAGTTTGTGGGGTGCACGGGGTGTGCAGTGGTAGGACAGAGAACACCACTGCAGCCCATGCAAAGTACAGTAGCAGCATTTGGCTGTGGTTGGGCTTAAAGCCCTTTGTGTGCATGTGCGTATATACTTTTTTATTTTCTGTCCAGCGCTCTGCCTTTGCAACCTGGAAGCCAGCCAAATTCCTCACTATTCCCCAGGCTCCGCATGGGCAGGTTAGCATCAAACGAGTGGCGAGCAGATGGGTGGTGTGAAGACAGCTGAGATGCTTGGATTAGCAGGCAGTAGGTTTATGGGAAGGAACTTGCCCGAGCTCCAAGCTCTCCAAGAGGCAAAGGCCACGTGTAATCAAATTAATAGCTAGCTGGGCAGCCTGTCTGTGTAAGATGGGGCTGGAGATTTCATGGGAACAGATGATAGAAAAAGAGCAGGTCCAAATACAGTTGACATGGACTTCCATTGAGCTTGGAGCAGAGCCAGCAGGGCTAATGAGTTCTCAGCATGGAAGTGTCCCAGAGTTTATTTCCTACCATCTGGAAAATGCCTGCCCTTCCACTGGGATTTGTGATGATTCAGACAGGAGAAGGGATTATTAAAACCTCAGAAACACTTGTCCTCCCTCCCCGTCTCTCCCCACCCCATCTGTTTGGTTTGGCAATGTAGGGACCGGCTGCCTGCTCACGTGCTCCAAGATGAAATGGCTCCTTTAAGACCCCTCTCCTTGGGGGATGGCAACTGAAATGAAATTAGCCTTATGTATTTTGGGCTAGAGACAGATTGTTCCTGAATTAGGCCATTAAAAAAAAAAAAGAAGCAGTCTTGGGGAAACAAAATACCTAGGTGGTAATGGGAATTTTGGTGGACGCAGAAAATAGCTGAGGTGGTGGAAATTGTCACCCCAGACATCATCCTTCTAGTGCCACATCCCTGGTCCAGCACAACCCATCCAGCCAGGGGATTACCTAGGATATGTTCTCCTTCCTTAGTAGAAAGGATGAAAAATTGAGCTTTTCCCTCCGTAAATCACATAGTGCAAATTACACTTTGAAAGCTGAGCACGGCCATCCCAAAGGGCTGACAGCTGTCTGTCCATCTTCTTCCAGGAGCCATGTTGGGTTTTATGCCTTGTCAACGATTCATGCACTTCCCTCTGCCTTCCCTTCCTTCCTCTGTGTCCCCAGCAGCTGCTATCACCTTTTAGCTCCAGCTTCTCTGTGGTCCTGGGTGGGTACCATTTCTTGGCAGGGTTTGGTGTCCCCACCCCGAAAGTATTACCCTTTCTCCCCTGGTTTGCTTCATTATTGTCCTCACCTGGCTGCTCCTGAAAAGCAAGGCTGCCCACGAACATCAGAGAAGCCATTTGCTGGCAGCCACCCTGTACCTCCGTGGACAAGGGTCACATCTGAGTGGCACTGCACAGAGTTGTGGGGTTTGACTTTGTACCGGTGCCTTTGAAGTTGTCAGATGAGCATGGTGGAGGTCTTAGCAGTACTTATTTATATGTAAATAATCTTCAAACACCACCCACAAGCTGCTCCTTATTAACACTGTGGCATGTGTTAGATACAGCTGGGCCTTGTGTGCTGTGCACACAGCCTTTGCACAGGGCAAGCACAATGAGACTCTTTGTCTCATTGCATGTGTGACACTGAGGGGGCAGTGGTGGTGGGTGCTGGAGCATGTGGTGGTCTCAGCCTCCAGGGAAAGGGCTGTGCTTGTATATTCACACAGCTCATCTACAAGCTGATTCCTTTGGTGCCTGTCCTGTTTGAAGATCTTTGTACCAGCCTGTCTTGCTCTTCTGCATCTGTTTGCAACCAGCTCTCCTGGCTTACTGCCACCACTTAGTCAAAATTTGGGGATGCAAATTTGCAGCACAGCTGCACAAGGAACTGCTCGGTTGGGACGAGCAGGCACAGATGGCTTGGGAGAGGAATGTGACAGAAAAGCCAGAGGACCACGATTTCATGGACTGCCAGTTGCCATCTCTGAACGTGCAGGTCTGCAGGGCTTCACATCATAACATGGCAACTCGTCCCAGCAGCAGGAGCCCTTACTCACCTGAGCAGCCACCCTGGCCACAGTGGAACACTACTGACTGCTTGTTGTGACCACTGGATCCATGGAGGGGAGGGAGCATCTGCCCAGTTGCCGCAGAAGATCTGTCAGGTCCCATGTCACCATCTGTCTCCATATTTGACCAATCATCTGTAAGGCATCCCCTCCAGTCCCCTATTATCATCTCTGTGCTCAGACCACCCTTACTCAACGTTTCCCTCCTCCATGTCCTCCCCTGGCAGGGTTGACCCCCCTGTGGGAGTCAGTGGCTGTGTGCCCATGGATGTTTTGGTGTTCTTCCATCCAGCCTCTGCATTCGGTAGTGCAGATTCTCTTGATCCATTAAAGGGCGGGGGGAGGATGGCACAAGGTCTTGCCTCTGGTTGCCCAGAGTGTTTGGGGTAATCTACTCACGTTTAAGGAATCATTAAAAACACAGCAGCTGTTCAAAGAGTGTCCTTCTTCTGTAATCAGCTGGGAAAGAGCTAATCATGCAGATGAGGGACTTTGACAGTTCCCCTGAATGCCTGGGCTTCTCTTCTGAGTGATTAATGAGCAACAGCTCAGGATACAGGCTTAGTTATTCACAGCCTCATCTGACATGTTCCTGCTTTTCATGTGAGAAGGGGGATTTCTGGATGCACCAAGGAGAGATAAATCTTCTAGGCCAACATTCAGTCAGTGAAAGGAGAATGGCTGGCTGGTAGCCAGGAGGGTAAGAGGAAAGGCAACCCACATCATGGCCAGCCTGTCTCAGTGAAGATCAGTGGTTTGAGGTAGACTCCGTCCCAAAAACAGGTCTAGAAAAGCCCTCACTGCACTCAGTTTCTCAAGCTGCAAGCTTAAAGGAGATGGAGGCAGGTGAGAAATGACTCCAGCTGTACTAATAAAGGAAAACTGGCTAATCTGCTGTTCCCTCATTGCCGAAGGGGCTGATGTGCCAGAGGATGAGAGATGTTTCCCCAGACATTCAGTCTCATGTTGCGTTTCAAATAGCGCTTGGCTGTATTGTGAAACGTTCCCCAAATTCTCCTGGCTCTGGAACAGCAAACACTGAACAGAGCATCAAAAAAACCCCCAAAACCAAACCCAGAACTGAAGCTCTAAATCAGCCATTATTATTCTAATAAAACCTTTCCACTATTGACAGAGGGAGCATTTTATACTCAGAAGTGTTAACAGCAAACACTGGCCTTAAATACATTGATTTACTATTCAATTATAAAAACAATCAGCTCCCAAATACATGCCAGATGCAAAGCAGATTTATAGGCAGCCTTAACACTCGGATAGCTCTTTGCACTTGCAAAAGCCCCATGCAAATTCACTCATTGGTGATTCACCAAGAAGCACCAAGCAATAAAAGGACCCAGCTAGATGTAGGGAGGAAGGGGGAACCTGAAATGCTGCCTTGGTGCTCCTGTGTAGGAGGAGAAGTAAGGTGTAAAACAGACGGGTTGCATGCTGCTCACATCATGCTTAACCCAGCTTTGCAGGTCCTAGTTTTCACGATGATGGGGCAGATGTGTCAGTCTATTTGACACCTTCCCCCTTCAGCTTATTCCTATGGCAGTGTTATTGGTATTCAGCCTGCTGGGAGCACCGCCAAACTCCTTAAATCATTTCCCTGCAGCCAGTGGCTTGGGATTACTAATTTCCTCTTGGTTCTCTTGTATTTCTTGCTGTAGCTCCTTGAGCTTTTCCACTGGGGGAGTTGCAGAGTGTGTGTGTATGTGTCGCATTGGAGCCGGCTGCCTTGCATTTGAAGTCCCTATGTGGGGATAGCTGCCAACACCCTGCATGAGAAAAGCAATAGTCTTAAAAGTTTTGGATGAGGGGTCAGAGGGGCTTGGGGGAGCCCACGTCTCTCTCATGAGCTCCCTGTCTTTCTGACAGTCTGAGCCCACTGGGGAGTTTGCCCAGGAGGGCAAGGTGGCAGCAGACCTCCTTCCCTAATGTCTGTCCCAATGAGGAGATGACATCTCACTTCAGTACAACACTGTCTGCACCCAACCTGTCGTGTCCCAGAAACTCTGCTCTCCTCTGGTCCCTTGCTGGTGTTGGTAGGATGTGATAGCAGGCAGGGGACGAACCAGGCACCGTGGAGGATCAGAGGTGCCTTGCAAACTGTACCTTAGCGCGAGGGGACGAAGACTCTGACAGCCAATCCTGCTAAGAGAAGATCAGAGAGATGATGTCTGGTCATTACAGAGCTGATGGGGTTAGCTGTGTTCAGAGCCAGGAAGGCACTGCAATGTCATGTGTTGTTTTTCATTGCAAGGTGTCTTTAATTGGGCAGGGGCCCAGCAAACAGTACAGCTACCGAGGGAGGGAGAGACCTGTGGAGATGTATTTCATCTCTAGGCCAGTTCCTCTTGCATCTTCCCCTGGATGACCAGGAAAACGCAATGTGTGTAACACAAATATCACTGGATCTCCATCAGCCTCTCTCTTGTGGATCCTCTGGCTGTTAGTCCCTGTACTGCTCAGCTCAGCCCTGGCCTGCTTGTGCTTATCAGAGTCCAGCGATGGAGGGGGAACTTAGCCAGGAGCAAGGGCAGTAGCTTTGTCTCAGCTGCAGAGGCATGAAAAATAACTGTGGTTTTAATTTAAGTCACTGCAGGCCTTTGGAAGTGTTTGGGATTCAGGCTGCTTTCTATTTCTCTTTTTTTCCTCCCAGACCTGCTTTCACCTCTCCAATTGTCAGAGCCACAAGGATGGCTGGGTGCCATCGGATGGATGAGCACGCTGAGCTGTAGCAGCAGAGGGAGTGATTTGTCTGTGCCAAATATATTTCATGCTGCAACTTGGTAGAGGAAATTACAAACACTGAAGTCCAAAGCCCTAACAGTCCAATTTTCTCCACTGATTGCCACTGCGCCTAAGCCTAACAGAGTAAATAATGAACACCGATGCAATGAACTTCCCAATAAATCACTTCTGATGAATTTCACACAGGTCATCCAAAAGCAAATTTAATGACTAAATGCTGGCTGCAGCTACCTTTTTTTTTTTTTTTTTTTTTTCTTGTCCTGGCTCAGTTGTTAGATCCAATCAGCAAAGGAAGGAACAGAAAATAAAATGCCTTATTTCTGAGCACGCTCCCTATTTGATGCAAAAAGCTAAAACATGAACTGATGCACTGCAGGCCACAGGCAGCTCCAGCTCAGAATGACAGTTTTGCCCAACAATGAAAGAGCAGGGCTAGTACACCAGGGACCATGGCCTGGAGAACATTTGACTTCCCTGCATCTCAGCTTCCTTTTGAGTTTATGATCTGTCACGCCTATTTGGAGCGCAAACTCTTCAGGGCAGAACATCCTGTTACGCACGTATGTAGCGGTTGGACATCCAGCCACGTCTGAGGCTCAAGTTGCTACTGTGATATAACTGATGTGGGTCAGTAGGTATTTAAAGTGCAGTAGGATGAATCCTTGGTAATGAATTACAGCACAGTCGGCTTTGTGGCCAAGGTCTGCAGTGGTGGATGGGGCTTGTGTATCATACTGCATTATTCCACTACGGGAATTAATCCCCAGGACTAAGTATCATTGTGCAAGTGGCCATTTGTGTGACTTTTCCATGTCTCAGCTCAGTAAAATGACTCCCTTCCCCCCGCCCCAAAAGCTCCCTGCTTGCCTAAGAGCAACAGAATCAACATTACTGCAGTGCTAATTTCCTCTTGGCAACTCTCCCCTGCTCTCTGTCTGAGTGCCCTCCCCTTTATTGCTATCTACCACATTTAAAAAGAAATTTGCAATTATGACTCAGGCTAATAAAATAAAAATGCAGCCAATAAAAGGCAAAAAGAGAATCTCAGTGGAATGACTGCTCAGCAAACCTTTCCAGCCAGTGCTGTCTCTGAATGGCTGCGCTCATCACTTGTATGACGGATTATGAGGTTGGGGGGACCAACAGCATGATGTCCCTGGGGGGCTTATCTATCTGTCTATCTGTGCACATGCGTGTACACACATATATACATTTGTATGTCTATCTGTCAGACAGGCAGGTTTATATCATCCTTAAACAAGAGGATGTCAAGAGGGAGGAGGCACTTGGGAGAGGACAAGCTGGTGACTGATACACAACTGTGAGAGAAACCAGAGCAATTGCTGTACCTTCCACTTCTGCTACTGCGTCTGGTGCAGGCTTCAAAATAGCGTGCTAATTAAAACCCAGTAAAGATTATGAGGCTGTAAAAAGGAAATTGTCAAACCCTCATGAATTTTTACAGCCCCCATGAAAATATTTCAATTTGCAGTCCGGAGAAGTATTTCCTTGTCTCTTTAAGCACTAAAATGGCCACATTCATAAAATGGTTACTCTAAGCACTGGTGGAGCCGACAGCATTTCGTGGTGCATTACAAAACAAAATCTCTAGGCCTTGTCCATAAAACTTTGTGCCTGCAAGGTCACATCAGGACTGCAAACCTTCTTGTGGGCAAGAACTCGTGCAGAGAGAAGAACCGGAGATCTTATCTGTGGTCTTGTAAGCAGGTACCAGACTGAGGGCTGGGTCCCTCCTTCAGGGCAGCAGTGGCGTTAAGTTGCACTGTGCATAGCTCGGATCTGACATAAAGGGGGTTCCTGGGCATTTGCACAGTTTGCAACACCCTCATGTGGTTTGGGAAACCGTCTTCCACTGTGAATGTGTTATAAATGCCCCATCTGCGTGACTGGGCTCCACAGGCTGGGATGCAGAAGTAGTTAGTGGAAAACAACACACCAAAGAAAGGAAAAGTAAATGCTGGTAAGCTAGTGTCATAAAGTTTCCCAAGGGCTGGTACTCTCAGGAGACTTGTGCTTCTGTTGAATCTATAAGCACTAGTAAAATTCAGGACAGATCTGCACAAGACCATGACAGCATATGAGCATCAACAAGGGACTGTGTGACCTGGACCAAACCCAAAAGGGTGGCGGCTGCTGTATGAAGAACACAGGATTACACAGCTGCCTGGGTGACACAACGTGCTCTCAAGGGACTTTCCAAACACCTACTTAGAAGCCACTGGTGTGTCAGTACCACCCTCTTCTTCCAGCCACCTTCGGGGTTGGCCTCCTGACTGTGGCTTCCGATGGGTGCCTGTGAGTGTGTGTGGAGTTTGTGTGTGGATAAGCCAGCGTCTTGTCTGAATAATTATTTACTATTAAATGTAACAGCTTGACTCTAGCCACAGCAACAGCTTCATAAACAAAAAAGCGTTCCCAAAATATCTCTCCCCCACCCACACAAACCCCTATTAGCGTGAGAGGATTTGCAACAAACACCCAGCACACAAGCCAGACACCTTGCAAGTGAACTCTTTTTTTTCCAGGGAGGCTCGGTGCCAAAATAGCCCCCTCATTGCTCCTATTGTCCAGGTGCTTTGAAGCAAGTAGGTTGCTTTCACGCCATTAGCGCTACCTAGAAGCGCACGTACAGTGGGAAACTTCCTGGGAGATGGTTTAGCAAAGCCTAACTGTGCTGTGCACAGGATGGGCCTGCTGATTATTTAGTGCTGTCTCTTGGAAAGCAGCGGGGTAAAACCAACACATGCACACACAAAACGAGGTGCACTGCCTAAACAAGAGCTATCTGGAGACTTCTATGCTTCAAAGATCATAACCTTCATTGTGTGTTATACTTCTGAAACACCTGTTGGTGACAAAACACAGTGCATTCAAAAGCTACCTTCAAAAGGAAAAAAATATTCAGTAAGGATTTGTTAAGGCTGATGAGGATTCATTCTGGTAGCAACTTCTCGTGACGCAGCAAGAAAGCTTGTGTAGCATAAGTCACTGGGCGGCTGAAATAGAGTGCTCAGGGTCTGGATTCCTACATGCTGCAGACTGCTCATGCCTCTCTCTGTGCCCTCTGGCAACGCTAACTCCCTTTATGCCCTTGGTGTGACCACTCCAATACGCAGAGAGAATACTAACTTCCCTTGGGAAGGTCTGGAGAGGACTGGGAGTCTGGACACTTCAGAAGAGAGACACAAGTTAATTATATGCTGTAATTACCTCAATTGCAAAACCTTCTCTTTCCTCTACACCAGGTAGTCCCTGTATGTCACCCCCTCTCTTCTCTCCACGGTCATGCCATGGTGTTCTTGTGCCATGCAATCCTCACATCTCAGGCCAGCACACAGACGTGAGCCAGGGCTTTGTATTTACATCTTGCAAGATGATGGACAATGTAAGGTGCAGTCTGAAGAAGAGTCCTTTAAATAGTTTGCTTTAGAAGCAAACATACTCCCAAGTATGAAATTTTCTTGATTTCATGCAATCTGTCATGGCACCCGCCAGCACAGCTGCTCAGTGGGTGGAAAATGTGGACTGCAAAGCTTGACATCAGCTAGGGGAAGACAAGGCAGAGCCTCAGGTTATTAAGCAATTAAAACCAAAAGGAATCCCAAATAGTCTGACATTAGATTACAGCAGTCCAGTCTGAATTCAGAGCTCCTCACCCATCAGTGTACCTCAAAGGGTTTGAAACCTGGCTTACATGTACCAAGTGGCTTCTTTACCTTCCTCCAAAGTCTGGGTATAGAATAGCCTGCTTTCCTGTATCTGCACCGCAGCGCATCTTAATGTTTGAACAGGTGAATACAGATCTCATGTGTTACCCCAGAAAAACCCCCACATCATCATATGCATTACCATGATGGTGTTCTCCACCTTTACTCATGCAACTCCATCAAGGAAAGGAAGGAACCCTTGTAGTTAATGGCCAATATTGGCACAAGAAAAACTGAGTTCATGAATAAAATGAGAATAGAAACCAGAAGATTCCTAACAAGTAGAATGACTGGGTTCTGCTTTTACCAGGGAGGTTGAGAAGCTTCTTGTTCGCTTGGCCTGTGGTACCTGGGGCTTAGACTGAATGATTCAGAAGACCACTTCCACACTGATGTAACCTTGGAGGATGCTATATGAATTTGGACCTGGAAGGGAATCTTTTAAATATCACAAAAATAACAGTTCTTAAAAAAACCCAAACAAACAGACAAAGACCCAGAGCCTTTGGAGAGTCTTTAAACATCCTTTAATTTTGCAGTTTCAAGACTGATACGCAAGCAGTTGCACAGCTCAGAGAGAACCTATCTCAGCATGTGAAACCCAGCTGGGTTGAAAATTTACTTGGCAAATACAAATGCAGTGTATTTTTGGTTTGGAGGCATGGTATAAACTCCTCAGCCTCACTGAGTATGGAACCTTTTACCAGGTGGCTTTATGTGGTCAAGGCAGGGCAGAAACGGTGACCTGAGTGCACCTCAGACTGCAGCGCTGGGATCTGCCCTCCTCTTGCCCTTGCTGATCATTAGTGCTGAGCTACATAAGCCTGCATGTCCTTCCAGTACCTCAAATGATGATTACAAAATATCTTTTGAGCTGGGGAGACTCAAAAGATATATTCAGAAAAAGAGAGTTAAGTTTTGTTATCACCTTACATTGGCAATTTTCTCCCATGTCCACCATCATCCAATGCAGTATGCGCTGTAGAAACTGATGCCATATGGCTCTGTGATAATGAAAAAGTAGAAGTGGAAACAAATGGTCCCATGTTACCTCCCACTACAAGAATTGGCTTATCACTATCTGAAGGAATAAGCAACTCTATCTCTTTGCAGTGGGAACATCAGAAAACGTAATGCATCTACAATTGTACAGATCTACAATTGAGGAGAATAGCACTGGCAGAGCTGAAACAGGCTCCATGCAGCAACGCTGTTGGAACAGCTTCAAAACCAACACGTGACCAACAGGTCTGTGCTTGACTGTCATGGTGCTGTTTACTTTAGTGTAGTCTGAACTTTCACTGAAGACTCTGACCTAACCCAGTGTGAAATATTCTCTTTTCCCACCCCGCCAGGGATAGTAGCTTGCCTTACAACTCCAAACAAAGTAGCAGCAACAGAGCAAAGCCCAATATCCCAGATCTCCACCAGGATGCCTGTTCCCGCTGTGCAATCTCTCCTGGGAGAACACGTTAAGGAAGCATTACATGATTACACACCAAAACCCCCCCAACAACCCCAAAGCCAAATCTCAAATGGCACTTCCCTTCTCACTAGTACAATGCCACACAAAAGATAGGTGCTTTTGCCTTTGATTATAACAGAAAGGCAGCGGCTTGGACCCACAACCTGACAGCCCCTGCCGCTCAGTTAACACGAGCAACAGAGCAGATTACACAGTGGTGATTTTCTTGTCCTTGGTGGCCTGTTTGATAGCAGCCTGCTCACAAATGATCTCCTTTAACCGTTGCAACCTCATGTTCTGGGTGGTTTGGTCTCCCACACCTGTCTGGCTTCGGTGCAGTAAATTCAGGGCATAGATGTATTCCAGCTCTGTGTACTTCACCCCTTGATCCACCACGAGGTTTAACAGCTCATCTGCTGTGTTGTAGAGCATCTCATAATACTGCCTGAAAAGCAAGCAAACAAAATCCCCACTCTGGTGAATAGTGATACTTGACGCCCCACACCTTTATTTCTGTAGAATACCATGAACTGTTACTTCAGTAACATGAACAGAGCCGGCTGCATTGGGTGTTGTACAAAGAGCTCAAACCTATTCCTATTGAACATCAGGAGATGCCAAGTGGGTACATACATGCATAGGCGAGCAAATCTCACAAATCTGCTCCCCACACTCTTCCATTCTCAGCTAAAACACAAACTACAGGGAACCGAGGGCTCCTCATTCCTAGCAGTTACTGTATGCCCAGATGTCACTCTTTGAAATCCAGTGTATGGGAAGCAGTATATACATACAGATGCATACAGACACATATACACTGTGATGCACAGATGTATATCTAGTCAGCTCAGCCTGCAAGAACAGGAGTCTTCTGGAAAGGAAAGGAATCACAGGGGTAGGGGAAGTGGAGTTTTTCCTGTCCCTAATGAATCGCTGTTGCAGAGAGATGCTAACATGAAGCATGGGAAAAGCTCTAAGCCTAAAACTCCGGAGATGCTACTGAGATGCACAGATTGAGAGAAAAAATACTAAATAATGCAAAATAAAATTGGAGCCAGGAGCCAAGGTGCCTCTTCTAATAAGTAAATGATCATCTGAAGAGAAGGCATAATATAGAGGCTGCAGTACAGGCTGGTTTAAAATAATGTAAAGTGGCATTAGTGAAAGAATGGATTTCCAAGGAAGGGAATTTAAGCAAGTACTTACTGGAAGGGAAAATGTGTCATGGGCCAGGTAAGCAGTGGGGCAATTCTGACAGCTGCCAATCCAACCACTGCAGAGGAAATGGTCTGGGACTGGCCGTGGGACCAGGTTATTTGCCCCAACTCCACAGCCCATTAGTAAAACTAATGAGAGCTGATGGGGCACTTGGAGACTTTTTCTTTGCCTCCTTCCTTTATAGCCCGAACTGATTAAAGTTTGAAATCAGGAGCAGAGTGTGTGACTCCTGGAAAGCACTGCCTAGAGGTCATGCAGCTGGAGGGGAATCAGGACTCTGGTGCCCTTTATGTAGCACTTTTCTGGATTCCTGGCACGCCCTTTCCAAGTCATACAGCTGCACTCTGTGCCTCAGTTTCATTATTTGTACCAAGGGTAAGGTATGGTGTCAGGAGTCTGTGGTCTAGATATTACCAAGACAAAGCATCCTGTCTGGAGGGAGCTGTGAAAATACAAAGCTCCTTTAGGCAGAGGGGTCCCCAGTCCTGGGCAGACCCTTCCAGGTCAAGGATAAGGGGAAGGCTCTCACATATGACTCCACTGCTGCAAGCTCCATCAAGCAATGAACCTTGGCTGTGGATTTAGGTCTGTTTGGGGTATCACAATCACAAAAAAATGGTGCATGGATGGAAAGTAACCCTTTTTCTAGAGGAACTGGTTAACTTGATAGCTTCATTACAGATGTTACATACCCTTAAGAAACAAGGATCTGAAAAGCTCAAGGAAGGAAGGAGAAGTGAAAAGATCCTTGTCTTGTCCACATGCATCACATGGCAGCAAGGATTTGTTTCAGCCAAGTACCGAGCACTTGTTTGGCTGAAGAATAAAGCAAGGCAGAATTGGGCCTGAGCAGATGACAAAGAGGTCCCTGCATGACTCCATGCTTCTGCAGGAGCACAAGGGCAGGCTTCAGTCTAAATCTTAGGTCTTGGTGGAATAAATTATTTAAAACCCAAGAGCAGGGGCTGCAGAAAAAGTTGACACCTCCCTCCCTTCCTCTCCTCTGAATGCATTAAAATAGCAATCAGGGCAAACATGGCAAAGCTGCATATTAAATTTCTTTTGTTCTTTACTTTGCAGGCTCTCAGGTCTGGCTTAGCTGTGCCTTTGCAGAGAGCGTTCAGCATGCCGCCAGACTGCAGATCACTGCAGCAACCACTGTAAGCAGCTGTAGCAAAACTACACGTTTGGAGTGTCTCAGGCCTCACCTGCTACCACAGCCAGGCTACTGGGCTTCAGAGCTCTCTGCATTTTTATCTCCTCTGTTCCCTTCAAGATATCACCTGCTGCTGTGACCTGAGAATTTGCTCCTGTGGTTGAAAGTCTGCACCAGCACGACTGCTGTCAGGGGCCAGCTGAGATCAGGTGGGAGGAAAGGCTTGTGGCTAGAGGAAGAGAACTCCAAAATCATCAATTCAGAGAACAAGGACTGACAGGATTTGCACTGTGTGGTCAAAAGAAGGGAGTGTGTGTGAGCAAGAAAGGATACATGTAGAACACACAAGACAGAACTAAGAAATAGCTTCTGGGGATGAATGATAAGCTGAAGAAACAATCAAACTGTTAGGCTCCACACATTTGAGATACAGGCTATGAAACTCCTGGAGCTGATGGAGTTTACCAGTGTCATAGACTGAGGGAACTTTGAGGGGACTTCTGCTACAAGGACACATTGTTCCCCTAGAAGCAGGGGGTAAATGGGGCAGCCAGCTGTCTCAGTGACAGTATTTCCCTTAGAAAAGAAAGGGAATCCATGCAAGCCACTTGAGAACAGATTTGGTAACAGCTGTTTGGCAGGGATTTTGGGCTGAGGGAACAATTAACAGGTGGATAGGTAAGGATGGCGGAGACGTGCAACTTCCCTGTATCAGCTGCTATTGGCAGAAGGCATTCGGGTAATCCTTACAAGCTACAAACTCATCAGGTTTGGGTAACACCAAGTCACTTTGCGTCAGCTATTGATTTCAGTTCCTATGATGGGGAAGCGAACGGCACAGTTCATGGTCCCCCAGAAGCTACAGTGCCACCACATCACATGGTATGATTTACTGCTCTACTCCCCTCAATGTTCACATCTCTTGTTACTCAGACTGCGATGCTGATAGTGCTGAACAAGGCCACTGTTTGACAGAGGGATTGAAAAGACCTACATGGCTCAGAAAAGAAGGATTTTGCAAAGCTGATGTGGTCCCCTGCAGAGCCACAGTAGCAAATCCTAGGTTTTGACAAAACATCAATAGCAGTAGCCACAAAACCTTGGCAGCATATTTCTCCACACTGGATTCAGGGAGAGGGAGACTAAACCCAACCTCATCTCCAGTCACAGGAAAAATGGCTGTGTGTCCAATCCACCTCCTGCCATCGCCGATGGATATTCTTTAAATCTTGGCTCCTCTTGCAGGTAGACACAGAAGAAACAAAAAAATAGCAGATCTCATGCAGTTCCATTAGCAGCAATGCACTGGCAGGTGACAGAGGCGCAGCAGAGGCTCAGACTCATCCTCCTTGCTAGCACTGGCACTACCGTAAACTCCCTCCCAGCCAGAAAAACACAGCTCATTCTTCAGCTAAAGCAGTTAAAGGGACACCTGCTTACATGCAGGGATTGATAAAGCCCTGTGGGTCAGTGGTTTAAGGATGAGTTTTAATTTCAGCTCCCCTCTTTAGCTATAATTAGTCCTGTAATGTTTACGCTTGAACTTTACATGATTAAACAGTTGTATATGGGACCTTGCAGAAAATAAGATCCCAAATTTGAATGGCAGCTACCTATCATATGTCTCTATAGTATCCTTCTGGCACCTTGATGTGCGGCTCCTTCCCTGAGTGCTCAGAAGCTGCTGTTAGCCTCAGTGTTTTAGAAGATTTGGGTATTTATTGAGATGCTTCAATACACAGTCAGAAATCTGATATAGGGTTAACTTTGAGGGTACTGGCAACAACTCCAGTACAGTTATACATAAAACGTGTAGAAAAACCAGTAAGATTGCCAAGGTGAAGATTTAGATTTAGGAAACATTGATCACCTTCAGGGAATTTATGCTGAGGAGATGTGAAATGAGATTTTTACCTTTGCCAGGTCTGGCTGGGTTTTCAACAAAATGTCTGACAGAAAGGATATCTTGTATGGGGCAATCTCTGAGAAATTGCAAGTCTTTGCTCCAAAGCCTTGGACTCACGGCCTTCCCAAGGTGACAGGTGCTCTGTCTGCACCTCAAAAGAAGAAGGAACAAGAACTAAAGCTGCTCTGTCTGCAGCCCAGACCAACCAATGGACAAGCTCATCAATGCAGACCAATCTTTGCCCCACGTCCTTACAGCTGCCTTTTCTTTTTAGCCTGTCCCGAATCTTGGATTACTGAAAAATTCTGCACCTAATAAACACAGGATTAATCTGTCACTCTTTTCAGGATCAGATTATTTTTTAATTAAAAATTTCCTACAAAATAAAAAAAAGCAAGCGAGACAGTACGAGTGAGCGAAAGGTATGCATTTTTAATTGGGTGCAATTAAAAAACTGTTGCTTTGGCATGGCATTGCCTTTGGCCAAACTGTATTTGCATGAGTAATTATTCACTCCATTACGAAGTCTGCTCAACTTTGCCTCCCTTGTCTTTGAAAGTATTAATAAATATTGATCAGACACACTCCTGTTTGCCTTTGCCCAAGCAGCTCTGATGGACTTATCTTCTGATGTTATCAAATAATGAAATATGAAAGAGAGAGTGGGATGAGCCTCTTGTTCTGTGATTTTTTATTTAGGCTCTTCATTTTGCTTTCAGAAGTGTATTTGTCCTGCCATTATAAATGCTCTTTTGATTATCAAGAGGAGATTGAGAAAAGCAAGTTAGTAAGGGATGGGGGAAACAAACGGATGACAGGTGAGGGAAATTTCTATTCAGTGAAATACTGGCAAACTGCTTTGTGTTTTTTTTTTTAAAGTTGAGATTTAAAACCAATGGGAAGAATTAATATTCATCAAAAGCTGATTCTATCATCTGACAAATAGGTTAATAAATAATAATAGTGGATTAGCATACCTAACCAAAAAGCAAATTTAGCTTCCCAGGCCTTCTGTCGGCTTTGATGTGAGCACAGCTAAGGACACATAAGGTGATTTACCCTACACAGATCATCAGCCTGGGCAGTAAGAGCCTCCCAGTG
Source organism: Falco biarmicus (assembly GCF_023638135.1). Classification (NCBI taxonomy): domain Eukaryota; kingdom Metazoa; phylum Chordata; class Aves; order Falconiformes; family Falconidae; genus Falco; species Falco biarmicus. The sequence goes on along the minus strand of NC_079292.1, from coordinate 30,852,548 downwards.
CTTCAGTGGTGAGGTATTTGGGGTAAGAAGAGGACAGAGGAAAGCTGAATTCATTTACTCACCCGAATATCAAGTCAGGAATGCGGCTGATGGGAACAAAGTGACCTGGGTGACTCACCTCATCAGGGAAATCTTTTTGCTTGTATGCTTACTCGCACAGTTACTATTTATTTGTATTATGCTGAAAAGCATAGATGGACTTGTTGAGTCGATCTGATACAACCGATTTTATACACATAATTGTGGTACACGTTCTTAAAGAGCATCTCCCCTGATTTGCTATGGAAATATAAACAAATGCTGTTTTACAAGGGGAAGGAAACATTAATCTGGCTCCAAGCCTCTAGCTCTTTAGGATGGTTAACACCTGGCCAAACTCTCCACTTAATGTTCAGCTTCAGTGTTGATGGCCATATTTTGGGGGAGTGAGGAGTGAAGGACTGTTTAAGGTGTCCAAAGTCCTTACTATCCTGCTTAAACAGGATATTGAGCTAGTTTTGATGGCTTGTATGACAAAGATTTGCTTTCTTAAAAAAAATTAAATTAATCCTTACGATGCTCCTTCATGTGATTATCTCATTTGCTGCAAGTCAACCATCCTAGACATCTGTGACCTGTTCCTGTGACTATTGGCAATGGGACTGGGTTCAAAATTTCTGAACGAACCCTTGAATTCTTTGGGCATTTCTTTAGGGCAAGCACATACCTTAGAGCAAATAATGCCTAATCCAAAGCCCAAATACAACTGTACTCTTTCACTCATTTTAGCAGGCTGGAATTGGCCCAGGAAGATCTACTATCGTATGAAGAAGACATTTGTACTAAGAGCAGATAGGGAAGGTTAAATATCACTGGTGGAAATGGTTCCCAGGTGCAAGAAAAAACATCACATGGGCAAACCAAAACTGAAGAAGCCAACTGGCACGCAAAGGAGTTTGTTTTGCTGTTTTTTTAAATAGCAGTTTTAAAACAAAACATCAAGTTGCCAACAATGAAGCCATTTTGCAAGGATGGATTTTTAACATATATATAAAAATAGATGGTCTCTTGAACTCTATTCTTGGAGAAAGAGAACAAAAATTAAGAGGCTTTCTCATTTAGAAAAAATCTCTGGAAAGGCAATCAGGATGAGACAAGCTCCTCCAAGGGCTATTAATACCGTTCTCCATTTAAATGCTAATGTTAACCTATAACCCAAGGCCTGTGCACAAAAAAGTTTTTCAGAAGTGGCCAAGTGAATTCAAAATTAAATTCTGATTCCCCTGAGAATTACTTGATCTCTTCTTAAGAGAAGGACCTTCAGATGAACAGTGTGATGTTTCAGAATAAAGGATCTTACTTTAATTATTCCTTCATTATCTAGCTGGGTGTCTACTCGGTAGTAGTGCAGACAGAAACAGACTCACAAAGCAAGAACTCAGGTTTGGCTGCTGACTTACCCAAAGGGAACAGGAAAAAGTAATTCTGTACCTCATTTCCCTCCCTTTTTGGGGATTAGGGAGTCACTTTTATAGCACCCAAAATATCTTAGATACTCTAATAAAAAAGCAAAAAAGGTTAAGTACGAAGCACTTACAGACCAAATTTAGACAAAACCTAAAAGAGGGTAGATTCAGACTAGATATAAGAAAGAATTTTTTTATGATGAGGGTGGTGAAACACTGGCACAGGTTGCCTGGTGAGGTGGTGGATGCCCCATCCCTGGAAACATTCAAGGCCAGGCTGGATGGGGCTCTAAGCAACCTGATCTAGTCGGAGATGTCCCTGCTTATGGCAGGGGGGTGGGACTAGATGACTGTTTAAAGGTCCCTTCCAAGCCAAACCATTCTATGATTCTATGAAAAACCACAAGACTGAACAACGAGCATGCAAGTGAAGAGGAAAAAAGACCAAAGCTAGAGTTATAAATTCACTCTTGATACATGCAGATCTTGGTGGAACCATTCTGTTTAAAATCATGGGGAAAGTAAATGCGTGCAAAAAGGGAATATACAGCAAGAAATGAGGTACCTTCAGTTCATGTAATGCAGAAGAAAGGACTGGCTTAACCAAGAAGAGAAGCCCAGAGGGGTTTGTGTCTCTGGAGCACGAGACACTTGAGGTGGGGAGGGGAAAGAGATGAAGATGGAGCTGATAGTTACAGGGCACTGGAGATGTGGCAGGAGAGATGAGCTCCAGCATGCAGGATTTTGAAAAGCAAGCTCTGAAAACTTGAAATACCAAGCAAAGCAAAATCCACATAAACCAGCAATTACTGTAATTTCTATACCTCATGAAGACTGCAATGATGTTTGCATACATGCATCAGTGATCGGCATTTTAAAGCAAGAGTCTGCAAATGTGGAAGCTGGTTATTTTTCCATCTTAGGAGCTTATGATAACAAAACAGAAACTAGTGATGGAAGGTATCCACTATATCACATATCCACTCTCTAACAGCTGCTCAACTTACACTGCATCCTGCAAGTTCTCTATGCAGTTACAGCCCTAAAACATACAAAAGAATATCATTACCCTCAGGACATTATGCCACAGGGGAATATATATTCTGATCATAATTTCTTAAGATTTCTTTCTTGATTTTTAATTAACCTGGAGCAGTTCTGGGGACAATAATAGTAACGGCCATCTTGTGCCTCCAGAAAAACCCAGAGTGCTTTAGGAGACTTAAGACAGCTCTAGCTGTCCACATCAGAGATGTTTTTGCTGTGTTAAGTCAACCACAGCTCCTCTTACAAACCATGCCAAGAAACGGACACCTCTAATTTATCTCCATGGGCTGCAGAGGGAACTTAAAATTAGGCCAAAATTTCTGCATGCCATTATGATCTGCATCTTCTTTAGGTGCACCAGAGCCCACCTTGTTCACAGCTGCTCAGAAGTCAGAGGCAGATGCCCCATCACCACTCACTGCAACACACGGCACAATTTGGGGTAGAAAGCACTGACAGCTCTGAGCTGTGTTACTACAGGAGGAGTGTCAAGAACATAAAAGGCACTTAAAAAGTTAAAATATGCAAACATCCAAGATGTGAAATGGTTTACAAATGAAAACAAAACATGAGAGGAAGAAACAAAACTGAATTTATAATATAACAGTGCTTCACACTCCTGTGGTACCTCTGCAAATCACAGCCCTTAATAAGTGATCAGGGCTGTGATGTAAGGATAGTATTAGTTTGTTTTTTACAGTGGGAAAAACTGAGATAAAAATTTAGTCATTTGGCCAAGGTAGAAGACAGCATCACAGACAGGAAGCCCTCACACCTTGGTTGGTACTGTACCTGCTTTTGGGACCGCAGCACACAACTTTGATCAGGGTACAGAGCCAGGCAAAAAAAGTAGGTGTATTTACTCAACAGGGTATAAGTACAGTCTTCTAATCAAAGACAACCAAATTATAAAATCCAATTACTTTCCCTTTCAAAACGTAAACCGCACAGACAGCATATGAGCCACTAAATACAAATCGGGTCACCTATGTGTTGGCTTCTATGCAGATCAAGCAGCATTGTTTTAGTGGCTAGTTTTGGAAAAAAAACCCCAAAACAACCAACACCTTTGGGTGCTATGTGCAGTTTCGTGTCACTGAAGCACTTGGTTTTCTCTCTACGGCAAGCCTTTTTGTAAAGCATAAGATGATACATCAGCTGTAAAATGCAGAGCTAATTAGCAAAGGAAAAGGTAAGGTATGTGCAGAACATAACTACTCTTCCAAAAGATCTCTCCCTGCTTTTCATCCTGATACCTCCTGTGCTCTACCTTATCTACTACTTTCTTATTAAAATTTCCTTCTTATTTCCTTTTCCCTCCCTCTCGTGGTTTGTCACTTGTGACTTGGACAATGCTGCTAAGAAGATGTGATGCATGGGGATCTCTGTGCATCAGGTGGCGTCATCACGGAGGGGAACACGTGCACGTAGCATTCAAAACCTATTCCCTGAACAACTCCAACCACCCTCATATTGTGCAGCAATACACAGCAATTACACGGCTTTTCAAAAGAAGGATAAATCCATTAAACCCCATTAAATGATTTTTCAAAAACAATGTCTGAGACACTCCTTGCAGCTCCATACTGGCTGATATAATGAAAGATGGAAATTTTCCCTCTCCAAATGAAACTTTATAGGGTATTAAATAAGCACCCTCAGCACTTATCTAAATCTTTAATTAGTTCTATAATATACTGATGATATCAAGGCTAATTAAATTTATACAGATAAAGAGCAATGAAATTCTAACCAAGTGAGCTGGAAAGTACATATTAAATAGTAAATTTAATAGTTCAAGCAAAGAAATGCAATTTTATATAAAAAAAATTAAATTCAATTTACATGTTGTATTAAAATTGATTTTGAGTGTGCAACTGATTGGAAAAAATCTTTTTAATAGATCAGTAAAAGTGCTAATCTGGCCTGTTTAAATATCAGTTATTAATGCCAGCATTTGCAAATAAGCCACACACATTTGCATTTCACTGCATATAGTAAAAATAAAAAAATATCTATACCATATGCCAATTTATAAAGAATATTAAGCAATTTTTCCCCTTGCCTCATGCATAAATGAGAGGAAATGTAGAAATGAATGTAGCCTGAAAGAAGGGAGAGTCAGCAGTTTGATGGAAAGTACTGCAAGGATTGCTGCAGTCAGCAAAAAATAATGCAATTTTAGCTACCCTTTGGGAACAACAATTACTGTGGCAAAAAACTCCAGCTTTATTTAGGATCAAGTGGCTTGGAACTGGATACAAAAACTTGATGCTGTAATTGGCGAGATGCTCAGTGGTGCAAGCTTGCTGATTTTTAATAAAAACAGGAATGTTTGGTAGCCACCAATGGGTGAAGGACACATCTGATGGGATTTGCTTGCTGGGGGGCAGAACAGGCTGCAAGACGTGAATTGCAAATTACAAGGTCCATCAAGTCAACGTCTACCTGTAGTAGGTTGCGGTTGGGCCTCCGTGCTTCAGAGGCTTGAACCACGTGCTGAAGTCAGGCAAACAGCCCCAAACTCTTGTTAACTCCAGTTCATGTTTTGCTCTGGCTACCTTTGTTCATTCGGTTCAACTGCCACAGTGGCTTCAGAAATTAGGTAACTGAGACTTTTTGTGGACATGCTGACACCAAATTGAGTTTGTTATATTATTTTTGTTGAACTCGTTGCTTTTTCTCATGGAAGAGACCTTTATTGGATCACCTGCCTCATGGCACTATTGTTTTCCTCCTGGTAGCAGCATCCAGTGTCATTACTAGCTCCAGCCCAGAAACTGCTGAGCCTGGGGACATGACCTACAGACCCCTGCTTGCTCATTACTGTGCACAGACCTATCCAAACCAGGAGGAAAACAAAATGGTACAGCAGCCTCAAACCCTACCCACTGGCTCATGATCATCAGCTACCACCGCCACGAAGACCTCAAAGGGATTGAGTGCCATGACCTCCTACCTATGAATGGAGAAGAAATTGGGTGAAGTCAATTCATCCTACACAAAAATAATTAGTTATATTGGGTTGAAGTGCCCTGTGGAGGTTGTTTATTATAAAGAAATCGGGCAGCCAGGATGGATTCAATGCCAAATTTTTAGATGGCCGAAAGTAGGGGACATCAACATAGAACTGTAGGTCTCCTGGATGAAGGAGTTAATGGTAAAGAGCTTCAACACTTTCCTCCATGCATTCAGTGCTGGCCACTGGCCAGATGAACATTTCAACATGCCTAATATGCCAGTTCTCAATACTTCTCCTGATGCTTAGGCACCTTCAGATTTGCAGGCTAGAGGTATTTATGGCCAGCTGCCGCTCATTTGCTCTTGCAGCAATTTTTCTGGTTGAAATTGCTTTTCCCTCTCTATTGTACCTAGGGCAAAAGATGTATTCACAGAGAGAAGCCATTGCCTCTCTAAAGTATTGTAGTAGGCAAGGCAAGAAGGCCACTTTTAATTGCTCCTTGTGAAAAATACGGCTTCTGAAAGAACATTCACCAGGGCCAGAGCAAGCACCAACATTGCCATGTACAGTACAACTGTGGCCTCTTCTGGTCATTCTTGGTGAAATTTTAGCTCCAATGATCTCAGTTTTTAAGCCAACAGATTTGCACTACAATACTTGTTGCCAGTCAGCATAAACTCTTAGCATTTAAGATTAAAACATTATCAAGGCAACATCAGTGCAGGATAAGACTCACAGACATAGATGTGTTTTTTATCTCCATTCTCCGCTGCATGAAAAAAAAGAGGTCTGCTTGTCTCAGTATCTCAGAGATGGATCCCTTTGCTCACCACTCCTTACATACAGGCTACAAATGCCAGACAGACTCTACTGCAGTGTGACAGTTGCTCCTTGGAAACAAAACTGGTCCCTACAGAGTGAGAAGAAAATCCTAGCACTGCTTCTAAACTGACGGAGTAGTTCATAGCCACCAAAAGCAGAGAAATGTCTCTGAACTCTTATTTTTACCACCTCCCAGAAACCCATATTCAAAACCTCCGGACTATTAAAGGAACTCTGCTGTGAGAACTGAACCTGTAGTTTCTTGTATTAATTTATTAATCACGTCTTTCAATTCCCATTTGTACATCTCAAAGTACTTTAGAGACACCATGCATGGAACTTTTCCATTTTCTCAAAAGGCTGCTTTGCGGTCAAGAAAATGAAGGTCTGTTGAGATTAAGGGGTCTGAGTGAAGTCTCTTGTGCATGCAATGGGATGGCTACAACCCAGTAACAGCCATCCCCATGCTGATGCTCACTGAGTAACCTCCAGGACCAGCTTACCTGCTGGTGTCCACCCTTGAACCCCCTCCAGAGACAAAAAGCACATTGTCCCGATGATTGTCAGAATCTGCATATTTGCATGCTACAAGTGAAAGAAGAATGAATTTCATACAGCGCACCAAACAGTTAACAGATGGCAAAAAATTACAATAATTTACCAAGTTGTGCTGGGCTCAAGAAAACAACCTAGAATACGAAGACACTGAATCTTATTAAAAAAGACATATTTTACATACTGCTTCTTCATAATACAAGCTGTTCTTCATGAAAGCATAAAACTTGCTATTATTTTCAGCTCTTTTCTTCTTCTCTTTGTTTTTGCACACATGACAACGTGGAACACATACCTGATATATGACTTCTGTATGCACTTGAGAGACTGACTTCAGCTGTAGATGTTAATACACTTAGGTGACATGAGATGTCATCTGAATTTTATATTTTTTCTGTATTATTTGATCTCAAATCTGGAATCCAAATTGTAGTATATAAGGCAAGCCTTACAGCCTTCAATAAAATCAGAGTAAGAGATTACACATTGCAGATCATTTCCTGAAAGCCATATGTACCTGCATAAATTGACATCATATGTGTATATTCAAATGCAGTGGTCTGGATGTAATTATTTTAGTATCTTCCTAAAATACAAGAATCAAAGCTTTTGGTCTTTACCTGAGCGTATGTATTTCTCTTGGCTATGAAGACCAGTTTCATTACGGGACAGATTTAATTGCTACATCAAAGTTTGTATGTTGATATTCTGCATCTGATGTGCGAAAGTTCAGGGACGCCAATCAGGCATGGTGCAGATGCCACTCTGCAAAATGTTCTCAGACAGTCTCCATCTGTCAGATATGGTAATACTTGTGCTCCATCAATAATTCACCTTCTTAACTCCATGTTTCCTGCATTTGAGTCAGAATTTTTAATGTCAGTCTCACCAGAGGATCTACCTTGGATAGACAGGAATTGTCTGATCTGCATTCCCTATTCAGACTGTGTGCTTTTGTGCCCTGCAGTCAGTTGCCTTCTGCAGCTGAAGAATCATCTCTCAGTTTACTCATTTTTTTACTGATTTAGCTGCAAAAATCACAGCTTCCCTTTCGGGGGCAGCATTTTCATCACATTCAAGGACTGAAGTCAAAGGGTAATTAAGACAATCAAACCTTATTATCCAAAATCCTACTCAGAGCACACTTTTTCTGGGAAAGCTCATGGTGAAAAACACTGGGGTGCTGAACACCAAAATATTAACTGCATGAACTTGAAGAGGGGAGAAAGGGGAGTGGAGGGGGAAAGATGATGTGGGGCTGTTCCTCCATGGGTCAAAAACTGCTGAATGGCAACTTGTCTCCATGTGAAGCAACTGGCCCCATGGAGCCTGCAAGAATTTGGTTAGATCCCAGAGCTAGGAGATGGGCTCATCGGCGGGCCCATCTATGTGGAGTACCCATCAGTGGTCCTTTGCTCTAGAGGAAGACAGTGTGGAAATCCATAGGCAATCAGCTAGAGGCAAGAATATTCCCTAGCATGAGGGCAAATTACTGCCCTAATCATCAACACTTCAGCACCAGTGAGACAGGAAAGTTTCCAGGTGCCCCAGTTAGCAAAGACCCATCATGCATCAGCCCCAGCTTTCAGCAACTGAAACATGGAAAAACAATCCTTGAACTTTCTTTGGCCAACTGAGATACAGCAAGTGACACAGGAAAAGGAATCGTGATCATAGAATCACAGAATGGTTTGGATTGGAAAGGATCTTAAAGACCATCTAGTTCCAACCCCCGTGCCATGGGCAGGGACACATTCCATCAGCACAGGTTGCTCCCAGCCCCGTCCAGCCTGGCCTTGAGCACTGCCAGGGATGGGGCACCCACAGCTGCTCTGGGCAGCCTGCGCCGGTGGCTCACCGCCCTCACACTGAAGAAATTCTTCCTAATATCTACTCTAAATCTACCCTCTTTCAGTTTAAAACCATTCCACCTTGTCCTGTCGCTACAGGTCCCTGTAAAAAGTCCCTCTGCAGATTTCTTGTCGGCTCTTTCAGTACCTTTAGGTACTGGCAGGTGCTCTAAGGTCTCCCTGAAGCCTTCTCTTCTCCAGGCTGAACAACCCCAACTCCCTCAGCCTGGCTTCCTAGCAGAGGTGCTCCAGCCCCCGATCATCTCCGTGGGCTCCTCTGGACTCGCTCCAACAGGCCCGTGCCCTCCTTGTGCTGAGGACCCCAGAGCAGAGGCAGCGCTGCAGGGGGGTCTCACCAGAGCGGAGCAGAGGGGCAGAATCCCCTCCCTGGCCCTGCTGGCCACGCTGCTCTTGGTGCAGCCCGGGGCTCGGTTGGCTTGCTGGGCTGCGAGCGCACCTTGCTGGGCCACGCTGAGCTTCTCGTCCACCAGCACCCCCAAGTCCTTCTCCTCAGGGCTGCTCTCAATCCATTCTCTGCCCAGCCTGTGTTTGTCCTTGGGATTGCCCTGACTCAGATGCAGGACCTTGCATTTGGCCTTGTTGAACTTGATGAGGTTTGCACGGGCCCACTTCTCAGGCCTGTGCATCTCCCTCTGGACAGCATCCCTTCCCTCCTGTCAGCCGTGCCACTCAGCTCGGCATTGTCAGGAAACTTGCTGTGGGTGTGCTCGATCCCACTGCCCATGTGGCTGACAAGATGCTAAATAGTGCTGGACTCCGTACTGACCCCTAAGGAAAACCACTCATCACTGGTGTCCACATAGCATAATGGTAACATGAGATAGGTATGAGTTTTACAGATCCCATTGGCCAAGAATGACCTGTACATTCTCAGGTACCAGTCTTCACCAGGTGGAATGAAACTATGGTTGCACAATGCAGCTGCTGGAAATTGTTCTTTAGAGACATGTGGCTTGGCAACAGAAAGACTCAGTAATAGCCTTGAGTTGGCCAAAAACTCCAAAACAGACAAAAAGTGAATGAATTAAGGTCTTGCTAGTTAGAGACTAAGAAACTGTAAAAGGTAGTGGAGGGATGTATCTCAGTCTGCTTCAACACCGGTGTCTAGTGCAACCATTTCAGATGGGGTTTGGGTGTCCTGTAAACCCTGTGTCACACCTGCCAGCCCTGCTCACATACCTATGGTATCCAAGGGTCTTTCAAATCACATTATATTTAGGAAAGTGAATCGCATCCTGCGCAAGTCCCTGGTAAATCAGGGAACAGAACCTGCTCCAGGCAGAGGTCCAGAGAGCTATGCAAGCCAGCTTTTAAGCAGCAGAAGCAGTTCAGCCACTTTAGCGTGCTGGTCTGCTTCTCAGAGATGGACTAAACCTGAATAAAGGCCATGCTGAGCTGGCACCATGGAGGGTACAACCAGCCTAAGGTCCCTGAGCTCTGTTCAGCCCTGAAGCAGTTGATCATGGCTGCCAAGCCTGGAGCATGTGGTGAGCATGTGTGCTTGTGTACGTGATGAGCGTGTATGTTGGAACTTGTTAGCACAGGGTTGGTAGGCACAGGTATCCTCAGGTCTGCTCCTCCCTGCAGCAGAAGACAAGCAGCCAGGGAGCTGCCATGCAACACAAGAATGTTTGGTCCACCAAAAGTCCATGTCCTGGTGTCCCACTGTGCTGACTGTGACCCAGACAGAAGCAGGTCAGTGATGTTTCTCTAGATTACCCTCCCAGCTTCTGCGGACTCGCTGAGCCAGAGGGATGCCTCTGAGACACCCTGAGGAACTGCTCTTACCTCTATGGGTATGTGCTGCTTGGGGCTCCTGACTGTGCTGAGATTTCCATACATGACTTAAAGGAGCTGCAAAATTGGCCAGCTCTACTGTACGGTTCCTGGGCTCCACTTGCCCTGGACCCTACTGTCAAGATACTTTGCTCTGCCCTAACACTGTGTCTGTGGCTTGACCCTGTTGGAACTCTCAGTTGTGCTATTCCTGTCCTTTGCTCATTTTTCCTCTTCCCTCCAAAGTCTAGCAGGAACTGGCCCTGGGCCATTGCTACCCCCCTGCTCCTTGCTCCTATCCTGTCCTCAATTGTGACCTTCGAAAGCATCATTCCCAGAACTGGCCACGTCCTCACCTGTTCCCCACTGTGTTCTAGCACTGATATTTTACACCCTACCAGCTGTGTCCTGCCTGCTCATACAACTTTCAAGTGAAACATTTCTGATTTCCAGATGCCACTGCATCAGCAGGTTGAAATGCTCCACTCCCTGGGTCAATCTAATTAAGAGAGCAGCCTCTGTGAAAGATACAACTTTAGTGCATTGGAAAAGTGATGAGCAGTGACTCTTAAAAACGTATCGCACAGCACCAATATCTGTTATTTCCTAGCAGATTACTGGGTATGAAACATTGCCGTTTCTAATGAGATCTGACTGACAGGGTAAACCAATCTGCTACTTAAGAACTTGCATGTGTCTTTCTGTCTGTGGGGCTTGTGCTAGAAAGATGCAGCCTACTGTGAAAAAGGCAGGACATTTTTCTAATTGCTTCCATTTGCAGGCTGGAGCCAGGCAACAGAGATGCATCTCAGGCTGACAATCCCAATATTTACCTTTATTTCAGCTGCAGACAAATGCCTGGGATGGTTGTTCTTCACACATTGATGGTTCCCCCTTTCTTTGCATTTTTTTTTTTTGTGTGTCATGCCAACTTCCCTTCTTAAAAAACTTATCCTTCCTGTAACAGCTCTGTTTGCTGTGCATTAAGCAGAAACTCCCAGCAGGCTACCATACCTTCAGCACACAAACTCAGCACAAGCAAAGCCCGTGTTTAAGCATGGGAGCAGGAAGCAATTTCTAGATCAAACAGGAGCTCCAAGCAGGCTACGTGAGAGCTCAGACATGGAGTTCACTTTCACATACACTCACAGGGCTATCTGTTCTTGTGGGGTGACTCTGGATGTTTGTTCAGGCTCTATCTAGAGTCTGGAGCTAAATTTTGACCTTGTTTGAACAGTGTCAATCAAGAAAGTCCAAGGCTAGATGACAGAGATGCCTCAAACCAGAACTGTATCTCCAGGATGCTATTTGACCCTTTAGGAGCTCCAAGACTTAACTGGAGATTTGCTTGTTGCATCCCCATCTGGTTGGCAAATTAAACAACGCCTGAGTGGCCGTTCTCCTCCCATTCCTTCCACCTCCCCTTGGCAAGCTTCCCCATAAAACCATTCAGCTTTTACAGCTCACAAGAGAGCATGGAGGACCTTAATCCAAAAAGAGCAGGTGATCCACTGAAGCCCATTCCTTGTGCTGGTAGGTGCCACTCTGCTACTGTAGAGGAAAAAAAAAAAATCCCTTAAACTAAAAGCTAAACCAACGGAGTTCCCTCTTCTTCCTTGCTTCTCTCTGGACAGAGATCACTTGCAAAACAGTAATGATGGCAAAAAGTAATTAAAAACTGAACTGCAATTTACATACATAAAGAAATCCAGGTAGAGATGTTACTGCACATCCATTGTCTTCCATGAGGGTGGAGAGAACCTTGAACACTCTTCCCCTCAAGCTCTGTATGGTACCCAAGTTCTAGGGTGAAAGGTCCCTCTCCATCCCTCTGCCAGGCTCCTTCTACCGCAGAAATCTCTGCCACCAAATCTCTTGATCTTTGCCAGCCCACTGAATTCCTGGAGGGAGAGCTGCAGGCAAAGCTTTATATGCCCACCCCTCCCTTTTGGCCAAAACAAAAAAATTGTCACCTCTGGCTGCATGCACAGAGGTGACAGCCACACTGACAGAAAGACAGCCATTTTCCACCAATATGAGTCAGGATGCAATGCCTTTCACCAGGAGGTACCAGTGAGATGTGCTGCAGCACTGTGGGAACAGAGAAGGCTGTGACCCTTAAGAGGGGATGGATGAGTACACCGCTTTCCTTTTTGGCACTATTCTGCCTGTTTAAAATCAGTTTTTGCCCTTTGGGATCACAAAGCGCAGAACCGTCTTCCCTTTCTGGATCTCCTTCAGGTCCCTTAGGAGACCTGGGGTCTGTCATGACATTTCGGATCCATTTCAAGGTTGTAACCTTTTAGTAAGATTATTACTACCAACCATTCATCTTCCATGCTTGCATGGCCGGTGCCTGCCTTCACACCCCAGCTGCTGTGTCTCCAACCGGCACCATGTAGGCCTTGCAGATTTCAACCTGCTTTGCTCAGCACTGCCCAATACAATAAACAAACACTTGTTTCAGAAGGGATGCTGTAAAAGGCATACTTTTACTCCACCTTTAATGAGTCTGCTCAGACCACCGTTTCCATCCCTGCATGTTGCTGCCTCAGTGTCTCCAGTGCAGTTATGGTTCCAGCCCAACAGCTTGTGTGATGCTTGATGTGATTTTCCCCAGCCTGAAGGTGTGGAAGAGCAGGAGACCAAGTGAAGGCAGTAAGAGAAGTAAGTAAGAGAAGGTCCTTGGATTCAACCAAGAGAAGAGGATTGCTAAAATGTTCCTATGGCATTTTTAAAGCAAGCAAAACTGCTCTCTATGCACACAAAAGCCTGCCTAGCCCCTTCATGGCTAAAGCCAGTGGTTTATCATGTGTTTTATGCTTTACCTGGACCCAGAAATGAGCTTTCACATTCATCTTCATATTTCTACAGTATGAGAAAGCCTTTATTAACCTAGGAAGTTTCTGGACACTGTGACGGGGCTGCAGTTTTGGTGTCCTGATCCAGGCTGAGACCTGGTCTGCAGGCAGTGCAGCCTGGGGAGCCAGCGGGAAAGGCCTGTGGCCTCTTTCCAGCCCACCTATTTCATGTTTCATGCTAAAAACAAAGTGCGGGGAGAGACTGAAGCCCCCCCTGGGTGAGATGGACACCCAAGGTTGGAAACCTGGCAGAACTCCTTGGCCCACCCATTGAGCCACAGACACTGTGTCCCATGCTGCTGGTTTAGCAGGGAGCCACAAGTGCATGGTGAACACCCCCCCCCCATTACTGACAAAGTACAACTTGGTTTTGCTCCGCATTTTTGCTGTAATCACCCACATACCAAATTCTGTGTTGTCAAACAAAGCAAATGTTGACAAGTATTCTGTGATTTACAAGAACTGCCACCAAGATGATAGTGAATACCAGGACTCACGCCCACAGGACATGCTTTCAAAACTTGGTCTGCAAAGAAAACCACCACCCACCCTACATACTGCAGACCAGGATAAACAAAATGATCCAATTCCAGCTGGACAGCCAGAGTTTTCTAAACTCAGACCTTATGTTAAAGCAACTGCAGTTCTACAAGTAACTGGTCAGTGGCTAAGTATCGTCATGGAGGCCAAAGTCACTAAAGGTAGAAATTAAGAAGAAAAACTTCTAACAAGAAAAATCCCTTCACTTTAATTACCATTAGCAATGCAGCATGACAGGGAGAGATAAACACACATGCACCTACACAAATAAGGAGCTTGGGAACACAAAGTAATTACTTTGATTTTTTTTTTCCCCACCGACATTCAAAACTTATTAGCCTCAAGAAAGCACATATCAGCAAAAGCCTGTCACCTCAGGGATAAATGAGGAATTTGTTAGTAATTCATTTCCAGGAGAATATATCCTGATGTTAATGCAGAGTAGGAACGTGGTCTGGCCAAGTCTAACAGCCAAAAACACTTCTTAAAAATGTTTATTCACATCTTCCTGAGCTTTTGTCCCTGAAAATGTGAATGCCGGTTGCTGCTGGCTGAGAAGTTCACCTCCATTGATTGTTCACTAACATACCAAGAACCAAGCAAAGAAAGTCAATGAAGCCTCTCAGTTTTTCAGTCCATTTCCAGTTTAGCAAAATTGAATTAATCTCTTTACTCAGAGCAACTCAAGACATCCACATTCAGTCAATGAAAATCATTACAGAGGCCACTAAAACCTCTATCTTTAAAGGTTACACTGCGAAGATTAAAAGCACCTCCAGGAAAAACTGAAATGGCTGATCAAAATAAAACCGTTGAGTCAACAGTGGAAAGCCTGGGCAGGACTGGTGCCTTCCAGTACCGACTGGTATTTTAAGATGCTTCCTCTGCTATATGGAGCGATACCAATGAAGAGCAAATACTACCTGATTTCACACATTGCAGCGTGTTCAGATGTCAGGGATGCAGGAACTGCCAAATGAATTCAGCTCCCTAATCCACTTAATATGGGGCAGCTACCAGGTGTAAAAACCTATTGAGAGCGCTTACAGATTGATCTGCTTACCTGCAAAGTCACCTCCTGACCCCTGACAGCCAAGGAGGGGCTCATCTTGCCTAGCGATAGACATCTGCCATGGATAATTCCAACTAAGCAGGTCACCTCTGCTCTCTGATCCTCATGAGAAAGCAACAGGCACTCCTAGGAGGCCCTTCATCTCATTTCAAAGAACATTTAAACGAATTCAGAAAATTGCACTCTAATCATGCTCACTTCTCGCTACTTGCTGTAAAGCGAACTGAGGGCAACCAGCTCTGATAGAGATGTGACTGTGGCAGACCTCTACTTACAGAGCAAGTATTCATCAGTTCAATGGGTCAACGCATGTATCTGGAAGTTAAACTCAGGCTGAAATACTTTGTTGGACTTGACTGCATGTTCATTGGGCTGCCACGGCCCATGTGCCTACAAAATACCTGGTGTGCGTTTTAATTACAAAGCCAGAAAAATCCCCTCCTTGAGGAATTTATAATCTATGCAGTCACCAAAGGATGACGAGTGATGTGCTGTCATTACTCTGTGGTTCAGCCACTTTCTTTCCATCTTCATGTGCTCAAGTGCTCTCATTACGCAAAAATTACTTAAGGACAAACATGAGAAATGTCATCCCCCAAGAGTCAGGCTCTTTGCTTCTGAACATCTGGTATATCACCATTAGGGCATTTTGGAGATTTTTCCTAACGCAGAGAATCAGCAGCAGGCAAGGCATTTCCCAGACGCATGCAATAAATGAGAAATCTGCTACTCAGCACACCTGAGAACAAAAGTCTTCCATTGTCAGGCTGGAGTGAGGCCAAATGGCCCAAAGATGGTGTGGGAAGAGCAGTGACTTCTGCACAAAGACATGTTCGTTCCTCCTGCCTCCCCTCTGCTCCTACCTTGAGCAATTCCCTTCTTCACCCCTGATGTCTTATCCTAATTTAAGATAAAGTTCCATTTTCAGGAACATTATCATTTCAGAGCATTACAGCTCATTTCCTTGTTTGTTCCCTCTCCTTCAGTTGTGCCAGCACAGCTGTTTGCAAGGCCCACTGTGAACCAGACCGGGGAGCTGATCCTGCCAAAAACCAGAAAAAGCTGATGCAAAAAACAAAACATAGCCCTTCCCCCCAAGCTGGACCACTTCCCCACTCTAATTTACTGTGTCGCATCAGGACCTGCTGTGCAGAGAACAAGTAGAGGAAGGTGGTATTTGCCGAGGTGTTAGCATCATGGGGTACATGCAAATGCAATCACAAATTCTCACTGTGACTTCAGAGCTGGATGCTGCTTTTCTCCTATACGATGGTGCTCTGCAAAGAGCTGCTGATCTTTTGTTGTGTACTGGCTATGTCTTTTGCATAGCAAATATGTTGTGTTTTGGAGGTGGTTTTCCAGATGAAGCAGATAAAGCATCAAATACTGCTGTGGGGGAGAGTATTTTGGACCTATAAACCAGAGTGTTTAGATCTCCTCCCATCTGATGTCCATCAGGATGCCCAAAGATGGGAGAAGCAAAGCCCTTCCAGCAGCTGTCAAGAGGAACTGAGACCTTTTCCAAAATGAGTGGTTGGCAGGCCTCGGGTGTGGGGTACAATGGTCCCTAACAGGTGTTGAGGGGTTACCTTGACAGGAGACATGACTCCTAGCACTGCTCCTACTTCACCAGCTCAACCAGCTCATTGTTTTTTTCCTGCTCTGCTGTGACTGACCAGATGAATTGCATGTCCAACTATGTGGCATTTCCCCTGTGCACCTCCATGGAGGAGAGGAGACCAGTCATGTCTTCCAAAACCCCCTCTCATGCCTGTGCTGAGGAGCTGGGCAGTTCCAGCAAAGAACCTGGCCGTGCCATTGCTTCCAGAAGCTCATGCAGGACTGCAGAAGCTGAAAGTCTGGGAAGTCTTGAGCAGACACCTTGCTGTAAATGTACTGTATTGCAGAACGCAGTCAGAACCGCCAAGAAGCACTCTACGAAATGTTGTGAAGGCATAAATTGATGTCTTAGTAAAAGTCATGGCAGCTGCAGATTTAACTGGAAATTAAACTACATGGATGGGTGATTTGTTCCAGCATAGTTTTAATGAGTCCATGACAGGGCAGCTGCTTGGGATGCATGGGGCATCACCCAGCAGCACCCATCTGGTGCAGGACTGTACAGGGACAGTCTCTGATCCCCCAAGGCACAAAAGAAAAAAGGGGAGGTGGGGGGCATCATGCTGAGGGGTGTTTTTTAATCCTCTGTGGTTGGGATTTTTGGTTAATGCAGTGAAACCACTAATTACAGCTAATTAAACCTGCACTGAGATCAAAGCTCAGTGGAAACTACAGGGGGGAGAAAACAAGAGAGAAAAGAAAGGAAAGAAAATACGGATTTTGTTGTAACCAAGTCCTTAATTGAAAACTAAAGCAGCTTTGTTAATTAAAAGCAGCAAAAACAAAATGAGGGCATGCTCCACAGATACACAACATGAGTCCAGCATCGTGATGGAGATAACACATCTTTCCCACGCTGTCAACAAATAGAAGCTTTTCTTCTAGAGCCTGTTCTGCTTCTGGCTCCTCTACAGGGAAGGGTCTTCCTTACTGCAAAGCATCAGTGACTTTTACCTTTCACAGCACTGAGGACCTTGGGCTATGAAGTGTGGGGAGAGAAATTTCTCCAGACTAACACATTTATAGTTTTTATGCACAAGTCAGAGTTTTTCCCACCAACACCGAGTCAAGAGGGTATGGGTTGGTTAGTGACGAGCACGCCTGCACCAGGGTACCAAAACCACTCATTGGTAGCTTGCAGTATCCTTTCTAGCAGACTTGCTCCATCTGCTTTTGTATCTCCTAAGAGCTATGGAGGATACATGAGTTACAGTGCCTGGTACCCCAGTTGTCTACTCAGCTAACATCAGTTTTACTCAAACTGAATGATCTTAAACACCTCAAATGTTTCCCTAGCTTGAGTGCAGCCACAAGGCAGAACACCTGAGATACCTTTCTCATCCAGTTCCGAACCACAAGTGAAGACAGGCAGCAGAGGAGCATCTCAGAAGCACTGCAGAGGCACCTGAGAGCAGAACAGCAGCTGCCACTGAATGAAGGGGATCCAGGCCAGGATCTATTGGACCTGGGGTTCAACACACACAAATCAAGCATAAAAAATGGCTCTCAAAAGAGCCTTCCCTTGACCAGCAAGGGAACCTGGGCACCAAGGCGGCAAACGCAGCCTGCTGTTTCTGTATTTATCAAGAATAAAATCAGAACGAGAAACAGTATTTGGCAATAAAAAAAGACTGCTTTCAGAGCACTGGGATATCTAAGCGGTCTCTAATGCACACTGCCTTCCCCCTCCCTCTGCAACACCCAGTAGATGGCAGCAAGTCATCGCTTATTCCCCTGCCTGAGACAGCCTTGCACATTAAACAAGAGGCAGCAATCTCTCCCGCCCCTGTATAATTAAATAAACAAAATCCCCTGCCTGCCAGTCATAGGAGGATAGAAGCCCTGAAATGCTGAGCATCCAAACCAGAACTCCACCTTGAAATAAAGCACCCTCTGAAATCCTGCTGCCACCGTTCAGAGATTGTTCCTAGGGGTATTTTTCCGGTTCTCCCCATGCAAGTATCAGAGCCAGACAGGACAACCCTGGCATCTCCATGGATATTTGTTGAAAGCTATGGGCCTGCTAGCACTGGAAAATTGCAGCACAAGGGCATCTCTGCCTCTCAGCGCTGACTGAGCTAGTCCTACACTCAGAGGGTCCAGATCCACTCTGCTACTGTGATTCACTCAAACTTACAAGCAAAACCAGGGTGCTTATTAGGTGCTGGAGCAGAGCTGAGGATGATCTGCTGCTTCACAAACCACGCTGATCTCTTCCCATCACACTGCCTAGCCCCATGTAGATATCTTAGCACCCTGACCCTGGCATCCAACCCAACCAATGATGTAGCAGTTGGACACTGGTTTGAAAGAAAGCTCAAGCTCCAGCTGCATCCTCCTTCATCTGTACTCTCTTACCCTCCCCACCTAAAGACAGGTTTTAAGTAAAGGGTGTGTTTCCAGGACCCATTTAGAGTAACCGGTGTTAATTGTAACTGCTTCCTACAAATGCCCTGGCAGTTCTTAGTTTGAAACCGGTATGAGGCTTGGTGCCATTATCTCCTGACTACCTGCAGCTGGCTGTATGGGTGGAGGGAACATGTCTGCCCTGACAATGTAAGAATACAAGCAAGTACATGTACATCATAGCCTCACAGGTGTCACCAGGAGAGCACAGACACAGAGGAACAAGGTCAGAGCAGCAGCTGCAGCTGTATTTTGCCAGGGAGTGGAAGCAAAGGTCATTCATTCCCTTTTATGAATAATACAAATTCAGGCAGCCCTTGTATACCAATAAGACACATTTGATCACAGGCATCTGAACTACATTTCAAGGGCTTATTCACAGCTGACCTATGAACAACCCTCTGACACGCTGATGGCTTCTCCCCATGCCACTGGGGACTCCTCCAGGGTGGCTGGATCTGTGACAATGTAGGTGCCCCATCTACTATAAAGATGTGGTCAGAGCCAAAGGCCCTGGTCACGTCTTTAGCAGCAGGAAAAGATTCCTGGTCCACGCAGGGTGGATGGCCATAGCAACTGCTAACTTGAATGGTAGCAGCAGGGAAACCACCAATCTAACTCTTAGGTGTACAGACGCCTCTGGTTCACTATGCTACAAACCATTTAAGGGATGAAGGACACTTTCAGATCTAGTAATGATGAGTAGCACCACTCAAAACCTTTATCTCAGAGGTCAAAATGACACCGTGTTGTATGAAATGTTCACATTTCATCACTGGTCTCTCCCTTCCCCTTGCAACCACCTCAATTAACTTTCAAGAATAGGGCAATTTTATCACTGCTGTATGTCTAGGAAAGTTGGGGTTTTTTGTGTTGTTTTTTTTTACCCTGATGAAAAATGAACATCTATCAGTCGAATGATATTTTATTTAAGAATAAGTCTGAAGCAGAAACCCTGCCCTTTTTGATTACCTCTGATGAAAATTTCTGCATAAACATTCAAGCATAATTTCTGATGTGGATAGAGGGGGAGTAGGAAAGAAGGCACAAGGGAAAAGACCTGAACTGAATCCAAATTTGAAGCTGAATTTTATCCTTCTAATGCCACAAATCTAATTCTGGGTCTGAAACTTCCAAAATTTGGAGGTATTTGGAACTCCTGCTCAGTCCTAGACTTTGCAGTATATGCCTAGGTATTATACATGGGAAGAAAATACTGCTTTTTCTTTAATATAGTAGTGGATGCCCTAATGACTGACTGCATTTTTGCTGGCCTAGATACTGAAGACACATATAAGGGAAAAACCTATTAATATTTGCAGGAAATTTAGTAAATGCTACATATTCTTTTGCAACACCTCAGCAGTCGGAACCAGCCTATTTTACCCTTTCTTCAGTCAGTGGAGAAACTCCTTGCTAGAGCTTGCAAAACTTGGCAATTGATTTTTTTTTTTTCAATGGAAATGTGCTCTGGCTCTGCTTCACAATGCTCTGCTGAGAGTTTCCTTACCCTGCTGTACCTTGAACTGAGAATTTCAAAGAAGAACTCATTTGAAACAAATTTCCCCCTTGCCATGGTACTATTCCCAAAGCAGCAAATCCTGCTGTTGTCATCTGTGGTTTACAGTTCTTTTGAAAAATGTGATTTAAACAGCAAGAGTCTCACCAGAACCAATGAGTGTTACTTGAGTTAAGATTTTGCCGTGAATCCTCTACATGATTTTGGCTTCAGAGAAAGGTCTTCCGGCTCCAGCTTCCCCGGCTGGGGTTTCTACTGCTTAAGTCACTGAGACAGAAGAAAGGGGATGCCCAGTGCTCTTTGAGGCCCATAGAAAGCACTGAAGAATATATCAAAAGTAAAAAAAAAAAAAAAAAGCGCAAAACCAAACCCAAAATCAAAAGCACGACACCCAGGAAAATCTTGGAAGTCATCTGGCTCTTTCTCAAATGGTCCAGTCTTTCCTATAAACTTGAGCTCATCAGACTTTAAATGCATTCATTTTCAGAAAATGAACACACAGGACCTGTTCCAGACTTAAAGCTTAACATATAAAAAGTGATCATATGAAGAGTGATGTATTGATCGTTAATTGTGTCTAATTGCTTCTTGAACCCTGAGTGTCACACTCTCACAGAAAAAGAAATATCAAGAGGGCAAGGCAGCAACAGGGGCAGTGAACTGACCATCCAGGGGAAGCATAAGCCAGTCAGCTTCAGATGAGGCTTAAATCCAACCTGGAGGGCAAAAAGCTCCTTAAATGCCTGAGAAAATCTATTTTCCTGTGTGTGTGAAGAAAACACTAAAAATCCTATTATGTCTTTCCCTGATCAAAGGAGCCCATGACTTCTAATCGTATTCCTTAAATAAACTGGAGTAAATGATTAATTATTTTGCACAAGGGCAAATGCAAAGACCAGTGATGGGGCAGTGAATCCCAAGCTGGGTTACACTCACTCCAGAAATATTCTTTCCCATTCAGTAACAATCACCCGGTTCCCTGGAGAAGGGAAGCAAGGAGGGGATATACTCCAGTTACTAGGAGGTGCAGGGGGTAAGGAAGAGCAGGCGAGTATTTCTCCATCAGCTCTGCCACTACTCCCATACATGAAATAACCACTTGCTCTCCTTTTCTCATCTTTTAAAAAGGCAGAACTGATAGTTAGCTACTGCGCAAAGTATTTATAGATTCCTATATGAGCTATATCACAGAAGTACAAATCACTTTTATCCTACATTGATGTTATTTTATGCTTTCTAGGGGTGAACTGTTATGTTTATTTTATAGTTTGAATAGACCTCAGTAACTGCAGTCCCTGGGGTAATATGAGAACTTGCTCGGGTAATTGTAAATTCAGGTGAGCAGGGCAAGGTTTGGATGCACGAGATGCCTAGTTTATGTAAAAGGAGAATCTGGATAATAAGTATTCAGGAGTCATCTGAAGAACAGAAGAATAAAACATACTCTCTAGATCACAGAAATCTGCCCCAAAAGAAAAAGGGAAGTGATACAGTCATGAAAGCTAAAAAGAAATGTTGAATTTACATTATGGGGATAAATCTGCCTCACAGGTACCACAAAGCAGCTGATGCTGCTGTGCAGAAAGCTAAAGTGTCTCCTCTGAGCTCCACAGCTCTCAGTGATGGTACTCTGCAGCTCCAATGGTGCAGAAGACCTATTTGCCATGTAACTCATATATGAAGAAGGCTGGTATGCGTTTGATGTTGTGACAACTTCGGCTCTGACACATCACACGCTTTACCTCCTCACCCTTCCTTTCAAAATCCACATCAAATTGTGCAGCACTGATTCAGAACTCCATGGCTATTCAGCACTTACCACAAAGATCTCTCCAGAACACAGCCAGCCACGCTGTGCCAGCCTCCAGCAGCACTGGGTCTGCATTTCATTATTTGGGTGCCAGCTGTTGCCAGCACATGCTCAAGCTCTGTTTTGCCTGCCAAAAAACAGGGCTAATTTATTTAGCATTTCAACAGATCAGGGAAAAAAAATATTAAAAAAAGGGAAGACTGAATTTGGGAACTCTATTCCTTGGAGAGTTAAGTGGATCTTTCTCTCTTCCCCTCCTCCAGGCCTCAGCATTCATAACTTTCCATGTCAATGT
Organism: Falco biarmicus; assembly: GCF_023638135.1. Classification (NCBI taxonomy): domain Eukaryota; kingdom Metazoa; phylum Chordata; class Aves; order Falconiformes; family Falconidae; genus Falco; species Falco biarmicus. The sequence goes on along the minus strand of NC_079292.1, from coordinate 30,829,947 downwards.
TATTATGAAGAAACTAATTCAATAATGAGATCATTCCCCATATGAGAGCCCAAGTAAATGAAGCACTCAGTCATACGTGCCCTCCCTCATCTGAGGAAGTTGTGCTTCTCTCGTAATTCATTCTCCAAGAGCAATGGCAAAATGATGACACCAACTATTTCCAGTGTTTCTGGTGGGTCGTATCCAAGTGTACACAGAACTCTGTCATTTGATCTACATGCCTTAATTTGCAAGTTCGAGACTTTGGCTATTTCTTGGGCTCAGCTGCCCGTCGCTGCACTGGCTGCTGCCACAGAAGGTCAGCCATAGTCTGCACCCTAGATCCATGCGCAAAACATGCACCGTTTAGTATTTGCTCTTATCCGTTCGCTAATTCCTCAAAGAATCCCCCTTTTGTGAATAAAGCGTCAAGATGGCTGAGAAACTTGCAGGGGATCCATCATGTCTAGTTTTGGTTTTATTTTGCTATTACTACTATTTCAAGAGCAACAGAACTGGAAGGCAGACCACACCTGGCATCCCTGAGGTTCACACACACTGTTTCTGTGAGAAATAAAAAGTTTAAGCCTTCAATAATCCAAAGTATTACTTACCTGGGCATGAATCTAGGCCCCAGATTCATCCAGTTTGAGTTCCACCCACGACCTACACCTAGAAGCTCTTCCTTGCCTGGGTTTTGGTCTTAGGAGAACCACATCAACAGGAAGCCCCTACACAGACTTTGGTGGGACCCTGACTTTGAGCTCATGCTAAGCTCAAGTGCTCTGTGTTGCTCTGAATGTTACTCAACAAGGGGGGGAAATGAATATTATAATTAAGACTTCTATGGGTTTAACTTGATATCCATCCAGTTGCGCACACGAGTGGTGCAACTTTTGGAAGGAGCTACCTCTGTACATGTGGACCTCAAAATAGTAACAAACACAACATGGGGTGCTCTGCTCACCTTGCAAAGTCCAGGTCAGCCTCACGTGACATGGTGATGTTTGTCAGGTTTTGCTGGAGGATGAAGATGTTCCTACACATTTTCTTGATGCCAGATTCACTGATGCGCTTGAAGTAGTGGGCGCCGTTGATAAGAATGCAGGAAATAAGGTGGCCCAAACCTGCAAGGGTGAGGGGGGAAACAAACAATAAAATCACAGGAGGAAGACATTTATTGACAATAATTCATCTTAAAACCAATGAATGAGCACTGTTAAGTGGTACGTGTGAGTTGGAACAGGAGATACACTGGACTGTATCTTGAAACAGCCCTCTGTATTGTCCCTGTATATTTTAAGAGAACTTTCCACAAGGTTTCCTTCTTTAGAAAAAATATTAAACTGCCCCAAAACACTACGAACACTCAAAGTTGCATTATCATAGACACTGATACTTCCACAGCACTTCCAGATTTATAATGAGGCTTTGCAAGATGTCCCTTTCAGTTCCCCTCTCTGGGCAGAGCAATGGACCGCTCCTAAAAAATCATAGTATTTTAATCTGTTATCAAAGGTGGTATTTTTCCCTGGTAAACTCACAGTCTGCAAGAGCAGAAATTAACTGCTTTTCAATGTGCTTGATGTACAACCTCTCTCTGATGAGTCCTGAACAGTTTCTTGTGTCTGAATAATGTCTCCATCCTTCCTCTGCTACTGAAGGACACAGCCGGCTGCTAAAAGTCACAGCCACCCCGAAAAGGATGTATCCATTCATGTGGCATTACAAAGAGCAAAAACTCCAGCCTGATTCCCTCAGTACACAGGTCTGTACAGGACTAGATGTCAATTAAAAGTCTGAATTAAGAAAATATGTTCACGTATAGGTAACCATCATGGGGTATATATAAATCCCAAAACTGGGCTTAAGAGGTGCCTATATTTCATGAAGACCATGTGTATGCCTTTCAACTTCATAACTTAGCAAGATGGGAATGGTCCCCATGGCTCTGTGTGGAGTCATTTCACTCTCCTTGAACAGACAAATTAGACCTGAGCTGTAAGGGGAGCTCTACAATGTGCTGGTGACTGCTCAGTTGGCTACGGATTCACACAGCTCAGAAGATATCTGATTAAAAAACGCTCCAGCAGTAGCTACATGGGTTTGTGGAGGGACATACCCAGATACTGAAAGCCACCTCCAGGACTGGTAAGCAGTGGCCAAAATAAGGCTATGTAGGCTTGCAAAGCCTTCATCCCTGCTGATATGTTATATTGGGCAATTGGCACCTCTCCAGTTCCTACCTTCTCCTGACTGAACACCACCGCATTAAAAAAAAAAAAAAAAGTATCCTGGCACGCAGGCAAGAGAACTGTGTGAACACCACAAATAAATATAGAGGAGGTGAACCAAAACATGATTTATATTCTCCAAGGTAATCACGACAGATGAGACATCAGAAGAGCTAATGTTCTCTAAATTTAATTTTAGAAATGGAGTAACTACACTTCGGGTAGGAACTGCGCCATAATAGAGCTGTGCTTGTAATACACACACATGCCCTACGGCTTCCTGAGGAAGAACTGCCCTGCATGTACATCAGCTTAGTGCCTTCCTACTCAGCACAGGCCCACTCTCCTATTCAGCCAGATACGTTCAGACATGGTATGGAGGCAACAGGGGTTTTGAGTGCCCTGTGTTTGTGTGAGTCTCACTTATCAATCTGCTGTAGGTGGTAAAAGTGCCACAGCCTGCCTTACCCCAAAAAGGGATATTGTTGAGCTTTGGGATGAGAATGAAAAATCATTTCATAAGAACCAAACTCTTATGGTAAATGCCTGACCTTCAAAGATATACTGGAACTTGTGCTGCTGAAGGCTGGCGCTCATGGCTTCCTCGATAGCACTGATGTCCTTATTGAGCCGGACAACGAGGGGGTCATAGTCCATACTCTCCACGTTGGCGACGATGGCATAGTTCCCTTGTTTAGCCAGTGGGATCAGGTAGTGGAAGCAATGAACTCTGCGAGACAGAAATATTCCAATGCAACAACCCCAATGTTAAAATATCAGTGGATATGCAAAGTGTTGCCTCCTCATTTTCCTTCTAATGTTCAAGATACTAAAAAATAACAACAATTTTAAGAAATGGGTGGCTATGTCTGTATTAAATGCATTCTCCTCTTGCCATTGTCCTGTCTTGAGAGGTGAATACAAGGGACCATTCATTAACAGATTCAACCTACATCATCCCAGTAAAATGCCAAATGTCTTTTCACAAGGTTCTCCAATCTCACACATGCTGGTTCAGCAGCACCTCAATACCGATGCTCAAATAAGAACTACTTCTACACACCATGAAGACCTAGTAACAGTTATAAATGGCAGGACAGAGCCAGGGGACATGAAACAATAATTAGCAGGCCAAGGTTGTGCCTATTCCCAAGCATTTAACACTATTGCAACTTTTTTCTTTTCTGTTCAGCTGCCTAGTAGGGTCATACGCAATGTGCTTGGGCATCATCCCGCCATCGAAGGAGAAATTCTGTACATTCAAATCACCTATCTGCAAAAAACTGGAATTATGAAATTTATCTCGAACTTATAGAGGAAAGTGCTATATCCATCAAAGTCGGTAACAAAAATTCTACTTTTGTAATTCCTGTGTTTCACCCACATCACTCAGTGGGGACAGGAGGTTGGTTGGGTTCTTCTGAATTTCACCTGTCAGGGAAACATGGCCAAATTACAGCCTGGGTGAAATATCCCTTGCATTCGAAGCATAGCTCAGCATCAGCACACTGAGACAGAAAGTTCACACCATACTGACCCAAGCAGCAGGGAGTTATGTTGTGGTGGGAGAAGCTGTGATGGTATGCCCTGGCTTTCATGTCCCCTGTCCTCCTGGAAAACATCCTTGAGGTGGCCTTCACAAGCAAGTTCAATTTAGGGCAATTCCAAGAGTAAAAATAAAACATCTTTTTATACTTTGCAGTGCCTGCAAATACCATAACAGACGTTAAGTGATCTAAAACTCCACTGTTATTTGTAACAAAAGAAATGGTTAATGATCTGAATGTGCCAAAAGGCTTTGTTTAAGGAAGCAGATATAAATCCAAGGAGCAGCATCTCAGTGACTGCTGTCTTCAGGTTATGCCCACATGGTACTGAAGGAGAAGAAGCTGACACCAGGCTGGTGCCAACCTGCATCTGGCAAAGCTGTGAATGAACTGGGGGCCCTAAGGGAGGAGAAAGGGGGGGGATAACTGCATCATCTCAAATTAGCTTTGCTGTTTGGTGGTGTTTTCTTAGACTGCACCTGCAACAGCAAGAGGCCAGATGAATTCCCAGACTCTTTACAAATGTGCTCTGAGTGCCTGCTCAAAGCACAGGGTTTCTATGAATGAATACACATTGTACTATGCACCTTGGAAATGGCATTGATCGAGGGAACCGTTGTAGGAAGTTGCAGAGAAACCTGCTAGTAAAGGCTGTCAGAGGGACTGGGATTTTAATCTGTTACTGCAGGTGGCTGCAAATGCAGAGTGATGAATGTAAGGAAGCACCCATCCCGCTGGGCATTTTCGTGGTTTTAGTGTCTCTCTTTCTCAATCCTTTCCACCTGCTGCACAGAGTAGCACGGTTTGGTGTATTTACAGCATCAAAGTGGGGCTCCTGTTAGAAGCACTAGACGGGGTGGGCAACAGTCTGCTCTAAAACAACATGAATTTTTTTTCCTGAATTACATTTGCACTTAATTTTGCTTAACCCAAATGTGATGGAAAGCCACAGAGGACTGAGGCCAGAAACACCTTCAGGCTGATGCCCATACCAGGAATCCTGCTACCTTGGGCATCACCTCGTATTACACCACAGCTGGAAAACTGCTGCATTTCCATACGTTAACAATCTTTTCCTCAAATCCTTCAAAGCCCAGCTCATCTGTGATGCCTGTAATCAAGTGGCCAGCAGATGATGGATAGCAGGTTGAAGGACTGCTGACAATAACTAATGTGTATTTTTTTTTAAAGCTTCATACCGACTTCACCAGAGCTCTGCCTATGTAGACAAGGACACAATATGGCTCAGGATATGTCACAGCAGAACAAACTGATGATCCATCAAGTCTCATTGCCTGTCACTGGCACCCACTTCTATTTGATGCTTCAGAGAAAAGGGAAGCAATGAAAATACACCTGGCCGATTCAATGCGTAAGGGAAAAATGTCTTCCCAGCCCCAGACTGGACAGTTGGCAGGCTAAAGAGAGGGATTTGCTGCCTTTGATCTTTGCATGTGAAGTCAGAGACATCATAAAATTATCCATCCCTTCAAAAAAATCCAGCTGGTTTCCCAGTTTCTGTTAATATTTGAAAAAGTAGTAAGAAAAGCTTCTATTTGCAATCCAAAGCATAGAGGCTAATAAATGTGCCTGTTACACCATTAAAACATCACTGTGTAATTTTCTAAGGACAAAGCCCCTCAAACCCCACATTCTTCCTAGTCTGTGACACATAAGACACAGACCTCCCTAGGAAATTCCACTTTCAGTATCCTGTCTTTGTTCCACATTTTGCCATCTGTGGTGATGGGATCTTGCATTTCTGGACTGACCTTTGATGCTACAGCAGGCAACTATATCTGTCTCAGATGCTGTAGTATGTACTCTGGACACAATCTTAACCTATAGCCTCCTGAGTGCACCTGCAATACTCAAATTCAGGGCTTCTACCTGACTTCCAAATGCAGAACCAGCAGGCAGCGGTCAGCCATCTCTTGAAAAGACCTGGCCAGCTCACTCAAGGTTTGCAGAATCTGCTCAGATGCAGGAAGGTGCTCCATACTGGCATGGCTGTCCTGGCCAGGAGACATGGCTAGCAAGAGAAGATAGTACAAATCAGTGACATACTTCATCAATACTGCTCAGCTTTAGCAACCACAGTATCTTGTCTGTTTCCATCCTAAGTATGTGTGTTTTCTCCCACCTGTGGCTGAGCAATAAGGTCTACAATTTGGGAGTGTATGAAGAAACAAACTGCTTCTGCAATTGATTAAACTCCAAAGTGAATCTGAGGGGTTTAATCAACCACTAGAATACATTTGCTTGGGAAGATACTGGTCTGTGACGAGTATTTCTGTAGCTGTAGAATCCAGGAACATTTATCTTGCTCTGCTCAGAATGAGAACAGAGCTGCTCAGGAGCCAAAGCATGGCACCAACATGAAAGATGTCATTTTTGGTCACCATAGACATCCCATGTAATCTCAAGTGATGGCTGCCCCCATCCCTTCAGAGGCATCTGGGAGGCCTTCTTCATTCTTGTTAATAAAACACAGTTCTTAGGCATTTAAAAAGCAGGCAACACACATGAGTTGGTCATGGACCAACTGTTTCCCTCCCACTGAGACGTCTTTTAAAAAACCTTGAGTTTACCTCAACCATGCAAGCATCACCTCTCTTGGAGAGGTGTCAATGCAGCTATAACTCTGCAGCCTTCATCCCTTAATATTTTATCAAAGTGTTTGAACCCTGAACCTTCTCCCCTGCAACAAAAATTGCTGCCACTCGAGCTAAAGAAGCAGCTTCCCTAACAAGATTAACACACTGTTATCATATATTCCGCCCTAATTAGAGAAATTGTATCCCAAATATCTGAGTTCAAGTCTATTCAAGCGGCACTTCGGAAATGACTTCCTGCATAGGGTGATTAGCAATGTTTGAAATCAGGCAGCCCTGCTTAGACAACTTGAATTAAATAATGAGACTGCAAGGGATCTCCTGGATCATCAAGTCCAGTCCCCGCAAGTCCTATGTCCCGTGGCCTTGAGTATAAACTTGTGTGCCATATTAAATTTGTTCAGATTTCTACCCTTGCTGACTCCTTCAAAACATCACCTCCCTAACAGTGAAGTTCAAAGTCTGGGATTTAATTTCCAGCCTAAACTTATTCACAATGTTCCATAATTGGTTCTCCATACACCAGCATTATTCTTTGCCTTACAGAGTTCTCCATCTCTGACATCCCAACATAATTGATTAGGTTGGAAAAGACCTTTAACATCACTGAGTCTAACCGTTAACCCAGCACTGCCAAGCCCACCACTGAACCATGTCCCACACCCCACGTCTACACATCTTTTAAGTACTTCTAGGGATGGTGATTCCACCACTTCCCTGGGCAGCCTGTTCTGATGCCTGACAAAAGCAACTCTCTGCACCCCTTCTGGTTTCAATTAATTTGCCTTGAGCACAGGTAACCAGAACCGCATGCTGTGTTTGAGCTGTAACTGGTGCCACAAAGGGACTAGAGCTTTCCTGTCTCCCCTGGGAGTACTCTTTTGCTCTGCCGTATCTGCTTTTCTTACGGTTGCTTCACATTTTCAGCTCGGAGTTGTTCTGTGATAAACCTGAACAATGGAGGTGTGTTATCTGCTGGCTTTAAGAAACATCTCCTCTCTCTTCTCACACTAATGTTAGTTACACGGTAAGCACTTAGCCAGATGCAAACGCAACTCTGCACAGAAAGGATTTGTACATCATCAAGGAACTGTTGACAATAAACTTATCATTTTGATGGAGACTGATTAAGTAAATGTCACTTGCCGCTGTTTGTACAGCCGAAGACCTGCTTTGAAAGAAGAACCTATGCCGAGCTTTGGACTCACTCCTAAAATTAAATACACCTTCAGCTCTAGTCTGAAAGGAAAAAAGGCAAGAAAATGAGATAAAAAGCCCCAACCTATTTTGTGCAAAACAAACTGAAACAGAGGTAAACATACACAAGACAGAACTGTACAGTTAAAGGAGTACGACAAAGCAAAAGGAAAAGATTGCACACAGCAAAGTACCTAATTGTGCATCTAAATGTACTGTGAATTAAACCAGCGAGAAGCATGCACGGGTGAAGCCATGTAAAACATGGCTCCTGGAAGTAGCCTCCTTCAGCAACTCCGCCACAATATTTATTAAATACTTTTTTTAACCAAGGAACATGGTAAAGAAATTCACAGCCTGGCAAATACTGCTGAAAATAATTAACTGGCCTGGAGCGTAAAAAAGAAATAAGGAGGGAAAGTGACAATCCACCCAGTGTGAATAACAAGGATGTCTCCTCCCTAGCACACCCTGACACTCCTCCAAGCCTCTCTACTCACTAAGGTCTCTCCCACAAAGAAAATGAAATCATCAGCGAGGGCATGATGGGCTTATTTACACAGCCTCTAATTTCCAGATAACCGTGTTAAGAAATGATCCTCGGAAGGCACTCTGGAAGAGCTGTTTGTCCAGCTGCCACCCACCTTCCAGCTGTGAGACCGCCAAGTGACATTTGTTTCCCTGGAGGGTAGCAGGACTTGTGGCTCAGGATCAGGTCTAGGCATGCTTATTTAGTCGCAGTAAGAGCAGGAAGCCTCACCTTTATTGGGGGGCTGGGGGGGAATATATTTTTAGTCAAAAATCCTACATTTTGAGAAGTTTCTATCAGCCTCACTCTTGGAGATGGACTTGCTGCAAGAATCATCCCTCTTTGGCAGCGCTGGGGCTGCAGCCTCTGGTTTGATCATGCCAGCTCGCTCCAGTGATGCTTCTCTGCAAGCAGTGGAGATGGATGGACCCATTATCCAAAATGCAATAGTCAGCTTATTTCTGCAGTGGAGAGATACACGCACAATTTTTCTACTCTCCAGAATTAATTTATAGCAATTTAAGTGAAGCTGTAACTGTATTTGTCAGTGGAGATAAGAGGAGGAGGAGGGAGATGGGGACAATCTGCTCCTTATTTAAAGCCAGAGCACTGAAGTCCTTCTGGGTGTTCAGAACTGCTGTGGCGGGGAGGAGGGTCCATTGCTGGATCGGGGGGTGCATACCAATTTCTCCCATGCACTATGAGGACACCAAAGTGTACTTTTGCTTTTCAAGACCAAAGGAAGCCTTTCAGAGCCCATCAATTTTCCTTTCTCCATCTTTGGACATCCAGAAAGTATTCACAGCCAACAAGAATATCCCATTTCTTTTAAGTGTCACTCAAGACAGTTTTACTCCATCATCCCTGGCAACACAAACCCACAGAAGGAGCTGTAGCAGCAAAAAAAAAAAAAAAAAAAAAAAAAAGGAAAAAAAAATCAGAGCCTAAATTACTAAAAGGCCTTGAATAAAAAATGTAATTTGGGGCTGGCTTTGGAGTTGGCCAGTTCTATGGACAACGGGAGATCCTGCATTGCACAGTTAACCCACCACAGCACACTCTGAGCTCTCTGCCCAAAGAGAGAGGTATTTCCGACCAAAATACTGGAAAAGCTAAACAGCAGATCAGCATCCATCCACTCTTCCCCTTCTGCTCCTTCATAACCTATTTACACCAAGTTGAACATGAGTGCTCCTGGCCAGCAAAATACCCAACAGCTGGGTAAGCAGTGGCCATCACCTTGCTCCCTTGGGCCTTATCATCTTGCAGCCTTAACAGATGAATTTCATTTGTCTTAAGTGAGCTTCCCATGACGCTGGATAACAGTTACGGTTTTGTTTGGGATTTCTTCTAGTTTGCTGTAAGCACAGCCAAGATATCTCACTCCAAGGAGAAGGAATGTTTCATTCCAGCAAACCCAAGAAAAATAAACTTAACACACTCGTTGTCACCAATGATTTCAATCATTTGGCAATTCAATGCTGCGCTGGTGCCTCTTGACAGATTGTGCCTTGTAAATCGATGGATGTAAATTACCAGACCTCTGGAATATTAAACAAAACCTGCCGCGTTGCCCATAAACAAACCTCTGTAACCAATCAAGGTCTACAATAGCACGTCTTGCCTGCTCCCTGCTTGAGCAGAGTGACTGCTAACAGATTTGAATGATTTAATAGCGCACAGAGAAAAATCAATCTAAGGTTACAGGCTCTGCCTTGGCACTGGTGCAACCTGAACCTGAGAAATAAACCTCCAACATGCTCAGGCTTTGCATAGCACTATGCACATTTGCTTTACAGGGGAAATGGGAAAGGCTCACTGAGAAATTTTACAAGTCTGCTGGAGAAAAAACCCTCCTATTTGGAAAAGACATGCAGTATGAAACGCTTGCGGTGCCCCACAGGTAACATCAGGGACCAGTTCACAGCTTTAAAAATTTTAATTTCTTACTCCCTTCCTCTCTAGAAGAGGAAACTCTACAAATAATCGTAAATACACACACAGAAAGGGAAATTTGTTATGGGTTACATGCTGGACCACACCTTTAGAGACTCAGGGTTAACTTTTCTCTCTGCTGGAGACTTTTCTGCAGATCTCATGCACTGCTTTCTCCTTCTGTGCTTTAGTTCCTGGCATGTAAAACCTGGATAATGTGGTTTTATCCATCATTGCAATCCAAGCTGACTCTTGAGTTTCCACGTCTCCTGTTCCTACAGCTTTTAGCATCACGAGGTGATGATGCCACTGGGAGACAAAATCACTACTCTAACATCAACAAGAAAGAAGATTATCTGGTTATTTAAAGGAAAAAGCATTAGGTGAAGTTGGGCAGAATTAGATATGTGACTATGTGGGGTTTTTAAAGAGAGTTAAGACTATGGCACTACAGTATGCACATTAGATACAACATGAAGGACTTATTTTGGTGAGATTTCTGAAGACAGACATATGCCAGGAGACCTCTGTCTTTCGAAACCACACAGCAGAAGGAACCTAATATTTTTTAAAATAGGTCACCATGAAAAAAACACCTCTCTCTGTTAAACCACGGTCCGACAATCTGGGCCAGAACCAAGTAAAGGAAAGCTGCAGCTATAGTGATGCTCGTGAACAAGGGCTTTGTGAGGTGACAAGCAAGGGCTTTGCAAGGTGACAGGTACATTGCCAAGATGCCCACAGCCTCACTGAAAGTTGACACAAGTGGCATGGAGCATCGCCTCCATGCAGCTGTATGGGGATGGCTGCATTCAGCTGCAGGAGCTGGGAGGTATGTTAGAACTTGCTGGAGATTAAGAAGCCTAAATAACCAAAAAGAACCAGACAAAGCAAATCAACTCAAATGATTTTCTCTCTGTGGGGATAAATACCAGGACCCTGCTCTCAAGCCACTTTCCTTTTTTGTGGTTACATATCTTTCCTCCCACTTTGATCTCTCACCACTCTTGAGATGTTGTCTCGATCTAATTTAGAGCTTAAGCTCTCTGAGGAGCAGGGAACTTCTCTTTTTATCCTCTTGCAAAGCACTGTGCACACCTGTGGTGCTTGAGAAATAATGAACAACAACAACTATATGCAACCCATATGGCCACTTGGACTGGTTTCTCACTGCAGGAGTATTAGTTGAAGCTCTAAGGCATAGATCACTCACTGCCTACCTCCAAATTGGTCTGTTTGGAGATCTCAGAGCTGCAGTTTTATAGAAAAGAGCTGGAATGAGTCATAAAATCTGGAACTGGATTTTGATTCTCCCAAAGTTCAAGAGATTCATTTCAGAGCTACAGGAATCAGGAACCAATGTTAGATTTTGGGTTTGACATCCTCCCCCTTCCTTTTCAGAATTGTGAACCTTTGGGCCTCTTAGATATGGCTGAATACTTAGACTATTTATGCAGATATTACTGCATTGCTCCTTTTACCTACACTGTTTTCTTTGTAAATTTTAAATATAGAGAAAAAAAAATCAGTAAGAGCAATGACATCTCCCAAGACTTCCAAGATCATGGAATCATAGAATGGTGCACTGGAAGGGACCTTTAAAAGCCATCTAGTCCAACCTCAATGTATCTGGCACCTAACACTTCGATTTTTGATGTCAGCTGTCATCTTCACACAGGCTCCAAACTGGAAGGCAGTTCCCTAGCCCATGCTAGCCTAGCTGGCAAGGATGGTGACTGCACATCAGTGCTCTGACCTTCTGACTTCCACAGTGACTGGTAAGATTAACTCTTGAGTCCAAGACAAGCTTGTCTCTGTGGCCAGTTGTCTTTACAGACAAGTGCAGGACCCGACAAGCAGAGGTGATGACAGTCAGTGCCTACCTAAGCCAAGCACTGAGTCTCCCATGCAATAGCTGCAACCATCCTCCTTGACTCTGACCCCTGCAAAGCTCTTAGATGTGGAGAACGTTTATCATGCACATGCGGGCTGAGCGCACAGCTGACCATATCAATTGATAGAGAAACACAGGAGAGAACAGGGATTCTTGTTAAAACCAAACAAATGCCAAGAAAGGACATACTTTAAGAGGTCAGGATGTTTCTAACAAGAGATGGGAGAATGGAATTATCTAAATACTCAGCATTGGTCTGGCTCAACTTTTACTGGGATCAATGGCAAAACCATTCACTGGTGCTGTGGGGCAAAGGTATGCCAACACTGAAAGGACAAGCAGAAGTAAAGAGAAAACAAGCTCAGGAAGAGTTTCTCATTATTATTACTCATAGAAAATTACTAGTAATGAATCCTGTTCTTTAGCAGAGGCAACCAGGACTGTATGGGAAGATACTAAAGGAAGGGATTTTCCCTTGCAAATCTTGAGGTTCTGAGGAGGATGGAGAAGGAAGGAGAACTTTGACCAAAATCTGTGAAAGGCAAGACATAACTGAAGGCTGACATTAGGAGCTTCCTTCCATGCCTCTCTGCCCATCACTCTGTGTTAAAATTCCAGTGTGGGAGAGGGGACAAGGCAGTATGCTGGAAAAAAGCATCATGACCCCATTTGCGATGAGTGGTGATAAGCAGGCTGGGTTGCAGTCTCCATCAGTTCGGTAAACACTAATGATGAGAAGAGCACAGACTGTCGCTGGTGATAAAGAACAGGCTAAACACTCTATTAGTTTTTCATTTTGTGAATTAATGTTTTTTATGGCGTGTGTACACTCGCTAGTTAATGAATTGTCTCGTTAGAGCTGCCTGTGGAGTTTCTGGTCTGCCTCTGCTGGCAGGCATAAATTTCACAAGAAAATTAGCACTTTTAAAAAGGCAATAACTCCTCTAAAAGTGGTTTGTTTTCCATTACTTTTTGCAAATATGCAGCCTCAGGAAAAGGATTATTGGGGGAACAAAGGTGTCTCCGAGCTAGAGGGGTAGGGAAGAAGTATGGTGGGAGGTTCTAGCTCTATTGTACGATAAGCCTCTGGAAGGTCTGGTTGCTCAACACTTTTCTTTAAGCACTTTGCATTCAGGTCTGGAAAAAATCTGAATGTAAACAAAAAGAATGCACAACCTCTTGGTTCATTTATAAAACTCTGAAGAGCAGGTTTTCTTCACTGAAGGATGCAAAATTGTGCAGGTGCAGCTAAGAGCAGGAGAGCTGTCACAGTTGACGACTTTCAGTCTGGAAGGATCTCTTCGGCAAGTCCAGAGTTTGCTGTTTCAGTGCTTCTCAACTGCAAAAACTATTCTGTGTTAAATTTTTCTGGTTTTACTTATTTATAAGGTAACTTTCCCCTTCCTACTTCTCTCAGAAATATTATTTCTTGGTCTGAATTCTATTAGCTCAGAAGTGACTTGATTTAGAAAGCTTAGTAAAAACCATACATCTGCAATGGAAAGTGTTTTTTGCCTGTTCAGTGTTTCCCACCCTTCTCTGTGCTTGGTCAGCCAGAATTAGCCACGTGCTTCACCTAATTTTCATTAAAGATGGCAAAACCACAGCTTCAGCGAAGTCAACGGAGACACTTCCATCAATCGACACAGAGCCAAACTGATTTCTTTACCCATTTGTCACTAGTTTCAATAGGCAGAGAAGACCTTTTATAAACTGTCAACATTTGTGAATGAATGAGCAAAAATGAATGGAAGGAAAACAGAAAACCTGAAGGCCAGATGCTTTGTTCAAGGCAGTGTTTCCTCAGAGCTGATGGAGATAATTTTAGCTCAACTGCTAATAAAGAATGCTTCACAGCATTCAGCATAAACATGTACGTATCATCAAAATAATGATACTTTAATGGTATCTGACTCAGAGCACGGTGGCTGTGCCATTAACTCACTGGCGAGCACTAAGCAGGAATGCTGGGCATTTGTGAAAACTAGAGAAAAATCCACATAATGTGAATCGAGGCAGAGGGAAACAACAGGCATTTATGTACTGACTTCATGGAAGACTCTACACTGCTCTTAGGATGTGTCCTACGTGAATTAAAATGATTAATTTTTTGGCAGCTAAACACATAAGGACGATGAGCTTTGGCCACATGCTTGGATTAATATTAAAGAAGTCCCCAAACCTATAAAGAGCTGTCAACCTGCACATAAGGCTTCCTCAGAAACAGAAAAGAAAAAGCAGTGATTGGTATTAGAACACTTACAAAGCAGCATAACTGAACCTGGAACTAGAAAGTGAGGGATCAAGATGTTTTAAGGGAGGGATCAACTGAGCCAAGAAAGGGAGTGATGCTTAAAATCATCTGAGATTCCACTTAATTTCCCTTGCACACACAAGCATAAATTTAACTTCTTCCTTTCTTTCCTCAGAGTCCTCCATTGAGGCGGTATTGAGCTGCACCTTGGCAATAAATGCCCTCAAAACATCATTGCACAATTTCTCTGGGTAGACATCCAAAGAGGGACATATTCCCCAGGGACTTAAAACTGCCAGTCTACTGGACTTGCCAGAAGAGCAAGGACCAGTAGTCCTGAAGTCCTGAAATCAGTGTCCTGATGCCCAGGAGCAAAACTGCTCTTCTTTGCAAGAGGCAGGGACAAGGTAAAGAAAAGTACTGAAAATAAATACAGTTCAGCAGAAACCTTAAGGATCCCTTTTTTTGACTGTTGACAATTAGATAAAAGTGTTTTGGGGGCTCTTTGTTTTTAATAGATTGGTTTGCAAAGCAAGAAGAGGAGCAGCAGAGAGGCTTGTGCTGGAAGACAAACAAGAATGAATGAGCCTTGTCCAGAAGGATATAGACGAAAGTGTCAATATGAATATCCATGGGAACAACAAAGGGTTTTCAAATGTAGGCTGACGGATGGGAAACACACAGAATCTACTCACAGGAAAAGAGACAAGCACAGAGATGACCTTAATGTCAGCAGGAACATCAGTTACATTTTGCATCAGCTGCATCAGACTCACAGTCTGACTTCTCCACAACTTCTGCTTATTTACTGTTATGTGTCCCTGCGCATGGCAGGGGGGTTGGAAGTAGGTCCCTTGCCTTTAAGGTCCCTTCCAACCCAAACGATTCTGTGATTCTGTGATTTTCAAGAGTCACTTCCCCCAAGTCCCACACAAATACAGAATGACCCTATAGCCCATGCACCGTGGAGAATTGACTCACTGGTGACATCAATGATTGACCATACTTTTGGGCCCGCTCACCGAGTTTTGAAAATGATTTTGCCCCTTCCCCAGTGTGGTAAGCCACCACCTCTAACAAACCAAAGAGAGGCAGGTGGACTTACTGCTATTAATCTTTGACACCAATGAGTCATTTTCTTCAGAAGAGATCCTAACACATTGAACCAACTGGAGTGGAGAGCAAGCTCTTCGGAGTTATTTCCAGAAAATCCTTGATTTGCTGGTATCACTCGTGAGGGTTCCTCATTGTAAAATGGTTTGAAAGCACTGCTAATTAGGTCACTTATTTACATGACAGTCCCCTGCGTTTAAGGCTGGTGGGTGGGAGGAAAGAAAGATGGAACAAGAGTAATTAGTGTAATCATGACGATAAGCTAAGTGCTGACCCCACAGCACCAGATCAATACTGGGATTGCATCACGGTGGTGTGCCTATTCTGTGAGATAAAGAACCATAAATGCTGAGCATCCAGATCAGGAAAACAACATCTCATTTTCTAACCATTAAATATTTGATGTAAAGCATTGAGGCTGGGGAAAGCTGCAACCACTAATCCATAAGAACAGCTTCGCTGCAGACATTCAAGGAAAAAAAGAAGGCGCTGAAAGGCACTAGGAGATCACTTTGACAAGAAAACAAGAGCTTTCAGTTGTCTGATGACTGTATGGTTTCAGTCCCTGAGATTCAGTAAAGCAGACCCCTTTTTTTTTTTTTGCCAAAGTTATTAAAAAAAAATCTCTTAATACTCAGGTTTGCCAAAACAGCTATTTTGTCTTCACAAGGTTAACAGTTTTCTGCTGGTCTTGAAGGTTAGTCTTAACACTTTGCTGTCCCAAATAAATTTTCCATGGTTTCAATACTCCAAAACCCAACTCAGCTAAGATGGTACCAGCTGGACTCTCGTCTGCGGCCTAAATAGCTCTGCTCAGATCCTGGTCAGCTTCAGCTGGTGTTAAGAGACCGACAGACACAGCTTTGCTTTTGGATTCAAGACAATTTTGCTGAATTAGCACTTAAGAGGGGGAAAAAATAATCCCATTTTGATATCTTGGGTCAATCCATTCAATCTGGAGGCTCTCTGGGAGAAAACACATCCAACAGTATTGCTGATAGAGCTTTTATGAGCCTTTTATCAATGAACCCAAGAGCCAAGTCAAGATATCGATGGATATTTAATATTCCCTCTCAAAAGTCTTCTGAAAGGCCTCTGCACTCTGACACTGGTTCCCCCATTAGGCTTTTACCATTCAGTATGGAGTAACACCAGGTGACATGATGCATCTGCTGAACACATGGTCTAAATATTAGCTAGGAGTCTCCAGCCTGTTTGTAGCAGCTTTAACATAAATATGAGTACATTTGTAGCTTCTATCAAAACTACAAATGGCAATTAGTCAGCAGGTGATCACAGATGGTTTGGTTTGGACTTCACAGGTCCACATTTTACTGTGGCTGAGGATGACAAAGCTTTCCTGTCGTTGCTCAAGGGGAGTCCCACCTGGGGAAATACATGACTCGAGGCAGGTATCTCATTTCTTGATTAAAAACCAGCCCCAAGCATGCATGTGCAATGGTGGGATTTGTAGCAGTGAGGAGATGACATTGGTCATCTCTGCAGCATCCCAGAGATGTCAATGCAGGAACAGGCTGAGCTGTGGGACTGACCAGAGGGAGCCGTGTGGATATGAGTCACAGCACTGCGGATAAGACGCCCAAGAAGATCTTTTCCTTTTGGCTTCCTGTGGTTCTCCTCCAAACCAACTATATCTGAATGAAGGTGTCCAAATCGTTTTGAACCAGCCGTTCCCAGACCAAATTAATACACTCTAGCCAGGTGCAGGGCTTGACATCCTGACCTTACTGCAGGACTACCCACATTCATGTGAACTTGTGGCCAACTCGGGATGGATGGGGTGAACTTGCGTTCATCTGTAAAACACATCGTAGACACAAACTGAGTTAATACGATCCTGATCAAACAGTTTGCAAGGCAGAGGTGGGAAGGATCACCCCAGGACACCAGATCTCCAATCAATGTGTGCACAGCTATAACATGGAAAAAGACATTATGGATAATCATACTATGAATGTTCAGAGCACCTAAGAAGGGGATCTGACTATGTTTTGAGCATCTGCAGAAGAGCACCAACTGTTCTGTTACTGGAACAGGAAAAAAAGCATTGGAAAATGAGACTGCTTAAGCAGCTAAAATGGAAAGCTGTCATTTAGACTAAGTTATATTGAAGCAACAGATAACCATCAAATAATACAAGCACTCACGATTTATCTTTTAAAAGTTATTGGCAGATGTTTTGCATTTGTTAGAAATTTGCAGCTTTTCCTGTTTTAGAAAGACATTTACTTTTGTTGCAATAATAAAGCAACAGCATTCACTAAGTCCTTCTCCTGCGTGAGGTCAGGCACATGTTGATCATCTTTAATCTGGCTTTTAAACAAGGTTCTCTATTAATAGATCTCTACAAAAAAAGTTCCCCATGAGCAATCAATACAGCAAGACGTGTTACAAGTTCAGTGACAGAAAAAAACCCCAAGCTCCAGCTTGAAGTATAGCCCCATTTCAGAGCTGAATTCAGTTCATTAGAAACACTGGGGTTAAACACAAAGACCCATCTAAGTTCACCACCGCTGTGTGGCCTGACTACAAAATGAAAGGCATCAATTTTACCACTGCATTGAGCCTGATTTTCATTTGTACCGAGACCCCTTTACACCACCCTGTCAGCAGAAAGGGGCCTTAAAGTGACAGTAAATTATAGCTCCTTTACTCTGGCAAAGTGGTATAAAGGGGCTCCACCATCAATTTAAAAAGGCATTGCTTTCTTGAGTGTTGCAGGATGCTTTCTATTAGCCATCAAAGCCTTTTTTGGTATGAGGAGGCTTACAAAGCCAGGCAAAAGGGGATGCTGACCCTCAGGGTGCAAAGTGGTCCAGGATAGTCTTATCCCATAATGGCCTTCACTAACCTTTTCAAAGTATTTTGAGATCCATGGTCAGAAAATGTGATGCAAATTCTCAGCATTAGCATTAATAAGAGCCAGCCAGTGACAGATTGCTGCAGTATTTGTTAAAAAACTGTAGTACAAACCTTCCGCTGCCATCCCCACCCCCCTCCGATTTTGAAGTTGTAGCTTATCCAAACTGCTGCAAATCTGGAGGTGAAGTGCTGCTCATCTGTAGAAGAAGTGGTGAAGGTATCTTCCATTGCTCTTTGATTCTGGGGTGAAAGCATCCCTGAACAGTAGAAAATAACCTGCTTTGGAAGCACCCTGGATAAAGAAGTTAAGAAGCTGTACTTTTTAGATACTTCAGAAGGGGCAAACTGTCTCTGCACACACTGCAATGCCCCTAAATAAATCTCCTCATTTTATAACATCTTAAATAAACACACAGATCGAACAGCACCCTGATGGTGTTTGTAACTAGACCCAGCTGCCAGGAAAGAGCCACGCTCTTTTTGCAACGTAAACAGATGAAGCCGATGGCTCCTAAGCTTTATTGTTGATGTCCTCATTGTGATTTTACTTCTCAGCACTTCTGCAATTAAATCTGCCTGGTTTGCAACCCCACATGAGATTGAGGCCTCTAATTTGGAAATCACAGGATTACAGTACGATGTGGCAGTGGGAATTAAGAGCGCTACCAAAAATCATTGAGTTCCTGGGTAAAGCTTGTGCCAGTAACAAACTCCACGCTGGCTTTTTCTATGGTACACAGCATGATTTCAATTGCTCAGATGGGTGACAAAAAGAAAGATAAGAATCCAATGGGAACGGACTTCCTTGGGAAGAACAAGAGTGATTTATCTCTCAATCTGCATATTGGCACCTGCATCACTTTGACATATTGACATCACTTAAACACCCTACTTACAGCTGCCACAGTGGGACTGGTGGCAGAGGCAGGGGCAGGAAGACCATGGTCCTGCCTGGAGCTGTCTCTCCACCCCTCCTGGAATACGGCTCGTGTGAAAAGGGGAGGGAGAACTGGAAAGTCATGGTGTGCCAATGGTCTGTGCCAACCCCCCTTTGGAAAGGGAGCGTGGCACTTCCACATTTCTCATTAAACCCGCATGCAGCTGGCTTAACCAAACACCGTAATTAACTCAGTGTCTAATGCAAATCACCAGAGCGGAGACTCAGCTCTGCCAGTGAGCAATTGCAGTTCGTGTCTGTGGAGTGACAAGCAGGTAGCACAGAAACAGCTTCATCCTGTTTATTTTGCTGTGGGTACAGCTTTGCTGACAGCAGCAGGGTTAAGATGTCCTCAAGGGCATGGCAGTCCCAGCGATGGGGTGAGCCCTCCAGAGAAGGTCTCCCATGCATCTCCTCTACTCCTGGGGTGCTTCCCCATAGGGAGGCAGGGTTGAGCTGCAGAGGTTAATTCCAAATGTGTACTTAGATTTTTCCTCAATTACTGAGAGTTTACCTTCTATTTTCTGCCACTGCAGACACAGGATAAGCCTGCTGTCTCGCTGAAGCCAGGTTTGTGTCAAAGACTTTGAATCTTTGCTTTCTAAGGAATCTTTGCTCCAGTGCCAACTTCCAAGGGAGACTAGGGGACAGGGAGGAGCTGGTATTGAAAGTCAAGAGCTGTCACAACTGACAAAGAAATCATTGGTTTAGGTCTGGTTTTAAAAAACAGTATGTTTTGAATCCTTCATGCTTTTGAAGCTCTTCTTCAAGAAAAAGGGTAAGCATGCATGTATGTGTGTGGTTTTCAGATACAGTAAGGTGCTCACCCAACTGCATGAATTCAGGACCTGGGGTGCTCAAAAAGCCAACAAACAGCCCACAATAAAAACACTCAAGAGTCTGTTTCTGTTTGGGCCTTGATATCAATACCCCCCTGACCCAATGCTTCCTCTCAGGAGGCTTCTTGATGCACCTCCTTACTCTGACTAAATATTGAGCCTCAGGATCCATTTCTAAAAAGATTTTCTTTTTCTGGAGAAGACAATGACAGAGGAGGAGGTGTCTTTCTTGACACTATTGCTGGAGTCCTATTTTTCTAGATAAAGCTGTTGAGGTACTAAAATGGTATTATTCTTCATCAAGGACAAGAAAGAGAAAGCACACGCAGCAAGTGAACATGGTACACTGAGCACATCTTTGGGTGGATACAAGAGTATCTACTGATCTATAAACATATGTGGACACATGGTACACATTCAAAAGCTTTCTTACAGTAAGCCATCTAGAAGAGATAGACAATTGTGGTTTATGTCAGGCTATGAGAAAGTAATTTCAAACTCAATGTTTAAGCCAGCCAGTCATTAAGTGCTGACTATGACAACCTGGAAGTCACAAGATGCCAGCAGCTGGCTGAATTTGAAAGGTTATCCACAACTCAGTAAGCTAATGGCTAATCTTTCACCTTCCTACCTACACACAGCATGCAACCATCTTAAAAATGTAAAGAACGTCCCAACTCCTTCATTGTGAATAATAATTCCTTCTTTGTAAAATATTCAGAGGGCTTCAGAAGGCTGAAGCTCTGGCAAGGGAATATCTGCATATAACAAGGCAGAGAAGAAGGAGAGGAAGAGAAGAGGAAACCCTTCTTCCATTTTCATATAAAAACGATTTAAAATTTACTTGACTTCCTCAGTTAATTTGTCTTCTTCCAGAAACTTTAATCCTTCAATGCTTATTGTTAAAAAGAAGTTTATATTCCCTCAAAAGACAAGAGCAAAAGAAAATGACTTTGTCATATCTGACTGGTTTGGAAAATATAAAATCCAATTCTGAAGGAGTGCAGATAAGGGAAGAGCTATGGAAGAGCCATCAGCTTAGCAAACACTAAATAATGAAGAAGGCAGAGACTGCCCAGCATGATAAAACACTCTATTAGCAAGACTGTTTTTAAATGAGTGATGATTGTGGCACATTCAGAGCAAAAGGTTATTGAATTTTTATCTCTAGGAAGGGGACAATTGACAACCTAACCAAAAAGCCACCAACAGGTAGTCCCCTTTTTAGGATTTCCCAAAACATGTCCATATTTGCCCAACTCCACCCTGTGGTTTCTGAATACCTCTAGCTATGCTATTATATATGCTATAAAGTTGGTTTACAGCCAAGGAAGCTTTGCTGAAAAAGCTACCGACTTTCTACAGAAAAGAATACAGGGCCACCACCACTATGTCATGGACTTGTTGGAGATTACGGTATTTCTGGCACCGCACAGAAAATTCTCATCCCAGTCACTCACCAAGTGCTTTGATGATGCCCTGAGTGGAAGCAAGATTCAATCTCAAGTTGCTGGGACAGAACAGAGAAACAAACAATCAAAGATCTGGATGTGAGTTCTCATCATGCATTGGCCAACATGTGGTAAGCACGGAAGATAAACCCCCACCACTGCTAACAGTTAATGTGGTCAGTGCTCTTGTTCAAGAACAGACACTTCAATGTAGCATCAAGTCCAAGGAGAAAAACAAAGCAGAAGACAAGTTGCTCAAAGGAATGTAACAACTGCCATCTGCCCAAAGTCAGCCACCCAAAAAGCGAGCTGGGTGACTAATGGCCCGTTGACTTGCATATGATGAACCATGGATTCGAGCTGCATTGAACCAGAATGCTTGGGTTTCAGGTGGGCATGTCTTAAAAAAAAAAAGCTGGCTCCATTGACGGTGATGTGAATCTGAGTTTGGTGAGCTTCAGCATGTGGCACAGCCTCCCTTTATTTAGCGTTACTTTAGGTCAGTTATTTCCCTTTCTCCCTCCCCCAATGCTCATTATCATGCTGTGGCTTCCAGCAATGACATGCTCAGAAATTCAGATGATCAAACCACAACAGAAAACAAGTCACCATATGACAGTTGAATGTTATGGCATTAACATTGTATGAATCTTTGAAACAAAAGGTAGATGTAATCTTTCCTCCTCTCAGCGCAGTCCAAGCACATTTGCATTGCTCTCATCCTCCTGCCCAGGTGCGATGGAAAGAGACATCTCATCTCATTTTTCCTCTGTTGTTTACTCTTCATATTCTTCCCCAAAAGAATTGCACTCCCCTGTACATCACTGTAGCTTGCTGGATTTGTAAATACATCTGACTTATACCACCACCTCTGCCCCACGGCATCACTTTTTACTTCTCCCATATAGATTGCAGTCAGCTCTATTGATGTTCCATTTATGAGATATATTCCACCAGGTTTCATTTATAACCATGAGGTCAAAAGCCTCTATCATTTCCTAACATTGCACGTTCTTCCTCTTGTTTCAGATACTCCTGGCACTTGTGTACAGACATTTTAGTGCATTGGTATAAAGTTATTACAAAGGAAGATGATTTTTTATTGTCAGGAGGATGCTGCCAAGTGAAATATTACACTTCGTACTTTTATGTTTATTCACTGCTGCATGTAACGTCCTCTCAGAAGCCTGAAAGTCATACTCATGCCCTTTAATGTTTGGCAAAATTGATTTATTAAAAAAATTGAGTTTCAACCAGAACTGAAATTATAAATGATGTTTTTATTTTTAACAACTTTGACTGTCAGAGCACAACGCCTCAGCCCCAAGAACTCTCCCAGTAACTGAAGTTCTGTGAATAAATATTTGGCTACTGAACTTTGATAGCATTTTCCATTTGCCTTTGTTTTCTTTTCTTTTATTTCTTTTAATCTTCTAAAGTACACTCTGTGAGACCACAGTAATTCTTCTTGACACTCAGGTATTGAGAACTCAAAGTATGGGTTACAGGAATATTGAAGTTACCTGTAGTATTCTGGGTCTTAAATTGTTAGCTGATTGTATAATCTTATTGATCCTTTTGGATCTTGACAAACTGGTTGTGGTCATCTGGAGTAAGGAGTTTAAAGGTCCTGCTCTAAAGCAGAGTTATAAGCCATAGGAAAGGTTGTCAGTCAACCAGAGATGCTCTGCTGTTGAAGGACAATTAGTTTAATGGACATATAACACTACAACTTTAGCACCAGAAGACTTCCCCCATCACTTCCCAGAAAAGGCAGGAATGCTGTGCATCCTCACCGCATCCCCATGTGTCTCGGGATCCTACCAAGCTGTGCGAACTTTTTTGTGCAATGCTTTTCTTCTCCTCTGCTCCTCATCTACAACGAAGTGTAGATGCCTCCTTCCACACCCCAGGCAGCTGCATTTAATATAAACCCTCAACAACAGGGGATGTTCAATATTTGTAAAACACAGTATTTTATTACAGGGATCTAGGGTAATACGAAGTGCTCTAACAAATGCATGGCCACCTCCCCAGCTTCAGCCTGTGACACAGGACAGCTACTGGCAACGTCTGGGTAGGCGGGTGAGACCTAGACTCCTGGTCCTCGGAAAAGCTTAACCCCATGTCAGCTGAGCTATAGGTGACCCCTTGCAAATTAGTAACAGTGGAAAAGTGTCAGTGGAAAGCAGCAGAGCTGAGATCTGTTTATGCCGAGCTCTACTTCAGGGGCACAGCCACAGCCCTCCTCTGAACGTGACTCTGTGCTGACAACACCAATGACAGTGATAAGAAGAGAAGCAACACTAATCATGTCTCTATCACTTTCCAGACAGAAAAAAAATAAATCACTATTCCCTGGGGGATGGAGCGAAAGCTGAAGCACAGAGAAGTGAAATGATCTCACAAAAGTAGTGCGGGCAATCCTTGACAGCCAGGAGCAGAAGTGGGGTCTCCAGGCTCCCCTGTCTTTGCCCTCTTGGCACTTCAGTTCACTGAGTGTTACTTCTGCCTTTGCAGGCTGAGCATTGGTGCCCCAGTGCCATGCATGTTAGGGCATTCCTCATTAAAAGCTGTTCAGCTTCTCTAGTGAATTTATAATACACATATATTTTTAAATATTAAGCGAATTAGCGATGCTTTAAAGAAAATGAAACCTGTCTCGGCACTGATACCTTCTCCTGTGCAATGTCATTAGCAGGGACAGCTGAAAAGCTCAAACACTGAAAGACCCTTCAGAGCTTATGCTAGAAGTGATGCTCCTGGCACCCTCATATGGTACCCACCACAGCCTGAGTAGATGTCACACCACAGCATTTACTACGAAGAAAGGAATGAAGCTGCTTTGCTTTCTGTTCTCTTTGACATAAACCCATTTTGAAATCAAGAACAAAGATGCCCATCTCCACTAAAACTGCATATTTATGCTGGTTCTCATTTATAAGACAAAGGTTCTCCTATGGGAGCTACTTACTCTGGGAGGCTGATAGGTTGGAAAAGGCTGCCTTGGTGCGACCTGCTAACCACTCCAGGCTCTCGTGCATGTTGGCCAAGGCCTTCAGGTCACTGACGTCCCGCAGGATCTCCTGCTGAGGGATGAGTTTATCTCCCAGGTTGCCAATGAGAACTTCTGATTCTTTGCCGAAAGCAGCCCTGAAATGCAAACCAAAGCCACCCTCAGAAATACAGCACGGGACAGCAAGGGAGAGACATCAGTTACACCACGGAGAAGGTCAAGCCAGCCAATGTAGAACTGTTCCAGTGTGGGGTCTCAAGAATGTTGTCTGGAGGAGTTTTTGAAGTTTTGTTACTGTGAATGAGACCTCTGTCTCAGGGAGGCTTTTTCCTGTCCTTCTCCTTGCACTTACAATCTCTGAATTTCACCTCATTCCTCATAGTTACAAACTTCATCTCAGTCAACTCCCACACCTCTTACCCCCACCCAGCATTTACACCTTGCTGAGACATGCAGGTGCTTTCTCTGTCTCCCTGGGATATGTATAAAGAACACACATGCAGTTCTTTTAACCTTTCCTCGAAAATGAACTTTTCCAATCTCTGATTCATTTTTCTTTCACACATCTATCAAAAGAAATCTGTAAAACCTGATGGGTTATCATGACAAAGTGACAAATGGTTTTGAGTATCAGTCCGTGCATTATTTTACCTGCACAGACACAGCACCTGGTGAAAAAAGATGACCAAGAAAAACGTGTTCACTGAAAAAACAAAGGTGTTTACCAAAAAGCCGAAAAAAGTTCTTTCAAGGTGTGTAACTGCTCACTCCACTGTTATGTTCTATCTCTGCCTTCAGATTTTACTTTCCCAACACTCGTCTTCATGGAGAACATGGTTAGTTATGTCCTATTTGCAAGGCAAATATTCTTATTGCTTTTGCAGGTGAAAGAGGAGACTCTGGCATGACTTTTTGTGTACCTTTAGGATGGAGAAAATCAGGACACGGTTTCTACATCTAATTACAACAGCTCCTGGCTGGAGCCAAGTGCATTTCGTTGAAAGACTCTAAGTGATGGCACATTTACCGTGGTCCTCAGTACACTCTTCCCATCATTAGCTGCTCTTTTTGTTATGAATTTGCATTCCACTTTCATTCAACTTTGCAAATCTCCACTTCCTGTCATTAGCTCTTTTATGAACTTACAATGAGGAATCATGCTGCTGAGCATAATAGCTGCAACGAGCTGCAGCAAAATAATCCCATCAGTGGCATTTTATATACTATCTAAGCAGTTTTATTGCCAGCATGTCCCTGGGACTTCACTGTCACTTCAGAAAAAAATATATAAATGAACCAACCCTGAAATGGTTTTAAATTGCTCAATTGAATTCATTAAAGGCAAAAGACAAAAATAGCCTTCATTAAAAAAATCTCTTCGAGGATTTTCTTCTGCTGACAATAAAAAATATGCTGCCTTAGGCTGTAACCCGCATACTGCGGTTTGGGAGGAATCCTTATCTGTTGGCTGTGTCAGGACTGAGACACAGAAACATCTCCAACTCCAGTGGAGTATGCAGTGGTAATTCAGCTGTTCTTCCTCTCCATAAGACAGGGTTAATTTTGATCAATACTGGCTATTGAAAATACATTAAATCCTTTCTGAACTTTAGGAAAGCCCTTAACAAGCTTCCCTGACCAGGCATTTCTTGGACAGTCGTAAGAGGCTACAAAGATTTGGGGAGTAAGGACAGTTGAGTGACCCATCTGAAGTCCAAATGGACGTTTGAAGGTGAATACAGGGTTGAAGCAGGTGGACAAGATCATGGCCAGGCTAGACCATTTTTTTTCCCCAGCAAAACATGATCATTCTTCCAAGTAAAACACGTTATTGACTTCTACAGCAAAAATGAGACACCTCACTTTGCTTTACCCACCTATAAACACTCGGATACCCTCATCTGTTCCCGTGGAGCAGGAGACATTTCATAGAAATGTTTTTTCCCTTCCAACCAAAACACTCCTGTTGACTTAAGACTACCAAATCTCTCTGGCAACTGCATCCATCACTTGGAAAAGTAACAAATGAAACATTTGGTGAATTTCTACCTTCATTAACATGGCTTTCCAATACAAAATGCCGTCAAAAAAGCATTTTTTTGGGAACCACAATTTGAGAGCTGTTCAGTGAGGAGTCACTACCACTCTGCTGCCCACAACCGTGATTACAAATTCAGTTTTATTGCGGGGAAAGCTCTTCTGCCTTCCCACATGCAAAGAGAAACGGTTTTGGCACCGCTTTGGATGGATAGCCTGTGCATGAATAATACAATGCTTTCAGACAGACTGGGAAAAATCTATATAATACAAAGCACAGTGTATTTCCTATTTTTGCTCCTGGAGGGAATACAAATAAGATCTTCTATGGGAAGCTATACTCTAAAATGTTGTTGAGATCAATGTGATTCTGCTAATTGCTCTAAAACAACAGAAAAAATTATCAAAAGGGCTGCAAATATATTTGTTTTCTTTAATACACATCTTTGACTGCAGAACCCCAATTTACTTTCACACAAACTGAAACTTAAAGTGGAGACAACCTTCAGCAAATAACTCCCTCTTAGAAGGTAACTTTAGAGAGTTCTGGTGGATTCCTGTAATTTCAATTTAAACCTGCTGGTAGCAAACGTCTCCATGAAGGAAATTTTCGCTTGTGTTCTGGATGCCTGCTTGAAAGAATATTCACTACATGCCTTTCTTTGTCTTTATTAAATTTGCAAGGCTAAACACTTACCTGGAAGGATATAAAACCCCAGATCAACTGAATATCCAACCTTAATTCTGCTCTTTTGAATACCTCCACTACATTAGCATCTTTAGACCTTTGATACCCATACAGTTTCTCAGCCAATACTTGTCACATTTGTATCTGTAATCGTGTATCTAAGACAGAGCCAGCACATACAAAGAGCTCTGCAGCTACCTTCTGCATTTAATTTATGAGTTTTTGATGGTTCAGTGGGCACCTTGGGTTTGAATTACCATGCTTTTGAAAATTCAAATCCCATCTTACCTTACCCAAGCAGTTTGCTTTGGACCTTGCCAAAGCTTCCAAGAACAATAAAAGATCCTCCATCTTTTGATGAGCACCCAAAGATGGAAATTTCCAGCCACATAGATGATATATTTTAGAAAGTCTCATAACCAAGCAGTTCATAACTGTGTTTTACAGATCTGTAACAAAAGGCAATGCTCCAGTCTCCTGTGATTAATTCAGCTGTGAATATACCCACGCTTCAGATGGAATTAATATTGCTTATTAACTACACTGCGAATAAAGCAAACTCACGTGCCTTTTTTCACTGTCCAGCTGTTTCTTTGTGGGAGCTCATGCTCCCTTACACCAATATCTGATGCTGGTGCCACACCGCTTCATTGCCCTTCAGACTCGATTCCCACGGGATTTGTGTGCACTGCAACAGGACTCACTTAAATCTCCGCTTTGTCAGAGCAGGCTGGCTGTGCTAGCTTAATCCTTGGATTAACTAAGTACCTTGTTCTGTTTCACTTTGTTGAATCATCTTGATTTCTCTATTTTTGTTCCTTTCCAAACACAGTGACCAGCAATCTGTCAGCCTTAGATCCACCTTGTTCTATGGATACCGTATGGGATGCAAAACGCATCTTTGGCATGGTACCAGCAGGGATGGGGAGAGGCTGGTTCTCCAGAGGAGTCTTATGCAGGCAGACTGGCTCCCCCCTCCTCTCCTCCAGCAACCAAGAGCAACGGTGATGTTTTTATGTGATGAGCTGTTAATAAAATGAAACAACCTATTGAGCTAAACTGCCTGGAAACAGAGAGACTGATGAGAATATACGAGGCTTCCTCTCATCCGTATTTTAGCATATACATGAGAGGATGGGAAACTTGTATGCAAGGGAAGAAAGGCCAGGGAAGAGCATGTGTGATAAATCAAGATGACCTGTGCTACGTTTAAGGCATTCGGACCGTGACAGAGCAGGGCTGAACAGCAGCCAAGTGTCCACATCAATACTGCAGAATGAGGAAGGAGGTCTCTGAGGTACCCCTGGCAGCAGCTTTACGTTCACTTACTGCTCCTCTCCCTTTTCTCTACCAAGAAATTAGTGTCAATTATCCCTTCAGCAGATAACACCGAGGAAAAAGCTTGCTGGGAGGGTGCATGGAGCTGTAGGAGGTGGGACACACACACACACACCAAGCAAGCCCACTGGGAGCCTCCCCAGGAACACACTCCTGTCCTTTCTCACACCCTCTCAACTGCAGACCTCAGAGGAATGCTTTCCACTGAGCATCAGATGCTTGCAGAGGGGAAGCAACAAAATTAATTTAAACCGCAGCTAAGAGTAGCAGGCAGAGCTGTGGCTGTAGAGGAAATACCCTAAAAATATCTATTAAAGTGTGAACAGGACAAAGATGCAAATACTGTAGGAAGAGCTCACAAAACAAGGATTACTGCTTTGTCACGATGTTGTACCAAAACCACAATATATTGAACATCCATGAAAATGTTACTGAAAGCAATTACTGGGTAAAACGCTTGCCATATAACAACTCAATATGCTACCTAATATAAAGCACTTAAAATACGTATAGTACATATACAGTCTCAAAACATGATACACATTCTAATGGAAAGATTGTAATAATAGAATTCGCATCAGTTTCATTGCACCTTTGCAGCTTCTTTTGGATCAGTAAATTTTTCTATGTATTTCTGTCGTATAGAAATTCATATAACCCATTTATTTTCTATTCCTGCGTGTGAATCATAGAGTCAGCCTGGAGACCATATTAAAAACTGTATATAGAAACTACTCAGGCAGACAGGTTTCCCCTTGATTAATTTGAAGAAATTCCCATTATGTTCTTACTTATAAGCAAAGAGAGAAAAGGTGGTTTGTTTCTTCATCTTGCACCAGAATTTGTTTGACTATAATAAAGAATCATGCAAGCACCAAAACAAATAACCCACGTAGGTTTTTTTCTGCAAAGGGAAGCCCACTGAAATCATTTACTGCCGCAAGAACAATAAACCCCAGCTCAACCATCATCCTGCAGAAGATACCGTTTCACTTGTTTCAAAGATTCAGCACCTGAAGGTATTTTAAAAATTCAGCACATGAAGACACTTTTCACAGCACATCCAAACAGCACTGTAGTCCTGATGAAAAGCTTCTGCAAAGGATCCTCAGTGGATATAAATTCACCCTGCCAACCTAAGGTATTTGGCTTTAAAGGACTGAAGAACTAGCCCATCCTAAAACCGACCCAGATTTGAGGTTCATTGGGATTTGCAAAGCTTCGACAACAATTTGTGCATCTCTATCAGGGACTGGCGTGATCAGCACCAGCATTCCCCAGCAGCTCCAAATCTCTGCTGAGAGGTCACAACACTGTCAAAAAGCAGACATCGCTAACTGACGATTTTAAACAGTAACATCACACGACATCTTCTCACTTAAATTTATTTGAATATTCTGGTCTTGTTAAGTTGCTATTATACAATTTATCACAGCAGACAAGGAAGTGTCTTGGAGTACATTGTGTAGCTCTAATGATGTGATTTAGTGATATGCAATCTTGTTAAAGCAGGAGCTGTTATTACATCTTTGTGGAGAAGCTGAATCTCAATGTTTCGGCTGTGCTTTCCCCCTCCATCCCTGCTACACAGTTTAGAGGCATAGACATTACCTAAAGTATGTTGGAAGAGCTGGGCATTGCTGCACTCATTTCAATACACAATGCAATTTGTAGGATTAATAAAACGGAAGCCGGGAGATTCTTCCTGGATTCAGGTTCAAAATATATGTAATCTTCAAAAAAACCCAAATCCAGCCCAAATCCTCTGAAACTTCTTTGCATTCACAGGACAGGCAAAGACAGAAGGAAACTTCTTGGATACAAAGGTGTTCTGTGAAGATTCAGGTGCTTACTCATTTTTACACCTCTCTTGATAGCAATAAGGTTTAGTGTCAGTTGCGCTCACGAAGAGGCACATTCTCTTGTAGGATCCAAAAAAGAGATCTAGAAACCCATTTCACATAAAGGACAAGACTGTCATCAAATGGAATTGACACATACTTACGGTATGCTCAGATTCAAAGTCCCAGTAGAGGGAAAAAAGGTCTAGTCTGCTGCCAATCTTACAAAATCATCCTTTCACCCTTTAAAAATATTGTAAATATATTAAACAGAGCCTGAGAAATTGGAGGAGATCTTTTGTTCTTGAGAGAGAAAGACCCAAGGAAAGAGATACAGAAAAACCTGCAAGTGAGAATGGGAGGGAAAGCTAGGAGGTAAAGAAAGGGAAAAGCCTTCCATAAAACATCAGAGCTTCAGAAAAGGACCACGCAGCAGAAAAAACACTAAGACAGCCCAAAGAACAAATATACTGGAAAGCTCCAAACCAAACACTGCAAAAAACACCCACCAGAGAGCAGAAGGTACAACCTGAGATACAGCTTTTAATGAAATCCTTGGCCAATGCCTTCTGGCTGCCCAGAGATGTGAAACAAAGAAAGACCACCCTACCCGTAGGTACAACCGGAACACTATGCTCCTGCCACCATGGCTCTCCCTTTGTGCCAAGGGAAGGACTTAACGGTCCAGCGCAAATTGTTCCAGCTCATTCCCAATTCTGGTTTCTGGGCTTCCACAGACTGTTTATTTAGAGAATGGGAAGTTCACAGCACGTTGATCCTTTTAGAAACAGTGGAAGTAATTCACAGAGCCCCCCCAGCCCAGCCCCTGCTGAAGCAGCTCTCCCAGAGCGGGCTGCACACAGTCACGTCCAGGGGGTTCTGAATGTCCCCAGAGCAGGAGACCCCACAGCCTCTCTGGGCAGCCTGTTCCCCTGCTCTGGCACCCTCACGGTAAAGAAGTTCTCCCTCCTGTTCAGGTGGGGCTCCCTGTGCTGCAGCTTGTGCCCGTTGCCCCGTGCCCTGTCGCTGGGCACCCCTGACAAGGGCCTGGCCCCGTCCTCCTGACACTCGCCCTTGAGATGGTTGTAGACACCCATAAGGTGCCCTCTCAGTCTTCTCCTCTGCGGGCAAAACGGGCCCAGCTCCCTCAGCCTCTCCTCATCAGGGAGATGCCCCAGTCCCCTCATCATCTCCGTAGCCTCTGCTGGCCCCTCTGCAGCAGTTCCCTGTCTCTCTGGAACTGGGCAGCCCAGTTCCACCGGACCCAGCACTCCAGACGCGGCCTCACGGAGGCAGAGCAGAGGGGGAGGATCCCCTCCCTCGCCCTGCTGGCCATGCTCCTCCTCATGCCCCGCAGGGTCCCAGGGACCTTCTTGGCCCCAAGGGCACGCTGCTGGCCCAGGGGCAGTTTGCTGCCCACCAGAACCCCCAGGCCCTTCCCCGCAGAGCTGCCCCCCAGCAGGGCAGCCCCAGCCCGTGCTGGTGCGTGGGGCTGTCCCTGCCCAGGGGCAGGACCCTGCACGGGCCTTTGCTGAGCTCCATGAGGTCCCTCTCCGCCAGCTCTCCAGCCTGGCCAGGTCTTGCCAAATGGCAGCGCAGCCTCTGCTGCAGCAGCCGCTCCTCCAGCTTTGTGTCATTCAAGCTGTGACCAGTCCTAGGCGCTCTGTACCAAACTCCTGAGTTTACTGCCCTCAAGCACCCTCTGAGGAAGAGCTCACAGGAGCATTTCTAATTCATTGCAGTGCAAAATTATGCCTCAGACCACTAGCTCTTTTAGCTCTTGCTCCCAGGGCTAAGCAAAGCTTTGTGTTTGGAAGAGAGATATTCTTGACTGCCCACCATCAGCTTTGCATGCTCTGCCCTATGAAAAGGAAAGGAGAGGAGATTTCATTCTCTGGAGTGTACCCAGTGTCTTTGGTGCCATTGGATGGATGATGTGCTCTCCCAGGGCACAGGTGAGATATGCTGCATGCCCCAAGAGAGCTGAGGTGTGGGACAGTGGTTCCCAAGACACAGTCCCAATACACATCCAGAACTGGAGGGTACATTTCTCTCTCCCATCATGCCTTCTGGAGGGACACCCTTTAGCCCATCCCTGCTCTCTTCCTTCAGCTTGACTTTTTTGCCTTGTCCAATAGCAACACATTCCCCAAGCAGACCCAAATCTACACACAGGCTCCAATTTTACATTGGAAATAGAGTCAGAGGATCAGCACTGACTAAATCAAGAGAAGAGAAGAGTTCCTAACAAGCATCTGGGATAGCGTAACTTCTGACCAATGCCATTTGGGATGATTTGGTGAAGTATCTGCTGTTACACAGGTATCCTTCCATGTTGCTCAAATATATCCCATCCTTTTGGTGCAGAGCAAGTGAGGATGAGCATCCCAAAATGAACAGGAGATGCAGGGGAACAAGCAGCAGGCAGCTGGAGCACCCTGCAGTCAGGTTACCCTCATTAAAGAAACACAAGCAGCAAAAGGAGAAGTCATGTTGCACATGGAGAAGCGGAGAGGTTTTTTTTTTTTTTTTTATTGCTCCATTAACTTCCGCCTGAGAATCTGATCCCAAGTTCAGTGTCCAGGAGCTTGCTGGAGTCAAAAGGCAAGAGGAAAATCACCATCCTCCTCCTAACACTGGTTTGGTATCTCAGATATGCAACCAGAATGATCTGTGTTGTGGTGTGATCTTCAGACCAATGTGAGGTTTCCAGGCAAATGTGTTGCCCCGTGAATTGCCAGCATGCCTTTCTCAGCTCCCCGCAGAAGTGGTTTCCCTCAGGCACACAGTGCCCTTGCCACTTGCTGCAGAACGGCACCAAAAAGCAAGAATTTCTGCTGTAACTCGAGCGCGACCGGTTCTGAAACTCTTTTTACATTGCTTTTCCTCATCAAAGGCAAACCTGGAAATGATGCATCTTTGCGTTTTATCACCAACCTATCTGATTCAGTAATGAACCGAAGGCTAACCTTTATAAAGTGATAAAGGCAGCATATTTCACACTCACCCCAGTGCCAAATAGCCTTCAGAGCTTTAAAAACTAATTATACGAATAGAGGCATGACTTTTCTTTCCTTTCTCCCCTTGCCAAGTTCTGAGTTACTATAATATGCTCAATCAGGTCCCTTTGTCTGGCCAGCCACACCAGAATATTAATGGGAAGATTCTGCTAGTATCTTACCCTACCTTTCGACAGCTATTTGCAAAAGAGACAGTGGCGGGTTAAGGCAACAAAATCAATCACTGTCAACACAGGTATGCATTAGGATTTTTTTGGGAAGACTTCATGTTTGGATTCTTCTTTTTAATTAAACAAATGAGTTACAGGAAACCTGGGGAGAGGGAGGGAAAGAAAACTGCGCACTGGTATCTCTTCCTGCCACAGTACAAAAACTGGTGGCAAACTTTCAGGACATATTTAATTTAGCAGCATTCATAAAGGGGTACTGCCGAGTAGTTCAAGCACTGCTGTCAGCCTTGGTTTATGTCCAAAAAGAAAATGCTTCCATGTTTCATCAAGCTTAAACCTCCCTTTCCAGGAAAGGATGCTTAGTCCGTCCCTGCTAGCCAAGGAGGGCGGTCTGTGAATGCATGTAGGTATCTGTATATCAGGGTTTTAAATATCTTGGATAGTTAAAGTGATAATGAAACGAGCTGTCCCCAGGATCTCCCACCACAGCCATGACCCAAAGCATCCACTGAACCCATTTCCCTCTGGCTCCACTGCAGTGTTCAAGCAGAAATGACTACGGCAGAATTATTCCCAATTCACCAGCAGCGCCAAGAGAAAGAGAAAGAAGCAACAGCAGTGAAGAAATCATGTTCCTTTGTATTAGGAGAAAGTCTGAAAAAAGCCTGATTAAATGGAAAGAAGATGACAAAAAATTGGACAAACAATTAATACTATTTTGAAGCTTTCAGGAGAAGCACAGATTCTTGAGGAAGTTTATAAGCCATGTTGCTTACCATCAATGGCTGAAACTGGCCCAGGCCAATTATTATAACTTAAATTAATACTACAGGAGCATTCACATGGCACTCTGAGGAACTGAGGCTTAACACATGATGCTCTGTGCAAACAGATACTCAGAAAAGATCTTTGTCCTAATGTCTAGGCTAAAAAAAAGACACAGCACAAGACCTTTTCTGAGGGAATTCAATGTAGATGGCTTTCCATTCCAACATCTCTGATAAAATGTCACAAAATACTTATTAATGGACAGTACAATGACAACACTGGAATAAAATGCGTGTTAGGATTAAAATGTTGTCACTGCTAGCATCAGACTGCTTGACCATCAGATTCGGCCTGGCCAGGGATTTACATTAACAGGTTATGCTCAGTTAGTAGTACCCAGCATTGCATCCAGAGGACCTCTGGTGTCCCATGCTGACAGCTCAGAAACCACAGTAAGAGCCAGGAGGGCATCCCAGCTGCTTTCCATGCCAAGAAACAAAGGATAAATGTGAAGGCAAGATGGAGGCTAAGACTGAACCAATGAAACTCAAAAAACCTCAGCGACTGCAAAAAAACCTCAAGGGCTCTCCATCCTTGCTCTTCTAGCATCACTGAAGACTTTTTAAAACACTGGCAAAACTGATTATCCCCACTGCAGTATGAGCAAACATTTCTGTGACTAGACATATTTTATACTGTTCGTCGTTCCTCTTTCCAGACTGCGTCATCTTTATGTTACTGTGCTTGCATTCAGTGAATAACTAAAATGACAATCTGGGCAAATTAGACTTGTTATTTTCAACAGCTTCACTTACTCCTACAGTTTTATAGCCAAATGCCAATCAAGGAAGTGATGAATAGTGATGGGAATGTGCAGACAAGCTTTCTGACTCACTGGAATGACAAGGAGGACCTGTTTCTTCAGAACGCATCAACGATTCAGAGACTAAGCCATTTACAGCGTGTAGGGAAAGGCAATCTGCCTGCTTACAGGCTTTCACTTGCCTGAAAATCTGGTTTGGGCACAGTAAATTGCATCTGAAAGAATCCCCTATGCAGGTACCAATATTTTTCATCTGACTTTCCTTACACAGCTCCTGGGGTTGGGACAGAGGAGAAACATCACCAGGTCATGGTTCAAATGGAGGACAGCTTTGGTGACAATGCCAGTTTTGGGAATTCCTGCCCAGTACAACCAGCTGGCCCCTCCATTAGGTCACAGGCTGCTGCTCTTTTCATTGCATGGGTGATCAGAGTAGCACCACCAACCAGTACAAGGATCTGCCTGAATTAAAAATAACCCTTTCTTTTCCTCCCCCATCCCAGCCACTCTCCTGACTCGATTCACAAGCACGATTCTTCAAACAGCCTTGTTTGAACAACAGAGCAAGCAGGACTGAGCCATAATGGTAGGAAAGCAGCAAGCTGGCACTGCCACTGAAGCTCCTTACTGAACTGTGGCCTCCCTCTCTTCTGTCCTTGTTGCATGTGAGAAGCTCCTCTGCTTTCTCCTTTCTCTTGTAGGACAAAGAGCTTCAGGATGGTTTATCTACCAATCCATCATATGACGGATAAGCAAAGCCCAGAAACATCCCCTAAACAGGTTATTTCCTTAATGACTTCTTGATACCATCAAGAGAACCAAATCCAGGCAACACACAGGAAGTTCTCAGTCA
This sequence comes from Falco biarmicus, assembly GCF_023638135.1. Taxonomy (NCBI): domain Eukaryota; kingdom Metazoa; phylum Chordata; class Aves; order Falconiformes; family Falconidae; genus Falco; species Falco biarmicus. The sequence continues at coordinate 30,793,986 of NC_079292.1, read as the reverse complement.
GTAAAGCTGATGCCTAGTGATTTATATTGAATACTAGGAAAAAATCCTTCACCAAAAGGGTTGTCAAGCTTCAGAACAGGCTGCCCAGGGAGACGGTGGAGTCACCATCCCTGGAGGGATTTAAAGGATGCGTAGATGTGGCACTTAGGGACATGGTTTAGTGGTGGACTTGGCAGTGCTGGGTTAACGGTTGGACTCAATGATGTTAAAGGTCTTTTCCAACCTAAACAATTACATGACTTTATGATGATTTTTCTCACACCTGAGAACACAGTAGCTATGCAAACACCGTAATTACTTTCTTTCCAGCAGGTTGTACCATTGTTGCTACTCTCCTTGAAACCATTTTACAACTTCATAAAATATTTTACCTTATAAAGTCTTCCTCCTCTTCTCTCTTGGGTCTCAGTTGCTTGGGCTGTGCCATGTTGCTCCAGTTAGGCAGAGATTTCAGGAGCCTGCTAATATCATCATCTTTAGCCCAGGATGCACTGATCACCAGCTTTTCATCCGACTGCACAATGCTCCTATAGGGAAAGCAGCAACAATCTTGTTAGTGTGAAGCAAATTGTACTTTCCATGTAATTCTGCACATATTAATTACAATCCCTATTACATACAAATGTGCATTAAGCATTAAGGAAGGGGTCCAAAGAGAAGTTCAACGAAGTGCTCATGTGGGGGGCACAGCAACATGAGTGGACAGGATATAAAATTCACTTTAGGCTCCCAATTGTTGATGTACTTTATGATAGAGTCCTTTGAGGGAAAAAGGGCCATATTCTCCCCACCCTTGAAATCATTCAACTTGCCACCATTTACATAACCAGAGGAGGTCACTCTGTACTAGAAGAGAGAGAAGGTAGTTTCTCCATGGCTCATTTGTTCTTTGCAATCTCAATGCAGCTTGCCAGCTGTTACTGATTGTGTTGTGACTGTAACGTGGAAACCTGCCCAGGAAGACCTGGGTGGAAGCCACCAGCTCACCGTACATCAGCTGGCCCAGCTTGGGGACCCTGTCTGAAACAGTGAAAGGAAATGAAGGGTCCAGGATCTTCTGTCCAGTCAATCAAAACACCTAGTAATAGAGATTTCATCTAAATTGTATGTATGTGTGAAATCGAATCAAAGACCACAGCATGTTCCAATTACAAAGTCTTTCCCTGTTTAGTATTTTTGGCAGTGTAACTAATCTGAATTCCTCACTGGCAATTTCAGGAGACAAACAGGATGCTGTATTTGGAGGAGTCCATTAGTTGCCTATTTTTTCTCAGGGTTGTTCATGAACAACCATCAGCATAGTCCTCATTAATGTTTGCTACTTCACTGTCACACTGTGACAGGAAAGTCCTCTCCTGTTCTTGGGTTGTTCAGTAAACAGCAAGGATCCGGGAGGTGTTTCCATCTCTTGGAAAAGGCAAGTGGTAGTTAGGGGTGCTGGTGTTTCTTCTAGATCCTATCACTCTTTTCCTTCTCTGGTGGGCACCTGGAAGGCTCTTCTAGGAGGTCCTTGCATGGTGACCAATTGGACTGCTTCTCCAGCCCAAGACATGCAACCTGTCCATACCACTCAACACAAAAGCATGATGGAGACCTCTTCAATGGACAGCAGCAGGATTTTTTTCCTGCCTTCTGTAACAAGAACATGGCAAACCCACTGAACCAGCACAGTGTGATTTGAGAAAGGGACCATCTGAAAAGACAAGGTCTCAGAGGTCTTGTTCCTATGGAAAAGGCTTAGCTGCAGGTTTACAACAGAATCAGGATCTCTCTTGTGTGCTAAGAGACTGATCACCTTCTACTATGCAAAAATACAGAAAAGGCTCTGGGATCTGTGTTTCCCCACAAACACCCACCACTCCTTGCTCACGAGGCTACAAGACACCTAGAAATTATGCATGCTTGCTGTATCCTACAATGCAAGGGGCTGAAGAAGTGTGAAATCCAGAGAGATCCTTTTCTGTTACTGTTCCCCAGAAAACATGGCTTGTCCAACATGGATAGAAACTTTGTGCATCAAAAAGATGCATGGGGCAGATGCTCAGAGCTGTCACTAGCATTCAGGTGGTGGTTTTGGGAAGAGTCAGGCAAAATCACAATAAAGACACTGCACATTTTGAAGGGGTTTGTGCGGATTAACTACTCTACTTTTAAATTTCCTGAAAGGTATGTTTTGGTCAATAACCAGAAATAAAAGTAACAATACACTGCGTATCAGTGTTTTGAAAAGGAAAACAGTGAAAAAGGCATTGAGATAGGAGCCAAAGCTAATCTATCTTGAAACAGAGCAGATTACTTCTTTTCCCACCAGCATGGAGCAACCTATCACTCCTTTCACCTACCACCAAGAAAACAACCTCTGCTCAGTAAGCACACACAATTTGTGAAGATGAATTTATCACATGCACTTACATATAAATTTTCCTTCTCTTTAAATTTCATGTTCAATCTGCCACAGGCAAAAAAAAAATGAATTTTCTTTCCAGCCACAGAAGACCGCGGCATCAAAATTTCAATTTGGCTTTCTGCTACTGTTAAGAACTTGGTGTTTTTCCACTTAGGAAAAAAGGTCTCTTTTTTTTACCCTAGTGAAAACTGAGGGGAAAAAATAAAGCTCCACCAGAATCTCTGACATCTGAGATGGAAAAACTGAGTTTGATGATATCTGGCCATTTCTCTGCCAAGGCAAGACAACTACTCCATTGAATATATTAGCCAGTGCTTTGTCCTCTCCAGACTCAAAAGACTAAAGTAATAGCCTCCTTCCCTTGGGAGTCTATTTCACAGTTGAACAAATCTAACTTTTGGATAAAAAATAAAATAAAATAAAATCCTGATACTGTGCTCATGTTTTACTTTACTCAATTTCATCCCATTACTCCCCCTTATTTCCCCTTACAGCAGCTTCAGCTCTCACCACTTTCACTATTTACTCTCTTCAATTATTTACAGCCTTATCATAGCCCTTCAGATATCTATGAATGCAAGTCATCTTTGGGAGACTTCTGATGGAGTTATACAGAGGACAGAGCTGCCTCTCTGTTTTATGATCCTTATTATCTGCTGTCCTCAAAAATCCTATTGCTTTTCGGAGTAGGTGTTGGGGGAGGAGAGAGGGGAGGACGTTTGGCTGCTATAGCAAGTTGCAAACTGAGCTTGGTGTCCTTGTTTTTCTTAGGGTCAGTGTTTTCCAAGAGCCTAACCCACATGATTCCTGCTTTTCTCACCTTTTGGCAATGTGGTACTCCTGAGTCCATGAGCCACTGGAGTCCCAAGACAAATTCTCCACTGAAATCAATAGGGAGTGTCAAAGTAATCAGTGCTGGGACACCGCCACCACTATGTGGGTCCCTTGGAATTATGTCCCATTCTCTCCCGTGACTGTAACACCTCCTAATTTTTACTGACAGGTTGGTTTTACTCCAACCACCCCCTCATTAAAGGAAGACGTTAAACAGGGTAGTACATACCCTGATCTCAGTGAGATGCCCAGCTTTCCCCATCAATTACAGACTCCTTTTCCCCCACTTTTTCTTTCAAGCATCTTAGCCAGTTTTCAACCTCTGTAACGTCTATCAATGTCAATCTGATTCAGGTTTTTGAGTAAATTATCACAAGACAGGATGACATGTTTTAGTACAGCTCAAAATGTTTCCTTTCAAAGCCCCCTTTCTCCCAAGCTCCTATGAAATTATTCCTGCTGCTGTAATAGGGTGCGGTGGGTTGACTCTGGCTGGATGTCAGGTGTCCATCAAGCTGCTCTATCACTCCCCTCCTCAGCAGAACAGGGTGGGGGGGGAGAAAATAAGATGGAAAAAAAAAATTGTGGCTCATGATAAAGGCAGTTTAATAAAGCAAAAGCACAGGTCAATGTGTGGAAGCAAAGGAAGACAAAAGATTTGTTCTCTACTCCCTATCAGCAAGCATCATAATAATAAATGCTGCTGCTCCTCCTCCTTTCTCTTATCTTTTATTGCTGAGCGTGATGCCATGTGGTATGGAACATCCCTTTGGTCAGTTTGGGCCAGCTGTCCTGCCTGTGTCCCCTCCCAAGATGCTGCCCACCCCCAGCCCCTGGTGAGGGGGGATGCTGGGCAGCCAGCCTCGATGCTGTGGAGCACGGCTCTGCAGTGGCCAAAACACCGGTGTGTTACCACCACCCTTCCAGCTACCAACACAAAGCACGGCACTGGGAGGGCTGCTGTGGGGAGAATGAGCTCCATCGCAGCCAGACCCCATACACAGGGTGACTGGCTACCATCAGTGCCATAATCAACTAATTAATTCACAGCTCAATGGGCCAAGGAGAATACCATCTGTTTTAACCCAGCTCCTGGGAGTGGGTAGGGAACAGGTGTAGCACTTACACAGGGGATGGCACATGTCCGAGGAGGGTTCACCCCTCCACAGCTCAGTGGGGTTTATCCAAAAAAACATCTGCAGGTGGTCCCGGACTTGCACCACTGCTGCCCTGAGCTGGGAGAAGAGTGCTGGGGAACATCCCCGGACACAGCTAGGGTGGCCAGGGCTTTTCATTAGGAGAAGAACATCTGGGGGCCACAGCGGCTAATTGGACTACGTTGTCTTGTGCCAAATGTATTTTTGAATAATTTTCTTCTTTTCTCAGGGTCAAGGTGATGTTTCCATGCTGAGCTCTGCTTGCACTGCTAAGTGATTAAAAGCGGCCTGCTTAGCATGTGCCAGGTACCTAACAGCAAGAGGGATGTGGGAAACCTCGGCTGGTTTGAGGGATCGGGATGCGAGCTTAACGTTAGCCTTGAACATGTACCTGTGCATCCTTGAAGAGCCTGGGAAAGTCCTGAGAGGAGCTGAGCCGACAAGACAAGGAACTGCCAGATGGGCAAGTAGAAGAAGTGTATCAAAGATGTAGCAGAGAAAAGGCCATCCAACCATGAACTGATGGTCTGCGAGTGAACCAATCACGTACAGACACCTATTCTTAAGAAATATATAAAAAAGGCTTGTTCGAACAATCAACGGCCTTTTGGCCTTTAGTTTTGTGTACAATCCTTTGTGTGTCGTGTCCGTCTCAACAGCAACACAGGGAGACAGACCCCTGCCTAAAAAGAGTCACAAAGACAACTTAAAAATCAAAAAAATTAATGCAAGAAGGGGAAGATGCCAACAAGAAGTAGTGACAAAAGCGTTTGCTGGGGCCTCAAGAAATCCTGTTTGACTGCAGACCTCACACCTTGGATCAATTAATCTGCTCCTCTTTTCCTTATCAATAAAAAGGCATTTAGTTTTATTTTGCCTGGCTGGAAAGCAGAAACTGAGATTTTGGGGTTTTTTTATCTTCATCATTTTGAGAGATATAGGCCCAGTTATATCCCACCTAATCTTAACAAATTTAGCTGAGACAGTTCAGCCAGGAGGCTGGTCCCATAAGCTGCCTTCACAGCTTATGGAGAGAGCTGAGAACCTCCAGAGAGTTGAGCCACTTTTTAATTAATGTGGACCACTCTTTGGAGTTGTCCATCTCTATTTACAGACTAAAGAGACTCATTTGGGTGAGCGGTGCCTTTACTCAGACTCTTCAGATACAGGTTGAAAAATGTGCAAAAGGATGGTTGTTCAAGGGAGAGAGGATGAAGACTAGTAAGAAGGGGGTGGACACACAGGAAAGGGCTTAAAGCTGGACACCAAAATAAGGATGTGTAGCTTCAACACGGACATAACTAAACATGGGGCCAATTTATGCAGAAAGGCATGGAAAGTTATTAGGTTTAGCACTGAAGACAGCAAAGCTTGTCCAAGAAGGCTGTTGGCAAGAGACTAAAAAGAGACTCATATTAAGGGTAGCTATCTTGACCTGGTCAGGGTTTTTCCTGTCCCTATTACTCTCTGTATGGCCTTTCAGTATCTCCCAAAGCCCCATGAAAATGGTTTAACTATACAGGCTTAACTCATGACTAGAGTTGCTTTCATAGAAATTTGCTGAAGAAGCAGCTAGACATGGGCTGGACAAGACTGGAGAAAAGTACTGCCAACACAGCAGGAGGTTTTGTGGCTCTATCTCCCAATTTTGTTTTCATTTTCAGCCCCAACCCCTCATAAACTAGACGTAAAACATAACTCACATCTGTAAACAGTTTGCGTCAAACTGAAATTGCACTTCATACAAACATGCAATTTGCAGAAGACATCTCACCTACATCAGATTAAATACACTTTGGAAATCGTCATCAATTAAAAAAAGAAAATCTACAGTTGCTACTTATATAAATGTCCAATCCATTCATATCCAGCCACCAGCTTTTTTTTGCATTCACTAGAAAATGTGAGCCAAATGGAAATCAAACATGAGAAATCTCAGCTGTGCCTTTCTTAGTGCTGACGTCCTGACAGAGCTATCTGTTCTGCAAAGGACTCCAAATAAAACAGCCTTGTTTTGAGGAGCCTGTCTTTGAATACATTTCATCCACGTTTGCTCATATTCCCCTTCAAGAAACACATGCACATGGGGAATGAATGAATGCCATGTGCAAATCTTGCGTAAACCACCTCTCTGGCTTCCCAAATTCTCACTATCTTGACATACCAAGAACAGATGCACACTTCCTTGCTCTGATAGCTTTGCCTGATTGTATTAATTCACAGCTCTAAGAAGTTTATTCTGATCTTAAGCAGCTATAAACGATCCTTCCTCCACTAACTTTATAATCATGAGGATTTACCTCTCAAACCCCCAAGGAAAACCCTGGTCCAAAGGGCAAGGCTGCGTGGAGCCGTAGCAATGCAAGATCCCTGTAGAGGGCATAACGGCCCCGCAGATCAAGCTGATCGCCCCAGGAAAGCCGGGTAGCTGCTATATTCCTCTGCATCATTTGAAATGTATATAGATTTCTATTTCAGTCAGTCATTTGCTAGCAGCAAAACTAGAACATTTCCTGTTTTTCCTCCTGCTGTAATCAGGATATTGCCAAATTAGGGCTGTCCTAATTACTCCTCAGCAGGTGCCAAATCCAGGAATGGTATCAGCAAAGGAAGGAAGGAAGGACCTTTAAGTTCAAGCCAAAGAAATCAGATCTATTGTCTGGCTCCAGTCAGTGAAGTTTTATATGAAACATGAGCATTTTAGACAACAGCACGTGAGCAGCTACCGATTTAAAGAAGCACCCAGATGAAGTTTAGCCCACATATGTGCTCACTGCTACTGTTGGTATTATTATTAATAATAATAAGCGGGTACACAGCCGCTCGCCAGATGAAGCTTCTCCTGAAAAGAATCAGGCAATAGGAAATAATTTCTTGGTCAGAAAACACAAGGGGCTTTTTCAGCTTCCCCTGCTATCGCCAGCCGCTATTAGTTATTAAAGGAGAGTATGTATAGCAGCTATTACAGCCCACATTGCTGCAGCATCTTTAGTGTCTTTCTATGCAAGTATTTATCCCCATGGCACGGGGCATGCTCCTGGTCCCCCTCTCCAGGGAGAGCCATTTTACAGATGGGCAACTGGGATGTACAGAGAATAAGTTACTTATCCATGGTTACCCAGGAAGTCTATGATAAAGCAAGCACCCGAAGGACTTACACCAAACAAGCTGGCGTGATAACCCTGTGTCCAGTGGCACCATGCTGTGTTTAGCTTCCACACTGTGCTTGGGGAAGCAGTTAAGAGATGGATCACCTGAAAATGCTAATGAACAAAGACAGCCCAGGACTGAGCATTTGATGACCGCCTGAAAGAATAAGTTTACAGAGGTTTGGGGAAAGTTTCATAAAACCCAGTGTGTGTGTATTTATATAGTGTGTTGTGGTTCCTAATTCCTACCTTGCCATGAGATCTGAATACCCAAATCTCAACGTTATTAATTAATTAAAATATAGCTGAATCTCTTGGGAACACTCAAATGGAAGGATCTGACTTGCTTTACAAGAAAGCAATAGCTACATACAGCTATTTATTTTACAGATGATGTCTTATACTCTCCATCTCCAACCTGAGGTCGTGTTTGCCTGATTAGGAGAAAAGCTCTGTGGTTTCTAAGCCCTGCTACCACTGCCATCCACATTTAAAAAGCCTAAACCACAGTGTGATGTGGATAAAGTCACTGGGAAGCCAAGACTCTCCACATGCTAATGATCATTATTTCAGATTTTTTCCCCACCTAGAAAGAAAAATCCTTGACCATGTCTGCAGAGATGATTTCCAGAAGTACCTCCTGCTTACTCAGGGCAAAACAGCAGAAGCCCAAGAGCAGTACTGCTAGCATACACTGGTTTCCAAGCCTGCCTGTACCTGTAGGCAAGGGTGCAAGTGTCCTTGTACTCCTGGAGTTTCACACACACCATGTTCAGGAACTGATCCGAATAGGCGCTCAAGTCATGCATCAGGTTCATCAGGTCTTGAACAGTCTTCTCCACAATTACTGTGCTCTGGAAAAGAAAAAAAGCTGAAGTATGAATAGCAGTTCAGCGTATATCTTAATTTCAGCCTTCTCATATTTTGCTAATTAGCATCACAGATGCAACCATACAGCTGATGCTTCCTGACGCTGAGCAGATGCTGGAGCAGTCCATACCATAAAGTGGCGTAAAGCAGAATGAATGAAGAAAAAGAAGAAACCATGCAAGAGGTGAACAGGGGTTGCCTAGCTGTTTGACTATCAGGTCTGTAAGTCCGGATTTCTGAGCCAGTTGCTGAGGACCAGTGGAGTTCACCAGGTCTTTCCTTCACTAGATGAAACCTCAACATGCAGAAGGTATGATTTTCAGAGGAACTGGTTACACGTGGCTTCACTGAACTCTGCTTGGACTTGCAAACGCCAAGTGTTTCAGCCTGACCAATAACTCTGGTCTCACAGATTGCAGACCATCTTAAATACTGAGGATTTCACCCATCACTCCCACTCATATGAGCTGCGTGTGTATTGTGTAGGGCACAAGCTTTCTACTGCCACCTGAGGTTTAAGTAGCGCCTTGCAACCCTTTTGTTACCCCAAGCAGTGTATTACAATCATAGGACAACAGCACAAGTCTGCAAACCAAAAATGCTGCTCTACATCCTATAGATGAGCAAGTTTGGACAGCCTGCAGAAGGAGGTACCACATATCTGATAACATCTGAGATTTAAACAGCTCCGTATGAATTCTGAGATTTCTGAGGCACTGCAAGGTGACTTGACACCATTTGTATTTACAACATTGACTGTTGTATTTCATTTGGTTGCTACAAACTGGACAGAAGGAAGGTTACCAAAATCCAGGGCTGATATACATTGAATTAGTATTAAGCTCGGCAGAGTGAAGGGTATTCCTGAGCTATGTGCAAAGGCAAAGGAGACTAAAGCATCTGGGAGCCCTGGATTGTCTGAGAAATTCTGGACTCAAATTATATGGGGGGACCCCAGAGACTTCACGAGGGCTGCATCAAAGCTGAATTTAGCCCTTTCTCCGTGTTAATCAGGACGTGAAGAGGAGTTAGTGACTCAGTCGTTTGCAGAGCAAAATCTCATCAAGCCCCAAATCATTGTCTCTGCCACATCCTCACAAGCCCAACTTCCATCTCTCTATTGATTTCCAGATTAAAGTGTGGCAGCATCTCCCTGATCCATAATCCTGCTCCTCCAGAGCAACCCCTGAGTGACAGGAATTGATTCTTCTAACTGTCCCTGATTTGGTAAAAAAGCATCTGCAAATCTCATCCTCATTCAGAGCACACATGACTCCTTAGCATGTGGGGGTTTCAATGAAGGCTTAGTCACCGCCTGTGCTGTTTCTGATACATCCTTGGCTCACTACTGTACTTGGAGGAAAAAAAAACACCCTTCTCTTTGGTTGCTCTTGTATCTTATTAAGCTTGCTCTTAACCAAATCACAGTAATTAACTGATCTTTCATATTGTAATCAGCAACAATTTGGGATTATTTTGTCCAAACAAAAATACAGTCTGGCGTAGCTGCCTCTCAGATGCTCTTGTTTATGCCGCTTCTCCTATTATTACAAGTATCTATGTTTTAATACTCAGTCCCACCCTGGCCTTGATGTACACAAGAGAGCAATTCAGCATACAGGACTTGCAACCCAGAACCACTGCAAGCAAATGAAGCAGACAACCGCGTGGAGAGGCTGCAGCAGCCACGGATGCTTTTTTGGCACCAATGGGCTCCAAGGTGTGTGAGCACAGCTTGTTAGCTGCAGCATTCAAACTTGCCCAGGCTTTTTGCTATCCCTGCTTGGGTGCCAGGCTGACTGTAGCAAGGGGAAAAGCAGCATTTTAAGAATCTACCCAGTTCCTACTAAAATGTGAGACCAATCTGGCACCTTTCCCTTGAGAGTAAACCCAAGACTACGTATGTTAGGCTGATAAATGCAGTGTGAAAATTACCTAGTAATTTGGGGAAATTAGATCAATGAGATCCACTGGGCTAGAGGTAGGGCACAGTCATGCCTTCATTACATTTAGGCTGTTTAAGGAGCTGCTGTCCTTCAACTTTCAAGCACCGATGACCACAGTCAGTGCAAGGGGGTTCAGCAGACCGGCTTCATTTTGCACCTAGATGGCTTTAAAAGTGCTCCCATGGCCAGTGTTTGTCTGTCAAGAGGGGACAAGGTGACTCTCCAACCTGCTGACACGAGCCACGAGAACATCTCTGACTGCCCAAACAGAAAATACAGAAGTTGCTGTGCAGCATTCAAGACTCCTTCTGGGTCTGATCCTGATCCTTAAGGGTGAAGCATTAAAGTTAACATTTATACATAGGGAATGAAAAAAATAATAATCTTCCAAGTCATGTAGCAACCTGGAAGACAAAAACAGGTTTTCTCCTTTTCGCATGGATAATCATACTTCTCATTTGCCACTGGTATTTCACTGGTGAGAAATGGGTGGGATTTTCAGCAGACCCATGCTATCAGCTGATCTCTCCTAGAGCACACCAGGGGAAGGATCTTCCTTCTGAGTATCCTCGTGTGATAGCAAACTTCATGGGTTGGATGTGCAACCACACAAAGAGGAATCAAACCTGGTCTTGATCCATCTCATGTCTATTTCTTTATGTAACTCAACATTTGAGCAAACAACAACCTAAAAATCCAAAGACTGTATGTTAAAAAAGAAGATATTGCTGGTTTCTACGTCATTTCTCCCACTTACTTTCTCCTCTCTACAACATTAAAATCACAGCTAAGCTCCTGCCAATATCTGGATCTTAGAATAAGATCTTTTGATTTAAAGGAAATACAAAGCTACTTGCATGACCAAAAAAAACCAAAAGAAAAAAGATTACCATATGAAAGAACATAGTACCAGATAGGTAATGGCTATTTTTCTGTAACATCTTAACCTTTTCCAAAGCAATCCTGACACATCTGCACGAATCTCTGGGGACACTGTATTAGGATGCATTAGGCCACACTAATACAGCTGGATTCGTTAGCTGGGACAGCGCAGGATCTTCTGAAACTCCGTGCGAGAAAATGAAAGGCAGTGCACGTATTATCAGAGAGTTACAATCCGGTTGCCTCTAACCCATCTGGATTCATTAACAGCAAATGGGTATGATCAAAGCATAATTTTATGGCAAGTCACTTCAATGAAGCCTTTTAAAAAAACCCACACTAACAAGGAAACTCATCCACAGAACAATATTCATCTTCTCGCACCTGAAAACGCTGCGTGGTGCTGAATCCTAACATCACGCAGAGGGTATGATTCATTACTCCCACAGCACATTGGGGTGAAGGTTTTAAAAGAGTCTTAAGGCTACTAAAAATAAAAAGAAATTCCTTCTTACAACCTCCTGTCCATTAGCTACTGTTGAAGTAACAGAATAAAACAGAGCCGCACCACTTGTTATTAACACCATGGGTTTAAGCTTTAATGTATCTTGCAAACATTTATCATTATTCCTTGATATGGCCCTTATTCTCAGTTGTGCTGAAGCTTCAGATAACGTAAAGCAGCTCCAGGGCAGGTATAATTTACACTCTGGCCATAGGGTTTTCACCAGTCCAGAGTGATGGAGAATAAGCAGACCCAAAGGTATTATTCCAATAATACCTCTGGAATTATTGTCTTGTGCAACCCCACCTAAGTTTTTAAAATGACTGAACTCCTCTACAGCCAGAGGGCACTCGATGTAAAATGATGCAGCTGGAAGTATGTTTGTAAAAGTCTCTTAAAATGCAGTTTCAGTACAATAAAGCTGGTTCCCCAACAACTCCCCAACACGCATAAGTTCAAAACAGGTCAAGCCTACGCAAACCTCCAGGTTTTCAATCTGTCATTTTGCTTTCTCCAACTTCTTAGCGAGGAGCACTTAGATTAGAGGAACAATCTCCACCCTAAATATTTTTTTCTGCAGAAATCAAAGCTTCTCCCATGCCTGTTTACTTGCTTCATTTCCTTGGGGGAAGAAGGCAAAGATGGGAATATACCTGTGCAGCGATGGCTTCACCACGTGACAGGCTCCTGAAAACACAGCAGATGGAGGAAGAGACCTTGGAACTGTAAAGGTTGTCAATTATTAGTATACTATTGCCCGTCACTTTAAAATCTCCTTGAGATGCCTTGGCAGAGGAAGGCACCAGATGAGTGCAGGATGTGGCTGCCTTAAAGGCAAACAAAAAAAAAGGCAAGCCAAAAAAAGCCTAATCTAATTTTTACACTGGAGATTAGCTGACACCCCACAAATTTAAAAGTACTATATGGAGCACAGCTGTAATTAAAGGCGGAATAGGAGAGATGAAAGGTTTTTAAACCTCTTCAGGCTCAGTGCTGGCCCATAGCTCTGGGTTTCGGTCCATTTCCAAAGGATGCTGGTGGTTATGTCTCAAACTGACTCCTTGACATGCAACATTTATTCATGCATTTTCTTGTTGTTTTTTTATTTTTAATTACAGCTTCTCAGCTGCCCCCAACAATGTTAAATTCGCAGCATCTGCCTTTCCAAAGCATTATTCATCCTCCTTTCCCGGCACTGAGAAGGTGTACTCAGCAGAGGGCTCCAGTGACCCATGCTGCGGTGCTACTCTTCAGGCAACAGCTGCAAATACATAAATCATCATGTCAGAGGAGGAAGCCTTCGCCTGCCCCAGCAGAAACGCATCATCCATACAGATTTGTTCCACTTGATGCAGCCTCACCTGTCTCGGGTGCTGTGTGCCGTGTCATCATTCATTATGGTGACAAACTTCCCCACAAATTGCCCCGGCTCCTCCCGTGGAGGTGGGGTGCAGAGCTGGGGGCTGCACTTGGAAACTACATGGTTGTGGTTTAAGAGACCGTGGAGTGTCTCCTTTCCTCTGGGAAGGCTGGCGTTACATTCCTGTAGTACCTGTGGGTGTTAGGCTGATTCCTCACTCTGCAATGAGCTGCAGAAATGAACTTGTGGAGGCTTCTGGACAGCTTGGGATGGAAGCAATAAAGCTGATGGGCATGCACTGAAAGCCAGCTCTGGATCTGGCTGAATGCCAGCAACGGGTGGTCATCTCCCAGCACCTTGCTACTGGGCTCAAGCATCTCACAAGTCCGTAACCCAGGGTGCCAAGGGATGCTCTGGTTCAGGAGCCCTAGTGCAGTCCCTGGTGCTAACCCTGCCCCGCGGCACGCACCAGGGAAAGTCAAACGCTGGGGAAGTCCCCTTCATTAACCAAGGCTCCAAGGAAACAGCATCCGTCGAAGATCTGATCCAGCTTCTTTTCTCCTATCAAAACTTCACTCTTCCTCATTCCCCTCTGAGCCCACCCTCCATGCTGCAGTGTCGGCCATCCCCATCCCACCTCTCCAAACCTCTTGGCAGTCAGCTGCCAAACTGCTGCCTGTGCCATGCCCAGTGCAAACATTTTAAATAACAGGAGGTTTAGGCAAAATACTCCCGCCATTTTGGGGAATATTTTCTGCTGCTTTTATTTATTTATTTACTTACTTCCTCCCCCCTGCCATGTGCTCAGCAGCTCCATCTCAGCTGCTTCCATGCTGGAAGCTGCTTGCCCTGAGATGGGGCTAGAGGCTGCCCAGTATTTCCCTCAGAACAGCTATGCCTGCGGGAGTGCTAAGGGGATGGATGCCAAGGCTGGCCACAGATTTTCCAGGCCCTGGAGGCAAGAGAAGTCTGGAGAAAGGAAGACCTTCCCCTTCCAAGGAGGAACATGTTAGAGATCACTGATGAAAACCTGACACTCACAAATCCATGGGCCCTGATGGGATGCACCCCCAAGTGCTGAGGGAGCTGGCAGATGTTATTGCCAAGCCAGTCTCTATCATCTCTGAAAGGCTGTGGAGGACAGGGGACATCCCTGAGGACTGGAGGAAAGCGAGTGTCACTCCGGTTTTCAAAAAGGGCAAGGAGGGCCCAGGAAACTACAGGCCAGTCAGCCTTACCTCCATCCCAGGGAAGGTGATGGAATAGCTCATCCTGGGGGTCACCTCTAAGCAAGTGGAGCAAAAGGAGGTTATCAGAAGAAATCAACATGGATTCACCATGGGGAAATCACGCCTGACCAACCTGCTTTCTGTGATGGAATGAGCAGCTGGGTAGATGAGGGGAGAGCAGTGGATGTTGTCTGCCTTGACCTCAGCAAGGCTTTTGACTCTGTCTCCCACAAGACCCTCAGAGGCAAGCTCAGGGAGTGTGTGTCAGGTAAGAGGACATTGAGGTGGGTTGAGAACTGGCTGAATGGCAGAGCTCAGAGGGTTGAGATCAGTAGTGCAGAGTCTGGCTGCAAGCCTGTAGCTCATGATGTTCCCCGGGAGTCAGTGCTGGGTCCAGTCCTGTTCAACTTACTCATCAGTGACCTGGATGAAGGGACAGAGGCTCCCTCCGCAAGTTTGCTGATGGCACAAAGCTGGAGGAGCGGCTGCTGCAGCAGAGGCTGCACTGCCATTCGGCGAGACCTGGCCAGGCTGGAGAGCTGGCAGAGAGGGACCTCATGGAGCTCAGCAAAGGCCCGTGCAGGGTCCTGCCCCTGGGCAGGGACAGCCCCACGCACCAGCACGGGCTGGGGCTGCCCTGCTGGGGGGCAGCTCTGCGGGGAAGGGCCTGGGGGTTCTGGTGGGCAGCAAACTGCCCCTGGGCCAGCAGCGTGCCCTTGGGGCCAAGAAGGTCCCTGGGACCCTGCAGGGCATGAGGAGGAGCATGGCCAGCAGGGCGAGGGAGGGGATCCTCCCCCTCTGCTCTGCCTCCGTGAGGCCGCGTCTGGAGTGCTGGGTCCGGTGGAACTGGGCTGCCCAGTTCCAGAGAGACAGGGAACTGCTGCAGAGGGGCCAGCAGAGGCTACGGAGATGATGAGGGGACTGGGGCATCTCCCTGATGAGGAGAGGCTGAGGGAGCTGGGCCCGTTTTGCCCGCAGAGGAGAAGACTGAGAGGGCACCTTATGGGTGTCTACAACCATCTCAAGGGCGAGTGCCAGGAGGACGGGGCCAGGCCCTTGTCAGGGGTGCCCAGCGACAGGGCACGGGGCAACGGGCACAAGCTGCAGCACAGGGAGCCCCACCTGAACAGGAGGGAGAACTTCTTTACCGTGAGGGTGCCAGAGCAGGGGAACAGGCTGCCCAGAGAGGCTGTGGGGTCTCCTGCTCTGGGGACATTCAGAACCCCCTGGACGTGACTGTGTGCAGCCCGCTCTGGGAGAGCTGCTTCAGCAGGGGCTGGGCTGGGGGGGCTCCAGGGGTCCCTCCCAACCCCACCATTCTGTGATTCTATGAAAGTTCTGAAGCTTGGCTGACCATCGCTGCACTTGGGTTTCATACCAGCAAAATGCTGCTGGATGCAAGTAAGTGTTCCCGGCATGTAATGGGGTTGTAGAGAGAGGACTGAGCTTGATGTGCTTCCTAGATATGGCCCGGCATACGGAGTTCCACAGAAAAATGTGCAATTCTCCAAATACCATATAGGATACAGGATCTAGGGTCAAGGATCTGGGGTTAATTTTGTTATATTATCCAGTACTTCAGGGGCAGCTATAAAGAAGACAGAAGAACTGTCTTCAGAAGGACCACACGAAGAAGACAAGGGGCAACAGGTACAAGTTGCAATGGGAGAGGTTTCATCTCGACATAAGACATTTTTTACAATGAGAAGAATCACTGACTGGAACAACCTCCCCAGGGACATGGTAGAGCCCCCATTGTAGGAGGGTTTCAAGATGCAACTGCAGAGGGTGCTGGACAATCTCATCTTGGCTCCCTTTCTCAAGAGAGGTTGGACCAGATGATCTTTTCAGGATCCTTCTAACCCGGGCTGTTCTATTCTATGATTCATTAATATTGTGATTAGTTTCTTAGGACATTTATAGAGACTAATGGGCTTTCAGCAGGCACAGGAGCTTTGCCAAAATCACATCCAAGGCAATCAGCTCTAAACTAGGAAACCCATCGTGCCCAAGCTGCCTCCCCATCCCACGCCCCCACCTGCCATCCTGCCTCCCCCCGTGTTCTGACCCGTGATGCTCTGCAGCATTAGGGTGCCAGTTGCAATTTGGTTATTCTGCTGTCAATTAATAATAGTTTGTTACTCAGCAGGCAGGTGAAACGGAGCTCTGCAGTGATCTCCCAGCATGTGCTTTGCTTTACTGGTGCTTTGCTTTACCAGTTTTGCTGCTTAAATACCTGGACAGCCTCTTGTAAGCTTCTAAATATCAAGTGCTGTCAGCACCTTGAAGGGCAATGGGAGATGGAGATAAAAAGACAAATGCATTTACTCCCTTTGCCCACATTCCAGCAGTTTAATAACTGTCTTGTGAGGCCACCAAAATAACTACTCTCATCTCATTAAATGCTATTACATGTTGGTAGAGCAGAGTCAGAGATGGAAATCATTCAAAACTGAAAACCATGAGCTGGGGACCCAGCTTCTCCTAAATATTGTGATAAACTGGCTGCTTAAACCTACTTTATGTTTAAAAAGTAGCTAACCCCTGTGGCTGGGGGAGGGGGCATGGGCTGGGCAGGAGAGCTGGGTGCTGCTCCAGCTCCATCACTGCCATGGGTCCCAACCTCCATCCCTATTTCAGTGTATCAGTGCTATGATTACCCCAACAGAAGCAGAAGGGAAAAAACCAACCCTGAACCAACTAAAATAATTTTTCCTTAGCTAACAGAAGAAAGATGGTAGTCTAAATTGTCTGTTTTACTGATTAGTGGTTATTTCACACAGAGTGATAAGGGGGCTTTTCAATTTGTTTTCTTCTGTGGTACATCCAGGGTTTACAAAGGGCTGGAGTTCTTAGTATGTATCAATTCAAATATGTGTTTAAATGCAAAAACTCTTTTTACGGTCTTAAAATCTGATAGCCTGCTTTTCTCATACAGCTTCTTTTTTTTTCAGCAAAAATCATTATCCCAGTATCAGTTCTGCAGGATCCTGACTGTTACTATGGTTATACTACATTCTACTACAACTTTGCTTCCCAAATGCTCCTAGCCTTGAGGGATTATTATTTTTTTTTAAACTATAACACTGCCTGTTTCAGTGACATTTTTTCTTTTTATGGGCTTTATTCTAGAGGTCCTGAGTTCCTTCATCCCCATGGATGTGAACAGGAGCCCAGGATCTGCTGTGTCTCCCTTTCACCTTTAAATGTGATGCTGCAGTAGCCAAATGAGTGTACAGACAAGGTCTTGGATAGCTCTTATTTACCTGGCACTGTGTGATCCAGAAAACATTTGCTCCAGTGAACTAGAATATTGATGAAGAGCAAAATGTACATTTTCTTTTTTTAAAAAAGGAAAACATGTACCGTAAAATCTGCTTATTACTGTATTACCTTTGACCATGCAGAAGAACTGTTTTCTTCCTCTAAACACTAATTTCGTTATTTAGGATTTCACAGTCTGTGTTTTGAACACATGAACCTCCTCTGTAACACACAAAGTTCACATCAACTGTGGCCAGCCCTGCTGAAGTCCAGTAAGCGTGGTGTGCAATCCATCACAACTACTTAAAGCACAGAAAGAGGAGTCTGCCATGAGGGTTTTCAAACTATGCTCTGCAATGATTTCAAAAACAGGTAAGGGATACTCATTTGCTCTGCAATTTGAACGAAAGCCTGCACAATCTAAAAGCGCATGTGCCTTTTCTGCAATAGGTAAAGCCAAATCCCAAAGCTGGAAAAGACTGGGGTCTACAAAGACCGTGGTATGTCAGGATGGGATTTTTCATCATGTTCTTTGTCCAAATTTGAGACATGCTTGTGCTCCAGATGGAGCTTCACAGCAAGGAAACATTTTCTTAGGAAGATTTCCCCAATTTCCAATTAAACTGAATCCCTTTGTACAACATCGCAGGTCAGAATTGGCCAACATCTACCTTCATGCTTTCTTACATCATGCAGAATGTGGACTTAACAACTGGGTTGCAATTCAGTTCTTCTTCACAATCCTTCATGACGGCTGTAGACTGATGCTCACTCACATATGAGACTACAGCTCATTTGTCCCACCAGAAACCAATTTTGCCACAACATCAGGACAGAATGATGTGACTAGATAACTACATATGAAAAGCTTTTTCCGGTGAGAAATGCTCTGTGCAACTGCCTGCTTTACATTGCCCAAATGAACTGAATTTGATGGTTATCATTACACTTCCCTGTTCAGACATTTGCATAGAAAAATGAAAAAAAAATCTTTTTCTTTTTGACCTCCTGAATGCCTCTGACACCAGAATACTTTTCAAGCTCCTTATTTATTTTATTTAAGCCTTCTAAGCCAGCCATAGAGAGATCCAGCAGATGGGAGCTGAAGCTGGATCATACGAGAGCAGAAATGAGCTACATGTTTTTTAACAGTGGAGGTAATTAACCACATGAACAGCTTGCATGTACTGGATTTTCCATCTCTGCAAGGCTCTAAATCAAGCACAGGTGCTTATCTGAAACACTAGCTACATTCAAACCGAGTTATGGACTTGATGCAGAAATTACTGGGCACACTTCTATAGCTGATTATACTGGAGATCAGGCACATTTATTCTGATTTTGAGCCCAAATATATTTCATGGCAAAAGCTGCCCAAGGTATGCTTAAAAACAACTAGCCAAACAAAACCATCTTGCCATCCCAGAAGCTCTGACACAGAAATACCTAAAAGCAGTGGCATTTTCTTCTCTAGAACTAGCAGTGCAGATCTGCACCCCAAAAAGACACTGTAACTATTCACCTCTCCTAATTTCCCCACAAAACAGGAATTCCTGGCACATCAACTCTTAGCCGGTGCCCAGGAACATGCCACCATGCCAAAAAAAAGGGACTGGATTCAGTGGGTCCATGCTGCTGGAGATGGACTACCAGCAGAAGCCACGGAGCATCCCCTGCCAAGCGGTTCTCAACTCCAAAAACATACTGCTTTAAATCATAGCCATGGGACTGGAAGCATCCACTTGATGTTTTGATAGTCTTCAAACAAACAAACACTCACCCCTGACACCAAGCAGGCTGCTAACTCAGCATTGTTACAAAGTTAAAAAGCAGGAAATATAAAAGTTAACACTCGAATAAGGATTTTCATCCATTTATTCTCATTGCACATCCACGTGTGCAGCAGAGGAGATGAGCAGGGAAGGAAAAATTAGGTTGCACACAGGGGAAAGTTCGTCACAGTCCAATCTTAGAGCCTTTAGATCACCCTCCCATAAGAAACACTGCCACTTGAGACATTTAAGTCTTCACTGAATGATACAGTAGTAAGTGCATAATAAGGAATGCCGCTACCTTGGCAGAGAGATGGACTGGATAACTTAATAGGTCTTTTGTATCTCTCACTTCTCTGATCCTGCTGAGTTCTGTAGCTATTATTAAAGGCATTTTTTAAGGTATTTTAATTTACTTCTCTAAATGGATTTCCATTCATTCATTCCTACCAAGTGAATGTTGTCAGAGACATTAGCAGCATGATAAAATAGCTGTAGCTTCATGCTGGTTTTAATGTGTTACATACACAAGAAAAGTCATTAGCTCTCAGCCTTTAATATACCCTCTTTACTGCTGCATAACTGTTTATCACTCAAAAGTGTCAGACACAGACCACTCTCTTCCTTTATTAATCAATATACATTTGTGCAAGGCTGCAATGAAAAGAAATAACGTCCAGTTATTTCAAGCAATGGTTTGTACTGCAGGAGCTGAGAAGCTCGTCCCTGACATTTTCAGCCCCCCTGAATATTCCCAGAAGTGGCTCTTAGGATTTTACACAACTCTCCCAATTACAGGTACACTCATGGCAAGGTGACAATTTATTTCTCATGTACTGAGTGGCAGGTTTCTTTCTCCTTTGTAATACCTGCACTAGAACATCATTAGCAGCTGAAACATGATACAAATTGAACACGGGCCATGAAATTAATGATGCTCAGAAGCAGGCCATCAATTCTGGAAGCAGAGTGAACCTCATTTTTTAATAAATGTTTTCATATGGCTAGCCCTGTTTGCAGAATAAGACCCATCTGTATCATTTTTATGAATACTCTATGTGCTCCAAGGTCTATTTCCTTCAGTCTCAGAGCTTCAGCTTTTAAAGCATACTTACCTATTAAAAATCTCTTGCTAGAGAGAGGGCATACACATGCCCCATGTGGAGGAAAGAAACTCCTGGAAAGACACAGCAACCACAACAAGGGCATCTGGCTGATGAAAAAAAAAAAAAAAGCTATCTGAAAAAATAGATGGAGAACGGCTTAGGACTGAGCCCTCAAAAGAAGATGATATTGTGCTCATGAATTTATGCTGTCCATGTGGACAACAATGCAGAGACTGTAAGTATGATCTAAATTCAACAAGAATTAATGAAAATGCGAAAGAATACTAAAAGCAGAAGGGCCAAATAAATACATGAATGACATGTAAAGGCTAACAGTTAATCCAGGCTGAGCTCCAAGAGCTAACCCAGGCAGAGCTTCTAGGATCAGAAAGAGGTAATTTCACTGAAATCACAAGGCCATTTGTCAGATTGTAGGTTGGGGCAATCCCAAGCACAAACACGGGCTGGGCAGAGAATGGATTGAGAGCAGCCCTGAGGAGAAGGACTTGGGGGTGCTGGTGGACGAGAAGCTCAGCGTGGCCCGGCAAGGTGCGCTCGCAGCCCAGCAAGCCAACCGAGCCCCGGGCTGCACCAAGAGCAGCGTGGCCAGCAGGGCCAGGGAGGGGATTCTGCCCCTCTGCTCCGCTCTGGTGAGACCCCCCTGCAGCGCTGCCTCTGCTCTGGGGTCCTCAGCACAAGGAGGGCACGGGCCTGTTGGAGCGAGTCCAGAGGAGCCCACGGAGATGATCGGGGGCTGGAGCACCTCTGCTAGGAAGCCGGGCTGAGGGAGTTGGGGCTGTTCAGCCTGGAGAAGAGAAGGCTCCAGGGAGACCTCAGAGTGGCCTTTCAGTACCTAAAGGTACTGAAACAGCTGACAAGAAATCTGCAGAGGGACTTTTTACAAGGACCTGTAGCGACAGGACAAGGTGGAATGGTTTTAAACTGAAAGAGGGTAGATTTAGAGTAGATATTAGGAAGAATTTATTTAGTGTGAGGGCGGTGAGCCATCGGCACAGGCTGCCCAGAGCAGCTGTGGCTGCCCCATCCCTGGCAGTGCTCAAGGCCAGGCTGGACGGGGCTTGGAGCGACCTGTGCTGGTGGAAGGTGTCCCTGCCCATGGCATGGGGGTTGGAAGTAGATGCTCTTTAAGGTCCCTTCCAACCCAAACCATTCCATTTCATGACTCTATGATTTTGGAACAAGTTTCTAAGTCTCATCTGTAGGGCTAAATGACAATGTAGAGTGACAAAACCAAGGTCACTAGTGAGTTTCTAGAAGGTAACACCCAATATAGGGGAGATCCTGAAAGACACAGGTCACTCAAACCTCACCTTAGAGCACTGCAATTCACATTTGTGTCTTACACTGAATTAACCTAACTATAATGAATGTGATAAAGCAGTCTGTATTTTCCAAAGCAATCCTTGGGAAACATGGGAGAGAGCAGAGGCCCTCCAAGAGGGTCCAGCCAATTACAGGCAGTGGATTAAATTCCTGCCGATGATATGTCTCCCACTAAGACATCCAAAAGTATATTAAAATTGGCATTTAAATTTATGGTATTGTTTTCTCTGGCTTGACTTTATAAGCCACCATGGATGAAAATGCAGTTAAACCACAGGAATGGTGTATGTTTCATTTTTCTAGAGGCAGTAGTAAAAAGCAGTAGACCAACTGACCCTTGTTTAAGCATTCTCAAGTAGTTAAAAAACCTTATTTTCCCTAAACATTAGTTTAGTTTTCACCTGTAGATGATTTTTTTCTAAATGTAGGAATCAGAGAGTAAAGAAAAGAAATCTCAAATATTCCAAAGTGCTTTTAAATGTCACCTACCAGCAACTTGGGATGGATTTCTGCAATTCAGAGGCTGTATTTTTGCTAAAACCCTCATTACATTGGTTTTCTTGAGAACTCGTTGCCACACATAATGTGGCCCTGTGCATAAAGGGCTGGCCATTACCATTGATAGTTATGATTGATGGGCCACATCAACAGCCACCAGCTCCCAGAGAGCTGCCCTCAAGTTGGAGCTAAGGGATTCTGTGGGGCTAAGGTTGAGTATAAATTTAAAGGAAAAAAACCCAACTGTTTACAAAGAGAATTGACACAACAAAGCACACAGGAGGCCAGAGGATGACACTTTGGTTTCACAGCAACTTCTGATGTTTCTAATTTGGGTTGCCCCAAACAGAATGGGCAAAATCAAGACCTTTTCCATATTCCCATTAGAACAGACCTGTGCTGAAATGCTATTTATACACAAAATTGATCTCTGCCCCTCTGTCTCAGTGGTTAAGAAAACAATAAAAAGGAGATAAATTTTTCTCCTAGACCATTCACTCAGCAGAGGGATGTGAGCCTCGATGTCTGATTGCACCGGCCAATACTCTAACCACTAGACTCTCCAGGACAAGACAGATGCTAGACTCCCCAGCCTGATTTCATTTGCTTCCAGATGATTTCAGACAAACACATTGCTGGTATGGAGAAATCACAATACAACTCAGCAAGAAAATGCCTTCCAACCACATCCAGGCATACCTTAGTAGAGCTGAAGTCTCTCAGACCAACTTTCCCTACTCTTCCTCCCAGGTATGACTCAGTAAGCAAAAACCAAAGCCACTAGGAAATGAGAGGCAATGTACTCAAGGTAAAAATTAACACACATATATGTCTACATACACAAAGAGAATCCAAATATCCTTAGTCTTGTGAAATCTCAATTTTATGAAACCCTTGGCATTATGCAGAGCTTCTGAAGTTGGAAACTACAAAAAGATGAATTGTCTCTTCTGTAAAAGGAAGCAGAAGATTTAAAAGCTCTATAGTTTCATTTATTCCATTTGTTTACTTTTCTGCATTTACTCTTGCGGCATGAGCACGGTTTGACTTGACCAGTGTAAGGGCAACTCAGGGTACCCTTGCACAGCACCAGACCAACAGGGAAGATGTAGTGTGAAGCTCTGCCCAAAAAGCACAGAGAAAACTTGTATGTTGTACGTGATGGCATCACTTGTGATTTATTCAATAAATTAAGCCTTGTGTTCTACACATCAAAGACTAAGGAGATCACAGTTCTGTCCCTCGATGTCCCCAAAGGATTATTTTGAAATTCCTCATGCATGGAGATTGTGAGCAGCTTGCTCCAAGTATCTGACAGCTTGTATTAATATTGCATTCATCAAAACCGAGTGACCACTCCAAACCCCGGGAGATTCAGGTCTGACAAATTCTTCTGTTCAGGAGATGGGAGAACAGACAAAACCAGCCTTTGATTCTTGCAAAGAGAAGCAGCAATTACAATGAGACTCGCGGGCTGGGTGCAAAATTTACACACCGTTAAAATACTATTTTCCCCTGCTTGAACAAAGCTACTTGCCTCTTCTTCGCTCAGAACCAACCTGATGATAGTCCAACTATGGGACTATTTCTGAAGCATGATGCTTCCAAATGTGAGCCATGGTGTGAGGAAGGAAAACAAGAAACCTATGTTCATGTACCACACTTTCTGGGAAGCAGTGATAAATGTGGAAAATGCCATTAGCCTGCAGGGCACTTTCCCTTTCAGACTGACCATCTCCAGCAGGCTAGGTTGGCCACATCAGCTTAAAATAGTGTGGAAAAGGAACACTTGGACGTTTGCACAGAATCTGACTGATGGGTCACAACTACCACCAAAGCAACTTTCACCATCCTATTCGCATGAAGAGGGATGGAAAAAGAAGACCTCTCATAGAGCTCCATCTAACACCTTCCAGCAGAAAACAAGGTCTGGATGGGGCCCAAGTTCTGTGATAAATATTTGTGTTAGGAGTCAGCTGCACTGTTTGCCTGATGCTGTAAAGTCAAATGTCATGTGCTGAAGAACACTCCTACAGACAAACCCTGAATCACACATGTCAGGGGAACCTCACTTGATCCAGCTTTGTCCTTTTCCCCTTTCATAACCACAATACCCAGGCTGACAAGACCGCAACTATGCTGCTATGGTATTTCATCACAGTCTGCCCAAAGGCCTGTACATTAATCAAAAGAAACCCCCAAAACTCCAAGAAGCAAAAAAGTATCAAGTTGCACATCATTGTTTCCCACGCTACGCAATGAATACTTCCACACCTTTGAGCTCCCTGCAAGAGGCAAAAAGAACTCAATGAACTACTCAGCATTTTAGCAACCATTTGCTCATAACTCTGGATCTCTGTTGTAGCAAGAAATACAAAGCCCTGCAAACCCACAAACTCCACTTCCAAAATACTGCAAAAGGGCAGTGTCAAAAAGAAGTTGCTTTTTTCCCCCCAGATCACATTCTAGGAGGAAAAAAAAAAATCAAATTGGGAAACGAAAGCCCCACTGGGTCAGCTCATTATGAGAGCTATCTAATAACAGCGGAGATGCCATTGTTCAATTCCCAGCCAGAGCGGGCAGAGCAATAATGAGCAGTCCCGCTCAGCAAATGGTCTGGACGATACTATACATCTTCTCTTCCCATGTCTAACTTGTGTATCATTTCCTGACAGCCCCATGTCTCCTTCCGAGCAGATGGCTCCCTACAGTACATCTTTAAGAGACTTCCCAGGCAGTTATGGATGGCAGAGAACGAGCATTTTGTTTTATCGCTTGCTCATATATTATTTTCCCCATGCTAATGACAGTTAAGTTATTGTCCTGTGAATAAATCCATTTAGGCCTCGCAATGCTGGCTGCAAGTGAGAAGGCGAGAGAGCAGAGGAAGCCAAACTTGGCACCAGCAGAGCACAGATACAGTCATCCACAAAACATTCATCTATTAACCAAACAGCAGCATTTCCAAACCCAGCAGGGTCACAGCGGAGCCCTGCTGGGAAACAGAAATTAACTCCGAATGGAGATAATTTGTCTCTTGAATGTTGTCATATTTGCAAGATCTCTCTGGCAATGCCGTGCTGCTAAGAGGAGCGATATTGCCGACAAGTGAACCAGATGAAATGCAAGCTTTATCGGGAAGCCAGGTGGCACTCAAGATTGCTCGTGCCATCTTTCTGCCTCTGGGAGTAGCACTTTGAATGCAAAAAGAGCAGAGGAAAAATCCATCTCCAATGTCAAGATGTTGTTGCAATTAATGGCAGCAGATTTAATTCAGTTCTGTGTAGAAGAAGCAAATTACAGAAGCTCATTTACTACCAGGCTACTACTCAGATACTGCTTGCTTGGTTTTTTGATTCATTCCCATGTAGGAGCAACATTTTTCTTCTTATCCAGAAAAAACCATGACCAGGTCTGATGGGGAACAGGCATTGGGTGTGCCGAGGCAGTGAAAGCGTTGAAGAATTGGGACAGTCATCCCACTTGGAGTTTGTACAGTGCAGGAAGCAGTCTGCCATTTTGGGACTGCCACTGGGCAAAAAATGTGGGAATTTTTGGAGAGCAAAGAGTAATTTTAAATATTAAGTGCTTAAAAGGGGAGATGCGTTACTGCAACATGGGGTCAATCCATATTTGTGCATCTTCCACTTGAGCAGCACGAAGCAGGCTGATGAATGTGGTTACATAATCTCTGCAAAAGGGATATTCTTAACTACCCCCAAGTGAAGAGGCAATTAAATATCCTTGAGATTTTTTAAATTTTTTTTTTGCCAAATGGTATTCAAGAGCTTTCTTCCCACAGCAGAATCCCTGCCTGTTGCTACACAGAACCCTGTCTGAAAAAGGGAGGAATCTTTCCTGAACTGTGCAACTGTGAGAGCAGTCAGGCCAAGCTCTATTTTTCAAGAAAACAACCCCACACGTACGCTGGCAAATTTCACAACTTCCATGTCAAAAGAAGCCAAAACCTGGAAGATTAGACCTGGATAGCACTGGGGATGAAACCTTTTTTATAACACAAGACTTCTGCTCCTAAAAATCACCAGTGTGGCCCTCACGGGCTGCCAAGATGTTCTCATAATTGGCTTTTTGCAGTGAAGGGTACCCTTGATAGTGGGCCACACAGCAACACATAGATAAAAAATTACTCCATTGCCAAATCAGAAAGCCTGAGAATGCCTATGTCCTGTTTAATTCAGCATCTTGATAGACAATCGTGAATTAAATCAAGTAGCACAAAGACCTGTTGTCCTGCCCATACAGTCTTATCGTCCACAATTAGGGGGTGTCATGTCTAATCCAAATGTCGTTTCTTACTCTGTCTTATTTGTCTCCAAGCTGTGGACAGGGCCAGTAGAGAGCTAGTTCAGTGCAGACAGCAAAGCCTATGAAGTGCTGTACAACCCCACCTGGCAGCAAAGGCAGAAGGAGAACGTGCACAGCACATCCATCGTCCCATGTCAGATAGATCTCTTCCTCACTCCTGTGTCCCATTCACCCATGAGTCACCTCACTCATTGACAACACCTCCAGCTTACGGAACTCAAAGGTGGCGAGTGTTTTCTGATAGATTCAAGGAACAAAAGTAGCTGAGGTCAAATGCTCAAGGTGATCCTGAGTAGTTCATTTATCACAAAAATACAGCATCCCTAACTACCGAATCTGGAAGTCCTACCAACCATGGTTGCCAAGACCACACTTCACAACCAAGAAGTTGGAAATGGCTTATAATAAGCCTGAGTCATTGAAAACCAGCTTGACTTTCTGCTAAATAAATACAGGCCTCTAAACAGGTTTCATTGGTCCACCCCTTAAGAAAAAGTTACTGCAATGTAGTCCCAGAGCAAGTCACAAAGTTTTGGATCAAAAACTGGCAAAAAGACAGCCAAAAGTATTGCCACTGAAAACAGCCCATTTACAACTGAAGAAGATTGTCTTAAGCCTCTGTATCAAATCTCATGTTTTTTAATTCACTCATTACAGCTGCAGAAAGGCTGAATACCTCTGAGCAGATGCATTTGCAGATGACTCCAAGTTACCTACCCCACTGCAGCCCCACAGGAGAGACAGCAAAGTTCAGGTGGACCAAACTCAGCAGCCTGCATAAGCAGGCACTGATAAACACCTTGAGTATTATTATTATTGCTTGGAATTAGAGGAATCATAAAGCACTAAAGCAATGTAAGTCTACATACCCTTCAACAGGAGCTAGAGGGAATGAAAATCTGGCTGCTTTGAAGACAGACTTAGTATGTTTATGAAAATCAGATTATATGATGCTGTGCATCTGATGGCAGGGATCGGGACTTCATGACCCAAGAGGCCCCTTAGCACTGTGCTTCTAAATCCATCATAGAGGGAAAATATCACACCTATTTTTACACCTCGCTGGACTCTAAATTAATTACTGGCAATTCAAAACTGAAACAAGCGAATAGTTTTTATTTGTCGTGTAATGAGAGCTTAGAATTCACTTACACGGGAGTACGTGATTAGATTCGGTGACGGGAGGTATCAGGGAGGCATGGGGTTTGGTGGCATTCACAACGGGGCAGACTGTTTACACATCTATCAAGGCAATCCAGAGCTGTCAGACTCAGTGTGATTTGTAAAGGATACTGCATGCAGCGTTTAGGGATCGAGCTGAACTATCAGAGACCATGATGAAGCCTAATGAATAGGGAAGATTTCCTGCAGTCCATTTTATTTATTGATTTTTTTACAGCAGGCTCCAAAAGCACTTCTTGCTGACCATTCCTAAGATGGAAGGGAAGATTGGGTAAGTCTCCTCATGGTGTTCCTTACACTCCCCAAACTTCTACTTCTAGAAAAGAGTCAAAGCAGAGGCGGTATCTTTACAGCACCATGTTTGCCACACAAATGCACCTGCTGTCCAAGCCATAGGGCCAGATTAAAAAACAATCTCTTAAAATTTCAGGGGCTGAAGAGGAGTGAGCAGGAGGACAACCTCTGAAAACCTTCAACATGGGATATACAACAGCTCTGCTTTTCCATGGAGCCAAGTGTCCTGCTCCTGCTAAGGGCATGTAGGAGTGGAGATCTTCTCAAAACCTTCAGAGGCTCTGACAGATGAGATGATGGGTTAAAATCAGACGGCCATGCTATCTCCTCCACTCCACTCAATAGCACAATCTAAGGATGTCTCACCTGCCTGTATCTGCTCCCAAACCTTCACAGAACTCTGCATCACATATTAAGATAAACTGAGATCAGGCCATGCCTGCATGAAAATATAATGAAAACCAGAGGCTTTCAGCAATGGATTCAGAAGTGGATCAGATATCCTCACCTTTCTAGCAACAACCACTGAAGGGACAGGGCAGATGGCTGGGGGCAGTAACTCATTCAGCCATGTAATTTTAATTTTCTGCCACATGTTTATTAGAGCTTTCAGAAGACACTGGCTCAATCTACACTGTCATAATTAATAATGAATTTTAAAATTCACAGCAAGTAATATAAGAGGTTATAAAGCACTTCTCTTCCCCCCACCCCCGAATAATGTCAGTATGATAGAGAATGTGGAAATGACCACGAGGAAGCTCTGCTGCATTGAGATTATATTGGGAAACACCCCATGTCAAGTAGGCTTTCTAAAAGATGAAGAAAGGAGAAAAAGCTCACAAGAATCAACATGATAAAATTACAGCTTGCCAGACTTTTTTATCTTTCTCATTATGCCATGTCAGTGGGGCACATGGGGCCAGGCAGGCAGGTGAGTGATCTCATTACCAGGGCACAGTTCTGCACTGGCCATGCTCTCAGCCAGCTTCTCAGCAATGCCTAATCTGCTCCAAGAAGCCAGAACATGTTTTTGTGTCCCCCAAAGTCCTCCTGAATACACTTCCTTCAGCTCTGGAGACTCCTTGGGTGATATTAGGTCCCTGTTGGAGATAAGTGGTTATCTTACCCCCAGTGAGAACTCCTGATGGCTCCTTCTGTTGCATTGTTTGAGCCCTGCAGCAGAGCAACAAGAACAAATGCAAACTGAACCCACATCAGATGTTTTTTTTTAATAGTTCGTTTCTAATAAAATCAGAAGAACTGAAACCAAAATACTACCTCATCTCACAAAATCCAATATCAACAGTTTGATAAAATGTATTTTCCAGCAGCTGTACCTAAATTTCATTGACACATTAACAAACATCTTAGATAATACTCACTGTGAATGATACATTTCTGAGAAGCTACCTTTGTAATTCTGTGGTTACCCAAAAGGTAGCCCCATTAACTACAATGTATTCAATCTTTTGCTGACATGTTTGACTTAAATGTAAAGGATGTATGGGAGACATAGAAATCTCATTATCTCTGTGCTAGATGAATGTGGATGTAAGTACTCATGAAAGTATTATTTATATATGTGCTTTGGGCAAACCTCTGCTTGGCATGCACTACCAGACCCATTCACCTTCATCTGCCAACACACCTTAGTCCTGAGCTACAGATCTTCCATCATTGGAACCTTAAGCTACCCCAATATACATCAATTCAGAGTTGAAGTACTGCACCTTCCCTCACAGGGTACCTGCACCAAGCCCCAAGAGCCCCCAGTGCACTCTACTGATGGGGTTTGAAAACTGCTATTTAATAACCCCCTAAAAGTATATGTCACTTAGGGCACTAGAAGATTAACTTTTGATTAAAATGTCTTTTTACGGGAAACCTTCAACATGAAAGTTTTTGAGTCATCCCTGGAGTTTCCTTATCATAGGGAAGACTCAAATGGCAACATCATGAACTGAGCTGCAATCAGGCATTTATCCAAATACATGGTCCCTTCTCCTCTCTCCCTTAACCTGAAACCACGATCTTCAAGCCTCTCCTCTCCGTTCCAGGAACTCTGTAGCCCTGTGGCCACCACCGACACAGATGTCCCTTCCCATTTCCTGATGCTGGCGATACACAAAGCTGCTTGTCAATACTGGAAACAGGACAAATCATAGAATGGTTTGGGTTGGAAGGAACCTTAAGGACCATCTAGTTCCACCTGTCCAGGGACACCTTCCACTAGATCAAGTTGCTCCAAGCCCTGTCCAACCTGACCCTGAACACTTCCAGGGATGGGGCAGCCACAGCTGCTCTGGGCAACCAGTGCTTGTGTCTCACCGCTCTGATGGTAAAGAATAAAGAATTCTGATGTTTGCCTTTGCAGACCTCCTTAGCTAGGGAAAATTCAGTGAGTGATTGTGGAGTAAACAGAATAAAGAAAGTGAGGGTTTCACCCTGTGTTGTGACCCAGCGTATCTCACGCAGAACCAATTTATAAACGTCACCCAAGAAAAATGCTGCTAATCCATTTACAGCAAAATACACAAAAGGTCCCAGAAGGGTCAGCGCAAAGCATGCTTTTATTGACCAGTTTCCACCAGCCTTACCGAAATATTCCCACCATCTGCTTAATAATTTGCTGCACCAAGGATATCTACGACAGAAGACAGCAGGAAAGAGATTTGAGCATTTTCCTGCAATAAGCTGGAAACATAAACATATTTTTAAATGCTCTTGCATTTAGTTCCTACAGCAGTTCTCTACAATTGATTGAAAAAGCAATTACAGTACTCAAGTTTTCTCTGCTCCTACTATTTTCATTTTCTTTTCCTAAGAGTGTGATACATAAAAATAAACCAGGAAAGATGCTGGAGGCTTCATATGATCATAAACTGACGGGAAAGCTAAGAGAGAGCAGGTATGGACAGTCACCTGATTGAAAAGAACAGATCGCAAGAGTGAAAAACACTCCAGATTGTGATTTGACTGCTATTTTTACCGTGATAAAGGTTCTAAAAAATGGATCACTCCTGCTTTATTATGCAATTAAATGGAAAAAATAATTTAGTAGCACAAACTAACTCTTGTCATAAATGACCTCTAATTATTGCAAGGACATGGGTCCAGCAAGCAGCTGTGGACTTGCCTGATGTTGTCTGACATGCTCAGCAAGGTGGGACATGAGGCAGGGAAGGGGCCTTGGACAGCTAACTGCACATCCTGGAGAGGATGCTCTCATTGAAAGTCCACCCGTAGAAGGCTGTCAGCTCCCAAATACTATCCTTCTTCACCCCTGCCTGTGCAAATTTTCCTCTATTCCTTTTCATCGCCTGTGGATGTCAATCTCCTGAAGCGAAGATTTAAGGATCGACCCATAAACTTCTGTCACAACCTTCCCCCGTCCCTGCTAGACCTTGTCTACACTGACCTGCTCTATGAAACCAGAGCATCAAACAAAATAAAATCAGCTCCTTTTTGCTAGCAACATATGCAACCCAAAGTCAGCATCTTCAATCAGATGTAAAGAAACGAACCCAGACAAGCTGATTTTGACCTGAGCTTGTATGACAAACTCAGCTATCAAGCCGCTGTGTAAATACCTGCTCCTTGCGTGTGCTGCCATAAACTTTCCAAATGGCTGTTTCCCAAGTTCCCTAC
This sequence comes from Falco biarmicus, assembly GCF_023638135.1. Classification (NCBI taxonomy): domain Eukaryota; kingdom Metazoa; phylum Chordata; class Aves; order Falconiformes; family Falconidae; genus Falco; species Falco biarmicus. Next base: position 30,762,210 of record NC_079292.1, on the reverse strand, counting down.
CATTCCTCCAGATTCCAGTGCAAAAAAGAGAAAAGGTTATCTCACAATCTGGACCTGGAGCCGAGTTTTAGTAGCCTTTTAAAAAAGTTGAATGCACAAAATAAATCTACAGTAGGGATGGGAACTGAACAGCTTCCTTGGCCAAACACGCTCTGTTCCCTTCTGGCCATTACATCGCTGCCTGCTTTTGTGTTGCATCCTCCTGTGGCGTCAACACTAATCTTGAATGTGTCATTTATCTATCTCCAGTATAATTATTTCAAGATTTTTACACTTTTTCTTATGCACAGAAAATCCTCCACTGACCAGCCAGGCCATCCCCACCTTCATTCAAATCTCTCTTGAAGCCTTGTGTTACCACCTGCAAGAAATGATGCAACTTAAGATTGCAAGTAAGGAATAATCTATAAATAACCTTAAATTATGTCATGGCTACAAGTTATAACCAGTCACTGGGGGTTTACAGAAGGAAAAGGGGAACAGGAGAGGCAATGATGTAAACCATCTCCTGCAAACCAAGCAGTCAAGTACAGATCTGGTACTGGTAACTGAGGTTGGTCTGGATGGTACTGGCTAGTGGAGATAGCCTGGACTTAAAAGTGTTTCCTTAAGGCCACCCTATGCCTTCAAGAGCTGTTTGATTATTCAGAGCAAAACAAAAGAGCAAGTGCAAGGGAATAAACCTAGAAGAAAAACCCAAAGCCTGTCAAGAAGAATGTTTTTCACCACCACAGTAAACTCACGGAGAGATGCTCCCCTGTCATTATTTCATTACATCAATTTCAACACTTGCTAACCTATTAGAAGAAAAACATTTTAAACCATTCTCCTCATCAGAGGGAAAACAACCTCTCTCATTACCTAAATATGGATCAGTGCCAAACGATACAGGGTGGAAATACACTTTTTAAGAAAAAAGCCAAGCTGATACCCACATAAAAATACCGAAAGAGGAGACTGGGGAAGCAGCCTGGGGGAAAGGCACATTGCACAAAAGTGAAGGTGGCTCAAACCGCCCCCTGCCCCACCCCCCCGAGTATCTGGAGAAGATCTCAAGGGGATTCAAAACCTCACGTCTACCCCAACGACCTGTCAGTACCATCAGCACACATTTCCCCTCTTCCCTCCTCCACTGTTCACAGCTCAGTACCTTGGAGCTCAAGCTACCGTAACTAACTAAGATTAAATATACAGATATATGTATTTTAGACGGTTTCTGGAAGGCTCCATGCTGCTGCACATTTGGCATTATTGTCTGATCCCTGCCCCAAACTCTTCCTTTCCAATCATGCAGAAAGGAGTTGGAGCACTGAACTAGCTGCAGACTATCAGGGGAATTCACTTTCTCAGCTCCACTAGGGCAATTTCTTGCTGTTTTTTTAAAAGACTATAAAAATATATCAGACTAAGACCAATGTTCAGCAAAAACTTCTTCTCTTCAAGGCTGGACTGTTTGATGTTCAAGAACTATTATTCCTATTATATAAAAAATGGACTTTATTTGGAAGCTCACATCTTTCCAGACACCCAAACATACCTGCCTGAGTATATCCACTCCTGGGTTACACTCTTTGCGTTAGCTCACTGGCAAACGAACATTTTGATTTGAAAAGTCCTTCTCTCCTTTCCAAAACTTCAACCAGCTCTTTGTATCTCCAGTGCTATGGTCCTGGTGATTTATTAATGGAAAAAAATTAGCAGAAGGACTCGTTCCTCCTCACTTGAAACCTGACTTGATGGAATGCAGCTTTTCTGGCCACTCTTCAGCCCAGCTGTGAAACGCAAGGCTAAATGCAATTAAGAGATGCCTAGCCCATATTACCGGTTTGAGGCTGCAATACAGAAACGTCAATATACACTCATATACACACAGGCAATTCATTCCAATAAAACGAGATTTCGTTGGCTTGACAAACCATCTAAGTGTTGCCAAATTATTTTTAAGAACCAAAAAGACCAAGTAAGCCCTGATATCCTCCAGCTATTTGTTGGTCTACACTCAACAGCAGGTAGATACTGCTTGCCTAAGTCCATTTGTAAAGGGTATTCCTCCCTGATCTAACAGTAGGTTCTTATTTCCAGGACATCAGCTGCTTTATTTTAACCTCTTCTCTCTTCTCTTTTTTTTTTTTTTTTTGATAGTTCAGCCTCTGCTTTGTGGCATGGTGATTGCTCTAAATCCCATTCCTTGTCCCTTCCAGTGGTTGTTGGCAGATGGTTTATAGGAAGGGCTAAAAAGCATCATCATGGCCACAAGCATTTGATGTTGCTCTGAGCATGAACACTCTTAAAAATAGCATGGTCCACTGATTTGAAAAGGCAACAATAATTAGGAAGCCATGGGCTGTTGGTGACTCTTCGACAGCCTGTTCGTTAAGTCTTTGAGGAGCTCATGAAAAACCCACACCTCTGTTGTAGTATAAACTTTTCTATCTGCAAAAATAAGAAAATTCACCTGTCTAAAGCATGTGGCTACTCCCCAAGCGCTACCAATGTAAGAACTATTATTCTGATTATTATTAGTTTTGCGAGACTTCCTAGACTTCAGACTAAGCACTAGAGATGAAATCTGGATAATGTTCTGGCTGCTACTGTGCACACTCCTGCAGGCTGTGATTGGCTTTACAAACCAGAAAACAGGCACCATCTAGTACACAAATTCATCAATGCCAAATGCCCAAATACCAAGCAATATTAAAAGGAATGAATCTGAATTCCAAAAAATTGCTTTTGTCACAGCAGCAGTCCAAAGCACAAAATAAATGGTCAGTGTTGGCTGCTACCTTTAACCTGGATATGAGAAAAAGGGCTTTAAATGGAGAAGCAAGGGACAGCAAAAGAGCTGCCTTCCAGGTGGAGCTTTGTTTCAAGATTGTCTCTACAATGAGATCTCCCATGCCAATCTGGGAATGGTTTTCTCTGAACGTTTCTTCCAAATCTACATTCCTATGAGTCTGCAAGTGCAGCTATCACATGGCAACACAGTTTTCCTACATCACCCATGGGAACCCGACGCCATTCCATGATGGTTTGCAGACTTTATCCTATCAGTGGCAATGCAAAGAGCAAAACCAAAGTGTTCCTGCTGAGAGGGTAGGAAACAGTTCTTTAGGTGACTCTAGGAAGAATCAAAACACACGTAGTTTTATTTTCAGATCAATGATTGACTAGCACCTGGATGAGAGCAATATTGCAACATCTCCTGTGCATCTTGGCAGTTAATTCTAGGCCAATGAGTTGTTCAGCCTGGAGAAGAGAAGGCTCCAGGGAGACATTATGGTGGCCTTTTGATACTTAAAGGGGATTTATAAGGAAGATGGGGACAGACTTTTTAGTAGGGCCTGTAGCAACAGGGCAAGGGGGTATATGGTTTTAAACTGAAAGAGAGTAGATTTAATATTAGGAAGAAATTCTTTACCATGAGGGTGGTGAGGCACAGGCTGCCCAGAGCTGCTGTGGCTGCCCCATCCCTGGCAGTGCTCGAGGCCAGGCTGGACGGGGCTTTGAGCAGCCCGGTCTAGTGGAAGGTGTCCCTGCCCCTGGAAGGGGGTGGAACTAGATGGTCTTTAAGGTCCCTTCCAGCCCAAACTATTGTATGATTAAATGATTCTATGATTATGACTATTTTGAAGTGTCTAACTAGAAGAATGGTGTTTAATAATATTTTTAACAATAATTTTGTGGCCAGTGAAGTACCATGTAAAACAACAGAGCAGGAATTAAATATGAAATGCAATGTTAATACCAAAGAGGAGTGTGTAACTTATCACCAACCTGCCCTTAATACAGTTTCTGACACTGCCTGCAAGTGAAAAAAATACAGTTAAGCACAGAAATCTCAGTGCCTTCTGCTAGAATTGTCTTGGAGCTCCCTTGGAGGCTTGAACGTTTGGGTTGCTTAATTTTCAAGCTTGATTTTCTTTTAATTCTATGTGTCTCAAGAGGTTATTGAGGCAGATGCTATTCAGGCAAACAGGAGTTGGACGCACCTGAATGACCGTATCTTTTTCTGTCCTTTAACGTTTAAAGTGACTGACTACAGACACTATTTCGACCTAATGGATGGATCTCATCTCACACTGGAGGAAATCCCGTATAACTTGATTGATTTCAAGGTTAGCTAAGATCAGAATCTAGGATACCACCTTCACAAATTCAATGCTTTTCAATTCTCTCTTGTCTTTACTTTTTCCAGCAGCTATAATCAGCACCTAATTAATTAAAATAGAACACAGCCTGGGGCATGTCTCTCTCATGAAGTTTTATCATTTTACTCTATTTTCACTCCATGTAGCAGTTTACTTCAAAGAGACACAAGGTCTCTGAATATTTTAACTAAAGAGCTCATCCCAGTGGTTTACATTCCCCAGTGAGTCCATGATCAGGCTCACAATGACCAGAACTGGGGCTGCAGCACCACCCAACAGCTGCACAGGTGATGCAAGGGAAAAGCTTTTATCCTCTGTAACGTAAGTAAAAATCACAGCACAAAAGCAGATCATTTGCAAAAAAATTAGCGTTCTGACAGTTTTGTGTGTGTGAGCAAAACTATTATTTTATTTTATTTTTCTGAAATGGAAAAAGTCTGTTTACAGATTAGTACCAGGAGGGGAAACTTTTAATTTATTGCCTTCTCTCAGTTCTTTCAGATGTAAATTAGAGTGCTGTTAACGTTTAAACTGCTAGAAAAGTTTATACACTCTAGCAAGAACCTATTTCTCTGCCAGCTGAGGGCAGGAGGGGAAACCCACCATGCAAGAAGGAATACTCTGATCGCATCATCTCTACATCTGTTTTTTATTTTTTTAATTCTTCTGTTGACAAGTCCCTTCCTTCAAAATCACAGCTACTACTCTGCGATCCTCCCAGTGAATGCTGCTTGTCAGGGACAGGCAGCCCCTGACAAAAAAATAAAAAATAGAGCTTCTTTACCCTTCCTTTTCACAATAGATTAATCTATCTTTTGTTCTCCATGAGAACTAGGTGTCATATTTCAAAATGCACTTTTAAAACAGGTATAATTAAACCTCTGCAAAAGGAGGGAGGCAGAGAAATTAGCAGCAAAAGTAGTAATAAAGGTATTTTAGAGCCTGTGTGAGCTGGAAGGTACTTCATCCCTCCCCCTCACTGCACAGCTACAATTACATTCCGCAGTGGAAAAAAAAAAGTAATTATAAAAATGAACTTTTCTTCAAAAAATGAGCATGTTCTAAAAGGATTACTCCTTTGAACATTTGAGCACTTCAAAAGGAGGATGAATTAGTGCTGACAACTCAATAAAGTAGCCATCAATTATTTAAAATGCGATGGCTCTTCTCATACAGCACTTCTGATTAGGAAAACATTTCAAAAACTAGAAATTAGAGTTATTCTTCCTAAATGAAATGGGCCCAGGCTTCAAATGCGGGGTGGGGGGTGGGGTGGAGCAGGGAGGAATGTGACTTTCAATGAGCCTGGCAAGAACATAGGAAGTTTCTTCTCTTGAAGCCATCTATAAAGTACATTGCATGAGATTGTGTTACAGACTGAATTTGGGATTCATGAAGCAAACCAAGCAGAGGGAAGGGAAAAAATATCTGCGCTTCAGCTAATGCATGCAGAGAGTCAAAAATGCCCAAGACCCCAAACTCTACCACTGCTGTGTTTCGAAAAGGGAAGTAATTAAACTTTCTTAGTGAAAAAATAGTTATGAAAGAAGCTCCTAGAGGGCTGTTGGCAATGGAGCGATATGGATCTCCTTTAAATGAAGTTCATCAGACTTTCTTTGTAGGTACTCACAAGTGGATGCTAAGAGCCTCCTGGACACTGCAGCTATGTCCATCCATCACAGAAACAACCACAGCAAATTCAAAACACTGGTTTAAAATTGAAGAAACACCTAGGAAAAAAGGCAGCTGGAGGGAAAAAGGAAGGCTGGGTGAAGTGTGACTTCTGTGGTAGCTGTATCTGAGAATTCACACTTACTTTTCAGGAGCACCCTTGGGTTAATGAGAAGGCCAGCTCTGCCTCCACATCACAGGGATGTGCTCTCCTGACATGGATGCTGTATGCTTAACTACGTTGCAAATGAGAAATGTGCAGCTTAGACTTCAAACAAACAGGAGGGTGGCCAAGCTAAATGGCTTCTCCTCTGGACAGAAAGATAAGAGGAACTGTTTCTGACACCAGCCATGTGGAGCAAAATGAGGATTTATGAGCACAATATTACCGCTGAAGGACCCTGTCTGGGCTGTTTTGGTAATTAAAATAATCAATCAAGGCCTGTGACTGAGGCTGAGACAGACACGTGCTTTACTCTCACCTTCTGAAAAAAAATAACAATGGCAAGGAGAAAAAAATTAAAATCAAAATAACTTAGAAGAAAGTTTTAGTGGTTTTACCTGTGTAGTGATTACTCAATGAACTGCTACTGAAAAACAGCTGCACAATTCAGGGTGAGGGTGAACACTGTAAATTCCATGACAGCAAGGACCTTCAAAAGGGTTAATCCTGTAAAACATGGACCCTCCTATGCCTCTCACTGACAGCACTGGGAGAGCTGATTTGATCAGCGCTGCAGGGACATTCCCCGAACCATGCTGGTGCATCTCCCACAGCCTCCCTACGTGAATTGTTGCATAGTCTTGTTAAGTTCTAGCCAAGCCAGAAATCGTTGCATGCATGACGATCACAGGGTTTCACAATAAAATACTCTTACAAATAATGGGAAAGAAGGAAGCAGACTATGCATGTTTCTCCCATTGCCCTAAAACCTCGTATTAATTCAACAACAAAAGAAAAGGGTTAAAAGCCCTACTAGCTCAATAAATACTGCATTTATGGAGACAGGATTAATCCAGCTGTACAGGGAATTGCAATGACACAGACAGGACCTGCTAGTGAGATGTCAATCTTCAAGGCCAAGCAGACAGTGACAGCTATTTTTTTTTTCCCCTCCCCCCCTTAGCCATCTCCAGCATGCAAGAATTGGAGTATATTTCTCTTTCCACTTTGGTGTGAGTCTCACTTATCAGACTAATGACCAGAAACACAAGAGAAAGACAGGAAATACACAGAGGCAAAGTCAACCTCTCCTTGCATCCATTCCAGCTCCCAGAGTGACCTCGGGGGCTTAATGCCCCTTCTGCTCCCTTAGAGCTGCTGATCCCAGCGGATTCACGTTGGCCATGCAGCTATTCGCCTCTCCCTTGGCTGCCTCCTGCTCTTCCCATGCAGGCCAAAAACTGAGGCTGCCTTTGATAGCCGGTAAAGTCAAACAGGTCTCAAAAAAGGCAGCTCTTAGAAGATGGGATTGACAGAGTGCTAATGCAGTTCAGTCCCTGTCAGCAGATGTGTCAGAAACCATTACTTCTCTCTGCCTTGTCCACCAAAAAATCTTGCTGCAGAAAGATCAAAAGAGACAGCAGCCAGTCTGCACCCTCCAACCCACCCCGAAAACAGAAGGTCTGACCCTGTTCCAACCAGGTTTCTCAGCACCACAAGCTCAGGAGGTTATGCTTTTCCAACCTGAAGCTGCTGGTTCCCAAGGACAAGCAATGGTCATCGCTTTTGCTCAGAGCTTAAGGTTGGAAATAGAGCTTTTCTGGCTCAGGTCATCTTCTAAAACAATCTGGCAGACACAACCCTGAGCGTGCAAAGCTAATGACATGAGTTCACCCTGAAGTATTAGCTCTTGGACCCAAGGAATGATGTTGGCTGATGCACTATAAAGACGTCAATTGAGAGATAAAGCCATGTTAGAAAGGCAGTCTTTGAATAGCAAATTTTACCAATTAATTCAAATTACTGAAACAACATTTAAAATCTACTAATCAAAAGCACAATGTGATTGCTAAGAGATGCCAGACTAGGTGATCTTTTTTTATTACTAGTGTGTTTTGCCTGTAACACCTTTTGATTAGACTCACTGATACAAACCCTCCACACACACTTTCATCTCTAGTACTGTCAAGACCATTGTGGCTAGACTGACCCTAGGGAGGTGTATTTTAATAACACTGGAATAATTTAAAGCAGAGATTACCAGATTCTACCGCAGGTACAAGTGTGAAGGCTGTAATGTAGTCATTGGATTAGTTATTCTGCTTCATACCTAACATAACTTACACAGTTGAAGAGCTGTACTGTTTGTAGGCTTCACGTTTCCACAAAGAAAAATAATATATGATTTAATTGATGACTCCTGGTCTGTTCTATATATCACATATGTGACATAATAAGGAACCGCAGCCAAAAATTGTGGCTAGGAGAAAGCCTTCCAGCAGGACAGCAGTGCAGAACTGTTGCCCAAAGGATCTCCATAGAATCACAGAGTTGTTTAGGTTGGAAAAGATTTTTAAGAGTCCAACTGTTAACCCAGCACTGCCAAGTCCACCACTGAACCATGTCCCTAAGTGCCACATCTACACGTCTTTTAATCCCTCCAGGGATGGTGACTCTACCACCTCCCTGGGCAGCCTGTTCCAATGCTTGACCACCCTTTCCGTGAGGAAATGTTTCCTAATATCCAATCTCAATCTCCATCTCTGGAAGTTTTCAAGACATACTGTGAAAAAGCCATGACTGACCTGATCTGTTGTTGGCCAAACTTTGGTTCTGGCCCAGAGCTTCAGGCAGATAAGACCAACTTCCACAGGCCCCTTTCAACTAATATAATTACAGAACTATTATAGTGGGTATATAAATATTAAAAATATGGTTATTAAAGATCTGAAAATAATAGTAAACCAACCTTTATGATGTTCAAATCCAATCTGTGTTGGTATGGGTCAAAAATTGTGGTCATATGTCAGATACTTGTTGAGGTGAACAAAACAAGTTGGTGGTCTCAGGTATGACCATGATCAAAGACATTTTGCACCCACCTCTCAATGCTTTCAAACAAGACTTAGGATTTTACTTCTCTCTGTGGTGTGAAATTCTAATATAGCATGTTCTGTTTACCAGATCAAAAAGTTTGTTTAAATAGGAGAATGGTTCTCACATGTTCTAGATAGAAACCACATGGCCAAGACCTCGTGTTGAGCCTCAGGTCATGAGAGATAGGGAATATTAACTTGGATTCAGTGCTGAAAAAACAAGGGTTATACAGATTCTGGCCAACTCCAACACAAGACTGCACCCATCTATGGAAGAGATGCCCAGCGACTGCAGGGATTAATAGGCTACAGAGACCTCAAACACGCAACTGTTTCCTTCAGGTCAAATGTGAGTCACTTCTGTGGGATGGTTTGTGAAAGCTGACTTCGCTTCTTAAGATCCAGAAAGGAAGAAAATAATTCTGCCTGCAAGGTGTGTTGCTTCAATATGGCCATATGCAACTTAAAGCCATCTCCCACCTAGGCTTTACTGAATGTGCAAGTTAAACTTGATTTTTCAAATAACTTCTGTAACGGTTTGCCTAAAGCTAGCAATTGCTTTTACATAACTTAGAGCTTCATGATCAGCCACAGTGGAGAACTTAACATATCTGCAGAAAACTTACATGAGAGCCTTGTAAAAGCTTCCACAAAAGGCAATAACCACACTAAATGTTCCCCCCAAAGGAAAAATTATCTAAAGAAATATTGAAAGCAATAGGGAGATTCAGACTCCCACAGAGAGATAATTTTGCCTCTCATTTCAAACTGGAAAAGAAGATGCAGCTAGAAATTCTGCCATGGACTCATTCAGTGCGTCTTAAACCTCTTGGCTTGTTGCCTGTACAATGGAAACAGACGCACCACACAAGACATGAAGGCATCTGCAAAGCACTTCATACTGGTTTAGACACCATGGCACTGCAAAAAACATTGAAATATGAGGACCAGAACCACAGGTGCTGCCTCAAAAGTCATACTTGTCCTTGAATGGGAAAACCCAATTGATCAGCCATGTCTGCTCCTAAACGGATTTTGATTGCTGGAAGCCAGCCTGAAAAGACAACTGATTTGTTTACATTAACAAATAATAACATCCACTCGCTACCAAAGCATGCACCCACCACTACTGGTGAGCTATTTAAATGCCACTCACTGTGACCATTCTTCTTCTTAATAACCAGTAATTTGACAGGAAGAAAACATGGCAAAGCTACCAGTGACGTCTCCTTGGTCACAAGCCGGTGACTTCATGCGTGGGATAAGCAGTGCAGGCAATGGGGTAATCAGCTCCAGCAAGTCATTATCCTGCAAACAGCTGCACACTCTGACTCTTTAAGGAGATTTTTGCTGGATTTTCAGCCACTGGAGCTTGGCCAGCGATCTATTACACCCATCATCTACACAATACTGCTGTAAGAGACAACAGTCGCACTGATGCTTTAAAGGAAAACCCCACCTCTGTGGCTATGGAGTGGAAAGATCAAAGCAACCTGCACTGTTTTTGTTGGACAAAGACAGGGCAATACATTTTTAAGGCCCGTATTAGCAGTGACCACCTAGCTGGAAAGATTTATCACCTCGACATGAACTGTACAAGAACAGGCTATGAGAAGCTGTCGAACTGCTTGTAGCCTAATTTAGTATTGATTTAAACAATTACAGCCTGAAATTTAATGCAGAATAATTTTGAGACAAATTGGTTTCATGGTTATTCAGTCCCTCTTAAAAGGAAAAGGATTTACAATATTTTGCATTTAAGGGTGGAAGAACGGGAAACAAGACCATTCTCACAGTCAAATGTAGTATTTACAAAAGGCGGCTATAATTTTTTTTTAAAGCATAATCTTTACAGAAATGGATGATTCATCTGTGAGGACATGATGGCACAGGATGCTAGAAAATCTCTTATCTATAAGCTAATTCAGTTCAAGCGTGTGCCGATAGTTATCAAAAAGCTGCTATTACCAGCCTGTGCAGTGGGAACTGATAAATTCTTGAGTCATGTTCAAATCACAGCACCAGCTCCTGCCGCAAAAGCTTCAGAAAGATTTTCAGGATAGAAAAGCGTGGGATGGTTGAACCATGAACACCTCCATGAATGACACAAGACAGGAAAATGTAACACAGTGCTGGGAGAGAGGTGCCAGGCTCATTCACAATACACACTGTATTTTCATCATACCCATGAGGTGATGAGGGCAAAGATTTCAGGCTCCAGCACTGTCAATGCAGAAATAGCCTTTTTTTTCTTTTAATGTAAAATCAATAAAATTATTTTAGCAAGCTATTTGGATGACTTGGTTCAAAGAGGCAGCAATTTTTCTTCTCCTTCACAAAATTACCCTTCTATAATGTCGGGAACAGGCAGACCTTCTGACCATGTACATTTTGACCAAGAATAATTCTAGTTCAAAATGATTTCCATCCATCATGAGAAACAAATTATAGGAACTGGACGAGAAAATTCCCAGCCATTCTGGCTCTTCAACCCCAAATGAACTTTAAGAAAATATATTTATATTATAGAACACATTTTCATGGCTACGAATGATGCCACAATCCACAAAAATACATTGTCGCATTAAGAATCCAAAACAAATTTGTAAGGTTAACAACCTCCACGGTCCTGCTCCAAAGCATGTGTGTTAATATTACTGTAAAATCTTTCCAGCTCTCAGTAAGGTCAGCTGCCTGCACAGGCTGAGTTTGGGTTCTTAGTTTAATTCTCGTAAGAGAAAACAAGAAAGGCAAACGATACAAAATACCACACAGAACATACCCATTTTTTTCCCAGAGCTCTCAAAACAAACTTCAAATAACACCTTCAACAAAATCCTCAAACTGTGAATAAGTGGAATTTTGCTTTCTATTCTAACTCACAGTTTCAATCTTCAGATACTTTCCCTGTTGTGGAAGCCAAAACTGCCCTAAAATGTATTTTTTTCAACTCTGTTCTGAAAATCAAGTCTTGGAAGACTTATACATGTGTTATGGATTTGGCATATTTCTTTTTTTCATAGGCACTTGCAATGGTGAGGAACTACCAGCATCGCAGATAACTGCAAAACAAGGGTGTACTGTGTAATTTCTTCCCCAGTGCAGCCACTCTCTATTGTGCTCCTACCATCCCTGCTCAGCCAATGCATTTGAGTTCTTGATCTATGAAACCCCTTCTGCTCTCATTAAAGTTGTTTTCAATACTCTGATCTTGTTTTGTGACCGCTCCTGCTGTGTCTTTGCTGTAACATCTTACACCTGTTCGGCGCTACTTTTGCAGTGTCAAGGGAAATAAAGACAAATACCATCAAATCCACCGTCAGCTCACGAGAGGGCTCATCATAAGATGTTCAGACATAACCTGCCCTTGGGAAAATGCTCTGTTCTCATCTTATGTGGTGTGTGCTGAGTGAACATTGAGGCTGAAATTATTTTTATATTGGTAGCTATTTACAGTGAGTGGTACTCTACCATTTTTTGGGTTTGATAACTGAATTTCTGAGAAGACTAGTAAAGCTGTACCCTGGGAAGGAAACAGTTCAGGGATGCCATGCTGGTCCAAAACACTATTTTAACTCATGGAGATTTTCTAAACAATGTAAAGAAACTTCTGACCCCCTTCTAAGGAAGTTATTTACCTCTAAAAGCTTCTGAAAACTCTCCACTGGAATCTAATTTTGCTTTGCCTCTGAAGGAACCAGCCCATACTCATGGCACCCAGACAAGCAAAGCATTAGTGACCATTAATACATGCAAAAATCCTAGCGATTTCCCCCAAATAATAGTAACAACAACAGTAATTACTATTACCATATAGCACTATAACAGACATTTGGTTTACAGTTATAAACTAAGATAGAAGCGGCCATATATACCATGGGAGATGCGTGCTACTTCCTGTGAACTCTGCAATTATTATTCATCCCTGAAGATGTGATTTTATAGATAAGAGGGAATAATTTAAAAGGATTAAAAGAGCTTGACCCAAATCACAGCAAATCATTATAATTCAGATTTTTGGGGTGGGCTTCCATACTGTCCTGTTACCCATACAGTTGGGAAGAGAACTGTGCTTGTTGCTATTATCACTACTCCACATCAGAGTTCAAAAAAGCTGTTTCAAAAGAGACTTCTCACATAAATACTCTAACCTCATAAGCCATATCTCTCAAATCTCTCTTATCTGGCTGAGGAAGCAACACAGGTGCCTTGCTGCAGCAGCACCACATCAATCACAAACACGCTGCATCTGGGAGGCAGCAGACCTCATCTTTGCTCCGTAATTTGCAGGTGTCCCCAGAACTTCTAGGGGAGGCTGAATCTATTGAAACCTTGCAAATAAACTTCTAAGGTAGTTGTTTAAGAAAGGTGGTATCAATTTGTTGTAATGGCTATAAGGTGCTTTACAAATGGCACGTGCCAGGCAAGATGCAAAGATGCCATCAGCGTGACACAGGAGGAGAGACATACAAGCAAAACGTAAGAGCCCGTATATACCTACACGGCTGCATACAGGGATCAGAAGAGGAAAGAGCATGCCAGCAATGACACTGCAATAGATCGTAGTTACAAACTCAACGCTGAGGCAAATTTTGTGGGTCATAGCATCCTAGAATCATGGATTGGTTTGGGTAGGAAGGGACCTTCAAGATCATCTAGTTCCAGCCCCCCCCGCCATGGGCAGGGACCCCTCCCACCAGCCCAGGTTACTCCAAGCCCCGTCCAGCCTGGCCTGGAACACTGCCAGGGATGGGGCAGCCACAGCTGCTCTGGGCAGCCTTTGTTAGAGCCTCACCACCCTACAGTAAAGAATTTCTTTCTAATACCTAATCTAAATCTACCCTCTTTTACTTTAAAATTGTTCCCCCTCATCCTATCACTACATTCCCTGATAAAGAGTCCCTCCCCATCTTTCTCGTAGGCCCCTTTAGGTACTGGGAGGCTGCTAAAAGTTCTCCCCAGAGCCCAGGCTGAACAACCCCAACTCTCCCAGCCTGTCTTCCTAGCAGAGGTGCTCCAGCCCCTGATCATCTCCGTGGCCTCCTCTGGACTCGCCTCAACAGGTCCATGTTTTTAGTCGTGGGATATATAGCCAGGTCAGGGCTAGATATGGATGGTAAGGGGTGTACTGGCAGTTCACTCAGCTCCTACCTGCAGAAGAGGCCGCTGCACACCCAGGATCTTCATGGTATCTGCATTAGCCAATATTTTCAAGGGATCAGATGCCTTCGTGACGCCTTCAATCTCTTTGTTAATTTCAGCCAGGACCTGATTGAGGAAGATGTTCTTGATGTACATGGTGAGGAACTCACGGAGCGGACACTGCTTGGCTGGGCCAAGCTCCATGGCATGCTCTATCTCCTGGATAAATCTGGAAAAGAGAATGGGAAGAATGCAATGTAGTTATACCACGTAGTCACTCTAAAAGTGTTAGTGTTGCCTTTGCCATTTCAGAGCTAAGCACCAGCAGGGGGGAATGACTAGAGACTGAGCTAACATGAGACATGAACAATAGAAAAGGTCTATCAGGTAGCCTTCAGAAAAAAAAAAAAAAAAAAGAAGACAACAGCTGGCAAGACAAAGATTCAATGGCTGGAGAACAGACAAAATGAGGGATTGGTGAAAATCCACAGCCTGGGCATGACTTGCGTTTATTTGTCCAAAAATCACTGACTGCTCTATTTAAGACATACTGGAAAGACTGTATTTTAAAAACACCCACCCCCCACTGAAAAAAAAATAATAAAAAATTCAGGATGCCAGAAATCCCTTTGAAAAGGCAGAGTTCCTTCTGGGAGTGGTCATTCCATTCTCACAGGTGAGTTCCCCATGTCTGAACTTAACAGCAGTATATTCCAGCTCAACGTCTAGGGGTAACACTGAAAAAGCAATGCATATGTATTATGCTGGCATCATACTGCATTATGTATGTCTGTATTACACTATATTTTTATTATGCATTATTGTTTCATCCTAAGATCCCATTCCTGTGTACGCAGAAAGGCATGCCGATTCTGGGAATATTTTAACACAAAATGTTTGCCATCTCCTCCTGCAAAATATCTTTATCTGAGTGATGCCATCTGTTTAACACACAGGAGTTTCTTCTAGAAATTACTTTGTAATTTCTGTAACTTACATCTGAAGCAATGAAATCAGTGTTCTTTCCAAAACTGAATGTATTAGAATTACTGTACTCATTAGGAATTGTATTGTATTATACATATTAGGAATTGTATGTATTAAGAATTGAGTGCAGGAATCATAATGGACTGAGACATTGTCCAAAAGTGAGAAACGTGTATGGCGTTTACACAGCCCTCTTCAAAAATGCACACAAGTGCCTCACAATTGTTTATATTCTAATCCCACTCCTGGACAGGCTGGGATTGTTTTTACTTTTGTTTCACACAGCAGCAGCAGAAGCAAGTGTTTGACACTGGATCTCCCAATATTTGTTGCAACACCTTCTTCACCCTGAAAGCCACCTCTTCTTCACTAGGAAAGACCCTTTCTGCAACTGAGACATCTCTAACAGTTACAGTGTGGTTAGCATGTATTAAAGATGCCTTACCACTAACTATTTTCCCAAACTTCAACAAGGTCTGCTGAATTGTCTGTGACTTTCTACCTCCACGTTCAGCACTTCAGAAGAAGCAGCTTCCATTCTGAGGAGTGACTGAGGAGCTGCTGTCAATTTTTGTAGCATGATTTCTTTTAAATCTGAACAATTTGCTCCCTAAAGCCTCTGCAGTGTTGACTCCATCAGTCTAGAGTGACACATTTGGGCCAATGCAGCTATTTCTTCCGGGGGTGTGTGTGGGGGGGTGGGACACGACCCACTCACAGTTAAGTTTGATGATTGCTTCTACAAAGAGAGATGCTGCATGGAGAGAAGTGCAAAGGATGGTGATTTTATTTCCTGTTTTTCACAGATCGATAATGTGAATCAGCTTTATAAAACAGGGAGACAGTGGAGTCATCTGGGAAGAGCAGAGAGACCAGCACAAAGCTGATCTCTGAAATAACAGACCTAATGTCACCAGCTTCGAGTGACAACCACTGACGTCCTTAAGGGAACATTGTCAAGGTTGATGGGACCATACTGAACTAACTTACCGTACCTTTTCATGTCTGCCAATAAATTTGCTACTCTTTCTTTATAAGCTTATTTACATGGTGCTTTCAATGCACAAAACTAACAAAAAAAAGAGTGAATTATCCCATTACACCTCTCTTTCAGATGGGAAGGGAGAGGCACAGCAGCTTGAATTTGAAACCAACAACTTCCATTGAAGGGAACAACTTTTAAACACTTTTAAAATCCAGCACGTGCTTAAAAATGGCTAAACCAACATAAATAGAAGAAAACTTTAGAGGGAGAATGGCCACAGACAAACTAGCAGCAAACTATCAGAACTCAGATGTGCTGACCTACAGCAACTCCTTATCCCACAACAGTTGGATGGTGTTTCTAAGTGATTCCTATACCAGAGACTAAATTGCTTGTGCGATGCTGAAGGAAAGGTCAGTGCTAGCAAAAGGTGTAATCAAGATTTTTTGTTTCCCAGTACCTGGCATTAATCACCATTCCAGATCTCTCCTAAAGACCTGTGCGTTAATCTCCAGCAAACTTTACCTTGATTAGAGAACTAAGTCCTGTGGTTGACACATTCTAATGGGCTTTCATTTCTTGGCATAGACGAGACAACAGTGGTTCACTTAATACTGGTACGAATCAAAAATATATCCCTATTTTACTTGATATGAACCATAAGGTAATCATAGATTACGAGAAAGCTGCCAGACAGAAATGACTCTGCAAGAGGGGATTTTATGAGTGCTCAGCAACACTTGTGATAAAAGAACAAATGGTCAAGAGCTTAGGAAAGCAGATTTAAACTCGATATCAGGAAAAAGTTATTAAGACTGAAACTGTGCACGACATGCAGGACTAGAGGATATGGATGAAAGACCTTAAGTTTGAATGTTCAAGGATAGCTTGATTAAATGATAATGGTAATGAAAAATAGACAATTTCTGAAGTCTTCATTTAATCAAAAGATCTCTACTGGAAATGAAAGTAAAGAAAATGTAAAGAAAAAATGTAGTATGGATGTCAGAGCATGTCATACAGTAAGGGAACAGCCCTAAGAGTTCATAAATTTGACACTCCAATGGTAAAAACACACTACCACTTAGTACAGCCTGAAAGACAGACACCTGGGGTCCAAAACGCTATGATCTGCTGAGGTTCAAAGATAACCTCACCGTGTTTTCACCAGCCAGGATGAGTCCCATATCTGCTCTCCAAATGGAACACCCAAGGCAGCCACTGCACAGCTCCAGCCTTCACCCCACCAAGAGGAAAACCCCACCGAGCACATGGCCAGGGTGCCCAAGCAAGCATCACAAGGCTCCAGATACAGATGTACAGCAGATTTGTACCAAGAATCCTTCTACCACGTTGCACTGCAACAGTGAAACACCCTACATGTTCTGGATCAGGAGGATTATTCAGAATTCAATTAAGAGCAGTTTAATCTAATGGAAAACTTAATTTTATGTATTTCTTAAAAGAAATAAGGATGCATAGTCAAATACTGACAAGTTTGGAAAAGCAAGGATTGGAGCCACTTGTGTCACTTTTATTTGGCCTGCTGTGCATGACATGATGGTGTAATTATTAATTACACAATGGCATAGTATTGCTCGTATCAGCAGCTCCTTGTCTAGGAACAGGACGGTTAGTGTTTGGACAGTGAATGTCACAGTGCTGGGACTTAGCAAATCTCTGATGTGTGACAGCAGAACCATGCATCAGCAGCCAATTGTCACCTGCGTGAATCACTGTGACACCAAGTGAGACACTCCTGCCACAAAGTCCCACGGGGCTGGCTGCCTGCACCGCTTCCAAGCTTCATCCTTCCTGCCTTCTCATTTCCTCCCATGACTCCTGTGGGAATTTGGCCACCAGTTCTCTTATTTGTCTTGGTTCCCAGTCCCACTCATTCATCCTATCGTTTCTCCTCTCTTCTCAGCACTTACATCATGAAGCATCCTCCTCCAGGCAGCTGGAGCCCAACAGGTACAGGAGCCTCAAAACACTGTGAGGGAGCTAGTCCTTGGCTCAGGAACTAGCACTTTTCCAAGGTTCTTGCCCTTGGCTTTGTCCTGGTTAGCTAAGGGCAGGATCGTGCCCATCAGGCACTTCAGACGCTATGAACTGGAAGCCTCTTACACGAGACTGTGAGCACTGGACTTCTTCAAATGTGTATAACTAAGCCAAATTTTGGTGTATTTTCAGAGGAATGGCAAAAGGCACACCCTTTACACAAAAGTTCTTCTTACTGAGAAATATGAAGATGCAAATTCTCAGCCGAAGAAAAGGTCACCGGAATTTGCCAACATGTATGATGTGTTTCTTCTTCTGTTCTCAGAAAGGAAATGTAGTTTAGGCGCATTTAAAAAAAAAAGAATCTAGCCCCAGTTGCAAATAAAGACTTGCCAAATTATAAGAAAATGAAAATGAAGGTTTTAAAATGGGAAGTATTGGGTGGCATTAAAGACCTAACAGATATTCTCTATTTTCTGCTTGGCAGACAGATACACATACATTCACAGTCACACACTGTGCTATTTATTTATTTAAATTTCAAATACTGCTGGTTAAGTTATTCAAACAGAATTCAGTCTTTATAAAGAAAAAAACGTTTAACAGCATCTAAAAAAAAATATTCTAAGATTACGTTCCAAAAATGTTCTCGTGTTACTCATCCAAGCTGCCCATGTAACTATTAAGATGTCAAAAAAGCAATCTGACCCACAGCTATCCCAGAGATCACTGTTTATGTCTGTGTCTGAACCAGTGTACACGGTAAGAAATAGCATTTTGGTCACGCTTATATAAAACATGTACAAATCAAAGCAGAGAAAAATTTTTGGCACTTGAATAAAGTGAAGGATGAGGGAAGTTAAGTCTGGACATGATCCAACAAATTGGTTGTGGACATACCTGCATGTGCGTAAATCCAAAAGACCAACAAAATCTCAATCAAAACCACTGCAATGGTGAAAGGCTGTGTCCCCGAGCCCTTTTACACCCTACTAATTTCTTTTTACTCTCCAAAGGGGGAAATTTGAGATACAGTTCACTGTAAAAAGGGGCCATGAAGGCAGTCTTGGAGGAACAGCTTTGATTCACTTTCCATTTGCTTCGATTGTTCTACTGGCAAAAGAACCATTCGGCTGTAATTTAGTGGGGTTTCAGAAACAGCATCCACAACCACATTTAAAATAATCTCTAACTGGCACACAAAAACTGAAGAAAAACCTGTAAAGGTTAACACGCCAAGGGGTGTATTCTCTAAATGTGAGAGAATGAGCCATGTGGCACATTCAGAGAGAAAATTCCCCTACCACTGAGCAATTACAGTTATTTAATATAACTATCATGTATGTCAGATACGCAAAATGCAAAAATGCTTTCTCTGAATAAAAATGCAGAGTGAGTTGTGTCACCAGACTTTTGGTAATCGTCACTCTAGGTAGCTCTGGAAATTGCCTGAAATCCTAAAAAGTCTCACAGGGATGTTACTGCTCTGAAGGACACTTTTATGAGATGTCTGGCCAGGATGGAGTTCTTGGAAGAGACCAGCCAGAGAAAAAAATAGAAATCTGCATCTTACCCTGGATTCAGAACCTGCATTTTCAAAATTATGCATAACTTTTAACTTGTTTTATCCTCCTATGAAAGCATTTGAAGTGATTTGTGGCTGCAATTAAGCATTCCCCTTAGACAGAAAAGCACATTCAGTAAAATGAAGTATCTTTTTGTAAATGACAGTCATTTGGATTAAAAAAGAAAAAAAAGGCAAACCATTTCAGAAAATTTAATTCTTCCCAACTCACAACTTAATTGTCTATGAGGACTGTCTTACCTAGGCTGGAAGTGTGTAATAAAAAACATAACATCAAAAAAGCTATGTGGATTGATTTAGAAACCTACAACTTTCACCTTCCCAAGGCTTGCTTCTGTCGTCTAGTTATGTCTTCTAAAACACTAAAAGAAACTGAAGACATGTCATTGAAAGTACATGACATCAAATACGCCATTCCTTAATGATGATGGTAATATTAGCTGAAATTCCCTCCTCAAACAAATGAATGACAGTAAAAAAAAAATATATTCCAAAACCTTATTAAGGAAATTTTTACAGACATTCAGCCCAAACTTACATTTCATCTTGTTTCATTTTTGTGTGATGGTAACCTGCTCTTTTCCCTCCATCTTAGTCACAGAACATCTAAGTACCTAAAATGAACCTCTTGGTGAGCTTACGCACAGCAAGGAAATATTAAGGAAACATCAGAAATCCTCTGAACTGTGTACTAGTTGCTGACAGAATGGCAAATCCCAAACTGACTGTTCAGGCTCAAGGAAATTACAGATAAAATACCCAAGGATAAAGGTTCTTGAAGTTTTAAAGACACACGCAAACCAAGAGACACCTGGAAGATCCCAGACTGTCCATTACCCATCCAGAAAGCCTTCCCACCTCAGCAGCGAGCGTTGTGGGAGGGTCAACCAAAGGGACAGCCAAAGACTATGTTCTCCTGCTAAGCTCTTTGATAACCAACAAGGTACAGCCCTGAGTCCTCACTTATCACCCTTGTGACAATATGGCCAGGGAAAGAGGCTATTTCAACAGCTATGTACAATAAAATCAGTATGTATTTCAGTATATTCTGTTCACATAACATTCTAGTTGGAGTAAAACCTACTTCTCATCCATCCTGGAGCCTGTTCCACCCTCTGACTGCTCCCTCCTCTGTCAAAGTGAGACCTAGCGAGGCTCCCGTACCAAAAGGTACTGACTGTTACACATGTGCAGAGTACAATAAATACAATAAAATTAAAAAAAAAATAAAAATCACTGCAACACATAGACTAGAGATCGTTTGTTACTGAAGACCAATCAAATAGGTACTAAAGTAACAGGAAGCACATTATATTGCATAAAAACTTGACTACAGAGAATTATTTTGGTTACATTATCATTTACTTCACTGTTATTTCACTGAGGATCACACTGCTGATAAATATGGCTCTATGCAAGATAATAGAGCTGCTTCTGTATGAAGTCAGTCCAAAGGGAGCTGTATGCAGGGGACAACAGCAGGAATAAAGGTTTAAGCTCTTCTCTAGGTAACGTAAAATGTGATTAAAATTATAATTACCATAAAAAAGTGTAAATAGCTGTGGGACACTCAATGGAGATTTAGCTATGCTAAGTACATTCAGAATCTTAGGAAAAACAGACAAAACCCCAGCAAATATCAGACAAAAAGCATTAATTTTCTGCTATTTTGAAATATTACGTTGCCTAGAAAACATCCAGGAAGGTAACAATGATATAAAATGACTACCGTTAATAGAAAACACCAGATTTTTGGCATTTTTCACTAAAATATTAAGGTTTCAGCTTAACACAAGTAACCGGCAGCGTCAGCCAGACTGGGGTTCACACCACCAAGCTGAGTTTGATGGGCTGTTTTGGGCAAATGGCCAGATTCTGCTGTCAGTCCCCACCACTTCAGTCCCTGCCCTATACAAACAGAGATCCTCAATCAAAAAAAGCTTGACTACTTGATACAGCTCTTTCCGTTAGTGTAAAGGTTTCTGAGTATCTCCCCATAGAGCTGACAGCTTTAGCATCTGAAGATGAAAGAGTTCAGACTTCTTTTTTTAACAGTAGCTAAAAAATACGAGCTTTAAAGAATTGATTTATGTTGTAGTTGCTCATCCATGAGACGGAGGTAAGAAATACCTCGTTCCCATGCAGCTGTAATATAAATACAAGTATTTTGTTGCCTGTGAGGTACTGCAGACACCATACACTGAAAAAAAATTTATAATTTAGCTATCGTCTTATGCTAAAAATATTGCTTATTTAATGCTCACCTACCACCTGAAGAACACAACTTTCTGACTTACATGGTGTAACTATCTCAGGACAGACCAGGTACAATTTCTTCTGATGTGACTAGTATTTGGACCACAAGATGTAGAGCCAGAACTAATTAGATCTAAAGCTTCAGAATATATAGAAATACCTCATACTCTACAGCTCAGATGCCTTTCACAGAACCTGATCCATGAGCAGCAGAACATGGTGGTTTTTGTGGGGGAGGTTGAACCTTGGAGGCAGATTTTAATTTGTGCTAACTACAATCTTTTCAACTGTATAATTTGAATGGCACCCCTTATTTCCATTCCCCTCCTCATGGCCTCAAAACTGCTTTCATTTGTTTTCGGGGTTGCTGTTGTAGCTGAACATCTTCATTAACACCCACCAGCACAGGTATGAATGAAAGCATCCTTCTGCTCCAATCAATCTGAGCAGAGGTGATGTGGGTGTACCGCCACAAAGCCTCTTCCTCACTTTTAATTTTCATCTTGTCAGAGATAAATCTCATCTACAGGAGTAATGATTTCCTTTATGCAGCTGGCACAAGGTAATTCATGCTTCACAAATATTAGCAAAAGCCCACCCGATGGAAGGTTTGTGGTGTGGCAGTCAGGCTGATGCTTGCATCTCATGGTCTCTATCCTCTCATCTCTTGCGAGGGCATGAGCAAGCTTCAGAAGGTGGCTGCATTTCCACCCAGTGCCAAACCTCAGCTAATAGCCAGGCGCAATTTTTCCAAAGGTGGTAAATCTGAATGAGGAGCAGTCCCGAGTTTTGTGACCAACTTGGAGAAACTGAGTTTCAAAAGGAACAAAACTGTGTAACTGGTGTCATTACTGTGAAATGAAGGCAATGAAATGCATATGAACATCATAGTCCTGGGCAAAACATGGGAAAATACACTGTACAGACCACTGGAATGGAGATATGTTACCTGAGAAATAGAAACTGGGTAGATTTTGAGCTTAGTTGTAAATTTGTAAAGGCATTAGTCTGCAGAATTGAAACCCAATCCATTGGCCTGTGAATTTACAGCAGCAAGTCTAACTTTACTCCTCTTCTGTCTCTAGACACTGTTCTTGCAAAGATGTAATTTCCCTTTCTGCAGATCAGAAAGAGCAATTACCAGCACCACAAATCTGCATATAGCATTTATACATCTGGAAGACCCACAAGCAGCTCCCTCTGCAAGCAGATGAGTACAGCTGCCTCTCTGTGAACGCAGGCAAAAGAAGAGTAACTCAAGCGTGAATCACATCAGCTCATTCTGTTAATGAGGATGCACCTGAAATATGAATCACGAGTGCTACAGGGAAAGCAACACGAGCTGGAGCTGCAGCAGTAGTCCCTAGTGAAGGTTTTGGGGATTTCTACCCCTCCCAAGGAGCTTCACACAGGATTTGCACAGCCTCTTATCACATGATGTGACTGGTCTGCTTTAGACCAAGGTGGCATCTCTACATGGTATGGAGAGATGATCTCCAAGGTTGAGTTATGGGTTATAAGCCGAGCAGTGGTGATTGGTTATTTTCTCCTGCTCTGGGGACATTCAAGACCACCCTGGACATGACTGTGTGCAGCCTGCTCTGGGAGAGCTGCTTCAGCAGGGGCTGGGCTGGGGGGGCTCCAGAGCTGTGATTCTGTGTCCTTATCCCTGTTGTGACCTGGAAGTAAAGTGTGTGACCCATGGCTTACTTGACACACAGAAAGGAGCCAGGAACATGCAGGTGGTAGGTACTAAGTCATTGTCACTTGGTTGTTGCAAATGTACACCTAGATACGGGATTCGCTGTCAGCCTTCTCTTCACCTCACCCTGTCCTGATGCTGACGGTCCTTGCTTTGCTTTCCATACCATATGTCCATCCATGCTGCCTTTCAGTAATGAGGCTTAAAAAGTGATCAGTGAACACTGCACTAGTTTGCTTTGCACTGAATTATTTTTTATTACCGAGGCAGAATGACTGCTTGACATTTTGATTATGTACAATAAACAGCAAGCCAGAATCCCAACTATGGGTGAAAACATGGCTGGGACATGGCTGAACTCTGACATGACTCTCGGCACCAACCTAAAACATACCGCAAAGAGCACATTCTAAGCATTAGAAGCATTTAACAAGCATGAGAAGGCAATGCTTACTAACAAACACTGAGTAAAAAGAAGACTTGCCTGTCATCTACAAGCAAAACACAGCTGCTGTTTGGCCTCTTCATTTCCGTCTGAACTCCCAACTCATAAAAATACTGGGGGGACCCGGGGCTTTGGAGCAATTTATTGATCCTACAAGGTGTCCATCTAATCGAAGAAATCTAAACTCACACCTTCTCCCCGAGAGCACCTCGGTGTGAAGTGGAACATGGTGGCTTCAGTATGTATAGCACAGCATGGGATCTTACAGCAATGTAGTGCCTGCGGCTCCTTGCAAAAGCCATCCCTTGGTGTTGGCCTTTCATCACTCTATGGTAGGCAAATTCAGTTTGCTTGACATCTTTGCAGAGATCTTTTAGATCAAACATAAAAAAAACCCTAGAGCTTTGTTCAGATCCTAAAGACACTCTGCAGCGTACTTGTTAAGAGACAGGTTTTCACCCCGGAGCACCAAGACAAAAACCTCTTCAGATGTCATGGGTGAGCAGTGGTTGTTTGCTCCCCTCCATGAGGCTACATTTCAGCAGAGCTGTGTGCGTGCCTGTGTGCGCATAGTTATAGCCATCAGCGTAACGCAGCCTCCTATCAGCCCAACCGACACGGGCACTTTTGAGAGCTGACTTCCACTTCTATTCTGCTTACCCCCTACAGACTCCTAACTACACTATGAGGCCTCTGAGTTCATTTTGAGAACAAATATAAAGTACCTTTATTCCCTATATGCTGTGAACCTCCTTTTAATCCTTTTGAGCAGGTGCAGTTTCTTTACAAGTGAACCTGGAAGCAGGAAACCTGTGGTCAAATGTTTTTGTCTCTTCCTAATATATTGAGGAACTTTTGGGGGTTGGTTGGGTATAAAGAGCCTCAGTTTCCCCATTAGTTGAACAAGCAATGAATGTTTGCAAAGCAAGAGATCCCCAAAACTGCAGAAGGGTACAGTATCATAAAGATGCCAACAAATCCTGACTGTGCACACCCAGTAAGGAAAATGTAAAATGCTGCACCTCCAGCGACTGGAGACAGCTGAGCTTGTGATGTGCAGCTCAGCAGCCACAGCAGCATGCTTTACCTTCAGCTTGAAACACAGCTTTGATCACTACTACTTTATCATTTGCCACTGGAAAAAAAAAAAAAAAAAAAAAAAAGTCTGTGTTTCAAGTTTACACAGAACTGAGCAAACACATCTCCTACAACCAGCCACCCCTTTGCTCTTCTGAAGCTGCACCACCAAATCTCCCTGCTCCAGTCCCTGAAACCGTAAGCTTCTAGCCCCAAACTAGACTGACGCTGAGCAAAGCCTGCCAGTTGCCTCTAAGTTACAAGACTGCTTCATGATGAAGATGATAATCCAAAATGACTAGTGAACTAAATTACCCACTGCCGATCCCTTTGTAATTTAAATCCAATCCTGCAGAAGGCAGAAGATAAATGTATTAACCATGGTCAATCAATCTCTCACTCTATGGAATTTCTTCAGTGTATTCATTTTATGTGAACCCAAGGCACATGTACACTTTCTGCCCATCAGATGAAGTCAAACCAACCTATAGGATCCCACTGCTTCTGTTTCTAACTTACTCCACAAGTAACAACAATGCCTTTCTTCCCATGACACTACAACAGGTAACATGATTTCACTACTACTGGTGTGTGTTCTGTACTGTGCAAGGCAGAAAATACACACAGCCTTGCTTAAAAAGCATTATAACTTTAAACAATCTTGACAGTCTATTCCAAATGAATTCCTGCCTATCACATGGAAATATAGTGGGATTTCATCAAATGCGTATAAAACACTTTAGCATCATGCATCAATAAATATGTTAACAGAACCATCACATAATATCCTATTATACAGAATATCTGAAATATCAAGTTCACCAACTTTAGCTTTTTGTATTATTAAATCCTATTTCCTTTAATGCCATGTTACATTCAGTTTGTTGACCACCACTGAAATGTAATGATCTCAACCCCCCGAAGTACACATTCTCTCCTGAGCACAACAGCTTTGTAAAAATTAACTTATTATTCATATTATTTTTAAATCTGATATGGTGGCACATTCTTCACGCTCAAACCCCACAGCTCTCAATCTGGCCCCTGTAAAAAGTAACATATGCTGACTATAAATCTTTAAAACGGCTCTATTAATAGCGTAGCTGTGGTGACAGCTTTATAAATGGGCACCTTCTTTATGAAAACTGTTTTTATTAGATTGCATTATAATGATTTGTAATACGAATGCAAGGATGGCTTTGGAGAGGATGGCAGCGAGGAAACAACTCCAGCCAGCCAGCAGTTTCAAAGCCCGTGAATTTGGTGTGGCAGATTGTGTGCGCTTACAACAACAGACACAATCAGATTAGCTTTGCTACACCTCTCTGCTCCTCTGCTTTTCCCAATCAGACAGCAAACAGCCTAATAACTGGCTCTGTGTCTGTCAATCCAATTACTTCCTATTTGCTGCGTGCTGACACTCCATTAAATAAGCAGACAGATGGCGTGATCTTTCATTATCATCCAACTGACTGATTAGTCACTGGTGCGCGGACAGGGGTATGGCCAATCAATTCAATCAGCGATTACTCAAAAAAACACACTGGGGCAAATGAAAAGCCCATACCAAGAAACTGTAACTCCAGGGCCCACCTGGGGATGTCCCGGAGTATCGGAGCCTGATGGAGCTACTGCCTCCAGGAGCATGTAGGGCTGTGTTTAGACATTCCGCCACAGACACCTAACTTAGGCATTGCAAAACTGTGGCATCTACAGTGAAGGTCTGATGAGTGTTTCTGGCTGTCCTCCTTGCAGCAGTTAGGATTCCTTTTGGCCAATGTGGACAAACAGCCGGGAGGCCCAGTTCAACCACCAGTTGCAGGATGGTAAAATCCCACAGCCCTGTGTCCTTGCAAATATTTGGGAAACACAGCTCCAGGGACAGCCCTTATCTTTCCGCATGCCCAGACCACGTCCATTTTACAGGAGGAAATAAGACACCATCACCCCAGGAACCTGTGGCAGAGAATTAAATCCTTCCATCCCAGTCAACCTCAAGTTCATCCCTTAACCCTCCTTTCTACATTTTCATCCTGTACCCAAAGCTGTCAAAGATATGGCCCTGAAACACATCAGGTGGAGCAGAAGAACATAGACCCTAGATCAGTTCCATATACCTTACTGCCTGACTTGAGAATCTGGATGGGACAGTATCTGGCTCATCAAGGAAGCTGTTTTGTATTTCACTAAAAAGCCAAATTAACCTGTGGTGAAAGTCTACTCACACACCATAGAGTATCAGCGTAGAGTAAAAGATGCAAATTTTATAAGTAAGGGAACTGAGGGAAAGAGCAGCCCTTGCTGAATGCCCAGGAACAGCATGTACATGTGCAACAGGCCTAGAAACGAGAACATAAAAGCCTTCCCAAGGTCCCAGCGTCTCCATAGCCAAGGCATGGGCAGACCCAAGAAACACACGGGCTGCCCAACGGTCAGACCTATTAAAGAGGGAATCGGCCAGACCCATGCGGCAATGACTTGGATTCCTCTTTTGCCGTCCTCATTGCAGAGGATGACTTAGTTTGGTAGGTTCTTGAGACTCCCTGCCATCCTGGTATGAAGCCATGCCCAGAGGGGAGCAGGACCCAGAAACGCATGGCTGCAGCAAATGGGTGATTGCAATAAAAAGAGAGAAGCATTAATGTGCTGAGCCACTTTAGGCAGGTGACTTTAGAGCTCTTTAATGAGGTTAACAATTTTATGGTCTTGGTTTGAAGAGAAAAACACGGTCATTAAGTACATCATCATCTTTTTTAAATTATTCTGTTCCTTACTGATTAGGGAGTAATGATATTCTGCAGCATACCTATCTTTGCCTACTCTTTCCCCCTTCTAAGGACAAACATGATAAGCCTAGGGCAACATCAAAATCAGGAGCAATGAGTAAATAAATACGAAACCTCCTTTGAAGATTCTTGTTCTTTACCAGTCACTTGAAGTGAATACCTGTTGCTCTGCAAAGGAAACTGAGAAGTGGGGAAAGATGCTGGCTTGAGAACACCACGGAGAGAATAAATATATTGACCTCCCATAAGAAGATGCGCTAGCACCTCTGGCGATCCTCCATTGGACTTGGAGGGACATCAGAGGAGATTTCAGTTACCACAGCTATTTCAGCTCCTGACATTTGTCAATTAAGGGATCAAATAATGCAAATCAATGATGTTTTTTTCTCCATGTGTGCAAGTAACCTACAGGGGACCAAAGGAGATCCCTACTGATTTTCATGTAGTCTGCAGCTGACATGCTGTTGAGCTGGGCTGGATTTTAACCATACTCAATCACAAGGAAATTACGAGACGAGTATGCAAAATACATATAACTCTAAGACACCCAGGTAAGCAAGTGCAGACATAGTAAGAGTGCAATCTCAGCACAATTACTTTGTTTTCTCATTAACTTTGGGCATGCAGCACCACCACAGAGGAAAGCTTGTCAGCTTTCACGCCATGGATCTGGCACCCGACGTAACTGTGTCCATGCTGCTGAGTTACAGCTACTCGCACCGGAACGCAGAGATCCTGTATATAAATAGCTGCCAGTGTAAACATGCTGCACTTTTGAGATCGAGATTACAAATCAAGCCAGGTGACGTTATGCCACACGCATTTTTAATCTAATCACATTCATTAGTAAGTTGGCAGAAAAACTTAACTCAGTTGGGGCATGCCAATATTGCTATTTAGGAAGGCAAGAAAAAAGTGATCAAAGAACCAGCTGTGCTCCAGGCTCTAGTCATTAATAAGTGCAAACCTTGTCTACAGAGCCAAAGCTGCAGAAAAAGAAATGATGGGAAGTTTACCATATGCCCTTTAAGATATTTATGGCAGTTTCAGTGGCCACCACTATTTTTCCAAAGGGTTGAGATGAGGTTCAGTGGGCTTGTTTTACAAGGAGAGACTTGCAGAATGTATTTGGGGAAAACTGAAACAGCTTCCAGAGTAAATAGAGATGAAAAGCAGGTTTCTGAATTGCCTCTGATCATCCACCTCATTTGGAAGTCAGGGTCTGGTCCAAGCTAATGAGGAAAATGGATTTGCATTATAACGGACCTGAGCAACAATGCTGTGCTACTGGAGGCAGCAAATCTGGACAAATTGGATGCTGTACGTGCATTAAGGATCTCATGCCTCTCCTCAGAAAAGTAAGGGTATTTGCTTCCATGTCCTCAACAATTTCCGACACCAGGAGTTATGTTCTCCCAAATTAAACTAATTTAACTAGTTAAACTAATTGATTCCCTGTGCAGTTCCATTTGTATATGACATTTTTTTCAACTCCTGATCTTAAAAACTGAAAGGAGAAATTAACTGATGGATGATGTCTTCTGCCTAGACTGCTGGTTTCTGTCCACAGAGTGATCCTTATAAAACAGACATAATTCATTACCCTAATAAACTGAGCAAGGTTGCTGTAAAACACAGCATGAACAAATAAGGGCTACACTGCCATTGGGAAAACTATTTTCTGACCCCAGTCCATGTCATTTCATGTTCTTATGTGTGTCAGTTTTATCACCCTATAATCACTTTGCACAGATGATATGCAGTACATTAGGAGCAGCATTCGGCTCTGTAAACATATAATTGTATAAAATGGAGCTGTAAGAACTACGACTCTTGATTACACACTATCAGATCAAAGGACCCATGTTTAGAGAGAGACAAAATTATCTTTAGACACAGGTGCAGCACAGGAGAACCGAATGCAACATATTGACTAGAAATACTGCTTAACGAGCTCATAAATCGGGCTGGAAGAGGCCAGTAAGATGGAACTGAGGTTGTAAAGCCTTTCCATCCCACAACATGGGACACAGACTGGCCGGTAGTGCCAATGGTGACTCTGCAGATGACTGCATCCTCCCACTACCACACATCAGTGTTTGCAAATTCTGGAATCATCAAATCACAGAACAGTTTGGGTTGGAAGGGACCTTAAAGATCATCTAGTTCCAACCCCCCCTGCCATGGGCAGGGACACCTTCCACTGGACCAGGTTGCTCCAAGTCCCCTGGCCTTGAATGCACAGGTTAGGTCATTTTCGATGGCATAAGGAGATTTTGAACTGTGCTTCTCTGCATCTGTGAGGTCTCCTGCGATGTTATGCATTGAAAGAAGAGCTTTCCTCTGAAACATGCATAAATTTACAGCAAGAACGGGGAAACTCCAGCTCCTGACAGCATGGGAATGATACTAATTAAAGATATGTAACAGATGGGCTGATATAACAGACTTTTGTCCATGGTGATTCCACCCTATTCTGCTAGCCAGCAGCACTCCAGTTGAAATGGGATGGCAGCTTTCTGGTGTCTCATCTTCCCAGTTAGAAAGTATACTGGGATGGGCTGTGGTGCTACACTCAAAATCTTATTATTTGCAAAAGGGACACACCACATGCATGGAGCCAGGAAGCTGTTAGCCTAATTAACTATCTATCAAAATACAGTGAAGAGTTCTTATTAGTCCAGTTACAATAACACTAACGCAGGGTCAGTACAAAGCTTGTGACCTTCTGCTAGGGATGGAAACCCCACACATTTATTGGCCTACAAGAACGTTTCTTAGCGCAATAGGGGCAGGCGTTCTCCCAGACTGAATTTGAAAGTCACCCTGTAAATAAAGCCTCGTGTTTGTGTTCATATTCCTCCAAGGCATGACAAACCTCAGAGCAAGTCCTAAGAGCTTGGGAAGATGAAATAGGTGGAAATAAATAGTGAGAACCATGAAGACATCATTCAGCAGCAATCTTACAAAATACGACTATATTTTCTGATATAAAATCCTACCTTTAAGGTTATCTCCATTGTAAATCGTGCTCAGTTTCTTCACATTCTCTTCTTACAACTCTCAAATTTTTTTCAATTACCAAAAATAGGAAAAAAATATGTGAATAACTATGGGATATGGAGCAACACAGATTCTGCAATGTCATGGATAGCATGGATGATGCAGCAGTTTTATTTGGGATTTTTTCCGTGAATTTTATTTTCCTGCATTGTAAAAACTGCACCAGGAATCAGGATCCTAATACTTGTCCTAACTCAGCCAGCCCATGTGAATCATTTTAGTCCCCTGCATTTCA
Organism: Falco biarmicus; assembly: GCF_023638135.1. Lineage (NCBI taxonomy): Eukaryota > Metazoa > Chordata > Aves > Falconiformes > Falconidae > Falco > Falco biarmicus. Next base: position 30,731,088 of record NC_079292.1, on the reverse strand, counting down.
TCTTTTTCCTCTGATAGCGTGAAAAGTGCTTGAATGCTGTGAATAATTTATTATTATGCTGAACCGTATTACTATGTCAAATTTATTCTTGTAAAAAAGCACATTTTCAGACTGTATCGATTTTAGTTGTCATGTACAACTTAAAGAGTCCTAACTTCAGAAAGTACCTAAACTTCGCTTTCTGAGAATGAAATTTTCTGAGCAAAACATCATCAACTGAAATGCCTCAAATCATCATTTGTATTTGAAAATTCATATGTTAAAGCACTATGATGGTGAAATCCTGACACAGAAAGCTGTATTTGAAAATATGGCATTTGCACTTCATCCTCTGCAGCTGCAAGTCTTACTGTACTGCAAAAATACCCTGGAATTCCTTCTTGTACCTAAAGAGCCAGATTATCAGCATCAATAATTAGTCTCCTTTTTATGCCAGTACAGCTGGAAAGATGAGAAACTTCCTCTACGCTCCTGTGCCAACACACATTGCCCATGAGCTGAAGAGGATACCTTTTGGGTGAACATGTATTTCAGTCTCCAGGAATATTTAGTTCATGGACCTCCCTGCTAAAATTCACAACTAGGGGCAGATGTAGTCTCAGAGAAACCTCAACCCAACCATTTCCTTTGTGCTTCTCCAAAGTTGCCTTGATTGCATTTCTTATGTCCGCACTGAAAGATGTATTTCTTCTGCCTGGAAGTCTTGCTTTCCACTCCTGCAGTAATCATAGAATCACAGAGTGGTTTGGGTTGGAAGGGACCTTAAAGATCATCTAGTTCCAGCCACCCCCGTCATGGGCAGGGACACCCTCCACCAGCCCAGGTTGCTCCAAGCCCCGTCCAGCCTGGCCTTGAGCACTGCCAGGGATGGGGCAGCCACAGCTGCTCTGGGCAACCTCTGCCAGTGCCTCACTGCCCTCATAGTAAAGAATTTCTTCCTAATATCTAATGTAAATCTACCTTTCGTCAGCTTAAAACCATTTCCCCTTGTCCTATCGCCACAGGCCCTGGTAAAAAGTCCCTCTGCCGCTTTCTTGTAGGTCCCTTTAGGTACTGGAAGGCCACTATAAGGTCTCCCTGGAGCCTTTTCTTCTCCAGGCTGAACAACCTTCACTCCTAGCAGAGGTGCTCCAGCCCCTTGATCGTCTCCATGGCCTCCTCTGGACTCACTCCAACAGGCCCGTGTCCTTATGCTGGGGGCCCCAGAGCTGAACGCAGTAATAACCAAGCATACCTGGCTGAAGTTGCCTGATTTAGCACAATACAGCAGCCCAGGTGGGATTGCTCTCACTGCAGCAGAGCAATGTCAGATTTAAGAGATGCATTAGCAAAACACTCGTTATTTAGCCGGTTGTCCAAAATGCCTGGTAACATGCAAAGTTTGGTGGTGCTGGTTCTTCATCAAGCAGAGAGACAGTGAAGAAGGAGGGAATGGAGTAGGGGACAGGAGCTGTTAGCAGCCATATGCTACACTGAAGCACTACCTTAACACTTAAAAATTCATGCAAACACAGAAAAAGATATCACAGAATCACAGAATAGCTGTGGTTGGAAGGGACCTTTAAAGATTATCTACTTCCAACCCCACTGCTGTCGGCAGGGACATCAGACAAGCACCGTTCCTGTGCTAGCAATACTGCAGACCTCGCAGAAGGTCAAGGTGGCATGTAGCTCTTCTCCTGGCCCATGCCTGGGGATGACAGCCCCTGCGCTGCCTCCGGGCCTCCCACGCCCCTGCTAAAGCCACAGCTTCAAAGCATAGCTGATACTCACAACTGGCTTCTCAGTCATCCTGGACCTAGAATGGCACTGATGACAAATGCTGATTGCAGAGAGGCTTTGAATTTTTCAGGGCTGTCTTCCATATGAATACAGAGAATTTTATGCAGAGAAAAACTCAAAGATTACTTTTTTTACTCCACTGACATGAGTTAACTCAGACCAAGGTGTGTGGAGCGGTCAGTTCTTAGGATGCTTTTTTTCACCAGTTCATTTCATTTCAGTTTAGTGGAACCACTTCAGTTCCGGGAAGGGGGTGTGTCCATGCACTTAACTTAGGGTTTTTTCCTTTTAAAAAACAGAATGACGTCTCCTAAGCTAAACAACTGGATGCTATTTGGTCTGTGCAAAGTAGCACAGACCCAAAAAAGACAGATAGGTCTCGGTCCAAGCTGAAGTTCACTAGTAGAGAATAACTATAATGGCAGCATCACATGTAATGATCTACTGTTACCAACCCTACTATTTTAATGGGCAAAACAAACAAAAAAGTGGGAGAATAAACTTCTGCAGTCTCTCTCTTGACATTCAAAACTCAGTACTGGAGCAGAAGTCACATAAAAATTAAACCTATTAATTCCATCCAGCTACTAAAAGAGGGGAAAGGGAAGGGGAAGGGGAAGGGGAAGGGGAAGGGGAAGGGGAAGGGGAAGGGGAAGGGGAAGGGGAAGGGGAAGGGGAAGGGGAAGGGGAAGGGGAAGGGTCTGTGGTGTCATGATTTTTTCTTTTTATATTTATACTAAATAAATGCTGCTGTTAGGTTTATGCACACAGCACCACTGCTGGACCTGACAACTCTGCAGATGAACAGCCTCTCATAAACATGAAAGAATGAGTCAGACTCAAACAAAATCAATCTAAAAATGTTAAGAATTAAAAAATGGGCATCTTTCTTTTTCATTTGCTTTCCCATTTATGCTCCTTTAGGGTTCACCTCTGTTAACAGTTTCAAGCTGTCCTCCATAGGCATAAAAACTAGAAAAAAATGAAAAAGACAAACCATCCCTGTCCTTCCCAAATTCCTAGATGATGAGCTGGTGGTGTTAATGCAAATCCAGACCACAACACCTGTGAGCAGAAGACATTACCTGGCTCCTATTACTGAAGAAGGTGAAGAACTACCTCATGCCTTGCAGGTCCACACCAGTTCCAGAGAGATGGGGAACTGCTGGAGAGGGGCCAGCAGAGGCTACGGAGATGATGAGGGGACTGGAGCATCTCCCTGATGAGGAGAGGCTGAGGGAGCTGGGCCCGTTTTGCCCACAGAGGAGAAGACTGAGAGGGCACCTTATGGGTGTCTACAACCATCTCAAGGGCGAGTGCCAGGAGGACGGGGCCAGGCCCTTGTCAGGGGTGCCCAGCGACAGGGCACGGGGCAACGGGCACAAGCTGCAGCACAGGGAGCCCCACCTGAACAGGAGGGAGAACTTCTTTACCGTGAGGGTGCCAGAGCAGGGGAACAGGCTGCCCAGAGAGGCTGTGGGGTCTCCTGCTCTGGGGACATTCAGAACCCCCTGGACGTGACTGTGTGCAGCCCGCTCTGGGAGAGCTGCTTCAGCAGGGGCTGGGCTGGGGGGGCTCCAGGGGTCCCTCCCAACCCCACCATTCTGTGATTCTGTATTGCAAACACATTCCAGCAGGTTTTTGACTTGTCAGCTTTTGGGAAGGGTATGGTATTGCCAATAAACACACAGACCAGCTCTCTAGTGTGCACAGCCACTGCTTTGTACCTTTTGTTTCCTGCTTTTGAATTACATCCTGAGGGGTTGCTTTTTTTTCTTTCTTTTTCATCATTATTTCCAATTTGGCAAGATTTTTTTTCAAAAACCTCTGCTTCAACATACACACAATCCTTTCTGGGTTGGCACGGTCTGATTCAAAGAACCTAAGCTCTGAATGACAGTTGGCTCTCTGAATTTCTCCAAAATTTTCTCAGACCATATATTTTTAAATCAGTGCGTCTTTGCCGCAAGCATGCATGACAGCTGGACAGCCAGAATACAAGAGAGGCCATACCCATGCTTACTGAGATGACTACTCCTTTCTGCTGGAAACAAGGACAAACTTACGTGTTCCTAACTTTCCAGATCCTGGGGTTTCTTAGGTTTTGGATTCTGGGTTTTTCTTTTTTTTTTCCTTTTTAAAAATTAGAGTCATAAGGGATAATTTCCCCAGTGAAAACACAGACCATCTGATCTGTTTTGGGGCATAAAATATATGCAGCATAAGTTAAAGTTTAACTTAAATCTTTACCTAACACTGTACAAAGGAGATTAATGTATCTTCTGGTGTGCAATCTCCTTTCCCACAACTGCAGGTCACCATTGCTTATCTGCATATAAACCGCAGTTGCCTTGCCTACAGTGACTCTTCCTGCAGCTGGCCAGCATGGTGCATCCTATCATCACAACGTGCACATGGAGGGGAAGGGCAAGCTCACAAAATCTTGAATTGTGGCTGTCTCCAATGAATCAAGCAGCAGAAGAAAAACAGTTTAGTAAGGGACACAGCTTGATAAGCAAGTAACTGGAAGGAGTATATGATTAAATACTTCAGAATCGTACAGCTGTACACCTGGCTATTGACCATACTGTTGACATCCTTATCATCTATTTACTTTAGTGGCATGTCTCTAGAGCCCCAGGTAAAATGGACACCAAAGAAAATGAGGATAAAAATGCTGACTCAGGTTATGTCACCCAGCCTTGAATGCTTCAAACCTGAACTGCCATTCCAGTCGGAAATTCTCCTGCATGACAAAGCAGCCCCCTCCTACTCAGCAGGTCTCATCTTTATATTACAAGTCCATAAAGATGTTTGATATCTGAAAAGAAACTTTCACCTCTATCTGCTCAGGTCCAAGATGGCTAGAAAATGTGGTAGGCATCTTCCACTTACTGTAGCTTACAACATATGACTGTAGAGTCAATATTCCTAATGGTTAAAAAGAGAGAGAGAAAGAATAAAAATTTTATTCTCAGGTCTATCAGGTACTTCTGAAGCAGCAGAAGTTAAAAATCCCCAACTTTTGACACGGAAATTAGGATACTTTTATAGGGAATCCTTCCAATGGGATGACTGAATTTGACAGTCCATGTTGTAGTGTTTTGGGGTTTTTTTGCATATTATTTTTTCATTTATCTGTCTAGAATGCAATGTCAGATTGAAAGCAATCTACCTTAAAACACATTTTGTTAGTTATGCCTCTGATGTCAGCATAAATGACTCAAGAGAAGACAGAAAATACCTAATTACATATCACCATTTTATAGTGCTTATTTCTGCTTTTCAGGCTTTGAATAGAAAATACATCTATCCTGGGCTGCACCAAGAGCAGCGTGGCCAGCAGGGCCAGGGAGGGGATTCTGCCCCTCTGCTCCGCTCTGGTGAGACCCCCCTGCAGCGCTGCCTCTGCTCTGGGGTCCTCAGCACAAGGAGGGCACGGGCCTGTTGGAGCGAGTCCAGAGGAGCCCACGGAGATGATCGGGGGCTGGAGCACCTCTGCTAGGAAGCCGGGCTGAGGGAGTTGGGGTTGTTCAGCCTGGAGAAGGGAAGGCTCCGGGGAGACTTTACAACAGCCTTTCGATACTTGAAAGGGGATTTATAAGAAAGATGAGGACAGACTTTTTAGTAGGGCCTGTAGCAACAGGACAAGAGATAACAGTTCTAAACTGAAAGAGGGTAGATTCAAGATATTAGTAAGAACTTCTTTACTGTAACGGTGGCAAGGCACTGGATCAGGCTGCCCAGAGGAGCTGGTAGATGCCCCATCCCTGGCAGTGTTCAAGGCCAGGTTGGACGGGGCTTGGAGCAACCCGGTCTAGTGGAAAGTGTCCCTGCCCATGGCAGGGGGTGGAACTAGATGACATTTAATGTTCCTTCCAACCCAAACCATTCTGTGATTCTATGATTCCAGGATTCTACACATCTATGAATCTCAGCTTGCAGTTCTCTGCAGTTTCACCCTTCAGCCTCACACATAAACAATTATTCAATTTGGACAACTGCTCAAACAACATATGAAGAATACTTAAAACTCCCCTACATATTAGTTAAAACAGACATGCAGAGATTACAGACACACACACATGTACATACACATAGATACGCACAGCTACAGCTCCCTGAGCACAACGGACTTTTTTTAAAACTACATTTTGAGTCTTAAGAACTTGAATCAGTAGCACACTTACCAGTCTACAACTCTTACTACAATGAACGACGCTCAAGGAGTTTTAAAACAGCTTTCCTGGAGTAGTTCCACACTTGAGCATCTCTAATACTCGGAAATGCACTCCTCCCTTTAATGAGATGTTTTAGCCTTCTGACTTTTACAGCTGATGCATTTAAGACTCTGTGATGTCATTTAATTATAGGCTTAGGGAAGAAGGCTGAAAGCTTTAGTATAACCAGCCTGCGCTGTCAGCTCTCCAGATGGAGTCACAAACTATGCCATATTGCTCAGACAGAAACTCCGACAAGGGGAAAGGGAGGACTGGAAAGAGGAAGCCAATAGCTAACTTCTTGGTTTTTCCCCCTTTAACATTAGCATGCAGCATTCAGCCCCTGGTGAAATAATAGCTTAAGATTAGTCTCTTCTCAGTTCCTCTCTCTCTCTCTCTCTATATATATATATATATTTATACACACATGCACTTATCGATACAATCATAATTGCACAGATAGCAATGCAAAAGTATACACGCAGCAGCAGATGGGCCTATGTAAAATAAATGCAAAATTCTGCCAATTCTATGTATTCACCTATTTATTTATTTTATTTTTTGTATTGCAATCCCACATTATTTGAGATAGCGTCCACCTAAGTAGCTACAGATCAGCTTATCTTTAAAAGCTGCACATATGATTTGTGAGACATGCAGTTTTCAATAGAAGTATTAAACAGAAGCAAAAGTGGAAAGAAACAGGACACAAAATGACGAAAAAGGAGATACAACAGAATGACAATGTTATGTTAACCTGCTGGTCAGTGACTACGGTGAAAAAATAAGAGAGGACGAAGAAAGGGCTTAGTGAACAGACGTAAGTATTCAGTGCTTATGTCTTTCCCAATAGATCCATCACCTGAGAGGTATCCCTGAATTTGTCCCTTGGCAGCACTGTACAATAATATAAATGGGAGAAAGACACAACCTATTAATCACTGAAAGCCTCCATCCAGCAGCGAGCACAAAATACAGTCTTCCAGCACAGTGGGTACTAAACAAATGGAGATATTAAAGGGACATGAAGTTGGACCTGTAAGAAACGGACTGAGGAGATAGAACACAAAATACAGAATGTATCAAAGCAAAAGAACAATGCTGTGAGAAGCAAATTCTAAACTTCTCCTAACCCCTCCAAAAGTGCCTAACAGTATTTAGCAAAACTAGCTGGAAACGGAAGACATGCATAGCTCAAGGATGCTCTAATAAAAAAATAACTGCAAAAGTTTATGACCCAGCTAAGGACATCAGCCTAAACTGTGAATCCTTCTGCTGTGGTGGACCTCTCAGTTTCCTAAGAAAAAAATTGGATTTGGTTTGAGGTTTGGATGGAAGTAGTCCAACAGAAAACCTTCTATGTTTCTTTACCCATTTAATTCATCCCTACCTTGGGACCACAGTATGGTATATTGAAAGGTAATGGATGTATAGCTCAACAGAATGCATTCAATATTAAAGAGGCACTGACACCTGATCTCAACCAAAAAAAAAAAATCCTCATCACTCTTTAGATTTAAAAAGCCTTGTGTTGACATTAGAGAAGTGTATAAATGAAGTCAAGAAAAGTTAACTAAAACATAATAACATCCCTCGTATTTTATCCCTCTTGCTGCTCTCTTCTTTCACCTCCTCCTTTTTCTATAACCTTAAAGAACTGAGGACCCAAAAATTAAGTTAATGAGAAAAAAGAATGATTGAAGACATGCAAGAAAAGGCATGCTCAAAAAAAAAAAAAAAAGCTGTTTCCTTCCATTATTCCATCCTCTGAACAAAAGGCGGTCATATGATTAATTCTTCCTTGATGATGAGAGCTGACGCATGTCGGAAAAACTGAAAATATCTTCTCAGCACTTGGCCAAATTTCAAAACTGATTTGAAAGGCTATTTGATAAAGACAGAAAGAAGACAACTGTGGCACCTGCCTGCTTTTTGGATTTCCAAACTCTAGTCTCACCCCAGGGTTCCTATGTGTGGTGCAGCAAAAGCAGTACCACCAAGGTCACCCCTTCACACTCAGACTCTGGAAATCAGTCCATGACACGCCTGCCTGAATACTGAAGAAAACAATCATTAGAGAACTACTTTGTTAGTTTGTTGTTATCCCTTAGACTTCTCCTTTTCACCAAAACTGCTCTTACACCGCAGCGCAAGTAAGCAGGCCCGGGACATTATGAGATGTGTTTCCAGGAGGTGCCAGCACCATTTCAGTTCATGCAGGGAGAAACACTCCCTGGAAACAGAAATTAAGGGGAAACTCAGCAAACTTGTATTTAAATCCAGCTGGGACCGTGGTTTGCTATTATGATTCATGGATCTACCTAAATTTGAAAGTACCCATGTAAAGCTGATTACATCCTAAATTTAACTATACTCCTCTCTAACTAATTACTATATTGCCTCCTATTTTCAACCTCTCATCGAGATATAAAACAGAGAGAAATAACAAAACCTAGGTAAATACCAATAAATGTTATTTCAATAAAGGGAAAACTGTTTACTGCTTGGAAAGACATTACAGCAGTATTACCTTCCTACTACCAACTCCCATGATGGGTCAACCCATGTGCAATGTTCTGTTTTGAGGCCGCTTCAGAAAGCAGCTGATCTACAACTGTTTAAGATGCATCCGTGCACATACATGTCCCACTACTGTTTGAAATTTAAGGAACACCCTGCCTTAAAACGGTTGAATAAAAATGCTTGTACTATGCCCAGCAGTATTCCCTCCCCTCATTCCACCTGCCCACCCCAAACTCAGCAACTGTATGAAGTGGTCTAGTTTTAACCATTAGACCACCAGAGAAGACCATCTGGAACAAACCCCAGTGGCAGTGTTTCAAGCTGCTTCATCATGATCAAGGAGATCAACCAACTACACAGTTTCATTTTCCTTCCATTATGAAAGAGACTTAGGCAGTACATGGCTTCCATGGACAGATTCAACAGGAACTTCAGAACATAATTATGGATAAACCCTTATTACCTTTGACTGAGAAAAGTCCTTCTGAGAGATAACAGGATTATTTAGGTTGGAAAAAAACATTAAGATCACTGAGTCCAGCTGTTAACCCAGCACTGCCAAGCCACCACTCAACCATGTCCCTAAGCAGCGCACCTACGTGTCTTTTAAACACCTCCAGGGATGGTGACTCCACCGCCTCCCTGGGCAGCCTGTTCCGAGGCTCGACCACCCTTTCCGGGAAGACATTTTCCCTCACAGCCCATCTGACCCTGCCCTGGCGCCACCTGAGGCCGTTTCCTCTCGCCCTGTCACTTGTTCCCTGGGAGCAGAGACCGACCCCCCCTGCTGCAGCCTCCTCTCAGGCAGCTGTAGGGAGCCACCAGGTGCCCCTGAGCCCCCCCTCTGCAGGCTGACCCCCCCAGCTCCCCCCGCCGCCCCCCCCCCAGCCCCTGCCCCAGCCCCTGCCCCAGCCCCTGCCCGGCTCTGGACACGCTCCAGCCCCTCCGTGTCTGTCCTGCAGTGAGGGGCCCAACACCAAACACAGGATCCGAGGTGCAGCCCCAGCAAGGCCAGATGCAGAGAATACACCTATAGGGTTTCTTCAGCAGACAAAGACTTCTGCGGGTGCCAAACCACCGTGCATTCAACAAAGCAGAAGGAAAAACTAATATTCCTGAACCTGTTCCTGAGCTTCAGTGCAGTACTACATGACTTGCAGAAAGTGCTGAGTGGGTTTCCCTATTTGTAAAACATGGTGAGTAGTTACCTGCTTTCTAAAATGTCCTATGGATTAATGAGCATTAGAAAAACTGATGAATGGATGAAACCTAGAGAATGATGGCACACAGCACAGACGCTAAGCACTGCCCAAAATAAAAAACCAAGCAAAGACAGAAGCATGGCAGACCCACCACCTCCCCTTACAACACCGCACTTACTTCAGTAACAGGCACCTCACTAGTAGGATACCACCACTGGAAGTCTTGGTTCCTTAGAAATACACGAACCCTCATCCTTCCCCCAAAACCTTTATCTTCTGGTGTCTACACTTGTGATTAAACAGACTTACCTTGAGCACGTTGCATGCCTGTGCAAGAAACAGCAGCTTCAAAGGCAGATAATTAGCAAATTCCTACAATGACAATACAACTGACAACAAACTCAAGCCAGAGTTAGAGGATGACAAGAACATCCTCACTACGCAGACCCCTAGGTCACAAGGCTAGAAACTCCCTTTGATCTTGGAAATGAAATCTAGGCACACTTTCACACAGGGCCAGATGACAGACAACCTGCAATGTGCACGTAACAGCACTCATTTCCATTCCACTTCATGGAAGTAAAAATAGGGCTAAAATTTCTTGCATCATTTCACACTTTTCTTTTTCCAAATAAATCCCCAAGTGGATGGTGATTAAAGAGTACACAAGGATGAGAGGATGTTGAACAGTCCCCAGCAAATCAATTTCCAGACGCTGTTTTTGTTATTTAGATTTAAGAAAAAAACCATACATATATATATACAGGATTATAAGCTTGAGCTCTTGAGAAACCAGAGACAAAGTGTAAAAGTCAGCAGCCTTGAGTAAACTACTAAAAAATATCCATTTATAGACAGGGACATTAAATATTTTCTATTTAAGCATTTTGCTTGTACAGTAAAAATGGCAACTGGATATAAATTTCACGGCCTTGAAAAAGCAGAAGCTTGTAGCCTACAAAAACAAAATTATAATGCAACTTTGGAATGGAAATTTAAACTCCAAAGGTAATTTTCCATTGACAGTGCTCACTGATGCATGAATTATACTCTCAGGGATGCGTAAATAGGATTTGTTTGATTGCTTTATCATTCCTCTATTATATCAAATCTTCTAAAGCAGTGGGAGACATCATAGGGCTGTTTGTAGATTCCTTGTCTGAAGACACAGTGGGGGCAAAATTATATCACTCCCGTTGAGGAACAGGGCCTGACCATGAAATCATAATTAATGCCATAACAATCTACTTATAAGTCTCTGAAGCAGCCAGGATGGGGATAAATTAGAAGCAAAGTATTGTTAGCATTTTATTTAGATTAAAATAAATATAAAAAAAATCTGACACGACAGGAAACATATTACAGACTAATAAAGGATTAGATGAAGCAATTACAACAAAGGAGTTTTTTTTCCAGTGATGCAAAAAGACACAAGCTTTGTTCATATCACTGCTTTGAAGCCACAGTTCCAAATTTTCTTGAGTTGCATGACACCTGTCAACAGTTGTGGTTTTCACGAGCGTCTAAAGTTCAGAAATCCAACCAGGTGAATTATCTTATCTGAAGCCCTAAAATTCCTAGCAGAGACTTTCCAGTTCAGCACCTTACAGACCCAGATATGATCTCCACATCACTGCTGAATCACAACAGGAAGTGCCCAATATGGGAATGAAGTGTTGGCAAAACAACCAGGAAGAGAAAACACTGCAGCTTTCTAGGTACTGTGGTACAATCAGAGACTAACACAGTGTCTGCCATAACCTTGGCAAGTCAGACAGGACCACTGAGAGGACTGCTATCACCTGGAAAAAACAAACTGGGTAACTGGCTTTACTGGAAAAGGTTTATTCAGTAATGATTGAAAAAAAACCAACCCAACCAACCCCAAAAACCAAGAACCCTGCACACAGTAGGATTCCTCCACTTACGCTGTGCAAAGCAACTGAGGGTGAAGAATCACTCTGAGCTTCACTGAAAGAACAGTCTGAAGGCTATGCTGGTGCCTTCCAACCATCAACTGAAGACAACTTTTGTCCCACCAAATCTTTATTATCCATGTTGGCATACAAACCAGCCCAAAGAACTTGTAGCCCTCAGCTCAAGTAAGAAAAGGAGGGAAAAAGTATCTGTAACCTAAACCCAAGGTAACACCATAAATGATCTTCATTTTAAAGCCAGGACTTGCAAATACAGTGGGCAGCTGAGCAATGGGCCAATACCTCAGTAATTAGGTGACCAATCTAGAAAGCATGATGTTGCTGCTGATCTTCAGACTCTGGGATGCTTTTGCTCAGTTCCCCAGTTATTGAGCTCCTCTGGTACCCAGGTCCTTGGGCTTGCCTGCCCAGCCGACGGGCAGAGTAGCGCCTCAGCAACAAGGCTTCCAAAATCACATGGTGGCACATGGTGCCTCCTTCTCTACTGGCAGAGGCCAGAGACGCATGATGGGCAAAGAGGATGGACACCTGATGTTTTATTAAGATGCTTTCTAAACTCCTGAATGCCAATATAGATGGCTCACAGCTCCTCAACAGTCATATGCACTCTCTTTGCACTCCAGCCAGAACAGATGAGGTTTGTCCAAAATGTTGTGCTACACAGAAATACTAGCTTTGAGACCATAAAGTGGTCCAACTGTCCGTGTACAAACCCAGCATTCTAGAGCTCTAACTCAGACACAAACACTTCTCTTCCAGTGCTGGTACAACTCAACTGATTTGCACCTGGTTCTCCATCAGTACAAGAAAAACACTTAGCTACCTCCATGAACGCTTCCGGGATCAGTTAGTTCATTTCTGTTCTTTACATGTGTAAAGTAACAGTATCTAGATACCACAGTATTTATCCTCAAATCATGCTGTGGTCTATGGAAGCTATCACCCTCACTTAACATACCAGGAATTGAAGGATACAAGCATGAGCAGAAAGAGTGGAAAGAGGAACACAAAGAGAGAAGGAGGTGGGAAGAAGAGAACTTGGTTCTACATTACAGCTACTCTGAAGCCAATTCTCCTGAAGCACCACAGTGAGCACCAGAAATTGCTGGGAACCAGGATTTCCTGAATTATAGAAAAGCCTGCATAAGTGGCAACAGAATTACCTCCTTCTAAGAGCTTGACCCACATCTTCTAAGATAATGACTACCCAGCGGTGGAGGAGGAGGGGAGCACCACTGGAGAAGACCTGCAGTATTAGACATCTCTTGAATGCTGTAAAGCTCCCCGACAAGTAATTGTTGAGAAAGGCTGGAGATGGGAGGAACTGGGAAATGTTCCTCTGTGCTACCAGGGAATCATAGCTCTTTCACTTCGCTGCAGTACCCACACACATACAAAACATGTAGATCACAGAAGGAGTTATCGTCCTCTTCATGGCATGTGAGGAAAGGCTATGTTAACTGTCAACCTACCATCTCATATATTCATAGTTAATTCTGGCAACCGATTTCAATTAGGGCAAGGAGAGGGAAGGGAGTTCTGTCCTTCACGTTACTAGACATGTATTAGGAATGACAGCCTATGATTGCTGCAGACAGCATCTAATTAACTGTCATTATAAAACACATGTCAAAGCCCGGGGCCTATGCTGGATCTGCTGTCTAATTTAGCTCCAGAATATTAAAAATCCCCTTGAAACAAGCTGGTGAATGAATTTTGTTGTCTTATTAAACATTCCCTACCCCGCATTACTAAAACCTCCTTCCTCTTTGGTACTCAGTATTTGGAGTAAATGATGGATTAAAACTGTTTCTTTTCTCCCTCTTTACTGCCGTCAGCCTTAAAGAGAAGGATTAGAAGACAAATATGACATGAAAGTGGAAGCTGTCTGTAGAACTGTGAGATGACTAATGAAACAATTATATCTAAACAACCACGACAACAATTACTTGTGGAGCTTTTTTTTTTTTTTTCTGTAGCATACTGCACAGTCAGACCTTAGATCTCTTTTTTTTTTTTAATTAATTAGAGCAAGCACAAATTAATCCATCTCTGTTTCTGCAAGCATTACATGCATGGGGAAGCACAGTGGAGGAGCTGGATGGAAACCTCTTCATTAAATTCCTGGTGACATCTACCTTTTCCTGCACAAAGTCATCCAACGTAAGACAACTGTCAGTATGGAGACAGGCATTAATTTACTGGGGTAAAAGGGAAGGGACACAGGCCAGTTTAAGAGTATTTTAATCTCTCCTTTAGCACAACTTGATACAAGCAGTTTAATGTGGATTGACATGCGAGCAACCTGCTATCCCTACCCAATATTGCAGAAAATGCCAAGAATGCAATGACCTTAGTGATGTAACACCGGATTATGTGACCCAATGGAGTGTCTGGTTTAAGAGCAGTCAGACTTCATTTGGAAGCTTTTTTTGCATAAAATATTTACAAGTGGCATTTCTTGAGTCAACTGGCAAGTGTATTTTGATGGTGGAGTCCACCTCAGTGTTAATAGCAAAACCTGCTTGGAGAAACACAGGAATTTCTGGAGCGTATGAGATACTACTCCCAGAAAAATTACATATTCTGGAATTGTAGTTTAACCACTAAATTTTTTAGAGAAACCACTCATTTTCCCTGAAGGCTGTACAGTGCCGACCTTCCTTTTCCAGTCACAGATTACAGCCACCAGAAGAAAACAATCATCAGACCTGATTATTCCCAGTAACAATACCCAAAAGGCTCGGAAATGACCTTCACTGTAATGGTAGTCCAATTTTGGAATGAGATGCTCCAAAACTCATAATCTATGAATATTTCTCAATTTAGCCTTCTTTCTCTTGCCCAGAGGTAAAAATTGACCAATGAGAACAGTGTCATTAAAGGACTTTATGATAATGCAACAAAGTGTGCAGAAAATAGCTACTACTATTAAAGTCTTATTGTTATAATCTAAAGGGTCTATGCGATCACTGCCTCAAATAACTAGATTTTCTCTAACTCAGCTTAATTGGCTATAACATGCATCACCCAGGACAAAATACGATAATGAACCCAATGAACTAGCTATTGTATCATTGCACCCTTCCCTCGAGGAAAAGCTGAGCTTTTGCCTAATGGAAATGCATGGAATCCATCCAAATGTGCTTTCTTTACAGAAATGTTCAGTAGTTTTCCCGATTCACAGGATGGTGTAATGTGCCTTAGGAGAGCAGTGCATTTCAGGTGGTTGCAGCCTGATTTCAGAAATGGAATGAAATTCAGACGCAGCCTCCAGGCAGAAAGGAAGATCCAATCTATGAAAAATACCAACTCAGGGGATATCAGAGAGTCCATTAATCATTAAAGCATGCAGTTCCCTTGCTCCACATCTCTGCTTGGTGTTTGTAAATATAGTACCTTGATATAGTAAAGCTTGATATAAAAAGCAGCTATAGTGCCCCAAGGGCTGAGACTGAAGAGTCTGATTTCTGAGCTCCAACCCTACCTGCAATCCTTCACGTTTATCACTCGCTCCAAAATGTATTATGACAGACACTACTCTTTTGCATCTTGCCTTGCAAAAGAGCCTTGCAAGCTCCTGGTTCTCAAGGCAGAAGCACAGGGATATTTTACAGCTTCCAGAGCTGTGATGTAAATTTACCTCCATTTCCTTCAGCTTGCTGAAAAGGCCACATAAAGGATGGTTTTGTCATTATGGAACACATATAAGATGTCACCAACCTGGGTACAAGTATTCAGTCTATGCAGATACTGGTAGGCAAGATATTAAAGTAGAGGTTTATATGTAAAATACGGCCAAGAATAGAGCAAATAAAGGTGCTAGAAGTGCTTCATATTTAGCGTGCCTAAGGAATTAATGCAAGGTCCTGCACCTCAGTCAGGGCAACCCCCAGTATCAATACAGGCTGGGCAGAGAATGGATTGAGAGCAGCCCTGAGGAGAAGGACTTGGGGGTGCTGGTGGACGAGAAGCTCAGCGTGGCCCGGCAAGGTGCGCTCGCAGCCCAGCAAGCCAACCGAGCCCCGGGCTGCACCAAGAGCAGCGTGGCCAGCAGGGCCAGGGAGGGGATTCTGCCCCTCTGCTCCGCTCTGGTGAGACCCCCCTGCAGCGCTGCCTCTGCTCTGGGGTCCTCAGCACAAGGAGGGCACGGGCCTGTTGGAGCGAGTCCAGAGGAGCCCACGGAGATGATCGGGGGCTGGAGCACCTCTGCTAGGAAGCCGGGCTGAGGGAGTTGGGGCTGTTCAACCTGGAAAAGAGAAGGCTCCAGGGAGACCTCAGAGCACCTGCCAGTACCTAAAGGGACCTAAAAGAAACCTGTAAAGGGACTTTTTGCAAGGGCCTGTAGTAATAGGACAAGGAGGAATGGTTTTAAGCTGAAAGAGGGCAGAATTAGAGTACATAATAGAAAGAAATTCTTTCCATGAGGGTGGTGAGGCACCGGCACAGGCTGCCCAGAGCAGCTGTGGCTGCCCCATCCCTGGCAGTGCTCAAGGCCAGGCTGGACGGGGCTTGGAGCAACCTGGGCTGGTGGAAGGTATCCCTGCCCAAGGTCCCTTCCAACCCAAACTATTCTGTGACTCTACGTTTCTACATTGATTAGCCTCTTTAAAAGCTGTGTTCTTTCCATGCTAAACTGCTTGTTTACGCCATATCAGTGGAAGGAAGAAAGGAAAGAAATGCTTAGAGAAAGCATGGAAATTAAAAAGGCATTTACAAAAATATTCCTGGAAGAAGGTTTTAGGCTCTGCAAATATAAGCAGGAGGTTTAGCCCCAAGACAGGTAAGGAATTTACAGTCTCCTTGGGATTTTTTAATTTCTGGGAACTAGCAGATAATACGGGTTTTTATCTGCCTTTTTAGTTTCTGTTCACTGAAAGGAAACATATCTCTGTGCTTCTGCTTCACAAAGCCTGACTCATGTTGCCTCACTCATATAGTTATATGTGACTCATATCTTTTACTTCGTTCCATCAATATATTTAAATTTATTTTCTGTCTTGTCTGCTGTTATCAAATTAGCAAGAAAATCTCCTAGTCTAAAACATTTCCACTCATTTACAAAGTACAAACCATCAGAGCTGAACTCTCCTCAGTGCAAACCAAAGACTCCACACAAAAGCCACGGACCCACCAAAGTGGACTGGGTTTTTGCAATGGAAAGGAGGAAGGAGGACTTTTTTCAGTGGAAGGAGGACTTAAAACTGTAAAATTTGGTTCTTCCCCCAACTTTTACTCATGTGTAGTGCCACTAGTAGCTGTGATTTTTATCCTGACTCAGAAAAGAAAGAAAATTTCAGCCCTCCTGAGCTTTGTGAAGTGCCAAGAGTAGGCGGCATGTCTATGTTAGCAATTCAGTCAACTGGCATAAAGGCTTGCGAGGGCTCTGAGAAGTTCTGTGCCTGGTTACTACTTGCTCTGGAACTGTTTGCAGTCACTGCCTCGTGAGGGTAACATTAGTAAGTTGTCACCAAAGAAGTCTTTATCATCTTTACCTAATTTTTCCTTTATGCTGAAATAGTGAAATAGTCTCATTTCCTTTTCTTGTGTGGACAACAGAAGTGCAAAGAGACTGAGTGGGTGACAACCTGTGTGAGAAAATGTATCGCTGTAAAGCAGAATCCTCTAATGAATCAAGTTGGTCTTGGAGAACTGTGTTCACATCTCTTGAGATGTTCCTTGTGCGGGAAGCCATGGTCCTGCTTTACAATCAGAAATTATTCCCAAATCAGTGATGCCCAGAGCCATTAACAGGCATTTCCAGCAGTCCTCATTAATGTTACTATTGATTATTCCACTTCTTTATTTTTTCTCCTGTGATTCTTCAATTTCCATATTTTCCCCCCCTGTGATTTTTCACTTACAATATCTGACTTGTGCCCTTCATTCTGTATAGAGGAGTAAATCACTCAATTCTGCAAAATGCTTATTTCCCCGCAGATTAATGATGGTGATTATTAACAGAAAAGATGCACTTTAACAAGCTTGGAAAAAAATGTATCACTGTTCAGCAAAGCATTTAAGCACATGGCACGGAAACACTTTGCAATTCTTACTGGTTTTACTGTTCTATTCCCAAGATATCTCAGTCACAGGCCAGCATTCAAATGAAAGATTAAACATGCTACAATTGGATGGACATAACCGTGAGCGAAGTTCTGCAGTCGCATTTAAAAAAAATATTTTTCTGTTGATTTTGTGGCATAGCTAAAATTACTAACTACAATTAGTGAATACTGAAGAAGAACAGATATGGCTCTGTGTAATCTGCAGTAAGACCTCAGGAGTGTTTGTATTATATGCCCAGTTTCATTTCAGTGATTACGAAGACATCGAAGAGCCTTGTAGGCTCACCATGCTCATTAATATTCTGCTCCTCTACTGATAAGGTTCTCATTCAATGGCACATTTTGTCTCGAAAAATGCGAAGAAACATTCCTAACCCTTCTTGGGATGAGGACAAATCCTCTCTATCTTGCCACGTAATCCTGGCCATGTTTATATTGTGCTTTAGAAGAATTATTTCTTCCATCTGCTCCTACTGCATTAGTCTATTGAGTTGCTTCTTTCTTACCGCTTTCCTGAGGTTCTCAACTTAAATACATTAATATACTGTGGTTCAGTGATCCCCCAAAACTATAAACACATTTTGCAGTATTGATCAGCAGCTCACTGCTCATATGAGAAACAACCTGCAAAAGTTAATGCTATAAAGATGGAGCAGTAAATTTGCCAGACATATACAGATGATACATATGGGTGTGGGTGTATGTACATACACAAACTCTACCCATGTTGTACAGCATCTAGTAATCTAGTCACAGAAACTATTAGATACTTGGTTATTAGCTTCCTTATTGAACATGATTAAAGATATTTATGTTACCACTTTCTTTTCAATTTCAGGGACTAAATATAAATTCACAGATCAAAATTAGAGCTAATGGGCATAGCGTTAAAAACCAAATACGTCCCTGGCTGTATAATATGTTTATAGTACTCCACATTTTTGAAAGTAATTAAGGGCTTGGTAAAAGGTCAGAAGTTCCACCGGGTTACATTTTTCTAGCATAAGTAAGTAGTTTCCTTCCAAAGCCTCACAAAAAAGAAGACAAATGTACTTTTATTTGTCAGGTGGAAAAAGGTCTTGGTGGGTGATAAATAGCAGACCCATCCAATTTTGTAATCCAGTAAGTAAGAAAAAATATCCAACTTTGTGCTGAGGTACAAATCAAACCAGTTTCTCCTTTCTTTGTCTGATCATCAATTAAAAATAAAATATATTATGTGAAGTTTTAGTTAGTCTAAATTGAATTTCATTCACATTAAAGAATGCAACCTATCATTTGACAAAAATGGAGCGACTATTCTTTCAGAAAGCACACAAAATCAGTAATTTAATTTAACTAGAAAGTGTGCGGCTTTTATGAAAAGAATTACACTGTTGATTGTGTTAAGCAAATAATAATTAACGCAAGTACATACAGCCCTAATTACCAAGGAATTTAATTAAACAAATATGCCAACATAACAAGATGCATAAGAAAGTAACCATACTATGTCTTGCCAAAGTTTTTATACGGTGGTTATAAAGCAGTTTTGAACAACCGGGTACACAAGAGTGGCAAACCAGGCTCTACACAGCCCCACTGAAATGCACAGACCCCCGTAAAAGCCAAAGCATTCAGAAATGATTGCACCGTCACCAGAATCCCCTGCATTGCTCCCTCACCGGAATCCCCTGCATTGCTCCCTCACCATGCCTAGTTTATGACCTGGAAGAGACGATCGTGAAAACTTTTTAACAGTGCTGGCTTTCAGGATTACAAAGGAGAATTCCTATTTACCTAGATTAACAAAATACAAACGTCAAATTTATGACTATTTATCTTGTTCTAACAGCCTCGAAAATGTAAGGTGATATCAAGACATGGAGAAGTGTTGAGGTTGGGAGGATCATCCAGTTCAACCCCTGCCCAAGCAGGGACAGCCAGAGCAGGTTGCCCAAGACCATTTCCAGTTGTGTGTTGGATATCTTTGAGGATGGAAACTCCATAACCTCTCTGGGCAACCCGCTCCACTGTTTGGCACCCTCACAGTAAAAAAGTGTTTCCTTATGTTGAAATGGAATGTCCTGTGCTTGCATCACCCATGCTTTCAGGCCTGCAGAAACAAAGTCTACAGTACCATGCTCAGAGCAACTTGGATTTTCCCAGCATTTTCCCTCTGACAGTCAAGTAAGCCTGAAAAGTTTCCATGAAAAAGGGTTCTTCTTCCAACACAGTGGGGCTGACATGGTGCTCTTCTCACTATTAGTGCTTTACTAAAAAGTCTCTCTAACCACCTCAGAATCTTTCAACAACTCACCCACAAAGACAGACCATCATGATCAACTGGAAGTGGTTTATTCCACAAGAAATAAGAGAATCTTTTTTTAAAACCTACCTCTAATTCTGCTAGATGATTTACCCACAAATCCCTGATAACAGTTTTGCCAATGACTCAGTCAGTATCCTTTATACCAAGGTTTGCAAGCACCTATAATTGCTCTCCTACTCGCCACGACCAGGGTTTTCAGAAATAGCCAGCACTGCATTTGCAAAGAGCAAGATGATAGCTCAAATTTGATCAGCACACTGTGAAACAAAGTTCCTGTGCCTGTGTAATAAACTTCAGTGAATTTAGCATCACTAGTAGGTCACCAAGAAGGAAGGGCTGAAGGAAGATGCCTTTCACTCCAAACGTTCACTGATATTTGGATGGACGTCTTGGCCATCAAAACAGGCACAGCTCCTTCATAAAGAAAAAATCCTTGGGTAGTAAAATCCCATTTTCTTCAACTACTTTCATCCCCAATTTTTTAGTACACAGTACACAGCTACAGGGTTGTAATTTTATCCTAAGTAATTTCTACAACCTACATCATAGGAAAGAGGATTTTTGCCTCTGTCTCTGCTTAAGTGTTTCCAGCCACAGTACAGACATTTTTAATCAGTAAAGACAGGAAACTGAGGGGGAAAAGAATATGAGGAAACTATATGTTTTGCAGAGCTCTTTATGACCTAGGAAGTAGGGAAGAGTCATGGGCATCTTTGAAATAAATATGCAATACCCAGACTGCATCAGTTAATATCTTTTATGAGTCTGTTTCAAAAGCCACAGCAAAAGTGTTATTATACAGCCTAATTAAATCAATTCATCTGTGTAACTTTGCAATGGTTGGACTTTTTCCAGAAGGGCTCCTTGGAGCATCTTTTGTTCATTCTCTATCTCTTCCTAAATTTCTGAGGTAAACAACAACAACAACAAAAATGCTAATTCCTTTCCTGACACTCTACAGTCAGTGAGGGTTGAAGGCCCAAAGGATTTTTTCTTAATGTTAAACTCTCTCCTTATCAATCCCACTCTCAGCCTAAAGCTGAATGCTGAATTCTGCACTTTATTATTTCTTTATTTATTGTTTGTATTACCGCAGTGTCTGGAGGCTTTGAAGTGCACGATTTAGTGGTGGGGTTTGCTTTCTGGGGTTTTTTTGTTGGTTTTTTTTTCTTTCCTGATGATAAACCGAAAGATCAGGCTTCCTATTGGCATAAAATACATTGAACAAGGATCCTAGAAACTCGGCATGTAATTTGGTATCGCAGGCACCGGGCTTTTCTCAAGGTGCAAGCGGTATTTTACCACAACAGGATGTTTTCTAATACCATGTGTCACAATGTAAGCACTTGCTTATCGAGGATATCATCATCTGCAGCAAGAAAGCTGCTGCCACTTACTTTTAAAGTTGTTTTTTGTGTTTTGATTGCCACGTGTATCGTGTCAGCATCTACTTTTGTGATTAAAAGTATCGGAGAATCTGTAGGCAATTTAATGAAATGTAAAAAGCTGCAGACATTAAGGGCTACTGTACATGACTATAAGCATGCTGAGTTACAACACACCAGAAAACTGAATCAAGAGAAAGCCAAAGACTCTGGAAATTGAAGTTTTAGTTGTGTGTCACATCTAGAGAATCTAGGCTGGGTTAAGGCTGGGTCTTAACATACTTCATCACCAGGAAACAATACTGGTCTGAAAGAATTTGGTCTTTGGGTGTTCAAATCCAGAAATGTTACCGAGAGGCAAACCGAGGTACAAATTCACAGGACCAAGTACTGCTTGGTCATTGGGAATGTATATTCAGAGCCATGCAAACTTATTTGCCCATGGCAACAAGGTCAGCTGCCACGCACTTATCAATGGGTACCAGCAGATGAGCTGATACGCTCCAAGTTCATACCTGCCTATGCTAAGAAGCCCACGCTGAGTCAGCTAGGGGAGAAGAGAAACAGCAGTATTTCATAGACTTACAGAATGGTTTAGGTTGGAAGGGACCTTTAAAGGCCATCTAGCCCAACCTCCTGCAACAAGCTGGGCCATCTTCAACTACATCAGGTTGCTCGCAGCCCTGTCCAACCTGACCTTGAATGTTTCCAGGGATGGGGCATCTACCACCTGTCTGGGAAACCTGTGCCAGTGTCTCACCACCCTCACTATAAAGAATTTCTTCCTTATATCTAGTCTGAATCTATCCTCTTTTAGTTTAAAGCCATTCTCCCTTGTCCTATCGCTACAGGCCCTACTAAAAAGTCTGTCCTCATCTTTCTTATAAGCCCCTCTGAAGCACTGGAAGATGGCTCTAAGGCCTACCCAGAGCCTTCTCTTCTCCAGGCTGAACAATCCCAGCTCCCTCAGCTCGTCTTCCTAGGAGAGGTGCTCCAGCCCCCGATCATCTCCGTGGGCTCCTCTGGATCTGTTTCAACTGGTTGATGTCTTTTGCTGGATTAAAGTTGGGAAAATAAAATTGCAATGGAAAAAACTCCCAAACAAATCAGCAAAAGACTCCAATGCAGATCTCCAAGGTCCCATCTCATAACAAGACCATTCTTTCTGTGTCATGCTCTTGTATACTTTACAACTAGTCTCATTCACTGAACATTGGTATCTCAAAACACACACACTCATATTATTGTTCTCTTTTCATCCTTAATTCATTTCACTGTGAAGTATTCTGAGAATTTGATAGTGATATATATTTCAGAATAAAGAAAAAAGGCGGGGTGGGCTATGACGGAGTGTTAACCATGAAGGAAAGCTTAAAGATAGTTGGTCTGGGGGAAGGAAGAAAGTCTTGCAAATAAACCTCCTGTAGAAATGAGATAATAAAAAACAGAGAAAGATTTGGTTTTATAGGATGTATGCAGAGCTTCTCAACAGCAGAAACAGGTTGGACAATATAAACGCAGGTGCAGCTATTTAATCAATACTGTCTTATAGGGAAACTTCTCCAATTAAACTAAACAGCAGCAGAAATATAATATAGAACTCCTTTATCCTTTTTCAGCTGCACCAGTTATGACATCAGAAAGTCCAAGCAGGCTATTTAGCATTAGACCAAGATTCAACCTCTATCCAATGTGATGGAAATACAACCTTTGTAAGATGTATTATTTCCCCCACCTTAATCCTATCCTGTAGAGTTTAAAAGGCTAAGCAGAACTGAAGATCATTACACCTAACAAGATTTATTCAGAAATACATACTGAATCAATATTCAAAATAAAAGAGTCTAGCTTGGGCACAGGTTCAGATGGATACTAATTTCAATGTTGTTGACTGTGTTGAAACATTGTGATGCGTATGCCCAACCTCGGAGAGCAATTTGCGCATTTTGGGCACTACACACAGTAATGGCAACTGGTGTGCAGAGAGGGGTGTCTCTATCGAGTTCTTGGCCTGGAGTTGTGCTCTCCAGTTTCTGACTGGAGACTGCAGCTTGCACAGATCCATCCCCTCCATGCCAGCCTTCGTTTTGCTAACAGAAGCCAGTCAACCTTTTTTTTCCCACTCTGGTCCTGAAGAAGTGGTTTCTGCTCCTGTTAACAGCTTCTCCTTCATACCTTTTTTGAAGATGGGTGATCAGAATCAGTCACAGTTATCACAGGGAAGGTTTCAAATGCGTCCAGTGTAATAGTTTTAACACTTCTCATTAATACTTCATTATTTTCCTAAAGAAAATGTTTCCTAGATCACATTAGCCTTTTTCACAGCTGGACCATCCTGGCAGCTCGTGTCTAACACATGCCATGTCTTTCCCCTCCTGGTTTCCACCTGGTGAGGCTGCATCCACATCTTCCATAACACTCTCTTCTTCTTGCTTCTCCTCCCTTCAAAGCCACCACAAGAATTTTTGAGCTGCTTAAGCAGAGCAATAAAGTGTTATTATGTTCAAAAACTTCCAGCAGAATCAAATCTTTTCTTGGAAACAATTTAATTCTGAAGCCAGGATCCACTACCTTTCCTGCAAAAGCACAACATATTGGAAGAAAAGACCAACCTCAGCTGCGCTAAACCAGGATGTTAATGCTTGCTTACCCTCTTGCTCACACTGGGAGAAATGCCTGAGAGGCGACTTAACAGAGGTACGTTCAAGAAAATGCACAAAAGATTTCGGGGAATGCACTTAGCATTTTGTTTTACCTATTGTCAGTAAACAGATGATCACAGAATAGGATAAATGGCTTTTGCAATAGACATGATCAGACAAAATCCAGCTCTACCAGTGTGAAAGGTTTTGCACAATAGATTAGTAAAAACCTTAATGCATTATAAACACACAGCAACACAGTTTGCTGTTCAGCTTGCACAACAATTTGTAATGGACGCATGGAGAGAAACATTATCAAGTAAATGCAATAGTGGCATGATGGATAAAATACAGATACTTTAAATTTTGTAGTATTTCACTATTATACAGTCTCACTAAACAAGATCTGGCTAGGGATTCATAAGGACAATGGAAATTTGCCGGAACTTTTGCTTAACAAGCACGGTGACATCTAAAAATCCATGCTAATGCATGCCATTACCCTACTACTTATTTTCAGTGACCCAGGCCCTTACCCAGGTGGGCCAGAGAGCCCATCTGCAATCTCTCCTGCATCTCCTCTTCATTTCAAGGAAATTATCACCCAGTGCCTTCGCAAGGTGCGATGGAGTGCAGTACCAGACTGCAGAGTCATTATCCATGATCATAAAGTGTATTATATAGCACCAGAAGGCAGCTCCATTTTATGTCCTCCTTAGAAAGCAGTAAACCACCCTGCAACGGTGACCCATTTTTAACAAGCAATCCTGAAACAAAGATACATTTTTATAAGACGTGGTCCCAAGCTGAGTGCTTTGCTAAGAAAGAAGAGGCAGGCTGAAGAGAAGTGGCCACTCCCAAAGCCACATGGCGTCTTGGAAGTGCCAGCACTGTGTCAACCCTCCTGTTCCAGTACCCTGTCCACCCCATGGTTTGAAGTCAACAAACAGCATTTCAACTCCATTCTACCTACCAGTATAAGGGAGAGAGGGAAGAAAGAAGTCATTGTAAAATCAGGTAACAACCATGGCTATCCCAAGGTGTAACGGGAAAATCATGCCAGAATGATGTGGCCAACACTTGGCCATTGCATCCAACCTCTGTACTGGACTCATTTATTAGCAAAAAAAGCATTTTCCTGCCCACTGTCCCTATACAGGCAGTCAAGAAAAAGGCAACTCAGATATCCATGGCATACTCTGCCCATGCCGGGCACCCGCTCCTTCTGCATGGGGTGATGGAAGAGTTAGCAACCAAGACTGAAAGATCATAGACCCTGGTGTTAAGAGAGCTGGCTGACATCGTTCTGAAGCCACTCTCCATAATCTTTGAGAAGTTGCAGAGACTGGGGACCATCCCAGAAGACTGGAAGAAGGCTAGCTAATGTCACCTCTATCTACAAGAAAGGCTTAAAGGAGGATCCAGGAAATTACAGGCACATCAGTCTTAATGCAGTCCCTGGGAGAGTTACGGAATAAAACCTCCTGGGGGCTGTCACAAGTCACATCAAGCATGTAATTGGGAAAAGCCAGCATGGATTCACCAAAAGCAAATCATGCTTAACAAACCTGATTGCCTTCTACGCCAAAGTAATCTGCTTGGCTGATGTGAGGCGAGTGGTGGACAATGTCTACCTAGATTTCTCCAAGGCTTTTGATACCATTTCCCACAGCATCCTTCCAGACAAACCAACGTATTACTGTCTAGACAAGCGGTCTGTCCGGTGGGTGGGGAACTGGCTGACAGGCTGCACCCAGAGGGTGGTGGTAAATAGCTCCTTTTCAAACTGGCAACCTCTCATAAGTGGGGTCTCCCTGGGATCGATATTGGGCCCAATGCTCTTTAGTATCTTCGTAAGTGATCTGGATGATGGGATCTGGAGTACCTTCATGAAGTTTGCTGATGATACCAAACTGAGTGGGGAAGTGGACACTCTGGAAGGAAGAGCCACCCTGCAGGAAGCCCTGGATAGGCTGGAAGAGTGGCCTTAACAAGAACCTTATCGAGTTCAACAGGAAAGGACGTGACGTCTTGCAACTGGGAGAACATAATCCAGGAGTGCAGGACAGGCTGGGATCTACCCAGCTGGGGAGCAGCCCTGTGGGGAGGGACCTGGGGGTGCTCTGGACAACGAGCTCAGTACGAGCGAACAGTGTGCTGCTGCGGCAAAGCAAGCCAACAGGAGGCTGGGTTGCATCAGCAACAAGGGCATCACCACCAGAGGTGAAGAAGTTGTTATCCCACTCTACTCAGCGCTGGTCATGCCAAACCTGGAATACTGGTTTTGGGCCCCGCTATACAAAAAGGATGGGGACAGGCTGGAGAGGGTCCACAGGACGGCCACAAAGACGAGCAAAGGACTGGGAAGCCTGCCCTACGAGGAAAGGCTGAGAGAACTGGGCTCGTTCAGCCTTGAGAAAAGGCGGCTTAGGGGAGACCTTATCACCGTGTGCCAGTATTTAAGGGGTGGCTGCCAAGAAGATGGAGACGCTCTTTTTACAAGGAGTCACGTGGAAAAGACAAGGGGTAACGGGTACAAGTTACTGCTGGGGAGATTCCGATGGGACACAGAGGAAAATTTTTCACAAGAGAACAATCAGCCACTGGAATAATCTCCCCAGGGAAGTGGCGGATTCCCCAATATTGGACACATCTAAGATATGGCTGGACAGGGTGCTGGGCCATCTTGTCTAGACCGCACTTCTCCCAAGAAAGGTTCGACCAGATGATCCTTGAGGTCCCTTCCAGCCTGGTCTTCTAGGATTCTATGGTCTTCTATGATTCTATGATCTGCTTTGCAATGCAAAGAATCAGGACATTCCTTACAGTACGACTAATGAGGATGACAAATGACATCCAGGCAGGAGATCAGAGGCGGGAAACTGCAGCCTATTTAAGGCCCCTTGTTTGCTTGGGTCTTTCACCCTCACTGATACTTAGCTAATTGGAGTTGCATATTTCCAGCATATGTTTTCAACTGTAATTTGGTGCAGCTGTTTCACACTGTAACTACAATCTGAAATGATTTAATTATAACATGCAGGCATCAGGAACAGCAATAAAATTACAAATAACGACCATACAAATGCTAATAAATGCCACTTTGTTGGGATGGAGAGAAGCAAGAAAATACTTCACGGGAGCAATTAAAGGAGTTTTTGTAAGCAGGAAAATGAACTGGCCTTCAAAACATTTTGAAGGTTTCATTTGCAGATGAAGCAAAGGTCTGTTGAACAATTGGTGGGGGAAGAAAAAACATACAGCAAAGTTGCAAGAAGACTTTCACGTGTGGGCAAGAATGCAAACAAATGGACATAAAAAAATGTCGCTGCACAGCACTATCAGGCTCAGCACATCTTTAACAGCTTCAGACACAGAAAAGCCCCTTTGAAAAGCAAGGAGCTGAAGGAACTTAATATTTCCTACAAGCACCAAGAGCAGATTTTGCCAATGACTGCAAAGCCCTTTGGTCATCTGAAGCATGACTCTGTTCTCGTTCAGGTCCAGTGTCCGTCCTGCCATTCCCCTTCAGTTACTCCCACAGAAATATCAGCAGCACCTCAGAGCAGAGCAGTCCCTATCCCATGTAAGTCCGATACATTACGTTACTCTGATTTCCCATGAGATTTCTATAGCCCCAACAGAAATAAAACCTGAAGTGTGACAGATGCTGTGGCACTTTTACAGAGAAGCAACAATAAGCCATACCTTGCACAAAATCCAAGATAACTTGCTATTTCAAGGCAATGCAACAGTCTCCAGCACCTGCCCTAGATGGTCTGGATGACAGTGTGAACAGGGAGAAGATGCCACCTGTAAGAAATGCCATTCTAGCCTATATACGTACTTTTCAGACATTATCTGGTTTTGGACATTTATTTCCAAAGCACTTACAAAACCTTCAGTGAGAAAGCAATGTATAAAATGTATTAGGGCATTCATAATAGGACACAGTATACAAAGGATCGGGCTGGCATTTAATCACAATATGCTCTGCATCTTGAAAAGCCAATGCTAAGGATCTGTTAGCTTTTCTGAGAGCACCACTACTCCTTTGCCTCCATGGAGAAAAGGAAAGTCTCCCTGGGTAAATGTGACAAAGTATGTGTGCAGAGGGGAGAAGTTCACTCTCGGTGAATGCATCCCTAAATCTCAGATTTTGTTATTGCCATATGCAACTCCAGTAAAAACCTTTGTTGTGTATAATTTGCAAAATGTTATAATGCAAACTTACAGCTGCGATCACATGGCTTCCTCGAGCTGGAAAGTTAAACGTGACAAGCGAACAACATTTGCACAAACTTCTTTACACATCAAAGGAGAATCACTGGAGACAAGCTTAAAACGGCTTCATCTACGTCCTCACTAATGCAAAAAGCATAACAAAGCTGCAGTTCAGTATGTCCACTAAATTAAGAGGGAAATGGCAGGATCTTGAGGTGGCCTTTGAAACCTGATTTGCATCAAATAGCCACTCCAAAGGGAGGTAAATGCTGAAAAGCTGTAATAAAGACAAAGTGTCTACACTGGCATTACGCTGTTTTGAAGTGAATCCCCTATTGTGCTCCTTCCCTGCATGGGTCCTGCTCGCAGACCTCTTTGGGTGTGCACAAACAAGACTCCGTTCATAGAAAACAACCTGTAAGATTTGCGCCAAGCAGACTCAGGCAGCTAATGAGAACGTCTGGAACTAAATCACTGCTTGGTCTTTTAGACATCCACAAAGCAAAACCATGTGGTAGGAAAGTTTAACATGTAAGACCAAATTAAATAGTCCTTAAATAGTCCAGGTTAAATAGAACAAAGCTCTCAGACCATGTGCAGTATAGCAGCAGGTGCCTTAGCACCAGATTGTTACCTGAAGTAAGATTTACCTCCAGATTCAGACACTTCAATATAGGTGTCTACATATGAGCTGGAAGTTCTGCTCAGTTGCCAAGACCCAGGCAACTAGTGCTGTTTGTGATGCCCTCAGGTATCTTTACTTTGGCCTCCAGATCCCACTTCAGACTGATACGGGTCTTCTATAGGTCCCTGTGTCATGTCGCTGGTCCATGGGGATGTACATCTGCCAGGACTAGGACATCAAACTGAAATACGGTGTTTCCCAGAGGAGGGAGCATGCCATATGTAATTAAGTTCTGATTCACCTTTCAACTTACTGAGAAAACTTGCATCATTTCATTGGGTCTTTACCATGCACGTTCTCAAAACCATATACAGATAAATGTGGTAGGTTGACCCTGGCTGGACACCAGGTGCCCACCAAAGCCGCTCTATCACTCCCCTCCTCAACCAGATACGGGAGAGAAAATATAATTAAAAGCTCGTTGGTTGAGATAAGGACAGGGAGATCACTGACCAATTACCACCATGGGCAAAATAGACTTGGCTTGGGGAAATCAGTTTAATTACCAATCAAATCAGAGAAGGATACTGAGAAATAAAGCCAAAATTTAAAAAGAGCTTTCCCCCACCCCTCCCTTCTCACTCCTGTATTCTCCACCTCCTCCTCCCAAGTGGCGCAGGGGGATGGGGAATGGGGTTGTGATCAGTGCATCACACATTGTCCCTGCTGCTCCTTCCCCCTCGCACTCCTCCCCTGCTCCAGCCTGGGGTCCCTCCCACGGGAGACAGTCCTCCATGAACTTCTCCAGTGTGAGTCCCCCTCCGTGGGGTGCA
This sequence comes from Falco biarmicus, assembly GCF_023638135.1. Taxonomy (NCBI): domain Eukaryota; kingdom Metazoa; phylum Chordata; class Aves; order Falconiformes; family Falconidae; genus Falco; species Falco biarmicus. The sequence goes on along the minus strand of NC_079292.1, from coordinate 30,701,336 downwards.
GCCCCTCGGGCCCAGACGGCTCCAGGGGGGTCCCCATGGGGGCACAGGCCCTGCCTGGAGCTGCCCCAACACCACTGCCCGCGGGTCACAGCCCCCTGTGGGCACCCCCTGCCTGGCCTGCGGGGGGGTGGGGGATCTGCTCCCCCGGGGGCTCCATGGGCTGGGGGCATGGCCTGCCCCCCGGGGGCTCTCCTGCCCCTCCTGCACTGCCCTGGGGGCTGCAGGGCTGTTGCTCTCACATATCCCACTTCTCTCTTCACTGCCATTGCCGTCGCACAGCAACTTTTTCTCCTTCTTAAAGATGCTATCCCCAAGGCGCTCCCACCATCACTGCGGGCTCGGCCTTGGCCAGCAGCGGGTCCGTCCTGGTGCCACCTGGTACTGGCTCCATCGGACACAGGGGAAGCTTCCAGCAGCTTCTCACAGCAGCCCTCCCTGCAGCCCACCCCCTGCTACCAAAACTTTGCCGTGCAAACCCAATGCATGAGACAAAACTATAGCATGCCTGTGCCTCTAGGATCAACGGCTCCAGGCAGAGCAACACAGAAGAAACCCCTTAAAGGCACCAAGTGTGTAAAAACTAGTTTGTGAATCAGGGAAAGAAAACGATTTCCCAATGAGCAGCATTAATCAGCTTTACAGCTGTAAAGAAACATTCAGGTGCTTGGAAGTAAGTTTGCCTGGAGCGATCCAAACTAGCTTCCAAAACAAGTAGGGGAGAAGAGACACCTCTTCAGGTCTCCGTAACTGCAAATTGTCACCATCACCAACTCAAGGATTTTTCAAGTCTCTAACGTACAATAGTTATATCAATGGCAACGTAAATAAAAAACACTACAACCTAGACTGATGACTGGAAATGATGGTTGACCTGTTTTATCATCTTAAAACCAGCAGCGCTCCCCCACTGCGAGGAAGCCAGGGTCAGTCCTGCTTGGCTGCAGTCCATCTCCAAGGACAAAACTGAAGTTTTTTTCATAAATGCACATCCCTTCACATAAATTCAAAGACTGAGGCCCTTAGCGACCACTACAACCATCTATCATGACCTCCTGTGTACTCAAGCCACCATATTTTCCCAGGAGCTGAATTAGGCTTACCTTTTTGAAAGATAGCTGTAACTAATCTCCATTACCTGATGGCTTTTATCCTCCCCATGGCTCACCCACTACAGGGTAACGTGATTATGCACAGCTAAGACTCCAGGTTTCGTGGTCTCTGTGAAAGTTACCTGCTCCTCTGGCTTAACAGCAAAAATTATAATCCTTTTTTCAGAGTTTAATATAGGTGAAAAGATTACCTTTGGACTGGCTCCATCTCACAAATGGCTTAAATCCCAAACAAGCTTCAGTCCTGCTTTGTCTGGGTCAAATCATGCTCTACCACCTTGCACAACTTTTATCCCTCTGCTCCACTCTCTGTGCATCGACTACATCAATAGAAGTAAGGAGAAGCTAATTCAAATGGGCATCAGTCATCCTGAATTTAGGAGTGATTCAATTCGGATAATGCCCTTGGCTACCACTGGTGTAACATTACATGTCTAATACATTTAAACTGATTACCTCCATCAAGGTTATCACCTGCAAGACTGCCAGAGACACCAGAAAATAAACACATAGAAGCATATTTTTCTCAGAGCATTACTTAAATCCTACCAGGACCAGAAGGGATCCCCCAAGGTTGCTAAATCTACTCCTGACTATTTAAAATATAACCAAATTCTGTATTTCAATTAGATACTCATCGAGATAGATCTGGTAGATCTACAGGTATTCAGTATATCACTAGGGAAATAATTTTCTGAGCAGTTTCTACATCTCAAGTCTCTCACACCTTCAAATCTCCTCCAGTCTCTGAGGAAGGAATTTCAGAGAAACTTTTCTTTCTTAGCACAAAAGCTGATGTTGCCTTTTTCTTCAGTTCTAAAATGGACAAATGCAAATTGGTCTGGGCAACAGTACTGCATAACAAGTGACACTGACAGAGGAGAAGGACCTTGAAACTCATGCCTTATGGTTAACAGCAAATAAAGACGATCTACGAGGGAACTAGGAGAAACTTTTAGAATCTTGAGATTAGTCGCCATAATACTAAAAAATATTGACCCAATATTTCTTTGTATGGCTCATCTAGGCCATCGATATCCAAGTATTTATAGAGCCACAGAACGGCTTGAGTTGGAAGGAACTTTAAAAATCATCTGGTTCCAACCCCCTGCCATGCTGCGGCTAGACCAGGTTGCTCAAAGCCCCAGCCAACTTTTTGTCAGCTTTTGTTTTAAAATGCATATATCAAAGCTACAGGGTTAGGGAGAAAGAACCATCTTTTCCCCTACATTAGAAAACATCTACATACACTGATGCCTGACTGGTTATTAAGGCTTCCAGGTTCCAATGTAAATTAAAAGGAGAAAATTGAGGGACGCAATTATGTGAAAATCTTACAAACCATATTGAGCAACTCTTAACATCTTGAATCCCACCTTTGAAGTGTTCAGTCTGTTAATGGTCTATGCCTTGGCTAGTGCCCCAGGAGGGTGAAAGGGTCAATTTCTTGGATACAGTCATTACGATTCAGTGATTTCACCTCCCTTCGCACGAAGCTGCAGTATAGCAAGACTGACAGTAAGCAGGAAAGGCTGGGTCACCACCATATGGCAGCACAGCAAGAACAGACCACCAGAACGTGGAAAATTGAGATTTTTAAAAAGCTGCCTTGCATCTTGAGAAATGACAAAAAGCTTCTGTACATTTGGAAAAAGGAAAAAAAAAAACCCAAACCACCAAACAACACCCAACTTACATTTCTCCACAGACAGCCAAGCTCTGACAGCTCTTTGGGGGCTTTTGCAGGTCCTAGTGCTTTTACAGCTGTGTCTACCAGTACTCCTCACTAACACTTTCAAATTAATTCCAACACTTCCCACACAAAAAGCAGAACTTTTGGAAACAGGGGTAAAAGAGAGTGTGATAGATTCAGCTATTAAAAAACCTCCACCAGCATCCTGCTCCTTTCTGCCTTTTTTAATAGCTGTGGTGAGATCTCTGGTCGACAAGAACATGCTGTTCAGGGCCAAGCCAGAATTGTGTGAGACCCATTCCAGTTCTTCTTAGACGCAGGAATAATATAGAGGAGACACAAGCTCCATTTCCATACCTTTGGAATGATGGAGAAAAAGGATGAAAAGGGCTCTGTGTCCCTTTTGAATTAGTTCAGGTATCAGTCTGCTCCTCTCCAGCACAGTGTTGCTCTTACAGTGCAGCCTGTTTGAAAAATGAGATTCATGGACACAAGATCCTTTTTTGAACTTGGAGTAACAAGTCAATTTATGAAGAAGCAAAGAGAGTGCAGGATAATGAAATGGTTTGGGTTTTTTTTTTCCTCTGCAACCACAGAGGTGTGTGTTTAAGGTAGAAAGCCCTAACCAATCTCACCAGGGAAAGACCACTAAGTGCCTTTCACACATGGAAACCGACAAGCAATAATGTGGTCTCTAGACAGAAAATGGACAAAATGCCCAGTAGACAGAAGGATCCCAGGTTTCACTCTAAAACATAATTTGACTACATATTACACAGTGAAGCTAGTGTGGCTACAAAGATGCTCCAATGCTTCACCGAAGCTGAAACAGATCTTTCTCAGGAGAGACCACTGTGATGCCCTGAGACGCCATTTACTCACACAAAAGGGGTTTCCCTTGTGCACGCATATTCTTATGTACACATGGCACATGTTCAGTTCATGCCATTTTTATTGCAAATAACCACCAGGTCTAGATATGGCCACAGTGGGGCTTGGAGCACTTTCTTCCCCTTTAATAATGGGTTTAACACGACCATGGCACGGTCTTCCAGCCACCCAGAGTGTTCCTCCTCCAGAGTGTTCAAGTGATCCAAGATCTGGGTGCGAAAGGTTGAACTTCAGGATATTACCTCTTGCACAGGGCACCCCTATTGTGGTCTGACCCCAGCCCTGTTCTCCATCATCTCAGAAAACTGTTGATGCAGTGATGAAGATCTCAGGCCCTCGCCCATCACGATGGATTCAAGACTGCTTGAGCAAAGGAATTATCAGCCAATGACAGAAAATGCTGTGGCACATTTTTAATGGAGAGATGGCTGATTATTCAGCACCAAAGCACAGGGGTTTATGTATTTTCTTCCTCCCATCCACAGCCCTAACAGCAGCACTATCACCAGCAAACCTGTTGTGAACAAGCCATAAGCCCCTTCTTCACTCCTGGATCTCAGAACATGACTGCAGGAAATAAGTGGCTTCAGAAATAGGTGACAAAGCCAAGGAGAAGCGAGCAACACATTCCTCAAAACTTTTTGTCTTCCTCCAGATGGTACATCTCCCCAGAGCTCTTCTGAGACATGCAAGCCCCTGGGTTACTGCCAGGGGAGCTAACGTTAACAGGGCATGAAGACGAGGACAAACAGGTAAGAGAGAATGGCACAGCTGCTAGCTGGCACCATCTAAAAATCAAGACTATTCTTCCCCTGTCTCCCTGTGAAGCCCCCTTCATGTGCTGAAACAAAAAGCGCTAATTTGACTTCCCGCTTGGCTTTGTTGAATTCTGACATGTCCTCAGTCAAGCAAGATCCCCTCCTTCAATCAGACACCATTTTCTCGAGACGTTAGAAAAGGCGGAAGCTAAAGTAATTATTGAAAACTCATAAGCAGCAGCTTTAGCCTAATTACCATGACTCCTTTGTAAATTTTTTTATTGATTGCCTCCCGTGAATATACAAGTATTGACTGAACTAGCAGAGTCTTGCGCTGCTGTGATAAGAACAGCAGCCAGTGAAAAACAAAATGCAATTAGGTGACCCAATATCCTGCTGAACATTTGGGATTAGGAAAAAAAAAGGGGGGGGGGAGGGAAATAAAGCCTGGAAGAACACACACACATTTGTTTCTGCCACAATCTGCCACAGAGTTGCTCTCTGTGCTTCAGAGCAATGTCCTTGTCAAGAGAAAGTGAGTGTTTTATTTCCTGCATTGCCATTGTGGTTGTATTTAATTCCGTATTGCCAAGGTGTCACAACACTCTCAAAACTAACCAGCTGCAACAAGGCTTTACCGTTGGTTAGGTTCTACTGTCTGTGCTGTATCTCTTGCCCCCAGAGGTCAGACCACACTGCTCCTCCTCCACCCAACCCCCTCTCCCACAATCCTCAGGGCTATTTAACCACTTAGCAGGAAGGAGCTACAGCTGCACATCATGCATGTCAATCAACCCGCTGCCGCTGAGGCAAGGCCACAGCTGCGTGTTATCAGTGATGATCATCCCACTGCCTCCATCCCTCTACACCAAGGCTGGACCCAAAGCCCCAGTCCGGATGACCTGCTACCTTCAATGATCTTCAGACGAGGGGACTGGCCATCTCTCACTTTAACACCTAGCAAAGTCTGCCTCGAAAGTTTGCAATCCACACAACACCTTGCTGCACAGAGTCCTTTAAAAGCCATCCAACCAACTTGAAACACAAATAGCCCCAACCAGTTATCTTGCAAAACCACAGCTCAGAACTCAGCAGGTCTCCTCTACGTGCAATACATCATGTGCATTGTAACATGTTCCTATTTGCTGTGCTGTTCAATTTCTTCCCCGGCCTGCTTGGCACTATGGATTCCCATATTAGCCCAGATCCACCTGAAATATGTTGTGGCCAAATTAATTTTTGTGCATGCTTTTGTTCTGTTGCTTTTTTCCTCCTCTTGGATCTACAGTTCTTTGACCTGCTCAACTTAACTTCAGCCACTAAAACAAAATGAAACTTGTTCTTCGTTCCAGATGTTGAATAACCATCTATTTGGGTTCTGTCCTTACCAAATAATTTTTAAAAAGGTCTTTGATTGGAACAATTTAGTGAGTAATTTTTATCAGCTTCATTCAGTTGAAGAAACTCTTTATTCCACAGTAGCATCTGCAAGTATAACAGGAGAAAGAAATTACATCCTGACCCCTGAGATTCATATGCTTTCAAACAGACAAGGCAACTTCCATTAGGCTCACATTGATAAGCACTGTTCTGATGTGGCTAGGGATTGCAGGAATTGATTTCTTAGGTTTTTTTGGATATGATAAGCATAAGTCGTGGAGAACTACTGAGTTAGCAGATACCGCTCTCTTCATCACTGTTCCGTTCCCGCTAGTAATGATTTTTTTAAAAGAAAATAAACCATACAAGAATTCTTAGCATTTAAAACCAACATTACATTTCAAACTCAGACCACCACTAGAGCTACTTCGGTTTCTGAACAATGTGCCTACTTGACTACACATAATTCAAAAATACTCTTGACAGCATGTCAAAGTAAAAGAAGATACATTCATATTTTCTAATCCCTTCAACTAATGTGAATTCTATTAAGTTATAAAGTGCTGTTACAAGCAAAACAATAGTTCTCTACAATTAATTTGGAATACAGTCACATACAATACTATTACGAACAACTCACTGACATCCCCAGATAAACTGAGTTCATATTTGCAGATTCTCTTACATTTCTCTCCTTTTCTGGCAGTCTAGGACAGTCACCAACCACAGAAATAAAAATGTGTGTCAGGGTGACTCTGGTCAGAGAACGATGAAAAACAATGGAGATTCAGCCATTTCATTTCCACGGGGCAGAAAGCGCACGCTGCTGCCGAGCAGGCAGCTGGGGGACAGATCCAGGTACTAAGCAGTCCCCAAAGACTGATGCAGGCCAAGGAATGATCTTGGCAATGTTAAATAAATGAGATATAGGTAAGATTCTCACTACTCAAGAATGACTTCAAGCCAATTAGAGGAAGTTTCTAGTGTGCTTCAAGGAAGGCTTTCATATTTTCCTTCTGCTAATCAGTCCTGGGATATGACCAATGAAAAAGAGAGACGGGAAAAAATCACCTTTCATTAACTTCATGTCTCACCTTTCTACCCCCTGCAGTCCAAACAAACTTAAGATACCTGCACCCTTGGATAAAGCCAGAAGCTGAAGCCAGAACTGTGGATGGAATGCATCAATTGCACACAAAGGCAGAAATGTCAGTAAAGAACTACGAAGTCAATCCAAAGACTTCATTCAGGAGGTGACAGTTCTTGTTTAATCCTACTGGAAGATTCAATCTGTAAAATGCCCTCCTCTCACCTAACACAGTAAAGACCACAGAGGATGAAGGTCGGTTCAGCCTCTTTTCTCTTTGGAAACCTGTAAGTGACCTGTAAAGACGGATGGAGAGTTGGGGAAGGGTTTCAAGGACTGTCTGAGCAGCTCACGGGACTCATCCTGGAACTACAGTTCAGTTCACCTAATACAAAACTGAATAAATAAAAATACCATCCTTCTTCCCCCTCCCTCATCTTTAATCAGCCAAAGGGGCAGTCACCAGCGTCTGGTAAATGCTTTGGATAAAAATCCATATATTGAATTCAGAGAAATGAAATACAATGTGAGCTCTGACAGAACATCTATTATAGGGGTTTGCAAAATAGCCTTTTCTTATTTTTAGGTTTTAAAAGTTTTTAACTTTGGCAATTTCCAAGATCGGATGGAACTACATTTCAGTATCTCACTCCAGCCTCTTAGGGCCGTATTTCCTTAAGGGCTGCAAAATCACCTTGGTGGGAGGAGAAAAAACCTGTAATACAGCAAGACAGGGAACTACCTGGGGGTCTGACTGCCTTTACTTTAAGATAATGATCCTAAACTATCAAAAATATAACACATGGACAGGTTCCTCTATTACGTACATGCATCTGCACTGCAGCCACTCTTCTTGAGAACAAAAAATCACTCTCACGCTAACATAGTATCTTTCAAATAACAGACTTTTCTTTGTGCCATGGGGTAAAGCATTCCAACATGCTGTTACCTCACTAGAGGGGAAAAAAAAAAGCGCATAATTTTGAACAATTAAGGTATGGTTGCAACTAAGCCTATTCATTTTAAGCAACGAGATTTGTCAAATAGATCATTAATGACAGAGACTGGTCTGATACAGAAACAGCAGTGAAAAACTCCCATTACGGCCACCAGTTAAATGCCAATGTATGAAATTAAATGCCCAGATTTATTCTACTGATTTTCTGTTTCTTTATAAAATAAACATAATCATGAGAAACAATACCTGTCCTTCCCAAACAGCTACGTAGTCACTGCTGGGTTCCTAAACCAGGTCATAAAAAGACACTGAATCCAACCACTGCAGATCTTCTTAGGTCCCAACACCCACTACATATCGCCCGAGAGTCTGAGTGCCTATTAACAAGGCAAAGATCCTCATTTATAATTACCATTCGTACAACACTTAATACTCTCATTCAAAGCATAAGTGGTAACATCAAGTTTCCACATACTGTCAACATCTCCTACAGGGTTATTTAAGGAAATACAGTGGTTTGTGTTACAGAATAAATTAGCCTTTTCCCCACTTCAGCATTCAGGGATGGGGATGCAGCACGGGAGGACAGTGTCATGGCAGGTATGGCATAGGTCAAACCTACTACTCCACTTTTCCAGATGAACAAATGTTAATGACATATAGACAACAAACAATATAATATTAAGATGTTTTTAATGCATTATTCCCAACTGTTTTTTCAGGGGGAGAAATCGGCAGGTGTAGTGAGATAGTTAAATAATATAGGGGTAATTAACAAGTGCAACAGCAGCCTTTCCAGGACCATGATTATTTAGAGATATTAAATGCAGGGGCTGGGCTGGACTGGGCTGTGCTGTCAGCACTTAAACATTTTCACTAAATTCAGCTCTAAGTAATACTGCTTCACAATAAAACACACTTTCAAGATGAAAAAAATCTTCCAACAGACTTTCCCCCTCTGTTTCACAAAATATTGACTTGCTTTTTCTGGTTATGAAGCCAAACTAAAAATAAAGTTACGTCAAGTATTAACTTCTTTTTTTTCTTAAGTGAAACTGGACAAGGAAAGTGGACAGTCAATTTGAGACTTTTTGCCTGCAAAAAATCCCCATCTCAATATACCGTCTGCAAATATGTTGTAAAATGAAGTACTACTTCCAGAATCCACTGCAAAAGACTGTAATTTTGTGTTAGCTGAGAAGACAGAGCTACACACTGGCAAAACTACAGGCACAACTGAAGTAAAGAGTGCACTGATACAGGAACTTAGGCAGTGCTCATACTGCTCTTGCTCAAAGTATAACAGGTATTTTGGTTAAAGTGTATTTTGCCAACAATTCAAATGGGAAAGACAGAATCACTACTATCCGACTATTTCCAAATGTTAAATAGAGACAAGTATTTAGCATGGGTTCAGAGGGAGGGATTTTCCATTTGCATTATATGGATATACTTTTTAAGTCATCTTCCATCCTAATTGATGAGCAGAGCCAGTTCTGCCCAGCTGGCAGCCTTGAGAGAAGATGCCAGATGTGCATGGGATGGAAAGAACCATTTTGCTGCAGCACATCAGCCTACAATACTATGTTTTTTACTTCTCCATACTGCAAAAGTACAATTGTGGGATGGGATTTTAGTGAAGACAGCTACAGATATTCCCTTGCTCGGTCTAACACCGAAAGATTATTTATTTTATCATTGAAAGCTACTTTTAGAAACACATTCTTTCTACCTCTTTCTAGCAGATATCTTGCTTGTGGCATGAGAAGCAGCTGGGATCAGATGCTGGTCTTGGACTTCTGTCCTTGGAGGGAAGGTTTAGGTATCGGGAATACAAAGAGCATCTTCACCTTAAAAGTGGTTTTGTTTCACTGTATTGGTCTGTTTTGCAGAATCCTACATGCAAAGCAGATAGATCTGGATTTACTTTTTTATAAATGGTCTTAAAGGAAATTAAATAGATTGGATATTAGGAAAAATTTCTTCACTGGAAGGGCTGTCAAGCATTGGAACAGGCTGCCCAGGTAAGTCCTGGAGTCACCATACCTTACTTAAAACACATGTAGATGTGCCACCTGGAGACATGGTTTAGTGGATGTGGCAGTGCCGGGTTAACAGTTAAGACTTGATGATCTCAAAGGTCTTTTCCACCCTAAACGATTCTATGACTTTGTGGTTAAAATTTTCAAAGATGGGCATGATTCTTTTATTTTTATTTTTTTTTTCTAAAGCAGGGTCGGTCTGAAGTGTACATCCTGAGTCTGCAGTGTATATACTCTTGGCTCTGGTATTTGAGACTATTCAGAAAAGCTGCCACACATTGCAGTAACTCCTTAGGGGCTCACCCAGGCCCCATTACCCACCTCAGCTATTTGCAAGAATTAATAAAAACTGTAGGTCTAGGCTGAAGGTGGAACCTTGGTATGAAACGTGTTCCTGTATTAACAAAGACATTTAAAATATGAAAAGTAAGTCATATTTCAATCATGGTACTCAATCAAAAGCTGTTGCTCATCCTATGAATATCCTCCATATTGAGGCAGTCACACTTTGCAGGGCTTGCTTTCTCTGCTTTACCCAGCAGTGCAAACCTCCAGCCGACAGCTGATGTTATTGTACGTGGGATCTGTATGTCCATGGGGAATCATTCCCAATGGTTAATTTCAGCAGAGGTTCAGCACCCCTGACTCCCCTTGCATTAGTTTTGAACTGCCCCTGAAGAAGGTTTTTTCTCCCCAGTGCTACATACAGTTTTGAACCTGCTAGACACTATTAATTATCAATTAAGAAATAGCGATGGCTTAACAACTATGTGACACTTTGGATCAGTTGCTGCCTGTTGCTAACACACAGTACATCTAAAACGCTCATGGATGACTCCTACCCAAGAAGCCCATGATGCTGCAGTGGTCAGTCTGTCCCATCACCCATTCTCAGACATCCTCCCAAACCAACTGGAATTTTCCTTTTCAGAAAATTGTCCTGGAAATAAACTCACATGCAAACAAGCACCTGAAAATAATCAGCACAAGTTTAAAACCACTCCAAACTAAAAGTGTAATTTTTCCTTGTTGTTTCTCAAGGTTGCATCAACTTTCTCCTACGTCCCAGGAAGTTGGCATAGTTTAAAAATGCAACTGTGCCCCTGTACAGTAAAATCCCAGTGATGAACCAAGGGGCTCACTGCATAGGAAAGGCAGAAAAAGAACCCAAATGACATTCCATGTGCCTCAGTTCTGGGGCTTCACTATTAAACACAAAATAATGAAAACGATGGCTATGATAAAGAGTCATCAGCATCACAGGCAGAAGCTGACTGACTGCAGTTTCCACTCCAAATTTCAAAGCTGCAAATTAAGCCTCAAAAATTATATGCAACAACTTAACACATGTAGTTAATGGGTCTAATCATGCACTAGAGTGCTTTCCCAGTTGCGTGGTGGCAAATTCTTATCCTCCCATACTGAATTTATTTTCCTCAGGCTCTATCCGAAGCACTAGTGACTATCACATAACAGCTACAGACAAAAAATGCAGCTTCTCCTGTACGTCCTTCCTTCTCCAAAACGTACAAGGCAAGGTTTGCACAGTAGAGAACATTGCAGGTCTTCTCACAGCTCTTGGTTCTTGAAACTAATTTGAAAGAAATCTTTGAAACTAGACAAAAGATAAAGGAAATGAATCTCTAGTGCTTGTATACCCATGCGCATACGCTCCATCCACTTGCATGGGAACACATGCAAGTTCTGTGTCCCTGTGGGAACAAAGCTGGGGCTGGTGATTTTTGTGCAAAAAGGAATGAACTGCTTCTCCTTGCTTTAAGGTCTGAAAACTGTTAACTAAAGATTTACTGAAGTTTTGCCCTCTCTGCTGTTCCCTCCTCCTTGAATCTCAAACCATACATTTTTAATGTAACGTTTAAAGGTTTTATGAAAAAGTTATAAGTATTGACTTTTGCTCCAGCTCACTCCTGCTCAGCATTGCTTTGCTGATGAACAAGAAATGCGGTTCTTCAGAGTACCTCAGAATGGCCTATTTGGAGACCTCCTAAATTGTGGAAATCAGAAACAGTAGAAGATCTCAGTGCAGTCTAAGGTGCAGTGGAGGACAGCTGGTAGAAGCCTCAATTTCTCATTCTGCTACTTCCAACCCTTTATTTCCAGTCCCAGTTGCATTTATGTGCTGCTCTTTCCTGTCTTCTTTTGTAACACTATAGCAATGGGTGCAGCAGACGGAAGAAGTACAGGGGTTTGGGGACAGAATCAGTAAACATAAAGAGAAGAAACAACTTGTTCCCCATAAAACACCAAATTAGTTTGCCTTAAGCTCTTGGATCCTTCACTGCACAGCAGGCATCTTTCATGTGGCAAAACCACAGAATTACAGAAAGGTTTGAGTTAGGAGGGACCTTTGAAGATCATCTAGTCTAACTCCCTGTCATGGGCAGGGACACCTTCCACCAGCCCAGGTTGCTCCAAGCCCCGTCCAGCCTGGCCTTGAGCACTGCCAGGGATGGGGCAGCCACAGCTGCTCTGGGCAGCCTGTGCGAGAGCCCCACCGCCCTCAGCATAAAATATTTCTTCCTTATGTCCAATCTAAACCTGCCCTCTTTCACTTTAAAAACACTATCCCTTGCCCTGTTACTACAGGCCCTGGTAAAAAGTCTGTCCCCATATTTCTTATAAGCTTCCTTTATATATCAAACGGTCTCTGCAAGGTCTCTGTCGAACCTCCTCTTCCCCAGGCTGAACAACCTCAACTCCCTCAGCCCGTCTTCCTAACAGAGGTGCTCCAGCCCCTGATGATATCTGTGGTCTTCTTCTGGACCTCTAACAGGTTTGGGTCTTTCTTGTGCTGGGGGCCCGAGAGCTGGATGAAGTACTGCAGGTGGGGTCCCACAACAGTAGAGTAGAGGGGGAGAATGGTAACACATGCATTCATAAACACCTTAATTATTAATTCTATTAACATAATTGCTAAAGTAACATTTGCTTGAAAGCTGAAAGCTGCTGCTTGAGAAGAAAGTAACCTTCGACTTTGAGAAGTATTAAAAATAGAGCAATCTGCAAGGAGATGATGACTGACAGAGGGAGAGGTAAAGAGCAATGCTTAAATAATATATGTAAACTTGTAATTCAGCCTGACACGAATTCATTTTTATTGCTAAGACACACAGATGTAATCCAATCAATGAGACAGTCTCTGTGGCAAAGCCATTATTTAAACAAAGCTGTCTTGGCTTAAAAATGCAATAATTTGGGACAATTTAGGACTGTGGTATAATGCACCATTCTGCACTGTGATGTGCTGAGAAATCCTACATTGATCTTGAAATAAAAAGCCAGCAACATTTTGATAGTTCATAGATTTCCCCCTTTCTCTTTGACCCCAGAATCCCCAAATGCGTTAAATGGTCCAGCAGCTATCACCTCTGCTTACCGCACCGGGTTTATTATCTATAAAAGCCAAACTGGAGAGCCTTCTTAAAAGGCTGAGTAGCCATAAGAACACATAACTACTTAAATGCAGCTTTAACAATAATGCTCTCTCCCTTCTGAAATAAGCATCCTTTTTTTCAAAATACATTTGATTGCTGCCTCCAAATACATTACCAAAGCTGTACAAAAGGGCAGAGAACATGGGGGGAAAACTATTTCTTGAGCTGGTGAATGGGATTGTACTTAAAGCACAGAACAGGGAGTTGGGAAACTGGTTTGGCTCCTCCTTCCATCCACAAAGCATCGGGGCTACTCTAGTAATTAAAAATCAGCAGATGCTCAAACTGTTTGCTAGACGAAGGCCAAAGGAGTGCAGAGCTCTATGTGATGAATCCCTTAATCTTCCCAGGTCTTCATTCCCCATATGTAAAATGGGAGCAATTATCCTTCACTTCTCTTGTCCCTTGTTTGCCCCGTTTGGTTATATTACGTCCTCTTTTAATCCATCTATGCACTGCTGGGCCCCCCCTTGAGGCTGAAGGCCCGATTCATTATCATAATGCACATAACAAACAATTATATTGTACTAGTTGGATATTCGATTATGCTTTCTTCATCTCTGGCTTTTGTAGTGTCCCTAATCAGAGCAAGCACTGAATTATCTCAATTCAACAGATGTTGCTGTGCCACCTACCACTGGTTAAACCAGCTAAATACTATGGTGACAGTGCAGTAAGTAGAAAGGACTAGAGGCTATTCCTAAACAGCCGTAAAAATGTAATCTGATGTAAAATCTCCGACTAAAGCAAAAAGACTAACTTTTTTATTGATTTACAATGGAATTGCAGCACTGCAGTTTCAATGGAAAGGAAGATGAATTGTCTCTATAGATGCAGTTTGACTCTAAATGTCTCCGGAAAGACAGCACGCGCTTGCTAAAGAGCTAATCATTGCAAGGTGAAATCCATTTCTCATATGCTACTTTGTTTTCAGAGATTAAAATCAAAGTCCTGGGGGTTTATTGCTCTGTGAATCAGCAATTGCAAATGCACTGCAAAACAACACCAACCCAAAATATGACAGCTATGAAGTAACTATAATCCAGGAGGGATTTGGGTGTTTACCCTGTAAAGCACCGAAAGAGATGTTTCAAAGTTAAAAAAAGTTTTTGAGGCCTTTTGTCTTCAAAAACTCTTCCTGTTTTGAAGCGTCAGTGCTGGCTCATATCAAAAATTAACATGGAACAGCCAAAGTTATGCTTTTTACAGGCAACCAAGAGCAGGTCTCACCATGCTGTTTTTGTGCAGGCGTTGTAACACCATGCGGTGCACCGAACAGATCTAGCAGTAACTCCACAGCAGGTAGATCCTTGCTGCTCCTGGCAACCCTGCATGACGGTTATGGCAGTGCTCAAATCTGGATAAAAACTATTTATTAAAGCTGGGGCACTACTCCCTTAGCAGGCAGCCCTGTGCCTCCCCAAGGCTTGAAGGAATCTACTGCTAAATAAATAGAAATCACTCTAATCCCTCCATATCCTTCTTTCCCCTGCTCCACCTGAATGCCGTTCCCTTGCAGAGCTACGAGTGAGCCTCTGACAGAGAGAGCCTGCCTGGTCAACCGTGGAATTAGGGAATATTAAAAAGCTATTAAAGCCTTAATGCTGCTGGCAGAAGGGTACTCATATGGGTTGTACGTATTGAGCTCTACATGGATAAGATCTTCAGCTCTGTAAATCAGGAGAGACGCAATGACATCCCTGTGTCAAACCACGGCCACAGGCAGGAATGGGAAACGAGAAATGAGGCCAAAACCAGCAATTAACATAAAGTTCATTTTAAGTTTGTACAGAGGCACCTATTAACAGAAGGGAATTAAGCATGCACGTATGATATCATGTCTTAAAATCATGATGTAATGATGGAGAAGGAAGTGTTAAATAAGTCTGGCTAATCCTGATTGGACTTAGCTGAGCTCCTCCTTGCCATCCTGGCACAGATCAGGAGCAGCATGAGAAGCAATGCTTTGTGGGAGAGGGATGCATGAAGTCTGGTCCCTGCAGAGACAGGAATGCCTTGTTCTTACAGAAGGGAACTGAAAACACTGCTATTACTGAGAATGCAACTAATTAAGAACAGCCGCTTTAAAGGAGGGCTCAAGAGAAAACAGGGGAGTTGAGCTAACAAAGAAACATGTTTCTACCAGATTGCATTGAGACAGAAGCACAGAATGGTGGGGTCAGGAGGGACCCCTGGAGCCCCCCCAGCCCAGCCCCTGCTGAAGCAGCTCTCCCAGAGCGGGCTGCACACAGTCACGTCCAGGGGGTTCTGAATGTCCCCAGAGCAGGAGACCCCACAGCCTCTCTGGGCAGCCTGTTCCCCTGCTCTGGCACCCTCACGGTAAAGAAGTTCTCCCTCCTGTTCAGGTGGGGCTCCCTGTGCTGCAGCTTGTGCCCGTTGCCCCGTGCCCTGTCGCTGGGCACCCCTGACAAGAGCCTGGCCCCGTCCTCCTGACACTCGCCCTTGAGATGGTTGTAGACACCCATAAGGTGCCCTCTCAGTCTTCTCCTCTGCGGGCAAAACGGGCCCAGCTCCCTCAGCCTCTCCTCATCAGGGAGATGCTCCAGTCCCCTCATCCTCTCCACAGCCTCTGCTGGCCCCTCTCCAGCAGTTCCCCATCTCTCCTGAACTGGGCAGCCCAGTTCCACCGGACCCAGCACTCCAGACGCGGCCTCACGGAGGCAGAGCAGAGGGGGAGGATCCCCTCCCTCGCCCTGCTGGCCATGCTCCTCCTCATGCCCTGCAGGGTCCCAGGGACCTTCTTGGCCCCAAGGGCACGCTGCTGGCCCATGGTCATGCACAACCAGGATGAGATTCTTCCCTTCGCTTGAGGTCAGAAGATGGAGGCTCCTGATGCTGCTCAAGTTATTTAGGAATGACTGTTGATGACTACCCCAAAACACAGATAACTGAGCGAATCTCTGGGAGATACTGATTTCAAACACACCTGAAACACAGACCTGGATTAGGAACTGGCAGTGACAAAAACTTTAGGAAAGGATGGATTTTACTACTATTCCATCTCTCTCTTGAGGAAGTCTAACAGCTTTTCAGTATCAGGAAGAAAGTGAATAGACAAACACTATTAATATTCAACTAGATTAAATTTGGAACCACCACCCTTGACAAGTAGCCCTTTAAGGTGTAATGTGAGAATCACAGCAGGTGAAAATAAAAATAAAAAGCCTGGCCTCACTTACATTGTAAAGCTGGGTTATAATAAGCTCCCATGAGCTGAGGGGAACAGCAAATTGCAAGGTGATACAGCAGATGATAAAGGCACAAAGTGAGGATGTATCTCTTAATCAGGATGCAAGAAGACAGCCAGGCTGTGTGCAACCTGCCTGCACCCCATCATAGGGCTGCGCTATTAATTCTGTGATGGGGAGAATGGGTTTCATGCATTACTCGTCCCCTACATCCTCGGTTTTCCCTTTAATTAGAGCCACTTGCAAGACAAAGCCTACAAAAGTATAGTAGAAAGAAGCAGCAGCAAGATGTTCTGAGTTTCAATCTGGTTTGCTCTTTTGATGGTTTATTTTCCTTGAAAATAATGGGTGCTCCTTATTTGTTTCTATTCCTCGTTTACCAAATCCACTATAGCACTGGGAAACTCAACTCAGAACACTTATGTCTGAGTGTAAAAAGCTCCGCATGCCAGGCAGGTAGGATGACTCACTCCACCAGCGATTCCAAAATGAGAGGAGTGTCCTCATTTCCCCCAAGGTTGCTCTAAACTCATCATCTGTTCACCACATTTAAAGTAAATGTTTACTTTCAGAGAGGAAGCATGGATTTCATGCTCATTCAAAATTAACCCAAACCATCATAAAATACCGTGGGGTGGGACAGCAGGTGCCTATAGGCCAAATCCTGATCAGATTTACTATCTTTCAGTCCTTTCAGATGTACAGAATCACCCTTTGTCCTACCTTGAATCTTGCCCTCATTTTTTTAACTCATTACATTTTTAAGATGGAAGGTGGCTTGCAAACTTCAACAATCCTCATGCAGGGTTCTCCACAACATGACTGACCTGCATGGCTACCACTCAAACTCTCGTGAAAACTCCTCACCCTGTATTTTCTCAGTTTGGAGTGTGAGACAAAATTAATCTGCTCAACAGCATAAGCTAGAACAGCTCTGTACTTCCTTGGGGCCTACAGTTTAGAAGGATCTAAACTGTGCATGCAACATTTATGTCATAACCAGCTGACATTCAGAAAACCGTAGGTATAGATCCTGATCCAAATTATGAAAGTAGCAAAGAGCAGCTCATATCCCAAAAATCACAGGTTTAGGTTGGTTTAGGTTGGAAGGGTGACCTTTAAAGGTCATCTAGTTCCACCACCCCCGCCATGGGCAGAGACACCTTCCACCAGCCCAGGTTGCTCCCAGCCCCGTCCAGCCTGACCTGGAGCACTGCCAGGGATGGGGCAGCCACAGCTGCTCTGGGCAGCCTGTGCCAGCGCCTCGCCGCCCTCACAGGGAAGAATTTCTTCCTAATATCTAATGTAAAGCTACCCTCCTTCAGCTTAAAACCATTCCCCCTTGTCCTGTTGTTATAGACTCTAATAAAAAGAAAGTCTGTCCCCATCTTTCTTATAAGCCCCCTTTATATATCAAAAGGCCACCATAAGGTCTCCCAGAGCCTTCTCTTCTCCAGGCTGAACAACCCCAACTCCCTCAGCCAGTCTTCCTAGGAGAGGTGCTCCAGCCCCTGATCATCTCTGTGGCCTCCTCTGGACTTGCTTGAACAGATCCACCTCTTTCACTGCACCTGAAATACCTCACTGGTTGCTGCTGCTGAGCTTGGAAGAATTGCTGCTTCCACGGGCATCATCTTTATTAAAATTAGAGCAGTTATGCAGAAAAAGACCCAATGAGAATCTAATGTAATCAAACACAAAAGGACATGAAGACTTCGGAATGAGGATATGAATGTACCACAGGATATTATCATTTGGATAATTTCTCTGTCTGAGTCCTGATGGGAATGTTGGGTAAATTTGCAGAATAGGATCCCCAAGTACTTTAAGTACAGCTCAGTCATCTCTATCACTTCCAAACCAACACCTCACCAAAATTCAAATGCTTCAAATCAGAACAAAAGAGATGGGGGCTTTGGGATACAGGAATGCGACCATTTGATATGAAGAAGCAGAACTCAGATTGCTTCTTACAAAAGACACTATATGAACCAAAATACAACAAAATCCCTTCATTTAGGAGATTTCTTTTTCCATCTCGTATCTTTCACCGTGATGCTATGTTGGTGGGGTTTTTTTTCCAAAGATTAACTTCTGTCATCTAAAAATAACAAAATGTTCTTCAGTGTTCAGAGCAATCATCACCTAATAATTACAGATCATCACCTTGAAATTACAGCTAAAGCTGTCATGTTGACTGAACTGCGCTGTGTTAGGAATACAGCACCGGCACCGCTATGGGCAAGCATGGCTGATTTGAGGTACTGGCTGGTCACTTCTGATTTTCAGATGATTAATTGTTGTCTTGGACATCGTTTTTCACCCCAAAATGTAGAATCTGGGATTGCGCAACATGCCAAATGGAGCTACTCACTTAACAACACAAATGGATTTTATTGCCTTAATCAAGAAAAGTAACAACTCAATACCTCATTTCTTCATAGCTGGCTAGAACAAACTCTGGGGGCATGAGGAGAAGATGTAAAACAGAGTCTATAAATTATGAGTTTATTAAGGAAATGCCAATGGAAAGTGCTTCAGAATTGAATGTCCATGTTCTGCAAGGCTTCCAAAGTGGGCAAAATATTGACTTATAACAAATGAGGCAAGCAATGTACAGATAATATATCAGAGGGAAGTCCATAACTTCTCTCCTTCAACTGATGAGATTATTCTACTGCACTGTTTGATGGGATAGGAAACAAAAGTTGTCATGTCTTTTTGTTGCTGTTGTTCAGATGACAGCTTGTTTTTGCTACAGCTCCTTTCCATGCAACTGCTGTGTCTCTGCCTCCCTGAATCAGCTGAGCGTGCTGTGGAAGGAGCGACCTTAGCTCAGATTTGCCAACCTTGGGCCCTAAGGGACACTCTGAGGATTATTCCTCTGAGACCTATATAAAGCCCTGGGGGTAGAAGTAGTCTTTTCACACCTGGTGATCTACCTGAAACCTGAAACCATCACACCCAGGCAGCAGTGAAGTGCTGCCTTACTAGCAGGAGGTGGGGTCTTCACAGGGATCATCCTTCTTCAGTTGGAAGAATAAGAGAAATTAATGACTGTGATTTAAAGATATGCATAAAAATCTCCTAGTTCAAGAGGAATGATAGAGGTCCTCCTGACAGCGCAGCTCCTGACCTTGCCTGCAATGTGGACTCCAGGTACAAAGCTCTGGACATCATTTCTCAGGATGCTGTCCAGAGTCACAGGGCAAAGAAAGACAAAAAAGCCCCAATATCTACTTTCTGCGGAAGAGAGCACAAACATTCCTATGAAATCTTTGCTGTCAGTGACTCCCAGGAAGAGAAAACCACATAAAAACCCACAATGGCATCACCCAGAATAGAGCAAACAGGGACTACTGGATGAGTGCAAATCCTGGGAAAGAGCCTCTACACCATGTTACTGACGTGCACAAATACACAGGGAGAGACAATGAGCAAGATGAGTGAAAGAGGATAAAGCAACTAAGTGAGAAGTGTTAAAGTACAAATTGCACCTGCTAAATATTAGCAACAAGCCTCCAAATTACAGAGAGTGAAACAGCTTCTTTGAGATAGCTTAATGCCTGCATTCAAAGTTAAAAACTCTAAATCAGAACCAAAGAGCTATTATATCGATTTGTATGCAGTGAGCCATGGGAATACGAAATAAATGAGAATGAGAAGGAAAAAAAAAAAAAAAAAGAAAATGTTTCTAACAGTTTCCTATATTCCTCTCAGGGGTCCACAGCGATCAAGGTGGAAGAAACTTCTGTTCAAAGAGGGAATGTTATGCTCTTATTTCCAGACAAATACAAGCAAGGCTTATTTTTTAAAACTAACTGACAAAATTTCTAAACAGAAGTGAACCTTGAAGAGGACCGCACATGCTAGCTCGGATATTTACGGCTTCTAATGGGCCAAATTACACTGCTGGTGATTAAGACTCAAGCCTCGAAGGATTGGCTGTCTCAGCTTGATAATGAATGGCCTTTTAATACACCAAGCCTTTAATCTCTAGGACCCTGGACTGGATCCAAATTGAAGGTAAGTGAGAGTGTTAGGCAGCTAATGGGGTCTGTTATATGGCCAGTGTTAGCTGTTTACCTTTAGTTATTTTTAGGCCATTTTAGGATGGCCTGGGCTAAAATCTGGCCACACACCCCTGCAATACCTGGGATCACTGCATTACCACTGCTTTTGCTCTACTGACATGGATGTCTGCTTTGAAGAAGTTTTTCTGAAGGCAGTCAGAGCTTCTGCATGATAACTAGAGCAGAAGCAACTGGAAAAAAGCGTTTTTCCAACAGTTTGAGGAAAGATGGTATCAAGGCTACCCTCATTCACTCACCTCTCCTTAGCCTCATTTCTTTGCCTCTTGGCTTACAGCCCTTAGAACAACACACTGCCTCGAGGACTGATGACAGCATCACATGGACAGCAGCCAAAGCAGTTTCCAATTCATCCCATTCTCTGTGTTAAATAGTCACATTTCGAGAGAAAATTTGTTCCTGGGTTCCTGCAAGTGCAGGAGAAATTAAGAGGCAGACTCCAGAGCACAGAGAAAGTCTTCCGTTAACAGCTTTACATTCAAACCTAAATATAAAGGTCATCTCTTTGACAAAGAACATGATAATGGACTGCATTCCCTCCTGCGAACTCTACTAACTAACAAATTATTTCTCTTATTACTGTGATTGTTTTCAAAGGCTTGAGAAGCCTTCAGATACACAGCAACAGAGAAAGCCTACAGAGGTCAGATGGAAGGAGTTTTACTTCTTGCTGTGCCAGGTTACTAATTGTTTCTCCCACACCTCCCCTTTTCCATCCACAAAAAAAGGGACAATGAATCCTTCCAAACACACAACTTCCTGGGTGTTTCACAATCTTCAGATGGAAGCCACCTTGGAAACAGGCTGTTCCCATTTAATTGACAGCAAACTAACCAGCTGAGATACTCAGAATTACATCCACTGTGTTTCTAGGTTTATGATGGACCAAGTTAGCATGAGTAACATACACTGAATGAACAGGTTATGCCAAGCTCTTTCAAGCATACCAAGTACAAAAATAGAATTCTGCCAAACACAGAGGCCATGAAATGAAACTTTCCAACTGAAAGGGAACAACGGGTTAACATGCATTTAGACATCCACACAATGCAAAAGTGCTTATCAATACCCACTGAGAATATTCTACTTATGAACACCATCCACTCGCTTTGTGCCATGTATGGTGGGGTGACACGTGCTAGCGAATGCAGGTCCTGTCAGAGGATTTGTGTGTGTAATACCTTCCATAAAGCCTCTGCTGCCAGCCTCACCCAAAATAATCTCTCCCATCTTAGCCCAACCATTTCAATACAACTCTACAGGTAGCAAATTGAAATGTTCAGTCCTCCATTGCGGGGAGATTGAATCTGAAAAGCAAGCGGCAATAAGAATGAAGCAAGGCATCAATAGCACACGCTAAAGCTCTCACCAATGACAGCAATGATGTTGGATGAATGATTGAGCATTTGTTAAACTTCTACCATTGTGAAAGCAACCTATTATTTTCCTGGTTGTGCACTGAAATGCCTCAATCACTGACAGAACAAGTGAGTGAGAAATAATACAGTTCATTTTCGATTGCTTTTGTTCAATAGATACATTGCTGTATACTGTATCTCCCATTGTTTCATCAACAACGTAGCCAATATTTTTTTCTCATCCCCTATTCTGATATCATGTCGTTAGACTGATGACTGCTCCAACTGCGTATATCTTTAAAACTCGCCAATAACATCCTGTAACATGACATGGTGTTCAATTCAGGTCTGTTTTTGTAAAGAAAAACACGATGCTACAGCACTCATGTGAAAGCTATACACATCAGCTACTGCAAGAAGGCAGCTTCTAAATCACTGTGCTTAGCCACAGGACATGCTCTGATGTCTAAACTCCTGTCACAGCAGCTTACCCGAGCAAGGCTGTGCTTTTTCACAAGCTTGAGAACTGGGCCCATGTGAACCTTATGAGGCTGAACAAGGCCAAGCGCAAGGTCCTGCACCTGGGTCGGGGCAATCCCAAGGACAAAGACAGGCTGGGGAGAGAATGGATTGAGAGCAGCCCTGAGGAGAAGGACTTGGGGGTGCTGGTGGACGAGAAGCTCAGCGTGGCCCGGCAAGGTGCGCTCGCAGCCCAGCAAGCCAACCGAGCCCCGGGCTGCACCAAGAGCAGCGTGGCCAGCAGGGCCAGGGAGGGGATTCTGCCCCTCTGCTCCGCTCTGGTGAGACCCCCCTGCAGCGCTGCCTCTGCTCTGGGGTCCTCAGCACAAGGAGGGCACGGGCCTGTTGGAGCGAGTCCAGAGGAGCCCACGGAGATGATCGGGGGCTGGAGCACCTCTGCTAGGAAGCCGGGCTGAGGGAGTTGGGGTTGTTCAGCCTGGAGAAGAGAAGGCTCCGCGGAGACCTTAGAGTGGCCTTTCAGTACCCAAAGGGGGCTTGTAAGAAATATGGGGACAGACTTTTTAATAGGGCCTGTAGTGATAGGACAAGGAGGAATGCTTTTAAGCTGAAAGAGGATTTATTTTAAGCTGAAAGAGGATATATTTAATTAGACAAAAGGAATGATATATGATATATACAATGATATATGGATCTTGGAGTAATATGGCAGTTTATTAAGAAGAAATAAAAACAACATAAAAAATGATGCTGTTGGGACTGCCCTGAGAAAAGTGTACGGATGCCAAACATCAGAACTTCTACACAAGCAGAAATAACTTTTTCCTGTCCAGTCCTCACATTTGCTATGGACATCCAACATCTCTAGACATGTCAATCCACTGTTCCTCTCCTGTGATATGCAGATACCACAGGCCTCTGTGAACATCAGGGATTAAATGAGAATGAGCTGGACAGAAGGATTCAAAGAAGGAGTGACATCTGCAGGATATTGGCTCCTTATTAGAAATGCAAGCCACAGTGTACAAAGCAAGAAGCCTCTGGTTCAACCAGAGCTGCCTTTTGAGAGACGACAGTGAGAAGCTCAGGGCTCAAGTCCCCCTCCTGTTGTAACGCCAGAAAGAAGACAAAAGTTGAGCAGCTGAAGTCTTTTGTCACTTTTTCAGTCACCTGTGGAAAAAATGCAAATGTGTGCCTTTTGGTTAAAAAACTTGTCTGGGAAAATTAAAAGTTTCCTGCAAACTCCTAGCACACACCCCAGCCGGGTGGCACTGGGCCAGTAGTGTCCGCCTCCACTACCTACAATGTCATTTGGAAGAATAATTTCCTTTACCCCAGGATTTTCACACTATTCCCTATGAAAGAAAATATTTTTCTCTGGTTCTACATTCAAAAATATCAGCTTTTGTTTCCTTCTTCATCTCGGCACGAGCCGGATGGCAACAGGACTAGGAAGCCTGGTGGGAATGCTGCAGTACAACAGCCAGCTGATGTGCACTCCAGGCACTGCTTTGCCTTTGCATGGAGATAAGAAAGAAGGATTTAGATTTAGCTTCCCAAAGGTATCCTAAATGTATTTAACAAGCAAACAAGATAGAGTTAAGACAACAGAACAAACACTGGACTGATCATCAAAGCTCCAGAGTTCCTTAGTTCCCTCCTAACCTCTTCTTTCCAAGATTTTTACAGCAGTCATGGTGGTGCATGGATAGCTCCAGACAACAGTACTTCTTTAGCTCAGAAAAGATGTGGTCACACAGAAGCACTCCTTGCATGCTCCTGAAAACACATCAAAACCCAGTTTCTAACAGGAAAGGAACAACAGACACACGAGGATGAAAACTGGCTTACTATTATGCCACTGCCATGTATAAATCTTTAGCAGAGAAATGAATGCAGAGCTGGTATGAACTACGAGTGAGGATGGGCTGGAAAAGGGCATGGAGGGTAGAATGGGAAATTTAAGCATACTGAGACCAATTCAGCCAGCAAATGAGAAAAGCCAGCATGGCTAAGCCAGAATGTGGGTTTTCACCATGGCTGGACTACATAAAAAAAAACAAAAAAGGAAGCTAGCAGCCTCTTGAAGAATGCTACAGATACTCATGGATCTACAGATAGGATTTAACGTCTTCTTTGGAGGGCAATAAGTCATCAGAAAATGCATTTAAACTGTTTGCAAAGAGCAGCTTGGGGATCTCTGGAAGCTCAGGAATACACTGTGGTTTTGTGCAAACCTCAAGGAGCGATGACTTCTTAGCCATGGAGCAGCAGAGGGTTGTTTTTTGAGCCTGAAAGGCATTAACCTTTGGGGATATACCCAAAGTGAATTAAAGCTGAGTGAACAACCTCTCTAATAAAGGAAGCAAATAAACCAGAATTTATATTTTTATTTCATTTAGTTGACATGAAAATAAATTGCTATTGCCACTTTGCAAAGCTTCACTGAGATTCATTCTCTCTTTTGGGGGATCACATTAGCTTTGGCCTTACTCTGTGCTAGGTTTTGAAACTCTCCTGTAGTAAGACACCAGCCTGTGCTAGGTTTTGAAACTCTGCCTGTAGTAAGACACCAGCCCAAGATCAAAGCATGGCAGAAGGATCTATATGTTCCACTGCAGCTGCCTTTCACACATAGAGACTGCAGCTGTATTCCAAGTTTGCCTTGCAGAATGTTTCCTTAATAAGGCAAAGGGCTACCTTTTTAAGAATAAAAATATATGCTGAAATATTAAAAGGAAGATCTCAAGTGAGCCCATTGCAGTTCAGCAAAATCCACCTATATACAGACTGATACATCCCAGCCTTTAGCTGTAAGGCTTCCAGGGAGCAAAGCAACCAGTCCAGCAATTCAAATTCACTGCTAATGTAGAAAAACAGTCATAAGAAACTGTGGATTTCTGTTACTCTAGATTAAAAAGCCATAAAGTGGAGTACATTAGGAAAGTAACTACTGCACTGGTCTTATCTTTTTTATTTTTAATAGCGTATTTTGTCTCCATCAGCAAAAGACTGCTCTAAAGTAATTGCTCTAAATGACTCTTTGAAGACACATCTCTATTCGCAAATCTCATCAAGTTACATGGTAGATGAGTCCAAAATCTTCACTTCTTAATTTACAGTAAGAATGAACAAACAGAAGCAACTTAACGCAGTAATTACTCTTAGCACGTCTCAGAGACAGGTCAGTTACTGTCCTTCTTGTTACTACCAACATTCAGAGGGAGCTTCTAATCTTCCACAATTCTGATTTTATGTAGGATTTAAAGATTCCAGATAGGGAATTTACAGTAACGGTACAAGCTTGGTAGCTAGCAATGCATCATCAAATGCCATCAATTTGACAGATCCAAAACCTTGTAGTTTCTTCTTGACACAGCATTCACCAATGGTTATTAAAGCCAGTAACAACCCAATTGCACTAGTGCTCAGCTCACCTAGTGAATGAGTACAATCACGTTATATGGACCTTAAAACAAACCCCTTGTTTATTCTAGATGCCAGTGTAAGCTCATACAGGTTTTGAAAGTGCTCCAGGAATTCACATGGCGTAGGCTGCATCATCCCAGGACATGAATAAAGATGAGAGCATTTAACACCACAACAGACTTTTTACCATGTAAACTGCGCCACAGATAAGAGTTAGATCAAAAGTGTTTATTCCTTCATGATGTAGCTTGGCATATAGTACATTATAAAAACCAAGAGAAAGATTTTAACCGCAGCAATATATTCCGTTACCTGCAGCAAGCAAAGGAAAAACTTTAAGGGTTAAAAGATTTAATAGAGTAATAATTCCCTTTAAGTACATGCTAGAACAGTAAACAAAATATAGTGCTCATTCTAACCTCAGTCACTCTCTAATACAAATTGAGAATACATTTCACTTTCATATCCTTACATGCTGCGGAATATTACTTCAGAAATAGTTTTAGAAAGGTGTCAGATAGAATTTTTTTGCTTTCCCCATTTTATCCTTTAATACAAACTTCTCAACTCTACAGAAGTTTGTAAATAAAGACAGGCTGCCTTCCAGAGTGCCAACTGTGGTGACATTACTGAAAAATGACAGGATTTAAATGTATTTGAAAAACTGTATTTCTTGGGTCTCTGCAAACACATATGTCTAGGCTGGGTTTTCTTTCCTTAGATATGTGAGTCCAAATTTGTTCTTACGAAACAAATACTCCTGCCTCCAGGATTTGCAAACTGACCCGATAAGCTTCATGAGATCTAAGACTCTGCAGATAATGTCTTAAAAAAATATAATTCATGATGAAAATATCAATCTGCACTCTGAGCACGAGCTTTGCCTCGATCTGCCCAAGCACACCCAGAGTCCTCTCAATTACATCGTCTTCATATCTGTGTTTTTATTGAGCTGGCGTGCCTGGCAGGTCCCTGCAAGCTGTTGGCAGATTGCCCCACAGTTTGGGGCAAAAGGAGCTGGCATAGCTTCGACAGGCTCCTTCACAGCTTCCTGATTGATGGCTAATGCCATCAACCTGAAGAGACCTAGAAAAACAATCCAATCCAGCCCCTTCATTAGGCTTTGCTGATAGGATTGGGAATACGGCCATAGACTTTGCAGTTGATGATGGATCACATAAGCAAGGAGGTTGAGAGCCTTTGTAAAGAACAACAGAGCTCCTTCGCTCTAAATACGCTTCAGCTGCTGAGGGAATAGTCACAAATATTGAAGTACAGAACTTCAATTACTTCCTTCCAGTTCAGAGGAACAAGAGAGCTCAATGTTAGCTTCAAAATCCAGACAGTGAGGGAACATTTTACAGAATGGGAAAAAAATACATTAATTTTTAAGTCAACTCATAAATTACCTGGTAAAACCTTACAGATGTGCCAGTAAGAACAACTCTCCCTCGCGCTCTTTTTTTCACCACCAAGTACAGATGCGCGTAAATAGCTTTCCTATCTCAGTTTCAGATTCTAGAACCTTGATTGTATCAGAATTCTAGCTCCCATTTAATTAGAGCAAAAAGAATTTAACTCTTACAAATTTTGAAGACGTGCTCAGTCTGGCCAGCACTACGAGATCTGCTCTGGCTTTAGAGAGGTCAACATACACATTGGTTTCTGGGAGGCAGATGATGATCATGGGGGACCAAGCACACCCAGCCAGCCTCAGCTGGTAAAGAAGCACTGATGCTCAACACATCCCATCCTGATCTCTAGACTCATTGCATAATGCCAATGCTCCTCCCAACATGCACATTTTGGAAGTAAGGCCATGCAGCTTGACCGAAAATCCTCCTAAAATGAAGGCGGAAAGAGGAGAGGGGATGCAACTTGAAGATCCAGTGAGAAAAGCAGATGCATTAAAAAGACATGATGCTTCAATCAAGAATGAAGGTGTGAATCTACTGCAGGGAAGGGATGTACTGGGTGGGGGTCATCTCAGATGTCTCATATAGGGATTATTCTTACCTCGCTAGAAAGAAAGTAGCAAGCATATTACTCAATTGATTACTACAACCCCAACCATGTGAAGTACTAGTTAGGGAGGCTAAGGACCTTACTGCTTTTTTTTGGCTGCAGCTTGGTATGCAGTGGCTTAAATAAATCACAGGTTACTGCAAATAATGATAATAATAAAGTTAATAATATCAATGATAATAATACCAATCATCATAATCATCATTATTATCAAATTCTAAAATCACAGAATCATAGAATATTTTGGGTTGGAAGGGACCTTAAAGATCACCTAGTTCCAGCCCCCTGCCAGGGGCAGGGACACCATCCACTAGCCCAGGTTGCTCCAAGCCCCGTCCAACCTGGCCTTGAATGTGTCCAGGGATGGGGGATCTCATTGGTACTGTCTAATACATACACTACAAGGAATGTATCATTGAAATGCAGTGGGTCCTATACACACGTGCTTTCTTCACTTTACAGCATCACAGATCCATAGGATGGACTACGGCCCTAGCTCTCCTTTCTTGGAGCATAAAAATTTCAATGTCCTGCAGACTATACTGCTCTACTGCAAATATACAACAGCTTTACCAAGCTACGCAACCAGACAGTCTCTTCAAACACAGGGACCCTTTAGGAAGGGGTGGGCATGTGCCCCTTTTTTAATAGTTCAGGAATTTCTCAGTCTTCTTGCAACATACTAAGATAGTCACAACCACATTCCTACAGCTATGTGAAAATAAATTACCAACAACTCTGCAAACCTAATGGCAGTAAGAGCTTGGCAAAAATTATGTTGTCATATAGTCAGGCATGAATGAAGATACAAGTTATGCTTCAGTTTAATCCCGGTCCTAGAAATCATCCTTTTCTTGCAAAAGATAACATAAATCTGAAATCATGCTACCATATTATCCAAACTGTAACAAATTTTTCTGCTTTTAACTGAGATATATATTACAAAATTGGTGAAGTACAAAGCTTTTTGTCCCCTCAGTTTGCTACAATGTGAACTACTACGTTTCCAGATAAATACAAACAAGAAACTTACTAAACGAACCCCCTCTATCAGCCAATATTTCACAAATCAACAGGTATTCAGATTACTTGCCCATTCAAAGATGCCCTACCAAGAGGCAAAAATTCATAGATCACCAACTTGGCTGCTGCTTTCTAATCTGACCTCATGATTTAGTCATTCTGTCTCACTTTGCTTACCTACAACATGGTCTACTTAAAAAAAACCCAAACAAACCAAACAAAAAAACCCCACACAAAACAACAACAACCAACCAACCAAACAAAAACCCCAAGATGACAGTGAGTTGTTATTTATCGGTAGTTGTAAAGTTCTGCAACATCTGAGATGAATTAAATTACTAATCATTTATAAACTATGAAGAGGATAGCCAAGCAACATGTTTGTTTGCGGGGGAGAACAATGGAATTAAGACCATGAAACCTGATTTCCATGCAAAGACTGAACAGAAGGGAAAGACAAGTCTTCAGGAACTATTTCTTAGACGTGGAAAGAAGGTCATGTTGGTTTGCTTAAGGAAAGAGGATTATTATGAGCTTTCTTAAAGAAGCCCATCTTCAAACTGGCGCTCTCTCCATCACTTTAGTTTACATAAAGGGGAGAGAGCAAGACCAGAAACCTGAATCAGGGAGGAAAATGTCCTTTAACACAATGCAATTAGAGTCTGTAACAGAAAATTTCTGTAAAGCAAACAGAAGGGAAAGTAAACATTTTTGCAACAGAGTAAAGCAAACACAGCCAATACACATTTTCAGCTTGTTACAAAATAAAAAGGTACTTTCAGGCACCTTGGAACAAAGCTTTCATTTTAACAATCCCATCTCCTGGTTTGGACACGTTTATTAGCTTAAAAACACAGCTCAACTCTGCCCTTTGGCTCCCCAGTCACTGTGCCACTTAGCACAGAGAATAATAACGAGCAACATAATGGAGCACCATTTCTATCCCTGCCAGTCTCTAGGGGAGAGTAATCATCTCTGTACTGTCATTGCTAATGCAAACTACTACCACTAATCCACTGGGACTCCGAGTAAAATACACAGGGAGATTGTTTTGCTGTTGCCCACCTTTTCAAAATCCGTCTCTCCTGTGAGTCTCTGAGACGTTATTAAGTCCACCAACACCGAAACATGAAATGAATGAGGCAGACAGATAAACACAGCCTGATTTCTCTGCAAAACCTCTTGTGAAGGTTAACCATGGCAGGGACCTAATGCAAGCCTACTTTGTTGAGGGCTATTATTAAATTGCACAGATGCCTGAAGACGCCACTATTGTATTATATGGGTTGATTCAGAGATTGAATTCCAAGCCATGAAAGTGTGAATAGAGTGTGAATGTTTCTACCCAGTTCATACCATCCACAAACATTTGCTAATAAGGAGAAATAAATGATACTCTGCAACAACCTTAAGTTTTTAAGCTGCACGAAACAAAGTGATAAAACAAACAAGATTTGATTCTTTGTTTTTGCTAATAAGCAGGTTTTCAGTAATGACACACAGAGGTACCCACAGCACAGATTACCTTGCTTTGAACAGCCCAAACCTAAGCTGTAATATCTTTGTTTTGCACTAAAATACTAGGCACACATATTTTATGACATTCATTCCACTACAGATGGACAGCAGATCTGGTTTCAACTTACATCAAAAAGTTTAATTAAAAAAATCTAAATTTAATTTAAGGATCTTAAGGCAAGTTCTTGGCCTTTAGTGTAAGGTCAAGGGATGTTCATTCAAACACCTGCAGTAAAGACACATACACAACAACTGCAGAGTGTCAAAAGAGGGAAATGCCGTAAGTGTACAAAGTAACATGGTAGAAACAACCCAGTGGCATCTCCCAGCCATGGGGATGGATCCATGATGGACTCCTAAGAGTTACCTGGAAGAGTCAGGAAGAATCACAAGCCACACTGGTGCTGACAGAACTCCCCTGCCAAAATTCTGAATACCTGCCATGACTATTTGAATGATTTTCTTACCCTGTTTTGCCCAAAAAGATGATCTATTAAAAACCCAAGAGATGCAAAGTTTGGGGGAAAAAGAGGAAAGAACCCAACCATCGATTTCCCTCTCTCCTTTCCTCAAAATTACTGTTTCCCTCAAAATCAGTACTCAGCCAGTTAAACCCACACAAACTTGAACTTGGGCTTAGCCACAAAGTTGGTATCAATCAATCGTCACTCACACTGAGCAATCAAAGACCATGATCACCAGGAACAAACCTGTTGACCTAGAAGAATTTATACCAGTTCCTCACGAATCTTAGTCCTCTAATCTGTTTGGTAACACTAACAAAAAGTGTCAGCCCGAATGAAGCAGCTGGAGGAGGAGGAGGAGGAGGAGGGGGGAAGGCTCACAAAGGAAGAAAGGACAGCTCAGAAGAGAGGAGATCCACAAGGGAAAGGAGCGGAGAGAGAAAGGCTTTACAATTGGAAAAGAGCAGATGATATTCAAGAGGGTCACAGTGTACAGAAAATGAACCAGGAGATTGAAAGGTTTTCGTGGAAGTGTTGACTTTGAAAATATCCCTTGATCTATTTTTCTTCATTGAAATGTTTTCTTCACAAGGCCCAAACACCAAACACATAAAGGGTAAGCTGCATCTACCCACTGAAAATGAAGGAACGGACATTTGAAAGTTCTATCAAGTGTTTCTTCTCCTGCAAGCCTCTGATTTGATGGCATATTAATCTGTTTCCATTCTGCTATGCATTAGGGGAACTAGGCATGAGGTACAAAGCCAGCCTGGTATAAACCTCGTCTCTTGAACTCAGCCATATTACACATTTCTTACTCATTATAATGCAACTCAGAACCTGATCCAACACACAGACTCTTATACTTCCCCAGGCCAAACTGTCCACTGGTTTAAATTTGTTTAATACCATGGAAGTTCATTTATTTTAACTAAATGAAGATCTGACTCCAAGTTCATTCTACTGTGAGTTAGTAAATATGAGGTGGTATTGAAATCCTAATTCATTCAAACAGTAGCCAAAGGCAACTCTGGACATCAAAACTCATTTAAAATTTGGAATAAATGGCCCTGGGTTAATTACCAGCATTAAGGGATCTTTAGCATCACGTGGACAGTGTCACCAAAGACGTGTTGGCTTGTGTTTCTGGTGTGTCACGCAGTGCTCCCATCTAGGGATGGAAACACATAACTGGAAGATCTCGATTTTCCAGGCTAAAGAGCAACAACTGTTGCTCTTTAGAAGCACAGTAAAAAACAAAACCCAGCTGTTTTCCTACTGGACCTGAAACTGTAATTGCTTCTAGGCACAGCATGCACACCTGCAGTTCAGGCTTGCACTTTTCTCTTCATTATTCCTCCTACCCCCTTCTTTGTTTTTCGAGTCTTTTGGAAAAGCAAGGCTACGCTCCCGTCCCAGTCCTGCATACCCCCAAAGATTTTTGTCATGACTTTTTGAGTTCTTCTTGTAAAGCCTCTGTTTCAGAAATTATGCCTGAGCAGCCACAGCTGAAGCTCTACTACCAAAACAAGTATTCCTCTTTCTGAGCAGTCAGCGAAGGCAGTTCATAGGTAGGCTTCCAAAATGATGATGGAGGAAGCTGATGCCAGCCTACGTTTCCTAGCCGGGTCTTAATGAAGATCTCATCCCCTTCTTTACCCATCAGAACCACTTTTATTTATCTGCGGGGAAGGTTTCAAGGGTCAGTTCTTCATTCTGGCTTTTGCTTCAGGAATGAAGAGTTTAGTGTGCTTCAACAAATAAAAGCCCTCATTTTCTCTCTTTCACGGAATATTACAACAAACCAAAAGGGGAGGAAAACGTCTACAAGCAAACTGAACCCCAAAGGTACATGAGTCAAAATAGTTACGCTCCCCTGGCGTCAACGTTTAAATGTCTTGCATTGGTAAAGAGCCTCTTCTTGATCCACACTAACAGGGGTGATTCATATTGGTATCATCACAATTTCAACTCCATTTCTCATCACACTGACATTGACCTGCACCAATTAAAGCTGTGAGAAAACAGCACTGAAGAAAGGGCCGGTGTCACCAGTTTGAAGCAGTTAAAACCAGATCCTCTTAAGGCACACTGGGAACTGCCACTGGTAGCTATGCTCATACATACCCACAAGTACTGAAGGATTTAATCCAGCTCCCCTGTACACCCACAAGTTGGGAAAAGTTTTATATAGGCCAAAAGAAACGGGGTTTAAAATTACAATTTCTCCAACCAAGTGAATCATTTAAGAAAATAAAGTTATATAAAATCAATAGCATCCAATGATTTTTCTAGAGATGGCAGCTTATGCAGTTAACATAAATCATCATAGGGGGGAAGGTGTAAGGAAGATGGAAGCAGGAACTCGGAGACCAATTTCAAAACTGGAAAGCACTCACAGGCCCCATGGCATATTATTAACAACAATATTACCCATGAAAGCATCAGCCCTGGAACGATTCAAATTTAAACTTAAACACAGGGGTTAAAAGCATGAAAACATTTAATTTATGAAGACATCAGAAAACCCAGTAATGGGTGACTTAGTGAAAATCTGCATAACTAAAAAGGAGCAGATGTCTTCCTACAAAGGGGCCTGATCAATTCAACTGCTCCTTTCTGCGACCTGCCATACAACATTTACAACATATGGTTTGTACAGAGCTCACAGCCCTTGATCTGTAGTAAAAAGTTATTAAGCTTGGTAATCTGTACATGTTTTAACACATGTAAAAATGTAAAATGCTCGGATGCCTCATTGATCAGGAAATTAGAAAGACTTTATAGCAAATACCATAAGGTTTTAAGGATTATGTGTTCTACTAACAGAAATCCTCATCAAATATCTCTTCAAAGCTTATAAAATTTTTGTATAAAACAATGTGCATAAGGTGACATAATTCCCAGACCAAATACTTCTTACCTAATGCTTCAAAGTCTGTAGTCCATAGGATGCTCCCCCCACACCCCGCCAAGTACTTCATTTGCTACTACAGCACATTACATCCCACACGGCACCTCTCATAATGTGATGTTCACAATGAAATTGATGGGATGTTTTCCTCATAATTCTAGACAAACATTTTCTTCTTAGCAGGGAAGTATAAAATTGATCCCAGCAAAGTCCTGAATGCATCTCATTCTTCTAAAGGGTGTGCATTAAAACCAATGACTTTGTCCTAGGAAAAGTGTAGATTATTAAACCAGAAAACTACAAATCATGCCTGTGCCATGTAAGCCACCACAGAGAAGAGCTCAATCCATATGGAGGCCTCAAGGCTTAAGGGACTAAAGGGAAAACTATTTGTAGATTAGGACAGGCTTTACATCAAATTCCTAAATGTTCTCCTTGAATCATCCCACAAGCATCTGCAAACGTATCTGCAGATACATTTACCTTCACACAAACTCCAGTTTTCCAAGGCAATGTTTCTTGCCCATGGAAAGACACCAGAAAATACTTTGGAAACCAAGTAGCAAATCCTCTATTTTTCCATCATGGTTCACTGGTCAGAATCAGATTTTTCCAACTTGTTTCTTGCCAAAAGCAAAGCCAAAAAGGTGCAATGCAGCCAATTTGTTAAAAGTAAAGTTTTTATTTGCTTCATAATTTTATTTCTAGGAGCTCTACAATCCATCTCCAGTAATAAACAGCGTTATTAAAGAAAAGAGAAACTAACTTTCAGGAGCAGGTGAAAGCAGAAAAATGTGTAAAGGCCCGAACTGCTTCCCCTTTTTCTGACATCAATGGTTGACCTTCAATGTATTTCCAGTTTGTGTAGATCTAAGCAAGAAAAGCTGGGAAATTAAACTGATTTCTCCTCCGTGAGTCGCACAGCTCTTGCTGCTGTTTCTCTATTTTTTTAAGTCTCCAGAACACACCACACACACAGCTTTCACTTGTGGCTCCAATTAAAGTAGCAAGAGCTAAACACAGAGCTAATCCTGAAGTGATACAAACACTCAACCAGACAGCCTTTCCCTTTGGTGCAATTGCAAACAGCTAGAAAAAAACCTCTTATTTTGGGGGTTTAATTGAGACAGCAGAGAAACACAAATGGTACAGACTTTAGGGGACTATCAGAAATACCTAACAATGAACTGAAGTGAGGGTGACTGGAAAAAAGTGTCCTTGTCCCCCACAAGATTCACCCTTTTCTCTCTAAGAAATAACTAAAACCAAAATTGGTTCAGTACAAGGAACCTTCTTTGTTGCCCACAGCGATGTATGATCTTCTAGGGTATATCCTGCACACTCAAAACTTCTCAGACACCCAAGAATGGACCATTAACAGCTGCATCCCACGCTCACCAACCCCATGCAGCAGCCCCTGGCAGGGCTGGGGGCAGGGGGCTGGAACTGCCCGGGGGAAAGGGCCGGGGGGGCTGGGCACAGCCGCTGGGCAGGAGCCCCCAGCGTGCCCAGGTGGCCAAGGGGGCCAGCAGCGCCCTGGCCGCTGTCAGAAGCGCTGTGGCCGGCAGGGCCGGGGCAGTGCCCGTCCCCCTGTGCTGGGCACCGGTGCGGCCGCCCCCTCGGGGCCTGGGCTCAGGGTCGGGCCCCTCAGGGCAGGGGGGACGCAGAGGGGCTGGAGCGTGTCCAGAGCCGGGCAGGGGCTGGGGGGGGGTGGGCGGGGGGAGCTGGGGGGGTCAGCCTGCAGAGGGGGGGCTCAGGGGCACCTTCTCGCTCTCCAAAAGTACCTGAGAGGAGGTTGTAGCGAGGTGCGGGTCAGGCTCTTCTCCAAAGTAACAAGCAACAGCACAAGATGAAAACTAGGGGAGGCTTAGATTGGATATTAGGAAAAATGTCTTCACGGAGAGGGTGGTCAAGTGTTGGAACAGGCTGCCCAGGGAGGTGGTGGAGTCAGCGTCCCTGGAAGTGTTCAAAAATCCCGTAGGTGCGGTGCTCATGGACATGGTTTAGCAGTGGACTTGGCAGTGCTGGGTTAATGCTTGCATTTGATGTCTTAATGGTCTTTTCTAACCTAAATTATTCT
This sequence comes from Falco biarmicus, assembly GCF_023638135.1. Lineage (NCBI taxonomy): Eukaryota > Metazoa > Chordata > Aves > Falconiformes > Falconidae > Falco > Falco biarmicus. The sequence goes on along the minus strand of NC_079292.1, from coordinate 30,665,375 downwards.
ACAATTCTATGCATTTCTAGACTCAGCATCTTTCACGCTCGTTTCCAGATCTGCAACCCCACCTGTGACGGCAAATAACCATCTTCCCTCCCTCAACCTTCTGCTTCCCAAAGAAAGAAACAGTAAGAAACTTCCTCTGAAGCCAAGATTACTGGAAATAAGAACATGCCCTTCAACAGATTCTCAATTAGGCTTTTGGTGTTGAGGTAATACTGGAACAAGGAAGTCATCTTTACCAGTTTCACATTCTTTGTATCCCATTGTCTTACCTAGGAGACAACAGGGCTGCAGAGAGTTATGTGATTCCATAAACGAGAATGAGGCAGCCACAGACACACAGAAAGGAGACCTGCTCTCAAGGAGGAATCAGAGTTTGCTCACTCCTGTACCTCCCAAAACATCCAGCATCTATGAATGTGCCATTAGGGAAGCCTGCAATGTCCCTGAACTAATTTATTTAGTCCAGCAGTTGATTCCCCCACCCCCTCCTCTCCAAACAGTTCTTGTAGTAGAGGTTTTCTGCAGAGAAAAAGAGAACAAATTTTGCCCAGGAAGGTAGGAAACTTGGCAAAAGCATCTGTGTGACTGTAATCAGTCTGTGTGAGGTTTCCAATTTCTCTTTTCATTAGGCAGCAACTGGCTTCTTTTATTCAGAGATGTGTATACAGTGGCAGAAGAGATCTCTCTAGTGGTTTTGCTGATGCCATCCTCCCCCTCCTAAAAATAACCAATTGAGGCTATTCCTGCAAGATTCCTTTCATGTGCTGCATGAATAGCTTATGTGAAATTGCTCCTGCATACTGAAGCATATAGAAAGCTTTATTCTCCTGCACGGGAAAGGATTTATTTAACCAGAATGAAAAAGAAACTGAACAGAAGACACATACCCTCCTATACAACTGGGAATTCCAACCATCTGAATGATATGCAAATTATATTCGTTTTTAATGTGTGGGCCTAGCTGGAAGAGGGCAGAGTCAAAAACAGCCCCTTTCTCATTCAGTGCATCTGCTGTACGCGCGTGCATGTGTAGTCAACTAGATTTGATGACTAAGGGTGGTCACAAATCATCTTTCAAAATTTTCTCTGGAATAAATCTTCTACTACATGTTTTTGTTTTCATTAGAAGAATCCATTTTCTCCAGGAAAAGCTGATGATTTCCTGAAAATAAATGCACACACCTGAAAACAGAAGCATTTCAATCAACTGGAAACTGAGACAATGTGCACTGTTTTTTACTACTTCCAGTTTTCTGGTATGTCTCCAGATGTGCTACATCTTATATGACATGACAATATCTGACCCCAACAGATCCTCCTAGGCTGGCTCCAGGGTGGCCCACCCACAAGACAAAAAATTTTAGCATCTTACTAACTCCACTGATGATGTTTGGACTCTTTATCATGCCCTCTCAGGCTGAAAGAGTCAAAATCTCTGAAAGACAAAGCCAAGCTGTATTTTCTCTTGTGTTTCAGCCCAGGGTTATTTCCCACAACTGGACATATCCACTAAGTCAGACTAGGGTGAAAAATGTTGCTGAGAAACTAATGGAGAGACAAAAGTTATTGAAACAGGAACAACTGAGGACAGAATTATTTGCTTCTGGAGGGGATGGAATGCAAACTCCAGAAGGAGTTAATCTGCAAGACCTGCAGTTACAAAAAAATATATTTTATTATTAAAACATGGGACAACCTGGATTATTGACAGCTTAAAAAGCACATAACAGTTGAAGTATAAATCAATCCATTCTCATTTTACCATTTTACTCTGTCATTCATGTTTGTACTTCTTAAGTGCTTGACCAAGAAACATAGAGAATAGTCTCCAGACAGGTTGTTATTGCCTTTATGTCCAAAGTATGACTGCTTATAGAACACCAATAGTATCTGTGATTTTGAAAAATTATACACAAAGTCTTTAATGCAGGTGGTTTTTTTTCTTAAGACTTCCTGGGCATAATATTTCCTAAAAACCTATTCTGAAAAGCAAGTGCAAAACCCGAAGAGGTGCGAGTGCTGTAGTGGCAGCTGGTGACCTGTGCCATTCTTGGTCACTCCAAGCACATCATGATGAACACTCCCAACATTTATACCAGAACAGGGACCACTTTCTCACAAAGCCATCTTTTGCTCCTCCCCGCCCCCACCCCCACCCCCCCAAAAAAACCCCCAAACCAAAACCAAAAACCCCACCAACCATGTTTCAGACCTGCATAATCGCAGGGATAGAATCAATCAAATTCATTGAAAAATCAATCAATCAATCAACCACTTGCCAGCCTTGTGCAGTTTTGTCATTTAAGACTTGACCAGCTCTATCAGTTCATGTAACTCATAACTGCCACAGTCTGGCACTATGTTTGGATAGAAAATCCAAACACATTTTGAAAGGCTTAAAATCCAAACCCCAGAACAGCCTTCAACTTAATACTTCAGATACAGAGCAGAAAGCTTGCCCTAGACTAGGTTTTGCTAGCCAGTAAAGAAGAAAGCACCAGTACCCAGACTGCCAGCAAGTCCCGCATTGACAGGGCATCAGATCGCTTGCAGCTCTCTCTCCCTGTCCACACCTCTGATGTGATGCTTCAGATTCAGCCAATACAGCTCTACATTCCTTACTGCTGGTCTCATTACATTCAGATCCCAGTGCTAAGCACGTTGTTAAGCATTGTAATTCTTTCTTTATTAGATTCAGGTATATAAATGGCATCCCAGGGAGCACTGTGAATTTTGATCATTATTTCTTTACTTGAGCTGTGTTCATCTGCCTGCTGAGATGTTGATCACCAACTTACCCTACGCCTCTGTGAGACCCATTATTTATCTTATTACATTTTACAATATGAAGTAAATAAATAGCATTAAAGTGCTAAATTTATTCATTTAAATGGGTTGCATTCACATACTAGAACCGTTTCTTAAATCAAGGAAATGCTGTTAATAGGCACTCTATGAAGATGTGCACAACATTGATTTTAATATGGCTGTAATAAAGCAAGACTGCTATGAACTGATGATGACATTTCACATGTGTGAAGGACAGTGACACTTTAATATCTCCACTTCCTCAGATCAATTCTATCACATGCAGCCCAAGAGGACCGTATTAATTATTATGGTGTCATTTCTAAGAAATTAATTTTAGTCATTATTAGAGCATGCATATTAAGCAACGATTGCTTGGCTGCCTGAGAGATGGGCTCAGAAAATCCTCCATACCAGGAGGAAATACAAGCATGGTAAAAACCATGCAGTGATGCAACCATTTCCATCTCAAAACATTCTGCAATCATTATGCATTTCATCAAAGAAGTAGGTAGGATGAGACACAATCTTCACAGGCAGAGAAGCAAAGCAGAGGCAGCAAAGCTGGTTTGTGCTGAAGGTACACATGGCATCAGTGGGAGTTCTGTGATTAGACCTGGGCGGAGCAGAATCCCATTTTTTTAATTAAAGCAACTGATTGACATCAAGAGTGCACTTCATTTAAAATGTCTTCTAATGAATTAAAAGTAAACCCAGTTTCCCCACACTGATCCAAAGGAGTAATGCAAGAGAGAGTAACATCTTGGTCTTTCTGTTGCATTAGACTTAACTGCAAAGAAAAACTGAGGTCTCCTTTAACTCATATTATACAAGTCACCAGGGTAAAACTTTTATCCAGAATGAACTATTTAAAGCTTTATGTACTGTGAATGAAGACATTACACAAGTTAGTCTCCTTTAAAGCAAATACTACTTCAACAGATGTTGGTCTTTAAGAATTTAAGAATTTTTCTTCCCTGTCCACTTTGGGGAATACACCATATCTAGACCATGCAACTGACATTTCATTTTTTATTCTAATTTTATTTTTGACCTCTAAAAGCTAAGCGCCCAAGCCAACAAATGGAACAGGTTACTTCACACAAACAGTCATCCTGTAGCTGTATTTAAGAAGAGCTGTCCTTTAGAGCTACCAGCATGATAGTGCTTTTTCTCCTACGACATTTTTATTTATTTTTATTATTAAAGTGATTTTGAAATCAAACAACTTAATACTCAAGTGCCGAGAGTGTTAGGAGAGGACCTTTTCAGTAGGGACTGTAGTGATAGGACAAGGGGTATGGTTTTAAGCCAAAGGGGTAGACTTATTATTAGATATTGGGAAGAAATTCTTCACTGTGAGGGTGGTGAGCCACCGGCACAGGCTGCCCAGAGCAGCTGTGGCTGCCCCATCCCTGGCAGTGCTCGAGGCCAGGCTGGATGGGGCTGGGAGCAACCTGGGCTGGTGGAAGGTGTCCCTGCCCATGGCAGGGGGTGGAACTAGATGGTCTTTAAGGTCCCTTCCAACCCAAACCATTCTGTGATTCTATGATATCTGAACAAGCAGCAAGGGAAAAAAAAAAAGTAACACAACACTTTTAAAAAAAGAGACTTTAAAAAAAAAGTGTCTTACCAAGTGATGAAAAGTTTATATCCATTTATTTCTCAGCCAACAGTGGCCAAATACTTATTTTCCCTTCTTTGCATTTATTCACATGATAAATTTATAGATAGTAATGACATCCCCAGCTGCAGACTTAGTTTTGCTTCCTAATTAAATTCAGGAGAGGCGGCAAGAAGCAAAATTTAGAGTTTGCTACTACTGAGCCAAACCTGTACAGAGTGGGTAATTATTCTGTGTATCTCTTCTGGAAGAGAACTTCAACTTAGAGCCACAATACAGCTATTCATTCCTGCAATGACCTCTCCTGCATGCAGATGGGCAGGAGCATCCATCCTAAGCCCCACCAGGTACCTCCACCAGAAGCTGGCTGCTCCAGGAAAACCCAGGGATTGACATGATCAAGAAAACTTCTCCTTCTTCCCAAATATACCAAAAACCAACCACAGTCTACAGAAGATTTACCTTTAATCTGTGTTAGGTGACACCCATAAAAGTAAATACCAGTTTATTAAAGTTAACCTGCAAAGACCAGCAAATATAGACAAAATAAATGTGAAAGGGTAGATGAGAGGAGTATAGCCAGCTTAGGACTGAAAAGGAAGGTGGCATTAGTATGTTGTTTCACAAATGAGTGAAGTAATGTCATTACAGAAGCATTCCTCCTGTCCAGCTGGAAGAACTTCTCTCAACATGGCACAGTAAAATAAAATTTCTAAATGTTAATAAATTCTTTTAAAGGTCAGGTCAGTACTTTCTGTAATGTGTCAGGACAAACCCAATATATCTCAGCATCAGGTCACCATGGGACAGCACTGACATTCATGAGTGGACAAACTGCAACCCTTCCAGAAGTGAACTGGTTACTGAAATAAGGTTTGCTGCCCCCTCCCTTTTGCTTTAGTCACTGTGATGTGGCAGCAAAGTAATAGGAAGTTTAGAGAAACGAATCCTCACTACAACCGTGATGCCAATCTGTACCAAAATGGTCAAGAAAAGCCGAACAGTTCATAAAAACTAAAAGTAAGCCAAAAGTGTTCCGAAATTTCAGTGATTTCTGCATGATGCACAATGGCAAAGAAGGCAGTGAAGGAAAGGAACTCCTATTAAAGCATGTTTAAAATCAAGGATCAGACTGCCCTAGACTATAGCCTTGGAAGCTCAGCTACAAAAGAGGAACAAGTAGCAGGGATTTTGCAATTTCTTGCCATACACCCATATCACAGGCTGAAAGGATGGGATTGCAACATTCACCCTTCAATGGCTTTGATTCATCTTCAGTGAGGGACTTATTTCTGCTGATCAATCAGTGATCGCTGCAGGGTGAAGATGACATGTACTGTCAATGGAGTGTGTCCGGTTGGTTAAACCTGAGTATCAGAATTTGTATGGCAAAAAACAGACATGATGCAGATCCCACTGACACTTCAAAGGCTTGAGACACTAAAATTGGTTAGAGAAAGAGGAGAAAAAGAGCCACTGCAGCCATTTTAGTTGATTTTGACAATAGGTTAATCTTTTCAAAGCAAATGTCCTACCAGCATTTAATAGCTACGCACAATTTGATCTCAAACCTAAAACCCTCTGCCCCCCACACCCCAATTTGCTGAGAAGCTTTCCAGATTCAAGTGACAGGAAAACAGCAACATGAGGACACAGTTAGTCCAGACAGACTAACAGAAGAGTCATTGGTGTCTCAGCCCTATAGGGCTTGACAGTACCCTCTTCCCAGAAGCAGCCTTGTTATAATTAATTGTTGTGAAATGCAGCCAAAAAAAGTTGTCCACCCTCACAGTACTACACGATTTAAAACATATTTATTTAAGCATAAAAATTATGAAAATAATTATTTTAATAATAAATTATCCAATAATTCTAGTAAATAGGGTCACAGTATTTTTGGATACGTAAATGCATTGAATAGAGAAGTCTAAGGGTTAGCTGTGAATGCAACATGAGCATTGTCAGTTCTTCTGCCTTTAAAGTAGAGATAAAAAGCTCAGTGGAGATTTATACCTTTTCCTCTATGTGCTTCTGCCTCCTCTCCTCCACAGACACACATATTTCAGTATATCTGAATGCCTTACAAAAAAATTAATTGGCATTGAATGTAAGAGTTTTCAATGCAGTCTTGAAAGAAGACTATAGGTTCCATTAAACCCAGACGTACAACACTACGCTACGGCAAAACCAACCAAACAAAAAAATGCTTCTGTTTTCAAGGGTATTGTTAATTTTATTACATCACAGAATCTTCAAGTGCCCATTTGCCTGTTTTCTTTCATGATGTCTACTGCACTAATCCTTTGAGGAACTTATAAACAGCAATTCATAGCCCAAAAAGAGTGTCACATCTATGTAAACAACATAAACACATGATTTGAAGGAACACATGTAAATACATCACACGCAATCTCAAGACAACATAAATACTATTAGATTCATTATATTTCTAGCCTCCTCTGAATTCCTCCATATTTTCAAAGCTCCTAGGCATACAATTAACATTCCAGTTTATAATGTCCAGCCCTGTGCAGACTGGCTCATCAAAATGCTTCAATTTCTGCCCTTCAACTACAAGCATCAACTTGGTGTTGAGGCAACAAAGGAAATGAAAGAATGAAGAACAGGATTAAGAAGCTTGAGGTAAATGGTATGTAACTATTCATGTTTCACATGGGACTTAAAGCAAGCAAACTCATTACCCTGAGACTGACATAGTCTGAGCTTAACCAAAGGGGTTTTTTAAAAGTTTCTCAATATCAGAATCTTGGATTCTTCACCTAGGAGACATTATTTGCATGTCATCACATAATTATAATACACACATATACTTCATTGCCTTCTTCGGTGAATACTGAAATTATGGAAATTCTAGGATCAATGACAGAAATCAATGGTTTTAAAAAACACCCACAAAGCTGAAAGACTTCATGTAGATGGAAAACGTGAAGCAAGATAATTAGGTCATGTCCTTTCTGACATTTATTTCAGTAAGCAGAGAATCAGATCGTGTTCTCTCTTTTAAATGCAATTCAGAAGGTGAAAAAGTATATTCATACTGTACTTACCCGTGGATGGAATTTAACTGTGGGAATAGATATTCCCACCTATTTGACATGCAAAGCAAGAGCAAATTTCTCACTATAATTATAAATATCCTAAAGGAAAACGTGCAGATTTCATTATCAGTTGAGCTCTGTCCTTGTGCATGATATGAAGATGCAACTGTCCTCATAGCTGATGAGGAGCCTTGCTAAGGCTCATACCTACACAGACATGTGCTCCTGATTACCTGGGGTTCACTTTAGATTCTGGACCCTCATCCATGAGACAGGACGAGAAAGAACAGGGTAGGATGGCAAGGACAGTAAGAATGAAGTTGGCTAAACCCCCTACAATTTAAGCAGTGTTGCAAGGTTTTAGTCACCTGCTTCCTTAGAGTGAACAAGGCGTGTTTTGTGTATATGTAAACAAAACTGCCCTTACCCAGAACATAAACTGACACTTTATCCACCCTCTTAAGAAACAACATGTGCCAATGAGGTCTGTCCAGCTGATGTGCCATGTAATTAATAGGCAACGCTCCACGGCACTGAAAATTAATGGGACTGGGAAACAAACTCCCAAAGCACCAATGATCAGGTCTCATAGACTACAAAGACAACAGGAATTTAAGCCGTGTGTGTCTCACTTTGTAATCTGTAACATTAAGAACGTTGGTAACATCTCAAGGGGAATAGAGAGAGAGAGAACCAATCCTCGCATCTAACCTTTCTATCCAGTTGTGACATTGGGCAGATCTCACTGCAGACCTGTTCCAAGGGCATCTTGCTCCCATTCACAGCTACAAACCTAACTTTTTGTGGTCGCTCTTGTGAGCTGTTTTTTCTGCTACAGTCCTGCACTAGCAAACAAATGGAGAAGCTCGGCGCTCTACATCTCTTGGGTGATGCTCTCATTGAAACCATCTCTGTCTTCTAATTATAACTCAAATAATCCTGGGGGACTGATGATGCAATCAAAAGAACGCATTTGAGGACTCTAGGAAAAAAGTTGGTTTGACTCTCACACTAATGAAGCTCAGCACCTTCTAATAACCCATGAATATACATCTTTTTAATTCATCCTGCTCTGGATGTCATAAAAACAGACCAGACATTAGTTACTGCAGTGACTTGTATTATAATAAAAAGAATGTGAATAGATCTTTTAGTGTGTTCCAAAGACTTACTTGCATCCTTAGTGCAACTGAGAAATTTTTCTACAGAAATACACAAAAAAAAGGGGCCAGTTAACCCATGCGAAAAGAGGGGACACCTTTTTGGCCTATATGTTGTTGTGCTATTTGTTACACAGCAAATAGCTAAACAAAGGGAAAAAACCAAAACCCTAAGCATGGAAGTTGAAGTACAGTCAGTTGTGAAAGGCAGTGATTTTCCAGCTGAGGAACACTGACCATCTCCTGCTGGCACCACAGGGAAGGTGCAACAACGCAAAGGCCTGAGGACACCATCTCAGCATATCCATCCCCATGCGTGCTGGGTGCACTCCAGCATGAGCCCACCCTAACTCTGCCCCAGAAGGCTCCCTTAAAGCGTGCAGGCTTCATCTATCTCCATAAACCAACATTCTCTATTAAAACCAAAGTGACACTGAAGCCACACGCCCCTTGCCAACAATTCCGTACAACTGCCTCCCAGGCAATAGTGTTTTTGAGATGCTACACTAAAGAGACAACCCTTGAGCTTGAAACTCCACTACTTGCTATAACCCTCAGCCACCTCTATACACCTCCCAGATAACTATTGATGGAGCTGAACAAAGGGAAAAAGCCACATTACGCTCTGTAATGATTAACATTAATGGCCTGTGACACAAATGCTCTCTCGGGGGGGGGGGGAGGCAGGGCTTGTCATACAAGGTGGGAATTTCCCCCCCAACTTTGCGATGACATGGATATAATAAAAATGTCAAAAGATTTACTGTAAAAAGCACCTCCAGGACAAGTTTAAGGTGACTTCTATGTTCTTGTTTTGCTTTTCTTTCCCCCCCTCAATATATTTTGCTTCTAAAGGGGCGATAATACACACACAATTATAAAAACAAATGGAAAAGACTCCTACTTACATGCCCCCAACCACTCTGCTACTTACAGAATGAGCTGGCTCTTTGTCCTCAGCACACCTGCACATGCACTGTGTTCCTCTATTTCTTTTTCTTGAGGGGATACTTACTGTTTTTTCAAAAATTACACTATATTTCTTATTGTGCAATTATTTTGCAAAAATGACATATCAGCTCTAGAAAAGAGCAATGAAATGACAAGACACAGGAGATGGAAGAATTCAAACATATGCTTTAAATGTCACTAACAGCAAAGATCGGCACACTAAAAGCCATCAGAAACTGGCAAAAACTGTAAAACTGCTAAATATAATTAGGTATTTAATTAGGACACCAAAGCATTACTAATATATTCTTTAAAATTTGGGAATTCAAAAGCATATAATCTAAACTGAAACCTTTCTATTTCTGTATGATATGTGCAGAAAATTGATCTATAAAAATAACTTCTGATGAACCACAGATTCAACACCCTTTGGTAGCAGCACCACTTTGTAACTGAGAATCGGGGGGGGGGGGGGGGGGGGGGGGGGGGGGGCAAATGTTTAAATAGGGCTCCCAAAATGCACCTCTTATAGAAAGTAACAGAAAAGGAATATATTTTTAAAACCCCCCTTCTCAGACTTCTACTTCAGTGATTACACTGAGCAGAAAACATCCTGGTGGAGATGAAGTTACAGCACTACTGCAGCATAGCTTCAATATGGACCTTGAGCAGAAGAAGCCACAGACTGAAATCTTTGCCAGTGAATGTGGTTCTGAAAGGATTTTGCTAGAATGGCTACACCAGAGAGACAGGAAAATACATGTGTAAAATAACTGTGCAGAAGAAGCCTTCACGGCTAGATCAAATTCTCAGGCTGTAGAGCATGAGTGATGAAGAACTTCTACCTGCATAGGGCTGGTGAGAGACCTCAAGACAAACCTAACCTATTAGATATTAGATTATTTACCCCCTAATTAATCCTCTTTCCTTTCTCAAACAGCCCCAATTAACAATCAAAAACTTCCTAATTAGAAACTTAGGAATAAATCCATGGAAACGGCATTCATTTATAAACAGAGGCAAATAACATCCTTTAGCACTGACCTGTTTAGTTGCAAAAGAATAATGGAAACAGGGGCAACTATGTTCCTTCCTTGGACAATTGATTTAAAATGCTACTTCACTAAAATAAGAGTGTTTGGAGACTACCTGAAAAAACAGAGGTGTAACAATGTAGAAACACAATGATTTAAAAGCTCTGATGTAGTAAGGCTGGTACATTCTAAATCAACAAGTTTCAGCAAAGCTTATCCAGCCGTACACAAAAGGCCTGCATCTCTGATGAAATCAAGCTTCAAAATTTATTCCTGCGGATTTGGGTATAAACAGACTACTAGAAGTAGAAAAGGTTCTGGCAGAGCATGGAACTGAACCTCAGACAGCTAAATTCACCGTTTCTTTGCAGCCATTAACAAAACCGCTATGAAGGGGTTAAATCCCAGCAGTTCTGTACAACATCTGATTGTCCTACTTACTTGAAGAAGAAGAAAAAAAAATCATTCCACTGAAATTCCAAAGGGGGAACTCCAGTGTGAAGGTCTATGAAGTGACAACCACTAATGACTTTTGACAATTTGACTTTTTTCTACGTTGAGCTGCTGGGACTTGCCACCAAACACAGGGAAGTCTTAGAAAATGCCCGTTAGCAACACTAACACAATCTTCTCCCTGAGCTGGGCTGTTCATGCCTGATGCTAATTCCACCCAGAGAGAGATTTACGCCTATTAAGCTCTGTAAAAATCTACTGTCAGCCCTGGTTATCCCAGTTTGATCCTGTACGAAAAGGAGAGGAAAACAATGTATTTTAAATTGCCTTTAAAATTCAGCAGGCTACTTAAACACAAGACAGATCTTTGACAAAATCTACCCAAGCTTCAGGAATTTGAAAAAATTATAAGAAAGATTTTATTTCATCTTCTTTTTGGAAGAAGAAAAATGTCGCTATTGTCACATCACTAGTCTTTTCATCTTTCTTTTTTGGCAACATGTTAAATTAGAGGAACAGTAATTTCCTAAATGCCATGGACTAGGGGAAATTCTAGGTCACCATCTTAGAGGGTTTGCAATGATATGAGTCCCATAATGAGACTACACATGTATATGTGCTTCCCTGCAGGAAAAAACATAAAATAGATGTAAACAATTTAAACCTTTTAATCAAAAATCTATGGTAAAATATAGAATATATACATGATATTTTAATTCACCTTTTATTTGATGCTTTGTTACCCAAATAAATTTTGTATCTGAATGGGTGTGGAGTTTGACTTATCAAAGGATGATAGAATAGTTTGGGTTGGAAGGGACCTTTAAAGGCCACCTAGTCCAACACCACTGCAATACCCAGGGACACCTTCCACCAGCCCAGGTTGCTCCAAGCCCCGTCCAACCTGGCCTTGAGCACTGCCAGGGATGGGGCGTCTACCAGCTCTCTGGGCAACCTGTTCCGATGTTTCACCATCCTCATTGTAACAGATTTCCTCCTTGTATCAAGTCTAAATCTACCCTCTTTTAGTTTAAAACCATTCTCGCTTGTCCTATTGCTACAGGCCCTATTAAAAAGTCTGTCCCCATATTTCTTACAAGCCCCCTGTGGGTACTGGAAGGCCACTCTAAGGTCTCCGCGGAGCCTTCTCTTCTCCAGGCTGAACAACCCCAACTCCCTCAGCCCGGCTTCCTAGCAGAGGTGCTCCAGCCCCCGATCATCTCCGTGGGCTCCTCTGGACTCGCTCCAACAGGCCCGTGCCCTCCTTGTGCTGAGGACCCCAGAGCAGAGGCAGCGCTGCAGGGGGGTCTCACCAGAGCGGAGCAGAGGGGCAGAATCCCCTCCCTGGCCCTGCTGGCCACGCTGCTCTTGGTGCAGCCCGGGGCTCGGTTGGCTTGCTGGGCTGCGAGCGCACGTTGCTTGTATCTTATGTTAGGCTCTGGGAGACCAAGGGTGGAAAGAATGTAAAAAGGTGGCAGTTCACTGGTGTTGATCCTTATGAATCAAGAATACTGCTATGAATTATAATTAATTTCTGCAGCACTAATGGGACTGTGGCACGTGGTTTCATCAAAATTCAACTTTGCTGATTAAACATCTTCAGGAATATGGTTGTTCTACATCAAAATTATAACAGTAGGTAAAGGTCATCAGGAGCCACACTTCTATTCATTAAACTTCAGATTTTTTTTCTCTCCCTCCCCCTTTCTTTGCCAGACTAGGCACATGACCAAAGCAACTAAGAATACAAATTTGGTAGTTCAGCCTCCCCTGCTTCATTTGCATCTGTTGATTCATTTGTGTGCGTAGATAAGGTCAATGCAAATTGAAACCTCTGCCTTTTAAAAAAACTTTGCCCCATTTACTATTTACCAGGATCATTTCTCACACAGACTTTGGGGCAACACTACCTAAAAGAGTTTTTCTCTCCTACTGTAGCAAAGCCAAAAGGAACAGTAATCCCTTTGGGTTTGAACACAAAGAGGCTTTCTGGATAGTGCTTTATGCAAGACACACAATACTTTTTAAACCAGGCATGTGTGCAGGAAACTCTGAAACAGCTTTTATTTATCAGCCCTCCAGGCATGCTGCTTATTCCGCCAAGCTTTTGGGAAGGTTTAAGGGCAGAGGAAGAATTTATGGAAAAGAACCCGCTGCCTTAATTTTATTTACCTAACTGAGCTGATTTGCATTTTTAAATGATGTTGTACTCTCAGTAGCTATCGCCTTCAATTCAAAGAATTTAGCTACTTTACTTCCAAGATCATATTTTTAACATAGTGAAATGCTTGATGGTAGGTAATTACAATACATTACCAGAATAACTCTAATACTGCATATACTACATTACAAAAGACAACCAGCAATTAAACCCATTACTACCTTTTATCAAACGAACTAGAAAAAAACCTACTTAACTATTGGCCTGGGCGTACCTAAAACTGATAATAAGTACCCATTCTGCTTACTCAAACAATAGTTCTATGCTCTTGACAACTTCTGTTTGTTTTTCAGTATGGAAGAGGTGCCAAACATTTTCTTTAGGAGGCTCTTGAGGGATGCACACGGCAGATATCCTCCCATCCGACAAAGGAAACGTGCATTTCACATGGCTGGAATGGATGTACCTCTCGTGTGACCAGACACATGGCAGCAGTGGGGACTTTGGGGAAAAAGGCAGCTGAGTGGAGGCTGGATGAACATTTTTATCAGTTTGGCACCTCTTATAGAATCACAGAATGGTGGGATTGGGAAGGGACCCCTGGAGCCCCCCCAGCCCAGCCCCTGCTGAAGCAGCTCTCCCAGAGCGGGCTGCACACAGTCACGTCCAGGGGGTTCTGAATGGCCCCAGAGCAGGAGACCCCACAGCCTCTCTGGGCAGCCTGTTCCCCTGCTCTGGCACCCTCACGGTAAAGAAGTTCTCCCTCCTGTTCAGGTGGGGCTCCCTGTGCTGCAGCTTGTGCCCGTTGCCCCGTGCCCTGTCGCTGGGCACCCCTGACAAGGGCCTGGCCCCGTCCTCCTGACACTCGCCCTTGAGATGGTTGTAGACACCCATAAGGTGCCCTCTCAGTCTTCTCCTCTGCGGGCAAAACGGGCCCAGCTCCCTCAGCCTCTCCTCATCAGGGAGATGCTCCAGTCCCCTCATCACCTCTGTAGACCTTTTACATAGACCAGGGGTCCTCAAACTTTTTAACCAGGGGGCTGGCGCGCGGATGCAGTGGCAGGCAGCCATCTGCGGCTGCTTGGTTTCCCGCCCCCAACCCCCGGCGGGGGGGTCTGTAAATACCAGGGGCTGGACTGAGGACCCTGGGGGGCCGTATCCGCCCCGCGGGCCGTAGTTTGAGGACCCCTGACACAGAAGGACAACTGGCCCAAATGAATGGGAAGCAGAAAACACTCCCAAATACTGAAAGTGTCATGAAAGACTAGGAATAATGCTGACTGGGTAGGAGATAAAACAATAATTTAGGAGTCAGGCAAAGGAGAGAGAGAGAGTGAAACACCAATGTTAAGAAAACAGAGCAACTAGCAATCTAAAGATTCTTTGCAATTAATTAGTTTTTACTATTTTTTAACAAGAATTTGCTTTCAGTTGAGATTAATGATTTACATGTGTTGCAGGCCCAGTCTGATTTTCAGTGTGAACTGCAAGGCCCATTTTCATTAAAATCAATTATACGGTATGTATCAAGAGGGATGACTTTCAGAATGAGGAATGGATTGCAGTGATAAACTGCACAGCCCTGTAAAATAAAATGAAGAATGATTCTAAAGTGAAAACTTGTCTTCACCTTTTGTAAAGATATAGGCAAAAGAGAATGGTTTTATTTCCTCCCTGTAGTACTATAAAACTTCAGAGAATTTAATTTTTTCCTACTCTGTGCAGCAGTTTTGAGTCTCTGTGCTGCCATCTCCCACCGTCTGGCCATCCACCAGACCATGGCTCTCCATGGCTGTCACTCATCCTCCTCCAAAAGCAGCAGAATGGTCATTTTCTTGTGAGAGCACTAGAGACCTATTAGAAGAGAATCATGTTTAACATCTTCCAGTATTTCTCCCTTCCTCTTGTATTTAGTGTTATTTCTAGAAGGTCTCCAATTTTTCTTTGTATACAGAACAATTAATGTCTCATTCCCACTGAACTACCTACCTAACTCAGGACTAAAATCAGCTCGGGTATCCCAAAACTAAGGAATAGAAAAATTTTGTGGGATCTGCAATTATTTAGCCATGTTATTTGACCTTACAGAGTGTAAACTTTTTTTGTTTCTTTTTTACTTTGAAAACACTCACTCTTACTGTTACCACTGAGTTATGTAATAACTTTACTGAAAAAGTCACCAAAAATTATTAAAGCCCCTAAGGGCTTCAGTCAGAACCTGATCATCATTACATTTTACAGTATACACAGCATACTACCACACTGCCCTCTCTGTGGGCTTTTTATCCTATGATGAATCAGCCAGGGCCACCAAAATAAAACCTAAATAAAAGAAATGCTTTTGTGTTCAGAGGCATTATCACATCATTTAGCATCCCAGGTACCACCACTCCATTAGTTTTAAGTATTATTACAAGGATTGGTTCTTAAGTTACAATAAAGACTGGAAAAAAAAAGAAAAAGAGATATGCCGTTAGCTTCTTCTATTTTCTAATGTTTTAGTATTACACAGAGAAAAAAAAAAAGAGAAAAAAAGGAAAAAAAAACCCCAAACACACACCCCCCAAAAAAACCCAAAAAACAAACCACCACAGAAACCAACTGATCTGACAGTACAGACAGAACTAAGGCAATGGGCTTAACTGGTCCAACTGGGTTCCTGAAATCACAAGGACTGAAGCAGCGACTGCACCTAAAGGTCCATTGCAAAACTTAAATTCCAGGTAACATGTCACTGTCTGGATTTTCTCCCGGAACAAAACTTTTCACAGGTGTCCATATACTCAAACATTCATAACAGTTAAGACAAGCTGTGATCCACTGGAGTTCACCTTGATAAACATGGCCTTGTAGTCTCCTTTTCCTGCCCTGTCCCTGAATGCAGAAGCACTTAACTGTCCATAAAATCCCACACCACAGAACTGCCGCAGTCAGTTGGCTGACAGTACTATTCATCTAGAAATGACAAACCACTGAACTGACATGTGGAACAAGAGTTACTGCCAATTTACAGAGAAGGAAGCAGAGGCAGAAGTGATTAAATGGCATCGACATGTGGTTCGAGACCAGTTCTACTTGGCCTTGCCGCTACCACGCAGGAGTGGGGTCACCAGCCTTGCGCCAAGAGGCTCCCAGCATTTAATCTAGATTTCAGACATGATCTCCAGATTTTCAAAGCCAATTCCCATTTTCAAAGCCAGCAGAAGAATCTGACTTTAAGGAATGCAATGATTAGAAGAAAGTTGCTTGAAGCTTGCATAAAGCATCCATACCACCTTGTGCTACACGTAGTCCTCAGAGGTGACTAAATCACCCAAGCAAAAGTTGAACGAAGCACCCACGTATGAGCAGGCGGCAGAGACTGCCATCAGGTTGCAGGACTCTCAAACCTAATCTAATCAGTCACAGACATGCTGCACCGCCCAGAGCGAATCCGTTTCTAAAACTAAAACCCAGAGAGACAAAGTTACAATAAAATGGAAAATCTGAACCTTGATCAGTAACAGTGGGAATTTATGATTTTCATTTCTGTTCTGCCTATTCCAAGCCTGCACAGAATTTATGATTGTTGAACTCAATGCTTCATCCACAACAGCTTCATCCCTGGCAGTCACATAACCAGGATTTCCATGTGCAGAGCAATTTCATGCTAAGGTGTTAATGAATTGATGTCTCTGAAAAGCTTGGAAGCGATCAGATGAAAAGAGCTACAGAAATGTTTAGTGGTGCTATTACACAATGTGCAATTACTATTAACCTATCCAGTATTCCAAGACACTTGGGACCCAAAATAACAAACACCTTCTTTCCTGCAAAATTTATTTATGGCTATTCTGCAGATCTCTAAAAAATAGCAGAATTTAAAACCAAACTCCTCAGGAATATTCTACCAAAAAGTTATCTTGTCTATGATCTTGCGTCTGAAAAACATGCTCTTCCATGAGCTGAATTCCTTGCAAGGCATCTCCTGTGGTGCTACAAGGACCTTCCTTTTGCCATCCACCTTTGGGGCAGCATGAAAACCCTGCAAGTGGTTGTGCAGCCACATCTGATGGGGCTGGACCAAAAAATGTGCTCTATGAAACAGGAATAAGTGAGGGTCCCACACTGTGATATCCATGACAGAATTGAGCGGAACAGAAAAACACAGCTTCTGGTGATGTGACTCTAAAATCACTGTTTTCAGCTCTGCTCAGTAAATTGAAAAGAGGGTAATAAGTTGAAATAAACATTACAGATTTAACTCTCTAAAAGCATAAATAAAAATTAAATAGATCAAAAATCTCCTTTTTTTTACTTTTAGTACCCGCTGGAGGAGACTGAAATTCACCTTTGTGCTCTGGAATAACAGTTATAGACTCCTCAAATTACAAAATTTTAAATTGTACATAAGGTTTTAGATAGCTTTGTAAAAACCCAGCAAGAATAATCTAGCTAAAACAGAAAGCAGAGAGCTCCAGACATGAGTGGCCCAACACCAAGGGAACTGCCAAAGGCTTTTTCCAGAGAACCTTTAGCTAAACAACATGATGACATTCATGGAAATAACTAGTAACAATAAAAATTTAAAACCCTTTTCTTTCACAAGCGTGTCCCTCTGATTGCTCTATGGTGGAAATGGGGTCCAAATCACACTGCCGTCTGTTCTGGGTTATAGATCTTTGCTTTTAACAGCAAATACAAAATACAGGCATTCCCTTTTTTGTTCTCATCGAGCAAGAGCTCTCCTGTATTTCAACCAAAAATTCATAAAGCTTTGTGAAAGTAACCTCATGCACTCTGCAAAGTTTTTCAGGGTAATAATACTGTAACTTGGACCTAAGCCACTCTAGGTTTTCATCCTTGGATTTCCCCTATTGTATTCAGGGAAAGCCTGCACTAATGTATTTTATGAACAGTTTTCGTAGACAGATTACAAACTTCGAATTTGTCAAGTTTTTTTTCCCTTTTCTTCCACAATGAAAATGAAAGATGCTTTTCTATTTTTGCCTTGTGAGTTTTCCTGGTGTTTTCCAGGGGTCTTTTTTGCAGTGTCAGAGTAGTACTTGATATACCTGAAATGAAAGCTGGTGCTATTAAAGCAAGTTTTAGCTGCTGTGGAAGTTCATTCCCCAATGCTTACTGAGCTGCTAGAAAGATACCAGCTCCTGCATGGCAGAATCTCACCTTGTGATTGAAAAGATTTATAGCATCTGATAAGCCAAAGCATCAAACACAGATCTCAGTGTGTAACTCAGGCTCCTTCAAGCATTCTAAGATTAAGCCATTTCATACTTAAAATGGTTAAATTAAATAAACTGACCCGTTCTTCCTTTCCAGCTTTGCTAAATCCCTTTACGACCAACAAGTTTTTGAGTACAACAATACTCGTGCTTCTGGTGCGGAGGGAAAAAAAAGGGAAACAGGAAAAAGGAAAAAGAAAATCTATAAACTTAAATGCATGTAAGACCCATTTCAATCATATTTAATCTCTCATTTCATGAACGTGACACCTAAAGACATTTGCAGAATGGTCTGTATAACAGATTAGCATATAAGTAATAACACAAATTAAAAAAAAAATCATAAAAGAAGTGTGATTTTTGGTCCATGTCTCTACCTCGCCAGCTCCTTTCCTTCAGCCTCAGTTGCAATCTGGAAAGATGACCTTCTGGTAACAAAGGAAGGTTGCTCACTGTCTCTAATCAACTTCTTGCACCTATCCTGCTAACAAGCAAGCTCTGCATTTTCCTAGCCCTGTCTCACCTTGCAGGTCCCTGCTACAACAATCTGAACCAATTCATCTGCCTGGGTGAAGAGGCACAGGCTGTGAAATCAGTCAGTCAGGGTGGCTGCCTGTAGGTTTGTGTTGGAGAGGTATGGATTAATGGGAAAATTAAGTCTTTTTCCCAGATTTGGTGTGTTTGGTTTTTTTTAATTCTGCCAAATAAATTTGCGGTCATCATATGAGTATTTACAGAAGATATTTTAACAGAGCACACATTATAATAATATGGAATTAGCTGAATGTCAGCTAACTTACACAGTTTTACATGGAAACAGAGCTACAAGACAGCTAAATAATTCAAGGTATATTACATTCTCTTGAGGAAATCACAGATTTGTTGGGTTATTTGGTTGTGGGGTTTTTTTGTTAAGTGTTTAGGCCTGGAGAACTTGCTAGTGGAGCTGACTTTCAGAGGCCTTGGCTAGCTGGCTGTTGGGCAAGGGAACACTCAGACATAAAATTATTTGGTTTAGTGATGTGATTTAAGAAATATAAGAGGAATTCCCCAGACTATTTGCTACACTAAAACTAACATCCTCAAATTTATCCTCTTCCTTCTTAGGACCGCTACAAAGATTTGCTGGCATCTTTAAGACCCCGGGAAGATCAGAGTAGCTTCTTGTGGTGGGTTGACCTTGGCTGGCTGCTCTCTCATGCCCCCTCTTCAACAGATGGAAGGATAGAAAATAATACGGAAAAGTTTGTGGGTTGAGAAAAAGACATGACTATCACTTACCAATTACCACCACTGGCAGAATAGAATTTAATTTTAATTAAAACATTACACTGAATTAATAATAACTTTATAACCTGGTCTATATATCCAGATTTTTGTAATTCTATTGTAATTTCACTTAAGCGTACTTACTAATAACTGTTCTGTTTTGATCAGATACAGTAAAACACCTGTTAGATTAAGAACTACTTCGCAGGTCTATATACAAGATATGCTGGATTTCATCCACGTTAAAATTTTGTGTAACACTACAGCAACCCCAAAAAACCCAAAAATAACCCTCTCCCAGTCCAACACCAACTCCTTTAATCCCAGGAAAACCCATGATTATTTTTTGCACAGTATGAAAGCAGCACTTTTTGCAAAAACTTCTTAACCCATGTCCAGGAGGCACACTCACTATCTCTTTGGGAAAGAATCAGATGAGATCTACACAAGGTTTGCCAGTTTACCTAAAAACTTGCAGTCATTCCTGCTGTATTCAGTGCTGGTGTGGCCTCACCCTGAATACTGTGTGCAGTTCTGGGCCTCACAGTTTAAGAAGGATCTTCAAGTATTGAATGCATCCAGACAAATGCAACAAAGCCAGTGGAGAAGCTCTGGAAGGAATGCCTTATGAGGGGGCAGCTAGGGACTCTGGGTTTGTTTTGTTTGGGAGAAAAGAAAGCTGAAGGGCAACCTACCTAATTGCTCCCTACAGCTTCCCAAGGAGGGGAAGCAGAGAGGGAGGTGCTGAGCTCTTCTCCCTGGTACCAAGTAATAGGATGTGTGGGAATGATTCAAAGCTGCACTGGGGTGGTTTAGGCAGGACACAAGGAAGCATATCTTTACCGAGAGGTCAGACACTGGAACGGGCTTCCTAAAGAGGTGGTCGATGCCCCAAAGCTGCCAGTGTTTAAGAGGCATTTGGACAATGCCCTTAACGTGCTTTAACCTTTGGTCAGCCCTGAAGTGTTCAGGCAGCTGGACTAAATGATCATTGTACGTCCCTTCCAACTGAACCTTTCTAAGACACAACTCATTCCTTGTGAATATTGCATCACGAGACCCAAGTCAGTCATTGAAAACTCATGGCACCATAAATCTCTATGTACAGTATAATAAAAACAAGTATTCAGCAATACAGGCAACCTTAATCCTGTTCCATGAGAACAAGAGTTAAATGCTAGAACCAAACTTCAGCAGTGCTTCCATTAAGAAATAAGCCAAAACTACTTTGTTGTCCTGATGGACATAATACAGGTTAGAAGTAACTCAGTATCATGGAATTGAATTAACACTGTTTTCAGCTATTCAGCCTAAGTTCTTGCAAATGTCAAAATCTCTATGCTCCTTCAGGTTGTGTTTCATCTGAAGGAAAGGAGGAGCTGCAGACGTGTGAGATTTCTGACAAGCTGTTGATTTTCCCTATGGATGAAGCATGTTTGAAAACTCAAAACTTGACTGATACGCTGAAGCACATTCTCTGACAGACAATATAAAATCAATGTATCACATATAAAGAGGATTTTTTTGAGTGTAAGGATTTTTTTGAGTGTAAGAGTTTTTGTTTGTGTGTGTGTGTGGGATTGCTTTATTTTCTGTCATTGAAAATGAACAGCCTTACCTTAAGGTTTTTATAAACTGTCATCTTTAATCAGACACAGAAAGTAAGACTGTCAGTTCTCATAAAGCGGGGGGGGGGGGGGGGCGGAATGGAACAAAATCACAAAATGTGAAGGAATGGAACAAAATCACAAAATGTGAAGTTGTTCCCCAACCCTTTCCCGTGCATGTGCCCCGTTTCTGCGATGGCCTCAGTCAGAACTAAACCTTTTCTTAGCAGTGTCAGAACAACAAGCTTTTCTGAAATGTGTCTTTGTAATTCAGTGACACCAACTTTATGAGAGCCTGTCAAAGAAAAGAGTTAGGTTTTGCCTGCAAGAAACATTCATTCCCACTGTTGACAGATATAAAGTACTAAATGTCAACAGCAAGGGACTCGTCAACTAAATGTCTTCTAAACACTCATTAAACCAGAGGGAGAAAAAAAAATCAGTAGGTGGGTGTCAAATTGCTCCCTTAAGATTTTGATTCAGGTCAATTCAAGTAAACAGCGAGTGTATGAAAAGTTGCATCAAGCATCTGTCACACTCAAGGATGAGTATTAACAATTCCAAAATAAAGATGGGACTATAAAGCATCGTGGTGACTGCTGGTACCGTAGTGAGAAGCAGGAGTCAAGATCTCCCGATTTCTACCCGGTTTGTCTTACCCCACTGCACCGCAGAGCCTGCACAGAGGCACCATCTCCCTGCCTCCACGGGGGAGGGGAAGGGAAGATACTGCCTCTCTTGCAGAAGTGAGATTTAGATTAACTAAGTGATATTCCCGCCCGCCCCCCCCCCCCCCCCCCCCCCCCCCGAAGATACAGGATATGTCTGAATTTAAGACTTAACACACACACACAGCCCCAGCATTCATGAAATCTGGATAGTTATATTTTTAAGGGGTCACTGACTTTAAAAGTTTGAAATAATGTTCCCCTGTGCACATGACAGCATCTCAGACTTTTTTTTTTTTTTACTTAATCTCTTATCCTCTGAACATCATTCAACCTGAAATACAAACTTTAAGCAGTCAATACTAAGTCCCCTACCCCAGCTTCCACCAGTTTTCTCAACTTCTCTGTAATCAAGTATTTGAAGTTTGATTTCGAAAAGCTAAAGACATCACCTCTCACACTTTAGCACTATCTGTGCCCAGGATTATTTCACATTTTCAACCTACTGCAGTAAGAACATATAGAGCTTAGACTGATCAAACACCACCTATTTTTTCTTAGCATACTTTCTATCATTTAACATAATCTAAACATACTAAATGTCACTAACAAACTAATCTAATTTTCATACTCCTTTTACTTCCCAAATAACACATTCCCCATATTATCAAATATTAATTTTATAGCAGAGAACTACAAGATATTACAGCATATTTAAAAATCAGATTGTTTATTATTATAGCAATACAAATATACTAATAAAAGGATTATCAGCGAGGTACATATGGGTTCTCAGTTATATACATAGTTTTGTATCAATTACAGTTACGTAGTTATGAACATTGCTCAGCTGCAGCAGCCATTGATACAAACCAAAGGATTTAGATGCCCCATAGGAACCAATGACAACTTTGCTGTCCCCTCCCAACTTTTTCAAAATAAACAGAGGATTTAAATCCTACATACAGTACCTTTTATATTGGCATATCGTGACTTAAACAGAAGCTTGACACGATTATTCCCAAAGCATGGAAAGTTAAAACATCACTGCTGATACATATGTACCTGCGTGTATGTACGTATTCTGTACAGTGTGCACCTCCCGCCCGCGGACAGGTTACAAGTGGAGTCTGAAACCTGACCTTCAGCAGTTTGGAGCAGATTGCCACCAGTTGGTGAGGAACTTGCAACAGGCAGCAAAGTAAATTACCATCCTCGTTGATTATTCCCTAAAGCATTTGTTTTATTTATTAAAAGAGCAATCACTCTTTTATTAGCATTAACTGAAAGAAACAGGAAATTCCAAAAATGCTATCAAGTAAAAAGCCTACCTCTTTAAATGATGGAGAACAGTGTAAATTAACATAATTATTTAATTGTTAAATTAAAATGTCAAATTATTACCTGCTCTTTTCCCCCCACTCTGATCAGTCCAAAATACCAAAAACTAGCAAACTCTGCAGTGTCTTGGACCATGCACACACTGAAGCATTAAACCTCAGTCTTTGCATCCCAAAGAACATCAGCAGAGTCAAATCATTAATTTTGTCTTTCCTTCTTTCCTTACTTTTTCTTGGTATCTAATACATCAGCACTTTGGTTTTCACTATGAAATCCAAGGCAGTGATTAGAATATCACTGACATGTTGCAGTTCTTCCCATCTGGTAAAGGGGTAACCCCCCCAAGACAGACACTGCCTCTTTGGTAGAGAGGTAAAGGGTGCCAAGTCAATTCAGCCTCTGGTCCACTTCTCAGTAAGGACACAACCTTCCTTAGAAGCAACTGCTTCTTCCGAATCAATGAACACTTTGCTTTCTCTTCCATCCTACAACCCTTTTAATTCTGGTTGATACTAATGAAGTGTGGCTGATATTAATAAATGGATATCCTTGAGGCCTTAATACCCAATATCCAAATAATGTTCAACTGAGTTAGCATCAGTGGTGCTTTCACGATTCCAAACGCCATCATCCCCTCCATCTCTGGTCCCTCCTGTCCCTCCCCCTGAAGCCTCAAGACTGCAGACATCTGTTCTTCAATTGTCTGGTAATAAACATACTCTATAAAGCATATGTAAAATGATTATTACCCTGAAGAGCCAAGTGCCTTTCAAATGCCAGCTGAAACAAATAAACATATAAAAAAATCCCCACCAAACAAATGTTACAACAGACATCACTCAGGCTGTTCGATATTCCACAACGTAAAGGCTTCAGTATTGGTCCCGCATTGTTTCCTTCCTCCAACGGGAGACGTTAGTCCACAGACCAGTAACACCAGCGCTTTCACAATCCAAGCAGACGCCTGTTAGCGGTGAAGGATGAAGGAAGCAACTGGACTCTTTTGGTAACTTTTATACTTTGACACCTCCCGCAATATGTAATTAAGGAAAATCAGATGTGTATTCCTCTTCAGTTTGTGAGTGCAATTAGTTTTCATATGTAGTTAGTAAAATCTATTCCCAGGAATCATCTCCACTAGAATACCCACTAGTCTTCCAAAAATTGACTATTCATTTATTACGTGTGTGGTGGTGTCATTAAGTCCTGGTAATTAATCTGGGGCTTGGTGTGTCTCAGTTGTACTAGTGGAAATTAGGGACCTATATCCCAAACGACAAACTCACTCCCAACTCTGGCTCACTGCTCTAAATGAATTCGAGGGAAGACTTTGAAAACCATTTGTATGTATCTGCCCTTACACTCTCCACCGTTTTAAGTTAAGAGTTCCTCTAAATAAACTTTTGGAGATATGGGGGTTAATTTACAGCCCCCTGAAAGCCTGCTGACTTGATGTTCTTCAAGTTCTTCAAAAGGATCTGGAGCCAAGCTCAACCTCAGTTTGTAAATGAAAAAGGATCAAAAAAAACGCTGTTATAGCCAGTAAACTTAACGTTGTGATTGTGCAACTCCCTGATGTGATCGACAACGACACTTTTCATATCGGTAGTACGACAGAGAAATCCAGACTGATGAATATGAATGCTCTGGTTATAACCAACTCTCCATCTAACATTACTGGGCTGAATTACATTTCAAAGTCATCACTTAATGCGATGCTCAGGCTTTAAACCATTGTGCCAGCATCTTGGTTTCTCAGTGATCCAGTTAGCTTAATACTTCTAGAAGCACTCAGCTTCCTAATAAAATCAGCTAGCCCATACAGTGCTAAACCTTCTCTGTCAACGTATTTATGTGAACTTGATAGAAATAAGGAAAAAACCACACACCACCACACTTCTAAATAAAATATTGATCATTCTGAATTCAAAACAGAGTCATTTTAAGTCTGCAAAAGCAACATCAATGAAAGATTATTAAGGCAAGCCATAAAGAATCTCCACGACAAATGGAAAATAAAGCAAGTGAAAACTTCACACCTCTGGAGCAATTACCTCCTCCCAGAGCTTAACACCTAATGCAATAACATCTAGAAAGGAATGACAAAGATCTAACCAACAAGGAATGCACACATAAGATGATTTGCTAGAAATTATTGCAAACATCAGTATTTCAGCAAATCCACCACATTCAGCATTTATACAACCACAGCCAGCATCATATAGCCAATTTTAACAGGAGTCAATGGGTAAACCAGTTTTCTGGTAGGACAGGTCATTGCTATTGACTCCCATCAGGAAGAGAATTCCCTGAAGGGAATTATTATCAGCAAAAGAAATCCAGTCCTATGGTCAACCCAGATACGTACACCGCATCCCACGCATCATGCAAATGCCAAAGCTGAGCATCATGAGTTAAACCTAAGATCGCAAGGACTCATGCATTTACTCTGTTGATCATTAAAGTAGGTAAAATCACATCTAAAGAGTTTCTGCAGTCTTCACCTACACCCAAACTCATCCCATTCTGTAGTGAGAAAAGGGTAAGCTGGGTCATGGAGCATTTTCCTTCTCTTCAGGCAGCTATTGATGAACTACTCAATGCAAGAAAGTTAAGATGTTACAGATGGTTGGCATGAAAAATATATTGTACGCGGATACCTTAATCTTGATGCAATTATTTTTTATGAGGCAAATTATTTCTACTGCCTATCTTGCAAGCTGGTAATGAAAGTGAAGTGTTTGTGAGAAGTGCTATTTAAAGCAGAGCACTCAAGTTTGACTCGGATGGCAAAAAAAGGTGGAAAAATTAAGCAGGAAGGCAAATAGAATGGAAGAAGTATTTTCACCAGTTTCTAAATCAATGTGAAGTATCTCATCAATAAAAATAAGAGCATCATATCCCACCCACCCCCACCCGCTCTGTGCTTAAAAGAAGCCTGTAAATTCATTAAAGAGACTGAAGTCCATATCATAGTGGTCATAATAGCATATTGCATCTTGACCATTGCCCATCTTTTCTTATGATAAAATGGCTGAAAACTATAAATAATGCTGTAGCAAATTTATTTATTAGCACATATCTTTTGCTTAAAAGAGACAGATTGAAACAAATTATGCTTAGGAAATTATCCATTTCATTACGGGCATCTAGCAATAAATGAAGAGTGTACAATGTACGCAACCCTTTTTCCAAGCAAAGACCTTAAACACTAACAAATTTTACTATGTCCTCACAACAGGTGCTGTTCTCAAGATTATTCCAATATCTGATGTAATGACACCAGAAATTCAAATTTGGAGGAATTCACATACTTTCCTTCTGCATTTTTAAGTCACAAATGACCACAGTTCTCAGCTACCAAGACATCAGTCAAGATATTCCTTCCCCTGGGAATCAGATTCCAATTACTTTTTATTATTATTTTTTATTGGTTGTTTTTAGCGTTTGAGATACATACCCTACGGCCGAAGTGACTCATGATAGTGAGTAAGAGAACGTCAAAGAGGAAAATGCCCTCTAAAGGTGCTAGCACTGAATAGGAAAGGACATGTCTGATGATAAAGAAAAACCCTGAAGGAAAACACAGAGGTGGAAGATTGACATGAACTGAGAAAAACATCATATTACTTAATTCCAGCAGAACTAAGAAGATCAACTGTTAAGACTGCAAAGCAAAAGGAGCAAAATTAAAGTATCAGAGGTGCGTGACTTGGTGAGAAGAGGCTTATTATAGACTTGCTCTGTTTTAAAGTTCCAGCAGTCCTTGATGAGCTGTGAAGATTTTTGTAATTGGCAAGGCACTTCAGATCGGGCATTTAATTTGCAGTCCATAGACCACACTTGTTTTATCAAAGAATGAACTTACCTTGCAGTTCATAAAGTATCCTTCTGACTTTTAATAAGCATAATGGACAGTCAGCAATAAACAATTTGTGACAGATTGCAACTAAACTTTTCGCAGCTTGGGTCAATAATAAATTACACTGTTCAATGAAACAGGGTCACCCAGGCAAGCAATCCCCCTTGGTATGCCAGTTAATTTTGAAAAAGATTAAGGAGCGTCGGCAACAAGCTCAACTAGTGATTACTTCTTACATGTGTGCACATCAACAACTTTACAGCAAGCCCATTGCTGTGGGATGTTATCTCTGAAGTGGCAATATGCCATGAAGAAAGAAGGTTAATTCTACTTGTTCTAATTATTCGCACCTGTAGAACTATGTAGAAATTCTTACTTACCTGAGTAGGGGATGAAAGATGATGGTAATGTTCCTGGCTCCCGGTTTGCAGACAAACTTGGATCCACCACCTTCAATTAAGTTATCATCTGGTCCTCCTGGAAAAGAACATGAAGCAAGTTGTCTAACAGATCTCAACACCCCTTGATTTTTACATAGTAAGTGATAATTAAACATTTAGGTCTGTCTGTAAATGCTTCATTCCTGGTGGAAGATCAGTAATTAACACAAAGATATGCTATTTCTATCCTCTTTCTGCTCAGAGGAAGTACTCCTAATGCAAAAGGAACAATAGAGATAGTATTTATACATTGCTTTAGGCTCCTTTTTCTATAGCTGGTGACAGTATTGCAGAAAGACTGGTAAGTGCAGGTGTCCTACAGCCCAGGAGTGAGTTTCAGCTGCAGAAGAGTTTCCCAGCCACATCACATGAATTCATCAGCTGGGCTGAAGTCCAGTGTACTGGACTGGAGGTGCTAACATGAAACCCATCACACAGATGAGAGATGCCCAGATACCCTTAAGAGGCTTGAGTCTCATGGCTCTTCAAAGTGTCATTGGCAGATGGGGACCTACAGCCTGAAGTTTCAGTGACTTTAGCAGCTGTTGGAACAGCTCAAAACTAAACGCACAGCATACAAGCACACACTTGAGCCATCTTTTCTCACAAGATGAAGGCCCTTGTGCTTTTGTAATAAAACACCCAAAGCCTTGTCCATGTGGCTAAGATGTATTTTGAAGTGCACAATGCTTGGAAAGGGTTTTAAGAGCAGCACTTCACTGAATTTTGCTGCTTCATATTGCTCTGTACAAGGCTTCTGCACCTCTGACTGATGATGCTACCATTCAATCCCTTGGAAGGCAGCTTGGTTTTTATTGCCAGTGACATGACACTAACTTATTTATTATATTTAATGTTACTGGGTCTCTCAGGAGTCTGTGTCTTTCACCAAGTCTTGTCATTCACTAGCAGAAGCCTCTGTTGCCCAAGTTTCAGTTGCATACAAACGGGATTCTCCAGAAAAACAAACTTGAGTTTGGCATGGTTCTCGGTCATAGAAGACTAGCTCAGACAGCATTATTTATACACCTCAGGTCCAGACTGCAGGACTTCCACGTGGCATGAAAACACCCACCTGCAAACCATTACATCCAAGCCAAAGTTACTTTCATAGGCAGCTCCTAACACCAAAATACTTCATTTTATAATATTGAGAAAGAAAAGAGTGGGGAAGGCAATTCTCAGTTTCCTGAAACCCTTGCATTTCCTGATAGCAACAAAGTCCACTTGTTACCCTTCCAGAAGAAAGCATTTTTAGGAGAACAGGTCTGATGCCTACACATTAGCAAATGACAGCATTAGAAAAAAAACAAAAAAATCTCATTCTGAAACTAGCAGCAGTTCAGCAGATAGTCCCTCATGTTTTGGTCACACTCCTTTGTCACTAAGCACAGATCATCATCTCCCTGCTGTCATCTCCCAAGTAACACTATCAGCTGTGGTTTTGGGCTAAAAACCTCAAACAACCCCAAATATGAACTTGGGCAAAGTCTATATATCCCAGATATTATCAAGTCCTTTTCATTTTGCATCTGAACTCTCCTTAATGATTGAATCATAATAAATACAAAACCTAATCACATTATTATGATAGCTTTACAGGCAGGAAAATGACAAAGTACTTGAAATCAAAACACCAATAGCAGAATATTGAATTTTTTTGACCCTGGCATCTGTCTGCCTTGAAAGGAGAAGAAGAACGTCTCCACAGGGGAAAGTGTAAGAGGAGGAACACAATTGATGAGTAAGTGAC
Organism: Falco biarmicus; assembly: GCF_023638135.1. Lineage (NCBI taxonomy): Eukaryota > Metazoa > Chordata > Aves > Falconiformes > Falconidae > Falco > Falco biarmicus. The sequence continues at coordinate 30,635,963 of NC_079292.1, read as the reverse complement.
TCCAATCTCCTTTTCAGAGTGAGGTTTATATGCTTTAGACCAGGGGTCCTCAAACTTTTTAACCAGGGGGCCGGCGCGGATGCAGTGGCAGGCAGCCATCTGCGGCTGCTTGGTTTCCCGCCCCCAACCCCCTGTGGGGGGGTCTGTAAATACCGGGGGCCGGATTGAGGACCCTGGGGGGCTGTATCCGGCCTGCGGGCCGTAGTTTGAGGACCTCTGCTTTAGACCATTACCGACAGCCAACCTGCAAAAAAAAAAGCTGTTTGATGACTTGATTTAATTGACCCTCCTGTTAGCAACCTCACAGCAATGTCCAAGGATCAAGCAGGTCATGAACACCAGTTCTTCCATACTCTCAACGGTCCCTCCACGTCAGGAGTGTTTTGTGCAAGAATTCACATCACGTGTAGATTCAAAGATGCTGTTTCAGTGCCCCGGTAAAAGGGACAGTATTAAATTCCCTGTGAAGTGGGAAATCCATGCAAACTCTGAATATCTGCAGTCACAGTTTCCCCAAGCTGAGTCAGCTCCTCAAATGCACCGTTAGGACATGAAGCTTCTTGACAAATCCTACACTAACAAAAGGACTCATGGAGCACAAAGAAGCAGCTACAGAGTTTATAAAACTTTATTGATTGTATTTACAAAGGTAGCTTTTTATTAAAAAAAGTAGTTCAGGAATTTCATTTTGTATTTTAAAAATTTACCTTGCACAATGGGACAGCTTAATTGTGGAAAAACGAGGCACAACATCTAGGGAAATAAAATTATTCATTTCCTCTATTAATGACAGACCCTGCAATTTCCAGCAGGGTCTGTATCTTAAACGACTTACTGAAGAATTCATCTAAGCATGAGCTACTGAGGCATGAACTAGGAAACACAGGCTCAAATTATGAAAGGGGTGTTATTCTTGTTACATCAAGTCACCCTGCACTAATCAATATTATTGACTGGGATGAACTCCATAGCAAGGAATAACACAATCTGTCTTATCTGCTTGGCCATATTATACAAGATTTGAGAACAGAATATCGGCAGTGAGAGAAAAATATGCTTTTACATCTTCTCCACTCTTAGCTTTCGATTAATAATAATGAATGCTCTGCATGTAGATGTAAGCTATGAGGAAAAGTAATTTTGTTTGTATTTAAATATTTTACCTTGAAAAATACACTGAGATGTAAATCTTATTTCTGCTGATGCCTCATACATACCAACAATCCAGCATTGCAACGGATCTTGCCAATGCCAGCAGCCTGCACTACACCTCTTACCTTTACCACTCCTGACGCTGCCATCGTACCTCTATGGATGCCAAACTATGTTGCCACAGCCTGCCAGCAGCACAGCTCTGTTCCTGCATGGCCACAAAGCAGACAAGGAAATGCTGCCATTTACCAAAATTTACAACACAGTAGTTTTATGATAGCCGCTGGGGAAAAGTCCAATCTGGAGCAAGAGAAAGCTTGTAACAACTTTGCCCGTATATTCCAGTGTAAATCTCTCGTGGGGACTCCCCCTGACTACATCAAGGTCAGAAATGTATATTTACATTGGCCAGCCAACATGATACTTCCACTCCAGAGAATGCTCTGTGCTGGAGAGCCACCAGATGTCTCCATAAAAATACACCATGAACACTCCTTCATTCTTATTGATTCCGCCGAGGAGCACCTCTTGCAGGGAGGTGAATGATCAGTCACCCAAAGAAACCCATACCAGGCAGCTCCACAGGAAACCAGTAGCAAATGAAGGAAGAGTGGAAAAAATGCCTGAGTTTGTTGTTTTGTTTTGTTTGTTTTTTTCCTTATCAAGATGATTACCAGAGGGGCAGTTTGTGTAGTCTCTCAAACAAGAGCTAGGCATGCAAATACTATACTGCTGGGCTGTCCAGAATGCATGCCACAAACACATCAGCAGATAAGAGAAAAAAACTACCCGCCTCATTAGGGAAAAGGAGCTGTAAACCCTAATTCCCAGCGAGCACTGAAGATTTTCAACTGTATGGAAGTGCTCAACTTTATTGCCATGACAGCTCACTATAAGCACTGACTATAGGACTAACCATCCATGCTCACTGATGTACAACATCACTCCAATAACCATCTGGACCAAGTATACATCATTGCTTCAGCAATGCCACACTGCAGTAAAGCAAAAACCTAATAGCTAGGAAAAGGAAAAAAAAAAATCCACAAACTTTCACAGCTGTCTGAAAGTACTACTCTTGTAGCAGCTCCTTCTTAAGAGCACCAGCATGCTGATTTAATCTGTCTAGTAATAAATTATGAAAAGAAAAAAAAAAGCAGAAAAACTTCTGAGGTGAAGTGAAATTTGTCATACAGTTAATGATATCCTCACGCTGTGCTAGCAATGAAGTGTGCCCACCTGAATATCGCTGCAAGTGGGAGTCAGAGACGGGTCCATTAGTAACGCAGCTGAATGTTTCTGAAATGGAGCCTAAAATGTCATACTTCAATATGAAAAAGCATTAGATTACCAAGAAAGCTAGAATCTCTGCACTCATTTAAAGTCTGAACAAACATTGAGTGCTGCAAGTTTTCCATTCTGCCTAGTGTTTTAAAAATTTAAATATTCATTGTGGATATCTCAGGTTTACTGCTCATGTCCTGTTAACTACACAAAGAGCAGGTCTCAGAAGAATGATGGCAAGAATTCTTTTCCAGAAGGGATCTCCTCAGGAAAACATGAGTTTCTTCTGCCACGAAGTAATTCAAGTTCAATCGCTCACCACAGTCTGTGGTATACCTGGACTTTGCTAATTTAATCTAAACATACCAAAGCACATGATAAAAATGCTAAGGATTAACATCCTGCAGGGAAGTGTCTCCTGGTAACTGTGCAAATAAACTTCACAGCGTTCCTATACCTGTTTTTTGTACTGACAGTACTGAAGGCAAACCTTGAGTTACATACATGGCGTCACACAAATCATGGCTCCTCATTTAAACCATGGAACACAATGCAGGGATTTTCCTGTTTCATAATTTTATAAATTAATGTGATGCTGGTTACCTTCTATAACCAAGGACTGTACTATGTCTGCAGGAAAAGCTTGATTCTACTTTGTAAAAAAAGATCACATTGAGACACATCCTGAGGCTTCCTCATCTCTCAAGATAACTTCTCATTTAAAAAAACAACAAAAACCAAACCACAAACAAATCCACAAAAAAAAGAGTCAGTAACAGTGATTATATTTCCTTTTCCTAGACTATTGAGGGTTTGTTTAGGTTGTTTGGCAAGGGGTGGTGGTGGTGTGTTAGTTGAAACAATTTTCTCCGTAAGGGTCCAAGGTTTATATGGAAGTTACTACTCTGCAACATGTCTGATGAGGAATCTCACACTACTCACTCCCTTGACCTGTTCCTTGAAGGACGTGAAGACATCAGAGAGGAAGTAGCTTCTCTCTGTAAGAAGCTCCCTGCATGTTTTAAAATCATAGTTATATTTTTTTAACAACAATGTAAGGAAAGCACTCTTGGTGTCCAATAACAGTACTTTTAAAAGGTGAGATTACTTACACTGTCACTGCAGAACACCATAACGCATTACCCAATTGCTTTGGAGCTATATCTGTCTTAATGCATTTCACCCTTAGCCCAAATACAAATCCTATCAGACAAGAAATTTTCAGACACTGAGATAGTTGGCTAATAAGTAAAGCCCTTTCCAAAACATCCAGGAAATATTAATTTGTTCTCAACAGAAACAGCAAGCACCTGAAAACCATGAGGACTGAAGGCAAACCTCTGCTCTGTCCCCCTCCCATCCTCCTCCGTGTTAGCACAGGACAACTTCATTAATCAATCCTTGACTGCAAACCTTTCAGCTAAATGGGTTCCAGGCACCTCTCTGTGATCAAAGCACCTTTCCTAGTGAGCCACTTCACGTTGATCTATGCAACCATAAAAAGAATAAAGAAACAGGCTTTGAAGCCACAACAATCAGGCAACCAAGACAGCTTGCATATCAGTGCCACCTCCTCCCCTCTGAGCATCAGAGCAAACTTGCAGTAGAAAAGGAACCAGTTTAGACATTATGGTCCTTACCAGAAGGTCTTGATTTTGTGAAGATCAACAACACAGTTATTACCTGTACACCATCTTCAAAGGATGGAAATACAAACTGTCATTTAGCATGAAAGGGAAGAAAGCAAATGCTGCCCCAAAAGAACAAAGCAGGTTATTATAAAACAGAGCTCAACAGAAAGAAGTGATTGATCTGTGGTATTACAGAACAGTAACTATGGAGTTTTATAATGGAAGTCTCCTGCTTTCTCATATTTCTGTACATTAGGACACTATTGTCTTACAACTGCACCCCCTTACATAAAGCCACAACACAAGCATCAAGTCCTGGTTTTAATACACTGATTCACAGCAATGACTCAACATACTGGTGTGCACATTTAAGTTCTTTTTGTAAGGAAACAGACAAAATAGTCTTCTCTAAAATTCTTCTGCATATCTTGAATCATCGAACTTAACTGCATTCAGCCCATTTTTCAAACTGCTTTGAGACACCTGCTTTAGTAGAGCCCATATGGTGCAGTGCATGCTTGAATTAAGGGCTCAGCAACCAACCCTCCCAGCACTTGCTTTCCTACATCATCAGACCTCAGCAGGGAAGATGGAAGGGATGCAAAAGGACCTGGTCCACTCCCCAGACTGGTCTCCACTGGGGAACAAAGCCCTTAGGGAATTCAGCATCCTGCACCTAAATTTAGCTTTTGTGAGCACTTCCAAGCACCTCGGCCTTAGACATGCAGCCCTATAAGCAGGATGACAGAACCTAGGTAGGTCTTCCCTGAAGCTGAGTAGGTTTATCCAAGTGAATAAATAGAACAGAAACCCCAAAAGTGCCCAGCCCCATGTTCCACAAAAGAATCCAGCTCCCCAGAAAATAATCATTAAACTTCCATAGACCCTTCCTTTTGAACAAACACCATCTTAGATGACTTACACTTTTATTAGTATATACTGTTTTGCAGACAACCTCGAAACACTGCACTTTCCCACTGGTACAGGTCAACTCTGGGTTAATAATCTTCTGTTTCTGAGCTGCTATGGGTCTGCCAGTGCAACTGGAACTGAAACTCAGTGCTCCAAGCAACACAGTAAAGCAAAGGTTATTTATAAGTGACTGATACAAAATTCTTCTGAAAAGCCCTTCAAACACCCACTTTAGGACTCCACAGACTAGACAAGAGCAATCTCATGTTCTAGTGGCATCTAATCATTTTAGACAGATTACTCTGTCTACTCCTATGTAACAATGATGTTCTGTCTGTCCTCTTCACCCACAAATTGCCATAGAGAGCGCACTACATAGCTGCTGTTTCTGGCAGTGACATATCTGTCCTATGACGCAGCACGTGGGGCTCCTATTCCCTCTCTTGCAATGGGAAGGCGAGATGCACCACACAAAAAATAAATACATAAATAATAATCCATGCCTTATCAAGACAGACAAGGATAAGCTCAGGCCAATACTTGTTTACCTCCTTGCTTGAGGGGAGAATCAATTTAGCAAAGGTTTCTGATGGAGGAAAGATTGAATTTCTTGTTTGCTTCTCTTAATCACACACACTTTTTAATTACAGCAACTGTAAATGTATAGACCAGATCAGCAGGAGTAAGGGACTGACGTTTAAAAACACATAACACGCTACCTTCTACCAAAATCAACAGAGATCAGAGAGATGATGACAAGAGACCCAAAAATCAATGGGAATTAGGTGGCTAACTACTTGTAAAATACTGGCTGTCAGTCCTTGGGGCGAGGGCTCTGCAGTGGTCGGAAGGGAGCTCTGAGACGATTAACTGTCTCAAAGGGCAGTAGACTCTTCCCAGCTTCCAGTCTGTCCATCTCTTGTCATTGGCACTTAGCCACATTGTACATAGCCAAGTACCGGTACACCCTAACTCCATGTAGACTATACGCTTAGACCTGCCCAGTCAGTTTGTAAATCCTTTTCTTCTTTGACAGAGAGGTGCGGTAGGAATTAAGGCAATAAAGATGTGAAGTGAGGGGAAAAAAAGATGAAGGAAGCTGACCTTTAAGGTTATAAAGCACACCACATTTCATTTCTGTAATATTTCCTTAAGTGAAAAAACTCTCAGCAGTTCTCCCAGAAGCAGTGTTTGGGGTGATGCCCCCTAACAGGAGTTGCAGAGCAGCTTTCCAACCTCAAAAGCTTTCACTGGAAAAACACAAATGTTTTGCAGAAATTAAGGCAGGGCTCCTTGCTGGTTCTCAGTTTGCCTCGTAGAGTAACAGGGCTGTTGTGCCAGGGGACGAGGACAGACGCAGGAGTCCAGAGCTTCCAAAATATGCACCACCTCCTGTCTGGTTTGGGGTTGGGACCATGTCAGCCAGCACAATGATCTAAAAATCCCAGCTGAAGTCTGATGACTGGACAATCACAAATCCCTTCCAGGTATAAAACTGGAAAAGAAGGGGTGAGAGCTGTAACATGCGTTCCATATTTGTAGAGCACACTCTGCTTCAAACCACGCTGAAGGAAAAATGACTTCCAAAAGCAGGAGAGGCACTACTACCATAAATTGCCTCTCTACTCAAAGGGAGCACAAGCACCATGATGACAGCAGCGTGGCATTTTGTTCTGTACAGGTATAGAGTTCCCAACCATGAGAATACACATCGCTATCAAAACCTTAAAAATCATTCCAGAAACTAACAGGCAGCTGATGTAAATCATGCAACCCAGACTTCATATAAACGCTTTTATTAGTGCTCAACTGCAGATCTGGATTCAAGTCATGGGTCTAATGCAAACTCTCTGAGCTCGATCGGGTTTCTGTTTTTCAGTTTCCCAAAAGGGGAACTGAGATAAGGACTCCAACCTTCCCCCCGCTAAAGCTGTTTCAAGAAATGCTGTATACAAGAAGGAACAAAGGTTTTATTCACTGTTCTTAAAGTCATGCTTTGACTTTAGCTTTCCATTTAACACAGAATATGGCTCCAAATTACAAAACTGACTGCACCACCTATTCTGTTCACTGCCTGGAATTTCTGCCTAGAACAGCTTCTCCTGCTTGCTTTTGACCAACTGTCATTACCCTTCATTTACTACGTAGCAGGACTTCAGCACAAGAAGCCGATTTGGAAGCAGTCACATAGCTGGTGCGCAGACATATTGTTCTGCTGATGTTCCCATGCCCAATCCTTTTACGCGCTCCTATACTGTCTTGCCTGAGATCCAACACCATATGCATTTAAATAAGTTGCTCTTTAATGTTTCAAAACCTGATTTATTAGTTGCTCACACTCCATCTGCCTTGAAAAACTGCAGCGTGCCTTCACTTTCACAGGCTGTACAAAAGGTTGAGGTTCAATTTGACTCTACTTTATCATTTGATCAGTGTGTCAGCCACATATGTAGTCTCCTTTCAGCTACAGAAATTGTTTAAAATGCATACTTTTCTTTCTCTTCCCTCTGCCCCCCCCCCCCCCCCCCCCCCCGGCCACGCAACTCAGCAGCACGCACTTTGATTAATGTATTTGTCAGCTTGCATATTTACTGTTTTGTTGGTTTCCCTAAAACTACTGTGTACAGATACAAGCCCTTCCAGAGCATGGCTGTAGCATAAACCCTTATCCAAAGCCAGAGAACATGCTAGAGCTAATGAACTGTGATTACTCTCACACTGCATTCACTTTTCAGCTATTCTGCTCTCAAAGCTTTCTTTCTTTATCTTATCTCCTGTAGCTGCAAATGGCTCCTACCTGAATTTTTTATATTCCTGACATGTTTCCTATTCAGTTTTAATGTCAGAAGAAAAAAACCCAGCAAGCTAACAGAGAAAGCAAGTGAAGCAAGACAAAGATAGTCTTGATAGACTATCATTGATTGTAAGAATATAAAACAAACTGTTTAACTCTTAAAACTTCCCTCACTTCATCGTCCTTTTCAATACTCACTCAGAAGTTCACAGCCATTTCAGACATTGGAATCTGTAGTTACAGCAAGGTACATCTGGTGAGGCCACAGGCTCGCATGATGTTTGACAAGACTGCATCTCCCCTCACACACTTCTGAGATGGGGCAGCTTTGCTACAGCCCCTCTTATGGGTCTGATATAGGAAATAATGAAATAAACAGTGTAAAATGTTGTACAGTATTCTAGAAAAAGTACACACAGAAATACTTGATTTTTTACATGTGCACAGAGGAAGGAAACAGGATTCAGAAAATGTACTCAGCTGGGACTACAGTAACCGTCATGTTGCCCACGAAAGCTGTCATAGATTTGTTTTCCACATATTAATGAATGCATCAGTTCTAATGAAGATAAATTTGCCTGTTTTTTGACAAGTCTTGAAAATGTTACAAACCTGGCATGTAAACCAGGGCAAAATAAATCCTACTTGGCTATTCAACAGTGATACCTCTATAAATTTATAACAACAAACGAATGTCCTTACTCCTCACCCGCGCATACAGTAGTGGGACTTAATTCATTTTCCAGCAATATGCAGAATGATCCCTACTAACAACAAGGGTTTTCCTCAAGGGAACCAAAATGGATTGTCCACGTCAGCACACAAAATGCACAAAACAACTCCCTGTGCCAGCAGAAATTGTCAGAGTGCTCAGAGTATGACCTGTCAGGCAGCATTTTTCAACCTGTTCATCCATAATCTCTTTTAGATGGGTTTCCCCACCTCCTTATCTTCCTTGCTTTGTTTTGCCTGAAATTCAATCTAAGATGAATTAGACTTTCGAAAACAACCAACGCCATGGCTATTAAGTCACACTGGAAATTCTAGACTCCTGTGTTAATTTTGCTACAGCTTTTACTTCTTGCATTTTAATGCAAAACTGCTTCCCCCCAGAGACTGTCACTGATATTGGCACGAAATCGCATGGGGCTGTAACAGAACTCAAGCACCAATAAAAAGGAGGGTAACTCAACCCTCAGCAGACATTAGCAATTGCAGGAAAACAGCCAGAACTTTAATCACAGTTCTTTCAGATGCAGCCAGGGATTTCGAAGTGCTGTTATTCTAAGATATGACCCTAATACAGTCCTTAATCAGAGCCATTGCTAGTACAAGAATAACCTGGTGACTTTAATAAAGCGCAATTTCATAGGAACCAATACGTCAGAATCACACTGTGTCTAATAAACTCCAGAAAGAATGACCAGTCCTCTCCATATGTTTTTGTACATTTCTACAGACAATAAAATTAAAACTTCTCCTAAGCAATGACCAAGAACTATGAGTTTCACAGAAATTCCTTAAGAGTGTTATTTAAATTATCTTTTTACTTATTGTTACTGCTGTGCAGGTATCATGGATAAGAAAAGCTCTACAGGTACATGTTGAAAAATCTATTCAAGGTAGCAACAATTTTCTTATTTTAAATTTTAATTAAAAACATTCAACAGCCATAAGCTAAAGAAGTCAAGATCTGAATGTTTCAACTTCATCAGAAAAAAAAAATAATTGTGGTTTCTGCTGATTCAGCGGACTGTCAACAGTAACTATCTAGCTCGGTAGAGTCTCGCCTACATCTTGGAATACTTTGTATTATAATTTCACAATGAAATGAAATACACGCTCTTTTGTTCAACCACATGAAGCAGAAGTGTGCACACTAGTAGAGAGCAACTAAAAACAGCAGAAGCAAACAGTAAACCTGGCATCAAATGCATACTTTAAAAGAAGGCTGAGGAACGGGCACAAACTGAAGTTATTCCTATGCCTTGGAACATGGAAGATTCTTCTTGCAGTAACACTGAAAAGTCTGGACAACACTATCTCCAAGCTGTGTTGTATCATCTATAACAACGTTATATGGTCTGCAAATCCATCGTTCTCTCTCTCTCTCTCAAAATAGATATAAGCTATTCTCCACCTGAAAGGAGTACTGAGTTCAGAGGTCCCCCTCTGCTGTGGTCCTAACCTTTCAGCTTCAAACAGCCACAAAACTTACTTTGAAAACTACTGTTCATCAAGAAAAATCAGAAGTAGAAGAAGCTTTAGCTGATGGAGTATTCAGAAAGCACCTCCCTCCCTCTCCCCATTTTTCCCCTGCAAGGGCTACTTACAACTGTGGAAAGCAGCCAAACTGTAACACAGGAAAAGGTTGTTATTCAGAGCGACACTCAGTAATACAAAGGGTCCCACAACACAGGAGAAACTGCAGATCTAAAAGGTTTCCCACCTCCCACTGAATTTTAAGATTGGTATCATGCTCCTACAGCAAGGCGTTGTGTTGCAGGGCATGAAGCAACAAGTTATTGGCTGCTGCCGAGCCACGGGCAGGCACCAATCCTCAGCATACGCTGCACCCCAGCAGCCACCAGCAGGCAACGGAGCCCATCAAGCATGTTCTCTGCAATTATGATGACTGTGCTTCAACCTATGAAATTAAGACATGAATTAAAGCTGTGAGAGTATCAGCTAAATGTTCTTTGCTCTTTCTTAACAGGAAATGTACATACTCCTTATTAATGGGATTATTTTATTTTTTTTTTTGTAGGGCTGATGCTTGAATCAGTTTTCCATGATTTTTTTCAGAGCAGTGAAAATCTAAGGATTTAGGCATGAAAAATGACTATGTGCCTCTCACCACCAGCCAGCTGCTGGAGTGAAGATTTTTCCCCAACACACTTGGAAAAAAAAAAAAATCCATCATAATTGACCAGATGAGATATTAGGAGGAATCAAAACAAAGCTGGAAACAATTTGGTCTCAGATGATGACCTCTGTCTAATGTAAAACAGCTTTATACCACTAAAGTAAAACTATACTCTGTAAACAAGCCATATAGTAACTGATTAAAACGATAATTATGCCTGTAGAGCTGCGATTACAGTGGCGACTTTGGTTGTAGAGGGTAAGACTCCCTAACATCCCTAACTGACATCGCTGTGCTGGCAGAAAGCTGTGAATAGCTGTAGTGCTGTAAACTCTGCCAGAGGACTGTTACCCATTACCAGAACGCAACGTGACATGCCTTTCATGGGATCATCACAGATGAAGGTGGAAAAATATCCTCTCTGTTCCCCTGTGAATAAATGACAAAGCTTTCCAACACATTAGATGAGCTGGCTTGCTATGCTACCACTTAAAGGCTCCAGAAAAGAATGGTGCAGAGAGGCAGCTGAAATCAGAAAATATCATACAAACATCCATTATTCTTAAAATAATGGGCTCCAGGAACAAAATTGTTTAAAGTGCTATCTTTGACATACTTAACATACCTTAAGCCAGACCTCCAAGTAACCCATTACTATTTTTACATCTCTCTCTTTATCACAAAACATACTTTCCTAAATTACAGGTTTAACCATGCCCATGTTCAAGGGACTACTGCTCCGTTCTCTTTCCAGCAACAACTCACATGACCCAGTGCTACACACTTAGCACTGCAGCAGAGCCTCCTTTTCTGACCATCTGCTTGTTGAACTAATTCAAACTCTTACCAGTTTTACCTACAAGAAAAGACACTCCAAGCTTCAAGAAGACAGGTACAGCTTCACCAGGGGAGGGGGAAAAAAGGCAGCACAAAGAAGCTGGTCTAACAATGAGAGAAATGTCAAGAAATAGAAATGTCAGATCCCTTAGGGTGGAAAAAAAAAATATATTCCAACTCCAGTTCATCTCCAAGTACTGTATTTTGTAATGAAATTACACTCTATAGTCTTCCTTCAGGGAAAACCTGTTCCAACTTATCAGACTGTTGTTTTTTTAAAGTTCAAAACAAATGCAAGAACATCTATACAGCATTCATGCTGTAGCTGTCAAGAACTGCATTTAACTCTTTGCAAGCAAAAATATGTGAAACTTGCCACCAAAACCTGCAAAATGGCTCAATATGGAAATAGTTCAAACTATCTTTATGCTCCCCAGGTGCTTCCCACTTATGGCATCTTTCCTCTGTTTTTTTAATCACTCTTCAAAATGTCCCAAACAGTTTGCTTAGCAAATCGAATGCTCTCCTGAATCCTCCAAAAGCCTTTGCGGTGCAGTCAGGTAGGATGGTGTTCCTCGTATCTTTGGCAGAGCCAGCTCATGACTCTGCTAGCTTGCCTTTTTTTCTTTTAAAATAAAACCAAACCCCCAGGCTCATTCACACCTAGGAAAACTGGACACTGATCTACAGCTGCAATATGGAGGTGGTGATGTAAAACAAGTATGTAGTAGTTGCTTCCCATCCCCTGAAACATTTCATTCTGCATACAAACAGCAGCAGATCACCCTCATTTCAAGCACTGCCAGACGCCTTCAGCACAGCTGGGATACAAGGTGGCTGAAGCAGCCGTGGTTTGTTCTGCAGTGGCATGGCCAAGAGGTAATGCAACAGGAATTTTCACAGACAGGCCTGGGCTCTCCCTGGCACACACCAAAAGAGTAAACCAGAAGAGACATCCTGAGTGCTCTCAGGCACAAAATCTTCTGCTATCACAGGTTTCACACCATCAAGCTCTATACCATAAACCAGAAAACTACAAAAAGTCAAAACTCTCTTACGATCGCCAAGCATTTGCTTACTGGCCAGGTCATTTGTGCAAAACGCTACAGTCTTCAGTCACCTCATGCAACGAAATCCTTATTATTAAAGGCAAGATACTGCAGAAGTTTGTGTTGACTCAACTGAAACTTATTTCTTTATGGGCATATCTACTTGGATGAGCTCGTACAGATACTACAGGAGGAAAAGGGTTATTAGCTCAAGCACAGAAGTGTGCTAAGCAGTAACGTGACCTCCAGCACGCAGCTGGTGTTGCCTCTAGCCACTCAAGAGGTTGGGTAGAGCGGACATTATCATCCACTTGCATCCATAAAAGACATATTTCTATTTTCCATGTACACTATTGAGAAAAGGGGCTTTAGCAGAAGAACACTCCTTTTCAGATTTACCACAGGCATATTAAATGGGTCTGTACAGAACAATGACCACAAAGATTTTAGAGTTCAATGTGTGTCTTCTATGATCAGGTGAGAAAACTGGTATCATTCTGTTAGCTTGCTTACTTTCTGCCTGGCAGTATTAGCAAACTTGGTCAAATTCAAATAAGAAAATTTGTATTTTGGTAGCTTCGTCAGTACTACATGTCTATACAACAGACAATGCATAAGGCAGTAATGAACTAAGGTTCTTCTTTTGCAAATAAAAGCACCAAACAGAAAATAAAAAATAAAATCAAATTCTAAATTAAGGAGGTCTATGAATTTGCTTCCCCCTATTAAAGAGAGAAGATCTAATTGATTGGGTATGTACTGCTCATGCACCAGTCCTCATAGCATCCAGGCTTTTGCAAGAGAGAGCAAGATGAGGATCCAACATTGGCAGAGAAGCTGCTCTGATCAACACATTTCAAGACCAAACACACTGTGGTATGTCCAATCTTCTCTATCACAAATTCCTTTAAGACTTTAAAGTCACCAATAAGCCTGTGAAATAACTTCAAATTGACCCTCTACAGACACTACTGCAGGCCCAAATCCATTGCCGTTGAGGCCAGGAGAGCCTCTCTCTTGCCTTCCCAACCAGCCCCTGCCATGTCTGCTTTCACCTGAGAGCCACAGCCTCCAATTTAAACATAAAAGAGCACATTTTCAGTTATTTCTACAGTATGCTTAGTTACTCACAAAATAACAGCCAAAAAACTTGTATCCATTTAGTTAATTGTTTACCTTGTAAAGTTTAATTACTTTTGTTCATATAAATGAAATTTATGTCCCCCTTCCGGCTGATAAATTAAAAAAATGCTTGTTTGTTGGTTGTTTTTTTTTCCTGGTTATTATTCTTCTGTCTCATTATTCTTAAGGAATTGTTCTTTATTAGCAAAATCAGTTGTACGGGTTAGTTGGATATTTTTGGAGCAACTATTCATTATGTTTTAATATTTTAAGATTTTTATTCTCTTCTTTAAAACCATTTACAAGCTGGAAATGTTTACTAGCTGCCGACTGAATGCATTTAGTTACCAATGAAAACCTCAACTCCCTTAATTCAAAGCCAGCAGGATGGTTTAATTTAATTTCTTTGATAACACCAAGCATGCTCACTGTAATGACACTGGAAAAAAAATGTAAATGAGTACAATTGAAGATACTACAGATCATAAATACTATTTAAGAGCTGCAAGGAAAAAAGCTGTCTTGCACAGATCTCATAGGCAAAGGCAGTAACTTGCACCTACAGGCTGAAAATGAAAACAAACCAAAACAAATCATGGAATGGTTTGGGTTGGAAGGGACCTTCAAGACCATCTAGTTCCAGCCCCCCCGCCATGGGCAGGGACACCTTCCACCAGCCCAGGTTGCTCCAAGCCCCGTCCAGCCTGGCCTCGAGCACTGCCAGGGATGGGGCAGCCACAGCTGCTCTGGGCAACCTGTTCCAGTGCCTCACTGCCCACATGGTAAAGAATTTCCTCCTTATACCTAATCTAAATCTGCCCTCTTTCAGTTTAAAACCATTCCCCCTTGTCCTATCGCTACAGGCCCTACTGAAATGTTTCTCCCCGTCAGTACTTAAAGGGGGCTTATAAGAATGAAAGGCCACTTTAAGGTCTCCCTGGAGCCTTCTCTTCTCCAGGCTGAACAGCCCCAACTCCCTCAGCTCGTCTTCCTAGGAGAGGTGCTCCAGCCCCCTGACCATCTTTGTGGCCTCCTCTGGACTCGCTCCAACAGGTCCGTGCCCTCCTTATGTTGGGGGCCCCAGAGCTGAATGCAGGTCTGCAGATGGGGTCTCACCAGAGAAGAGCAGAGGGAGATCACTGCAATGCGTTTGATGGTGGTTGCAGTCTGCAGTTAAGGGTAAATCAATCTTCCCAAGTCCTCAGCAAGGTACAGGATGCTACTGGAGCAGCAAGCAATGATGAGACTCCTTTCAAAAACTAGCACAGAGCAAATGGGGAGCAAGTACTGTCCTTCTGTCTTCAAGGAAAACATCAACCTCTCTACAACTTGAAAAGAAAAAGGCAAACCCCTTCTGACCTCCAGTCTTCACTGCATTTAAATAAAACTGTTTATGGGTGTTTGGAGATATAAAAACCAAAGTCTCAGTCCGCCATTAATATTTTAATTGAAAACATGAATATTCATGATCATTTTGTTTCTTCAGAGGACAAGATAGGATAATTAAATAATCCCAATATGTAAATGTGTTACTATCATGACACCTTGCCTTCATCTACATTACAAAACCAAGGCATTTTTAGCTCTTTCATTATTTATGTAATTCTGATTCTTTTGGGTTTTTTTTTTTTTCCTTCTAGACTAACTAGAGCACTTTCTCAGTTACAGGCTCGGTAATTACGGACTATTTCAAAGTCATCTGCCTCTCCCGACTTTGGCAGTTTCAGAGGATTTTTATTTAGGGGCTGTTTTGGTATGATGCATCTTCTGTTTCCAAGCTGATTTCAACAGCACCGCAAACACCTGATATTTGCCACAAGCCCAGGAGAATGCAGGCAAGCACAAAGTTTTTTAACAATTTCCTAATTTCTCAGACTTCAACAATGCTTCAGTAACAAAAATGTATTTGTTTCTATGAAAGACAACAGCAGCTGCTTTCTAAAATGAATAAATTTCTTCAATTTGCAGCTATAAGCAACAACAGAAAACTCTGGATGATTCCAGCAAGTCTTCCCTGTAATTGCCTTGAACTCCCCCCATCTAAATACAAACTGAACTGAAAACCTAAAGCAGGTCAGATGAGAACAAAATACTGGAAAGGATTTCCAGGGTCATTAACTTCACCCTTCAACTTCTCTGAATACAACCACCTGCACCTCCCTTGTCATACCTATCTCAAGCTCAAACCAAGTTTCTTCCCTTCACTGTTCAGACCTCACTTGTTAGAAACCTTTTTCCAATTTCCAGATTAAATTCATTTTTGGCCAGTTTATTCCCATATGTGGCAACACCATTTTTCAGGCAATAGCTCTTTACCACCCTTCAAAGTGCCCAATACCTTTTATAGGCAAGTATATCCCCCTTGAGACTACTTTACTCCAGCATGAAATAGTCTTTTTCACCATTATAAGCAACCAGAAACTACATCCAATATTTCAAATTACTTCTAATCAAAGACCTGTACAGTGACATTAATAGTTTCCAGTCTCTGCTGGAAATACCCTGCCTTTGCCGCATTTGCCTTTTTCTGAGCAGCAACGCTTTGGCAGCTCACAATCATTCTGTAATCAACTAGTACCACTTATCCTCCATCTTTCCCAATTGATTAGCTCCTAGTTTAGAGCTGATTTCTCTTACCAATCCCCAGATGCATGACCCTGCATTTAGTGCTACTGAATTTCATCCCCTTTATTTTACTCCAGTTCCTAAGGTCGTCCAGCTTTTGTAGGTTATTTCATCACCACCACCACGCTGGCCATCACCATAAGGAATGAAAGTCATTGAAATATTTCCTAAAATGAACCTAATGAGAAAGCACAGTCCTGGAGGCCAGTGAAAGACATCAGGTAGCAGTCTGCCAGTAAAATACATCATTTGAGAACTGTATTTGATAGAACTTCCACTAATTTTGCATAACGTGACCTCTTACAGAATTGAAGGCTCAAATCGACAGCAAGGGAAGGACAACTCAGAAAGGAGTGAGCAGCTGCTGACAAAGGGAAACCATTCCCAAGAATACACTACCACTACAAAAAATTCAAGCAGCTGTTGAAAAGTACTTCTGGTTTTAAAATCAAGTAAGTTTGGGAACAACAAATCCTGCAGTAAAAGCCAGTACTGTTGCGAATAGAACATCCCAGCAGATAGCTCCAAGGTGCAACACAGAGAAAAGCAGATGCTTAAAAGCCTTCCATTGCCCTTGGCTCACCTGAAGTGACCTTCCTACTTGGAATATTTTCTACGTGAAACCACTTAGCCACTGAGATGCAAGTGACAGTCATGGTGGTTGCTACACATCTGAAGCACTTCAAATCTGGACTGGTGTTACTGGACTTTCTTGACATGGGTTGAGCATGGCAGTCTGATGATATGGATGTCCTGCTAGGTAAACCAGATGGGTACATTCTTTTCTTCCCTTTGGCTTTATTTGGTCCATTTCAATAGCGAGGGGAAAAAAAGTAACTTTAAAAAGTAATTAACCTCTCCATTTATTTTAGAAAACCAAAAGCAGTACACTGAAACAGACCAGTCTTTGCTGGAAGTCTGACTTTATCGCAGAGCCATCAGTCCCATGACTGACTACCCAAAACAGTAGATCAAATAATCTGGAGCAGCTACGCTGGGGAAAAAAAAGCATCAGAAGCACTTGAGGCAGTCAAACCACAGAGCTTCCCAGCACTGTTCAGAGAGCTTTCAAGTCCCCTCCAATACAAAGGTACTTACCATGGATACCATGGAAAGGGGCCAACAGCTGCTGTCTATTTGTGCTGTCTTGCCAATGCCTGCGATCATTGCTGAAGCTGGAACACTGACATTTCCTGAAGAGTTTAATCGTGTCTGGTTTGGCTTTCCTAATCGGTACCACAATAACAGATCCTTCCTGGCACGTATCTAACAAGCATGGTTTTCAACACCTGCACAGGTTTTACTCAAAATGGGTATTTTTATACATCACTTCTTTACCTGAAGGTGACTATCACCTTTGATAATCTCAGCACATATACAAGTCTTGGAGGAAGCAATGAAAAGCCGTTTGAGTTACTCAGGCTTTTAGCAAAGGTGCTCATGCAAAAGTGGGTTACGGCATGTCTGTAACTACTGAAATCAGCTGGGTATAGAGATGCCCAAAAAGGTATTGAACAAGCTGGATCTGCAGGAAAGAAGCAGGATGGTCAAACGCAGTCCACACTGTTCTCCAGGTCTGCCCATGAGCTAAGCAAGCTTCCCTCTGCCTGGCTGTGCTGTGCCATGCCGACATGCTGGTCTTCCCAGGAGTGTCTCAACAGCACACTTCATTTCTTAACATGGGAAAGCTCTCATACTTTTAACGGCTATGATCAAAAAAAAGCCGTGAAGCACCAGGAAAACACAAAAATATTCTCATCTCCCAGCTGGGGACATAGTTCAGTGTGTTTATTTCCAGGCTGCCATCAGCAAGATTTCCTTCGGGTGATGCAACTGTTGCTGATTTAAGTATCCAGTTCTGGACTGTGGCACTTGTTCAGGAGCCACTTTGAAATATAAAGTCCTTAACTTCCAAAATATAGCTTCAAAGAAAAATTAAAAAAGCAGTTGAGAGAAGCACCAAAGATTACTTCCACCTGCTCCAATATTCTCCCACTAAATGAAGAAAAACACAGGGACTGAAAATTCTAAGTCAAAGATGAGGAGCAGCAGCACTGAGGAATTAATCAATGAAATTACGTGAAAAACAGAGAAATGGAGTTACAGTTCTTTTCAAAACAGCAAAATCCAAAAACATATACAGAAAGGAAAAGTAGTGAGAGTTGTCAATGAGCTCTGGTCAGAGACATCTCGGTATTTGAATCTACCTGCATCTCCCACCAGCAGATGGTACAGACCGTGCCAAACTTATGCATCCTCTGGCCTGTTTCACTCACGTATTTCAATCACATAGTCCAGCCATATTGACTTATTCCTCCAAATACACGCATATATATACACACATATGCACATCAGTCCTTTCTCCACCCCACCCCCCACTAATTAAGTCAAGCACACTACGCAACCATAGCAAGATGTTAATTTACTGATTTGATTTAAATGTATCCTAGCTACGTCAATCTCCTCCCTCTAGATCATCAGAACAACCTTCACTCCTTTAAATAAGGCCGGGGATGCAATAATTTCCTTCACCTTTTCGCATATGCAGATAGGAAAATTATCCAGACATCCATCAGAATGTCTTGCAACAGCAAGAAACTCATTTTAAGCCACTTTGCCGCATATGCGACCTGAATACACAATCTGATCCAATGCAATAAACTTGCTGAAGATTACTACATCCCTCACCACAATGCCTGGCAGCGCAAAAGGAAAAAAAGCATCTGAAATAGCAACAGAAAGATTGGTCCATCCTTGTCCACATGTGCTGGCTGACACTCCCTCTTTTGCAGCAGATGCTATGCCAGAACCTGGATGCATTCTGAAAGACTATGAGAACATAAAACACGGCATATTACTGACATGTAGGAATGGTACATGAATCCAGCTGTACATGGACAGAAACATGCCACAAATCCACATTACTTTCCTCATCAGAACACGAGGGGAATGAAGGAATCTGTAGAAAGCAAAATAGTATATTTCGTACCACAATAGCATTCAGAGTTTGTGGGATCAAAAGTCAACCCAGAAAAGGCAACAATGTCAAATGCTTCAAAGTAAAAATTAGAAATAAGTGTATAAAAGTAAGTACATCTTCCTTACAAGTTGGTTTTACAAGACTTGTAAAAAATGATGCAGTGTACAGTAGAAAAAGTATCAAATTCATACCCTGCAGGTCAGCTAACCCATCCTAAACCAAGGTCTGGAGGCAATTTGTGGTCCATGAAATTCAGATGGGTCACGTAAGCTGACTTTCCTAGTTTGCAGCTACTAAACTGCAATAAAGAGATGCCACAAATAAACTGACTACTTTCCCACCACCTCTTTTTTGCAACTCCGGAGCTGTCACAGGACTGTTAAATGACTGAAGACCATCACTTGGGGGGGGGGGAACACCCACAAAACAATATTGAGAAGTTCTTCCAGCAATAAAGATAAAAATGAAATTTATGACTGAACCAAATGCTATTTCTTCATAGACAATATCTGCCAGCCCTCGCAAAAACTACAGACCTAATATTTCCGCTCTGGGCCATATGTGCCATTCTCAGGCAAAAATAAATTTGTTAACAAGTCTGCAATAGCAGTTGGCACTTGCTTATGCCAGTCTGTACTAACATCTTGAGACCCTCTTTAATAAGAAAAAAAAATAAAAAAGATAATGTTTCAGGAAAGTATAAAACCAGCAAAACATGCCTAAGACTTAGGGGAGAAAAAACCCCAGTAATTCAAGGAAACACTTTGAATTCTTCTACTAATAGACAACAGAAATGTTGGCAAAGTTTGTTGTTCATAAGCTTAGGGATCATCCAAGGGTCCTGAACATTTTAAACATTCAGTGTGACCATCTGTCATTGACATAGTCACTGAACAGAACGAGCAATTACTGAAGCCCTTCTCAGACATAATCTGTCAACCGTACCTAGTTTGGCTGCCAAGAGAAATCAAGTTAAGGACTATGAAAGCAGACTGCCCTTATGGGGAGTGAGACCTCTCCACCTGAGAAGGTCAGCAGAGGCTGGGAAGCAACAAGCACCCAAAAATCCTGCAACAGTCCTCTGGTGCTCATCAGGTTGTGCACCATGTTTTTGTACCTGCTGGTATCTCATGCTCCGTGTCCTGTTCTGCACAGCAACAGAGGATAAGCAAACCACACAGAATAAGGATGGTTGCAATAAGGACTTGGTCAGAGTTTACAAACATGTTGGCAGGTCACCCAGGAGCAGCAAAAGCAGCCAAGTGCCCAAGTTTAGTGCTGAACTTGTCTTAAGGGCTTCACAAATATGACCCATCAGAATCATGTGCAGGCAGACTCTGCCCTACCTTCAGCACAGCTACACTGATAGGCTCAGGGATACGTTTAAACTGCAGAGAACTGACACATCTTCTAATAAGAAGAATGAGCACTGCTGACATTCCTAACTGCTTTCAAGTTTTGCCTCACCAGCCCATGCTCCAACATAAAAGGAGAAAAAAAATGCAGCAGACTACAGAACAATCCTTTTAAGTAACCTCTGAACCCTACAAAACAAAAATCCCAACATTTCCTCATGGAAATTCACAAAGCTAAAATTATTCACAGACCTTAGGGCTGGAAGGATCATTAGATCATTTAGACCGGCCTCTTCTAGCTAAGAGTCCATTCAGTTTTACTCAATAGCTTGTTTTTAACTAGACATCCAGGTAGCATCTAGAGATGATTCAGCCAGGCAGAGAACCGATCTCCCCCCTTACTTTGCTGTAGTGCTACATCAGCTCATGTTCAAAGACTGCATCTAGTTTGATTATATCTCACTTCAGCTTCAAGCTACTCTTTTCTTACATCTTTGTGCACCAAAGAAAGAAATAGTCCTTCAGTACTCTTTGTAGTACCTTTGAAGGTACTTCATCTTCTTTTCATTATTTTTTTTTCCCCTGGAGACAGTAGAGGACTCTGTTTTCTGTATTCTTTAACTGTAATTAGCTCTCCTCTGTACCCGTCCAATTTTTCACCATTATTTAAAGAGTGCAGGGAGCAGTCTAGGTGTAGGATCAGTATGACTGCTTAAGTGTTCTTCAGAGTTGCTGCTTTCAGGAAAGAGTGTTTACTCTCAGTTCTCCACCATGTAAAATTTTATTACTGGTTGAACAAAACTGGTATCAGAACAGACAACAATTCATAAAGGTGTCCGATCATTCTGCATGTCACAAGTTGCAGCATGGGAAATTCTGATTGAATTTCAGGGCAGGGGAGGAGGAATCTTTGAGTGGTGAAGCACAGGAATCTCCATCTTTGGAGATCTTAAGAACTCAACCGGACAAAGTCAGAGCAACCTGATCTAACTATGCTGAGCAGCGCACAGGACCAAAGACCTCTAGAAGTCCCCTCCAACCTTGTTTTGGTTGGATAATAAGTAATTAAATAAAATAATATTTAATTATAACTATAACAGATATAAATATACTATGACAGAAAATAACTATGACAGAAAGGCTGAGCAGACTCCTAAAGCCATCCTGAATCAAGACAACAAGAAGTCCATGTGGTACCCAGGATGCTGGAGACACCATGGCTAACATGGCTATAGCTATCTTCTACTTATTTGGTCGGCAGTCAGCTGATGGAGCAGCGTGTCTTTGCTGACGAGCCATAGGAGCACACTGTAGACAAAGGATTAGAAATGTAAAACCTATGATATAGGTGTCAAATTAGAGTAACCTCAAAACCTGGAAGGGAACTGTTAACCAGATGCTTTCATCTGGCTCAAAGTCCCTATGTAGCAACAGTGGGAACTGGCATTGCTGCCTGTTTCTGCCCAGTAGTGACCAAATAAGATGCAGTAAAAATATAAAAGAACATACTAAATCGGTGCAGTATGGTGATTACTCCACTGTATGAACCACAAGCAGGACATGAAGGATGTCAAGCCCTTTCTGAAGCCCTGTACTGGCAAGGTCACTGGACTGGCCATCTAGTAACTCCAGTTAATGAATTATTTTAACCCTAGGCACAAAATACACAGTGAACAACTACATCCCATACCAATTCCCAATAAAGACCTCACCAAAGATCTGTATGCTCATTAATTATCTAATGTTACAATATAACTTGCTCTGAATAAACTATCAGCACTGCTGTGAAGAGCCAGAAGAGGTGCTGTAAGAAGCAGATGTTACTGTGAAGCCTCTGAAACCAAGTTTTGGAGAATAAAGGATCCAAAACGGAAAGAATTCAGTGTCCAAGCTTCTTAAAACCTACATTCCGACAAAGTTTTTTAGAAAATATATTTAATGGACCTAATAGTTAAAATAAAAGTGGTAAAGGAAAGCACCAAGGTAGAGAAGGTGGAAATTGGTAACATGACTGTGCAGTGGTTAATGAACTAAAGGAGAAAAAAATAATTACTTATGCTGAAAGCAGAACTTCTGGACTGCAAAAAGGTAACTAATCAAAATCCTTATGGGCGAGTTAAGGAGATATTCCTACTTATTCTTTATTCACAACTGCACAAAAGTTAACGTGCAAAAAAGATGCTGATGGAACTAGAGATGGAAGTTATTACCAACACACAGGAGAATCTGATACTCTTGATCACTGGAGGAATAGAATGTAATTTGATCCTGCATATTTCAGTGCATCCAGGTGCTAATAATTTTTGCCATGAGGTAAAGACTGCATGGCTTGAAACTTTAGAAGACAAATTCAAGTATATCCATCAATCACAGAAGGACTCGGGACCACCCAGTGGATGCAGCCATAAAAGCAAACGTGATCCAAGATACAGAGGCGTACTGTTTCCAGTAAGGTCAAGAGGAGAATACTATGAATATTTAAGGAACCAGTGAGACACCATCTGGAATACCAATTCAAAATGAGAAGAAACTGGAACAGACACAGAAAGACAGTTCAGGAGCCAGAATGATCAGCACATCTTACAAGAAAAAAAAAATTGATGGTCTGGTTAACTAAATAAAAAGATCGGGAAAGTAAATATAAGAAAAGAGAGAAATTATTTAAAGACAGTATTAAACCATGAAATGTAATTTGTCCATTACAAAATCCAGATGGAATATCAAAGTAACATCTTTAAATGTTAAAGCAGAGACATTCTGGACTGTTTCTCAGTAGGAGGACAAAGTAAAACTGAGTCTTGATAAATGTGTTCCTTTCCTTGCATGGTTCATTGACTGCAGTGACTGGAAGATGACTGGATAACTCAAGTAGCCTTTCCAATCCTGACTTCTTCTAGTTAGAGATGACTAATGGAAATAATAAATAGTCTCTAACAGCCTCATTCCTGCAGAACTTTGCTACATCTCTCCAAGCTAATATTGTTTCACAACTATTATGATATGTCAGCTATCAAAACAATGTCAAGAACTTGGCAAGTACTACATGAGGAAGAATATTTTTTAATCAAGTAATTAAAAATGGTAGTATCAATATCTAGGAGCCTAGATGTTGATCAGAACATTAGTGTGCTTGTCATTGTGTAGTGACAAAAACATGTGTGAGCCCCCTGGAGTTAACAAAGGACATTTAAGGCGAGAACAGATGGATGCAGAGTAGAAAGGATGAACATGGTAACTCTCAACTCCTTAGCATGATAGGTGGGGGTCTCAGAACAACACAGATCTAGCAGTTTCCAATGATTGTTTTTGTGGCACCTGATACATCTTCTAAATTGGCTCATTTATTACAGAACTGACTTTAAAACAGCTTTCAAACACCCCCCCCCCCCCAAGCTGCATTTTCTCACTGCCTTATGGAACTTGGATTTTAACTGAAAAGTACATCAGTAAATTGGCATCCCCTACTGAGAGAGATAAGAGCTTCAGTCACTAAATAAAGACGCTGAAACAGTGACAGGTATTTCTGAAAGCTCTTTTGAAAATTCCTTTACAAACAGTATTTATTTGGCTAAAATACCTGATCAGTGCAGCACTTCTGTAATATGAGTGTTTGCAAAGTGCTTTAGTTCTTTAGATAAAAGGTGCTACAGAACTATTAGTATCGTCTGGAGAACTAGTTTCCACGTACATGTTAAAGGCATTTGTCCCCAGCGAGGTCTAATTTCATGGCATTTGGGCTTATTTCGAAATCTTTATCCTTGAGTTATCCAGGTACTCAAGGCACATGTGAAAAACACATTAGGTTGGAAGCAAGTCTCCAAAGCAATAGAAAAATCTTTTTCAACAGAAAAGCTAATGCCATAAACTGCATTTGCACGGACCTGTTGACAAGGAGACTAATAGCTTCTCAGAAGAAAGCACTGCACCGATACACAAATAATTTCCTCTCCTTAGTGTGCAATCATCTGCTAGGTTTTGTTACCGAGGTATTTACAGCTGTGCTCATTCTGCAAAGCAGCTTCCACCAGATTGTGTTTTTCCTACCGGAGGCTCAACATTTCAACTATTAAAGAGTTAACAAGTCTTCACCAAATAATATCTCTGCAGGTGTCAACTCCTTGGAAGCAGATAGGTCTAAAGGGCAGACACATCGTTATAATGAGAGAAAGATTAAGAGGGGGAGAGAAAAGGAGCCAGCATGAGGCATAAGAAGTGCTTTGATGAATGATCTAGCCCAGCATTAATGAGATCTGGTAATTTTACATTTCCAGAAAGCTATGGTCATTAGGACTACGAGGATCATCATTTTATTCAACTGGAACAGAGAAAAGTTTAGGACAAAAGCCAGCTCATCAAGAAATCGGTCTCCTCCTTTGAGTTAACACAGCTGTGATTTGCAACATTTCCCATCTCTGCCAGTACCCTGCATTTGTTTAGTTGCTCTTTTCAAAACACACTAGCTGCTGTTACTGCTACCCTCAGCAGACCAGACACACATTAGCTAATAACTGTCCAAGCAGATTCTGCCTCTTTGAGAAAGGGAAAAAAAAAAAGGCACCATAATCTTCCCTGGCTGGAGAACTGTCTCTCTCGGTATATCTCCCATCAGCTAAACTCTGTAGCCTTTTGCTTATTGCAACGAGCTCATCTCTTTTCCAAAATTCTGAACCCTCAACTCTATCAAGATACAAGGGGTAAGAGCTCAGCATCAGAGGTTTCTTTCTGTCTAAAATCTTCATGCAATTTGATTTTCAATTCCATAGTTTATTCCAGTAAAACCTGTGCTGTAAACCACAGCAAACACACAGAGGCAGATGTCACACACTAAGGATCAAGCTGTACAAATCCACATAAATATGAATTTTAAAGCCTTGTGAAAATCGTGACAATGTTTTTTCTGTTATTTTCAGCAGCAAACCCAAGCTCTGTAAAGCGATTTTTATGATGAACTACCTCCAAATACTCTGATGTGTTTTTAGTTTCGTAAAAAAACCTGTTGAACTTAGGTAGCATCAAAGAGCTTAACAAAAGCCTCATCCTTGGTGTGGTTACATAGCCTCTGCACTTAAGACCCAATGCCCAGAAAGGTTGAATTGGGGAAAACGAACAGGACAGAAATGGACTTCAACACAAACAACAGGATGAAAATCCAGTCCCTCAGACTGTACCTCCATAAATACCATGGTGCCACAGGGCAAAGCACAGCCCCTGTGACATCTCTGGGGCATTCTTTGAGTGTCTGTTCCAGGCACTGTGAAGGGTCTCATGTTCATGTCCCTGAATTCCCTTTGATGTCTAGTCTCACACACACAAAAAACCCCACAAACCCACAAAAAAACCTCTTTTCCCTCAGCCATGACACTATACAACATACCAGTTTGATCAATTTCTAAGCAACTGTCTCCCTTTTTCAGTCTTTTTTCATGTTCTCTCCATTCAAGAAAGCACTGAACTGATGCTCTACATGCTGTAGTAGTTCACACCACACGCCACCCTCGCACATCTTCACACAAGCAATACTACAACACACTTTATTAAACCACAAGTAATCATAATAAAAAGCCCTCTGCCAAACCTTGATGCTTTTTTACTGCCCCCACTCACTTCAAACCTAAGATTCATTCTGAATGATCCACCTTTTTATGAATATAAATAATCTTGAACAAATTTGCGTGTTTTGATTGACACGAAGCCTTCTGAGATGGCTTTGCTGCCTCACTAGCACCATTCCTCTTTATAAATATTTATACACAATTTTCATTTTTTAACTAATTCCAAATATTCACACTTATTTTAGTTGAAGCTTCCCGTTATCTTGAAAAAGAATTTTAACTGATCTTTTGCTTAATATGCTTTTTTTGCCACAGCACAAGGATAATGATGTTCATCCCTGAGAAGCAACGCTAAATAGGAGTCCTCCACACCACCAGTCACCTAACATGAATTTGCTCCTACACTCCCACACTGCGCAGCTAACAAACAAAGTGTTTTAAAAAAATTTTAAATAAAATACAGAAAAAGCACATACTACCAACAAATAAGTTAAAATAATTCCTTACCAAAAAAAAAAATCTTCTTTCTCACAGCATTTGAGTATTCAAAAGTAACAATTTTTGCTTTGGCAATTGTTCCAACCCAACCCCACGAAAATTCAATTATTACAAAAGAATTAAGTTGGTATCTGTTTCTCACAGGCTGGCTCAGCTCCCATCTTACATTAAACACTTCCCAATTTGGTCCTTTTGGAGTTTAGCCAGATTTCAGAGATCTGCAACATCTGATCACCTGTTCTGGCATATCCTTCCTTTTCTGTATGTTCTTCTGCCTCCCCCTTGAGAATTTTTTTTTCTCGCTAACATCTGTTCCACCACCTTCCTTTAATAACAATAAGCCACATCAGTTGTATGATGATTTACTAAGTATGAACTGCATTCTTATTGGTATTATACCTTCTTTCCCCAAACTCACCATGTTCTCCTGAAGTTTGGAGTGTTCATGGGTGGTGCTCAAAAAACATCTGTACACATGAAAATAAATTTACAGCCTTCCTTCTCTAGGCTGCTCTTCTGCATCATCTTCATTCCCTTGACTTCATCCTACAGTCATTCCTCTCTTCCCTTTCAAATTTATTTCACAAGCCCATGCTTCACCACTAACTATATTTGTAACAGCCGTTTCACACTAGCTTTTCCGTGTCTATTTTCCCCTTAAAATAAATGCATGGCCCATAAAAAGGCCAAACATGAATTAAATACCAAGCTCTTTCATTTTCCCCTCCCTTTTTTAAAAATTTCTTTTGTTTTCATTTAAGTAGTGTACCATGCTTCAAAGATGTAAATACCTGCCAGACCATTCTGGCCTTCTAATTAGATGCTAAACCAGTCACCCTCCTACCAACATCTGCTGCAACTAACCCAAATGCCCTGAAATTAAACATGAACCTCCATCACATGGGAGAATTTCTTTGGCAATCACAGAAACCAGCAACCACAGTGACCCAGCTGCTAGAGGGGTCACTTCTGTCCCACCTCAATGAACACCCACCATTTAGACCAGTGGTCTTCCAGCACACTCGATTTACTAATCCGATGCCTTCAAACCGCTTCCTCTCCACTGAAGTAACGCCAGCTTCCCCTCAGTTTAGGTTTATCTACTCCAGCCTGTATCATCACCTGCCGTTTCCAAAGAAAAAGCACCAGCTGTTCTTCATCCCTCCCACAAACAGCTTAATCCTTCCTGGCAGAAGAACAAGCTGGTAGTAAAACTGATCATTAACAAGTTTCAGCTGGAAATTAGAAAACAGCTTCTCCCCATCGGGAACAGCAAGGATCCACATTACCCTTCCAATTGAATAGGGAGGTCAAATATCCCAGCCACCACAGCCACAGAGTTTGACAAGTTTACAAGCAGAATTGAAAGATTTCACCACTTAAGAAACATGCAGGAGCTGGATTCAGTGACACCAGCAGCCCTCCAAATCCTGTAATCTTAATTGGAAATATCAATCTCTAGGAGGGAAGCCAGTTAACAATATTTTATAAAATAATATATTCTACTCTATCATGCAATTATACTCCAAACCTCTGAAATGCACAAAAGTTTGTTTTCATTTTGTAGCAGTAAATATTTTGGCAAAACAATGTCACACACTTTGCCAGATGTTCCATCAAATGTTATTAAGTTTTTTAGTTGCTTGGTTTTTTAAAATATTATATGTAAATACATATTTGGCTTGCTCTCTGCACAGCTTTTCCCCCTTTTTCTCTGCATCCATCTTCCCTAAAAAATATTATTTTTCATAGTAACACATACTTCTTGTTAAATTTTTTAATTCGGGTATTGCAAAATCCAGGACAGATTATATGATTTTAACAATGTTAATACATGTTAACATATCTAGCTTTTTTCTAATATAAAGTGCATCTTTAACTTGGAAAAAAAAAAAAAAAAAGGAGGGGACAAGGACAGAAAAAACATCCAAACATGCAGTCAGTTTTAATGTTTTAAGTTCAACAAATGGCAAAACCACACAGTTAGTTAATTAGTAGCCAGGAAAGATGACCAGTGCTCTGGGGGAGAAAATAATAATGATGATGTTAACAACAGCAACCACCACCACCACCCAAGTTAGGCCATTCTGTGGGGTTGTACTTTGAAGTCATTAATCTTCCACAGGTCAGTTTAAGGCCACAGTTGCATCTTGTAGCACCCTGTTGTAATCTAATTCTGCTCTCTCTGCCAATGGACAATATTAAGGCCATAAGAAAATGTCAACCAAATTCATTCTTTATATTATTTCTAAGGAACTATGAGGAGAGTAGTACTAAAACCCCACTGTTATATTCACATCTCAGCCAGACAAAAGAAAAGTCTGCTGAAAAGCATTTGTCCTTTCCCTTCTCACTGTTTAAAGCTAGGTTCTACTGTATAAACCACCCAGCACTGCCTGTTAACATGTTCAAAGAAGAGGGAAAAAAAACAGACTGAAAAGAATCTAAAAAGGGGAAAAAACATAATGTAAAGCAAACAAATCCAATAAACCAAGTTCCTGAACACCTTTTACACCCAGCCTCCATTCCCACAAGCAGCTGGAACCCATTGATGCTCAGGCAGTAAGAGGTGTCTACAAAAGGATGCTCTACCAGATAAACCCACTTCTCTTCAGGGCTCTTTGAAGGGGATGTGTTTGTGTTATTATTTACTTTTTAACATGAATTAAAAAAAAAAAAAACCAACAACAACAAATGATACCAGGAAACCATAGGGAAAAGGAAATGAGATACTAAAAAGAAAAAAAATCCCCCCCCAGCTACAATCAGAGCCAGCTGTAGGCCAATTAAACTCAACAGTTTACAGATGTTCACAGGAGAATACTCATTCACAATTTAACTAAATTGATCCACTTTCTTAAAAAACTCTTGGGATTCGGTACACAAAGCTTACTTTTCTTTAGGGCTCTCAAAATAAAGTTTATAGCCCCTTTTACTCTAATGTATGCCAGCAAAATACTCCCTGGAAATGAGGAGATCAAACTTCATGTTTAACCCTTCCCTCCTGGCACCTCTGTGACTTCTCTTCCACCGCTTCAGGCCAGAGTATTGAGAAGTTCAGCTGAAACTCCAGAAATAATTTCTTTTTTGTTCACATCAGCCTCAACCATCCTCCTTCCCAGCAGAACCACACACCTCACTGATGATTCTTTCTATTATTAAATTTAATTAGGAAGGTATTTGGTCAGGCCACAGGGGGCCAGCAAGCAAAAAAAAAAGAAGGGGGGTGGGGGGAAAAAGAAAGAGGGATCAGTCAAGGAATTAAAGTTTAAAACCCCTATTAAGAGCCATAACAATTAATAATGGCATGCTAAGCTTTTATTTTTTTTTCCTGGACTCCTTAAGCAGTTAGATCAGTATGAGAATGGAGAGGCAGCATAATCTGCACTATCTGAACTACTTTGTATTAACACAGCTTTTCTTTCCTAGGATTTCTCCTTTTTTAACTGACTTACCCAGGATTAAGCTTAGTTTAACCCAGGACTTGGGTTTAATATTTTTTTCCTACCTCTTAAGACTCTTTTACAGAAATGCTACAAGTGAGATGTTTTCGTTCGCGTAAGAAGCCAGTATTAATAAATATTTCACAGTGGAGCACTTCCTATGATTTCTAAGTATTAACTAATCAGTCTTCACAATCAGTGAGGTTTTACAAGACATTAGCTTCATTATTCCTCTTCCACAGATAAGGAAATTATGGCTTTGGATACTTGAGTAGTTTCTCTCAAAGAATAGTTAGACACAGCAGATGCAAAAGGTCAGCAACTGCCAACTCCATGTGTATTCCAGCAGACAACATTAGGACTTAAATACCAAAGTAGTCTACGTTCAACTTGCTTTAAGTCATACTGTCTAATGAGGGGTGTCAAGTCAAAGCCGATGCTCCTTAGAACTCAAAATATTCCCCATGCTGGTGCAGCTTTTGTTTGCCTGATGTTTTATGTAGCCAAAGCTTTTCGCTGCCATTACAAATCCATGTAACAGTTGTAAAAGTCTTCTCCTCCTGAACAAACATTGGACCAGCGAGTGTCCCATGCAGCATTCTACTGACACTCTCACCTTAGAGAAAACAGCACAGCTATTTCTGCACAGCTCTTCCTGCAAGACCTCTTAGTGACTGCAAATGGAAAGGGGGCAGATGAGCTAAATATCTGCACATAGTGGCAACATGGAGGTGGAAGAACTGCTAGGAGGACCTACACCATGCCTGAACTATATTAGAAGTACCCATTGCTTACATTTAACAGACAGCAAGACACAAAATCTAGTTTAATGCTTCTCACCAGAGATAATTAACCTCTGAACCACATGGCACTAATTCACACAACTTCCATCTTGCCCATACTCCACATCACGTTCTGCTCAAAGCAGTAAGACAGCCTCACAATCATCTACCAAATACTCCACTGATGGACATTTAAGGGAACTGCAACGCTGCTGCAACTCCCCAGGATATCCCAGTCCCTTGAAGAACACCAGCATGCTGTACAGCCTCAACCGCCTCAGGGATGTTCATGTTAAGTCTCTTGAAATCAAGGTATCTGATTCTCAAAAATTAAGAGTTAATTTTTATATGCATGACCAGGCTAGTAAACAAATCTAGTGACAGATCTGGGGTGGGATAAAGAAGTGTGTATGGAGGACTCAATCCAACTTGAGAGATACACAGTTCCACTGTTAGCAAGACATGATGAACACTTCTGCTTGCTTTGAGTACTGTGGAGAACATCGAAGGTATGAAAAATCAAGCCCAAAGTCTACAATAAAGATACCTTGTAATAAGTACATGCTATTTCCACTTCCAAAACCCATTTAAGGATTGACACTGAAACAGATGTGCTCCCTTTGCCCCTTCAGCTTCCCACACTGTAAAAGCCATAAATCTCCATACATTCCCTACAACATTTGCCCAAAAGACACCATCAAACATGGATGGTTTGAAGCTCTGCATCTCATCCCCAGCAAGTGGTTCCTGCTGACCACACTGTCCAAATTTTACTTGCTTTCCCCTCACTGTTTTTCTCCTCTGTGCAGCTGCTCACATTGACTTTTTTTTTCTCTCCAGGAATTGCACATGTCTTTGCATCTTCTACTTCTCTCAGATATAGCTGATATGAATCACATTAGTGGGGAGGGACAGACAGAACGATCATAAAGAACTCATTCATTTATGGTAGCACTCGTTTCCTAGAAAATCAAGCTAAAACCATAAAATAGCTGCTATCAAGTGAATTTTAAATCTACATTCATCTTTCGGTCAGATAACATTCATTCCACTCAGTTCTAAAAAGACGGGGGGGGGGGGGGGTGTCCCCCAAATCAAGAGGATATTGAAGAAATTATCATCGATATACTGGTGATCAAATACCTGAAAGCACAGCCACAGTCTAGGTATCAATTTCAAACTTCTATCAGTCATCTTTCACGTAGCAGAAAATCATTGCTTCAGCAACACTGAGAGTGATGAACAGTTCAGAAAGAGAATAGACTAACTGCGTATTTATGTGACAAGAGCATTCGAAAACACAAAATAATAAAGGAAAAAAACCTGTTTCCCCTCAAGTCCCACTATACAGGGGCACTCCTCTGGTTCCTTGCACGACAGATTCAAGTTGCATCACTTAATTCTTTTCTTCATATTCACACTCCACAGAAACAAACGTTACTTGGAAAACAGAGTCAAGGAGAAAAGGAAATATATCACACGTATACTAATCTGCACTGCTGGGAGAATGGTCTCCCATTAACTGCTCCTTAATTTCATAAATACTGAAGATGAACAAAATTTAGCACCAATATGAAACAGATTGATAGCAGTAAAAATTTCCTCATGCTAAAATTTACACGACGTGAAACTTCATTAAACTTTCACAGCTTTATAGTAAATAGGTAAAAGTATTTTCTCCCTTCTTTTCAGAAAACATAAACTTACAATGTGGTTTGTTTTAAGTACCTCCTTCACAAATCCTTAGTGATTTAAGATTCATATCATATGCATGTCACCTCTAAAACCCTCAACAGAGCTTAACCAACTCTTCTAAGGCAACAGGAGAACAAGGGAGCTTTTGTCATGTGATGTTCCTGTTGATGACTAAGACTTATAAGATGATGAAAATCTACTAAGAATATCACTGAGTAACACTGTTCTGTAGATAAGTCAAGTCTCTTAGCTGCTTCAAATTTTAACTCACTCTGCTTTTGCTTACTCCATTTCTTCCTCTCTCCTTGTTCTTCACAGAATCACAGAATCCTTTAGGTTGGAAGACTTTTAAGATCATCCAGTCAAACCATTAACCCAGCACTGCCAAGTCCACTGCTAAACCATGTCCCCGAGCGCCACATCTACGTGTCTTTTAAATCCCTCCAGGGATGGTGACTCCACCGCCTCCCTGGGCAGCCCGTTCCGAGGCTCGACCACCCTTTCCGGGAAGACATTTTCCCTCACAGCCCATCTGACCCTGCCCTGGCGCCACCTGAGGCCGTTTCCTCTCGCCCTGTCACTTGTTCCCTGGGAGCAGAGACCGACCCCCCCCTGCTGCAGCCTCCTCTCAGGCAGCTGTAGGGAGCCACCAGGTGCCCCTGAGCCCCCCCTCTGCAGGCTGACCCCCCCAGCTCCCCCCGCCGCCCCCCCCCAGCCCCTGCCCCAGCCCCTGCCCCAGCCCCTGCCCGGCTCTGGACACGCTCCAGCCCCTCTGCGTCCCCCCTGCCCTGAGGGGCCCGACCCTGAGCCCAGGCCCCGAGGGGCGGCCGCACCGGTGCCCAGCACAGGGGGACGGGCACTGCCCCGGCCCTGCCGGCCACAGCGCTTCTGACAGCGGCCAGGGCGCTGCTGGCCCCCTTGGCCACCTGGGCACGCTGGGGGCTCCTGCCCAGCGGCTGTGCCCAGCCCCCCCGGCCCTTTCCCCCGGGCAGTTCCCAGCCCCCTGCCCCCAGCCCCGCTGCCCCTCACACACTCGGCCTCGGCCCCTCGGCCCGGCCTGCCCAGCCCCCGGCACATAAATGCTCCCCACCAGTTGGGTGCTGTCTGCAAACTTAGTTAACCTACAGCTCCAATTCCACAAATAGAGACCTTAAAGAGGCTCCTAAAGAGCATGAAGTTAAAGACTGTGCCCTGTCTCACGGAGCTCATAACCCTGGTTTAATGGTGAAATGCCACAATAACACAAAATAATGGGAAAATGAGTGTGTCTTACACGAGGTCAGTGACCCACACAGACTGCAGAGAGGTTCTGCACATGTGAATGATTTTGCTGAAGTTTCTGATCCAACAGATCCCAGGTGAATGACCTCTGCTCCCAAAGACTACACCAAGGGTGCACCCATGTTGGGTATGTGGGGAGCTGAAGAAGATCAGTTGGACTGGATGATATCTGTTTATGTCTGATGAAATGGAATTGGAAATAGAATAATCTTTTCTGATATCAAGTAGCTCTAGACACCTGTAGCAAGAGTCTGTCCTCATTTCTGTAATAATATAGAATTTAGACAATTTATATGTCTAAATGCATTTCTTAAGACATGTCAGATTACAAAAGCGCCATTATGACTAATGGGGGGAAAATTAATATAGACTAGAACAGATATTTTTTTCCTTCAAGCTGTTTAGTTTATTTGCTATAAACATGAAGATATATAAAAAAAATTGCTAAATTATTTCTATGTTAGTACTCACAGGCCTTGATCCCACCAACAATTAGGCACACAGACATGATTAGTCAAAATTACTTTCATGCATTTAGTGACATGTTTTCCATATGTGGACATATGGCAATATGAAGAGAGTAATATCTGTCAATATTTTTAATACAAACTTGCCTCCAATACAAAGAGGGAGAAAAAACCTTGGAGGTTTTGATTACCCCATATAGCTAATACAGAAAATTAAAGAAGTCACTAGTCCTTTTGAAATCCAGCACCATCTTATTAAGCCTCCATTTGTCCAATTCCTCCTTAATGGAACTCTTAAGCTCAAAATCAACAGTCAGGATTTTCTGTGATGCCAGTTTAATGTGATACCTCCAGATAAAAGTTGAGATTATTTTACCTGTGTATCTTCCCATGATGTATCACTGGCTTTCTTCCCTTTTTTCCTGTATGTAACTTTGATACCCAAACAGAATGGTCACTGTCTGTAGAACAGCTATTTTTTTTATTGTTACTAAAAATGTACACAGTAACAGAAAGCTCAGAGTATAATCACACCGTGTGCACAGAAAAGACCTACTAGATGACTGCTTCCAAGGAAAATGCAGCTGCAACAACTGCATAATACATAATACATCCTCCTCTTTAGAAAGGAGGTACAGAAGTAGAAAGAGAAAGCTCCTTTGGAAGTCAGAAGAATTAGCTCCAGACACATATGGAAATTCCATTTAGGATAAGAATCAGTGACAGGAAACAGCCAGGAGGGACTATTTGTATTGAAATACAAGCCATTAACTTGAGCCAAGCTAACAGCAAATGACTGCACTGGCAACTGCTGGCTGCAGATAATTAGTTTAGAACCTATTTTAACATGAATATTTTATTGTGCAGCACAAAACTCGTTATGGAGAAGAATTAGAGAGCCAGGACGTCTGGAAGCACTGGAGAGGCGATCTGTCAGGTCCCTGTAAAGAGCCTTCCTGGAGAAAGCAATTCAGTGATTTAGCGAGACTGGATTTTATTAAAGATAGAACAACCCATTAAGAACATATCTGGTGGCAAGCTCAGGAGTGCAGGTAACAGACTATTTTAATGACTTAACTATGTGCTGCCATACAAACACACAGAGCAGCATTTACAGAACCACCCCAGCCAGTATGTTCCTCAGAGACATGGTGTTCATTTTCATCATGAGCAGCTAAAATATTCAGTGAATTCTTCCTGGGAAATCTAACAATTTGCTCCTTTTCTGCAGTGAAGCTACGTGTCCCAGTATGTAAAAGTTGGACTGGTGCATTAAAACCTTTCCTCTATATTCACTGTGAGGATACTGAATTGCTTGGCAAGGGGAACATTAAAAAGGTGGCTTGGATGCACATCTGGTACACTGGTAGGGAAGAGAACAAAAAAAGTTAATTTCATGGGACTTCTCTTTTTTTCTCAGTAGATAGAAAATTAAATACAGGCCCCCAAGACCTTGAGTACAATCAGTCATGAAAAATGTCTCGATTAGCTGAAAATACTGTACTCTCAGTATGTAACAAACTAAGCTGGAACTGAGCAGAAAAGCTGGGGCTTTTAAATAAAACAAGATGTAACAAAGTAAATGTGTATGTTTGAATTCTTCCATTCCACATGCCACTTGGGTAGAAAGCCCTTCATAAACTAATTGGGTAGACTTAGTAAAAATGGTACTATTATCACCAGTTATCAACAGAACAATTTTAAAAGACCATTTAAAAAAACATGAAACAGCTATGCCATCTCCATATTACAAGAACAACCCATATGCATGAGAAAAGTAACCTATAGAAAGCAGCAGGAGACAGCAGTATGTTGGTAACAGACTAAGGAGGAGAGGAGACATCTACAGGTCTTCTTAACTAGAGCATTATCCATGAGCACTAGAAAATACAGTTGACTGACAAGAAGTAGCCCAGAGTTGTATCCCTTGTCTCTGGCCTATAAATATTTGTGGTCACACTAGCCAAAACTACACACTGTGCATCTGCTTTTTACACCATTGGATAGCCTATGTATAAGCTAGATCTGACCCCACAGGAGTGAGGAAAAACCCAAACACAGAAGGAATCCATCCTACAGGCATTGCAGAGGAGTATTTTCTTAACTACAGATGGTGGGTCAGCCAAAACTCTTTCAAAAGATGTGAAGAACCAGTGCTAGTGGTTCATCCATCCAAAGCAGTAACACAATTGCTAGAGAACAAGATTAGACTAAAAAAAACAGATGTTACAATATACATTATATATACATGTACCATTTTATAGATTGGTATTTTCAAGAAACCCACCCTAACACAATAAAGCTATGACAAATCACTCATAGGATGTGTTTTCCTGGCTTTTTTGTAATTCAAAACTGTGTTACTTTATGGTACAAAAACAATGATGTGACAAGACACATTTAAACCAGTTAGCAGTACCACTCTGAAAGATAACCAACCTGTTTTAATTCCATCTTCTCACAGAAGCTGTATCAAAACAAAAATTATTTTGTCTTTTGGGAGACAAGAAAGTGTATGGAGCCCATCTCACCCCCTTTAATGAGGTGCTGGAAACACGTGTTCCTGGATTACTGACATACTCATTAAATCTATTTTTTTTTTTTCTTCTTCTAGTAATTACTGTAACAACAGTAAGTCACATAAAACTTCAGCCTTTACCACTGCAATTTTATTTCACTGCTGTACTTATTTTTCTTTATCTCTCTTGGGCAAATTCAGTGACTGAAAATCAGCTTGACTACACGTGGTAGAAAACCAGAAAAAAAAAAAAATCACCATATGGAGATCCATATGCTTTGGCACTATATCAGCATGTGACAGAATACTGGGATAAGATCGCAGAACAACCAAAGGACACTGCATTACTTCTTCTTCGACTGACCTCAAATATTCAAATTTTAATCTCATGCTACAGAAGGCATTCAAAATACTGTATGCGACATCAAGTATAGAGGAGCCAATTTTTCCTATTTCACTAATGTGAAAGCTCCAGAGTTGGACAGAGAGTGACAAAGCCAAACCCTGGAGGATTTTAATATGCTGTTAGCAGTAAGCACTTATACAGTCCCTTTGCAAAGACAGTACACAGATACCACCTCCCAGACCTCAGGCTTACTGCTACGAACAGCCACTATAAAGTACCTCAAGAAATGGGTCCAACTTTGCAAGCTCCCACCTTGCTCTTACACATCAGCTAACATAAAAATACAACTACGTGGAAAAGTTGGTATACTGCTTGTACAAAGATCCTGCACAAAGATTTGTACCTAAGTGTAATACAGCATGCTGAAACTCAAAATAGGAACTAAAGTCGCTTGCTTGGGCTTAACACATCAATGGTTTTCATGCATCTCACTTTTATCTCAAATAGGCATTTAACAGGAACTTTTTTCACAGCTAAAAACCCACAACTTTCAGACAAAGCTCAGCTTCAGATCCCCTCGCTTTTATCACTGGTACAAGGCAGAATAAGAAAGCACAGAATGAAGCAAAAGATTTATCCCCCTAATAACCTAAATCTGATCTCCAAGTTCTTTCACACCACTAACTGCAAAGAAAACTAAAACAGGCTCCACCAGAAAAATAAACTGGGAATATAACAGAGCAGGTTTTTTAAAGACTTAAACCCAGCGGATCAATACCCTGTTGCTTAAGGAATGTAAAAAAGACGGAACTTGAATTTCCATTTCAAGAATGGGGTTCAACATCACCTACCATTCAGCAACAGCTGAAGTGCTTTTTAATTTTGTCCTTGTGCCACAGCATTCAAGAGAATAACCACCAAAAGGACAAAGCCAAAGTTCAAAGATTCAAGACACAAAGCAGAACTGAAGCTCTTGTACAGATGGGACACCAAGCTGTAACCTCATTTAATTTGCTGCAAGAAGAGGTATTCAGAAATTCCTGTTAATGGCAAAGAAAAAAAGAGAAATTAAACAGGCACTCAGAAATCAAGATGCTGGAATCAGAGAATTTAGGGAAATGGCTTTCACACAAAAGGGTAATGAGTGTTTGGCAGAAATCACTACAATATGTCATTGTGCCAAAAATCATTTTGCAAGAAATCCATTTATGCTTATGTTGAAAGGATTATGGAGACTGGGGTGAAAGTGGAGAAAAGAAAGAGACATTGGTTTTTCAGGTCACTCGAGATTCAAGAAACTGCCACTGGTCCTGATATTAACTGAATGGTCCTGAAATTAACTGAATAGCTGGTATCATCCTATATTCTTACCCAACCACAGACATGAGTTTATAATCTGCTTTTCCCCAAGTACCATATTTGGGGCAAAGAATAGAGATGAGGAAGAAAAGTGTATCACAGCTGCTGACTTTTCATACATGGCTGCTTTTAGTAGCTATATATAAAACAGCTCCTAGATTACTAATGGGCAGTATAATTTGATTCTTTAAGGCAGCAATACCAAAAATAGGTCACAATCCTACCAGATCCCTTGGGAAAGGTTTCAAAGGGAATTCCAGAAATTCTGTGCTAAGCCAGGGGAGTCTATCCTCTCACAACTATTCACAGTCTGTCAGTACACATGTATGCGGGGATCTTCCTCCAGCAGTGGAGGCTTCATTACAAAGTGGCACTGGGCTATCCTCCTCCTCCTCCCTTTGCTACTGACCTGGGGTACGGTACGGGTTAATCTGTGCCTGGGAAACTTGAACCCTAGATGAATGGCAAAATGCTGGACCAAGAGAGAGGAGTACTGCAAGGTGGAACAAAGAGAAAACAGTCTCCCTACCTTTCAATCCTCTTCCACTGTTCAGGCAAAAAGTCTATGAAGGAAGACACAGAAGGCAGGAACTTTTACAAAGAAAAATAAAATAAGAAGTCAGAGAAAGCAAGCAGGAACTGACCATAACTGCACAATAATTGACCCTCAACCAAAGGATTTTGTACTTGACAAAGTATGAAAGCAGTTTAACCCATGCAGAGATGCTCTCGGTCTTGCACAATCCATGAATTCTGGACAAGACACACTGATGATGTGGATCAGGACATAAGCAAGAAAGCTAAAAGTCAGGCTAATCAATACAACCTTTGGTATTACACATAAATGAAAGAATCCCCATCTCTGACCCCTCTTTTATTATTCTGTAAAACTGACTTAACATTAAGACACTTCACATAAGGCTTACATCAACTAATTAGGAATATTTCTATAATGCTTCAAAAGCCCTTATATGAGGATAGTACTTAGAGGAAAGTGTTCTGTTAACTTATAAAGCTGGAAACTGTCTGGAGAAAACAGGGATAGTTAGTATAATATATGGCAACTCAGAGACTAAATGAGTTTAAGAAGAGATGAGAAAAACAGAGCATAACCAGGAGGATGAAAATACATAACTAAATTATGCCTGTGTTAAGGAGATTGTACTGTTTGCAAAAAGCCTTGGGAATTTTCGGTAATAAACACAACTCCAACTCAGCAATTAAAAAAAGTGTTTATAAAAATAAAGCTGTTCTTAAACTTACAATGTTCCTTCAACAGTTTCCTTAGGGAGCAGAGATGTAATTGTGTATAAACAGCTGAAATTACTCTTGTTTGTAAATTGTGTCATTGCTTTGCATTTCCCCTGTGTGGCAGTTCTAGGAAAATCTCAGCAACAATTCATTGATAAATAATACATCCCAAAACCTGGTATTATTTCCACCATAGGTGGATATCATAAGAGGTAATGCTGTTTTGTTTTTAATCTATAAGCATGATGCAGCTTACAAAAACAGAAGTGTATCAGAGTACCACTAGTTTATGATGTAGAAACCAGAAAACTTATGTAAGGATTCTGCCTTCCATTAAAGCCTTAGAGAAACAGGTACCAACACAGTATTTATCCTCAGAGAACAATCTTCCTTTGGTAGCAGTACTTTTCATACAACTGCAAGCCTGTAACACCTCACAACATGAAACACATAAAATACATGCAGAGAAGAAAAACACTATACATCTGTCCTTAGGCGATCCCTCTGTGCTCAGTTATGCTTATTTTTATGCCTCCCACATTCCACTACACCCTTAAAACTGCTGCTCAACAGTTGATAAAGCTAAAGCTCAGCTGATTTTAGAACCAGCCATTAACTTTGTAGCTATAACCTGCCTTTATATCTGCTGAACTCAAGTTTTCACCTATGGCCATTTGGAAGATACTCCTGAATTAAGTCCATCGGTTTTGCAAGGAGCTTCTGCAATTCACCTTCACGTGGATACTGAGGCCAAAGGCTCTCCATGCCACCAGATACTTCAGAGGATAAAGCAGGCTCTGCCATCCTTGTATACTGTATATTCCATTTAGCCATCTTAACATCTCTACGTTAAGCACCCCAAGTTTTCAAACACAAGATCTCCTTCCATTATTCCTTTTCTCATCGTCTTCCAGCTACTCAGTGCTGCCGAGACAGAGCTTCAATCCATCTGCTTCTTCATATGGAAGAATTCAGAGGCAGGAGATGCTGAACCCTGACAAATCTCATTCCAGGTAGTGCACTGTTTGAATGTGATTTTGAATATATCCTACAAACAGACCACAAAAAAAAAGGAAAGCACAGAAGGAAACAAGGGACTGAGCTTATTCCTAAAGAGTGGTTTCTTTGACAAGCAACTACGTCAGCACTGGAAGCAAGACACCAGGGTAAAGAAGCTACCAGGGCTCTCTGGTTTAAGGACTCCAATTAAATCCAGGACTCACTAATCAAGACTGCACACAGGAATTAGTTGTTTCCAACATGTGTGCTCTTGTACTTTGCTGTTTTTGTTAAGATGGAGCCCGCATTTTCTTTTTCTTTTTTTATTTTCACATTGTCTTTTGAGGCTATAGCTAGGAAATCAGACCACAGGTCAGATGAGCCCTTGGGAAGACGACAGTGCCCTGGCAAGACCCTGGTGCCAGAAGCAAAATGTTAACCTTTAACCAGGTCTGATGACAGCTAAATAGGATGGAAGCGCCTTTTATCTGCCATCATAACTGGTTAAAGGTTAACTGTAACTCTCCTCGACAGAGCAGATCTGCCACTGACAAATACCGCGTGACAGTGGTTTTTTCTCTTTGCTTTAATAAGGCTTGCATGGACTGTCATTAATTAAGTCTAATGCCAGTGAGTTCTATGGCAGTATTGACTCAATTATAACACAAAGTTGGGCAAAAACTCTTGACAAAGAACTGCACACGGAAGCTGAGGGAAGAACTAGGGAAAATATACCACTGCCCCTCAGGAAGGCATTGTTCAAGCCACTTCAGCTATCAAGAGCCTCATCTGCAGTGCAGAATATGCATTAAAACCTCTTTGCCCAATGCTTATTCCATCACTGAGTCTTAAATGCATGCACATACATTTATCTTTATATGTAATTATAGAATAAATATACTTTTCTCAGTGTGGAGAAATTTAAGGATTTACACAGGGACTTAATTTGGTGCCTGGCTAGCTTCATTCTGTCACTTCTGACTTCTGTTATGCTACTGGGCACCACTGCTGGTTAATTTGCAGTTTCAGCTAATTATTAATAAATTACCAAAATGCTCCTTGCACTGGACTGGAACCTTTTGTGCCAGTTGGGGAAAAGCAAATTATTCTTTCAAGGACACACGATGGGCCCACAGGTAGGCAAGTGCCTCCTCTAAATTCAACTGGGCACTGAGTGATTTGATGAATAACAGCAGACATAAGATTTCAAGATAACACTTGGCAGTTATGCTTGTAATCTAAAAATACTGGGGGGAAAAAAATCCAGTTTTTAATTCTGTATGTTACTACGTCTGAGGATATTCCCGGCTATCACTGGTAAGGGGAGATTTTTCATCTGTACTTGTAGAGAGCTGCACACAACTTTTGACAAAGAAATGCAAGGCACAAGCTGTTTCCACGAGCACATGCATGACTGGAGGCATCAGTGTTGGGTTCCAGAGCCAAGATCCTCCCAACAGTTCTGCGCCCACCTGAGTATCATTTGTGATTCCGAAATCACATCCTGTAAATATTCCTGTCAAAACATCCTTTCTGCTGAACTGTGGAAGCTTTTGTCTGTCCTCTGAGCCCACAGAAGTAACAATGGAAAGGCTGGACTACAAACCCAAAAGCTTTACCTTGGACTTTCAGAGCAAAGCGGTAATTACCCTGGCACATATAACCTACAGTTTGAATATGTAACTGGACGGCCTGTTCAGGTCAAAACTAGTACAAGACTTGCGGGAAACGAGCAAGGTAGAGATACAGACAGAGACCACAGGGAAAAGGCAAGAAGTAGAGGCAGTAATCAAGCAAAACCCAGGTTTAACAATGCAATGAAGATCTACTCCAAGGATAAAACGGGTAGTGCTCTGACGCATGGTTCTCTGCACTAAACACAATTCATACTCCCTCCCTCCTTGATGTTTTCCCACCTTCCCAATCTTCACAGTCTTAAATACCAATTTTTAAACACTTTGCCTCATTACCATTGAGGGCCTAAGCTGTTAATATGAGCAATGCTTCAATCTAAAACCAAGTTTCTGCTCCCACCCTGATAGCATGCGTGTTAAACAAAAACAGGGAATATGTGCACATATTAAAGCAATTCGATAGCATGAGGATAAAAACCAGCAGAGAAAACAGTTACAAGCCCTTGATTAGGGCCTGCATTAAACTATCAGGCCCCATCAAAAACCCCGTTGATGAGCAACTATTTGGCCACACACAGCTGTGATTTCCATCCACTTTAATAATCAGGGGCTTCAGATTTACTGTTAACATGACATTGATGAACACGAATGACACTAATGTGACATTGATGAACCGGAATGACAGTTCAAGCTTGCTTAAAATTAGTCACAGCTCTTCAGCACAGGACAAACCAGAAGGGCTTGACATATAACTCATGGCTCAGATACCTTCTTCTTTCTTTTTTGCTTCGGAAGTAAGACAAAGGACAATGTCAGGGGAAAGCAGCACAGGGCTGCTAAAGAAAGCTAAAGAGTGTTCTCCAATTAAATCCAGGGTCCTCCAACAAGGCTGATCGCTCAAACTTTCCTCCCACTGCTCAATTCATCTATTTTTGATCTGACCACATGCTCCTACAAAAACTAAACCATTCCACATATTCTCTCTTTAAATCTGCTTTCCAGAAGCACAAGGAAATTCTCCCCATCTTGGTCCCACCTGCCAGATGCTGCTTCCCCCTCTGCTCACTGCATGCTGGCATGCCACCTAGATGGCATCAGTAAGTGATGTGTTGCCTTTTATCCATTTGAGTGTGTCTCACCTCATACGTACCACGTCCCTTCTTGTGAAAAAATGCTAAATTAACAGGCAAAACAATCTGAGTTAAAATGGCAGAAGGTGGGCACCTGCCTCAGGCTCATATTTATAGCTCCTAGGGACTTCACCGATTAGCAACAGAGCTTCAGTAACATGAGACTGAAAGTACAAGGCATGAAGACTTATCAGAAGCTCCAGAGCAAGCCAGCATTAGATGTGGAAACAGGACAGAGCAGTTCTGCTTGGGAAGTAGAAAAACTGAAGTTAAGCCAGTCAACCTCACCCCTTTGAAATCAGACTTCTAATAGTAAACACTGTTTCTAAAGGGAAACACATTCTGACTCACCAAAACTGCCTGAAGAATGTTCACAGAAATGCTAAAGAAAAATTTAAGGAAAAGTTTCAAAACACACAACTGCTCAGACCTGGATTCTGTTCACTGAAACATTTCCATAAGCTTTAAATTTAGTATGGCCACTCACGTATTTGTCAAAGTTCATCTCTACAAACGCAAACCCTGTCCACAGCCAAGTTCTGCAAATGTTGCAGCTACTTATTCACAGGGTAAGAGTCTTGTTAAACACCCAATGCTAACATCTCAGAACATATAGCGTTTATGCAGCAGTCAAAAGCAATCTCCCAGATTTCATTTCC
This sequence comes from Falco biarmicus, assembly GCF_023638135.1. NCBI lineage: Eukaryota > Metazoa > Chordata > Aves > Falconiformes > Falconidae > Falco > Falco biarmicus. The sequence continues at coordinate 30,591,742 of NC_079292.1, read as the reverse complement.
AGCTGTGAATTAGTTGAAATGGCCCTAACCTTCTGTAGTTACATTACTTTTTCCTTTTATAAACAAAATATTCTTTCATTCATGATATAATTTCCTAGATTACCCATTATTAAAATTCCCCTCTCAAAAATGAATTTACATCTGAATTATCTCATTACTTCTGAACAAGCCAATTATTGCCTCTAGTGAACAAAATAATTAGACTTGTGCTCACTGCATTCGAGATCTTCTTCAGCAGCCCCAGAGTAATCAAGTCCCAGAACACAGAAGTACAACGCAAGAGGTACAAACATACAGTACAAGTGCATATAGAACAAGTAAATGGGGCAGCTTTTTTCTTCTCAATATTGTTTACCAAATGAACAGCTTAATTTTTTTATATATACACACACATTGAATGTGCAATGCAAAATGCAAACCAGAAATATAAACTCCACTCATAAGTTGGGATTGATAGCAGCAAACAAATTCATCCAATTGGTTTCTCCACAGAGTCAGAAACCTCTCCTGTCTGAGATTTTGTCTGTGCTATACTGCGTTAGCACAAATGTCATAAAACACTGCCTGAAGTTGGGAAATGTTTCCTAGAGGTTGGTGACGGGATTTATTTGTAGTGATCTAGATTTTAAACTATATTCATAGTAAATAACACAGAATTTACGACACTTAAAAGTTTCCTCTAATATCCCAATACCTTCACTTTCCACGAATGGCTGGCATTGTCAGCAAGCCATTAAGTATCTATTTTCACTACAGTATTAATACAAATGGTTCAGTACATTTCCAGGCTTTACACCATAATGAAATACAAACGTAGCTTTCCCTTGCCAAAATATCCTTTACAAATTCAGAATTAGATCTTAAGCTCGTGGGAGCTTGTTAAATGAAGCTACTAAACATAGCATCTGCCCACCTGGGTACTGGTGAAGCTCCAAGCTCTAGCACTCAGCTGCCTTCCCCACACTGAAAGTTGGAGAGAGGCACAAGGGGTATGGGGGCTACTTATACTTACCCTAACTTACCCTGAAGTCCAACGTGAAGCCAGCATCAGCTGGAATCAGTTGAAAACATCAGTCCCCAAGCCCAAATCCAATGTTTCCCCTGAGCAACCAACTTTCCCACTCTGACAGAAGTTTTGCATTTAGTTCTTTTTCAGATCTTTGGTCATGTAGATATAAATAATATTTAAGAAAGAAAATAATTCCCTATATATTTTGATGTTTTTTACAAGTCTTTATGCTATCAGGCCTCCTGCATTCTCTGGCTCTTTAAGAATGTGGAGAACGCAATGGAACCTGAATACAAAACAACGCATCAACATAGGTGTCACCTACCTCTTTCCACTGTTTTTTTAAGTAGTAATACTAGCTTTGAAAATCCCTCAATAGGCCCCTGAACTTTGCTGTTTGAAATCAGTTGACACCTTAACTATGAAATATGATCACTCTATCATTCTGATTACTTTCTTACGTCCCCTCCACTACACACATCAGCTCTAGCATGCTTTTAACAACTAATACATCACAAACCTGCAGGGTCAGAGGCTAATGCTTTATCATATGTGAAAACAGAGTTTCCCAGCTGCTTTCAGGTGATATAAATCACCAGTCCCAAGCTCTAGTGGTTCCTGCAACAGCCATTACCAAAAGCAGGCCAAAATGGATGTGGGGTCAGCAGAGTCAAAATGGCAATTAACGATGTACATCTTTACAGTCCAGGCTGATCCGGCATACCAGGGACAGAAATGAATCTGTTTTACAAGCTGTGGTACATGCAACAGGGTTGTTTCTTTGCACTGAATACTGTCAATGGGAAAAAAAAAATAAAAATCAGAGCTTCCCAGCAAGGTCCCTCCTGTATTCATTGCTGAAAGAACGTATACTTCTAAACACACCTTCTGACAAGCTGTAAGCTATGTAAACAATGTCTTTTAATATAAATTTGACTCCAACACTGGACTCCACAAGTCCTCTTTGACAAAGGAGTGAAGTGGAACTAGGTAACATCTTTGTACTTGTCACAGTGATTGACATAAAGTGGAAGCAGGTACCTAAACAGCAAAGAAGATGGAGAAAAGCAGCCCTGCAAGTTCAGTATCTAAGAGCAGTTATACCCTGCAACCCACGTCAACATTAGGTAGAGGTGAGCAAGATGAATCAAAAGGAAGATATTCAAATGTGGACAGAACGAAACTTTACTGATGGACAGGTTGATAATCTTTTGAATTTACTGCAAGATAAAACACAGCAGATCTTGTGCATTTTCTTTTTTTTTTTTTTTAAGTTGGTGTAGGAGTACTTACAGGTAATAAAGAACTGGAAGTCAAAATGATGGGTACAATGTTATTTTCCAGCTCTGCAAAATCTTTCTGGTCTAAAAACCAATGCTACACTCCTGCAGTTATAACAGCACAGTGACTTTGAAACCCTACTTTCAACTGACACTCAGTGGCAGATGAGCTTGAAGCAGAAAACTTCCACAGGCTGCAAAGCTCCTCTGAAAATAGACAAAATAAGTCTGTGCTAAGCTCTGTATTATCAGCACTTGATGACTACCAGTGCCTTAATTTAAGTAATATTAGCACTGCTAGAATGGTCCAATTAATTATGTTGATCCATTTTTTCCGTCTGCGATAACAACACCTTGGCTTTGCTAATCTTTGTGATCATATAATCATGGAATAATTTGGGTTGGAAGGGACATTAAAGATTATCAGTTCCACTCCCCTGCCCAGGGCAGGAACACCTTCCACTAGACCAGGTTGCTCCAAGCCCCGTCCAGCCTGGCCTTGGACACTTCCAGGGATGGGGCATTTCAGGGGTTTTCAGCAAAGTGATGCACTTTGCTGGAAATTACCATCTATCCTAAACCACAAGACAGATAACTGATTATCAAGAGCAGAAGTGAAGATGAATGTGAGAAGGGTCTAGTTCACTTGAACAGGGCTGAGCACTCAGGTTACCAGAACAAGACACCTCCTAAAGTGGCAAGAACATAGATGGTTGAGAAATACATGACAGGATTTGCCACTAAAAAAAGTGTCCACCGCTCATCTAAATACTGGGAAAGTATAAAACATCTGCTGTACCAAGGAGTGTTCTTTTCCCAGATGACAACAAGAGGAACTAATGTTCATGCTTAGTTCCCCTGTCAGTGACCTGAAGGTCCAAGATGAGAGATGCTGCAGAAGCATGGCTCACAATTTCATTAATGATTTGCAAAGACTCTCTGCCACCTGTCAGAATGGATACACAGCTTCAACCTCAAGAATTTCTGAAGCAAAAAGATTTATTTTTATCTTTTGTATTTAAGTTAACAAGCAGTGAAAATCAGGAACCTCACATCATCTTCCAGGGCCTCTTGGATACTTCAGTGATTCCCTGCATTTGATACAGCAGGAATGTCTCCTGCCACTAAGCATTAACAGCACAGCAGTCATCATATTGGAGTACAATACAAACAATGCAACCCTCATTTATCAGCTGGATAAAAAGGCATCAAGGCAGTCAGCTGAGTAAGATGACCCATCAAAAAATTCTGAGAAGCAGAAGATGAAGAGGTTTGGGGGTTTTGCCCTTCAGTTAGAAACGATGCACTGCTCAAGCTACAGTACAGTTAGTTACAAGTGAATTGGAAGGAAAGCTTTGCCTCTCCTTCCTTCCCCCTCTCCCCAGCACTATTCATGTGGAGTGTTTAACAGGACATCGTGGTCTGCCTTTTCTGCCAAGTGAAGCTTGAACTTCTCTCATTCACTTCTGCAGTAGCCCTGCCCTCTATATGATCCAAGCTATACAGCACATGCAGTCTAATATATTAAAGTTTCTCAACATATTTTTTAATTAAGGAGCTATTTCAAATGGAAGATGAAAAGCAAAGTCTCCTTATCTTTTTGGAAGGGCGATCCAATAACACTGACAGTACCAGATGGCTGTTGCCTCAGAAAGCCAGACAAAGCACATGCATCCATAAATGTCCAGAATGTCAGATGCAGGCATCAAATCGAAAAGGCCCAAGCAAATACAGACAGCTACTGCTTTGCAGAAACCAGGAACATTTGCTAGCCCTGTCAAAGAACAGATTATTTTTTTTTATTCCAATACCCTGAAAATTCTGAGCAGAGCTGAAAACACAGAGGTATCTTGGTCTCACCAGGGAAATAATTTTCCACAGCTGATCTGATCTGTGAAAACATTAACCTAACAGCAGCAGCTGTGCTCAAAAAGCAAGGGACTTCTCTGAAACAGCACAGCATCAATTGTCTTGCACACAAGGTCTTTTAGAAAACTTAGAAAACCCAAATGCCTGTTAATGTGATGCATGAAGAATCATGGTCAAACAGTGACTCAAAGTGTCAGTTCTGGGGTATCTACTGGGAGCAGAAAATAGCAGAGTCAATACACATGCAGCTTCCTCCCCACTGCCTACATGGATTAGGTTATTTTTAAATGCTTCAGTTAAGGTGCTCCTGACAGTTGTATTCAGAGTAGGGCACTAGCTGAAATACTTGTAAGACAAAGGCCGGAGCCTGTATCACTGCCATCTAAACCACCTCTGCCCTGTGGCTTGCTTTGATATGAATATATTTTTTTTTCTGATATCTTTTCTTGAATAATCCCCAAGAGCAATATCCAATCAATTTAATTCACAACCACCTTGTTTTAAGAAATGTGGTTCTGCCTGTGTTCTTCTTTGAATAGAGCAAAACAGAGCCCAGATGATGTGAAAGGCTTCGCCACACTTCTGTTTCATGACCAACCGGCTCTGCAGACAACTTGATTCCACATCAACACTGCCCCAGCAGTCATCTCTTCTCTTCCCTTGCCCTAAAATACAGAACTCTTTTCTGTCTTCGCTTCTCTCCTGTGAGTGCTGACAAAAACTTAAGTAAATATATATTTATGTACTTACATATAACTTGTTAAGTAAAAGAGCTGTAACGTTACCCTCCATTTTTAGCTGATTTCTACAGAAAGCAAGACTGATGTAATTCTGTTTCTTGATGCACCCCAGTCTCCTAATTCTATCAGTACCCCTCAGTCCTCAATGACTTTCAGTCCCTCAAAAAAATACAGCAGAGATGGAGGGACCTTCAGGATATTAAGCTGCTAGAAGTTTCACAAAAGACTGGAAAGTGGAGGCAAGAGACCTCAAATGAACATCTCAGCTGAAGGAAGAACTCTTGACTCCAGTCTTTCTTCTTACCGAGAGGCAAGGCAGGGTATTTCTGTGGACCACTGCTAAAGACAGAATTACTTTGCTCTAAGCTGGTGTTCCCACAATTGAGACAAGCAGTAGCTTCATCACTTCAAGCATCACATGTCTCTCAGTTAACTCAAAAATGCTTGGTTGTATCCTGTATATCCCTGAAGATGATGCTTCTCTTCAGTACCTTAGGAGAGTATACCTTGTTTCCCTCTATAATCCTCAGACTCATGTATTTGAATTGATGTATATACATTAGAAATTCAGATGAACATTATTCAAGTCTTCACTTTTGCTTTACCACTTGGTGAATTCACTGAGTGGAATTCAGAGACCTACATTTCTCAAAAGATCAGGCACCACAACTGGAAGTAATCTTATCTTCCCCTCATTTCTACAGCTGAGGGCTCAGCCTCAAAATGAACACAAACATCACAGCATAAGAGGTGTTTTGCGATATTTCTGGTACACTGAGGAAAAATTGAAGTATTTTAAGTAAAATAGGTCACTTAAGTGATTTTGAAAGTCATGGACCACTTCAAGAGAAAAAAGGCAAAAAGGATGCATCCAAGTTTTCAGAACCCCTTTGCCTTCTCCAGATTATGATTTTCAAAGCCTTGGAACAACATTCTCAACCAGGGAGTAGCTGATCAAAAATGGAAGGGAATAAAAAGGCGACAGAAAATATCTCTGTGCCAGAACAACTATTAAAGCAAAGTTGCATTTTGTCCTAATGCACAACATTCATTGAAGACATTCTCCTTTACTCTCAATATGCTATCTGTTGTGTTGCTTTACATCTCTCCTGTGTCCGTCCATCTGTTCTGCTCATTGGCCTCAAGAGACCAACTCTTCTGGCTGCTCTCCCAAAGACAGCAACCACACAAGCCATCCAGCCAAGGAGCTAGCCAGGCTAAGTGGTGATAATGGGAGCACATGGCTCCAGCACTGCTTCTTACTGACACCAGGTGAATTGAAAACACAGGGGACTAAAACATCAGACAGGCTACATTTCACCCTCCTACCCCCAAAACCACAACCCCCATTCTAGATAAAAGCCTTTGTCAAAAAGACACTTCTGTACCTGACAGAGTAAGAGGAAAAATGCAACTCTACATCCAGTTAAAAGAAACCTTACTCTTTGGTATTTTTAATCCTTGACACCCAGCAGCTTGTCTTGTTATTAAAAAAAGGTATTTATACTCTTTTTCAAGGGACTGTCTTTGCAGGCAGTCATTAAAAAAGGTTATCTGTGTGGCACCGTAATTGTGTTTTATTCCCATCTGCTTATTTAACTTGCATTAAAGGAAAAATAAGCTTTTCTAGAATTAATGTTTTCTGCCTGCATTCAGGGCTAGTTATGTTTTCATTTATTCACTATACACATCTATATCCACACACAAAGTATATATAGAGTATACCAAGATTATCATAGAACCATAGAATGGTTTGGGTTGGAACGCACCTTTTAAAGGCCATCTAGTCCACCCCTCTGCAATGGGCAGAAACATTTTCAACGAGATCAGGTTGCTTGCAGCCCTGTCCAGCTCATATGTTCCTCCAAAATATTGTTAGTGAAAAATAAAAAAGGAAAATAAGAGAAAAGCTTCATAAATATAATAAGCAAGACCATACTGGAAAAGAGTTTGGAAGTCAAGAACAGCAATTTTCTCTAGGTAAATCTTTCAAATTAAATCCCTGCTGTTCTCTCCATGGGAACACCAGCAACTGGACACCAAGTGCACTGTATGGCTGTTTCCCAATTAAAACATTTCCGTGATTCTAAGAAGAAAGGGGAAAAAGTAAAGCTAAAACACTTCCATCCTTTACTTTTCTACGTAAGCACAACCAGAAAGCAGTAAGTGGGTTAAACACATTAAATAACTGTAATAATCTGCACTTAAGAGTGCAGAGTAATGGAGTCTTGCATCAAGGCTTGGAATTAACCTGCTTAATTTCACTAGTATTACATCCACCACATCCATCCCCTCGTTCTGCTTCATAACTGTGTCATTAACATCCTATATAGACAATCCAACCTATCACTCCAGCTTGCCCGTTTTTCATCAAAACTTATTACATCTTGCTTACCCACTGCCATTTGCATCAACTTCCTATTAAAATAGACAGAAAGAGGTTTCAATCTTCTTTCCCCACATTTAATTCAATTGTATGGCATTATTTAGCTTTAATGACTCTTCTCGGTGCATAAGACATGGTTTATGCTTGTTTTAGACTAATTCAGAAGCTCTAACAACTAGTAAAGGCAAAACGACTGAAAAAAGTAAAACCAAAGCATTTTCTGTACTGTGAATAAGGCTGCTGTGGTTGTACTCCCAACAGACAACTGAATTCCTACAATCTGAGAAATAACTGGCAGGTGCAGCGTCCAACCAATAAAACCAACAGCTCTTTGCTTGGAACATTTGCAACGTAACCTACCAAAGCAGTGAAAAAAAAAATGAAATCAGCTGTGACCAGTGTGGATTTCATTTACTTCAGTGGGTAAGGAGGTAAACTCATTTATATACTCCTTCTGTGACTTAACAATATGTGATTTTCTGGATCTGTAAATTTAAAAGTCAACAGTCAACATGGAAAAAAAAAAACCAACCGCAATGCAATCAATTGTGGTTTTCACCTAAAGCTGACTGTGTAGCACTGAGAGATGAGCTTTGTCTTATTAAACCAGCTAACAAAGAAAGCCTGGTACTGCTTTCTAGTAATGAAAAGACAGTAAGCCAAATACCTCCTGGATAAATTAGACTAAATAAACTTTAAGATGTCTTTTAAGGTGATAGGGATTGGGATATTATAGCATATAATCAGGAAACACAAAAACCTAGAAGAAATTTTCAACTACAATCTCCAGTTTTTCCTTGGTCTTCTACTAGACCAGGGGTCCTCAAACTTTTTAACCAGGGGGCCGGCGCGCGGATGCAGTGGCAGGCAGCCATCTGCGGCTGCTTGGTTTCCCGCCCCCAACCCCCGGCAGGGGGGTCTGTAAATACCGGGGGCCGGATTGAGGACCCTGGGGGGCCGTATCCACCCCGCGGGCCGTAGTTTGAGGACCCCTGTACTAAAGGATTCACAGAGCTCTCAGAACACCTCTAGCTAATCTAAGTATGTAACAAAGCAACATGTGCCATTTTTTTCAGCTTTGCATTCTGCTTCTTTACTTAGACAGAACCACATCTGCACCAGGGTAACCTAAATTTCTAAAAATCACATGGAGTATACATAAGATGTCACACAAATCTTAATCATGGGCTCTTCAGTGCTTCTTTCACTTGGTCCTCTGGCAGAAAACCTAGCCGGGACACTGAAAGTTGATTACTCAATAGCTAGACGAAGTCCACTGAAGTTACTAATTGTTTCAGTATAAGCTTACACCCATGGCCATCATGAGCAGCTACTTCAAATCCTGAAATGCAATGCTTGGGTACTGTGAGCAAGCAAGTGCTGACACTGATTGATTAAAAGCCTTACATATATTAAAGCATATCTCAGTGCTACAGCTATGTGAGCACAGTACAACACAGCCCTTCTCATGACAGCACAACAACTGAAGATGTGTACAAAATCACTAAAGATGGTGTGTTCACAACTGGCCACATGCAGTTTTCACTCCCATGCAAGCCTGAGACTTGACCAAGTTCATGCAGCAGCCCGACAGCAACATCTTGCTGTTATTTTTCCTTTTTAAATGCATCCATTAATGCAGACTCCACATGAAAGATAAAATAAACAGCAGGCCTCTTGCCACTTCCTAGGCTTTTCAGTACCATGTAAAAGCAGTGTTTCTGGCACTCTTCTAACCACGAGGTTATAAAGCTTTGTTATTAATGCAGGTAACTTACTACATCAGAAAGGGTCCAAATCAGGCAGACATTTATAGAAGGGTGCACATCATGAGAACAGCACGTATCTTAGAGGTACTTCCAAGGAAAGCATCATTAAGTGGAAATACGTAAGAGAAAAAATAGACTTAGATGGTAAGTAAGAAGTACATAACTCTGTACTAGAAGAGCTGGTGTAGCAACTGGACCAAAGTAGCAAATATTAATGACAGTTTGGTCTAAAGAACAGCAACATGAAAACTAGATGTATAGGAAGAATACTTCCACTAGTGCCAACAGTGCCAAGACTAGTAACTAGAATAGAAGATACAGTATTAAAATCAGGAGAACATAATATTCAAAGTAACTTTTTTTTAATCACTTCTGCCTTGAGGAGAATGTGTATACACCCTGTTACAAAGTAAAAGAAGAGGTGTCAGAAATGGTACCTTAGGAAAGATGTTGAAGGCCATACCTATCACGCTCCCCAGCTGCTTCAATCTCCTTGAGCTGACCAGGTAGGACTGTCTCTATACATTAGAAAATCCATCACTTTAATGCCTTGTTACATACGCAGACCTAACACTATCCAGGACAGCATATAAAAGTTTACACAAGCAGTCAATCACGAACTCTGCCACAACTATACCTATTAGCAGAAACTAACTATTCTGCAATGAGTCTTAGATGTTCAGACCACTTAAAATAATATTTTTAACACAAAAACAAGTTCTCTGTGTAAGGATTCTGGCTTTTCAAAGGAGTAAATGCAGTGGCATAGAAGGACACAATTCAGAGATATGGAAATCGTCCATCAACATTTTATAGCATCTTTTGAGTGGGAATAAGGCATCTGCTCTTCTAGCTCCCAGACAAGAGATCTTGTAATTTTTTTCCTACCTCCAGCAGACGTATCTCTGTATCTCAGATCTCTATCCCCACTCAACAGGAAACAGTAAAATTATACTGCTCTTTTTCTTTTGTATTTGTAGCGCCTGAAATAGGGTAAGAATCATGGAATCGTTTGGGTTGGAAGGGACCTTAAAGACCATCTAGTTCCAGCCCCCTGCCATGGGCAGGGACACCTTCCACTAGACCAGGTTGCTCCAAGCCCCATCCAACCTGACCTTGAGCACTGCCAGGGATGGGGCAGCCACAGCTGCTCTGGGCAGCCTGTGTCAGTGCCTCACCGCCCTTGTGGTAAAGAATTTACTCCTAATATGTAATCTCAGCCTACTCTCTTCCAGTTCAAACCCATTCCCCCTTTTCAGCTTAAAGCCACTGCTATGTGCCCTACTAAGAAGTCCCTCCCCAGCTTTCTTACAAGCCCCTTTAGGTACTGGAAGGTGCTCTAAGGTCTCCCCGGAGCTTTCTCTTCTCCAGGCTGAACAACCCCAACTCCCTCAGCCCGGCTTCCTAGCAGAGGTGCTCCAGCTCCCGATCATCTCCGTGGGCTCCTCTGGACTCGCTCCAACAGGCCCGTGCCCTCCTTGTGCTGAGGACCCCAGAGCAGAGGCAGCGCTGCAGGGGGGTCTCACCAGAGCGGAGCAGAGGGGCAGAATCCCCTCCCTGGCCCTGCTGGCCACGCTGCTCTTGGTGCAGCCCGGGGCTCGGTTGGCTTGCTGGGCTGCGAGCGCACCTTGCCGGGCCACGCTGAGCTTCTCATCCACCAGCACCCCCAAGTCCTTCTCCTCAGGGCTGCTCTCAATCCATTCTCTGCCCAGCCTGTATTGATACTGGGGGTTGTCCCAAACCAGGTGCAAGACTTTGCACTTGGCCTTGTTGAATTTCATGAAGTTCAAATGGACCTACCACTCAAGCCTGTGCACGTCCCTCTAGACGGCATCCCTTCCCTTCTGTGTTGACTGCACCACTCAGCTTGGCATCATCAGCAAACTGGCTGAGGGTGTGCTTGATCCCACTGTCCATGTAACTGGCAAGGATGTTAAACAGTGCTGGTCCCACGACCGACTCCTGAGGAACACTGCTTGTCACTGGTCTCCCCTTGGACATCCAGCTGTTGACTGCAACTCTGAACACAACCACCCAGACCAATTCCTTATCTACTGAGTGGTCCATCTACCACATCCTGGTCTCTCCAAGTTTAGAGACAAGGATGACATGTGGGAAAGCATCAAATCTTTACACAAGTCCAGACAGATGATGTCAGTTGCTCTTCTCTCATCCCCTGGTGCTGTAAACCTGTTGTAGATGGCCACCAAATCTGTCAGGCACAATTTCCCCTTTGTGAAGCCAAGTTAGCTGTCACAAATCACCTTATTTCCCATATGCCTTAGCATAGTCTCCAGGAAGATCTGCTTCACAATCTCGTAAGGGATAGGTAAAGACCAAATTGCAGTGGGCAACTTTTTGTCCAGTTCCTAAACTGGACCCTCTAGTTACAAAAATGGCCTTAAAAAGAAAGCCTTTAGCTATACACAAGGTTAACTGCAGCATACCATATGAAACTAAGGTGCACAGATGGCACAGCACCATTTACACATCACCCAGTATCTCAGGTTACTAGTCCCAAACTCCATATATTAGTACCAACACAAAGCCCCTTGTCTGAAGCTTAACAGTTTGGCCACAGAACTGTGTAAATTGGCCATTATTTCTGGAAGGCTCCAAAAAAGGGTCAAGTAACTCATGATTATTAATAGGAAATAATTTAGAGTGTTTAACTGTAGCATACACCAAGATAAGCCCCAAATCAATTATATGAACTTTTATAAATTAAATTAGTTCCTAAAACAAGAAGGAAAAAAACCTATAAATATTTTCAGTAAAAAACACCTCTGACTTTTTTCTTTAATACACTGTTCTATATTCCAAAGAGGCTCCAAGAGGATATACCAGTAGTAAGGCACTATATATTTACGGACACAATATAACAGCAGAGGCACGTGCTCCATCTGGTATGGTTAAGGTAATAATGCCAAACTAGAAGTTACAGCCTGACATCTGTGTTTGTAACAGCAATGCAACTGGGTATTCAGATACAGCGCACCTCCTTATCACACCTCTCAACAAATATTTGATTTCAGTTATCAAGTGAGCTGATGAAAGTAAGGGAAGGCCTTTTGTTTGAGATTTCCCCTCTCCGCCCCATACATGAGATACCCAACACAGCACCAAAGTCATCAATTAGGGATAACAGACATGTATTAACACCACCAGAATTGTCAGGTATTTACATGGAAGTGTATCTTGCCATACGTCCTCATCTCTTTATACACACACGTGGCAGCTATTACCACTAATAGAGTCCTAAGAGCTTCTCTTCCAGGGAACAAATTAGAAAGCAAAAGGTTGCAAGAAATACATCGGTATCCAGGTTCTCAGGCGAAGGCTGCATTTAGAAACATCTAATGTCTGGTTTAAGTCAGAGAAGGGAATAATTCAAGAAATCACTGCTGCTGAATTAATTTTTGCCTTCCGTATCACAATGCTTCACTTACAAATCAGCTCATAAGAAAAAAACAATTAAGATAGAAACAATGCACAGAATGATACAGCCTGTGATTCCAGTGACAGAAGGTTGCTTCCTATACGATATGCAATAGGTTTACATTGCAGACTAACTTAAGTGTCAGAGGATTTTTCCTCCCTCTTCCCATCAATACCAATAAATCTCACAATTAAGAAATTTTTCTTTTGCATATAAACCCTGATCCTCCAAAAAGCCTGCTTTAGGTACTTTAATATTGAGAACAGAGACATCAAAACCATGCTTCAGGCACAATTTCACATTCAATGCAAAGACTCCTGATTGGGCTTCTCAAGACATGCTTCATTATAAGCACAATTACAGCACTCCTAAAACCTTCTGGAAGATGTTTCAGAAGATGCACTTTCTGCAGATGCTAAGTCCAGTTTTACTGTGCTAACAGGACCATGTACCCAATGAGGGTACCCAAATGACCCAAGGGCACAGCTTATTTCTTGGCTAGGACATTTACAGTACTAGACTGAGCATTGTCTTTTCTAACTCAGTCCTGTATAATCATTTTTCTAGCTGTAAAATTTCCCATTTACCCCATAGTTTAACAACATGAATTTTACAGATGCTAGTTTTACCATAATATGTCTCTATTTTAGGATTCTCCAAGGTCACCAGGAAACTGCCTGATTCTCCTGGACTGAAATATTGAAAACCTTAAAAATAGGGACATTTCCAGATGAAGTGAGTTTTTATTGCTTTTTGCATAGCAGTTATCTTTAAAATGTAGTAACACCCTTCTGGGTATGTGCACTGCAAAAACTATTCAACATCATGGCTCCTTAAATCTTAAAGACTTTAGACTTTGCCCACTTATGATGCAAATAACTTTTAGCCAAGTATAGGTAAATTATCACATTTCCACAGTACCTGAAAAGGCACAAATACGTATCTCCCATGGCTGGCAACCAACTCCAAGCATCATGCTATTGTACAACCACACACCGGGAATGTGTTTCTTCCTCACTTAACCTGGGGTCATGCCAAATTGGCATCTTACCTTGCTGAGGGAAAAGCACCAAGTGCACTATAAACCAATTATTACTGGAATTACAGCTTTTCCACATAGTATCAACATATCTCCCGTTATGAAAGAAATATATAGTTAGAGTCTAGGGTAGAGGCCATTTGAAATCACTTACATATTCATTAAGCAGACAAAGAAAGTGCCATTTGTTACATTTGTTCACAAATTTCTAGATGCCATTGAGGTACAGTGAATACAGTGCTTATGCAAGGGATCTCATCCAATAACTACTGATGACAATTAAGTCAAACATAACCACATGATCAGTGCAATTAAAATTCCCAAAGAGGAGCACAGATGCATTCTAAGCCCCCAATCACTTAGAGTATTTTTAATATTATATAAAAGAAGCCAGCTACAGAGCATCAAGTCTTTGCTATTATACTATTAAGTAATTACAACGAAATATGAAAACACTAATGAGATCTTTAGCAAGTATTTGCTGTACCCAATATTTAGAGGAAAAAGAATCAGTTTGGCTTTCTCCAACAAACTTGGAATAACCTCCTTCAAGCAGCTGCAGAAGTTTTATATGGAGAAAACACATAGAAAAAATCTTGTTTCAACAACTTCTCCGCCTTTCTGGTGACTGCATGGCTCAAAAGACTGGCAATGGAAGCTTAAAAATTTGGGAAATCTACATACAGAGCATGAATTTAAATTCAGACCCTGGTGGGCACATGCATGTGAGGAACTGCAAATGCCACTCTGAATGTAGAGCTTGGTTACCCTCCCTGTCCTCTTTTCTTTATGAAACTAGATACAAATGTGGCATACTAGTAACTATGAAGAGTAACCAGTCTTTGTTTTGTTTGGTATATAATCAAATGATGAATTCTGGGGAAGAAAGCTTTACATGCACACTCCTCTCACAAAATGAGCCAATTAATCCGATCCTGATTGCCAATGGGGAAGTAAAACACAAGGATCCTGTGACCGTATTAGGCATTTGCTGAAACTGTGAACCCACTGATGAAAAGGGACCAGTTGTCACAGGCAAAAAGGGGTCTCAATTTTAGGAGACCGGGCAGGAACTGGAGAAAGGAAGTACCCACAGAAGAGAAGTCACATCGAGAGGAGTCCTGGGACTCCCGAAACATCCTAACACTCCAAAATGATCCAGGGAACTGAGACAAAGAAGTGTCTCTCATTTTGCCTAAAAGCATATTTTTTGGTGATAATTAACTTGGAAAGAATGGTCTTTGAACCCTTCGAAAGTATCCTTCCTCCTGCTTCAACTAACCCACACCCTTATGTTGCAGATTATCTTAAGATTTTACTGAATCTTTCTATATTTTGTGTTTATGTAAGTTAGTTATAAGAATTTTGATTCTACAGGAGTTAACCTTCATGATAGAATTATGTTAGCACTTATTAACCAACGACGTATGAATCGCTGTCGCCATGCTATAGATCATAATACCCTTAGTCCTTACGCTCCAGACCATAACCAGAGCACCCAGGTTCTATCGTGTATAGGATGAGTTATCAGACAGCTTGGCAAGGCCGATATCCAGCTGTCCAACTTGGCAACAAAACTTACTTTTAAGGTGTCCTGAAGTGAACTACCTTCATTATCATACTAAAAATCACACCCACAGGTCAAGAAGATCCTTGCCCAGGTGAAGACACGCGCGCCCCCCCCCCCCCCCCCCCGTGCAAGCGTAGTAACAGAAAAGGATGACACAGTAAATATTACAATTATATGCAAATTACTAGCCAATCATTGTAACTGGGAGTGTACTACCTTGTAATTCTGCGTATAGATGTAACAGTAAAATCTACACAGGTGTACTTGATTTGTGGAGACACCACCGAGCATGCAGCGCTGCAATAAAGGAGCGCCTGCTTCTTAATATTGCACTGGTGTGACGAGGTTTGATTCTCGATTTCGGTGACACTTACGGAAGCAGTCTGCAAGATCTGATCACTCTGGTATCTACCACTCCAGAAAAAGGACAGGCAAAGCTGCTACTGAATTTACAGGATTCAGAAACAACCTTCAAGATCTGAGACCCCACAGTCCACCCTTCACCTTTGTACAAGAAAATGGCCTCGCCTAGGACACATCCCAAAGACAGATCCAGCACAGCTGACCATGAGGATCACCCCATGGAGCCTGCATGCATCACACTATTATTATCCAGCCAGAGAGATACTTGGAGTAAGGTAGCTTTCTCAGTACTACGTTGCCCATTCAATCATTATGCCATTAATGCATCCCAGTTCAAGACTCTTCAAGTCAGTTAAACTGGACTAACCACCAAAACAAGCTCCTATTAAAGACGTATCCAACATGCACACCATGTCCTTCTACAACTGGACCTTGTAATACAATTAGAACAATGAGGCTCCTGTCTTGTACTCCACAAATGCCACCACCTCATTTCTCTAGTGACTTACAAAAACATGGGCACAACAGGGAAGACAAGGCAGAATTCCCCCACTCCAGTCCAAAAGGAATGACATTCATTTGCATTTGTCTAAGTGGCCAGGTCCCTAAAGGTGATACTGGCCTTGCTCTGGTGAGCTGCTATGAAAAGAAAGAGAACAAACAACAAGAAGTGAAATAGGGAGGATACAAGAGGCCAGGTCTTAACTCTATGAACAGCAGAAAAGGGATATTTTAACACTAGTTATAGGTGCCAGGTCTCTGCACTGTAACATGTACAAGCAGCAGTGAACCTGCTATCCCAAACACTGCGACATACACATGCAGCCCACACACTCCCGAATGGAGAATTCCATTCAAGCTCCAAAAACAACAAAAAGCCAGGAGATTATAGATTTAAAAGCCCACTGACAGGAGGCTTCAAAGCTCTGGTGAGTCTCACAGGCATTCCCTTTCTCTACCTCCAGCCTCCATAAAAATACCCTTTCCCCTACCCATCTAGTTACATCATTAGTGGACGCAAAACCTTATTCTATGATACTCTCATCTGAAAATACATCTGTATTTCTGTCTTCCGATGATAAAATATTCTAATACCATACATGATATATTAAGAAAAAACTTCACAGCAATTTATGCACTTAGCCCGAAGAGCCCTTCAGAAACTGTTAGCCTTTGTACCTTCAGAACTCTAAATCACATCACTTTATTGATTAAAGTTACATCTTCATTCTACGGAGGAGAATCACCTTCTCAACACACATTTATCTCTCTAGAAAAGGTACGGTATAATAGATAGATGAAAGCTGTTGCTGTTGGGTTTTTTTTCAATAGTTTCTGAAATACCATACACAAACAGATATACATGACAGAGACATCACACCTTCCGATGTTGAACAAAATGAATAGTGGCTAACAAAATCAAATGTGTAACATTTTAATCCTTTAATTAGTAAGAATTACTTTCCTCCCAACAGTTCTTCCTTATTAGGAAAAACTCAAGACATCTACAGATCCTCCAACTGTTATTCAATCTCTAAGCCACGAAAGTCTTTCAAGCATCTGGCATGTTTTATGCTCCGTGGCAGTTCCGTTCCTTCGAATTGAATGATTTATTACCATATAACCTAAGCCTCTGATGAGATTACGCTGCCAATTTGTGCCTTCCTTGTAAAGAGAGGTCTCCTCAAACCCAGGCTTTGGACAGAATGTTGTGAATCTCAATTAAAGGGTGACCTTTACAAGACAAGGGAAATGTTAATTCATGCTCACCTAAATGGCTTCAGCCCTACTTGAAAGCAGGGCTTTCTAAAGCTGCCCACTACTATGCCACTGTGAAGTTTCATTTCAACATTACCAAGATAAAACAAGTCTTCAGTGTAAAAAAAACTGTATATATCCATCCATCAAAGCCAAAGGAGAAAGTCCAAATGCTAATACAGCTGTCTCTGGTGCATTTTTTATGCTACTTGAAAAACAACGGATTCGCATTTTTAAGGGACTTCAAATACAGATTAGAGGCATTAGAATGACAGGGCCAGAGATTAAACACTTCTTTACCCACTGAACAGGTACAAGACAAGGCAAAGCAACGGCTATTGCCTCCACACTCGCCCTTGAGGTATGTGTTGTAATTTGCCATACCTCTAGAAAGCAGTTTGATATTACAGGGTGTCTCATCTTGAAGGGTATAAAATTTGCAGAAGAGGCAAAAAGGCAGTTCAGTCTCCACAGACAATTCTGTTTCACTTTTTTTTAAAATGAGAATTAGCTACTCTATCAAACAGGAGAAATGAAAACACTGTTTCCACAATGTATTTACTGAGTTTCTAATTAAGTTCATGAAAACAAAGAAGAAATTACAAAGTAGTAAATAAGAATTTGACCCACATAAAAAAGTGTATCTGGATAAACTTCAATATGGAAAGAAGTAAGAACTTGCGGAAAAAGCCAAATGTCAGCAAGACTTCAACATAAAACATGGCCACCTAAGAGCATCTTAAAACCACAGTATTTAACAGGCCAGATGGGGGGGGGGGGGGATATAAACAATGCTATCATAGCTATCAATCATTCTAGAAAGTATACACATTGTATAAATCTCTTTCAAAAAGTATGTATTCTCTTGAAGGATACGTTTTGCAGGTTTGGCTAACCTGGTCGCTAAAGATCCTAAAAGAACAGGATTAACTGGCTAACCTTTGCCAGGTTGAATTCTGACCTAGTCAATTGTATTCAGCTAATCCACATTCCCACGGGATATTTTTGTTCCTTTTACAGCCTAAGTCTATGGCATTACCAAGCAATTGCCAAATCCCGATTCAAATGGCTGTTATTACTATTAACAGTAACAGAAGATAAGCATAAGAATCTAAACCTGGGGCAACAAAGACACACTGGAATGCCCTGCTAGCAAAAAACAAACAAAAAAAAAAACAACAAAAAAAAACACCCCACAAAAAAACCCCACAACACAGGAGCAACCTAAAATCATTCCTTAGATGAGTTCAGGAAATGGCTTTGCAGTAAGTAATGTCATAAGGGAAGCCAGAGCTCAAAACCAGGATTTTGGCTTCAGATAATTAAGATTTTAGAAGGAACAACAGCAGCACCATCCACTTAACCCACAGAGCCTTTTTCACTCTTTCAGGTTGTTGCAGCCCACTTCCACTAGTGCAGCAATGAGTGTTCCTCAAAGCAGAGTAGATTGTCAGAAACCAGACCTGCTTATACCAGCCTGAGAGAATCTTGATCCTAAACAGCAAGACAGAATATTTTTAAATAAATGGTTTACTACTGAACTTTACACAAAAGCACAAATTCCAGGAGTGTGAAGCTCTCATATAGAAAGGAAGATCGTATTATTTCAGATCACAGTAAGCAGAGTACCTGTTCAATGGTACCATACTTTATTAGTGGCTGTACTGATGAAATGTTTCCACTGTCCTTCAAAAAAGCAAAGTGTGATTTAACTGTTCCAGCCTGGGACACACCTTACACACTGACATAGCACAGCCCACCGCCTGGCACAGACTAGCCCAGAAAGCTTTGCACCGTATGACACAAGGGAAAAAGGAGAAAGACACTTTCCAATTCAGGTAAGTCACATTACAGAGATGCTGCCTTTCATTCACCCCTGAATTCAGTTCACCTAGTGTTCACTTTAAGTTATACCCAATTAGAAATTAAGCATATGAAAACATACAGACTGATTTTAATGGATATCAGGACTTGAACATCTCACTGAACCAAGCTGAGATGGCTCAGTACCTCCAAAAGCCTAGTCGTCCTGAAAAAAAAACCTGCAGGAAATTATACAAAACAGGATATTATAGTTCACAGACATAAACATTTTCTACCTATTCTGCTTTAATCTGCATAACACAAAGTAATTCCACATCGTCTTTGTAAATTTACCACAAAGCCCTCAAATTCTTCAGTAATCCAAAACTCAGAGCCCAAAAGAAGCTGTAAATAAGTACCTTGAAAATCAATGACTGCATTCCAGACAAGGCACTGTGACATAGTAAGTCCCAGAAAACCTGAGTCTCTCAGCCCAGAACTGTAACAACACAACACAAACCAGACCTGGTCAGAGCAACCTCCCAGCAATATTAATAGGACTAAAGCATCCATTTGGGGGGGGGTATTTTATAAAATGAGCACTTTTTCAACATGCTTCCTCGTATCAATAGGGGAGCAACACATAGCACTAATGGGAGAGTCACGAAGATGAATAATCCAGGCTTATAACAGAACTCATAACTTATTCCAGCATCTTTGATTTTCAGTCTTCATTTGAGAAGCTCCTTTAATGATAAAACACCTTGATTCCTGGCATTTTTGGTCTTCTTACTAAATAAAAAAAAACAAACCCAAGTGGCATCTGGCAATCTCCATAGTAGACTACTAGAGGCCCTTAGGCTCTGAAGTGACTTGAGCAGGGTATGGGGCCAAAGACTAAAGCAAGAGGAGCTTCATGTCAAGCCCAAGGACTTATTTAGAAGCCCTGGACAGAGACCCAAAACTGAACACCAAAATATTGTCATGGGTGAAGGCTAGAGTCCATTGCCAAGGCCACATCAGGGAGCAAAGCACAACTGAGCTGTGCTGCCAGGCTTGCGTAAGGTCCCACCTGTGAAGATAAATTAAAGGTGCAAGCTAAAAGCGAGCTTCCTTAATAATGTCACTGCTGCTAAAAAGGATGCAGTAGCTGTGGGCACTGCCAGGTAAGACCCAGGACCAAGAATGTGGCTAACATGGCTGCTGACAATTATCTTCACAATACTTGTTTTCATGAACAATTTTGCGCAAAAATAAATAGTAATAAGAACTACTGTATGGTCATTTTATAAAGCAGACAGATGATTTCCCGTTGTCTTGTGGAGATCTAACTGGCACTCTCTGAACTCGCAGTAGTCAGTAAATATCGACCTGCTATCAAAACTAACTTGTACTACCTGAGCCTGCTCAAAGTCCTCGACCCAAGCTAAAGAAGAGACTTCGCAGCCCAAGCCTGACTTTCAACACCTTACATCTCCCTGAGAAGTGAGAAGAATTAAGTGGGAGATGTAAACCTCCCCCAACCCTTAAGTGTTCTCTAGAAGTGACAGAGATGCCCTGCTGCTTTTTCACAGACCCTGACAGCTGGCCAAGGTCAGCCTTTAATAAGCAGTAATATATGTCCTCAGACACCAGCAATGGATCAAAAAAACATTGTTTAAAAAACACACCACATACTCACTTAAAGGAATGGAGACAAAGTGATATGTCTATTAAAATGATTACACTGCCTCATTCCCCTGGATACAAATATTTTGAACATTTAAAAAAAACCCAGCCACTGCAGGATTCTTAAAATACATCGACCAGGAAAGGCAAACTAACCCTATGAAAGCAATGAAAACCTGTTGCTGTAAATCAAATGCAAAACGTGTTCTCACTAACGCCAGGACAAGGAAAGCTCTTTACACAGCAAGGAGGGCACTAACAAAGCAAAGGGTCTCTCCTGCTTCCATTTTTAGCCATCTCCCTCCTTTTTTTTTGCCTCCCTCTGAATTTTCCATAGCTTTAATAACAATCTCATAGGCAAAAATCAAGAAACAAATTATTTTCTTACACATAATCCCCCTTTTGCTGTCAAGTGCCTGACCCTAGTTTGATAATCTCATTTCCTGAGACTCAAAACGCTGGAAATTTAAGCTTCCTAGAGTGTTAATTGTGGCCCTGCTCCATTGCTAATCAAAAAATTGGATGTTTTGCATGAAAATGCTGCTCTAATTAATTCTCAGTCATAAAGCGCCCTGGTTTTAATAACCCCTTCTTGATTGGATAGCCTTTGAAGAGACAGTGCAGCTAATCCGCTAAACCAGAAAAAACACACGCAGAGGAAATAATAAGTGGGCTTACAAGGTCTGAACTAGATGATTGCATTAATACCGTCAAACCACAAAAAAGCGATTCTCTCCCCTCTCCTCCCCCTCCAAGCTCAAAGCAAACTGTGATCCTGCGCATCACGGGGAGACAAAAGCAGCTGCATGACAGGAGATACATAACATCAAATCTTTTCCCACTCCTTAGCATAACCAGCTTCCTGATTCTTCAGCTGGTTATTCCCCATCCTTTTCTAACTGATATTTTTAACTGGGACCATCCGCTTGTCACGTCGTCTCCTTTAACCAGAGAAGAATTGTATTGCTTCTCCCCCTCCTCATTGCCTCTGACTGACAACATATTATCATACACATTTCTAAAAGGTGCTGAACTGAATTTTCATTATCCAAAATGTCAAGATTCATTTTTGTCACTGGCAGACACAGCTGGCTCCCTCCAGCAGCCCTTTGGTGAATCCAAATGGAACAAGGCACCTACAAATAACTGCTTTTTCCCCAGACCTGGCCTTACATTGTGTCCTTGTCATATCAGATACCATTTGCCTCCGCTGCTATTTCTTGGCATCAATTTCTTAATTAGCAGAGTTTCTCTTTGATTTCCTTAATTACTTAAAACCTTATGGTAAGAAATTTTCAGGCTTGGACTGAGAACATGTATGAACAGCATAGTGGCAAGTAACTCAAATCCACTCCCCATACTTAAATTTGTATCATAGGGATGTTCAGGGCTTCCCATCTATCACCTGACCAACAAGAAAAAAAAAATCCGTAGAGTTTCTACTTCTAAGAAATAAGGTTAAAAAAAGGATCCAGTACCTACTGTCTCATTGCAACAGCTCTGACTCACCATTCTTTGCCAGAGTTGGATGTGATACACCACCTTTAATTTTGTAGCCCTCCTACCGATTCACTGGGACCATGCTTGATCATTTAAACTTGCAGAAATTGGGTATTTCTGAGCGTCAACAGTTATGCCTGAAACCGCTCAGTCAAGGTCCAAACTTCTAGCAAGATCCACTGCAACCCAGGAGACAAAGACACGACCAATATTAAGAGACATGCAAATGAGAAAAATAACATTGCATATGGTACCTGGCAAAAAAGAAATCTTACATATAACATGCATAGCTGAACTACCAGCCAACTGTGAGACATGGGAGTGTTGCATAATCTGAATCCACAAGACACTCTTGCATTAATTTTGAAACTCCAAAATGAAAATCTAAGTTCATGTAATACTCTACTATTACCACCAACAGAAAAGTAACCATGCAAGAGTTTGGGGCAAGAGTTTAAAAACACCTCTGACAAACTAAAGAAACTTAAGAAAACTGAAGCAAGGTGAATTACCCAAAATTTTTAAACATTAGAAAAAAAAAGTACTGCATCACAGTGTGTTGTACTGCAACACAGGGATGTTCTGGACAGAAACTGCATAAACTTCAGAAAGAAATAAAGAATTTTTGCCATTTCAGTTCAGCACGCAAAACATGCCCAGTAGCTGGGGGAATACAGCTTCGGGGCATTCATTTCATTCTTTGTTCTATTAAAAGACTTACTCTGTTAAGTCACTTAACTTTTTTCTGCTTTTCTTGTACAAGCACTGCCCTACCTTCCAGTGGCAGTAAGAGCAGAAACGCGTCTGCACAATGCTCAAGTAGCAGGATTATAGAGGGGACAAATTCTCACACAAAAAAAACCAAACCAAAAAAAAACCAACACCCAAAAACGAATGAAAAAAGTCACAGGCACAATCACAGAACAGCTGGGGTTGAAAGGGACCTCTGGAGATCACCTAATCCAACCCACTGCTAAAGCAGGTTCACCTCTAGCAGGCTGCACAGTCGCATCCAGGCTGGTTTTTTATGTCCTCAGAGCAAGAGACCCCACAGCCTCTCCGGGCAGCCTGTTCCCATGTTCTGTCACCCTCACAGTAAAGTTATTCCTCATATTCAGACGGAATTTCTTGTGTTGCAGTTTGTGCCTGTTGTCTCGAACTGGGAATCCCAGCACCGGACCCAGCACTCCATACGTGGCATCAGGGAGGCAGAGCAGAGGGGGAGGATCCCCGCCCTCGCCCTGCTGGCCATGCTCCTCCTCATGCCCCGCAGGGTCCCAGGGACCTTCTTGGCCCCAAGGGCACGCTGCTAGCCCATGGGAAACATGCTGTCCGCCACAATAATACAAAAATATTTTCAACCCTCTTACACAGCAAAAAAGCCCT
Organism: Falco biarmicus; assembly: GCF_023638135.1. Taxonomy (NCBI): domain Eukaryota; kingdom Metazoa; phylum Chordata; class Aves; order Falconiformes; family Falconidae; genus Falco; species Falco biarmicus. Next base: position 30,568,163 of record NC_079292.1, on the reverse strand, counting down.
TGCAGAATCATAGAATCATTTTGATTGGAAAAGAGCTTAAAAATCAAGTCCCACTGTTACCTGAGCACTGCCAAGTCCACCACAAAACCACGCAGGCAGTGATTCCTCAAGATGCACTGCACAACAGCATCCTCCTGAGCTCCCAGGGCAGCACACACATGGCTGGGCATGGCAGCAACCCTGGGGCTGCAGAGCCGCTTCACTCAATGCATGGCTATGTCAAGTGTGCCCAAGCCACCATTTACATGAATATATATTAATACCATGATATACTCAGAGTCAAACCAGTGCTACTTAACAAAAAAATGAAAGGTGATTCTGACTCTTAATTCTGCTCTCATCGTCCTTCCCAGGATGATGCATGGCATACCACAGCTTGCACAGCTATAATCCAAATAAAATCTTACTCTGCAAAGACCCTGAGAAGTTTAATTAATGCTGAAGTGCACTGAGCTTCCCCAGCAAATAAACAAGCCCAAATTTTAAGAGGTGCTGAGCAGCTGTGGAGTCCATTAACATCCATGGGAACAACAGCTGCTCGGGAGCACTTAACATTTCATTCTTAAAAACGGCCCAGATGTACACCACCAGCAAAGCTGACCTTCACATGAACTGCTAGGGCCTGCACGCGCACAGATAACAGAGAAGCTGGATGCTATTTTCCATGCCGATCAGCACCCTCGAGGCTCTTTAGATTTTCACAGCATGAAGAAACATCTTTTCCCATTTCTACTGATAAACTAAACTGAGGCCACAGTCACCATGAGCACAATATACAGCCACACGAATTCCCTACGGCCACAGGACTCTGAAACAATACCCAGCATATCTAGAAGGGGCCCATAACCATGCCAGAAATTATCAGCCAGCAGTGAGCAGCTTAGTGCACGGCTGCTGGCGAGACATCTCATGCCCTCAGAGCTCACCTACCCCGGGTCTTCCGAATCCCATGCACGCAAGGCTATCTGCAAGTAAGGAAGATCACTAGCTAAGATACAGCACCTTCTGAAACAAAGATTATCATTCACTGAGCTTTCCATTTTCAGTTATGTCTCCTTTCACTTCTGCTGGCGGCTTGTGCTTATTTTTTTATGTATTTAAAAAAAAAAATAAAAAATTGACTGGCACCTCCAGAATCCAGCTCCTGCCACTGCCCCTCTCCCAGCCACAAAAAAATGGAGATGTGTAGACCCGTGGAAGACAGGCTTCAAGACACTTGTGCAAGGCAACTGTGGTGGTGAAGGCTGCTACATCATATGAAAGCTAATCCTTGCAGGTATATACAATGCACAAATCATGTGTGTACCATGCTCAGTATAATGAAATTAAAACTTGGATTAGTGCTTTTAAAAAACATTACCATAATACACCATCAGAAATCCAGACATGCACAGATACTACCCAGAATTGTGGTCTTTATTTTTGCTTGAAAACATGTTTTGTAGACAGCAGTTACATTCAATTTAACAAAAACAGCCTCCAGGCCCCTGCAGACTGTCTCCTGCCTTAGTGTGCAGCCCCAGTGACATCCTCCTACTGTCTACTGTCCTCTCCTGCAGTCCTTGACCTCCCTCAATGGCAAGAAACTACATTCTTCTTTTACTCCCAAGAAATCATTGGTAATTGAAGGCAGCAGCGGAATGAAATAAGGTGCACACACGGGATTCATTCCACCAGTCAGCGACAAGCAACCATCCACCTCTGTGGTGAAATAATGCAGCATTTTAGCCTAGTTTCCAATGAAAGTGCTGATCTTCTGTGTCTGTCCAGCTGGCCATCCCATCCTGAAAACAACTGCGCTGGTGAGCCAATTTCTGCCAAATGTGGCAGAGGCATTGATCTTAAAAGCAGTAAATTCTTAGAGGTATTGTAAAAGCACACAGCCACATAGACGAAAGCATAATAAAAGCGTGCCTCCATGGAAGGGAATGCTGCAGTGAGGATGTGTTAGCTTTCCATGCTGTTGGACTTACCAGCCAGGAAGCAACCTGCACATTTGCTTCCAGGGCACGAGGCTGCTTGCTTGATCCAGTCATGGTACATGCTGCTTTTTGCTTGGTTTGGGGGACAGTAGTTCAGGGACATAGGCAGGCACTGGTGGGTGCCTGGAAGAAAAATGTGAGGGGGATGAAGGAGCTTTAGAGACACGGTGAGAAGTGCAGCTAGCGAAGGAAAGGTGTTAAGGGAGAAAAGGTGGCACATCTGAGACGACCAAGGCTTCAGTCATTCAGCTGCTCATGGAATAAGCTTACTCATTTTTTAAATATACCTGCATTATTTATCATAGTCTATTACAAAAAACATCATATTTGACAAATGGTAGGAGAGGTCCAACAAAGAAAATGTAAATTCCTCAGCCAACACATAGCCAAGACAGGCTCCTCGGGGGAAGGGCAGGGGGAGGGGGTGGTAGGATACAAGAAGCTTAATGATGGACATTACTCGTTGTGTACAGAAGAAACCACTTCTGACACTATCTCAAACAACCTGGGGAACCACATGTGTTAGTCTAGAAAGAGGCATTTCAGTTATGTACTTCCTTCCCCCTGCCCCCTCCTCTTTTTAAAGAGAGCTGTCAAAAAACTTGTGCATTCATCTTCCAAGGGAAAAAATACATGGTCAAAGTCCTCCTCCCTTGATTTCAGCAGAATAAGACAAGAATTCCATGCCTGTATCAGGTCCCTTTCTCCCACTGAGGGATAATATGTGCCTTATGCACCGCACTATTTCAGTCCAAATGAAAGAGGTTAATGACAAAGCATCACTCTGATCTTCACACATTTTAAGGCTATTTAAATTAAATTCTTATTTCAAAAAGTTGGCACGAGCCAAACTTTTATAAGTTCAGGGTTTTTTGGTGTGGGTTTTTTTTTTTTTTAATGCATATGTTTCTTTGAAGATCTTTTCAGGAAAAAGATTTCCTAAGAAGCCACCCTCCCCCTGCTGCCACTGAAAAGTCATCCCTGTGGATAAGGCTGTCAGGAAGAGAAACTGTGGCATTCACAGAAGAGTGTCACATGCCTGCTTTCCAGGAACCTGATTGAACAATTAAATTGTATTCCTCTTTAAAAGAGGCATTAAAAAAAATGCAGATCTTGCTGTGGCCTGGGATTTGGGAAGATTAATGAGCTACCTAAAAGGGAACAGTAGCTTATAATAGAAAGAGAGGATAGTACATTTTTAACATAAAATTCAAAGGGAAACTTTTCTTGATGGTTAAACTGCAAAGATTTCTCAGCAAAGTCATCTCATCTATTGTCCCTATTGACTCCCTACATTGACTTTTTGTCACCCATTGCATCACGTTCAAGCTCTTCCAATTCATCCAGGAAGGGCAATATAATCTTGTCCTATCCACACTAATTCCTATATTTTGTCCTTTACTTCTTTGTCAGCTTGCAGGCTTTGTACTTTCTAACCCTGTGCTAGCTCAGTGGCTGGAAGTCTGCATAGCTCTTTTGCATCCCCCTTTCTTGAGAACATTCACAATCTCCCGCACATGACAAATGTTTCCGCAAGATTTGTCTTGTATCAACAAGGAGTCACTCTTTCATGAAATCTGGCTGTGCCCATCAGTAAAGGGTTCTGAACCCAGAAAAGAAGCTATTTAAAACCAAATCCTCAGTTCAGTCTAACACCAATGGTAACCACAAAAAAGCCCTTCTCTCAGCCACAAGGTACCTGGAAAAGGATAGAGATGTGGAGTGAGTCAGGTCAGGGTGTTGGAGGCAACAGGACTCAATCCAAAGAGACCTGAAATTTGTGAGGCAAGCGTTGCAGGTTCCCTGATGGCCCCATCACTGATCCAAACTTAGTGCTCTCAACAGCTTCAAAATTCTTGGCATCAAACCCACATTTGTCCCAGGCAGTTTGTAACAGAGCTGTTAACTGTGGAGAAGCAGCTACTTAAATCCTACTGCCCACTGGTACAAGAAAATCATGATGCAATAACAAATTTGCAGCATCCGCTGAACTGGGTAACTTCTTCCAGTTAATCCTAGGCACAAGAGCACGTGACAGATTTTGGTGGTGAGAACCTGAATCTCAGAAGGTAAAGAGCTGTAAGCTGAACACCTTTCAAGTGAGTATTAATGTCAATACCATGATTTAAAAGACAGCTATCTCCACTTTTGTTTTATTCCTATATGCTGTCAGATCATAGTGTAGACAACTGTCAACTTCAGTAGCTCCATTTCAGATTCTTCCTTCACAGTCCATCCAGCAGTATCTGAATATTCACCACAGAGTGAATCACTACATCCTTAATCACCAATACTAAGATCATCTTTGTTGAGCCAACTAAGTGAAGCAATCTGTCCACAAAAAACTATGTCTCTCATGGCTTCCTTTCATGTTCTTGTGGGTTTAGACAACTGAGTTATAAGAGGAGGAAGGGAACAAAAAGTCACCCAAAAATTGTGAATTATAAAACATCCTCAATTAAAAGCCAGCTGAAAATTGTCATGGGTAATAGTTCAAGGGGAAATTCTACCCTTGTCCATCACTGTAATACTTGAAGAGTATATATTATTTTATTCTTATGACTCCTCAGTAACAAACTAGAATAGATGATACAAAACAATTTCAGTCTTGCTATACATTGCCGTTACAGCCTTAAGATCTTCCCTTGATTTTGCTCCCAAAACCAATGTTTTCATAAATTACATCATTCATGAGAAAACCATGGGATGATGTCATACTCAGAGGAGAGAACACTTCTCTGTGTACAGACAGCACTTGCCACAGGCAATATAAAACAGCAAGAGTAGTCCAGCTCTTCAAATTCACGGTTTTCAAACACTCCACAATTCTTCATCTTCAAACGTTGTACAAAAGACAAAGAATTGGCCACTTTAGTCAATACAACAGAAATCTGCAACTTCAAATATGGGATGCTTGAGCTCGGCTCCCAAAGCAATCCAGAGTAAGTATCAAATTCAGCACACGATGTAAGGGAATAAACTGCAGATAAGGAAGCAGGCATTAGCTCCACGAATCCAAAAGCAGTGCTCATGGTGAAACTGTCTGCATTTCACCCATTGTTTTACAAGTCTCTTTTAAGACCTTGACCTCTAGCTGAAAATGCAGAGGGAATGAAGAGAAACCCTGCTGCTTCACAATGTAGTAATAATAAATAAGCAGAGCTCAGAAACTGGAGATATTTAGACAGCCTGCATGGCAAAGCAGAAAGGTATTAACACCCTGACATAGCATGGACAGGATATTCAAGCTCCTGCAAAAAAGAATTATCCGAACTAGCACATTATCTGTTTCCCCACCTTGAAGTTCTCCACTTCTGCTGTACAGTTCTCTTCTCTGCTCACGCAAATAGGCACTCATGCTAATAGCATGGGAGGAGGACTCAAACCTGTAATTAAAAATAAACAAATAAGTAAATAAATCTAGTCCGTTAGCCATCTGAAGAAGCACCCTTCCTGTAAGCACCAGTCAGCCCTAAACAAAAAGGACTACTTCTCTGCATGCTGGAGCAAAATTATCACAGCATACCAAAAGCACATTTTTCCTGTAAAACTCCATCACTGATGCACCACATTCTGCCACCCTCAATGAACGCAGCTCTACCAGCAGCCATCTGTCACAGAACAAGCAAAACTAGCAAGCTGCAAAAAGGCTTTACCCTTGGCCAGATTCTACTACCCATGCTATTTTTCCATCCTCCCAAGGCCAGACCACCCTGCTCCTTATCTCTGCTAAGTCTGGGTTCTTCCTTTTCTAGGCTCCTCCTTCATCCAGCACCTTCCCATACACCTCAGGGCTATTTAACCACTTAGCAGGAAGGAGCTACAGCTGCACATCATCCATGTCAATCAACCCACTGCCGCTGAGGCAAGGCCACAGCTGCATGTTGTCAATGTTAAGCAACACACTGCCTTCATTCTTCTACAGCCACCCATAACACCAACCTGCCCACAAAGCACAGAGATGCCCTGTTAGCTGGGAGCACCTAGGCATTTAAGTAGGAATGGCCCCTAAAACTGGTAAAATCCAAACCAAAGCCGTAAGCTAACACCATCTAAATTGCTAACTGACCTATACATAAAAATTAAAAATAAAAACCTAAATTTCTCCTGGAAACTAGGAAGCAATACATTATTTAGTATTTATCATATGGCTCTAATACTCCAGAAGGACCAATCTGAGAGGCAGACAAATATTTTTCCAACTACTGTAGCCCCATGAACATGATTTTTGCCACTGACAGTGAAAGGCCACAGACTGGGCACCAAGCTGATGCTGCAAGGTCTCAGGACATCTCTAGGCTGGCCGTGCCCTCAGCTGGGTGTCCCTGGGATCACACGTGTCCCACGGCCAAGGGGCTGGTGCCCACCTGCCTGAGCTCCGCGCTGGGGACACCTGGCACGGCCAAGGGCTGCCGCCCCGGGCAGGCGCTGCCCAGCAAACACCAGCCCTTGGTGTGCCCGGGCTGGGCGCTGGGCAGCTCTGCCCTGGTGCTGGGCACCGGGGAGAAGGGAGCAGGCGGTGGGGACAAAGCATCTTCACATAGCTATAGACATAAGGCTTAGAGGGAGGGAAGTCATCTTTCACGAACATCAAACTTCTGGAGGTGAAGATCTCACAATGTTGATGACTTGCTGCTAACAGCCCTTGGCCCCTCCCTACCCCTTCTGCTAAGGAAGACTGGATCAGCCCTAGTGCTGCCCTGAGGGACACTGGAAAGATGAGCATCACACCAGAGAAAAAGGGCACGCATTTGCATGCGTTCTTGTGCAACAGTGTTAAGGTTATTACTATTAATGAGGCTTTTCTGCTTTAATTTGGACTGAGTGTTAGTATTATTGCAACTGAACGAATAACAATTTATCAAAATAGAACAAACACTTAAGACTTTAATTAAACAAACAGTAAATTCTTGGCTCCATATTTATGATGCGCTCTCTTTTACCCCTAGTGAGATATTAAGCATAACATTATCACCATGGCCTTCGCCAGGCATCAAAATCAGAAGCTTCAGGTCAAGGCAAACTACAGCAATAAACTTCAGTCTCCTCCTTGAGACAGAGACTCAGACTATTCCTCAGAGGCCTGCACTGGCTTTTGCTGCAGGATCTCATCACGTTCACTTCTTTCCCACAGACATCCAGTTTCTCTCCCCTGTTTCCCCTCCTCTGCTGTCTCCTTCATCTGCTCTTATCCCATGTTCCGACTCACGCTTTGGTCCTCTGCTCTTGTAACTTCTTTCCCCATGCTGATCCTCCCACAGCAAAGCTTTCAAAATATTTTTGTAGTACATAGAATTACACATAATTACAGCCAAGCCTGAGACTGATGGATTGGGTGTTCAACGTCTGCTTGTAGAATTCACTCCTTTCCCACCATGCCCAATTTCCATCTTGCAAACCTGACCTGTAGGGAGATGGCAACCTGAATGTGCACTTGGCTACCTTTCGGAAGAGAAGACAGATTGGTTCATGATTGCGTGAACTATATAAATTCCCAAAGTACCCCTTGTCTGAAGTTTTCTTTTTGAAGCCAACATTAAAAAACTAAATACATCATGACTTTTTTTTTTTTATTATTACACAGGGAAACAATGACTCAAAGTCTTTTCCAAATGCTAGCTACCGATTACCACAGAGCGGGACACGGTTGCAGAGATTTTTCCCATTATTGCTAGAACACACAACTAGCAGAAGTACTTAGTATTTATAAAACAAGACTACAGCAAGCTATCGCAGGACACGGCACAAACACCTGCATCCATCTGTGAGTAAAAAGCGAGGTGGAGCCCTGCCCTAAGAAACTTCTGAAGTGAGGACTTAAATGCAGATATTCTGATGACAAGTGGAAGGCTCTTCTGATTTGGACAGAGCTAATGGAAAGGCAAGAAAAAGCGCCTTGCAGCCTGGCATGAAAAGCACTGAAGATGGGAGAGGAGACAAGAATAACACTCCATCAAACATGTACATCCCTCAGTGGACTGAGAAATTCCATTTCAATGGAGATTTCCACAGATACAGTGACAGCTGACAGAAGACAGATAACCAAATAAGAGATCCCAGTAAGTACTGCTGTCACTGCGGTGCTGGCAATGACTTGGTGACAAGACCATGAGTGGTGAGAGACATGCCGCTCCTATGAGGTTATGCACCTTCAATTTAAACAATTATACCCACCTTCACTCTCCGCTGACAAACTAATATACAGCCTTAAATTGCTGTAGGTGAAACACAGCATCCTTATTCCTCAAAGTGAACTGGTCCAAGTACACCCAAGAACAGACAGTATGAAAAGATGAGCAGCCCTATTTTGCTTCAATATACATCTGCAAGCCAGAGTAAGTTCAGAGTGTGTAATGTTCAACCCAAATAGCCAAACAGCCATGAAAGTGTTAATTAAAAGAAAGGGTCATGGGGGAATAACCAGGGGTTGACAGGGACAGGAGGCACCTCTGAAATCCTCCAGGTAACAGTTAGCCTTCTAATAACAGAAGATTACATAGAGAACTCTCCTGTGCAAGGGAGAGAAAGCAGTGCAGAAGAGTTCTAACTGGGGCCTTCGGTACTACTAGAATACAGCCACCAGATATATATATGCCTATGGGGAAAACCACAGTGAGTTCTGGATAATCAAGAAATAAGTTTTAGCTGGAAAAAAAAAAGCCCAGAAAACAATGAACAATCTGTAAACAGGATGCAGAACACAAAGCTCCCCTCCCACTTGCCCAAAACAGCCAATTACTCTCAGCCTTTCCCACTACAGAAGTCCCTGGCATTATTTCCCTACCATATAACAACCTACTTCCAATCACAGATGAGGGGTTCTTTATTTAAAAAAACACCCAGACTTCATGGATCCCCATCTCCAGCAAATAAAGGGTGAAAATACCAGCTCACTTCCAGTGGCTCCTCCTCCAGCAAATACTCCACCAGAATTTTTTTAACCTTGCACTCTGTTGACTCCAGAAAACAAAGGCACAGAAGGCTAAGCACTGCTCAGATGGGTAGTGAAAGACATCCCAAGCCCTGCAGCAGCTTATAGTCCAGACGGGTGCCAAGAACCTGCCAGATACACTGCTCCTGCTGCAGCTGAGCATGGTTAAAAGGTTACTGCTCCAAGCTGCTGGCACTCCCCACCACTGCTCCACTCTCTGCTTTTTCCACAAAGCTGCTGTGGAACTTGCTCATACCGTCAGCAACTGTTTTTGAAAAATCTCATTCCAAAAATAATAAAAGAAACCCATCAATAAAAAGATTATCTTGGCAGTATCGAGTTAAGACCGCAGCCACCCACGGAGTTATGCTGGCAGAGCTGAGAAAGCTGTGATCTTTGAACCTGGAGCACCCACTGCCAAAACAGCACATTTTGGTATTCCCCAAACTCCTCAAGAGGCCAAAGAGAATGACCAGCACATGTAGTTAAGTGTACGAGATAAAAATTCAGCACAGCTCCCCTGAATCTAGGTGTAGTAACAAGACAGCCTCTCCTCTCCTAACAGTACTGCTCACCAACAACTCTTCCCCACTTGTTACTCTCGCACATGAAATCTGTTCCCCCAAATCTTTCCTTTGGCCACCTAGCCTTTCATCCTCTCTCTTACAGTCTCTTCCCAACCGCTTAATTCTTTCCACTCTGAACTCCAAATTAAAGGAGTTAGTGATAGGATTAACCGCTTAGTCTATCTAGTAATTACATGGTTATCGTAATTCTCTTTGTCCAGTTCCCTTTATTGCTCTCTTTAACAAGTCCTGAATTCACCACTGACAAAGCCAGGCATAACATATCACTGCATGCTTTGCAGCAGCTTGTATAATAGGATCCCAAACCCAGGATGAGCCCTGGGAAGAGCTACTCTAAAAACCAGCAATGAATCCATAACAGAGATCTTACCAAGGTTTCAGCTTTGGGCATTGCACCTCCACTTTAAAACTTACACTCCTCTCACACTGTGAAACTATGACTGGCAGCCAGTGTTGTGCAGTACTTGAGGGACCAAAGAGAGCTTAGGCAAAGCTTTAACGTTGTCCCAGCACTTACTTGAACAAAGGGTTTTTAGGTCTTTGTGGTTTCTTCTTTGCGAAGAATGCTGCGAATTCTCTCCCAGAGCTGGCGTAGCTAAGCTGGGTGGATGGCTCCGAAGCAGTGCGAGTGTTCTTCATATCCAGATACTCTGTCAGCAGCATCTGCCAACAGAAGGAAAAGGATCTCAGCATTTGAAATAAAACAGCATTATACTGAAAACTTGAAAGTCTAGGATTACTAGATACTCTGTAAGACTGCAAAACTAATAAAAATCTCAAAAATTCTAATTAACAGAAACCTGGCTTTATTTTCAGAAATGTGATCCTAGGGACTTACATGTCACTGTCTCCAATTTTTTAAAAGCTTGTTTTACATCACTTGCCCAATTCAATCTGCTACAAAACCTAGATGGTACCAAAGGTAACTTGTAAGAAGTCCCCACTCCTCCCAAAACTGATTCCAGCAGCAGCAGCAACAAGGAGATGTGGGTGGGTTGTTGGCTGGCCTTTACTGACTGATTATATACCACAGCTCTCAAGGTTAGCAATATTGATCTGTTCAGTTACAAAAGCATATTTTATATATGTGTATGTATGCCTTTATATTTCCTACATAGTTATATGCAGAAATAAAAAACATCCATGCATCTGTTTGGGTACATGTGCTGCATGTCACATATGCTGGGAAAAAATCCTGGTAAAGCTGCAAAAACTGCCCTTTAATACCTCCCAAACCAAACACACTTGTTTTACCATAGAAAATATGAATTCCCACAGCTGCCAGTTCTGCCAACATAGTTCAGGATTGATTCTCCTCTAGCCCGACATACTCAGTAAGTGGTTGGGGGGGCCCTTTGTGAGACCAGGGTACACTCTGTGAAACCCTTAGAGCCCTGAGCAGTAGCCTGATATTTGATGCTATTTAAGCAACTCCATGGTGCAAAAGCAGAAACAGATTCCAAGTCACTCGCTTTTAATTTCCTTGTGTCTGATGATGGAAAGAAACCCCTTAAAAATTAACGTTTGTCACTGCATTCAGGAAGTCACTATTTATTATAAGAAAATTCTACCTGCTCTGAGAATATTACTAATGTATTCAATTTTCATAACTAGCTAGTCAAAGCCCATCAAAGTGTTGTCTGCAATGAAAGGAATACATCAGTACTGTGCTGTCTGAGTTTACACAAATTACATAGGAATAAGTATCTAGGCAAAAGGTATCATGCCCCAAATTAGAAACAATTCAGGATACCTTGGGAAAAAAAAACACAAACACAAAGGAACTTCAACTCCTAAAACATCTCAATTAAAACTTTACCTGAGCACAAGCTTTTAAAATGCAGGCTTATTGTCAGAAGTAAAAAATAATCACTGTGCTAATTTTTAACAGTAATTTACCAAATCCGTTTGTATTCGTATATTTGCATTTCATCTTCTCTACTTGAATTAACAACCTTAAAATCGCCACAAAAATGTAATTAAACCCTCAAACTTAATCAAATTTTGAAAAAAAAAGACTTAGCAATTTGTTCTTCCATTATAGATGAAACCCATCTATAATGGATTCCACTACTCCGGTGTCACTTTGTGTCCAAGACTAGGAAATGTTCAGCGTGTAATAATCTTGGCTCCAAGATTACAATAAGCCAACAGAGGTTTGAGCTAGGAACATAATGAATTATCCCTGTTGGTTAAAAATTGAATTACAGAAACAAAAAGATGAGTTTGCAGTTAGATACTCAGAACAGTACTGAAAATGCCACAGATTAGGAGACAGAAAAGAAATTCGTTAATTTATAGTATTACAAGACAGGCAGGGCAGGATGGTTAGATACAAGGCCCTGAAAAAGTCAAAAGCTGTAAAAGCAGCAAAAATAGATGGTTTTGATAACTATTCTCAAAGTTCATCTTTAAGTTATAAAACTCAAGCCTAGCAGAAACTGTGCTAGACAGATCAAAGCTCTTTCTGCTCCAGTGCCCTGTATTCAACAGTTACACAAATTCTTCAGAAGGAAGTAATTAAGTGTAAGCATGGCTGAGCATTTACAATACATAGCCAAGCGGGAGAGAAGTTAAGACAGGAGAGATCTTCAACACACAGTACATTTGGCTTATCACTGCAGCGTAAAGAATAAAACCCTTATAATATTTAAGCAATACAATTAACATGTGGGCCAGTCGGAAAGTCTTGCCAGCTACTTGCTTCAAAAAACAGCCTGAAGTTTTCATTTCTCATTGCGTTGTGCAATGCATGGCCGTCACCCAATGTCATCGACCTCAATTTATTCCCTATGTCTGGACAGTCAGAGTTACCCAGTTGTTCTGCTTCACAGGCCTAGTAGAGGATTTTAATAACTGTAATATTTCAATGTTAAGAGTTGTGGTCTGGCCGTGTACTTATTAAAAGCCACAGCAAGCTAGAACTTCAAAATCCACTTGAAAGAAAAGAAAACCCAGACATTTTCCTACCTATCTAAGTGAACAGGAGCTTTCCTTAACCAACGAACTAAGGGATTTCATGATTTGGTCCCATAACACCTGATTAGTAGTTGCTAAGCCATCAATCAAAAACCTTGTTAGACATTAATCACATGGACGTACAGGAAGATTTATGAGTGACTGTAAAGTTGGCAACATCCCATTCATCTGTAACAAGGACTATGACTTTCTGCTCAATGGTTGAATTCTGCCTTCCATGTAGTATATTTACATCAATGTCAAACAAACAAAGCTGTACATGAAGCAAGAGAACAAAGCACTTTTTCTCCAACTGCTCTTCAGAAATTACAATTAATATAAAATGCTTTATTAAAAAAGCAGTGTTTATGGATTTGGAGGATTAATTAAATTCTCAAATTTCAAAAGGTTGTATCAGTATGTGTAGCCTGTCTATCACATTCATCTGATAACAGCTTGCACTACACTGTCTTTCTGAATGGCGACGGGGCAAGAACAAATTTGCTTCTGTGTCTTTCTGCTGCCTGCACTTGCTGCAACTCTTCAGATGTACATTTTTATCCTCTGGCTGAGCCCCACGAGAAGTTGTCTAAATCGTTATGTCTTATCATGCTCAAGATTGACCTATGAACAAAGCATGGGCAACAAAACATGTCTGGCCACAGGGCGACGGCTAAATTCATTCATTATTTGTACCTCTTGAGAGGTTTTAGATGGGCAGCCTGAGCTCTGAAGAAGCTGTATTCTGTCAATTAAAAGCTGTAAATAGGTATTTCACATCCTCATATAGTCCGAATTAAGATGGATGCTGCAGTGTGAACAGTCTGCTCCATCAGAAAATCATGACAGTTTCACACTCTGCACCATCAATGCTGATTTTCATCATGCCTTCATATATTTCAGGGGGTCCAGAAAAATCAAGTGAAAACTAACACCACACCGTAAGTTTTGCAAGGTTAAATGGGATGACCAGGTAATTACTGGCCTCTCCACCTCATATTGATCAGGGACAAAAATCACAGAATAGATGGTTAAAGACTCTATTAAAAAAGAATTAAGGGAAAATAACAGAATTCATGTCCACCAGCATGGATTTACAGAACACAGATCTTAGCTAACCAGTATTCTTACAACAACAATAAATTTAGCTTTAAGTAAACAGAGACAGATAAAGTTATATTTCAGCCAAGGATCCGACAAAAGCCAAAATACTGAAAGTCAGCACAGCATCTCCTAAAAGAAAAACGGGCAGGTACATGACAAGATCCTTCACATACAACTAAAAATGAGGAAAGCACTGATACTGGACTTCGCAAGGTCCCAAAAATCTTAATTCCTCTTATCCTTTTGTCCTCTGTATTCCAAGGGAAACAGAAGACCCTTTTCAGAACCCTTCTCTTTTGTCGGATAGAAATCTCCTAGTTTTCAGCCTAAGTTCAGTCCAGCTTTGTTTTTAAAACAATAGTAATTAGAAGAGGTAATTAAAATATTAGCAATCAAACAATGAAAGCACATGCAAGTGTGGCTGCAGCAACTCCCTTCTGGACTGAACGGACCAGAACTTTTCCCATCTCAAATTCCTATGGATATAATGACTGCAGGAGGTTTGTAAATTATAATGTTATGAGGGGAAAATGGTAAATAATAAAGTGAACAAAGTATTAAAAGAATAAAATAGTTTTGTTTTCTATTTTTACTATTTTTCATAATATAATCAAGCTACTATAAGAATATCAATGTCAGCAGAGGTAAATCTCTACATCTAGGGAAAAAAATACAAAAATCATTATTTTTGTTATTGTGTGTGATGGGTTATTGTGTAAAGATGTGACTCTAGCAAATTTGGGAATATTGAAGACAATCAACAACAGAGACAGTCCCAACTGTGATGACAAGAATTAATTAGCTAACTGGAAATGGCTACATAAAGCAGACAGCCTTGTCTGAAGTAAAAGTGTACTGTATCATTCCATATTGGTCTCACACCTGGAATGCCAAAAACCCCCTGGCACTCATAAACAAAAGAGAGATCAAGGAAAAGGGGGTGGAAGGGTACACAAAAGAAGCCTAGAAGTTATTAAGAGGCCAGAATGCAGGACTTGGAGCAAAACAAGAAGCCATGAGCTCGGTCTTGTTCGCTTAGCAAAGAGAAGGCTAAGAGGTTACAGTATCAGTCTGCAAGTATGCCACAGAGGGCACAGCACTGATGAAAAAAATCTTCACTAATGAATTTTTTTAAAAAAAATCAAAGGCTGGAAAGTTGAATTTGGATAGGCTTTGGTGAACAGTTAGGCATATATTTCCAGAACACAATTAACCACTTACATCAAAGGTTGCACTGTACTGTCTTGCCACTGATTACTTTTTTCTCCCCCCACAGTCAAGACTGGACGCCTTTCTAAAATACGTGCGCTCCTTCCAGCAGGAATTAATTCAAGAAAGCACCATGGCTTGTTTTATGCTGAGGTCAGGCGAGAAGATCACAACAGCTCCTTATAATCTAGGGATCTTAATAAAGCTGTCACACCTTTCAGGGCCAGCTCTCAGGCTCTTGCATGAAGAAACCACTAGTGATCAAAGTACTATTGCTACACAGCACTTTTCATTTCCATTTCGAGTTGATACAGGAAATAAAACCATCTACTGTTAACGTTTGTCTTTGGTGAACAGGTTTGTGCTAGTGGAAAGTTCTCACCCAGGCCTGTCTTTGGCAACCACTGGGCATGAAAGTGCAAATGAAGGCTACCTCACTTGTACTTTGAGGAAACTGTAAGAGGCAAAAAACCCACAAAATAATACTCTCAGCATCTGAGGATGTCGCTAGTATTTTCTTATGCTGTTACTAGCAATTGCAAGCCAGATTTATTTTCAGCTTATTGCTGCGTCACACCAGGCATCTGCAGAAATGTTGGCATTTCAGCTGTACTGATGCACTGTGGGCTCTTTCTGAGATATATCAGCTTCTGAGACTGCTTTGCAGTTACATTTTAGACCTATCAGGAGGAATAAGAAGCCAAGATTACAAAGCAGAAGAGAGATTTCCCAATGCTATTTCAACAAGAAAAGTTGGTTAAAAACAGAACAACAGATTCAAGTTATCCGGGTTCACCAGGGACGCACAGAGATGCCCGGTGACAGCAAACAACAGTGCATGCACTGAGGAAAGGCACAACATTCCTGAGAGAGGATGATATCCCGCCAGAGATTATTTCAGGGGCAATAAAAGCAACTGCAAATGAATCCTGAAAGAAAAAAGCTGGGAGTTCAAGTAGGATACTGTGACATGCACTTACTTCTTTGTAAACATACGAAAAGAGGCATCATTCTTGAAGAGACTGGAGGTAACTAACTACTAGCACAGTGCCAGAATAAGGCAAGAAAAGCAGTGGCATTCCATGCGAGACAGTAGCCTACAGCTAATTACCCAGTAATTTGCTGTATTAAAAGTCTTAATAATTAAAATACTGCAGCAATTGTGGAATTTAACAACAACAAAAAAAGTAACAGCTAATTGAATTCTAAGAGCACTGAGCTTTCTGCATAAGTTACACCACATCGAGAACAGGGGCTGAGTACACACATGGCAAACATGACAAAGGACACAGCAATAAGGTAAGTCTGAAAGAACAAAAACAATTTTTAGGTACCGTGAATACTGTTTAATGCTGCACAACCTGCTTTACCTAATCCTCTTGTTGCCCATGAAATTAATTGAACTGAAACATAATAATAAAAGCCCTTCCAGAATTAATTCTCTCAAGGCATCGCTCAATTCCATTATTATACAAGAAGCAAGAATTCCTTTTGTTTTTCATTTTTGGGAAAAAGGGAAAAATAACCCTAGAACTGTTTAGATAACGCTACCATTGCCAGTACTACTACGTTCATTATCAATGCTAATTGTCAATTAGCACAACTATTACTGTAGACCTGTGAATGTGCATCTACCTCCAGGGAGGAAGGAAGGGAGGGAACAAACCTCAAAACTACTTTAAAACCACCACTTCTTAAAAGCTGTTTTTATTGGCAATGAATCGCACACCTGCTCAGATGGCTTTGGAGAGTTTAAAACCAGACCCTTTTCATTTCACAAGCTTCTGATAACACATGCATGGACTTCACAACCTCAGCGCCACAGACTCTGACTCAAGTGTATGGATGAGCTGAAGTCACTTGAGACATACATACTAATATAACGGGTTTCACAGTTGCTAGCACAGCAGAAGTAGAAACCATTGCGTGCTGTCACAGTTGACACATCAGGCTGTAGGTTCCTCGAACAAGCCAGCGCAGGCCAGCACTCATTTCATTTTCCCACTCTTTATGCAAACTGCCACAACAGCTTACGCATCTATCAGGAAAGGGACTTTGGTTCTGTAACAAATACCTGGCATAATGATTTAAATAGCCATGTTTTCTGCAAGTGTTCACTAATTAACCCTCTGACGTATCAACGCCCCGTGACACATCATTATCTGACTGAACAGATTTAAAGTGAAACCCTGGTCCTGCTACAAGTGCCGAGACAAACATCACTGACATCCACAGGGTGAGGTTTGCATCCACTAACTTTCTCAGCCACTGAGAGCATGAGAGATTGTGTCTTGCCACTGACAAACACACATGACAGAAGGCCTCTTACCATTACTAACTTCACCCACTCCCCTGTGCTGCATCAGTATTTTAAGTTTCATCTTCACTTACACTTGTGGCTCAGAAAATAAGCAGGTAAAAGCAAAAGCTGAGGAGAGACTACAGCAGGTAACCTTATCTTCTGCAAGATGTGAGCAGGCACGTGATGCTGAAAGAGGGCTGCCTCTTCCTAAGTCTTTTTTATAACATAACAAAGAGAACAGGAGCTTGGCCGTCTTTTTTTCCCATCTTTCCTAATAGTTCTGCTGTTTTATTTATTTACCTTAATGAAAGAGGAACAAATACTGATGACAAATTTATTACAGCTACCAATAGTCAACTTGAATAACTGGGTCATAAAACAAACGGACAGTATTTATTTTTCTCCAGGCACATCAACTGTTCAGCAAATACAGATGATGCCAGCAGAAATGATCCAAAAAACAAGGCCACTTTCTCATTTTGGTATCAGGCCCTTAACAACAAAACAAAACAACAGTTAGAAAAAAGCCCAAACCGGAATGGAAGTGGGTGACATGGGGAGCCAGTCAGGACTACTCATTTCCTGCAAAGAAAATCCACATTCAGATGTGTGTTTCCACAGTAAAGCAGACATTTCATCTGCATGCCGATGACTGGAATCAGTGAGACCTACACATTTACACAGCTTGCGGGGGCTTGGTGGAATACTGGTCAACGCAGGGGGTGGGGGGGGAATAAATCTTTCTGCAATTTTTGACAAGTAAACCCAATTGGCTTCTGGGCAGTAACATGTAATTGCCAGGACTGTTCAATAACTGCATAAAAACATGGGTGCACATATGTGTGTGTATATATATGTGTATTCAAATACTGGTATGTATACACATGTCTACACACATGCATGTATATCTTTAGCACATGGTCCTTCTGATATGAATGATGAGAAGTTGTAAAATACATACAGTCCAGTACAATCCAGAGGATGGATAGCTAGCCAACTGTGTTCTAAGATGAACCAAAAAGCAATGAACTTCATCAGAAAGGCATAATTACCACCTGCTTCATAGACAGCACAAAATGAAGTATTTTCCAGCAAGATTAAAACACACCGTCTTTCAGTTTGTCTGGACTTTCTTTTGTTCACGTAGCATGTAAAAAGGTCAAGGAGGAATGTAAGAGTTGAACAGGTAATTTGAGTGCAGATTTCTGGTCTGCAATTATAATTTAGTGAAGCTTCACTGGTTCTGCATGTTTTGAAGGTGGGGACAACACAGTTAGAAACTTGTGTTTATAACTAGAGGTAAAGTTAAACATTTTTAAATCACAAAGAAAGAGGATATATTCGCTCAAGTTTAGCGTCAACTACATGCCCACCTTTCAGAACATCCTCTGCCTCAGGGAAGAAATGGGCAATTCTAAAGCATAGGAGAAACAGTGTTACACTTAACCCAACTGATCTGAGCTTCTGCTACTCAAACTGGCACATACAATACAGCAGCAGCAAAGAGAGGAAAAAGACAGCATGCTGTTTAAATACCAACCATGTTAACTCATGGATAATACAGCACACTTCATGTATTTCATGCCTTCAACTAATTGCTTAAGACATCCTACTATAGTGTAGATGGTAACAGTAGTGTGCCCTCAGTCTTCATTAAATGCCAACTCTTAATAACAGACTCCAAAAGGCCTTTAATTGCATTTAGTCGCAGCTCCTGAACTTTAAAAGTTGTTAATCAGATTTCTATGTAAATGGAATGACGATTAAAGGTTAAGTACAGGTTTCTGAAATTTCAGCAGCTGAAGACGTATTGCCCTTAACAAGAAAGAGAAACTACCAGCCTTGACAGGAACTAAACATCTTAATTAAACACTCAGAAGTACAGTACTTATTTCTGCGTGAAGTTCTATTTTCAAATGTCAAACTTAATCAGGCACTTGACAAAACCGTGCAATATCCCTACAGCACAGAAGAACAAAAGTGTCTTAGGATTCTTTCCTGAGAAACACCTGTATGCCTCCCCGTCCTCAGCTCACCAACAAATTAAAGTTCTCCAAGTCACTTGTCCCAAACAACAAGGAGGGAAGTTTTATGGCTTTAAAACTGCAGGAGTCCAGCTGAGAAATAGGATACAACATTTTTCAACATGTCAGCTTTTCTTCTGCTTGCTTGGTTTATCCCTGTAACAAGTGTTGTGCTGCCAAATAAACATAAGGGTCCTCATAAATCTGACTTGCAGAGATTTATTTCCCTTGAGGGTACAGCCCATCAATTATCACCAGTCAAAACTATAAAAACTTCTTTGTCGGGAGTAAATTTAGTATGTCTGTATGGTGCTCTGTGAGCAGCTTGCTGCTCTGTGTTTTGATGCCGGATACTACAGAAAGCATCCAGGCGTGCTCCTGAACTTGAACCCTGAGCTACTCAGGACATTCACATCAACCAAACTGTTCAAGCACAGTGCTCCCTCCCTCATGCTGCCCCTGGTAATTAATCTAACCTCCACATTCATAACCTACACTCATTATAACAAATACAAAAACTGAGTGTGTCAGTCAGATAGAAGTCTGAGCCCCATTTGAAACCTGACTTAAGATTTATTCTAATTAACTAGGATTCCAGTCTCTGATTTCAATTCATTTGCAGGCATATATGAATTTCATATTTTATAGCAGCGTGCACATCCTGCATTTACTTAAGAGAGCTGTACAGTGACAAACAGACCTAAGCAGGATCCATGAACAGGATACTTTATGCCAAAACTTGACAAAATAAGGAATATTTCATGCAATGAGGGGTTCAAATCCTAATCTGACTGAACAGCGACTGCACCCAGGATTAGCTCAGAGACTGAATAAGGGACCTCAGGACCAGAGACCTTTGCCTTGGGTCAGACAGACACTGGGATCAGCTGCCAGACTGACCCATCTATTTCACATACATGGTAATTTGACTATCTAGAAAACAAATTAGCACACATCTTCATATACCATCATGCATGTTTATTAAAAAAAAAAAACACAAAAACAACAAAAAAACCCAAAACAACCAAAACCCACAAAACTGGAAATACCTGAATATTTGTATAACTAGATACATGACTGCACCCATTTCTTACAGAATTAGTATTTAAAACTGGATTTTAAGTCCGAGTTGTTTTTTAAATTACAAATTACACCTGATCCTAGGAGAATACATTTTTCCGGTAAGCTTTATAGCAGCTATAGCAACTGCTAGACCACTGCAGCAGTGCTGTATGGGAGTGAAAAATCAGCCAACATAAAATGTGTACAGTGGAGGTGACTATTATACTTACAACCCAGAGTATGAAATAAATTTAGCAATGTAAGCTGCAGAGACAGACTGCCTCTAAGCAATATTGAATAGTGAGAAAGAAATGGTGTAAGGAACAATGAAAGTTAATTAAAGTGAGTAACAGAACTGTATAGCTACCAGTTGCTTTATCTTCTTTCAGATCAATTAAAAACTTCATCACAGCGGCTTGAAAAATGGAGGACAAGTAAGGAAACTTCCACTCACCTCTTTGTAATATGCTGTGGTAATAGGAGATATTACCCACAAAAGTGATTTACCAACTTATGTCAGGCAGGCAAAAGAGTAGAACTGGATTAAAAAAAGGAAGTCTGCCATAGTTAAACCCAGTATTGTTGCTTCATTATATACAAAAAGCTTTTAAACAGATCTTGCAGGAACCACTATTCCGTCACTTTTCAAAAAGCCTACATTTTGCAAATTTGTATGTAATTTCTTGCATTTGTCAGAGTTAACTTGAAAGACTTTCAGATCTCATGCCTTTCAGGCTTAAGAAGATGGCATAAACAGTCCTGTTTAACAAGCACCAGACTAACAAAAAAATGTTTCCCTGATTCTTTAAACACGTTGGCATTCTCTAATTGACCAAGTTCTTGAAGATCCAACCACAGCTGAATCTACAACTGCGGCCCAGAGGCAAAGCACCTAACAGAGAGAAATGGCCCATAAAATGAGTTCTGCAAAGGGTTTACACAAAAGAACAGCAGATTCTAAATGCTAGAGCAGCAAATGTAGGCTTCTGTACAAACAAGCCTAGTGACTCCAAGACATTGATAGAAAGGCATGTTCCCCTTTGACATCAACCCAGCAGCCACCATTTCTAGCCCAGCTTATAAAGCCACTGACATCTTCGAAATGACATCAGAACTAGAGAACGTTTTTGTCAAACTTACAAGTACTCTGGCTTTATATTCCTCCCTTTCCCCAAAGGACGGAAGTGCATAGCAGTCCAGTGCTGTCAGCAGTCTCATTTTGGATGCTTAATACCACACTTCAGCAACAAACAGTCCCCCAACCTTATTCCAGAAATACATATTTCTGTAACGTTTCAGGGTCTTCAACATTATTACAAGTATCCTGATGCCAGAGGAGGGAGCTCACGGCATAGACAAGATTCCTGTTTTAAGGCTTGGGGGAAAAAACAATAAAAATTACAGACTGTTTACAGCTCTTGTGCATGAGCCATTCCAGCTTTTTAAGTACCTGTCAGGACTGCTATCGCTTCTGCTTTTTATGCTGCTCTACAAAAGGTACAGCATTGGGCCACCAAAATGCCAACGTTAAGCAGATTATAACATTTCGGAACATGTTCCATTACAGTAGATACTTGAATGCCTTTCTGCATCAGGGAGCCTTTTCCTCCCCTTTTCACCAGCTTATCAAATGAAGCTAAACAGTAACGCTTGCATCTAATGATACCAGGGACCTTGTAATGGGATTAGGAAAAAACACCATCATTAGTTTCAAGAAGGAATGTGACCTTGAAGACATTTCTTACCCTGCGCTTTAAAGGGATACAGTAGGAACAATGAAATTAATTCTTCCATAAGGATGAGGAATTGCCCAGGAGAAGCAAGGGGCTTTCAATTCCCAGGCAGATACTGTCTTTCCCCTTGTATTAATGGCAGGCAAAAAAGCGAACTGATTACCAGAATGAAACCTGGAACAGAGAAGGAAAAGACAGAGCACTCCTAAAGCCAGTCTGAAAGGCTCTTGGCTCAGCAAAAAACAGTTTTAATCAAGCACCCAACTGCAAACCGGTACATGCAACAGCCAGCATGACACTACGGTTTCTTGCCCAACATCCTCCAACACTTGCTCATCTGGCCACCCAGTTAGATCAAACGAATGGCACCACACACAACGCCAAAGGCCTTTGCTGGGACATGGCACAGAGGCTGCAAGCACACAAACAGCAATGCCAGCTGAGAGCTGCTTTTTCCACAGTCCTGTCAGAGGGTGTCACTCGACTCTTCTAAGGAGTCCAGAGACAGCCGCACACATCAGGACAACTCACCTACAATCCCACCCGAGGTCTCCAGCTGGTGAACACCCAGCTTAATTTCTGAAGTACTTCTCAGCACTGAGAACACTCTGCACCTTGTTGAAACACATTCAATTTGGCAAGTGTTCAAATTATTTTAGATAAAAATTTCTCCAGCAAAACCTGCAACCATTCCTTTTGTTTACTCAGAAAAGTGTAAGTGCTTCTGGAATCACTATGTGGCTTCAAATATCCAAACCAATCATGCATGTCATTGTTTCCTTCAGTGAAAACATTTCTTCAGATTGCCAAAAGGAAGTGTAAATGCAATAGCAACAGGAATCCATTTTAAAGCTAAGAGCCTGACAAAAAAAAAAAAAAAGGGAAGAAGAAAAAAACAACTCTGTATTTTTATAGGATCTAAAGCAAACAATATAACCATACTGTTGCTCAGAAAGGAGCCCCTCCTGAACACTGTGATATCTCCATCCAGCTTTCTACTATGTTACTGCAAAATGCCTCTCTTTCATTCTTTGAGATGCAGGATGTGAATTCATCCGTATTTTCCCCAGCAGGAATCCCAGAGTGTGGTCCTTTCTACTGAAATTCAAACTCACAAGAACATCCTGAGACTACTGCCATATAGTCGATTTATTCTTCAGTCGCACTGCAATTACACAAAAGAGGTGGCGATTTGTTTTGGTTTGAAAACTGAAAGAAAACCAGTAACAATACATCAGGTCAGCAAGCCACCTGGTCCAGAGGGCTGGATATTTGAATTCAGGTTCCAGCTCTGGCTCCAGTCTCTCTGAATAATCATTTTACTGATGCATGGTCTTGAACAGCAAAGATAGGGACCAGGACAGAAAAGTCCAAACAAAGGCTACATTGTCCAGGACAAGAGCGGAAAGGCAGAGTGTATTTGTATAACATCTTAACCCTTAACAAAAGCCAACACTAAATCCTGCACTGACATAAAATCCCCACCAAAGTCCTTGCAATGTGTGTGAAACTGGCAGGGTAATACCACTGGGTGGAGCCAGGATAAAGCAGATGGCTGCAACGGAAATTTCAGCACTCTGCCAATTTTGCTACCATTTAAGTGCTGGTTTTCTAAAAAGAAAAGCTGTCGCTACCACAGGAAATTCTGGCCTTCGATTCAACCAAACCCCCTGCACTAGTTCCCTCCTGCTCCTAAATTTCAGAGATTAAAAGCCTATTTATTTACTCAGAACACTGCATAGACACGGCCATCACTTCATGCTACTACAATTATTAAAACAACCACCTTGCATCCCCTGTTACACCATGAAAAAAACAAAAAGGACTGTCAGATTCAACTCAGCTGATGAAAGGACTACCTACCATTTTAAGATTCTTGGAATTCATTTTAAAATCTATTCTGCTGGAATCTGTAAAGCCCACCCTTCACAGCACAAGACTGCAGCCAGGCATACAAACCTGACTCAGTAATGCCATCATAGGTAAGTCTATGTGTCCAGTTACAATACCGTATCTTTAACATATATACACAGAATTTGAAAGAAAATAAAGTACTGCATGGCTTTTAACCATGGATGAGAGTTAGAAGAAACAAACAGACAAAACCTACATTAACTTTTCTCCATTTCAGATAATTAACTGTGAGGTTTTTTTAAGACGTGTGACTCACAAGGGAGTCTGTAAATTTGCCGTCTTCTGCAGTCTGATGTTGGCAGCTATGAGAGTTACCTATTTATTGGTGTGTGACAGAATCTATCTTCAATGGATAAAAAAGCTGTTACTTAGAAAGTTCTCCCTCCCCCCTTACTGCGTGCACAGCTTCTAGCAAACAGAATTTTTTCAAATGCAAAAAAAAAGTTAAAAAAACCCAAGCAACAGTCCACAGAAGATGACAGAGAAGAGAGAAGGAGGATGGAAGAAGTTACATTACTCAGCTAGACAACATGGCAGGGAGATCTGTCATTTTTATTTATGACCGATAAAATGGGGAGGCTTCGGAGAGACCACACAGGATGGAACAAAGCTACTGAACCAGGAATCAGAGATCCAGAGCACATTTTCAGTTCATGTATCACTTTGCAGCACAACCTTAATTTCTTCTCAAGCCGCATTCTTTGTCTCAAGGAACATTTAACAGAGAATTTTTGCTGAATATCTGTTCAGTGACAAATACACTAGTGGTCTGATCTTCACTGGAGTCTCTTAATACTACTGCGATGCAAATAAAAATGGTATTGAGAACAGAAGCACCTGTAACGTGGCTCCAAGGAAGGGCAAAAAAATCCAGGACCACAGTTACCTCTACAAATGCAGTCCTTCCTAAGGCAAGATGGTAGGTGATAGGTAACAGTCAAACAAAGAAAAGGCTACAGGCACATTTTAAAATACACTGTGCACTTTAAAACCTACAGACATACAAATCACTGTCAAGTATGAGCCAGCAGCTCCCAAGTGCTTCCTTATTCCCTTCCATTAGTCTGTTGCTTTTCCCCTGATCCTATCAGTCATAAATGGAGGACTAATATATACCTTTATTTTCAAAAGTTTAAATGCATCACAGTCCAAGTGTAAATAATTTATAAATCAAGGCAAATAAGATTCTGGTACATGGCTGAAATGAGGATAAAGCTTTTAAGAGGAAGATGTGTGCACACCCACAGAAACACACACACAGTTTGCTACTGCCAACAAAGACTTCACAAGGAAAACACCTCTCCCCCTCCCTCCTCCTTCAGATTCCCTTGATTTTAATACTGGTCCTTCAACCAAAAGCTCATTACTAATCCAATTTTAATGTCACTTGAATTCTTACAAATAAGGAGACCACACAGGGAGCTGATGATTTTAATTCTGGCACTTAAATCACAAGCGTGAAGTTAAATGCAACACATACCCTCCCCCTTTCATTAATTCTACATTTAATTGCAATGTCTTGTTCTTCCAAATCCCAACTTGCAAGGCAGTATTTAGAACTAAATCAAACAGGCAAAGTTGCAAAGCTTTGATAACCTGCGAGCTGGTGGATTGGCTCTCTAGCATTTCATCCATCATTGTGGATGGCAGGACCATAATCCCAGTGATTTTCCTGGAAGCACAGAAAATTGGAAAAGACCTCAAGAGATGTCCTAGCCCATCCCCATACCCCAAAGAACTAGTTAAGTTGTCATGCCTGACAGATGCTTGAAAGTTTTTAGGGATGCTACGCACAAAAATGTAACATCCCCAAATCATTCACTGCTTACATACACTAGCCATTAGGTAAGACATAAAAGACAAGAAATGTTCAAGTCTCCCTTGCCAGTCTTTAGGCTCAGTAGTTGCTGTCCAATCATGTCCTGGAAAACACATGCTTCTACTCCTCTTTTCAACTCTCTTGATATATTTGAAAGCAAAGGCCTCCCTCCACCCCTTGGTCTTCTGATCTATAAGTAAATGGATTGTTCCTTTTTAAGTCAAACAATATTTTTTTTCCTAAATCTCTGATAACGCTGGTTGCTCTCCTCTGAATTTCCCCCCATTCTTTGGTTCCTTCCTTAAGATCACAGTCAAAGAGGACATAGGACCGCAGCTGAAATCTTTTCAACAGTGACTAGAACAGGATTATTTCCAGACATCCTGCAGGCCATGCTTCTCTTGTACACAGTAGGGCAATATTTGACTTTTTTTTTGGTGACATATTGATTCACATCCCATTGTAATCCCCTGTACCACATGACTCCTTGTCCAAAGATGAGACGTACTCAACTCTTCACTTCATATTCATACACAGAAATAGCCAAATGCATACCTCTCCTTTTAAACTTAGTTTATTAAGATTTTCCAAATTCTAACCATATTCTCTAACATGCTTCCAAGTCCTGCCTTCCAGGATGGTATTTGCACATTTTACGATTCTCTGCTGCATTATCTAAGACATTAACAAAAATATCGAATAGCACCAAACCCCAGACAGAGCACTCAAAAGAGCCATTAGATAAATCCCTTAATAGTAAACCCTTCATAACTTCTCCTTTCCCAGCCAGTTGTTTACCCTAGCTCATTACAGTTTTATCTACACCGTAGTTCCCAAAATCAGTTTTGAGAGAAAGCATATGAAAACCTAGTAGAAAGCTTACTGTCGCCAGGACATGGGCTACCCACTGCTCCTCCCTCCTCCACAATCCCTGCCACCAGCTCTCAGAGGGAAGTTAAATCAGTTGACAGCTTATGCTTGATATAGAGCAACAGTAATTCTTCCTCTGATTTTATATATTACATAGTTTATGCGTTTCTACATTTTTTTTGAGAAGTCATTTAATACAACTGCTTTAGAAGTCCCTGAGTTCTTCCCCTGCTTCCCTGAATACTTTTTTTTAAAAGCCTGTGTCTAGATTTTCTTTTTTAAGCTTTTCCAGAATCTCCTAAGAAGATTTTTGGAAGATGTTATTCTCCTTGGATGAAGGTGTGATTTATGCTATGATTACCACAGACTAGAAGGGAGAATAATGATGACGACCAAGGGCAAGTCAGGGAGAAAAAAAGACAATAAAAATAAATTAAAATACCACGAGTCCTCTAACTCCCTCATTGAAATCCAGCAGAGTCCTTAAAGGGAAGTGGAGACTGGACAAGACTCACTGTGGAAGCCCAGTAAAGTCGTGTTGCAACTTAATCCTTGTTTAGACCTTGTAGAATGGGATTCTGTAGTCAGTACATAACAAAGCAAGGGGGGAATGGGAAGAAGAAACACATGCACATACTGATGGAATAAATCCATGAATCCATGTGAGAAGCCTGGTTTTCTGTGGCATCAGTTCTCAGAGTTGATTCATCTCATGTATATCATAAAACATAAGCTCTGGCTGAAGTGTCTCATAGTACCACTCACCTCTGTAGGTTTATATACATTTATTATCCTGCAGTCTTTCACTCAGAAGTGGCACTAACCAGGTCACATACCTACACCAAACCTGCAGAAATGCCTAAAGCTAAATTCTAATCTGTCAGTCAAATGCAAATTATAAAGGTTTTAGAGAACAAAACTCAGACAACACAAAAGCAAAGCTCTCACATGGGCAGTCAAGCTAAAAATGACACCAAATCTAAACCGCTGCTTTTCATATTCTCAGCATGTTTCCTCCATTCAGGATTTCCTTCTTCTTTAAGATTTAGTCTTTATCCTCTCTGGATGGTCCAGATTTACTCAGGCCACTTTACTAACAATTAATTCAGTATTAGCCTTGAAGAATGAGAATTATAAAAGCAGACAATATCCTCCCCATATAATAGCCTATCTTCCCTCAGTTTGGGCCTGGCAAGTGACATGAAAGAAGGCGTATGCAAAACAAATAGTAAACAAGTTGAGTTATATGGTGTTGCACCACTGGATTTCACAATACTTTCTTCAGATTTCTCCAGCTTTTCAGGTAAGTGCCGATTTCCTCAGACTTGAACTCCCTTACGGTACTGCAGGAAGAGGGATAGTAGGATGACAGCTAGTACAGACTTTGATGAGATCCTCTGCAAGCAGAAAATGGAACACACAGAGAAGCATCATTAACAAATGGATTTGATTTCTCTATTTAAATTTGAGGTTTGTCAGGTAGAGCAGACAAGGAGTTTCATTCATTTCCTTCCTTACATTCCACACGTAAATCTGCCCATAACGAGTCTGTGGGAAACACAAACTGTTGCAACATATTTTATGACCAAAGATCCACCCAAGTGCCTGCATTGTCAGTCCATTTCTAGTTAAAGAGAAAATAAATTATGAATATCGTGGACCTTGGCAGAGCAAGTTTTGATTCAAGCAGTTCCTCTGTTCAGCTGCAGTCACACGAAAAATCTACCATTTTACCCATTGCCTGCCTTTTAGCTGTGCTGAAGACCCTTGGTTTCATGTTCTTGGAGCAGCAACAAACAGGAACTGCCACCTACCCTTCCCATCCCACCCCCTGTTTTATCATGTTCCTCCTTATTTAGTCTCTTTCCTAAGGGAAGCAAGCCCAGCTTTTTCTGCCTCTCTTTAAATGGCAGTTTGTAAGTGTGCTATGTTCATCCTTCCACCTTTCCTAATCTGTTCTTGTTCTGCAATATCCTTGAAGATGAGCATAGACAATTCAGGGCTGACCACCTACAGAGGAGGCTTACAGCATTCATTTCTATAAAAGCAATAAGAAAATAGATTTGATATCTATCCTTTACACACTCTAGCATCTTCCCAGTTTGGAGCGCAGTTTGCACATTAGGAAGCTTAGTGGCAAACTACTCTTAAAAATTACACCCACTTTCCTGCCTTTGGCTAATTTAGCACCAAGGAAGCTCAACAAATAATTTTAACTTTCACCTCAATATATACTTGCTAACTTGTTTAAACATCTCACAGATTCATCCATCCCATCTTGTCCCAAATAATTCAAAAAATCTTGTGGCAAGTGTCAAAATTTGCTGTCTTCCTGTACAGAAGACCACTAACAAGCCAGATCACCACCACAAGGGTCATTAGAAAAACAGAGTTAACTTTCTTCTTCCCATTATGATAATTTTTCACAGATTGTTACTTTATATTTCCTGGTCAGTTTTTTAATCAATAAAAAAAAAACAAAACAAAAACACCACCCAACCAATAAAACTAAAAACCCTGCATTTCAACCACTGCCTACTTTGATTTGTTGGAAAGATAGTACCCCTTGCAAGTGCACTCTGTGAAGCGTTAAGAAAAAAAACAAACCAAAACTACCCCCCCCACCCCCTGCCCAAGGGCTTTTCCCCCTACAAAAATAATTTGCAGAATCTTTTGTACATGTAAATAAGACATTTCTGCTTATTCTCCAATCCTCAGCTGAAGACTTTAAGGAGAGGCTGCTTATCTTTCCCGGCATCTCGGTAACTTCATACTCTTCCTTCCTAAAAGTCTTCTGACATACTGCCTCTGAGCTTAAATTAATTGCAAAGTTCCTTGTAAAGCCTCTAGCTCTACCTGCATGTCTTTATTATCAGAAGCGAAGAGTTTCTGGATAGCTTCCTCATCTACACTCTCTAAAACTAAACACTTGTTTCAGAGAAATCATTTAGCTTTCCCATAATGTTTAGAGGTTTTTTTAAGACAATCTTGTACAACTCAACAAAACCGTGATGTTCTCTGCATATGTCTTGCTTTTAACGGTCTAGAGAATATCAAGTAGATTTTATTCATAAAACCCACAAAGGTCGTCTTCACTTCCCTCCTCCTGCCTACTCAAAAATACTTCAGCTTATTAGCTCTCCCAGGACTTGATTTCTAAATTTTAAGTTATTTGCACCAAATAAACACACCTCCAACCTTGGCAGCCGTACTGTTTATCTATTTTCTGTTATTCTTTTTGTTTAAAGGAACATAATTCCAAGACTAGACAACTGAAATCCAGCAGCCAACTATGAGTTTTGCTTCCTCTGCCTGTTTAGAACTTTGCAATTTGGCCTTTTATTTTACCTCCTTTTTCTGTCCATTTCATTATTCGATACTCAGCCTGCTCCTCTGGACGCTTAACGTAATTATACTCTAGGAACTACACAAGGCAGCTGAAATTGTTCCTTTTGAACCAGCTACAGTACATTACATCAGATAGCAATCTGCAATTTAACCTAAAAAAGACTTCCCTCCTCCTGTGGGCTCTTGAACTGGCCATTACAAGAACCAGTCAAAGGCAAGGTCTCCATCAACAGGTTCTGACTCTTCCACTTACACAACTGAAACATCAGGAATACAGGACGGCAGCCACCACAGTTTTGTTAACAAGTCCTAGGCCTCTCATCTTTTTAAATTAAAAAAATAATAATAATTTCACTCCATTTTCACTCCTGAATCCATAAACTAATGAAATCTGCTAATACACTTCAATTTTTACAGCATAGTATTTTTGTCCCTATATATGGTCCTCTCTACTCCAAGATTTTTATATCACTAGACAAGAGAAATTCTTTAAATAAAGGCATGTTCCTCCACCTCCTACAAAAAGTCTGTCTTCCATACACAGTCTGCAAACAGCTTTACAGATTTCCACTGACATTTGTCATTTCACCACCTTTGCATAACGCACTCTATAATTTGGTTCTCTCAATCACAAGGGAATCCAACCACCTAATTTTTATTTAACTTGGTTTTTAGGTTTATTTGGTATCTACTTTTCATTCAGTTGCCTCATCTTTAATTTTTATGTTATTTCATGCATCCTCCTTCTTGCAATATGTTGTTGTTTGCAAGTGATTTGTTCACTGATGGGGACAGTTAGATAGCAAATATTTACTTTAGTACTGAAGACAAATATTTGACACCTATCACCACCCAATTTTCATATGGATGAGAAAATAGTCCCTCTTGAATTATCATGACAAGATGCATCCACATAATATCCAGTTCACCCACCTCTGACTGAAGAGCCACCACATATTTTAGACATTCATTTGCAAATATCTAAAGACACAAAAGGCTAGAATTCACTGTTTTCTTTGTCGCTGCTCTATCTTTAAGATCACATACATAAGTTATAGTTGCTGAAAGAGCCCACCACTCATTTTTTTCCTCTTAAAAAAAAATAAAAATACTTGCTCTCTCTAAGAAATAATAGGCAAAAAATACCCTTCAATCTGTGCCCTTAATCTGTTAGGTCACTGAGTAGCCTTAGATTTTATTAGAAATAAGACGTCTCATGCCTTCTTTAATTGCTACATACATTCTGTAGCAAGTTTTCTGCAAAAGGTTCCATTTCAATCAAATTGTCTCAACCCACACCATGTTCCAAGTCAGCTTTTTAAGCTGAGTACTTCCAAAGTGCCTTAAACATGAATGTCATAGAAGCTGAATGACCTTTGGGCTCTAAAAGTCCTCCCTTCTGGGGGGGGAAGATTCCACTAGTTTGAAGAATCAGACTGTATTTAAGGAAAAAAACCACACCAAAAACCCACAAACTTTTCTACTTTTTCCACAATGTTCTTCCATGTCACTTGAGTACTTGCTGTACATCAACTTAAGTGCTTCTCTTCCTATTCTTTCTCTTGTCTATTTCGGTTTCAGGTAGGACTGTGGTTTTCTGGGAATCTGTTTCAGCAGGACAGGAATTCAGTTTCAGTGGGAGCTTCCTGAGGCATCTGTGCAGACTGCCTGGCTTTTGAGGAGGATAATGAATCAACACTCAAATTCTTGGAGAAATTAGATGCCCATGTCTTGGGGGAAGGGGGGAAATCAGTTCCCTATTTTCACTGCATACTAATATTGGTAGAGCTGATAGCATAGGAGAAAATGTTATCCATTCACATATGGAAACAATATAGCACTGACACAGGTGCCTGGCTCCATTAGTATAGCCAACCCCTTCACTTTCTGAGGAATGACATTTTTAACCCCCAACATGACAGATTTTCTTAAACAGATAATGAACTGTTATGCACAGATCACCCCACTTGCAAGCTGACAAACAGCAGAATATAAATGACAACTTTATTCATAATCCTCATATTCCAGAAGTGACAGAGATATTCAATAAACACACAAAACTCCCTTAAGCTACTCTGAACCTTGAAGATTCAGACCGAGCTACTTCCCAGTCCAGATATGGAACTCTGCTTCAATCACCTTCTGAAAAAGGTTCTACCTTACCTTATTACAAAAATATTGTCTTCATTCTGCAAGGTGCTGGGCAGTCTGGCCATAAGCCAGGAAAGCACTTAAGCACACAGACAACTTAAGACACGTGAATGGTCCCAATCATACCACACATCTAATTACTTCTCTGGATTAGAGCCAAAGTACTCAACACATTTTAGATCAAGACCTCACTGAGAACACTGATATCCCTTGTACATGCAGACCTCAGGCACACAAAAATCCAGCAGCATCCTTGAAGCCTGTTCCCAACTGCTGCTCTATTGGTCTAAACACTAGATGGTAACAGATAATTTCTAAACTATTAGTTCTATCCTAGGAATGAAACGTTTAACAAGAACCCATTCAAATTCTGAGAGATTATGGCAGACAGATTAATCACTTATCTCCAGCTCAGAACTTGCAGGTCAATATTTGCAGATAAACCTCTCTCCACCTCAAAATGCTCCTTTTTCCTTAAAGTCTGCACAAGAAGGTTTTTACTTATCAGTCAATGACTAAATTGCATCTTTTGCTGTTCTGTTTTCAGTGAATGGTTTGTAGAGGAACCCAAAATGAAATATTAAATTTAAATCATAGTATCAAGATTTCTTCCTAATCAAAAAACCAAAACAGCTTTTAATGCTGTGCTGAAAACAAAGCCTACCAAAGAGACAAGAATGAACAAAGTGACCTTAATAAAATGACAACTCAACAAACAAGAATATCAAACCTCTTCAAAACAGGTTACAGAAAAGATTTTAAATACTCCTCGAGATCTTAGGAAGCACAAAACCTTCCCTGGCCAAATTACTTCCAATTCTTCACAACTGTGTACAGAAGAGGAAATGATCACCAACCCATAAAATCAATACGAAATGTTCCAGACTAATGCAGCAGTAAGGAAGGAGCAGAACAGTACATTCCAGGAAGATAGAAGTTTAGGGAATGAAGAAAACAAGTCAGCTAAACAACAAAACAGCTACTGAACAGCCTCTGCGTCCATCTGACACACAAAAATAACACGGATATTTGTTTCATCAAGCAGGCCATATGAGAATACAGATCTGACAGAATGTTACAGGACCAAATCCCCAAAAGAAAACAAAAGGTCTATATGAATAACGTACTGGAAAATGTAAACATTAAGGCACAAAAGCCTTTACACTGCCTTTCATAGCCTTTGGTTTAGCACCAGCTGGTGTAAGGCAAGCTATCCACCTTACTGCATACGAGCAGCTTGTCCGGTTGTACAGAAAACCAAATGCAGAATCAAGACGGACTCACACTGCTCTCCAACCTGATACTCTGCTACAGCGAGTCCATCTTCAGACAAGGGAAGTCCAAAACCACTGATGAACACCTTGAAAAAATGGGCAATTTACAGGCTTTACCTTTACAAGTTTTTCTCATTCTGTGCAAGAAAGCAACAACAGCAAGTTGCTTGTCACTGTACAGTTGGTTATAAAACTTGCATGTGTATTTATAGTCAGAGCATGACCTTACCCTGCAGTAATATACAACATATAGCATATAATGGCTAGTAAAATCATTAAAATCATTAAGAAATTAACCTAACAAAGGTGATCATAAGCCAACGATGGGCAAGTTCAGAATCTGAGGGAGAAGCAATCAGAGGCTTGGGTGTAGAGGAGAACCACATCTGAGTGAGGAGGCCACATCTGGAGCACGGCCCAGTGCCAGGCTCCCCAGTACAAGAGAGACATGGATGTATTAGAGAGAGTCCAGCAAAGGGCCATGAGGTTGGTGAAAGGACTGGAGCACCTCACATATGAGGAAAGGCTGAGAGAGCGGGGAAAGTTCAGCCTAGAAAAAAGAAGGCTCAAGTTGGGTCTTATCAATGTGTTTAAGTGCCTGAAGGGAGCGTGCAAAGAATACAGAGCCATGCTCTGTTCAGCAGTGCCCAGTGATGTGACCAGAGGCAATGGGCACAAACTGAAACACAGGTTCCCTCTGAATACCAAGAACAACTTTTTTACTGTGAGGGTGACTGAGCACTGGAACAGGTTGCCCAGGGAGGTTGTGGAGTCTCTAACCTTTGGAGACATTAAAAATCTGTCCGGACACGATCCTGGGCAACCAGCTCTGGGTGGCCCTGCTTCAGCAGGGAGGTTAGACCAGATGACTTCCAGAGGTCCTTGCCAACCTCAACCAGTCTGTGAATCTGTGCAAATTCAGAAACAGAATGAGGTTAATCATATCTTAAACCCAAAGACTGCCTTAAAACAAATACAATTACCTGGTGCCACTCTACTGATGATCAAAATGAGAAAGTCAGCTGTTTAAAGAGAAACACTAATTTGGACCTAATTTAGAATCACAGAATCATTTAGGTTGGAAAAGACCTTTAAGATCATAGAGTCCAACTGTTAACCCAGGACTGCCAAGTCCACCGCTCTGTCTCCCATCAATTAATGAACCAGTTTCAAGATTGCAAAAATAAGCTGAGGTTCAGCAAATACTTTGTGGAAATCATTTCAAATTCATTAAGTACATCAAGTCAGCTTTATTCTGCTAAGCCAGCACATAATTTAAGTGAAGTCTCACAGGCAGTCTTGCTGGCCTTACTTGCAAAATCAAATTAAGCAGGTGCATAAATGCCAGCGTCATCAGGATCTTACTGAGGACTGTCAGTATTTTACAACAAGCATCAGACTCTTTAGTAAGGCAAAAAAGGACAACTATGAACAAATCAACTATAGCCCAATGCATCTAAAGAAGTTCAAATTCACCCCAAAACAATCTTTCCCTTCATGAAAACTAGTCATTGCTTTTCTTCCCTTGTCTAGCACCACACAGACAACACCACAAAAAACCTCGAATGTGGCACTCTGAAGCTCAAAAGGAGCAACAATCCCTGTCAGTGCAACATAAGCATTTTCACTGGGCTACTGCAGCTGCAACTTGCCATTATTCAAGCAGCTAACAGCATACAGTAAGCTAAGCTCCAAAAGTTTTGATTCTGTGCTTATAAAGGTATTTTAAATACTCTACACACCTTCAATCTTCAAAACATCTTTTCTCCACAAGATAGCAAAAATTATACATGATTTTTTTAAACAGTTTGCTTCTCCACTAGAGAGGGTTTCACAGAATTGGGATTATAAACATAGTACTACTACATTACCCCTGCATCAAGCTGGAAGAGTTGCAAACAGTACCACATATAGACATATGATTAAACCATTCAGCACTAGAGAGGTTATTCTGAGAGTAAAAGCACAAAAAAACCACACTTAAATACCACCCACTCCCTTGTTCTTCCCTTACCAAACACGCACACGGTTGCACACAGCTTTGGCAGTATATCCCAAGCTCTAAATTATGTCTTTTGTAGCAGACTAGTATGCAAAACACAAGTTATTTGAGTATTGATATTTCAGGATTATATTGAGGAAATTGATTGACCAATACCTAAAACTGCTCATCTCAAGCTGTCTCTGGAAGATCTGTCCTGCAAAGCAGCTGGTGTCATAGGGGCCACTTGATGGATCTTTACTTCCAGAGTCTTTTAAAACTAAGTTTGCGTATTTTTTTCTCATTAAAAGCGCTGTTTTGTTTTCAGTTTAGGCTACAAAAGTTACAAACGATTCTCTGCTCCCCAGCTTGCGGGGAGGGGTCGGGGAGAAGAATAAATTTCCCCTAAAGTTAACTCTACTGCTCTACCCTGAACATATTTGCTCCCTATAGTATTGTTTTCCAGCACTTAACCCTTTAGCAGACACTGAGTTACAATTCTCAGGGGGCTGCAGCTGGGAGATACTAAAGGGATTCACATTCCTTCTACACAACCTTTCTGAATGAAGCCAAAAACTCTCACAATCATTAATACAACACAATATTATGCATCCAACAGAACAAGCCCCTAACAGAACATGCAATAATCCTACACAGACCATGAAGAACTACTATAACTTGTGCAGAAGACTCTTTCTGTACCATCAATTAATATGTGAACCTTCAACCCAAGTCTTTAACTGTTAATTATATAGCTTACAGCGAAACTAAATGCAAAAGAGAAGCATGTTTAACAAAACCTTCAACCTGAACCCTTGGCCTTAAAAAGACACCAATAGAAAATACAAGGTTAGCACTCTTAACTAATCACAGGAGGCTGAACTTTTGGGAACATGTAGCACCAGTTACAGCACACCATGAACAATCCACTCAACACTACAATAAAGACTTCTCAAAAGGCAGAACACATCTTTGTGACCTTGGAGATAAGTCTCATAATCTCATTCTCATCTGCACCTGCAGAGTCCCTTCATTCAGCTATTTGATGTTTGGATTTTCATTCAAATGACTTTGCAGAGAATGTCAATACATGTTTAGGTGGCCTGTAAGATGGAGGAAATCATTTTGCTTCTGCTGGCGTTTAACTACAGAATACATTTAAGCCTGTCAATGCAAAAATTCAGATTAACATCTAGCTAGTTTTCAGAAAATGCAGTATAGATAAAGGGAATACAGGCCTAACAGTAGATATGAAACAGGTAACAAAGAACACTTTTCAGACTCAAGTCTCTGAAGAGTATTAAACCAAAGAACATTATGCTGAAAGAATCACTGCTAAGAAAGGAAGGTAAGGTATGGGAATACAAGGACCAAATTCTAACCTGCTTTATATGACCTGCAACCTCCAAGAATTTAAAGGAATCGCACAGGCTGCCATTAAGGGAAGACTGACTTCTAAGTTGCCATACAAATTTCTACAAATCACACCATCTGATCTACATAATACTCTGATGCATTAAAATACCAGTTGCACAGAGATGCAGAGTCTTTATTCATCCTTCCAAACAATTCTGAAACACTCAGATTTGAAAGTCACAAATTAATAATTAATGTAACCATGAAGAGAATCACAGTTCTACTTTTAAGCAAAGCGCTGACTAGTTGCTGGTATGACAGTCCTGTCTTGAACAGCACTACATGTGAGTTAGTGACTGAATTCTCTCTCCTTCAGTACTGCTTGCCACTACACAAAGCTGAATCAGAACGATGTTCAAATTCAGACTGCAACATGGCGTTTTCCAGGGCCTTGGCCTATCCCCACACCAAAAGCAGAATCAAAACCTAACCACACACCGAAAATTATTTTCATATTTTAACTGTTGATACAAGGGTTCCAACCCCTGGAATCCTTATTTTGTTCAGCATTCCTCTAAGTGTGAAGGCAAAAGTGCAGATTATCTGGAACATACTTACAAATCTATTTTCTAATTGCCCAAGCAGTGGATGTAAGCACTGAAGAACTGCAAGGCATGCAGGACACTGAAGAAAAAAGTAATAGTGTGTACCTTGCAGAGACGAACGCCTTCTCAAATACATGACACCTTAAAATTGGTCCCATTGGGAAGAAAAGTGGCCCATACAAAAGGTTATCCAACTGTAATCACCTTGCAACGCAGAAGGAAGCTGAAGCTTCTACAGTGAAAATATGGCTAACTTGGGAAAACCCTACAATTGCTTGTCTTACACAGCACTGAAGAGGTCCAAGCACCGTAGTTTTAACACACCAATACAAACACATGTGCTGTTGCTTTCCATGGCTGGAATCGCAATAGTTGAACTGTGTGTCTGATACCACACTGCAGACAAACTGAAGGGTATCACTAGCTCTTCTCTCTAGTCAAATGCAAGGATCTGTATATATTAATGGGGTGAGATATTAGCATCACTTTCACTGAGATATGACAAAACTTTTCAGAACACTCTCCACTGCAATTGTCACGTCCACAGATCTTTGTTAGCATCTTAATTTTTCCACATTAGGACCAACATGGGCTCTAAAGAAAAGACAACATCATGAATTAAGGCAAATTATCAAGAGAGGTTAGTGTGAGAGAACAATTCAAAGGCACCATCATTTATCACTTCGGCAGGTAATGTGACTGGGAAATGCAGTTTTTCTAACAGGGCACCAGCCACGTGACACACTGATTACACAGCAAGGAAATATAGCACCAAATCAGCGTAATAAAGTGAGATCATCCTTTTATTGTGTCCTAGCTAATCATGTGTAAATCTACTGGGTTTTTTTCATTGTCCTTTGTAAGTAAAAAGGGAAAGATATTTGATATTATGCTTAAGGGAACACTCAGATTTATCTATTTACCAAGCCACTGGGAGGTGTAGCTGATTTAGATTATTCTCTCTCTCACATGCAGCAACTTCCAACCACTTAAGCCTAGGAGAGAGAATTAATGACACGATTTAACCTTTCTGCAATTGGAATGAATCTACCGAGTGGCAGACAAAGAGTCCTGTTCCTGCTTTCATCTTGGGTATTGCACAAGGCCATAGGTCAGCCCTCGGAAAAGACACCAACCAGCCCTTCATCCTCCACCCTTCCATCTGACCTCCTGCTCCAAGCCTTTTCCAAAGGACGTTCGACACAAGAGACTCTGTCATCAGCAAGGCCAGGCAAACAGCTCCTATGTCTATTAAAAAGAAGATTAAAAGTTACACAAAGTGTTATTTTTCTTGAAGGTTTACCCCCCTGTAAAATCATGTTATTATAATGCAAAATTAGATATGGGATTTTCAAAAGAATCTAAAGTAATTAGTTGCCCAATTCCCACTGGGCTGACAAGGGAGTTAGATCCTATATGCTTTTGGCTCTTTTGGAAATCCTCATCCATCACAGAAATTCATAGGATAGCTCAAAAAAAACTACAGAAAAACAAGTACTGAGTTGAGCACATTTTCAGAGTTATTCTTACAGCACTGTACAGGGCCCCTCAGCCACTACTAGGCTGGCAATAGTAGGCATCACCAGCACCACGTTTTCCACAAAAAAAAAACCCCAAAACACAACAAAACACAACTCTGGGAAACAACATTTCACCCACAGAAACCATGGTAAAAAGTGATCAGTGACACTACGTCACACTGTAATACTAAAAATAAAAGGCAATGCTCCAGTATACAAAAGCACCAGAACAACATCACTCAAAACCCCAGCACCTAAGCAAGGCACACATATATTTTTCATTCTCCTCTCCTAGTGCTGCTCTTTGAAGTTTTCTCAAGCAAATGCAAAGCAGAGGGAGTC
Source organism: Falco biarmicus (assembly GCF_023638135.1). Classification (NCBI taxonomy): domain Eukaryota; kingdom Metazoa; phylum Chordata; class Aves; order Falconiformes; family Falconidae; genus Falco; species Falco biarmicus. Next base: position 30,529,091 of record NC_079292.1, on the reverse strand, counting down.
CAGCTTTTATTACTGGAAAGAATGAATTAACAATGCAACACATTTTATTATTATTTTAATCAGTTTCCAGATCACAGCTTCACCAAGAGTACACCAACAATTACACATTTCTCAGGCCTTTTCCAGTAAATAAAGACCCCAAAGAGCTTTACAAGGCATTTAATTACATACTAAGAGTAGAATTGACTGCATAGAGGCCACATTTAATTACCTAATTCCCTCATCTCCCCCTTTTCTCAGGTGAAAATGAGTTTCCATGGTTCCTAGCATGGACACAGTTACTGTCTTTTCCAGTCATTTGCTTACAAGCAATAGTTACAGTTAATTTGTTGCATCTAGAATAAACACTACTGTTATTTTTGCACACATATTCTGTATTTTGATAGATATGGGTCTTCCCTGTTCTTCCAGTGGGTCTTCAACACTGCAATATTTCAAGCTATATATAGGATTGCGATGAAGACCCCTATTCAAAGAACAGGGAAAAGAGAAAAAGAGCTTAAGCTGTCTACAGACCACGAGCTACCAGCAGCATTACAGAATGCCACCATCACTCGTATTTGTGGTATGACATAGGAAACTTCAATACTCAATCTCGCCAACTTTGATCATGAACTGATCGATCATAAATATGGCAGACTAATTTTGTAACATGGAAGTGAAAAGCAGTCTAGTCATGCCTGGAAGCTCAAGCTGGATGATCACAGCAGAACAAATCCGCATACAAAACCAATGCAAGACCTGCCATCTCTGTGAAGTTTGCAGATCAAGACAAGAGGAACACACATAAAGGAGGTAAGGGAAAGACTACAGGTAAGAAACACAGATATAGTAAAAAAATATTTTCAAGTTGCTCCTTCTTAAAGACGCAAGGTATTTACTATGGGCAGAAGACAGAACGACCACACAAATAAAGTGCCATCAATATTTGTATCATTTTGGGGAAAATGGGGTGACTACAGAAGATTCTCAGCTTTCCTTTTAATGGTTCCTAGTGGTCAGCTTTTGAAGAAAATCTTCAAAATTAAATCTTAAACAGAGCGAATGCATACTACAATATTGAAATTTTACTCTTTTAAATTGGAAACCCACTGCAGTCCTTGGCCTACCAAACTGTAGGGTCACTGACATAAGGAAACTATCAGGCTTACTTCTCCCGTTGTGCATTTGCTGTGGTGTACCAGACTGGCCAGCATGGGGCAAACTGAGAATTAAAATAATCATGTACCTTGAAACAAATCAGTACTGGCCAAATCAATTCCCTTTTCCTGCTTCCACAAGTTCAGGATTTGGGCTCTTGTGTTATCATCAGGCTCATTTTCTCCTGATCTCTCTAAACCTTATTTTGGTAGTCATGTTTGCTGAAGGCATGTGGGTTGGGAGTTCCACAGCACACAGCCTGCCAGGGAAAAGGGGTTTGCGGAAACACACTGTATGGTTATTTAAAATTCATGTAAAATCCCGCATGAAGTTCCATTACCTACTGCTAGCTCTGGACCAGTCAAAACATGTAGATGTAAATGCTCTGTGGTTAGAGATATACCCACTAAATGATCATGCAAATCAGTATCCCACTTGATAAGGCAGAGAAGAGCAAATTTCACATTTAAAACTTGATTTTTGGTGTTGGAGGTGGCAAGAGGGTCCAATCAGCAGGCCTGTCATAGCTCTCAATGCATAAAGGTAAAACCAGTTACTAATCAGTAAATATTCTCCAAAGAGTCAAAAAGCATGTAAAACCAATAAAAAATAAACTAGATTGTTAACTACATGAAACAAAATTAAAGTTTAATTTTAGTTCAGATTTTTGAAAGTCTTTTTTGTTCATTTTAAAAAAGAATTAAATCAAAACATTTATATTAGAGAAAGAAAAATCAGCCCATTTCAAAGTCTGTCTATGTCATATTGGCACTTTTGAAGCACAGAACATCAACACTTCCCACAAAGAAAGCAAGACAGAACAGAGGTATGAAATGCAATTCAGATTTTCCATTTCAGCCACCAGAATAGAGGGAAAACAGCTTCTCCCAAGTTTATTTCTGACAAGTCAACTGAGATTATTTTTTTTTAATGTCAAAATGTCAAAATGCTTTAAATGTCAAAAAATACTGACTTACAATGCCATTACCAGAACACCACTGAGCATAACAGAAGGATTTGGGGGTGCAGAGGGGGTTGTTTGTTCTCAACGTAAGTTGGGAGTTTATCATTTCCTGAAAAGCACACAGGCTTCGAGCTCTTCTTCAGCCTCTCTCAGTCCAGAGATCACCACTGAATCATCAGTCACTTGCTGGTGGTTCGTACATACACATTTGCACAATATATATAGAAGCAGAAGCAGAGACTAAATTCTCTTGCAGCTGAGTACTTTGGGTAAAACTTGGTGAAAGCCTGGTACAGCAGAAATTTAAGCAAAAGAATAAATGTAATGGAATTGCGAAAAATATATCAAGGCTGATTCTGTGCTTAAATACTTTCTCACCATGCCTCACCGGTCATGTACCTAACCTGAAGAATCACAGTCCAACTCAAGCCTTCATTATCTGTAACCAGAGTTTGCACTATCCATTGAAACTGTTATGCAAATAAAACCCAATGGCATATCGTTCAAAAAATTCTACTGTTTGCAGACTTCCTAAATAAAACCACTTCAAAATGCAGCTGCTCAGCAGAACCATAAATAAAAAAAAAGTAAGTATAAAATAAACAAAATATCCAAGCCTGCAGATCATCAGCAATACAGTCAACTCCAGTTTTTGTTGAGTGGTTTGCATATTCATGTCCTGATTCTCAGTGTCACAGAGCATCCATAGTGTCAAGAGAAACACAAAAATGTCTTACAAACTCTTGCTAAAAAAACCAAAAAACCTCACACAATATACTCCCTCCTCCTATAGTACCAAATCAGGCACACCAGAAATAACAGAAATACTCCCAAACCTTTCCATTTGTTTCAGTCATTCAAACATTAGCTCCCCCATGTGTAAAATACAGAATGGCATCACCCTGGTGAGATCAGATTACTAAGTCACTTTGATGACAAGATGCATACTGTGAAGTAGATGTTCCTAAAACGTTTTATGTGTACTGCTAGTGACATACAACACATTTCAAAGTGGTGTCTATGTGTCCAGAGCTGCAGCAGCAACAGCTTCCAAGTGTATATGCGCAAACTTGCTTGCAAGTGATAAGGAGCTGCTGTTGTCCCAGCTATAGTGTTAGGTCCTCACACGTGTGTCTCCATAAATGCTGCACCTTCTCTTCTTACTTGGGCCCTGCAGCAAGACTGAGAACATGCTGTTGATGAAGAAAGAGAAAGAAGGAACGAAGATTGGGGGAGAGGTGTGAAGGGATGCGTGTGTGTGAATGGAGAGCAACAAGAGGCCAGTAGCATGGCTTACAGAATGAATGGGAAAGAAAAGAAGAAATCACTACCCTTGCAGCCCCTTCCAAACATAACAGATCTAATCTTGACAGTTTCTGTCTTGAGGAGGGCTGAGCTTCTTGATGCACATGGCCTCAATCCTAGGAGTTTATGGCTAGGGATTCACCTGCAAACATACCTGTCTGTCTATGAGCAACAAGCAAAGAAAATAAGGTAACAGGAAGACAAATTTTAGGAAGGATTTTTGCTAACGCTGTTTGATAGTTTTCTACATCACAAATAGTTACTGAAAAAAAAAACATGCAGCCCCCCCAAAACAAAGTTGAGATTTCCTATCAGAAAAGAAACAGCAAGAGCTGGTAAGCTTCCGGAAAAAAAAAGATTCTACCTTACGGTTTTATAAGTATCATGCATGGTAAACACAACAAGTAGACAGCACGGGAGCAGAAAGGCTTTTAAGCAAAACAGTTTCCAAACATTTCCCTTGGATATCAGCTACTCTAACACTAGCAGGAATTTGCCTGCATGAATCCCTCATGCACCACTGTCAGATTAGACGTCTTGCAGTGAGGACATGATGAGTGTTTGGCCTTTTCCCGTTCACAGTATTTTTATGATGCTAGTAAGAGAACGACTCACTGCCTTTAAAGCTAGTCACACAGGGACTAAGTGTGAATAAGCTCAGCACATCAAAAGAGACGTGGTTTTATAGTCCTATAAAACATGTCTACAAATGCTGATGAACTACTTGTAGTCTCTCCTAATTCTAACTGACAGCAGGAATAAAGTGCAGTGGACATTGATAGTAACATGAAAAAGAAGCACATCAGACCTAACAGAACTGTTCAAGAATCTAGGGAAATGGTTAAAATGAAAGACATTGCACATATCTGCAGCCAAGTTTCCATTTCTTCTACATCAACCCATTTATTAAGTTTGAAGAAGACAAAGGCTAACAAGCAATTTACAGGCTGGAAATTTTGCATGCTTTATTTAGAATACCCATGTTCCTGCTGGCAATTTGAAACACAGACTTCACATCAGGTGTGACGGACACTTCACATCCTTCCTAGCTCTTCTCAGCAAACTTCCAGCTTGCAAAAGAAAGGCTTCCAAGTGGCAACGCTGGAACAGAGGCTGCATAAATTCTGTGCTCTCAAGTTGTATAAATTAGAAAGCATTTGACAATGGCCCAGGATTCAAAAGGCACAGGTTTCATGCCAACTGCCAAATATCAAAGTAGGGAATATGTCATACCCCCGTTCTGTATTCTCAACCTCATCCTCAGTGCAGACTTTCTCTCAGCCTAACACCTACCAGAGTTGACTTCTACTTTCACAACTACGCTAAACAGCTTTTCGAAATTATTTACTGATGGGGCTCATTACATACAAGAATTTGTGCACCTTTTTCCTCCTTCAGAAGGCAGTCTAAGTATATGCTTTTAAATCCTATGGATTTAGCTATTTAAATATTTAGGCATAAACTCAAAAATCCTTTAAAACTCTAACTATGTAATTATGCTCAACCATAAACCGGAAAATCCACTTGAAGTAAAGAGCTCTTCAAGTACAGAGCAGCTTGATGCTCTACAGCATGGACAGAAGAGCCTGAGTTTTTTTCCTTGCTCAAATACCTTCAAACATTTTATTAAATGAGCTAATCTTTCTTAAAATCTCCCAAAACGTAAGCCTGGTGACCTCTTTTGCAATAAACTGCACCAGTGGCTGTACACTGTTCATACAATTCATTTTTATGCAGGGCTTTATCTCTTTGAACTTTAGCGTAAACGTTAGTGTTTGAAATACAATGGATCAACAGCTCCAGGATAAAAATGACTGTCAAAACAAAAGCCATTAACGCAGTAGTATTTGTGCAAACTTCTGCTATGTCACACTAATATAGCACAGATCAGTTAACAAGGGCCATTCCCAGGAAAGAAAATAATCCAGTGTTTGTAGCCAGCTCAGGTCTGGACCTCTCCTAGGTACCTGTTACCAAAGCAATTCAGTTAAGTTTTAAGCACACTTTGCTTCAGCCAGAATCATTCACCTAAAGAAAAAACAGATCGATTTTGTGCATTTCTACTTCAACTTCATAGTCTTTGTTTTTAAAAGGACAGTATGCCATTGCTATCTTGTTCTTTGCCTGTCTAGCTACATAATACATCCCAATGCTATGAAACCTCTTTGCACTTCCTGACACACTTTTTCACCTTTATCAAGGGCACTTCCACCATCCCAAATTCCAAGTGCATCTTCTTAAGCACTTAAAGTATGTACCAAATTATTTTGTTTCTAAACGTAAGGAGAAGACTTGAATTATTAAGTTGGAGCAAATTACAAAACATTTTAACAGAGAGGGGAGGTGGGACGTTACATACCTTCTTGGCAAGGCCAACATTGAAAGAAATACCTTCCTGCAAAATAATCTTGTCCCTTCCTAGATTCAGAAAGATTTCATTCTTCCTGGACCATAAACTTACACAGAAATTCTCATGCTCTTAGTAGTACATATTTGCAGGAAATAAAAGAAAAAAGAAGTTGTGTAACACTGTGCTGGACTACTTAATGCATATTCTGGGTCCACTTCAAATAAGAAACGAGGGGGAAAGTGTCAAGTGATCTATTCTAACTATCTAAACTCCATTTTTAAATATAAATATCCTGGAGAGTAGAATGCTCACTCACTCTCTCCTTCATGCACCCAAGATTCACTGAAACTGTATTTTCCAAAAGCTGCAGACTAATCACTTTCACAACCACTGTCCTCTTGGCTAAATGAGACAAGCGTTAATGAGACAAACCAGTCAGGAGTCCAAGGGCATCAGTTCCACACACTTAAGACCATTATAAAAGAACCAGAAAGACCGTTAGGCACATTATTTTGAGGACAAACACAAAACCATTACATTTCTGTAAAGAAGACTTTCTGAAAAATAATGCTACTTTGGTTCGAAATACTACCTGGTGACCTTCCCAAATGCAACAGTGATTTCATGTATTGCTCTGACATTTATGTATTTATGGCATATTAACATTAACATGTCTCATCCAAGAATCTTATTTTACTTTACAAGTATTAACTGTATGTGTCACGAATAGTTCATTCATTTAAATGCAAAGGTCCAGCAAAGAGAGATTTAATTACCTATTCCAGGACATCCTTATTTCACTGAAGAGTCAGACAGCATCACAACTGCGGAGAGATTCAGAGCTCGTGACTGGACACCATTCTTAAGCTCCTGCTCTTAACATCACGAGCCATTTTGGTTAAGTGTTCTGCACGGCTCTCAGACCTGTACTGAGCCACCCAGGGCAAGGGCAAAAATCACCTTGTTTTTGCATGAGTGGTACCTTGAGCTGCCGCTCCACACAGCAGCTTCAGCTGGTGAAAGCTGCAGTTGCTAGGAGAAACCCTTTCACTTCTTTTCAGTGCGCTTCCCTCTCACTCACTCCTGTGCCAACACTGACACAGTTCAAGGACCTGAGTAAGCAGAAAATGCTTGGCCATATCAACTCCCTCAAATTAGATTACTGTCAGGAAAATGAGCAACACTGCCAGAGCAAGGAAAACATCCTAGGCTGCAGAAGCGGAAGAAATGGGATCACAGCACAGCTGGATCAGATCTGCATACACTGGTATGGAGTTGAAAACTCTACACCTCTTCCACTGACTAATGGGTACTAACACTGATGAAAACCACTGTTTTTCTCCTGCTCACCTGTGTGCCTGAGAGGACCAGTATTTTTCCCCACTAATTCACTTACAAAACCACAGAGTAGCTCAGCTTACAGAAGCAGAGCCATGAAATATATCTCCAAGTCCTTCAGCACTACTCCAGGAGAAGTATGACATAGCAAACACAATTCAAGTGCAGCTTTTCTGTGAGATCACTCACGTTGCTGGCCACCAGACCTAGCTGTGTACTGCAGAACTACTCCATCTCCCTGCTCAAATCCTGCACTTGAGTGCCATTCCACATTATAAAGAAGAGTATATCATACAGCCTGTGGATGGTGGAGCATCACATGCAAAGAAAGAGGCTTTCTCAGTCAACAGTTTCTGCTGTCTCCAGCTCTTCAGTAGCAGAACAGTAGTGTGTGGGCAGAGAGTAGGCTTCAATTTCTTTTGCTCCAGTTTCCTTATAGATTCAGCAATGTTTAGGCTGCTAAACCACACCATTTTTGGAAAACACCCAAAAGCATTTGACAGAAGACACAAAAAAAGGAAAGTAATAATTGTTGTTGTCTTGTCGGTATATCAACCACCAGACAGCCTGCTAATGTCCCAGAGCATATATGTGGTTTTCCATCTCTTCTGTAAAAGCAAGCAAATAGACACAGACCACTCTCAAAAAACTGAGATCCATCAAATACAAATACTACCACTACAAAAGGAGAGATCTCTTCCGTGGAAACAAGTAGCACCAGTCTAAGCTGATAACAGGATACTGAGCACACATGGAGATGTCTCTGGAATTTTCTCCAGCAGCAAAACACTGCACTGAGACAACACAGCTGACAGGATGACCATCCTATCAGTAGAAAAGTGACATTTCTCAAGAAACTGAATGAACACTGGCCTTAGCAGGGACAGATGCCTCTCCCTCATCATGGCATCAAAAGACAGTGCTAAAAAAGGTGAATGAACAGTTGAAAGTTCTGTGCTCTAGATAACAGCAAGGAAGAACCATCACACCAAGCACGAGTGACTGCTATATAACACGTCCACCAGCTGTCGATCCCCTGACACTAACACAACAGGACAGAAAAGCCCTTGTCCCGGCTAATGAGATTTGGCCTAGACTAAAAAAGTAAAACGACAAAGAAAGACTATGTTGAACCCAAAACCTTCTGCCTTCTTCCCAAGCATGTCTTTCCCTCTGTGTCTTTCACACAGTATAGCCTTCATAACTTGGGCTAGGATGAAGTAGCATATACATTGAACTGTGCCAGAAAAACTCTGAATTCTTTCACTGCATTGTCCTGAAGCATTGTCCTGAAGCAACTACTTATGTCAGTACACTGCTAACTGCTGTTGTAACACAGCTCACAGTTCTCTCCAGCTGAGTATTTGGTCCTACAGTAATTATGCTTTTCAAAAGGATATTCCACCCACTCCTACACTGAAGAGCTAAATTAGCTCCAGGACAAAATACCAAGGTAAAATTTAAACAAGTTCCAAATCTCTCCTCTTGGTATGGCAATACAACTACAGGCTAAGCTGGTTCTACTACAAGTAAATAATTTCAAACTTTGTTTTCCTGCACAGGGCTGCTCTTAATATTTTGACAAACCAATTCTTTTGTTTGTCTTCTAGCACTCCAGTACCCAGCTCTGAAAGGTCACTCTTCTCCTGAGGAGTTCAGTATTCTTCCATTCTAGAGAAGGTCAAAAATACATAATATCTGCATGTTCAGTCTCTAAACACTGCACAACACTGTGTCACCTATCTAATCCTACACCACAGTGCCTGGTGCAGTTATTAGGAAGCATTCAGATATCCAGCTACAAAAACAAGCTGCTGGAAACAACCGTCTCACATTTCTCACAAACGACAATTTGCAGCCCACCATGAGTGCACATTATTACTTTTGTACAGAATTATAGAGAACCTTGTTGTAACATGCAGAGATGCACAATATATGTATGCAAAAGATTATCCATGTGAATTGCACAGTCATGTGATATTGTTCTAGCATGATGAATAAACGACATTCACTATGATCTGAAAGAATTGCATCGTTTCCCTGATGCACCCTGCCACGAACCCACTTCCTGCAAATTTTTGTCCTCCCCCAACAGCAGGAACATTTAAATAAACACTTTTAAAACTGAGTTTTCCGCACCCCCTGCCACAAATATAAGATCTCCTCTCAAAAAAAATTATCCTTTCTTGGAAAACCACAATAGAAATAATTTAGTCTTGAGATCAAGCGTTTTCATACACTGTAAGGTAAAAAAACCCTAATCCACTCCAATAAAACTAATGTACAAAAACCCCCTAAGATTTTGAACAAAAAAATGAAAGATTTCCTCCTCCCTACGTCAGTCAATGTTCTTCTCTTACCCTAAAACAGCAAATGATTACGGATCTTAAATCACTGCTTTTATGCACTGTAAAGCTCTTCTGGAAGCTTTTCTGACTCCTGCCGACACCTGTGCTGTCAGGCCAATAGCAAGGAAACCTTTACAAGTAAGTTGTTAGATTTTTCTTGGCACACATTTTATAGAAAGGTTATAGAAAATAAAATCAAATATCTTCTGCCCAATACAGAAAGCACATTCACCCTCTATACGCACACCTACGCATGCTTCTGTATAGAAGTTCTATCAATGTTGTTTTGGAAAAGCCAGTGTAACTCACTCCCAATTTCAACACTCACAAGGAATGAAACCATCACAAATGCTCACTTATAAGGGGGAATTACCAGCCTTGTCATTCTGCTTCACTGAAGATAAAATCCTGGAGGATTCTTACACGCAAGGCTTTGTCCTTCCTGAAGAACTCAAAGCTCTTGATGTTTTTCTAGACCTCACGGATGACAGTAAAATGGCTGGAGGTACCCCATGCCAAGCCCATTCCTCAGGTTCTTAAGCTGAATTCTTCCCTGTAACACGGCCAGACAACTTCAATCCTGACATTCTTTTGTTTAGAAAACCCATCCTTAACCTCTGGCTGGACATTCCAAATCAAATTTTTGCAAGAACAAATTTTCACCTTCCTTCAATATAGTATCATGGAGAAAACTAATCAAGATTTCTTTAATAAAAATACTAACTCGTCTAGAAAGACAAGTAAGTAGGTAAGGAGACAGTGGAGGTGATCAAAGGCCCATACCTTACATTTATCATGTCCAAGAAGTATCTAAATTCACACCATGCACACAGTTGGCTATATTTGTGTAAGCAAAAAACCTGTGTACATTACTGCACAATCCAACAAGCCTTTAGAGAACAGCTAAATAGACCTGTGCCCTACAATGAAAAACTGTGTTAGAGTAGGAGCAGAGAGCATTTTTCATGAACAGGCCAGAGGTGGAATGACCATCATAAATCTTGCCAACTCTGGTAAGCAATGCCAGGCCCATTTCTTTGACCTCCTCTGTCAAATACTGGGTGAGGTCTGCATCTGTGTACCATATATAAAGGCAATTCCAAAATAAATAAAATTTAAAAAAATAATCTAACGTGCATGTGTTAGCCTCACAGCAAGAATGAGAGAACAGACATGTGACAGATAGCTCTGCTGCTTTTGAGAGTCTCAGATACTAAGGTGATAGGCATGGTACCAGAATAAAGCCTAAGCAAGGTACTCCTTTAGTACGCTACAGTTAAGGATAGGAATCGAATAAGAATTCCCTGAAAACATTCTGGCAGCAAGCGTCTCAGCTGACTATAACCAAGCTATAATGACATGAGAAGACAAGCAATTAGAGCTGTGACACTTTATAAGACAGGCATGACATGGTAACACAGAACAAAACTGTCACTGTTCGAAAGCTTCTGATAAATCACTTGGTAGGCAAAAGGAATCAACTTTTCCATACACCAAAAAGATGAATCCACAGAAATTTTCCTGCTGACATTTAAGCTCTCTAGAGTTTAACAGTCTCTTATAAATGTGACCACTTACCAAAAATCAAGACAAATTCCAGCACAGCTGTCTCTCAAGTATGACAGGTATTGTCTGGTATTCTGGATAAAAAAGGTGTTTCCAGCTGAAAATGTGCCCACCTGAAGGATTCTTACCTGCAAGACATCTTGGATCTTCACCCACACATCAACCATGTCATAGAGCTTGATATCACCATCATACTGGCTGCAAGGAGATGCCACTGTTTGCTGAAGGTGTCCGAGGACAACAGCGTGTGCAGCTGCCACAGCGTTGAATTTGTCAAAGAGAAGCTCTAGCAGTTCCAGCAGTAGCCTGTAAACCATCAAGACAACCTCCACTCAGTTTCTAGAAGACCACAGGCACACAGGCATGCAGGAGATACAGGCAGCAGGCCAGGAGTCAGAAGACTGTGAATTCATATATCCTGTTTTATGACAGATGTTGTGTGCAAGCCGGGAGGTCACCTAGCTTCAAACCCTCTCTGAGGGCTTCAGGTAACTAACTTCAGCTGCTAGCAGTTCAAGTTTGGTATCTAAATACTTTCCAGGATTTTCCTTCTCACTCCTTCCTCTGTATCAGAGTTGCTCACTTTTAATGTGTTCTACTTGCAGGTAATGGGAAAGACAAATGCATTAGAAACTACACAGTAACCACACTTCAGTACTATGACGTTAGAGACCATTTTAAGTTCCCAGATAGAGCTGCAGACAGGGAGGACCAAATCAATCTACCTGCTTTTCCCCCAGAAGAATGTAAAAGTCTCATGTTGATAAAAATTGACTTACCCATACAAACAGAATACAAGGTATTCATTTTGAACTGTGAAATGAGTAGTATGGCAGGTTTTAAACAACAGGAAAGATCAGAAACCTAAAACATTAAGCCTTATCAACTGTGTCAGTTATCAAGATTTTACTATTATATAGAAGGTACTACAGCTATAACCTCATCTAAATGTACTACACTTCACCTGCTCGTATGGCTTCCTTACTGTCCAATTTTTGTAACTAATGTACCTTTGCAAAGGCCCAAATATTTTGTGATAAGGCAATGACTCATCACATTTTATTATTTGAGAAAAGAAAAATTCTGATCAAGTTCACTGCTGCTAAATGAGCATTTCAAGTACACATGTAACCCCAACAAAATGTGAAGATAACACTTCCCAAATCCATATGTTAGGCACTTCAAGCACTGACAGACAGGCTCCATCACATTTAACTGCAGCAGCTGAGAAGTTACCACATGCTGTGTCTACCCATCAGAAGAAGTTGCTATCCCCAGAGCAGCACAGAAGATCTGCACCAGAACTGGAGTTGCACCCACTCAACCACCACAGTTCAGTCTTCTGTGTTCATTAACAATCACTAATGAGGTGTGTGTTCATGCCTCGGCCACTTTATTTCAGAGTGCTATAATTATCTGCACACTTTCATCACCTGGATAGTTAACTGGAGTAATTAAGAAGCTGTTGCACGCTTGCTGCTGTTTCCACCAGGCAGTAAGAGTGGCCTGGCCTGATGCTGTGGCTACAACCACCTACCTTAGCCTATAGCAATCCTAGATTGAACTTTAAGTCTGCAAAGCGCAGAAAAAAGAATAGCCATTATTTGTAAAAATTGCTATCAGCTTACTGTGTCTTATTCATACACTACAATTTTACATATAGATACATATATATGCACAGCACTACACAGCAATCTCTTGGGGATCTCTCATGGGCCATTCACCTACTGATGATAACAACTACACAGCTCAAAAGTTAAGAAGAAGAGCACCTTGATTCAATAGAAAGAGCTGTTGGGTAAGTCTGGAAGGGTAGAGTGAAGCACAGCAGAACAGATCAAGTGGCCAGATATATGGCATATTAACAATGAAGACATGTTTAGGAGTCATGGTACTCATAAGAAACACAGGGGCATTAATATTGCCATATCTTAAGTGACTGTAGAACTAAGGCACACATTTAAGCAAAACAAAATAAACCATGTTTTGTATCCATTTTCATCATAATTAAGATTAGCAACAAATGCCTAAAGAAAAGTGGTGTTGGTACTAAGAGAGAAAACACTGCTTTTTTACAAGTCTTTACAAATTCAAGTAAGACACTGGCAGGGGATAAACAGAAGTACATAGGACAGGATGGTAACAACAGCACCAGAAAAGACAGCTATTGTCAACATTAACATTATTACATTTTCAATATGGGAAAGTCCAGTGTGGAAGAAAAGCTATTCTCCTCCATTTAGACTTTGTACAAAGCTTAGTAACTAATCTGTCCAAGTTAAACTGAGAAGTTGCTACTGTGGAAAGACCTATGCATCTTCCTGCTGCGCTAATGTCTGTTAGCCCATCACCAATGTTATCAGTGAAGGAGGTGGGACAATATGCAGATAAGGCTGCCTTAAAAAACACTCTCCATTGCTGCTAAGCAAGTTATCTTCTCCAACCCACTCTCAGACATAGGAGAGGCAACTACTTCTTCAACAGCTTCTAAGAGATATATAGAATTTATCATAGCAAGTGACAAAGAAGCAGCTGGGGCAAGTGGCTTGTCAGCCAGAAGCCAAACAAAAACAGGAGGAAAACCAGATGTAGAAGACTTTTGGATAGATGAGGAATTTCATGTTGGAGGAACTTACATATAGCCTTGGTCGAAATGCCAAAAAAGTTAATATTATGGGAGCAAATTAATTATATACCACTGAGAAAATTTATCACTACAAGTCCGATTTCTACTAACATCCCATTACAAATGAACATGTAGTTACCCATGTACCTCCTTACTGCCCCAGAAAAGTACAATTTTGCAGAATCAAACTACCCAGATAGTTTGACAAATTAATTTTTATTGTCCCTAGGTGAGCCTGACCTCACATTATCAACTTGTTTATGGAGTCATTACTGAAATACTACTATACTGAACAGAATTATTTGTTTTTAAATTCCAGTGTCTTCCTATTCTCATGTTACAGTCTGACAGACATGAAAACTCCCCAATCCATGTTCTTCAGTGGTGCTAACTACCACTTCATTTTCCATTCTCAAATAATGACTTATTTCCACATCTCCCTATTTTCAAATTAGTCAGCATCTCTTATCTTAATTTTCTTTTCTCTAGAAGTCTCCTAAATCTGTCAGGTCATTTTTGAAACAAGGTGACCCAAAAGAGACACAGACACAGTCCATGTTAGACAGCCAACATGACAAAACAGCATAAAATAATATGGCCTAGATTTTATGCATATGGGGTTGCAGCATCGAGTGACCTAAGCAGAACATATACAGAGAATGACAGGAGACTGGCTTAGGCAATTTGTCAAAGCAATCTCATATCCCCATCACTGAGAAATATGGTAAATATATTGAGAGACAGTGACACATACCTGGAAGCAACTCCTATTGTCCAGGCAATAACAGAGAATGAGTTGATGCAGAGTGACTGCTGACACCTGAGTGAGGTCACTAATGACAATTCATACATTTTAACAGCAATAACATCCTCTGCCTGGTCAGTGTGTTGGCATGTATATAATTTCTGTATTTATTTTAAAGCTTTGAGATGAGGTAAAAAGCCAGAAGTGTATTATGAACATGTACGGAAAAGTACATTGAATCAAATCGATTTGGTTTAGTAGCAAAATTGTCAATACACCATCTCCTACTGGACCATATTTTCAATGTATCCCTACCAAAATCCTGTCCTATAGATCTGACCTTCAAGTAGGCATGCATCCAATTATTCTTATTCTACAGTCAACAATCTTCCATAATTTTTAATAGACCCACAGGTTCATGTAGCAGTACCCCAAGCTAATGCAACACAGCCTCTTCTATGATGCTTTGTCCTCCACAACCCAAGATAAGTATTTCTGAACATGAAGTTACAGGGCATGCTCGAATGAGCCACTAATTAAGGATAAGGCAAAGGCAATTCCTATATTTAAGCTCTTTTTCACAAACTTTTTCCAAGCACAGATATCTAAAAAACTTTAGAGAACCTACCTAGACTTCGAATCCACTTAAATTAAAGCTGAGGTCAGCTGCAACTAAGCAAGATTTAAGCACAGTTTTCAAAATTATCTTCTACCCGTGACAAGGAACCTGCTACTGCCCATTATCAGGTTTTACTATCTTCATGTCATTCACATGTCATAGTGGTAAGTGCACATTAATAGAGAGGGTTTACATTCACAGCAAAGGATCTCAGAGCCAAGGATGCTCCATCTAGTCAGGTCTATCCTAAGTCTGTTTACCTACGTGACTGCATCCATGTTGTGTGTTTTAGGAAACCTAAAAATCAGTTGTATCACAAAGCCATGCAAGTCTTTCCTTTGTGACCCCACTGGTGAAAAATACACTTCTGCCATTATAAGGAGGTCCTTACCAGGGCTAGTGTCAATCTACAATAAATGAGCCTTTCCAGTTTCACACCAACTCTACTCAGCTGCACTGCTGGCTGAGCTCTCAAATCAAAGGACAAGGACAATGCACCCATGACAGAAAGGGCCACACAACATCGACGCTGCGATCATTGCTCACTCTTGTGCATGTGTTTAGTAACAAGTCTGGTATACAACATCTAGTACAGCATGAACTTGCTCCTAGCAGGCTTACAGAGTCTTCAGGACTTCCATGTGAGACAACAAACTTCATGAAGCTCTGAGGAACTGACCCAAAACCCCACTGCCTGTTGGATCTATGACGAGAGCATGGAGAGGTGCATGACAGAGGTAACTCTCTGGGAGCTAGCTGCTTTAGAGCCATAACAAAACAAACAAACAAACAAAAAAACCCAAAAAAACCCTTGGTTTTAGAAATTTGGGAGCAAATAATCATTTCTTTACATACTAATGAATAAGGTGGCTGCACAAATTCATGTGGAAAAGCTTGCTAGGTAAGGAAGCAGACAGCAGTCAAATTTTAAAATTAAGAAGAGATCAGTGTCTCTTCAGACTCAGTGGGCTTTTACCAGATCTCTAACTTTTCTGGCCAAGTTCTAGAAATTATTTTACCCTTGCACAATGATAATAGGGCTCTACATAATTGCTACATGAAGTCTCAAAAAGAATTACACCAGAACCTTCACAAGCAGACTATCAGCCTCATCCTCACACAGAGGAAAGCACTACCCATTTCACAGAGAAAAAGTAAGAGCCAGCCTTTGAGAGCCACCACACAGCAATGAAGAAATGCATATAACTTGTTCCATGCATACCGAAATTGCCGCAGGGACCTTGTCTTAATCTACGGCCTCAGACCCCGCAGGCCTCTCTGTCATCTTATTGGTCATTTTATTTGCCAGAAATGAGAATTTTTATGGATATCATTTAAAGTACAGTAGCTGAATACAGGCTTTGAGCTCAGTGATAGAAACTAAGAGGCATCCAAGTGTGACTAGTTTTAAGGTGAGCTGAAAAACATTTTTTTCACTGAATCCTGAGGTCAAGTAAGTATTGCAGCTGACAGCCTAATGAATAGTTAAGCAGTTTTGGTCACTGCAACATGCTCAAATTTGGGGTCTTACAGAACTGTCTTGAAATAGGACCTTGTTGTTCAGATTTATTTTTTTCTTGACAGCAGGAAAGTCACTTAGTTTTGATTTAAAACTGTAGCTAATTTAAGGGGCAGTATACCCTTCCATACTGTAATTTATTCTTTTCAATATAAATGAATTCACCTAATTTGCTGTAAAATTCACATGTGATTTCGGTTTAGAATCAGTTCTAATCATCTCCTCATTCAACAAGAATTTAAGATACTTTCCATGCTCTAGATATAAGCACCTTAAAAAGGCACACAACCTCCTATTAAATGCATGCCAAAACCCATTCAACGCTTTTGTACCTTGCTCAACCCTCTGGGCAGGTAACCTTCATTAAAATATGATCTGATCCAATTTATCAATTTCAATGGACAGCCGGTAGCCCATACCACTTCTCAAGACTGAGTGACAGAACCAAGTGTCAAGCATATGCTACACTCCCTCTCGGCATCAGAAACTAAAATTCTGCCTTCTAATCCATTCCAAAAACCTTGTTGTAATTGCACCAAGTTATCAGCACCCTAAGTCTATGAATTCTTCAAAACATAACTGATTCCACAGCTATGATAATGATAAGAACTAAAAAAGTCTTTATCAAGCTAACGTTTTCCTTGGGAGTGATTTTCCATTACAAATATTATATGTAATGAAGATACACATTTTTATTTTCATTTTTATTTTCCAGCACTAATTCCCTTTGGACAGTGATCATTACAATGTGTAGTGTCACAACTTATTATTTCGGCTCAAAGTGAAAGCTAGGCCTTATGGAGTCCTATTTTCCAAAGAACGGTTCTATTGAATCCTGAAGAACAGCAGAAACATAGTTCTCGGTTGGCTTGCACACCTTGCTATTACTGTAAATGGGGCTGCAAACCAATTAGAAACTTGGCCATACACTTACTGATGTAATTAGTTCCACACATTATTTCAAAGCTTAGCCCCTGCATCACCTTAATTGGACTCTGCTACACTTGAAATAAATAACTGAGCTTAATCTTCTCTTTTCAAGTCATATTACATTGGAATTTTGGCATGAGCACCAGTGTAAAGCTATGATTCAGTGCAATACAAGAAGATAGTACTTGTTTTGGCATCAAGTGTGCTTTACACTATACATACCAGCAATCTGAGAAAGCATTACAATTCAATCTGTTGTAAAGCCACTTGAAATGAAAGATTAGGTTACAAAAAATTAAAATCAAGTACTGAACATAATGCACTCTTGTTAGTTAAATAATGCTGGCTTCTATTGTGCTTCCACCTTCAAATCTGCATTTCAAACATCTGTTTAACCAAAAGATTCTCTTTTAGGGCCAAGCACAGAAGCAAGCATCTCCCTTTCCCACATCCTTAACTGAGAAGCAACAATGCCTCCCCATTCTGAACACATTTTGTAAATTCCCAAGACTCACAGGTGCTCAAGCACATCAGCCTTTCAGTGAGACGCAGGCATTTCTGAAAATTCTACCATTTCAGCTCTCTGCTACTGCAAAAACATTATTGTCATTCCTTCAAATGGCAGTTTGGCAGATATGACACCTTTCTCCAGACCTCTTTTCACAGTAACCAAGGTTCAGTGGTTCAAATATCCTTACCTAGGCTGATTTTCCTGGGAAAGATTCTCCCCTCTCTGGTAACCATTGTCTGCCACCTGGGTTGTGGACCGCTTAACAATCTGCTTGAGTTCTTGTTCTAAGCGATCCTGAATGGCTTTCACTGTTTCAGGGATTTTTTTCAGCTTGGCCAGCCCTTTGATGAGTATGCCCATGAAGACAGTGCTGTTCTCCTCTGGATCCAGTTCCGTATCTTCTTTAATTTCCAGAAGGCTTGCTTCTCGCACTGCAATAGAGTTAAGAAGACATAATCCAAGATTTAAATTATTAAAACCAACACTTAGCACCATGCAGAAGCAGCATTATAAACTACCTTGCCTTCACAGAACTCCCACTACTTTGAGCAACCAAGGGACAAGGAAACCAGCAACACTCCGCTTTGGGGGGAGGCAATGGATAATTCCGTTTGCTTGGGGGCTTCCCTATACATAAATAAAACAGACTGCACATTTCATTGATTTAGAAACAGAGGTCATGGTGTAAGTTACATATTAGTTAAGAAACAAAGGAAATCTGATGTAACTAAGATATTCATAAACAAGAAGGTATTACATCACTACAAATCCCTTGAATGTGTTTCGAGCAGGTAAGAGCCCTAAATTTCTAACCCAGGTGTTTTTCTTCCCTATATTCTTCACAAGAGCAGAATTTTCATTATAAACAGTATCAAGCATCAAGACTTCTGACAAATTTGGCAAAGTTTACACTGCCAAAGTGAATGATTGTTTGATAGTATCCTATTCTGCTTTATTACATCCATCAAGGGGTTGATGAAGTTACTCAAATCTTTTAGCAAGGCTTCCAGAAAAGAAAAATGAGAAGAATTAGGGACAATATTGTGGATACAGTCCTCCTGAAGTAACAGAGATTGCACAGGGAGAAATTCTGTTGCTAAGCGACAAGAAAGAGAAAAGCAAGAGGTACTATGTTTTTTAAAGTATGTTCATTAAGCAACATTTCTTAATTTACAGATAGCACCCAGCAACAACAAAACATGTCTCTGTTAAAGACTAGGTGAAACGTTTCATAAATATATTCAAACACTTATGTGAATTAAGTGTCTTCAAGGAAAGCTCAAAGCAACTTGGAAGATCTACAGCTGCATGGCTTGTTAACAGCTGGAGTGGTAGGTACTACATGGAAAAACAGCACTCGAGTACACAGCTGAAGCTATGCCATCCACCATACCATTTCCTTGCATAGAAACTAAAATTTAACAGCTGTTTCACCTTACCAGTACAGAACTCTGCTAATGGCTGCTGGATGATAGATGAGTCCCATGGTTTCAACTGCTCAACAGATTATTTTTTTTTTTACTCAAAATTTGCCCAAGAACATGAGAACAAATGTCAAAAGATCCACCAAAAGGATTTAAATGACATGGCAAAAATGAAAAATGGCATATCACAAGTAGAATGCAGCCCTGCAGCTGTCTAAAGGCGTGACACTGAACAGACCATCAGCACTCCTAAAATAACACAAGATCAAGAAAACAATGTCCCAAAGAGCCCATATGGTGCCACTTTATAAACAGCAACATAATAAACAGATAATGCTTATTTCGGTGTCAGCTTACACCAACTTCCACAGCAGAGAATGTTTCTTTCCATCAGTGTAATCCCTAACATGGCACCTCTAGTTCAAACCAAACTCACTGTGCACATGCCCTTACAATTCAACCTAGAGCACCAGCAGCACTGTCAGGTAAAAGCAAGATGAGAATGGATCCCTGTGAGACTCATGGAGAATGATATTAGGTCTTAGATAATGAGCACCAGGGAGATCAAATAGTGCTTTTTTCCTTTCTCACACATGCTTTTTTTTTTTCAATTAAATTTGGGCAAGTTATGGACCAAGTACTAGAAATGCCCAGAACATGTTAATTTTTTTCAAAAAGAAGCAAAAAGACCAAGGATAGTACAGGTGATACTTCAAACACGCAAAAGCAATAATACCAATTAGAAGTTAACAGCTGGAAGCCCACTATTTCTGCTCAACACTCTCATCCATCACACACCTTTCAATCCACAAGACTGCAAAGCACTTTTGTGTACTGTGTACATCATCTACCCACTTGGTTAATGCTACTTGTTACTCTCAAAAAAAAAACCCACAGCGTGCCAGGCACAAACACAGAAAATGAGCTCTTTTGGAACAAGAGCTGTGGAAAAGACAGTGCTGGAAATGCTAGAGGAAGAAAGGTTTTAAATTACTGGTTTTTAAAAAAAAACAAATATCTTGTTCCTCTGAGTTCAATGCAAAGATTTCACAGCCTAAGCAACCTTTTAGAGGACAGGTCCTGATGATTGTGCTGCCGCCGCTTTGTAAGCAGACTGTATATTATTCTTAATATCACACAATGAAAACCCAAGAGGGAGGAAATACTCCTGTAGCCAAATGTGAGGACAGCATTTAAGAGGACTAAAGGCAGCAATCTTGCTGAGAACTCTGCCAGCACACTAAGACGAACACTCTTCCATTTTCAAAAGAGCAAACCAATTTTGAATACCCTCAAATAGTCGAGACATTGATTTACATCTCTTACAAACAACAGTAAAGTGAATAGTTCAATATCTAGTAGGAACACACTGGTATATAACTACTGTTAGATCTGGTCTTTTGATAAAACAGTAGGGACAACGTTTCCTGCACACTGTGCCTATTAAACAGGTATCCTGGGAAGCTTTGGGGGCCCATTTAACTGTAATATCTGAAAAGATCCCAACCCCAGGTAATTGAAGATGTTCTTCTTTTCCTCTGTCTTCCCAACTTCAAACATCCTCTTCTGCCATTTAATGTCATCAAGAGGTTATTTGACCACAAAGCCTTGCCCCAGGAATGAGCCCCTCCTGTCCTCTACTACTTCAAAAAAGGCATCAAAGTAGACAGGTGTTTATAAAGAGGTACACCTTTAAAATTGCAACCCCACATGCTATTCTCTCTGGCAGAGAAGCTCCACAGGTAAAGGAAGATGTCCCTACAGATCAGCGCCAGTATATACTCAAACTGACAATATGTATAACTTTGCTATTCATTCGTATCAAGACAAAAGCACACCACTGCCAGAACTTAATCCTAGTATCAATTCTGGGAGAAGTAAAGGGCAGGGGGCAGCAGAACTGCCCCCTTGGATTTCCAGAAAGCTAACCTCAGCCTGTTGAGGAGCCTGGCTGGCAGAGTCCCCTGGGAGGCCGCCCTGAAGGGCCAAGGGGACCAGGAAGGCTGGACATTCTTCAAGAAGGCAATCTTAAAGGCACAGGGAGCAGGCTGTCCCCATGTGCTGGAATACAAGCTGGCGGGGGAAAAGACCGGCCTGGCTGAAGAGAGTCCAGTTCCTTTGGCTGGAACTCAGGGAAAAAAGAGAGTTTATGACCTTTGGGAGAAGGGGCAGGCTGCTCAGGAGGACTACTAAGGCTGTTGTGAGGTTATGCAGCGAGAAAATTAGAAGGGCCAAACCCCAAGTGGAACTTAATCTGGTTACTGCCATAAAAGACAATTAAAAAATATTTTATAAATACATTGGCAACAAAAGGAAGGCCAAGGAGAATCTCCATCCTTTATTGGATGCGGGGGCAAAACATAGTGACAAAGGATGAGGAAAAGGCTGAAGCGCGTACTGCCTTCTTTCCTTCAGTCTTTTAACAGTAAGACCAGTTCTTCTCCCAGTATCCAGCCCCCCGAGTTTGGAGGGAAAGGCTGTGGGTGCTGCTCCCTAGACCTTAGCGAAGCCTGTGAGACCGTTTCCCCCAGCGCTCTCCTGGAGAAGCCGGCTGCTCCTGGCGTGGACGTGCTGTTCCCCGGGTAAAAGCTGCTGGACGGCCGGGCCCAGCGCGTGGTGGGGACCGGAGTGACATCCCGCTGGCGGCCGGGCACAGGGGCCGTTCCCCAGGGACCAGGGCTGGGGCCAGCCCTGCCGGGTACCTGCACGGCGCTCGGGGCGAGGGGATGGAGCGGAAGGGAGCTCCGGAGATCATCAGGTCCAACACCCCTGGCCAAGCAGGACACCCACGTAGCCAATCACCCAGGACCATGTCGAAGCCAGACGGCTTCTGAGTATCTCCAAGGATGGAGATGCCACAGCCTCCCTGGGCAACCTGTGCCAGCACTCTGTCACCCTCATAGTAAAAAAAATACAACAAATGTTTCCTGATGTTCAGAGGGAACCTCTGTTTCCCTTTCTCTCATTGCTTTTGGCCCCAGCACTGGGCACCACTGAACAGAGCCTGGCTCAGTCCTCTGCACCCTCCCTTCAGGTATTTATACATTGTTATGATCCACCTTGAACCTTCTCTTCCCTAGACCAAGCAGTCCCAGCTCTCAGCATTTCCTCCTAGGACAGATGCTCCACACCCTTAATCACTTTCATGACCCTTTGCTAGACTCTCTCCAGTATGTCTGTATCTCTCCTGTACTAGTGAGCCTGGCACTACAGCCAGCACTCCAGATGTGGCCTCACCAGTGCCGAGTAGAAGGGAAGGACCACCCCTACCTGTTGGCAATACTTTAATGCAGCCCAAGATACCTTCAGACTTCTTTACAGCAAGGGCACTGTACTGGCTGCTTACATTCAACTTGCTGTCCACCAGGATCCCCAGGTCCTTTTGTGCCAAGCTGCTTTCCAGCTCAGTGATTCCCCACATTCCCTAGTGCCTGGGGTTCTTCCTCTCCGGAGCCAGAACTTTGCAATTTCTCTGGCTGAACTTCAGGAGGTTCCTGTCAGTCTATTTCTCCAGCCTATCCAAGTCCCTCTGGATGATAGCATGATCCTCTGGCATATCAGCCACTCCTCCCAGTTCCGTGTCATCTGCAAACTTGCTGAGGGTAAACTCTGCCCCATCATCCAGATCAATGATTTAGATATTGAACAGAACTGAACCCAGTAGAAACACCACGTGTACCCTAGGGTACACCACTAGTTAGCATCCCCCAACCAGACCATGCTGCTGACCACCGACCTCTGTGCCCAGCCATTCAGTCAGCTTTCGATCCATCCCACTGTCTGCTCACCCCGCCTGTATAACAACCATTTCTCTATTGGGATCTTATGAAAGACAGTGTCTAAGACATTACTGAAAGAGCAAGTAGACAATATTCACTGCTCTCCTCTTGTCTACCAGGCCAGTAATTTCCTTGCAGCAGTTTATCAAGTTGGTCAAGCATAATCCCCCTGGGTGAAGCTATGCTGACTACTCCTGATTATTTTTTTGTTCTAATGATCTTTGAAAATCGATTATGAAGTGGAATATTTAAATATGGTTTCTCAAAAGCCTACCAAGATAACCACCTAAAGGACTGATGATTTTGCTACATTATCTAATGAAATATCCAGTCATTTTCAGAAATTTTTCATCACTGAAGCAGCGCATCTGAAAACACACAACTTTTTTTTAAGCAGTAAAAAAAACTACCCTCAGTTTAAATCACTAGAAAGTTGAATCCGGTGTGTCGTCGATGCATCACCTCCGTAGTTACAAAGGCAGAAACTTCCCTGACAGCTCTCTGGTTTGACGATGCCCTATAAAAATGTCTGTTTCAATTGGTGATACCCTCGTTTGTACAGTTCTGCCATTTCACAAGAAACAAACCTGCTGCAAGAAGCACTTTAATAGCGCCAGTCTGATCCCCAGAAAAGTCAATGTTGATAACTCATTTAAACAAAGCAGCTAAGGAAAAGACTCTTGCGTCTTGTTTTTCATTCCAATGAACGGTCAAAATTTGCTGCTACTCATTACAGAAGATTTCATTAGCTGTGTGCTTTTATGGGCAACTAGTAAAATTTAATGTACTATTTTCTGTGATTTACATGCCTTCTGATTATATCCTTTTTGCCTTTAATCCTTCTAGAGAGAAGAATGGAAGTTCACAGTGCCTAAAGGCATAATTTAAGATTTGAAGAAAAGTCACATGCTAATTTCTGGTGCTGAATCCTCATTCTGACCCATGCATGGAGACACTGAGAAACAAATGTACAGTTAATTTAGAAATGGGTAAATGGGTCCTTTAAAGATTTTGGTCGTTTTCTGTTCTTCGTTACTACCAGGCCCAAAAGAAAATGGGTCTCAGAGATCAATAACCTCCAAGCCTCAAGGCAAATCTTCTCTTTCTAAAACTGTTGTTCACACAGTTCCATCTATGGTTTTAAGAAAGTTAGTCTTTCAAAAAGAGGCATTTTAATTTGACAAGGCCACTCTTCCAAATAATTTTAAGAACATTTCGTTCTGAAAAAAACTGTACAAAGCAACTCTAAATCCCATTCAAAATCCTCCTAATATAAACAAGCATGAAAAACAAGTCTCCAAACTAAAAAAAAATAGTAAGTGCACAGTAATCAAGTATCTTATATTAGGACCACATACAGGACAACTAATGAAATCATACAGGAAGAGAGATAGGCATTACTCTTCTGGCTTTCATCACACAGACCTAAAATCACCGTTTTCCCCCTCCTTCCCCAAACACACACAAAGATTCCATGTATCACTGCTCAGCACTGAGTCAGAACATGAACTATTAATAAGAAACAAGAGAAATCACGGTCCTACAAAAACCAGACACACAGAAAGCTACTTCATAGGCTTTCATGTTTATTGTGTAGTTACAAATCCTTCTTAAACTACAGGAGTAGACTTCTCTAACACAAGAAGCTCAGTGTGGCCTGGCAACATGTCCTCGCAGCCCAGCAAGCCAACCGAGCCCCGGGCTGCACCAAGAGCAGCGTGGCCAGCAGGGCCAGGGAGGGGATTCTGCCCCTCTGCTCCGCTCTGGTGAGACCCCCCTGCAGCGCTGCCTCTGCTCTGGGGTCCTCAGCACAAGGAGGGCACGGGCCTGTTGGAGCGAGTCCAGAGGAGCCCACGGAGATGATCGGGGGCTGGAGCACCTCTGCTAGGAAGCCGGGCTGAGGGAGTTGGGGCTGTTCAACCTGGAAAAGAGAAGGCTCCAGGGAGACCTTAGAGCACCTGCCAGTACCTAAAGGGATCTACAGGAAACCTGGAAAGGGACTTTTTGCAAGGGCCTGTAGCAATAGGACAAGGAGGAATGGTTTTAAGCTGGAAGAGGGCAGAATTAGAGTATATAATAGAAAGAAATTCTTTACCATGAGGTGGTGAGGCACTGGCACAGGCTGCCCAGAGCAGCTGTGGCTGCCCCATCCCTGGCAGTGCTCAAGGCAGGTTGGACAGGGCTTGGTGTAACCTGATGTAGTGGAAGGTGTCCCTGGTGGTCATTAAAGTTCTTTCCGACCCAAACTATTCCATGATTCTGGCCCCAAAAGTTTACCCTGCCATAAGAATAAATTCTGCTTTTTGTGCAGCACTGCAGTGATAGCAGGAGAGAATCAAGACTCACCACAGGATTCCCACACCTTCCAATCAAGTCCTTAGTTGGATCTGTGCAAATGCAAAACAGCTAAAACAGGAAAACTCTGGTTCAGTGAGGGGATCATTTAATTTTAGTATGAATGATAGAGAAATATCACCTAGCTGGTGTCAGATCCTCAGGTGACGTTAACAGAAAAAAAAATACCTTCTGCATATTTGTTGAGCACGTTTGAATTAGAAGCAACTGCAACAACAAACAAAATGCCACAATGGCATTTTTAGAGCCACCTTTATCATTGGACCTTAAAGCTCAAGCTCCTGCAGACACTTTGCAGGGCCAAGTTCACAGATCTCCGTATGTTCTCACCCACACAGAAGTACTTGCATTCTTCAAGAAACAGAGCCAGGAGCAGTAACTAGTCTTGACCTCTAGAAGCCACCATACAGTTTGGATCTAGAAGCTACATTTTTTCCCCTTAGAGCTGAGAAGTATGGGTCACTGAAATATATTATCCATGCAGAATAAAATTTATATATACCATCAATAACAACATTAACTGTCACCACCTCAGCTCATCTTCTGCCTGATTTCTAAGAAGCATTCTCTGAAATTTTTCAGGAAAGGGCACTCTCTTGGGTTTGCTGTGTACTGGGTGAGCATGTGTTTTATAGTCCGAGGAAGAACCTGGCAATGCAGGAACCTTCATAAATACTCTTCAGAGTACAGAAGGTTCAAGCAGAGAAATATCATTTACAAGTGAGTTTATTTCTCTGAACTGGCATGAAAGGAAAATGTTACTGGTGAACTGCCATATCTACAATCCTCAGGTGAACATTACTGAAGGTTTTGTTTATTTTAAGTGCAGCAGGAACAGCTTTAATTTCCTTATAAAGATTCTACAACACAAGCTAACATCTCCTTTGGGAAGTGAATACAGAAAGGACTCAAAATTTTGGCATCTTTGCTGAGATGGGTTGAATGAGTCAGTACTTTATAATGACATGCATTAATATGCACAGTCAATTTGTTACATCAATAAAAAGCCAAAAAACTTAATGACTAAAGACAGAAACAGCTTTTGCTATGCATACACATAAGTTTTAAATTCTCTGGTAGTTCCACAGTCCTGGAAAAGGCTACTTTTAAATAAAATTATGAGGAAAAAATATACATAAGTACATTGTGCACTTGTAACCATATGCCTACTTTATGCTGATCAAATATTTTCTATTATCATCTACAAGTTCCCCAGTCTGAGGGACACTTGCCCAGCATGTCACTGAGCGATACAGAATGTAACAAGGAGCCAGGGAAGATATTTTTCTGGTGCACTGGGCACAAAGAGCAACAACAGATGTGCAGAAATAAGAATTTTTAAAGCAGATTCTCAACTGTCCTATACCGATTTACGAGCTGAGGATGAAGCCATCAGAGTCTTTCTTTTTAGGCATTTGGAGTGAAAACAGTGACACCGGTTTATGTTCACAAATAGCCTAGTTCTTAGAAGCCACTGCTGTGGTTCTTACCTGTTGCTTGTACCCTAAAACCTTCATTTAAATACATCCTGAAATAACTTCTTATTGAGGGCATGTTAGGACAAGTAATTTTAAACACCATCATTAGAAGATTTTCAGAACTCTCAAATGAGCTCAGAAAACACTTATTTCTCAACGCTTTAGGAATGTTAGTACCCCAACTTGTTCTGCTATCACAAGTGATTAATAACACACCTTTTTCCTATTCTTACACACGTAAAGATTGCCTGGTATACTGTGGGGGGAACCACTATAAAGAAAAAGGAATAACCTAATAAACTTTCTTATTTGAAAGCACAACCTCACTACTTCTATAAAAAAAATGTCTAAATGGCTCAGGTAAACAAATCCCAAGCCTGCTATTCTAACTGGAGCTAATAACAAAACAGGGGTCCCATGTCCTATTCCAAGTAAAAGATGGTGGCAAAGAGTCTTGGCCTAATCTCTGCCAAAAAATGGCATGAGATTAAGTATGATACACTTCACTCCTTCCTTACAGAAGGAACATCCCTCACATATTGGTTTAAATTTCTATATTAACGCACATCTGTCATGGTTTAACCCCAGCCACCAATTAAGTATCACACAGCCACTCCCTCTCTCCCCAACCCCCCGTGGGATGGGAAGGAGAGTCAGAAAAAGGTAAAACCTGTGGGTTGAGATTGGAACAGTTTAATAATTGAAATAAAATATAATACTAACAATAATACTAGTAACAAAAAGGGAGATAAAAAGAGAATGGCAAATCAATCAAGAAAAAAACCAAAAACCAAGTGATGCACAATACAATTGCTCACCACCCACTGCCTGATGCCCAGCATCTGCACCCCTGAGCAGCAATTAGCCCCCACTGGCCAACTGTCCACCAGTTTATATACTGAGCATGACACCCCACGGTACGGGATATCCCTTTGGTTAGTTTGGGTCAGCTGTCCCGGCTGTGTCCCCTCCCAGTTTCTTGTGCCCCTCCAGCCTTCTCATTGGCAGGGCCTGAGAAGCTGAAAAGTCCTTGACTTAGTGTAAGCACTACTTTGTAATATCTAAGAACATGAGTGTATCATTGTCATTATTCTCACACTGAATCCAGAATGCAACACTGCACCAGCTACTAGGAGGAAAATTAAATCTATCCCAGTTGAAACCAGGACAGTATCATTCCTGCTTTGTAGAAGGTATCTTGGGAAAGTTTACAAACAGCCCTGTCAGATGGATAACCCAGGCTTACTTTCAATTCATTCTGGAGAAGTTTTATCACAATTTTAAATTTAGATTTGGTTCCAACTGCAGCAAGATAAGGTTATTTTTGGTTCTGCTCTTCAGAAGACTTCTGTAACCAATAACTATCAGTCAATGTACAGGATGACACTGTTTATTCTTATATAACCTTGTTATCAGACAAAGCCAAAATCACAATGGGCAAAGACCATCACGGACAATCACAGTCAGTGTAGTGCAAGAACTACACAGTGATAATCAATACACAGGTATCGATATTGGGCCCAATGCTCTTTAGTATCTTCATAAGTGATATGGATGATGGGATCTGGAGTACCTTCATGAAGTTTGCTGATGATACCAAACTGAGTGGGGAAGTGGACACTCTGGAAGGAAGAGCCACCCTGCAGGAAGCCCTGGATAGGCTGGAAGAGTGGCCTTAACAAGAACCTTATCGAGTTCAACAGGAAAGGACGTGACGTCTTGCAACTGGGAGAACATAATCCAGGAGTGCAGGACAGGCTGGGATCTACCCAGCTGGGGAGCAGCCCTGTGGGGAGGGACCTGGGGGTGCTCTGGACAACGAGCTCAGTACGAGCGAACAGTGTGCTGCTGCGGCAAAGCAAGCCAACAGGAGGCTGGGTTGCATCAGCAACAAGGGCATCACCACCAGAGGTGAAGAAGTCGTTATCCCACTCTACTCAGCGCTGGTCATGCCAAACCTGGAATACTGGTTTTGGGCCCCGCTATACAAAAAGGATGGGGACAGGCTGGAGAGGGTCCACACGACGGCCACAAAGACGAGCAAAGGCTGAGAGAACTGGGCTCGTTCAGCCTTGAGAAAAGGCGGCTTAGGGGAGACCTTATCACCGTGTGCCAGTATTTAAGGGGTGGCTGCCAAGAAGATGGAGACGCTCTTTTTACAAGGAGTCACGTGGAAAAGACAAGGGGTAACGGGTACAAGTTACTGCTGGGGAGATTCCGATGGGACACAGAGGAAAATTTTTCACAAGAGAACAATCAGCCACTGGAATAATCTCCCCAGGGAAGTGGCGGATTCCCCAATATTGGACACATCTAAGATATGGCTGGACAGGGTGCTGGGCCATCTTGTCTAGACTGCACTTCTCCCAAGAAAGGTTCGACCAGATGATCCTTGAGGTCCCTTCCAGCCTGGTCTTCTAGGATTCTATGCAAATCAGTGCATAAACTTGGAACTGGACTCTGCTGAAGAAGGGCAGTACATAAATGGGAACACTAGGGTCAGTGCACATGAACTGACTCTGAACCCTGGAATCTGAAAAAGCAGTACCCTTGGGACTTTCCTTTAGAGATAGAGTTGCAGGAGTGCAGCATTAACACTAAAAATGTATTCATCTTTACAAAGATCAGGTTTACACTGGCTACAGCTAGGAAAAAAACTTCTTGTCCAGCTTTGGATAGTAACAAACCTCTTGCCAAACTCAGCAGATGTGACAATGATTGGCTAGGATCTGTAAGCCTTTAAAGGTGACAAGTATCAACAAAATGCTTTTCAGAGCATATTTAAGGTTCATATTACACTAGCAATAAAACAAAGCAATAAAGACATTAAAAGGTACTGAAAGAAGGATAGGATTTCCATTCTTCAACAGGTGCATCTCCTGCCGTCTATTCCCCATCATAAGGGGTGACAAGAGATCCCTAACAGCTCCATGAATAGACTTTTTCTTACTATATAGAGGACTAATGCTCTAGGTGGAAAATAATGGCAGATACTATACAACTCACTCACTGAAAAGGAAGTAGGTTAACATTTACAGTGTAGAGACCGGGATTCAGTTTTTTGTCCTTTATTCCCTCAGCTCCCCAAAACCCTGTGACCTTTAGCAAAAAACAAAACTTAACTTCACACTGATCATAGTGACAGAACAGGAATTCTTAAGTTTTTTTCACCATAATTCTCACACAGTTCTTCTCTTCTAGGTTTCCATGACCAAGCTGCAGTTTCCAGCTCTGAAAGTTTACATTGGCATATCACAGGGGACTCCTCACAAACCTCCACTACACAGAAATACACTCTCAGACTCCGAGAGACAAACTAACCCTGCAGGAGCAGAGCTAAACAACAAAAATCACAACAAGAGCACAAGATAAGAATAATCAAACTAATGAGTCTAGGAGACAAGCATGACAAGAAAACACAGAAACAAGCAGACAAAAAAAGGAGAAAAGAATTGATAAAGATGAGAAGGAAAGAGTCTCAGTCAGTTTTTAAAGGAGGGAGAAGGGAAGAGATGTAGGTCATTTCTGTATTATTTTATTCATTTGTTAAACAAGGACAACCCCGTTTATTAATTTACTGAAACAATACAAGGATTAACTCCCCATCTGTGCAGCACTTTCAAAGCCTCATACAAAAGCACCAATGAAACTGAGTGTTTTACTCAGGGTTTTTCATAGTAACAGCTACACAAAGTTCACCTCCAGATTATTCCTGTGTATAGACATACCTTTAGTTGAACTTACAAAATGCCCACAAGGAAAAGTTTTGGCCTTTGGGCTCCAACACAGAAAAAAACCCCAAACTTCTGCAATATCTACACATACCTACCTGCCTGCCTACATTAAATAATGTAGATGACAACTCTGCACAAATTGAACTCCCTACAAATCTCCTCAGAATATCAACAACACTATCAAGATCTGAACAGCACAGAAAACCAAGTGTATTTAATTGAAACTGATAGGGTAGGGGAATAGAGGGGAAGGATGATTAGCCAAAACAAAAATGCAGATTTGGTCAAGTTCTGCCCCTGGACATACCACCCACTCAGTTCATGACACTCCATTTCCTAACTTTTTGTCTCGGGACCTCCCATCAGCAGCCAACCACAAAGAGGGGATGATAAGTTTACTGCCACTCCTGTAAAATCAGCGGAAGATCTACAAATTAATTCTGTGAGGAATGCATGTGACAAATACTCACTGCTGGAGCTTCCAGGAGTACTGAACTGGGAAGTTTCAAGAAACTTTCGAGGTGTAGATAGGTTAGTAACATCCATAAGAGGTACAGGAGAGGCATCTTTCACAAGTGAACTATGTGAGGGGAAATAAAGCAAACAGTTTATTATTTACATTCTTAGTTCACAACAAATAATCCATTTATTTCTTAAATCCATAAGCCTAAGTAATAGATATATCAGAACTGTGTGTTATGTGTAAGAGGTTTAAAAAACCTAACTTAAGGCACAAGTCCACAGATGAATATGACTGGGTGTCTATGTATACACATTTGAGCAAAAATAGGAAAAAGCCAATGATGAGAGAACAGTGTCATATTAAAGACAATATCTGGTATCCCAAGGCCTCTCTGAATTTAATAGAATTCTAGACTTGTCTGATTGGCCACAGCAACATGATCAGGACACAGGCACATTGGAGCTTGCCATAGCCCATGATTATTTCCCAACAGACATGTTCACCTCCAGCACAATTAATTGCTGCTAGCATAATGATAAATTAAGATGGAATTGTTAAGATCTTCCTGGAAAATTATATATTGAGAAGAGATGCTCCCATTTCCATGGCTTCTGCCAGCTACTTAAACCTTCCAGCCTCTTCCCAATAGAAACCTCCACCCTTTTTCCTCCCCTTCAAATTTCTGTTCTGTGCACACCTAGGTGCATCACTCTCCAAATAAACTTTCTTATTCCAAAAGAAAAGACTTTCTACTTGGTCCTTTTTTGTAATAAATTCACATACTATTATTTGCCAAAAGTGCAGCAATGCCACCCCAGTTGCATAATGAAAGGCATGAAGCTGGATGTGGCAGGGGAACTCAAGCAAGAAATCATTTTTAAGCGAAAGAAGTGGAGAGGGGTTCTCTAATGGACTTCAGTATGTTGCCTTACAGGTCAAAATGCTTATAGAAACCTGCAAAGACAAGGGCTAAGCTCACTCTCCTGCATAAGAACTCCCTATATACTAACTATATATATACACACTTACAATACCATAATTACAGGGATTAGCTGTAAGCATTCTAGCTTGGTAATGTTACATAGAACACACTTAAAACCAATACAAGAAATAAACATTATTGCATCCTGGTCAACAGCCAGTCTAGGGCAGCACACTAAAACAAAGCAACAAGACTGTCCTTGATGCAAGAGTTCATGTTGTCAAATACCAATGATGTGTAATAGGCAATGTGAAAAAAAAAATTACAGAAAATAAGAAAAAGATAAGGGTCACTGGAGCAGCTGTACAAAACTGCAGTTAATTAGAAGTCGCATAGTCTAGGTACACCAGAGCTTTGTGTCTGTTTTTAATTAACAAGATGAGTAAGGAAGAGACCGATGACTTGCTAGCAACCCTTCTTCCTAGAAATTTCAATTTCAATCAATCCTTTATTTCAGAAATTAATTTAACATAACTTACTGTCTCTCCTTTATTTTTGGCAAGAATTTTTTATTCCTTAAAATGCTAATTTATCTTTTCTCTGCATCTTTATCTATCATACACTGGCTCCCCTTTTGCTCCCAGCCCCTGTTTGTTACCTCTCCTATTCTACAAAGCTATCCTCCAATACTGTGTGTCTCTCTTCAGCCACTATCTATCTTCTTTTCCTCCCAACAACCTCATTGCCCTCAAACTCTGAATTCACAAAATTAGAAAAAATAGCCAGGCACCTAATACTCAAGCTGAATTTCCACTGATCAGAGGTACCAACTAAATAAAAAGTTTCCACATCTTTAAAACACCTTGGAAACACAACACAGCCAAGACATTGCTCAGGCACTTCAATATTGCAGCCTCTGGCTGGTAACCTTATGGTTAGCTGGGAGTCTTTTAAACCTTGGATGTTTGCTAGAAAAGATAAGTGATTTTTCCCCTATGTTCTTCCCTCTGCCTGACCTAAGCCTCATAATCATGACATTTGTAGAAAAGCTATATGCATCAGAGAAGGAAAAGAATGCCAAAAGGATTTAACCTCATCATAATTCTGTGGGAAGCAGCAAAAAAACAACAGAATCACTAAGAACAACAACAGACTTGTTCATAGGCTTGAAGATGCATCAACATGTTTGGATTTGTCTACTCTCCACAGCCATTAAAAATTTGCTTGCCAAAAATGAAAGGTTGAGGTGTTAAGTCGATAGCATTCTACTTAAGTATCTACTTAGAAAGTTTCTACTTTCATATCCACTAGAAACATAAGTTTCTACTTACGAAAGGGAGAATGTTGTCCTCTTCCCCCCAAGACCTGCTGCCCCCAGTCAGCATCACACCAAACCCACCTTATTCTCCCTTTCTCCTTGTTGCGTTGTCCTACTCGATTAGTTGATTTGATGTAAAGATGACGGTGTAATTCATCTATCAGGACTAAGTGCATGTTCATCTTCTTACTGTGGAGCTCCAGTCTCAGATCACTCAATCCCTCTACCTGAAGAAGGGCACCCTCCAAGGAGTCCACTGCTGACACCTGGGAGAAGAACACATGACAACTTTAAAAGGTCAACTCATTAACCTCTCAGGACTTTTCTCTTGGATTAGGGGAGTGTCTGAATACCATGATGATTCTATCCATAAACATCTTTAAAGTAGAAAATGTTTAAGTAGGGGGGTTTTATTTCTATTCCTAGAAGAAAAATCAATATATAAAAAAGGTCCACTTTCCAAACAACTCAGATTTAATGAGCAGTCTTCAAATGTTTTGAGCGTATGTGTAAAACAAGCTGGTTAAAACACAGCTCATTAAATCAAATATATATTTTTATCACAGAATAAGAGGATTACCAAGTCGAACAGTGTTAGAAAAATATACTGACAGTGATGTTTGATTGTCTTTATTCTTCTCATTACAGAAACACTAATAAAACATTCTTCTCTGTAAACAGGGAGAAAATGGCTTAAGTTTTATTTCCCTAAAGAGATGTCATGACACAGCAGAAAAAGCTTAGGAGGTCTCATCTTCTAGCCTACATAGCTGCTATGTCACATAACTATACAATTTAAATAAACATAGCCATCAGATTCATGAAAGCTATTGCTAGTTCAAAGGTACTTTTGAAGTATAAATTGTGGGGGGGTTTTTAATGCCCAATTATTGAGACTGAAGGAAAATAATTTTATACAAGCAACAAGTAACAGACAGAGATCTAGACATGCAGTAACATAAACAGGCCCCAGGTAACATTTCTCTACAGATGCACTTCAATGGTGACCAGCTGACATCCAGTGGGCAGGGCTGCGGAATCTCATTTCCATTTACATCCTAAAAACAAGTGTGGTGTTGCAGTTTAACCCCAGCTGGCAACTCAGCCCCACACAGCCACTCACTCACTCACTCCCCCATGGTGGGACTGGGGAGATAATCAGAAAAGTGAGCAAACTCGTGGGCTGAGATAAAGACAACTTAACAGGTAAAGCGCAAGCCACACACACAAGCAAAGCAAAGAATTCACTCAGCACTTCCCATGGGCAGGTCGGTGTTCGGCCATCCCCAGGGAAGCCGGGCTCCATCACACATAACGGTTACTCGGGAAGACAAATGCCATCACTCCCAACATTCCCCCACCTTCCTTCTTCCCCCAGCTTTATATGCTGAGCATGAAGGCAACACAGTAGCGGATATCCCTTGGGTCAGTGTCAGCTGTCCTGGCTGTGTCCCCTCCAAACTTCTTGTGCTCCCGGCTGGCTGACGGGGTGGGGTGAGCAGCAGAAAAGGCCTTAACACTGTCAGCACTGCTCAGCAATAACAGAAACATCCTGTATTAACACCACTGTTTCCAGCACAAATGCAAAACACAGCCCCTTACCAGCTACCATGAAGAAAATTAACTCTACCTCAGTCAAAACCAGCACACCTGGACCAAAGCTATCAGCAATGACAAACTGGTGCATAAAAGGAACACTATCAAGTTGCATCTCTCCCACTTTACTTGTTTTATCTATTTAACAGAGCACTTCTACGGCTACTAAAAAAAAAAGCATCCCTCTGCAATTTTCGAAAATCTCAGTGCTGACGTTGTAAGAAACTAAATATAACATGTTTTGCATACAGAGATGTAAAATTTTAAAAATAATTCCCTGATAACCAGAGATACTATTAGTGAAATAAGACATTTGCCTGCACTTCAAGTTTATAGCATACCTGTCAGCTAAACATTAAAAATTAAAAGTGAGGAGATACAGTAAGCAGCTAGCCAACCTAAGGTCTGGTCCCTTATTGCCAGTAAATATTAACTATACTGAAACAACATCTATCAACAATGTATTACTTTGCTGGCCTCCAAGTCAAGAATGACCCTGAAAATAGCTTTGGGGCAGTCAGGCTTTTTAAATCAAGAGTTGTTTCTAAGAGGAAGCTGCACTTTTTTCCTTCCTCCTGAAAGATTTTGCCAGGAAGTCCCCAACTACGAAATTCTCTTCTCTGCATGGGCGATGAGAGCACGCACTTGCTGACAGTCTTTAGGATAGAACTTGGTCTTGAGAAAGAATTTGTGTCACAGTATTAATCAGAAGACCGAACAGGGTCCTCCCTATGCCCACCAATGTTGCAATCTCAACCGCATTTATGGGGTTCCAATCACTTAACACAAAGCACTATCGATCCTCTTTCTTCCCCTTATCTACTTGTGAACAGTTACGGAAGTTTAGCCATAACACATGACACACCCACACCACAGATGAAGAAAAAACCCGAATTTTCTTCTCCCCAAAAAAGCTGACAAAGTTCACACAAATAGAGAAGGCTCAGCAGGCACGCAGACACAGCTTGGAAACCTTTGGCAGAAGCGTAGAGTGCTAATTTTTATCTTCTTCCTTCGGCAGGCAGAGAGGTATCCCCAATTTCCTAACTCCAAAGGTGCTTTAAACCATCCCCCAAACACTTCAGGGGAGTTGCAGGTGTTCATCACTGCCCTGAAAGTTCAGCAAGTTCACCAAAGCAAGAACAAAATCAAGAACAACATCTGTCAAACTGAGAAACTGATGAAAACAGCAATGGAAGAACTGAAAGTAAGCAGTAAAATGACATTAAAAAGGATCCAAGATGTCCATGAGAAGTATTACCTAAACCACAATCAACAAAAATTTAAAGCTTTCCACTCAGATCATTCAGCTCTATTTTTAACTTCCCAGTTCCTAAACAGTTATTCTCAAAAGTAATCATGAAGACCAACACACAGCTTTGAAGCACATCTTTTAAGAAACAAATCTAACAGTGAAAACACTTACTGTACTTCAAAAAAAACCCCAAACAACAAACTGCAACACCACCAAAAAACCCCCACTGTTATGCACCGAACTTCCTTCCTATAGAAAAAACTGCTGGTTGATTTGAAGGGGTTTTTTTGTGGGGTTTCTCAAGTATGTTTTGGGGGGTTTTTTTATGGCCTTCCTGACACTTCACATTTGCAGTCTGCCAAGCTGGAAGATACGTCCTTGACAAATGCCACTTTCCCAGTGACTGAACTCCACAGGTAAACAACACAGTCAAAGCTTCAATGTTACACACACTCAGAGCCTTTTAACTTAAGGCAGCCCTACTCCAGTAAAGCCTCACGTAACCACTGTTTTCCAATATTTCATTTCCCATTACCACCAATCATTAAGACAAAGTGCCAGAGAAAAGCTGTAATGTTCAGAACACTTTGGGTCTGGTACCTAGAGGCTCAGCACAAATTCACAGAAGTCAAGGTAAGCTCTCCAATTGATTTAGGTGGCAATAATGATTAACATTATGTTAAAAGAAACCAACCATTTTTCCCTTTTTGTGGTTTTACTTACAGAAGGATGATTTAAGTCCTGGCAACAATCAAGCTATAAAGCAGCACTCCAGATTATATTTCAGAATACAAAATATGAGATTAAAACATCTGTCTAATTTGTGTGCTGGATAGGCTACCACAGAACAGTAGTATAAACAACTAAAACTAAGCAAAGGTGTCTACAAGAACACACAAAATTAAAACCACACCACAGATAGATCCAACAGCATTGTTATGAAAAAAACCTTGACAACTTTGTGTTTCACCCTTATGTCCTGGGGAAAAACAGTTCTTAAAACTCACTTTCAGCAAATAACCACACTGTCATCACAAAGGCTTTGTTCTTCACAAGCAGGGAGATCAAGTGTTACAGAGATGGAAGGAAAAGAAAGGGAAGTAGAAAGTGAACAGGAAGAGCAGTAATAACGACAACTGCTCTGCTGACTACCGGGAAACAAAAGCAGAAGTAGTTTAAATTGGCTTTAAAGTCCAAATAACCATATGGGCCATGTTAACAACACGGTCACCTATCCTGAAAAACAGTAAGGTTAGAAAGGGACTTGGAAAATCACCGTGGTGGGTCAGCTGAGGGAACAGCCAATGCCATGCACAGTCAAGAAAAACAAGGTGAGCACTGACAGCAAGACTAGAAAGAAGTAATCCTTTTTAAATTCATAACAGGGACTACGTCTATCATTGGCAAAGTTGAAATCAAGACCACAATTTTGCGCCCGCATTCAGCTAGCAACACACTATCACTTGCATTATGCAAGAGACCCAAACATATGATAAAAATATTTTCAATTTGAAAGATCACAAAGACTTATTTACTGTTGTGTCATCAACTCATCACTCAACTTGGGTATACCATTTCAACTAGTTGTTCTTAACCTTTACTCATTTCAAACCCTGATATGCAAGAGGAGGTAGATGAGTGGGAGACAGGCTGCACAAAGTGGTAACAGATCAGAGTACAACACAAACACTGCTCTGCAGAGAAGTCTTGCTGTTCTTCAGGTTAGTAGTGATCCCCTCCAGATAAAGAACCTTTATTTAGGAGAAAACACCTTATTTTCTGATTTCTATTTTTTGTTGTGGATGCTGCTCTTCTGCTGACAGTATAAAGAACAAATCAAGAAAAAGGTGCGTTCTAGAAAGAAACCCAAGTGTTGGGGGCTGAACATTTCATACTATTAGTACCATTCCTGAACATAAAAAGCTTTACACATTTTAAGAGGCAACTGTCCCCTTCCCTCTTGAATATTAAACTTAAAAAAATAGGTAATTTGTATTTAAATTTTACCTATTTTTTTTTTCCACTAATTTACTACAAAGTTATCTGGAATCCTCGGAGCGCCAGAAACCCTTTACTTCTGATTACTTACATCACTTATTAGGATTTTATTACTTTGAACAATTACGAACAGAAAAAAATTAAAAGCTACATCTCCACGCCAGTTCTACTATTTTGAGTACATTATAGAAAGGTTTAGATTTTTCTCAGCTTACCAGTGTTTTGAACACTCACTTCAAAAGAAGCAGTGCTGGGAAATTAAGCAACTCTGCATTTAGAATGATATAAACCCTCCTTGTTGCTTGCTGTCACATTCATCTCTGCTTTACAGAGCTTGTTGTTCATTACAATTAAAAGGCATTTGAGCCATCTTATATGGCACCTGCCATTAAGGATAGGAGTGAGACTAAAGGTTATCTACACCTACAAGACTGATCTCAAATGCACAGTTGCATAATCCCTGTACACTAGGATGCAAAGTAACTGTAGTAGCTCAGAAGCATGCTGTGGTCACTGAGTAAACACTCACATGTAATGGCAGCAAGCACAGACCAACGGTCAGGAGTCAGCTTGCATAGCATTGCTAGAATACCATACTGATCCAGCTTGGAAGGGACCTCTGAAGGTTTCCAATCCAACTCCCTGCTCAAAGCAGAGCTAATTTTAACATTAGATCAGGCTGCTCAGCACCTCCAGTGAAGGTTTGGAAATCCGCAAATGTAGAGATTTACAGTCTCTCAGGTCTCTTGCTCCTCGTGTTTAACTCCTCTCACAGAGAAGAATTTTCTCCCTATGTCCAGCCAGTTTCTCCTACATTGTGAGATGGTTCTCTCAAACCAGTGATAGTTACCTCTCATTTGTGCACTTCTGAGAGGATCCTGGCACCATTTTGCCCTCTAACTCTTTTAGATTGTTACAGACAGCAAAAAAAAACCGCCATTCTTTTCTACAGGCTGAACCAAACCCAGTTACTGCAGTATCTTCTTAGATGCTGTGGGCCTTGAACTCCCGGCCACCCCAGGGGCTCTCCACTGGGCTTGCTCCTGTGTGTGTTTCCCTTCCCACACAAGAAAATCATAGAATCACAGAATGGTTTGGGTTGGAAGATAAGCTAGTTCCAACCTCCCTGTCACGGGCAGGGACACCTTCCACTAGACCAGGCTGCTCCAAGCCCTGTCCAACCTGGCCTGGAACACTTCCAGGGATGGGGCATCTACAACTTCTCTGAGCAGCCTATGCCAGTGCCTCACCACCCTCACAATAAAGAATTTCTTCCTTAGATCTAATCTAACTCTGCCCTCTTTCAGGTTAAAACCATTCCCCCTTGTCCTATTGCTATAGGCCCTACTAATGTCTGTCCCCATCTTTCTTATGTATATACCTTTCTTGTAGAAGAAAGGGCCCCCAAAACTGGACATGGTACTACAGATGCAGTCTCACAAGTGCATAGTCACTTAGCTTGATCTGCTATGATCCTGCAAATACAGGAGTGGGACATCCAAATAATGGGACACACAGTGATTCAGCACAATGCTGAGTTACTCAAAAAGTTAGCAAAGGAACCAAACCTTGTTTTCCCTGTCATTGCCACCCTGCACATAATTGCAGCCTCAAGTTCTGTGTAATATACTGCTCCTGCTTTTTGCTCTTTATCCTCACTGTGGTAAGCATGTTGGATGATGAAGATTAAAGATGCTATAAAACATGCAATGGTATCACATTTAATTAGATTTTTCTCCCCTTTCTCTTCTCTCCTCAGCTTAGACTAGATTTCCCAAGTAGTTACCTGTTTTTTAATACTCCTATTATACCTACTGTGTGCTATTCATACTAACAAAAAGACTAACAGATACAGAATTGTATTTAGAGGGGACGAGTTATCACTATGAGACTCCGGTTAAGACTGATAATGGAATAGCAGCCTTTTTCAGAGAACCTGAAAATTAGATGTACAGAAGAAAACTATGAGTGGTTCAAGGGTCCAGAAAAAGCACCTGAGGGTCCTTCAAGCCTGTTTCTTACACCCACCTGGCTTAGTTAAATGGAAATTAACAACTGGTGGGGTTTTTTTCCCCCCCTGAAGATGAGAGGTTGGGGGTAGATAATGGCATTGTGTTTGAGTACCTGGGCACAAAGATAATTATAGGTAAGAGAGCTCCCCAACTTTTTTCTTCTGGCAGGGGTTGGGGTCCAGAGACGAGCTACAGCAAAAGAAAAGAGCTGGAAGGTAAATCAACAGACAAACATCTTGTTATTCTTTAAAAAGCTGATTTACCATGAGCAAATAGTACCAAAATAAATGGCAGGTAATCCCCACCACCACCTTTTATTTTTTTTTTTTAACTCTGAAAATCTGTTTCTCCCATTGAAAGCCACACTTAAATAAATACAAAATAACTGGGGTTAGTCAAGTAATTAAAATATTGTCCTGGGTTACAACAGAACTTGGCTTCGATAATCTGTTAGTTATTTCTGATGTTAAAATCTACTTATCTATATCTAATTTACTGTTGTACTTATTATTACCTACAATAATAATAGTAACCCTTCAGAAAATAAGGATCAATGAAATAAGCCTGAAAAAAGAGCTCTGCTTTGTGTGGGCTAGAAATTGCAAGTTTATAGAAAGTAACTGTGGCACCAGAACCATTATGCAGATTGTTTAATGGTCACAGTCAGTTTATAGTAGAGCTTAATTGCCTTAAAAATAAAATGTAGCTAAATATTTGCCTATTGTAAC
The DNA here is from genome assembly GCF_023638135.1 of Falco biarmicus. Classification (NCBI taxonomy): domain Eukaryota; kingdom Metazoa; phylum Chordata; class Aves; order Falconiformes; family Falconidae; genus Falco; species Falco biarmicus. The sequence continues at coordinate 30,488,068 of NC_079292.1, read as the reverse complement.
ATCCGTTTTAGAAGGTTTTAATGTTGTGGTTTATAACAAACTAGAACCTACATGCTAGTAAGATTTGTTAAAATTCTTTTTTCTTTCCTGACTTTAGCCAAAGTTTTCCAATCTGCTTTCAGTTAAATCTACATACTCCCTTAAAAGGTTTTTCAACAGCATTTTAATTTTCCAGAAAGCATTGTAAGATAGATGTGAAAAGAGAGGGAAGTATTTTACTTATTTTTAGTTCTAGACCTTCACAGTCCTGGAAGTCTACGAGCAGAGATAAAATGAAAACCCTCAACTAGGTGCTTCTTCAGGGTATAAAACAGAATAATGTTTGTTCAAGCTAGAACACCAAATGCTTTCCGGCTGAGATACCAGCCTATTCTGAGTTCAGACAACAGATATGAAAACACGAACAAACAACTGTGAAAGGTTAAAAGAAAACAATGTGGTAGGTCACAATTTGAAGGAAAAAAAAAGTCAAGCCATACACAAACACAGTATGACAAAAGGGGAAAAGCTGAACCTTCTGAATAAAACAGCAAATAGATAGCAGCAACCTAGGAGGTTTCAGCTGCCTTGCTAGATGAATAAGACAATGCTGACATTTAAAAGGAGGAGAATTGATCTACTGCTTTTACGAGGAACTTGCTTTCAAAAGGTACAGGAAAGAAAGTTTATTTAAAAATGGCTTAAATGTGTGTAGCCAGGTCTAAACAAGGCCATCACTTATTCGATTTGCACCTGACTTCCCTGAGAAAAAGATCTAATCCAAAGTTTTTTTATGAAACTGGAGGGTACTCACACTCCAGTAGTTCAGACTTCACATTGGGTAAAAAGGTAGAACACCCTCAAATGATGGTTTCTATTCAAAGAATTGAACATGTGATAAATTTAAGAGCAGATGATGCATTAGAGAACTGACCCTCCAACCTCCTAACTCCACAAATCTACCTCAGGGATGTCAACTTACACTTGACAAGAAATTCACCAGTGGGTTCTTTTGGTTTGGGGTGGCATGTGGCACCCCTGTTCCAACATATTTATAGAGACCAGCAACTGCAAGCAGCCGGAGACAGTCTTGTAGACAGGCTGCTATGACTAATGTGGCATAGGGATGATCCACGCTGGAACAGCAACACTCTCTCAAAGGGACTGCAGTTTGTGGGTGACCCATGTCAGAGCAGGCACTCTAAGGAAAAGCGTAGCAGAGAAAAAACTGAAGAACCAAAGTGCTCCACAGGAAACCAATGAAAAGCAAAAGTAGCAGAAAGAAACCTTACAGGTGACACCAGTTTCTGTGCCACCCATTGTCACATCAGAGGAACTGTAACAGATTGTGCATAAGCCATTGAAAAAATAACTTGAGAAAAGAGAAGGCAGTAAAGGTGCTGGACTGAAATTGTACCTTGAAAAAGAATAAGAAAACATGTTTCCTTAAGTGTTTTTTGATTATGTTTTCTTGTCTTCCCACCTCAAAACCCAAATCACTGATCAGAAGTTTGTTAACCAACAATAAATTCAGCAAGAGCTCCAGAAGTCAAGGCTGTTTTGCCTGCAAAATTCCCACATTTTCCATGTACGATGGAGAGAATCACGGATTCACAGAATGGTTGAGGTTGGAAGGGAGCTCCGGAGATCATCAGGTCCAACACCCCTGGCCAAGCATGGCCACTGAGTGAGTGGCCCAGGACCACGTCGAGACGGCTTCTGAATATCTCCAAGGATGGAGATGCCACAGCCTCCCTGGGCAACCTGTGCCAGCACTCTGTCACCCTCATAGTAAAAAAAATACAACAAATGTTTCCTGATGTTCAGAGGGAACCTCTGTTTCCCTTTCTCTCATTGCTTTTGGCCCCAGCACTGGGCACCACTGAACAGAGCCTGGCTCAGTCCTCTGCACCCTCCCTTCAGGTATTTATACATTGTTATGATCCACCTTGAACCTTCTCTTCCCTAGACCAAGCAGTCCCAGCTCTCAGCATTTCCTCCTAGGACAGATGCTCCACACCCTTAATCATCTTCATGGAAGGGGATAGCATCCAGAAAGCAGAAGAACACTGAGTACTTTGAACCACCATTACTGGAAATACGTAATGAGCAACTGAATAAGCCTGATTTTAAACTGCATTTATATTTTTTAATTAGAATCCTAAGTCTTACGAAGTAAGCCTGTATCTCCTCTGTAAATTTTTTCAATATTTTGTTTGCAAGGAGAATCAAGATGAAACCTTTGAGGGTGGGACATCCAAATAATGGGACACGTGGAAAACTTGCATCCAAGCTGCACTTAAGAAATCCAACAACTGGGAACTGTCTGCTACCAAACCACCACAGGGCAGTGTACAGCACAGTGTGAACTGGTGTCAAGACAAACCAGTGAATATGAGCTAGCTACGATGACCCTGAACTTAAAGAACACCCAGACGGTCCTGAAGGAGGGAGTCTTTAGCTAAAAAGCACAGAAAAATGTGAAAAGCACACAGATCAACGACAGCTATTCCCAACTGTCACTGCCTCCTTCCCCTTAAAAAAAAGGAAAAGGAGAAAAGGTACACAGGATGTGAGAATTAATTAGTAGCTGTAAAACACTGATTATGAACAGTACCAAATGCTGATTAATGATATGGATATTAAGATGATGGAAGAAATTGCTACCGATTTTGTTCGCCTTTGAACAGTCTTGTAAGAATGAACAAGCTTAAAGCAAACAAAGAGCTATAGAAGACTGAGAACTAAAGAAGATGATTCCTTTGCAATGTTTTGGAAATAGCTGAGGTCACTCCCCTTGTTGAGATAAAAGGATTTGCTGACCAAATGATGCAGAAAGGGGGAGAAGTTTGAAAGATTACTTTGAAAGATTCTAAGCTACACACACAAATAAAGTTATCAGGTTGCAAGGAAACAGCTCATCCTAAGATAAATAGTGTAAACTCATTTGATGGGGGAAGGACAGGGAAAATATACATATAGGAGCAGGGTAAAAGGGTTACTTTTTGTTTGTGGGGTTTGTTTTCTCTTAAACATAGCACTTTATATTAAGATCCCCACCAGCACAGTCATCAACATTACTGAAATGCAACCACTTCTACAAAAGGAAAAACAAGCAGCCGGCATATGGCACAGTGCCCAAGAGTAAGAAAGTACATATGAAAGCTAAGGAGTAACACAATTCTTTTTTTAATGCACTAGAGCAGAAAAGTATTTTCCAGAGACTAAAATTCCAGCAAACCAAACTCCAGAATCTTGCTTTCTAAAATCAATCATCCCATCTAATCTTACCTTTTTTTTTCCCCCCTAAAAAGAAATTTATATTATCAGACACAAGTACATAGGAGGTCTACTAGACAAAACAGCCATTTCCCTACCACTATAGTCCTGCCTTAATTATTAATTGTTTTACAGAAGTAGCTTTTATATCTTTTGCTGATAAAACTATTGTTCTACTTCATGAAAACATGGAAACAAACCCATTATAAGCACATTACTGCAAAGAAAAATAAACAACATTTAAGTGTTTAAATGGCAATGACCCAACCTAACTTGCTATTTTCCTCTATAAAATTTCAAATATGTATAAAATTATGCTACTTACTTGCTGTCCTTTACTTCAGCTACATAAATGTAATTCTTTCGACTTTGCCTTAGCCCTGACACCCATCAATCATTCTACTTCCTCCTCCACTAACTGTAATTCATCAATGTCTTTCTAGTAATGAAGTGTTAAAACTGAAAGCAGTGCTCACGGAACAAGAGTGGCTAAACACAACAAGAGGATTATCCAACTGCTCACAGTTTCAACAGTATGGTCAAATGAATTCACTGAAACCGGAAAGTCAAGAGTACCTACTGGCATCACAGAATTATCCGAGACTTTTGCCATTAGAGTGACAACTTGATAGAAATGAAACATGTGCTGCCCCAGTACCTGTAATAGCTCCATGCCCCGAATCCTTAGTAGCACCTGGGCAATAAGACGAAATTAGCAAATCAAGAATTCAGTATCATCTACAAGAAGCATATCAGACAGGTCAGCTACACAACTCATTGCCAAAGAGGAGCATTGAAGCCAAAAGTTTAAAGTGAAGCAAAAAGCGACAGGGACAAATTCAAAGAAGAAACATCTATCGAGTGCTATTTGACACAGAAGACATGAGCTTTTCTGTCAAAAGCTGCATATTTCCAACTGCTGGAAGCTCAGAGTGTTTTGGGAAAGGATTGCTATTGCTTGCTCTGTCCTCACTCTCCTAGCTAAGCATCCTCTGCATCAGACACAGTGTTGGCCTAAGAGTACCTCTGGTCTGCCCTCAGACATCTTTATTAAATCTCACTGTAGCACTTTCATGGACTAGCAATCCAGTTGTAGGTATTGTGAAGGCAGCAAAAATAATAAAAAAGGCTCTTCCTTTCACTTGTAATTTCCATACTTTTTTGTCTCTTGATTTAATGTGTTTTTTCAGGACCACCTCTGTCCCAGAAGTCCTCTCCCTATATGAATGATATCTAAAACAATAGGGACCTAATGCATTAAACTAAAACATCAAGATTTTCCTTTTAATGCAAACTTGCAGTTTCCCCAAATCTATTCTCTTGCTGCCTTTGAAATAGTATTTATTATCTTTTACACTCCCTATGCTCTATCCCCCTGTTGTTAAAGGAATCTAACTCCTTTTTATTGGCTCTTCACCTATTAATTTACTAACTTACTTTTATTACAGCATTCATAAATTCACAAAAGGTAGTATTAAACTGTAGTGTAAGACAACCATTGCCTCCTTCTCAAACAGGCACACTGTCCATACATTTTCCTTTATGAGCTGTTCAGCACAAGTCTTCCTCTTGGTCTATATAGCAATGTTTCTTCTATCAAACCATTTTGAAAGTTACTGGTAGTGTTACACCAGCTTTACTACACACAAATCTATTTACTTCAGTGGAAAACTCCTGTGTTAAAGCATTTGAAACATTTGGGGTGAGTTTATCAAAAACTACATTTATTACACCTTCTCACCCACCATTCGTTAGCTTTAAAGTTTCATTTTTAAAAATGTAATCTGACATCTCAGACATCTTGATTATTTTATATTGTCCCATAACCCAATCTATCTTCAACAATTTCTCTTTACATTTGTTCCAATACTTTACTATGGAATTCAGTTTAAAAAAATAATTCATTAAAAGACCAGTGATCACTGGAAAAACATCCACTGTATTCAAAGATTAAGTGATAACATGTGTCACAGAATAAAGTCCATGCATGCCTTAATGCATAAATAGCAAAAGAAATACTAACTTGAAGGTATGTAATATGACTAAGTTCAAAAGTTATAAAAGGAAGCAAACTTAAACTAAGCCACAGAATCGTCAAGCTGTTAGGAGAACACTCTGAAGAAAGGCTGCATCATTAAATGGCAGGAGCAATTGCCTTGAGCACAGAACTTCTCATCACTGCATCTACAGTATAATCAGGAAAGATTAAATTTAGTGTTCAGAAATGCCCATTCCCAAAAGCATAGCTCATAATGTTACAAATACCTCTCCCATTCATTAAGGACAGTATCTTGTCACGTAGCTGCAGCTTACTTCCACCATGAAAAGATGCTAGACACCTCTACTCCACCTTCATTACAGCATGTTTTCTTATTAAATAAACTTTCATCAGCTTAAATGAATGGTTATTAGTAGAGCTAACAGCCACATGATAATACTCTAGAGAGATTTCAATGCTTGCTGGTGCATTAACTAAGAGTGGAAGGGCTGAGGTCAAGCACATGTCAATGCAAATGAAGCAGTATTAGCCACTAACAGTTTAATGCAACAGACTGCCTCAAATAATGGAAATTACAGGATAAAAAGGAATGAGATAAAGTTTTGGTAAGTACACTGAGGGAAAAAAAAAAGATGTTTCAAAGGCAAAGAAACTCCATATTCTAATGTCTTTAAACCTAGCCTACCTAGCAAGTTTATTTAAAATAGATTTAAAAAGCAATCAGAAAACCAAATGAAAAGAGAAAAGAACAGAGAAAGATACAGAAAAGACATGAAAAAATGTTCTAGCAATACAGAGCATCAACGCTTCTACCAAGCTTAATTACTTAGGCTTTTACATTACATTGCTCCTTGAAGACACACAAATACTATACTAAATCCTAGCACCTGAGTATTTTAATATTTTAAATGAATGAACAGCAGACAGAAGAAAGCTCAGAGTTGCCATGCTTCTGTGTGAACTGCTAGAACATATTCTATGCATCCATCAACTTAACACCAGAGCTGATTCTCACCTGTACCTCAACCATACAGCTAACAGGAGTCACAAGGTTTGCCAATCATTAAAAAGTAATAGAAAACAGTTCCTTTAAGCATAAGCATTTACACATCTCAGTAGGTAATCTGAAATGAGATACAACCCTTGCGATGTCAGCTTATCAATTCTGTTTTCTAAAAGGCTTCCTTGTAATCAATAAGGTCAACAATGACAAGACACAATGTTAGCTGGGGAAAGGCTTAAAGGCAAGAAGTATTAGGAAAATATTACTATTTTTCTACTTCAGAAGGATTTCTAGTAGAGCCAAAATTTAAATTTTATAAGTAATAAGCACATCTATAGAATCCCAAGACAACAAAAGTCTCTTATTTCCAGTTATGGCATTAATTCCAAAATAAAAAACTGTTCCACAGCAGTACCTGAATCCCAGCTCTGCAATAAAAAGTGCAGAAACAAAATGAAAGACTTTCTTATTGATTTTCATTGTTCCAGCTGAAAGGCAGACAATAAATTAAATGCATAATCTGCACTGCAATTTTTAAAAAAATTCATTATTCCAGACTACTTACAGTCTAAGAACTCTGCTCACTACATGGTACTTTTAATTGAAAGACTCTCCTTATACTATACTGAGGAAAGCCACAGGTAGAAGCTACATTCAAGTAACAGGAATTAAAACTCTCAATTGCACCCAGGGCTACAAACATCCAACGTTTTCCAGGAAGACGTTAATCACTCCAAGTGCCTTCAAGGAGGATTAACACGAAGTGCATAGAAAGGCAGAGGACACTTAGCGAGTAGGACACATTGGTGAGCAAGAAGAGGACAAATACACACATGCATACACACAGATAGCAATATCCCCTCTTTGTTCCTGAGAACACATTTCAATACTTTAAGCTCCTTGTTTAACTCCCACTTCCCACAGTAAGTGCGAGTCTTTGTCCTCATACACCATTCTCCAAAATATCTTTACCCATGCTTAGTCTCTCTTCCATTTCCTTTTCCTATGCTACCTCTCCTTTTTGACTGCCTCGACAGCTTTATGACCATGTTTGCACAGCATTTCCACTTATTAAAACGTCTTTGACTTCTGCCCATGTTGTCACCCACTAAGTCCAGTTGTGTTCTAAAGCCCTGCAGTTAAAAACAAAACCACTTTTCTGTAAAATGTTTTGGCATGCAGACAACAGAGCTGGTTCACATCTCTAGTTTAGACTGGTATGTTCCTGATACACAAGTCAGATTTCACAGTGAAGTAACACTCCTGAAAAAAATTAAACCAATACAGATCTTACAATCTAAGCAGCTGAGCAAAAATACATTTAATGCATCATAAAGATGCTGGTGGTAAACTCTGTATGCTTCAGCTATGCTGCATCAGCACAATAAGAAACTACCTAATTTACCTGCAAACTAATCTCTTCTCCTGTATAGCTGGATGCCACACCAAGAACACTTAATTGAATGCAACAATAACAGCTACCAGCTTAACTCCAGAAACTGAACAAACTGGCAACAATGCAAATTTGCAGTAAGAAAGCGGTCAGCTCTGAAAAAAGCGCGATGCTATTAATCACTTCAGAAAGCAGAGCAGGAGACATACATTATTCTTGCCCTGACAAAGGAAACTGAAATAGAAAACATTGAAAAAGAAAGAGAAGTAGCTGGTGGAGCATTCCCTGGAATACTTCTTGAGAAACAAATTACTGCCGCTACAGCTTTGTATTTCTTGGGACAAAGACACACTGGCTCAAGAAGGATGTGCTCACAAGTGGAACACAAGTACGCATCAGTTCCTAGCTCTGTAGCACAAGGAAGTGTTAAATTAAGCTTAAGTGAGACTAGTCAGATGGCTCCATACTTCCTTCTTTCCACCTTTGGTCTTCCCTCTTGTCATCATCCTAACAAAAAAACCCCAGAAATTTTCATCAGAAATAGCAGTTATCCTCACTCCTATTATTTCTGCAGTTTCATGATGTTTTGTTACTTGACACAATCCCACCCCAAAGGAACTGCAACTCCCACACTAATAAATCAAGTTCTCCTGCACTAATAAATCAGGTTTGGAGTAAGTATTTTGTGGTATATTGGAATTAAAACATTTTATTAAAAAAACTCTACATACATTGACAAAGTCTTATTAGTTCATTAAAATTGCAAAGCTAGACACATAAAATCCAGGAAATGCAAAGAAAGTAGTCTAAGCAATTTTCATTTAATCGTATTATGATATGACCTTTAATTACTTGATTCAACAACATTTCTTCCTTCAATTGTTTTTAGCATTTAATCTCTTAGATTATTTAAACAAATGGAAAATATTAATTTCTCCCTATGGGCACCTCATGGGTCAACAGTAGAGCCAGAACAATTAGATCAACACTACAGACCTCTACGATACTTGAGTTAATTGACTGCTACACAGACTGTACCGCCCTTCAACACAACAGTGCAGCACTAGGGGAGACTAGAGATAGAACCGCTTCCTCCAAGCAAGAAACCTTCTGTCCTCACCCACTGCTGCCTGCCCTGCTGTGTGACCTCTGCTTCAAGCTCTGGCTTGGTCACAGTGTTTGTAGCACATCTAGAACATGTATCCTAGAACGTGGATTCCTGCCTTCCAGCAACTCTGCTTGTGCTTCCAGGCCAAGTGCAAGCCACCCCCCCAACTCCAACCTGACTGCCACTAGCTCTGCTGCTCTCCCTTTTGGAGACTGCCCAATGCCCTTCCTTAGGAAGCTCCTTCTGCATCAAAATTCCCCTGTCAGCACCTGATCACAGAATCATAGAATCGTTTAGCTTGAAAAAGACCTTTAAGATCATTGAGCCCAGCCGCAGATTAACACTGCCAAGTCCACCACTAAACCATGTCCCCAAGTGCCACGTCTATACATTTTTTGAACGCCTCCAGGAATGGTGACTCCACCTCCCTGGGCAGCCTGTTCCAATGCTTGACCACCCTTTCTGTGAAGAAGTTTTTCATAATACCAAATCTAAACTTCCTCTGGAAAAACCAGAGGCCATTTTCTCTTACCTTGTCACTTGTTATCTGGGACAAGAGACCGACCCTCACCTCACCTCGCTACAACCTCCTGTCCTGGTTTAACCCCGGCCGGCAACCAAGCCCCACGCAGCCTCTTGCTCACTCACCCCCGGCCAGAGGGATGGGGAGAGGAATCTGAAAGGAATGTAAAACTCAAGGGTTGAGATAAAGACAGTTTAATAGGTAAAGCAAAAGCCACACACAGAAGCAAAGCAAGGAATTCACTCACCACTTCCCATGGGCAGGCAGGTGTTCAGCCATCCCCAGGGAAGCCAGGCTCCAGCACATGTAACTGTTACTCAGGAAGACAAACGCCATAATGCCAAATGTCCCCCCCTTCCTTCTTCCCCCAGTTTATATATCCAGCATGACATCATATGGTATGGAATGCCTCTTTGGCTAGCTTGGGCCACCTGCCCTGGCTGTGTCCCCTCCCCATTTCCCGTGCCCCTCAGCCTCTCACTGGCAGGGCCCAAGAAACCAAAAAGTCCTTGGTTTAGTATAAACATCACCCAGCAACAACTGACAATATCAGTGCAGTTATCAATGTTGTTCTCACATCAGACCCAAAGCACAGCACTGAACTAGCTACTAGGAAGAAAATTAACTCCATCCCAGCTGAAACCAGGACATCTCCTTTCAGTTAGTTGTGAGAGCAAGTCCCCCCTGAACCTCCTTTTTATGTTTTACATTAAACAAAACACACATATACATGCATGTAAACCCAATTACCACACAAAAACAAACTTTTCCATTTGGTGTGTGAAAAAAACAGTTTTTTAACAGAAAAACATAAAAACTCATCCCTTAAAAAAGCATATACAGAAATTGAAAATAACTGAAATGTATTCAGCATCAAGCAAGAGTTCTATCTGTTCCAGACCCAAAGCTTCACAATTCAAAGGAGGTTGGAGCTAGGTTGTTTTAACACAACTTGCATAAGGTGCAATTACAGAACAGCAAACCTGATCCTACTGGCTCTACTCACCAGAGCGTGTATTATCAAGATGCTGGAGGAACACAGAACATGAGTACATGATATTTAAAGCTCACCTGTGCTACTCTAGATGGATACAGAATCAGAAACAAAAAAGCTCCCACTTAATATTTTTAACTTCATACAAATGTAAGCTGTCACAAAATAACTTCCATTGTGTTCATACTACTGGGAAAAGCTGCCATTCTTTTATTAACAATTCTTCCTAGCATTACTCAGTCATTGCACATTAGAACCAACAGCTGGAGAATTTTGAGTGATAATGAAACCTGTAACAAGCCATCTTCAGCCGTCTTTTCCAAACAATAAGGGAATTAAAATTTCAATTTAAATGCAGAGGTTTGAAACACGCTTCAGTGGCAAAATTACTTCAATTAATGTGAGAGGAATACAAAGAACAGACTGCAGAAATGTGATGCAGCAACCAGAAATTATGCCATTAGAGTGCTTGCATCAACCTAACACAACGACTGCAAAGGTCTAATTTCAACTGTACATATCACAAGGCTACAGGCAACAATATTAATCAGTGCTCCAATTTCAATGTGAGGGATAAAAGCTCCTTGTCAGATCACTGTGGGCTTTTTATAAGCCATGAGCATCTGTTTACCTTGAGGAATGAAACAAGAGGACAGAGAGATCTATATATACACTGCATCTCTGACAGTTTTGTAATTATTTTACATGATATTCATATCATATAAAAGGAGAGAGGAATTATCCTGCAGCCAGTGATTACAACACCACAGTCTTGCAGAGGCAGTGTTAATAGAAGATGGCAAAAGCCAATGAGCCTACAGTGATTTTTGCCTATGAAAAAGCTCCAAAAGCAGGTAGGTTGCTATTTCTTTATTACAGGTATACTTGTCTTCAGATGAGAAATAGTGCATTCAACTTTCACTTGAGGCTTCTCTGCAATCTTATTTTAAACAGGAATATATTAGAAAAGGATATATTAAAAAAACAAATTAACAGCTGCTTTTTATATCATTATCATTTGATTTCTTAGAAAAGATACTCTAGGAAAAAAGAAACCCAACTATTACAAAGTCTATACTTCAGTGAAGTCTAATATCAGCTCTATCTCATAACCTCAGGCAACCTTTTCTGCACACACATGTGTGTATGTATATAAGTACACACACAAAAAACTGCACACACAATATATTGCAAACAAATTATCACAAATACACATATTGTAAACAATTTCTAAGACTTATTATATGATAAATCCTAAATATTGTTATTTTTCTTCTTAAGTTTCCTATTTTATATTCCGATAGGAAATTACTTTTCTGGAATTTCCTTCTGAAAAAAATTTTTTTAATTAAAAAAACCAAACAAAACCAAGCAAACTGGCAAGTCCATCAGTAAAGGAAAGCACCAGCATTTCAACTGACAGGCATGTTAACTCCGAATGCTGTGGTTTTCTCCCTACGTTAAACACCCTTAATTTACATCTACTTCTTTATCTGTCATAACTCAAAATACCAGACGAACACCACACTCCAGTTTCCTATATCAGAAACCTGACACAAGTTTTGGCAAAACCTGATTGCACTCTTCTCATATGTGCTTCCTCAAGCCATTGCATTGCTGATACACTTTCAGGAATTGTAACAGGTTTTACCATGACACTATAAAAACTACCATGAAAATCCCATTCTACATTACACAGAAATGGTTACATTACCAGTGACAGATGGCTTACAATACAGCAAGAAAGATATAAGACAATAGTTCATATTAAAAGGACAGTGAGACTCTAAGGAGAATAACATTTAGAGAGTTCCTAGAAGATGGTTTTAAAAAGGAAGAAAGGGAAAATTGTGACCAGATTCTAAAAAGATGACTGCGCCAAATGTGGCATGAAAACAGAACACGAGCAACAGAAAACAGGAAGTGATGGCACAGTGAAATCGGACATGAGGATGTGACAGCAACAGCAAAAATCCAGATAGGGTTATACAAGCTATCAGAGAAAGGGATGAGGAGACTGCCATCAAAATTTTGAAAAAATGTTTCAGAAGGAGCAAGGTAAGCTTTAGAAAGTCATATTTAAGGTAAAATGAGATAAAACGGAAAGAGGGGAATTAAAGTTCAAGTATGGGTTCTAGAAATATGAGGTGACAACACTAAGATTTCCAGCTCTCTATCCTGTTGAATAATGACTTACTAAAAAGAAGAGGCACAGCTAAGAGAAATGCAAAGGACAGTAAAGTAAAAAAAAAAATAACAAGAGGCACCAATACAATGAAAAGATTTCATTAAAGTCATTCTCTGGCAAACACAAAGAGGAATATGAACAGACATACTACTTCTGCCTTCACTTCTGAATCACCGAGTGCTTCAAGTTGGAAAGGACTTCTGGAGAACATCTAATCCACCCCTCTGCTAAAGCATGGTCACCTAGAGCCAGTTGCCTAGGTCCACGTCCGGTCTTGAAAATTTTGCACAGACTGAGACTCCACAACCTCTCTGGGCAACCTGTTCCAGTGTTCAACCATCCTTGCAGTATTTTCTTACCTTGACATAATTTCCTGTTTCAACCTGTGTCCACTGCCTCTTCTAGTGTCACCAGGCACCACTGAGAAAAGCCTAGCTCTGTTTTCTTTGCACCCTCCCAAAAGAAATTTTCAACTATCCATAGTATCTCTCTGAAGTTTCCCTTCTCCTAGTGAAGCAGTCCCAGCTCTCTCAGCCTCTCCTAAGATGCTCCTGCCCCTTAACCCTCTTTGTGATCCTTCACTGGACTTGATCCAGTAACTCAATCACTCTCTGGTACTGAGGACCCATCACTGGACTCAGTATTCCATACATCAGGACCAAGTAGAAGGGTAGGATCATCTCCCTTCTAAAGTCTTTAATTCCCGACAGAAGACAGTTCCAGGACAGGAAGGACTGGACCCTTGGTGAGGAAGTGTGCTTGTTAAGTTTAGAAACAAGAGAAAGAAAAAGACTGTTATTGGAGAAGTCCAGGAAACTTCTACCTCCACCACAAGACTCGAATTAAAAGGTACGCTCACAAATGAGATGGAACTGAAGAGGAAAAACACTTGAAGACCAGGAGAAAAAAGGTGAAACAAAGAGCTGAAACGAAGTAGAAAGGATCATGAGTCCTGGTAAAAAACCTAAGTGGAAGACAATGAGAAGCAAACACACCTAAATAGTCTCCTCTCTGAATAACAACCAAAGTTGTGAGTGTGTTCTTAGAGATAAAATAGGAGAGAAACAGGATAGTTTTCCTGTAACAAAAATGGATTTGAAATAATTTATAAGATCTAAAGAGAGGTGCCTGGGAAATTAATTTTCAAATAAAGCACCAGGTTGCAAAAGTAGAAGGAAATCCTACGTGCAGATCAAATGGGTAAAGAACTAGATGGTTATAGAAATCATTGTGATCAGAACATATGAACAGATAAAGACAGTTCTGAAAGACAAGAGATAATCAAACAGGATGGGAGACTGTAATCCTAAGTCCAGTCAGGAAGGATCAAAACAAAAGCAAACAAATTCCAGTATAAGAAAGCAGCAAATAACAAAAGAAGAAACTAAGGAAAAAAAGCAAATAACAGCACAGACAGCAGATCTGTCTGCAGATGATCAGACAGCTGACCAGTGTGTTTCTGCTAAGACACTGGCCCAGCACAAGGTACCGCATCTTACCAGCATGTCTGTTGCGTTGAGGTAGTGCTTGCTGGCCATGCACTGTTCCAGCTTCTGAGGCACTTGCTTGATGTTCTCTATCTCATCCAGCAAATTCAGGACATGTTTGTGCTCAATCCCTTCAATCCACAGCTTGCGCAACTCATCTCGCTTGCAATGCAGCAGCATCTTACATGATAGCAGATTCTCCTTCACCTACAAGCAACATGTCAAAAGATTACTTATCTGTCCCTGTAACTGGTGCTTCTAATATAGATCAGCCCTTTCCCACATTTACTTTATTAGTAATTCCAAAAATATCACAAGACTACAAACAAATCCAAGTTTCTTAAAATTTTTGGTTATTCCTTTGGCTGTAAGGAAATATATAGCACATACAAACAGGAACTGTTTTCATAGCAAAATGTTTTTTAGTACAAGTTTTGTACGACTAGTGAAAATTTAACTGAAGTATCATAACATGAACAAATGCAGGATCCTATTAATTATGACGAAATACTTATTTGCACATTTTTCAAAAACCGATTTAGTATTTTGGCATACAGCAAGAATCCAATTTTCAGTGAAAGCAAATAAGCTACTACTAATTTTTCTGTTGTAAACATTTTCCATCTGCCTATTGCATCTTTTGGCACATCTCCTTCTTTCTTCAAGTTTGGTGTATTTCTTGAAACCTGACTGTCTAAAAGTACAAACATTCTCCTAATACCTCTATGTAATGATTTAACCCCAACCAGCAACTAAGTACCACACAGCCACTTGCTTAGTCCCCACCCCGAGGGATGGGAAGCAGAATCAGGAAACAGGTAAAACTCTAGGGCTGAGATACAAACAATGTAATAATTGAAATAAAATAAGAAGAATAGTAGTAACAACAAGAGCAACAATTGTAATGAAAAGGAGGGAGAACGGGAAAGTAATAAAATCCAAAGGGAAGAAAAAACGCCCAAACAAGTGATACATAATACACTGTTCACCAGCTGCTGACCAATGCCCAGCTAGTCCTGAAGCAGCCGCCCCCGTCAACTCTCCACAGTTTATATACTCAGCATGACATTCTATGGTATGGGGTATCCCTTTGGCTAGTTCAGGTCAGCCGTTGTGGCTGTGCCCCCTCCCAATTTTAATGTGCCCCTCCAGCCTTCCACTGGCAGGGTCTGAGAAGCTGAGAAGTCCTTGACTTAGTATAAATATTACTTAGCAACAACTAAAAACATAAGTATGTTATCAACATTACTGTAACACCAAATCCAAAACACAGCACTGTACCAGCTACTAAGAAAATTAACTCTAACCCATCTGAAACCAGGACACTTGAGCAATACCAACTTTTTTTTGTAAGAGATACCGTTTCATCAGAACAAGCAGTTAAGATACAGTCCAATTCAGCACTTCCATTATTTATCAAGGCCTCTACATCAACTAGAGAAACACCTTGGTGTTCACCATTCAGTTCGTTTTCAAGCCTCATGCCATCCTCAGTGGCAAAGCCACTATTATTCTACCACATTCAGGAAGCATGAAGAGTTTTTCCTCTCCACTCCTTCTGCTCAAACGCACAGCCTGCATTCCCTGCTTTCGGGTTCTCCCAATGTCCTCTGGCAAGGTCAGCATAACCTAGCTTTTCTTGCATAATGTACATCAACAGTGCATATTAAAATGTGGAAGCAATTAGCAACACAGCTTCACACATCGCTTTCACACTACTCTTGTTTTTGTGATAAGTTATGAATACTTAGGGTCCAACCTTTTCTCAGGCTGAACTCTCACTGAATTACACATGAAGAGAGACTCTCAGAAGTAGGCCCTTCAATTTATTTTTAAATAATGAGCCTTCAAAGCACTCCAGAAATCCCACTTCAGCTGCACATTCTCTACCTTGTTCATCTAAATGCAGTTAAAAAAAAAAAATACATGCGAAACAGATTGACCAAACTAAAGACAACCAGTAAATAACAATAGCTACATAAAACAGCCTCCATCCAGAGTCAGAAAAGACAAAGGTTTTAATACAGCAACACTGCACTCTGAAATGTCCTTCTGGAAAGAATAACCTAGAAAAATCCTCAGCCAACAGAAAACCTAACAGAAGTGTCTCATAGCTTGCTGCAAAAGCAGAGGCAAAATAAAATCCACGCAGAGATCATTTCAGACTTAATCCCTGTTCAATACCTTAAATTAAAATGTTTCACTGACCTAGCGCACCATCATCAGTGGGCTGCTGTTACACAGAGCCAAATTAGGTCAGCAAAACAATCATGGGGCTAGAAGGAATCTCACAAGACATTCCCACCTCTGTCCTTGTGAGAAAGAATATCAGCTATACCTAAATGTAGGAGTAGGGGAAGGAATGAACAGCAAGTCTTTAAGAGCAATCCTCCCCTTGGAAGGCCAAACTGTTTCTACTTGATAATCCTGTTTTACAGTGGTAACATATGTAAAACTGGATTCAAAACTAGGACTTTCCCAACAGGAATTCATACAATTGACTGCAAAAGGTAGATATGCAGAGTGATCTGGACTCTCTACACTTCCACAATTCCTAATGCAAGTAAATGCCTGTGTGATCATCCACCTTCCACAGGACGGGAACATCAAAATTAAGTCTGATAGCGTAATACAGATTGATGACAAACCAGATCTGGGGCCTCCCATGAGATTAGGTCAAAACCACTTCAATATATATTGACCAAAACTAATAAGAAAACTTAAATATCAAAGGTCCTTCACCCTTAGACATTTTTCTAGGCGGGACCAAAAGGTCACACCCTACATGTTTGTTTTGACCTCTGCAAAGCATAGTACACTGTGTGAAAATAGGCCATGGGCTACAGTTTATTTCAATTTTAGTGCAATTGATCTCTGTTTTCAAAGTGCTGAGCTTTGTACATAAATCCTAGAATGAACTCTTACCCTTGGAAAGCCCCAGAATGGTCTCATTTTCTTTGAAAATGCTAAATGAATTTTAAAAGCCAGAAGGGTCAGTACATAGCCCCAGAAGGGTAAAAGCCTACTGCTCCTAAAGCACTTCTGTGGAAGGTTTCAAGCTGAGATCTCCACAGAGCTGAGGTGGAGGGTGGGACAACAGGACACAACAAACAAATTTGGTGCCTAATTTGCCAAGCTTGGGTATAACAAACTACACAGGAAGTAAAAGATGGGACAGGAGACCAAACTAATCTATTCCTGCAGGGAGGGGAACAGGTCAAAGAAGTTCACAACAAAGAGTGCTAGAGTTATTTACTGGCACACTATTGAAGTGTGAGCACTCAAAATACAGAAAGATACAGGGGCACAGAGTTCATGTATATTAACAACAGAACCGAGTTTGGAAATAACACCAAAATTCATATTCTCTAAGCAAAATCAAGCTGATGAATCACTCAGACTATTCAGGAGGTGGTTGAAGGTCAACATATCAAAATATGAACAGATTAGATGAAAAGGTGTTAGCTTAGCAGCCCTTAAGACTTCAGAAACCTGAGAGCAACGCGCCCAGACACTAAGTAAACAGAGGCACCACAAAGCTTTGTGCTTTATATCCACGTCTCCATTTGCTTTTTAATTACTTGTGTCCTCAAACAAGGAGAAATGATATGGAAAACATGTTGCTAGTAATACAGCAGTCCCAGGCTGTGTCTTAGGACTGGATGGTCAATTCCTAACCAGGCCACACATTGACCTGAAAAATTAGACCTAGTTCAGAATTAGTGGGTAACAGTGCTTTCTCAATTCAATTTTTAGTTTAGTTCAGACTGATCAGTAGCTGGAAAAAACAAAGAGAAAAATAAAGTGTTAAAATGGGAGCCTACAACATTTATATACTACCAATACAAAGACAGTACACAGGATAAAGGCAGAGGTGTTACACAGATTAGTACCCAGAATACAACCTATTGAGCAGAGGCAAAGTTAGTCATCACCTGTTTGATCTTGTTGCGTGAGTTGGTGATGCGCTCTGTGATGCTCTGGTATGTGCGGATCGCAGTGGTGAGCTCGGTGTAGTGCTGGACAATCAGCTCATCCAAATCCCGGTCACATTTCTCATAAGCTTCTTCCAGACGGCCTTTCTCAGTCTCTCTATCTTCAACATCATCACTGGTAGATAAAGTCCTAAGGACAAAATATTACAAAAATAGGGATATTTTGAAATTATCTGTAAGGACAGGAAGCCTTTGCCTAAAAAACCACACTACCTACCCACTTTCATTAGTTTTTACACTTTACTGAGTGTTGGTTATTTCTGGTAAGCATGCCTGTCTGGTATTCAGTGAAGCACAATGTACTTCAAGAAAATAAAAAACCATAAATATTGTGCTTTTATTAGTTCCCCCGTTTTCAGCTGCTTTGGAGCTCTTTTACTGTACTACTAGATTTATGAAAAGGGAAAGTTATCTGTTAGTTACCATATTTCCAGAAAGTCATTGATATGGGCAGAGTATAACATAGGAAATACATGCCAATTTATTACTTACAAAGAACCATAAAGAAGAAATTCTGCCCTGGACTCCTATCAGTGCAACTGTTTGTTAGGAGCACTGCAGTTACTGCTACTTACCTGCCAAAAGTACACTAGGGACATCACAACCACATAAAGAAACCCACCAAAAGCGTACCCATGCTTTCCAATAGTCAATGTGTTCTCAAACGTACACCAGCACAGCAAAGAAATGCCACGGGCCCTTATTCCCACCCCAACCCCACCCCCCCATTTATTGTACCCTTTGAGCAACATAATCTAGTAAGATTTTTAATATTTTTTTAATTCAATGAAGTTTAAGATTCCAACAAAACTGCTGAAAATTTAATGACACTGGCACAGAAGACAAATGTTCCTCAGTGTCACTATAAATTTCTACTCAAAAATCTACGTAATTTTTCTCCCTCTTTCTCTTCACCCCGCTTAACCCCTCCAAGACCCATCTTGCCACCAGATTGAGAAGCCACACTTCGATTGATTCCATGGCACTACCAAAAAGACGCAGGGGACAGCAAAAGACATATCCTTATCTGCTATCGTAGGCAGCACTCAAAAAGTTGGTTTGTGCAAAAAAAGCCATCCTGAATTTTCTTCTTCCTTTATCCTTAGAGGGGTAGCTATGGTCCATACAGGTTTCTGTTTTAAATCAGCCATATAGACATTGAAAACTGATACTTTGTGGTGAAAAACAGAAAATTCATTTAGGATCATTAATAGTAGTTATGACTTAAGCACTGGTATATCACAACCTTAAGAATGAGCAGGGAAGAATTCTGTAGCTCTACTGATTTCTGAACCACTTAAAAAAACTAACAACAAAAAATAAGCAAAAATAAAAATATTTGAAAAAATATTCACTGCATACAAACTGGTTTGGATCATATACTTAAAAATCATGAAACAATCAAAACTTTCAAAAAAATCTGGAACATTTACACCCTGAAAGTGAGGTGCCTTTAAAAATACAACCAGCAGAGCATGAACAGTGGAGACTTCATTTAAATCACAGCAGTTTAGGCCTCTGAAGCACCATCTTAATATGGTATGCATCCTACATTGAAAGAGTATAAAAATAGTAAAGGACTACAACAGCCATTATTTCCAACCCAAAAGACTGAAAAACACACCTCCAGGAATAAGAGAACTTCTTGGGTTTTTTTTCTGGATTTCTTAAGCTATTTATGTAAGGAAGGTCAAATACTTGGAAGGAGACAAAAAAAAACCCACCACACAACCAAACATTGCTGAACACTGCTGCTGTTCTCTGCTTTCACTTTGGATTTGTTAAAGCAACGAGGTCCAGTCAAACCGAAACTATCTCCTGCTGTATCTCCTGCTATCAAGTAAGAAAGAAAATACCAACTTTCCTCACAATAACTGTCACTCGTCCTTGACAATAACAGAACGCAAGCAGGAACTGCTTGCACATCATTGAAAAACAGACAAAGGACAGAAACCCATTTCATCATGGTTTATTTAAGAGTATCTTCAATGACAACTGACACAGTATCAAACTCTACAACTCGAGGACAGTTATAAAGCAGGTGTGTTTATTGCGGCGCCAGGTGCAAGGGGAATCGCTCCTCCTAACTTGCACACCGTTTCAACAAGCAGACGGGTATTTATTATACCAAGTCATGCATATACATAAGGTTTCTGAAAATTCAGAATCTCCTCCCCCTGGCGCCTCTTCAAGATGTACTTTTCCCCTTCTTGGTCAGTGACCTAAAGTTCCTGCTTACCTTTGCATACATTAGCAGTCTTTGTTGTTTAGCTTCTGTTACCTACTACAGTTGTTATACCTCATCCATTATCTAACTTTTGTTCAAGTGTATAAAGTCTGCTGGCTAACAATTAGTTCTTCCTTATTGTCCACTCTAAACATGCCAAGCCAATACTTGCTCACTGGGCTGGTTTTAATCTATATCCCCATGATCTCTGGACCTGGGATCCACCTCTTCGGGGTGGGGGCCATTTGAGTGGGAGGTCACTTAACTCCTACTACCACCATTATTTTACCCTAGATTGTTTACTTTTAGCAGTTAGCAGGTCCTCATCGGAAGGCTCCTTATTTGCATTCTTGTTGAGCTCATCTAAGTCGGTACTAATTGTCCTTTCTCGAAGTGCTAAGTGCTGAGCTCCCAGCCCTTGCTCCTTCTCGGGTGTTAATGTTTCTATTATCTATGCAGCTTCTGTCTGCAGCAGAGTTTTTAGGTTTTTCACTGCATCACAAGCAGGACAGAAGGGTTAATACTTGACAGATTTTCCCGAGTTGCTCAACGCAATAGGAAAGTAGTAGAACTCAAGTGCAAAAGCTCTTCTCAAACAAATGCAAACAAAGAAACATACAAGAAATGCTCCCTCCCTCCCAGAAAGTCAAGAAGACATACCCAAAACTTCCAGTTCACTACTCTTTCTTCCCCTCAAAGAAAAACAACAGGCTGTACCACCTACTCAAGGACTCCATCTTTAAAAAGGAAAAGCATCCATTTCACAGGAGATCACAATCCCAGAAAGAGCAGCTAAGAAAACTCAAGTGAGCAAGCAAATCTGTACTACCATATGGAAGAGCGCACGAGGAGGACAAGAGCACACACACACTTGTCCTACTCAACTACCAAGGAGGACAGAGGAATTACAGCCCAAATATATCCTATAACACCCTAAAAGAAGACAATGTACCCAAGTGATTTATTTTACAGTTTTAACACTTCTTTTCACTTTCAGATGGCAGTGGCAGAAGGCCATAACAGATACCACATGGGAATGAAGAGAAGAGATCCTCTTTCTTTTGTTATGCCTCAGACTATCAGCATGGGAGCCTCACACCCTCCTCCCCACTCCCAAATACCAAGAGCTGCACATTTCACAGGAGACAAGGGTGCTGAGAACATGCTGAGATGAGAACCCCCTTCCTCATTCCACTGACAGAGTAGCTTCTTCCGATGCATAAAATTATTTGTATCACTTAAAGTTCCACACTTCATTGTAGCTACAGAAACAGGAATGCTTTCCAATGTTTTTACATTAATATTCTACCCCCAAACATTCTTAGTCATGTCCTAAATAATGGTTTTACAAAGATCATTTTTTTTTTAATTGTACTGTACCAAAGCACTTTAATATCACGCAAAAGGGATCTGAAAAGTAAGAACAGTGGTTACAAAATAAGCCTGGTATTAAGATATCTCGGTTACAGCTTCTGCTCCACCACAGACCTCTAACATTGTGCTTACAGCACCCTCACGTTGCAGACTGCATCTTGACACTATATCATGAGCTACACACAGCTCTTGGCTACTACAGACTTCTGATGTAAATATCCACATTTGAGTGGAATGGGCTCCGCAGGCACATTCTATGTCCTTGTGGCCCAGTTTCTCTTTCCCACCTGGGGAATACACAACACTGGTTCCTCAAACAAGGGAGCTAAGATTACACACACCAAGTACTGCTGAACACTCAACACTCTTAGCAGGGGTCATGTAAACACTTCAAAGTAAGGCATGAAGATGTGCTAGGAAACAAAGCTAAGCATACTCTTAATGCAGCAGTATTAAAAATAGCATGAAGTTTGGGTTCATGCTATAACAGATGAGCAGAAAGCAAGTGCAAGATTGTGTTTGGCAGTAAATCATCCTCCATTAAGAGCTCTTGCAGATAAATATGCTTCCTTTGTAAAGAACTGCTTATTTTTGCTAGGAGAATGTTCTTCAGCATGGGTTACACTAGACAAATGTATATATCCTTTTTAGAAATTGACATATTGTTTGAGTTTGAAGCTGAACAGTATTGCTTGTCTCTGTAGTTAATGAAAACATCGAATCTCTCTAACCTGCATTATAGATTGCAGGAAAATCATGGATTGCTCTAGACAATGTAGCAGCAGAACCAAATTGGTCTATATCACAGATTAGAAAAGATTTAGTTTTAATTAAGGAAAATTCAATTTCAAAATTCTTAATTTGCCAAAGCTGTTGAAGCTTTGGCTTGAATCCATCTGCAATGCTAGTAGTTTGATATAAAAGCTTAAGATCTTTCTCCAAGGATAAGACTACATCACTGTAATGTCAGAAGATCTCTCAAGACTTTCCTAATGCTCCTGCCCAACTCAGGCTTCCTAACAACTTCTAATCACAACTGTGGGTTTTAAGCAGATTCAAATTGTGCTGCCCAGTTGGTTTTGTCCTTGTAGTTTAACTTGCCTCCTACAGGAAAAATATTTTTTGCTAAAAACACTTGACATTTGCACAGACAAAATAGATGTTTATGAAGCCTGAGAAGTCACAACAGGAACTGTAACTTAGAAACCACAACACATGTCAAAAGAAGGACAAAGCTAGTACAGGTGGATAACAGAAGCCTTTGTGAAATACCACAAGTTCATTCCTACTGAAATGATAAAATGACAACATCTAACTAAAAGGATAAATCTTAGTTGCCATTTTACCATTTGTCTGCTGAGATCTGTAATATACATTTGCTGCCCCCTTCAGCAGAATCAAGATGCTTTAGGGGGTAAAAAGCCAGCCGATGTGGCTGAGCACTACACACCTTCTCACACAGTTTAAACTCCGAAGACCTCATCTTTCAAATCCACAACATAGCCATCAGTAGCATGGAAATATTGCCAACCCATCTTAAAAAGAAAGGTAATAGGAATCTGCAGGCCTCAAAGCTCCATTCCATCCAACCTGACTTCAGGAACCTCAGCAGCACATACTGGGAATATAGTTGCCAATTAAGTGTTTTTCTACACTTAACAGTTCTCTGAATCATGAGCTTAATATGCAGAGATAGCTCAGAATCCAACAATAAGAGCAAGACAAAGGAATCACTCTAATGCTGTATAAAACCTTACTATGGCCATACTTGGAGCAATGTGCACCGTTCTGACCTCCCCCTCCTCTGTTGCCCTTCGAGGGGCAACTAACACAACAGAGGGGATTAAAGCAGCTGTTCTCTGCAGAAACACTAAGGCCAAGATTCTTCAGTTTGGAAAAGTAAGTCTGGAAAAAAGATACAACTGAGGTCTGCAGAAGTCTGAAACAAGATCAATAATGTAAATGCAAAACAGTTTTTCACCAAATCATACCCTACTAGAACTAGAGGGACTTGTTGAAACTAACAGATCAGTTTAAGAAGCATCAGCAGGTTCAGAAAAAGTACTTAAATGTATTCACAGACAACAGGTCAAGACAAACACTGAAAAACTTGCTGGAATGTATCCTCCAACATGACTAACTCAACAACTCCAGACACTAGGGAAAAATAAGAGAGGCACTGGACACCAGCAAGTGGCCAGACCTCCATCCTCTCTCGAACATTTCATATTACCATTGTTGGAGAAAAACTACCAGGCTGGAAGAACCATTAATCAGCCTCAAAGGAGCATTTCTTTGGTCTTATCCTCTGGAATACTTCACTAATATAGACCACCTAAATCTGAGTAATTTTTCGGAGGTGCTGGAGGTGATGTTACAGACTCCTGCGCATGTACACACAAACATACATACACTAAGTGCCAACACAGGGCCTTCCCTTCACCTTACCAGGTTATTTCAGCATCCAGACCAGCAAAGAGACAAGACAACCATGGTCCATACTTGCACAGTTCCAGGTGAAGCCACTATGCTGTCAGGCAGCAGGAAGGGGGAGAAAGGAAGAATTAACAAAACACTTCTGCAAAATACTGCTTTGTATATCCCAGGGACATGCGCACCAAGGATAAAACCATATTAACACACCATTACCATTTTTTTCCAGGCTGTGATCCTAACCTGCAAGACTTAATTCAATGGAAGTTTCAGGCCTAGTCAACTGCCACATTCCAAGATTTCCAGCTGGCTCTATCAGATGCACCAGCTGGGAAATGTTTCTAGAATTAGCACCTGTATTGGGAACCTCTTGCTTTCTTTAACTACCTTTTTTGGGAAAATACTGTGGAAACAATCATCAATAAAAATATCCTATTTGTATTTTGACCAAGAAATTTACCTATGTTTTATGGCCCTTTAGTCTGTCCTAGTTCAAAACATTAAAGGGACCGCTTACTATGCCAAAAGGGATAAATAATTCAACACTTTCTTTATGGATAGAAGTTGAAATCACAACCCAAGATCTAAATGGAGAAAAGCAACATCAGAGACTACTTTTTCATTTCTTTGACTGAAAGACCAGCAAGTTTCAGAAGCTTAAGGTTTTGGTTTTAGAACTTTGTTATTTCCAGTCATTATGGGAGCCTGGATTAATGGCTGGAGAACAGCAAAGTGCACATGTGATCCACTCCACAAAGACATCATCAGAAGAATCATCAAAGAGCACTTAGAGAAAAGTAAAACCATTCTTTAACGGATGCAAATAGCAATATATAAGTAAGAGGAAGCAAAGCTGTTTCCAATCAAAATGTCAGAAAGAAGTGTGCTATAAAACTGAGAATGACTCTTCTGCATTTCTTTTAAAAATCACATTGAACTTTTTCCTCAGACAATAATACACATTGTTGTCCACCATGGCTATACTTACAACTGCTTACAGCCACCAGTAAGACCCTTCTACTCATTCTTCTCAAGTCACTGTATTAGATGAGGTCTCACTTTACCTACTTAAACCAAAACTTAACTCACTGCTTTCTCTCTACTCCAGTAATTCATTATCATGTATTTTCCTCCTTCAAAACCACAATATTAAATCCTTGAGGTTTAGCAACATCTGTAACTACGAAAATGCACAATGTCACTTTGAATCCAAAACCTTACTCTGTATACCTCAATTTCCTACCTAAGCCCCTTGGTACAGGAGCCATTTCTTTTTCTTGCACTGCACAAAAAAAAAAGCAAAGCAAGAAATAATTAATATTCTCGAGATTATATATGTTCCTGCTAACACTGCAGAAAAGTAAGCCAAGGGCATCTTTGCTTGTTTCTGTTCTATTAAAATGTGTGGCAAGGAAGAAGAAAAGTCAACACACTGTTTGCCAAATAGAAAGGATCAAAATTGTTTGGGAAAGGAACCTTGCAGAAACAACTTTCAAGAGGGAATTATAAAACAGGACAGGATTAGGAAGCAATAATAAATATACATTAGCTTTTTAGAACTCCCCACAAAACAAAAGCATTCAAAACATACGACAAGCAGAAGGAACATCAGTTTAGATATTGAGTACATGCAGGTTATGAATTTGGTGGGGTTCTCCAGTAGGATTCCCTGATCAGTTCACTTGTTTTTTCATTTTCGTTTTTCTAAATGAGAATCCGCCTCCCCTGTAAAATACCTGTAATTTATACTTGGCAGCTGGATGGCTGCATATGCCTGTCTCATTACCAAGAGCTCAATAGGATTAGAATAATTCTACCTGGATGTTAGTCTGTTAAGAGACATTTTTATGCTACAGTAAAACAGAACCTCATTGAGCCAAATCTCATTGACTTTTGATTTTACAGAGTTCAAAATACAGATTACACAAATGCAAAATGCTTAATTCACCGTAGTCAATTCTGCATATGGAACACAAGGTAGAGAAGATAATAAGACACAATCCTGAAATGCCTTTATCATGGGATAAGCAGCATAGTTCAAAAACCCAAGAAAAAACCCAGACCCTGCTATTTCCCCTGAGGTCAGTGAATTTACACTGGGATTAGATTAGTAAAAACAGTCCATTGGGACTACTCATTTCAGCAGAACTTGATCTGTGGATCACAAGCATTTTTCATCTCCACTTTCTAGCACCCAACTCAAATAACTAGGTGGAAAGACTTTTACAGGAGTCCTGAAGCACTGTCATTCTACAGGATGCCTAAAGCCTTAAACTGCTACAGCTGCTCACAAAGACAGGAATATCTGGTTTCGAGAGGTAAATATGTAAGAATATGTATTCACATTGGTCAAATATAATTGCCATCTCTACCATTTCTGCAAGAGGCTATACCTTTCTAGAAAAGTGAACTAACTCCCAGCTCCAGAAGAGTGCTCCATCCTCAGCACCACAGATGAAGGAATAAAGTGTCTCAGACATGTTGGCACAATTAGGACCCAAAAGCACATTTGAAACTACTCTCACCTGGTGCTTTCCAGCAATTCAACAACCATCAAAACCTAGGGACTGACCCAAAACACTGGAAGGCAAGATTTCTGAGTTATAGATGCTTACCTATAAATGCTCAACACAGAAAAGTGTTTGGAAGCAGCTGGAAAAGCCAATTGAGTCATTTTTTCTCTCCACAGACCTCAGTCTCAGCATTTTCCTCTGAGCAACAAAATTAAATGCTTCTCTCACTGAAACACTAAAGAGCTCTGAGAAAGTCACACAATGTCTCATTTTCATAATGCAGAAAATACTACAGACTGTAGCTACTATTTACCATAGTAAATACATACAGCACTTTGAAAATGCAACACATTAAGCAGGGATAAAAGAAACTTTTCTCTAGGAACCAACGTAATTAATCTGGTTCCAACAACACCACCAGCAGACTCCATACACTATATAACAAGTTATTCTCACACTGCAGACTTAGTGCTAGCTGTTTCTTTGTGTCTTGACAAATCAATGTTTTTCATAGACCTGTCCAAGATCCACAGGTGCCTGGACTGCAGAGCTACCACACAATCTCATATCCTCTGTAAATTTACTCCTACAGTGTGATACATTAAGGTAGGGAAGAAGGGAAAGGGGGTGCAGGTGGGAAGCAAACTCTCCCACATTCAAACACCACAAAAACCAACACTCACATGATGAAAAAGGACAGAAAACAAGCCATAATTTCTTCACAAGGTAATACATTTCCTTCATTGCTGTGAACTGCAAGAACGTCATGTCCACTAAGCTATTCAACAGCAGAAGAAAACAAATCCCATTGCACTACACATCATGTGTCCCAATAGGTAACTACAGAAGTACAGAAATGCTGCAGAGATCAGCTGCAAAACTATGAAGCGATTCACCTCCCTTAATAACATGCTATTTTTGAGCTTCAAATGCACTCCAACCCCAAAACAGGACTTAACATCATAGCTCCTAGCACTACAGGGCACCACACACAGATTAATCTTTATTCTGTGTAACACCCATGTTCCTGCAAATGTGCACAGCTTATCTGCACGAATGAACTACTACAAAATAAGCTCTGATGTGAATGAAATGCATGACAGACTTCTTTGCTCAGTCCCCATATCAACAAGCTTAACAAAAACTGAGAATAGCCACACAGGTAGTTACTAAGAAATGCTTTTCCTGGAGCATCCTGCGACTTTTCAGTAGGAAAAACCTTTGCAAAGCCAGCAACAGGCATCATTGCAGGTACTTTAGGCAGCCACAGTGCCAAAGTGCTCAGGCTGGCGATATGGGCTGCTGAACCACAAAGCTTCAAGGGGACTGAGTATTTTGTTCACAGAGACATGTACAGAAGTGGAAAAAACTGGGTTCCTAAACAAATCCACTCATTTTCCTCTCAAAGGGAGGCATGAATGAATGAATCTCCTCCATCTGCATTTTCACATTTATTTTCCTGCTTGACAGTAAAGATTTAGTTTCAGCACATGCGATCCTAATAGTGTACCTCAGTCTGAAGCATCAGAGAAGCAACTCAACTCTATTTTCCCCTCTTTTATTCTACAAGGGCCAATAACAAAACTTGTCTCTGACCTAGACACAAATCCATGAATTTGATTTCCAAATGCCCACAGTCCAACACTGGTTCATTTTGCAACATGCTGAGTGCCCTTAGAGCACACACAGGCTTTCAGCCTTCTGAACCTGAATTCAGGGTGCGAGCCACACCACTCCTGCTTCATCTAGTACCCTGTCACTGCATTTCATTCACTAGTGTTTTTTCTACCAAACCCTGCTATTTGGTTGTCCCCTCAATCCCTAATATTTTGCACTGTGGCAAAAGGAAGTTAACAACCTTCAAGACTATCCATTTACAGACACCAGCCTCAAAAATCACCACTCCAGTAGGAATCAGATTTGAGACTCAACAAGAATTTGTTTACATGGAGAAGTCTCATGTTTGCCCACATAGCTTGTATTATCAAGGGCTTCAGTCAGTTTTCCAGGGCAGACAAGTAATTTCTTTTGCTAGCCCACTGTTAGCTTCCTATCTACCCAATAAAACACCAAGAAAATTAGATTGTGTCAATTTTAAGGGAAAAATGTTAATGAATAATAAATGTTTCATTTCTGTAGATTTGCTTTTTCTGATGCTTTCAGCTATGTTGGGTGGATAACTTTGCCTGTTTTACCTACCCTAAGGCCAGCCATGTTAAGTATGATCACTGCTAAGCTATGGATAGTAAACAGTCTTAATTACCAATTTCTTGACTAGAAAATTTGTTTCAAAGGAAGAACACTATAGTAACAGTATGTGGGCATTATGATTCTGCGGGGGTTTTTATTAAATGTATTATTTTTATTTTTTATTAAAAATGAAAGAAAAGACATTGCATGGAAAATGCAAATATGCATTTTAGAAAATTAATGCAAAGTTAGCACCTGCAACACTCTAGACAATTCTTACAGGAGAGGAGTGTTGAAGTCCGTGCTGCTTTTGACCGTTGCTGTAGGTGTTCAGCACCAGTGTGTCCCTGTAGACCTTCTCTTCCTCTGCTCCACAGTATCAGAGCAGACATATGCAAATATTTGTGGTTTAAGGCAGAAAAGAATACTACATGAGGCACAGGAGCAGCTTGGAAATCCAGGAAGAATCTTCTCTTACTTCTGGATCCGGTTTCTTTAAGCACATAATTCACTTGCCTTCATTCAGCATCACTTATTCAAATGCAAACACTCATTAAAGACAGTGGGAAACACCAACAAAAAACCCAAATGCAAGCCGATCAAATTTAAATGTTTCTCATCTGATCAGGAAAACGAACATTTTAGTGACGTGGAATAAAAAGGAGTGCTGAATCACTGGGGCGATCAAACAAAGCTTCAGTTTTAACAGCGATCCACAGTAAACTTTCTGCCACCTGTTTCTACATTATTGTGCACCATTATCACATGCCGCCTTAAGCCTCCCAGTTCCTCCCCTTAAAACACTTCTGAAGCTACAATAACACAGACAGCTTGTGGTATCAACTCCGTACAACACAGCCTGGATTAAAGTTTGTCTTGGTGAAAGCTAAGGCTATGTTTAGAAGTGTGGCCAACTTACAGGACTCACTTATGTTGTAACCTTTCTCTCTGGTAAAAACAATGCCAGAAATCTGTTGAACAGAAGAAGCTTCTGAAATACACACTACAGCTTTGGGCAAAATCCAAAGTTTAAGGGATGCAGTATGATCCATCCCTTCTGAAGAAATTGGGCAAGGTTTTCAACATTTTAGCGTGGGCAACAGTTAAACAATAATTCTTACTGTCCACCTTTGAAATCTGCAGATAAAAAAGTGCTGGGTAGGTACTACATGTTAAGATTATAAAAACTGAGTATGTTTCACAATGTATCATATACATTTGCACCACTCTAGACAATAAAATCAATAGTACACCACTACAATTATCAACATCACCCTTCAAGAAGGAAAATCAGAGAATGAGGGAGTTTCTTTAGTCTCCATTTTATACCATACTAAGGACCTAAAAGACAAACCAGAATATGACAAGCCTCTGTCAGTTACAGGGTGGGGGGCTGGCGGGGGAGTAGATATCAAAGCACAGCCTTAGCTAAAACAATTTTTGACCAACAAAGGATTTGTCAGTTAAGTGAAGAAAGCAGTTGCTAGAAGCAAAAAAATCATTTCAGCAGAGCACTGTGGATCTCTAGGAAGACCAGTCTCCTCTCTGCAGGAAATAGCTGCAATGTGCCAAGGAGATTTCAGTATTAGAAGGGGGGGGGGGGGGGGGGGGGGAAGGGGGGAAGGCAGAGTAAAAAGAAACCCGTTAGAATTTAGTTACTTTTCATAAGGCACCTCTTGCTGACAACCGTGACCACACAGCAATTACAGTATTTGCTCTCTTATTTCAGTTTAAACCGTTGTGATCATTACTAGATATTTATCGTGCACTAACACTTGAATGCCAGCCACCCCATTGAGAGACACCGCTCAGACATGGAGACTGACAGCACAAGCTCTTTTATGGCAAGGAAATCTAATAGACAAGAAACAACAACAGCTGAATAAAAGGTAAGAGGTCAGGATGCGAGGGAAAGGGAACAAAATAACTGAGATGGAGAGAGCACATCTGTCCACATCTCAGCTGTCCAGCAGAAGCGAGCATAACCAGGCAGTTACTCAGACGTTGTCAAGTTGCAAATTATCACAGGAATTGTGGCAGTGAGTTTGAAGTGCAAGTTGTTGGGAGGATCAAATGTTGAATTCACAGATGCATGGAAGATGCACATAAGTGCTCTGCAAGAAATACTGTATGGTAAAATGCATTACTCTGTTATTACTTTTTCCTGCCCTAAAAGCTGTAGAGGGAAACAGAACATTACACTGATGCTGATGATTTCAAGAACTGGGCCTTGCAGTAAAATTGTCAAACACCACCGAAGATCAAACACACATTAAATGTTTACTGGAGGCATCTTACAAGTAGTATTTAAGCCTCTGAGTTAATCAGAGTAAAATGCTTAAGTGAGGAAACAATAAAATCTGGTCCTTTCTGAAAATCTAGACATTGGTTGGGTGGTTTTTTTTCCCCCCAAGCCTTATTTTTATGGGTATAAAAAACCCAATCCTGTATGGGAAAAAAGCCTGTCTAGAGCAGTTCAGCATCCTGTATGGGAAAAAAGCCTGTCTAGAGCAGTTCAGCAAGTATCCTTCCTCCCAACTACTGTTCCACCCCACGAGACCTTACAAGCAGCTATGTTTCAACAGAGCACAATGAAAAAGCTTTGTAAGGCACCCTGGGACAAGAACCACTGTACTTTGACACACTGTCTAAACTACTCTACAAATTTCTAGAGGTTCATTAAACTAAATAGACTTATTTGAATTTTATAATTGAAAACTGTTGTCTTAAAGACAAGTCCCAAATGGGGTGATCTACAGCTTCCAGCACTATTTAACCTCAAAGAATATAATCTGATAATACATGTTTTGAAACCTCTGCAGAGTCATTGAAACAGTTCTGAAAGTCAGTTCCTTCTGAAACAAAGCCGGCCAGAAGAAAAAAAAAAATCCAAAAGGTAGTTAACAATTTAACTCAGTAACAACATGTTAAATGTTTTCTCATTTTCATAGGTTAGCTGATTGTTCCTATGAAATTCTGGATTTGAGGAAATGCATCAATACGTTCAGGAGACAAACGCCTCCCTTCATGGCAACAATGAGGTGCTGGAAAAAAGGGAGTCAAAAACTGCACCATGTAAGTCAATTGGCATGGGAAATGGGGTATTCACTGTAAACTGACTATAAAATTATAAAGGATCTTCCCCTTAATTAAAAAAAAAAAAAGTAAAATCCTGAGGCCAGCACGCTCCACCCTCAAAGGGAACACAAAGCACTCATCCTCCAGACAACTAGATCACCACTGTGCAAACAAAGAAATAACTCACTCCACTACAAGAAAAGGCAGAACCCAGTCTCTTCAAAATGCTGTTAAACATACAAAGTAAACAGAGCATTATAAAACATTTCACTCCTCTACTTACATTCCATTAATCTTTCATGCTGCTTACACAGTTGGTTAAAGCATTCTCAACAAAAGTTGATGATCTTTTTATCATTGAAGACTTTCATATATATATAGCTGCAGTGTAAAGGCTGAGCAGCCTACAGCCATCTCAAATATCATCATGGAATGCTTTATTTTGATAAATTAATCAACCCTTAATCAAATTTTACCACATCAATACAAACCATGTAAGTATAGCTAGTGATCAGCTGATTTCTGAAACAAATACTAGACTCAGTCATTTAAGATTATGACTTCAACAGAACAAGTCACTCTTCTTAGCTGTCTCCAACAGCCCTGCATGAAGATGAAAAAACAATACCACACAGGCAAAACCCCGACACCAACTGCGCACCATTTTCTGCCTCAGAAAAGGGATGCAGACAGACAGACCAACCCATGAGATGCCAGTTACAACTACAGGCACAAGCAGAGTGACCTGGCTACCACCCTACTACATGACAACCTGTCCAGGACTATCTCCATGTATAGGAGACCACAGGTACCAGCTCTACCTTTTTCCATAATGAATTCTAAATCCAAAAAGCCAACACAGCTTTTTGCATTACCACATTCCCAGGAGAAAACACAAGCCCTAAGGATCAGTATTTTCAAATTTGCAAGAGCAGAAGCAGGACAATGCGACTCAGACCTGCCACCTGGATGATTAAAAGATGAAGAGTATTTAAGGAGCCATCGGCCCCTCTGCACTATGAACCCATCCTTGACATCACGTAGCATCAGAACAGTGGCCATGCATGAATCAGCAAGAGGCTTTGGAGATTTCAATATTAACCAGAAGGTTTCAATACTGCACTGGAACGAAGAGTTGTTGGAGGCAACATCTTCAGAACAGTTGAAACCACAGAACATGTAATGATTTTTTAACAAAACCAACTATTTCTACTTCCTAGTTTTTTAAGAGTAGTCTGAACTCCAGCTTTGCACAGTGCATCGTTTAAAGCTGAAGTAAGAGCTGAAAAATAGAGTAACTTGAACTTTTAAACAGGGCATGATCACACATACTTCCTTCTGCATATGGTTGTGTGTTCACGTATGCACCCTCCCCTACTGTTAATATTAAAATTCAATTAAGTGTCTATATGAAGCTACAAGCCAACACTTGTATAAAATGTATGCATATCTGGCAAGAACCTCACAATCATTTCAGTAAAATTTATCATTTAAAACCATACTCCACCAAATACAATTTATTCTCAATGAATTTCTGAGCTACTTGCCTCATAGAAGAACCACTACTTTTATAACATTGGAGAACACCTTTAGCAATAAAAGCAGTTTTAAGAGACCATTACAGTGTATACAGATCGGAGTAACTCAGCCTTATTTCTCATAGCAGCTATTTTCAAATGCAACAATGAGGGCAACAGGTATACATTCATCCTTCTCACTCTACATCTCAAACTGAGATATCAGTTCTATTGCTTTAGAAAAAGACCAAATGGCAGATCATTAGTGATAATCCATTTAACAGAGTTCACTGTAAACATAATGAAAATAATAGCCGAAAGGCGTTAAAAGGAAAAAGAAATCCACTTGTGAAAAATAAAATACATGCAAGGTTTTTTGCCGTATCTGCAGATACCTGCTGTATGTGTTTGCCTGTGTGAAAGCTTAACACAAAGATTTCAATAAGGTCTTATGGAGTCACTGCTATAGTTTGTTTTCCCCCAATTAAAGCAGCTATTAAAGGCCAGTTTTAAAAAATAGCAACCTTTAATTGGAAAAAAAAAGCGTTAACAATAAATAAAAGGCAGACACATTTACCAATTAAAAATCTGACAAGATCCCTCAAAAAAATAGCATTTGCTAAATGCCAGGTTGCTTGTTTCAGAGTACAAAAGCCGCTTCAACCAGCTACCAACAAAACAAAAGGTTAAGAAAAATCAATATACATACACGTGTTTGTCCTCTGAAAAATAAAAAAATAAAAAGAAATCCCCAAGTTGTCCTCCAGCAGATGAGCAGTATTTTTTCCACTATGCACTATTTTTTTAAAAAGACACTGTGAAAGCCCATGTGATCAGCATTAGACAACAAAAGCTCCTGGTCTCCAGTGACAATATTTTGACCTTATAAAGTACCTTTTATTCAAGGAATTTGAAGGATCCTTCCCATACACAAAGGAATTAGCACATTTTGAAAGTGGGTGTGCTGAGGCATGATTGTAAGTGCTGCACTTTCAACCAGCCAGCAGAAGCAAGGGGACATAAGCTGTAAAGCCCTGCTATCCAATATCCTACTCTAGAAGTCAAAATCCCAGGAGCTATGTCTTCTTGTAGCAAATAATGGTCATTTCTTCTCAGCAATGTGAGAACAAGGGCAAATTGAAGATACTTTCATATCTCCTAAAGGCACAGAGAAAAGAAGAAAGGCTCCCTTGAGCTACAACAAAGGTGGGGATTTTAATAGCAGACTGCAAACATTCATTAAGCTTCCCAAACACTCTTTACTTCTAAAAGATTTATTGTTATGAACAAACCCTCTATTTCTCCTTTAGGAGAAAGAAGAGGGGAAGCTATACCCAAAAACTCAGTATAACCTAGCAGCAGCACTGCTCAGTGTCTGACTACACCGCCTCGTAACTGTGTAACTCCTAACCGGAGCCAGTAGCTCCTGCCTCTTTTCCAATGTATCAGACAGCTACTAAGCTTGAGTAAATATAAACAAATTATCCCTTCATTATTAAAACGATTTCTATTTATAAAAGGCCTTTCAGCTTCACATTTAAAAGCATTTTATAGACAATCACACTAAGCAGATTTTGCAGACCTAAGCAATGTTTCTTTTTGAAAGACCACCATCTTTGCTATAACCAAGTAAAATACCGTAATACTTAAAGAAGCTCCTCTAGTTTTGTTTTTCTACAGCAGAAGAATGTAGTCAGAGTTTTGCTACTTTCTTTTTATGGGCCTTTCACAAAGCAACAAGAGAGAAATAAACAGCTCCCTAAATAAACCAGAAAATGCAATCTAAACCCACAAGAATTGGCAGAATATTCTATACATAAATGTTTCAGAAATAAAGCTATCAAGAAAAGTAAACTTTGCCACATTTGAAACCAGTAGTCTACTGTTAAGATTTGTAATATTTTTCTGAAGCTGATTAGTTATAAGAAAGATACACTTAACACACTCAGGCCTATATTTGTTTGCAATGGTATTTTATGAGCATATAAAACAGCAAAAAAATGTCACCTGTTGCTTGGCAAGTTCATCCTCACCTGAGCAGCTATACAAAAGCAACATAAAGAAAACTACTTAAATTCCTTTCCGTATCACTTCCTTTTGGTAGTTGCCAAACCCTACGAAATGTGAATATTAACACAACGCTTTCTCCTTCCTTCGCAATCAGTTCTACTTTCAGGCTTTCATGGTCTGGCTCAACACAACACTTCAAGCTTTGCAAAGAATCTCTACATCCAAACCAAGTTCTAATTAAACTCTGGAGGTGTAGTTATCAGGCTGTTTATTTGAAATACATAATTTTAATTTCATAAAGTTAACCTCAATGTTGTGTCCAAACACTGGACCTAAACCAACCAAAGTATCAGTGCCTGTAAGCCAAAGATTATTAGACAAACATGATTTCTTATTTAGAGAACATAGTTATATGAGCTCACTCTCATTTTACATTATAAATGAAATAAGAAGTCCAGGTTTGTAAAAATAGAGATACAGAAGGCAGCCCTTAAAATACTCTCGGAAATTACAGGAAACATGAACAAAAAAAACTTAAACAGACTATTACTACAGGAAATGCTGCAGCAATCAATGCACATCTACTATTGATTCTTCCGCTGTCTACAAATTTTCTCTATTTTCTCTCAATTTTCTCTAAATTAAGGTTATCTAGCTACAACATACTACATTTCCCTCCTCAACTTATTAAAATTTGAGGCTGATAAAGAAATGCTAAGCACAACACTTCAAATCCATGCTACTTACCCTTGTCCCAAATATACTTAAGTCCCAGCAAAAACTCAAGGTCCAGGCAGAGGCTTGATTTTTTCAGATTTTCACCTAATCATGTATTCATTACACAAACGTTCCATGTGAACTCATGAACAATTGCACCCATGAGCGTGTGTAGGTCTGGGTATAAAAGCTGCAGGAACATGATCCATTTTGATAATCACGTTTTCGGGTACTAGCTTCCCACCCCTTTCCCCTTCAACATTTGTTATATACAAAATAAAAAGTTACCAAAGCACACTACTACCAGTATCATACCTCAAGTTTATACGAGGTCATGCCAACATACACTTTTCTGCATACCAACCTAAACAAGTCTGGGTTTTTAACAGCTTTTCTTATAAAACTAATGAACCACATATATTTGAAATGGAAGTCAGGCACCGCAGTCTGTGTTAAGCACCACCTTTCATTCATTGTTCAGTGGGATTCTTTGTTACCTATTACCGTACAATTCAGAGACCGCAGCCGTGACCCTGGAAAGGCTACACAGTTCTGTGAACCTACTGCTTTTCAGAGCTATCATTTACCTCCAGTTTTGCAAGATCTGAAAGACCACTTTTCAGAGTAACAAAAGAGAATGGAATTTTGTCCTAAACATTACTATTCATAGAGGATTTTAAAATCATAACATGTCCTAGATACAGAAATATTGCTACAATAACTTCTCCAAAGTAACTGACTATAGTTTCTGGCAAAGACACTGAAGTAGGAATCAAAGTTTGCAAGTTCATTACAACTCACAATATTGTACTAATATGACTGCGTGCTGCCCAAGGCTTCAGTTTGGGAAACCAGCTGCCAGCCTACTGTTCATAAGCTACGTAGAAGAGATTTTTACACGCAGTTGAAGAAGGCACAGAGAGAAAGCAGTGAAATGAATTCAAGTCCTTGCTTGGCTCAAAGTATATCACAGAATCACCCTCTAGCAAAGGAGAGGGGTTCAGGAATAAGGGCAGACAGAAATCAATACTCTAAACATGACTAGACACAACTGTTTTCTTTTCATCCCCTGCAAGGCAGTTAGAAGTAGCACTTTTCCCTCTACTGCATCCTAAACCAGAATGGAGTTTGCACTCAGGACTTCCTACTCCCGCAGCTTTTCCGGCCAGTCATATTTTACTCAGTGCTGCCATGTGTTTGTGGACAGAGGTCAACTATAGACTCTACAGCAATAAAAGATATAGTGCCTTGACCCTCCCTGCACGACATTAAGCTAGTGCTAACTGCAGGGCTTACTCCTCAGGCCCCAGGATATAACAAAGTGGAACAGAAGGGGGAAGCCAGGCAGGGCGGGAGGACGGCGGGCAGCGCTCAGGAGAAGGCCTGCTCCAGCGCTGAGGCCTCCCCACAGCTGTCAGGGCCCTGGAAGGACCCGAGGTCTTGGAAGCCCGGCCCGGAACGGGCCCCACACGCCCCTGGGTCACCCCCAGGGTCCCACGCAGGGCGGCCCTGCGGGCGTGATGGGAGGCTGCAGAGCGGGGCCACTCCACCCCTACCTGATCACTGAGATGAGCAGCCCCGAGGGGTCCTTGCTCTTGCTCATGGTGCTCCGGTAGCGCCCCGCCGCCTCGCCCGCCGCCATCTTGTACCCCCCTCAAACACAGGGCGGCCACCCGTGCTGGCGCGGCGCAGCCAATCAGAAGAGAGGAGGCGGGCGGCTGCGGGTCTGTGACCCAATAGCATGCGAAGAGGGCGGGGCGCGCGGCATCGGACGGCGGCGCAGCGTGCGGCGGCGCCGCGGGGCCTGCTGGGAGCTGTAGTGCTTATGGCGGCGGCCGCGGCCCGCGCACGGCGTCCCGCTCGGTCCGGGGGGGACAGGAGCGCACCGCCGACAGTACGATCCCCCCTTCGAAAGGCAGTTAAAATTTAATAATAGGTCTACGAAATTATCGCCCAGATAAGATACATCTGCATAGTGGGCTGTGTCCGAAAGTCCTTATTGGCTCTGGAAGCTGCAGAAAATGGGGTGGGAGCGTGGGAGAGTGAAGCCACCCTCACAGAGCCTGGCGGCGCAGGGTGCCAGGGCCTCCGCCGGGCTGCACGGCGAGGGGTTTAAACGTTTATAGGATTGAAAAGCAACAAAATGCACTAGCTACTTAGAGTAATGCATCCTATGAACTAGCCAATGCTAAACGTTAGGTGCATGCCACAGATTTGAGCAGATTCTGATTGCAGGCATGTCTAAAGGGGCTGCTGAAGCATCGCTTAATGTCTTTCAAGTTACCATGTTTTTGAAAATAGTTTTCCCCGGATTTCACTGGGACAGCGGTGAGGTGACTCAAGCTGAGGCAGCCCAGGTGATCTTTGAAGCCCAGTTCTGAAAGTAAGCCTGAAGTAGTCAGCATTTTGCATTTGAATGATGTTTTTTGCGCAGCTGGAGATGACAAATCTGAGTCGGCTGGGAAGCAGCAGACCTCAGACACCCAGTGCTTACTGAAGGCCAACCTGCTTGTCCATAGGCCTTGCTTTACCATTGACGTGCTGTATCTCTTGCCATAGGATCATCTTCTTCAGAAAAGGAATGGTGCGTGCTGCAGGGTTAGAAAACAAAAGGTTGTTTTTCACTGGCTTGTTGGGCAATGTCAAACAAATTATGTTACAACAGCTGCCTCACTTTCGCGGTTTGCAGATGAGGGGTACCAGTACCTCTCCAGTCAAGTCCTTTGAGAGCTTGTGTTAAAAGCATCATGAAAGACCCAAGTTTGTTACTGCAGAGGCAGGAATCCTTTAGCAAGTGGAGAAACAGTCAGGTACTAATAGCCGCTGGGTGCTTTCTAAACCAGGTTAACTTCATCATGTCAAAGACACTACTGGCTGCTATCCTGGAGTTGTTTCTTCAGCCCAAAGCTGCAAGTTAAAACGATTCTAATTGCATGAAAATTACTGAAATCTGTAGGTATGTCAACAGTATCCATTTATATGAACTGTATTTGAAATACATGGAAACAAGATGCATGGTATTCCTAGGGCTTATTTACAAGAGGAAGATTTCCACAGTAGCTATTGTGGAAGAATCTCTATTTATTATAATCAATGGCTGTATCTATTATCATTAGTGGAATGGCAGAATAGAGCATGGGCACTTTATTTCTGAAATAAAAGATAGTTTATTCCTGACAATAATATAGTCATATAGTGATAGTTTATTCAGAACGGAGTAATTACTCTAAAGTAAAGGCATTTTTATCTGCAGATAGGGTGTGCACTTGAAGTGTGTTCCTGTGTAGCTGTTCTGCTACATTTCCTGTCTGCAGTCAGGCACTCAGCTCTACAATTTGCTATTCAGATATGCCAAAAAAGCTCATCTCTGTTGATTTTCTGGGCAGATTTGCTAATGTCTTCACTCGAGGGTGGTGATTTGAATGTCAGGAGTTTTGTGCACTGGCTGGAGGGAGTTTTTTCTCAAACTGCCGACTTGCCAATATTGGTTTTTTGTTAATTGGCAATTCATATTGACTGCTCTGTACCTGCACGTCCTGGAGATTGAAGTGCAGATGAAATCAGTGTGTCCTACCTTTTCATTCCTGACAGCTACAATAATCACCTCATTTAGGAGGAACTTCATCAGGACAAACAACAGCAAATCTCCCCCAGAACTATAACCTTGCTGACTTTCAATCCTGGGCTCAAATTGCTAAACCAATGCCTGGTTTCATTTACAAGACCTTTCCCTTCACTCCCAAACCACGCAGAGCTATAGGTGTGAATTTATGTTTTCTTTAAACAAAAGAGGGAAAAAAAAATCAACATAGTGTGGGCTGATGCAACATGTGAACACAGAGGTCTTTCTTCATTAATAATATATCATACAATGAGGAAGAAGGGCTATGAGAACAGCATTTTCTCCTTACACAGCTTGCCAGAAAGGGTCTTAGCCTGAAAACTGATGCATTGGAAATCAGATAACAGAAATGTACTTTCCCTTTCACATTTCTTTCACACAGAATTTTAATACTCTGAGGTATATCTAGTAAAATGGGTAATTTCTTGACTACTTAAAACAAATAAAGTCCAAATTGACCAAAAAGTTTCCTTGATGATGAATTAATCACTGTCATAACTTGCCTGTAAATACTAGAGGGGCTCAGTAAAGGATCCCCACAATACAAAAGGAACTAGAAAGCACAGATGGTTTCACTCTTCCTCCCCATCCTCCCTTCATAAGGAAAGAAAAAGGCTTCATGCAGAGGCTTCATGTACTCCGCCATTTCTCATCCATCTCTGCCATCATCTCATCAGGCTAGTTGCCCGAGGGACCACTGTGGTGGCAGAAAGCTAAGCCAAAAAGAAGCCTAAACAGGCATAGGCAGAGCAGTTCTTTTGCAAATATGGCTTACTCTGTTT
Organism: Falco biarmicus; assembly: GCF_023638135.1. Taxonomy (NCBI): domain Eukaryota; kingdom Metazoa; phylum Chordata; class Aves; order Falconiformes; family Falconidae; genus Falco; species Falco biarmicus. The sequence goes on along the minus strand of NC_079292.1, from coordinate 30,447,657 downwards.
GGGAAGCCTTTACAAACTCCAATGGCAAAAGACCTCCTTTCCCCATGGGACTTGCACGATACTAGGGGATTGCTTTCCCCCTTTCCTTAGGTAGCTTTGCCTGTAAACCCTTTCCACAATTTATCCACTGGTATTTTCTAAGCATTACTTGTGAATTCCTAAATCAAACATTTACCAGTGCTCAGTGCTGTTATAGACACTGGTCTCTCAACCACAGGTTTAACATTTTAAAAAATATGACATTTTACTTTGTTATTTCATTTCAAACATTAGTAGAAATGCCAGAGAAAAGAGTTCAGCTCACACCAATATCTTACAGGTGTAATTGCCTTGTCTGTAATGTGTTTATATTAGTTATAATTAAATTACCTTTGAATTGCATCAATGTAAACGGGAGCAGACTGAAGGCCAGACTTCCATCTAAGACTGTAGGAGCAATTTTGCTTGTATAAAGCAAACATAATTCAGTTGGCATATATCAGTCATTTTATTAAAATATATTACCTGTTCTTACAGAGCTTGTCACCCTGACATCAGCTGCATTAAACTGAAATTTGTCCATGGTCAAAGAATCAGGTCCCAGGCTCCCACTTCTTGCAGTAGACATTTTTTTCTGTTTTTCTTATGAAGCTTTATCAGACTTTACCAATCTACCTGAATAAGAACTGAATAAAAGTGTGCTGAAACATCAGGATTTGGCTTTATGATTAGTCACTTCTCCGGACTACCTTGTTATTCCTATTTACCACTACATAAGTCTGAGCTAAAGGTGTTTTAGGTTGCTTCTTTGACCACAATCAGTATATCTTCCCAGCATGTAGCTGCCATCAATTCTTTCTGTCTTACCTTGTGAATAAGAAGTAAGCAACTCAAGGGGCAGGAAAAGAAGTTTCTTGGCTTAATGCTGGGAATCAAGGCAAAGATATGATTCAAATGCCTTCTTATTGGTTTTTTTGCCTCCTGACATTTCCCAAGATGCACTGTGTACTGCTGCTGCAGAAAAAATAGTAACTAAGATTAAGCTAAGTGGAAAAGTACTACTGCTTTTCCAATGTCAAATCCATAGAACCTATGCTAATGCAATCCCTGCAGGAAATCAGAGCAGAATTGTGAGGTGTTTCTCTACAAAGGCAGGTAAAACACTGTGAAAGAAGATAAGCTGTTCCCCTTCTGTAAACTATTAAAAAACAAAAAAAAAAAAGCTTATTGCTGTTTATTTTTCCTCCTTTATTTTACTTAACTTTACTAAGGGAATGCTGTTTTTACAATTGTGTGATCCATAACAATACAGAGAGGTGACACTGAACCAGGAAGTTTGTTCATGCAGTTGGTGACCTGATTCAGACCTGGCCAGAAAGATGCATGTCAGAAAAAGGGATAGAAACACTGTAATTGATCCCATGGAATAATCTTTCATCATGGCTTGTTTTGCTAATTGAACTCATTCCCTGAGAAACAGTAAATTGCAAAGTGGCAGAGCAGCTTTCTAATCTATTTATGCCTTAACACAGTTACTTGGTCGTGTGCAGCTTGAGCCCCAGAGCCTGCATTCGCCTTTCAGGAGCTTGAACACATTCCATAGCCTTCTCAGCAAAGCAAGTCTATGGTTTTGCATGAGAGCTTTGTACAAATGGAGAATTTTCTGGCAGTGACAATACATGAAGGAGGAATATCAGTTTTTTCATCATTACGGGGTATTGTAAATGCACCAAACCTTGGGATTAGGAAGCCTAAATGTGACTTACCAATGGTGTCTTCCATCTTATGGCTAAGACAAACCACCCATTTGATGTCCAGCATCCAACCTTGCAAATCCTCAGCCTGTCTCTCCTCCTCTTGTTCATGTAAATAGTGTAGGCTGCATGTTGGCTGGTTGAAATTAAGATCTTTAAGCTTTATATTGGAACCATGGAAAACCTCAGCTGTTTAAGAGACAGGAAAAACAACACTCATATCCTGACTCTCTTGTGTTTAATTATGCTTCCTGCCTCCTGCCCCCCTCCCCCCGCCCCCCCCTTCCCCCCTTCTGTAAGGACTTCTTAGATCCTGTCCACAAACTTCTAATTTTAACACAGCTCCGTTAAGTTCCCCATGCCTAGCTGACCATCAGTCTCCATATAATGACTTGTGGATTTGTTGAGCATCAACACTTGCCTCAGGTGATATCCAGGCCAGTAAATTCCTGCAGGCTGGATAGAAAAGAGAGTCCCAGATTTCCTGCTGGCACTGAGAGGGAGGTGGAACCACTGGGCTCATCTATTCCAGCAAACTCACATGGAAGGAAAGGTAATGGATGTGTAAACCCCAGGAAAACCCCTTAGATCAGACCTCCACCTTATTAAACTGTAGGCAGCCAAGCATGACATACGTTGGAGATAAGACTTCATAAATTCTGCTGCTCACAGAAGTACTTCATCCTACTGAATACAGCTTTGGATATTTTCTGTTTTGTGTACCTAGCAGCCTCAGGCAAGAGAAACAACAAAAACTTGAACTGAAGTAAGTAAAACTCCCAGTACCAGCAACACACTCTTGTATTTTCAAGAAAAGCAGCAGTGGTTATCAATCCTTCTGAGATGAGACATCAGACATGCATTTTAAAGGCTTCCATTGCAGAAAATGTGGCATAAGTTTCAGCAGCTGAACAGTCCTTTTGGCCTCAAATTCAATTTACTATGAAGTGATATAAGAGAAGGATGATATGACAGTTGTACTTCTATAGCACTTCTGACAAAGTAAATATGTCACTGGCAAACATCATAACCCCTATTTTACAGGAGAAATTGTGACTCAGTGATACTAAAATCAAGCACGCAACAACAAACCCCACTTACCTTACAAAGTTTTACTGCCAAGGAGAAGAAACTGGAATGATCTATACTCTACCTACAGTTCAACACATTTTAAGGGCAGCCATGGTGAAGGACGTTACAGAGGATCAGTGGTGCCTCTGAAAGGGCTTTGCACAATTCCCTCCTGCATGTTAGAAATCTGAGCTCCCCACGGTTTGACCAGCACCACCTTCTGCATTTTCACGAAGACAAAATGTCAGTGTGAAAAAAAAGAGTTTATTTGGGGGAGTTTCTTTAATAAAAGCCCTGCAGGCTTTCTGCAATATAATACACAACACCGGAACAGCAGCATGCTTGAAATGTGCATGGTACCAATGGTGCTATGTCTGTCAAGTGTTGCTGATATGTTTTTTTGGCAATGTTTGCTTCACATTGGCTTTGATGGTGCCAGCCAACTCCTTTGGTGTTACCATCCTGACTGCTGTTGCTATCCCTCCCTCTGCTCTGGCCTGCAACAGCATGATGTGCCCAGACTCAGCACCACAGCTTAGGTGATAGAGAAGGCTTGACTTTCCCCTCGACCAGAAATATTACGACCCATCAGTATTCCAGTTTGCTGGGGAAGATGAGCCCTGAAGAAGTGGTCACTAGCCTGACTCTCAGGCTGGCCAAATCTAAAATCTCTGGACGTACCCGTCAAGCAGCCTCAAAGTTCAGATTGAAAACTGTTCAATAGTAACCAATCTGATAGACGGCAGTGACGGTAACTGCCAAATATTTGGTGTCATGAAGTGTTTGTGGGTAGTCAAAGAGTGCAGATGCTCAGAGAGCTACAGGCACTGCAGCTTTGAAAGCACTGTGATAAAGAGCTGACTGAAGCACCAAATCTATGGGAACAGACTTAAATCAACTTTATTGTACAGCAGTGTTATGTGGGCACTGAATAAGTCTGAAGATGGATGTCTTTAATTTTTCTGTTATTGGCGGCAAGAAGGACAAAATCAGCAAGACAGATACTTGCAGATGAACCCCACAACTCCATCACCACTGGTGCAGGGTTTGCGACAGACATGTTAGAATGGAAGATCCCTGCATTTTGTACTGTTTCATCAATGATCTTGCAGTCATCAGAAGACCTAACAGTGGATTAAGAGATGTCAGTGGCGTAAAGCCAGTTCATTGTAATAACCTTGAGAACTGGGGGCCAGGTGGCCTTTGAAACACAAGAAGGATGGGTCTCTTGGAGATTTGCTTTATGATGTTGCAGGAATTTAAGCTGTCAGCAAACCAAAAATGTTCCTAGAGATAGTGGTGTAACTAAGTAGTTTCCAAATGATGCAGCAGAGGTTTTGCAATTGCCTTTTAAAGTCTGGTAAGGTAATATTAAATGCTCAGCAAGAAAATGAAGTGTAATCTACTGTACATCTATAAAATGAAATGTAATGCAATAAAATTAACTAAAAGGTCTTATCTCTACTTAAAGATGGCGTGGTACAACTGATATTGGTTTTTAACAATGTCCTTTCAGGAAATGCAAACCCTACAACACAGTATCTTTTTTTTTTTCTATGATCTTTGTGGGTTCAGGGAAGAAAAAACATTTCAAGGAGTACCCAGATCCAGGGATCTGGTAAGAAATTAGGTCAGCACAATGAGTAGGTATCTGTCACAAACTAATACCTGTCACAACAAATGCTGAAGATGACCTGTCAGGTGCTGAAGACCATTCAGCTGCTTCTTTTGCTCTTTCACTACCCCTTCACTACTATCCTCCACTCCCCATTCTTCCTCAAGTCATCTCCTGCCTTTCCATTGTGCCCTCTCTTCCTTCATCTTTGCATTTTACTAATCCTTTCCACTAAAGACCTTTGATAATTTTAAAATTATAATGATACAACTTAAATTTACAAATCATTGTGCTGCTGGTTTCTGTGTTACATCCTTTTACTTCAACTCATCTGTCTCATCTATTTAAATTATAAACTCACCAGGGCAGAGGCTGCATTTTAACCTTAGCGTACTGGAGATTTATGTAGCATAATTAAGCAGGATAATAAAATACACCTCAGGGAAGGCTGAAATGTAAGCTGTGGAATTTACATTGGTTTCATTGCTTTTAAGGTGAGAGGTGAACACCGTGATGACTTTGCCTAACTTCTTAGAAAACTTACATCAGGGGACTTCAGGCAGTGAGTCCTGCAGAAACCTACCACTCAGAAAGACCTGCTGATGGGCTATTCACCTGGTCTTATCAGAACCTGTTCCAACAGAGGTTTGTCCTCCCTACTAAAATTGTGTCCCATGTGTCCTGTTTTAATTTGTCTTGCCCAGGCCTTCAGCTGATAGATCTTACTACGGCAGAAGATCTCCAGACCTCTCAACCTTCTTCTGTCCCCATGCCTGCAACTCCTTCATGCTACTGTGTAATCTGAGGCTGTGTGATGTGAAGAACATTTAGAGGCTAAATGAATGGTTAACCCTATTACAGGGCCTTCATATTATGTAAGCCACTTCCCCAGCATGCAACAACCTTTCCTGGTGTCCTAGATATTCACAGAAAATGGGGGCTTGTGCTACAACTGTGTGAAATATAGACCTGGCTTTGGGGAAACAGGATGCAGGAGGCAAACTCTTTACATCTCATAACCAATGCATGTAACTTGGCAAATCTGGCTCTGAATCTCTCTGAACTTTATCCACATGTCTAGAACATGGACATGTGATGAGAACTAATAAATATTCGTGCTAGATTTGTGCTGTTCTGAAGTTCTCCTTATTAGTGGCAGGATGGCCCTAGGGTCACTGTGGGACACCGTTCCAGGGAACAGACTGGTCCCACCACAACCATGTACATGGGCCCACAGGGATTATACAAACCAGCCATAGACTATGGATTTGGGCCGACGATAAGAAAAGACTTGAAAAGCACAGAACAGTAAACAGCCTTTGTTGCATGCTTTTCTTACCACGGTAAAAAGGTATCAGAGAAAAAATAAGACATAGTCACTTTCATTTTTCCAAGGGAAGAAGGAGTAAGTGCGTAGCCTTGGGTTATGAATATCTTGATCACTCAATCACAGTCTTGGTGACTGGCTGCAATCATTACAAGCTCAGTAAATTTTGGAACCTTTGGAAAACTGCTGCCGCCTTTTCAGTAAGAAACCATTTGTCTGAAGTGGTTTTAGTTCAGTGGATCCAGAAGTTGCTGGGATGTGATGGCAGGAAAAGCCATGGGGGTAGATATATTCCTCAGTATATTTCTGCCTTCAGTCCTTAAAAAGATAACGCTCACCTGCTGCCATGGAGATAAGAAGAGGTTAGACTATCTGTGAGCATTTTATACCCACCACAGCTTGAAATATAAATCAACATGCTGCAGAATAAAAACAAAATCCAGAGGTTTTTTCCTTTGGCTTCACTCTTTCCCCATGCTTCCAAGCTGCTCTCAGATGCTCACCTCTCCCTGAACTGAGAAAGACCAGCGAATACAGAAAACAGTCTGGAGCCACCAAGGATCACCAGGCTAGCAGCACAGTAAATGGAGCAAGGAGTATGGCACACAACTGAAACCTCTGATAATATGGGTCTCTGGTCTCTCCTTTATAGGAGTCTCCCCGTGTGACTTTCAGGCAGGATGATGGATCTTGGTGATGCAACAAAATTCTCTTCTTCAAAATCCCTGCAGGCTCTCCAAGTGCCTACATTTTCAACAGTAACTATCCCTTGACGCATAAAGTTTTCATGTTGCAACTCAGAAGCATCCTTACCCCAGCAGAGCACTGCCCTTGTTCTCACCCAGAATGAAGCAATTTTCTGTCTCTCACTTAAAAAAAATCGGAGTTACCCTTCACTCATCCAATACACACCTAGATGAACACTGTCTGCTCACTGTCTGAATCCCTGTCAAAGAAAGAAGTGGCCTCCTGTGGTAGCACAGGGGTTAGAGCCCTCATCTCTGCCGTGCCTTGAGCAGTGCTGCAAACCCCTTCCTTACCTCCTGGGGAGCATCCAGCCCCACACTGAAGTCTGTGAGGGCTCAGGAGAGGGAAAGATGTTTTCTTCTGTCCTAGGCTGAAGTTCTTTGAATTGCAAAACCCACCCAAGAAGCCGCTTTAATGCTCAGGGCAGTAGTTTACACGGAGCTACTCTGGGCTGGGCCACTGTCAGCAGCTGCGATAACTCACTGTGAGCTAATTCAGAAATGTCTACCCAGGCTACATGCACAGCAGCAGCTAAGATGTGGTTCAGGAAGGGATGAATGCCATCTGTGTTATTAAGGAACAACAGGGAAAGAGCATGAACATGTATTTTTATGGACATAAGCTTTTCCTTTACACTAGCTTCCTAATATTAAAATTTTCAAATTTTTGAAAAAATACAAATTTTTGTCTCTGCAGTGAAATATACCAGGTTGATACCCCTGGCAGTGAAGATCTCACCCTGCCTGTGTTAACTGGGAGAGCAGAAAGTCAGTAGCATATAATTTCACCAGGGTCCTGTATCAAAATGAGCAGAACAAATTAACAAAAAACCCAAGATCTGGCATGTAAAATTCAAGTGTTCCAAACTCATGCAGGTATCATATGAAAAGAGAAAATTCAGGCTGAGAACAAGGCATGCAGAAAGCCTTGATTAGGGAAGTGGCACTGGGGGCCTGACAAAGGAATAAGAACATTGCCAGCTCACAAGAGAACTTTGAATTAAACACTGAGACCCAGCTATCAAAATACAGACAGGTGAAATGATAATACAATGAAACCCAAGCATGGAATAATATTCTGCTGGGGATTGTTTTACTGTGCTGCAAGGAGTGAATTTCAGACTGTCTCTGCTTGAAAATACTTTACGCAAAGAAGACCTTTGGCAACTCATATCGGGATTTGGCATTACAAAACAACATTAATCCTCAGTGACTGCAAAGCATTTTTAGGCTAACCTTCTCCTGCCACATGGAAACGGGAGGAGGAGACAGTTTTTTGGAATATGTCTCCAAGGCTTGTATTATAATGGAAACAATTATGCTGTGATCAGAGAGTGGCTGTAGACCATGTAGATATGCCTATGAGAGCTTTAAATAGCTATCTGGGGAGACAGAGAGTTCAGCAGCATCCATAACGTAATATGCTCAGTGCCAGTTGCAAACCCTGCCTGAGACAGAGTAGAAATGTTTAGCACACAGTATCCCTCCAATTAGTGCTAGAGTGATTGGTTCTATAGGTTAAAGGAAGAGCCTGGTAGCTTGGTTTCTTTGAAGATCTTCACCCAGGTAACTCCAAAAATCAGCTGACAGAAAGCAGTGGGGCACTTAGCTGGAGGCATCCATGTGTGGCTGCACTACAGAAGACAGACTGGCCCACGTGGAACCCTGGAGCTGAAGCAAGTGGCCAGCAGTGTGGAAACCTTTGGAGATGAGATGGGTCCCTCTAAAAGCCTGGATCAGGAAGGTAAGCTAATTGCTTGGCTGATTTTACAAGGAAGAATGAAGATTGTGATGTGAGGGAAAGACTCAGTCCAGATTCTGGAAGTGGTCCATGGATCACTCTCTGCTGTGTTGAAGGAAGGAGCCAGCAGTCCTCCAGGAGACTTAATCTTTTGCTGTTTTAGGAACTTGGCTTAGCCTTCCTCCTAGTAACTGGCCAAATGCCAACAGGGCCAGGAAAGGGGCTCCACAGAGCAGGAGACCAAGTTGCAGGGTGAGATTTCATAGGATAGGTTGAATCATTCAGGAGCGTCTCCAATGCTTGGTCAAGTGGCTGCAGTCCTCTCCCACCTTCCTTCCAAGACCTTCCAGATCATTCCCTGACAGTTCAAGAAATCCCTGCACTTGCTGTAATATCAGCATTGGATGCTGAAGCAGGAGACGAGCAGCTGATAAAGTTTCCTGGAGCATTTGCCCAGCTATTCACATGTCCCAACATTACTTTGTCTTCTGATCAATATAATGAGTTATCAGATCCTGAGGTAGTGGACAACTCTACCAACAGCAAATCCTATATGCTGTCCCATTCCACAGTGCAGGCTCCTGCTTGAGGGAGGTGAAAGCTCAGTACCAACACACTGCTCACTTCTGCTAAAGGAGACAAGTATTTTTCTGCTAAGAATAATGAATGGCCTGAGCCAAATCATGGCCAGATGGTCCCAATCAGTGGTTGTTTATACCAAGACCTGGGAGGGCAGGTCAGTCAAGGCCTCTGACCCTAATATTGTCTGTAGAAACATAATCAATTTACAAGGCCAGGAAGACTGACCTGTTAGCCCTGTTTGTTGATCCAAGACATGGCGCAATAGCTTTAATTATTAAATCCAGTGTAGACAACCATTGATCCTCCCACTTAGTGCCATCTCTCTAGCCTAGATCCCAGGGGTTTAGAGCAAGGGCATTTGCAGGGAAAGACAGAGAACCAACCACTTTGAGTATCTGATGCACTGGCATCACCGAATTTTTGGACCCAAATACTGAAATAGCTGCTGCCAGTCCAACCCTTACACCTCCTCACAGCAATCAAGTGATGACCCGTCCCTGAAAGCTCAAGTCCCTACTTTACCGCTAACAAGACATTGAAAAGGCCATTTATAGAGCTGACCCAGCTCATCTTTTCTCTCCAACAGTTCAAAAAGCAATTGGTGTAAAGGACATTAATCAAGTTGGCGCCAAGAGGTAATTGAAGACAGTAATTACTCAGTTTTTATAGAGCTGGAAATGTAATAAGGATTTTAAGAAAGTAATAACTGAAGCTTTCTGCAGAGAGATCCCCTGGTGCATACAGTTTAGCTAAGGGCCTATCTTTTTCAAAATACATTTTCTTGTAGTTATTACATCACTGTCTTGCTGGGACATCTCTCCTGAGCCTTTGTAAATGTAATGGGCTTTGGTAAATCTGAATACACTGCCTCTCTGCATTCTGAGTTACCGTGTTGGATTGACACATCTAATGCAGCAATAATGCAGGAAATGGAAAACACACACATTTATATGCTTTACCTTCTCCCAGCTCCTGGCTTCCTTGTTCAAACCTGGCAGATTTCTGTCAGTCACCCAATTCTTTTTCTGCTTTGGAAGCCATGACAAAAACTATCTGATTAAATTTCCCAAAGGCATATTCAACTTACATGGCAGCTCCTAGGCTCTGTGGTCAAAAGTTGATGCAAATTTTTCCAGCAGACTCAAAGGGCATTTCATCTTGCTGTGCATTCACTTGCTTAAATCACAACTGCCTCAGCAAGAAAAACTCTGATGAAATGGCAAATTTGTCTTCACTTGAACCTGATGAAGTTTGACAAAAGCTCCATCTTTATGCATAGTACCCTGAGTTCAGCTGGTCTAGTCATCCCCTGCTTCCTGGGCCATCTTCAGGATACATCCCACATTGCCTCAAGTGCAGGACTCATGGGTCCTTTTCCTTACTTGGGTACTGATGCCTTACGGCTCTGAAGCAAGAACCTACATTGCCACATGCATTTGTTTCTCCACCCATAAATCACTTTAGTCTGAATTATCTACTTTCTTCTTTGGGACTGGACTTCTGTCTTGCTGTGAACCTGTACTGCCTGCACCAGTCTATAACTGGCTTGGATTGATGTCATTGTTGAAAGAGCAAAGAAAGCAATCCCCTCACCAAAAGCCAGTCTGTAACTTTTTGTGGGGTAGAACTCATATTCCACTGACGAGGTCTGGTCAAATGGACAGATGGACTTGTGTGAGGGCCATCATGCTGACAAGAACGTACACCCAAGTGAAATGAATCTTTGTTCTTTTCTCTTATCCTCACTGTCTGCAACATTTTACCCCTTCTAAAATCACATTAACTTGTAAAATACGATGGCTTGGATGAGTTCCTTGGAAGGTGAAGGTCCAAAAGTAGGATGTTTTTAAACACCATATAAACCTCAAGTCAAAATCTTAATTTTTCAGGGCACCTACCCAAACAATGAATGTTTCAGAGGTTCCACAGTTTCTTAGTTATGACCGAGTATGACAAGTTTGACAGTTGGACCTGATGATCTCAGAGGCCTTTTCCAACCTAAATGATTCTCTGATTCTATTCTATGACCAGTTTAGCACATTTGCTGTGTATTTACACGGGGCTTAATATTTAGTGTGTGAGTCCTGGTCTGTAACTGTTGTCTGCACTGGAAGTAATAAAAAACATAACTACTCCTTTATGCCTTTCAACTTGATTTCAAAAACAAACACCACTGTTTGCAGTTGGAAGAATTGTGAGATCCATGCATGAAAGCTATGCTGAAGGTGCTGAGCTAATTTACTATTTCCTTATAGACAACATCAGCTATAGCAAGGTGTCAGGGATGGGGTGTAACAACAAGAAAAGTATTGCCCTTAATAATATCTTCAAAAAGTCTAGACTTATCCCTTGAGTTACTGATGGAGACTGTAAACTTTTCAAGGCAAATGGCAAACGTGTTTTGAGTTTCTACAGTGCTTTGCATAACAGTGCTGGCACAACTAGGTGAGGTAGTAACAAGAAGCAGCATCGGTCTTGGCTGAATTATCTACAGCCGCTGGGTGTAAGTAGGGGGAGGTGGTGAAAAGGTGAAAAGAGTGTGATGCCCTAGCCCTGCCCCCCCTGCCCCAGCCCCACTCATAATTTCTTATATTCTTGTATTACGCTGTTGCTACAAGGATTTTATAGAAGAGCTGATGATTGCATTACTGACAATCATGCCATGAGCTTTGATGAACTCCTACACAGAGTGAACTGTGGCACCCACAAAGTTTTACTGCCTAACACAAATTACCAAGAGCCAAGGGGTGTGCATTACACCAGTCTCCCAGGACTGCTGTGGGGCTGTTGGTGACAGCACCTAAGAGTGTAAAAAATAAGTGCACTGGTCAGTGCTCCTTTGCCTGATTCTCAAGGATGCAACTGAAAATATTGTCTTCACTCATCTCCTCCATTCAATCACAGGACCCTGTTCCTCCCTTGCATGACGGCATCAGTTTTTCTGCCACATCTGATACTAAGACTTGACAGTATCCTGCTTCTTTTACAATGTTTTACAATATATTCCTGCTATATCTGCAGTCAAATGTTCTCGGTTGGGAGGACACATTCCATTATGCCAGGAGGTAGCTGCAAGAGGAAGGCCAAGTCTGAAGACATCATTTGGGTTATGTCTGGTTCTGGCTCTCCTCCAAGTGTACACAGCTCATTACTAGCAAAGCACTTCTGCCCTGCAGGGTTTAGTGGCTTTCTGGCTCAGATCTTTGATGAAACTTCATTTCATGACAGGTCTATCCCCAGTACCTTCTTCCTAACTAGGACCATTCCCACCAGAGAGAGAAATCTTCCATGCTTTTTCCTGGGATGAGGTCCACCTGGACTACTTAACTGGCTCTGCTTGAACGTCTTCCCTGCCACAGAGCCAGCAAAATTCTGAGCTTGAGGAAGAGAAAATACCATTTTAATTAATTGCCTATGGTTCTAGGTGCAGAGTTTCCCAGAATCTTCTGTACCACATAACTCATCTCTGCATTCCCTTGTTAATCTCATTAGTTTTGATTAAAATTTGGTGGGGGATTTTATGACCTTCTATTGACCCATTCTGGTATACGCTGGAAATTTATTCAGGTCAATTAGACATCTGCCAGTTTCATATTCAAAGGCCATGACATATGTTTGCACGACAGGGTATGGCAACAAGGAGAAACTGAATTCGCATCCTGAGCAAGGTGGCACAACAGTGTATCAATATCGTTTTTTAATGAGATTTGCTGGCTTTTGCAGACATGAAAAAGTGTAAATTTATGCTCAAATGTCAACAAATGCCAGTCAAAGAAATTTCTGTATCATGCCTGAATGCAAAAGACACAGAAGGATGCAATGAGTCATTTTCATCAGCATGTTAACTCCCAAGAAGTACATCAACTTGCATTTGGCTACACTTGCCTAAGCTAAAAGCCCCTTTCTGCTATTCTGTCAATACTTTCTGCCCACTTCAGAGGGAACTGTTCTAGCTTTAGGAGACCAGTTCTCCCATATGTGTCATATTCATGTCAGTCCACATTTTCTGAAGATGTGAGCCCCAAACTCAAAATCTGCAAGACATCCATGAAGTATGTGGGTTCCCAGAACATACTATTGTTTGTATAATAGCAGTGCATTTGGGTAAGGTATAGATATCCATGCTGCTGGCTAAGATACAGCTACCTAAATTACATTGTACAGGCAGGTAAGCATAACTTAGCTTTGAATAGCCTTTCTCTGCAGGACTAATTAGGGCTAGCCATTGTCCCTGCTGAAGTGATGAAGCTCTCCTTGCACTGGTTTCTAGCTTCACAAAGTCCCGTTTCAGCATCTTTGTATCACCATACCATATTGTACTGATGTCCCCTAAACGGAGATGCATGCCCAGCCCTGAACAGCAGATAATCTAAATGGAAAATACTCCTGAGGCAGCAGAAGCACAAAACACCACAAGAATTTTTTCCCAAGTTCAGGCTGGTGGCAGAGCCAGGGATAAAATCCAGAATTCCTGAGCGCTCCATGACATCAAACTAGTGGGGACTCTCCTGTTTACTTACATGTAAAAAGTAAGTGCAAATATATACACAATCTGTAGCTATGCATGTTAAAAATGTAAAAATATATAACATATTAATCCAGCTTTCTTGAAAACACATAGCCTTTTCATTCATCAGGATATTTGCCACTGCCCAATTGATTTGAATGTGTCCTGGTTTCAGCTGGGATGGGGTTATCTTCTTAGGAGCTATGGCTATGATGTGAGACTTTTCAGTTCCTCAGGCCTTGTTAGTGAAAAAGGCTGGAGGGGCACAAGGTATTGGGAGGGGACACAGCCAGGTCAGCAGACCCCAACTAGCCAAAGCATTATTCCATACCATGGGACTTCATGCCCGGTATGTATACCTGGGGTGTCGGCCGGGGCAGGCAGATCGTTGCTCAGGGACTGGCTGGGCATTGGTCAGTGGGTGGCAAGCAGTTGCATTGTGCACCATGTGTTCCTTTCTTCCTTTCCCTCTGGATGTTATTCTTTCCCTTCCCCTTTTCATTATAACTGTTACTGTCATCATTGTTATTGTTGTTCTTTCATTTTTATTCTATTTCAATTATTAAATTGCTCTTATCTCAACCCTCAAGTTTTACATTCCTTTCCAACTCTCCCGCTGGGTGAGGGAGCAGTGAGTGAGCAGCTGCATGGTACTTATAAACCACAACAGAATGTTTCCGGTATTTCTCATTTATTTGGTCTAAAAAATAGTTTCTTCACCCGTTTAGCTGAGTAGCCCTTCTTTGCCAGTTGTCCCGAACAAGGAGTATTGTACACATTTTACATCATTAGCTAATTTAACCAGCTAATTTAACATTAATAGCAAATCTGTGAGTTGAACGTCAGCAAATGAACTCATTAAAGAGAAAAGAACTAGCGCTTTCTCCCGATTTAATTATTTTTTTTCCTTTTAGTTTTGCGCTCTTAGCAAGATGCTCTGGGGAAATCAGGATTTCAGAGAAATTCGGATGATCAAATAAATAGCGTTTTATTGATGAATTAAAAAGGATGCATCAGAATGTCAAAAAGCTTTTACAGAAAGATGCTAGCCTCATCTGTCCTGTTTGGGAAGGACCCAAGGCTAGAGGAGCCCACACAGGCTCTTTTTAATTTATCCTCGTTCATGCTATGAGGGTCTCAAGTCTCCTCAAGTGCTGCACACCCAAAGTTACTTCCTCAGCCCTGAAGCGTGTTGTGAACAGTGATTATTTGAGAGACATATTGATGACATCAGCATCAGACATTCTATCTCATTTCTCTGGCCTGTTTTGCCCCTCTGTTATCAGCTGAGCAACTCTCGGTGCTCAGATGGAGCAGGATTCTTGCCAGGAGGGAGCTCTGCTCCACTTTCTTTCTGCTTTCCAGCTCCAAGGAAAAGACCTTTCAGACAGTGCTCCAAGTCTCCCTTTCTCACAAACCCCTCTCTCACATCCAATTCACATTTTTCCCACCTCTATGCTCTACACCTCTCACCACTTGAATAGGGTAGGACAGCAAGGGGGCATACGGGAAGCTGTGTGATGGGAAGCACACTGCATAAGGGTATTGCAGGAAGTTAAAGGATGGGGAGCAAGAGTTTTGGGCCATAAGAAAGTAGGGACGCTTCTTGGGGAGCTATAGGACAGGATGATGGGAACAACCTCCATTTTGTTCTCAACAATTCATTGTCAAGAAGCCACTTCTTATAAAATTAAGTGTTACGTCACCCTTTAGAGGCTTTCACATTAGTGTGGCTAAGGACACAGGCATGTAATCATCTACTCAGCCAAAGACTTCCAATAATACTTCATTACTTCAGATACTGGGGTTAGACCAGATGACTTCCAGAGGTCCCTTCCAACGTCAACCATTCTGTGATTGCTTCTGTTGTGCTGGAGTCTGTTTGTAAAATTGAGGTAATGATGCAAGGGATAAGTATGAATACATGGGTTAAACATTGAGATACTTGAGTAGACCAGCCATGGAGTGTGAAAATTCTCTGTTACCTCTAGATGCAAGCTTTGCACCTGAACTGTGTCTGGATGGACATACTGCACCTGTGTTAGTGTGAAGATTTGTTTCCTCTGAGGGACTAAGACACTCCTGAAGGTGCCTTGGGTGAGGAAACATGCAAAAGGTTTAGGCATCTCAGTAGGAGATACACAAATGGAGGGTTGGAAGGAGAGGGCAGCTCTCCGTCTCACTCCGTCACAGGGTTGACGAAGCACAGTCAGCACACTCGCTCCAACAGCTTCTCAGAAAGACGGTTGTCCAGTGGGAAGTAGCACCAGGTAGACATTACTCTCTGCTTCTCTCAAAAGCTGACCCCAATCATACTCTATTACTTCAGCTGGTGATTCTGTGATTCTTCTCTTGTTTAGAATAGCATTAGAATATCCTTGCACATCTTTGAAGCTACATTAATCCTTGGTTCAGTGTGTGTGTGTATGAATAATAGATTTTCTGTGCTAAAACTATCAAAGGCTCTGGCAGGCAGCTGGTTGGCTCCCTTGGGCAAATATCCTAGAAAGGAGCTGCAGCACCAGACCAGATTTGCATGTTTGATGCATTGCTGTGTCTCAGTTTAAAAGGAGGCAATCTGTTGGGTTTTAGTTCATTGCATGTCTGTGGAAGCCTAGGTGCTGGACTGCACACAGTAGCAAGGGTGGATTTTTTTTTTTGAGACATGGAGAAATTTTTCTCTCCCAGGAGTGCAATTTATATCTTGATTAATCTAAAAAGTTTGGGGGTTTTATGCTGAGGGGTGCAAGGGGATTTTTTAAGAAGCATGGGTAACAGTAAAGAGGAAAGGAAGGCATCTGCTGGAATCGCTTTCATACTGAAAAATCAGCTATGCTGTAGGCAAATGCTGTGCCTCAGCGGAGCAGAGACAATTTCAGGTAATTAATGTTCTTCCTTTACCAACACTGGGAAAATCATGGACTTTAGCAGGAGATTTATACATTTTTATGTCAAAGCTTAAAGCAGCTGCGGAAAGGTGGTGATTCATAAGGGGAAGTTCAGAATCTGCACACAAGAGCTAAGCCCCATGTCAAGGATGCCGAGTTGCAGCTGATGAGGTTTAAGCCATTTCCTTCCATAGGTAGTGAGTTGTTCCAGCCATTTTTCTTACTCTGACTCAGACACCCTCCTAACAAACCCATGTTTGGCAAATAGATGCAGTAAATCCCTCACGTACCCAAATAGTAGGGAAACGAACCCTGGTTTTCAGCTCTAAAACCACATGCCTCTCCTCACTGACAGCAGTGGAGGTAATAGATTTTTTTGTCATGTCTATGGACAGCTTGATCAGCCAAGAAAGTTTCATCATGAAGGTTAGAAAGTAAGAACT
Source organism: Falco biarmicus (assembly GCF_023638135.1). NCBI lineage: Eukaryota > Metazoa > Chordata > Aves > Falconiformes > Falconidae > Falco > Falco biarmicus. The sequence continues at coordinate 30,431,004 of NC_079292.1, read as the reverse complement.
GCCAAAAGTCAAGATGAGATAGATTCGCTCATGGAAATGAAACCAAATATTAAGAAGTGTCTATGAAGTGGACTTGCTGTGGCATAAGGATGAGGATTTAGATGAACAAGATTTCTCCACCTGCTCCAAAACACACAGACTAAGGAAATAGTTTAAGTAAAACAATTTGTCTAAGAAGAATTAATTTGATCACAAAATCCTCTTTCAGCCAGCATGTCCCAGGGATACAGTACTTGCTCCATCTCATTTGCCACCACAGCTCACTCTGGTTGTTTTCATCTGCTTTCATTTCAGAACAGCCTACTCAGCCCCTATCCCAGGCACACAACTGCCAATCCACTGTGATGATGATTTAAGCCACACGTGGAATCCTGTGTTTGGTGTTGGGCCCCTCACTGCAGGACAGACACGGAGGGGCTGGAGCGTGTCCAGAGCCGGGCAGGGGCTGGGGCAGGGGCTGGGGCAGGGGCTGGGGGGGGCGGCGGGGGGAGCTGGGGGGGTCAGCCTGCAGAGGGGGGGCTCAGGGGCACCTGGTGGCTCCCTACAGCTGCCTGAGAGGAGGCTGCAGCAGGGGGGGTCGGTCTCTGCTCCCAGGGAACAAGTGACAGGGCAAGAGGAAACGGCCTCAGATTGTGCTAGAGGGGTTTAGATTGGGTATTAGAAAAAATTTCTTCACTGAAAAAGTTGTCAAGCACTAGAACAGGCTGCCCAGGGAGGTGGTAGAGTCACCATTGTTGGAGGGATTTAAAAAAATGCACAGATGTGGCACTTAAGGACATGTTTTAGTGGTGGGCTTGGCAGTGCTGAGTTAGTGGTTGGACCTGAAGATTTCAAAGGTCTTTTCCAGCCTAAATGACTCTATGATTTGGTTCTGCTGAAGTACATGGTAGACTGGTTCTTGCACCTTTGCTCTTGTCCTTTGTGCTCTCTCTCCATGTGAAGTCTTTGGTCTTGCAAAGTCCCTGGTCCTACAAAGGATGTTTCCTGCTAGAAGTGCAGGAAAAGGCAGAAGCTGTTAACATTGTGGTTTCCACAACTTCCCAGATTCTAATATAAGGAACTTAATTCCTGTCTTCCACTTTCTAATGTGTTGTCCGTCCTACACTTGATCCCATGGGATTAGATTGAGAAGAACTTTTAGGCCCTTTGAAGATGAAAAGCGCATAAATATCTGAAGTACATTTATTAGCATCTGTCTACAAATTGTTCGTCTCTGTTGTTACCTGATGAAATAACTCAAGAGACTTTGGCAAGAGAATCCCATGAGACCATTACTATCTGTTTGCCTATAACGGGTTCTGGGTATTCTTTCCAAACTCATCAAACAATGTGGTTTCTTCCATGAAAGGCTTCAACCTAAGATAAAGAAAGAGGACATGGCATATAGTAAACCCCACTAATAAAATGCTTAGGGCTGAAAACCTACCACACTTAAGGAAAGATTCCTTCTTATCCCTCTCTTTCTGCTCCCAGTTTTTTGTTAAATCAATGTTAGTAGATCTCTCAGCTTCCTTATCCTCAACTATATCCCATTTCCTCCAGTGACAGCTCCATACAGTTCCTTCTGGAAATGGTCTTGGGGCTCGTGATTGCAGTTCACTGTGCACTAAGCTGACAGTGCTCGGTACTGAAGAGCGTTTCTAGGTGCTAAGTGCTCCGAGAAGCTCCTTCTGCACAGGGCAGTCTTTCTGCCTTTGCCTCAAGAGAGGACAGTTTGCTTGCCAGAGATATAGGATGGTGAAAGGATGAGGCTGATGGAGGCGAGGCTGATATAAAATGCCTAGGCTATGATTTTGTTTTAGGACTCTTGAATTTTTGCTTTGCAGAACGTCCTTAAAAGGTGCATGAGCAAAGGCAGGAGGTAAAGATGAGCCTACATCAGTGAAGATGGAAAACTGTTTTCATGTCTATTTCTGTGAATCCGTTGTTCTTGACAAGAGTATTGAGTGTTAGTGGAACATCTCCAGGGTTTGATCTGAAAACAGGAATAAACCTTTTAGGGATTTTTATACTGGGGCAAGAGCCAGCTGAGGAAGAGGTAAATGGACCCTGTACCTGTTCTAGGACTCTCCTGACAGCATCATTGGTTATGACTGGCACTCCTTCCATTTTTACAGATGCAAAGTTTACAACCAACTTTTCAAAAATATATCTGTATTCATCCTTAACAAGAGGAGAGAAACAAAATATTTACTATTGTAGCTCATACGCCATCATTAGCTGGAAGACCTGTGAATGTACCTGTTGATATTTGTAGGTTACTTCCTCTACTGTTAAAAGTATCACTATTCTGCGTGTAAGAAACCTCTTCCTTTGGACTATAGCTCCACTTCCAAATGTCTGACCGTTATATCTGCAGCTTGATGAGTTAAATCAGTGTCACAGAGTTACGAGGTTACTTTGACAGAGGCACAGAGACAATGTCAGTTCTGGGTTTCATGCTTGAAGATCTCACCGATCCCATAAGATGCAATTTGCACTCCCTTCACCTGAAACACTGCAGAGAGCACACTGAGGATTTGGCTCGCCAAGGGGCACAGGAGATTGTTTTGTATGGGGTGCAATTCTATGAGTGGCAGAAGGATGAACCAAAAGACCAGGCAGAGTCTTTTCTGCCCTACCACCTGCAATTTACAGAGCCATAGCTGGGAGCAGCTATCAAACCCCAAACAAATCCCAAGTGCCCTCCAAACAAAAGGCTAATTTAATTTAAAATTGATTTGCACTCTTGGTACAAGACACTTGATTTTGTAACATTCAGCAGTAGCATAAAAATAAAAAGAGCATCTAACACTGATTAACATCTGAGTCATGGATTGCTGGGGTATGTTACGCCAGCTGAATTTAGCTATTCAACTGGCACGGTAACTCCTCTACAATATTAAACTTTCCTGGCGTAATTTACCACTCCTTCATTCATTTGTGCATATGCTCGGCACATGGTCCCAAAGCTTGCATGATGATTTTGCCATATATAAAAGGCACACTGACTTTTCGTCAATAAGATGCACGTTGTTATTTGACAAGAACAATGTGCTCAAAGAACAGCTCACAATAGCTTCTATCAATCAAGCACTCTGTGGAAAATAAAAAATGACAATGAGATCTACAGCATTAAATAACCTACAGTGCTGGAAATTAATCAGGAATCTGGTGTGCCTGAGAAACAAATGTGTTTTTAATAAATTGGATTTGAGTATCACTTAGAAGCCATGGATTACTAGCTGAGTGGAGACTGGTTTGATTTGCACTGATAAACTCCAGGGGAGCTTGCCCATGTATATATTCAAGCCATTGATGTCACCGTAACCCTGATGGTCTTGGTGACATTTAAGCGATGTGGACACTATTCTTTTTAATACATAGAGCATACATGCTTATAAAGAAAAAAATAATTCAAGTCTCTGATCCTGCTCCCAAATATCCCCAAACAATCTAAGGGTTAATAATAACCTCTGCAAAGAAAATACTTCTCAACACGTAGCAGTTTACCCCTTGAGAAAAAGCTGAAGGAGAATGAAGAGTGTATGACATAAATTAGCAGTGTCACCAGCTGTCTGAGTGGAAGAAACTTGGGTGTGACATGAAAAGGGAGGGATAAGACCTCTCTGGAAATAACATCAATGGTAAATGACTCCAGTATTTTAAAGTGTTCACTATACAGCTACTATTAAGTCACTTCTCTGAGCAAATGGAGAATGAGTAACCTGTTTTCATAGTGTTTTCTTCTTGCTTTGAAATTTCCAAAGCCCCAAATGAGGAAAAAAAAATGTTCATGCCATTTTTTTCCGGATGTTTGCTATCTACTTGCAGCAGAGCCTCTCACCCCTTTCCTCCATCCTTTCATTTCAGTAAACACGGAGTATTTCAGAGTCACCTGGTTACCACACTAAGGACTGAACCCCTTCTCACCATATTCTTACCTAAAAAAAATGCTCACTGAGGTCAGGAAAACACTGAATACCATTTCTGGGATTTGGCTTTTGAAATTAGCACCTGTGAGAAGAACATCAGCTACTAAGGACTAGAGTTTGAACAGCACAAAATGTACGAAGTTAGCCTGGTCTTTGGGGAAGTCTTGAACATTTTATCTATTCCACTGAGTGATGTCTCTTCTAAGGTGACTGAAAATGCAAAAGACAACTGTACCTCAGAATTATAATCTACTTAATGATGACAGAAATATGCAGAAACCCAAAAAGCCTACGGAGAGCCGAGTGAGACTTCCAGTTGTTTCTCATCCCATGAGAGCAGGGGGACAAAACTGAGAGGCAACATATTCAGAGCTGAGGTAAAAATGTATTTTCTCAAAGATTGCTTAGGTAATCTGCAAATCTCACTGCCACAAGATAGTGCTGAGGCTTGGGGATTTGAAGGACTCAAACCAAAGGTGTGGATACTATTCTGTCAAGTTAAAATAGTCAGTTGCAATAAATGCATATTACCAAAAGAGCTCAGAGAAGACAATATATCTTCAAGCCTCAAGGTATAAACCAGATCCTGAGTCTCAGAGGCGGGGAACAAACTCCTCCCAAGATATATAACAGGTCACAGCTGAGCCACCTGGGAATCAAGTGGCACTGGCTGCCCTCAAAGACAGCATCAGGAATTACACAGCCCACTGGTCTGGTCATCTACGAACATCCCCACATGCCTATCAAAGACTTCTGACTTGAAAAGGAAGCTCATTCTTTTTCAGGATGATTGCCTCCAGTATCGTTAGATGCAAAAGTGAGTACATTATCTAAATCGGTCTTATCTGTAACCACACTCCCATTGACTTCAGTGGGGAATATCCCTCTAGCCCACACAGGATTAGCAACTTAAAAAAAAATATGCACAAGCTTGAGTGTTTAAATCCCACTGATCTCGGCCAGAGCTGTAAGCATATCAAAAGAGACAGAGCTGGACCCCTAGCTTCTGTGGTTTCTTGTCCAGCCCAGGCAATCTCACGCATCCTGGGCTCTTCTTTTCTCTACAATTAGACTGATAATTAAGAAATAACAGCATAATATAAATGGATAGTTGCTGGCTAGCACCGTTAACATCAGGGATAAATTGAGCAGTAATCTGCAAAGGATGTTATTACTATTATAAAAATAAAGACCTGTCTCCCCAGCCAATCAATTCAGCAGATATATACCAACAATCAAATTGTTAAAAATGACTTCTATAAATTACACAGTCTTCCATCTAATGGAGCTAGAAACAGCTGTGAGACAATTTAGAGCTGATATAACCATACGTCGGGTGCGCTTTTTCATCCTGATGCCTTTCCATTCTCTTCAAAGCTGTTGTACTGTAGCAGGCATCTTTGTTTAATGCACCCATGTGAAAACAGACTGTATTTCACACCATGGGTTAGCAAAGTAATTTTGGCAGAAAAGCCCAAGAATATATGCATTTAATATGGGTGGAATAATTCAATTTCCTCCCTATTATTTCAGCTATGCAGTTACAATCTCCTTAATTCTTCATTAAACCCTCTGGGCTTGGGGGATGTTGCTGTGTTTTATGATCTGCCATACTTCTTTCAAATGAACACGGAAAGACACACACAGGAGCAGTTATAATCATGTATTTTTTAGTCAGATATACTACTGATTTCAGCTAAATCAGCGCAATTTAGCACTTTGCTTTGGTTGTGGCAGTGCTAGCTGCGTGGCGTGTTCATGCTGCTGATTGCTGGTGCTTGGGCTTAATCACGGAGCGTGTAATGGGATTTATGGGTGGCACGCTCTTTCTTTCGCGTCTTCATCCTGGCCGTGCCCCAGCCCAGACCGCTCCAGCTGGAACATACCGAGTGGCACTTCTCTGCCTGCAAGTTACTACCAGTGTGTTCGTTTTTGGAAGGGACAGGGTGAAACAAATATTGTTCATGCTGGCTGCTGTATCCAGTCCTTACTGAAAAAAATAAGCAAAGTCCTGGCTGGGGAGGGTAGAGCCCTTGGCGTTGTCCGTATGGAGCAGTTGGGTTTGGGGCCCACATTCTGGGCAATCTGCTCCTGGGAGTTGCAGGGGAAAGGAGCTGGTGGCCGCTCAACTGGGTTTTGCCAGTCCCTGGAAAGCACCTTGATCATTGTTGTCCCAGAAGCCCTCATTATCTGTTATCAATTAGGTATCAATTATCTGTTCCATCACATAAGAAATCCATACCTTGCTTCTCAAGGCTCTGGTAATGTTGCTTCTCCCTGGCTGTTGAATCACTGCTGCTTTTTGATGCCCACAAAAGAGGACAGCTAATTTTTTTCTTTCTGGGCACAATGTATGATAATCTAGGCTCTCTAAATGAAATTTGGACTGTGGCTTGAGTACAGAGGGACTCGGACAGACCCATAGCTGCCAGCAAGCAGACATTGCTGTGATCAGCTTACTGCAGAAGAGACATCGGATGGGAATAAAGCTGAAAACAGTTTAGCCTAAAATCTCATCTGTGTGCAAATGTGGCATTTCCTAATTTTTTCAAATTGGACATGCGCAAATGGGACCTGCTCTTTCTGAAGCTGTGCAATGCTCATGTTGGTATAAATTACTTTTGCATGAGCCTCACTTTCAAATGTTAAAATTAGCTCCACGTTCCCTGGTGATCTCTGCTCTGCTCTACAAACGTTATCTACTCCCTTGCCTACTTGAATTCTACTTTCAAAACCACTCTTGCCTCCATGAAAAGCACTCTCCTAGATTCACGTGCATTTCAGCTATCGTCCCATCTCTTTACCTCCTGTTTCCTAGGTACCTCTCCTGCATTCATTTTTTCCCTCCCCATTTACCCACTTCCATCCAGTATCCTCTGTCTCCAGAGAAACCACTTAGGAATGATGTCTACCTGAGCAAGTGGCCAAAACTTTGCTTCATTTTCATCCCCCATCATGATCTTTCGCTTTGAGTTCATGCTTTCTCTTCTGTGAAGTCACTGTCAAATCTCTGACTGCTCTCCGAGTATTTCCCTCTCTGCAGCTATGCTCTTCTTCCTCCCACTTTTTCCTATAATTTGGAATCTCTCTCCATTTTTCAGTTTTTACCTATCAACTGGCAGTTTTGGTCTAAGGCAGGTTTTAAACTGTCCTGTATATCAATGGTTTGCAGGGAACCATCTTTTTCAGTCCAAATCTTCTGACTTGCATCTTCCACCATCTTTCTGAGGTCTCAATTTGCATATTATTTCATCTGGGGAGCACAAATTCGGTGACTGACTTATCTGCTTTGGCAGACCTCACTTTTTAGTCAGGGCCATGTTTATTCCATCATTCATTTTCACCTTTCACTCATCTGCAGTTGTTTACAACTTTATTTGAATTTCTACTGGGGCACTTCAGAAAGTGTAGAATTCAGACTGAGCTTCCCAAAGGACTCATGTTCCTCTAAACTCTTTCTATTACCTCTGTGAACTAATACACTTAATAACACCATTCTTTTTCTTGCATTCTGGCTGATTAAACTGAAGATCATGTTTGACTTCCCTTTTCTCCCTGCTCTACTTAATGCTGCAAAAAAATCCACCCCTCCCTTATTTGTCCTGGCAGCTAAATTACCTTCCTCTTTTTCCTAAATCAATATGCCACCGTTTATCTTTGCTTCATCAGTCCAAAATATTTTGCTATTGCAGCACTTAACAAGGCACAGTTTGTTTCTGGGACAAAGTATATTGAGATATGCAGTCACTGCTGAGTGACTAATCACTCATAACCATCCTGATCTATGTCCCAGACCCTCAAGATGTGCTGAGTCGCTTCACTTGCTTTTCATGACTTCTGCGAAGGACGAAGGCTATAGAGCATGTGACGACATGCTTAATTTTCTGGTTCTGCTTGGTATTCTCAGCCAGGGAAAAGCAATCCTGTAATGGATTACTGATTTCATTGTAAGTGTCCCAGATGCATCTATTTAGGGCAAAGTACTTCTCTTTTCTGCAAAACACTCAGTAACTTGTTTTATGACTAGGAGAGTGACAAATGGTAGTAATAATTTCAAATGTCAACTGGCAGAAAGCAGTAGCTCCTACACACACTCAATCGAGATACAGTCAGTTATCTCTGAGTGTAGGAGGTGTTTCATACTTAATTCCACCTGGACCACGTTGTTCCTAAAACTTTATTTGCTGCTTCCACAAGTGGGTAATTTAAGTAATAATGCTGTAACCTAGACAATCTGCCTTGCAACCATTTTAGTCTGCACTTCAGCCTTTTTTTGCCCAACTTTTCTAATATGTCTACCCATCAAAGACGTCTTTCTCAGAGGCACGCCAAGAACAGCTGGAGTGGATCAGATGTGTCAGTGGTATCCTGTTGCCATTAGGCCAGCACAGCAGGTGTACTCTACATGGACATGCTTGATATGCAGCAAAACAGCAGGTGCACCGTACAAGAACATAGCTTTAACTTTCAGTAGCAAGCAAGCAGTTAAGATACCCAAATGGTGGTATATAATAAATTAGATGAACTGAGGGGAGGGAGGAGGAAGACCAACAATATTCCTGTTCATTGCATTGATACTGTGCCAGGGTAATACTGGTTTGGATATCATATTTACTAATATTATTCTGCAATGTATATCCTAATACTAAAAAGCCCACTGATGTGAGTACTTACATTGGCTGACTTGTCTCTACGGGCAATGGAGAGAGACCGGCTTCTCTGACGGCATTGCTAAGCAGAAGTGTAAGTTAGATGAAACTTGAGAACTCCTCCTTCACAGCAGAAACCAAAGACCAGCTTCCCACTTGTGTGGTTTAATGTGGAGATGTGGATACCTCGCACGGAATACTTGTTGATAGCACAACCACCATAAGCATGGTCTGGTCTAAATGGAGATTTGTCTGTGTGCGAAGTTAAGTGCTTCAGTGCATAATGAAGTGCTCTGTGTCGTAACATGTCATGTTAGATACCATTACGACCTAGGCTGATGTAATCCAACTTAACAGACTGTGTTACCCTAATGTTACATGTTGGGAACATGTGGCAATATGTCACTGCACTTAGTCAGACAAGGTAGTAAAATAAATAAAAAATGAACCTCTTCCCTTAGCATCTATTTCTTTGTTCTATATGCAGTTGCAATTGGGGAATAACTAATTTAGTCAGAACAAAGTGGACATCCCCAGAATGGATGCACAGCTGCTAAATTTCATGTCTTGCTACCACCATTTGCTTTCAAAACCCAGAATGAAAACACCGAGTTAAATCACCTTGGGAGGAAAAGATAAATGGAGCGTTTCCTAGACAGAGCAACACATTACATCAAGAACCTAAGGTCTGCATCAAATGCACTATGACACTCCCCATTCAGAAGACGTCCCAGTGGTCCCGTTACTCCACTTTCTGCAGTGAATTGTGACTTCTACTTCAATATGGACAAAATGTATCTCAATTGCCAAGTCTCCATTTTAAAGCAGCCACTGAAAGATGGGGAAAATTGGGTCATTTCACTGAAAAAAAAATGGTTTGCCTTAACCTCTTCCTATTCATTTTAGGACCTAAATTTTGCAAGTGCATAGACAGGAATATAAAAACATATATCCCAGCTCAAACTAAAGGTGTCTCATGTTCAGTATCCTGCTTCTGAGAGTAAGCACTCGAACAGTCTTCCTTGGTATGCTCTCCCAACCTCTAGAAATTTGCAGATAATTAATTTTGTGAGCCTTAACTGACATTTTACTGCTTAATAACTTTTGTTGGGTCTTATCCACTCATGCTTTTCTGAGCTCCTGGAAAATTTCAGCACCCACACTTCACAGCAATGAGGCCTGCAGTTCCTGTGCCCTGTGCGAAGCATTTCCTTCTCTGCTCTGAACCAGCCATCTCCTCATTTCATTGATGTCCCCAAGTTGCTGGCTTAAAAGAGGAACAACTGTTACCTATTCACTTTCTCTGTAACCTTCATCTTTTTGCAGATCTCTGTTATATTTCTTCCTGTCTTCTTATTTTCCACTGTTTCTACATACACAGAGACTGTGTAGCCTATATGATCATTTCTGCCATGGAGGCCATCTCACTGCTTCTCTTTCTTCCCTTAATCATTTCTATCTCCACTTGATCCTTCCCAAGACTGGGAATCTAGTGCTATACACAGTGCTCATGGCACACTGGGGATATCTTCAGCAATATTGTGATGCTCTGCTGTGATTTCACATGTGCTATAGGGAGAGCGCACATTGGCACTGTGCATGTGGGAAAGATAAACAAAGCAAGAGCTAGGAGCTACACACAGTTCTGCATGTCAGGTAATAAAAGGGGTTTTTTTTATTATTGGGATTTGGTGCAATAGCACCATCAAAGATGTTAGCTTAATGGCTAATGTACCCTACTAACAGCTAGGTAATATTGGCATTCGGTAAAAGAACATAAAGATAGCAACAACAAACCTGTGGCTGAGGGCTAAGGGCAATAAGGTGTTTTAATAACAAGGTGTCATAGCTTAACCCCAGCCAGCAACTAAGTACCATGCAGCTGTTTGATCACTTCCCACCTTACCCCAGTGGAATGTCAAGGACAATTAGAAAAAGATAAAACTCACGAATTAAAAAGAATTTAATTATTGAAATAAAGAAATATAATATAACAATAACAACAACAACAATTGTAGTGAAAAGGAGAGAGAGAGAGGAATAGAACCCAAGAAAAGACCCAAGCAAGTGATGCACATGCAGTTGCTCACCCCCCGCTGACCCATGCCCAGCCAGTCCCTGAGCAGCAGTGGGCAGGCTCTGACCAGCTCCCCCAGTTTACACACTGGGCATGACGTTCTGTGGGATGCAATAGCCCTGTGGCCAGTTCGTGTCAACTGTCCTGGCCCGGCTCCCTCCCGGCTCCCTGTGCACCTGCTCACCGGCACGGCAGGGGAAACCAAAAAGTCCTTTACTTAGAGCAAGCACTACGCAGCAACAGCTACAACGTCGCTGTGCTGTCAACATGCTTCTCATACTAAATGCAAAACACAGCACTGCACCAGCTACAGAGAAGAAAAGTAACTCTGTCGCGGGCGAAACCAGGACACGAGGCTAACGTAAAAACACCAGAAGTAAAGGAAACCCTCAGGACATGCACGATGCCAAATAAAGCTAATAAAATTGGTGGTTGTGGTTCAGAAAAAAGACGACAGGTTTCATAAATATTCCTTTGTAATAGGCAGAAGACAGATTTTGTAGTCATCACTTAGGGCAATAAGGAAATACTCTCCATTTTAAGAGCAACTAGGAAGGATATGAAACAGCAGCTGTTGAAGTTAAACGCACTTGCATTGGCAGGCCATGTAACTAGCTCCTAAGAGTATTAAAGAACCGGCCGCAAAGCTCTCCAAACCATTACATGCTGCTTTCTCGAACTCTTGCAGCACTGCGGAGGTTCTAGGGGCCTGGGAGGAGCTGGCGTTGTCCCTGGATGCCACAGGGTGAACGGGGTGGCCTCGCAAGCTCCTGCGCAGCCCGACGTCAGGGGGGATGAAATTATCGAAAGGCTGACAGGGATGGCAATCAGCACGGGCGTTTCAGGGAGGTAGGGCAATTATGGCAATCGATGGGCCCGTGTGATAAATAGCTCTCACCAGACCAACTCAATCTTTTTCGTGGCCTGCACGTTCGCTTGTGGCAGTCGAGTGCACTGGCACCACAGCCGTACGGCAGGGCTCTGACAGGCAGGCGCCAGGGAGCCGTGCTGCGGCACTCGGGGACCTGGCTTCCCCCAGGTGTCTGTTTCCCTCCTCTCGGCAAAGGTTACTGCCCGAGCGCGGAGCTGATGAAGGCAATGTGCATCGTTGGTGCTCACTGTTCAGTCCCTTATCAGGAATCTGGTAGAAGAAGTAAAACAACTCCTGGTCACATTTTCAGGTAACCCTGAAATTGGAATATTCAATAATGACCAAACAGGAGTGACCCAGTGAGTTGGGCTGACCTGAGCCTGCCTGTCGATGCAGTCACCGCAAGGTCATGCATCCAGCTCTGAAGAGTGTAGGTCATGCTGACAAGATGGGAGACATAATCCGTGATGCTGCGGGTGCCTTGGGACAACAACAGAAACTCACCTGAAGGTGAATTCACAGTGTGATGCCATAGCTCAGAGAGGGGATGCGATCCCCACGTACACAGACGGGGAGCAGGAATGGAAGAAATTCAATGTTTCCCCTGCACAGGGGATTTGCAAGACCATTACTGAATATCTGCACCCATTTCTGACATCTGTACCTCCCCAAGTGTGTTACAAGATGGTAATGGTAAAGAAAAGAGCAAGAATGATGCAAACAATGTGCCTTACAGTGGGAAGTTTGAGAAGCATATTCTAATTCATGCCTGCAAACTGTGTCCCTGCATGAGCTCCCTGTTAGCTTTGTAAATGTTGCGTTACATTTTGTCTTCAAGAGATGGGTCCCAGCAACACAGCAGACTCTCTCCCAATCCTTCCTATTTCTGTGCTTGACTTCAGCTTGGTTGTGAGCCTTAAAATGCTTTTAGGAGCTTGATGCTTTCAAATTTGGAGTATATCTATCTGTATGGCTCAGTGAAGAATTCACAATGGAGAGCCAAATATATTCTCGTGAAGTGCAGTTCTGAAAAGCCACACTTCTGATGCTCGATCTGCAAAGCCTATAGCTAGCTTGTACATATCTCCAAGATGCCATGCTTTACTGTATTGGCAACAATCTATGTCTGGAAAGTAGTGACTGAAATTATTCCCTTGCTTGGCTCTTGGCTTCACACATTTCACGTATGTCTAAGAAACTCTTCTGCTATGGCTGATTTTAGTTTCTGTACTCACTTGTTGTTCAAAAAGGGTGAAATCAGAAAAATGGAGCTGCTTCAGGCAGGTGCAGAGAATAGGGGGAGAATCTGGACCGAACAGCCAGGCAGCACTGGCCAAGAAAGTCATCAGGCAAAAGTGCAGCACCAGGGCTGTGTTTGCTAACCCAACAGAGAAGAACACTGTCAAGCCTTGACTGAGAGCCGGAGGGTATCAGGATGTATAGCCACCCTATCAGATTCAGTAGTGTCTTCCAGAAACTGAGGCAGGCCAAAGTGTCATAAGATGAAGAAGACTTGGTCACAGTTTACAGGTGGCTTACTTTTTCTCTAGCAGGCAAAGGGAGAGGGGAAACCAGGAGCTGGAAGGTGGGACTCTTCTACAGACAGGACTCATGAAGGAGATAGATGGTGGTGGATCTCAGTGTTTTTCTTCTGTACTTTTTTTCTAGGTGTGGAGCTGATGTTTCCTAGAGGAATTATAGAGGAATGAAGCTGGGTTAATTAACATTGATAATATACAGCTGTGGGCTGGCTTCAGGGGTGGTGGGCTGGCTGGTGTGGATGATGTGCAGCTGTGGCTGGTTCCTGCTAGGTAGTTAAATAGCTCTAAGGGGGATGTAAGAGGAGAGTTGGATAAAGAGAGACCTGGAAGAAGCAGAGAGTGAGTGGGTGTTCCCTGGCTGTAGGAGAGACAAGGAGAGGCCTGGGAGAAGCAGGGAGCCTGGAGGAGGAGAGGCTGGCTGGAATAGGAGCCCGGAGAAGGAGGACTCTGGATGCAGCAGAGGCAAGAAGCAGGGTGGACTGGCCTGAAGAGGCTGAAGAAACAGCACGGGCAGTAGATGAACAGTTGAAACCTTGGGGGGGATTGGTGGCTGTGCTGGGGTGAGGTTTGGGAACCACTTATTGAAGTTAACCTGGGATGGGATAGTAAAAGTCTTGTTGCAGCCAGCTAGTTTTCTAGTGCTGTGACAGCATTATTTTCCCCTAGGTAACAAATACAATTGCAGACTCTGCCCCAGAGTAGTCATTGGCCTTCCCAAAGCTAAAGATGACCTGACTTTAAGCCCTCTCGCAAACTTTATTGTACAGGGTTAGAGGTGCTTTCACACTAATATTGGAAAAAAGATTCTGATGTTTTATGGATTACGTGGTCTTGGGACAGCAAGCTGCATTGCAGGTTCATATCCAACAGTCCCCAGAGTCTGAGAATATTTTTTTTCTTGGTTTGAACCAGTTACCAAACATGAAGAAACATTGATTCTAGAGCATCTTCCATTCCTAGTGCATAGACCTTCTGCAGGCAGGCGCTTCAAAGATAACATCTTAGCTGTGCTGAGCTGTCCTGACTGAGGATATGAAGGTGGTGAAAGGAGAGGGTTTGGTAATAAATTTATTAGGTGAACTGACAAAGCTGGAAGAAACAGGCAAGGCCCGGGGGTCCCCAGCTCTCCTGAAGATCATACAATGACATAAAGAAGCAACTATGTGCCCAAGTTTGTTTCCTATGGATGAATCTGTTGTTCTGATTAAGGATATTACCTTGCTTTGCCACATACAGCTATTTGGTGTAAAGTAGGATGTCTTTGGTGATAATGGTAAAGGTATGGAAACTTTTAGCAGCTGAGCATCTGGCTCATTCATTTGCAAAAAGTTCAGGGATTACTAGAGGTTAAGCATACTCTACAAATGTCACATGTCAACAGCATTACATTCAGTGATAATAAACTTTAAGCAGAATAAAGTTCCTTTAAAATATCAACCTTTCACCCAGCAGTGCTCATTTAAAAGATGCTGCACATTACTGGCCCATAAATAATATTAATGAAAAGGTCAAGCAACCTGTTAGGAAAATCTTGCTATTCAGTGAATGAGCTTGCTAAATCACAGCCAGTAGGAAAATCCAGTATAAGAGCTCTGGTTCATTTCTGTCCAGCCCGCTCCAATTCACACTGCTAAAACCTGTCCTTGCTGAAATCTGAAATGATTGGGAAACTACAGTGACTGCGCAATGTGTCTGACTTGGGTTAGGCAAAAGTGTTAAACTATTTTTCCTGGTGAGGCTAGCAATGTCTTCGATAAAAACGTTTTGCTCTTCAAGGAAGTGTCACATCTTTTTTCTCTTATGGGAAATTTTTCAAAAACTTTTGCAGCAAGTATTTTATTCAAATGAAAAAACAACCAAGAAAGGAAAAAAGCTACAGTAGAGACAAGAATACAGAACTGGCCCCCAGAAATAAAGTGAAAACCTTTGGGAAAATGTTGGTTTAAAATTTAAACAGGAAAGATTAGATGTTGTTGATTTCTTCATTTTTCTATTGAAAGTAACTTTTTAAGCATAGGTTTAAAAAAAATACAGAATTGGGAGCCAAGCTTGTAGGAGCTAAGCGTGATTCCTGAAGGTCAGAGATTTCTCCAGGAGTTGTGTGGTTGCCTCAATTTGGCCTCCAACACAACCACCCTCAGCCCTTGTTTATTATAGGTGTTCAAAACCACCTCTTATCACGATTTATCTTCTTGTTCCTCTCTTACATTGAATCTCACACTTAGTTGTAGCTATTGTGATAATTCTATCCCCAAGTCTTTTATCACCGGTGCAGTTTACTGTTGGATGAGGTTCTTTGATAGATGATATTTATTAGGTTTTGGACAGATTTAAATAATATAGGAAGCTGAATCTCAGTCCTGAAAAATCTTTCTTTCACTGTCAGTTTAAAATCAGACCGAAAAGCAAAAGATCCAAAAGCTGCCCACACACTAAAATGGGGAAACTGTCCTTCTCTGTTTTATTGCACCAAGAACATATTTTATTTCAGATTTTTAAAACTATTTTAACTTTTCATTTTATGTTTAAAAAAACCCCACAGCTTGGAAAAATAAGTTATATGAAATATTTTCTGACAAAATCAATATATTCTAAACATTTTTGAAGGCACAACTATACATTTGTTTAGGCTGTTTCATTGAAGCTATGCTTATAGGATCTGGGTCAGATCCACAAACCCATTGAGGCACCTGGACTTAGTGTGTTCACAAAGATTTAGGTACGCAACATCTAGTTTTGGGTTTAAGCACACAATTTTGAACTGCAGTAAGGGAGATGCAGCACGTACTCCACCTTTCTCTCCTCCAGATTCCAGCTGTAAATCATGTCTCCTAGAGCTGGGAAGGGAACACAGGACTTGCATCTCCTAATCCTCTTCTAACCCTCAGACCACTTCAATAAAAATATATTAGTTCATAAAGATGATCCAATATATTTCTTCCAATACCGCCAGAGAGCAGCATCTTTTTTTCCTCTCTTTTTTTGTATTGTTTCCAAAATCTGAATATCTATGGGAAAAAAAAGTGAGTAAGAATCTACAGAAGGTTATTTTCCCTGTTAGGTGCCATAAAGATTAGGTAGGTCAGTGCTGTGCTGTTCAAAAGTTTATTTACTTCATACTGTGATTTCTCCTTGAAAGAGTAAGGGTAAAGTAACCTTTAGATCTTCAAAAGCTCTGGTACTGCTGTGATTGCTCAAAGAGAAATTTGTATATTGTTAGGCTGGCAGCAAGCCGTTCAGTGCCGCAAGAGATTCAGCTAATAGCTCAGGTGAGCTGAGAAGAGCTAGGGTTACTTGGATGTTTCTATACTGCATATCATTAATTAATCTACTACGGCTAGCTCTTTCTGAACCATTGTATATTCCCTGCTTATACAGTCTTATCGACCTGACCCTGGGGAAAATCAATTCTTGTAATCTATCTTATTACATTTAAATATATGTACAGAACTTGATATAGTACAACAGCACTGGGGCTTGAAAGAGGTAAGGAAAAATGTCTGGGAAGGAGGAAAAGCAGAAAACATGTTGATACATTGGCATAAGTGCTGCAGCTCATCCTAATTTAGTTTTTCCAGATTCACAGCACTGTAAACTAAGAAAGGGTCTTAGGCAAAAGGATCATATGCAACTCATGTACAACGTGATGCAAGCACAACCTGAGGATGTATGTACCCAGAAACCTATGGCACATCTGACCCTTTCACCGCCTCATCTAAGGATCTTAAATCTTAAAAAAATCCTTGCAGTTCATGCTTTTAACTCTTGATGTCCCTGCTGTTTTGGCCAAAATACAATGTCTTTAAAAGCAAATCCATATTTCTTTATCAGTCCGATAAAACCTGCATCGTTATCCTGCTTTTGTTATTAACAGCTGTTCTCATATTGAAATGAAACTTGATAGATAAGGTTACCTGAATTTCCACAAAGAGTAGGCTGACAAAAAATATAAAAGGCCAAAAGGATGATCTGGGGGTGTACAGGATGGCCAGACTCACTTTGGTCCCTGGGAAAATCACGGTGTAATTCTTCTTGTAACATATTTCTGGTGACAGGAAGGAGAATAAAGTAATCAGGAAGGGTTAGCATCGATTTACCGAGCATAAATCATGCCTGACCAGTTTAACCAGGCTTTTCATGGTGATGTATTATAGGAGGACCGGAGACAGTGGACACTGAAACAGGAGAAGCTCAGACTGGAAATAAAGAAAAACTTTGTCACGATGTGACCAGTCAGATATTGGAAGAGGTTTCCCAGTAAGGCTGTGTGGTCTCCACCCTTGGAGTCTTTCAAAATGTGGGTGAGTAAACCCTGAGCGATCTGGTCTGATCTCAAGGCTGACCCTGCCTTGAGCAGGAGGATGGAGCACAGACCTTCTGTGGCCCCTTCCAGCCTGGATGGTTCTGTGAATCAGCAGCTCTACAGGATCATAGGAGTGTCTAAGACAGTTGCTGCCATTAGAAGGATGGCAAAAGCTCCATTCCTACTTCGTGGGCACACCAGCTTTGAACATCACTCTGACCTGACTTGAGGAACGGAGGTGGGGAGTCACTTAGTGGTGACCAAAATCAACGGATGTGTGAGCAGGCATCGCACGGGATAATGCTAAACTGCAAAGAAAACTTTGGTCATTGCTGGTAAACTTGTCCCTGCACAAAAGGGTCATGTATGGATAACTGAAGGTAGGAAATTATCCAAAAGGGAGCTAATTGATTCAGTAGTCATTATTCTTTCTTTCATTAAATGTGAGGAGTAATGAAGCAGACGCATCAAGAAATTAGAAGTTGATGTGCAGGCACCACAAAAAGTCTCTAAAGACAGGGTGGGTATGGAGAAGCTGATTTGTAGAACAGGTGGAGTTGTTGATATGAACTGACTTTTTGCTTAAAAGAAGTGAATTCCTTAAAAGTGGCCAACAGAAGCCCTGGAGATTAGCCATCTAAGTAAAGACAGCACAGAGCGCTCATGTCTGGTGGTGTTCTATTTTTGTTATGCCATCACTTGAGGTGGAAAATGGGTGGGGCTGCCAAGCAAGCTGAATCCAGAAGAGCCTTCCTGTGACCCAGAACCATCCTAGGGTAGACTGAAGTGGGTGCAAGTTCCCGGAATTCGGCTGGTGTACAGCCAAATGACGTGAAAACATGATTTCATACGGGGAATCTGTGCATGCGGTGATGTTGTGTCAGAAAGGTACCTTTTCAGCCTTCTCCTCTAACAGCTTTGCCCCTCTCTTTTGTTTTCCGTTCACAAGCCAACTTTAGAGAAAAAGGATAGGAAGATCTATAAGCCTTGCTTTGGCTTCCTTCCCTCTGACAACAGAGGCAATGACAAATCCAAGATGCTGCCAGCCCTCCTTCAAGGGCCGGATTGATGTCCCTGCCTCATGGTTAGACCCAGCTGGGAGAAGGGGAATTAGGCCTTGTCTTTCAATTACTGCTGTTTTGCTCAGGGCCGCACATTGAAGCCTCCCAGTGGAGAAGTCCTTCTTACCGCTTATAATCTCTGGATTGTATTTGAAAATAAAGCTTTTAATTAAAACTGACATTTCTCAGCTTCCCACTGGCAGCAGACATCTGCCTGCAAAGAAATATCTTTTGTGACACTTGCAGTACAGAAGCCCAGTGTTAAAGAGAGTAAACTAATTCCGTGCTCTCCTGCCATCCGATGAGATGTGAAAGACAAGCTCCTCAACACTTGTGTCCATTAAAGATCCCATGGCGTTTTGCAACAGCAAGGGGGTTAACCCCAGTGACCTGGCTGGATTCCAGCCTAAGCAATCTCGTCTCAGATCCCCCCTCCCACACAGCTCCTTAAGTGACACAATCTCCTTCCCTTCCAGTGCTCTGTCATGGCTGGGAGCCGTTGATGCAAAGGGTTAAACAGCTGCTCGGTTGGCTCAAAGGTGAAAGCATTTCACAGGTTGGTCCTTCATCATGCACCCAAAAATAACGTGATGGCATCTTTTCCCAACCCCAACACGTTGCCCCTGATCTGAAGGCAAACCTTGCGAAAAATTTCATACCCAAAGCAGTATTTTGACAGAGCCTTCAGCAGCTGACAGGGACCATTTCAAATGCTATAACATAACTATTTCCATAATGCTGGCTGTATTATCTCACTTAATTAACATTCAAGGGTGTAGAGAGTCTTAACAGTATTGGCAAAGTTCTTTAAGGACTTCAATTGCACAATGATACAATTGAATCCTCTTATGACATCTTTCAAATCTGATGGGAGTCTTTTTGTGTTTTAAGTGAGGATCTTGACATGCAAATTAATTTTATTATGCCTGTTTCTCCAGGGGTCCTGAGGGCAAGGTTTTTCCTCAGCTCACAGTTGTGTATTCTGATGTCGGCTAGTAGTCTCTTGTCCTTCTCCCCGCAGCAGCCTGCACTTCAGGCACTTTATGTACCATTTTATGTACCAAATCTGTCATGTGCAGCATAATCCTGGTGAGGGAGAATGGGCACAGGGCAGATAAATGATTTACTGACAATGTCTCTGATAGTCAGATTAGGTGTCTAGACTGTGAGTTTTACAACAAGTTTCATGTATCCTGGAATTCCATCAACAAAACAAACAAACCACCACAAAAAAACTCCAAACAAACAAACAAAACAACCAGACACCCCACACACACACACAAACAAACAACCAAAACGAAAACCAAACCAGGTGGGAAATCAACACCAGAAGATAAAAATCAAAATAACTTATCCACCAGCACTGGTAATCCCAAAGTGTCATGAAAGTCAAGGAAAAACAATAAGTAGAAAACAAACATGGCCTCAGGAGTTTGTTCATAAATTTATACAGCAATAGCACTGCATGTTCTCAACAATGAAATAGACTCAAATAAGATATTAAAAGTCAGAATCATCTCTGCTAATGTAACATTTCTATCTGGTACAATTGAGATTACCCTGTAGATATTTTATGTTTTTAGCAGCTTTTTCCCTCCCATCATTAAATATTTAATAGTTCTAATTTATCACTTTAATATTGAGTTGTTTTGGCTTAGATGCTTGGGCCGTGAACTAAGTTGCACAGATGAGAGGAAACTGTGCACATTTATCAGAGTTCCGTACTGAAGAACGGTATGGTGTGCTGACATCCCCAGTGCCTTGTACCACGCATGATCACTTATATAAAGGTAATAAAGCATTCAGTACCCCTTCTGTGGGCTAGTACCACTTGGCACCAGCTCTGCCTGTTATTACTATTTATTATTCCCAAACATTTAAAACTGCTGTAAGAGATCAAGGTTTCAGTGTGCTAGCTACCCTGCAGACACAAGGAGCGGATAGAGCATCTCAAAATACAAACGGGCAGATGGAGAAAAGAGGGAAAGTGCCCCAGCCTCTCCTGCCATGTTCAACAGAGTGTGTCGCCTGTGTTCTGCTTTGGTGCTAATACATGATACAAGGCAGACAAGGCTAATGAGTGCCTTTGTGGTGGGATTTGTCTGCCTTGACTTAGGTACCCAAATGTTAGATGTCTACATGTAAGCTAGTCACCTTGGTTCCCCGCATAATCAGTAGAAATCAATGGGCCCATTTAGAGGAAAGGGTATCACATCTTAAAAACAAATGTCTACAGTGGGTCAGATGAGTGCTTCTGTGCAGGTGTCCATTTCCCCTGTTGTCTTTGTGGTGGAGCATGGAGATACAGCACTCAATCCATTTCACCAGGTCTTTTTCATTATCCAAGCAAAGATAAACCATCTGCCTTCTGTATCAGAACAGAGCCTCTGCCAAAGGCCAAGCTCTGTCTTTGCTGCGTGGCTCTTCAAGCCAGACAAAGTCATTAGGAGTCATTCCTGCCTTAGCTGCGCTGGCCACATTTGTGTAGAAAGCCCCGTAGTCTTGCTCATCCTTTTCCCTTAAGGTTTTGTCAAGGCACTTCAGTAAAGTTATGTCTTGGTGATGGTGACTGTTTGACTGTGACTGATTTATGGCATTTTTAAAACAGCCAACTTCAGTGCCTCCAAAGAAAGATGCTGGTGTAGCAGACCCATTCTGGACCTTGCAGCACACTGAGGAGCAGCATCAGAACAGCTGAACTTACATGTACCAGAAGCTGGGGATGTTCACTCATAGCCATTGAAGGTCAGTATCAACAGTGCCAAGGAAGAGATGTAAGATCATCCCAGGAATACCTAAGCCAGGGGTCCTCAAACTTTTTAACCAGGGGGCCGGCATGCGGATGCAGTGGCAGGCAGCCATCTGCGGCTGCTTGGTTTCCCCCCCCAACCCCCGGCGGGGGGGTTTGTAAATACCGGGGGCCGGATTAGGGACCCTGGGGGCCGTATCTGCCCCGCGGGCCGTAGTGTGAGGACCTCTGACCTAAGCCTGAAATAAGATTAGAGGTATTATGTGAAGCATCAAAAGGAACCACTTTGTGATGCTTTTAACAAACTGGCTGTGACTAAAGACTACTTTCACCTGCATCCTCAGAGCAGGTCATCGTCAAAAGGTATGGACTTCACCTGGCTGTGAGAACCAGTGCTAAAAATTGTCTTAGTGACAGTCTTAGTGGCTCTCAGTGATTCAGATGTGAATCACTAATTGTGAGGTGAACTTCTGGAGGGCCAGGTATGGATCTGATGTGCCTGTTCACACCCCAAACCAGCACCAAGCCAACTGCCACAGAGTGAGAGAAAGCATTTCAAGGATGATGCAGTATCATACCTTTTTGGTGTCCTTCTTGTGTCTCTGCACATCAGCCAATGCATACAGGTAAAAGCAGCATAAATTGGTCCTATTCAGGCAAAAGATCAAATATATAAATAAAACCAGAAAACCTTGGGGGAAAAGACTTGACCATGACTTCCAATGATCACCTACTGAGTGGACGTATTTGCAAAATTAAAATATTCCTCCATATTCAACTGTAGCAAAATGTGGCCTGTGATCTATTCTGCGACAATCTTGACAAAAAAAATGTCTGGTTTGTGGACCTCCCAAAGGGAGCTGAGTGAGAGAAAGAAGCATGTTCTCCATAGGGTCTTTTGAAAAATCTTACCCTCAAAGTGTCTTGAGGTGCCTGAACAGCAAATGTGATAGAAGTGGACACATCCCCATGGGATCTGATGCTTCATGCCTCAGCTGTCTCTCAGTGAGGGTCATTTCATTAATTCAGCCCCGTTCTGCTACTGTCAGGATGTTCTGCATTCAGAACAGGGCTTTGACACAGCTGCTCTATGCATATGCTAGACAACCACTAAAAGATAAGAACTGTAATCCAAATTTGTATAGAGATCTGAACAGACAGGATTCAAGTTGCATGAAAGAAAAAAAAAAAGTACAAGCAGCATTTGTACTACCAACCAAAACACAATCATGGGGTCTAAATCTTTCCACAAGCTCAGTTATCTGCGGATGTAGCACCATTTACTTCTGCAAGTTCCCTGTGACTGACTGGCAGTGAATATCATAAAGAAGGACTGTCCTCAGACTCTTTGTGAGATAGAAAATGAATGTTTGAATACAACTTGTCAAATGCCTTGGCTACAAGGGAGTACGAACAAATCGGTCTTACATTTCTTCCCATTTAGATGTAGAAAATCTCTGCATAACTCACTGCAGGAAAGATGTCCTTACAGGACTAGGCTGAAAAGTAAACCGTGACCTGAAACACATCTTAGATCTTCCTCAAACTTTAAATTTTTAAATGTAAATATGAGTCTCCAGGTGCAAACCTCCCAGCGCTCATCAGTCTGGGCTGAAACTGTAACCTGTTAAATGGGATTTTGGCCATAATTAACAAAAGGCCATGGACGTTGCACTGACCTGACACCACAGGTCTCAGACATCTCTGGGCTGGCCGTGCCCTGAGCTGGGTGTCCCTGGGATCACACGTGTCCCGCGGCCAAGGGGCTGGTGCCCACCTGCCTGAGCTCCGCGCTGGGGACACCCGGCACGGCCAAGGGCTGCCGCCCCGGGCAGGCGCTGCCCAGCAAACACCAGCCCTTGGTGTGCCCGGGCTGGGCGCTGGGCAGCTCTGCCCTGGTGCTGGGCACCGGGGAGAAGGGAGCGGGCGGTGGGGTGGCCACATACCCCCGGGGGTGCCGAGAGTGAGGAGGAAGAAACCCCACCGTGGGCATCACACCCTGCCAGGGAAGGGCTCAGGGGGTGGTGATTTGTAACCTTCTCCCTGGTTGTGGCTGAAAGAGACTGATCCTGCCACCCCTGGGACCCAGAGGGACACTGGCAGGGTGAGCATCACACCAGAGATAAGAGCTGGAGTCTAGTAAGCCTTTTATGTAGAAAAAAATATCATTATAGGTGAGACTTTTACAGCATTAATAAAACATTAATTGGGTAGTTTGGAATATTAGGGTTTCAAAATGTTAATTGGACTAACAAATTCTTGGCTTTCAAAATATTAATAGGACTAAAAAATTCTTGGGTGCATTCATATTGCATGCTTTTTTGGTTTGTTTTTTTTTCCTTCTATAACAATAGTTTGGAAGGAGAATGAGGTATTCTGGATTTTTGTTATCTTAGGACTGAGATCTCACGAAGCTGTTTCCTTTTTGCTTTGAAGCATAATTTCCAGCTCTGAGTTGACTTTGAGTTTAGCCAGGTACAGATCCAAGGATATCGTAAAGCATCTGTCTTTGATTTGGCTTAATCAGTAATATCAGACTCTCATCTTGCTGAGCAATATTTTCTACTATAGGCAACAATGTTATTAAGAAAACATTCACAGCCTGATTTTCCAAAGGGAATTAAACACCCCTCTCTCACCTCTCTTACATCTCAGCAGCACCCCAGGCTGAATAGATGCAGGAATTTTACTGCCCTTGGGAACAATCTTTCCCTGAGAACAAAACCCAACAAACTATAATTTGGCTGCCAATGTCATCTCCAGCATAATCAAGTATTGACTTAATCAGAAATCCTTTTAAGTGATGCATAGGGAGAAAAACACATTTTTCTTCAAAGTATTCCTCATTTGTAATTATTATTTCACTTGTGAATCTTCCACACTCCATTGAAAATGCCATATGGAAAATAAATTAGTTTGCTACAGTGACTAATGTTTACTGCCACTTCTGCTCTGAAGTTTTGGGCCAAGTTTTTAAATCACCAGTCCTTGCTCTGGCAGAATTGCCAATGAAGTTGGTCTGTATGATCAAAGTCCGGATATAAGTAAAAGCACTACTATAGGAAATGGCAGCATGTCCCACCTGGTCATTAAGAGTAATCCAGGAATTAATGGCAAGCAGTTACTTATTTAAGCAGTTGCCTAAAAGCGCTGCATGTGCTAAATATGATAGAATTGAAATTATGCTGCTTTCATTGAGAAAGGGACAATATTTTCCGGCTGCATCGTGTGGCTGATTGTGGAGAGCTTCACGATCTATTACGAGCTTCACAGCCCAGCAAGTCATTTACACCTTTCTTTAGCTCAGTCTCTCCACTTGGAATAATACCATACTTAGTCCTGAAATACAATTTGCTTAATTATACTCTCGTACTGCACCTGTCACTCCAGTCTCATGTATCTCCCCTTCACTTGGCTGTTCACCCATCCTCCAGGATAACACGGACTGCATTTTTTTCTCACAGTGTTCTTCCCCTTAATTTCACCAAGTGTAGGCGTTGCTTTCACAGCACAGTGACTTTCAGGGTTATCCTCCTTCGTTTTTTGAAGACTGGCCTTAAGTTGGATTCTCTCCCACCTTCTGCTGCTTTCTCAGTGTAACTATGTACTGTTTCCAAACAGTCAGTATTACAAGAAATTCATTTGTTGGGAGTGACTGGCCTTACCCAGCGCACATTTGCTGAGGTAGAAGTCATTGGGTCACCTTCCAGCCACGTCCAGAAGGTTACTGCAACAACCATAAAAGATGGGATATCACTTTTCCTTTAAAATGAACACTTGAATCCTGTGGAATTGGAAGGGAACATCTGGATATGAGTGTGTAAAGTCAGCAAGAGTTTTTGGCTCCTCTGCTCCAGGAATTTAATGGAAGGTTTGATTAAAGTTTCTGTGGCTGAGTCCTGCACGAGCAAGTTCCATTTCTAATGGCCATATGGAATTCCCATTGGTGAGAGCTCACCTGCAGGATGCCAATAGGATCTGTATTCAAAAAAATAATGATTGGTAATACAGGTCAGAAAGAACTTTGGCTTGGTGCAGTAAAACACTGAGTCATCCAAAGACATGAGCACAAAGTATTGAAGATTGTGGGAGCTGCTTAGGATTCAGGAGTTCAGGGTTTGGACTGTTTGTATCATTATTAGGTATTATTTATTAATAATAATATATCTAATTGTTGGTTGGAGGACAGGACAGTTGGCAACCGTAACTCTATTAGACAAAATTAAGAGCATTTCAAAACACCATCTGTTGATGATTACCTCTAAGCAATGAAAATAGAAACAAAATTTACATACTGGCTGGCTGTGGGGCACCTGCAGGACTCTGGCTGAGGGTGCACTGCTGGGCATAGACTTTGTGATTGAAAAGACAATTGCTTCTCACTGTTCCTATCCGCTCCGTACGGATCTCCTGTCTTCTTCTGCAGTGTCAAACTGACTGCAATTTTGTCAGTCAATACCCTTGTCAGCTACTGTATCTCTGTAGTAATCATTTATTTACTAACCCTAAATAGAAATATAGGACAAAAATGTTCCAAATTCTCACAGGCAACCACATCATATGGAGAGGAAAGTAGCCTGATACTGCTACCTCAGCAATCTCTGAAATCAAAGAAGAAATATAAATTTAAGCTTCCCAGCAAGGACTGGAACCATGCATTAAAAATATAGGACACAAGACACATCTTTTTAACAGAAAACACTGTTCATGTTGCAAAGTAAAGCACTTGAAAATTAGGGAATGCCAGATTGATTGTTGCCATGGAGAAGTCCTTGAAAGCATTAATCACTGCCTTGAGAGCTGGGTTTGAATAGTGTGCAGAAAAGAAAGCATGGGGCCACGCACGGAACCACAATGTGAAAACAAAACATCACACGGCTGCTCGTAAAATGAACACCGTTATCCCGTGTACTGAAGGTAGGTGTCACAGAATCACAGAATGGTGGGGTCAGGAGGGACGCCTGGAGCCCCCCCAGCCCAGCCCCTGCTGAAGCAGCTCTCCCAGAGCGGGCTGCACACAGTCACGTCCAGGGGGTTCTGAATGTCCCCAGAGCAGGAGACCCCACAGCCTCTCTGGGCAGCCTGTTCCCCTGCTCTGGCACCCTCAAAGAAAGAGCCAGTTCCTTCAGAAAGAAACATTATGTGATCATTAACTAACATTCTACCATCATGCATATGCACAGTAAATGATCTGGGGGCTCATGAGCATGTCTGAACATTTGACTGCTTGACCATGTAACTGCCTTCTTTTATGCCATTGTGTCTGAATGCAACCTTTGCATCGTTTTTTCCTAGAAAAGAAGTGATTTGACAGAAGATAGGTCATAGTCTGTACTACTTCATCTCAGCCCCAGGGTCCTCATTTACAGTGGAAGGAGAGCAATGCTCAGACTACAGAACACAAGCTTAAAAGCCTGGAGATTTGAGTCCTTGCCAGCCATACGGCAGGTAAGCTCTGTTACTGGCCTCCACTTGTGGTCCTCTTTAGGGTAGGAGACCTTGCAGAGCACACAATGGAGCTGGAAACAAAAGCATAGAGCAGGGACAGGATGAGGGTGTGCATCAGGTCCTTTTCAAGATGTCCAGGATGCTCCACAGAGTGTATCTCCCCACAGTATAAATGCTGAGGAGCGCTCAGGTCTGCCACGAATGTATTGTGTGATCTTGAGCAAGACACTCTCCTGATCTGCGCCTCAAATCTTCTATCTGTAAAATAGGGAAAATGGTGCTTAACTTTTCAAATGTCTTTGTGAGTGGTGAGCAAAACGCTATTTAGGCTCAGTAAGTTATATGGATGTATTTCTCAATGTAAATTAAAGCTTTTTCAAAATTTAACCAGCATTCTGTATGGCCATCTTTGTTTCTCTCTCCCAGCTCTGCTATCTATTCCCCATTTCAATTGATTAAAAAAAAGATCTTGCTCTTTCTTTCTTGCTCTCTCTTTCTTGAGCATTGGCTGCCCTTTACTCACCCCTCAGGTTTAATATTCCCAAATTTTATTAACCAGTTATTTACAAACTGCCAAATCAAACAGATTAGCAAGCAAGACTCAAAACAAGACAAAAGATCCTGTGTTAGTTTCTCACTGAGCAAATAATCTGCTTGGGTCATGTATAATTAACCAGCCTGCTATTTGCAAGAGGACTCAACCACTCTTGTCCATCCCGGCAAATAATACAGTACTTCGTATTTTGGTATGATGGTCTCTGTTGCACATGCAAGCAGTTGACTGCATGCTTTCTCCAGAAAGTTAAAAAGTAAATTTAGCAGAATGACTTGCTGGAGAAGCTGGAAACCTCACCACACAAACTTGAGACCACTGGGGTGTATGAACGGTACCTTAGAGAGAAATACATTTCCCAAAGGGATCAAATATCTGCAGAAACATGGTATGATCAAGCATTCCCCAGTACATGGCCACCACAGCTGCTATGTACAGAAACTTTCATTTTAAGCTGGCTTCTTGTATCTTAGTAAGAACCTGATCACGAGAAGAACATAGGCATTTGCTTAGCTTTAATCACATGGCCAGATCTGTTGGTGTAGGAAATAGCATGACAAGCAAAGGCAAGTGTTCCTTTTCAAGGTTATGCCAAAGAAAAGGACTATCAGCTTTCTTTCCCACTTTCATTCCCATAAATTTTTTGTGTGCTCTTTTCCTATTTTAAGATCATCATGGAAGGGCCAGGATGTGACCACCTGTTCCCTCTTCATTAGACTGAGTCAGACTCAGAATGGACCAGAGATGCTGTACACTGGCAACTGCTCGCACTCAGAGCTCTGCCTTGAGTGGAAGGAATAGTACCTCACGGAAATCGGTGTGACAGGTTGTTCTGAGCCATCTGAGGCTTAGCCAGCTTGCATTTCTGGAGATCACGGTTTCAGCATGGACTGGCTGAGGTGTTCAACGCAAGCAATGAGATAATACAGTTCCCCTGAGTACGCCCTGTTGTTTCCATATGTCCTGGTTTCAGCTGGGATAGAGTTAATTTTCTTAGCAGGTGCTGTGTTTTGGATTTGGTACCAGAACAATGCTGATAACACACTGATGTTTTTGGTTATTGCTAACTAATGTTTCTAATGACTCAAAGACTTTCCAGCTTCTCATGCCCTGCCAGTAAGGAGGCTGGAGGGGCAAAAGAAGTTGGGAGGGGACACAGCCAGATTCCTGATAAGGGACTGAACAGTGAGCACCAACGATGCACATTGCCTTCATCAGCTCCGCGCTCGGGCGGTAACCTTTGCCGAGAGGAGGGAAACAGACACCTGGGGGGAGCCAGGTCCCCGAGTGCCGCAGCACGGCTCCCTGGCGCCTGCCTGTCAGAGCCCTGCCGTACGGCTGTGGTGCCAGTGCACTCGACTGCCACAAGCGAACGTGCAGGCCACGAAAAAGATTGAGTTGGTCTGGTGAGAGCTATTTATCACACGGGCCCATCGATTGCCATAATTGCCCTACCTCCCTGAAACGCCCGTGCTGATTGCCATCCCTGTCAGCCTTTCGATAATTTCATCCCCCCTGACGTCGGGCTGCGCAGGAGCTTGCGAGGCCACCCCGTTCACCCTGTGGCATCCAGGGACAACGCCAGCTCCTCCCAGGCCCCTAGAACCTCCGCAGTGCTGCAAGAGTTCGAGAAAGCAGCATGTAATGGTTTGGAGAGCTTTGCGGCCGGTTCTTTAATACTCTTAGGAGCTAGTTACATGGCCTGCCAATGCAAGTGCGTTTAACTTCAACAGCTGCTGTTTCATATCCTTCCTAGTTGCTCTTAAAATGGAGAGTATTTCCTTATTGCCCTAAGTGATGACTACAAAATCTGTCTTCTGCCTATTACAAAGGAATATTTATGAAACCTGTCGTCTTTTTTCTGAACCACAACCACCAATTTTATTAGCTTTATTTGGCATCGTGCATGTCCTGAGGGTTTCCTTTACTTCTGGTGTTTTTACGTTAGCCTCGTGTCCTGGTTTCGCCCGCGACAGAGTTACTTTTCTTCTCTGTAGCTGGTGCAGTGCTGTGTTTTGCATTTAGTATGAGAAGCATGTTGACAGCACAGCGACGTTGTAGCTGTTGCTGCGTAGTGCTTGCTCTAAGTAAAGGACTTTTTGGTTTCCCCTGCCGTGCCGGTGAGCAGGTGCACAGGGAGCCGGGAGGGAGCCGGGCCAGGACAGTTGACACGAACTGGCCACAGGGCTATTGCATCCCACAGAACGTCACACCCAGTGTGTAAACTGGGGGAGCTGGTCAGAGCCTGCCCACTGCTGCTCAGGGACTGGCTGGGCATGGGTCAGCGGGGGGTGAGCAACTGCATGTGCATCACTTGCTTGGGTCTTTTCTTGGGTTCTATTCCTCTCTCTCTCTCCTTTTCACTACAATTGTTGTTGTTGTTGTTGTGTTGATGATGATGGTGATGATGTTTTTTTACAATTATTAAGTTGTTCTTATCTCAACTGATGAGTTTTGTCTTTTTCCCAAGTCTCCTCCCCAGCACTTGTTGGGGGGCGGGGGCAGTGAGTGAGTGGCTGCATGGTACTTAGTTGCTGGCTGGGGTTAAACAGTGACACCATTGGATGGCCCCAATCATATCTGAGCAGATACGTGACTTTTCAAAGCAGTACAAGAGTCTGTTCCTTGTGTTGACCTTCCCTGTGCCCATGACACGCAGGTTAGTGGGTGAAGTCCTGGGCAGCTACAGGTAAAGTTTTTTTAACACCAGTGGAAGTCACTGAATAACCTACTTTGACTTTCTGCCGTGATGTTTCATTCACTTACCAAGAACTTCTGCCTGTCGGAAGGAGACCCTGTGACAGGCAGCCAGGCAGGACATGGAGGATTTACCTGTTCCTTTGGGTTTGTCCTAATGCCTTGCTGATCTTTCTTGTAAACTGATTTTTTGTTCTTTTGACACCCATCCTCTCTTATGCTGCCTTCTATCAGACTGAAAAGCTTTTTTTATTTATTTTCATGTTGTGCAAGTGCTTAAGCACTGTAATCAAACAACCCATCAGTCATCTTTTTGTCAGGGTAGAATCACTGAACTCTGACTCACTGTCTAGCTTTATTTTAACCACTGAATCATTTCCTGGGCTCTACCTGCAGGATACTTTCACATTTTGGGGGATGAATGCCTTTACTGGTGTTGCTCATGCTGTAGTCAGAGGTAAATTCACCTCCTTAAATTAGTTGCCATTCTCTTGAATTGTTTAATCTCCTCTTTAATTATTATGGCACTTTAGCAACTTAGCTGACAGCCTCTTTGAAAATTTACTATTGGAAAAGCAAACAGTGCAAATGGAATATCTGGGATGGCAAATAGAGGACTTTTCCCCATCGATTCCCACAGACTACGTTTTGTTTAAAGCTACTATAATGAGATAAAAGAAATACAGGCACATTTCAATTAAGGAACTATGATATCCTTGGGGAAAATTCTTCAAGAAAACTATGTAAAGAAACAATCTGACTGCTAGTTCATTTTGGTTATGGATACATGACATTAAGTTTTCTTGAAGAATAAAATATTTCTTGCTTTAGGCAAATTGTAGCAGTGATGTTGATCCTTTTTCCTCCAATAAAGCTTAGGCCATTGGATATAACCAAAGGTTTACCTTTCCCCCCAAGACCAACCATAATATTGAAGCTAGTTCACGTGGCATGAATTTCCCTGTGGAAATGACCATGGGAAGTGTTTCAATGAAGTGAATATGCAGGGCTGCTAGGTATTGCTTTTTCTTTTGCATAGCAAGGTACCAATAATGACCTTCCATCTCTGAAGTTCTGCATGCATCCTACACCATTTTTAAGCTTCCCACTTAGCTTATGAGAATGCTGTTTCATGCTGTGTTGGACAATGTTGGACATACTGGAGAAGCTGTAATAGATTAAAAAAAAAGTCCTTTTTAATAACAGTGGAGGTGATGTCCCAAGACGGGATGACTCCTCTCATGTCTGCTGGAGGGACTGTGGATGGGATTCAGGACAATAACATCGTGGAAGTAGAAGGATCTTCCCATCTTACTAACAGGGAAAGACATGGGGCACAGTGAAACTTTCATTACAGAAGTGGGAAGAGTGTTAGCATTTGTACCCAAGCACCCTCAGTTTTTTCTGACCCCCTTTGCTATCTTGCTATGCGATAGTAAAAGACTGCCCCATCCTGTATGACCTCTGTCTCTATGTGCTCCCTCAAGGAGATCCAGCTTGCATAGCAGAAAAGTAGTTTCTGTTCTGATCTTCCCTCTCACTTCTTTCTCTCTTGTGTCTTTTTCATGCTGGCACCTCAGACCGCCTCCAGGCTGAGGCTGAGCTCCTCAGCAATAAAGGGTTTACATGTCACAGAATGGTGGGGTGGGAAGGGACCCCTGGAGCCCCCCCAGCCCAGCCCCTGCTGAAGCAGCTCTCCCAGAGCGGGCTGCACACAGTCACGTCCAGGGGGTTCTGAATGTCCCCAGAGCAGGAGACCCCACAGCCTCTCTGGGCAGTCACTTGAAATGTAGCCTTATAGCTGTCCAGAGAAGCAGGCCCCAGGTCCCCATGGACAGCCTGTCCTTCCAAGTCTAGACTCTTGCATGTTTCCATGAAGCTCACTGCAACCATGCTGCTGTTTCTCCTTTTCCCACTCTGACCACTGTGTAGACCGTGACTGGTGTTCCTAGGTGCTAAGGAAACACAAATAATAAACAGAAATATGAGATAATAGTTTTCCAGAGAGGAATTGTATATTTCAGCCCCAAAAAAGTTGAGGGAAGGAGGGAGGTGTCTAATGATGCAGTGGAAGAAGAAGTGAATATTAACTGAGATTACTTAGATATCTCTCTCCCTTCAGACAGAGCAGGAAGGATAGATAATGATCAAAGCCTGCTTCTGAGAATGCAGCTCCCAGCCCTTGTGACTCAGGCACCAGTGGAGCGAGGCCAGAGAGACTATCAATGCTGAGTCCCCGAGTCCTTGATGCTCTTTGCAGGAGGCACTTGAATTTGTCCAAGATGATGCTACAGCCCAGCCAAGTTTTCTGATGAATTACTCCATAGGGGGCAGAGGCCTGTTGAAGGTCATGAAACATTTCTGCTGACATTGATGTTAAATACTAAATCCTTTTGCTTTTGTACTGAAGCAGCTGGAAGCCAGCTACGTGCCGCAGTCCCTGCCACTCGTGTATTTATGAAGGTGACTGCAGTGAAGCCAGGCACAGAAGACCACCTCTGCAGGCAACCCCTTGTCTTCAACGATAGCCTGAATCCATGGATCTCTCTGTGGTATCCAGTACAATCTGTCTGACGCTCTGTTGTAAACATCTACTATCAATTAAATTTTGCAGTCCTTTAGACCATTCTGTGCATTAAAGAGATAAGTTCTGGAAAAAAAAACAATAAGAAAAGCAGAAACAAAAACTCCCCTTCTTTGTTCTGTATCACTGGAAGCATCTTAATTTTTAAAACCAGATAAAACTGAGTTTTCATTCTTTGTTCTCCACAGGTTTTTAAAAGCCGAAGTGAGGTGAGCTTCTGCCCTGTGCTATCCCAGATTTGAAGACTGCTCTGTATGACCAAACATGTTTGTTTCTTCTAAGTGTTTTTGCTAGTCTGATTTTTCATCCTGTGGCCTTGCCACATGTATACTACAGCCTAGTAAACATGATTTTTGCCATCAGCAGCAGAAGAGCATGGGCACTGCACTGACCTGACACCACAGGTCTCAGACATCTCTGGGCTGGCCGTGCCCTGAGCTGGGTGTCCCTGGGATCACACGTGTCCCGCGGCCAAGGGGCTGGTGCCCACCTGCCTGAGCTCCGCGCTGGGGACACCCGGCACGGCCAAGGGCTGCCGCCCCGGGCAGGCGCTGCCCAGCAAACACCAGCCCTTGGTGTGCCCGGGCTGGGCGCTGGGCAGCTCTTCCCTGGTGCTGGGCACCGGGGAGAAGGGAGCAGGCGGTGGGGTGGCCACATACCCCCTGGGGTGCCGAGAGTGAGGAGGAAGAAACCCCACCGTGGGCATCACACCCTGCCAGGGAAGGGCTCAGAGGGTGGTGATTTGTAACCTTCTCCCTGGTTGTGGCTGATCCTGCCACCCCTGGGACCCAGAGGGACACTGGCAGGGTGAGCATCACACCAGAGATAAGGGCTGGAGTGTCTAAAGTTTCTTTTAGTATAAAGAATTCTATTGCGTTACTGAAGGGACTTTAAAGACATTAATTATTTCGGACTACTAGATTGTTGCAGCGTTATCTGGGCTAGCAATCAATTCATTGCTCTACTCGTGAGGCATGTTCTACTACTGCCCATATCACGAATTTCAGTGTAACAGTGTCCTGAGCCTACCGTACTGTAGAGGAATGAAGCTGGGTTAATTAACATTGATAATATACAGCTGTGGGCTGGCTTCAGGGGCGGTGGGTTGGCTGGTGTGGATGATGTGCAGCTGTGGCTGGTTCTGTTAAGGGGTTGGGCAGCCAGTGAAGAGGGGGCAGCTGAGGAAGAAGGAGGGAGAGGAAGAAGAAGAAAAAACAGCAGCAAGTGGAGAGAGAGGGTGGGCCCTGGATGAGGTGAGAGAAGGAGAAGGCAGCAGAGGGACTGACATGAACAGTGTGTTGGTATGAGATGGTAAAAGACCTTGTTGCAGCTTGATAGTTTGGTGAGTGCTGTGACGTTGTACCACAGCTAGGAGATTCCTTGTAGCTGTTTTCATAGGAAGTCCCACAAATGCAGGCTGGCTGAGAGCATCGCTGCAAGTACCCGAGCTGTCAGGAAGGACTGAGCCTGATTTCTGCAGCACAGATGCCTGCCTGACTAACCACAGGAGCAGTGGGGGGCTGTTAGACCACTTAATTTTAGACACATAACTGAGATGTCTTTAGCAGCGCAGTTGCCCTGGGTTGCCTCTGTAATTGATGATGAGTCATCTCTAAAGCTAGTTCAGATTTTGGATGCCTGAATGAAGTTTAATTGGAGTTTACGACTGGCGGACCAGCCTGCAGAGGGAGATAGGAGCTGTGCTCAGGCCACCAGGTGCTTGCTGTGTAGCAGAAACATCACTCCCAACACAGAGCCTCTGGCCAGCTGCAGTGTGGCTTCTGCAGTGCTCCCATACATAGGTCTGGGAAGTCTGAACACCAGCGCTCTTTCATCTTCTGCACCAGAGATACCTCGTGCTTGGCTAGAAGAGTAATTCTGTTAGCTAAAAGCAGTAGTTGTTGTCATAAACTGGATGAACTACTTAGGAGAGAGACCACAGGCTTCGTATTGTGTGCCTCTGTTGAAATAATTTGAAAAACCTGTTTGCACAAGATATACTGGACACTCTTCAATGTTCTCAGATGCTCTCCTATTGGAAAAGATATTTCCATGGCCTATAAAGTATAATATAACCTAGGCATAGACACTCTTTCATGTGACTTATCTGACCAGTCACCGTGGCAAGAATGACTGCAGACGGCAGCCCAAAAGCAGATCGTAGCCTAACGACTGTACTGTCGAAATGTGAGTTCAGCTCCCTCTACAATACACCCGGCTGTGTCTGAATTGCAGAAGTTCTCCCATAACGAATGTCCTAATAATCTACAAATAATTTTTTTTTTTTTGCCAGAGGGTTGTGTTCCCTTCACTAGTACACCTGTGATGTGCCAGAGAGTGAGGGGAAGGCAGGGAAATATTCTTAGCTTCTCTCTCTATTGGCTCCTGTTCTTGCTTTTAGGTAGACTCCAGCTCAGAAAATCCTAAGATGGCACAGGGCAAGGGATGTGCATGGCACATATCTGGCACCTTTGAAAACCAAGCCTGAATTCTTGCCAGTATTCAATAATCTGTACATGCATAAATATTTTCAAGGTAGAACCTCTACTGGAACCACTTTTCCTGGCATGGATTCAAGACAAACCCTTTCCATGGTCCGCAGGAGACTGTGTCCCCTCCTTTGTTTGAGACTTAACCTGTTTTTCGTTTAATGTATCAGCGCTTTGCACCACGACACTTCTGGTTTTCAGCTTCATACATCAGTGTATACAGAACTCCAAGAAAATATTTTTGCTGTGTCTTTGCATTTGCAGGCCTTCTTGCAGTGCTTGGGAATTTCAGAATTATTCACACAGTCATCGCTTGGAATTGATCAAAAAAAAAAGGTGCTTCTTTTTCAGTCACCCCATCAGTAAAGAAGGCTGAGTTCATCAGCTGAACAGACAACCCTGGTAAGCCAGATTTGGGAAAGAATTCTTACTGTTCCAAAGATTTAGTATTCAGATGTTATAGACTTGATTAAATTCTAATTGTGTTTCTAACTCTATATTTAATAAATAGACCATGGAGAAGGGAGGAACAAAAGAAAAAAAAAAAGGGCTGTGAGCAGTGGGAGGGAAACCAGGAAATGAGACCATGAATCAAATCTGGTCTTGGATGGAGATGACAGTCAGGCTGGCTACAAATTCTGCAGCTCACTTGCTACTGATGTGAACCACACCAGTCAGATAAAAGAATATCAACATAAATAATCACACATTAATATGACATAATATTAATATATTACACTTTGAAGTCCACAAGGAAATCTGAGGGTCCTGAACTGTATGATACACATTAGCTACACAATCTTTGCAACAGCTTCCCTTGGCCAGTGCTGTGAGGCATGGAATCCGGGCTGTCCTCAGTGGAAAGTACAGGGATCACTGGGGTGACATTTTTCATCATAATCCAATGTATAGTGTGTAGTAGCCAACAGAAAAATAAAGACTATTAATAAAGTATTAATCAAGTATTATATATATATTATATATATAAAGATAAAGGTACTCTGAACCTGATCTTGAGGAAGCAGCAGTGGTCTGCAGATACCACACATCACATGGAGCTGTCTGACACCAACTAGAAATCCAGCCTCACTCCTTCAATGAGTATGAGTTGAACTCATCTTTTTTATTTTCTCAGAAAAAAGAAGACTAATTAATCATTATTCATTGATCAGGTTGTTAACCTTGATGACTCAGGAAACCAAACGGTGCAGACATGACTCTCCTTGTGGTATCAGTTGGTGAGTGTTGCTGATAGGGTGCTACAGAGTATGTAGCAAAATTCACGCACGCTTTTGTCTTGAACTAACAAGAATAAAACACTGACTGTAAAAAGTGAAACAATGATTGAAGCATCGATTCTGAGATGAGCCATGAGCCTTCAGCTTCTGCAGGAGCTGAACAGGGATCGAAAGGTAAGGTATTCTGCCCTTTATACTACCGGGCCTTTGCATATGTTTGTAAAGCTCGTTTAGAGAAATTTGATGGCTTAGTGTAATTTGCCCTGCAGTTATAACAGACACTGAAACTTGTGCCAGTGGCACCAGCAGAAGCAGGATCTGGCACACCAGGAATGTACTGAAGATACATTATTTACTCGTGAAATCTCATCTCACGGCAGAAGGCGCTGCGGACTGTTACATCCAACAGGAAAGAGTAATTTCCAGATTTTGAGAACTTGCAAACGTTGCTATAATGGTCAGTGCTGATAAGGAGGAACCTAGGTACTATCAAAGCCCTTCCATGCTGAACATTTCTAAGGAATAGATGACCATCAAGGGATAACCAGGTAAAGTCGTACAGGGCAACATGCTCACCGTGGCAGTGACCGAGCAAGATGATCCTCCACAGAATAAAAACTCACAGCAGGTGTGCAATGAGCCTTTATATGTCACCTCGCCTATCAAGTGTTTTCATGGCATTTTTTAAGTCTTGAGACAAGAGCCTGAAATTTAATAGTGCCTTGTTCCTGGGCTCATTAGGATTTATTTGTTTGTGAATGTCTGGCAATGTTATCCTTCACTACTTTTTGGCTATACATGATAGCAAACAATTTGAGTGTTAAGTGGTACAAGAAGTATTCCTACCACAAACGAGTACATCCAGTCAAGGACAAACAAGATGGGACCACAGCATTGCTTTTTAACAAAGGATTGAGCATTTATAACCTGGCCATAAAAACCTGCAGGATGTGTGGAAAAGTGTACAGCACCACAAGAAGTGAGTGTTTTTAACCTAATAAGACACCGCTTGTTTTTCAGATACACAATGAAATCCCCGAAGTTTACCAGTTTGAGATGGATTTTCTGCTTACGCAAGTCAGAAATGGGTTCAGCTCAAACAAGAAAGAGAAGCTGTTAATAGGTTTGTATTGATTGCTACATTTTTATTTGTCATTCTGCTCTTGTGTTATCTTTTTTCTTGGTAGAAATGTACTCTCTAGTAACCAGCGAAAAGAACTGATACAGAAGACCAATGTCCTTCTGCTTTGGCACTGAATGACCATGGGTATGTCACTGTATCTTTGAAGAGCTTTACTCTGACTGGAGTGGGACACAGGTATCTGAGGTAACACACACCCCGAAAGCGCCTGGCTTGGCTGCACAGAACTCCTGTAGACTGACTAACATTACTGAGTAGTAACAAATTATGCTGTGCTGAGCTCTGTTTTGATCTTTTGATTACTGCTGCTGCCTGTACTACTGAGTTTAAACTAGACTGAGTTTTTCTATGCCACATAGCAGTCAACTCTATGAACCACATTGATAAACACTGCTCTTAAAAGTAAGCGTATTATTTATGTGAACATATAAATTGTTTGAAGTTGTACACAGAACAACTACTTTTTCTGTTTGCAAATAGCTTGTGAGAGTCATGA
This sequence comes from Falco biarmicus, assembly GCF_023638135.1. Lineage (NCBI taxonomy): Eukaryota > Metazoa > Chordata > Aves > Falconiformes > Falconidae > Falco > Falco biarmicus. The sequence goes on along the minus strand of NC_079292.1, from coordinate 30,393,193 downwards.
ACGAGACATGAGTTTATTTCCCAGTCATTAACAAATGATTTTTGGACCGCAAATTTTTTGTAGCCTTTTCTAACATTTATTTCTAATTCTTTTTTTTGTCTGGCAATGCCCTTGAAAGAGCTCTCAAATAGGTTGGACAGTCCACAGAGAAAAGCATCTGATATATAGACAGCTCTGGCCTGCAGCAAACCGTCTTTCATTTCCACCTATTATAGGGGAGCCATAAATTCTGGGGTACCTCTGTCCTGCTCTTTCTACAGTGAGTGAACACATCAGAATGATCCAAAGCAATTTTGAGCTGGAATTCTGCCCATTTGTTTTTTCCCCTCTCCTGAAATCTATGCATATGTTACAGTGTTCTGTAATTTCAAGTCATACAAAACAATCATAAAAGCCTCTGGTAGAAAATAGCTGTTGTTAAAGCCTTAATTCTGACATATAAATCTTTCTAGTCTGCAAGACAGGAGGATTTTCTTAGAACCCTCCCAACAGAGGACAAATACATTAGAAGAGCTGCTTCTGATGTGGAGAATGGCATTTCCACAAACTTACGTCACTAACGGAATAAATACAATTTGACCTCCTAAAAACATTACCAGTGGGGGAAAAAAAATAAAAAATCCAATACCCTCAGTTTGTTGGTGCTCACACAGTATCAAGACAGATAGATGCACAGTCCATTTATTCCCTTAAAAACAGTTACCAGGATGCTGAATTCTTACTAGCACCCCCTCACAGAAACCAGTTTAGCATCTGTAAAAATGGGCATAAACGTCACGTCATATACCTCAAGAGAACAGCTCATATGTCCTTGATATATTTTTAAGCAATTTTTATTTGGTAGTAAAGTGGCTATCAGCCAATGCTTCAGCAATATCTTAAGCCCCAAGGAAGGCAGATACTGCTGAAATGTCAGCTGATAGACACTTTACATCCAAATAAAAATTGCTTGAAAATATATCAAGGATATGTGAGCAGTTCTGTTAACGCAGACAACATGATGTTTGCATCGATTCAGAGAAATGAAATGCGTCAGTTGACAGTGGCAGCAGTAATCTGAAGTGATCATTGTGTAACCACTTTGGGGCAAATTTCTTGCAAGGGGAGTGGAAGGCTTTGGTGTCACTTCGGTACAAACAGGCTATCCTGCTTTGAGCCAAGCAGGTGAAGGACTTGGAAGGGAGGGAAAAAAAAGATAAGTCTCCTAGTTATCATAGTTATTATTTGTGTGTTGCCAGTGTCAAGGTGTCCCAGCAGAAGGCTGGGGCTTCACTGGGTAAAAGAGGCCAGATCATGGAAGAGGCAAACCAGTGTGTATTCATATATTCCAGCTATGTAAGGGTACTTCTTGCCTTGTATTTATTTAGGCTTGAGAAATTCAAAGATGTATTTGACACCATTGGCATCTAGAATGCAGTACTTTTTTTGGTATTATACACTGCAGAACATCTTTTTTTCTCCTTACAAATGTATTCCCAGCACTCAGCTCTGCGATTCCGGCCACCAAGACAAGCCGTGGGATCTGCAGGGAGGATTCTACTTGCAGAACAGCCAGATCTAGATGCAGTTTATATACAATAGAAAAGGCTGAAAAGAAAATGCATTATGCGTTATTAACATCATCCATCTCTTGGAAAGAAAATCTTGTGCCCAAAGGGGCGACGTTAATGGTAATTTTGTGCCGTTACGATGTGGAAATGGGGATGAGGCCTCGGCTCGGGCCCAGAGCTGCGGCAGGGGCCGGGGCCGGGGCCCGGGCCCAGACCCCGCCCAGCCCCCCGCCCAGCCCCCCGCCCAGCCCCCCGCCCAGCCCCCCGCCCCCACCGTTAGCGTGGGCCCGCTGAGGGAGGGCAACAGCACCCGGCCCCTCAGCGTCAGCGGGGCCGCCCGGGCTGGGGGGACCCCCGAACGCCCCCTCGGAGCGCGGCTGGGTCCCGGCAGCGCCGGCTGGGCTGCGGGCCGCGCCCGCTGCCCGCCCTCTCTCAGCGCGGCCGCCAGAACTGCGCTACCCAGCGGGCGTCGCGCAGGGCCCGCCCCGCCCCTGGCCCCGCCCCTGGCCCCGCCCCGCCGCTGGGCTCCCTGGGGCGCGTAGTCCGCGCGCCCCCGGTGAAGTTTAAACCGAAAAAGTTTCCGCTCCCTTTCCGCGTCCCTCACCGCTCCTCGGCGGGGGCGCGCCGTCTCCATGGCTACGGCCACGCAGCCAATAGGGAACAAGGTTCTAGGAGCGGAGGGCGGGGTGGGGCGAGCGGCGGGCCAATAAGGGGCAGTGTTGTTGTGGGGCGCGCTGGCAGCGGGGACAGTGAGTCTCCTTGGGGCCGTCCCTGGCCGTGGCCTGGTGGCGCCGGGCGAAGATGGGCGGCGGCGGGAGCAGCACCCGGCGCGTCACTTTCGAGGCGGACGAGAATGAGAACATCACGGTGGTGAAGGGCGTGCGGGTGAGAGCGGGGCTCCCCGGGGGTTCCTCGGGCCGGGGGCGCTCGCCGGGGCCCGCCGGAACGCTGTGGGCCTGGTTGGCCCCGGGCCGCCCTGAGCTCGGCCCGCCCCGACCCCTCCTTCCTCGTTTTCTGCCCGCAGACTGCTGGCCCCGCACGGTGTCGGCCCCGCACGGTGTCGGCCTCCGTTCCCGGCCCTTCTCCCGCACTGACCCCCGCCTCTTTCCCCCGCGCCGCTTGGGCCGTTGGGGCTCGGCGGGGGCCGCGCCGCTCGGGTCTGGGGGCGCCTGCGGCGGCAAGAAGCCCAGCGGGAGCAGGAGGCTGCCGTCGGGGCGTCCAGCCCCCAGCCCGCTGACCGCAGCTGGGCGGCAGGACGCCTGTAGGAGATGTGCAACGAGGAGAGGTGGTTCTGCCTTTCCCTGACCTCTACGGATGGGAGCGCCTCCCTTCCCACGCCCGGCGCTCTTGCTGCCGGGTAGCTGACAGCCCGTGTACCTGCAGAAGCATTCCCGTTCTTTCCCAGTTTATGGCCTGCTCTTGCCTATACTATACCAGAAGATAGCTTGTGACACAAGACACTGAGAAATCTTGCAGCTTAGAAATTTTTCAATGGAAGACAGTGTGTAGTTCATACCAGGAGTGATAATAAGTTGTCTTTTATTGCTGCTCATAGGGAGGAGTGTGGCAGAATGAACCATGATAGAAACTGCTGCCTGTTTCAGCACGCTAATATTTTTCAGTTTTGATCATTTAATGCCTTGGGCAAGTAGGTGATGGTAACGTAAGTGTTCGTAGCAAAGTTCATCTGCTATGAAATGTGCTTAAATACAGGCAAAGACTATTGGAATTTCTCTAAAGCATCCTGGATTTTGAAATACTGGGAATAAAACCAGAATGATATCATGGGTACTAGGAAAATGTAGCTTCGCTAATTAAATAATGTTAGTCAACAGAGCATCTGAAAGTAGGATATACCTCACTGTTTACATACTTTTAACTATGTGAGGTTAAATTGAGAGTTTTAACGATTGGGTTAAGAAATCGTATGCTGAAGAAATTTTACACATGCATATTAGATTACAGATTTTAGTGAAATCTTTGTAATGGATTTCTGCCAGTGAGAGACATCATGCTGTAGGTTTTAGTAAAGAATTTGCTAATTAAAATAAATTTTCATGGGCTGCCAAAACAGTATTTTGATAGAGTTGGTGTTCAGAGACCAATAAAAAGTTTTAAGTTGAAAACCAGCAGTTTTCATGTTATTACTTCTTCACCTTCTGTTAATTTTATGTGTAGGCTACAGTAGAGCTGAAATTGGACATTACTGTTATTCTGTTTGATTCTGCATAATTTGTGACAGTTTTTTGTGTGTGCATGTGTCAATATTGGAATCAACTTGGTACTTGACTACACCTGTTGTGACCACTTGTGTTGCACAAGTATTTTGAGGGAGGGCTTTATTAGGATGAAGTTCCTCCTGAGTTAAGTGCTTTGTGCCTGCGTGGTGTGATATTTGACTGTCATCTAAATAACTGGGAAAAGCAAAAAGGTTGATTAATTACAAGCAATGTGACAAAGGGTGTTATTTCCTTCATTTTTCCCCATATCCTCTTTTCTGTCATATCAGTCTCTTGTGTTCTGAGAGTGCCAAAATAATCTTGTTCAGTCGCAAGAGATGAGTGCTCATGCCACAAATGGGGGGAAATAGTTTATTTTGCATTGTGAATAGAGTTTTGGCAGCTGTCATACCTTATTTTGGGGCTCTATGCTCTTTTTTTTTTTAAAGTTTTACTTAACCTTTTGGGGAAGAAAGGGGTAATGGGGATAAAGGAGAAGATGCAGTCTGACTCTAGGTTGGGGGTTATGTTTTTCAGCTGTCTGACAGTGTCATTGATCGTATGAAGGAACCTTCTTCGCCCAGTGGAAGACCGCAGTCTCAGCACCGATCAGCATCTGGTTCAGGTATGCCCATGTTTTTCTGTTTTGTTTTGGTGTTTTATTTTTTTAATGTGAGGAAGAAGATCAAATGTGCTGTTCAGAGCATTTTAATGAGCTCATTGCCATTTTGTAGAGATGATTTTTTGACATTAACTGTTTTGCTCATCTCCTTTTGAAGAAGGAGGTAATTTGTAGGCTTTTAGAGGAGTTGAGTTACTCTTTGTTTTCTTCTGACTGACATTGAAGTGTAAAACACAACTGTTTATTAGACTTGGTTTTCTGTGGTGTTATTTGTTGTTAAAAACTTCTTTTTTAAAAAAAAAAAACCGAACACCCAACAACAAAACCAGAAAAGCAAATATCCATTCCAAATATGTATTGAGTTCTGAAGTGGAAATTCTTGCATACTTAATCAACGCTGAATTTTAGTATTGTGAGCTTCTGTTGAAATATAGATAAGTAAACAGTAAAAGAATAATACGCTATTTTCCTATCATGGAATAGTGGAAATAAGTCACATACTGTTTATACAGATCGATGGCTCAGAACGATGGCTTTCTTAACTTGTTCTATTCTGTTATTGAGGCTTGTTCAAATGCATCAAACGGGCTTTGTGACAGGCAACCTGTGCTCTAAGTTAAAATACTGCGGCACAGTGAATGTGATGTAGCTACTGAAGGAGTGAAAATGAATGGCAGAGATTGGAATGTGTGATTTGTGTGTGTTTACTATGTGAAATGTTTAAGGTTCAAGTAAGACTTCTTATCAGTGCTCCAAAAATATTAATGATATCAGTATTTCCTAAGGGTATTTTGCCTTGATACTTAGAAAAAAATCCCACCGAAACTCAACAATGATTAAAAACAAGTCCTGTGGCAGTAGTAGGCCTTGCAGCAAGACCTGAATGAGCAGAACGTTGCATCTTTCTTTCATCTGAAGCATAGAAAGTTGGTTTTCTGTTGCTATCAGAGCTGGACTCCCTCTGTAGTCATTAGAAAGAAAAAGGCATTTTGGGGGACAACTCATCTGGCTTATTTGAGAATTCTACTTCAGAAAGAGATGAATTGCCCTCTAGGAATGTCAGGGTGAAGAGGTCAGATGTAAGCATTTAATGTTGTCAAGCAAATCCAGCAATAGGATGTTTTACAAAGATTTGGGCTCCCAAATGATGCTGTGTTAGAGGTTTGTTTTTCCACTTTATGAATAGGAAGCCTGTGGCGTAGTGAAAGCAAGGATAGTATTAGGGCTAAAAAGGACTTCAGCTATTAACCTGGCTCGTGAAATACACTTTGCCCAATAAAATTGCTTAGAATTTAGTGCTTGCTTAAGGAAGATTTAAATGGAGTTGGACTGTAGTTTAATGTATGGACAGCCAGATTGTCCATCCTTTTTTTTTAAATACTAGCCTTCTGCACATGTATTTTGCTGTGGTGAAGAAATTATTGTAGACAAAGGATTTATATGGAATCATACTTGCACATCCTACCTGCTTTCATGGGGTGCTTGTTGCTTTTTCATCCTTAAACTTGGGTTATGGAAGTAGTCTTGCAAATAAGCATATGTGATTTTTGGCATGTGGTAACTAGAGGTGAAGACTTTAATACCCCAGTAATTCTTTGCTAATTCACAGTATGTACATATCTTGATCCTTTATTTTGTTTCTCTTTGTGTGTTGGAAATAGTGTTTTTAAAATATTTTTATTTTTATTTACTGAGGGGCTAAGTGATGCCTTTGACCGCTCACAAGCTTGGGAAACCTATTCTGTATATTTGCTTTAATAACTAGTGATTTAGGTGAAGTGCTTGTATTTCCACAGGAGAGTATAATTGGTGTTATACCTCAGTTGCTAAAATGATTTGTGTTTAAGAGGATTAAATTATACTTAAGTACATGTTACCCTATCATTCGCTCCTCTTTCACTGAATGTTTTTTGATAAAGAATTACCAACTATTGAATTTCTTTGTTGATGTAAGAACAGTCAACCTATTTGTTTGTTTTGTAGCTACATCTAACTTGTCAGAGTCTGCATTTGTCTAATAAGGTGCCATTACAGAAAGGGCACTTGCCTCAAAGCCAGTGTCCTGATCACTGAATATTGACCTACTCTCCACTGATGGCTGTGGGAGCTGGATCCCAAATCTGGGTATCTTCTGTGATGCAGCAGTGCTGGGGCTTGGTTTCTTGGTAAAGCCTCTTGCACCGTTAATGAGACCTCTTTCCAGGCAGCTCCTCCTCTCCTGTGTATGAATCTGGTGATAGTGACTTGTTTTTCTGACGGAGTGGGTCTCTCACTGCTTCTGAAGAGAGTTACCCAAGGATGGTGGTGTTTGGAGGCTGGCTCTGGCTTTTGAATTGCCAGCTGGGCAACTTTTGAACTCAACAGTTTGTTAGCCTGCGTTTGTATCTTCTAGACAAATAACACTTCTCTACACAAATAAAAAAGATCTGTAGAGGGAGAAACATTAGAGCTATTAAAAGCAGCCCTTTCTTTAAGTCAAGTCTTTTGATAGCTTTTGGTGGAGGAATAATGGATTAGATTACATGAAAGAATGTGTATCTTGTTGCTTGCCAATATGACGAATTTATTGACTTCAGTCTGGGGTTGGAAAATGAAATTACATACAATTACAATGAATCTGACATCTAAATACTATGTCTTGAAGCATCCTAGCTTGCTTGGCTAATTTTCTGACTTCTGAGTAATATTAAACACACTAAAATATTTAAGAAGTGTAAAATCTTTAAAGTATGTCTGTAATTCCTAAAGCAATATTGATGAAAAGTAATTTGGTTAGACAACGAATACTTTTTTTTTTCTTCCCTGAGTGTGTATTATACCTAAAGCTTTAGTCATAACAGACAAAGGGAATGGTCTAATTCATCAGCTTAGTGGATATCTGAAAAGCTGTTAGTCTGTTACAACAAAAAAAAAGAACAAGTGCTTAAATTATCAAGAGTCTCTGCATGTCAACCATTTTTTCCCCTTTGCAGAAACAGATGACACTGAGGACAGAGGATTTTTTTTTTTTAAATTAAATTATTTGTTATTGTTGCTATACTATCCCCATGAAAACAATCATAAAGGGCCCATGCTATAAAGTACTGTGTATTGTGTAGGTATAATAAAATAAGCACTGCTGACATCTCCTCAGAAATCAGGTTAGACCTTGCATGTTTCTAGTAGAGAAAGATATATTTCTTAGCTTTGTTCATTTGTGTGGAATGATGCCTTTTAATTGTGTAGCCTGTTGTGTTGGTGTGTGTATCTTTTGATGGGGTTTCAGTGGCCCAGGGTATCTCAGCTTAGTTGGAAACATTTAAGAAAGTATTGTTGAGATGTGCAGGAAGGTTTATTTAAAGAGTGAGGTTGTAGTAGAAGACATAACCAGCATTTAACTGAACTTGAAGGAGACAAACTTCTGGTTATGAAGAGAGCTAGTTGGTGAGATCCCATAACAGGTAGCTCTAAGGGATAAGCTCAGGGAAGCTGTGAGGTCCTTAAGGACAACCTCTTCTCAGTGCATGAATGATCCATGCCAGTACTCGGGGAAAATCAACAGATATATTGGGAGGCTGGTGTGGTTAAACGGGGTGCTTGTGATAGAGCTTCTGTGTAAATATGAGTCCAGCAGGATGTGGAAGCAGAGACAGACCACAAAATGAATTAATTTGTAAATGAGGGAAGGCAGTAGGTGTTATTCACCTCAACTGCAGCAAGGTGTTCAGCACTGCCTCTCCTTATATTCTTGTGTCCAAGTTAGGATGTTGCAGTGTGGATAACGGGACGATGAGTTGGGTTAAAAACACCTGGTTGGATGGTCAGGGGCAGAGGTTGTGGCTAATGGGTCATGTTCTACTTGAAGACTGGTATCGTGGGGTTCCTCAGGAGTTTGTCCTAATTAACAGCTTTGTCAGTGTCCTGGAGGAGGAGGTGGAGCACACGTTCTTCAATGCAGCTGACTGCAAACTGGGAGGACGACAGTCAAGGGCAGGGCTGCTATCCAGAGGGACCTAGACTGGCTGGAGGAATGAGCCAACAGGAACCTCACAAATTCAACAAGGACAAATGCACTAGGAAAGATGCAACCCTTTGCCACAGCGCAGGCTGGGGATTCCCTGTCTGGGGTGTAACTTTGCTGAAAAGGAGCTGGAACGATGTCAGTAAGGGTTAGGGGCTGGAGTGCCTTCCCTGTGAGGAGAGGCTGAGGAAACTTGGCTTGTTCAAGGTCAAGCAGAGAAGGTTTTGAGGAAGCCTAATAGCAGCCTTCCCATATCTGTGGGGCTCATTGAGAAGCTGGTAACAGGTTCTTCGTGGTGATGCATTGTATGAGGGCAAGAAACAGTGAGCACTGGAGCAGGAGACGTTCCAAGTGGCAACAAGGAAAAATGTTGTCATGATGAGACCAGCCAGGCATCAGAAGAGGTCTTCCAATGAGGCTGAGCAGCCTCCATCCTTGGAGGCATTCAGGATGTGAGTAGATAAACCCCTGAGCAATCTGGTCCGATCTCAAGGCTGAATCTGCTTTAGGCAGAGAGTTTGAAAAAATTACTTCTAAGGCCCCTTCCAACCTTAATCCTGTGATTTTTGTAGTGGGTTGTGAAAATGTTTGCTCAGTGCAAGAGCATTTTTAATTTATAACATGAGAAGGGGCCATTGTGACTGCCTGGACTGGTCTCTTGCAATGTGCAGCGCAAGAGAACACTGCTGAGAAGTTTTACACCAGAGTCATTGACCTTGTTCTTTGTATGGTTTTAGGAAGACTTTTAAGAAAAAATTATTTTCTTTGAAGAACTGCAGTGTGTACTGATGGTGGTAGTAATTATGGCTAGTCAGATGCTGCATGAAAAAAAGTAAAACTGGAATACCTCATGATAAATGTTGTGGGAGGCTCTGCATTATTGTAACTTTGAATTGTTTTGCATTTTCAGTTTTTATGAGTGTCTGGAAGTTTACAGAGTTTGGCTAAATTTATGCCAGTTAAGCAAGAATCCTGCAAATAAATCCCGTTAGTTCTGTGCTGTTTAATGTATTAATTGTTTTTGACTACCTTTCTGTTGCAACAACACCTTTTCTCTGTGTAAACTGAAAGATGAAGTAAACTGACGTTTCTGTGACTATATTTTGTAGAGTTCCTCTTAATTTTAGAAAAGGGAAAAAAAACAGTTAGGAATGCCTAGGTTGATGCCCTGCTTTGATTTTGCTGTGAGAGCCTTGTAAATCTCAGGCAGTTCCTTTTGACCACTGACACGGATTTGCAGCCTTTCTTCTTGCAGGAGCAAACAGGAGGGCTTGGTCTCTACATTTGGTAGTGTTTATTTGCCCCTCTCTAGGTACAGCTCTGGGTACTCTTTTTTAGAAGGAGGTTTAAAACTTTACTGGTACTGTAAAACTCTGAAATAAATCGAGTAGGAATCCTCAGTCAAGGAACTGAGTTGGTCTGTGGACCTCTGGTAACCTGCAAGGCTGTGATTTGCGTCTTATGGAATAATACTGGGTTTGCTTTTAAGAGCGTGTTTGTGGTTTTGGTTTTATTTCCCTCTGACCTCTGGGAGAAATAATAAAAGAAGTTTTTCAAAGGGATGCAGAGATATTTGTGAGAAATGCTGGTGACTTCTGATAGGCTTTTGGTCTGAAATTCTTGGAAGCCTTTAATGTAGCTGTCCTGGCAAGAATACATTCCAAAGAATGTTTGGCAGTTTTGTTGAGTAAGGTTCATCCTACTGCTGTTGCTGAAGGAAGTAGATACATGGCATAATACCTTTACCTGTAGAGGAAGGATAGCTTCATCTGAACATCATTGCTTCTGACACCCAGGCAGCAGCCTGATCAGGGTATATATATTTTTTTGATGTGAGATCTAAATTTGAGCAAGCTGTTCTGGGTATTCTTGCATGTGTGGTGCTGCAGCACTTGCTCTTGCTCTCCTGTGGCTTGCTATATTGCCACTTAGCTGTCACTGAGTTTCTTGGAGATAACTTTATTTTCAGTGATGTATATTGATATTCTTTGCGTTGAAGGTTCACTATTGATGGAAGTATTTTATTATCAAAAGGTGAAACGTCTTGTAACTCACAAGACTGCTAAAGATGCCAAACTTTTAATGCTGTCAGTGTAACAGCAAATCTTTAGTTGAGCCTGACATTCATGTCGCTAGATTGCAGGAGTAGAGGGAAGATAGAATTATGCATGGGAGGTGAAGCAAGTACTGCATAAATTAAAGTTCTCACTATCTGTATGACATGCAGGGTGTTCTGTGAACATGTCAAGTGGCTGGGTATGTCCTTGTGAAATGGTTCTGAAATTAGAGGGGAAAACTAGCAAATAATGCAACTTAAACATCTGGGCTTTTTTCTTTTATTTCATAGTAATCTGGAGTTCAGAGCTGTTGAAGGGCTTAGTTCACTCTGTGTCCTTAAAGTACAATGTTAACCTCATGAGAAGGATGGTGTGTAATTAATGGAGGGGTGGAAAGATGTGATGAGAATCTGAGAGTATGCAAAAAGCCCTAATTTAATTGTTTAAAAGACTTGGATTGTTGAATATGGAAAAGGTACATAAATGTATAAGAGGAACACCTAGAACCTTACAAAATGCTCATCTCGCTTATGAACAGGAGCTTTTCAAGGTGGAAATGAAAAAGCCTGCATTTGTCTGGGGTACTCTAACACTATGTTCCCAACAGTTACCGAGTTCAAAAGCAGCGTTTTGATTCTTCACTTAAGTGCTCTCTTTGAGATGTCATCATGCAGACTGCACCTCTGGGCTGCCCACTCTAATTGCATTTCAAGTGCTGATACATCTTGTGGAACAACTGACATTTTACATGCATGTCTAAGGGTAGGACAAGAATGAGTGGCAAAAGGTGTTGGCACTTCTCATGCAAACACCATGTATTTAAAACTTTGGTCTGATGTTACAACTAACCTCATCTGACTGTCTCATGTCTGACCATTCCTCTAATATCTCAGTGTCTAGTGATCTAAACCATCCAGAAACACCCTACAAGAAGAGTTTCGTACTAGCTTAACACCCTTAGTTGAATGAACCGTGTGTGTCCAGAAGAGGGAAGCAGGAGTGTGCACAGGAGCAGTAGTATGACTTTTCCTGTTCAGTGACAACCATCTTTTGCAAATTATGTCAAACTTAAGCCTGTCTTTCCCGAATCAGCTACTTAAGCAACTGTCATCAGAAATGACATCAAAAGTCATCAGAGTGCTGGTGCTAGTGGAAGGGAGCAAGCCGATCACACAACTAATGGAGCTGGAGAGTGTAGGCATGTCTGAAGTGGTCTGGACTGAATCTTCAGAAGGAGAGTGTGGCAAGGTAAAGCAATCCTCAAGCTTTTTGTAGATTAGAATTATTTTTTTCCTCCGTAATACTAAAATAACATTTTTTGCTGTTCAGTGAAGGATTACCCCCCCCCAAACATAAAAAAAAACTTTTACAGTTAAATTAGTAATAACAATTAAAGTCAATGCAACCAGCCCTCTAAAATACCTTATTTATTCCCCAGTATAGTAGTGGACTGCATGAAATGCAGAACACTTAAATATGCTCCAAAAAATGACATCTGTGCTAATGTTAACTTGGAGTTTGACATGATAAAGATTTGGTTTAAGTTTCATTGTGTAGTTGGAAGGACAGGCCAAACATGGAACAGGTCTCTCTGTCTCTCCCTTCCTTTCTCCCTCTGTTTCTTTCTTTCATTGTAATGAAATGATTATGTTCCACTTCGAAAAAAGTGGCCTGTGTGTAGGAAGCATTTAAGGCTAGAATCGCAGTAATTGATTGGCTCTCCCGCTGCCGCCCCCCGCCCCCCCCCCCCCCCCCCCCGCCCTTGCTTTATTTGTTGCAAGGGTTCAACAAATTGCAAAATTGTGGAATTAGATTTTTGAGAGCTTGTGGATTGAGTTGTGTGGGTTTTTTGTTTGGGTTTTTCCCCTCCTACATGAGGGTCAGGAAGAAAGCCAATATATCCCACAAATATTGTCAAATATTAGAGACCCACCTGACTGATGTATTTAGGGGTTCTCATTTTACAGCCAACGGAGAACTCTTGATACCCCAAATGAAATTCAAGGAAGGAGCACTCTGTGTCTGGTCCTGTCCTGCTCATACACATAAGTAACTGGGTCTCAGGCTGATGTAGGTTGTCTGCAATGATTGTTAGCTTCTCTTAAGAGTTTTTTTCTCTCAAATGACTTTCTGTATGTGTGGCTTTTTGCAGGTAGGCAGAATTCATCTTTCAATGGGCATTCATTTAGAAGTGTCATTTTTGTTTCAATATATTCTTAGGAACAGGTAATTCTTATGTACTGCATAGTGTGTGCTTTTTGGTCTCCAGTGGATTTGTTGAAATTAAATTTCATGCTATTCTGCTTAAGGCTGCATGCTCTGTATTTGGGTTTACTGAGTGCAGCCATTTGCTCTAAAAATCTTTCAAGAGTAGTTGCGCGGTACACATAAAGCAATTTTTGTCGTAGCTGATACAACAAGCATATCCAAACTGTTTGCTTAGAAATGGCTTGTGAGTTAGAAGTTAAACCACCTGCTTTTTGATGTGGAAGCACAAGATTTGTGTGCTAAAACATAATCTTCCAGTAGTTAGCAGAAAATCATGTTGAAAAACAACTGTTGGCTGCTGGTGTGTGATTCTTGTATTAATTTCTAGTGCTACAGTAAGCTCAGTCAAGAAAGCTAGGGGAACTGTCTCTAAAAATACAGAGGAAAAAAATTAATCTGGGAAAAAGAGATTGTGCAAAGTTTATGAAGCCCGTTGAAAAACAGAATTTAGTAATGACTTTTGAGGACTAAATATTTATGATTTTTTGTGTGGAATTGATGCCATTGCCTTTTACTAGTTCAGAGTACTGAATTGTTTTATAGTTAAATTCTGGCAAAGCATTAGACCTTTGAGTGTAGTCAGTCAGAGCTTAGCCTTAGGCTGAACTTTTGGAAAATGCAGCCAGGTTTATCAAATATTTGTGAGGCAAACTGGTGGGAAAACTATGTGGTGGTTTGGGTTTTGTTTTTGGTGTTTGGGTGTAGTCGTTCGTGTCCCATCATTCCCCATGCACCACCCCCCCCGCCCCCTTAGATTTAAATAGAATCTATCTGGCAACATGTTCTCTTTTTTCTTCTTTTTTTCTCTTGTTTTGTTTTTCTTAATTTCAGTTACATTATCTGTTAGAAATCAGAAATTGACAGACTGTTATGCCTGTTTGGGACACATTTATTGCAGTCCTTGTTAGAAATCTTCCATGTATTTTCTTGCAGAAATCGGAGTTCACAGGTGCTCAAGTTCTTGGTTCATACTGAGAGTTAAATGTGCTGCAGATTGCTAGTATAGGCATTGAACTACTTAATATTTCCTCTGAAATTTCAGCCTTTGACTTCTCTGGTCTGTGCTGTGTCTAGGCACAAGAATAAAATACAGGTATTTCTCCTTTGTCTTTCAGAGACCTTGCTGGGATTATAGGTCAAAAAGAGCAGATAACTGGCTAAGATAAAAGGGTATGTAATTTAAAGGATTGTTAGAATAGAAGTCATTTGGAGCAGTCTGAATGATTTTACTATCTTAAAGAATAAAATCAAAAATACTGATAATTTTAATGAAATAAAACCAATGACTCAATTAGAACTGTTTGCTTTCACTAGCATTAGTCCGATAGCACTATGCAAGGAAATTGTCATTCTGCTATATAGCATCCTCTCTGCTTTTATAGTACAATATATTCTTAACCAAATTATCTCTCTACAGACATGAGTAGGAGGGGGTTTTAAGTGCGTTTTTTCTGCTGTATTATTTTAAAATACCACTTGTTAGGTGCAACATTACTTCAGCAGGACAAGATGACCTCCAAGTAATGAAAACTTTGTGGTTTTAATAGTAAATGCTACTTTTCTTCCCATCACAATTTATTTACCTGTTAGAGAATCTTCAGTGCAATACTAAAGAGTACTTTAAATGTATTATTTATTGCATTAAGATGAAAAGAAAAGCTTTGTTTTATTCTTTCATCTTCAGACTGCAGCAAAGCATTACTAAAACTCTTCATCACTTGTCAGATTGGGCAGGTTAAGTGTATTGTGTAGTGCTGCTTCTTGAAGGCTTTGTACTAGTTGTTTTTTAGTTAAGCAGGAGGTAACCACTTAGACTTCTTTTCTTCTGCCTCAGGGGAACTGGATGCAGTTTCAGATACTGCTACGTTTTTTTTTTCCCCAGACTGGTTTGCATGTGTTCTGAACTCCTTGATTTTCAATGATATCACGTGTTCCCCAAAACTTCAGTAATATATCTCAACCAGACTGAAAATTGCAGTTTTCAGATACTACTACCTGCTTTTTTGAAATCTAAATTTAAGAAATAGAGGAAGGACATTCTTTCTTCCCATTGCTTGCAAGGTTGGTTGTGTAGGGCTGACAGTGCTTTGTGAAGCCAGTTTACCAGATTCTCGTGTTTCGCTTCATTAACTGTGTTTGATTTTACCTAATGTTAATCATCTGAAGAATAAGCATCTACTCTAATCTAAGCTAGTAATTCAGGCTAGGGGTGAGATCTGGTGGTCCGTTCCATCCTGTGAAAGGCTTCTATTTCTCCTTAATCTGTGCAGCTTCATACAGAACAAGTTGAAATGCAGGTGAGTGGTTCATTGAAGTCACTTGACTTTTTGTTTCTTAGGGTTTTTTTCCCTTCTCTTTTTTTGGTGAGAAGGAGGCAGTGTATTGTAAGAGAAAGGACTCAGTTATCCCTGATGTTACTAACTGACATTTCTTAACAGGGGGAGATGGAACCATTATGAAATCTAAGGAGCAAAAGTAGTACCTGCAGAAGTTGGTAGAAACCCTCAATAAAGGCAGTAATTACACAGAAGAGCGACTTTAATGCCAATCAGAAACCAAAGGAAACTTTTGGAGAAACAGCACTGGATATTCCATCACTTTGTCAACTAAGTTTTAACTGAGGACCAGTCTTCTTTCTGTGGCAGTCTGTGTGTTGAAGAGGTTGCTGAACACACTGGCTCCTTTTAGTCTGCTTGCTGATTTGCAGAACAGAGGAGAGAATGTTTTACTCATGGAAAAAAACCAAACCCCATATTTAGAATTAACTGGAAGCATCTTTGCTGACAGTCAGATTGCTCTTTCTCCTTAGGATTTTCATATCTGACCTCTTGCCAGAACAGGCTCTTTTTCTCTGCATTTACTATTAAATTCCTGAGTTCACCTTCTAGTAAGTGAGATGCTACTAGCTCTTACATTTGCCTGTTCGTGCTGGCTTATCATTCTACTTGGTGACTACTCAAGACAGTTTATTCCTGGTTGGAATTGGATTTGCTTGTTTTTGGCGATATTGCTATTTACTACATCATTCTGTAGTATCTTGTTTTTCTTAATGCTGACAACTTAAAACACTAAAAAGCTATCACGGGTGGAGATGGTCTAAGTATTGTGTCAGTTTGGAGACCAGTCATTTGAAAAAGTTGTTTTTGTTAGCAGATCTCATTACCCGTTATTAAAAATGTAGATGTTAAATTATTGTTGTTGTGAGAATTTTAAACATTTCAACATTTGTCCTTTAATTTTATATAATTTCTGAATAATGAAAATAGTCATGAACATCATAGTTTCATATTGTTTACAATCAGTTTTCAATTATTACTACAAGCAGTAATACAGTGCTAAGTACTGGGCTGAAAATACTTTGGTTGGCACTTTTCAAAGTTGACAATACTGTAGCTGCCTCCTGATGATTCAATGTAAGTTTTCGGTTTTGCTGAAGCTGGAGGAAGACACACTACGATGCTTTCTATGTTCATCTCCACTTTCTTCAAGAGAAACATGCTTGCTCCTGTGCAAGGAGTGCAAGTGCCCTTGATACTTTTGTGGTGTGTATATTTGAAATGTGTACATTGGCTATTTCTACTCTCACTTCTTGTGTCCTACCATTAATATTATATGAGGTAAGTGTTCTGTCACACTGTTACTACAGTTTGGCTTCCAGATTAGTCTCTCAAATAAATATGCTGTGTTTGAGGGATGTAGGAAACTGGAAATGTTACCCTCAAAACATAAGAAAGTAGTTAAGATTCTCCTGCACTTCCCTTTCTAAGTCAGTAATTCTCAGTTACAGGACCTTGTTACAAATGCTGTTAAAATTCTTTTCCTTGTATCCTTCTCGAGTCAACGATGATGAGACTAAACGTCCTGTAGCTTGCATCTGAGCCGAATAAACAAATTCTGGAATTACTCTTTTCTCTGTATTGATACAAAACATCCATGTATCAGCCTGTTGTTATAACTTGAGTGAATGAACAGGAGATTAGATTTGAGTGCACCACAACAGCTGTTAAAAATCCCACTTATTTATCACTACTGGCTTCTTTGTGCCTAACTTTAGGTGAAGTGGTTGCTTTCAGACCTTGTGCAAGTTTCACTGCCCGTGTCATCAATAAGTAAAATTATTGCTTGATAGGGACACTGTTATACTTTTTTCTTCTTCTGAATATTCAGCTTCTACTGGAAAATTTTTAATCCCTTTAAAATTTAGTGTTAGATTGCTTTAAATGTACAATGTAGAAATTTGGCATCTTGATCATCTTTCCGTGCAGCTTTAACCACTGAGAAATCTGGTTAATGGGATCAGCAGATGTTTTGATGAGCGTCATCTTTGGGTGAAACACTTTTTTCCTTTCTTACATTAACCTTTACTCTTTCACTGCTTGTTTTTTCACAGTATCATTGCATTATGTCCTCTTATATAATTTGTTTTTATCTTCCCTCTTTCCCAGAATAACTTTCAAAGTTGCATGTTGCAACTTACTTTATTTGAACGTTAAGACTGTTGTTGCACTGCTAGGAATTTCTTCGAAAGGATGTGTTCAGGACAGATGGTGGAAACTCCTTACTGGATGTGGATCTGCTGCAGAATGGTCACATACCTTTTCCATCATTATTGTCCATATTCTTTCTCCATTATTATTGTAGTTTCCTAGTTTAATTGTAGATTTGCCTCTCTGAATCCTATTTCCTTCCACTTCCACCTTATCAGTGCTTTGAAAATTCTGCATTTATCTTTCCACCCTCCTTACTGGATTTCTTCACCAGTCCCTTCAAAAAGGCTGGTCGTCTTGGCCAGGAAGGGAATGGTGCCTCTTGCTGTGTCTGCCTGTGCGTAACCCTGTTTAGAAAAAATTATGGGATATTGTGTGTGCTGCTGGGCAGTCACTGTGTACCTAACTCTGGGCCAGCCATAAAATTCACCTTCTTTGTTCAAATAATACGGTAACATGAGAGAGGGTACAGTTATAGTGCATTTTAGAGGAGTAGAACCTACAAGAAGCCAGGCTGTCACTAATTTAGTTGCTCATGGGGAGGAAAATACTGCTGGTTTTTAATCTCACAAAGCAAAGAGAATTTTCTTTGGCATTTGGAGCCGTGACTGTGCAGCTGGCTTTGGAAATAGTGTAAGCGGTAGTGGAGGGGTTGAATGTCAGAAGGCTCATGAAGCATTGTCATCATGAAGCAGTATCCTCCAGCAAATAATAGTCTTCAGATATCTTTCTTTATGTTTATTTGCCTTGCCCTCTTCTGATTGATTGTTCAGATTCCTTTGCTACAAAAGGACAGGCTCCATCATGGGGCATGATAAGATGATTTAAAGCTACCAATATGTGAGCATGAATGGAACACAAAATTTCAGTTTAGGTGGAAAAGTTAGGTGAATAGAAATTTATATTTTACAAACATTTATTTATAAAAAAAGAAAAAGAAAAAGAGGGTGCTGTTCCTTATGAGTGTGATCAGTCACTTGCACTGTGTGTGGGATGCACAATATTGGAAAATAACATTATTCTTTATCCCATTACCTATTCATATTAACTCATTCCATTCAGTCACTCATTAAAAGTCTTCTACTTAGCGTCTTTGGGTAGCAAGGTCCATTCCGTATACTTTGCACCACATTTATGTAAGAGCAGGGCCCCTGCCCCACAAACAGTTGGCATTTGCACATTTGACAATAAAAGTCAATGCCTAGAGCTAGCTGCTGAGCCTGTATTCCCACCAGCGGAAAGGTATGCAGAAATAGCCTCAGCATTGGGCTTTCTGATTCAGCGTGGTGAACAGCTTTGTGAATCATCTTACTCCTGTCCAAAGTGACTGTAATCCAGAGCTGTAATTGGGTAAAATTGACTTCTAAGTGCCACTGATAGTGTGCAATCACAGCTGGCGAATCCTCTTTAAAGATGATGGTAGTAGATGAACTGAACATCAAAATTTGCTATTTATGTAGCCTTGACAGTACAGAGTCCCATTTGGGAGTACTGGTCTGTGCAATAGCAGTTAGTAAATTTTTGCAATTAGTGGTGACTTTTAATGTAAAACTAAAGAAACATCTTAGTTTATAAACCCTTTTACGTAGCTATTATGAGTAGAAATACATGATTATTGCACTGTCCTCTGCAGCGGTAGAAGATGTTTATTGAAATAAATGTGATGAGAGAATTCAGAAATTATTTTGTCCAAGAAAATAAAAAGGGATACCAGTAAATTTCCCCATACTGTCAGATAAAATAGCTTTACAATAAACATAAGCCATAAAGATTAGAGACTGGACAACTTAAATTGTCCTGAAAGAGTACTGCATGCTGAATCCTGTTGAAGGCAGAATCATAAAACCCTTCCCATCATTCCTTACAATATGTTTATTTTTTTTAAAATATTGAATTATGGAATCCTGATGCTTTTATCCATTATATTCAGCAAGAAAAGCCTTACAATGTGTGTACAGTAGGAATTACTAACACAGCTGAACTAGCAAGTCTCTCAACTGTTGTACTCAACCTAAGGGTTTTCTGCCAGTGATAGTCTTGTAAAGGTATGAGATACTTCCATTTCATTATTATTATTATTGTTTTTTATTATTTAAGATCAACAGGACAGCAAAATGACTTCTTGCTAAATAGCTGCTGAAATAAGTTATTTCTTATATTTATGTTATGGAGGTGCGTGGCAAGGATGGATTATTAAGAAGTTTTGGTTGAAATGATTCACAACCTTGTAAGGAGATTGAGAACAATTTTTAAAGTTACAATAAAACTTCACGTAGTCATGTAGCTGGCACAGCAGGAATTCCTAGAGAAAATAAAAATCAGGTACATTTTTATGTTAACTGGCTTCTTCAACTCAATCCACTTATCGGTGGTAAATGACTTATTTTATTACCTGTCACATGTTTCAAGATGTGTTGCCCATATTTGATGTTTTTCTCTTGCATTGCTTCCCTGTGTATCTATCTTAAGACCTCTAAGACAGGATGTTTTTTCTGTGTCAAGCGTGCATCTTTTTTGTAATGAATTCTAAGTTTCTGGAAGAAAATTATTCACAGATTTTTGAGGATTCACTATACTGCATTGAAATTCCTGTAATTTTTTTTTTAATAATCATGAAGTCTGACAGAAGAGTCACACAAATACACCATTTTAAATTTGGGTGAGAACTTCTGTCTGTTCTGCCACCATGATTGTTGTGGCTCCAGGACATCTCTATCTGCTTTCTGGGCTGATAGTCTGAGCTTGGAATGAACAGGGGAGAGGCTGAGGTGTTTCCTGGGTGATGTGAAAACCCAGACCGAGTATTGCATAGGGATTTTGTAGTGGAAGAGCTCATGCTTTTGTTAAGCCAGTGGTGACTGGAAGGGCTGGCTCTGCAGGCTTTTGGGGCAGCAGCATGGCCTGGGCCTGCGTAGAGCTTTGCTCACGTGTCCTTGCTTCTGGACTCCTACTGCTTTATTCTCCTATGCTCCATTTCTCCTTTGTGTATTGGTGAAAATATCTAATTCTAAGTTTAGCCTCAGGATTTTATACTTTTTAATTTTCTGTCTTTCTGTGTATTGTATACATCCATTTTTGTTTACTTGATTTTTCTGTTAGCTTATTGAAATGTAAACTTGGACATGTTAGGGAGTGATGAAAATTCTTCTCTGCTTTTCTTGTTTACATGTGAATCTCAAAAACGAGTTATTCTTTTAAATATGGCTGTTAAGCACAGGCAGATAGAACCCAATTCAAAGAATTACAGGGGAAGACCTTGTAATCCTCCTCTCCTGTTTTTCCCAGCCCCCTTCATGAGTTCATTGTTAGGATTTACTGCTAAAGTTACAACAATAATGGCATACTGAAAAGAGAAGGTTCCAAATATAATATGAACTAACTTTGTTATTTCTAGATCACATACCAATTAGTTTCTAATTTAAATTAGTATAAATCGACTGATATCAGCATTTACATCGTAAAATAAATAATGCAGTATATACAAGAGTGCCTTTAGAAACTAAAATATTAAATATCTTTAAATGATGCACACTTAATTGCATTGTTTTCATGTTTAATTATCCTATGAGCTTGTTTAGGTATTGCTGCACATTACCAATATTTAACAGTTAATACAAATTTCTGACCTTGGAGGCATGCTTTATGTTTGTCCGTGGTTGTAGGAAGTGCCTGTAATTGTGGATTTAAATGGACTGGTTGCTTTATGTGTTGTTAAATTTGTATGAGTCTGAAAATATAATTTATTCTTAAGAATGCTATTTAAAAAAAAAATAACAAATTAAAAAAAAAAGCAAACTAGTTTTTGAATGCTGACCATGCCTTGATCCATGGCTCATAATAAAGATATTTGGGAGATGTGTAATAAGGTCACTCATGAAAGTGACTGTTCTTGCACACATTTTCTGATAATTCACTTTTACATGTATCAGTTAACTTCCTGAGGGTCTCTAAGGGATTCCTTTGTTGTTGAGAGAGACAGGGAAACAAATACTTCAGTCTTTAAAGCAAATAACTCATTCTTGGAGGTTTTTTCCTTAATGTTGGTGGAATGAAAGGATCATTCGTTATTTTTTCCACTGAGTGCAAGGCTGATTTGGACTGTTTATAGTGTTAAAGACCAGATACAACAGTGTTTGAAAACCATTAAATTAAAAAGAAGTTGTATGCCAGGAGTACTGATGTACCAATGGTACTAAACACTTCCTTGTTTCCTCGTGTGCTGCTACCAGCTAATCCAGGCTCTTTAAAAAATAGTAATTAAAGAAGGAAGAGTATAATCAGTGGTGTCATTGACTTGTCACCTAATATAAGCACACTAAATACATTGGCTAGGGCTTTAATTGACATTGAAATCATACAGTTTCATTTAAAAACCAGAAGTTTTACTGTTTTATTTAGTGTGCAATGAATACTTTTATGGCTTTTTTAAAAACTCGTGGGTTTAGGAGTCCAGGATAGGAGTTCCTTGGCAGTGTTACTGATACACAAAGCAAACTAAAGGATATAATTCTACCAGCAAATTCTATGCTTATAAGGGCTACCTGACTGACAGACATCACGCAGCATGGGTAGGTGGAGATGGACTGTCTTGCATTGATTTACCAGTGCACTTTAACCTGGACCTCAAGTAATGTATTTCAGGGGTGAGACAAATTTTGTTTCTGTTGTTAGGCATTTGATAGAACTTTGAGAATATCATGAAAGGTAACAAAATTTTCTTGTTGTTTATTTGAATAAGAAATAAAGTATATACTTTTTTTACTGGTCTAGTGGAAATTATTGTATGCTACTTGAGTGCCTGTCATTTATGTAGTTGGCTACTCTTTCTAAATTAAGATTAATGGTTTTGATATTTTCTCTTTTGTCTGCTGTTCAACTTAAATGGCGAGTGTTGATATTGATGATTTTTGTGATGTATGTAATTTAGATACGGACCAAACTGGAGTGTTTACTAAGCAGAAAGAATAAATTGAGGGTATTTGTGTATTATAATACTTGCTTATGAATCTTAAATTGGAATGTGAGTGAGAAAAGTGTTTTAATAGTGGAAAGCCCATAATACGTTTGTAACCCCGTAGTAGCTTGATGTTGTGAAGGTACCAGGTTGCCGATGTATGCTTTCTGATTCAATATTTATGACTGTTAATGCGCAGTTAGGGATTTTCCTTGTGACATCTTCATTAACTTTAATGTCTACAAAGCTCCAGTTGCCCTGCCAGCTACTGAGACAGATGATGGGTTTGAAGACAGCCCTAAGGTATGTTGTCCCAAGCGAACTGGTTAATGTTCATACTTAATGTGCACAGGGACATGAGAACCGCCTTGTTGGATCAGATCGATGGTTTGAATGCCCTGATGCTGTCTTGTCAATAGCAGAGGCTACAGAGGTGAATGCAAGAAATTCTGCAGTAATTGTGAAATAGTTTTTTCAGTAAAAACAAGTCTTCATGTGTCTGGCCATGGTTGGTACATACCTTGAAGCAGTGTTCTCCAATTCCACATTATATATAATGTGGCCTGTTGGTGTTCTTTGGCATTTCCCCGCCGCCCCCCCCCCCCCCCCGCTTGTCACTTCAGCAAGAAAAGCTTGACAGTATATTGTCCACTGTGTGTTTCAAATATTACAACAATAAAAATATTTTACATGGTGCTCTATAAGCTTCTTTGTGAGACTTTTTAAACAATATACGGTGGAAGAATGAATAGAAGCCCAGAGCTGCCTATTTTACATTACTAAATTCTATACCTTGTCTCTTTTCTGCGTAGAACTGTTTCAGGTTTTCTTTCCATTATTTCTGTGGGCTTTCCCAAAGAGAGTTGTGTGGTAGTGCCATGCATTCACCAGTTGCCTTCTGATAACTTCTGAATTTATTAATCAATTTTAGCCAAATCTAACTAAGGGGGGCTGAAAGACTCAAGACCCTGATATTTCTATAGGTTTTAATAAATCAAGGGCTGGGTAGAAAAGACACAGTAAGATAAATGCTGTAATTGAGAGAGGGTCTTCAGCTGCCCAGGCTGTTTTGCCAAAGGTTTACCACGCCACACATACGCTGTGGCTGGCAGATTGGGACAATTTCTGCAAAAGCTACTATAGCTTTTGGTGTGTATTGCCAACCTAGGAGACGTGAGAGAGCACTGGATTTTGGAGACTGGAGAAGTGCTCAAGAAAGACAGTGTCATACGAACAAGAGAAATCAGCTCGACTTTGTGAGGAGTCAGAGAAACATGCAGTGTGGATCTATGAGAAACCAGTTTAAGTTAGTGCTTCTGACACAGGCCCCCCTGAAAACCTCTTGCTTTTTCTATGCTTTGTTTGAAAGACTAAGTTTTCTAATGTTTCCCCTTTGCCTTAAAAGAAAGAAAAAGTTAACATAAGCTATTGGACAGAACAGTTTGGAGAACTTTTTGAAGTGATTGTTGTGTTAAGCCCATAAATTTTTGTGGAACTGAAAAATTCTCAGCAAAGACAAGGGAGGGTGACTTTAAACAGGAAGAGGGTATATTTAGATTGGGTCTAAGGAAGAAATTCTTTACTGTGAGGGCAGTGAGGTGCTGGCAGAGGCTGCCCAGAGCAGCTGTGGGTGCCCCATCCCTGGCAGTGCTCAAGGCCAGGCTGGATGGGGCTTGGAGCAACCTGTGCTGGTGGAAGGTGGCCCTGTCCCTGGCAGGGGCTGGAACTAGGTGGTCTTTAAGGTCCCTTCCAACCCAAACCATTCTGTGATTCTATAAATCTTACCCTTGGGTTTAGCTTTCATGTGGGAAGACTGATAAAGCACTGTGCTTGAGGAAGTATGGAGGTGCATCATCTTATATATGTTTTTCATATTATTTCTCTCTTTATATATTCTATAGTCTTGTTGGACTTTCTCTTCCCCTTCTACCATCTTCCCCCTCATGGCCAGCTGACCATTAAACATTTTCTTTGTGTGATACCTGGGACTTAGATGTGTTTATGGTTGATTTAAAAACCAAGTAAAATGTGAGATAAAATTGCATTGTGCTTTCCAGTGTGTGTAACTATTCATTTTTTCAAAACTGAATTTGTATACCATTATGCTGCTCAGCTTGCTTGGCCTTATTTTCTCCCCTTTAAAGTTTTCCAGACTTGCAATGTCTTGATTGAAATTATTTTAGACTGTTCATGTGCAGAGTATAAAGTGTCTTGTTCAGCTTTCCCAATGCTAGTAATTTTTGTTCTGTTTTGTCTTAGCCTGTTTCTAATCCATGACAGTAACATACTACTCATTTTATAACTACACTTGCCTGACAGTCTATACTGAGTGCTTATGTTAAAGGTGATCCAAACTGCATATGCACTTTCTTCTTTGCTCTCTTATATTCAAACACTAATTTGAAGGTTGTGTGGCCTGGTTTTGTGTATCTTACCACTGCGTTTGTCCTCTGTGTTGTGCCCAAGCCAGGTACTTAATTTCAACAACATGGGTTGTCCTTCCTTGTTACCTGTTTATTTGAAGGCAGAAGTAACCAGTATAGCCCCAAATACATTGCAGAGCTCTTTGAGTGAAGGGATGGTGGCCTGCAACTCCAAAGGAGAGACTGGGAGACCTGGACTTGTTAGGTTTGGAAGTACCATTCCATCAAGGAAGTTATTGAGAAGACCCAACCAGTCTCTCATAGTGGCACATGGCAGGGAGGCAATAAACAAAAGGCATAAATCTGAACAGGAGTGCTTTTGACCTGTAAGGAGAAGCTTTGTCACCATCAGGTCAGTCAGGCATTGAAACATGTTGCCCAGACAGGCTGTGCTGTTTCCATCCTTGGAAGTATTTCTTATAAAAGCAAATTTGTATCTCTTTAAGGAAGATGGTCACATGGCCTGCAGTACATCTGTGTGATTCTGTTCTGGCCTTTGAGAAGTTGTTTTCTGAAGGACACTGTTCACTGAACATGTTTGTGTTTTTTAATGGCAAAGCTTAATGAAAAGGAAAAGTAGAACTAGTTTATTTTTTTCTTTATCTGAATACTTTTGAAGTAAGCATTTTCTGAAAGACATTTGATTGTATCAAACCTAAGTGTGTCTTCATTAATGACTTAATGCACCTGCCCTTTCAAGAGGATTTAGTTAAGGTGTCTGATAATGAATGCTGTTTCCATTAATTTTTTGAAAATGCAAGACTAATGGGCAGTTTCCCAGCTCTGCAGGCTAGAGGCTGTTTGATTAATTTGTCCATACTGTATTCGTGATTTCTCAGGCTAACCTTTTTGAGGCTGCAGGTGTCTGCTTTAACTAATGTGTGTTGTTTGCAGCTTTGGGTGATGCCTTCTTGCTGTAATCTTAGTATCATGCTGAATGGTTTCTCTATGAAGCAACAGCTTTAGAGTGAGAGGAAGAAGGCATGGATATAGATCTTAAGACTAGCAAGGGCAGAGGAGTTGGAGAAAAATATCATGAGAGTAGCTGAGTTGCTCATACCCTTATGCACCAACCTGTAGTAGACCTGAGAGATAAAATTGCTGATTGCTTCTCAAGAATTGTCATCATGCAAAGCTCTTGGCTTTCCCTGATGCTGCTAGTGGGTGGCCTTTGAAGTTCCAAGATGAAGTGCATATTACATATCTGAAGCCTCAGTAACTGTTCGTAAATGCTTAAGCTTTTCAGTACCCTTAGCTCCTCTGTCCTTATGACTTGTCCCTGTAGTTATTCAAAGCCTTTTGGACTCTGGGAAACATATTAGCTGTATGCTTTCCTGTTCATCTGCTTTTTGAAGCACAATTGGAGAGTCAATATTAGGGGTTAAGCAGATGGCTTTGCATGCTCTTTCTGTTTAATTTTTTTTATTACTGTTTTTTAATAAATAGCAATCAGGTTAGTCTTTACATGGACTACAGAAAACTGTTGTTATCTCTACAAGTAACTCCCAGAAGCATTTTCATAGGTTTTGTGGCCTTTTAAAAAGGTGGCAGATTAAGCCCTTTTCAGGTTTGCAGAAGGGTGTTGGATGAATAGGAATCTTGCTGTTAGTCTTGTCTGTAAAAGGCTGAATGGAGAAGTGTTGAAACATGGGCAAGCAAAGAATGCTCTTATGCTTCCATAACTGCCAGCCTGCTCTGTGTTCCTTTCAAAATAAAGCCCTGTCCCAGTGGGAGATACTCTTACACCCTTTCACACCCTTCCTCTCTGCACATCTTGTCTGGAGGCATGAAGTCAACCGGAATGATTTGGTGGGAAAATTGAGTTTCTGCTGTAACTTCTATTCTGGAAGTTGCCTTTCTTCTCTCTGCTGGGCATGGTCGCAGATTTTGGCAAATAGGTATGTAGTGGATGTAATTTATAGTTTCTTCGTATCTTGTCTTTGGCTGTTTTATCCTCTTTCTTCCATGCTCTTAAAGCTTTGCTTTAATTGTGAAAGAAGCTGAGTTTACCTTTTTGTGTGTGTATGGGGAGGGGAAGTTAAGTGAACCAAATAACTGTATTTTTTGCTTGCGCTGTGTGAAAATAGTTTTATTAATAATAATTGGTTAATTTATCTTTACTCTTTTAAATGCGTGCATGAAGGGGAGGGAATAAATTATGCATTTGTGCTGTAATATTAGGCATAAATGACCATGTCTTTCAAACTTTTCCAAAAGAGTAGATGGACAAATAAAGAAACTTCAGCTTACTGCATCCCAAAGGACATGAAAACGGCAAAACGTCCTTGTCCATTGACAGTCACTGCTCGGTCTGCGAAGATCCAGGCAAGAGCTTTGTGGCTTTTTTCATATAACTGTGTTCTGTGTCTGTAGTGGTGTTACATGGAGCAGTCTGGTCACTCTCCTAAGCATTGTGCAGCCTGCTGCTAGCACTGAGCATGGTAATGAGCCCATTGGCGATGCTGCTGGTGGTACTCTATTTCCATTATTCTGAAGAGAATACTGCTTATCAGACACCTATCAGCATCCATACTTCACATGCAAAGAAGGGTAGGGAAGAGTTATTTCTGGCTATAGCACTATGGCTTTTTGAGTATAGTTCCAATTACTGACCATCTGTCTAAATTGTCTTGTGATGTGAGCTGTGCATTAGCACGTTCGGACTTCGGAAATGGTGGAGCTGCATTCATTTTATGCTCTTGTAGCAGAGTAAAAAGCACTGGGTAAAAGTGAGACCTTCTTAAATGTACTTGCCTGAAAATCTTCCAAATTTATCTGCTCTGGGATGCACTTACTATGAAGTTGACACTGATTTCAGTATCCTGAAGAACTTAAAATACTAAAGGGGTGGTGGTGGGAATGGCTACATAGGTTTTGGCAGCTGCTGTGTACTTTCTCTGGATCATGCTTATTTTAGCAGTCTTGTGCCCACCAGATTCTAATGTTCTCCAGCAGTTTAATGGTCAGCTGCCTGTTTTTAATGTCCTGTAGTCTGAGCAGAGATTGCTGTCAGAGAGAAATGTTACTGCTTTTATCTAGAAACGGTCCCGTTTTTCTTCTGATCCTCTTTCTAATACATTAACATCATTCTTTTTAAATGCTTCTTCTCCTAGAACAAATTCCTTCTACTTGTAGAACTGCAATTTTTTACTGAAATATCATAAAGTTCCCATTTGGGAGCTACCCAATTATATCTTACAATAATTCTATTGAATGATCTATAGCTCCGCTTTTATTCCCTATTAGTATTTGGCTGATCGATGGGTAACCTAATTGATTGTTAGGTCAAATGTCTTTATTGGCTGATGCCTGAATCTTTTCTCATTATGACTTAAAAAAAAACGTTCTATGGTTGGTTAAGAGTTCTTGTACTCATTTTTGCACACCAGAACAATAAACTTGATGATGTAGATGTTGGCAAACAATGTACTTCATGCTTTTTTTTTTTGTGGATTTTCCGGTCCAGTATTAAAAGGACATAAAATATTGAGGCATTTGTGTTGAACAGAACTGTAGTAAGAAACACTTGCATCCTGGGTTTTCAGATTGTTCTGCGAATAAGGCAGCTGTGATGTGAAATAAATTCTTTGCTTTTATGACAGCTTAATCATTTCTAAGTGTACAAATGCAGAACCTTAACTGCCCTCATTTTGGCTTGTGATGCTTACAGAGGCGTGAGGGAGATTAATAT
Source organism: Falco biarmicus (assembly GCF_023638135.1). NCBI lineage: Eukaryota > Metazoa > Chordata > Aves > Falconiformes > Falconidae > Falco > Falco biarmicus. Next base: position 30,364,922 of record NC_079292.1, on the reverse strand, counting down.
GTGCTGCAGTACAGAAACAGGTTCCTTGTGATTGCCTGATATTTTGCTAAACATTTTTTTTCTCTTCAGGCTATACAGTTCATGGTGACTAGCTGATCTTTGTTTGGAAATGTACAAGTGTGTGGTAACAACTCAAGTGTTCTCAAACGAAGAGTATCCTTACATAGCCTCAGAGGAGAAAACAGTGGAGCAGTGTCAATAGTCAGTAGAGACTATCCTGATAAAATGGGGTTTTGCTTTTTCATCTAGGGTTTGGGATAATAATCTGTAACAAGATTCATATTTACCTCTGAACTTTAATGTATGTTCACATATTTTTAGGCTGGGGTCTCACTTGCCATTTGTAAGTGTCCTCCCACTTTTCCCCAGCACAACAGTTTGTCATTCAAGCATTTGCTGTATCTGGCAGGATGGATATCGATTCATTCTGCTTTAAGATGCTGATAACTGAATTAGTTGGCCAAGACTTCCATATAGTTGATGAAGCTGCTTTATTAATTCATAAAATTCACTGTTTTCTAAGTCTACTTTAGAATTAGAAGAATTACACACTGGACTCTATTACCTGTAATGGGAGTGTGGGCTAACGACGTTGGGTAATATTTATGGATAAAGCCAACTCCTGGAGATGAGGTCACTAAGATATATGGCCATTTTTCACTGGCTTTTTTAAAATGTGTGTCTCTATTTTTTAAAATCTGCTTGCTGCCTAATATCAAACAAATAACTGGTTCCACAAAGCGGGTACTATAACTTGAGATGCCCTCCAATTCATCTTCGAATCTCTACATACCCTCTAAGGCACTTTTTCTTTAGCTTTGTTACCAAAAAAAAAAAAAAAAAAAAAAAAGTAAAAGGGTGTATCTGCTTAAATTAGGTGGTAGCTTGGTGTTTAGGGCACTTCATTTGAGTACATACGATATGCAGACTTAAACCGGTGCATCTTAGGAGGATCTAAATTCCAGATGTTCTGTTTTCTGGGCAAATGCCGTAACTATCAGCTTGCAATAAATAGGAGCCTGATGACTTTTTCACCCTCTGCCCCAGTATCTCTGCAAATTTCCAACTGCTAACAGTTTTTGAATGCTGTCTAAATGCATAAATACTTAATACAAAAGCAACCTCTATGGAGACTTCTTGTTGTCTTGTAGTTGCCTTATATAGTCTGAGATTCTCTGTTTTTTAGCTACTGAAGCAAGTGTTTTTGTTACTGCTTCTGGAGGCAGATGAGGAGGTTGTATCACCTTCTTGAATTTAACGTCTGTTATGCTCAAGTGACAGGCATTTTGGAGTGAGATTGCAGTCTCTTAGCTCTGTGGTTCCACAGAGTGGAATCTGAGCCAGGTGCTTTGTGTACATGAGGGAGTTGTCCACATGCCTGTAGTGGAATACTAGAGTATTGCAGAGTTAGAGGTACAACTCGGCTCCTGTAAGCACACCCTTAGTCCAGACAGGCAGGTCTAGACGAGGATTTACTATTAGAATAAACCTGGTGATAATTACTTGATTTTATTGCCTTTCTACAGCTGTACTTTAAATAGTTATTTTCTTTTCCTGCTATAGGAACATGCACGCTTATTGACTGCTAAAAATCAACATTTTATGCAAAGTTAATGGCTGTTCCACTGAAGTTGGCATAACTTTTAGTTGCAAAGCTTTCGTTCATTAGCTTTAGAAACATTTAGTTTCCCAAATGAAAAACGTTCTTCCTTACTAGATGACTGGGTGTTTTAATTTTTTTTTATTTCTTTAACTCCTGCTACGTACATGTCAAGTCGTATTCAGAGGGAGATAAAACATACAAAACCATCCCAGAGTGTTTTATTTGATATTTTTAGGTTGAAGCAATCTTTTCAGTATGGTTTCTTCTGGAAGTCTATTGAAATGTGTTTTATTGTCACAAGTTTTGTTAAAGAAAGTAACAAAAAACTACTTCTGATCTCTTTGGGTCAGAGTTTTCAGAAATATGCAGTTGCCAATAGATGTGGAGATAATTAATATTGAATTTATCAGTATCAGTTTAGTAGTTTGCATGACTGAGCCCTTGAATATTAGAGGGAGTTGGAAACGGACCTGTTTTATGTTTCAAAACCTGGTTGAATGGACTTCAGTAGTCTTATAGATGTCTTTCAAGCTTATAGGATGAGTGGCTGTCATGCTTTTCTACCTTTCCTGTGGAAAAGTTTGTTCATACACTTGAAGTTGCTTCCCTGCTTTTTCAGTTCTTAACCAGACTTTCAACTAATTCATCTGACAAAATCTAAATGAAGAAAATATTCTTTCCATGTCTGCTTGTTAAAACACAATTGGGAGGCTTTGAGGCAACATCTTTTTGTAACAATAGAAACAAAAAGTATGGATATCTAGGATGTTGTCAATGTTTTGTTCTGTAAAATCTGCATCTGAAAGTACTTGATTCATTACACAGAAAGATGCTTCCCCTGGTTCCATATGAATAAAAAGCAGCATTTTATGACTTTATTATTTAGGTCTCAGTCGTTGTGGTGTCCCCCCCTGCCCCCCATTTTACTTTATAGAGGCACATTTCTTAAGAAGATTGTATTTAATCTAACATATAGTATACGGGTTTTAATTGTCAAAAGATTCCACTAATTGAAAAGTTGATTAACAAGAGTAATTTTTAAAGGCTGTCTGTTGGATGCTAAATTTTAAAAGTTGGTTAGACCACAAGAATCACTCCAATTGCTGTATAGAGAAAAGAAAATGTATAAAATAGAGCACTGTATTATGCAGTTGTTTCGGTAATTAGGCATATGTTGTGTTCTGTTAACATTTAATTTAATTTTCTTTTAATTGTAGTTGATGAAGAGCTAAAGAAAAGAATAGCTGAAGAACTGGCATTAGAACGAGCCAGGAGAGACTCTGAAGCTCAAAAGAGAAGGTTGGTTTGTTAATAATATTTAACACAAACATGTACTTAATGCCGCCGTTACTGTTAATTATCTACTTACTATAAACAGTTGAATTCTGTGCCTCAAGACAAAATGGTAGTTAAGACCTTTGGGCAACATAGCAAGTTTTGATACTGAATACGTGTTAAAACAACAAATTAACTGACATTTCCTTGTAAGAGCTGATACATAATGTTGATCTAAATCTCTTTTGACCTTATGAGCCTGACTCTTTTTTGCAGTCTTTTAAGCTCAATCTTTGTTGATACACTCTTGAGTCCAAATATGCACTTTGTGGTGTAGAGATAGAAGTAGCTTGAGAGCAGTGCAGAGGTGGGTTACTTAAAACCCCTCTGTCTGATCGAAAGGGAAATTTAAACAGCAAGTAGAAATGTGAGTTCTAAGTACTTCTGTGAGCTGCACTGGGTTTTGAACTGCTTTAATGGTTAGTAGAGCATAGTGCTTTGTATCTTCAAGGTACTGTACTAAAACAGTTTACTAGCAGAAAACCCTTGTGATATCCTTGCTGTATATTGAAACATTACTTTTTTATGCATGTTTTTTTCAGATATTGTATCTACTATGGAAGACTAGGTAGAGGCATACAGAATGCAGCGGCAGACATTGGATGTAGTATTTTAAAACTATATTCTGCAGTGCTTAGTGTGTTACTGTGGGATTATTAGCAATTAAAAAAAATCCTGTTTGTATTTGAAATTGAGTTTGGCCGTATGGTGAACTCGGTGGACTTGTGTGTAAATACGTACTTTGATTATTTTCCTACATAGGTAATATGACACAACAAACATAAATATTAACCTACACATTGTCCTCTACTTTGAGAATGGGAAGAAAGGCTCATTATGATGAATTAAAAAAATTAAAATCTAATTAGTACTACTTAAATTGTCTGCATATATATCAGATGTTTCCTACACATCATTATATTATTATTTAAATGAGTTAGGTTGATGGAGTATGTAATTAGATAGGACTATATAAATGTCCCAGAAAAAAAAACGGGCTTTTATTTTTTTTTTGAATTGTCAGCAGGGAAATTTCTTCTCTTTTGAACTGGACTTCAACAGGAAAACCTGCATTACATTTGAGCTTAGTGTTGACTGCTCAACAGTTCAGCTAAATGTGATTACAATATGGAAATGTTTGTTTTGTAACTTCAGTATTTTGTTATTTGACGCTTATCAGTAACTTTCATTAAGTATTCCATAATTCAGTTTTCATGGGTTGTGAATTGGTGTGTGAAAGTTAGGTAGCAGATTGGCTTGTCACATACCCGATGTTACTTTTTGTATAGGCTGGCAGCCTTCCCTTTACTTGACTAAGTATTAGTGGGGGAGGTGTTGCATATTGAAAGGATCCTGTAAAACCTTTTTGTTGTCTTCAAATTAGGTTGAAAAATCTGTGCTTTTGAAATGTAAACTATCAAAATAAATAAATACTTACGATAAAAAACCCAAAAATCCAAATATTAAGTCTTGTTAGCAGCTTTAATAGTCTTCTAGTTTTGATTTTTTGTTTAGCAATAAGCAGGGTTTTTTCTTATACTTTTTGCACAGTGTATATATAATTATAAGAATGTTTTAACTTGACTGTAGAGGCTCTTTTCATGTTGGATGAAACAATTTTAAAAGATGCATATATTTACTTAGCTGTTACTTAAGGTCTTTATGGGTTGAATTCTGGTTGAGGTTTGTGTTTTAACAATATTCAAAAAGCGCTGTAGCAAATGTAGAGCTGTTCTTGTCTGGATCTCGTTCTTCTAAGAACAAAGCAAACACTGTTCTGTTGATCACTTTAAGAACAGATTTGTGTTGTTCAGGTTGAGCATGCTTACCCCTCCTGTTTTATTCTAGTTGAGAAAGCAATCTCTCCATAATGCAGGGGCACAAGAAATATTTGTTCAATGCTCTTTTTCAAGTTAGGATCCATACTTTCAGGCAAAAATAATGCAGTCTTCTGTATAACCTTCTGTGCCAGTCTTCTGGGCACTCATGTACTTGTAGAGTTGGTATCATTTTTTCATCATTACTGGACTTCAGTATTCAAGCAAGGATATACTTAAGAGCTAGATGCACATTGATGGGATGAAGTATTTTGTCTTGCATGTCAGTCTAGTGCAGAGTGTTCTAGGTAATAGAGCCATGAAAAGGGAAAGATTACTCTCAACTGTAGCTATTTGTAATAAACACACACACATTGATGCAGTGTTGGAAAACAAAACAAAACTTGTGTTCTCAGCTACACTGTGCTTAAGATGTATAACAGAAGGAAACTGTTAACAGACAACAGTTTACAGTATTCGTATGTCAACAGTTGCACAAGAACAAATACAGTGTAGTGCAGGTTTCAGAACTTCTGTGGAGGGCTGCGTACACAAACGCACTGGTGCCGTCCGACACCAGCTGGACTGAGGCAAGATGGTGTCCCGTGTGGGAATAACAACTTGCAGAGCTGGGATCTCTGGTGCTTTTAGCACCAGTTAGGCCCTTTGATAAGGAAGTGCGTGTAATGAGGCCTGACGCCCTGAAGGTAAGTTTTGCAACTTTAACCTAGGAAACGCAAGTCAAAGTGCTGCACTTTAAAACTTTTTTTTTCTTTTGGAAGAGGTATAGTAATGGCATAAGCTAGTGAATTTAACTGGTGTCCTAGTATTAAAAACAACCTGACCTTGCACTTCTGATCTCTTAACAATTTCATTTGATAACCCACTGCTTTTCTTTGACAGTCTTTTAAGACACGTGCCAATGGTATGTAACGCCATGAAATTAAAAGTTCTTTCTGCATTCATTTTATGAGATTTTTTTACCATAGATTATGTATTTTGCATGTGTACATTCTCACTCCTTTCTCAAAAATATTTTTTCTAACCTTCAAGTGAAACAACATTTAAACATAAATATCTGAAACTTGCAACTGTTTGTTGTGCGCGATTCTAACTGTCTAATAGCTAATTTCGTTACTGTTTCTGTATGCAGCGTATGACCACATTTTGATCAGATTGCAAAATGTATTTTACTAGTTTCACACTGTGAAGGAAGAAAATTGTAATTTTTATTCACACATACAGACACAGTACAGATGGACTACTCATTATATAAAGTTAAGATCTGTGCTTACTTCTGGGATTACAGATAAAGACTGACTCTTCAAATTGTATTTTAATGCCATCAGTGTACTCATGATACATGAGTTGCACAGCTCTTATTTAAAGGGACTTTGAATAGTTAGTTATACATAAAGTAGTGATTTAGACCCAGCCTTAGAACATGCGTCCAAAATGGTATGCCCACTGGTCTTTCATATTATTTCTGTGTGCTTCTTCATGTATGTTCATTTCTTTTGTGTGTGTGTGATTGAATATGGTTGCAAACCTGTATGTTTCTTTGCTGAGGATAAGAAGCTTGCTTAAACTTCTGGCTATAAGAGAGTAGGATGAAAGCCAGGAGGCTCCCTGGGAACTTAAATTTCACCACAAGTAATGAATCTTTACAGGATTTCCTTCTTCTAGAATTTGAAAGTCCATGTAGAGGTGGTGGAAACATTGTGAGTTGATCTGAAGGTTAGTAGCTACTGCCAGGAGAATGTGTGTGGCTTCTAGTCTGTTGACGGAAATTTGAGCATTACTAGTGGCTGCAGTCCTCCATGTTTGACTGTCGTGGCCCAGGACATCACCTTATCTCACTGGCTGTTTTTTGGAGTCCAGCTAACGGAAAAACATTCTTGGAAATGCTTTGATAAAGCTGCCTTTTGGCTGATTGCCCACTGGGAATATACCTGCGTAGTCGGATAGACTGGGTGAATGCAGCTGCTATATATAGTCTTTTTTTTTTTTTTTTTTTTTTAAACTTTCCATCATCTTAGGAAGCAAGATTTATTCTCAGAAACAAGCAAAGTTGTACAGGAAGGCAGGGTTTCCACTTGTTTTGTGTCTTACATTTTTCTCATGTGTCTGCTGGCTAGTGGTGGAGATGGGTTATATGAGTATGTTGGACCTTTAGTCTGACTTGTCTGGGTATTCTTAGGCTCTCCAATCGGTTGTGGAAAAAGAGGAATGTGTTAACTCCATCTTGTTTCCTAATAAAATCATATTGACCACAAACCCCACTGGAGAATAAAAGTTGATTCTAGCTTACTCCTTTACTCAGCCTAACGATTGTTTCTCACTTTGGTTTCTGAACATTTGAAATGTTTTCTCTTAAAAGTTTTTTTCATTTAGAAAAAATAAATTGATTATTATTTGATTGCAACAGAATTTGCAGTGACTGCATTAGTAGATGTGACCAGTTAATGTGTCGGAGCTACAGTCTTACAACGTGTATGTTACCTTGAGGATTATAACACTTGTCAGTATTACAGCAATTATAGCAATGATACTATTATTGTTACAGCTGGTAATACTAGAGAGCTTAATCCTCTGAACAGAAGAGGAAAGAGTAATGTGCCCTTTCCTCCTAGAGAAAATACAGCTTTAGTATTCCTGTAGTCTGTTTTCCATTTCATGTCAGTACGTACCAGGACCTCCTAAAAATATTCCATATCATTGTAGTGTTATGGAGAGACTCCACTCATTATAAAGTTTTGTATTAACTGAAAACACTATAAGTTTGTACCTTAATGGTTCAACAAACCACACGGATTTTGTTGCTTTCAGCATCTTTAAAAAAAAAAAAAAAAATCACCCCCATAAAGCTTTTCAAAGATACATTTTCTTGTTCGTTACTGAGAATTTCTGGAGTCTGTTCTGCTTGACATACTGTTTGTGTGCATGGTCCCTTCAGACCTACTGAAGAAGCAGGCTTTTGCTGTCTGTGAAATACATGCCAGAACCACAACTTTGGAAGAAAAGATTCTAAAAAATGAGAGTATAGGCACCAGAACTTGAATTTGGCAATGGTGATAGGTGATAAATAGTAATTGTTGATGTAGTTTGTTTTTTTAACAAAGTTCTTAAATTACTTTGCAGTGTTGTAATAGAAAGAGAAGTGGAGTCTGTGAAACTAATTTGCCATGACCTGAAATGATACAAAATATGACAATGAAACTGGTTTATCCTTTAGCTGTTTAGGTTTTCTCCTGAGGTATAGTCTTACAGATGTAGATTATTATGCAATGTCTTACCACAGCTGTTGAACTCTTCTATTTTAATAGTTTTGTTGATGTTGGTGATGAAGGAGTCTGAAATAGCTCTTCCTATTGAAGTAATTGGAAGCATTTCTTCTGATAGCACGGAGGTGGCCTGCAACATACCAGATGGTGCCATGGCTCATGAACTTCAGCAGTGAGAAGCTGCCTCTGGTCAGCAAGATGCATCTGCTCCATCGAGTTCTGCAAAGAAATCTGCACAACTAGGTGGACCAGTAGATATGGTCTGGGACAATACAGAAGTAGTAAACTAGCACTAGGGATCACAAAATGCACATTTGGAATAAAAAGAAGTAGAATCAGGTTAAATGGGTTTATTGGCAAGAAATAATCAGTTGTGAGATTGCCTGGTTTGCTCTGGTTGACCTCTTACTGCCAGAACATGGTACTGAAACTGTTGCACTATCACTGTTAACCTGAGTGTCTGAATCTATGTATACACTGATAACTTCATTTTGCTTTTCTGTGCTTGTTCTGAATAAACTCAGCAAATATTTAGCATTTTCTCTAATTTCCCAATAAGTAAAAATTTTTAATGTTATGGCTCTAGAGAATAGACATGGGGGAATTAGATGATTTTCCTTCTCCCATCTTTAATTTCTAAACTGGGCTGAAGTTTACCTACTACATACACTAACTTTGTTCTTTGTTGCGACGGAGGGAAGACACAGTCACTCAATATGAGCGAATCGTACGTCGCTTGTCTCTCCATACCTTCGTCAGTGCTGTTGCAGCCTTTGCGAGACTTCGGCGACGCGTGGCCGGCGGGACCCTCTGTAGGTGCTCCCGGGCGTGGGGACTGTGCCCTTCCGCCTCCTGCGCTGCTTTCAGGACCGGTACCCGAATCTCCGTCGAACCGTGGCTCGCAGGTTCAGCCCTCTCTAGGGTCCCTGTTTGGGCGCCGTTTGTCACGACGGAGGGAAGTCTGCTGATCACTCATATTGAGTAACTGCGTCTTCCCTCCGTCACGACAGTTCTTGAATATAAATCTGTTAATTTGTTGATGTCCATAATACTTTACTGATGGTGCTCAATACATCTTTTTGTTTGTAAAGACTTTGCCTTTTGAAAGGCACAACCAGAAGAAAAGATATTTTGAAAAAGCAAAAGTGAACAACAGCCTTTATCATCAGCATAATGATAAAATTTTAGCTGCTGTCAACCTCATCAAACTGCTGAATTTCTCCACTAAAATATATACAAAAGGCAAATGAAGGATGTGATTTCCCATAGAAATTGAACATTCATGAATGATTACTTACCTTTTTTCCCGGGAAATTTCAGTCTTACTTTGCTAATCATTTAGCTTAGACTAATTATATTTGTGGATTTTCAGTCTCTCTTTCTTGGCAAGTGTTTCCTAGCTTCCACTTTTTCTATATGCTTTGGCACATGGCAAATATTAATTATATGTAGAATGAGGTGTTTTTACAAAATGCTGTGTGTGACAGACCCTTCAATATTGCAGAAATTTTATTTTGTTCAAGTCTTCAATACATACATGCATGTAATTTTGTTAGTATGCCAAATAGATGTCCCTGTGCAGTTTGTTGATGTATGGCTGTCCCAAGATGCCCAGATGATTGGTTTTCCTGTGTTTAACTGTGCTTGTATTCTCCTGTATCATATCTCCTGTGATTCTAGCATTTTGTTTCTTGGAGGAAAAGTACTAGTGTAAGGAGGAATTCTAAGACAGGGAAAGGCTTAAAAGTAGCCTTTTGTTTGGTTTGGTGGCCCTTAAGTAAATCTGTTGCTAGTTCTGCTCTAAAATTGTTTAAGGCGTGACAAAATCAGAAAATTATCAGGACTAGCACTGAGCATTTTGCAACTGTTGCTCAAAATCTTATTAAAAAGGATCTGATGTATGTAGAATTTTCACAGTGTATCTTAAACCTTTTTTAAAATGTCTATTTAGACAGTCCCAACCCTGCAGGATTACTTCTGTTGAAATTAAGATCATGGACATGGGTTAGCTTGATTTGAGGAACTTGTTTTAACTTCTCCAGGTGACTTCATCTGAAACTGAATGGGACACATTCCTGGGATCCCTTGTGAAGGGAATTGCATGGGTGGTAACTGTCAGTGGACGGGAGATGCTGGGTATCTGGACATTAATGATTTTAACCAGTAGAACCAGAAGAGAACTATTATTACCTGCAGCCTCAGGAGTGTTACAATGTCTCCTAACTACCTTGTGCTACAGGTACAAGCCTGCATTTTGTAGCCTTAGTCCTTGTCCAGCTTTCTGGGCCTTCTAGTGGTCGCGTGTTGGGATCCCCATTATCCCTTCCCTGTGTTGGCTTTGCTTATTTTCTGGTATGGTCACCAAAAAGCCAATTAGCAGAACAACAAAGACACAGACGTGTTAGAGCAGGTCCAGAGGAGGGCCACAAACGTGGTCGGAGGGCTGGAGCACCTCTTTTAGGAGGATGGGCTGAGAGAGTTGGGGTTGTTCAGCCTGGAGAAGGGAAGGCTCCAGGGTGACCTTGTTGTGGTCATTTGATATACAAAGGGGGCTTATAAGACAGACTTGAGAGGGCTTTGCTACCCAGGGCCTGTAGAGACAGGACAAGGGGCAACAGTTTTAAATTGAATGAGGAAGGTTGTAGATTGGACATAAGGAGGAAATGTTTTGTGATGAGGGTGGTGAGACACTGGCACAGGTTGCCCGGTGAGGTGGTTGATGCCCCATGCCTGGAAATGTGCAAGGTCAGGTTGGACAGGGCTCTCAGCAACCTGATCTAGTTGCAGATGTCCCTGCTCATTGCGGGGGGGGGGTAGAGTTAGATGATTGTTAAAGGTCCTCTCCAACCCAAACTTTTCTGTGATTCTGTGATGGCTGTTGATAACTCTTAGGCTATTCTCTGTTTTGACTGCGTCGTCTCCTGTGATGTCTTGAAAGCCACATGAAAAATGCTTTTCTTCAGCAATACAGATGATAGATTTTCAAACATTCCTTGGTAATGAATTGCTGGAGCCTGTTCTGCTTGACTAGTTGGGCTCCATATGGTGTGGTATTTTATCTGTCATTAGCTGGATAACTTATTGCAACCTCTGTATTCCTAAATGTCCTCATCAGTCTGGAGGAAACCTTTCTAAACTCTAAATCAGCTTTTAGGAATAAGTACACACTGGTTTGTGAAGGTGTCTTGCAGTGGTGGGTTATTAGATTGCAGCCATTAGCTTCTTTGTATGTTGTTTTGTTGTTGTGCTTAGGGAAGGGTCCCTATATAACTGCAATTTACTTTATGGTTTAATTGATACTTTGATGTGTCTTGAGTGCTTCCCCCGACCTTTTTTTGTCATGTCTCAGCAGTACATTGGATATATGACAAGGTCTTTGAAAACTTCTTGGAGTAGACAGCTTTTGCATAAGAGAATAACAAATTCACCAGTGAAAATGTAAAGTGAGAGAAGAATGAAGAACAATATTGGAGAAGAACCCTTTGGGAATTACACACCAAAAATGTTATAATAAAATCAATTCTAGGGCTTGACCTCTTTGTGCTACTGTATATTTTAAAGCTTACTATTGATTTCTGCTTTAATAACATGTTTATTCTAGTTTACTGGCATAGGTCTGGAGAACATCAGGAAAAATAAAATGATTGATTTATTTACAATACTCATTTTATATTTTACGGAGGTAAATTTATAAAAAGTATATTAATGTGTCTTCGATTCATATGGGTAGTGCACTAAATGTGGCGAGAACTTTTTCGAAGTAGACTTATTTTCTTCCTAAATTATTATATTTTGCTGGGTAATTAGCTGTGTTGAATTGGGAGACCTGTTTTTTTCTTGCAGTATTCTTCTCATGGGGGACAAAAAGCTACTTTGTTTGAAAATAGTTGTAATAGTTTTCTGCCACAGGGACCTCTTGATAGTGTTTAGATTAAGTGTGAAAACAGTCTGGAAAATTACATCTTCTTTACTGTTGACTGTAGGATAGAAAGCTGGAAATACTTTGAAGCAGTAAAAGAGATTATAACTGTTTTGACTTCTGATAGGTCAAAAATAAGAGTTTAATATCTTCTGGCATTTGTAACCATACTGTTTAAAAAAAAATAACGGCTAGAGATATTACCCAATTGATAATCACATTTAGGAATGCAAGAGTTGGCCCAACAGACTTGCACCAAAGCTTGCCTCTTCTGCTCATCCTCTCTCTGACAAGGTTTCTGTGAAGTAAGTGTTGCAGAGAGAGATTCAAGGAACTTTTAAAAAAACAATTGAGCAAAACTGCTTTTAGAGGGAAGTTTTGTCATTCTTGGGGGCGGGGTGGGGGATAAGTTACACACTCCGGGAGTGAAAAGGTATATTTTTGAAGTATTGTTGTCAGTAGTGCCATATTTATGTAGTCTATGGATAAGTATTCTATCTTCGTTTATACACCTTTATATGTGGTATGACTTGTCTTCTGTAAATTCTGGGAAGCATAACCTTTTTCTAGTATGACATGCAGTGTATCAGAAGAAAGCCTAGCTATTGATTTGAGAGAGCAAAACTTGGATATTTTATAGTGATAAACAGGTTAAGTCCTAAATTGCATATAAACTAGAAAGAAAGGCTAATGTGACATCTGATAAGGGCCTTCCGTCTCTGAATGTGACAGGTATGTGTGCATGACTCTCTCCTTCCCTGTCTGAAGGTGCATAGTTGGTAGAGAGAAGACTTAAAATAGTAATTGGGTAAGATTGTAGAGAAGGCTTTTCTGGAGTGTAAAATCAGGTAATGCCAGGCAGTGGTGAGGGCTATTCATTTACCAAAGCATTCAAGTTTGGTGTGTATAGCTGATTTTATAAAAATATGAAAAAGTAAAACCTAATTCCTTTGAATGCACAAAAGGCTACTTCAGCCTCAGGGCTGGGGAACACGCATGGATACAGCAGCATTAGGATCACTTCCACAGGCTGAGTTCCTCCTATTCCCCTTTCCTGGTCATGCCATCTCATGCTTCTTTTACCTTTCTCACAGCAGAAGTTTCCCTTGCCTGATCTCACACACAGCAAAAGATTTAGAAGTGAACTTATTCTTCCATAGGGCTGGAGGATTATGGGCTAATACTGCTCTGTCACAGGAAAAGAGGGCATAAGGAGGGTCAGGCTGCATCAAAACTATCCCTCTGCAGGCAAGGGAAGATGCCAAGATTCAGTGTGAAGACATTCTGGATTCAAGCAGAGATTTACCTATAAAATAAGTACTGTGATCAGGTGAGGTGTTGTAACTGATGCCTCTTTCGACAGCCATCTGTTGAAAACCTGATTCTATTATGGAAGCGTAAGTCACCTTCTGAATTGGGTTGCATTGTACTCTTTTTAAAACCATAGGAGTTTAGTGCACTATCTCACCTGCAGAATGCCAAGGAAGCAAAAAAAAAAAGCTTGCAACCATGCTGCTTATGAGGTTGAGAATTTAGAAACAGCAAGCTATCTTAGAAGCCCATTTTACCTTACTTACCTGTTTTCTGGGAAGAAAAATCAGTATTTGGCAGTGGTTTACTCTCCGAGATTTCTGTTACTGGTTGACTCCCCATTAATACGGTATGTCTAGTTCTCAGTATATAAGGAAATGAATCTTGGAGACAGGAAGTGGAAATTGGAGGAAGCAGTGCTCTAATTCTCTCCTACCTTTATAAACCCCAATTTTCAAGGAATTACTTTTCACTTCAATTTTAAAACTTGGCATCTCAACTGACAACTTGTATACCAAGTTCTAGGAGAGATGAGAAAATGACTTGAAGTCAGTGAGCTTATTTGGAGAGAGCATTAAAAAAAAAAAAAATACTGCTTCATAGATTTAAATTCAAGTAGGGAGGAGGGAAACCATTCCCCCCTAGCAATTTTAAGCAAAACTTTGCTTTCAAACCGCTGCGATCTTTCATTTTGAAAAGTAGCAAATGAGTAGACATAGCAGAGAAACACTTAATAATAAAAAACCCTGTAACTGTCACTTCATTTTAACAGATAATTAATGTTGTCGTAATTTCATGACTGCCTTTGCAGATCCCAAGAGGAGTGATATTAAGTTCAAAAGTAATTTCAAGTGGAGTTAGGTGGATATCGGGAAAAGTCTTAACTAAATACATATACAAATTATGTAAAACAGTTTTACTATTCTGACTTAGGTTCTCTGCATGCCGCTGGCATAAAGGTAGAAATTTGTTCATCTATTCTGTCTTTATATAATACTGATCTATATGCACATATTTTAAAAAGAGTGGCTTTATGAAGTATAATTACAAAATCCCCTCAAAGAACCTTCCCTCCCTCCTAATCGCCCTTCCTCTCAACACCCAGCAACTCCCTAAAAAAACCCCCAAGTATCTTAATGAAGAAAGTCAAAACAACTATCTTCTATATGGTGTGAGCAGCCATCGGACTGACAAGAGTCAGTGTCCATATTGCAATGTGTATTAACAAGCTGTCCGTGGAAGTATTGTTGATAAATTGAAGAGCTGTATGTAATTACGAGTTTTGAAATTAGTGTCTTTGATCTTTTGATCAAGAACTGGCACATAAAATAACATGGCCATTAGCAAAGATTTTTCAATTCACAAATGTTATGCTGAGGCTGTAAGGCAGCTGGAAAAAGGAAATGAATGAGTATGTTCAGCTGAATGTTATTACTTGGACTCGTTATGGGTAATTTGAGAAGTACCGCTTTTGAAGTAGGGGGTAATTGAGAAAATGGAAAGAAATGGTTAAGTGGGGCAAGGTGGAACATAGTCTTTAACAAAGATAATTTGTATTGAGTTTAGTGTGTTCTTGGGTTGCGTAACAGACTTCAGCCTGAAGAGTCAGGCAAAGCACTTGATGCCTCCTTGTCTTCCTTGTTATTGGTACTGGAGATGTCCAAAACTAATGTATGAATTTTAAGATAATTTGGGACTGACCAACGGCAAGCATGTAAAGGATTATAGATGGGGAGGGTAGATGTAGAATAGATATTGGGAAGAAACTCTTTACTGTGAGGATGGTGAGGCACTGGCACAGGCTGCCCAGGGAAGCTGTGGATGCCCTTCCTGGCAGTGTTCAAGGCCAGGCTGGATGGGCCTGGAGCAACCTGGGCTAGTGGAAGGTGTCCCTGCCTACAGCAGAGGGGCTGGAACTAAGTCACCTTGAAGGTCCCTTTCCAACCCAAACCATTCTGTGATATTGGAGGAAGGAGTTAGCATTATGGGAGAAGATTACTTGCTGCTTAGGGATCAATTTTGGAATCACTTTTATGTTTTCAGTAATATTTCTAATGAATGAAGCAGTGATTTATATACATGTATGGCCAGAATTAAGGAGTAACAGGTCACCATGAGGAATAAGTGGATATGGAACAAAGTACTGGAGCTGGAATTCTTGTTAAATTTAATAAAATGAAGTGCAAGGTTAGGAAACTAACAGTAATAAAGTGTAAGACACTAGGAAAATCTTACTCAGATTATGGTATGCAGCTTGAGGTAGATAGGCCAACACCCCCCCCCCCCCCCCCCCGACATGAAACAGATGTTGTTTGTATTTGGTTTTGTAATATTTAATCTGCAAATTTGAGAGATGTTGCTAGCTCTCATCAGAGGACAAAAAGACCTATCCCAACCCATATCCAGAATGTGTAACTTGGCCTCTCTTTTCCTTCTTGCCATTTATTTTAACTCACTGTGAGCTGTGGGAGGTCGCTGACTTCTGTGTTATAGCCGAGGCTAATCAGTTGGGATGATTTCAGACGTTGCACTTTGCTTATGGAGTATGGGGGGAAGCCAGTCACTAAGTCTGGAGTACATCAGGTTGGAATTGGAGGGCTCTTTTTTTTGAGCCTGCTGGTATATAGGACATGTTGTGTTAATTAAAAGGGTTGGATGGGACAGGGATTGCAAGTCTTATTGCTACCTTTGATCTTTTCTCTCTTGCTGCATACACCATAATCATGAGTGCTCTTGATCATTGGTAGTGAATTTATCAAAGAATTTTCATTGTGCGCGTTGTGCTTTATAAAGTGCATAGCAATTGGGATCCGTGTAGTCAGGATTGAATGGTTTTGGACTAAGCACTCCCAAAATGATTGCAAATCTGGGTTTGACGACCTTCCTTTTTTCATTCTATATTCCTGCATTTTTTAGCATTTCAGGTTTGTCTTGCTGCTTTTCTCTTAGAATCATGGAATTGTTTAGGTTGGAAAAGACCTTCAAGACCACTGAGTCCAACCATTAACCCAGCACTGCCAAGCCCACCACTGAACCATGTCCATGAGCACCGCATCTACGTGATTTTTGAACACTTCCAGTGACGCTGACTCCACCACCTCCCTGGGCAGCCTGTTCCAACACTTGACCACCCTCTCCATGAAGACATTTTTCCTAATATCCAATCTAAGCCTCCCCTAGTTTTCATCTTGTGCTGTTGCTTGTTACTTTGGAGAAGAGCCTGACCCGCACCTCGCTACAACCTCCTCTCAGGTACTTTTGGAGAGCGAGAAGGTGCCCCTGAGCTCCCCCCTCTGCAGGCTGACCCCCCCAGCCCCTGCCCCAGCCCCTGCCCGGCTCTGGACACGCTCCAGCCCCTCTGCGTCCCCCCTGCCCTGAGGGGCCCGACCCTGAGCCCAGGCCCCGAGGGGCGGCCGCACCGGTGCCCAGCACAGGGGGACGGGCACTGCCCCGGCCCTGCCGGCCACAGCGCTTCTGACAGCGGCCAGGGCGCTGCTGGCCCCCTTGGCCACCTGGGCACGCTGGGGGCTCCTGCCCAGCGGCTGTGCCCAGCCCCCCCGGCCCTTTCCCCCGGGCAGTTCCCAGCCCCCTGCCCCCAGCCCCGCTGCCCCTCACACACTTGGCCTCGGCCCCTCGGCCCGGCCTGCCCAGCCCCCTCAGAGCCCCCTGCCCCCGGCACATCGGCGCCCCCCGGCCGGGTGTCACCCGCAGGCGGGCTGAGGGCGCGCTCCATCCCCTCGCCCCGAGCGCCGTGCGGGTACCCGGCAGGGCTGGCCCCAGCCCTGGTCCCTGGGGAACGGCCCCTGTGCCCGGCCGCCAGCGGGATGTCACTCCGGTCCCCACCACGCGCTGGGCCCGGCCGTCCAGCAGCTTTTACCCGGGGAACAGCACGTCCACGCCAGGAGCAGCCGGCTTCTCCAGGAGAGCGCTGGGGGAAACGGTCCTTTTACTGGTCCTAACTCTCTTGTACTTAATGGAAGATTTGTTCAATATGTAGATGTGTTTAAAACCCACTTGGTTAGAACATAAATTCAGGAAATTAAATTCCAGTTGTAAATTTACAAATTTACAACCGCTTTCCTGTAGGTGACTTTTAGCAACATTTTGTGTTCTACCTCCTGCCCCACACACAGGTGGTGTGATGCCACCACATGCAGCATTTAAAATACATTTCACTTAAAGCTTTGTTATACGAACAAAGGAAATTGGAAGAAAAAGATTTACATTTTTTCTATTTGGGATATGTGAGCAATATGAGTGCAGAGAAGTCGAAGGCAAAGTGTGTCCTTTTTACACTGTGGGTTTATGGTGCATTAAAATTTGTATTTTCTGTTAACACGTGCATAATTTGAAAAATTTGGTTTAGAAGTGTACTTTTAGGACAGGTTTTTTGGAAATGTGATTGTTACTAGTGTTAGGAGTAGCTCCTTTCAGCTGTAGTATGCAAAGTCTTATGTAAATAGTAAATTTTTTTGTGTCTAAAAAGTGCAGGAAGTAATTTCAACTTAGAATAATTTTTGTGTTGTGTTTTTGTTCACAGGAGTCTTAGAATGACATTCCTTTTCAGATAGTCTGTTTCTATATCTCTTTTCTTAACTGTGTTTTGCAGAGGCAGATGAACTTTAGAAAATTTATCTGACTTTGCAGTCAGGTGAATAATCAGTTACTAGGAATTGAGTAGGAGAAATATCCATGTCACACTTCAGACTTCAGTTCAGGTTAAAGTTGTTTTTGTCATGTCTCTCACATCTTTTTAAAACCCTTTTCAGCTACAGTGATCTTCAACCACAGCTTTCTGTGGCACATTCAGCGTTCGCTCATTAAATATTGAAACTTGGTACTCAGAACCGTTATTCATCCATTAATATTGAATCATGGCCTAAACTGCATTGTTGAAAACATTTTTGGATGTTATGCAAGTCTGTCAGAATGCATTAACAAACTTGCTTGTGTCAAACTAAGCAAAACCTCTGATGAATGGTTTCCACTGTAAACATAGCGTACTCTTATTTTTTAGTCAGTGTAAGCTTTTTGAATTGAGGAGGTATCGTGTAGAAATGTAAGTGTTCAGAGATCATGAAAGAAGCTGGCTAAAATTAACATTAATTAAAAACCCCAAACCTCGTAAGAAAGCATATAGATACATTTTTTTTTTTTCATACTGAAATGTGTTAGTTTTACGTCTTACATGGAGTTCATACTTAAGGATCATTTCCAACTTTCAAGATTTTAGATTTTTCTACATTTTTACAGGGAAGAGGAAAGGATGATTTTCCTGGTAGTGGACAAAGTGTGTAGTGGCCATCAAAGCACAAAACTTTTTTTTTAACATTTCTCAGTGTGTTGCTGTTCTCTGTGAATTAAAAGGTGCTTTTCCCTTAATGATAATCTTTCACATCTGCAGGTGTTATTAAAGAATGACAGAAATGGATATTTTGAAGTAAACAGAGTGAGTTCTCCTGGACTGAGAATTAAATTATTCATCTTGTTAGTGTGGCTAACATGGGTCATGCTGTGTAAGATTACAGTACCATGACATAAGTAAAATTAATGGATTTTTGTTTTGAAGCCATATGAAAGATGGATCTGAAAACGTTGGAATTTTTTTCAGAGTGAATCCGAGTTTTATCATGCCTTGTTTTGGAATGTATTTTTGCATTTCTTAAGAGATACAGAAAACAGACCGCTAGTCCCATCAGAGATGTTTTCTTGTTTGTTTCTTAAATTTCCAGCTATGCTGCGCAAGTATTGGAGAATGGAGCTAGCTGTGTATTTTGACTTCAGTGACTTTATTGGACCCAATATGGTGTTTGTCAGTTATTAAATGTCATTACTTAATTAAGGAATTATTTTTGTTGGGGTTTTGGTATTTTTTATGTTATTATTTAACAGTACTTTTACTTGAATAGAAGTAATTACTTTAAACTGATACGTACAGAAAATACAAAATTCTGAAAACCTGAAGAGCAACTTTCTAACAGTTTTTAAATATAAATTTATTCAATTTATTCCTTAATATGCATTAATTTAGGAAAATTTACTTTTCCTCTACTGTCAACAGCAGTAAATGACCAAGATGAACTAAGTGATTGAGATCATTATTATTTGTTTTTTTTCATGGTGCTTGTGATGGTCAACCATAATTGATGACTGTTCTATGCTGGCTGGGTGCTCTCACCTGTAGCCTCTTTGTTCAGTGGCAGTGTACAGTACAGCATCACTGCCATGATATTTCAACTGTTCTTTGTTCAAGTTGGGGCTAAATCAGTAGCACTAGCTTGGGAAAATGCCATAATTTAATTAATTTCTTCCTCCCGGAGATGTGGGGTAAGCATTTCAGGCTGCCTCAGGTAATGCTCTGAAACATTTGGTGTATTCACATGCAGATTTTCTTTTACTAATGTTGCATTTGGTGTGTTCATAGGTAGCTCAAAAGCCGTATAATAACAAATGCCGCCTAGAATCTCACATTCACTGTTTCTATAGGAAAAAAAGATATAAATAAAAAAAATAGGAATGCTGAAGCAAAAAGGTTATTCTGCTTGAAATCAAATATTTCCCATTGAGCTTACATCTGAAGATCTGCTTTTGAACGTGGTTTGGACAGATGTTTTAATTATCTGTATAACTTAGATTTTGTTTCTGTCTGTCCTGCACACATCTCAAAAGATATAGACGTGAAAAGGAATTGGCTTATATAGAATCACAGAATGGTTTGGGTTGGAATGGACCTTAAAGACCACCTAGTTCCATTCCTTGCCAGGGACAGGGCCACCGTCCACCAGCCCAGGTTGCTCCAAGCCCCGTCCAGCCTGGCCTTGAGCACTGCCAGGGATGGGGCACCCACAGCTGCTCTGGGCAACCTCCCATCTCACCACCCTCACACTAAACAAGTTCTTGCTAATATCTAAATCTGCCCTCTTTCAGCTTAAAACCATTGCTCCTTGTCCTATTACTACAGGCCCTTGCAAAAAGTCCCTTTCCAGGTTTCTTGTAGGTCCCTTTAGGTACTGGAATGTGCTCTAAGGTCTCCCTGGAGCCTTCTCTTCTCCAGGCTGAACAGCCCCAACTCCCTCAGCCCGGCTTCCTAGCAGAGGTGCTCCAGCCCCCGATCATCTCCGTGGGCTCCTCTGGACTCGCTCCAACAGGCCCGTGCCCTCCTTGTGCTGAGGACCCCAGAGCAGAGGCAGCGCTGCAGGGGGGTCTCACCAGAGCGGAGCAGAGGGGCAGAATCCCCTCCCTGGCCCTGCTGGCCACGCTGCTCTTGGTGCAGCCCGGGGCTCGGTTGGCTTGCTGGGCTGCGAGCGCACCTTGCCGGGCCACGCTGAGCTTCTCGTCCACCAGCACCCCCAAGTCCTTCTCCTCAGGGCTGCTCTCAATCCATTCTCTGCCCAGCCTGTCTTTGTCCTTGGGATTGCCCCAACCCAGGTGCAGGACCTTGCATTTGGCCTTGTTGAACTTGATGGGGTTTGCATGGGCCCACCTCTCAGGCCTGTGCATCTCCCTCCTGATGGCATCCCTTCCCTCCTGTGTGTCGACTGCAGCTCACAGCAAACTTGATGAGGGTGCACTCAATATATATGAGAGCATCTTTCAAAATTCTTCTCATCTGTCTGCCGATGCGAGATTGCTCTGTGAGAATAATTAGGTTTTGTGTTCAGTTTTAACAGAATTTAATATAGGTGGAGTGTACTGCAAACATTATTTTGATTAAAGCGACTTCAGGAATAAAACAGTCCAAAATTTGTCTTGTAGTGGAACCTAAAATGTGATAATATGGTAACAAAAATTACAAAATTTTTACTATGCCTCTGTTAGTTCTGAGATCCATAAATCTTTGCTTGTTAATGTATCAGGATTTACCTAGCCTGTTACAGTTTCCCCCAGGATTTTTTCCCCTCGGTGACAACAATGTTTAATCATACTTCTGGTTGGTGGTTTGGGTTTTTTTCAGGAAAATGTGAACTTCATATATTTAGGTCTGCTTATTGTGTTCAGTAATTTTAATGCATGTAATAGCATTCTGCTCTGAGTGACTCCAAGGGGCTGCTGTCACCAATGAGATGGGAATTACCTGAGTCTGAATTTTCTCCAGAGGGGGTCTGGGTTCAGTTTTTTTATTCAAATAGATAATCTTCATAACTGTCACAGCATTCATTTCAGAGGAAGTTTAGTAATTTTTTTATCCTGTAGCTAAGCTCTTAAGTCCAGTCTTTAAAGGCAATAAGAGCCTCAGGCAGGGCATTTCTATTCTCTGTTTTGTGGTAAGCAGGATGTTTGCAGTGCTGTGAGGATTATCAGTGCAAAGGTGCATCCAGTTTTAGCCAATAGAACTTATTTTCTTCTGACAAAAGCTCTCCCTGCCACTCCCCCCCCATTTTAATGCCCAAATTTTTTCTGTTTAGAGTATCTGTAGACAGGAGATGACCTCATTTTCCACTTGCAAAACATACTTTTCTTAAAACATATATAACAAATGAATTTTTGTATCTTAGCACAAAAATGCTTAGGAAGTGTTTTAGGTATTCACTGACATGTTTTTCAATTCTAATTTTCAGAAGTTTGGGTTGTACTAAAAACAGATTTCTAGAACAGGCATGGGAGCTGATAGGAGTATGTTGAAGTATCATTATTACAAGAAGTGTGTCCAGTAGGTTAATTATGTCAGTCATTGACTGTAAGGATCTACCCGTACTTCTAAGATAAAACTAGCTTTAGAAGTACCACTGAACAAGCTAGAAACTGAACTATGTACTAGGTTGTGTGCCTGTGTTCCTGAACTTCGTTGAACATTTTCCTGTCTTCAGTCTGTAAAATTCATGTTCACATAAATAAAATCTTTGATTTTGCTATTTTTGCTTATGTTTTACTTAATGTAAATACTTCATTACTTTTAGTTATCTTTCAGCAGATAGATCTACAAATACGTAGAGATGTCTTTGTATTTAAATATGAATATCAGAATATAGTGTTAAAATCAACAGCCAAAGGAAGACTGGGGTAAGCTTGGACCATTGCTAAATGAAGCAGAGTGCCTGGTTATAAAGGAAATGGAGAAGGTCGAGATACTCTGATGCCTCCTTTGCCTTTTCTTCTTCTGCCTTTACTGTTAAGGCTGGCTTTCAGGAATCCCAGCACCGTGGGACCAGAGGGAAGGTCTGGAGAACAGCTGGAGGAGTAGCAAGTTAGGAATGCTTAAACAGACTGAACTTCGAGCAAGTTCCATGGGGTCTGATGAGTTGCACCCACAAGTGCTGAGGGAGCTAGCTGGCTGATGTCATTGTGAGGCCACTCTCAGTTATCCTTGAAAGGTCATGGTGATCAGAAGAGGTTCCTGAAGACTGAGAAAAAGCAAATGTCACTCATGTTTTCAAGAAGGGCATTTTCAAGAAGATCTAGGGATTAGGACAAGAAACTGAAACACGTGAAATTCCATCTGAACAGCAGAGAGCACTGTGAAGATGATCAAACACGGGAGTTGCCCTGAAAGTTTGTGAAGTCTTCATCTGTGGAGGGATTCAGAGCCCAACTGAACACTGTCCCAGGCAGCCTGCTCTAGCTGACTCTGCTTGAACAGGGAGTTTGAACCAGATGATCACACAAGGTCCCTTCCAGCCCAAATGACTGCATGATTCTGAGGGAGCTGTGGACTGCACTTCTCTTTTAATAAAAAGACAATCATCAAGCATTTAAAGGATGGGTGAAAGAAGTTACGACGTAGAACTTGAGTGCCAGAAGCTTTAACAGTAATAAGATAAGTAACTTAATCATTAGCTGTTTGTTTACTAAATTACAAGAAGTACACGTACATAAATTTTCTTCATACCGTTAGCTCAGAGTGTTGAAGCCCTAAAAGACAGTGCTGTAGAAAGGCAGGAGTTGTTGCTTTTTGTGTGTGATTGTGTGCTATAAAACAGCTGAGAACATGAAATACTGTGAAGTGTTAATCCACACTTTAGTACATAGAGGTTCTTATTAATGCTTTATGTGTATTTTCAAATAGCACTATGGAAAAGTGATAGCACTGCATCCTGTATTTCATTAAATTGGCTACTGTAATGCACTGTACAATTCTTGAAACTGTGTTTCATCATTATTTAGTAGTATTTTATTCAACTGTGTAGAAAAACATATAGCCAGCAGCGCTGCTGTTTCAGCACCTTTTTTTTAAAACACTTTCTTTCCGTGTAAATGATCAGTGTAATGCATAACATTTCTTGTCTGTTAACTTGAGTTTTGTGCTTAAAAGTGAGAACGATTATATTGTGCCTTTATATTTCTTGTAATTAAAAATGTTTAAGTGATTTATATGAGATTCTTGGAGTAGTGGACAGTACTGACAAGTTGTGCTGTTTAACTCCTTAGAAATTGCAGATGTGCATCTATCTATTTTTTTACTTTTGGCTAGATAATTTAATTTAATACTGTAGACTTAGCTGATGTTTGCCTTTATTCAGCTGCAGTACATGCTGAATGCCAGTAAAATGAATTTGTAATGTCAAGGAAGAAAACTACTGTAAGTTGATGCAAGCAAATGTTTGTGATCAGCACGTATCTGCCTTGTGTTTGTTTCATTAAGCTCCTACAAGCCACCCAATTATGTAACTCAAATAAATGAAAATTATTTAAAAATCCTACTTATTTTGTTAAAACTCTTGTGAATTTAAATCAGTTGAGATGGCTATTTAGGACTTCTTTGTGAATAAAAATTGCCCCAAATGAAGAAGTTTAGTGGGTGCTTCAGGAAGTTTGCTAGTTACATTTTTTTCTGTAGGTGTGATCAGATACATTCCTGATCATGGAAACAAGGATTAGAGTAGATACCAAAGACTACATTTTTTCTTTAAGGTGCTGCTATAGGCAAGACAGCCTTGGATGTTTTTTATGCACGTAAAACAAGTACCTTTTTAGCCTAAATTGTAGGGAAAAAAATCAGCAAAATGTTTGCTTTACAGCTTGCCTTCACTGAGGTGACCTGGGTGTCTTGAAGTTTAATAAACCTACTCCTAGACACATTGGCAAAGCTGAACATGCAGGCATCGCCCAGCCTTTGAGCTTAGAGACACAGTACTGCAGGGAACTACTCGGGCTTGTAGCTAGCCTCCAGTGAAGGAGAAAGCTTTTGCTTCTGGAGATGAGCATGTAAATTGCAGATTTGCTTTGTGATACCAGCAAATACACCCTGATGAAAGGAGGCATCTAGTTAAGCTAATTGAAATGAAGAGCTGATAAACTTTTTACGTAGAGGAGAGTTGGAAATTCAATGACAAAAGACAAATTCAAAGAACTGAAAAGGCAAAGCTGTGAAAACTCTCTGGCCAAACAACATGAAAAGACATGTAGGAAAGAGCTCCCAAGCATTGCTTGGTGAATAGCTGTCTTCAAAAAAGGTTGCAACTGATCAGATGTTCCACAAGACAAGCATGCAGGCATATGGACCAGCAAAGAAAGCTTTATTCCAAAAGGTGGGGGTCCAAAGGAAGCCAAGAAGTCAAAATGAGAATTGATGAAAGTCAAGTGGAAGCTTTGCTTTTCTTTATCCAGTATGTTTAAAATGAAATGGATGGGGGTGTTTTGGTTTTGTGGGGTTTTGTTTGGTTGTTTTTTTGTTTTGTTTGTGTTTCTTTGGGTTTGTTTGTATGTGTTTTGACTTATTGAAGAAGGTTTTTGTGGGAATACAAAGCAATCCAGACATCTCTGGAACTGTTGAAGTAAAATTAGTGGCAAAGTTCTAATGAATGTCAAAGAGATGATCTGCTGCTGACATAGAAAGGAATGGAAAATAAGAGACAAAAAATATTTACTAAAGGGAAGTAGCAGCAGGGAATAAATAAGTTGATTTCCCCTCCATAACAAAATGTTCTTTAAACATATCTTCTTTAAGACAACAACAGTGTAGTAAGCCTAATCTTGTCAATGGCTACTGAAACACTGGCAGCTTTAGAAAATTACTGGTTAAACTGGAGAAGGCGGCGATTTGTTGTGAACGATGAATGCAGATTCTTAGTCTGGAAAGTGGTCAGTAATGGGACTTCTCGGAAAGCAGTCTTGGAACTGATGTTAATATTTTCATTTCTGAAAGATGTGTGTGGTGCAAAATTTACTGAAACTTTTGCAAAAAAAAAGTTAGGGTGCTGTATGTGAGGAAATAAATGATTGACTCCTACCTGGTAAGTGGTATGGAGGTGCGAGGTACTTCTGCTAATAAACTATCGAATATTTTGCAGAATAAAAAACCTGGAAAGCATTACTTAATCACCACAGTGAAATTGTCTGGAAATGGATCAAGTAGTTCTGCAACAGCTGCAGGGAAGAGCTGATGGATTGATCAGAGAAACTTTTATAAGAAAAGCCTGAAAGTGCAGATTTTTTTTGTGTGTGAAAAATGGAAGATGGAACACTGAACAAGGGTGTTATCTTAAAATGGTATTTTTTCCCAAAGTGTGCCCCCTGCGTTTAAATGGGGCAAGTATAAATTGAGTCAGGAATGTTCTTTTCATCTCCAAAATCTCCGGAAAGTGATTTTCTACTATAGCCTTGCAGGTGGAATAGTGACAGTGGTAAGATTTAGTTTTGGGGGGTGTTGTTTTTTGGCAAGGGGGGTTGTAGTGGTGGTAGTTTGGGTGGGGGTGTTTTGGTTTTTTTTGGTGTTTGGGGTTTTTTTTTTTTGTTTTTTTCTTTTCTTTTAGTTGTTGTTTTGCATGAAGTTGATCAGTTTATGCAAGGTATTACTGCTTAGCTGCAAGACTGTTAACTACCCGGTGACCTGGTAAATGCTTACAGTTTTGTGTTTGGATATTTATGCTGACTTTTAAACCATTATAAGTACATTTTTGAAGATTGAGGAACCTCACATTAAGGAATAGGAGCTATCTGTAGCTACAATAACTGAATTTGCAGAACTATTAATGAAGGTAAAATCTTTTGATTTGTGATGTAAATATTTCACATATTGGTATCAATGAGCAAGCTAATATTAAATATTGGGTTTTGGCTTCGTATATGAGGAAAGAACACATCGCCTAACTGTTTAGTTATATTGTTTTACAGGTGGAGTGGGGAAAAGGAGGTGAGCAGATAGTAATTTGTATTACCAAAGGTGGGAGTTAGAGACTTTCCCTGCACCCCTACCAGTTACTCTGTTGTGATGGAAGTTCCTCGGAGGATTGGTTTGGCAATGACAGTGAGATGAGATTGCCAACAAAGGATGGCACAGGATCCTTTTTCTGGGATTTTTGTCATGTGGTGTCCTCAGAAACCAGTAACTTATAAGATCATGTGTAGGGTTACATAGGTGTTTATAGGTGCCATTTTGGGGTGTCTTATCCTCATCCTTTTCTGTCTTGCTGTGGTAGGATGCAGCTGTTCATGGCCAAGAAGATACTCAGAACTGGACTGGCTCCAAAGCAGTTTTGAGATACCTAGACTAATTTTAAATGGGCTGGTTAAGGTCGAAATAGCAAGTCTTGCCCTTAATTCTCTGCTTTTGGGAAACAGCATTATATAGCCATCCCTTCTGTCACTGGTATGGCTGTACCCACGGCTGTGGTGGTATCTGTTAATTCTGTGGGATGTCAGTGCTTCTGATGAAAAGCTTTTTAATGGCTCACTGTAGGGTAAGGAGTCAGGTGGCTCGTGAACATAGATGAGATTCTGGGTCATTGTCTTGTAGCAAGTTGCAGTAAAGGACATGCGGAGTTTTGGCAAAAGTAGAAAAGAACATCCTGTCCCTCTGTAGTGTACTTAGCAGGGAAGCTGAATGTAACAGCGGTCAGGTTAAGCCATCAAAGAGTTTATCTTGACATTAGGAGCCCATTATTTTTTAGTGTTAGGAAGACTGACTTTCTTCTTTTTGCAATAGAGGTTGACAGGTGATCTCATGAAGGTTCATAATTCCAGAGGCAAGAAGGAGACGACTTGAGAAAGACTGACTAAGCTCATGTCAAATATGGGAATGATTTGGCAAGAATTAGATGTAAACATCTAAGTGTTTTTTTAAAATTTTGGAGAGATTCTAAGGTGGAAGTCTCTGGCAGTCTTTTTCAGACGTTGTCTGGTTTTTATTTTTTTTTTTTCACTTTGCTAGATACAGTATACATAAAGAAGAGACGTTTTTAGGGGAAAGCCGTTTGTGGGAAGTAAAATCCAGAAAGGATGAAGGCGGCGCTTACTTCAGTCTCAGGGAATGCTAAGTGCCTTTTCTTTTTCTCACAAGAAAAAGCTTCTGAGACTTCTATTTTGACACTTTTTTTTTCATTTTAGACAAAACATGATTTCTCCAATGGAAAAGACAACCAGTGTGTTTTGACTGCACCGTTGATTGTGTGAAGGATTTGTTATATCAATGCTGCTGGAATAATTTGGGGGACCTTGGGAAATCACTTAATGGAATTTGGTCCATGTCTGCATAATCTGACTTTTTTTCTAAAGTAATTGAAGATGCTGCTTAATAAACTTTTTATAAAGATTCCCAGTTGGTTGCTGCGTTTCAGAGGATTGTATCTGAGCACAGAAGCAATACATCTTGTAATTGTCTTTTTTCCTCCCCACCTCACTTAAATGTTTTCCCTGGGGAAGAATCTAATGTACTATAATGCTAGTACCTTTTACAAAGTGACCCTACTCATTATGATTTGTTCTCTGAAGCTCCCTTGACAATGTATAAATGCACTGAGAATACTTAAGCTTCCTCTCCATCATTCTTTCAAAAATCTATTTCAAAACTGGTGTTTCATACTGCTGTTACTATTCTGAGTTCCCTAATGCTGACTCTCTGTTCAGTGTCACAACATACAAGCAACAGATGAGTTTTATTAGTTCAACGAAAATACACAAATAATAAATTGTTTAAGTTAGATATGGTGTGCTTATATTGAGTACTATAGTGAATATTTCAAATATATTTTATGTTTTGTGACGTACAAATGTTGAGAATTTTCTCGGACTGGAGTTGCTTTTACTAACTCTGTTGCAACAAGTTCAATAGCTATTTTGATCTCATCTTCTCAGATTGCTGGGAAAGGTTTGTTACGGTGGTTCAATCTTTTTGCAGTTTGCTGAATAGATGCAGTATTTGAGTTTACGGTGTGTCCAGAGGTAGGAAAGCATTATCCCATTGCAAAAGAGTGGAGCTCTTACCTGGAAATTGGGTGCCCACCAGATGGTGGGGAGAGGATTTTCCTGGGAAAAAGGGTACCTTAAAAACACTGCAAAACCAATCTACAAACAGAGCTCCATGCATATTCTTGTTACTTAAAAATATATTTTCATAAAGCTCTTGAATAAGTTGTATTTTATATGACTTAGTGATACTAAGGCTTGTAGCTTTTGTGTGTTCTGATTTTGACACTTCAATCTGAAACTTTTGGAATTTTTAGCAAATATTTGTATTTAGGTGTACAGTGACTGCTTTTAAAATGACTGTGCCTATGTCCTTTTAAACTCACATGGAAAATATACCTTCAATCTATATTTCCCTCCACCTTCTGTAGATTGAAACAAGAACAAATGTATGTCCGTGATGAGTTTGGCAAACTTCTGGAGCGAGAAAGGATTTCTTCTAATGAACATTTGACTCGAGCCATTCTTCGAGAGAGAGCTGCGACAGAAGAGGAGCGTCAGAAGGCACAGCGATTTGTAAGTTTCAAAACTTTTATGGAAACTCAGAATTTTCAAGCAACCATGACTTCAGACTTGTTTCAAATTATTGATAGAAGAGCAGATCTCTTCTTATTATATATTTTTTTCTTTATTACTAGTAAATTGTATGCCATTTTATTTCTTTTTTTTGGTCAAATGTCCCTGTCTTGGGAATAGCTGATTAGAAAGAGCCTAACCTTTCTGAAGGTACAAATATAGTACATCTTCTTGTGTGTGGATAATGTTAAATGTCTTTTTTTCCAGAGGGTGGAAGAGCAGTATGATAGTCTAGGTCTACTTATCAAATTGGCTATTCTGTATTAAGACGTTACAGAATACAAGAGAACTTTTCTAGAAATAAATTACATCATATTTAAAGGAAGTCCATTATATTTCTGGGCTGGAAATCTGGCTAACAATAAGAATTAAAAAAGTATTGGTCTTTTAGTCTTATGTGCTAGAAAACAACAACAAAAAGTCTTAACTTCTAGTGATTGTCTCAAACCTTGGAACCAGCTTAGTGAAAAATTCTGTATCCAAGAATCATATTTCATTAGAGCTGATGTATAAAAACTTCCTCGCAAGGAAGTTGTAAAATATGACTGGCTGTTTTTCCCTGAAAACTGTCACTATATATATTTCAGTCCATTTCAGATGTCTGGCAGATTTATAACTTCTTAATATTTGGCAGATGCTTGCTGCATTGAGTCTGTATTGACTCTTCTTTGTAACAGTTATCATTATTCTTTGAAGTATGAATATACCTTCCTTTTTTTTAATTACTTGAGTATAAACAGTAAACAAATTGGTATTTTCAAGAAAAAAGTATAAAACACTCAGGCAAGCATGGCTGTGAAAATTAACTTGGTTGCTTATGTGAGCAACTATATAAATGTAAATATTTCTTTGGCCCTCTAGCTGAAATAAAACCAAAGCTTTCTATGATTTATTGGTTGGTAACATAGAAAACCAATCGCTTCAATCAGCAGTAGTGTTATCTATGCTCTGTAATTAAAGATCTATTGCCCATTTTATTTTTCCAAATCACAATTTAAAACCAAACAAATATCACCAAAATACACCTCAGTATTAGTACCTTTTGCAGATGTTTCCCAGTGCTCTTTCACCTCCATGGTAACATTACTGTTGAAGAATAATTACAGTATGGTAAACAAATGTTTAGTATTTTGTCATTTTAAATTATCAGAACAAAGGAAAACGGAGAGGAGTTATGATCAAGGTACAGCTTTAGTCTTATGCCTGAAACCCCTGGATTCTTAATGTTGTGCAGGAGAGATAAGGGTTTTGTGGCCTCAACCTAATGAGGAGCTGAAGATTTATAATGGGGAATATTATTTGCATAATTACCAGGGGGTTTGCATCTTTCACTTACTAACATAGTTAACACTGTGCTTTTGAGAAGCACAAGATGCCTTTCTCATCAGCCAAATGCTTGAGAGATTTCTTATTATGGATATCAAACTAGTTTATTTAGCATTATGTCAATTTTAAATTATTTTTTTACTTACTCTAGAACATTTAAGTTAGCACTGCCAAGTGAAGCAATCAGGAATTACTGTTAACTAATTTTGAACTGTATCAGCCTGGCAAGTGGTGGTTCAAGGTGTGTGGTGTTGCTGCATGTTCAGTTGGAAGAAGAGCATACAAGTGATGCTAATTAAATGAAGGAAACACCTTAAAAATCTACAGAAAGTCCCCTCATGGGGGAGGTAGCATGCCTTGCTGCCTTTTCGTGGTGACTGCATCGCTGCATGGCATTTTAGAGCCAACTACCAAAAACATGCTTTTGTGGAAGCACAGGTATGTCAGGGCATAGATTTTGCACATCAGAAGAGAAGCAAGGTACCTGAGCTCTGCTAGTGATTTATGTATCCTGGCATAGTCATCTCATTTTTGATCATCTTACTGTTTCGATCTGTGAAATTTTAAAATGTCTTGAGGTTCTTTGATGAAAATCGCTATGTGCATTTGCTATTACTACTGCAGATTTGCCATTCCCACTATAGTTTGTTCATTCTTTGAAGTGTACTGTAAGATAACAAAGTAGCAAGTAGGCTTTGTGTGTTTGTTTCCTTAAAATGGATCTAAGTATTAAAGCATTCAGTAGTTCTCACTCCCCTTGCAAGTCCTTCTGTAAGTTGCCTCCTTTATTTTCCTGTAACTGGTCAGTTTTTATTCTCTTGGCTTCTTTGCTTATGATAGCTGTTTATTTGTTTCATGTGTCTTAAGCTGAATTTGTAAAATCTGTAAGATGGGAGGATATATCTATGTGTACCATTTGTCAGGTAGAATGAGTAATTCCATGTTTCAGCAAACTGCTGCCGTAGGTTTCTATTTTATGTAGCTGGGATTTGATCTGTAAGATTCTTTTTGGAGAAAAATGAGTGTTTCTGAACCATCAGTAGCATTGTCTGCAAAATTAATTCCTTTACTGCTGCTAAATTTTTTTTAAATAGTGCACAGGAAAGGAAATTTTGTTTAGAAAGGAAGAATTTTATTTTTTCTTTATAAAGGCTGTTAATACAGTTCTAATAGACAAAAAATTGTTTGATTAAAGTAATATTTCCCATTCTTCAACTATTTTTAACACCGGCTGCTACTTATAGTTTCAGAATGAACAAAGTTTCAAGTTTAACGCCCCAAAAGTTAGCATTAACTCTTTGTACAAATGAAAAAAATTGATAAAATGAAGCTAAACCGAACGGCTAAATGAGTGAAAGCTTTACAGGTGACAAGAACTACATGTGACGAGAAAGACATCATTTGTCTCTTTAAGGGAAAGTATTCCACTTCTCCAGAAAGAAAAAAAAAAAAAAAAAGTCAGCAGAGCTTGGACAGCAAAGTAGGGTAAAGAAGGGCATCCTTAAAAAAATGTGAAATAATTTTTCAGTGAGCAGAATGAGGAGGAATGTGACATTTGTTAGACTAAATGTTAAAAAAGCAAACCCCTCCAAAAAACATAAAGTATGACAAAAAGGATTTTAATGAACAACTAACAAAAGGCATAAAAGCTACCACATATACACACACGTGTGTGTATGCACGCTCACACCCACACCCGCTCACTATGGAACGAGGAACCCACCAAAGACTAGGCTCAGGAGCAGATTGGGGAGTACGAGCAGTGCACAGAAGAAATGAGGCCGTAGTAGAAGAGCACCCTGAATTAATTGGTGATGAGGGGTCTGGAGCATCTCCCTGATGAGGAGAGGCTGAGGCAGCTGGGCATGTTTTGGCTGGAGAGGAGAAGACTGAGAGGGCACCTTATGGGTGTCTACAACCATCTCAAGGGCGAGTGTCAGGAGGACGGGGCCAGGCCCTTGTCAGGGGTGCCCAGCGACAGGGCACGGGGCAACGGGCACAAGCTGCAGCACAGGGAGCCCCACCTGAACAGGAGGGAGAACTTCTTTACCGTGAGGGTGCCAGAGCAGGGGAACAGGCTGCCCAGAGAGGCTGTGGGGTCTCCTGCTCTGGGGACATTCAGAACCCCCTGGACGTGACTCTGTGCAGCCCGCTCTGGGAGAGCTGCTTCAGCAGGGGCTGGGCTGGGGGGGCTCCAGGGGTCCCTCCTGACCCCACCATTCTGTGAGTTTTTTCATGTGTCTATTCAGAGTGAAGGAACTCTCAAAGTTCACAGGCCAAAACTTTGCTTTTTAGAGGTCTCCTTAAAGAAAGTCTCAAATCTGAAGTTTCAGTAGAAAACGTTAAGGGAAATAGACAGTTTTACCAATAACAGCTTTTCAAGCCTGGGTGATATTCATAAAAGCTCTGAAAGAAACTCAGAGATGATAGATGAGCTAATGATAGCTGAACTACTTATGTGCTGTGTAAGCTGTTAGGGAAAGCTCCCTCAGTGCAAGTGGACTGGAAAGTGGCTGATGGGATGTCAGCATCTTCAAAAACAATTTGGGGGGGGTGGTGGTGGTGGTAGATCTAGTGGTTTACAAACCAGTAATTCTGATGTTTGTACCAACCAAGGTAGAAATTACAATTTAGAGTGGAATTTACAGACCCTGACTGAAGCCCTAGATATCCCTTGTGGAGTCTGTGAGGATTTGTTGAAGTGTTGATAATTAATTTAGCAGAAATAAATCCAGCTGCTGTTGATTCCTTTAGCAATGCCTTCAGATGTCATTGACTTTGAGGCGTATTTTAGACCTAGCCTAACTTCCCTTACCATGCAGCGTTTGGGTCTAGTCTTTAAAAAGCAATGCCAGTGAGACGTGGTGTGCTGAAGAGCTGGTGAGGACTTGCATCTCCTCTGGCTTCTCCCCCATTGCTGGCTGTGTGATCCTGCTGTCTCCGTTGCAGCGGGGCTGATATTTGACACTGAAACAAGCTGACTTGGGAGATGTTAGTTATCTCCCCCACCTGTCTGACAAGTGATGTGAACTAGCTTATTTTGAAGGGCTGTATATACATCAGTGTAAGGTGGAAGGGATGTTTTGCTGATAAAGGATTTCTTTACCTCTTTTTCTACTCATTGCCATCTCTGCACTGCAGTTCACCTCCTTTTCTGTTGTGTCTGTGCAGACATTGTGGACTGAAGCAAATACATTACAAATCTTTTTCAAATGCAAAAGTGCCCACAATTTTTTATAAGTCTTTATAGCTTGACTAAAAAATAACTCAACTGAGGAAATTGTGAAGTGTGTATGGAGGGCAGGTTATTGGGGGAGGAGAATTAAAACCTCTTGACCTGGCCTTGCCACCAAAGAGAATGTTTTTTTATCTTTAGCTTTACATGGTATTTGAGACATGGTATTTACAAAGTATATCTGAGTGTTTTTACCAAAGGACAAAGTGCATTGTGTGCTTGTAGTAGTACTTGAGAACTGCCTGTAGCAGTGCAGCTGATAAAAAAACCCACATTTTTTTCTTCTGTACATTTAGCACGTATATGAAATTTTTTTCTGCCCAACCCTCTTGAAGGAGGACTTTGTAATACCTTAAGTCTCTTACTTCATTCTGACCATACAGAATTTCGGTATTGGTGTGGTCCTCTTTAGCAAAGATTGCCGCAGTTGAAGGCCCCATACTATTTTACTCACATAGGTAGCATACCTATTCTCCTTTGCAGTATTTATTATTGGCGACTTTTGCTGCACATCTAAAAATTGTGGATAGTTGAGTTTGGGCTAAGTCTTGTTGAGTGACTTTAAATGTGGTAGCTTTGCCATAAATAGCTTATTGACATTCCATCACTTGAGTCATTATGAGAGTCAGGGTGAGATGTAGAGAATATGGAGTAAAAAAATCAATAGTTATCCAAAGTGCAGAGGACCTGTTGTATTTCCATCTCCTTGTAATGACCTGGAGTTTACTGTTAACATATTTGCTTCACTGTCTGGACTGAAATGAGCTGTCATTAGGACCCTATGTGTTGGAGAATGGTTTTATTGAGCTGCCAATGACATTGAAGTCTCATTTCCCTCTGAAGAGGCACAGACATATTGTTCTGTTCATGTGCTGTAACCATAACATTAAAATTTGATTATTGCTATCATTAGAAATCTGTATCCATACTAATACAATTATATCTATTTCTCCATGTATTGTTGCAGGCTTTCATTGAAGTACCTGTTAGAGAATTAAATCTGTTGTTGCTGAGATATTTTTTTTGTTTCACAAATTATTTTCTACACAAGAAGGTCTATTAATAAATTCTGCATTCAAAAAATCGATTTGGTAGAAGTATCCTTTTATTAAAAAGCACTTTTTGCACCTTAGGTGAATGTGGTGATCAGATTATTAGATATTTTTTCCTACCAAAATCATATTTGAGATGTATAATTCTTCTTATACTTTTCTGAGCACTGAAATCAATAGACAAAATGCTTTCCTCGATATATTAGAGCTGAAGCATGTTGAGTTATGTTAGGAATGAATTTGACCTATTGTCATAATTGAATACATATCGTTAGAGGTTTTCACTCTTCCATGTCTGGACTGTTTAGCTGTTTTCCCTATCATCCTTGGGTGGCTGGTTCTAGTCACTACATACATGTGCTATGCAATGACCTTTGCTTTAGTGTTGCATTTATTTTTCCTGTCCTCAATTCATTAGA
This sequence comes from Falco biarmicus, assembly GCF_023638135.1. Classification (NCBI taxonomy): domain Eukaryota; kingdom Metazoa; phylum Chordata; class Aves; order Falconiformes; family Falconidae; genus Falco; species Falco biarmicus. The sequence goes on along the minus strand of NC_079292.1, from coordinate 30,329,925 downwards.
TTTGTCAAGAGGAGGTCCCCTATTTTCCATAAGCAGATTATGTTCTGACCCTTCCTGCTTTTTCCAAACAGTCCTGTGCTAACCATATTTTAAGGATGACTTCACTAGAAAATACCAGGGGGAAGAATTACTAAATGAGTTAAGGCATTAGTTCTCACGAGAAAAGAAGTCTGTTTACAAACCTGCAGTATTTATTACATACCTCATTTAGCTCATTCATCATTTTAATAGAAAAAAGAATCTTTTTAGATGATTCTGAAATAATTTGAGGTAAACTACATAGCCTGAGACAAAACACGATTGCTTACTGTAGGGAGGGCCAAGCTGTTCCTGAAAATTACAGTACAATTTATGCCTATAATTCATGATTTACGATAGTAAAAATATTAAAGGCTTGTATTTGAAAATTAGACTGAAGGTTTGGAAACCACATGGTACAAAACTACAAAATTAAATCTAATGACAGTTGTTTTGTCTCTTGTTCCTCAGTTTTATAATTTATAAAGAGTTTTTCTTGAATCTCTTTGAAAGTAGATATTTTTGGAGATTTACTCATAAGGTTTTGTTTAGTTTATGTACACTTTTTGCATCTGCTGCTGTTCTTGTGGTTCAGAAATAGCAGTTTTGTTGCATCAAATAGTCTTTTTGCATTATTACTCTTGTGATATGGGAAAAAGTAATCTGGTTTTGGTTGGTTCTGTTGTAAAAGACGGGATGAAAGACAAGAATGGAGGAAGATATTTTTGAATATTGCAGATGTGATCTATCTATTTTTTGTTGTTTTTTTTTTTTCCGGAGGAGAAACAAAGGAGGTTGTTTTTTAGAGGAGGAAGAGGGATACAATGAAAGAGTCATCTGCATTTTGAAAATATTAAACTCCATTGCACAGTAAATGCTCACCTTTGAATAAACATTGTATCATGGGTATGGCTTATGTCCCTTCTGGCATCCATTTCTTCTCTCACTGACTTTCTTCCTATCATTCTGGCATTTCTACTGCAGTGTTAAGGGTTTGGGATAGGAATCTGGCTTTCTGTTTTTTCTGGGGTGTTAAATAGATTATATGAAACTTTCCTGTATGAAAAGGAAGCTATTGCAATGCAAATAGAGATTGATAATGGTTTTTTTTGAGCAATACAATAAATGGGACTTTCTACCAGATACCGTGAATGGTTTTCTTATCTCAGTAAATATATGTGCCTTGAAGAAATGCTAAAGAGCCATCTGTGTGTCTACAATTATTTTATTAATAGGAGTGAACAATTTTTCCCCCACTGATATAGTTAAACAGTAAAAATAATTCAAAATAGCCTGTGGGTGACTGTTCATGCTGTAGGTTGTAATCCCAGTTCAATCTCTTGTCATGTGAACTGTTAAGCGAATGTTTTATTTCATCTCTGAAACTCCCATTAGATGTCTGTGAACTAGAATAAGAAGTTGTTTACCTGTATCTGTCTTCTGTCCCTTTACAACGTCCATTCTGACATTTAAAATATTTGTCTAAATGGAATAAAACAAATAATTTTCACCTTCCTTCAGTTTTTCATGTTACAGACATGTATTTTTTTCAAATTTTCATATGTAATGATTAATGGGTTTTTTTTTTCCCCTCTATCTTAAAGTTTGACAGATAGGAAAAACAAAGTAAAAATGATAAAAAAAATGTAAAGGAAAAGAAGGTATATATGGTGAGCATTCTCTTTAAAATTTCTTTTTGAATGGTGAGAGGAATATGTTTTGAATAATCAAACAGCATTTAAAAGCGTGATATTTTTTAATTCTTATATAGCAAACCCCAAGATATTTGACAGAAGCAAAATTAATCACTATGTTATCTCAGCATCCAGATGAAGATCTAGTGCTTTACAAAGCCTGCTGCTCCATCAATTCGTTCTTTTGGTTGAATTCAAATTGAGTTCATTTTTATAGATTCACTGCATAATACTCTCCTCTCTCCTCCCTCATTCATTAACCAATTTGTTCTTGCTACTCCCTTTTTATTGAATGGCTCACAAAATTGCCATGCTATCTTTTCAAATGAATATCATCATTCCTTGTCATGCATGGGCAAAAAATAAGCATATTAATCCTTTTTACATATACCTCCCCTTCTTCCAGAGAGAAGTCCTGTTTCTGCCCTCCAGATATCATGAAAAGAATGTTTTCAATATTGTTCTCTTGAAGCTTTTCTAACAATGTTTGTATATAAATATTCCTGTCCAGACTCCTTTTGATTACTTCTGGGCCTTTGGAGCACGTACACTCTGTCTTTTGTATGACACAAGAAAACCAGATCAAACAGTTGTCAAGACTTGACCTTGTACACGACATGGTACAGATACATGCTATGGATTAAAACAGATGCAGTTGACAGAAGTCTTGAAACTTAATACAGAGACAGTTTCTTCCATTTTAACAAAACAATTTGCTTGGTCTTGAGACTCATTCTGACTTAATGTTTGTTTACTCTCAGGTTAGGTTAATTTTGGCTAGGCAAATATTCACTTGCCTCTCCTTTAGAGTACTCTAGTTCTCTTCCTTCCTTTGGGTTGAAGTAGAAGACTTATGAGAAGAAAAGTGCTTTGAGGGACAGGGGATGGAAATTAAGAGCAATTTTTTTTACTTATGACCACCTGAATAATTAATGAAAATCCTTATTTCATGATGGCTGTAACTTATCTGTGGACTCTTCACTGTGTAATGTAGGTATCTTGCTTAGGAACACCAGCTGAAAGAAGGGGATAAGGCCATTGAAAGAGAACAGTTTGGAAAGGATCCAGGCAACTCTATGTATAAAAAAATCACTATTTATTAAAAGTCACTATATTGATTAGTGGGTTTGATGTTGCTGTTTTATGATATTAACTTTGTATATGGTTTTAGGATTTGGTATAATCAGGACTCTGCCTGTTCTGTGGGAAGTGAGTTCTGAGATGAGGGCCCTTGCTTTTGAAGTACCAAGCTGGAAAAAAAAAAAAAAGAGGCTTTGGTGTGAGTACCAGTAAGATGACGAAGTGGTACATATAATATTCCTTATGGCTTAATTTCATAGTCTCATTTTGTAGACATGCCTTTTAGTTTTGTATAACTCTCTTTAATTTGGTATGCCTCCCCATTCATTGAGAACAGTTTTGAATCTGGATACTGAGTTTTATGGACAGATCTGTTTGGGAGTGAGTGGGATATGTGCTTCTTGCATCTCAGAAATCCTGGAAGAATGGAAAATTTCTTTTCTCTGGGAGGTATGTTGTCACTGTTTTCCAAGCAGTTCTGTGGTGACAGTTTTTCTTGGGAATGGGAGGAGAGTAAGAAATCTGGAATTTCTTTGTAACTAAGCAGATGAATAGGCTGTGCCCCACCAACTTTTATATTCACAACTATGCCCAACATTGGGTTTTAAACTTGAGAGTAATTAAGGGTGAGATACCGGTAGTTAATTACATGTACACTGCCTCATTTAGGAGGACCTGACTTACCTGGTGTTCTTGGGGAACTTGACATTTAGTGGTAGATGTCCATTTTTATCTTTGATCTACTACTTGAAGTTCTTTTGCATTCAGGAGTACCATTGCCACCCAGTTTTACATCTCTTTCCCATTTAGAAAATTATATTCTTGACAATAAGAACAAAAGCTTCCCCCCTTTTCCCCCGCCCTCTGCCACTGCTTATTTTGTCATATCCTAAATTAGGGAATGGACGCTGTACCAGTTTCCTCTACCTTGAGTGCTGTCGGGCATGGAAGTGACCTCCCAGCCTTAGTACCACCTAGGCAATGTTAACAAAGTATTTTTCCTGATGCATTTCTGAAAGCTTAAGTCTGGTGCTGTGCTTGTATGAGGGAAAGAGAGAAAACATACTTAGACTAAACAAAAAAGCACTTGGAATTTAATGTTGTTAAGGCCAAAGCGAGTGGCAGGTCCAGCTACATTATCAGCATGTGCAACAATGATGTCATATTCTGCTTTAACAGAAACACAAGTGTAAGTGATGCCTGAGACATTTTTATTGGTTTTGGTTGTTAATACTTTTTGTGCTCTTTGGGCACTTTGACATATTCTTTATTTATTAGTATATAATTGGATGACTTGTGCTTCTGCTATGAGTTAGGGAAGTAGTGAAACTTCAGTGTCTCCTTAGGAGAATTAAATGACTGAAATACTGTTGCGTGCTTTTTTGGATTGGTTGGTTGGTTTGTTTGTTTCCCCAGTTTAAATGCAGTTTAGTAGATTGAAAAGTTCTGTTGCCTCTCCTTGGCTGTCAATTCTCCATCTTACTTACCACATTTAGTTAGCAAGGAGCCTATAACAGATCATGATTAGTGTAACAGTCGTCCTCAGGAAGAAATTATGTACCTTCACCAAATATAACACTTCCTGTGAATTTGTGTATCATAAGTCAGAATGAAATGTGATCAAAAAATGTCATTTAATACAATTACTATTGGTGATCTCATTGCCATCAGTCCACTTACATAGTGTCACAAATTATCCTGGGTGGTTTAAGGTACCTGAGGTAGGCTAATACTGGTAGAGTTAATAATAATAATTTGAATTCTAGAAAACACATGCTGATAGGGAATGGTGTTTTGGGAAAAAGGGATAGAGGTGACAAATTAATCACAGATTCAAATAATGGTTTGAGTTGGAAGGGATGTTAAAGATCACCTTGTCCCACCCCCCTGCCATGGGCAGGGCCACCGTCCACCAGCCCACGTTGCTCCCAGCCCCGTCCAGCCTGGCCTTGAGCACTGCCAGGGATGGGGCACCCACAGCTGCTCTGGGCAGCCTGTGCCGGGGTCTCACCGCCCTCACGGTAAAGGATTTCTTCCTAATATCTACTCTAAATTTAAAGATCTAAATTAATTTTTAAAAAAAATAAATCTCAATTTTGGAGGTAATTTTAAGCTTACGTGTCTTTTCATATCAGGTTCCCACTGGATGTCTGGAATATGTTGAGACGCTTAAGTGTTGTAGCAATAGGTGCCAATGTATCTAAAGCCTATAGCCTGTATACACCTATACAAATCCAATGGAAAAGAATATTTCAGAGAGAAAGTGAGGAAAGAAAATGGAATGTCATAGTCAATGTGGGTTTGGGTTTTTTTTTTTTTTTTATATAGATGCTAAGAAATTTTTTGGTCTTATCATGTATTACTTGCATGATATATTGTGTGGCAGGTGTGCCAATATGTGCACAGAGGAAAAACTAGTCTGTCTCCTTTTTTTAAAGGAGGGAAGAGTTTAACATGTAAGGGTTAATAAATTGGGAATGTTAATGTATCATCTTATTTCAGTAATAAAAATTATTCTCTTGATAGTACAGTCTGCTGAAGGCTGTTCCTGATAGCACAGTGTCATCTCTGTCCTGCAAAGTACAGTGGAGTTTGTAGCTGGGAATTCAGCCTCCTTCTAAGAAATGTAGTGATGATAGCCTTTGTACATACAATTATATGTGTGTCTAGTCTTTTTTTTTTTCTCTGAGGTTATGTATTCAGGGAATCTGACATATGGGGGGCTGTGTTGCTCCTAATAAAGTAAATCAAACTTTGATGTATACAAGTAATCTAGAGAATTGAAGCCAAGTCATTTTCTTTTCAGAAGGTACCTTCCACTTCAAAATATGCTGATTTCAACATGTAGCCTTTTTTTTTTTTCTTTATAACGAATTTTGAAAGCAGAAACTAGTTTCAGCTGTCAAGTCCACTGTTAAAAAAAAAAAAAAAATCATAGAAAGGATATGGGAGAAGCTTGTCAACAGTCATTTTTGGGAAGCCATGGCAAAAGAAGATGATAATACTTGCTTGCATGTTAGTTCTTGGTTAATATGGCTGATACATAAAATTTAGTTGTGAGCTCGTAAGATCCAGCCATCTGTAAACATAGTAAGATACTGCATTGTCTTTTTCGTAGATGGTTAAATTCAAATCACGTTTGTAAATAAATAAAAATTCATTATTTCTCATTTTCCTAATTATCATGCAGATAAACAGTGGGGATCGTGACATTAGGATAAGTAAGTGGCTTATGATTTTGCTTCGGAGAAAGAAACTCTTGCTGTTCCCCCTTTCCCCCCCTTGGGCTATGTAGCAGTAATAAATGAGCAAGTCCAGAGTACTTTATGATAGATAGTTAATGGTGCTGTGCCTGAGCCAACAGGCTTGTTTCTGCAGCAGCTGTCACAATTCATAGTTATTAGCATACCTTTAATGGTTGCATTTTGAAATAATTTCTACTATGGCATTTAGTATACATAAAGGAAGAAAGTCATGACATTGAAAAAGGAGTTTTAGGTGTAGGTGAATGTTTTTGGCTGAGTGCAGTGTTGGAGTGTGTATGCATGAAGGGTGTAAGGGTGAATTGAAAATTATTAAAGTAATGTTACAGGTAAATACAGGCTGACTTTCAAAGTCCTTTTGTGACCATGTGTCTGTCCTTAAGGCTGTAAATAGCCCAACAAGGGGCCCTCTGCACCATTTTTTACTGGGCGAGTGTTGCATTTAGAGCCAGGAAGACTGCTGTGAAATCTCAGAGGGAAGAGAATTATTGTGTGCCACAGTGATGGCTGAGTCTTTTTAGCTTGTAAGGCAACTAAATGGGCTACCAAATATTTGAGTCATGACAGCAGATTCAGAGCAATGGCTTAATGTACGTGCTTTGATGCAAAGGAAGAAATACATCTGTAGAATATCAGATTTTCTTTTCATGCTTCTGAAGATGGGCAAGAAGGATGTTAGAAGGAAGGATAATGAGTGGATGTTGTTTCTGCCTTAGTAATGGGCATCTTCTAAGAAACACTCATAAGTAGGTCAGTTGGATCTTTGTTTTACACTGTAATAACTCATGTAATATTTTAATTTTCCTTTTTACTTTTATCTGCTTGTTGGAAGAATGAGAAAAAAACACGCTGTGGTTATTTCTTTTGAAAGTAATGATGTTGGAAGAAGATACTGAACTTGAGAAAATCATTCTTTGAACATGCTACCTGCAAGTGAGCTAATGTACAGCAGAAAAATAATGCCTATGGTTTTCTCTTTTGGTTTGGTATGTCTTAAAATTATTTTTGAAGTTTTATATGTACAGATTTGGCCTTAAGAAAGAGTGGTTATTAAGGTGTAGTGGGTTTGCATGGCAAGATTTTGGTAGCAGGGGCGGGGTGGGTGGGTACAGGGGTGGCTTCTGTGAGAAGATGCCAGAAGCTTCCCCCATGTCCAATGGAGCCAAAGCCAGCCGGTTCCAAGATGAACCTGCTGCTGGCCAAGGCTGAGTCAAGCAGCAGCGGTGGTATCACCTCTGTGATAGCATATTAAGAAGGGGGGAAAAAAAACGTATCTTCACCGGTGGGAGAGAGGAGTGAGACTACGTGGGAGCAACAGCTCTGCAAACCCCCAAGGTCAGTGCAGAAGAAGGGGCAGGAGGTGCTTCAGGCGCTGGAGCAGAGATTCCCCAGCACCCCCCGGTGAAGCCCATGGTGGAGCAGGCTGTGCCCCCGGCCCATAGAGGTCTGCAGTGGAGCAGGTACCCACCTGCAGCCCGTGGAGGACCCCATGCTGCAGTAGGGGACACCCAAAGGAGGCTGTGAGCAGCTCCTGGCAGGGACTGTGGCCCCGTGGAGAGGAGCCTGGTCTGGGGTAGGTTTGCTGGTGGGGCTTGTGCCCCTGTGGGGACCCACGCTGGAGCTGGCTGGGCCCAAGGGGCTGAGCCCCATGGGAGGGACATGTGCTGCAGCAGTTCATGAAGAACTGCAGCCTGTGGAAGGACTAGCATTGAAGAAGTTCATGGAGGACTGTCTCCTGTGGGAGGGACCTGCGCTGGAGCAAGGGAGGAGTATGAGGAGGAAGGAGTATGATGGACTAACCATAATCCCCATTCTGCATTACCCTGCCCCACTCAGCAGGAGGAGGCAGAGAACTTGGGAAGTAAGTTAAGCCAGGGAAGAAGAGAGGGGTGGGGGGAAAGTGTGGGTTTTTTTCTGAATTGAATGGTAATAAATTAAACTGATTTCCACAGTTGAGTCTGTTTTGCCTGTGACGGTAACTGGTGAGTGATCTCCCTGGGCTTATCTTGACCTACGAGCCTTTTGGTACATTTTCTCTCCCCTGTGTGGTTGAGGACCTGAGTGATAAAATGGCTTTGGTGGGCACCTGGCATTCAGCCAGGGTCAAACCACCACGTAAGGCAAGCCTTCATGTATTTTAAACAGCTTTTCTTGGTAGCCTACATTGTTCTCCAGTGCTGCCAGATTTATTCCCATATTCCTGTTTGTTTTGGAGGCTCACGGAAAGATTAAGTTGGCCTTTCTAGAAAAGTAACTTTATCTTCCTGCAGTAGAGCAGCAGAAAACTGGTGGTCGAGATCCGTCAAGTATACATGCAGTTGTTTGTAGCGAGAAAAGAGGGTGAGTATATAACTGCTGTGGGTCAGTATGGCAGGGGTGTGGGTTTGCCTTAAAGTGAGAGTGAGGTCACAACCCTTGAAAGATCTGCCAAATGTTTGATAAACTTATTTTGTTGACTTTTTTTTTTTGATGGTCAATCCTGGTGTATTAGGGAAGCAGATCCATGGAGACTTGAGGAGTAAGAGATGTTCTACTAGAAGGATGAGCATGGAGTATCCTGATAAGACTGAAATTTGTGGTGATGCAGACTGATAGTGTGCTAACGCTGATCACAGTTTCCCTTACTGTTTTATTGGACAAAGCAGATTCTGAAGAAAATTTCCATGCCTTTTATGAACAGTGGCTAAATAGTTGTTAGAGCGGATATTATGAATTTGAAAATTTGCTATTTGCAGCGTGCTTTGCCACGTGATAACTTTTGACTACTTCAATTTTGCTGTACTTGTACAGCATATTTTTGTGTTGGCTGCCCCAACAAGTAAATCTGTCAGTCTGTTAGGAGTGTTCAGATTGCAAAATCTACAGGTGGTTAGTGTTATTTTTGGAGAAGGAAAAAAGAAAGATTACAGAGATACTATGAAAAATTAGGATGTAGTGATTTTTAGTTGGCCACCCAGATCCAATGAACTCAACTTGATTGTGTTGGTCTTGATCTGTACTCTAAACTCGTTTTGCAGGGATGTGATATGAAGCATTAACTTATCTGAAAGCACTATAATTTTATTTTTTTTTCATTTAGCATTTCATTTGGGTTGGTATGTTTCATTTTAAAGGCATGTAGCATCTGTTGCATGTGGAATATAATGGAAAAAGCTGTGTAAAATTATCTGTTCATAGAGTGCTGACAGTCTGGTGCCAGAGAAAGTGTAAAGGTTATAGCTACGTTAGATTTAATGATTGCATAAACACGGAGTTCAAAGCTGAAGTTCAGCAGATAAGAAATATCCGATAAAGTAACCCCTGAAATCATTGTTTTGCTATGTTACTATTGTTTTGATGTAGCTTACTTGACTTTTTCTCTATTTTAAAAATCGAATCTTCTTCCTTCTCTTCATCTTTCCAAAGTCCCATGAAAGATGTTGAAGGTCATGTATGACTTCAGATATTGAGGAGAGTGATGTAACTATCATACCGTGTGAACTACTGGAGAAACCCAGAACATTGGTCTTGTCATGCCTTCTGTAAGCTTTACAAGTTGTCCTGAAAACAAAAAGTAGTCTTGACAGTTAGGAATTCTGAGTCAATCTCTGTTTTGCATAGGTTCATATTTGGGTTTTAATGATTTTTTTTTTTTTTTTAATGTGGGTATTCCTTTCCCAAATTCTGTTCTTAAATTGCTTTCTTAGACAACTGTTTCTATCTAAGTTTTTCCAAATACCCCAGTTCTTTCTCAAACCTCCAGCTTCTTTCCACCTTTGCCAACCACTGTAGCTCCTTCCTGCCCTTAGTCACCCCATTCTTCATTTATGTCTGTCTTTTTGATTTATTTTTTCCTGCTTTCAACTCTTTCCCTTTTTTCTCTCTGTGCAAAAGAGCGACCAAGTCCTTCTATTCATGTCTTCAGAAGAAACTACTGCTTCTTTTCTATGATGCCTTGGAGCTAATTGTCCTCTTTGCTTCTGTTGCCTGATGCTACAGTGTCTTGGAGCTGCTGGAAGGAATAATTGCAGAAGGAATCCCCTGTAATCCTTGAAATCCTGGGAGGATGTCTCTTCAGCAAAGCTGTGGGGGTTGCTGGGCTGTATAAATTGGCCTGTGGGAGTGCTCAGCAATGGAGAATACATATGGCAGATGAAATTAATGCAGAACGCCATTGCCAGGCTCTGACAGAAAAATTACCAAATCTGATATGTGGGGTTTTTTGTTTGCTTTTTTGTTTTCTGTTTATTTGTGGGTTTTTTTTCCTCAGAGGCTTACAGGCATGGCTAAGCTTCATTTGATTTTATTGGAGGTAGTAGTAGGAGTTTCCCTGAAACTGATGTGATGGGCACTGCTCTCCTTGGCAGATACCAAATTCCTTGAAAATTACATGAATGCTCAAGCTTCTCAGCAGAACAAAAAGAAATTTTATTTATTGTTAGTGGAGGGTTTTCTCTCTTTTCTTTATTATGTGCATGAGATGAATTTGGCTTAGGCCCTCAGAAAAGTTGGAGATGAAGTATGTAGCATCTTTAACTCTTTTCTTTCTCTTACTTCTGACATGCTGTAGCTTGAGGCTCTATGGAGTGGAAAATGAATGGGAAGTAATTTTATTTTGTGGAGAGGGTGACACAAGGCATTCTACAGATGGTGGAACAGTAAAGAGACAACTACTTATTTTCCTGATAACTTTCAGTGCAAGTCAGATCCATAAACTGGAGGAAAAATACAAGGATTCAGTCACAATTATTCACAAAGTAAGTTCTACTGTCAGTTCAGGTTTACTTTCAAGTGTGTGGGGTGGTTAATTATGCAGAAGATGAACAAATCCAAATAGGGGTATCGCCAGTCTATGCAGCCTTAAAAGCTTAGCATTTAGATTTTCTACTGCATACTGGTCTTGTTGTAAGCTTTTATCCGAAGTATAGGTGCACAGTCATTTGCAAGCAGAGGTGTGTTTTCTCTGCCTACATCTTCAGCTACTTACAAGTCTAATCAGCTATGCCAGAACTTTTCATGTAGGATCTCTGTATAATTGAAGAGAAACAGACGATTTTAGAATGTGATTCTGACCTTTTTCAGATGTCAAATTATGATGAAGTGGCTTATCTTGTAGAAGTGTCCATTTCTTTGTATGTGTCTGGGCTTGAGGTGCTCTAGTTTAAATGTGGCTTCCTTATTGTGTAGAAATCCTACTCAAGTAAGGTGATTTGCACCCAAAACATTGAATTTATAATGGTACCCATATCCATGCCACAGAAAATATGCTGATAATAAATTAGGAAATGAACCATAATGAAAAGTGTTCCCATGATGCATGTTTTCTTATGAGGGGTCTTCATTGTCCGTAATTTTTTTCTTAGAAAACTTCAGCTAATGCAAACTTACAGAGAGCTGGGGTTGTTCAGCCCAAGGAGAAGGCTCCGCGCAGACCTTATTGCAGCCTTTCAACATACAAAAGGGGACTTATAAAGAAAGATGGAGAAAGACTTTTGAGCAAGGCCTGTAGTGACAGCACAAGGAGCAATGGTTTGAAACTGAAAGAGGATAGATTTCGATTGGACAGAAGGAAGAAATTTTTTGTGCTGAGGGTAGTGAGGCACCGGCACAGGCTGCCCAGAGCAGCTGTGGCTGCCCCATCCCTGGCAGTGTCTGAGGCCAGGTTGGACGGGGCTTGGAGCAACCTGGGCTGGTGGAAGGTGTCCCTGCCCATGGTGGAGGGGTGGAACTAGATGCTCTTTAAGGTCCTTTCCCACCCAAACCATTCTATGTTTCTTTATCAGAACACATTGATTCCTTTTTTTTTTTAACTATTTGGTGTTAAAATTCTTTTGGTCCCATGGGTAATGACGAATTTCTACTTATTCATGCATTCCCTGAGATTGGAGTATGTTCCACAAGATTACAAACTGAGTGATTGTAGCTACGTGGGGAAATGAAAGCTGATCTTAGTGCATCTTCCCACGATGATAGTTTTGATGTTACAGTGTCAGGCTGTATGCAGGTTTTGATCCCAGGACTTCTCTAAATTTCTGGAGGAACTGACAGCAGTCCTGTGACTTACTTGAGTTTCATGCAGTTAAGCAGTGTGTTCTTGGTGGGATACTATGGTAGCACTTCAAGAAACTAACAAATAGGTGGTGTAAGTATTCCTTTAAGTTAGAGTTTATATAGGACAATTTTAAAAATTGTTCCATCATAATTGTAAATGAGTAGAGTACATTGCTGAGTGTGGAGATGACAACAAAAAAAATCAGAACTTGTATTACTAGTGAGAAGAAAAAAGCTATTTTATACTCCATTAAACTGTTACACATCATAAATAATTTATGCTCGGCTTGCTCTGTTCTGTAGCAAAGATGATAAACTAGTCATTTTAGGAGCATTTTAATGAATATAATAATTTCCCTGACTTTCTCTGTAAAAGAAATCCCATTCTTCCAGTATTTCCCTGTTTGTTATATGTAACTGGTTTAAATTATAAGAATACATGTGAAAGTGAGTCCTTGAGTCTTACTCTGTGAATTCCATAGGTATGCAGGAATGGCTTGAAAAATACATGTAGGTTTTTTAATTTTATTTACTATAATAGGTTTATATTGGTTATTTCTGTCATGATGTCGTGGTTTACCAGGACACATTACCAAAAATGTGTAAGCACCTCATGTAATATTAAAAGGCTGTCTATAATCTCAGACTAATAATTCCTTATTTTTCCAGTTCATACTAAACTTTTAGATGATGCATGTATTTTCTCAGTCAAACTTACAGAGCGGTGTTTAGGCTGAGTGTTTTGTGCTTTTAAATATGTCCATTTCTTTGTCAGAGAAAATGTCTTTTTCATTAGTTTAAAAAAAAAAAACAAACAAAAAAATAGCACTGTAAGAATTGAAATTGCTTGGAGATAAAAAAAAAATCTTTTGGACTACAGCATTTGTAAAATACAGAATTTTAGAGTTGGGTTGGACTCGTATTTTCAGAATTATAGATAACTAGCTTTATATTCACACATTTATGTTTATCTTTTATAATATGTGGTGCTTCTGAGCATGTTACTTGTGTATTTTACTGAAATGTGCTGCATGTTCTGAAAATCTAAATAGCTGAAATTGTACTTCACTTAGAGTTGCCTCATTTGCTTTTGATAATGAAAGTATAAAATGTGATATTCCTGGCAGGTAACAGTCTATTCAGATGAGTGAATCGGTAGAAGAGTGTAGGACTCGTATTTCACTTTCAGTAACACGGCTGGATTCAAGCATGAATGCAGAGTGCTGTTAGTAGAAATTACAATTCAGGGTCAAGTTTTGATAGTGTAAGTTCATCCTTAAACTTATAATTGAAATACTGTAAACTTCTTTATTTTTCTGTGATGAACTGAAATGTTTTCAGAAAGACTTTTCTTTCTGAGAGTTATTTTTTGTTTATACTCCTACGCAAAATACAATGCCTGATACTTCACTGATACTACTGGTAGAACAATTGATGCTTCTGTTTAATACCATTTTAGTGTATTTATTGTTGAATCTAAAATGATAGAATAGATTTTTTTGTGTATGTGTTTTTCAAAGTATTTTTGAATAGGATTATTAAGTCTTAGTAATATAAGTATCACTTTAAACTTGTTTTGCAATAAAATAATACTCAAGTAGTCTTTATCTCTTTGAGAGGGGAGTGTGTAATTCTCTCTTAAATTATTTTTGTTATTACCTGCTCCTTTAAATAATTTAAAACTTTGCAGATTGTATTTTCTGCAATATTTTATCCAGAATTAAATTCACGGTACTCTGCCGGGGGATTACTCTGACTAGGAACTGTCCTCTGACAAATTAGTGATAGTTCCCTTTGTGTAGTACATTGCAGAAACAGCAACCGCCATATTAAATCTTAATCAATAACAATGTTTCACTAATTACAGGAGCGAGTTTATATATTGGATAAATTGCTGTTTGTAAATGTTGTATTATATTAACTAAAATAGCTAATTACCAGCAGCAGAATAAACATAAGGTTTGCTAAAAGCTTCCATCCGTAGCTTGGAGCAGTTGCTGCTGCCTAATATTTCAGTCAATGTAGAAAATAAGGTAATGACATTATAAATACATTTATAATGCAGGACAATTTCTTCTAAAATGCATGTAAGTATTATTGCTTTACTATGAAATATGATGTATTTAATGCATTTCAGCCTCGATAATATTAAGATATAATTGAGATGGGGGGGGAAAAATTGCATGCAGTCAGAGTCTGCATGAAAGTGAATCATGGTCTAAATTGCTTGTAATTTTAAAGGCACTTAGGGGAATTGTGAAATTTATATAATGCAGTCTTTGGTTTAAAAAACGTGAAGAAGAGTTGTCCAGTCTTTCAAGTTTTATTTGACTTAAAATATTTTTTTGTATGGTAATGAAAGTCTGGCTTAGAATGAATAAACAGAAATGTTAAATTTTACACCCGTGCCATGATTAAGGAATGGATTCAGATCTGTTGAGAGGTGGACATTTATAGTGAATAATCAGTAAAATAGCAGACAGTAGTGTGTAATTTGGATAACGCCACTAATACAGCCATATGAAGGGAATGAACGATAACACAAATGATGCTGGTGAACCTAGACAGGAATCATTTAAATGGTGCTGGGAATTCTGATGATTATTGCTTTCAAAAGACTGAAAATCACAGGGCTTGGCTTTATGGTTTAATTACTTGCTAAACAATTGCTGGTGATTTCACTAAATCACAAAGCTCCCAAATAAGTAACACCAGTAACTGCAGCTATGCCTGAGCAATTCCAATTTTCTTGATCATGGCCACCAATCTGTGTTTAGCCTAACATAAACTGTCAGTTTGAAAGAAACTGGTAGTGTCTGTTATCTTCAAGCATGTATTTTGGTCCAAAGAATACAGAATTTGTAGTAACCCATACTTCGGTGTCAAGGCTCACTACATCTCAGTAGATGATAAAATTAATGGTTGTAAAATAAGGTTCTTTTATGATTAGGAATAATTAAACTCTTCTTGAAGAAATTACTTCATGCTTTTAAGGAATCTGTAGTTTCTTTTGTCAAATATATTAATAATCCTTTAGAATATAAATCATATACCCTTGCACATAATTTCAGTTGGCAGCTACAACATTCTAGGGCTGAAGCTGAAATGGAAAGTCAGTCAGCATCTCATCCCTGTCATTTACTGCCTGGACAGACTCTGGTCTTTTTGGCAAGTATCTTCTTCTAGATCCAGTAACAGTAGTGGAGAAAGTTAAAGACTTCAGAAGCTCCTTATAATTTCCCCTTGCTAGAGGTGAGTGTCCCTCACCAGCTGGCCTAGTAGCAGTTCACGGGAGCGCTTCCTTAACTTGCTTTGGGCAGCGTTGATTTGCTGAAAGAGTTTAAATGAATGGTGTGAGCTAAGCTGAGACCCTCGCCACTAGATTCACATGTGCTACTCTGTAAGCGTGTCAGTGGGACCAGTAACCAGTAAAAGTGGGAGCAGCTGCACCTGGAAGATGATGTTGAGTCTCATTTGACCCAAATTAATTTAAATCTCTTTGAATGATTAGTTACTTTGTGAGTAGTATGGGCTGGAAAATTCTATGAGCCTTTCTAATATTAAATCCAGATTACTGCATGTAATCACTTTTTTAATAAAGAAGAACTTTGAGGCTGGGAAACCACATTGGTTTTATTTTGTTTGATTAATTAAAAAGCATGCTAACGGTGAATAATAAACAGAAAAAATCAGTAGTGTGACTGAAATGCCACGACTCCCTTGCCTCTGCATACTTCCTGTACGCTGTTGCCAAGAGATTTTGTGAGGATTGATTAAAATAGTTTGAAATAAGGCACTGTCTATAGAAGTTCAAAGCAATTGATATAAGTACTTTCATTAATAAAGAGAACTTCCATAGAATGAATTCTTATCTTGGGGGCTCTCAAAGGGCTTTTACAAGTTAAGTATATTATCTCACACTATTCACAGTTTTGTGGTTTTTTTTTTCTGTGGTGGAACACAGTAGCAATTTATGGTGTGAAGATCATCTGTATGAAATTTTGCTGTTAAATGAGAAAAATACAGTACTAGCATTGTTGAAATGTGACTTAGCGCTAGACAGAACAAAAAGAGGAAGACCAGTATAAGCTTAGCCTAATATGAATAAGCAGCACGAGGTTAGGCAGGAAAGGCAAGTATTGCTCTCAGAATAGAGGACATTGAATTAACATCCATTATGGTCTGCAGTTTTGTGTGGAGCTTTAATGACTTCTGGTCAGGGATTTAACTGTATCTGGAAGTAGTAATTGTAAGTCTATTGCTTTTTAACATCATGCTGCACTGGGTAGTCATATTTTTGTGTTGTGTCTGATCTGGTTTAGCAGTCGCTATTCATTTGGGACCAGCGTGAGCAGAGGTGTTGTGTAGCCACAGAATTCTCTTAAGTGTGAGTTAGTGGAAACTGCCATAGCGGCACATGACAGTGGATGAATTGGAAACTGGGGCTACTTCTGGCAGCGAAGTTGCATCAGAGGAACTGAAAATTAAGTCCCCTCAAAAATGCTCTACTCCAGTGTGAAATGTTCAGAAAAGGTAGGGTTGTTATGCAAATAGGTGGTATGATGCAGAAGCTGACAAAGATGCATGGTTTTTTAGTCTACAAAATAAATAAGAATATTTTAAAAAAATATTTCATTGTCTTTTGTAGCTTTAGACAAGTTGTTTTTTTTTTTTTGTTGAAAGTAATAATAATAGGTTTTTGAATAGTCTGATTTTATTCTTTTTCTGTAGTCCCTCTTTGTTCTCATGTGTCGGTGGCATTTCCCTCTCCTGTTATCCTGGGGATGGCAGATTCTTTGGTAAAGACCAGAAGTGATGGCCCCTGCTTGCCTCCCAGCCTTACTAGGACTTGTCAGTCCTGCCTTATAAAGTCTTGGACTTTGTGATGTGCTTGATGGCCTCATGATGCCTGCCTACTGGCCAGTCAGGCTGCCCTTATAGAAGTGACCTCACAGCCAATGTCACCTTTATCTGCTTCCTTTCCCTCCTTCTCCCCCCACTCTGCTGTAGCACTTGAAGGGGACAGTCCAGATATGGCAGCAGGAGGTTTCTTCCTCTTTCTTCTCTTTCTTGGTGAGCAGCAAATGTTACAGGAGAAATGCAGTTGCTTGATGCCACGGCTATTTTTCTTGGAAACCTCCACCGATGAGCAAAGGTCTGTTTAAAAGAAAGTTGAACACACTGTATTTCTATACAGAAATTATTTTATTGGAAATTATTTCTAATATTAAATCCTTTTTTCTGTAGCTAAAAGATTTTTGTGCTCTTCAAACCTTCAGCTGGTGGTTGTCATGACTCCATGCGTAAGTAGGAAATGGGCTTTTTTTTCTCACAACACCTACTCAGTAGGAATCTTGGTTTGCAACGTACGAGTGTGGTTTCATGTGGTGTGCCTTTAGCGTATGAGTGTCTATGTTTTAGCTTCTCACTATGTCATCATTGATGCAATACCTGAGTACGCTGACTGGAGGAAAATACAGATTACTGGGTGAGTAATGTTGCACTGGAAGAAATCGGTTTCTAAAAACAGGTGGTAGTTCTTAATGCTGCATACCCAAGTGCTAGGTTGTTACTACAGATAAGTTGTTACTAGAGATAAGCCTGGGGGTTCATGCCAGTGTTGGAGGGATGATGTGCTAGTGAGGTACTTCTGTCCGCTGTCTTGGTGGAGGTAGGGGTTGGAGATCCCTGTGGCAGCAAAGACGCAAGGGTTATTGCTGTGTTGGAAACCAGGAAGCGCCTGAGAATGGTCACGTAGGAATTGGGGCTTCTCCTTCCAAAACGGTGGTGGGATCAATAGCCCAACTGAAGTGTATCACACCAGTGCACACAGCATGGGCAACAAGCAGCAGGAGCTGGAAGCCCTTGTGCAGCAGGAAAGCTGTGACATAGTTGCTATCACAGAAACATGGTGATATGACTGGGACAGCTGGAGTGCTGCAGTGGGTGGCTGTAAACTCTTCAGAAGGGGTGGACAAGGAAGGCGAGGCGGTGGGGTAGCCCTGTGTGTTACGGAGGGTTTTGCTGGTCTAGAGCCTAACGATGGTGACAACGGGGTTGAGTGTCTGTGGGTAAGAATCAGGGGGAAGGCCAAGAAGGCAGAGATCATGCTTGGAGTCTGTTATAGGCCACCCAACCAGGCTGAAGAGGCAGGCAAAAGGTTCTATAAACAGCTGGGAGAAGGGTCACAGTCGCTGGCTCTTGTTCTCATGGGGGACTTCAACTTACCCATTGTCCACTGGAAGTACAACACAGCGGAGAGGAAAGAGCTCAGGAGGTTCCTGGAGTGCGTGGAAGAGACCTTCCTGACACAGCTGGTGAGGGAACCGGTGAGGGGAGGCACCTGCTGGACCTGTTGTTTGTGAACAGAGAAGGGCTGGTGGGTGATGTGAAGGCTGGAGGCTGTTTTGGGCACAGTGATCATGAAATGATAGTGTTTTTGATTCTCAGAGAAGTAAGGAGGGGGGGCAGCAGAACTGCTCCCCTGGGCTTCCCGAGGGCAGACTTTGGCCTGTTGAGGAGCCTGGCTGGCAGAGTCCCCTGGGAGGCAGCCCTGAAGGGCCAAGGGGACCAGGAAGGCTGGACATTCTTCAAGAAGGCAATCTTAAAGGCACAGAGCAGGCTGTCCCCATGTGCTGAAAGATGAACTGGTGGGGAGGACCGGCCTGGCTGAACAGAGAGCTTTGGCTGGAACTCATGAGAAAAAGGAGAGTTTATGACCTTTGGAAGAAGGGGCAGGTCTATGGGGCTGGATGTAATCCACCCAAGGGTGCTGAGGGAGATGGCGGCAGCGCTCACCGAGCCACTGCCCATCACTTACCAGCAGCCCCGGCTGAGCGGGGCGGGCCCCGCTGACTGGAGGTCACCCAGTGTGACACCCGTCTGCAGGAAGGGCCGCAGGGAGGATCCGGGGAACCAGGGGCCCGGCAGCCCGACCCCGGTGCCGGGGAAGGTGATGGAGCCGGTCGGCCTGAGCGCCGGCACGGCACGGGCAGGACAGCCGGGGGATGGGGCCCAGCCAGCGCGGGGCTGTGCAAGGTGGGTCCTGCTGGGCGAACCGGGTCTCCTTCCGTGCCCGGGTGACCCACGCACGGGATGGGGGAAAGGCTGTGGGTGCTGCTCCCCCGACCTTAGCGGAGCCTGTGAGACCGTTTCCCCCAGCGCTCTCCTGGAGAAGCCGGCTGCTCCTGGCGTGGACGTGCTGTTCCCCGGGTAAAAGCTGCTGGACGGCCGGGCCCAGCGCGTGGTGGGGACCGGAGTGACATCCCGCTGGCGGCCGGGCACAGGGGCCGTTCCCCAGGGACCAGGGCTGGGGCCAGCCCTGCCGGGTACCCGCACGGCGCTCGGGGCGAGGGGATGGAGCGCGCCCTCAGCCCGCCTGCGGGTGACACCCGGCCGGGGGGCGCCGATGTGCCGGGGGCAGGGGGCTCTGAGGGGGCTGGGCAGGCCGGGCCGAGGGGCCGAGGCCGAGTGTGTGAGGGGCAGCGGGGCTGGGGGCAGGGGGCTGGGAACTGCCCGGGGGAAAGGGCCGGGGGGGCTGGGCACAGCCGCTGGGCAGGAGCCCCCAGCGTGCCCAGGTGGCCAAGGGGGCCAGCAGCGCCCTGGCCGCTGTCAGAAGCGCTGTGGCCGGCAGGGCCGGGGCAGTGCCCGTCCCCCTGTGCTGGGCACCGGTGCGGCCGCCCCTCGGGGCCCGGGCTCAGGGTCGGGCCCCTCAGGGCAGGGGGGACGCAGAGGGGCTGGAGCGTGTCCAGAGCCGGGCCGGGGCTGGGGCAGGGGCTGGGGCAGGGGCTGGGGGGGGGGCGGCGGGGGGAGCTGGGGGGGTCAGCCTGCAGAGGGGGGGCTCAGGGGCACCTGGTGGCTCCCTACAGCTGCCTGAGAGGAGGCTGCAGCAGGGGGGGTCGGTCTCTGCTCCCAGGGAACAAGCGCCAGGGCGAGAGGAAACGGCCTCAGGTGGCGCCAGGGCAGGGTCAGATGGGCTGTGAGGGAAAATGTCTTCACGGAAAGGGTGGTCGAGCCTCGGAACAGGCTGCCCAGGGAGGCGGTGGAGTCACCATCCCTGGAGGGATTTAAAAGACACGTAGGTGCGCTGCTTAGGGACATGGTTTAGTGGTGGCTTGGCAGTGCTGGGTTAATGGTTTGGCTGGATGGACTTAGAGGTGTTTTCCAAACTAAATGATTCTATGATTTTAAAATTTGTTGTATTTAGCTGAGGCTTGGATATAAAATCCTGTTTAAAATAAGATAGTTGCATTTTTTATCAGGTAGTGAACTTCATAACGATCTGCTTCAAAATTGGTAATAAAGTAAAAGGCCATTGGCATATAAACATGAAAAGATGGTTGTTTTGTCAGTGTCTTCCATCGCTTACCTTGAGCAATAAATGTTTTTGAACATTGCCTTTTCATTTATTTAGATGGCCTTTTTTTTTTTTTCTTTGGGAGAAGCTGACATCTGCATGCTGAGCACTGCTGACTTTGTAATAGAATTTTAAAGAATTGGGACTAGAAAATTACAAATTGGTACCGAAATTATTGGTGCTAATGGCAGTTATGAAAAGACCTGTTTCTCCTTCCTGCCCACATAGTCCCTAGCAGTGTAGTGAAACATAATTTTATTTGCTTAAAAAATGAGATTCTTCAAATGCTCTTTAGTTTAGACTTCAGAGTTACTGCTAGGTGTGAATAAATATCGGTTCTTGGAATAAAGATGAAAGTACGAATTATGAGGTGGAGATTTGAATTATGTGCTAATTTGCATGCATACGTTTGTGTGTGGGGGTGTATTTACATGTGTATAATTTTTTTCAAGTTGACATCTCAACAAAATAGAAAAGATTTGAATACCGAAAATAAATAAAATGAGGATTTTTATCTTTGTATACTGCTGAAGTGGTATAGAAATACAGGTCTAGCTTCAGAGAGGAAAAGGATAAATATAGTTTTCTAGAGGATTTTAGAAATACATAGGACACCTGTGTAAATGCATATAGTTTGACTTTGTATAGATGCATATATACACACACATATGCATATGTAAATACATATAGGTTGACATTTTAAAAAGCAATGACTGTGTTTTCTACGTTTTCCATGTTATGATCTTATGGCTTTTTTTCCCTCTGACTTCCTATGTATGTCCCATCATTTTTGAATCCCCCATGTGGCAATTCCCTGCAGTGCAGCAGCCTTACTGTTCTCATTTTCAGAATTCATCATTAATATATTTTGTCAGAAATGGTGATAAGAAGGGATTGAGGGGTTATAAATTGACAGGCTTTACTTTGAGAGAAAAATATTTCAGAAAGCAAATAGGGAATGTTTTTACTTTCCCAATTATTAGTTGGCTTTTATTTTTCGGCTTGGTGATGGTGGTGAATTATTTTAAACCTGGACAGTGTGATAATATGCAAAATAAAACCACTGTATATTTATTTATAATAAATATTTAGAAATGGAGGTATTTTAGCAATTCTTTATTGTTAAAAATGTTTACTTTTCCCTTGAAAATTCATGTTGTGTATAAGAAAAACAGAATGAAAGTGACTTATACTAGTAATATGTCGTACTTGAAAAGAAAAGAGTATATTTTAACAATAAAAAGTAATTTTGTTTAGCACTATGGACAACTAAGGCACGTGCATGAAATTTAGTTTAGCATTTTCAGTTCTGCACTAATAGCTGTGTAGAATCACCTGTTTGCCCAGCGTATTATTTTCTTTTTTTATGTGCTCATCAAGAACTCTGCATGCATGCAGATTTATTTTGTGAGTGGAGGTTTTCTTTCTCACAGTGTATCTTATACACTACTTAGGAATGTACAGAATTACCTGGAACTGACTTTTTTTCAGGCTTGTTGATGTAGTGGTTAGGGACTGTGTTTTGTATGTAGAACTTTTATAGTTTTCTTTTTAATTTTTCAGTACTACATGTAATGGCAATTGAATTTTAAAAGGTAGTTGTTTTGATTGGCTGTTTTCACATCTTGTTTATTATCTCAGCAAAATTAATATTATGGCCTGCAGTTAATAAAAATTTCTTTGAGGACACTAGACTATAACCTTAAACTGGTGAGTGCAGATGATAGCTGAGATAGCAAGTAATTTTGGAGAATAAGCTTCAGCAAACTGAACCTTCCTTCCTTAATCACATCTCCTGTATTTAATTTCTATTTACATGACCTTCCATTATCATTTGGGTGTAACTCGTATATCAGTTGTCCATGTGGTAGATAATGAACTAACACCAACTTCTGTATTTTGGAATAAAAAGAGCTAAATTACCATGTTCTGGACGTACTGGACTTCTCGCAGCCTGTTTCCACCAAATTTGTAATGCTTTCAGGGACAGAAATGGCAAATACAGGTGAGAGCTGTCAAGTTGTTTTCGTTTTGAGAGCAGTCAAAAGTGCTCAGAGGGCTTCTTAAAGCAAGTGACAAACTTCTGCTGTACAGAAAGCTGCTCTTGCCTTCCCAAATGTAGGCATCATTGGCACGGTCAATACACACTCTTCACTGAATTGTATTGAGAAAGCTGCTGCATAGTTTCCTTATGTAGGTGCCCTGAACTTCTGCCAGTACCTCCAGCCATCAGGGAGTTAAGATAAAGTTGAGCAGATGACAGAGATGCTTCTCCTGTTTTGGAATTGTGTGGTCTTTAATGGATAGCAGAATTATGGTCACAAAGTGAAATTAAAAAGCCTGTACAGCACATAACCCTTGTGAAACGTTGTGTCATCTGGAAGCCACCAAATTACTGTCTCCTGCCTGCAATATAGACATGAAAATTTTCTAACATTACAGATGAAGAAAAGCTGTGGTGTGGTATAAGTAAACTGCATTGCACGGTTAGGACTGGAGCACTATGTGTCTTGTTCTCCCTTTGGTTGTTTTGGCCTCTTGGTATATAAAGGTGAATTTTTTTGATAGTGGAGCTAAAGGAAGAACATGTATTAGGAACCTACGAAACTCATAATTTTGCAACAAAGGCTAACTTTCTGTGGTCAGATGTATTTTGTTGACTAAGTTTGCTTTAGTTGAACTGATTTTGTTTACTTCTGCTTGCAAGTATGAGCTAATTTGTGATATTTTCTGCTACAGAAGAAAGGTGTTCCAGAGTTAGGCGATAGTGGTGAGTTCCAGACAAAGATGTAGGCTTCCATAAATGATTTAAACTAAACTTGAGAGACTTACAAAAGCAAAAAATCTTGAGCTCCTCTTGAAGATACTAATTTTTATCAGCATTGAGTATAGATTATTCTTCATAGTGCTTGGGTTGCAGCTGTGATTTTGGGTTTCTGTTACACTTACAGGACTCAGCCCAGATGCTTACATTGTCTTTTGGTGTGGGTGGAGAAACAGCTGGTCATTTAAGTGCCTCACCCTTGTGACTGCTCAGAGTGAATAATTTTTAAACACGGATACTTTTCCAGGGATGGCTACAGAAGCAGATGACCTCAGATTGCCAGTTATTTTAATAAATAAGTCGTAAACTTGAGGTTCAGGGTGTTTAGCACAGTTTGATGCCTGCAGCCTGCTCCTCAGTGTTATTGGAGCAAATTGAAGAATCAAGAATTCTGCAATGACTTTACAACATCATTTAAATAAATGGGCCTTTTTTCTGTATGTGCAGATATTAAGAATGAAATTATTATCTGCAGTTTGCCTGTCTAAATTACACACGTGAACTGTAAAACTCTCTCCTCTTGGAGAAGCAGTTGATAAATTTTGCTTCTGCAGAAGCTGGTAGTTTGGCAGCTCGCAATTGCTCTACCCAAAGCTGTCCTCCTGTTTCTGAAGGGTAAATAGTTAAGAAAGCAGTAGTATATAAAGTACAATCCTGACAACTTCAAATCTGCCAGAAATGAATGAAATATAAGTGGTAGGGCTGCCAACTATAAGTAATTAGTAGTTATTCAGAAAGAAAAGCAAAAAGATTTTGTGGAATTACAGAATGGTTGAGGTTGCGTGGGACCCCTGGAAGTGATCTAGCCCACCACCCCCGCCAAACCCAAGCTCAGCTAGCACAGGTTGCTTTCTTCTCTCAAAATTTATTTTGAGCAATACTTCTAAGAAGATTAAAGCAGTCAAAAGCTTAGTTCTGACACCCCCACCACCCCACCCCCTCCAACTATATTTTGAGTTACGGTATTGTCGTTGACTTATGATGGAGACCTTAACATAATCATCACTGAGATACTACTTGGAGCACATACAACTGAGTAAAAATGGGTTCTGAAAACACAAACTCTGTAAGGTACCTCGAGGTCAAATCATCAACAAATTTTAATGTTAATGTATGCCCCATTGCCTTGGTTGTATATGAGCGAGCGTTGCTTTTCATTCATGGCATCCTTTTGTGGCAGCTTGTCCAATACACTATTAAAATAGTCACATGTCATTTTGTCTTTCTAGAAATAAGAGACTGAAATATGGAGGAATGAATTTAAGTTCACCCTGCAGTGCTAATGGGTGGAAAAATGAAACTCTCGCCCTTCCAATCTTTAATTTTACAACAGAGAAGTTCATGCTTCTGTTTCTAGTTTGATTTACTACTTTAATCACAGTTGCATTTGAGTTGCGTACAGAATGATGTATTAGCTACAACTGATATTTTAATGTGCGTTCTTCCTTGTGTTTTTCATACATGTAGGGATTAAAAGTAATCTTGGGATGCAGGACCTTGCATTTGAGGAAAGAATGTGAGATGAGGGAAGAGGGCTGTAGGAAATTGTAATTTTTATTTATTTTTCACCCTCTGACTACCCTAAACACATTTAATCCATGGAGTGCTCTGCCCTGCTTTCATCTATTATAAATGATTTTCATTTGAGCATGTCATTTTGCTTTTTTCTGTTACAATGAAGATCAAAGTGACACAGGTTCACCACAAGTCTTCGGCGGCTCTTTTCAGTCCTGGACCTTAAAGTAATGGGATTAGGTTAATTTGTTTCTATCTTAGATCTCTCTCAAGGCATGTGGCACTTGGATCATTAGTTATTACTGCATGCTGAGTCCTTTTTTTTTTTTTTTTTTTTTACTTATTTATAAATAAAAATATACTCCATAGTTCTAAAACGATACTTGCCATTTGTTTAAAGCATTACCCCCTCACCCCGTGATAACAAGAATCACTCAAAACTATTACATAAGGATTGTTTGTAACTCGGTTCTTTGACATAATTTTCTTTCTGCATGAAGCATTTAAGGAGTTTTGAGTCCAACACTAATGATTTCAGAAAGGAGGATACCTTCACAACTTTGTCTCTCAAGCCACAGCCTGAAGCGATGTTTGAGGACTTCTGTTCCAAATGTACGCAATGGTGGCATGTAGATTTTTTCCTATGGGTTTATAAATAGATTAGCATTTTGGGGAGAAATTAGTAGGACAGAGCGAGTCAGGTTTTATGATACTGAGTTTTATTGATTCACTGCCATCATATGTTATTGCAAAGATTGCTAGCATTAAGCCATGAGTACTAGTAGTTGGAATAGTTTAAAAATAACTGGGGAGATAGCCTCAGTCTCCACTGTGTTTCTGATATGATATCGTTAATAAGCAGATCATTAATTTTTTAAAAATTTAATATTTAGAACAGTGGGTAAGGTTTTAGACATAATTTCTCTTTTAAATCTAAATTTCTTTGCCATTATAGTTTTATGACTGTATAAACCTTAGTGATAAGATTATACAAATTATTAACCTATTCCATTTAACTTAGTCTGTTAGATGTTTTTATTCCTTTTTATGCAGAGTTTTTTTTTTTTTAATACCAAGGCAATCTTTGAATTGCTTACAAGAGTAATTATGAATTTCTGAACATTTCATATCTTTTTTTTTTCCAGCTTGGAAAATATTAGAAATAATTTTACTTCAGACATCATGAGGAACACAGCAGCATGATTGTATCTTTCACGTCTTCATGCTGTGGATGAATCTTAATTTAAGAAAATACATCAGTAACTTACACAAAAAAATCCACCAGAAAACAAGAGAACTCCCAAGAGGCCCCCACCTACAATTGCAATTCAGAAGTGTGCTTTGGTAAATCAGCTTCTTAAACCGTTGTTTGGTATTTTGTTACCGGTGTCCTTTGACAGTGTCCAGCCTCACCTAGTGCTGCCAGCCACCTTCAGGCCCTCAGCTGGCACTTCTATGCTGGCACTGTCATCATCTCTGCTTGGTTTTCTCCTTTTTGCTGGTTTTCCTTGATGGCATATCACAAATCTCATTTTGAGAGCTTGTGCAGACTGAAAGTTTTTCTCACCTTTTGCATGCCATCCTTGAAGGGGTCAGCTGCTGGTATGAAAGCGGAAGAATTCATCTTCTGGCCCACCTCCTTCTTACCTTGTCCAGTTTGCAAGCTGCAGTACCATTCACAAATTATTTAATTTTATAAAATGATGTCCTGCTTCTTTCTATTTGCTATGCTTACATTCAAAGATGAGTATTTAGCCAAGTTAAGTCATATACAGAGAAGCCTCTTGTATTAGGGTCCCAGATCCTACCACATTGCAGAGCTGCACAACTTGGTGCTCTTTCTTGTATGATACTAGGTCTACTGGTAAGGCAGGGCTTGGTTTTATCCCTTTGGAAACAGATTAAAAATAATCTTCCTCATCTCTAGCATGAGTTTTGGTTCCCCAACAGTGATGGCCAGCAGTAGTTGGATGTTGGCCCCAGTTCTTTCTCTGACATGCTTTGGGTATATCACCTACCTTCCTAGCCAAATCATGAAACTTCTAGGTCTTTTAGCCTTCACAGGGAGAATTATATTAGCCCTCTACATTCTGTTGCAGGATCCTTCTCTTTTTCCCCATTTTGCCCTTAATAAATTACTTCCATATTTCTTGCTTTTCTGTGTCTTCATAATTTATCACAGCCTTGATCTGAGAATAACATCTGAGGAGGTTCAGGTAGCCCGGAGCAGGAGCTCAGCTGTGACTGTGGTTTCATCCAAGCTGTCTCTGGTACTCAGCCTCAGATGAATGGCTTTTTGCTTGTGAATCTGTGTATGTCTACAAGCAGACAGTGGAATAAAATATTTGTCAGAATTATTCCTCCATAAATATTAGACAGAAAAGCTAAGTTGTATGCACGGAATATGATGATAAAAGCTACTGATATTAGATAGCTCAAAAGACCCTGAGTGTACCTGTGCTTATGCTGCCTGATCTGTTAGTGTGTACTATTTCTATGCACATTATCTTTTTGAGCCTCTAACTATGAGGGCAGATCTTCCTCTGTCTTCTGATTTTGTGTTTTTTTGTTGTGCAAAAAATGCATTTAAAATACTGTTGCCACTTTTTAGCAATTTGGAAATGCTTGTGTTAAGGCTTTGAAAATTATTTGGGAGCTGAACAAAGAGGAGTTAAATATTCAGTGTCTTTGATACTCTGTTATATTAAAAGCAAACAAAAACCCGTGCAGAAGTATCTAGGTTCTAGTCTTGGTCCCACTTAATTCACTGGTGGATTTGTAGTTGAATATCTGTACAAATATTATTTATGTACACCATTCCCTCCCTACCAGTGCTCTTTCTGTATTTCGATGCAGGTACAATCCTGGTATCATTTGGAAGCCTTATACCTGGATAACAATGGAGAGAGTTTTAGGCTTTAAAAAGAAACTGCATTTTAATAAAGTGTCAATTAAAAATTTTCACATAGTATTCTGTAGTAACCTTATACTTTTCTCTTAATATTTTACTTTTTGAGAGTAAACATGTAAGGTCTTCACTGTAAATTGTAATTTTTGAGATCAAGGTATGAAGGAGAAGGGCCTTTTTGTATATATGCATACATAAAAATATATAAATACATATATATACACACACACACAAAAATATGTGAAGTAATATACTTGGGGTGGGGAAGGAAATGACTGTGTGCCTAAAGCAGGTATATTTGCTTTCCAACTGTAGCTTTTACTGTAATTAAGAAGTCTAAATCCTTTCCTGCCTTTCTTATGTCACTTAGCCACAGCTACGTGATTAGCTCTACTTTAATTTGGGCATTCTGAATGCTAAAAACTTCCAAGTCCCTGAAAATGTACTTTTTTGCTACTAAAATATTTATTTTTGAATAGAAATACATTGTCTGGAATATTTCTCTGGTTCTTGGGGTGAGATAGCCTTTGGCAGCAGTAAAGCTCCTAAAGGGTGAGATCTGTTTCCATAGGAAACTCCAGAATTTCGGATGAGCATCCACTTTTGAGGATTCCTCCCTGTCCCCCTCCCCAAGTCCTGCATTGAGGACCAATGCTGTGGTTCATGAGAAAACACTTTTTTTATGGGGGCACTGGAAAGATGGCATCCAGCCTGTTCTTCCTGTAATGAGCTGATGGTCCAGGGTTTGGATAAGTACTGCTGTGATGCTGTGACCGTGTGGCAGGCCAGGCTGATAAGGTGCTGGTCCCATTCCCATCCAGGTGCTGATGACATGTTGAGCTGTTTGGGAGACGGTACAGGGGAGAAGGACGAATAGTGACTACAAGTGCAGAAGACAAGACTAGCAAAAGAACTACCTGAAGCTAATGCAGATCTGCAGATTATGTTAAATTTTATAATTCCTCTATTTTATCTCCAGTTTTCTTTTGGTTTGTTTTTGTGTTTTCTTTTTTTAATTTGATTGATGAAGCAGCTCTGTTTACATAGAATCACAGTATGGTTTGGGTTGGGAAGAACCTTAAAGACCATCTAGTCCCTACCCCGGCACCTTCCACCAGCCCAGGTTGCTCCAAGCCCCATCCAGCCTGGCCTTGAGCACTGCCAGGGATGGGGCAGCCACAGCTGCTCTGGGCAGCCTCTGCCAGTGTCTCACCACCCTCACACTAAACAAGTTCTTCCTAATATCTAAATCTACCCTCTTTTACTTTAAAACTGTTATCCCTTGTCCTGTTGCTACAGACCCTACTAAAAAGTCTGTCCCCATCTTTCGTATAAGCCCCCTTTAGGTACTGGAATATGCTCTAAGGTCTCCCCGGAGCCTTCTCTTCTCCAGGCTGAACAACCCCAACTCCCTCAGCCCGGCTTCCTAGCAGAGGTGCTCCAGCCCCTGATCATCTCCATGGGCTCCTCTGGACTCGCTCCAACAGGCCCGTGCCCTCCTTGTGCTGAGGACCCCAGAGCAGAGGCAGCGCTGCAGGGGGGTCTCACCAGAGCGGAGCAGAGGGGCAGAATCCCCTCCCTGGCCCTGCTGGCCACGCTGCTCTTGGTGCAGCCCGGGGCTCGGTTGGCTTGCTGGGCTGCGAGCGCACCTTGCCGGGCCACGCTGAGCTTCTTGTGCACCAGTGTCCCCATGGACTATGTGTGTTTGGGTCTTTTTGTTACAGAATTTAAAAAAACCTTCAGGTTTGTCTTACAATTACTCTTTTTCTACTGTAGTAAACCCTTACAGCTTAAATTTCAAGGAAAACTGCTTTGGCCTTTTTTTTTATTTTATTATTTTATTTTTTTTATTGACTCCAGTTAAGTAAGAGGAGATATGAGGCTATTTCCCCATCATTAAAAAAAATACTGCTCACTGTGTGTTAGATTAAGGTTTCCTAAAAGCAAACAAGACTCTCTTTAATTTTAGTTTATAAAAGCTGAATTTGTGCATCTGTGGTGATATTCTGCATAATGTAGATTCATGCCTCCATCTCTCCCATGCAGTGCGCCTGAGCTGGGCTCGGACTGTATGTTACTGGCAGTAATAAGACTTGTGCTTCTACTGCAGTTACTTTGTCAGTATTTCAATGCCTAAATACATTTTAACTTCTGCATACAAATATATAGCTTCCTCCATCTATAAATTGAGGCTGTGAAAAAAGAATTCAGCAGCAGTCTAATAGTGCTCAATAGCATAAAGAAGGAAGTGAAAAACAGTAATTGCCAGACACTGCCAACTGAATTTGGAAAGGTAGATTACGGTTAACAAAGCTGACATTTGGTTACGAGAATGGGGGAACCTGATTTTTACAGGAGGACTTCAGAGATGTTACTGACGGGTCATTGGGACACCAGTGTTATGTCCCATTTAAAACAGTCTTGAATTTCCTTAGCACCTTGTTGAGGTAGTGATTCAGTACTTTCTTAAATGAAACTGTACCGGTCATTGCAGTGGTCAGCGTGGACTTTGCTGTGTTGCCTCACTCAATAACTGATTGAACCTCATCTCCTGAAGTCGTTGAAATTTAACAGGGTCATAGTACATGGTGATAAATGTGCCAGAAGATACCTGTGGGTATTTTCTCACATATAAATAATTTTTGTGTAATTTTGAGTGGTTGGAGATGGCTGCTCAATGAGATCTGTTATAAGAAAAATGTGGTTCCTGTTGAAAATTCACTTTTTTAGCCTGTCCATTTCTAGGCACGTGTATCAGTGTTAAGTAAAGGTAGAGTATCTGGTAAGCTTGAACAGTTGTGTTCCCTCACAGATAGATGTGATATCTTGTAGATAGTAGCAAGACAATTAAATGTAGTTGTTTATATATAAATACAGGATGTTATGTCTTGGTTTTGTGGTACAATAATGTTTTTCTTCTTTTGAAATCTCTTAACCTGTATTGTATGTGTTACTCCTCTAGACCCAAAATTATAGAAAAGGAGAGTCTCTGTAGAGCGGCTTTAGATTCTTGCACTCCTGAATGAAAAATAATTACAGAAATAGTGCAAGAAGAGCACATAGAGTCAATTATATATTTCTTTTCTGCTGTTTGTCTTGGAAATCTAGCTTATCTTATGATTCACAAGACAGTGTGAAGGGGCCAAAAAGTGGATAAAACAAGAGTTGCACCTTTCCTGACATGTTTAGTCAATTTTCCAGTCAGTCTGCCTTGATCTTGTCAGCATGGCTTCTGTATTTGTCTGACACTGGACCAAGGCACTTGGAAGACAAAGGAAAGTCCTTCCATCCCTAGTCCAGGTTTTCTTCTTGTTTCAGTGCAGAGCAGTATCTTGTTTAATAACCTGAAACCTCAACAGGGTGTCGTGTACTCTGTATTATGAGGGATGAATAAACATTTTATTAGATCTTTTTGCCTGTTTATGATGGGTCATGTTTTGTTCTGCAGATTTTTTATTTTTTTTAATTCCTCTTTAAGGACAGAGAAAAGTTATTACTCTTCTGCCATTTCTGAATTAATCTAATTTTAACAATTCTTTGCTATTCTCAATTTCATGCAAACACCAGTCACATTACTTTTGCAAGTGGTTGGTATGTCTCTCCACGTTTAGAAAATTAAGCACTAATTCTCACTGTGGGTTAGAACAGTCTGTATTGCATGACAAATAAGGTTTAAGCATGCAGTACAAAAAAACCCCAACAACCAACAAAAAAAGCCACCACCAAAAACTTCACCAATTCAGAGACTAGCTTTGCTTTCTAGCACTCAAAATGTTGGGCAGTACACAAAAGATTGTGTAAAATTTATATGTTTAGCAACTTCCAAAATATGAGGTGTCCCCCACCCCCCCCACCCCCCTCCCCCCCTTATTATAAAAGTACTTGGCAGCTTATGTTTTCCTGAAGCATTGTATTGACTGGGATGAAACCCCTTTTCTGTAAAGCACATTTATGCACTTGCTTTCACTTGCAGGCTTTCTCACCCACAACATAAAATGGTCATGTTAAAATAACAGTATTCCTTTATCAAATGCATGGCTTGTAGATTCTCTAAGTACTGTACAGACAGCACTCGGACTCCTTGCAAACATCAGTGATGCCCTGAAAAAGGAAAAGGAAAGAAATCTTCTCTGAGGTTGCACAAGCAGTTGAACTAGAGGGCACAACTTATTTTCCTGCAGCCCAGCACCATGCTTACTCCATTTTAGGGTCACTTTGCCTGAGATGCAGCAAGGGGATGATGCTGGTCTCCATTAGTAGGGTATGCCCTTGAGCCAGAAGCTGTTTGCGTTGGAGCCCTAATTCTCTTCTGTTTAAAACTATAAGCAAAGAAAAAGTAGTGACTATCAGGATAGTCCTGATGACTGATAACATTTACATCTCTAGAAGTTACATTAACAGGTAGCACAAGTTTAGCTTATTTGTTACTGTGCCTTCTACTACACTCTCTAAGAATGGAAAAAATCCTGATATGCCTTATTGGATGTTAGTTGTTGTCTGCGGTCTTTTTCTTACCTTCTTATCTCTCCAGTATAGTACATTAAATCTCGCAGGTGTTCTTCCTTCTGCTAATTGTCCGTACTGCATTTGTGCAGCGCTGAACAGAGCTGAATCCTAATCGATGTCTAAGGTTGAACTGCTCCATTTGTGATACAGCAATAAACAATAAGAAAAACCAACACGGTAGTTAATAGTTTCTCTAGTGGTGGATCTTAGCGGGACATTCTCATCCATCTCTAGCCAGCCCTTAGAGTGGTAATATTTGATTTTCAAGTGATTGACTTCTTACTATTTAGATGGAAATGACAGTTCTTATTTCTACTTGCCTTATAGTTATTTAAGCAGCTGCAGTGTCGAAGCAGTGTAAGTTATAGCTATGAGAGTTTTGCTGGTTTTACATTTGTTTGGGAAGGTGAAGCAAAGAAGAGGGATAGGAGAAGTGGGAATGGAGAGGCTAGAGGAGCCATCAGTATTGGTTTGCTTTGGTAAACTCAGAGCATGGATGCACCGTCCTTGCCTTCAATGTGCTTTTCAGCGCTTTTTGTTTTCTTCAAATTAGAAGAAATTTGGAAGATTGTTCTTTTTGCTGCATGGATTTCTCTGTCTTAAGAACAATAAGGCTAATGGTAGGAAATTTGCTGAGCAGAGAAACTCTGCAGTCTTTCTTTCTGCACAAGTCATTTGAACCAGTTCGGCATTTTGGTTTCTGTCTCAGCAGTATTTAAATTTACTTGTTAGCTATTTTTTTCCCTGCTGATTAGATATTTTGTTTTGTTTCATACCTCAAGTTTCATTTAACATCGGTTCTTTATACTGTTTAGCTGTTAGCAACACATGAATGAGAGAGTTCTGCAAGAAGACTTCTTGAAGCTTTTGGTATGGATCTATGTAATCTCTGTATAAATTGTCATCTTGATTATGAAAGAAAAAGTTGGTGATGCTTATGTAGGGCTTTTATTCTTTCTTGTTTATATAAATACAGCATCACAGCAGTCGACTGCTGGTAGCTGAAATTTTAAACGGAAATAATGGATTTTGTCATACGCCACAAGAAGCAAAGTAGTTCTCTAAAGGCACTTTGTAACATACAGGTGGTACAAAAAGGACGGAGTTTCCTCCTCATCTCTTATAATTCATGCGTGACGGATTTTAGTATTTGTAATTGTTGTCAGAATGATGAGGTTTGCAGTCCTCAAAGGAATTCAGTCTCTGCAACCTTATAGGTATAACTGTGGATGTTTTCAGAGTTAACACAAACATCTGAACTTTTTGGGGTTTTGCTAAGCGATTGGCTTCACTGATAACTTGTGGCAATGAGTTCTGGAGGTTAATTATGCATTTAATTGGTTTCAAATTTGTTGCTTTTCAATTTCACTGTTCACTGAATATCTCCTCGGTCTTGTATTATGAGAACGAGTAAATAAGAGAGCCTGACTCACCTTCTCTGAACATTTAATTATTTTGTATACCTCTATCAGCTACCCTTCTGTGTACACAAAGTGCTTCTGATATTTTTGGTCTTTATGTATCTCAAGCTTCTCTCTTCTCTGAAGCTTTCAGCTGTATTGACCAGAGCTCTGGGAGGATCTGGGAGATTATTTAATCTGTGTTAGATAATGCAATCTCAGTGTGGTACTGTCTTCCCTTTCCCCTTTTCTTCACAAATCTCTTTCTGTTTTTATTTGACTATTGTTAACACACGGGACAAGTTTTTATTGGCTTGCCTGCAGGAATATAAATTCTTTCTCTGGGGCTTTACAACTGGAATAAAAATCCTTCATGTGGCTGGTGCAGGCTTTTGCTTTCCAATGATGTCATTTTTTAGTCAAGAATGGTGGGATTGGGAAGGGACCCCTGGAGCCCCCCCAGCCCAGCCCCTGCTGAAGCAGCTCTCCCAGAGCGGGCTGCACACAGTCACGTCCAGGGGGTTCTGAATGTCCCCAGAGCAGGAGACCCCACAGCCTCTCTGGGCAGCCTGTTCCCCTGCTCTGGCACCCTCACGGTAAAGAAGTTCTCCCTCCTGTTCAGGTGGGGCTCCCTGTGCTGCAGCTTGTGCCCGTTGCCCCGTGCCCTGTCGCTGGGCACCCCTGACAAGAGCCTGGCCCCGTCCTCCTGACACTCGCCTTTGAGATATTTTTAAACTTTTGTCCTCATTGGATCCTACCTGTCTTTGGGCTGCTTGGTTCTTGTAGCTTAAACAGCTTCTTGTGATGTTCTACATGGTCTTCATGAATAAAGATGATTTCCAGTTGCTATCATCTCAATGTATCCCTTTTTCTAGATGGCTGAAGTAATCTCAGTTGTAAACTGCTTGAAACGTTGGACAGTGACCGTGTAATCTTTGTTGGTTTGATCTTTTTGGCCATTTGTATCCAGTAATTCTTATGAAATCTTGGGCATTTAATTGGATTTAATGATTATTTGATTTACATTTTTCTTTGTGTAAGATATTTTTGAATTACTTTGGAATATCCCGTTAGACAGCTGTGTTATTCTTTCTTATTGCGAGAAAATTTGTAGTAAAATGTAGAACCATGTGTTTGTAACAGCCAGTCTCTGCCCAGCTATGTTAATCACTCTAACTGTTGTGTCAACAAATTTACATGACAAAGGATGTCAGAGTAAGGAATAGAAATGTTAACATCAGACCTTCTCCTAAACAGATTTCCTGCCTCCAATTGGTAAATGATATTTATAAGTTTGGGGTGTTTTTAGTTGCTCGGTCCCAAATTACTAGCACACACAGATATATACTATCTGAACTGACCAGGGCTTTAAAAACAACAACAAAAAAAATTAATTTGTTTTTCCATAATGGTCTTTACAAAAATGAAGTGTTTGTCTCCCTTACTGTCTTGTATTGAGTCTACTTTTTCCATAATTTTTATGTATTTTCTGTGCTTAGAATATTATTTATTTCTGTTAGAATAATACAAACACCAGTAGAGCTTGAAGTATAATTATGTTAAACACTGCACAGATGTGTAGTGAGTTCCAGGCTCTGCCCTAGAGACTCTGCAATCAAATGAGAAGAGAAATAGAAGTGCAGTGAATGGAAGTTGAACACGAAATTCAATGACACGTGTTATAGGATTATATAAAAGGAAGATGCACACCAATAATCAATACATAAATCAATCCAAGCTCCTTTCAGAGGTACTCTACTCAAGGCAGTAATTCTCTTGTGGGTTTATTTCAGAATAAGTTGCTAAAACTTTAAAGAAAATTCTGAAAGACCAGCATTGTAATTTGCTAATTAAAATACAAAGAGCATTGAATCTTGCTGTATTGGCGCACACACTTCCTGCCATTTCCCCCCACTTTCCCAAGGCTTTGCTTTCTAGCTTTGCTGGTTTGTATTAATCATTTTAACAGGTATAGTAGCTTTTCTTATCACATAGGATTTCACACTTAGTTAAAAAAGAACTATTTGACTGTCCTCTTATTTATTTGAATTGAGTTTTGGAAGTGCTGCAAAGAATGAAACAGGAGAGCTACAAAGCAATGATTCATTCATTGGGATAAATTTTGATTAGGCTTGATGTATATGGCATACCAATTAGCTATAAATATTTTGTTTATCATGTGATTTTTTTGTGTATCTTGATGGGAGAGTGTCTTTTGTGAAAGCTGTAGCATTCCCAGAAGTGACCAGAACAGTACTCCCTTGGCAGTGCTGAGGTTAAATACTGTAGTACTTCACTGTGAAGTCATATGCTCCATTGAAAAGATCAGCTTGTTTCTGAGTTACACCTTCTATCTTAAATTATCTACTGTTTGCAGTTCTTTTATTATCAAGCTGATGAGGAGAATCTCTCTGCTTTGGAATAATAGTAAACAGTATGGCTGCATTATTTGAGACAGAGTCACTGAGTTTTAATGGTTTGTTTATTAAGAAAGAGAAGAGTTTAATAAGATCCATTTAAAAAAAAATACAGCTAATCTATTGTCATAAAGATATTTTGAAGTAGTGCCTTCTTGAACATCCAAAAATGAAGGAATTGTTTATCTTGTATCTTTTGAATTGAGAAACACCTAATGTAGTTGCAAATGATTCAGTTTTGTGTCTTAAGCAGAAATCAATAGCTTGAATAGCTGAGAAGGAATACATGTACTCTTATTTTGTATTCAGAAGTGGATTTTACCTACCTGGGCATCATCATTTTTTTACCTTCAGTGGAAATTGGTTACCAGGATAACAGGTTGAGCAGCCAGTTCCAATGTTACAAGTTCTGTTGTAAGGAAATTATATCAATTCATGTATAGTTCCGATCATTTGATACAAGAGGTAGGATATTTGCAGATGGAAGACAACACTGGAGAACTTGCAGTCCCTGACACTGCTAGACCTGCAATAAACACAGGTTAAAGTAAGTTTTCTATAGGATTTCAGATGAGATTGACTTTGATTTAGGCTTCAATGAGATGTTTGGTTTTCATTGCTTATGTTAGTGCAGCTTCTGTAAGAATTATTTCACTGTTTCTCTTGAGTCTACTGAATCTTCATTTTACAAGGCAAAAGAAATAAGTTGTGGCTTTGCAAAATATAATAATAAAATATCCAAACGTTAGCAAATTATGCTGGATTCTGTAAGCAAGAATAATGATTCCTAGATGGAAAGCTTAGAAGATTTCGAAATTTTCTCTAGCCTGAATATTTAGGTATTAGGCAACCGAGGTGCAAGATTCTTCTTACTGACTTACTTTTGGACTTCAGTGGAGAACTGGAGAAAACGCCTTCTGGAAGGGTGGTATGGTTCCTTATGTTTCCTTTGTTTTACATGATGTATTGTTATAAAGTACATCAAATATTGGCTCACAGTGCTTAATATCTTTTCTTTATCGTTCTGCTGTTTGTTTCATCCAGGAATTTCAAAAGGATTGCTGTAAAATTATCATTAGATGAATTCTGAACACAGTAAAAAGGACACAAATATTTATGACTTACTACAATAGCAACAGTATAGAAAAAAGATGGAAGTAGAATACAGTCCTAAGTCTATTTACTGGCAGTTGTTTTTTCCTGAATTTTGCAGAATAATAGTACTCTTGCTTCATTTTCATACAGAGAAATCCACTTTGGCTCATGTGGAACAGTCTATGCTTCTGTAAGATTAGTGGAAAACTGTACATGTTTGACATATGACTGAAACATCAGAAGCTGTCAGACATGGTTATAGACGTTACTTGAATTGCTACAAATACCTGGCAGCAGTACAGATCGTCTTTAAAATGTTTGATCTTTTTGGACTGTGTTAGTTAAATGAAAAGCATGTATACAGTTTCAGGAATAAGTCGTGCCTTTCTTCTGTTCCTGTTGACATGCATATATGTAATACAGATTTGTTTAGCATCTCTGTTTTCTTTGAACTGTGATTGAATAGATACTTGAGGCTTTTCTGCATATTGCTAATGAATATAATAGTCATGAATGTATTTTAATTTTTATTTTCAAGACGATAAAATCTTCAGTATCTGTTGATTTCAGACTGAACAAACCAGATGGTTCACCCAGTGAGGAGCAGAGTTTGTTGATAAGTGCAGCTTTTCTTTAGCGCTCATATTGCTCCTTCTGCAGCAGTTCGGTACAATTGTGTGATCTTTCTGCCCCTTGTTTTGGGGACAGGATCATAAAATAAATCAGGCTGGATGGAACCTGGGGTCCTCTCAAATGATTAGTGTCTCAGTACTTACCTACTGCTATTACTGCTTCTCCTCCTTGAACCCTGACTCTACACATAGAGTCTGGGAGACCTGGCTGATGAAGAAGGCACAGAAGAGGTTGGTCACCCTCCATGCTTGGAGATTTTCAAAACTCAACTGGATACAGCCTTGAGGTACCAGTTGCCCCTGTTTCGAGCAGGAACTACATGACCTGCTGAGGTCCCTTTGAGTACCTCAGCTCTATGTGTCTACTCACCCTAAAGCATCCATCTCCTTCAGCAGGTGTCCCACATTTTCCTTGTTCAGCTTTTTACATCCAACATGGTAACAGAAGCTCTCCTTTTTGGGACAGGAACATCAACAGACTTCTGTCTTGATGGAGAGCAGTGTTCCTCTGAATTTCAGTTGCATATTCCTGCAGCTTGCATTAGAAATTGGAATCCATAACTCTCATTTGATACAGCGTACATTTCATTTTTTTCTCCCTTTGGTCTATAACTAGATTTAGTAAATGAAGCTTCATGTCACATGTTCTGCATAGACTAGATCCTAACTTGTTCATAAATTCAATTCTTTAATTTTCTCCATTAGCCTCCTCTCAATGTGATCTTTTTTTATCTGCACTACTCATTCTTTTAGGACTTCTTTATTTTTTAGAAAATGTACTGTAGCACATTTACTGGTAATTACAGAAGCTTGTTTTAATTACAGTTGTCAAAGAATATGTTTTATGATACATTATTGTTGCTGCTGTTCATAACTATTCTCTACCTTTACAAGTGGAAATTAACGTAGGGGTTTTTTAGTGATGTGTCTGGATCGTTTTTTGTGGTTAGGAATGATTTTGTGAAGAGCAATAGCTTCAAAAAGAAATTATCTTAGGGGGAAGGGAGAAGCATATGTTCCTAAGAATATCCATAAGTTATTGCTGTTGCCCATTCAGAATGATGTATGTATTTATATATTGAAATAGAAGGTTAAAATTTCAAACTGTTGCAATCCAACATGGAGTAAATGTGGAAATTGAGAATAATTTTTATTGGGGCACTGGTATGCAGTAATGAAGATCATAGTTTTGCTGACCATAAAGACGTGTACAAGCAACGAACCTTTTTCATCTGATTTTATCAGCATGCAGATGTGAAAGCACTGGGCAGTATGTCATGGGTGAATGTTGTCCGCTGCAAAAGGGTTTCTGGGCAGAGCAATCTAGTAGACACCAAAGGGTGAATAACTGTTTTACAATGTGACAGTCACAGCCTGTGCCTGAGTGACGTTGGTGCCAA
Organism: Falco biarmicus; assembly: GCF_023638135.1. Classification (NCBI taxonomy): domain Eukaryota; kingdom Metazoa; phylum Chordata; class Aves; order Falconiformes; family Falconidae; genus Falco; species Falco biarmicus. The sequence continues at coordinate 30,290,787 of NC_079292.1, read as the reverse complement.
CGAACTCGTGAATTCACACGCTGCTTTAAGCTACAGATATGTTCATCCAGTAAACCTCAAGCTGCAGAACAAATGGAAATTCTCCAGCAACATAACGTTGAAAGATGATTTTTTTTTGAGGTCTGCTGTCTTGTAGTACTGGTATATCACATTCATCCTGACCTGCCAGCAGTTCTCCTGTGAGACAGTTGTGCTGTTGGAGCTGCTGAAGGCCACTCCTCTGCCACTGCTTTCTTTTGCCTATTAATCCGTTAACCTTTTCTCCAAAGTACATGGGCCCGCCTGAAGGCCTGTAGCTATTTCATGTGACCTTTCCCATGGGAAAAGCCCCTCGTTGCTGTAGTCAGCATTTCATTTGGCAAATCCCCTTAGCCTTTTGAACCCTTTGTGGCAGGGTACTCTTTCTGCCCCCAGCCCAGATGTCTGGTCTCACTCACAGCCTTGAGTGTGCCTTGGGAGACCCGGTCCCTTGGTTCTCCCCTTGCCCCGTCTTCTGACGTTCTTGGTGGGGTGATGAGGAGATGACCATGAATTAGCTTGGCAAGACCTAGGCAAAGCTCTTTCAGATGGCTGATGATGATTTATAAATTCAGTGTTAAAACTGCACTCTTATTTTGAAGCATTTCTCTGCCAGAAAAATGCAACCTGAAGCCATCTCAGCGGTTTCTGCCATAAACTTGTGGATGTTAATGAATTTGAAGCTCGGAGGCTGTGCCAAGGGGCAGTTGTAAAACTGGGACTACTGAGTGCTTCAAGAGCTGATTTTGAAACCTGCTTACAGACTTCTGCTAAACTGCCTGATACTGGTCTGTCCCCTGCAACTCCTTAATGAATAGCAACTACAGACTGCAAGCACCTCTAACCTTGCTGTAGCCAGGAAACTGGACTCCTTTATTTTTTTAAAGATAGTTATGAAACACACGTTTTCAGTTGGTTTGTTTGCTCTGTTCTACTTTAGAAAGGACAAAATTAATATGTACCTGTTGGATCCAGCACGAGAAGGGTTTGGCTTCATCACGGGACTGCTTTGCAAGTGTCTCTGCAGCCATGTAGAAGGCGACACATGGGAATTTTTTGTAGACATCCATTTCTCCATTGACGGAAACTCATACCACTGCTGTGCTAAATCTAGGCACTACTTTTGGAAATGAAACCCAGGTTGGCCTTTAAATCTTGGTCCAACTTCCTAACGATTCTGAAGAACCTGTATTTAATCCTAGTGATCTGGTTTGGGATTTTAATTTTGAGTGGTCTTGGGAAGATGGGCTGCCTTTAAAAGGCGACCTTCTGAAGCTGTTTTCTAAACAACAAACAAGCAAATGCTGTTTATTAGCGTTACTTTGTGAAGAAGCAATGAACCTGTTCCAGTATCTCATTTACAACTAAAGTGCAGCATTCAGCTAATTGAATACATGGCTACTGTTAATTATTTTGTTACGGCTAATTGATATTCACTGGGATCATGTTGCTGCAGCCCCATAAATATAATATTACCTTACACGTTTTTATTTCTGCAGTGAATTCTCTTCTGTTGGCATATTTATATTGTCTCCTGTATAAATGAATATTTAATTTTTTAAAACTTGCTATGTCTACGTTACTGTACAAATGCCACAAATGTGGAAGAAACTTTTTTTTTAGTTTCTTACTGGCCTACCAAATCTTCAAGTTACTTTCACAACATAGGGACCAAAGCTTTGGATAGATGTATTATTTAGTATTCTTACAATCTAATATCTCTACTTTCTCGGTGGTATGAAAGCTTTGATAGGATCAGGGCAATAAGCAGCATGAACATAATTTGCTTCTTGGGCGCTGTATCTTTAGTGCAGTAAAAGCTGGCTGTTTAATCACTGATGATCTTGGAGGGCAGGGAACTAGATCAATGCAAAAAACCTAATAAACTTTCCAGGACAAAAACTTACATTCAGTTGAATATCCTTGGAACAAATGTTATTTGCATTCCCCCACTCATATTGTCTTCCATATATATATAAATTTGGTGATCAGACACTGTTAAACAAATCCATTTCTCTCTTTTTTAAATGGTGTTTGATCAGCAAGCAAGATGCAGATAAAAATAATTTAAACTCAGCTGGACTCAGAGAAGAGAGTGGGTTTCATCTCCTCTATCATTAGTGTGCCCTTGACCTGTTGTGTTTTTATTTGAAACTTTTTTTAAAAAAAATTTAAAATTACCCTGAAAATTTCTGCACTTGTGAATTGTCAGTAATGGGGTGAGTGAATTAAGCCATGATGCTCTTGTATGGGTTTTATTATATCTCACTGGCTTTCCAAAGTCAGTTTTGCTGCTTGGTTTCAGGTCATTGATAGGATTGTGTGAAACACTATTGAATTGTTAGAACTAAAACTTAACTGAATTCTCATGAGCATTATGGAACGTTAATTTTATGTTTTCTTTCTCACTGACCTATTTATCTCCACTTGCACAAAAGGAATGTTCGTGAGTTTGCAAATATTTTAGGGATCATGAGGTGGTTAGACATAAAATATTCACGTATGGGTAATTGCCATAATGCTTTGAAGTATTGTATTAGATATCTGGGAGAGGGTGGTTTTGGGGAGGCACAACCTGCAATGAATTTTCAGCTATTTCTATAACCACCAGCTTTGGGAGGTCGTTATCTTGGAAAAGCAAAATCACGATCAATACAAAGCATGGTAGTTGGCTGTGGAAAAACCTGTAATTAGTGAATAAAGGCTGATTAAAATGTTGGTGGACAGGGCTGTAGCATGTGCTCCATGGCAGTATACTGGAGATGGGTGGTTGGCAGAGGCAAGGTTTGGTTCATCCAAGTAGAATTAAAATCTGACTGTGTGCTTTCTGGATGAGCAGGGGTATTTTGGTTAAGTTCATACAAAAAAACGCCACCAACTTCCAAGCAGTTTTCAGTGTTGTTTTTAGAGATTACAGATAGGCCTGACATGCATGCATTTTTTTGCATTCTTTCTGTTTATGTGTCTATTCATAAATTTAAATTTATTTATTTTACTTTTTTATATGCTTCAGGATATAGAAAAAAAGGTAAGTAGTTAAGTAAAGAACAACCAACAATCAAATGTTTTTATTTTATTCTTTGTCTGTTTGCAAAAAAAGAAGAGAAGCTAATCTTGACAAAGAGAATGAAGCCCTGCACTGATACAAGTGTAGCATAGTATGTGCTGTAAGGTTTCTGACGTGCTTCTGTAAGCATGACCTGGAGATACCATCTTTAGTAGTAGGAGTACAAACAGTTCACCATTTTACGTGATGCTGCTAAAATAGGAACTTTTTGCAGCTGGTATCAGTACCGGGGTGAAAAGAATATGTTAGCAGTAAATGGCTAATGTTGAATAGGCAATTGTGGTAATGACCACTGATAGTTAATTATTAGTCGCTAAAGATATTTTATTATTAAAACATTATGAGCCTGGAATGAATTTGCGCTGTTAATTTAGATGTTAAATCTTCCTTAGCTTGTTAAAAATCACTTGTCTAGTATTTCTTCTAGAGGACTTACCACTTGTATGTGGTTCTGTGTGCAGGTGCGCTCTTTTAATGTATTTTATAATTCTTAATGAGTCACCTACTAGATATTGTTACATATTGTGATGACCAGCCAAGAAAATGTCAACTTCCTCAGTAGTGCTGGTAGCAGTGTCTCTTAACTGAATACTCAAGTCACATTAGTATTCAAAAGATACAAGTTCAGAATTCTTTTGTATTATTTTAAGTTACTGGACATGGGAATGATCCTGCATTAGACTATTTCAGCTGGCTTAGTTGGATATTTCAACTGATCTAGGAGTTTCTATAGGAATGATTACTAATTTTAAAGAGGACTGCTGGGTTTTAGATGTACTTTAGATCTGCTTTTGCAAAGGTGTAAGCATTTGGTTCTTTCCAAACCTTCATGTATTTAGGATTAAGCACATGCGAAATGCATCCCTGAATTGGGGTTTGAAAGAAAAAACAGCTACTTCAAAAAAATTCTTTTTACTACTGCCTAAAAATACGTGGATCCAAGTCTAGCTTTCCGGTGTCAAAATGTCCACTTAGTAACAGCTAACAAATAAATATTCAGGCTCTGCATATATATAATGTATGTGGGTTTTGGTAGCTTGAGCAAGTTTGCCCAAGTTCAGAAGTGATGTGCAAAGTTAGTTAAAAAAAGACCAAACACAAATACAAAAACCAAACCCCAAAGCATCTCAGCATGGTATGCTTGGTTCAGTCTTCGTGACATTTCCAAATACATTTGGACAAACTATGACACAGCTGCTGAGGAGGGAAGGAGAAAATCCAGTACAATAGACAATTTCTTTACATTTTCAATGCAGCAATCATCATCTTATTAATGTTCTGTTTGGCAAAAACTAATAGGCTGCAGTTTGCAATCACTGTATATTCCTTACTGGTACAATTTATAGTAGAAGCTTTGCTTTGCAAGTGAGGCTCTTTCTTGATCCAGTTTTATCATTCTTTTTGATCCAGTTTTATAATTTTTTTTCTAGGCCAGGCAGCTGGAAGAGAAAGACAGAGAACTGAAGAAGCACGATGCCTACTACAAAGAGCAGCTGGCTCGACTCGAAGAAAGGGCAAGTCTCCTTTCCCTCTTAATCAAGAGTTTCTGTTCATTTCTGCTACTGACTTTCTGGTTATGTTTTACTGTTAAACAAGATGACTTTTCTAAGGAGATAAAGATTAAAAATGTGGCCAGAGGGGTTTTTTTTGGTTGTAACTGCTACTGGTTTTGGCTTAATATTGACAACGTGGAGGCTTTAATGTTGAGGATATTGTTTTCTTTACTAAGTTCTCACATTTGCAATGAGATTTCACCTGTCACAGTAATTACAGAGAGAGAAAAAGTCTGAACGAGGTTGCTTTTATACCAGCACTGACAAAGCGCCAGTGTAAGTGGATCAGTAGCACCAAGTAGTCTTAAAATTGCACATGGAGTGTGAAGATATATTACTGAATTTCCGCTGTTGTTGTAGTCCACAGTTTCTTTCTCTGGGTGGAATTAGTGGTTCCTCCAAAAACCACCAGCACGTGGAGTGTAATGTTAATGGCAAGTTGTTTATGCCATGTTTAAGAAGCACTTCTGTGCCTTTTTTTCACAGTAGACTTTAAACTGTACGGAACAGTTTGGTAAGCTGTGCAACATGCTTACAATATTTCAACATATTGCTGTTAGCATTCTTATTCTTTATAGGGTATTATTTTGTAGGATATTAATTTCAAAAACTTACTGTCATCATTTTCTAGATCCCAGGCTGGTTGTAACCTTTAGCCTGAATATATTTGCCTCCTTTACCCCTGTGCCTTCTTCCTGAGCCCACCTCTTCTTGATTAATTTGGAATTTTTTTAGTTAAATTTGAAAATGATCCGAAGAAGATATATATTCATTTTTGCAGTTTAGTAAGATAGAAGAAAACGCCTTGTTTTTATGGATTAGGAAGAAGAGCATGTTGCATGAATTATCAGTGTGTATAATTGGTCTTAATGAATATTTTAAATAGAGGGCATATCAGATACTGTCTCAGTGTTTTGTCCTGCCATTTTAAAGATGACATTAATGAAGTCCATGTTCTTGGCAATGAAAAATGGTTTGAAAAGATGAGAGTAAATTAGTTTAATGATTCTAAAATGGTGCATTATTTAAGCAGTTAAAAATTAAGATCCTTCAAAAAAAATCCCCACAGAATACCTTCCTTATTCTCAAATAATTGTCTGGTGTTAGGGGAAAAAGCATCTGCATTGTCTCATCCAAACTGGCTTCTTACAGGGCAGTTGTACCTCTGCTCTTAGTCATCAGCCTTCCATTTTATCATGACAGTTCAAGTAGTATTGGAGTAATTTATGGCGAAGGCTGTGTGATAAACCATGATTCTTTGTTGGAAAGCTTTTCTTTTACCTTTTTAAGGTGCTATGCAGTGAATAAGATTTTATTCTTAGTCATTTTTCACATTAAAGTAGGTCACTGGTACGGTGCCTTTGCTTGCTTCTGTTAAGTGAAGACTTCCAATGGGGAATCATGTTTTAACATGTGTGTGAATTGCTGTGTGCAAGTGAGATAATGAACTATAAATAGCTGTATTTGAGTACCACTGAAGTGTTATCCCCCAAGTGATGTGAAATAGGTGAACTCTGCCATGTCTTGCTTTCTCTTCTCGTACTTGGAAGTCTCCAGGACTACAACAGGTGGTTCTGAATTGACTGTCTTATGCCATGGACAATGTTTGCTCTGTCTTCAGAGTGGAGTTCTCATAATATTAAGGCTTGTCTTTTCATTCTGACTTTCTATTTGTACGCTAAGAAACCTTTGCTTTGCCAAGTTGTCATCCGGTTGGTTTTCAAAGTGGATGTGCATACCTCTTCCACACCAAAAAAAAGAGAGTTGTTCAAGCTCTGAAAGGAGGTGAACTCAGTGCTCAAAATCTGACTTTGAACTTTATCAGAGATGTGGAGATTACAGAATGAAAACCTGCAAAAGCGGAGAGGTCATGTCTCCTGCAATCCCAGCTTCACTGAGGCTGCAGCTGTTATTAAGGTCATTTGTGAGATTCTGTATTGGTGATTTTTGAGCACTGGGATGGAAATAGAGCTTTAAGAAAAAAGGAAGGTCTGGAAAGGCCTAACGTTCTGGAAATTACAGAGTACAATAATAGGCTGCTTATTTGTTCCTAAACTTGTCCTGATTTCAGTGAAAGGTACACAAAATCAGAGCATGGGCTGTTCAGCAGAGAAAAGAGCAGAAGGGGAGGTGGGATGGGAGCAGAGTTAGTAGAGCTCAGAGAAGTAATGTCAGTATGAAGGAATGTGCAATGTGAGTCTATCACCTGTGACAAAGAATGCTAATTACATTCTCAGATCATTCTTACATCAAATAAGCACACTTCAAAAATACTTCAGTTATATGAATGTGGTATTTCTGTCTGTTGCATCATTGAGTGTCAGAGCTCATCTGTATGATTAATTGGCTTTTTGATTACTTAGCTTTTTCAATTAGAAGCTTCCTATTTGTGTTCTTCAATGCTGCTGAAAAAACAATGCAGACATTGATAATAAGGGGAGACGACAACAAAACAGATTAGTGTCAGCACAGTATGCTCTTTATGGAGAAAATTATTATACATATTCAGTGCCAGATGAAGTCTGTCAATTATAAAATATTTCAGTGACTGAGTGAAGATGCTCAACCTTTTCAGGGGATTAATACAGGACAAGATAACTGTGCACCAGTGACAGCTGTGATACTAAAACATAAACAATTCTATTCTCCAGGGCAATATCTGTTCATAAATTTGGTTTATGTGCTAAAAACCTTTTGATACTTTCCAAAAACTGAGCGATTCCCCTAACAGCTGCCAGTGTTTCTAGGTCAAAGATAGCACATAAGCTATGAGTTATTACATGCTCCACAGCATCAAAGCAAAATGAGATAGTTTAACAAAGGAGTTAAAGAATAACCTTCTCATACTGTATATCTGACTAGGATGTAAAGCTGTTATTTAAGAGTTTGCACATTAAGCTTTGAGGAAAATTTGACAGTGTTTTTCTTTGTCTGCTTACAGGCTAATGGTGCTTCTTGACTACAGTAAAAAAAACCCCTGAGATAGCAGTATTCAAATCACTGACATATGTGTACCCTATGTTGTCTTAATTATTTACTATAATGAGGTGGCATTAGTGGTATTTTAAAACTATTTTATTTTTCTTTTGAAGTAGCAGAGCAAGAAAAAAGAGAACTAAGATCTTGGGCAGATTGAGCAGCTTACTACCTGGAAGAAGAATCCTACGACCTCTTTCTCTAACACTCTCTGGTGTGTGTATCCACACTGTGACACTTCTGTCCTGTTGTATTCATCACTGTTCTGTTCAGCTCCTCCACGTCCACCATGCCTGCATTGTGTCACCAGTTTCAATGTCCATTCCAAGCCACAGTGGCTGTAGACTTCATAACCATCTTTGCACCTCTAATGTTGCTGTTATCTGTAGGTTCTGGTCAACATCAAAAGTTGTTTTCATTTTGTCTACAGAGCTGAACGACACCCTGTTGTTCCTTCACCCAGTTGCTTTTGCTTTAGAATTTTTGATATGAAGGAAAGATGACTAGATCCTCTCCTCCTCCTGCTTATAGTTTTGCCATCATACAGGCAGTCACAGTGAGCTGTGTCTGTGCGGGCTGCTGTCAGTTTGAGAATAATGCAGCTCTGCCTAGTTCAAATTTTCTTCAGCAAATCCAACTATTTTCATGTTACACTGCTTCATAATACTATTACGCATCATTAGGAGAATCATGCCCCTAGTCATAGGAGCAGAAGGAAATTAATTTTAATACACTGCTGTATGACACAACTACTTAGTTTATCAGTGTGAATGAGCAAGAGATGTATCTCCGTATTGATCAGGATATTTCTTATTTGAGCTAAGTTTCTATGTTTGCGAGTTTCGTGGAAATACTTTCAGTAAGTACTGAGTAATATGCATGTGAATATGCATATGGTGTAAGGTAATAAAATTAAACTAGAGCACAAGGCTGATGGGGAGCAGCTGAGGGAACTGTGGGGGGTCAGCCTGGAGAAAAGAAGCTTAGGGGGGACCTTCTCGCTCCCTACAGCTCCCTGAGAGGAGGCTGCAGCAGGTGGGGGTCGGTCTCTGCTCCCAAGTAACAAGTGACAGGACAAGAGGAAACGGCCTCAAATTGTGCCAGGGAAGGTTTAGATTGGATATTAGGAAAAACTTCTTCACAGAAAGGGTAGTCAAGCACTGGAACAGGCTGCCCAGGGCGGAGACGGAGTCACCATCCCTGGAGGGATTGATAAAATGTGTAGATACAATGCCTAGGGACGTGGTTCAGTGGTGGGCTTGGCAGTGCTGGATTAACGCTTGGACTCAATGATCTTAAAGGTCTTTTCCAATCTAAACAATGCCATGATTCTATGATTCTGTCAGCATTTAGAGGTTTCACCGTTATGTTAGATATACTACGGATACAGCAGTCAGCAAGTTGCTGCCCTGATAGTTCTTCCTTGCTGATTCTGTAATTTCTGTTCATGTCCTTGCTGACTTTAGTGGCCTTTGTGCAGGTAGACTCCTGCACCATACAGGGCTTACTGCCCTGATCAGAGCCTGAGAATATAGACATAAGTTCTGGAGATGTGATACTTTTCTCTGCATCCATTTTTTCATGACTTAAATTTTGAGGAAGGATTTGCAGATCGTAGATTTGGCACTTAATTTGGGGATTCTACTTACCATGTAGACTGTCAAGGAGCATTAACCTTAAGTTAAGATGAGCACACAGAGCACAAAGCTGTGAGCTCATGGCACATACTATACCAGGTGTTAAATAGTATTATCCATCCTGCTTGCTACAGTAAATAGGATTTTGCTATTATGATGTGTCAGGATTTTCAGAGAAATCAAATTTACTAGACACTAAACTGCCATCCTCAGTGCTGAGCAGCTTTATTCTGGGATCTTGCTTTCATACTAATCCTGTTGGTAAGAAATGCTTACACCAATTGTGTGGGGAAATTATAATTTAATGATCTCTTCCTTTTTTCTATTCAAGGCTTAGAATGGACCAACGTGCTTTGCAGTGATAGCCCCAGTGCTCAGAAAAGGAGATGATATACAGTTCAGCTTCACAGCCAAGTACTGGCTTTTTGTAGGTGTTTATAATGAACATAAGTGCTAAGATGCAAACAATGTGACTTCCACATTTGTTCAGATGCTTCAGAGTCTTGTTTACCTTTTCAAATCTCAACAACTAAATAATCAGAATCTGTTTGCCATGGTTTTTGTAAACTGTGGTTTGCAAGATGTAGATAACAGAGGGGGACTCTTATAAAGCAGTATAATAACTACAGACATTTTTATTTGCCACAACATATTTTAGCAGTTTAAAGGCTTTTGTTTGTATTTGTTTTATCAGTCTGTTTACTTTCTTCGATCTTGCATGATTGTATCAGCAAGAATTTTATAACCAGAGGATGATTCTGCTCTCACCTTTTCTGTTTAGAAGTTTGTATTTGCTAGAGCAAACATGTTTACTCTCCACACGTTTGTACTTGCATTCTTCCATGTCTTTCAAAATCACGTAACAGTGATGTAGGTACAGCACTTTGAGACTTGAGGCTGGATCCAGCAAAGTAGGAAATGCGTTTGGCTGATGATAGTATGTACTGAGCATTTAGAGGAGACACAAGGAAAGCTCAGCAAACCTTTTGTCATTGTTCCCATGAAGAAATGGAATTAGCTCCAGCGCAGAGCTGACAGAGAGCTGACAGACTTGCTAAGTTGTGCTTGTCGATTAAGTGCAGTGTATGTGTGCTTTGTTGGACACAGGTTTTTAAGAATTGTCCATTGCAATAACAAAATGCTGCTCAAACAGATTTCTGTTCAAAACATAGTTTATAGCAACAGAAATAATCACTGTGTTCTACACTTGCTTTATATTTTCCATCTTCCTTACCATGGATAATTAAGCAGTCTTTGGGCAGCAGCTTTAACGTATATTGCCAACATCTTTTCTGAGAACAGGGCCTGTAAAGGAATCTTTTATAACTTCCCCAACTTTTACAGTTTCTCCAGTTTGCCTCCATGGAGATGCTTCATAGTCCTCTGTCTGGAGAAGTGAATTTTTTAAATGTGGTACAGCTAAAACTGCTTGCTCTTTTTCTTTCTTCTGCTGTTTAAACTGATGCTTCCAGTAATGTCTGTGTTGTCTTTGACCTAACCAAACTGCTGTACTTCAGAAAAGGCTTGCTGAATGGCAGTTTGTAGACCTTCCCTCTCTTTAAATACTAGTATGCCTATGTTGTATTAACAGTCATTTTTAATTTTAGCCAGTCATTACAGCAGCAGTCTCTAAATATCCGTGGTTGGAAAAAAAACAGTTTATCATTCCTACCCCCGCTTCTGTTTCTGAGATGTTCCCACTGTTTTTTTCTTCTTCTGTTTATCTGGCTGGCTATCTATTTCTCTCTCTCTCCCTCCCCATATCAAATATATATACATGCACACACACACTAAACATACACCTCCTGTATATCAATACATTAACTCCATTTCCAAATGCTTTTCAGAAGCGATAAAATATATTATGGCTTTCATCTGATGAATTCTACTGCGTATCATATCATTGTTAATGAGTTGTATTATTTCTGTCAAGTTTTTGATATCTTTTTTTCTTAAATGGCTATTCAGCTGCGACAGTGGGTTTTTGCAGTTTTCCCCAAATTGGTGCAGCAGGAGACTAGAGTATAAAATCAAGATATATTAATTTCTCATTTTGTACTTGGGCCAGGAGACTTTTCTATGTCCGAGCTCATATGCTGCACCAATGAGATAAAAGTAGGAGTTCATCAGAGTTTCCCAGTGCTTTGTATTTCCATACTGCTCATGAAAACCACCCTTTTTAGTACGGACCAGAGCGTAATGTTTTTGTCAGTTTAGCATAATAAAGCTGTCAACCCAACCTGTGATCTTGCTTCATGTTGCCAATATTAGAAAATTTCTGTCTTCAAATTTCATTATATTTTGGGGACAGAGCTTTTGTTGAATGCTTCTTGCCTGGCAGGTTGAGATTAGGAAACTTGCTACCAATTACAATATCTGAAACCTCAACCTGATTGACATAAACTGAGCTGTAGCCTTCTGACTGGAATGCTGCATTAATGCACTACCTCCGTATCTTGCTGAGCCACAATCATTATTCTGAACAATTGTTTTTTAAGCCTTAGTTTTATTTTTTTCTGCTCTTTATCTTTTATTTACCATTTATGAATAAGTAGCTGTTTGTTTTTAAATACGCATCTCACCCATATTATTTTTTTTCTCTAAGGCTGCCAAATAAGCGTGATGTCTTCATCTGAGACATCTTCCCATTAAAAATACCTGGTTTGGTCTCATCTTTCACTATCACATGTCCAATCAATAGCAGTGCTGAAATGCTGCTTAATAACAAAATAAGGAGTTGTTCCACGCTGAATAGTAGGTATCGATGTTTCTCTAAATGTTTGTTTATAGATTATTTTTTCCATTCTCTGTGTGTGTCTTTATATAAATGGAGACCAAAAATAGTGCAATAACTAATATTCCAAGCTTTTCCCCCATGTGCAGTAAGATACTTGACAGCTTTTAATGTGTAACTACTGTTTTCATATAGGCTGTTTGCAGTCCATTTCTTACAACTTTCTTTTCCTGAGCAGCTTCTGTAATTTTTTTTCTTGTATCACTGGCTAGAACTGACTCTGATATTTTCCCTCCAGTCTTCTTGCTATATTTCATTATGCCTTTTGTCCTAAAATGCCATTTTAAACTTGTCCTGAAGTCTCTCTTTCTGCCTATAGGATGCCCCAGTGTCATTCCCTACAGAATTTTGGCACTGACATTTTCTGAGGTACAGGGGAAGGTGTTTTTTTGAGGTGCAGTTGCACTGTCTGTGTTATGCAGAGGTATGCTCGGAAAAGGGGATGCTCAAAACCTCTAAAATTCAAACTTTTGGAGATTTTGGTAGTTAATAGAGGATTTACTAACCCAAGAAACAGAGAAATAATATTTTCCAGGAATTGGCTATTTTATATGTTTATCCAATATCATGTAGTTTTATAATACTTTTTTTTTCAAAAAAGCCATTTCTATTCCTGCAGCTTTTAAGTCCTCATACCTTGAATTCTATTTTTTCTTTTTTTTTTTTTTCTTAACTTTTCTTCCGTTATACAATTATCACTGCTCTGGATCTCAGCATTTACTGACCTTCTACTGTACTTTAAGAATAGGAGTTTATTTACAGTTCCATGATAACTGCTCATTGCTAATCATTATTTTTCTGTGAGAGTGTTTCAGTTGTGTTAAAGTCACTTGAATCTTGGTGCTTGTGAAGTCTGAACACGTATATATGTTCTTCCTACAAATAAAAAATATAGATGAGGATAAACTGATGGGAGCGGGAACATAAGAGGCAATATGGAAAACCAAAGCAGTCAAAAAGCATCATGTTGGGCAGCTCCTTTGGTCTCCCTCTTGTTTAATCCCATGTCCAAAATTGTGTTGTCAGGAGGGCTGGCTAACGCCTTTCCCCTGCCATTGCTTGCCTTGTCTGATGGAAGGACTGGAAATTACAGTGAACAGGACCTGTGGCGTGGGAGCAAAAGCGTCTCTCCTGTGGGATGGCTTTCCCACAAAAGCACGTGCCGGATCCTAATGACGCTAAGCAGGTTGTTCATCCAGCACCGCTCACTTTTATTAATACAAATTAGTGGATGCATACAGTTAAACATAAACATGTCAGTATTGCCTAAGTCACCCTTAGTGAATGTGTCTGCATTTGTTTTCATTTATAGTTTGAGCTGCACTTTTCCCCCTTCCCCTTTTAAAGGAGCAAAGTATTGTGAAAGACAAATTTTTTTTAATATGCAAAATGGAACAAATCAAAGAAATTTGTCATTTCAGTGTTAAAAGACAGTGTTTATCGCATTTCATATATGGCAAAATGTTTTAACATATGGGTAGCTAATGAATAAGCAGCTTTCATTTCACCAGTCTATTCCCTCCTCCCACCCTCTTTCCTTCACAGAAACTGAAGTTTGGGAACAAATACTGTACTAAGTTAACACTATATTAAAACAGCACTTGGTGAGATAGTTTTCTTGGATTTCTTTGTCAATGTAACATATTTAGAAAATACTGCAGCTCCAGACTTAACCACTGGAGAAGTAAAATACTGAATTTTTAGGATACCTTCTAGAGATTTTGCTGGTTATATTGATATTTGGAGTAATTCCACAGGAATAAACATTTAGTCTCTTTCAGTTTCCTGGGAATCTGATAGAAATATTTTCCCTTAAACATATTTGTCGTTTTACTATATATTCACACTTTTTTTTAAATTGTCCAGTAATTTTACTTCTGAGGAAGCTGAACATTGGATGTAAGGAAGGGGAATACAGACCTGTTTTCACTTGTTTTCTGTTCTCTGTCCTTCGTGCAATTGCATTTAAACCCAAGAAGTATGTAATTTAAGTATACTTCCCATTTAAACAAGTATCAGTGATGCGCATTAAAATATCCTTTGAGCACCCTTTCTCTTTAGAACGATGACAGCCGGCTGGGGGCCGAGGCCAAGTGTGTGAGGGGCAGCGGGGCTGGGGGCAGGGGGCTGGGAACTGCCCGGGGGAAAGGGCCGGGGGGGCTGGGCACAGCCGCTGGGCAGGAGCCCCCAGCGTGCCCAGGTGGCCAAGGGGGCCAGCAGCGCCCTGGCCGCTGTCAGAAGCGCTGTGGCCGGCAGGGCCGGGGCAGTGCCCGTCCCCCTGTGCTGGGCACCGGTGCGGCCGCCCCTCGGGGCCTGGGCTCAGGGTCGGGCCCCTCAGGGCAGGGGGGACGCAGAGGGGCTGGAGCGTGTCCAGAGCCGGGCAGGGGCTGGGGCAGGGGCTGGGGGGGGGCGGCGGGGGGAGCTGGGGGGGTCAGCCTGCAGAGGGGGGGCTCAGGGGCACCTGGTGGCTCCCTACAGCTGCCTGAGAGGAGGCTGCAGCAGGGGGGGTCGGTCTCTGCTCCCAGGGAACAAGTGACAGGGCGAGAGGAAACGGCCTCAGGTGGCGCCAGGGCAGGGTCAGATGGGCTGTGAGGGAAAATGTCTTCACGGAAAGGGTGGTCGAGCCTCGGAACGGGCTGCCCAGGGAGGCGGTGGAGTCACCATCCCTGGAGGTGTTTAAAAGACACGTAGGTGCGCTGCTTAGGGACATGGTTGAGTGGTGGCTTGGCAGTGCTGGGTTAACAACTGGACTCAGGGATCTTAAGGGTCTTTTCCAGTCTAAATGATTCTATGAAAACACCCCCTTTTATGCCCAGCATAAGCAGTACTTAGTAATTTTTCTCATTATAAAGCAATAAGTTTTATGTGAAATGTTGCCACGCTTTTTTTGTAAATAGTTTTGGAAACCTAAAGGCAGAAATAGCCTTCCTAAGCATATAGCTGCTTAATTTTCACTGCTGTCAGTCTGAGTGATATTTTAATTTTTTCTGCCCCTAAAAATATTTTAGTCTCATAACCGATAGATAAATGAGAGAATCCCCAGGAAATGCTGCACAATGTCTCTATTTGCCAGCACAATAAATGCAGAAGCTAATAAATGTCCTCTTACATCAGGAGGAGGCGTATAATGAGTAAATGATGGGAAAAGGAATTTGGGAAACAAATGATCAATCCAATCTAAGTCGACAAACAATTTCTTAATAACTTGGCCTTTGGTGGGAGAGAGGGCTCTGCTCTGCTCAGAGGAGCTGCTGAAATGCAGCACTAGGTTCGGGCAGCTTGCATCTGGCAGCTGGTGGATTTTCTGAGGCTGTTTTAGAATCACTGAACAATAAGCTATGATTCTGACACAGCCTTTTTCATGTGAGGTTTTGGCATTTCACCGTGTGGGTACGTGTGCATATAGGGAAAAGGGACAGCAGATTTAATCCTTGTTTCTGTAGGGTAAGCACAGGCAATGCTGGTTTGGGGGGAAAGCCTTGTGTAAAGAACATGGTTCACACTGTGCTTGAGGAAATCAGTGCTCTGTATTGGCTCCTGGTATAGATATATCGGTATATCATCTTTCTCATCTCATTGTATTGTGCTCTTCGTGTGCAAGAGATCAAGTCCTGCCCAGGAGTAGTTGTGGCTAGAGCTGATATTCTTAACATCAGGGAGAGTCCAGTCATGGTAAGAATTGAACCAAAATCTTAGGATGTGACCACGTTTTAAGCCCACTGCAGAGAGGGGAAGATATACCACTTTTTTTTTTTTATAACGTTAGTTGTGGCACAGATCTCTGCTTGGCCCAGGCTTTGCTGCAGAAGCAGTGAAAGGTTAAGTACACGTTTTTTTCTCTATTGAGAATTCAATACGCAAAGGCAGACTTCTGTATTCCTCTGTATTCTATGAAACTACCCAGAAACTGAAATACTAGCTTGAAACATGGGGAAGGAACCCAAAGTTCAAGATGACCGGTAAGGTTTGTAGAAAGAAAACTGGGGAAAACAGAAGAGAGGGGGAAGGGAATCAGAATAATGGACCTGGTGACAAGCCTAGTGACAACTTGTTTTCAGCTGAGGTTTTGCTTTAAAGAGAGCAAAACCAGTTTGTCTTCAGCATTACTCAGATTCCTTTAGAATTCCTGAGTCCCCATTCCTTCAAAAGGAATGAAATAGACGACATTGAGTTCCTGTATTTGTGAGATCCTTCCTGGAAAAATGATTTGTCATTTTTACACTAATACTTCCAAGGTGAAGGTTTCTTCTCTCTTGCATTCTGTTTTAACCGGTTTTCAGCCTGTTTATGAGTTCCGTGTCAGATAACCCACTCGGTATGAAATAGATCCAGCTCAGCTGCAGAGGGGCTTGTTGTTGCTTTTGTAGTTTTTAATTGGGATATCGACACAGCTTAGCAAAAGTGGTAGTGAACCATCAGTAGCTGGGAGAGGGGAAAGAAATGATAATGCCAGGCTGGTGGCATGTTCAGCTCTCTTTAAGCGTGTCAGAGAAAATTGAAAGTTCCCCCATCTTATACCTTTCTAACTGAAAAGCATTATACCTGAAAGCTGAGACTTTTCAATATGTTTCTATTCACATGCATATTTCTATGCCTCAAAAGGCCTTTCCTTTTGAAATATGGAAAGATAATCATGTGTTTGAAATGAGTAGATACTCTTTTGCCACTTTTGAAATCTTTATTTTTTTCCCCATGTCAGAAAGTTTAACTGTTTGCTTTACTGTGGGCCATAATCACATAGGAATATGTATTTATGCACACCAAAACACAAAAACATAGCTGCAGTAATTAGGAAGCAAATTCAAATGAATCACAGCAGAGGCGTTCAAACATACGTCTAATTCTCAGAAAAGGATTATAATTTTTTAAAATGTCTTACCTTAATAACATTTTAACGTTTTCCATATCTGGTACTGCTGTAATCCAGTTAAAGATTTTTTTTTTCCCTGCAACAAAATTTATTTCTTGTTCATCTACATATTTATCAAACATAAAAACCCAAAGAAGATATTCCTTGTTCCCAACAGACTGTGACAATAATGCAGAATATTTTTTGGTGTTTGATACCATATGTATTTTTTAAAAGCCTTGCAGATAATTGTTGCTGCATGCCAGCTCAAATGTCTGTTCATGCCAAGCTTGCTACTGATTTCAATAGTTAATCCTCCCTAGCCTTCAGTTCTCAAAAATAGAAGCATAGTAGTGCTTGGCAGTGGTTTACATGATATAGACTATAATTACTGTTTCTACAGGTATAAATACTTGCATTTTGACCCATGTTATAAAAAATGCCTCTATTATTATTTTTTAAAAATAAATGGCAATTTTGCCTTTGATTAATGAGTGAATGTTTGAACAGAAAGTCTGTTTGACAATCCTACTTCTGTTTCATACCTTGGGAAATTCACTATT
The DNA here is from genome assembly GCF_023638135.1 of Falco biarmicus. Taxonomy (NCBI): domain Eukaryota; kingdom Metazoa; phylum Chordata; class Aves; order Falconiformes; family Falconidae; genus Falco; species Falco biarmicus. Next base: position 30,273,330 of record NC_079292.1, on the reverse strand, counting down.
TTTTCATTACCTCATTTTCTCCAAGCAAGAAAAGAACAGTATAATCATTAAAATAGCATACCGACAGTGATTTCTTTGATAAATTCTATAGAAGGAGATATCGCGCAATATATTAACTGGAGAAGTAAGCAAGTTAAAATATCCAATCTTTGTGTTAACCATTTTATTCTGCAAAATGTCTAGAAATGTGAAGGCATGATTTTGAGTTACTGTTTACTCATTTCTTGCTTAACTTGTCTAATGGGCTTTTAAAGTGTGCATCATAGTTGGTTTTTTTAACAGATTTCATTTTTAAGATACCAGATTGTTTTTTTCATATCAGGTGGTTAGAGTGTTGCCTGTGTATTGCTCTTTAGCATTGAAACAGCATAATGCACGTTACAAAACTATGTATTAAAAACTGTTCTAGATTGTAGTGAATGATATCTCATGCATTTTTTTTCACCAAACTCTTCTTTGTGGGATTTACAATAGAGTTAGGTGCTGGATATATGCATGGCTTTTATGATTATAAAAGTAATAGAGATTTTCACTGGGTTTCTTATCCCCCCTCACCTCGGGTTTCAATTGCACAAGACTTGTATTCAAGAGATCGTGTTGGAAGTGAACACAGCATACCAGAATGATCTTTTTGGAAGCTACGTATTGTTCAATAAAGCATAAGGAGAAAATAAGAGAGCTTTTGGGATAAGAGAAGAGCTGCAGTCTTAAATCAGGCCTCCAGGAGCCTCGTTCTCAGGAGGTGCCATCCCTGTCCCGTGTGTCAGACACTCGGCATCTTCATCTGTCCTTACTCAAGACACCTTGATATAATTTTTTGTAGTTGAAGCTGTTTGATGTGGTTTCTTTATAGGAAAACCCGCTGATATCTTTGCTGTCTTGTCTGCTTTAACACCAGTGAATAGGTACACTATTTTTTTGGCTTAATGTACCAAATAATGTATTGCCAGCGTAACACACCCCTTGAAATGAACACAGACCATACTGTATTCATTGCACGTTTTAAACAGATTTCTTGATCTTCCTTTCTTCTTAAGAAATCACTGCTGCTACTGTCACCTAATTTTTTGAAACTTTAATTATATGTTTCAAGTAATGTGCAGAATGCTGAGGACTTCAGAATCTCTTGCGACTGAGCAGGCAATAGTATTTCAGTAGGCCTTCAACTAGGCAAAACAAAATATGGATGTGTATAGGTAAGATGAATTACTAGACAACAGTGCAGGTTGGGCTTCCTTTTGTTAGAAAAATGAAGAAATTTTTTAAAATACTTCTTCAAAAGTAGAAAATTACTCTTGAATTCAGAAAACTCCTGTGAAATTTTTTCTTTGAACTGTTGCCATGAACTGACAAGAGATGATTTCAGATACTTGTAAAATTGAAAGAACTTCATAAAAAACTGAAGAATCCTTGCAAGACCTGTGCTTTTATATTGGAAAATCAAGTATAACATGTTATGTGTTTTTACCATACAGCATGTAGAATATTTTTGAAGTGGGAGTTTTACCAGTGGTTAACAGAACAGGGATTTATTGACAGCATTTGAGGGGACCTACAATGTCTTTTGATCCGACTAGTTGATGGAATTAAGTTTTCAGACACATTAACCCATTTTCATGTGGCTCTGTTTTTACTGCCAGTGTTTTACTTCTTTTCTTGACCAGGCTATTAGAAATAGTATGAAAGTGGAGGCAGAATAAATAGAAAGCTACTGTGTGCAGGTACCATAAATACAGTTGTCGGTGGTGTGATCCGTAGGACACAGATTTAATACAAATGAGGAATCATCCTTGGAAGTGTTGAAGACTCAACTGGGCAAAGTCCTGAGCAACTTGGTCTAGTTGGACCTGATTTGAGCCAAGAGCTTGGAACAGGTGACCTCTGAAGGTGCCTCCTAAATTATTCTATTAGTTGGCACTATAAAATGAAGCTTGCTGATTCAGGGGATTTACCTTACCACTTGTTACATCTGGAGAATGAATAAATAATTACAATAATGTATGCAGCATTGCAAAGAGCTACTGCAGTATTCAGTAACCTTATGATGTTGTAGATCCCACAAGGTATTTCCAGATTTTATAATAGCAAAATGGATGTTTTTCCCATAGTGGATTGAAGATAGCTGACAAATGAAAGATATGGAGCTTTTGTTGAGTAGCTTTGGAACTGTGGAGGGAAAAAGGGGAAAAAATCATGACTATATCAAGTGCATTCTGAATGCTTCCATGCATTATGTAGATGTAACGTGTTATGTAGAATAAAACACAAAAAATTAAATTGCAAGTACTTCCATATATTTATCAGGCAACTGCGTTAATCGATATAGAGGTGTAATTTATCTAGCTAGACCTGTTGCTGTAAGGAGTGAAGGAGAATTATAAATGATTGTGGTTGAGTGTCTGGTATTTTGAAAAGAACTACTGTGTGTGAGTCTTCCATCAGTGGTTTTGCTTTATTTTGCCATTTTATTGGCATAGTACAAGTGTATAACCATATTTATTGCAGAGAAGTTGTGCTAAATTATGGTGTCTTTGTATATCCTCCTTGGTGAGATTCTACAGCACTGATGCATATTTTCTAACTTAGCTTAAAGTGGAAACATCTAGTCTGCATTCAATATTTAGGTTCATTGAGTAGTTGCTGGTGAGGGATAGATGCCACTGAAGGTTGATCAAACCATCTCATCAATTTAGTGAGGGAATCATTTGCTGTTCATTATTGAGGAAGCATAGTTTAATCATCAATCTATAGGTAGATGGGATTAGGCATGGTGAATCCCATCCTGAGAGACAAATGGCAGCACGGGTAGAGGGATTAGCAGACCTGCTTCATAATAACAGCAGTGACCTACAGGGGCAAATTTTGAGTTCCTGACATTTGCGAAAATAAATGGACATGGTGCGGGGGCGCTATGTATGTAATGCAGAGTACGTTATCAAGAAGCAACTGAAAATCTGTTCCAACTAATGAGGAAAAGCAGATAGGCTGTGGATGTCTGGAGAATTACAGGTGTATAGCACAAGTGATCATTTAAAATGGAAAGGAAAAATAAAGACAGCAGTAGGAGAATATACATAAGTAGGACAGAAGATACACTAAATACCTGTGGGATGATTGAAAGGCAGAATGATGGCTCTGGCTTGAAAGATGCACTGAGCACTGTGGGAGGGAGAATTGAAATGTATAGTAGAAATAAACAGAACCTGCGAAGGATGCAGGAAAAAGAAGCTCAGTAAATAGTGGTAATCATCTCTAGAGGTCACAAAACTTTTTTAATGGTTTTAAATTATGAATGGTTTTAGAGGTCTGCATTTGAATTATTTGGTCTAGTATATCATCCAGCTGTAGGAATTTTGTGGCATGTTGCCTTATTACTTGAGAGCAATAGAACCACATTTTTAACTTCCAAAGCAATGTATTTGGTGCTAACGATTACGCTGTGGCATGCTGCGACACTTAATAGGTTTCTTTTTCATAGGTCCTGGATTTTTTTTTAGCAGTTTTTTGAGTGAGAAGGCCACCTGCCTTAGTTTTGGCTGCATTTCTTTCAGAAGGCCATTTCCAAACAGAATGGGTCTGCTGGGATACACTGTTGTAAGAACATTGAAAAATTCTCACACATTTTAGAAAAACATCTCATTTAAAGATGCTTGGAGCTGATTTTGATTATTGCTTCACTAAATGTGCACATAGTTCTCAATCTAGACTGAGTGTAAAATGTAGTTTTCTTGAATTCAGGTACGTATCAGGCATCCAAACAACTACATACAATGTTTTTCATCAAGCGCTTTTTTATATTGTTAGCGTTCTTGTTGTACCAGTCCTGGTATTTCCTCACTGCTCACACACAGTGTTCAAAGCATCTGCAGAAGACCATCCTTGAAGTATTTTAGTCACTTCATAATCACAAAACTTGTTATTGATACGTAGTTTTTTAGTTTTGCTCAGCTCTTGTACAGCATCAGCTGTCAGTTGGCTCATACTTTGAGACTGAAAGACTTTCTGCCTTGATCTCTTGTAGTAGGTGGTTTGACATGTGTCATGAGCTCTTTGCACAGTGAAAAGATGACCTCTCCATATTTACCTGCTCTTTACTGTCCTGCTGATTCTGACGTCATCAGAATCTTTTCACCTGACAGTGATGTAAACAGCCAGATACCAACATTGCCAACAATATCAAAAAAAGTCTGTTGACTGAATACAAGTATTAAAGTGGCCCTGAACAATAAACTCACCCTACCTGGATACTGCAGCTTGTAATTCTACAATACTAGCACTTTGGTAGTATCAATCAAACTCAATCTTGCGCTGTGCTGAGACAGTGACCTGAGGAGAGTTACCACAACTTGGTATCCATTCAGAAAGACAAAGACAGAAGTTTTTAAAGCTGTGATGTAGAGCCAGAAACAAGCCGGTGAAATGTCACTGTTGCCAGGGCTGTTGAATTGAAAGAGACAGAGTATTTTAGAATTTCTTCCAAGAACTTTATTCTTGATCTCTTGAGGGTCAGTGCATAAGTGTTATTTGTGGCAGCATTGCACATTTCAAAAAAATGGTAATCTTGCACTCATTATGCCCTTAGGCAACCCATCTAACTGAGCAGTGATAGCGGTAGATCTAATAAACAAAGCTAAACCCAGCTACTTTCCATTTATTTGAAAGAAGATGTAGCTAATCTGTGATTCTTTATGTTGGGCTTCTGCCACAAGATGAATTTCACATACAGCTGCAGAGCAGATTGCACATTTACAAGCCAAAACAGATTTTCATTCTGATATCAGATATATCACTGACTGTAAGTATACATATTCATAGAATTATTCGGACTGGAAGGGGCACTGGGAGGTCCAGCCTCCTGCTTTCAAAGCAAGATCAACACTGAGACAGACAAGGTTGTTGAGGGCTTTGTCCAGCTGGCTCTTTGACGACCTCCAGGGCTGGAGATACCACAATCTCTTCAGATCTCTGCCCCTTGCTTAATTATCCTCAGAGGGAAATACTTTTCCGTGCATTTATTTGGAACCTCTATTGTTTTGATTTCAACCATTGTCTCTTGTTCTCCCACTGCACATCAGCAAAGAGCCTGGTTCCATCTTGTTGATAAACTTCTCTTAGGGCTTCTAAAGCTGCTGTTGGATCAGAATTGTAGAATGGTTTGAGCTGGAAGGGACCTTAAAGATTGTCTAGTTCCACCCACCCTGCCATGGGCAGGGACACCTTCCACTGGACCAGGTCTCCCTAGATTGTCCTTTCTGAGCTAAACAAGTCAAGTAGTCTTTGCTTCTCCTTATAGAGCATGTCCTCCCGATGTAGTGTCACCTGCAAATTTGGTAAGCACGTACTCCATCTCTGGGTCACTGATAAAGATATTAAACAGAGATGGCTGCATCATAGACCCCTGAGGAACTCTACATGTAGCTGGCCTCCAAGCAGAGTCTCGTGATCCGGCCAAATTTTCATCCATAATTCACAGCAGCAATTTTCTTGTACTCTTTTGACCGCTTTAATGGGATATCTGTCTGACTCTGAAAGCTGACCAAAATGAGTTTGAAACAGGTGGTGTTTAAAGTGATTTTTCCAGATCATTCCTCTGACTGCAGAGGATAAGCAGCAGCGTCTTAAAATTATGGCTGCTGTAGTCCATAGAAGAGCTACCTTGAACTCAGTGCTTGCTGTCTCCATTAGAAGTTTACAAAATCAGCTTTGTGGGTAACCTCAAATTTTCTTCCCTTGAGTCTCTAATGCTACTGGACTTTGTAAAAGTTATTCATGCAGCAGACAAGCTGCAACTATGTGTGAATGTAATAGAAGACTTAAGATAAGTGGACTCTTCACTGCGGTAGCAAAAATAGGGGGGGTTCAATTATATATATATATATATAATGTACAGTGTGTACTTTGAAATAAAATATTGAAGTGTCCTTGTAACCCACAGACAGCCATTCAAGGCTCATGCTGATCCTAGTTTGCTTGTGAGCTGATGTATTTCCTTGCGTGGCTTCTGCTGTGCATAAGTAGCCCATTGGGTCAGTATTTAATAATTGATTCCGTAAAGGCAACCAACAATGGGAATTTTAAATCCTTCTTATGAATTCCTAGTGCTGTAGTCTGTACCTGACGTGACCGAGAGAAGGGATTTCTCAGTATTTCATGGGCATCACCCCTGGCAGCAGCAATACGCATTCCTGTGTGCCTCAAAGACAGCATCTGGCAACTTGCCATGTTCGGTTTCCATTTTGGGGGGGGGGGGGGGGAGGGGAGGGAGGATATCTGCTTTAGGACATGGAGAAATACTACCCATTGGTACATTACAGAGAACATAATTTATAACATGTAACAGTGAAAGGGATGGGACTGAGAAAAAAGTTGTAAATAGGAATCATTTAAATGAGGCATCTTGTCATCAGTAGGAGACGTAAATATAATCGTGCATTTACACGTGCATCTCTTAAGATTGAGAACATTTGTATTAAAGACTACTACAATTACATGCAGATTAGATGCTTGGCTGAATAGCTGTAAGAACTTTGAATAGATTTGTCCTTTTCACAAAGGTTTTCATTTTCTTTGGCAGCTCTGAGTGTTAACAAATTAGAGATCAATGTTCTACTAGGGCAGAAAAGTGAAGTAAAGCATATCTTGGGATAAACTTAAGAGACATTAATAGTTGCAGTTAAAGGTATTAGTGGTGCCTGAAAAACAGAATTGGAAATTCAAAAGAAAAGGTCAAAGAATATGACATTTTCCCCATTTCCTGCTGATAACTGAATTAAGTACTTTGCCCCACTTGCTGCATGCTGAATGTATACTCTTCGACAAACACACATCATGAAATCAAACAAATGATGTTGGGAAGTGAGTTGTCTTCTCACAGAACATTTCACAAGATACAGCATGTGTTTCTCCTTTGTTTCCTTTGTTTGAGTGGGTCATAGTACTGTCTCTTTCTCTGGCATCTTCAGCACTCGTTTAGATACCTGTTTGCTTTTTTATCCCTCTGTAGAAACAGGTATGTGGGGGCATGGGTGTCCAAAGTCCTCCCTTCGGTCCGTAATAGTTCAGACATCTATTCTATCAGAGGGGCACTCTGGTCCAGGGCCAGCTTCTTCCAGGACATAAGAGGGAGATGAGGTTTCATAAACACTTGGGAGTAAAGAGTAGGAGATAGGGAATTGCACTTGAATTTGAGCCAACACAGGCATAAGTAGCTCTAGGCAAACTCCACCAAAATCCTGAAAATTGGTCTTAGCACTTCCTTACCATCCAGCAGTCCTCTGTAGGCTTAGTCCAGGATCCCAGATCACTACCTTAGCTTTTTTTCAGTCATGGGGCTTCTCTTTCAGTTTGTCTTCTCTCTCTCTTCCTTGCAGCTACTTTTATCACTTCTTGAACAGAAAATGTTCTTTGCTGTGAAAGCACATCCCCTGATCTTGTCCATGAATCTTTAGTGTCTGACTATTTCTGAGTTGTCCTGAACATCCTCATTACGTGCTTGAAGTCCCCCACTAAGGCACCTGTTGGGTGCTTCTCTGAAGATTACTTTGATGCTGCAATTCAGAATTGGACAACTGGTTTGCTTTGGACAGCAACCATTCTTTTATGGAAGGATGCTCCAGTTGAATAGTTTTTCATAAAAACTGAATGCCTTGTTATTTTCAGCCCTGTGACAGGTACAAAGAACTTTTTGGTCCATCTGGTGAGTTCTGATGACAGTCCCGATGAGGGCCATCAGTCCCCTCATGCAAAAAGGAGCTCATAATAGCATGTAAAAACCCAACAAGAGCAGAAGTTGTGTTACGTGGTTCCCTAAATGTGGAATTGGACATGCTTCGTTTCATCTCTGGAGTTGAAAAATGCAACAGCTGGCTAAATAGCACAGCTAGACCAAATGAGAGAAGTCATAACTTGTATAAGAAGTAACTTATCTAAAAAATTCAAGCAAAGGCCTGATCTGATGACATTTCAGAAGACATTACTTCATTGATATATCATTTTAATAGCATTTGAGGTAGAATGAAGATGCAGTATTACCTGGGAATCTGTATGATGTTATATGCTCGGTTTTCCATAGCTTATTAAAATCAATTCAGAGACAAATAGAGTTTTTTAATTTAAATAAAGATGCCATAAAAGTGGTCATATATTTATAAAGCTGTAATTTAATATAATTTGGAACTGGGATGTATGCACACTACAGTAGGTAGTCTTACTCTTTTTGTTATTTCCCCTTTCCCAATTCCTCCTCTTCTTGCTCACTTGTTGCTTTTAGTGGCAGCTTCACAGATCAAATATGACTGGATGTTTTAAGGCTATTTCTCTTACAGTTAATCTTGCCTTTTCTTTGTAATCTACACGGTCTGCTTCACAGTTTGTGTAACAGAGGGCCGTGACCTGGTGATCATACACCTTTCACAGTGTGTGTCCCTAGTACCCAAAAGACTCTCCTGCATGGGTTTCCTTTGTGCAGCTGCTGTAATAGATGTGTCTGGACAGTGGTGGCTATGCTGGGTATCTTGTCCCTGCTTTGCAGTGCCAGAACAGAATGGGGACTGAGCCAGTCTTGAGGCTGGATTCAGATCTGTGAGGCAACTTTATAGGCTTTAGAGCTATCCTTCCTTTGGGCTTTGGAAATCTTTTTAGGCCGTATAGATCTCAGGCTGCATGTCAACAGAATGAATAAACCAAAATGCTTCATATTATCCACAAATGGATTCGTAAAAGATAATGAGATGAAATGGCCAGAAGTTCAATTAAGGGATAAAAGAAATCTTCGCTTCAGCAGAAATGGATTAAAAAGAGGCAAAGAAAACTTTCCAATTTGCCATTCAGGGAACATGATAATCTTTGCCTGCCGATGCTTTGAGTCCTTCCGTGGGGGGAGTATGACAAGGAAAAAGAAGTCTTTAAATTAAAAATTCTCCCCTGATCTCTAAAGGTGCCAAACAACCCAAGCTCTTCATTCCTTTGGTGGGTGGAGCAGGAGCTGAGCTGAGCTGAAGTCAAGCTGTGCTCATTTTTGTCTTCCACAGCACTAACTTAAAGCAAAGGCCAGATTTGTCTCTTTTGTATGGAAGTTACACGTCTCTTTCTTTGTCAAATAAACTGTTAACTACATAACTATTAAATTAAAAAAAAAAAAAAAAGGTTGCATGAATGTTACCCTCATACTGAATCTGTTCAGGGCTTTAAGAGCCAAGGGGCTTAAAAGAAAAAATTCAATGCCAAAATAAGTCATGGTATGTCTTCAGTAAGAACAGTTTCAGCACATTTGTAATAAAATAGTGCTTATAGGTGATGTATCTTTAGAGAAATTAAATGAAGGCTCTCAAGTTCTCCTGGTTCTTTTGATAACCTTTTATCAGCTTGGATGACACAAGATCTTTCAGAACTTTATCTGGCTGAAAATCTGAAGATTTTCAGCAGAGAGTAAAACATGCACTTCTGCTTTGAGGTCCCACATGCAGACAAAACAGCTGACCTTCCAAGGTTCTGTAGGAATTTATTTTCTTACACAGACCTTTGAAATCAGAGCTGTCTAGCAAAATAATTCTTCTCCTATTCCTCCACAATATGTTCTTTAAGCAGCCTCTGCTCTTACTTTTGTTCAGGAAAGATTATTTCAGGGGCAAACATGATGAAAATACTTTTGCCCGTGGTCAGATCTCATTCTTCTCTACCTGAATTCTAGCATTATTTATACTTGATATGGCTCTGTGTATTTATCAGGGGAAACTGGATAGATTTAAAATTGAATTTCAAGTCCTCTTTTTCTTTAGCTTCTCTTCCTCAGTGCCAGCCAACACTTCTTTCTGTTCCCTTCTTTGAAAAGGCTCTTAAAAAGACACTTCTTCCTCAAGAACAACTAATCCTGATCTTTCTATTCAAAGAAGGGTGCTAAGTGAAAGGCATAGAAAATACTACTTGTCACTCAATTTGGTTGCAACCTATATGTTATCTCTAGGCCATAAACACTTAAGTACCTTAACCTGTGGTGGTCCTATTCAGGTCAATTAAAGTCACATGTGACATTAGTCATTTGACTGAACACTATGAGATTTTGAAGGTTTTTCAACAAAATCCTCTGAATGGCTTACTGCCTGTATGGTAACTAACACAACATTACAATATTTTTAAAAATGTTGAATAGGTGATTTTGGAACTGCATTTTAAGAATTTTCTTTAGGGAAGCTAAAATTGAGCAGAGTTTGGATGCTTCCTAGGTTCTGGGTTTTGCCATTCCTGTGAAAATGTGCCTAAGCTTGTCTTACTCCAGTTCAGCTGGACAATTGATATTCCTATAAAAACATCCTTTCACACATACATTAAAATAGTGGTTTCCCTCTGACTCAGATTTTGCCTGTCTTACCAAAACCTTCTGCCATACAGGTGGGCAAGTAGAGAAAAATACAGTGTTTCCTACAGTATATTTATCTGTTTGCTGCTGCTGCCCAAGTGCTTGTGAAGGTTGAAGATTACTTGCTCCTTGAGGACTGTCACTCTTGGACTGTCAAAATACATGTTGGCCAGTCCTAAGCCCAGACAGCCAGAAGAACAACCCAAGTACAGTACTGTGCCAGTGTCGTGAGGCTGAGAGGAATAGGTGACTTGAGCTGAGGACATCAGAGGCGCAGCCTGAAAGATGGGGACTGGGTACAGAAAGTTAAAGAGACTGTGAAAAGGCAGGAGTTAGTTAACGGGAGAGTCTCCTCTGGAGATACAGGATAGAGAACACAGTTAAGAATAGACTGAGGGAACAACAAGCTGTGTGGATTGAGGGAACAGAGCAGAGAGCTTGATAGCTATTGGGAATATTAGAATCTGTAAGAGAGTTTGTCTGGCAGAAGTCAAGCCTACCTACTGCTTTGTTAGTTCTAGTTCTGGTAGAACAAGACTGTATTGAAGATGTAAAGCATCGTGATTTCCCAGGGGATGCAAGCTTGGTGTCATGATTTTATGTCATGGCATTTCTAGCATTTGGTGGATTTCTTTTTTCTCTTCACCAATTATTATTTTTTTTCAAGCTTTCTCTGCTCAAAGAATAACCAACTGCTAAACTTAAATACCTGCAAGTTGGAAAACAGCGGTGTAGAAGGTAGTGGGCTTATTCAGATGACTTGGACCTGAGATGTATTGCCATACCTGCTCCTGTAATTGCTGGGGTTCCCCTTTATGACCCAACTTACTCAGGGTGCATGGCAACCATTATTTATTTCACAGTACTGAAACTTTGAAAAATTACTAGCTTCTATTAGGCCTTTCCGTGTTGCCTTTCCCATAATGTTAAAGAAATGAAAATAAATTCCCTAATTCCTGTGCAAGGTAATTAAGGCTAAAATTCTTTATGCATAGAGAAATCATGGTGACTAATGATCGCAAGGGCCCTTTATGCTGAGTAAGAGGTAGGTAAGGCATGATGTCTTGGAATCCTTAGCTTTTTCAGGCACTATGTGTCTTGGAAATAGGACTCTTGCTCTTTGGTTATGGCTGTTCAGCTGTTCAAATCTGGTGTGGCTTGGTTTTTCCCTGCTGAGAGTCATGGTGGACTTTAGGGCATAACCCTCAGACTAGATTATTGTCATTGTATGTGCTGGAGAATGCCCCGGCATCCCTGTCTGCCTGTTCTGCTCTTAATCCTACACATGTGCCGTTAATACTTGCCACAGTTCTGAGCTGGATGGGTATATGGTCTGGTCCAGTATGTCAGTTTTTATTGTAAAGGTGGGTAGTGTTTCTTCAGTCAGTCAGACAGCAGATGAGAAGCATGCTTACAGGTGGGTTAATCTCCCCCAACTTTACCAGCTTTAAAGTTAATCACCTCTTTTGAGACAGTTATTCAGGCCCCATTGATTTGGCAGTGATAGAATAGAATCACAGGATGGTTTTGGTTGGAAAGGGACCTTCAAGACCATCTAGTTCCAGCCCTGCTGCCAGGGGCAGGGACACCTCCCACCAGCCCAGGTTGCTCCAAGCCCCGTCCAGCCTGGCCTTGAGCACTGCCAGGGATGGGGCAGCCACAGCTGCTCTGGGCAACCTGTGTCAGTGCCTCACCGCCCTCACGGTAAAGAAGTTCTTCCTAATATCCAGTCTAGATCTACCCTCTTTCAGTTCAAAACTATTCCTGCTTGTCCTGTCGCTACAGACCCTACTAAAAAGTCTGTCCCCATCTTTCGTATAAGCCCCCTTTAAGTACTGGCACGTGCTCTAAGGTCTCCCCGAAGCCTTCCCTTCTCCAGGCTGAACAACCCCAACTCTCAGCCCGTCTTCCTAGGAGAGGTGCTCCAGCCCCTGATCATCTCCGTGGGCTCCTCTGGACTCGCTCCAACAGGCCCGTGCCCTCCTTGTGCTGAGGACCCCAGAGCAGAGGCAGCGCTGCAGGGGGGTCTCACCAGAGCGGAGCAGAGGGGCAGAATCCCCTCCCTGGCCCTGCTGGCCACGCTGCTCTTGGTGCAGCCCGGGGCTCGGTTGGCTTGCTGGGCTGCGAGCGCACCTTGCTGGGCCACACTGAGCTTCTCGTCCATCAGCACCCCCAAGTCCTTCTCCTCAGGGCTGCTCTATCCATTTTCCACCCAACCTGTATTGATACTGGGGGTTGCCCTGACCCAGATGCAGGACCTTGCATTTGGCCTTGTTGAACTTGATGGGGTTTGCACGGGCCCACCTCTCAGGCCTGTGCATCTCCCTCTGGACGGCATCCCTTCCCTCCTTCATGTTGGCTGCAACACTCAGGTCGGCGTTGTCAGCAAACTTGCTGCGGGTGTGCTTGATCACACTGCCTGTGTCACCAACAAGGATGTTAAACAGTGCTGGTCCCAGTATCGACCCCTGAGGAACACTGCTCATCACTGGTCTCCACTTGGACATCAAGCATTGACCATGACTCTTTGTGTATGACCACCCAGCCAATTCCTATCCATGTCTCCAATTTAGGGACAAGGTTGTCATGTGGGGCAGTGTCAGATGCTTTGCACAAGTCCAGATAGATGACGTCAGTTGCTCTTCCTGCATCCACCAGTGCAGTACACCTGTCACAGAAGTCCAGTAAACTGGTCAGGCATGATTTTTCCTTAGTGAAGCTGTCACCAGTCTCCTCCTTATTCTTGGTGTACCTTAGCATAGTTTCCAGGAGGATCTGCTCCACTATCTTGCCAGGAACATAGGTGAGACTGACTGGTGTAGTTCCCTGTGTCTTTCTCATTTCCCTTTTTAAAAATGGGGCTTATGTTTCCCCTTTTCCAATCAGTGGGAACTTCACTGGACTGCCACGACTTCTCAGGTATGATGGATAGTGGCTTAGCCACTTTGTCTGTCAGTTCCCTCGGAACTCGTGTCAGAGTAATCAGAGTAATTCATGTCATTCTGAGGCGGGTGGGATCTACCGGCCAACAACGCCTGTGATTCTGGAGCACACCTCAGTGATCGGTTTAGATGAGATACTTGACTTTGAAGAAGCCAAGGTAGTCATCACAAACCAAATTCTTCGCTTTATTTTGATATTGGAAGTCAAGCAACATGCCCACGTTGTGCAAGAACTCTGTAACAGATACAGAAATAGCATCTTCTACATAATCTGGGATGATGATTAATTGCCGTAACGCTGACAGCTCTGTTCCCTCTTGGGATTTTCTAGCATCTTTCATAACACACTTCCTGCAGTTTCATACTTCTTCCAACAAAGGAGACTGTAAAGGTCTACAGAAAACCATCATTTTGTTACACACCAACAAAGAAGATTTTGAAGAGGGGAGGGTGCTGTTTATAAGTGAAGACCATTTCATAATGCATGTGCCCAAGGGACCTAAATCAAAGAGACAAGGGAACTTCATTTAGTCTTTTCTACCATTTTAGTGGCTTATTTAGTTAAAAGAACCCTAGGAATATTATATATAGAGTATATATATCTGGAATGTAATAAACATAGCTGAGCTTTGTATGTTCATGCACACAGGTGCTTGATGCAGAATGGTAAGTGGCATTGCAGTTCTGTTCCCTTCCCCCTGCCCTCCCCACCCATGCACGCTTTGGGGAGAAAAGGGTTACATTTGGAACATCTGCTGGAACTGGTGAAGATCTGCAGAGCTATTCTCTGATAGTTTGCCACTGCTGCTAACCTGAGAATTGGACTGTAGCTTTTTTCCTCCACTTTGAATCGAACAGTACATGATTATGCAGACTATATATCCAACATAGATACATAAATGTATTTATCTGGAGACTGAGGAAATTCTTTATGTCAACGGTGCTATGTTATAGCACCGCTTTTTTCTGTATTTAGAGAAATGACCCCTGTACTCTTACCTTGAGGATTAGGGAGGACTTCTCAAAGGAAACTTGATTTCTGGATTATAGAGAATATATCTCTAAAGGAGAACCTGAGTGAAGTTCAAAGGAAGATCTGATCCAAGAAACAAAGCACACTTTATCTAAGACAACAAATGATTTCTCAATAGCTTGAGTCTACTGTAGGATTAAAACTCTTTGGCATAGATAGCAGCTCACTTGATCACTTGAACTACAATTAAAAAGTAGAACAAGTACACTCAGAATATTGTTTTTGTGTCAGAAATGCTCCTTCATGCTTGAAAATTATAAAAAATTGCAATCGATCCTTACAACTGTTGTGTTCATCTTTATTGATCAGGCAAAAGAAAGATAAATCGCAGCCCAAATAAGATTATAGTAAATGTTAGCATCGTAGGGGACTGTGGGATGATAGAGAGCTATTCATCATCTCGAATGGTGACCTGTCCGCACTCGCACCATAGTCAGTGTGCTGTCTAATGGCCTACCTATTGATTTCATCTGCGTCCAAGGAACCTGGATGTAACTGTCATTGGGCAGCTGAGATTGCTAAATGCAAGGAGGTCACTGGTGTGAGGAGGATTTCATTTTCATTTTCTTACTGGCCAACAATGATTTATGAAAAAATAAATGACCCGAAGTTACACGCATGGAAACCTTGATTCTAGTACAAAAGAATTATTAGGTCTGGATCTCAGAAGCAAGACTGCAGTAGACCACCGTGCTTTTTGTGATCTGTGCATGACCTTTGACTGCAGCGGATGTTACATGATTTGTTATAATTTGTGGTAAAATATTAGACTTGCAACACAATTTTACCCATGTGTGGAGCTGGTATTCTTTTTCAGTGATTTCCATACATTTCAAGTTTATAATTCACAAGGAAGAACCTTGGAAGATGAAAACCTCAAATGGAAAGGAAAAACATTTTTTTCCTTTTATTTTTGTAGGTAGCGCTGCCTCTTTCTGAGTTTCCATCACGTGTTTTTGCTGTATGGGCTATCTTGCTTGCATTCCTTATAACGTAATTTGACACAGATATATGTTTCTCAGGACATGTTTACTAACACAATGATCAAGAAGATTGTTTCATCTTTGACTTTTACAAAAGAGTGTTCTCTCCAGTTACAGGGTTTGTGATTTTTTTTTTTCCCCTAACAATGTTTTAAACGTACTGCTTTGTCATACGTCAGTATCTTAAATAAATAAAACCCCCTGCTTACTTTACCAGAAATAAAACTGGAATGATGTTTTCCATGGACTGCATTGTGCCATCCATTTATTTTAAATATTTTAAACAGTCAAAATCAGTGTTGTAGCATAAATAAGTGTAATCCATGGTATAAATAGGTAGGTCGTTAAAGTAAGGATTCGGAATGTTTTCTGTGTAATCATGCAGTGTATGATTGTAAGAGTTTTGTTGCCATGTTAACATGACTCCCTGGGATGCCAGATGACTCAAGAGCTGCAAAGCTACGGAAGAGTTCTTGCAAGTGCCAACAAAACCTTTGTACCTCTCCATGACCTGTTTCCCCACCATTCAGGGAAAAATGGTTTGAGAGAAGTTTTGAACTGCTTTAACTTTTATTTATTCCTCCAACTGTGAAGCCAGGTGCCTTAGTTATTACATCTTAAGTCCAACTGTGCTAAGGCTATAAAAACCTCTTGAAAAATACCAGGTATATATTATCTAGACTTGAAGCATCACAACATTATAGTGATTTGTCTTTGAATATCCTACGTCCCACTGAGAAACTGCCATTTTTAAGTATAGAAAAGCTCTGTTGCTTGATGATTCAGTCTTGTCTTGCCTGCATTTTGGAAATTAATGATTTGGTGGAACTGAATGAAAGGCATTCCTGGGTTTAGGGGAGATGAAAATATGTTCTGAAGCTGCCTGATTTTAAAAATTAAAAGTAGCAACTGATTGAAGCAACCTGCAAGTTTGGAATATTTAAGTAACTCACTGTGAGAGACATTATCAAGGCAAAGAGCAAAAGAGAAAGTCAAGCTATAGTTAATTTGTTGTGCAACTTTGAAGTTTGACTTGAGTATCACCTGCAAACTAGATGGGGATATATATGTAAGTAACACAGACACAGACAGGCAAAGAAATAAGACTTCAGTTTTTGGTGGGTTTTTTTTGTTTGGTTGGGTTTTTTGTTGGTTTTTTGGGTGGGTTTTTTTTTTGTTTTAATGGAGAAACTTCAAAGGCTCCAGCAGCACCTAGTGCTAAATATGTGCTTCTTTCCTCATGTGTCTTTATAGTTTCCTCCCTAAGAGCCATCTCTTTTGCATAGCCTTCTAGAACCAAGAGGACATACTTATATAAAAAAACACCAAAAAAGAGTCATCTTTAAAACTTTGTAGAATACTTGATTTGAGGGTTAGGTTTTGGGCAGTTTTGGAGCAACTTAAATTGATAAAATATCCAAATTAGCTTTATTTACTAGATATTTGCATGCATATAAATTATATTCAATCTTTTGTTTCTTTTGTTTTTTGTTTTTTTTCCCCAATTTTCCAGAGTGCCCAGTTCTACAAGGTTACCACGGAGCAATACCAAAAAGCTGCCGATGAAGTGTCAGCTCGGTTCAAGTAAGTCTTCCTTATTGTTATTTTTAAGTCTGGCAGCTAGGTGAGTTCTGTACATAAAAATGCACAGTAATTCCCTTCCCCCTCTCATAGATCCTATCATTTTGTGCTGTTTATTGAAATGAAAGAATTTGGAAGAATTTGGAAGCCAGTACATAGCAACCATAAGCTGTATAGAAATTGGATGTGCAGTTGGTAGTATACTAATTAATTTGTATTTGATAAGATACATGAAATATTCTAAAATTGTATTTCTTAACATTTTTTCTCTAATGGAGCCCCCAAAATGTAGTTCCAACCTTGCATTACAATAGTATTCATCCTACGCTTGCATGATGTGAAAGGATTTAAATTAGCAACTTCACTTTGCCCTTAACAGTGAAGGTCAAATTAAATAATTTTTATTAGTCCTGAGGATGGTTAAATGAAGATATAGTAATTGACGGATCAAAGTGACTCTGACCCTTAGCCTTGGACTCTTCCCTCTCTGCTGGTTCATCCATTAGGCAGAAGGTTCAATTTATCATTTTAGTAAGGATACAGAGAGAACTTTTTACAACCTTTTTGTCTCAGCAGTAACTAAGAAATACTGCATAAAATGAATTATTCTGTAACAATTTTTAGATTTGTGGAGGCATTTTCTTTTGGCTTGCATTTGAGTGTTTTTGGTTTGTTTTTTTTTTGATGAGTAAGAAGAGAAAAGGCCTTTTTGAGCTACTGATAATGCTATAAATAAAGTTCTTAACTGTAAGATAAAAATCATTTTATCTCTTAATATCATGAATTGTTAAGTATTCTCTAGAGTATATATGAAATCTTTGTATTGGTTAATGGTGTAGGGTATATTGAGGACTGAATTCATCTGTCCTTTAAAGAAAAGGGACAGGATGACCATTGACTCAAGGTCTGATTTAAGCGTAATTTGGAGGGCTTGGTGTGGTGTTATTCATTGTCATGTTTTTCCATCTGTGATAAGATTCCCATCAAGGGGGTATCTTTCCTTCCTCTGTTACAGTGGACTATTTTCAGCTTTTTGAAATCTAATTATTGCCTAATCTCACTTTCATTATTCCAAAACAAGCTTTTGTTCTGTTTTGAAGCACTAGTTGATAGCTCTGGGCAGTTATTGTGGCCAGATGTAGGAAATGGCTTTGGGTTTGATTTTTCCCCATAATATACTAATAATTTTCTAAGTAAATCAAATGCTTTTGGGTTCATTCTTGCATAAATGGAGCCAGTAGATATAGCAGGGGCCAGTTCTTCGCATCAGGCAATATCTAAGAATTTTAAGAAAACTGTTTTGAAGGATATTTCAGTCTACCTGCATAAACCAAAAAATATTTACTGTAGAGGGATTCAGAGAGGGAATCAGAGATTCCTCACACCTAATGAGACTGGTCTTTTCTTGATTTTCTAGAGATTAAAGGTATAAGTAGAAATTTGACTAGTCTTGCTGTAATGGCATTACTGAAATTGCTGTGCTGCTTTTGCACTTCAAGCCAAATTTCCTGAAAAATTATCTGGAGCTTTTTGATTAGTGGAACCAGTTTTGGTCCGTTGCCTTAAAAAAAAAAACCAAAAGGAAAACATGAAAAGAAAAAGGTACCTGAAGTATGTATGTAAATTGTAGTAGATTTGAGAAAGTGCATGAAATATCACTATTACTTTACAATTTAAGTTTGCCTTATATGCAGTCCTTTTAAATCCCATGTCTTTTTATTGAAGGTTTGAATTCAGCAGATGTTATTTTATCCCTGCCTTTTGTATGTAACTTGATGGTTAAATTATGAATGATTTAGTGAAACCTAAAGATGATGCTCTTTTCCTGTCACCAGGCACTTCTCATGTTCAGTTTAATTGCATGTGCAGATTGAGGACGGAGTTTCAAGCAATAGTGTTTAAAGAGCTTGTTTAATTGGCTGTAAAAAAAGAATTAAATAAGGTTGAACTGCTAAATTTTGTTAATGCGTAAACTGATGTGCTGCATGTCAGTGTGATTTCAGGTTCTAAGTGCAAGATTAATAGATCTAATTGTGGTATTATTACAAAATAGTCTCACTTTATGTAAAATGTGTCTCAAATTAGTTACTAAGTTTTATTGAGATAACTTGCATTTCTTCAACTTTTTAAGCTATATCTCCTTCAAGAGATAAGAGGGGTGGATAATTACTTAAATATTTCCTGGATTTTCCTTTTCCTTCCTCTATTTAGTCCCTGAAATTACATCAGCTGTGGCTTCATTGGTCTTCAGGGGTAATTCACCCTATTAAAAAGGGAAAAAACCAAATATCCCATATAGTCTTGTATTAGAGAACTGGCAGGTCTTCTGTACTTCGTCTGCAGCCCTTATTGATGCCTGCTTATTACCTTCTCCAGCGCTGCCTGGATTAGACTGATATCCCAAATGTTCATGATAAATGTTTTATCTCTGTGAGGTCCTGATTCACATTGATCAAATTCTGAATTATCAAATGGTTCATCTCTTTAAGACACTAATTCACATTGATCAAATCCTAAATGACCAGGTTCAGTCAGTTCCTGCAGTACGCAAATTACATTAAAACAACATTACTAGAGCATGCTGCCTTTTCTAATGTAGGAGTTATGTTACCCGCAGTTACATTATAACCAGAATTATTATATTATGAAGATGTCTGTGTTATAATGAGAAGTTTACACAAGAAGAAAAGAATGCAATATTACAGGAAGAGCCAGGCTTTGGGCAAAGATTTGAACTTTTACTAATCAAATTGTACATTTGTGTGGTGGGTTTTTTCCTTAATTTGAAGGGCGGGTAGCGGGAAATTCAGCAGCTGTGGTGGTGACATTTTATTCCCCCATGGTGTCTAGAGCCAAGTAACATCTTGATTATTCATTTAGGAATAGAGTAAGTGGATAGGGCAAATGCTGCCTAAAATAAATGTTTTTACTTTATCTTCTGTGGGTTTTGAATCCTTCTGGTAGGTAATAGACTTCATAGCTGTGCACTAGTGCTTTTTTTTTTACAAAATATTTTGCCGTTCTTCTCCTGCTCCACTGCTGTCTTATAGACAACATGGAGTTGCTTCTTGCTGCTGGGCTCTTGGCAAAAACAGTCCCTAGCTGGCCAGATTGATAGAAGATCCAGGTCCTCTTTGGGGATCACAACAAAGCCAAATTCTGGATCTTGTGCATCATGGCACAGGGTTTATATGTGTTTGTATGTTGATAGACTCCTGGATGAAATTACCCAGTGCTACCAGTTTTAATCATGGAGGATTCTCTGCATCATCTAGTGGCTTGGGGGTTTATTCTGAATTACAGCTTTTGGTGGTTTTATTCCCTTACTATGAGGCTTTTGATCATGAACCTTGCCATCAGGACAAATGCGTCTTGGGAACTGAAGGTGCTCATTTGATTAAACACAGAAAGGTTTGGGATTTGTTCAGGCTGCTTCACACACTATGATCTTCACACATTTGAGACGTTTTAAAAACAGTTTTACAAACCAAATCAATATGTTTCATTTGATCCTCAATCATTTCCATTGCTCTGATCGCTGATGGAAAGGAGAGCTTGGTGCTAGCCAGGCAACAGACTATTACAACCTTGAATATATGTTCAGCAGGGGGTTTAATTCAGGGTAGAGTGAACGGGGAGAGATGACAAAACATCAATGTCTTGTCTTGCTTTAATTGGTGACTTCTGTAGCATGAAGCTTTGTTTATTAATGTTTACTGAAAATAAAATTTAAAGCACAGTTACGTTTGTTTATCTGTAAATACATAGAACCATGAGGAGTGTTTCCTTTAAGTCATGTTTTAGCTAATATTCTTTAGAACTAGGAAGTGAAGCTGAGTAGGTCTGTAATGAAGCCACGTTAAATGAATAACAGTGACACTTTGATCTTCAAATATAATTGTCTCACAAAGCAGTGATGCCAATTTTCTGGATATTGGGGGAGGGGGGGAGCAGTATAGAGAGAAAATAAGGTTTTTAATGACAAATTGGGATGAGACCAGGAAAGGTTAATTTCACTGTTCTCATTACCTTTCTGGTATTGGGCACATATGGTGAATTTTAAGGGACTCTTCCGCACTATCTGTAAATTAGGAATATTGCTAGTTCCTTGATCTTCAGTAACTACCATGTTGTACTTGCATACTGCTGTAACATAGATATCAATTTTGGAGATATCCAAACAAATAGCTCCTGCTTCGTTTCTGCTTGTACAGATCCAACTTGTGAGAAACTTTCAGTTTCTAGCAGTTCCTTTTGCTACCTTAATTAACATTAAAAACTAAAGTTAAACGTATAGTTTATAAATTGTTGGTGAAATACTACATAGTATTTTTCCAGTGACAGAAAATAGAAAGCTATTTAGAAAACCTTGGACACAGCCTGCAGGCTTGCCTTCTAGTTGAGCTGTCTTTGCTCAGCCAAAGATGATGGGCTCTAAATAGAAATATCCTGAATTAATCTTTTCTCTTACAAATATAGCACATGTATGCAGTGCTTTGTCATGAAACAATCCTGTCTGTATTGTTTGCCCTGATGATACTGTTGCTTGTAGTATTCTTGAATTCTTTTTTCACATGTTACAGCTGAGGTTGATGGTCCCAAGTTACCCACAACATCCTGCGTAAAGGTGAGCCTAAGACTGGTATGTTTGTAAGTTAAGCTGGAAGGAGTGCTTAACTTAATGCTGGCATTAAATACTGTCAACTCAGCTTAAACCATGGAGCTTTTGTTTAGCAGCAGGAGGTACCTGAGGAGTCTTATTTCTCTTTCTTTCTACTCTTCCACACTATTCCCTATTTATTCCCCAAGGCTGCTTCACTGTGTAGCTGCACACACAGCTGTGCTGACACCGTGCAGAGGCTGGCATAGCTGTGAGAGTTGCTTACGTTGATTTAAGCAGCACTCTTGTCTAATATCTAATGGCATTACACTTAATAAGCAAAGTGTAAATGGTGTTTTGCAGAGTGGGTGTGGTACTGTCACCCCTCTTGGGTTTAAATCAGTCCAGGTTCATAACATGTAGAACTGCTTCAGATGCGAAGAGAAATTGATGAAGAGACTACAGATCTTTTTGGTCTCTGTTATTTATCTTGTACATCCAAAATTCTGTTCCTTTTGAACGCTAAAGGAATAAAACAGAATCTGTTTTCTTTGCTCACTCCTTTCAGCCAGTACTTGGTGCTGTACCAAATACTATTTTTCAGACTCAAGTAACACATACTTTCAGCAAACGTTATTATTGGCCAAGGTGCCCTAACTGGAATCTAAATAAATTGAAAAGCTTTAAAACGCTGTGTATGCCCAGTGGTTGCAACACAAAGGTGTACCACACTGGGTCATACTTACAGGGAAAGGGTGCCAGGCAGTTTGAAGATCTGGCGATGTGAAGTCCATTGACAGCCTCCATGACTTGGTTTGCACCCATTCAAGACAAAGCTTTCTATCTAAATATAAATTGAAATATAAGGACTTTGTTTTGCAACATAACTTGGTTCTGTACCAAGGACTCTACCTTACCAGAGGGCTGCTGTGGCAGAGCTCGTTCAAGCAACATGTTTGACTTTCTACTACTACTTTGTGTAAGTGATTTTGCTCTGACACAGGATTCCCTCAGCTGGTGAAACCCTCTACACCGTGCATGCCTTGTGCCTGCCTTTGCGTCAGAGCAACAAAGCAAGAGCTACGTATTTCTGCCTTTCAGATAGAGTTGCCAGTTTCTTCACCAGCTTGGCTTGATCAAGGGACTTTGTTGGTCAGTAGTTACCCCGTCTCAGTTTCTCTGCAACCTATAAACATGTATAAGAGCATATCCTTTGAACAGCTTTAGAATAGCAAAATTCTATAAACCCTTCATTCACTATATTTACCTATGCAATGATGATCACTTCATAAATGACAACTTTAGTTTTCCCTGCAGCAACATAGATGCTTAACGTTCTTCCTTTGATCAATACAGTGCATTAGGAATGAGAGTACTCAACAGAGCTGGATGAAATATTAATTGTACACTTTTTAGCTAGATGCAGATTTATTCCGAACAAAGTGGGAGCAGGGGATTCTGGCATAATATCTGTGTGTTTTTCTGTTAAGCCCAGAATCATGAGTCTGTTTGCATGGGAATGTGTATTTTCATTGAAATATTTGAGCTGTAATGTGAACTTTAAATGTGCTTATTTGGTCAGGAGATAGGTTTGAAGCATTGAATGTGTTTTTTGAGCATTATATTAACCTTTAAAATCCATTATTCAAAATGTACATAGCACGTTAATTTAAGAGGGCTAAGGCACTTCTTCCCATGTTTGCCATAATCCTTTTTTGCCTTTTGTTTCCTTTCTAGAAATAGTGGGTACATTCATTAAAGCTCCCCTTAGGCTATCACCAGTTTTTCACACAGTTAGATACTTTTAGAGTCTGGAATGGAGAAAACAATCTTTAATTTCAGTAAGCACAAGATTACAACTCCGAATTTTTTTATTTGATATGAATTAGTATTTAAAATAATAAAATATTTTCTAGAAGGTAGGATAGGTATAGTAGGATAGTTTTTGTAGGATAATGTTATAATAGGACAACCATGTGGACAAACATGCCTCTTTATCCAGACGTCCCTTTAATCTTCAGGTGAGTCTGGTTGATGTGTTTGAAGGGGGAAGCATGTGCTTGTGTTTCAGGCACACCATAGGTTTTGTATATTTGCTTACATAGAAACACTTAAGTAATTTTATAGACTTCCTTACGAAAGCAAGTGAGTGAAACTCTTCCTTCACGCATCGGCGGCCAACAGTTAAATTGGCATGTTCCCTAGTTTTCTGTGCTGGTAATCAACCAAGTCCCCTGAAAATTGATGGATGCACTCATTAAGGACAGTTCTTGCTGCTGGCTGCAGTTTCATGAGCCACTCACAACTAGCAAGGACTGACTCTTCACAGCATAGTTGGCATGTAACGCTTTGCAGTGGTACATCTGGCTTTGTGCTCCCTTTCAAGGACTAAAGCCTCTTGTTTTAATACGTTAAGCATCCTTTGTTGGGATTTTGGATAAACACGAGTAAATGATTTCCCAATTACAGTGTTAAACCAAGAAAGGTTAAAACCCACAGTCTCTTCTCTTTATTATTAATTTGTTCTGTATTTTGTAATCTTCTGTTGCTGAGACTAATACTTTTCTGAGGGTATTTTTTATGAGGCCAAGCCATCTGTAGGATCAAAGCCTACCAATTTCACAGCCCCCACCTCAGAGCACACAGCAGCAAACCTCTCTTTCTGGATGGCAGCATGTTTTGTGGAGTTGATGGTATGACTTCTTAAGGAAGCATACACCTGTTTCTGGTTACAGGGTGAAGAATGAGTTGCCAATTATCTCTACATGTTAGGACATGACACTTCACATTGCAGGAGCTTGTGCTGTTTAGGTAGGGCCCCCGACTTTGTAACCGTCAATTCTGAAATCATGGGCTAGAAAAAAAGCAATCCTTGATCAGTCACTAATATTTGTGCATGTGCAAGCTGCGGGAAGGGAGGTCAGTGCCACCGACCTTTGTTTTCCAATCAGAGCTCTTGAACAAGATGAAATGATCAAAGTAGGATGCCAGTACATCAGCATGATCTTATTACTTTGGAAGCTGCATGCACAGATGCTGCTGTTACTGCATCAGGCATCCCTGATTTACATTCATAACACCTCCATCACAGCTCATTTGCTGCTACTTGTAATTAACCAGTTCTTCCTCCCCACCCCCCACCCCTTCCACTAGTGTTGGGCTAAATCCGGGGAAAAAAAATAGACTGCAGTATTCTGCATAGACTCCAACTAAGTGAAATCACACTTGTAAAGCCAAAGTATACATTAAACATTTTGGGGAATAATAATAAATTGTATGCTTTGTTGCAAAGTGCTGTCGTACTCAGAAAATAAGGTTTGTAAAAATACTATTAAGATGTCTTCTAAAGTAGTTAAGCTTGTTGTTGCCTCCTAGTACCCATGAGATTAGTTCAAAAGTGAAGCTTTTAATTGCTGGGAGTAAAAATCATTACTGGACTTGAAAACTGTGGCATCTGGCAGGGTATATTGCACCTACTTTACTCTGTGGCTAAAAGGTCAAATAGCATAAAAAGACTAAATGGTATTAAAAAATACTTCATTTATTTTTTCTGCTATGGGAAATAGGTAAGATGTTAGGCATGCAGAGAACAGGTATTCTCTAATAGCTCCTGCACTGAGCAGAGCTGCACTTTTTTTGCAGTTTATCTCCTATTATTGCTTTTTGTCTTTCTACTTGCTTAGGGCAGTCTAAACTGAGATGAATCTCAATCAGATTTGGGCCTTGGTTAGCAGTCAGGGTTTCAGCACAAGGTGTTGGTCAGGCCTGAGGTGTTCAACAAGTATCTCCGTATCTCCCAACGCTTACCCAGCAAGCTGTTGCTGTTTCATTTACGTTTTTAAAATCAAGACCTTATTCTCAAAACATCCAAACAGCAGAAATGCTGCTGGTACCAGAACCAGATTGCATTTATTTTACGCTGGTCCTCACATGTTTGTGTCTCAGCACGTTGCAGATGTTGGCAATGCAAAGTGCAGCGCTGCAACTGGCAACATCTGGAGAAGGGGCTGCTCCAGTTCTTGGCATCTGGGAGGGTGGTACCTGGGAGGTGACAGGGGATTATCATGTTGCGGGTGTCACTCCTCTGTTTTGATAGAGGAGGAAGTTCATTTCTTTGCTGTCATTCTGTGCTGCTAGCAGACTCAAAGAAATAGAATTGTGCCAGGTTGCACTTGATTAATTCTAATTTTTTGTTGAATAGAGCAAAATTGTGCAGCAGGCAGTTGGCAACATGTATGCTGCATGGATGTTGGATCATGGAGAAGCCTTTGTAGGTCTGCCTACGATTTATGCTTTTTAATGTATTAGAATGCCTAACAAATTGCCTGCCTAACGTAAATTTATCTTCAATTAGTCCACTTATGTGCTACTGTAATAAAAATAATGAAAGGGCCTGTGTACATGTAACATAAGTGTGTCCAGTTATCCCTGAAGGTTAGGGGATTTGACTGAGGTCAGTGGGGTATCTGTGCCGAATCATGTGGTCCAGAACTAAGTGATTAATGACTGCCATTTTTTACACAAACCTTATAGGCCCTTCTTCCTAACACAGTATAGATTTTTTCAGTGAGCTGATTGGTTTGGGTCTCGTCTACAGGTAAGAGGTTATAACGGTTCCCAGACATTTGTTTTCTGTCTTGACCAGAATCAAACAGTGCTGTTTTGGCTTTCTTTGTTCATCCCACCAGTAGCACTTCCAGCATAAGACAATTCTGTGTTTTAAAAATGTAATTGTGTTTCTTAAGCAGTTCCATTCTCTAGGAATTGACCAGAGCACCAAAACGTACTTTTTCGTATGGCTTTGAACAGGGAAGCAACCTGAATCCTGCTCTCATGAGCATTACTTCTTTCTACCCCCAAACTTACATAGTTTTATCAGTTATTCTCCTTTGATCAAAGAAAATTTGACATTTTGATAACTGAATTCTAGACAGTAGCTGCCTTTTGTAAATATGATCATTTTGAAATTATTTCCCAGAAGTTACAAGTCTTGAAAAAGAATTTTTTTCTCCTTTTATCTTGAAATTTCCAGCAAGCTTTCCCAGTGGGGATCTCCAAACACAGCTGTGTAAGTCAGTTCATTGATCAGAAGGTAGATCTGCAGTTACACACAGACCAACTGGTGTGACTGTACACAAACTTCACCCAGAGTATTGCACCTTCCTTGGCATAAGGGACTGAAACTCTGATCCATAGACTGCAAAATCCTAATTGTAACAGGGCTCTACCTCTAATGGCTCATAGAAAATGATCCCATTGCCTTTAGACATCTAATATTATGTTAGTCTGCCATGTTAGCCATGGAGCTATGGGTTAGTTGGAAGTACTCGTGTCCAACAAGATAGTCTGTCTCTTTAACAGAAAATTCAAGTTTTGTTTTATTTCCCTAGGAATACTATGCGGTTATTTATTGCGTGTCCTCTACAGGATTTTTTTTCCTGATATTCTGCCCCTAATTTCTGTAAATTTTGACCTGTTATTCTCAGTACTCCTTAATGCAAAATGCTAGATTATTTTCTGAATGTGCTTTTTGCTTCTTTCAGTGGTTATCGCTGCATTTTTAAAGCATGAGTCCTGATGTCTATAGGAGTAAATGCATATATTTGTCATGAAATGTCCTAACCAATTTCTTGAAGGCTTTTGCAGTATCTGATAAATGTATTCTCATATTTCCTTGAACATAAGCTTCATTCTTAAGCGAATCAAAACTCTTTTCCTGCCATTTTTGAAGACGTGATTTCCTAAATATTTTTGTGTTAGCATTTTAAAACATTTTGGCTTTTATAGATGTGACCTGATATTTATGTTCCATGCTGCACACTTAGAAGCATGAAAAGCAGACAGCCTTCTAACCCTAAAAGAACATAACAAGACACAAAGCTGGCTTTTCTCTGCATTTTTCCCCATTACTCTTTATGGAGCATTTAAGTCTTAGTGGATTTTGTCAATTCAAGTGCTGTGTGCCTCCACAGAGGATCTATACCTGAAACTGGAAAACAATGTTAAAAAAAAATAAATCATAAAGATGCACTGTCTCTCACTCTCCTCCTTTTCCATTCATCTGCCTGCAATATAAAATCAATGTATAGCCCTGAAACATTTAAAGCACACATTTAAGTCTGGGGAAAGGAACTGAACAAAATAGATAGAACTAATGTGTGTATCTTTACGGAGACCACTGGAGTGCCATGTCTGTGGCTATAAACTTTATAAAGACAGACTCCCCTGTCAAGGGTCTGTTAAGACAGATAATATTCTGTAGCAAATGCTGCACTGTGCCATATGCATTACTGGAAGCAAAAGAAGATCAGGATCGAAAGGTTTTGCGAGAAAGGCTTTATAGATCCATGTGTAACAGACTACCTCTCTGTCCACACTGCTTTACTGTTAGGGAGATCTTGCTCTTTCGTGGGCTGATGAAATGCAGTCCCTTTTCTTCCATCACATATATTCTTTTCCCTTTGCCTTGACTAGACACGGTAGTTTGGCAAAAAAAATTGTTGTAACCCTCTCAATAAAAAGATGCAGTCAAACATGGTCAATGTAGATTTTAAAAAAAAGTTCTTTATAGATAAATTCAGTGTGAAATGAATCCAGTTCACCAGCTCTTCTGTACTAAACATTTTAGCTTCTTTAGGTAGAGAAATTGCAGATATTTTGTCTACAACAAATTTTGGTGGCTTTTATAATTAAGGATAAAGCTAATCTATGTAATGGCTGTATCCTAAGTTCTCTTGGTTTAAAACCTGGAGGCTTGTTACTCCTCTCCAGTTGCGTAGCATGGCACTGCGTGGGGCAGAAGTTGTCTTCAAGTTCTTCAGTACCTGGTTAACCTCATGTTTAGGCAGATAACATTATTGCTGCTTTTTGGATCCTTGCAGTACAGATGTGTGAAGGTCAAACTCCACCATCTCCCTCTTGCTGTGCATATGCATTATAAACTGATTGTTTTCATATAATATCCAAATTAATACAAATCAGGCATTCCCCCTTCTCCTCTAAGAGGGTGCGCGTACAACTGAAGTAAGTTTATTTATTCTCTCAGATTCTGAGTTCAGTGCTTGCATATAAAAACACTTAGTCACGTGGAACTCTTCTAGAAGGAACTACTGAAATACTGATAATTTGCACTTCCTACTATAGTTTCTTGAACGTGATACGCATTTTCCTGGGGTCTCTGTTTTGTGTGTGAAAATGCCTTTTGTAGTACAATATACATTTCTCAAGCTAGATCCGCTGTAATCACTTTATCATATATTGAAAGACATGAGAAAAGCAGTTATTTCTTTAAAACTTTCCTTGCCACTTAACGTGAAATCCCAGTTTCAAGCAATTTAGGAGATCCATTAAGCCACTGGGTTGCTCCTATGCATGCATTAGTAACAGGCTTGGTGTAATACGGAACCGACTCGCTATATCATGGACACATTTATGAAGATTGATAACAGCCAGGGTTCAGTGTTAACTTTTATTGTCAACCAGGCTGCAGGAGAAACTGCCTAGTATTGCTTTTGCTTTGATTTATGAAAAGGTTGCTGCATGAAAAAGACATCACATAAAATAGCTCTACTGGCAGTAGCATTATAAAATAGGGCCGTAAGTAGACCAAACAATAACTAACTGTAATTATGTTCATTATTGTCTCTCCCGGCTCTCTGTACCTTTGGTAGGGTGCTTGCACTCACTACCACGTTAGCTTTAAAGTGGACTCACCTTTCCCACGAAGTAGGATGAACATGATAAAATCCTGCTGGTTTATATAGGCAGTACCCCCAAAGGAGACCTTTGTTGTTTGCGGCATGAAATGAAAGAGGTCATTTAAATTTTACCTACTTGCAGAAGTGATACGAGGAAGAGGAAAGGTCTTCAGAAAAAAATGCTGTTTCTGTTACAAATTCTATCACTGAGGTATTTTGTCCTAAATTGTTACTGTTCTCCTGTCAGGGTTATTTCAGACTGTATTATAATTTAGACCCCTTAAAAGCCAAACCCAAAAATGGCAGCATGATGGCAAAGATCACCAGTTTCCATCTTTAGATGGGAAGAATTATTATTTTCTTTCTCTGAGCCTAGTACCAGCCTTTGTAATGAGATGTGCCACAGCAGGAGGAAGTTGAATTCTTCAGTTGGCAGCAATTAGCAGTAAAACTTCAGTGAGAACCAGTTGAAATCAAGGAGCATGACCTAACTGGGAAAAATTTCAGTGGTTGATCTAAAGTTTGTCGAAGTTGAGATACTTTAACTTAAAAGCGTTCTACTACCAAACTACCTGAAGACCTTGGCAAAAAAATAGCAACTTAAAAAACATCTGATAAGATTATAAAATAGGAGGCATCCGAATTACTTTCTTGGATCAGACTGAAGTTCCATTAGATAACCCATTGTCTATTAATGCTGCCAGTACACAACAAATGTGTAAGGAGAGAGCTTTGTAAGTTCTTTGGGAGTTGGTAATGATGTTTCCCCTCTACTTTCCGGTGTTAAACTGCTTTCCAGGTGCCATCATGTCTTACAATAGTCCCAGGGAAGCATCCAGCAGTAGGCAGTGAAAAATTATGACATTAAAAATAATGAAAAAATATGAATGTTGTGCTTTACAAATCATCTCTCTAAGTTCAGTTCATATGTTCGTCGTGAGAGGTACATTTTCCCTACTAGGATGCTAAAAGGGATGTTGAGAGCATTATGTTCTAATATTTCTATAATACATTGTATGAGCACATTAAAACTAAGTTACATTATAGCAAGGTCCAGTACCCACTTATTATCAGCATGTTCGCAAGGTGATTATTACTCTTTGTGTGTGCTTGCTAACACATTATTGTTGTTGCAGCCCAGCTGATTATATTTTATTAAAAGGGTGGCTCGGCACAGCCCCATGCAAACTAAGGAAGTGCACGTAGCCTTTCTACCTTATCAGAGTGAATCCAAGCCTTTTTTGTTAAATAACTTCATGCCCAAATGAAAAATTGGCATTTATTCTACCATCTCTTAAGATTGCAACCTTCAGTTCCCTCAAGTAATCATCACCTGCAGGAGCAGTGATGCTTGAAGTATTTAACTGTTGATTGCTTTTTCTGTACGCTACTTCTTCTCATAATACCTCTTATTTTTGTGATGTTTGGGCTTCTTATGGCTGAAGAAAATAGTTAAACATATATTGCTCTGGAGAGTCATATTTGGTTAATAATGTGCCACGTGTTAGTTTCTTGTGGTGCTTTGCATTGAGTGCAGTAGTTGACCTTTGCTATAGATGAGAAACGTGTCTTATTAGAATACATTATATAGCACCTATATAAAGGAAAAGCTGTTTTTTTTAGTACAGGTAGTGTAAGGTGCTGTGAAGATTTTATTATCACGATTTTGGGATGATCATATTACTCAGGCGTTTACAAAGCCTGAAGTGAGTTGTATAGCTCTTGGGAAATAAGTGGCAGCAATAAATCTATACCATGGTATGCTGTTGTGTATTTGGTTTATGCTGCTTTTTTGGGCATTTGGTCTTTTTTTAGGTCTGTCAGTGTGTGTGTACGTGCGCACTTTACAAACACAGTGCTGTAACAGTACTTTGGAAAATTTAACATAGGGACAGGAATAAAAT
The DNA here is from genome assembly GCF_023638135.1 of Falco biarmicus. Taxonomy (NCBI): domain Eukaryota; kingdom Metazoa; phylum Chordata; class Aves; order Falconiformes; family Falconidae; genus Falco; species Falco biarmicus. The sequence goes on along the minus strand of NC_079292.1, from coordinate 30,242,236 downwards.
GAAAATGGATAAAGTGACCGTTGAAGTAGATAAAACTGTGTAATTTTTTGCCATCTTCATGTCAAAGCAGGTTTCAGACTGTCTCAAAATTATTTTTTCCTTTAAAAATCAGAAATATTATATTGTATTTTCACATAGTATGTAATGCTAATTGATATACTCAAGTAGTCCTGGCACAGCAATGGTTGCAAACCACTGACATCAACCACTTCTATGAGAAACGTCAGCCAAGCATTGATTAGATCTCCCAAAGACTCCACTTATCATGAGCTGTAGCTAGATCTGAAGAGGGCAGTGGTTCCCTAACTGCTTGCTGCAGCCTAAACTTCCACAGTGCCAAAAAGCCCCCCAGAAGTCCTAATAGTAAGAAATGGCACTGCCTGGTGTTTGCCACAGTGATTTTGACTTGTCTGCCCATAAACAGCTGAGTGGAATCTTGCCAGTCTTCATTAACTATTTTTTTGGGTGGAGCAATGAGACAGAGTTCAAGTGATGCCACATGCAAATTCTAAAAATAATTTGTGATCTGAATTTACATTATGAAGCTTGAAATGCAAGCGTTGATATGCTGATCACGTGTGCGTGGAAGTGAAGGGGTTTGCTCAATTCAGACTGAGTAGATTTGACTCTCGTGGTGGAATTAGTTTGGGTTTTGTGGTTTTTGTTCTGCCGAGTGGTTGGACAGACTTCTGAATATCTGAGATGATTGTTCTTTGTCTCTTAACTTGCCAAACTTAGGAACTGATTTTGATCAGTACAAGACCAAGAAGTCCTGTGTGTATATATATATATATATATCTATCTCCAGGTGCATTGCATGGATACAATATATTTCATGTAACTACAACTGCTCCTTCCAGAGCTTCTTCTGATTAAGGATTGTAGTTGCTATGTTATCTTTTCTATGCTGTAGAGGCATGCATGCCTCTGTTAGCAATCTAAAATTTGTACCATTATCATCCATGTGATTGTTTATTTTAGTATCCTAGTATCCAATAAAAACTGTTCCTTATGCTTAAAAAAAAAAATGTGCATCCTAAGTTTGGGTAATTCCAACATGTTGTTCCCTTTGCAGCTGCACAGACCAGCTGTGTGTGAGGTACATTTGTATAATAATATGTTGGTATACTTTGTATTTTAAGGGGTTTTTTGTTCTTGTTTTCAAGGGAAGGGAATTTTATAAACAAATAGTGGTTTGGGATAATAAAAGTCAATTCATATCAATTTAAGTAAAAGTATTCAATCTAATTTTGTCTGTCAGGTTTGATGGGAGTCTTGTATTCATTTGATGACTTGCTCGTCAAGCTGTTTGGAGTACAAGCAGTTATAGCAGGTCACATCAGAGGTCCGCTAGCTTGGGCAACAGCTAGGAGTGGGTACTTAAGGAATGCTGTAAAAATAGAGGAAGTATGCAGTGATACTGTTTTACCTTTAAAGAAGTAACAGAGTAGGGCTTTTCTGAGCCAAACACTGTATTTTTGCTTATGATGTCGTGATGGGCTTTGCTTACGTTGCTGTATAATTATCATTTGAACTCAAAACATGCTTAATGATAACCCCAGTATCCTCTAGCAGCAAGTACCAGCTTTTCATTATGTGTTTTTTGGAAAAGGCTTGAATTATTTTTTTTGTTGTAAATGTACTGCTAGAAAATTTGACTGGCTGCCTCTCCTGTACACCATTGATAATCTCACAGATCCAGCTCATGTTCACTTGCAATTATCTTTCTCTAGGCTGAATAGATCTAGTCCTAACGTAATGTCCTGAGAGTACAAAGACTTACCTTGGCAACTAGTTCATTGGTCTAATTAGGATTCACAACTAGGAAATCTTTTTCTGATCCTCATCCTTTCTGTTGTAAGTCCCAGCTCAAGAAGGGGTTTAAGAATGTGCATAACTTTGCACATGCAAATGTGTAATTATTCACTTCTTGAAGTTCTGCTGGTATTTATGCATTTTGCCAGATTTGAGATCTTAAATTCTCTCTGTTAATCTTAGAGATGCTCTTTCCTCCCTGGATGCAATAAATAAGTTGTTGCAATACAAGGAATGGTTTCCCCTTTGTTTATGCTAAAAGCTGAACCAACATACCAGGTGCTATACCAGGTGGGAAACACTCACTAGGCAAAGAAAAAGGCATCTATAAAGGTCAATAGTACTGTCTGCCTGTCTTCATTGTTAAACCAGGTCTTTGTCAACATACTGAACTTGGCTTAGTATTCTCTAGACATAATTAAATGTGTGTCTTCAAGCAGTGTGTGTGTGAATACGCTGGAATGTGTCTTTCCTCCTCGTCTCTGTCCCTAAATTTCACAGGTCAGAGTGTTTGAAATAGATTTGTATTTGCTTTTAAGAAGGCTGGGTAAGAGATGAAATAAATGAGAGGATGGCAAACATTTGCCTATGTTTTTTCTCAGTGCTGGGATTTTAGGTGAAAGCATCTAAAAATAATAAGGCCAGTATTAGCACTGGCCTTGATCACTAGTAGCAGCACAAAGGATACATATATCAGCAGGCAGAGTAAGTTATTCCAAGTTCTGCATAAGTCATTCATTTAGTATTACTACACATATTTAGCGCTCTCAGTTGTAGAGCAGAAACAACTGTGGTTCTCTTCCACCACTTTATCATAGATTGATTAGGCAAATTCTTTCTTTTATACCTTCTGGAAAAGTCACACTATGTAGTCAAGTGTAAATAAAAGCAAGAATCACTCTACAGTACTTGATCTTTTGCTGGCAGCACTTCCCACACGGTAATTTTGAGGGCTCTGTGTGGGCACAGCTTGATTATGGACTGCTTCATAACATCAGTTGTAGATATTCAGAAATCAAATCTGTGGTATTACTTCCAAATGATTTTTAGAAGAACATAACCATTTGGTTTGTGCTTTACATGTTTCATAATGCACTTTCAAGTCATCACCTACTTAATGTGTGAAGACATTTTTAAAAAATAATTTAATATAAAGAGTAAATTAATTTAAAACTAAAAATAATGGTGCAGCAGTAAGGACCTTCATTACCATATGCCCTTTTGTCTTTTTTCCCGTTATATGTTTTGCAACTATTTTCTGTACCGTAAACAGGTCCTTCAAATTCACTCAGCAGTGATGCTGTTGGAAGTGGCTCTTTTTGGATGAGGTAATCTTAAAGAATAACCCATTTGCCACCAGCTTTTTGTGTCATGGTGGAAAATACCACTGTCTTGCTGCTGTTGCAGACGTGTCGCTTACACTTCCATCTTGGAGCTGGCCTTCTGTCTCGGTCTTCTCAGCTAGACTTACATTTCACTCTCACTGTACCTCATCTGTCTGCTCAGCTAAATCCATCACTACTCAGACTGCCAGCTACTGCAACATTTATTTTGTGTGTTGTGTCCCCCACGCCCTCCTGCCATGAGAAGAGAAACCTTGCCCTGCCGATGTCTGTTGAAAGCAGTGCTGCAGGTAGTTTCCCACCCTGGATTCACATCATCTCCTTTCGTCCTGCCACTGGCTTCCCATCAATGTTATCCCATGCAAGTCACAAGTCTTTGCTTTTGAAGCCCTGTATGTCCCATTTCTTCTTCCCTTCTGTTTCCAATTCCCTGTTTACTTTCTCTCTGAATATGTGATGCCACCTTCTATCCCTCACTTACCTGCTTTTCAAACAAGCACCAAGTTTTTGGTGGTTCTCACAAAGAATTTCTGCTAGACATAGACAACAGTAAACAGTAACTGATTAACTTCCACAAATCCCTCTTAAAATCCTCTTGGTTGCTGACAAATGACTTGAAAACAATTAGGCTGTTGTTATACTTAGTGGCTGCCTATTGTGAGGGTACAGATTGCCTCAGTTTCCTTTTGTTTCACCATCTGTTTTCATCAACTTGTTGTTTCTTATCTGTGTGTGCATTATAAGCACACTGAGAAAAGAAACATCCTTTTTTTTTCTCTTTGCGTGCTACCTGGTGCAGTTGGGGTCTGGTCACAGTGTGGCGCCTCTGATGCACCCGCAGGAGTAAATAAAACAGGTCAGGACATCATCTCCCATGTGCTCCTGTGCTGGTGCATTGGGTCTAATTGGTAGCACATTCATTTATAGAGTTTTGCTTTGGAGCTGGCTTCCCTGGCCAGCACCAAGGATGACTGGGTGAACAGCACATTCTGGGGACTGTGCCCAGGTTGCAGTTTGGATGTAAATGTGCTGAGCTGCTTGCTTGGAGGAGAAGGCAAGATTTTACACTTAAGAGGTGTAGGTTGTGTTGTATCCTGCTGCTTGCCCTTGGACCTAGAGGATCATCTCTGGTCTGTTTTGTTCAGTAGTACACAGGTAGCCTTAGATGCCAAGGGTTACGCACATAAAACCAGATGCTTTTGGTAGGTGCCAGCATTTTAATGAGGAATAAAATTAAGCCCTGGATACTTCTGGCCATCTAATGGCACTATCGTTTGTATTGATTGCTGGTTTTTTGTTGCTATTTTTTTCCCCATATTTTATGACAATTGCCTCAAGTCCTGATCTGGTGGGATTATGCCAGATACCTTCACAGTTGGAAACTCATCAGTGATTCAGATTCCTTCAGCCAGAATGTCAGTTCTATCACAAAGCTTGTAAAGCTTACCGTGGTGATTTCAAATTTCCTCTTTAGTAGACATTTTGTTTGAATGCTGTGAAGGGGCTCCTTTCTCGGAGCCCCCAGGAGTACAATAAGCTATCTATGCTCTTTGAGAGAGGCTAGATGAGTACAAAGTTACCGTCATTAAATTTTCTCTTCATGCTTTAGCATAGAATATTTCTTTTTAAATCTCTCTCATTTTCTTTTGTGTCTTCATCCTATTACCTTTATGAGTTTGTGGTGCATCAGCTTGATGGAAAAGGTGGGTGCACAGCTCCCTCAGAGGTTTATTCCAGCACACAGAAATATTGTGCTAGCACGTGAGGTACTTGAGGAGCAGCTGGAAAAGCGAAGGCAGATCAAGTAATTATAAACTTAATAAAAACACGTTGTTGCAAGCTTGCCATGTGGTGCACGCTGCAGATCAGATGGCTGTTCATATTGACTTTTGCTAAGAAAAGCATTTTAGAGTTCATGTGTGTTGATTCTGTAAAATAGTTCTTCAGTTGCACTGAATGGAGATGGAGATCTGTCAGGGTTCCCTTGCAGTCCTGGTTTACTACTACACTATGGATTTTTCCTTCAGTTTAGTTGTGAAATTCCTAAGTGACTAAATGAATAAATCCTTGCTACATGTTCCAAAATACAGATCTCTCCCTCGGGACACAGGGTAGCTCAGGGAGTGGACCTCCTGCTCAGAGCAGAGTCAGCTCTGGGACCAGATCCAGTTGATTTATCCATTCAGGTATTTAAAACCTCCACATTTTCACTGTAGATTCCACATAGTTACTCTATGTTGTACACTGTTTACCTTTTCTGACAAGCTATTTCTTCAGCCAAGCCCCACAGACCCTTAAATGCTTCTGTATTTATTTATAGGAACTTTAAAGAAGTTCTCTGTTAGGGAAATACTTCATTTCCCTTTTGAGGAGTTTCCTTGCTGCTGGCTGTTTCCGACCATCTGTCTGAGAGTCCTGTCGTCCATCACCGAGCAGAAATCAATTGCAAACCCTTCGGTGGCGTTACCATAATGCGCGATGCAGTCTTCTTTCCTGACCGGGGGATCCTGCGGCACGTGGTTTATGGCCATCTAATGTTAGACAGTAATCTCATTTAACATTTTCCCAAAAGTGCAAGTAGTGCATTAGGGTAGTGTAACAAGCACAGCAGATCAATATGGAGATTGTGCTCTCCTTCAACAGATTAATCCAAGGAAATAGAATTTGTTGACTTGAAGGAAGTAAATGGCCCTGTTCGCATTGACCCTGTGTCAGGTCTGCAGTGCCTGGAAGGACAGGCAGTGGGCTGAGAGTAAGTTTTGAAAAATCACCAGTGAAAAGTCATAGTATGAAAACAAGTAACTGTGGGGCGGGAGATGATGTGTCTTAAAGGGCTTTGATACGGTTGGCAACATAAAGAGTCCATTGAAGCATTCAAATAAGGGATAATACATCGAATAGTCACTAATGGCATGGCTCAGGGAAAAAAGCAATCAAAAAAGCTCCATTATGTGGGTTAGAGATCCCCATTGAAATGGCTTTAAGTACAATTACAGAATTTATGTAGCAAGTGTAAAGCAGCCCATTTCCTTCACTCTTCACCTTTATATAAGAAGTCACTATAAAGTCACTTGTGAAAAAAGGCACAACTAGGTTTACTCTGTGTATTTTTTGTTTAACTCGTAGTCTATTGTATTGGTTTACCAATCCAGACTAGGGTTTCAGGCATTTAAAACGAGCTCTGGTTTAACTGGACCTGAATCATCACCACTGTGAGTCTTAGGTCTACAGAGTGCACATGGTGATTCCTCTCATACTCCATCCCGATATGGGCCTTGCCATAATCAGTTGGTGTGCAGCAGTTTATAGTCATACATTTTGATGCCTAACACACTTTTGAAGTGCTTGCTGATATCAGCAAAGGGAGGATTAAGGGAAAATCCTCATCCATACGAGTCTACAGAATTTTGAACTTTCAGATCATAAAGTGTGTAAGCACCTGGGACTGCATTTAAATTCTGTTTTAGGCATTTCACAGATGTACAGTAATGAATGAAAGGAGTAAGAAAGATGTTTTATATAGGTACATACTGTAAAATCAAGGTGACTTAACATTCCTTTTTTTTGGTACTGCATCTTAAGTGATTGCCAAGAAGTCAGTTCCCCTAAGGAACAGCATTGTGCTTTGCAGTTCACTTTCTTACTGTGTAAAGTAGAAATCTGCCTTGATTAATCAGCAAAATAAGAAGGAACAGGGTATTCATCTGAAGATACTGTGGCTGATGAGTCTCAGGTTTTTTATGACTTTGTTGAACTAAAAATATTTGGGCTGAAATGGATGTTACAGGAGCTACTGTCAGGCCTCCCTAGTAGGGTAAATGGGAAGATGTGTTAAGTATACAGTTTGCACACATAAAGAAAATGGTTTTTTTCAAGGAATATGAAGCATAAATGATTTTCTAAATTTTTGTGGGTTTTTTTCCTAATGTTTAAATGTTTTCTTTGGTGTGAAAAGGGTTTAATTGGGATTTGATTGCCTCTTACAGAAATAAGTACCTTAAAAGATATTTATAACGCAAATGTACAGGTAGATTACCAACCCTTTTAGTTTTCAAACAGTAAAATTTTGTATTCCCATTTTAATTCTGTGGCACTATCCGTGTGGATAACATTTTTATAAATTAGTGCAAATTACAAGATTTTTGTCCAAAAGAGTTTGGATTTTACAGGACGGACTAAAGAAGCTTCCCTTCCTTTGACTTCCATTGAAGGCAAAAAGTGTCTTGCATCAGCCAAAAAGATGGCAAGAGTAATGAATCCATATGGTAAAGAAAATAGAATTCCTAAATAACTCGCACATCTGGTGTTAGGATTAGAATTGAGGTGATGGAAAGGAGGATGCGCCAAAAATAGAGGCTATCGTCAGATCAGCAAAAGTAGGTTGTGTAATTTGCTGACGGTAGCAGGGCTTTTATATTCTTGAGGTCAGCCCAACGGGCGATTGCACTTTTATGCAGGAGCAATGTTTAGTATGTAGCAAGATTATGGTCATAGGGCTATACAGCTATGAAATTTTCCTGTGGTTCTGTGACTGTGTTTCTAATGTAGGTGAGATCAAATGTGCTTTGTCATTGCTGGGATCTTCAGTTAAAGATGTGTGCTGATAGGAAGTTGGATGTTAATTTTCTTTGCCAGCTGGAGTCTGAGTGTACTGGATCATGAGGACACTTGTGATGCTAGTAGCCAAACTTCTGCAACTCACGTTGATGTTTGTGTCTGATGTTACCCACTTTATAACCCAACTAGCTCTAGAAAAAACCTTTCTTTATGAAGTGTTTTCCTTCACTTCTATTATTTAGTTTACTTACTTCTTAAAAAAAAATAATAAAAGAGTTGCATCTTCCCTGAAATCTTTTTGAGAAGGAAACTAGAAAGTTCTTTTCTCTTTCCCCAGGCGATATGAGTCTCATCCAATCTGTGCTGATCTGCAGGATAAAATTCTACAGTGTTATCGACAACATGCTCAGGAGACACTCAGCTGCTCTGCCCTGGCTAGCCAGTACCTGCATTGTGTCAATCATGCCAAACAGGTGAGTTAGAAATATTGCCACTGGATTAATGATGGAATGAAGAAGAGAGGAAGACCATCAGATTATCCAGTTAGTCATTCTTACATGCTAAAGCAGTACAGTTCCCACTATGTCAGTTCTCACAAGCTCTGTGGAGTCCACTTTCAATTTATTTAAATGCTAGGGTTTCAGTCTCTTCCCTTGGGAAGCTGTTGTTTAGTGTAGTAGCTATCGCTGTTAGCAGATGTTTCCTGGTATCTGCAGTTTTAGCAGTAAAACAAGGGGATTAAACTATGTGGTACTATTTGTTATAAATATGACAAACAAGTGGATGTCTTAAACTCAGTTGCTCACCAGTTGGAAGTCTTTCATGTTTTTAAGATTTCTTTTATTTTATGTATTCTGACAGTCTAATACTCCCCTTTACTTGGTCTTGCCCTCCTCTCTTCCATTTTTCTGGGGTATGGGTTGTTATGTGAATTAAAACCTTGATGCTTTATTAGTGCAGCACAAGGGAAAATTATAAGAATACGTACATCTTTCAGTTAATAGAGGCTAACATTTCCAAATACTATTTTTCACCAGCTTACATCTTTCAAACATAGAGATGCCTATGTTGACCTCAGTTGTGTTCTTAAAAAAGCCAGGTGGAAATGTGCTTATAGATCATGTAAGCAGCATACGTCAAAAGTGCTTAAATAAGTCAGTTATCTTTATTTCTTCTAAAATCTATGAGTTGATATTTGAACATGTGAAAAAGTATGCTGTAGTGTGTTAGCAGAGACTCAGCAAGCACACCTAGTATTTGATAATGATAATTTTCACTCAAGATAATTCTGGCTGTATAGAAAATTAGTAAAGTTTTAATCATTCTCAGTGACCTTTTTGCTGTTACACTGGCACTGTTTTGCTCTGGTGTTACTGAAGATCTTGCTGGAGTTAACACTGCTCATGGTCTAGTGCTGTGTAAGACGTGGTAGGAGACAATGGTTGTGTGGCAGTGCTAAAGCAGTTTTCTCCGTCCACAGTGCTTAATACATTTGTGTGATGCTATTATTGTTAATTCTTTGTTTATATAGTCAGTGTACACCTCTTTACACAGGCAGCCTGTCTGGACTAGCAGTGCTGGAAGACAAATTCAGCTAACAGCTGTAGTTTGGTTGTTCTCTGAACACTGCAGGACAAGGACAATTTGTCTGGCTGTCCAGGCAGCTCTAAAATCACTTTATGGTATTAAACATTGTTACCATCACTGAAAACTGTAAAGAGGATCCATGTGACGAAAAATAAAAATCAATGAGATCACTCTGTCCCTTTCAAAATTACCTCTTCTGATATATCCTTAGTTGATAAGCCTCCTGCCCACTTGTTAATGCACCAAGCTCCTGAGCTTCTTAATTTCATTAAAAAATCTACAGCCTGCTCATGAAAACTTTACCTGATGTCCTAGCCTGAAGTTTTCTTTCATGAAGCTGCTGACACTTCATTCATTTTGCAAAGATGGTTGAGCTGTGCTCAGGTACCCGAGCATGCGAAGTGCAACCAGCTTTGTCCAAGTGCTTTCCTTGGGCACAGGAGCTGATATGGCTCCAGCTCGAAAATGTTGCTCATCCCCTTCTTCCCAAAGCCATACAGTTCTCCATGAACTTTTGAACTGTTTGTTTGTTTGGGGTTTTTTTCCTTAAATTGAATTGAGATTTTTTTGGTTAATTCCTACTATGACAAACAATAATTTGTGTCTGGGTTTTTTTAAGTTTTCTTTTAATGTGTTTTTTGTATTCTAAAACCCAGTCTGAAGTTACTGGACCATGGGTGGGTATGAGACATTTTAGAAAAAAAGGTCGATAATTAATATTAGGTTTGTTATGTAGTGGACTAGATTTTCATGGTGGCTTGCATCATCTGGAACACTAATTTACTGCATTTATAATTTTGTATTATTTTTTGAAGTAACTAAAAAAATTAGATTAATTACTTATACATAGTACTACAGAATGGTTTGGGTAGGAAGGGATCTTAAAGAGCATCTAGTTCCACCCCCTGTGCCATGGGCAGGGACACCTTCCACCAGCCCGGGTTGCTCCCAGCCCCATCCAGCCTGGCCTTGAGCACTGCCAGGGATGGGGCAGCCACAGCTGCTCTGGGCAGCCTGTGCCAGTGCCTCACCGCCCTCACAGGGAAGAGTTTCTTCCTAATATCTAATGTAAATCTACCCTCTTTTACTTTAAAACTGTTATCCCTTGTCCTGTTGCTACAGGCCTTACTAAAAGTTCTGTCCTTATCTTTTTTATAAATCCCCTTTTAAGTATTGAAAGGCCTCTCTAAGGTCTCCCCTCCGCAGAGCCTTCTCCAGGCTGAACAGCCCCAAATCTCCCAGCGCATCTTCCTAGCAGAGGTGCTCCAGCCCCCAATCATCTCCGTGGGCTCCTCTGGACTCGCTCCAACAGGCCCGTGCCCTCCTTGTGCTGAGGACCCCAGAGCAGAGGCAGCGCTGCAGGGGGGTCTCACCAGAGCGGAGCAGAGGGGCAGAATCCCCTCCCTGGCCCTGCTGGCCACGCTGCTCTTGGTGCAGCCCGGGGCTCGGTTGGCTTGCTGGGCTGCGAGCGCACCTTGCCGGGCCACGCTGAGCTTCTCGTCCACCAGCACCCCCAAGTCCTTCTCCTCAGGGCTGCTCTCAATCCATTCTCTGCCCAGCCTGTTTGTGCTTGGGATTGCCCCGACCCAGGTGCAGGACCTTGCACTTGGCCTTGAACTTGATGGGGTTTGCACGGGCCCACCTCTCAGGTCTGTCAGGGTCCTTCTGGACAGCATCCCTTCCCTCCTGCGTGTTGGCTGCACCACTCAGCTTGGCAGCATCATTGCAAACTTGCTGAGGGTGCGCTCAATCCCACTGCCCGTGTCATTGACAAAGCTAAGCTGTAACTAAAGTTTAAGCTATAACTGAAGTTTGTATCTGATAGGAATTTCTTCAGAAAACTATGATGAGGATGAATTAATTCATGTTCAGAAGGTGCAGGAAAAGGAAATTGCATAAATATGAGCATTGGGGTTTTGAACCTTTTTAAACACCTTTTTTCTTGAAGATCTTCAACCAAGCCTGTCAAGTAGTTAAAAGTGTTTCCTAAATGTTTCTTATTCTCTCTCACACATGTTTCAAGTTGAGAATTCAGAGAGGTTTTTCTCTTATGATAACAGAGAAAGAAGCCTTTTATGATGGAAATATTTTCAAGCAGGAACAATTGTTTTTCATAATGAACATCAGTCCTCTGTAGCTCATCCTCCATGTGTTGCAGCTGTAATTGTAATTATTTTTACTTGCTGATTGCCCAGAAGTCCAGACAAACAGTTACTTTGAAATAATTGCTAAACACTGTTATAAAATACTTCAAAATTACCTACTATTTGTGCTTGGTTGGAAGACAGAGGAGTGGGATAAATAGCAGATTCAGAAATGAAAAAGTTAACTGACACTGGCTACAAGAAACAAACAAAGAAGAAAATTTGCTAGAGGGAATAGACCAAGATATTGAAAACCAAGTAAGTTAACTAATCCGATTTCCTGGCGGTGAGTCTGGGCACTTGTGCTCAGGCTGAGCACACTCTGTGCTTTTCATAAATTGAATTTATTGACTCCTCTTTCTTTCCTATCTTGCTTATAATTATCTCACCCTCTCTTCTGTATGCTCCTTATTTCTCATCCTGTCTGTAATCTCATGTCTCTATCTGTCCTTTTCTCCCCTTGTTAGAAAAGCCCAGAGAGTTGTTAATTCAGAGGAGTTTGACACATTGTTGTATCTTTGCTTTACATCTTTTCCCAAAGTCATGAGAAGCTAGTGAGATAAATTAAATTCTGTTATTAATGTTTGCATTTTATTATAATAGTAACAGAGGGGAAAACTTACTTAATGGAGCCATTAAGGGGAAGATATTAGGATTGTCTGTGGCATGTATCTGTGCTCCTACTGCTGAAGTAAATCCAACCAGACCAGTCGCTGCGCTAATACAGACCATCCAGTGGCATTTTAATCACTTAGACTAGTTGGCCATCCACTGATATGGACGAGGTGGCTGTTAAAATGCCCTTCTTTTTTTTCTTCTTCTTTTTTTTCAATTCTTTCTTTTCCTTTTTTCTTTCTTTTTTTTTTCAATTCTTTCTTTTCCTTTTTTCTTTCTTTTTTTTCAATTCTTTCTTTTCCTTTTTTCTTTCCCCCCCCCCCCCCCCCCCCCCTTTTCTTTTTCCCCCTGGCCTGCAGGGAGTCCTATTTCATATATGGAAACACAACTAGTCTATAGCTTAACGAAGTCTGTGCAGTAGTTCCCTATTAGACCAATGAATTTCAGAGGGATGCAAGTCTCTGCAGGCAGGTGAGATTTGAAAGTACTTGAAAGAATGTTAACGACAGCTGCTGGTGTCTGACAGCCTGGCTACAAAATGTTTTCTATCAGCCTTGTAACCATTATTTGAATTTTTAGGATAGTGTGATCCTTAATCATGTATCCTAGTCAGAGTAAAACCATTATTTTAGCCTCATCCTCCAGTATTTTTACTAGATACCATCTTCCAATCTAATAGAAAATTCAGTGTAGCTGTAAACACGGAACTGAAATGCAATAAAAAGGCCTTGTCTTTTATGGCCACCATTTAACACTTCCTTAATTGAAGGAAATTGATTATGGAAGACTCAGACCAGGTTTGCTTCATGCCTACATTGGTGTTAAGAAAAAACACAAGGAAAATATTTTAAATACATTAACTTCTTAAGCGATGTGAAATGGCAAGAATCAGTAAAGAACATTAAAAAAACCCTGAAAATGTAGACAAAAGCAAAGCAAACCCTGGAACACTCCCATTTGTCTGAAGATGAAATTTTGTGGGCAGAAATATGTGTGTGATGAACAAATACCTGTCATTTCTTTCCTTAGGACACTAAATAAAGGTAACACAATTTTTCTCAGATCTTTTGGGAATTTCCTACGTTAACTTAGGCAGTGTTAAATTTACTTAAAGTTAATATTCAGCCCAGCAATGGCTTTGAACAAGTTTCTGTAATACCACCGCAAAAAGAGTCTTCCAGGTAAAGTAGCCTTCATCAGTTTTAAGAAATCTCCACGGGGATGCTGTCAAACTGAGATTGGAGATTTTGTTAACTGCGAAAAGTTTCCCATATTTTTGTTTCTAATAGCACCTAGGGAGCATAAAACCAACTCCTTGTATTTTGTCAGAGTATACTTCTCTACCACAGATTCTGGAGAATATTTGTGATCACAAGGACATTTGCCATCTTTTCATGTGCACTGCTCCTTGGTACGTCTCTTCATCCTTTCTTTCTAAGGAGAACTTTCTGTTCTCCTTACTGATCTAGACAAGTAGTATCCATACCTATACTTACTTCTTCAGATCCTTGATTTCTAGATCATGGCAGTAGGAAGTTCTTAGTAGAGCCCTACATACTGTCCTTGCGAGTCTGCATTTTCATGGTGGAGGCCAGGACCTCTTTGAAGAGTCAAGACCTTGATGGCAGAGCTCTCTGGTGTGGCAGGAGGAATAACTCTTGGACTGCTTGATAAATCTATACTTTTAGCTCTTGGTGGCCTGACTGTGCACAGGAGGTGATTAATGAACCACAAGGTCAGTGCAACATGTTCAGACTATTGAGATTTTGATTATGACTCAGAACACAGGAAGGACGTAGGCAGCAGAGATACTTAGTGTTGTATGACTTCAGGATATATTTCCTCGAGTATGTAATTGCTGGAAACAGAATTAATCTTATTGTAAGGCCAGACATTTTAATTTCCTTAATAGCCATAACACTAGAGCCATGATGGCATTAGGATGGATGAAAAGGAAGTGTCACTGGAACTCTTCAGGCTCCAAAGGGTTGGCTCGTTGAGTCCTCAAATAGCTTCATTCTGCTTCTGTGACTTGTGTCTGTGATGCTGTGTATGTTGACAGTGGGGTTTTTTTCTATATATTAATTTAAAAAATTGCAAATCCTAGGAAGGAATTGTAGCCAAACTTCAGGGAGTCTCTGGAATAACTTTGAGTTACTGAAATATGTGTTTCTCCCTCTCTCTTCCTCTCCTCCCTAACCATTTTTTAGCAGAGCATGCTTGGGAGAGGAGGATAAAGGCATTGTCCAAATCAAGCACAAGACCATCAACTCTAATTTCAGCAGAAGAGCATTTTTTCCCCAAGAATGATATGACAGCCCATTTACAGGGCAGACCAATAAAGAGAAGAACTGGAAGAGCCATTTCAAGAGCAGCAGCCATCACGGCTCAATCAGTGTGACCATTTGAAAAGCCAAGACCTGTATCTTATTACATCAGAAATCATACATCCGAAGATACTGTTCAGTCTTAGTAAGATCCACTTATTGGTGATTGAAGGAAGGAAAAGAAAGGAACCTTTCACTGACCTTAGAAAGGGGAAATATCCTTCAAATGCTGCTATTTCTTTGTAGAATCTCCTCAAAAACTTCTTGCTGCCACAGGCACAGGTATGTAACACTTGGTGTGCTGGGACATGGCAGTCCTTTGTGAGCAAGTCAGCCGCTGCTCCTAACCGTACAGCTCGTATTCATTGCTCGTATTAAAGTTTCCCTTACAGTGTATAATGACATAAATTGTGCTTTAACTTATTTCTCAAATTATGTAACTTAAGCAAAGTCTCTCTCCATGCCTTCTGCTGGAAGAAGTGTTCATGATCCAACACTTAAGATGTAACATGGCCTTTATTTACGTGAAATGATTCTGTTGTGCTCCTCACTTCTATCAAGTACTGACGAATATGCCTCGCTCTGTACCAACAATAAATATATTTTATGCACAAGATTGATGTTTCAGTCTGTCTCTTCTTTTGCTCAGAGGCGGGTGGTGTTCCCTCTGCCGTGTCAATCATGTTTTTGCAGCAGATGTTATTGCTGAAGTTTTAAAGCATAGACTTTTATGCATAACCAACCTTGGTTTCAGGAACGGTACTTACATGTAACTGTTTTCCATCCCAGCAACCTAAAGGGACCCCACGTGACAGTGTGCTGGTGATTCGTGCACCACCAGTTTCCTTTCTTGGAAAGTACTTGTGAATGGAAGGCCATACAGTGCCCCAAACTGCAAACTATCTTTATGCAGGTACCCAGTTTCATTTGGGCTTGTTCAGATAACGACCGTTGCATTCATCTCACCAAGCAATCTTAGAAAATATTTTTTTACACAATAGTAGCAGTGTCAGATGAGCAATGTGTCTAGAGCCTTCTGCTATTTATTTACCTGTTCTGTTTCTCTAATTGGCTACGTTTGAACTGTACAACTGTGAGTGCACCTGTGGTTCTCACTTATTATTTATTCAAAATATTGCCAGTCACTCTCCTATTCTGATTATCGAGATGCTTTGTGAATACTGTTTAATTAAGGGTTTGGGTTTTTTGTTGTCTTTTTTTGTTGTTTTTTTTTAATGCTACAAAAAGAAGCTGGGCTTTTTAACATGTGAAGCAACTGTAGTATCAGTAGGAGAGGAAGATCCTGGAGTTCCATGTCAGGTGCCAGGTAAACTGCTTGAGAGAAATAGTAAGGACATAAGCAACATGTTTACATGGTGACTTGCTGTAGTGTTTACAAATCAGCTAACTCACAAATTCTCCTTTATCATGTTCTCTTTTGTAACAGAGCGCCAAGAAGTTGGCAGATCCATCCTTGCCAGTCTTAGAATTGGCAGCAAAATGTAGCATAGAGGAAAAGCAGACGTTTTTAAGGCCAGATGATTCTGTAAAATCAGGAGAAGAGCTATGTCGGGAAGCAAGGTCTCTGTTATTGCCAAATGTTTATTGGTTTCCCATCCTGACAGCCTTTAGCTATGGGAGTCAGTCTTGCTTGCTTTGTTCCAACTGTGTTTTGGGCTTCATTTGAGATGTTGTGTTCTTTAAACATCTTCTGTATCATAAGTAGTAGCATCTCTAGCATGTGTTGAGCTTGGGAGATGTTGATTGTGACAAATAAGGTGTAGACTTTAAAACTGTCTACATTGTGGACAGCTTTTGCCTTTAAAGTAGAGCAGCAGTTCTGAATGTCTCTGGAGCGAGCTTTGGTTTGCCACCTCTTCTGCCTTTGCCAGCCCTCCTCCTGCGTCCCTGCATCCTAGTCTTTGACTTCTTTCTTCTCCCTTCTCTTTCTTGCTGGTATGGACATGAAGCAGGACACTGTTCATTTGAAAACGAAGTTGAGAGGTAATGTTGGACATTTCTGCTCAATTAAGTGGTGGGTCTGCCTAAAACAGAGACTTTTCCCATCTTTTTTTTTGAAACTAGACCAAAGTTATTTTTTAAAAAGTAATTAAAAAAAGGAAGGTTCATAGGATCTGAAGAAGCACAAGCAAGAGGAGTGTGTGTCTGCAGCTTACTATTTATGGTACTGGGGGCAAGGAGAAAAAAGCCTGGGTCTAGTCTGTTCTGGACAGCGTTCTTCCAGTCAAGACTTACCTTGTAGCTGCATTTCAAGACTGAAAATCTTCGAAGTTTCTCATTTTTCTCTTTAGAATGGAAAACTTGTGGGGAAGTCTCCCTCCTTCTCAGAAATAACCAGATCTCTAAGATTGCTCACTGCCATACTGAGAATTTGAACTCAGCTTAATGGATCCTGATCTCAGAAAGGATGATAGGAGTGATATTCTCTAGGGATGATAGATGAAGGCATGACACTGTGCCCATTGTAGAGAATAGTTTCAGACGTTCTTGTTGGTCATTCACAAGCTCTGATCAGCTGTAACCAAAGGGCAGTTTTGCCTAGGGTTTTAAATGGAAAAGCAGTATTGTAACAGCTGGATCAAAGCTTTTCATTGTTCTTTGCTCAGTGTCTGTGGAACAAATCACAAGCCTTTCAGTGGTGTTAAAATAATCACTGCTGTCCTACTCTCATGTAATTTAGCAGTGTTAGCCTCTTTCAAATACCGGACTTCCTTTCCTCAGGAGTTGTGTGTGTCTGAGATCACATAACCTTGCAGAGCTGGGTTGGTGTTTTTTTCACCTGTTAAGATATTCCTGCATTACAGTTCTAAGCAGGTATTTGGAATTAGCTTTAATATGGAGATGGCTATGAGTTGAGATACATTTCACAGCTCAGATGGCCACTGCTTTGTTCTCTTTTAGATCTTGTGCCCTTTTTTTGAGAGAATAGGTGAATGGAGTTTCAGGTGGATGCCGTCTGAGGGTGTTACGTGTCACCTTTCAAGCTGAAGAAGCGATAGAAGGAGGAGCCTTTCTCTTTTCTATCCTTTTTGTTTTCCTTTCCAAAGTAACAGAAATTCTAGACAATATCCTTCTCTGCAGACTATTGAAAGGTCTTCCTCTCAGCTGTGAATACTGATCAGGTTTGGGCAAGGCAAACTGGTTTAGTGTTTTCTTTATATGCACCTTTCTACTGTATGAGCATCTAGAGATCCGTGACTAGAACCAGGCATTCATCACAGTAGGTACCGCTGGGACAGAGCGAGGCAGCCTTGCTTCCCAAATAGCAGGGATGGAGATAGTGGAGGGGTGAGAATTTTCCCAGCGTGCCAAATCTCATTTGCAGGACCCAGAAATCATCAGGCATTTGTCCCGTGCCAGCTGATAACACATTGCAGCTCATCTGCCCATAGTAAATCCTATTTGATCAAGATGTGGGTGTTGCCACTTAAAATCAGGTAAGGATTTAGATTTCGGTGTCTTCTCATTTGCGGGCAAATGGCTGCAGAAGTGAGTTTTGTAAGCTGGTCAGTTCATAATTTGCAAAGGTTTATGTTGAGCTGATACTGTGTTGTGGAAGTTGGCTGAAGGCTCAAGAGAGGAGATGATGGAAGGAGAGAGCAAGAGAGCATGCACAATGTGGGTGTCCATCCTACAGCCATGAGAGTCCTTTCTGTGTTCAGGCTCCAACATCTCATCATACAAAATCCTCTGCAGGTCATGATCAGCATTAATGAAACCATTTGTGTTCATCCTTTAAGAATGGTGATTTTTCCTTAAAGAGCTGGGGGCTGTTCTCAGGGCTAAGCACACACTGTCAGATTGCCATTCAGGAGAGCAGTGAGTGACTACTAGACCCTGGCTCTTGAGATCCCAAGGCAAGATTCAAGTAGAGGTCTGGAAAATGAAGAGGGAGTAAGCCTGGGGAGGCAAGGTAAGTTGACAGTGATGTTCATGTTGGGTTTTGCTGGGTGAACACCCTGCAGTTCTCAGCTCTGTGTTGGAGAGGAACATCTGTCATCTCAAGTCACCTTCCAGTTTGCTCTCAGTTGCTGCTTTTATCAAAGGGAGCAGTATCAAATGGTGCCTGAAGGCAAGTGCATCTCTAGTTTGGTAATCAGTGTGGTGGTGATGCCCAGCACTGTTCTGATGTTATTCCCACCAGAGAACCCTATGTACAGCAAAGGTACTGTGCCCTTCTGTAGTCTGCCTGGCAGCAAAACATTCGCTACAATGCAAACTTGCAGTTCACCAGCCAAGGAACTAGATCAGCATCTGCCCCTCCCTGAGGAAGGAGACATCCTGGACATGGTGTGAGGAGGACCATGGTGTGAAGACATGGGTCTTCAAGTCATTGCAAAAGAGCCAGGCAGGTTCCCAGAGAGCATGGGGCACTGAGCCAGGGTTCCTCTGCTCAGGAACGTCAGCTCCAAGTGAACAAAGACACTCAGTAATTAGAGAGGTAGTTAGTTTGGTAATTACTAAAGTAATTAGTTTGGTTCTCTCTCAAGACAGTAACTGCTGGGAAGAGAATACTCAGCCAGTGTGCTGGAGGGAGCACCTTGAACTTCAGTGCTGCAGCAACGCCCCCTCCGGGTTAACCCTTCTCTCTCCTGCATGGGAAGCACCATCTGACATTGCTAACAATAGGATGGTTTGTAGGAAAAATAACCCAAAAAGGTCTACCTGTCAGAAGTCTTGTGCCCAAAAACTTTTGAGCCACCTTCCATCCAAAAGTGCTTCTGCCGTGGTCAGGGAGGACCTAAGGCAGCAGATAGGCCAGCAGTGGTGTGGTATTTATTACAAATATTTTATATATACTGTTAAGACTGCTGGGGGTTGCCATTTGGAAGTGTCCCCGTGGCATTGCTGATTTGGGGAGTTGAAGGTTGTTCCACTGCTCCTTGTATTAGATCCTGCACATCCCTTCTCCTGTGGGCTGCCTTGCTGGTTTAATGGAGGCATTTCTACCAGCTTGCAGTGTACGTCAGCAGCCGGAGGTGAGGTTTTTTCTTTTCAGCTGTCATATGAGACCAGAGTTATTTTCTGACCACCCTGTGCAGGAAGATCATCCCTCCTTCCTTTGCAAGTCCCACGGGTAGATGGGGGCAGAGCAGCTGTCCCCGTTATCCCAAAGTGAGGGTTGACTGCACAGATCAAACTGCAAGTGCCCATTTGGGAGATGACGTTGGAGTGGCAAGAAGCGGATCAAATTCCCAACTAACTGCAAGTTAATCAGTTTCTTCTTCATGTTCATCTCTTGCTTATATAGAAAGAGCAGGGCGGGAAGGGACTTGGCAAATGTTGGAGTCCACTGCGCTATTCCATAAAACCTGATATGGAGAAATCCTCACGTTCCTTAAGCCAGGTCATCTCCTTGCAAAGCTGTTCACAGGTTTATTTGGTTGTGGTATAGGGGTTTAGTTCTGCAAAGGCTTTAGTGTGTGAAGTATAGCGGGGGCAAGGAGATGAGGTCCTGAAGACCTGTTAATGGACAGGAACCGTTTTTGCGAGACAGCCCATGAGAATTTACTGGATCTCTCCCCTGTTTCTTATGTCAAATACTGAGGATTTTTTTCCCCCTCTCAGTTTTAATATTACCACTTGGGTTGTTTTGAAAAGGTCAGAGTCAGCTTGAATGTATTCTAATCTGACTCTTCTTAAAAAGCAAGCAAACAAGAAATCTATATTCCACCATAGCTGCCATTAAATAGCAGAGCCTGATGTTTTATTTGCAGAGGTGAGTGAGGTCTGATTGATAGCAACTGAGTGCTTCTGGGTAGGTAAAGGTCCCGTGATCTCTTACTTTTTGCTTAAGGTTCCCACTCTGCGAATCAGGCGGACAAATGAAAACCTCTGCTTTTGCCTGAAAAAATGAGCTTTGCATAGAGAGGTCTGTGAACAGGATCTGGATGCAGCTCCAGGAGCACAGAATAGGCAAAAGGAACAGAGCATGTATGTATTTGTTGTTTTACAGAAGCTGATCCTGTTGCTGTTATTAGGACTAATGTGAAGTGCTGGAGGAATGCTGAACATGGGACATACGAGCTGAGGCCAGATCGTAACACGCTGTCTTAGTAAGAAAAACCTTTCTTTAGCACCCAAATAGGAAGGAAATCTACCAGCTCCTGTTCTGTTGTCCCAGTTTGCCGTCTCGGAGGAGCAGCGAGGGAGTGCTGCAGCAAATGTGTGCCTGTGTTATTTGTTCTTGCAGCTTTGGGGGAAAGCTGCAGAAGAGAGGAGGCGGGGGAGAGGCAGGGTGTCAACAGCAAGAGAATATTAAATAGCCTCCAGTAAAACAAGAGATGGTTGTGAATCCACTTCAAGCTCTCAAGAATGGGTAATGTGCGGCTGTTGCTAATGTTACGGTAAGCGGTGCACATTCTGGGATCTGCCTATCGACCCGAGCACGCTGCCTTTGTGGCACAGAGTCTAGTAAAATCATTCACTCAGTGCACCGTGTCTTTTCCTTGAATGGAGAGTGCACCCATTAGGGGGCCTGTAAAACAGCGTCATTATGAATCACTACCAAGTCTTGCCTTGTTGGTTTTTTTTTCTCTTTAAATGGAAGCTTTTTAATCTGACGTCGTGGCACTTTTGGGGGTTTAGAACGAAGCTGATTGCTGCTGCTGCAGCTTGGTCTGCTGTTACCAAGAAACCAAATGGCGTATTAAACCCGTGTGTATCAAACCTTGGTGACTTAGAGTTCCCTGGAGAGGCAGTGCTTTTTTGTTGTACTGCACCTCCTGCTACCTGGGGTCAGCCTTTTGGAGCTAGTGGTCTTTCATGTCCTCCTCCTTATGCTGTCTAGCTCAGTTTGAGGTTCCTACAGGCCCAAGGGGACCCCATGCAGAAGCTGAGATGGTGGGTCTCAGGGCAAGGGGTCCAGAAGGTGGTCTCACTCACCTTGCCTCCCCAGAAGGCTATGAGCTGAACCAGCCAGAGCATTATTTTTGGTCCGTACAAGGGATGCCAAATGCTCTGTGGGGGTTACCGAGGCATCAGGGTATGTAGTTTCTATTTTGAATATTACTGGGTGTATCATTCAGCTTTTTCATGCCTCTGTTTCCCCAGCCTGGTGGAAATAACCATGTTAGGCTGGAAAATGCTCTGTAGGCATTGGAGGAGAGAACATGTGGGTGTGCAATTCTTAATCTACCCACCAAGGATGGGCTCTGTGTGTGTATGTGTTACTCTCCTTTTTTTTCAGTTTTGCTTTGGACTAGCTGAACTAAGGAATTGTGTTTGATCTGTCCTGGAGGCACAAGGTGTGTGGTCACTGTCACCTCCCTTGGACACCCGCGGTTCGTCAGAAAGCTGCAACCGCTCAGCAGCTCTGCCCTGAGCTCCACAGGTATGAAACAGCCGTGCCCAAATAACCGCTTTCCCCAGCCTGATTTAAAAATATCAAAATATCTGTTGTCATTGCTGTCCCCAGGGCCCTATGGGATCATGTCCTACTCGCTTTATTTCCTTGGATCTCAGCCTGTGATAATGCCGGTGCTCAAGACTACGAGGTGCTGAGGGCAGGCGAGGGGTTCCCCCACAGAGACCCAGAAGTTGCCTGTGGGAAGTTCATGTCCGTTAAGCAGTGCCAGTCTTTTAATAAATGTGTTTAATGTCATTGGTTTGGGGGTGGGGGGTTGCCTTTTGTTGGTTCTTTTTGTTTGGTTGGTTTTGAGGGGGGCCAGCTTCGGCATCCGACAAGTTAAAAACAAGCAGCAGAAACGCCAAACTGATACTCTGAGTCTGGAGGTATCTTCAGCCCCTCCAAGCTCTTCCTCTGAATTTCACCCCTTGACTCTGCCTCCGGTTCTTAAGCGATCCCTTCCCCCACACAGAAGTTACTCACCACTTGATTTACGGGATCAGAGAGACATTCATTGTGCCAGGTCCATCGCGGCTGTCTCTGGGGAGGCTCATTTCCTCCCCGCGCAGGAGAGGAGGGGAGGGAGAGGGCTGTGGGCTCCGAGGCAGTGGCTCCTGCTGAGTGGGCTCCTTCCTTTTTAAGTCGGGTTTCTTCTCAGAGGTTAATCATTTCGGCTCTGAGCCTCCTTAAAAGTGGTGATTAATCCCCCACACATATAGTAAGCGCATGTACAAAATAACACCAACGTGGCACTGGGCATTTTTTCCCCCAGTAATGAGAGCTATTCATAACCCAGCATCCTTTAAAGATTCCAGTTACCGTGCAGAAGACAGCATTGTTCATAAAAACAATTCAAAGGTGTTTTGTTCCCCCGTTTCTGGTGGGGAAAAAGTCTTAAGAGAGAAGTAATTGTTGGCTTAAAACTTCAGCCTGCATTCAGCAGCAATCCATCACCCCCATGTGTGTTTTGAAGCTCGGGTTACTCAATATTCAGGCTGGGAGTACTCAGTGGGAATGAAGAGACTAGAGGCAGCATGAAATATTGCCAGCAAAATTCTCTCTAACCTGCTTTCGTTTCATGCCCTTCTCTTTGCTGAGGGACTCAGTGGAGGGAAAAGGAACAAAATCAAAATTCTTTTTTATATTCCTGTCCTAGGAAAAGCAGTAGGAATGCAGTGGTGTGGGGACCCACAGTCCAGCTCCCCAGTTCTGCCCCAGGAGCTAACGTGTCCCCTGTGCCTGTGGAGTGCTTGGGATTCTGCCAGAAGGACCGAAATGGCCTTGATGTTACTGCAGAAAGCAGCAGAGGAGCAGATTTTGAGGGAAAAAGAGTTCTTCATTCCCAGCCTTCTGGGAAAATACCATCCTCGAGCTCTGCCTTTAGAGCTGCCACTAAGGGACGACTGTGACACACTCAGGAGATGGAGGCTCATTAGCCAGGTGTGTAATCACAGGTCTCAGCTGCCCTGTCCAAGGGCTCTCCTAGTCCTGTGTGCTGCTTGCCCAGGACCTTTTAGTTTGTGCCAGAGTTTCTGACACTCTGGGAAGCATCTGCAAAAGCCAGGTTTACCAGTGCAGCGAGCACACCACCCGCATGGGAAGAGGGATGTGGACAGGAGAGGTCACATCCTAGAATTGTGTCCCTAAAATTGATGACATTTTTTTCTCCATAGCTTAAAAGAAACACTATAAACCATGATGCTTTCCCACCTTGCAACTCTCCACACTTTTGCTGTGTGAAAGGATGAGTGTGCAGGACCAGAAACGAGGGCTCTGCGGCACCACGCAGGTAGGAGCTGGCACTGGTGTGGGTGGCCCCTTCACCAACGGGAGGGAGAGGTCGTTTGACTCACAAAACCTTTTCCTTTGTTTCACCACTGGTCAGACTGGAGGAGACCTGCAATCCTTCTGGTCTGATCCCTTATCCAAGGCAGGGGCTCGTCTTGGCAGTGTTGGGTATGTAAAAGTCCTGTACCTGTGAGCGTCTAGTCCAAGGGAGTTTGTCTCTTTGTTTCTTTTGGGGATCAAAGAGGGTGTTTTATCCCGAGGGTGCTTCAGCCCACCTACTGCATTTATATAAACTGCTTCTGAAGGTGCTCCCCTTCCCATTGATCTTGGTGGGAGCCTGGATGATCTCTCAGGCAGGGAGCTGAGGTTAAGTGAATCCCACCCAATGGTAAAAGCTCTTTCAGAAGAAGAGTAGGATGGCCAGAAGGGACCTCTGCAGTCTCCAAAGTAAGTTGTCCTGTGCAGGACCATTCCTGAAGGAGTGGGGTCATTGTCCTGGTTGCAGATATTGGAGGTTGAGCAGTAGACCCACTCTTGGCATAGTACTTTCTGTCCCAGAACGTAATCTTACAACTTTTTTATACTTTTTTTTTTTTTTAATGCTTCCTGATCAAACTCTTTTCTCTTGGCTGTTCCTGCTGCGGGTTATCAAAGTGCAGATCATTTTCCATCCTGGAGCTAAGCCTCCCCAACCGTAAAGCCTGTAGGTAGCACAGTCATCCCCTCTTACAGGAGCAGAGATCCTGACATAGCCTTAGAAATGCTTTGGGTACCTCTGTGCCACTGAAATCAAGGGGCATTTGACATCTCATTACCTTTGTGGACGGGGATCAGACCAATTCCTGATGCCATTAATGGGCATCTTGGTATTTGTGCTTCCACAGCAGCATACAAGAAGCAAGAGCACAAGCCAAGCATCCCGACTCATAGTCCTCTGCACAGACAGCATGATGTTCCTCCTCCTGGTAATGAAATTAAACCAAAGCTTGTTATTGTTCTGACATAAAGTATGTATTTGGTAACAGGTCTGCAGCTTTTGTGTTACTCAGTGGGGCTGGTCTTTGCCCTTGTGCAGGTTTGAGTTTTGCTATAATAGGGCAGAGCCGGGTGGTAGAGGAGATCTTGCAAAGGGCAAGGACCTTGCAGATAGCATTTTGCTGGTGGAAAACTTCACTGGGGTTTGGTGCACGGCTGGTGGCCCTGGGCTGAAAGATAAAGCACCTGCGCTCCCAGTACCAAGTCAGGGGTTAACCCCGTGACTGCTTCTGTGGGTATCTCGGTCCAGGGGCAATTACGGTCTGGGTGTGATGTCTGGCTAATCTTGTGCTGTGTTTAGACCTGTTTCAAACCTCTCTGTCGCTGGTGGCTGTCTTCAGCAGTTTCCTCCACCTGACCTTTGCAGGAAGCTGCTGGAGGGAGGGGGAGGTGAGACCCATTGCGGGGGTCACAGCAGGATGGAGCAAGGCTGGGAACCCAGAGCTAGCGTCCTTGTGCTTTCTCTGTCCCCACGTTGTCTTTCTCAGGGGCGTGTTCTTTTATCAAGGCCATAAAAAATGGCTTTTTAGGAACCAAAAAGCCCATCAGACACCATCTGGGTCATACCACACATTTCCAACGGGGAGCGTGGTCCCCAGCCTAGGAGGTTGGAGCAGAGAGATTTCCAGCCCAAACCCTCAGCACACCCGCCTCGGTTATATAGACCTAATCTGTAGTTTCAGGTGGCCATCAGCATCCCAGCCAAGCATAAACAGGAACGTGACTGACAGCAGCTTTGTCCCCATGTCTAGGAAATCTCCTGTTACATAGACTCAGAAAGAAGCCAACTGAAAGTAAAATGCTAAAGAAGGAAACTTAAAAGATTGCTGGTACTTAATATAAATTTACGTCATAAAGGCCATTTCAGGCTCCAGTGTCTCAGAGACGTGCCTTCATTTGGGACCAACTTCAGTTTCATGTTAGTCTGCTGTAGTTACAGCTACCTAAGTGGGTGTGCAATGCCAAGCCTTTCATTTCTTGATGGTAATTTTTAAAAGCTATTATTGATCCATTTGGTTTGAAAGCTTGCTGCAGCTTGAGGAAACTGGGGAGATGTCTGCTCTGCAGCACAGAAAGGATATAAGTGGTTTTTAAAACCATTTTGACCTTTCCTAGCCACGGTAAGTGTGAAGATAACACGGGCAAATTGATGCCATTTTGGATCTGAAGCTTCAAGTTTAGGACGGCCGGTTTGTTCCTGGAGTTTCGGCTGCTGTTCAGCAAGGGAATGCACACGCGTGGGCACACACATGTGCCCATCTCGCCTTCAGCTCTACCTCTTCCTTGTTTGCCATTTTCCATCCCATGGGGGGAAACCAAACTAGGTCCTCACTAAGAGAAAAGGCATATTTATTTGCATGCAGAGAAAGACTGAAATGTGTTTCAGTGCATCCTTACCTGTTTTTTTCTGAGTTCAGGATCTGGAGAGACATGGAGATAAATGGCTCGGTGGCTGGGAGAGGAGTATTCAAACTCCTTTGAAGTGTGTGTTTGATGGGATGGAGGGGGAGTTGGAGGAAGAAGCAGTATTGCCTCAAGGGCTTCCAGCTATAGGTGATAAAAAGGGGTGGTACAACCATAAAATAAAGTTATCCTGATGTTTTCTTTTTCTGGATTTTGTCTTCATGTCTCCGCCATCTCTCAAAAGCCTGGTGTGACCACAGCAGCTGACAGATGATGGTACCTTGGGGTTACTAAGCAATCTTCCTTCAAAACAAACAGGTTTACAGTAACTATTGCAATGATAAACACCAAATTAGAGTGTTTTTCCTGGATAAAGAAGTCCTGTGAACCTTCTGCCACATTAGCATCTACACAAGGGCCAGGTTCAATGTGTCTCAAAGCAGGGAAATACCTGACTGTGGGATGATGGAGCAGGAATGGTCAGTGGCTGGACAGTGGCTTCTTTCATCTTTATCTCACTCACACTTTTTGGTGGAAAAAAGGGGCAGGAGAAAGGGAGAATTTAGTGAGATTCTATGTATTTTGCAATGGCAGCCTTGTATTGCCATCTCCAAGAAGGTCCTCTTACAACAGCCAGGAAAGGATTGGGGAGGACTGTGACCAGCTCTTTAGCTCACTGATCTGTCAAGGTGAACGGACCCTCTGTGGCTCCTGAGGTCAGGAGAAGATGCCCACTTGCAGGAGCTTTCCAGAGTCTGGTGTGTGCGACACTACCTGCATTTAGTCAGCCAGGCTTTGCTAAGACCAAATCCCGTCTCCGCTCCATGCCACAGGCAGGCTTCAACAAGAAGAGGAGGTAAAAGCCATGCAAGCTGAAGGGTCATATTGCCACAGGAGCTGGCATAGATCTCCTCGCCCACAAGAGGTCTGAGGTCCTGATCCCTTCTCCTGCTGCCACACGTGGCAACTGGAGCTGTAGCCACCTCTGTGAGCATCCCAGGGACTGAATCCACAGCTTCCCTATGAGGGCCACCTCTGATCCACAGCTGCTGGGACAGGCTCAGCCTGGCAAAGGCTCCTGGGCAAGGCAACCTTCCCCAGGAAAAGCTGGAGCCATTCTCCTCTTCTTTTTGTTTCAAATGCAGAAATGGCAAGTTCACCCATTTAGTAAGACTTGAATCACCATTTTGCACCCAGCGTCCCGTTCTGCAGCTGACTGATTGAAATGCAAATGGAGCCGTTTCCTTGCTCTGCTTTGCTCCTTCCTCTCCAGACAGCTTAGGCACCTCACTCTTCTCTCTCCTGGTGGGTGCAGAGAGGGATGGGACTGCATCACTGCAGCCCCTGGGAATTGCATATGCCCGTGTATGGGTTCACATACATCCGTGCTGTCCTGGAGGAGGCTGCTGGCTCCTCTTCTATTGCCGGCTGAGCAGGGATTGGCATCACAGGCTGCCGCAACCCGAGCCAGATAATTGATCAATAATCTGTGGCATAAAGCTGGCCTGTAAATCTGAGTTATAGGGTGGATCACAGAGCAGAGTGATTGAACGGGTTGTCACTTGAGGCATTATAACAGTTTATGTCTGGTAATATCTTGTGGAATAAAAATAAAATCTGACATAACATCCTGAATTATCATCTGATAGAGAACAGGATTCTTGGCTGAATGCAGCCTGGTATGCAGCGATGTCCACAATGTTATTATTGGCCATAATTAGCTCCCTTGTTGGCAGTCTCAGAAAAGAGGCTGAGCATTGAATTTGCTTTTGGATACTCAACTACTCTTTTGCTGTAAGCAACAGGATCAGGACATGCAGACGAGGATGTTTCCAGTGCAGGCAGCGAATCACCTTTTGGTGCTGTTAATTCAAAACCTCTCGCCAGGATTAGATAGCAACAAAAGTTTTACTCAGCTCTTTGTAATGGAAAGGAAGGAACAAAGCAGTATTTTTTACATCCCCACAAATTGTTTATTGGATTA
Source organism: Falco biarmicus (assembly GCF_023638135.1). Lineage (NCBI taxonomy): Eukaryota > Metazoa > Chordata > Aves > Falconiformes > Falconidae > Falco > Falco biarmicus. The sequence goes on along the minus strand of NC_079292.1, from coordinate 30,214,268 downwards.
GATTGATGCTTCTGGGAACAACCTGTTTGCATATGAGCTAAACTCTAGTCTCGCTAAACATCTTCATTAATTAACTCCATCTGGCTTGCCTGCTTTTAGATATAAAAGATATATTGCTTTGATCATTTGCTGTTTACATATTTCTTGCAGTTTGGTAAAACACGGCAGCAAACACACAATAAATACTGTGCAGAACAAAACAAACAAAAAAACCTGAAACATGTTGAAAAGACTGCCGAACACCTACAAAATGTGAATCCTAATCAAGTGTGAGCTCAGCTTCACTTGAGGACAACTGAGAATCAACCTAAAACCATATGCATGGGTTAAGGTCAGTTTTACCACCTCCAAGCATTTCTACAGCACCTCCAAGAGACAACGGTGTTGCCCAGGACTCCTTTCCCCGCAGACCTCTTGCAAAGACTTCTGTCAGCTGGTTGAGGTGGTGAAGAGGGAGACTGTGAACATGGGATCTGGATGCCAGGTCCATCCTTCCTTCCACCCCCACCTTCCTGGGAGACAAAAGAAGCGGGTTTTTAGTGCTCCCTCTGGACAACCTGTGGGGTTTGGGTTTTTTCTGTGCCCAAGTTAGTGTTGTCTCAAGTGTGGCGTGGGCAGAAAAGACCAGCTGTCCTCAGAAGGGCACCATGATAGGCAGAGACGTCAGGACAGCTGATACAGATATGCATGATGCAATGCTAAGCAGGATATTTTGTCTTCACCTCTGCTCTGGCTGACCTGAGCCAGCAGGTCTCCTGCTTGTGTGTCTCCAGGAGCACATACTCCGTGATGGGTAACTCCAGAGTAAATGACCAAAGGGAGTTTTCTTCTGACATTTTTTCAGTTGTCAGCATCCCCAGCTGACACCTTTCCACCTCCTGTCTCCCAGGATACCTTTGCAGGCTTCTCAGAGGCTGCCCAGCCTCCCTGCTTAGTGTCAGGGCTAACGCAGGGATCGGCTGGCAATTCCAGGTGGCTGAGGTGTGCAGAGCCTGATCCTGTCCCACTTGCAGTGCTCTGAGGGCCAGGGCCACCCCTTCTCTGCTGCTCCTGCCCCATGGCCTGCCCAGGGACTGCTCCTCTCCGGGGGTTCTGTGGCCACCCCATAACGAGAGCATCGCTGCCAGCTGGGATGCTGGGGAAGGGTTTCCATGGTGACAGGCAGCACATTGAAAATCTCTCAGAATGCTCTTTTCCCCAGTCTGGCCAGCTTGGATGGCAGCAGGAGATACAAGAGCCAGGGTATCCCCCCAGCCTCCCCACATGCATGCCCCACCATCACATCTGCCCCATACAGCTGTCCTCCGCAGAGATGTCCCATGGTCCCATGTCACCCTGCTTCCCTGGATGGTCCCAAAATCCCCTGCACGCCTACTTGCCACTCTGCTTTCCGAAAGCCAGCTTGCTCCCCCCAGGCCTGCTCATGGGCACAGCGCTTGGCTCACGGTCTTCTCTACCCGCAGCCATGGGTAGCATGCACATGGGGCCTCTTGCTTTCTCTCCATTCCTCCTGTCCCCACTGCTCCTTCTCATGCCTTTGTGTGTCATGCATGTCCTGCAGGCAAACACAGCTTCTGAGTTCAGCAGTTGGCCAGGATGCAATGAGGCGACTATCAGAGGCAGGTATGAGGCTACGTGTTGTATCACCCAGCTCCTTCAGTCCAGCAGGATGTTTAATGACATGGAGATGGTGGCCAGCCATAGACATGGTGTCATTCTGAGCTCTGCCCACTGCGCTTGGTGTGTCCATATCCCATGTGAACCATCATAGCGGCAATGCCCTCTTGCCACTGCAGTCCATGAAGGGGCCTCCTTTTTCTTCCCGACACTGCAAAGAGACTGTAAATCACAGAATCACAGAATGGTGGGATTGGGAAGGGACCCCTGGAACCCCCCAGCCCAGCCCCTGCTGAAGCAGCTCTCCCAGAGCGGGCTGCACACAGTCACGTCCAGGGGGTTCTGAATGTCCCCAGAGCAGGAGACATTCACACAATGGTATCTAAAAACATATCTGGCACTCGTGTTTGATGCATAGGGGGATTTGTTACAGCTCTTCCAAAACTGTCCTGAAGGTGAGCAAGGCTTTGCCCTCAGCTAGGAGCTGTGTAGGCACCAGCTGGTCTCCGGTCAGAGCAGTAGGACGGCACTCAAGGGGCCACCCTCTTGTCAGCTACTAGAGCTCGTGGTGTACAGCCTGGGCTTCTGCTTTCCATGCGGAAGACAGAGTTCCTCCTTCAGCCCTCTCTGCAGCCTTCTTTGTTCGTTATAAATGCAGTTGGATGCCTTCCACCCTTGGTGAATACCCTGGTGTGAGGCAAGCTCAACGGTGAGTTGGCATTTCCAAAGCACAGGTTGCAGAAGAACCCAGGACTGTTTGCTTCTGTCCTTGTCATGAGTAACATGGGACAGTCATTCACTGGCCCTGAGACATAGCATGGCATAATTGTGTCCCCATGCTTAAGTTTTCTTGTTCTGCAAAGCGCAATGACCAAACCCAGCCCATGCCTGGGAGGCTGCTCATTGTGGTCTGAGACTGTGACAGATAGCCCGCCAGTAGCTTAAAAGTATGTGTAATTGTGTGCTGGAGTTTGATCCTGTGCCCTGACCTTGTCTCATTTGCTGTAATAGATGTAGCTTTTGTACGTCTGCTCCTGTCAGGGCGGCAGTGGGTCGCAGTGGTGAATGACAATAGGGTTTGGATTGACCTAAGGACACATCTGTTCGCAGCTGCTGGGCTCTCCCCAGTGGTGAACCCTCATGTGTGCCTTTATTAAAAAGGCAAACATTTATTTCAGTCATTTTCTGAATATTCTGGAGGGGTGAAAAGTCTTTAAGATATATATAACAGCATGATACTGGGGTCTCCCATAATGAGGATGCGGAGCAAAGGAAGGCTGCGTTATAGCGATCGGGGGATCAGGACTCAGATCTGGAGGTGGGGGGGCAGCGCAGGGTGCTCAGGCACAGTTTTGAGGCAGCAGAGCCTGTGGCTGGTGTTCACTGGTTTTCATCTCCTTCCTAATTGGCTCTCTGTTGGTAGAAAGGGGATATTAGCAGATGAGCCTAGGCACGGTGAGGAGAGATGCTGCTCTGGGTGTGTGCTTGTGTGAGAATGACATGGAATCAGAGCAACATTTTACTTCAGTGCTTCCTGCAATTTCAAACACTCCTGTAAAATAACAATAATTTTTTAAAAAATAGCCTTTTCTTTGCATCCAGAGCTGTTGGGCATTAATTTATAATACTTGGGGCATAGCTGCATTTTCTGCAGAGGAAGAAACACTGTCAGCCCAGGCCAGATAGGGAGACCCCTGGGCCTGGGAGGCTGGTGAGGGAGAGGTTTCAGGAGTTGTGACAGAAAAAGCTTCGGACATTTTGCACAAAGACTCTGGGGGAGGATGAACTCCACCTCTCCCCTTCCTGACAGATGTTTGGCCATTTCGCAGACCCTAATCTGGCCCATTAAAGGGGAAATATTTGCGATCATCAAAGCATCTCTGGTCGTGCTTTTGTGGTTAGCACCACATGGACTGGCACCAAATGTGCTCCCTGTTATCCAAGAATTCAGAGCCCGACCAGTGTCCTTGATGAGTCCATCTTCCAAACCTTCTGTTTTCCTATCCATGTTGGTTTAAAAAAAATCCTGCACTAATGCCCCAGGTCTTGCCACAAACCAGACACAAAGGGGCAGAGCCTGAATTGGTCTCAGCACAGATGGATGGCCTCCCATCAGGACATGGGTCTCTGTGGCCTTGGAGGAGAATCCCAGAAGAGCTGCAGCCCCTGATGTAGGTGCTGTTTCTGTCGTTGCCTCTGTTTAGGAAGAAGGTGTGATTCATCCCTTCTGCTTGGAGGGAAAGGGAAATGAATGCAGCTGCTCTGTGGTCATGAACAGATACCAGCAGGAAAAGCCTTTATCCCAAACCAGCTTGCCTCCTCCTCTCCACCAGTGCTCTGAACACCCCCAACCTCCATCACTAGCCTGCACCATGGAGGTGATAGCTCTCCCCTTCCTCACGGTCTGCCAAGGGGGTTAATTAGTTAATATTTTCACAGCCCTTTGAACCTGTAACCTGTTATGGAAGTGCTAAGTATGAATTGATAGATCTGGGAGCACCCTGGATGGATGGACAGATGAGTGAGTGAGGGGCAGCCCACCCTATCTCTGTTTGCAGATGCTCTCCCTGACACCTGCCATCCTGCCAAAAGGAACAACTGATACTGTCTTTGATGCCACTTGATTGCTGCTGGTCCAGGACCTAGCAGCTGCTCGGGGTTGAAGGTGAATCACTGATGGGTTTCCCACCCAGCAGCAGAGGGGGAGGTCTTGAAATAACTCGGTCCTGGCTGCAATACGTGCTGTCCACTGCAACGACTGAAGTTGCTCTGACATGTACAAGCTGCAAATGGCGGCAGCAGGGAGCCAGTGCTTCCTATAACCTGTCTTCTAGTCCTTGTAGGGAGCACAGGAGTGGCTGTGGAGCCAACTTCAAGTTTTTTTCTTTTGCTGGTTCTCACAGGCTTTTGGAGTGCTCCTGCTCCAGCCCCTCTGTGCCTTGTAAACTTGGGGAATGACCTGAAAGTGATGCAGGATTAGAAATGAGTCAGTGGTTTTAAGTCTGAGTTTAACCCTGAGCTCCTTGTGGGACTCTGGTGAGCTTGGTGGACACTCAGGAGCCTGTTTCTCACCAGTTTCAGAGGATCTCTGCATTAGAGTTTCTGGCCAAGATTCAGATGAGCTGAACCCAGAGCTGGAGGCTGGTCCTGGTGCCTTTCTCCCCAGCATCACCCACATCCAGATGTGCACTTCTGCATTGTTCTGGGTGTCCTGGTTTCAGCTGGGATAGATAATTTTCTTCTTAGTAGCTGGTGCACTGCTGTGTTTTGGATTTAGTGTAAGAATAACTTTGATAACATATTTTTAGTTGTTGCTAGATGATGTTTATATTAAGTCAAGGACTTTTTGGTTTCTCAGGCCCTGCCAGCGGAAGGCTGGAGGGGCACAAAAGGTCGGGAGAGGACATAGCCAGGACAGCTGACCCGAAGTAGCCAAAGGGATATCCCGTACCATGGGATGTCATGCACAGTATATAAACTGGGGACAGTTGGCTGGGAGTAGCCGATCACTGCTCGGGGACTGGCTGGGCATCTGTCAGTGGATGGTGAGCAGTTGTATTGTGCATCACTTGTTTTTTCTTGAGTTTTATTTCACTTTCTCTGTTATCTCCCTTTTCGTTACAATTGGTATTGGTATTAATATTATATTTTACTTTATTTCAATTCCTAAACTGTTATCTTAACCCACGGGTTTTACCATTTTCTGACTCTCCTTCCCATCCCACCAGGGGTTGGGGAGGGAGTGAGCAGCTGCATCGTACTTAGTTGCTGGCTGCGGTTAAACTATGACATGGCAAAGACGAGTTGAAACCATGATGAAGTACAAGCAATTTAAAAGTACCCACCAGGGTCTGCAGGCAGCCTGAAACAAGTGCTCTTCAAGAGTTCAAATGCCTTCTGCAAGGTGGGAAAGTCTCACTAGAGGACTCATGCATCAGTGCACAGGGAGGTGTTTTGCTGGGTTAAGCACCTCCTCCTTAAATCTATTTTTATAAATGTACTCCTTGTAATTACGTTCTTTGAAATGCTTAGAGCTGTCTGATAGCCATGGTCTTGATAAGCTTAATGAATTGGTGCAACAGTTGTTTCATAGGATGGATTATTTGTGAATTTGCAGTAAGAAAGAGGATGGCTAAGCCCAGGTGAGCTAGCAGATGGTAAAACACCCTCGTGTTTCAGATCGCTAGGCTGCGGAGAAGACAACTGCCCACTTTGGTATCGCAGAAGTGCCCACTATCAGGTAAAACTGAACAACCAACCTCTGTCAAATCCAGCTAATGCTTAATTTGTATGCCCCCCCCCCCCCCCCCCCCCAAACCCAAATGATGCTAATCACTGCGCAGAACGACTTGAAAATGAATCAGTGTTAAACAGAGCTTAATAAAGCTAAGGCTGTTACCTTAATAGTCACACGTGCACTTCAGCGCAGCCCACCTCCTGAATAAAGTGGTGACACAGAGAGATGGACAGAAGGTCCCTGAGGGTATCTTCCATGCTCCATCAGAGCTAGAAAGAAAGCGAGGATATATGGTTGTCTGGAGGCAGGCTTATTACCCACTGCCCGTCCCTATCTATAAGGGAATATTTGGAGGCTGGGGATGCCTGACTGATTGTGGCCCCAGAAATGTCCCATTTCCTTCTCCAGTCTGACCAGCTTTGCCAGAACTGGATCCTAGGGAGCACGCTGGGACACAAGAGCCCATGTAGCAGCTGTGAGCAGAGCTCTTGTCAGGTTTTGGTGTAACCTTTTGTTGTTTTGCCTTTTCTGTAGCATCTTTTCCATTTTTTTCCCAACCAGATGATCAGCTGATTGCTTCAGTAGTCTAACCCCAGCTTAGTCTTCCTCCTCAAAGCTCAGCCATGAGGTAGTACTTATCCCCTCAGTGTCCCTTCCATAAAGTGGGGCTAAATCCTTTATTTTAAGGTGCATTGGGAGAATCTGTGTGTCCCAGTGACAATGCTGAAGGCAGCTGGGAAGTAATTGCCTCTTAGGGAAGGGAGAGGGACCTCGTGTCCTGTTACATGTACCTCCCAGTTTGTATTAATCCAGCTGATGCCATTGATAAAAAGTGCTGCCAGTGTTTGGACTCAAATGGACATGTGTCTGAGTGTGATAGATGTGTTGATTTTTTCTTTCTTTATGGAGTTCAAACACTTTGCATTGATTTGTGTCTTCGTTTGTATATTGTATGAGCGGCTCAGGCTGAAGGCAGCTCTGCCTGTCGTCCATCAAAACCCCCAAGTGCTTTGTCTTCATTTCGACTTGGCTGCTTCTCTGTGGGCTTGTGGCTGGGCTTCTGCCAGACGGTGGTGAGTCTAAATCTGCTGCTGGCTCACAAAACAGGGACAAAACCATGACATTAAAACAAACCCTCTGCTTACTGTGCTGACTGCTGAGCACAGCACATCGTCTGGGGGTCCGGGAGGGCTCATCTCCCATGGAGGGTGGTGGGTGAACACCTTCGGGGTGTGGATGACACTCATCTGCGTTCGGATGAGTCCTTTGCATCCTCAACGTGGAGAGATTTATCTCTTCCCTCTTAAGTTTTCTGTGTTGCTGCAGCTTGTGATCCCTGTTTGTCCCCATCTCCATTAAACATGGAATTAAAGCAGGGTGAGCATTGGTGTCTAAAGGTACCTCTAATAATGTTCTGGAAATAACAGCTCATGGGATGGGAACTTGTTTGGGAAAACAAGCCCCTCATCAGCTTCCTTGCTGATACCTGTTTTTTTATGAATATCACAGTTTTCTTCCATGAGGACCAATTTTGGTTTCTTCTCTCTTTACAAGGAAGCTGGACAGGGAGAACCTGGAGCACTTGCTGCTCACTGGATGCTGGGTTTTTTCTGTCCTTTTCTGTCCTAACTTTCTGGGGTAGGTGGGTGTTTCAATCTAGCAAAATACCCTGTTGCTCCAGAAACTGAAGACACTGTCACTTCTCCTTTCTTTGATAGGAAGTGTGTGGTGTCCATCACATGTCCCACAACTTCTGCAGACCCTTTGCCCAGCTTAGGAGGTCCACACCCAACACTGCCCATGTGTGACCTAGGGACACCGTTGCCTTCTGCATCCATTGCACATAAAACAGGCTTCAGCCCTGACACATTTCTCAACAGCCCACAGCTGCTGCTGCTGTGTCAGTAATACAAGAAGAGGTCCCTGGCACAGGCCATAGGATGAGGTCCCCTGGGTAGTCCCTGTAGCAGCCATGCCTGCTCCCAGAGCAGTCTGGCAGGAGCAGGAGACTTGACCCCATCCCAGGCCAATGATGCTGTGTTGAAAAATTGTATTGAGAACCAAAGCTTGATACAGCCATGCCAGAGTGTGTGTGTACGTGTGCTTGGACATCTCTGCACCACACAGCGCCAGTCCTCATCAAACACAGTAAGTGCTGTTCAAATACCGTCACTCATCTGCGTACACAAGCCTGCAGAGCTCCTGCTGGTGCTGTTCACTCTGGACCCGTCTGAGGGTCGTTTGTACAGAGGCACTAATTGCTGCCAGTGTTGGCGGCCATGGCAGAAGAGCCAGGAGCCTGGTTATCCGGGGAAGCTGGGTCTCCTCCCCCGCAGAGATGGCACCGAGGCTCTCTGTGATCTGTGCTAATGTAGCAGTGTTGCTCTGGAGACAGATAACACTTGCTGTAAATCCTGTAACATGAAAAGAATCTCCAGTGAGAAATACCCCCGACATACCCTGTTTGGAGGCACTAGATACACCTTCCCCAGTCAGGCTAATACAGTATCTTTTCCTTGGTCACAAACCAGTCCAAGCTCTGGGTTTGAAAGCACCTACCAAGAACTGGTGTGGCTTTCCGTAACATTAACACCACCAGTTTCCAGGAAAACAAATTACGTGGGGCACTGGGGTGATGGAGGATCTTCTCAGGCTGCAGCTGGCAACATCTCAGGCGCCTGCCTCGGTTCTTGCTCTGCTAATGCTTGGAAGGTGTCTGCAGGATGGGTGATGTGACCTGGGAGGACACATGTCCACAGTGGCAAGGCCATAACCAGCCCGAGCTAAACAAGAGGTCAGGTTTTGAGCTGAAGTCCAAGGCTCTCGAGGTGGAGTTACTGGAGGGAGAATCAATCCTCCCATTACAATGATAATTCTGAGCTGTCTCTTCCCCTCCTACCACCTAGTAAGCTTTATTATGAGTATTGATTAGGCTTTATTCATTAAGTAGCAGTGATGGGAAAAGAAGAAGTAAAAAAAATGCCCCCACTGCAAGAAACGTGCAGGCAAAGCACTTGGGGGTCTGCCCCAATATTGGTGGGCTCTGAGCCATGACCTTTGGGGAGACGCTGTTGAGGGTGGGCGATGCAGGGTCCCAGCTCAGCCGTATTGTACGTTGCCTCTGTTCAGGGTGTGGTTTTATTTGCTTTGCTTGAAATATTGTTGTTTGTTAGGGGGTTTGGGTTGGTTTATTTATTTTTTTTTAAGGTGAAATACTTTGATGGTGGAGGGTTTTTCCAGATTATTTTTTTTTTTTCTTTTTAATTTCAAGGGATGTGTTTGAAGCTTTAGAGGGGTTGGGAGTTACATAACAGCATTTGATTTTGGTTTTATGGCAAGGGGCTTAGCTCTTTAAAGCCCTCATCGTCTTAAAAGACACATCTTCAAGCATCCTTGCCTGCTTTCTCATGCCGCCCCTCCCCAGGGTAATGCTGGCTTTTAAGCCCCGGCAGCACTGATGCACTGATGCAGCCGCTGGCGCTGGCACACTCACCCGTGCTGTGAGCAGCGTTTCCTGGGGCTCAGCCGCCCGCAGACAGCCCCGTGCGGCACCCCATGGGTTTGGGACCCAAGCCTGTACAGCCCTGCATCCACCCATAGGCCCCGTGTAGCTTAGCAACAGTCAGATCAGATCCTTGTTTGCCAACACGTATGCTCCAGGCAGGAGTTAGGGATGGCTCAGTGTCCCACTGGCTCCAGTGAAGCTCCAGCGAGTGCCTGGGTGCTGAGCTGCCTTGGCTGTGGATGCTCCCCTGGAAATTTTGGGGGTTGCTGGATGGATTGCAGCCAGCAGAGTGAATTCCAGCCTCTCCATCCCAAGTGATTTGATTCTAGAGGCAAAGACGCCACGTAAATTGGTAGCCACAGGTTAAGTGTGCAGGTGGATGCTTGTCCTGCATACATGCAGGGAAATCCCAGGTTCAGCTTCCTGGGATACCAGGGAGGGTTTTTCCAGCACAAGGAGGAAAAAAAAATAAAATCCCAGAACACTGGAGAGAAACAAGATCTCTGACTTATTTTTATCTCATGAACTAACTACAGATGAATACTTGATTCCCCAGAGAAAAGCAAATTCTCCAGGCCAAATGTGACATGCCATGAGAGGAAGGATGTGGTTTTCCACCCTGAAGTGTAAAACTTACACATCACTTTCTGCCTGCACACAGCTAATTTGGTGGCTGCAAAGCCATAAAAATGTCTTTTTGATGTTCAGACCTTTGAGTTTTGGGGAGATTGACTTTTTTCAATCTGCTTTGAACTTCAGACCCAGGGCCAAACGGAGAAGATGCGGACCGGCTTAGCCCAACTTCACGTCATGTGGTGGGTGTCTGGGTGGGCGAGCTCAACCCATGGTGCCTGTGTGCAGCACTGGGCAGGGAGCTAATGGCCACAAATGAATATCAAATGAGATTGATTACTTTTGTAACGTAATGGAGTGATAGCACAGAATAAAAAGTAGAAAGCGACTGTTAAAAGCACATAGTTCATCTGGAGTAACATCAGCGCAATCAATGCTCATGCGTCAGGGGCTCATGCACAGCAACCCTGGTTGATTTTTTTCGTAGCCTTTTGAAGCACCATCAGCTCCCTGGTCTGGGAGGATGCTGCAGATGGAGGGGCTGGTGCTCAGCTCCCTGACTTGTCTTGGTGTTGGTGCATGTCCATTGAGCCCTCCGTGAGGACCTGATTGGGTCTATCCTCAACAGTTTTTCCGGGATCCTGATAGGGAGCTGTAGCATCAGAACAGGTTTCATATTCTGGCAGTAAACTTACCCTCGCGCCAGCTGGAGGAGGTTCCCTTATGATAAGCCTTGAACTTGCATCTTTCCAGCCCCACTTTAGCCAGCGTTCCTCCTCCCAGCCTGAGGACAATTCAGGTGATGGCAGGTGTCTCTGATTCGCTGCGTGGGCTACCAGCAAGTGGGTGCTGCTCAGTGAGGGGTGAGCGAGGACTACTGATGCGCTGTTTCCCATTATCATGTCAATACACTGCATTATAAATTGCATTTGCAGTGCCGTGATGGTGGCCATGACCATCTCGCACGCCTCTGCCTATGCTCAGGCTGCGGCTTGCTTTTGCCTTGCAAAAGGCTGCCTTTGGCTTTGCAAGGACCTGACACGCTAAAGTTTTCCCTGGGTTTCCTATACCCAGGTAGGATGGGAAAAGCAGTAAAAACAGCGCAGAGGCCAGTTTATTTCCACCACTGCCCTGCAGCTCAGCATCTCCTCCTCCTCTCCTGTGCACCTGTAAGTCCACCCAGATGTCTGCTGCATCCTACATCTACAGTACTTCAGTGCTGCTGGGCATTTTCAGCAACAAGAGTTTGAGCAAGTGGCTCAGAGTTTTATTTAGCCACAGGCTTAAAATTTTGTGAGCTGTTTTATCCTCACAAGGACTGTACTCTGACCTCTAATGATCCTCCTAATGATATGGAAGAAAAGGAAGGGCGACGAGCTGCTGAGGCTTAGTCCATATGTTAGAATTTTGTGGGGTTCCAGAGGAGTAAGAGAGTGAGCAAGGAGGAATATGGATTTCCTTTGTTTTCTACTCTATTTATCAAGTGTTTTTTTCTTTAAAAGCAAACAAACAAGTGAGAAGTACCAGCATGCATCTCAAGTACTGTAGTACTCTGCACCAGGAAACGACAAAGATATTTATTATTTGCCTGGGTACCCAAGTTTTTAAGCACACAGAGATTTCTTGGGCACATAACAAAGCTATATAACATGGAGTAGTAGGCAGGGCAAAGATGAAGAGGGGGGACAGGGAGGAGGGTATGGCTTGCCTTCATGCCTTTCATCTGGGTCTCATGAGAGTTCTTTGGTCAACCAGAAATTACCCTGTGTGGCTTGAATGCACACTTTCTTTTAAAATCCAAGTCCCTTGTTCAAGTTGATGTGCTTTTTAGGAGGGTTTTCTGACGCAGCAGACCCCTCCTGCCACCCACAGCACTCCAGCTGGCTGCCCGCTGTAATGTGCCTCTCACTATTGTTTGATGGACACAACAAAATCCTGCCTATGGCAGACCTCTGGGATCGTGCTTTGATACCAGAGCAGGAGCTTTGAATAAAAGGGCATGGCCAAAACATACATACAAACACAGCTCTCCAGAGGCTGCTTTTGAAACCATCACCTGGGGAGGGGTGGGTGGGTGGTGATGGTGGTGGCACAGCTTTGTGTAGGTTTTCAGTGTGGTTGGTGCACCTGAATACTTTTATTTCTGTTGTTCCGTAACACACAGCCAAAGGTCCAAGGACATTTCTTTAATCGCTTTATTCCACTGTGGGTAAGGTATTTACTGTTAATTCTTTATCCTATCCGTGCCTCATTACATTCAGATTAAGTCTTTGGTGGGTCATTAGGAAATCACACAGCAAAGCAGGCGATCTGGAATGGGAGGGGTTCTGACTGGGAGCGTTTCCTGGCTAAACTCTGGAGCCAGGAGGTGAAGGCTTTGAATGCTCATTTATTGGCAGCACTTCCTAATGTGTGCTGCAGCTTGGCAGGTGTAAACGCTAGGATTTGTAATCACTGGGTAAATAAAAACTGTATTTCTTTTTTTCTTTATTATTTTTTTCACACATACCACTTTTTCAAAACCTGACATTCCCATGAATGGAGAATAAGGTTGGAATTCGGACTGGCAAAATAAACAGGTCAGGATGAGACAGCCTAGTTGGTTTATGGAGATTAGGTCTTCTGGGAACCACCTGTAGCCTGCACCTAAAAATGAGTGTGGGTGAAAAAATACTGCTGTTAGAGGTGTTGCCTCTGTGTTTGCTAGTTGATGTCTTATATCCATCTGGTGGCTTCAGCCACCATAATGCTTTTGTGCTCTTTCCTCAGATCTGGAACTCTTAACTCCAGAATCCAATTGACAGCTGAAGTTGCTCAAGAAAGATACCTGGTGTTCTTTGCCCACCACCATTTGTATTTAATTAATTAATTAGAAAATTAGATCTGATTATCTTGGGGCCTGTAGCAAACATTTGCAAGTTCTTTTTCGTTAGACCAAAACCAACATCCTTGATCACCATCTTTTTTCTTTTTTTTTTTCTTTATTTTTTATAAATGGGATATTAGACTGTGACCATGAGCAAAATGAAAGGCAGAGCATGGAAAGATGGGACTGGAAATAACTAATTGCCCTCCGGTTACAGTATTCAGCAGGAATGTGCCCAGCAATGGATAATTGGCTATTCTTGAGTGAATATGGCTTTGGATGCTGCACGCAAAGATGTAAAAGTTCCAGCTGAAAGTTTCATCAAAACCTTCCTGTGAAAACGGATTGTTTTGAAATATTGGTGTTTCACAGCGAGTAACAATGTCACTGGAAAAGTCCTATTGGAAGATTTGCAATGAAGTCCCCTGAGCCTGTGTATTAATCCAGGTAGCATGTTCATTTTTATCAGGTTTATTCTTCCCTGGAGGCTGAGCCAAAGAGCTTCCAATTTACTCAGGTCATTAGTGATTTATATGATAATTGGATCTCAGTTGATTTTAACTATTTGCTTTAAATCTCTGGGGATTTGTATTCTTAGACTTTTTGATGCCATTGGAAATTTCACTGATTAAGCAAAGCCAAGTATATGTACTTAATTAGTCCTGAAACCAATTAGTCCTTTGTCGGTCAAATTAATCTTGTATGCGGACCTCTAAATGAGTTTTACGAATTTAGGCATTGACCTTTGTGGGCTTGAGAGTGGAGTCAGGCCGTTGCCTACATCCAGCCTGGGGGACAGCACATCCACCCCAGCTGGGACTGTGCACAGCTTTGTCCTCCCTTGTTCTTTCTGCCACCGAATGGTCTGAAATACAGCTGTGGCTGATCATCTCAGTCGGCAGGTAGATATGGAGCTGAAGATGAAGCAGCTGGCAGGCCCTGGTCTCCTGAAGGCAAGAAGTCAATAATCACAGTGAACTGCACCATAGGGTCTTCCTGTCCTATTGGCAATGCCCAAGAGGGTCTTTCTAGTGCTGGGGCAGACTGACAGGATCCATACGTTGCCTGTGGTTGTCTGAGTGAAGCCTGGGTGTAGTAAATGTGACCTTCTTTTCATGAATAATGCAAGCTAATATCTTTTTTCAGTCCTCTACATTAGGATTTGGATGAACATCCCTCCCATCCCTGCATGACTTCCTTAGGGTGGTGATGACTCATGGTGACAACCCCACCTTTCTGCTGGAGGTGACTGGAGGCTTTGACCGTAGGACCCAGAAGGGCACTGGCATGGTGAGCATCATACATGCAGTAAGAGCATACTGTCGTTCTCCTGCATTTGCTGGGATCTGTTTTTGCACACAACAAGATTTTGTGCTTAACACCCAAACTAACAGAGAAGATGGTCTGTGGACCCGGAAAGTTTAGCAGTCTGGAGCTTGAGAACTGCCAACATTTTGGATCTTTTCTTTTTACTTCTGGTTTGAGGGTGGATCTTTTCCTTCGTAGTTCTCAATTTCAAATTTATTTCATGGCTGTGCATTTACTATGCTTTAGCTTGTCCATGGCGATAGCTGTGTCTCTTGAGTGTGTGGTGGACTTCCTGGTGTTTCTTCTGGGCCTTCAAGGTGTGTGGAGAGCAAACCCAGTAACTGTGTCTCGGCTTTGTGTAATTTTGATAAAGATGCCAGAAGAGATTCCCAGCATTTTTCTTGAATCCTCCTTTCCTTCCCTCCTAGTACTTTGCAATGCCATCCTGATACATGTTTTCACCTTTTCTTACCTTAATGTGTTTGGGTGGTTTGTTGTCCCTGTTGTCATGAAAGGCCTCCAGCTGGTCATCACAGAAGGCTACAGCGGTGGAGCCCACAGGAGTTACTTGTGAAGCCCCCATGAGAGCAGAGGAGGGCTTCCATCTGGCTGGAAGTTTAGGCTGACTTCCCTGCCATTTGAATGACACTGAAGGTATTTTAGGAAATAATTTGCAAATTGTTAATTGATAATATGCTGGAAAATCCATCTCCACTTCTGCAAAGGTGAGAAATGTTTCAGGGAATAGACTGGTAAATCTCTCTAGGTAGTGGGCTTGGAGCTGGTATCTGGGGTGATACTATGTGTGTTTTGCTTGAGGGTCCACACAGACTTCTTGGGTAGAGGTTTCACACCAGCATATTGCCTGATGCTTACTGTCACAAACCCAGCCCAGGACAGGGTCATTTTTTGTGTTTCATGAACTGCAGAGTTCAATGTGGTCATGGCTCTAGGGACTGGAAATGTTCCTATCCAGTCCTGCTCCAGTGTGAGCTTTGACTTCCCCATCATACAGTCGTGCCAGCTTTTTCTTCTAAAGATACTGAATCCTCCCCTCCTCCCAGCTTTAATGGATTATTTGTCTGGCCCCTGTTGCAGGGAACACGATGAGTACTACTGGAAACATTGACTGCAATGGTAAAGTAGTACCTAGACACTCTGTTAGAGAGGGTTCCTGCCAGGACTGGGACAAGGGAAGGAATCCAGGTCACTGGGACCACTAGGATCTGGAGAGGACAGGAGCTGGAGAGGATATGGGACTTGGTATCTCTTTAGAAATGGACTAAATTTGCTAATCCTCAGATAAGAAGACAGGGGACAGGGCAAGAGGGAGACCAACTGGAGGGTGGGAGGTGGACAGATGGGCAGGGATGGTGGTGGGATTGAGGTGTGCAGGAGCAATAGACAGAGGGACATAAGACCAGTTCCCCAGAGATGAGGAGGAAGGTGCAGATGTGGGGTCTGCTTTTAATCTGTGAGGAGGAGGAAGAGGAGGCTATGCTGTGGAGAGCTGTGGTCTGACAATGTGATCTACAGTAAAACCGCACAGTTGATCTATTTTTCTCCCAGTCCCTGGCCATCTGAGATTCTGGAAAGTCCAGTGCTCGGTTTTAGGCTCAACTGCAGCAATACAGGCTCCAGCCAAATTACATCCTCCACCCTTTGATCCTCCTACTGCTATGAGCCCTTCCAGTGGAAGGGCAGCAAGGTATGGCCCCACACAACCCAGGAATAGACAGAGTAAGTCATTTTGCCAAGGGTCAGGGAGGAAGTCTGAGATGGAGCCAGGAATAGATCCCTGCTCCGTTCAGCTCTTGGTCGCGTGCCGCCTCTCCTCTCCTATTCTTCCTCTCAGCGAGAGGCAAGACAAATAGCCAGACACATCAGATCTGCTGAGATCAGGAGCCGAGTCAAAGGTCAGTGCTTGGGCACAAAGATGCTTCTGTTTACAAGGAACTAATCTGGGCTGCTGCTGAGCACAGGAGCTGGTTTCGCCGTACAGATGAGGTCTGGGGCGGGAGGTCGTGGCAGTGCAATGATTAGCTGCTTTGGGGAAAAGAAACAGAGAGATCGGAGCATGCAGGGATGAACGGGTGGAGATCGGGTGAGTTACGGCTCTGTTGGTACGGCAGACCGCCATGCTCACCAGGAGAAGCGATGGGCGGCTCAAGTCTGACTTCTAACCTTGACTCTTGGTGTTACCTTGCACCACTACATCCTGCACCTCCACAGCCTCAGCTTTCTTCCCAGTAGATCTCTACACTACAATTCCCATCATTTTCAGGAGAGGGCTTGCAGGGCTTTGCCGTATTGCAGATTCATGGTGGTCTGACTGTCCTTGCTGGTCCAGCACTACCATCCACTCTCACCCTTCCTTGGTAACTGGGGGTCTTTGTCTTTGATGAGATGCATAAGATTGTCCTTCTGTCCAGGGAAGGTTCTAGAGGGTCCCCTGCAGTTAGTGTAATCATTTTTGGAAGATGAAGGGGACAGCAGCCTGGTGTAGATCCACCAGAGGGGAAGTAGGGAAGGCAGACAGGGAAAGGAAGCGGAGCCAACTCTATTGGCTTTGAGGTTTGACTCGGGTTCTCTCTCTGTAGCATCTCTTTAGTTAGCCTGTGTGCTGCTGAAGTGCTGCTTGCTGGCCTTCACGCTGCTTTTTCACCATCTTGGCATATAACCTCCACAAAGGACTTTGTGGGGGTCCTTGGAGGCCAGATCTACAAACCTGTGCTGAGGGACTGACTGCAGCAGTGTGACCTTTTGAGCCCCTCAGCACCATTTGGAGCCCTTTACTCACCATACAGAGAATGACCTGGAGCTCCGAATCATGCACTCAGTCTTCAGAATCTGTTGCCTGCCTATGCTTCGCTACCTTTTAACCACTGAAGGGCCTTAAAACATGTATGTGTTAATGAATGGCCCTTCTTATTCCTCTCCTGATAACCATCCCCACTGTGCAGGACAGGAGAACAGGGACCCTGCCTTCCTCTCGTTCCTGCAGCCTCATCTTCTTCCATGATAGTCCCTTGTCCTTCTGAATCAGTCGCTGTTTCATACTGCACGAGGCTGTGAACTCCGTGTGAGAGGGCAGCATTTGGCAGGTACTGTCTGTAACTAAACGGTGACACCTCTTCCCTTAGGACAAGCCCTTTGCAGCGGTGGCACCAGCAGAGGAACCGCTCAGCTTGTTCACAGATGCAGACCAGTTGGCCGAAGAGCCAGCTGCACTGTCCACAACAGCTACAGGTGGAAGCATGTATTGAACGTGCACTTGCAGACAGGAGCCAATTTACAAAACGCAGCCTGCGAAGACGCTATGCAACTTCTTGTTCTCCGTCCAGCTGGAGAGGAGCAGCCTGCAGGGAGCTCAGGTTTTATACACTCCTGAATCTGGATGTATCACCTGCTCCCACATGCCAGTTGCCATTAGAAGCCCTCTTCTAGGATGTCTGAGAGCTGTCGTTTATTATACATAGGAAACTATAAGATGAAATCTATAGCTGCAGCTTCAGAGAAGGATAATTCACAAGGGCTTGCCTGGTGGAGCTGGAAGATAATGCTGTTAAAATACGGCTCTTCCCACAAAAAGCAACCCTTTAATGACTCTCAAATGCAGCTTATACTACAGTCACACCACTTACACCCTCTCCAAAGATCCGGACTCTGCTAAATGGATTAACTGCTTAGTGAACTCTCCCAATGTGGTGGCCAAGCTCCGACCTTATAATGGACCAATTAAAAGGTCATCATTACTTATGGTTGCAGCTTCCTTACATGAGAGCTTCCATGCTCCCATCTGGCACTGCAGGCCACTGAAGGCAAATATTGACATTTTAATGTGTTAATAATGGAGCGATAAATTAATCTTTTGGATGTCTTTCTTTGCTTTCTGGAAGGCACCAAAGAGTTAATATGAGAGATGGTTGCAAAGCTGGGAAGCACAGGCAGCAATAAAACGTTGTTGACAAAGCTTTATCACTAAAAAAACTCTTTCCGTGGGGGGGACATGCCTTGTCACCTGGCCTGGCACAGAGCAGAGCCAGGCTGGATTCACACCAGGCAGCTCCTGCACCCACCAAGCTGGTGCCACCCTTTGGCTTGCCAGCTAGAAAAGACATTTCACATGGGCCCCAAGCAGCACGCAGCAAACAAGCCACCATCAAGCCTTACCCACGGAGATTATTACACCCTGGTCCTCAGCCATCTCTCAGTGGGAAGGTTCCCAACTTCTTACATGTGTGGTACCGTGGTACCCCTCAGTCCCTGGTTAGACATTGATGTCTACTGGCAGGAAAGCCCAAGGCATTCTGCTGTGTTACGGCTCTTCATACCAAGTCACCCAGATGGCTGACTTCAGGGACGCCTGTTTTCCTCCAGGCTGTTTAAAGAAACCCTGCTAAGGATGCAAGATGAAACCTCTCCCATCTTTGGAGGACTCTCCCATCCTCTTTTTTTTTTTTCTTTTCTTTTTTTTTTTTTTTTCCCTTTGGCAAGCAGCGGGGGGTGGTTAATTCCTGGCAGAACATTGCAATCCTTCTCCTGTCACCTGTCTGTCTGGTCCCTAACCTTGAATGATGCACCCTGGCGTCCCGAGGGACCTCCTCTGATTGATTGATCCCTATCTAAGTTGGCGGATGAGGGAGGATATTTACTACGCAGCAGAGAGCCCTTCAGAAAGATGTTTTATTAAGGCTGCTCACAAAACAGGAAATGCAATAAAGCACCAAGAGACAAACGAAGAGAGGTAAATATACCATCCTGCCTATCGGGCCAGCCTAACAGCTATAATATACTGGCCTGCATGTTCACATAGGTCACTTTTTGGCCATCACCTGAAGAAAGGAATAGCTTCTGTTTTCCAGCTGATGTATTGACCCAATAAAAGGTATTATTACATTGCCTATCACCGCTGACTACAGGAGAGTGTTTTGAAGAGACTGATGGCTCCCTTTGGAGAATCACAGAGCAGGAATAAGCCTGTATGGATGCGAGCATGTCAGCGCGAGAGATTCCTCTGTCTGGAGGGATCAGGGCTCTCCAAAGATGTTCAGCTGGGTTGTTTTTACTGCAGTGTAACAGGAACAGCTCCTCCTTCCTTGGGTAGATTTTGGAGAAAGGGGAACAAGGCTTTTTGCCTTTTTAATTCAGGTGCAATCTGTTAAGAACAGAGCGAGTTTAGAACCCAAGGGTGGATGTTCACTGCTCCTGAGTGTTTGTTTTAGTGAGGCGGCTCTGAGTCGGTTTCTATCAGCAGATTTACTCCTGTGGATGATGCGGGGTGAGCCACTGGATCAGAAACGTGCTCTGTGCCAACCGCAGGCATGCATGTGTGCACATTTACACACACAAGTGCATGCATGCTCCTCCTCACCTTTCCCCACACGGTATATCCTTTGTCCATAGAAATGAGGAAGCAGGGGGTTTCAAAGCTTCTGAGATGGCTCCTGGGTTTTGCTGTTTGTTTGATCCAGTGGCTCTGTATGTGAAATGCATGAGCAGCCCAGACCCCTGTACAGCTCCTTCCCCTCCCCTCGGGTATTCTGAGCACAAGGCTACAGCCGCAGCGGCCCTGTCTTTCCTTTCTCCCTGGTTCTGCACCTCTCAATGTTCCAGCCTTGCACCATTTATGGGCTAGAAAGTGATTTTACCTCCTAACCAGCACATAAAGTGGTGGTTAAGACCTTTTCTCAAGTGATGGAGGAGATGGCAATCTCCTGGGTGAGATGTACCACCCACGTTATCCCATCTGCAAGGCACAGGGTGCTGGAGCTGGTGGCAGTGGGTGCTTTCTCACATGGTTTCTGCATTGCTGGTCAATATGGTCACCTCTGTGCCATGGGTACAGGGACCCAAGTGTGCCACATGGCTTGCTGCCACACAGCCTCACTCTTGGGGTTCATTACCTGGAATTATGCATAACAAGGTCCTGGTTGATGTAAGAGCGCAGACGTATGTCTGCTCTTGACAGCATAATCCTTCCCGCCTCCTCTCCTGCCATAGGGCCTGTGCCACATGCTTCAAGGCATGACCCAAGGGGATTAGCTGGACGTGGCTTTGTTCCCTCCGCCGGAGGTGTATGGATTACACAGAGGGCAGCGTGGCCGATTAGTCGGTGCCGATTATCTCATTCACAAAAATGGTCCTTTTGAAACTTCAAAATGTGCTTCTGAGCTTTGTGATGCAAGGAAGAGTCACAGGGAGACAGAGGGAGATGCTAAGCAATTCAATTCAGAGCTTTTGTGGCCAAATGCACTGGAAATGCTATGGTAATTATAAAGCTTGCTGCACATTTCCAGGGCTTTATGCCTGCAAGGCTTGCAAACACCCCTCCCCCTCCCCATTTTATTATGTTTTATTTTTTATAAGGGTTTATGTTATATATATATATATATATTATATACATGCAGACACATGCACACTGAAAGGAGCTAGTAGCAGTTTTAAATTCTAAATGGATTTTCCCTTCCCATAAATCATGGAGTAAATTTTCTCTAACAGCCTGAAACAACCTTCCCCCTCCCCGCCCCATCACATTGCTGGCTGGAGGGAGAAGCTGGCCGGGGTGCATGTCTCACACTAATCAAGCAGGACTCTACCGTCAGTTACTGTGCCACAAAAGCATATGCAGCAGAGGTCAGAGCTGGTTCAGCAGCAGCCCAGGGTAATTCCAGTCAAGATGCTGGCCGTAACCTAGAGGTAAAATAAAGAGAGGGATTGGAGCTGGCAGGGAGGGAGTGTTAATGGAAGAGTTTCCACTGTTTGAGTTCCAGATGAAGGCTCCTGCTGGTCTTCAGTTACCTCTAACAAGTCCTTGTGTTGCGGGCTATAAAAGCAAGTGCCGAGTGTGTGTTACAAATGCATGGTTTGTGCTTGGGGCCTGATGCTCTCCCAACACGTAATCACGCTGAATGCTCTGTTTTCCTCCTTGGCCCTCTATTTTTCACTGTCATCCATTCTCCTCTCACGCTCTCTCCAGCTCTATCCCTTCTTTTTCTGTGAGAGCTGGGAAGAGGCAGAGCAGCAGCCACTTACTCAGCACTGGCCCAGGGCATGGTGGTACCAGGGCTGGGGCACAAGACAAGCCAGAGGAGAGCCATCCTCTGCCAACCTCTTTGTGCAAAAGTCCTGCAGTGACACCAGCCTCTCGCTTGTCACATCTCCAGTCTGCAGGAGCCAAGCTCTGCTTCACCAGTCTCCATCCGTCTCCTCTCCACCTGGGGGTCCTCCAGTATTTCCCTCTTAGGATATGGCTCACAATGAACTGAGGCTTTTTGGATTTTGCTGCGCTAGGACTCTGCATCTCCCCTCCATGCATCAAATGTGGAAGGATGGAAAGCAGCTGGAACATCGGGTTATTCATCCCTCCTTTCTGACCATGTCAGGGTAGGTTATATATCTTCAGGACATGGCCACGTGATGGGTGCTGGTATATCTAAGCTAATTTTCTGGGGTCCTTGGAGGCACAGGTTCATGCATGTTTGCCAGATGGGCTGAGGATGGCTAAGCAATGCATGCATCATAGTTTTGACAATGTGGACCATCAGAAGGGAGTCTCCTTTTGTTCAAGCAGTCGGTGACTTTCCACAAGAGCAAAAAGATCTGAGCTCTGTTTCCATGCCCACAGCTTCATAAGTATTCATGAGGGCAGTCGGGCTCTTCTGGGTAGCTATGGATTATCAGCCAGAAATGAGAGATTCATATCCTAACACCCAGACTCTTGGAACAGTTTGGGCTTGAAGGTTTTCTCTCTGTTTTACTTTTCTCCTCTGTTGTTTCCTTCTGAACTTGATTTCTGTAGTTTTGTTCTTTGCTTGCTGGTCTGACTTTCCTATCCATGCACAACTTTCTCTGACCCAGGCCAGCTGGTGTGGAGCCCACGGCCCCAGCAGTGAGTGGTTGGAGCGGCTGGACGCCAAGAAGAAAACTGCTGCCATGTCACTCCAAGCCAGCACAGTTTGCAGGTGCTGGGGAAACGTGGGCAGGGACTTGTACCCTGCTAGGCTCATCCTCTGCCACCTCTCATCCTCCCTGCAAAATCCTCCCTTGCCCAAATTCCCCTGCAGACAAAGAGGGCAAAAATGATAGGAAAGGTAGAGCTGTGAAACAGTAAAACTATGAGAACAGGCTGAAATTAATTTGGTAGTTCAAAGGGTACAAGTGGGAAGCTACCAGGACATCTCAGAAATTACTGCCAGCGGCTCCATGGTTTTTGTGCAGAAAGAGCAAGATATTGATCAGCTCTGGGCTGGCACCAGGAGTGTCTGTAAGAAAGGTACTGAACTAGGGATTTTTCCCTGTGAAGAACATGGTGGAAATGACGGAAGAGTTGGGAGGATGCACCAGGGTGGAAATGAGTCACAAGTCAGTTATGCTTGGAAGGGAGTGTTTGTCAAGTACCCCGTCAAATGCCCCAGCAAAGGGGACAGTGCTGGGTATCAGGAACTTGGAACTACCTCTGTCCACCTCTGGCTTATGTAGCCAGAAGTAAGACCCATGCTTTTGTATAGACTGCTAAACAGACTGTTGGGCTGGGAGGAACCAATTTCAGGTTTAACCATAGTTTTCTTATGTCACTTTGATGGAGGGATGTAGAGACGGGGGCTAGAATTAACACAGAAAACTTTTAGATACTATTGTAATGGCTACATGGAGTAGAAATTGGTGGAAACCAAAACGAAATGCACCACTGAGCTGCAGAGCACTGGAGCACCTTCGTGTAGAAATGGGATGACTAACTTCACTAATTCAGCCTGTCTTGCCAGCACTGGGATTACTGGAGGGCCACCTGCAATACCTTCTGGTGTGATGTATGATGCGCAGTGCTGGCCAGAACTGAAAGAGGCTGCGTGGGAGGCCTTGGTGCTATGGAAACTCCCCAGGCTTTGCTCTCCAAGCCAGCCGGCAGCGGCTGCGTTAGCAGCTCTCTGCTCTCGGACCGCGCTGAGCCAGCGCACTGCCACGGTGCTGCTGGAGTGGGCATTGGGCATCTTTCTGATGGTGAAAGGTCCCAACAGCACGTGGTTATTACAGATCTCATGCTACTTTCAAAACGTACCTTTAAGCTTTAATCTTGGCTCCCTTTCCTTTACAGGATTTTTTTGGGTTTTGGGGTTGTTTTTTTTCTCATTAGAGGAAATGCCCCCATCTCCTCTAAAGTAACACTTGGCTCTGGCATTTACTCTTAAACTTCTGCCACATTGTACTTCTGAGGAAGCCGTTTCAATAATGACATACCAGTGCCCATAAGTACTCTAAAGTGTTTTAAAAACCAGTCTTAAGTGTTTGATTTACCTTAAGGCACCCCATGCATGCCCCCAACAGATTAGAGATTCTTGTCTTTCCCTTCTAGTTCCCCAACAATTAAAATTGTCCTGTACTTTTTGCCCATAATGCCCAGCATGATTAAAAAGCCTTTTTTTTTTTTTTTTTTGTAGTGGCTTGATGATTTATAGACAATGAGTTTTTATCAGTAGAACACCACATTAAGAAAATGCTTGTTAATTATCTGCTGGTTAATATGATAATTTAGCAAAAAAACCAACACCTATTAAGAGCTTCTCATTAGGTGAAATGCTTCTCATTTTTAACACACAAAGTGTCCAAGTTAATGAGGTTCACCTTCGATTTGTAGCTTGCTTAGAGATTAAAAGCTCTCTCCATTTAGAACTCTTCACATCACTCCATTTGTAAAAGCTGACACAAGACAAGCTGGAATACCTGACTACTGCACTGTCTCTTCAAAGGTGAGATGACAAAAACCAATCTCCCTTCATGAAAGCCTTTCCAGCCCAACGCACCGCTCCATCAGTCCTCTGCTATTTCTATTTTCACGGAGCTGGCACTGCTGAGGGGGAAGTTGGACAGAGCCAGAGGCGAAGCAGATGCCCATGGTGTTAGGGACAATTTGAGGACTCCTCTGCCAGCCCTTTGTCACTGAGACCAAGCTCTGATCTCACTGACATCAGTGCAAACCTGACTAAGGCCACTGAAACTGGTGGAGTTTGTCACTTCCAGAAAAATCAGATTTTGGCTAGATGAATTGGAATTCCTTCCTTGCATTCTCCATTTGAGAAAAGGCTATTTGGAGTGCGTGTGCGTGTGTAAAGCTGGTATGTGCAACAGTTTGGGTCAGTTTTACCTTAGGGACTGTGGTGGGGAGGGGTTAATTACAAGGAGGGGTCTTGCATTCTGGAAAACTGGCTCCTTCATGAGATGCCTTCCATGAGTGTCATATTTGCAGATCTCAAGCCCTGCAGAACATATACAGGTGCAGCTTCATCGGTTTTTCTCCTTTCTGGGCACCTTCTCCTGGATAAGGCCATGTGGCTGCGCTGATGGCTTTGTTCCTGCAGGACCACACAGTTTTCATGGAGAACCTGACCTTTACAGGTAGGGGGTAGAGAGGCAGCTTCAGGTGTCATTGTGCAGTTGAGAGCTACATCTTATTGTTTTGTTCAGCTGGAGAACACTCTAAACCACCAGTAAATAATCTTACATTCCACCTCTGTTTCTTTCTTTCTCGTTTTGGAGCAGATAGAAAATTCTATCTGCATACTACAAGCAAGCACCATCCAACGTTTGCATGTGAACAAACATTAGAAAGGTTTAGGGAAAATATTTGTAATCAGGCTCTTCTTCCCCAGATTAAGATTTCCTGTTGCTGTGGTTTTTTCCCCTCACCGTTCCTTCCAGACGTTGCCACCCACAATGAATATTCAGGCTGACTTTGTATAAACCAAGCGATGAAAAGAAATTCCTTCATCTTCCCCTTTTACACCCTTCCTTTTCATCCTTCAGCTATTCAGCCCTTGCCTCTATCCGAACAGATCAGCCAGTTTAATTTCATAGTGGCTCGTGGATTAAAGATTGTATCAAGCCTGTGAAATGGCGGTGATAATCAGATTGTGAGGGCCCGCATTTATCTCACTTGGCAAGTAGCAGCTTAGATAAGCTCCACGCTGAAGAGAAGGGCTCTTTTTGTTGTTGTTTTTTCTATCAGTCTTGCAAACTCATCCTGAAATCCGAGAGGCAAGTTGGGCCCTCTCTGCCTTACAACACATCGCTAGTAATAAAGGCTCAGCAGCCCAAATGAAGAACTTCTTGACAGCTCTGTAAAATATACCTTCTTCAAATTACGCCTTTGGGGACCCATCTCCCACCTCGCTGCTGTCAAGGGGCTGGTGAACATGTAGCTGCCTGGAAGTGAGGCAACAATTTGAGCGGGCAACTGGATGGAGTAAAACCCAGTGCAGGCTGTATTTGATTAATGCCAAGGCAATGAGGAGGAAAAGAAAGAACTTCCTTTTGTCACTGCAGTTAACAAATACGCCTCTGAATACAGACAGCAGCTGCAGCATGTAGGAAGAGGGCACTTTGCACATTGCCCTTTTTTAGGACAGAGCACTTTAAACACTTTAGTCATGCTGCTTTAATCATCTTCTGCAAAGCCTGAGTAATGACAGTCTTCTCACGCAACTCTTGTAAGCGAGCCCCTCTAGGCTGCATGGTCATGTAAATAAATAATTACATTAAAAATTCTACATTAAAAGGACATTAAGGCTACAGAGATGAGCTCTCAAAAGTTGGGAAAGGGCAGGATGTTGGTCACTGGTGCCCACGTGGGTACGCGCATTAGGATAAATGCTCTAATTGCAGAACAGTAGGGGACAGGAGGCTGTCATCTAGGCTGCCTCTCATGAGATACTCCCATGGCCTGGCAGATCACCTTTCTCATACATCTGGCTGGTTATATGCTGGGTACTTGTTTCTTTGGCATTACATTATACTGAACATACTAATGAATGCAATTAAATGATTGTGTTTTAGACGGGTTGTGTGAAGTTCTTCAGAGAGAGCAGGAAACGTGGTTTGCAGTTATCCCACCTGCAAAGTAAAGCAGGTTTGGCAACTGTTCATAAAGTTCTGATATTTATTAAATAGGGCAATGGATGGAGACATGCTTGCCTTGCAGGTGAGGTGTGGACAAGGCAATTTATTGCTCTTGCAGTAGGGCATACTTACAGTCAGGAGCTTCCTGCAAAGAGGCAGCAGAGCCCCTGGAGACAAGTGTCTGCCCATGGCTGATGAGTCTTTCGAAGGGAAATCCCAGGATTACTTCTCTGCTAAAGCCACAGCTCCAGGATGTGACCTTGAGCAACCTCATCTAAATTCAAAGCTATATCTAACTTTGGAGTTGGCTTTGCTTTGAGTGGGGAGCTGGACCAGAGACCTCCAGAGGTCCCTTCCAGCCCAAGTTATTCTGTGATACTATGCTGTTTCCTGTTGATTGTTGGATTTTTGTTTGAAACGTCAAGGTTTACCAAATCTCCAGTTTCCTTGACTTATGAAGGGAAGCAAAGTTCTTGTAAAGACCCCATTTTCTTAAATGGGTTCTATCTCCTCTGCTGCAGAGGACATGTGAAGGCTGTGGTGTGCAGCTGGGGTCCACTGCACAGCAGTGGCACCAGGTGGAAGCATTGAAGTGGGTGACATACCAAAGGCGAGAAAAGCCAATGCCAAGATTTAGGCAGGGAAATGTAGAGCTGCTTTGAAATTTTGTCCCAAAATGCTTTCCTGATAGAAAAACTTGACTGAGCAGGAAGGCTTATGATGATTAGGATAGGTTTTTAAGTGACTGAAATAGCTGATCTTGGTCGCTCATTTGAAGATGGGAAAACCCAGAAGTTCAAAGGTGTGTGATTGTCCCATTTGTCTGCCTCTTACCTTGTGAATATTTATCTTTTGCTAAAACTTGGAATGATTTCAGGAGAGCTTTATTATGTTTGATTCAGAGGAGGGACTACAGCTTGGCATGATCTCAGTCCAGAAGTACAACCTAACCATGACTCTACTTCTTTTTTCCCCTTGTCCATTGCAGAAAAATCTCAGATTCATTAAAATATTTTTTAAATGAAATCTTGATTATCCATTTCTCTTTACTCAAAAGACAATTTTTGTTTTGTGGCCAGCCCTATTTCAGCCCTATTTCAGACTCTGCCACAAAAGTCCCTTCATCACACACACAGAGAAAGTAATTTAGACTAAAATCTTCTTTGTTGACCATTCATTGAAAGCAAGCAGTCTACTTTGTAAAAATGTTGAATAGTTAAAATTGCGACTGAAATGAAAGGCACCTTAGAGATCTAACAAAGAAAGCTCTAAAAAAGGCTAACCTTTTGGAAAAAATGGGTCACGGCAAGCTCAAATCAAACAGTCATAATGGATATATGTTTTTTATCTCAGTATCTCAGCTCCTAGCATTTATTGTGAGAATCATACCACAGCTTCATCTCAGGAGAGTGTTTTGAAAGTAGATTTCTTCATACTAGTGAAACTTCTGGCATGGGGGATCAACAGAGAAAAAAATTTAAAATTTATAATACTGCCTTTTGAGCAAAGCTGATATACTATGCAGAGAAAATAAGGGATGGGGTTATCCACTGAATGACAGGAGAAACCTGGTGCCTGACTCAATAAGCAGGTTGTATCCTGTGAGCCAAGTTCTGGAGACAAAACCCATGCAACCATGTAGTTAAGATTATAGTATAATGAGTGTATATGAAAGGGGGTGAATTAAAGTATGTACACCAGCAATTTTGGCATTTCCTAGCTTTGATTTTAAAATGCCAATGTTCTTTTGTCTCAGGGTTATAAATTCCTCCTTTTTTTTATTTCCCCCTTTTTTTAAAGGAAAAAGACTACATATCTATGAATTCCTCCAGCTTGCCGGCTCTGTTGGTTGGCACTGGGATTCATCTCTCAGTTTCATCCTGCGGAGCTCCTTTGCTTGTGCTAGCTGTGGTGGGATGGCAGTGCTGAGTGTTGGTCAGTGTGCAAGGAGTACAGGAATCTCATTTGTGTCTGTTGACAGCAGAGAAAGTGTGAGACAGGAGCACGAGGCCATGTCTGTGCGGGCAAACCAACACAGGCCAGGGCTTGGGCTGGCAGCACCAACGTGTCGTCATTCAAGCTGTGAGCATGGTTCTTGGTGAGGTTTTGGTCCAAGCCCACTAGTACAATCCCAAAATGATACCTTGTCATGGTTTGGGTTGCAGTGAATGTCTGTCTGTCCCATCACACCAGATACTCTTAATTGATGTCTGCTTGTGTCAAGGTGTCTTCTGTCTGTCTCATTCCTTTTGTGTTCTTTATTCTTGCTGGTGAAAGACCTTTGAGGAGCAGCTAAGGACTTCGGGTTTGTCTAGTTTGGAGGAGGCTGAGGGGTGACTTCATTGCTGTCTACAGCTTCCTGAGGAGGGGAAGCAGAGAGGGAGGTGCTGAGCTCTTTTCCTTCGTGTCCAGTGGTAGGACATGTAGGAATGATTCAAAGCTGTGTCAGGGGAGGTTTAGACTGGACGTGAGGAAGCATTTCTTTATTGAAAGGGTCATCAAACACTGGAATGGCTTGCTAGAGAGGTGGTCAATGCTTTGTGCCAGCCAGTGTTCAAGAGGCATTTGCACAATGCTTTTAATAACATGCTTTAATTTTTGGTCAGCCCTGAAGTGGTCAGGCACTTGGGCTAGATGATGATTGTAGGTCCCTTCCAACTGAAATTATTCTATTCTATTCTATTCTATTCTATTCTATTCTATTCTATTCTATTCTATTCTATTCTATTCTATTCTATTCTATTCTATTCTATTCTATTCTATTCTATTCTATTCCATTCCATTCCATTCCATTCCATTCCATTCCATTTTAGCCTAGCCTAGCCTATTCTTTCTTTCTTCAGTCATTGTCTGGAAAGCCAAAAGGGAGCCCAATGGGTTTATGGAGAAAATTTTCCTTGCTCCAAGTTCTTGTCCTAAATAAGAGGTGACTGTTACAAGGGAAGTCCCAAGTTGCTCTTGCTGTGGTGGGCTAGCAAACCTTCAAATGTCCTTGGTTTACCCAGCTGCTTTCCTGGATGGGTGAGGGGAACAAGCATGGTCAGTGCAAACAAACAGCTTAGGGGATGTGGTCACCATGTAGTAACAAGCCTTTCTTGAGTAACTGGAAGGCTGAAGGGTTTGGAATTTTTTTTAACTTTGCAAATATACAACACCCAGGAAGCGGGAAAAGCCATTCCCCAGAAATCAGAATGACTTTATCTCTCTTTTCTGGTATTAAATCCCTATTCCAAAGCAGGGAAGAGGCAGCACTGCTCCTCTTAGAAAGTTGTAAGAATAATTTTGACGGTTTGTTTGATGCGTTTTGATTTGGAATGAGTTGTACTCATTTCTTATTGAAACCTGAGTTTCCCCCCTTCCTCCCTGCTTCCCCCTCCTCTGGCAAAAAGCAACACAAATAACTAACTAACCAGCCTGCAGCAGACACTCAGCTTGGGAAGCATCAGCTGGGCCAATTAAACTTTGGCAAAGTAATAAAGATCAGAAAACAGGGTGTGAGCAGCCCGGGTTGCCTGACGGCTTTAAGCACCAGCTGAGAATGGTGCTTGGCATCAGGAGAAAGTGAAGCAAATGATTCTCCTTCTTACTACCTTAACGGTCATTAGCTGAACCTGCTGTTGCCCTCACCTGCTTCTCCTGTTGACCTCCTGGGGAGGCCTGACCCTGAGACATTATAATATATCACTGTACAGTGATGGTGAATGTTGAAATCATCAGTTAAGTCTAGATCTTATTCCTTTGTGTTACTAATTCAGCATTGTTTAAAATGCACTTAGCTCAGAGACTGCTCTTACCCCCATGCATTACTTCACACTTAGCCACATTAAATTTCATATTCTACTTCTGTGCCTATTCACCGTCTCTATTAAGATCAGTCTGCAAAATGCTTACGTCCTTCTGAGTCCTAACCACTGCCCTTATTTCATTATCTCCAGCAAATCCAATGATCCTTCATGTCTGAATCATTAATAAAAAATGTTACAGGGTACCAACCCAAATGAAGATCCTCGTGAGATTTGATTCCTTTCCAGCTCTGCAGAACATACATGATTCCAAAGAACATTTATACAAGACCAGATACAAGAAAAGAAAAAGGAAATAAAAACAATACAGTCATGCCTGCATTAGTTTCTTTCTATACAGGTGGACAATGCTACACAAAAGCCTTTTCTTTTCCTGGCCATAGGAATGGCCTTCTTATCACAGGATCTTGCAGGCATGGAGGGTTACTTCAACCATGAGCTTTTATCTAGCATTGACATACAGTTTTGACCACAACTGTTCGTGGTGTTGGACTGGTATCAGGTGTTATGGTTTCTGTTTACAGGTCCCAGATGGAGTCAGAGGCACAGTTGAGACCCCTATAAATCCAGAGTGAGTGATCATCTGTATCCCAAAGAGAGACACTGCTGATCCCACCTTATTTGATGAGAAGAAGTTGTCAGGCCAGTGCCTTGCTTTAAATTGGCTCAACTTTGCTAAGGCTTGAGCTAAATGTGTGACATGCTGGTACTGTCTTGTCATGTTTCTGCACGTGTCTGCATTGCAGGTCAGTACCTGTGAAAGTGGTGGCACATGCTCGGGGTGGAAAGCACTGTTCTCTGCAACAATCTTCAAATAAGAGTGTTTTTCTTTTGTGCAACAACCTCCAAAGGACTGCAGTGCCAGTGTTGGTAATCTGGCACAGTGTTAACCTTGACAAAGCAGGGTGATTCCAGAAAGACCAGCAAGAGCATCAGACGTGAAGTTTTGCTAGGCAATGACAGGTAGGAGCA
Organism: Falco biarmicus; assembly: GCF_023638135.1. NCBI lineage: Eukaryota > Metazoa > Chordata > Aves > Falconiformes > Falconidae > Falco > Falco biarmicus. Next base: position 30,183,495 of record NC_079292.1, on the reverse strand, counting down.
CACCCTAAGAGACTAAAGATCTCTGAAATGTGTAAAACCAGTGAGGGAGAGAAGACTGTGTGGTACAGTAAACTGGATTATGACTAGGAGAGAATAGTACTACAGGCTAAATATCAGAGATATAAGTTCCTGGTGATCAGGGTACAGGACAGTCTCCAAGAAAAATGATAGATGCTCCAGCACTTGGAGTATTTAGATGTATTACTAACGGAATGGTCCCACCGTGCTGTAGGGATCCTGCCTCTGTCTGGATACCATAGTAGTATTCTCAGCGCTGAAACTAATTTCCAATATAATGTTGGAAAATCAGCTCACCTCCCTGTGTCTCTTGTTCCCTTTACACGTTGTCTTGACTATTTGAATTTTAAGCTCTACAGAGCAGAGACAATCTACTTAATCGTGTTGTGTCTAGCATAAGGCGGCCTTGATTTTTGGCACTACTGAAATAAAAAGTGTATTTTTAAAGATGCTCTGTGGAGCAGACCTGCCACAGGGAGACAGACTGCCTGAGAGGAGAGCTGATTTTATGAATACAATATAAAGTTTGCCCTTGGGATCCCTCTGTCCTTTGTTGCTAATGATCAGTGATTTTCCTGTTCATCCAGTATCGAAAGCAACAGGGAAAAGCAGTGAACGGCCCAGCTGCATTATGAATGAGATGGACGTGCAGCTGGGATTGAGATGGCTTGCCCCATGTCACCAAGATGTCACCCTCTCTGCTCGCCCACCCCAGGAAGTCAGATTGGGTCACTGCTCCTGCGGCAGCCATCCCTTCTTACTAATTGGCTCGGTAGATGTCATAGCTGTTTGCTGGCTTGAATACTGAATGTGCAGACCCTGGGTCCTCCTCTGATGGCAGACCCTCCGGGAGGGGTGATGAAGCAGGGCTGGAAGAAAGGCTGCCCATCATCAGAAGGAGCAAAGGCAGCCTCAAGGCTTGGTTTGACTGCAGGGAAAGGCGTGTTTGTGGAGTTTTAAAGCTTCATTATTGATCAGCACCTAAAAGGCTCTAAGAAACAAAGGCTTCCTCCTCTTTAAAGTTCACTTGCAGAAAATGGTATCGCTTTTTCCTTGGGAGTCTGCTTCCTAGGGAAAGGTTGATGTGCTGCATGTTCCCACTTTGCACAGGCCATTCGAGGGTGGGAGCAACACTTTGTAGCGTGGAGGAGGAAGCACTTGAAAAGGAGAAACATTTCTCTCTTCAGACCATCTGAATTCCATCTGAATTGAGAAGGAGGGCCAGGGCTGGTTTGAGAGAGATGATTTCTGTCTAATCGACTCTACTGAGCATCTGCCACAGAAATCCTTCATGGTGGTAAAGGCTTCCTTCAAAGAGATTCGCGATGAGTAAGTCACTAGGCCAACTTGCATTTAGTTTCTTTGATAGTAAACCATCATTTTTTTTTGGCAGGTTGCTATCAAATTCTGTATTTGATGTAGAAGGAAGGTTGCAAATGCAAATACTGTGACGAAAAGAGGACACCTAAATTTTCTGTCTCTTACAATGTGGTTTGTTAGAAGCCAAGCTAGCTCCCCTCCAAACAGGGGAGAGCTGGAGGTCCCCAAATCACGAGTGTTGCTACTCAAAGGGCAAGCAGGAGTGTGGTTAGAGTTGGATGGAAGGTAACAAAACTGTGGAGATAGCATGCATCAAAATCAAGGAGCAGGAAAGGGACAGGAGGTGGCATCAGGCACCACGTCAGGGAAAGGATCTGGGAAAGCTGCAGGCAGAGGTGAATCCCTGGTCAGGGACAGAGGGTAAGGAGCAGAAGGCTATATCAGTAAGCTAGGGATATGGACTAGGGTGGGTTCAGAGCAAGGATTCATGGTACAGGACAGGGCTTCAAAGCTGTCCCCTTCATCGTGGAGATGTTCTTCACAAGCACCTGCTTGGTGACTGGCTGCTGAATATAATTCTGGTGGGTCTGTTTTGGGCTTAGCAGGCAGCAGCGGCTGTATGCCTGCAAAAGGACTTGTCCCCATATTGCAGATTCTCATTACGTTGTTTAAGCACCAACTAAGTAGCCAGCATGATATGAGACAGATCCTGCCCTAGAAAGCTGTCACTACTGTTGTTTCTCTGCCATGCACCATAGCTGCTCACAGCTTGGCAAAGATGAAATGACCAACCTTCCTGCCCCAAAAACTCTGCAGTTTGAGCTATAAGAAGGCTTGTTTGCTGATTGCTATATGGGCTGTGATAAAGTTGTATCGTTACACAGTTTGGATTTCATCTCCTAGTGGGATTTTTGTGCATATTTTTCAGAGCTGGTTTATTACAGTGCCGTGGTCATTTCATTTTCAGAAGTTATTGATAATTTTTCATAATTTGCTGTGCCTCTACTGAGCCTCTCTCTGAGATTTCTGTACGTTTTAAGAGAGGATTTTTCTCCATAACAACCCCTTGTCCCTTCTGCCACTGATCCTGGGGTTTCCCTCAATGGATTTAATAAAAATGCTCTTCAGGCTTTTTATCAACTGAGAAAAATGAGCCTGCCTGCCTTGCTGCTGCAAACTTCCCAGCTGATTTCATGACACTGCGACCAATTCTGTTCTAACATCCTGTGATGTTGGAAGGGCAGCTTTGAATTCACTGCATGCTGGGAGCAAACAGGGGATGGAGAGAACATTCCCACGTACATGCTCGTAACTGCACCAAGGACGCACAAATAAAACGCAAGCTTGGCATTGCGGCAAGCTGGCTGGAGCAGATGGAGTCCCCCCTGGCTTCTGCTGGACTGCGCTGAAACGGCTCCAATGTGCACTGTGTGCCCTGTACCAATGACTTCTGATGGATTTTTCCTTTAGCCCAGATAATAGGTCCATAATTCTGTGTCTGAGCTCCAGCTTGAGGGAACAGCACAGAGTGAGCTGTGGATTTGCTGGTTTTTTACCTAAATGGATCATGTTCCAGAATTTGCCCTTGCAGTTCACAGGTTTCCTGATAGCTGTATTTTCTGGTTTGCCAGGTTTCAGAAGGGAATTTGATGATGTGGATCCATTAGCTGAAGCCCAGTTGATGCTATGGTCTGGGAAAGCATACCGGAGAAGCCAGTTCCCTTTTGGACCTTGACCATTGTCTTGGAGAGATGCTTCTTGAGTAGACAGAGGTGCTCAGTTGTATAACCAATAGCGGTCATGGCCTTTTGGGTGAGGTGGCTGCCTTGGAGAGGGGCTATTTGGTCTGTCCACCTTACCATCACCTAGACCCTTACAAGATTTCAGGTCTCCATCAGGGTTCGGTAAGTCAACTAAACTGGTTTTGCTGCAGCTCAAGCTGCAGCATCCAGTATGTGGTCTTGGCCATAGTGTGTCAGCCAGCATGGTGATGCCTGGGGTGTTTTTGCCCCTTTGTCACCAGGGTTCTTCAGGATCTCATGTAAGGCAGTCAGCGATATTAGTAAACCTGGTGGTCCTTGCATTGGGATCGGCATGAAGGGAAGGGCTCGGCACTGATTCAGGGAACTTTAAGCTCTTGAGACATAAGTATAGCTTAGTCTTGCATGCTCGTAGGCTGGTTGCCAGGGGAGGAACATGAAACACCCACTGAACAGCAGGTTGCACCAAGATGAGGAGCGGGAGTGCTGGTGGAGCAAGGACTGCAAGACTTGGTCAAGAGCCAAAACCATTTCCTCTTACCAGATCTCCAGTCCTGCACAGCTCCGGCTGTGACAGTGACATGCAGTCATGACCACTGAATCCTCTCTGCTAATGACAGCCGCTCAGTGGTGCATCTCACCCTGAGCTGAACTGAGTTAACAATCTGTTCCCAGTGAGCCAAGATGTGCCTGCTTATTTACCAGACTTCAAGCCTCTGGCAAGCTGCCTGCTCAACATGTAGATGGGAGCTATATTAACTCCATCATTGCCATCAACAAGGTGCACAAGTAGTGCTAGGAAATGCTCTCAGTCCTCCTGGCCCATTCCATGGCTATGGCTCTTCCTAAATGCCTGAGGTTTGTTCTGGAGGGTTGAGAAGTACTTTATGCCTGCAGAGAGGGGGCAGCACATTTTGTTTGTCCAGATTTTCCTCAAATGAGGGCCATATCCCCGCTGTGATTTTCAAGAAGGACTTAGGTACCAGCTGCAGTACACAGCAGTCTTCCTCGTGCTGATGGGCAGCTCTGATCATGTTGCATAGGATCACTGCATCTAGGTTCCCCGTAGTTGAAGGAGGGAGGTAGGATTCATGTCTGGAGTATGTGCATGAAGAGGGTTGCTCAGACAGCCTGCCCAGCTCTCTACATTGACAGTAGGAGATGATGACCTGACAGCCTTGGATAGCAGAAACTCAGAATCATTCTTCTCTTGAACTAAAACACTATGATACAGCCCTAAATTCAACCTCCACACAAGGGTAGGTAGCTTAAATGAAGTCTGGCATGTCCTGGTTGTATGTCCTTATGGCTGAGTGGTCTCCACAACCAGGTGGTTGCCTCCAGACCTACCAAGGCAGTAAATGGCAGGACCTCTGCACCTCCCAGATTAGAGGAACAAAGTTATTTCATACTTAGGTTGATTCACTTTCCAAGCTGACTCCATAACCCTCCTCATTCCTCATCTCCTCTCTCTGAACTAGTTCTTCTACAGTACAAAGAAAATTTATTACTATATCTGAATTTCAGGCTGTATCTATTTGATTCTTTCTCCTTGAATTTATGATATCTTCTACCTGTCCTGTGTTGCAATTATGCAGGCTTTTTCCCTATACCTCCTTCTCCTCCACTCTCTTCAGGTTGCCTGTGTCCCACCTATGACTGAAGGATTTAGCCTAAGGGCTTCCCCTCAAGATAGTGGTGAAGGAATCATGTTTTTGTTGATACTAAACAAAGACTTACACAGCAGGATGCCTTGTTTGTTCTCCTTAAACTGCACCCAGCTCCTAAGAAAATCTGTGGGCAAAACTGGCAGGGCAGCACTGGCTCCAAGGCCCATAGAAATCCCATCCAATCCGGGAAGAAATGATCTAGCAGGATATATATCTCAGTAAACCAGACCAAGGTCTAGTCATGAGACCAGATGGCCCAGCCCAAATCACATCCGCATACCTAAATTGTGTGCACCTGCAAAACTGGATGGCTCCATCCAAACAGGCTGCTGCAGACGTCCTTTGGGATGAACTTTCCCCCAGAATGAGTCTGGGTGTTGTCCTCACATGAAGGACATTTTTCATTCTCCTGAAACTTGAGTCCAGTATCTAAGTTTGAGGTTTCTGAAAGTACTGGACCAGCTCTGAATGGCAGAGTTTTTTACTTCAGTTCTGTGCTGTTTGGGTGGGTAGGTTAGCCAGGATTTTAACTGCCTGATCATGCTTTGCTCCTGGGAAAGTCAGTCGGGCAAAATGCTTGCTGCTGTCCTGTTTTCACAGCAGCAGTGAGCTGAACTGGTTGCAAATAGCACTTTTCCTGCCCCTCTGAGCTGGGAACTCAGGAGCAGTGGCAGCAGGGTGTTAAACCACTGGCAAATAGCAATTCCTCCCTGAGAGCCCAAGCCTGGGACAAGCACCAAGTGAAACTGTAATTAATGCAGTTCCACATCGGCTGACTCCATGCTCTGTAACAGCATGTTGCAAACACTGATTCTTCTCCCCAGTAGGGACTGAAGATATTTAATATGTATTTGTGTATATATATACATATATTATATATATATAATATGTGTGTACAAAATATGTATGTTTTAATATGTATATTTGATCTCTTCTGCTCTTTAAGGCTATGAACCAATGTATGAATGTCTGTCTTATGTTTTCTGGCCATATGAAGATTTTGGCAGAAGCTTGTAAGTTTTTATCTTTCCCTTTTAAGTCTATGCAGACAATGTTTTTTGTATATACTTTAGCACTTCCCTGGTCAAAAGTGAGTATAGCGATCCTAATGTAAAAGCAAAGCCAAGAGCGGATCTTCTTTGATGGTTCATCGCTGACAAATCAAAAGGAAGTGTACCTGGCACTCCCATTCTCTGCAAATCTTTCCTTATTTTTCTGCAAGTTTCTAAGAAGTAAGCGTGTTATCATGTAAAACCCACTTGAGACTTACAGCAGACCCTCCCGTGCTCTGGCTGATTACTTTCCAGGGGGGCGCAGTATTTCGTATGTGCCTATCCGCCAGACGAGGCTGGATACAGCACTCCTTCACTAGAGGATCAAACCTGCTCTTCTCTGGCGTGAGCTTCTTATTCCTCTAAGCGTGCTGAATTTGTCTTTCATCTCTTCTGTGCTTTCAAGAACTAAGACTAATGCTGCTCTTAGGCTTATAAACTCTGTCCATACAGCAAAGCACCAGCAGAAAGAGTGTGGATTTGCTGTGTGACATACAGGTGATACCTATGCATATGCCTAAGACTGTCTGAAATGCACTACTGAAGTGTATTCATCCACAGAGGCAGAGCTCAGGGTAGGAAATGAAGGAGTGTCCCATTAAAGCTGCAATATGAATTTCAGCAGTAGAATGTGTCATGATTGCTTGGATAGGAGACTGTCCAGCCTGGTGTCTATACTTTTGCCATCCTCTTTAGTGATCATAGAATCATAGGATTTTTTAGGTTGGAAAAGACCTTTAAGATCACCGAATCCAACCATTAACCCAGCACTGCCAAGCCCACCACTAAACCATGTCCCTAAGTGCCACATCTACACGTCTTTTCAATACCTCCAGGGATGGTGACTCCACCACCTCCCTGGGCAGCCTCTTCGAATGCTTGACCACCCTCCCCATGAAGACATTTTTCCTAATATCCAATTAAAACCTCCCCTGGTTTTCGTCTTGTCCTGTCCCTTGTTACCTGGGAGAAGAGACCAACCCCCACCTCACTGCAACCTCCTCTCAGGCAGCTGTAGGGAGCGAGAAGGTCCCCCCGGAGCACCCCCCCATCTCCAGGCTAACCCCCCAGCTCCCCCCGCTGCCCCCCCCCCCCAGCCCCTGCCCGGCTCTGGACACGCTCCAGCTCCTCCGTGTCTGTCCTGCAGCGAGGGGCCCCATGCTGAACACAATTCTGTCCAGCTGAGGGATGACCATGAGGCAAATGAATGGAGCAACTCCTGATATCTGGATACTGGTCCTAGACTGGCTAGCCTACAGAGCTGAGCATCAGCAGGACTGAGCACCTCTGGCTTCACTGTGTGCTAGATGGATACAAACCAGCTCCTACAAGCTGGTGGCTATCAGGGCATTGCTGCACTGAACTGGTACGACCTGCCTTCCTCATACAGCTCTTATGATGGTGGAGCCAGACAGGGTTTGTGTCTGGCCTGCTGGGAAGAAAGGTGCTGGATCTCAGGTCTGTCTGCCTTCCTCTGTGTCCTTAGAGGCTGAGCACTATCTGTGGAAAGACGATGCAAAGAAAAGACAAGGGGATGCTTCTTACAATGGAAGCCCTTCTCCCCACCCCCTGGAAGAGCAACTATTTCCAGTAAGTGAGCAGGAAGACTAGCCCCTGCCACCAGAGAGTATTTAGAAGTAATTGAATCACTGGATTAGCTAATGCAGCATCCATTAGGAGTCCATGTCATTCCCAAAGGAGTCTGCAGTCATAAAGGAGTGCAAGGAAGCCCTGAGTATTTCATGAATGTACATAAAACTCCTGCTTCCAGGCTATAACTCGCTTCCTGGTTGACATCATGAAGGTGCTGTTGGCCCTTCTCCATTTTCCTTAGCACAAGGTCTGAGGTTGTCCAGATGGCCCTGAAAGGTAAAGAGAAGCCAAAGCAGTTGCTCACTCCTGCTACAGCTGATGTGGGGGTAGGGGAAATGACAGCAGAGCTCCCAACTTGGCTTCTTTCTGGGTTGAGAAGAGCAGTTGGAGTGTGCAGAAGCACTTGGGCATATCTGGGCTGGGGAGGCTTGCACAGGGAGGAGCAGCCGGCACCAGACTTGGCCCAGGGCATGGCGCGCCTGGCAGATGGCAGGAAGGAGTGGGTGTGCAATGTGAGGAAAGATTTGCACACAGAAGGCCAAGTCCCCAGCCAGGGGAAATGTGGCTTGCCGAGGATCCACCGGCAGCTATTTCCATTTGGTGGCCGAAGCTTGTGCTAGCCACAGTGTTATTTCAGCTGGTTTCTGGCACTAAATCTGTGGTGGGGATTTTCTCTGCTTTGAGCTGGTTCTCTTCCTTAAGGAACAGCACCACCCTCCAGATGCTACAGACTTGGTCTGTGCTTTGAGTTTGGCTGGAGGAAAAAGGAGGAGCTAGCTTTGGTGAAGGGGCAGAGATTTGAGCGCTGTAGGTGGGTTTGAGGCTTCACCTTCTTCCAGATGGATCCCCTGGGTTCAGGGTGGGTAAAACTACTTTCAACAATATAGAACTCATGCCAAGACCATGCTTTCCAAAAAAAGCGGTGCAAGTCCAGCTACATGAAAGGCTTAAATCTCGGCAGAACGATACATGGGACTGCTAATCCTAATTCAGTTACACAAGCTGCTCTATCCTTTCTTCCACTTTCAAGTGTCCTTATTTAACGAGTGAAATAGCTAAAAGTTTGCATGGCCAAGTATCTTCCAAACTGAGAGGTGACGAGCCATTTCCCTCTCTGTCTTGCCCATGGTGACCAGTTCACGCATGCAACGATGGGTTGCCTTGTGTTGCTGTGGGAAGGGGAGGCCCTATGGCAATCTAAATATAGATGCACATAAGGAAACAAATGCTACCCTTGTAAATTTTGCCATCAGCAGCTGTAGTGGGACATAGTATTGCTTAGCAGGAGATTAGTTTTGTAGGCTCTGTGTGTCTAAAGGGAGAATTGTCTATTGTTTGCGATTTAAGATTTATTGCATCTCTGTTTAGACTGAATAATTTACCCTGAATGAGCCCTGAAACCCTTCGCCAGTTAAAGGGAGAAAAACACTCCCCAGAAAAAAGCTTCACCCTAATAGGAAAATATCAGCGGGCAACAGACAGAGCAGAGGGGGTAGGTGATGGGTGGCGGCTGGTTGCACTGTTGGAGACCTCAGTGGTTATGTATCTTTTGTCATTACTTTATAATGATGAACTCCATCATTAGGAGCCATTCATTACCGCTTAGCCTGTGTGATCTGATGCTGATTTGATAGGATCCAATTTAGCATTTCACTCTGGGCTCCATTCCATAGCCATTTTGGTTTGGATGTAAAAGTCAGTTTGATGCCGCCTTGATAGCGTTTTAAACGGCTGTAAAAAATGCTGGCGCAGCAGTTCAATAGTCATCTGACTAGAGGCGACATGGTGGGTTTGCACTCTGAGGCAGCTGCTTTTCCTTGTCCTAAAACTCAGGCTCAGAGTGGGTAGGGGGAAGCTTACGTCTGGTTTTGGATCATTTATGTGATGAAGCACTTGTGCAGGCAGTGGAAGGAAGAGGGTGACCCTGCACTGGACCCTGGGGCTCACCAAATGGAGGAAAGTCCAGAGGAGAAAGCACAGGAGACTGTTCTCCACCACTGAGACATGTGTGTGGGCATGGCTTCTAGTTTCTTTCTGGTTTAAGACAAGAGGAGTACGAATTTTCCTGGTTTGGGGGAAAGAAAATTACAGGTGCAAACCCTATCTCTATTGTTTCCCATTTCTTGGTGACTCTTGAGTTCAAGCAGTTTCCACTGCCAAATCACTGGGGCTGGGATTTTGCATACAGCAAGACTTGCCCTAAACCTCATCACCAAGCTAGTTTTGGTTGTTTTTTTTCCTGTTCCCCTGCCTTGATATCTGACTTTAATGCTGCTTTTGAAGCCTCTCGTTCTTCAATCAAGTGCAGCAAAGCACTCCTGTTTCCACCCAAGTGGAAGTGAGGATGGGAAAGATTCTCCTATGAACTCAGAGTCATCAGACACATGGACCCAAACATTTGAGGGCAGCTTTTCTCTAGAACACTCCTGGAACCTCCTTAGGGTTACTTTAGTCCCAAACCAGTGTCTATAGATGATTAAGCTTTCTAAATAATGGGGTTTTTTTCTCCAAGACGTTCACTCAATTTGAATAATTTTCCCTTCTTCCAAGTAGAACAGTTAGTTTCATTAAGCCAGTGCCATCAGCCTCCTCCAGATTTTCTAGGCTGCTGTGAATCAGAGTTAGAATAAGATATCTGAACATATGCCTACCTTGAAGCTACCTACCCACCATGTGTGCCACGATGGAAAGAAGAGTGGGTCTTGAATGGGTAAATTGGGGAATGGATCATTCTATAATTTCCCGGTTCTGTATAGTTTCTCTCTAGGTATCTGCAGCTGCCCATGGTTGGAAGCAGACTGGTGGGCTGGAGGGATGAACTTTGGACAGACCTACTGCAGCCAGTTGTTTTTTTTAATGTTATTATGAGGGATAATATGAAGACCTGTGGATGACAAAGACCAGTTTAGGGCTTTTCACCTCCCTGTCTGGTGTCATAAACTGATCCTGTGGTCTTACAAGGGACCAGTCTGTATTAAGATGTGCCCTGCATATAGGGATGGGTAGGGGTATACTTTCCCACCTCCTGCCAAATGCAGCATACAAGACCTATGAAAGGTATGATGGGTCTAGCAGCATCACATACAGTAGAGTGCAGATGAAGCTACCGGTTTGCTCTCTTCTTTCTTGGTAACCATAGTAAACATCTGCTATATAATGAAAGGCATGGCTAAGTGGTAAGAATGAAAATGAATGAGAGCATCATTGTTCTGTAGATTAGACAGGTGAGTCCACCTCAGACCAGGAAATAAGGCAATTGCACCAAAGGAAACAGATGATCCAAGAGACTAAGGGCTAGAAAAGAGAGACAGAAAGTTCTACGAGGTCATCTCTTGGCCAGCACAAGATTTTTTTCTGTACTTGCTGAGGCAAACCCACTTTCAAATGATTCTAGAGACCAGGGTATTTATACACCCTTTGGGGTGAGTGCTCCATGGTGCCTGCCATGGTGCCATACATCCGTTTCTCTGCTCTTCTTTTCCTTTATTTATTTCCATCCAAGCACATTATCTTCAGAGCTATTCTCAATAGACTTAGTGACTCGTCGTTGTTCAGGACTCTAAATACTTGTGAATTTGCTTTGCTATCTACTAATTTTTCCTATAACCATGTCCTACAAGTTCCTTTGGCTTGACCACAATTAGTAAGGGAATACTGAAGGCTTTCACCTCCAAGCCACTGGCTCACAAGTCAATCCAGACTAGCCCAATGGCCAGCTAAAGTGCATTACCATTCAACAGCTGTTGCATGGGTTACATGACAGGGGCTGCTGTCCAGGTCAGATGGCCACTTGTCCAAGGCAGATTGAATGGCTTTTCAACTGCTTGAGCAGAGACAAGCAGAAATGACAGAGCAAAACCAGGAGAAACTGCATCACTGAAATCATCCAGTATCTTTTTTGTCATTTAAAGGTGGGATTCCAAGTTCCTTTCACAAGAAGAAACTTTAAAGAAAGTGTGAAAGACAGCACAAAAACTACCCCCCCACCCCCCCCACCCCCCACCCCTCGCCCTTCTTTCTGGAATACCACTGCAGTTATAGCTGGACGAAGACATTTCTATCTCTACCTTCTTAAATGTTTTCAGGATGAGTTCAGTGAGAATATTAATTTGGGGAGAGAAAGGCTGGAAAATAAGAAACATAGGTTCCAATGTACCACTCTATGGCGCCTAAAGAGATTGGCTCCATTTTTCCTAGACTTTCTTGTTAGTCTGCACCTTCCTCTTAACATCACAGTCTCCCTGAAAAAAGTTAGTGGTACGTTGTCAGAGATTTATTCCAGGCAGGGAATCTCACAATGGGAGAATGGGACTAAAGGCAAGTGAGCAATACTCCCATCCAAACATTTTGGGTTTGAGGCACTGAGCTGTTGGTTTTGGTGTTGAAGATATTGTTGGAAAAACAGTGTAGTATGGGGGGAAAAAATGTTTGCTTTGAGAAATGATTTGTGATGGAAATTTTTCAATTACTTCTAAACGCACCACTGAAAAAAGAACATGCTGTATGTAACAGAAGAAGAGGCTGCAAAGGCATAGGTAAGGCTCAGAAGATGATGACACAAAGGGTGGGTGTGCCATAGGTCCCTGTAGATCTTTGACTAAGTTATGGTACAAGATTTCAAAAGAATTCAGGTTTTCAGAAGTGCCTGACGCTTGGCTTGAGAGCTCCCAGATTTTCAGCCCAGCTCAGTACACAGCCTGTTGAGCTGTCCTGAAAATATGGCTTCCTTTGCAAAGCCTCTCTGGAAAACCTAGTGAGTGTCTTCCCAGATACTGTGATGTGCTCTTATGTCAACAGTTGACTTAGGAAACATGGTAGCACAAATCTAATCCATAGTCAAGCACAAGAGAGTGTGGTGGGTGGAACATGGTCCAGGTAGTCCCATGCTCTGAAGGCTCAAAGGAGATACTCCAGAGAAATGACAATGATGTCAACTGGAAGTTGATTTAAGAAGTGAGTTTTTGCTGGTTTTGGTTCCTACTTGATGATAGCTTTTGGATGAAACACTGAGAATGTGGTTATAACATGTAACACAGCAGAACTGAAAGGCCATTATAACAAGTAGACTGTGGATGAGCTCATGGCCAAGAACTACCAGCCTCCAGCCATCTGCAAAATGGCACGTTATTTTTTTTCCCCAAACATTGACTGTTTTATTTACTTCATAAAAATTGTGGGCATGGACAGCACCATGCACTATAGGGTCTGCATCAAAGCTGAAAGCAGTAGGGTCGCTTGCAATACAAAGAAAAACAAGTGAAGGCACAGACTCCAGCTGGGGATAACAATGCATTGTGATGGGGATGGAAAGAATGGTTGTGGTCTCATGGAGGCCAAATCATAGCTGTTTCAGTGTCAGAATGGCAGCTTTTTCGAGTGCCTCAGAGTTGTCACATCACTGCTCTGTCTTGGGGAAAATGAGAGCATTCTGAAGGGCTGTGTGAGATGGCTATTTCTGGGCTGCAGTGGCTGTCACCAGTGAAGGCTGCTTTGCAAGCAAAGGTGTCAGGGACCAAAATCAAACCCTGCAGGGTTGAGGGAGAGCACTGAAGTTTATTTGGAATTTTACCTATTAATTTTACTGAGTGTTAGTTTAACTATTTGAGAAAAGCCTTTTCCCTCATTGTCTAAACTATCTTCCAGCTTCTGCAGGCTCTGAGTCCCTGGGAGCACCAAGGCAGGTGTGAGCCAAAGCAGTGCATCCACTGCTGGAATTTGCCGAGGAGAGATCTGTCCAGCAAAACAGTCTTGTTCCAGCCCAGGCATATAACTAAATGGGCAAAAATGGGTAAGAAAAGATTCTTTTTGTTTGTTCGGCAGGGGATTTCTGTTTAATCAGCAGTTGTTTTCAAAACCAAACACTGGCTGCCATGAGCCAAGGTCCAGGAACATAAATATCTGGGCCCTCTTCCAGGACCATGGCTGAGCTCCAAACTGTTTGTGAGGAGGGAGGAGGTGGGAAAGTGGCTCCCGATGCTCTGCAGTTGGCAGGACTGGTGTTTGCAGCAGCGCAATGACAGTATTCATCTTCTCTGGCCTGTGGTGTAGCATTGGAACAGGCTTCCCAGGGAGGCAGTGGAATCAATGTCCCTGGAGGTATTTAAAAGACGTGTAGATGTGGCACTTGGGGACGTGTTTTAGTGATGGACTTGGCAGTGCCAAGTTAACAGTTGGACTTGGTGTTCTTAAAGGTCTTTGTCAACCTAAACGATTCTATGATTCTATGATTGGTGTTGCTTTGTAAAAAGCTTCAGTTATTCCTGTGTGATGGAGCCCCAAAAGCAGACCTTCCCAAAGAAAGGACCAAGCACAAAGACTCCACAGAGTTTTGATTGAGTCCCTGCATAAAGCCAGGAATAGTTTCTGATGGATGTAGTTTTTCTGATACAAATGTGGGTTCCTGTAGGCTGGGCACTTTGGGAAGCCTGATATCCTCACTTGTGTGCTTAGTCAGGAGCATTAGAGCTTTTTCTATAGGAGGTTCTTGGATCTGTTTGCTTGATTGCTGTTCCTGTTACTATTTGGGGTGGTGGCGGGGGGTGGTGGTGTGGGAGGAGGCGGACCAAAACCAAAAAGAAAAAAAATTAAAGAAGAAAAAAGAAAAAATAAAAAAGAAGGAAAAAAGAAAAAAAAAGAGGTGTTCTCTGAAAGTGCGTATTTTTTAATCAGAAATCATTTTCAAGAAAAAAAAAGTGTGAGTTTTCCTTAAAAGCTGAGAAATACACTGTTTCCAAGTGTCTGTTTTTTTTAACAAAACTTAACATATTTTATAGGAGCGACAGATAAACAAAATTGTTTTGCAGCTAGCTCAGAGGCTGGGTTCTTTGGGAAATCTAGCCGTAAGCAAGTGGTCAGGTTAAAAAAACCCTAGAGCCATGATTGACAACTATACTGTCTGAGCTGCTGACAAGTTTTGCAACCAAAAGACTCTTTCTCCACTCAGAGTGTTCCATTCTCTGTCATGCTCTGCATGCTCGTGTAACAGCAGAAATGAAGTAGCTCCACTGAAGTATTATAAAGTCTCTGTATGTGGATATCTTCAGGGGCTTACTCTGTTACACATCAAATCCCAATGCCTTTTCTGCTTTCTGTGCTTATTTCAATAGTCCAGGCATCATCTTTCTCCCTCCATCCATCCAGGCTTAGCACAAGTGACTTGAGCATCCATCATCGTTTGAGGTCTGGTGTACTGTTCTTTCCTTTCCCAGGTGTTTTCATAGGGAAAAGCATACTTTCCCCCCACTTTTTATACTCTGTTGTTGGTCTTGTTGCTGTCTGCTGCCTCATACAATACTTCTGTACCTTTACTCTGTGCAGACATTATTGATCTTCTCTGCATTATAACAATTTGAGGACCCAGCTGAAATCAAAGGCCAGCTGAGATGGGAACTGCTGGGAAGCCCATGTGAGAGACATCTCTGCCTGGAAAGCACTGGAGTATGTAAAGACTAGAAGAGGTTACAGTGAAGAAGTGAGTGGCTTGGGATTACGCATAAGAGCTGAATGAAGCTGCGAGAGAACTGACCTCCCATAGCACACCTTGAACTGTGTACAAGATGCTCTGCCTTTATCTCTGGAAAATACACGACACCGCTGGCATGGAAGGTCTTACTCATCTAAACAGGTATCATATTTTTGTCTCTGCAAAATTCAAGCTGTAAATAGTTCATCACAGTCAAGTTGACAAAGCAACAGTACAAACACTGCAGCACATAGAGCAGGTAGGACCAGAATGAGAGTTACTATCAGCAGCAAGAAGACTCATCATCCAGGAGATGGTTGGTGTTTTTTTTTACCCTTCTGTCCTTTGAAAACTTAACATGGCTTCAGCAGCTGATGCTCTAAGTGTGTGTGGTTTTCTGAAGTTTTTTGCTGGTTTGTGGTTTGGTTTTGGGGTGTTTTTTTGTGTGTTTGGGGTTTTTTTGGTGGTTTTGTTTTATTGTAATTTCTCTGAAAGACTTGAAGAATGTCAAGTTTCCATCCGTTTACAAAGGAGGATTCAGATTTAGATGCCATGGTAGCCATTGTCCCAGGAGACTGAATAACATGACTGTAAGAGATGTAGGTTGAGAAGTACATTTTAAATCTTACTGTGTCTTTTCCCTTCTAATAAATAGACAAATCTCAATATCTTGAAAGTAACATTGATGAAAGAAGTTAGTGTAAGAATACAAAGATGTAGGTTTTTTCTTTGTAGTGTAGAGGCAAGACCACTGGGTAGTGAGTGAGGGCCTCTCAAGCCTACCGCAACCACTGGCATTTTGGGTGACTTTGGGAGAATCTCTGGCTTTTTCTTCCTTTGTCTGTTTAGACCATTCATTCCTCAAAGTTGAGGATGCATCCTTCTGTCTGGTATGCACCTCAGCTGCTGTCCTGGTTTCAGCTGGGATGGAGTTAATTTTCTTCCTAGTAGCTAGTTCAGTGCTGTGCTTTGGGTCTGATGAGAGAACAACGTTGATAACTGCACTGATATTGTCAGTTGTTGCTGGGTGATGTTTATACTAAACCAAGGACTTTTTGGTTTCTTGGGCCCTGCCAGTGAGAGGCTGAGGGGCACGGGAAATGGGGAGGGGACACAGCCAGGGCAGGTGGCCCAAGCTAGCCAAAGAGGCATTCCATACCATATGATGTCATGCTGGATATAAACTGGGGGAAGAAGGAAGGGGGGAGACATTTGGCATTATGGCGTTTGTCTTCCTGAGTAACAGTTACATGTGCTGGAGCCCGGCTTCCCTGGGGATGGCTGAACACCTGCCTGCCCATGGGAAGTGGTGAGTGAATTCCTTGCTTTGCTTCTGTGTGTGGCTTTTGCTTTACCTATTAAATTGTCTTTATCTCAACTCTCGAGTTTTACATTCCTTTCAGATTCCTCTCCCCATCCCTCTGGTTGCGGGGGAGCAAGCAAGAGGCTGCATGGGGCTTGGTTGCCGGCCGGGGTTAAACCAGGACAACTGCAAACCAGCTTCATGTTGGAAGAAAGTCCGATTTCCCCCATTCCTTGTTCAGCACATCACCCTGGTCCCAGTGGGAAGAAGGTCTGGCTGTGCTGGCCACAAGAGAGCAGTGATGAGGCCTGAGATGTCCTTTGGTTTCAACCCTAAAGGTGCAGGACTGGGATGCCTTTTTATCCCAGCTGCAGAAAGACAACTGAAGCATCAGGTGCATTGGCCTGCCTTTTCCAGTCCAGTTACCTGCACATTTTAGCATGACTAATGGCAATGCAGCAAGCGGGCACATGTCTGGGGGAAAAACATTTCTACTGGCTTACCCAAGGTTACTCAGACAATCATCAGCAGAGGCAATGATGGAACTAAAGTTCAGATAAGGTCTTTCGTGACATGCTCATCTTGTCCACTCTTTGGAACTGCATTTCTTCATCTGAGCTTGCAAACAGGTGAGAAAGAAGGTGAGGAACCACCATAGATAGTGCTAACAAGGGGCCAAATGGGCAAACAGCTGTGTTGAAAAATACTTGTAGGGCAAATGAAGGTGGGAGAAAGAGTAGGGAAGTTGCACTTGTTTATTCTCCATTTTCCCCACCATCATTTCTTTGCATCTCAGCTAGAAGGAGAGTATCAAAGCCAGAGCTTTGGATCGACTGACACTTTATTTAAATTAAAATAAAAAAACCTGTTCTGTTTTGGTTTTTCTCCAGATGAATATTAAAAGGTGGCATAACTGACAATCCAGCCCACTACAACTTTGCCTCCTGTTTAGAGCTAAAATAGAACAAATTTAACTCATTTTCTTACTGTGGGCATAAAAGGGACTGTGGGCCTCTAATCACTGCCTGTGGGTTTGAGTCAGCCATCCATAAACTGCAATATCCACTCGTTTATTCCTTTTCATTCAATTGCCTCCAAATTGCTTCAAACAAGCTCCATGGCTGCTGGGGAAGGAGAAACTCTGCCTGCTTCTCATTAGACTGGACAGGAGCAAGGCGGAAAGAAAGAGGAAGTCTGTGCTGTCTGGCTGCATCCTTCCTTCCTTCCTTCCTTCCCTCCTTCCTTCCCTCCTTCCTTCCTTCCTTCCTTCCTTCCCTCCCTCCCTCCTTCCTTCCTTTTCCTTCCTTCTTTCCTTCCTTCTGTCCTTCTCTCCCTCCCTCCCTCCTTCCTTCCTTCCTTCCTTCCTTCCTTCCTTCCTTCCTTCCCTTCCTTCCCTTTCTTCCCCTCACCCTGCAGAGCAAGGGTGATTGAGGACAGTTCCACCGAGCACACAGAGCTGGTGAGAACCCACCGTTTGCTGCTCTGGGCCGTGCACAGCCCATTAAACATGTTGCTGAGCACATCTGAGTGTTGCGTGAGGTGTGAAGCTGCTTTCTGGGCTTTCAGATGAGGAGTAGCGCAGGAGCAGAGTACTGCAACCCTGGAGCAAAGCTCTGTAGGTCTGGCTGGAAGGTGTGAATGTAGGGATGGAGGCAAGTTCTTACATAAAGGCAGGAAACCACAGCACGGTTTATGCATTTTCTGAATTCCTGTGCACACACAAAACACAGCAGGGGCTGGGTTTCTGCCAGTAGTGGTTGCAACAGCAATCCATGGGTTTTTTTTCCCCTAAGGTTATCCAAGCATTTTGGGGTTGCAGCCTCTACCAAAGATGTGCATCTAGGGTTGCCAACCTAGCTCCCAGGGTAGCTCCTCCTCCCTGGTCCCCAACTGCTTATGGTGCATGTCTGTTATCTCAGTTACTATTTCATAGTTGTGTGCAAATCCCTTTGTGCCTTTAAGACAAAACCTGAACACTCTTTTTGGGGATAGCTTTTATATTTCAAGCAATTAAAGAATAAAATCCACCTGAATATAATTGTTACATCTTAGAGTCATGGACAAGCCATGGGTCTGGTGCTTTGTGGTGTGGACATGACCAACGCACCGTAAAGGAGCTAGCCATGAAGCAGCGCACACGGACCTTTCCCTATCGCCGACCAAAGAAAATGTGAATTTACCCAGCTGTTTTTTCTCCACCCTAGACATGACAAGCTACATACTGCCAGTGTCTTCTCTGATCCCTCTCCATATCAGCTGACATAAGGAGAAACATCTTGAGATGTTTTCTGAGTTGCGGGCTGGTGCTCTGGACACAAACTCTTCAGAAACTGGGCTCCCCCACACTGGACATCTTTGCTGGTCCTCCTTTCCCAGTCTTCACTTCACTAAGGGCAGGCAGCAGAACTGGGGCATAAAAGATCTTCATGCTCCTGCTTGATCACTGGGCTAAGCATGGACCCACTGAAGGTGGGAACAATAGCTGCATACAGGGTGGCTTTGCAAAGCAACCCCCTTGTTTTCTCCAGCACTTGCAGGGCTCCAGTGAGCAAAGCAGCTAGAGCAGAAAATACTGCATTGCACCAAAGGCACAGAGACAGGGAGAGAGAGAGAAATCCCACAGTCTGACAGGCAAAGGCTGTGACTGTCCCACTCCTGACAGGCTGCTGTACGGTGTGGTGGAGGAAGGTGCAAAGCATGCAGGGTGCTCAGAAAAGCACTGCTGCAGCCCTGCCAGTGTTTGTTGTGGTGTATTTTGTGATGAGCCACCCTGAAAGCTTCTGTCTCGGCTTGGGCACCTTTGGCATCTGCAGACAGGGAAGGAAACATTTCCAGCTTGCTGCCTGGAAATATAAGCTGTGATATTGGCTCAGCAGAGGGAAAGGGTCAGTGGAGACAATGACAGCCCATTTTCTACAAGCAGTTTCTCTGCTGAGCTTTCCCATTTCTGTCCGCTTGGCTCTACTGTGGCCATGAGACCCCTTTGCTCTCTCCCCTTGGCACTCTGCAATGAGCATCCCCCCTCCACCCACCACTGCAGAAAGTGTCTGTAGGTAGGAATAACATTAGCTTACCCAAAGTAGGGGCACTGAGGTAGTGGCAAATGAGCAGCTGAGGCTGTTCACCATCAGCCTTACCCAGCATCCTCAGACTGGATCTGGTGCTACGTTCACATCATCCCTACTGGAATTTGGGTGAGCTGCTTCTGGTACAGTGACAACCACATGCTGGAGGAGGAGAGCGGGCTGCTGCCCATCCTGATGGTCTTGGCCATGAACCTACTCTCTAGAACTGACCCTAGAAAACCTGCAAAGGCTGGTGAGGAGTGCTTCCTAGTTGCAAGCACAGGGCAAAGAAGGAATACAAAAGTATAATGCTCTTATATTAATGGCGATCAAGCTGATAACTGAGAGCTACAGCTTAACTGTTGTTTCATAATAAGCCATGCATTATCTGTTCTCCCAGCCTGGTCTCCTGGCGCTGTGTCCCTTATGCTGTTGCATGAACATGCATGAGCCTTCCCCTTCTCACAGCGGTCGCTTCTGAGGTCTCAACAGTTCCTAAGAAGCTTTACTTTTCCCCAGGAAAGGCTGCTGTGATCTTGCTCTTTCATTGTTGGCAGATTGCGGTGAGAAATCCTACATGTGAAAAACCAGCACATACATTGGTGCACATGGAAATCAAGGTCACTCTCAGGTCTTCTGTCTAGTGTCCAGGGCAGCTGGCCATTCCCTCTCTGCTAGAAGACCATCCTGGTCTTATCAAAATCAGTTACCGCTGTCATTGGGAGAGAAGTCAGGTCTCTTATTCAGACTAGTGATTAAAATTGCAGATTTGAATTCTCCTTTTGACCCCATGGGTTACAATGGACGTGAGTTGCTGGATAGCCCTTTGCTGGTGGTGCTCCATCATTGTGGTAGCAAAGCAAGGCACCTAGAGTAGGCTATCTGAACATGATCCCTTGGATAAACAATAAGGTTTGTCTCAAAAGTAGTTTGAAGATCCAACTAGGAAGTGGAGGCAACAAGGAAGGCTGGAGATGGATAAAGACAAACAAACAGAAAAAAATATTCATGAATTTAAGCTGTGAGAGGCAATAATACCTCCTGCAGAGACAGTAAACAGAGATGAGCTGTTTCCAACAAGTACGAGCTAACAGATCCTTGAATCAGTGAAAGCTCAGAGTAAAAAGGAGGGAGGCAGAAGTACAAAATGTATCATATTAACGGAGAAAATTAAGTGAATCTTTTTCTTCTTATCTTCTTCATTGTCATTGTTCATCTGAAAATCAAAATCACAAAATATTGTGTGTCTCAGGAAAGACAAAACACAGTGCCAGCAGAAAATGGGGTGGGGGGAGCATTCAAAACCTCCTTGGATTCCTGAGGTAAGCAGCAAGGGTTCAATCCTGCACATGTACAGGATAACACCAAATCCATGGTACTGTGGATGAGTGCTGGGTGTGTGTACAACTGGCAGGCCTTGCCCAAAGTGTTCAGCACCCCAGGAGAGGTAGGAGTAGGGAGAGTACAGTATAATAAGGAGTGATCACAACATACTAGGACACTGTACGATTGCATGGCTGCCTGTTGACTTTGGAGAACTGCTGGAGGAGCCCAGACAAAGGGCAGGAGACCTGCCTGGTTAAACCTGTAAGGCCATGGTGCAGGAGACCATTCTTGCTCTGTGCAAACTTTTTGAGACAGTCATTCTTTGCACCTTCCTCCTGCTTTCCCTTTGAAAACCAGGGAGCCAATTCTAGTTCACTTTGTGTAGGAATCAGACATTTGTCCTTAATCTGTTGCAAAATCTCCAGTTGAAACAGGGGACCAACCTTGGAAAAGGTCAGACATTACAGATGATAGTACATATGGAAGAATCAAGTGTAGACTGGAGTATGGATACTGGAAGCCAATTTTGAAGGGAATTCAGAGGACTTAATATTTAGGTGGCCTGCAGGAAACATCTCAGGGGGATTTGACATACAGAAGGTTAGGCTTGTCTTCCTGAAGCTCCATCCCCTTTAATGTATAAGAAATTGACCCTGTGAAAAGGAAGCACCCTAAAATCTCTAGTTTCTTTTGTCAAGAAAAGGTCAAAGCCAGACGACGGGTTTCATTATACTGTCCTGCCTAGCAGAGTAATAAATTCCCACTCCTCCTCCTCCTCCACCTGGGTGGAGAGTTCACATTGCATTCAGTAGTGGGCTTCTCTTTCAGCACTGTTGGTACCTCTCTGCTTTATTGATTGTTGTATCATCATCTTGCTACCTCTATTCTACATTATTTCTAGAGTGTGATTTTCTGACATGTTGTGGCTTAGGACTCCCTTTTCATGAGACATGACTGCAGCATCATTTTTTAAGGTCTTATACTAGAGACAATACAAAAATTACATCAGAGTTAATCAGCCTTCTTTCCCTTCCTAGTCAATGGAGAAAGACAAGCTTTTCCAAGGTTCAGGTTGCCTGATCTGTTTACCATCTCTATTTTAAGGTAAGTTGCACTTGCTTGTGGTTATTTGTCTTGAGGGAGCACCAGGTGATCACTTTGGATGTGGCTGGTGGGATGGAACCCCACCCTTAGCATCAATGGATTGAAGCGCAGCAACAAATAAGGGGCTGTGCCAACAGTGCCGTTAAACCTGCCCAGCTGCTGGGGAGGTAGATGCTGTGTGGGGAAACTCTCAGTTGCTCTCAGGTTTGTCTGAGGGCAGACAATGATGATGGGTTAATATGGAGATGCTTCCGTCTGTGCGTGCTGCTAATTGTGAATGTCTGGCTGAAGGCTCAAGGTTCAGACCTCGCCGTTAGCAGAAGGGATGGGTCAGCAGTGCAGCGATGTCCTTGCTCTTTCATGCAGACCCTGGAGATTTGTGCTTCCAGCATGGGAAACACCAGGTTCAAATCCCTCCATCAGCCAGACAAGGGGCAATTATATTTGAAAGGCAAGTGTCAGGTACCAGAAGCTTCCTCATATTTGCTGTCACCTTCCCTTATGGCCCATTAATATCTGTGCCTTGTTATCCATCTTCCGCAAACTTTCCCAGGCTGGGACCTTGCTTGCCTGTGTCAGTGCCTCTGGATAAATCAGCCAGAGGTGTCCAACCTTTCCAGCCCGAGGGCTGAGAATACTTTTTCACAAAGGCCACAGGGTCATCATTGATGCTGTAACTAAGCCAAGGCTCTGCCAGCTGAGCGCCAGCCCTTCTTT
Organism: Falco biarmicus; assembly: GCF_023638135.1. Classification (NCBI taxonomy): domain Eukaryota; kingdom Metazoa; phylum Chordata; class Aves; order Falconiformes; family Falconidae; genus Falco; species Falco biarmicus. The sequence goes on along the minus strand of NC_079292.1, from coordinate 30,161,105 downwards.
CCCTGACGTCTGTGAGCCCTGCTGGGAGAGGTGACAGCCAAAGCTGCCTCCCTCCTTGTCACATCACAGTGGGCTACCTGCAGAGGCATGGCTCAGGACTGCACCCAGGACACGTGAGGACAGGCTTTCCTTCTCACCCTGTCCCAGCGTGGGATACTAAGGTTCAAGTCTAGACTCTGACACCTGTAGTGCTCGTAAGTCAGATCAACACTGTTAACGGTGGGAGCAGAGATGCCTTGCGTGTCTTGCTCTCTGCTCTCAGCTCCTCCAAGGCCACCTCTCCTTCCTGTTTTTCACAGAAGCTGAGCTGGAGGAGAGGGTGGGAGATGTTTGGAGTCAGATGTGAGAAGGCAAACTCCTGCCAGCATCAGCAGTGCTGTTCGCTGAAGCTGAACATGTCTGAGCATCCATCGGCATCTGAGCAGCATATCTGATGCACCATGCACTGCGCGGGTGGGCCCTGCATGGCATATTCAGATGGTTGGTCTGTGCATTCCCAGCGGTTGGTGGTGAGAGGTTTCTAGATGCAAAGAAATTTTCTCTGTATCTTCTGAACTGCTCTGGACTTGGCCACTGTGCATCTACAAGTGTGGTGTTGCTGTGCTCACTGCTGTTTACAACTGCTCTGTGTGAGTTCACCCTGTTTTCCTGCAGGAATTAGTTGCCTTGGTAGTGAGTAAAGAAAACTCAGAATGTTTTAGAGAAAGATGAATGTGAATGTGTGATGCAGTTACCATAAACCAGCCTTTAACTGTCTCCCACTCAAATACATTCATTGAGCAGGCACTGTTCTCAGCTCCTTTTTTACACTTTTCTCCCTACCCCCAATTCCCCACCATTCCTTTAATCCCACACCTGCAGTTTTCCACACAGCCAGAGGATGGAAATGTTTATTTGCATGGTGCCAGGCTGTGATTCCTGACTCTCTTGCTGACTTTTTGAAGCACTGGGCAAGTTATTTGCCCAACACACCTGTATGTCAAGTCCTGTTCTTGTAAAACAAGCAGGCAGTGATGCTGGGAAAATAAATATGGCACTGGCTGGCTGTACGTAAAAATAGCAGAGATGGTCGGGAAATTTAAGCACCAAGCTGTGTGCTTTTTTTGCTAAGGACTTGCAACGAATTGTCCTTATTTCATTCAGATTCTGTAAAGTTTTGTGGGAAATCATCCTGGGGCTATTGTCATCCATCCCGGCCTTTAGAAAGGCATCAGGTTATGCTGGTTTATACCAGCTGAGGAAATGCTCCCCTGTTAAAAACTGATTTTCTCTCTTTCTGAAGCTACCCAGAGCTAGGACAACACAGGATATCCCCATCCTGCGGACAGAGACTACTGTTGTCTAGTGTCTCTGCACATCATTAGTTTGAGAGCTATAATTGCAATCACAGGTCCTCTCTGCTCTGCAGAGCAAACACAGCTTTCATGTTTCTTTCCCAGCATGGTGAAAAACGAAGGGAGAAGAGGTGGAGCGTGCAGGAAAAATTTGGACCTGAAATAGCCTTGAAAACTGGGCAAGAAAAAAATTAGAACTAGGCCTGCAAGGGGAAGGAAGGAGATGGCTGCGGCTGCCTTCTGCCATCCCGATGCTTCTTGACATTATTTAGGAGGCAACCGAGGTAAAGCCTTAGATGTGTGTGAACACTCTTGCATATATACGTTCTCCCGCTGGCCTTGCTTCTGACCACCACTATAAACAAGATTTTCTTCCAAATTCTCCTTCCCATTCATCTGAGAAAAGCAGTATGAGCCAGACCTAAATCAAGGCTCTCTCAGGGTGCTTAGGGGGATACGGGTGCTTTCTCAGCAGGATAAGGCTGGAAGGCTGGCTCTCCTGAGGGCTCCTTCTGGCCTCATCAGCAACACCACAGGCATTGTGCACAGGTTTTGGAGGGGTATATTGCATAGTTAGGGCAGATCCCTTTTTCTTGCTGTCACATTGATTATTTTTTTTATTATTTATAAGCTCTCTGGGACTGCAGGGGCTGATTTGGGAGTAAAAGAATAAGGGAGAGCAGATGCTTCCATCTTAGGAGGGAAGGGCAGCTACCGCTCCATCACAAGCTTGATTTTTCAAGTAGAGATTATTTTGAAAATCTGCTAGATAATCTCAGTTGAAAATAACCCTTATATACCCACACCTCCCTTCCAAAAATCACCCACAACCAGAAGGTTGTCTTTTGGCCAGATATCTCAGTGACAGTGACATGGTTTTTGGTGTGGTCCCATGAACAGCTCTCCTGGTCCACTTTGTGGATGTGGAAAGGAGCTGGGCAGCAACACAAAGGTTTCCTAGGCTGACTTTGCAGCAGGAAAAGAGATTCTGTGAAATTGTCCTTAAGCAAGATGTGCAAACCTAGAGTTGCCATAGGGGTAGCAGAGGAGATCCATGGATTGGTGATGCTGATCTCGAGTACAGGAAAGCCCTGGAAAGCTGTAATCTTGAAACCTTTCATTGCAAGGAAATGCTTTGCATGAAATATATAACTGCCTTGTGCTTCAAAAGTATCCTCAAGATTTGTGCTTGCCCAGTATTTCTTCAAAAGAGTAAAAAAATGAGCCTTTCCTCAAAGCAAGGTGGTCCTCTAGGGTGTCCACATCCACTGGGCACCAAATAGTGAGGAAGAGGTGGCTAGTGTTGCTGAAAAGCTGCGCTCATGGGACAGTCCCCTTTGGGGATCTAGGCCCATCTGTGGAGCAGCCATCATTTGGGACGGTGCCATTAGAGATCATAAATAAAATGGGACATGTGCACCTCTAGGGAAATAAGCCCTAGTTCCAAGCACAATGCAAAAAGACAGCCACTTTCTTTTTATTTATAACAATGCTGCGTGCCCATCTGACCCCTGCTCACACATGCATACACACGCTGATGCATGTACACTGTTTCAGGGCAGATTTTCATTCACCTCAAGCAATGGGAAATACACAAGTTCAAAGCAGCAAGAACAAAATGCTTTTTTTTTTTTTTCTTGAGAAAACACTGACCTCAAGCCATTTCATACCTTATAATATATATGGAGAGGTTGTGTTTCCATCCCTTTGCTCCACCCTTTGCTCCAAAACTGAAGTTGTAGGTACTATATCCAGGTATCTTTTGTAAGCAAAAGAGAATAACCCCCGTGACTTGGGCATTTCCTCTAAACAATTCCTTCAGAGAACCCAGGAAATCTGTTTTGCAGTCTACTAAACTCTGCAAGCAGCATGAGAGCAAATTCATCTCCTTTTATGTTTTCTCACAATGAAATGTAACTTTCATTCCCAGCACTGCTGAGAGTTGTTGCAGCAACATCACTGTCTGTCTGTCTGTCTTAATCATTGCAGTCCCATTATTTCACTTTCTCTCTCTGCTCTGCTTTTTTTTGGTGCCTTTAACATTTCAGTATTGATATTTCCTTTCCACTTTTAGGTGGGATGATACTGCAGCTGATAACTGCCACCTTAACCAAGCTTACGGTCAATAGCAATAGATCCAGCAGGCTCCAGCTGTCAGTCTCTCTGTTGCCTGGTCTATTTCATTTTTCCATATTTTTCATCCCCCGAGGAAGATTTTGTTCCTCCTTTCCCTCCCTCCCAAGCCCCAGCCCAAGCAGAATGGGCAGCATTTCTTTTTGCACTTCACTAAAGCAGTTATTAGATGACCAACAAAATACTGGTGTAAATGGTTCCCCAGTGTCAATGCCCCATGGCTGCAAGAGGTGAGCTCCGAAGTGAGGTTCAACTCACAACCACAATGAACTTCACCCCCTACGCTCCATCCATGCACCCCTAAGAACCTCTCAGACATGAATCGTCTCATTCTAAAGGAGACATCCGTGCCTGGACAGATAAACTTCATGCTGTGGTGCCTACTTCTGTCCCTTGGCTGTGAAGGTAGTCAGGGAGGATTTGGTCAGCTAGAAATTCCTCCACAGCTGATTCCTGAGCATAGATGGAATAGACCAGGGGTTGCTTTCAATGCCAGGTGGGAGTGCATCTTTTTGTCAGGAAGCTGTCCTTGGGTAAGCTATGGGCCATAAGTAACTGCTTACTGCTGACATCTACCTTAGCTATCAAACCCTAGCTCTTTACACTGGCTGTCTGTAAGCTCAAGGTCAGAAAGCTCTGGTTTAGATGTCAAGCTGGTTACAGCATCTAAATTAGGCATTTCTATGAAGAGGCTTGAAGGCAACCCTGCAACTCCTCATGAGACTGCACTCCCAAGAAAAACAGCGATATTGAAGACCGCATCTCTTCCTTGCCATTGCCAAGGCAGTTCCCTCTAGGAAGGACAGTATGGAAACAGAAGAGCTGGAAAACGGAGCTGCCAAGACCTAGCTGAAGGGTGTCCACCTGGTCACTGCAGGACATCCTGGTCTCATTTGTCCCTCATTTTCACTGGAGACTTTTCTCCAGTGAGTGCATTTCTCATGATCCCAACAGACTTTCGTTGGTGACAGCAGGTACTTGTTGGCAGTCTGGGGTGTGTCGCGCCCAGGAGTTTGGGGGTTGCATGGACAGGCAGAATGGCTGACCTTGGAGTCTGCCTGAGGCCATGTACAGTAAGCTCAAGAAGAGATCTGGAAGGATTTCTTTGGTCAAAGCCCTTGCTTAAGGAGCCAAAGAAATACTTTTAGATATAAAAGTGCTGCAACCCAAGGAATCAGGAGCGTAAACTTTGCTCCATCACCATATCAATCAATCAATCAATCATCCTTTCCTTCTGTTTGGACTGGAGCTGTTTTTGAGAAAGCAAAAGAAAACCAGCACAAACATGTAACTCATCAAGTATAGGCCATCTAGATGTTGGGTGTCCAGGCTGAGCAAACCCTAAGTGTCCCTCCAGAAAAGGAGAGTTTCATTCCAGCCAAAGGTTAGGTTAGCATCTGGGATGAAAAATCCCCTGGAGGTGTCAATTTCTTTCCATCCTCTAGCTGAGAAATCAATTGGATTTTTTATTCAAATAACACTGGAGTTTTCTGAATTTAAAATCCTTTCTGTCTCTTTCTGGAAGCTCTGTGTGAAGGCTGTCTCAAAGCCGTGGCTGATTCACAGTCCTGTGATAACCTCCGGTGTCAGACAATATGAACCAGCCTAGATATCAGCCTAACCCCTGAGGACCTACCCAGAACCCGAGGAGGGTTTTGCACAGCCCACGTGCCTCAGGCTGTTGAGGCACAGAGAGCAGTTAGATTAAAACTCAGTATTCCTTTCAGTGCAGTTATGCTGGTGGGGAAAAGTGTCACACAGGCTGAAGAAGCAGCATGCAGAAAAGCTTGATGAAAAAAGTCTCAGGGCTCCTCGCTGAGAGAGGGTTTGTGCTCTTAGCAAGGGAACCCTCTCCAGTAGTTTCGATTACTTTTGTAATCAGCAAAATAGGTTGAAGGAATTGTATTTCTTTAGCCAAGAAAAGAGAAGCCAAGTAGAGATAGAATAATAGTCTTCCAGGAGACCAAAGATACTTGAAAAAGTGATGAGAGCAATTCTTCTAATCCACTGGGAGAAAAATAATAAGAAATGAGCTTAATTTTCAGCAAAGAACATTTAATGTGGATACTAGGGGAGACTAGAAGTCATGTTCACAACAAAACGCTAAAATGGCTTAACAAGGGAGGCTTTAAAATCTCCTTGATTGAGGGTTTTCACCAACTGTTTGGATAAACTTCTGTTGAGCATGAGCTAGATGCCCCTGATTCAACTTTGGTTCAAGGGACTCAACAGTCTTTCTGTGATTCTGTGGCTGGACACATTCCTTGCAGAGAAAGATTATTGCCTTAAAAAAACCATTGATTACACAGTTCTTACTTCTCTTCTTAGTAGGAGCCTTGGGGTTTTTGGCTAGCTGCTCAGAAGAACTAACAGTAAAATGTTTTGTTTTCCCTTAGGGTACTTTATCACCTCTGCACGTCCAGACTGCAGGATGGTTAAGGCTGGCTTTAGGCTGAAACACCCCAGTCTAGGGCTGTACTCCAATTTTATCTATATCTGTCTGTATTACCTCCTATAGGCAAACTCAGGGTTGTTCTCTGCACTTCTCTTCACCAGAGCTCTCCAAAGGCACTACCAGTCTCTGCTGGGAAAGGCTGTCAGATTTAGAAGCATTTGAGTCCACCTTGATGTACCCTTAAGCGCAAATAGTCTCCAAAGGGTAAACCCGGACTGCACGGCAAAAGGTTCTGGCGTCTGCAACCAACCTTGTGGCTCCCGCTTCCATAATCATGTGTCTTTTTAATGACTTGGTTAGAGAGGCTGCCTGCAAGGCAGCCTTGGGAATTCTTCCCTTTTTGAAAAGCCAGGTTAGGAAGATAAAGATATTCAATGATCAGTATATGCTAATGCTAAGCTATCACGTCACGGACAATTGTCAGGTTACTTCCCTTTAAACTGGTTGTATCTGGTGTTTCTGTACAGTGTATTATAGGCTAATTAATGCTGTTAATGATAATGGTTCTACGGCAAGAAGCCTGGAGTATTGCCTCTATCTATCTTCTTGTCACCTTCCTTTTATCAAACCATTAAAGGAAAGCAGGCTATCTAATGGGGCTATCAGCCCCCAGCACACTAATTCACTTACATCCATATGGAAATAGAAAGCACTCTACAGATGCAGGATGGATGCTTACACTAATTGTGGAGATTACGCATTGGTCTGGCTTTCAGTGTACGCCTTCCCTTGCACTTTGAGCCACGATCCAACTCTTCTCAAAGTTGGAGGGCAATTTATCATCTGCAGTGCACATCTTTGGTGGTTCAGATTTCAATCTGTCATCTTTAATATCGGTTGGAGACACATATATTGTACGTTCTCCTAAACCACAAATCAGCAAAGCTGCTCCTTCCCTTTTCAATCTACCGCGAAGCAATTACAGTGGTTGGAGACCATTCGTATTACTGGCACTGCAAAGAAGAGGGTAAGTGATATTTCATCTGGGGAAACTAATACTCAATTGAGATGTTCTTTCCAAGTCAGTCACTACCCCCAAGTGAGAGAGCAGGAATTCTCGACATTGGCTCCTTGACAAAAGGAAAAGAGGTCTTTTGTGTTTCGGTGGTGGTGGAAAGAGCCACAGACATCTTTCCCAGGGGACAAATGATCACAGTGACAGAAATCCATTGGACAGATAAAAGCAAACTATCCTTATGCTCAAAAGCAGCATAAATAGAAGCTGGGGAGGTCTGAGGCACATGCTGCAGAAAGAGCCCCTTTCTGAAGTGTGTGTCTTCTCTGACAAAACAGCTTAATATTTTTCTCAAATGCAGGGTTGAAAGCTGACTTTGTAAAGGCAATGCTTAAATAGAAAGAGATTGAAGAAGATGTAGGGATAATCTTCAGGGATCAGACATTATAGCAAGAAACTTTGGAGAACATAGGTAGAATCCAGCCATTAATCTTACCACTGCCAATCCGAAGTGCAAAAAGAAAAGAGTTCAGGATTAGAAAAGCATTGACATCTGGGGTCCTTCTACAGCCCTCTGGTTTCACACCCTTGAGGGCTCACGTGTCCTAGCTTTGCTCCTTAGCGACAACTGCAGAGCATTCATTTTTTAACATACAATCCTTTCACTGCTCTGGGACACCTCTAGACATTGTGAGGCTGGCAGTGAAAACACAAATGCTGGCAGAGTGGCACTAGTGTCTTCCACCACTTCTCTGCAGTCTGAGAGCCTGTTATTCTCTTTTTTTCCCCATACTTTTACACCTGGGGAGCTGCGATTCCTGTGGATATCCTTCTGGCTGCTGCGCAGGCGAGAGCCAAGTCTCATCTGTATGCAACACAGAGGACTCGCTTCATGTGACAGCAGTGAAAGACAGATGCACAAACCAAGTTCTCGTCATCTGAGGACAGGGAGTCAGGAACAGCAAAGTGCTGTGAGATGTGAATCAACAGAATAAAATAAATAAATAAATCTAATTGAAGTTAGTTATCGGGAAGTCATGCAGTGCACTGAGGCACCCGCTTTTGATGTGGTTTTCCCCAGTTATATACTGAGCACAGTTCCAACACATCTTGTGGAGAAGCTATAAAAGTCCTAAAGCTTTCCCATGGCACTGTGCAGGGATTGCAAAGTTACAGCAGATGAAAATGATTCTCCTTTGGCTGCATGACTCCTCAATTGCCTTTTCCCTGTACCACCAGACTCAGCAGGAAGCAAAAAAGCTTACACTTTTGCCCTGGGACACCAAATGCCATAGGAAATTCATGATGTATTTTGCCCCTCATCCAGCTATCAGCTTATGCACCATGGAAAAAAAGGAATTTCCCAAAGATTCATTTAGATCTGATCAATCAAATAACATCCAAACTCATCTGAACATGAATGGACCAGGGAAAGTGTGTAAACAGCGTGTTCCTGCTGTGTCTAAAACACCCAGCTCACATGGTGATCCAATCTGAATCCTTCCCTGCCACGAAGTCCCTGACCACTGATTCTTTTTGGAAATTCTGAGTGGGATGTAACTGTGGTGATGATCATCAGTTCCCAGACGAATGCTCCTCTTCAAGTAACAAGTCCTCATTGAAATGTTCTGTGTTACCTGAAGTCCTGATACCTGCTGTAACTCAGAGACAGAAGAAAAACATACTAAAACCTAGAGATATCCTGAAAAACCTGAATTGAGAGCTCAGTTTTTTCAAAGCTTGGCTATATTTGGGTATGGTCCAAGTCTAGTGCAAACAGCCCAGAGACGAAATGGCTGCTAAGTGACTCTGCAGACCTGAAGCTGTGGGTCTAAATCAGACTCTGGTTGCTCCATCAGTTACTCCGGACATGCACAAATGTAAACACGCTTGTACCTAGCCCCATGGTTGAAGGGCTGTGACGCTGGTATCCTACATACAGCAAGGATGTGAGAAATTGTTCTCATTAGTGAATGGTTGTAAGATGGTAGAAATAAAAAATATAAATCTGCACAACTTCCTACCCCTGAGGCTCTGAAAGTGTCAGACAAATGTTTCAGGTTCCTTCTAGATCTAGTTTTGGACAGCTGTAAATCGTCTTGAGTAACATTTAATCTTTATTTCAGTCAAAACACCCCTAATCTGGCCACAAGTTTTGATGCAATCTGATTGAAGTGTGCCCATGAAATGATATGAAACATAAACACTAGGGATGGCAAAAATCATCTGAACATGCCTAGTCATCTATTTACATCTCAAAACATCCCTGGAGATAATGTCTGATTTTGTTCCACAATTGAGGAATAATGAGAAAGAGAACATTGACCAATGGCTGCCATTTTTGCAAACACCATCCACGGTCTCAACATTTCTCCCTATTTATTTCACAAAAGTGTCATTTTTTTTCCAGACCTTGCACAGCAGATCACTCTGTTAACTCTCTCTCTGCTTTTTTTCTTGCTGGCATTCTTGTTACAGCTCTGAAATGCAACAGGTTTTTCCTGTGGGTGAAATGGCCTGGCCCAAAGGCTGTTGAAAACCACAGAAGCCTCTGATTTGAGATCTCCAGCAGACTTTGAGGTCCTGCTGGTGGGAAAGGGATCAATGACAGTACTCAACGTTTAGTTAATATTTATAAAAATAATAACAGCAACAATAGGCATTAGGAAAAAGTTCACTGAGAGGGTGGTTGGTCACTGGAACAAACTCCCCAGGGAAGTGGTCATGGCACCAAGCCTGTCAGAGTACAAGGAACACCTGGATGATGCTCTTAGTCACGTGGTTTAGTTTTAGGTAGTCCTGTGAGGAGAAGGGAGTTGGACTCGATGATCCTTATGGGTCCCTTCTAACTCAAGATAGTCTATGATTCTGTGATTCTGTAATATCAGGTTATGATTACAGTTCCTTGCTGGATTGTTGCATATACCCAGATGAGCTCCTAGATAACCCATGCAATTTTTCTCAATGCTTTGTCACCCTGTTCTCTCCTCCAGCTATCTGCACATTTGTTTTCCCTGCTGAGTACATTGTACATTTTGGGATATATTTGCATTGCAAGCCAGAGACACTATTGCAATGTGTGGAAATACTCTCCAGTTTCCCCACATTTTTAATTTTCCCTTTCACTCTCAAAAACCTCTCCAAGTTAATTCACTGGGAAAAAAAAATGAAAAAGAACTATTTTAATAGAATAATAAATTATTATTTAAACTCACAAAATCCCAAAAATGCAGAGTTAAAGCTCCCAAAGCCCAGCGTTATGTTCTCAAGTAATGAAAGGCTCTATGTCCTAGCATAATGATTTGGAGAAGGGGTCAAAATTACAGTGGTCCAGGGAGCTTTAACTCTTCAGCCTTGAATCACAACTGATCCTTCTGCTAATGCACTTCTCCCTCACTTTCCGACACATTTTGAGCAGTGTAAAGGGAAAACAATCCCAATCTCTAATACTCTAAATAATTTTTATGTGTAAATACTACTCTGCTTAATACCACACACTTTGCTAATATCATACATCAGGTTTAATGGTCCAATTTGTGAAAAAATACAGAAAAACACTTTCGGTGGACCTTCTCCATTCATCTGAAACTGATATAAACAGGTATATGAAGAAAGGGAGAGGGAGACAGGCTTTAATGGAGGGGAGGCGGGGGGGAAGGTAATTTTTGAACTATGTCTGGCTGCTTCCAGAAGATTAGAGAAATGAGATTTTATAAGGAAAAAGAGATAGGTGGGGATAGACTGGACGTAAACTGGGAACAGGAAGAACAGACCACATCCCTGTGGGTATTTCAGTCTGTAACATGTTTAAGGTGCTTTGTAGGGTGATAGGAGGTCCTTCCTCCTATCATCTGATGGACATTTTTTCCTTTCTTCCTCCAAGATGAGCCTACATCAAGTCAAACCCTCTTTAGGCTTTCACTTATGCCATTTCCTGAAGTCCCATCAAGCCTTGGAAAGCTCCAGTGATTCCCCACAGATGCTGTGGGATGCTGTGAATTGGTTCAGGAATGAGGGTATTAAGTGAGGCGCAGGAAGGAACCACCAGCAGTGGTTGGTTGTCACGGCTGTAGAGGAAGGATTTTCATGTAAGCCATAGAGGTGTTGAGCTATTGGATGAAGTCTTTGCTCTGGAGAAGGTGGTGGAGGTTTGGCTGGTTGTTTCAGTGGGACACACCCCTGCATGCACACACACACCCATACATGCACCATCCTTCTCCTAGATCTATTCCCAAATCTGCAACTGATCCCATGTAGGCTAAGACACATTATGTCTTTGCTGCCCTTGGCTTTTCTTCATCCATGAAATAGAGGAAATGCTATTCCTCCATCCTCTGTCATGTGCTTTGAGATCCATTCCAACACCAAACTGCTGGTTCTCCCTGAAGAGAAGTCCTCACTTGTGGGGGCTCTGGAGGCTGCAAGTAATGGATCCCATAGAGCTGAGGTCCTGAGGGGTCCCAAAATCGTGAGGTGTCCCTTCAGCCTCAGTACCATCTGTAACTTGGTCCCTGTTCATGTGCATTTTATTACAAAGACAAATACAATGTGTTTCCTGCTGAGGCTGCTAAATTGGTGACTCCATGCCATTGGTAGCATTGCAGTGTTACTTGGCACCTTCTGGTGCATGACTGCAGTGACTGCTGTGATAAGCCGCTTGTGACTCTGATGTTTAAGGTTCTGGACTGACACGGGGACGTCTAGCTTCTTGGTGGATATAGAGCTTGTCCTCTGTGTTGTACAAAGGAAGTGCAACACATACTGCATGGTCAGGAGCTGGAGGAAACTGATGTCTCATGTCTGTCAGATGAAGGCTAAAGGCAACGATGACATTGCTGGGGATGTTGCTGACTGTGGTGGGTCCTCCCATTGCAGGATCAGTAGAACAACCCTGCAAAGATGGAAAACCAGGCTGGATGGATGCTGAATGTTGGGAAACCCATACTGCTTCTTCTACAAATCACAGCTGTGCTGGGCCTCAGGTTCCTCATCACAGTAAAGGAGGATGAAAATATTAGTTATCTTCCTGCCTCTGGGAGTGATGCTATCATTAAACAGCCCTACATGGGGGCAGTGGAGTTTTCTGGCTTTCATTTTAATGGAAGGGAGACTCTACCAGTTCAAGAATGACAGGGTAGGTAGGGTAGGTCCCCATGGTAGGGGCATGTTTTAATAGTGGACTTGGTAGTGTCAGGTTTACAGTTGGACTCGATGATCTTAAGGGTCATTTCCAACCTAAATGATTCTATGACTCTGTATCTGTTTTGGGAAGGCCCTTCTAGAGGAAGCACTGGTGCTACCAGTTCAGGGATAAAGGGTTTTGGAGTGCTGTTGGCCAGGGACACCAGAAAGGAACAGCAACAACCTGCATCTTTCCTGGGGCACAGAGGGAAAAAGCACTGTACAAATGCAAAGAGCAGGACATGGGGCAGTATCACGTTGTAAGCAGACTGCTGCCTCCCAAATAAAAGCTCTTCCCCTCCATCTTGACCCACAAAGTAGGTGTGATTTATTGGTTTAGCTCAGTCTACAACTATCTAGCAAAAAAAAAAAAAAAAAAAATCTCAGCATGGACAATACATACATACAGTCTTTGGAGTTGCTGGAAGCCTTTTGACCTATCAATATCCATGAAATGAGAATTAACCTATCTAGACTGCTCATTTAAAACCTTTGACCAATCCCATGCAGCACTATAATAGTTGTGTTGACCTTCGGCCAAGCACAATCTTACATGCTGCTTCTGCATCCCACTGTGACACTTGTTGACTGGCCCCATGATGTGAAAATATCCGTGTGCCTGCCTCTCTCCCCTGTAAGAAAAGAGCTTGAATTACAGTACTGAGAAGGCAATGATCTTCATGAATTAATCCACCAACACATCACACAAATTTAGCCGTGTCCATAAAATTGGATTTCCTGATAGCTGGGGGGATTTGCACTGCGCTCAGCCCTGACTCAGGTATTACAGGCATTCAGCTGTGCAAACAGCAGAGATGACAGCAGGAAGCTGCCTGCAGAAAAAGCTCAAAGAAACCTTAAGTGCTGTGTATGTTCGACACTGGTTAGTGACGCCGGCCAGGCTTGCAGCAAGGGAAAGGACCACAGGCCAAAAGCACAGCAAAAAATGTGTTGGCAAGAAGGTTGTATTGTCCCGACTTGTTTTGACTCACAAAAGAACAGTAACAGGGTTACCGCCCCTTTCCAATTCTTTATTATATTAAAAAATAATATGAGAAAGTGTTTTTCAGCTGTCCTGCCCACCTTGACTGCTTCATACATTAGAAACGGTAAATCCATGAAGAAGATGCAAAGTGAAGATAGAGGGGGAGAGTGTCTCAGCTTTGTACTGCAGGCTTTCTTGCCCTTCACCAACAACATTAGTAAGTCAGTAACAAAACTCCTTCCTCCTACCTTATTCTTGAGCATTCAAGCCAAAGTGGAGATAAAAATGGAACAAATGCCAATGGAAGATGAATTATAATTCCTGTCACCTTCTCAGTTATTCACTGTCCATCTCTTTTGACATCCTGGCTTTTCTAGCCACAGATTTGTCAGGTGGCTTTCTTTTTAGTAAAAAAAAAAAAAAATTAAAAAAAAAATTGGAAGTACTTCCCAAGAACAGTGTTTCTATAGTGCTATCCATCTTACCAGCACTTTACAGCCATTAACTAATTGAGCTTCTAAATAATACCATGAAGAGGGGAAGCTGTCTGCGTTTGTTCAGATGGGCAATCAGAGGTGTGGGGAGGAGGCTGAGTTTACCATATGGGTGGGACTGCATAGAATCATAGAATCATTTAGGTTGGAAAAGACCTTTGAGATCAGCAAGTCCAACCATTAATCCAGCACTGCCAAGCCCACCATGAAACCATGTCCCTAAGCACCGCATCTCTATGTTGTGGGAGACCATATTGTGACCTGTCTCAAAGCTTGTTCACATTCGCTGGGCTCGGCGCAAGGCTACCCAGCAGTTTAACCAAACTCAGTAGCTGTGAACCAGACAAGGAGCAAGCAGCCGCCCAAAACCAGACATCAGCCAAGGTCAAGGAACGGCCACGTTGTTTTGGGAGACATGTCCAGACATGAATGACCACCTCAACCTGCCGAGGTATGTGCAGTCCGTAGTGAAGGACCACGTGGCTGCCACGTGTGCCCCTTGGAACCAGCATGCTGAGATGGGGAGCATGCCCGGTAGTGTGGTACGTGCCCTTGTCTGGGAAAGAGTCTGCCCAGATACCCTAGAAAAGACAGCATAATTGGACAGTAAGGGGCTTGATCTGGAGACCCCCACCACTGATGGACAAGGAAACTATGGACCAATGGGAAGCCACCGGATCCAAGGTGGTGGCTATCTCTTGCAACTCTATCCCGACTGCTTGCTAGGTTTCCTTCTTTTCTATTCTTCCTTCCCTTTCCTATCGCTATTTTTTAGTAAACACTCTGTTACAATAAAGTTTCTTGATGAGCAGCATTTGATCTTGTTTGCATCTTCATTTCACTCCAGGTGTAACATCAGATCTCTCCAGTCTGGGATTTCCTGGACCAGAACATGCATTTTTTGAACACTTCTAGGGATGGTAACTCCACCATCTCCCTGGGCAGCCTGTTCCAATGCTTGACAACCCTTTCAGTGAAGAAATATTTCCTAATATCCAATCTAAACCTCTCCTGGCACAGCTTGGGCCTGTTGCCTCTCATCCTGTCACTTGTTACTTGGGAGAAGAGACCGACCCCCACCTGCTGCAGCCTCCTCTCAGGGAGCTGTAGGGAGCAAGAAGGTCCCCCCTGAGCCTCCTTTTCTTCAGGCTGACACCCCCCCCCCCCAGATCCCCCAGCTGCTCCCCATCAGCCTTGTGCCCCTGCCCCTGCCCCAGCTGCATTGCCCTTCTGTGCTTCGCTGCCCTTCTCTGGCCTTCAGACAGCTACAACATAGGTGCCTCTGCAAGATGTGGTGACTGAAGTCCCTTGACAGTCTACAGAAGGATTTAGCTTGCCCTAAAACAAATATCTACGTTTGGCTTGTAAAATGCCTCAAATTTAGACAGTCACAAAAGGTGAATCCAGCTTCAAGTGGTTTGTGCTGTTGGAGGCGAGGGTGGGCTGTAGCAGGCCAGGAACATGGGCATTGCAAAGACAGTTCCTCTTCCTTCCTTGCAAGTATTTCTCTGTTGGTGGCTTAGAGCCAGAAATAAAATCCTGATAATGCAACATAACTACTTTAAAGAAGAGATGGCTGAGAGTGGATTCAGTAGACGTCTGTAAGTGCCACTGAGGAATGAAGAGACAAAGCTCTTTCACCACCTCTTCTGATACAATGAAAAGGAGGCATCAACTCTGACAGGCAGACAGCACTTTGCAGGAAGCGAGCTGAAAACAAACACAAGGACATCCTTCAGATGGAGAGTTGTTCTACTGGCTGCCTTCTCAGGGCAGGCATTTACACAGGTTCATAGAGCTGTTGGATAAATTCCTGAAAGAAAACCCAAAATTCTGAATGCTTCCTAAATATAGACATCTCTTTCCCAGGCATCTGCAGTGGAGCTTTTGATGGACAGGACCTTGTCACGGTAATGCTGAGGTTTAGGCAATGGTGAATGCTGGGTAACATCTCCATTCATCCACCCACCCTCCCATCCATCCATCCACCCACCCTCCCATCCATCCATCCTCTCATGCAGGACTTCTGGTGATTTCAGATCCCACCTGAGACTGGTCACCAGTTCTCAAACCCACTATGAGACACTCCAATGGCACCAGGCGACGCCTCGGAGCTGCATGCCTCCAGCACAAAGACTCCTTGCAGTAGATGGCTAGCTGACTAGCTAGCCGGCTAGCAGAGGGGGAAGGGGCTGGTCTGCACAGTCCTGATCCTTTAGGGATGGGTTAACCTCACAGGCAGGCTGCGGGCATGCATGCATGAGGGAAGACTGCAAAACCCACTTCCCAAAATGCACCTGCAATGCAACTAAATAAAGCTGCAATGGCCTGGCAGCTTTTGCAGCCACTGAACTTGTTTTTTATTTAGGTTTAATAGCAAAGGCAGAGCTGGGTATCAAACCACAGAGAATGGATATTGGCTCAGTCCCATCCATGAACCACTGAGTGTGATGATCTGCCAGTGAGCCAAGCCCTTAGAATTAAATGGGCTAGCTGGAGAGACCCGTTGTGAAAGGAGAGCAGAGTATGCGAGCCACCTCTGCCATCCAGATGCAGACTGAGTGCCCCTTAAAATGCCTCGCTGCTGCAGAGGCAGAACCATAGCGGGATTTCTTTCTTTCTGAATATACCAGGATTTCTCTCGTTTGCTACTGCAGACTGTACATTAGCAAACACAAATCACACCCTGCCAAACTTCAACAAAACCCTGTCTTTATTTTCAATGCACAGTTTTATGCAGTGTCAGGCATCAGCTTGCCAAATAGATTAGGGCTGCTTCAGCATCTACCCTGCATTAACAGCTTCTCCTGCGTCCGTTGTTCACACTCCCTGCTCATGATGCAGGCAGCTCTTGAGCTCCAGTTGCTGCATTTCGCTGTCGCATCCCTGCAGCTCCTGCAAAGCCATAGAGAGAAGCAGCAATGCAACAAGGCCCCTGGGCATGTGTGTTTGCTCTGCTAGCTCCCCTTGCCCCTTGTCTTTGCAGCCTCTTGCAAGAGGGCAGCCATAATTGTGTGACAGATGGGAGGAGAGAGGGGAAGGTTAAAGCCCCAAAGTGTTCCTGGTTTGTTTTGGGGGGGTTGTTTTGTTTTGGTTGGTTTTTATAGGACGCATTTCTAAAGACCCTAGTCCTTGGTAATTAATCTGTGCTCTGTTAATTCCTACTGCAGATTCTTTTTGTTCCTTCCTGGGTACCTGGACATCAGAGACTAAAGGATTCCAGCCACCCTCTAAGGAGATGAAATTTGCCTTTTATGCTCCATTTCCATGAAAGCAGACCCCTGGATGGTTTGTGTCTTTTTAATTCACATCAGGTGGTACCTTTTACGAAAGGTCTGAGTCGCATCTCTTGGCCCAACACCCTTCCTTCTGCTGTCATACAACACATCCCAGGACAGGAGGAGACAGTAGGAGTGGTGAGCTGTGATAGCAGCTCATGGTGACACCAGGAACGGGTCTCAGAGCAGAACAGGATGGACAGACAGACGGATCTGCAGGTTTTGCAAAGCTGAAACCACCAGAGGTAATTTTTACTTTTAATCTGACCCACATTTCACTGTGTACAGTCACATCAAGCACTGCCAGGATGAGGGCTGCCATTGTGCCCTGGGGGAATACACCTTGGGGCTGGTGGGAGGGAAGGATGCTTCACAGCTCCTTTCTCTGAGCTGGGCCCTTGGCTCCACAGCATGGCCGGTGGCACAGCGACCTCCCATCTGCACAAGCTGCCGGGGACATGGCAGGAGCTGTTCAACTGCAAAGTGCCATCCCTGAGCAGAGCTGAATATGGGAGTGCAGAATACGCTCTTAGCCATCCACGCCTCCAGCTATTTCAGGCTTTGAAGGAAAAGACCAAGGCTCTGACCTGACTAAAGAGCTAGAGCATTACATGAAATAAATCATAATAATAGCAGAGTTATTCTTGTGTGACTTGTGCCCTTTTGTATCTGATTAATGCTTACCCAGGACACACAGCCCGGGAAGCTGCGTGTGAGCTTGCACACCCCTCCCTGCACTCTTGGAGCAGACAAGCCACTCCAGCATCACTCTCACTGTTACCATGATACTGCGATTGTTGCCTGCTCCTTCCCTCTCTGTCCCCAATGACTTTAGGCAGATTAGAGCAGGGAGATGATGGATGGCTGGATTAGCTGCTGCACACCTACTTCAAGTTTATAAAGCAATATTTTTCTGTCCTATTTGAATGAATCTCTCCCACTGTGAGCACAAAACAGAGAATAACAGGGAACTATTGTTGCAGGGCAGTGACTCTGGTTTACACATATGTGCAGCATGAATCCATTCATGGCATTTAAAAAAAAAAATAAGCTGACAAATATAATCAATTACAGCAAGCCAGCTGCAAGGTGAAATGGAATAACCGTGTGCTGCACCATTCAAGGTTCAGTGAAGGTCCCAGGCAGGGAAAAAGGAAAGGCTGTTGGCCTTTAAGGAGAGCTAGCTCTTCTATGCTCAAAGGCTGAGTCCACGTAATCCAATTTTACATCCTGCCTTTAACATGCTATTGGGCCTTCACGGAATTGACAAATATCAAATCTCCCAGAGGGGGAACAGCACCAACTAGCTAGAACCCAGGTCTCCAGTCTGTATTTACAGGGCTGGAGTAACACAGGTGAGCTCTGGAGCAAAGCTGTCCTCTCCGGGGCTGGGTTTGCTATTGAGGGGCTATATTGTGCTGCTGGGTTTCAAACAGAGCTCTTGGTTTCACCATGGAGGTCTTCAGGAATCGTTTGCTCTCTGTGTGTCCCTAATGTCTGGAAGAGCTCACGGAGATGATCAGGGGCCGGAGCACCTCTCCTAGGAAGACGGGCTGAGGAAGTTGGCGTTGTTCAGCCTGGAGAAGAGAAGGCTCCGGGGAGACCTTAGAGCAGATTTCCAGTACCCAAAGGGGGCTTATAAGAAAGATGGTGACAGACTTTTTAGCAGGGCCTGTAGTGATAGGACAAGGGGGAATGGTTTTAAACTAAAAGAGGTAAATTTAGATTAGATATTAGGAAGAATTTTTTGCTGTGACAGTGGCAAGGCATCGGCACAGGCTGCCCAGAGCAGCTGTGGCTGCCCCATCCCTGGCAGTGCTCAAGGCCAGGCTGGACGGGGCTTGGAGCAACCTGTGCTGGTGGAAGGTGTCCCTGCCCATGGCACAGGGGGTGGAACTAGATGGTCTTTAAGGTCCCTTCCAACCCAAACCATTCTGTGATTCTATGATATGGACACCATGCAGTGTGACTTTTTTGTCTGCATGGTCTCCTTGTTTGCACACCAGCAGCATCTATAGGCAAACCTGTGTGATCCATACACCTACATGAGTCTAGTAAGTGTTAAGGCGGTGCTTGAGTTTGGGAGGTTGTGTGTGGGGTAACTGGGATACTTTTGCTACAGCTGGAATAGCAGTAGTGGCTGAAAACAGCCAAGCCCTGAGGTCTGGTTTGGATGGTCAGGTGGCCTCAGTAGAGCAACCATGCTCTCACTCCCTAGCACAGTATCCTCACTGACCTCCTTTGCCTTCCTCCTGCTTCTACAGTCACCGCTGGAGAAGGCATGTCCTTGGGGGGAAAACAGTGTGGATGCTTAAGGGCACAAGGTCGTGGAGCCCTGATGTAATGTTGACAGTTCCTAGACTGGGTGGTTCACTCAAGTGTCCCGGGGTGCTGAGGTGGCTCTGGGCCTCCCTTTCCTCCACAGCATTTTATCGGACTCAGGTGGAAACGTTACGACTTAATGTTGGTAACAGTGACTGTAAATTGCATTCAAGGATCCTCCTCCCACACTGCTAAGACCTTCAGGGGGTCTTCAGGGGCTCTTACATTGTGCTTGAGGGCAACGCTACTTCCAGGGCATGACCTGGGTGATATGCAGAAAGCTGCAAGATCATATATACAGTGCAAATAATTGTGGGCTATGTTTAACCACAGAGCAGTGATTTCTACTGTCTGTGCATGTGCTGCGGATAGCATTGCCAGAGGAGGAGGGGGGTGGTTGGGTGACACATCAGCATCACTTCTTGCCACTCTCCTCCCGCTCGGTGTGCAAGCTGAGCTGGTGATCATAACCCATATTGCAGCTGGGTCTAATATCATCCTGGGACATAGAGCCTCAGCAGAAAACACAAAATAGAAAGAAGCCATCAACTGGCACACATGATTCTACGTTTTGAAGGACCAGTTCTGCACAAGAGAGATCAGCTGTGCTGGAGCTTTGGAAAACTTTTGGTTGGGGCTGAAGCTACAGGCAAGCAGCCGCGCCTTGCAGCTCACTGTGCTGCGACGTGCCCACCCTTTGGTCCAGCATGAGTTACAGCACCTATAAACTGCTTATTTAATTGCTGAGGCTAATGAGCTCTGGGCCCTTTAGGTAGACCCTTGTAATTACACGGCTTCTTGGGATGCTGATTTAGGGGTTGCACAGAGTCTCTCCTCTCACCAGCCACTGCCTTAGCGTCTTCAATGATAAAAGCTGACCAAATCACTCAAACCAATCTCTCTCCTCCAAAAATAAATCACAAGTGACCAGAAAGACCTATCTGGCCCATCAGAGACATACCAGGAGCCTGTTGGAGTGGCTGGTCTTTCCAGTGCTGTTGTCACAACAAAGAAAGGGGAGAGGATGGATGTTTCTGAATTCACAGCTGTTGTGGCAGCAGGGTTTTGGTGGTGAGCGTTTATTCAGAAATCCTACAGTGATTTCTTTTACAAATATAGGCCTAGGATTTCCAGGGAAGGAGCTGTATTAGGAAAGCTTTGGCACACCCTAAATAATAATCATTATTATTAGTATAATTATATTAATTACTGTAATTATGATGAGGGCAAGACACTACAGGAATCACAGATGAGTGGGGTGCTATACAGATGCCAAGCGTAACTGAGTTTTCCCTTCCTCTCTGCAGTCTAAAAGCAGCTGCATTGCTTGCAAAGCAGGAGGAAACAGCTCCAGAAACACACACACGCACGCACGCACACACACACACACACACATGCTTCTTCGGTACGTGTGTGTCAAGATCAGAGTGACAGGTAGAAAATGCTGCCAGAGCCTGGTAGGCAAAAATTGACAAGGGAATCCAGTGTTATCTGGAACTGCTCTCTCCAGAGAGGCTGAAAATCTTTGATAGGTTCACTCCAGGGGAAATAACTTCGGAGGATAAGAGGCATTGATGTGCGCCGAGCAAAAGGCAACCCGTGTGCATGCTGGCGCGGCAGCGGGTTGGAGCTGACATGCATTCCTTTCTTTCTCTCTTTTTTCCTCTGCCCCTTTTCCCTGTTTTGTTTTTTTTGGTGGTTTTTTTTTTTCCCTTTTAAAAATATTTCTCTTTTTTTATTATTATTTTTCAAAGCAGCCCCTGGTCTCCCAGCGATGGTGAATGTTATAAAGAGTCGAGTCGTGTTGGTGCCTTCACGGAGTGGGGGAAGTGAAGAGCAGGAGAGGGAGGGAAGGAGGGAGGGGGAATGTCAATAGGCAAATCTGCAAAGCAAACCTGGGGAATGACTGTGTACCTAGTGTGTGTGGGGGTGTGTGGATGTGTGGGGGGCTGTGCATGTGCTGGTGGAACCTCCAATGGAGCTGAGGAAATATTTTCAGAATTTTTCCCATGTTTGGGAAGAAGGAAAAGGTGGAGCCTCTTTTGTCAGAAAAATCTGCAGCAATATTCTAGTCCCTTTGTAATTCAGTGCTATGTCCTTGCATCTCTGGGAGTCAGATGCTGTTCCTGGCACGGCACAGCCCACACCACCCTGGGAGGGTTTGCAGCCCCTTTTATGCTGTCCAACTTCTCTGCTGCCGCAAAACCAAAACCCGAGTGAGCACAGCTCCTCTGGCTTATTGCAGCCTTAAATTCTGATCTGGAATTCTGGTACAGTGCATTATTACAGTCAGGGTATGGAGCAGGTCTTTTCCCAGGTCAGATAACTTCACTGAGGTCAGGGGCTTCTGCTGGTTTGATGTCAGTAGGAAGCATGCTGCCAAGATGCAGTTCTCCCCTGGATGCTTTTATTCTGTTACAGCGTAAGAGCTGTTTAGGGAAGCTGACAGTTGTTTGTGTGTTATTTTGAGTGGGACTTTTCTCAGCTAACTGCAGCTTGCTGAGAGGTAGGCGGTTATGTCTGAGCTGCTTTATCGCTGCGACTTTGCTTTACGGTCGGGAAAGAGAGATGGTTCCTTCTAGAGCACAATTCATCTCTCCCAGCTGGGCTGAATTGCACCCGGGAAGTTCTTTCTCTCCATCGACTATAAAAGATGTCTAGACAACTTGCTCAGATTTACGCATCCGAACTGATGACACATAAAGTTAGAAGGATGAAACCCGGCCAGGCATCATTCTCTCCTTTTCACAGTATGAGGGGTTTTTCATCCTGCTTTAGTTTTTTTGCTCCTGCTGGGCAGAAAGGGCTGGACCAAATGGTGCCGTGGGGATGCAGGATGCCATGGGGAAATTGCCAACCCTTTGCACAGAGAGGTGGGTAGGTACAGCATGGTCTCTAAATGCTGCTACAGACAGCCAAAGCTCTGTGAAATGACTGCAGACCTTTCCTTTTTGTACAAATGTATGCAACCCTGAACCCACAAATAAAACGGGGGGAAAACGAAGCAGCACTTGAATGTTACCTTTATTTTTAAATTCTTTTGTAACTCCATGACATAAGCAACTCCAGGAGGGGGTTATTGATATCTTTTCATGGTCTTTGATTAAAAAAGGTTGAGAAACACCTCTGCAGGGCAATCTGGCAGCTTGTCATGGGGCAGCTGCAGGTGGAGAGACTCAATCTCTGTGTTCATCTCGGGATCAGACCTGCAGCAAAATGTTGGGAACTGCTCTTTGTGGGCTTTGAGGCAATAACCAATCACCTCCTGGGAACGTCTGCCACTGCTGCGGGTAGAGCAAGGTGGGCACAGATGGAGGCTGTGCCACAGTGAACAGTACCAAGCCCCTCTGAGCATGTTGATACCTCCTCTAATGGTGGGATTACTGCCTGGGGACTCTTTCCCAGGAGGTAGCAAGGTGATGGCAGCTGTGCTTTTTTCAAGTTAACCAGGGTCACAGTTGTTCTGTGAGCAGGCAGGAGATGCCAAATGCTGTTTGTGTAACTTCTTCAGAAAATAATCCTTCTTTCTCTGCATCATTTCTGAACCACTGCCCCTAATATAGCATGCTGAGGGGTGTGATGGGGGCAGAGCCTTTTGTGGGAATGCAATGAACTCAAAGCAATGTGCAATCATTACAACCTTTCCTCACACTGGCCAACACCCTAATCTCTCTCAGCTGGAGGCATTGCAACCCTCACTGCCTTATCTTCCCTCTCTCAGTAGACTTGCCCTGAAAGACAAGATAACCTCGTTTAAATCCTTGCTTTGAATCCAATTAAGATGGTCCATGGATGCCCACACTGAATCTTTTTCTAACATCAAGGTGAGCAACCTTACATAGCTGGGCATCTATGAGTGCAAGGAGAGAGAATGGCCATTCTTTGCAAGCCTTTCCATTTCTTAAAGATATTCAGAGTTGAAAGGGAAGAGTTTGTTGTGATCAACATACACCTAGCTGGTTTCAGTTATTTCCAGTTCTTGGTGACTCTGAGAAGAATTAGTTTTGGTGAAATCCATTCAAACAATATTTCTTTGCTTTTTGTTGTATTTATTTCAGCCTTGGAGCTTAAAAAGGTCTTTTTTATCTGGGATCAGTCCTGATAATATACCTGGAAATCCATCTGGGGAGTATTCAAAACAGGTGGGAGTTGCTCCTGTCAAAGAGGACTCTGTGGCTGTACACCACTATTGTGGATAGCATAGCCAGCCTCAGGAGACCCAGACCCAAGGCACAAAGGTTCAGTCAGAGCATAAACCTGTGACGTGGCTGAAATAATGAATAGGTCATGACTGTCAGAAGTCTGAAAGAAATTTGGGGGGGGGGGGGCGGGGAACGACAACACATAACAGGAGATGGCATGCAGTAACCTGTATCAAGGCAAAACCTCCTTGGAGAGACTGGGAAGAGCACAATCAAAAAAAAAAGGTAACAAGGTGGCCTGGGGTTTGTTGTTTTTTTTTTTATTTGGTTTGGGTTTTTTAATCGAATGTGTTTGCATAGTGTCATTAACATATTATCTGGCATTCATGAATATGCATTAGTGAGTTATTAGCTTCACTACATCACTAGCTTGGCATAGGCAAGCAGCACATGCAGGGAATAGAAAAGAGAATAAGATAGAGGAAGCACAGACTTCTCTTGGGTGCAGATCCTGTCAGATGAAAGACATCAGGGGATCTATCCTGGTCATCTTTACCTCCCAGGAGCTGCTGAAAGAGATTCACCCGGGGAAGAGAAGGGCCAAGTTTCATGGGGAGTCTGGTGTAGTAGAAGGCAGGTACTTTGATTCACAACAGGCTAAAATACAGGACAAGGCCATTTACACGTCCAAGGGGCTCTGCTTTTTTAATTCCCTGTTTTCTTGCAGGCACCAGTTCCCAGGAAGACTAAAGGGGCTGCAGCTTCATCTCTATGACATGTTCCCAAGTCTACGCAGCATCCTCTGCCAGAGCCTGTCTAAATCAGTCCCCTGTGCTCTCTGCATGTAAAACTCCAGTTCTGCCACAGTTTTCCTGGTTTTACTAACCCCAGAAGGCTGAAGAAGGCAAATCATGGCTAATATTAATTGTATTACAGTAGATTTTACATGTGCTAAGCAGAATTGGTGTTCCCTCCTTCTGGGAGGTGTGCAAACATGATTGCCCTCCCTGCTCTCCAGCAGTTCATAATCCAAATGCACAAAACCTGTAGTTTGATCCACAGAGAGACTGCAGTGGAAAATGTGGCAGGAATTGCTCTTCCAGTTGCATAAACCAGTGCTTTAACCACAAAACCATCTATCTTTTCTGTGTCTTTTCCAGTCACCTAGGATCTAGCATGATTACTCAGAGTAAGCGAGGCTGATTTATCCCTGTAAAGCTCTCATAAGGATAATGACTGTTCTATTTAGGGCCAACTGAATGACCACAGAGAGCCTCTGCTAAATGTCCCATCAACATTTGTCTGTCCTGGGTAAGTACAGTAAGCATCTTCACTGGGATTATAAAGGGAATTATGAGTTTTAACAACTGGATAAGTATCCAAAACAGCTGCCTGTTGTTTGAAATTACCATGGATTTCAGTTCTAGTGTAGCTTTGACTTTACTGTCCTCTGTTTCTCCAAGTCACTCTGTTACTGTTCATGAGATCTTCACAGAGCAGAAACCTTATCACAGGAATCTGTTAATTTGGCCAATCTCTCAGCAGTATCTCTCCAGGGACGGTGGCCTCCTCATCTCAGAGTGGTGCAGTTGCCCAGCAAGAGATAAGGGGCGTTTGCTGCGTGGGAGAGCAGTGGTACCAGCCCTGCAGTGTGTAGATATGTCCCAATTTCCTCAGCATGGCTAAATTGGTGGGATGTGAGTCTGCTGCTCTGGGGTATGAGGAGATCAGGCAGACCTGTGGGTTGCAGGTAATATAGCTCCTTTCAGCAAAGTGCCTGCAGCCTCAGCATTTGCAGGGAAGTCATCTGAAAGTGCATGAAACATAATTGGTTCAAGAGCTGTCTTGGAAGCCATGTTCCTGTCCCAGGAGACATCTTCCAGATTTAGAAAAAGGAAAAAAAAATTAAAAATCCTGCCTTGCCTTTGGAAAACTATCAAACCCTCAAATATCTTGCTGGATTGCCTTCTTAAAACAGTGTGGGTTGAGTTATGTGAAACATTTCCTTCCAGCTATCACAGAAGGAGGCAGGCTGGAGCTGGAAAAGCCTTTCCCAATATCACCCAGCAAACCTGTAGTGTCTGACTTTTTCCAGTACCAAGTATATTGGTCCTGGATTCTATTTTCATGTACAGGAGGCCACATTTCTTCTTTGGACAAGAGAAAGCAGGCTACATGCAGGCAAGCTTTCAGCCTGGTATCAGTTTCCACCTGGAAGACATGGGATTTGTTTCAGAAAAATAGTTGGGCAACAGTTATTGAGAAACAAACAATTCCGGTGAGGGATTCCTCTGACCTTTTAAACTGTGTGAGTGAACTTGTGGGCTCCTTCCCTCCCTTGATGGAATTAGCTCCATGCAATGCTTTGCAGTTCATTTCTTGTGGTCTGCATTATACATATTTTAGTACATAAACATACATTTAACGTCCCTTTTGAAATTAGTTCCTGCCCATACTTCAAACTCCACATCATCCTAGGGCAGCAACTGGATGGAAAATAATTGAAACCATTAAGATCAGCTTTTCTTTCAAAGAAAAAAAAAAAGTAATTGCTGGAATGTGTCTTTTTCGAATTACACAGTCCCTGGGATGCCTCTGCCCCTGGTGTGTTTTAATGCTGTAACAGAATTACAACCCATTGAGGTTTTCCAATGAGTTGTGATATTACATTTCTGACCACACAGGGCCAAAAAGACCCGGCAACACCTGACTTGCTGGCTTCAGCTCCAAGCAGGGACTTCTATCCACAGGCTGCTTTTGGACATCAATTATGTTCCTACATTTCCCTTAGAATTGCAGTTGGATCTGGGACTCTTTCTGATTTTCATCTTACCCACGTGCAGCAATTATAATCCCTTGCTGCTCCTGATTTAACGTGAAAAAGGTAGCTCCAAGTTGGCATCAGATAGAGTGAGGGCTGTACACTGACACCAAATAAATTTTGGCTAAGTTAGGTTTTCTCCTTTTTTTAACAATTTTGTGAAGCACCTGCCTGATCTCAGGCAAGTCTGCATAAGATTTAACATGTCTGTGTTGGTATTTTCTATGGGCGGAACTAGTGAGATTAAATATGTTTTTTTAAAAAATAAGATCAATAGTCCAGGCTGTTCTCAGATGTGCACATTGCCAAACACCTTATTGTAATTACTAACTACAGTCTGCTGGGGAGGGTGAATTCATGCGCACTGACATAGAATACATTTAGACTGGGGTAAATACCGCATTTTTTAGGGAGAGTTAACATTGTGTACAAGCATGGCTTTCCTCTCCTTCCTCACTCCCCCCCTGGAAAAGAGTAGTAAAATAGCATTGCAAAACTAAAGATGCTGAGCTTGGCGCTGGCTAACAGTTTGGTTAAGTCCACGCACAGGATACCACAGAAATCCTGTCTGTGCCATCACTAACAACTCTGGGACCTCCCCTCGAGACCCATCTCTTGGGCAACACTTTGGAAAGGGGTGCGTGCCCCCACTGACATTCATTTCTAGGACACCCACCAGCTCTTTGTCCACAGCGAGAGACATGGTGGTCATTTCCCACTGGAGCCCTGGCCTCCAGCCATGCCAAAAACTGCCACACTCGGCTACGGAAGGGCACTCATCCTGACAGCTCACTCCCGGTGCTGCGCTTCCATTTAATTACAGATGCTTCTGCTCCTTGTAAGCACATATCCTAATTAGATGTAAGTGGCAAAGTAAGAAAGTGTAAGAGCCAATGTGAGCTGCTGCTTGAGAAATATAGCTTGGAAAAAAAGAAATTGGGGTCATCACCTGCTACACTTCTTTAACGCCGGTTGTTGATTAGCTTGTGTTTACATGAGTGGCTGCAGCTCCTGCTTCCATGGGAGGTTTGCAGCTCCTCATCAACAACAGGCAGCAACAAGTGCCAGGCAGTGGGTGTCTCCTGGTGTATTTATCAATTCACAGGTTTTAATTGTCTGGAGGAGCTTCAGGACTCTTGGTAGTGGAGAAATACTGATGATTATAATGTGCTCCCATATTAGTACAACCCTATGGGGGAAACTGAGGCACAGCCAGGATGAAACAGCAATAACAGAGAGCCTAAACCAAACAAAGGTGTGTTTTGGGTATTGTGCATTGTCCCCAGAATGATGGAGATACGGTGCTGATGCTTAGCTCAACCTAACTGCTTCATACGACAGGGTAATGCAGAAATGTCTTTTACCTGCTGCACTCACATAGCCTGGTGGACATTTCAGAATTGTCTCCTGCAACATTTTTACAGAATCTGCTCACAAACTTTCTTCCCCCTAAATATTGTTACTGCTGCTGCACTAGAGTAAGACACAAGGCTATGTCTAGGTTCTTTTGGCAAGTTGCTTCAGAAGACCATGGTTGCAGAACAATGTATAAGTAAAAAAAATCATCCTTGGTGACCCAAGCAGGACATCTTTGCTTTCTCCACTTGCATGGACCGTGAGCTAAGAGAAGCTCTTTTTCTCTGGTGCATAATCTAGGGTATGACATTGCAGGGTATACTTTGATGACATGCTTTGGTTTCCCCCAGCAAAACAGAAACCAGCTCTGCTGTTACACTGCTTGAAAGCAAGGCTGTGGAAATCCTTGCTAAGAACAGTGGAAATACAAAATGTCTGTGATGGCTGGTCTAGCAACCTGGTCTAGCGGAAGGTGCCCCTGCCCACGGCAGGGGGATTGGAACTAGATAATCTTTACAATCCCTTCCAACCCAAACCGTTCTATGATTCTATGACTAAGTGTTGATGTCCAGTGCTGGACACGGTGCTCCAGATATTGTCTCAGACTGCTCAGCAGAGGGAATAACCACTTTTCTTGACCAGCTGGCAATGCTCTTGCTAATACAACCCAGAATATTCTTAGCCTTCAAGAGCTGAAGAGCACACAGCTAATGTAAATTCAACTTCCTGTCCATCAGAAGAGCCAGATCTTTTTTTCTGCAGATCATCCAGCCAGCCAGTTCCCAGCATGGCATGGTACAAAGGATTGTCCCAGATTCAAGATTTTGCATTTGTCTTTGTTGAATTTCATGAAGATCCTGTAGGCTCATTTCTCCAGCCTGTCCCTCTAAATGACAGCCTTGTCCTCGGATTTGCCCACCAATCTGGTGACACCTGCAGACTTGCTAGGTTGCTTTCAGTCCTGTTGTCCAGGTCACTGATGGACAAAGTATTGACCACTGAGGAGAACACCATATGTAACTAGTCACCAATTAGTCTTAATCATTGACTAATCATTAATTAGTCAGTTTTTCAGCCACTTTCAGGTAGTTCACCCATCTCTTTCGCATCTCCTCTGTTTTTCTATGGAGAGGCTCTAGGAAAGCCCATGAAAGACCTCACTAAATCAAGGGAAACTACATTCCTTGCTCTCCCTTTCTCCACATAACAAGTCAAACCATCACAGAAAGCATTTGGGTTAGTCAGGCATGGCTTGCCTTTGGTAAATCTGTGTTAAATATTCCCAACCACCTCCTTTTCAATACCTGGAGAAAAGGCTTCCTGCTGTAGTCAGCCTGAAGCTGCTCAAGGTCTGGAATTAATCATTGGCAGTGCACCACCATCAGAAGACATAAGATTGTGGAATAAAGAGCAGCTGTAACGGAGCTACTCCGTTCAGGATTTCTCTGTGGTGCAGATGTAACTCAAAAGATGCCTGTGGCAGAGCTGGGGACTGAACCCACTTCTCCAAGCTTTCATTCAACAGGCACCATTGGGCAGCGACCTCCATGGATCATGACTTTTGCTGAAGTCAACAAGCCTCCAGGGAGATGAGAGTCCACCTGAGAAGAACAGCTTGCAAGAGGAAGGCTTTGATGAGAAGCAGAGAATGAGCCAGGCTAACAAAGCATTAATCGCAGCTAGCACAAAACAAACCCCAAAGAAACGGAAAGAGTCTGTTGACTCTCGTAGCTGAGGTTTGTGTGCTGCCACAAGCTCAAGATAAGAATCATTGTTGCATACAGACATGGATGTTGTGTGGGTTTCTATCTGTGCAATAGTCATAACTTTAAAAAATTTATTGATTTTATAATTAAGGAACTCTGCAATACATAAAGTTAAAAGCCACGCAAACATACACAGAGACCACATAAAGATAAACAAACATTTAGATTTAACACAGCATAAGTACAATAATCACCCATAAATGTAGTAATCACCAACTGTTTAATATAGATCAGTAGCAAACAAAAGAATAGATGGAATGGAAATTATTGTTTGTACTAGAGAAGCTGCAGAGGCCACAACCAAGATCACATCTCTGTTACGCCAGGCACCCACATACATAATAAAAGGCAGCCCTTGATGCAAACAGCTCCAAAACTAAGCCTCCGCTCAAGAAGAGAAGTAGTACAAGTAGAAATACACTTCCACCTCAAGGTCACCAGCCTGCCAGGGCAAAGCTGAGTCCTCCTGATGCCCAAATCCATATCTACCACACAGCATACAAATGAGATTAAACTGGCAGTCGGTTTTATTTCAGACATATAATAAAATTGTCAGGAAAAATAATGCAATTTCTTTCTGGGCAGTTTTGGCAATGGTAGAAGTACTTTTTTTAGCCTGTGGCTGTGGGAGACATGAGTTCATGGACTGCTCAGCTGCGGGGACACCAGTGGGAGGGGAGAGGCTCTGTGTCTTTCCTTCAATGCTTTTCTGCTCTTTAGAAATCACAAAATGTTCACTGAGCAGGAACTGTGTAAAAGGTATGCCAGCAAGAAGCTCACAAAGTTGTTTTTCTTCTGCTACATCAGTCACAGGGTAGGATTCATCTTCGGAGATATTTATATTTAAGATACTCACCTCAGCACCTTCTTTGATGCTCAGCCACAAAAAAAAAAGAAAAAGCCCTTTTTAGTCTTTTGGGGAATATTCAGACATTTTATCCAAGGTGTGATATCCCCTGAGTGTCAGCTGAGGGATATCTGCAGCAGAGTACTGCCTGAGCTGGATGCTGGGGATGGCCATCTTGTGGGTGTCCCAAACCCTCTCTCTTCCCAAACCCTGGCAGGGGTTTAGAGAGCTTTCTCCCACCTACCAGGGGAGCATCACAAGGACCTGCAGGAGGCATGGGGGATGGGACAGACTTGGCCTTTGTCACCATCTTCTTCATTTGACCCTTCTTTCTTCTGCATGGTACATTCTCTCTGCAAGAGGCTGCCTGTTGCCTCTTTAGCATGATCCTCTGATGAATCTTTCATGGTTTCTCAAGCTCCTTGAAAACAATGGAGGTTAATTTATCAGCTTAAATTATGGCAAGATCTCAAAGCCATAAGAGAAAAAACCATTTTATTTCTCCTGTTACCCACCTTCTCTACCTTTGCTCTAGAGAGTTTCATGTTGTCTAATTCCCCCAACCATAGATAGTTTTTTCAGAAATAAAGACAACTCTTGTAGCTTTTTAATTAAATGCTAAAAGCCCTTGATTGAAGAGCCATAAATCACTGGGAGGCCTTTAAATTTCTATGATGTCTTATGGCCTGGCATGTTCCATTTGCAATCGCATGCTCATTTGACAGAAGTGGTAAGAGACAGGTACCTCCAAATGTTGGCCATCAGCCACTGATGTCCTCTGAGGTAAAGGATAATAGGGAGGGAGTGAAAGCAGCACTTAAATCAGACTAATAAAATTGTCCTGGCAGGTAAAACCCTGAGGATTAAGGCTTGTGTCCTAGAGGAAATTGTATTTCTTTTGCTACCCTAGTGCAGCAAGTGTAGCATGGGTGAAGCTGTACAGATTAATATATATTTTGAATTGTGTGGCTTTATCCTGGCCCATTCTGTGACTCCTGTGGTGGCTGAAAACAGGGCTGTGGTATCTACAGGGCTGGGGATGCTGCCCGCAGTCCTGTGTGATACAGACCGGCTGCCCTAGGGAAGATTCTCATCGAATTCATTGTGCTGTGATGCAGGAGCAAGCTTCTGTACAATAGTGCTTCCAGTCACAGCTAGAGCAGCTGACTCTGGACTGGAGCATAGAATCATGGAATTGTTTAGGTTGGAAAAGACCTTTAAGAGTGAGTCCAACTGTTAACCCAGCACTGCCAAGACCATGACTAAACCACATCTACAACTTTTTTTAATCCCTCCAGGGATGGAGTCACCACCTCCCTGGGCAGCCTGTTCCAACACTTGACCACCCTCTCCGTGAAGACATTTTTCCTAATATCCAATCTAAGCCTCCCCTAGTTTTCATCTTGTGCTGTTGCTTGTTACTTTGGAGAAGAGCCTGACCCGCACCTCGCTACAACCTCCTCTCAGGTACTTTTGGAGAGCGAGAAGGTGCCCCTGAGCCCCCCCTCTGCAGGCTGACCCGCCCAGCTCCCCCCGCCGCCTCCCCCCAGCCCCTGCCCCAGCCCCTGCCCGGCTCTGGACACGCTCCAGCCCCTCTGCGTCCCCCCTGCCCTGAGGGGCCCGACCCTGAGCCCAGGCCCCGAGGGGCGGCCGCACCGGTGCCCAGCACAGGGGGACGGGCACTGCCCCGGCCCTGCCGGCCACAGCGCTTCTGACAGCGGCCAGGGCGCTGCTGGCCCCCTTGGCCACCTGGGCACGCTGGGGGCTCCTGCCCAGCGGCTGTGCCCAGCCCCCCCGGCCCTTTCCCCCGGGCAGTTCCCAGCCCCCTGCCCCCAGCCCCGCTGCCCCTCACACACTCGGCCTCGGCCCCTCGGCCCGGCCTGCCCAGCCCCCTCAGAGCCCCCTGCCCCCGGCACATCGGCGCCCCCCGGCCGGGTGTCACCCGCAGGCGGGCTGAGGGCGCGCTCCATCCCCTCGCCCCGAGCGCCGTGCGGGTACCCGGCAGGGCTGGCCCCAGCCCTGGTCCCTGGGGAACGGCCCCTGTGCCCGGCCGCCAGCGGGATGTCACTCCGGTCCCCACCACGCGCTGGGCCCGGCCGTCCAGCAGCTTTTACCCAGGGAACAGCACGTCCACGCCAGGAGCAGCCGGCTTCTCCAGGAGAGCGCTGGGGGAAACGGTCTCACAGGCCTTTGGATTCCTCTTGGATTTTGGGGGCTTCATTCTGCTCCCTATCCTGATCCTCCAACTCAGGGGGCTGGATACTGGGAGAAGAGCTGGTCTTACTGTTAAAAGACTGAAGGAAAGAAGGCAGTACGCGCTTCAGCCTTTTCCTCATCCTTTGTCACTATGTTTTGCCCCCGCATCCAATAAAGGATGGAGATTCTCCTTGGCCTTCCTTTTGTTGCCAATGTATTTATAAAATATTTTTTTATTGTCTTTTATGGCAGTAACCAGATTAAGTTCCACTTGGGGTTTGGCCCTTCTAATTTTCTCGCTGCATAACCTCACAACAGCCTTAGTAGTCCTCCTGAGCAGCCTGCCCCTTCTCCCAAAGGTCATAAACTCTCTTTTTTCCCCTGAGTTCCAGCCAAAGGAACTGGACTCTCTTCAGCCAGGCCGGTCTTCTTCCCCGCCAGCTTGTATTCCAGCACATGGGGACAGCCTGCTCTGTGCCTTTAAGATTGCCTTCTTGAAGAACGTCCAGCCTTCCTGGTCCCCTTGGCCCTTCAGGGCTGCCTCCCAGGGGACTCTGCCAGCCAGGCTCCTCAACAGGCCAAAGTCTGCCCTCGGGAAGCCCAGGGGAGCAGTTCTGCTGGCCTCCCTCCTTACTTCTCTGAGAATCAAAAACTCTATCATTTCATGATCACTGTGCCCAAAACAGCCTCCAGCCTTCACATCACCCACCAGCCCTTCTCTGTTCACAAACAACAGGTCCAGCAGGTGCCTCCCCTCACCGGTTCCCTCACCAGCTGTGTCAGGAAGGTCTCTTCCACGCACTCCAGGAACCTCCTGAGCTCTTTCCTCTCCGCTGTGTTGTACTTCCAGTGGACAATGGGTAAGTTGAAGTCCCCAATGAGAACAAGAGCCAGCGACTGTGACCCTTCTCCCAGCTGTTTATAGAACCTTTTGTCTGCCTCTTCAGCCTGGTTGGGTGGCCTATAACAGACTCCAAGCATGATCTCTGCCTTCTTGGCCTTCCCCCTGATTCTTACCCACAGACACTCAACCCCATTGTCACCATCGTTAAGCTCTAGACCAGCAAAACCCTCCGTAACACACAGGGCTACCCCACCGCCTCGCCTTCCTTGTCCACCCCTTCTGAAGAGTTTACAGCCACCCACTGCAGCACTCCAGCTGTCCCAGTCATATCACCATGTTTCTGTGATAGCAACTATGTCACAGCTTTCCTGCTGCACAAGGGCTTCCAGCTCCTGCTGCTTGTTGCCCATGCTGTGTGCACTGGTGTGATACACTTCAGTTGGGCTATTGATCCCACCACCTTTTTGGAAGGAGAAGCCCCAATTCCTACGTGACCATTCTCAGGCGCTTCCTGGTTTCTAACACAGCAATAACCCTTGCGTCTTTGCTGCCACAGGGATCTCCAACCCCTACCTCCACCAAGACAGCGGACAGAAGTACCTCACTAGCACATCATCCCTCCAACACTGGCATGAACCCTCAGGCTTATCTCTGGTAAGGCTGATTTTATCCCATTTGTCCTTCAAATCTAGTTTAAAGGTCTTTTATTGAGCACTGCAGAGCATCTAGGAGAGGCCCATACTCAATGATGAACACACCTGAGGCTCCTCATGGCTTTGCCTCTTTCAGCTGAGGCTCAGCTGATGCTCTTTAACCTCTCCTGCTGATTTAGCCTTCCATGAGTCTATTCCTGATGTTCTGGGATGCGGGCGAGAGATGGCCAAACATGCACGCATCCTGTCTGGGCATGAAGACTTATATACCCATGACCTAGTCCTGCTGTGTGCATTCAGCATATGTAACCTGTGCAAAAACACTGGGTCAGGGACATGCCAAGAAAACACTTACAAAATATAACCCTGTTGTGGAAACCCCCCAAAACCTCATGTCTAATCTATCAGACATGCAGCACTTCTCACCAGTCAAATGGATGAAACAGGGCTCACCTCTTTCTCTGATCCTCTGCTGCAGGTAAATTTAATACAATGTCTCAAAATGTGGCAAGGAATTTAATTATTTGGAAATTATGTGAAGGAAGGGAGGGTTAAACCTACTGGATAATTTATTCATTACGAATATTTCCAGAGGCTGTAATTGAGGTGCTCTTTTAATTGTCCGAGCCACTCCAAAAAGAAGCTTTTCTAATAATGGCTTCGAAAGTAACTGTCATTCAGCTGTATAAACCTCTATCAAAGTTGGCTTTTGACTGGCTGATGGTATCACCCACTGCCTTGACTTTATTTTAGCTTATTAAAATTGATCCTAAACAAACCTGATATGCCCCAAATTATTTTCCCTAAATTAATTTGAATGCAATTTGTTCTCAGCTAGATTTGCTGCCATGTTGAATCTTGCAATGCAAACACAAGTTTGTTGGGTCACTCTAATTAATTTGATTTTCTATCTCAGCCCTCCTACCCATCACCAGCACTAAATAGAATTATTTAGAAATAACAAACATAATGCTGGCAAAATAATATGCCATGACAGGACCAAGATTTGCTTCTTTAGGAGAAAAAAAAACCCAAACCACATCATGTTGAGGTGGTTTATTTTTGATTAAGTGCTTCTACTTTGCCTTGGCATTTATCTTTCAGAGATAGCTACAGATCAGACAAAATGCATCACTCCATTAACATTATCTCTCTGTACATTTGAGTGAGTCTCCCCAGATAATAAAGGGTTACAACATGCGTGGCCCAGCTTACACCTCCAGTGGCTTTTATTTCTTTGGTGGGGATTTGCATGAAAGGTGTTAGGAGGCTGAGGTGGAAGGGGGAGGGATGCTGCTGCCGGGTTGCTTGGGTGAGAAGTCAAATGGCTTCAAACAGATGAGTGGAGCTATTTAATTCAAAGGCCCTAACGAGACATTGGTGCCAGGAGCTGCAGAAAATGACCCGGATTTAAAGCAATAATGTTGGGTCATTTTATTCAAAGGCTTTGACTGAAGTGCTGAGCAACTTCACAACATGAGATAGCCCCTGAATTTGGAGAGCTTCGTCTGGGTGGAAAGAGAAATGGGGAAGAGGTAGGTGTTGCAGATGTTCTGAAACATGGGAGGAATCTGGGATGAGCAGACTCTCAAAAGGAGCACGGAACAGTTTGGGAGAGTGGTGGAAAATAACTGAAATAATTGGGTGCAAGAATAAGTTGTGCCCCTTTTTGCTGTACCTGAATGAAGGAGATCTACCTGCGAAGCTGGGAAGTAGAGAAATCAGGGAGGTGAAGATCTCAGCATGATTAATGAAAATAAATAAATACTGGTGATGAAAACATCCATAGGAGTAACATGGAAAATAGCAGGGTGTTACCCTATAGAGAAGAAGTCTCTTGTCCCAGATTTTGCTTATGTGAGTGTGGGTGGTGGTTTCAAGCATCCTTAGTAGCTATGGTCAAAGGCTGAATTTCAGCCTTCACAGATCATTATCCTGATCTGCTTGGCAATTGGTATATGCTCAGAGGTGTAAAGGATAGTAAAAAAATTTGGATTTAGAAGAAAAAAGTTA
The DNA here is from genome assembly GCF_023638135.1 of Falco biarmicus. Lineage (NCBI taxonomy): Eukaryota > Metazoa > Chordata > Aves > Falconiformes > Falconidae > Falco > Falco biarmicus. The sequence continues at coordinate 30,125,330 of NC_079292.1, read as the reverse complement.
GAATTTGTACTCTTGAGTTGTTGCACCATCAGCTTATAACACCGCAAAGGGGTCATAGCTCTTCAAAACTGCCCTCCAGCGCAGTCCGTTTTCACCAGATGAAACCACCCAACACAAGATGAGAAGAAAGCAATTCAATGCTGTTTTGTATAGGTTCTACCAGTAAACAAAGTGGAAAAGGCAGCTGTCCTGTTTTGATACATGCATATATATTTTTTTTCCCCAGCTTTTAGGAAAGGCTCATTGAATAAGCCCCAGTTCAGCATTCCAGAGAGGACATGCTCTTGCGAATGTAGGACCATTTTAAAGGGTACTTTATAAAAGGTCTAGCAGCATCATTCTATCTGTAAACCCAGGGTACCGGAGTGACCATGTACCCACTATTTAAAAAGTGATATTGTTCATCGGGGAGATGGCTTTCACTTCCCCTTCCTGTTTCTCTTTCTTCAGTCACCCTGCCCCACACCCCCCTGTTTTCTGTCATTTCTCCTTCTGTTCTTCCTTTCTGATACCATGGTGATGAAGCTGACATATGAGAATAGCTGTTCTTCACTGGGGTTCCCGCAACATCCCAAGATGAGCTTATGCTTCTCCCCGTCTCTGTCTCCCACGTTCACTAAGTGGGTAACTCTGCGTGCCGCCAACCCCACATGCTAAAAAATATGGGCTAGCCTTCCCTCTTCTCCCTCCCTCCTATTTCCATTCAATTGGCTTAAAAATCATGAATGCAACAATAACAACAAAAAAGAAATCACAAATGTTGGGCTTGGTTTGCTTCTTTTTTCTGGTTTTTCTTTTCTTTTCTGTTCTAATTAAACAAACCTTTTGCCACCGTCCTATCTACCAGTGCCCACCACTCATTTGGGGCAGGTTCAGGCATGTTTGACAGGCAGAGAGATGATCTTGTTCCTAAAAGTTTTTTGGAAGTAGGTGGCTGGGTAGATGTTCTCTGAGTGAGGAAAATGCCAAAGCTACGTAGGGAAGAGGCATTATAAATATCCCCTGTTCAGAAGTAGCCGTGACTGACATCCACAATTAGCTGTGAGATTTGGTAGGCTATAAAGGATATTTTGCATTTCCTTTTCCCACTATTCAAGGGAGGGAAACTTCCCGAAACACCTTTCCAAATTTATTGCCAATTGCAAGGGCTGTGCAGTTCTGGGTCTTCCTGGGAAAATTCCTGCAAGTCCAGCCTGGCTCCCATCCTTTCTACTGCATTTGTGATACCCACTGGAGCATCACCCAGGAGCTGCATCGCAGCAGTGAGTCTGACCCCAGCTCTCAAATCCCAAAATAAAGCCCTAATCTCTGGATTAGGCCCTTCCCCTCTTTAGACTGTCCTATTTTCCTTTGGATTTCTTCTGATTTGAGCATTGCTTCTCCTTAGCCAAATTCAGCAGCCCCTTTCAATGCTGTGTGCCCTCAGTGTCAGCATCCAGCCTTCCTCTCCCTCCTTCTAGACAGTCTCCAGCTCCTTCTGCATGTCCTGGGCCTGCTTTCCTCTGCCTCTCTACCTATTTCTCCATCTCATCCCTCCACCTCCAAAACCTCCCTGTTCCTTATCTTCCCGCCATGCTCTCCAGCCCTCCTGAGCAGGGATTGATTGCTCTTACCACTTGCATTGTCCCCCAAAATGGAAAAACAACAAAATTTCTGACTTTCTCTGGTTGTATCTTATCACTCCACCTGCCTGCTTTCAATATTATTCCCTTTTGCTCGTCTCCTGCGGTTTGAAGTAGCCCCTCTCAGGCGTCCCCTCATTTAATTCAACAGCCCCAGCCTGTGTTTTATACTCTCCTTATCATTATGACCTGACTGCTCCCCTGGCTCTCATTTCACCCTGCCTCTGTCCATCTGCCCCTCTTCTGCAGCCATCCCCCTTCTGTTTTGTTTGGACAAATGACAGCCTGGGTGTGACCGGCGGCGATAATGGTCGACAAATATTTGAAGGGAGAAGGAGAAAAATTGTTCATTGGGGAGTTTCAAGGGGGAGGGCAGGGGGTGAACGGAGGGACCACTCCTGAGTTGGTAGGGGGAGGCTGGGAAGGGAGAGGTCAGATGGGTGGAGAAAATGTGCCGATGATGCTGTCAGCCTGAGTACACCATAAATCCCCTTTGGGTGGGCAGGGGATGTGGAATGAGCACCTCTCTCATCCCCAGGGTTGCTTGGGAAGAGGCTGTACTTGGCAGTAGCACCTTGCTGGCAAGGTAGAGATGGGGAGGGATGAAATGGAGCAGGGGAGCAGAGAAGAGCTAATGGAAAGGGAGGCAAAGACCTGGAAATTACAACAAAGAGGGGAGATTGGGGCTGAATAATTCTGGAAAGCTTCCTGTAACTCAACTGGGGTTGGTGACCTAGTGTTTGAATCCAGATGCTAACATGGACTGGAGTATATACTGATGGGAAGGAGCCCTGGCAACAGAGCCAAGGGAAGGGACAGTCAGACCCTGCAGGCCTGTGGTTCCTGCCAGTTACTCGGTTTGTTCCCTGGGACAATGTAAAAGCAGGTTTTGCTTCCCTCAGAAAACATCCAGACAAGTGGTAAAAACAAAGGCAAACCTCACCTCTGGCTGACACTGCATCATAGCTGCTAAAGGGCTAGAAGAAGGGGGAAATTAGATAACGGATGCCAATGTTATTTAATAAATGTCCTGCTAAGAAATTTGCCAAAAAAAAGTACACTTGCAAGGACTGACAGGGAAGTTAAGGGAGTTGCCAGAAGCTGTGCAACAAATCAGTGGCAGAGGAAAACGGGCACCTTGCACAGCTCTGCTCCGTGCCAGGACACCCCAAGTTTCTTAGATAAACCAATGTGCAAACCCCTGAGACTCCAAAGACATGCTGGACAAAGCACAAATGGAGGATGGCTTGGATGGATCCTCTCAAGGACTTTTCTCCACCTGTGATTAGAAACTGGTTGCAAAGAGGCTCTGACTGAAGGGGAAGGCAGTGGCTGGTAACCGAGTGACACAATCCTGATCTTCTCTGCAAACTTCCTGTCTTGCAGGTTTGGTTTTGGGGTTTTTTTTTGTAACAATTTTGTCTCATTTTCTATCAACATGACCCTTCCTGAAGCTGGTAAAACTGCCAAAAAGCTGACAGCACAACAACCCCGGCAGCCAGCACCCGGAGTGAAAACGACCTTTAGGGGCAGAGCTCATCCCCGTCCCTCCCCAGGGTGTCACGAGTGACAACACAGAGCCTTGGCTCAGCTTTAAAACATCACGCAATGAATTTTTCCACCCTCCCAAAGCACGATAAAGATGTCCTTTGTCAGCAGCAGGGACCATGACAGCTAGAGAAGCCAATTTTCTTTCGGGTGTTAGCAGAGCGGGGCAAGTTGTTTAAAACTCCAACAACCTGAAAGACTGGAGAGTGGGAGAGGGTGATATAGAGATTTGGAGGAACAAGTTCGTAAGATAGCAGCCCTCTCCCCGGCTTTTTTTTTTTAAAAAAAAAAAGATTTCACCCGTTGTTTAGGGGTTTGCAGGGCTGCCACCAAGCGCGGCCGCTGCAGGTGGCGCTGCTATGTAGGTTTTAGCGCTGCCGCGCTCGGCACAAACCCGGAGCCGTAACAAGCAGCTCCAGCTTTTAGCAATTTAAATACCATGTTGGTTTAACAAACTTGTAAAATGGCGGGGGAAAAATAATAATAATAGAGACCCCAAACCCCAACGTAACTTCTTAGATTGCTTTTTCTCTATCTTTTTTTCTTTACTTCTTTTTTTTTTTGTTTTTTTAAATTGGCTCCCCTACTTTTTTATTGGAGCATTCAAGCATACAGATGTACATCCTCAGAAAAATGGGTTTTCTGCTCTTTGGGTGTTGTTGGAAGGGATCCCTGTGTGTGGCTCAGGTAACAAGGCATGAAATGAAAGGATGTGCGCACTGTTTGCCGCTGTCCCGCTCACCAGCCAGGGAGGAACATGGTGCTGTCAGCATCCAGGACTTTAGGAGCAATGGGGAACAAAGTGGGTGGTTTGGGGCAGCAGGGGGTGAATCAGGCATGGGAGGTCATTTGGATGGAGAAGGCATGATTTTTCCTCCTCCCAGATGATGCTGTGAGCAGCTGTGGTGCTGTTTGTGCTGAGCCCTGGTGGGTTTTCCCCTGGGAGTGGGGCAGTGAGGGGTATCAGCACGTCTCTGGAGGGACCCATGATCTCTTGCTGTCACTGTGGCTGGGGGCAAAATACCCACTTGATGACAACAGGGTAAGCCTGAGCCCTCCTTGTCCTTGGGCCCTTTTACTGCAGCTATTCACAGGTCAGGGGAGGTCATTTGGGTTTTCCAGCCCTCACCCTTTTCCGCCCCCACTGCCTAGTTCATGAAAGGGCCTATAAATAAAGTCTCATTTGTCACTCGTTTCTTTATGATCCCAAGTGGCACAGGCATATATTGACTCATGCCATTGTCTTAAGAAGCAGAAAGAATTTGTGTTAATTTCTTCCTCCCCACCAGATAGTGGGAAGTAATCTCGGTGTATCCAGATTATCCCTTTTTAGCAGAACAGCCCAGTTTTAAATATAAGACCAAATTTCCAAGAGATTTTCATATGTTTTATTAAATGAAGCTGCAAGCCAGACTGGACATTAAATAATACTGTACTGCTCACAACAGCAGTGATCTTTAGAGGTTACTAACCTGCCATTGTATCTCTCAGATTTCTGTCTCGCTCTTCCGTTGTCATTTTGCTGTGTTATTACTCTTCAGGCTTCACATAGTATTCGTTCCTCTGAATGAAAACAAATAACTCCTTGCAAGAGGCAGGAGATAAAGAATAATAAATACATTTTATGCACCACCTTAAAAAAGGGCTCTGAATCCCCATCCATCCATCAGGAAATGTAAACCAGAGCTCAGGCAAAACACATGCACACACACAGGCACGCGCTGGGGAGATAAAAGTTGTTTAAAGAAAAACATGATATTGTTTAAAAATAAATATCTTGGAGGATGCAAATAGACAGCCCCCGGCCCCCGTGTTTTGTGACATAAATTTAAGATAATTAAAAATACAAAGCTTGGATTAAGCCTGATTTTCTGTGAATGGTAGAGGCTGTGGGGAGGAGGGGTGAGTCCTGCTGTGTGTGGTGCTCTACAACATACCTCCTGAGAGGCAATCCCTGCCTCTGATCACAGCGAGCAGTGGGACACCCTTCACAGCCACCCCCCCACCCCACCCCACCCCACATTTCCACTGGATACCTTCATCTTGTATGGGGTCAGGGGAAGCTGCAGGCTCCCTCCCAGGGTTTTCCCCTCCCTGCCCTGATGTGGTGATGGCAAACACCCCTGAAAGTGGAAAGGGTCTCTCCAGTTGCTTCCCCCTCACTTCTCCTCTTCCCTAGACCTTTGCGAGATGCCCATCCTAGCTGTGTCAGGGCTCCCCTGTCTCTACAGGGAGGCAGCCCTGTTGCTACGTGCTGCTATCAACACCCCGAGAGCATTGCTTTCCTTCCCACCATCTGCTGCCTGCTCTGCTTTCAGCTCCAGGAGAGCCCTGATATTACCTGCAGAGAGGAGTTTGGGGCTCTGTATGGGGAGAATAAACCCACGGAGTGGGGTCTGCTCTGTAGGGCAGTCCGGCCAGCCAGGCCAGCAGCTTCCTGGCCACAAAACGCAGGCAGTAAGCACTAAGAGCTTTGAAAAAATACTATTATTCCTCCGGCTGCCAGGAATTAAATGAAGACCCAGAGAGCAGAGCAGCTTGCAGCCGCTCTCTAGGATTACTGCTCACCCAAGCTGAGAGATTGATCTTCCTCTGAGCCTCCCTACACCCGCTCTGATCGGCTCCCCTCCTCGTTCCGTCCTAGCCGGAGGAGAGCGGGGCACAGGCTGGAGAGGGAAGGGGGAGGCAGATGCCAGCGAGAGCTGCGATGCGGGGAAGGGCGTTTCTGGGGAGGTGATGGAGGGAGCCAACAAGATGCGTTTGATTCCTTGATATTTTTTTTTTTTTGAGGGGGTAGCGACATCTCCCAATTAGCCCAATCAGGCTGGAGAACCTAGGTGTCAGTAGTGAGTAGGAGCGAGGGAAGGCACCCGGAGGAGAAATCAAGGCAGCCGGAGATGCAGCCGTGGGAGAGTGGCTGCGCTCGCAGCCCCGGGCGCACTCAGAGGCGGCGGCCCCGTCCCCGTCCCCGTCCTCATCCCCTGCAAACTTTAGGACGACGAAAAGCGGCTTAAGGGTCCCCCTCCAGAGACAACCTGCGCCCTCCGCCTTCTCCCCTCTCCCAGAGGTGGGTGGGCTGGCGAAAGGAGGAGCAACTGGCCACTCTCTCTGGAAAAAAAAAAGGGGGGGAAAAAAAAAAGGGAAATAAGGAGAAGAAGAACAGAAAGGATTTATTTTTTTATTATTATCGTTGTCATTTTTAAAATTATTATCATTATCCCTCCCTGGCGGGCTGGGCTTGCGTTGCCATCGCACTTCCACGTTGCCACCGCACTTCCACACCTCTCCGTCTTTTTTTGGCGGAGGGGTGTGTGCCTGCGCGTGTGCCTGTGTTTGCAAAAGCGCCTGGGTGTCCAAGCCGGCACGGCAGCCACCACTGGGGAGGAGGGCTAGGGAGGAAGGGCTGGCGAGACAGCCGCAGTGCGAGCCCTCCCCGGCGGGCAGGCAGCGGCGCCGCGGCCGCGGAGCCGGGCATGGCTCCGTAGCGCATCCCCTGCCCGCACCCTGCCTGCCAGCTCGGCTGCCTGTCTCCCCCCCTCCCTGCTGATTTAGAGGCGGGGGGGGGGGGGGGGGGGGGGGGAGGGGGGAAGGGCTGGGGGAGGGAGGGAAGGGGTAATTTGGGGGGGGAGTGAAAAGTGGAGCTGCGTTTCTTTCCCCCCCTCCCCCCCTCCCCCCCGGCTCTGGGCGAGCCAGACGCGGTTTGCCCAGTGCAGAGAGAGGGGCTCCGTGTTCCGCCTCCGTGGAGTATTTGGGATTGGAGAGAGAGAGACACACACACACGCGCGCACACACACACGCACACAGAGACCATCTGCAGTGTCAATGCGGCGCCTGCTCTGAAGACTGAAGTGGGGGGAAAGGAGAGGAGGAAAAAAAATACACATATATATCCAAACCCACCCAAAGCAAGCGAGGAGCCTTCCCAGGTAAGGAGCCCCTCGCCCGGCCCGGGTAGTGGGGGCTGGTGGGAGGATGCCGCGGAGGATGCCCCGGGAGGGCCGGCGGGGCTGCAGCGGTACCTGCCCCCCACACCTGGCAGGAGCCGAGGGGGGCCCCTGGAAGGCTCCCCCCGCCGCTTCTCCCCACCCCCGGGTGGTGGGGAGGGGGTCGGGGCTGGCGGGCAGGGACCCCCGCCGGCAGCGGGCTGAGCCGGGGGTGGCCGGGCACGGCCCCTCCGCCCCTCCCGGGTCGGCTTGGGAGGCTGCTAGGGGTGTTCGCAGCGGGGACCCCAGCATCCCCCCTCCTCCACATCCCCAGCGCGGAGGGGACGCCGTGCCCAGTGTTCCCCCCCCCCCACCCCCGGGTCCCCGATGGCTTTTTCCCAATGTACAAGGCTCAACTTTTCTCCCCGGAGGCAGCAGCTCCAGTGTCGCAGCCCGTCCCTAATCACCCCCGACCTTCCCCGGCTGCGGATTTTCCTCCCCTCGGGGGGTATTTTTGCCCACCTCGGTGCCCCTGAGCCTTTCTCGGGCGAGGGGCTGGAAGCATTTGCAAACTTTTCCTGCTTCCGATGAGGCTGCAGCTGGACAGGGCTGGAGGCAGAGCCCTTTTCCCGGGGAGGATTCACACTTCCCGGGTGAGCGATGGATGGGGACAGCCTCCCCTCCCCCGGCGGGGAACACCTGGGAAGGAAGAAGGGACACCCCCGTCGTTTCCCTTCCTGCAAGGTGCAGGAGAGTTTGACTGCCCAAATCCCGGCTGCGAAGTCAGCGCTGATAAACCCCTCTCCCTCCGTGCATGTGTGTGCTGCAACCGAAACCTGCGTATTGATGCTCTTCGTTTATCAGACATATGCCCTTAAATTATGTAGACAGGGAGAAGTGATCTAAACACCGAGCCGCACATGGTTTTGGTGGAAATATAATACTCCGGCAGCAGATGAGTTCCTTCCAGATAAACAAACCCACTTGCTCAGCCCCAGCAGGGCTAAGTGCTGTTTGGGTTTGTAGCGGCTGCATGTGGCTGCTACATACCCAGCCCAGAGGAAACCCTCCTCCCGGGGCCCCATCTGCTCCCCGTACTGGCAAGGGACGCAGTCTCTGCCGTGCCGGATTCGGGTCTAGGATCTGCAGGGTTCGCCTTCAGGAAGGGGCCAGGTGGAAAGCGTGTGGCCGCGCTCCTCTCCCGTCAAACTTGCCCCCGCGCCCGCTCCGCCGTGCGCTCCGGCCGCGCCGCTGGGCAGCCGCGCCACGGCGCTGGGAGCGCACCTGACGGTCCGAGGCTCCCGCTGCCTCTGAGATGCGATGCCGCGCTGCGAGGTTCTGCGGAAAGCGAAGGGGGCTGCGGCTCCCCGGGGCCGCGGGAGTGAGCCCCGCAGGGAGGGAAGGTTTGGACCGGGACCCCCGGGGCTGCCGGGGGGTGCTCTTATTCTGGGCGAACAATGACGGTGTCGGGGCGGGGTGGTGGGGTGGTGGTGGTTTACAGCCGATGCAACTCTCGCAGCCTTCTAGGGACTTATCTTGAGCGTGCACCAGTCCTGCACAAACATTTTGGAAGGCATGAAGCATGCTAACTCACTCTCTTTATCTGTCCTCTGTTTCACCCGGGTCTTGTCTATAGAAGCCGGTTAAATCCGTGAGCGGGTAGGACTCCTGGAGCACGGGGTTGCTTTGCCTTCGCGTCTCTGATTTTAATTACAACGTGTGCCTCTGTGAGATTAGATGCTTCCTCCCCCTGGCTAAGCCACTGTCTTAAGGTCTCGGGGATGAGAGCAGCATTTGGTTTGTGGTTAATTGCCTCGGAAAGTGTGTTTGTTTGTTTGTGTGTGGGATCCTTCACTAGAGCCGGGCTTCAAGCAGTGCAACAGATGTGTGTCTGCTTTCCGTGTGCAGCCAGGTTTAAACATGCAACCCCAGCGCTGTCACGAAAGCCTGGGATTTTCTTCCCTCTTCTGCTCAGACCCATCCTCCACGGGGGTGTCTCCTTCCTGAAAGGACCAGTCCAAGGTTTTTCCTTTCTGTCCCATCTTAAATGTGCAGCACTCGGCGACATCAGTAAGATGCAAAATAAACGACAGCCGCATGATCGAGGTGCTGTTTATGTCCAAGACGTGTGTTTTAAAATACAGGCTGATGATCAGTCACGGTGCTGTTGGGAAGCTTTGGCTTGATGATTGTAACTGCCTTGTAGGCACTGAAGATGGGTGTTAAATCTGTTCAGCGTGCAATCCTGCACCTGGCTAGTGGAGGGATGAGTGCTATTGCAAATCCTCAGAGAGATGCTGAACTTCTCCACAGGGATGGGAAATATTCGAGCCTTTCCTCATTCACTCACCTGCCAGCAGCCCTCTCTGCACCCGCAGCAAGCCGAGTGCTAGACAGCCTGTGGATGTGGCAAAGCAAAGGGCTCAGCACAGCCACGAAAGCAGCTGAGATCTGCTGCCGGGAGGGCAGAAACCGCCTTTGGCAGCAAGATCCCAGGGGACAGAGGGTTGCCAGAGCCAGTTTCGTGTTGACTTCTCTACTTTTGCAGGGTGAGGAGGGATGCTGGAGCCCCTTTTTTGTTGCATCATTTTGCCTTTTACTGAATTGCTTTGTCTCTGTCTCCCAATTTCCTCGATGTTGAGCGGCTGCAATAAAACCTACCTCCTTCCAGGAGGGTCAGGGTTTGATTTGCGTGCTCACATGCTCCAGGGTGAAAAGCCTTGCAAGGTCTTACGATACTTGGGTGTGCTGAGGGTTAATACTGTTTAGGAATTAATTTCTTGTTTGGAAGGGAACACTGAAAAGCTTCCTAAAAAGCTGAGAATGATGTTGCCAGGATAGGCTTGTGCTCTGTGTTGGGATCCTAGGTGGGGAGGGTGTTAGAGGTAGGGCTTTTGAGTTTTGGAGCTAGCACTGCCCAAGTTTGAGGCTTGGCATTGCCTACAAGTGTTTTCAAGCAAAATGGTATGCTGTCCTGGGAGTCACTTAGCTCTTTGTAATTTATTATTCACAATAGTCCCTTGAAGTGAGCTCCTACGTAGCTGAGACTGAGGCCCAATGTCAGCCCTTTGCAGCCGCAGTTCTGAGACTCAGAAGTCTCATGCCCTGCCCGTGAATTCCCCTCCCCGGTTAGGGATGCATTTTGGATTATGACTGCTTCCCATGGTAAAGCCCTCAAACTGCTTGATGCTCAAATAAAAGCCCTTTCTGGTCCCCACCAGTGTGACAAAGGGCTTCAGAGGGCTCTTTCTTACTCCTTCCTTCTTGCTTGCAACACTCAGTTAATGGACGCCGTGTGCTCCAGGCGCCCAAGGCAATGAGACTTCCCGTCCCTGCAAAGTCTGGACAACCCACTGACTTACTGCAGGGTATCAGTGATGAGCGTGCTTCCCTGCATGACTGTGTTCAGGTGAAAAGCACTTTATATTCCTTAGGTTTGAGCTTTCAAGGGGCCTGCAACAAAAAATACAGGAATAAATACATAGGGTTCCTCAGATGTTTTTCATTCAGATTCTGAAGTATTTTAAAACAGTGAGAAAGTATTCTCATTGCCCTGGTGCAGACTGGGAAGCCGAGGCACAGGGAGGCAAAAGGCTTAGTCTGCATTTGTTGATGGGAATCCTCACTCACTGCCATGAAATGCAAACTGAACCCCAAGAGGTACTTGGAGATGAGAGCATTGAGCCTGTGCTCAAGAACAGCCAAGAACAGTGCTTGGTCAGAACAGGACCAAGCAAGATTGAAATTTTTTAAGTTCAAATGACAGATGGGTGCTTTAAAATGAGAAAATATCATATTGCGTTACTGAATTGGCCAGGGGACAGCTGTGCCATCATGAATCTTGGTCCCTGTATCTTTAAAATTAGTTACAAAATGCTTTTAATCACCTTTGGGAATGGAGAGATCATTGCAAAAATGCAATGTGCTGTGATACTGATAGTGTGCATGGTGATGTTTTGGAGCTGGCATTGCTCTCTGTTGTTTTTGTTTTGACTCATCCCACCGGAACTATCTGGTTTTCTTTGTTCTTTGTTGGTGCATGTGCTTTGCTAATTTTGCCTCATCTTTACTTGGTTGCACCTCGTAAGGTGCTAAGCAGCCACCCAAGAGGTGCCAAGCCTCTGCCCTGCATCTCCTGCAGCGGCAGCGGGTGTTGTGTGGTATCTGTTCTGCAACCCTTTCCTTTGCAAAGAACCCAAAACACCCAGCCTTCCCTGAGCCCTTAAAGGTTCTCTGAAGGTTTTGAACAGGCACTCTTTGGTTTGGAAACCCAATGGTCATTTCATTTTAGACACCTCTAGCCCAGTCAGCTCAGTGTGCCAGCTAACATGAGCCTTGCTGGGGACATGTGCTCTTCAAAGGTGATTCCTGGAGCCGTGGAGGAAGTCACCTGTTTGCTGAAGTACAATGTTCCCAGCTGCTTCTATCTCAGTAATGTTTGATAGAAGACACCAAGTTCTCTGGGCCGTAGGAGAGCCTGAAGACCTGAGTGGGAGCAGTGATGGGGTTGAAACCTCCATCCCCACTATGCTGCTTATCAGCAGGTGGCGTTGACCTCACAGGGTGGGTTTCACTAGAAAGAGAGAGGTCATTTGCAGACACTCTTGTCTTGCTTTTACTCTAGGCTTTGCTGCTGTGAAGGCTTTCCAGTGTTTTTTAAGTACTGCATGCCAAGAAACAGAATTCCAACCCCAAAAGTCAAACGGCTGAGATTCACAGGCTTCTTTTGCATAGGAATAAACACCACCTGCTGCTGAGTGTGGCTGGATTTGCACTGGTGACTCAGAAGGGAGACCTCATGTTGCCATCTCTCTCGGCTTTCATGCCTAATCTCTTGGGTTTCTTTCCTGCTATTTCATCCGTACACCAATGGCCTGCTGGGGCCTTCCCACCCAACCATTGGCAATAAATTTAGTGGAGCTGACTGGCACTTGAATTTGCCTTGTCCTTCTGATGGGACGAATGTGTGTATCTAATGCAGGTAATATGGAATAGGTTTCCATTACAGGCATTTGCATGATATATACTCATACACTTCCCCCTCCTCTGAGCTCATGCAAGGGCCAGAGGAATAAATCTTGGTGCCTGGTGAGCCCTAGCAGCCAATGCTACATCAAATGCATGTAAATGTTTGCAAAATGAGCCACCCCAACCCACTTGTTATTTCTCCTTGAGCATAAAACCCTACATGGGGGAGGAAAGGTGAGGGTGGAGGAGGTTCTTTTAATCCTAGTATTGTTTTCCTTTGAAATAGTGAAGTGATGCTGGACTCAGGGAGCATGTAGAGGGTTAATATTTATGTACTTGTTGTTTCCTCTGAAGCGAGGAACTTGCACTTGCCGCCAGCAGCCCCCCGATGCTCGTGAAGAACCTCGCTGGTGAGTGCCTTGGCGTTACAACTGTTTGGTGACTTGAGTTTAGAGTTATAGGAATCGGAGCGACAGATTAGCAGTAAATCAAAGCCTGGATGGCTTCGTACTCAACTGCAGCAAGATTTAAATTAAAAATATCTTGCCGAGATGAAGTACTCATAAGTCAAGCACTGGCGTGGTGTCACTCTGGGCTTCGGCAGTGAGAGCCCCTTTGAAACAGAAACCACGAGGAGCCCACATATTGATTCCCAGCTGAATTGGGGAATTGCCACTTCATTTCTTCTATTAAATGGTCTTTCTTTTCTTTCCTTTTTGCCTTTCCGCCACCCCAAAGGGAAGATGATCATGCTGGGAAGTTGGGAAAAGGTTTGCAGATTCACTGCACGTGCGTGTGGCCCTGTTTGACTTGGTTAGAGCATATTTGATTGTGAAAAGGGATTTATTTGTTTTTTGTGACAGGGGATTTGTCTATAATGTAGTGCTGGAAAGAAAACTCATTTAGAGACTAAGGAGGTGTATCCTGTTACAATTGCCTATTGATGGAATAGCAAGTGCTTGGTGTGCAACACAGCTTTATTTTAGTTTAGGGAAACTTATTCTGGGCTGCCAAAGGGAGACTTTGATTTGCCGGAAAGCTGCCCCATGGCCCTGAGCAAGTCCCTTGGCTTCTTGTTTCCCCATCTATCGAACGGGGGTGGTCTTGTAGAAGTGACTGCCCCTTTAACTATCATCTAATAGTCGAATGACCTGTACAAATGACTCACTTTTTGAAAGTAAGATGATAAAAATAAGGAGGTTCCGATCGGGAACTCACTCACCAGCCTGAGGTCACTGGCAGCCACTATCCTGTCCCTGGGCAGTGTCACCTTCTTCTGCTGGCAGGGAAGAGGCTTTCAGAGGTGGTGAGGGACAGGAGGATGTTCTACATTGGAGGAAAAGGCTCTGTCATCACATCCCTGCCAGGGAGAGGAGGTGAGCTGGGAATACAACCACACCAGTTGTGGAGCTAATCAAAGGGTTTTGCTTGGATTTTTCTTTAATGGGCAATTTTTTTGGGGGGGGGAGAACCCCTAAGCCCCACACCCAAGTTAGGATGAGCACATCTGCTTGACTTGCTAGCTTTAAAAAAGTGAGTTTCTGGGCTCTTTTGGGAAACCCCTTTTGTTTGTCAGGGTTTTGGTGCAAATTTCTGGTTCTTGCTAGCAGCAGAGCAACACATGGAGTTTTGTGAGCTGTTACCCTGGGACGTGTATGTGTTTAGGGGCAGGGTGCTATTTGCACAGCTAATTTTGGGCATTCCCTCTTTTTGGTGGCGTCTCACCCTTTGTACTCTACCCTTCACAGTGTGTTCCTGGGGGGATGGGGGTTCGTCCCCTACCACAGTCCCCTTCCTTCCAGCCACTCTGGAGCCCCAGGACTCATTTGGAGGATTGCAATGACCTCGATGCCTAATGCTTTTGAGGCTGCATACCCCCATCACCCCTTAGACCCCAGGCTCCACCTCTCCAGAGCATCCAGTCCCCTCCCAGACAGCTACCCTGGGGTGGGCAGTGCTCAGAGGCAACCTGGAGGGTGACTTGTTGCTTTAAGTCCCAGCATTGCCACCACCGAAGCCACCTCCATGAGGGCAATTGCCTCCTCACCCTGAAGACGGCAGGATGAGCTCTGAGTTTTCCTCCTGTGCCTAGCTGCTATGGTGATGAGTTGCTATAGAAACACATAGTTAGCATTATTATTTATTATTGAAAGGTGCTTCTTTTCTTCTTTTAAACGCAGGGCTGTGCCAAGAAGAGCCCAAAGCTGGGTGTGGGATACTGCCCACCCTGTCCACACAGGCTGGTGGGTTAACACTTCCCAGCAATCCAGGCTTTAGCCACGCCAGAGGCAAGCAACCGTGCTGTGCTGGCCCAGCAGGCTGATCTGGTTAAACAAATCCCCCAGTATGTTCCCGTCACAGGTTCCTTCCTTCGTCAGATCCATCCTTTGGAGGGGGATTCGAGTGAAGCGTTTCATTATAATGAGCTTAGTTATTTCCAAACTAGTAATCGCATGTCACCATTTGGTGCAAAGGGTTTGCATTAAGTTCTGTAATAATATGTCTGTTCATCCATCACAAATACTATATTCACAGGACCTTGTAGCGATTGCCTGGTAAATACCTTCTCTTATCTCTTTGCATGCGCTGCTCCTTGTTGTTTGCTGAAGTCCCCCCACTCTCTGCAAACCCATCCCTCCATGCTGGGAGGCAGGGAAGCTCCTCTGCTACTCCTGTCCTGAGCTCCTGCCCAGGCTGAGCCCCCCTGCAGCTGGGCACCCAGCCAGACTGTGCAGAGGAGGCCCCTCCAAGGCTGGCTTCAGCCTGCAAGATGCCAAGCAGAGCAAGTGGTGCTAAGGGTATTGCTCTGCCTGCCCTAACTACTGCTTTCCAGCTGCCGTGGGTGGACAAAGCCTGCTGCAGGGGCTCCTGCTCCCCAGGAATGCGTGGGGTGGGATGGGGGTAGGAGCAAGTATCTTCTGTAGGCTGGGTGCTGAGCAATGCTCTGGCTCAGAGTTGCAGCATTTATAGGCTCTCTGGATGCATCCATAGGTTTGGAGAATGCACAGCTGGGCAGTGCAGCAGGGATGCAAAGCTAGATGCGTGGGTCCCCTGCCTGCAGCCACCAGGTTCGTGGCTTCCCCTCGAAGCTGGCAGCACTGCAGAAGTGGCTCTGCAAGGAAACCTTCCTCCACCCTGCTGCCCTTCACACCATGGCAGCCCTGAAGTGCTTCAGCCACTGCAGAGGGGTGGCTTGGTGGGACCCGGAGGTGAATGGTTGGGAGGATGGGGGGGACGTTCAGAGGCACTGGGAGGAACAGGGCTGCTTTGCCACTCTGGCTGGGGCAGGGGAGGGCTTGGCTTTGCTGGCAGCAGGGATTAGCTGCGCAGTTCTTCCTTCTTCCCCTCCTAGCTCTGAAGGACTCTCAGGAAAATGCCTGGGGGTGGGGTGGGGGTGGAGGGGTGAGAAAGAAAAAAGGGGGGAAAAAAGGAAAGCAACCCAGCTTTTCTTGATGCAGAATTAGGAGCTGGGAGATGAAGTTTCAGGGCTGGCTGGTGTAGTTGCAGGGGGGATGGCTCAGCCCCTCCTTGCACGTCCTGCACAATTGCTTCAGGTGCAGGGCTCAGCTGGCAGTGCAGCCGGTGCAGAGGCTGCCCTGAGGGGATGAGCCCCTGCGGGGCAGGGCAGGATGCAGGAATGGCTGGACCAGCGCAGGATGCTGGATATGGAGACTTGAGCCTGGGGAAATCTCTGCTGTTGCTTGCAGAGTGTGACCGTTGAAGTTCTCTGAATCCCTCCTAGTCTCCACCTTCCCCGGCCTGCCAAGCTAGGACTGGGAAACAGCCTTCCCAACCTTTGAGGAAACAAAAGAAGGCTCTTTAAAGCACCCCCTTGAGCAGGAATAAAACACCTTCCTTTGCAAAGCCTGCTTCATTGCTTGAAGTCAATCCCTTTGGGCTTTGTATTTTTCTTCTTGGAAGCTGTGCTCCCTGTAGAGAAGAGAAAAAAACACCTGAGGTACAAGAGTAGGGCTCAGGGAGGGGTGGAGGCACATTCCTGGGAAGTGTAGGCTGGAGGTGGAGGGGTGGAGGGGGGGGGTCCACTGTGGGGGTCTGAGGGCTGAATGCTCACTTGTCACTGTGACAGAAATCCTTGCAACCCATCCCACAAGTTCAGCTGTCAGTGCAGGGTCACATCCAGCCTGCCTCTGTTGTATTGATAGTTGGGAGCACTGTTGGGGTGGGAGATGCTCCTGCATGTCCTGTGTGTGCCAATCCCTCCCCTACTCCTGGTGCAATGAAGTGTAGCACTAAATGGGGCCTCCCCTAAAGGAGGGAAGCTGGTGGTGGCAAATGAAAGCTTGCTCTGTTTTCGTTGGGTCACCCATGTTGGTGTGGGCCTGGAGGGGTCATAGTTTGCTTCTACCACCCTTTTTTCTCCACCCTGAGCTGCAGCCAGCTGCTTGGATATGAGGTTGTGACACTGACGCGTTTGGAGAGAAGTCATCCAAGTGATGGCATGGACTTGGGACTGCTGTGGGGTGCCCCCTTGGATCCCACCAGCTGTGAGACCATCAGGTCTCAGATTTCTCTCCGAATGCCTGCTGAGGACAGAGTCATTTTGGCTGCTGGGCTCAGAGCGTCTTTGCAGCCTCTGGCTTTCCCTGCCTGGCCTTCACGGTAGCTCCAAGAAGCCAGGAGCTGCTCACCTTGGCTGAGCAAGGGCAGGAGGCATGAGGCACCCTTGGAGCTGCACCCCTCTGCCTGGGTGAGGGACAGAGAAGGGAGGCAAGAGAGGTGAGCCATGTGTAGCAAGAGCTGGATGCTAAAGGCAGTGCCTGTCAGAGCCATTCAGGAGGGTTTTTCCCTTCTTTATAATGGAGTTGCTGCCTTTGCCTGCCTTAGCGAGGCGAACAGCTCAAAGGGATGCCTCTGAATGAAAGTAACAACTTTTAGGACAAATTTCTCTCTGCATAATATCTCAAAGAAAGCAGGAAAAGGAAGTGGCAAGCGGGCATAATTAGGTAAGTATTCCCCATTAGGAAGGGGAAGGAACTATCAAGTCAATTTCCATTCCCTTCTTATTTTACATGCCTGATTTTTCCGCCTCTCCAGGAGGTGGTGTGTGAAGTAGGTCTCTCCTTAGCTTGGAGAAGTAAATAATCAGAACATGATGTGCTCCGAAGCTCTTCCCAAAGCTTTCTAAATCTGAACTACGCTGGGCATTTTTAACATCTTCACGAGTCTGAGCTTTCCAGCATCCATGAGACCTGATCAGGACTTGTTTTCCACCTTCATGCTGGGGAACCAAGCTGCAGGCAGACAGCAGGGCTTGAGTATTTTTGATGTGACCTGCTTGTCTGTACATATTTCTCTGTTTTACCTGTTCTGCATGGAAGTAGAGATAACTTCTTGTCTCCTGATTGCTTCCCAGTGTAAACCTGTGTGTTTAGGGTGTGAATCCATGGAGACACCTGGCGTCACACTGGGAAATGAGGTAGGGATGGGTCCCCCCAGGCCACCACCTGGTCCACCTCTACCTGACCCCAGCATGCCCCCACATCCTCCTGGCCATGAGACTCCCCTTCTACTCCCATGTACCCAAGGTTGCGCTCCCAGCTGTGCCCTATGTTACCTCTTAGAATTAACACATCGCCGTGTGGGCTGCAATTATGGAGCCATCAGTGGATGCCTGTACCACATTTTGGAGAGCGTGTGGGATGGTTTATGTGCCAGCCTGCAAGAGAAACGTTCACCTCCCCCCTTGTGTGCCGCCCTGCTCCGGAGTCTGTAAGCAGCGTTATTAAAGGCTGTCGGGAACTGCTGTGGTTGACACAGTCAATGGCTGACACAAGGCAGCCCTCAGACTTTGACTCATCTGCAGCTCACACACACACACACACACACACACACACACTTTCTCTCTCTGTTATGCCTGAGCCAGAGAAAAGACAGTTCTCACATGTATCACCCTTTCTCCAGCTGTTTGTGCCCTTCTTTTGCATTCATTTCAGAGAAGTCTTGATCGTCCTACAGTGTAAGAGAGAGATTTGGGTTGCATCATTCTGCCTGTGCATACCCAGCTCTCTCATTATTTTGTAGTTGAAGTTGCAGTCCCTTTTCTTTTAAATACAACTACATGCATGCATCCATATATATATATGTGTGTATATTTTATACATATACATAAAAATACACATTTATATGCACGTTTCTACACACAAATGCAAAACACAAGTGGTTAGAAAATGCCAGTCTCTTCACCCTTCACTTTTCACAGCTCGTTGCCAATTTTTCTCACAGTTCAGGAAAAGGTCTTGCAGGTCCAGGATGAGATTACCGGTGAAGGAAGAGTGGCCTTGCTGCACAGCCAGAGTTAGGAGGGATTTAGGACAAGCACAGTTCTCTTTTTTCCTCCAAAACCCCTTGATCAGACACTGGTGGGAGAGGGATTTTTTTCTAGCTTGTAAGGAGAAGGGGGAAAGGAAGAAAATGTCTGAGGTTTTGTTCCACTGCAGAACTGGGAATAAATGGTGTAATCCTGGACAAACCTTTGCATCTGGAAATGTGGCTTCCTGTGAGCTCAGTCGCTTTAATAATGTTCAGGAGGTGCTGGTCCAGGCTCTTCTGATCACAGAAAGGTCACTGAAGGGCTGCCAGGGGCAGAGGATGAAGGTTTTGTCCTCCCTCCAAGTGGCTCAGCTGGAGCTTGGCCATGAGCACTCAAGTGAGGCAGCACAGCAGATTGCAACTTGGTGACAATCTGCTTTCTCAGCCCTTGGTCATGCATGGACTCGTGCTCATACAGACATCTTCGTGGTTCCCACTGGTTGATGCACAGGGTGTGTTGAGCCTCCTTTTACCCAGAAACATTCTTATGTGGCCATACAGGCTTCTTTCCTGCTCTGCTTCCCCTCCTTCTGGGTATGTATGTGTGGGGAGGATAATTTTGAGGCTTTGCTGTACCTGCACAAGGACATGGAAGTTACAGTGTGATGCTTGAAAGCTGTGCTACTTAGTCTTGCAACAGTGAGCTGGAAGAGGAAAAATGTGGTCCCTTCCATGCAGTGTTTTCATGGGGTGGTTGTCTTCTCTCCTGTCTTGTTTCTCCTTCCCTGGTAACACAGGTAGCAGAATCAGCTTTATTTTATAATAAGCAAAAAGGTCTCCAGCTGCAGGTTTGTGCTCGCCTGCCTCTTCTCCACTGCTCTCTGCCAGTGGGTGACTTACTTTGCCACCCATAATTAGCCTCTTCCAAGGTCTCGTTGTTGCTGGGCTGAGGCAGAAGGTTTTATAGCAACTGCTTATTCTCAGGCACAGGAAAAATAATCCCTTCCTCAGCCCAGTGTTAAGAGGGAGTGGATTTTAAACTGGTTGCTGCTGATGCAGGGTGGTCAGCAGAAGGGAACTGAACTAGCCCATGGCAATGCTGTTACGTGGTGGGGAAGGTGGACGGAGGGGTGGGTGGGATGTGTGTCAGCCTTCCCACGCAGAGGAAGGAATCAAATATCTGCCCTACATCAAATACCATGCTTGATTCCTGCGGGACAAAGTTATTGGTGAGGAGGAAGCTGACCTTCTCCTGTATTTATGAACTGATTCTCTAGCTTGCTTTGTTTTTTATTTTTTTGCCCCTCCTGTTACAGAGTGCAATACTTCATTTCACAGGAAATAACATTTTCTTTATCTTCTCCTCCGGTGTGATTTTTTTTTTTTTTTTTAAGCTGCTCAAGATGAACAGGCTTTCTTCCCCTTAGCTTTTCTTGCTTTATAGTTGGCTTGGCACACTGGAAGTGGATGCTGCTGCCCATGTCTGTGTGGGACCATTAGCTGTGCTGGACCCCAGGGATATTCCCATTATGGCTGCTGAGGGTGATCAAATTCTCCCTGAGCTGGCCAAACACATTATTATTTTAGTAGTCACACCCCAGCAAGTTCGAGAATTAAAAGTAGTCAGCATCTCCCTTATTGCCACACAGATCTATCTTTCTTCCTCCTGGCTGTCTTATCTCCAGCCTTCCCCAATACAGCTTTTTCTGCAAATCCTTTCCTGCAAGAGCTGGTCTCGAGCATCTTCAGAGCAGCAAGTCCTTTGGAGCTGCCTGTTTCTTTTTCCTTCCTCTTCTGCCCGCAGTGAGCAGATTTTTGGAAGCTCAAGAGCTGTGTGTTTCCTGCATTTAGGTCCCTTAGAGATATCTGAAGCTACTTTGCTGAAGTTCACAGGAGACTTTTGAAAACCTCAGCCACTGCATTTCGTATATGTGTATATATGTGTGTGTGTGTGTGTGTGTGTGTGTATATATTTAAAATCTGTTCTCTGTTCCATCCTATTTTCTTTCTCTGTCAGGAATCCAGCTGTGCAACATGTGGCACTTGTAGGACTTGGAAGGCAGGAAGATCAAGCAAACACAGAGCTTTCAGCAAGAAGAGATAAATTTCCAGAATAAATTCAAGCCACGTAGGCCCAGTCTGTTTTAGTTTTAAAGCCCCGCTGGTAGTGATGTGTGGGAGCTGTGGATATAAAGCCAGGGAGAGAAGAAGAGTTTATTTGTATTATTTCTGGCACCTTGGTAGAAAAACCTCTATTCTGAGTTCACGGTGCTTGGCACAATGTTAGTCTGCATGGACTGTACCAGAGAAACCGCCTGTTGAGCGCTACCTTCGTGCATGGTTTGAAGGCAAGGAAAAAAAGGGAATTATTTGCCCTGAATGAGGGGGAGAGGATTGTAGCTGGAAGAGGAAAGTGCCGGATTTGTGGGGGTGTATGGGACGCAGATGGCCACAGAGGAGAAATATCTTGTTATTAATAACCCATCAAATTGCTATAGCATTTTTACACCTGTGTATGCCGCTACAGTTTTTATCTTGACACTTGGGCGTCTGGCAGGACCACAGCTATGGGCTGTGGGCTCCCTTCTGCAGGCAGCTGATGGGGATTTCCTATTTACTGCAGAGACAGAGGACAGCTTGGTGTTCGATGTGCCCACAGTATTGAGCCATGACTATGGACTTGCTGCAGCATGGTTTGGTCCACATGGCAAATCCTGTTTCCTGAGTGGGTTTGCTAAGACTGACTTAGCAAGGGTCAGTGTGGCAAAAGGAGTTGCTAGACAGGCTCGCTGCTTTTGGAGAAGTCCCTACTTCTACTTATCACTATGCTGTTGTTTTACTAAATAAAGAACAAAAAAAAAAAAGAAGTCCAGAAGTGACACCTGGATAGGTTCTCCAGGTCTGTCCTGACAAACTCAACAACACCTAGTACAAAGCAATGCTGCATTCAGACGAACGCCACCACCAACAACTCAAACTTCCCTTCTTCTCTCCCCTGCCTATTTCCTCTAGTCAAAGCAAAAGATTTACAGGTTTAAACTTTTGAAGCAAGGGCAAATTTCAGCCCAGCCTCCTGTCTCAAGTGGATGCCTTGTGTCCTTAAAATCCATCTGCAGCCACCCAAGGCTCCCTGGCTGGCCCCAAGCTGCATGTCCCAGCTGCATGGGAGCCAGGACCATGGACTGTGTTTTCCAGCCCCTCACCCAAGGCCCCTGGGGGCTGGAGCACAGACAATGCTCTCCATGAGCAGGAGGGACCACAGAATCACAGAATGGTGGGGTTGGGAGGGACCCCTGGAGCCCCCCCAGCCCAGCCCCTGCTGAAGCAGCTCTCCCAGAGCGGGCTGCACACAGTCACGTCCAGGGGGTTCTGAATGTCCCCAGAGCAGGAGACCCCACAGCCTCTCTGGGCAGCCTGTTCCCCTGCTCTGGCACCCTCACGGGGAAGAAGTTCTCCCTCCTGTTCAGGTGGGGCTCCCTGTGCTGCAGCTTGTGCCCGTTGCCCCGTGCCCTGTCGCTGGGCACCCCTGACAAGAGCCTGGCCCCATCCTCCTGACACTCACCCTTGAGATGGTTGTAGATACACCCATAAGGTGCCCTCTCACTCTTCTCCTCTCCGGACAAAACGGGCCCAGCTCCCTCAGCCTCTCGTCATCAGGGAGATGCTCCAATCCCCTCATCATCTCTGTAGACTTTGCTGGCTCCTCTCCAGAAGTTCCCTGTCTCTCTGGAACCGGGCAGCCCAGCACCGGACCCAGAACTCCAGATGTGGCCTCACCAGGATGCTCCTACCTCACGTCAAAACTGTTGTGAATACACCCGCAAAGGGCAGGGGTGCATGGGCACAGGCTTATGTGCTTTTCATGGTCTTTGAGACTTGTGCAACACTCAAAATGCAGCTGTGGGATCCTGCAGGGTGAGGGGAGAGAGCCACAAGTCCTGTTTCGGAGAGAGGGATGGCTGAAGTGATGGAGGCAGTGGGAAAATGAGGGCAGGCTTGCCTTCTGCAATGCAGCTGGTGGGGCTGGAGTGCATGTGGAAAACAGTCCTCTGTGGCTTTTACTCTTTCAGCACCTGTGTACCTGTTCTGTAGTGTTTCTTCAGGTCTTGCAACCTGTCTTATCAAGGTCTCCATTTCTGATGAGCAGGATTTTATGAACAGAGATGGCTTTCCCACGCTCCCACGTTAAAAACGTCCTTCATCTCAGACACAGGTGCCTCTAGACTGTGTGAGCAGAGAGGAACAAAGCAGATGGTGCTTGGATCTGGATTAAATTAGAGTTTGGAGTGACATTTTGCTTGCAGCTGACTCTAAGCAAACAAGTAACTTTCTTCTGGGTAGCACTACCCAGATCTGAAACCAGTGGTTATTGCAAACACATAGACTATCTTTTGCAGACTGAACGGTCTCATATGCCCGTTTCTGATGCTAGGTTTTCTCTGTAACAATGCTCCTAAGACAGCTAATGCTTTGTGATGATGGATCTGTAATGATGAAGCTGTGCAAATAGCTAAAACAATTGCATCACCCTCCTTGTGGCTGCTCTAGGGTGATTTGTTGATAGCATGAGGCATGTGTTTGTGCAAATGAAGGGTCAGATCCTACAAAGTGCAGAATACCTGCAGCTTCCATCCCTGTCTAAACGTCTGGCCTAAGGATGATATTTACATAAGGAGAAGGAGAGATTTTGCCTTTTGCAGGTGTGCTTTGCAGCAGCAGCAAGCTGTTTATAAAGTGCCATTGCTGATGGTAGCCTGACAGTGCCTCCTCTTGAGGTTTGTCAGTGTGGGGAAATGCATGTATAAATTGCAGAAAGCTTTTGCAACGGAGTAGCCGGAGCAGATACCTCCTCCCTTCCTCTCTCTGGCTCTGCCGGCTGGCTGCCAGCAGCAGGACTCTGTGCTGTATCATTGCAGGACGCCATGGACGCATCCATGCAGACACACAGCTGAACACAGTGACCACTGCACTATTTAAAGTAGTCTCAACAATGACACTCGGGTATATAATGCACCTATTCTGCTGATGCTGGCAAAGTGCTGCCGAGTGGATGGGTTTAAGACTGATGGGAATTTACCACTCCAGAGCCATTAGGGTGTGTGTTCCTAAAACATGCACCAAAGGAGATGATAATAGAGGGAGTCAGCTATAAAGGAGGTTTTCCTGGTGCTGCATGCACGGCTCTGCAGAATAATTGCCTTGTTGCTGTGGCACTGAGCTGAGGATTAAACACATGAGCTGTATCAGCGTGACCTTGGCCAAGTCTTCACTTTCCTGGACCTCTGTCTCCCTGAGGTGTTTCTAGACTGAAGCTTCTGGAGGTGGGGATGTGCTCTGCGTAGGCACATCTTGATTACAGCACAGGTTGCCCTTGTGTATTTTACTGGGGGGAGTTGGAATGGCCCTTCAGGACAAGGTGTGATGTGCTGGTGTGAGCTATAGTAGGACAACAAAGTAAGAGCAACCTCAGGTCATCACACTCTGCTTCACCCCATTCTCCCATGTGTAGGAATAGTCTGCAAATAAGGGCTGCTGCACCTGATTCTATTCAGCCTCATAATTTGGTAACTTGTTCCAGATGTGACATTCAAGATTGCTGTTGAGAAGGAATTAAAAAGGGGTAGCAGTGCCCCCTGTTCTGGGGGGGATATGCTTCAATTTATTCTCAGCATACACAGGAGGGTTAAGGAAGATGCTGGGTGAGTCTGCAATCATTCAGCAACTACCTCTTTTTTCTCCCCTTCTTTTCCTTTCTGCAGCAGCATTTTTTTTTGCTGTTGTTTTGTTTTATATGCTTTTTCTAAGCTCTTGGGTAAGGTAAAAATGGAAATGTGCCTGCAGAACTTTAACCTTATGTAATTGATTTGAACTTCAAATTTGTCAGTGGCTGGAGGAAGCCCATCTTGGGGGAACTGGGAGACTCAGGAGCTGTGGGATTAATGCTCTATTCATGAGGAGGGGATGTTTCAGTGGTTACAGAGCCTGCAAGTCTACAATCTGCCCACATTTCCCAGTCTCTGCTTGTATCCCTTTTCCTAAACTGTCTCTGCCCAGTTTTCTCTTTCTCCTCTACTTCCCAGCCTTCTCTTCCTTGTGCCAGAGTATTCTCCTCTTTTGTTTTCCAGTTGGGTTAATTAAGCTGAGCTGCAGCCTAAGTCCGTTAGGGAGCCCAGAAGAGTTTTCCTCAGCAGTGCTTAGCACCACGGCAGCCTCCAGCTGACACAGAAAATAAGCATGGGGAAAAACTGCTTAGTCCCTTCATCCCTGATGTTGAGCATGTTTTACTTCTTCTGTGGTGATAGCCCAAGTGCTGCCTGATCCATCCTGGGAACAGTGGAAAAGGCAAAATCTTTATCTGCAATGTGCATGTTATTAGATGGTGTAACTTAGTCAAATTCAGAAGGACTTTCAGGTGTAGACGGAAGATCCCCATGATAGTAGGGGAGGACCCTCACAATTTTTACTACCTGCTCCAAAGCACAGAAGTTTTTCAGTAAGACAGTGGAAAGAATATAACCAAGGGTCAAACACAGACAAAAAAATATTAAAATCAATAATTTGCAAACACTTTTCTCCTAATTTAGTTCTCAGAATTGTCCAAGCCATTCTGAATGCAACTTCCTGTGGTGATGTTAGCCTGAGGCAGACACCGAGCTGAGGAAATCGTCCTCAGAGTGGTTCAGGTCTGTCAGAATAACGAGGACCTTAAAACCAAGTCTTAGCACAGAACATGTCAGAGAACCTGAGCTATAGGTGTTGCTGCTAATGCTTGGTGTAATTATGCATGCACACACTGCTCTGCACTGGGAGTACAGGAATTGTGTAATTTTGTGCAAAAATAAATGCATCTGTATGCTGTACAGGATAAATTTGTGTATCTCCTTGCAAACACAGCCTCTCTGTGTGTATACAACATCAGTTCTATTCTTCTTGTTAACAAACATAGTGTGTGATTATCTTCTTACCCATATTAGCACAATTCTGTCTTTTGTCTGTATCGGATCTGGGCCATAGGTGTCCTGTCTAGCTCAGCAGTATCTTGAGACTGTCAAGCATGATTTGGAACTAGTTATCCTGCAGCAACAGCTGAGCAGGGCTCTAAGAATAACTTCCCGTTGGCCTTTCTGTGTGTTGGCAGTACTGGGCTCGTCCTCTGCTTTGTGGTGGAAGTGTCACTGGAAAAGAAAAGTAATAGCAGGTTAGTAATAGTTCAGTAAGGGTTGGGGTTTTTGGTTTGTGGGTTTTTGTGTGTGTGTTTGTTTTTTTTTTAAGGAGGGGTTGAGTTTTGCTGCTGATTCTTTGCTGAAAGTACCTGTTGTGTTCCTATGTTGTCTGTAAAATGGGATATCATGGGACTGTGGTGGGAGAGTTGTCAGACTGTCCCCCTGCCCCGCAAGTGCTTGCAAAGCTGCTGCTTGTCAGGGCTGCATGCACACTGCCCTGTTACAGCTGTTGGCACAGTAAGGAGAGTCAATCCCCCTAGTGCTGCTGAGCTGGAAATTGCCTCAGCTGGATGCCTCTGCTAGCGCAAGCATGGGCTCTCCATCAGAGTCCTGTCCCTTCATTTGCCTTTTGGACCACGTGGCATCTCAACTGCCCTTCACCCTGTTTAAAAAAATTCAAGTCAAGTGGGGACAGAAGGTTTTAGCCAAAACGCTCTGAAGAGGACATCTCTGGTCTGAGCTTGAGTATTTTTTCTCAGGGGGGAATCTCACTCTGAACATAGCAGCTGCACTGAGCCCAGCTTTGTTTTGAACTTGACAAAAAGTACTTTTAAGCCAGAATGGTTAAGTTATAAACATTTTTAATGCAGTTTTTATTAATTTGTAAGGGAAAGCCAAATAAAGCATGGAGTAGACTGGTATTGTTCTAAAATTATTTATTTGGTGCTGTATTGTTTCATTTGTAGAGAAGAGATTGTGCTCTGTAGCAATCTCATATCTGCAGAAGATGTCTGGAATTTGGGGCTGGTGAATGTTGGGGCAAAAGTATGGACTTGCTGGCCTTCTAACATCTTTTAAAGATATCTTTTTGAGCCCATAGAGTTAGCAGAAATAGATCACTTCAGCTAATGTGCAAGTTATCAGCTGACTAGACTGGGACCTAATTGCCCTAGGTGTTAAAGAAACCTGGAAAAAGACTCTCCCTCATCTGAGCTGCTCAAGGAATGAAAGACAGAGGCCAGTTTGTGAAAGAGCTGTCACGTAAAAGTGATAAAATAAATGGCATGTGTCTGCCCAGGAGGTTCATAGGTGCATAAAAACCCACCCAGGAGCATTTAGGAATTTGGTCAGAATTAGTCAGTACAGAGAAAATGAAACAAGGAGTTGTCTTATTTACTTTTTCCCTTTAATCTCCAGTACAGATGTCACTATAAAAATATTGCTAATGGTTGCAGCAAACTGAAGCTTTCCTTCAGGTTTGGGAAAGCAAATGCCAGTCAGCACTACTCCTTCCCGATAGTGATAATGTGTGTGTTGGACTTGAGATCTGGCTAAGATTAGAGATGGTCCAGCCAGCCCTGTTTTATGGGACTGTACTCGCTCATCTGCTCTCTTTAGCCACTCACGTGGGAAGCTGAAGATGAATGATTTGCTGTGTCAGATCTTTTCACTGGCCCCATCCATAGCTAGTGGTTGCTCCTCCAAAATGGGTTGGACACCTGCCATAAATGAAAGGAGGAAATTTTATGCTGAATAAAGCATAAAGGGAGACCGTTCTTGCCTCTGCTGCAAACCCTGCATCACTGAAGAGAAGTTCATCACACCTCTATCTGACACTTCCCTCCCAGCAATACAGTATTGTTAACAGTGTTTTCTTTATGTTCCTACTCCTGCTGCACGTTCAGCCTGTTTCTGACTGTAAAGTTTAGTATAGTTGCAGGATTGATGGTCCTTACTTTAGAGGATCTCAGGTCTCTGCGAGTACACAGCTGTGCTCTGCCTTAACCACATCAGCTGGCCGGTTGCACACTCTTCACGTGGGAGAATGTCCCACGCTCTCTGAACTGTTAAGTACTGGCCACTGGTAACTGAAGCTCACCTGGTTTGCAGGTAGCCTGGTCCTGTGTAGCAAATCCACCAGCTCTACATCCCTCTGAAGCTTTATTTCCAAACCTTATTCCCCGTCCTGGTATCTCTGATTTTCCCAGTTCTGTTGCTTTTACCTCATGTCTCTCGGGCTGCTCTGCTCCAGCTGCCTTTTGAATATGTAGTGAAATCTCAGACTGAAGCCAGGAGATCCTCTCCTGGCTTCTTTACAAGTGGTTTCCCTACCTCCAAATATAGATCTCGGTGCTCCAACAACCAGTAGATCAAGGTCTAAAGGTTTTGTTTTTTCCTCAAGTCCCATGTTTCATCCTTGCTGGCATCTCATGTAGATCTCGAGAGCAAAATAGCTAGCGATCACAAAGTCACTGCAAATACAGAGTTACTATCTCTGCCAGGCTTTTGGGAGGCAGCTGAAGCATGGTCTCTCTGTCTTACGAGAATTGGCTCTTCATGGATTTATACAGTGCTAATTACCAGGCTTCAGCCTGAGAGAGAGAGGACTTGTGTCTCGCAGATCTTCCCAAGATTGCAAAGCAGGGGGAAACATCCACCCACTGGCATTCAATGCAACATAAACTGTGCTATACAGCCTCGGCCAACAAGAAAATAGTTGCCTGCTGACTCACAGAGAAAGCTGGGGTCAGAGCCCCTTCCTTGCTGTTTGAGGATCAAAGTGGTGGTTTAGGGCTCCCATCTGAACAGGTCCAGAAAATTTAAAGACTTCATTTGGGTACTCTTCAGAGCCCCTGAAGCCTTAAAGGGAATTTGCGAGCATAAGCTTGACTTCTGAGGAATGAAATGCTGTTTTCTTAAGGCTGTCCTAAAATGCTGTAATTGATATACAAGCTGGGGAGACCTGCTGGGATGTAACTCAGTTCATTTTCTTTTCAATATTCATCATTCCTTTAGGGGCAGAGGCTGCGTTCGTTCCTCTTCGTGTCTAGAGCTGATCAGGGTCTCCTTACCTGTGAAGTGCTGTCCTGGTTTCAGCTGAGATAGTGTTAATTTTGTTCCTAGTAGCTGGTACAGTGCTGTGGTTTGGATTTCATATGAGAATAATGTTGACAACACACTGATGGTTTTAGTTGTTGCTAAAGAGTGCTTGCACTAAGTCAAGGACTTTTCAGCTTCTCTGGCCCTGCCAGCGAAAGGGCTGGAGGGGCACAAGAGGCTGGGAGGGGACACAGCTGATTCAAACCAGCCAAAGGGATATCCCATGCCATTTTAATGTCTTGGTGAACTTGGCACTGCTGACCCCATGAGAGCTGCACTTCAATGAGGTAAAGTAGAGAAAAACTTTGTAGTGGGGAGAACAGTCCCAGGAGTATACGATGGCTTTGCTGGGGACAAGAATAAGACTTGGAAACAGAAGTCAACCTGACACTCTGGGTTTTGGCACTTATTCACTTTTCCTAGTGCTTTGGACCTGTCTGGTCTCATACAAATGTTCCTTGAAGTAGGGTCAACAAAGTTAGGTGCTGTTGTGACATGGTCACTGACTTTTAAGCAAACCTTGTGTGTTCTTGCTACAATAGTTAGTTTGTCTGGGGGTTTACATTTCCCCAGTTACTGTAATAATAATTTTAATAGCTCTATCCTCAGAATACTTTCAGACTGGGAAACGCTGTTAGCTGCATTGTGGAGGGTGGTGCTCAGCTGTGGAGACTCGCAGCCAAATCTGCTCCAGAAAAGAGCTTAACCCTGGTCTCTGGATTTCTAGGTTATTTCCGTGACCTCAAAACTCCATTCTTGTTTCTGTGACACTGAATATTTGTGTCCTTTCATTTGAGTTTCTGTGTAGAAAATTCCTGGAGGAACTGAGAAACCATTACAAGCCTCTCTGCTCTCCTTTGCAAGCCTGAAGGAGCACAGCTCTGACCTGCTTTTGTTGATAGGAAACAGAGTTTGAAATGCAGGCAGAAACGCCATCCGCATGCAGTTGTATCACGTGGGGGAATTGGAAAAAAGAAAGAAAATCCCACTCATGGCAATTTTTAATCCCATCATTTAATACGCTGCTGGCAGACGCACAGGTAACAAGGTGATGGGCACAATCTGAGTGCTTGAGTAGAATAACCTGTGTGGTGAGGGAAGGCCATGCTGTCCCACCTTACCTTAAGTGCCTGGCAAACAAACCACTCCCGAAATTAATCTCTTTATCTGGGACAACCTGCAGCTTGTGTGGGGATCTGTTTGTTGCGGTGAGGTCCAAAGAAAAGATGCTCTGATGCAGGATGCCCTCAAAGAGAGACTTGCCTTCAGTTTCCATCAGGTGCTGGACAGGTTGCAAGTTCAGGGAAGAAAAGATTTAGCTGAAATTAGAAGCTGGTCTTTGTTGTGGGAGCTGTTGACAATGTCCCTGTGTGAGTTTTCTTACCATGTCAAATGCCAAAGAAAAGCTTCTATCCATGGTAATCGGGGTTTATTAAAGGAAGCCAGGAGGAAAAAAAACAACTTTAGCTGAGATTAAAGGGATTGTGTAGCTGCACTTGGTGCTGAATTGCTCTGTGCTGGCTCTGTCACTGGGAGTCTGCCTCATCAGCATCTCTGCACAGCCTCCCGCATCCCGGGAAATGAATAGCCATGCCCGAGTGGAGCAAAAGTAAACAGAGGAGCGTGCTGCCTGATTAACGCTGGGCTTCATTAACCACCCGGACTGTGCTGTTGGCTTCCTGTTAGCCAGGTGCTGCATGGTGGCAAACTCACTGAGCCCATCCCACCAGCCACAGCGTCTCTGGGGTGGTGTCAGAGCCACTGCCCAGGAGGATGTGGTGGCTTTTCTCCCCCTCCCACTCTGTTTCAGCACATTTGGGCATGTTCTGGGTTTTAATATGTACCTCTGCTCTGAGGCCCTGGCTGGAGCTGGACCCAGGGCAGGTTTGCTTCCATGGCCTTTTGCAGCCAGTCTTTCATGCCTGATTCCTCTTGTCACTGACCTTGCAGTGTCCCTGCTGCCAACATGTGGCTGTGGCAGGGGACCTGCTGATATGAATCTCTGTCACCTGTGGTGGCAGGAGGGTTGTGTGTGTGAGCCAAATGGAGAGATGCTGTTGTTTCCCATGTTCACCCAGTGACATGTTCCGTTCAGGAGATGTCACTGCAGTGGGGTGGGTCTGTGCCAGTCTCTGGTACAGGGATGTGACCATGGCTATTGTGAGATTGTCAGTCAAAACTGAATGCCTCTGCTCTCTTTCCTCTCTTCCTCTACGCTTTCTCCTAGGTTCTTCCTTCCCTCTCCGTTGACAGGCCAGTCCTTTGTGTCCTCTTTACTGCTGATTTACTCCTACTTCCTCAGCCATAGTGCATCCTTCTTGACTTTGTCCCCTTGAAACCTGCTGCATTTTGAGGATGTATTCAGCATTCCCTAGCTGTCCCATCTAATAACAGCCACCAACTGAGTTAAAGACGTTAGGAAAGTTTCTTCCTCTTAGGCTTTTTTGCATCCAAACTTTTCTTGTCCAGGACTCTGTCTGTCTATCATAGGATTGCAAGTTTCAGAGTCTTAGGATTGTGTCCTGGGGATCCCTGAGCAGAACCAAGCTGCATCCTCTAACTCGGGGGTTTCTAACCTTTGCTGGAAATGGTCAATAACAGTAAAAAAGTAACCACACCATAGGGTAGCATCATAATGTGCTATCCTTCAAGGAGGGAACCAGTCCTTAAACCAAACTGTGTGAGTTCAAGGGGTCTTATGGGGAATATTTTATTTGCAAGTCAGAGTTGAGACACTAGTTCCACAGCTAAGAGTCATGTGAGATCTTGTGTGGGAGCTGACTCTGAGACCTTCCCCTGACCATGGATGGAGCCCTGTCTGAAACAACTGGATTTGCAAGGAGGCTTCCTCTGCTTCATTTTCATGTCCAGACTGTTCAAATCTGGTGTAGCTCCAGTTCTGAAGAAAAGAATGATATCTATCTTCAGGTTTGCTGCATTTCATGAAGGTTGTGTAGCACCACAGCCAAACCATGGTCAGAGAAGGAGGTAGGCAGTTTCTTGGGTGTTTTATGCTGTGGGACAATGAATTGACTCACCCAGGAGATCCAGTCTCAAGGAAAAGCTTGGTATTGTTATGGCCCGTGGCATCTCCTCAGTAGCACCACTGTATGTAAAAGGTCCAGCAGAGCAGGGACAGCTGTTCCTGATAGAGGGAGAAAAAACCAGTTGCTTTCCACCAAAAGGTCTTTCCCTACAGATCCCTGGGGCTGTAGAGGATGTGTGACCTTCCCAGGGACCTTGAATGTTCTGGGGATGAGGCTGTTGTGGCAGGAGCCATGTAGAGGGACTCTCTGATCTCACACAGGAGCCCTACATGGTGACTTAGGGCATCGATGCTGGCCACGTCTCTGGGGAGAAAAAAAGCAAGAGAGCCTGATCATTGTGGGAAGGCGGTTTGGGTTTATTTTAGAAATGCCCAGCTCAGAGCCTAAGCCCAGACCTCACTGCCTGCTTGCTGTGGCCTTCTGTTTATTTGCTTTTTTTTTTCTTATAATTACACTTTTGTAAACTGGGCAGCCTAAGAGACTGGGTATGTCCATGGTGCTGTATTATGTCTTCCCAGCTGCTATGATTTTTGCTCTCCAGACATGGGTAATAAAAAGATGTGCATAACCCCCTTACCCCTTAGAGGATGCACCAAGGAGTAGTACAAACCCTGCTCTATTCTGCAGGCTAAACAACCAGTCCTCCCTGTCTCTGCTTTCTGCTGTTATTAATTAAGCTAAATTATAAATTATAGCCATTAGAGGCTCAAGTACTGACTGAGACTCCAGGACAGAGGGTACAGGGCAACCAACATGAGCAGATGGGAGAGAAGGCATGAGCGCCAACAATGTAAAGAGAAAAATCCTGCTCCTAGGGTCACTCAGATGGCTGATGGAAGAAGGCAAGATAGCCCCAGGCTCCTGCTTTCCCTGCTTTGTCCCAAAAGGCTGTTTCTGTGCTTACCTGGTGGCTGTCAGTGCTGGCAGACTGTTGATGCTCTTTCCTCTGCAGGTGAACATCTTAACCCCTGAAGTTCACTATTTTTGAAGCACCCTTATCTGCTGCAAAAGGGATTCCTCACCCAGCCTTCCTTGAGTTTCTCACTAAGGTCTCTCTGGTTTCCAGACCAAATTTGCTGTCTTTGCCTGGAGGAATGTTCCTCTCACCTTCTTCTTCCTCTATGAGTGACAGTTGCACCTCAAAGTCAATCACAATTCTCACCTGTTTGGGCCTCAGACTCCACACCTGGAGTGTATCTCCTCTTACGCCGTGTTGGCCACTTATTTTAGTGCAACTCTGCTCTTGGGTGTTGTGATGACATTTAGGCAGAGGGCTCTCTTGCAGAAGAGGGGTTGTTTGTTACCTCTTCTGTCTCTGGGTCATGGCAGTTCCCATTTCCCTGTCCTACAGCTATGCTGGCTCTGCAAGGCTAAGAGGAGTGAGATACAGGGGTAAAACAGGTATCTTTTTAGTACTTGAAAAGAATAATTTCTTCCTAGATCTGTCTAGTACCCAATCAAGTCAGTGTGTTAGAAATATGGATCATAACTCCTAAGTGACAGGAGCCAATGTTCAGGGTTGCCATGTGATGTTTCTGAACAGAGGACTTGGACAGCTTCCCTCTTCTTTTGGTCTCTCAAGGGTGGCCCCTCCAGAAAGAGGAATGGTTGTGTGGGAAAAGCTCATCCCATCGCTGCTCTATCTATCATAATAAAGGTTATTAAAAGCCTGCATGGCCAGCCTGTGTATCCCTGCAGAGTGAATCCTCCTCTGCTCGCGAGACAGTCTTGCAAACTCTGCAGTATAAGCTTGGTTTTATTAAATATTTGCTTGACCAGAAAGGCAAAGGAGAACTAGGTAAACACACCTAAAGTAAATGTGAAATGACCTTTGTCCGTCATCTATCTAATGCTTGTGGCTGCTGCAGTAGGGAGGGCAGTGGGAGGTGAAGGTGATCATACAACAGCTTTGAAATTCTGGCTACTGTGAGGATCCTGAAATATTTGGGGTGGCACAAAAGTGGTGGATGCTCTACAAGCCCAGACTTACCCTTTCCACTATCAGATCTAATCAGTCTACAGGTCAAAAGAAGACAGGATTTATTCTCTTAATTATTTCTTTAAGTAAATTTTTCAGTTCCACTGGTGTTAGCAGGATTACACAGATTTGAAAAAGCTGCAAATCCAGACCTGTGTCACTGCTACATCTTCCTTCCTGCTGGGATCTATAAAAAGTGATATTTTTTTTTATTTATTTTTCCTTGCCTCCTACTTGTGCAGGGCTGACTGTCACCTTTGCTCAGCTAGTTACACCTCTGATTTCAGCAAAGTCACTCTGAGACAGGTGATAGGACACTGGGCTGCAAGAGTACTGGGGTTTGGCTTGTGTCCTTAAAATCAAGAACAGTTTTGTGAAATTCTGATCTGGATGTTAAAGAAGGATGGAGGGAGGAAAGACTCATGTAGCTCAGCCTGGCCACCAGCAACAAAGGTTGTGCAGTCAGCACTTGTCAAGGAGCTTGGCTTGTGAGACCTGAGTTGATACGACTCAATCTCCCATGTGCTCTGTGGGGCCATAAAGGACCAAAGCTGTTCTTGGTACAGAAGCAGCCATGAAAAAGCAAAGGAACAGGGAGAAGATGGATGTGTTGAGTAGGCAAATGCATGTCCATGGAACGAGGATGAGGTTTAGTGATGTGGTCATGAAATTACAGAAGCTGTTTGAACCCCATACTGCTCCCATCACCCTGGTTAAAACCTGAGAGATTTTAAAAGACTGAGTGATGCAAGGAAGCCCTCTTCCCCTCTCTTTAGAAAGTCAAAAGGCTGGTCCCTGGGTCATTAGTTTTCCTACTTCATGTTCCTTTAGACTTTATTACTACTAGTAGTTAGGCACACCCTTTCCCCTCAGTCATCTGAGATGACTGGGGAGCTGTGCCTTTCTTTCAGAGAATGTTTTCTTGACTGTGTGGTGGGTGGAAAGCAGTCTTGTTATGAGAGCCCAGGGGAGGGAGAAGACCTGATGCTCAGCTTACTCTGTGCTTGGCTGCATGCCCTGTATAGATGTGGCTGTGAAGGCTGGCACACCGCAGCTTCTACGTCTGTACTCCACGCTGGGCTGGCATGAGACAGCTTTGATCTGGAAGCCACAGAGATCTTCTTCAAACAGGCCTGTCCTGGACCAAGGGCTCCCTGAACGGATGTTAATGTCAGACCAGAGCTGGCTTCTTCCTGGCAAGCTTCAAGGGTTGCAAAAGAGCTCAGCATCCATCTGGACCTGTCCCTGTAGGCAGGTCCCTGACCTTCTCTAGGCTTCAGCCCCTCATCCAGAAGAGTGGGATAATAATCCTTCTCCAGTCCTGCCATCTTAGATAGCAAATACACAGTTGAGTCAAAGCTGGCAGTGCAAACGGCAATACTGCTTGATGTTTCTACCGTCAGCCTTCTGTACTGCTCTGGCTTCCAGTGAATTTTTGTGCTGCACCATGGGGCACATGTGTGTGTAATGGAGAGTGAAAGGGTGCTGATTTATTATTCTGCAATGTGATTTCTGCTCTTTCTACCAGCAACTTTTCTTTCAGGAGGGGTTCCTTTGTGCTGGTTTTAAGTAGAGAGCTCAGAGACAAGAAAGGGAGGATTAGCAATTAAATATGCTCTGAGGATGGCATGGTTGTGAAGGAGGGAGGAGGAAGGAATACTCCGTAGTAATGTATTTTTGTTTTCTTTTCTCTTTGCTTGTAGGACAAAATCTGCCAGGGAATTGGTGCTTTGAAGACTCTTACAGCTCTTAATCCTCGTTCCCTTGGGAATACAAACCTTTGTAATCATGTCACTGGCCATGTGGAAATGGACTTGCCTGGTTTCTCACCTTCTGCTATCTACTACAGTGTCACCTCTTGGTAGGCAGCAGCCACTCCATCCAAAGAGGCCCTTCATCACTTTCACTGGAGACCAAGCAGAGGGGAACTTCAATCACTTGGTGGTTGACGAAAGAACTGGGCACATTTACTTGGGAGCTGTCAACAGGATCTACAAACTCTCCGGTGACCTGAAGGTCCTGGTGACCCACCAGACTGGTCCTGATGATGATAATCCCAAGTGTTATCCTCCCAGGATAGTCCAAACCTGCAATGAGCCTTTGACACCCACTAACAACATAAACAAAATGCTCCTCATAGACTACAAGGAGAATCGATTGATAGCATGTGGGAGTCTTTACCAGGGCATCTGTAAGCTTTTGAGGCTGGATGACCTCTTCAAGCTGGGAGAGCCCTTCCACAAGAAGGAGCATTATCTCTCTGGAGTGAATGAGAGTGGCTCTGTTTTTGGAGTCATTGTTTCTTACAGCAACATGGATGACAAGTTGTTCATTGCCACTGCTGTGGATGGCAAACCTGAGTATTTCCCCACTATTTCCAGCAGAAAGCTCACCAAGAACTCCGAGGCAGATGGGATGTTTGCGTATGTCTTTCATGACGAGTTCGTGGCCTCTATGATCAAGATCCCCTCAGACACGTTTACCATCATCCCTGACTTTGATATCTACTACATCTATGGCTTCAGCAGTGGTAACTTTGTCTATTTCCTGACTCTGCAGCCTGAGATGATCTCACCACCTGGCTCCACCACAAAGGAGCAGGTTTATACCTCCAAGCTGGTCCGGCTTTGTAAGGAGGACACAGCCTTTAACTCCTATGTTGAGGTACCCATTGGCTGTGAGAAGAACGGGGTGGAGTACCGGTTGCTCCAGGCAGCCTACTTGTCTAAGGCTGGAGCCATCTTAGCCAGGTCTTTGGGTGTTGTCCCTGAGGATGATATCCTCTTCACAGTCTTCTCCAAGGGGCAGAAAAGGAAGATGAAGTCCTTGGATGAGTCTGCTCTTTGCATCTTTGTCCTGAAAAAGATCAACGATCGCATCAAGGACAGACTGCAGTCCTGCTACAGGGGGGAGGGAACGTTAGATCTGGCCTGGCTCAAAGTTAAGGACATTCCCTGTAGCAGTGCGGTAAGTGAAGCCCCTAAGCCCCCAACCTTAATCTCCTCGTGTGCTCACAGATCTTAGAGCAGGGACTAAGGAACTGAGACTGCCTCCTCTCAGTCCTGGCTCTGCCTCCAGCTTACCATACCACCTAAATTAACCAGTTTGTACCTCAGATTTCTCATGGACAGGTATCCATGAGGGAGGTATCGATTTCCTTATGCGATGTTTGCTGATGAACTAAGCCAAGGGGCCTGTAAATCCTTAGGAGGAATTTGCCTGTTGCAGTTACTTTGCTGTGCAATTCATAAGGGGTGAAATTGCATTTCCTTGAGCAGTTTTGGCTCAAATGTAGAAATCAAACCAGGACCTAATAATGTCAATGGCTTGTGCTGTTTTCTGTGTCTGCTGGTGTAACTTTATTTTCCTGGGCTGGTGTTGGAGCAGATTTTGTTCACGGAACTTGGTGAAGCCAGGGCTTGGTTTCTTCAAGGGCTGAGAAGCACTGGTCGTTAACTACCACAGTCCTTCAGCTTTCAGTTTCCAGCCAGCTCTGTGTTGCTTTTGCACTGCAAAATTAAGGCCTGGCTGCAGATCAAGGGTTAAATGCTGCAAGTTTTAAGGGCAGGACTGGGGAAGAGTCTGGTCTACCTGACCTACGAATGGTCTTAAGGCATGGTCTTAGTTTGTTCTGTTGGTTTATTAAGTGTCATTGCAGAACTGTGCATCAGCCCTGCCAGCACACAGCTGGCTTTGATGCCATGCACAGAAGTCGGCATTACAGCCGGCACCACACCCAGGCTGCTGTAATAGCTGCTTCTCTGGGCTTTGATTTCCTCCCTTAATTAGCTCTTTCAAGTGAGAGGCAAGTTCAAGTCTGAGCAAAGGGAATATGGAGAAACACCAGAGCGCTTTCCTGCCTCATAATCTCAAGGCAGTCAGGGCCTGGGATATGGGATTGCTCCAGCTTTCCTTTGTACTCAAGCCTCCTTTGCTGGGAGATCCCTGCTGTTGTTCCTTTGCAGGACAAGGACAGACCAAGAGGAACACAGATGGAAACCTCATTGCAGTGAGACTGGTCCTACCTTACTCTGCCATAATTTCTCTTTACACCAGTGCCCTCAGCACTTGTTGCTTGACCTTGCACTGCTCTTACAGTCCCAAGATGAACGTGTGGAGGGACAAGTCCTTCATTTTAGTTGGGATCCCTTCTGCCTGGACCTGCAAAGCTCCCTATGGAGCATTGCACAGAGAGAAAGTCTGTGCCCAAATCTGGCTTTGATATTTTTTTTTTTTGTTTAGCCTCAAGGCCTCCGCACATTCAAAGAGCTGCCTTTAGATTTAAGCTGGGAGCTTCCCACTGGAGTTTTTCCTGGGCTGTTAAGCCTCTCTATGCATTTGCAAATCTGCTCTGCTTGTGCTCCATAGTA
The DNA here is from genome assembly GCF_023638135.1 of Falco biarmicus. NCBI lineage: Eukaryota > Metazoa > Chordata > Aves > Falconiformes > Falconidae > Falco > Falco biarmicus. The sequence goes on along the minus strand of NC_079292.1, from coordinate 30,087,561 downwards.
ATGTTTGCAATACTGGACCTCTCAAATCGGGAGGTTTGAAATCTCTCATTCACCTGGCATCTGTGGTTTTACACAGGAGCAAAAAAGCCAGCAGATTTCTTGTGTCCCTTGGGGTGAGTCCTGGTCTAAGAAGACTGACATACCAGTCTGAATTTGGAGGGCCAGTAATGCAGAGATTGGGGAAAGGACAAGGAACTAGGTGACAGTGGGAGAAACTGTTAAAGCACATTTGTGACTGCATTTCTTCATAGTGGATTAGAGATGCTAATACTTCCCAGCTGGAAAAAGAGCTTGGAGATCCTTGAAGGAAAAACAGGGGTCTGAAAAGTGTAACCAAGTGAGCTGTCCTTTCCTTAAATGAGTCTGCTTAGAGCTGCTGGCAAGCCCTGTCTGAGATCAGCTGTGCTGCCTGAGGAAGAGGTATTAGTGACTTGGCTGCTGTAAGGGTTGCAGAGTCCAGCTGCTAAGCTTGGAAAATATGTGATGGTTGGTGAAGTATTTTGGAGCCTGGATATATGTCTGTGAGGACCTTGTCTCCTTTGCTGATGTCCTGCTGGCCAGCCATCCACCAGCACCGCTGCTCTGCCTTTTAGCACACATTTGAAGCAGCTCTAAAAGCAATTGCAAATCCATCAGTGAGACTTTCCCTGGTTTTGTGTGGATGTCAAATATTTCTCTGGTGGTGCAAATAGAGGCTTAACCTGCATGCGATCAAGGCTGGACAGGAACTTCAGCTCTGCTGCCCTGCCGTCAGCAGCTGAAATCCTGCATGTGAACAGATAAAGCTGATGTGCCTGGCGCTGAACTGTGCGAAATCCTCACCAAGTACCTCAGAGAAACACTATTAGAAGCCATATTCCAGCCCTTCTGTGTGTTATTAACTGTGGGACCATGAATTATGGAGCTGGGCTCACCACACTGTCCTCACCTTTTGGTGCATGGTCAGGTCTGGCTTCTAATAACAAGTATTTTTCTAATAGGGTGATAACTGACTCAGAGATGCACATGTTAGGATGCTTCTGCTCCTGTTTTGGTGTAATGCTTGCTCAAGGCTGCTTCAGGGCAAGAGAAGTCTCTTGGGGACCACTCCCAGCACAGCTCTCCTAACCTGCAATATGCACACAAATAGTTACGGGCATGTGAGGGAACAGTGTGCTTGGCTGGAGCAGTACAGTGCAGAGTCTGCAGCTTCTCTGGTCAGGCAACTTTGTTGGTGCAGCTGGAGCTGGGGAAAGTTGAGGTTGTGTAGGACCTGACAGCAAGCTGGGCTGGATGCACTGTGTCTCATGGTCAACATGCAGCAGGAGATGTTTGGTCTTCAGATGTCCTACAGGGCTGGATGTCCAGAAGACTCACCTTGGTCTGGTTTGCAAACCCAATGTGAAGGCAAGGGATAGAGCTACAACTGTGCAATGAGCCTGTGCTGCTCTCGTGCCCACCGTGTGTGCATGTTGCAGTGGTTAGCAGTGCGATAGAAGAATTTCCAGAATGAGAAATATAAAAGTCCACAGATGAGTGGAGGATCCTTAATGTTCCTTCCTCCCCTGTCCTTGCATTGTAGCAGTCCTCCCATAAATCTTCAGCATAAATCACGAAAAGTGATGGATTTTTATGTCTGGGCAGTTGATTTGCAAGTTGGCAGTGCTCACGCAGATGATGAACAGTTCCAGATAATAACTCTCTAGTTTTCCTCTCTGCAAATACAAGATAATAGCTTATATTAAAACAGTATACTTGACCCCAAATGCTTAGAAATTCATATAATAAGAGGAAAAGAATTTAATATAAGCTATTAATTATAAGCTATTTTTTATATAAGCTTTTAATATAAGCTATCTCGTATTAAAACAGTATACTTGACCCCAAATGCTTAGAAATTCATATAATGAGAGGAAAAATGAGGTTGGGAAAAAGAGTCTTATTAGGTCATCTGATTTGCCCTTCTGCCCTACTTATAACATCTCTGACAGATGTTTGTCTCACCTGTTCTTAACCTCCAGCAGTGGAGATTCCTTTCCATACATGATCTCTCTTTGCTGCTAGGAAGCTTTCCCCCGGGTTTAATCTAAATCTCCTCTCCTGATATGGAAGCCATGCCTACTTATATAGCCACAGAGAGCACCTTCATCCCCTTTGGTACTCTAGCAAGAGCATTGTGTGTCCCCAGAATGTGACTGCTTCTGTGGCGCATCAATGTATGGAGCAGAGGGAGCGCGGCTGTATGGGCATGCAGGCTGCTGGCAGAAGGAAGGGCTGTTCTGCAGGGAAAAATTGGCTTCTTAACACAGAAAACAATTTATGTTGGATAAAGAAGGCTGTGGTTTAAATATACTTCATAAACATCGTAATTAACTGTTGATACAGTTGAGAAATACTGGGTTTCTTTAAAAAAAAAAAAGTAGTTTAGGAGGAGGATGGAGATGTAAATGGCCATTATAGTACAGGACTTGATCACTGGGAGACTTGTTGATTTATTTTTTTTTTTTATTACTATGAGACAGCATAAACAATAGGTGTATTTTGGAGCCCAGTGACAATTGTGCTACAGGGATGCTCAGTAGTGGAGGCAGGAGAGCCTTCCCCTCTACCTTGGTGGTCGAGCAGGTGCGGGACATACAATCATGCATAAAGAAGAGGAGGGTATTGGAGACTGACTCTAAAGCAGCATGAGGATGGCAGGGTCTGCTGGGGTGATGAGAGGAATGGGGATCCTTGTTGGAGCTTTGGCTTGCGGTGATGTCCCAAACAGTGTGTCATTGGCATGTGATTCTGGCTGTCAGCTTAGGAGCTGTTTGGAACCCAGGGCTGCTATTGCAGTTCCTGATCTCCTCACCAGCCTGATCTGCCTCACAGCATCACCTGCCTCTCTGCAGCCTAACAGACTCCAGTCCCTGAAATGAAAAGGTGTCACCTCCATCGCTGTAGCTTTTACCGGATACACAGTGCAAATAATCTGTCCAAGATAATCAAAGTGTCTGTCCCCAACTCTTGCCCGGCTTCTGCCTTTTGCCGGTATTTTCTTTTCCTTTTGGCAGGAAATGGAGTTTGACTGTTTAAATTACTGTATTCAGTCTCTTCCTGTTTTTCATGGCAATGCTGTCACTTAAGGGAGAAAAGAAATGTTTTTGAAGCTGACCAGCCAACAAAAGACCTTGTGTAAAAAGCCAGGCAATATTTTTCCAACACTTTGCTAGCAGAGGGCAGGCAAAGTGGATGTTTGGGACCCAAGTAATTGTCTGACAAGTGAGTTGGCTATAGAGGCTTCCTGTGCTTCTAATGCTTCAGGACAAGCCTAAGTCAGTAACTCCCCAAAACATCTTTGCAGATACGGGTGCCTATCCCTGAGAGTCCTGCATCTCCTCCATCCATCTGTTCCACAAGTGGACTCCGCTCTCCTGCTTCCTCCCACTTTCCCTGCATCCCCCTTGCCCATTTGAGATGCTTGACACCCACCAAAGCAAGCAGCGCTGTACTCAACAGGGTTTAACTGAATGCAGGAGGCAGCTGTAGAGGGCATATTGCCGATTAGTCCTTCCATAGGTGGCTGTCTAGCATGTCTGGATGCCAACTGGGTGCACAGGCATTTTGCTTTAGCAGCATGAACACCTCTCCCTGGGATGAATGGTGCTTGGGACTGATCCATGGGCATTCTTCTGCTCCATGCCGCTGGGTTAGGAAGGGTCATTTCTAGCTCGGGTCTTAGAAGGGCTTTGCATATGGTATGGGACAGTCATTTTGACTCCTGGCAGCGCCACTGTTGGTGATGGGGTAGCCAAGATTTTCCTATAAACAGCCTATTTCATGACTTCCTCTTCCTCCCAGGGCTTGCATTTGTCATCATTGGTATTAACGGGGCACAGGTCTAACAGAGCATCTCTGAGAGACCAGGATGGGGAGCAGCATTACCCCTGTTTTACAGGAGGGTTGGCTAAGGCACAATAAAACATAACTTGCAGTGCAGTTGCAGCTCAGGGACTCCTGGGTCTTAGTGCTGCACCCAACATTCCTACCTATTGCTGGAAGAGTGAATATCATCTTTGCTATTGTGTTCCTCTGGTATGGGGGACAGAAAACCAAGGTCATTTAGAAAGAAGGAGCATTTCAAAGTAAAGAAAAAATCACTTTACAAACTAAAAAACGGGAGTTGTGGTCTCTATCTGTCATTTCCCCCATCGTTTTCCCTTAACAGGAAAGGTTGGGGTGAAAGTGAGTGTTAACTTTTGCTTAGACCTTGGGAAGAGGAACGTGTGGAAGCAGGTCCATGCGATACTGCTGCTTTGACATTTTGCCCACACAGCCCCTGCCCGTTTCTCCCAGCTGGGCTGGCCGGTATGTGAGGCTGCTGCTTTCCCAGGGGAATGACTCAGTCACAGGAACGAGCTATCGATTTCATTAGACCTCGTAGTGTCACTGCTTGCTAGTTGGGCTATCCTAAGTAAATCTCTGTGAATGTCAATGCCACTCGTGCTTGCACAATAGGTCTTTTTGTTCATCTCTATTGGATAGACCAGGCACAAGAGTGTTGCGTACATGTCTTTACTCCAAATTACACAGGCTCATGTTTGTCATCCAAAGGGCTTGTGGTCAGTTGAGGTCAGTTCTTGGTCAGTGTTTAGTAGTGCTTTCTTCTCCTTCCTCTGAAGATTTAAGCAAGAGCAGGAACCAAGGGGAAAAAAAAAAAAAGAAAAACCCCAACAAAACCAAAAGACAGTGCAGTCTGTGCAAAGGCAGTAGCCTCAGAAATACAGTAATGTCTCTCTGGAATGCCCACTGGAGACTTGGAGACAGAGCAAACAGGATTATTACTGCCAGATCTGTATTTGTATAATTGGTCACATCAGTTTGTGTTGGATGGGAGCTGGAGTGCTTGTGTGCGGAGCATGTTGTTGGAGTGACCTGCTGAGCCCAGCAACTTTGGTAAGAGGCAACAAGCGTCCTCTTGCTGATGCTGGGAGCTGGAGTGGCTGGGGGGTTTAATGGAAGGGGCAGGGTGCCAGCTTAGGGTTTCTGCAGCTGACCTCTGTGGCTTGCAAATCTCCCCCACGCACCTTCCTGCTTTTCATTTGTCTACCTCCAGCAGGCCTGACCATCATCTCTGCTGCAAAGCTGGCTGTGCTCTGGGGTGAAAGATACTTTGTTGGAGAGGAATGTCACATTATCTTGCTACGTGAGGCAGCTCAGACAAAAGCAGAGCAGTGAGCTCTCTCCAGCAATGTGGCTGGTATTTCTCATGATTGTCATCAGTGGTGGAAGTAACCAGAAATATCTAGGGCCATGCTCCTCAGGCTAATGGAGAACAGCTGAGTTCAAATCTCCACTATCCTGAGCAAGGTCCTGGCACCTCTGTAATTAGATTAGGGAAGTCTCCCTAGCCCTTCCTCTGTGGGATGACCAGCAGTCTTGTTAACTAATTAGCACTAATTCATTGATTAGCATGCTTAGTGTTCGTGCTAGGGACATGATGGTTGGGGTCTAATGAGTTGTTGTAATGAGACCCTCCTGGCTTTTCAATCCATATATGTGCCTATGGCTGAGCAGTGCTGGGTGAGCACTACCAGACCTCTCCAGTCTCTGCATGAGCTCTTAGTTCAGCCTGGGTATAGCTGCTGGCAACATCCCAGTCCTGTGGACATCCTCAAAAACCCACCGCTTGTTCAGGTAGGCATGCACATGCTAACCTGGTGGGAGCTCATTTGCAGGGGTTTCTCAAGGCACCACATGGGTTCATCTTCACTTTTTCCTCGGTGGAAGTCCTTCCTCCCATGTGCCACCTCTCTGCTTTCAGCTAGCAGGGATAAGGACACTTCCCTGCCTCTGTGAAGTGCTCTGCACTCCAGGCAGGAAGAAAAGTGGCTTTGGAGGCTCTGGGGGAGAGAAAGACAAAACCCCTTAAGCACCTACATCAACTGAAGCTGGCACTTGAGGGCTGCAAACCAGGGGCTAATTGTATGGAGAGGATGATTGCATTTGAGGTATTAAGTATGTTCCTCTGTATTAAACACCTGCCCTTGAAAGGATACTTTCAGATCAGTGTGCATGCAGAAATAATGCTGGTGGTAATTAATTACCTTCTTATCACACCCCCAGCCTGCAACCTCTGCTTCCAAAATCCTCATTGCTTCTCCTGGCGGGGGAGGGGGGAAAAGCAGCATGCTTTGGAAACAACCTCCTTCTCAAAACTATTTATTTACTTCCCAAGCATAAAGCCAGAGGAAACCCTGTGCCTTTAAGTGGCCAGGCGCCAAACCCGTGCACAGTGCTGTTCTCTCCTGGCTCCTTGCGTCTGGTTGACCTCCCTCACTCACACAACATGTTCATTGAGGACAGAGCAGGGCCCAAGGCTGCTGAGTCGCTGTTGTGTCTGAGATATTTCAGGCGCAGCTCCCTCCCCCATCATCAGTCCCATCTCTGGACTCTGCCTGAGCAGCTCAGCATCAGTCCTGGGTCCTGGTGGTGCCCCAGTAGCTGCTTCTGCAGGTGAGCAAGGTGCCAGCTTCTCCATTGCTGCTTGTACCATTTGTCTCTGCTGCTTGCCACATGGATAATCGGATTTGTTTCTGGGAACTGATTTTTGCTGCTCCCCCCCCGCCAGCAACCCAGGCTGTTTTCTTCTGTGGCTGAGCCCTGCGGTCGCCTGTGGCTCAGCCTTGCATTTTTGGAGGGCTCCATATGGTCTCCTCGCATTTTCTTCCATGCAGGGAGATCAGCTACTTCTCAAACATGACCTTGTACTGCCTCACCAGGAGGCTGCCTTGCAGGCCAGTGGGAGTGATTGTGCAACAGGTTTTGTTGTGTTTGTTTTGTTGGTTTTGTTTGTTGTTTTTTTTTTTTTTTTAAAAAAAAAGAAAACAAAAAAACAACAGCAAGCAAAACCCAGCTGTCCTGGGAAAGCCAGAAGCAAAGTGACTCCAGCTCCCTTCATGAGCCCAATGCTATTTAAAGCACCTCCGGGCTGGGGGCAGGCGGGCACTGGAGTTTGTACAATAACCGTTCTGTTGAGGAGGGGGTTGAGGGTATGCTGGATTCAGCATTGCTTTCTGGGCCAGATCCTGCACAGACCCTTTCTCACTTGCCTGATGCAAGTGTAGCTGTCGGGGTGAAAAATAGTTCAGGATCTGTCTCAGAATCAGCAAAGATGTTTAGCATCTGGGAATGATCTAATGTGCATGTCTATTTATTTTATATGTCAGGACATAAGACCTCCCCCTTCCTCTCCCCAAAACAAGCGTGTTTATTTATCTAAATTGGATGGAAACATGGGTCACCATTATACCAGGTAGGATAATACAGATGCTGGAGGACTGGTGTGAAGGTGGACATGAGAAAGGCTGTTGTAACTACAGAGACTTGGCCAAATCTCATCTGACCATATTTCTGCCAGCCTGGCATCTACATAGCTGTGCTAATGTTGGATATGGTTCTGCTGTAAGTTTGCCTGAGAGGCATTTTATTAGCACTGGCCCAGTCTTTGAGTAACGTGACAACAGCTTTGGGACAAAATGTGGTGTTTGCAGAGCCAGCACGGACCTGGCTGGGTAGATATGTGCAAGATCAGGCTGAAGTGGGGGACCTCGGTGCCCTGCACACATCTGCCTCTGAACTGTCCTCTTCAGCTCTGCTTTGTTGCACAGATAGATGTAAGGAAGTGGATGATTGTTGCTTGCTGAAATGCAGACCCATGTTGCATCTTTCTGCTTCAGAAAACTACATGACATGTAGGACTTAACATCTTCCCTGGGCCACCAGCACCCAGTTGCTTCAGTTTTGGAGCTAGTAAACATTGCAGCCCCAATATTTTCTGCTTTATGGTGCAGATTCTAATAACATCTAAAATATTTAAAGTAGTACTTAAAACACAGGCAAGGCAAGACACCCAGATACACTTGCAACTAAATGGTACCACCAGAGAAAGACAGAGAGACCTCTGATTCTTCCATGCAGTACTGGAGCTGGCATAGCTGATAGAGCATGTGGGTGACATTAGATCAGTAGGAACAACATCGTATTTTCCCTGTTTCAATGTCATTACCCCATTATTGTCAGTGTTCCAAAATATAATAGGATTTGTTCAGCTGATTTATCCTGTAAACAAGCGATATTAGCCAGGCGTGTATTTAGACACAGAGAGTGGGAGAGGCAGAGTGAGGGAGCGTGTGGAAGGGAATAATAAAAGCGTACTGCTCCTAATGAGGGAATGACCCAGCACTTACCAGCGGGTAGGGGCTATTGGTCAGGATCCTGCGCCAAGAAGCACAGGGCTGGGATTGTCGTGGTCTCCCTGCTTCTGAGGCTGGCTGCAGCCTGCCGCTTCCCCAGCCCTGCGTCAGCCACAGGAGCAGGCTGAGTGTAACTGCTTCAGTGAATCTACTATACTCGACTGACACAAGTGCTCTGAATTGCTCTGAATTCCTCAAGTACCGAGATCTATCTGCACAGATAGAGGCAGCAAGTGGGAGATTTTTCTTTTCAGGGCTCGAGTGCTTTAGTTTGTTGTTTAAGCTGATAACGAGGCTTCTTTAAATTCATTTCCTGTGAGATGATAGGACCAGGCACAATTCGGTTCTCCTTGATACAGATGTGCAGCCCTGGAGCTTGGCATGACTTGTATCTGGTGAGCAAGCTGGGGCCTCTTGTACCCAGCCAAGCTCACTCAATTTCCCCCTGCTGAAGAGCAACAGCACATACATGTTGTTCATTACAACAGTCAGCTTACCTTCACAGGACTGTGGTGAGGCTTAATTAATGCTTTTAAGAGGCTCTGGGATCTCTGGGAGAAGGTGTTGCTTGCATGCAAAGCAGCATTGTTGTTTAATTTCTATAGCACTGTTGGTGCGTGTGGCATTTTGCAGCCCAAATGATAATTTTGTCTGTGTAACAAAATAATAATTATAGTAATTGTGATTCAGTGGAGAATCTCTGGTGGTGCCGGCATAAGGGAGGCAGCTGGACTCTATCCGGCAAGGTGCTGGTGTTCGTCACTGGAATGGGAATGAGGGGTGCCCGGTAGCTAGCAGAAATGCTCCAGAAATGCTGGTTTAACCTTTCTGCTGCCAGCAAGTGTTGGGAGATAACGGGCCAGGCACACTGTCTGTGAAAGGGAGGACAGGTCAGCAGGGGAAAGCTCCTACACCCTTCAATGTTGCATGCAACAGACAGCAAGGGTATTGTTGTGGTTACCTTGGAAGAGCCTTGCAGTGTGGCTGTTGTGTCCACCTGGTGAAGGTGGACATGGGAGATTTTAACTTGGGGAAGGGAATGTCTCTTTGTTAGGTGTCTCTGTTGGATGGACATGCCTGAGAGAAACCCAAGGATGCTCAGGTTTACAGGGTATAGCTAGCAGAGGAAAGAGCTCCAGTCTTTTCTTACACCTCTTTCATCACCGCAGTAGATGTTTACAGGCATTTGTTACGTAGACCACCTTTGGCCAGTCATGGAAATGCAACATCCTTTAGGATAAAATGCAGCAGCTGGCAAGCACTTCTTTCAAAGGTGTCTTTCTACCTACACAGAAAACCCTTTTCACCTAAGATATTCTTTCTCTGGTACTCTTACTCCCCATCTTAGCTACAGCAGCACCAGGGGAAGTTGGTGCTACTGTGTTTCAGGTGCGTAACACGGCTTTGCTGCTGGAGTATGTTCTTACAGAAGAACTCTAGCAGCTTATTTGATCAATAGTTCACTTCTAAAAAATCCCTAAATGCTTATTTGCCCAATAGACCATGGCGGTTTCAAAGGCAGAGTCTCCACACTCAATAATATCTTTTTTTTTTATGGTGTGCATGTGAAAAATTTTAAGTGAATTTTTTAAAGCTCATGGAAAGTGCTGAGCTGAAAGCCACAGAGATCATATCCCTCTGTTTATCCTTCAGTGCCTCATCCATATGATTGTCCAGCCTCTGAGCCAGCAAGGGGAAGTTTATGGGACTGCAGAAGAACTCGGCTTCCTTTTTATAAGCACACTTGCTGCTAGCCAGGTTCATCCATCCTTCTTGTTTGTAGGTACGGTTGTCACCTGTAAGGGGATAAACCTCAGTGACCCCGCACCTCAGGGATCTGATTGATCTTATCAATATCTACAACCATCTCAAGGGCGAGTGTCAGGAGGATGGGGCCAGGCCCTTGTCAGGGGTGCCCAGCGACAGGGCACGGGGCAACGGGCACAAGCTGCAGCACAGGGAGCCCCACCTGAACAGGAAGGAGAACTTCTTTACCGTGAGGGTGCCAGAGCAGGGGAACAGGCTGCCCAGAGAGGCTGTGGGGTCTCCTGCTCTGGGGACATTCAGAACCCCCTGGACGTGACTGTGTGCAGCCCGCTCTGGGAGAGCTGCTTCAGCAGGGGCTGGGCTGGGGGGGCTCCAGGGGTCCCTCCTGACCCCACCATTCTGTGATTGTGTGATTTTCATTCCAGCTGTGTGGCTTGGTGTGCTAACACTCAGATTTGTAATGGTAATGCTGGAAATTTTTTTGAGGGGATGGAAATGACGTATGCAAAAGGGAGATCTGGCTGACACAGTGACGCTGTTTGGGATGTGGGATGTGAAGACCTCCATAAATGGGAGTGTTTGTACTATCTCAGTCTGACGCTGCGTTGCTGCTGGAGGTACTGTCTCTCTTCCCTGACTATATCAGACTCTTGGGGTCTAAGCAAGGCACTTGAAATATCACTTAAGTTACAACATCTAAACACAGAGACTGTAAATATCCCAGTAAAAAATATTGCCAAGTATCCGAGTCTGTTCCGCACCTCACCTTGTGTATCTGGACATAGTGTGGCTGTTTCTCCTGGCAGGCACTTGGAGGTGAAGTTCACATAGGAGCTGAGGGATGTGGTGAAGTGGGTGTCAGTACATCATCTGCCAGTAACATAGATTCATTAACCTGTTGGTGTTCCAGGCTGGATCCTTATTGCATCTTCCTTTGTAATGGTAGGAGTGTCTTCTCTGCAAGTGACCAAGAAGCAAGTAAGTTATTATGACATTACACTCTTGGTATCTATGATGTGCTTCTCTGGGCTTTCCAGACTTTGCTCCATGGAGGCATGAACTGTTTCCCCCTGATAGCCCAGCGCTGCTTCCAGAGCAGAAATGCTGCTATCCCATGCCAGTTGCAAGGCAACACACATAGCAAAAGTGGGAACAGGAGTTCGAGAGCAAGCCACAGGTTGGAAAGCATTTGTAGTTGCTGCTCACTAGCTTTGTGGCTGTGACAGAGTCAGCAGACCCTGAAAGCTGTGGTCTGCATCTCCGGGGAGAGATCTCCAGCAGATGCAGATCTGCATCTCCAGCAGAAAGTAAGGAAAGCAAACTTACTGCCAGTATTGCTTAAAATGTTGAATGTTGTGGTCTAGAAAACTTTTGGAGGTTCACTAACCAATGTACATTGTACACATCTTTAGGTATGCTAATCATTGAGAAAGTCAGGACTTAGAAAGTACTAAATGTATAGCAACATTTACTTGTTACTAATAATCACCCAGCTCTGCTGAGCAAAAGGTCTAAAGACTAAAGAAACCTGTAGGTCTCTGTAGGAAAGGCAGCCTCCTCTTCAGGAAATTACAAATTTTACGACGTGGACGTACATGGTATAGACTGTTGGGAAGCCTTATGCTCACAGTATAGCAGGAACATAAATGCAGGCATAAAAAGTCTGTACTACATTAAGATTCTGCAGCACTGGAAACTTGACACCAGTCCTTGAACTGATGCTTAAACTACAGACCTAAAATCCAAGCGCCTGTACCAGTTCTAGTCAATTTGAGTAACTTTTCTCCCTGTTCTTTGGGTTCCTGAATTATGTTTGAATGAAAACCTCTTAGCATAGTGGGTGCAATTTCCCTGTAATTGGCAAAGTTACTGTAACTGCACTGTCATTTGTATATGGTGACACGTAATTGCATGGTAACCATTGCTGTGGTTGCACAAGTGAAAAGCAGCGTGCAATTATAATGTATTTCCAAATGCTAGCTCACTATCCAGCTTCCATTATATCACAGAGCACCCTGGGGAAACGGTACTGGATATTTTTGTATTCCGTTAGACTGCAGGCTAACCGCTGAATAGTGGGTTGGTTGGTGATCTATGCTATCTTTGGTTGGTGGCTCAGGGTTCCCATCTTTTTGTCCGCAAAATTTCCCCATGGCTTTGAATTGCAGATGACAAAGGTCTACAGATGTTGATGCTCACTGGACAAGCCCTCAGCCGCCTTCTGGCCCATTGTCAGGAATGTGTGTGATGGGGGTGGGTGGGTGGTGGTGGTGGCGGTGGCAGTAACAGGCATCGGATTACGTGAATGATGTGGCACAAGGTGAAAGTTGGAGGGGCTGTCTCCATCCTGCAGTAGGACCTCATAGCTAGACACAGCCAGCGGGCTGAAATGTGATGGTTCTGTCAAAGTTCACAGAAGAGATCATGGGGAGAAGTTCAAGTGAAATAAATTTCACTGGTCTCAGAGGAGTCAGAAGAGAGACTTGGAGGCAGCATGGCCAGAAGCAGAGGCAGTACTGCTGGAGGTCAGAGGCACAGCCAATCCAGCTCAAGGAAGGCAAGGTCCTAATGCCAGGGGTAGGGCAACCCAGAATCTAACCAGAAGTTCACTAGGCACTGAAGCACATGCTTATACCGTCAAAAGGACATGCACAGGCAAACGGCAGAAGCACAAGCCTTGTGCACCATACTGCTGCCGTTGGAGTTTAGAGACCTATGGTTTGCAGGGAGATAGTTTTCAACATTTGCAGATCTGCTGCTTAGGAATTTATGGATCACCCCTGCACCAAGTGATCTAAAGCCTAAATTTCCTAGCCTGTAGCTCTTCAGGTACTATGAGATTCCTGGTGAGAAATTTTCTTAGGGCTTCCATCTCTTTAGGTTTTTAAATATCCTGTTGAGTAGAACGCATGCTCGCCCTCACCCTCACTCAGTCCTTGCAGTCAGGAAGGAAAGAAGATCTTGCAGTCAGGTGATGGAAAAGACCTTGGATATCTCCTTGTGAAGACTCAGGTACATATCACTGTTGATTTCTTATTGCAGTTGGCTCCCTGGCCCTGCTGGCAGCACAGACAGCCATAATGTATGAGTTTCCTCCATCGTCTGGCGTAGCCAAGCCCGAGATAACAAGAGCTAGAAGCCAAGTACCTGCCACCATATGAAGACAGGGCTGTTAGGTATTAGCTGTAAATCAAAGGCAAGACTTGGCCATTGGGACAGCCTTTATCCCCAGTGCGTCTGTGGAATTGCTTTGGAGCCTGCTGAGATACTTGGATAAAGCCCCTGGTGCTTTGAATGGAGAAAATTTTGCTGGAGTGAAAGCAAGGAGGAACAAGGGATGGCTAATCCTTTATTGAAGCTTTTCCCAAATAATAGATTAGGCTATATTAGATTATCAGGGGCTATTTCAGAGGCAGATAGCTAAAACAGATCTTTAAGGGAAAACTGCAGTTTGAGCCCTGTTTGCACTGGCCCCCTAATATCTGGTGCTTCAGCCGTTCATGCGATGCCAAAGTGCTCGCCTCTGCTGGGGAATCAGATGATGATGGGGATGGAGGTGCTGTAATCAGAGCTCTACCCCTTCTGCTGAGTTTGGGGGTTTTGGGGGCTCAGCGGATCCCTAAGGGACTGAGCCAGCACCAGTCTTGTAAAAACATTCTCTCCAGGAGGGCTTGGATGTGTTAATTATTTATTTGATAGGCTTAATCCTGGAGAAGGCAAATGTCTGCCAGAATCCTCCTGTAAATCAGGCCCATTCTTTTGCACATCCTTCCTATTTCACTGGTGAATGTGACACTTGGCCACAGTGTCACGGCTGCAGATGAACTCTCTGGTTGCTGATGCAGGCAGCAGCAGCAGGAGCAGACTGTGGTCTCTCACCAGCTGGCTCCCCCCTGCACATTCTCCCAAGATGGAGAGGCAGGTGGTGGGGCTTGGGAAGACATTTATGCCGGTCATTCTCACATGAAGATATTTCAGATGTGTAGAGAACCTTATAAACCTGTGTTTAGCAGCTTTCCTGGGGCAGAGGGGTGGTGAGTAATATTCCCTCTTGTAGGTGGGAACCTGGTGTGGGATGATGAGCTGATTGACTCCAGTCCAGCACCTCAACCACCGGGCCCCCCTTCCCTCCCAAGTTACCTACAGACTGAGCTGTGAATTTCTGGGTTAGATTTTAACTGCTGAGGGTGCAGGAACTGCTGATCTTACTCCTGTCTCTTTAGATCTTCCCTTTGCCCCTCCCTGATATCCCAGCTGGTGCAGCAGCAGTGTTGCAAGCAGAGTGAATTCATGTCCTCACCTCTGCTTTCATTCTGGAAAGTCGTTAATGTGAAATTGCCAAGAAGAGAAGCTCCAGAGAGTTTAACGTGGCTACTTTATATTGCTGCTAGGAGTGTCTGGAATTGAAAATAAACCTGTGCTTGCAACTCCTGACCCTTTCATCATAAATCCAAACTTCCTTACGTGTTTCTCTTTGCTGAAGAAGATGACTGTATTTCTGTCTTTACAAAGGCATGTGTGCAGCTGAGAGCCACAGCTGCACAGAAGCTGGGTGATGTTTATTTTTAGGGTTTTGCTTGCTGGCGTTTTTTTGCAAATGATCCCTAGAGGAAATAACCCAAATATGTTAAATGAAAGTAGTTTTCATGTGGCATGTGTCTTGCTGGACTTGCTGCTATTCTTGGGGGACGGCTGTCCACATTGCAAACCACAACCCTGTGATTGCTTCTCTGTCACTCACACAACAGTGTGTGAGTGAACATCATGGCCATGTCTGCCCTCACACACCACTTTGCGTGTCTTGGAGGCTAGAGTGTGTTGTGATGGTCCTAGATCCCATCTGAACTGTGCCATGTAAGAGAAAATGCTGATTTCACTCTTCAGCCTTGCGATAGTGCTTGGATCATAGAATAGGGTTGGAAGGGACCTTTAGAGGTCCTGCAATGAGTAGGGACATCTTCAACTAGATCAGGTTGCTCAGAGCCCCCTGCCCAACCTGACTTTGAATGCTTTCAGGGATGGGACGTCAACCACCTCTCTGGACAGCCTGGTCCAGCGCTTCACCACTCTCACAGTAAAGAATTTCTTCCTAGTATCTAAACTACCCTGCTTTAGTTTAAAATCATCACCCCTTGTCTTGTCACTACAGGCCCTACTAAAAAAATCTGTTCCCATCTTTCTTGTAAGGATGTGTCCTTCTGTAAATAATGTCAAGGAAATAGGATGAAATAAATGGGCTTACATTCAGTTTTGTGTCTGTATGGGGGGGAAACCATGATATCAGCCCCAGTACGGGCAGGTTCTAGTTCAGCTGGCACTGGGACCAGTCTGATGGAGAAGGAGCTAACTTGTGGCAATTGGATTAAGTCTCAACAGGTTGGAAATGTGCTGCAGATCAGCCACAGGTTATTGTGCTTGATGCTGGGATCTCTGGGTCTCTATCCTCTTAGGGTTTTGCAGGAGGATGAGAGCTTACACTGGCTGTGTGAGCTCTGATATACATCTACAGCAATCGTGCACTCTAGCTAACACATCCCGGCTGTTGATAGAGCAGGTTACAGGGGGCTCAGGGCTGTATCCTTACAGCCATGCAGACTCAGACTTCCCTAGGGAGCAAGCAGAAGTAGCTTCTATCTCCCTGCAAAACAGGACAAGTTGCTTCTGCCTGACATTTGAGGTTCTGGGTCACGCAGGAAGGCAGAGCAGATGATTGCATGGGTCCTTTCTGGTCTCTAAGCACGTAGCTGGGTTTGGCTGTGCTGCAGGGAGGGGTGGGTGGGGGACTGTGTTATGCCAATGTGGATGCCTCTAACTGTGCCCGCTCTGTTTGATTGCTATTGTTTCACTGCTTGTCAGTGATTGAGCTTCATACACCGCATCCTAGGTAAGACGTCTGCTGGCACTGTTAAGGTTTTCATCCTTTTGGTGGTGAAGGATGCTGTTTCCCATTTCTTGTTTTCCTTTAAAAACGTGATTAAACAGGACTTTCTTTCCTTGCCCCGCTTTCTGCTATTTGTAGGTTTGGTTTGAGTGAGACACATGCGCAGTTTTATTATAGCCTTGAAACACAGATCATGTTAATTTGAGAGCTTAAGAGTTTCCAGTCAAACTGGACCTGACTTCAAGACCTGGATTCTTCTCAGATCCTACATCCGCAGGCTCCTGGTTGGAAGGGATCTCAAGTGGTCATATAGTCCAGCCTTCGGTTCAAAGCATGATACATCTTCATGTTAGATGCTGGAGCTGAATGAATCATCTGAAGTCCTTTTGAAATCAGCTGGCTCTATCAGAAGGTGATCCAGTGCATTACAAGTTTGGTTGGATGGCTTATTCTTGGACATACCTCCTTTCCTCTGTTGATTACGGAGGTAGCTTTAGAGGACTACTGTGGGATACTTACTAAGATTTTACATAGCTACAGCTGGGTGAGAAGGATCCCGCACCAGGTGATGTGTTGGGTAGTGAATCAGTGAACAGAATGCTTGTGACACTACATCAGACCAACACAATGCTCCTCTTGTTAGCTCATCTCTGACAGACAGTATCCCATATCTCACAGAAAGATCTGGGTAGCGTTGCTGCTTCAAACACATTTGTACTTCCTGAGTAATCAAGCTGCAGCTTTTCCATCCTGACCCATGGAATGAAGCTGTACGTGTTCTTATTATCCACAGAGACACTCTGCTTTTGCAAGCCGTGCTGTGAGCAGGGGTGTCCTGCCTCTCTGAAGTGTGTTCGTCAGCTTGGTGGCACTAGACCTCAGATGAATTTGGCATTTGGATCCAGGATGCAGATTTATCTTAGACTTTGTGCTGTTATTGTAGACTAGAAACATCCTGTCTGCTGCCCATGGAGGCTGTTGATCTGATCTGTAATTGCTCTTTGAGCTGCTGTTTTAGGTCGGAAAGGGCAGTCCACAAGCACTAATGACTCTTGCAGGCCAGAGCTCAGATTAGCTGTTCCTTACTAATGGCTGTTTGAATTCCTCATAGGTTTTATGTGTTTACAAGTACATTTAGGATACATTATTCTTTCATTCAGTAAAACCATCTGTAATTATTCCCTGTAATTGCTGGGTAAGGAGAAAATGAATCAACTATCAGGCTTTTACTGCTTGTGAACTCAAGTAAGGAGCAGCACATATTTTAACTGTGCTTCCAGGAAGATGTGAGCTCAGAAAGATAATTGTCATGGTCCTTTATTACTGATACGTGAAAAAGAGGCAACATTCCTGTACAATTAATAATTACCTTTCTAGGCCTTGGTCCAGCAAAATATTCTAAGTGGATGCTTAAATTCAAATCTGTGAGGGTCCCAGTGAAGTTAATAAAGGCTAACTGTTTTGGCAATTGTGTACTGTGGTATTCGGAGCTTCATCTTTATTTGACTTATTCTGTGAAGATCTTTATATTGGCAACCTCTGTTGGCCTCACCTCCTGTCCAGATGGTGCCTTAAGGTAGAAGAGTTGTCTGTACTGCTCTGCTGCTGTACTTCTGTAACTCCCTGAATTCCAGAGAAGCATCCTCAGTGATAACTAGAGACTACGTGCATTCATGTACAAGGATCCCCATGGAGCATCTGTCTGATTATAAGCCTGTTGAGTTCAAATGTAATAGGTGTTAGAGCTTAGGCAGCAGCATTAATGGACAGGGTCCTTTCTCTGGTGGTTAGGAATTCCTGGGCATCTTCAACAAACACTGGGAGGCTCTCATAACAGCTGTGAAACCTTCCCTCCTCTCCAAAGAGCTTCAGTGTGTTACAGTAAGATGGATAAATGTGGATAATCTCCATTTCATAGGGAAGAAAAGGAGACCCAGAGGGATGAAGTGCCCAGGCTGAAGAGTGTGAGAGAAGAACCCAGGACAACATGATTAAACTGTCCCCAGGAGCGGGGAGTGTGTGCAGTCACTGTGCGTAGTGTTTGATCCTTAGCGTGGCCCCCGCTGCAGATATGGCCTGGGCTGACCAGCTCTCTCCTAGGCGATGCCTGGACATGCCCTGGGGGACTACAGTTTCCCAGATGTAGCATAAGTGATGCTACAGGGTTTGGAGGTAGGAGGGAAGTGGTTATTTAGGTTTCGTAGGTGTAAGCCTTACACTATTAGGTCTCTGGGCCAGAGGGCAGGCCAGGGTCTGTTTTACTTGCCAGTGCAGATTTAGCTCAGTGATTCTTATTCTGGATCCCATGGGAATGATATGCATACTTTTTTTTTTTTTTTTTTACACAGAACTAGATATGTTTAAGACATTTTCAGCAGACTTTGTCTTTGATTGCTAGGTCTTGACTGGTAAAACTGACTGGCAAAGCGGTAGGAAAAAGGCTTAACGTAATGTATCCTGCTGGGCTGTCATTCAAGAGAAGAAAGTTTCCAATTCTCTTTCTGTCTGTAAGTCATCATGCAACTTTGGACAAATTTTTTCCACCTCTGTACTTCTCCAGTCCTGCCTTTGTCATTGATTTGTCAGTCTGCATAAATTATAGGCATGTTATGCAATGGTGTCCCCGTTTGGATGGATACTTCCCAAATGGCTAAAGAATTGATGGCTTAATTTGTTTTTACACTCTCTTTCTTTTTGTTCATAGCTGTTAACAATTGATGACAATTTCTGTGGCCTGGATATGAATGCCCCCTTGGGAGTATCGTCCATGGTGCGAGGGCTCCCCATTTTCACTGAGGATGGAGACAGAATGACGTCTGTGATTGCCTATGTCTACAAGAACCACTCCCTGGCTTTTGTGGGCACCAAGACTGGGAAGCTGAAGAAGGTAAGACCTAACGTGGTCCTCTAACTCAGATTTTTGCATTCTTATGGAGATTTGCAGTGTTGTATTGAGTGTGAAAACAGTCCTTATCCTAAGGTGCATCATCTACTTTGAGGATAGAAAATGTTTCAGTTGGTAAAAAACTCCTCTGTTTCACACTTGAGGGATAAAGCTGGTATGAGAAAGGATAAAATCCTTTTTCCAAATTGTTGCTCATCAGCAACTGAATGTTTCTGAAGTCAAACCACAGACTGACTTGATACAGCCACAGACAGACTTGATGCAGTTTGCATCCAACAGATTTTTGTTTTGTTCAGACCATCTCTAATTAAGTAGTTGATCACAGGGTGTCTGTGCATTCCACAGGAAAAACTGACTGTGGCTGAGGTCTGTTCAGAAACAGGGTTCATGCTCTGGAGATCTTTCTTCAGAGCAATATGACCAGACTGTGGTTTCACCATGAGCCCAGTGTGGTATTAGCAATCTCTGTTTAGGTCAGGCTGGGCGCTTGTACTGAAGGAAGAGCATTTTCATCAAGGGAAGGCTGTGTCTTGAACAAGAATGAGCATTATGCTTATGTTTGATGCCACATAAACACAAATAAAATAGAGCGTGTTTATGTTCGTCACTGTGCATTCTCACTAAAAATATGCCTGTTGCATGGTTGTGGCTCTGTAGTTTGCCATGTAAGGTGATTGTATAGAAGCTTGGGAGGTGGAAGCTAGGAATCATCTACCTGTGGTTTTCTCAAGGCAAGAAGAGGTACTAGAAGGGACCTTCTCATGCTAATTATGGGCGCCACCACTATTACAACCCCTAGGTGCCAGTCTGACAATGTTTGTCTGAATGCTAAGCCCAGGAGTGTTGCAAAATATTGTATGTGCGAGGAGATTGTTGCTTTGCCATCATGATGGGGATGGGTGAAAAGCTGGGAAGGGAACTTGGGCAGAGCCTTGGGGGTTGGGTGTTGATTCCACTTTGAATTCCTTTTGCAAATAAAAACTTCTAAGCTGGGGAGAGGAAGGTGCTATGAAAGAGTGATCTACTATGGCTCGTGTATGATGTGGAAGGAAGGGAGGGAGTCCTTTGTTCACAGATGCTTAAGGAAGGTCTGAAATCACTGGTTTTGTTCTTCTACCTGTTTCCTCACTTAAAAAGAAAATCAGGGTTGTAGATTCAGATGGCAATGCCCCTGTGCTGAGGGAGATCTGCAAGGGGAGCAAGATTCTGCCTGCTGGCAAATGTCTCTGGCTTTGTTCAACAGAGGAAAGGCTGCTGATGCTTTTGAAAAGAGAATGGTTTGGGTTTTTGTTTTGTTTTGTTTTTAACAGTCTATTCAGGCATGTGGAAAAGGAGCCAAATTGTTTTTTAAAGAGTTGCAATAAAAATAATCTCCTCCCCTGACTAATTAGGTTTTGCTTCCCTGTCATTTATGATATCATAATAAACTGTTTAGTTCTCCAGTCCGTCTCTTGGTGGGGGAGAATAGGGTAGCTGAGATCTGCATGGTAAATATACAAAAGACTGAAATGGTTAAGAATAACTGCTGCTTCCCTGTACTCGCAAGCTTTTGGTTTTCCTTTTGGCTTCAGGAGAAACCAACTCAGACACAGCTCTGTCTTTGCCTTTACAGGTCACATTGCAGAATCCGAGATCTGATTCCTTTTAATAGGGGAAAACAGGAGAGAAAGCTTTTAGTGCTTTATGGAGTGTGGTAGAGAGTGGGGACAGCCTTATAGGGTAAAGAATGAGAAGAGGGGAGCTGAACTGGCTGATGTAATTTGAGAAAGCTTCGTTTTATTCCCTTTTGCCTAATTTGCTGAATATTCTGACTGTGTTTACTGCCTTGGGTCCACGTGTCAGAGTAGAGTTGGAGTCTTGGGTGAGATCTTCCTCAGCTGAATAAGTCTCCACCAGAGTGGCAGAATGCATAGCAAAATGGGGCTCCCCTAAACACGTGTGGTTGTTTTGGAGCGGTTGATCCAGGCTCCTGGAAACCTTTGGCTCCTACAGATTCAGCCCTATCCTTGCTACAATTTCTGCAAGCACTGACTCTCCTCCACACACTGCCCTCTTCCACAGCTCCTGAGGGTATCTGAGCCCAGGACACCAGCCTGTTTTCCTCTCTGGGTGCCACACAAGGCCAGTTTGGCAGATTTTCACTTGACACTCCTTGGCCCCTGCCAAGACTTCCTGGGCTTTTTGAAGCTTTGTTTTCCACCTTAGCTCATCAATCAAGTGCTTTTGAATTGGAAGGAAGGGAAATAGTGCATTGGTTTTGCAACTCCAGGATAATCCATTATGTTAGCATGAAGTTTGATTTATGTTTAAAACAAAAATGCCTATGGTTAAATTGGAATAAGCTTTTTAGGATTCGATGAAACTCCATGTACCAGTGGACAAAGCCTGGGAGCTGTCTTTTTTTTTTTTTTCTTCTGCTTGCTGGGTCCTACCACGTGTGGTATACGCTGCTGTTTCTCCTGGTGCAGTGCAGCTACTTGGTCAAGTTACAGTGAAGTATTTTGGATAGCATGAAGAGAGGAGTTATGAGATTATCTTCAAGATAGCAGGATCTACTCAGTTGTTGGAAGACTCACTGCAAGTAATTACAAGTTGGTTTTGATGAAACTTTCCTTATTTTTCATGCAGTTTCAGTCCTTTCCTTTGTTTGTATATTTTTATATGAAAGTGGCAGACTGTGTATCAGATTTTGATGTATTCAATCCGTGAATTCTCTGCAAAATACCCACAGTCATAAAGCAATATCTGTTAGTTGATACACAAATGTCACATATGTCAAAGGAATTTATCCAGTGGCACACGCAACTGAAGTAAAATATTGTGCTTTACAGGAACATATCATTAAAATGAAAACTAGCAGCGTATCAGGAATCTGCCCATGTAACCAAGACAACAAAGAGAGAAAGAAAAGGAAAGACCAAGATAGAGATAGGGTAGGAAAAGAGTGAGTGAAACAGAATGACAAGGTTGGCCCCAGCTATTTCACTGCCCCAGGCAAAATACATTTTGCAATCCTCGCTCATTCACATAGCTACGTGTGCAGACCAACAGGAAGGCACTGAATAATGTGCTGTAGAGATATGCCTTCCAATTCTGCTGGCTCGTCCACAGCACAGCCTGGCCCTGCAGAATGAAGATATAAATAGGATAAAAATGCCGAGCTACAGAGAAGGAAAATTCCCACTGTCCATATCTCATGCATAGAAACCAGCATCCATGGATTAAAGGCCTGATGGGTGCTGGTGGTGTCTTTAGGATGGAGAAGGGTGGCCCAGAGATGAGAGGGTTGGGAGACAGCTGGGTTCAGTTCTCTACCAGAAACTTCTGGTGTACCTCCACACCTCACTTTCTGTCCTGCAAAAGGTAGGAAATATTTTGCTTGCTCCAAGAAGTGTTGGAGAAAATGAATGTGTTAAAGCTTGTGAGGTGTGCCATCATATCAAACAGCTAATCCAGACAAATCAGATGAGATGGAAAACCAGCTCCTGACCACTTGTGGGCATTAAAGATCTTGCGGTACTCTTTGATGAGAAATATTTCATCTTGCAGTGCTTTGGTGAGATCCCAATATCTGTAATTACCTCCTGTGCTGGCTGGCCTGTGGCATTCCCTGTGTTCCGTACCACATTGTACCATGCTGGTGAACATTGCCACAGCTTTAGTGTACCCCAGGGTGCCTGGTGGGCTTTGCTGGCAGAGTGAGCTCCGATGTATGATTGGAAGTGTTTCGAACAAAACCCATGGCTGAATGTCAATTCGCACCCCTGTGACTTTTTAGCAATCGTTTTCAGGAGATACGAAAGCTTCACTTGAATTGAACGAATGTCTGTGTTGTCTCTCTCCAATCAGGGCAGTAAACCATCAGGATCAGGAGGTATTCTTGGGTACGCACTTCCTACAAACTGCTTGGCCCCAAAACAGCCATGTGCTAAAATCCACTGGCTCTTTTTCCCCTTTGCATGCTCTCTTATTACAAGCTTAGCTCTTCACTCTGGCAGCAGAAGAAAGCTAGAGGATGGTTTGCACAGTTTTGTATGCTTGTTTTGGATTTTTTTTTCTGGTGCGTCCAGCCAAATTATGTGCCATAAATACCTGTCATCACTAAGGGCGTGTAGCAGTATTCAGTATTCCTTGTATTCCTTCCCTAGGCATTTGTTTATGGGTCATTGCTTTTGTGCAGATAGTTTCCAGTCAAAGAAATACAGCTTACCTGCAATTATTCTGTGTGTAGATGAAGGTGTAGAGGGTGGTTTGAGTTTACAAATATCGACCTGGGAACAGCCCTAGGAATTGCACTTCTAACGAAACAAAGCTTTTTGTCAATTTGTAATGTTTGTTTGAAAATGGAGTAGTAGTAATTTACATTTATTTGAAACTTCCCCATAAGAAGTAACTTTTTTATTTCATCAAAATATTTCACTCAGAGCCTCTTCTATGCTAAATTCCTTGCAGAGAAAGGAATTTGGCTTAAAACCCAGTTCTTTCACCCTGTGGCCTGTATTTCACTTTTCATAAGATCCCATTGGTTTGAGGTCTTTGAAGGGCTTTTTAGGTTTCGACTGCCATTCGGGGTTAAGGTTTTCATTCAGATCAGACAGCTCTGAAATCTGGCCAGCACTTCTCACCAGGTGTCACCTCTATTTAATAGAAATTTCTCAGTATCAACCCGTTTCATGAACCACCCTCTGGATTACCCTGAACCTGGAGACCCTGCTTTCTTTGGATCCCGAGACAAAACACTGCTGGGAGATTTTAAGATCTGAGAGCTCTGATTTGCAATTCTCATTTTGGCTCATCTCACAGTTGCGTTGGGGAAGGCTAGCTTTCTTGGATAGACACTTGGATTGGAAAGTACATGCAAGTCTGAGCTTCTGCTGGTTTCTGGCCATGTAGTTGTAGCTACCCTGTCCTGTCAGCCAGCTGACAGCTCTCCTGGTTGGTTGTACAGCGCTGTTTACAGCCCACTACCTTGGAGAGGGAGTGGGAACCACTGACAGCTACTGAAGGAGTCAGCCTGTGTTTTGGAGAAGATGCACCTTGGTCTATGGTAGTGTCAGGACTCCTTCAGTAAGGCAACCCTTCAGGACATCCAAACCTGCACCTCTGTTGCCATTGCTGATTGCTATGATGGGTCTTCTGGGTACAGGCGTTGTCCCCTCACATGTGGGGTGAGATCCCTTCCCAGAGCAGGGCTCATCCAGTTAGCAGGAGAGAGCAGCTGAATCCTGGTGGGACTGGCAGCATGTCATGTTCTTCCATAGGGCTGGATTGCTCTCAAGGGCAAGAAAGGAATGAAATGGAGTTCTTCATGCTAGAAAATTTGAGCAAGGTAAAAGGGATGCAAGAAGTGGGCGGAGACGTATAGGTGTTGGAGCTCTGGGTGGATTGGTGATACCGTGACATAACCACATAGAGAGGAGTATCTTCCTTTTCCTCTCATACTTCACCTCCCATCCAAGAAGCTGGAGCTAATGAAAGAGCACTGGTTTTGCTATGCACAGGTTTTCAGTCTTGTGGTAACTGCAGGCAGACAGAGATCCTCACTGTTTCTCCAGGCAAGGGGGTTTCTGAATACATACAAGATGAGAAACCCTGCTCAGTTTTGATATTCCCTGGAGGATATTCTTCTGCTGACAGCTCTGTGTGAATGTCAGCAGAGAAATTCGGCTTCCTTCTCCTTCCCTCTGTTGCTTTGAAAGAGTCAGGTTTTTTAAAATTTTATGGTTTTTACCCCAACTGCTTGGCAAGTGGACTTAACTGCTCTGAAAACATGCTGTAGAGGCTCTGGCTCCTGCTGGGAAGCTGGTTTCTGTGAGAGGGGCTTGTTCGCCCTGGCCTCTCCTCACAGCTTCCTAAATCAGCAGGAGTTCGAGTGCTTCACTCACTTGTGATGGAGCGGTACTGCTTCCCATCCGCATCTGACGTCTGTGAAGGCTGCAGTTGTCTGTCCTACACTGATAGACAGTCCCTCTTTGAGAGGTTGTTGCCAGCTTAGATACCTAAGAAGTAGTTCAGTTTTCTGGCTGTAGCATTTGAAAAGCTGTGATTTTGGTAGCTGTGGTACTTTGCACTTGATGCTGGTGTTGGGTGTACCAGCAGGCAGCCCCGAAAGGGTGGTGATGGGAGTCTGTGTGGACCTTGGGCAGTGACACCCATTTGTACAGGGTCAGGTAAAAGTCATTGGCTGGTGATACTGGAATCCTACATGACCTAAAAGCGTTGGGTGATCAGATACTGTCTCCATGAGTGAAATCAATGATGCAGGACTTGTGCATCCTGGTTTTAGGCTGCTGTGCTCTCTCTCGTCCTCTACTGCTTCAAAGCCTTGCGAGCGGGTGGGCATCTTTCTGTTGCACTTCATCTTTCACCCCCTAGATGTCGAATGAGGTGGGAAGCAGGTTCCTCTGGGCATCTGCATTCAGCCCAGGGATGCAGTCAGCTGGGAGGATCTGGCTGAACAACCGGATGGCCATCTAGAGGTACCTAGACAGGATGGAGCAATGAGACAGAAACTCACTGAAGAACTGGGGAGTCCTGCACCTGGGAAAGAACAACCTCTTACAACGATTCAGGCTGAGGACTGCCTGGCTGGGGAGCAGCTCTCCTCAAAAGGACCTGGGGATCCTGGTAGACAGCAAGTCGCACATGTGCCATCAGTGTAAGAAAGAAAAAAAAGCAAAAAAAGCAAAAGAAGCCAACAACATCCTCCGCTACACAAATAGAGGCGCTGCTAACAGTGTGAGGGGAAGGTGATCATCTTGACCTCAATTGCTAGACCATATCTAGATACTGTGCCAAGTTTTAGGCCCTTCGGTACAAAGAAGATATTGATCAGCCAACACAAATTGAGGAGAGGGTAAAAAGACTGTCCAGGAGCTGGCGAATCTGACTGAAGAGGAGAGGATGAGGGAAATGAGCTTATTCAGGTTGGGGAAGAGAAAACTTGGAAGGACTTAATGGCAGCATTCCCATGCCTACAAGGAGGTTTTTGAGAAGATGGAGACAGGCTCTTCACATTGGTGAGTGATGGGAGGATATGAGACAGCAGGCATAAGTTGACATGACAGCACTTCCAACTGGATATAAGGATAAATTTTTTTCCCTGCGAGGACAGACCAGCACTGAAGAAGGTTGCCCATGGAGGTTGTGCAGTTTCCATCCTTGGAGATTTTCCAAGCTTCAATGGACAAAACAACTTGGTCTGATCTCACAGCTGACCCTGCTTTGAACAGGAGGTTGGACTAGAGACCTCCTGAGGTCCCTTCTAGCCTGGGTTACCCTATGATCCATCCTCTGCTGCAAAACACCCTGCCCTAAACCACACCAGAGGGCCTTTATCCATTCTCTGCTGCTGAACTGGTGCAGCTGACAGTTGTTTTAAATGCCCACTAATTGCTCCGTCACTGCAAGCGGGTGCTTCACTTCTCACCACCCTCATTTCCATTGCTTTGGGACTTCAGGCTACAACTTGTCAGTGTAGCACATTGTGGTTAGCTCGTTGCTTATTGCAATATCTAACTGCAGTAGGAAAACTCTCTCTCTCTCTTTTTCTCTTTTTTTTTTTTTTTTTTTTTTTTCTGCTAGGAAGGTTGCTGTTCCCAGCAAGAGTTAAAGCCTGCTTTTTGGCAGACAGCAATTAATTTTCCGTGTCTCTCCCTCAAGTACCCCTCTCTGCTTTCTGACTACTCAGCAATCTCTGTGCTGGTGTGCAGGGTTTGGCTGAGCTGTGCTTTTGCTGAGTGCCTTGCGTACATGTGCTGAGTGCCGGTCTTTTTTTGGAGGTTCTGTTCTAACAGCGCCTCAGAGTCTTGTCAGAGGTGGGATCTTGTGATCCTGAGGAGAGATTTGCAAGAGCCTGCCTAATCCCTCCAGATTCTGTATCAGTGGTGCTGCAGTGTGGGCTTTTGTTTCTAACTCCTGGAGAAATAGCAGGCTTCTGTGGGCCCACTGCAGCAGGGAAAGCAGCAGGTTGTACCAGCATCTCTTCAAACTCTTCCTTTAAGAAGCTGCAGCTTGAATTTGACAGGTTTCCAGTGGCAAAGCAGCTGATCTGGATTCCCCACAGGTGGCTGAGGATGCATGCTGTGCAGGCAGAGGGATGTTAGTGACAAAAGCAGCCAGAAAGGGACAGATAGCAGTGTCCTGCTGCAGGTTACCTTACTGAAAGCCATGGGCCCTGCAGCCTTCTGGGGGACAGTCTGCAGTGATGCTGGCTGTCACTTGCCTTGTGGCAGGTGGTTTTCTGCATGGTGTCCCTAACTGTACAAGTCGTGTGGAGTATTCAGGCTGCAATACCTGGTGTGGCTGTGCTGTTGATTGAAACCATGCAGGGGTGGGATACAAGAAAAAGCATAAGATAAAGAAGATATGTCCCTGTGTCCCCCTGGTCTATCTATTTCTCTTTGGTTTTATCTCTCTGTTCTCTGAGAAGTGCTCTGCATGGGACATTAGGTGATCAGCTTTGGTCATCACCTGATACTGCTGCTCTCCAGGGTGACAAAGCGAGGCTATTTAACTTCCCGCACACTCCATCTAATGCCCGGATGGATGCCCAGCCAAAATGGCTCTTGTCATTCCTTCCTCCTCTCTATCCCCTTTCCTTTTGACTGGGATAATGACTTTTCAGGGAGCCCTTGAAGTGCCTCTTGCATCTGCCTTTGATTTGAATGCCTCTTGCCTGCTGACCCTTCTTACGGGAAGTCGGCTTAAGTGCGGTTCTCCTAATTACTTTTGCTTTAATTTAATCTTTTGAAATAATTTTATCAAAAAGAGGAAACCTTCTACCCACTCCCTCATTTTATCGGCTTGTTTTCATGTATGGTCTCTGGGTTTATTTCTCTATTTCCCTTGTCTCTAGATAGGACATCATTTGCATATTTGATTAAGCTCCATATGTTATCAGGGAGCCAGTTGAAAGAACAGCAAGCCCCTGATAAGGCCCTGTGCATTTGTCTCTTCCTTTCACCATCCTCCACTCTACCCCCCTTACCATCCTGCAGCCATATCGGTGCCCAAGATCACCCCTGTGGCCTGTCTCATCTCCCCCGTCTCCCATTGGCCACATTGCTGATCCCCAGTTCAGCCCCAGGTAGGCAGTGACGTAGACATCACGGTTTGACAGCTCCTGCCTTTAGGAAGGAAACAGGAAGGGTGCAGGGGATGGTGAGTGGAGCACTGATGAAGGTATGGACCGTGATGACGAGGTCCAGATTCGGTTCCCTGCTCTCTCTGAAGGCCTTCATTTTGTGCCTGCGGGATATGCATTGCATGAAAGCTCCTTGTTCCCACTGTTCAGTTGTGATGCTGTCCAAGGGTTTGTTGAGAGTCTCGACTGGACTCTTTGCTGCATGTATTTGCTGCAGTCTGGACCGACACCTTTAGCTCCTCTCCCAGGCGCTACTAGAAATGAGTGCAGTGCAGAGACAGCAGAGCATGGTCTGTGGGGCTGAAAGCAGAATAGCCATGGATGAAGAATTTTGAAATGTATTTTTAAAAGTGTGTCTGTATATGTGTGTGCATGCAACACATACTGCTTAGGAGTTTAGGCTCATGCACCTCAGGCTTTGTTCTCCGCTTATTGCTCTGTGAAAACAATTTGCCTTAAACAGTTTCCCCAGCCCACCTCTAGGAACCCTTTAATTTGCAGTAAGTTGTGGATACCCCTGAGGAAATGTAGGGAAATGCTTAGTTGAACAGTGATTTTCTCCTCCTCTCTGCTGATGTTGAAGCCAGGGGAGGCTTTGTGCAGTGTGACCCATAGCTGGGTGTTTCTGGGGGTGAATTAGCCGTGCTGCTGGGGTTGGAGAAGGGACTGCAGCTTGTGCAAGGGGGCTTTGGTTATTCGAAAAGAGCCTTTCCCCCAGCTGACATCAAAGCGTAGGAACAAGAGGTTTGATTTATGAGCCAGTTCTTAATTAAAAGGCAAAAAAGGAACGTGCCTCTCTTTGTTAGGATAAGCAACTTTGGGCTTGAACTAATTTGAAGAGCCTCTCTCCACCTCTCCCTAGCACACACCCTGGCTCCCCAGTGTGCGGCAGCCCCACAGCATCGGCACAGCGGTTGCAAACCCCATTTTGGGGGCTTTAGCATCATCTGCATATCCACCATTTGTGAGTGCTGCTGGTGTGGTTGTGAAGGAAAGCAGAAATAAAATCCCCCCTGTTCCTTTCCAACTTGATCTCTTCCCCTCGTGTTTCTTTCATTTTGGTTTAATGACTTTTGGCTTGCTATGCTTCATCATCTCTCTCGTCTTGGTGGCAGCCTAGCTTGAGAGTAATCAAGCTTTGATGGATTGCTGGTTGTTGGACTTGTATGTGGAGCTTGGGGGGAAGCATGAGAGAGTTGTACTGGTTTTTGTAGACCCCAACCCATATGGTGTCTGCGGGAGTGAAGACATGTGTAGCATGCTATGCAGGATTCAGGGATCTGTTCCTGCTTGGTCTGACACTTGTTTTTTTTCTTTTTCTTTTTTTTTTTTTTCATCTCTTCGAAACCCTGTCAGTAGCCTTTCACCCCTCCTAAATGAAACCATACGGAAAAGCTGCAGGTTCCTGGCCCTTTCTGAAATTAGAAAAGCTGTTGTTGCTGGGTGAGGGATAGAAATACAGGCGGAAGGCTGGACCACGACAGTTAATCAAAGCTGTGACTCCATCAAAGTCTCCTGGCATGCCGTGCCCAGGGTGACCAGAAAGCATCTTACTAGCTGTGGTGGCAGCAGCTAGCCCTGTGGGTTTGCCTGTAACCTGATGGTGCCAAATCTAGGTTAATGTCAATAATGCCTTTTTCGTGAACTTTGTCATTGCTTGGCTTTCTTCATACTGGCCAGTGTTATACCAGCTATGACACCAAGGATGATCTTTCACCTCCTAAATTAAAAAAGAGCTTGAGTTGGAGCGGTATTTCAATGCACGTCCCCAAAAGGAAATAGATGTACTAACTGGGCTGGTATCCATAGCTGAACAGACACAGCAGGACTGTCTTAGGAGAGATATCCCTTCCATGGGACATGTCCCATGGAAGATCACTCCTGGTAGGAGTTGTATTTGATATTTTAACAGCATATTACACCAAGTATGTGCCAATGCCTCCAAGCTGGGATCCCCCTTGGTGCAGTGAGCCTGGAAATGTGTGTTGGAAACAAGTTGAGCACTCCCAGGCTCTAATGGGAGATGGGTTGGGACCCTAGGGGTGCCAAGAGAAGCAAAGCTGGGAGCCAGTCATCTGTGGGTTTCATCTGTGGGTTTCAGCTCTGGTTACACTCTGTCATGCTGAACATGTTCTGCTGATGATTCACAGGGCTGGGTCACTTTGGATAATAAAACAGGAACTCCTAAGGGGCTTCAGTGGGTTTTGGAACCTTTACTGATGGTTATTCTTCTAGCTGATGTGGTACTTAGGCAAAGGACCTCAGCACACTGTTGCATTTGTGGCATCCTGGAAATGGAAACCACTGTTTCTACTGCCAGTCATGCTGGTATCCCACCCTGCTGGGATGCTCATGGCTGTGGTCTGGAGTTATCTTTCGTTTTGAGTTGTTGTAACTTTTTTTTTTTTTTTTTTTTTTTTTAACTGAGGCTGGCAATAAATTCCAGTGATGTCAGGGAAAAGGTTATCACTGAGACTGGCAAAGACCTCGTCATATGAATTTTTCAGAACTGTTCTGATGAAATCTAATTAAACATAGCGACTGGCACTGTGCAAATCTCACTGTGTTTGCCTCATTTGTCATACGGTTGATTAAGGCTGGGTTATCAGGAAGAGTTTATTATTTGTGATATCTGCTGGAGTGGATTTGGTTTCACACACTACAGGCACTTTGATCTTTCCCCCACTGCTTACAAGTTTCTGTGGGTTTCTCTTGGATTTCATATGCAATCGATTTATCTCCTTGGGGTCTAAGGGAACATATTGATGATAGAGCTAACCTGAGTGATAAGGACATGTGGTGCATGCTAATGCATTTCTCTTGCCCTTGAGACAGCATCTCTGTGCTGGTAAGTGATAGGACCTTGGCAGCCTGTTAGGTTTGAGTATTTGCCTGTCTCTTACAATGAGAAGAACTCATTTGGTTGCTTCCTTACTGAATGGAGAAAATTTTATAAAAAGAATAAATAAAAAAAACCCAAACCCAGACCTGTGCCAAATCAAAACTGATTGCTTCTCCCTCCTCTTTTTCAACAAAACAAACCAACCTCCAAAGCTCTGAAAGTTTTATGGTCTATGAAACAACCACTTATGGTTATTTGACCTCCCCGTCTCCTCTTCTCTCTCCCTTTTTTTTTTTTTTTTTTTTTTTTGCTTAATGAGCTCTCTTCTTACAGGTATTTCTGCTGTGAGATGGGAAAGTCGAAATCTTTTGATGCTTTCAAGCCCCTTCTCCCCCTTGTGATGATGTAAATTAATTCCCAAAATCCCACCTAAATTTTGAATTTATAGCTAATTTTCTATTCATGGAGAAAAAGAAAATGCTTCCAAATTTGTATCTCTCTGTTTTCCTTGCATGTCTATCTTAACATGCAATATATGGTGAGGTGCAAGTTCTTATGAGACTGCTACATTTCAGCTCTTTGTTAAACAACTTCTGCTGGGTTAGCGTTTTTGTCTGCTTGGAAACTGGAGAATTGAACTCACCTGGGAGCCCCAGTAGTGAAATAAATTATCATAATATAGTGGGAAAAGAAAATATTTTAGGATGGTGGGTAGTGCTGGGCTACCTTGGCGTATTGCATCTGTTCATTTAGAGGTGTAACACAGCTTCGGCTTTGGACTGCATGACTGAGATGTTTCGAGCAAAGAGGATTGCTTGGACTGAGGAAATGCAGGTAAATGTAACACCTGCATGCTGACACTAATTGTTAATAATTATAACAGCAAGCTAAAGCTGAACATTGATTGTTAATTCATTATTTTTAAGCCCGCCTCTCATTTTTAGGGGACTCTGACTTTTTATAGGGGACTGGCAGCGCAGTAAAGCAGTGATGGAGAGCAAGAGATTAAAAGATCTGTGGCAATTAGTATTCCAGTTCTTTGCCTTTAACAAATTGTTGGCATAATGCATGTATGTGCAGATGTAGGACCGTTCACCAAGGTGTTATATATACCCTCATGTTCTAAAAAGGATTTGTCTTTAGATGGAACTGGGAGGGTCTGAGCTCTACCCCTCCTGCAAAGCTCTAAGCAGCCCCAAATTTTGTTGGGGCAATGATCAACACAAACTGAGTAACCACAAACTCATTACACTAACATCTACACTACACATGCATGGGTATTATGGGTTTTATTCCCCCCTGGGTTTTCATCTTGATCATGCTTTGCAGCCTCTGCCTGTCCCCAGCTCTGTGATGTAGCCCAGGCTACCACTGTGCTGCTTTCTTCCCTGTTAAGGAAATCTCAGGCGCTTTCCTCTTAAAGCTCACACTGACATTGTCATGGAAGTGCTGCCCTTCTCCTCTCTGCAGAAGGCAAACCCTGCTAGGAAAGATGATATCACTGGCACTATATATACACCAGCCATCAGGCCCCTTGTCCGTGCCAGAGATGCTCTGGCAGACTCTGACGTGACTTATTTTCTATGTTTTGTCAGTTCTGTCTGTGGCAGGTGATTTCATTAACTGCTCTTTCATTGCTTGCAGAGAAGCCTAGCAATTATTTGTTTTCACTTTCCTGATGGAAACACATGCTGGTAGCCTCCTTGCAGTTCCCTCCTCCAAGCTGCATAGATCAGCCTTGTCACCCAGTTTCCAAACTTACTTCTGTATTTTTTCAGGGTTTTTTTTTGTTTTGTTTGTTTGGTTTTTTTTTAATAGCACTGCAAAAATTTGGAATTGGAGTCAAATTTCCAGAAAGTTCAGTTGCAGGGTTTCAACCTAGGGTGCTGTGGTGGGATCTGGTCTCAGTTATGTTCCTTCTGTGTTCTCTGGGTGATCTTGGACTTGTCTGTCTGCTCTCCCTATTTCTCCTGCGGTTATTAAAACAAAGAAGAGGGACATGGGAAGAAGGTGTTTGGGAAAGGACTTGAGTTCCTCCTTGAATGCCATCTGGACTGGGGATAGTGTCTTAGCAAGGTTTTCCCGTCTCCTTTCACTGCGACCGTCAGTGTATGTTGCTCCTGGATCTTCCTCCTACTGCTGCACCTTACAGACAGCATATGACCCCATTCTTTCTGCTTTCGTCATCTGCTCCCTTTCTTCCAACAGCTACTTTGCCTGACTGTCCTTTTAACTTGCTCTTTAGGATGTATTTGTTTTCCCTCCTCCATCCACTCCACTTTGCTCCCATCAGTAGTTTTATTCAAGCCTCCACAGTTTTGTTACTGCTGGATGGCTCTTTGGCCATCTTGGATGTCCATCTACGGTTTGATCTGAGCATTGGACTAAACTTAAGAAGCCTGAGTTGAGTTCCTGCTCTGCTACTGACTTTTATGAACCCATCTTTTGGAAGGGGGGACTTAATCTCATTAAGTGTAGGTATCTCCATCCATAGGAGGTGTTGTCAACTCCCTTGCCAGTCCAGTAAGAGAAACCAAACCTTTTAGGACACCTCATCCTGCAGGAGACTGAAATTGCCCTAAAATAGGGCAGATGAATTTTGTCCTAAAAATGTCTTTTTCTCTCCATTGACAATAAAGGGAGTTGAGGGCAATTTGTTTGGATGTAAACACCCCTGACATCTCCGTTCCCTGTCTGTAAGTGACAGTAACGGTGTTTCCCTGCTTTGTCAGGGGTCTTGTGAACAATTAGTGGTTGTGAGGTGCTCCAACATGATAATAATAGAAAAGATTAGTGCCAGGTTATCTTTTATGCACAATTTTCCAGCTGGAATTTGATTAACATGCTCAAATGGGGCTGTTTCTTTTGGTCCTTGGTACTGTCCTATATTTTCTTCCTTCTAATGCAGGTGACTTATCCAACTATGAAGTCTTCTGTAAAGTTCAGATGCTCTTTCCTGGCCAGACAGTGGGCCGCACAGCTAAAGGTTGCAAAAAATAGACAGAAGATGGTTTGGGAGTGGGGACACTGGGCTGCAACGTCAACTCGTTTGGTTTAGGAGACAAGAGGGGCTGCCAACAGACCCAGCATGTGTGCACCCCTAAGTGACTGATTCTTTTTGATGTTGTTACAGATGCTCCCTAAACTGCTAAAAAGCTTTAGGAAAAAACTTTAAGCTCGTTTGGAAAGGAAAGGGAGTGTGCAGAATTTATGGCATCTGCAGTGACCAAGGGCGCTGCCAGAAAATTCAGAGTTATGAGCGGATGAGCAGGCTGGTCTCTTGTTAGGATCACACATCTGACAGTCTCAGTGATGTTAGCCTGGTGTGTTTTGCTGCTGCACGTGGGCAGGGCATCGCTTCATCATGCACCAGCACCAGGGGATGCTCTGGGTGATGTGGCACAATTTAGCAACATGTTTTGGAATGCCCAACATAATTCTGTGCAACTTGGAGACTCGGGTTAGTCAAATGGGATGGATTAAAGGAGAGAGGAGGAAGTATTTAGGGATGCAAAGTTGTAATCAAGATACTTTCGAAAGTACTTAAGTGTATGATTCCAGTTGCAGGAGGTTCTTATACCCAGGAACTTGCAGTCAGAAGGGCATAAATAACTGGAGCAGGCAGACACCGAAAGGGTAAAGTGTGGAAAAGAGCAAGTTCCTTAGAAGGATCTGAATGAAGTGGAGCAGGTGGCTGATGAGAAAGGCCAGCTCAGATTGGGGGCAATCCGGAGAACACGAGAGCATGAAGAGTGGTCAAAAAAAACTTGGTATGACATAATGGCAGAGCAGGAACCCTTGATCTATTCCTAGCTCTGTTGCTGATTGCAGCATGACCTCAGGCAAAACGCTTTCCTCTCTACATGCCTCCTACGCTTTTCTCTACATAGCCAGTGAGTTCTTCAGGGAATGGACTGTCACTCGCAATGAGCACGTCCTACACCGAGCACAGTGGCACTTTGATTTCATTTTGAGGTTTCACAGGCAGCTGAACTGTTAGTTCAAAGCTGGATGTTGTTGGGGTTCAGCTGCTTTTGGATGCAAAATTTCCACTTGCAAGACTTCACTGCCGATGGGAGTGCAGGATCCTTCCACACGACACGTGCTTGTGTTTGTGCAAGGGCTTTGGCTGAGCTCTTTCAACACGCAACTTTTCCTAGACCCCCGTGTGTCTCCGATTTCCCGGCCATACGGTACGCAGGAATGCCGTGCTTTGGCCTCCCTGCCCCCTCCCAACAGGTTGATCATAAATTAGGTTCTGATGTGGGTATTGAATTTCACTCCAGCTGCTGGAGCTGTGGCACATCTGTGGTCCTCCTGCGGTTAATGGCTTCACAAAAATGAAGCAATAAAGGTTATGATGGCTGTGTTTTAACCTCATGGCCCTCATTCTGTTAGACAGGAGTGTTTCTCAGGAACAGTTAAAAACCCACTGTCTGTATTTTAAATACCCCAGTAATGTGCCATCTTTGAGCAGCTTTTATGAAGTGGTTTTATTTTTGAAATCTAACAAAGCTGAAGCGTTCCACCACCACCCGCCCCACCCGCCGTGGTTTTTTTTTTGTTTGTTTTTCTTCAAGAAAGATGAATTGACTTTCTAAGATAAACAAACCCATCTCTAAAATTATGCTGTGATTTAACATTTACATACGACAGAGAAGCTGGTGCAAAGCAGAAAGGGAAAAAAAAACCCCCAAACCACTTAGACTTACACTGGAAGATTTCAAGCTGTAATGCTCTTCTAAGGGACACAGGCATGCATAGGGTGGGTGTGATTTGTTTGTAAAGAAGAGTTCACAGCTCTGGTCAGCAATGAGCCCTTCAAGGGAGAGTGCTTCCACATTCTCACAAACCTACTGTCGTGAAAAGCCATGATCATGAGAACTGGGATGTGACTTCGGACCTTGAACTTTTGCTGCATCAGAAATGCTGGCATTTTAGCATGTGTGTGTCCTCAGAAACCAAGCCTGTTTCAGGTGTATTCTCCCAGCCCTCCTCTTCTAATGAAAGCCAGTTCCTTAAAAAAAATCTTGCCTGTTTTCTAAAGGGAAGTGAAAGTCCTGTTCCAACCAAGACTGCAGTTGTCTCTGCCAGGTGTTGTGAATGCTACTTAATGCACCACTCAGAGATTCTCCAGCCACAGGATTTGGCTGTCCAGCAGATCAATAACATATTTATCCTCCCAGCTCTGCTGACAGGAATGGAAGTGGTACTGTCCCTGAGCTGCAGAGAGAGCAAAACCATCCAGGCTATGTACTCTGATGCCTAAAGTGGATTTACCTGGAGAAGGCATAGGTATTTAATTTTTAAGAAAGTGGTCCATTCACCTACTAGCCAGGATGTCCTTGTGTAGATAGTCCAGTGGAGTTCGGAGCATCACTTACACCACTCCCTGGAGGTAGCTACCTATCTAGTTTCTATACAAATAACTCAAATGCATAGGGGGAGAGGCACAAAATGTGCAGACATGCCGCAGCGGTGTGTGACTTCCATGTGAGACATCGCAGCAGAAAGTTTGAAGTTGTACAAGCTACATGAGTGGTGGCACAGGACAAGGCTGAACCTCAAGGTCCCTAGGATGGCAGCAAGTTTATTCCCTTTATGAGTTGTCCTGCTGCACTTGGGAAAGGAGGGTTTTTCTCTGACTCTGTTTCCACTCTGAATTGTGTTTTACCCCCAGTACAGTTGTACACAGATCCCGCTGTCCTCAAAACCTGCCAATAGTGCTTGACGTGCCAGATTCTTGCAGAAAGGCAGGCAGGGCATGTTAGCCACTCGCTTGGAGAAGATAAACAATCTCTCATTTATTTGTTTAACTCGCTATTAATTGCAAAGGATGACCCCTCGCTCATCTGTTATGAAGCATATTGACTTCCTCTCTACAGGTCTTCCAAGAGACTTGCTGCTTAAGCATGCTTGGCATAAATCCTGAGAGGGGCCCTGGGACAGTTTTTGAGGAACATGGGGTCTGATGTTAGAGCTAATGAGCTTGTTATGAGACACATACTGGTATCTCTAGCGGCTCTATCCTTTGCCACTGTGTCCAGCCTGTCTGCAATTAGGAACAAGGTCTGTGACATTGTGCTTTATACTGAATCTGCAACGAGACAAAAATGTGTGATTTGCATTGAACATAGCAGAAACTCATGATCTGCAGAGTAAGAACAAATTTTTCTTCTTTATGACTTGAATTCTTTAGAAGTCCCCAAGGACTTTGTAAAATTGCAAGTTTGTGTTGGTTTTTTTTGGGGGGTTTTTGGGGTTTTTTTTGTTTTGTTTTGTTTTTTTTTTTTTTTACAAACTGCTGCCTGTTTTTCTAGGGATTTAGAAATCAGAATGGTGTTAGCCCAAGTAGTTGAAGCTATAACCCTGGGCAGAATACTTACCAGAGTGTGTTAGGTAATTGATACTGATACATTGACAAGGTAGATGGCAAAAGAAGAATATCTGGATGGCTCTGATAGATAGGCACACACAGATCTGGGCCCATGGTGCCTACCTGTCCAAGATAACTCTTGCACTCTATCTACTGTAAGAGGTCAGTAGCGATGCAGAGCCCAAATCCAAGATGCAAGATCATCCCTGCAAATGATTCCCTCTTCTTTGCTCATGATCAGTCAAATCAGAGAATGCAGGTATGGAAGTCTTTTGATCCCCTCTACCCCTAAGAAAAGCCACTCTAGATAAACCATTCACGTGGGATGCTTAGGTTAACTTGGCTGTTGTAGCATCTTAAGAAAGATGCCTGGAGTCCAGTGGTCTCTGCCTGACTTGCATAATTTCTGACTGTTGCATTTGCAGATTTTTCCCTTATTTTATTTTAATGAATGTCACAAGCCTGCAAGCTTGATCCTGTATCTGGGGACATACTTTTCTGGAGGATTGTCTAGCCATTGTCAGACAATTCGTTAGAATTGCCCCATTCATTTCAGTCCCATTCACTCCCTGCGAACCATTATTGTCACCTTTCTTCCCTACTATGAGTATCACCCAAGCTGCTCTTTCTTTTTGCACTGGAAACTTTAAATGGATAGATATGTTAATTAGTATCATTACAACAAATGGTCCTAGTCACACTGCAATTTGGGTGAAGTTTTGTGTTGCCATTTAAATGATGAGGGGTTTTTCTTTTTTTATTTTAATGCTACTGAC
Organism: Falco biarmicus; assembly: GCF_023638135.1. Lineage (NCBI taxonomy): Eukaryota > Metazoa > Chordata > Aves > Falconiformes > Falconidae > Falco > Falco biarmicus. The sequence goes on along the minus strand of NC_079292.1, from coordinate 30,049,653 downwards.
AGCTACTTGTGTTTAATTCATTTTGATTTTGTTAGGAGGGGGAAGTTATCGGGATTGCATCATTAAAAATGCATGCTTGGGTTATTCATGCATGTTTCTTATATCCCTGTGTATGATCCATCATAATTCAACATTAGCCAATGGGGATACCAAGTGGAAAGGGTCTGCTGAGCATACATATAATTCAATTACACCCATGACGTCACATTGATTGGATTCTTAATGACACCTCCAAGCCGTGCTGTGAACAGGGCTGGACAAAATGAAGGTTTCCGCTGAGGCTGCCTGTGCCTGGGAATGCAAGGTTTGTGTTACCGCTCTAGATTTGTGGAAGTTTGGATCTGATAGGAACTGGGCAGCTGCTTCAGAGCTGCTCGGCAGCTGGAGCTGAAGGCCAGATGTGAGCCAGCCCAGGCAGCATGGCACGAACCTTGAGTGCCGTAAGGGCTGTGCTTCTTGAGCTGTAATAAAGAAATAAGATGTTCTCCCTGCTGTTCGCTCATGTTATTAAAGTGCTTTTACCAGTACAGCACTTCCTGTGGCAGAGGGACAATGTGTCGTGCTGCAATAAGTCCTCCTAATCCGGTGTAATTCTGTACATGTTGGAGCACTGGTTTGGTTAAAACCCTCTTCTTGTGGACGGGCGATTGTGGAGCAGTGCTTGGTGGTATTCCCAGTAGCTGAAAAGGGAGATAGAAGAAGCAACTGGTGGCACCTTTATCCTTTCCTCTCGTCACAGAGCCTGTCTTAGGATAAATCAGTAATTCCACCTTCCTCCCCCCCCTCACCTTCACTACAGTCTCAGTGAAATGAATCTCTCCTTTCCAGAGCCTGCCCACAATATACATAAAGTGCCGTTCCTGAGGGGCTGGGTGGCACAGGGCAGAGGTTGGGTAATGCAGCAAGGTCCATTATTTTGAGAGCAGATGTGGGCTCCCTCCCAAGGGATGTTCCTGGTTCTTTGAGCACTGTGGGATATGCCTCTGAAAGCCATCCACACTACTCTTCCCTCTCTGGACCTTCAGGGCCGTGCAGCAACAGGGGTGAAGGAAGTGTGCAAAGAGGTTGAAAAGTGCTTGTTGTTGGGTGAGAAGACCCGTGTTGGCCAGTGGAGCTAGAGAGGCTGGGATGCACCTTGGAGAGGGGAGTGTGCACAGCCCCTTGCTGTTGGTGGCAGCATCTCCTGAAAAGCCAGCCTTATCCCCACAGGAATGATAAAGCCTTTGTTGGCTGTTTAGACCATGTGTCTTGCACAGCACCTTGCACATTTAGATGCTGATCTCAGTTTAGGTGCCTGGTACTGCTGCTTTTTGGTATTAGTCAAGTGGGGCAAAGATCACCAATGCAGAGTTTGCCTTGATGCTCTTTAGGGAAAAAAAAAAAAAAAAAAAGAAAGAAAAAAGGAAGACCCTGCATCCCTCACTGCCTCTCACTCAATGTATTTGATAATAACTTGCTCTCCGTGAGTGTGTCCTGTGCACCTATCTGCCCCAGCACTTTTTAAGCTCTAGTGAATTACAGCACAACAGTGGATTATCTCCATTTCATTGAAGCTGGATCACAAGCCCAGGGAACTCAAAACCCCCTCTGTTTCAGATCAGGGCCAGGAGAAGAAATCACTCCTGCTTCTGACTCCTAGACCTCTGCTTTAAGCACATGAGCATTCAAACTACCAATTGTATTGATTTTCAATTATGGCTCAGATGGAAGTGGTTGTAGCTTTGTGTTAACCCTCAGGAGACTTTGCCTTGTCATTTCCAGTGAGGAGACAGGGGGAAAAGTCTTGTGTTGCCTGTGCTGACGTGGAGCTGTGGTGGTGTGGCTGAACTCACTCCTGGGCAGAAGTGGGTTTCAGTGAAAATAGCTTGTTAAAATAACAAAATCCCTTTTTATGGGGATGGGAATTCTTGGATCTCCTGTTGGGGGAAATACGCGGGTGTGTGGCATGAAGAAACCATAGCTATAAATACAGAGCTGTTATGGCATGGTAGAATGTTATTGTTGGAATGAGTATGGGATATATTTAAATTGTGCGAGGAGACTTATTTTGAATGGTAGCTGTGCTGAACCTTGCTGGCGTGTTAGGGGTAGTCCTGGCAGAGCTGGCTTAGAAGGCAGGTGAGAAGTTTGAAGCTGCAAAATTCATACCCTTCCTACCCTGATTTTTGGGTTGCTTAGTGTTTGCCAGCCACTATTGTGGGCAGGAGGCTGTGAGCGTGCACTTGCCTGCACACACATGGTCTGCGTTTCGAGGGTGCTTTCCCAGTTGGATCTCTTAACTTTTTGCCAAAGCCAGGAAACCAAGGGTCCATTCTCCTGGCTGGAGATGCAAAGGAGTTAAATAATTTGTAGAGCCAGGTTAAGTTTGTGGCACATTTCCGGGGGGGGGGGGGGGGGGGGGGAAACAAACAACCAAAACAATAAAAATCAAGGATTATAATTCCAAGCAGCCTAACCAAGAGCTAGGATGAGTTTCACGAGTTCTGGATTCATCTTGGACTTGATTGACTCTGAATCATGTCTCTGTCCATGCATCCAGACTAATGCATGTTTGTTCCCTCGGCTTTACATGAGAGCCACTGATGATGTTATTTATAACAGCCTGTGGGTCGCCTGCCTGCCGCCGGGCAGCTGGAGCCAGTGTTGAGTTACCATCACCTGCTCCCTGCCCTGGTGTCCCCTTTGCTGCATGAAAGGTGCAGCGGGGCTGGATTTCAGACCGGGCTGGGTTGATGACCCTGCTGTCTCTGGCCATGGGGCTCTGCCCTCGTCCTTGCCTCCTCTGCAGGGAATGAAATGCAGCAAGGCTCTGGAGTATATCCTGTAGGATGCTTGCCATAAGGATTAAAGGCAATACCCTTCAAGGCAATTTTCTACCTCTACTTCTTTTGTGTTTACCCTAAGCCAAAAATATTTATTGTTAATAATATTAAAAACATGTATCATGTCTGGGCAGGAGCAGCGCCTCTTTGGGGTGGGTACTGTGTTGCCCTCTTGAAAATCCAGCAGCCCTTTTTAGGGTGCTGCAAATAAGTGCTAAGCATCCCCGAATGGCAGGAGGAGGGGACCTCAGCTAAGTGGAAACAGTGTCCTCAGGGTGAAGGTAGCGAGCTGCTCTGAGCTGGCAATTTTATTTCACTTATTCTCCCTAGAGGGGAGCAAGCAGTCCTACCTGCTGCTTTTCCATCCCTTATCAACAGCATCTGGCATTATCACATTCGTTATATCTCCTCTTTACAGTGCTGACATGAGAGGACATCTCCAAGGGTTGTCAACAGGATAAAAAGTAGGAAATTAGCAAAGCCGCGATGCACGAGTCTCCGTGACTCTTTCCAGTCTGAACACCAGCTCCGCTGTGTCTGGGAGCAGTAAGAATGATGAAGGTGACCACACTCCTCCCTGCTGTGTGAATATCTGCTCACCTGGGGGGCACAAACTCCGATCATGTGCGTTAACACTGGTGGCCAGAGTAGTATGGAAAAATAGATGAACTCTTTTTTGCAAGGGAGACTGCTGAGAGCACATTTCTTTCTTTTCAGTCTGAGTGCAAGTGAGCAGGGGTGTGCAGGGGTAACAGAGGTAGCAGGGCTGCAGCGTGATTACACGATCCCTTTTTGGGCTTATTGAGTATCAATTGGAAACAGCTCCCCGCAGTGGCTCTGCTTCAAGCCCTTCTGCTTGTAGCTGACTCTGCATCCCGGTGGGAGGCCCTGATTTCCCAGAAGAGGCAGCTATAAGCTGGCCTGAGTTCATAACCTTCCCTCCCTGCCCCTTGCAGCTCCTGGAGCTGTTCTTGCTCTCTGGAGGAGCAGTGTTACTCCTAGAAACTCCCTCCTCCCTCCACCGCGCTGGTGAAATGCCCTTTGTAATGCTCCAAGCTTTTGTTTTTTGCATGAGCTGAGTTGGGGTGAACTTGGCAAGACTGCCAGAACATCATGAATAAGTTACGAGGAAAGCTGCACTCAGTGTTCAGAGCATACCCAGGCAGAGAAAGCAGGCTTGGTGCTCAAACAGCCGTTTGAGTGCCTGTGTAGTGGCCTTTTACACCCCCTTTACATGCTATATTGGGCATACATTGAGAATTGGACCTTTCACATCTCCATGAGTCTTCACTAGTCCTGTGTTTTTCTGTAGTCATGGCTGGCTTCAGACAAGTAGTCTGCAAGTCTCTCTGGCATCACCTATGGTTGTTTTGGTAGACCACCCTGACAGTCCAACGCCTAAGAGATCACTTGCCTCAAACACAACATCCTCAACCCAGAGAGTTCGTGATGCAGTTTTGTGTCTCCTCAACACTTCTGTCATAATACCATCGCATTGCCCAAGGCTCCTTCTGGAGTCTCTGGTTCTCCCACTGCAACACAGATACATCTTGAAAGCCAGGGGACAGTGTGGTCATTTCATCTCATTGCCTGAACTACCAAATGTACATGGCCCTGTGACTTTTTCTGTATCTTAACGTAGTGATTTTCCCAGGAGATGCCAAATCTGCAAGGCTGAGATGAAATTTCCCTCTTTGTTCTTCCTAAAACCATCTTTGCAAAAGAATTGCTCAAACGAGGAGCCACCATTCTCTTTCTGGGAACATCTCTGCTTTCTGTCCACTCACATGCTTGCGCTTTTTCATTTCTGAAGATAAAGCTTCTTAAACTCAGGGTTGTCTCTGTGCTGATGGACAGCCACACTTTGCTTTCAGCCTCTGGTGTGTCAGTGGGATCTTTTTTATCCTTTTTGCAGTTTACCACTTCACATGACTCCCCCTAGCCCATTCTTCTTATATGGCTTTCAGAGTCCCTTGTCACTGTGATTTCATTCATGCTGTCCCAGGAGAGTCATTGCCAGTCACCTCTATGCAGTTATTTCTGCACAGCTGGGGCTTTGTAATGAAAAACAAAACTCTCTATCTGCTTCATTTCCAGAGCTGCTGAATTAGCTCCTGATTTCTTCCTTGGCTTCATTTCAAATCACAGCAGGCCAGGGAAGAAGGCACATCAGTGCCCTCTCCAAAATGTGCCCTGCTCCACATCTTAATGACTTCTCTGACCCCACACTGCTACATCAGGACTTGTTGAAGCGCCAAAGAGCAGAGCTCTGCCATGCTGCAAAGACATGTAGGACTGGAAGGGACATCTTGGGTCATATCCAGGCCCCTGCCATTGCTGGCATCACATTGCGTGATTCTGCTTGCAAACCTTGCAAGCTCCATCCTTGCCTTCGTTTGCTGCTTCAACTTGCCCAGCCCAAGGGTTTCTCACTGCCGGTGGTCCCATAGGGATATATATAGCTGATGCATGGGGGAGACTGGGGCTAAGCTGGATGCTAAACTGAGGACAGGGTTATCCCAGCAACGCCCCAACTGAGTTAAGGATGAGCCTGAGGTGGCCCCAGAAACTTCCCTCCTCAGCAGCTTGTGTTCTTGCTGGAGCACAGAGGTGGCATCCCAGGAGTTGGTCCAAAGGGACTTTTCTACTCTGTGTGGGGAGAGCAGGTCATCCCAAGCAGGCCAGCAACCCATGTTCATCCTTCTACAGAAAGCTGGTGAGGCTAGGAGCACCAAAGGCTGTTTTTTGCAAGCTGGGGGACGCAGCTGCCTGTTTAACAGTAATACAACCTTGGAGGGAGCTGCAAAGTACAGCCCCAAAACCCACAAGTTTGCTGCAATGGGAAGTGACTCCAGCCTTAGAGTGATGCCTGATGGGCAGTGCTTCCAAAGCAGCACACTGCTAATAGCACTTAAAAATTGCCTGGGCATTAAGCATATCTCACCTATAAGTGCCTCCACCAGAAATATTTGATAGAGACATATGCTCACCTCACACACACGCACAAAGCAGACAAATTTGATGAAGGGATTTGTTAGTGGAGATGCTGCAATACGTGCTCCTGCTGCTGCTTCCTCTGATTCTATTCTGAAGGCAAGGGTTAGTTTTTTGGCTTTGTTTTGTTTTGGTTTTTAAGTGCTTTTCTGATGGCTGCTTTACATTTTGCTCTGTTTTACGGAGGAGCTGATTCAGCAGTTTAGCACCCAGCCGCTGCTCAGAGGAATTTGCACTGGTTTTGTTTATTATTTTGAGCACAGCCAGTTCTGCTTTGCTATTAATTGACAAGCAGGAAATGTTCCTTGGACTTTTTAGATAGCTGAGTCCATTGCTGGGACCCTGCCACCGAGGAGGGGAAGCTCATAGGAAACTTGCCTTTGAGTGATTAGCAAACAGAATCTGATTTCAGTGCAAATGTACCTCTTGATACCTGAGGTGTCAAATACTCTGAGTAATGATCATGTTTTAAATACATTTTAGAACTTTCTTCTCATGCATATACCGCCTACTGTATCTGCATTGTGGAATATACATACAGTGTGGCTGTGTATAAATGATGTAGCTGTATAATTACACCTACAGAGGAGATCTGTCTGTATTTATTTTTTAAATATTATATATATCTGTGTATTTAAAGAAAGGGTATTACACAGATGGAATCTCTTTTAGGTCACATTTCAATAATAATTAGTTTAATTATGCTGTGGCAATTTTATTTTATTTCAACTTACTTGATTTTAGCTGCCTCTTAATAACTGCTAATTTTCCAACCAGAAGGGTCATGGCACAGATGTGAATAAACACGTCGTAAACTGGATGTAATAAATACACCCACTCTTCAGCAGCAGTAGTACTAAGCACAGTAAGGGTGCAAGGGATGGGGAAAATGGTCTTGTCACTAATGTTCTGATTATATGAATTAATGGCAGTTGTGTAATGAAAGATCAGACTGCAGTAGTTGTGTCGAAGTGTCTTTGATGTGGAGTTAAATTCCTAGTAGGTGCAGTATGACTACAGGACCCTTTTTATAAGGCATGACCCACCTTTATTCACTGATACCACCTCAACCAGCTCTGCCAGTGGCTTTAGCTTTGATTTGCAAGGCTGTATCTATTCCCACCCTTGTTACTGTTGTGTGTGGGTGTTATGTATCTGCTGAGATTTTCCCAAGCTTATTGCCTGGACCTGGGATGCACTGGAGGAAAAATCAGTCTGCACATACCCTGCTCTTTATGCCATAAAACCCCAGCCCTGATTGCTTCTGGAGACAGGAGACAAGCCTTGGACAGACTTAATATTGCCAAAATCTTACCCTGAAACTTGTGACTGAGACAATTACTTCAGTTTTATTTATTTAGACTCTTGTTTGAAGAAAATTTGATAGGCCACAGAGAGCTGGAGCAGAGTGTTTGCTCAGTGTAAGCAAATTCAGGAAAAGTTTTCAACAAATACTGCCAGGGATAGAGCTCGTGCTGCAGAGGGGGATGAGCCCATGGAGGAGCTGATGGCTGTGCCAAGGATTAACTGGAGAGGGAAGATAATCCAAGCCAACAGGTGGGATAGCCTGAATTTGTGGGATGGAAAGCCCATCTCAAAGTGAAGGATTTAGCTGCTGAGGTGCCAGTGTCTTCACAAAAGAACAGTTTGTTTTGGATGTGTGTCTGGGCTGTGTGGAGCGGTTGCGTTTGTTTTAATGGAATGGGTAAAATCCCAGTCCCATTGAAACTGGTGTCAGAGTGAACAGCACTTGGGGATGTCTGCCCGCATGGGGAGAGAGCTGGCTTGCGGGTTGTGGTGGAGGAGTAAAGCGTCTTTTTTTGGGAGAGTCTTTGTGGGAGGAGGGGTATGAATCTTTCTCACCTGCTTCCCTCATGCTTTCTGCACCACTGCTCACATCTCAGTTATCTCCACTATGGTGTTGGGTTTTTTTCCCCTTCAAACTCCTCCCTACAAACTGTGCCGGCTCCTGAGGAAATAAAGCATGGCCTGACACATTTCTGTCTGCATCTCTCTTGCTGCATGGCTGGGCTTCTCGCACCTACCTGCTGGGAAGAGCAGACGTGGGAACAGCTTTGCTTGCTGCTTGGCTTTCTGTGCTCGTGGAACATGATCCCACTCCAAGCCCTCCAAGATGGCATGCTGATGTGAGACAGGGAAGATCTTTTGCATTGAGACAGGGTGATGGGGGCAGGAGAAGCCTTGACTTACTGGTTTAGGGGCTGCTGGCTGAATGGGCTGTTTGAATAAAGTTTTCTGCTTCTGCCCATAGAGGGTGTTTCTGCAGGTGGGATATAGGACCAAGCTGGGGAAGCTCTGAGCTTGTCCTGCCCCACAAGTGATGAAACTCTTGTCCATGCTTGGTCCTTCATTAACTCATCACTTGTTTGGGATGATGGGATGGGGTGGGGTGATTGGATGTCTCTTTGGACAACAGCAGCATCTATCTGACTCGCATACAGCTGGTCTTATTTCAGCCTTATACAAATGATACCTTAACACACAGTCTTAATGGACTTTTTGCATCCAGAGATCCTCCCAGACCTGTACTGGATCATGCTGGGGGCTTTGAGCAGGTGAGAGGCAGTGTTGCAAGAGCTCAAGAGGATCCCACTGGGGAAGCCCTTGGGTGCTGACTCTTCCTTCCCTCCCTTCACATATCATTGTTTGAAAACATTGGTGAGCAGTGAGTGAGCTGCTGTGGCTGGCAGCACTCTGCAAATGCCCTGTGCTTGCGCTGCTGTTTTACATTGGTAATTCATCCCAAGATCAGCATTTAGAATTAATTCAATTAAAAAGGCCTCATCATTCATTTATGAGGAAGGGAAGCTTATAAAGAGCTGTGTACAGGGAACACCTCCTTGTGTGCTGTGCTAAGGATGGAGTTAGTTTCTAGCTGGGTACTGTGCTTATGGTGGCTCCTAGCCCGTGGTGGGGACCTGGGCATCTCCTGAGGCGGGGAAGGCATTAGGCTGGGGTGCTTGTTTAGTAGCAATGTCAACAGAGGAGCCTGGCCAAACACTGAGCTGTGCTTTTAGTATGAGATGTGATGTTTCTGGGTTAAATCTAAACACTTTGTTAGAGCAATGCAGTGGAGTCCTTCATGGGGGTGCACAGGCGTATCTGTCTCTGTACTCACCAGTTCAGCCCCTCTCCTCACTTTCATATGCACTTGAATAATAGCAACAAATTTTCTTTGTCTTTCCAGCTAGCAATGGGATCAAAGCAATACTTTTTCTTGGCTTTCTCACAGGACTATATTCTGTCTCTCATGGATTTTAGCTTTCTGTCCCTGTCCCCACTTACTCCCTGCCTTTCAGACCCCCAGACCTCATAGGGAAGCCCCTTGGTGGGGTAATTTGCCTTGAGTTGGCCAGCACTGCTGTGCTGGCCGCAGCTTTGGGAAGAGGTCCCGCTCTTGCTGGGTGAATATATCCCTAATTGCTTGGGTTTTCTAGCTGGGATGGATATGCTGGGGGGACACATCAAGTGAAGGATGGGATCTCGTTGTACATCTCCAAAACTGGAGATGATCATCACAAGAGGTCTTTTCTCTCTCTTCTTCCACATCCACATTTGGTCTGTGGCAGTCCTGTCTGTTCCCATGACCAGGAAAAGTCTTTTCCACCTGAGGATTTGGACTCATACCATTCAACTAGCTGGAGCATGGGTCTTTAACTTTCCAGATGTATAGAGAGGATTCTGGCTCCAAATCTGTCTCTTGGGGTGAGCTGGGTAAGGAGGGAACTGCTCTGTTTTTGTACTTGGGTGAGGTTGAATTTTCTGAGCCTTGGGGAACTTGTCTGGCTGTGCAAGGGTAAGCCTTCACCCCTGATGCTCTTGTGAGCTGGGTAAATGTACTTAGTAAGTCAAAGTCCACCAAAAGTTACCAGGTGGATCACATTACCTCATGGGCAAAGCTACCTATAAAAATGTTTTCTGGACGATTTTGCCTCAATGCCCTTCCTCCTTCTTCTGTGGCTGGTTGAGGTTCTCCATTAATCTTCGTAGCTCCATGCCATCTCCAGGTAAAAAGTATGGAGCATGTTGCCGAGCACAGCTCAGGATGGCAACTACTGGCATTCCACATTTCCTAGAACTGATGTGACAGGGAGCTGTTCCTGGATTCTGTCCTTTTCCTTCCTTATATCTGAGTAGAAACATATTTTGACAGGCCAGTGATGCAGAAAATAACTTGCTGCTCTCCAACTGTTGCACCCCTTGACCCCAATTAGAATGTGGTGCATGTAGAAGTGTCAGCTTCTTGCTTTCTCTCCAATCCCCATCTCCCTGACCAAAATTCCCATTATAAAGATGACACCCGAGTGCTTCATGGGGCAGAAATCATTGCTGACCAAATAGAGAATCAAAGCGGATCTGAAGTCCGGCTCATCTGGTGTTTTTCTGGCCTTTGTTTCAGAAGAAGGTGCAGAAAAGCTGTCAGAAAGGAGTTAAGTGATATTCTAACCTGTGGGAATACTTCCCTTTGACCTATCTGTATGAGGCTGGACCCATCTGTATAGGGTTGGCTTACGCCTTGAAACATGGATCTGTATGTCCCTTGCAGACCTCCAGCTTGGTATTAGAGTAATTTTTTTTCAGCAGTTAATGTCCTCATAGCTGAAGGCTGTGGATGATGAGTAAGGGAGTCCATGGGCTGGGAGTGAGGTAGTCCATAGGATGTTTCTATGGGATTCAGAACCATCCAAGACTGCACATGTTCTTCTACTACCTCATGATCCTGCCCTTCGTGTAGAGGACCCGTTGGTAGCTCCCCTCCCTGGGAATGGCTAGTTTGCAATGTCCTTCTGTTATCTTCCAAGCATGGCATGAACTCTCTCAAGACAAGAAAGCAGAAAGCAGGGCTAGACTTGTGCCTGAGATGCGGTTGAATTTTACTCCCACTGCTTTGAATATGGAGTTGTTGGTATTGGACATTGGGCACGTTTCAAATCACAGCTGCCTTGTGCTTTCTGATGCACAATTCTCATCAGGTTATCTGTGTCTCATTCAATGGGATGGGAGGAGGACAGAGTTCCAGACTGTGACTCATTCAGTCTTTTCCCACTGCTGCTGTAATTCAAGTGGAAATCTCAGAAGATGATAAAACCTTCAGGCATGTTAAAGACGCCAGGCTTTAAGTGCATATGAATGAATCCAGAGCTCATTTTGAACTTGGAAAAACAGGGTAGGCTTGCTGCGATATTATTGCCTCTGCCTGTTGCAGTGGATCAGTCTCCTTGAAAAAAGTGGCTGCATAGTGGTGGTGTTGTCCACGTGCACTTTCAAATCCCTAACGCTGAGTGAGGTGTTGCATAGAGGGCAATGAGAAAATCATCAAGCCTTCGCCTAAACGTCACCTTGCATCTAGAAATTAGCCTAAGGAAGAGTGTTTGAAGAATTTGGCAGGATGCTTCTATCTTCATTTATTGCCCTGGCATTCTGTCACCTGAATTATTTTATTGTGGTTAAGCTCAGGGCCAGTGCAGGGAAACAGAGATGAACACAGAGAGCACAACAGTTTGTAAACGTGCCTGCCCTGGATGCGGGATTTCCTCCCCCATCAGGTGCCGGGGGACCTCCTGTAATCACTGAGGATGACCCTGGCTATGACTTTCCTGATAGGATTCATCATTAGGATTCATCAGCGTGCTTTGCACTCTTTGGACACTAATGTTGGATTCTGTTGTGCTCCCTCTAACGTCCCCTCCGGTCTCAGGCAGATGTTGGGTTGAAGGTGGGATATCCTCTTGCCATTGGGTGACAGGGCTCCATGCAAAGGCCATTGCATCCAGCACTGCAGTGACTTCCCTTGATCCTGCTGAAGTTAAGTTGCTAATAAGGCTGGTCATCCTGACCTTCTTTGCAGTGTGGGGCACAGGGATGGCCCTTCACCCAAGCCTAGGTGTTGGCTGTCCTACACAGGCACTTCCTTGGAGGCAAGGGTAGAGTTCCAGAAATCCTCCAGTGCTGCAGGGGAGAAGATCCTGCTGGGAACTCAGTGAACAAAATCCAAGCTGTAATCAGAAAGCTGTTACATCAGTATTTTAATTTTAAATAACTGGAGGTGTAACTCATGCAACCCCCCACCCCCTTTCTTCAGTCCTGTAGCAGTGACAAATCTTTTGTTCACTAAACACCGCCAGCCACCACTGCTGTCATATGCAGCTTCCAAAACAACGCAGTGGAACACAGCCCTCTCTCTCTCGTATTTCTGTGTGAGAAGCACGTGATGCCGAGGTGTTGTACAGCCTCAGATCTGAGTAGGTCTTTCATAAGAATGAGCTGGGTAATACATGAGTGACAGGCGGCGGTGTGACACTGATTGAGCTGTGGTGGCTTCCCACAGAAGACACTTTTGTCTCTGCTGTTAGAATGAGTGGCAACTAAAGAGCTGCTTAATTTGTGCCATGAGAGAGGGAAAAATATTACCGTAAGACTGAGTAGAGCCCTCTGAACAGATCAGTCTCTTCCTTCTCATCCTTCCGCACTTGATACTGGGATACTAAAGATCATTCCTCTTGGAGGGGCCATGCATGGCCAGCTGAGGAAGGATGCTGGTATGCAGAAGCTTCAGAATTTCCCCCTTTTCTTACCATCTTCCCTAGACATCATAACCTGAAACAGAGAGAGGAAAGCTCTTCTTGCAAGTAGAGCTGACAATAAACCCCTGCCTTTTGCTCTCTGATGGGAGGGCTTGGAACAGGGTGAATAGTTGTAGCAATGTTTATTTTACAGAAGATAAGCTTTAAGATGAATATGTATATATATTTTTTTGGCTGACACTAATCAGGAAATAGTTTTCCTTGAATAAGAAAATAACTGCGTAACCTCCAGCTTCATTTTAACCTGAAACAATGTTGGTTGCTTGACAGTTGTTTAGAAAAGGATTTCTGGATGAAAACCTAATGAATGGCTCAAGAGTTGATTAAGAAGGAGGTGAGATGCTAAGTTGAAGTTTTCTAGCTGGAAATAGTGATTTATTATCCAGCTATCTTTGCAAATGACAAAATAACTAATTAGATACAATTCATCATCAGAACTTGAAGCTGCCACTGGAATAAGTCAGAAGATTTTATGAACAATTTGTAGCCTCAAATTCTGATCTAAATGTAGCATGGTGTATACTGAGAGTTAGTCAAATACATTGAGATGCTGGGAAAGGCTTAATAAGATTCTGAAATTCTGCCCCCCTGTAGAATTTTTTTTCTGATGAAGGATTTGAAAAGGGCATTTTAGAATGATGTTTTATATGGTAGCAGTCTTTCCCCATAAAACATCAGCTATAATAATTATTTTTATGCAGATCTTGAGGCACAGAGAGATTAAATGACTTTCTCAAGGTCAGACAGTGAGTCAGAGGCAGAACCAGTGAATGAAAGTGAGTCTTGTTTCAGGGGCTATGGCGTATACAAGTAGCCCTCGTTTCTTTAATCTCCAAGGCTAGATGCTCTCAATCTTTCTGGGTCTGATGTCCCAGCACCTCCTAATTCAGTTGTCTGTGCAGGAGGGGTGCAACCCTGGGAGTGGGTAACATGCTCCCAACCATCTCTGGTTGATCTGGAATCAGCATGACCTGCATGAGTCTACTGATGGGTACATTGTCCCGGATGGGTCAACTCCCAGGGCATAGTTGCGGTGATGGACAGCTTCTAACTGGCTTTTTTGTCAATGTCCTAGGTGAAAGTTGTGGGAAGGGGTCAGGTGGAGGGTTTCCTGCATGACTTTCTATTGATAAAGCCTGATGCTTAATTTTAAATACCCAATGGCTGATACTCACTATCTTGCTGGGGCCACACAGAGGTTAAAAGTCCTGTGGTCTTAAGTGCTGCCACATTTCTACCTGTAAGAACTTGTGTAGTTGTGAACCTTGCATTGCTGCTGCTTCTGGCCAGTATTGGGTAAGGATTTGCACTCTAGCTATTTTGCAAGTCTTTCTGATCATCCTAGTTGAGCCACAGCAGGTCCCAGGGGACATATAAACCGCAGCAGTTGTATGCTTGCTTGGTGAAGTCGGGTAGGTCGACTGCATTCCTCTTTGGACATTGTTTGTGCCTCCTGATATCTCCTCATGAATTATTGGCTATGGAAAAGACTTACTGCTAAAATATTGTAGCTAGTTTAGTTTCCTGGTTATTGCAGGTTTACTTCCAAATATGTTTTGTTCTAAGTGGCTTGAATGCTGGTCCTCCTGACATTTCCCCTGGGCCTCTCTCTGCAGTCTGATAGATCTTGCTGTCAGGAAGTTATTCCTCATGCTCAGGCTACTTCTTATCAGTCTGTCACTTTTTCAAGTCATTGGGCTAATAGTTTTCCCATTACAAGAGCTGTCTCTCAGTGTCCTTTTGCCTCAGTCTCCCCGAGGGAAACTCTTTCTTCTTGCACTAAAAGAGGGTCAGACTACATGACTTTACAGGTCTTTTTCTCCCCTCCTGCTCTAACTTCTTGAAGTCTGAGAGATTCTCAGTCTGACCTATGATGAACTCTGACAGAGCATATAAAAGAATAGACTTGATAAAACAGAATCATAGAATCATTTACGTTGGAAAAGACCTTTAAGATCATCGATTTCAAGTCCACCACTCAACCATGTCCCTAAGCACCACATCTACATGTCTTTCAAATCCCTCCAGGGATGGTGACTCCACCACCTCCCTGGGCAGCCTGTTCTGATGCTTGACAACCCTTTCGGTGAAATTCTTCTTAATATCCAATCTAAACCGCCCCCCCGGCCCCAGCCCAACTTGAAGCCATTTCCTCAAGTAAGCTATGAAGGTGTTGGTGTTCATAAATCCTAGGTTTAGACATTCTCATAAATTTGAGAACTGTATCCAAGAAGGGGTGGAACAGGGTCTTTTCTGTCCTGGATATACGTGACTCTTGGGGGGCATAGGGTAAAGCTGTGTCATTCTGCTGCTGAGAAATAGTTTTCTGGATTTGTAGCAGGATTTTCTGAGGATGAGAACAGACAGGAAAAACAAAACAAGGAAGATCACTTATTGGTTCATATAGATGTTATAGGTAAGCATCAGCAAAAGGATGGAGGCCCTTTCTCCACATAGATTCAGTTCAAGGCTGGGACACCACTGAAATCTTCCAGACACCCTACCCATTTAAAGGCTCATGAAGGCAGCTATTCCATCTAGGCTCCAGATGTGCACAGATGTGTGGAGTTGTGCCCCACCATGCACCAGCATTTGGCATCATTGACACTGTCCTGCATTCGCAGTCTCCTCTCTGGAGGACACCTCACCAGCTAAGCAGCTGGCTGGAGAGAACAGTAGTGCTCACTGCTGATTAAGCAATAACAAAATTAATAGCCTCTTAACATTCTTGCGTTAACAACGTCAGCATGTCAGTAAGTATTTACAATGTAAGTTACACAAATGTCATTTTGGTACACTGAGCACTTCATATTTGCAGTTCTCTGACACAGCAATGAAAACAATCAGCCTGTCAGAAGAGAAACACACCCAGGCGATACCAGTATGAACGGCACCGGGCCAGGCTTCCCATGGTCTGTGTGGGAGGCAGATGAGCAGACAGGGGCTCACGTTCCTGCACTGAGGTGCCCTCGGGTCTGCACGAGAGCACTCTGAGACCGGCCGAACAAAGGTTCAGCTATGCAGCCAGCAAAGGGAGAACGTTTGGAAGGGTTTGTCAGTGCCCTCCTCTTCAGGACCTCATAGTAAGCACCAGATCAGTGTGCTTTCCGGGGCTCTGCACAATTTGGTTTTAACAATCCCAAATGGTTTCACTTGTCTTGAAGAGATTGCTTCCTGTAGTAAAAGATCTTTCCCTTTGCTTCTTGCCTAACATCCTGAATCCTGGGAATCCAAAGGCCCTTTTCCCCGCCCAGCGTCTTGATTCTGCACTGTAGCCAGTGCAGATGGCCTTGATGATCTGGTGCTTTGTTTTAAAGTCTTGGATTAGTGGTTAGATTCGATCTTAGCATCCCTAATTGGTCATTTGCAAGGAGAGTTCATTTCTGACATTGTGCTCCAGGTTCATAGGGGTGTGAAGGCACTTAACTGCTGAAGATACCAAACCCTTCTTTCAAGGCAGAATATGCTGAATTGCCCTGTGAACCTTACAGCAGGATGCAGCTCCCACTGAAGGCAGTGCAAAACTCCTGCTGATTTCCATGGGAGCTGTGCAGATCCTGAATGGGCTTTTTATCCCATTTTCTTCTCTAATGAGAATATAGTTAGACTTCTGAAAGTGCCATGTTTACATGGATTCTTTTGTTGGCATTGATCTCTGCAATCAGAGAAACCCTGCTATGCAACAGTGTGGGCAAATTATTTACTGCTGCTGTTCCTCTGTTTTCCTCTGCAAGATCCTAAACCTCACTATGCCAGCCAGATATGTCAAGATCCATGAATATTTGTCAAGGTCTGTGAGACCTGTTACTATGGGTCTCTACACGAGTAAAGAATATGACGGCATTTGAAAGTATTTTGTTGTCGTTTCGGTTATAACAGCCACTGTGGCAAATGCGCATTTGTTTATTAAAAAGACAAAAACACACAGGAAAAAGAAAGAATTCCAGCACTTGAAGGATTAAATAGTGCACTGACTGCCTGGAGCATCAAGGGCTCTTTGAAAGTCTGGATGTGATTAAAACGCACATGCCCATCTGATACACAGCGAACACTGAAGTTGGTAGAATTACATCAGGGATAGATTTGAATTTGGCCCCTTGCTCCCCACTTTCCGCTGTCACGGAAAAGCATTATAAATCATACACAGAATAGGGAAATGTGCGGCCTATGTAAACTAGTTCAGGTGCCTGAGCTCCTGCTGGCTCTTGAGTCCTAGCAGAAGAACTGATGAGCAGGAGTGGTTTCAGCGAGAAATCTTAAAGGGTTCAAATCAACCAGAAGCATCAGTCAAGTAGCCCAACAATGCTGGGAAATCAATGCTGAATTCTCAAAAAGAGTGTGCAGGGAAAATGATACCATTTGTTTGCAATTCTAATACAATGAATCAACAGATCTCTTGCAAAATGCTCCTAATGAAAATGCGCATAATAGATGTGCAGAAGCAAGAGGGAGAAAGACAATGTACCTCTGCTAGTGAGGGGAGGGATCTGAATCTGGGTTTTTCTGCTGAAATTTGAAAGTGTTCTGGTATAGCTGGGATGAATCTGTCATCCATAAAGTCCTGGGAGACCCTGGCAGTGAAAGATGGAAATTTTTGCTAGGGGAGAAGAGGTTTTGATAAAGAAGCACTTGTTGTTATGGTGGGGTCAACTTTATTGTAAAAATAGCAAGCATGGAAGCATGATATAAAGCCTGAAAAGATTAAAGATGATCTGAAAACTGAGATAGGTCTCCTAATAGACAGCCCCAGCATTATTCCTCTATTTTCTTTTCCTGGTGAGAAATCCAGCTTCTAGCACTGTTTGATTTTTTTTTTCAATTGTTGTTTTTTAGTGGGTTCTTTTCGGGGGTGGGGGGAGTAATTTCCATGGAAAGTGGATAGAATTCAATTGTTCATTGTCTTTTCCAATGCAAGAACTAGAGACTTTCTCAGGGAAGTAGCAGATGTCAGGTTCAAAACAAATGGAAACTTGTTCTGGGAGAAAAAAAGCCATCTCTCTGGTCACAAAAACTAATTGACTGATAGAACTTCCTGCTGCAGGACATATTCTAGGTTCAAAAAACAGCCAGACCAATCTGCAGCAAATTAATCAATGGAGGACCATTAACTGTAAAGTTTCTACATTTGGCTTGGGACATCCTTCAGCCTAAAACTCGTGGAAAGAGTATTTTGGGCACATACTGCTGGATGCTTACCCTTTTCTTCTGCTCTTCCTTTGGCATCTGGCATTAGCCATTGCCAGAGCCAGCTATTTGCTACCTGGGTCTTTGACTAGACCCAGTAAGGCCATTCTTACTGTCTAAAAAACCAAGGATGTCTTCTCCATCCTCAGTAAAGGTTGTACAAGTAGACAGTTTGCAACTTCTACTGAAATGCAATGGGGGTCTCCAGGCTGTATGACTGTGAGGTGTTTCTTTCAGGTTCAGGATGGATCTGAGTAAGCTTTCAAAAGCAATGAGAAAGAGGGTGCTTCATTCCTACAAAATCTATTGCCTTTTTCTATAAAGTTAAGATCTGAGCCAAAGCTGACGGGAGTTGCTGGATTTGCCAATCACTGGACAGGGCTGAACCTCAATTTTCAAATCCCAAAAGATGGGTGTGGGCAGCTGATGTCAGGCTGTTGGATTGAAAGGAGACAGATTGTCACCTCTGGATGAAGAATGGCAGGTTTTAATTATTTTCAAACTATTCCTTTCTCAGTAATACCAAAGAAGAGCAAAACCTAGATCCTCTTCCAATTCAGAACAAAGCAATGAGGGTGCCATAGGAGAAAAGGTGATGTAGGATGACTTGACTGAGATCTGAATGAAACTCATGAGCCAGGTGACCCCGTGGATTATCTGTGCTTCCTCCTTTTTCTGGGAAAAGTGCTATGGGTGAGAAATAAGTTGGTTCTGAACATTAAGGTTGTTGGTGATCTGGCTTCTGCCTCTTCTGGAGTCCCATCTATCTAGGCCATGACAGAAATTGCTACAGTATAATATACATGCTCAAGGAAGGATGCAAGGTTTCCCTATGAATGGAAAGGTGCTCACATCCACGGTGATAGTCAGACTGGAAGTAACAGTGTAGTAGGACAGAAGTCCTGCTGTGCAGTCTATTTATCTCACAACTGGTGTGTAAAAAATACCAGAATACAGATCTGAAATGATGTACTATCACATATCTACTCATTTTGACCCCAGGTCCAGAAGGATGTCCATTGCTTTCTCCCGGAAAGGACCATTGGATAGCAGAATAATAAACTCCTTGTAGAGTTGGCCCAGAGTATGCGTAGTCTTCTCTTTCCTGCAATGTGCAAATATGTGTATTCTGCATTAAATATAGTTTGGGAAGATAGGAAATCTTTGTGAATAACTTCTTATTCTATGTCAGAGAAGACGTGTCTCTCTCCTTCCCATATGAGAATCAACTATGTTTCCTTTCAAAACAAGTTTCATGGATTCCTGAATTTCTCCCAAGACTTTCATGCCTGACTCAGAAACAGAGAAAGAAGAGCAGCGCCAGTTGCGCTAAGCAGCTTTTTCCCAGGACGCACTCCAGCTTTCCCAGGCAATGCCCAACAACGAAGGCAGAATTCGGTGTTTAGGGAGTATGTGGGCATTGTGAATCTCCACAGCCAAGCTTACACTCTACTCCCTTGGCATGGGAAAGCTCCATTGAAGAAGGGAAGGAGATTGGGTTCCCTGACCCTTCGTCTCTCCCTGGGAAGCTGCCTAGAAGAACAGGACTAATTTGTGTCAGAGTAGGTTTTTGCTATTTATCGTGGTCCCACCTTGCCCCCTCCCCCCCTCCGCCCCCCTGCTGTCATTTTTTTCTCTTTCCTCTTTATTCATCTTTTTCCCTCCCCCCTCTGTCTCCTTCTCCCAGTGCTTTCAGCTTCTTTCATTCTCTTTTTCCTGTTGCTTCTCTAAAGGCACAAAATAAAATGTGTATTTCTAGCCTATTGTATTGGAAGAAGACAACAGAGACAGATTCCATGACAAAGAACATGTATGGAAAAAACACAGGGGAGGGGGGAACCCCCACCAACTCGGGAAGACAAACTCTTGCATATCAAGGAAATCCCGATCTCTCCTTTTGCTAGACACTTCAGCTACACGTGCTGTCCTGGGGATTTCCTCTGCTTCTGCACACTGCAATCAAAGAGTTTGTGGAACAAGCTCAAAATTCAGGCCAAAGTAAGCTGGACTTATGGTAAAGCACAACTTTTCTACATCAGAAGTTGTGCTACTCCGTGTGCTTGGTGATCTGCAACATCTGGAGTGAGATAGATTGAACAACAGCTAGCGCTGCCTTTCATCAGTAAGTAATTGCTGTAATTGCTGCCCACCTGGGACAATTTTAAGACCAGTCTAACCCACTGTCCTATCCAAAGAGTGAGCAGAAGCCTGGGGAAGAGTATGACTATGGGCCAGCTTAATTTTCCCAGCTTCCAGTGGTGTGTGTTG
Organism: Falco biarmicus; assembly: GCF_023638135.1. Taxonomy (NCBI): domain Eukaryota; kingdom Metazoa; phylum Chordata; class Aves; order Falconiformes; family Falconidae; genus Falco; species Falco biarmicus. The sequence goes on along the minus strand of NC_079292.1, from coordinate 30,029,780 downwards.
TAAGGAAAGGTTTTAAGGGAATTTGAAACATTGCTCTTCAGGTTGGAGACTGGTCTTAGCTCATTGATTTCCGCAAGGAATTTCTTATGTGGTCCACAGCAAAGGTTTTGTTCCCTATTCTGAAATGCTTTATGTGGTTTTGGGGTGAATAGCACATCATGGGACTAGTCCAGGGTGTCATCATTATTTTAGTGCAATGGGGATGAACCCCTTCCTTGAGCAAAGTGCAGTGCCAGCACTGCTTTTGGCACAGCATCTTCGAAGGCCCAGTATCTAAATTATGGTTCTCCCTCAGTGCAGTCTTTGGGGTTTGCCTCAATTTTTCATGAGAGGCAGCTGTAGTCTCCTAGTGTGGTGCATGGAGGTGGCTGCTATCTCCTGGGAAGATGGAAGAAGGAACCGACCTCTTCCTTTCCTTTCTCCATGCCTCCTTGTATCATCCCTGGCACCAGAAAGGAGACCTGCTACACCAGGGAGCAGGACGAAGTGGGCGACTTGAGTAGGGCTGTCTGGAGGAAAAATGGGAAGGCAGGAATTTGCTGATGGCATTGAATTGTTTCCATCACTCGTGTTTTGGATAGCACCAGCAAAATAGATGGGTTGAAGCTGGATTCATTGCTGACTCTTTTCAAAAGCCCTTGACTATGCGCTTCTATGGCTTTATATGAAGGGTAAATGCTACACTGAACTATTTGACAGCAGGACATGGATGTTATCACCTCTTTTCTTCCTTCTACTTTAAATTTCCATTTTTATTTAAAGCTATTTTCTTTCCTCCCAGCAGATGAAAAACCGAGAGTTATCTCCAAGGTTATTGCTGACTCTCTGTTCCCAAGGCCTGTGGCAGGGGTAACTGGGGGAAAGTCAAGTAGCAGGGAGAATGTGAAGGAAGCTCAGAGCAGGTGACAAGAGAACTTGGATCTAAGTGGCAGGAGTTACGAGACCTCCAATAACCATGAGTTGGAGCCTTGACTTTGGAGCGTTACGTGCAAGAGCAAAATAAACAAGGCTCCCTCTCAAGTCAAATCTCTCTTTTGCTCCTTCAGAAAAAGCAGAAACATATCAGCCATAGGAGAAAGGGCCAGTGCAGGCTGGAGTTAATACTCAAGATGGGAGTAGGACATGAAGAGAAGGAAGAGCTGTAGATGCCTTCTTTCCTGTCAGCACTTGGTGAAAATTTATTACTGATGTCTCTGCTTGAATCTAGGCTTGGAAGGGTAAAGGCTGGCCTATCGTAAACCTGCTGCAAGCCGTCAGCTCCCTCCTGTCTAGGCTACATGGCAAGTGAATAAACTCTTTCAAACAGTTGCTTTCATTCATGGGGATTGAAGCTTCCTTTTGAAACATCAAATCCGATGATGCAGTTATGGGGGGTGTGCACTGGAGAAATCATCCTTTTTGTTGCTTCTGAATTGCTCAAAAGGGGAAAAAAACAGCTCCCAGGAGCAGTTCAACTTTTGTGGAGGCTTGATAAAACCATCCCCGCTTCTTGTTAGTTTTCATTTTCTTTTAATACTATTTAGCTGCATCTGTAATAAAGGGAGAGGATTTCCACAGGCTGTTGCTAGCTCAAGTTCTGCTGGGGATGGCTTTGTGCTCTGTATGCCATTTCCCCCTCTCCTCTAATGTGCCACATGGCTCTTGCCTTCAAGCTGTCAGGTTTTTTCTTCATTTTTATTTTTTTTTAAGTAAAAGTTTTGTCTTCTACAAAGATAAAGGATGACTTTTTCATGGGTGTGGAAAAGCCACTAACTCAGAAGTACTTCCAAGGCCCAGCTCTTATGTGATAGTTCTTTGCACAGAGAAGGGACAGTTAGTAACTGTCCATGTGGGAGATACTGGTTTGATTCCACACAGTAGCATTGCCAGGAGTTGTGGTAGATTTGGGTATTTTTTGTTTGTTTGGTTTTGATAAAGTATATAAGGGAGAAATACTTATTTCATTATCCCAGAACTGTTATCATATTAAACTTGTCTTCCACAGGTGTAACTATTTTCTGATTCAGCTGATCTCTCCTCTTTAAGTGAAATTATTTTCCTCTGCCATAGTATAAATTGCATGTCAGACTCTTTTTTAGGCAGTTTCAGTCTGGTTAGTTCAGAGACAGCACTGCAAAAAGCAGGCCGATTGGGTTTTATTGGGGGACAACTTTCTTTCTTTCCAGAGTCAGCTGTTGTGTATCGTAATGTAATTTCTTAAGCGGAGGCGAGCTTACATGGTTTGACAGGCCCAGACAAATGTAATATCCCACCAGGATCCAAGGCAGCTTTTCTGTAGTGATACTCATTCATATTTACTTGTTTATTCTATTTTGAAGTGAAGGTGGCTCTTATTTAATAAAAAAAACCCGTACTGAGATCCCAGTGCTGCGTGATAGTGCAGGATTTATTCCTGTTGGGTACAGAAAGGAGCGCCAGCCAATAGTGACATACCAATCATTCATGTGCTGCAGTATGCATTTTCAAAAATCCTTCCCCCTTCCACTCTTCTCAGTTATTTTTTCTTTGTATGGGATTAGAAATACCCCTAGGTAGAGGCTTTACTCTGGGTCTGACTGTGCTCCCGCCTTGCACATGAAGACAAAAGCTGCTTGCTCCTGGGAGCAGATGAGACGACGTGAGGATCATGTGAGATCTCAGACCTCCACTTGGATAACACTGAGCTAAGACCAAGAGCTAGATCTTGGCCATCGTGAGGTAGGAAGAGCAGAGGGCAGGAGATAGCAGAGCTGCGTTTGTCCAGCCCTTGCCGATAGAGATTCAAGGCTGAGCGCGCTGAAAAGGGCTCATGTTTGGCATGAATAAACCATACTGTAACAGCACGTGGGAGCAAAACAGCTTCTGCATGTTCTGGTCTACAAGAGGTTGGTCTCTTATAAAAGTAAATTGAATGAAGAAATTCAGAGCACACCCTTTTGAACTTTTAGACTAGTTCTGGCTGGGGTGTGTGGTCTCTGCTTCTGTGCAGGGCTTTGGAGAAAGGCTGCGAGCTGCTTCTAGGGTTTAACAGGTTCAGAGGGAGGACATTTCTCTGCACATTTTCACCAGGTGGTTTCCTTGAAGGAAAAACTTTCAAGAAGGAAACTTAAGAGAAACCTTTTTGGACCACTCCTAAAATTAATCTGCCACATCCTCAGGTACCCAGGTCTCCTTCTGTCCCATCTGGGTCCAGCTAAGAGGGTGTCTGGTTGTTAGCCTGATTTTGTGTCATATTTTTACATTTCCCAATGCTGACAACACAGGTGTACATGAAGACTTGAAAAGTCCATCAATTCTGCAATAGTACTGAGAAGTGAATACGAGCAGAGATTTCAGCTCCTGGGCACAGAGCTGAGCAAAGCCTGCAAAGCAAATACTTTGGGGTGATGAGGAGTTTACAGCTTGCAGGGGACTGCATCTTTTAAATAATAAGTTATGCCTGAGTTTCCAATCCTGTGTCTTTCATCATTTTAGTTGTTGCTTCTCTGCCTCTAAACAGCAATGTCTTACTGGGGATGGAATGATATCTAAATTCAAAGACAAGCGAATAGCTGGAGATAGTGTATTACCCAGCCCTGTCGTGCAACTGAATGAATTTGGGAATTCATCTGTGTGGTTGCAGGCCACATAAGATTTCCTCTAACTGAGCATCTGAATCTCCATTTCTTACCAGCTTGAAAAAAGTCAGGCAGGAGCTGTAGCCTCCACCTTGGAGGCCAGCACATTTCCAGTAAGGTTCGTGGCACAGGGAGCTGAGGGATATTGCATCTTCCAGAGCTGGGTGTGGGATCTAGGTGACAACACACTGGACAAGCTGTTATGTCTTTAGGGTTTTGTTTGTGCCCTTGACATCAAATTGTGTGGAAACCTTGGTCAAATCACTTGACCTGGTGTTTAGGTTCATCTTTTTAGAAAATAAGGCAGTTTGTTCTGTTAACATGCATGTCACAAAGAGGAAAGGCTGAGCATTCCAGGATGGAGTAAGGCAGTTGTACTGAAGGGCATGGCTTTCTAACACCAACTAAGAAAATTTTGAGGTCTTTTGCTTGGAAATTTTTGGGGTTTTTTTGGTTTTCATGAATGTGCTAGTCTAACTTTTCAGATGCAATGTAACTCACTGACCAAAATTCTTGTACCCATGCATGTACCCTGTGCAATGGTAGAATGATTATGCATGGAAGTTAATCCCCAGCTGGTGGACAGCATGGTCTAGCATATTTGGCGTCAGCGTGTTGGGGGACAGAGTTATTCTCTTCTACTGCTTACCTTGTGCACGATACCCTAGAAAAAACCCACTACACTTAGAGTTTTGTACATTCCCATCCCCGTTCTCAGAAATGCCTACTTAGGTGGAGATTCTGAGTCAGGGGCTACTTCCAACAGTGTACGGTGCCTGACACAATGGGACCCTGCTCTTGGTTATGACCTCTAAATGTTGCCATAATAATAATAGTAGCATGTGGCTCTTGGCACATCACCTATTAATCACAGCAGCTGTCAGGCAAAGCATTAAATGGGAATAGCTCCCTGTAAGAAAAAACAAATACAACAACACCCTGTGGCTTGTGGAGCATGAATCTACACTCTGGAGGGTGCCAGAGAAGGAAGGAAGGACTAAGCTGTGACATTTCACTCAAATTTGTTAACCTTGGCTGGTGTTCAGATGCAGCGTGCAGCCGAGGCAGTGCTGAGGCAGGGGTCTCTGGAGAGAGCAAGCTTTGTTAAATATTTACAGTGAGCAGGAGCTGAAGTTGAAGGTGCACAGAGGCATTGGGGACAGTTTGCCAGCAGGGAAGAGGCATTCATGAGGAGTGGCTGGGGTGCTTTATATGCTGCTACTGTATTTAATGCCTGCGGTGGATTTTTCTTCCCCAAATCTGCCTGCATGCTTTTTGCAGCTATGCAGACCTTGAGCACTCAGGATGCCCTGAGGCGAGGAGCTTCATGGTTTGACAATACGTTGTGCAAAGAAATAGCTCCCATCATTTTAGGCCCAGCACCCATCAGCTCCATTGGGTGATCCCTGTTGGAAAAAGCAGTGAGCTGTGTCAGGCACTTCACTGCAGGCCCATGAAATTTGGGCTGTGGTGGTCTGATGTGGCAGACCACTTGTTTATATGGTATGTCATAGATATTTCCTAGAAGCAGGATGGGTAAATGTGTTCAAAATTCACTCTCCAGAGACAGTCCCCGAAAATTGCTCCATGTTTATGCTTGCAAAATTCCCTGGTGCTTAACTGGTCCATCTGCAGAAAGCAAACTGGTCCATTAGAACATCTGCAGAAAGCAAACCCAAACACAGTGAGATTACTGTCAATTTGTGTTTATTTGAATTACTGGAGAAGTCCTAGTCATGGATCAGGGCTAAACATTGATTTTAGGTTCACTGGCTGAAAGCAAAAACACACTGAAAAATCTTTTGGTTGACCTAAAACACTTTCTTCCAGTTTTCTGTTGAAATAAAGGTATTTTAAAAAGCAACAAAAGAATATACTGCTTTAACCCAGGGCCAGGTTAAATATTTGAAGCTTAATGAATTATTTCTTTTTCTCACATTGATATTTTCTAATTTTTGCCATTTTTAAAATAAATTAAAAATTCCCTCAAAAATAAAATATCAGCATATTTATGTTTGAAATTTTACAAAGAAACTTCTCAAACTTTCCAAAACTGTTGAGAAGTTCTTTTGCTGTGGGTAACGCTTGCCCTGCGTTGATTGATGACAACTGTATACAAGTCAAAATTCCTGTCCAATTTTAATCTAGACCCCAATGTGACAGATGCTGTATAAATAGTGAGCATGAAGATTTTTAACAAAGATTTGTGACACTTTCTGCTCAAGGAGTTGTTTTGCAGAGCTGCTTCAGATCTGAAGCCAAGGGTATTAGGCAGCTTTGATTGCTTGGGTTATGCTATTTAAATTTGCATTGCAGAATCCCAGGGGAGTTGAGGTGAAGTTGAACTGAAAGTGGATTTAAGCCATCTAAATCAGACCTGCTGTTCTGGAGTTGAACCAGAACTGAATTTAAACATTTTCTTTTTGGACTCCTTAGAAATAACAACATTACAAGTAACATGAAAACTGCCATGAGGTATCGCCTTACAATTTGGCACCCTGCAGGCGCCAGGTAGGAAAGAGCAAAGTGCACTTGAACTAGACCGGTGGAAATAACCATTTTTTAAAAAACAAGATCCCCTGCCTTTGTTGTTGAGGACTGAGCAATTCACCTTCTCCGTGTCACCTCTGCACAGCCCTGTTGACACACCATATGGTACTGACCACAGCAGCCACCTCTGGACCTTGCCCACCACTCCTGCCCCCACCATGGTTTGATGCCTGCAGGGAGCACTGGCAGCTCATGGGTTTTGGGGCAGCTCTGCAAGCCACCAAGGGCTGAGCTTGCTGACAGCAGTTCGAGGGGGCTGTGAAGCTGCTTGGATTGAGATTTTCTGGGGCGGGAGGTAAGCGTGAGGATGGCTGCAGAGGTGTGTGTGCCCAGAGCGCTGCCCTGCAACCTCTCTGTGGCATGGGGTAGGCATCACAGCAGCTTGGCTCTGGCCACTGAAGCCCTAGGGAAAAAAGAATCACCATAATCTCCCAAAGGTGTCCCTGCCTCTGGGGATGCACGGCCCCATCCATCCCAGTGCAGATACAGGGGAAGGAAGTGTGGACCCCGGCAGACTTTATTGGCAAATGCTGCCACTGATTAAAACAGGCTTGAGTGCTGTAGGAATGAGAGGTTGCCATGGAAACAGTCTCTTGATGTGTCCAGGTTTTGAAACCATTTTTGCCTCCTCTCCCACCCTCAACGTCTTTTTTTTTGCCTTTTGTTGTTGTTGTTGTTGTTGTTTTGTTGGAGATTTGCCCTCCTGGAGTGATGTGGTGCAGATAGGCTCTTGGGACCAGGAAGGCACTGAAAGGAACTGCTCAGCTCAGGGAGAGCTGTTCACGGCAGAGCCCCTCCGCAGTGGGCCAGCAATAGGGCAGAGCTTGCAGGGATCCTGGCAGAGTGGGGTCTGGATGAACCCTGGAGGGTTACAATGTTGGCAGGGTGCTGGTCACCAAAGGTTGCAGTGGAGAATATCCCAGGGAAATCTTCCTCCTGGAAGGAAGGCACCAGACTGGGATGCTCTTGGCAATCTGAAGGGCTCTGCACCAGTGGGATCCCTCCCTAGGGTGTTCATCTAATGAATGGCAATGGGCAATCTAACGACAGTCTCCATCCATTCACTATGCTCGGAACAGTAGGAATGATGGGAAGCCATCTTTTGAACAATGGGAAATCAAGTGAATGCCACAAGGAGTGCTTCTGAGAGACAAAAATGGCCCTCCTTCTCCTTCCCCCACCCCTCCCTGGGCTTCCTGCCTTGGAAGAGGAGCTTTCATTTTGCTGAAGTACATGCAGAACCCCCTGCCCCTGTGATAGCTATTACTGTGCAGCTGTTGATGACTGGTGCAAAGCTTTGAGGAGCATTTTCCTTATAGATCATTCAGTCCACATTTCATACACTGGCTTTTTATTTTTGCCGTCCTCCTGGTTTGCTTTATTTTGCATTTTCTTTTCAATTATAGAGGCATATTCATAAACACAGACTCCTCCCCATGTGTTTCATCCACTTTTGCTTTTGTCCCCTCCCTGGGAAATCCCCTGGCTCTTTCCCAGACCCATGTCTGGGAAACCCCTCCCTGTAAGAGCTGGAGTGTGTTACTGCACCTGGAATAGGCCTGGGGAACCCCAAACATGGGTGTGCTATGCATTCAGTCCTGTCCTAAAGATCTTTCTATCAGCACCTCCATGCTGTGTGACTGCTCAAGCTTTGTTTCTGGATGGGAATGTAGCAAAACAGGCTGTTTAATGTCATCATTTCAAAGTGGAGTGTCCAAACTGAGTTGTTGTTTCGGCCCTCTCTGAAATCCAAGCTAACCTTCCAGAGACTTCCTAAAAAACATGGAGATGCTGATAATTTTACCCACTGAGTAATGCATCGTGTGTTTCAGTCCAGACTTCCTTGGCAGGACTGGTTCCCTCCCAGTTAATCATGCTGCACTCCTTGTGTATTGGTCATTGCAATGGCTGAGAGCCACAGCCTTAAGAAACATAGTCCCACCTGCTTCAGATATCTAAGGGAGCTGCACGGCCACCCTTGGGCATTCACTGGCAATGCCGAGCCATTAATATGTCCGGAGGTGGTCTGTCTCTACCTTAGGTCTGAATTACTTTCCAAAGGTGCCTTCTTCATCTTGATGCCCGATACAGCAGCATCAGGTGACTAGGTTCCTAAGTTACCTTAAATGACCTTAATGTATGCAATATGAATCCAGTGAATACTCACTGTGATGATGAATCTCAGATGAGTTAATTTGGAAATGTCTGTGTTGCTTATCCATGTGAGTCCCCAAGCTTAGGGTGCACTGTCTGATTTATTTTAATTGATAGAATGTGCTTTTTGAGCAAGGATCTCTTAATACTTCACCTGCCCAGCAAGACCTGATAAGTGGACTGCACAGGAGGCAATCAGCCAAGCTAAAGGAACCTCCAAGAAGCCACTGCTCCAGCACTTTTGCTCCTGTTCCAGGATCATATGAGCACCTGTACATCCACGTGTTATGCGTTATTTCCCATACCTAATTTTCAAATTTCAAGCCCCTCCTGCAAGGCTTGGACAGTTTCTCACTTTCATTGCATCTTAAAAGGGAACGGAGAAGCCCTAGAGTCCTTCTGCAAGAACCTCTCAATCAAAGGTGTCATGAAAGGGGTTTAATTTCAAAAGCTCTGAATTACACCTAGATCAGGAAGGACGTGGTAATGGTGGATTTGCTGAGCTCAGGAGGTTAAAGAATGAAGGGGGATTCACAGTTAACATCTGTGACACACTGAGTCAGGATGAGAGAGCGTTCGTAGTTAGAGCAAATATCAAAGGCATTTCCCAGATCTCATGCTTTTGGGAGATTTTTAATTACTCTGATGTTTGTTAAGAGTCGCTTACGGCCAAATAAGTGGATTCTTAAATTTGAAGATGCTTCTTTGCTCCCAGAAATAACGGCTGAGCAGCAAATCAACCTCGGCATGTATGGCAAGGAAAATACAGTGATCTTAGAGCTTCTCTGAAGCCAGATCAAATATCAGTTCACATAGCAGTCCCTGCCTCCATCCACATGAGGATGATGATAAGAGAATTGCTTTGAAATCCTTCGAAGAAAAGCATTCAAGACAGTGTTCTCCTGGGTAAATGTCTCCTTTCCTGGCATTATATTCTCTGGTAGCTCTAATGCAAGAGGTGGCAGGTGGTAAACCTATTGTACGGGGACGGATGGGGGAATCGGATACATGAAATTAGGCAGGTGTTTAGCAAAGCAAACAGCAGCCATTCAGCGCTGAGTTTCCTGGCTTCACCTCTGAGCCACCTGGAGAAACCTGGATTCTGGTGTCACAGCAGCGCTGTGCACATAATTTGGAAAAGTACAGAAATAATAGGTGGCTTGGGCCGCACAGGTGAAACATCAAGCAGGACTTTGACAGGGTGGGGGGGTAAAGGAGAGCTCAGGTATAGAGCCTGTGTTGGCCACAGATGTGTTGCGCACAACCAGAACTGCAGCTCCTTGCAGCGAGGAGGTCTGGGGGGAGGGACAGGGGTAGTGGCTGGGGAGTGCACGTACTGTGGGCACAGATCTGTCCCAGCGTGCGGAGCTGCTCGCAGTGTCTCCACTCACTTGCTGTTTTGTGATATCTTTCTGCTGGCACACTGGAGCCTGGCTTGGCTGGGGACTGTTGCATAAGCCTCACTGGGGACCTTGAGAGCAGATTAATTCCTTGAGCATCTTCCTTCTTGCTGCCAGTGATGTCTGCTGCTCAGATGTGATCCAGGGAGACAGCTGGGCAGGGCTGAGTCGGAAACCTCCCCCAGACAGATAAGGCATGGGAGAAAGAGATTCCTTTCTGCCAAGCCCCAAACTATCCTTCTGGGTGAAACTCTTGTGGCAGCTCGTGGAGTCCAGCTGCAGAGGGGTCCTCTCTCCACGTATGGTGATGGTGAGACAGTCAAGTTAAGGCAAAAACAGAGTGTGATTAAGTCGCTCTCCCTCCCTCAGGCAGAGCTCAGCCTGCTAAAATGCTTTGGATGCGGTGGCCTGTAATTATGTAATTCTTCCTCGTTATCTTTTCTAATTGTTCTCAGTGCTGTTTCCTAAACTGATTGGAAACAATGGCAGATGGGGATGAAGTGGGAGGCAGACGTGAGCATGGCAGGCTGCCAGCGTAGTACAACGCTTTCCAGAAAGGGAGAGAGAGAAGGGAAGGAAAAAAGAGAGAGAGAGAAAAAAAAAAAATATCCACAGTGGAGACTTGGATGCCAGGACCTGAATCGAGGGGACACCTGAACCACTGCCAGGCTGGGAGTTGCTGGCAGGGGATATCTCATTCAGGCTCATGCATATTTGATCTGTATTACATTCAAGAAATTTCAAGCCTTCCCCCTTCCCCGGCACACCTCTCCTCCCTGAGAGCTTTGCTGTTTTCCTCTTTTCCAGCACTTGAATGACGCAGGTTGAACCCTCACGGGGGAGTGGGGGGGATGTTTTGCCCATCACCAGGAGACACTGTGGTCTTCTCCCCCTGGCACTGAGTTTGTTTGCTTGCAGGGGTGAGAAATTAAAAAAAGGGGGGGAAGTTTGGCTTGTTGCATTTGAGCGTGACTGCACAGGGCAGAAAGAGGGCCTGGGGGTGAGATATTGCAATGAGATTTCTTCATATTTGGCAGCTGGTTTCAGGGGACGTGCAGGGTGCAGCTCCCCAGAAGCCAGTTGTTGTTTTGTTGAGTCTCATTTTCTCTGCAAATGTCTGCTGCTCTACACCTACTGCACTCTCCCCATGTGGATGGGGGGTTTTTGCACTGGTGTGCATCACAGAGGTATTTGGGGATCCAGCAGAGACCTGGTCTAATTAGCTCTCTGCTCTTCTTTCATTGACAGTCCTCTTTTACCACCACAGTGGGAAGGGGGGAGCATAGGACTGGTGCTATTTTTTTGGTCTAGAGAAGGCCAAAACAAACCCTGATCTGCCAGGCATGATGTCTGAGCATTGGTTTCTCATGGCATGGGGAGAGGACAGAAGTCTGTGAGGTGATGTGGCATCCCACAGAGTGGGACCCCCAAACAACAGCATCACAACCCCTGCAATGAGCAGGGCTAGCTTATGGGATGGAAGACACCCCTACAGAAAGCAGACCCCGTTCATCCATGGGAGATCAGCGCCAGGCACTGGAGAAGGCTCTGGGTCACCCCTGGATGTTGGCACTGACTTATGCTCCTCATCCCAGTCTCGGTGTGCTTAATCTCCATTTGGAGCCCCGTGTCCTGACAGCGCTGTCGGCTGGGAGCTCGGCGAGTCACTGACCGAGCAGGGGCAGTCGAGGAGAGGAGGAATTTATCAGAACTGTCCTGTCCTCCTCCAAACCCAGTGCTGTTCTGTTTTTCAATTGCTGCTGACTTCTCCGCGTGCCTGCAGGCTGCCACTGCCAGCACGGTCCCAGCTGGCCAGCCCCTCTGGCTTCTGTGCATGGCTCTCCTGGATGGAGAGGAGAAATGCTGCCTGAGGCTTGCCCTCAGTATCGGACCAGAGGTTTCCTTACTGCTGTGGGCTGAGTGGGCTCGGCGGGATGGGGCTGTATGGACCAGGAGCTGGAGGCTGCAGGCAGGGTGGTTCACCTCTGGCTTCTGTAGGAGTTTGGGTGTTTTGAGCTGTAGCTATCTCCAGCCAGCTCTGGGCTGGAGTGGGTGAGAAATAGCCTGAAGGAGCAGCTGGGAAACAGTGGAAGTTGAGAGATGAAAGACAGAAGGTTGGCCGCCTACCCCTGCCCTTGATTCTTCCTGGTTCCTGGGGGAAAGCACCCAGTCCACGCCTGGGGGTAAACAGGGGCTGAGGTAAGGAGGGTAGGCAAAGTGAGAGCCCCCGTGGTGACACAGTACTGGATGGACAGGTCACTGCAGTTATCTGTTTCCAAATGGCAAAAGCAATCTACTTGGATGGAGCTAGAAGGAAATATCTTGGAGTGCTCTTTTGCAGCCCAGGTGTTTTGGACCTGTCAGCGCTGTTATCTCCTCTGGACCTGCCTGCCGCTGTCCTTTTCTATCAGAGGCGGCTGTACCCAGTATGACTAAGGGAGGAAAAAACAGAAAACCAAAAAACCCAGCTGTCATTGCATCTTGAGAGCTCACTGATCTCCACCCAAGGCTGCAGCCCTGCTTCCTTTGCAGCACTGCACAACTCGTTGCACGCTTTCTGGCACGCAATGCCAGCAGGCGCTGTCCCCACTGGCTCACACAGGGAGATGGGCTCATTGCTTCTGTGCTGGGAACACCCCAAGAGGCAGGAGAAAGTTCTGGAAACATGGTCACATACAGACTTGGTCCCATCTGAGAGCTATGCCACGTGTTAGGAGGTGGCTTGACGGGTGATTTGCAGGCAGGATGGGGCCCCTGGCACATTCCTCTTTAGCCTTATCTCCTATAACCTCTGTGGCTGTGGTGGTACCAGGTGTAAGGGAATGGCAAAAAGCTGAATCACGGGTCCTAGCAAATGCCTCCCTCCGTGCAACTCGACCAGGTGTGACCCCCTGTGAGCTGCTGCTGTGGGTCTGGGCAAAGGATTTGCTTTTGCAAGAACCTGAAGAGTGCAACTCAGTTTTGTCACAGGCTGAAGAAGCACGCTCTGCGATCTCCTGAATGTATTCTGGATTTGCTCAGGCTGACAGGCACACAACTGAGATGGCTGGCAGATACTTTTGTGCAGGGTGGCCTACTGGCTGTTCCCCTAGCAGTGGCTGTTGTTGTGGGCTGCAAAAATACACCAGCTTCTTCCTTTGGCCCATTAGGTTCTTTGCCCCAAAAGTTTCCCCAGCACAGGGGAAAAGCAGTTCCTGTATCGGCTTTATATTTCCCCATTTTTATTTCCATTTTTCTTGTGGAATTGTCCTTTTTCTTGTGTTATGAGGCAGAAAGAACAAAAGATCCTTCTGTCATTTTCTAATATACCTTTATCATCCCTTCACATTCATCTCCTCTGAAATGTACAGTCTCAGAGCCCTTGCTAATCCCTCTTCATGAGGAAATTTTTTGCCATGACCTTGATCAGTGTTGTCACAGTTCTCTGGACTATCTTTAGGCAGACCATTACCTTTTCGGGATGGGTGGCAATTCTGTACACAGTGGCGTGTCCCTGCTACATCAGACACTGTCAAGAAGGCCCCATTTCTTAGACAAACAAGGAAGACCATCTAACACTATATTGCAGAAGACCACCCTCAAAGAAGTCATTGGTGGATATTCTACTAGAAAACGTGGTGCTAAAGGAGATGTTTTCCCCTATACGGACCACTAAGCCAGGGACCTCAACCACACATGGCACTGGGATGCAGAGGCTGGTGTCAACAGGAGGACATTGGAACAACCCTCAGCTGGCACAGCAGTGGAGGGAGCTGGTGTGAATGGGGAGGAAATCTCAGTTTCTGCCCAGCTGCAAACACTGCCTCCAGGCACATGTACCTTAAGAAGAGACAAATTACTTTCCCTCCATTTCTAGGATCTATTTATTTATTTATTTATTTGCAGGGTGGTGGTGGTGCAAGTTGCATATCTGCTTTGCTTTCATTACATATTTGCAATGTGTTCTTCTCTCTTCTGCAGAACACAATCCAAGGTCTAGCTGCTGGGAAATACAATCAGAGCAACTCATGTTATTTTGGTGTGTTTCACACAGTTGTTTTTCTTCTGTTATTAGTCTTTTCTTTCCCCTCCCCTTTCTTTCTCAGATTAAAACAAATACAGCGTGACTGGCAGAAAATTGGCAGTCTTCAACAATCCAGAGGCAGTGATTTTTCTCCTAAGTAGCTTAATGGAGTCTATATTTTTTTATTGTTTTTTTCAGCCTGCAGGTTGATCCAGTATTTATAAAAGGAGAGCTCGCTTTCTTCCCCCTCTTACAGCCCATTTGAGAAAGTCCATGGACCTACAAGAACTTTTCTGGGTCATCCACGTTTCAGAAGTACGCTGAATTGGTCACAGACATTAATGAAGGAGGTTGAATTACACTCCAGGCTCAGCCCTGAATAAAGAGATTTAAGCAGAAACCAGCTCGCCTGCATCAGCACCCGTGTTTAGGCACCCTTGCAGCAAACTACAGGTCTGCTGTCCCTCCATCCTTCTCTCTGCTTTTTGGCTGGCATCTTCTATGTCTTTCACAGCTAAAGCTCCTCCAGGTTCCTTGTCCCCCTGGGCCCCTGCTCCCTGCTTTCCTTCTACAGAAGGCCGCGGCACCAAAGCTGTTTTCTCCTCCTGGTCTGCTCGGAGGGCCACTGCATGTTGGCTACGAACAACCAGATGCAAGCCACTTTAGGTCTGGGGCTGGAGCACTCTAAATGACATCCTCAAACACTCGATCAGAGGTGATGGCAGGGCTGCTGGTCACACTGCTTGGGGACAGCCTGGAGCCCCTCCTGCAGCTCCCCTTGTTCTGCTAGGCAGCCTGAAGGAGAGGAGGGCAAGGTGAGGAGCCGTGGTCTCCCAAAGCATTGATCTCTCTCTTCTGTCCCAGGTGATCCATGTGGTGGCTGCTCAAAGCCTTTTTGTGCTTTGTCTTGGAAGTCTTCTCTGGGGTTGGCTCTGGGTTTGCTTAGCTTCCAGAGATACCCTCTGCATTTTCCCTCAGCTGGTTGCCTGCGAGGGAGCACCGCTGCTGCTCAGGTGATGAGAAGGTTGCTGGCCTGCAGCTGTATCCACTCCTGTTGTGATCTCCTCAGGCTTCCTGAGCTGAGCAGTCAAATGGAACTCATGGGTGCTGCAAAAAGTAGGTGTTAATGAGTTGATAGTTGTTCCTTCTCTGCTTCAGTGCAGCAAAGGAGGCTGTGGAAGATGTGGGGAAAATTAGTCCTCAGCTGTGAGAAAAATCAGTGTTTTGACTTCCGCTCATAAAAAAAATAGAATAATTTTCTTCAGAGCTGGGAAATTCCAGCTCCTCTCTTCCAGCCAGGTTCCTAACTAGGACCTTGCTTTTGTTCTGTTTACCTGAATTCCCCAGCTGTCTGGGGATTTGCAACTCATTTTACACAGTACAAATCCTAAGGTGTTTTGTTTTTTTTTTCAGAAGCAATGTTTTTATTTGCTTGCTTGTTTTAATGCCTTTCTCTTTGGGGAGTCTAAGTCAATACACTATTTTTTTGTGATGAATAAGCTTTGCTGGCTCAGTTTGTCCTTGTGAAAGATTCTAACAACCTGCCAAATACTCTGTGCTTTGCTTCTGTGGCTCCAGTCTGATTGCTAGTGGTCCTGCAACCTTCATAGGTTGCTCTCAACTCCATCCTGCAAATCCATATGGGGATTCCTTAGCCAGTAGTGACTCCCTTCTATGTTTCTCCTTACCATGTCATTGAAACTACTGGCAAATAGGTTACAACATTTAAAATGAACACTCAGAGCTGACTGTAGGTGTAAGCTAATGAGGCAATGCTTCCGACAGGGTTTGGCATCTAGTTGTGCTCCTCATTGGGCCAGATATAATTTTTGCTTGTGCCGATCAAGAGACTTGAGTAACCCTGGGCTGGCTCTGTGATACCATCCTCTGTGTTTGAAGGCCAGCAGGAGAGCCTTGAGGAGGGCTCCCAACTTTGGAGATGCCCAGATGCCCAACCTTTTCTCCAGAGTCAAAAGGGATTTCAGCTGATACTATGTAATCCTTGGGGTGCAGATCCTTTTGGCTCCTGATGATCCAAAATCCAGGGCAGTGAATGAGGCTTTTCTGCAAATGCTGGCGTGAACTTCCTAGTCCTCAGCTGTTGTCTTGTCTCACAGAAGTGCCTTAAGCATTGAAGTACGGACTTCTATAAACAGCACAGAGCTCAAAAGGGAAATCCTTCATGTGGTGAAGTTATATCAAACGACTAATTTGATTTAAAATGAGGTCTCAGAACCCTCTTCCAAGAGGCTTTATACGAATATTTCCAGGGAGCCTGAATTTTACTGGCTTTAACTAGTCTGCACAGGAAAATACTACCATGAGCACCACGTGAGAGCGGCTGACCTATAGCGGTGCTGTGAGATGCAAAGCACTAACACAAAATGTTTATTCAAGATTTATTCAAGATTGTTGTCAAGCTGCCTGTGGCTAAGTGCTGTCTACCAGAGCAGCAGTGCAGGGTATCCATCTTCTTGGATCTTGCTGGGAAAAGATTGACCCTTGCATCAAACCAGTCAGTTGAACATCTTCTGTATCGCAGAAACACAGTTCAAGCAGGCTGAGCTGATAGTCACATCTCCAGCAGATGGTACTGGTGCTAGTGCAAGTTCTGCCAAGGTCCATCATAATGCCTCTTCTTTTGCATCCATGTTAAGCTCTGACACAAAGACCAGTAACCCTTATAACCTTTGTCACTTTGCCATTTAAAAGCATCTGTTTTGGGGGTAGCTCCTTGGGAAGTCCACTCACCTCTGATCGCTTAGGAAGTATTTGTAAGGCAGAAACGATGCACTGAAAATCCCAATGTGAGGTTAATTCCTAGGGTTTATTTTCAAAGTTGGAAAGTGACAACTTGTTGGCCTTGAAGATTTTTCAACAGCACCAGAATAATCCGCAGGGAGAGATTTTCTTCGTCTTACTCAGACCATGGGATAATTAGCAGATTTTAATGACTGCTTGAGAAAGCTATCTAATTAGCTATTAAAAACACCCCTCACCTCCTCCCCCTCCCCCAGTCCCTAAATGAAAGCCACAAGATAGCCAGTCATCTCTGACCGGATGCGTCTTGGAGATATTTTTCTTTTCAGGCTAATTGTGTCTGTTTCATATTTGCTGGGGAAAACAATGACTGGGAATGCATTAAGATGAAAGATGGTCTATTCTGCTTCTACATAAGCGTTAAGCACAGCCCCAGCCTGTTGGACGGAACCTAGAATCATTTAGGTTGGACAGATCATTGAGTCCAACCGTTAGCCTAACACGACTGCTAACTCACTCATGAGCAATCCATGACTCTCTGCTGGCCAGTGTCACGGGGACCCACCTTAGCTGAAGTCCCAAGGTGCCCCATGAGCCTGGTCCCTGCTATGTAGATGCTGGTGTCATGTGGTGGCAGCTTAGAGCCAGGAGCGTTTGCTGCTGTGGCCACTGCTTTTTAGAGCCACGTCTGCACTTGGTTTGGTGACACCTTGTCAACCAGGCTGCTCTGTCTGATCCGTCTCTCCCCAGGGTGTCCTCTTTCTGTCCACATTCGGTATTAAGGTGAAGGGGAGACACAGCCAACGTGGTCTGTGGTTGCTACATGTGTCTGTCCTGTGTGACTGTGGACAAGTCAGGAGATAGCCCTCAGCACCTCCCGTCTCAGCTCATGGAGCCAGTGACAACTGCTTCTGCTCACTCCAGGGGAGGTGGACAGCTTTTCAGAACAAAATAGCTCCCCTCCCCTTGGCTATGAACTCTGCCGCTTTTTAGTTCAGCTCTTGGCGTGTCCTCCTGTATTCATTAGTGCTCCTTGCCTCTTCTAGGGGCTGGTGATTGCTCTTGCCAGTATGTTTTCTCCCCTCTTCCCTTCTCCCCCAGTGGCAATGTAAAGTGGTTTCAAAGCCTGGAATACAAAGGGACAAAATGATAGCAGAAGAGGGCTGAGGCCACTTTTGCTCTGCAAGGTGACATCCTCTCCTGTCACTTACCATTCCTTTAAAAAGCACTGATGCTCTGCAACCTGTCGAGCTGGAGTGGACGCTCCTGCTCAGGGGCTGCATGCTCTCCCTGCCTGCCTGCACCATAAATCCTGCCCTGCCACTCCAGAGAGAGAGGCTCTTTGCTGCTTTGTGGGGAGATGCCAACCTGCTCCACCTTTTACATAAGGACGATGGACTTCACTGTGACACAAATCAAAGCATGTGCTTAACATGTGGTGCATGCAGAAAAGGCTTGGTAAAAAACAGCCTTTGTGTATGGCAGAGTCCCTCTCCCCACTTAGTACTGCCATCAGCTGCAGAAACATTCCCCACTGTCCCACTCCTTCCTTAGATGGCTGTCAGCATGAGCTGGGATCTTGGCTGGAGTATATTGTTGTAGCTACAGTGACATTTCATGGGGTAGTTTAGGTGTTACTTCTCCTGAGAAGTCCCATCCCTCACACAAGAAACATGGAGAAGTTTAAGACCATCTACCTGGCTGATTTCCTTCTCCAACCCATCATCTGCAGCTCTCTGATCTCACAGTCTCTTGTTATGGAAATAATACAATTACAGTCATTCTGAATAAAGGGGAAATACAGTCTGCCAGGGGGAAGAAAAGGAGACCAGTTTTCTGAGGTTTTCTTAAGTATTTGGTGAGAGGAAAAGGGGGAGAAGGAGACAGTCAAGCATCACATGGCAGGACTACGTTGTTTTCCAGCTGTATTCCCTTTTCCCCCAAAGCATTCATATCAGTTTTTGTTCTTTTGTAGACAACGGTCAAACCTTGGTCAGTATATTCACTGGTGCCCTTCACTTGGCTAATTAATACTCCTTAATCAAGCCAGCGGAGGTGGACAGCTTTTGAAAACAAAATATGTCCCCAGCCTACAGCTGTGGGCTCTGATGCTTTTTTACTTTGGCTCTTGACATCTTTCTTCTCTTCATTAGTGCTCCCTCCATCTTCAAGCGGCTGCTGATATCTCCTGCCAGCATCCTTCTCTTCCACATCACTGCATCCATAAGCTGTTCTCATGGATACCTGCTCCTAAGTTGGCTCGTCTCATGCAGTTTCCCACTATCCACTCTGGCATACCTCTGAAGTTTCTTCTCTTTCAGACCAGAAAACCAAATGTGGTCATGTGATGAACGTGAGCTCCTGTGGTGGAGGAGGATTGATTTGGAGACCCTACGGAGCCCAAGAGCTGCTTTGTCTTAGGAGGGGAGCACAGCCTGTTGTTCACACTGGGCCCCCGTGTACTGGTCTAATCTGGGCAGCAGGACAAAGATCTGGCCAGCCAGGTGGATCCATCTGGTCAGCCAGATGGGATCCATGGGACCCCGGAGCAAAGGGAGCCTGCAGCTGATGCAGCAAGTGCAGGACATGTCACAGAGGAGCAGCACGCCGTGTTTGTATAGGCAGGACATGGCTGCAGCACACCACAGATGGCCAGATAAGACAGAGGAATGCGGCTTGTTACTGGTCACTGTGTTGAATGTAAGATTTGCATCCTTGCTTTTAGCTGAGTTTCTTGCCTTTCCTCTTTAAGGACAAGTGTAAAGAACATGTGAGACATGGGATTTGGAGCCATTGACCTTGCTAGTGCCAACACATCAAACGTTCAGTGTGGTGTCGCCTTTATAAAGACAGTGTAAAAGAGAGATACGTGAAATGTTGAGGCATGAGGCAGAGAGTATCAGATGGGGTTTCTGTTTGAGGGGTGGTTACCAAGTCTGTGGGATTTAGGGGAAAACTTTTATTTTCTTTGGTTCAAACAGTCTTTAAATGGGGAAGATGAAACTTTCATTTTAATTGTCCTAGGGACAGGGAGCATTGCTATCTCTGGAAGCATCTGATTTGGCATTATCACTGATTTCTCTGAAGATGAAAATGTGCTTTTCTTTAAGCTATTTGTTGTCAAGCGAGGACTTGAATGCCTCTGGTCACTCAGACCTCAGGCAGTGACCTATTCCTGAGGCCAGTTTGTAAATGACTATGTACTGTTTGATTCGACAGCCCTCACCCCTTTTTCCTCCTTCCACCCAAACGATGCTTCAGGGAGAGAAAGACACGGAGAAACAGAGTGCTCTGTAAGGATTGTCCCAGTTCCCAGCAGTCACATTGTGCTCATCAAAGCCAGCCAAGTGGAACTGGTGACACTCACCAGAAAAGCCTGCTCTGCATTAAGCAAAACTGCAGAAACTTTGTAAACAAGCACTGGCTGCTCCAGGTACCGTAGAAGGGAGGTGTGGCAGGTCTGGTTTGTCCTGTGGAGGAGACCAGTGTAGAGCAAAGCCTTCTAACATGGCTTTGCTGAGAGCTGCTTTCATGTAAGCACACCATCAGTCTGCCAGCCCATCTGTCCGTCTTGGAAAGGCAGATGTCCATTAGGCCAGTGTGAGGAGCAGGGGCCTCACCATGAGTCAGTTGGACGAGAAGCTGACAAGATGCACAGGTATAAAACAAGTAGAGAAAGAGACAACGAGAGTTTTGCTCAGGGAATTATTCTCAATTTTGAGTGTCCTGTGTCAAGCCATCCTTTATTGCAATGAGGCCACCATACCCTGTTCTAGATAACAAGGCAGAGATTGGCTGGGATGGCTGTTCTTCATGGTTACATCTTTTTTTTATATCTATTTTAGAGTAGTGGGCAGAGTAAGGAGGCTTTAGTGTGAATCGGAGTCACCGTTTTCCCTGTCCAGTCTCACAGCTGACCCAAGTCAGGTGTGTTTGATACCTCTCTGGCTACCTTCCTGAAAAACTCTAGAGGTTAAATTTGCCAGGCAGGTTACTTTGTCCTGTGGCAGGGTACATCATGTCTGTTTGCAACGATTCCTTTTTGGCTCTCATACAGTTGCTCAAAGTACTGTGGAGCTACTTGGTGATTTGATCTGTAGGCATTGAGAGCCGGGAAGGGTAAGCTTGTGTGTCCTAGCCAAAAGGCAGTCTCTTTGCTTGTTCTGCTTCCCCTCTTTCTAGCTAGAAGATAAACTGTCTTATGTGCATTTGCTGCATCCCATTCTGCAGAAAACCACATGCCACTTGTGACTTGGGGATCTTTCAAGATAAAAGAGCCCTGTAATAAAATGTTTTTACTCTATAGCATGTCATTATAATTGCAATTTTTTTGAATTGGGTCCTACACCAAGAATTTAATCTAATTTTGATTATCCAGAGGATTTAAACCTCTTCAGCTCTTGTTTCAGCTTGCATAAATAATAATCCTATCTCCCTTCGCTCATATTCCCCAGCAAACCCTTCTGGCAGACAGCAGCTTCTTCACTGCACCCCTTTTCTAGTGCTATGGGCAGGGGAGGGTGTTATGCAGAGTGCAATAAGACCAAACCTAGAAGTATGGCTGATGACTTCTGTGAAGAAGAAGCCCCCTGTAGCTTTTTTGTTGGGAGAAGCACTGCTATCTTGCTGAGGTACTGCATTATTTAGACTGCAACCTTCAATCCCTAGAGATTGCTTAAAGGAGGATCCTAAACAATGTCTATTCCTTCCTTAAGGGGCTCTTGCCAAGTTCAGTATAGTCCCAAGTATGCAGAAGTGGGATGGGAAAAGAGAGTCAGGAAGGACCTCAGCCGATTACTGGTTTCCTTATTAACAATTAAAATTTGAGGCAGCATCAAAGAGGGATGTAGTTGTCTCTGTCTGAGTCAGAATTTTCTAGTTTCTGATGGATTCTGCCAGGCTCTGCCAAGGACAGGGCTGCAGTGGCTTACCTAGAAGAACTGCTGCAGGCAGCACACATCTCAGCTGTATGCTGCACCCTGGCACTGGACGGGGAGGGAAGGGGTGAAGGTGTTTGAACTGGTCTGCTCAGGTATGTGACTGTCTTGACCTTCAGGGTTTGGCCATTTCACCAATAACCCTTCTTCCACAAGTGTTTGTGTTCAATTTATTAGACAATTACCTTAATTTGCTAGTATGGGTAAAGAAATCCCTTTTGGCATCCCTCAGTGACAAGTACTGTGAAATACTGCATGCAATAATGACAACTATGTGTCTGATTTATTATTTAGTCACGTCCACTTCCTCTGTATACAAAACCCAAGGACAGAGGTGGTGGGTACACTAGCAATATATATATATGATCTTCTGAATGACTAATGTGGATTTAGCTGTGGTGTTTCTATATCAGGAATGATGGAAGGGTATGAGTGTGCGGGTCTGTAGAAAGAGGTAAAATACCATCTACTGCATCAACAGGTAGAACTAAAAAGAAATAAGTACCCAGTTTTGCACAGAAATTTCTTCGTGAGATCTCCAAAGAAGCAGCAAAATCCCAGTTAAATACTAGTTAGACACAATTATTGTCCTTCGTTTAATCTAATTAAGTCTTCAATTTAGTGAGAAAAACATTTAGCATCTGAAAAGCTGAGAAGGGTGGTAGAAATAGCGGAGGAGGCAGGTCTGTAGCCGTAATGGGAGAGTGAGAAAAAATGTCTTTAGTACCAGTGCAGAAGGGAGATGCCATCTGCGTAGCTGTAGCTGGCCATAAAACGAATGGCTCTGTGCAGTCCATGGTCTTTAATTTCAGTGGAACCCAACATTTTAGTTCCCTAAATTGGTTTTAAAGATATTCCATGAATTCACGGTAAGTGTTAGGAATGAAAAATCAAGAGGAATATTTTCTGTGAAAAATGTTTCTCCCATCCAGTTTGTGATGTGTTTTAGTTCATTTTGTGGTAGAGTTGTGGTTTTGTGCTAGCTGTGTAGTTTCCATGAGGACATTTAGTTCTTTGGATGAAATGCACTGCATTTTGGAATGAGCATGCATAGGATCCAGGGGTTTGTGTGGATATCTTGTAGAGCAGTTACAGCACATTTTGAGTTTCTTCCCAGAGAAACAAAGCAAAATGGAAAGTGCCAAGGTCTGGTTTCATTTGTCATTTCTTGGTGCGCAGAAAGTTTGATGGAAGAAGTGATCATTTTGGCTAGACTACGGGGCTGCTTGGAAGCTGGGGGCACAGACTGTGGGAACACTGCTTTCAGGACAAACTTTGAATTATTTAATATTCTCTGCATAAATTCCAGCATGGGATAACATTTGGTAGCAAGAAGTGTAGAGAGGCTTGGAGATTTCTTTTAGTATGGTAGTGTGGTTGTTCAAAGAAAATACAATTGCAGTGTCAGAAACTAGTAAAAACAATAAGCAGTAAAGGCAGGGAAATAAAAAATATTGGAGGGAGGGGTTAAGAGGCAGAATAACCACACCTGGGAATATTATTGCAAGGGTCTTAATTCCAGGATTTGAATACAGTGATTCCAAAGGCATTTAGAAAAAAATAGGGATACTTTTGATATATCTGATTGAAATCTCTATTAGTTGCATCTGCAGAGGGATCTGGAGTTATTCTAGCTCTAACAATGGGCATCCTAATCATGTCCATTGGATGGCACTAAGGGATGCGTTGACCAAGTGGTGAAGAGCTGCTTGACAAATTGCAGAGATGTGAGACCAGCTCAGCAATAAGAGGATACCAGCCTGTAAAGTGCTGGGAAGGGATTATATCGAGTGCTTTCCACATACAAATGTATTTCAAAAAATGTCATAAAAGTAATTGAAAAACATCAATAACCATTGATAAAAGCACATAACTGGACATGCCTGGCAGAACCTCTGTCTGCAGGAAGCAAAGAATGCAGATCCATAAAGAATTGAAATGAATTGTTAATCTCTTGCTACTTAAATGAGATTCACAAGAAAGTTGCTGATTTTTGCATGAAAAGATGACCTTGTCCTGAAACGAGATAAATCTCTAAAGTCTTTCTGCCCATTGGAATTGCTTTATTGGAGTTGTGCAAGGGATTTATTTGGTCCTCAGTCAAACCGTTTAGCTGCAAGCAGTGTGCTTAGCAGAAGTTAGGGACCCCAAGTCATTAATTTTGCTATAACCTTTAAGCTAAGAGTGTTTGGACTTGGTTAGTATTTGGACAGGAGCCTTAAAACCCCAAAATGGAAGAAGCTGGAACTGTGCAAGATCTGGGTGGATGGTATTTGCCTCTCAGAGTGAGGCAGTCTGAATTACACCAGTGTTTTGGCATGATGTTAAGCTAAAGTTGCTAAAATATTAGTCTTGACCTCCTTATGGTTATTTTAAATCAATAGTGCCCCACAGTCCAAACCAGCAGACTGAGGTTATGAACCTCAGCATCCTGGCCAAATCCAGCTTAGACTTTCAAAACAACTTGAGTGGTATTAACTGTTCTGTAGGCATTTTCAAAGTTCTTGGATTTATGGACCCTAACCATCTTCTCAATAAAAGTATAATACACAAAGTTTCCCCTACAGTATCTATGTACAAATTTACTTTTCTTTGTTACCTTTTTGTGTGGCTATAGAAGTTACCCATGGACCAGAGACTAAAAAACAGTGAGTCATAATATTCTTCAATAATTCATCTGTTGTGTATGGAGGAGTATTAAGTGGAGCATGTAGAGATGATGCGAAGGGGTTTAAGACCAGCTCTGGCAACCTCTTTAGGAGAACTTGGATTTGTCTTTATGTGAACTGGGACTGAGATTCAGAATACTTTTAGGAGATTTAGACTAAGATCTTCAGTAAATCACCCCTTTTCTCTGTTCCTGCACTTTAATATTCATGCCTGAGAAGGGAAGAGTCCGGACAAAGCTGTGGGGGAGGGAAAGGAGGGATGGAAGGAGTGGAGGCAAAAGCAACATGTAAGCTGTTGAATATAGTTTAGGTGTTCATTGTTTCCCAGTAATGTCAACTATACTCTGAGTCTTACTTGATGGACACTTGCAGGGCCTTCCACAGGGTCTAGATCATTGAGGCTGGGAAGCTTGCAGCAATAATCACATGCAGTCATGGATGGACCTTGCTGCCTGCGGAGAGCTGTTGGCAAGTGGACTACCTGGCAGTTTCAGAGCAGATGTTTGCAATGGCTGCACACAAAAAGCAAAAACTGGTTTATATGCTTTCAGTCAGTTGGCTATTTTGGGGTAGGATTCTGTGAGTGGCTTTTGAGCTTTCACTTCTTGAGGATCTAGCCCAGTGGTTGTCATCTGACATCATAATTGTGATTGACATATTAAAGGCAGTTGCTCAAGACTGGGTTTTAATAATTTAAGAGGAGACACAGAACCGTCTCTGTTTCCCAGCTGGTACTGGAGGCAAGCTGAAGACTGGGAAGGCAGTAAGGGTTAAGGAATGCTGCATGACCAGTGCAGCTTCAGAGAGAAAAAAGTTTTGTATTAGCATCAGGAAAATAGATGCAGGGGTATTATGGGATGGGGAATGAGGATATGGTTGTTGCACACTGGCATATGAAGCAAGGAATCATCATAACAGCGGTTTGTTGTGGGGGGCAGAGGGATGGAAGCGGGGCATTAAACTTAGGACAAAGCAAGCAAGAGGAGAGTCACTTAGATCCCATGGGGATGTGGGGCTGTGGAAGGCTGCATCCTTGGGTCAAGAGCTCTGGTATGACTGGGCTCCATTGTCTCCCCATGTGGAACAAAACATTTCAGCTGTCTCTAATACCATACTGCTGATTTCTGCCTGTCTGAAATCCCTCTCTGATCACGGAGCAGCATTTATAACTCATGTTCCTGCCCTCAGGCTTTTCATAGGTTTTAGACTGATTGATTCAGCTTCTGTCCTGTCATGTCCCAACGGCTCTGGTGCCTGCGTGCTGTCTGGTGGTGGCTGCTGGTCCTTTCCAGAGCTCTGATGTTTTTGGCATGACCATTTCTATCCCCCATCCCAGGAGTGGGTCACTTGGGAGAACTAGGAGAAACCATAGCATGTGATGGGTAACCCAGGTCAGGTCTGTGCTCCCCAGCTACTTGTGGGCAGTCTAACACAGTGACTGCACGGTGACCAGTCTAAGGCCAGCTAAAATGGAAGGACAGCATCCCTCTGACTTCCCATGCCCTGGGTCAAATGCTTAGCAGAGGATTTCTTGAAGTCAGCCTACCTATGCCTGTGAGATCGGAACTGTGTTTGCACTCAGATCTCCTGTGAACTGATCAATGGGACAATTGTGTGTGGTTTGCATGTGGTATTTCCTGAAACAGGTACATTAATAGCTTAGCCCACACTGGTCTCCCCAAATGTTTCCATTTTGTCTCAGCTGTATTTGACCAGAGACTGTTATGTAGCAACTCGGAAAGATTCCCTCACCAAAATACTCCTGTTCTCAAAAGCGTTTTTGGGAGGGTTTGACACAGAAGATCCCTCTGTTGTGGCATAGTCTTGGTGGTCCTAGAAGAGAACCTGATTCTGCTGAGCAGGCTGCTCTTGCTTTCCCCTTGCTATGCCACTGCTGTGGCTGGGAAGCCCAAGGTGAAGCACTACCCCCGTTTAGGACAAGGTCTGCAGCTCAGGTTGGAGTCCTTTGTCATGCAGCCAAGGAGCTACTCAACTGTGTCTCGTGGTGCACCATTGGGAGAAGGGTGCAAAACCAGCTGGTGAAGCAGCGACTCTTTAAAAAGATCTCTGGTGCCTGGATTGTTACAGATCAGCTGCTTCCCCGGGTGCTGGCTGTGAGAATCTAAGCCCCAGTGTGCTAGGGAGTTTGGGGGGTGTTCCTCTGATCTTTACGTGTGCCTCAGAGCTCCCTCCAGGGACTGAGTCACAGGACAGCTGAAGTCTGTTATCTTCTGCCGGCAGACAGATGACTGCAGTCACTACACTTTCCTGAAGACCAGTTTCATGGGTAGCATTTCCAAACCCACAGAAAATCGAAGACTATGCGAGCAGGGGTATCTAAACACAGGCCTGAAGAGGAAGGCCAGGTCTCTGTTCATCACACTTTAAAGAAATCTGGATGTGGATGAGGATGCAACTGCAAATTTCCCACTTAGTTTGGGTTGTGGGTGACAGTCCTTCACTGTCTCAGTACTCAGAAAATGAGAACTGCAAGTGGAATGGGAACTGGCTCCCTGTGGTTTGCAAAAGCAATATCTTTGGGATGAAAAGACAGCACAGATGTGTAAATCCTCAGTAATACTGATGTTGGTATTGCCAAAGACAACCTGTCCATCCCTGACCACTGTACTGTGAGCTAGGCTCAGCGAGGTATAATGAGATGACACTTTACCATGACCTGATACTTGAGACAAATCCAGTTTATTTCAAGTCTGCCAAAGCTGTTGCATCTCTGCTTCAGCTCCCTGATGGCAGATTCTTGCTGGTGCCATACGGAGGAGTCTTGCAGAATTAAACAGCAAACTTTTCATTTTAACCATCTTCTGGCCTGAGGAGTTTCATACCTACAGTAGAGGTCTCAGGGGATGTTAAAAAATAACTAAATATAGCAACGCTGTGCAGAGGGGCTTGTCCTCGGCTATGTCATCTCAGTGACACTTGGATGCATGCTTACAACCAGCTGGTTTTGTCTCTGCTAAAGTCTGTAGGATGTTTCTGTACTGAGAGCTCTCATTGCTGCTTGAAAATCTGCTTTTTTTCCTCTGAAGTTCCAGTTTGTCAAGTTGGCTTTATTTTTTTGCCTTTCTTTTTTTTCTCCCCTCTACATTGCAAAGCAATTCCAGAGAGCTAGAAGGATAAGGGGGCTAAAGCTGGTCACTTGGGACTTGACAAATATTTTCCTTCTGGAAGATTTAGTGTTTGCAGAAGGTATGTGATTGATTTCGCTGGTCACTTAATTGAAGTAAAATGAAAAGTGAATTTCCAATAAACTAAACCATTATTCACCCAAGATCACAAATCTGTATCCAGGGAGCCCTCAGCAAATCTCTCTCCCCATGTGTATTGTCAGTGCAAGGGACAAGAGGATGTCTCTCATTCGTATGCACTGGAGGTGACCGTGAGCTCCGGTGGTGCATCGCAGCACATAAGCACCATTAAGGCTTTTCATTCAGCTTTGGCGTGAATGGTGGTATGCTGTAAGCACTGGGATATTGTAGTGACAGAAGATCAAATAAATGCCTAGGTAGATGGATGGCTGAAGGGGAAAGTAGAGTTGGAGTCTACTCACTCTTCCCTCTGTTCCTTGACATCTTGGGAAATTTTACTTGAACTTGGTCAGAGTTTCACCACTGACTTCACCAGAGGTGGGGTTTAACTGCTGGGTTACCAGCTCAGTGAAATGAGATGGGAAAAAGAAAGAGAAGCATGCCACTTAATTGCAGCTCCTCCTGGGACCAAATGTGTCAACCTTTAAACAGTGATGTGAAACCATACAGCACAATCCTCTGTGCAGATGCAGCTGTGATGGGTGTTACGTGCAGGCAGAAGCTGGATTGCTTTTTCTTTCCATTTGTGGTGAGTCTGGAGCTGGGGAAGGCAGCAGGCAGCACAGCCCGCATCTCTGCCAGGCACCGAATGCCAAGTCTACCTGGCCTGGACCCAGCGCTGCTGCTCCTGAATTATATATATCAGAGAGACGCTGATGATGAGAAAGGGTAACAAGGGCTTGCCAGAAATGTGGCGGGAGGTTTATGCAGCCAGGCAAAATGTCACTGAAGGGTTAGCGTTAATAGAAGGGTATTCTCTCTGTGGGGCAGTTTTGGACAGTGGAGGATGAGCTGTTTGTCTTCTAGTGGTGCTGCAGTGGTTTCATGTCAAAGCCTGGTATATTCCTTTCAGGAGTCCTGCTGTATTGTATGAGTTCAGGGTGGTAACTTGTTAGTAAAACGATAGGAGTTTGAGGACTAAAATTTAATATATAACTCCTATAAAATATAATCAATGTTGCCTCCACATGTGCAAGCCAGCCCTCACACATGGTTTCAATTAGTGCTGGGGGTGGGTGTAATGACCATCTTGGAGGAGCAGAGCACCTTCAGCACTGAAGTCACATCTGAGCTAAAGACGTGACCCCAGCAGCATTAAAAAATGGGATATCCTTCTTGATGCAAAGCCAAGCACAACTAAGAGATGTAATCCAAAATCCTGATGCAAAGATCACTCGTGTGAAAGGGAAATGTTTGCATTGAATTGGGGTTCCATAGTTAAGACACAACTTGATTGCAATGTATTAGCAATGGTCCCTCTTGTTGCAGCAAACAGATTGTACAAAGAAATCAAAGCAAATGTGAAGCCTGAGTTACTTGCTCACAGCATTAAGGTTAGTTTTCAACGTGGGACCAGATTTGAGACTGGCTTTTCTCATGCTTCTTTTGGCAACAATCCCTGTTCCCCTTTCAAGCTTTCCCCATA
The DNA here is from genome assembly GCF_023638135.1 of Falco biarmicus. Taxonomy (NCBI): domain Eukaryota; kingdom Metazoa; phylum Chordata; class Aves; order Falconiformes; family Falconidae; genus Falco; species Falco biarmicus. The sequence continues at coordinate 30,000,959 of NC_079292.1, read as the reverse complement.
GCATTTCAGGACAGGACATCCCAGCCCAGGAAGCAGACTGCCCACACCCACACCTTGACAAGACCTTCTAACCAGGACTCAGAGGAGCTTAAGAAGCCAAGGTGCCACAGCTCAGGGATGAGCTCTCTGCGGCTAGTCAGCTGTAACTAGGGGCTGTGTGGCAGCAGCAATGAATAATTCTGGCTAATTCAATTAACTTAACTCTTTGGTCATTGTGCTCATCAACTCCCCTCTATTATTAATGTAAAAAACACAGTGGCAGGAGAGCCTTTTCTGAGGGGGGCTGGGACGAGTGTTTCATTAAAATAAGTAGGCTCTGCAGTGAAAACATTTCTGCTCTGAGCTAGTTCTGGTTCCACAAGTTCATCCCAGTGGTTCCTGAGAAAGGTGACCTGCTCGAATACTTTGCCATCCATGACACTGGTGTAGGGAACAGCACAGATTTGTCACCTTGCTTCAAAGTGATGCTCTTTTTCAGGGGGTTAGAAACTCAAGGAAGGAGCATGCACCATATGTGAGCATATGTGCAGGTACGTGCACAGGCAAAGCATCTCTGCCTGGTGCAGAGGGTACCAGCTGCACTGTGTTGTGGTGTATGTATTTATGTGACTATACATTTCGTGGCATCTGCAGTGTTTGTGTGGTGACTTGCAGGTGGGTGGTTGAAACAAGCTGGTCTTGGAGGGGATACGTCCTTGCTGGTGTGTGTTGAGGCTTGGACTATTGGTGTCTTTGGCAGCATGTGCTCTTAGTGGGTCTACCCGTGGCTGAAGAGGAACCCAAGTACCCCAGCCCAAACCTAGGCTGCCCCAGCAGCCCTGTCTCCCAGAGCCTGTCCACTCACCTGGCTCTGCTGGGCTTTCTACAGCAAGCCCAAGCCTGCTGAGGAAGGAGGGGAGTGAGTGATGGGAAAGTTAGTTATATTTTGCAGTGGCTTTCCCTCGGCACCACTACCATCGACCTTGGCTGAACCCACTGCACTCACAAAAATGAGAACCATTTCTCATTGCAAGCCTGCGCCCCAGGGCCTGTCATTTTTTTCAAGAGCAATGTTTAAATGCCTACCAGCCTCCATGTGCCGGGAGAGGCTAGAGAGCAGCTCCAGCGAGATCCAGTTGAGCTCCTGAAAACTTTCAGATGAAGCAGGAAAGGAGCTGCCATATGGAGAGCTGCTACCTTCAGCAAGGCCAAACACCTTGTCCTTGCCTCCAAAATTTGCTCCACTAACCTGCTGGATTTTTGCCTTGCCTCAGCCAGTTCTAGGTTCTAGATAAGGAAATAAAAAGCATGTATGTTTTCAACGGCAGCTGTGCAAGATGGGGGCTCTGGGCGAAAGCAATGACCCAGGGAGTGGAGAGTGCCAGCTACGTGCCACACCATGTGACAATGCTGCTGCTCAGCTGCTGTGCCTGGGAGGGAGCAACAGTGGCATCCAGGGTCTCCTGAAGCACCAGCAGCTGCAAACCCAGCAGCTTTCCTTGTTCCAGCCACATTGGGTCTGACAGTGTGACCCCCATCCTCCAAAATGCATCCAAACAAGTGGGGATACCTGCTATTGAAACAGCCTCGTCCTGCTCCTGGCATGGCTTGTCTCGTGGTTGTATGGAGAGGTTATAAACCCTGGGGGTGTTTGAGCAGCCTCTGGTTGTTGTGTTGGAGCAGGCTGGTATTAGGAGGGCATAAAATTATATCAAAGTCAACTTTATCTCTTCCTGTGACCCTTGTCCCAGCCTCTCAGAGTGGCAGCAATCCCCAAACTCCACCTAGTTCCCTGGAGTCCCATCACAGTGAGGCTTATAGGGAACGGTAATATCAGTCAATGCCAGGTTATTTCTTCACTGCAAGGTTATTTTGTCCAACTTGACTGTTCCTGCTGAGGGTAATGGAGTTTCCCCTCTCCCCCCCTCCCCCCCCTCCCCCCCCCCCCCCCTTTCCCCTTGGAGAGTGTTTCAGAGTGTAATAGATGCTATTCTCAGTATATTTTCTGTAGATACCACTCAAGTTTCTTCCAGGCATCCCACATGATAATCAGTCAATATCCTTCTTTAGAGTAATTTCATTCTCCTGTTTTCCACCTTTGCTACTTGTCTGAGCTGAGCTCGGTAGCTGAGCCCTATTGAACTCCACACACTCTTTTTTCCAGTCAGTAGAAAGCTGGATTAGCTTTTCAGTAGCCTGGGTCATCTTGGAAGAAAAAAAGTTATGTTAGAGGGCAACCAATTTATTTGCTTAATATTCTGAAAGCAGCAGCCTTTTGGTTCCCCAGTTGCATGTGCCTGTGTATAATAACTCTTCTGGGAAGCAGGGGTGGATAGATCGGGAAGTATCTTTAAAACAAGCATGCACTCTGCGTGGTGGATAGAGTCATTTGATTTGCTGTATGTACAGACTGCAGCAGAGTGCATAGAAAATTGCTCTTGCGGATCAAGAGGTCTGAGTTGTTTGGCAGCAAGTGCTGTGGAGGGCAAAAAGTTACCCTGCTCCCGGTGCTGCAGGTGGGAGGAAGTCTTCAAGGACATTGCAGCTCATAATATTCTGCTGGTATCCTACTGGCATCCATGTTTGCTGCAGTCTGGTATCACATCTAGTCTATTGAGACTCAGGCTGGGACCTGGACACCTGGAGCATCTTCCATCTTCAGTCAACAGGCTGAGTTCGGCCTTTCCTTGTGATTGGCATGACAGCATATCATCCACAGTGTTCTGTCGACACTTTTTGCCGCAAAGCCAGTGGAGGCTTGTTTTTAGCCCAGCAGTTGCCACTGTCTGTAAAGTATACTACAAGCTCTTTAGCTTAATACCCAAAAGGATGCAGCCACACACCCCTCCAGTGGCACTAATAACATAATGTAAAACTAAATTAATCCATCTGCTAAACCTCAACATGTCATCAAATAATTATCAGCAACATACAATCTCCTCCAAGGAAGATCTTATTCTATTAAAGAGAAATTGGTCTAGACTTTAGCTGCAAGAATGACAATGTGCTCTTTATATGAGATTTCAAGTCTTGGAGTGAAAGCATACAGTGATTTCTGATAAGCAGCTTTTTGGCTAGAAGACTCCACTGTTTACTTTTAAATAATAGAATCATAATTATTTTCAATAATGATTGTCTTGCGGACTTACATCTAGGTTTTAGATACTCTTTAGTCTTGCACCATTAAGAGTCCTTTAGGTCAGGCCTTTCTACTCAGCATGGTTATCAGAGGTCACGGACTAACCACAGGGATGAGTGTCTGGACTAAGTCTGCAGTACCACTGCAAGAGTTAATTTGCACATCCCACCTGGTCTGAGTAGTTAAGGGATCCATACCACACTCTCAGGGTATATGAATCCAGAGGTTGCAGTGGCTTGGTAGGAAGGACATTGCCTAATGATGAACACTGTCCTGGGGCAATGTTGGAAGGATCCTTCTCTCACTTTCCCCAGTTTTGGCAATGAGGATCATTGTACTGTCCCTCTCTCCCAAGCACCCTGAGGGCCTTCAGTTGGTGAGATCAAGCGCATGATGTTAAGTTTACTGTATTAACTGGTGTGATGGTCACCACCCCACTGTGCTCCTGGCAGCTGGTACTATCTTGTAACGTTTGCCGTGTGGGTCAGCTTGAGCTGAGTTGCATTAAGGACCTTTAAATGAAATAAGTAGTCATCTTTCCTTGTATCAGACTCTGCAGTGTTCTCATGTGAGATGCAGTGAAGGAATGAAGCTTTTCACATCCCTCCTCCAGCCCTGACCTGCCTCTGTTAAATACTGTTTGTGCCCTTTGTGCTTTCATGCTGTGGGAACCAGCTCTGGATCCTTGTGTTGCACTGCCTCGGGTATGGGCTGTAAGAGGCACAGGAGACCTTTCTGGGGTTATCCCACAGAGTGTTGTTACCAAACTGAGGATCTGGTTGTCTGTCTTCTCCTTGGATGACAAGTCTTACCAAACTCAGCTCGTTGTCGGGAGGGCTGCTGAAATCTCATCCTCTCCTACTTCCCTGCAAAGCACAGATCGGTTGGCCAGGTGTCATATGCTTTGATTCAGTTGCTTTTTCCTAAAGCATCACCATGAAGACCTGCCAGAGTTATGATGATGTCTGGCTGGAGGGAGCCTTGATTCGCCCTGGATTCCAGCATCTCCCACCCCTCTGCCACCAAAGTTTCCAGTGATTGCAGTTAATGCTACTCTGCATGAAGAGGCATTAGGAAATCATCTCTATTTCAACCAGGTCTGACAGGAGGGAAGGGGCTTCAGGATCTTCAGTTCACATGAGCTTTATGGGAGCGGGTGGCTGAGTACACGAGAGACAGTCAAATCAGCGCTGTCACATCGGGCAAAGCTCAGCATGAGCACAGCTGTGTTACAGGACACCAGAGAGACAGCGTGACATGGGGCTGGCAGGAAAATGTGTGCTGAGTGAACAGCACAAGGAAGCAGGCTTTGTGAGTTAAGTGCACACCAAGGTATTTACTTAATATATGTGTGGCCAACTGTTCCTGCTTGGGAAGGCAGACAGCAAGAAATTCCCCTTGCAGCAGAAGGAGATGAGGTCTGCAAAGCCCTTGAATTACTGTGAGAGTCTTTGAGTCCTTCTCTAGAGACTCAAGAGAACAGATTTTAAGTAGTTTGCTTTTTTAAAATGAAAGTCTTGAGTGTGGGGACCATCGGTCTGTCCCAGCCCATGGGATCTGGCCAGAGAGGGGACATCATCATCGGCTGGACGTCTCTGTCCAAGGATGGGATGGGATGTTGCTTTCTTCTTTATCCTGGCTGGCAGGGGTGATTCCTCTGGGATGCCTACCGCTTCGTTGTCCTGCTGGGGACATGGCAATGCCCCTTCCTGTTGGGGCTGCTTTCACAGGCAGAAAGCAGGGGGCTTGGAGGATGGTGTTAGGGGGACTCATGGTTGAATGGGATGAGCCAAGCAATGGTAAGCGGAACGGAGTGTGAGCTGCAGTGCCTCAGTTTCCCTATGCTGCATTTGGCAGGGGTGCCACATGCAATTGACAGAGGAGGTTCATCCGCTCATGATTCTTCTCCACTTTGGGAACATTTGAGCTGAGCAATACAGGGTGTTGACTTCTGGTCTCTGCAGACAACATGAACAGAGCCTCTACTTTGAAACTGTGGCTTACAGGCAGCCAGAGCCCTGCAGTCAGGGAGAGGAGCTCTGCCTGAGCTTCCCTTTTCACCCCTACAAATTTTATCTGTCATGACTTGTTCCTGACAGCATCTCTCTTCCCATGGCTGCCATGCACCCTGATGCAGCCTTGCAACAGATTTTGGGATGTCAAGGCTGAGACCAGCTCTGATTGCCTGGAAGGGATGGTTGGGAAAGAACACATGATGGGTGGAGGGTTCCTGGAGAACGGCTGCACTCATCCCACCTTCCCCCTGCCCAGCTTCTAGCACTTCCCATTTGGCTTCTGCAAAACACCTATGAGGACCCACCAAACCACTGCAGCCCCCCCAAAATCTCCAGGCCTTTTGTCTCTGTTCCTGCAGGGCTCTGTGCCTGTGGCAGATGCATTGCCAGGCGTTTACCTTGCCCTCGCAGCTCGGCCCCAGTGGGAAGATTCCTCTGGTCTCCTCCTGAACAGGGAGTCCCTTACGGCTGTCTGAAATGTCCCCCGCAGCATGTGAGGTGGGACTGGGGGGTGCAGGCAGGGTGGACGGAGGAGGAAGCATGTCCTTTCCAAGGCAGTCAGAGCAGGAGTGCCAAATTGATTTGCAAAGGTGGCAGTGCGGCAGATCAGGCTCTGGCAGGCTTTCTGCCCACCCCAGCAGGCCGTGCACCGCCGCTAATCCCTTTCCACGGCACAGCTCACCTCTCTGCTCTCCTCCTCCCCTCTGCCTTTCTGTTCAGCCACTGATTTCCACCCCTCTCCTCTCCTTTCCCCTCTGCAAATTTCACATCTTCTTTTAAGTTTGGCTGGTAATTTCTTCTGCACATAAGAAGGAATTCTGTCCTGTAAATCTCCAGCTTTGCAGGTGACCTGTGCTGGGGGGACAAATCCTGCTCAGCCACTTGTATTATACAACTGTGCACTGCACAAACAGGGGTCGGTAACCAGCAGCTCCCGGGCAGCTGTGTGGATGGGGATAGACACCCCTTTGCCAGTCCCTGCGGGGTGCTGATGAGCACTGCGATGCTTTTTGGAGGAGGGGGCTTTAAAATCATATAGCAGGACCTCCACACATGACACAAAAAATGAGGTTTGAGGCGTCTCTGGTGGACCTCCGGCTCCAATCCTGCTGAATTTCTCATCTGGAAGAGGTTTTTTCAGTTTAAGGGGAGCAAAAACAGCCAACAGAAAGAAGCATCCCACTTTCTCCTCCTCTTCCCCAAATAAAAGCATCATCTAAGGAGAAGGAGGCACAAGTCCGCTGTATATTTGCTGGGTTTCCAACAGGACACAGATGCTGGAGCAGAGAGTGGCTGCTCTGTAGCATTTTGAAAACCTCCTTTTAGCCTTGGGCACACGCTGGCACTGTGTTTTTGGGCAGATCTGTAATTTTCCAGTGGATTCTTTTTCAAAACAAGGCAACATGTTTCCATGTCAAAACTTTCTGTGAGGTCTTAGTGATTTTGATGCAGGGCTTTTGTGCTAAAGAAGAGAAAAGTAACGACTGCTTTGTCTTCAGTCAGCGTCACGTAGTTTGACTTTTTAGTGATTTTTTGACTTGCAAGGAGTGTTTTTTTCTGCCATGCTTATTTAAAAGAAGATCAAAGTGAAGTCTCCCTGCTGATGCTACATAAGCCTCCCAGCCTCAATTGCAGGAAATTTCCAAATGTGGTATCTTACCCAATGGAGCAAACACAAGCGGAAGGCCAAATTGGTGGGATTTGGTGTGAATCAGAAGTTGGGGTCCCACATAACTCTGATTTCCAGCTGCAGAATGCTGCAGCTTGGGGTTTCAGACCTAAACTTTCCTGCGACTTGGGTGGGAACGGGGTTTCCAGACTGGGTCCATCCCTGACAGGAGGATCCTGAGTTCCCAGGCAGCAGCAAATCCAGTCCTGCTGGAGCAGTCCTGCTGGAGCTTGTTGTCCTTGAAACCTCAATCCTTGTCAACGATATTTTTTCTCTTGGATTTTCCAGCCTCTTTGCTCCTTTTAGGCTGCAAAAAAACTAGAGGCTGGGCTTGAAGGCATACTGCAGGGAAGGATGTAGGAGTCTAAAACTTGCTAATACATAAAATGTGTCTTTTGGTGTCTGATCCAAAATGTCTCCTCATGTTGATAGAAGTTTTCCCATTGCCTTCAGTGTGTTTCTGCTCACGCATCTGATCAAGGCCCTGCTAATTATTCTCCATTATTAACTGCTTGGTTACATTTCTGTATGTCGTTATGTGTGTGTATTTGTTAGCCCAATGATGAAGCCAACTGTCTTCCTGCCCTCTGTGTTTCTCGCTGGCTCTGCTCTCACAGGAAAAGCACAGGCTGTAAAGGGATGTGGCAATCTGCTTAATGGAAGTGACACTGCTGGCCCCGGGCCCTCTGGTCACCTCTGTAATTAAACCATAGCGAAGGCCAGTCCTGGCTGGGCAGAAGATCAAGGCAGGTGCAGCAGCCAGAGTCATTTTGGGTGAGTGCTTAAGTGCACTGACCTCCAAATTTGAGGTTGCTGATGGTTTGCTGAGATGTTCCACCCATGTTGACGGCTGGATAGATGTCCTGGCCACCAGCTTGGCTCAGCTTTCCAGGCTACCTCAGGGACAGAAAGCCACAAGCTCTGGCCCGTTGCTGTCTCCAGCATTTCGTTTCCAGCTCTCAGGTGATGCCCAGACAAGGTTTGGGGTAGCTTGGGCTGGAGTTCATCCCCAGTCAGTAGTTTAGATGCAGCCCCTGTGCTGGTAGGAGTGTGGATGTGAACTGCTACTGGTGGCAAGGGAATAAGCTCTTGTAGCTTATTTGCTTATCTACAGATGCAGCCATCCAGTCCTCATGAAAACATGGTGGCAGAAGGGTCTAGATCTGCCCTTCTCTTTGCCAGCAACTTACTCAAAAACATGCTGGGATCAGATGTAAAACCCACAAGGTTTGGCCATTCTTGTGCAGTTTACTCATCATCTGGATGTTCCTCTCGTTAGTGAATGAAGTGCCCTCTCCCTACAGCATTGTCTGAGACTTAACTCAGGCTTGGCCAGAGGTCTGTTGCACGAACACTTAAAATAACTCCTGCTGTACTGAGCCTCCCATAAAGCATCTGTAATAGTTTAAAAGAGCAATAAAAGAAGCCTCAGAAGCCCTACGAAGCCTGGGAGCTCACTGAATTATCCAGAAAACAGTAAGCGTTTTCTATGGAAAATGTTGTCCTTTTATCCAAAGACTTTAGATGGTTTGGGGTTTTTTAGTTTGTTTGTTTTACTGTCAAAAAACAGATATATGGGGAAAATCGGGCTTTTTGCAAATGGTCCATTTAAAATCCCTGTTCCCCATCCTAATAATGCTTGATGGGAAATTTTCAATTAGCCCTGATCATTATCAACGTTTCTCAAATTAGGGAAACTCCAGCACAGAAGTGTAATCATTTGTTTATGGGCCTTCTGCATGTCAGAAAGCAGATTATGGCTGTCCCTGGGCAATTCCTGATAGCCTGGCCAGTTGCAGTGGGGCTTTTGGGTTTGTTGGAGCTACTGAGCTCCATGCAGGCGTATTCTGAATGTGAAGAGACTGTTTGTTCAAGACTAGTTTTAGTTTTTTGTGTCTTTGAAGTGGCAACCCTAAAGATACGGGAATCCAAGCTGTCCTTGCATGAGGATCCTCTGGACATTGAAGGTCTTAGAGATTCCTTCAGGTTTGGCTGGTCTGGTCTCAAATACAGGTAAGATGGGAAGTCTAGGGTGTTTGGCTTCAGCTTCTCAATCAGACCTTCCTGCTGTGGTCTAGGACCTGGATATAGTTTGGACTTTTAAATTAAGCTTTGAAATTAGAAGAGAATGTGTAGCTAGCCCTGCCAGCTCACTCGGTCAGACTGGGTGCAGCAGATCTCTGGCCATGTTGTTGTGTGTGGTCCTCTCTAGTTCAAGTGGCACCAGCATTTTAGCCACATCTTCACAGCTGACAAACCTACCTTCTGTCCCCAGGTCACCCTTTCTTGCAGTTGATGCCCTTACATCCATAAAGCTGTGTCTTGGTTTAAGTTTTGGGACTGAAAAGCATCACCCTTATTGCTGCTAATATGCTTTTTGGGGCTATGTGAGTGGAAGGGAGGTTGCCATTCTTGTGGATGAAATGGTTCTTCCTTGGGATCTTAAGGCTGCTGTTGTTCCCCCTCTCCATTTTTTGGGGATCCCTTTTCCACAGGTGCCTCTCTTGGCTCTGCAGTCCTGTGGTTTGGTTGATAAGGAGGACATCCCAGCACCACCTCCTTGCACTTCAGTTTTGTCCCAGCTGTTGTGTGTGATGGGACTCATCCCATTCACACATTCACAATGAGCAGCTGATGCTGCTGAATGCCCCTGCACATTTCTGTATGCTTCACATGACTGATATGTCTAAATAAATGCTGATTGCTGTGCATGTGCTGGTCACCATGGATCTCCACGTCTGCTGGGGGAACTCCCTCCAGCCAAAGATTTAAGCCCCTCATTCTGTCAGACCCTCTCTCATTTATCCATCTCACCATCACTTCCTTGTTCACTGCTTTCCTGGCTATTTGCACCACAATGTCTGAGCCAGTGACTTTTTCCAAAGCAGAGGGAAAAACCCAAACCCTGTTTCTTCTTTATGGCCCATGTGGAACTCCGCAGCAGCTTTGATTTAAACCATAACATTTGGCAGGTGATTGTCCATAAAATATCCTAATCACTGATAGAGTTTTAAATTAAACTTGTAATGAGATCTTTTTTTCTTTCTTCATCCTTTTTTTTTTTTTTTTTTTTTTTGAGTACAAGGGAAAATAAAGTACAAACAATTGGATTGCAGTTACAGAGCTGGATTCAGCATTGTTTAATAAAGCTCATGCTTTATTAATTGTAAGAACACTGCTACCCCTCATAGGTGTCGAGCTGGCTGTGAGTCCCTGGGGAACCTCATCTGTTTGTGTTTGCAGGGAGAGACATGGCAGGGTTGTTTGGACAGATCCTGAGATGCGCTAATTGGAAGTTAAAGATCCACTTTCTGGCACGAGACGGGAATGCATTAGAGTGGGGAGCACTTTCTAATGCTTTGACTTTTTAAAAGCACACGCTGCATTAAAGCCCATGGTGTTTCTTTGATCCATGCCACCAAAATAATTCCAGGGACAAACACAAATGAGGGATAATAACTAATTTAACTGGAATTATTGGAAAGCGACACTGCAGAAGATTAGAATTTCCAGAGCAGACTGTAATTGCTGGGAGATTGGGGTCTGATGCCTGTTTATCTATTCTATTAATGTCTCTCTGCATCTGTCCTTCTACTCGATCAGCTGCCCATTAGCCATCATTTAGCTACTGTTCCTGTCTTTTCTGCCTTCGGTGTCTCACCCTTTCTGTCTGCTTGTTAGCTAGAACAGATGTAAGAAAATTGCATTCTGCACAGAAGGTAAATGTGAGCTCTAATGGGCCAGATTTTGATTTTGTATGTTCTGGTGTAACTTTGCAGAAGTAAGACAAACTCTTCTGGGTGTAGAGTAGCACACCCAAACTGGGCCCTCACCACCAAGACGCTGTTCACTACCTGTTAAAACCTTCCCTACAGGGCACTGGTAGATGCATGAGATCCCAGGGCTAGGTTTGAAGTCATCAGGATCATTATTGCCATGGTGTCCCTTTCTGGGGAAGCACCTTCCCTCCTCTAGCTGTCTCTTTCCTATTTTCCCAGCCTCTTCTTGTGAGCCTGATTCTGTGTTCAAGTGTTCTTTGTAGGGGAATGCCGAGGGATTAAGGGCCAAGACAGGTCCAGATTGCCCATGGTGTGATTACTACATCTCTGGGACATCTCCCATCCCTCTGCTTGGTATTTGCTCTTCTCATCTACCCTGGGCTGTTTATTTAGACTCCATTTACCTATTCACTGTTGATTTTGCATATTAAAATCTCTGCCCATCTTTACTTAGCTAACGGGGATATTCATTTGATCTCATTTTGTAATGGGACATTAAGTAGACTTTTATAATAGGATGCCTTTGGAATCACATGTTGCATCCACAAGAGGCCTTAGTACTTATATTTTATTCTTGTTGAAAGCAAAGGAATTAGACATGTTTTCATTCTGGTCTTGAAGACTGACCATCAAACTCACAAAACACAAGGTACATCTAACGAGTGGGGCAGTACATCTTCCTGTCTGTCATAAAAAAGCTCCCTCAAGTCAATCAAGGGAGAGCACACATACTATGTGGGGAATAATGAAATGAAATTAAGAAGATATATTGATGTGTCTGTGTAAACTGAAGAAAACACAGGCCCTGGGGACCTCTGGGAATTTTGCGCTTGAGTATTCTTTAAGCTTCCATGGATTTTTGTCCACGTATTGAAAGTGTTGTTAACCCCTGAGGAAATTTAGTGCCCAGGATCAATGAACATAACACACAGATGCCTAATAATAGAAAATGGGATTGACGTGTTCCTCTGGTAAAATCACCCCAGCAGTTAATTCTGCTGCCACAACAAGCACGTCAATAAGATTTCCTGCTGATTCATGGAAGGATTTGGGGATACAGCATGGCATCTGGGAAGACAGAAGTGTTGGGTTTGCCTCAGCTCTGCAGTCCCAGGAATGTTGGAAAAGGTGGAAATTTAACTCCAGCAAAGAGTATGTGTTTTTCAGAATAGTTTTGGGCACTGAATGAGAGACAGCACAATGCAGCACATTGGCATCCCACTTTCAAAGGGCTGTAAGATATTCCCCTAAGGCCCCATAGCCCCCAACCTCTCATCTCCCTCCCAGCTGTTCCTGGCTGCTTTGGGGCATATTGATGGGCTTCCTGATCATTTCTATGTTGTAAGACAGAAAGAAAGTTTTCACCACATTTCAGTTCCTTCTGGATCTGAACTTACGCTGATTTTGGAATATGAGAAATGCAACCTAGGATTTCTAGCTTTTCAGGAATGACAGGCTCTGAGAAGTAATAAAAGGTATTTTTCTTTGCCTGGGCCTTGTATGGTGGCACTGAGGCTGTGTGTGAAGGGAAGAGACATCAATTTTGGGGGAGATGGCATTTGAGATGCTCTCTGTTCTGCAGTAAAACATCCTACATGATGGAATCTTTGGAAGGTGAGCTGGTACCCCATCCAGTCTTAACATATCATGGTCATCTCTGTCCTGCTTAGAGCTGATGTAATTGCCTGTGGCTGTGGGTTTCTTTGAAGGTAGGGAGTTGCCTCATGCTGGTAGATGCTGTGGCACTGCAGATCTCTCCTGCTTCCCTGCCAGGCACCACCTGGTTGGTCTGAGCTGGGATTTGCCTCCTGTATGCGTCTAGCACACTGAGTCACAAAGCAGGAGTGAAAGCAGGACTGCACTGAGCTGGTGTAGCCCATTTTTGGGTCCTACGCTCAGGGGTTCCTTCTTCTCCGTGCCACATAAGCAGACGGTGGGGTTGGGATTAATTTTGAGAGAAAATGTTTGGCAAAATTAACATAAGGATGCTGGTCTTGTTTATATCTCTGTGACCTCTCCATCAGTGACATGTCCTTCCAGTTACCTTGAATGAACTCCATCCATTTGGGCAGCATCGTGTCTGATGATATGGTAGGATCTGGTGCAGGCAATCCCATTGCCCATGTGTTTGTGTAAAGCCACGTTGTTACCTCGCTGCTGTTCACTGGGAAGTTTCTCTGAAAGCTGAATGCTGGCACTGATTTCACTTGGTCTGGATTTTTCTAATGCATTTACTTGCAGAGAAAAGCCAGGCACCCCAATTTGAGCCCAGGGCAGGAAGCTTTACCTTTAACTTTGAGCTACCAACCCATGCAGGAGCCCCAGAGCCAGTAACTCAAAGCCAGAGAAGGGAGAAGTGATGGAGATTTCCTAATGCTGCTTCCCTGACCAGGGAGATTTTGCACTGCTACCTTTCATAGAATCATAGAATGGTTTGGGTTGGAAGGGGTCTTTAAAGACTACCTAGTCCAACCCTCCTGCAATGAGCAGGGAAATCTTCAACTAGATCAGGTCACTCACAGCCACGTCCAACCTGACCTTGAACGTTTCCAGGGATGGGGCTTCTACCACCTCTCTGGGCAACCCGTTCCACGGTTTCACCAACCCTGTTGTAAAAAAATTATTCCTTATATATAAGTTTCACATGCCTGAACTCTTTGGTGTTTGTTCAGTGGTTGTCCTTGTTTTGAAGTCGATCCTCTTTTTTCTTCCGTAAACTTTGAGCTCATGGAGGCAATCAGCTGTTTGCTGCTAGGTTGCAGCAAGCTGTACAGCGTACAACCTGCTGGAGCCAGGTTGCATCTGAGAAATTTGAGTCTGGATCTAAATTTCAGATGCTCACAGATTTCAGCGCAGTCTGGATCTGACTCTTCAGTTCTTCTCCTTCATGGGAGGTACATCCTTAATCTCCTCTCTTCCTCAGACCTTTCCAGACATAGGGATTTTGGGGTTGTGGATCAGACCCATCTCTGTGTCTCTAAATAACAATAAGGGGATTATCCTGCTTGGGGGGTGGGGGGTGGAGGGAGGAGTGGGCTCTGCAGGAGACTCTCTGGGACCCATATGTTGGGTAGATGGTTAATTTTTGCAGTCGGGCAAAGACCAGCAATCTGCCTGGTGCTGAGGCTGCTAGGATGCTGTCTCGCTGGGTGCCCCAGATTCTGTCCTGCCCTTAGTTTATTAAGGATCAGGAAGGAAATTGCTGACGGTGCCTACTGCACTGAGGAGGGGGGAGAGACGGGGGGTGTCTGTGCAAGTCTATTACATCTGGGCTTCTTTCCAGCATGAATAAAAATGTTCTGTGTGTCCGGAGTTATCAACATATTCTTTTTTATTCCTGTCAATTAATCTAATCTGAATGAGACGCTGCTGTTCCCAGAATAATAGCCTTGGATGTATGGTCTTATTTCTCATCTGCTTTGTGGACTAGACTCCGATGTTGTTGGCCCAGGAATCACGTTGTTGATTTACTCCGAGCTGAATCAAGCCTTCTGTGACCAAAGCACTGACAGCCTCGATGAAGTAGCTCACTCATGAGAGCAGGCAGTGTTGTTATGGAGGGAGCATCGTAGCCCTGTCCTGTTTCAGATGGTGGCTCTCCTGCCTGTGCTTCTGCCTCTAACCCTGTTGTGGCTCTAGGCACCTCCTGCCCTTCTCCCTGTACTGTTTATGTTTCCTTCCTACAGATGAAAGGCAGAGAAGCAAACCGCACAAATGTTATATTGTTCATGGCTTATTGAACAATTAGTTTCAGCTCAGGGTCTAATCTTCCGGCATTTCTTTTCTTCCCTTTGTATGCCATGCATGTCTTGGAAATTTGGTGGCCACAGGATTTGTGTGGAACTGATGGAGGGGCTCAGGACTTGGCTCAGAGGGATCCTGTGCCCAGAGCAAAGCAGGTGTGAACTGCTCTGGCTGCTCAGAGGAGGATAATTTGGGACTGTAAACAAAATTAAAGAAAAAACGTTATGAAAACCGATTGTATGGTAATGCCTCCTGCTCAGGGTTGGATATGTCCCTCTGGCATTCATCTTCCCGAGGTCTCTTCATCAGCTGGCTGAGGTTTTCAAACTCTGAAATCCTTTTCAAGGCTCTCCGTGGTTCTGTCAGCTGGTGGGCTGTGTCAGGAGGGCAGCGATCTGCTGGTGCATGGCTCCCTGCAAAGCCAGGAGGGCGAAGGGGGCCCGGTGGGCACCAGGATGTGTCTGCAGCGCGGGATGGAGCCGGCGCTTGGCTGCCGGCACCAGTGCGGGGCTGCACGTGCTCTTTGCTGTCTCCTGAATGAGATTTGCTGCTGTGTGCCAGGACCTGGTGTGTTTGTGTGTCTGGGAGGAGGAAGCGGTCACACATTATCTCTGCACCCACATCCCAGCACCATCGCACGGTTTGGGGCAGGTGGAGCAGGCTGGCTGTGCGTGGGGTGACCCACAGCCACGAGCCCTTGCTCGTGGGGGCAGGAGAGTAGGACTGTGCCTCCTTTTGTGCCCAGTGTCTTGCTCATTTGGGCTCTGCTCCCATCTAACTTCAACCTGCCATGTTTTCCATCCCCAGGGCTCGTGACACTGTTGTTTGTTTAGGGTTTTTCCAACAGTTGTAGCAATTCCTGACCTCTCCCTATGTAAGCTTGCACATGGATATATCAGTCCTTCTCACACCCATTCACTCAGAAGTTTCACACTCCTGTGCATTCACAGCAGAGCTTTTTGCATGTGATTTTTTCTTCCACATTTGGGCTCCTCCTGCCCTCCCTACTTGAGTTCAGCTATCTTGATACTGTTCACTACTCCATACGGAGGGTTCAGTTCACGTGACCACCCCATTAGCTGCTCTAACTAAAGCCTCAGGCAAATAGTCATTGAGGATTTATTTTTATTAAAAAAAAAAAAAAAGTCGGATTAAGTATTCTGATGAACAAGAATAACATTAGCAGCTGTGCCTGCTCAGCCGACATGATCCCATCCCTCATATCATAAGCTGATTGCCTGTATGGGTCAGTAAGTTGTCCTGGCAGCCCCTCTCCGATAACGCTCTGCACATTGTTTTCATAATGCATGAGTTGTCTGGGGAGGGCTGCAGTACCTGGGGAGGCTTCACGGGTGCAGAAATCCCTCTTCAGATGCCTTTGAGTGTCAAGTTGAACACACCTTAGGGCCATAGTCGCAAGAGATCACATAGTAAACTTCCCATGTGCGGCCAGTTTCTCATCCCCACAGCACAGAAGCATCCCCACCCCTTCTGGTTGAAGTCCCTGGAGGGCATGATGGAGGGACTGGGGAAGCTCAGCTCAGGCTTCACGTGGTGGGAAGAGATGACCTGGGGCTTTCTGCTTGTAGAAGGTGAAGCTCTGACCTGGGTGAGAGTTGGCTTTGGTGGCTGCAAGGGAGGCACCAGCGGCTGCTGGAGGGGAACGGGTGGCAACAAAAGGTGCTCTCACTCACCGGAGCAGGGCCATGCCATGCTCTGTTGCCATCTGACATGGCGCCGAGCAGTTTGCTGGGGTCGCTCCTGTTGCAAGGTGCTCAGTTGTTACTTGAAGCAGTGCCAGCCTGGGAGTAAATCACTTCCTCTACCTCTATAGCACCCAGAATTAGGGCTGCTCTGTGCATGGGTTTCTTTCCCCTGGTGAGCAGTCTCCGGGCCCACGCTCTCCCTGCCAGCTGGCAGCCAGCGCTTGTGTTCTAACGTTCATATTAATGATATCAACAGTAACCTTAAATCCTGCTAATGCTAAACCCTGAGCTGGCATCGAGCTGGTGACTAGCTTCTGCTTCACAAGGGCTTGCCAAAAGCTGTGGGATGCCCTTTGAAGATAGGGAAGCAAGTGCCATAAAATTATGCAGCCTCATCAGTGGTATTATTATTTGTTCTTCGCAAACATCTGAGACTTTTCATTATGCTCCCCCCTGCTACCCCCCAACTCCCATGCCCAAAACCAGCAGCAGCTTTCAGGAACCCATAATCAGAAGCACTGTTCAGTGGCCCCAAACTACGAGTGAGCATCCGGGGAGATGCATTCTTTTCCCCTTCCAAGATGCATCTTTCCAGGAGGGCAACGTGTACATCAGGAGCTGCTGTGCCATGGAGCTCTACTGCCAAGAGATAAATCATGGTGTGGCCATACAGGCTGGCAGAGAGGAGCATCCCACTGGGATGCCAGCCCTTGGGAGCTGGTCACTAGAGACAGAGGAGAAAGCCCAGTTTTCCAGGCCAACTGGAAAGAGGTCTGTACCCTGCAGGTCCTGCCCTGAAGTGTGGGAAGGTGGATGAGGTATTGCTGGCTTGCTGTGGTCCTCCACTCTCTTATTTCTGTTGTTTAAGGACTGGTTTTGCCAAGGAGAACACTCACTCACTGGAAGCAAGCACCATGCTGCAGAGCCTGGTGGGGAGCAGCAGAGACACTGCTGAGCCACACTGTCCTGCAAGGGGCTGGTGAAACTTCATTGTTCTCTGCCCAAAAGACAGGACCCATATCCTCATCTATGGCTTCTAGCTGAAAATCTGGGTTGGTTTTTTTTTTTGCTTTTGGAGGATTTTGTTAGTAGTCTTTTACAGTGTGTAAAGGCATGACTGTGCCTTCTGCCCATCTGTCTGTCTGGGCTTTTCTCTGTGGCTTACCCCCAGGATATCTTGCATTATTTTAGGACCTTTATTTCTGTGCTGCAGACTAGACAAGATATATTTTTTCTCTCTGAAATCTTCTAACCATTTCTAGTGGCTGCAGGATTTTCAGCCGTTTTTCCATGGAGAGGACACTGTCAGAGGATGAAAAGAAGAGTGTATATGTCTTAAGATGATGATGGATGCAGTGGAAAGTGTTGTGTGAAGATGTTGGTCTCCCTCCTCTGCAGGGAGAACCCCTTTTCTTCTGAATGAAGAGAGGCAGCTGCTGAGTCCCAACAAAGGAACGCTTCTCTGGTGCTTTGGGGAATTGTTCCACAAACATTTCTTGGTCCTTTTGGTCACTTGTGAACAAGTCCCATGTAAGCGTCATGATCTGTGAGCCTAGAGTTGACTAGACTTTGACAGGCAGCATAAAGAGGGGCTGTCCCAGCCTGGGGGAAGTATCCCATATCCAACATAGTCAGTAGGAGATGCTTACGGGAATTGGATAAGAGCCTAGACCCTCAGTTTCAATGAAGAAGATGAAGAATTCATGCAAGAAGTTGTGTTGGGATTGTCATGTTGAATTGCTGTGGATGATCTCCCACCCATGCATGTGTCTAACCCCATTCTGAATCCCTCCCTCTCCCTGGTCCCTCTAGGTCTGTGCTGTCTGTGCCCAAGCTGCACCAGGGCAATACCCGTGCCATATTCTAGCACGGGAGAAAATTGGAAAGAAAAAAATGGGCAGAAAAAGGAGCAAAAGTCCCGCTTCTGACTTGGGAGATTAAATAATTAGCAAATGTGGCAGGAAAGGCGACAAAAAACAAGTGCAATGATTCATGTTTTATGTCTCCTACGGTACAGAACACTTTAAAGTGTCAGACAGCACGACAGTCACTCTTTAAACCAATTAAAGTTTTATAATAAATAGAAGCTTTTTTTAAAAAAAAAATATCTCTCTCCATGTGGTGGTGATGTAGTTCGCTGTAGAGAGCTTGGTGATGCATTTGCTAGAAATCCACAAACAAATGGGTACAGAGGTACAGAGGGCTGCTTTTCAAAAGCCTCTTTTATGCCAATTATTTACCTTCCTTAAATTCAGCTCCAGTGGGGAAAGTAGCTGTAATATCGTGTTTTTTCATTGTGCTTTTCATTCAAGGAGATTACAGCCAATAACCTGGAGAGGGTAGGGAGAAGTGCTCTTTTTTAATGGTTGGGCAAGGTGCTTCAAGAGGTTGAAGATTGGCAGAGCAATACGTGAGCAGGGAGCAGATTTTGGGACCTCCATTGCCAGGGAATTCATTTGGAGAACACAGCTTGCTCTAAGCTCTGCAGGTGAAGGTGGGCTTGGAGGTCAGATGGGGGTCCAATTAAGTGAAGCAGGGTCATTTTGGGGGCCAGGAGAGCAAAGGTTGCAAGATGCAAGAGCAAATGAGCTGGAATCTGTTTCCTTTGTGCACCATCTCCCGGGGGAGACTAATGTTTACTGGCCTTTAGGACTGGCAATGTTGGAAGATGTTGCAAATTGGGAGCAGCTTTGGTGGAGGCCGTACCGAGGGGGCAATGGGGACTATGAGTATTATAGCCCTTTTTCCTTCACCTCTAAGTTTCCCTATAGGTAAAATGGGCATGAGAAATGGAGCTGCTTGCATGGGACTCATTTTGCCACACTCCTCTTTGGCTGTTTCACAGCTCATTGCTGGTTTGTCTTCGTATTAATGGTGCTTCTTGACAAAGAAATGGGATTTCCCACCACTCCAGACCCTGGGGTAATTTCAGGTTCACAGCTTTGAACAGAGATCTTGCTTTAACCAAGTCCAGGGAAGAAGCTATGAATGTGACTTCTCTTTCAGCCACGGCGGCCTCTTCATCCTCCTCTTTTTCCATTTACTCTCCCATCAGCAGCGCTTGTTTTTATGCATCTTCATCTCACACACATGAAGATACACCTCCAACCAATTGAAATTATAATCCAATTAACATTAACAGAAAATGAAAGGACATGAAATTGGAGGTCCCCCTTGCTGTAGCCACCAGTCCCCCTTGGCTGAAATATCTCTGTGAACCTCATCAGACTGTGATTCCCTGAGCAGCATCACTTTTATGTTTTGGAGTGGGCACCTCAGATGTAGAAAAAAAGCTTCTTTGTCAGATATCTCCCCAGCTTTATTTGGAAGAGTGATAAAATTATTCCATAGCCTTCCTGCCAGAGGGGAGTTGGAGGAGCGGTGTTCCCGCTATTAGGCAAAGATCCCTTTAATTGGACAGGGTGAATATTCACTCTTTAATAACGACGGGGCTCTAATCCTTCCTTATGTGGCTGCAGTCCCCCTCCCGAATGGTTTTTAATGACCCTTTGTCTAGATCATTAATATCACAAGTGCTGACACTGGTAGGAAATACAACAATCAAAGGGAGACCCTGAGAGGTCCGGGAGCAACAACAGTTTCCATCTCCCCTTTGTTGTGGAGAAGCCGAGCGGGTGCTCTGCAAAACCAAATTGGCAGCAAGATTTTGGCCTCCTGCGGTGGGCAAGGGGAGGGTTAACTCTGGCAAATTGCAGAAGCTCAATTAGTTCAATTAGGAGCTTGAAAACTAAAGCAGCTCTTCCTGAATGCCTGTCTAGGACTGTAGGCTCTGCCTGCAGGCTCAGCAGCACTCCCACACTGCCCTGTTCCCTGGGGCTTGCAGCTTTTGAGGGCAGCCTATGTTAAAGGGAGAAGGTCAGATTCCCACTGTCTTTACTCCATCCTGGGCTGGAGGCACTCTGTAGAAATCCATGATGTTACTCCAGCATATTCTTGGAGGAAGAATCTGGTCCAGAGAGTCCCAACTAAAAGAGATTTCATAAATGGATCAGAAAAAAAATGGTTAAATCCTTTTTTATTTCCTTCATTTTTCCAACGTTCTTTTGAGTGCCTTCCCAATAGTGCATGAGCAATAAGCACCAGTCACATCCATCCATACCCAACTGTAATTTTTCTGCCGTGTGACAGCAGCTGCCTTTTGATAGTCTCAGAAGAAGAAGGGGGTATTAACATAACAAATCTGCGGCTGGCTACAGAGTGCCAGCGTTGCTGGCATGTCACAGAATGTGTACGTTGAGTGCTACTAAGTTCCCATTGCTCTAAAACCACCCTTTGTATTAAGAGTTAATGAATTGCTACCTGACAAATTAACTGGCTGCTGCAAGGAGCTGGTGTTGGCACTGCCCTTCTCTTCCTCCTCCTGTGGCATACTGCATTTTGCAGCTTTTAGCCTCATGCTGTAGATCTTGGGAAATGCTTCGCGGTGACCATGCGTCATGGTGTGTGTTGTAGATGTTCTGCAGACCCCCTGCATTAAAGGTGGATGTGACCAACATGATCTTTTTGGATATTTTTAGGATTGAAATGGGAGGGTTTGTTTGTGTGGTGGTGGGTGGTCCCTGGCTCTTCTGAGTCTATACCTGCAGCATCCCTGAACCGTGATGCTCTGATTTTGTGTGTGGTCCAAGCAGCATGACCCACTACAGAAAAAAACTGACCCCAAACTCCCAGCCACTTGTTCTCACGTCATTGCATCCCCCTCGTACTGCTCGTCCAGCTAGATCACCAATGGGTTTGGAAAAATGCAGGGGCTGAAGTAATACACTTATTTTTCACCAGCTCAGTTTCCAGCTGGATCAGGTTCGCTGCATGGCACTGTGGGCGCAGATTTGTGCTGACACAAGGGAAAGGTGGCAAAGGGATGGGAGTGGGCAACCAAGGCTGGGAAAGGGCACAGGGGAGGGGTCTGGTGTACCATGCATTGCTACACCCAGGAGAGAAATGCTGCTCTCCCTGCAGTGGGGTAACAGCCCCGTGGTGCTCTTGACAGCTGGGATTGGAAGGAGAGACTCACCTCTCTGAGTTACATTAGATGAGTGAAAAGTGTTTGCTTAAGGTAAAATTTAGTGAGAAAGCAGGGGTCAATAACATCCAAGTCCTGGCTATTCTGGGAATATGAGTTTAATTTTTCCATCCCTTCCCATCTAGTTTATTACCAGGGTGGGCAGCACTCATCAGGGTGCCCCAGGCACCACCTCTCCCTGATGCAGCACAGGACTGAGCTCAGAGCTGTCGTCTACTTCCAGTGAGATACAGGATGCCGCTCTGGGGAAAAAATACGTTTACTCCCAAGTTTTCTTTTTCTTTCTAAGCTTCCACCTGCCAAATGATTAACTTGCCAGTCCCCTTGCACTGCAGACAGTGTTTCTGCAGCTTTTATTACCTGAGCTGCTCTGGGAGAGGATGTTCTGTACCACTGGTGAACCACACGTCTCTCCAGAACATCTCAAGCGGCCGCCTGTCTCTCCTTTCACTCTCATCCAGGCTGCCTCCTCCAGCCACTGCAGGAAGAGAGGCAGACTCCTCTTGCAAACCACAGAAAGGCTCTTTATTTTCCACCCCTATCAGTCCTTTTCAGATTCATATGGCTGGCACCACTCTGGTACATGTTGACGCAACCCCTTTTGTTAGCCCCAGGTCCCACACTGCTGGCTTAGATGCCATCTGGAGGCAGCCTGTCTCAGCCTGACAGGGTGATGGATGGTGTCATAGGTGATGTGATGTTGACACCTGCTTATCTTACTATGACCAGTTGCCCCAGCCTCAACACATTCATTAGATCAGCATCTGTTTGCAATAGCTTCTCAACATCTGCTCTTGGTTACCGTGGCATGCACAGAGGTGTGTGGACTGGCAGGCGTGGAGAAGCTGGGATGTTGGAGGAGTTTGGGCCTATGAGGTGTAAGTGTGATGCTGGATTAATTTACAATTACAGTCTCCTCCCACAAGCCCTCTAGCCTTGAAGGAGTTACTCATATTAATGCATCTATTTTCCTGGAAGGTGTGAACCTCCAGGCTGGGCTTTTCCTTTGCTTTGTAAAATCAGAGACACTTCAAGTTGGAATATAGTCCAGATAGCAGGGCCGTGACAGTGCCTAGGGATAGCTCAGTGCTCAGGTGTGTGTGCTTGCTAAAGCTGCAGAAAACAGGCTATGCTGGTTGGATTATCATCTGTTTTCAGGCTGCGTTTGCCCTTGCACACATTGCACGAACACTATATTCTTGAAAATAAACACATGGGAATTCACATGTACCTTATTGTGGAGCCCAAAATGACACAAGGGACCTTCTCTGTGCAGAATTCAATGAGCTGTTGAGCTGCAGCCTCTAACAACCCACTCTTTCTCAGGGCAGAGATGTAAGACATCTGCATATAACTTTCATACATAGGGAGCATACGAAGGCATGTTCTTTCCTATGTAGAGCTGGAGGCAGTCCTGCATTTATCTGTGGCTCCTGGATTCTGGCAGGCTTCTCCATGATGGAAGGCTCTGAGCGTGTCTACTTTGCATGTGCCATACACTAACTGTGTGCAAGCACAGACTTCCCATCAAGGGCTGTTGTGTGGCCAAGAAACCCAGATGTCCACAGCATATGCAAATGGCGGCTGCCTGTGGCAGGCACAGTAAGTCAGATCTGTGTGTACGCACAGGTTGCACGCCTAACTGATAGCTGCATGGAGCATGCGGGATGCTAAGGAGTGACCCAGATCAGCCTAGAAAATGTATATGCACCTTGGGGTCAAAGTGGGAATCTAGAAATCCCACTGGCTTGACAGGTATGTTAATGTTGGCATAATTGTTGGAAATCCTAAGAAACGCCACTATGGCCTGCAGTAGTATCACAGCCCTTTTTGACTCCTGCCATCCATAGTATCATAGGGTAGTTTGAGTTGGAAGGGACCTTTATAGGACATGTAGTCCAACCCCCCTGCAATAAGCAGGGATACCTTCCACTAGATCAGGTAGCTCAGAGCCCCATATAACCTGGCCTTGAATGTTTCCAAGGATGGAGCATCTACCACCTCTCTGGACAATTTGTGCCAGTGTCTCACCACCCTCAGTGTAAAAAATTATTCCTTTTATCTAGTCTGAAGAGCTTCTGCCTGTGCAGCTGTGCCTAAATGCTCGCTTTCTCTCCAGTCTGCAGGCATACAAGTGAGAACACACGTAAGTCCCCAGACTCGCCATCACGGTCCATCTGGGACCCTGGTCCCCCAACCATGAGTGGTGGGATCTCCTTGGTAGAAGTGTCTCATGAACGGTGCCTCTCTGGCAATAAGATGAAAGAAGAGAATGGGCCATGCCCTCTAAGAGCCTCTAGCAGCAAAGCTGGTCTTTGGAAGTAGTTATTGTAACTTTCTACAATATATCAAGACTAATAAAAGACCCAACTGCATGAACAGAAGCAGCTTTATGGGCCAGTGGAGACTATTTCTTGACTTATTTGCTTGATCTCCTGCAGGCCAGTCTCTCTTTTCTGCCTTTGGTGGCACTTTAATCTTCTCACCTTTTTTGCCAGGCCATATTTAATCATAACCCATCATCAGTGACAGTGTTTGAAAAGCTTCTCAGTCCTGTCTGATTCAGTGCCGAGCACTGTGGATGCTGGCAGCAATGTTAAAATGTGTTGGATGAAAGGGATTCTGGGTGATACCCACTGCGCAAGGGTTAAATTGTACTGATGGGAGGGCATTAACAAACCATCAAGGGCATGGAGCTGAGCACCCGGCCTGAAAGGTCTCCTTTGAGATGCCAGTGCTGATGCTGTATAGATTAGGCTGCTGAAGCCCTAAGCACTCACCCTAACAATTACCACAAACTAAACCCAGCTCCCCAGTTTTAATGCACTGGCTTTCCCCTTCTCAATGTGTATGCTTTCTTCCAGCTCCCCTGTTCAATCCACCTGATAATTTTCCTCTTGAGCTCCCCCCCCCCCCAAACCCCCCGCTATATACTGTGTCCAATCTTCCCCCACCCCACCATCCTTCCCCTTTCCTTCCCTTTGCAGTCTGACCCTGTAACGCGTAGCCATCCCTTCTCTGATGTTGATCTTTCTTTGTCTTCATTCATTCCTGTCTTCCCCCCTCCCACCCACATCCTTCCCCCAATCTGTTCAAGGCTCACTTCTTGTTGCAGACACTATCTGAGCTCTGGAACAGCACATGACACTCCTGGCAGTCATTTTGAGCTTGGCTGCTGTCCCCAAGTTGTCTAAGGCTCTTCTGAGAATGATGAGAAGCTGCTGTGTGCCTTCAAAGTCACAGCTAATTGCATTAGCTCCAGATCATGTAACTCCTGTAGATGACAGCTGCCAAATTTAGGAGCACTAGTGAGGTCTTATAGAGGATGATGGGGATGGTGTGCTGGATTCAGCATAAAGGAAATCCTGGGCGCTGTCAAGGGCATTGGTGGCTGGTTCTTCTATTTTTTATCAAGATGGTTATTCCCTCTTATTCTGCCTTTAGGGGGCTGTCTTTATTATCAACCCATTCTTGAGTCCAGTGTTACCCACTGTCCCCACTGAAAACAGCAGCGTACGTAGGAGTATCAGTCTAAACAAAGTTTGCCAGAGCAGTGCACACTTAATACTTTCACATGGACCCAAGCTCAATCTCTCCTGTGGCTGGATGAAGCATGTGCCTTCATATGGTCTCAGTGGGCTCCAGTGCAGGTGGCTTGGGACCACTCCTAGAAAGGCTTCCTGATGGCTGTCACAAGGGGTTGTGGAGTAACTGGTGTACCTGTGCATAAATATAGCGCCCTTCAGCTAAAACCACCAGGGCAGTCTGCATGGGTTGCATTGCTTCGTGCTGTTCTCAAACCTGCTTCACCTCACAGTGCAGACACCTCTCATTGTTCTCCGTTTTTCTAGTGGTCTTTGAAAACAAACTGTAATTTCCAAATTATCTCAAAACTCAAAAGACTTGTATCCGAGGCATCTTGGTGTTAAATACTGACTCTGCGACCCTGCTATGCTCATCTCTGGCCCAGTGCTTTTATATTCCTGAATTTGGATAATTTAGGAAAAACAGGATGAAGTTCATCCACCTCCACCAAAAACTTGAGGTGCTTTGGACTAATATAATTGCCCTCTCCATTTCCTTGACACTGAAGCTATAACTGGGTGCTTTTATTCCAGCAGTCAGTCTCACAAGATCAGCCCCTGTGTTTTCCTCCACTGATGGGAGATATTAACAATATTTGAATTTGAGAACGTAGCATTCTCTGGGGATGTCACACAGAAAGGTGCATGTGAGGTGTTATCTTTGTTCTGTAAGATCATCGGTGACTCTTCTGTCTGGAGCATTTCTCTAACATGAGAGCAAAACAAGCATTCACATTGCAACAGGAGATCTCAACTCAGTTCTTGCAGTGCTGAAATAGTCTGTGCAGCTAGAGGGCAAAAATGTCACAGCTGCAGTGATCAGGAATAAGACAGGATTTTATCTTATGAGATCTCATACAGTTCTGTTTCGGTTTATCTCTGTACCAGATACAAGTTCACACCCAAGTATCGCAAAATCCTGTGGTTTTATTTGGGCACAGAAGAGATATGAATATTAAGAGGCAAGAACTAAATATAGCTCTTGGCCATCTGATTGCATGGCTTCTATTCTTCCCTGCACTCGTATGGCTCCCTTTGGAGGAGCCCAGAAGAGATCTTGTAGCTGGTTTAGCTCTGGCCCCATGGGAGGACCCAGGAGAACTGGCAAGTCCTGTCCATTTCCAGGTTATCTGGGTTCTCTGGGCTCTGCAAAGCAGGAGGGTTGGTGTGAATGCATGTGAAGGGATATGCTGCTTAGGTGTTTGCACCTCATTTCTATTTGCTCCATTTGAAGACTATAGTGAAAGATGTTTTTCTGTAGGATGCGGCACTCCTACAGAAGATTTTTGTCTGATACTGCAGTTCCTGTTCAATGTTACCATGAGACTGGACTCTGAAAGGTCAGCTTATCTGGTCAGACAGAGAAATTATAAGATGGGAACCATGCACTCAGTCAAAAGACTGGAGTTCATTAATTATTGCTGTGGGTATAGCAGTTGCATCTGCTGGATGGTTGCATCTGCAACCCAGAGAGATTATGGCTGAGATATTCCAAGCGACCTAACAGATTTAAGAGAAACGGGGGAAAAAAGTAAGCAAACCCTTCCTGCTAGTTTGAAGGAAAATTATTTTAAATCCCCTAATCGGCTCTGAGATGAACCTCTAAGCAACATGTTCAAGGTCACAGGGGCAGCCTGTCGCAAGAGGGGTGCTAACCTAGATCTATGGGGCTCCAACCACACAGAATCCTCCGCTCACCTGGCTTAGGGAGCAGGTAATCCCTCTGAGCTATTCTTTCCGCTGATGGGGAGAGACCAGAACCGCCCTCCTCCCAGCAGTCCGCAGGGCCATTGCCTCCATGGAAATCATCACCCACTTGTGATCCAGCTGAGAAAAGAAAAGAAAAAACAAAAGAGTCCAAAAGACTAAAACTGAAGAAAGGACATGTAAAAGATTTGCTTAGCTTTCCGTGTAGAAGGTGGGAAGAAAAGCAGCGACTGTCCTGTCGGGACTGAACTGTTCCTTGCTGTGAATACCGCTGTCATGCCTCCCATGTTTTCCAGCCAGACGGCTCAAACCCATGTTAATCTCCCTTCCACACATAAGCCTTTCCAAATCCCTTGGCTCACAATCTGCAGGTGGTGAGCGATCACCCTGGCTGGAGAAGGAAGAACCGAAGTGCGGATCTTGCAGGGCACAGATGTGAACATCTGACGGTATTTCCCAGGTTTTGCTGCTGAGAACTCCCATGCAGAGCTCTCAGACCGATAATCAAGCACAGTTGCTGCTGCAAGATATAAGTTACTGATGTTGTTTATGCAGAGAGGACCAGGGATATAAATAGCTCGGCAGTTACAGTTGTGGAAACCGAGCTCTGGCTGTGGGCTGTGTTTACGTTTGGGGCAGGGGACTGGAATGCTTGGAGGGAAGCATTTCAAAGGTGACTCCCAGTTCTCCTGATGACTAATAGCTGCAAACTGACACAGCAGACTCTTTCCAGCATGAAGCAGACTGAGGGTTGTCAGTGGTGCTCGGAGGTGATGTGAGGGCATTTCATGCCAGGGGGTTTTCAATCAGTGCCTACTGTACTGTCACATGGAGACAGAGCTGTTTAGCATCTATATCAGGCGCTGGGAGGTGAAGCTTGTGTGCTAGATGCTGCCACAGTCTCTTGGTATGTGGGGAAGGTCAGTTAGTGTAGTTTACTCAACATTAATTCTCCAGAGATATAAGGGAGTCTGTTTAATGTATCCCTTTTTCTTAAGGGTGCTCATGAATGTTTGAAAAGTGCCATGAGATCCTGTTGTATGGAGTGAATCCTCCCAAGCTGGCACTGCCAAATGAATTGCAAACAGGGAGAACCAAAAATGTAGTTTATAAAGGAGAGGTTTTTAATACGGATTTAAGAAGGGGAGCTGTGACGTGGTTTTGAGCCATGATGGGCAAATCTCAGAGGGTTCATTAAGTGTTCAAGACTCAGCTCTTCTCTGGCTACAAACAAGCCTTTGGGATATTGGTGGTGAACCGAATATACCCATTTTGCTCTGAGATCTTTAGGTCTCCCTCTGAGCCAGATCTCACATCTGAAAAGTTTTTCTCATGCGCTCAGATGGCTCAACTTCTGGCTGAGATGGAGCTGTGAAGAAACTGTGAAAGGAAAAGCAAGGTAATGGATCAGTTTAGAAAGAGGCTCATGAGGCAGAGGCAGCATTGTGGGGAGGGAAAGCTCAGTTTGCTTTTCGGGTCAGCTCTGATTTTACTTTACTATCGTCTGGGCTTGGGCAGCCTCCATAAAGACATTACTGTCTTAACCTGGATGTGATTTGTTGATGTCTTGTGTCTTCCAGTGTCATCTGGACCATGTTTAGCTGAATACCTCCAGGGGTTTACATCAAGCTAGAGATTGGTTGGGCAAAGCTTCAGAGAAGTCACATCTTGGTCTTTGATGAGCTGTGCTCAGAAAGGAAATCCCACAGCTTGTAAAACCCCGATACCTTTTGAGAGTGCCACAGTCATGTCATGTGGGCGAGCTGGCAGAGCTGACTAGCATGCCTTGAATCTGCCCAGCCAGCCTCCCCAGGTATGTGGAGCATCTCAAATTGACAGAGGAGGGACATTTTAAAAGGGACAGACCAAACAGATCTGAATGTTGTTGAGTGGGAGGTATGAAGCCTGGGCCAGGAATGGATCAGGAATATGTGTCTTCTGTTGTGAGCCGAACTCAGATTTAGTCTCACATGAACTTTGAAGAAGCCATAAGCAAAATGTAGAGCCTTGCCTAAGCTCAAAGCCTGCCGTTTCTGTCTGTAGGAAGCTGCTTCTAGGCTGGGGCAGATCTAATATTTACCTGACAGCCCTGAAGTCTAGGATTGACTTGATCATTAAATCAAGACTATACCTAAAGATGTAATATAGATACAGGTTTATGCTTCCCATCTCTAATTCCTTAGTGTAGGAAAGGCCCAAGCTTTGGAGAGATAACAGGCCCTGAATCTTGAATTCCACCATCCACTCTCTGTCTTTTTTTTGAATCTTTGCTGCTTTTTCAATGTAGAGTCCCCTACCTGCTTCACTCCAGACAAAGACACAGAGGTTTCACTGGGCAGTGGCTGTTTCACAGTTAAACAAACAAACAAACAAAAAGAAAAAAAAGTATCTCACTTTGCTGCTGTTGCAGAACTAAAACTCAGGAGATGCTGGGTTAGACTGGACTCACATCTGAAATAAAAGCCAGGCTAGAGGCAATGCCATCCTTTTCTTGGTTCTCCATGCTTCTGTGCTGACCTGGACCTGACACTTCCCTCCCTCCCTATGTTTTTCTAATTGCCCTCTTCTCTCTTACTGTAAGAGATTTAGGGACAAATCTTTAACAGCCAGTGTGACTGACTGTTGGCTTCCTTACAATCTGGGAAGGTGGTTAGGACAATGAATCTTCCCTAATTTCTTGTGTGCATCCCTTGCATAGAGTGACTTCTATTCCTGCAGGAACTGCCATGCCTGCAGTGCTGCCTTTGGCTTGCAGTCTGCATTGGCTGCTGTCCAAAGGCTTGCACCAGGTCCAGCATCACTGGGACAAACTGCCAGAAACAATGCTCAGATCTCTCTGGTCTTAAGTTAATTCAGTGCTCTCAATGGATTAATTTCAGAGCTAAAGACAGATACGGAGAACAGTAATTACCTCTCTCCCACACGTATCTGTTCCCTGAGACAGCACATGATTTTTGCATTGCAGAAAGTTTCTCAGTGGCTAAACTCCTGCTGTGCTGCATAATGAATTAAAAAAAAAAAAGGGAATAAAAAAAAAAAAGAAAAAAGAAAAAAGAAAAAAAAGGGAAAAAAAATGGAAAAAAGAAAGGCAGACATGTTCAGGGCATCATTGTACAGACCAGGAATGAACCAAAATGAGGAGAGAACCTATACCTAGACAGCTGTCTCTAGCTAGAAGTCACTCCATAAAAGCACATTCCAGTCTGCTTTTCCCGTGTACGTGGGCCCTCTGTATTAAGCAGTGAAGATGTTAATGTGGAGTATTCAGGCACAGTCTGGGCATCCCAGCATGAGACTTGAAGCATGGAGAGAAACTAAAGAAGATGATGGTCTGAGGAGCTCCCAGGGTGGAGGGGATGAGGAGGCTGGCAGCTCAGCTGCTTCCCCCTCAGCTTGCCCTTGGGAAAATCACCCTGCTTTGCTTTCCTGAATACCCTGTGGCCTGAATTCCTCTGCTGGGGTTGGGTTGAGGTACCAGCCTCCCCGTTGGCTATAAAACCACAGCAGATCCCCTGGTGCGTGGCCAGGTGGCCTTGCTGGCCTGACTCCGGGCTGCCTGGAGTGTGAGGTGCTGTTGCAAGCGACTCTTCTTCCAGGCACACATTCAGGCGGCTGCTTTTAGAAATAAGCAGATGATGTGCTAATTAGAAACAGGGCACAAGCCATTCGGGTTGGCTTCAAGTGTTGCTCCTTTCATCAGGACTCAGACGGTGAGGGAGCTCCCTAGCTGGGGAGCAGAGCGGCTCCCTTTGCTGGGAGGAATAGAAGTTCCACAGATAGAGCTGGGAAAAGAGCACTGGGTCTGGAGGCAAATAAAGGCCACATCGTTTTTATCAGCTCTGTGGGAGGTGGAGGAGAAAGCTGGAATTAAGACCTGGTAGAGTAACCCATGGGTAGTGAGAGTACCAGGTTGCACTGTTGGACTTGGTCCTTTACATCAGGGTAGGAAACCTTCTGCCCTTGGACCAGACAACTGGATGTTTTAGTTTCATAGGACATGGTTTAGTGGTGAGCTTGGTAGTGTTAGGTTAACAGTGAGGTTCGATGATCTGAAGGGTCTTTTCCAACCTAAATGATTCCATTTTTCTGTTCTATACTTCCATCATTCATAGGACCCATCAGTGCTCATGTCAACATCTAGCATTAGTGGATGGTGCTGGGGTGTACGTGAATGCGAGGTTTGCCAAAGCTGCTGTTCCATCCTCGGTAAGGGAAGGGCTTCCCGTGTCTGTTTTACATCTCAGTTTTGGCTGTTGAGTTTGACTCTGTCCTCCTGAATTGCTTATGCTATCCAAAGGCAAGCACAGAATAAGTCACAGTGGGGAGGGGGCCCAGACTTACTCTAAATCTTAAGCCTGGATCCTGTTAGTGGCTCCAGACTCACCTCTACTTTGCTTTACATGCTCTGTGGATAAACTGCAAGTTTCCTTTCAAACCTATTACCCTGGTGCCTCTCCAAAGGACTAAATCGCATCATGTTGGAGTGGTCCATCTGGGGGATCCCTGCATATCACAAAAGGAGGAGAAAAGATTTGTTCCAATTCTTGTAATTTTCAGTTGTCTGTCAGCATGGAGAAGTGAAAAACTCTTTGTGGGCTTTGTCTACAGCCCTTTGAAGTCAGTGGGAAACTCCTGTTAAATTGGGAGGCTCCAGGCAATGCGCAGAGTAATTTTCTTGCAGCAATATTGGGTGAGTTTTATTTCGATCCTGGAAAGCATCCCCTCCTCCTGTGAAGGCCAGCATCCACCTATCGCTCCCTCCTTCTCCGGCAGTGCCTTTTGCTCTCTCTTTCATATTGGTCATGTGAGTCCTATTAAAGTCTCAGATTTCCCCCAATGGTGCCCGCAGGGGGGGTTCCAAACACACAGTTTTAAGACCTGTGGTTGATAAGAAATTTGTTGGCAGACCCCACAGAGGAAAACGGCTAGAGAGAAATGAATCCCTTATACCCAAGTCTTCTTGGTGAAGGGCTCAACAACAGGATGAGGAGGGGATGGTGGTTCCCACGGGCAGCTTCTGGCAAGAAAGGAAGGGGAACAGAAAGTCACTGAGGATTGAACACAGTTGTGCCCCTTCATTAGTGCGAATTCATGCAGAGGCCCTTGATTTATCATGTTCCTGATTAAAAAGCAATTACATTTCCATGACAGACTCAGGTAGATAAATTACAAGCAGGTAAGGCACCTTTCCCTTTGCAGCCCAGACCATCGAGCTGGCACCTTTCACAAGTCCCCAGTTCACTTTGCCCTGAACCATGGAGTGGCATGAACTCCACCTGGCCTCTTTCAGACTGGTCATTTGCTCCATCCCCCTCCTCTCCCCAGTGAGCCACACAAACCCTCTTGCCTCCTTGCTTTAAATACGTTCCTGTTGCTCTTTGGGGTAATTTTCCCCCACTCTTGCAGCTTCGAGGTTTCCTGATGGAAAAGATAATAAGTATGTCCGCACTTTCAAATAAAAACCAACACAAAACCAACCCAACCAAACCCGAAAACAATGGAAGGAAATAAAAAAGAAATCTGCATTAGAGAAAAGTGAATTCGAGTTTTCCATGCAGAGCAGCAAGCAGCTCTGCAGCCTTCTCTCTGCCACTGTAATCAGAAAAGCTTTTTTTTTTGTTGTTGTTGTTTTTTTTTTTTTGTAAGACAGTGTGTATCAGCACTTAAAAAGGGAAAATAAATTATGAGTGGAGCTGGAGGCAGGAATCATCTTCTAGCAAAGGAGAATGAAGCCTGCAGCTCCATTTAGTTAATATGTTTTCACGAAGCGGGTGTGCTTGAGTGTTTTATATGAGCTTCTAAGCTGGCTGACACTGTTTGCAGGGAGTTTCTAGAGGTGGTACCACAGAGAGTAAGTCACTTGGAGAGCAGGTGTTATTTCTAAAACAAAGATTATGGTTTATGGCATTGCAATTACAGTGTTCTTTCTAGCAATGTTATTGCTACTGCTGTTGGCTTCTGCATTCAGGCAATGTTTGGGTTTCATTTCGAAAGAGAAATTGATGATGCAGTTATTATCCCTTTGATGAAATCCCACTCTCATATAAAGGATGCATAAAGTTCTGTTCCCTGAATATATCTGGCGATCAGACAACAGGAGTAAACTTGCTTCTGGATCCTTTTTCTACTTAGCACTTTGCCTAAAAACTTTCCCTCCACCCTTCCAGCTGTCTATGGGGATCCCAGCCTGATTTCTTTACGTTTGTCTCTGGCTTGTCATCAGATCCCCCATGTCTGAATCCATGTTCCTTGCAATAGGGCTGTGTCCCTGGGGCTCCTATTCCTGATTGACTCTGTGCATGGACTTGTTTTGGGCATTGCCGTCTGTTGCTTCTTCTCTTTCCCCCCCCTGCTGGGGTCCAGAGCAAAAAACAGTCCTCAGGCTTGCCAGATTTAATGAGGTTTTACTCAGTCCTCAGTGCACTATTACTTAGAGAGGCTTCCAGAAGGAAAACTCATAACTGATGTTCACCAGAGCAGATGTTCTTTAGAGAGGGTCATTGTATGCAGACAGAATCTAAAATATCTGTTACTTTGAGGGAGATTTTAAGCCAGGTGTTGTTTTTTATGGACCAATCCTGCTGTCTCCACTTTTATCAGAGTAGCTCCATGCCTGCCAGTTAGCTTGCAGTCTGGGGGTGGGAGGAAAATGCAGTTGGGCTTTGGGCTTTCCAAACCACAGCCATTTGGAGAATATAGAAGTGATTCTGGAGTTCTTAGCCCACATCCAAGCAATTGCATCCCACCAGGGTTTGTAAATGCATTGCTTGGAGGGAACAGGAGTGGAAGGACGGGATAGGTAGGTAACAGCCCTGGCACTGCTGCTTGCTGAGAGCTTTGAGGAAAGAGCATTTAGTCAGGTCCCCATCTAGTTTGCTTGAAATATCAAGTTCAATAGCACTGTAAATACTCAGGGAAGGACTGCTGTAGCCTGGCTGTACTGGCACTGCAAGAGCTCTCTTGCCAGCAGTCAAATCCCCACAGCTTCCAGGAGTTTTGCCAGCTGCTGTCTCCTCTTGCTTAATAGAGACCTGAAGGTGCCTGAGAATCACAAGCAAAGCCTCGTTCCTCGTTGATCATATTAGAAACACGGTTCCAGTTCAGCAGCACCAAACCTTTTACGACTGATAATGGAGCTTCCCGGTGCATTCGACTGGAAAAGTAGAAACCAGATCGAAATAAAGATCCTACCTGCCTCTGCCAGGCGGGGTAAGCTGGTTCACTGCATTATGCACAGGGGCACACAGCCTATCTGGAATGCATCTGGACTCTGCTGCTGTTGTTACTTCATGGGAGCATGTCTGGCCACAGATCAAATAGTTGGATTCATGACATTATGCTGGCTTCTAACTCCTGTAGCTGCAGGTGTGTTTCTGAGTCTTAAGCAGGTCAAAAGGAAAGTTTGGGTTTTGCATGTGTTCTTAACCCACGGGTGAAGTTCGTCTGCATCGTATAACCAACCTGACTACTTGATTTGACCTCAGTGGAATCAAGTGTGCAAGAGGAAGTCAAGACTATCCATGTATGTGAACACAGAATCAGACTCTGGATGCTTCCTCTCAATTTTGATAAGAGCCAGTCAAGCATTAACTGTCCAAAATAGATTTTTAAATCATTATTATTATTATCATCATCATCATTATTACATCATCATCATCACAAAGCCAGCTCTTTTACTTAACAGTTTTTATTTTCAGAAGAATGTGGACTATGCACAGATTTTTGGTATTTCTATCAAAAGTAAAAAAAGAAAGGCAGAAAAAAATGAGAAGAATACTGAAAAATAACAGCTGAGAACGGTGATTGCTGTGGTCTGGTTTTGTGTCCTCCTTTACTCTAGAAACCCACAATAAATTATTTCTCCATTTGCCAGAGAATGACATGATGCAATATTTCCTGCCATTCACTATGATGTATCATGAGGGACAGTGTTCATCTGGACACCTTAGGCTGCAGGGGGCATGGAAACTCAGGGTATCTAAAATTACAGCTTTAAATGAGCCACCTTAGTAACATGCCTGGATAACAGAGAAACATTTTGTGTAGGGGATTTCTCTGGACATGATGGATTTCTCCCTACCATGTCCCTAGCATCTTTCAGCTTGCCATAGCTGAAATCTGTTCTTCCTCTGTATTTTCCTGCAAATCCTTTTGCCTCCCTCCACTTTTTGTAACCCCCTAGCAAAAATTGCAGCACCCTGGGAGAGGTGCCGTGAAGCCTAGATTGTCTTTAAACACCTTGCAATGTCTCCACAGGGTGCAGTCATCCCACATTTTTGCAGTCCGTGGAGAGGAATGGGAATTTCTGAACAGTAAACCATTTCATCCCAGTGTCAGCATCTGAAAGAGCTCAGGTGGATGGAAATTGCCAATTTTCCTGTTGCCTGTTGAGGGAGCTGAGTGACCGGCTCAGATGAAGAAATGCCCAGCAAAATCTGCATTTAGTGTTGCTAGACATAGCTAAGAGGTCCGGTGGGGTCTTTGAGGAATTTGGGACCGGCATACCTACTTTACCCTTGCTCATAAGCAAACCACCAGCAAGAACCAAGAGCACACCAGCCTTGTGCTTTCCTGTGGGTGACCCAAGGCCAGGGGACCATTTCCATTGACCCACCAGGTGCACAGCACCATTTCCTTTTCCCCCTCTGGCTCCATGGTCCCAAGGTGAGCTGCTGTGCTACATTTCACAGCCCCTGAGACACGCGCAGGCTTTGCACATAGAAACAAGGCAGACCGCGACATTGCTGAGGCTTTAGTACTAGGTTGAGACTTTTTTTCTCTGACTGGCTGTGGTCTGCATTCAGCCCTTCTGCCAGCCTAAAAAGACTTCTGTCCTCTGAGCCCTGGTGACCTGGCCTCAGCACCTTTGCTGCAAAAAGCATCCGAAGTATTGATTGGGAACATGATGAGGACACTTTCCTGCCTGTCTGTTCATGCACATGACACGTACACACACACACATTGACATGCAAGATTTCCATTTCTGGTCTTAACCTAAGCGTTTACAATTCCTCTCGTGCTCCTTGTGCTTTCTTCTTAAAGAAGGCAAATAAAAGTGTGAATAATCAATTTCCTAACTGGAATTAAAAATGGCTCCAGTTAAAATAAGGGAAAGCGTGAACCAGCATGTAAAGTAGGATAGAGAGGTTATCTGAGCTCCGATTAATATCCTGCTCATGTAGGAGAACAATTAACGTGTGCATGAGAACGATTAAACAGAAAGTAAATTACATGAAATGCACCTATTCAACAAAGCAGGGCACCTCGTGAACAGGGCTGGTGTGATGATCGTTTTTGTGGCTCCGTTGAAACAGGGCAAGGACCGCTAGAAAGGATGTGATTTCTCAATTTGTTCAGAGCTACCAGGCCAAAATATGGTGGTAAAGATCCAGTCTCATCCTGGGATTTTATCAGAGGTTTTGCTGTTTAGGCTGAATAAAGGAAGAATTGGGAATGGGTTTAGCAAGCTCTTTAAAGGGAGGCTGTAAGTCCTCTTGCTTCATATGAGCTTATGTGGAGCATGATGTGGCTACTAGACCAGGAGCTGGGAATGGGGTTTTGTGGCTTGTGTGACTCACTGATGGATGTTTCCTGGGGCAAATCTTTCCCTTTGATTCCTCTCCTGGGTAGGGCAATGAGGATAATGGCTCCTTGTCAGCTTGGGGTGCTCTTTGGAATATTCCTGTGAAAACTACTAGACAAATGGGAAACGTTGTGGCAGCTATGGCCAGCCAGCTTGTCTTGGGAACCCGAGGGATGCAGGAGGCTGGGTGTCCCCAAACCCAGTGCAGAGCTGTTGCTGCAGTGGGGAGCAAGCCCTAGGCTGGTAAGACAGGTCATGAGAACTGTGGGCTATAAATTGGCCAGTTTGAGGAAGGGTAAGTCCAACGGCAGAAAACAGTGAGACAGGAGGTGTTTGGCTGCTTGTCCATGTGGAAGATTTCCAAAATCTCTCTAGTGAGACTAGATAATGGATTTTGAAGGTGATCTCAAATATAAGAACAACTCTGCTCATTAAAGTCTCCATAGCCAGTATAGCAAATCACAGCAGACACCTTCCAGGAGTTTTGACAACAGACATCAACCATCAACAAGGATAAAATAAGGACAAGTCAAAGGCTAGTATTGATTCTATGAGCCTTTGAATTAAATCCTTGTTGGCCCACTCAGGCCAGTTTCAAAATGCCTTTTCTTTGTGGCTGTAAGGCTCAATGATATATATCCATTAAAAAAAAAAAAGGGGGGGGGGGAAGAAAAAAGAGATTGACTGTTGCTGTAATCAATAAACAGAGAAAGGGCAATAGAAGCAAAGGGGTAATGGGAGAAGTGTGTGTTTAAGGGGAGTCACTCCACTGGTATTTGTCATGAAAGAGGGTTATAAATGAAGAATAAAGAAGAGATCATATTTACTAAAGAAATGTTACGAAGCAATAATAAACAAGAGCATAATTCTTAAGCCTGAAAGTTCTCCTAATGAGTGCTTTGTGTGCATTAAAAATATTATCCCAGTGCTGTCAGATAGTTTTAAGGTAAAAACTTACTTTGGCATGGTTTAAAGAAAAGTCATGATTTTATAAAATCTCCCAAGTCTTCCCCCCCCTTTTTTTTTTTTAATTTTTTTTTTTTCTTATTTGGAATTAAAGTGTTCCTCCACAGGTCTGGAAAACTTTCACAATAGTACAGCTCAGATCTATCAGAATAAGAACTTGCAACTAGCTGAAATCAGCCAACCCAGTCTTACCATCCCAGCAAAACAAGGTGCAGAAAGTAACTCGAATGCAGCACTGCAGACAGGGTGAATTCAGATGCAAAACTTGTAATTTCACGGCCTGATTGTCTGCAACTTTCTTGTCATTTATGGCTCATTAGAGTGTGACTCAGAGAGTGCCTTGTCCAGGTGATGTCTACATCCATGGGTTTAACATAAGCTGCGTGTTCCTAGTCTCTGGAAGTGAAATGTGCCCTTTTCTTCTTCCCAGGAATTGCTATATCTCCTTTTCTTTGCTGCATTTGAGGTCTGTATGTAGGCTTTGCTCATATTCTGTCATGGGGGGTTTCTATATGGTTGGCCTCACATGGAAGGGTTTTATAATAATGTTATATGGGATCAAATGGCAATGAGGAAGACTGTGGACCATCAAACCCACAGGCTTTATGTAGTGACCTCTGTAATAAAACCCAACTATTTCCCTTCTGAGAATCCCAGGGGAAAAGGAGGAAGAAATGAAGAAAGGGAAAAAAAAAAAAAAAAAAAAAAAGAAACCAGAAAAAGCTCTTTCAAAATTCATGAATTAGGAAAGTGAGGTTTTGTTGACATTTGTGTTTGAAGAGCAAGCATGCAGGCAGGATGAGTTACTCTGTAAGCAAACACTGCTTTAGGCTGTATTCCACTCTTCCTGCTCAAATCAAGTGATATAATTAGATCCTGGAAACTTCAAAGCGTGGGGTGCAATAGCGCAGGTATGGGAGGTGAGATTCCTATTTACCAGGTGGGCAGCATTAGGCTTTGGGAGGAAATCTCAGATGGCAGTGGAAGAATAGCGTCTTGGGGTAGCACTTCGCTTTGTGGGTAGAAGGGGGTAATGTAAGGTCTGTACGACCTGCTGCAGAATCAGAGAGCAGAAAGGAGTTGATTTCACCCTTTGCTGTTCTGATATGAAGAATGAAAGGGCAGGGGACGCTAAGCAGAGTCCATTGAATTAGATTAAGGAAGATTAGCTCTTACGCTGTTGCCAGACTGGGAGATCAGTTGACCAGTTTTTACTAATTTTCCCTCTTGGGGTTCAGCATTATCTGAGATTGATCAAAACTCTTGGAGCATTGTGTCTGGAAGGCAACAGCCTCCTGGGCCCCAGATCTAACCAATGTAATTCTGAGTCTTGATGAGCTGCATCTTGCTCAACGCCCCTTTGGTTACAAAGCCTGTGTTCACTTGACACGGCTTGAAAGGTACTCATTCAAAAAGACTTTCTTCCTTCCAGACGTATGTTGAAACCAGAGCAAAGTCTGAATGAGTTGTTTCAGCAGGTTGATGGGTGGTGCTGTGGGCTTGGTATAGCCTATTGTGTCTATCGATCTAGGAAATGGAAAAAGGGATTTTAAGGTTGTCTTTGTCCGATAAGATTTTTATTATTTTCTTTTTTAATCAGAGGAATAGAAAAGAGTTATCTTTAATCATTTTGCTTAGCTGTTGACACATGAAAATTCTTCCAGAGTATAACAGCATGAATTTAAAGGGAGTGAGTTTTTCCAGTAAACAAGTCCTTAGGGAGGCAATGTTTCCACTGTTTTAATATAAAAGGATGAGCCCCTGAGTAATGCTTTGGGCTGCAATTTAGGAGATCAGGGTGCAATTCCCAGCTCTGATGCAAAATATCCATAGCTTTTGATATGTCCCAAAGGTCCTATCTGTTGCTGACCAGGACGATCTACAGAAGCACAAAGTGGGTGTAAACTAGCTCAAACCAGAGGGTTTCTCTTTGGCAATCATTACTGTGGCTCTACAAGGAGTAGGATGAGTGCATTGGACTTTCACTGTTGAGACAGTTGTCCCCTGTCTGTGACATGAGATTGTTCTTCCCTTTTCGCACCTTTGCCCACTTGGTATCTTCAAAACACTAAGACACATTTATGGCAGCTACAGTTGCTTATTAAGGTGGTGGTTCTGCTTTTGGGAATTACTGAAGAGTGTTGAAGGCTGTTGTTTTCCATGCCATCTGGATTCCCCTTCTTGCAGTTGCATGGAGCAACACACCGATGGGTATTGTGGGTTTTACCAGGACAGGAAGGAGGCTCAGGAGAAAGCAACTGGAGGTAGGGAGCTTTCAAGTTGGCCTTGCTACTGAGGGAGGTACCAGGGAAAATGTGCCTTGTGTCTCAAGTGCAGACCTGCTCCCTCTACAAGCCTCCATACCTTACTGCAAAGCAACACTGAAAGCAGGAAAGCAAGACTTTCTGAGTCCTCTGCCAAAGACCCTGGCACTTAACTTTTCTGCCCCAACTTCCCTACCTTCACATGCAGGACAGGGTCTTGCTGGCCTTCTAAAGGAGGTTGAGGTTCCCTCAGGTTGTCAGATGCTTTGTGGTCAGAGTAGATGGGGCACAGCTGGGTGCTCAGGATTTCTCACCTTCCTTTGCAGCCTAAACCAACCTGCTTGGGTATTTTCTTTGTGCCAATATTCATCAACCCATTTGGAACGATTGTACAGTCACACACACACCCCACCTCCCCCAACACACAGTCTAGGTGCTAGGTGGGCTCCTTTTCCATGTAGCAATCTGTCCTGGTCTGCAAGCAGTGAAGGGAGCTATTTTGACATTGACTGGGATGACCGGTCAATATGGATCCAGGAAGTCCTGCCAGTTAATCCTGGTCATCTCTGACTGTGAGATCCTATATTTGGAAGCCTGCAGCCACGGACAGAAATTGCTAAATCGATGCTCAGCAGGGCACCACAGATCCATTATGTCTTGTTTAGCTGCCCCCCTATGTTGTCCCTTCTGCAGCAGCAACCCGACTACGCCTTCTGGAAATGCATGGAGAAATAGCACATGAAGCACAGGAAATGTTGCAAGTAAAATAAGAAGTTGGCTGAACTAAGCTTTACAACCAGAATAAAGAATTTGCTTCGGTGCTGCAGCAGCTCTGGAAATGCCTCTTGATGAGCTGCTCTTAGGAACATGCAATTTAATGGTGTACCTCTTTAATTAAAAAAAAAAAAGAAAAATGAAAAAAAAAAGCGCCCCAATGCTCTTGAGTGGAGCTGTTGCAGAGAATGTTTCTTTATACTGAAATACATCCCATTTCAGGAATATTTCTTTCTTAAGGATCTGATGACTGATGCTGTGTGACAGAGGATCACCCTCGGAACTATAAGTGAAGTCCACTTACGGAATTGTATGTGACAACAAAAATGAATTCATCAGGACCAGTGATCCTAATGAATGTGATATCCCTATCCTAATGAAAACCTTAAGAAATTCTGCAGGGAATAGGACTGGAGTAGTGTACAAGAACAGATACCCTTACAAAATAAAAAGTAATTTAAAAAAACCTAACCAAAACACACAAATCAATCATTTGCAAAATCTTGAAACATTTTAAAAATTTTAATTTCTTTGTTCCTTCCAACAAAGAAAAGTGAGTGCTGATTATATTCCCCCCCTCATGCCCATCCCTTCACAGCTGCATGCATGTCTCTTTGATTTGGGCTGGCTGGCTGGATCATTAATTGCTTATAGTAAGGTCTTTTCAGATGTTGAAAAAGGAGGCAAAAAAATTTTAAAAAGGCAGCATTTTCTATTGCTGTTCATATTCCCCCATCCAGGGCTTGACAATCCACCCCATTTGTTCCAGAGGGCCCAGACCACCTGAGTCTAAGTTTAGATCATATCCTGCTACATTAAACTCCACACATAATACGTTGGCCACATGGGAAAATTTAAGGAAAATGAGATTTTATTAAAACCAGGAGACCGCCTGACTGCAGAGGGATATAATAACAGTGTTATGAGGTTCTTATCTCACATGAAAGTTTCATATTTCCCTGGTTCCCTTTCCTTTACGCTACTGTGGCTTCCCCCTCCCCCAATTCCATATGGGTGTCTAGTTATTTAATGCAACAGCTAAAAAAGCAACATAATTAATAACAAAATCATTCAAAATATTTTATTACTTAATGAAGGCCCTATAGACTTTTTAAGTTAGCACAATGGCATCAGAGATTCCCATTAGCATCCCAAGCACCTGATAGGTCATGCATCTACTTTCCAAGGGGGAAGAAGATGCCATGTGGGAGAGCAAAGGGGCTTTCTGCATCAAGAATAACATCTGATCTTGTGTCTTGTGCCTGAATTCCTTCTGCTTCCACATTTTCATACCTTTGAAGATGTTGCCCGGTAAGACTTTTCAGGTTTTGAAGGAGCCAGTGGGCACCTGGGCTTCATGGTCAACCAGGCACGCTGTGCCCCTCAGCTGGTTTGCTCTGAAAGCACAACAGGTATCTTGCTGGAAGGCTGAGCAAGCCTCATGGTACAGGTCTGCTGGAGCTGAAGGGGACATCCTCTTCATGGTGAGCGCTTTAGAGTTCCCTCTTTTGTAACTCCATACAGTCAGGCATTCACCTTCACAAGTAGTGTCCTGTTCTGCCCTGGACAAACTGCCTGTACGCATCTTGAGGTACTTCTTGCAGGAGTTTGTTGGGAGCTCAAGGGACCTCTGACAGTCTTGGCTTTTCTCAAAAAGTTGCACTCTTTGGACTCCAGCAGGCTTTCTTTAGCTGATAGTGTGGTGGAATGTAC
The DNA here is from genome assembly GCF_023638135.1 of Falco biarmicus. NCBI lineage: Eukaryota > Metazoa > Chordata > Aves > Falconiformes > Falconidae > Falco > Falco biarmicus. The sequence goes on along the minus strand of NC_079292.1, from coordinate 29,959,293 downwards.
CAGAAAGGAGGGCAAACCCAGTCGGGCACTGACCCTGTTGAAAGTGGCAGATGGAAGTGGAAAGCTTCCATAATTAATTTTCCTGCCAGCATGATACAAACTTCCCTGGTGCACTTCCTTCCTGAAGCCTGAGGGGGTTTCTGTCTTTTATGGGTTTTTTTTCCCCCTACTTTTATCTTCTTCACTTCTATAATTACAGAATTCACCAAAATTCACTGAAAACCATGTACTTGATCACCCCAGTCTTTGGAGACCCTCCTCACCCTTCCCCAGAGAGCATCCCTCCAGCAGTTTCCATAGGTGCTCTGATCCACGCATCATTCTGCCTCAAGTTTGTTGCTTTAATTATACTCCCGAGATCCATGTGTTATCAAGGAGCTGTGCAAAGGCTCTCTAGAGATGGAGACAGGGAAACCCCTGGCATTCCCAGACAGTATTCCAGATAGGTGAAGGCTGCAAGAGAAGTTGCTAATAAATATTGTTCTTTATTTCCTCTGATGAGGAAGGTTTTTGTAACATTATTGGGCTACATCTGTGCTTCTTAAACCGTTCCCAGGGCTTTGTCACGAACAGATTAGATATTAGATTTGGCATTATGAAGAAATTGTATGAAAACTAAGTGCTTTTGATGAGCTTTATGTTCAAAGGCAGGGAATGTGCATTGGCTATACACTTTGCACAGTTATTACTTTTTATCAGTCCAAGTCACTTATCGCTTAAATGATTTCTTTTATCCTTTCTGGGTTACACCAGTACTGGCATTTTGCATGGCCTGTGGAGATAATATCTCAGGGACAGAAATGTAAGTGTTACAGCTTCGGTAGTCTCACCTTGAAGTTTGGGAGACTTTTTCTGGGTAGCCCATCTGGAGAGTCACGGGTTGCCTTCTCTGGGGATTGCCTGTTTACAGAGTAAGCAAGATATTTAATTATGTTTTTTGCACCCTGGTGGTTTGCTGGGAATTGTAATCAAAGAGGGGGCTTAGTGAAAAGCTTAATACAGCCTGTGCAACTGATTTGTGTCTGAGGGAAAGATGAGAATTGAAAGGAGCAGCAATGGTCAGAAAAACAAACATGCATCTGAAACTAATGAGACAGTTGCCTCTTCATATGCTTGAGCTCATGTAGAGACCTCAGTGCTCCCTTGCAAGGTCCATAAGGCATTATTTGGTTGTAAGGTCATTTCCTTTTCCTTTCTAAAAAAACTTTCTAACAGACAGACATGAAAAGGTGGAGAGACTATATTACCATGCTTTTAAGGGATCTGTGCTATTCTGAGCACACCTCCCATGCCACGGTCTTGTATCAGCCTCCAAGGCTGTTATCCCCTGGCTCTTCTATCCATAAGAAAATAAGTGGATGGTGACGAACTCCTGTGTGAACTCTCATGTTAGAGATGGATGCTGTGTTCTCGTGTGATTTTTATGTGCATGCCTTTCCCTGTGAAGCTTGGCTGGGTCTTCTTCAAAATGTGACCACCTGAGGCCGGGTCGGAAGAACCCGGGTTGCTCAGAGATGTCCAGAGATGAGACAGCAGACCAAATCTGTGCACATCAGCAGCAGCTGCGTGGAGGAAGGGAGACATCTACTCTCGGTGCCTGCTTTGGGTGGGATGAGAAAGCAGAGAATCAAATTGCAGCAAATATGTACACCAAGTGTTGGGAAAAACACCTGGGGTGGCTGCAGCATGTGGGTGATGAGCTGCAGAAAGGCTCACAGAAAAGCAGGTGAAGAATTTCTCATGATTTGGCCTGGTTTGTCCTAAGCAATGGTTTGGCTGGTTTTGGCCACCAGCACACTGAACAGCTGCGAGTGTCAGAGGGCTTTTTGCAAGGCAAGGCTCCCTGATGTGTCCTCTCTTTGTTCCACGTGTTTTGGAGCATAAATATGTAACAACTAAAATGCTAATGAATTCCTTCCACTGACGTCCCTCCCTCCACATACGCACATACAAACAATTCACAACCCACACGCAGACATATTGCCCAGGCGTTATGTGAACCCAGCACCATCTGGGAGGGAAAAATCACTGCATTGTAATCCAACTTTTAATTGCTCTAGTCCTCCCATTTCCAAGCCTGGCAAGTACATGGGACCCAGTGACACAGAGTATTGCCATGCACAAGCTGTGGGTCTGCTGTGAGCACTGTGGGGTAGGTTTTGGGTAGGATAATCCATGTGCTGGATCACAAGCAGAAGTAAAAAGCCAGGGACATCCCTTCATCTTTTATGTGGAACTGGTGGCTGCTATTTCAGACCTTGGATCACAAACATGTCAGAAGCTTGTGGTTCTGCTGCTGTGCAATGATGGATCATGAAGGGGTTTTGTCACTGGAGGGTAGGTGCCTGGGTAGATGGTATGAAGGGTTGTGAATAGTCTTCTGCACTGGGCCACTCTGTTCACTCTGTAGCCTGCAAATGCAGCGATCACTGAAGGAAAGTGTGCATTTTTGGGGAAATACAGACTCTTGTTCTGCTATCATGGTGTTTAGCTTTGCATTTATGGTTGCTCATCTTCTGGAAACAGGAAACCCAAACTCAGGAAGGCATTAGCCCACAGAGCACGTTCACACAGCCCCCTACATAGGTAGGTACCTGGCTGCATAAGAAGGTCCTCCCCTTTGGATTTTAGCATTTAATTTGTAATTCCAAGTTTAGACAAGAGATGGCACACTTATGGACCATGTATCACTAGAACTAGGCTTGCTGGGCGGCTGGGAGACACAAGCTAGCTACTACGTATCTTGGGAGGGGAGCTCTGGATGCAGGAAAGAAGAGAGATGGCAGCAGCCATGGAAGGATGGGGTTGGGGTGAAAGATCATCCTCATCCTCCTGTGTGTCTCATCAGTGACCCTTGTCCCAGCACAGCCTTGCTACCAGGGTAGGGAGCCCTTAACAAATGGCAGACAAATTGCAATGAGTTAATGTGTTTGATTTTGAGAAGCTAATCTCACATGGACACCTACTGTGCCACCCATCACCGGGCACTACAGGGAGCAGAGAGAGGGCTTTTGAAAGTGGAAGTCTTCCCTGTTTCTTTTTGTTTAGGTTTAGGGTTAAACACTTTTAAAATTCCCACTGTTACGCAGCATGCACATTGGTTTCTGAAGGTTTAATGAAGGAGAGTGGGTGTCATGGTCCCTACTTTGCAAATATAGACATACGTGGAGAAAGGTGCTGTGACTTGTCCAATGTGTGGTAGCAGAGCTGGGAATGCAAGTGGACTCCTGCACCGATACTTCTTCCATACACACCAGGCACTCTGTGCTTGAAGCTTTATATTCTGCAGAAATTGCTTTGGTCTCCCACAGCAGATGCTGGTATCTTGCCAATAAATGCCCCTTCAGGGCTGCTTAGAGGCAGAGTATCCCTGTACCCTCTAAAGCAGATAAAGTTTGCACTGGTCGGCACAACAGCCTGGCTGCAATATGTTGGGGGAAGGGAGAAAAGTCAGCCCAGTAATTTCATGTTATTGGAAATATTGCTTTTGCAATCCTGCATTTGGTTTTCATTTGGTGGCTGTGCTCAGTTCATTTCTGCTGGCGCTTCACTTCTGATCCAATTGAGTTATCGATGCAGGCGAGAAGGAAGAAAACAAGATTGGTGTCAATTTTTTTTGTGTGGCTTGGTTTTTTTTTTTCCTACCTCTCTCTTGCTTCTTTACTTTCAAAGATCAAAAGAGGACAAAATAAAACTTTATATATAATGAAACACAGGCAGAGGGAAAAATGGCAGCACACAAAATTGTTTTCAGTCTTCCTTTAAGGGCGCTGTTGGTATCTTTGATTTAGACACCACAGCTTTAATCAGGGTGTTGGAGACGATGCAAAAGTTATTCATCTAACCAAGTTTCCCTCTCACTCTCTTTGTCTCTGTTTTTCCATCTCTCTTTTTTTTTATTAATTTCCGTCTCTCTTTTTTTTATTAATGTGGGTTTAAAAAATATTCTCAAAAATCAGTGCTGGCTCAGTTTTGTTTTCCCAGCTAATAACCCAAAGCAGGATCAGCTATTTTGCAGCTGACAGGTCTGTCTCTAAACTAGTTTGTCTTTCTTGCTGAATGCATCCATCATGCATGGGGGGGGAGAAAAAAAAAATATTTTCCATGGGGTCATCACTTTCTACAGTAGCAGTAACCTGATCTCATCCATGCCATGCCAAGCCCACTCCCAGCATGGCATAACCAGGACACCACTGCAGTATCATGCACTTTTTGGGGTTGCTTTCATGCTTGGCTGCTGCATCCAGAGCAGCGTGGGGGCTCAGTGGGGCAGTCTGTTTGCAGGATATTTTCTAAGACGTCTCCACTGAGCAACCAGTCTTGCTTATGCCTCTGAGTGACAACTGGAGCAACCTTGGGCAGTAGGCTGAGTGTGCTCTCCCTGAGCACCTTGTGCTATTGCTCTGCACCTTTCCCAGCAATTGCACCTTGTTCTGAAGAGGCTAAAACGTGCTGCTGTTGAGCAGCTGATGTGCATAAACTGTACCATGAACTATGGTCCCTGGAGCAGTGTGCTGGCTGGAGCTGGGGATGCACATGGAGAACAGCATGTGCTGAGCAATCTTTGTCCTGAATATCCTCCAAACTTCCAGCAGATAGCGGTGTAGGGACTTCCCGAGGTGAAGGCTATATCCTGAATAGTGTTTAACAGCCCTTAATGGACCCATCCTCCTTCAAGTCATCTGATTTTTTAATTTTTTTTTCACTTCATTCATATTTTTTGGCCTCTCTGATATCCTGTGCTGATGAGTTCTCTAATTTAATTATACACTGCATGAAAAAGTACTTCCCTTCTTTTGTCTTCAACCTGCTGCCTGCTAATGCCATTGCCCGATCCCTTGCTTCTGCATGCTAGTAAGGGAACAGCTGTTTGTTCTCCCCCTTCTCCGATCTGTGATTTCATAGACACCTCATCGGTTGTCTCTTTTCCAGGCTAAAAGCTACCAGCCTGCTTATTATCTCCTTTTCTGAAGCTGTTTTGTACTTCTCCTTATTGTATGCCCCTCTTCTGCATAAATATAGGATACGTACCTGTTTGTGTTAGACCTTCCTTCATGCTGAGTGTAGCATATCAATTATGCATGGTAACAACCTGGAGCTATCTGACGTGTGTTTTCTGTGTTTTCTCCTATAAGGGATAGACATTATTGAGACAGATATGAGTAGAAGGAAGTGGAGAAAATTAGCAAAAAGGATTTTGAGGTATTGTAACAAATATCAAGGCAGTAGGTGTCCATTAGAGGGGAGAACATCCTTCCTTGTGGGGTGGTAGGAGTCTGGTCGCAGTCTTTAACCAGAGTTTGTCAGATCTCTGTGGTGCTTGCTGTGCAGGTTGATGCCAAGCAAACCTGGAGGAAAATTGATTTCTTCTTCACTCATAGGACTGACTTTTTTCCTTAGTTCATTTCTTAGGTAACCTCCCCCCACCCCCCCACCCCCACCCCCCGTAATCTCTGCCTCTTGCTTTCCTAAAAGCAAGTCTGGACAGGACAAGAGAAAACCATTTTTGGAAAATCAATGAGAGATTTCATGACTGAGAGGGAACCCTTATAATTTGGTAGCAGACATGCATCATGAGGGGAAACCAGGACATGATGTCTTTAACTGCAGGCCCCCAAAGGGAATATGTTTGTTAAACATTATAATTACCCTTCACTGCTGAACTCTATAGCAATTGAATCCACGGTGATGAACATTATCATTTCTGAAATGATGCTTTCATTTAGATAAGGCATGCAATTATACATCTTGATTAGGTCACTGTTCCCAGGAGCTTTGGGTTATTTGTCATGAGTTGCCCCTTCTCGTAAATTACTTGGTGAGGCTGTGGATAGAGACATATTCCTGCCTTCTCCTCCCTTACCCCTTTCTCCTCCACCACAGACTCTTTTGCTCCTCTTGTTCTTCCCTCATTGCACACTTTTGTACAGGCAAGATTAATAAAATTCAGTAACCAGGGAGGGAAAAATATCAGGTATATGCTGGAGGTATTGCCATGAGAAGTCAGGCCTGGGAGGTCTGCTCATCCCTTGGTTTCTTTGCTGGACCTGCTGGCATTCATAGTGATGGCATTAAGCCTGGGATTCCCATCCCCATATTTTAGACCTCTAAAAGCTGTTATCTTTTGCACAGCAGTAACTTCGGCTTCCTCTGTGATCAATGGTGCTTCCCGAGGGTGATGTACAACACCTCATCTTAAACAGTGACCCGAAGACGTGGTTTCCAGCTAGGCCCATAAGCTGTTGGCTCTCCAGTGCTCTAATAACTAAATTGGCAACAGACCTCATGTAGGACTCCCTTTGCTCCTCACTCCTCCTGGGGGACAGTTTTACTGAACTACTGTTGAAATACTCCCTGTTTCCATAAGGCAAGTGCAAGTGAGGTCTGCTCCTGTTGCTTAACTGGGTACTATGTGAAGTGTTGATCGAGGCAAGAAGAGTGGATGTGAAAACTCCTGGGGAAGAGAAGTGATGGGAAAAGGATCAAAGTGACAGGAGGAAGATGATATTCTGGACTGTTTCTGAAGCGATTCTGAGGAGTATCTCCATGCTGGAAACTGAAGCTGTCTTTTGCTTTTGTAGGCAGTTCTAGTAAATCCAAGTTTAGGAGGAGAGGACTGAGGTAGCATAGTCAGGATGCAGCAAATCTGCCTCTATTATATCATTTAGTAGAATAGGGATCTTATCAGATAATCATAGACTCATAGAATAATTTAGACTGGAAAAGATCTTTAAGATCATGGAGTCTAACCATTAATCCAGCACTGACAAGTCCAGCACTCAACCATGTCCCTAAGTGCCACATCTATGCATCTTTTAAATCCCTCCAGGGATGGTGACTCCACCGCCTCCCTGGGCAGCCTGTTCCGAGGCTCGACCACCCTTTCCGGGAAGACATTTTCCCTCACAGCCCATCTGACCCTGCCCTGGCGCCACCTGAGGCCGTTTCCTCTCGCCCTGTCACTTGTTCCCTGGGAGCAGAGACCGACCCCCCCTGCTGCAGCCTCCTCTCAGGCAGCTGTAGGGAGCCACCAGGTGCCCCTGAGCCCCCCCTCTGCAGGCTGACCCCCCCAGCTCCCCCCGCCCACCCCCCCAGCCCCTGCCCGGCTCTGGACACGCTCCAGCCCCTCTGCGTCCCCCCTGCCCTGAGGGGCCCGACCCTGAGCCCAGGCCCCGAGGGGCGGCCGCACCGGTGCCCAGCACAGGGGGACGGGCACTGCCCCGGCCCTGCCGGCCACAGCGCTTCTGACAGCGGCCAGGGCGCTGCTGGCCCCCTTGGCCACCTGGGCACGCTGGGGGCTCCTGCCCAGCGGCTGTGCCCAGCCCCCCCGGCCCTTTCCCCCGGGCAGTTCCCAGCCCCCTGCCCCCAGCCCCGCTGCCCCTCACACACTCGGCCTCGGCCCCTCGGCCCGGCCTGCCCAGCCCCCTCAGAGCCCCCTGCCCCCGGCACATCGGCGCCCCCCGGCCGGGTGTCACCCGCAGGCGGGCTGAGGGCGCGCTCCATCCCCTCACCCAGATCATTGATAAAGACGTTAAGATATTAAACAGAACTCTTATCCCAGAGATTTTAATTTTGAGCATTTCTGTTACCCAAATGTAGGCAGTCGAGAGTGCATTGGTCAAGTAGACATAGGAATGGGAAGTGTGACAAATTCACCAGGCTTAGAAAATACCAAGCAGGGCCTGAGCAGTTCTGGAGGCAAGACACTGCCAAGGATAATCCTGCATGGTATGGGGAGAGATGGGGCTGCGTTAGTGATGATAGCATTTTAAAAAGCTCTCATTTGTCTTAATTGTTTCCATCTGCCACCTTCAAAAGAGGCCTCAGGGCCAAAATGGAAGTCTTATGAATGACCCATCACAGATGACCCAAAGGCTCTTTTCTAACTCTTTCTCCTCTGCATCTACAGCTCCTCAAGGAATACAGTACGTCATAGGCAGATCAATGTAACCTCGACTCTTCCTCCCTTGCCAGTCTCCGACCCTTTCTCTTCCTCTGTGCATCACAGCAGCTCATAATCACTTGTCTGGGGCATCAGAAAGGTGTTTTTCACTTGGTGCAATTGGGCAACCTGCTCTACCATCTCAATGCATAGAAGCAAAAGCAGGGAGAGGAGAGGTGTTGATACGTCAAATGGGACAGTGTTTCCCATCTGCAAATATTTATATGCAACAGTTATCCTTTTTTGAGATTAAAAGAGCTACCCACATGTGAAAAGCAAACTGTCTTATCTCTCTTTTTAAACAATATGTTTAGAAAGTTTGACCGAGCATGAAAGTTCATCTTTCAATATTGCTACTTGTAATCCAATAAGAAATATTTACTGTGTTATAATTGGTATCATTAAGCTTAGGTGCCATTATTAATATTACTAATTAAACTCCTATAAACCTAGTTTACAGTTACATAAACACATCATCTCCTGACTTGTCTGCCTACATGTTTTGGCATCGGGGGGTGGATAAAAGCAAATTCAAATGCAAATGATATGAACATACTTTAATCAGAGGATCAGAGAAATCAGACACGGAGAAGGCTTATTAGGTCTGTTCTGTTCTCTAGAGGCGGGGGGAAGATTGTCTCCCTGTAGAGTCTCCCAGGAGCTTTGGCCAGTCTAACTCTAAATGCCTCAAGCAATGGGACTTCTACGTCCCGGGAGAGACCTGCCCACAGACTAACAGAAATGTGTCTTGATATTCAGCCTGTATTTTCTTGCTAAGGCAGAAGTCAGCTGCTGTAAAATAGTGTTGAGAAAGGTCTTGAGATCATATCCAAGGGCAGAGGAGGAGAGAAACACATTTTTAAGGCACCTCTAAAGCTGTCTGTTAATGCAGCAGGGCTGGAAAATAATCTCCCTCCTCTTGGTTTAGCTTTCTGGCAGGACTGGACCAGTCCTGGCACAGCTGGCAATGACTAGCTGTACACAGCAGCAGAGCACTGGAGGAAGTTTAGTGCAGCTAAGCATCCAAAAGTTCAAATATTTGACCTAGTTTCTCTACAGCTGGAAAATCCATCTTCTGTCTAGAATTTCCCTGACTTCGGCTACTTCAGAAATATCATGAGGACAGCACTTTCCCTGATCCGTCGGTATTTGGGTCCCATCTGGAGCCAGAAAGTGCAGAATCATGTGGAACGTTTAGAATAGGAATGCCCTGAGGAATCAGCTCCTGCTTGCTTCAAGTTTTGTGCTCCCTCTTCTATTCCATTCACCTGTTTCTCATTGGGTTGTATGGGTGTGGGACCGTACAGGGCTGAGACCAGAGGCAGCGCAGCCCCTTCATGATGATGTGTTTCCAAAAGGGCCTGTGTCAAAGTGCACTTATTGCAGAAACTGCTCCAAAGCATTTCAGGTCCATCCATTGACTTGTCTGTGGCTCTTCTGCAGAGCTGCACTTGTCACCAAAAACTCCTAAATCCCCCAGGCAGGCTTTTCTCAGTCCAAACTGAAGGAAAAAGAGATTCCTACAACCGCAGAGAGATAACTTCCCAAAGCAAGGTCACGGTTTCCATTATATCTATATTACAAAGTTGGCTTTGTTGGTTGCAGGCAAGGTAAATGAATATGGGAGGTTAGCTCAGAGAGGCCAGTAGGTCTCAGTTCACAGTTGTCACTCTCAGCCAACAAAGCCATCTTTACTCGCAGCTTTGTTTTTCTTTTCCCTGGTTATGTACTTCCTTGGAAGCTGCTGCACAATGAAGTCATGTGGGCTTTTCTGGTGGGTATGGTTAAAGCCAGGCATGAAGGCTGAGATCTCAGTATAATCAAAGTTTTTTTGTCCAGTTCCAGCTACTCTCGTGTAGCTTTTGATGGCCACTGAGTCATCCCTGCATGGCAGATAGGTTCCACACACTTCAAATTGGGCTGAGTGAGTGTCAGAGAGTCAGGACTGTGTGGATACACCATGCCCACTGAGGTCACTTCCAAGGATGTGTCAGCAGAGCAACAGCAAAAGGTTGTGGCTGCTTGGAAGACACAGAACATTGTTGGGGTATGTTGCCACCCTGAATCCATCAACACCATTTGGCCTGTCTGAGTTTCTTAGATGCATCTTGAAGTAATCCCCAAAACTATCAGGAAAGGAATAAAGTTTGTTTTATTGGACGAAAAATATCACCATCTTGGGCAGCTGCATATTTGTGCTAATGGGATGCAGCTGCAGAGCTGGGACATATCAGATCTCACCACACACACACACACACCATGCATGGACACATGCACCTGCATGTGGAAAGGGCCATACCAAAATCTCAGCTAAAACCTACTTTTCAAACATATTTATCCCCACCTGAGAGCCTCCTTTGAAATGTCTTTGAAGAGTAGCACCAAACTTCCTTTTCTTAATATTTCACTGATGATGACCATGTGTATCCTGATAACTACAGGACTGGGCAAGTTCAGAAGGGAAGGTTTGATAGCATCCCCCGAAACTTAAAAAGCTGTGGGCTGGGAGAGAAAAGATCTTGAACTTATCTAGGAGCTCCATGACCTTGGAAGAATGGACCTTGAAGCATCTTCTCAGGAAAATCATGAGCTTGGCTCAACTTAAACAAATTTCTACTTGCAAGAGTTAGATTATGAGACCTCTATCCCTGACACATCCAAACATGAAGCCATTGGTGTAAGAAAAGGGTTGTATTTGTATGATAAAGTTTTCTCAAGATATTACAACAAGTTCATACCGTCAAGTACCAATATATAAAGCAGTCATTTGCGTGGTGGAAGGTTTCTCTGTGTCCCTGGTGCTTCAGAAGAGCTCAGATGCCTTTTGGTAGAGCCTTGTTGCTGGAACCCAGACGTGGCCCACTAGGTGCCAAATAAGAGACATCTCTTAAGGTGGAGGATGAATGATTGCTCAGTCTCTGCCTTTATTAAACCTGAGGTGCAGTGTGTACCACTCAATATTTAAGTGGGTTTTATTTTATCCTTCTCAAGCTTCAGTATCTCACGCAGGGTAGGCAGTATTGGAGAAACACACACAAAAAAAGAAAAAATAACCAGTTCCCGTGATAGCCTCCCATTCAGTGGAGAGTGACTTGGGGACCGATGAGCATAAACCCCACCATGTTCCACAGCATCTCATGAGATGAGTGCAGGATCTGTCTGCACACGTCTCAGGGCTGGTCTCAGTTTCTCAGCTGGGGGAAGGAGGGATTGCACATGGCCGTGCCAGAGAAAGTCCCTGACCTCCAAGCTCCTGACAGCCTCCCGTGTCTAATCAGGGGACACGTGAAAAAAACCCAGGTCATAGGAGTGCCTCCTGACTCACATTTCCAGCATGGGAGGACCAGCGGGGTTATGTTTTCATTATTGCCTGTGGCTCTGATGCTCGCAGCTCTTTGGAGGTTATGTCAAGGTCTCGGCTTTGAGATTTTGTTATTGTAACCTTTCACGGGCAAATACTTCATATGAAGTCTAGCAGGCAGACTGTGTCCAAGAAAATGCCATTTTTGCCCAAGCTGCAAGTGAACCAAAGCTCTGGCCACGGCAGCGAGGCTTTGACTAACAAGCGGCGGTGAGTATGTTATGTTTTGGCAGCCAGCTTGCTTATCAGATTGATAGAGGAGGCTGTAAGCAATTGCATCTGGATTTGAATGGGTTACCCAGCCTGCTTGGCTGCTTGGGATTCACGCCAAGGGAAAGCACAGGAGTTGTGAGGAGAATACCCAATTTCCCTCTGTGAGGACTGATTTTAGTTTAATGCAGCCTCCTCGCCCTTAAATCCAATTAAAGGCCTATATTATGTCAGTGGAAATTTATGCCAATCCTAATATAGTCTAATAAGCCTTAAAATAGCACTTTGCTAGTGAAAAGCCCTGTGGTTTAATTTGATTCTGAGCCTAATAACAGGCTTAATATGAGGGAATTGGCCCCTTTTTATTTTCTAACAGGGCTCCACATGCTTGCTCTCTTTTTAGGAACGAAAAGGTTTTCTCCAAAGCATGGACAGGAGACGGCTCACCTCAGCAGGCTGCCTCTTTTCAAGGCGCTTCGTTTGTTGGCCGTGGGAAGTCTCTCTAAAGACATCCCAGGTTGGAATCTGTAATGCAAAGCAGTGAACACCAGCCTGCAAAGGGTCTGGTTGCTCTTTCAGGTTTTCTGTGCCTGACCTTCCTTAGTCACTGTGGACAAAAGTATCACCTGGACCATTACTCAGTCCCAGTACAGGATATGACCTGCTCCTACAGTTGCAAACACAAGCCAGCTTTTTGCAGATGCCTTCTGCTGACAGTTTCAGAGATGCAGCCCTTCCTATCTATCCACACACCTAAAACCTGATTTCCCTGCTGTCATTCCCTGTGTCTCAGTTACTCCACCATCTTCCTCATGCTCCCTGAAAGCCACAGCCTCCTGTTGCTCACACATGGCTGCCCCACGGCTGTCACCTCTCTCTGTCTGTGGCTCTAGCTTTGTGCTTCCCCTGGCCCCATCCTCTTTCAGGGTTTTTATCGCTATACCTCACTGTGCCTTCACTCTGTTCCAGTGTTGTAATGTCAGTGAGCAGCCCATGGTGCCCTCTTCCATTGCTTGCTTAGAAAATTTTTATTCTTTTCCAGAAATTTAGGATGTTTCAAAAAATGTCTCTCAAACAACTGCATTATTATCCCACAAACTGTTCTCTGAACTTCCTTTACTGGGATAACTATATAAATCCCTAAGTCCTTTTTGCTTGCTAGACGACAGTCTCCTTCTCCTTTAGCATTAACACTTCAGAGAATTATAGAACCCACAGAATATCTCAAATTGGAAAGGACAATAAGGATTATTGATTCCAACTCCCTGCTCCTTGCAGGGCTACCTGAAACTAAACTATATGACTTAGAGCATCATCTAGATGCGTCTTGAGCTCTGACAGGTTTGGTGAGACTTCCTTGCATGGTGGTGTCAGGATATGAGGAGTGCAATGGTTAGGCAATGGCCAGCCTGGGGATGCTTTGAAGAGCCCCTTCAAAGGTTGGGGTAGGGACCTGATCTTCTCCAAGGCATGAGTTCTGCGGGCAGCACACAGCCATGTGGGAAGGATGTTCTGCTGCCTGTGCCCATGAGCAAGGCTTGTGGTGGGTAGCAGCTGGGGTCTTCAGGACCAGCTGAGTAAGGGCATCCCCTCAAAGCCCAGGAGAAGCACAGGCTCAGCCTGTAGTCACAGAAGCATTTTTCCAAGATGCTAAATGCTTGGACATGCTTCTTGCTGCTAAACTATTTGTTCAACCCATCTGCTATGAGGTAGTGCCCTGATCTGAAGGGGGGCTGCCAGCTTCAGCCGCATACACTGCTCTCCTTCACTCACTGTCCTGAGCTGCTGCTCAGCGTTGTTGCACACTGTTAAACAGCTGCTGCTCTGCAGTCCAGAGATGACTGAATTTCGGTGGTGGGTGGAGTGATTTTGATATAGCATTTACTAAAATGCGTTGAGATAAAAGCCTCAGCAGAAACATAAAAGGCCCTTTGTACTTGCAAGTTGTTACCATTATTTTTTGATTAACAACAATAGTAAACAGAGGTCCTCAAAGCTGCCTTCAGAAAAAGAAAAAAAAAAAGAAAAAAAGAAGACTGATTTGACCTTAAAATCAGAAAGACCACATTTTTTTGAAGTACCTAATAGATTTAGGTCTCTAAGTCCTTTTGAGTCACGGAGTCTGACACCCCAGCTGGCAAAGCTCCGCTCTCTTGCCTGAACTGAAGGCAATAAACCCTCCCCACTGGGTCCAATTCATCCTTGGGTTACTCTCTTGGCATCAAGTGGATTTATGCTGGCAGGAAATTTGGCCCAGAGCCCTGATGAGCTATGCTGCAGCTCTGGTCCCAGGCGGCAGTCTGTGTCTCCAGGACTTCTTATTCGTGCTGCTCTTTTGTTGGGGGGGGGGGGCGGGCAGGGAAGGCGACTTCGTGCTGCCACTTCTTTATCCCCTTTGCTCCCCCGCTCAGCCCAGTCCCCTGTTTACCTAGGGGCAGGCTGGTCGCTTAAGGGAGCTTTGTTAATGCCGTAATCCTCACGTGTGCTCAGCTTCACAAAGCTGCCACTTTTTCGCCCCGGCCGCGCTCGCAGATCCGTAATGTCCCGTGTCCAATCGATTGCTGTGCTCTCTCCGGCTGCCGGCTTTGAGCAGTTTCTCCAGCAAGGGCCAGATTGCTCTGGCAAGCTCATCCATCCTTCAGGGACGGGGGCAGAAGGCGAAGGGGTGGGGGATGGATGCCTGAGACTGGGCATTTGGAGCTGGGGGGGGAGGGCCTGGCAGCAAGGAGAGAAAAGGCTGGGGTACTGCAAGAGTGATTGTGAGCTCGTGAATGGCACGCAGTTGGCATCTTCTTCACCCCAAAGCCAAATGCTCTTCCCTGCTGACAGTAATGCCAAGCTAGGTCTGAAGGAACACACGGTATATAATTGCACTGCTGTTCATGACCCTTGAATGCCCAACCAACCCTTTCTTACTCATCCATCCCCCCACATTCATTCTGACACCCCAAACTCTTTTGCATCCTCAGAGGCCAAGTACATGGAAAGATGAAATTAATCTGTACTTCCCCTCTCTGTCCCCAATTTTTCTGTTTCAATTTTCATGCTAATCCTTCCCATAGCTCAGGACAGGCAGGTTTCCAAATTTTCCTGGGCCTAAAAGTGTCTTTAAATCCAGGGACGCAAGGAGATGGGGAAGTAGAAGTTCTTTGATCCAAAGGACTGGCTCTGCATTAGGATGTGTCGTATTTATTTCTAATGCTGGAAGCACCTAAATACTAGATATAAAATTTTGATTTTTTATTATATATTTTTTTATGCACAGTGAAGCTGTTCAGGGTTCTTTTCGAGGTTTTTATAGCTCCTTCTGTGCTCTGCACATTTAAGCCCAGGGTGACTCAGTCATGTGGTTTTCTAGAGGACAAGAATACTAGCCCCCATAAATTGCTTTGCAATCTTCCTGAAAGGATTTTAGTTTCTTAAATGGCTCTGCTTTATAGAGGCAAGATAGAGGTATGGGAGAAGCAAGGGGGAAATGCTTTATTTCCAAAGTGGTGCACTGAGACCCTCACCTGTTAGGAAAGTGCACTCTTGTCCTCATGTTGCTAAAGCTTTGTGTAGCACCACAAGTCATGTATATGTGTGTATATTTGTGCACTACACTGCTGTCTTCCAGGTATGGGCTTCAGTGGAAAAGTCTTTGAGGAAAGGTGGTATGTACCCGGGCATGGTTTGGGGTCCTTCCCTTCCACTTTACCATGTCTTTCCTCAGTTCTGATGCTGGGTATCTCCTCCATTCCTCATTTACTTGTCTCCCCACAAGGCTCGTGAATGCAACCCAGCAGCAAAAGGCTGACCTGCCTGTGAAACACACTGCAGTGTGAGCACTGGGATCACCCCATTAAACAGAGCATCGTCTGCTATAGCCAAAACTTTAGCTGATCTAAATCAGAAAAAAACACATTCAAGTCAGTGCTGATTTATACTAGCAAAGGGGCATGGTCCTCTGATTTGGGGAGACTAATCTCATGAGGAAACATCTCATTTTCTGCTTGTGGATTACAATGCTTTCCAGAAATGGGTGTTTGAGTTGAAGCCACCCTGGTTGGTCGCACTCTGAGCCTTGTCTCAAGTGGTGTATGGCAGCACCAACTTTCCCTCAAAATACCTCTGCTCAAACGGCACTCATTGCATACCAATGATTTCATTTAAAGCCAGTCCCTCCCGTAGAGGGTTTTGAAATGGAAAATATTTCCCCTCTGTTGTTTGCTCTCCTGTGGAGCCAGGGCAACCCTTCCTAGATGGAGGGAAGCTTGTCAGGAAGGCTTCCCAGACAGAGCCCATGGCCAATGGACACCTGAGGGGTTACTCATTGGCTTCTGGAAATTGCCTTTAAAGCCAAACACTGCCTAATTGTATCCTCCTCCTGGGGCATTTTGTAGCAGGCACTGGCTGATAAAGCAGAGTCGGGGCTAAGGCTGAGACTTGGGAGGGATATGATCACCTTAAGCAGCCTGGAACATTGCCTGGACCACCTGGTTTTGTGCATTTTTGCCATTTGGGGCTGTAAATATGTAATCATGATCTAAATGTAGAAATACTTGTGCATTTAGGGGGGCTTTGGATCTAATTGGGATTTGGATTTAATTAGGCAAATTGTAACTTCATATGAATGGTGTGCCCCTTTAACCCTGGCAAGATTCTAAGGGTAATGCCCTGTCTGATAAAAATGGGTTTGCCCATGGTGTTTATATTTAACCAACACATGGCATTTATAAAACGAGGGAAATCAGCTACTTAGCAACTAGTATTTGCTGGTAGAGTTGTCTCACAGGTCAAAGATGATTTCTTTTAAAGAAGAGATGCTTTTGTCATGATCAGAGAGGAAAGAATTTCTTTTATTTGGTTGTTTGTTGTTTCTGGGTTTTTTTCTTGGTGACTTAGAGACAATTTTCTGGTAATAAGAGGGAAGATACACGAAGCAATGGGAGCCTTTGCAAACTTTTCATGGAAGCAGCACTGGAAGCCAGTGGCTATCTGGTGTCATCTGCTGTGAAACCCCTCAGGTTCTAAAATCATGGATCAGGCATCAAAATTCAGCAGATCTAAAAATTATTAATATAAACTTTTTTGTTCATCTTATGGTTTCTTGGTGTTTGTGCCTGTTTTCCAGCCTCTCTGAGTTGTCTTGGCTTCTCCTTGTATTCTGAAACCTCTGAGCCAGTGTTTTCTATGTTGGTAGCATATATAAAATGGGTGGTTATGCCAAGCTGGCCCTCCTAATTTTGAAGTATGTGAGGTTACATTTACAGGTTTTCCCCTCACTCAAGGACTCAGAACTTCCTTTTACACAAATAAGCAAACAGTGGGATTCCAGGATCATTACTTGAATCCAGAAGCTAGAAATTTCTGAATAAACTCAAAGCTACTGTGAAAATCTCCCTGAAAGCAGGAGCATGGACTGGCAACAGCGCACGCCACCTTGGACAAAACCAAACGTGCTTGAAGGCTCCAGGTTGGTCCTTGCTCTAGTGATGGTTTAGCTACCATAGAGACAACCAGGTCTCACTTCATCCTCCAGCACTTGCACTATTCACTGGCGACCCCTCTGGATTAAAATTTGAGGGTTTTGGATCATTCTCTTTATTTTTATCAATGGTGCAGCACACCAGATCTAATCCTAGTTGTACCTCTCAAGAAGGAAAAAATAAGACAAAAAAGCCAACCTCCCTCCCCCACGTTTGTTGTGTAGGCCAATTATCCGAAGTGGTGACAAGTAGAAAAATGAATTAACCATAGCTTTGTAATGTCAGTGTTATTAATCTTGTATAAGCTTTGCCCAGCTCAGCTCTGGATCAGCAAAGGAGTGCTTTTATTCCTCCCTCCTCAATTAGATGCTTTTTTTTTTTCTTTTCTTTTTCTTTCCTTCATTCCTTCTTTTGACATAGGTCTTTTGCTCCACTACACCGTCATTACAAACTCTTTTCCTTCTGCTCTAAACCAGGAGGGTTTTCCAGATCAGATGAGGGGTCGGTGAGAGGATGCCCTGCAGGAGCTGAAGAAGGGGGTTTCCCAGCAATGAGCTTCCCCATCCTTACCCTCTACCCCTGTGATAATGAAACACTCTGTTGCATTTATTTTGTCTGATCTGTAACTCACACAAAAAATAGGTGCTGAGACTGGAAGTGGCCCCTGTTCCTTCCCCCGCTCCCCCCCACCCCACCTTTTCCCATACATAGATTTCTGAGTCTATAGCCTCTTTCACCTGCTGCACTAGAGACTTTCAAAGGAAAAAATGGCACTTGCTGGCAGGAGGCAGCAAAGCAGGGGACATTAAACTAGGAACCAGTCTGAAAGCAACGCACTGGCAGGAAGCCCACAAACACTTCAGATTTGAAGACACCAAGTCACAGAGCAAAGAGGCAAAAAATGCATCTTGTAAAGCAATAGTGAATCTGCACCTGCTCAAAACTACTGTAGCTGGTATGCTGTGACACTTCAAAGCTGCCAGGGAATCAGATACTGGAATAAGATACCTCTCTCAGGGTGTAAAACTAACCAAATCTTGCACTGAGGTGGCTGGAGCTCCGACTGATGTGGGGAGGAAGCCTAAAGGATAATATGTATGTATCTCAATGACAGATGATGGGAAAAGAAATCAATTACCTTGTGGTGTATTTGTCCCTGTATGAGTGTTGCTGACTTCTCTGGCTGGATTTTGAGATCGTCTTCACTGTGAGTTTCTCCTTCCAACGACCATAGCTTATGGAGATATGAGGTCCTACAAATGCATTAGTAAATAAACCAGGCTCTTAGTTCCAGAGGTGGTAGTTGGATTTGGTGGCTCAGCTGGGCTAGTTTTCTCTGTTGTAAATACAGTTATTTTACCTCTCTGAAGGTATCTTGGTGGTGTAGGCTAGCCCAGCTCAGGCAGCATGTCAGGAGTTTTCCTGGAGAAGTGGGGAGCTGTACCAGTGTGGCATGCAGACTGTCAGCCGGCAGTAAATCTGTTTCAAGCTCTTTTGTTGTTCCAAGCAGTTACTGAATAACTTATCTGAATTACTTCCAGTCAATATGTCTTATATGAAAAGCTCACAAAAGCTTATTATGTTCAAAATTCAGAAGTTACAGATTCTCACATGCTAAACATCCATTAGCAGCTGGATAAAGGCAACTCTCAGGATCAAATTTCTATAGGGGTAGTTTTTTGCAGACATGCAGGTGAAGTTTGCTTTGTGTGAATCACCTCTGATACATCCTTAAAATAAGTGAAAATAAATTCTTGTTAATAAGCTCTGGTAGTTGATGCCAGACATAAGATAGGCATGACTGCAGACAAAGCTGAACGTTATCAGCATTGTTAAATAACATTGAAAAGGAAGAAAAAAAAAATA
Organism: Falco biarmicus; assembly: GCF_023638135.1. Taxonomy (NCBI): domain Eukaryota; kingdom Metazoa; phylum Chordata; class Aves; order Falconiformes; family Falconidae; genus Falco; species Falco biarmicus. The sequence continues at coordinate 29,940,446 of NC_079292.1, read as the reverse complement.
ATTGTAGGTGATTTTTAGCTCCATACATTTAGGGTTAAGTTTGGAGAGATCTAATCTTCGAATGGTGAGAAGAATACCTCTACCCTCCCTGTCTTGACACGATCTCAGTGCACTCCTTGCCATGAGACTGCTGAGTGGGCATTGCAGTGGATTTTTGTTTTAAATGCAATGCTATCGTTAATATGCCAGGTGAAATGTTGCAGCAGCACTTTCAAAGGTGGCTAGCACAGGGCTGCCACTACACAGTTAGTTATACTGGGGTACTGGGGAAGGCTGCATAGGTGACCTCTCTGAGCCTACTTACAACATGACCCGTTCGAAAGCGGCATTGAACAGCTGCCCACAAACATTTTCTTACTTTAGAAGGAACAAGAAACTGTACAGCCAGATCCCATGAAGGTGAAATTACCCACCTTTGCCCAGCTGCTAGAAATGCTTTAAAAATAACCAGTTAAGTCAATGCAGCAATTACTCTGTGGTCACAACCTCCAGAAAGTAATTCAGACCTGAATTGCTCTGTGAAGGTGCCTGTCTTTTTTTCTGTTGACTAGATGGGAAGCCTAAGATGACTTAATTCCCAACTCAGCACCCCAGTAACTGTCTAAAGCTTAGTGGGATGAAAGCAAACCAATAACAACACTGCTTTTTCCCCCAAGTTAAAAATGTGACCTCATTTTCTAGGTTAGGTTCATTTCTTGTTAGAGGGATGGTCAAACCTCACAAAGAGAAAAAGGTGGAGTGCAGAAGAGTGTAGAAAACTAAGCATTCATAATTTATACAGTCTTTCAGGGTTTCATATCAGAACCAGCTTGTGTTTGAACCAAAGGTCTGTGTTGGTTTTGATATTAACTGTGATGTGATATAAACCAGAGCCCCAGAATCTCCAGTCCTTCAGTTTTGAGGAGCTTTAAACCATGAACTAGACTACTTCTCTAGCCACTGCAGAGTTGATGTCCTGCACAAAAATCCATCACCCAAACTGACACCAGTCTGCTGGTGTCTGTGATTTGAAATTCCCAGATTTTGTCCCTGCTATTATTTTCTTGTGAGTACCCAGCCCTTGAGATGACTTAAGGCATATCCACATTTGAAGGTGTGATTGTTGCTGTGAAAAGTTGCATTTAGCTACAGTGACGGGGGACAACAGCAGAGACCTCTGTGAGGGCTGGTGGCTAGCAGGCACGTGCAGGGACTTCGCAGGGTCTGTGCCATGGAAGTCCCCACCGGCTGGTTGACCTATCGCTTTGACCTGCTTCGGCTAGATGAAGGTTGCATCTTTGCTGTCTTTTACAGCAACCTCCGGTCTCACTCTGTTCATTTGCTATAAACTGGAAGCCACAGAGCGGTGGTGGTTTCATTTTCATCACATGGGCATCCATGCCACTGCAAGCCCAAAGCACGGATGGTGGTGGCAGACACCAAGTGCTCAGTGGTGGCTGGGAGGGGATTTCACTCTTCCCTTTGAGGAGGCTGGTGTGATATCCTAAATCAAATGGTGAGCCTCTACATGTTTTTATATGCTCGGTGTTAATTCATCTGGGGTGACAAGCTTAACTGAAGTCACATTAACCCTTTGACCAGATAACATAGATAACATCTGGGTAGGATGCACCTGCGCTACTGCCGGCCATAGCCTCACATGTTATCGATTCACCTGCATTGGCAGAGAGATGGCAGCGGGAAGAGGCAGCAAAAGAACCATCAGGGAAAGAAATAAGTGGTGATTAGGGCCAGTAACATTTGGTATTGTCTGGGCTCTTTGCCAGTGGGGATTTACCCAGGACTGATCTTACCTCTGCATTCAGCAGCTCAAGCGATTCAGTCAGCAGTGTCCAAAATCTCAGCATCACCCCATGGACACATTTTTATCCTACATCTTCCTAGTATCTGATCCTTTCACCCTCCTTGGTGCTGGCAGAAGTGGGTGTGCAGGCTGCCATGCGGGCAGCAATTTCATGTCCAGGGGAATAAAAGGGATCTCTGAATACAGGATGCTCCCTGGCGCTTGTAGCCTTGACTCCCCACTGTTTTGAGCCGGACAGTACCATACCTTGCAGGCAAAGGATCAAAAAACATTGTTGCCCTTGTCAACGAGCTGTCACCAGGGTCCTGGGTGCAGCTGGGCATATGGGCAGGATGCTATTTATTTACTCGTTGCCGAGGGTTCATTATCTCCAGACCCCATTCAGATGGTAGTTTCCAGGTCCCGGGGGAAGCCAGTTCAGAACAGCAGATGACACGATGCCCTGGGCAGGAGGTGGATGGCAGCATCCCTGACTGCACATCGCATGCAACAGAGAGGGAGAGCGAAGGGACAGGGGCCGGGTGTGCATGTGGATGCAGAAGTTGAAAGCATCAGCAGTGGTAGGGGTGGTAGGACAAGGAAAGCAAATTATTCCAGTTTTCACAGCGAATATGCCGGTGAGGGTTGGAGATCCTTGCCCAAAGTAAAGATCTGTGTTTATCATTGTCAGGATGATTTATTGCCCAGCCGGGCTTTTTTGGGAGAGGCAGGCTGTCTCATCCCTGCTTTTCAGTTACCACCACCTTCAGAGGACCAGGGCTGCTCGAGCCCTGTGGGGTCGGCCAGGCTCTGGTGCTTATTAAATAACAGCTCCCCCATTTCATCTGCTGCATGCACATGCCTCTCATATCCATAAAAATACCCTCTCCCGAGCCTTGCCTGTTTGCATCCTCAGGCTGGAGCAGGACCAAGTATTTGGGACCTGCTCTTGTTCAATAGAAAGGGATCTCACATCCATTATTTAGATCTTCCCTGCTCTGGGCATGTGGGAGTTTGTTTAACACATGTTATTTACTTGGTGCATGTTTAAATACACCTGTTCTTCTTGACCCAGCCATATCTTTGATGGTGTTTCTGTGGTTGTAGTAGACTCAGTATGAAGATGTAGCTTTGTTTGCATACTTACTTTCCATGTGTTCACTGCTCATTTAGGCACCCTGGGAACATCTGTGAGAATTTCAGATGCTGAATAGACTTTCAATTGCGCTCATGTGTCACCCCAGAATTAGGTGCATTTCTTCAGTGAATTAAGTGATTTTCTACAATTTCTAATTTATAGCAATCTTGGTATTCTCAGATATGTGCTTGGTTCTCCCCTCACTTAACACTGCTATAAATTGGATGTGAACTTTTTATGCAAGAAGAATTGTCCTGTATCCACTGAACTTTCCTGTCTACCTGTCTCCATAGAAGTGCTCCAACAGGAGGAAACCAGTCTGATTACCCAGTTTAAAATTACAATGGACTCATCCAAATTATAAACCTGGCATACTGGTGTGTACTGGTTGATTTCTAGCATTGTTTGTGTGTTGGCTACAGATCCACTGGAGGCATTTGGGATGAAAGTTACTTTAAAAAAATGAAATCTGTTCTATGTTAAGTTTTGTGTGTAAACAGGTGCAAAATTATTGGCTTTCTAGAAATAAACTCAGACAGACAGCAGTTTTGAATGTATTGTATATTAGGGCAGCATGGTGCAAAGGAAATGTAAGACCAGAACCTCAAGGAGTTAAATGAACACTTTGGAGCTTAAGAACCTCCTGGTGCTTCATGGGAAAATGGGAAAATATTCTATTTAGAGACTGTACTGCTCACACATCAGATGTTTTCTCCAGTTCTCTCTCTCTCTAATTTTTTTTTTTTTTAAATTATCATCGAGGGCAATTTGCATGAAAGGGATCTTTGTATCTGAAGTGCCCATCTGCTACGCAGCTTACCTCCCCCCTGACGACATAGCCATCTGCTTTTGACATCACAACCATCTTCACTGCAACGCCATGTGGGGCTGTGGGCGAAGGAGCCAGTGACACTTTATTAACACCTTGCCTTGATGTTGTCCTGCTATTTGAAAGGATTCCCAGGCACTTTCCCGCTGTGAGCGATTAGCTCACATGCTCTAGACAGGGATGAGCTGGCTCAGGACGGCAATGTGGCCACGTCTGAGGTGGTGCGTGGGAGGTGGTGGTGACACTACGTGGCACAAAGCAGATGACCAGAGCTGTAAGTGGTTCTGAAGAGGGACTGTGATTTCTGATTTGCCTTTTTATGACACCTCATGTGAAGGAGGAGCTCCGTTGTCTCTGCCGCCTGGGAATTGAATAATAATAATTATGAGGCTGATGATAACACTTACAAAGCAGTGTTTAATTAGCTTCTCTTGCATCTGCTCAAGACGCTTCTAATTACGTAGCAATGTCCTGGTGTCATTCATTCTCCAAACTAAACATGATTTGTCCTTCATATCTCATCCCACCCCAAGCACTTAGTGATGCTCATAACAAAACTTAAGAAGGACAATGTCCACCAGAGACCTTGCTCATTGCATCTGACTGATTACCTGGTCAGGGCTTAGATACTACATGTTTACAACAGATCCAAAAGAGTGTTTCCAGCAGCCCAGATGGTGATGGCTTGGTGAAAATAGTGCCACTTTCTGAAATGCCAGCCCTCCTCCTGCCATGTGTCAGCCGGTGGGTAACAGCACGAGCTGTCACAATTGCTGCACACGTGAATTTGCTGTCATGAGTGAAGAGAGATGCCTTCAGGTTAGGACTATGATACATCTGGGTTTCTGGGCATATATTTCCATTTTCCTACCTGGAAACATTGTCCAGGTGGTATTTGAGGTCTGAGGTTTTCATATGGTTTCTTCTTTTTTCTCCATATAAATCTGCTGTGGGTTTCTCTCCTTTGGGAATGAGAAAAACCACTGCAGGGCATCATTGCTCTGGCTGCCATATCCCCAGAAACCCTGGGCACCTCCCAGGCACGTGTACAGATCAGCTGTGCAGCAATGCACTGTAAATCCAACTCATTGGAGAAGGGCTGTGCTCTGCACAACCCCCTGTAGAGCTGGTCGCGAGATCCCGCTTCATTTCACGGAGTGTGGAAGTGCTGCTGCAAGCTCTTTTGCCATGTTATTTTAGTCACCAAAAAATGCAGGATGATCCTAACTAAAAAACTTGTATCAAATTCAGGACAACTTTTTTTCAATGAAAGCAATGTGCAAGCAAGACATGGGTAGGAATATGGAAAATATTTTGGTTTTAGGGTTTTGACATGAAACTTCTGAATTATTTCTCTTGAAACAAAGCTTTCCATCAAAATTCACTGAAATAAAGCAACCAACTGTAATATTATTGAATAATATCAGCATGGTAGTGAAATTGGATGAGATGATAAAAGACCAATGCAAAGGGGAGAAAAAAAAAAGATGTTTTTTTTCATATCAAGCAAATTGTTTTGTTTTACATGATCCATTTCCCCTCATTTCAATAAGAAAAATGCAGGAAACAAGTGGCGTGGATTAACCCCAACCAAAATTAAGAGCAACAAGCAACGTTTTGCTTGGCTTGCAACCAGGATGTTTGAGCCTGGGAACGACCATGGCATTCACGTACATACATGTGCACAGACGCACTCCTCACCACACTTGAGCAAGGGGAGTGGGGGAAATGTTAAATAATAGAGTTAAGTGCTTCTGAGCAGGTTCCCAGCCTTTCCAGTTTCTCCTGCTTTGCATGGGAAATACCGATGCAGGACTCTAAATTCCTCTTGAGTTAAAACCTATTATGCCCCCACCCCCCACCCTGCCATAGCAGGGGAATTAAAAGAAGCAGCAGGGCAAATTGTTCCCCAAAGTTTTCCTTGCCAGTCAGCAGGTTCATTAATCTCATTGCAGAGCTGCTGCTGCACCAGGTGCACAGATTATTATAATATTGCCTACCATCCCTGGCAGGAGAGACGGCAGAGGGAGGCTCGCATTGGATGATAACACTCATATAATCCACTTACTGGAGGTAGTTTTTCAGTTTAGTTTGAATACAGTTTCTCCCTCTGATCATGTCTCCGTCAGTGCAGGCACTGCTCTGAGTGACTGGAAACTCTTAATCCTCTGCAAGCATCTGTCAAATTGTTTTCCCATCTGGGACCCCTCTTCTTGCAAGCCAGGAAGGCTGCATTGAATTCAGTGGGAGATGAAAGCAAGCAGCACCTTGTGGGATCAAGTGTGTGTTTACGAACTGGATAGGAGGTACACGGGTGCTTTGAAGGGTGTGGTGCTCGCTCCCCTTCTTGGTCTGGGGGGGGGCGGTGTGTGAGTGTGTGGGGGCAGGAAGCAAATCTTTCTTCCAAAATCTGTCTTAGAGGGCATCATGGTGATAGAACAAATCCATGAGCAGTCAAATGCTGAAGCATCTCCCCCCTTTGCCCTCTTTGGGCAAGCAGGACCCTGGCAGTGACACGGCAAACCAACTCAGTGGGCATGCCAATGCTGGTGGGAGCTGGCAGGCTGCCGGGGGCTGTGCATGAGGCTGGAGTGCTGGTGCCATGTGGGAGCTGGGCAGACTGGGAGCAGCTGTTGGAAAGTCAGAGGGGGTGGGTTTGTTTGCAAAGTGGGGCATGGAGGGTGGGAGGCTGGGACACCACATGGGGAAGCAGACAGTCTCCCATCCCCCCCGCCCCTGCCAGGGTGATGTTGCGTGGGGCTTTTCTTCTTAGCCCTAGGAGTTTTTTTCTCTGCCCCATGAAATAGGCAAATGTTGGAGTTATTCAAGTCTATTGAAAGCAGCACACAAAAGCTTCTCCAGGCTACAGACAAGCAATGCAGCTTCACTTGGTGCAGGACACTACCCAACACACTGGCGGGTTTGGGGGCATTTCTAGCTTTATGCTGGGATTTTCCTCTACTCACCCTTGATACTGCTCCCTTTCCATGCAAGGGTAGCCCTAGCATAATTTCTTTAGCTGGTCATATTAAACTGACTCTGGTTTATAGCTCTCTTAAACAACTGGTTATTGAAGGCTTTTGGTTAGCCTTAATGCCTTGATCTATTACTGGGCTCGTAATCATTTAAAGCAGAAAATGTCTTGGTTATCCCTTTCTTCTTCTTGGGAAGTCCAAAGAAGTGAAGCTTCCCAGATTGTGGATGTCACAAAACATCATACATTTGTTTTTCCCTCTTCTAGCAATTTAACACATTTTGCTTTTGCAGAGGTTCAAAAGTTCATTCAGCAACAGTTGGTTCTCTGAGCTCATTGCAAAGGCCTGTGAGTAAAGTAAAAAAACCACCATTATATGGCTGCAGGACATAACAGTAACAAGCCGTATTTAATGCCCTTAATATTACTAAAAGTTTGCAGGGATGCAAACACAAAACTCCAGCATATACATGTTTTCTGTTTCTTTACCATATGTCAATATATTCTGTGAGTAGTTAGAAGTAAAGCCTGACCTTTATGTCAGCTGCTTTCTGGATTTCTTTTAATTTGACCCAGCAGCTGGGATCAAAGCACTAGTATATTCAGACAGGCTAAAAATTTCAAAAATCCTGTTCGTCCTTCAACACACTTTATTATGCAGTTGGAAGAGCGCTTTGGAGTACGGCTGGGTGAAGGGCTGGATTAGCAGATGTTGCCCACATCACATTGACAGCCCCGCATTTATGATCAGTGCCACTTTCAGATCTGAAAGCCAAGTGTTGCGCACTGCTCTCTTAAATGCTTGCAGACATTTTAAACAGTGGCCTGACATATGGAAACCAAAATTGTGTGGAATGCACTCAAACAGCAAAGTCACTGAGCAGACACCACTGCTGAGGACAGACACGGTCTGATGGATTGTGTAGGTGGTTCACAAGTCAGCTGGAGGCTGCAGAGAAAGGAGGGTCCCCTCCTGACAGAAGAGGTGGGCAATGTCATGGGACCACTTCTGCTGCTGTGCGAGGTTAACTCATTGCAAAACCTTGGCTGTTTTGTAGCCAGTCTGATGGTGAACTAAGGTTTCTCTTCAAAAGGTGCTTCAAAGAAATTTTGAATGCATTTGGGTTCACCTTGTTCTGGGATAAGTCAGGAGCGGGCAGCAGTGCACTGCCTGGCAGGGGAGCTGGGCTGAACTGGGTGTTCCTGGGGAGAGATTCTGCCCTCTGGTTTGGTGTCGGGAGAGCACCTGGCATGGTGGGGGTCAGGCTCTTCCTGGGGCTCCTAAGGGCAAGTATAGTGCCCCTAAAGCATAATAATTATGATGGATCTGATGAACAGTCCTTGGTTCATTGGCGTTGCCAAGAGCAGCGTTTGACCTGGTTACTGGTGTGCCCATGCATTGTATCTATGGATTGTTGCACACAGCAGTCCCTAGGTACAGCCTTCCAACATCTCTTGTCCCAGTGCCAGTGGAGTTTTCCCCATAGGTCCCCTCTGTAGCTGCAGAGGAGGACTCCTGAGCATCCCAGCCAGGCTGCTGACACAGGGGCCAAGCTGCTCGCTCGACATGGAGTTCATGCTGTGTATCGCCAGACCTGTCAGCAGCCTGCAGAGGCATTTTGCGCATAATGAAGGGAGGTGGCAGACTGTCAAAGTTTCATCTGTGCTTTACTGACGACTCAGCCAGCTTCCAGAGAGGGTCTGCAGCATCTTCTGGGCTGTCGGCCACACAAGAGAGCTGGAAGTCTGGAGTATGTTTCTTGGCATTGCCTCTGGCTGCTGTGTCTCCTCCATCTCTGTTGCTGGAGCCAGGATGCTGTGTGCTGCTGCAGGCACTTTGCAGGTTATGTCTATGATAGAATGCTAAATACCATCTCTGGCCCTAGAGTGACCACGTTGTTTAATCTCCAGTACATTTGCCAATGTGGTTTCAGCCTGAACCAATTAGTCATGTCTCAAGATTAAAGCCTAGACCTGCTTCAAAGGTTAACACCCACCAAGAACCATCCTCAGTAAGCAGTTGAAGCAGTCACCCTAGTTTGGTAACGAGAGTATATAAGCATAAAACCAAGGTATGCCATGTCATTTGGTGACAGCAGAAGTGTCTGTGGCTCGTTTTATATGCTCATTCAGAAGTAACAGAGGAGCCAGGGTTTGCAGTTTGACTTGTTGCCCGACAGTGTAGTAGTGCTCCTGTGCTTCTCTGCCTCCATGCAGCACAGATCCCACCGAGTGTCTGCCCTCAAACAAGAAAACCAGCAACACCCCTCAAAGAGATTTATGAGGCAGGAGGGCTGACAACAGAGTGCTCAGTCCCGCAAGGCACAAGCAGGGCCCCAGCCCTTATTTCTTTCACCCTGGAGGGTCCCTTTAACGGTGATCAATGCTGTGCGTCATTGAACTTCAAAGACCATCAGAGCAGACTTCTCCAGTCTGGGGTGATGTGGCGCGCGAGACGCATGTCTGGGGCCACATGGCGAGGAGGGACCGGAGCTTGCGTGACAGATGCACGCACAGATGCACAGTCACAGGACAGACGTGCCCCTCGGCAAGGGGCAACGCAGCAGGAGAGGAGATGCAGGCCACGACTGTTGCTTTTCTCCCCCCACCCCTGCCTATAGGTTCATATATTTTGCAGGAATTTTTACTGTGGCTACAGTTTAGTGGACCTGAGCGAGGGATGGCCAATGCCTACTGTTGGCTGGAGTGTTTTCAGTGTGTTCCCAATTTCTGGTTGGGTTTTGCCTAACAGGGACTCAGATCAGGTGTGATCTGATGTGCAGCACATGGGGACAACTGGGGGATGCTGGTGTAGGTATATCTTCAGACCCCCAGCTTCAGTCCTCAGGATGGCATGGAAACAAAAGAATCAAGACAGTGTGAAATAAATGTCATTAATTTCCTCTTAAATGGAGATTTCTTTTGCTGCCTGAGCCCTCTCACAGCACTTTCTCTGCAGAGAGGCACATGTGCACATGCTTATGTGCCCACACACACTGCTCCCTCCTGGGGTGTACTCTGACCTGCTAATACCACCTTGGAGGTGTTAAACTGCATCTGCACTAGGTGCTAAAAGGTGTTTCATCATGTTAACTGCACAGAATAAAAGAAAACATCCAAACAAAAAGCACTTATTTCTTCTGTCTTGCCAAGGTCTGTGCACTCTGTATGGCCTGGGCCATCTCCGTTGCTGCTCTTGGTTTTCAAGTCTTGTCATTCTGGAAAACATTGGACCAGTTTAATGATGTTCACTATAAGCTTACATGGAATATGTAGTTCTAACATTTATAATTCCTCAAATGTAGCTGCATTTGGGTTTAATTGTCATTTTTGGTCAATGCTGTCTCATTTGGGAACTTATCAGTGCATTCACATTTGGTCACTTGGTCTGGCTCCTGTTGATTAGACCTGTACATCAGCCATCACCTTGGCTCACCCCATCTGACCCCTGTGTCCAGGGGTGAAAGGGGTCCTAGCAGTGAAAAAACTTTATTACTGTACAAGTGTTTTACTCTCAGGGTGTTTAAACACTGGAACAGATTGACCAGAGTATTTGTGGATTCTCCATGCTTTGAGATATTCAAACCTGACTGGACAGTGTCCTGAGCAACCTGCTGTGGGCAAGGGCTTGGTCTAGATGATTCTAGAGGTGCCTCCAGCCTCAGCCACTCTGATTCTGTGGTATGTGGAGATCTCTGCCCAGATAACATGGAGGCTCTGTATGGTGAATTCCAGGGGATGAATACACACTGACCTGCTTTATTTGTGTTGCGAACACCGAACACCGTCAGATCACGTATCTAGATCAGATGAGGATGGCTTGAAAAGAAAGCAAGTGTGAAAGATTCTTTTGCACTGGTACACACCGACAAGGAGAAGGTTGCAATTAAGATGTACCACTCTAGCATCAGGGGGAGGTGAAGGGAAAGGCATAGTCCCTTAAAGAAGTAGCTGGTTTCACATTGTACCACCAAGGCGATCTACTGCACAGCTAACCATGGCAGAGGGGAAACCACTTTGAGTGCAAAGACCTGGAGACTTCTGTATGAACTCAAGCACCTTTGGATATATTTTGGGCTGTTTCTCTTCATGTCTCCACTTGTGGACAGGCGGGAGTAGACATTTTCTCTGCTTTACCTGTGTGGGTAGTTCTGCCTTGGGTTTCACTGGGCAAGGTGGGTAACACTTATGTGCTGTGGTGAACAGGAGTGGCTGGAGAGAGATAAAACTTGAGATGTTTATATACCTGCATATCTGTAATTCAAACTGGATGTGATTACACTTGCTAGTGTTTGTAGGGAGTTTATGAAAACACATTATATGTGTGCATATATGTGTGGAGTGCACACTATGTCTAACTTTTCATACTAGAGGTTAGAAGAAGTAGGATGTTAAGTGCAGTTGTGTGTGTGTGTGTGTGTAGTATAAGATATTGCCATTCTTAAAGTGTCAGTGTGTATGGACACGAGGTGTGAATCTGCACCCTTGAGTTTGCAGAGGGCTGCATTCAGTCTTGTGCATTTGTAAGCAGGAGTCTGTATGTGTGTATAGGCACAAGTTCTCCTGTGCTCCAGCCTGTGGCTGCGCACAGCAGTGGGCCTCTCAGTCCAGGCTAGGAATAAGCTTTATTCTCCCTGTGCAGTCCCTTGTGTATTTTCCTTATTTCGCCATTTAACTGAAAATGCCAGTGGAGCCATGAGGACCTGACAGGAACGCTAATGCCGTGTGTCCTGCAGCCACGCTGCTTTTCCATTGCATATTATCCAGCATTGCAATGTTGTGACTGCTGTGAGCTCTTATCAGAGTATAAAAGTAGAGGGTGAGAAGCAGCTTTTCTTGCCGTGTTCTTCATGGTTGGCTCCCAGGTGTGGTAAGCCAGTCACCACAGCCACAAGCAGGTATTCACCACCTTCCCTGGCTGCAGATCCATTCACTGCCTTTCTGGCTTGTCCTTGGACTGCATGACCTGCTGCCTTCGCTCCTTGACCGGAGACCAGGCTGCCAGGGGCAAATCCCTGTGGCTCTCCTAGGCAGAGCTGCTTACAAACCTGAATAGCTCCAGAAGCAGCTCCCGCTGCTATACCCCAACCTGCAAACACCCAGGGAGGCAAATAACTATCATTCACAACAAAATAAATCCATTAGCATACTCCTTTGTATTGCTAATGAAGTTAATTAAGCTGCATGCAAAGAAACAGGGGAAGGCATGGAGAGCAGAAGATGATTTCCCCAGAACATGATTTTCCTGGTTTCCTTCATTAGCCAGGGCCTTGGATCCTTGAAGGGGCTAACAGGGGAGAGCAGAGCTCAGCCAGGGTCCTCTGGCATGTACTACAGCTGCAACAGGCTTTTAGGGGAGAGTGGGCACAGGGCTGTTCCTCCTTTCTAGAAGGAGTTTTGTCCAGTATCAGCAGGGCTGAGTTCTTTACTGTCACTGGTCTCCTCCTGCCCTGACTCTGCTGGCAGGAAATTCTTAGCCATCCTTCCACTGGGACATCTGGGACAGCACCTTTACACCACCACTGGCTCTGCACCTGGAAGCTCAGGAAGAATGTGATGTCCTGTCTGGGTTCTGTTCTGACCACCACTCTCCAGTCCCACTCAGGGATTCCCCAAGCCTGGGATGGTGTTGGAGCCCTGTGAGGGAAGACTGGAGTCTCTAAGCCCAGTTTTACTGGAATCTCAACCACCCGATACCATGAACCAATCTTCCCTTCACCACTCCCTCCAATGCCTCCCTAGTGCCCCAGGATGCCATAGGATCCTGTATCCCAAGGAGGTCATTTGGGCTATGCTATGGTCTGAGGTTTAGAGTGTATCCAGAGACAGGAATCTTTGCAGACTGGCAATGTTATGAGCCAAAAGCCCAGCACGTTTGTCCATCCACACCCCTGCAAGGTCTGTTGCACCCTTGGAACAGGGTCATTGCGCTTCTTTCAAGTGTGATGGCTAAACCACCCTTTGGCTGGCCTCCAGGGTTGCTCTGCCTGAAGGATAGTAGTGATCTTCTGCCTCTTTGCAACTGCACAGGAAAAGGGAGATGTGGCTTGCTGACTGCAATGCAATCTCTCCTCCCCTCCAACAAAACAAAAACCCCAAACCACCAGCTAAACATCCAAGAAATAAGTAAATCTCCCATCGTGACGGTGGCTGAGGGTATGACTTGCCTGCTGTGCCTCTCTCTCTCCGTGCAGGTGAAGGATGCTCAGAGATACCCACTTGAGAGGTGCTTCCCTTCCCAAAGGGTCCTCAAAAGCTCCCCCAGTAGTTGTGGGAGGAAGAGGAGGATGCAATTACTTTCAAGACAAGATGTGCCAGTAGATCTTAAGTTAGCAGACGTGTCTGGTGCCTGAGAGCAATGTCTATGAATGAACCAAATCAGTAAAGCTGCTGTCACACACTAAAAATGAGCCGACTGCACTTTATTAATCCACATCTCGCCCAGACTTGAGGATTTCTGTCCCAAATATGCAGGGCTGGGAAAGTGAAGCTGCTACACAAAGCGGCTGCTGCGGTCTCACCTCATTGTAGATTCCTGGGGAGTGCGGGATTGGGAGGGGGAGCAGGTGCATGCTTTGGAGGAGGTGGGACCAGCCATTATCAGCCAGAACATTAATTGTCGAATTAACATCACACTGTGTAACACAAGTAAATAGGAATCGGCAGTTTGGGTTTCTTGTAGAAACCTCCTGTTTCAAGGGCTTTGTGTCTGCTCTGATCTCTTTTCCACTTCACGTTGCAGAGCCTGACAGGAGTGGCTGGTGCTGTTTAAAATAGCATGGATGTTTTTTCCCTCTCTTGCACTGTTCCTGCCATGCCAAGCAGGAAGCAATGTGAGATGAACATGCAGAGCTGGCCCTGACATAGTTTCTGCAAAAGTGCTTATATTTACACAATGCATTATCCTGGCCATAGGCTGGGTGGGGGTGGCTCTCCATCCTTTTGGCAATTCCTGTGTGTTTTCTGCCGGTCAAAGTTATCAGAAGCTGTTAAAAACCTGCTATACATTCAACAGACAGAGGTAGTTGCATTTCAGGAGTGAAGTGACACTCAGAGCTGAACCACCCTTTCCTCCAGGTGTCTTCATCTATGAAGTGCTGCAGGTCCTTTGGGCTGATTGTGAGGTATTTATAGTTGAGGAGATGGATGACTTAGTCCTAACTGTATGAATGGTATCACAGTGATGGCAGCCTTAAACACAGACAGCTAGAGGTCACATTTGATTTCATAAAGACTGGATTTCAGCTGAAACAGCTGGGAGAGACATTCCTCCCTCCTTGAGAAATGACAAGTGCAAAAACATCCTTCCTGACTTGTGTTCCTGAGGCAGCCAAGAGCAGTGCCTCTTCGTCTGGAACAGGGTAGGGTGCCAGTGGCTCTGTAATCCTTGGCAAAGGGAAGCAACTTGTTAGTGGTGGCAGCACAGCCCAGCTGGCAGGGTTGAGAGGCCACAGCAAGCAGAGTATCCCCAGCATTTGTCTTCCCATCCCCTTCCAGCAAATGCATTAGGATGTATCTCATTCTGCGCTGATTACTCTCCTGTGCTATTAATTTGTGGCCATATAAATTCCTGCTGCTATTATATAGTTAGGTGATGCAGAACAAAGCTGCTTATTAACACATGGAGGAGTGCTGGATGCTCGTGGGGCAGCTCCTGTCACCACATCTGGGAAGGGACCCAGCTCCCATCACTGCCAGCTGTGCAAGGGCTTGGCCAGTCCCTCCAGAAAGAAGCCCCAAGGCTCAGGCATCCCCTGTGCTTGAGGGTGGTGGGATGAGCTATGGAGGTTGGCACTTTGCCCTCCAGCATCCCAGAATGAAAATTACGTGGGTCGAGTCACTTGCCCTAAAGGAATGTGTTGGCATCTTCTCCATTGCCAACCCTCCTTGTAACCTGCCAAACAACACAGCATCTGTATAGCTGGAAAAAGTTGGGGAAGACCTGCTTATGTGTCCTTACCATGGCGGTCAGGGGCAGGAATAAAACAGGAAAAGGGACAGGAGGGTGGGAAGTGGAAAGAGAAACCCAGAGCTGAAAGAGCAGAAAGCCCTGCTGAACAAGGGCAAAGCACACAGGTGTGAGGGGAACAGAGCACAGCAGGTGAGAGCCAAGGTATAATGTCCACCTCTGGGACAGGCTTGGAGCTGTAGAGGTTTGCTGCCTTAGTTCTGTTACTGCAGAGGCAACACCGCTGAGCAGGCGCATCATCAGCTTGTTGCTCCCCAGATGTGCAGCTATCAGAACCAGCTGACAGATCAGTGGCCAGCCCATGGCCAAGAAGAAGCCAAGACTGGAGCTGGGAGGGACCAGTTCCTGGTGGGACATGAGGCCAGGAGCCACACGGCTTGCAGTTACTTTGGTCCTCTGGCTTTGTTCTATGTTTGAAGACATTGGGATCCAATAAGCAAAACCCAAAGGAGGTGAGGCTGCTTCCGGGTGGAAGGAAGGGGTGGAGATGCTTTCAGCCAGGAGGGCAAAGGCAGGTGTGATGGTTTCTTGCTTATCACCTTGTGGTTCTTTTCACTGTCAGAGTCTTTCTCATTCTCACCACCTAACTCCTGCAGCCTCAGCCACATCACAGTCTCTCCCTGTCTGCAATTCTCCTGCCATAAGTGTGATGCTCAGCCAGGCTTGGCTTTTCAAGGCAGCGTGACAAAGCTGCCTTTCCAGACCGCTTCCAGGTGAGCTGCAGCAGGATTTCCCATAGCCTTGGCGTCTGTGAGCAAGCCTGAGATAAAAAGGGAGAGCTATAAGTCCTGATCTCAAGCCAGAGCCGAACAACGGTGGGGAAGGGATGTCAGACCAGCCATGCCGGCAGAGCAAAAGCAGTGCTGTCTGCTGCCTGGGCAGGGGCAGGAGGGAAGACATCGCCAGCAGCTCTTTACATCTTGCTGCCCTCGAGCTTGAGGGGCAGTGGCAGGCATGAAATTTCACTGCCACTCCTGTCAGCCTGATGGACTGAGTAGCCCCTTGCCCACTCCTGATGGTGTGGGGAGGCCAAGCAGAATGGAAACAAGTCGTGTCTGGGGGGAAGAAGCAGCTTTATGTCTGGGGCTCCTTCTGCAGCTGGTGCTGGGTATTTCTTACAAAGTTAAATCATTGGTGTTGGACACAGCCTCAGTTCTTTGGGTTACAAGGTTCAACAAATATGAGGGCTTGCATTTCACATGTGCCCTGTGGGTAAGGAACTTAGAGTGCCACTACTCCAGGTTCATCAGGTTCATCATTGCCTTTATAACAGTCACCACTGGTCTGTGAAGGCTGTACCTCTTTTTCTACATCATCAGCAAATCTGTCTGAATTCCCATTATGAGCACAACCAAAGTCTCTGAGATCTGGGAGACGCAAACAAAACCCACTCAGAATGAGACCAGATATGGTATGGTGGTCATATACTGCACGTTTATGTAAATCTTGCTGTCACCTGTAATAAAACTTGACTGTGAAGCATGAGGTTTTAATCATAGCGATGTGACTGACCTGGGGCTTACCATCTGTACAATTATCCAGCCCTCCAGCAGCAGAATTTGACCCGCTGGAGACAGGGAGAGATGTAGATATTGTAGTCAGGGTGCAATGAATCTATTAGTTCCAAACTACCATTCAGTTGGTCCTCCACATGTGGAAAAGTGTGTATTGTGTATCTTAATGGAGACCCAGGTGCTCCTGAGCTCTATGTATTAAACCAGAAATCCTGGTGTCTGAACGCAGGAGCCACTGTGTTCACAGACTCCAACCTGACCACTTAACAGTGGGCATCTGCATCCCACAAACCGATAACTTCAAAGGTACTGAGAGCTGCCAGCTTGAAGAAGTTGATGGCAAACAAAGGAGTGGCCCAGGAGATAAAGTCCCATGTTAACCTGGTAACCAGATGAGCAACAACATCCCAAGACAGGACCCAAGAAATGAACCCCAGGGTCTGGTAATTCTTTGGTGTGCACTTTGACTGCTAGTGCTGCTGGGTAACTAACTGGTGGTGCTGGCAAAGTACTTCCGGCCTAAATGTGTGGCTGATGTTTACATTCACTTCTTGTGGATCTGGTGTCCAGTCAAGCTCCCGGCACTCGATCACTCATTTGAAGTGCTGATTCTTCAGCCTGGTGGTTTTGTCACTTTGAGAAGCTGTTCCCAGCATAGAACTTTCTTAGACTGATGCTGCTCTGACTTTCCCTGTTAACCAGCAGGACAGTTCAGGCTGTGCTTAGAATAATTATGCACAAAGCACAGAGTCAAAACAAAGACGGAAGATCCTAAAACATGCATGGATATGCTCTATGGTTCCTATCTGTGTCCTTGAGACATTGCAGTATCTTCCAGAAAAAGAAGTATCAGGTGCCAAATGCTGGCTGCACTTCTCTCCTAGGTGCCATTTCTCATGAGATTTGAGCTACTGTCTAGCTGGTGAAAGAACTGGGGTTATTCAAGTTGATTTGCTGTGGGATGTTGGGCTGATGTTGGATCTGACTGTGCACTGGAGCCTCAAAACAGACCCTCATGGGGCAGGCAGCACCTACTTTTTTTCTGTAGGCAGACCATAGGGTCTCACACCTGTCCATTGGCATGAACACTGACCAAGAGGATGCGAGGTCCTTGGAGTCTGCCCAGGTGCACTGCAGGTCCCTCACGTCTCACAGCCCCACTGTGACTGCAGTGGCAGGGGGCTCTGCTTTTGAAGGTGAGCCACTGTCTCCTTGAAACACTGGCTCCAAGACCATTTGGAAGTGTGAAGTCAAGTGACAGCCGCAGATCTTTGGGTTGCTCTTACATCAGGTCTTTCTTCCTTTGCTTTCTTCCTATTCTTTTATTGTCTTTATTATACATGGGACCTTTCTGAGCAGGGAGGTACAGACATGAGACCGTTATATAGCAGCTGTCCCATGGCTGGTTCATGCCAAGGAAGACCAGCCATTTTCTCTGGTAATCCCTGGGGTCCCTATTAGTCACACAGTCTTTAGGAAATGCAGTTCTTCTAGTTGTAGCAGAAATCCTGAGGAAGGCTAATCTAGCTACAGGGTGCCTGCCAGTGGATAGACAGGAGACTGGTACAGATGTTTTGGAAAGGCAATAATTCTGGAAGTATCACAAGGAAGAGCAAGACCTCTCCTCTTAGGTCTTACTCCTAGCAAGCTCCAAATAGAGTAGTCTTTCAGATTTAAAAATAATACCATTTGTTCTAAGAAACTTAGGAGCAGGCTGATAGTATGTGATATTAGGTAGCATCAGCAAGACTTTGTTTCTGCTGCATTCTGTACAGTCGAGCTGAAATACAGGGAATTTCTGATGGGACGTGTTATGCCAGAGTAAGCAGCTTTCTGTGCCTATCATCATGGCACCCAGGAACTACTGTGCACATCTCCTTGCAAAGATAGCTCATTCCCATTTGTTCTTATACTGCTGACCTTGGGCTAAATCTTTATTTAACCTCTTTTCTTGTGTGTTCAAGACCTGGTTCAGGGCAGGCCTTGGTAAGAGAGCTCCCCCAGAGCCTGGGCTACCAAGCCTGCCAAATGGTAGCATCTCCCTGGGGTGAGTTTAGTGCTCCTTTCAGCCCATCTTCTGCTCCTTCCCTGTTATTGCTCAAAGGAGGATATTAGAAAGAGGCATGGACTTTAGCCCAAACATTTTACAGGCCATCTTGACATCAGGCAGTGACAAAGGAATGAGCAAAACTGTTCCTCTGGAGAATGCCCCAGAGGGAAAGGATTTGGCTCTCCATCATGCTCCCATGATCCAAGCCAGCGGCAGGGGTCGGTGATTGCTGGGAGCCGCAAGCTAAGAGAGACTGATGTAATTAGTGGCACCATGTTGTGTTCGAAGCACTGCAGCCTAAGCCTAAATTTTCAGCATTGTGGCAGCCAGGGCTGTCCCCCGCTGGCACTGCTTCACTGGGTGGGTCCATCTTCCCCCTCTGCTGATGGAGCCAGTACAAGACATGGAGCAGCTGAGCCAGAAGCTCCTTCCAGTAATGTTCTTCCTTGGGGCTGTAGGAGTTTAACACTCAGGCTTCACCTTTCTCCAAGCTCAGGCTGTAACTACACCGAGCAAGCAGCCAGTCAAAATGCTTTTTAGTCTGCTTATACATATAAGCACATGTATCTCAGTAATTGGTGTCTTGTCACTGGCCAAGGCTCTTTGGATGCTGAAAGCCTCCCAGACTGGCTGACTCGCTGGAATGCTACACAGGTTTAAGCCATGTATCAGCCAGGTGATCTGTATGGGAAAACACCATGCACTAGGAAGTATCTGTACCAAAGAGACACCCATATCGGTTCAGCTTACTCCCCTAACCCCTTGGTGGCACACTCTTGGGTCTTTGTAGGGTGGCTTGGATCCTGCAGCAGGAATCATCTTCTGGGATCAGGGAGGGGACAGTCACTGTGCTCCAGCCCCTGTGCTGGGGTACCGGGGAGAGGAACAGTTCCTCCCTGCTCTCAGGGTTTCCAGCAGCCTGTTGTTCTGCTCTGATGTCAGGAAGGCGGCTTTGCCAGGGAATCACAAAGGCAGCCACAAGTGCAACTTAAAATAGCTCTTCATGCAAGGCAGAGGGAGGGGGGAGCGATGGGGAAAGGACTCCGCCTGCCACATTGACAACTTTCCAAGGGAGGCTGAACTCTTGCCTGTCAGTACTCTGCCTCTTCCCCAGCAAAAAAATCCCAGAAGGAAAGAGGGATCTGGTGCCCCTTGGATGCTGCAAGCTTTCCTGTCTATGAGAGATTTCCAGTCGGCTGAGAGAAGGGAACAAAATCAAAGTGGCATCCTGGGGGAGGAAAGGAGGCCAACACCCCCCTACCTCCTCCACCCGCTGGCTGGTGGCTGGGTTCATGCTGGAGCCAAGTCCCACTTCCCACATTCCCCCTCCTCCTGCAGCACCCTGTGGCATCACCTGAGGTGGCAAAGGCACTGGCTCCGTGGTGCCTGGCTGGCCCAGCCAAGTTCCTGCAGATGCCAAGGTTGGAGGCAACTGGGACATATGAGGTGGCTGTTCAAGCAGGGAATGTGGCCGCCACATGGATAGCTCTGTGGCCATGCAGTTGGGAGGCTTTGTGCTTCCACATGCTAGGAATTATCTGGAAGCAGTATACGCTGCGCCTATGCTGGCTTTCTTGGGAGAGCCTGGGCAAAGGAGTGAACTCATGATAGTTATGCAAGTCACAGCCCACCCCAAACAAGTTGGAGGTAGGGTCTGAAACCCTGCTCTGCCCCAGGGGATGCCCCTAGTCACCTGTAAATCAGAGTGGGTCACAGCTGGTTTCCTAGCAGGATGTAGCACTTCTCCAAGGAACTCTGTGGGGCAAGTTTCTAACCCAACAGGTTGCACCAGAGCTTTCCCATTCCATCGTGTCTACTGAGGTGCTTCAAACCCAGTCCATTTTTACCTCCCATGGCAAACATCAGTGGTGATGAGATGCTCTGGGCTGAGGCTGAGTTGGCTGGCTGGACTCCTTTTTCAGTCAGCAAATGGTTCATCCCTTTCTAAAGTAGGTGCGTAGAGTTGATGGGACAAAATACCTCAAGAGCTGCCTTTCTCCATCGCACTGTATGGGAGCCTGGAGAAGGTACTGAGTTAACACTGATTTTGAGATGTGTGAAGTTAAATGCTACCACATCTCCCTTGTGTCTGAGTTGAGGAAACATCCTTTGGAAGGCTGCCAGCCTGGGGCCTCTCCTAATGCGCACAGCTGCCGTAGCAGGAGCATTTTATGGATCATACATGTACCACTAACTGCATGCCTTTTCAGAGGCAGCCAGCAGATAAATGGCCTTGCCAGCTCCCTGGCTCTGATTGCCTTCTGCTCTCTGCAGGCTGGTAAATCCAGAACTGATATTCTACCCCACCTCCAACCCTTTTCTTTTGCCAAGTTGCAACCTGTGTCTTGTAGGTGTGCTGATCCTTGTCTTACACTCATAAATATTCAGTGCCTGCTGCAGGAGCCTTTGGGTTGAAGCATGTCACATAGCAAGAATCCTGACTGCTGTGCACAGAGCGTTACAGAAGCTTCCTTGACCCATCTCCCAGGGGATAGTGCTCCAATACTGCACACTTGTGTCCTTAAAACTGAACGCTTCAGCCAGACAAACCTTTGATAGCTCAGGACTGAAGTGGTTTGTGTTGGTGGCTGGCTGCATAGGGCGTGCAGGTTTTGGGAAAAAAAACCTTCTGGTACAGAGACACGATGAAGCACCTTATCTTTATCTGCTCTGAGATACAGCGTCTACTCTCTACATGACTCCATCAATGCATGTTCCCCTTCTCTACCTGACCACTGTCCCAGGACCAAAGATGCCCTCAGCCTGCACCATCTCGTTCATCTTTCTTGAGCTCCCAGCAATGCCAAACTTGCCTCGGCTCCGCCAACCTGTTCCAGCCTTGCTGCTGGATGCTCCTCTTTGGCAAAGTAGTTGAGCACATGACTGAACATTACTCATTGCAATGGGACATGTGTGCATGCTTAACTCAAACATGCTGTTCCAGTCTTTTGCCTGTTTGGGGCCCTAATTTGAGATTCCACACGCATCTGTTATTACCCCACAACTCTAAGCTCATGCTATGCTGCAGCCAACTTTCTGCTTTGGATTAAATTTACTAGGGGTTAGATAAGATCACTACTTTCCTCCATCCCATACCCAACCTGGGACCTGGGCATATAGAGCAGCATAATTCTTAGGCTGCCTTGTCCCACCTATTTAGCCTCCCTGACTTCTAGCATAGGGGCTATTTTGCCTGAATTATCCTCACTCAAATTTCCTGTCAAGTTTCCCATAAAATAGTGCACTCTAGGGAAAGAGCTTTTATAATACATGTCTATGTATGTGTGTGCTCAGATCTCACCCTAGGAGGGTGGCAGGTATTACTGCAAATGCCTCTTGGCTCTTGTTCCATCTCTGGGTAACTACAGTCCTTTGCAATTTATCATGAATTAAGTATCCCTGCCCCCGTGCTCTCCTTCACCCTCCACTTGCCTTTCAGAGGAATGCACTGGTCTTGTGCCTCCGGGCTGCAATTTAACTGCAACTCATGCTGCATCTGCAGATAGATCCTTGGCACTGTGAAATACAGCATTGTTTTTTCTTCTCCAAATGGCCCTGGGTAGAGCAGCTGTGGTGTAACTCACTGCCTCTGTGCAAGGTGCATGTCCTGTGGCTCTGTGCTGGAGCAATGGATGGGGCTGACCCCTGGACATCTGGCTGTACGGGGCTGGCATGATACAGAAGAGTGCAGAGCTGCTGCTGCTGCTGCAAAGGCAAGTCATTGATATGAGATAGCTTGTGTCTTGAGTTTCATGGGGAGTAATGGGTTCAGCATTCAGGAAGTGTTTTGCTCCTGACACTGCCACAGTCTGCCATGGCTCAGTCTGGGCAAAAGGTTACTAAATGCTTAAGCCTTTCTTGCAAAGTGCCATGTGGCCTCAACTACTGGCAGGATCAGACTGCATCCACATTCATGCTGTTAATGTTCAAGGTTACTAATATAATCTCCATTCCTCAGTCAGGAGTGCCAAGGACCAGGGAACACTGGTCCTAATGTCCTCTCGTGCCCTCATTGCTCTTAGCCTCTCCTGTGCCAGAAGCATGTGGAACTGCAGTGCTATTGCCAACCCGCCAAAGCAAGCCATTTTCCACTGCCTTAATTACAAATCCCCTTGCAGACAGGAACTTGGGAATGGCCATAGTGGTTAAACGTAAGGTTCCTTATCTATGCTTGTGTCCTGTCTCTAGGAGTTGCCATCAGCAGATGCGGATAGTGTGTATAAACCAAGCAATCACAGAGACATCCTCACTAGCATCACCTGTCCAGCTACAGGGATTTTTGTCTTCCTGAGCCACTGAAACCAGCTGAAACTCCAGCATGTCCTGGATGTATTTATTTGCACTGATTGGAATAATTTATTCTGTATGTGATGCCTTTGTTTTCTAGAAAGGGGGTGCATGTCAGCTGAGTCTCATGATGTACTTAAATACATGGATTTTGTACATACCCTGGTGCGTGGCTCATTCATGTGAACATGTTCCCCTTTGGGTGCTGATGTAGAGAAACTGCACGGGGACGGGCATTGCTAGAAGGAAACATCCACGAGGAGGAAAGTAACTGTCAAAGACAACTAGTGCAAATGGTGCAGGAATGGTGTATTGCAGGCCTGATAAGTTCAGGGTGGTTGCAGGCAGGTACAAGGTTGGCCATTCAGCATGACTTGCATCACAGGAAGAAAAGCTTATTTGTTGCTTATTTTGGACAAACCTATCATGCTTGTTACATGCCAGCTATTCCTCATACCCATCTAGAGGTAGACCAGCTAGGCCTTACACCCAGGCATCGACCACCAAAACCCATTTACCCTGTGCTACTCCTTGGTTCTTTCATCCACAAAAGATGCTGAGATTCCTTCATGAGGGCAAAAAAGCTGCTGCCAGAATGCAAGACTTTCCTCCCTTCTCCCAACTGAGGGAAAAGGGCCTGTGCAGGAAGGTGCTTTGAGGATCAGGGCACACCTCTCTTCTTGCTCTGGTGTCTTTCTTGGTTGTCATTAAAGTGTTCGGTGATCACAAGGAGTAGCTTGTGTCCTCCAAGTCCTTGCAGTGCTTGTGACCAGTGCCCAGAGAGGTAAGACATGCTCTGACATGGACTTCCTGCAGAGCAAGGTGACCTCCGTGGCATGTTTTGGAGTATGATCTTCACTTGTTTGAAGTCTCGGAGCTCAGGCCTGCTTCCTCCAGGGTGGGAGTTCAGGGTAAACTGGTCTTGTTTCTGATTTTCTGATTAATCAAGAAGATAGACTGAGAAAGTCTACTTGTTTCTGACATGTATCATCTGTACCTGTAGTATTTAAAATGGCTAATGTTCATTACCCCTGCCATGCCCCCTCAGCTCACCTGGGAGAGAGATTTACTCTGGTTGGTTTATCATCCGTAAATCTCCTTGGTTGACTCCATTTTGCATTTTAACAAGAAACAAGCACTTTATAATAACTGCAGAGATTAAACTCTGATGGACTCTCAAACCATTAACCTGAAGGAATTGTAACAATAAATTAAACATATTAATGAAGCTGTACTACAAGCTCTGAATTTGTTAGGTAAATTGTACAGTTATTAACAATGAACCTGTCTTAACAGAATCCATCACCAGGGAGGTCTGGGAGGTGGAGGGTAGGGGTGGATACCAGCAGTCCTTCTCCATCCTTGTGTCAGGATGAAGGTATGTCAAGGTTCTTGTATGGCTGACCTGGGTAGTCATCCTTAGATCAAGCACCTGAACTGAAATTTCCCCCAGGCAGATTCACCTTGCCTTCAGCTTGACCCAGGAGGACTTTTGTGTGGCTGCTGTGTGTTGTCTGGGGAGCAGGAGATGCTGAACTGTTTGTAGGGTGTTGTTGCACAGCTCCTCTAAAAGAAGCATGTGGTGGAAGGGCAGACATCTCAAAAAGGCTGTTTTTGCAGGTAGTTTTAATTTTTTGCATAGGTTGTGCTGTTGTGGTGGTAGTGTTTGTGATGGAGTCTAGGAACTGGTCTCCATTGCATGACGTCCTCCACTTGATCCACATGCCCTGCCATGTACAAAGCTCCTTTGGTGTGCTGGTGCTATTTCATCATGCCAGGTAGGCTGCAGATGGGAAAGGCTGAAGCAGAAACTTGTGACACCGAGCCCAAACCCGTGACAACATGATACTACATTATCCCTCTAAAACCTTGCTACATTTTTCCCCCAGATACACAGGAAAGCACAACCATCGTGCCCCACGGTGTCCAAGGAAAGAAGTGGACAGTGTGTGCTTTGTTTTGCTGTGTCATTAAGAACAACAGGGTGCACGGCTGGAGAAGCAGGATGTGGCACTGTGTACAAGGATGTGCAGCACATGGGTAAATGCACTCATGGGAGCTGTGCCTCCCTGGCAGTGCAGGTGGCTGCTAATTTGAACAGTATCCACTATTTGAATGAAGCCAGCAGGGGTGCGGAACAGGGATTTGTCATTTCTAGGAGGTGGCTTTGAGTCCCTGCCAGCTCGGTGGGGTTGGGAGCAGCTCCTCTCATCCAAAGCAGCAGCTGCAGAGCCAGTCCCAGCCAGAACCTCCCCTGTGCATGGGGATGCTCACAACAAAAGGTGGAAAATAGGGTTGAGAGAGACCTGAGAGGTTGTCTAGGCAATCCCCCTGAAGGCAGGATAAAACTCTACCTGTATCCCCCTCGAGAGAAGATTTTTCAGCCTGTTCATCAAACTGCCAGGCTCCCCAAGCAAGCTGCCCTGTGGCTCCTTTACCCTTGTGGGGAGAAATTCTCTTCAACATCTAAAGCCAGCCTCCCTACCATTATTCACAGGCTTCCCACACCAGACATGGAGCAAGGTTTATTCTTTTCCTTTGTTCTCCACATTCGAAGATCACCTGCTTCCCCTCCATCTACTCTAAATAGCCCCAGTTCCTGCTGCCTTGCCATATAAGTTCAGGCTCCCCAGGTCCCTGATGAGTCTTGTACTCTTCAATTGGCCTCCTGAAGCACCCCATTGATGGCCTCAGCAGTACCATCAGGGCAGCTGGACTGTGCCACCATGCTGACAAGCACATGTGCCTCTTGTCCCTCTGCAGCAGGGGGGCTGCATCTCCTGCAGCAGCCCAGCACTGTTGCCTTGAGCGCATGGTGTACCTACCCTTCTTGCCACGGTTCTGCAGTGCCACTGAGTCCATGCTCCCCTTGTCTGCCTCTGTGCACTGTTTTTGCCTGAGAGTATTTGCCCTCCCTGAGTTCAATCCAGTTTATTTTTCTGAACCATTTCTTAAATTCATCCAGATAATTTTGTGTTCCAAGCTCTGCTCTCCAGTGTGCTCGCAGCCTTTCCTGATTTAACAGGCTGCTTTGTTTACCCTGGTCATTCAGGGAAATATCAATTAATGCTAGCCAAAGGGCTTGCACATGTCTTGCCCCAGCTCCCTGTAGCTTGACGCACCCTACAAAAGCTCAGGCTGCCTTAGGTTGCTCTGGAGTAACTCTGGACCTAGTGCTTTGAAAACCAGGCATTGAATTCCCAGAGGCAGCAGATAGGTGATATCTCCTGGAGATTTCTCACGTACACATGCTTTCCCCTGCATTTAGTTATGGGAAGGACTCCTTCTCTCACCATCAGCATCCTATAGCATCCTGTGGCATCCAGGACTCCGTCCTGAGCAGAGTGAATCCCCCCTGACCAGGATCTGCCAGGCAGTGGACAAGCGTGGCAGAATGGTTTTGAGGCAAGCAAGTGGATCTGGGTCAGGGAATTCTCCTGTATGCTTGGTCCCGCAAAGCAATGGAGAGTTTTCCTCGGCAAGGTGCCAAACCCCCTTTGAAGTGTCAATCACATCATTTGGCATTGATTTTTCTTTTATGGTCTCCCTGCTGCTCCCCTCCCAAGAGGCAGGCTTTCCATTGACAGGCAGTCTTGTGTGGGAATTTTGAGGCTGTGCAATGCAAAGTGCTGGAGACACCTATGCTGGACCTGGGATCCTGCAGATGGGGCGATCCCTGCTCCCGATATCGGTGTGTTGCCGTACGCTGCTGCTGCACTGGCTGTTAACTGCGCATTGCACCAGCATAGGCTTGGGTGCATGGTCCTGGGGGCATTTCTTGGCAGGGGATGGAGTTTAGCAGATGATTTTGCCACAGGTGATGTGGGATGGACCAAGCAAAGCTTTCACGTGGCACAACAGTAGGATTGTGCCATGTCCTTTGAAGATTTTGGTTTCAGTATTTTTTCTTTTTGTTTCTTACGGTTTTGCTGGACTTCCCAGCAAATATTTCTATCACTGTCCTCTCTGAGATATATTTAAACTGCTCTCTTCACATCTTGTAGCAGATATTCTCTTTTACTTAAGTGGTAGATGTCTCTGCATTTAAATCATGATTTTATTTTTTTTTTGAGACTGACAGCTGGGAAGTGCTAGGTGGCTTCAGCTTTATAATTACCTCTGTCTGTCTTGTCTGTGTGTTCATGCACACACACACGTGCAGTTGTGTGCCAGGCTGAAGAGGAAGCAGTGAATGCAAGCAACAGCTGGATCCAGCATGTGACAAGCCAGGAGGAATTGTTTTTTCTTTAAACATCTTTTTATGTACATTTCAGTGCTGCTCTTCCCGGCTGCAGCATCATAAGAATGAATAACCCCAGAAATCCTTGGTCTCTCTGGGAAAAATGAAGGCTTGCTAAATATTGGCTCTGTCTGTATGAACTTGCCTTCTGCCTGGGGATCATGTATCACGGCAGAGTTACCCAGGGGTTGGGCTGATGGGACTTTCATGAGGAGGATGCCTTCAAGTTAAACTTTACAGCAGGAAAGCATAACAGCACTGGAGATAGCTGAGACTCAGAGCTGAACCAAAAATGTGTTTGTGGCAGCAATCCCCTGCTTGCTACTGTCCCTTGCACTGCTCCATCCCAGCTGTATTTCCTGATTTTGAACCAAAACTGTCCAAGGAGCCTTCTATCACAAAGACACTTCAATTTTTTATCTTCAGGCACATATCCAGCACAGAGATTCCTGCTGGCCAGAGAGATTTGACCCCTGTGGCTGTCTGGGCAGGCACAAGCTGTGGAGAAAAGCGATGAGATTTTAGTAATGAGTTTTTTTACCATCAGCCTGAGATTCCAGGAAAGAGCTGTGGTGGAGCAAGGTTTGGAGAGGCCTCAGCTCATAGTCTGTTTCTTTTTCCTTTTAATGTGTTTGCTCTCTAATGTGTGTTGACACAGTAAATACACATGTTTGTACAAACATCCCAGCAGAGGGCTGCTTTGAAAGCCCCTTGCTGGGGATGGGAAATATGCATGGCAGATGTTGGGAGGCGACCCACTGCCTGGTATGTGCCGCTTTTGCCAGTGATGTTGGAAATGGTCCCCATCAGGAGGAAGTTGATGGGACAGCATGAGGCAGAGGATGCTGTGCTTGGATTTTTTGGATTGCAGCAGAAAGGCATGGGAGCGCGGTGCTGGTCAGGTGTAGAAAGGTGTCCATTAGCCTTTGCTGTGTGTTGTGTTGGGGATCTGAATTGTTATTGAGTAAATGCTGATGGTGAGAAAAGCATTGACAAGCATTGGGAGAGAGGTCTCCAAGAGAAACCAGACAGAGCTCCCCTGAGGAGGGCAGAGACTTGTGAGAAATGGTGGACAGATCCAATGCTTTTAAAAAGGTGCTGCCAAAGCTCCCTTCTAACCAAGCACAGCACAGCACAGCACTTGGTGTTGAACAGGGCAGCAAGAAGCTTGGCCATAGCCAGGTTCTTCCAGGTTCCTCCATAGCTGAACAATGTGCAAAATTGCACCTAAAGCTATGCTTGCAGTTGCCTGTGGCGTCTTATTTCCAACCATAATGTGCAAGAACCAGGGTCATGAGGGTCTGCAGATTGATTTAAGTATGTCAAAACTGACCCCGTTTGGATTTCAAAGCCCTGCGTGCTATGGATGAGACAGTATGGTTTCACAGACCAAATTCCGACACTGTGGGGCTGGCTACGTCCTTCATCATATATAAGTAGATGCCTCAGTGCTGACCACAAGCTGTTCATGCTTGAAGCTTAATACAGACAAGGTGCAGGGGATTTTAGAGAGTACAGACTATAAGACAACTTCTCTGTTGAAAGGCATACACTCAATGTATGTTTGCCTGAGCAGTCTGTGAGCATTCTGACCACTCCCAGCTGTTTAACAGACTCTTTTTACTCTGATACACCATGAATTGGCCACTTTGCTGCGCTGCAGCAGTGTGATATAACTGGGATTCCATGAATTCATGGGCAGCTCCAGCTTGGACGGGGCATGTGTGCATGTAACAAGGATGGTGGTTGCAAATCCTTTGTTTCCTACTGTCAGCTCTGCACTAATGGCAAGCTCTGCTATCTCGTAACTGCAAGCTGCCCAGTGGCAAGTTTTCGTACCCAAAAGAAGAGACAGCTCTCTATCTGTAGCCCTTCTAGCTCTGCAAGAGTTGCTTCATAACTATGTAATAGCATAGCACCCCAAGATAGACAGAGATCAAAGTACAGTTCTCCAGCCCTCTTCTTGTAATATGACATGTTGAGCAAAAAACCATTGCCCTCAAAATTAAGCCTTTTTGAAATAAGCCATCCACACACCTTTTCCCACATGGACAGCAAGGAAAGGGTGGACGACCTACCAGTGAGAGATGGCAGACGGTCACTTAGGCTAAAATTTGTCTCACCTAACGCTGGTCATCAGCATTGAATTGAAATGAGTTGCCTTTTATAGATAATTGAGAGAGACTGGCACCTCCAGAAAGCAATTCACTCCATCTGCCTGAGACACCTATTTAGGATGGCATGAATCGCCCCATGGTAAAACCTGTCTCTTTCCATTGACTAGAGGGGAAACCTGCCTGACTCATTAAGCGAGATGTCTAATTTTCAGGAAGACCATGTTAAACAAGATGAATCCCACGTTTAGTGCATGCCTGGAAGGCACACAGGTAACTGGTGACATCAAGATGTCTCTGGAGCCGTACACAGCAGGGCTGCTCAGTCCTCATCCATTTGTTTTCAGGTTGGTTTGCCCCTCCCCAGCCTTTGCATCTTTCTGTCTGAAATACCCTGCTTTGAGCTGAGTTACTAGAAAGTGGCACCTCGTTTTGTCATGGTCTGGGGAGTAGATGGGAACACTGTTGGGAAAAACATGGGCTTCTGCCCCGCTGCTCCATGCTCAGTGTGAGTCCTTCCCTGTCCTGTTCAGACTTGGCAAAGGAAGGAGATTTCACTGTTCCCATTGTACCGATGGGACACTCAAGGCACAACATGGGATGAGCGACAGCAAAGGGCACTGGCAGGACTGGCACGGGACTCGACCTCCTGTGCCTGCTGATGCTGCTCTTGGACACCAGGGATTATGGCTGGCTGTGCCCATGGTCCTGGACCTTTTCACTGCTCCTTCCCTCCCCCAGTGAAGCTGAAAAGGCAAAGGGCAGTTTTTAACTCAAGCGTGGGACATGGCAAAGCTCTTTGCTGCTGGCTATGAACACCCAACTAATGCACTAATGAGGCCATAAAGGCGGTGCTTGGGGTCTGAATTGGCTGTCCCAAATCCCCCTGAAGTCCCCTTGCTAATATTTCCTAGGAGTTGACATCAGACCTTCAGAAACACAAAAATCTGGAAATTTAGCCCGTCTTGTAACGCCTGTCACCTCTGGGATTTTTCCCCCATCCAGACCCTCAGCTACCCCTCAAAGCCCTCCTGTGCCAGGACATGCCACCAGCTCTTGGATCATTTTGGATCATTTCTCCACTGGGGAAGAACTGACATCACCCGCCCTAAAATCCCCAAAGTCCTGTAACATGTACATGCGGCTTGAAACAAATCCTGGGCAGCAGCCGGTGGGACGATCCTTTGCTCATTGGAAACTGACGGAGGGACAGGGCAGGATGAGACCCACCCCAAAGTATTGCTTGATCGAAGGGACACCCCAGGGAGTCGGGATTCCTATAGGAAACCCACTCCATATAGCTGCTGACACCCTGTGGCTGTCGGCAAGAAATGCAGCGACTTTCACAGAAGGGTTGGGCAATTTCGGGTTTGAAAAATGAGCTTCCAGGAAAAAGAAAAAAGCAACTGTTCTCGAAAGAAACAACAAAAAAAGAAACAATTCCCCCAGACGCGTCCCAGCTGTGCTTTTGAGTGCTACCGCAGGGACAGAGATGGCAGCTGGTGGCTGGCAGCCTGCTTGTGGCTGTCTCCGCTCCGCTCCCAAGGCCAGGGGCCAAGGGCAAGAAGCTTTCACGAGCTCCTAGTTTGGGGAATGCGGGGGGGGTGGTGGTGGTGAGGGGTGGTGGGGAGAAGGCAACTGCAGAGAAAGATATAGGACATGGCCACCTCCACATCCAAAAAGAACTTCTTTAACTCGTTCTCCTTCCTACTCCACGTCCCTCCTCTGAGTTTGTTTGCCACCAACTGCCACGGTGCTTCCACACAGAATAATATTTTCCCCTCTGTATTTTTTTTCCCAACTGCCAAAAGATCTGTGTACAAACACAAGTTTCTCCCTGTTATAAGCAACTGTCTAGTCCTCCTCCAAGAACAAGTAACAAAAGTAGAGAAAGAAGAAAAAAAATAAGAAAAAGGAGAGGCACAATCATGTGCTGCTCCTCAACACAAAGGGGCTGGGGGGAGTTGTTGGCCCAGGACAGAACTGACAGTGCAGTAAGTTTTAGCTTTAGGCTTTGAAGATGAGAGAAGAAGCAGCTGATTGTCATAAACGGAGCAAGCATGTCCCTTCAAACAACAAAGCCTGCAAAGACAGCCTGGAGTCCCCAAAATAAAGGCTTCATACTGCCTGGCTCTGTCACTCCCGGACAGAAATAGTAGTCCAGTGGGAACCATTACAGCCACGATGAGAAGCACCAGTCTTCTCCGATGAATGCAGCCAGGCCCAAAGGGTGCAGGCGGTGGGGGGAGGTTGGCTCCTGGCTCCTGAGGCAGCTGGTCAGGATCTGGTCTCCATCCATCCGGACTGGCATTGCCTGTGGAGGCAAGATCCACACCAGGGACATGGCTTTTCTCTCCTGGTATGGAAATGAAGCACCTGAGCCAAGGCAGGATTGCTCCCCATGGCCTGTTTTGTAGCCTGTCCTTTGTCTCACCCGGTTTTAAACATCCCAAAGAGGGCTGGAGGGCTCAGGCTGGGTTCAGGGCTGTGAATGATGCTGGTGTCCCAGGAGACACCAATACAGGGTTTTATGGTACATCCATCTCTGTGTGATGGAGCTGTGCCTCCTGCATCCCTTGTGGACATGTTCCCCCTCTTTGGGACAGCTGGTGGCCCACGTTCATCGCTGCAAACTGCTGTGAGAGCGCTAAAATCCAGCACTGGGGGTTGCACGGTGCAGGACCCAGCCAAAAAAAGGCAAGATGAGAGGTGACCCTGGGGCTGGTGTGGGGACAAGTGGGTGGCAGTGGGACAGTGGATGTCAGGGGGAGAGTGGGTGGCAGTGGGGACAATGGGTGGCGGTGGGACAGCTACTGCAGCTGCGCCATCTGCTGCACACGTAGGGAAGCTTCGGCCAAAAAGAAGCATTTTGGACTAGTACCGCCCCAAAATAACTGCCAGCCCATCCCCAACCCCTTCTCCTTCGCCCTCATTTTGTGCTGGATATGCAGACATAGCCGCTCACCTCCTCCACTTTTTTCGCCGTCTCCCATGGATCAAGAAAAATTGAGATGCAACTTGGTAAGGGTTGGTTAAGTAACTATTTAAAAACCTTCTTTTCTCCCCTTCTGTCTTGTGAGGGAGATCTGTAGAGAGAAAACAAAGCAAGGGAGCTCCAAGCATTTGTAAATCTGTTTTACTGAGGGCTCTGTGAAGCATCCTTGAGGGAGTATGAAGATCTTCAAACCTAAGGTTACTGTGTTTTTTTCCAGTTTCATGGAAATGATAGAATTTCACCACAACAAAACCCTGAGAACACGGAAAGCTTTCCCTCAAAAGGTGATCAGCCTTTGGGAAGGAGTGAGTGGGTTGTAATTCCAGGAAGGGGTCTGTTTCAAGAAAATCCTTAATATTGCAGACGTTTCAAACTGTTGTCTGGATGATCAGTGTGTACCTTGAAATGCACAGTACTTTGCATATTATTATCTCCCTGACTTGGAATTTCACCAAGTAACACCCCAAACTTTGGGAATATGAAACACCAGCACTAATCCACACTGGCAGGACTTAAAGGAAAAAGAGTTGCCCCTACTCTGGAGGTTTGAGGTATTTCTTTCCCTGCAGTCACCAGTCCACATTAGTTCCTCTGGAGTCCCTGCTGCTACTGGTGTGTAAATCTGGGGTACCCGTGTTGTTTTAGGCCAGCACAAAGCTGGAGATGAACACAGAAATAACTGGTTGCTCTTAGGAGTGATTCTGCTGAAGCCTGAGCCATTGCTTCAGTGGAAGGGGTGGGGGTTAAGCTCTTACATCCCCCGTCACCCAATTCCTGTTCCACTACCTGTGCTGTGTGACTGTGGAGGGGTGCCTTGGCTAGGACCCTGCTTGGAGGCAACCCGTGCAAGGACAAAGCCCGGAGAGCCGTGTGAACCGAGGGGAAAGGCAGCAGGGATGAAAGGGGGAGTCATTATGCATCTCAATACCCTCCCTCCCAAGCAGGCTTGGCAGGTGTATCTGATCCCCCAGTCCTTTGTGTCCTGACTGGCACTTGCTGTATTGACGCTGAACTCCTGACCTTGCTTTGTCTTAAGCCACGACCTTATGTCAAAATGGCTTTGGGTAGAGTTTCACTGCCTGGGTTACCTCGAGGTCCCAGAAGAAAGTGATCCCTTGGCTCCCGTGAGTGACACGCTCTTGCTGCCTCTCCCCCGCCCATGGGGGATAGGTGACAGCTATGGAGACACAAGATGATGCCCAGGCTACTCTTCCACCATCTTTCCATCACCAAAGGTGCAGCTGAACTTGCTGCATGCTCTCTGCCTTGCTTGACATGTTCAAGATAGCAGGGAAAGAACCTATTTGGGCACCCCAGGGAGCTGAAACACAGCAGTGCCATAAACCTCTCTGGAAAGCAGTCCCATTTCCCAAATTCTGCTATCCAAGCGTGCAGCTGCAGCAGTAGTGTCTAGGTCTAGGATGTGGTTTCTGCTCTGCTAGCGACTGCCCCAGGAAGGGTTGCGTGTTGTCCCCGTAAGTTTTCAGGCAGGCCCTGTTTATTGGTGTTCACTGGTGTGTGGCCAGGTATAAGCCACTGGTACAGAGGTAACGAGCTGTGTAGGCAAGTAGCCAGCCAGGGCCTTTAGAGGATGCAGGACTCCTGCAGCTCCTTACGGGACACTACTTTTAAAGCTCAGCCATGTCAGTCTCTTGTATTAGAAGAAAAGTAGCTGTCTTGCCTCAGGCAGGGCACTGCTCTAATACTTACAAAAGTAAATAAAGGGTCTGGGGGAAGGTATAGCGCACCAGGTGAGTTGCAGATGTGCAGGTTGGTCCTGTTGGAAGGACAGTGCCTCTCCTTAGCTCTGTTCTGACTTCCCTGCTGGGCTCTGGTTCTTGTGCATCGCTTGGCTCATCCAAAGCATCCCTAGAGATGGTCTGTCAGGGTCCTCTTTGTGCTTGGCTTTTCCAGGCTTTCTGAATTTCTCTACATGTCGTATTTCACCTGCGGTTCTGCTGGGGGAGAGGTTTTTGGGCTGCTTCAGTGCTACAGGGTCATGTTAAACTCATGAAAGCTGTCCTAACTCCTTTGATGGGACAACTTAAATCCCCCAAAAGCTTGATCTAGGATCTGATTCCCAGCTCAACAGGCAGACCCCAACCCGCATGGCTCAGGAAGCCTTTCTTCTCTCCCAGGAGTCCCCTGTCTCTGTCTAAGTGGAATGATATGTCAGCACTTGCCCACTAAATCCCTCTGGCTCTCTTAAGTCTCTCTTTATCGTACCTTGTGCTTTGCCCTCTGTGCCATACAGCTCCTCTAGGACTGTTGCCAGCAGACCTCCTAATCCTTTTTAAGTGCACCTGAAGGGCTCTGTTTCCTCCATGGGGTGGTCAACCTTGTCCCCATAGACCTGGGCTGATGCTCTGCAGATGCTGGGGTGTGCTTGGCTGGGAGGAAATCACTTTCTGCCATCCTTGACTGCTGCATTTCTACCTTTAGTCTCTTTGTACACGGAGACTTTACACTGATGGTCTTGGCTGGTGATTAACCAGCATTAAAAATGTGCCTACTATGCTGTTATTTTTAAATTCATTTGAATTACTTTTAGGTAATTCAATCAAGGGCTTTGAATACACATTTGACTAATTCTGATTGATGCTGAAGGAACCCCTGTGATTAAGGGTCTGGAGATGGTGCTATTCTTACAATATTGGAGGTAATAATTGGAATCATGGATTTGTTTAGGTTGGAAAAGACCTTTAAGGTCATCAGGTCCAACCATTAACCCAACACTGACAAGTCTACTACTAAACCATGTCCCCAAATGCCACATCTACATGTCTTTTAAATCCCTCCAGGGATGAGAACTCCACCACCTCCTCAGGCAGCCTGTTCCAATGCTTGACAACCCTTTCCATGAAGAAATTTCTCCTAATATCCAGTCTAAACTTCCCCTGGTGCAACTTAAGGTTGTTTCCTCTGTCACTTGTTACATGTGAGAAGAGACCGACGCCCACCTTGCTACAACCTCCTTTCAGGTAGTTGTAGGGAGCAAGAAGGTCTCCCCTGAGCCTCCTTTTCTCCAGGCTGACACCCCCCCTGCCCAGTTCCCTCGCTTTGCTTACACAATACTTTTCATTTGAAGATTTCCATTTCCAATAAATTTTTACTTTCCCCAACCCTCTCTGGAGGTGCCCTTAATAATGATCTAAAAGCCACGGGTCTGTGATCATACAAATGATGTTTTCCCCTGTGTCACTCTCTAGGCTGAAGGATGCACAGTGATGCTTGCTACTTTGGTAGTATTTTTTTGAGTCTATACTTTATATCTCAAGAACCTCCATTTAACCTTTCCTGCATCCGCAGAAGGTCTCCCATAAAAATATTCCAGTCCACAACTGTTTTCAGTGAAAAATGTGAAAAAGTGAAGCACTGGCAGGGTAGGTGACATCTCTGAAGTCATATAGCCACCTCATAACTCAGCTGAGGTTTGATTCTGATTGATATTCACTACTCCACTGCTCCATATCCAGTGATCTCTGATGTAATTCATTATGCTGGACTTGGGCCTATGTTTTCACCATGTTTTCACTACGGGGAAGCTCTCTGGGCTTGGGATCATTTTTTGCCTCTTGTTGCATGTCCCCTCTATACACTACTTCCCTCCATCCTCGTGCCCCAGAGCGGAGAGACCCTATGCCCCCCTGTCTTTACTTTCTTAGCTGACATGGAGGAAGGGCCATGGCTGCTAATTCTGTCCTCCCATCATTCATGTTTGCTCATGTGGCACCCTCAGAAGTGGCTGCGTTACTGTGAGGGCACAGCAGTAGCTCTCACACGGGTCACTGGATGCTTTGGGGTTCCTAGGGGGACAGACTTGATGAAGCCAAGTGGCTGCATGGAGTGCACAGCTGAGGTTGTTGCTGATCCTTTCAGGAAGGACTGAGGAGATGGGGAGGGAAGAACTGAGCAGGGATGTGTTTGGTGCGGTCTTTTCTGCAGGAGTTTGGAGGGGCAGCTGTCTCTCCATACGGTGGTGGCTAGGAACATCTTTTAGCTCAGTGCTGGAGACTGCAGATGAATCCAGCCAAGTGATGTTGGAGAGGACCAACAAGGCACCTGGTGGCATTGGAATAAAAAAAGTATGAGAGACGGCTTTGGGTCACTAATGAGGGATGAGCTGATGGGAGATGAAAAGAAACCTTGGGAAGTTGAAGGCCTTGGTGGGACACAGCTGAGCAGAGGTGGCTGCTGAGCAATTTGGTCTTGATGGGAGTTGGCTGATGGAAGAGTTGGCACTTTCTGGGACGACTGCTACTCATTTGAGATTGGCTGGTGAGAAAGGTGGTCTGTGCTGAGGTTGGCCTGCAGAGAGACACATCCTCACATCCTTTAGTCAAATATTAGAGACAAAAGCAGAGGAAGTGTTGGTGGCTCAGCAAATGAGAGCAGCCTTCAGTGGAGGATCAGTCTGGGGGAGGTGAATGGGAGAGGTCTTGTCCACTGTTTCAGCACTGGGTCAGTTTTCTGGCTGCTTGCATGAAAGGGGAGAAAGGGGAATGTGGAGCTGTGTCCCCAGATGGTACTTCCCTTTCATCTGAGGCAATACTGGAAGATAAGCATTAACTCTTTTTCCTTATTTGTTTCTCTTTTTTTTCCTGTGGATAAACATAGATTATGAAGGTTAGAAAGGTTTCAAGGGATGTTTTTTATCTGATATTAAGTTCTTAATAGGTCATCTTGTCATTGAGAAACCCAGGAGCTTAAAGAGTCAGCAATTGAATTACAATAACCTTTGCAGAGCAGAAGCCTGTCAGTGGGGCTGGGGCCCAGAGATATGTGGGACCTCATTATCCCAACCTTAGCCCCAGGGATGTCAACTGACAAAAGTGACTGGACAGAGTCTGGGCTGGCTGATTTCCTTGGAGAGCTTCTCTTTCAGGTTCCCCTTCCCCCGGCCTTGGAGATGATGTGTCCCCACATTGCTGACAGGAATTGTTCCCAAAGCCACCACTTCAATCCACCCACCCAAGCCCACAGCTCTTAGCAAGGGTGTACGCAAAGAGCTCCAGCCCCCAGATTTCTCTGTTTTCAGTTATGCGCTCACAGTCCATCACTCTCTGCATCTCCCTATAGCCATTAAGCGCCAGTATCTGACAAATATCGGTGCGAGAGCAGAGAATTGTACTCAACCAGTGATAGAATCTCTGGGATATTATTTTTGATTTGTTTGTTTTAGAGAAAGTGGTGAAAGTACCCAAATCCTCAGCAAAGCAGGAGCTTCAGTCTGCCTCTGATACGCTGTAAAGGGAAATTGCAAATGCGTCTGTATATCTCCAAGATTGAATGTGACAGGCTATGATTGAGCTTGTTGCCCTCACTGATGCCTGCAGCTGCACAGGGCACTGAGCCACCCGAGGTGTGTGTAAATGCCCATATTCAGATCGATTCCCTGTGTTGTCTGCTACAGGGTGCAGGTCCTTTTGTGGGGATGCCTGTGCTGTCCACACATGCTCCAGCCCCAGACACTGCTGTGTGTGAATATACACTCAGTGCATGCATGTGCTCATATATACATCACCCCATGGCCCGTTGCTCATGACCGAGGCCCCGTGGCATGGTAGTGAGCGCATCCTCAGTGCAGGTAGATGAGCCTTGGTGGGCAGGGTGTGTGCACATGTGCATGCATATGTTGCTGGGTCCCTCCAGATCACTGCCTGATTTGCCTGCTTGAATATTTCCACCCTCTGGCATGCTACTGTGTTGATGTGCACTCTGCTGCCCGTGCCCACCTGGGTGCTGCTGCATGCTCTCCTGCCCATGCATCCATGCGGTTGCCTGGGTCTCTGCATGCGTGCATGCCTCCTGTTGCCAAAGGGCAGCTGGCTTCCTTTCAAGTGACACAGTGTCGTGGAGTATCTGTGGGTGTCTCAAAGCTCACCCCGTCTGGCCGCAGTCAAAGGGCCCTTTGTGGTGCTGCTCCACACCCCCTGCCGCAGGGCTCCCAGCCCCCTGGGTCACCGCGTTCCCGGCACGGCAGGGTGAGTTCATCTCTGGGAGGAATCTGGTCCCTCAGCCCCATGAACAGATGCTTATAAAGGACTTGTGTTCATGATCCAGCCCATGCTGCAATCCGTCTGTCCTCATACCATCCCATATTACAATCTGCCTCAATTTCTCAGCAATCCTATGTAAGGGTTTGTACTCCAGGCCAACTACGCTGAGATCTTTGTCTCCAGTCAGTCCCATTCACGCACATGCCATGCTTCTGGGTCTTTCTGAACCAAAAGCATGCAGGACTTTGAGCCCTTCTGGTAGTGCTGCTTCTCTGAATTAGTTTTATGTATGATTTAATCCCCGCTTAAGTGTTGACCAGAATTAGGCAAGCTTTTTGGGTTGTGCATCTTACGAGCTGTCACCCATGCTCTTGTATGTAAAAGTTTAGGGGGCTTTGGGTTTTTTTTGGTTGGAGTTTGTTTTTTTTTTTTGCATTGTCGTTCCCTTAATCCCAATCAGTACCCCCTCTGACCAAAGGCATCTATTTACATTCTCTTTGTGAAAATCCAGGACTGGTGACAGTAACAGGGTAAAACATTTAAAAGCTAGCTGTCCTGTTCCCAAAATGTTGGGCATGTAAATTAAATTCCACCAGCCTGAGAGAAGCAAAACTGCCCAGAGATCTGTGCTATGGCCAGTGGCTTTATATACATCTGAATTCCTGCACACTGAAAAATTGGAACAATGCCATGACTTACAGAAGACTCCTGTATCAGAAGACTTACAGAGCTAATAGGTCCAGAGGATTCTCTTTCACCTGATGCAACAGGGTGCTGTGAGGAGAAGGAGGTGACTTTACTGCTGTAGAGTGACCATTGGTGTGCTGCAGAGAGGCAGATGCAGTATCCAAAAACCCCATCGCAGTGCACATGAACAGACCAGCACTAGGATGACCTTCAATCCCGTCCACTGGGATCCTAAATATGAGTATCGAGCACCAGAACCCTCTCTGTGAGCGCTGCACTTTACCTCTGGGAATGTCAAATAGAGAATCCTTATTCTCCATGGAGGACCTGGAGTCGCTCTGTGGACCACCTGTGGTAGGATATATGTGTGAGAAAGCAACCCACGAATAAAGAGATGGGGCTTTATTGCCAATGGGACTGAAATCCTGCGGATCCTGGGAAGCCAACACAGAGGCTGTACGGGCTCCTCTGGGGAAGGAGCAGAGTCGTCCCATTCTCCTGCCCTCCTTTTGCTGTGGCAGATTGGTTAATGGTGACAGGTCTTTCCCTGATGTAGTTTCATTCTCCCGAAGTACTCATTCAGCAGGACAGCACTTATAAGAGACTGAAGCTGAAAGTTTGGATGTAAAATCTGATGGCTAGAGTGTTCAAATGGCCTCTTCATTTGGCCAAGCACATGCCTGATGCATCAGTTCTTAGAGGTGCCGTTGCTGTCAGCATGAAGTTTCCTGGGACACACCTGCTGGTCAATGTTTTGAGTGCCCTCCTTCATTTTCCACTGATAGAAGGCAAAGCAAAATTTTTCAGTCTCAGATGACTTTTATTTTAGGTTGTGAGGTTGGGGTAAGTGGGAAAGAAGTGTTCAGGCACTACAAGAGCACATGCACTCCAGATGTCTGGGACTAAGGCGGCCACTGTCAGCAGAGCCTGGGCAAGGGCCAGGAGCTGTGATGCCTTGTGAAGAGGAAGGAGGAGGAAGAGCAGGTCTGGGGCTGTGCTGCTCAGTGCAAGAGCCACAGCCTCAAACCTGCTATTCCTCCTCCTTCACGCATATATCCTACCACAGAGCGACTCCAGTTCTCCATGGAGAATAAGGATTCTCTATTTGACATTCCCAGAGGTAAAGTGCAGCGCTCACAGAGAGGGTTCTGGTGCTCGATACTCATATTTAGGATCCCAGTGGATGGGATTGAAGGTCATCCTAGTGCTGGTCTGTTCATGTGCACTGCGATGGGGTTTTTGGATACTGCATCTGCCTCTCTGCAGCACACCAATGGTCACTCTACAGCAGTAAAGTCACCTCCTTCTCCTCACAGCACCCTGTTGCATCAGGTGAAAGAGAATCCTCTGGACCTATTAGTTCTGTAAGTCTTCTGATACAGGAGTCTTCTGTAAGTCCTTGGTGGCAACTGGACTGCAAAGGGCTCAGCCTCGTGCCATAGGTGAGTGCCAGCAGCCTGTGAATAGATTGCCTGGCAGAGCTTGTTGCTGAACACTGATCACTTAGCAGGCCATTACCTTGAAAAATGAGCTCTGCCGAGCTTGCCTTGTGTTGTTACAAACTAATGATTTGCATTGATTAGCACGTGGCTCATGAGTGTCTAATTTATCAATCAGGGAGCGCCAGGGGAGCATGTGTAAACCATGCTTTCAAAAATGATGTCATCTGTCAATTGGCTCATGAATGTGAAAGCTGCGTACACCTGACATGCTCTCCCTGGTGAGGGAGAGGAAGGACCCAGACAACTCCTTCTCTTTCCCTCTGTTTCCAGCTCTGTAGCTGTTTCACTTTGGGATGAGCCCTGCAGTCCAGCTATGTCCTGGCTGGCTGCACTTCAAACTGTCATTATTATTTTTATGGTGCTGGGAGCAACAGTCATGAACCCACTGTGTTAGGGGCTGTCCAAGCCCAGAATGAAAGGTGGGTCTTTCATTTATGTCTAACTAGATCATAGATCCGTTGCAGCCAGGAGTATGTCTTGCTATAAATGTTGGTGAGGAACCACAGTTGTATGGCACAGTAGTTACGTGCTGTGGGCTATGAAAGAACGGGGACCTCTGCCAGCTAGGAGTTTGTCTCCTGGCTTGAAGGACGCTGCCCCAAAGCAGAAGGCTCATTCCAGCGTATCCCAGGTTATGGCATGCTTGATCTGTTGTGAGACAGTAAACCACGATGAAACTGGCGCACCTAGTAGCCATGTCAAGGCCTGGTGACACACATCTCTCTGAAAAAGGAAACCAGATGGCCATCAACATCTTGTCCCATGTTTCTCCTGCACATCCTGAAGTAAGAGGAATCTCCCTCTGCCCCAGTGTGCTGTGGTCACCCTGCCAAGGGAGATCTCCAATCCAGCAGTCGGGCACATCTCTGTTCGACCTAATTTTGCAGCCTGGCTGGATTACACGAGAGGTCAGTGGGTGACTCCTCTGCAGGGATTAGTGCCTATACCTCCCTGCCCAGGGCAGCCACCCGTGCTCCCTGCCAGAGCCTGGCCGAGGGTGTGCGGTGGGAGGATTACAGTGCAGTGCCTGCAGATGATAGGGATTAGCCAGCGGTATTCTAGGGAAGCTGTTTTCTTAAAAACCTTGGGTTTGCTGCTTGGAAAAAAAAAGGGCCTGGGAACTGTGTAGCTGGAGAAGGGGAGAAGTACTGTTCTCCTTGGCTGTTGCAATGCTGTAGCAAATAAATCTTGCTTGCTTGCTAACCACAAGGTTTAGATCCGAACAAAAGAAATGTAAACCAGGACCTTGAAGGGATTGCAAGACCAAGCGCTTCACTGTCCCTTCTATTGTGTGTGATGGATGTGTGTACTCAGGTGTACATAAGCATTCCATGAAGCAAGCATGCTGTGCCTGTAGGTGCCTTCTGCAGGGGTATTTTTGTGTGTACAGCTTTGGGTCTGTGGGTTTAATTGGGTGAGGGATCACACAGATGCTGAGGAGCTTGGGACAGACGTTTAGAGGTGAGCCTTGCCAGGGTAAAAGGTGGAGGGCACTTGCAACTTTAGGATGTGGGTCTACCTTGGAAATAAAAGGCTGGGGTCGACTCTTTTGTCTGGATCAGCTAGCATCACCTCTGGTGAGAGTGGCTGCCATCATGACATGTTGGGGTCTGAACAGCACTGAAAGCATGAGTGTTGAGAAGACTAAACACCTGGTTTTCCAGGATCCTGCTCTCCATGTGGCTGAAGGTGCTCTAAGATCTGTATTTGCATGGGCTGGCATAGTCCATGCAAGTGGCGCCTTAAAACATCTGTACAAGAGAAGAGAGGGCTGCTGGCTGCTGACTATTAGGCGCAAGGAAGAGATACTTCACCCTTTCCTTTTTCAATTAGTGATTTTAAAGGCCTTTTGGATCAGTAGATAGACAGGGCTATTGAAAAGCCATGTTTTATTAGAAATTGATCTCCTGTTAATAGGCTTTAGGCAAATTAGAACAGATTATCCGATTGGAAAACACATGCCAAAACAGAAGGAAATGGGAGGAACATGGAGCATCACCATTCCTATCCACATCTTTGCTGAGATCAATAGAGCTACATCATGTAACCCAAATCAATGGAAAAGCAGAAATAGATAATCATCATAATGGCCTGACATTAGATCATACGCTGTCTGCCGTGTCTTTGCCCCCTCGCCAAGCAAAGAACAGCAGCCAACAGTCCCATTGTCCACAGGGGAACATTAGGTTCATAAAACAGGGAAGAACTCATATTGGAAAAGCAATGAAGTATTAGGGGGCCCCTGTACAGTCATAAGGCTGTTTTCAGAGCAGCCTGGATTAATGTGTGTGGCTCCCAGGCTGCTTGGATCTCCTAGAAATGATGTTTGTAGATCCTTAATCCAATCATGAGGAGACAGTGATTCCAGTGAGAAGCCCTGGGAGGAGGAGAGGCAAGGAGGGTGAAGGAGAGATGCCTTAGGGTATGGGAAGAACAGAGCTTGTCCTGCCAGTTATGGCTTTGCCCACCCAAAAATATTTCTCCTTTCAGAGGCAGTGCCACAGCCATGTTCGTACCCTTGCACCCAGGCACAGGCAGCAGGGTCTGATTCTGTGGCCTGCAGGGCTTTGCCTTTAAAATTGACTCTTGCAATCTTCCTGGCAGCCATTTAATCACCTCCTCCGGGAACTGGGGCAATTTCATGGCTAAAACAAACCACCAGCATGACTTGAGCGGGAGCTGCTGGATCGCCAGCTGGAAGCATTGGGCCAGCAATGATGAATTCCCTTTAACTTTGTCAGCCTGAGGGCTGCTGACGCTGCACAAAAACAGAGTGGTGGAGAGGAATGGGTTGGCTGAGTGAACCATGGTTCACCAAACATCTCTTCTGCTTAGTTATTAATTTAATTATTTGTAATGACTGCCATTCAGCCAGCGCCTGCTCCTGCTGCCCACCTAGCTGGCTGTCATGATCATGCTCGCCACCACAGGAGATCTGGATGACTTTCAGGTGCTTTATACAGAGATATTGATGGAGGGAGGTCTTGTTTTGACTCTGAAGGGCTAGGAATGATGCTCTGGGCAGGAGATGATGGTTTTAGAAGAGCAGGAAACAGCTGAGCTTGATCAACACAGTGGAAATGATTTGTTCTTTCTCTGCCAGTGACCAGTCCAAGCTGCTAGGACAACAAAATAGAAGTGAGGTGGTAGCAGGAGTCCTGGTTCAGGGGTCTGTTTCTGAAGTGAGTCTGAAGACAGTTTTGAAGACAAACAGTTGTCTGTGCATTGCTGTGATTCAAACAGCAGAGCAGTCTATGAACGGATTTTTCTTGGATAAAAAAATATAGGATGACGTTAACATGCTCCAAACACTGATTCAGTCTACAGGATCAGGCTTCAATGGGTCTGAAGTAAAGCTCCCGAAGTACATGTAATATGGATGCTGGATTTCAGCAGAAGTGTCCCTTTACAGATAACTTTTATTACGCTACACTGTTTGCTAAAGTAGACATATAGTTTGGTAGAGCTTTTCCCCACTCTGCTCCTGGCGTGTTAAGTCGCTTCACCTCTTTCTCACCTAGCCACCACATCTGCACTATGAAGCTTTCCAAGAGACAGTCCCCATCCAGCTTAGTGGAGGAATAACATGGTAACAGAGGTATGTGGTCCTCTCAGACCATGGGACAGGATCGACCTTCCATTCTGGAAGGCAGGTGTTTCTATTGTTCTGGTGAGCTTAAGGATATTTTCTTTTTGATGTGATCATGGTTTATCTTCCAATAATGGGACTAAAGCTTGCTTGCACCAATTCCTTCTTTGTCCTCCAACCCCAGTGCTTTTCCTTTGATCCTGTTGAGTCCATACCCGTGATTTGGAGGGGTTTATTGTATCCTGCTCTTCAATAATATTATCTCAACTTCTAAACCCCATCTTCCTCTTAGAAGTGTGATTGAGGCATCTGCTAGCAGCTTGCCTGGGAGACTGTGCTCAAGCATCACCCTCCTGTGAACCCCACAGCAGCTGGGGAGACCCAGATAATGCTGAAAAGCACCAGTCAAGTGATGGAAGCTATCTTTTACCTTCTTTCGTATACCAGACCCATGGGCTTCTTGCCAGGATGCCTGTAGGCCTAGCCATGGCCAGGGTGGGAGCTCCAGGAAGGCCAGAGCCTGCGTCTTTAAAGATTAATAGTGTTGTTTGCTCATTAAGGAGATCGTTTTGAAGTCAGCTCTAGCCAGAACATTCGAGTACAAGCATCTGTTTGCTACTGGGAGAGGATATTTATTGTCTGATACTTCAATGGATGTAAATAAACAGCCAGCCCTAGATAATGTTCAGACAAACAAACAAACAGCTGCCAGAAAAGGTCCCCTGGTAGTTGACCTTCGGGAAGCATCATACTGATGTTTTAATAGCAGCCGGCTTTGCAGAACCAAGCCCAGTGAGTGCAGCCTTCCAGGAAGCAGGATTAACATGCAGCAGCCTGACAGTGTTTGTCCCTGGGAGCTCTGCACGTGTGCGTTGGCCTAAAGGAGGG
Organism: Falco biarmicus; assembly: GCF_023638135.1. Taxonomy (NCBI): domain Eukaryota; kingdom Metazoa; phylum Chordata; class Aves; order Falconiformes; family Falconidae; genus Falco; species Falco biarmicus. Next base: position 29,895,888 of record NC_079292.1, on the reverse strand, counting down.
CAGGGGAACCTGGGGTGCTAAGCAGAGCATCTTGTGGTCCAAGGACCATGTGCCCATCCAGGGCAAATGTGTAGGCAGTGGGAGCAGGTATTTGCAAGGGCTCTTTCTGAAGTCTGTGCAGGCTTATCCTGCTCGCTCCTGAGCCCTGGATGTGGAGATAAAGAAAAGGCTTTGCCCATTGCCTGGGTGCCGGGCTGCAGGGTGATTCTGCCTGAAAATGTGGTGAGGGAGCAACTGGCACTAAATCTGGCTCCCTGAGCTCACCTGCACATCAGTTCTGTGCTCACCCGTCTGCAACGAGGGGCTGCCCAAAGCCCCCCCAGCTTAAACCCTGAGCTGGGAAGAAGAGACCTCCTCAGGTGAGCAGGGGGGAGTAAACAGCTCGGTGGGGTGTGACCTGGCTGCCAAGGTGCTTTGCTGCACGTAGGCACGTTCCAGGGCAGAACCTGGGTGGATGAGCGGTTGGGTATAACCAGCACTGGTGTACGCAATGGGCGATCTCACCTGGGGTCCGGGCCTTCATGTGCCAGGTATTCCTGTGGTGGAAGTGATCAAAGTGTGTTTGTGGAGGAGTGTGCACAGGTCTGGTAACAGTGGTTGTAGTGGACTGAGCATTTGGAGACTTGTGTATGGTCCTGGAACCTTCTCCAATCGCCCTCCCCTTTGCCTTGCAGAGGTCCTCATGGTTCACAGGCAGTTTCAAGGAGAAATCTCAACTGGACTGCCAGTCAGGCTCTAATCCCATGGACTAATAAGAACATCTTGAATATAAGAATACCTGTACTTCAGTCAGAAGAAATCTCTATCCCAGCACCCCAGCCTCATGTGGGGCTTGTGGCTGAGGCCAGCAAAGAAAAGCAGGAACAGAGCAAACTGCTGGTTCATGCTTCAAATTCCCTGCAATTGGCAACTTGGGAAGCTTTCTGAGCAGAGATGGTATCTGTGTCCCTGATTTTAGTGGTGATCACTTTCAGGCTTTGTTGAGAATCTTCTCATTTCCCCTTCACAGCTCTTCTTTTCGATTTTTTTGCTAACCCAAATGCCCTGGCTCTAGTGAATGCCTTGGAGCCAGGAATAAATCCCTTTCTAAGAGAAACTGCTGTTGTGTTGTTTGATGCTCAGGACTGCAAAGAATGTGCAGGGAAGGTGGAGATCCTCTGGGCTCCATGCCTGGGGTCAAACATAAGAAAGCCAGAATTTAAGACAGGTAAAGGGATGGCTTGAGTTAAAGGCCAGACTTCTGGCTGCAAGCTATGATAATCACCTCTTTGCTGGCAGAGGGCTTGCACGGTCTGTGCAGCATGGGTTAATGTCTGCCAGACTTTCTGGCCTTCTTCTGAATTTTATTATTCCTTAGCACCTAGCTTTAACTAGAGAGGGTTTCCTGCACTTACAGTTGTTAGGCTGTGTGTTTATGAGTGCACGTGTGTGTGTTTGCACATGTACCATGGAATAAAATCTGTTCCTCTCTTCCTCCCTCCCTCTCTGCAAAATAATGACTTTGCACACAATTAGGCTAGCAACGGCTGTTAAATCACTTGAGAGTATCTCTTTTCTCCTGGTGTGAAACATCTGCAATCTTCTACCTGCACCAAATGCATAGGGGAGATCCCTGGGGGCTGTGCCTCCTGTCTGCATCATTTGTTAACTCCAGCCAGCTATTTCTCCAGCCTGCCTCTTCTGTCTTGGAGCTCTTTCTCCTCTAATGGGGCCTGGCAAAGGCTGAGGACAGTGACTGAGCCCTGGGGTGATAATTGGCTGCTTACATATCTAGCAGCCTACAGATCTGACCCTGAAGATGCTGAAAAATCAAGGTCAAAGCAGCAAAGACATAAGGTTTGTTTAGCATAGTGATCAGCAGAGAGAGCGAGGATCTTTTTGCAGCCCTCTGACAGGGATGAGCAGCCACAGGGGACTGGGGGCAGAGGCAGAGCTGAAACAGCAGGCAAAGCTCAGCCACCGCTTCCCGGGAATGAGAACTCAGTGCAGGAAAGTCTCCATGGGAAATAGGAAAGGCTCCTGCTGTGGGGGCATTTGAGCTGCCCTGGGCAGACCTCCAGTGAGGAGACACCTGTGCTTCTCAGCCTGCAGCCCTTTCTGCCTTCTTCCTTTCTCTTGACTGTCCTAAGGGCATTGACTCATGCTGAGCCTGTTGGCCTCTTTGCCCTTGACCTCACGGGTGAATCACATCTGTGCCCACTTTCAAGGAGACAGACTCTGAGGAGCTGAATTCACCCATTAGGGACCATGGACACAAGCGAGCCCGTTCCTCCTGGGCAGTCAGAGCCAGCGGGACATGGGTGCTCGGTATTGGGCTTCAGGCCCTGACTTCTTTATATGCTGATGTTGCAACATGTGTTGCTGTCATAGCCAGATCCATCGAGATGACAAGCTAACTGTAAATCTTCGGGTGTCATTTGACTAGACCAAAAGCCAATGCCTGCACATACACCTGCTTGTGCAGAGTGGTGGATAGCATGTAGGATCTGAGCATCCCTAAGCACCCTCCAGACCCTTTGCTGTCACAGGGAGCCCCTCTAACTCCTCTCGGCCTCATTTCCCCTCTTTCCTGGGGGTATAAGATACCCTTATGCAGGCTTTCCAGACCCTTTGCCATCCCCTCTCTTCCTTTCTCTTTATCTTTCTATTATAGAAGATGATTCAGGCTCAGTTTCTTTGCTGGAAGGTTGATACAGGAGGAACAAGCTCGTGGACTGTGCCAGGAAACAGTGGGAATGGGTCTGGACACCATACAATCTTGCTGGGTTGTTATTTCCTTTGGGTGGGAAGGGTGCTTTTGTTCCACTATCAAACTGCATAAGTACAAACTAGCAACTGGGAGCCTTTGGTCTGCTATTGGTCAGGGAGGTGTGGAGATCATGACGTGGAGCACGAAGCGGATCTACTACAATGTTGTTTTTTCTAGGGAAGGGTACTGTGATGCTTGTGTTGCTGCAGGATAGAAGATTTTCTGAAAGTGAAGGGCAACATGTTAAAAACATACCAGGATAGATAAGGAATGTGGATGCATCTCTGAAACATGGCCATGGGGGTTGCTGAAGTATAGAGCCTCACAGCATCCAGAAGGACTCAGTAGGCCTGTGGACAGCTAGATTATCCTGAAGTGTAATTATAGTATTGAAAGGGTTTACAAATCTTTTTAGCTGCTTTTGAGCCTAATCTCTAGAAAGTGGGTTTAGACAGGTAAAGAAAACTCTGGTGTTTTGTGCATTTTCTTCTGTATCACTGGGTCACTATGAAGGATAGACTGGCACTGTGTATCTAGTACCTTCTCATAATCCCAGTTATTGATGTTCCTAAGTAACACCCTGTTCTGGGATGTGTCTGGAATCATAAGGTGCCATAGTTGTTCAGGACTGATTTCAATATCTGATACGTGTAATCAAGAAGAGAAATAGTCTGTGTTGTATTGTACACTCTGCAATAATATATTGCCCCATGGAATATTAGCAATAAGAACAATAATATTGTCTGACTAGCATTTGGCTGACTGCAGACTCGTGTGGTGTTTTGTTTTTTTTTTTTATCTTTTGCTCATCATCACCGCAAATTCTGACCTCTGTGCCATCATTTCCAGCTTGATAGAGTTGGCCAGGCAATGACAGTAACACAGTGCCAGTGCCAGATAAAAGTGAGCAGGCTCTGGATTATTCTTCTACAGTGCTCTTGTGTTGGTGGGACCAGCAGAAGCTGTTAAATCCATTTTATCATTGAAGTCAGGAGGCAGGGTGAAAGTTCACTTTGCGATGACAGTGGTGGTTGTCCAAAAGACCTGGACCAGAATACATTTCTTCAATGATTATCCTACAGTCTCTATGGGAGGAGGAAAAATACTCATGTTCTCTCCCTACTTTTTTGTTTGCCCTGCAGATCCGTGTGGATGGCACTACCAAGAACACACTGGAGTATGAGATTGTGCAGGTGGTGGATACTGGCCCCATATTACGGGATATGGCCTTCTCAGTGGATCATGAGCACCTCTACATCATGTCTGAGAAGCAGGTAAGAAACTCTGTCAGTCCATGGTGCTCTAAAAGCTTTTACCTTGATCATGCTATGGACGTCACAATTGCACATGAAGTTCTGATAGTGAACACAGTTACTACAAAGATGTGCTCTGTTGTTGTTCTCATAACTTTCTGTGCTTAGAAACCATTGCATTTATAGACTGATGCAATATTTGAGGGGCAGGGTCAGAGAACTAAGGGGGCAGAAACCACCCCCAGCATCGCTTAATGCAGTACGCGTCCTACCAGCTACATGACGAGGAGTTGCTACTGCACCTGCTGCATACCACATTGCTCTCCACCCCCATTCAAACTGTGGGTACATCTGCCATAGACATGGGTAAGTGTAATGCTGAACCATTAAAGCCTCTTTGAGACATAGTGATCAAGAGTATAGGATGCTGCCTGCCAGGGTGCAGGCCAAGTTTAGCGTGATCTTCCTGTTGTGATATTAGTATTATTACTGAAAATACTAACAGCCAGATTCCAGGGAAGGACCAGTCTGGGTGTTCAACGTGGAAGTCTGGCTGAATTCAGCAAAGTGTTTGGCCTGAAGAAGTTTGCTGCTTGGGGTGGGAAGAGGAGGAACTTCTTTTGCCTGAAGAAATCCATTGTATATAATTAGTCTTGTGGACATGCAGGGTTACTTGAATGATTGTACCTGGTTGATTCATGCACGCTAATGAGGAGCTTTAGGTCTGTAGAAAAAAAAGGGAGCAATAAGGCATTGTGGTAGGGTGATGGCAGGTGCCCTACAGTGTTCAATGATTCCTTGAGCAAGTATTACCCACCTGACCTTGGATCATGTAACTGGCACCAAACATAAAACACCCACTTGATATACTTCTTATTGCCTTCCTGCCTGGAGAATGCCTACATGTTCCAGTAGCACTTCCAGAGCAGTGTGATTTCCTCCCAGTATTGCCCAGTGCCCTAACACCAAGATCCACCCTAGATGTTGTATGTGGTGTGCTGTGACCCTTTGACAGTGCTCAACAGTCAGTAGTCTTGAGGATGGAGATGTGACACCTCCTCTCAGCCACCCTCGTGGTAGTTTTACCACCCACAAATTCCTGCCTTAAAAATGCAACAGTGAAAATTTGTTTCCTCTTCACCTGCCATGATCTTATAGACCCTCCTCATATCCTCTTCAGGTGGCTGTTTTCCAAGTTATGGCTAACACTGAAATTATTATCCTTTACCTAAGCTAAAAGGAGTCTTCTCCTGGCCCACAAGGCATGAATACATGCAGGTTTTGGAGGGAGGTGTTTAGCAGGGCTGCTGTGGTCCAGGAGCTGCATTGTAGCAAGCTGGCTAATCCTTCTCCCCCTGCAAAGTATAGAGGTTATAGTTTCCAGTCTATGACTGCCATTTCTTCTGCTTGAACTATTTCATTTTAAAGGTTTTGTGCCTCGGTGATGTCTCTGACCTTCTCCTTAAGCTATGGATATTTATACCTAAAATTTGGAGTGGGGAAGGGAGCCACTCTGTGCATTTGTCTTTGTTAAAGAGGCTGCAAGGTGACAATAACTCAGGAGAAAGGGTGCGATGACAGAGCTGGGATTGCTTTCTCATCTGCTCTGTGCTAGGTAAGGATGGGATGTCACCTCCAGTACTGAAGTGAAGATAGTCCCAGTCACCTGTGGGTTGGAGTGGGAAGCTGGAGGCAGGTGATGCTTTCAGGCTCCTGTGAGACTTTGGTCAAGGCACCAGTCCTTTTTCTCATCCTTTTACTCTGTCGGTCCTTTTTCCTTTGAGTATGGGAATGGGGGTCCTTGCATGGTCAAACCCTTGAGCATGACAATATGCCAATAATCAATTCAGTGATTTCAGATTTGCTCAGTGTCCCTTTTGTGTGCAGGGCTATTTGGCAACAGGTCACCTCAGATACCACCATTGGCTTTGTACAACCCTGCATATTTACAGAGACAAGACATTTGACTGCCTTGGGCTGGGTGGTCTCGTAACACCCAGGAGCTGTCTTGATTCTGTCTAGGAAAGGGCAATGGGACAGCATTGTTCATTCACTCATTTCTTTAAAAAATTAAATCTGGAACAAGACAAGTAATTTGTTTTTCCTCCGGAAACTTGCAAGAATATTTTCTTGCTGGTCTGTTGACTACTTGCACTTCCATGACCATTAAAACATAAGCAGATTCCTTTTGTGGTTGGCTGTTCTGAAGCACAAGCTCAGGCAGGTTGGTTTTTTAGGAGCACAAGTTGTTGATGGAGCCCTACAGAGACGTCAGGAGCCCTGAGTCCCCTGTGATTTATTCAATCATCTCCTCCCACGTGTCTTTGAAGCTTAAGGGTGTCTGTATGAAAGAGGTTAGTGAAAAGGGCATGGACTGTTATTATTTAAAATCTGATCTGATTTTGTGAAACACTCATCACTACAGAAGCCTTTGCCCATCGCTGATGTTATCTGCCGCATAGCAAGCAAAGTGAATGACAGTGCTGCCATCACGGCAATACAGTCGCTATCTGTGCGCTCATGATATAATGTACTTCAAGTGCTCGCATGAATTAGCAGCTCAGGGGTTTGCCTTTGTTGAAGCAGGACTATGAGCAGCGTGGAAGAGTGCAGGCTGGCCTTGGGGACCGTATATCCCATCCACTGTGCAAGCCATGTCATACAGTTTTTTTCGTAAATGGATGAAGATCTGACTTATCAGAGGTTTTCACTGTCCCCAGAAAACCCCTGGTATCGTGAGGTCTGTGGAGATGAGGATCATAGCTTGACCTGACCTTTCCAAAGGCAAGCAGACACTAGGGCTGGTCCTATCCCTGGGGAAGGAGGAGGTTTCTCCTCCCTCCATCTGCTGGGCTCAACCCTGGCTGTGTCTCAGAGGTAAAAGTGGTTCTGTTGGGGGTGTTGCTGCTCCATTAAAAGCAGTTTTGCCAGGCTTGGCTCCATTGCTCACCAGTCCTCAACAGGAATGGAAGCCCCAAAGGTAAAGCTGATTTTTCCAGCTTGTCCCAGCCCTATCATGGCTCTGCCAGTCCCAGCAGTTATTGCTCATGCCATGCCCCAAACTGTTCTGTAATGAGGCATTTGGACTCAGCTCAGCAAGGCACCCTTTACCTTGACACACCTTCAAAGTGCTGTCACTACAAATCTGGCTACAAGAAGAGGCTTTCTTGTGCTGCCAAAAAACCAAAACAAAAAACCCTGATCTTTTTAAGGTCAACGTCTCCATGGGACCACTTTCCTCAGCACACTGGGGACTCCTTGGGGTTGCACACGGGGGTTTTCATCTGCAGCTGAACTCCTCGGGTTGCAAGGGGAATGGGGAACTCAGCTCAGCCCTGCAGGCTGTGGCTGAAACAAGTCCTCCCTTGCAGCAACTCCAAACGCCGAGAGATGACAGGCAGGACTTGCCGGTGCTATCAGACGTGCCATGCTCTCAGGAGCAAGATGCGACAGCTTTCACCATCAGAGGTGCTCCATTATATATAAATACATATTTTATAGTGAGATTGATTGAATGAGAGAGACAGAAAGATTTGTCACTGAAACCCAGAGACACGCTATACAAAGGCCCCATCATTTCACGAAGCTGTGGGCGTATGTGTGTTTCAAGTGCAAACATGTTTCAAGTCCCTGTTGACAGAGCAGGGAAGGGTTGGTGCGTGCATGGGATCTGTCACAATTTGTCAGGAGACCTGCCATTTGGCCCCAGCCTTCCCAAAGGGTCTGAGCGAGGTACAAGCCGGATGGTGTTTCCCACTGAACGGGGGTCTTGCGTGGCAAAGTCAGGGAAAGGGTTGCTCCAGGGTGTCACTTCCTCACTTACCTGCCTGAAAGGCACTTGTCCCTGTGTTGAGATGTTCCCTAGGTGTCACAGGGATATCGGTACATTGGAGGCTTGGGATGTTTTGTTTTCCTTCTTTTGTTTCTGGTGTGCAGACACCGAGGAGCCCTCTGCCTCACATGCTGATCTAAGGGGATAAGGACCAGATGGGAAATGCTGCTGGAGGAGCAGGGGAAGGAGCCCTGCAGTGTCTCCGCATTTCCTCTGCCCCTCATCACACATGCACATGCCTCTTCAGGCCCCTCTCTCTGAACCTCTTTCTCCTCTCAGTTAAGAAGCCTGAGCCTACCAGCTCACTGGAGCTCTCTGCAGGGACTGAATCCTTCTTTCACCCCTTTCTCACTCCCCCGCCTTGCTCTCAGATCCCATCCCTCTTTATGGCCCTGTCCTTTCATTTGCAAACTTGCACTTGCTTTTCTGTCACTCCTCCACTCCTGGCATCCCTGTTCCTTTGCTTTCTCCTCTTCCAGCTGTCCCCATGCTGCTGGCTGACCATGTCTCCTTGCTTCTTTGATGCTTAAGTGTTAGCATGCCCATGCAGCCCAGCTCTACATGCCAGGAGGTGCATGATGCTCATTTTCCTATTGTGGCTTTGGACTATCATTTGGAAGGTCACTTCCATCACCCCCTAAATAGATCTGTTTCAGCATGCAGGACTCCTGGCTCTCTCCCAGTGCTAGGTGGGTTTTGCATAGCTAACACAGCACCTGGAAGCAACTCCAAGACATGAGAATATCAGCTCTTACCTTTGATATAGAGGCATCAAAGGAAAGAGGTAGAGAAAATGAACTTAAAGGCTCAAAGCCCAGAAGGCAAACAGCAAGAGGACCCAACTTTGTATTATTAAAATCCCAAGGCTTTGAGCTGCCTCCCACTTTTGGTCTACTAATGGCTAAGGAAGACTCTGTTCTGCAGTCAGTGTATGAGTAACCCTACTTTTGACTCAAGGAAGGAGATTTGCTGTCCCTCTCTCTGCAGGCAGATTTTTTTTGTGCAGGTGAGTCAGCTCCATGCTCCAGCGGGAAATTGTGCTTCTTCCCTGTAAACTGGCAGAAAGTCACCCATGATCAGAGAATAAATCATGTCTGTGCAGTGCTATCATTCCCTAAAACCATTACCGTGTGTTGAAGGTGAGACTGGTAGGGTCGTGCATAGCAGAAGCAGATAGGTATTTTGGGAGCTCTTTTAAACTTTGCCAATGAAATATCAAATAAATATGTACTTAACTAAAGCATGGCAGAAACAACATTTGGTAAGAATTAAGTAACAGTATTGCAAATCATGTTGACAGGGTCTTTTTGGCCTTTCTGTGTCTGTTTCTCATTAAAACAGGGAAGGCTTATACCCATTTGTCTCTTGAGATTTATTCTTCTTCCCTTTGCCGCTGAGTCACCATGTGCAACAGAATTATTGTGTGCAAATTAGCTGCAAAAGAAGAGGTGGTGACTGGCTAGTTTACTTCTGATTTCATGACCGCTGATTAAAATCTTGTCTGCTGCTTATGTTATCATCTCAATTAGTTAAAGCAATCATTAATAACTACTTAATTATAGCTTAATTTCTTCAAATGCGGTCTTTGCACAAGATTTCAATTAACATTAATGCTAGGTTTGGAGTGGCTGTTTCCAGGGGATTGTCAGTTTGAGGCTGTCCCCAGAAACACTGGCTCTAGATGACAAGTTTTAAAAATAACTCAGGAGTTTTTCCTTTTAATTTGCATTTGTTTGTTCGTTAGCCATCAGGTTGTGTGCAGACCATGTTTTTCATCATTGGTCTAGAAACAGAAAAGACAAAAATGATCTTGTTTGAAAATGGAAAGCTGAGATTGTCTAATAGGTGTGCCTTTTTGACCTGGGGATTTAAATGCAGCAGCAGAGACACCCATAAGCTGTAAATCTTGGCATTGCTGTTGCAGATTTCTATCATTTGATTCTTCTGTCTTGTACGCTTTTGGCGTATTGCCTGTCAACCTGTAGAAGGGGCTACTGTGTGTAGTGTGAAAGGTAACCACGCTGTGCACTTCCACTCATTGGAGATGGTCAGGTCTTCTGCAGGGCTCCACTGTTCAGCTCCTGAAAGCCAGGAAGGAACAGTATTGACAGCATAGTCTTTTCCTTGGAGTAGCTGGGTGCTCCTAAACCAGATTAACATCCTAGGTAAGCTCAGGGTCATCAGAGCTTCTATGAGTCCTAAGTGGAGCTGAAATGCACACTGTCTTTGCAAAGATGTGTCACATTAGGCTCTTTAAGTCCTCAGAAGAAGAGGACTCCAAAGTGCCCATTTTGTTGCCCAGCTGCCCTGCTCTTGGGCAGTCCTGCACAAAACAGATAGGGAAGAAGAGCTGGTGGAGTTCAGCCAGTCACTACCAAGCAATGAGTGTAATCCCAGTTGGCAGCAAAGGCAGCTTTTGTTCTTTTTGACTGTTCTTCCTTGTCCCTAAAATACCACTGATTACCCTCAGCAATATCAGGAGGCTGAATTCCGCTCTCCCTTGCATTTGCTTTCACCCAATTAAGGACCTGTTAAATAAGGTCAGATGCCTTCTGAGAAATAACTGCCTGGATGGAAAATCCTGCATGGATGGATGCTCAGCTGAGGCTGGAAAAGGCATTGTGTGAGTTGCCTATGTTTCTCAGCCAAGAATGATAAAAGCGATTTGGCCCACCAGCAAAACTGCAGCACATTGTGCTGCTGACTCTTTTGAAATAATTCTTTATCAGCAAAAGGCATATTATTGCAAAAAGTCATAATTTAGCTCAATTTTATCTCATTTGCTGCTAGCACATGGGTATCCTAGGAGTCAGCAGCTGCGGGATACTTAAAGGTGTAGGGAGTCCCTTAATCTCCTGCTGGGTTGGTTGTGTATTCCAGCAGGGATGTAAATAACTCCAGAAGCTGGGTTGGGAAGGTGAGGAACCAACTGAAGGTCTTGGAGGTGTCCCAGATGAGGCGTTTATGGCAAGGGAAGAAATCTCACCAGGGGCCGTCTCCATCCCATGAGATGCATGGGCATCTGGAATTTCATCTCCCACTGTCTCTCAGCCTTGGGCTTTTCACACTTAGATTAAGCTCTTTTTATGCTTTGGAAATGCTTTTGTAAGCCAGTTTGATGCTGTATTCAAGTGCCCTGCTTCGCCCTAAAGCAAGTACTATGCTAAGCGTGCTGGAAAGGAGGAAAGGTTTGCAGCTGACAGACAGTCCAGGATTTGGTAGACCTAGACTCACACCCTGCCTTGCTCACAGCATCCTTATACAGCTATGGGCAAACCACTGTAACTTCCTGTGTCCTGAAGCTACAGAAGATATTTCCCAGGATCAGGACCTCTTTTGGAGCTCTCCACAATTCCTGCCACTGCCCAGTGAAAACTCAGTTCTCGTCCTGACACCTGAGGCTGGTGTGCATGCCCTGATGGAAGCTCGAAAGCTTTGCTGAATCCCAAAGTTCAGAGGGACTTTTTCTGTGTTACCATCAGGCATTTAGTCTGAGTTCTGCTGCATGTATTGGAGAGGGAAATGCTTCTTGAGAGAATAATTGTTCTCTTTGCAGCCATCCTGTAAGTGACACCAAGTTATAGCTTTCTTGATCCCACCTAGAGGAATGTTGACAAGCCCAAGCTGTGTGGAGGGGACTAGCTGGGAGCAGTTTGGCAGTCTTTCACCTGAGGGAAGGTTTTAATACAAAATGCAGGTCGGTGTCCTTGTGCTTCATGCTTGGCCTTGCTTATCTGTGCCAGAATCCTGTCTTTTCCAGATCTGCCCCATCCCAGAGAAATGACTTCTCTGCAAGCACACTGCGTTATCCACTGGGATCCAGCGGGGGGTGGGGGTGGGGGGTGGGGGTGGGATGGAGTGTATCAGTGCAACTGCTCAAGTACTTTGAACACAAGTATCTTAGCCATGGACAGAGTCTAAACACTGCATGCTGGCAAGACATGAATTCATGTAACTGTCCTCTGGGTTGGAGCACTGCTGGTGAAATTTTGCTGCTAATGAGCAGAGGAGGCTGAGACACATCCTTGGTCATGCCATATGCCTGTGACTAAGTAGCACATCAGGGCTGAGCCTCCCAGTCACCCCTGGGCCAGCGTTGGGGGTGCACTTATATTTGTACAAATACATTAACACAGTTTAGTGCCTGATACAGTCTTTCTCATTAAAAGACCTATGTTCAGTCACAGTGACGGTATATTTGTGCCTGAACTCTGCAGTTATGCCCTCTTCTATGTATCCAGTGTTTGAGGGTAGAACTCCAGCTTTCACACTGCCATCTGTGCATCTGCATTTGGCTTGAACTTCAGCAATGCCTAATGTCAGCATTCATCTCTGAGCTTGCCAGAGTCATCCCCATGCCAGGATTCTTCCTCCACAGGCTGCTCAAAGAAGCAGCACAGGAGCTGGAGGATGCACAGAGGCTTTCAAAGGTGCTGTGTTCCTGCAGAGGGTGGTTTAATTTGTCTTTGGCACTCCTTGCTTTAAGTATCTGTGTGGTGGACACGGTGTTGTAGGGGGTTACCTGGAGTGATGACACAAGGAATGAGATGGATCATTCAGTCTAACCAGGTCTCCTTTCTCCTATTGCCTGTGTTTTTTAAGTGGGAAAATTGGTCCTTCTAATCCATGGGGCTCTGCTTTTGTAAAGTAAGAGCTACCCCCTGCCTTGCACAGAGGAGAGGAAAGAAAAAAAAAAAAAAAAAAAAAAAAAAAGAGTAAGACTAGAGGGAAGAGTGAGCAAGGGAAGAGTGAGCAATGCCCATAAATGCAAAAAACATTTGTAGAGCCATTCCCGGGGTGAGAAGCTGCAGGGACTATCGATCCTTGGGAGCTGGTGACGGGTGGGAAGCCGTGCAGACGTGTCCCCTGGGCACAGCGCTGCCCGGCACACAATGTGCAGGTCATCTGGCACTATTGATCGTGGTGCCATTCCTCTGTGGTGTGGCCTCTCTGAGTCAAACACAGACTGCTCAGTGGAGCTACTGTGCTGTTTGGGGAAAACGAGGTGGACCTGTGGAGTTAAGTGCATCGCTTCCCTTCTTTTAAACAAAAATCCATTCCTGTCTCCCTGAATCCTGCCAGACTGGTAGGTTGTGGTTTCAGCTGGGAATAGGTCAGAGAATTAAGGGCAGCTCAAGGAATTTAGCTGGAAATCTGAAAATCTCCACCACCGCCATCATCCCCCTCCAACCCCTGACCCTATAATAGACCCAGAAGAAGGGGAGAAGAAAAAGGAAACCTAAGAAGCTGGTGATTGCATGTGAAGCCTGGCAGATCTGTAATCCGGGACTCCATTAAACACCTGTCTCCTCCAGTCTCACTGACAGCCAGGTCTCCTCCTCTCACACAGATCTCACAATTGCAGGTCCCTTGAAAGCACCAGTTGTTAACCATCCCCCTGCTTTGGTATTCCACTCCAGCCCAGCCCGGGCACAGCACCGGTGCTCCCAGGGAGGGAGGGTTTGGGCAAGACAGAAACCCTGGCTCAGAGGTACAGGCACTTCCATACCTCTTGGGTTTAAGCTTTTAAATCTAACACATGCTTAAGTGTTTTCCCGGATCGGTGCCCGGTGACTGTCAGAGACTGTTCTCTTAATTACTGCATTTTAAATATGCTTCAAAAGTTGTTTCCATTGCAGGCTTATGTATCTTGTTACCTTCTCTGAAGCAAATATTTGCTCTCTTGGGGATTTTGTGTACGCTGTAAGTGCACAGTTATCATTTTCTAATGCCTTTTCTATTTTTCATGTGGTACCTCTGAACTCCTAAGCATGCTCCTTGTTAGTGGGGATCAATAGACTTTTTGTTGTCAGAATCACAGAGAACTTTTTAATGTGCTCCAGAATTTGCTGTGTCTTCTGCACTCATGGCTTTGAGTCTTTCTTGCTTTAGGCCCCTGTTAAATATCTTTCATCACTTTATATTGCTTAATATAGTCGTGATCATCATAGATGTGTGTAGTAGGATCAGGAAAATTAAATCCATTTCAGGACCTGTGCTTGAAAGGCTTACTGGTTTTTATGTTCTTCTCTGTTAAAAAAGAATTTTAAAGTTTTTTCCAGTTTTTTTCTGGATTTGTTTGTTTGTTTTTCCCAGCTTTTGTGATTTTCCATATCGTGATTGGAGGTGAGTGTACTCAGGTGCCCTGAAAATTATTTTCTTGTTTTGTTTCCTAACTGGGTGAGGAAGTAATGGGAATCCTTGAGACCTAATTTAGTCTGTCTTCCCACCCCCTTTTCTTTTTCTGTAGAAAGATATTTTGAACCAGCAAACTAAGCAGTTGGTCAGCACTCTATTTTATAGGTTATACCTGTATTTTTGTTTGTAGTGTAGGCTTGGGCTGGTTAGACACTTGTATAGATGGACAATGCAGCCCAGGAAGACACCCAGTGCTGTAATGATATTCCCTGGAGCTCAGGCACGCACCTGTGGCTATGTCTATATGATAAATGTAACAAAGGCAGTGGTTTTGGGAGGTTGGGAAGATTTGAAGGGACAGAAAAATCAATGCAGAAATTTAATTGGATAGATCAGTTGGTGTTTGCCTGCCCATTCTGTGGATGTTGTACACGGAAAGGACAATTTCACTACCAAATGCCCCATGTGTCATTGCCTGAATAAGAGTCAGACTTTTAGAAAAAAAGGTCCTTAAACGCTTAGTTCTGCTGTCTTGTCTCAATCTCTGCAGTTTTCGCATCACTGACTCCCTAGAAATCCTTTTCTTTACGAAATCACTTCTTTTCCACTAGTCCTGAAATCCTACATAAATGCCTGTTCTTGTGTCCCTTCTCTTTGGATCCATGGATGCCTTTGTGATGTATTTACGAACTTGTAAAGCCCTTTGGATTTCTTGGGGATGAAAGATGGTGTTTGTATGATATCCCTGCTCCCATGACATCATTTGGGAAGCTTTCTTTGGAAGGAACCTTCCAAGCACTTCTATAGTTCACGTGTCAGTAGTTTCTGCCCCAAAGAGCAAAGGTAACCCATGTGTTTCCTCCAAGCATCACATCAAGAATGTGTTTTGATGGAGCATCAATTCCAGGGCAATTCACACAATTAATGTTGGATTCACATAGCACTGGCACAAAGGAGACAGGAAGACGTTTGCATTAACCTAGTCTCCATCAGGGTGAAGTATCCTTTTTCCCCAGCAGCTATACTAATAAATGCAGTAAAACAGGGAACAGTCTCTGGCACTGAAACTAAATGCTGCAGTGTGGCCTGTCCCTACAGATCTCAGCTCTCTTACTCTCCCAGAAGAGGGTAGCTCCATCCACACTGAGCAGGCAATAAACTCAAGACATTCCCGCACATTGTCTGAGAGGCTGCAATTTGGACAGCCAAACCCATGCAAAAGACCATGAAGAATTTAACCGTGTGGATTGTCAGGGCTCTGCAGCACCGCTCCAGCTGAAGGAGCATCCATGGGAGCCTGTTTTTCCTCCTCACTGCTGGTCATTCTGAAGCCTTTAACCCTAGGAAGAAAAGCCTGTGTAGTGTTATCTTTTATAGAGAGTTTTAAGGGCCAGCAGTTAGAGGGATCCTCTTTTGGCTTCCTCATGATATAGAATCATCTGCCAGCCGTTGGATGGAGAAGAGGTGTGTAACTCCCTGATTGCTATTTTTGCGTTCCCTGTAATTGTTTCTGAAAACAGTGTTGACATTTAGGCAAGGCGCTTCAGGCAGCTGCTACTGCAAACTCTGAGCACTTTGAGCTTCCCCGTGTGCTCTGTCTAGGCTGAAGTGTTTCATGCTCTGCTGCAGCCGGCTGCAAGCAAAACCCTGGTAAGGGACAGCACATCTTTTACCCTCAGGATGCAGTGTCAGAATGAACCAAGAGAGATTTGAAAACCCTTTCGTCTCCAGAACAGATGGGGAGATGTTTTTCTTTTCCTTCTGAAGGGAGCTGTATGCTCTGTTGTTCAGGAACAGCCCTCCCAGGCTCTCCTTGGCTTGCAACCCTCTTACAGCCACTGCATCTATCGCTAGGCAAAGAGGGGTGAAGAAGCAAGTAGCAGAGCTCACGGCACACTTTTAAGCAACTGGCGAGTTAGGGCCTATCTGTCCTTACCCCTGAGCACCTTGCTTTCATAGTGACACATTTGAGGCCACTATGAAACCCCATTGAAACCAAAGGGCATTTAGTAACTGGGTCAGACCCAGAAATTAGTGCAAAGGAAGGCACCTCTTGCTCTCTTGCTTGATGCATAGAGGCAACCATTCTCCTTCCACAGTAAGACAGCAAGAAAGGGTTCTGGGTTCAAGCTTCTGTGCTATAATTGCCTCCAAAGTGGCCTTTTTCTTTGCCACTTCACTTCTGCCACACCCCTCTCCCCCCCCCCCCCCCCCCCAAAAAAAAAAAAAGCATTATCTATCCTTGAGACTTTCACCTCGGGCCATTAACTGGCAGGTTGGTCATTACCAACCACTTGGCAGTGACTGATTGTGGGGGTCTCTTTTGCTACAGAAAATGTGGAACTGATTGTCTGAGTGACCCCATTTGACCTCAGGAATTCTGCGTTTAACCTGGCTTTAGACATAATAAACTTCAGTAATTAGCAGAGAAATTCAGCAGTGACATGTCTAATTGATTGGAAATGCCAGTCCCCAACGAAATGCGAAGCTGCGCTGAGAGGAGCCCCATGACAGGCGGTAGTGTGGGCTGCGAGGGGGTTGTTGGGATGCTGTCAGGAGGCAGGAAAAACCAGGGAAGGAATGTGAAGCGTGTTGTAGGTTTGCTTTTCTTTCCAGCTGAGAATGCTGCAGGTTTTCTTTTCTTTCCAGCTAATGGACTTGGTGAACATGCTATCCATCACTAATTACTCAACCCTATACTCAGCACTTTCCCAAGGTTGAGCTCGCATCTTTGGGGAAATCCAGCTAATCTCTGCACAGTCCATCTTAACCGTGTGCTTGCAAAAAGAAAAACACCTTCTGTGATCCTCATCTGAAATTTCAGCATTTTGTGCCTCACCAAGGAGGCAAGTGTGGCCCCTGTTTGGGAGAATGTTGTCTTTTTCAGGTCCTGGGTTGATGATACCTTATCTCCCATGTCATTATGGGCTTGTGATAGCCTTTCCCAGGTCTTGCATTTGTGCTTCTATACTGATAACAGTTGAAAAAAGAAACCATTTAAAATTAATTTCTTGGTTTGATTTGTGCTTAAAGCTGGCCAATTTGCTGCCCTGGTTCATAGCAGGACCTCAGGACCACTTACATGCGTACCTTGGAGGATGGTATTCTGTGACATGGGACCAGGAATGGCCTGGGAGTGGAGGAGGTGTTACCTTCATCTGCTGTTCCTGCTTACCGCCCCCCCCCCCCCCTTTTTTTTTTTCTTCCTTTTTTTTTCTGATGGCTTTCTTACTCCTGCAAGCAGTGAACTAGTAGCCACATGGACTTTAGGTTACATCTGTACCAGTGCTGGGGAGTGTGACCAGGCACTGGAGGTGGATCATCTCCTCTGTTAAATGGTGTGATGGCGCTTGGCACATCCTCATCGTGGGGCTGGCAAGCTGTCTTCCAGATAGTCTTGGATATGGTTCAGGGATGACCATGGCCAGTGACCACTTCTGAGAGGCAGTTTGGTTGCAGCTGCTCCATTTGCAGGCTAAGAGAGTTTAATGATGTGTACATCTGCTATTCTATACTCACTGGCCTTAGGACTGGAGAGTAATGCACATTAAATTTTCCAGTGCAGAAAGACCTTTACAGAGTAATACAAACACAGTGTTAGGTGATTTGTGTAGGTAGGTTCAAAGTCTCCGTACTACTGCACAGGACAGGAGCTATTGCAAGCTGTCAGCTTGAGCATTTAGTGTTTTTAGCTTGTACTCCCAATTAAATGTTTAAAATATTGATTAAGAGCTGATGCCTATCTTCTAAAGAGGGGTAACAGAGGAGAAGAGTGGGTATGTGTTTG
Source organism: Falco biarmicus (assembly GCF_023638135.1). Classification (NCBI taxonomy): domain Eukaryota; kingdom Metazoa; phylum Chordata; class Aves; order Falconiformes; family Falconidae; genus Falco; species Falco biarmicus. Next base: position 29,878,129 of record NC_079292.1, on the reverse strand, counting down.
GGGAAAGCCCACACAGCCTGCTGGAGCAGGCTGGCTGTGTGCAGTGGGGTTGCTGAGCTAGCAGCCTCCTCTGGTTAAGGCTGTCCATGGATGCACTGGTGTCCTTGGATATACCTGTCTGTGCTTCAGGGATATCTGCTTGTTAGCCACCTTGAGCACATGCCTGACCACAAGGACCTCATGTTGACATGATGGAAGACATGCCTGTGTGGTAAGAGGTCTAGGAGGGGCTGGGAAAGTCAGCCATGATGTTTCATGACCTCTCAGCGGTGCTGCCCCAAGAGCAGTGACACCAGGGGAGGCTGTCCTGTGCTCGCCTCCATGTGCCCAACTCCTGGGCTAGTGAAACCACCAGGTAAACAGGGCAGGCACAGGCTCAAACACTGAACACCACCAGCAGCACCATGGCAATATTAGCACGGCTCCTGCCATGGGTTTACCCTGTGTCAGGCAGCACTCCTCTAGGCAGTGTTCCTCACACAGGGGAATGCCAGGGCAGGGCTAGTCCCTGGGGCAGTAGGGAGACATCAACAAACTTCAGGAGATGGGGGAAGAAAAGAAAATGTAGGGATGTAGACACCTTGCCGTTTGCCAGCAAGGCTTTATAAAAGGTCCTTGGCCTGTTTTATTTGACAGTGTCATCACAGCCTTGGAGGGCACTGACCTGTTGCAGCTCTCATGGCATGAAGGCTCTCCGTTTGCTAATGCAGCGGGAATCGGCGTCTCCATGGGGGACCCCCAGGGTGCACAACCCGCTGATGTCTCTGGCTGCTCTTTAAGGTGCCAGGTGTTCACCCACCCCTGTGCGCCCAAGCTCCTTCAGGACTGGCTTGCTTGAGGTGTGTCACCTCCTTCCAGCAAAGGGAACTTCTTAAAACCAACCCAGGGCTTCAGGGATACTTTTACATCCTGGATCAATAAATTAAAATGGAAAAAGAAATACAGTGACAACACCATATGCACTGAAGCATCCTGCGGAGATTGCGGAGTCTCAAAACAAACATTAGATGTGTAAACAGTGTATCAGCATTCCTTCGTGAGGGTAGCTGCAGATCTATTTATTGCCTTCTGATCATTTATTTTCATTAATTTTCAAAGCTAAACGGATAAAAGTACTTGTAGGAAATATCATAGGCTCTCCTTGCTCCCACACAAGCTAAACCCCCCCCTCCCACCCCACCCCCCTTCAGTGCTCAAACAGCTTTGGGGTGTTATTCTTTCACCTAGAGGAACAGGAGTAATGGTTGCAGTGCAAAAAGATCTTTTAAATACCGAAATATTTGTATTTGATATATGTGTTTGAATTTTGTTGGCTTCCTCACACAACCATTTGGGAGGAGGAAGGAGAATTCTCATGTGATAAAGAACTGCAGTTTTGAATCATTGTTTCTTAAAGCAGAGGGACTATTTGTAGGTTTTGGCATCGACAGTTTTACCCCAGGGTCCTAGAAAAATAACAAGCTTCTTTACTGGGTGGATGAAATTTTCTTGCTTAGCTGGGTCAGGTCTCTGGAAATATCCTGTCCATTTCAATGGGACAATTTTATTATTTTTTTTACTTGCATTTGTTATTTTTTTCTGCCATCCTGCTTCTCCAAGATATTAACTTTTTTATTATTATTATTTCACCACATGAAAAGTCACTGTGAATTTACTGCTCCATTTGTAGAAAAAAAATATTTGTTCTGGATCTGTGATTTGCTTTTAGCTTGGGATGTTGCTCTTTCTTCTTTCAGCTGTGAGAATGGTCATGGATGACACAGACCTGATTTAGTTATTTGCTGGCTCCTTAGTGATTTAAAAGATTTTATAAAAGGCTATTGCATTTTCCTAACTAACTGCCCTCTCTTTTGGGTTGGACTGGGAGCAGGCTGGGGGGGAATGAGTTGCTCTTATGGCAGGAGCCCTCTTGCATCTTTACCCCATTATGCAACAGGTTTGCTGTGAGATGATGTAGGTGACTGGAAAGTTGATGCATGAGTTCATCATATAAAGGACACACAGAAAATGGACTACTGAACATATGTGAATCTGCTGTAATGTTCATGCCAGGTCACAGGGCAAAAGAAAAGCCCACAAATACATTCCCTGGCACTCCTCCAAGTTACATCCCTCCTCCTCCAGCTTAAAAGAGGAGGCAGCATTGCGCTAACGTAAGAAAGCCACCACCTGCATGGGTTAGACAGATTTCTGCGAACCTCGAAGTAGAGAAGACAGGAGGCAGGGAATCAGGCTTATTTTTGTCTCACTGTAAACATTCACAAATGGTAAAGTGTATAGCTTACCTGTCGTATGATGAACCAACATGCGGCACCTTGTAAATATATATCCATGCTTATGCAGGACCTCAAAGGGTGTTACAAAACAGGAGCGTTGCTCTGTAACCCTGTATGCTCAAAATCTTCTGAAGTTACTGACATGTTTGGGTGCTCTAGTATACACCTTTATAGATTTTTTTATATATATATATATATGTATACACACACACAAAACCAGAAGAATCACCTTATCTGCCTGGGAAACGCACCTGGTATGGAAGGCAGCATGTGTTTGGCAGTGCAGAGTACCATTACACTAATGCATCTGCAAATGCAGTGGGAGGCTGGCAAGGGGTTATTTGGATAATGGAGTGGCTGGGCTAATAAAATTAGCCTCACATTCACAGCCTGAGTGGGGAGGAGGGGAACTGTCCCTTTCAGTCTTTCCAAGCATCTCCTGACATCTAATTCCCCAATGACAGACCACGAAGGGAAGCAGGAAAAGGGGAGTCTTAAAGCAGAGTGAAAATGCACTTATTGCACTGACACGGTGCTGATGCTTTCTGTCCCAGTGACCAAGAGGGGGGAAACCAGATCACTGGGCTGCAATGCTTTCATCTGGGTGAGACGTGTGAGCACAGAGTCCAGGAGTCCTGAACCACCGTCACGCTTCACAAACCACCCTTCACTCAGAAGGGGCAAGGTTGGGAATGCATTTGTCACTTGAGCTCCAGACAGCAAACGACACTGATTTAATTAACCCAGTGAGCCCTGCTGGCCTTGTCTGTGAGGGCTCAGGGCATCACGATGTGTGGATGAGTGGAGACAGGGCGTGGAGTGAGAGGGGAAGAGGGCAAAGACGTGCGGCCACTGGACCATCAGCAGCCATCTCAGAGCACTTTGCTTCTTCTCGAAGCCAAAGCCCTTTACAATTAGTCTTGATGTGATTTACATTTACTTTAAGGCATCTGCATAATGGGGTAGAAAGCACAGGAAATGCAGTCATGAGCTTCTGAAAGCTTTTGGGGACTGACAGTTCCCACAGAGCATGAAATCTCCCTGTTACTGCAGCTGGAAGTGAGTCTAGCTTTTACAGAGCGTGTGTTCGTGGGCTAAAATGCCAGAAATCTGTCTACCAATCTCTCTGACCTGTCAGCTGTGTTTATGAAGTGCCCATCATCATGGTGTCTGGACTTGCCCTTTCTTTTCCACCTTTGCTATGGATTTATTAGGACCTTGGACTTGTTCCTTAGACACCTCCCCCAGGCAGGAGGATTTTGAATGTTGCTTCGCTGTCAGTCGGGGGAGACCAGGGGCTGCTAAAAGCTGGACTGCCTCTGCTCACACGTGGCAGGCTTGGTGGGCAGATTTACTGTGAGAGAGATCAGCCCTACTTGTAGAAAGTCACCTTGGCCAAGGGTCTGTGAAATTTTAATGCTCTCCACCAAATATTGACTCTCCCAAGGCATCTGACTAAGCCTTTTGTGGAGAAGTCGATATTTGTCTGACATTTCAGTGGATAATGTTGCTTTTCTCTGAATTTCCATTGGACTCTGCTGGCCTCTCCCAAACTCATTGCACAGTACCAGAAGCAAGATAAAAACATGCAATTAGAAGGAAGTGTTCCTTTTGGAGGGCTGTCTTCTCCCTTTGTTAATGAGACTTTCTGAGGGGTGCACCCCTCACAGCTCAGCAGTGCACCTGAGCCTGGGGGTAATGGCTGTCAGCACAGAGCAATCCCTTTCCACTCGGCTTTCCATGGTTCTGCTAAGGAATATGTGCAGCCAAAATTTAGGTGCTCAGATACCACCAGTAACAACTGCAGTGGAAGCATTGCAATAAATGCAAACATACCAGCAATTTTGCATGACAAGGGTTCTTCTTTCCACTGGAGATTATGGCAGAACATTCCTGTCACTCCATCGCGAGCTAAGTTGAGTGGGACTGGTCTATCCTGCTAGGTGAAGAAGCTGCATGTCAGGTTTTAGGTAGGGCTGTAGCCATATATTGTTAATAGAAGACAGACGTGGTGAGACCTCGCTGTATTCAAGCTATCCTGTTAAATTCTGCAGCAGACTCCATTCTGCCCCTATGGCATGATAATTCTGCTGTCTTGGGCAGTTTAGCATCTGTCCTGTACAGGTCTGAAATGCAGAAGAATCCTGGTGGAGTGGAAGTAAATATATTACCTTTCAGGTAGCAAAACCACTGCTGCAGGTTAGATTTTGCCAGTTTACCATCCATATGGGACTCAGTCTAAGTTGACTGTGCCTCCTAAAAAAGAATAATCATGTAAACAATGCATCACTAATATACTGAACAATTAAAGCACTTGTTTCTGATTGAAGATGAAATTCATTATATTCCCATTTGCAAGGCAAGCTGGACAGATTTCAAAATAAATGATAGAAAGGGCTAATTTATATTTCTGTTTGTGTTGGTAGGAGTTAGAAAATAAATCTAGGTGGAGAAGAAGAGGTAGTTTAATTCCAATGACAGCTTAAATGTCTGATAACTATAGGAGTCTCGACATAAATGCAAAGGAATTGTTCTCAGGAGTAAAAGGCACAGGACTTGTGGGTACATCTGCATTGCTGTTTGAGATTTATTCAGATCAGGAGTAAAGTTCTATAAGAAGTTTCCCAGTTGTCCCTGCTTACTGGCTTTTGTTTTCATCTCACAATGACTCAGACTGCATGGCCCAAACTCTTTTTGAACAGATTAAACCAGCAGACATGCTTCAGGACCACAGCCAACGATAAAAGGTGTTCAGTTCGAGGGATAAAGCTGGGTATAACTTGAAATAACCCTCCTGAAATGTATGCATTGTGAGCATTGGGAACATACATATCATGCACACTGGGTCCCCAGCTCCTTTATATCTACAGATCTGCTCCTGCTCCACCTTGCTACTTGTACATGTTCAAGTGGTCTTAAGCTCCTCACCTTCTGTTCTATGACAGTAGATACCATGGGCTGTCTGAGATGCGGTTTTTGGGCACATCTTGTAGATCTTCACTCCCCAGTGATGATCTTGTCCCACCCAGATGCTTAGACCACTCGTTGATGCCATCACAGATCTTTGGCATGCCTGAAAGACATCCATATCTGGGATTGAGTTTTTTGTGGTGGTCACCTCAGCAGTGGATACCCACCACCCAAGCAGGGCAGAATAGGGAAGGCTGGTCTGGCAGCAGGTTTGTTCAATATTTATCTGGCCAAGAAGGAGAGTGAGTGATGCTCGTATGAGCAGTGTCATATTTAAAAAGTGTCTCCACTTAACTGGAGGTCATAGTGTATACTTTCCTTGAGTGGTGGCATCATTTCATGAAAAAGCTTTTTCATTAATTAAAACCCCTTAACCTTGCATCGTGCTCAGGGTTTGGTAGAGAAGCTTCATTTTTCTGATCAATATATATTACCATATTTCCTAGAAAGAAGCTTTCACCCTCTGAATTAGCAGATAAAAATAATTGTGTGTATTTGAAAGCATTTCGTACCTCTAATATCCATTAACTAGATCAGAGTTGCAGTTTTCCTTTCTTATGGAGTTTTGCCCATATCAGTTAACCAAAGGAACATAAAGCATTGTTTAGTCTCATTCAAATGGCATTTCAATAAATGCCAGGGGAAAATGATTATTTTGTACTGCTAGCTTTTCTTTTCTTTTTTTTTTTTTAAAGGTTGAGAAAGAGGATAAACTAATGAATATGCTCTAGCCCATGAATCAGGAGTTTTAGTGCTGAGATTTCTACATGATCTCTGTGTGATTCTGCAGAAGTCACTAAAGGCCACATACAGCTCTTTGCAGCAGGGTCTGACATTTATTTTTATGTAGCACCCTGGGCCACTGGTTTTGATGAGGTTTCCAGGCAGGAACATGGTTATTAATTTATTCACAATATGAATGGAATTGGGCAGGAGTGGGGGACTGTTTTATCTCAAAAACCTTCCCTCCCTTCCAACTTTTAACACTCTGGGAAGCCTTTAGGCATCATGGGCACTTGGCATCCGAGGGCAGAACCCTGCAGGTGGACTAACACATCAGCAAAACTTCCTTCTTTCCTCCCACTGTGCTGGAATTCATATTCTAGTTTCAATCCCTTTGTACGGACAACCTAAAAATTAATTGCCTGTGCACATGAGAGGTGAATGACCAGATGCGCAGGAAAGCACAACAGAATTATTGAGTGATTCTGTTTTAATTAAGTGCATCAGAGAGCTGGGACTGGGGGGCTCCTGTGCTTGATGTCAGTGACATCATTGAGAGGACGTGAAGGGATGACTGCTGCCAAGGAATGACGGAAGGTACTCAAGGAATATAGAAAGCTATTTTAATGCTGTTTTCCTTTGAGAAAGATGGAGCAATAGCCAATGACTATAAAACGACTAGGGCAAAGCTGCAAACACACCAAGGGGCATCCCTCAATCACTTAGCTCTCTGAGAAGGTATCTGAGAAGGGAGACCTGTTATGGGTGAGAGGGGAGCACAGCAGACCAGCAGCTGCGAATTCCCTGCCAAAAGGGCAGCAGGAAGCATTTTCAACTTCTGCCTAATGTTAGCACCTTCCAAACCGCCCAAGAAGGATGAAGTAGGGGAGGTCTGCTCTTCTGAGTCTGATTCCCTGCTGAGCCACTCATGTTCTAAGGCAAATTGGATAAAGCAGTTACCCCTGCATGCCTTGGCACCCACAGTAGGAAAGGTGGCCTCAACTAACCTCTCACAATAACGAGCAGTATTAAACAACATTCCTTAGTTCATGGACTGCAATAGTGGCTACTGAAGCTTGGACAATCTGCAAACTGTGTCATGGTGGTTCCTGTCCTCACTCAGCAAAGCACAGACCACCAGGGTCAAGCTCACCAAATTTCTCTCTGTGTGTTATATGCATATTACAAGGGACCTGTTCACTGTAAAATACTCATGCAACACCCAGATTTCAAAGGTTCTGTTTCGTTCTCACTTTATCTCCCTTGGAAGAAAGGAAGCTCCATGGCACAAGAAATTTAGGAGCCCAGAGCTTTTGTTGGTAACAAGTTCCAAGCCATGTTAATGGAAGATACTGTCCAAGAGGAAAGGTTTCCTCCTTTCCACCACTGCAGAAAGAAGGTGACTTCAGTGTAGGCCATCAATGCTAGTACGCAGCTGATGCAGGAGCTGGGACACTGTGGCTTCATGGCAGTGCATCCATCCTTCTGGAATGGGAGGCTCGTCTGTTAATGACCTGCAGGTAGAGCAGACTCATACAGACAGAAATAATGGTATTCATCTTAATTTACCATATCTAGCTTGTTTCTCTGCACCTAGGTAAATCATTCATACACCTGCTGTTGGTGGGAGAGAAATTGTCCCTTTCAGAGTAAAATACACATGGCTTCCTGCAGGTTCAACTTTAGGATAGCATGAACAACCCTCAGCAGTAACTGCATCACTGCAGTGCTTATGAAGGGAGTCCAAGCAGCTCAGGTGTAAGGAGGTATTTGTGTTGGCTGCGAGCAAAGGTGATTCTTACTTTGGGTGTCCTCTATAGCATAGCTAGGGGATCTTGGCTTGTGTCCAGTGTCCATGCTCTTTTTTTCTCAGGATGTCCCCTGTGATCCTTACAGAGATGCTTGGGACTGGCTGCTCTGCCACCAAGGAGCATCCTCAGATGTTTGTCCAAGACTCCCTCCCAAAGCAGAGACCAAGTTGTTGTCAATTGTCACAGTCATTCTGGCACAGTGTCAGCATGTGGCCTGCCTCTGCTGGGCAATAAATATATTTCCCCGCCAAGGAAGTAGTTCTCATCCCTTTGGGAGGGGGCGGCAGTTTCCACTGTCCTTCATTTCTCTCTGTCCACAGCCTTCTTGCCTAGGTGGTTGCTCTGCGCATCTGAGGTGGGCTGAACAGAGATCGTTTGGGGGACTGCTATCCAAAGAATGACCAGAAATGGATTCTAAGAAGGTTCACATACTACTATCACTTCTTCAGGTTTAAATCAGTTTTTGGACTGAATACTCTAGCAAACTCATGTTGTACTTACTTACAGCCGTTGAGATTTTCTTGTCACCTTATTTTGTTCTGGCTCCACAAGAGCTCCCAGCCACTCCATAAAGGAGGTGAACAAAAGACCACACAGCTTCCAGGGATGTAGATCCCAGACTGTGAAGATGACCCACCTGTAGTTAACGGCATGGCTGAGACATCAAGGAGTGTCAGGATGACTACTGCTAATCCTCCAACAATTAAAGCCAGCTACAGTATTTTAGCCCTCACTTCAGAGTCACAAAAAAACCCCAAACCACATCACTGCTGTAGAAAATATGGTTTGGGATCCCAGAGCCCAAAGTGCTGATGAAGAACTCCAGAGGAATTAGAAAAAACTGTGGTCCATGGCAAAGTCCTTCGAGGACATTCGTGGTGTTAATTGTCAGAGTGCATCAAGCACATCAAGATACAATAAATTTGTGGAAATGGGTCCCTGGATGAGCTGAGGTGTGGAAGTTCTTTGTGTGGTTCTTATGGGCAGATTGCAGAAGAGATCAGGACATTCCTCCAAAATTTTCATTTGCCTCCTGGGCTATTTACATTCCTCTCTAACTGCCTGGGCAGTGTGACTGCACATGGTTCAGCAGCTGTTGTTCACCTGAGACAGGTCAGTGCTCTCCACCATATAGATACGTTGGTGTTATCATGGTAAGAAATGCATGATGTGATATATCCAAAAGCCCAGTGACTATTTTGATGTGATTAGGAGAGCCGGAAAAATGTCTGCTATTAAGAAAGGGTTTTGCGAAGAACTGGCTGTACTAGAGGAGAACCTCCACTGATCCCTAGATGTCAAAGGATCATTTATTGAACGCTGGAGTTATATGTATAAAGTTGTTCTTCTATGTAGCATGGAGATAAACCTAATACAGGGCCTCAGATCAAGTGCTAAGGATTTAGAAACAGTGGAAGATGGACTTCAACTTCAATTACTGGCTGAAGGAAAGGAAAATGCAAATTATCTATGTGTCATGACTGAAATCTCCAAGGTGCTGTGAAGTCTTGGTAGGGGTCCAATGGAAAGGCTAGGCATAGCCTATGAATGGAATAACAATGAACTGCAAGAGAGCAGTAAAAAATGAAATATAACTTTGAAATGGTGGAGATTTTGGCATATCCAGCATGGTGTTGCTACCAATCAGCAGGGGACCACTGGAAACCTTTGGGCAATATTAGGATTGTGGCCAGAAAGGAAACTGCAATAAAAAATTAAGAGCATCTAGGGGTCTTCACTGAAGCTGACTGCATAGAGACCTTGCAGGACAGCCCCAGTCACAATGTATATGTATTTACTGTCACAGTCCAGGGCAGTGGCCTGAGTCTAGCAATGTATTTCAGTGCCTGAAGGCATAGAAGTGATCATCTGGCAAAGATCAGCTTCAGCCTAGTTAAGTGGAAAGTAAACAGCCATCTATAGTACCTAAAGCAAACTACACCTCTGTCTTTTTATGTGACCACAAAGATACTGGATTTCTGCACTGCTCCTTTAATTTTTATGGTGTTCTGCTTATTTCTGTGGTGCACATTAACTTGCAGTCTGTTCGTAAATATATAAGATCACAGCATGGTCTGCTTTATATCTGTGTATATGTGCAGACACGCAATGTTTCTCCCAGCATGCAGAATGAATAAATTCTGGAGTAATTTTTCATTGTTGCCTTTATGAGCTTCAAGGAAAAAGCCCTTAATAACTAATAAATAATTTATTCCAATTAAATTGCTGTTTACTACACTGCTTGCTGGACCTTAGCTAGGCCAGGCAGCACGTGGGAACTTGGACATCTTCTCTATACTGTTTCTCATTGTTTCTGTATTTTCTTGAGTGAATCCACGAAGTCTTTCTGTGTGTATATGCATGCATGTAAGAGCATGTATACATGAAGGCAAGAAACAGGATAAAAGAGAAACAGTTTCTTTCTATGTGCACATGCTTGCTGCATGTGCGTAAAAAAGAGATCTTAGGTGTGCAGGTTCCCTTTATAATGCAACACAAGTGATGGATTCATGACACCTCTCTTCAAAACAGGACTGATCACTGGTTGTCAGCAGAGGTCCTGGAGAACTTTTCTTTTCATCCTGAAAAGGCATTTAAAATACTCCAGATGAACTGTGTCCTCTTTGTATATACATAGGCATACAGTGTAAATGTGTGGGGTTTATGTAATTGACCATAAAAATATGGTCTTGTGCGTTTGCATAATTAGCACATTATAGTTTTGCTTACTGTGCACATAAAGGTGAATATACAGGATAGGGGGTGCTGTACATACATATCTGTGTCTAACCACAAGACACATGACTATACTGGCCTTATGTTACACTGTGTGATGAGGCACTAGGGAAAAAACAGAAGGAAAGGAAAACAAGAATGAATCTGTGTATCTATCCTGAGGATGTGTCTTACAAGTACCAAAAAAGTGACATTCAGGGTTATGTTCCCAGCTTGTAGCTGTTGAGGAACTAAGGTCACCTACATGCTAACACCTTGCTCCATGTCACATGTTTTAAGCTGTAAGGCTTTGATCCACGTGGCCATGGCTAAAGGTGGCTTTTTGCTCTCTCCATATTAGCAAGCATGTCAGTGCTTATAACGCTGTTGCAATACCGGTGTTTGCATCCTGGTGAAGTTCCTGGCTGATGTTGGGGCTTGGTCATAGAAATGGTCCCACAGTCCTCAGTGGGATGACTCACAGGTGCATGATTTACACACAGGGGCAGGAGGTGCAGTGCAATTACAAATGCATTAGCAACCAGGGTGCTGACTTGAGCTTTAAGAAATGTGCCCTCTTGGGCATGAGCCACCTCCTCAAGCAATGTTCCAAAATCTCTGCTTTCTGGTGGGTCCATGGTCTCTTCCAGGATTTCTGGGCAGTTGTGTTTCCCCTTTAGAGCTCCCTGCATGATTGACACTACCCATTTTACTCCTTGTAGTACTGCTTGTATTGTGTGTGTAAAGAGGATGTTTCCTTTGAATGTCCAGTGTAGCATGGGCAATCATGGTGCCGAGAGGAGATATGCTTCTTTACCAACAACTTCTGAAGCAGCTCAAATCCCCTCACCTGCTGCTAGTTTCTCTTTTTCAGTCAGGGTGTAGTGGGCTTCTGATCCTCCATACTCTCAGCTCCAAAACCCTCATGGACAACCTCCAGTTCCTCTTGACGTTTTCTGCCAGAGGTTCTAGGTGTTCCTCCCATCCTCCCCCTAGTCATGCAGGAAGAACCACAGTGCACCATGTGGCATGCACCTGGGCCTCCTTTTACCTCTGGCTGGGGCAGGAGAGGACTGAGTTCTTGGCGTGCCACTGACAGCCAAGGTGCTGGACCACAAGGATAAAGAGGGGCAGAGATTTTCTTCAAACTTTGGAGCCAAAAAGACACTCTGTCCACAGCTGGTGCATCCATATCTGGGCAATACATCACTGCCAAGCTGTTAGAATATGATGCTGGGGCATCTTCCTTCCAATCACCTTCCTCCACATGGCCCATGTACACAGGACATCCTTTGGATTTTTGGGGACCTCATAATTTTCTAAGTCCCTGTAGATGACTTCCAGCATCACTAATTCTCTCAGGTACTGGGTGCCTTCACCTATGGTAGTCCACTTTTGTGGGGAGTCCACAATATCCTGCTTGAATGGATATCTTGCCCTCACACTTGAGAGAAGCTGTCTCCAGCTGCCTCTTTTCCAATTCCTCTCTCAATTCCCTGGTTTCTAACAAGGGAAGCCAGCTGCTGGGCTTTCTTACCTTCCAGTTGCTGACTGCCAGCCCCGTTATCTCAGTGTCAGGACGGCCAGGCAGCGATCCGCTCACCTGGCTGGTGGCTGTCATCTTCCTGCACGCCTCAAAGTCCTGATGAGGTCAGGGACTGGGTAGTTTCTGTGTCCTGCCTGAATCCTCTTACTTCTTCCTCCAGTTTCTTTGTTGAAGGACTGGCTTCTTGATCAAACCATTCCTCTTCTTCCTTTTCCCTTACTAATTGATGATGTGGACCTGTTGTTTTCCTTGTCCACTGTTTCTTTTTCACTACTGGGGCAATTACTGCAGTTGTTGTTTGGGTCCCTGCCTCAATCACAGCCCTCAGAGTACTGAACTGTGGCTTGCCAGGCACAGGCCAGGCCCCCAGTACGGTGCAAGAAGCTGCTGTTTTTTGTTGGGATAGGCAAGGCACCCATCTATCATGTGGCATGTCAGTTTGCCGGGGTTGCTTGCCTGTTCAAGTGTAAAATCCCAGGTTATGGGAGGTGACAACTGTGCTAGGAATCCCCCCAAATCCTTCCACACACCCTGCCACCCAGGCACTGGACGCCTCAGGACACATTTCAGTACCACCTTACTGAAAAGTTGCCTTCTCTTACACTGGGCTGACACCAGATTCCACAAACCCCAGTGTTAGTCAGTAGTACTGAACGGCTCATGTAAAGATGAACAAGGTCCCTTGGGAACCTGCATAATAAAACCATCCACATCAATCCCAGGTAGGAAGAGAGATCTGTGTTCCCTCATGCTCTTCAAAAGACAGCTCCCCCAGCACGGCAAGGCCATCAGTGCTAGGCACATAGCCATTGTTTGTATTAACATGTTCCCAAGCTCAGCAAAATAGAGAGACAAGCAGTGCAGCCAGCAAACTCTGTGACCCACACTGGAGCTTGCCACTTAATAATTGCAATAGCTATATACGAAACTTAACACAAAACTGCTGTTGTCATGTACTCAACATTGGGTGCCAAAAAGGACTGCGGTGGGCTGACTCTGGCTGGATGTCAGGTGCCCACCAAGCTTCTCTGTCACTCCCCTCCTCCACAGGATGGGGTGGGAGAAAATAAGAAGGAAAAAAACTTGTGGGTCGGGATAAAGACAGTTTAATAAAGCAAAAGCAAAGGCCACATGCAGAAGCAAAGGAAAACAAAAGATTTATTCTCTGCTTCCCATCAGCAGGTGATGCTCAGCCATTTCCTGGGAAGAAGGGCTTCAGTATGCCTAGTGGTTGCTCCAGAAGACAAATGTCAGAGTAAAAAATGCTCCCCCTTCTCCTCTTTTCTCTTAGTTTTAATTGCTGAGCAGACGTCCATATGACATATGGTATGGAACATCCCTTTGGTCAGTTTGGGCCAGCTGTCCTGCCTGTTGTCCCCTCCCCAGATGCTGCCCACCCCCAGCCCCCTGGTGAGGGGGGATGCTGGGCAGCCAGCCTCGATGCTGTGGAGCACGGCTCTGCAGCGGCCAAAACACCGGTGTGTTACCACCACCCTTCCAGCTACCAACACAAAGCACGGCACTGGGAGGGCTGCTGTGGGGAGAATGAGCTCCATCGCAGCCAGACCCAATACAAGGACACAACGCATTGGGATTCTTCTCTCAGCAGGGGATTTTTGCCATGTAAATAAAATAGTACAGATAAATGACTACGTTGCCACTGGGCTTGTTCAATGGCTAATGCTTAAATGAAACAAATCACAAATTCATGCAGAGGCACATGTAAAACAGCGAGTTGGGAAGAGCAATGCCTAAGATCTTCCTTTGCTAATTCCAGCGACTGGTTTGCATTGGTAAAGACAGACTAAAACCTGAGAAAGGAGCCTAGGATGTGACATCCCTGCAAGATCAGGTCTTAGGGAAATAAGAGTACAGCTAGGGGAGCAAGCAAGGCTCTGGGTCACTGTTGCTCTAGATTATTGCTGCCAGTTGCTTAGGCACGCTCTATATGATTACCATTTCCAAGTGAGCCTGGATCTCTATTTCCCTTAATGTGCCACGGCTGCTTCTCCTGACCTCTTTCACGCTGCCTATTACCTCAGCTCTGCTTCCCCTCCTTTCTGATCGAATTACTAAAGCACACAGTGGAGTCTCTTGGCTCAACAAAATTTAATGACAGTGACAACAGAGGAGGATAATAAAGATAAATCAGCTGCTCCCAGGAAGGAAAGATGAAGTAACAACAGAGTGAGTTAGAAGGCTACACCATGAAGTGACCCTGGCGAGTCATCCCTTTCATCTCAACGTCTGCATTTCTTCTGCTTTTCGGGGAATTTGACAGGGAAGAGTAGAGAGGGGACTGAGACACTAGAGATTTCTGCCTTGGGCATGCACTTGCTGGGGATCTTGACATCACCTCTTCAGTGTCTCCTTCCCGAGGCTGTAGGTTGAAAACAGACCAGGAGAAGTCTTCTATTAGGCACGCTGTAAAGGACATGTCAGCTGTGGGGTTTTCATTTCATCTGTAGCCCTGTATACTAATGTGATCCACACAGTAAAGGGAAATGGTATTTGTAAATGAGCTCTGGTAAGAGCACCTTCTTTCTCAATGCCTATAAATGCCTGGGCACACCAAATCACATTAATCCAGCTTTACTTCTGATAAGCTTTTCTTATGGAAGCCAACGGAAGCAGGCTCATGTCTTTGTTTAGCAAGGAAACCGTGCTTGGCAGGAGTGCTGAGAGAGATTGGGGCTCATGTCTAGCTTTGCTCACCACATAAGGTCAGATGAGGGGTCTGGACCTTTGGTGGATGACATTCAGAGTGTGATGGGCACAGAGGTCATCCCATCTCCCAGGAACGGTGGGTGAGAAGAGGTAGTACTCAAACTGGATCTGAGCTTCACACCTCATCCACAATCACATTCTTCGCCTCTCCCCTCCCACCAGGTTGTTAAATTGTTGAATGTTTGCTGCATTGATCTAAACATCTGAGCATGAAACGGTAAGCTGTAGCTGAGGCCTCCTGCAAGCTCAGTAAACTTAATGGACATCCTCAAGATGGATAACCGGGAAGATTTCGTTGCTGAGGAAGAAGGAAACAAACACCCGGAGCAGCTTTGTCTGCTTGTTGTCCATCATTTTGCCAGACACAGCTGCTCATGCTGAGATTAGCTCAGAGGTTTGTACTGAGCAGAGGCTGACTCACAAAAACAAAATCAGGAGATCATTACATCTCAGTACAGGCTCCAACTGCTTAGGGCTGTGCGGGGAGAAAGAAAATTAGCTGGAGTAGGAGCCCAGACTGCAGAAGCTCTGCACAACTTTTGTGCATGACAGATGAGTGGGAGAAGGGAGCACTTCCGCTCTGGAGGACGAGTGCTGTGGGTCTTCAGATGGAACTTCGACCTGGGGGCTCAAGGAGGTGGCTGCTGAGAAGACGGAGGTGGCTTGTCATACAGATTGTCTTGTTCCTTCCCTTAACAGAGCCCATTTGTTCAGGATTCATGTAAAAAAAGTGCTTAGAAACAGAAGGGACAAAACTGATTCTTTTACAAGGATGCTAATTACTCAGAAATTCCACATCCCTCCATACACTAAGTGCGGCATTGCTGGTGTGCAGAGCAAACTATGTCCCCATCTCATTGAGTGAGGTGGCAGACTCTTCTCTCTCGCGTACATTTCCCTCCTAAGGGTAATCTCTGGGTTAGGTTAGAGGCATGGGCTTGGCTGGTAAAATGGGTAGTCTGGGTTGGGAAGTTGTGTTGGACTAATATGAGAGCTGGTGAAACTGGCAAGTGGAGATCATGTGCAGAAACACAAGACAGCATCAGGTGAGCTCTCTCCATCCTCAGCTGATTGTTGCCATCTGTAAAGAAGGAGTATCCCTTTACCCAACAGGACATTTTAATATGATATGGATTATCATCAGAGGTGTTATAGCAAGAGAACAGCCACCAGTTTGGCAACAATATGTGGCTTTGTAACAACTTATTTTTTAACAGTAGGGAAAGCTCTGGAGTGGAGGAGTGGAGAGAAGGAGGTTAGAAGGTTGCTTAGACAGTCTTTCACAGTAAAGCTCTGTTTGTAACTCAGGGGCTTCTCTCTACTCATCCTGGTCAGCGGATTAGCTTGTGGTTGGAAAAAACTCTGCAGAGTGTTCTTGTAAGTCCTGAGTAGCCCACAGGGCTTCACCAGACAAACTCTCACCCCCAGTTTAATGCTGACATGAACTCAGGGTCACCTTTCTCTGTGTTTCTGTCTTTCAGGCTAGGAATTCCTCCCCCCTTCAGTCCTGTAACAATATACAATGACCCAAAATGACCAGTAAGCCCATTCCTCCATGGGTATGTCATTGTTGCCTGAAACACAGCAGTCTGCACTTTCATCATCTAGTGATGGCTGCTGCTAAGTCTTTTCTATTTTCCTTCCTCCTTCCCCCCCCAGGGCCACCCCCCCCACCCCCAGCCAAATAACGCAGTAGCATCATAGCCCAGTAACAACCACAGAGCAACGAAGACCACAGACGTCCCCACTGACAAGACCTAGAGTTGCTGCATTAGGGTTTAGGTAACTCTGTCTGAAGATGGTATTTATAAGCCATCCAAACTGACCTTGTGGCTTTTGCTGAAGTGTGACCACAGTGCATGCCATTAAGATTGCAGGCAGATTAAAATGCAGTCACCTCCAAGGAGGCTTGTTCACAGCAGTGATGTGTGGGACAGCCAGCTGAATGACACAGAGCCCAGCTGAGATGGCAGGAGCAGGTTCAGCAGGGTGCAATGACATCACACCTTGGTTTGCTATATCAGGAACTCCGATATACCTTTCCATGTTGAGGGAGTTATGACCTGGAGTTTACTACTCAGCCTCACTAGTTCTGCTTTGCAGGAATGGTATATACTGGTATATACATAGTGGCACCATCTTTTTCTTCTCCAGTGGGGAAACAGACAAAAGTTCATGTTTCCCCTGTGTTAGGTCACCAAGTGTTATTTTGGGCACCTTCCAGAACTAATCCATTACTTGTCATCTTGCAGAGTGAGGACAATGTAAGGCTCTGCCACATGCCGTATTGATCCCTTGACTCGATTAGTCAGTGTATCGAATACTCCTGCTTTTCTAATCTAATTAATGCAAGATAAATACTCAGTGTTGGGGCCTGGAGTCACGTTCTAAGAGTAATCAGGGAGTGCGACTGATTAAAACCAGAAGGCTTCAGGGATAATTTATGGACTACTTGACACTGTTGGCAGGTTGGGGTATTTTGGAGGGCTCCGTGTGGTCTCTGGCTTGAAATTGCCTCTTTGGCAGGCTCCACATCCAAATTCCTCCTCATCCCTCAGTATGGTAGCTTTAGGTTTGAAGGGATCTAATCTCTGGGGTGAGACACAACCGTGGGGGTCAGGACATCTGGTTTCACATCCCACCAGCATTGGGACACTGTGCCGGAAAGGCAGACAGGGCACTTCATTTATGACCTTAAGCAAATCACCAAATGGTGTGGTTTGATAAAACTATACAGTGCCAGACACGTAAGGACCTTGTTCTTGTTTAGAAATCAGTAAGCAAATAGAAATAGATGATTGAGTTGTAGCTTAACTCCAGTTTGTCCTTGTTTGGGTCCAGATCTTGGTGTTTCAAGACAAGTGAATGCTCTGGATAGATAAGTATAACTACTGGGGAAGGTGATGATATTAATTCATGTCACATGCCTTAATTAATTAACCCATCCTCACTATGAGGTAAGTAACACACTTACCATTGTGGTGAAAAGGGAAAAGAGGCAAGGGGAGGTTTTATGACCAGCTAAGGGGAGTGTGTGCTGCAGACGTGGTGAGCTCCTGGGAATGAGCTTATGCCCAGTCACCTCCTAAGGCAGATCCTTTCTTTTATGGGAGGAAGCCTGGCTGGGTGAATTTCATAAGAGATTAATCTTCCTGCTTTGTGTTGTCCTTCATCGGTGAGAGCTCTTACGATGCCCTGGCCAGATGATGTTCATCCTCCCACACCCTGATGAACACCTGGGTGTGGGATTACCTCCTGCAGCCCCTCCCTGTGCCTGGGAACACATTGCAACAGACAGCAGACAGGCTGTGGAGGTGAAGTGAGGAGTGGAAGGGTGGAAATTCAGTGCAGTCTATGGAGAAACCAGTCTTGAATGTCTCTGGGGTCCACCAAAGGGTGGGATGAGAGATGAGGAGAGGTGTGGTGGGCAGTGAGGGTTGGGCCAAGGTCTGTCTCCCCTGATTGCGGTCACGCTGCGCTTGGGATGGCGTGAACATTTTTCCAGGGAATGGGGAGCAGGGGCATAGGGTCACTGATGGCAATGGCAGGGCCATCTATTCCAATTTCTTTCTTTTGCATATGAGTTTTCCCAGGCGAGAGCACAGCATATACAGCCAGTGGAAGGCAAGGGCAAGTTCAGCAGCCAGATGTAATTGCATTTTCCTCCGCAATTGCCCCCAGGGCTGAGCCAAGGCCCTTCTGCGCCTGTCTCTCTCCTCACAATGCATCATAGAGAATTGGTGTAAAATCCAGTTAAAAGGCCACTCTTGGGTCTCAGCTGCTGCAGCATAATTTGCGGATGAATTTTTCCTTTCCCCTATACGCCTGATGGGTTTTGTCATCTAGCCCCATATGGCTGGCTTGCGTTTCTTCTCTCGGCTTGGTCGTTGGTCTCTCATCACAGCCCTGCTAGCTGCTTGTGAGCTCTTTTATCCCTCCAAAAAGGCTGTACTTCAGGCTCCGTGTTTTACAGCGGTGTCATTACAGAAAGATATCTCTTCCTACACGTGTAAAAGGGAGCCCAAGATTGATGGGGTGTTGGAGTGGGTAATCACAAATCCAGCTGCCCCGAGGTAGCTGAGAACAGAGATGGCGCAGGGCAGGGGGAAAGGGTAGTGGGGCCTGAGGGAGCTTTGTAGGGTACATTTATCACACTCTTGGCAGAGAGATGCAATTTATATGGACGGAGCATAAATCCTGATCGAGTTGCATGAGACTACATATGGGCGGCTGAGCACCTGGGTCTGCTGTGACGCTGGAACCTGGGGCCTGAGACGGTGCTGCTGTGGTCATCCTGCCAGCTCTCCAGCTCTTTCCCTTGCCTTTTTTGCACTGCCTCTTCCCTTTTACCCTTTGGTAACCCTCATCCCCTGCCCATCTAAGAGCCAGCCCCTCTCCTAGGCTTGTGCAGTGGTGCTGGCTTTGCCGAGGCCGGTGCAGTTGCGCAGGACATTTCCCTGCACTCTGCTCACCATGAGACATCTCTGCTTGACTTACTGAACCCACTGGCAAACCTCTGCTTTCTCCTCACCAAGCTATTCACCTGAAGCAGGTTCTGGTCTAGGAATTGCTCTCCAAAGACTTCATATTGCAATGAGCAGTGTTGACAGCATGCTCCTGCCTGTCCAGGGATGGATTTAGTGGGGATAAGGATGCTGTCATACTGGTTCTTGCTGGGTTACATGCTATATCTTCATACTACTCCAGACAATCTACAGTGCATACCCTCCCTATATCTATTAATTTTCCTCCCATCATCTGATGGGAAGGTTTGTCTGCTTTTTCATAATCCTGAAAAAAGATATTTTCCTTTTGGTCTTAAATTTTTGAACATGGAATGTTAATTTCTCTGTTATTTTGCCCCCATCTCTGTACAGTTACTCTTCTCTGGATTTAGGCCATTCTTTATACACCCCGCTTTCCACTTCCAGTTCGTAACTGCAGATTTGCTATTTGGGGAGAGTCTGCAGACACACACACAGAGGGATCCTGAGAACTTGTAATAAGCCTTGGAAATTAAATAATAAATAAAGACACTCCTTCCTTCCCCACACATACTACGTGTTGCTTCAGCAAATGTTGAATAAATCACCGAGCTATACGGTAATAAATCTTTCATGAGATTAGGACCATCTGAACTTTAGCGATTGTGTGGGGAATGTATAAATTTCACATGCAGATAAAGTGTAAAAAAAAATCTTTAGATTAGTTATTAACTTTGGAAACACTTGATGAGTTTTGATTCATTAAGTGTTTCACAGTCTTGTTAATTTAATAAGTACCGATGAGGCTGTAATGTAAGACAACAATCAGTAATTTGGAGGGGGGAAATAATAAAGTAGTCATTACACAGCAGAATGTTTAATCAAAGAATGTGGAAACTTACAGTTTCACATTAATTTGAAAAGGTTGGAGATGTAAAATTAATATTAGCTCTGACACAGGGAGGCTTTCTCTACAAGGAGATGGGGCTTATATAATTGCTTAGAACAGAATTAAAATGCCTGTAATTTTGGTGGCTTCACCTCTTTAACTGGATCTCCAGGCTCCATATGTAGAATAGAAATAGAGCTAAAACAGTTGTGGTCCTTCAAATCCCTGAGTAAAACTCACCTATGGAATTCTGTTAGCGCTCAGCAACTCTCAGACTCTAGTGTTCTGGTGTCCTGTGCTTGAATGGAAAGAGCTCCCAGGAAATCAGGACAGGCCAAGCAAGACTCAGCTAATGTACATCTACCACGGAGACATCTCCATCTGACTTGTTACCTGAGACTCCACTGGCAGTCGATGGAGAGAGACAGTTATTTTTCTGCTGGAACCCACCTCACTTACTTAGGTGTCTATAGTAGGAGTACAGTAGTCCTTCCACAGAGCTCCTGTGTCCAAGGAGGGAGCCTAGGCAGCTTGCTTACATGTAGCCGTCAGCATTTCACGTGTGGAATTTCACCCACAACTGCATGGCCATGTTTGTGTCTGTCTGTGCCCGCATGGGTTTGTAGCGTGGAGAAGAAAAGGGCCAGATGGACATTACTGCTGAGTGTCCAGCTCCAAGACAACTAAACCAAATCATCACATAAGTATTTCTGAAGCAAGGGCAGATGGATGCCACCTTCTCAGAGCTGCTGATGCATCATATTTTCCTGGGAAGCCTCCTAATTCTATGACTGATTATTTTCACCTTATCCCGACGGGGTACAGCCTACCCGTGACTCTTTATTTGGTGTGGTTATCTGGAAGGCAGGGTAATACTCTACGGCTAAGGAGAGTGGGAATGATGGTCTGACAAGCAGCAGGAACAGATAAATGTGATTAAATTTGTCCTCTGTCTGGACTCAGCTTAGGTAACCGGGACAAATCTGGCCCAGCAACAGTTTGTCACTTCTTTAAGTGGGCTGTCCGGACTTTCTCCCAACCAAGGGCAGTGAGAGCAGAGCAGTTGCCTCAGGAAGCCGAGTTGCTGGGAAAGCCATCTTGTGGTTCAGCTTGGAGAGCACCATTAGCAGCCTGAAAAGGTGGATTAATTAGATGGATGTCAGGCCTGCGTGGGCTCAATTTGCTTTGCTGCTGCTGCACGTGTCCCTGGGGACTCCTGAAGATGGAAAAGAGCTAACTTTGACAAATCAAGAGCAGAAACCCTGTCTAGTTTGCAACAGTCTTTCATTCTGCTTCCAGTGTGCAAATTGTCAGCTCTAGTCTTTGGGTGAAAAGGGATTTTCCCTTCTGTGGAAACTATAGGTTTTTGTTTTCCTTGAGAAGCAGTGAGGAGGATCTTCTTTGTATTCTGGAAAGAGAAAATCCCGGGCAGAACAAAGTAGTTGGTCTATTTGAATGAATCTGTTAGTCATTTGGAAGGGAAGAGTATATGGTTTTGTGGATTTCAACCACTCTGGAGAACAACCACGATCTAAAGACATTATCCTGCATCTTGGATGTATATTTTATCCTGCAAACTATTGGTTATAGGGGTGCTGTCTTTCCCCTCTTTCATATATAGCTGCTAATTTCTTTCCCTTCCTTGCAGAAGACTACAATTAAATGGTATTTTTTTTTTCTTTACAGATCACTTGAACCATGGTCGATGCTAATTTTAATAACATTTTCGTAAGGGGAGGGGAAAAACAACAGAAATATCTGAATTCCAGTTTAATCCCAGTCGATAAATTTATTCCTTTATTGAGGACTGGCAGACAGAATAATGGAAAAATTGTTTACTATCAGCATTTCTCCTAACTTCTACTCCTGCACAGCTGCTTCTCCCAGTTTTTTCCATTACATCTTGTGCCCACTAAGCACTTCTGGGTGGCATTTTTGATCCAGTTTCCATGGGTTGCACCCTTGGATTGGCAGGTCATACTTTTAAATGATCCACATTCTTCCAGATAAAGTTCTCACTAAGATTTTTTTTTCCTTATGGTTATTTTTATTATGTACTTTCCTAACATCAGGAGATGAATAGTGATAAGGAAGCAAAGGCACCTAATATTTGTAAGATTACTGCAAACTACCACTCAGGTGTTATATGCTCAGCAAACAGGCTTATTTGGGGATGAATAGTATTTTCCTAATATATCTATATGGATGGATGGTTCATTTGTAAGTTCTACAGATTTTTCCATTAAAAAAAAAAAACAAAACCCAAAAAGGTAGATTTTCCAACAAGAACTGACTGACTGATTTTGTTCCCTTGATATAGCAATGCATTATGTTCTTCCTGTGACAACGGTATTAATTTCACACAACGTTCAGGTAAACTGGAGGGCAGGCAGCGTTCAGTGCTGACCTGCAGCATCGCATGCTGCCTTGGTCCTGACATCTCAGTCACATTATATACCAGTGGATAGGGAGGAAAAAGGAACTTGTATTGGAAAGGGATGAGATGAATTGCAATAAAATTTATCTTTTTCCTTTGTCAAAAGTCATGAGATCTTCTACAACAATGGAGTGGGAATGAAAGAACTGGCTTTGAAGAAGAAACTAGAGGTAGCATAACAGTACAAAACCTGTAATGATCCTGTAATGATCATGGAAACAGAGAAAAAGGTTGATGTAGGTGAGGAAAGAAGGAACTGATGATGGCTGAAGTGTGTTTGATCAGGAGACTGGCATAGAAGGAGACCTGGAGGGGATAAGAGGTTGGGTATCTGTGTGCATGCACACATTTAGGTTTTGGCATGTTTGTACAGACACCTGGTTAAGCAGCAGATTGTTTCACTGATTATTTTTGAGTTAGGAATTGATAATGTAATTTCTTATACTTTTTTATTTATCATGTGTGTGTGTGAGATAAAAAAGAAGCATATCCTGCAACCCAAACTCGAACCACAGAGTTTTCTCTGATGCGAAACTGAATTATTAGACCCTTGTCTGTATAGCTAAATGGTCAGGTCTAGACAGCGAAAGCCCCAGATTTGAGAAATCAAGTCAAATTAAAGGAAAGAAGGGAAGAAGGGTCTTGCACTACTGAGCAATGCTACGTTGGCCACCCACAAGCTTGGAGCACTATTTTAGTTTTTTCTTTGAACCTTTTTTAAAAATCATGAAAGTTCCTATTCAGACAGAAAAGATGAGAATAGCTTAAAAAAATATTATAGCAGTGCAAAACACTTTCCCCACTTACGTCTCTCCATAAATTCTTCAGTGCAAATCCATTAGTAAAAATGAATGGTGATGTGCACGGACAGATGTTTTCAGTAGCAGATACCAGATTATATTAGAGGGTCAGACTCAGACTGCCTGGTTGTTTTGTAAGGCTGTAGTACCCAATCCAGAGTGTACTTTAACCTCTCTGGTTGTCCTGTGTGTTGTGGGGGTGAGTACTGTCCTCACTCTGGGACTTTTTCTGGGGACAGACTTTTTACCAGGGCCTGTAGCGATAGGACAAGGCGGAATGGTTTTAAACTAAAAGAGGACAGTTTTAGATTAGATATTAGGAGGAAATTCTTTACCGTGAGGCTGGTGAGCCACTGGCACAGGCTTCCCAGAGCAGCTGTGGATGCCCCATCCCTGGCAGTGCTCAAGGCCAGGTTGGACAGGGCTTGGAGCAACCTGGGCTGGTGGAAGGTGTCCCTGCCCCTGGCAGGGGCTGGAACTAGGGGATCAGTATGGTCCCTTCCAACCCAAACCATTCTGTGATGCTATGATTTCAGCAAGAAATCTCATTCCTCTAGCCAAACTGTTTGGGCCCCTAACTAGTTTTTGTCTCATTGTGAAGGTCCAGTTTCCAGCTAACAGACAGCCTTACTCTGATCAGGGAGGGATGGAAAATGATGAAGTTGTCTAGAGCTGTATCTTATACCTATAGAAAACACTTCAGGAAGCAGGAGAAGTTTTGATCTTCTCAGCAAAGAGGGGGAGGAAGGAGTCCTCGGGTAAGAGGTGATATCTTTTTGTGATGGGGAGTTTCCCAGGGCAGGTCTTCATTGACTGTCATGCTTGATTAGTCCATGTCATGGTTCAGGGATTGCTCATATAGTGGTGAAAGTGGTGTCAGGGTGGAAGGAGACATCTGGAAGCACTTTTATGTGGCTGGGTGATAGATCTACAAGGGATGTCTTGCATCTTGTCTAGAGGAAGGATGCTTTGCTCTGACCTCAGAGTGCTGAGGGATTCATACAGCTCAGTAAGTACCAGGCATAAAAAAGACCTGTAACAGCAAGCAGCTTTCAAATCCAACATATCCCTACCACCTTCCCAGGAGTGGTGGTCCAGACCATTTTTGGTCTCAGGCAGTCCGAGTGCAGGAGCAGGGCTACATTTATCTCACATACTACACAGACTTGGCTCTTTGACCCTTGGGGAAGCAACTGTGAGCTGGTGGGGCTGGGAGGGGACAAGGACATTCTAGAAGCACTGTGCTCGGCCATGCCATGGAGTAATCGGATGCTATGGTGAGTCCGTGCATAGCAGCAGTGCCACTGATCAGGATGGCTGTTCCTGAGAGTATTTGCAAAGCAGACTCTGGCCCAGAATTAACTCCATCTGTTTCAGAAGCAGGGAATGTGCCGCCTGTGTATAATGCCAGGGATTTCACACCGAGCTGAGCAGTCCTGGTTCACTTTCCAACAAACTCTGCTTTCCACAAGTTGTTGCAGGACAGCTGTCCCAGAGGGAGCAGTCTGCTGTGTGCTGGACAGACGCAAGGACCTGTCCAGGCTGGCAGACTGTTTTCTTGAACAAACCCAGCAGGAATTTCTCAAATCCCTCTGTATCCCCAAACCATATTCGACATACCAACTGTGATAATTTTAAAGGGACAGTAAACAACCCAGCCTGCTGCTTGACAGCACTGCCAGACCCTGGCTGTCTCTACAACCAGCAGAGAAATGTCAGAATTGTCTTCAAACCACCTACTACATACATGTGCTGAATACATGTCTCATGACTGTTTCTCTCTATTCACTGTACAGGGAGCCAAAGGCTGGTATTCCTGGGTAACAGGCCATCTGAATGGGCCATCACTCTCATTGAGTTGAATGTTAAGTGTCTAATTGTGACTCAGGCACCAGAATTATTGGGCTGATGTCTTACAGTTGCTCTACCACTCTCCAAGATGGTGTAGAGATGCCATAGACCATAAGATGGACTTATAGAGTGTAAGATGCCATAAAACCGTAAGATTATCTTATTTTAGTGAACGAAGTACCATCCACTGCATACCTGGTGATATCCATGGCTTAACTTCCCTGGCTGTGTTGTCACTGTTTTAGCAAACAAAGTGTATGAAACAATCCTCAGTTCTCAATGATCATTTTCCACCTGCCTCTGTTTTTCCTCTTTCCTGGTAATCCTGCTGGAACACAGGTCTGACAGACCCTGCAGAAAAGACCCCTGCTCTTGCCCAGAAACTTTTAAATATTCCGGACGTCATCTTCTAACAAGATTCAGCATTTTTCTGTGGGTTACCACAGCCCTCAATGACGTGATTTTCAAGTGGAGAGGTGTTACACTGTTGTGGGACATCTGTGGGTCACCTGGCATAGGTTCAGAGCCACAGGTTCAGAGCCACAGCTCTATACTAGCCTAAAGGACATAATCCACAAACATTATAACCAGCGTGTTCCCATGCAGGCTACTTCATTTCTGATTTGTTTTCATCTTGGTACAAGCATGCTGCCTGGGGCCACAGACTTTACCTCCAATACCACTATGATGGGCTGCAGAAAGAGGTGCAGCTGATTTCTGTAAGGCACAAGGCTGAAGTGTTGGTAGTTGGTGGCATAAGCAGCGGAAAAGAGCCATGTTGCACATGCCCTGGCCAGATCTTATCAGACTTAAAGAGTGGCAGTGAAACTGCTTGATCTGCTGCAACATGGTGGTCTTAAGTCTATTGATGCTGCACCTATGGAAGGGGATGAATTCTGCTGTTGCTGGACCAGACCATCCTAGCAGCACATGCTAAAATGCAATGCAGCATGTGTTTACAGTTAATAATGGTTAAGTAAGCCAGGAAAAAAAATACCCTGTGTACCAAAGGAAAGTGTGTGGGAATTTTTTGATGTCTTCAGGTCAGGTAGTGTGTTTAGAGAAAATTAGTTAAGTAGAAGTGTCACCCTGTAGTAGATCTAATAATCAGCTAATATGTCTGGGAATACAGGCGTGCATTTAGACATGGAAAGCTTCTGGATATCCAAGTCAGACTCCAAACTACCTGATTTATTCAATTTTGAGGTGATCTAATGAAAAGTGGCAATTTGATTCATCCTATTATATTCTGTTAACATTTTATACACTAAGGCACAGATACAGGGGTGCAAGAAATGGGTTGGAAGTGGTTGGTGAGCTCATTGCTGGGATGGGAGCTGGACCTACATAGTCTGAGTTCCCATGGGGGTTCCTGTAGTTTGTGCTAAAAAAGACAGTGCCTGTTTCTAACAGCAGAGCACTAATCCTTCAGTCACTCAAGGAACAGAAGACACCCAGGAGGCGAGAGATGAGATAGAAGTGAGGCAACCTACAATGTCAGGGTAGGGTGACCACCCAGCTTCTCTGATCATGTTCACAGCTATATCTTTTGTTAAAAAGTGACCCATAATTATCTCCCCACCCCCCCCACCCCCACCCACCCCCGTTTTTCTTTTATTCATATTCATAACTTCCTTTTTTACTCATTTCTTCTTTTTCCCTGTCCTCCTCCCCGCCACATTGCTCATAACATTTTTTGGATGGAGTGAGACAGCAAGTGAAGCTCAGTGCATTTCATGCATGCAGAGCTTTCCAGACTGCTGCTTTTGCCATCCGCATCCTGGAGATTAGATGCAAGATCGATCTTCTTTTCTCTGACTTGTTTGACAAACTTAATGTGCAGCTACATAAATTATTTTCCCTCTAGGCAGTGGAAATGTCATGCTGTGTCTCTGTTGGTGACATGGGCATATCTACATAGGGTTTTTCTTACCCGACAGCATTTTAAAATACTTCCTCCTATCAAATACTCCTGTAAGCTCCCATGCTGGACACCACATAGGATGTAAAGCACACTGCACTCATGCCTGACACTGTGTGTGATACACAGCACTACCTGTAATGTGCATATTGAACATTATTATTACAAAATTCATGTGGCTGAAGCACACCTCCATCTAGATTACAAATAGAGAGTAAGTACATGATATAGGGCTCACGCTCCTAAAATACATAGTACATAAGCTCAACAAAACATGCATCATGCAAAGGATTGTGTAATACAGCAGATGCAATGCAAGCCTAGTGTTGAAAGAGCCATGCCTCACCAGGCATCACAAGGACAGCGCGCACCTCATTCCTGCATCGCGTGATCAGTGTGTGAGCGCCTGCATACGTGGCCCGTGCACACAAGCATCCTGCCTCCAAACACATCCACGCACAAGTGACTGAACAGGAGTGAGACTTGTCATAATTATGACACTTGTTTGTATACACATAAATGTACCATGTGCTTCATTACGTGATGGGAGAGACACATCACACGTGTACATCAAATGCCTATAGTGCGTGTCTCACGCATTCATACAGCATGTACATTTAGAAAGCTGTATTCATAACATATTTTTACAGCAGGCGCACGAACAGATGCCCGGTACATATGGATATGTATCACAAGCACAACACACATACAGAATGGGCACATTAGACTGGGCATAAGGAAAGTGCTGGCTTTTTTTCCCTATCTGCAGAGGAAGTCCCTTCTTGGCATCAGCTTGGTTCTCTTTTATTAGTTTTCTGGGAAAGGCGATTCATTACAGATGTCAGCTCATGTTGTATGGCATGTTCCTTGACTTGTCTTAAAGAACTGCCCCTAAAAAAATAATTTGCCTTGGAGGTGTTTTTACACAGAACCAGAGATTGTAAGCCTGAGGGGCAACACACAAAAATAAATCATAGGGCAAATGGTGAATCATGCATTAAAATATGCTGGAAGTTACGGTTTTCATTTTAATAGTATGGGACAACATGCACATGCCACTGCTTCCAGTATGGCCAGAGATGCCTGACTTGTCCAAAGAATCATGTTGCTTTGCTTGTCTCTTCTGCTGCCCAGTCCTTTCCTTTAAGCATAAGAGAACTGGCTTCCTCTGTTGATGCCCCAAGATCCATTTGAAAATAATCTTATCACATACTGTAGTGGTGAACTTGGGCTTCCAGCCCCTTCTCTACATGGATTGCACAGGGAACCAGCGTCAGGCACTCTGGCTAAGAGTTGACATGAGTCTTGCATTGTTTTCTCAAGAGAAAGTAGGGTAAGAGATGTTTAAATCACTCCCAGGTGCCACACTAAAATCTAGACAACCTCAGACACTTACACTGATTTATTCCAAGGTGCATTTTTAAACTGATGTCTTTAGATCTGCCTGGTGTTTTATGTGGATGCTGTTATATATATACTTATATATATATATATACTTAACTATAAACTATATCTGTTTAGTTGCTGTTGGATGATCCAGAGTACTAGTTTAGGTAAAAAAAATAAAAATTAAAGAAATAAATAATTTATACTGAAATGAATGTCAATAAACAAAATGCTCTGGTTTAATGATGTCAGATTAATTCAAATTAATATAACTCCTGTGTGTAGACAAGTCCAAAATTTTACAACTTAGCTTCTGCAGAACACATAAGGTGGACTCTTCATTTTGCATGAGCATTACATCACTGAACTCAAATAAATAACTTAGAGTGCTAAAGTTTTGACCCATATTGTATAAACTCTAGTGATGAAAATCACATTTCTACCATGTTGTAAAAGGAAAAGTCAGTGTAAATTGAAGTTTGAGATTTAGTGCATGGGAAAACACAGTTTTCCTTTGTTTTTACTGGTTTATTATATTTTTATTAAACAGAATGAATACATGGAAAGTAAAGGAAAGCAATGCAAAGTTTATCCTAGGATGGGGGCTGGGATCACTTCTGCAAAGAGAATTTGCAAAAGCGGTCCTTCATGCTTTATATCTTGTCACCGACACCTAGAGTATATCAGCATTTTGGAGTTAGCTGTAACACATGCCTTAGGGAATAAACACAAGGATACAACTAAACCAGGGATCTATAAATAACTCCAACACAGGAACGCATGAGCTTTAACTTGTTGGGTATTTTCTGTAATGAAGGTTGATCTCTGAGAAGTTAGCACCAGGGAGGTCTGCAGACCAGATGCTCTGGCACATAGTCCAGGGCTGGGAGGTTTAACTCTGTAGTCCACCCGGTATCAGCTCTGTGTGCCCCTTTGTGGCACAGACACAGCAGGTGAAGGGCTCTGCGCCCTCTCAGCACCATGGATCTGCAGGTGTCCCAGTCCAGGGCTTGACTACACTTGAGTAATGGCTTCCTGACATAGGTCTGGCCACTTCTCTGCATCTGATCTTCATTCTAGCTTTGTGGTCAACTTAGGTTTGGGTCAAATCAACCATATTGGAAACTGGGTCTCATTAGCAAGATCAGGTTTGTTTCTCCTAGAGGTCAGTAAGGGATAGCTTTTAGTGGGGAAGGGCTGTTTAATAATCAGTGAGCTCTGGAAATTGCCAATAGGTAGTCGACAGCTAGAAACTCTCTTTCTCCCATAGGCAAAGGAATTCTTCAGCTTTACTCAGGACAGAAAAAAACACACCACAAAATAAAATATACAACCCCTTCCCTACTGTCAGTGAAACACACACGGCCCAGTTCCCAATGTGCTGAGTGACCTTGGTGGAAATGTATAAAATCAGGTCAATAGTTAATTTACATACTTGGACCACACCACCTGTGATTTCCACATTGACCTCCTGATCTTCAGGCCTCGCTTCTTCTGTCTTGAGCAGTTCACCCTCATCTGATGCTCATCTTCCTTCTTTCCCCTCTGCCTGTAGTGTCCCTTCTTCCCTTCCTCATTGTGCCACTGTTCCTAGCTGTGGCACCTAAAAATTACCTGTATAAACCACGTATGGCTTGGCATGAGCAATCCACTAAGCTTTGCCCTCTTGGGTTCTGGGATGGGATCAGCTGCAAAGGAATGGGTCCAGAGGAAGGTGGTTTCTAGATGTCTTTTCTAAGTAGCATGTTGTGAGGGCCCATTCCTCATCTCTCCAGCTGGCTTTGAGCAATGCCTTTCTTCTGTGCACTCATTTCTCTAAGTCAAGCTCTTTCTTGCTGGCCTGATGGCACATTAGTTCGTCCTGGTCTTTGTGGCTTTAGTTTTTTAATTTTTTCAAGCAGATGAAGCATTTTCTGGGTAAATGCTGGAGCACTTGTTGCTTGGCATTTAGTGTAATTGCCTTTATAACCTGGGCAGTAACCTGTTATGGTATTAGGAAACTATAAAAATACTCAATGATGAATAACTGATACGCAGCTAACAGGGATTCAGTTAATAATCACATAATAAATTGACTAATGCCTAGGACTTGCAGTTCTTGCTGATCTTGCCTCTGTGTTGGGACAGATCGGTTCATGCCACCAACAGGATCCCTACCTGGCACAAAACTGTACAATATGACAGGATCAGGTTTGTGAACCGTAAGATGCTGCTCAATTCCATCGACTTTTTCTGCTGCCTTAGGAGTCGTTCCTTGGTGAACTCATGTTTGTCTGCCCAGACTTTGTTATTTAACCAGCAGGTATGGATCAGGTGTACAGTCGGTAAAGGTCTAGGTATCAAAATGAACAAATCCAGATCAATTAATCATAAGAAGATCTAGGACTTTCTTTGGCAAGCAGTTCTCCTTTGCTTGACTGAATTTGAATGGAAATCTCTGCCAGCTTATTTATGCAAAGTTGTGTGGATATCTGGGCAGCATTTGCCGTCCTTGGGAAATTATATTTGTTCACATTTGCTATGCTTTTCCAGAAGTCCTCCAAAGGTTTATTTGGGAATAAGAATTGAGTGCAGATGAACATGCTGAACAGATAAGGTTATAGCAGGCAGCTGGGATCCAGTACTCTTCCTCATTGTCTTCTGCCACTAACCCCACTGTCACCACCTAGTACATGGAAATTGTGGTTATTTTCCATTCAGAGGCAACTGGGAGAGTGTTCAGGAGGATATTAATCTAGAAAACATGCAGGCTCCTGTGTTATGTTGCCTGCCTACAGTCCCCATTCTCCATCTGCTCCACAGCCTCCCATTATGCAAATGAAGGAAGCTTGCTTAAAGTTTATTTCTTAATTTAATAAATGTAATTTAATAAATCTTAATGTAATACATTTCTAGTGAATGAAAGGATAGCTCACTGCATAAAATAGCATCAGCTGTCAGACAGCCCGCTTGTTCATGAGGATCTCATACTGCTGTAGGGATTATTTTTCAAGATAGGTGCTGCTTTGCCAAATCAGATCTGTAGCCTAGCTGTGGCTGTGTCTTGCTTTTGATCATGGCCAGAAGTAAAAATTAACTGACCTGTCGCTAAAAGGGAGGCAGGATAAGGGCAAGATGGCTGTGGTGCTGTGCAAGTGAGCAGGAGTTATGTGCAATGCCATGTGGTTTTCTGGTTGGGACTGCCGTGTCACAGCTTGTTGATCTCCCCTTTCTGTCCCTACACAACAGATTTCATTGCAGTTGTTTTTCTCCCTGCTTGTCAGAAAAAGCAGAAGAGTAGGCATTACATATATCCACTTCTGTGGAATTAATTTCCTAGTGCATCCCGCCAAGTTTTGAATGTGTAATACACCAGAGAATCATCTTTGAAAGGACCTTTTTTTTAGATGTGAATTGAAATAGCTTAGCCTAGTGATCCCTATTTCCCAAGAAGATCCGGATTTGCAGTATCTGATGAGACTTCAGTACTAAAAGGTGAGAGCAGACTGTTGTGATCACCTAATCAGTCTGATCTGGAAAAAAAAAAAAAAAAAAAAAAAAAAAAAGGAAGGAAGCACAAATTAAACTAGGGACTTGTCTGAATTAACTCCTCTTTGAAATGGAGCAAAGGGTAAGAGACTCCCAGATCTTTTTAATGACAGCAAAGTGTGTATCCACCGAGGTGACACATCAAGCTGTCCATTCTGGGCTAGAAACACCTACTTGAGCACTGAAGGCCAGCACAGTTCCTGCCTCAATAGCCAGTTCTTACAGTGAGGTTTAAACTCTGAATTCAAAGGCATCTTGGAGAGGATGGACAGCACTACAAGACTGTGACATCTTGCGTCAAGGAACCCTGAAGGAGTTTTAAGGTTTCTGTGGAGGGGGGTCCTACTGACACTGCCATACATCGCATCTGTTTAGACATAGGTTTGACCTGTGGATAGTAAAACACAGTCTGTATACTGATAATTAGAAAAAGGTCTAAAAATGATAAAATATTCCATCCATAAGTGAAGTTTTGCTAGCAGATAATTAGGATATATCCTTCAACTGAAGCAAGAAATCAAAATGGAAAACCAAACTGTTGAAATTCTGGCTAAAGCAAAGAGCAAAGAAGCAGTTCGTAGAATCATAGAATCATAGAATCATAGAATCATGGAATTATAGAATCATAGAATCATAGAATTATTTAGGTTGGAGAAGACCTTTGAGATCATCAAGCCCAATCATTAATCCAGCACTGCCATGTCCATCACTAAACTACGTCCCTAAGTGTCACACCTACACATTCTTGAACACTTCCAGGGATGGTGACTCCACTGCCCCTGGGCAGCCTGTTCCAGTGCTTGACCACCCTTTCAGTGAAGACATTTTTCCTAATAGCCAATCTAAACCTCCCCTGGAACAATGTGAGGCCATTTCCTTTTGTCCTGTCACTAGTCATCTGGGAGAAGAGACCAACCTCCACCTCGCTACAACCTCCTTTCAGGTACTTTTAGAGAGCAAGAAGGTCTCCCCTGATCCCCCCCCCCCCCTCTCCAGGCTGACATCCCCTCCCCAGATCACCCCACCACCCCCCACCAGCCTTGTGCTCCAGCCCCTCTGCATCCCCCCTGCCCTGAGGGGCCCGACCCTGAACACAGGATTCAAGGTGCAGCTCCACTGGTGCTGGGTACAAGGGGACGGGCACTGCCCTGGTCCTGCTGGCCACACTGCTGCTGACCCAAGCCTCCTTGGCCACCTGGGCACGCTGCAGGCTCATCTTCAGCTGGCTGTCAACCTACACGCCCAGGTCCTTTTCTGTTGGGCAGCTTTCCAGCCAATATCTATCAAAAGAAACAAACCCCATCTTTTTCTTTTTAAAAGCCAAAGGTGGTTTTGTTTTTGTTTTTGTTTTTTTAGATAAAACCCACCTTCTATGTGGAAAAGCTGTTTTTCCACTTAAAAACATGGAAAAAGTATCATCATTTGTCCCTGGCACTTAAACATGAGCATCATTGTTCATCCTACTGGAGCAAAAGGTTTGTCTCTGAGAGCTAAGAGTAAATGTCAACTGTTGTTCCCAACAGATGTAGCCACAGGTAGGATGTGTGAAGCACAGAGTTGTCCTACACCCCATGGAACTAACTGGAGTCAATACTGTGAAGGAGATGTTCAAGACAACACCTTGGAACACAACCACCACCTTGTGTCTGTCACAAAGGAAACCCTGCAATGAAACAGATTTGTATAAATATGTACCATTTAACACCGAGTGTGGACACGTTTGCACCTACGCCTGTTCGTGCCATGGGTGCTGTATCACTAACGCCACTGCAACTCCACTCAACTATAAGTTGGAGGTTATGCACATTTTATTGGTGTGATGACAGTCAGATCTATCTTCCTTGGCCATATCTGAAAGATAACGTTGTTTCCCCCCATCTCGTCCAGTAGGGTGAGAGATGGCCATTCAAAGCAACCAAGGGAAATGTCTTCACGTTCC
The DNA here is from genome assembly GCF_023638135.1 of Falco biarmicus. Classification (NCBI taxonomy): domain Eukaryota; kingdom Metazoa; phylum Chordata; class Aves; order Falconiformes; family Falconidae; genus Falco; species Falco biarmicus. The sequence goes on along the minus strand of NC_079292.1, from coordinate 29,844,126 downwards.
ACTTGCCCACCCAGGTGAGCATATGCTCTTCCTTTCCTCAGACACAGAGCAAAAGACTCATTATTCTGCCTGCTGTTCCCTTGCTGGGTATTAGGGATATTAGAAAGATAAAAGAGAAAATTGCGCTCACTCCTGAATTTGAGTGTGTGGGAGGAGTGTTTGAAAGCTCAAAGTTCTGGTCCAAAGCTCTTTTCAACAAACTAGCAAACTCTTTACTTAGTTCCTGCAGATGCCTACAATAAAACCTTCAAGGCAAGCATGGGAAAGAAGTGCCCGCTAATATTGGCATCTTGGGAGGGCACTGAGCACAGAAATCCACTCTGCTCCTCTGGAAATCAGACCATGGCAATAGGGACCATCTGTGAAAGAGCAGTGTCACCCTCCCTTGCAATCACTTGAACGCTGCAAATTCTCAGAAAAATCCTCCTTGTGTATCAGGCTAAAGTGTTGTAAGAGGACACGGCAGGGCTGTGGGCGGGTGTAAAGCACAGAGACTTCCAACAGCTGGCAGTCCTGCTCCCACTCACAACAGAAAAAGAATAATTGTGTTCAAAAAAATCCCAGTCCCACCAGAGACTGCATTGCACCAAGAAGGCACCTTGGTCCTGCAGTCCGGCTTGTCTCCAGTGAGGTCTTATTGACACAGGACTGGGTCTTCTCTGTTCTCCTGGGTCCTGATTCACTCCAGGAGTGTTATATACAGGTTCCTGCTCCAAATAGTGATACAGCTGGTAAAAGACCCTGTGCCTTATAGCAGCAAAGGACTAAGCTGGCCTTCTGAGGTTATAGTAAAAATGATACAAGTTCTGGAAACTGCATCCACCAAAGCGTCAGCTGTATGTCACAGCTGCAGAATGAACAGGGGAAGATGCAGCATGAATAGGTAAACTGTGAGGGGAACGTTACCACCTCTAATAACTCCTGAGGATTTAGCACCAGAAGAAACTGCCAGAGCTCCAGCAAGGAGCAGTTATCACCTCTAGCGGGAAGGTCTGGCTTGTCCCTTGATGACCCTGTGCCTTTGGCAGTATCTCCTTGTATTCATCTGGGTCCTCATAATGTATCAGGGAGATTAAAAGTATCTTTGCAAGAAATATCTGTTGACTGCCAAGGAAGCTCTTTCTTCACTGCAATGGATAGCTTTGTTTTCTCCATCTGAGTCTGATTTTGGCTGATTCCCTCAGGTCTGGATGCAGCTACTTGGGTCCAGGACAGGGGAGGGTGGATGGAGGAAGTCACTGGGCTGTATCCTTTCCCCAGAGTCACCATCTCTCACCTCTCTCTTTTTGGAACTGCTCTACATGTTTCTCTTGGATCTTTCCGTTGATGGGCAGTCAAAGGTGGGGGATAGCATCTATTTGCAAAGGCTGCTCATTGGTACCCTGCCTGACATATGAAGCAGGGAGGAATGATGGCAAGGGTGAATAAATTTGATGTATAATGCTATGTATAACACTGTGTCCTAGGTGGTTTTGAATAGGTGGCTGAAGACAATTTTTTACCTGTGTCACAGCTGGCCTTCTGAGACATGGTCTAGGTTTTCAAGGGAAGGTGCAGAAAGTCCCTACTAGTACAAGCCCTTGGCAGTTATACATCAGAAGAGACAAAAACTAGGCTTTTATTTTAATTACACTTTTCTCAAAATGGGCAAATCTACATAAATCCCCAGGGTTTGGCTCAGTAATAATGTAGGGGTAGATTCTCAAAGAGTTCAGCTCCACGTGGCATAGAACAGTGCTCAGGGAAAGGGTCTGAGACTCGCAAGAGCAGAGTGTTATGCTATGTGTCTCACATAGTCTGTGTGATCATGGCTTTTTGCTATGGGCTTGATCTCTGATCATTTAAGCTTTTTCTTCCCTCTTATGTTAGTGATAGCAACCCTCTGTGTCCCTTCGTGGATCTGGACCTGAAGATGCCTAAATACCTGCCAGATTCAGCTTGATTTGACTATGGTGACCTCTCCAAGAGTGCCTGAAGTTTGGCATTTGGCAAAAGATTCTTTCTGAAAAAAGGCTTTTCTATCATGGTACAGAAGCCAAGTACCTTTTGGATCTGGCACCTGTGCTCAGTGGTGTCCATCAGTACCTAGCTGTGCTTGAGGATATGTCTTGCTGTTGGCATCTTGTCCCTGAACTGGGCTATCCAAATATCTCTGACTCACCGTCTGTTGGGGAGTGAGTTATGACTCTGCAGTGAGTGGTGTTGGGCACAGTGGAGCTGCTTGGCTGTTCTGCAGTGGAAGATGCCAATTTATACCTGCCACGACTCCTCCCCTGCTTTTGACTTGCTCACCTCCTTCTGGTCAGTGTGGCAGAGCTGGGAGAAACAGATAACTGAAGGACTTACCCAGGCCAGCAGCAATTTTGATGGTCTGAAACCAAAAAAATCCTATTTCTTGGCACGAGTACTGGTTACAGCAAAGGGTTGTCTTGTCTCTGACTCTGAGAGTTTAAAGATGTCTTCCTTACTCCTTGTATCTCCAGCACGCAGAGCAGGGACCTGCTCAACCCTCATCTTGCATGCCACCACCATTTGGGTTGCATCTTCTTCCCTCTTCTGACTTTGGGTCTGTCTGGAAAGATGTTGGAGCTCATGGCAAGCCCTCTGACCCAAGGATAGAAAGGAGAAATAGGGCACTACTGGGACTTGTCCCAGACTCAAACCATTGAGCTCTCTGAAGTGGCACACATCCCAGTAAGAGTGCCTCTCATAATAATGGTGATGAATAATCATATATTTAGGTAGGCTTGTTGCAACAGGAATAATGATGCTTTGTGTAGCCTTTCATTCCAGTTGCAAAGGATTAGTTATCTTTCCAGGATACAGTTTGATATCAATCATTTACCCTGACAGAGGGGTCACAGTGAAAAGTTTTCCAGCCACTTTCTTCAGCACTATCCTAATGGTAAAAAATTACAGCTCTTGCCAAGAGATCCCTGGTAAATCAAATTTCAGCCAGCGCTATTTGCTTAAAACTGACTCCACTTCCATTCATCTCCCTTTTACACCCTCAATAATACCAAAGATAATGATGTTGATGAATATTGTCCAGTGAATGCAGGGAGGAGCCCGATGGGAAAATTACTCATTATCTCTCCCTCCCTCCACTTCCAGGTGCAACCTTCTGTCTGTGTCTCTGAAAGGTCCCCAGTGATTTATTGATATGGCAATCTGATTTTGGTAATTAAAATTGATTTTCAGCTTAAGCTTTGTAAATACAGTGATCCATAACAAACTTGGGTCATGTTCTGGGGGGTGGGAAGGGGGGATGAGGGAATGGGGAGGCCAGGAGGAGTGATGGGGGTGACAGCCACAGCGCTGGTGGAGGAGGGAGGCAGGATGCGATTATAGGGGTGGGCGGCCGGCGGTCTGTGAGCTGGAGTGAGGTCTGCAGGGCATCCATTAAAAGCCTTGCACAATGCCTGGGAATGCTGCTGATCCCTGATCCAGTCACCGTTGTTGTTGGACAGCAGTAGGGTTGTACTGAACGGGGATTCCAGCCTTATCGGCTCTGGCGGCTCTGAGGGCAGCCAAGAAAAGCAGCTGGAGCTGGGAGCAAAATGTTGCCTGCTATTGGGACATGATGTGGAAAAGAAACAGAAGGCACAACTGACTTCTTGGGAGAGTTTCAGGGACTGTGATATGAATCCAGCCACTTGGGTCTTCTCCTTAGCCTGCTTTTGATGTAAATCAAAAGTAGAAAATTTGAAATTAGTCTGCTGGCTGCAGATGAAGGGCTGAAAGCACAGGACCTGGCTACTGGAGGGCTCTGTGCCTGCTGCCAGCACCCCATCTGTCCACTCCTCCATGCACCCATCTTTCCCCAAACTTCTCCTCTTTCCCTGTGAGGGTGGCCTCTCTCTGTGGCAAGGGTAGGTGCTGTGCTGAGGCTGGCTGTGCTCACCCTGCATTTGCACGGAAGGTCCTTTGCTTTGAACATGCTCCATGGCAGCATGAGCCAGAGGGTAAAGCCTGGCCCTGGGGCATCTGTGCTCCTTTTGCCACTGATCTGGGTGACATCAAGCACATTTTCCTTCCTGCTTGTGCCTCAGTTTCCTCACTTGTTCAGCGGAAGCAAAGTTTGGTTGTCCTTCTGCAAGCAGCCTTGAGGCTGGCAGATCACACAGCCTGTGCAGCCGGGCTGCCTTTGAATTGCACCTCTTTCTGGAGGGGGAATGATCTCCCTGGGCTCTTCTCATCCTCGGGGCTGATAAGCTGAGCTCTTGTGGGAGATCTGCACATTGCGAAAGGGTGGGAGCTCTCTGAAATCTGAGCAAAAAGATCTCCAAGCCTGAACCCCTCCACCTCCTTCTTCCCCAGGCCAAGCACTTAAATAACTCACTTCTGAGGTTGAGAACGAACATGGCAAGCCAACCCACGCACTGGCTGTTTTCTGCTTCTGAGCCATTTTTCTAAGCCAGCCCTCTTTTATAGCACGATTTCTTCCATTAGCCGATAATCTCACTGTACAACCTCACCAATTGCTTTTGGGAAATCTAAGTGCATAACATCTATTACATTTCCCTTGCCTACCTTGGCAGCAATACTGTAGCTTCAAAGAACTCCAACAAGTTAGTTAAGCAAAAGACCTCCTGCTTGTAAATCCATGCTGGCTGTCTCCTCTAATCCAATTATGCTTTACAAGGTGCTCCCTCACTAAATCCTGAAAAATTGTTTCTGATATTTTTACCCACAATTTATGTTAAGCTACTCGGTGTATAATTGCTTGTCTAATCACATGCTCCTATTTTTGAATAATGGTGTTAGGTTTGACATTTTTGCAGTGCTCCTGTGTCATCTGAGAACTACTAAGATATTATTACTTAAGACTTCACTCAGTTGCGTGCTCGTTGCCTCCAAAGCTGGTGGAGTTCTGCTAACTGCACCAAGTCTGCAACAATGTCGTGAAAGGCTTTTGCTGCCGTTAATGTTCACGTGTCAGCTGAACCCTCTTTTTGATTAAGAATGGGTGAGAAATAGAGACGAAGTAGTACAATTTCTACTCACAGTTGTAGTCCTGTTTCTGGTATGAGTATGAGCACATGAAGAGATGGGACTTAATTAAGGTATGGGGAACCATAAGCAAAGGATGTAGGGCTTTGTGCTCCACACCTCACTGTCAGTAAGGAGGCATATGGAACAAAGTGAGTCTCTCACATCCCAGAATGTGAAGGTCTGGTCACCAAAGTCTGGAGTTTTTCAGATTCAGCAGATCCAAGACATAATACACCAGACCCGGGAAGGTGGGTGCAAACCTGCAGGACACTAGCTGGCAACTAGGACACATCAGAGGAGGGAGCAGTGTTGGCAGAGGTTTATTTGCTTGCCCTTTTTCTGTTTTCAAAGAGAGTCACAATTTCACACGCAAATGACTCTGACGGTGGGATCAGTTGAGAAAATTTTCACACAGTGCTGGCAGGGAGTTCTGTTGAGATGTCACATCATCACATAACCAGGATTTAGTGAATAATCCGTGATGCACAATCTAGCAACACGATGGTTTTGAGCCAGATGAAGAAAAGTGGCATCCTCTCGCTTGCAGCCAGGCAACAAAAGGGATGGAATTTAAGTGGGGAGCAACATATGCTTTTGAACTTTAAATAGACTGGTCTTTTAAAACGAAGAGGAAGAGTGGAGATTCCTCATGCTGGAATCCTTCCTAGCCAAATATCACATTTGCAATCTTCAGCCTTTTCTTAAAGTTTAACTGGGGGTTAAAAAAAAAAAAAAAAAAAAAAAGCAGAACGGCTTCTCTAGCAAAGACCTCCTCTTGAGACTGAGGTGTTTAACCTCTAGAAAGGATTAAACAACATTTCCAAAACCCAGCTTTTATGTTGGAGAAACAAGTTTAGGATAGCTGGAGCCATCATTGTGGGGGTTTTGTGGGGTTTTTTTGGTGCATTTTTGTGTTTTGAGGTGGTGTTTTTGTGGGTTGGTTGGGCTTTTGTTTGGGTTTTTTTTTATGGTTTCCTAGGGGTGGATTTGAGGGGGGTTTGGTGGCTTTCCCAGTTATATGCAGTGGAAAATATGTGGATTACCACATTTTGCAAATGAAGCTCATAACAGAAATCAAGTGACCCTGAGCTATGATACGGAGAAGCTTAGCTGCAGCGTTACTGGGAAAAGGCAAGTGCTGGTGACGGAAGCCTGCCCTTGTTGGGTCCCCAGACACACATCTTCCACAGACAAATTTCTCCATGATGTTGCTTCCCCTTACCACGTAATGGGATCTTCCCACTGAGATGGGACCATCTGTGATGGAGGTGTCTGATTCTGCCTTCACTTCCCCGTCAAGGCGATTTTACAATGCAAAGTTGCCTGGCAAATTAAGTTTTCTCTAAAACTTCTAATCCATCTTCAGTGATGACTTTGTCTTCCTTCCTCTCATTTCCTACCCTTTTTTGTATCAATCTTCAGATTTACATCTCCTGAAAGGGATGATGCTGTTCCTTCTTCACTGGCACAGAAGTGGACTGGGTACAGCTTGCCTGGCCTGGCTGCACTGGTCACACTGAGATGTGGAGTAGGTCCAGGGCTGGGACACAAAAAGGATCAGAGGGCTGGAGCACCTCTCCTATGAGGACAGGCTGAGAGAGTTGGGGGTGTTCAGACTGAAGAAAAGAAGGCTCCAGGGAGACCTTACAGCAGCCTTTCAGTGCCTAAAGGGGACCTGCAAGAAAGCTGGAGAAGGACTTTTTACAAGGGCCTGTAGAAATAAGACAAGGGGAAATGCCTTTAAACTGAAAGAGTGTAGATTCAGCCTAGATCTAAGGAAGAAATTTTTATGATAAGAGTGGTGAGACACTCGCACAGGTTGCCCAAAGAGATGGTAGATGCCCCATCCCTGGAAACATTTGTGGTCAGGTTGGACAAGGCAACATGATCCAGCTGAAGATGTCCTTGGTCGTTGAAGTGGGGTTGGACTAGATGGCCTTTAAAGGTCCCTTCCAAACCAAACTATTCTGTGATTCCATGATTTTGTGTCTCCAGCCTAGAAAGCTTTTTCTAATAAGGATTGGTGATGAACATGTAACAGAGAGCTTCAAAAGAGAGAAAACAGTGACATGCTCTCCATTTCCAGTAACCGGTGGCTCAGGACTTGAGGACACAGAGATGGACTCCTTGTACCTTTCCTATAAACTACCCAGCTCTGCTGCTTCATTTTCCTTGTCAGTCTGTTTATTCCCTTGGTCAACTACCTATGCAGAAGTTGTTTTATTGTCTTCTTGACGTGGCTTTAGAGACAGAAATAATTTATGAAGGAGGGAAGCCCAGCCAGGTAGAAGCGCAACTCGAGTGGCTCCCTGGCCAGGGACCCATGTCTGAGCAAGTTATTTAATCTCCAATTCACTTCATCTAGCCCAAGCATCTCTGAAAGGGACATAAGGATATACACTCACAACTCCCCAGGGAAACCTGAGAGCAGTGAGCACAGGGATTTTCTTCAGACTCTCAAAGTTGTCAGTCAATAAAATCCGAGCTATCAGGCTGCACAGTGCTTTCAGAGCACCGTTTGATAGACCCACCTCTTTCATCTGATCAGATTTCCTGTCCTTCCCAGCTCCTTCCGGCAGACCAGCTATTAAACCTTGTCCTTGAAACGAGTAATGCCTGGAAAGCCAGGCATTTTTCATGGAAGCAAAGAGGTCACTTGCCCCAGTGGCAATTGTGCCTTATTAGCTTTGCGTTTTGTGTGGCACACTGTCCCTGGAAGAGGTCAGTGTGGTCAGTGTCCTCACTTCACAGCAATAGGACATGTCAGAGCAGTGCTTTACAAGCAAGATCGGTTTGTGTGGTGAGCATGGTGAGCTCAAGCCTGAGCTCCCACAGACGAGGTGAGCTCCTGCGCCACAAGCACCACTGCTGATATTCAAGTACACAGTCCTGCCCGACAAAGAAATAGTGATTGCAGGGACCTGGAGAAAGCAATGCAGAAAAGGTAAAAATGCAAAACGGTTTGTTAAAGATGGAGCTGCACCCCAGCCCCATTCCTCTCGCAGTAGACCGTGGGTTTTGTCGGCAGCTTATCAACAGCCAGCAGCTAGAGGAGCTAAAGGATGCTCTGGGAATTTAGCTTTGTTTACCACACTTGGGACTGCTTGTCTAATGGCCAGTAGATGTTTCCATTTCCTTCCCTTTGGTGGACAGTTTGAAGAGCACCTCTCAATCTCATCCTTTCTTCTCCTTACCTCCTGAGTTCATCAAGGGTGAAAATTAATTTCCCTTGCTCACCATTTTTGCCACTGAAAATGTGAAGCTGTCTGGGCTTTCAGAGGCAACAATTTCCCAAGCAGGAACAGAGTAGTTTGTGCTGCAGTCAGGTCTCCCAGACTTCTGCTCGCTAACGGGTTATTAATGCTTGCCAACAATATTTGTTTATTCAGATGACGACCTATTGAAAACTGTTCTGCCTCAGACTGTCCATCTTCAGTGCTTTGGGTCTGAATTACTGCTTGCCACCCACTCCTACAACTCTCCCAGATAAACTGCTAACACAGGTATTTTGAGCATAACACCTGATCCTTTAATTCTTTTCTGGAATAAGGTTTATCTGGAAAAGATTATTCTTTTTGCTCCAAAAACAGCTCAGCATTTCTAAGTTCAGGTGCACAACTTGCAAATTACTGGAAGTTTTATACTCCCTCTCTGATGTGCTGAAGCTAATAACAGCTCATTGCAATCTGTCAGTGCTCGATGAATTGAATTCAGTGAACCAGCATCTCCCCATGGAATTTCTTCTGCAGGCACTTTCCCAGCCAGCCTGAACCACAACTGGTCCTACAGTTCAGTCCTTGCAGTGGCCACTGGCAATGACTCTGCAGGTTCATTGCAGGAGAGAATTTCCCCAGGACAGTGAATAAGGTGGTTATTCCACCCCCCCACCCCCCACCCCCCCTCAAGCTTTCATTCTAAACAGCATCCATGGACAGGCATTTGCAAGAAAAGCAAAAAGAAAATAATAATAAAAATATTTTGGAGCTTAGTGCTTTAACATGATTTTTAATTAAAACCTTCCTAAACCAAAAATTTAGAAGAAGCCTTAACTGCAGTTCTTCAGGTTATAAACCAGCCTCTAGGTATTAGGGAATACAGAGATACCTAATACAAGGCTTTGACGTTTGCAGGATGCTCGCACCTTTGATGAAACATCTGGCTCGGCTTGACAACAGAAATAAGAGACAGAGAGAAGTGGATATTAGGTTTTAATAAGTCTGTCAATTTCTAAGTAATTAAGGAAGCATTTTATGCAAACCAAACTTCTAAATCATGCTTTAATCTCAGTTATTTTGCCAAAATGGTTGCTCAGTCTTTATGCTTAAAAGCACCCCTGGGCATTTGCTGCCCATCTGTGTGATGATGGGGGAGCTGGTGGCCTTTAGCTCTGCTTTTTGCTGTATCTATCTTGTCATTCAAAGAATAAATCTTCTGATAAATGGCAGCGTCAACAAAAAGGTTAATATTTTTAAAAGCTAGATAGATCTTTATTTAGCTGCCATTTTGTGGCAGTCATGTAGTCACTTGAGGAGGAGTTTGCCAGTTTCTAGGTTGACTAATTGGTCTCCACGCTATCCTTTTCAAGAAGAGCCATGCATCAAGTTCTGCTTTACAAATTGTACGAAAAAACCCACCCAAAATCACCAACAAAGCCAAGGAAATGGAGATGCTAATACTAAACTATGACTAAATTTTCTGTTGAAATGGAATTTTACTGAGATCAGACCAGTAAATCAGACATATTACGAGTCATAAGAAAATTAATTCTTTAGATTCTTTTATGAAAGGATTAAGATTTCTGCAGAGAACAGACATGGTTTTGGGGGGAACTGTTGAGTCAGTCTAATTTCTCATTAATAAAACAAAAAAATGTTCATGAATTTTAATAGGATACTCTGAATTAAAACTTAGGAATTCAGGAGAGATTAAGTAGTAGGAACTGCCAGTGATACTCTCGTTGATACTACAGGTCATTTGAATACAGAACCCCTTTCCATAATTGCCTATATAATAAAATAATGTTTAGGATTCTTGTTAGTGGAGGAATTAGTAATGGAAAATTAATAATTGCAAAATCTGCAATAATGTAAAAAAAAAAAAAAAAAAAAAAAAAAAAAGCAGTAATGATACTGTCAATAATTCACAAAAACTCCAAGTAAAACCCCAGGAAAAATATGTGGAAAAAGGGACCCTAACACAGCAAACTAATTGCTGGAACATTCATGCATCAGCAGAAAGCAACGCATTTAGGGCAACAATAAACTTCATCTCCACTGTCTGCATAGCTAATCTAGAAGTAGTAATTCGTACTTGTCTTGCAAATATGGCAATTACTGTAGCAGTCCCATTACAGGCCTGGTCACTGGGTCAGGCAACTTGTCTTCTGAAATCTATATCCTGATAGGGAAAATGGAGTTTAAAGCTGAGCAAGACAAAACCCATCTGCAATAATAATAATAATAAAAACTTTTCACTTCACATGAGGTCTGTATGCCTAGCTAAGCTCTTTTCAGTGCAGGCTGACAATTATCATTGAAACTATTCGGCAACTACTTATAAATTCATAGACTTGAAAGCCAAAAGAGACCAGTGTGACTGTCTGCTGTGATCTGCATAACTGAGGTCGCAGAACTCCTCAGGGAGATGGCTGCTCTGAGCCCCCAGCTCAGCAGTACTGCACATCTTTTAGGAAAACAAACCATCTGAGCTAAATACTTCCAGGGATTCAGTACATGCCTTTCTAAACATCCACCCTCAGCGCCAGGCAATCCCCCTAGTCCCAGAGCTCCACATCCTTGCGAGCTGCAGATATGCTCTAACCCTTGCTGTGCAGGCAGAAAAAAAGCATGCTCCGGATTCATCCCACCTCGGCTGTAGGTTTCATTCATAAGCAATGGAGAGAAATAGTCCTAGGTGGTGTTTATGTCCCTTTCAGAGATGCTTTGGCTAGATGAAGTGAAATGGAGATTAAATAACTTGTTCAGACGTGGGTCCCTGGCCAGAGAGGCACTGGAGCTGTGCTCCTACCTGGCTGGGCTTCCCTCCTTCACAAATTATTTCTGTCTCCAAAGGTATAAGTAAGATCTCCAAACAGGGAAGGATGTTTGAAGACGTTGATTCAGGAGGAATGGCTGAAACAAAAGATAAAATTACACAGAGCATCATTTTTCCTTCACTCCCTTGTGCCAGCTACCTATAGAATTTGTGTGTCCTCTGGAGAAGGTAAAGGAACAGGGGCATGAACTCTTGTGTTTTTCTAAAACATGACTCAAAAAGGTGATATTTTAACTCATGAAGTTAAAGCAGGAGATACACAGTTCTCCTCAGGTAAAATCCCAGGCAACTGGAAGGAAACTCTCCTCCTCACCTATTATTTTGGCGAGATTTTAAACTGATTCTCAGCTGTCCTCTGGTTTTATTACACATTCCTAAGTTCCTGCTCTCCACAAATGCTGAGAAAACCACTCTCCTGATTGTGTGGGTGAGGGTTTTTCTCAACGCCTGCTGTTCGGTTAATAAAGCAGGGGCAGGGATTGCTGTTTCTGGATGAGGCAGGCTGCAATCCTCGGGAAGCAGAGGTGATACCATTCCTTCAGGACATACATTATTGCCAGCACACTGCATGCATGCGGATAGGTAAGAGACAGACAGACAGATATCATAGATCAGTAAAAGACTGAGAAAAGCTGTAGTTAGAATTTTATGGTTCACCAGTGTGAAATAGAATCTGATAAATAAAAAACATGTTCCTCGTAGCCCCTTTCTGTATGGTATAAATCTGCCAGTGCTTGCAAATGCCGTAAGCTGGTTGCCAGGATTGCATGTGTGCATGCATGGGAGCGTGCATACATGTGTCCACACGCATGAGAAGGAGTGTGATGCTGGATGATCAGTATCTCTGGTCCCCTCTGCTGATCCTATGGGTGCTACAAGCCTGTTGTAGCTGAAAGGATGCCAGATGCAGTGCACAGACCTCAGGAGAGGGGATTTCAGCTACCTCAGCTTCCCTCCACTTTGGCCAGTCTATGCATCAGAGGGTTTCTTCAAACAAGGGTATGTGTGGCCACGGCAGTATTTAGGTAGTGGTTAGATTGCTTTAATGAAACTGGTGTCAATTCTCATGCCAATAAAAGCATTAAGTGTGTTTGACCTTCAGACAGCCACTTTAGTGTTATGCTTGACTTTCTTCTAATCCCTGATGCTTTTTGTTCCTCATTCCCTTCCTGAATGGCTCTGAGGACTGCAGGTGAAGAGTGCTGGTGCTTTTGTTCATGTGTTCACATTACCTGGCAAAAAGGAAGAGTAAAGAGGAGCAATGAGGAGGTCACTGCTACTGCTACTGAGACAGGGAAGTCAGATGCCCTGAGCTCTGCAAGAAGACTCCAAACTTTTTGAAGCCACTGGCTTCTCTTTGAGATGTGGGTGAGACCCAGATAAAAGGGTCCAGGAGGGTCAGCAGGATCCTGCCAAGAGGCATGAGCATCACTTGCCGTGCCAGCACTGTGCACGTGAGCTAGCCCTGCCGGGAGGTGCCAGAGCTGCCCCAGGAGTCAGGCAGTGTCCCTGTCCTGGCTGCTGGAGGTGGACAGGAGGAACGGGTCCTTTGACCTGCACGGCATGGCTTGTTTTTCAGAGGGGTTCTCCGAGGGCCTGGCCCTACTCCTTGCAGTCATTTATTTCCCCTTGCATTATGTGCCAAATGAGTTTCCTTTCTTTGTGGCCAGGGGCAAAAGGGTATTTTTTGGGTTGGTGTTCTGGTTTTGGGATTTTTTGTGTGGTTGTTGGGTTTTTTTGGTTGTTGTTGGTTGGTTTTGGGTTATTCTTTTATGGAGTGTTGTGCACTGTGAAATGTACCTGAGCAAATCCCACAGTCCAAATCAGATTGTGGGCTTTTGTAAGGGATGCCTGTAAAGGAGGCAGGTATAATAAGAGACATGGGGCCAATGTGCCTTTGATCTTCTAGGTGGAGGGCTCCTTTAACATGACTCAGTAGGTTAATCCTGCTCTCTTTCAATATGACAATTTGGGAACCACCTGGATAGAGTTGGCATAGGCTTTGTGGGTGTCTCTTGGGTCTCTGTGCTTTGTGCACAGGACAGCTGGCATGTGCATCTTGCTGTCCTGTGCAATACTGTCACACACCCCCACCCCCCACCCGGCCCTTGGCTCCTCGGGCAGCAGTCCTGCTCAGCAGTGGCTGGCAGCAGAAGCTGAAATGACATCTTGCTGTTTCATACAGTACCAAAGCAGTACCAGGCCTTAAATCAGGTTTAAATCAGTTATCTATAGGGACTAAAATTCTGTTTCTCTACAGATCCTCGTACCAGTTGTTTTCCCCAAAAAAATCTGGGTGCTGTGTATGTCTTTCCATAAAAAAAAAGGTGCAGTGGGAGTCTCAGCTTTCTGCTTTGGCTGGAGAAAAAGGTGAAAAAATTACAGGAGGACACGGGAAAGAGAAGCTGATTGGAGAAATGAAGATGCTGGTGTGCTCCTGCACAAAGAGTGGGATCCATGGAAAGGCGTGAATTCAGCGTTAGCACCAGGAGCCAGCAGAAAGGATGTGCTGTTGGATGGCAGCAAAACCAGCTGTATCAATGCTGCTGCACCTCTGCAGTGTCTGTAGCCACAGGGTGACCACAATTCTGGGGGTCACCTCAGTCTCAGGAAATGCATATCCTAACAACCCCACAGATTTCCAGTGCCCAGACTGATCCTGTCTAAATTTGGGCTATTCACCAAGGTATTTTAGCCAGGTATAAAGCTATAATATATAGGCACTGGTTAGTGCTGGGCCCCTCTGAGTGTGACTTTGCACACCTGAGACCTGAAATGCCTGACATCGAATATCCTAGGGAATATATTCCTAATTTAAGTGCATCAGTAAGACACCCTGTTTTAGTGATTTGTGGTGGCTAGAAGGGGTAATATTAACTAGTAAAGTCCCTGCATAAGTCTGAAGCTTCTCATGCTTGCTCCTGAATTGGGCTGACTAGCAGCTGAGTAGCATGTTTTTTATGGAAAACAAGGCATTTTTCATTCTTTGGGAAAGCAAGTGATTCATTCTTCAAGGAAATAATGAAGTTTTATTATGTGGATACCCTTCTTTACCTTTCTGTACAGCATTTGAGTCAACACCACAGCCTGCTCCCTTAAAAAAAAAAGGCAGCTAAAAATAGCATGAAGACGTCTCTGAAATGGCTTCGTACTTGGCAGCTCTCAAAAAGCCTGAGGGTTTTCCTCATAGTATTCTCCAGGGATCAATACTGGGTCCAAAGCTATTGAAAATTTTCATGAATGAGTGGGAAGTTGATATTAAATCCTGCAGATAAAATATTCAGTGGCACAATGATTAGCTCAGCATTAACAATGATGAGGGCAGAGCTGTTGGGTGACTTTGGCTCCCTCGAAGAAAACAGATGCAAACTTCCTTGTCTCGTAAGAAGGAATGTAGGTCATGCTGGAAAGTGGGAGATGTGTCCTAGAAAGCAATGACTGAAATGGATGAGTGAGTCGTTTCTTTACATCCTTGCAAAGGGTTTGTCCTAGTCTAGCCTATAGTAGAAACAGGCTGGCACCACCTTGCATCCTTGGAGGAGTGTAAGGGAGTAGGGTGAGCAGTAGTCATGCTCTGTGGTCAGCACTGGAGACCCCTTTTGTAAAACAGCCCTGAGAGAAGAAAAGCAGCACTAAAGACCCACAAATATTATTTGCAGGGAGCGGGAAGGTCTGATTACCTCAAAGGGATTGAAAGAATCTCAGTCTGCTAATTGATCAGAAGGGAGGTCAAGGAATGACTCAATTGGCATGTCTGAACATCTTCATGGGGTGGAAACAGCAGGCTTAAAGGGCTCTTCAATCTAGAGAAGAAAAACAAAATAAGAGTCGGTGGTTGGAAGCCAAAGCCTCGTGAATTCACTTGAAGAGTAAGGCATATACAAGCTTTTTCTGGTGTGAGTTATTAACTACTGCAACAAGCTGCCCGTGAAATGGAGGATTCTCCATTTCTGCGTATTTTCACCTTGAAACAAGAAGTCTTTCTAGGCAACGTGCTTTAGCTAAAACCAGATTATTTGGTTCAGTATAAGGGTGGATGAGTAGCCTGTGAGAACAGATGATCTAGTGGTCCCTTCTGACCTTAAATGCTATGCATTTATATGATCCGTGAATTAAATGTCCTTGAACTTTCATTTTATGGCAAGATGAATGTCTGAGAAAGCTGGGAAAACATGTGTAGTGCTTGCTGCACTAGGTTATGTACTTAATTCATTGAAATATGGGCACTGGGGGCTGGGATGGAGCAACCCTCCTTGCACTCAGCAGGAATTCTGAATTTCAAGGCCTTTGTGAATTAAAGCGCTGCAGAGGGAGCTGGGCTTTGCTAGGACCTTCTTGCTTATTCCACGCTGAAACAAAAAGTGTCTAAAGGCAAACAGATACCTAAAGGCAAATATATGTGCCCCAACATAGTTGCCTGCACCTCTGCCCTGGTCATCGTCTTTTTGGCAGCGCTAATTACCACCCAAATCTCAGGGGCCCACTGAGCTCTCACAGGCATCAGCTGAGCAGAAAGCTCTATCTGGTTTTCTCTTGTTTAATAAACTGAGACATTTAAGGGCTCATGAAGAGCCTGCTTCACATTTTCTCTGTGGATCTCGGTTAACTCTTGACTGAAGCAGTAACACTGTTGGTGGTGAGTGCTCGGGAGAGGCAGAGGTATGTAACAGCCCTGGAAAATCCCAATTTTGTGTCTCTAGGTTGGGTTAGCACATGTTTGCTGCAGCTCAGGATCAGCTACAAGCAAAGGTTATCATGGCTCTCCCTGCCTCAGATCTTGAGTTTTTGGTTTGCAAATTAACCAGCATGACCTCATAACTCTTCAGCTGATGCTACCACTCCAGCTGATGCTGCCGGTGGCAGGCTGTGGTGCTGGTGTCAGCTGAGGTTTGATGGCACTGCATGGAGACTGACTTCTAAAAGGAGAGGCAGCAGTGATGAGAGAAGCCGAAGTGGGGGTACGTGTGAGCGTATCTGGGAAGAAAACAAATGCTACTTTGCACGGCAAGAAGCATGGCCTCTGAGGAGCATACCACCGTATGCTCACACCACTGAAAGCAATCAAGTGCACACAGCTTTATGAGTCACCTGCTATTCCCTGAGCCCGCGATAAAGCAGTCTTAATCACAGCTTAAGCTGATGTGTTTTCTTTCTCAGCTGGGATGAGCCTGAAGGATATGCACAGTCGTGTGCCTCAAGCTGAGAGATGCCACCCTGTTAAAGGCAGTAGATTAACAGTTTTTGATGTGGTCAGTGCCTGAGAGTCCAGGGAGGGGAGAAGGTGGAGAAGGCTATAAAGAGATGACCTAGGCCACCAAGTAGCCTCTCTTTTTGCCCAACATTTGGCCAGCAAGGATAAAAAAATGGCCAAAAGGGAAAGGGAACCAGGGTGATCATAGGTATGGAATGGGAGGTGGCTGAAGAAGCAGGAATTCCTCAGGCTGGGAAGAGTTGAGCTGGAGTGTATGGTAGAGACTGGTGCAATTGTGAATGGCAGAAGGGGATGGATAGGAAGTGACTGTTCACCACCTCTGCAAATACAAGAATCAGAGGGCATGAAATTAAACTGTTGAAAATCAAGTCTTGAACAAATGAAAGGAGGTCATTCCTTCAAGCAGTGGGCTCTGGACCTGTGAAACTCCCTGCCAAAGCAGGCTGTGGATGGGAAAAGTCAATGCGATTTCAAGGATGCACTGGAAAATTAAAGAAAGATCTGCTCAGGTTACAGCATAGGGACACATAAGACTCATAGATTTCCCTGAATTAAAAGAACCAAAGTCTGAGCAGCTACTGGGGACATCATAAATGTTTACCCTGTTTTTATGCTTTCTTTAGTGCCATGAAGCCATGGCTGAAGGCAAGGAACTGGGATATGTGGAGTGCTGTTCCCAGCCAGTATGGCTGCTTTTATGTAGTATAATGGGGAATGTGAAGTCTGATCTCAATGGAAGAAAAGGGCATTTTTCAAACTGCCACAATTTATGTAGCTTTATAGTGTTTCTATGGGTCGTACCCTGCACAAGGGAATTAGATCAACATGATCCATCCTTCGTGAACTGCATGGGTCATCAAAAGGTGGAGCTAGAGACCTGGGGGAGGTGAGGGTGGCTGGTGAGCGAGAAGAGGCAAAAATCTTCCAGGCAATGGGAGGAAGATATCTTAGCCTGGGGAGATGATAAGGGTATAAAGAAGGGATTTGGAGTGGTGATAGGATTGCATCGATGGGAATGGACAGGTGACATGATAGGATACCTGAGGGCTTCTGAGGAGAATGAATCTGCAGGAAGATGCTCCTTGATATCTGAGGATAAGGATGAGAACATCTGGAAAGATGGTGGAACAACATGACCTGGGAAGCAGCCGTCACCAGTAGAAAAAACTATTAACTTCTCCCTGTGTGTTTTAACTGTTCACGCCTCCACCAGGAGCCTTCAAGAGATGCTGGACTTTAAGAAAGCCCATTGCAGTGACATAAATTCCATTACAGGTCCCAGTTAAATCTATATATAGTCTTTATAGCACCTGGGTAACGACCTACCCCTTGCTTGGCAGGCATGCTTCAGTAACCACACAGGCACTGGCTGTCATTAAGCCTGGGCTGGCCTTGCATTAATTGTGACATGAGGTTCTCTTTTTTTGTAGGCTTGTGAACACAAACATTTAGCCAAACCTCATCTGTTTTACTGTTTGCAGACTGAAACACTTGATCATGAGATAAAGATTTAGTGGTAGACAAGGCAGGGGGTATCTGAAGCTCCCTGGGCCTGGCAGGGAGCAGCACAGATTGAATGCTACAGGCAGAGAAGGCTCGCCAGAGCTGGTGGTTTGCAGGGCGAGTAAGAAGGTGGCTGGTTTCATCAGGCTTGGGTAAAATCACTTGACACTCCCTCCACACCTCTGAGCTGGTGAACTGGGATTTTTACAAGGAACAAGGATTCCTAGTTGTGCACATCAGGATGCCAATGAGATGCACTGTTGCTATCCCAGCTGAGGAACAGTTCTGCGTTCTTGGTAAGGAAAAAAAAAAAGAGTGAATTTGGAGGCAATCTGAATGAGATTCAATGCTGAAACATCTGGACACACACTCTTCCATCTCCAGGTTGGCAGCCACACTCATAGCAGGATGGTGTGTCCCTAGTTTCCCCTGGTTTATTGATGCTTTTGGGATAAGAGTTATTACAGAGTGGTAGACTTCTCAGAGAAGAAGGAGAAGGAGGGGACAGCACTAGGGGTAGGCTGAGCAGTTCTGAAGGGGGAACCTGGGAAGCCTCCAAACCTTCAAGAAAAGGGCTGAGATAATCTTTGTTATCTGAGTGCTTGTTCCTTTGTAAATAAAGCCAGAACAGAAAGCAGGAATGAGCTTGGCTGCAGCAAAGCAGGAGGGCTGTATTTACAGAGCAGATGGTGAAAGGCACTTGTTCAAACAGTCTGTGTCATCACACCAGGTTTTTTGAGTTCCTGGAACCGTTTTCTAGCTATGTAACACAGTGGATTTCCTCTATCACTCTCCCAGTGAATAAAGAAATGCATTTTGTATTGTGACTGGTTATTCTGGGGTTATAATTAGGAAGAGGGGAGACCTCCAGCATGTTTGGGGATTGTTTGCAGCAGCAAGATTAGAGGACTAGCGGGGAACTAAGTATGGCATTGATGTGGGATTCACCTCACCCAGTGTTTGCTGTGTACGTTGTAAATGTCTCCACCTGACCTGGCTGTCTAGACTCCTTTCTATTCAGTGGATAGGCATAGGCACATCCAGGGTGTGATTTAGCTCATCCCTGGTAGACATCTAAACCACAGAGCCAACAAATCCTGCCCTGCAAAAGGTCTCTCCTTCAGCAGAGCCTGGGTTTCTAGCTTAGGCTTAGACTCTGATGCTGCAGACAGGCTTCGGTGAGTGGGTGAAACCCTTGCTTTGCACACTTCCCATGACAGAGCTGTTCCCCACAAGCTGCAAGTTGTACAGTCTTGATGGATCAGAAATGAAGCCCAGTATGCTCTACATAGAGGACACCTAATGTGGCTTTTCTGACCCAGCTGTAAGGCAACGTCCTGCCAAGGGAGGCACTGCAGTAGGAGCAGCAATAGCAATCTCATCGTAGAGCATCTGGTGAGGACTGACACCTCTCAGCCTTACCCCAAAAGTTTCTGGGGCTGTTGCCACAGAGGCTGTGGGTACCAAATCTTGCTTATCTTTTCATGCTTTACCTCTCTTTGTGTCAGTGGCATGTGATTGTGGCTGAGGATTTGCTCTGGCAACACCAGAGTGAAGACATCTCTCACCAAACATGTGCAGGACAGCTCAGGGCAGCGAAGAGGAGAGGAGGAGAAACCGCATGCATGCAACTGTAGGTAGGAAGCCCTTGATGAACAAGTATATTTAGACAGGTAATTTATACTGCCACGCAGCGGGACATTGACCCCCAGTTTAATTATTGTGTCATTTGCCCTTGACAGCTACTGCTGCTTCCAATTAACTCTCCTTAATTAAAGCCTCCAGTTTTCCAAGTATGTAAGCATGGATACACTGGGAAGAGTGCTACAACAAAGAGGAAGAGCTTGGGGGTGTCTGATGAGAAATGACATTCCATGTCCCAGTGGGAATGGCAAGTTATTTACTTATCATGCTGGAGTGGCAGGCTGGAATCAAACCCAGATCCTCATCTCTATCCTGGCAGGAGCATCTTCTTTCCCACCAGTTTTACAGCCACCTATATGTTGCGAGTCCTGCTTCTTACCAGTATAACTAAGACATGCTTCAGCTCCCTGTCTGAAAAGCCTTGCTTTTCTGTGTTCCTGCTTTTTGATGAGTTTGTAGGTCAGGTGGATGAGGCACAAGAACTCAAACATGACAGAGGAATTCAAGGTCTCTTTGCCCACAATTAAAGCCACATTAAAATTGGCATCCTGGGATGCTGTGCAGGTGACCGAACACCCTCACTGACTCTTGTTAAGGGTGCAGAATCTGGTTCCATCAGTTGTCTCTTAGGTGTTTTTGCCTTGCTCTATTTAATAAACTGTATTATCATGAACACTCTATTCAAGGCTTTGAAATCAAATAAGCTGCTTTCTTAATCTTTCTGCTGTTTTTCAGGGCTGGCTGAGCCTTGAAAGATAGCAGCATTCACAGAACCCACATGGCTTGACAGAGTCACTGTTCAGTGTTTTGGAAATGTATCTTTTGACTGTTGGGAAGGAAATTGGCTACTTAAGATGCCTTTTTGTACATTTAAATTAACTTAGTCCATCAGACTGAATAAATCCTGCCGCTGTATTAACATCCAATTATAACAGCAAAGATTGAGCAATGATTCACGTTTTGACCAGAATGTTGGCAGTTGAAGGGGAAAAAAAAAGTAATGTATATTGAAATAAAAAAGTCAAAAATGGGAGCCAGAAAATTATGACTGAGCACATAGCAGGAGCTTTTGTGAATATATAATGGCAGAAGTGGGAGCCAAATTTCTAACAGGATTAGCTGTTACTGTCTATCAGATCCAAAAACCTCAATCATTTTGTTTTAAATGAGTTTCTATAACTCATTCATACTAGAAATAGAGGGTGGAAGTGAGGCTGGGAGCTGGAGAAGCTGCAGTTTGGAATTCAGGCTGGATCAGAGGTGAGGACAGCCCCAGTGTTGTGTGAAAAGCCCTGAAATCATATCTAGCAGGTGAGCTCTGAACTGTGCAGCGGTTGCAGATTTTGCCAGATTTTTCAAGATGTCCTTGTGAGCCAGAAACTCATGAATGATTTCTTTGGGGACTGGTGAATGAATGTGTTGATGAAGTGAGATATCTTTTCAAATCCTGCTGATGCTAGGGCAGCTGGACCTGCTGATTGTCTTTTTGCTGTCCCTGAGAAGGACATCAGATTCCCTTACCACTTGTCCAACTGTAGCTCTGGGGTTTCATCTCACTCTGGATAGATGTGAGTAGGGGACAGTCTAGATGATGAAGCTTCCTGAGGGATACAAGTCCTGACCCTGGTCAAGCAAAGTGCTGGTGGTGAGACTCCTGGGTCTTTTACATCTTGCAATGCACAGCAGTGATCCTGGAGATCCTGTAGTGGGATGACTGCCCTGGAAATGCTGCCTACCTCAGAGATGATCAGAGACCATCTGTCACTCTGGTCTGCTATGGACAGAGCCTTGGAAGCACAGTAGCTCCTAGATGTCCATCAGGTGTATGGACAGGGATCTGTAGGAACCTTACCTCCATTTCTTCAATATTTCAATGAAACCAAAGTCTTTTAAAAACTTAGTGTTCAATAGCCAGGTCTTTCCTTGACTTCTTGCATGAACTTGCTCAGGTGCTTTAAGCCCACACCTTCAAAGCCATTTAGATAGCACCTACTTCAGCTGTGCAAGACCTCACTTTCAGCTTCAGCTCTCATTGATAAAACGGGGATATGTGCTTCATCACATATGGGGTATAAGCCCTTAAAACAGCACTCTCTTCCTATATCCATATATTGCTCTAACACAGTGAGGCCAAAAAATCAGTTAAGCCATGACCACTGCAGGAATATAAATGACTCTAACCTGGCTCATAGTGCCCCAAAACGAAGGCCACCTTGCTTTTGTTAATCCTCTCTGCTGAAACCCTGGTTGTATTTGCTGCAAAAAGTTGAATCCTATTCCACCCTGATGAAAGACCAGCAGTAGGGAGCCTCACCAAGGTTGAGAAATGACCTTGGTAAGTTTGTTAGACTTTCCAAGGATGAAAATGGGGTGGAAGGAGTAATCACAGTCTCCTTTACAATGGAGATTTCAACCTTCAGCATTGTCTAGTCCCTTCATCGCAGTGGAAAAAGGAAAGGCACTGTAACTGGGAGGCTGCATGGACTTTTCTTTTTCAGATATTTTAGGGGCAGCATAAAAAGCTGACTGCTCCCAGGGGGCACGGTCAGTCCTCAAAACTTTCAACTTGGAAAGCTGAGCTGAATTAATTACAGTTTATGTTCCAAAGGAAAATAAGACCTCTGATGTGCCTTATTTGCTTGATGTTCTTTTTCTTTTCAGCTGACGACCCCTAGGTGGCTTTCGTTTCAGTCACAGCTCCTTTGTTTTTTGTAGTTTCTTTCTTTATTAATTAGAAGGTCTGACACTTACAGCCCGAGACATTTATCAGCGTGGTACAATTTTAATTAATCTCACAGTAAAGCTACTTGAGGTGATCTCCTGAAAGATCTCATATAGCAAGAATAAAATACAGCAACACGAATGGTAGCACAACATACCTACTCCTCCGGTGTATTTGACAGGGTGTGGGATGTAGCTTGGCGCAAGCTCAAACTGCATAGCTGTGCTCTCTCGGACAGCAGCTCAAGCAAGGTGTGCTCCCACACAACATACAAACTCTATCCTATAGGGACCTAGTACCCTAAATGCACTAAAAAGGAAGCATTTCTGCAAAGATGTAAACCTGGATTCCCAGTAGGTTCCTCCTGCCTCTGAAAGAAGCTTGGATATCCTTTGGTGGCTAATTCAATAATAATAATAATGATGATGATGATGATGATGATAATAATGATAATGATGATGATGATGATAATAATAATAATAATAATACCTACAGGCACTGCTTTTTATCTACTCTTTTTGTGGCAGTTTGTGAAGAAATAGCATATTTTAGTCCTCTAGGACTTCTTTCTTACATATATATATACTAGTCACAAGTGGATTTTGACTCAGAACTTTCAAACTCAAGATCAGCATCAACTAGGTGCTGGAAAAGTGCATGTTCTGACCTAAACTTCTTAACCAAGGCTCTCTTCTGTAAGACTGATGTAAACTAGCTCAGAAACTGAGGTTCAGAAAAACTATCTAAAGCTAATGAGGATAAATGGAGCCTCACCATATGTTAAACTGAGGGCAGTTTGGATAGGAGCTGCATAGCCAATACCAACTGTGTTCACATATTTCTAATTACAAGGTGGAGATTACACCATCGATTGCCCCTGCATTAAGGAATGGCAGATTTACAATCCTTAAAATTGGATTGTCTGCCTCTTCTGCAAGTATTCTGATGTTCACAGCACAGGCATGGTCAAGCTAGATGTAAACAAGGAAAAATAATTAATCATTTATTTTTCTCAGGTGGAAGTAACAAGTGGGAATGGCCAACAAGAAATTATGAGGTCTCCACCCCTTGCTGTCTTTTTGTAAAAAATTGTATGTCTTCTTGGAAGTTGGATGCAACACAGATTATTGGGTTCAACATAAGTCTAATTGGGTGAAATCCTGGAGTATACAATTTGTATTAAATGAACAACTGATACCTTCCTGACTCAAAGCTTAAGGAAGGTGTAACAATTGCATTCATGGCCAGGCCGTCTTACCTTTAAAACTTTTTGGTACTTAGAGAAGTTTAAGTCACTCACTCCTTGCTTTGACCTTCTCATTTTCCTCACTCTGTGGTCTGTCCTGATTATGTTCTTATGCTCATGGCAATAGATTCAATTTGAGAAAGGTGATTTTGTGTTGGGTTGGGTTTTTTGTTTGTTTGGTTTGGTTTCTTTGGGTGACTTGAAACAGGCAATGGTGCAATTGTAAGTAAATCCCATAATACTTCTTTCTGACGTTTCCTAAAGCTACAGCCACCTGCCAGATGTAAAAATATGGATTTTCAGCTTTTTCTCATAGTCTATCAACTACCATGTGGGTTGGCTGTTTAGGGATTAGGAAGACAATTTCTGGTACAAACAGAAATTTTGTACCAGATTTTCATAAATAGGTGGAATTTTGCCTAACATGTATTTATATATAAAGACCAGGTTTTGGTTCATTTGCAGATGCAGTCAGAATGAATCTTAGTCTGTCACTTCACAGCTCAAACTCTCTCAGATGTTGCACCAAGTAAAACATTGTCAGTAGGATTCAGGTGTATTCCCTTGTCATTTGTCACAAGTAACTGTTCAGCAGTTTACAGTTGGCAGTTCTCAGTGGTGTTTCATCAGGATAATACCACACTGTATCATCTGAAGGAATAAACTCTCCCTGATGACATGAGCTGGGGTGAAGGCACTGGCAATCGGCTGTAGATTACAGAAGCTCTCTGTAGCTTATTCAATGGAAAAGAGACTATCAGGTCATCGGGCCCAAATTGTATGTTTGGCTTCAAAAGAAGTAAGTGGCTTACAAAACCTAATAGGAATCCAAAGTCTCTGGTCCGTTAGACAGGAGGTCAGGCTAGGCAGTCCCTTCTGTCTTTGAAATCTCTGAGTGAAATACTTTAATTAAAAAGGAAGAAAGAAAAAAAGGAGATAATAAAATGCAGTATTTTGGCAGTAGATGGGTGTTTCAGGTCTGCCTCTAATGCCTCCTGAGCTGCAAAGTCACAGTGACAGAAAGCTCATTCAGTACTCAGGCCGGTAGCCTTTGTCCTTTTCCTCCTGGGAACAGCCTCTCCAGGGATAGGACAACTGATGGTTAGAAAGATGCATTGGGGAGTGGAGCTAACGCTCTCCTGGGACCGGTGGTGGTGGGTGTGGGAGGTCAAGGGAAGGAGACAAAGACATCACAAGACCTCAGTTGTCACAGGAAGCCCAAAAGAAGCAGGGTCCACAACCAGAACATAGGAGAGAGAGCACTGAGATCCAGCGGGTGGAACTCGCTACAGAAGATCACATGTTGAATTGTCTCAGGGTATCGGGTCGCCACAGCCTGTACACAGCCTGCCTGATTTCCTCATTGCCTCTGAAACCGTGCAAGTGAGGTCATCTGGCAATGGAGTGTGGAAGGCCATGGGGAAGAGGGGAAGGCCACAGGGCACATGCTGATCTCAACAGGGGTTACACTCAGCCAGGCTGAGCTCTGATCTGGACAGGGTTTGTACCAGGTTGAATTCTCAAGCAATCTGCAGCCACATCCCTCTGCCTATCCCAGCCTACTGAGCTCTGCAGTGATGTTCTACTGGGAGGACAGGCACCAGGAGAAGAGGACAGGGAGGGTGGCACCTCCATCAAGTCATTATGGGCATTGCAGAGCTCTGTGAAAAGCCTGACGGGTTATCTCCTTTCCTCCTGCAGCTCACTCGGGTGCCTGTGGAGTCATGTAGCCAGTATGAGACCTGCAGCGAGTGCTTGGGCTCGGGCGACCCTCACTGCGGATGGTGTGTTCTTCACAACATGTAAGTACCTGCTGATGTTTGCCACCATCCCAGCCCTGCTTTTCTGCCAACCATCTTCCCTCAATGTCTGTGATAACACATGGCAGAGATGCAAATTGCTGCCTCAGTCCCTGGTTGAGTGAGGTGAGCCAGTGAGTCACACCGGTACCTCTAGCAAGGTCTCTGGGACTTACTGGGGGAGGCTTTGCTTAACTGAGAAGCATTTTTTGGAAGACAAGGGAAGAGAAGGGTGGTAGAGACTGGTCTGATTTCCTCAACTGCCTTATTCGCAGTCTGCTGACTGTGCCAGGATAGCACCTGCCACCCTGATGCACTGTGAATCAAGCCACCCACCAGCTCTTCCGGTGACCACCTTGTTTCCATTGCTTAAGGCAGTTTGGCTCTGACTAGCAGCCCAGCTCAGGCACTTGTCTCAGCATCTCCAACAACTTTCCACTGTTTACCTGAACCTCTCCTCTTTCAGACTTGTCATGTTTTCCATTGCCCGTAAAGAGGAATCAGGTCCCTGTAAGCATCATGGGGTTCTTCAGGAGAGCTTTACAGTCTGTATGCTCACTGTGGGGAAATGTTGACCCTGAAGTTGAGTGTTTGTCCTGTGTGGGTCAACTCAGCTGTGCCAAGTGAGCACCAATGAGCCAAACTGCTCATTTGGCTTACCTGGCCAGGATGCTGAGCTAATTTGTGCATATCCACACTCTTTGACTTCTGTGTAACAGGACAAGAAGGGACCTCATTTCACCATTTCATTATTCTACAGTACTGGCTTATCCAGGACCTCACAAGGAGCGCTGGATGCAGGTGTCCTTAGGACTGGGGGATTAGTTCATTGGCTTTGTTTTCTGTAGGCTTTTTAATGGTGCTATTGATCTTGAAGTTTCCTCCCTTCACTGCCAGTGACCCCCTCCTGCAGACACCCCTCTGCCAAAGCTGCTGAGAGGGAGGTGTCAGGTTGGCTGAGCTCCTGGCTATGAGTGGCAGGATGGTCTCACTTGCCAAGAACCTCTCAGCAGAGACAGTGGCTGGAAAGTGCATTGGATCTGTCTAACCAAACATCTCCAGCTGAGTGTGGCTCTGCAGGGTGCTGTTACTCCAAGTCTCACAGTGTCCTTGGCAGCGATGGAGGTTTTTTCTGATGGACCCTGGTATTGCAATGTGTCTGTCTACTCACACTGAGTTCACCTCTGAATTCTTCCTGCTGCATTGCAAACTCTCCTAGTGGAGACAGTGATCCAGTTGAAGCAATCCTCTTTGCTACCTCTCCTTTCCTGAACAGAAGAAAAGGGAACAAACCTGTACCATATTCCAACCTTCTGTGGATGCTTTTTAGCTTGTGTGACCCTCATCCAAAGCCACAACAATCTGCTTAATTTCAGATCAGATCTAGGTGATCCATTCCAAAACTTGTCCAAAGGCTTGACTCAGGCTCTGGAATTATTCAGAGATCCTTGACAAACCAGTCCTGAGTTGTAGTCTGGTAGGCAAGAACCCATGAACCCTTCATCCTGCTGACCTGAGGATATTTCCAATTGATATGCAGCTCTGCAACACATTTCTATCTCGTCTTATCTTGCACCCGCCCTACAAAGCACTGTCTGTTTTGCTGTCAGTGGAAGGACAGCACAGACCATGTGCAAGCAGTATAGCAAAGCATGGATTTGGCCGTTGATTATTCCACAGCAATGTTAGATATTTCATCTCCTGCCATCCAGGGTCAGTGACAACAAGCAATCAATACATCCAGCAATAAATCCCCCAACAGAGAGAAAAGGGGAAGAGGGAACTGCAGATTGCTCAGCAGCTCATTGTGAAGGAGTGTCAGAAATGTGATGGCTGGTGATGAGTGAGGGTGGCAGCATCGACTCAGAACAAAAAAAAACCCGTACAGATTTGGTCCTTCAAGAAGTTTGGCCTTGCAGTCTGGACCTGGTTGACAGCAGAACCCCCATGCCCTCCTCCCTCTGGTCACTTAACCTCTGCTTCCTGATCTGGAAAGGAGAGGCACCTCTTATTGATGTACCTTGCAGCAGGGTCACTGAGATTAATTCCTTGTGGATTTTGGGGGTGGGGGGGGGTGGTTTGGGGTTTTTTTTGTTATTTGAAGGCAAATGTCAAATCCAACTTTAGGTTGTTCCTTCTCCATAGAATCCATTGCAATAATGAAAACTGATTTTCAGTTCTAGTTTGGTAGGGGTTTTCAGTGCAGCCTCAGGTGTTCCTCTCTGGGTCTGTTTCCTCATATTTTTAGGTAGCCCTGAGAGCAGAGGACCCCATTACACCCCGCTCAGCAAGGTTTGTCTGTGAAGATGTTCAGGGTGAGAGTGCCATAATGCTCAATCTCTTACCAGAACTTTTTGCACATCAGAACCCCTTCAGATTCATTAACAGACTTTTCCTCAAGTGGAACGCATCATCAATAACTCCCGTACAGGGATATCTGGGGAAATGTGCCATAAGCATTTTGTGAGTGCTAACCCTTCCCCCTTCCCTCCCAGCCAGAAATCCCAAGGGCTTTCCAGTACACGGCTGAATCCAGCCACACTGATCTGGGAGCTGTTCTGTGTAAGAGATGGAGGAGGCAGTTGGGCTGTGCAAGACCTGGGATGGAGTGGTACTGGAAACCAGATCGCTTGTGGGCAAAGGCACAGCTTTTGCTCATCTTTTCCTCCTGTATAAACCATCAAGAGGAACAGTGGTAGACTGGGAGACAGGTGAAAGCTGCCAGATGGGGTACAGCATCTGTCTTCTTGTCTTTCTTATTTTGGGATTTGCACTTCAAGGGCTGATGCAGACCTTTTTCCCCAGACCCCCATTTCCAAGCTAACCTCAGCTCCCACCACGTGAGAGGTCTGGGGACGCCTGGGGATGGCTCTCCATCCATCATCTCACGGCAGAGCTGGGCTGTCTGCGCAGAGGGCTGCGTGCCAGGGCTCAGGAATCGATTTCCACATCTCTGCTGTCCTAACCTTACACCAAGAAACTCGAGTCTGCTGAGAGAGAAAGAGACAGACAGACCCACACAGACGGCTGCAGGGAAAAGGAGGGGGGAAGGATTGATTGGCTTCTGCCCCGAGAAGAGAAGAGCCGATATAGAGCAGGCCACTGGAGCTTTTCATCTCTGTATCTTTAGCCCCGATCTTGTGTCCCCCCCGTCTTTCCCTGCTATAGCTCTGCTCCCCTCCTGGGCTCTGTTCAGGCCTCTTTAGGTGGTGATGAATCATTTAGTTGGTGTAAATTGAAAATGTGGCGCTCAGTTGCTGCCTGGGTCTCCAGGGGAGGGAGAAGGGCTGGGGTGGGAGCCGGGTGGGGGGGGAGGAACCAGGCTGAAAAGCTAATAGCTGGCACAGAGGCACTTGGTGCCTGGCTGCAAGGTCGCAGCAATGTCACCAGCCCAAACAGGGGGCTGCAGAGAGAGATGAGAGCTGAGCAAAGTTTTCTCTAAGCCTGAAATGAATTGCAGCTTCCTCCTATGTCAGTCGCAGCAGTGTCCGAAGATGCTATCCAATATCTGATCAACCCTCTAAAGCCCCCTGCAAGTTTCTTCTTTCTCCATCCATATCCAAACTGTTACCCTCCTCTACCTCCTTTCCCTCTCAATGCAGAAAGACAGAGAAAGCTGAGGCTCTTTGCCCCCAGAGAAGGGATAAACACCTCTGCAGCTGAATGAGGCTTGAGAAACCTGCCTGGCCCAGCACCAGCTCCAGAGCAGATGTGCACAAGGACTGATCCATGTGCACGTGGTAACCACACAGGTTTTCAGTCCTGCACAGTGTCTCTGGGTTGTACTTAATACCTGAGCTGCCAGAAGAAGGGATATTTGGGGCAGAAAAGCAGCAGCATCCCCATAGGGAGAGGCAACATAGAATCACTTAGGTTGGGAAAGACCTTTAAGGTTATCAAGTCCAACCGCTAACCCAGGACTGCCAAGTCCGCCACTAAACCATGTCTCTACATTTTGTAAAGGAGAGATATGCTGACCTTGCTGGCTGCGGAAGGGACCTGTCCCAGGCTCTGTCGTGTTAGTTGCCACTCCTAGATTTTGGCTGTGCTGCTTGGTTTCAACCTCACGTAGCCTCTGTCTAATTCTGGGATGAATAATCAAACATGTGCAAGTTGTCCTTAAGGGAGGATGCACCCTGCTGGCACCAGCCTCCTTCTGCTCTGGAATCTGCCCTTGCTGTTATGGGGACTCCTTGGCTGGCAGATTATTAGTTGCAATCAGAGAGAAAAATAGTCCCATTTTCTGGGAGGACTTGTAATATTTCAAAACCTTTTTTCCCAGCTTGTAGTAGCCAATTATTATTTTAATAAAAAAAATACCATGAAAGACATTTTAGAAGGGACTGATACCATTTAGTAATTGGGGAATGTTTCATTTAGACTTCAGAAACTCTTATTTGGGGGTTTTATTGCAGTTTTTAGTAAATCACTTAAAATATCAAAATAAAAAGTCACTCAAGTGAAGTTTTACTTTTTTTTTACTTTTTTTTTTCATTAAAATGAAACGTGTCCATCTGTGACTTTTTTTTTTTTTTTTTTTTGTGTCCCACCAAAGCCTTTACTGGCTCTAGAGACTGAGCATAGCAGGTCGTCAACAAACACTGTTCGTTTGGAGGAACTGACGTTTGCTGCTGAGGGAACAGAGTTTGTTTAAGCATCACCAGTCTGTCCTACTGTGAAGGCAGTGGAGCCAGGAGCTGGATCTGCTCTCTGCACTCCTCTGCTCATTGGTGAGGAGCTGCGCGTGTCCTGTGCATGTCCTTCTGGCACCCAAGAACCTCACCTAGGGACCTGAGCTGGCTCTGTTGGCTTTGCACCCCAGTGGCACCCCAGTTGCAGAGCACGTGCCAGGAGAGGCTTCCCTACTCCTGAGCCATGGAAATACGATGCAGTGGCCTCCTGTAGGCATCCTTACCCCATGAATGGAGCAATGACAGAAGGCTTTTAGATATGGGCCAGACCAGCCACCTTCCTGACTCCTTTTGGCTCTGGGTTAGTCAAGGCATGACCGAAATTTGGTACATGCAATTACTCAGGCTGAGCTGACCATGGATTAACTGGACAGCTGTAACAGGAGATATGGTGCTTTTGAGACACTTGAGAAGTCGTATGAGTTTTTTGGTTTCCCTACAAAAGGACAGCCCTCTTCAGAAGGGTTTTATGCTGTCCTCTGGTAGCAGACACCTACCCCAGTATCCGGGAAGTTGCCCTCCATGTTCTCTTGCCCTCCAGCTCTTCCCGTCTGCCTTGTAACTGCAGGGTAGTGCTGTACCCAGAAATTATGATTCTCATTTCTAATATGACATGGAGAAAAAAAGGCACTTAAAGAAGTTGTTTTCTAGGTAGTGAGGGATTAGTGTGGAGGGGGAGGGAAGTTTGTTATCCATACTCAGACTCATTGCCAGACCAGGGGAAAAAAAATAGAAAAAGTTAAAAAGTGCAGCTCCTGCTGTCTCGTCTCAGCAGGTAACCCGATGCGATACTGCTTGCAGAGGCCCATTGATCGTTCCTGGCTTTAACTTTCTTGGTCAAAGTCTTCTGAATCACTAGAGAGCCTTGAGTAACCTAAGCTGCCTACAGATGCTGCAATAAGACCTTTTTTTGAAGGGTCTTTTGCTTGCTTGACTTTCTGCTATTTGAAAGACTATGACTGTCTTTCAGGCTGAGGTTTTTTCTTTCTTTTCCCCTTCACCTCCTCTCTTTTCCTTCCCAGTCTTTTCCTCCACTTGTGCAGGGGAGGGAGGATTTCTCAGTTGCTGCGTGGAGAAGGGGCACTTGGAAGGGCTGTATGTATCAGGCTTCAGGGACCCAGCAGGGCAGGAGGATGGAATATCACCCCCAGTCCTGTGCCACTCTGAGCTCTAACACATAGTGAGAGAAGAGTGGTTTAATGATTGTGGCAGGTGCCTGTGATCCTGTGAACTCCCAGCTTCTACTACAAGAAAGCAGGCCCTCAGCTGTCCCTGTGTTGTACTCCCCGTGTTGCTGTGTCCCAAGGTGCAAACTGGAGTCCCTTCAGTAAGGTAGCAATTGGAAGGTGTTTTGCATTTGCCTGGCATGACGAATAAGTCTTCACAATCACAGTTGGGACCTTTTTTTATAGGAAAAGCTTTCTGTATCCTTTCCTGCCTTAGCATCATCTTGCCATGGGTCAGCTCTTGGTGCCTTCAGATACCTGGGAGACCCTCTACATGTCAAATATACATGACAATTGTCCTGATCTTCGTGAAGGTGGGTCAGCTGCATGAAGAACAAATGGCTTCCAACTCAAATCCTGCTTTGCCTTAGAAACGTGTATCCGGGCTGATCTTCCCCATCAGAGGGGAAGCTCAGAGCTACTTTACTTGCTGTGTTCAGTACCCCTGTGTGTATGAGGCATTTGGGGGCATTTCTCATTGCAACAGGAGATTTACAGATACATGCTGTTGGTACACAATAGGAAGAAAAATGTAAATGCTGGGAGGGAAAGTAATTGCAGGAAATCTGAAACCTTTCATTTGGTTTGAAAGTCTCTGATCAGGTTGGCGGTGTTAGTACTGCCAGTCAATGGTGGCAAAGGTAGGAGTGAACCAGCTGTTGAGATGTCTCGTCTCCAAACAGCACTTGGTTTGACTCCTTCCTGGTCACAGCTGGTGCTCAGACAGCCAGGCACATGGCCTGTGAACCTCTTCCATCTGATAGCAAGGGAAAGTGGAGTCATCTTCCCACAATTGGCCTTGGCACAGAGTGATTCCCACTTCTTCTCAGGTAGTTATCGAAACTGGAGACGGCATTTCAGCCTTCACACAGAGGGAAGCACACAGCAGGGGGGCTCTGTAGAGTGACATTGGCCCATTAGGCATTCTGCATTGAGTCTAGATAATCTTTAATCTGTCTACTGAGGTATAGCTAAAGTACCCATCATTTTGCACCTAGGCATTGCTTCTCCTTTGGAGCAGAGGAAATAGCCCCAAATGTGACAGCTCTCCAATGGCCTTTTGAAATGAGATCGGGGCTCTTAGTCCAGAGAGTAGGAGGGAATTCTTGGGACGGAGAGCCAGCCTATTGATGGTGATAAAGCCCTGTGTGAAACGGAGGCTCCTGGGAATCCCATTTCACTACAGATGGGCAATGGCATTGAATAAATCACTCTGAACCAGCCCTGCACCTTTAAGGAGAACAGCCGAGCACTGGTCCTGGAGAGCTGACCCATCACTGTACCTGCATGTCGTACATGCAGCATCACTGATGCCTTTCCATTCCCTAAATGCCATCATGTCCCTTTTGGGAGAATTTTTGCTGCTCCAGACTACCTAGCAGTGCAGGGCAGAGCTGTGCCCTTCACAGGCTGATTATCTCGGTGGCCGTGCCTGCCTGAGGCAACTCGGGCACAGCACTGGGCACTGTGGACCATAAGACGCAGGCGTGTGGTAAATGTGTTTTAATAACAACCTTCTTCCTTGATTAGCTTATTTTGCCAGAGGGCAGTGGGGAAGGGTGGGAAGATAATTAGTTTGTGCAGTGGGTTCCAGCAGAAGCTTCGTCCTGGTGCAGCCCTGTGAGTTAGGTGTCCTACTTGGGATTTGTCTCCATCACAGAAACATTAGCAGCTCAGGTTTAGCACTGCAGAAAGTTCAGCCGTTGCAGAGAAAGGTCTCTAGGGTTTTTTCTTCTCTGATGTGAAACACAGCACACAGTCTGCCATGGTCCTAGGATGTGTGTTTTACGTGCTAGGACATGCAATGAGAAAAGGGTAATGGGGCTCCTTCTAGGAGACCTTTTGTGTGTCGGTTCCCTGACAGGGGCCAAACCTTTGTCATCTCAGCATCGCCTTTGCTCTGGGCCACTACACACTGCTGGGTGGCATATCTCGATAGCTCACAGTATGTACCTAGGGCAACAGCTAGGGAGGGAACAGGGACAGGGAAGAGCTGTGTGACCACGCTGACCAGCTTAGAAAGCTTGTCAGATGTGCACTGGAGCTGAGATGCAAAGTTACAGGGCTGCCACAGGGAAGGAGCATACTCTGGCTTCGATTATAAAGTGGAGGTTGACAGGGCCAGCAAGGAGACCTAGATATGAAGTAGCAACACAAGGACTTAATTAAGGTGCCTATACACAGATATACAGAGAATATAAGGAAACTCTGAAATACAGGTGTTTTTATTTACTCAAGGAATGCAATTAAGTTGCCCACTCATGCTGTCTGCTGCAACTGGAGTACCTGAAATGTTCACCTTGGGCTGGCAAATACAACACAGAGTCTACTGGAGACCCGTTTCCTCTGGAGAATAAGATGGGGACCAGCTGGAGTCCTGAGGATATCTCAAGTGACTTTAGACCCCCATGTGTGGGCAGCAAAATAGAACCTAAACCCTGCTTGGGATGTCCTCTCCCCACAAAATCTCTGGTTTGCCAAAACCCATCTCTGGGCTTTGCAACTTGACCAGTCTCAGTCCTTCTGTGAATTTTAAAGTCCTTCAGGGCACTAATTTGCAATAAAGCAGGACTAGGGCTCAGTGAGTGTGATGATGTATGGATGGTTTGGGAAACTGTCTCAGTTGCTGGGCTGTTTGTAGGGAATTGCTCTCTGTCTTGCTGTCAGATGCTCCCTGGTGCCTCTGCAGCCAATGATCTGCCAATGAGGGAAAATGGCACGCCAGGCAAGCTCTCCCCAGGGCAGGGGTACATTTGCCTTCCACTTCCACTGTTTCTTCTGTGACATTTCATCATCCTCAACCTGAGACAGGTCTCAGAAGGGAGTGGGGAGGGGGAGAATCAGGAAGCTCTTCCTCCTAAAGAAAAGCACAGCAGACTTTTAAGGTATGTCTTTATCGCTCTCTCTGTGGATCTGCACACACAAACATGCACATAAATACATGCCACCATCTTCTGTTGCATGTTCCCACACTCAGACACCTGCTACTGAATAGCCCTGTGTGCCACCAGCACATATGTCTCCAACCCCTAATTCTGGCTCATGCTCCCACCCCCCTCTGTAGTCGTTCCCCCAAGCAGCAGTGTAGAGGCAGAGCCTTTCCCAGTCATCTTCTGTACCAGTGAGATTTTATTTCCCTTCCCTCTAGTCCTGTGGTCCTGGAGGCAGGTTGTGTGAGTCCACAGGAGCTTCTGAGGTTGAAGCTAATTATCTCGTCCTGCTGTGGGGTGCCTTTTTTTTTTTTTTTTTTTTTTTTGGTACCCGGTTTGTTCTGCTATTGCTATAAGCATAGTCTCTTCTTCCTGTTCCCAGCAATACACATATTTCTTCTGTTTGGTGAGTGGATTCGAGCAACTCATCATTCTATTTTCTTGAACATCTTGTCTCCCATTGTTTTCCACTTCAGATACGTCCTTCATCAGCTTTCAAATAGCATACCATCAATAGTAGGAACAATCTACCAAGGCAGACACATGTTTTAGCTCCATGAATTACAGGAGGCAGGCAACAGCTTGATCTCTGGCCTTGTGGGGAGATGTAGAAGTCCCTCCCTCATGTACAACACAACATTAAAGTAAAACATCTTGCAAATGAAGCCCGCCAACTGCCCCAGTAATGAAGAGCAAGCCTGGGTGTCAGCTGGCTGCAGCTCTCTGCTGGGCTCACTAGCACAAGGCAGCTACAGAGGAAAGCAGGGAAAAGCAGCACGTTGCCAGGACCATGGTTGTACAAGAGATGAGTGACAGATCTGGACTTGGAACAATATTTCTTTCCTCCTGTTCCAAGACCTAGTAGATTGGACCAAATTAATATTTTCCAGGGTAATGGGTGCATTTTGAATAGAGTCTCATCCTTGGAACCAGAGCTAAACTGGAGTGGCTAACATGGCTGGATGCAAGAAACTGGGATATTCAAAGAAAACATGTTTCCTTGCCATCCTTCCACAGGGGCGGCCAAATTCACAGTGAAGAACAGACATGTGGGCTGTGAATTTTTTTGTGCAACTGGCTATGGGCTTCTTCACCCACTGCAGGGCCACGGGGCAGCCCACTGCAAGCAGGCATGGCTGTATCTTGTAATGCAGCATGCACCAGCCCCTGTTAATGGAAGGGAGGGCAGGTTTCTGTTTATTTTCCTTCACTATTTGTCTCCCTGCCTAGGAAGTCACATCGGCAGTTAGCATGTCTTTTTGCTGGTTATCTTGTGGCAAAGACTAAAGAGAAAGTTGAATGGGAAAGAGAAACACGTTGAGGAGGAGAAGAAATGCTGAAGGGTCTGCTGGGACAGAGTGGAGGGGCTGGAGGGTGATTCTGCCTAACCTGGCTAAAGGGATTTGAGGGGATGTGGACAACATGAGGAACTGGGAATTGTTGGGGGCTGAAGGTCTGAGACATTGTTGTAAGACAAGATTCTGGGACAGATTCTGACCAGGAAAATAAGTTCTGGGTGCCTTGGTATGTTTAGAAAGGGTTGCTAGCAGGATCCACCGGTTACAGAATTAGGCAAGAGTGAACAGTATTTATTTCCCTGCTCTGCTATAGATACCTTACATGATTTTGGACAAGTTACTTAGGACAAGCTTTATCTCATCTACTACTACGTTTCTTGTCTCAGCAGCCAGTGAAGACAGGGACTTTTTCTGAATACATTCATTGTAACCCTGAGGTGTCTAAGGCAGTGGGGTGAATTGCCCCTTGGAAGTGCCAGTTTAGTGTAGTAGCTACTTGGAAAACTTAAATGACTATATAAAACAATACTCAACAGAAAATTACTCTAATTCTTAATTTCCCTGTGTTTAGGCCCTTGTTTGTAGAAGAGGAGTAACAGTTCCTCACCTCACAGGTGGCTGTGAGGTTCAAAGCCTTAAAGCACTTAGGACCATGAGTGGCTTGCAGAAGTCCTGCAAGGAGCTGGACTTGATGACTGCAGGCTCCCAGGTAGTACTGGTTATAAAGCAAGATGACAATAGTTTCATCTCACCACTGGCTGAGTAACTTTTGGGTTTTCATAATTAGTGCAGAAAGTGCCTTAACAGACACGGAAAGGTGCAAACACACGTGTAGCTCCTTGCTTCACCCAATGAACATCCCCACATCACCCTATTCTGTTGTCTGGTTGTTAGAGCAGAGGTGGTGCCAGAGGAGTTAAGGCAGGCAGGACAGCAAGGAATGAAGCAAACACCAGTGTCTTGCTTTTCTCTCCCATATCTCATTCCCAATGCCTCCTGCCCCTCTGGCCCCGGGCAGTAAAGGAGATCTACATTTTAATTGAGACATGTTAAGAAAATAATCTCAATCTAGCTCACCCATGCCTGGAAGGCTTCTCCCTTGTTAGCTTGGTGCAGATGTTGAATGCACATTTTGGGGGTGGGGGGTGGGTGGGGGAGGGTGTGTGTATTTGTTATATGTCTGTTCCTCTCCTTTTCCCATCCTTGCTTGATTTTGGAATGGGGAGGAGGGCAGAAGGCTGGATCTGTCAGGAAAAAGTAGAGCAGAAAATGGCAGGACCTCATTTAAATCTCCCTCTCTTACAAATAAATAGGAGCGGCATGCAAAACCCAGCCATGATACGCACCAGGCCAAGCAGAGGTGCTGTGGGGCCTGACAGTGCTGAGCATCAGCCCTTGAGGGCCTGAGGAACTGGGTCTTTGCAAGAGCCCGTCCTCTGGTTGCAGTTGCATCCTCTCCCCTCCTTCTCATCCCCGATCCTCCGTAGCAGGAGCAGAAAGGAGGTCAAGATGCTTCAGGTGTTTGAAAGGCTGCCTTGCTGCAGTTGGATGGAGAAGGAAAGGGGGTGAAGTGAGGCCTCTTTAGTCTCTCACGTGTATTAACAGGGTCCCACCCTTCATGGCTCAGGACGGAGGTTGGAGATGACCACACAAACACTGGACTCTTTGGTTTTGTTGCAGACCCAAACTTCCCCTGCAAAGAGGTGCAAGCTTTGTCTGCAGACTTTCTCAGATGCCCCCATCAGCTGTCCTTTCCCTTGGCACCTT
Organism: Falco biarmicus; assembly: GCF_023638135.1. Lineage (NCBI taxonomy): Eukaryota > Metazoa > Chordata > Aves > Falconiformes > Falconidae > Falco > Falco biarmicus. The sequence continues at coordinate 29,807,039 of NC_079292.1, read as the reverse complement.
CAGGAGCTGCGAATGGGCAGCCAGATGCGTCCTGCCTCCAACATCCTCTTGGAAGGGACACCACCAACCAGCCCTGCCAAATGAGCACTGGATTATTTTGTGCAGGGCAAGGGGGCAGCATTTCAACTCAGATAACACTTTCCTATTTTGCCTGTTCCTTGTCTCTTAGAGCTTGCCTGGCCTGATAAGGTGTTATCAGAGCAGAGCATCTCTGTTGGAACCACCAGGAGATGTGGCTAGGCCAGAAGCAGCTTTTCTCCCCTCCTTGCAGGCTTCCCTGGCCTTCTTCCACCCAGTGCCTCTAAAGAGCCAGCTGGTTAATAATGGGAGGAGGATGCTGCTGGTGTGCTTGCCAACAGCTTTCGCTCAGTGCTTTTCTCAGGAAGAAGAGAAACTGCAAATCTTGATGAGACTAAATCAATCTGATCTCTTCCTCATTTTCACCCAGTCTCCATACTGCAAACAAGCTTGCGAGTAACTTTGAGTGTGTGAGTAACCTAGAAAATAGAATGATTTTTCCACCTTAAGCCTTTTTTCTTGTAAAAATTATTTTTGGGTATGGATCTGATTAGTTTCTCTGGGTAAAGTCTTCAGTATACCTAGATATCGATGTCTTTTTCTGCATGGTAAGGACTTAATTTTTACTAGATTGTAAGAGCAATACCAAGTTTCTGATTTCTGTTCCACACTCTGCTCTCAGGGACTGAAGGCAAAAACCTGACCTTGAGGATTCCCTCCTGGCTTTAACTGATTGAGGATCTGGAGGGGTTGGTGAGAAAGGAAAGAGGGGAGACCCATAGCATAAGCTCATCTGGCCAATTGACAAAATAACATTCAGCTGCCTCTTGAGCTGCTGAGGAACACATCAGTCCAGTTACTGAGTGTTATACTTAATCTGTTATTGATTGGGGTGAGTTGGAGAGAAAAGCCTTCTCCACTAGCCCTTTTCCCAAATTAAAAACTAAGAGGAAAAGTAAATGCTTTGACTTTTCACTCTGCCTGCATGTTTAGGGAATTTACTGTTAAAAAAACCCCCACAACCAAACCCTTAAAAGTGACAACATGCATAGAATGAATTATAGCAAAATCAATTAATGCTAACAGTATTTATTAAATACTGCACTCTGGAGCTTTATGGGAGTTCACTACTGCTCTGATATGATCATGACATCATTAACATAATATAAAGAATCAAAAAATCAATAGCTTGCTGAAGCCCAAAATTAAGGCCAAGCAGTGTTATACCGTATCTTTAAACATCTGAAATAGTGACTTGTCTCTGTCATGTCAGAGTTATTTTCAGATGAAACATCTCTCAGAAAGTATAAGGGAATTTGTTGGCCCGCCTTGTCACTCCTGCAGCTACCCCCGTGGGACACTTGGCATGAAAGTTAGCTCCCTTTTTCCAACAGTGTGCACACAAACAGAGCAGAAAATCTGATCAGGGTTACATTGGCATAACCCTGGAGGGACTCCAGAGCAGGCACAGGGGCGCTGCTTTGGTAGACAGGCTGATGTATCTCTGTAGGATGGAAACATCTTCCCCTGTTGCCTTGATTTACATTTTATACTGTTAATGCTTTGCCTAAGGTGCCAGACTAGGACACTGCAACTCTGCCTGAAGTGGAAAAAATGGAAATGTATCTAGGAGAGGCTTCCAGAAAAGCTAGCAGAGCTGCTTGGGCAAGAAGAGACTGGCACGGGTCCCACTGAGTGTAGGAAACAAAGGTGGTTCGAAGTAGGACTGCTGTTCGTGTGGATTTAGGGATTAAATGTCTACGAAAGAGAAAGTATGTTTAAGATGTGCATAGTCATGGCCCAAGAGGGAATGGATGTAAACTGCGCATTTAGTGTGTAAGATAGAAGGTTTCTGGCTGGAATGAGAATGAGTGTGTGAAGTAATTTTCCACTGGCATTAGTGAGTGCTAAAAATACAGCTGGTTTTATAGTAAAGTTTGATAACAATTCTTCATAAGCTGCCATGGAGGGGTTGCCTGCAGAAGCACTGAGTGAATCAGGTGGTCCTTTCCACCTCTGTGCTTTGTGTGTGGGAGAGTTAAAGTCCCTTTTCAGCTCTGCTTAGGACTCTGACTGTGACCTGCCAAGTCTGCTTATGCATGTATCTCCATATGAGTTGCGTTCTGAGACCTGCCCCCCCACCCCATTACAGCCCAAGGAGATCCAGCACCCGCACCAGTACAGTCAGTGGAGTCTAAAGAAAGACGCAGCTCACCCTACAGTAGCTATGAGGCTCCATTCAGTACCGAAACATAGGCATCTGGTGGCCTTTGTTTTGCTTTGACCAGGTCCTCCATAGGTCCAGTGGCACAGCTGCCAACGCCAGGTGTCAGTCTTGAATATCCTATATGTCATCAACAGAACAGAGCCCTGGTGTTAGAGCAGGTGGATCAGTTCTCTGGCCTTTGCTGACTGTACTGAATAAATCCCTTGTCTAGGGAGCTCAGATGTCAGCTCACACACCTAAAAATCAACACATAAATTTAAAAGCTTCAATCCACCACCTTCATTCCACCCCTGCTACCTCTGGACCTCAGATTTCCCAGCTGATATCACAACCCTAATGCTCCTTTAGTTTTCCAAGTCTCCTGGAAAAGAGTGAGGCTTTGGGTCATGGCACAGAACATCAGCTTTTGCCCCATGGGCACATGTTGTGTAAGTGCAAATGGTATTGGCAGCTCATGGTCCTTAGGGAGAAGTTTGGGGTTTGGGGATCAAGGTGGTCAGACTGGCAGGACTTGAGATGACAGGGAAATTTAATGATGGAATTTATAGCAACATGATAGAGCAATCCCTCCGTCAGGTTGGGGGGCGGGATACTGCCTTATGCAAATGTAATAGGAAGGAATGCCTTGTGACCTGTGGTTAACAGTTGGAGAAAGGATGAAGAACCATATAAATAAGACGTGCCCCTAGATGATATCCATGTGGCCCCTCACACTGAGGACATGTCTTCAGGGGCACAGATCCCAGGTGGCAGGGAGAAACAAGCTGAACAGTAGGAGATTTGATCAGCAGGTAAACATAGAGCCGCATTTCTGAGGGCAATGAGGAATGGTCAGAGATTTTCCTGAAAGGTAGAGGCATGATAGATCCTACGGAGCTCCCAGACAGACTGCAATGGGAGAAATCCTGGGGTCCTGGTCCATATAATGTGTATGTGTAGTACTAAATAAAACAACTCCAGGGAATGTTATTAGACACAAGGAAGACAACTACCTATGCTGCAAAATTATTATATAATCTGGCTTGGGACAGCTCTCTCTCCTTCAAACAATTCCTGGACATGTTTGGGAATTAAATGGGTCAGGGAGGATTTCCACAAGGTGTTTTGGAAATGAATAGAGTTGAATAACACAAATGATCAGAGCGTGTCATTTGGCCCAAGGATCAGAGAATGTTTCCTAGTATTGTTTAATATATTAATGGGATGTTGCCACAGCTCCCAATTGCAAGGAGACAGTAGGAGGAAAATCCAGGAGGAAAGACACAAGCTGTTAAGATAACAGGCGAAAAATCAAGGCTTTTATAGAAACATTTTCTCAAATGCAAAACCAGGTACAGAGACAGTGTTTCAATGCATAGTTAAGAAAACAGAGTAGGAAAAGTTTATAAGGAATAAGGAAACCTTTTCAAAGTATAGGAAGCAACACCAGAAGGAACCTGTCTGTTGCCAGTTAAATAAAAATTAGATGAGAAAGAGGTTTTGAACTTTGAAACTCATTGACTAAAGGTGAAGTCGTATATGCCTTTATCCTTGAAAAGTGGTTGGATTGGAACTTGATAAAATTCAGGTAAGAAAGAGAAAAAATCAATCCTAAAAAATGCCCCTTTTAATCAGGGCACATGAAAATAGGCAATCAGACAAAATTAAATATATACATGCTCCTGTGTGCATACTGGTAGTCTGCTTTAAATGAAGAGGCTAATAGGATACGTAGCCCAAAACCTCAATAGAAGGAAGCTCATCTGTGACATAAATCACACAGGAACAATAGAGGAGGCCAAAATGGTAAAGAAAGGGCCATTATATTAAAGAAAATGTAAAATCAAAGAAAGAAAATAGGGTCAATCTGTGCACAAGTGACAAGGTATCCCTAGGGAAGGGAATGGTGTTAAGGCTGGTTTATTGACCACTTGAAGATGGTGAAAGTGACTGTGACATGCTGGGAGAAATCCAAAAGGTTGGGAGGGCAAAGAATGCGGTAATGAGAGACTTCAAGTGGCCTTGTATGCACTGAGCAAATGTCACAACGCTTGCAGCTCATACCCGTAAACCCATTAAAAGAGAAACAAGTCTCAATTTACTCTTAGGATTTACTTGCAGGACGTGCTGCAGGGCACAGCAATCGGTGCGTTGCTCTCTAAGAGTGTCCACATGGTATTCAAATTCAGTGTCCTGTAGACGGAAAACAAAATAAATAAATAAGAATTACAGTGAAGTTCAACTTCAAAGCGGAAACAACATAAAAATGAGGAAGCTTGTTAAAAGGAGCAGCCGCAAGGGTAAAGTGCTTCATGGTATCCTGGAGACTGCATAAAGACATCAAATAAGAGGCTTATTGTGAAGTTATATGACCTATGAAAAAAAGACCTGAAAGATGGTAAAAGCGAATAGGAAAAAAAAAAAATTAAAATGCTTGCTTAAACAGCAAGGTAAAGAGACATTATTCAAACCTGGAAGTTGTACTCAAAGGAAAAAAATAATAAAAAGACCACTAACTCTATTGTGTGAATTGCAAAGCAGTCGCATAGGAAGCACATTACTAATCTTATAAAAATGAATAATTAAAATTTAACAAGGTTCCCCCAGAAGTTCACTCTCTAAGGGGCAGAAGCTTTCTGAAGTGTGTGCCACTAAAGGTTTAGTAAAAAATGCTTTTAGAGAATAAAAGTAATATTCACTGAAAGATGTTAAGAAACTCTGATATGAAATTGCCACATTATTAAATTTGTTGTGCACCTAGTTACTTATACTGGCCTTGATACTGGAGGAATGAATGGTGGAAAATGTATTTTTTTTTTTTTTTTAAGTTGAACTCATGAAAGGTCCAAGAACTAGAATCCAGAAATATGACTTTTTTCACTTGTCAATTTGGTTGAGCCATCATTAAGAACAGAAGCATTCTGCAAAGAAGCATATGATATGCTGGGGGAGGGGGGTGGGTGTCACAAGTCAATTATTGTTCTTTAAATAAATCAAAGTCCATGTGATATAGAAGATGTGGTTAACACAGAGGAGTTTTTACTTTTCCCATAGCAAAGAATTTAAACTATGCTGTCATGGGACAGGAAGAAGAGTTTTCTGATAGATTAGTAACCAGTTCAAAGATGGGAAATAAAGATCAGGTTACGATGGAGGGAGGGAATACCCAGGGGGTCCCATGGGGATCTCTGCTGAGGGTGTTTGCTGTATTTATAAATGAGCTAAAGAGCGAAGCAGAGAATGTAACTGGTGATAGGGAGTTTTTCAGGGTTGTCAAAATTTAAAAAGTCTGCAAGGAGTTGTAGGAGTATATGAAACGGTGCGTTGGGGGAATAAAATGGCAAGTGCAGCTTGGGGCTGATGCGTGCAGGGTTAACCATGAGAGGCAGCAGACTGTACCTCGAGGTGTCCGGGCCAGCTGCAGTGAGGGAGGTGGCAAAGTCAGCCTGGGTAGTTCTCCACAAACGTCAAACAATAAATACAATGCAAGGCATCTTTTGGAACTGAATGGGAGAGCATAACACAGAGTTTCATTACGTGGCGATCTGTGGTGCTCTCCCATGCTCTGCACGCTGGGCACTTTTGATCACATAGAGTTAAAATGAATATAGTCCACCACGAAGGTGGTGGGAAGTGTGGGAAGCAGGACCATGGGTTTCTAACAACCTTTATACTGGGAGAGATTGTATGACTTGGCAATTTTCATCTTAAAAGAGAGATGACTGAGAGGGCTGTAATATATCCAGACAATCATGAGTGTAATGAAGAAGGTGAATAGGGGATGATTGCTCACCATTTCTCACAACACAAGATCTGGGGAACTTTATATGAGATTATCAAGTGGAATATTAAAACAAACAGAAGAAAGGACATTTTCATATAATGTATCATTTATCTGTGCAACATTGTGAAGCACATTACAGAGGCCAGAAATACAGCTGTCTGGAAAGCAATTAGACAAATTAATGAAAGAAAGATCTGTTGAGAGCTGTTCAATACAATGACATCACTGAAGGCTCCAGGTCAGGCAGTCCACATGTAATTGCTTGCTGGAAGCTGGGAGTTTAAACCAGGAGTTTCACTCTATAACCCCTCTCTTCCTATTTTTTCCACCCAGTTGTGTGCTATTGGGGCCAGAGACAGGGTGAATGGCTATCTGGGTATTTGGACTGAGCTGTTGCAGCCATTTCTGTGTTTCTACTTTTTCAAGTGCCTCTCAAGCACCAATTTGCAAATCTCTTGAATAAAGGTCCCCTGATTCGTGGCTTTACTAGCACGACACGGAGTAATCAAAGTGCAGTTGATGTAAAGTGCGATGAGTATCTGCCATGCCCATCCAGCGAGGACATGCCTGGAAGCACTTTGCAGACATGTAGTTGCTAGGCCACCCTCCACCCTGCCTAGCATGCCCCGGAGCTGGCTTTGGCTCCGACGTTGGCATGGTTGGCTGGTTTGGCTCTTTGGCATAGTGTTGGAGCAGGACAACGTTTGGCAACTGCCCCACACTGCCTGGAGCAGGGGCTTCTCTTCCCTACAGCCACCCTGTGGTCCTGCTCAGAAGCTCCATCCCCCTCTCACCAGCTGCAGCTTGTGTCGGACAGCTGTCCAGCGCCAGGCTGGATTGTGTTTGATTAGCTCAGTAACTGCATGAAGGGGAAGCCAAAATCGTTGCAGAAGCCTTTCAGTAGCAGCAGCAGGGAGTCCAAATACCCATTAAAATGTGTGCACAGCTCATCTCAACTCAGTCATTTTGCTGTCTCCCTCCGTCTTGTCCTTTGTTTTCTTGCCTTTGATTGCAGTTGATGAAGTTTGTATCAGTGTTGTCATGGTGAGTCTATTATGAAGTGATGTTTTCCCTGGGGATCAGGCATCAGGATTCCTGGCTTCCGTTTAAAACTCTGCCACTGTGGCATGATGGGTCAGTGATGTTTCTCCTGTAGATCTCAGGTTCTACATTCTGAAAAATGGTGACTCAAAAATTTTACTTTGTCCAGAGGGGAGGACGTAAGCTAGATTTATGGATTTCCTCTGGATGTGTCATGGGTGATGCTTTAAGGATGCATTTTGAATGATGACTTTATCTGCTCATCTAAACAATTCCAGCATGAGGTGTGTCAATGTCCCAGCCACAAGCTGGTCTAAATTCCAACCTGCCAGTCATGGTGACAAGACCATGAGAGATAGGAAGGTGGAGAAATGACTGAGCTACATGCACTTTTCAGGGAATTAATGAATGGATCCTTTTGGATCTAAGACTTATTTCCTCCTAGATTTGATAAATACCTGAATATGGATGTTAGCGCAATTCCCCTTGTCATGTGAGAGCTGTGCCCGTCGTGAGCTCTGAGATGGATAAATTGGTTGAGCTGGTGGGCATCCATTCTGGTCAGACTAGAGGAAGAGTTATTTCAACAAGGTAAGTTTGTTGTGCCAAAGAGGGATCCGACTTAGAGCTGCTGCCTCTGGCTCCTGTTTCACAGCTACCTCGAGTCATCGACTTCTTGGTACTGAGGATCCCCTTTCTTTGCATGTGATAATTGCTAATGATTTCAGTGTGAAAGTAAGGAAAAAAATCCATGAAGTAAAAGCAAACTGAGATTGAGTTCTGACTGAAGGGATGGAGGAAAGCTGGGAGAAAAAGCCAACAACCTGGTAGCAGGATAGAAATAGGCACCGACTGCCTGCATCACCCAGCACCCTACAGTCCCTGTAACTGGTAGCACAGACTTTCATCCTGTGATACAAGAAAAACTCCCTAGCTGGAGCGCGTTTCTCAAGATGCACTATGATTATTGCTCCAAAGGAGTTAATTTTTAAAATATCTTTGAAGCTCTCTGACTCTTTCTGCTTTCTTCCCTCAGTTCCATATGTGTCATTGCAAACTGGCACTATCACTCACCTGATGTACTGATTTCTGCTCTCATTTTTGCAGCATGTGTCTTGCTGCTGAGGGAAGGAACTAGGGCTCCCTGTGTCTGGGTGACCTTCTGAGTTCATCCATTCCCTCCTTTACAAGGTCATGGACAGAAATCTCTAATTCTTTCCTTTAAACATAAGTATACCCATGAAATCAGAAGGAACAGTTCAAGGTTATTAGAAAAACCCAAGAAATATAATTTGTATTTCAGGAGCTGTTTGCAGACCAGAGAGTAGGATATTACTGTGTGGGAATAGGGATTTACTTTCTTACAAAGTGCTGGTCCAACTGATGCTTCTTTAGAGCAACACCAACAAATCACTTCATGGGTGCTGCACATACTTTAATTAGATATCGAATCATTGACTGGAAATGAGGTCTCCACAGATCTCTGAGGTCAGCATCCCTTACCCGGTGTGCCAGAGATGGCTGCTTCAGTGAAGGCAGAAGGTTTGTACCTGCCTGTGACCTTCTAATTATTTGGAATCCATATTATGGACCTTGCTGCACAACACAGCCAATACCAGGTGTTCAAATTAATAAGCTGAACCAGGTTTTCCAATCAGTGCTCTGGGCTGTTTGCCATTCCTTCTTCTCCTCAACATCTGATAAAATAACCCAGGGCTTTGATCAAAGGTATTTTGCATGCATGGTATTGATAGCACTTTGGAAGTGTGGGGTTTTTTTTCCTGCTGGGAAAGAAGGGAAAAAATGGGGAAAACTGAAGAAGTCAGGGAAAAAAGTAATCAGGAAGTTGATGCGGGGGGAAGAGTGTTTCTAAAGGGGATCGCAAGCAGCCACTGGAGAGCAAGGTCTAGTTTACAGTAGTGCTGGTAATTTGCAGTTCTGGTGAACCGAAAATACAGAAGATGTAGTGCTAGCAAGATGTCAGTCCATGCTGGCATCCATTCAGCCATGGGATGAGCAAGAACAACTCCTCAGCTACTAGACATTTGCCCGTGAATCTGAATAAAGTCCTATTTAACTGCAGGCTGCGCATACACAACATGTCATAGTTATGGCCAAAGTAGCTGAATCCACAGACTGCAGGCAAAGTAATTAACAGGTTAGCGGAGGGAAGATCAGTGTGGGACAGGAATTCTGCAGTGTGGCTCATTGGAAGTGAACTGGCAATAACCTGTCACCTGAGACTGCCATCAGGGAAATCCCTGAGGTGGAGATTCAATTGCTTGTGGAGTACTCTTCCTAATAGAAGAGGCAGAAACACATCAATAAGGCATGTAAGAGAGGAGTGGAAAACAGCCTATAGAAGATGCTTGAAAAACATATACGGAGGGGAGGGATTGACTTGGGACATATGTCCCAATTTCAGCTTTTCTGGTTGAATAAGGGGTGCCCAAGGTGGCGGAGCTGTCACAGACCAAACTTTTGGGCTGGACCTATTGTGTCACTAATTTGCTGGTTTCATGGGGAGAGGTAGTGGCTGTGTTCTTTAGGGTTGGAAGGGCTCTTTTGTCTTCAGCAGTGGTTGCTGGACCAGCTTATCCATCTTCTCCCTCTGGAGGAAGGCCCCAGCTGCTATCAGCCTGAAGAGTCCCCCATGGGGCCTTTTCTTTCTCCCCCTCTTCAGTGGGGGGCTTGTTTTCAGTGCTGGGGGTTGCAGGTTTATTCTCTTCTCTCTAGATGGCTAGCTAGGTATCTGTGTATACATTGTGTGTGTGTGTAGATCCACAGACCTCACACATTAACTATATTCCTGTGCTGTGTAAACTCATATCTCCATGCTTTGACAGAAATAGGAGCTATGTGGATGATTTCTTTTCCATACTGATCTTTCTTTCCTTTATGCACCTGTATAGCTGTTCTTGGTTCAGTTGTTCTTGCTGGTTCTGGCTCACAGCATCCTCCTTGTGCACCCTTATTTTCTGCTGCAAAAGTGACTTCTTTTTGCATCAGGGCAGGGGAAAAAGACAAAAATAAGTGTCATCCCCATCTTGAGAAGTTAATAGCCGGATAACGTCTCTACATTTCTTGGAGACCTCTGCTTCTTACACTCAGCAGCCTCCTTTTTTGATCACTGTGCCAACTGCAAACATGTTAAAAAGAGTAACCACAAAGGTGACAGCCCTTCTGCTTGAGTTGAGAGGGGGGAAAGATTCCTAGTCCCAGGTAAAAGGTAGGCAGGGAATGAACCAGATCTTCTGTCTGTCTGTCTGTCTATCCACCCATGCATCCATCCATCCATGCATCCATCCATCCATCCATGCATCCATCCATCCATCCATCCATCCATCCATCCATCACATTAGTACAATGTGTGCACAATAATCCTGGTTGCAGAAGACATATATCTCAAGTTATCTCTTCAAGTCCTTTCCATCGGATTAGAAATTTATTCAGAACACAAGGGAGAGTTATTGGTGAACTTGCTGTTGTGTGGATACTCTAATAGATTTTTTATTGCGCTTTCCATTCAGAGATTGCAAAACCCCAGCCGTCCTAATGCTGCATTTACTTCATCAATTCTTGTGACTGCTAATGCTGACGCTATACTGTTTGGCAGCCTCCATTAAGAATGGTTTGCCCCATGATATTAACAGGCAGTGAAGCTTTGTGCTGATGGATAAAGCACAGTGTAAAACCTGATTGGAATCAATCAGAGTAATTGTCTGGATGTGTGGTGGTTAATAGGAAATGTCCTGCATATTATTGGCTGTTTTATATAGCAAACGGATTAGCTTTCTACTGCCTTTTGTGGCTCACATCCTCTCCTGAGCTGCTGGGGGAGGTGATGGATCTGCTGGGAGGCTCAGGAGACACCATGCTGGCGTTGCATCTTGCATCAGTCTATAAGACATGGGGCTTGGAGAAGAGCCCTGTATTTTATACTTGTCTCAGTGGCTCTTCTGCCCTTATGTCTGTTGCTAACAATTGGGCAAAGGGCAACTGTCAGCCTGTTTCATGAGTGATGTGAAGCTCAGGCCAGGGCTTTGGGAGGCAGTGTGCAGCAGAGACCAGGAGCAAGACTGAAGCAGAATGCCTCTGAGTCTTCTGTGTCCTGCAAACTCACACACTGGCAATTAAACATAATCTCGAATCCTCTTGGGTCAGCCCGATGTCCCCACAGCTGACCTGCCAGTCTGTGGAGGAAAGTCGGAAAAGAGACCCACCAAGAGCCAGTCTATCACCCCTCAGCATCCAAGCGCTGGCCCCGATGCACATGTAGAGGCAGTCTGGGAGGGCTGAATGTGAACAAGCACAATCTGATTCAGCTAGGGAGAGCAACCCATCCTGAAATAGGTTTCACAAACTATGGTGAGATGCCACTCACACCCCAGGAGGACCTAGACAGTGTCTGCCTGATCAGGCATTCTGTGATCAGGCAGACTAGAGCTCAGCTAAAGTCAGTGTAGTTGCAGAAAGCAAGTGGATCACAGCACCTGGCTATTTACACATTAACTAGGAGCAGCCTTGTTTTCCAGCATCCTCTTCTGGGAGAGGCCTAAAGCACATAAAGGTCACAGCTTCCTCATCAAAGGATCTTCCCAGTCACCAACTGCCTGGCACCTGTGGGTGCATCTTCCGCTCTGCAGCAGGGCACTATACCCCCAAGTGCTACTGAAGGTGTGCTTGGAGAGGGTCAGCAACTCAGCGACGAGTGGGCTTGCTAAGGGCAGTTCTTCCTGAGCAGCCTGGGGCCACTGAGGATTCACAGGGTTTCCCCTGCTGCAAGGATTGGGTGGTTTTTTTCCTCTATTTTGGTGCATTTATTGTTAGTAAGGATAATAATTCCCCACAAAGCACAGGGAAACATCACTTGTATTTCATGAGTAAGGAACCCACTCTTGCCCAAGGTCATGAGTAGGGACTTTAATTTAAATTCTAAATGCTAGAAAATTCCAAGTCCCTGGGAAGAGATCTTCCTTGCAAACAGAGCTGCTGCTGCTGGCTGTGCAGGCAGGAGGAGAGGGAGAGCAGGCTTTGGCTGGGAGAGACCAGCTCCCCTTGGTGGTCAGAGCCCTGGGTACCACTTGAAGTGCAGCAGGCTGGGATCCTAATGAAAGAGCTTTTCAAGCACTCATTTCTTTCCTCAGTGAGTAGAATACTATTAACCTTTAAGGCAAAATTATATTTTGTGCCTCTGGGAAGCAGTAACATTTTACCGAGCTGCACTGGGGAATCAGGTAAACAATTGTTAACTCTCTCCAGCCCCATTTCAAGGCCATTTCAGGGCGGCTGTGTGTGCCTGTGTGTGTAAAGCCTGCCAAGCAGCTGAGCAGAGCTCTGTGCTCAGGAGCCCCTCACTGCTGGAGATCCACTGCTGCAATTCAGCCTGCATGTCCCAACCTTTTTGTTCATTAACTGCTATTCAGTTGAACCCATGGTCCTGGTGTCTCAGGGCCAAAACCTCTGCATTGCTATTTTGCCATTTCCTAGGGCCACACAGTTGTTGGGCAACAGGTCTGGCTTTTGATGGCTGAGGGCATGGTCTGTTGAGAGTCAGGCCATAGGACACCGTTTACGAGCCTGTACTATGATACTTCTCACAACTGGGGACAAAGCTGCTACATGTGCTAGTGCCTTTAAATACTGCCGTGGAGGTGAGCCCTGCTGTCTCTGAACTGAATATCCAGCTGTGTCTAGAAGCTGCTCCACCCAACAAACTGCTTGTTGCAGCTTTGACAGTCTAGAGGCTTTGACCAAGTCCTGTTTGGCCCTTGGACAGCGTGTGGGATCACAATCTAGTGAAGAGGCATGTACATTTTGCTGTTAGGGTGGAACAGGCTGGTGTTGACTGTGAACTCCACTCAGCATGCATGTGTGCTTTGCACAAGAGCTTCTAAACCCATTGAGTTCTGGGATCCATTCCTTGGGGGGGGGGGGGGGGAACAAAAAAATGAAGAGGACTAAAACCTGAGGTCCTTCCTTCCTTCCCCCCTTCATTTCCTCCTGTCTTTTTCCCCAGTGCATTGCTCCAGCTCTGCCCTCCGTTCCAGCAAGTTCTCTCACTGGATGTGCCCAACACCAGGCATTGCAGGTTGGGTGGCCAGGGGTAGCGAGTGGGCTCTGAACTGCTCGAGCCTTGGCAGGGAGAAAGCCACAATCCGAGGACAAAGTCAACACCTTTGGTGGAAAATTAAATCAATGAAGCAGTGTGAGCCAGAAAGCAAACGATGCAATGGCAGCAAAGCTGACTTCCAAATTGAAATGTGTTTGCTGGGGATTGTCCATTGGCTTGGGGAGTTATTATTTCCATTTCTCTAGTTATGAATTAATTTCTAGAGAACTTAATCATTCCCTCCCTTTTCCCCTCCACAACCCCCTCTTCCCTTCTCATTCTAATTTTCCACTTGGCTGGGGATTCTCTGACAGTGAAAATTCAGGCTTAGAGGAGGTCCATGCAAGCTGCTCCATTAGACTGGATAATCTCATTGGAACCAGTGGCTTGAATAATAACACCTTCACCTCATGTGCTGCACTAGATTCAAATGATGCTTAACACCCCGGGCTGCAGGGACAACAATGGCAGGGGAAGGGGTGGGCCGGAGCCTGCACCAAGCACCCTTTGTCTCCCAGATCTGCCAACCCACCCACGCTCCCAAGGACACATCTGCAGTATGAGATAAATGCCGGTCCAAGCCTCCTCCAACACCAAGATGTCCTCACCATCAGGAGAAGAGGCATCCTGAGCTTGGCAGCTCTCTGCACAAGGGGAGCCTGGGTCCACCCTGTGTCTGAGTGCTGAAGATTTGCGCTGTCTCAGTGGGTCAGGGATGGGTGAAGATGAGCACACTACAGCCTGTCCCACCTGCTGATGTCCTGACTTTTGCTATCCCTCAGCAAGTTGTGCAGGTTGGAGCAGAATTATTGAAGTGGAGCTTAATGCACTTCAGCCTATTGCCAAATCTGCCCTTTATCTTCACATCATAAGCACGTAACTTAGACCTTTCTATGTCACCACCTCCCTACATGCAAAGCACTGACCTGACTCCCCCTCCAACCAAGTTGTCTGAAAGAGTCCTCCCTCTAATTTATAACCCAACTGACACACCATGGGCTCTGTTTCTGCTGCCTGGTCTTTCTGTCAGTGAGCAGTGCCAGACTATTGTCTCCCTTCCAGATGAAACTAAAAACCTGAGTTCTATCACCAACCTGTAAGATGGATGGTTTGAATCCACATTCTGAGTTGGACATTATATGGTTGATACTGAAGGACTTCAAGTCTAGCAGGACTCTCTTGCTTTTTGAGGGCAAAGCTGGACTCTTGTCCATCACAAATTACCAACTGGAAGAAGGTGTCTCATATGGGTGACTTGTGCATGAGAGACAGCATCACAAAACTGCACTTGGATTCCCACCTCCTTCAGCATCCCTGGCCCTTTCCCACCACCTACACTGGATCCACACTATTCCCTCACAGCCTGTGTTGTAGCATTGCTGAGCACTGTCACAGCCAGCAGAAATAACATCTTCCCATAGCAGATCCCATCAGATCCACCAGTGCAACCTGGTTATCCTGCTCACCTGGTAGTCTCAGGATTGCCCAGAGAGGAGCACCATGCAAGTTTTCTCCCAGAAACTACATGCTTTTGAAGAGAAAGAAACTAGGAAAATGTGTGTGGGAGATAGACACCTGGAATGTATAATAAATGGCTCTATTGCCATGCATCTGACAGCCCAGCCTGCCGGAGGTCATTCACAGCACCACAGCAATTTTTCAGTGTTTAATCCATCCCTTCCAGACATGCATGGATGAAGGGAAATTCATACATCACATGCCGACAGCCTTTTCCTTGCAGCTGGAGTATTAGCTGAGATCCCTAGCAAAGCTTTGGGTCAGGGAGTACTATCCTGTGCCTCCTGGTGCGAGCGGCAGGCTCGGTGGGGTGTGCCAGACCAGATCAGCAGCTCCTTGTGTTTTAGGAAAATGCTGTCTGGGGACATCCTTTTGGCTGAATGGTTAAAGCAGCAGAGGGATGAAGCAAGGATCATGTCTAGGGTGGTCTAAAGGCCCTTTTAATTCCTATGGGTTGGCTCTGGATGGACCCCTGTACATGTCCAAACATCTCTGCAGAGCCACCTTGCTCTCCTTGCTGGGTAGGCATCCAAAGCAGAAGGATCTAAGGCTGTCTGATGTCACTTTTAGTGTTCAGCAGAGAGAAGACTCTTAGGAAGAGGGCAGCTGAGCTGGTTCTCTGACTGGCTGGAGCAGGCATGGCGGAGAAGAGCAGTGAGACTAAGATTAAAATCCTTCCTGCTCTACTTTTTCTCTTGTTCCCCTGCTCCCCAAATTCCCTGTCCTAGTTCACAGTGTGAAGGAGCTGAGCTGTGTAAGTCAGGATGAGTTATACTTTGAGTAGGCTTTTTGTTCTTACTTGTGTCAGAATTGGGATGAAATGCTGACTTAAGTAGTTGGGAAGCTCTACTTCTGACTAAAAGCCTGCGCATCAGTCATGTGCAGGTTTGAAAACTACCATGTAAACACATTTTCTCCTTGATTTATGACCTCTGAGACAGTTCACTTGTTGAAGTATGTGCATCCACTTCAGCCCATGCTTTTTCCTTGCTCCAAACAGTTGAACGCATGAGAGATGGATTGGGAGCTTCGGATGTGGTTGGGGTTGGTGAACTACATGGGTGCCTGTCTTTTTCAGGAGCAAATCCCATCACAGCCATTTCACATTTCACAAAGAAAGCCAAGCCTGGCCCAAAAGGTTCTTTGGCTGATTTTTCCCTGCTGAGGCTTAACTCTGCACAGAATGGTTCTCCTCTGACTGGAGCCATGGGGCAGCCAGAGACCTCCCTTTCCAGGTCTGCATGGTAACGGGGACTTGATGTAAGTCCCTCTGTGCTGTCCTGTGGATTTCCAGGCTGCTAATTGTACTGCTGCAGAACATGGGGAAAGGTTGGACCCGAAGGGAGGAACTGTCTGTGCCAGCAGCAAATACCAGAGCTACAGCACACGTCACTGTTGGCGCTGCTGCCGGGGGACATGGGCAGATGGATGGATGCACGTGGGCAGAGGGAGGAGGAAAGGGAAGGAGCTGAAGAGTGATGTGAAAAAAGGAGATATGGATGAAGGTCAAAAGGAGCAGTAGGGAGGGAAAGCCTGGTCTGAGAAACTTTGAAGGGTCCCCTACGCCCTGTACTTTTCTGGGTAAAACTGCTTGGGGCAGGGGGTTTCTAGAGGTGTGCGTGGGTTGATAAACAGTGTTCAAGCCCAGTCAGTCTGCCTGTGGAAATGTTTTGTCTCTTCTTGCTATGCTTCCCCAAGTCAGGGCAGCAGATGCTAACAGCAAAAGAGCAATTCAATTACATGCTGGCTGAGTCTGGCAGTGATTCAGTATCTGTGTAAGTGGGGTACCCCTTACAGTGTACTTCCCGTGGCTCCCCCAACCTCCCTGAAAACCTCCTTGAACACAGATGCTGTGCTTCTCATTTGCAGTTTTCCTGCCCTGTTTGTCCTTTAAGAGGCAAGGGTGAAGTGGCAGCAAACCCTCCCACCCATTTCATGGGACTTCTAGGTCTGACTGCAGTCTCAGCAGTGATTCACGAGGAAGCCTCAGGACCACTGATTTGGATTACCCCCGAACTCTGAGCAACACACTCCAAATTTTATGGCCTGGGCACCTCTCACCATCTTCACCAACAGATATTTGGTACTTGGGCCATAGTGATAAGGAAAAGACCAAATACATTTCTCTGGAGTTACTAGAGAGAAGCTCCCAAGAAGAATTCAGGGATGATGTTCCGAGGAATCTGAATCAGGCCATGAACAAAGAACTTCAGCCCCTTTGAACAAATTATTTGCATCAGCCCTTGCAGAGGAGAGCATGTAGGAGCGCGGGAGAGCGTAGGTGTTATCTACCCAGGTTCTGGGGAAGACACTCACAAATATTATTAGCATGAATAGGAAGCGCCATGATAGGATGCTCTCTGGGAAAAGTAATTTTGTTCATTAATTACTTGCCTTATCTAGCAACCTTGTTCCCTTTCTCTTGCTTTCTTCTTTTTTAATTTTCTTTAAAATGACTGTAAGTGAATTCAGTGCTGGGAAAGTTATTTTACTGCCTCCTCAGAGACAGAAGCTTGTATTACTCAGGTAGCCTTCAGCTGAATATTCAGGGTTTTTTTCTATCTTCATTTGAAGCCCAGACTTTTATGGGCAGATGGCAAAAGATGGTTCTGGGCAGATTCCTGTGATTTCTTTCTTGCAGACCACCCCAGTGCTCTGGACCGACTGCAGTTCGTTCACACACGTGCCTTTGGCTTAGGTTCTGCCTGCTGCTTCTGATTTTGTGCTGAGATTCTCCTCCTGCCTTCAGCTTCCAGGCTTGTGTTGTGCCTGGTTTATTCAGCAGCAAAAGGAGTCAGAGGGCTTTGATTTAAGGGACAGGGTAGTGGAGACCCTGCAGCTTCAGAGATGTCCTTTCCTTGTGTCTTTGACCCTTGGAGGAAGTGGGAAAGGGTCAGTGGATGAAGGCAGGCCATAGCCATCCTCCCAGACATCAAATGTGTGTTGGCTTTTTTCAGACTGCTTCTACAGCAGAGGATAGTTGGTTTTTTCTAGGGACCTGTGTGTTTCCAGCACATTTGCTGCTAGTCACTGCTTCAAGTGAGTTTGCAGTGTTAGCTGGGAATCAACAAATGCTAGGGCTCATCAGGGCAGCCTAACTTCATGGCGCAGGTCTCGCTGGAAACTGAAGACAATGAAAGTCTAGTTGCCCAGGCTGAAATGCCACCACCACCTGCAGCCTGAGGCTGGGACCCACCTGGAGCCAAGTCCCCAGCCCAAAGTTGTTCAATCCCAGCCATTGGCTGATACTGCGGAGCTTGTTGGGGCTTTTTGGGGTCTCTCTGGACACGACAGCTGTCACAGGAGAAACAGTTTTTCTGTAATGCTGAGCAGTAACAGCTGAGGAGTGCATTTCAACATCACCTTCCACAGACCCCTTCCCTCATTTCCACACTCTCCTCCCCCTGTGCCAGCAAACAATTTCCAATTCTTTATTGGACAAAGGCTCCGTGTTTCCAGGGATTTGCATGTGAAATGCTGTGGTTCATCTCAGGCTTGAATGAGCCATCAAAATGCTCATCAGGGATCTGCCTACAGAGGCAGACACATGTGTACACACAAACCGCTTGTCCGTGGCTGCGCCCCAGTGGTGCGTGAACTGGTGTGGTCCTTGGGCCACCTCTGAACCTTTGTTCATAGGCTGGGGCTGAAAAGCAGGTTGCATTTGAGAGACCCACCCAGCCCCCACCAAGCAAGATTAGCAGGGACAAGACAATCTGCAGCTCTGGAAACTTGGGGAGGGGAGAGGAGGGGAAGGAGAATGGACATGAAATCCCCCAAAGCAGGGGGGAGGGATACTGTTTATGGAGTGCCTAGCTTTGTAGGGCAGGAGATGGAGAAGTAAATCCCTTGCACCCACACCCCGCGGGGCTCTGGGGGTGGGCTTATTCAATAGTTGTGATAGAGGGAGGAGCCCACCTGGGGACAGAGATAACGGGCGGGCGGTGGGATTGCCGTTCTGCAGCATAAGCTGGGAGAGTTATCAGGGCAGAAACTCGGCTTCTATTACCATGCATTAGAATAGATTAGCAGGCAGAGCAATTAGCATCCTCACTCTATTTGGCGAAGTGACAGGGTTGGTGGCAGCAGGCAGGAGACATGCAGGGAAGAGGCAGCTTTGGCAGGGCAGTGATTCCTTCCCAAACTGCTGCCGAAGGACAGAGAGGACTTCTAGTCTTTCGTTGTAGGGCTGTGCTCGCTGGACATGGAAAAGAGCAGGGTTGCACGGGAGCTTTGGTTAGTGGTCTGAACCTTTTTGTGACTCATGATCCCTGAAAAATTGCCCTGAAAAGTTGCAAAGCTCCAAAGAGGGAATTTCTGCTTTCTTGAGTTACCTTTTTCATGCCTCTTTGAAAGAATCCACAGACCTCTGGGTGCCAAAAATACCCCCAGTTAAAACCCCCCACTGCCTTGACTTCCCCAGGCGACCTCAGTGGCCTTTTCCTCCTCTTTGCCCAAAGAGCAGCTTTTTCAGGGAGGAGAACCTGTTTGTCGTTAGAGCCAAAGATGAAAACAAGGGTCCAACTCCTTCGGGTGCATATTACTTTGCTGAGAAAGCATCCCCTCTCACTGCAAGGACAGGTTTCCCAGAAATGATCCTGTACATGATCTCAGATCAAATTTGTCCTTTCCCTGTAGCATCTCCTGCCTTTCTGTTCCAAATGGAGTATCCAGGGCAGTGGATAAAATTTAACTCCTTCATGCCAGGCAAAGCTAGATTTCAGCTATCCTTTGGCAGGGGTGGAAGGCAACTTGGAGGCCAGAAAGAGTAGACAGGGAGGGATGGTTATTCACCATAGAGTTTAAGGTCAATTATGTCTGTGTCTCGACATTTATGGCATTCCTATCCTTAGGACCCCGAGGGAACCTGGAAATGTCAAAACATTGGTAAAACTGACCTTAAACTTTACATGCAAGTGGGACTGAATCTCCTTCTTTTTTTCTAACTCCAGCCAGAAAATTGCTTTGGCTCCAGCAGAGGGAAAGGCAAATTTCAGCTGCTCCCTCCTTCCCCAGACTTCCTCCCCCCTTGTGATAAGGCCATCTCAGGAGACACAAATCTGGCTCTACACATTGGTCAGTCTTTGCCTAAAACAAACCTCCTATTACATCCCCAGATTCCTTTAATTGCTCTGTTCCCATCTCATCCTTCTTTCCAACTGGGAAATCAAAAACTTTTCTCCCATAAAAAAATGAAGCTGTCATATTGCATCTCATCCTGAAAGAGGGACCAGACTAATGAGCCTGATTCAGACCATCACAACCAGATAGCTCAAATCTCCTGAGCCACACACCTCTGTGCCCTGATGTCCCTTTCCTGGCTCCTGTCCCCAGCCCTGGTGGAAAATGCCATTAGCAGGGTTTGGGCTTGGTTTCCAGTGAGCTCCTCTGCTGACCACCTTGCAAAATCATCGCCAACCTACTGGGCTGTCCTCGAGCAGGCATCCCCCCTGTGGCCCCTGAGCGAGGACTAGAGCAGAGCAGGGACAGGAACCCTGGGGTGATGCTGGGACGGTGGGTTGGGGAGACTGCCAGGACATCAGCCAGTGCTGGTTTGGGCTGGCTTTGCATAGACAGAGGAAAACCCAAGTGATGCGGTGATGCCAGAAGTCTCCCTCTCACCTCCCAGGCACTGTAGCCTCCTCCAGCTTTGCCCAGGACACAAATGCTAGTGTGTATAAGATATAAGACTAAAGACTTTCTGTTACTGCTTTTTAGAGGAAATCACCCTTCCCCTCGGGGGCAAGGAAGGCTGCTCCCAGACCATGCCAGCACCCCGCACTGCATTTCAGATTCCCAATTTGTTGGTCTGTGATGAGCTGGGGATGGGGAAGTCTCTTCAGTTTGACCCTTGCCAGCTACTTGCAGGTGCAGCCTGCCTTGCTGTGGACTCTGGCTGGGCTGGGCAATCTCAGATTTCCCCTTAGAGACAAAGAGATGGAAGAAATGGGAAGTCATTGTCTCTTGCCCTGTCTTGCTCCAGTATGGCTGGTACCATCTGGGCTTCTCAAGGTCTTCAAACCGAGACCCAAATAAGATTTTCCTGAAAGTTCCCTTCAGCTTGTCTACCCTCATCCTGAATTTTCTCCTTGCATGTACTGATCCAGCAAGCCTGGGCAAGGAGACCAATGGAGTTGGCAGAAAGGTCAGACTGTGAAGCATGGAAAAGTGTATGAATAGCTTGGACTATGTGGGTGTTCACAGCAACCCTGCACATCTCTGTTCTCACAGAGTCTGGGATGTGCAGGCTGACTGCTGGTCCCTTTGCCACCACCTTCCTCCCCTTTCCCAATGTCCCCATCACCACTCCATCCAGCCCCATGTTCTCTTTTCCCATATCCTATTTTCTGTTGGTTGGACATGAGGAGATTAGGAGACATATGACAACCCTGATGATAAAAGTCACGGGAGGCAGACAAATAACCTGCGAAGAAGAGAAGGCAGCAGGGAGAAATGAAGGGAAAGAGCTAGAGACATGAGAAAAAGTTGGTAACTTTGTCCAAGCTGAAAACATAGAACTGTGTGGAGTGGGATGGGGCAACATCTCTGTCCTGCACAAGCTGAGGACCCCAGTGTGAGTGACCCGACACCACAACAAAATGCCTAGCAATGAACAGGTTAGGGAGGCAAATATGGGTGCCAACATGAAGCCTGTGTCCCATCAAAATGTACCATCCTGCCCTGGTGACCTGTCCTTGCTGGGGTGAATGGGGTGTGCACTGGTTCCCACCTGCCACCTCAAGTTTACCAGCACAGGGGGAAAGTGGAAGGAAATGGTGGCTGGAATTATTCTGTCAAAGGGTGAGTGAATTTTTCCCCTGTGGGAAATGTCACCCTTTGGAATCAGAAAGGAAAACTGAAATGTCAAAACCTTTTGCAAAACAGCAATGACTGCAAATTACCTGTTTGGAGGTAGTGGAAGGGTGTCATTTCAGTTTGCTGAGCTGACCCAAACCATTGAGCTGTCTCACGGTGCCACCCCTGACCCTTGGCATCAAATATAGGTGCCTCATGTCCCTCTTCTTCCCTCAGTGGCCAGGTTGAGTCTTGCAATGCAAAAGCAGTCAAAAGAAAACTCCATGCATCAAATGGTGAGGCTTCTTTGAAAAGAATTAATTTGTTTGGATTTTATTTCTGGGAATTCATTTTTTTTTTAATGGCAAGTTTATTTTTCCTGAATAAAAAAGTTGTACAATGTGCTAATTGCCATTTGTATAACGCACCCACCCACCCCCATTCTGAGTAGCAATTTCTGATCAGATCCAATCACCACTCTTTTGTCTTGAAAATTGTTTTTAATTGACAAAATTGCAGATAAGACCTTTTCCATTGCCAGAAAACTGACAACATTTTTAAAAAATCTTGTATTAGAAAAGTTGGACGTTTTAGTCTGTTTCTGGGAAAATTAAAAAAAAAAAAAAGAAAAGAAAAAAGAAAAAAGAAAAGAAAAACAAAGTATCAAATTCTCCTTTTTCAACAGCTATGGATATGACCAAGAAAGGCTCAGTCAGGACTACATGCTGGTTTTCTGACTGCATTATTTCCACCTCCCTACAAAAAAACAAAACAAAAGAAAACAAAACAAAACAACAAAAAAAACCTTACAGTACAGAAACTTTTCTCCTTTAATTTTCTCCTCCCAGGACTATCTGTCTCTGTCTATTTTGTCTGTCCATGGTGCCAGTTAATATGGATTTCAGCAGCGACCACCAGATCTGACTAATGGTTTGAATTAGCAGAACAACTTTCCGCCTCTCCTGGAAGCCTCACGGCCCCAGGCCATGGCATGGGTCTGTGGAGCACCTGAGCACCTAAGACCCTGCAAGCCTAAATGATAAGAGAAACTCACTGTATGATCTTACCAGGGTTTTGCATGTCTTATAAAATAATTACTACTGGAAAGGCCAGGCACAAAGACCACTAGTGCCTTTTGAATGCATAATTTGCTATCTCAGGTGATGCTAAGAGCTGCCTTGCTGGCAGGTGTGACTAAGGGAAAAGCCCACACAGCTCATGGGACCGTGGCGTAGTTTGCCCTTAATGAATGGCCAGAGAGAAGGCTAGAGATCTTGGTCTGTAGAGCTGTCTGTGCATCATGTGTCTCCATCCTGGTGAAAGAAATGGGAGTTGCAGAGCTGCAGGGGTGCTCTGGCTCAGGTCCTAAGAACCTCTGCAGCTCTACCAACCTCTGAGCACCCTGCTTGGGAGGGGAGAGCGCACCATCTCCTTCCTTTCATTTCCCTTTGCTAAGAAATCAGGAGTCACCCAAAGCAAACTCAGGCATTTCAAGCAGTGGTGGGATGGAGAAATGGACAAGAAGGGGCAGAGAAATACCCCCCTTGGAGGCACTTGTCCCACCCCACTGCTCTCTTGAGGGATGGCTTCAGATAGCACTTCTTGGCATCGCAACTGCCCTGCTCCCTTCCTTCTGCAAATAGCACCTTTTCCCTAGTTTTCTCCCTGTTCCTGGCTTCTACACGGTTGTAAAAGACCTTCTTTCCATCTTCAGCCTCCTGAACCAAGCTCCATCCTCTACAGACATAGTGATGACAGCCTCTTTATGACCATTAGTTCAGATCCCATGAGGTCTAGATGGTAAAGGCACAACACCAAGGTGGGAGGAAGGGGAGGTGCAATGCTCCAGAGAAGTATGAGTGACTGTTCAGGCTAAACCGATAGGATGGGGATGAGGGTCTGCAGGACTGTGTGGTGAGGGTGCAGCAAGGATCAGGACCGCACTATGCTGAGCATGGGAAAAACAAAGATAGAGCCAAGAGGAGGCCAGGATGCAAAATAGAAGTCATGTGTTTTGTTCTAGGGTATTTTGTGTGTGTGTGCAGGCAGTTTTGTTGGATTTTTTTCTGCAACAGGATGGTGGAGATGTGTCTTCACAGAGAGGCAAAGGCAAGTGAAGGCATGTGCGTGGCACATGTGCCCTCTGTCAGGCTGGCGACCCTGCCATAGAATGATCGGTTTTCCCTGCTGTGCATAGGGAAAACAAAGAGCTTGCAGGTGGAGGAGTACCCCACTTGACCCTTCTTAAACCTGTTCTATCCAGGTGAGTGGAGCTTTTGGGTCTGTGCTCAGCCTCTCCAAAGAGTTCTGGGCTTCAAATTAACCCTCCTAACCTTGGACGTTTAGGGACAGACCCTTGGGGTGGTGGAGTGAGCCTGGGCTTGGTTTGACCAAGCCCTAGCAAGGCAGAAGAGCCCTCAGCGTCTTGGTGCAAAGGTGGAATAGCACCTTACCCCTCTGCAGCCTGTGTTTGCAGAATGTGGCCTCAGCAGGTTGCTTTAGGTCCCAGGTGGCAGACCTGGGATTTAACCATGATCTCTTGGGTCCCAAAACAAACTCATCTTCAGGAGACCTGGACTTTGCTCTTCTCTCTGACATGCACGTGTCTTTGCCTCCCTTTCCTGCTGCTGCGTGGAATGTTCAAACCTCACAGAGGTATCGTGAAGTTTAATTAGCTCCAGGCAAAGCCCTTTGAGATCCTCAGATGAGAGATGCTATAGAAGCGCAAAGTATTAATTTAACATTATTGAAATAATTAGTTAGTGGATAGTGAGCAGAGGGTTAGCGTTAGCGGTATTTATTCTTAATGGGAGATGAGGAGGAAATAATATTCCTCATGGTTCAGTGGTAGGAACAGTTTCTTAGTGTTTGCACTAATGGTTTGGACAGAAGCAGGACACTTGCAATTGTTAAAGATGCAGCTGATAATGAAATAGCAGGTGTTATTAAGACACACAGAGAAGTGCTGTGTCTACACCATAATCTTATGCAAATAAGTTCAGGAGTAGAATATGCTCTTTTAGGTATCTTAAGTATAATGTGATGCCACTGGGTGGGAGTTACACACCAGCTAATTATAGCATGAATAGCACTGAATTAGGTTATATAGCAGTGGAAAGTGATCTCAGCATATTGACAGACCCTGCGTGTTAAAGTTACTGCTATTTTATTAAAGCCAAATAGTTATTGGCAGCACAAGATATTTTTTCTGCGTAAGCCGTAATAGACGCACCAGATGAGAGCACAGCAGAGTCCCAGCAATCTCCCAGGGCCCAAAGTACATGCTGACTCTCAACAGAGACAACAGAAATGATTAGCTGGGGTTGGGATATTTCATTATCCCTTTCACAGTCCAGCTGCCGAGTGCAGGCAGCTGCCTTCCAGGTGACCACTTTTCTAAGGCAGGCACTTGTGTCTGGAAGTACTTATTTACTAAAAGTCCCATTTGCCTTTATTTACAATTTGCTGAACTTACTTTTTGGGCTGCAATGTCCCCTCTGGGCAGCTGCCTTCAGTGGCTGGGTGCTTTGCCACGTTTCTTTCTGTGTTTCAGCCAACACCATTCAGGGATTTGAGAGACTGCTGCTGGAGGGCGATACTTAGCACATGCTGAAATAATTTTCTCTGCCGTTTCCCCCTTCACTCTTGGGAGAGGGCAGAACATTTTTGGCAGTGCAGAGGAGGACTGGAGGGAGGTTATTTTATGACAGGTAGGTACCTCTTTCTGCTCCCCTGAAAATCCACCACATTTTGCCTCTGAAGACCCCCAGTTGCAGCTGCTGGGCAGACACCTGGGAGAGCATGGTGTGTAGACCCAAAGGATGCTCCACATGCTCCAGCTCAGGATAGATAAGGTGGTTAAGGAAGAGGAGATAGGGAAACATGGGCAGAGTGCTTGGGAGAAGAGCCCCCATCACTCCTTTCTATGTGGACAAACCTGCAAAACCCACTGGCAGGTGTTCCATCCCTTTAGTCTTGATTTATACAGCAGCTGTGATCAGTTACCTGGGATGAATTGTGTTGCTAGCTCAAGGAACAAGTCTGTGACACTGACTCAAGGGCCTGGACCCCGCTGGTGAGCCAGAGCAGAGCTGGTTTGGTTCACCTTGGCAGAGCTCCCCCATCACCAAACTCAAGCACCAGGCAGGGTTGGTTGTTTTGGGCTTTTTCTCCCCTCTTTGCTTTATTTGAGAAATTGCATTGAAAAAGCCAAAGTCAAAAGTTAGGAAGTAGCAGCACTGAGGTCACCTGTGGAAAAAAGGAATAATAATGTTAGATCCTGTAATTAAAGTCTGGCTTACAGTGTGTTAGTGCAGGAAGCAGACACAGGAGTGTAGAAGCTACTTCCAGTCTGGTGGTACCTAATTCCTGAGAGCCTGACACTTCAACCTTAACATTATATTAAAACCAGGCTTAGTTCGGTTTGATTTTTCATCATTTCACTCTTTGGATGGCAACACACAAGATACCAAGGCTGCAAGACACCAGTGTAATATAGGGTGAATTTTTGGTCTGAAGAGTTACATGTCTTATATGTGTATAACCAATAAATAGCAAGATAAGATGCTGATTATTACATTCCTGCTCAGTGGTGGGACTGGGAATACAAACTACATTCCTAGATGCTTCACCTATACCCATGTGTTGTCCTTCTGTGCTAATGTGCTGGATGTGTTTGCAACCTACTGCACTGTCACACTTGAACAGAGCCCGGGTATCTGCCCATTTAATTTCAGAAAATCCAGACATTTCTGTTGTGCTGCAGCTGAAGGAAATAAATGGGAGGTAGCAGGACATCTTGAAGAGTTTGGGTGCTTGCGTTTTGACACCAAGCCCAAAAGGGTTTCTTTCCAAGCTTTTCTCAGGAGAGTAGTTCCCATGGCCTGCAGAGCTTTGATGGGATTGCTGTGTCTATTTGTTTTATAGAAGTGCTTATAAAAATCTCAGGGCAGCTTTTTGCTGTGGCTTTCATTCTGTGATAGGGGACTTAAAGTTTTGGGAGTAGTTAGTCAGCTATCCATCCATCCCTCTGGAGACTGCACATTTTAAATTCCTGATCTAGCATGCGGCAGTGCTAAAGGAGACCTAATGGGATGATGGCTCCTAGGGAACAGAGAGCGGGAGCTGCAATGCTGCTCTTGCATTCTCAAATCTGCAAAGCAAACAGAGAGCATGCTGAGAATGGTACAGATCTCTCTTTATTACTTCTGCCACTGGAAATACAAAACTTTCCTTTACCAGAAAGAGGGAGCAATATGAGTTTTAAATTGGGGTGTTCATTTTATCTAGCGTCAGCCACTAGAGACAAGCCAAGCCCTAATGTTTTAGGCTAGCCCTCAAGCTCTGTAGCATCCAGGCTATGTAGGGTATATAGGGTTGCTTTTGCATGTTTTGCTGTAGAACTCCATCAGCAAATCCCCATGCACATAGGTGCGATCTCTGCTCCAGGGAGCAAGGATGTTGAGGGGTGATCTTGGAGCCGAGCCTCCAGCAGCCCCCATGTGCTCTCACAACTAAGACTCTGAAGTCTGGGAGTGGGTGAATAATTTAACATCCACACTTAGTCTTTATAGCTGATTTTAATGGGGGGTAATAGCACTGCTAATAACAAAATCCATTGAAGACACCCTGTGCAAGTCCATAACATCAGCTTAATGGCAAAAGGTAATTGGCATGCAGCTGAAGCTGTCCTTTTGTATTAACCCTGTGGATTTCTAGGCAGACATCTTCCTTGAAGCGATGGCCTCGGCAGCGCATGTGGATAAAATACAGATGTGTTTTATGTTAAGCAGATGCAAATTGGGATTGAAACAGGGCGCACTGCTACCAACGCACATTGCTGGCTTGTGTTTACACCGGGCAGATAAGGCAAGAGACAGAGACAGTGTTGGAAGCACTGACACTTAGCGCGTGGTGTAAGCTTCATAGGCTAGTGCAGCCCAGGTGCTGTGCAGCCACCACTTTCACTGAACTGTCTTTGATTAAGAACACGAGAATTTTTAAGATTCAACCCTGGGCACCTCTAGTCAGGCACTTTCAAACCAGATGCCTAAAACTCCTTAATCTGCCAGGGACGACTTAGCTGCTGC
This sequence comes from Falco biarmicus, assembly GCF_023638135.1. NCBI lineage: Eukaryota > Metazoa > Chordata > Aves > Falconiformes > Falconidae > Falco > Falco biarmicus. Next base: position 29,779,476 of record NC_079292.1, on the reverse strand, counting down.
TGAGCAATAGATTGGAAGGCTGCCTCTTCGCAGCAGAGAGGTATCAGCAGCCCAGAAGTACCACATATGTGCAGTGTTCTCAGCAGGGCCAAAGAGCCTGGGCTACCCACAGCTACTGTGAGAGGACATCCCTGCCTAAGATGTGTCGCTGCCATTGGACCGAACAGTTTTCAGGGCTGTGGGTTTGCCCAAGGGAAGGTTACGCTGTCCCTATGTGGGTAGAAAGATAGAGCATCTCTACAGCTGCGCATTCTGCCCAAGGCATGGGGCTTTCACCCACCACCCTTTCTCCTTTCATGGTGTCCTTGCAACACTCCAGCCTGCTGAGCAATCCCATGGCTGCTAGCACTCAAGTCAGGGCACTCCAGGGCGTGGAGCTCTGTGGTTTTCCCGGCTAGTGCAGTCCCAACGGGTACAGTGTTGACTTTCCATGCAAAATGATTGCTCGTCCCATGTCCCAGGGTTGTCCTCATCCTCTCAGCCTGGCTTTGTATTAACTCTGTCTCTCTCTGTTCCCATTTTCTCAGGTGCACGAGGAAGGAGCGGTGTGAGCGCTCCAGCGAGCCTCGGAGATTCGCCTCGGAGATGAAGCAGTGTGTCCGTCTTACCGTGCATCCCAACAACATCTCCGTCTCCCAGTACAACGTATTGGTGAGGAACGTTAATCCTTGCCCCCCTCAGATTTAATCTACCCATGCAGTCTGACAGCCCCAGGTATGTACAACCTGGATTGTTGTGGGAGTGCATGAGTGGGAAGGACCAGCAGCTTGATGCAAGAGGTTCTCCAGAGTCCATTTACTTCCCCAACAACTTTCCTGGCACAGAGAAAGACTTGCCATTGGAACACATTTTGGCCTTGGTTGTTCCCTGCCTAGAAGTGTGGAAAGAGGCTTCCCTGTTTTCTGTGAGTAGCGGAGGGCAGGTCTGAAGGGACTCTGTGCCATGCAAATGTTGTGTGCACCCAGTGTAGTTGTTTACTTCCCTGGAAGAGGGATTTGTTTATGGCTGGGCATAGACCTTAGGCAAAGGAAAACCTTATCATGGCTAGAAATTACCTTGTAGAAGGAGGACAAGTGAGACATACTATGAGTTGGTTCAGTAAGCTCCAAGTTTCCAGCACCTTGGGTGGAAATGTCTCCTTCTTCAGCCACCAAAACCTCCACCCTGCCCCAGCTCCAGCCCTAATTATGCAGAGCAGAGAGGCAGGATGCTATGCAGAGGAACCTAAGGCTCCCGAGGTTCATGCTATCTCTTGTGACCTTCCTCAGCACGAGGTTTAACCTTTATGGCATCAAACTGCTCAAGTCAGCAGCCAACAAAGCCACACAGTGAATACTGGCAGAGCAGCAGATGATCTTGATAATTTTCTGGGCTTAAGGCAAGAAATCTCTGTTGAAGATCTAACCAGCTTGTGGTTTCTCTCCTGACCCATGACCACAGTACCCTATGTGGTGAGATCCTAACATGCTCTGAGGAGGCAGAAAACCGTTTCATTCAGGCTACTAGAGCTCTGTCTTTTTGACCATACTAGTTTGGGTTGGAATTAAGGTAATAACCCAGGCCCAAAAAGCTCCATCTCTGGATGAGTTGGTCACTAGCCCCACACCCTGAAAGGTCTAAATGGAACTGCTCAAGGTGCTGCTGCCAGATGTCTTCCAGGTGACAGGTTTTGGGGGTACTAGGGTTTCTTCAGTGCTAATGAAATCAGCCTTCCAAAGCCTGCATGTCCAATCACTACTGCTTTGTTTCAGCATCTTAACTTTGCTGTGACTTTACTTTCCTAGGCTTCAGACAAAACTGATCTGAGACATCTAAAGTCCTTTGTTCTTCTGGGAGTTCAAGGTTTCTCTTTCTTATTCTCTCAGTAGTCATTGAATTCTTTCATGTTGGAATAAATCCTGGGGGACTAGCTGGCTCAGGGCGATTGAAAATGATAACAGAATAAAAGACCTTTCCCTCCAGGTTACTTCCAGGGCAAGACAACCCAGAGCTGCTGGGATCAGAAGTTGCCACTATCTGACTGTTGCCCAATAATCTGCATGAACATTTAGATGGGAGTCTCAACCCAGTCTCAGATAAACTGGTGACTAGGTCATCCACAGTCACCACAGATAGTCTCTTGGCAAACCAGGGGGAGACCACCAATGAAAGAATAGCAGGTGGTGTCTTTGCTGAGTGTCAGTTGGGTTCTAGCAAAGGGTCAGTCATACTGAGTTCTTGTGTACAGAGGCAGAGAAGCTATCTGTATGGCCAGTCAATCTTTTAAACCTTGGGCACTAACAAGGACTTGCAAAATTGTATATGAGCCTGTTTCAGTCCAGGGCTGCTGCTCTGGGGTCTCTGGGAAGAGGTATGTGCTGGGGGAAGGTTCCGTTCTTCCCTCATTATAGCAGCTCCAGAGCAGGCATGTGGGATGTAGGACTTCTTGTCTGTTCAGAGAGTGCACTGGCTCATAACATTTGTGGCCAAGCACTACTGGTCTATCCACTGGTGTCATCTTCTGCATGGCACACCTTCATTCTGCATCATCCAAGCTCAGAGTAAGATTTGTTAGGCAGAGTAGTTTCCCCTTCTCCATTTCTAGCAGGATATTAATGAGCAGGGAGAATGGATTTAGCCTGAGTGCTAAATCCATCCAACTCACCTAAGCTTTTTTCCTACTCCCCATCCAAGACAAAAGAAATCACCTTTCCCTTTGCGGTTATCCTTGCCCAGAAATGAACATACTCTCACAAAAGCTTTATGTCAGTCAGAGCCAAGGCCTGTCTGCTCAGCCTTTCTCCCTGACGGTGCCTAGTGTGAAGAGATAGCTGCAAGTCTTCTCTAAGTGAGGAAAACAGTGTGTGGGGAGCAGTAAGCATTATGTTATGTTGTCATCCTCTCCCGCTTTGTCACCTGGACTGGCCTCCTCTGTTCTTTGTGCTGGTAGCAACAACACTTCAGCATGTGTTTATGTCTCCCTTCAGTGGCTGTCACCTCAGAGGGGGCCTCAGCTAGCTCACGGAGGAGGCAAGTCTGGAGACCATCTGCATTTGTGCCTGCGTCAAGTGGTTGGCTGTAGTGTTTGGTCACAAAAATGCTAAATTTTTACTTACTAGGTCAGCAGCAGGTGATAGAAGTATTCTGGGATGCCTGTCTTTGTTCAAACATGATCTGGTGGGTTAGGCAGGACCTTCAGTGATGGAGAGCTGTGGTACAGGACCTTAGCTGGTCTGGGAAGTTGGCAGCATGAGGGTCCTTCTCCAGAGAATGAACATGGTGGAAACCATCTGTATGATCCTTTTTTTTATGACCATAAGCAATGATAGACCAATGCCAGTGGGTGCTGTGAACTCTAAAAACATGGGCAATTCCTCCTTCATAGCTTTTTTTTTTTAATGTATGGAGCCCCAGTAGAGAAAGTCCCCAGAGCCAACTGCTTCTTTGGTGGGATGGGCAGGAGAGGTTTGCTGTGCCTCTAGAGACAGTGTTTTTTTGTGGTGGACTGAAGGCTGTAACTAGACTCTCCTTACACAGGAACTTGGTGACAGAGCGCTCCCCCATCTGCTGATGCTAGGAGAGCAGGCCGTAGAGAGTTAGACTGGAGTGCTACAGTTTCTCTGTAGTCTGCAGAGTGCCTCTTGTGAGTAGCAGTCACCTTCCTCAGAAACCGCGTGCCTTGGGAGCCGCCAAAGCCCTGGTCTTCACGGCTGGCTCCAACGACTCCCTGCCTAACCTTACACTTGCATGACAGATAGCGAGCACTCCCTCCCCTCCACTGACCCAGCCAGCACTGGGATGCAGTGCCGTTGTCCCTGCATAGCCACGTACCACTTGTGTCGGCATCAGCATCTCATCCCCTTCCCCCTCCACACACACATCCCTCTCCTGAATCGCTGCTTTCTGTTGAAGGAGGATGCTCTCTCTAGCAAGAGGCTCTTTGTCCAACCTCTCCAGTGTAATTCTCTCCTGCTGGCCCAGCTCTGTTTTTTGGCTTAGTATTCTCTCTTTTCTTTTTTTCCTTCTTCTATCTCTTCTTTCCTCCTTCCATCTTTGCTTGCAGCTGGTTTTGGAGACATACAATGTCCCCGAGCTGTCAGCAGGAGTCAATTGCACCTTTGAGGACCTTTCAGAGATGGATGGCTTGGTGGTGGGCAGTCAGATCCAATGCATCTCGCCAGCTGCCAAAGAAGTACCCCAGATCATCACAGAGAACGGTGAGTATCCCACAGCTCCTCCATCTGCAACTCTTTGTAGAGGAATGAAGCTGGGTTAATTAACACTGATAATATACAGCTGTGGGCTGGCTTCAGGGGCGGTGGGTTGGCTGATGTGGGTAAGGTGCAGCTGTGGCTGGTTCCTGCTAAGTAGTTAAATAGCTCTGAGGGGGATGGAAGAGGAGCTCTGGATGAAGAGAGACCTGGAAGAAGCAGAGGGAGGGGAGAGAGTGCCCTGGGTGGAGGAGAGATAAGGAGAAGGATGCAGCAGAGGCAAGAAGCAGGGTGGACTGGCCTGAAGAGGCTGAAGAAACAGCACGGGCAGTAGATGAACTGTTGAAAATTTGTGGGGGATTGGTGGCCGTGCTGGGGCAAGGCATGGGAGCTACTTATTGAAGTTAACCTGGGATGGGATGGTAAAAGCCTTGTTGCAGCCAGCTAGTTTTGATACTGCTGCAACACCTCTTCTCCTTCCTTTCCTCACCACACACCCCTCTCTGTCCTGCTTTCTCCCAAAGCGGAGTTTGGCTTGTGGGAGCCTGAGAACAGTGTATTGCAAAGCACAGGGAGTAGGTAGGATGCTGTGCCAGCACTAGCTGGTAGAGCTGTGCAGCAGCACTTTGTAGCATGGGATGTGTATGTGTGCACACGTGTGCAAGCACTGAGCTGCAGTACCAGTACCTGCATTAAGGTGCTTATGTGTGATACTGTGTGCTTTCAGACTGCCACCGAGTGGCAGTTGCATATATCTAGCAAAGACAGGAGATGGATGTGGGATATTTGTGCACCTTTTGCCCAGGTTGATGTTATACAAACCAGGGAATGAGGCTGGATGTACTCTCAACACATCCCATCCTGTGCAGTGGCTGTAAAGTCTGAATGATCCTGGCTGTAAATTCATCCTCCTCCTCCCAGATTTAGATCTGTATGCTCAGTTCCTTGTCTCTGTCCCCATCTTTTACCGCCTTCAGCTGCTCCAGGTTTGCTGCTGGTTCCCTCCCTCAGAATGGTCCAGCACAGAAAAATACCTTATCTCCAAGGATGATTTCCCACCCCACCCCCCATCACCCCTCCAGCTTTCTGCTCTTTTTGTTTCCCTGGTCTGACAACTTTTCTAGGTACTTTCAAGAGCACCTGTGGCTCTTTGCAGGGGCTTGCTATAAAACCCTCACCCCCATCAATCACCCCAAAAGATGCAGAGAGTATGCTGCCGCTTTTGTTGTTGGCTTCTTTGAAAATTCAGCATAAGGTTTGTTTCTAAGGATCCTCAGGCCACAGAAAATGAAGTGACACGAACTGTCACCATGGCCTCCGCTCTCCCCAAGCTGCACACAGCTGTGTATGCTCTCCATTGCGGTCCCAAACCAAGCCCCTGGAGGGATGTTACCATTTTCAGGTCCCACTGATTTATCAGTCATGTATACCTATCAAAAAACGTGCCAGAAACTATTTACTTACTATGGACATCTGTCCCAGACCAGGCTCTAATCAAGCAGCAAACAAAAATAGCAGTGGAAGGTGGAGGCAGGACAAAAGAGATTTATGTGCAGGTTGGTTTTCAGAGGAGCTGGGCACCTGCAGCTTGTATCGACTTCAGCAGCTGGTGCTCCACACCTCTGCAAAGACCAAGTTCTCCATGCATAGTGCCAGAAACTGGATTTGAATCAAAGAATGTGTGGCTCTGTAGCGTGTTTGATCCCTGAGGCCATCCAATCCTCACATTCTGTTTTAAAATATATGCAAGATGCTGGCAGAGTTGTTAAATACAAAGCAGTTAACAGAGTTGTCAAAGCCGGCGGCAGCAGATGGGCAGCAAAGTTGAGCACTGGCAGCAAAACATGTTTAGTGAAGTGTATGGTCTGTGCGTGTGTGTGCATGCCTGTAGGTGGGGGAGCGTGCACGTGGCTGCACGCCGCGATGAGCTGTCAAGTTTGCTTTGGCCTGATTGATTAATGAATCTTTCAGGTGAGGAGGAAAATAATAGAGGTGAAAGGACCAGCCAGGTTGCAGTCTTGAATTAAACATGGTCCCTTCCCCACCAAATTACTGCAATTACTGCACCCATTCATTACCCACAGCTGATGGGTTCTGAACAGGGCTTTTGGCCTTGTGGGAAGAGGTAGAGGTAATAGTTGACTGCCCAGCATGGGAGCAGTGGGAAAGGGGATGAGGAGATGGTGTATAGGAGCTGAGGTGCAGGCTTTGCTGCAGGTGGAAATGGATGGATCCTTCTGGAAGGAAGGCTTGTGGATGTCTCTCACACTGAGATGGGTTCTTCGTAGCCAAAGGCTGGGGTGAATGGACCTTGGGGTGTATGGGGTGAGAGAACCTGGAGGAACTGTTTGCGTGGAGCCTTCCTGTTCATCAGCATTTCCCAGGCTGCAGGTAGGGAGCCCCTACCCTGTCCTCACTGTTATGACATTTATCATCCTTGATCATTCCTTCCTCCTGCTTTCTCAAGGTATAACCTCTCTTTTGGGGACAGGATTTGGAGGTGGCCTTTTTCAAGCATAGCTGTCCTGAGTATTGGGCTCTGTTTAAAGATCTTAAATAGTGACAGTGAGGAGAAAGTAGATCTCTCTTTATGCCCTTAGGAAAACAGGTATGTGTATCCTTCAGGTGCTGTATACACAGGCCACCGATGGCTGGGGCTAGCAGTCAAATCTTCTGAGGGCATCAAATGAACCACCAGCAAGGAAGAACTTTAAGGACAGTACTCCATTTTAATGGCCTCCTAATTCCAGACACCTGCATCCTTTCTTCGAGCCTAGCTTTCCTATTTGATGACTTCAGTCATTTTATTTTTTTAAATTAGTGAGGTATGGTCTAGACCTGTTGTCATCATACAGGCCTGGCTCTGTTCCCAGGTACGATAATTTTCAGTGGTGAAGACATACTCCATCACCCTAGGACCATAAGAGGGGGGATGTGCTCTAGAAGGATTTTATTGCACTTTCTACATCTATGAGGATAGACTAGCTAAGGTACGGTATGACAGCTTCAGGTTTGGACTGGTGGCACGGCCAACAGGGCTTAACTAGGCTAACAAAGCAGTCACACATTGATGTGTCTATTTTTTCCCCAGGAGACCATCACATTGTCCAGCTTCAGCTCAAGTCCAAGGAAACGGGTATGACCTTTGCCAGCACCAGCTTCGTCTTCTACAACTGCAGCGTCCACAACTCGTATGTTCATTTCTTTTGATACTTACTTTTCATTCCACTTCTGGATCTGCCACAGAACCCACTGTTGACTGGGGCAGGTGTCCCTCAGGAATCTGGTTAGGTGTGGAGGTGACCAGCGGTCAGGATCAGTTGTGTGATAGTCAGCACGGTGGAGTCCTTCCTGAGAAGACCAGGAGCAATATGGTGACCAGTTGTCCTGCTGATAAGCCTCGTTTGCAGGAAGACATTCTCTTGAGGATTGCTACATACTCGTGTCCCTCAGGCAGAGGAGCATCACAGTAATGGGAGTTTGCCACAAAATTGAGTCAAAGAGCCATGACCTCAGCAAATGGCCCCCTCATGTTCCTATCAAGCATTTTTTCGTTGGATGGTTGGATCCTGCCCATACATATGCACTTCCAACCCTCATCCATGCTCTCAGTCCCACCAGTAGGAGCCTGCCCCAGGTGGTTAGCATGGGCTTGGACCCTCAAATGTGGAAAGACAGGAGTTTCTGGTTCCTGCATGACACGAACTGAGCAGGGAATACGCAGCTGATTCCCCCAAGACCACCTCTTCCATCCTGTGAGCTCCTTTTCTGCCCTGCACCCCACTCTTCTGGGGTTTAGCTGGCACCAGGAACTGCCCCACTGGAGTGGGTCTGCAGCTTTCCTGCAGAAAGATGCTCTTCCGGCAGGTTGATCCACCCTTGAGCAAGGCTGAGCGGCTCTGTCCCTACTACTGAGCCATCAGAAGTGCCAAAAGCAGATAATTACTGCGGCTCAGCAATTCACAAGGAAAAGCAAATCCTATTTCCGTGTTCCTGCTGCTTTGACAAACAGTGTCAGAAAGCAAGTGTTGGGGGGGAGAGCATGAGAGATGGTGGTGTTAAATATTTATGGCATGTTTTGGTTTCTTACTTGACAAACTATAATACACTATCCATTTTTAATTTGATGTATCAGAGCAAGCACTTGTTACCAATTTGAGGAATAGCTTGCTGTACCAAAGCTGAGAGTGGATTGGAGTTGAGCGAGATTTCACAGAGGCAGGGGAGAGGGTGTGCGTCTGCCTGTTGGGTTCAGCCAAGCTCTACCACAGGCAATTTTTTCACTCCTGCCCATTAAAACCCCACTGGCACATAAGGGCCAGGAAAACTCCCCCTCCCCAAATCCCCTCCAGGTACTTTAGAGCCTGCAGTTGCATGAAGGTCTCCAACAGTGTGAGTGACCAGAGTCACTACCATTCAGTGCTTGTTTTGTGTAGAGAGCTTGTTATGGCTCAGTTTGGTTGCTGATGAGCAGACATCTTATTAAATTAAAAAGTATAATGTAGATGTAAGTCAGTGCTATAACACAGCCAGAAGTGTTTGTGGCTCTTACTCTCCAGAGTCTGTGGGGCATAGGAGAGCAAAACTTTGTAGGATGGAAGGAATGGCTCTTTCACACAGTCTGAACAGGTGATGTCCTAAATATGCCCTCTGCTTCCCAGGCAGCTGGCAATACAATAGTCTTTCCTCCTCTGCTGAGATGAAGAAAAAATACAGTTAATATATTTGCACCAGCCTCATCATCCTGGGCAGGACTCACACTAATAAGGCTGTGGGACGCAGGAGAAGAAAATCTCCCACTTCATCCTTGGCTTTCTGACTTCGGTGCATCACAGTTTGTGTCTGGCCTCTGTATCATGTATGATAGTGGGAGGATTAGCCGGATGGGACTGCTGGTGCACAGGCACCGTGGCATGGCAGCAGGGAGGCACCGATGCTTCCATGGGCATCACTCCTCCTGCTAGTCCCTCCCTCAGCCACCTTCTCATGATGTGTTTGCAGCTCCCAGGGCGCTGGTGCAGTTCACTGTGGAGGCAGCAAGGCTGTAGCAGTGTCCATCCATCCCCTGATCTTGTATTTTTTGTTACGGGCAAAAAAGGGAATGCCTTTTATGTATGAAGCTGAGAACTTGGTGACAGTCTGGTTAAAAGTTGTAACAAGGCAACCAAAATCCTTCTATTTATTATTATTCTAGTTACAATGATATGAATGCAATCTAAATTATCTAATTCATATGAGACACCTGTGATCACAGTGACAACCAGATCAGGGCATGCAAGTCCTGAACCAACCTGATGGTGTTGGACCAGATCAGAGCCTATGGCCTTCTGCTAGTGGTGGCAAAAGCAATGTTTACCAGGCTATATTTTCCTCTGAGAAACACTATTAGTCTTATGGTCTGTCCTGTTGGCTGACAGGCCCCTGCTGGCCAAATGACTACTCTTTCTCTCTATTTCCAGGTGTCTGTCATGCGTGGAAAGCCCTTACCGGTGTCACTGGTGCAAGTACCGCCACGTCTGCACTCATGACCCCAGCTCTTGCTCCTTCCAGGAGGGACGTGTCAAGCTGCCCGAGGTAGGCAGGGGCATAGGGCACGTGTCATGTACGTGGGCTGCTCAGGGCTGATGTCACCCTTTGGCTGGGGTCAGACCAATAGTCCAGGATGCCTTCTCCACCTCCCATCCCCTCCTCTCCCTCTACTTCTCACTCGCCAGGAGACCCTCACCTTTTCCTCTGCAGATAGCTCCTCTCCTCTCTGCTCTACCAGACACCCAGAGAGCTGCCATCTCCCTCCGATACACTACAGGCAGTGCGTCACCTTGGAAAGTCTTGGCGACTGGAAGGGACTGTGAGGAATGGGAAACACTGGGCATGCATCTCCTCCAGGGGAGGAGGTCGTTACTAAGCAGATACCCTGAGACGCTCACATACGGGGAAGATTTAGGGCTATGCCCACCGTGTCAGTGGATTTCAGCTGGGCTTCGAGCACATCTGTGGCTTCATGGGTTTGGTGCCTAATGGCCAGTGATTCCAGCTGCCTCCAGATGAGGCTGGGGGATGCCTCATTGCCAGTCGCTGAGCTGAACTGGGCCCTGGGGCTTAATACAGAGCTGGCTGCTGCGCTGCAAATGCTGTCTGGCTCGTATTGTAACTAACGAGCACTTGCAGACAAGTGGAGCTCGGGAGAATACAAATAGGAAGCCACTTAATTACTTCCTGGTCAGGAGCCGTCTAAAAGCATCCTGGCCTGTCTGGTAAATGACCTGAGATGGCTCGTTGTTTGCCTGGCCCAAGGGACCAGTACCCATTAAGAGATCTGATATCTGCTGAACCACGGGGCACAGAGGCGGCTGCTGAAGACTCCAGCAACGTGTGTCACATTCAGAAGATGAATGTGAATGGAGTAGAACCTCCCCGCGCTGCCTGCTGGGTCTAGTGTCTCTAATGTGGCCCCCCACCTACCCCCAGCCCATGTCCCAGACAAGCCAGTTTGCTGGACCAAATGACATGTGTAGTGTCTTCACACTCCTATGGCAACCCCCGTTCCCTCCCACCCCTTCCTCATGAGCTGGTTGAGATGTCACATATGTGCTGGTTGAGGTGTCCTGGAGCAGACATCCTGAACTGCTGTGGCATTAGGACAGGTCATAAATATGCGTGAGCAGGGAGGTTGCCAGTTCTTCATCTACCAGGCTTCAGATTTTGCTGTAAACCTGCTAGAAAACTTGCTGAGGAGCTGGAGAGCTTGACACCTTCTGCTCAGTGGTGATGCGGTGAAGGAAGGCAGCCCAGCGTTCAGCCCTTTTGGTAGGCTATCCCAGCCAGACAGGCCCTATTCCCTCACGTGTAGCCTTGGCAGACCTGGCCAGTCCTGCTGGCTGCAGGTCTCTGTGCCTTTCACTTCAGGAGCTGGAGGGACCTCAACCTCTTGCTCAGGTGGAATTCCTTGGGCTGCTTTGTCTCAGCTTCCTGCTGTGCAATACCACCACCATTTACCTCCTCTGGCAGACATCTCTGGTGTGTCTCATGTACCAAGCACGGGACCCACCTTCCTAGTTCCCGCTTCTTCTATCCTCCAGCCCCCTGCCCAAAGTGAAACACCTACAAATCTTAGTGCATCTCCTTCTTCCTCGACCCCCATCACATCCTTGGTATTTCTGACACTCACTCCAATTGGAAAGGAGATCATGAGAAGCTCTGCATCACCCCAGTTCCTCAGGGAAGGGACTGAGGATGGCATAGCCCCTGGTCTTTACTGTATCTCCTCCAAGATCCAATCTCTGCAGAACTGGGGAGGAGACAGTGGACTCATCCTCTGCAGATCTGCCTATTTTAGCACACCTTTTCCATCACTGCTTTGTCACCTCTCACTCGTTTTGTTTCTGAAAGGCATCCTCTTCAGACTAGGAGACAGCTTAGTCTGGGGAGTTTTGTCTGTCAGCAGAGATTGCTCTTTCTCTCTTCTATCCCCTCTCACAGAGGATTTCCTGCTGAGCTTCAAATGCTCCTCTCTGATCTTGCAAAGCTGCTCTGTGCAATTTGCATGGCAGCAGGGAGAGGCACAAACTTGACCTCAGAAGACAACTATTGATCTACAAGGCAATGGCAGCATCATGCGACACTGTATGTTACATCGGCCGTTCCTAATAAGGGCTGCACCGCTGTTGGCTTCTGCAGTAAAACCATGTCTGGGCACAAACCTCTTTCCCAAAGGGCACAACATTTGCCAGTCAGCTGTTCAGCTCAGGAGCTGGTTTTTCCTGTGTGCTGTGCAGAAGAAACATTTCTCAGCACTGGAACAACTGGACAGTATCTGCAAGGATAATGGCCTTGCAAACCCCAAAACTTTCAGAGACAGCTTTCTGCCTGGCAGTGTGAGAAATGCCCTGCAGCTTCAGGGTCCTTCTCATTGCCATTGGTGTGTTTGTGGCCCTCAAGGACACTTGGGCAGGGGAAGGACAGCATCATAAGTGCATTCTGACAAACACAGATTTACATTCGCTCTGTGGCCAGAAAGGCTTTGTCAAATGACACTTGGAACAAATGCTGCCTATATCTCTTATGCTTCTCTTGAGAAGACATCTTCTCACTGACTCATCCCTCTCACTGAAATTTCTACTGTCTATTTTTTACTTTCACCTTTCTTTCCTCTTCTCTCCTTTACCCATGACTATTTGTTGAGTGAGTTCTTTGAACAATGGAAACCATTTGGTATGGAAGCCAAGCCTGGCTCCTCATTGCCCATCCAGACCTCCACCCACTTCCTGATGACATGACTCACAAGGCTGACAGGACTAAGGTCCATTTCCAGAATTCTCAATGCCATCTTCAGTAGTGCTCAAAATGTACCATCACCTTGAGTGGGGCTATTTTTACTGGCCTTCCATCTCCATCTGCAGTGCTCCTTTTGATCCTTTCCTCTACAAGCACTTGGACCCCTGGAAGATGAGGAGGGGGCAGAGTTTGCTACCATCAAGGCATGAATACCTGCTAAATAAGTAAGTCTTGAGGACGTATTCATGGGAAACTGTACTACCAGCATGGGGTGGTTGGACCATGCTATTTGCAGTCCTTCCATGTATCAGCTGAGCAGATTAGCATGGCCGGCTTCCAGGATTGTATGGTCTGATTGCACCAAGAGACTCCTTGCCAAGTAAACAAATATTGATGTTACTCTGTCGTATGGATTGGTGCCAGAAACTCCTTCCCTCTGTAATCATCATTGCTGGCATGCCAAACCTGCTCCTCTCCCCTTCACTATAGCCTTCACCTTCTTTTGTTGATACGCCCACCTCTAGGTCATTTTTTTTTTCCTCTTTTTGCCTATATAGCATCTTTCCATCATGTGGGAAGAGGCTTCCCACTCTCCAGATGGCCTGGGCTGCAAATGGACCAATTGGGTTGGTACCCATCACCTCTGGACCAGCCTGGAGAACTCTTTGGAGGGAGGCTTGTACCCTACTTCTGACTCCATAATTTCCTTAGCATATCTCACAAGTTTCTGGATTCCCATGGGCTCAACCTGCCTTTCTTTCAGGTCGTCTTCATGTTTTCTGAAAGGATTTTGTTTGGGTTTTTTGCTTGCTTTTTTTTTTTTTTTTCTCCTCTCTGTATAGTATGAGTTGCTGATTAATGTGGAGTGCAGGATGAATTTGAGACTGATCCAGTGGGACAGCAGAAAGGCTTAGACCATGACCCATGCTGTCCGGAAGGCAAAATGTTGTTTCTATCTGTATAGCCTGTGATCTACCATCCAAGGTGTGCCTTTGCATTACATGGTGAGTAGCTGCAACCAGCCAGCTCCAGGCTGGGACAGGGCAGCTCTCCCAGAACTGCCTGGCAAAACTAAACCAGAGATGGAGAAAACACAGTAAATTCACATCTCTCGATATCAACAAAGAGACGTGACTTTCTTACCCATCACTTGTCAGGTGCTTGGTGAATCAGCTCTACCCACAATAAAGCTGAATCAACTAGACTGGAAGCCTTGGGAAAGCCCATGTTTGCTCCTGGTGAAGAACTCCAACGTGATCATAAAGCAAGAGTATTTATGATTATGGCACTGAACTCAATCAACTATGGTTGACGATGTCTCTGGATGATTTGCGACAGAAATACTTCACCTTGGCATATAATTTCCCTTTATAGTGGGTTTTGAAAAGCTAAGTCCACTAGCTTGAAATATACTGAGTGACTTCTTGCTTTGTAAAGGGGAGCTGATGGTATTGCTATTGAGAACAGGAAAGGAAAGAATAAGAAAGAAAAGACATTTTATTACTGAAGTGGCTTGTTGTTGTTGTATTTCCCAAAGGGAGCTGATGGCAAAAGTAGAGATAATTAGCCTCAAAGATAGAGTGGAGCAGGCCAAGTTTCTGGTTTTTTGGTTCTTTGGGTTTTGTGTTGTGTTTTTTTTTCTTGGCATCCTGTCTCTGCTTTGACATTTGTTGCTAAAGTCATAGTGCAGGCATAGTGTTGCACCATAAACGATTGCGTTGCAGACTAACACACTGTGAAATCAACCCTTGCCTGACACAGTCACCAAGCAAGAAAGGTCAGTCATTTTGTTCTGCAAATGGGCAGAACAATCAACAAGTAGTGGAGTGAAACTGAGGCATGGAGGAGTAAAACAGTTGATCTGAAGGTCTCGGGTGTGACAGAAGCTACAGAAACAGTTATCTGTCTCTCCTGATATATATCACCCACTACACCTGACTGCATTATCCATCTTGTCTTTGTACAGACCTACTCTGACCCAGGGAGGTAGTTTTCAAGCCAGTGTTTCATAGACATCTGTACAAGGATGGGTAAGCTGGGGTAGCCTACTTGAGTTGATGGGATAAAGGATTAAGTCTTCTTTTGTGCCTTCTTTTCAAATGAACATGATCTTGTTCTGGGCCTTGCAAGGATTTTAGCTTTGGGGGTGGGGGGAAAGAGGGGGGGAAAAATGGCAAAGGCAGAAGCAAGTCTAGATAACAAATCTATTATCCGCGGGGTTTAAAAGATGCATAATCATTTAATTACCTTGAAGGAGGTTTTCATCTTTCCCTGTTCAACCGATTTGTGTGTGCGTGTGTTTTTCTTCCTCCCCCAAACAAGCTTTTTATTAAAAGGATTTTCATCTGCTGCCTAAAAAGAGAACAGAAGAAAAGATCTCGCACCAAAGTGTTTTATGTCGAGTTTTACGTGCTAATGACAGTAAAGCCCACATAAAAGAAACAACTGCTTCAAATATTAATTTGTCAAAAGCGATAGAAAGCTGTGTGAGCCGCATGCTGGCGAGCAGCTGCTGAGGAGCGGAGTGCTGCTTTGCCCAGCACTTGCTCATGCCCTGTGCCAAACAAAGAGCTGTACCGGTGGCCTCTGCAGTGGAGTGCACTGATTTATCTCTGACCGCCTGCCTGTCCTTCTTGGGGGTGGGTTTTGGGGAAACAGGAAGGAAAGGAGGTGACGAAAAGAGGCACGGAGTGATAATGACAGCTCAACCTGAACTGGCAGGCATCTAAGAGGCATTTGGACAATGCCCTTATCATGCTTTTAACTTTTGGTCAACCCCAAAGTGGTCAGGCAGTTGGACTAGATGATTGTAGTAGGTCCTTTCCAACCGAAAAGTATCCTATCATGTCCTATTCTGTTCTGTTCCACTCCATTCAGTTCTAATGCCAATTCTGTTCTATTCTATGTGGTAATGCCCACAACTCCTCATTGTGGTGGACTTTGTAGTAAACTCAGCAACGCCCTTCCCGCCCCGCCAGTGCATCTCAGCCTGGCTCCAGAAGGGCTTGGCCCCAAGTTCTCAAAAAGCAGGCAGGTTTTCAGGGCCCCCAGATGTCTTACTTTGCCTTCTTTGCAAGGTACAGAAGGAAGATACAGTGCCCACCCCCTCCCGAAATGCACCCCGGTGGAAATGCCTGGGTGAGTGCGCTGGGCAGGGGGCAGATGACCTGCTGGGCCATCAGGTGAGCATGGCCAACCCTTTGCTCCCTTGCATCGGCAAATCTTCTGGTGATGCATCTTCAGCTGTTGCTGTGGCAACTGCCCGGTTTCCCTCCCGCTCCTGTTTCCAGCCTTTCTTAACTGGGCCAGAGAGGCAGCTTCTGGAAGCATCAGCACAGGGAGGAGAGAAAAGCCATCACTGCTCAAATTAATGTATCTCTCATTTCTCAGGGACTCTAATGACGGTTGCAGCAAGGCCAAAATCAGAGTGCCGAATCCTTTCCCGCTTGTCAATTACCCGCTCACTTATCCTGGCACCTGTCTATCATTAAGGGGAGGGTGTGAGGTGTAGTTTCTATGGCAACTGCAGGGAACCTGCTGCCTTTAAGTGATGTGAGCAGGCAGGGGGACCGGCAGGAGAGGCGAGGAGCAGCTCTAGACAAGCAGCTGCTGCAGGCAGCAAGAGTCACCCCATGCTGATGGGATCTGGCATAGTGATGCATGCATTTTGTGGCACCTGCTTTTAAGCAGCATGGGGGGTTTGGTGTTTATCATCTGTTTAGCTCTTAGAAGTGTTTCCAAGCACGTGTGATGGAGTTCAGTCTTGTCAGCATCCTGTCCAGGGAAGATGCAGGGGTAATCTGGGAGGAGGCTGTAGCTGACTGTTTGGATCCAGCCATGCCCTGGGGCTCCTGGTGGTTTGGCATTTCATCCCTCATCCACCATTACAGCCCTTTCGCAGAAATGGGGATGTATCATGTAGCGGGCACATCTTCTTCAGAGGAGGGTGCTTCAGATAATAATAAGAGGTAGTTAAAGACAGAAGTTGGAGGCCAGGCAGAAAGCTTTCGACATGGTCATGGAGTCCTGTTAGAATATGAAGATACTGCTCAGAGGTAGTATTAGGTCGTGTATGAGGCCACTGGTTGTATTTCAGCAGATGAGGGTTTTATACCTGGCTCTAAGTTGGCTCAGACACATTCACCTTTCTGTGCCCCTGTTTCTCTCACACCCTCTCCTGAGTCAGGTAAGCACTTTCTGTTAGTAGGGGCTTGTACAGTGCATAGTACTCAGAGCTGCAATCTCGCAGTGGGGGCTGTTCATAAGAAGTCTTTCTGCATGTACAAACAAATTAGGTATTTTGCTGTTATCTGCAAGTCATACTGACTTGCACTGAGGTGAAGGAAAAGATGGAAAGCCTGTGTGCAGGGTGGTTTCTTCTGTTATTTTGGAGCACCTTTTTCATCTCTGAGCCTTTCTGCCCTGCATTCATTCAACTGGCAGGGGAAGAGGCTGGTGACTTGCTCAGTTTCTGCAGTAACTTAGCAGGATCTGTGATTACTGGGATGTGGATCTGCAGGAAATCTGTCCTGGTGCAGGGCAGCTCCATCATGTCTCTCCTTGTCGAGACCTCCAACCGAATCACAAGGGGAACAGAGAACTGATGGAAAAAAAAGCCTCCCTGTGAGTGGTTACTCCTACCTTAATACACATCTTGTTTTCTTAGAACTTAGTTTATCCAGCCACCATGTGAGCGAGCAATCAAGAACTTGTTCAAGTACTTCCTAGGAGTAGCTCAGGGAGGTTAGTCTGAATGGAGGTGTAAGAAACATCTGACACTCAGTATCGCGTCCTTGCTATATGTTATGCATAACAGTTGGGCTGCTCATCTTTGTAATGCAAGTTTATTTATCCCATGGGACAAAGTGATCTCAGAATGCAACAGGGTAATGTTCATCTGACCCTGCCAACACAGCACCCTTGAAATAACATCGGGAAGAGCTTATGTTGTTTTGATAGCCCAGCTCAGTGCAATGCCACTGTAATGCCTCAAGTGACTAAAGAATTTTCTGGCTATCTGGACATCTGTTAGGACTGCAAGGATCTGTATGGCACCCTGCTGTTTGAGGCAGGAAAGACAGTTCCCCATTCAGACTTAGCCCTGATGCTGATGGCCTGGCTCTAAAGCAGGAGAATTTTGCTTTTCTTCGTTGTAACATCAGCTGCAATCACTGCTTCATATGAGCTTTTGGATCATGGCCAATGAGAAACATCCTCAGGATGTTGAAGCTACAGATAAGAGGTGAGGCTGGAATTTATCTCCTGCCCTGCTTGGGACATCTCCAGGAGGCTGAGCCCAGACCCTCCTTCTCTGCCTTGTTTTTAAGCATGAGTCCATTTGCTTTGGCTTGGATGTTATCACATACTGTCATGAATCTTGGTGTGGGGGAGGCTGACAAAAGCCATGATATCATGGTCCTGACCTTCCCACTGTGGAAGCCAAAGTAATATGACTCTCTGGGTTTCTGTCCTGGTTTCCGAAGAAAGTGGATTTGCATCAACGTGGCCTGTGTGTGCAACCTCCGGTCCACCAGTTACTCTGTCTCCTCTATTGACTTCTGAACTGATTGGCCATTCTTGGCCTAGTTGGGCCAAAGTCTGGAGCTCTCAAAGATACCAAGTTCCTAATAACTTTGTAAAAATGGGAAGCTTTAGATAAGAAACAGACCTTTGGTTCTCTTAGGAGGAAAGTGTCACAGCTTGGGCTCAACCCTTGTTACAGACCAGATATCCCCATGTGAGAGTGTTGTCATGGGAGTCCCTGTCGCTTATGAGGGAGCCTTGGAGAATGTCCTTTAGGCAAGCAAAACTGATTTGTTGGCACAGCTGTACAGGAAACAGCTTTGTGGAGGAGTGACATGTCAAAGTCCTTGGCACCAACAGGGATGAGCAGTAAGGGGTATTACTGCAGTGCTCAAAATTTGCAGCCTCACTGGGCTGCCATGCATGTACAGTGCTTTGATATACATCACGTCTTGGAACTTCAGATAAAGTCCTTACAGAAGGCCAGAAGGCTGGCTAAGCAGAAGGATGCAGATTTATATAGTAATAATTAGAGAAGGAAGTCATTACTGCTTTATAAGCTGCCTGTGCTCTGCTCTGTGCTTTCCACGGCTTTGCACAATGCAGTTTTACTATGTGTGTTATTCTGAAGGGCTGTTCTACTTACCTAGGGTTTTCCTTTAACACGTTACAGACTGCCTGAGTACATACACAGTTATCTTGTGGCTTGCATGTACACCACCTTCCTCAGTGCGTGTATTTTTATGATTTCAAAACCAGGCAGTTACTCAGGAAACACATGAGCTGAGACTGCTTGCATGTCTCCCGTAGACCCTCTCCTTTGAGTAAATGTACCTAATGACACAATCATCTACTATTTTTGTCACTAGTCCACTCCCCTCACCCAGTGACCAGAAGGCTCCTGTTCTCCGGATCATTACTTTTCCTTCTGAGAGTGTGTCAAAGCAGCAAAGGGCTGAAAGAAAGCTAACGTGTCTCTATTTAAGAAGGATAAATGTGGTGCTTGGATAATTATGGCAGCCTGACCTTGATCCTTGTGCAATAATGGACCAGCTGAGAAAGACTCTATTAATAAAGAATTAAAGGAGAGTAAAATCATTAATGTTGATCAGCAGAGATATATGGACTGACTTCAGAGGCAGAATAGTCCTAGGCTGAGATCAAGCTCTCACCAGACCTGGGTCATTTCCCAGTAATGCCTGCATGGCCTTGGGGGGGTCACTTTGCTCCCAATCAACAGGATCCAGCAGTGAGCCATATGAGAGGAGGTTAGTTATCTTCATTTAGCTTCTGCTTTTCCAGTATCCACTCTTGGATGATCAGCATCACTTATTGCTCTTTAGCCTTCACAACACCGAAGCCAGGGACCCAACAGCCTATGGCAGCTGAGCTAGTGATCTGATACTTCCGTTGGGTTCCCTTCCTTCAACAGTGATATTTGTACACTAATCTGTGCAAGCCACCAGAGTGCACAGAGCTTAAGCAGGGCCAAATCTCTTCCATAGACTGAGCACCAGCCTCCAGGCCAACCACCTTTTCCCAGGCACCAGTACCACTTGCAGTATCTGGCAAAAGAGAGCTGGTATTTGCTCCTGAGTGCATCGAAGACTCTTAACTAGAAAGCAGCCACCAGAAGTGACAGCCTTGCAAAGACTCAATTATTCCTTTGTTGTCTCTGCAGATGTTTACACTTCCCATAAATCCTGTTGCTTTCTCTTCATCAGCTGCCTTTAAAGTTCTGAGCATTTTCTTCATGTATTATTACTTTTGCTGTGGTAATAAATAAGCACAACATCAATCAAACTAACAACATTGTAAACTTAGGAAGTGCAGATAAAATATATGGTGCATTAAAAAATTCTTTGACCGGGTGAGCTTTTTTGTAGCTGGTTTGATTGCTGCTGGTGCCAATGTAAATTTGGAGGAAGTATATCCAGAAATTTATGGAGCTTGGAATCCTGCCTACGAAGCATTGACCTGATTCCACTTTATAACCTAATAACATTCTCCGGCACTGTTCGTGTAAATTCTAAATATATTTTTTTATGATGCTAAGAATTAGTGGTGTAATAATGTAAACACAACGCGGACTGTAACTCACCCCTTCCCTTCTCACACTGGGAATGCCGAGCTCCTTGCTGTTTCTTTCTCCAGTTTATCCTCGGGCTGGGAAGTTGTGCAAGAGTTTAAAAATGATTTATCGAAGAAAACAGCTTGTCAGCCCTAGAGCCTGAAGCTCTCTGTTTGCAGCAGTACAGGGTAGCTGCTGAACAAGCCTCTGATTTTGCTCAGGTGGTGTCACAACCCTGACCTAGGGTGACCATGCTGAGGTGTGAGAAAAAAGTTCAGGCAACATATTCCAGGCAGTCCTTGCTGCTTGTCATCTGCCAACTTGCTGATTTCCTGCTTTTTATCCAGGTGAAATCTGATTCTTCTAGAATCAATGGGGGAAAAATATCTCTGTTTGTTTGTTTGCCTTGATCCTTTTGCTCCTTCCTTCCCTTTCTTTCTCTTTCTCTGTTCTGTTTTGGGTTTAATGTGTTTTTATCTAATCTCACTTACAGCATCCAGATGCTGTAGTCTAGATATCTTTACACTCAATCCCTGCCTCTCAAATCTTGCCCTTTTTGACTTGATTACAGCACAGAGTGGGAGGGTGGGAAAACCATAGAGGACACAGGCAAAATGGTACATTGCAGCTCAGCAGAGCAGATGGACAAGAGATGTATTGTTTTTACATATTATGTGAGTAAATAGCAATGAGTGTCATTTCTTGTGGGGTTCTGAAGGGCTTGAGTGAGTAAGTTATGGTCCCCATGTAGATTCGCTTTGTGGTCATGTTCCTTCCAGACAAGATGGCTTGGATAAGGCACAAAGATGGTTGCTGAATGAGAGATATTGAAAAGTAAGTCTTAAAAAAGCCCTGAATGAGGGTGAAGAAATAGATTTTGATGACAGGAGAAAAGGGGAACTGGATGCTTTGAGATCAGTATTGGAGGAATTGATGGTGATGGCTGTGTCTGGTCCTGAATGGAGATGACTCCTACTTTTCTAGGAAAGAAAGGGTGAAAACCCACTGCCAAGAGTTGAATATATCTTGCCAAAGATTCCTACAGTGCAGTCAGCCATAGATGAGCTCCAGTTTCCTTCTGTAGAAAGTGGAGATCCAGTTAATGCTACCAGGGATCATGAGGGAGCAGTACAAAGGAAAAGTAGGAAAGATTCCCCCACCTGAATGCTCTGGATGATAAGAGATGCACAGGGGAAGAGAAATGAACTGGGACACCAATATAAGGTTGAGACTCTTGATAGGTGGATGGGTCATTGTATTACCAGGGGTCCTCAAACTTTTTAACCAGGGGGCCGGCGCGCAGATGAAGTGGCAGGCAGCCATCTGCGGCTGCTTGGTTTGCCCCCCCAACCCCCGGTGCGGGGGGGTGGCGGGGGGGGGTGTCTGTAAATACCAGGGGCTGGATTGAGGACCCTGGGGGGCCGTATCTGGCCCACGGGCCATAGTTTGAGGACCCCTTTAATTAAACCTTCACAGATGTTTCACCTGTTCCCTTGTGGGATGCCTACTATTCACAGCAGATCACACCCGTTTTCTTTTGGAAAACGGAAAACACTTTGATGAGACTTGGGCTCATGATCCTGGCTATAAACAGCAACAGAGAGTGAAACTGTACAAAAGAAGGTTAGAAGAAAATCCACGCAATATCACTAGACTGTGAAAGATCCCTACATGTTTCATCCCTAGGAGAGGATGATAACTCAGAGTATCTGGTCAGTCTCCTGCTTATACTAGAAAACAGCATGGTGAAACCTCCATGAAATCATAACTATATATGTATGAAGCACCATAAAGGTACCAAACTAATTAGTTCAGGGCTAAGACCACATAGCTTCAGAGAGGTTTCATTGTCCTCTTTAGCAAAATACTCATGATAGCTCTCGCTGGGGACTCACTCAGGTATAACTGTGATGAGGGCCATAACACATATGTGAAAGAAAAGGAGAGAAAGGGTTCTCATATTTCTGAGACTTCTTTATTCCTGCAAGCTGCAGAAAAACACATTTTCAGTGATTCTATAAGGAGTTATAAATAAAGAAAATTAAACTACCATCGACCCAGTGAGTACAGCCCATTTCAGGCCGTGTTTTCACTACAAAAGCTCTCTGACTTGATAACTGGCAAAATCTGGTGATTTGAGGCGTGCATTGCTGCTGATACGAGTAATTGGCAAGGGTGGAGGATATTATTTTAAGGAGAATGACTCTTTCGAAAACATTTAATGAAGACAATGAAGCTACATACACAAAATGAATCAACAAGAGTCCGCTTTCAAATGTGTTGCCCTGGTACAGATTGAACTGGATTTTAGCTCCTCTGGAATCTGAACCACTTCCCTGTAGAGTTGGGGGAAAGGCTTAATTTATTATATACCAAAGACAAAAGGGATGGGACTGTAACTTTCCTTGGTACAGTTGTTGTTAGTGGATGGTTTTATTTCCCCTACATCATGTGAAAACTGTGCTTTTCTAACCTAGGTGATGTCCATTGCAGAGGAAGGGTGAAGGGAAAGTGTCTCCATTGGAAAATACTGAAGATAACTCTTTTTTTAAGGATCTTTCTGCTTTGGTCCTGCTGCAGGGTCTGCTCTGAGCAGGTTAATGTTTTGATCTCAAAAATACAAACCTGACCAGGCATCCAAAGCTTGACATGTGCTGCAAAATGAATACTACATTTGAATTCAAACCCAGAGCCTAGTCCAAGCTCTGAGGTTTTATGCAATACATTACCCAATGCAATTGCCCCCCCACCCCCCCCATTTCAATTAGAAAGAACATTAGGTCAATCAGATAAAGCCACATTGGGAGGATTTCCTCTTTATGGCGCTTGCCTCTTCAATTATCTATAATGAACTTCCTCACAGCACTGCAAAGCTTTTTATATGCAAACGAATCCTGTTTTGGGGCTGCCGCAATCACTGCTTGTTAATGAACTTGAAACAAGTGTTATCGGAAAGGTTACAGCACCAGTGGTGGAGGGGGACAGGATAAAGCTAGACAAGAAAGACCAGTCTGAAGAGCTGGGATTGGCCTGCAGGTAACATGGTGGACTATCTCCAAGCCCCATCCTCCAGCTCCCTTCAGAGGCTTTTCTATTTGACAGACATCAAGCAAAATGCCCACTCTTGGGAAATGGCTGCTCAGCGACAGATAGGGCTTTCCCAGCCTCCTGTCCCACTGATCCTCTCTGCCAGTGCATCTCTCTCTCTCAACTCTTATAGCTGGGGAGAAAAACAATATAGATGATGTTGCCAAGGTCTTTTCTTGTGCCAGGAGAAAGAGAGGGAGCTGACTGAGAGGCCCCAGGACATGTTGGGCAGGGGAAGGGGAAGTTCCAGGGTGTGTTGAAGCCACACTGTCCCAAAAGGTATTCGCACATGGTATCTGCTGGTGTGAGAAGAACTGGAAACTCTCACTGTTGTTTTAACGCAGCCTAGAATACCTTCTTCCCCTGCCCTCTGGGGTTTTATATGTCTAATGCACCCAGGGTTAGGTTATGCCTCACTTTCTCATGCTGAATAGCTACTTAACCCTACAGCTAACCTTAAGGATTGTGTGCCTTAATAGGATAGGACCATTGCACCCAAGGTTGGAAAGACTTTCTAGACTGCCAAGCATTGCCCATTTGTCAAGACAAAACACTTCTGTGACACTTCAACCATCATGTTTAAATATTATAGTTCCCTAGGGGCATTTCATCACAGGACAGGACAACAGCAAGAGCAGGGAGTGTTGGCAGAGGGTATTCCTCCTCAAGCACTCCTGGAGGTCAGATACAGCCTCTTTCCATACTGGCTGTGTCTTGTGCACGATGGGTCATAAGGCAACTTCCACTGCCCATATACTCAGCTTTCTGGAGCCTCCTCACACGTCTGCTTGTTGAAGTGCTGCTCAGCAGCAGGATCCCCAAGACTGCAGAGCATCACAGTGGTAAAGCTCACCACTGCAATGCAGTACCTTGCCACCTCCAATCCTTACACCATCCCATCAAGTTAACGTGATGGCTTATTAAGCCTCAGTTCTTGGCAGCAGATATTAAACTAGGTCTTGTGATGGATTAGCCCAGGCAAATGGCCACCAAACCCAAGATAGTTTACCTCCCTCCAGCTCCAGTGACCATGTGCTTGGCTGTCCTGGTTTGAGTGCTAGTCTGGGCAAGTCCAGCTGAAGTCTATCAGCAGCTGTTGAGTACTTACACCATTAGCATCACCCTATGAGTGCAGATGAGAAATCATGTAGCCTCAAAGGACTTTTCAGTCTGGCATCCCCACTAGGACAGACAGACCCTCTTTGGAGGCTGAGGAAGGCTTCTGGACTTCACTGCAGCAACATGATGGGTGGTTACTGGGTTTTCTTCCTGCCTCAGGCCATGGATCAGCTCACACCCACAGGGTGATGATTGATGGCTCTTGTAATTCTATTCCTGGTTGGTGTAACTGCAGATGTTACACGTCTAATCCATTTCTTTATCTTCCTAAGCTATTTGCTTCAGTAAGATGCTTCTACCATCTGCTCTAACAAGCTCCCAGGCTTTCATAAGCCATAAATTCCACTTTAGAGCCTTTCAATCCCTTTCACTACTTTTCAGCCCTGGATTAGTCATTTCCCCCCTGCTGTCCCTTGCCCACACCTACAGATTAAGTTTACACCTCTTTATGTAAGTTCCCTGTCTCTGCTTGCACTGACTGGACCTGGCCTTAATGTTGGGCAGGACAGACCGAAATGCTGTTGCTCTCTGGACTGGACAGGGCAGGTGCACTGTCATGATAACATGGTGCTCTACAGAGAGCAGGCAGTGTGCTAAACACAACTCAGAGAAGAAAAAAAAAAGAGAGGAACAGCCTTTCTTCTGGCATTTAGGACCTGAAAAGAATTAAAAGAGGGGACAGCCAGGCACTCACAAATGATCAAGACAGTGTGGTCTGTACATATGGTATGCTTATGTTTTGTAGCCTGTTGCAGTGGGTTTTTTAAGGGATCCCATTTTACATCAAACTGCCTTGGATTAGCCAGGCGAATTCTGCAGTAATTTCCTAAAGAGCTGATAGCTTCCTAGAATACATGAATTTGACAGCTTGCACTTGTCTAATTGTACTATGAAGAAGCAGTGCTTTGCTACTCTTAACTAAAGCTGTGCAAATTAATGAGAGTTTGAATACAGCCTTCTGCATTGCAGCTTTGGGTGCCCAGACCTCTACCTGTGCGAGGGACCCACCAAGAGGCACTGGATTAGTAACATCGGCTTAGCATTGCTCCTTTGGTGAAACGGTGGCAAGCTTTCCAAGAGATCTCTACACACTGTGCAACAGTTGTTTCTTGGGAGCTGGATCCATCTGTAATAAATATTCTGTCCTCTCCTAAGCCAAAACAAACTCTTTTTAACAGCTCAGAGTCTGTAGCTTACAACATGTCTTGCTGAAGCTGGCTGGAGCTGTGCCTTTTGTATAATGATGTGTTGGCTGTTAAGGAGGCAAGGAATTATACTCAGATTTTTGCTTTATTCCCTTCTTAGGTCATGGCATTGTGGCTGGGCTAAGTCCCTGTGTGCAACACAATTGCTTTCCCACTACCTGATTAACAGAACAGGTATTAAAAAGCACCAGAGGTAGCTTCCTTGGATGCTGAAGGTTGAAAGTCTGTAGTGCAAATAAGGGAGATAGGAAAGGATGGTCTGTAAAAGAAATCCTTCCTCACCTATCTGAGCCTTCCTGGTAATGCTCCTTGAATACCCTTGTAATATGTTGAGGCCCTGGGAGATGCAAAGGCTTTGTAATCTGTTGAAGTGAAGCGTGAAGTGAGAAGCATCAGAGGACTCCACCTGCAGCTGGGAAACACATGTGCTGACTTGGCATGTTGTCTTCTCTTTCCTTAGGACTGTCCCCAGCTGCTGCAGGCAGAGAAGATCCTGGTGCCCGTGGAAGTGGTCAAGCCAATCACGCTGAAGGCCAAGAACCTGCCCCAGCCACAGTCGGGCCAGCGAGGCTACGAGTGCATCTTGAACATCCAGGGCAACGAGCAGCGCGTGCCTGCCCTGAGGTTCAACAGCTCCAGCGTGCAGTGCCAGAACACCTCGGTGAGCCAACCCTGTGTGCTTGGGAGTGGTGCAAGGAGGACTGGGAGTGCCTATAGCGCTGTCCCAATGGGACCTGGGGTTGTGTTGCAGCCCTTTTTACCTTATTGCCCACCTGATTCCAGTCACAGTCAAGGAAAGGCTGGTTGGTAGCTTGCAGACTGCCCTTTTTGCTCTTTAGGCTGGCTGGTGTCACCACCCAGTAGTTGCTTTTACCCTTGGATCCCAGCATTTAGCTGTATGGAGCACCTTAGCCATGACCTATAGGCTTTATTACCAGCTTAACCTGCCCATATCCTCACAGTGCCACATCCTCGTGTGCATTCAAAAGGGACAGGCATTCATGTCAACATTGAGAGTTAAGGTTATTATATGGTGTTTTGGCGATGGGCCATATAAAAACCCATATAAACAGTCTCACAGATGCCAGCATGTAATGGGTCAAAAGAAGGGTGTGATGCTGAAGGCTTGAGTCAAACCTTCCTCCAGCCACTGATTCACCGTGTGACCTTTGGCTAGTCTCCTTACCTTGGCCCACCTCCACTTCCCAATATGCAGTGCAGGACCAGTAGTAACTCCCAGGGAGCCTGTCTGAGTCACAATGGAGCTGTCACCACAGCAATGCCAGTTTTGAGGGCATCTGCCAGGAGCTGTGCATAGGTGCAATGGTGGTCTCCGCTTCTCCTGAGGTTTCTCCACAAGACTCGTGTCTCCAAGACATGCATTTGAGTCATTGTTGCTACTGTGAGATGATTTATTAGTGAAAGAGCTAATTACAGGCTTTAACCACTTCACTGCAGATCTGCCACTCCACGCCGGGCAGCGCTTGTTAAAATCCGTCACAACATATTCTGCTGTATTAAGCAGCGTGCTGAAGGTTATAGGCAGTTCACACATTTTATGATCTGTAGCAAACAAGTAACTTCCCAATGAAATTCTTGTGTTTGTTCTTAGTCCCCCTCCCTCCCGCTGACTTTCATTACTGGTTAGCAGCCTGTGAGAATCCAGGTTTGAAGTTTCACAGAAATGGGTGGCTTGAGAAGTTAACAGGGCACTACACTTTAAAAAATCAAAATAAAATCTTTTACAATGGTGAAAGTCTGTGGCTAAAAGGCTATGAACCTGGGCAGATGTAGAGGAGATGTAGAGGAATGAAGCTGGGTTAATTATCATTGATAATATACAGCTGTGGGCTGGCTTCAGGGGCGGTGGGTTGGCTGATGTGGGTAAGGTGCAGCTGTGGCTGGTTCCTGCTAAGTAGTTAAATAGCTCTGAGGGGGATGGAAGAGGAGCTCTGGATGAAGAGAGACCTGGAAGAAGCAGAGGGAGGGGAGAGAGTGCCCTGGGTGGAGGAGAGATAAGGAGAAGGATGCAGCAGAGGCAAGAAGCAGGGTGGACTGGCCTGAAGAGGCTGAAGAAACAGCACGGGCAGTAGATGAACTGTTGAAAATTTGTGGGGGATTGGTGGCCGTGCTGGGGCAAGGCATGGGAGCTACTTATTGAAGTTAACCTGGGATGGGATGGTAAAAGCCTTGTTGCAGCTTGATAGCTTGTTAGTGCTGTGACAATTGATTCCCTGTGTGAGGCACAAACTCACGACCTTCAGATTATGAGACTGAGTGTAATGAGCAGTGACAGCAATAATGGCTGTTCCAGGGGATATTTGAAGCTTTGAGCGGTGACGGTGGTGCCCAACGTAGGCAGGGATAGCCTGCCATCCAGATCACATTGAGATAGGTGGCAAAAGCCTGGAGATCCAGATCAGACACCAGTAAAGGTGAGTTGTTGGGATCAAAGAGAAGGAAGCCTGACCACCGTGGAGCCAAGAGACTGAGGGTAACAGGCAGTAGTGGTGGAGTGTATGGCCTGATATGGCAGCAGCCCGCAGTGGTGGCAGGTCCAGAGCAGGTCCGGCTGGACAGTGGTGATGGCTGTGCTGGGAGAAGGCGCGGGAGCGGTGTGGTGCCACGGGCGGCTCCTGCCGCTGCTGCTCCTTGGCCTGGTGGTATTCTTGCTGGCATTTATGTGCTTGTTGAAGGTATCTCCACTTGTAGCTGTGCAGGGGCAAGGTGTGCTAACTACTTATTGAAGTTAACCTGGTATGTGATGGTCAAAGCCTTGTGCAGACAGCTAGTTTTGATTGTGCTGCGACAGGCAGAGTCTATGTATCTGTCCAAAGAGTCTTAACAGGGAAGACAGCAACCACCCTTTAGAGTCATGAATTCTCTGGCACACATAAGCATCAACATGAATTACCTCTGGCTGGTTTTAAGCATAGTTGGGCTGAGCAGGGGACTGACTGCCTCTGTAGTCCTGAGGGGTTCCTCTCAGCATCCAAGTTGTGGTATCTAATAAATGAGCCTGGTTTTGAGAGGTAGTGGTTACTATTCCCATAGTACCTGCATGCCCCAAGAAGCTGCTAGTGCCTAGGGCCAGAGAAGTGGGCTCTGATGAATCATCCCAGATGCATTTGCTCATGGGATGCCTGAGCGTTGTGACAGCACTGTTGTCATTTTAATGTTTGTTTTCATAAGCTGGAGCACTGAAGGCCACTCCTGAGCTGCGCCAGGGTAGCAGGGCTGTCTCGGGCTAATGCCAAGACACTTCATGACCCTGCTGCTGTGTGGTGTCTGTAAGATGTCCATCCTATGTTTGGTGCTGGCTCAGGTGAACCTCTCCCTTTTTCAGGGAGAGAGCTTATTTTGGAATATATGCAACTTGTTTCTATCCTGTTTTCTGCTTTCTCTCTCTTTTCCCTTCTCTTTCCTTCTCTTTTCTTCCCTTTTTTTTGAAGGCACTTTGACTCTCTGATTTGAGTTTCTTTTTCTTTTCTTTTCTTTTTTTTTTTTCCCTGAAAAATGTTATTTCATTGTTGCTCTGAATTTGCCAGACATTGAAAGAAAGAGATGTGGAAAGGAGAGCCAGATGAAAGAAAGAAACAGTCACACAGGTACAAAAAAGGAACAGAGAAGCCTCAGCTCTGTTTGAGCAGGAGGCAGAGGACACAGACAATAGGGAAGGAGTGCTGTAGATATGTTTCCATCATGATTATTTCCTTCCCTGCCAGAACTAGCATTCTGTCTGGAGCCACTGCAATACAATGAGCCTGTGCTCCGAGGGTCACCTGGTTTTAGAAACAGCCATATGAGCTTGTTTGCAAATTGAATCAGCCCCCTCAGCAGAGTTGCTGGATGAGACACTGCATGTAGCACCTGCATTGCAGGCTTGGAGAAGGTCCAAAGGAGGGTGGGAGGATGTGTTGTGATGGTGTGTCCCTGAAGGGATGCTATCCTGCCAGCAGATCTTTCTGTTGGTGGTGCATGCTAGACTAAGCAATCTTTCTTGGCTTGTTTTCCTTCATAAGCCTCAAGATCTACCCCCTCCCATCACACACTAGGCATCGATGAGCTCAAATTCAGCTCTTGCATAATAACTTCTGCAAAATGCAGGCTTTTTTCTGATACGATCCTGTGTGAAAGCAGGAAAAAAACTTAATTCTTGCTTTCCACTGCCTGGTCCTTCAAGATTTTAACCAGGGATCAGAACCATTTTTGAGCAGGCACTTTTCCAAGTGTCTCCAACTTCAGTTAAAGGATGCTATAAGAACACCCAGGTGGGACCAGCCTATCTGACAGTG
This sequence comes from Falco biarmicus, assembly GCF_023638135.1. Lineage (NCBI taxonomy): Eukaryota > Metazoa > Chordata > Aves > Falconiformes > Falconidae > Falco > Falco biarmicus. Next base: position 29,749,712 of record NC_079292.1, on the reverse strand, counting down.
TGTCAGTAATGTCATATCCAACACTGACGGTGCCTAGGTGCTCGGTCCCATCAGCAGCCAGCTCGGTCTCTCCCCCTGTCTTTCCTGGAGATATTTCATTTGATAACGGCAATAAGTCACTGCAGGCAGCATGCTTCGGGACAATTATTGTTCTTGTCAAGTGGTTTGAGACTCTCAGCTCTGGGCTTTGTCCTCCATCACACCACCCAAGGCATGCAATTATCACTCAGAGAGACCCTACTGCCATTCCTTATTGCACTTATGATAGCTCTGCCGACAGTCTGGACACAGAGTGATGGGAGGAAATGAAAAGGAGGAGAGCCAAAGAGGCATATAAATAAATAAGTAAAAATGTCAGGAGGAATGGCTGAAATTGCTAGATCTACCAGAGCAGGGAGCAATCTCCCCAGTGGGAAACAGTGGGAGACCCAGTACTTGCAATCATCCCAATATTAGCATCCTTTGGCATGAGGAACAGGGTGAGATGTTGGGAGATGGGTGAGAAATGACCGAACTGACCATGCCATGACCATTGCTCTTACCTGCTTCAGTGACAAAACTCATGTTCTTGCTCAGTATGAGCCTACCCATTGCCAAACTTTGGCACACAGAGGCAGCAGACACTGATTTCTAGCAGCAAAATCCCTGCTGATAATTTGCCTTGAGTCCTTCGCAGGTCTGTGTGCCATGAGACCTGAGATAGTACAGCTGAAAATGCTGTGTAACCTAGGAATAAGAAAAGCAAATATGTTGTATTTGTCACACCATTACACTTGAGCAAGAGATCTCAGTGCCATTTGACTTTGTGGTGTGGCTCATGCAGCGGGAGGAGTTCTAGGAAAACCCATACAAGAAACACTGCTGGGAAAAAGTCAGCAGCTATTCACAGAACTTGTGGGAAAACATGCTTATGGGCAGCCAAAGGAAGACAAGCACGGGGCTGTTAGTTGTGCATCCACTTCTCAATTATTATGATGCATCATTATTGTTTATCTACATTCAGATAGCACAGAGAAACCCCAGTCATGTTGTGGGCTCTATTGTCCTGGGTGATACCTAGACATAAAAATTCAGTCCTAGCTCTGGGAAACAAAAAGTCCAAAGAGGCGGGATGACTGTGGGCAAGAAGTTTTCTGCCTATAGTTTATGGCTGGAAAATTGGTGCAAAGAGGGATTAAATGATTTGCCCAGGATCACACAGAGTTAGTGACAGAGCCAGGTACAGGAATCAGTTCCCAGTTCCAAGCTCTAATCACAAAATTGGTGTAAGGGAAAACAGGCTAACACTAAAATACTGCTAAAATGCTGTTTGTCTGCAGATGTCTATTGAACATGCTTAAGATACAAGGGGGAAATACCATGTAACCACTCTTGGTTTATTGTCCTCAGCGTGCCCAAGCCAAACTACCAAAGAACTTTACCCAGCGATACAGCATTCCAGCAGGATGCAGCAAGAGGTCAAGCATGGCGATGGATTTGCACAAACCGCAAATTCACAGAGATCTGTGAAGCTGAGTTCCTCTAATGTAGGGTGCCTGTAGTAACTGGATGCCCAAAAGAGACAGGAATTTGCAGATTTCTGAAAGGCAAAATATTTTTCCATGAAGGGGTCTAATATTTCCATAGCTGTTGTAGAGCTGCTAGCCGTGATTTTGCAGCCATCCTCTCAGTCCGAGGATTGTGAGCTTCCATGAGACAAACAATCAACATGTTTACAGTAGCTTACGTGTAATATGTTAAACTGCTAATGCCACAGCAAAATGGCCAAGTGATGTGATGGGCTCAGCCTGTGTTGCAGGAGTATCTGATACTAGCAAAAAGCTTAAGAGACAAAGAACTGGTACTTGGGAGTTCAAAACACGCTGTGTTGTTCATGTGAATTACAACAGCTCCTTCTAACAGATCTTTGGCATTTCCTGATGGGAGCCAGTCTGCCTTTCCGGAAAGGCAGCTTCTCTTTCTCAGTTTGGGCCTCTAAATTGCCTGTAATTTTCTGCTTTGATTTGATTTGTATGGTGGGAATCCAGATTTGGCAGATTCAGAGGTCAGATTTATGCCTTTTGAGCAGTTCTGCCTGTGCTGGAGAAAGTTGTACAAGGCAACGTATATACACAAGCCCTAATAGTATGAATGCTCTTATCAAGAGTATCCAGGAAGCTCTGCTGTCCTGGAGATCGATACACTATCCCTTTTTTCTTCTCTGAAACATATTTCCATCTTATTGTTACAGCTGAGCAAATCCTTTTCAAAGACTCCTATTAAGTTCAGTGGGCTTTGAACAGGGGTCACAACGAGTTAGCAGCTCCTGTGGTCTGAAGAGGATGGAGCATTTACTCACTGTTATGTTGCAAATTGCTCTGTTTCACTGCTGTGCAGCCCACAAGCTGTCTGAGCAGGCCAGGCATGGCAGCGTGAGCATCCTCGTTCCAGCCCCCAGCTGGCTTCATCCTTGGAGCTCTTCCATGGGGATCCCCTTGTTTATTCCCTTGCATCCATTTCCAGTTCTGGATCAAGTCTGCTGAGTTAACAAGTCTAATATGTGTTTGCCCCTGGTGCTGCAGACAGATCTAGATCTAAAATCCCAGCTGGCCTCCTGCTGCTGGTGCTTGGATTCTCAGTGGGATGAAAGGCTCTGGGGGACTGCAGCTGCCTGTCCCTTGGCAGCCCTGTCTAGGTTTGCTAACAGCTAAATCCCAACACATGCACATAAGGCTCTGCTGAGGCAGAAAGTAGCGCTTTCTCAGGCACCTACAGACTCAGTGTCTGACGTAAGGGTGACCGGTGGTTCTGTATACATGTTCTTTCCCACTCCCAATCAGCATTTGCAAGTGCTGTGCAAAGCAGGCATTTGGAAAGCTCCTGAGTGGCAGAAAATTAATTATTCTCTACTTTTCAGACATTTTCCTTCCCACTCATGTCTCCCCATCCTTGCTCATAGCTCCAAAAAACTGTGAAAAGCCAGTGTTGTGAGTCCAAGCGGCTCTGCATCATCTTGCATCTTGCTGGCAGTGTCACCAAAAAGTGTCATAAAAATGCTAATACTGAATGAGACTGTCGGGTACAGCGCTATTGCAAAGGACTCTGCTAACCTGCAGCTGCTCTTTACTTCCATGGTAACCACAAAGCTTATACCCATAAATACCCTACAACTAGATTGTAATCACAGGGCCTTGCAGATTAGTGCCTAATTGTGTTTAGTTTGTCCAAAGAGAAATTATCGTGCAACTAGTACTCTGCCGTAATGGACAGAAATCACCATATACGATTTACTCTGCAATTACATGGCAATTAACAGATACAGAAAAATCTACCTCTAAAGGCTCAGAGCTTTGGCATCTCTGTGGAAAACCATGCTGAAACTTTAAGTGATGGGGAACTCTTTAGTGGTCTCTAAGACATGCCCAACCAAACCAGGCCGCTTACTGAATTACATTTAGCCTTGTAGTGGGGAAAACATCTTTTTCTTTAGAAGTGGGAGTTTGTCCTGCTATAGATCCCAGTGCAGTGGGAGATTCCTGATCTCAGGAGGATAAATACTGATGTGCACAGTGGTCAGTAACCGTAGCAGACATGTTCCCATTCTGCCCTTTAAGCAACTATCTCCTCTCCCCTTATAAGAGGCTTTTTGCCTTTTGGTGAAGTGTTGGATGGAAGCTGTTGATGGAGGTGGGCAATGGGATCTGATGGACAACCGGGTGAACCCTGTGTGAACTGGCTTGTGATAAACCAAAATCTAGCTGAAAAAATACACTGAGCAGCACTGTGTCAGAGAGCTGTCCAAGCTGAGAGGGCCTCCAGAGATCAGCTGCCATTTCCTTTGTTAAGGCCGGCTCTGTGTACCTTGACTGTGCCTGACAAGTGTTTGTTTAAGTCTGTCCAACTCTCTCAGAAGATTTCTCTGGCTTTCCTAATACATATTTACTGGAAACTGGATACCCCCTACGCCAGCTGAAGCCTTTCTGGTTCTGAGTAGGAAAAAATAATTGCCTCCTGGGGCTTACCTATGTAACAAACTCTATCTAGGATATCCCCAACTGAGATTTGCTTGGATTTTGGCAGCAATATGGCAGTGTTGTTTCACAATCTGTTTGTGATCTTCACCAGTCCCCAGACCCTTTCCTGCAGCACTGGCCAGTCACTCCAACTTTGTATTTTTTTGCATTGATTTTTCCTACTGAAGAACAGTCAGTACATGCCTGTATTGAATTTTGCCTTGTTGATTTTGGCTTGGTTCTACAATTTGTCAAGTTTCTTTTGAATTCTTAACCCTGCTTTTGAATGTGCTTGCACCCTCTTCCAGAACAGTGTCATTCATGATATCTGTGGTTTGTCATCCAAGTTAGTAGTAAAAATACTGAATAGTGCCAGACCCAGGACGCTACTCGATTTGAAACACCCTCCCAGCCTGACATTGAACTATTTGACTTTGTTTTGTTGATTGTGGTTTTGGGGGTTTTTTTTTGGGGGGGGAGGGGTTGGCAGCTTTTGCATATACCTTATGGTGGTTTCTTTTAGATCATTATTTCCTTAGTTTGTTTATGGGAATCTCCTGTAGGACAGTAGCAAATACTCTACCGAAATCAAGATAAATCACATCTGCTGCCTTTCCTTTATCCACAAAGCCATTAAGCCTGTCAAAAAAGGAAATTAGATTGGGTTGACACAATTTGTTCTTGACAAATCTGTGCTGGCTGATTTTTATCACCTTATCATCTTGCAGGTGCTTATAAATTGATTGTTTAATAATTCGATGTACTTTCTTTCTGGGAAGTCAAGTTAGGCTGACAGGTCTATAATTACACAGAACTTCCATTTTCCATTTTTTAAAGATATTTCCATGACATGACTGTTCCCTGCTTCCTGAGACCTCACTCAGCTTCCAAGAGTTCTTCAAAATATCACTAATGTAGGTAACCTTACATACAAGCTCAGCATCAGAATACTCAGCAGAGGTACATATGGATGGTAGACTTACAATGCATAATGTACACCTTAAAAGTGCACCCAAGAGTTGGCAAAATATTTTTCAGAGCTGTGCACAACAACTAGAAGGTGGATTTCGAAGATAAACCCCAGCACATGCAAATACACTTAAATCATGGAACATTGACATAACAGCTAAGTAGGCTATTGCGAGGGGCATGGCTTGCTCTCTTGAGAGCCAAGACTCTGAGAGCATCCTATGGCTTTTGTGGCATGTAATTGTGATTAGGGAGATAGCTGGCAGCTTAATTTCTCTTGTTCGCAACTTGCAGCACTACCTTTTGCCTTCTCCCATCCCCTCCCTACCTCTGGGCACCATGTAAGTCTGGGTTTGGTTTTTCTTTTTGTTTTTCCTCTCCTATTTCTAGTATTCGTATGAAGGGATGGAGATTAACAGCCTGCCGGTGGAACTGACGGTTGTCTGGAATGGGAATTTCAACATTGACAACCCAGCACAGAACAAAGGTAAAGAGTTATTTCAACTTGTCCTTGGAAGCGGTAACCTTAGCAACGGGCCGCATAGCTCCCTGCACTTAACAAAGGCAGCACCATCTCCCCATGCTGTCTGGTGCTTACTTGTTCTCTGCACTCTGCAAATTACCAGGTTTTTGTGTGCTATGTGTTACACACACACGCACTTCTCTCTTTGCACTGGAGAAATATGACTCTCCCTCCCACTTGTGTTGCTTCCTGCATCATCTTTGCCTCCGGCTTCTCCCCACAATTTTGTGTTTTGTTTTTATACCCCTCCTTCTCTAGCTTTCCCCCCCCTCTTTATTCCTCCCGCAGTGATGCTCTTCAAGTTAACATGCCAGGAGATCGGCACGGTCTGTGCAGAGGCGATGTAGTAATGAACAGGGGAAGGGAGAGGGGGAGGAGAAAGGCTGTAGTTCCTCAGTGGGAAAATTGTGAACAAAATAAAATGATAATAGCAAAGGACCGAAAACCACCTCCTGCCTAGAGCCTGGCTCCATTTAATTACCACCAACAGCACAGGATTGATGTGCCTCTCACAGAGGGATATTGCACGTCCAGCCACAGCCCTGAGGCAGGTGTTTTTTCTGGAGATGGACAGCCCATTCACATCTTCTTCCTTCTTGTCCATCAGCCTCAGGGAACCTGAAGACTTTCCCCCAGGCAGCCTCTCCTCTCGGCTGCTCTCCCTGTACAGCCCAGACCTGCAGACTCTCTCCTTCTCCCATCACCACCTCTCAGAAGTTTCTATCTCTCTCACTTTACCTTTGCTTTTCTTGGACACACTCCACACCTTCTCCCATTCCACCTCTCCCCATCAGGTACTCCCATGCTTCTTTCACACCATTTCACACACTGCCTCGTGCTGAGGGGTGATGGGTGAGGTTTCCACCAATGCCACATTGAAGCTGGAAAGCAATACAGAAGGCAGCTCTTCTCCCATGGCATGACCCTTTCCTGACCTTCTCCTCCTGCCCCTACCTCTGTGATGTCTTTCTCTGCTGGCTCAAATAACTGGTGGGTTAGAATAGCCAGGCCAAATGCAAAAGATCCTGCACTGTCCTCCCCTAACCCACAGCTCTTGAAGGTTAAATCCGCTCAGCAAACACCACAGGCTGGAGACCCTTGTCCAGCCCTGGCATCCAGCAGTGTGGCATAGCCTACGTTCACACTGCCAACCTCTCTCCATATTGAAGCTGTCTGCCCTCTCTCCTGCTCTCCAAGCTGTGCCAAGGCATTGCCAGGACAGTGCTACTTTTCATGGGCCCAAACAGTGCCAGAGGCTGTGCTGGTCTTTACCAGCGTGGGTTGGAGGTCAGGGTTTGGGCGCTTCCCCCAGTCCTGCTTAGTTTTCTGTTACCATTATATATAGCCCAAGTGTTGCTGATACAACATGGTCCATACAATGAGTGTGAACCCTTTTTGGGCAGTACTGAGCTGTGCTGGGTGATGTAGGGGTAAAATCAGTTTCATAATCATGATGATTGTGTCTTTAGGCATGTCTGTGCTGGCAATGTAAACCAGACCAGGGGATGAACTCAAGAAACATCTGTGGTGCTTAGCCTCTAGCACAGTCCCTTACAAGTTCTTGGGTTATTTGAACCCTAAAGGTTGTAAGTAATGACTAGGAAAAACCTAGGAAGTGGCACTGGCTGGTGGCTCTCTCGCATGAGTAGTTTGGATGACACCATCATATTTCAGGTCAGGAGGAGAGCTTAGGAGTATGTACATGGGTATAGCAGATGGAGGCATACCACACGCTCCCAAGGACACAGCTTTATTTACTAGCATAAATGTAGTGGCTACAGGCAAACACAAAACCCAGGCAGGGCTTTGCACAGTGCTGCAAACAAGCAGACCTTCTTCTCTGGAAAACTGAGAGGGAGAGGCAGAGGCAGGATTAGACCCAGTGCCTTTCTAAGTGCAGTGGCACTTGGGTACACAACCAAGATGCCACTGCTTTCATAGCTGGCATCACATGGCAGCAGAGGTACTCACTAAGAGCACTGCAAGCAGAGCAACTCAGCAAATCTGAGGAAATCCAACAGAAAATTAAGGAAAGGGCTTTATCCCAGGAAGCCTGTAGCACACTGTGATTGACAGCCGTTTTGCAAACTTGTCTTGCACCTAACATGAAGAAATAATAAGTTTCCGGGCTTTTCTTTGCATTGGTCAATGCTTGCTGACTTCTGGGGTGCAAGTATGAAGAGCCAGCCAGAGCTTTTCAGCACACATATCCAAAGCCTTTGGGCTTTAGGACTGTGTATAGTAATAACCACAAACAAGACTTTAGTCACCTACTGACCCAGCAAAACAGTAGCACAAAGGCAAAATCCCCCATCTTATAAAGAAATTCACCAACATGCCCACAAATACAGGAAAAAGCAAGCCTGAAAGCCTCAAGTCTGTCGTCTTCACCTTCAGGGAGGAGAATTTTTATCAGTCTCCTACCTGTGCAACCCAGGCCTCAGTTTACACATCTGTATAATAAGGATAAATAATATGATCTTATTTTGTAGGAGGACTGCAATGTTTTTAGGCTTTATTTAGAAAAAAAGCTTTGCCTTCCTCTAATCACTTAGCAATCCAAGATGTAGCTAAGCATTAACCATTGCTCTCTTTATTAGAGGAGGTTCAACTTAGTACTTCAAAGTGTAAAACAGACTGAATTTCTGGAGCAGAAGAAGGAGGAAAGGCTGATTGTGAATCCCTGGATACAGCCTCATAGTGAAGCATTGTGGATTTACTATTATCTCTTAGGATTTCTGTTAAGGGGGAAACCTGAGTAACCTGAGTGGCATCACCTTGACGCCCAGTTCTGGGTAGTTTCACATCAGAAAAATCCCCAGGTTTAAGCTGTGGGTAGACCAGGTCTAGAAAATCATTTTAGGATGAAGTGCTGAGGCTGAGACTGGTTATAGGTGGCATCACATGACATTCAGAAAGTCTCTGAAGAAGGAAAGGACTGAGGCTGAGTCACTGCCCAAGCACCTTTCCCCCCAGCCGCCTGCTTGTAAACCCTCATCTTACTGAGCGCAGCATCCTTCCTTCTGCTGTCAGCTTCCAAACATATCTTTCAAGGGGTTTGAATTTTGACAAGTGCTATTTATTTCAAGAAGGATGTAAACACTTCCCCCTCACACCCCATTATTCACCCCCCTGGAGAGTTCCCATCCTGCCTCTGGGATGAGCAGCCCATAAAACCTTCCCCTCTTTCACTCCTCATTCTGCCCTCTGACATCCCACCACTCTCCCATGCTGTCTGCATCTCTCAGGTCCTCTCTGTTTTCCTGTCCCTGCAGTTCACCTGTACAAGTGCGGGGCCATGCGGGACAGCTGTGGACTCTGCCTGAAAGCTGACCCAGACTTCGAGTGCGGCTGGTGCGAGGGACAAAACCAGTGCACGCTGAAGCAGCACTGCCCAGCCCAGGACAGCCAGTGGCTGGAGTTGTCCAGCACCAAGGGCAAATGCACCAACCCCAAGATCACGGATGTAAGTCATGGATCTACCAGAAGCTGGGGTATTCCCTGTCGTACCCTTTCCCTGCTTTATTTTCCTGATTTATCTTTGGGTTGGTGAGGGGAAGGTTATGGCTGAGTTCTGCTGGATCAGGCAAAGCCCCAGGCACCCTTGGTGATGGGAAGACATGGTGGCCTTCAAAGGCAGGCACACGACTTCAGGTGTCTAGATCACAGGAGTGAGCAGGGTGTCAGGTTTCCCACCATAGTCCGTGGATGTAAATCAGTTGCACAAGCACAGTCTGCTGGTGCAGTCTTAGGAATGCCACAGCATTTGACCTGCACACACAGGGCTGGTAGACACGACATCAAGCCTTTAGGAGACCTTGGCCTTCTAGTGGAACAGCTGAGGGTGAGACAGGATGCTCTGGGACATCTCAAATGGGCAGTGTGAAGGTAATCAAAGGAGCCAAACTACCTCTTGAAAGAACCTCTTTGGCCACCCTGGCTGAGAAGGAGATGTTGAGTGATCCTGGAGTGGTTTGAACTTTGCTGACAGGAGATCAAGAAACAAGGTGGGTTGTAGTTCATGCTTCCTGGCAGCATGACATGGACAGGGTCAACGTCCAGAAAAAGAGCAGACTCCACTGGCCTCAGCAGTGTAACAGTCTTTTGTTTGCCTGGCTGAGTTTGCATGGTAAAAGAAATCCCCACGGAGCAAACAAAGCCCTGTATAGCTATCAATGTTCCCCCTTTGAAGGCTCAAGGAGAAGGCAGGATCAAGCCTGGACTAACTGAAGTTTGGAACTGTCCTATTAAGTGATAAAAGAGAGAATGAGGGTGAGGCTGGGGGGAAGGAACTGCAGGAAAATGGTGTTCTTTGTAAGATTTCGTATTGATTGTGTTAACTAAACCTAAGGAAGATCTGCGAGGAAGGTACAAAGGTGAGATAAGAGAATAGAAAGTCCATAGAGAGAGCAAGCAGAGGAAAGGAGAGAAGGCAAGGTAGGCAAATCAGTCCTGCAGTCTAAAGGGACTTTCGTCTGCTGTCTTGGGATGCCTTTGCCACAATGATGGGCACCGTTTTCAGGTCACAGGGCAGGCAGCAGGATGCATCTGAGCCTTGAAAACGGGGGCCCCATCCTTACCAACTGCCTCCTGCCTTAAGGGAGTGTTTCTCAGTCACCATGCCTTAGTTAACACAAGCACCCTTTCAAGGTGGCTAGGGTCTTATTTCCAAATGAAAAAAGTAAGGAGGAAAATGAGACAAAGATAGGGGTAAATGCAAAGAAGGGAAATCCAGCTTCCACTGTTGTGATTTAATAGGAATTATTATGCAGGTTATTTTTTCTAGAAAGCAAGAAAGGCTTTTTCAGTTGTATTTGGTTAAGAATAAAAAGTGTGGGAGTTACGGACAAGCCCATGCCCATGCATGAAAGTTTTGTGAAAGCAAAGGCTGGGTAGAATCTTCTTTTCCCAGATACCACTGAAAGGAACTCCTTTTACTGTGTTTCAGTCCATCTTCCTGTCATTCATCAGTCCCCAAAGCACCCGCTCAGCTGGATGCTGGAGTGCCAGACTTATTCTGATGTTTCTAAGGTAGAGGTCTCCACTGCACTTGCATTTATCTGGGACTGGTAATTTTAAGCCCATCTGAACAACCCAAAGCTGTGAAACCAAACCCAGACAGTCAGAGTGAGCAGCTACCTCTGAAAGTTCAGCTTTGAGGCCTTGAAAATTATTGGGAGGTAAAGGAAACCTTTTCTGAATCTTTTCAGATTCTTGAACTTTGAGAAAGATTCAGAAATTTTGCACAGATTCAAAGAATTTGAAATTGGTAAGCTGACGGATGACCAACTAAAGCAGAAGTCCAATACACAAGGACCTGACCACACAGTAGTACGGTGTTCTGAAGGTCCATCCACATTTTTCTGCCATGCTTTGACTCCAACCCTGCATCTACAGTTTCTTTACGAGGTGCAAAGCACTCATTCTCGACCCTACAGCTCCAGAGGGGACATACTTCTAGTTCTGCTGGCATTTCCTCCAACAGCTCCCAAAGCTCGAACAGATCATTGCAATATTTGCTCATGAAATATTCCAGCTGTCTGGTGCAATCATAAGTAGCTCTTGGAAAGTCTTTTTCTGAGCCATTAGCATGGAAGTAATCTCAAGTGACTGGATATATATTGCAGCTAATGGTTGGTCTGGGGCGGTTGGTAAGAGCATGCATATTCTGGCGAGGAGCCAGGGCAGTATCTGTGGAGGCGAAGGAGGAGAAACAACACATGTACTTGCACAGACACACACACATACCCAGCACAGAGCTTCCCATAACCTGTGCTTACGTACTAGCTCTTGCATTCATGTTGCCAGTCAGTGAAATCAAGGGACTTAGAGACTCGCTGAGCCACAAAACCTCCTTTAAGAGTGACAAGCTGCAGCATTAGGCTGATGTGAGCGGAGGGTGTAAATTGTGATGCAGTGTTGCAGCTCTGGTCTTCAAAAGAAAGCTGAGGCTTCCTGGCAGCTTTTGTTTCCCTGCCTGTATTTTCCTCTCCAAAACTGACAGCTTTCATTCCACATTTTTGCACCTGTGATAGAAACAGGCTCCTTCTCTCTCGCTGTGGAAACAGCATGGTAACACCTTCTTCTTGTATGCACCTATGGGAGTGCAAAGACTTGGGGTCAAAAACTCTCCCACGTGCTCCTGGGAGAATCTCAGGCACTCCTGTTTTAGGGAAATAAGTGGGTTTTGAAGCTGGCCTTTACAAATTAAAAATCACACAGGGATGTAATCAGAGGTGCTGTGCTGCCTTCCCTCCAGGGAGTTTCCCATCCATGCTTTTTGCATCATAGCAAGAATTTTTAAACATCTCACCCTTTAGACAGAGCTGGAAGAAGGCTGATAATGTCAACACGGAGGTTTTTGTGACTTCTTCAGTGAAACTTTTGCCTCAAACTCACCCCTAGTACTAAAGTAAAGGACTTTTCTAGCAAGATGTTTCTTTTCACCACTACACCTTCTTTTATTCAGGGTAATGACATCAGTCATATGAGAAAAAAAAATCCTCTTTTGACCTGCTACGAGATGTACTGCCTGTGCTAGCAAGTTCTTTCAAGCATAGGTGAGCCCTAATTAACCACAGACCTAGCTCACTAGACACCTGCCTTACTAGAGCAAGTAAAACTCATTTGATGGCAAGTTTAATACCACAAAACAGAACCAAATTACTCCATGGGGAACTCAGTTCTCTTACAAAGTGTGTCTAATGCATTAGGAAATAAAATAAGGGAATTTTGGTTTGTCTTTCTCTTTTCATTTTGAGTACACGCTAGATTGCATTTGGTATGGTGATACATTCTGGCCTTCCAGCATCATTCATATAGTGTTTTTTCAGGAGAGGATTAACTGATATCAGCAAAATATGTATTTCAAACAGAAAACTTTGCTTTAATAGATATTTATTAATGACTCGGAATAAAAATATTTTGGAACTCCATTTCTGGAAAATAGTTTGAGTTTTCAGTGTTGAATCTCCAACCGAGACAATCAGTATTAGTTTTTCCTGGAATAGAAATTTCATTTTCATTCTCATTTTTTAAGTTACCTTCTTCATTTCCTGGAAAATAGCTACAAATGCCTCTCTGTTTCTCTTTTTATCAGTTTTCTAGTTGTCTATCAATCTCATCACCACAGACCATCCAAAGGTCAAATCTCCAGCCAACCCAAATAATCATTTCACTTGTCAGATTTATGAATGTTGTACTATTTTCTTTTTAGGATGTAAGTATCTTTTGGAGTAGGCATAAGCCTGCCATGGTTCTGATTTCATTGGCTCAAGTGGTATTTGTTTGTTTTTTGGACCTGAGACTGGGCCACTGCAGGGATCTGGTGCTGCAGAGGTTGTGTCTACACTACACAGCCCAGGGATCCAAGCGCTCATCCGTGATCATCTGGGGTTTTAATTTGTTAACCTCTGTTGGTTCCCTGTATAGTCAGAGCAAAGACATGTTCAGGAGGTTGTTCACAGCACCTAAAATTAAATACCCTAAAATAAAATATCCCCTAAAGTGCCAGGGTCTGTCTCCTTCTATTAAAGACGAACCTTGTAAAAACTGGCTTCGGGGTGGAAATTAGGCTAACCCAGGTGCCAGACTCAGCACTAGGAAGCGGTCAAGAGCAGCCCTGCTCATGCTAGTGCCTCGACTTTCCCTGCCAGTCCGACTGCTACGCAAGGATCTAGCTGCCAGCTTTAGATTCCCAGTTGGCAGAGCCATCGACCAGTGGGTACGGACCTCAGACAGGGAATTCCCCCTTCCTCACTGCAGTGAGAGCCTTGCCAATGCTGGCAGATGGCATCCATGGCATCCTGAGTGGGCAGCAGGGAATACCCTTTGAAAGCAACGTCTGAAGCCCCTTTCAGCCAGCCAGTTGTATGGCAAAACATTTGGGCACAGTGAGTAATTGGAAGGGCAGAACTGAGATAATTAAGGGCCAGCCCCATGATTTCTGTCTTGTTTCAATGTTGAGGAGACAACTGTGATGCTAATTTCCACCTGGCTCTGAACAAGGGTGATGGATGTGATGCAGAATGCTTTCCCACGTGCACAGCTCCTTTGCACGGGCCAGAAATACCGCACAGAGGCAGGCAGCTGTGGGTGCCCCACGAGGCTCTGCAGTGGGAGGGAGAGGGGAGCGTTGGGGGTTGGCTGGTGCTTTGGCTCTGCTGCCCAACACAGCCACTGCTGAGCAAGACACAGAGAACCTACCCCTGCTATGGCCTGGTGAAGGTCCAGACTGGGATGGAAACTTCATGCCACCAGCCACTAGAATGGCTGGGATAGCCACTTGTCTCATGCTGGGGCTCAGGAGCTTCCCACCCCACAAATAAGTTGTCCATGCTCCCGTGCCTGCCCTCAGCTGTCCCGTGAAGGCAGCTGGAGCCCTTTCAGAAACGTGTTGGCACACAGCAATTGCTGCTGCTGTCTCGGTCGCCATCCACCTACTCCATACCAAATCTGACAAGCTGTTTCTTTGTGCCTCGGCTGGTTTTTTGAAGTGGACATTTTCAGCTGAGTTTGTGACGCATGACCAATGCCTACCTCCAGAACAGATCAAAACTCCATGCACACTGGGCTGGGAATATAGGATTTAAAGTGACTGACTGAATCCATTTGTATCCTTTTCTCATTTTTTCTCCCATTTCTTTCTACCTTACCTCCCTCTGGCCTTTCCATGGCTTATGTCTATAAAGTGCAGAGCTCAGCTGCAACAGCAGAAACCCCTGCTCCTACCTAGAAAATACCTCCTACTCATCTCTGGATATTTTGCGAGTAGTTAAAAGGGAGTAAGTGAGATCTGGGGCAGAATTTTGTATACTCTGTGCCTGGGGAATGTGTGATACATATATTTTCAGGGGAGCTGGACCAAGTGATGTATCTGGAGTAGGCTTGTTCCCTCAGTTGTTCCCCATTCATGAGTGTCTCTAGTTGTCACAAAGAGACATGATGTTGCCTGTTCTCTCACCTGAGAGGATGCGGGTATCTTTACATAGGTGGTTTGATTATTCTCCTTTTTCTTGCCTTGTTTCTCCAGATCAATCCAGTGACAGGCCCTCGCGAAGGAGGGACCAAAGTGACCATCCGTGGGGAGAATCTGGGGCTGGAGTTCAGAGATATTGCTTCTCATGTCAAAGTGGCCGGAGTGGAGTGCAAACCACTGGTGGAAGGGTACATCCCAGCAGAGCAGTAAGTTGGGTGTGTGGCAAACAGTGGGCCACAGCACACCTAGTAACAGTCGTTGCTATGTGTAGGGTCTTCTAAGGAATCCATTCCACCCAGCCTTGGGTGATGGGAGATGCCATTCCTCACTTACAGCTCAGGAGCTAATAATCCTTTTATTACTGTATTTGGACTTCATATTTAGATAATCCTCATGGCACATACCCTGAAGTTATCTTCTGTTTTTCACATAACAGCCACCACAGGGTGTGCAGGAATGACCATTAAGCATTACAGCTCCAAAGCTGTCCACCATGCAAGGCTGGAGGACGGAGTGACCCCTGGGGTCAGACCTCAGTCCAGCATTTGTCTGTATATTTAAGTGAAGCTATGTTGATTTACATCAGCTAAGCATATGTCCCACCAAGTACCAACAGCCAAAAGCCACCTCTCTTTAAAGAATAACATAGTCCACAGTTTGGATCCTGAGTTGGAAAGAAGAGGAAGGGTTAAGCCTGCAGTCCATTTCCCAGCACTGTGGGCTGTTTGCTCCAGTTCCATCTATATCCAGACTGCCGAACCGTCTCTCAAACTTTGCTTCTGGTTCATATTTTCTCCACAGGATAGTATGTGAGATGGGGGAGGCCAAGCCCAGCCAGCATGCCGGATTCGTGGAAATCTGCGTGGCTGAGTGCAAACCAGAGTTCATGGCCAGGTCCTCACAGCTCTACTACTTTATGGTAAGCTCCAGGGAGAAGTTCTCCTTGACCCTGAAGTTCCTTGGGCCCTGGTTCCCTTTGCTGCATCTATCCATCGTCCTTGACCATCTTGAGCCTCTGAGCTCTTCACTGCCATTCTGAGTGCACCAAATTGTTCTTTCCATTTCCTTTTAAAATCTTGTTATGTGCAAAAATAGCTTGCCTGATTAATGTTTTAACAATCTAATAATAGTCCAAATTATTAGTCCAGTTACAGTTACATACAGTCATGGTCCAAATTAGTACAGAAAATCCTCATTAATAGTTAAAAATGCTATACAGGAATGAAAAGGAGGGAAAAAAAAAAAAAAAAAAAGGAAAAACCCCCTTCCCTAGTATCTTACTTTTCCTGGGTATGATGCTCACCCTCTTGGCATCTCTCCAGGCCCACAGCTGAAGGCACCGGTGTCCCTCAGGAGAAACATAGGTGTTGCCACCACCACCCTGAGCCCTTCCCTGGCAGGGTGTGATGCCCACGGTGGGGTTTCTTCCTCCTCACTCTCGGCACCCCCGGGGGTATGTGGCCACCCCACCGCCCGCTCCCTTCTCCCCGGTGCCCAGCACCAGGGCAGAGCTGCCCAGCGCCCAGCCCGGGCACACCAAGGGCTGGTGTTTGCTGGGCAGCGCCTGCCCGGGGCGGCAGCCCTTGGCCGTGCCGGGTGTCCCCAGCGCGGAGCTCAGGCAGGTGGGCACCAGCCCCTTGGCCGCGGGACACGTGTGATCCCAGGGACACCCAGCTCAGGGCACGGCCAGCCCAGAGATGTCTGAGACCCTGCGGTGCTGGGCCAGTACAAGGCCTGTGGCCTTTTGCTAGCAAGGACAAAATTTCCTATTTACTGAGCCACAGGCAGTCACCATAGCAGTGGCAAGTGTTTCTGCAAGGTGTAGCATTCAAGGGATGTTTGTGTTAGATGGTCTTTTTGGTGTCCTGGAGAAGCTGTGCTGCACCCCAGCAGCACTAGATCAGGCAGGACCAGTTCACCAGCCAGGCCCCGGGAGAGTTGTAGAGTGTGACTGGGACTCAGTGCAAGTTGGCAACTGGTTTGGGTGCTCCAGAGTGAAAAAATAGACACCAGCAAGCTTGAACTTCAGCTAGCTTTTAAGGGCAGGTGGTTTGGAGAGAGGAAAGAGCTATGAGGAATTTAGAGATGAAGCCAAAAGTTCCTAGGGATGGTGTCTGGTGGGATCACACACACAGCTCCCCCTCAATGTGTGCTGAAGGCACTCAGAGAGCAGCCGTGCTCCTCTTTTTAGAGAGACTGGGCTAGCAAATTGGCTCGCTACACCACCTGTCTGGGACATCAGCTTGCAAAGCAGTCAGAGGGGCTCTGGGCCTGATTCTGTGCTACTAATGATGCAAGTTCAGCCTGAGGCTGTTCATGAAAGCCTCATGGAAGAGAGGAGCAGAGCCAAATACATTGTACACCAGACTTGGTTTTTTGCTCCTTTCTGATAATGCTCCTTGTCCAAGAGACCTGCTTATTGCTCTAAGGCCCCTTGCTGAGGACATGCAAGCATCGCCTGGCCTTGATCTGTGCAGGGCTGAGATGAGAGGGTCTCTTTGTTCCCATCAAAAGCTCCCAAATCCTGCAATGGAATGGGTCTTTTCTGAAATTATTCACGTGGCCAAGCACTTTTTTTTTATGGTAAAAGGAACTGGTAACAAATGCAAATTTCTTAGGTTTGCCCCCTGTGCTACAGGAATTTCTCAATTCTCTGTATTTTCTGATGTCACTCAGGTGCTATGGTTGGGTGGGGGTGGGCAGAGAAACACCTTGAGAGGTAGCCCCCACTAGGCAGACAGAAGGGCTCTTTCCAGGACATTACACTTTAATGTGTCACCTTTGCTGCTCTTTGAATTACTGTCTGATTTTGGTCATCCGTGTCCATCTGTGACAGCTTTTCCCTCTGCTTGCCGGCTTTCTGGCTGCCAGCTATCCCAACCGTGCACGAGCATGAAGTCAACAGGGTTTTCTCTGCTGAATACCTTGATACCTTTGTGCTAGACAGAAAAAAATGTAGACACTCTCCAGCTTGCCTATCATATGCCCTCTCCCGTGTCCGTTGCTTCCATAGCAGGAGCTGTGTTTGCTGGTGTGGCTTGGCTTCCTCGGATACTGCTGCCAGGAGGGTAGTGATGTTATTGCAGACATCACAACATGCCTTGGCATCATGCAAGGGTGGGTGGCAGCTTGAAGGGAAGGAAGATGTTTGAAAACGAAGGAAGGGCATCACAGGGGAGACAAATGTTGCTTTCTGACACATAGTAAATCCTCCGGAAAATTGCTTTTCAAAGGGTTTGAAGCAAAACAGGGTCAAATTTGGCCAATAGGTTCAGCCTGTGCTGTAGAAATTGGAAGAGATTATATCTTGAACTCAACAGGGTATTTAATTTCAGTATTTTAAAAAAGAGGTGGCTTAGTTTAGAAATGTTAAGGGAACCAAAGCATTTGGTTGCAGGCTGATTTTTTTATTATTATTATTATTATTCAGTTTGTGGCTATGATTATTGCCATGGTCTTTCAATTAAAAAAATTTAATTCCCCTCACTTTTCAATTCAGATGCTGAAGCTAGTTTGCCTTTATTCTGCCTTTGGATGAGATTAAGGCCCAGTGCAGGTGATGTGAGCTGCTCTGATAGCATCTCTTCTGGATCTGCTCCTTGTCCCAGGAGACCATTTGCAGCAGGTCTTCTTTCCATCTTTCCCCTTCTTCTGCCCCTGTTGAACCTATAGAAAGGAAACACAGGTGCACACGCCATGTGGGAGTCACATCTTGCTCTGCTCTTGTTCCCAGGAGGAATGAAGTGGGAACCAAGGTCTTGGCACGCACCATGAGGTCAGTTCAGACACAGCTCTGATGGCAGCTTCTCTGTGGGCAGCCTGTGTGTGTGGAGGAGGCGCTGAAGGAAAGTAAAGGGTTGGGGAGCAGAGGAAAGTTGGCAAGCTCCTAGAAAGGTGCAGAAGATTTCCTGTCCTCTTTTCCCAGTTGTTACTGTCCACTTCAGCCTGTTAGAGATCCACTAGATGCATTTGCATTTTCCATCACCTTTCACCAGCAAGGAAATGGTAAATAGCCTGGAGAGTTTTACTGCAAACATGCTGTGCAATATTTATGAAGGCCACTGTGAATAATTAATGGTTTATCTCAACTTTGAAAGCTTAGCCACAAACTCTTTTTAAGATTTGTGTGGGACATAGCAATGCTTTGCCAAGGAGCATTGCTGAAGTACCTCTGGTCTGTGAGGATCTTCTAAAGGTCATGGCTAGTTTACCTGCCTCTAGGAGAGAGCAGGAAACCCATCCAGGTGTGGGACAAGGGCTTTGGGTCTGTAACTCAAATGTTCCTCTATGGTTTGTAAAGCAGATACTATTGCAGTGCTCTTGTGTAGGCTCTGTGCACCAGGTTGGCCATTCTCAAGCCATTTTCTCCCACCTGGAAGGACCCCTCCCAGCAGCAGCCATCATGGTCAGCAGTAATTAGCACTGGTAGGGGTGGCCATCAATAAGGGATTAAAAAGGAATTGCCATCAGAGCTTGAGGTGGTACCCCAAAAATAGAGGAGCAGTACGTACTGAAGTGCACCTTTTGCATCTGCATACTCTTGCTGCATCTTTTATGCCAGTAACAGCTGTTATAGAATATTCCTGGAGAAGTATAAAAGCAGTTTCCAAAACATCATGTCAAAACCAGTCAAGTTTAAACACAAGAAGTGTGCAGTTCTGACAAGAGACTTTTCTACAGAGCTGTGGGTTTCATGCCTGATTTTCATGTTCAGCCCTCTCTCCAAGAGGTAGCTGCATTTTGAACAAAAGCAAAGTGGAAACCTCACTGCTGTTTTTCAAAATGATTAGCCAGAGGGGCACAAGGACAGGGATGGCTTCGTGTGTGCGAAAGAGGGAGCGTGGTGTGTGTCAGGTGGTTTTATAAACATGGATTAATGGTCTCCAAAGCTCAATAAGGTGACTGCGTGATGTACCTGCTCGTTCAGAGGAGCAGAGGAGAGCTTCAAGCATTTGTGTCATCATTCTTAAAGAGAGGAGGAAAAAAATAATCTTCATTTAAATGCATATAGTAGCTTTTCACTTGGGACTGAATGGAAAGTTTTTCTATTAAAATGCAAATGAAAGAATAAACTGTAACTCCAAATTTCTCCCTGAAAATGGATGTCTCCTCTCTGCATTGTGGTAACAGAGTGATTTCTACATTCAGAGTGCAAGTATTTTATCTTTATTTTGGGAAGGGAGAGCAGGAGAGTAAGAAAAAGAGGTTTGAGATTTGGGGTCCCTAAAAGAGTTGTGCCCTTTTCTGATACATTGATACAGCACTGTGTTATGTTTGGAAAAGTGGCTTGGAAAATCAGCAGAAAAAGGAAAAAGGTGTTCATCTGGACAGTGCTCCTTTTGCGGCAGTAGTATTTCAGAGCACATCTCAACATGAACGCTGCTGTGCTGTATCGCTGCCAGACACTCATGTGGTACTAGGCTGTCCCAGCACCCAAGTCTGATAAGGAAATGAGAAAGATATGAGGTCATGCATT
The DNA here is from genome assembly GCF_023638135.1 of Falco biarmicus. Lineage (NCBI taxonomy): Eukaryota > Metazoa > Chordata > Aves > Falconiformes > Falconidae > Falco > Falco biarmicus. The sequence goes on along the minus strand of NC_079292.1, from coordinate 29,729,775 downwards.
GGGCGTGTGGGAGAGGCAAGGCATGAGCTCCGATGCTCTGCTGAACCACAGCTTTCCTCCTTCCCTGGGAAAAAGCCCTTGAGCACAGGGTGAGTTTTTAGGCATCTCTCTGGAGCTATACAGTGGGCCCTGTTCCCTTCTCAGATTGATAGGGTTTAGAGTAATCTTTGCAAGACCTGATAATTTTCATCACTTGTGAGCTCCATAGTTTGGAGGTAGAGAGTCCCCGTTAAGATCCAATCAGCTAGTTCAAGACCCGGTTTACCTTGCAGAGGTGATGTTGCAGGATGGACAAATGACACCTCAGCGATGTCAAACAAGCAGTGGAGATGGGAGATCATGGCTCCAGTGGCTCCAGGCCCCTGGACTGATTTGCAAACACAGAGTGTTTCTGAGCAGATACAAACGCAGGCCTGATTTTGGAGGGGTGGGGAGAACAGGCTGGGCTTAGGTCTGAACTCATCCCACCGCACCTGGCACTCAAGCAAGGTGTCTATGATAAGACGGTGTCATCCTAGGCTCCTCTATTGTCCAGAAGATACAGTCATCTTCTGAAGTCCAGCTAATGTGATTAACCCCTGGGGGTGCCTACCTCTCTCCCTCACTAAAATGAGAGAAGGAAGGTACCTATGCTCCCCTGCTGTGTTTTCAACATGACCCTTCACCTTCACAGACTCTGACGCTCTCTGACCTCAAGCCAAAGCGGGGACCAGTGTCAGGTGGCACCCAAGTGACAATTACAGGCAACAACCTCAATGCAGGCAGCAATGTCATCGTGACCTTTGGGCGACAACCCTGCCTCTTCTACAGGTACAGATGAGTCCTTGCTACTGTATATGCCTGAGTCTGAAAGACATGAACAATTATAGTTAAGAGACTTCTTCTGCAGCCCAGAAAACCTGTCCCTCAAGTGCCTCTTCTGCCTGTGGCCATGTCTATTCAGCAACAGGACTTTTGCATTCTGCACCATGTGCAGCCTTACTCTGCATGTTTTGGGATGGGAGAATAGGATTTATTTCATTGTTTTGATTGGTATTTGATGTGCTTTTTTCCATGGCCCCTTGTCAAATTTCACTACAATTCTCCACGGTCCTATGCTTTGCTACTTGCTCTGGGAGTATGTAATTTTAAAGATTCATTTTCATGTCCCTGTGTTAGCAGGGGTGACAAAGAAAATCTGACAACATAGGTTCTAAGTATTAAACCACGTCCCTTTTATCCCAAAATAGTCCTGTAGTGCTAAGAAATGGATGATTTGCAACATTTTAGCTCTGGGTTGGCTCCTGTTCAATTGCAGTTCAGAGAGGCTTAATGTCAGTGTTACCTGCTGAACCTTCCCTGATCCCTGTGAGAATGAGTCTGAATCCAATTCCCAAGGGCTCCTGCAGCTCAAAATTACTCTGTGCAACACATTTTGCTGCCAGGATCGGTGCAGGTTGAAGACGAAGTTGGCACATTTCTCCTAGCATATCCTTAGCAGAAGAAGGGCTCATTCACAGGAGACCTGGGACCACTGTCTTGGGGCAATGCCCTTCCCTCTCCTGACTGTGGGGATCCTCTTTAGCCACCTGTCATGACTGTGGTGTGATTCAGCATCTATAATTCAGGAGGGTGAAGTCACAGCTTGTGATTTAAAAGGCTAAGTGGGAACCACAGCTGCTTGGAGATGCTTACTGAAGAGACGGGGGGGTTTAGGAGGAATTGAGCATGGCCTTTCGGGGGAATGTGGAGAGCACCTGAGGGTGCAGTCAGTGAGGGCAAATGCCATGTTGCAAGGAAGGATGCACTCTGCTTCATCCTTTCTAGGGGTGTAAGATGAGGCTGCATCACAAAACACAGGACTGGGGAGATTGAGGGTGTTTGGAGCCTAGATTTTGGGCTCTTTATGGAAGGTAAGAGCCGTGGCAAAATTCAGACCCGGAGCTGGTTTTGAGCCCTGCCCAAAAGGAAATGTTTATGCAGAATCCTCTTTGAGTATAATCATAAAGTGCTTCCCACTATATTAACACCTTTCATGTAAAGATCTTAGACATGCTGCGAACTGCACTTAAACATGGCTTACAGTCCTAATGCAAAGTAAACTTTATTACTCCAGACTGGAAAGTTGAAGTACAAACACCCCTTTTTATGAGCCACTGCTGTGTATGTCTGCAGACGGGACGGAAACATCCATTTAACCACACACTCTCTGATGGAGAGAGGTCTGGTTTGGACTTCTCTTGAGGTTCAGTTTTCACTCTGAGACCTGAGAAATGATGGCTCTTGTGGTTTTATTTAAACTAACTATTTAAATGAAAAGGCAACGTCACTTCCTCAGATAAATGTGTTGCACTATTCACAGCATAGTCCTGTAATGGTGAGTTTCACCACTTCACAGTTTCTAGGTTTAAGGTCACAGGACATAGAGTAAGTAGCTGGGCTCTTTTTGGCACCGGTTGTTTTGCTGCTGGTAGCACCTGGTTTATATTTATGTGCTTCTACTCACAGGAGATCCACCAAGCATATTGTCTGTAACACCACTGCCTCTGATGAAGGCTTTGAGAAGGTGAAGGTGTCTGTGAGAGTGGATAAGGCCAAGATACATCAGGAGTTACAGTATGAATATGTAGAGGATCCAACCATCCTGAGGATTGAGCCCGAGTGGAGCATCTTCAGGTAAGCATTCCATAGACACTCCCCCATACCACCTGACATGGTTTTCTAATGCAGCACTAATGTGTTCATACTGGTCCTAGATACAGAAAACTGATTTCCAAGCATTGTGGTCACTAAGAAATAGATTTGTGCAGAGATACTTCCCAAAGCCCAAGATCATGAGGGCTGGTGGACTTGCCTTCTGGGAAGACTAAAAGGGGAGACAAAGCAGTGTATTGTGCATTCATTACAACACCTTGGATGCTCAACATGTGTCTGTGCTCATGCGTACCCTGGGACAACATTTCCACATAGTCTAGTGAGGGATAGGTGGGAGCAGGGTCCTTTCTCCAAACAAATGCCTTATATTCCAAACCTAAATGATCGTGCACCCCACCTTCACTAGCAGAGCCAAGCTTCCTGGCTTAACGCATAAAATCCAGCTGCCAATGCTTACCAGAAGCTTGCCTTGAAGACTCCATGCTTTAATTACAAAGGTAGATGCAGCAGATCTCCAACTTAGTGCTGAAGCATTCTCCCTCTTCACTGCAGCTCAGGGTTTATCTCCAGCACCAGGATGCTCCCTGTCTGCATAATATTACAGAACACTGGAGCTAGTTAAACTACATGGTTGTATCCTTAAAAACTGAAATTCCTAGTGCTTCTGGCCATGACTGTGTTTCAGGCCCCACTGGGATGGGTCCACAGCTTTGCATGGCAGCAGGACCAGTCAGTGATTTCTTAAAACCAAGCATAAATGTCAAACTGCTTAAAGAAGTGAATCTTCCTTGGGTTTGGAAGCTTCAATTCCTACCTTTCCCACAGCCTTCATGGTCTTGCTGGCTTTGGACTGAGCATTGCTTTTTTGGCCATTGTGCCTGAAAGCCCCAGGGCTGTCTCCCAAGATGAAACGCAAAGGGAGCCCTGGTCCCTGCCCTATTAACAGCCTTCCTTCTCGTTAGGCATCCCTTTTTCTCTTCACCCCATTGATGCTGCTTTGGTGAATTCAGAGGCTTCACATGAAGGTGTCTGAGAGGAGCATTTGCCCTGGTTGTAGAAGACATCAAAGCAGTACCCAAATGCTCTCAGAAGCCTGCAGAAATGGCCTCAGGAAGAGAGAAATTGGTCATTAAATGCACTGGTATTTCCTTGAAAAGATACAAAATAAGAAATCCTAGTCTCCCCCCATTCATCCACAGCAGCTTTCTGCTTCCCTGTCAAATCGTACTGATCGGAGTATCTAGGGATTAGGAGCAGGGCTTGTAAATCCCCACAGTTCAGCTCCTGTCCAGAAGATGTTTCCACAAATCAATTAGTGCCTTTAATTACCATGAGGGAATTTACCGATTTAGCTGGATTGAATCTTTGCACGTTGGTCTTGAAGCTTTAGTGTCTGGATTTTCCATTTGGGGTTTTTATTTTCAGTCAGAGTTCAGGTTATCAGTGAAATGAGAAATCGCTTTAGTCTCTTCCTTATTAAAGTATGTTCAGTGCTGGTTAAAAGGTGCAAGACTGACAGCCTGGGAGAGTGAATTCCCCTGTCATCCCCAGGAAAGTTGCAAGATGGAGACCTTCCTCTGTCTGGCCTCAGGTCAGGCTGGGAGGTGAGAGGAGTTCTCCAGAGCCCATTTGCTCCTTGGTTTCTCCACTGAAGATTCTAGCAACAGACGAAGAAACAGCCTGGGAGATGCTTCAGGTGCATTGGTAAAGCTTTGCCCAGCCTGGGGGTGCAGAGATTCTGCATCCTTTTGCTTGTTGCCCGGGATCTCCCATCCCTCCTCCCAGCATAAAGGGAATTAAGAAGAGCTGCTTGTCTAGTGGGTGCCAGCTCACTTGCAGGGTGTGTAGCTGCTGGGATGGATGAGTGGAACTCTACCTGTCTCATCATCCAGGTACAGCCTCTACCCTCTGCTCTCTTCAGCATCACTGAAATCAGAAAGCATCCACTTGAGCATTAACAGGTGCCTAATTTTAACCAGACCTACCCCTTCCATCCCCCTTCTTGTGCATTTTTTAATCACTCCAAAGGTGCATAACCTTGGAGGAGAGTGCAGAAAGAGAAGATGCAATATCCAGGATTACCATGGTGGTTTGGAGTGCCAAGGGCAGTTTTGAGCACTGTTAACCGTTAGCTGTGGAGCTCCATCCAGCAGGTTATAACGGAGACAAGCATTAGAGTAAAGCCTCTGCACAGAGCTGGATGAAAGGGCAGCCAACTCCAACTCCAGTCCTGAGAACGAAGAGGGAAATAAGTTAGTCAAGACACGTGGATCTGGAGATAGACTGAGGAGACTATTCCTCAGTATATTTGTTATGCAGTACGATTTATTACAGCAAATCCACTGTGCTTCTCTGATTCATCACTCCTGGCTGTGGGGCTAAGCTGTTTTGAGGGATAGATGATTGCTACTAAACCAGCTTTGCAAAATTAGTGAATGAATGTATTGAGCCTGGCTTAAAACCTTCTCAAGTACCATTTTCCAAGACAATAAAGAAAAGATTACTGCTAATTTACTTCCATAGCCAAAAAAAAAAAAAAAAAAAAAAAAAGTCACACTGGGCTGGCAGGTAACTAGAATTTTATGAGGTTCCATTATGAGGTTCCATTAATACTTTTGATCTGGGTTTGATTTGAGTTATGCCTAGCAATTGTCTGAGTCTGCAGACAGAAAATTATGCTCAGAGCTTTTGGGACAATAAGGAGTTAAATTAAGAAAGGTCATGGTCTTGTCTCTTGGCACCTCTGTGATTTTGCTGGGCAGTGGCTGGCAGTTTTCCTGCAAAGGCAAGAAACAGTTTTATTTGCTTGATTTGCAAGCCAGAGAGGGTTTGGGGGCGATATTGTGCTCTCAGCAAACACAACTGCTTTAGGTTTTTTTCAGAGAAAAGGCCCCCCTTTGATCAGGTGTTGTGGCTGTACTTAATAACTGTGGGCTGGGTCTGCAAGCTGAGTTTCCAAACCAAATACAGCGTTTTTAACATGTGAGTTTGAAACTGTGTGTGCAGACTTGGTTGATTAAATAAAAGGATTTATGTGTATATGCACACAGTCAGATATATCTGTACATACGTGCATACATTTGATAAGTCTGGAACACGTAAACTTTCAGCTGAGTAACAATAAAAAATCCCTTCTAGTTTGAATCAGCAGAGATTCATAATAATAATAATAAATGATAATACAAATTAAAAAGTTTCAAAGCCAAAATTCTTGAAGAACCAAGACGGCGGAGAAAGAAAAACTTGGTTTATACACTTCTCTTCTGGATTCTGGTGAGCGAGTTCTCCCTGCATGATATCAGGAATAGTTAATGCAAAGCTGAATTTTGGGGAGAGGGTATTCTTTCTGTAAGGCGGGGTGTGGGGTGTGTGTGTGTCTGTCTTGTAAGTGGATGCTTGACTTCAGAAGAGATCCTCTGTGCATTCAAGAAAGCTCAACCATCCAAGCAGATCTTATGGAAACGGAAAATATGGTTTTGCCCCATACAATTTCCCATTAGAAATTTCCCATCACAGCTGATGTCTTCGGAGAGCAAGAACTTGAGGTACTCTGCGAAACTCAAGGTCAAATGTTGTCCTAACCATGGATTAGTCTGTACAGGCATTACTTGAATGAAAGACCAAGAGGAATCTTTCTGAGAAGTGTCACAACAGCACCTGCCAAAAGATATGGTTGTGACAAGCTTTTTGGCAGAACTCATGTCTCAAGTCTTCAAATTTACAGGCTTATGGGACAGTAGGCTGTGTTTAAGCTAGTGAATACTTAATCCAGATCTATATTTTAGTCCTGAAGCATGAGCATGCATAGCCCTCATATGTACTTTGGTCTTTCTTCTTTCAAAGGCAGGTTAGCTTCATCTATTTGCTTGATTTGCAAGCCACAGAGGGTTTGGGAGCGATGTTGTGTCTTCAGCAAACACAACCTATCCTGCTTGTTGGGAGAGCTCCTTGGTCCTTGCTATCCCTTGAACCACGACCAGGCATTGCCCGGGGTACCACTAATAGCTTATCAGCATCTACGGTCACCAGCCAGTGTTTGAGCTGCTGTCCTGGCCATTTGGTTTATCGGTGTGGGCACGACTAGAGGGGCTGAAGCACAGTCCCAGTTAGCTGTGACCAGCTTACTGGAACCTGACAGCTATACTGCCATGCAGAGGTGCATTTGCATTCATTCCTACCTGCCCCATCTAATTAATAATAGAAGATAAATGAGGAAAATGGAAAACAGAGGTCAGAAATGGGGGAGATCTCTTGGCCAATATGGGATTCTTCCTCTCAGTGTGTTTGTTTTCTGGTGGTTTGTCATTTATAATGTACTTGTTTAACTTTTCATGTATGCCGAGGTTTATGTGGAGGCAGAAAGGGAGCCTGAGCTTTCTTTTCCCAATCCCACTGATTTAAATCCCACTAAGGAAATAAATAGCAGCCTGGACGGTTTCCAAAGGGAGTTATGGAGGCAGGTGCTGAAGTCAATGAGAGCACTCCTTAGCCTGGGAAACTCTCAGAGATGGGGCTGTCCACTGATGACATTTCCCCATCCTGCCCTGGACGTGTGAGCCCTGAAGGTTTTACTTTCTTAGGTAACTCTTCTCCCTGCAGCCCTTGCATCACTCTGCCTCCACCGCAGTGCTGTAAGGGAGAGCTCACCCTGGTAGAGCAATGCTGTTTCAATTTGGGATGGCTGAAGCTGCCTGTGGTGCACCCTTCTCCTTGATGCGGTGTTCAAAGCCAACCCAGGCGCTAGCTCCTGCTGAAGCCTGGGAATGCTCCTTTGCAGTTTCCTTCCTCCCTCCCCTCTGTTCCCCCAAGTCCCACAAACAGAACTGCTGGCTGCAGCCAGACGAGGCAAGGGAAGGGAAAGGAGGGTGTTTCTGAAAGCTGTTTCCTTCTGCTGACAGTGATTGCAGGGAATGGGAAGGGCTCTGCCTACATCCTGCCATCTTACGCTGGGCTGAGAGAGTTGTTATAGAAGTGACAAAATCTACCAGATGCATGGCTGTGGCTTGTATGAATCGGCTTTCTCAGGAAACCAGTCCTCATCTAAGCAAAGGGACACAGTGACTGGAAATCTCTTTTCTGTTATGTGTTGGATCTAACACACGTGGTAGAGCTTATTTGCCTGGGTCGCCAAATGGAAACCAAGCAAATGCCTTATGTACTCCAGGGGTGGAGATTTTGACTCTTGTTCCTTCTAGATGCTGCAGGACCGGGTGCCCTGTCAGCACTGAAGTGTATTCACTGAGGTGATATTCTCTTATTCAGGGTGATATTTTTATAGCAGGTTTAACATGCAAGATGTTAAAGATACAGCCCTCAACCAAGGCAGCACTGAATCCTCAAGAGCTGCCTGCACAGGATAGTATTTATGAAGATTTTTTGGGGTCCCTTCCTTAAGTGATATAAGAGATATAATCTGTGAACCATTATGAAGAGTCCTTGTTAAATTTCCAACTCTTATCCTCATTACCAAAGCTTAGGATTTCTGAGTCCTAACAATGAAAAACACCTAGGTGCTGCTTGATGTGACAGTTTTAGCAAGTATGTGGTTTTACTTATTTCTCGCCTTATGAATAGATGAAAAATTACTATTAGGGTTTTGGTTTTGGTTTTTGTTTTTTTGTTTTGGTTTGTTTTGGTTTTGTTTTTCCTTCCCTTCCTATGTGACTGTGAGATGTGGTCAGATACTTCACACTAAATATTTAGAAATACAGATCACCCATTGCTGGTGCAATCAGTTCTGATACCTATTAGCTGCATTTATGCATTTCTTCCATTTCTTCTCCTCTAGTGGCAACACACCCATTGCAGTGTGGGGAACTCATCTAGACCTCATCCAAAACCCTCAGATCCGGGCAAAGCACGGTGGAAAGGAACACGTCAATGTGAGTATGCCTGCTGAGCTGGAGAGCGGACATGTCCAAGGTGGTGAGAGGGGCTGGATAACAGCTCTGGAGGTTGAAATCTCCAATTGCATCCAGAACAGAGTATGACTTGCTTTCAGAAGGATTACACCATCCTTTCTCCATGAAAGAGCACTGGACCAAAGAGAGAAAAGAGAGGTGTTAATGGTGGGTCATACATTTCCTGGTCCTTGCTGAGCTTATTTCTTCTGTTGGCTCAAGGATACCCGTCCTCTCTTGGCTGTTGTATAACCTGTGTTGCTTACCAGCCATGCCTGTGCATAACTAGACCCAAATTCAGGTTTTTAGATCAGTGTGCTGGAACTGGAAGGGACTGTGAATAATGCTTTTTGGTACTACTGTGTCCACTCCCTGGCCTTTTTTGGGATCCTGCAAGTGTCTCCAGGTTTAACCAGCTAGGTTTGTAACTTAGTTCAACTCTTAGTGACCACTGAAGAATCGGAAGTCAGCCTGTGGAGGCCAGTAGAGCTTTACCAAGGAATGGGAGGACAATTCACCTGGAAGGAGCCAATTGCCAGTAGCTGCTGAGCAGCTCCAGGTAGAACTGTAAAAGGTGTGAGTGTAGGACATGCAATTAGGAAACTCAGGAGCAGGTAGCACTTGCTGGTACGTACAGTAAGGTTGGAGGAAGGGGCCATGCAACAGCATCTGAAAAGTAGTTGGCTGTGTATGGGTATTTCCTGGGACCAGCTGTGAAAGAGCATCCCAGAAGAAGAGGGATCAAAAATAAAAAAACCCAAAACACAGAGGGACCAGTTGGGGTGGGGTCAGAAAGTCCAGGTCCTCTTCATTTCTCGGATTTAGAGTAGTCCATATGCTTTCCACAAAAGGTTCTCAAAGCACTTTGTGGACATTAAAATAATGTACTGCCACATGAACAATGGTGAAATTGTGGTAGATCCAAAAAGAAAATGCAGGAAAATATGGGGTAGATTCATTTGCGTCTGCAGTTTACAGATTGAGAGACCTAAATGTTGGTCTTGTCCCAGCTCTGCCATGAACTAATATCTCCCTTCATAAAACCAGATCCAAAGCAATTTTGTCACCTCTCATGCCCCATCAGATTCAGGAAATACCAGTGAGATTGGTTTCTGGATGCTGAAACTTGAATAGCAGTTTTCCAGTCTGTCATGAACTCTGGGGAAACCCTGGTCCAACTGATTATGCATATTCATAGGAATGTTTTGGTAATGTGTTCTATTTCCTGGTACAGCACAAACAAACACTACTTTAACTTTCCTGCAGAATTAGAAGCCTGCATGACTTCATCTTATTCTTCCAGCCAGACTCCAGATCTTGCCTGACACAGTGGTCTCAAACAGTCATGCCATTGTGCAGGTGATGAAGCCTATTCTTCATCTCACACACCTCCATGCGGAATTGCCCATCAGTTTTGCACTGGGAATTACTCTGGTGCCTTTTCTTCCTTGTAAGAGCTGTTACAGCAAAAAACATCTGACTGACTGACTTTCCAATACAAAACTGTCTGGTCCAAGTCGCTTATCTATTGATTTAAACCAAAGACATACTAGCATCTGAGCTATGCTAGCTGTGATAATGAGCATGGTCTCAGTGCTGTAGGTATCAGACTAGTTTGGAGAAGATTCTCAGATCAGGCACAGCTGGGATCCCATGGGGCTGGTGCTGTTTTCCTACAGAGCCTGTTGATTCCTGGTGAGACTGGGATGCAGCGTGCTAGCAACCACGATATAGAAAAATGAAAACTCAGATCCTGAAGGACAAGCAGGCGTCCAATTCTACATTGTTTAAAGTGGTAGTCAGGGTAAAATGCCTTTCACAAGCTATAACCTGTTTCTCAAATACAGGAAAAAGCAGGTCTTTGGCAGGGTTGGAAACACACTTTAGGGTTTCCTGGGACCTACCTCATTATCTGCGCCTCTCCAGCTTCCTGGGCTTCATTTCGGGTAACCTGATGTTCAAACAGGAATCTTGGGCACAACTGAGCCTGCGCTGCACATATACTTGTGGAGTGATCCCCAAGAGTATGAGAGCTAATTTTAGGGTGATAGTAAGCCTTTGATTAGTCTCTGTTGTCAAAAAAAAAAAAAAAAACAAACACCAAACAAAAAAAAAACAGGAAGACTTTCTATTTCCAGAAAGAAATGGGTTTAAGGGAAGATGTCAACACTGGCAACCCCACAGGCTGAGCTCCCTCAGGGAAGAAGCACAGGATGCCCAAGTGCAGTGCAAACTGCTCCACACACCCACCCCAGAAAAGTTTTCCTAATCCCTTTCCATACTTGATTGCATGATGGGTGGCGGGTATGTTTTGAACCAGTGGAGCACCAGCCTGTCTCATGATAACCAAGGAGGTCTGCTCCTCCCTGTCCTCCAGGAGCAGGTAGGCTAACATTTCACTGAGAGGTATCTGTCCACCAGGATGGCTGGAGGCATTTTCCATAAACACTCCCTCTGTTTGTTTCCTTTCTCCAGAACTGTGAGGTGCAGAACAGCACGGAGATGACCTGCCAGGCTCCGGCACTGGCTGTTGACCCCAATCACCATTCTGAGCTCGCCGAGCGTCCAGAGGAGTTTGGCTTCATTCTTGACAACGTGCAATCCCTGCTGATCCTCAACAAAACCAACTTCACTTACTACCCAAACCCTATCTTCGAGGTTTTCAATCCCTCAGGGATCCTGGAGCTGAAGCCGGGAAGTCCCATCATACTGAAGGTGAGATGGAGGCCAAGGACTGGGTGAGGAAGGACAAACACATGCTGCCTGTTGCCTCTCTGTGTCTGCCAGCACCCCACAAGTGGCATCCTAATTGCATCCTAGAAATTTCCTTCATTTATTGCACCTACCATATTGCATCACATCAGAGTCATCATCTGCAAACACCAGTCACTGCTCAGCATCTGCCAATAGCCATAACTAAAAAATATAAACGCCTGCTGTAGCTACCTGTATGCAGCTTAAATTTGTACCCACTGCCCTCCACCAGAGAAGAATGTTTTCTGCTACTGCAACAAGGCTGGTAGATAAATATCCAAGTTTATGTCTTTCTTGGGTTTTCAAGACCTTCCTTTCACCCCTGTTTAAATCTTACACCAGTCCTTTGTCATTTCTGTAATCTGGACAGCAATAGAGAGAAAGAATTTTATGGTTGAGCATTTCTATATCAGCACTTGTATGTGGTGCATACGCAAAGAAATGGTTGTGCCTGCAGAATACCTCCTTGCGTGGTTACAAAGAGGTCTGTCTTGTCTGAACACATTTTGTGAGGGCCTGTTTGTTCAAGACTTATATGTAACATTTCTCATTTAGTTTCAGAGAGAGAGGAGAGCAGGACAGGCTGTTTTGACAGATTACAGTCTGTAGCCATCCATGCTGTCCTCTGCATGACTTTCTAAATTGGCTTTTCCTCTCTGTGTTAGCAAATGACGAACCACAAATGTCAAACGCAATGTTAATACTCATGTCAAAGGAACAAACTAGAGCTGGAAGGTGAATACTTTTCTGATGGTGGGCTTTTTTGGTGTGTGTGTGATATTTCTTTCTATCCAGGGCAAGAACCTGATCCCACCAGTGGCAGGAGGGAATGCCAAACTGAATTACACAGTTTTGGTTGGTGAGAAGCCCTGTGCAGTGACCGTATCAGATGTGCAGCTACTGTGTGAGTCCCCAAACCTCATTGGACGGCACAAGGTGATGGTAAGTGGTGCTTGAACTTCAGCCTGTCCTCCCTGGGTGGGTTGGGAGGGCATACCAGTGCTCAAGAGCTGGTAGACATCTCCGAGGAGTTTGTATCACCATTTGCTTTCCATAGATCCCATAAACTTCAGGGCCTCTTCTTGTCATAATATCCCCACCAAGAGTAATTTGGAGAAGTACAAGAGTAACCAGGAGATCTTAATGGACACTGAGAAACTTTTCATTATCAAAACCCTTTAGGGAAGTTTGCCTCTCTTCTGTTTTTGTATGGGCTGTATGAACACTAGATGCTTATATGAGTTCATATATATATTATATTCCCTCCATGGCATACTTAGTTAAATTTAGCACAGTCACTAGCAATTACTAACATACTGGTGGGTAAAATTCACCTTTATGCAGGAGAAAAGAAATGCAGGATATGGGCAACAGTATGACTGGACTTCGGACTGAACTTAGGCAAAAATCCAAGAATCCAAAAATCCTGCATATCCTTCCTGGGATCTGTGAAAAATGGACTCAGTGATTACATCAGAGAGAGCTTCTCTTCCTCTCACTATTGATTTATTTACTCCATTTTTACTTTCTTCTCAGCAGTTTGCATTCCTCAATGCTGTTGCTTGATAAGCAGCACATCAGCAAACTCATTGCAGTTGTACTGAGCTGTGGGTGGAAATACAACAAAATCTGACAAGTGACACCAAACATACAGATGAACAATGTTTCTCATTCCTTGTTATCAACTTTTCTCCACCTCTCTGTTGCCCTCCTAAACTTGTATCTGTCACATATTTATTTATTTCAATGCAATGAGACTCATAGAGGTTGATGGAGACACACTGCATGGCTCTTTAAAAAGAGAATTTTCTGGGAACTTTTAGAAAATAGTTTATGGTGACCGTTTTGGGTCTTGTTTGTGACTCCTGCTGGGACACCTGACGCTGGCTGCTTAACTTCTCTGTGCCAAAGTTTGTCATCTGGAAAACAGAGGTAATAACCCTTTTCAGCCATGCAAATACAGCATGGCTCTTGATTCATTGTAAAGCACTTTAAGACAATCCAAGAGGAGTAATAATGAAGTGAGAGATTTTCTCTGTGTGAATACGAAAGCTTTTGAACTAGACAATATATGTTCCATGTCATTTTCATGAATATAATTAAACATATGGTTAGTCAGAGATGGACAAAGCCAATCCTAGAGAGAAAACTCAATGTCAGGTGAGCAATAATCAACCTCTGGGGATCAGGGAGGATGAATATCTGCTCAGGTCTTACTAATTGGAAAGACTCCCCTGCTCCTGCAGCTTGGGACAGCTTAAGTGAAGCCATGGAGAAAAAAATAATCCCTTTTTGAGGATCTTGATCAAACAAGAGATACTGCTGGAAGCCAAGGAAGATGATCGCATTGAAGCCTGTTAATGAGCATCAGTAATAGGGGCAAGTTACAGATTTCTCGTTCAACTGCTAACACTGGGGCAAGGCTTTGGCAGCATCTGGGCTGGGAACCAAATACAGAAGGTCACCTGCAATGGAGACCAGTGCTCAAGGGTGGGCTTTGCAGCTGAAACTTTACAGGGGAAGAGCTGGGCTGGGAAATGCCTTCTCCAGCATAGCATGGCATCTCTGTTGCTCAGGTTGGTACAAAATGTATCCCCATGATTCACATGACTGTCACTTTGATGGTCAGGAAAATTGACAGGTATCTCTCCTAGGTCCTCCTCCTGTTTCTGCCAACAATTTACTGTGTGACCTTGAGTAAATCGCTGAGCAAACCCTTTCTTGCAAAGTGAGGTGGCCTAGATCTGAGAGGGGACCATGGGAGTGAATCAACCATTGCAACACTGATATTATTTCTAAGAGAAGGAACCTGAGATTATTTCTAAGGGAAGGAACAGTGACATTAATGTCAACAGATTTTTGATCTAGCTCAGCTATCTTTTTTTTTTATACGACAGAGTTAAATATTTGAAAAAGTAGAAAAGAACTAAAAGGCCTGAGCAACGGTTAAAAAAGATTGACTAAATAAAATTCAGAGGCAAGCTCTGTCTCAAGGAAATCAAAGAGACATGAGAAAGATACATGAGTATCTTGGGGAAGGTCTACAATGAAGAAGCGGAGTACTTTTGAAGGGTTGCTGGTATCTAATGTAGGCACTTATATACATGGAACGTCACACTGGACTCTTTATATAGTGAATGGAGAGATGGTCAAATACAGCAACTGAAGTTCAGGGCACAGTTGATCTCATCCTAAGGTAGACACTTACATTTGGCCAGGGCAAACTTCCACTAGGATAGACACTGCCACAGTCAAGTTGTGCTCAACAGGAACTCCTGAACTGCTGACCCCTAAGACTTTGCTGGACAAAACTGAGCTCTGCCATAGTGCCATTTAGAACAAATTCAGGATTAATAGGCCTAGCAGGTGGCCAAACTTTGTTTGATAAGATGGAGGGCTCATGTGCAGTCTTCTGGAAGGTATAAATAGCACTTATAAAACACTCAGTGGCCCAGGAGATAAAGTAAGGGTGTATCTACATATTTGCTTATTTTTCTTTCAAATGTTCACAATAATACTGCAGCCTTGCAGGCTTTCTTCTTCAAGTGACAGATTCCCTCAGATCATGGCAGTTTTATTCATGGACTGTGAGACCTTAGCAGTGCTGAAACAACTTTTAGAGAGGAATGTACTGGGGTTAACTTTGTTAGACACCTACCTCTATGAGTCTAGATCTCCTTACAGTTAATGGAGAGAAATGGGAACTTCCACTGAATAAAACGTCTCATCCTAATGTTAAAGGAGGTGTCAAAAGCTGCTTACATAAATCACATTCTAAAAGTGCTTTTTCTCTGTATTGACTCTGAAAGCATGCTGTAATGTCTAACTTAGATGTGCATGTCCAATGTTTGGTGAGAAGACTCCCACCCATGGAGACAGGCTGTTCGGCAAGCTTTGAGGACAGACCTGCACTGGGGATTGGGATGGGGTTTTTTGATTCTAGTCTGATACTCCCTGAATGGACTTATCTGACTACAGGGCTTGGGGGAAAAGGGCCACTGTCGGAAACAAAAAATGAAAAGTGACGGATCTGTTTATTGATCCACTGTGACAGGAAGGAAATTGTGCAAGCTGGTGAGCAAATTTTGCTGGGAGGATTTGGGACAGTGGTCTAGGGCAAAAGGCGACAGCTTCCAGTGCAGACATTAGCGTGTCAGTTTGGCAGTTTGTCTTCCCAGTTGAGCATGCCACATACCAACAGCAAACCTCTGCCCTGCGCAGGCCTTATAGGTGAGTCGGGCCTTGCATCTTGAAACAGATGGGAAAGCTAGTTAATGCTGCATCCTCAACTTAAATGAGTGCTAGGTTTTTTCCTTGGCCACTGAAGATGCTCTACAAGTCATCAATGTCATGGTACAGGAACGGTCATCTTGAAACTCTACTGCCTGGTCCGATGAGCTTAGGTTTGATTCTGTTTCTCATTGCAGACATTGTTATCTTTCTAAAGCCCATCCACAAATGCCATGAGGGGATCTTGTGGATAGTAATTAGATCTTTCCAGACATTCATTTTTGTCCTGCCCAAGACATAAGGGTTACAGCTAGGTGGCTTTGGCCAGGACCCACTGAGGAACAGGCTACTGCTGCTGCTAGAGCAAACCAGACATCTCAGAGGCTGTAACTGGGGCCAGAATAATTTCTAGGAGGTTGCGGGGTCACACAGATTCATGTCCCCTGCAAAGCCTGTAGTAGTGAGGAGCAAAAGCAGCTGGAAAACTTTTCATTAATTCATGACTTTCTGCTTCATAGTCTCTCCTGCTAGTTAATCCTTCCTCCTCGGGCCAGTTTCTTCCTCCTGGAGCCTAGAGAGGAAGCCCAAGTGGGTGCCTGCGCTGAGGCCTGGGACTGATGCATGTGCAGGCGGGCTGGAGGCAGACTGAATAACTGAGAGCCAGTGGGACGGAGGAGACAGCTAGCCACCAGGCTGGGATGCGGAGGGTGTTTTCACATGCCAGGCTGGAATGCTGTGGGATCTGGAAATTATAAGGGAGAGCTCCTCATAAAGAAGGAAGAAAAAGGTTCAGGTACATGCTGCAATGGGTCCAGTTGCAGTGGGAGGGGACAGCACGTAGTCCTGAGGTCTTGACTGCACCTTTGCCCAGCAGCAAGATTTTGCTCTTTGTGCAAGGCCTGCTGTGCCTCCCTGTGACAAAGGTCAGCTGGCAGGAGTGATTGGGCTCGTTGCCAAGTCACGATCCTTCAAGCTCTTTGCATGGCATCTTCCTAGCTTTGTGTTGATCTATAACCAGTGGTCCCCTAAGACTGCACACTCCTCAAAGCCTCTTTTTATACTTCAGGCTAGTCAGCAGTGCTTTTCCCCCTGCCACTCAAACTTTTTCTACTCTACAAACAGCTTTGAACAACCTTGTAGTAGCCTTAAGCAAGCATTACCCTGTGGCATTACTGTTGGGAGGAGCGTTCGTATTGTAAAACTGGGTTCCTGACAGACTTGCTTCAACAGAGCATTTTGTTGGCCTTCAAGCAGTGCCGATTGCACAGTTTCTTTCTGGCTGTTAAAAGCAAGGTCTTCACACAGCAGCTTGTTCCAGAGGCTACCAGCAGCCCTGGGAACCTCTGGGAGTGCGTGGAGAGCAGAGAGCTGTATTCCTCTCCCTGTCCCACTGGTGAGCATTTACAGCCACCCTGTCAATGTGTGGCTAGAAGAGGGGCTGTAAAGGTTCAGGCTCAGTGGGTTTTGTGATATTTTTTTTTTTTTCCTGTCCCAGTGGGTTCCAGATACAGTTTTCCCTGGTTGAAGAGTCAAAAGCAAATTGTGACTCTGATTTCTGCATTCTTGCTGCACTGACTGCTTCTGTGCTAGCTGTCTGGGTCAGATGTCCCTTGTGCCACTGTGAGGTTAGGACCTATCAAACCACAAGCATGAGCTGAGCGTCCTGTGTGCATTTTGGGAATGTGTCACCAGGACAGTCCAGCACAACATAGCTGTTCAGGACAGGGAATGGAAAACCCAGAATGAAGCCCAAACTGATAGGTAGCCAGGACATTGGAACTGGTGAGATTTGCTTCATCACAAGTCCTTTATTAGTTGGGTTCATGGCCACTCTGTCTACAGAGGTGCTTCTATATGACATTTCAGGCAATTTTAAGCTGTTCTCTGTCCAAGTACTTCATGATCCATTTAGCCTGGGAGACAAGGGGAGGTCTTCATTCAGCCTTAGTTAGGGAGATGATGGAGTTCCTCTGTTTTCCTGCTTGTTTTACAGTTTCGGTGTAACTCTTCCCTGCCTTCCCTCTAGGCTCGTGTAGGAGGAATGGAGTTCTCCCCAGGGATGGTCTATATCTCTCCAGACAGCCCTCTCAGCTTGCCAGCTATTGTCAGCATTGCGGTGGCCGGTGGCCTGCTCATCATCTTCATTGTGGCTGTGTTGATTGCGTACAAGCGCAAATCCAGAGAAAGCGACCTCACTCTCAAACGTCTGCAGATGCAGATGGACAACCTGGAGTCCAGGGTGGCACTGGAGTGCAAAGAAGGTAGGATGAGGAAGGAAAGCTGACACTGTGTCAGTGTTAGTAGAAGAGAGGCATCCAGCCACAAAGCCTTGAGCCAAAATATCACGAACAAAAGAGGCATTGAGCCCTGTGGGTATGGCTCAAGCCTGGACATAATCTGACTTTGCCTATTTTACCTGAGCCCAGCCTTCCTCCACCCTGTCCTAACTGCATTTGCTAACTTGCTGTTCAGGGAGAACCTTGGCACATGTCCCTGGGGAAAGGCTATGTTATAGAAAAGGTGAGACTGCTCTTGTCCACCTTCTTCTTCCTCTCCATGTATTTCTTCTCCAGTTTTACCTTAATCTCATTCCTGTGGGTCTGAGGGCCTTCCCCATCATGGTGAGGGAGACATGTACTGTCATGGCTGCATGAGTCGTTCCTTTTTTGTGTCAGCCTTTGCAGAGCTACAGACAGATATTCATGAGCTGACAAGTGATCTGGATGGAGCAGGGATCCCTTTCCTCGACTACCGAACCTACACCATGAGGGTGCTTTTCCCTGGCATTGAAGATCATCCAGTCCTGAGGGATCTGGAGGTAAGAAATCAACATCTGCTTTGGCTTCTCTCATGCCTCCCTGTTCTCTCCTGTATGCAAGAGATGTTATGCCAGTGGTGGGGAGGTGATGGCTTACAATGCTGTATCCTGCCAGGGGTGTGACAGCACCTCACTGAAAATCCAGGTTGAAAAGGGAAGATGATTTCTGCTATCTTAAATATTAAATTCTGTTTGACCATTCACCTGTTTGGAAGAGCCTCATAGATCTGTGTGCATTAGGTCTACTGCAACTGCATTAAGTTTCTTTGTGGTCTTCATCCTGCTGGGTTTTTGGTTTTTTTTTTTTAGGCTGGATTTGTTAGTTCCTGCTGTGCAGGGGCCAGGAAAAAAAGTTATATGGCAGAGCAGCGCACTTGCCTGTGTCACTCCAGCTTTGAATGACACTTATACTACCTAGAGGCCTTTTTTTTTTTGTGGCAACACCTATAGAAATAACCTGCTGTTGCTGAAGAAGGTTCGCCTTTGCTGTATGCTGTGGTTGTCAGTGAGGTCAGAAAACCACAGCATCAGTCTGCCCATACCCTGTCCACATCTGTCTCCTCCACCCGAACTCCCTGGACCACAGCAGTGGGAGAACAGTGAGACATGGCCTGGCACTGCTGAGGTCTACACTCAGCCTGCATTGCCTCACCGGCGATGAGGAATTTGATGGGACCCCGGGTGAGGTCTGCCCATGCTGCAAAACTGCTTGAGGCTTTGGCAGATGACAGGCTGTGCTCCAGGGGTACCTGGGCCAGAGAAGCAGGGGTACACCATGGCCAGGGCCAGAGGGTCATTGCCTGAGCTCTCTGCAAGGTCTTTGGCAAGCTCTGAGTTTCAGAGAGGCTCTGGCGTGGGCTGGTGAGATTGCTGGAGGCCACGACTGGGGCTAGTTGGCAGAAAGGAGGACCAAGAGCTGGCACAGGCGATACCATGCTTGGCTGGCTGCGTAATCAGAGGGGCCTGCTTGTCTTTACTCCTTCCCTTCAGGAGAGGCAAAATTCATCAAACCATATGGAGAGAACCATGAAAAAGCCTAATCTGTCAGCAAGGAGGACTTGTGGGATTGGGTAGGAGGCTGTTACACATTGACTACTGTGTATATTTGCCTTTGGGGTGCAGGCAGAGTGGCGTCGAGCTGCTTTCCCTCAGGAAAGAGGGGCTCACAACAAATAAGCACAAGAGGTGAGGGGTGATGAATCTCTCTCTCACATACGTATACGCACACACAAACACTTTTATTATACCCACAGCCAATTTCAATCCCTATATTCATTAACCTCAGCCAGCTGACCACAAAATAGCACCTGACCCCTACAGAGGTTTTAGCATGGATGCTCCCATGTGTAGATACATACAGAGAGACACAGAGCTAATGTTTCAATCAGCCACCTTTGATCTTGTCTTCCTTTCATTTCCTTCAACTATTTTTCCCCCCCTTAATCCTTTTTAAAGCTTCAACAGCTCGTTCAGTGTCAACATCTTTGGATACCAACATATCAGGGAAGGCAGCTCCCATTCTGCTCCCTCCTCTGTAGCACCTAGAAGGAGTTGCTATTTATGGCAAAAGGCCCCAGCATAGATCCCGCAGTGAGCGGTCTTACTTATTTCCAGCTCATTTGCCAATTAACTGCTTCCAGATGCAGTACAAAATACTTTTCTTGGGGTTTTTTTGTTTGGTTGGTTGTTTTTTTGTTTTTTTTTTTAATTCTCCATAATAACCCGGGGATAGACAATATTAAATGTTCAAGCAAGTGAGTTAAAAATAATTATTCGTGGGATGGGTGGTAGTGGTTGGTTGTCTCAAGCTATTTACTAAGTAATTTATTTGCTGTATACAAAAAGAGTTAAGAGCTTTAATTTCCAGAATGAAAAAGTAATGACTTTTTAAGGGCCCTTGCATTACGTGGTTGTTTAAGCATGCCAACTTGTTTTGGATTAAAGTGCCAAATCCGGTTGGTTATTAATACATACATCCCACAGCGACACATGTTGCTTTATGTTGAGATCCTCTAGCTTTCAGGAAAGCTTTTTCAAGGGCTAGAACAGCTTTGGCAACATGAAGGAATGAGTTTGGGGTTTTCTGTTTAGGCTCCATTTTTGCTGTAGCCAGAAGGATGGGAAATGGTAAAGCCTGCTGTAGACTGTGGAGCCTGGGGTCCAGTGTTGATGTCCTGAATTGTTCTATAGAAAAACTACTTCACCAGCCTTCCACAGCTGAGAAATATATTACAGACTTATCAACCTTTCTGTCTCTAAACTATCTCAGCTCCCAAGCACAGGGGTCCTACTGCAGTGGGATCTCCAAGAGACATCCCAACTCAGGGTGTCCTCACACACCTTCATATACCTAGTTCTTCAAACCAAGGCCCAGCTGCATGACCACCAACTCAGCCACTGCCTCACTGCATCTCTTCACCTACTCAAAACCTGACCCCAGGCTCTTTTCCCCATTCACTTTCTTGCTGCCTGTCATAACTTCTTAAAGCTGAACCCCAAATCTCTGTAAGCAGGCTTTTTTCAGGGATAAAAAAGAGGTTTTAGGTAAAGATAGAGTGAGACTTCACTTTGACCACAATAAAAATATAACATGGTATGGTACCACATCTAGGCACTAGCAATCTATTTTTGATGTACTGTTAAGAGAGGAAAAGACAGGACTGGACAAGAATAATCTGACTGTGGCTAGGAGGTGTCTCAGGCTTCCTAATCATTAGATGGTGTGTGGAGTCTCTTCTTTTTTACAGGACTATCCTGTGATACAGAAGGAAGGATTCACTAGCCTGCTAGATGCAAGTTCTTTTTTTTTTTTTTTTTTTTATTGTTTCTGCTGTTTGAAGCAGCTTTTCCCTGTCTCAGTACTGACTTCTTGATGTTAAAGTGTATTTGGAGGAGGGAGAGGAGCTGGAGGGATGAGAGCAGAGAGGTAGCAAAGGGGGTGTGACCAATTCAGGGAGGTCTGACAGCAGATAGTGAGGGAAAGGTATAAATTTCCTTTCTTCTTGTGCAGGTTCCTGGTTATAGGCAGGAACGAGTGGAGAAAGGCTTGAAGCTCTTTGCCCAGCTCATCAACAACAAGGTTTTCCTGCTGTCCTTCATCCGCACGCTGGAGTCCCAGCGCAGCTTCTCCATGCGGGACCGTGGTAATGTGGCCTCACTGATCATGACAGTGCTGCAAAGTAAGCTGGAGTATGCTACTGATGTCCTCAAACAGCTCTTGGCTGACCTCATAGACAAAAATCTGGAGAGCAAGAACCACCCCAAGCTGCTGCTCCGGAGGTAAGGGTGCCTGGGGCTGGAGTGAGCTGGCCTGGGCAGCCTGAGCCCCACTAACATAAGCATGCTGGTCATCTGGAGGAAAGGGGCAAATCTGCTTGATTTTTGTTTGTGCAGCAGGGTGTGAAATCAGGATGGTACACAGCCACAGCTCAGGGGACCCTATATGCCATGAAGCTGTTTGTAAAGAGGGTTAAATAAGGCAGACAGGGTTGAATGAGGATTGAATCGCTCTCCCTTTCTAGTTCCCAGCTCCTTTCAGACTTCCTGACAGAGCATGCCTCCTCTTCAAGGACTCTCCTCTTCCTCGCTTTTGAGCGAGTGTGTCTATAGATCTTGCTCCATCTCCTCCCTAACAAAAATGTAGTCAATGATTAAAAGCTACAGAACAAAACTACCTCTGGATTTTAATATGGATCTTCCATAAAGCTTTGTAAGGGCAGGAAGAGCCCATGCTTCTCCGTCCTTATTTTGGTCTCCTTGTGTGCTTGAGATGCTTGTTTATGCTTATGTTTCCTTTTGACCTGAAAACTCCAGTTGCAGTTGTAGGACCTGTACCACATGGAAGAGGCTGTATTATGTCCCTGGTGAATAGGTCAGTCAGTTGCTGATGTCTCCTGCCTGGGATGTGGACTGCCCTGCTTTGTTTCTTGTTCATGAGTGAGCTATGGACACCTGGAGAGTTTTTTGCAGCTGCATTGCCTGTCTTTCCCTAAGCAATGGTGCTGGGAGCTTGTTGAAGACAGTAGAAGAGCTGAGCAGGACAACAGAACAGGTTTCATACAGGGCACAAATTTGGATTAGTGCTTCTTGGCCAGGTCTAAGGTCTACACTCCACAGTTCCATGGGAACCCTCGGTATAGAAATCTGCTGCTCTGTCATTAGTGTGCTTTCCCTGCCTAGGGAAATGCTGCCTCTTCTCCCTTTAGGATCACATTAATCTCCTTTTCAGAGTCTGAACCATCCCTTCTGATTCAAGGACCCTGAGTGAAATCAGTGGAGACTTCTGGAGATGAATGGCCTTTGCCACTGCTGAAAGGCAACTTTGAGGAGTCCTCAGCTGATTACAATAGATGGCTTGGACAGGGAAGAGATCTGTGGTGCCTGCAGGGAGCTTTTCGTCTGCCCACTATGGAGCAGAAGGCACTCCCTAGCATTCAAGGCAGCAATGCCAGGGGCAGAGGTTGGACTTTGCTTTGGTGTCAGTTGACTCCCCGATGTGATTCAAGCCCTACAGCCTGGCTGGTGACCTCCCTTCCGCTGTCCCCAGGCTTCTTCTCTGTGCTTCTCCTCTGATGCTGAATGGCACTGCCTTCCTCCAACTGTCTCCTCCCTTCATTTTCTCCTTCTTCTTCCCCTTTCTCCATCTCTTTAATCTTCCCTGCTTTTCCATTTCTGTCTTGGCCTGAGCATCCCAACTTTCCTCTTTTTCCTTCTTCCAGCTCTTTTCTAATTCTAGTCCTCTTTTTTGGAAATGAAATGTGGCCCTTGGAAAGAGAGCCTGTGAACAAAGAAGGCACTTCCACTGTTCCAAGCTCTGAAAACACAAGGAGACGTTAGAGACATCTCTGACTTTTTGCTGATTTTTTGGGTTTTTTTAACTCTCTGAGTTTATGCTCCGAGATGGAGGTCCTGCACTGAGCAGCATCAGGACAGTGTCCTGATGAACATGTGAATAGCTCAATGCCTTGGGTCAGATGTTGGTGTGAGGTCCTCACACAATTATTTGAAGCAGGTGGAGTCAACTTGATGCTTCCCCTCTCCCTCCCTGTGAGTCTGCGGAAGGAAGGGAATCTTCAAACACCTTTCTGCAATGTTGGTTTTGGGGGTATTTGGCAGGAGGAAGGAGCTGGCTGGAATGATCTTCCCACCTCACCTGCGTCCAGTGTTTGTCCCACAAGACATCTGCAGCCTCAAAGCGATCAAGGTTGTCAGGGCAGAGAGCAGCACCACAATGGCATTTCAGTTCTTTTTTCTCATGGTAATGCTGTTTGCACTATGCCATGGGTTCCAGGTGTCACACCAGGGAGCGTCAGAAAGAGCACTCTTCTGGCTGATATTCCCTGAGAGAAGCTCAGACCAAGATAAGCATGAGTATTGCTGGAACTGATATCGCAGCATGACCCATGGAGGACAGCAGCTAGGTGACACTGACCGAGGGAAATATAGGGCAAACAGGCTGGTTTGGACGGAGGCAGTCTCTAGGCAGAGACAGAATGATGACCACTGCAAGCAAAGGAAACACAGCATTAATCTGGTAGCAAACTGGGACCATATCACCTTTCTCTGGTTGCAAGCAAGAAAAGAGGAGTGACAGAAAACCCCTGGTATCATTCCTCCCCGCACCA
This sequence comes from Falco biarmicus, assembly GCF_023638135.1. Lineage (NCBI taxonomy): Eukaryota > Metazoa > Chordata > Aves > Falconiformes > Falconidae > Falco > Falco biarmicus. Next base: position 29,705,815 of record NC_079292.1, on the reverse strand, counting down.
TCCCCACTATTTAAGTGAGGATTTGCCCACAAGAACAGAAGAATCTCTGTGGAAACCAGGCTGAAGATGAACTGCATTTAGCTAGGGAAGGGACTGTCACTTGCTTTGTGTTGGTGTAACAGGGCACTGCTTTCAGGCAAGGTTGTTGGTTGGTTCCACACATATAGCTCCAGCAATGCAAACCCTTCCTCTTGGAAGTGTCACGCTCCAAAGGAAGCAAGATTAACTTTATGTTGAAGGGAACCTAAAAGGCAAGTTGCAGCCCTAAGCAAGAACCCCTGCATGGCTTTGGTGATAGCCAGAAGGAAGACTGACTGTAATTCATCCAGGCAGGGAGTCTTGCTTTCTTCTTGATCAACACCAGTGCATGTACCGGCACCAACACAGGTTTATCCTGTGCTCCTGGTGCCCACAACACGTTTACAGGTCTCAGTCAGTCCTTCTGTAGGAGAAGCTCACCCTGAAGACTCGAGATGGACTTTTGTTTGATTGAGAACAGAGTGTTCAAGGGCAAGAGGATGGGTTCTGTGAATGCACCACATTGACACATTGAAGACTATAATCACTCCCAAATGCCAGGGAGATGGTCAGAGCCAGATAACTATTCTCTGGTGATTTAGATCTGTCTGCCTTCAGTAATTATATAGCCTGCTTGTCATACAGCCTAACTCTCAGCTCCTCATATCTGACGGTTTTATCCTCCCTGAGCTCCTCTGAGAAGGTTCCATCAAACGTTGTCATCTCGCTTTTACTGATGGAGAAACTGGGAAACAGACATACGGGGACTTCCCTAGTCACAGGGATATCAACAGGGCAGTAAGGATTTGCCTGCAGGTTTCCTACATGCAAAGCGAAAGCAGAGAACCTAGGATGCGCTTAATCCTGATGGTGTCATGACAGACTTTCCACAGGGCTCCAAGATCTGGGCAGTAAGATGGACAAAGCAAATCTTTGACTAGCCCTTTGATATGACCAGCATGACTAATTAATTTCCAATTTATTTTTTCTCCTTGGCTGATTTTAGGACAGAGTCTGTGGCTGAGAAGATGCTCACCAACTGGTTCACCTTCCTTCTGTACAAGTTCCTCAAGGTAAGAGGAGCAGCATGCCTGGATGAACAGCTGCTTTAATACATTTCTTGTTGGTGAGGTTTAGTTGGGGCAAAAACTTCACGGGTATAAAGGAAAAGGATTTTTTTTCTCTGAAGGAGGCTCACTGCCTGATGGGAGAGGGACTGCTTCCTGATCCAGGGAGAACAAAGAAGGACACTTTGTTAGAGAGGCAGCCTGTCAGTCTTACTCCTGTACAGAGGTGAAATCTGAGGGTCAGTGCTGAAATGTGAATGATTTCAGAGCCTGTTGGAGACCTACATTGAAAATGCTCTCCTTTTATTAGCAGGCTCAGATCTCCATTACGTGGTGACCCATATTTTCAATGCACAGTGGCTGGAGATCTCCTCCCACCCAGTTCAGAACTGCTGAGTTCTGAAGAACAGAACAGAGACAGTGACTAGAACTGCAGAACAGTGCTGAGGCCCAGTGCCTCCATCATACCCAGTGTCTCCTTCATACTTACCTGCTTTACACACACTGTAACCATAACCCTGCTTGGTTTAATTTAGGCCTGAGCCCAAGCATTTCTTGGCATTAGGCTGTCTCAAGCCTGCCCTGGGCAAGGCCATGCGCGATCTAAGTACAGAGGGCTGGACACAACACCCCATGTCAACCTGACTGCTGCATCCAGAGCCCAGTATGGGCTGAGGCTGCTGCTGCTTTATATGCCAGTGGGAGGGGGAGGTAGCACTGGCTTTGCAGGACACCATCAGCAAAAGAGTGAAAGGACTTGAGACACCCCTTGAAGCCCTTTCGTTCTTCCTGGGGGGTCTCCTTGTGGTGGTGTGTAGTGAAAAACAGAGTCTTCCAGCCTTTGAGACCTGCCGCTGAATGCTGGGTGATGGCAGTTTCCCCATGGGGATACACACTGAACTCAAGCATGCTGATTGTGCAGGCACCAGACTTGGAGCCAGCCTTTTTGGCAAGAGCTGGGCTCTGCATCTCCCTCATTCCCAGTGCTGTTGCTAGATATCCTTGGACCTTACAGCCCCATTTGGACAGCGTGGCCATCCTCTGCCTGGCAATTCAAGGCTTTATAAATCAGTCCCATTCCCCTGAGCCTTTCCCAGGTGCAACCAGTCCAAGGATGAACACATGGGAAAGTTCTGAAGGTCCCTGGAAGGTAATTTCTGTGACTTCAGTATCAGATTCCTGCTTTCAGCTGAAAGGAAAGGATATAAGGAGGTGACTCCCTAAAGAACTGCTTTTATAATAGGCTTTTTTCACCCTACTCAGCTACTTGTCTTCTTGCCTTAGCCTGAACAGAGGCCTGATAAGGGCAAGAGACAGGCACACAGAAGCAATATGCTGCTGGCAGATAAGCTAATTAAGTGGGAGACAGGTGTAGGAACTGAGAAAGGGGCCACTTTGCTTCAGATTATTAACTTGTTTTTGCTGGGATCTACACCAGAGGAAAATGACCTCGCTCGTTGAGTTTGGACACACTGAAAGAGAGGGCAAGGTGGGGAGGAGGGGAGGAAGGATGGAGGGATGAAGGGGAAGGGAGCCAATAGAAGAAGCCTGAGGAAGAGTGCATGACAGCAAATGTGCAGAGGGAGTGCAGCAAGGGAGGAGAGGCTAGGAAAAGTGTGGGAAGATGAGTGCAGGGAGTACGAATGATGGGAATGAGAAATTAGGGAGAAGTGTGCTTTGCTGGCCCTGCCTGTGGGCTGCTTGTTGCTCTTCTGTGCTGGGCTCCACACATCTGACATCACTGATGCAACCATACAGATCCAGGGGCTCACCTCCCCTGGATCATGGAGGTGCTTCTGCTTGAGCAGCCCTATTTGCCTCCAGAATGAGAGGGATCAGGGAGACTGCTGACTCTGACCAGACACCCAGGATGGGGCATCAGCAGCCCATCTCCCTTTCAGAGCTGTCTTCCTCTGGGACCCATCCCACCACCTGCTCCAGTGCAAAGCTCTGGCCTGGTGGCCATCACTTGAACAGCTCCTACAAGGCTCTGCTAGCCCCAGCATTGCCAGGGAGCACCGGCACCTCTGTCCCATGAGAGGACATTCAAGAGGGCTGGTTGTGCTCTGTGGAAGTGGAGAGTCACCTCTCTTCCTAGGATGTATGGAATAAACTGATTCCCACTGATGCATTTGTCTTGAGTGGTTGGGGATGGCAAATCGTGGCAGTTATTGAGATGCTGTGTAGGTTGGGTTCTCACCTCTGCTCCTCCTGTTTCACCTCATGGTTGTCTGTCACCCCTGCAGGAGTGTGCTGGCGAACCTCTCTTCTCCCTTTTCTGTGCCATCAAGCAGCAGATGGAAAAGGGTCCCATCGACTCGATCACTGGGGAGGCCCGGTACTCACTGAGTGAGGACAAGCTTATCCGACAGCAGATTGATTACAAGACACTGGTGAGTGCTCTGAGGACACCTTCCTATGGACTTGTCCAGCCTCTTCTAGAAAAAGTGGATTTAGAGAAAAGAAGCCAGTGATGGGCATGGTGACCCTCTGGGACAATTCTTTCTTGCAACCTAGCAGGGTAACCCCTGATGCATCCCCTAACACAGCAAGGTTGATAGCTGCAGCATCTGCTTGCAAAGCAGATCTGCAGAGACAGCTGCTTCCAAGTTAATTCCATTGTGCCCAGAGCATCTTCAGCTCCCCAAAGGCCTTGCCTGTTCTCTGAAAGCATCTGCACTTATAGCTGGGTAGGCTGACAGTGCCAGTCCTTTACCATTCCTTGGATTAGCTGAGGTCCAGGAGCACTGGAAGACAGGCATGAACCTTGTATCATGAATAGGCCTGTGAACATGGAGACAATAGATATGGGCAATTTACTCTGTTCTGTTAGACAAAATGCTTCCCAGTATCTAACCCTTTTCCCTGGAGTGACATCCACCCTTCCAACATCCCTCTGAGTTGTAAGTCAAATGTAATAGTCTTCCTACATTAGGAAGGTGGGGTTGTCACTGCAAGTTGTCACCCCCTGGCAGGGGCATGATGCCCACGGTGGGGTTTCTTCCTCCTCACTCTTGGCCCCCAACCACCCGCTCCCTTCTCCCCGGTGCCCAGCACCAGGGCAGAGCTGCCCAGCGCCCAGCCCTGGCACACCAAGGGCTGGTGTTTGCTGGGCAGCGCCTGCCCAGGGCGGCAGCCCTTGGCCGTGCCGGGTGTCCCCAGCACGGAGTTCAGGCAGGTGGGCACCAGCCCCTTGGCCGCGGGACACGTGTGATCCCAGGGACACCCAGCTCAGGGCACGGCCAGCCCAGAGATGTCTGAGACCTTGTGGGCATCAGTCAGTGCAAAGCCTATGCCCTTATGCAAGTGACAGTAAAAATAGTTTTTATGAGGCTACATTGCAAGGAACTGCTCTAGAATAATACCAGGGGAAAAAAAAATAATCTGTTTCTCCAATGAAGATTTCAGCATCAAGGAATGTATTAGAGGTACACAGTGAAGGGACCTATTATATGTTCTCTAGAGCTAATGCAGCTATTCCTCTTGAGCAAGCACAAGTCAAAGAAAAATGAACTTGATTTAAAGATTTCAAGGGAAAGAAAATTAATCCCTGTCACTGAGTCATTTGCTTCAAAATGTAATTGTCTGCATAGTGAAAGACATAGGATCATAGAATCATGGAATGGTTTGCATTGGAAAAGACCTTAAAGACCACCTAGCTCCCACCCCCGCTGCCATGGGCAGGGACACCTTCCACTAGACCAGGTTGCTCCAAGCCCCGTCCAACCTGGCTTTGGACACTGCCAGGGATGGGGCAGCCACAGCTGCTCTAGGTAACGTGTTCCAGCAATGCAATTTCAAATATGCAGCTTTAGCTTCTACTCTGAAATTACATCATTTCCCCACCTAATTAAAGAACATCAATTAAGGAGCATTAGAGATCTCTTCTTAATGTAAGTGTTTGTGGGCCTTCACATTTTCCTGGATACACTAAATCCACCGAGCTTCTAAGTCTCTGCAGGAAGAAGAACACTAAGTCTTCAAAGATCCTTGTAATTTCTTTATTTCTCATATTCTTGTTCTCAGAAATGGTGCTGAGATGCTCTGAACTTGTCAGATTATTTTATTTGTGCCTTCAATTGAGGGATGTACATCTCACTTAACTTTAGCTAGCTTTGAGAGCTGTGTCCAGTTGATGTTAGTTCCTTGACCTGTCTTAGATCTTAGCTCAGGTGGGCTAACGCTAGAAATGCCTGCTTTTCTTCGATAACTACAGACAGTCTAGAGCTGAGCTTTGATTGAATCCAAGTCTGATGGGAGGCTAGACTTTATTCTTAAATAAGACTACGATTTTGTTTTGTGCATTAAAAACGTGACTTTTATTAAATCAGCAGCGTAGTTCTTTTCTATTACGTGTGGTTGTCTAGTAATTCAAAGGCCTGATCTCACATGGAGAGAATGAGCAAAAAGAAGAAAAATGCAGACACAGTGATCACTTTCACCAAAGGAAATCCCTCCGATCCTTTTAGGCTTGATATAAAGCAGCCAGCAAAGGGTAGTAATTATACATCAGCCTGAACAAAGCTGTCCTCCATTCGCTTTGTGTCGTTTGATGTTAATCAGCTCTCCCTCTTACATCTCAAGAGCAGACAAATATACCCTGATAGGAATCTCAGCAGATTTACAGAGATCAGCTTTGGTGAAGGAGATTAAGAAGAAGCAGACTATGAATAGGATTGTTCTTTCTTTCTGTTTCTCTTTATTTCTGTTGCATTTTGTCTTTCTACCTTCCTTAAGCAGTCCGTCATATTTTATTAAAAATATATAGCAATGGAATAAAGAAAGAACTGGTTCAGTATTTGTAATACAGGAATTCCCTCAATGTCTCCTGCTTTCTACCAAACACACCTGGTCACCACTGTGAGTTTGCAGTGTGTGTGTCTAGAATTCATTGGGTTGGTCACGTTTCATGAGTGCTAGATGACTTCCTGACTGAGTTAAATAACAATTCCAGCAGCGGAATGCATTGAAACAGGCTCTTTATTGTCATTATTCCAGAAAGATAAGGCTGGGGGTTCTTTTGAAAGGCATTTATTCTTTAGGCTTCATTAATCAAGACCAACTATTTTAAAACATGGTTTCAAATATAGTTTGAGTGAAAAGCACATCCAGAGAAATTGACTCATCCAGCAAGAAAAAAAGAAGACGGAGCATATTCAGACATTTGGAATTATTGATTTTATAATACACACCTCATGAACTAAATTTAGATTGTTTTGATATGATTTGTCCAAACTAGATAGCTCAGATTTGCTGTCTGCCATGTCCTGCAGTTCTCCAAGGCAGCAGCCCTCAGTGTCCCAGGGTCTTTGCAGTCTGTAACAATGTCTGTATTTACAAGGGATTTTTCAGTCCAGGAGAAAGTAAGCTAGTTACAGATGTGATTTGCTAGAATAATTGTGTTGCAGCTAAACAGTAGGCCTTCTCCCAAGCTGTATACCTCAGAGAAACACCCTCTTGTGTTAATGTCTTCGCTAGCAGCCAGTGCTCATCATCTCTGGTCTGCAGTGTTATTAAAAACCCAGCTAGATTATTCCATCTATGAGAGACAGGAAGATCTCATCCCTGCTGACTGCCATCTGCCTTTGCCAGAATCCATGATTTTTTAACCATTCACTAAACAAGAGTTCAAATGCGAAAACCTCATTCCCTACTGCCACTGCTCTGCTGTCACTGGGAGATGAGAGACCATCCATCTCCTGCATCAGCTTCATTTCTGTTGATACAAATAATGCAGGGGAGCAAAGGCCTCGATGTGTGTCAGAAGCTGCCAAGAGTATTGGCTCATTAGTGCTTGGGGGTGGCAGGCAGGAGCTGCCCAGTACATCTTGAGCAGTGGCATGCTCTGTGTGGTCCCTGCACACCTCAGTGGCTCCAGTGCTGAGAGCCTCATTGGATCATCTCTCCTGACAACATATTCCAGATGGGTAAAGATACTTCCAGCTGACTTTAGTTAAGGCTTTTCAGGGAATTTTGGTAGCAAGGAGGAAGCCACTACTAAGGTATCAGAAAGCTCTCCTATGCTCGGCTTTTTTTCGGGTCCTTCTCTTTTTTTGCTGCCAAGCCTTGCTGTATGCCTGCCCCCTAGAACCTTCCTTAGCCCAATCTAGAAAGGAGAGAAAGATGCCTGTCCCTGTGACAGAAATTGTAGTGATGTCTTGGTCTCAAGGCAGACCACTCAATCACCTCAGAGAACTCAGAGCCAGGGTGACCATGTGAGTAATCACAAACTGTGCCTTTAATATTTAAATGCCAGTAATCTGTAGTGGAGATCAGGGCTTAGCTGTGCTAAGCATTGAATGTATGTATAGACTTAGAGACAGCTCATGGCTGGAAGGGCTGGCAATCGAAAAAAGCCCAAGGATATCAGAAAAGGTCAATAAACACAAATCCATTGAGATGACATGCCCCAAGGTCATAGAGAGTCAGTGGGAGAGCAGGGCTCACAGAGGAGAGCCTTGCTTGCTCCCAGTCCTTTTCACGTTGACCCCATAACTGGCACCGTCCTTATACCATACTGACACAGACCTCAATGCATGACAGAACAGTGGTGCCAAGTGTTGGTGTCCTCTCAGCAGCAAAACATTTGCATCTTCTTGAGTGACTCCCCCCATCCACCTTGCCAGCTGTGCCCCACAAGGCTCAAAGGCAGCCGTCGAGTGATGGAGTAACAGTGAATGCATTCATATCGGCATCACAAAACTTCTCTCAGAGTGACTAATCACGTAGGAATACAACACAGGCCATCTCAGGGATCTCTTCCCCACCAGTTAACATCAAAGATTGTGTTGACATAGCTTAGCAGCACTGCAGGAGCAATGGAATTGCATCTCTGTCTTACATTGGTTGTTATGAGAACAGCTCTGGGTGGAACACAGGGCAAAGCTTTCTCTTCCATTGAGGCTGAAGCATCTGAACTCTGCTAAATCGATGAAGCCAATGCTTAGATTTTCTTTTTCTCCTAGTCATCCCCTTCCAGGGACAATCTATAGAAGCCTGGGCTCACAACAGAGGAAAACTTTGGGAGGATTCCCTCAGAAGTGGTAGGAATCTCTCTCTTCATTGCGTAGAGCATGAGGAATGAGGAGAGGAACTTCAGTCTGTTGGAAGGGAAGGAGAGATTTTCAACCTGTGGTGTAAGGATGACTTCCATCGGGTCCGTGACAATCTCCAAAACCTAGCCATTTAGTGTGTGCAATACACGGATGTACCCTGCAAACCTGAAGTCTTTGTACAAAGTTCAGCTCTTCACAAGAGAACAGCTGGAAAACACCAACCGAGAGTGGATGTGAAACCTGGGACATGTATGTCAAAGACACTGTGTTCTGAGAAGGGTGCTGGTTTCTGTAAGCAATGCCTGAATTACCTAAAATGTTGTGAGGAGCCTCCTGACTGTCTTGAACACCCTGGGATTCAGGGATTTACAGCTACTACCAGCTGCTCCTATCGATGCTTGAAACCCCCAAGATCAAAGTTCTCTCTACACAGCCCTTTGAAATGTCGCCTCCCTTGCTCCTTGTTCTTCCAAATGAGATGGAAAAGAGGAAAATAAGGACTACTGTAGTCAGGCCATGAATGATCATGGCTCACTCAGGCAGATTTTTTTTCTGCCACCTTCCAAAGCTGGCACCCTGTGAAATTCAGGGACAACCAAGTTATAAGAGCAAATTACCATTGCCAGCTTCCAGCTGGGTGATGTACCACACTGCATGGTGGGTACTGGTGTGATGGACATTAGTCAGCACCTGCAGGAAACATTGGGTCTTCTGGACCAGGTGTTGGCCTGGTAGGGTCGCCCAGCTTATTTTAAAGACCACTAAGTGCCTTCATGTAGGGAACGGAACTGAACCTGAGGTGTTTGCATCAGATGTGAATCACACCACAGAGCTTGATCTGACTGGCATCAGCTCATTTCATCTCAGCTGAGCTCGGATCACTGAGAGAGACCTGCAGAGTGTCTTGGTCTCCAGAATCACGTGTGACCCCCCTAGCACTCTCAAAAAAGCTGTCGTAACCTGCCATCACTGCTTCATTTCCCTACAAGTGTGTAATCATTTAGGTTGGAAAAGACCTTTAAGATCATTGAGTCCAACCACAAACCTAACGCCATGGAGGCTCCCAGCAATCAGGTGTTTATTTTTTAGATATACCTGAGGAGTTTGCAGAGGAAGAGGTTTCTGCAGGCAAGGAACAGGCATAACCCCAGAGGGCTGCAGCTGGCTAGATCAGCTAATAACCTCAACACTGGATGAATTTCAACAGTGCTTTTTATGCATAGTTCTGTGATCCTTTGAGATGAAAGATGCCACAGAACTGTAAATCTGTGCTGTTATTATTATCTGAATTGATGCTTCTTCAATACTGCTGGAAGTGACATATAAATAATAGCATTATGATCTAATCAATATCTCATATTTACATCTCCCCTTTCATCCAGAAAGATCACAGAGCTCTTTGTAAGCAATGTCTTCACAAGTCCCTCTCAGTTGAGCATTACAGTACCAAAGGGAGCCTGGTGAGCCAATATGTAATTATGCTGATATGGTTTCACCCAGTTTCAAGCCACTTTGAGATCCCACTGCATCTTAGTAGGTTAAGACAGAAAGTGATGGAGAGTCCAGTACCCATTACGTGCCATGAAAGGGAATGTACTGTCAAGGTAGAATCGGTCATGAGGCACCAAAACTAACATGTCTGCACTTGTAGAAGTGGCGCAGAAACATTTAATGACTGAATATAGCCAGGAGCATCACTGAACACTCCTTCCAAGTGCAAAGGTGTGCTAAGTTTATAAAAGTTTATAGACTTCACACTCCTGTAACCAGAAGAGAGCAGAAAGCTCAACATAGACATGGACCAAAGTTAGCAGGCAGATTGCTGTTAAACACTGTGTGCATGTGTTTAAGGTATCCCCACTTCCTCACCATCCCATATGCTTTGCATTTACTTTTGGACAGAGTCTTTGGAGAAAATTATAATCTCCTTCTAAGAAACAAGGGGCCTCTCTAGTTGGGTCAATTTTCTTATTCTAAATGTGAAAGCAGAAGTGGTTGTTGTTTTGTGTTTCATTTTTTAAGAAGCCCTGCATTTCAAATTAATAACATCCTTCTGAGAAGGGGGTAGGTCAGTCCTGTGGCTGTGCAGAGGATGTACAAACTTAAGGCCAAGAGATTGAAGAGCACTTTTACCTGAATTGTCAAAGTGAGTTGGCAATACAAGGAGGCCACTACTGAATTACATCACCTCACCAGCTCTCTAGGGAGTGTGGAATGAGTCAGAGCCCAAGAAAAGCTTTGGAGAGCCCTTGGGATATCGGTTCAGCTCCAGCCAGGGTTAGGACTGGTTGCATTTTTAATGGTTTCTATGAAAACTGTGTCAATGACCATTGTCTGGTACCATTTGAGTCAAAGCCATTTTTACTGCAAGCACCAGAACCTGAGCTGGTATTCATGGTCTTTCTGTTATTAGGTATAGCGAAGATGTCCAGGGGATGAGGCTCAAATCTAAGGGACTGTTCCCACAAGTACAGCAGTTTCTTCTCACAGAGATAAGTGGCATGAGACACAGGTTCAGAAAAAAACTTCACATCAGCCCTAAGTCACCGTCTGCAACATCTGGGAGCCCACAGCACTTAGCTGAGAGCCAGATGCTGAGTTACCTTTAGTTCACTGCACACAGGCAGAGGTAAGGGGTTGAGAGCAACACAAGCGTGGGTACATGGCATCCTCCTGTGTGCAACCATATCTCTGTGCCCTCTTGTAGGAGAGAATACTCTCGGTACACATTTTTTCCCCTTATTGCACCCTAGATCCCTCTGGCTGTAGGACACAGAGACTTGCAGGAAGGGCAGGCACAGGGTACCCGTGCTGCTGTGAAATGTGTGGTGCTTCTCTCTCAGGTCCTGAGCTGTGTGAACCCCGACAACGTGAACAGCCCCGAGATCCCAGTGAAGATCCTGAACTGTGACACCATCACGCAGGTCAAGGAGAAGATCCTCGATGCCATCTTCAAGAACGTACCATGCTCTCACCGGCCCAAAGCTGCTGATATGGACTTGGGTATGTGAGTGCACAACAGGCCCTGACTGCCCCTGGGCAGGGGGGAGAGGGGTATGGGAGACAGCCACACTCAGTCCAGACACTGTTTGCTGGGGCAGGTGCCACCTCTCCAGACTGAGTGTGCCTTTGGTGCTTGTGCCAGGCAGAGCAGCAGCAATGGTGAGAGGGCAGAAGAGACTAATTAAATTGATGCATTATGCTCCTGGCTTGTGAAATCTTTGGCACTGAGGACTTACAAAGGCCAGTAGCCATCCTGCTTTTCTGCCCTCAGAATTCAACTTGGATAAGGGTATGGAAAAGGCATGGCTGGGGCTATCCTCGCTGCCCTGCCAAAGACCCCTGGAAAAAAACCCTGCCCAGGGTGGTGTTGTCAGCAATGTTCAGGCTGCAGAGATTTATTCCTAGCTCTTCTCTGAGTAGTGAGGGTTTGGATTACATATATCTTCTTGCTGAGATAGTCACAGCCCATGCAGTACTAATTACTCATTGTCCAGGCACAGGAAAGGGGATGAAGCATCCTCTGTTCAGTGGGCTGCATCTATCTCATCGCTGACTGCTTCCTTCTCCAGCCAGCACCCCATCACCAACAGCAGGGCTGGGAGCTGCTGCTCTGAGGTTTCCTTTCTGCAGAGGACTAGGAGGTCTTAAGGAAAGATTAGTCCTTCTGTTTATGAATTCATGCTTTTTTTTTTTTCTCAGTGGTTTGCTTCTTCATGCATTGCTCTGCTCGGAGGGTGGAAAGAGCAGCACCAACTTCACTTGCATTTCTAGGCAGTTGTGTTGTTGAGCTCTGGGGCACACAGGGAGCTGTACAGCCCAGTGCTGGGGTGCCTCTGAGGCCAAAATCCATTTCTGCCCAAGATCTGGAGCAACGATGCTGGAATGAGTGAGCCTTAATTGGGGCCCAGAGGCAGATGTGATATTGCACCTGGAAGTTACTACAAAAGAATGTAGAAAAATATGCCTGGGGCATTGCTGAGATGTCTGGGGAGGGTACTGGGGACTGCATTGTAGCTGTACCTGCCAGAATTTGCCCTCAGTGACCTTCAGTGAAAGATACTTGAGTGGAAAATGATGGAGTCTATAAAACCCAGCAAAGTAGAAGAGGAACCAAAAGGAGAAGGGATGAACTGATGCCAAGAAACAATTCACAGCAATAATGGAGGCAGGAATGAGAGGTCAGGGATTAAAGTTAAGTGTCTATATGTGTGTGCATATGTCTGGGGAAGGAGGGGATTCTTGACAGAAATTGCAGCAAGATTCCTGCTCGTGAAAGGCAGTTAGAATAATGAAACAAGCTGCCAAAACCTGCAGTGGTAAAGAAGAGATCATATAAATCATCAAGAAAGGACCAAAGATAATTCTGGAGCTGCTCTGAGTCAGCAGGGGAATGGTGAGTGCTAGTGTAAGCATGGGGGCACACAGGGCAGGGTGCCAGGGCACAGTAGACCGGAGGAGTGGGGTTTACAGCCAGATCTCCTGATCTGTCTGGCACTGGATGGTGGCCACAGAGTCCATCACGTTTGGATCTCAGACTGGGCGTGAGTGGAAAGTGGTTTCTTCTGCTGTAGGGATGAACTATGCATCCATAAGGGAGGCAGGAATTTCACCTGCATGTTGCAAATGCCAGGGATAAACCAGAGTCCACAGATTTTGTTATAGCTCTGAGAACTGACAGATACCGAAGTGTGTGTGTGCAGGGTCCCAGCTGGAGACTGACAATTTTGCATCCAGGATTCTTGCTGTTTTAAGAAATAGTGGCCCGCTGAGTAGTGCTGAGGACCAGCAAGTTCCAGAAAGTCTTTATGAGCATGTGCACCCCTCAGATGACAGACTTGTCCATATTGACAGGAGACTGCTTAATGAGCAGCTGTTTGCCCAATAGCGTTGATGATGCAGTTGGGGAAAAAATACCCAAAACAAAACACACACACCCCCTCATCTAGTAGAAGAGTGTTGCCAGCAGTGATATAGTTGCAGGATCCTTTAGCACAGCAGCTAACAAGGTGGGAGGAGCAGGGCTGGCATGGGTAAAGCAGGAAAAAGAGGTTATGCACGTCCAGCCACAGCTCCAGCCCAGCCTCTATGCAGGAAAAGATGTTTGTTGGCACCTGGCATCCCTCCGCGACAGTGAAGGCAGCAAGAGGAGAGCAGAAAGCACTGCTGGCCATTAGGAAGAAGCACAGAGCTCTCAGCCCCAGGCTGAATCCTCAGAACTGCAAAGGCAGCTGAATCAGCCCTGCCAGTCCATGCTAAACAGTAGGTCAGAGCAGATGACTGTAATATGGCCTTGAAATCAATGGTTTTCTAAACAACAACACCATTTTCTATTACCATTAAAATTTTCTGGGCTTTCTGTCTATGCTAAGGCCAGATTGCTCACACGGAAGAAAGCAAACAAGCTAATGAGTTGTTTTGAGTTGTTAAATGCAGGGTAGCTGCAGGCAGAGTGACTTGTATGTGTCGCAAATGTCATAATGTTTGGCAGTTACCCAGACAACTCATGGAGGGGGTTGTCAGCTGAAAGCACTTATTTTGGACACCCTGAGGTTACATTTTAGTCCAAAGCCCAAATTGCAGCCCCCTGAGTAAAGGCTTCTTTCTACAGTGGCTATTTTTGTTATTACTACTTTTTAAAGCCCTCACCATAAATAAAATACCCCACCTTTGGGAAAGCATTATGGTGTGAGGATCACAAACCAGGAATTTGGCTTCATGCTGAGGCATTCACTCTTCCCCGTGTTTCAGTTGCTTTTTGAAAGGGACGGCTGAGGTGATGGGAGCTGCTAGGCTGACTGTCTTCCACTCGGTGATGCTGCCTTAGGCTCCTGTGAGCCGTGTCAGGCCAGCTTTCACTGCCTCCGTGTGGTGCGGTGCTGGGATGCGAGGTTCAGCCTTTAGGAGGCATTTAAACTGGGTCTAACTCTAGTATATATACAGTGAGGCAGGCAGCTTCCATATACAGGATGAAATGTTCCACAGGCATCTTCCATCTATGTGTTCTGATACAAACATTTTTTCCCCCAGCCATGGCAGTCCTTTCTCCACCCCAGAAACAGAGCTGAGTTTCTCCTCTCTTCCTAGAGATCATCACATACTAGACGTTTACCCATTTTTGTTTCTTACCCACCTGGCTGTACTGGTGCCTGCAGCATACAGACAAAGTTTATTCCCCTGTTTCCATGCCAATCTGTCTCTCACGTGGAAATTGCTGGGAAGTGAAAAAATACTTAAAAGACTAAAGGCACCCCTCCCCAGCTCTTCAAGCTAATCCTCCACAAGCACAAGTGGTCATGAAATAGGGATCAAGCTTGGGTAAGCCACATGCTTTTGTTCCACACGCCATTGCTGTGCAAAGTCAGCCACAAACCATTTCACAGCCCTTCACGGGAGACTTTGGGTGTTTAGGAAAGGAGTAGGAAGCACAGTATATGGCATGAGCAGTTGGCTGAAATGGATTGTGTGCATTATGACGTAGAAATGCCTGTAAAGGATGCTGTAACTGATGATGACTAGCTCAAATGAAGGCACTTGGAGTGAGCTGGCACATATTCATCCACCTGGGTATTTCAATTACCCCTGAAAAATATTCTCTCTGTTACACTTTTCTCCTTTGTTCAATGGGCGTCTTGAGGGTGTAACGTTTTCTAACGTATTTGAGGTGCAGGAAGACATGTCCCCATCTCCCCACAGTCATTCCCTAGCCAGGCATTGCTACAGCTCAGAGAAGCAGCTTTTTATCAAAGGCTCCTGGAATTCCTTTTTCCGAGTCAAGTTGAATAGAAAGGTTGTTTCTTAAAAAAAAAAAAAAAAAAAGAAAAAAAAAAGAAAAGAAAAAAAAAAAGAAAAAAGAAGTAATTCCTGCGTGCAATAAAAAGATACACTATCTGCTGAATGAAATATAAAAGCTTCACAGCAGCTGTCTCCTGAGTTTGCATTTACCGCTGCTCCTGATTGGAAGGCTTGATAAAGATAATGGGATTTTTTTACCTCCCTCCCCCTTTCTCTGGAAGGTGGAAGTGTAACAAATTGGATTGGAGTATGTCTCTCCTTTGTGCCAGCTCGCAGAGGAGTGCGCAGATCTGATGAGAGAGGGGACAGGGTGCTGCCAGCGAGGAAAAAGCTAACAGTTTTCACTTAGTGCTGTGAATACAGATGTCAGGGTCACCTTCTCCTCCTTTGCACCCTTCCTTCCCATTCCCTTGCTCCCAGCCATTGCCTTTCCTTGCAAGACCACTGAGCTGCCAGCTGGCATTCATGGAGAAGGGAAGTGTGGAGTGCTCCTGTGAAACTAGGAAGAGTTGGGGGACCATAGCTGGGGGACCTTTCCCTGTCTTTCCTCAGATGCATGATGTAGCAATTTGTATTTGGTCAGTGCAAATGGGCTGCAAAACTGAAGCTCTGCAGGGTGTTTTTCTCCTTGTCTTGCTCAGGAAAGTAGCTCTTGTGTGGAGTCAGACTAGTCCTTCCTCTTCCTCGCATGGCCCCTTTCTGCAGGAAGGCCAAGGGGAAGGCCTTGGCAATCCTCTGTCTCCCTGCAGGAGCACAAAGGGCTTGGGGGGACATCCTACCATGCCTCCAGCTCCCCTGGAGCAGAGGGAAAGCTTCTTCTGCTATGAGGAGCTTGTCCAGCCTTGAATACAAATAAAGCACAGGATGAGGAAAACTCATGGCAGAGCCAAGTGCAACACTGAGAACCTCTGCACCGCCTCCCTGAAACACTACATGAGTGTGTGTCTCTCCCCAAAGATGAGTGAGGAGAGAGGAGGATGACAGCAACATGCAGAGCCCTGAAGGATAGACATCAAAGAGACACCGTCCCCAAGGGACCATAAGGAAGGCACATAAGGGACACACTGTGACAGTAGAGTTGGCTTTGGCATTCTGTGGGGCACTTAGCAAGAGCACAATTTCCCAGCACAGCCCAAATTTCAACATTTTGTGCTCTTTGAGGCAATTTCTGAGACCAGTTACCTTCATGGAATCCAGTCCAGCTGGGAATGAACAGAAAGCATCATCCTTGGATATCACAAAGGTAATACAGGTGAGGATCTAAGGCACTGGAGTAAATGAAGGGCACTGCAGGATCAGTGCTTAGCCAACATGACCTTTGCTTACTCTCTGAGTATCTCCAGCCAAAGTAACACCCAGCAATAAACACAGCAGCTGACCTCTTTGTGCTAATTTAAATGAATAATAAAGGCAAGGGGAGCTTCCCCAATACATTTTAATTATGTGATAAGAATACTGCTGAAACCAAAAGAAATTTGCAACAGTCCTTGCATTTTTATATTAGGAGAAATAAGCAGGGGTGGCAGGTGATGTCTCCATATCCAAGAGTTCATTTTAATTAACTCCTGCAAATGAATAGACTTTCTGCTTTGACTCTGGCTAAACTCTGTGTGGCTAGGTCACTGTGACTGAGACACGACAACCAGAAAGATAGCTTTGGATGGTCCAGGTTGTCTGTGGTTAAAGCACAGCTTTCCCTATTGTCACCAGTGATACTACATTTCTTTCCTTTTGGCTGTGTTTATGTGTTCCTTGTCTATACACAAGTGTGTGAGTCCTCAGTGCTCCTCCACATGGAGCATCCTTCAAGATTTGAACAAAAGGTGGTACCCTGGGAAGTGACAGGGCGCTCCAGTGCTGCAGAAGGAAAGAAGCATTCATTATTTCAGGGTGGAGGCTGGAGAACTGGATGTGGTCAGAAACTGGAGCCCTTCTTCCCACAGGTATGCTGCTGAAGGCTGGTAGAGATTACATGCTCCGTGGAGCAGGGTCTTTGTTCCATCTCAGGCTCTCTTCTCCATTGTCCCTCTACTGTGCCTGAAGCCAAAGGCTTCCTGCTCTCCAGCACTTCTGGATTCCAGTAGCAAGAAGTGTTGTGTGAGCACTAATGGAGATGAACTGAGAGCTGAGCAAGACACTGCTTTGCCCAGGGGAGCCCTCTCTGTGCCCTAGCCTTGGATCTCTCATCTCCCTAAGCAACTGCTCTAGGTTCTGACCTCTGTGTGGCATCACTCTTTCAAGGAGTGGGTGTTCCCTGTGGAGAAGTGGTTTTGTGATCGCAATATCATTTTATCAAGGGTAGAGAAACCAGTCTGGATAATCTGTGACGTGACTTTGAACATTGCCATATGGCTATGATTTTTGCATACTTTCCTGAACCGTCTCTCTGAACTTTTAATGGTTTATCTGTCTTCTCTTTCCCTCTGGAAAGAGGGCTCTGGACATTTGTGCGTTCGTATGTTGTGCATGGTTGGAGGCATCTGACAGTGGGTAAAGGCAATGACTGATGTGCTGCTACATGGATGCAGCCTTCACATGTGTGACTACAAGAGTTATGGGCACAGGGATTACTGGGCTGTATCCCCTATCAGAGGCTCTGCACATCAGAGTTCAATGTCCCTGTTCTTGCAGAGTGGCGGCAAGCAAGCGGGGCAAGGATGATCCTTCAGGATGAAGACATCACAACCAAGATAGAGAATGACTGGAAGAGACTCAACACGCTGGCACACTATCAGGTAACTGTGTGAGAGGATGGGTAGAAGGTAGATCAGCTAAGAAAACAGCAAGAAGGGCAAAGTGTTATTCTCTAAGACACAAGGTAAACAATAGTTGAGTGGGCAATAACTGGGCAGAGCGCCTGTGTTGAGTACATCCATCCTGTTCCACTGTTCTTGTAGTACTTACCCTGCACAACACCAGAGATTAAGCCAAGGGAAGAAAAAATCCTCCATCTCTCTCAAAGGAGAGGCATCCCTGGTGAGTGAAGGATGTGAAGAGGAGATATGGACATGAGGACAACACGAGTTAACCTTTCTCATGTAGACAAACAGAAAGCAAGCCTTTCCGTGCCCCTTTTTCCTGTGCATCAATGGCCTTGTGATGCTAGGAGAGTTCAGAAGGATGGAAGAGAGAAAAATGGAAGGGAAGAACGTTTGGTGTCAGGAAGAAGGAGGAGGAAAGCAGCATGACTGAAGACCATAGTGCAGTGGGGTTGTCACTGACCTAGGAACACTTGTTTTCAACCCCTGTCCTGATCCATGTCACACGCTTTGGGACAGGGCTTCCCTTTATCTCCGCATGTCCTTGAGGTCCATAAGAGAGTGCTAAAGATGTCCAAAAATATCTTACACAAGTAGCAGATTTAATGAAAAATTGAGCTTTGGTCAAAAGCTCCCTCACTCCTTCACCTCTTGCCAAAAAAAGCACCTCATTAAGTTTAATCCAATGCTAACAATTTTGTTGTTTCCTCAATCACACCTCAGCAGTCTACATTTCATAACAAGATTTCTGTGGTTTTGGTTTGGTTTTGTTTGTTGGTTTTTTTATTTATTTAAGAGCTGACCTGAGGAGACAGCAAGCAATAATTTGAAAAGGAAACAAAACTTTTCACTTCGGATTGACTGAAGCATTGCTGGCTGACTCCAGAATACTTTTTTTCAAGAGGAGTGGGGACATTTTCAATTTTATTTCACCAATAAACCACAGGCATAATTTTATTTCACTTCTGTGTTTTTTTCCAGTTGTTTGCTTCAGGCAACAAGCTCCTAGCTATATGGATTAGCTGGGGCAGAACAGGTCCTCAGCTGCCAGGATGCTGAGCTTTACACCATTTACCCTGACTGTCCTGAGGGCAGACATGGAACATGCTGGGACAGACACTGATAGTCCTTTTGCCTCAGTTTCCCCTTCTGTACTCTGGGGCTAAAACTATAAAGAGCCAATAACTGCCTTCCATGATTGCTGAGGGGCTATTTAATTAGCCTCTGCAGTGCTTTGAAGATGAAAAACTCTATGCAAGTGCTAATTACACACAAGAGTTAGACGTTAGCAGGATTTTTTTTCACCGATCTCCTTTTCATGGTGTCTTATTTATCACAGATATCCATGATATGGCTCCTCTGAGCCACTGGCTTGTTAACATTTCTAATATGGGACCCACATGAATCGCCTTGTTGTAGTTATGGAAAATCTGGCTTATTTCAGAAAGTTCTGTTGTCTTTTGAAACACTGTCCTATGACATCCTGGAACACAGCCACCCCAAACCTGCTGCTTTCACCTCTCTGAGACCCTCTGACACGGCAAAGAGAAAGAAGTTGTGGTAGTCACTTCAGCCCAGCAGTACATTTGTAACGTGGAAGGGGGAGGCTGTACATGGAGAGGTTGACACGATCAAAGTGGGAAATGGAGGTACCCATTTCTGAGCTAGGTACCTAGATATCATCTGCAATTGAGGTGGAAGGGATAGAGGATTTCACATCAGTTTTATCATCCTTATGGGACAGCCCACCCTTGGTGTTTGAAATAGCTCAGATTATTTTCTTCTTCTCACACTCCTTTTCTGCATAAGAGCTTCTTTGGGAAGAATGTGCTGTCAGCTTTAGTAAGGTTAGTGCATAGACTTGCGTCATTGTCACTGAACTTGGAATCAGGACCTCAGTGGAGCGGAGCCTGCTTTATCGTCAGTTGTGCTATTGCCCAAGTGCAAGCTTCCAGCAGTGTAACAGGAGATTTTGTCCCTTTTTTTTTTGTTAATAGACACACGGAAGAAAGTATTTGAAGCTTTGGGCCAAAACTACTGTCCTATCTACAGTGGCACTGGTTTATGGCTCAGCTTCTGCTGCTTGAATGTCTGCTGTCCTTGGAATGCTCCTCAGCCAGTCTTCAGAAGCTTATTGACGAAGTCCCTTTTTCTTTACAGGTGCCAGATGGATCTGTGGTAGCTTTAGTCTCCAAGCAAGTCACTGCCTACAATGCAGTCAACAACTCCACTGTCTCCCGGACATCAGCCAGCAAGTATGGTAAGGATTTGTGTGCTGATATGGATTGAGAGAGCACCAGAGAAGAGATCCCAAACATCATGGTGATTACAAGACACTGAGCACCAGCAGACAGAATGATAGGCAGATGACTAGTTGATAAGATTGCTTGAGGGATGGCAGGAGAGGATTTATTCATCTAAAACTTTGGCACCTGGTCCAAGCTGGTTGGATTGCTCTTAGGAAGTACTTCTCCTCCCTCATTAATAAAAGGAGGAGCATATATAATTAGCTGCCTGCATTTTCAATCTCTCAGTCTTGCTCTTAGAGTTTGCATAGGGAGAGGCAAGCGAGAAGCACTGCACACTGTATGAGCTGAGTCATTCTGGCGGTCAAAGTCCTTGCAGCATGGTCTTTTGTGAAGGAGAATCTGTGGCACAGATGAGCAACCATAACCTACACAGGGTATAGACCTGTCTACAGATATATCCCAGTGTGGGTGTTGTATGTCCCACCCAGCTATCTTATTATCCCAAGGGAATTTGCACCTGCAATAATAAAAAAAAAATGGCTTACTGAGGTCTTGTATCAGTATATCTCAAGGCAGTGGATTGTTGTTCCCGCTCTACCCATGAGACAACTGAGAATGAGACAGCTGTGAAATAGAGACCAGGTGGAAAGTCTTCTGTAGAGACAAACAGAGACCTCCTGAGTCTCTCACACCAACACAGACCTCTCTCCCCTGCACCAGAATTGCAGCCCAGGACATGTCTCACTATGATGATGGTGGATGGCAAGGCAAAGCATCTCCAGTGTGCAGAGTGCTGAAAACCACCCTCCAACCTGGATGCAACTGCCAGATCAGTTTATTATTATTATTTTTTTAATTTACGAAAGCATCTCCAGTTCTTCTTACTCCTTTTAGCTTGAGGGAAAGTAAACCTCCTCAGTGTCCAGAGGAGTCCCCTTCCTCTTTCTCCAAGGACATAAGCAATCCAGCACACCTTATTAATATTCATCCTCTTTGCCATGTTGTTGCAATTACTGAAAGACACAGTGACCTTTGAAAAGGAAGACTTCAGAGGGGTTAATTTCTGTTGGATTTCTTTAATTCTTTTGCTATTTGCTTTTTCAGGAGGAGGGAGTGGGGAAGAATGCAGGGTGAGAAGATATGGTGGGTCAGAAGTGATTGTTAATTGCAATTAAGAAAACAGCATCCAGAGAGAAAAAGGATATTCCATCTGATAATTATGATGTAGGGATTGGTAATGCATTAATGAGGCTGATTCAGATCTTGCTACAGAAAGGTGCAACTCTCTTGTGTTAATTATGGTCGGAAAAGACTCTGCAGCATTGCTGGAAGGTCAGGGAGAGGGGAATGCCTCATGCCTACACTCAAGAGGTAAAATTTGGAGGCTAAAGGTGTCCTGGGAGAGGAAATTTCTGCAGGCCCACCTGGGGTTCTGGTTTATTTTTGGTCAACACAAGATTTTGGAGCAGGGAGTGAAGAGGATGGCTGGGCAGGAGTTATTGGATTGCTTTGATGCCAAAGGGGGAAGAGGAGGCAGCTCCTCCTGAGTCTGGGGATGGGGAGCTAGACAAGAGGTCACGTTAGCTGCATCAATATTACTATGCAAACAGGCCGTGGCCTGTTTGCTGGCCATAATGCCAAGCAGCATGACATGGTACGACTAACAACCATGTAGGTAAAACAAGTTGTACTTAGCCGTGCTGGTTACCATGAGTAGTTGGTACTCTCCCCTGAACGAGTCCTGGGCAGTGTCTGACACTGACAGTGCCAGTTGTCCCAGGCCAAAGCTTTGCCAGGGATTGTGATAAGAGGTAAAGAGCACAGGCAACTGAAAGTCAGTGTTTGAGGCTCTAATTTAATAGTGCAGACATTGATGTCATGTCTGGCTTGGCTGACAGCCCTTGTCTTTGCTGAGCTAATCACTCGGTCATTAGGTGATGCTTTGATAATAAGGCCTGGCCCATCCAGCTCATTTGGGGGCTTCTCCATCTTGCCTTGTAATTTCACCAGGAGATATACCTGTGTTGCCTAACATTACAAGTTAGTTGATGGAAATTTATTTAATACTAATATGGAAACACGGAGCTTGTGGGAGCAGGGACGTTACAGCACTACTACAACCTTCCCAGTTTGGAGACCCAAACTAATGTCTCTCCAGGGTGAACTCACCAGCTGTGATTGTCTCAGCAGCCCACACCAGAATCTGTATGAGCATCCTTTCCATGTACCGAATGGGAGAGGTACCTGCTATCGCACCCAGACAGAAGAGGTCTTCTTCTTGCCTTTCTGAAAAAAATCTTCTATTAGGTGGCATGTCATTAGCATATTTCCTTGATGAAACCTGTTGATCCCAATACAAGTGCTACTAGGGCTGAGACACATGCATCTCTTTTTGCAGAAAACATGATCCGTTACACAGGCAGCCCAGACAGCCTCCGTTCCCGCACTCCCATGATCACTCCTGACCTTGAAAGTGGAGTCAAGATGTGGCACTTGGTGAAGAACCATGAGCATGGTGACCAAAAAGAGGGTGACCGGGGCAGCAAGATGGTTTCTGAGATCTACCTGACAAGACTACTTGCCACCAAGGTACATGGTGGGGGTGGGGAAGAGAGTGAAAAATATTTTTTTTTAAAGGCTGTGTTAGAGCTTCTTGCCTACAAGAAATTAGAGACTGCTCAAAGGATGCCAAAGAGGGGTAAAGCAAGAAGAGCAGAAGGAAAATAAAGCAAAAGGAGTTCCAAACATTGTAAGGAAGGAGCCTGAATTTAGAAAGCAGTCAGAAAAGGGATATTGGAGAGCAATGAGGAGTAAAGAACTCGGGGCGATGGGAGTGTTGGAGAAAGTCAGCACAGGGGTAGGTGCTGGGGTTGTCAATTACACCGGCTTGTTGTTTGTACCAAAATTGAGCAGATGAAGACCCAGGGAGAAAATGTGCTTGGATCAGCTTCCAAGGATGTGTCACACCTCACAGTCTGAAATGGGGTCCTATGCCACAAACCTGTGATTATGTGTTCTACCTTTCCCCTGGGCCCATAAAGGTTCTTGTGCTGATGACTTGCCAGGGGGTTGGCTGTGGTGTAGCTAATACGTAGGCAGCTCCAAGAAGAGAAAGCAGAGTTAGATGTTCATCCCCTCTGAGACATAGAAAGCCCAGGGTCTCCGAAGAGAAAATACAGAATAAGTCAGGTTGGGGCAGAGCAGGGACATCCTGAGCTGAATCTCCAGGCACATCTCACACATCATGTCCTATCTCAGACATCATGGTCCATGGCAAGTCTCTGCAGAGAGGGCAAAGACTGTCTTAGGAAGTTGGTAAGATCCCATCTGCTCAATCCATATTCCCCAACATGCTGGAAGGCAGCCTCCTACAAGGGTGCCTGCCAGAGCCTGCAGGACTTCCGTAGTGGGGCAGTATGTGAGTGTTTAGCGTAACTGGGGATGCAGCATCATGAGGAGGACACTTGCACAACTGGAGATTACTTAAGCTGCAACTACAATAACTAATTGCAGTGGATTTTGGCTCTGGGGCAGCCACAGAAAGTGGTTTAATTGCCACTGTCTGCACAGAAAGAACTCGCTGCCACTCCGCACTATGCTGTCCCTTCCGTGCAAAGGGGATGGCTGGTTCTTGCTGCAGCTGGCTCTCTCTGGGGTTGGCAAAAGATCTCAAGCCCTTCACCTTCTTTCATCTCCGACTGAGACTATCCTCCACCTGACTTGCTTCTAAAGGTTCTACAGGAGTGTGGGCAAAAGCAGTTGTCTGAGTTTACGTTTATTTCCTCTTCCACCCTGTGGATGGTGGTCTCCTTGGAGAAGTCTGCATTAATGAAGAGACTGCAACTTCTTTTGCACCCCACAGGGGCTAGGGCAGGTGGGGAGAAAGGCAGTATAATCAGAGATAGGCTCCCTGTGCACTTCTGCTGTCCTCTTGCAGTACAGAGCACCTCTGCACCCGAACCTCTCTAACATGAGTTATTTCAATGCATCCCAGAAGTGGAAACTGCAGGGTAGTTGTGGCTCAGGTGTGGCTAATCACAGCGCTATCTCACCCCTTTCTGAGCAGGGTTAAACCAAGCAGTGATCAAACAGCCCAATTTTCCTCCCTTCTCTGAACTTTTGACTATTATAATTTCTTGTAAGGGTGTTAATAGGCACAAACACAATTCCATGTCTTCATGCAAACGCTGTCTGACTTTGCTCATCGGACAGGTCTCCATCACATGCTTAAGTCCTACCATACAGTTTTACCTGCACATTTGTTCTTGAATTCATTTTGCTTCTGATGTCTGACTCTCCCTGCAGCCTCACTCAGGCTGTCTATGTTGCAGTGGGAGTTGGAGATAAAGTGGCTTTGTCTTTAGCCCCTGGTACATGCTCATCTCCCTGGCATCAAGATGCTTTTATGGGTCACACAATGTAAAAAGAAAATGATGCTCCCCAGGGCTTGGGCCCCAGCTGGTATAAATCAGCAAGCATTGGACCAGTGCTGATTTACACTGTCTGGGGATACGTCCCCTACCCCACCACTGAATCGCTCTCTGTTACGGATCACAAACTCAGCACTTGGGGTTTTTTTGTTTGTTTGTTTTTTTTGGGGGAGGTGGTTTTTTGTGGCTGGGTTTTGTGGGGGTTTTTTGGTGGGGTTTTTTTTTTGGGGGGGGGAGGGGTTTTTTGGGGTTTTTTTTGGTTTGGTTTTGGTTTTGTTTTTTGTAGAGGTAGCAGGAAAGCAGCTGCAAAACTTACACAGTAACAGAGAGAGTAGAAAGGCTGGGGAGTTACTGATTCCTCTCTTGGGCTGAGCAATTTTCTTTTCTCGTCCTGACCATTTGAGGGAGGGAAAGAGGAGGGAGTGCAATTGCTGGTAATACAATCCCAGGGAATACTTAGTTAAACTGACAATGATTTTTATTCTGGTAAATCCCTGACCTCTGAGACCTAGAGTCTCTTGCCTAAAAGCCTTAGAGGTTTTCTTTGTGTTTGTGTGGGTGAATGTGTAGAGAACTAATTCCCTCCAGAAACTGAACCTGAGGGCAACTCTTCCATGTCAGACCAACAAGATTTCCCCTCAGGGGCCCTTTCTGAGTCAGACATGTGCTGCAGGGCTTTATTCACCCTGTAGGAGTTCACACAAGCAAAAGGTGCCTCTGTTTCCCAAAGAATAAATCAAGTGGTGAATCAGCAAGAGACACCAGCTTTCTAATTAAGAATTTGTTAGTGCTATGTAAACTAGAGCCACCATGGTGGCACCTGGTGCTTTGTTTTTAGTAAGAAGAATTTCTTGCCTGGATCTGCAGAGAAGGGGGAGGGTTTGATTTGTCAGAAGAGGAAAATTTTGGAGATTTGCTGGAGATCTGATTGCTTTTTGGTTATTTTAGCAACCACATGGTTTGTTCACATATAAATGCTTATGAACTTTGGTAACAGAGCAGATGTTCAGACATGGGCTAGACCTCCCAATGCAGCAGGGAAAGCGTGCCTTGCATGGTTCCCCTCCAAACCCAGCCTGCAGCTCATCTGGTTATCTCAGCTCCTCAGCTGCCCCCTTTTCCAGGCCTGGTCACCCTCTGATATTCCAGCTCCACCTTCTTGCTAAAGGTCAACTGTCCTCACTGGCTTGTCCAGGGTGGTTTTCCAACCACAGGATCTGGGTTTCTCCTCCCAGAGTAACATAAGAAGACCTCTGCAGTGGACATTACTGAGGTCTGCAGAGCAATACATGACACATCCATGCATTGCTTCTAAGGTTTGCCTCAATCCTGTGCCAACGGGTAGTAAAAAATGAGCAGGCCACTTGGGGATTAAGATGAAGTTTGTGCTATTTATTATGCTACTCACACATCTTAAACAGCCGTCTCTCTTAAGGCACTCTTGTCCCATTTGTCCCAGTGACACCTTCTGCTCTGCTTTATAGTCACCTGAATTCTATTACCGTCTCAAGAATTGGCCCTGGATGAAAGCCAGCATAGAATATGGCTAGTTTTTGCCTCATGCATGTACTAAAGCAGTTGAGGATAGGATGCAGAGGAGAGGAATCTTAGTGGAAACAGATCAGAGCTTTACCATCACCATATACCTGAGTTGGGGCAAGGTGTCCCACCACAGCTCAGCCACCCTCCATGGCAAGGAGTGCTAGCAGCAGAGAGGACAGGCAGTGCCTTGACCTACTACATCTGTCTGCTAAGCAGATGTAGCAGATATTGTGAGGATGCACGTGCCTGCTTAAAGACATCTGTATTGAAATTTCCAGCTCACGTCACATTTAGCAAATATCAGATGGCTCCCACTTTTCAACCATACTTTCTGGGCCTGATCCACAGACATACCCTGTTTTCAGTGGGGTACAATAATTTAACATCCTTCTCCCATTTGGTATCTCACATTCTTCTTTCCTTCCTTCTCCCAACAGGGCACCCTCCAGAAATTTGTAGACGACCTCTTTGAGACCATCTTCAGCACTGCTCACCGTGGCAGTGCACTTCCCCTGGCTATCAAATACATGTTTGATTTCCTGGATGAGCAGGCTGACAAGCACAACATCCATGACCCCCACGTGCGGCACACCTGGAAGAGCAATTGGTGAGTGAGACAGTCCCATACCACGTCTCAGACTGGAAGGAGGGTAGGGGGACATGTCATTCGGTATCTGGCTTCTGGGGGGAGCTGAGGAGCTTGGTGTGGGGTTCAGAGTACCAGGTTCAGTCTTCCCAACCTGATGGGGAAGTCAGAAGATCCAAGAATCTAAAAGATGCTCTCAAGGATGGAGTGCTTTGGCTAAGCAGGTCCCAGTTCGCCCTGTATTATGTGAGGCTGGCAGTGTTTCTGAGGGACCTCATGAGGAAAAATGGTGAAATGTTTAATTGCTGCAGTGTCCGGGCCCACAGGAATATCTAGGGAGGCATGGGAGAGGATTCAGCACCACTGCCTTCATCTAGGCTGGGTGTTTGATTTCCCACTGTAGTCAGAGGTGGGCTTGAGCCCCATTTGTTTGCCCACACATAAACATCTAGTGCCATCTGCGTTATTTTAAGGTATCCCAGACATCCTTAGGGGATGTGCAGCACCCACAGGAGATCAGTGGTACCCTCCTGGCCTGGCAACTGGAGTCCAGGAAAGCATCTCAAATGGTATTAAGTACTTAAAGGGTCTGGAGCTGGATGTGACCCTCCTTCAGAGTGAGTGACAAAGTCTGACATCAGCCCCCTGCTCTAGCTGCCAGGCAGCAGTCCCTCTTCACACATGTAATGGGACAGCGGAGAAAAGCCAGGATCGGTGGAGAGAAAAGATCTCTGCGGCTCCTCTCTGCTGAGTCTCCCTGTTGGGAAGAGTCCTGTGGGGAATCGCTCCCTCCCCTTCTCCTGTGCAAATACAGGGACTATAAAAGGAACAGCAGAGGAGAGCCATGGGGCTCCCAGCTCATGCATTTTTTCCTTTTACCATCCATGCTGATGGCAGATCGTCACAGCACAGTGACATAAAAAAAGAAACCCCATGCACCAAAGAGGCTTTCAACTAATGAAACATTAGCATATTATTAACATTATCTGCGGCACTAATCTAAGGCTGATTGCAGCCACTCAGACTAAATGAGCAGGAGGTTTATTTAAGGGGGGAGGGGGGAAGGCAGAGTGTGTGCCTGTGTGAGAAAAGGGGCAGTATGAAGAAATCTGTTCAATCAGATTAAATTAACTCAGTCACATCACGGGTTTCATTATTCCCAGCTAGGGACACTGTCCCCCTCAGCCCCTTCCCACACCCATACACACACTCAGGCACACATACATGCACTCTCTGCTCATCCTCACTGTGGCTGTGTTTGCTGTCCAAGCACTTGCAGATGATGTTTTGCACAGTTCACTCATCCTCCTCATTCCTGCAACAGATCAACCCTCACCCCCAGCCTAAAAAGTTTTCCCTCAACCTCCATCCCCAGCCTAAAAGGTTTCCCCCTAACCTCCATCCCCAGCCTAAAAATCCCACCACCGCTATCACCCCCACACCTCAATTCCATCACATCTCATTGCCAACATTTCCCACTTCTCCTGACCTTGGCGACAGGTTCACCTGCATGGGGCTTTCCTTACATTTGTTCTCTGATTTTGACGGCTCAGGAGAACACACAGTGATTTAGGAAAATGTGGTGTCATCCTCTGTCAGAACATGCCAAACTGCATGCTGTTACCTGACATGTATCAGACTTGGAGATGATTTCCTTGATGGTGCTGTGAACACATGGGGGTAATGAGCAACTGGAAAGAATTGAAGAATGGGGCAGTTTACTCTGAACATCAGGTGAATTTGTTAAACTGAAGAATAACCTCCTCTTAGGAAGGTGCAGACACTGAAGGTAGACTTAATGGTCTACCTGACAAAGAGTTTGACTCCGTGATCAGTGACACAGCTCCTAGGCCGCCATCACATGAATGCATTTACCTTGACAGAAAGCCTTGAGGCAAAGGCTGGAGGTAGATACCTCAAGGCATCTTATACAAATGAACAGCTCTTTTGAGGAAAAGGGGGCAAAAAAAGGTCTTTGGACTGCGTCCTTCATTAGGGCAGGTATATTTTCATTTCAAACGTTGCAACACTTGTTTCCCAGGTTTTTCTTCTTGAAGCAACAGGGGTTTTCCTGTCACATACTAACTGTGTCATGCCCACTGTGCTGGGATCATATGTGGGCTTGGGCTTGAGCCATGGAGCATGACAGTACACGGTGTCCACAGCACACAGTACTTGTCATGAACACTCCTGGTCTCAGCCTGGGAGCTCTACCTCCCTCTCATCCCATGGGGTTGCTATGAGGGCTGAAAGCCAAGTCCCTCAGTGACAAATGTTCACTGTAAGTTCTGGGGATGCAAGGCCTGTCCTTGTCTGAGGAAGCAGCCAACAGCTGCAACTTTACATTGCAACCTAATATAGAGAAGTTAGGAGTCATTTTAACCACCTCAATTATACTCCCACTAATTTATGTGCAACTTCACCAAGATGGCATGGACTTTAAGACCGATAAAGTCTGGTTTGTAAGGATAACAGGAACAAAAACCACTCTCTGACTCCACTGCCATCCACAGAGACCTGTAGGGGAGGAATTTGCTGTATATCAAAGCTTATCCCAGAACCCTTCTCTCCACACCATGATCTTTGATTCTCATCCACCATTTACCATTGTAACCTCACACAACAAAGCCTGTGAACCACGCACTGACTGACGCACCTCTTCCCGCCTCCCATCCCTTTTGCAGCCTGCCTTTACGGTTCTGGGTTAACATGATCAAGAATCCACAGTTCGTCTTCGACATCCACAAGAACAGCATCACAGATGCCTGCCTCTCTGTAGTGGCTCAGACTTTCATGGACTCCTGTTCGACCTCAGAGCACCGTCTGGGCAAAGACTCACCCTCCAACAAGCTTCTCTACGCCAAGGACATTCCCAGCTACAAGAACTGGGTGGAAAGGTAAGTTTTAGATCTGGAAATCTTAATGACATAGCAAGTGATACAGCGAGGCTCTGCTTCAGGGATGGAGGTAGGAGGCATCATCAGTATTGCTTTTGGTAGATGCTTCTGGGCTTTTTTTCTTTGGTTATTGCCTAACTGGAAAACTCCATGTTAGCCTTTTATTCCCATGTGCCTTGCAACAGAGATGGAAATTTAGAGGTGTGAACTGAAGGTGTTTGCCATCACTGTTTCTCTTGAGGAGAAACTGTTGAGAAATGCTAGAGGGAGGAAGGAAGGGGAGGTGATGTGCTTGAGCCCTGTGAAGTACATGGGATTCTAATTCTTTTCACCCAGATCAGAAGTGGTTTGCTATTCTCAGCATCATTGTGACAGTCCCCATGCTGCCTACATCCCAAGGGTTATACAATTATCTCCCCTTATTCCGAGTCCGGTAGCTTTCCTTGGAGGCTCTTCTGTGCTTTGAATGAGATGCCGAAAGATTGACAGGCTGGTGACTGAAGCTCTGCAGGTACTTTCTGAAAGGTCAGAGGTCTTTCCAAGCATTTTATCCACATCTGCAAGACCTGTAGCTGTACTGTTCAATCTACTGTACTGAAGGTCAGTGTCTGGCAAAGCTGCCCTACAGGGAATACAACCAAGACAACTATTCCTGCAGTACGTGGGGGCTTCAGTTTCTCTTAAGAATTTCCACAGGACAAGTGAATAGCACATCTTGCGCTGCATTCAGCAGGAGCCTGTCTGCTGGAGCAATCCTTGCAGAAGTTGATCTGTGCTTTGTTTTCTAATATGCTACACTTGCTTGGAGTTATTGACAGGTTTAGGAACTGCACAGATGGAGAATGATTACTACTCTGTAAATACAAAGATGAGTTTATCTTACAGATTGTTCCTGTGCAATGCCATCCAGTTTTAAGCAATGATTTGTCTGCATGACTTCAAAGGCACTGTCTAAAATTGATACCACATCATGCACCTTGTATGAGACCTCTGCTACTATGGGCACACTGGGATGTAAACCACCATATTCCTTTGGTGGGGATGGTTTCCTCTCATTTTCTGAAAGGAGAGCATGGCTGATCAGAAAGCTCTGTCCCCTAGTCAGCATGAGGTGACATTCTTTGCAACAGTGCTCCCATTGGTCTCTGATTTGTCTGGACAATTATTTTTAGACGTGGTTAAACACTTCTGCAAATGTCGTTTCTAGGCAACCTGTAAGGCTCTTACGAGCTACCTTGCTTAATTATGACCTACTTCTGGCACTGTGTCCAAGTTTCTTAGTATGTATTGAGGTTGATTGTTGGATTGACCTGGACAGGGAGAAAGAGGTGTTTGAGATTCATTTAGAAATCAAGTTTGCACCAACAGTGACTCTAGTGATGCTTTAGCAACCTTGCATGTGGTGGGTGGCTGTTTTCTTTGGAAAAATGCTGTTTTACATATGAACCTGGTTGATTTTTATCTTAAGGGATGGTGGTATGTTTGAGTGACAAACTAAGGTACATAGGTGGAGAAGAGGGTATTTCCTCATGCAACACCTTTTTTTTCTGAACAAACAAAAGGCTACATTTTCCATTTTGTTTTTCCAGTATTGATTTCACTTTACAGCTTTTTGGAGCTAAATCCTGTTGCCCAGTGATCTTCAGCAGTAGGTGCTGCATTTCCCTGGAAGTTTTCCCAAACAACTGGGTTTGCAAACGAGGTACATAACACCTCCTGCTGCTAGTAAACAGCACTGGATTTCTGTGCCCAGCATGTGCTGGGTTGTTATCTGCACTGATGTCTGACAACTTGAACTGAAGCCCAAGGGGAGGCTGTGGGTTTTGGAATATGGTTAGAGTTTCTGCCCTGCTTATATTTTTGTGTGTCAGTTCCACTGACTCAATGCAGTGGCACCTGGATGCTGTGGGAGATCAAAGAAAAAACATATCAAGGATGAACAGAATATAATTTCAACTCTACCCTGAGTTAATGAATTCTTTTTCTCTTTTCTGCAACTGTACTTTGAGGGAGTTATTCCAAATCCAAAGGCTTCCAGTCCTGGTTGGAGCTATTTCTGTAGTCAGCATCAGCTGGAGATGGCATCCTTCAAGGCCACTAGACTTCTTCAAAGAGCAAATGTTAAGATAAAAAGATTTTCAGTCGGGGAGTTTAAGAAGTGGTTGAGTAAATCAGAAGAACCTGAAGTCAAATGAACTACTTTGATGAAGAAGAAACTATAAGAAGGCGATTAGGCAGTGGTAGATTGTAGCCCAACTTGAAGGCACTCTGGAGTAAAGACAGGCTCCTGACTTCTAACAGGGCTGTTGAAATGGTAGCTGAGCTGGGTTACTCCAAACCATCCCTTTGCAGCTTATGGTTTCCCAATGTAGTGTCCTTTAGGACTCACAAAAATCCAAGCAGGGAATGACCCTGGCATAAGAAACAGGCATGGGTGAAAGTACATTCCTCTGATCCTTAAGTGATTAGTTTTCCACCTGTTTTAGATTGTTAATGTATGTTGGGAAGGGAGTAGCTACAGATCCTGGCCTGACCAATGATCTACCTCCACATAGCAAACAACTGGGAGTTTGATTTCAACAGTCCTTTTTTAAGGCTATTGGAAGCAGAGGTGGACACTGCCTGCTAAAACAACCCTGCTGAGAAATCTTGGCTACTGGGGAAAAGTAGGTTCAGCATTCCAATTAAAACACCCAAGCCTCTTTCACTGTGAAAACGTATGGCGAAAGAGTATCTCGGTGCAGCCACAGCTTGGGTTTCCTGCAGCAGAAGATGAGGTCTGACTGAGGGAGGAGAATTAACCCGGGAAATGGGGACAGGCTTTCTGGCTTTTGTTGAAGCCACGAAGAGTCAGACTTCTTTCTAAAACAAAGTGGAGGCTTTTCAATTATCATTATATGAGTCTATTGAAAAAAAAAAAAAAAAAAAAGAGGAAAAGAATGGGAACGGTAGACCAGATTCTCATCTGACTTCTGTTAGTAAAACTCCATAGGCTTTGCTGAATTTACATTAGAGCAGCTTCAGATCTGCATCTTTTCAAGTTTACTTCAAATGTCCCCTTTGAGCCTAGAAATCTGGAGAACTTGGGAGCATTTGATGCAATCCCCAAGCAATACAAAGGGGAGCCGGTTCTAATTGGGACTGTCTCATTAGCATTCAGCACCACACTGAAAAGATGACAAAGGGCTGTGGCTGACCTTTCATTTCTCTCCATGCTGCCAAGCTTATGATAACACTTGTTTGAACTTCATTAACACCATTTAATTGCCTGCATCACAATCAATACTATGTTTCCCTACTGAAACCTGGCACAAAGGCAGGGGTGTGGGAGACTGAAAAGGGGCAGAGCACAAAAAGCAGAAGCCAAAGAGTTTTTTCCATTGCACACTGGTGCCCCAAATACCTGCAGTGCTGCAAGGAGAGGAACTTGTGCTTTTTTCTCATCCCTACAGGGACTTGGTTTCCTTTTGGCTGCTTATTGCCTTTTAAAAATAGCGCCTTGAAGAAAAGCTGAAAGTCAACGAAGACATTGCAAGTATTCTTAACACCTTGAGAATCTTCCAGTGAAGACCATCCAAAATATGCTTGCCAGGTTTGGGACTGAAAGAGGTTTAAAGTGACCTGACCAGTGGATTTATTATTTTAAACTGGGTACAAACACTACTTGACCTAGCTGTTGGTACCCAGGTCCTGCGTCCATGAACTCATCTGCTTCTTTTTGCTGAAGCAGCTATGATTTGCCTGGTGTTAGCCTTTACATGTCAAGGTCTTAAGCTTGTTAGAAAATGATGTGGGAGTGTGTTTGGAGTATGAAAAACAGAAGTCTGTATTCATTCAGGATCTAACCTACATAACTTGCCAGCCTGTGGTTTCAGGACTCTGTAGTCAATAGATGCTGTCTTCCAGTGCAGTGCTTGTGATGCCTCTTGGCTGCATTGCAGCTAGCTTTAGAAAGAAAGGGAAATTAGACTAATTTAGTACAATAAATATTTTAAACTGCATGTGCCCTAACATTGTAAGTTTCTGTGATTTTAAACAGAAACATTGGGGTGACTACAAGGACTTTAAAAGAGAGCATCAGATAACAGATGCAAATCCTGGCTCTACTTTAAAAAATGCACTCTTCTGTGTCTCCTTTCCCTGCCAGAAAGAAGGTTCAAGATATAGCATACTAAGGGTCAAGGTAGGGGGCTGTTGTCAGTAGAGATAATAAAAACTGGTGCCGGAAGGAGCCTCAGGAGTCAACCCAACCAGCTTCTGCCTCAGGGCAGGATCATCTCTGTCTAAAACCTTCCTGACAGATGCTTGTCTACCTCTTTCTCGAAGGCCTCCAACGACAGAGCCTATACTTTCCTCAGGCAATCCATTCCTGCAGTTCCCTGTCCTTCCCATCAGAGTGTTTCCCCTGATGGCCAGCCAAAATCTCCCTGGCCGTAATTAAAGCCCATGCCGCCTCATTGCATCCCCAGGGGCCAGGGGTGCAGCCCATTCGCTGCCTCTCCGCTGCAGCCTTTCATGTATCTGAAGACGGTTTTCTTGTCTGTCTTCACTTTTAGTCTCAAAAAAACCCCTCCTGAACCATGCTGTTCTTATGCAGTGTGGTTTTCAGCAGACTAGATGAAAATGTGTCTATATGCAGAGGGTACAGCCTCAGACCCACATGTCCTCTGTGCTGAGATGGTGCTGGGTGGTTTCTCCTCCTGCAGAAACTACCTGTGCACTAATTCACTCTTCAGCCATTGACTCAGTGCTGCCCACCTGTTCTCTACCATGTATTTATTCTGAGACGAAAAGCAGCAGCAAAAGCCA
Organism: Falco biarmicus; assembly: GCF_023638135.1. Taxonomy (NCBI): domain Eukaryota; kingdom Metazoa; phylum Chordata; class Aves; order Falconiformes; family Falconidae; genus Falco; species Falco biarmicus. Next base: position 29,671,608 of record NC_079292.1, on the reverse strand, counting down.
TGAACATGCAAAATAAGATCGTTGCCCTGGCTAGGGATGCATACAGAGACAGAATTGTTTCCCCAAGCTTTTCAAGGCAAATCGCTGGAAGAACTGACAGGTCTTCAGCTAACTTTGTGGCTGGTACCTTTTGCTAAGCTGTCATGCTATTACTGCCAGAGTCCAATCAGTGTCCAACAGCCTGGCCTTGAACCTCTCTCTGAAATAGAATCACTTTGGCCTAGGCGTCTTGTAGTTGTCTGTAGCTGAAGCACAGAATCATACAGAATCATACAGAATCATAGAATGGTTTGGGTTGGAAGGGACCTTGAAGACCATCTAGTTCCAGCCCCCCTGCCATGGGCAGGAACACCTTCCACTAGACCAGGTTGCTCCAAGCCCCGTCCATCCTGGCCTGGAACACTTTCAGGGATGGGGCACCTACAACTTCTCTGAGCAGCCTGTGCCAGAGCCTCACAACCCTCAGCACAAACACAAACTTTGCAGCTCAGATGCCTTCCAGGAAATGAAAACTGCCATTCTCTGTCAACAGAAGACAGCATGTCCTTGCATTGCTTCACTTCATCCCGTAAAAACCCTGGCCACTGGGTTGTTCCCAAGCTTTTCTTCAGCCCTTCTCTGCTATAGTAGTCCCCCATATCCCTTTCATGCATCTCTTCCTTCTTCAGTGGTCTGGATACAGCCGGCTATTGCATAACACTAATTATGTTATTGCTGTAATTGCGTCTGCCGTCTGCAGCACATGGATTCATTACAAGCTTTTCATATGCTAAAATGATTATTAATGAGCGCAGTCCCAACCCAGCGACGGCACAACAACAGCCATGACAAAAAGATCTTTTGGAAGGCAATTAGCTCCATGCTAAGCTTCCTAAACCGCGGCCGTGCTGGAAAATTTCAGACTGGAGAGGAAGCAGTAGCAACATGGCTTTTCTCTTCTCGTTTGATGAGTTAATGAGTTACTGAGTGGCAGCAGGCACAGTCATTCTTGTAAAACAGCTCCACTAAGGAGCTTTTCCTGGGTGGTACCAAAGGGCTAAACAGAGGGCAGGCTGTATTCCCAGGTCACTGCTTTATTGCTTTCCTTAGTGTCTTGGTTTAACCCCAGCCGGCAGCTCAGCCCCATGCATACGCTCGCTCCTTCCGGTGGGATGGGGGAGAGAATCAGGAGGGTAAAAGTGAGAAAACTCGTGGGTTGAAATGAAGACAGTTTAATAGGTAAAGCAAAAGCTGCACATACAAGCAAAGCAAAGCAAGGAATTCATTCACCACTTCCCATGGGCAGGCAGGTGCTCAGCCATCCCCAAGAGAGCAGGGCTCCATCACGTGTGGTGGCGAGTTGGGAAGACAAACACCATCACTTCCAAAGTCCCGCCCTTCCTTCTTCTTCCCCCAGCTTTATACGCTGAGCATGATGTCATATGGTACGGGATGTTGCTTGGGTCAGTCAGGGTCGGCTGTCCCAGCTGTGTCCCCTCCCAACTCCTTGTGCACCCAGCCTGCTCGCTGGTGGGGGGAAAGGCAGAAAAGTCCCGGACTCTGTGTCAGCACTGCTCAGCAATATCTAAAACATCCCTGTCTTACCAACCCTGTTTCCAGCACAAATCTAAAACAGAGCCCCTTACCAGCTGCTATGAAGAAAATTAACTCTAACTCCACCAAAACCAGCACACTTACAAAACCAAAACAAAACAAAAGCAACCCAGGGAAAGAGGAGGGTGTGAAAGGAACAATGTTTTGAGAATAAGAGGGAGCACTGCTATATACTAGTGCATCCAAAATCCTTCCCCATACAACAGTGGCAGTGGATGGTCTTATGGGCTCTCCTGTTCAAGCCAGGCTGGGATGAGTTGCAGTGCTAATGGTACCTGTGAGGTCACATCCTATGGTCTAGCAATCCTCACATCCTCCGTCTGAGATGCTGATGTACCTGAGTAACAGATTTACACATATTTCTTATGGATTTTAGTGCTTCTGAAATCTAATGAACAAATTTCCTGCTACATCAGAGAATGAACAGCCCTGAGGTGAGAAGTCAGGTTCCTCCTGTGGCTCAGGGGAAACTAAAGCATGTGAGACAGGGTCTTTTGGTATGCATCTAAGGATCTTCTGGAAAGAGCTGGGAAACAGCTTTGGAGATAACCAAAACTGGAGTACAGAAGCAGCAAATATGCAGCACCAGGCCAGCCAATGGTGGCCAACTGACCAAACAGTAACTGTCTTCTACATTGGACTCTTAGTCTTGAACTTTTGGAGGCAGGCTGTACTGAATTTTCTGCTTTGCCACCTTTCTGTCTCATCCAGAGGGGATATGATTTAGTCTTATGTTCCCTAATGCAGCCCCTGGGACTGCAGGAGGGTGAGTCAATGATCTGTCCATGTCTCAGGTGAGATCTGGTGGCCCTCAGCTTAGGGATGCTCACAGGAGCGAGGTGGTGAAAGAGCATCTCACTCCCCCTGCAGTGCCGTGCAGTTCAGCGATGGTGTGAGAGCTGTCAGCCGCAGGGGTGAAGGGAAGCAGCACACAGGCAGCCTTGCAAATGCCAGCACTGAAAATGTAAGGACTTCTGGGCTTTGGTGACAGCTTCACAGTGGTTTTGAAAACATTAGGGGTATGCAAATGGCAGAGAGTCCCTAAGTATCTCTGAGGATCTGAGTTCAAATAGAAGGTAAATGAAGACTCAGCAGGGATGTTGTCATCTCCCTGCTAGGTTGCTTTAATACACACATTCATCATTTCTTTAGATAGTGCAATGATGGCTTCATTAGAAACACTTCTGTATAAATAAGTCATTCGGCCATGGCAGAGTTCTGATGGAAGGATATTATACATCTTCTCCCTGTACTGGCAGCTAGGTTTGATTATTGGTACGTACATTTTTTTTTTTTCCTGCTTTCTTTTTCTTTTATTTTTCCCATGAAACACACTTCCAAAATATCTTGGTTTGAAGTCTTCGTGGGAAATTACTGCTCAGGTGTGTGGTGGCCAGGGAAATGAGTACAGGGGAGACAAGGACATTTTTGTGTGGTGGTGGGTAATGGCCCATGAACCCAGAATACTGAGACCACAGCTTAAGAGTCTGTCAGGGCTGGAGAGGCCTCCCAGCCCTGAAACTCAGATTCTTGTATCCTGTCCTTCGCTCCAGGGAGCACTGCTTTCATTGTTCAGATGAGTCATGGGTGTGTTATGCTGCTGGGAAAAATATCTCCTCAGGGCTGGAAAGGGACTGCAAAGCTTTCAGACCCTGTGAGCCACAGACTCCGGAGAGTGTTGCTACCAGGTGAAAGGGAGACAGGACAAAAGTGGAGAACCCGACGATACGTGTGTCTGTGTTTCACCCTATTCCCACACCCACTATCCTGCCACCATTCGATGGCTCGCTGAACCAGAGAGGAATAGCAGCATTTCAACTGGCTGTCAGGGACAGACTGGCAAATCCAACACGGTACCTCTGCTTTCCTCCACCAGCCTCATTTATTTTTGCTATGATGTAATCCCCTTCACTTTCCATTTCACCCAGCAGGAGGGTGACTATGCAATATTCATGAAGAGCTGGGCTCTTCTCCATGGGCTCTGCTTAAGCACCATAAATCAATGGATTTCGCTGCATTGCAGGCTGTTTTTCCCCACAAGTCTATGAACTGCGCTGGTTGCACATGGATGTCGTTTTCTCTGAGTTCCAAGGCACACCTTGCTTTTTGGCCACAAGAGTCCTTGTTTCTCTGCAGTGTGCTTTGGCTCTGAGGAGCCTGCAATAGCACTGTCATGGATGCCCCCAGTTCCTGATGCTTTCTCTTCTCAGAAGTCTATATAGAACAGGTCTGCTTTTGTCCAGCTGCTGATGCTGAGACCTGTTTGAGGGTTTTTTTGAGTGGCAAAAATTGAGAAATACTTATTCATCTTGCTCACCATCTTCTCCTGGCAGTAGTTCTGCAGGGCAGCTCCTGACAGCATTTCTAGTTGCCTGCTTTACCTCATAGGCAACTGTTCAGGTCCACTTGGCAATTGAGGGTTGGACAGAGCATAAAGCAAAATCAAGCCCAGATCACTCATCACTGAAGTACTGGGATTGGACAATATTTAGACCATGGGACTGAGTTAGTCTAGGATTTCTGGCTGGTCCTGAGCCCAGAGGAAAAGATGCTAGGCCTTCAGAGAGAGTGATGTTGTGTATGCTGGAAGTTGCAGTAAAGTTAATGAGGTTGGCATGAGTCTTTATGATGAGCCAGAGTCTAGCTCTGGAAGCAGTCAGACTAGAAGACTATGCTGGGAGAAGGACCTCTGCCTCCTGTGCCTATATCTCCACGGATTACATCAAACTTCCCCACCCTTGCAAATCCAGGATAGCAACTGAGACCATCCCATTGCAATCAGGCAGGATGGGAGTGCAGGGCACAAAACCAGACTAAGCAAAACTGGAGCCTTCTGGTGTGAAGGGGTTCCCTCCCAGTGCTTTTGCACTGTGTTGTATTTCATAGGAGACTTCAGCAGCTGCTTGTCCCGCTCTGTCATAGAGAGTATTTTCCCACTTGTCTGTCTGAAGGATCCTTGTCATACAGCACTTCACTGTCCAATTTTTGTGCAGTGGAAAACAGCCTCCATCTCAGCAGGTGTCTCTATGCTGTTTACAGGACACCTGTCAGCTCTTTTGGCTCCCTGTCCCCTCTGCCTCCTAATTATAAAATTGTAGATTGCTGCAGCTATGGGCTTTTTTTCTTTCTTTCTTTTTTTTTTTTTTTTTCCTTGTGCACAAAATGTCAAATTGCAGAAATTAAAAATGTAAATGATGGCGTCTAATTAACCAGTTGACAGCAGAGCACAGCTGCGAGTGACAGTGACTGATTACCTTCTGCAAACCTTGTCCTCCAAGACCTGCCTTACCCTGGGGACGAAGGACATTGAAAATAGCAACTGCCTTAAAGAGACATCGCTTTGCTGATGAAACCTGATGTGCAATGGTTCTGGGGGATCCATATCCCATGGATAAAGCCCCAGTTCTCTTGAGCTCAAGAGGAATGGCATTGACTCCTAAGGAAAGTAGATTTTCCCCAGTCAGAGTGGGGATGGGAGCGTTGTGGGAGTGGAGATGACATCAGGCCAGCTTAAAATTTGGGGGCAAAAGGGAGATACTGAGCAGCAGAGGAGTTGCTGGGATAGACTAGATTCAGTGGGGAGGTGGATAATGCTAGCAGTGGATGCAGATGTACTAGCGTGAACGGTGCAAGCCAGCATGCAAGGTTTTTTTTCTGTCTATGGGACCAATTCTGAGCTCTCAGTGGGCCGTGAAATCAGTGGGATTGCTCTCTGGGACTAGAGGCAGAGCTCAAAGCCCTTGAAGGTCTGACAAAGGAATCCAACATTAATAGGTACTGCCTACTTCTTTGATGGCATGGAGAAAGTTTATAGGATGCTCTTTGGGACTTCAGTCTTAAAATATGGTTGAGTGAATACAACACACCTGGTACTCAGAAACAGTGCTTCAGTAATTCCATTTTGGCTCAGTCATCTCCCTTGCTGTAGAAGAAGAGTATGACCAGGTATATCATTGATGCATCAGAAAAGCCCAAGGTGCTAAGTGCATTCTTTCTCCTTATTGTTGGTGGTTTTCATCTCCTGATTCCCAACTCTATCCCTTCGAGAAACACCTGTATTTCTCTCTCTCAGGTACTATTCAGACATCGCCAAAATGCCAGCAATCAGTGACCAGGACATGAATGCATACTTGGCTGAGCAGTCTCGCATGCATATGAACGAGTTCAACACTATGAGTGCGCTCTCAGAAATATACTCCTACGTTGGCAAGTACAGCGAGGAGGTAAGAGACTTGGAGCAGGGAAGAGCAGTTCTGCAGGACCATGGGACATCACACCCATTCCAAAGGCCCAGCATGTGTCACAGATACCTATCTTTGTCCTGGCTAGGGGGATGATGGATTTAAGGAATGAAAAGCAAGGCCTGGGGTCTGGAAAGGGAAGGTTTGGGATTATTGTTGTCCCCAGTACTCTTCTGTCTGGATCCCTATTATTTTTGTCTCCCATTACTGTTCAATCAGATTTAGGTGGCTTGAGGTAGTTGATGGTCAGATGTTATCTTGCTACACAGCAGCCCTACATGAGCTCTCCATCACATGTGGCCAAAAGTTGTTTAAACATATGTGCCCAGTGCCATAATACCTTCAGATATTATTATTCATTCAGTTTCATTTGGATCAGTTCAGATATTATATACATTCAGATACGCTAAAGCACCCAAGACTGGTCCAGCAAGCATGACGCAGGACATAAAGGTGACCAGCATGGTTCTGTGCATTGAACATCGAGTGAGACCTCCTGGGGCATCTCAAGTGGCATGGCAAGTTGATGAATAAAGTTACTAAATAACTGATCTCCAAGCTAAGAACCCATTTGATGGCTGGCAATCTAGAGATCAGTATTTAGTCAGATCAACCCCAAACTGCCTTCCTTGTTCCCTGCTGGCTGCCTAATTGTTTTGCATGATATAAGCTAAGCCTGGGACCTACCTTAGAGAAAGCTAATCCCAATCTGCTGCTATAAGACGCTGGACTGAAGCCGCTGGGCAAAAAAATAAAATAAAATAATTAATTAAATAAAAATCCCTACCACTTCTTTCTCTCTCCTTTTCCAGATTCTTGGAGCCCTTGATCAAGATGACCAGGCTGGGAAACAGAAACTCGCCTACAAACTTGAACAAGTCATAACCCTCATGAGCATAGACAGCTGAGAACTGTCCTGCCAGGGACACCCTGGGAGGGATAAACCAAGTCGTGCCTCACTCAAGATCATCATCTTTACCAAGTGCAAGTTTTGATCGACTGTAAGCAGAGTCACCTGAACAGCACTCCTCTCTCTCTCTCTCTCTCTCTCTCTCATTTCTTTCTCTTTCAAAATCTGTGGACAAAACGACAAAGCCCCAGGGGTTAAAAGAAAAGACTGCAGAGGAATCTTGACTCTGGGGACATGAAGACGTTTGGGTGGAGCACTCCTTTTCACAGCTTCCCCTCTGCCTTTTCCCTAGAGAAGAACTATTACACACAACCCTCTCACCCTCCAAACCCTCCTCCATCATCACATCATCAGTCTGCAGATGGGAAATTGGGAGGTAACTTCTGTCATGCTGCTTTAACTGCCCTCCGAGGCCTGTAGCCTCTGGAGTGGACATGGAAATGAACTCACTATTACTAAAAGTCTCCCCAGGGGGAAGACAGCCTGCCTGCAGGGATCTTGGAGGGCAGGAGAAATCGAGATCCTCTCCTGCAGAGCCATTGCAATTCTATCACTTGATAGTGACCCACTGGGAGAGGAACCCCAAGGATCCCCGAAAAATGCCACAGCTCCGTCCAGAGTGGGACCATTGTGGCTCTTATCTGCCTGGGCAAACAGCAGTGTAGCTGTTCTCTTGGGGGAGGGGGAGGGTTGGGGGGGAGGAGGAGACCGACGCTCCCCTGCCCATGTGTTTCATATGGTTATTCTTATTTTTCAAAGAGACCTGTGTCCCCCTCCGTCTTTCCCATTGTGTCCTGTTGGTCGTAGCACTGCGGCAAAAATGCTCTCTGCTCAGTGGCATCCCATTGGTGGTCGTTCTGTTCCTTCTGGCAATGAACAGCACAGCATCTCCCTTGTTCCCACCTCAGCTTGGAAAGCAAGAGCCGCAAATCTCATTTTGTTCCAGGCAAGGAGACTGGCCTCAAAAACCAACCAGAGGGATTTTTTTATTTTTTTTAAAGTTGTAAGTTCTTTCAATTTTGTTTCCTCAACTGGAACAAAGCTACTGTTTTCTCATGGCGGAATATCAGAAGGATACGTGAAGGGCTTGTGATGAAGCAAGGTGATGCATAGGACTGATGGTAAAACCTTCCTTCAAAGCCACTCCTAAAAGGAAATGTCACCACATATTTTGGAAGGAAATCCTGGAGGAAATCCAAATGAAAAACTGCAAAATATTCTTCTACCTAGATACCCCCAGCCAAACTGCATGTCTTCTGGAGGTCTCTGAACCGCTGTAAGCCCATCTGCCTTTTGGTGCCAACTCCTGGCCTTTTCTCTTCCCCATTCCTTGAATCAACAGGCCTTGCTGAAGGCACAGTTGCTGCCTGGGAAGGATCTGCTGCCTCTTCACACTTCCTATCCCTTCAGAGATCACCATCACCACAGAACAATTGTGGGTGACTACCTTGTCCTCTCCTCTGCTCAACTCCTGCAGAACAACATCTCAACCTGTTTTGTGGTCAACCAAAGAGGGGTGAGCTCCTGCGTCTCTTCTGTGTTTGGCTATTTGGTTCATACTGCTGCCAGCCTGGGTAATGCCATGGTTCAGTGTAGTGGGAGACCCTCAGGGTCTGGAGAACTTTGCATCTTGTACGGAGGCAAGAGCTGGGTCTGCATTCATCTCACCAGAAAGGAACGGAGCTCACTAGCAGGTGGGGAAGTGACTTGATGCCATGGAGAATCATCCCGCATCCACCTCACACCATCCTCAGAGCTACAGCCTGGATCTACTTTGCACCTGGAGGGAGGAAGGGGTAAAGACAGCGTGTGTAAATTGATTGCAGAATGAGTGCATTTGGTTTTATTCATGCCTCTTGCTAGCAAACCAGAACCTCTTCAAAGCGAAGAATGATGAGTGCATCTGATGGGGGATGTGGTGCAAACAGAAGTCAGTCAGCAAGTGGGTTTCATTCAGCCAAGCAGATAAATGTAGGCAAGTCTTTCTAAAACCATTTAAAGAACAGCAGTCCAAAACTGGATGTGTCTGTGGGGAGAATATCACGAGATCCATATTGAAACAGCAAACTTAGGGACACGCCTTGGTTTTCAAACCCCAGACATTTCTCTCTTGATTCTAATTATTATTATTTTGTGTGTGTGTGTGTGTGTATCTGTGTGTGCGTGTGCATTATTTCCTTTTTAATTTTGCTTGCTTTCTGTTTGATTGCTGAGCTGATGGACTCATCACGCACCTTATGGACATCTCAGCATTTTTAAGAGGCCTGCGCATTGGGGATGATTTGGGTTTGGCTGGTTCTGCCATGGTTTTGTTGATCCATTTAGTAATGTCAGCGCATGTTCCAGATCCATTGATTATGGCTGTGAAAGTGGGGTGGAAGTCCCACCAGAGCCAGCAGTAAGAAAATTACACCACCACCACAAACACAATATTTTTTATAAGTACATAAAAAAGGAAAATTAAAAAAAAAAAGGAAGAAACCAAAGGTTTTGACAAACAAAGTGCCACAAAATATAAATATGGACCCTATTGTCATGCCTTGTACTCACAGCTGGATGGTAGGAGTCTAAGGACAAATAGCTGGCTCGGGGAGGGGGTGGGCGGGCGGGGAAATGGTTATGAGTGATGGGCTATACTGTCTGGACATGCGCATATGAAAGGAAGAAGAAGCTGTTTTACAACAACAAAAAAAAAAGTATCAAAGTGAACTGGTGTAATCCTGCACTGTTACTGAAGTCAGAGGAACACCACAGGGGAAATTTAAGACTCACCCTTTTTTTTTTTTTTTTTTTTTTTATGTTTTCAGGGCTGTGTTTTTGTTTTATTATGGTGGTTTTCCATTGTTATTATTTCATTTCTTCTTGCTGGTACGAAGTTTTTCATCTGTAATATATATATATGTATATTTTTCAAGAAAAACATGAACACCTCAGAGACACTGAGAATGAAACACTTAGGGGAAATGGGAAGAGCCACAAGATTGGTGTCTTAACACTTCCCAAGTTCCCATTTAGGCATTTCCATTTTCTCTCCACCCTCTTCTTTCTACCATCCCCAGGATTTGAAAGAAAATCTGTGTTTTGCTTCTCTTTAATCTCCTCCTTATTTTTCTTTTTGTTTTTCTTTATTTGGTGTTTGAGCTGGTTTTGGTTTTCGCTTGGAAAATGTGCCAGAATTGTGATGTAAATGTGTGGGCTTCCTCCCCTGTCCCCTTCAGTGCCCTCCCCATTTCCAACCACTGTCCCAGCATTTCCCGGTCTATGAGAGGTCTTGGCATCTTTCTTCCCTGCCTCACCTGTTGAGCTAACTATTTTTTAAATGCATGCAAAATACAACTAAAAACAAAGACACAAGCAGAAGAATGAGCCCTACTACACCATGGATGCATTCTTTTCCTCTTCCTTTGATCTTTCCCCCTCATCTCTCTATCCACACTTGGCCAAAAATACCCTACAGGTAGTACTTCACACTGTTTTTCAAGCCACACCAAGACAACTGGAGCCAAAGTCCCTACAAGTCAATGGACAGATTCCTAACATGCAGAATATGCCAGATGATAGGCTGACCTTTATGGGTATTTCTTGAACACTGCAATCAAGACAATGAATGCTGACACTTTCAGCACCACAAGAAACAGGGAAAGGGAACTCATGAAGGTTCTTTGTGGTCCTATTGAGAGAGCTAAGGTTATTTCTTCACTGCAGAGTTTGCTCTGGGACTTTTCACCTGGGTTAAAGGACAAAAGGTGAACAGTCCCTCTGCAAACACATCGTGTCCTCCCTGTGAGTGTACTCACCTATCAGTGACGCAGTGATCTGAGACATAACCCATCACATCATGTACTTTTGCAGACTGAGCCTTCCAGTAAACACTGTTGTGGGAGAAGTTGCAAGTTACCTGGTAGAAGGTGTTAGAGATTGTTAGTGTTTTAACAGACAGCATAGGAGAAAAACTGAAAAGAGAAATGTCACCCAAGGGCACCTTCCTCTCCCAACATGCCCTAGTCCTTCTCCTCCCACTCTACATTCTGTTCTGAACATATCTGAAGGTTTTGTCCAATCCAGCATATACCAGCCTTGCTCCATTAGGTAATAGGGCTCTGCCAATTTTCTCATCTGTAGTTTTACCACTGTGGTTGTCTTATCTTACCTTTTTGACACTGGAAACCATAAAAAAGTATTTTGACATGAAGATTTACCAGTAGAATTTTCGTTGGTATTTGCTTTAACTGAAAAGTGATTACCAACGTTTCCAGGTCTTGTGCATTAGCCCACAGGAAGGTGTACCATCAAGAGAAAGAGACCAAGTAAATCACATAATTGTCATAATTATTTGTAATAATACTATTGAAAACTGATAGAGTTTTAAGTGGACAGTCTCACTGTTGAGTCAGCCAGCAGAAAGATTACACATCACTTCCACATTTCCTAAAGTCCAGGATTCCTATGATGTAACAACGCAAGCACAAGACAGCTACTATCAAGAGGAAAATTGTTTAAAAGTAAGCTAAAACACAAAATGTAGATCTGTCCTTCCCCAGGGCTTTAGTGAATTGCTTTGGAAAAGGACACCATAATGTGCAATACTCTTACAAAGGAAGACTGGAAACCTGAAATGACTCAGTCCCAGGGCTTCTTTTAGTGGGGCATACATTTGTGTCTCCACAAAAGACCTTTAAGTGCAAGGACCATCTCACATTAAAAAGAAAACTCTGGGCACTAAAGATGACCAGGACTACTCTCTCACGTCAGCAAGGCATCAGTAAAACAAGTCATGCTTCACTTTTCTCAGCAACCTGTAGAAGAATTATTCATGAAGCAGATTCATCTGACTATGTGGAGCTATTGCTTGACACTGTAAAAGGAATGAGAGAGAGGAAGATAATTGTTCCTACTTCCCAGACCCCTGAGGTAGGCTCTGGTGTGCAAGAGGTTTGCTCCTCCATAGAAATCTGCTGCTTCCTGCAGTGGCCATTGCTGGTGTGGGAGGATGCTGTGACAAGATAAGTCCTTTGCCCAATCCCCACCTGTCCCAACAAGGTGGGTTTAGTCCCTTTCTTCTTCCTGGTTCAGCGTTTAGCTACAGAAGCCAGACAGAGGGCACTGCATAGAAATGTGCATTGTCGTCCCACCAAGTTTGTGTTCGTTTCAGATAGCTCACCAAAATTTGTACCCAGGAACCCAGTTTGCCTATTCCCCATCTCTGAATGAAAAGATCAATATAAACCCCAGCTCTCAAATCAGTGTTGTTGTTTAAACTCCTCTGAACCTCTGATAACCTCCTCTCCCGGGATGACCAGGGAATCCCAGGAAAGGATCTCTTTCTCTGAAATAGGGAGCTAGGATCATTTACATGATCACAGTAGATTGTGTTTCTGTGTTGGCAGATGGCTTGCCATGAGAGCTGTTGGGTAAAGAAGTATTGGCGTAGCCTCAGTGATGCCAGGACAATTTGCTCTGTGCTAGTCTGATGACTAGTCAAGAAGTCTTGACCAGTCCACCAGAGCAGGTGGAGGTCTTGGGGTGCCCTAGCCCTTACCATCCAAACTTGGTACGCTGTGGAGCAGGCACCTGACAAAGCCAGTGAACCTCAACGCCATGGTCTGAACCTCAACCTCTTGGCTATTCACAGCCATTTGCATCCAATGCTGCTCCCACTTCAGAGTATCTTTTAGTCCATGGAGTCCTGCAGTTTTCCCTCACCTCCACCACTGTGCAATGCCCCTTTCTCCAAAAAAAGTTCTGTTGTCTTATGAGGGATAACTGCTTTGTGGTAATGTTTTGAAAATGGAGCTTGTCAACAATGTTTTATTTGGGATGGCTCAGTTCACTATGCTGTTAGGGAAGCACCCAAGGGGACACAAGCTTACAGCTACAAATTAATTTGTAGAAAGATGTCAAAAAAAAAAAAAAAAAAAGGAGAAAAAAAATATACACTTGGAAAAAAATAAAACCGCCAAAAAAACCCAGCGAGGATATAAAGCTGCTTAGTCTAATCAACCTGTCACATGTGTGATTTCAGTTGTCGTCGTTGTTGTTGTTTGTTCATGGGCTTTTTTGGTTTTTCGGGGGGTTTTAGTTTTGGGTGGGGTTTTTTTCGTGTGTGTTAATCTTCTGTTCTAAAAATGGAGAGTTTACCTCAAGAAATTCTTTCTGCTTGGAAACAGATCACCTCAAAGATGCTCGCAGCAGAGAGCAGTATACAGGGAAGCTCAGTAAAGTGAACCTGGGTGTGGAAAATAGGGGGGAAACCAGGACATTTAGGCTCTTTTGGCATTCCCTTCTCTTGTTGGTGTGGTCTGACATGGCTCCTTGGCTCTGAAGACAGCATTTCCAGTAGGAGAGGGCGCTGTTCACTTTCACATAGAGTGAGGCACAAGAGCCATTTGGAGAAATCCAAGCACATGTCCAAGCTTGCAGTTCTTTCTGAAGTATCTTAAGAGAAACTTGGTGTTATTTAAAATTTCTATGCTGCTTTTTCTCCAGACCCTGGAGAAAACCTACTTTCCAGCCCAGAGTGGCGTAAGGAAGCAGAGAGATAAGGTGCTAGCCAAATGCTCCCAGTGTTTTCCCCAAGGAATCAAGATGAGAGGCAACTGGATTATTTAATGTTACAAGCCAGGCCCTTCCTAGTGTCTGACCCTGTGTCTTGGACATGCACATGAGCCCAGAAGTCTCGTTCTCTGTTTCGCTAAAGCTTCCACCTTAAATACAAAGTCAATGTAAAGACATATCCTTTCACTACAGTGTTAATAACAGCCTCAAAGAGATGTCAAGACAGCATTAGAAAGGAGGTTGGGATCCTTTTTCTTAGGTTGTTGTTGTTGTTGGTTTGATTTTCTTTTGAATTGATCCTAGTTAAAAAATAAATAAAATCTATACTATTTAAATTGGAATCCCGTTGTTACTTGGTAAAGGCAAAGCTTCTGTACCTTTGTTATAATTAATTGTATACCTGTGTATGTAAATATAAGGCATTCCTATTTTGCAGTCCAGAACAAAAAAGAAAAAAAACTATTTGTAATATAGAATAAAGTTTATTAAAAAAAATAAAGAAATAAAAATGCCCCAGGCTGTGACTGCTGCTTCCTGTGGCCAAACGGAGCCAGAGAGAGATAATTCAAGTGTCAGGGAAGCAGGAGACTGAAGACCATGTAAGTCCTCAAAGCAGGTCTGCTCCACAGGTACACCGCTGGAGCCCTCTCCCAAGCTGAGGCTCTCCCACCTTCTACAGTAGGTGCTCTAGAGTTTCCTTAGTGCTCTGGAGAGTCAGCACATGTTGGCATTTTGGGCTTGGCTTTATACTCATGCCCATGGGCTGGGCTGGTGAAGCATGGTGGGGAGTGGCCCCCAGATGGACAGACCCCAGCTGCTCATAGAGAAGGCAAAGGCTTGGGGATCAACGCACTTAAGTCAAGAAATGACTGTGAAAAGCTTTCTTCCACCAATCCACCCCTCCCTCCCTCCCCACCTGCCTTCTTTTTTGTCCTCTCTCTATTTCTCTTTCTTCCTTTCCCTCTCACACAAAACCACATTTATTGGATAGTTTGAAAATTTTTTGGAGATGTGGGTTCTAGACAGGTTATTCCTTTCTGTCTGCCTCTGGGGTGTCATCAGCTGTACATTTTGAGTACGTCTGACAAGCTCATGAATTCAGGCATGCTGTTAAAGGAAACACATCCTACAGCTCTTGAAAGGAAAGTCCTCAGTGGGAGCCAGCCGCTGGCTCCTTGGCCATTAACTTAGAGCAGCAATCTTCACAGTGGGTTTCAAACCTGGAAGAGTCATAGGTAGTCTTTGGTGGAGAAGCAAATACACCAACCCACTTGCTTCCCTGTCCCCAGGATATCCTGTCAGGCCTGAAGCTGCCAGTGGGGCAAGCCCTGCTTGCACCAGTTGTGGTTGGCCATGCAAGCAGAGAGAAACAATCTGTCTTCAGCATCTATATCTTTGGCTGGAGGTGGAAGATGGATGTCTTTCCAAGGCAGAGGGAAGGTCTGTGGGAAAGTCTGCAGCCTTCTCATTGTTAGGCATGGTCTCCTTCCTCAGCATGTATGTTCAAAACTTAAGATGTTCCCCAGGCGGTGCGAAAGGCAGCCTCCTTCCTTGCCCTGTGTCCTACCCCTGCTCTCCTCCCGCATGTGGGGAGAAGGAGCAGCTCATGAACACTCCAGTTCCTACATAGCTCAGCTTAAAGCAAGAGAGGAAAATCCATTTTCCCTTTCCCATGTCTGTTCCCCAACTACTGTGCTTCCCTTATCTTATGATTATTATCTTATGATACTGCCTTTTGAATGGCTGTTGCAAAGAGTAAAACTTTAATGAAGGAGGTCAGATTCCCTGGGACTGATGATGGACTTGGCCAAGCCCAGGCAGGGTTTGAACTGCCTTGACACAGGTCTGCGTGATTTTACATGTCAGCCTCATGATGTACGCCAAAGGACAGGAGAATTGACCTGAGACTGAACTTTTTGCCAGCTGGAGGCAAACTGGAGATAAAAGGTTCGTAGGTGCTTTTCACTGAACCCTGCTCTTGAAAAGCCAAACTGATGTAAGCAGAGCCAGGTCCCTCTGGAGGTGGAAAGGGGACATGGTGCTGGGGACTACCAAAACTGCCCTCTTTCATAATTCACCACTCTCACAGCAATAAGCCATGGCAGAGGAGGGCAGAGCTGTGTACCTGCTTCCTCCTGTGTCCTGCATCCCCAGCAGACTCGCAGCCAGAGCTGTACATAGTCACCAGCCTCCTTCTCCCCACAAAACAGGGACAAACCCGTCACACTCACTGCCATCCCAAGAGCTGGGCATCCTTACCAGCCTCCTCTAGCTGTGTATGCTCCTGAAATTTCCCATTCCCTCCCTTTTCCCAGCTAGCCCTGTGCCACTGTCCTCCCTTTTGCTCAGCAGAGTGGAAAACAGAGTTGCCTGGAGCTGGTGCAACTCCTGCCATGCTCCAAAATGCTAAGCCTCTGTCACCCACTGAAGGAGGAGACAGCTGACAGGTTTTACGGGATCGCCGGTGCCAATATAAGCCTTGTGGAGAGCAAACACCTTTTTGCTGAACTCAGTTCGGCAAGCCTCAGTGCAATGGAAAGCACAGAAAGGAAGTAAGAAAGTGCATTTCAAAAAAGGAAGGGAATCAGCTGAAGTGCTGGCAGCTTTTGCAATAGGCTTCAGCCTGATGCTACTAAGCACATGTCTGGGTACCTATAGATGAACGGCATATGTATGTCCACAGACTGACCACATCAGCCATGGAAATGAGACTTCTCTGTCCTTCTGCTTCTTGGGACACAGCAGAGGAAAAGTCTGTGACCCAGAAGGGCTAGCATCACTCTGCCAGCACATCCCACAGCACATCCATCAGTCACAGCAGTGTGTCATCAGTATTGGTATCACCCATTAGACCCCTCTGGGTCGGTGAAAGAAACAGGGTGAGTGGCAGGAACTGATATTAGAAAATTCTGTGTGGAAATAAATGCTTCAGATTTAAGCTATTCTGAATTATTAGTGTATTTAGGGAAAAAGCAAAAACATCTCTAAAGAAAATGCTTTATTTTATGAAGCTATGTGGGTTTTGGGGTTTTTTTTAAACCTAAACTAAAATATCATATAAAAACTCCCTTCCAGACAAGGTGGTTGTACTTAACATTTGCATAAGAGTTTTAGGTTGAGTCTTTGCCAGATGTTGCAAAAACAGAGGGAGGGCATCCCTGTAGAAATAACAGCTTCCATGTCGGTGAGACTGGGCAGGAAAAGGAAGAGGTTGGGAAGAAACTGAGGCACAAAGAGGTGAAATTAATTGCCTGCAATCACACAGCAGCTCAGAGACAAAGCTAGGGGTCTCTGCAGCTTATATTTGCCCAGTACTGATCAACCCAGTCACTGCTTCTGCAACCGGACACAGCAGTGTATTGCAGGTTTGTGAGAATCCATAGGGCAGGGCATGGTTAGGACCTACACTGTGATCCTGTAGCTAGACCTTATACGCGATACGTACCGGACCAGTTTCCTCTTGTCTTCAGTGCCAAGACTGGCAAACAACACGACACCAACTATTCCCACAAAAACACCCTTCCAAGCATTAAACGTGTCTGCAATTACTTAGCACAGCCAAGCAAACAGATTCCAGGCTTGTGGTAACTCCCTGTTGTCAGCTGTAAGCTTGAAATGCTTGCTTTCAAGGGGATTACATGTGTGGGCTTGCTACCGCTTAGTGGAGATTTTACCTATTGATTTAATGAGAGCTGCAAAGGTAGGAGCGAGGAGGAAAACCTCTGGTATGGTTATGTCTGCGACAGAACAGGTGGTGCCTGCTGGGGCACACTGGAGATCCTGAGGGACCTGGGCTCAGGTCCTGTTGGCTTTGTTTGCAAGTGCATGACACAGACAGCGCAAGTGTGCTGGAGGTACCTGCCATTTCTCCCCATTTCAGTCTCTGAAACGCCTCTGTTCAGCTCCCAAATGGGCTATAAGCTGGATATTTAAGGCTAGCCAGCTATTTACAAAGTGGGCAGTAACCATCTGCCCATCTTTTCATGAAGATCACTGCTGTTTCTCTGTCCATACTGGATTCTTCCACCCCCAAGCTACAGAAAAGAGGTATTTTCAAAGCTTTCTTGCTTTTACTGTCCATGAGAGGTGATGTCCATTTCCTGCATCTCAGTCCAGCCTTCCTTCAAGCTCCTCCACTGAGGAAATGGTCACCATTTGCTGGAGCTCTGCGACATCCCCAGTGTAAATAATATCCCCCAAGTGACCCTTGAAAACCTGGCAGGGGAAAGGGACAAAGCTAGGAGCCAGTCTTCAGGTCCCAGGGGAAAGCTAGGAGCTGGTCTGCAGCTCAGCTTCCCAAAGCAATCCCAGATGTCAGCTGAGAAGGAGTATTTCCAGCAACCTGGAGAGCATTCAATTTCCCTTTATTATTTCCCTCAGCCACTTTCTGACACTTCACAGGTTCAGCTGCCTGCATCATATTAAGCTGTCCCCCTCACCAGTCCCCTTCCTGGAAGTTTTTCTGGTTCAGCAGAGTATAACTCCAGCATCAGCTCTCCCGTGTCCACTGGATATCACTGGTACAAGGGCACTGACCGACACTCCTTTCCTCATGTCCAGCCTCAGGGCTGTTATCCTCACCGAGGTGGTGAGAGTGATGGAGACTGTCACTCTGGGTCACTTGCCCTTGCTAGCTTCAGTACAAGGTGTGCCAGCATGCTGCAGGCAATCCCAATCCCAAAATGATTCTGGGATCAATGAGGGTTTATTCAGAGCCATCCTAGAAGGATCTCTGCAAAATTGCCTCTTCTAGTGCTGGGGATTTGAGTGGCTGTGGGTATTTTCTTCTGTGCTAGTTCTCCTGTCTCCCCACACAGTCACCAGTGAAAAATGGGCCCGTTCAGGATACGATTCATCTCATTGCAGCCTCAATGGCTAAAATAATCAGCTAAAATAATCAGAATGACCAAGGTGAAGGCTTGTTTCCTCTTGCTGGGCCAAGGAGGATGGGGGAGCTGGCCCAGCTGTGGATGGTTGCAGTATGCCTTTCTAAAGCCAGGTGGAATGAACCCCACCAATGGGTCTGCTTTGACCTTTCCTGCTGTAATTGTCTTAGGAAAGGGAATGTCTTTCGCTGTGTACGCTGCAGAGCCCTGAACTCCTCTGTGGGGTGTTGTATGTTCCCACAACCCAGCAAGCATCCGGGAGGAAAGCAGGAATCAATTTGGTATTTTGCCTTCAGCTAAAATGTTCAAAGAAAAAAAAATGAAAGGAGAATAACTTTTATTGTCATCATCATCATTATTATTATTATTAGCTTCTTTGAATTTCCTGCCTTCTCATAAATTCTAATGGGAAATGTACTTACTGACCTTATAACTCCCAAAACCAAACACAATGCCAAGACATCTCCACAGGCCAGCTTGCTTTCAGTACACCATATGGGGTGCAGCCCTTGTTCCTACAACACAGGCAAGCAGATCACCAGTTAGTCACAATTCATGACACACAAACATTTGATGGGTAGGAGCATGACAAGCAGATAACACCACCAGGCATTATGTTTTTCCTGGCTACATCTGTGCTAGTAAATAAAAGAAGGCCAAGGTGGAGTATCAAGCATTAGGCTGAAACTGTGATGTTTAGCTGCTAGCATGCTCCCCAGCACAATTTTGGACAGTGCCACCTCAATGCCCAGGCACAGTTTGGGAAAAGCATGTACCAGGGATTTTTTACCTTCACGGATAAAACTGCACCCAGTCTGGCTCCTTCTGCCTTATATGCTTTTAGACACAGGTGCTTCACTGAGCCAAATACACAGAGATGGACCCAAAAAAGACAGATTGGGAAAAGGGTCTACTGGGTCAGGGTAGATTTGTAACAAAATGTTGGACAAGGAGCTGTTTTAAAGGTTCGGTCTGTTATGACTGTGAGAGAGTGATGCTTACTTGTTCAGGGCTTGTACACGAGGATGGGAGAATGAGCCCTAAGAAATGCTTGTGGTCAGCTTTGAAGTTAGATTTGAATTTTGAAACACAGCCTTTTGGGGTCCAGGGATGATGCCAGAGAGAAATCTGTCCACTGAAGCAAGGGATACACCCCAGGCCACCCCATCTCTGTCCCTCAGGCACTACTGACTGGTATCAAGTTGGTCCTATAAGTGCTGCGCTGTCCAGTTTGATTAACCCTTTGCTGGAGGAGCACCAGCATGCCAGAGTACAGACCCTGAGGTACGATTAGGACCTGTTCTTCTTTGTAATGTTCTAGGGCAGGTCTACAGGCATGCACCTGAGCTAAATCTCATGTCCTGAGTTAGGTGCTGTGGCCTAGAGTCAGGTCTCACTCACCAGTTGCAGCACAGGGCAGACCTGTGGGCAGCTTGCAACCCCTTGGTGTCACTAGGGAAAGCCCAATGGAAAACCTCCAGGGTTCAAGACACCAGGGTCACCTCAATGGCCATGCCATGGCTCTGGTCCTGTACTTTCTTTCTGATGGATGACTATGAAGGAAAGAAGGCTGCAGACACTGATCCAATTACGTCAACGGTACCTAAGTCTGTTCTCTGCTTTCACAGCACCCCAGCCAAACCAGAACGCACTCGCCATGGAAACTGTCTCATAATACTGCCCTGCTTTGGATTAGCCAAGGCAATCTGATTAACTCCTCAGCAGGGGCAAGACACAACACTGCACTCGATCTCAACTACCACATCCAGAGACCTCTGGTGAATTAGATCCAGAAGAGGCAGCTGTGAGTTATGGGGCTGGAATTCCATCAAGGGCTTCTGGGAAGGTCATAAACCACCAAACAGCGCTTGCAACCTCCCCCCTCTTCCCGTTCACCATCCACAAATAGAATTATAGCCCCATAATTCAAGCGGGGTCTGTTTGTCTGCAAAAGGACAAATGCAAGGAGCCATCTGTGGGGGTGTCAGGCTGTAAATCCATTCCTTTTCCTGCCATTCTTCCATCTCCCACTTCACAGGATGATGCTTCCAGGCTGCACCCAGATCTCCTCACTTTCTCCACCCATTCCATCTTCTTTCTTTGGTCTCCTTCCTTCTTCCTTTCCTGCTAATAGAGATATAAAAGCAGTTGCTGCCTCACAGACCAATCCGCCAGTCAACCACTCCTATCCAGTCCCCTTCCCTTCATCCTGGAGAGTAAGAGCAACACTCAGTCTGCTTCTCACTTCTTTTTATCCACAAGCCACTCCCTAGCACAAGCCATATTGCAAACATTTATCCCACATTAAACCTTCCAAATGAAAGGGCTATCCTGGTTCTTTTCAAGTTGGGCCAAACAAGGTGGTTTCCCTTAATTGTATTCTTTGATGGTTTAAGGGGGAAGGGGGGGGGGGGAATGGGGGGGAAGTCGTGGAGGGGGGCTGGGGTACCCTTTCATATTTTTGCTTGCATTTACATGCAAACATTCAGCCTGCAAAACAGAAAGTCAGTCTGGAACATTTCAGCATTACAAGTTAGACAAGTCTGAACTTCAGAAGTGGTCCGTGTTTCCCAAAGCTTGCCTTCAATGGCTGATAATTATGTAGGCAGACTGTGAATCCCTTGGAAGTTTAAGCTAGCAGGCATCATAAAATACCCTCAGAATAAAATACCTCAAAATACAAATTCAGAGAGAGCAAAGTAAATCTGAGTCAAAGGTTGGATCTTCCAGAAAAGAAGTGATTTGCTAGGGACAGACACAAAGTTGGGACTAGAACCTGCTGGTCCAAAGCCTGGGGTGATATGTTAGATCACACCACCTCTTCCAACAGACCTGCTGGTCAGCGTGCATAGACAAGGAAAACCTGTACTTGAGCATGTTACATTACATCAATATCTCCTTTTCTTCCACCAGAATTTTTACAACTTAGTGAATTTATGAATTTGATGTGATAGATCAAGAAGCACAACCTGGAAGCACTGGACACCCATACATGAGAAAATGCAGGGCACATTTCTCATCACCACAGAGACTTCTGTGCCTTCTTTTTCATTTTCATTACCCTTCATATATTTTATGATAGAAATGATCACAAACAAATGATCACACTCCCTTAAAGTCAGGAGGGAGTTGTACTGATGGCAAACCACAGCAAAATCAGTAGCATACTTGTCATGTTTATTTAAGCTGAGATGGTTTAAATGCTTATCTCAGTTTAAAGCTGAAAGGCCAAAGGGTTCATTCTGCTCTCACTTAGGCAGCTTATCCAGAACCCTTGGAAAAGTTTCTCCTGACAAGCAGTGCAAATTTGAGGGTATCTTGTGCTACTGAGTCTGAAAATACCATCTTAGCACACTGGGAAGGTTGTTTCACCAGACAAAAACACTCCAATGCAAGTACATGTAGGGTCATATGTGGGCTTTAAGTCAGTGATGTAGTTCTGAGGTTCAGAGATTTCTCCAGGGAAAACAGATTGTTGGTCGGTGCACATGGCAATGGTGCTTCTCCTGGGCTCCATGAGAAGGGAGATTTTCAACAGCAGGTAAAGGCATGTTCTGATTGTTTTTAAATACCCTCCTACAGTCTTTTTTCTCCTAGTTTGGCCAGACAGGTTGGCAAGGTTTCTCATCTGAACTTCTGCTTTCTTAGTCCAATCGAATCCTTGAGGCTGGGTTTTGTTGAGCTTTTTGTTGGTTTGGCTTTTGTTTTCTGTCCTTCTCTGAAAGCTGCCTCATGTGACTAGCTGTAATGTATTGCTGCCCCTCCCCTGAGGCTTCTCCAACGTTCTTCCAAGCTGTCTGATGGAGACAACTGTAGTAGTTGTCTGCTGTGCAGGGCTCTGATTCCAAAAACCACATGCTAATATTTAGGGAGAAAGAAGGCGGGAAAGACAGGCAGAGAAAGGAATTGATTGGACAAAAAAAATGAGAACCATATAGTAAAACCTGAAGTGTTATGAGGAAAAACATCTGGAAAAAATAGATTAAAAATACTCCAATCTTTAAAAAAGCCCCTCAACTCATAATAAAACAGCAAGTGTCTTGGTGAATCCCAGCAGAAGAGTACTTTGCAAACTGGATTGTGTCCTGTGATCAGCACTGTGGTGTTTCATATGTATGTATAAATTCTTTAATTACTATGATTACCCATGTAATATTTGATAATTCTGCCCCTTTGGGAAGCTGATTGTAAGGGAATAGCACAAAACATTATTCCAGATTTCTGTCCTGGGGATTTGTCTCAGAGGCTTGCTTAGTTTTTTGGGTTGTTTTTTTTTTTTTTTTTTCTTTTTTCCTTGTTATTTCTTACCCCCTTTGGAAATCTTTCGTTTTTCTTCCTTAGGACAGATTTTCAATTAGCAGAAGGATAATGCTATCAGGAGGTACTGAGTATCCTTGAAGATAAATCTAGCTGGGAGTTGTCAATGGAATATCTAAAATAGCCTGACAGTAGAGGTCCTGTAAAGCTTATATTACTCTTTAAAAGAAAAAAAAAAATTACTTATCAGTTTGCCTTTCAGAGAGGGAATGAAAGGGGCGGGAAGGAGGTTGGTTATTGGATTGCTATGTTCAACTGCAAAAAAGGATGATAAAAGAAAAAAGTCAATATATTAAGAACACCCCAACTGCTGGATCTGACTAAGAAAAGGCCTAGATAAACATGTAGGTGCAGTCTATAGCCACCTTTAACCCTGGTGGATGTTTTCATCAGATGACTGAAATAGTTTCTTGTTGAACTTTCACTCATGAGAGGGCATGAAAGGGTTGAAAGAGACCAACAAAAGGTACAGGAACCCACATGGAATAGAGGACACTGAGACATGCTCTAGAGCAGCCATGCCCTGAGTATACAGGAGTGTTCATTTGGTCTTTTCTGGTTCTTAAAACCCAATAGTTCCAAGGTAAGGCAGCCTTCCTCTTTTTGTATCTGACCCTGCTGATGGTTCACTTGTGAAGAATGTTAGAAGCACCAAGACATCCATGTTGACTGAACATATCTAGATCTACAGGAGGACAATTTTGAAGATTTCAGATTGGGATTTCAGATTGCACCTGATGTCTCTCAACTTCCTGATGTGTTGCATAGCTCCTCCTTTTGGTCTTCAAAGAAATTCCCTTCCCCTGAAAGGCTTGGCTGTCTTGCTAGTTAATCAGAAGTGTGCTGCATCACTGGTATTGTTGTTAATATTAGGTGTAAGGGAGGTTGTGGAAAAGACCATCATGTCCCTGAATTTGCTACATCTATGGTGTATAGAGTTTAAGATGTGTTTGTGGTCTTAACCATGGATATTTCCTAGGGAAGGGGGTCAGGAATAATTAAAAAAAAAAAATAATGGAGGAACTGATGAGATAAGGCCAGTTCTCACGAGCTACATTTCTCCTCCCTCACACTCCTAGCTGCAGGGACAATGTGAAGAGACAACCCACCTGAGCAGGGAGCACCTGGCCCACATGTTAGTGTCACCTCTCAGCAGCGAGGAATAAAAGCATGGATGAGAGGTCTATCTGAGCCTACTCAGCACTATCTTGCAGTGCCATATCTATTCTTAGCCCCCATACTTGATGTTGTAGAGCAGGGGTGCTCAAACTTTTTAAACAGGCGGCCAGTGCACGGAGGAAGTGGCAGGCAGCCATCTGCAGCTGCTTGGTTTCCCCCCCGCAACCCCCAGCAGAGGGGCGTGTGTGTCTGTAAATACCAGGGGCCGGATTAAGGACCCGGGGGGGCTGTATCCAGCCTGTGGGCCGTAGTTTGAGGACCCCTGATGTAGAGGAACTAAGCTGGGTTTATTAGCATTGATAATATCCAGCTGTGGGCTGGCTTCAGGGGCAGTGGGTTGGCCGGTGTAGATAAGGTGCAGCTGTGGGTGGTTCTGGTAAGAGGTTGGGCAGCCAGTGAAGAGAGAGAAGGAAGAAGCAGAGAGAAGAGAGGAAAGAGAATGAGAGCCCTGGGTGAGGAGAGACCAGGAGAAGGCAGCAGAGGGACTGGCATGAACAGTGTGTTGGTATGAGATGGTAAAAGACCTTGTTGCAGCTGGTAGTTTGGAGAGTGCTGCAACAGTTTCAATCAGAGTCAAATAAGCATGCAACCATTAAACAAGAGAGATGCTGTGATCTTCATCTCAGACCTTGGCAGTCCTGTGTCATGAGTGCTTGGATACCTTCAGAGGAATGAGCAGGAGCAGATGTCCTCTGATCAGAAGAATCTGACAGTACACAACTCTGCCTTCACCTTCAAAATGCTGACCTTTCTCCTTCACCTGGCAAGTTTATCTGGCTTAGACCATCAGAAGTGGTGCCTAATAAACATCCTGGTGTGAGGCACTGCAGGCCTGTGACTGCTGTTTGAACCCAGAGCTGGAGAAGCTATTGAAGGCTTTCAGAGATAAGACACACATGGCCCAAATTCCACTGGTGCCTTTATCTGCTCACATCTGGTTATCTTCAATGTAATCTGGTTGCTGCAGCACAATTGCTGGCTAATTGCATAGTGGCCTCAGCAGTGCTGGAGTTAGGGACATGCTGTGAAGACCCCCGCTAATCTGTTCCAGAGGCTCAAAGGAGCCGTGAATGCTCCTTGGTGATGATTTCAGATTAGCTTGCACCATGCAAAACGAAAGATGAGGTCACTGGGCCAAAATGGTCCAGCAGCAGAAAGCAAATAACAGAGGAGAAAGGGCTGATACCACCAATGAAGCCACTGCAGACCTTGACTTCAGTGAAGAAGCCTATATGGGCATGTTTTGTGACACACTGTTAGGATGCATCAAGGGATAGAACTTTTGAGGTCTGGACTCCAGCTCTGCAGGAGGCTAGGCACAGTGTATTCTCCACCAAGGTTTTTGCTTTCAGGATTTGCAATCTATACCCAGATGAAAGTGATGAAGAAAAGAAAATACCTATTTTTAAGGCATGGGCTGATAGTAAGACATCTTACATGGGCACTTTATGACAGATTTGGACTTTAAAACCATATTTCCTCAATCATTTTTTGCAACTGAATGGGCATTCTCACACTAAAAGCATTGTTCAGGTATTCACCCCCCTCTCCATTCTTTATTAGTCAACTTGCTTGAGAATGGTCTGCATCAACTCGAATGTTTGTACCATTGCCAATATCTCTTTTGGTAAATATCTTCAGGATAGATATATGCAACAGAAAAGGATGCACAGCTCTGGCCACCTGGCCAGGATCTTTCAGTATTCATAACCAGCAAAAAGGAAATTGAAAAAAGTCTGTCCAGTTGGGAGGCAGAAACAACAATCATAATTAAAGCAGGCAGAACAGTCATCACTTTCCCCAGCAATTCAGAGCCTGAAAATCCTGTTCACAGAAGCACTGGAAAGCATGTGACTAACAAATAGTTGGTTAGGAATGCGACATAATTCACAGGAAGAATGACAAATGCTTAGTCTGTGGGATGAATTAAACTTCCAAAATAAACTGCCTGGTCACAGAATTCAGGCCTGCACAAGTCTGGCAGCAGTTTTTGAAGGATAAATTATTTCCTGAGACTTTTCTCAGGGTTAGATTCTGGGTTCTTTAAGAACAACAGGTATTCCCTGGCGATGGGAATCCCTCTGCCTCTTCATCTCAGAAGAGTAAGGACAAAGCATGACTAAAAATCATGGGATTAAAGGGAAGGAAACCACTATCTTCTTGCACACAGAGGGAATGTACTAATCTGGAGAAATGCTGCCAGCAGGAAAAGATTGAAGACAAGGCAGATTTTGGAGTTGCCCATAGGGCTGCTGAGCAGGCTATTGGGATCCGTGGGTTGGCTTAAACTCAGAGTTAACCCTTCAGGCACTGCAAAGAGAGGTCAGCTCAACTATCATTGTTCCCTGCTCCTGCTGGTGCCTCTTTTTCCTGAGAAAAAAAGTCCCATTTTGCCCTTTCTCAGTGATATGAGAGGAGATGAAAAATCCCAAAACTTCTAAAATAGGGGTGCCAATAAGCGTTAGAGGAGAAACACTCCTTTTTCCAGTCACAGCACAACCCCAGGAACAGATTCCTGTCATCTGCCTTCATTCATCCATCCATACTAATGCTTCCTAGAGATAGCTACAGAAATGTCTTATGGAAATCACTGTGGGTCACCTGCAGTATGAACCTTGCAGAACCAAAATAACTTAGCTCTGCTCTTTTCCTTGCTGCCATGAGCTCAGCAATGCATGGAAACACCTTTCAAACCTCAATTCATTTCAAGCCCACGTAACTTGGATGGATTACCTTGCTCTCAGAAATCAGCAGATGTTTTGGGGTATATGAGAAAGAAGAGAAGACAGGACCTTAAACCTGATACCACATCTACACTGACTTGAACATGGAGTCTAAACTTGCCAATCATCAACTTCATAACGATGCTGTGTGCAGTGGCCTCTGGAGTAAAGAAGGTGCCTACATTGCAGCAGGCACTTAGGGCTACACAAGTTATGAGGTGGACACACTGTACTTGTCATCATGGCCACACCTTGGAGGCCAATTTCATTGGAGGCAATTTCGCTGGTCCACTCTAGAAAAACCCAGACAAGAGGTGACCTGATGATGGAAGGCAGATCTAATCCACAGGCACCCAAATCAGAAAACTGCCTGTGAGTTGTGTCTTAAGGAAGGAAAGAGAAAGTTTGTGTCTGTTACACTTGCCCAAGGGTGAAATTATGCACATTTCAGAAGCAGCAAATCAAGATCAAAGGGAAGAAAATGAGGGGAAAAAAAAAAAAAAAAAAAAAAAAGAGAAGAATGGAGAACTGGGAATAGTTTATGCTAGGGAAGTGCTCCAGGGCTTACTCTTCCTTGTGCTAAAGCTTTCAAGTCCACAGTATGCTGGGGCATGCCACTTTTCTCCTCTTCACTGTCCTGTAAACTGATCCTTTTTCTTCTCCCTAGCCCCTGCATTTGAGGTGTTGGAAGAGAATTAAAAATATCCTTCCAATGGTCCAGGGAAAGGGGTGCTGCCTTGGCTGGTCCTAGCTGACGTTGTCAGCAAGAGAATAAAGGGAAAGTTTCTCTTCTTGCTGTACATCCCATTGCTCCACTGGTTTTTTTATCCTTTGTGGGGCTCAGAGGAACCTGCACACCCTATTCCACAGCCTCCATCTGCAGCTAACTTCAACGATCCTCCAAAGTACCCTGAGATCACATGCCAGCCTGGCCTGGCTGTGAGGTCTCTGTGTGCCTGCGCTCCCCCGGCTGTCCATAGCCCACAAGTACAAGCTATTTATGCTGAAATCACAGAATGCTCAGGGTTGGAAGGGACCTCTGGAAATCATCTAGTCCAAATGCTAAATCTAGTCCTGCTAAAGTATGTTCACCTAGATCATGCTGCACCCAATTGCATCCAGAAATGGTGAAAATTTGTCCTTTCTCCACCCAGTAACACTTTCTGAAGGTCATCTTCACCTTTCCAGAGCCCACGTCAAGCCAGCAGAGAAGGAATATGGTGTACACTGGCACCCAGCCTATACTATCCTGCACTCTTTGGTGGATTTCTCTGCTTCAGACTTCCCCTCCCACTTGCTTTCTCTTTCTCCCAGCTGAGGCCCCATCCCTCTGGCCTCATTAAGTCATTATAAAGTCAAATGCAGTGTGCCCTTGCTCTTGCAATGGATCTTGAAAGTGGAGGGACTGTTATAACATGTCATATGCTGGAAAAAGTCTTGGTAGTCTATGGTAATCCTGAACATACCTGTTCTTGCCTCACAGTATTGGAGAAGGGTCACTACTGCCAAGTCCTGTGCAAACGAACAAGGAGATCTCAGATTGCTTTGACACCCTGATCACCTCCACCCAAACACAAAAGGCAATAAAGTTCTATTCATTAGCAAGGCTGATCCATCAGCTTCATTCAACAGTGTCAAAAAAGCCAACAGTTCCACATAGGACTGGTAAAGGTCACATGGGATACACATGAAGCAGACATATAACTCTCTGCAACCATACCTGGAGGCCAGGCAGATAATCAAGCCTGTTAGAAAAGATTTAGCAAGTAAAATCCAGGAACTATCCCTCCCCACCTCTTCCTTTGCCATGGATGGCTTTACAATGAGAAACAACAGGAAAAAAAAAGAAGGCAAATAGAGTTCACAACTCTCAGTACTATATAGATAAAGAAACAGACAGCGGATAAACCTTTTGGAAGCAGAACAAACACCAAAATATATGGGAACCAGAAGGCTATAGGACATAAAATTTTATGCTAAATAGTTCTGCTTCAATTTTTGCCAGGTCCTCCCATTAGTTTCTGTCACAGCACTCTCCAAACTAGCCAGCTGCAACAAGGTCTTTTACCATCCCATACCAACACACTCCTCATGCTAGTCCCTCTGCTGTCTTCTCATCTCTCCTCACCCAGGGCATGTGTTCTCTCTTCTTTCTGCTTCTTCCTCAGCTGCCCCCTCTTCGTTGACTGCCCAACCTCTTACCAGAACCAGCCACAGCTGCACCTTACCTACATCGGCCAACCCACCGCCCCTGAAGCCAGCCCACAGTTGTATATTATCAATGATAATTAACCCAGCTTCATTCCTCTACAATTCCCCCCCCCCTTTTTTTTTTACATTTCATACCTTATGTTTTTAACAATCATTACAACCTTTTTACAAATAAATTTTTCATACAGTCCTCTATAATTCCTCTACAAGTTTCCCACACAGCTTTGCTCTCTGCCCAAGGAACATGCAGTGCAGCAGGACTTCTTACTTTTGCACTAGAGTTTTGTGTATCGGAAACATTGCATGCACTTTTATGACAGGATCTGCCCTAGCTCAGTGCTCACAGTCTAACAAAATTGCAAGGGATGGGCGATGACTGAAAGAAGCCCCAATGAGGACAACAAAGATGACAACAGTAATACCGAAGAGTATGCTTGGCTTCCCAGTTCAGCCTCAAAAAGTAAAGACCTCTTTCCCCTAGCAAACAGGAAAATCTGTTTATTTCCCAAAGAGGAAAAGAAGAGGAAGCTATTTGGACCAATACAGAAATGTTTCAGCATTTGCTAAGAAATTGCCTAGGAAGTTTGCCTGCAGAATGATTCTACACATTGTAGGTAGCTGCACAGCATTAGCAAGGTCACATAACACCCATGCACTCCCTGGCAATCAAACAAGACAGTTACCCCAAGGAGCCCGGACTCAGCTGTAGCACAAGTGGAAGCAAACAGGCTCGTGATGACTGATGGCTTGAAACATGTTCATTAGCTCTTGGGAACATCAGCTTACAGAAGCAGAGCTCATGGGCTTTAGGCCCTCCAACCTAACAGAGCAAGGCAAGGCTGGGTGGCAGGGAGGTGAAATCACAGCTCAGGTGATGGGGTGATGGTAGGTTTTCACTAGCTGTGCAGATGGTAGTTTCCTGGGCACTACAAACTGGGTCTTTTGGATATCGGTATCAGATTCAAACACATTGGAAGGCACTTCACTTTCAGTGCACTTCTAGGAGTGGATCCGGAGTGTTTTCCTTTTGCTGGTCACCTGGGAGCATCTTTCACACAGGCTTCATTAGGTTTCCTAGTCACCTGTCATCGGGGGCTGCAAAGAGCTGCAATGGATTCATGGCCATTAACTTGTGTTCATGGTGTATCACAAGCAGTCTACAGAGCTCATTCCCTGCAACATCTGATGCTTGGAGATGCTGAATTATACAGTGTTTTCAGTACCCAAGAGGACCCTGACAACCAAATTTCACAATTTGATAAACTCACATAGCCTCTGACAATTTTGCAAGGCACCTTCTTTACCTCTGAAAGATGTCTCCCCATACATATGTAGAATTATAATGTATATGTAATTTCTCCATCTACAGTTTCCTTCACTGAGTGCATTTTGCACAGCTTTCATGAGTTTCTGGTGCAGCAAACTGTTTTGATCTTTTATCTTGCTCTTAAATTGGGCACAAATGTATCATGTGCTTTCAAATTTACAGCACATCACAGGCATCGGTTTTATAACTCACAGGGCTTAAACTAGAATAAAATTGATAGAATTACACAAATCAAGTGGGTGCTGAAATACTGGGTAATAATTTATAAAAGTTGACAAAACCAAAATTTCTGGTGTCAAAGTAGCATTAGTAGTATTTCAAGGGAGTAACAGGTTTTTGGTCTCTAGAGAAATGCGTGGCATACAGAAAAGCAAGGGCAAATCTCACATATTGTTTGGGAAAGGGAAAAATTGGAAAAGCAATTCTTGCTGGTGTCAGGTTAATTACACCTTCCTGTGGTTTCACAAAAGGACAGGGAGGTATGAGAGGTGCATATACTGTTTGCATGGTGTTTCACTCAGGAACCATCCTGTGTACGGCACCCAGCACTGCGTCTGATTAGGACCTGTAAGTGCTGTTATTATCATTAATAACAATCAGAATCACTGATATGGAGGCGTAACAAGACTGCTGTTGCACTGCAGTTGCTTGTATGGTGTGCTTCATAGGAAAGAGAAGGAAAAATGACTCACAAATGATGCATGCACATCTCACCACTAGGACTTTGTCATTCTCTATTTAATAAGCAGTTGAAGACACACAGGATTTTCCTGGCCAGCTTTAATTAAGTTGGTTTGGCATCGAGAAATCTCAGACTTTTGTATTTCTGTGTTTGGTGAGATCGTTTCTGGTCCTGGTTCCCCAACTTGTCCCCAGTATGTACAAGGTAGGTAAGTCCCAGTTTCTTCATAACTGAAGAATCCAAGGGCTGTTCACTTGGGAGAGCTTTTACTCCCAGAATTTCCCTGGGTTTACCTCCCTCCACCACACTAAACTCTTCATCCCACAAAAGGCTCACACATACTTGCATATGGTATGGCAGGCACTCTGAACTGGAAAAAGAACAGTAAAAATAGTAATTCTCTCTTAAGTGCCATAGCCAAGAGCTATGCCAGGTGATGGCCTGGAAAGGGCTTCCCCAAACAAGGTGGACGTGACATTTCTACACCATGGCCACCAGTCCCTGGGGCAAATACTGCCAGCACCGCAAGTGCAGCTGCATTTATTTGGGATTCTGGTTTAGCAAGATATTGGCAACTTACAGGAATTGGGTTTTATCAGTCTGTGACGTTTGCCTGCCTGCCTTTCCCTCCTGTGAGGCTGAGAGATGTTCAGATCTATCCTTTCCTGATATAATAACAAATAGTGATCCTGGTACCTCAACATCACTTTTCTCTTGCCTTGTCGCATCCTGACATCCACCTGGCTGCAGCACTTCCCCAGCTCCATTTCATCGCAACACCTCCAGCAGTTTTCCCCTATGCCACCCACATGCCCTGCAACTCTAGCAGCTGCCTTTATCTTCAGCCTCCAGTGAATGGTCCTCCCCCTGGCTACCATCCCTAGTTACCATTCCCCCAGCTCTACAATATCTTGTGGCTGATGTCCATGGGTGGTCAAGGAGGGATGTTACACATTCATGCAGTGGTGGAGTTTTCTCCTGGCATTGTCTCCTTCCCCCCCTACATGCTTCATGCACTATTTATTCCTTCTCTACCCTCAACCCCCAGAGAAAGTTACCGCAAGTCGCTGGCTGGGAGCAAGCCGAGTTCTGAAACCTGCCACCATCCATCACGGTGGCAGACACACTACGGAAGGGCTTCATGGCACAGTGCCAGGGCTAATGGCCTGAGACGCTGCTCACTTTTGCTCTGAGCTGCTTTAGAGAGCGGGCACAGATGCTAATCGTAGTTCGCTCTGCCTTCGTGGAAGAAGGAGAGAGGTTGTTCAAGGGACTGAGGAAATTTTGAGTGGTGGAGCTTGGTTGCAAAACTGCCAACAGCTCTTCAGTCATTTTGCAACCAAGATCCAAAGTCTTTGAAATCCCTCCTGTGTGCCCCATGAGAGCTGTGGTCTGTGGTGATGTTCCTGTCCAGAGTCCAGGGGTTTTCACTATGTGACCATGTCCTCTCCAGCAGTGGCATGGCCAAGCAGCTGGACAGGCTCTTTGCTCTGGCTCATCAAAGGAGATGAAGGAAGCATGGCATATAGGTCTGGAATAAAAACACCTAGATCTTACTCTAGATCTGGAAATATCTCTTCTCCTTGAAGTCAGACTTCACTGGTCTAACTTTCATTGAACACCCTGTAGTATTTCTCACTAGCTCAGGATGCCTATTCACCTCAGAAGGCAGTAGGAAACACCAACAGGGCTAAGCAGAGACCGACTGGTTGAATCTGGTCTTTGCTCTCTGTAGCTTTGCCTTCGCAGGCAGCCAGGCAGAAAGAGTTTCTTATCTTCCCTGTTTTATTTCCTTCTTCCACAGCCTTCAGATAAATACTGTTATACAGCATTTATATCTTAAATTGTCTGCCTTGCAGAGGGAGAAATGATCTTGTCAAAACTGAATACAAACCCATTTTCACCATAAATCTGTGAGGTAACAAAAATGTGAGGGAACTGTGAAATGCCGTGGTACCAAAATGTACCGCCTTCACAGTCTGTTCCTGCACTTAGCTTGATGACTCTGCCCTCCATCATCTCAGCACCTGGGAGTTCATCTAATCATCACTACTGGCACTTACCCTGACATGTTCACAGATGCAGTTGCTGTTCCTCGCTTGCATGGACAGATCGGTTATTCCTAACTTGGGGTTGGGACTGATCCCCTTGCAATTACATTCTCTTTAGAGAGCTCAGGAAGGAGAAGTCTTTCAGGGATGCCAAGAACTGAGTGCATCTTATGTCTGTGAGGTGAAGCCACGGAGATTATCTTGGCCTTCCAGGCAGCACCTGTCTACTGAAACCCAATAAAAATTATCTGAATGGGTCTGGGTCTGTAGCAGGTCTTCTGCATCATGGAGCCATCACTGCCAGTGTCAGGCAGCCATTCAATAGAAGGGTTTGTAAAGCAACCATCCATTTCACTTACAAGAAGCCACAAAAGACTCCCCAGTACCTTTAGGTGACATTAAAAGCCTGTAATGCACCATCTTAAAAAAAGGGAATCAGGAGAGACCAGTGAACCATTAAGAAAGTTTAGCCATAGGCAGTAAAACCTTCTGTGAAGACAGCTCATTAAAGCTTTCAGCATACGGCGTGCTGGTGTTTACCTATGTGCACCCCGCCAGTTGTACCGAGTTGATTCCCCTCCATTTCCCTTTACTGATGTTGGGGCAACAGCTGTGACCCACAGAGGAGTTGGAGACATAGCAGCCGAGTTTGCTGCAAGCAGAGCCCCTTGCACCACTGAACAAAGAGGCAGCCCCTCCCCCTGCCATGGGATAGCTCCTGAAGGCATGGCAAAAGCACCTTAGACACCTTTTCCCCTGACCAAACACCCACTGGCTGATCTAACCGTGGGACAGCTTGTAGTTGCAGTAACCGCTTTTTATTCTCACCTTTTTCTAAACAGGCTTTTTGGATGTGTCAGCTCCACACCTGCATCCCTTTTTCCTGTTCCCAAAAGTCACGGGAGCCCCACAGGCTGTGTGCTGATTGCTTTGTTCAGATGAAGCCGGCCTTCATCCCCACTCCAAATTCTGTTTGCATCCACTTCCATGCTCAGTCTTCCCTTTTGAATTAGGATTGAGGGGGGAAAAAACAAGTGAGAAGTTAGCAACATTTAAAAGCAATCTAACTAGAGAGCAACTTTTAAATGAAGCCTTTGAAGGCCAAAGCCTCTGGGTGTCCCTGCTGAGCCTGCTGCAAAACAGTTCAGGACACCCCTGTCACTGACTGCAGGCTAGCAGGGAAGATGCATTAGCCAGTAATGTCCAGAGCATAATTAATCTTTTCCTCCTCATTCTGATGCTGCTGAAGTTGCAACAGATGTTCAAGAGCCTTCTGGCAGTGACAGATCCCCGCGTAGTCCTGACTCCTTACCAGCCAAGTAATGATAATAGTCACAGATTCCCAGGGCTGTGTCAGCTGGATTTTCTTTTTTTTTTTTTTTTTTCCCCCTTTGGAAAGTTCTGCATAGTTTCTAGAAATTTTCTTTATGAGATATGACATGTCTGAATCACACATCGACTCTGTCCCAGAGTTCACATGGGTAGATCAGAGAGCTGGGAAAAACATCCTCCTTTCTGAGCATCCCAACCTGGAGCTTCCCAGTGGAGGAGCAGGAGGAAGGTTATATCAGAGCAACAGAACCTGTGGTTAGTGTATCAAACAGGTCAGTGAACCACACTTCATACAGTGTGGCAGATACACAAGGATAGGAGTGAAGGACCTGTGTTCTACTGCTGTCCATAACTTTATTTTGCAGCAGAACAGTGAACTCAGAGCTGGTCCTACTCCTGGCAGGTGAGCCGGGAGCTTCCCTTGCATTGTTCCTACTGACATCAAAGCACAGCTGCACACCTACAGCAGGACTGAGCCTGCAGCCCCTGGGAGCCATGACCAACACAGCCAGCAAGTGGTGGGAGAAGCTATTCCCTGGAAAGGGGCAGTGATCAGAGCTGCACATGACTAAGTTCTCATTATGCCTCTTACTGCTCCGTCTTGCCTCCCCTGTTCATAAACATGGACACTAATTCTCCCCTGCAAGGCTAGACACCTTGGTGTTAAGACCAGAAGGACCATTCTGATCCTGTCTGACCTTCAGTGAAATCTGACCACTCATTCTCAGCCTAGGAGACGGTACATGAGGCAGGGAAAATTTTTACATCACTCTACATATAAAGATCTCAAGGGCAGAAGCTATCCACCCCCACCCTCCAGATGATTCATTTGGCTGATGATCCATCCCACCAAAAAAAAAATTGCAAGTTTTTTTCTGATTTTAATAACTCCTTTCACCTTCTTCTTCCTACCATTGGATCTCATTTTGCCTTTGTCTGCCAGCTGCATTCAGGCATAGCTGTCAAGAGCCTTCAATGGAAAATCCTACAGCTCCTCCTCCTCAAATGCACTCTGTTTACAAATCAATGATGAACTTATTTATGTAGCAGTGCTGCAAATCCTGCTCCACAGACAAAAAGTCACTCAAAATTCTTCCCACTTCTCATATTATACCCAGCAAGGTGTATTCCACTGTCAAAGCTGAAATCTTAGCAGAAATGATGAGAAAAATTACTCCCCACACTGCACTGGGCGTGCAAGCCTGAGAGATGTGAGAAATGTCATGTGTATACAAAGTATTTCAGGGTTCTGTGGATAAAGCACAGAAATGGAGAAAGGCAGCTGTGAAGCGTTAGGGGCTCCAGCAAGTCCTTTTTGCTGTGACTCTGGAAGACAGACCCTTTCTGTGGATGTCACTACCTTTCATTTCACTTTAGCTCTTGTTCAAAGAGGAAAATAGCAACAGGGCTTATCCAACGTGTCTTTAGCCGGATGCAGGGCACATGACTGCATCTCATCCTTGGCACACTTTAGAGTCAACAGTAAGCACTTTTGGGTCATAACTCAAGCAGCCTCATTCACTCCATCAGCTGTAAAGCAGCCGAGGGTGACTAGCCCAAAAAGAGATGCTCATCCTACAGATGCCCACATCCAGCCAGAAAAATTTCAGACAGGTAGTGGAGTTGCAGAGAAACCCTGCAGTTGTGAAGCAGATGAAAACAGAGACAGCAGCATCTGCAGAGGGCATGAATACACATCTCTGAGGCACAGCTGTCTTCACTCATCTCAAGGGGTTGTTAACTCTAAGCTATGTTACATATCATGATTGCCAGTTGCTTCGATGCTGATTAAAAAATGCATAAAAGGAACTTCTGTGAGCTAAAGTTGTGCTAGCAATTCTTCATTATGGTATGAGAAGTGATGGATCCTGTCTTATGCATGATCTTGGGAATAATATCCAACCTCTTCCATCTGTTTTCCACTCCCATGTACACGCTGATAACTGCCTATTACTCTATAACTGATGTGAAATTGAGTTTCTTTGCAGGTCAGCACAATCTTGTCTCATGTTGGTAAGGAGGCAAATGCAATGTGCAATTTGGGACATCCATGTCCTATAAATTAACTCATCCTGGAACAAGTATAACGAATGGCTGATCAGATGATTGAGGAGCAGCAAAGCCTATTTTAGGAGAGGAGACTCACCACATTTCATTTCCTGAAGCAAATTATGACTCAGAAAAAATTCACTGGACTGTATAAAAATGAAGAAAGGTGGCAAAACCTCTTCAACTAGCTGACAGGCAGGGCAGGACTGCAGAGACCATGAGCATGTAATGAGAGAGATCAGAGAGCTTCTGAATAAATTCAGGCTGAGAATTAGGAAAAAGGAGTCAAACCATCAGAAGCAGAAGGTTTAGAGTATCCTGTCAAAGGAGGGGATGGGATAAGAAACTAAACTACTTAGATGGAGCTTGATGCTTTTGTTTAAGAGATTATATAGCATAGCTCTTATAATGGCCACGGACCAAGGCATCTTACCTGGTCTTGTGTTCCTAAAACCACTCCTCTTTGCTCCTCTCTGTCTTCTGCTTCCATGGAAATATGCACAATAAAGGAGGCAGAAACTCTACAGCACCAAACACAGCCTGGGTGAAGTCAGCCCAATGCAGAGGCAAGATTTAGTGCCGAGGCTGGGGAGGAAGAAGCAGGTAGAAGTGTCTCACATCCCAGACAATTATCTGATTAATGCTTAGAGCCAGAGGGAGTCAAAGGGAGGACTTCATAATTCCTAGGCCACTAATCTCACAATCATTTAATGTCTATAAGAGAAAGAATCCTTCTTTTTCCACGAGGGGCTCTGGCTGAAAAATTTAAGTGACAAACCAACCAGCTATCAATTAACTTTATGAGTCAGCTTCTCTCTTGCTGTGCCATTGAATTCATCGTCCAGTCCGGCCCACAGTGCCATTTCTACTGGCCTTTTCTCTTCAAGAGTAAATGTGCTTTCATGCTTCCCTGTCAAGCCTTTTCTCAACACCCTAATATTTTAGGCATGCTCCTGTCTACCTTGCAACATGACAGAGAGCTTTCCTGCTTATTGCTGGTTATTAGAAGACATTTCTCCTTCTTCTGACCTCTGCAGTACTAGCTCATTCATGCAGAGAAAGTGGATGCATATCCTATTATCCCTTGAAGTATTTTATAGCCTATGTTAAGGCTTTGGGCTCTTCATAGTTTGTACCCAATTTTAGGATCACAATACCTCTAAGGAGAAAGTGCTGGGATTTTTTCTTAAAATTACTCTAAGGTCCAGAAGAAGATAAATTAAAATATTTAGTTATAAAATCTAAACCAGGCAATACAGCTAGCAAAAAATGAGCAGGAGAAAAAACCCAAGCAAATAAACCAGTTAACCAACCACAAATTTACCTAGAATTTAAATGATGTGAAAATTCTTTTTCTCTGAATTGCTCAGCTAGCCAGAGGACAGACACCTCCCTGGCTTCCCACACAATCCTTAGTTCTTGAAGGTGCTTTAACAGAAGACAGTCTAGCATCGGAGCCCATATCCATCTTCAGGGATATTAGAGTTCAAACTTTCCTAAAAACTAGCATCTCTTTCACCCATCAGCTGAAGCAATGAATCTACTCACTTTTGTCTCACTTTGCGGATACTGATGTTCTCACTTCAAACACTCAGGTACTGCAGGCATTATAGCTTGAATGGCTTTGTGGAAACACATTGCTGCACAGGCAGGAGAGACCTTATTACAGCAGTATCAGCTTGATCTTTGTGAGATCTGCAAATATAATCCATGTGAAGGATGGAGCAATTGATGGCCCAGCCATGCAAGGAGGATCAGCACCTATGTAACACCAGCGAATCCGCCCATAAGTCTAAGGGAGGCAGCTGGAGCCTGTTCTGAGTAGATGCGCTAGTATGTTACTAAGGATCCACTTATACTGCAGCTTTGGCAGATTTCTGTTACAAAATAACCACTATGGAATACAAATCCGTAGGAGATCTGCTTTGATCAGTAATGCCGTTCAAAGAGATAACTGTTGAGATACAATGGACAATATAAGGGACTAAAATTTTTCCAGGTTCCCAAATGGTGCTGAATTCACATCCTAGCAGGGGCTATTTCAGCATCTGGCGGCTGTTCTTACAGTACCTGTTGATCATTCAAGGTAGAAGATAAATTCCAACAGTTTTTGTTAGTCTGGACTTGTAGTCCATTTGTTTAACTCACTAGGTGAGTGAAGTTTATTTCCTCAGCCAAGTAGGCCTTCACCATAGATGAGGCTTTGGGTCTTTCCTGCACAGGGTTGTTACTCCTGTTCCAGGCTAAGGAAATGTTCTGTGTCGAGGCAGCTGCTGACCAGGACATCTAACTCTGTTCCAGTGCTAGTGAAACAGAAGCCAGTTGTCCATCTTCCTGGCACTGCCAACAAGCACCAACCTCAGCCGAACTCAGTATGTCAGCTGGGCTCCAGC
The DNA here is from genome assembly GCF_023638135.1 of Falco biarmicus. Lineage (NCBI taxonomy): Eukaryota > Metazoa > Chordata > Aves > Falconiformes > Falconidae > Falco > Falco biarmicus. The sequence goes on along the minus strand of NC_079292.1, from coordinate 29,633,159 downwards.
TCCTTATCTGCCCCTAAAATGATATCTACAGGAGAGCCCCACAGCTTTGCCCTGTTGGCACTGGGATGCTGGCAGGCTGCCCTAGGTTGTGCTAACATCTAGCACACAGTTAATTCAAAACAACAGTGGTCCTCGCCCAGCCATGCACTGGACAGCTGGCTGCTGGTCACCGTCCAGCTTAGTTCCCATATGTTGATGTGGGTTTCACACACAAGATACCCGAACACCATAGTAGAGGAGAAATACAGGCTGGAACACAAATGCGTTGACCCCATTGCACCCTTGAACTTACCCAGAGGCCTTCTAAATCTATGCTCATAAACAAAAGACAACCAAATACCAGTTCCTGCCCCTAGACATGTGGCGACAACTGGCTCAGGTCACATTGCTCAGGGCTAACTGCCTGCAGGGCAGAGGTAGCACACTTTAGAAAGAGCAAGACACAGTGGTCCAGAGCAGAGCCAGGGAGTGCTACACACAAGCTCTTATGAGCAAAAGGGACACACCATACCTCTGGAGCCAAGAACCTATAGTTAGTCTAATTTGAGTTTTACACTCCAATCAAAAGGAAACACATGGCTGTTACTAGCCTACTTACAATGGCACTAACACAGTCCAAAGTAGTATAGAAAAGTCTCAATAATACCCTTAAAACTGTTATACAAGAAAATGCCCTAATATTTCCTCTTTCTTCTGATGTGATGTTCACTCTGCCACCACCCCTCAGGGTGCTGGAGAGACGGTGGTTCTGCTTGTTACCTCCAGCAGAACCTCCAGTTGTCACCCCCCTGAGCCCTTCCCTGGCAGGGTGTGATGCCCACGGTGGGGTTTCTTCCTCCTCACTCTCGGCACCCCCGGGGGTATGTGGCCACCCCACCGCCCGCTCCCTTCTCCCCGGTGCCCAGCACCAGGGCAGAGCTGCCCAGCGCCCAGCCCGGGCACACCAAGGGCTGGTGTTTGCTGGGCAGCGCCTGCCCGGGGCGGCAGCCCTTGGCCGTGCCGGCTGTCCCCAGCGCGGAGCTCAGGCAGGTGGGCACCAGCCCCTTGGCCGCGGGACACGTGTGATCCCAGGGACACCCAGCTCAGGGCACGGCCAGTCCTCAGCATGGCTTTTTTGCACACAGCAAATATTCTTTCCATGCTGCATTTAAGATATAAATGAACAGCATAATTCCCATTAGTTTTTAAGAAACTGAGAGAACTTAGAATTGAAAAAAAGATCCGAAGTAATGTGATTTAAAGATGGGTTCTTGATTAATGTGATTTTACTTGCTGAAATCAAACTGTGAAGTCAAGCGTTAGAGAACTAAAATCCTTTTCTGTATTTTATACTTTCTCATGGTTGGTTTTCAGGTAGAAGTTACTGGTGTGACCAAAGGATTTAGCATTTTTTGTGTTAACTTTACTCTTCAGTGAACTCATTATATCATAAATTTCTTCTCATACAAGATCAGGTTGTTTTACTTTTATGAATGTACGAGAAAAAAAAATAATACATAAAAACCCCAACCAAAAAATCCACAACTGAAAAAACCTTTAAACTTTTTTGTGAAAGGAAATAAAATCAATTAGTTTTCAGTTCCTAAAAGTATCACCCCCACCTTCATCATCCTTCAGAAATCTGAAAATTAAAACTAAGCAATCTTATTCTGCCGTAATAGTTAATTTCCAATAACTGGAAAAAATCTGAAGACCCACTCAGGTTATACAGCCATCCATTTAATGGTGACATTCTTCAGTGCTTTAATATATTCTACAGTGAAAGCTATTAAGTATCTTCTGTCATTCTGAAACCCTTTGCCAGATGAGGAAAAGTGATTTAAAACTTATATAACCTGCAGAACCAAGTGACAACTTATATATAGCATACTTCGCTGTACGAAGCAGTATGTGAACTTAGCAATTAGTCAGAAGCTAATATTCCTCTTATTTGTCATTAGTTTGTAGACAAAATGGTTTTTCCCAAGGTTAGCATTTTCATTATCATCTGCAAATGATGGTACATTGTCAAAGTTCAAACCATTTGAATGCAGTGCACTTTTAAATTTTTTAAATATTCCTAATACAGTTTTTATGGCTCTCTTGAAAATAATTAGGCAGAAAATGGATTAGTCCCTTTTCAATGAGCAAGTATTGGAAACATTTTGAAATTTCATGCTTTCAGGCACCAGTGGCCACAGAGAGAAATATGCCCTTTTCAACCAAGCCCTTAATTATTTTATCAATTGAAAGAGGAACTAATATGTTGTTGGCAGTACACAAACCATTGTCCTCGAAACCTGTATGATTTTTTCTATCGGCTAGTCTTGAAAAATAATTAACTGACCCAATCCAGTGATCTATACGGAGAGCTATGAATAATACTACAGTGCACTTCTGTTGCTCCTCCAGAACAAAAAAAGTTTCAAGAGGTTTTGGGTTTTTTTAGAAACTGTAATAGAACTATTTTTATTATCTTTTATACTTCCACACTTCATTTCCCAGTCCAGAACAAGTAACTGGGAAACAATATCTGTGAAAGAGAAGTTAGCCTTTTGCTTTCTCTATGGTCCATTTCCCTTTGTTCTGAAGGAGCAAAGGATACTGGCAGGGTGTTTGACTTGCTGACCGATGGAGACTAATGCAGTGACAGTCATGATCCATGTGGAGATGTAATTCAATTAACTAATGGAAAACATATATGTAGTACTCAGACTCGACGCAAAGTCATGATTACTTTGCTTGATTCATACTCTGCATGTGTTGGTCCAACGATTTCTAGAAATTATCCCACATCTGGACAAGATTTAGGGCATGATAAACGTGAGATAAAGTTTTCTTTGGAGACGAAGAGGTCAAATGTCTAAAGCTACTTTCAGCAGATCAGATCTGGTTTTGAAAGCACAGCTTTTTGCATTTTGGTGGAAGAAATCATTCAGCATAACATTTGTAGAAGAGTCAGACACCTGTTTAAGAAAAAAAGATCAGAGACAACCAATTATGCTTTATTTAAGAGATGGACAGTCACACGCTGAGGACTCCAGTGATCAGCCAGACCAAGTACACTCCTATGTGTTCGGTTGTCATGGAGACAGGCACATTTTATGAACCTCTTCCCTAAAAAATCACCCCAATTAGATCTGCCTTCATGCATCACATATGCTTGAACTGTTCCCTAAGGTTCCTTAAATAGTTGTGACTGATTCATTCTCCTTACTGACATCTAAAAAATAACCTTTACTTCCCACTTCCTGAAACCCTTTGCCAGATGAGGAAAATTTAATTCTAGTATCATCTATCCATAATTTCGTCACAGCCCAACCCAGGCCACTGGCTGCTGTGCTGCATAGTGCTCTTAGGTAAAAAGCTGCAATTCAAAATTCCCATCAGTGCTCGGTCAAGGAGAAATGTGGGTCAAAAAGCATGGAAAATAAAATAAAAAAAAAAAACAGAGGGAGGAGTTTGGGAAGGAGGAGCAGGCATCAGCATGTCTATCTCATGCTGTTTGACAACTACAGAGATTGCTTATAATGAAAGTTACTGGTGTTTCACAGCATGATCATACCCAGTGCAACAGAGGGAGCATCAGGCAGTTTTGTCTGGATCAGGGACTGGGACAGGTCAGCTTTTTGCTTCCCTTTTTATTCTGAGTTCTTCAGTGCAGCTCAGACAGCACGAAGGTTGCATAACTATCAACATGGCATTGCTGCGTTGCTCAAAAATTATCTCTCAGGATGCCCATCATCTTCAGACAAAATCTTTCAAGACTGGTAGGTCCTGCCATAATTTCAGATAGAGAAAAATAAGGACAAACCCATTGAAGACCCGGGTGGGATTCATTTGACTGAACATAGGCATCTCATAGTAGAGATGTTCACATATGAGTCAGTTGCCTAGACTCCCTTTGTAGTCTTTAGAGAGATCCTGACACTTCCAGGGCGTGATTCATTTCACCCAAACGCAAGGCTTAAATTAAGGCAGGTGCTTGTTTTACTCCACTGCCTGTAAAAGGAGAGTTCAGCTCAGCTGCGGGTAGTGGCATTAAGGGCTTGACTAAGTCCTTATTGGCAGGTAAGTGTCTGTGAATTGAGCCCCATGGTGGGACTCCGCTCAAGACTCAGCAGTTCCTATTGACTGTTAATGTCGGTGTTAGGGAAGTTGTAATGACACTGGTTTATGCAGGTTTAAATAGAAATCCACCATTTATTGATTAATCTTTGGTGAATTGTTGTGAAATTGTAGGGGGAGGGGGGATAAAATTAACATTTTGGAAGGCAGAAAGTGTATTATGTTAATTAACTGCAATCATAAAAGAAGGAGACTGCTTCTCCAAAAGCTGCTCCGCTGTTCTGATTTACAAGGATTTCAACTGATGTTGCTGGAGCTGGTTTTGAACTCGATGATCTTAAATGTCCTTTCCAACCTAAATGATGTTAAGTTTTAAGGATGAAATTACTATTTAAATCTTGCCTTAAAGTATAAGGCAATTGCATAACTGTATTATAACTGGTTATGAAAAGAATAACGGGAATGCTTTCAGTGGCTAAAGCAATTTTTTTCGCTTAGATTTTATGATGATTTTGAAGCTGAATGCAATAGGATTACAATGTTGACCTCTACAAGCTAACACACAAGCAACTTCTTTTGACTATTTAGTCTTGAGAGTCTGCAATCCCATTAAGAGTTTCCAAATACAATACAAAGGTTCAAAGAACCGGGAGGATTTTTTTTTACTATTTTTGGTTTTTTTTACATCTCTGTCTGGATTGATACTACTTTTAATGCTTTACCAAACACAGAACAAAAATTCAGACTTCCTAATGGTGATTTTGAAATCAGATGAGATTCTATTCTTCACAGGAAGCTCTTTACAGGGATACATATTCACCCCTTGTATTAAGTCAAGGCCAGAAAACATCTTTTGCACTGTTTAAGCCATCCAAACCATACGGAAGACTCATAGCTTTAAATTTATGAGCCCTATTAACTTCCCCAGGAAAAGTCTTCTCTCTTATTAAATCATTCCCTGGGAGGAGATGACTGAACAAAGCATCTTCGGAGGACTGAGAATACAGCATTTCTTTATATGGTTCCTGATAAAAATTAATTAGCAAAACTTACTGTGTAAATTCAAGAATATGCAAATGAAAGCAAATCTGAAGGCATGTGTGCAGACTGAGTTGATGCTGAATTAATGTTACATTATGCATAAAAATGTATAAATAGTTTACCTGTTTAATGAAATATTAAAAGATTTGTGAGTTAATTGGGTATAATAATGATTCTATTAAATATACATATGTAGATAGAAAATATTTTGTATAATTTATAGCATCTATGGATTGTACATTTAGAGTTTATACATTTCAATGAAAAATTATTTTTTCAATTTTAATTAAAGTTTAAGAGGTTATATGTTGCTGTGGTTCTTAATATTCTCAATAATGGTGAAGTATATTGCTTGAAAGCAAGTGAATTGTGTGTGTGGGGTGAACTTTATTGAACGTTGTTTCATGCTGTTGAACAAGAATTACCTAAATATTGGTCATGGGCAGTATTTTTCCCACAGTGTGCTCAAATACAGACACTTTTACATAGCTGGCAGCTGTTGATTTGTGGATACCCCAGGGACAGGAGTTACAAAGTGTGTGTATATTTACTCTTGCTAAGCCAGGACATGAATTGTTGCTCATAACATGGACCTCCATTTGTGTGCAAATGTGTTGCGCTTAAGATAACAGCTTTATCTATTGCTAGGAAGAGAGAAAAGAGCAGCAAAGTTGTTGAAAAGAGTTCTGGACAATTATCCACCACCTGTCTGGGAAGGCTGGGCAGCAGCTCCAGTGTTGAGTGCAGCTGAGGCTGGATGTAGCCCAGCGTGGTTGCTACAGCTGGCATTCATTTTGTCTGACCTGAGACATCAGTTGGCCACAACACAGAGCTTGTGTTGGAACCAGTCACCCTCAGACCTCTTTCCAGTATGTAAGGTACAATTCCTCATTTCCCTTTGTGAGTCAGTCGCTGCAGGATGAGGTGAAGGTGTCTAGAAGTGCTCCTTTCTCCCACTGCTTTCAAGGGTAGTCCAAATAACTGGGCAAGGGTTGGCATTGTTAAGAGTCACTTGTTAATTAAACAGGGACTGATGGGCAAATGGAAGCTCCCCAAGCAGCTCACTAGCAGCCACACTCAAGGCTACCTTTCTCCTGGTGCTCAGCTATAGTCCCATTGACTGACTGTCTTTGGTGTTCAGGTGCTCAGCATTTTTTAAGCCAAGCATTTTGCAGAATCCACCCAAGGCTGGGTAGATTGGGATGGCTAAGGAGTAAACTACAGGGGTTACAAGGCATACGGGCAAGGAAGTCTCATTAGCTGTGGCAGCTAGTGACCACTCGGGTCAGTGCTCTTACCTGCTAGCACACATATCTCTCATGCAAGTAGGCTGCAGTTCTGTTCACAGAGGTTATTTCTTTCCAGATTCATGAAACAAGCACTAGTTGCCACCCCTACCTGGAGCAGCCTCCTTGCACTGTAGCAGGAATAGTTACCTGCTATTCACAGCCATACTCTGAGGGCAGTTTGTGCTCCCTGTGGTTCTCTGGGTCTCACTGCATGCCAATATCACTTCAACCGACCCTTCAGTTTAACTGCCTCTCAGAGATGAGCTCTCCTTCCCCTTCTGGCCCTGGGGTCCTGTAGCACGTCAGGACTAGACTGGCTCCAGATGGCCCAGAGACATCAAGCTGCAATTCATCAGCGTGTGACTGGGCTCCATACTCATTGCTGTCCCCCATCTGCGCTGTCAGCCTCGCTCGCTGCCTTTCACCCCTTGCTGCTAATGGGAAGAACGTCATCCTGCCCCAAATATTTCATGTTTTGGCTGTGGATTTTAATTACTCTTTGTAAATTAGATCAAGAGAGACAAGGAAGGAAGGAACATCACAGTGATGTAGGGGGACTTTAGCCAAACAGAACTGCTTTGTTGAATGTTTTGAAGAGTGTTGAGAGAAAAGCAACATATCACTCTCCAGTGATGAAGGACCTAGCTACGGTAGCACTTGAAGGCTTTTAATGTCAGTACTGGACCAGGATGCAGTCAGGTTGCTAATGCACCATTCTGCATGTGAACCATAAATCCAGTGTAATGGTTATCCATAAACTTGATGTTTTGGTTTATCCCAGCATGAATTTCATGGGTGCAGCCTGCAGCATTGGCTGTTTTGAACCTCAGTGTGGCTGCTCTCACAAGCCAGCTATGCTTCACCCTTGAAGTGTTTCTCTGGTTGGACCTGTACTGTTACTTGTCCATTTCTGGCTTCCTGCTGCTTCCATGACAGAGTAGAAATCAGTAAATTTGGTTCCTCATGTAGGGGCAGGACCTGGAGGTATCTCACTGGTCTTGAAGTAGGCACTCCTCACCAGTGGTGGAGATTCTGAGCTGTCACAACTTCCACCCTACTCCCACCCCAGCAGCTTACATGCTGGGCACAAATAAACCACATCTAGAGGCAGGAGGATAACAAGATGTCATTGCCTCTTAGCCAGGAAAATGGTCCCAATGATTTTCCAGTTCCTTATGTTCCTATGTTGTCTTCCTAATATGAGCTGTACAGCAATTGCATCATATAAAAGTCATATATTTGAGTTGTGGATATTTTCATTAGACATCTGAAATGGGGAGAGATGAATCCCAGCACTATTCCACTTGGTCAAGTGGGCAACTAACCTTTTTTCCCCCTTTCACCATTGAGTTATGCATTTATATGGTAAAGAGGGTAACAAAGAAGTGCTTCAATGTGAATTATTTAGCCCAAAGTGTTACCATCTGTCTTTCCATCATCTGACTTATGTCATAGATCTTGCTGACAAAATGTGCCATGAAGCAGTCTGCCCTCAGGCACCTTCATAGGAGCAATGTGGAACCTTTTCATAGAGACTGAGGATGAGTGAGAAAAGTCTAGGGTTATACTGCCGCAGGGGAGATTTAGCCCATGAAGAAAGACTAGCTAAGGACGAGGTCATCAGGGTGCTGGAACAGTGTAAGGTCCCTTAATCATCAGTCATCTAGGAAGAAGTTGGACAAACTTAAGAGCATGGCTCAAGTCAAGAGGGGTTTAGAAGACCTTGTGGGTGCCTGACATCCCTATTAGCAATAATTCCTTGAATTTTGTGCACGTTGTCAATGCCTGGCTTTGTTTCATGAACATGCTCCTGCTGAAACTCAAGGCCTATTGACTGTCTGTGATCCACTGTCACTGGCTCAGCTGCTGGAACCAGGATGGATTTTCCCACTTAATTGTCCATGCACTGGGCGGTGGCTATGCTCCCTGCTAAAGCAATGACCAGGATTGCTGCAAAGACTAGAATAAACCTCTTAATTCCTCCTTATGCTTAGTGTTTCCTAATATCAAGGCTAATGTCTCTGCTGCAATTTAACCCCATGACTTTCCTGTCCTGCCTCCAAAGGCCTTGTAGATTCCCACCTTTACAATATAAAAAAGGACTGTGAGGTGGATATCACTGTCAGAGAAAGGGACCTAAATTTGGGGTTATAATCACCCCAAAGGGGTGTAATATTACCATTGCCAGAGCAATAGGTAGGAACCAGAACAAGTACCCATGAAGAGCAATGGAACAGACAGAAAAACAGGTATCTTGTTTATTTTTCTTCTTCAGGTGAGAAAACCTGAAACTTATAAAAATTGCATGAGTTGGGTCACATAGGAATTCTGCAACAGAGCTGGAAACTGCATCCAGATCTTCAGAGAGCCTAGAGGAGCTGTAATAGCTTAGTTGTAAAAACTTGCTTCCTTTCCAGCAGCTGCAAATGCTAATCACACATCCAGATAAACAAAACCTTTGCAAACCCCACAAAACTAGCAAATATCCCTTTCCTGGTCTCAAGGGATGGTCACCTGAAACCTGCACAAAATCCAGGGACAACAAATATAGATGTACATGCAGTAATGTCTAGGACATTTTAGTCCATGTTTAGTGGGATTTGGCAGTGTTAGGTTTATAGTTGAACTCTATGATCTTAAAGTTCTTTTCCAACCTAGGTGATTCTATGTCAGAGGCATGCTAGAAGTCTTGCATGGAAGGTGGCTGCCTGGCAGGCTTCCACTTTAGTATAGTCATGTGTTCCCCAGGTACTGCTTCAGAGCTGGGGTTGGCTTAGAACTCAGGCTTGTCTTACCTGATGCTGGAAAGTGAAGGATATACTGGGTTTTGCTCACTTGTTGCCCACCAACACACTGGATGGTGCCCGTTTCATCTGATTCCTGTTCAAGACCAGAAAGTAGCACTGCTGCATTTTCTGCAGTCTCCACTAATGGGGCTAGATCTGGAAAGAGAGCACAAGTTTGGGCCTGGGAGAACCAAGGCACAAGTTTTGTCATGGCAGGGACACATGTGAAACAACCAATTTCTCCTCTCCTGAGCTCAAGAAGGAACTGAACTCTCATCAGAGCACCACAGCCTGCATGCTCTTGCACTCAGGCACTGCCTTCTAGCCACCTTGTCTGTGTTCACATCTGCCTTCACTGCTCCTTACAGAAAAAAATGCAAACAGGGTGTCCCCAGGAGTGGAGAACTTGATTCAGGTCCTGTAGTTTCAGATAGAAAGCAGGAAAAAACAAAAGTTAATATTGCTGTCCCATGTTATTTTGTCAAAGAAAAGGGGATTAGCAAGTAGGAGATTAAAAGCCTCCACTACATCAGCCATCTGGCAATGCTAGTTAATGTAGACATAATCACGAAGCCCTTTCTGATCTGCCAGCCTGTGGGCTGGTGGGCTGGGAGATAAGATCAACCTGGATGGGTGTTGCAACGCTGAGCCCCACCAAGAGCTACCCAAACCCTCAGTGCCTTGTCAAAATCCCTGTCTCAGGAATAGAAACTGAGGAAAGAAAACAACCCAACCCAAGCCCCCCCCCCTTCCTCTGAGAGACTGATTTATTCTAAGCTGTCAGGAAAAAGAGGAGACGACGTGAACCAGAGACAACAAACGCAATTAGAAGGAGAGGGGAGAGGGGCCTCCCCGGTAATCGCTGTTTCCGGGAGCAATATGCTGTGGATTACAGCGTCTCAGGCCCGGAGTGCTGCCATATGGTGAAACTCTGTTCATTCGACATTAAATCTTGGCATTTTGCAGCTGTCAAGATAAAGCTGTTTATATGAGTAACATTGTAGTTTGTTTATAGGGAAATAATATGTAGCGAGTTATGATTAATCAAGGTGTCCGAAACCTGCTGCAGGCACCTGAAATAGATTGGGTTTCATGGCAGAAGCTTTCTCCCTTAAATTACTGACGTCTTTTTTTCTTCCCTCCCCACCCCTTTTTTTTTTTTTTTTTTTCTTTTTTTCCCACTCTTCTTCTGTGCACCTGTGTGTGCTGCTGTTTCTCCCTCCTCCCCAGGGCACAGGCAGAGGTGGGAAGCAGCAGATCTGGTCCCCAGCAGCTCCCCGGTCCCCGGCTCTGCAGCTCAGAGGAAGTCAAGGCAGAGGGCTGGTGCCATCCTTCAACTGAGAGATGATGGCTTTGCTGCACTGACCCAAGCGAGCACAAGGCTGTTCCTTCCAGAGCAGAATATGCCCCTTTTTCCCCACAGTTAGCTGCCTTTGGAGGTCTGGAGGTTTTTCTCTGCACTGGTTCATGGTATTTTCATTGCTAGAGATGCTGGCCACCCTGTAATTAGCAGGGTGGCATGTATGCAAAGCCACCATCTCTTGCCTACACACTTTAAAAAGCCAGTTTGAACTATCCTGTGGGATCCTGGAGTGGGAGAGAAGTTCAAATGCAACGTTGTTGTGAAGTTTCTCCTGATGCTGCTGATCTGCCTCTGTCATATAACCTGATCTTGCACCTCGTCATCACAACAACTCTGCTAACAGTTTTCGCTTGCTCAGCAGCTCCATGCTATGAACAGAGTGCGCAATGCAGGTCAATGAAGAGCTGGCATGGCAAGAATGGCTGCTAAAGCTGTACTGCACAGCCTCAGGACTTCAGTCACCTTGCTAGCTAGTGTACGTTCTTGAGCAAACTCTGCAAATTTGGGTAGCACCAGAGAGAGCCAAGTTGTTCATATCCCTACATAACTGTGACCATCATTGTCCTTTGGACAGATGCCTGTGTGCCCTCCCTTTTGGATCCTCCTTTTGGTTGGATGCTCTTGCCATATTGGGAACAAACCCTTGCACAAATTTGTCTAAATCTTGTTCTTCAAAATGTACATAACAGGAGTTAGCTAGCAGTTACTGATGGAAAGACAAAGAACGAGCTCTGTTCCTGGCTGTCTCTTCACAGGGGTGGGTATAAAATGTGACTATTTAGGGGCAGAAATCAGCTGGTTTGTAGCAGAATAGCTCCAGAGAAATCAATGCAAATTTACACTAGAAGATGTTGTATGTTGTTCTGAGATCCTCCTGGGAAATGTTTTACACCTAGCTTGCCCTCCCTCTGCTGCAGCCTCCCATTTGGACAATTTAGTGACTGACCATTTCAACAGGGCACCCAGATCTCACTCGGTAACCTTGGACAAGCTTTTTATTCTACACAAACACACAGGACCAAGGTTTGGACCTGGTTTAATACACACACACATACACGCTATATCCTTTCTCAATGGTAATGCAACAGCCTTTTAATCTGCAGATTCATCACTGCTATCATCCTCACAAAAGCCCCCGAGGAGATTTATACCTCCTCCTTTGCCACTATCAATGCTGGTTGCTGATTAGTCAATATTTTCTGGTTGATCTTTTGGAATAAGATGCCTGGCAAATGCAGCCACCCCTCTTCCCGGATGAGACACTTACAGGAAACAATCCTATCCATAGGTGGCTGTTAATAGGGGCTGCAGCAAGAGTTATAGATAATCAATCCAGAAATCACATTTGTAAATGGCCCCTGTAGCTGCTTAATTAAGCACAGCATTCTGGCATTGGACATTAAGGTGCTTTAAGGTCTATTTGTCTTCACAGAAAATATCCCAATAACATATTTGCAACTCTGTGCTAACTCATCCTAATCTCACCTGCCCTTTGTGGATTAACAGAATAAAGTGATTTAAATGAAGGTAAGTAACTTCTGGAGTAGGTGTGGAATCAATGAGAGTGGCGAAGGAATATTTGCCTTTGACGCTTTGCTGAGCAAATTGTTTCTTTCTTTCAGCTTCCCTCTTTCATCACCTTGGTTGTGCTCTGCAAACCCTGGAGTCACCATGAATCTTTCCCTTTCTTACAGAGCTCGGGATGTGGCATGGAGCAGAGCATCAGCCAGGTTATTCCTGCCACAGGGACAAGTGAGAAAAAGTGGGATTCAAAGCCAGGTAGGAGATGGTAGGACAGTCAAGTAGTGGGACAAGCAGGCAGGAGTAGTGGTGCCTGCTTTGCTCCCAGGGTCAGCAGCACCCCATCTCCTAGCTTGGCCAAGAAGGCAACAGCGTTACAGCTAAACAGGGTTACAGCTATTTGGCTGCTCTGGGCAACCACCCTCTTACTTGGTGCTGAGGGAAGAGTTCACAATAAATACCCTAATCCACATTCATGCTGTTGTTGTTGTCATTATTATTATTGTTGTTGTTGTTATTATTATTATTGTTATTGTCTTTTCCATGCTCCCTCCTAACAGATGTGCACTTTGGAAATCTGTGATTATTTTTTTTTTCCTCCACCTCCTCTAATGTCTCTTGCAGTTCCTCTTTCTTCAGCCCTCTACTGCTTACATCTCCAGTGAAAACTCTGTCTTGAAGCGTGTGATCAGCTGCTCTTGGGAGACTGGGCTGGGTCTTGGGAGCACCTCAGTCACCTCTATGTCCCTTCCAAAATCCACCTGCTCCCCAGGTGCAAGGCATCCAAATTCCTTCTCACGTTTCCAGACAGGCAGCAGCTGAGACAGATTTTCAAGGGAAAGTCAAACATGCACCATACAACCCAAGCAAATCCCCAAATGTCAAGCTTTTCCTTCCTTTCTCTCCACTTTTCCACTAAGTCACAATACAGATAGATTTTTCTGCGTGAATTTTGTTTGAGTCTAAAAATGCTGTGAAGAGGTGCAGGCAATAGCACAGAACTGAGACCAGGGATCCTGAACAAGCATTGTGACTTCATCCCATGTTATTATCTCAATTTGCATGTCAGTTAGGGACCTTAGTTATTTAGAATAACTTCTTGATTTAGAATAACTTCTTGACGTATGATATTTGTCTCACTAGAAATGAAGATGTATTTCATAAGACCATGTCAAGGAGAGCTGCAAAACAAAGCCAGGCTGTGCCAGACTGAACAACTAGCTGTGGAATGCCCAAAACATATCCCACCTTCTCAGCACCACAACACCATGGTAGGGAAAAAGCCAGTGATATGAGTCCCTCTTATAGATGCAGGCTATGATAGCCCTTTGTTAAATGAACAGGATCCTTTTTATCACCAGTCCTCACCATTTGTTGTGCATCTTGGCAGGGTAAGAGATTGAGCCAGAAATCATCACTACATAGGAGGGGTGGGTGGTGGTGGGATCCAGTCATGGTTCAGTGTGCTGCAACCCCCCTCTGCCCTCCCAGCTTTCATTAATCTGCTGGTGACAAGGACACATGAAGCAGTCGGTGCTGTTGCCCCCCGGGGAAGGAGGGGGCAGTGATGCAGGAAGCCGTGCTGGAGGCAGACAGCCCCTGCGGTAGGTAAATGCGAGGGGGAGACCAAGTGCGATGTGCCCTGATGGCTGTCGACAGCCTTTGGCTTGTACATGGCACAGGACATGTGAGAGACATAAGGGAAGGAGCAGGTAGGCGTAGAAAAAGATTAAGTAAAAGAAAGTACTAGAAAGAAGGAAAGGGAGAGTGTAAAGGAAAGTAAAAGGGACAGGGAGAGGGGAGGGAGAGGGAGAGGGGAAGGGGAAGGGAAAGGGGAAGGGAAAGGGGAAGGGGAAGGGAAAGGGGAAGGGGAAGGGAAAGGGGAAGGGGAAGGGAAAGGGAAAGGGAAAGGGAAAGGGAAAGGGAAAGGGAAAGGGAAAGGGAAAGGGAAAGGGAAAGGGAAAGGGAAGAAAGAAGGAAATTAAGAAAGAAAGATCAAAGGCAAGACAGAAAGTCAGAAAGACAGATAGACAGGAAGACACATAGACAAACAGAAAGACAGAAAGAAAAAGAAACATTTCACCCAGTGCAATGGTTTTGGTTTTTTATAGTACTGGATGACTGTAGAAGGAAATGCCTCTATCGCAAAGCTGTCTTCTTGTATAGAGTTATAGCTGCTGGATGCATGGCAGAACTGTGGAAGAGCCCTTCCAGATGCCCTGGGGCCCCAAGCTGTTCCCACAGCGTTTGCTCCCCATCTGACAGTAATGTCATCCCATGGCCTTGTGGGATGCATGCCTCCTCCCTGTCCCCTCCCACACTTGCCTTCAGCAACCAAATTCCTCCGGGCTGGAGCTCTGCACCCAGGTGCTGCTGTGGCACCAGCTGCCACCGGCATGGTGTTGCTGTGGGTGGACAGCCACCAGGCTGCAGACCTAGATGAAACGCAAGTTGGGTTCCCAGGTGGGGTTTCTTGACGCTGTGCCAGTGAAAAGAGATGTGCAATAACCTTAACAGGGTATGCACTGATTGCTAGTGGGTCAAGGAGACATTGTACCCCTCTTCTCATTGTAGTGTGGCAAGCCTGCTTAAGCATGAGGAAGGGATGTGTCCTGAGCCTAAGGGACAGAAAAGGGAGGTTTGGTCCCAGTCACCAGAAAACAATTTGGCTTTTCATTAGTGCCATGCTCCTCAGTCTCCCTCCTTTCCTCTGCCAGCCCTTTGCTTACACCAGGTCTGGCCTGGAATAGCTGAAACTTTTGTGCTTTCGGCAGGGATCCATCCACTGTGGGGCACAACAAGTCCCTGGAGAGATGGGAGCAGATGGGCACCACAAAGGGATGTATCTGTCTCACCCTCACCTGTTTCCTGCTGTATTCCTTCTCTACAGGAGACCCAAGCAGCCTCCAGCACTCCACAGATGTCTGACACCAGAATTACTCTTCCCCAGGCTGGGGTGTCCCACTGACCCTGTAGGTTTAAATTTCTCCGCAAAGAATCAATGTTTCCCTTTTCCAGACATTCTTGGAAAGCAAAGTAACTGACTTACAAAAGCCCCATTACATGTTCTTTGTTCATATTCTCTCCTGGGAATATTTAGACTCTTTCTTCCATCCCTCCCTCCCCTTCTCCATTCTCCACCATCACCTTCTCTTCTTTCCTTCCCCATCTCTGTTTTTAATTGTTGCCAGTTTCTGAACTCCTCCCTGCAGCAATTATTCAGAACGACTCTTATAATTGAGTAAGAGTAGATAAATCAAAACTCAACAACAATAATAGAAAGAAGAAGAAGACAAGGAAGAGGAAGAAGTATAAAGGACTCTCCCCACATGCAGATGTCTAAGTAGAACAAGAGAAGAAAAATAACAGTATGCATTTTGAACTGAAAAGCAGTCTCAGGTTCTTGGAAGACCTGTGCTCAAGTGTTCTGCTGTGACTGGCTCCCAAGACTGCAGCAGGGACTGATCCTGCCATACCCAGGCATTCTGTGGCCCAACCCAGTCCAGTGTGTGTCACATCCCTCTCTAACACCTGAGATGTCCAAAATGACAAATGTAAACATTAAAACATCCTTTCTACTCCAGTAAAGGAGTTTTGAATCCTAGAATCAGGTGTGAAACCAAGTGAAAAGCTTTTCGCTGCCATGCTGTCTGGCCAGACTCCCTCTCACACCTAGAGCAGTAACACAGAAGATACCACCTGGACAGAGGAAAACCTTTGCAGATCATCCCAAGCACCTGCTGCTTGCCAGGATGTAAAGGAGGAACTCCAGTGTGGTGCAGCTCAACTACCATGATGGCCCAACCCCAGTGGACTCCATTTCATGAGGGCATCGGTTGATGATATGGTTCCAGAGCTGCACAGGCAAAGCTCATGATGTGGGGAGCTGCACTGAAGATGCATGGAGCACTAGGAAGCTGTTATGGTTTTATGAGTGCAACTTTGGGGAGGGCTGCTCCAAAAACATGTGCTGGTGCAAATAAAATGAAGCACTACTACGTGCCTTTAGTTCCTCAGCACTTCCATGCCCCTGAAATATTCAAGACCAAATGCAGCAAGGCCAAAACCATGTTGTTGAGACTCCTGGCCAGAAGCAAGAACCACTCTGTGGTCTCAGAGAAGCCACAAAGGCATCATCCTCCTAGTGCTGCCTAAACAACAGACAGTACATGAGGCTATGCAGCTTAACGCAGTCACATGTAGCCATGGTTTACCCACTCCAAGTACCAGGGCAGAGGTGGTGGTTGATGCTACTTCCTACCCCTAGAGCATCCCAGATGCTTACCCCTCTGAGGCATTATTTACCACTTCTAGTATTGGACAGCCACACCAGATGATGACCAGGGACTTCCTTTGGCTTTTGTGGTAGAGGATAGAGTGAGTAGAAGTCTGGTGAGGGCATTTCTGGATGATATCTACAGCCAGTGAGAAGTATGGTGTCTCCTACTGCTCAGTCTCTCCTCTTACAGCCCCAGGGTCTTCCTCACTGGAGCCAGGAAAGATGCCTTATAGTTACTAAACAGTGGGGGTCACAAAAGGTTTGCAGTGAGGAGGGATTTGATTTCTTCTGTGTATTTTAGCCAACATTTTTCATCCACAAAGCAATAGATGAACACAGCTGTTTCCTGCTGAGATCCATTACCGGTCCCTAGCTGTGCTATACCATACTTGAGGACAGCAAATGGAAAAGTTTACCATATCCACTGCAGAGGAGTGGAGAGGCTGAGTCAGGTGGGCAGTCAGTACCCAGATTAACCTCTCAACAACTGCAAAATTCCCTGCAGTATCATTGATGGTTAGAGCAGACCAGTTTTAGATATCGTTTATCTTTTTTATTATTATTTTCCTTCAAGATTTAGCATTGTACATGCCAAGGCTCATTTGTTCTTGGACAGTTTGCTCCCATTTGGTAAAAGCAGCTGCTAAACTTGCATTCAGGTTCCAATCCAGGTGCTAAATGTCTCCTCTGCTAAAGCCTGTGCTTCCATGACAACCCTCTCCTCCTTCCCCAGTGACATGTAGAAGACTCTGAAAAAAAATAATCTCCTCTTTGCTCTCCCATATTTAAGGTTGAATGGGGAAATCTTTAAATGTGTCCCCACCACATACTCTGTGACCTTGTTTCTTGATTATTAGTCTACCAGGAGACAGTGGACTTCTAAAGTCATAATAAGTCTTAAGAGCTTAATGTTAATATTTTAAAAACTGTCCAAACACCTTGAAAATACCACTAAGTGATGACCTTTACTCTTAACTATTGAAATATGCTTGAAAATAGGGCTGGAAACTCTTAGGAAAATGTGGCTTCGGTTCATAACTTTTGTCTTTTCCACCTCTCATCTAAAAAGTTCAGTATCCAACGATCCCAAGTCAGGATACAGTGTTTGACTTGAAAGTAGGAGACCACAACTTTTTCCTGTGTGCTTCTTATCCCAGTGCCAACGTGACTGCTCACTTCATGAGGCAATTGGGGACTCCCACGAATATCCACAAGCTAGAAGCCAGTCTGCTTCTGCAACATGCATGCTAAGTACTGGGTTCATCAGGTGGCCCAAGAGATGGGAGGACACCTCAACACTGTTCTTCACTGCCGGAAAATTACCTGCTACCTCACGTCTCTGGGTCTCAGTTACTCTGGCTAGAGAAGGATATTCATGTTACTTCTGTTTTCAAAATTGTATGAGACTTACCACCCCTCTAGGATGGGAAATGTTTATTTCTCAATGGTTACATAAGGAAGGCTGTCCATTGCTTAGTCATAGGCATATTGCTTCTTTCAGACCTAATACTGAAGAGGTCCATGTTGAAGTTAATCCCAGAACCCATTTTCTGCCAAGTTTGCCAAGGTTCAGCATAACCTGTGCCACATTTTTTCTGGAGCTGCCAAGGGGTCAGTTAAAAACACAAACACAGTTTGATTTTTTTTTTTCCCCTGAACACTTAAAAAAAATGTTGAAAAATAAATTAAAAATATTTTGGGAGTATAAGGCAAATCCTTTTGAAGCCCTCAGAATAAGAGCTGTGAGGTCCATAGATCTTACTTGGACTTACTGCAGAGGTTCTTTTTCAGGGGGACTTTTATACAGTTTCTTAGCTGAGAGTTCATAAGAACTGTCATTTACATTAGGATGTTTAAGATGCCAGAGTGTTTATCAGCAGAACACCTTGGATGCTTTCATATCTCTGTGAATTAATTTCCCATGCAATCTATCATATCAGTATGACCAATGTTTACACAATGTTTAAACCCCATAACTGGGGTCTAGAGTTCACTGGACTTTGACCCTCCACTGTGCTCTGCCTTGCACATTGAGTCCTGGGTTCATCTCAGATGACTTTTTCCCTCTGAAGCACAAGCATTTCCTATGGGTCGGCTTTGTCTGACAACTTTAAGGGTGGGAGTCAGCTTCAGATGTGAATACCTAAGCTTTGGAGTCTGTGAGGCATGGGTTTCCATATGATCAGGGTGTCCATTCTTCTGCAATATCCAACAAAAACCTAAAAACACTAAAAAGAGCTTAATCTCACTCTACTGTAGACTGCAGCATTTTGTGAGTTCTGGGTTTCATTTGCTTTAGTGATGAGAACTTCACGAACACACATGTGGGCCTGTTTTCATATCCATCCATACCTACAGCATCACAAATGCCATTGGATGTCTGTCTTTGTTTACACAGCTAAATTCCTCTCCCCTCCTTGGGTATTTTTAATGTATAAGTCTGCACCTGAGCTAGGTGTCCTGGCTCCCTTTCCAGACGATTGAGATTGAGTCAATATCAGCAGTGGAGTTTAAGCTGTCGTTCAAGCGATGAAAAGTGGATGTCATCTTTGGAAGAGATGAATCACACTAAATTTCATTGCCCACACTGACTGTCTCTTCTGATAAAGAGAGCTGAGGATGACATGCTCAGAGACAGATTCCGTGTTGTAATTGCTGGATACCATCCCTAGAAAATTGTCTAGACTCCTTCCAAAACCACTGATGGGATTGGCACCTAGAGGCGGTGATTCCACGCCTCTGTCTTAGATGCCTCACACAATGATGACACACATCTTCTTTCTACTAAATGCAGAGGGGATGTGCATACTCCACCCTTGCACATCTCACATCAACAACCTGTTAATTTGCTTCAAGCCACGGGACACCACCATCACCATGGTCAGTCAGAGGTGGTCACCCACAAAAGCTGGCCTTCTGCCAATGACTGCTGCAAGTGTGTGAGGAACCCTGGAGATGCCATATGTAGATCGCGAGGTACCTGTCTGTGGAGGCACATTTCACTTGCTCTGTATAATTCTGTTCAGATATATTAGAGACCAATTCTTGCTGCAGTATACGGAGGTCAGTGAAAGTGTTGGGATGGGCACGATGCAGCTGGATACTCTGCTGTGTATCTCAACACCCTTCCACCAACAGAACCACCATCCTGCAGGATGGGAGGTACAATCTGATTACGAATGACCTTCAACCTCACTACAGGAGAGATAATTAAGAAGAATGTACCAAGGGAAAAGCTATTTTGATTCATGCCAGCTGTAGATCGGCCCCACCCCAGGCTTGCACATGTCCGTAGAAGCAGAAGATGAGGCAACTGTTGCAAAAGATTCAGTAAAGGAATATAAATGCACATTTGTTTATTACGAGTTCCCTTTGGCTTTGCCACTGAATCCCTCTACAAAAATATTCCTGTTGTTCTCCTCAGAGGGATTTTTTTTATCCTTTTCTCCACTGAAAATTGAGAAATATGTTGTGTGAAACAGCAAGACTAATTAGACCAAATGGTGCTCAGATCTGTTGCTGGTTTTTTGGAGATTGCTGACAGCTTAGGAGACTTTATTTTTCTTTCTTGTTAACTAATTATGAACAATTCTTCACATAGTTGAAAATTCCTATGGAGACCTTAATGAATAAGGGGTGTCTGTGGGAATAGAGAAAGTCCCAGAGCGCATGTTTGTGTTGTGTGTGGAAGGGTGTAGGTTTGAGAAAGGGTCATGTCTTCATGGTGGGCACATTTCTGAATGCACAGCACGTGGGGAGGAGAGAACACTTTATCACAAAGGGTGTGCTGCCCACAGCTGCAGCGTGGCTGTATGGGAGAGGAGTTGTCCTTGCTTTTTAAAGGGTGCATCTATGTTGTATTCATGGTTTTCTGAAGGGAGCAGTGGTTAGGGCAGAAATTTTTGAGGGCAGGGAGGTTAATGTGTTTCTCTTGTGGCGGGAGGGTTTGCACGAGGAGCTGCTGATCAGGGTGCGGGTATTGCTGGAGGTGTGGAAGAAACATGAGGTGTTGAGAGGCAAAGCTGGCTGGCTGCAAGGAGAGAGGCTGTGGGATGGCCAAAGCAGTACAAGCCTGGAGAGAGCAGCCAGAGCTGGTGTATGTGGCTAAAGATGGCAACCAAAAAGCCAGGAGTGGCTGCAAAAAAAGACTAAGGCTGAAATCATGGAGAGGACAGCTCCTGGGAGGGCTGCTGAGCTAAGCGAGTACCTCAGGGTAGATGATGAATCCTCCCTTTCCATGGTTTGTATCTTGTGAATAAATGTCTATCCTGCACTGAATCCATAGAGGTGTCTTAATCCCAGATTGGTGCCCAAAAGTGAGAGTTGTTAGACTGAGTGCCCCATAGTGGCCCAGGTATGGGGTACTTCAAAACATTGCAAACAAATGCAAAATGCCACTGCGGTGTTCCCTTTCTATTGTGCTAGACCTTGTAAAGTGTAAAACCTCACCATTTCTCTGACCAGAGATAGGTTTGTGGGAATCTGTGGTGTGAGACATGAGAATCCAAAATTTACCTCCCACTCACAAGCTAACGGAGGTCACTCAGCAGCAGGATCTGATCAACATTCCTGGCAAGCCTGGATTTCACCACCTCCTACTCTAACACAAAATTTGGCCCAGTCCTGGACACTCTCTGCTAGTCTACCAAGTTTCCATTTGAGTGTTTCCCCTCCTTTCCTGTTTTTGGGTTTTTTTGTTAGTTTTTTTTGTTGTTGTTGTTTTTGTTGTTTTTGTTGGGGGTTTTTTGGCTGGTGTTAGTTCCCTGCACACTGAGCTGACAGCTACATTAAGAGACCTGAAAATACTGTAGCAGAACTAAAGCAATTATTGTAATGTAGCTTTAACTGAGGCTGTAATGAGAGAGAATTAAAAATGTGCCAGTCTCATCACAATTTGATGTTCCCATGACCTTCCAGGGGTACTGTCAGATGAGGCATCAAGCATCCCCTCCACTGTTCCCTTCTTACCTCACAGTAAGGAAGAAGCCAGGGGGAGGGAAAAATTAACCCAAATCCACCAGCGCTTCCTCCAGGGCTGTCTGTGATTCACAATTACTCTGGTATAGAAGGGTAGAGAGGTGCAATCAATCACAGAATAAAGCCCATCAGTCCTAATCCATTCACATCAAACCTGCCTAGCAGACCCCACCACCACTGTGGTGAAATCTAGGATATAAAGAAACCATTGGTGCTGGAAAATGATGTGGATCTGGGAGATAGGTTCTGAATGCAGCTCATGAGAAGAGGGACAGCACAATGGACAAGCCAGCACCATCAGCAGGGGGATAAGGCAAGAAGAGGTGCATGACCAGAAGCAATATCCTGCAAGTGAAAACAAAGAAAAACTTTTTAAAGGCTTCAAGAAGGGATAAAACTAGTATTAAAAGAGGTGGGTTTGGTTCCTAAGCCAATGCCTACCCAAGCTGCAGTCATCTCCTCAGGTCTGAGAGAGGGAGCCAAGATCATACAATCCCCATGCCTCAGTACCAGTTTGCTCCTAATTTTTACATTACAGGCTGTCTCTCTTCCCTGCAGCCTCCACTGACCTCCCAGCTGCTTTCCACCATGCTGATGTGTGAATCGCTCAAGAAAGGTCGCACCAGGGTGTTACCACCCTCCCCGTGCACACCTGTGCCTCTTCCTGCCTGGTGCAGACCAGATATCTCAACACATCCAACCTGAATCTAAGAAACCCATCTGCAAATAAGGGTCAGCAGCACTTCAGCTCCACTTCTCCCCTCTTTTCCACTTCTTTACACTGTGTACACAAGTGCCCTGACTAGTAACATCATCACCTTATATCCTCCTCCAGGTTATGGGCTTTCAGAGGTCCCCAGGAGGTACAGGTAATTCTCCCTTTCACTACCTCAGAGAAGATGGATTGTTCAGCGTGGCTGGGAGAATTCCATGGTTGAACCATGACAACTTGTTTCTTCATCAACTCAGAGTAGGCTGAGAAGCTGCCAATAAGCAACAAGCCCTTGGCCTTGATGCTACTAGACACAGGTGTGCAGGAATCCTTTTTCTCAACAGGTCTTGGTGTACGCCATGCTTCAGCTAGGAAAGCATGGCTATGACCACTGCAAATCACCAGGCCTAATATCTAGAGCTAGACAAAGCTCGTTAGCAAGAGATGAGGTGAGGCAACAGCATGCCTCTGTGTTTCTGGAGACATGGAACTAAGCAGCACTTCTAAAACATGCTATAATTAGACCTTTCTAATCTAGTTCAAAATATAAGCCTTGTAAACATAGGAAAGGTTCCTCATCTCATGTAAACAGGCTGTTTTAGAGAAGCCAGGTGAGTGCTTCAGCAGCAACCAGAGCAGCACGTGCTGTCAGCAGTAACAGATGCAGGGAGGCTCAGTCTCATGTTTATTTGCAAGACACAGAAAGATTTGTGAACTCAGGAAAACTGGATTTTACTCAGGGGAGAGATACAGAAGGTTTGTCCAGGATTGCTCTCTGGGGACAGCACATTTTACAGTGTAGTTTTATTTTCAGCACAAAGCTTATCCCAGCCACTTAAAACAAGATGGACTTTCCTGTTTGCCTTCTGTGCTGCTGTTGAAGCTGTAACTCTGTCAGAGGCAAGATTAGGGCCAAAAAGCAAACATCTGAAAATGAGAAAAGCCTTGCAACTATTTAGACGAGTCAAACTGCTTGAAAACACCAAGGAAAAGTGGTACCAGTCACCCAACTGGTCAGGAAAGAGATGACAGGGAAAGTATTATACCATCTACCAGCTCAGAAACAAGTGCTGGATGCTTGCACCCTCCATTAAGAGGTAGAGTTTCTACTGATCAAAACCTGCAGGTTGTGCTTTGGTAGTAGACCTCCCACCTCCCAGGCTAGCGTTGACATATCATTGACTATAGACCTCTACAGAGCATCCCCATGGCTTTATGACAGGAAAGCAAGTGCCAATCCTGTGCCTTGCTCTTCTTCTATAAGATATCTGAAAGGGAAAAGAGACTTAAGAAATTGTTAAGGAAGAGAGTAGGAGGAGGCTGTTACCGTCTGGCAAACTCTGATACGTTATGTGCTGCTCCATGCCTCCTTTCTTTAGGATCAGGAGCAAAACCACAGGAAAAGATGTTCTTTGAAAACACTTTTGTGTGCATCATTAAAAAGGACTGTGAGAGGTTGTAGCAAAGGGGATGAGCCCAAATACAAAATGAAGTGAAAAACAGTCTGGCTTTCAATTATGCTCTCACAAAACTGAGAGGAACAGGCCTCTGAGCCCAGCAGAAAATGTTCTTTCTTTTTTCATTTCTGACTTTGGAACAATTTGGAGACAACAGCCCCAGCAGCATTCAGACATCTCTGCTACCTGCCTATGTTTAGAAAAGCAGTAGATGTCAGACAGCCCACCTGGCTTGGAGGTCAGAGAAGTTGCAAAGCATTTTTCTAAATCTGTCACCAAGTGCCATCTGAGATGCCCCAGGGTGCCTCAGGCTGGCAAATATGGCACAGGGCCAACTGGAGAGCTGTGCCCTTCTGGGCTGGTAGTGGAGGCCAGGCAGGACACCCTGGGGCATCTCAAATGGCACTCAGTGTCTGAGTAGGCAAATGGATCCCACTCACTGCATTATGGGATATGCACGCTAAAGTGCATCTGGTTGACTCGGGGGAAGCCTTCATACATCTTCATTTTCTGCCTTCTTCAGTCCCATCAGTAGGATAGCTGAACTTGCCTTTACTGCAGTGGGGGGCATGGAAGGGATGGTGATGCAGAAGAACTCGAGGTCCTGCTGGAGACAAGAGTGGACTATGTGCTGACATGGCTGTGTTGTCCTTCATCATTACAACCAAGCCCATTGATTAGTATCTTGTGCATAGCTGTAAGGCAGGAGAAGCCCATATCTCATTTCCAGACTTGCTGTGCTGGTAGCTGCAGGAGCCTGGTTTCCTAGCTTGAGCCTTCTCTGTCTCCATGGGATTGGCTCAAGTAGAGCTGCTTCAGTCTATGCAGCTGGTTGTGGACCTTGCCCACCATACTGAGGTGTGGATGGCAATCATGATAGAGATATGTGCACTTGCTTGTTTTTAGATCCATCACTCTTCCCCATCAGATCTGCATGTTGCAGTCCAGATCCCGGTACTAGCCCCTACAGAGGTGACTGTTTTCTACTCACTCCAGGCATGTGCATGCTCCTTTCTAGATACTGTTGTCATCAGTATAGTAAGGCTTAATTAAGAAAATAATAAAATAATCTAGTTTGGAAGGGACTTCCAGAGATCATCTAGTCCAGCCCCCTGTTCAAAGGTGGAGAGGATTTTTCCAGACAAACACATGTTGGTTTTGAGACCCTTCTGTGTTCAATTTTAGTGTCATGATTGGTCTAGTACAGACACTTGCTTCGCTGTAGGGTAAAGTCTCTGTTCTGCTGGCAGCAATGGGATGAACACTGTGTAGCAGTGCATCCTTATGGCACCAGCAGTTATGGAAGAGTGTCCTTTAATGCAAGTCTTTTAAGCTGATTTGCTGCACAGTGCAGCCAAGGTCCTAATCCCATGTCGTCCCAGGAGTCATGAATGACTTGTAGCCCACTCAGTATGATTTTAGCCACTGACAGTGAAAGACTACAGGCTTTGAGCTGACCTGACACCGCAGGGTCTCAGACATCTCTGGGCTGGCTGTGCCCTGAGCTGGGTGTCCCTGGGATCACACGTGTCCCGCGGCCAAGGGGCTGGTGCCCACCTGCCTGAGCTCCGCGCTGGGGACACCCGGCATGGCCAAGGGCTGCCGCCCCGGGCAGGCACTGCCCAGCAAACACCAGCCCTTGGTGTGCCCGGGCTGGGCGCTGGGCAGCTCTGCCCTGGTGCTGGGCACCGGGGAGAAGGGAGCAGGCACTGGGGTGGCCACATACCCCCGGGGCAGGTGAGTGAGGAGGAAGAAACCCCACCATGGGCATCACGCCCTGCCAGGGAGGTGAAGATTGCAGTGGCAGCCCTCAAATTTCTGCTGTTGGATGCTGGTGCCTTCGACTGTAGGACCTGGAGGGATGCTAACAAGGTGAGCACCACACCAGAGAAAGGGGAAGTTATCTTGCATCGTGATTTCCCCTTCATTATTAATGATGCTTTTCTGTGCTATTTTGGACTGTGGCTGTCAGCATTAGTTTACCTGGACTAAGTAAGTATTATATTTTGATCCAACTGTTAATACTATAATTAGGCTAAAAATAAAAGGTTGTTGGGTTTTTTTTCCTACAGATATAGTGTGTCCTTTTTGTTGATAAGAAGGTTTTGAGGGTCACGAGATGGAGGGGTTCTGAAGCTGCAGAGCCTCCTCTCTGTGATCAGCCACTTTCCATTTTTCTAAATGACATGTAAATACAAATCACAGGCCCAGTCTCATTGCCAGTTGCTCTTTGCCATTCTCTCCAAAACTGGCATATTACTTTCCAGAAGGCTTAGGCAGAGCTGAGTAGAGTGTTTGCAGCTTTGTGTCCTTTAAAATAAAAATCCTATGATTGGGGGACAAAAATGCAATGAAAAAGATTGGATCAAGATACGGTGCTCATTAAAGTCAGGAAATAGTACTATCTGAAAGGTCTTAACTCTCAATCCAAAAATAAAAAGTGCCTCTTTGTCTCCCTTTTATTTCCTCACAAGCCATTATACCAGTGCTTACTGCTGCAGAAGTGATCTTGACAAACCTTAAAAATGCTGCAGATACCCTAACTTTATCGGAATTCCCTGCTACAAAATCTCTTAGCTGAGGACTGAGCATGCTGGGCATTGAAACCACTGAGCTGTGTGCTGTAGCTCTCAAACAGACAGCACAGATTTGCCTTCAGGTGTCATTTTTTTGAAAACAAGAGGACTTTTTTTTAAGGAAAAGCATTGCCAGATGGTTGAGGGGGTGATCCTTCCCCTCTGCCCAGCCCTGATGAGGCCACATCTGGAGTGCTGTCTCCAGTCTGGGCTCCCTAGTACAAGAGAGACATGGATATATTGGACAGAGTCCAGCAAAGGACCACAAAGATGATTAATGGTTTGGACCATCTGCTATATGAGAAGACAAGAGAGATGCGACTGTTCAGCCTGGAGAAGAGAAGGTTCATCTTAAGACAGGGATATTATCAATGTGTAGAGAGACCTGACTGGAGGATGTAAAAAAAAACACAACAGAGCCAGACTTTTCTCAGTGGTGCACAATGGACAGACAAGAGGCAATGGCCACAAATTGAAATACAAAAACGTCTGTTTAAAATAAAATAAAATAAAATAAAATAAAAGTTTTCCTTGTGAGGGTGGTTGAACATTGGAGCAGGTTACTCTGAGAGGCTCTGTCTCAGGAGATATTCAAAACGTAGCCAGCCAAAGGCTCAATCAACTTGTGCAAGGTGACCTTACTTTGAACGGAATGGTTGACAAGGCAATCTCCAGAGGTGTCTCCAACCTCATCTGTCCTGTGGTTCTGTCCTCCACTGATGCTGGAAGGCTCTGTGTACTCCAGGGTATGCGATAGCAGAGTAGTGTTTACATATTGCTTCACGTGGAGCCCACAATTACCTGTGCAGAGAGTGCAGTTTGGTTGCAACTGTCGATATATTCATTTGAGACAAACACCAGGAAAAATCCAGTCAGGAGGGTGCGTTTGGTTTCCAAGCAGCCTTGGAAACAGTGGCACAAAGTCACATTCAAAGCATATACCAAGGACTAGACATAAGCGTGGAAATCACCCATGTTTGGAGTTAGATTATCAGCCTTGTGAGGAAGTTCCAGTGTCTCTGTATTTGCTGGAGAATGGTTGAGTTGAAAAACTAGTTATATGTCAAACCATAGCCTAAAGGGTGAATGATCCATAAAACCAGATGGATGACAGCAGGCAAGTAGCCATGCATGGCTAGCAGAAGTTATTAGATTCTTTGACATTCTTGTGATATCCAGAAATAAGAGATATTGTACAGAAACTAATGAAGTAGTATTTGGAAAAAAGATATCTCTCTGTGAGGGAGTTGCTTTGATGTTAACTAGTTCTTTGACACATTGCGGTCTTCCTACCATCTGAGACCTGCACTTCAAAAACCTATCCAGCTGGAAATAAGCTGAAACCCAACAGATCTTTTCCTTTTATTAAAGCACTTTTCTAAATACACCTGGGGCAAACACCAGGGAGGATGAAGAGGTACTTAAGAAAAGTGACAGTGATAACATGAGTAAAAATGAGGATAAATAGACCAGGAATCAGTTTAGGGTGAGAATTAGAAGTAAAACTCTGTCTCCTGTAGATCAGCGTCCCTCTAGGACCAGTACAGAGAAGAAACAGAAGTATTAAGGTGTCTCCTCATCACTTGATATGATGGAGTGAGTGTGACAGTGGAGAGAAGGGCCTGATGACACAGTCTATCCTAGTCCAGATTACAGGGACTGGTTTTGAGAAGAACTACAGAAATTATCTCATCTCTGCAAGAGAAACTTCAGCTCTCCAGTTACCAAAAGCTGTCACTTGGACTCCAAGTACTCCTGAAGCTGTAGATAGATTTGTCTTGGGAGGAGGTCACTTCATGTTGCAGAAGAAAGGCAGAATTTCTTTTACTGAGCCATACAGCAAGCTTCTGCAGACTGCCCCGCTGCTTATTGTCATGTGGCTGTGAAGGCTGATATGGTAGCTCAGAACTCATGTTCCTGGAAATACGCTTCACCTTTTGCAAAAATTCTATAACATCAGGAATCTAACACTCTCAAGAGCAAACAGATGGGAGGAACCTTCCTTAAATGCCATCTGCAGCAACACTATAATTTCATAACTCTTCCTGTCACAAAAGATCATCCCTTTTCAAGTCAAAAGAAGCCTGATCTGGGGGAGAAAAAAGGAAATCTGAGCTCACACCCCCAGTTTCTCTATATTGACATACAAAGAGGAGCTAAGTACAGTGATTACAATTTTAGAAGACTGGTGGGTGCCCTAAATAGGTACAGGTATTTATGATGGCACGTAGGAGCATAATGCCTGGCCAGTCACTTGGGTTCCTTCCTTCACACCTCCAGTGACCACTTCATACTACCTTGATTTGCACACTTAATTCAGGAAAGGGTAATTTTCTCCTTGGAAACTCCATTCTCCATTGATGATAGGAAACCCCTAGAAGACCAACTCAGACAAGATGCCTGTTACCTGGCTAAAGCTGTGTGTTGAGTCCAAGCCTACCCAGCTCACCCAAGACTACACAGGATTGGAGAATTGAGCTACATTGCAGCTGGGTACTCCCATCTCAGACTCCCCAGCCACTGGGCTCTGCTTTCTCAACGATGCCCATAGCTTGTCTGTCACCACAAATGAGAACAGGAGAGCTCATAGCTACATCTTTAGGCTAAGCCCTGTGATTTTCAGGAGGTACTTACCAGTTTTCAGCAGGGAGGTGCCCAAGCAGTGCTGTCCTATAGCACAGTGTGCATCCCTTTATCCTGTAGCTTCCTCCTGTGCCTGGCAGCAGCAATAAGGTCATTTTGTCCTCCCCTAGGCATGAATGTTAGTCATCTGCTAGGAGACCCCAGTGTGCCTTTAGCATCCAACTGGTTCCCACTTAGTCTGAGGGGTACTGGCCACACTGCTGCTACCACCTCATTGGTTTACTGGGGCACATAGCTGGCCTCTAAGATACCTATGGGAATGCCAAATCCTAAATAGCTCCTGTGGGAGATGCAGGCAGAAAAACTAAGACCCTCCACCCTAAGGAGACAAATGCTTGTAGAGGAATGAAGCTGGGTTAATTAGCATTGATAGTATACAGCTGTGAGCTGGCTTCAGGGGTGGTGGGTTGGCTGATGTAGATAAGGTGCAGCTGTGGGTGTTCTGTTAAGAGGTTAAATAGCCAATGAATAGAGAATAGTGAATGAAGATAGGCCTGGATGAGGAGAAGGCAGCAGAGGTGAAAAGCAGAGTGACTGGCCAGAAGAGTATGAAGAAATGGTATGAATGGTAGATGGACCTTTGAGACCTTGTGGAGGGTTGGTGGCCATGCTGAGGCAAGGTGTGCTAACTACTTATTGAAGTTAACTTGGTATGTGATGGTAAAAGACTTTGTTGCAGCTTGATAGTTTTGAGAGTGCTGCAACAAATGCTCATCACTTAAGGCACTGCAAGATTGTTTAGTCTGTTTGTCCTGGCTCAATAGGAAATGCATGGCAGCAATATTGCCACAACAGGAGACTGCTGGTCCTTACAGAGCTCACAGTTACAGATGAGACAAAATGTATTTATCTTAGAAGAAAAATGGCAGGAAGGGAAGCTAGGGGGTAGGGTGAACCTGCATCTAAATTTCAATCTCCTTCATCTAATATAAAGAAAACAAGTTTTAGAGCAAGGTGGAAGGGAGGAGGTGGGGAGAGGGGAGGTGTCAGTAGACCAGTTTCTCAGCAGAGAGTAGGCTTCTCTACTTCTGCTTAATTGATTAATTCCTTCTTAGCAGAGTCATCTGTTTGATGTGCTTTTCCATAAAAGCAGTCCAGAAAGTTCATGGGAGTTAATCTGTGAAGATGGCTGGAGCTGCAAAGCCAAGCATCTGATTAAAGGACAAGGCGATTGCTTACAGCTTAGCTGCTTTCAAAGTTGTTCCCAAAGTCTTTGCTAACCTTCATTTTTCAAAGTTAGTTTCTTGGCATTGGGGAGCTTAAAGGGGAAGGTTTCTTTTTAACACTAGTACTATTATTGCAAGCAAAATAAATTCAGATGAAGGCCACACACAAAGTCACATGCACACCAGTAAAAAGAAGCAGATGAAAAGATGCACAGGCAAGAGCATGCACAAAGGTTCCCGTTTGACAACCTATTCAAAACAGATTGCTCTGAATTCAGTACATGCACCCAGCACTCAGATAAAGGCAAAGCCATTACTTGTGTCAGTGCTACCTGCCTATACCCAAGAACTTAGAGAAACAAATAGCATTAGCATGTCTTCTCTGTAGGGGTTTGCATTACTGCTACTTATGGCAGAGCCTGGCCGTCAAGAAGGCAAGGTGTGTAAACACCTCTAAAAGAGATATAGCTAAGGTCTGTTGGTGTTGCATGATGTAATGAGGTGACTTAAATCCTCAGATGATGCTATACAAGGCAGTAATGATGAGGGATGTCACACTACTGAGTGATTTTATAAAAAAAAAAAAAGCAGCTGAAATTCAGTGGTACTAAGTATAGGGTGGTACGCACGGGGAAGAAAGCAATCCTAACTTTACATACAGTGATGAGCTTTGAATGGACTATTACTTACTCAGGAATGAGTTGGTGTTTATAATAGGCGGTTCTATGAATATGTCACCTCAGTGTTCAATGGTAGTGACAAAAAGCGAATTGAATGTTAAGAATTAATAAAAAAGGAATAGAGATCAAAATACAAAGCACTATTATGTCCCTGGGTAAATTCAATGTGCTCTTGCTTCTTGAATGTTTTGAGTAGCTCTGGTGTCCCCCCTATCAGAAAGGATGCAGCAGAACTGGAAAAGATACGTAGAAGGGCAATAGACTGATCAAAGGTACAGAGCAATGAAATACTCTAGGAATATTTCATCTGAATAAGAGATGACAGAAGCAGAGCATGATAATGGTCTATCAGATTATGAGTGGCATAAAGAGGATGAAAGAAAGCAACTATTTTTTGTTTCTTTGAAAAGACAAACGGTGCTTGAGATGATAGCAGGTCAGAACAAAGAACCTGCTTCACACAATGTGCAGTTAATCTGCAGTTAATCCCCCTCTTGCCAAGGGATACTGCAAGTGCTAAAACTTCACTTCATCTAAAAATTTTAAACAACTCAATGGGAAAAATGTTCATGGATTTCCTAATAAATACAAAGATTTTTTAGGAATATTTATGATTCTGTCCTCTAAAGGTTGTAAAATTATAGGCATTACTCTGTCCTTGATCTTACACTCTTCTCTGTACTGGACTAGGTAGACTTACAGTGTGATCCGCCAGGAAAGTAATCAGTGCTTGTATTATGTTAATGACTATTGTGTTAATTTCCTAGCTTCTCCAAAGGATGGGCACTCTATTCTGTCCTGGGCACAGTCAGCCCCACACTCTCAGCCATGATCATCTCAGAGTCATTAGTATCAGTCTCCTAAGATGTTCATCATCCTTCCAGCATAAATTTATTGGGATGCTCCATCATAACCTGCACTAGACTGTTACACAGGGCAGCTCACTTAGTGGCCTTTTTTTCACTGCCTTGTAGCTGTGTCCCTTGTGTTCCTGATGATGCCTCCAATGCTTGTGTTTAAGGACTTGGGAATTCATGGTGGCACATCAGGAAGGCAGGACTCTGACATCTTTTCTAGATCAGCTTCAAGCTTCCTGAAGAGGTTTTTACACGCTAATGCTTCACATTTGCTGTGTGATGTTACGCGGGATTTGAACTCCTAGAAATTTTCTCAGGTTCTTAGAGGTATGACTCTGAATCAAACCTCGCTGCTTTGCCATTGTGCTATGCAATTGATGTTGCCTTTCAGTCTTACAGTCAGATCAGGAGACAAAAAGGATTTAACAGTACAAAAGTATACTGACATACCAGAATTCAACTCTGCAAGGGATCATGTAAGGCTCCAGCAAATGTAGAGTCACAGTGGAAAGGGCATGAGATCTTCACTGTTGCCTTTTCTGTATGACCTTGTCCATGGCACACCCCCTGATACCTCAGTGTCCCTATATATAGCAAAGCCTCCCTATTTATGGTGAAGCTGTCTCTCTTCCAGGAGAATTGAATTAAAGATGGCCAAAATTGATAATATCATTACCATTTTTGCTTCAGTATGGCTCACATCCACATACATCAAATGCAATATTAATAATACCCACAAGGACAAGTCATTACAGTCTCCCGATTTCAGTCCAAACTCCTTCAAAAAATTAGCAGCTTGGTCCTACCAGGAGATCAGTGGAGATCAAAGTTTTTTGATAATTCACAGTACTAACATCTGGTGGATGATCAGTCTGAAAAGAGGTTGGTTTAGTCTCTGGGGAGGTAGGGTCACAAAGGGTGTGATCTGGATTACAGGAGAAACCTAGAGGCGCGCACACACAGAGCAGCATCACTGATGGCACTGGGTGGATGTGCAAAGTCTTGCTGTGAAATAGGAGGAAGCATCTGCTGACAGATCTTCAGCTTCTGGCCCAGGCATTCACTGAAAGTGAACACTCAGGAGTTGACCTTGTTTGTGCCTTGTGGCCTTATTTTTAAAGTCTGTACGCTATTGGGTGACATGCCAGAGCTCTGATCTCCAGCTTCAGATGGATATTCTTGGAGGGTTGGAAACAGCTGGAGATCATTTTGTGTCCTAGTGTAAAGGGTGTTAGAATCCCTTCTGAACTCTGGCAGTAGATGAACTGTCTGTGCACATGCAGACCAGGTTTGCTGAGGATTTGTAACTCCTCCAGAGCAAACACAATACAAGAGAAGAAAGGTTTCAGAAGCATAAAAACACTTGGAATGGGACTGGTCCAGGAAATAAGTTAACTTATCCCAGCTAGCATTTCTCACTTGATTGAAGCATCTAATTAAGGAACAGTCACCACTCCATCCAACAACAACTTACACCTCTACAGAGTGAATGAGTTATTGAGTTGGAGCAAACAGGCTCACCTCTGCTGGGACTGGGACATCCCACCAAAGATCAACTGGAAGGTAGTTGTCAACACGTGAGCTAGTTACCTTGCACTTCCCTCATGGTCAGAGTGGAGTAAAAGGGCATAGTGCATCTGGCCCAAGGCATCGGTTTCAGAAGAAAGAACCTAAAATAAATGTCCTAGAAGCATTAACTGTTTTCTATTGGCTTTAAATGTGGCCAGGAATAATCACTCCACATGGCCACTCTCAAAAAATAGTATAAGCAGGGGGAAAGTATCTAAAATCACAAATGCAGCAACTGTTGGTGATGAGGGCTTACAAAGGAAAGAACTATGGGAAGCAGCTGGGCTTATATGTGCTCCTAACTGGCTTCTCATATGGCCACTGAGGCAGACAGTCAGGCTAGCTAGACTTTCAGTCTGATCTTACACTGCATTTCTTATGTTCTTGTAGAGAAGATGTCTGCATTTGCTCAGATTATTCCCATGAAAGATAAAAAAGCTTCCAGTGGATGATGTTTTATCAAGCACTTGCTCCTACTCACTGCATACGTTTTCAAAATGCCAGTTGAACCAGGAGAGCTGACTTAGTCCAAAGTTACAAGGCACAGATCCTGGTACTGAAGCATCCTTGTTCTGGAGAGGTTTAAAAGGTTGCCAGCCCTTTTTTCCCATACTGCAGTCCATAAGGAGAACTGCGGTTGTTTTTTGGTTTTGTTTTTTCTCCTTTGTTTTCTTCTAATCTGGGGGAGGGGGGGAAAACAGTTGTGGGATATTAGTGAGCTAGGCTATGTAGGAAATGTAGGCAGGCAGAAGATTCAGAAATATTTCACTGGCATCCAGCAGCAAAAAGAATCAGAGAGAAGCTTGTCTATTAAGAACAGAGCCGAACATTTTCATTAGTAAGGCAAAAGACAGCTTGAAGGAGGAAGAACACTTCTGAATGACTAGAAATGTCAGATCTCAAGTCCCATAGTCAAACTGGGTCATGGAATGACTGTGAACAGGTCTTTGTCTTAGCCTCCCGCAAATTGCCCAGCTCATTCCCTCTCTCTGTCGTACATGAAGCATTGGTTGAGGCAGAGGACAGTTGTTACGATGGACTCACACTGTCCATTTGCAAGCCAAGATGCTGTCATCACAAGACTGGAAACACTATCTTCAGCCCTGCGGTAGCAATGAGGGACTACATGCACTGGAGAGCTGCACCACCCAAGTTTGTGCCAAAAGTGTCTAAGAAACGTGTGGGTTGGGTGTGAAGGCAGAACAGATGGTTGTCAATGACGTCTATAGACACATGGGGTAAGGACATGCAGGGTGATGCAGTAACTTTAAGGTCACTCACCCAGTGGAAATTTAACCCATGTGTCCTGCATGACAGTATTTCCTTCTTACAGCGTTCCCCAACCCTTGGCTGGAGAGCAACACAAGCAACATGCAAGCTGGCGCTGGACATAGAAATTTGGAAGAGATAACCTGTGGTTAATATAGTGGACAGGTGGATTAGTCAAACAGCATTATCATCTGTGGGGAAAATAACTCTTCCTAAAAGGATCAGGACGAGTCAGACTAAGGAAATTGTAACTCTGACTAAAAATACCCGTGCTGTCTTAAAGTTCAGTTAATCCACATTAACAGTTCAGTCAGATTTATTTCCCTTTGACAAGTGTGCAGACACCTGCAATTTTGGGACACAAAGGCACCAGGTACATTTTTAACAAAAAACAATTTAAGTAAAATTTGTTGGCCACCTTCCTCCTTTCCTCCACTCAGACTGACCTTCACCCAGTTCTGCTTTAGAGAAGAGTTTACTTAGGGAATGAATATGTGGAAGGTTGCTCTTCTCTGGACTGACACCTGTCTCTAAGCAGGCACAATGCAGACTGAGGTCAGCAGAGGTAGCTGAATTTTCGTTATGAACAGATACTTTTGTCATGGTTTACAATTCTGGACACAGAAATCGGGAGGGATATCAGACTGCCTGCTTTTACCTTTATCATGTCTTTCTTTCAGTATGTGACATCATCCTATTGATGAAGGTCAAGTTGATCTTAGCTCCTTTCTGACTCATTGAATATTAGCAATGGCTGGAGGCGGGAGAAGCCAGTGATTTGATTTGACAGGCCAGGAGGTAGCACACCAGTGGTACAGCAGGACACGGGATGCAGAAATGGGTGATGCCATGATCCATTGTGACAAGAGGAGAGTTTTGGATGGATGGACCAACGGCCTGAAATGACCCAGCAAGGACAGGACAGACAGAGGTAAAAACCTTTGATCTGTGTCCATTCCCACTTCAATGGGACAAATCCAGAGCACCCTTCCTTAGCTAATGATGTGATCAGAGATTTATTGTGTGAGATCTTGTGACAAGATGAACCAAGCTCCTCCCTTTCCCAGGTCCATGGATTCTGTGACCAGAAGATAATGCTTAATTGATGGACTAATGCGTCTCCTCCCCTCTGTTGCAAATCAGAAAACTTCCAGTTACTTCAGTCTCTGCTCCAGCAAAGCACATTTGTTACAGTGTGACCTCAGGACTCATGAATAATATTGTCCCTGGTGCGGGTCAACGGAGCACAGCTGGTGAGACAATGAGGTCTGTGGACGAGCCAAGCCTTGTGACGGGAAGGAAACTCCCCAGCAGGCACCATCTGCCCCATACTGCTCTGCTGCACTTCTGTTGCTCCATTGGGGTTTGCAGATCAGGCTGGATCATGTGGCCATTAAAGCAGGGGAGAAAGCTGTAGGAAGGATCCTGCTATGCAGATCTGTGGCCATGGAAAAGAGACCCATGAGGCAGGAACCTGTGGTAACTGCCACCAGCCCTGTGCTGCCTGGCTAACCTGTAACTTACATTTGACAAAAATCAAGAATGCGTTTGAAGACACCAGGTTTGCTCCCAGGTGATTTTTCCTGGCTTTTCTTCCAAAGGGCTGATTCTCATGCAGTCAGCATCTGATTATTTTGAGAAAAGGGGTCTCTATTCCTCCAGGCTCATGAAGGCAGGAACAGCTGGTAGGTATTTCATTTCAGCCCTATTGCCTCTTCTCATCCTGTGAAATTTCATGCCAGCTGTGGTCACCTGTTTGATTTCTTTTTGAATAGCTGCCTTCCTCCACAAATTAATTTTGATTATTTAAGCTTGTCTTGTCTGGCAGGGAGGGGACCTCTTAGCGGTGTGAGTTTGAAGCACTGGCTCTCTTTTTATCTTTCTCTTTTTCTCCTGCACGGAGTCTAATTTTGTGGTTCTATGCCTTCACCAAAAATAACCTTTAGACCCAATTCTGATCTGTCATATTCATTACATCACAGCTGTCTGCAGACAGGGCTTATCACTTGCAATCCACTCAGTTACAGTTGTGATTAAAACTGATTGCAAATGTGATCCTGGCTGCTCAGCCTGGAAATTTGGAACGTCTTTATAATTTCTGACAGTAGATCATGAGGCCTTAGATGAGCCTGGCAGGGCTGCAGAGGTAGGATGAGATCTTTGTGAGCTGGTGGGGGTGGGAGAAGAATATGCATCTGTGAGAAAAAGAGGGGAGATGGAGATCTGGTAAAAAAATGCAGGGTATCCCAGACTAAAAACCCTGAACTTGAGATCTGGGAAACGTAGGGGGTGAAAAATAAGTTCAGATTTGACTGCCAGGACTGTCCCTAGGAATGGATGAAGAAGGCAGTTGTATAGCAGAGCAATTCAGACCACTGCCTGCACTGCCCAAGCCAGGGCTCCACAAAGTCGTGTCCCTAACTCAGCCTTGGGTACCAGTAACACCATTAATTGATGTAGCTGTTCTTGGGGAACCAACTGTTGTGCTTCTTCCTGACAGCAGTAGCAGTGTAGCTCAGTCTCCAGGACTCTACTGCATTTCTGCATCTACTATTGCTCCATCCTATTCACTTTGCACACCTGGAGGCACTTATCCCATCTGCAAAATTAAACTTTGAGGAGTGATGGAGCCTTAAATGTGCTCAAACAGTTTGTAAGTTGCTCCAAAACCTGGAAAGGGCTCCATCATCTTTCTGTTGGCCTGAACCTTAGCTTCATTTCATGGATTTATATACTATAAATTAACTGGGACTTTAAGTTTATTTATTCTTATCTTTATATCGTAACCCACTTGGTTTTCTCTGCTTGCGAGGATCCAGTGCCTTTTGCTGAACTAAAGCCTGATTTGGAGACTTTGCTCTGAAGAGCTGAAAATCCAACAGTCTCCTTGGGAGCTTGTTCCAGCATGTTTCAACTTAA
Organism: Falco biarmicus; assembly: GCF_023638135.1. Taxonomy (NCBI): domain Eukaryota; kingdom Metazoa; phylum Chordata; class Aves; order Falconiformes; family Falconidae; genus Falco; species Falco biarmicus. The sequence continues at coordinate 29,596,008 of NC_079292.1, read as the reverse complement.
TCTTTATTTCCTGCAACCTGGCTGAAGTTACGCTTTTCTTCATTCCCCGCTCTGAAACTCTTCCATCTCCTTAAGGAGGTAACCTCTCAGACTCCATTCTTATAAACTGAGCAGAGTATGTGTTTGAAATGTTTCCTGGTCAGAGATTTTCCATCAGACTTCTGAGTCGGTTTTGTTAGTCTATTCCAATATCTCTCTGAGGATTGCATGTTCCCTTGCAGGCATGGGCATCCAAGCTGGGTGTCCCCATTTCCTCCATACCCAGAGATAAAAATGACTTGCTTCATCTAATTCAACATGCCCCAGCTTATGCATCTGAGAGCCGAATTAGCTCTTCTGGTGAATTTAGGGCATTGCTCTAAGACCTTGCTTCAAATTATTGGACAGGCCTGACTCTCCTCTAGTTGCTGTTTTCCAGCACAGGCTCTCCCCCTCCCACGCATGTTCCAGGCTTTCTTTACTCAGAAAAGCAAACCTCTGCAGAGACCTATCTCTGTGTCCTGGGATCATCTGTCTAACTCAAGGCATGGAGCTGGTGTGCCTCTGGTAGGAGCCCAGTCAGTAGGATTATCCTGTAGTCAGTAGAGACACCCAAAATAGACTGAATTTCTGCCGGAGATTCCCTCTTTCTCTGTATCTGCAGCAGGCTCTCAAGATCTTGGTTAAAAACCAGAGCTTTGCTGAAACCAGCCTGTGTCTGTGTCGGCCATTCATCTGTTGTAGCGCATTTTTTAAACATTCAGTGTAGAGCTCTTTTTCCCTTGTTACAACCATCCATTGTTACCTTTGAAGCCGACCCTATCACCAAGGAAAAGAAACGGCTCCTCCTAGAGGGCTGTTCATCCTCAGTTATGGGCAGCATATCTGGAATAAAATATTTCCACTGTTTGGGACAATTTTCACCGTAATTAATTTTTAAGGTTAGAAAAGGAAGACTTTGCACCATTCACACCCCTCCCTTTCAAGAAACTAGTTTCCTGCTTTTATTTTGTTGCCTGCCTTCATTTCCTGCCTTCATTTCCTCTGCTTTTCAAAGAAGTAAAATTTTCTGTCTGTGCAAGTGAGACCCGTGGTGATAAGTTTTCAATCCTAGGAAAAAAAACCTCTGTCTCCGGGTGAAGTATGGCATTGTCTAACAGCACAGGGCACTGTTATTATTTGTTCAGAATAGCCCCAAGTTAGCCCCTGCTTCAGAGCAGGCTGCATTAGCTGGGACACTAAGCAGATCACTGTATTTATTTAGAATAATAAAGAAAAAGAGGGAAGTGTCCCAAATGGGATATGTCCAGAGCATGCTATAGACCCTGCCACTAGATGCCTGGATTACAAGGTCCTGCCTGGAAGTGTATGGCTGCCAACAAATCATTGCTGTCATCTTGGCAGTGGTACAAATACCACAGACATCTGATATTTTCCTTTGGCTCCTGCACTGGAAGTCCCTCCTTTCATCATGCCAGTATCAGTGTAGTCACTCTGTAGATCACTATCCACAGACACAACCTGGGTGCATTTGTTGTTGCCGTTGCAGTGACCTTGCTGCTCTGGAGGCTACAAACTCACCTTGAAGACTACATGGACTTCTCTGATAGATGGAAAAGGATGGAGGAAAGATGCCTGGTTTTACAGACTGTTAAAAATGAAAATAAACTCTGTGCATTGAATCTGTGGGAGATGGATGATTGCTTCCTGCAAAGACAGAGTTTGGAGGAAGATAACATTTCCACATCTGCTGTGGGACCTGCAAACAATCCCTCTATGGCAGACAGTCATAGCATCCCTTACATGAGTAGGCTGAAGTGGAATAAAAATGATGGGAGTTTGCACCATCAGGCTCACATGTTCCCTACAGTATTTTATTATTTAGGCCTGCAAATCCATCCTGGCTACCCAAAGTGGACCCCTGCTTTTAAACAGCATAGAAAACGAGAGGCACAGATTCTACCACAGTATGCCTAGGACATTCAGTTTCAGTGTCTAAGCCAAAATTAACATGCAACTTGCAACCAAGAGTCTGCTAGTGGCAAGCAGCAGCTTTGAAGGTCACCTCTCCTCCGAGTAAATAAATAAATAGTAAATAAGGAAGCCAGTAGCAATGAATAAACCAGGCAAAGCAAGAGACATTCCATCGGCTTGGACTTGGTATTTTTTTATTTCTTCTCCACTCTCTTCACTTTCATTTCCCTGAAGGTCGGTGCTAATAGGAGACCCCCCCTTATTGCTCATGCATACTGCAGCACCCTCACCAGCCTGCCTGTTTCAGAGACCCTGATACCAATTCAGAGCCTAAGCTGAGAGTGCAAATAGTGTCATCTCCACAGCTGATTACTTTAATGAGACCTTCTTTCAGTACCAGGGCATGACAGGTGGGAGGATCTGTTGCAAATACTGTGTTTGCCTCTAGACTGGAATCTATGCCCTTGTTGCTAAAGAGAAATCATGGTGCCAGGTATTTGTTTTCAGTGCTCCTCTCTGCAATGCCTAATGAGCTCTGCAGGCTCAGAGTTGACTTTTTTCCAACAGTTTTTCCAGCTTGGCCACATGGCCAGAGAAGGCACAGCCTGAAATCACTCAGGGAGTGGCGCCAAAGTTATTTCTGATTGTTTTTGCGTCATGCTGGACCCATCTGCTCAATATGAAGAGATGCTCACAGGAGGAGGTACTGGATATAGAGACCTGCTTCAGCTCTTCTTCTTGCGCAGAGTGTGCACACATCCAAGTGGGGACTCTGTCTTACTTCTCAAAGTGCCTAGTCTCTTGGGCATCCATCCTACGCCTGTGTTCTCGGGCTGCCTTCCAGAATGAGCCAGTGGCTCACTGCAGGCAGAAATCTGGGCAAGCTGACAGGACAATTTCACTGGGATGCTCTCCAGAGAGACACAATGCACATGCTGCACTAACCAGGTCCAATGCAGTCCCAACAGTCCTTGTCACTCAGACAAGTTTCTGTCACACTCCAGGTCGTAAAAATACATATCCTGGCATCAGGCTTTGAAAGTAACGCATTGAGGGGCCTGACATACCTTGCTGCCAGACAGCATAGCTTCACTGGGACCAAATATTTCATCAGTGTCACTGGCTACTCCCACACATAGTCCAGCAGAAGCCAGAGTTGGATGACAGGGAAGTTTCTTTCCTCCAAAAGGAATGTGCCCTCTGAACATACTCATACCCTCTGGAGATATAGATCTAGAGGCCTAGAGCACAAGCCGTGTGAGGAGCAGCTGGGGAAACTGGGGGTGTGGGGGGGTTCAGCCTGGAGAAAAGGAGGTTCAGGAGGGACCTGCTCACTCCCTACAACTACCTGAAAGGAGACTGTAGGCAAGTGAGGGTCAGTTTCTTCTCCCAGATAACAAGTGACAGGACAAGAGGAAACAGCTTCAAGTTGCACCAGAGGAGGGTTAGATTGGATATCAGGAGAACTTTCTTCACTGAAAGGGTTGTCAAGCATTGGAACAGGCTGTCCAGGGAGGTGGTAGAGTCACAATCCCTAGAAACGTTTAAAAAATGTGTACATGTGGTGCTTAGGGACATGGTTTAGTGATGGACTTCACAGTCCTGGATTGACTGTTGGATTTGATGATCTTCAAGGTCTTTTTCAATCTAAAGGATTCTATGATTCTGATCTATGTTGCCATCTTTAGTCTGCCTACTCCTGCACTGTCACTGTCACTTTTAAGATGAGACCCACCAACCCATCTACAGCAGAAGAGCCTGAGAACACTTAGCATCTCACCCTGCTACTATCCACCTCACCTATTTGTGCTGATTAGATTATATATATATATGTATTAAAAAATACATAAATATATAAATGTGTGTATAAATATGGCATCCCATATATTCTGGGATCCCAGAAGACCTAGAAGGATTTTACTTCTTCTGTGATTGGTGATAGTGGGATACATCTCAGTGCCATATTCACGCCTTCCTAAACACAGAGTGGAGGCTCTATGATTATGCTGGGCTTGAACAAGTCATGTGGAGAGGAGCTCTCATACAAGTCCATGTGTTCCCGCCTGCTTGCAAGCCTAGGCTTCATCTTGCAGTGTAAAGGAAACCAGGATGCCTGTTTTGGAAAAAATGGGGTAACCCTGAACCCCTTCATAAGACACTATAACTTCAAGAAGAAATTAGTCCTCTGAACCAAGTGTCCCCGGGGGAATGAGAGACTGTGGGGACAGGCAACAGAACTTGTAGATCCTCTTAAGAATAAACAAAACTGGGCTCTGGTATTAAATACAATCTGATGGTGTTTTTGTCTTCCTATTATAGCCCAATGTCACAGCTCCTTCATGCCATGACCAGACATAACAAACCCTTACCCCATGACTTAATATGCATGATGTCCAATACTGTGAGAAAGCAAGCTGAAACATCTGTTAACACCTCACCTCATGTACCCGGACTGATCCATCACCCCGGCTTCTTTCAAGCACTACAGTGAGATGTTTCAGCCAGGAGCATTGTCGCTTCCAGCTTTTCCAACAGCCCAGGAGGGACAAGGTGGGCCCCAACATAAAGCACAACCCACTGAGGCTCTCCATTCCCTCACCTGCAAGTCTGGTGGGGTGGCTGTAGTCCTGGCCCTCCCTACGTGGTTGGCAGAGCATGCACATAACCTGACCTACATGGCTGGTAACTGGATCTGTCCCCACAGCTGGCTAGAATCATTTCCACAGAAGGTCAAACTAGCTGGCAGGAGAGCAGGCTATCTTCTCCTTATTTCCTCACTATTGAATCTTCCCCAATTAGCATGATAATAATTGTTAACCCGTGGGCCAGACATGATTAATCAGCAATTTTCTTCTTCCTTCCTTCTTATTTTAATTTATTTTAAGAACAGCTGGGAAATGTCATTGTCTCCTTCAGTAGAGTTTGAAAGCTTCTCCATCTGGACAATCTAATTCCTGATGTAAATACAGAGAAAAAAGGGAAGAGAGGAGTGGTGTCCCAAGGGAGCCCCTCCACCCTCCACATCCCCCCATCTCTGCCTGCAGTGACTTTCACCCCCTTCCCTGGTCGTCCTGGTCTTTAGGAACAGAGCCAACCACTCCGCTGAAGGGGAAATGAATAGGTGATGGTAAATTGAAATTAACATCTAGCAGCAAAGAATACAACGCAATGATTAATGGCTTTTTAATGTTCCACTGTTTTACACTCAGAACACTTTGTTTTAATGGTGTATGCAGGAGATGGAGAATAAAAAGTGTGTGCATGTGGGAATACAGTTTTGTACACATGTGACTTTCTCACTCTGTCTGCAATACTCACCATTAAGCAGAGACAATCTAGCACTCCAGCTTAGAATTATGTAGGAAAACCTTATATCTAGCGCATCTCATCTAATGCATCGCAACTAAAAATGGAACAGAGAAAGTCATTAAAAGAAATGCCCTCTAACTAGCTGTTACCCAGATAATTGTTTTTCTGCTTTTGGTTTAATTATAATGTGGACTGCTTGATTAAGTAAGTAAGTTTCTATAGACTCTGCCACCCTTGGCTTAAGGAAGGTTCTAGTTAGGCTGACTGGATAATTGTCTTTCAGTTTGTTTAAGAGATATGGCTTCTTCAGGACCATCTCAATGGGTAGCAGTTTCAGCTGTACATCATTTCATGTTTTGATATATACCAATAGTCATCCACGTCACTTGGCCAGAGCCATGCAGTCAGCAGTCATTCTTAAACAATCGTTTTTCTCTCTCCCTTTTTTTTTTCCCCTAAAGTTAAAAAAGTTACCTGTTATAATTTTTTTCAAATTGCTATCAAACACCACAATCATAGCAGGCTGGAGATGAAGTTCCTCTAGCGTGACTGCAGCCAACATCTGATCAAATGTTGTGATTTGCAGCAGAGGTGATCAAGGTCAAATTGGATGAAACTGCGATCAAGTGAGATAATTATTAATAAGTGAGATAGTTATTAACTATCCATTCTGCTCTTAGAATAGCTACTCACTTCACCTGCTGCTGGATGTCTACAGAGCAGACCTTTCCTCGTGATCTAGTGGTCTAGATTAATTTGTAGTTTGTGGAAAGGAGCAGTTGCTTCAGGCACGACCTTGTCTTCTAAAGCAGATACAAGGCAGATTAATGTTTCCCTTGAAGTAGCTTTTCCCCCTTGGGAGAAAAAGGGTCCTATTACAAGTTCAGATGGTGATGTCCACCTGTAGATACCTACAGTCAGCTGAGATTAACTCCATCCTTTCATTCAGGCTGATCACACAACCTTTGGTCTTAAGGACCTAGTTATAAACATTTCTGCTCAATAGTGCACTGCAAAAGGTCTCTAGTAGACTAGGTTCCTGCATTTCCCTATGAATAAATTCCTGCCAGAGGAATCATCTGCATGAAAAAACCAGACTGTTAGAAGAGAGCAATACAACAACTGCATCAAACTTGGCAACTGGCTCCTCCAGGAGACAAAAGCACTTTGCATTTTATAACCCAACACTGCACTGAACCTACTGAGGTTTCTTTTTTATTCTACAGGAGCAAATGCAGGGAGATTTATACTTGGGAATATGACTTGACACAAATTGAACAGTGGGTCTAAGCATGTATAAAAGCTCCTCTGTTACAGAAAAAAAAAGGGGGGGGGGGAGGGGGGAGAAAAAAAACCCACTTTAATAATCTGGTTTGCCAGTTAAAAAAGGAAAACACAGACAGTATACTCCTTAGTTAGAGGAGATGTTTTTGTGAGTATTGCTGTTTATTAGTAACTATGGCAAAGCCCTAAGAAGCACCAATACGAATTTGAAACATGGAGTAACTGAATCACCTCATTGCAGGGTGCATGATCTAGAGCAGGATTCGTGCTGCTGATGTTCAAGTCTTTGATCCCCTCTGCTTTCCTTATAAACAGCTGCTGGCAAAAACTCTTTCCCAGACCCTTGGTGCAGCTGGTAACCTTGAAGTCACAGCTAGGTACCTTGGAGCAGTGCAGAGGTCCAGCTGGTCTTTCTGGAAGTAAGGTTCCTCTGGAACATCCCATATTGTTCTGGATGGCAGAATATATGCAACACTGCTCCAGTCTCATCTGGGAAATGTGACAACACTGGGAACTCTACCAAGCATGAGAATAACAAACATGATGCTGTGATGGCTAACAAATGCAGAGGGAAAATCCAAAGGAGGTAAATCACCAGCCTATGTACATCATAACACCAATGCTACCAGAATTTTTGAATTAACGCATCACTACCACAGACCACTTTATTTCCATTAAAAAGCAGAGGATATTTAGGATCTGTCTGGCCTTTTCAGGCGTCAGTGCCCTGGCACATATTTTAAGGGATCTTGGGCTTCTCCTTGGGAAGTCTTTGGCACAGCGGTAAGACACATTTCATGAGTGATGTTATTTTCATGGCTATCATGCTGATGATACCACAAATGGTTTGCAAACAACAGGAAAAGTTGTTGCAGGATAAGAGGCTCATAATTGTTTGATGAAGCCTGAAAACACACCCCATCTCCCAACACACCATGCTCTTGTGCCTGAGCATGAGCTCAGGAGTCACTGGCAACCACTAAGGACAGCTTATCTCTGCCTGTGCTATTACCATAGCATTGGTCTTTGGAATAAGTACATATCTCTCCTGCTTTCTAACTGGCAGGAGAGATGGGGAAGGTGCGTATGTCAGCTCGCTGGTGGTTTCTCTCTGTCTCACCCCATATATACAGATGACACTCATCCACACACACACATATGCAGATGATTCTCACAACTGGAGAAGATTTTCCTATGTGAAAATGGAGTGTACTCCAAAGAGACCTGGGAGTCACAGGGTGGATGACAAGTCTACCACATCAGGTCCTAATGACTACAAAATGCAGAAGACTCAGAAATTTCAGACTTGTTATCCATGAACCTTTTTTCCCTGCCATGTTGTTGCAAACTTCTGGACATTTTGGAAGCGGCACCATTGTCAAGGTGGAATAGTTCACACTTCCCTGTGAGGTGGATTAATCCTGAATGCTGTTCTTTCTCTAATTCTTCTGTACATGTAGACTCTACTACCCACATCTTTTATACAGAAGTAGCCCCCATGACAGTGTATCAGCATAGTCAGAGAGATGGAGAGTGCTCAGATATCACCTGACCTCTGTCTCTCTGTCTCTGTAGGAAGCATACAGGCCAACACAGCATAAACCTTTATTCTCCTGCTCAGACACTGTTCGTTTATCATCCTTTGCTTCAACTTGCCTTTTTATTCAAGTCCTCCTCTGCTAACAAGGAGTCTTTGTGGCTGTCACTTGCAAAGGGATCTGCTCTTCCAGATATGATGTATTGCATGCTCAATTTATTATGGCCAATGAGCAGATCTGCAAATTGCATGACCAGATCTGCAAACAACATGACAAACTGCACTTCAGTGCAGTCTCCTTCCCTTCAGTATTAATCTTCTCCTCCTCAGTCCCCTGACTCTCCCCATCAGCTCTATTGCTATTACAATACTCACTCCCACTTTCACATTCCCACCACTTCCTTTTTTCCTTTTCTATGTCCCCAGCATCAGATGTTCTCAGATGACAATCTGAGATTCGTAGCTCACTCCCCTCCCTCTTAGCACAGGGATTCAAGACCTAACAGCAACAGGCAAATAGATCATCTAGTAATGAAGGAAAGGTTTCTCTTAACCACTCAGGACCAATGGCACATTTACCAGCCATTCTTTATCCAGACAGCACTGGGCACACATCTTACCAGAGACATTACAGTAAAGGGTTATTTGAACATAAGTGGTAGCAATGATCAGTCTCTTGTACCAAAAATAATGCTAATATTACTACTATTAACAAAACAAATCTATTCACGTGGTTGGTTGGTGAGTGGGCTGAGTTCCCATGGCAACTGTTGGCAGCGAAGCTTGTAGGAAGAAAGTAAGTATTCTGTTTGAAATGGTTCAGATTTCTGACACAAAGTTCATACAGCATAGAAACATACATCAGATTCTTTCATTAGCTACACAAAGTGTCCTCCATCCCCCCAGCAGACCTCCAAAACTAAATTATCCAGTTTTGCTCTGCATTTACCTTTGAAGTTGGAAATTTGTACAGGAGATCATAGTGAAAGGGTTCCCAGACTGCTGGATGTTTTCACTCAAGCTGTCTACCTTCACCCCCCTTTCAGTGCTCATTGCTGTCGGCACTTTGTTTCCACCTGAGGTTTGAGCAAGCTATCCTGGCCTCGGGGTACCTGCTGCTCAATTAGGATGTGGCACAGACAGCCCTGAGCCTGCCCCACCACCTCTGCCCAGCCTGAGGAGCCCCTGCCTGCAGGCAGCCCGGTGCTGCACACATCTGCATTTCAGAACTGGCTTCGGTTAAATCTTGGCCAATGGTGGAGATGGATGATTTGTGCGTAGTGTCAGAGAGAAATGTCCTTTCCTCCAGCTCTGCTCCTCCATGAAAAAACATCAGATACCGTATTGTTGAGCATGGCTACAGGCTGCAAAAGGGAAGGACATCAAAGCAGATACTGTGCATCGACAGCTGAGGTGCTGCGCTGGGGAAGCCAGGAGAATTCTGTCTGCTTATGGAGCTAAGGAAAATGCTCTCCCAGGATTTAAACTGAACACCCTAGGAAGTCTTCAGGCAAAGCCTCACCCAAATATGAGGTGGATGAATGACATTTTATACCTGAGCAGACAAGTCACCCAGAGTGCAGTATGGGTGCAGGGCTTGTGCCTGGCTGTGCACCCTTTGCCTTTCACACAGTTCCTTCCAGGAGACACAGGTGTTCTTGGGTTGTTGGAATAACTGAGAAAGAAATCCAGAGCACTGCAATAAAAAGGACTGTTGAGATAGTCTTATGCAGAAACATATGTACTCAGTAAACAGCGTAAGGGCAGCACAAAAAGGATTTTGCTGTGGGATTACCTTCCAGCTGGAACTAACAGTGCTTATCCTCAGAGGACATTTAAAGTTGCAACCTATAGATGCACCTGCCTCTGTGCGGATCCACCCAAGCTCTTCTGAGGAGCAAGGGAGTTCCAGTGATGGCAGCTCATGAGGTGGGTCAAAGTCAATTGCCTCCAGCAATTTTGATGGAAAAAAACCCCACACCAGATCTTTCTATAGTTCCTCATTCCAATGTATTGCTCCCACCCCAAACCACCTTCCTCCCTCTCCCCCTTCAATACCATTTTCAACAAGGCTGGCTCTGAAATAATCCTTGACACTCAGAATAAGAATTCATACATTGGATTATTAAGCAATCTACATATGAAAGGCAGCATCCACCACAACCCAAGAAACAGCCACTGAAGTGAAGTGCTACTGTGCTACTGAAGAAAGGAGGATGGGAGGATTCTTCTCTTGCTCTCCACAAGATGTAGGGTCAACGACATGTGGTCACCATATATGTCTAAACTGTCCTCCATGTGGTTAGTGGGAGACAGTGGAAAGAAGTCTGACTCATTAGGGTGTGGTGGTAACGAGAAGTGGTCATAGCTCTCCTAGACCCACCAGACAGATCCACCAGGGCACTAAAGGTCTTTGGAGAATGCAGCCACCCACCAGTCTACTCACCGTATCTGCAGGAGGGAGGGTGTATTCACAATGCAAAATGCACGGAGAGGTGGCGGACATCATTTCCCTGCACAGTGCTTGGGAGTGTGACTAGATACCTCTGTCGGTGTATGAAGGTCTCCGGGCATGAGAACCGGTTTGACTTCACACTTGGCTTGCAGGGTTGAGGCAGCTAATCTGTCTCTGCCTGTGTCATATTCTTTGCTGTTTTGAAGAGGTGGAAAAAGAGAAATGCCTCATTTCTCTGGTGAGAAACAGACATAGTGACTTGTCCAAGAAAACTAAGGAAAAGGAAGATTCACTCACTTCATTAAAAGCTGATATCTGCAGCTTCTTCTGTGCTGTGCACCCTATACCCTACCAATTTCTTTCCTAGATGTCACCACCTCTAGGGAGATCTTCTCTCAGAAGAGGTCAGATTAATCAGACCCTAACAGTACCTACCTCTTCCTTTACCGTGAACAGAGCTACAGATGCCTAGCTCTGACAGGCAAACAAAGCTAGATTAATCCCATCCCAGAAAACTGTAGTTAGATCTGGAATTGAACCTCTATCCACCAAACACAACCTGACTGCTCTATGTTACCCTGCAGGTACTTTCACATGGAAAATACCAGTGCAGGAATGTTCCTGGGCACAGGAATGTAGATCCTTGCAGTCTTTTGATGTTCAGATGGCTTTTGAAGTAGTTTTAGTCCATACCAGCTTTCATGCTCCAGTGCAATTCCCAGACATCATTTGAGGATGAGTATTGGCCATGGGTACTCACAACAGGCAGTTGGCACATAGCCATCTCAGGCAGCATCTTAGCCAACAGTCCAAAAACCTGGGTTTTGTTTGTTTGTTTTTAGCTATTTTGTATGGACATAAACTGTGGAGAAATCAGAACTAGGTGTGGCATCAATGTTGTGGAAGTAGTTTTTCTTGAGCCCAAAGAGTTCAGAGTCTAAGGGAAGAGGCAATAAGAAGATGGTGAGGACAAGAAGAGAGGCAATGGCTGGGCTGATGGGTCAATTGATGCCTTAGCACACCTGCAGCATAAATCCTGAGTCTTCTGAAGACGCAACTTTTATCTGAAACAACAGGCGGCAAGACTTGCACAAAGGAAACCACCTTCCCTGTGGTAAGAAAGAGCAGTACCCAGGCAGTGAGGTGGAAAGGAAAAGGGCAGATGGTATTGCTGCTGTTGCCAACATTTCCCTGTAAAGTTCAGGTAAGGTGACATCAGTGCCTTCTCAAACTGGCCTCATGGGAGCCACACTGCCAGATTTCACCTCCCTCCAGCCCACACCTGGCAGGTGTCAGTGGGGCATGTATGAGTCACATGAAGGGTCTAAGATGATCTCTTGCTCCACAAACCAGAAGGCTGCAGGCTGATGACTGAAAACAGCCTCTGCTGACACCAGAGCTGCAGAAGGCTGGGGAAAAAAAAAAAAAAAGACTTCAAAAAGGAGTACTTTTCTTTTTTTCTTTCCTAAAAAAGTGGATGGGGCTTGACTTGTGTTTGAATATGACGTCTCTGACTTGTCCATCTGAGATTTTGGTGGAAGAAAAATGATGTGGTGGCTGCTGTGTGATTCCAGGAAGGAAATCAAAACAGGGAATGGACAAGAAGGTGACCTGAAGATGTCTGGCAGCAGAGAGAACCTGGAGGTGATAGTATGAACACGGGCTGTCAGCAAAGAGGGACAGAGGGAAAGAGCCTGAGGATATCAAAGTTCCCATTTAGCTCCTCCAAATTAACTGAGGGGGATTAAAGGCAACATTAATATGTATGTAGCAGGACGCTGCTCCTCCATGAATTCCTGGCTCTGATATTTTTGGAAAAGCTGGATTGCTGGAGAGAAAAAGCTGTCTCTCAGGGTTTGTCTGCTTATTTGTATTATTTCCCTGTGTTTCTAAATCATGCCAGGATGAGAGGGAAGGGAGGACAGTGACCATTACAGAGAGAAACTGCAAGGATAAGAGATGATCTGGGCTGGAGCAAGGGGTACCTCCTTTTGGCAGTTCTCGGCCCAGCCACCGAGCTGTGTGTTTTTACCTCCTTGGCATGGGTAAGAGGGCTCAGGCAGGTCCAAGTCAGATCAAAGCAGTCTAAAATCTGTGGAGACCACGGCTAAAGGTGTATGTGATGGGGTTTTTTTCTGGAGGGCAGGAGGCAGGATGCCAAATGAAATCACTAACTGTCTTCTGGCTCACTCTGTCAGCTTTCAAGGACTCCAGCCTTGGTCTGCAGGCAAGTCAGGCTGAGAGAGAGAGAGAGAGAGAGAGAGAGAGAGGAGTGTCAGCATTATTTTGGTTCCTAAGTGCTCAGGAGTCTATCTCACATCCTTTTTGGGACAAGGGGTAAATCTAGAGGGCTTACCTTTGCTCCAGCCACTGCTTATGCATTTTGCATGAGTGAGTCATTGGACAAGCCCAGCAGCACAGTTTGGACTGCATCTTGCTTTACCGCTGTGTTACAAAGCCAGGCTACTCTAGCTGACTTTGGGTCCCATGTCCATCCCTCTAGAAAAGGGTCCCACACCATCCTCTATGACATATGAAGGCCCGGACCCCAGGTGAGATCCCCCATTGCGTACACCAGTGCTGGTTATACCCAACCGCTCATCCACCCAGGTTCTGCCCTGGAACGTGCCTACGTGCAGCAAAGCACCTTGGCAGCCAGGTCACACCCCACCGAGCTGTTTAATCCCCCCTGCTCACCTGAGGAGGTCTCTTCTTCCCAGCTCAGGGTTTAAGCTGGGGGGGCTTTGGGCAGCCCCTTGTTGCAGACGGGTGAGCACAGAACTGATGTGCAGGTGAGCTCAGGGAGCCAGATTTAGTGCCAGTTGCTCCCTCACCACATTTTCAGGCAGAATCACTCTGCAGCCCGGCACCCAGGCAATGTGGGCAAAGCCTTTTCTCAGAAAGGGCCCTTACAAGCCTCCAGCCTGGTGTTGTGTCAGGAGAAAGGAACGATGGGACCTGTAATCACCCCAGGCGAGGAAAAGGGGCATGCACCTAGGGGTACCCTGCAAGCCACCTTTGGCAGAGAAGACGCTGTAGTACAAACTCTGGACTGACAGACCTGCATCTGTGTCAGCAGTTAGTCAGGGTCCAGTTTTGAGTTTCATTCCAGCAGCCTTTGACGATTTGCAAGGAGGCAATGTGGATATGCCCAATAGAGGGGATGAGTAATTAGTAAGTCCTGAATCACCAGGGAGACTGGAGTTGCCAGAAAGTCACGTACATGAAAATCTTCTTGCACCTTGCCCAGCTGCTGATACATACTGAATTAAGAGGACACCAGAATGCATGAGGGCTGCATGACTTGCATGGAGAAGACAGAGGTTGTTTACGGAACTTTTGCAAAATTCCTCCAAGACCTTAGCAGGGTCTTTCTAAACCATGGGCTGAATGAAGGTAGACAGCAGACCATCTTTTCTGCCACACAAATGGATCTCGCCAGGTGAAGCACCAGGCTGAGAGAAGTCTGCAGCTTTCTGAGGGTCGCTGACACAAGGAGGCAGCTGGCCAAGGCTCACCTCCACACTCTTCTGCAGAGGAGGCCACATTCCTCATCTCTCACTCCAAACATTTGTCTCTTTTTCCCTTCCTTCCCCACTTTTGGTTGCAAACACCAACAGCTAGCCCAATAGGGACACTTTGGCTGTGTCTTGTGCATCCAAATAAAACACAGACAAGAAACCGTTATCAGTGTGGAGCCATGCATCTGCTTGCCTTACCCAGGGGAAGTTGCTGGATTTTCTTGGGTTCAGTTGAGACCAGAATCTGTCACAAAGTATTTGCCCTGCTCCACCATCCACAGTTTCTCTAATTAATAAATTGTCGGCAACGATGTAATCATCATTTTGAGGAGGCATAACGTGTATTACTTACTTTGATAGGGTTCAAACACCAGCTCTGATTTTTGCTTCTCTTTATTATAACTTTTCTTAAGTGTGCTGTGGAAATGTGTCACCCCTTGTGATTATACTAAGGAAAAAAAAATTACAGAAATGACACACATTACTAATTACTTTATTATGCAGTGATTAAAAAAAAAAAAGGAAAAGAAAAGAATTAAAAGCTAGAAGTTGTTTCAGCAAATTCTATTTTTAAAGAAATAATTACTGGGTTTCAAATGTACTAAATTAAGTAATTCTCTGCCAGATTTCTTCCCCCTTTTTAATCTTCAGTCTTGGCTGCGTGGCTAGCTTTGCAGTCAATGCTCTGCTAGGGTGATGTGCTTAGCCCCATATTATTATTATTAATTATTAGCAGTTATGGTGGCACTCCCCGCCAAATGCAGAGCTGTGCTGCCTGTGCTGGGTGATACACAAGCACTGAGTGAGATGTGAGGCCAAGAGAGCTTTTGGGCTAAACAGACAAGGCAGCCGATGCTTATACATTTTACAGAGATGCCTCATGGCTTGTCTGGACTGATACGTGCTGGAAACCCTACATGTGGTCAGGGAACAGCAGAGGGGCCTGGGGGCAGGTCATGTCATTGAGAAAACATCAGTTTTGCAGCTGGGATGTGTGTTTCTGAAGGGTCTACAGGAAAGGAGGCAGGAGATGCCCTGATGTGCCTGGGTGCTGTAGTGATTACCTGCTTTGGATCTGGGGGCTGTGGCTCTCTGGGCTAACGGGATTTCCCCGGGAAGGGTCATTCCCCGAGCTTCACCGTGGTAGTGGTATCCTTCCCCCTGTAGAGATATGGGAAAGCAAAATGGGATGTTGTCACTGTCCTCAGTGATCAGAGAAGCCAGAAGGGATGGCAGGGACAACTAATTTGTGCCCATGCAGGAGCTCCTAGGCCACCCTGGGGGCTCTGGAGAGCTCTAGGTTATGGTGAGTACCCCAGGACACATCTAAATGGAGTCTTCCAAGCACAGTGGCGAGTCCTGTGCTGGGACACCATTTGGGGTGAGTGCGTGGGATGGAGGAAGGCTGGAGGCAGTGGCAGCACAGGGTCTGGGTCCTGCTGAGGAAAAGGGACAGCTTAAAAATCAATAGGAGGGATCCTGCTTTGTGGCAGGGTGAGAAGGCAGGAGTGTGAGGTCTGCTTGGAGATGCCATTCCCCAAGCCAGGTCCCTCTGGGATACTGCAGGGAATATAACACTGAGCCAGGATCCGGGCAGAGGCTGAACCATGGTCTGAAAAAAACTCTGGTTTCTTCTTTTTGATGGGGTCTCAAGTTGACAGGACCAGCCACTTGGTAATACCATTGTCTGAAGATAATCACAGTGATTTTAGGCAACAGAATGGATGGGAAATCTCTGATTTCTAAAGATCTGCTCAGCACTTCAAACACACCTTTCTCTCAAATCCCATGCTGCAGGGAAATGTTTCATATCTTCCTGGATCAGAGAAATGCATGCTGACAGTTTAACAGCCTGCTTCTTTACAATGTTTAGGCACACTCTATGCCAGAATAACTATTGCCCAACTTCATGCCAAGTTTAGTATGTCCTGTTTCTCTTATTCATTCCTGTCATACAGATTTCGGTGAGCCTGGGTACCCCAAACTCTCCCAGGACCTCCCCTCTCCTCTTCCCCTATAATTAAACAAGAACCGTTGACAGCTGCTGTTAAAGCCAGTTCCAACTCTCCAGAATTTTTTAGCAAATAATAAGAGAAGCTCTGAAATAAGAAGTCAGAGAAATACAATAGAGGGGAGGCAAATTCTCAGCATCTCTAAGGGACCTTAGTTTAGAGAAGTGCCACTGACACTGCACGGGAGAAAGGGAAAGAAATGCCTACATTTCTTTGCTGCCTAGTGAGATACCAGAACCAGTTCACAGAGAAGGGGTGTGGGGGTGGGAGGGGGGCGGGGGTTGTAAGGCTTTTTTTTCACTTTATAACTTCAGAGCTGTGTCACTTGCATTGCACAGAGCTTCTGAGCTGGAGTATCAACTCCAACTCAAGGGATCCCATTATGAGAGGGTGCACTCATCATTGCCCTTTGTGGGGCCAGGGTAGAGTCACCAGGGAGGCAAATGGGGTGGGCTGATGTGTGGGAAAGAATAACATTTGGAGTGAACTTTCTGACATCATTTTCCTTTCCAAGAGTTTGAAACACCATTGTGTCAGAAGGGATTTGCAGTGGACATTTCTTTAAGCAAGGAATTTGACAGATATTCTTGCTCTGCTGAACTTGCTTTGCTGACTGCTTGGTAAGTCCTTTAAACAATGGTATTGTGATAAAAAATGTCACATAACTAAAAACACCATAATTGCTAAAAACATTCTCATTAACAAAAAAAGTTCTCCTTTCAAATTCCCTATTCAAGCAGCTCTATAAGCTTTTAAGCCTTCAGGCACCACTAAATGACATCTTTGCTAAGAAAGGCTAGTTTACATCAGCAGAGATTGTAGAGGGAATCTGGATTTACTGCAGATGAAAAGTGCTTGATGCTAGCATGGTCTGAGGTTCTCAACTTGCAAAGGGAACTCCTCTTTGCTTATTCAAACTCATAAGTAAAAAATTGAAAGGCTCAGAAGCTCAAAGCCAAGATGCTGGGTTGATGCTAAGAGGAAGTGACCTTTTACTGGAGGATGTGACTTTTCACTTGTGCAAATGCAGGGAGAGGTTTTATCCCAGGACTCAGGGTGAATTAGCTGAGTAGGTTGGGGGGAGAAATAAAAAATAAAGGTCTTCTGTGTTGGGGAGCATTTGCCAAATGAGATCCAGCCACGACCTCAACCAAAATGAAACTAAATTCAGCCTAAATTCTCCCAAATCAAGATCCACTTGGTACACAAATTCCAGGCTGGCCTACACGTTGTCCTCTATAGTCATTCAGTAGACAGCTTGATCTTTGACTGCTCTAAATCCAGAAGGCAATTTAACAGCCTTCCCAGGATCTAGTGAAATATCTCAGGCCATAGCCTCAAGGTTAGGTGGGGTAGCCAAACCATGCCCACAATACCATAACCCACCTATATAGGTGTGGCATTAGCAGAGTGCTCTAAGGCTCATCCCAGCATAGTTGAGAAGGATGCTCTACTATCTGTGTGGTGTGATCAGGCAGCTGTTATGGCCCTGAGCCTTTCCTGCTAGCGAGGAATGCTGTTGTGCATCTCAGCATGGCACTCAAAGCTCAATTCATGATGCTCATCTCTGAAACATCTTCATCTGCAGGCTTCAAAACTGGTCCCAAAAATTGACCCAGAACTCACCCTGCTGTGCTAGTCTGGACTAAAACTGCCTGGAGGACACCTCTAAATTTCCTCTCCTCTACCCTAAGATATATTCAAGAAAAACCCCTTAGTGTCCCCTTTTTCTTTGGTGTGGTGCACGCGCTGCCCGTGTCCTTCTGGGCCCTATGATCAGAGGCAGCAGTCACCTCCAACAGAAAAGTGGTGAACTTGTGAGCTGTCACCACTTTGACATCTCTGCAAGAAGGAAAGTGAAGTTCAGGGTGGGGTTTCTTCCTCCTCACTCTCGGCACCCCCGGGGGTATGTGGCCACCCCACCGCCCGCTCCCTTCTCCCCGGTGCCCAGCACCAGGGCAGAGCTGCCCAGCGCCCAGCCCGGGCACACCAAGGGCTGGTGTTTGCTGGGCAGCACCTGCCCGGGGCGGCAGCCCTTGGCCGTGCCGGGTGTCCCCAGCGCGGAGCTCAGGCAGGTGGGCACCAGCCCCTTGGCCGCGGGACACGTGTGATCCCAGGGACACCCAGCTCAGGGCACAGCCAGCCCAGAGATGTCTGAGACCCTGCAATGTCAGATCTTTCTGAAGCCCATACACCAGCCTTCTGCTAGGGATGGCTGTAATTGTATTAAATGGGCTACGGGGCTGAATACACGCCAGCACCGCGATGGCTCAAACGGAATAGAGAAGGGGCTTACAGCCTGGCAGTGTAGATGACCTAAAGAGCAAAGTGATAGCCAGGAAATGAGAAAAAAATTGAGACAATAGAGGAAAATATCTCTTTTCATGATTCCAGAGGTGTGCATGAAATGGATTTACTTTACATCAAAGCTGAAAAAGAACCCAAAAATGAGAAGGCAAGCTGGTTGCTTTTAACCCAGAATAATTACTATAAAAGGGAAATATAGAAAATATGGAGAAATTGTATTTGTGGTTCACTGACCTGAAACTAAGCAATTCTGTTTACATTTTGAGTTTTAGAAGCTAAATGTTTCAGTCAACATGGAACAAATAATTGGGTCATTTTTTGAATGAAAATTCTACTTTGCAACAACTGAAAATTTCTTCTTGAAGTTGTCCAAACACAAGTTTTTTTTGTTTTTCTAAAAATTTCCCTTTTGTCTCTTTATTTGTGGCCTAAATTACTCATTAGATTCAATGTGAATTTAAAAATAATTTCAGACTTCCTCTCAAACCATTTTTTTTTAAGGGTATTTACTACCCTCTTTATATACATATATGTGACTGTATATATATGTGATTAAATTCTCAGTTGTGCAGAAAGATTCATAGGGAGCCCAAGGCATAAGAGATTGCTTGTTCTGGAGGGGGTAGGGTAGGCTCATGGTAACTTGTATCTTTGCAGCTACAACAGGACATCTGAAATGCTTTCTCCTTGCTCGAGCTTAAACGTCCTGTTGCCAGTTGCCACAAGACTCTGGCTCCCTGGAGAGATTAGGCAGAGCATCCCAAACAGCAAGCATCTGAATATGGCTCTCCATCCTTTCCGCAATCACTGCAACCCGCTTGTCCCAGATGGCACAGGGGAATAGACATTTCTTTTCTGACTCAACGAAGCCTACATGAGCTACACATTTCCCACTCCCCTGCTGCTAAGAAGCAAACAATCCATTAGGGCTTTGCTGACTGGATCTGACATTTCCCAGGTGCAGATTAACACCCCCTCAGGGCCTCAGCACCGTGAAAATCAACTCATCATTTGCGCATCACTTCCCATCACCGCTCCCAGTAGCAAGGAGCCCCAGCACCTGCCAGCCCAGCGTTCACCAGCGTGGTTTTCCAAGGTGTTTGAGTTGGCATAGGAGAGTTGGATGGGGGAACGGGGGCATGACGTTCACAGCATGAAGTGTTTGGAGATAATATTGGTTTAAGGTATTCTGACCTTCCCCTAGTTATTTCTTTAGGCTGTGGATTTATGATGCATAGTCTTTGATGATGGAAGCAGCTTTAGCTATCCCCTCCTCCTGCTGGTTGTTCCTGGCTGGTCCTATCCTCTTAGGTGGGCTGACTCAATGGTCTGTGGGCCGTGCTGTGAAGCGGACAACTGACCCACTGTGGTGGGTTAACCTTAGCTGCATATCAGGTCAGATGCCCACCAAGCTGCTCTATCACTCCCCTCCTCAGCTGGACAGGGGAGAGAAAATACAACAAAAAGCTTGTGAGTCAAGATAAGGACAGTGATATCACTCATCAATTACTGTCATGGGCAAAACAGACTTGACTGATTCATACAATAATATTTTTTTAAAATAAATTTTAATTTAAGTATCAGAGTAGGGTAATGAGAAAAAAAAATATCTTAAAACGCTTTACCCCTACCCTTTCCTTCTTCCCAGGTTCAACTTCACTACTGATTTCTCAGCCTCCTCCGCCAAAGCAGTGCAGGGTGACAGGGAATGGGGGTTGTGGTCAGTTCATCACACACTGACTCTGCTACTCCTTCCTCTGCACGCTCTTCCTGCTCCAGCCTGGGCTCCTCTTTCCATGGGGTCCCAGGTTCTGCCAGGAGCCTGCTTCAGTGGGGGCTTCCAATGGCATCACAGCCTCTTTTGGTCATCCCCCTGCCCTGGTATGGGGTCATCCCCCTGCCCTGGTATGGGGTCCTCCCCAGGCTGAGGCTGTTCCCTCAGCATGGGCTTCACCACAGGCTGCCATGGAATCTCTGCTCCAGTACCTGGAGCATCTCCTGCCCCTTCTTCTGCACTGACTTCGGGGGTCTGCAGAGCTATTGCTCTCACATATTTTCACTCATCTCTTCAGCTGCTGCTCTGCAGCCGTTTTTTCCCCCTTCTTAAATATGTTGTCCCAGAGGTGTTGCCACCATTGCTGATGGGCTCAGCCTTGGCCAGCAGCAGGTCCATCTTGGAACTGGCTGGCATTGGCTCCATCACACATGGGGAAAGCTTTTAGCAGCTTCTTACAGAAGCCACCCCTGTAGCCCCTGCCTCTACCAAAACCTGGCCACACAAACCCAATATACCCACCTCTAAAATATCTGCCTTTTTCTGTAGACTTTCTGAGTGTCTCTTTCCCAAACCAGCCCACACTCTGCTTTTGTCCACCCTGTGGACCCTACCAGTTGTGCCAGAATAACTGCAAGACGGGAAGGCACAATGGCAGGGTGGTGTAAAAGCAGGAACATCCTGAGTTCACATCGCTTAACCACACCACACTGTAGACCAGACAGGCTCAACAACCTGCGAGCTTGCATGTACCCCAGCAAACTTTGCAGTTACCCCCGGAGTGTTGGCTGAACACTGCTCAGACCATTTCAGTCCAAACAAGCTTTCCCAGCAGGGTCTTACTGTTTAAACTGTTGTGGCTAATCTATGAAGGAGGCTGGGGACAAACATGGGGAGAGGCTAAGGGTGATACCTACCCTGACACAGCTGGACTGAGACAAGGACATGAGCTCACACCTTGCCTAAACCTCCATGGGGACTTGTTAAACACTATTCCTTGGGAAGCAGCACATCTACAGCTGGAATTACCCCCTTTAATGTCACACTTATGGGCCCATCTTGTTCCAGTTTCATTTTGCTCAATGCTTCAACCAGGTGAAACATGAACTTGGGGTGGATACAGTGAGCCAGCACTGTGTCTGAATGTAAAAGCATTTGCAGCCCTACCTGGCACGCTAGGTGTAAACACTTTTGTCCTCTGAATACAGAAGGAAAACTTCTTCCACAGATGGAACAAAGGTCCAAACCCCAGGTTTCTGCCCCCAGCCCTAGCACACGTGCTGCATGGACAGAGGCCCATGAATTCACCTGCAAGTCACTTTCCCAGTTTCAAAAAATGGCTCAATTTTGCAGCCTCACACAGTGCAGAGATGAAAACTAATTAACACAGACAATACCTGAATGAACATCTCCCATGAAGGGATGAATAAATGCTGCAGCTGCTCTTTAAAATCTGAAACATTCCGCAACTTGCAAAAATATTTTCTCTCTTTCCTTGGAGAAGTCCTTCACTCAAAGCAGAAAAACACAGTCCCTCAGGCTGAGGTGAGCCATGCAGGTTATCTTTGTATCTACGGAGTATTCATGGTGCTCTTTGGATTCTGGGCTGTCCTAAATCATAAAAGTCTTCCTCACTCTGTAACCCAGGATGTCCATAGCATGCATGAGCTTACACTGAAAAGCAACAGGATGCTCACAGGCCTGCAGCCCCCATCATGGCATGATGGAGGATGAGCACCTTTGCTGCCTGGCACCCTCCACCCAGCCTTTGCAGGTGCTCCCACTGGTGTTACTTGCCTCCTTTACATGCCTTGCCTTGTCCTGAGGAAGCAGAGCAAATCTCCTTCTCTTAAAACTCACCAACATGGCAGTTGGGCCATGTATTATTTTCCTCCACCCCATCCCTTGCTTATGCTGAGTATCACCATGATGGTTTGGACTTTCTTCCATTCTTGGTACCTCCACCACCTCCTTAGCCAGGCACACACTGCTCAATGCAAGCCTCACAAATGCAGATTCATCCAAAAGCTCTCTTTTTGCTGTTAGAGACTGGTACCGATCACAGGTACTCAATCCTATGGGCAGGCATGGAAGCTTGCAGAACCCACACTTTTCTATGTGGATGGGAGGTGTGGGTAGAAGAAAATTATCAGAAGATCCGTTGCTTACATTAATGAGGAAGCAATCACAGAGATTATGGGAGTTAGAGGACAGGGACAGCCATAGCAGGTCAAGCAGAAGATCACTCAGCTCAGTGTCCTGCTGCCAAAAGTGGCCAGCAGCAGGTGTCAAGGTATTATCTACAAAAAAATTAAGTATGGAGTGATTCTTTCCAAAATATCATTTCTGCCCCTGGTGAGCTACAACTCCTGGACTTTTTGAGGAAGAGCTTTTATATTTAACAGCCTTGGGTAGATTTTTCTGCCCATAAATTTACCCAGTCATTTGACTATGCAACCCTTAATGGAAACACTGACAGGGATTCAGGAGATGCATGCTCTTTGACGTACCATGTTGCAGGGTGATCTCAGGCAGGGTGTTCTGGCCTCCGTTCAGCTTCTGAAACATTGGTGTCTAGTGTCACTGCAGACACTCAGGTTATCTGGGACACCTGCAAGGGAGTGGTAAAGGTAGCATCAGCCCTTGTGGTCTGCAAATGTATCTGCATCAGTCTGGGCAGGCATGAAGGGACCAGGTAAAAGAAGGGTATGTGGTGTCTCAGCCTCCTGCCCCACTCCCCCATCTCTTCCCTTCCAGCTCTGGACCTTTTGTTTGCCACTAAAGTGTCTGCTTCTCATGTGCAGCCTGATCTCATCCCTCCACATATGTGCAAAACCTGTGCTAGGATCTGTAACACTGAGGGGTTTTAACCCCCCCTACCCTTCACTGGAGTTAAACTCAGGCTGGAAGGTGGGGTTGGTGGATCTCACACCACAGCTGGGGGCTAGGTGACAGAGGTGAAAACTCTTTGGAGGCCACATACTTCTGCATTAGCACAGTTAAAAGTCTAATTCTGCCCTTCTTTCTCCTTGTGCTAGGATGTTGTGAGGATTATCTCACCATTTCCAAACAGGCTGAACCTTTCTGTGAGGCTGACAGGCGCTTGCCGTCACTGGAAATTATCTCCTGTAGTCTGCAGAAGATGCATTCATTACCTCATGCCCCTGGAGGCCCTCTGTGCTGGAAGCAAGCACAAGGCTGGCATGGCAGCTCCCTGGACTGACAAACAGAGCTCTGCACCACGGTCACTGAGTGTCTGGGGCAGAGGCACATCCCCACCCCTCCCCACCCGAGCTGTCCTTGCCAAAGTCATCAGGCACTTTGCAACCCCATCCCTCTCCCCATGGCAGCTGCTGCCATACGCCCCACGGAGTTAACTCATTCTTCCTGAACGCAAACAAGCTCTCCCCTGCACTCCCATTAGTGCTGTTTGAAAGCCATGATTTGGCACCTCAGCTTCCCGGCATCCTGCTGCTCCTTCTCATGTAGCTCAGGCTTTGCCAGGGTAGCTTCTGTCATTTAAAACAATGGGGAGGCAAGGGCTTAAAAGACATACAAACTCAAATTCAGGCACTTTATGATGGACAGAAAGATTTTTTTTTCCTTCTCTGCCAGCCCTCAAATAAGACTTTCCCCAAATCCTACAGGATTCTGAAATACATTGGGTATGTAGATGGTGCTTTCGCCGTTCTGATAAATCTCTGTGAGGAAGTGTTTCATTTGGTTGGTTTTCACCATATTTCTAGTCATTATTCTAGTATGATGATCTAGCTAAGGGAATATGTCTAAACTTCAGAGTATTGGAGTACCTCTGCAGTTTTTAACAAGCCAGACAGCCCTGCAGAGGAGGAGGCTGCTCTTAGCCGTTTCTGCAGCTAGGAAAGCAAGGGGCAGACTTGCTCGGGAACATATGGTAAGTCAGTGACGGAGCCAGAGATTTGAACTGAGTGCCAAGCTGGTCCCTAACACACTGTCCTAATAATTCCAGGTGCGTCAATTCCCTTCTGTACCCAAAGATAAAAGACTTTGGAAGCACCTGGAATCGGCTCATTCCCCATCTGCATGCAAACCAATGGCTGCGCCTTGGTATTGCTCCTGTCAAAGGACCAGTGTTGCCCTTGCTGCATCCCATGAACTTGCAAAGGCAGCAGCAGGGGTGAGAGCAAAGGCTCTGAAAGAGGATCCAGAGTGGGATGCAAATGAGTGTTCGGCTACAAGTGTAAGGGGAATGAAATGGAGTGAGAAAACCTGGATTCATTACCTGGCAATTAGCTCTAAATTAATGCACAATCACATGGTACAATTGAGCTTGGAAAGGAGAGGTCGTTCTGCCATCTGGAGTCAACAAGATCTGTGGAGATCAGTCCCTGCTGTCTGGAGCAGGATATATGGGGGAGGTCAGCTCAGCCCGTGTGTTTCCTGGACACCTGAGAAAAATCATGGACTCCAGTACTGTCAAGTGAGGGCTTTGGGTAGGAAATGCAGGACAGTGGTCCTCTATTTTCCTGACTACACATAAACAGAGAGACAGGACTAGGATGAACCATCAAGCTGCAGTCCCAGCATTTTAATAATTCCTACTCCTGATCATTTCCCAATCCCCATTTCCCCAGAGGCCCGGCCAGCCAGTCTCCTGCCTCACCCCACCAGCAACCAACACAGGTCGCTGCTCTCAAAGTCCGAGTGCCTCCCAGCTCTGGTGGCACCACATCTGTGCTGCTTGCCAATGCAGCCTGGGTATCAGGAGTGGTTTTCTTCCTTGCCACACCTGACCCTTCTCTAATTCCCATTATCCTGGCTTTCCCTAGAATCATAGAATCATTTAGGTTGAAAAAAACCTTTAAGATCATCAAGTCCAACCATTAACCCAGCACTGCCAAGCCCATCACTAAACCATGTCCCTACGCACCTCCTTGGAAGTGTTTTTTAAACACTTCCAAGGATGGTGACTCCACCACCTCCCTGGGCAACTTGTTCCAATGCTTGACCACCCTTTCGGTGAAGAAATTTTTCCTAATATCCAAACTAATCCTCCCCTGGAACAACGTGAGGCCATTTCCTCTTGTCCTGTTGCTTGTTACTTGGGAGAAGAGACCAAACCCCACCTCACTGCAGCCTCCTTGCAGGCAGTTGTAGGCAGTGAGAAGGTCCCCCCTGAGCCTCCTTTTCTCCTGGCTGACCCCCCACATTTCCCCCAGCTGTTACCCACCAGCCTTGTGCTCCAGACCCTTTATCAGGGGCCCAAAACTGAACACAGTATTTGAGGTGTGGCCTTCCAGTGCTGAGTACAGGGGGATGGTCACTGCCCTGGTCTGCTGGCCACACTATTACGGAAACATGCCAGGGCACTGCTGGCCCTCTTGGCCACCTGGGCACACTGGGGGCTCCTGCCCAGTGGCTGTGCCCGGCCGCCAGCGGGATGTCACTCCAGTCCCCACCACGCGCTGGACCCGGCAGTCCAACAGCTTTTTACCCAGGGAACAGCACATCCACACCATGAGCAGCCGGCCTCTCCAGGTGAATTCTGGGGGAGTCTCCTCACCTCAGAGGGGCTCCAAGTGTATACTTGAGCCTGGCACGTGCTGGAGCATCCTGAGTGCAACTTGGTGCAGAGGGAGAGGAGAGGCTGCATCCTATTGCCAGGTGATGTGCTTCCAGCCTGCACCCCCTCCCCATCTTTAAAGGGCCAGAGAGGGGCTTTGCTCTGAGCCAGTGCATTGCTTGAGCAGATCAGAGCAATTTCTGAAGCCTAGAAA
Source organism: Falco biarmicus (assembly GCF_023638135.1). NCBI lineage: Eukaryota > Metazoa > Chordata > Aves > Falconiformes > Falconidae > Falco > Falco biarmicus. Next base: position 29,570,100 of record NC_079292.1, on the reverse strand, counting down.
CCCATTAACAGGCAACCTGATGCTGAAGACCTCTTTTCCAGCCTGCAAGGGAGGGTCTTTCCCTGGTGCCTGATGCAAAAGCTTCCCCTCTGCAGCTCCCTCCTCCCACAGCTGAGGGCAAGTACCCAAAACTCTCCTGCTATGTGCCAAAGTCTCGGGCTTCCTCCCGCCCAAATCATCTGTTGCTACAGAGCCCAGGTCCTACTTGTTCTCATGCTGGAGACAAACATGTCTTGGTGCCAGCTTGTAACAAATCTCTGGCCAGCCAGGACGTCTCTAGTGGTGTAATGCTGCCACAAGCCACAAGTTCAAGTACTTTTGTAGCAGTTCATGGGGCTTCCACCTCACAACCCTGCTCAAAGAGGGTCTTCACCTGCAGTAGGAGCTGCTCCCCTAGGCAATGCTCAGGTACTCTTCCAGCTAGAACATTTCACCCTGGCCATTCTCATCAGGCAGTGTGTTTGCAGCCAGCCTCGGGAGTCCAGGGGAGTTTGCTAGCAAAAAGCTTGCTAGCTGCCACTCCAGGACAGCTGGCCTAAGACATAGGAACAGCCCTCCCCAGTGTTTAATTTACTGGTATAAAGGTAGTTACGTCTTGATGACATTGTCTCAGCAGCTCTGAGCTTGATATCCAGGGTAGTCCACCAAGTGCTAGTTGTCTTCTGCCCCTTGCAGGCTCCCACACAAGGTGTCCTTCAGCCTAACACGTGGGCCCTGCCAGCACTATTGGCTAGAGGATGGCAAAGCAAGGCTGGTGAGATGAGCCATGGTTCCCCGACAGAGGCTGTCCCCACCTCCCAACTACCCTGAGGAGCTAAAGGAGGAGTGTCATGACATGCAGGGCTGGTATGAAAAGAGAGTGCGTACAAGAAAGAGCATGCAGGAGAGTTGATACTGTGGGGAGGAAAGGGAGAAGTTAAGCATGAATGTTTTCCTTGCGTGTTACTGATACTTATTGCACAGGGACTCACCTGGTCTGGAAACCTATTAAACCTGAAGAGACCATGAGTTGTTGTAGTCATTATTTTGTAGCTCAAACTAGGGCCATCCATCATTTAAACCACTGCCACTGTGGACTGAGCACCAGCCAGGTCCAATTTCCTTGACAACAGAGCAAATAAAAAAGATGGTCTGTATAACACCTACATGCCAGTGGTTACACCGGCACTTCCCAGCCCCGAGAGCAGAGCTCATCTTGGCTCCCATGGGACAGTGGTCCTTGCAGACACTCAGCCACTGCTGGAGAAAACTGGACCACTGATGCTAGGGTCTTGTGTGAGCCCTTTAGAAATCCCATCCCTAAAAGTGTGTCCTGAAAGCTAGGCTCACCATCTCCTGCGGACAGCCAAGGTAAATGCTTCTGATGGTCAATCCATCCCAACAAGTCTTTCCTACTGTTTTCATCCCTCTAGGCTCCTGGTGACAGACTCTTGCCATTAGATATGATGGAGAGGGCTGTTGGCCCTACACAGGCACTCTCACATACTATACAGGCTCTGGGAATAATGAAATAAATCACCAAAAGAGCAAGTGGCTGTGATGAATTAGTAGGTGTTAAATGAACAAAGCAGGTGAGCTGGCCAGGGCACTGCCAGTCTTTTTCCCTAGCAAAGACGTGAACGGAGCGGGCAGCGGGGCTTGCAGTGTCTCTAATTCCCCTTTCATACTTTGCCAGGAGTGCTTTCAGAGTCACTTTGTCGATTGAATTTGTCAGCCACCATTCTGGAGATAGCAAAGCTGCTTTAGCTGTCTTTATTGTGGTGCTCACACAAGGCAATTCCAAAGCATCTGTATTCATTCCAAGCAGCATTAGGTAGCTGATGATTCAGCCAGCTGCCAGCAGATAGCTTCTCTCTCCTTGAGATGACTGAGTAATACAGAAATAACTTAGGGATTTTGCTCCCCTTTGGTGTGCCTCCGAGTTTGTTTATTTATTTTGAATGGATCCCATTTATCACATGCATGCAGGAGCCAAGTTTTAAGCGTGGCATCCCTTGGGCATGGAGAGCTGGACAAGCCTGCTCCTCATTCACTTTGGACAGCTTTGTCTTACCAATTTAAGATGAAACCTCACTGTATCTAGGGAGCAGGACTGGGGGATAGGAAGTTGTGTGTTAGGAAAGCAAAATGGGTTTCTGGCTGTGGACATGTGTGGAGGAGCAGGAAGGGAAGAGGGCAGAAAAGTCAGGTGAGAAAGATGGAGAGATGTCTGTTCCTTCATCAGCAGGCTGGTTTGGTAGATGCTGAGGATCCTGGGATGCATCTCAGCTGACGTGACATCTTCTGGAGACAGGCAAAGGTGAATTGTAGCAGCCAGCAGCAAACCCCGAAGCCCTCAGGGGTGCAATGTGGGGATCTTGCTTGCACTCCAAGGCTTCCTTCTGTGTAGCTGCTTGGAAATCAGTGGGTCACAAAACAGCCAAGTCTGCTCTGGAGCCTGCAGAAGACTTGAACAGAGATGCCAGGGTTGGATGCATTTCTGCTAACTCTTCATGCCTGCAAGTTGAGTTTCTTTTCTAAGCTGTTGGCCTCACCCCCATCTCCACACTGGAAGGAGATAGGGCTATTTCAGCCCTCCTGAGAGTGGTGTCTGAGATAAGTGGTCTTGAATCACCTAAAGCAGCTCTGATTTCTCTTTGCTGATTACAGAGGGAATTTGATGACAGCCTTAGACCAGACATTAACTACAAAGCAGCCGTGAGCCCAGGCTGCAGCCACAGTTCCTCCGCTCCCATTTTGGGCACTCAGTATTTGTCCTGCCTTTTCTCTGGGAGCCATAAACCAGTTTCTGAAAGTCTGTTTGCCAGTTCCCAGTGTTGCCCCCCTGGCTCCCTGCACAAGACAAGCCTGTTCTGAACACTAGCCATTCTCCCACTGGAGGACACATAGATTTTCCATATTTCCCTTGCTTCCTGAGTAGGAGGCTGGTGGCTTTCCAAACATCTCCATGGCTGCAGAAGCATGCAGGAGGGAAAAACACCTTTCTCCCTGAGACAGCAAAGCCAGCCTTGCAGTGACAATTTTCAGGAGTTACTCAGCCTGCTGAGATTTGGACAGAGGTACAGAGCAACAGGGAAAGGAGCATCCTATCATGATGGTGAGCATATTTTGGCAGAGGAGGTGCAGATATCATATCCCAGGGTCTGTTAAGAGTGTTCCTCCCATGCCTTTCCTAAAGGTGAAGTCCATTTCTGCCTCTCAACAAGATCAGTGCTCATAGCTTGCAGATGGGAAAGAGATACTCAAGGCAGAAAGCAGTATTCATCCAAAAGTCACTGTTACACTGTGGTCTCACCTTCTAAAAGCACTTGTTCTACTTGGGACGATACTGCCTGTTGCCTCACTGCCTCACAACCCAGCACAGAAATTTTTGCTTTATGAGGTTTGAGAGAGCACATCCTTACCTCTATCACCACTTTAATACAGAAAAACTTGGTTTCCTACCCTAAACCTCCTTTCCCCCAGAGGTAATGAGGCATTGCTAGTTTGCAAGGGCAGAGCACAGGGTCTACGATCTAGCAACTTCCTTCTGAGACAACCTGCAGGTGAGCAGATAAGCATCTCCTTCCACATCCACTTCCTTTTGCTCTCTGCTCCTGACCTTTCCCCATTAACATATGTTTAATTTCCTTCCAGATGCACTTCAGAGGGGAAAAGTGAAGCTGTCCTTCAGGGTCAAGAAGTGGTGCCCAGCTATCCTTGGAGACAGGTCACAGGACAGCTCTTCTGTTCATCTCTGGCTTCGTTGGGAGGAAAGATCCTTCTCTCTGCAAGGCAAGGCAACAGAAGGGAGAAGATGAAAGGGTGAGAGAGAGGGAGCATTTCAGGCTTGTAATTCAGTTACAGCGCAGCGAATCAATTTGCTGCAGCTCAGAGGCCTGTTTGTTTTTGCAGGAACAGAGGAATGAGCCCAACGACGGTGGCACGACAGAGCTCAAGCCTGCTGTCCAATTGCAAATGCAGCGTGGGGCTGGGAGGAGAGGATGCCACACAAGTGATTTTGCAGGTGCTGGCTCAAATCCAGCCTGTTGCTTCCTGCACAGAGGTGAGGCTGGGTTAAGGAAGGGGGGAGTACCACAGCCAGTCCCTACCAGGCAGCCTGCAACATTGGAAAAAAATCTGATTTTGCTGAAGTGTTTTCTGACTGCAAGGGTAGGAACTGCCTCTTGGGAGTACAGCCCTGAACCTGGACACCTGAAACAGCTATTTTGATGCTCCAGAAGAGGGAGAAGCTAATTGTGATGGCTCATGGCTAAGTTAAAGGGACATAGAACCCAGGAATAGTGGCTGCTTTGGGCCACCTGAGAAAAACAAGTTATTTGAGGCTGAAAATTCACCCAGAAGTGCTACAACAAGAGCAGGGAGAGAGGAAAATTGAGGAGACGTGGGGCAGAGGGTGGGTTGTAGGTTGTGCCCCACAACAGTTGCTGTCCTTCAAAGAGGGAAGTGGACACCCAGCAGCTCTCTTGTATGTGATGCTAGCTCTAGCCATTTAGCTCCATCAGAAAGAAATGCAGTGGTCAAATGACACCCAGAATGGCATCCTGCACAAACTCCATTAACTCTCAAAATCTGTCCAAAACCCTCCTAAGGGATCTCCGTCTGAAATGGGTGGTGTGCCTGGCATTGGACAGACAGCCATAAATCTATCTGGTCTCTGGTGTTGGGGTCATCTGTGTGTTGGGTCCACTGCTCTTGGCAGTGGCCTCAGGAGTTATAAAACTCAGCAAGGATGGACAAGGACTGAAAGCAATACCAGAATTGAGGTACTGAGGGCTAAAAGGTACCAGGTGGTTGGACCTGGCTGAAAACCCCTGTCTCCCCTCACTGTTATTACCCTGTCCATTGAACACCTCATTGGAAAAGGAAGCATGAAAACCAGCCTTTCTTAGCCCTTCTTTAAAGTAGGGAGGAGATCCATCCTAATGTCCTGATGGTCTTCAGCAAGACACCACCTGGCTGGTGAATCTAAGGGGTAACAGAGAGGACAAGGAGAGGATGTTCTGGGAGAGCTACTCAAGAGCTCCTAAACGGCTCAGGACTGCAGGGCTCTGGAGGGACAGGGGTAAGAGCTGCCTACTTGCCAGGAGCTAGAACATGACCAAGACCTGGAGCTAATCTGCTATTACTGGTCTATGAAGAGTGAGCAGCACAGAGGGTCAAGGCAAAACAGTGGAAGAATGTGGGCGTTGCAACTCCAGGTGGGGATACACCAGCAATGCAAAGCTGTTTCCCTCTCTGAGTTGTGGGAAAGAGGGGGAAGACCCTTAGGACCTTGGCCCAACATTCCACTGTGCTACCTGCAACACAAAACTTTCATTTTGAACACATTTTTCAAAACAAGACTGTCATAATGCTGGGAGAGTGCTAGAAGAGGGAGCAGAAATGAGCTTCCTTTGGCTGAGCCTTTCTTTTTGGAGCCTTTATTATATTTCCAACATTGCAGTTAAGAATGGAAGCCTTTGCTTTGCAAGGGCATGCTGCTGACCACCCTGCTGTTTTCAGTTTAATCTTGCCTTATATTTAACACAGCCCTGAGGGTACTGGAGTGACTCACTGACACAAAGTATTCAAGATAGAAAAATGCAGAGATACCCTATGGAGCTCTTAGAAACTGAGAATGCAAGACAGTGAGTTGTGTTTGCTGCCCATCAGATTCAGTCTGTAGGCTGATATCACCTAGTCCCAGGCAAAAAAAAGGAGAATTGTCTCCTGAGTGGCATTACATAAAACCGCTCTGATGCAGGATCAATGGAAGTAAAGCCACCTGCAACTCCAGGTTTGTCCCTTATTGTCACAGATGATAGAGGGCAGACCCTCTGGGACTTTGCCTGGAGACTGTGGGGAAAAGTTTCTCAGAACAGGGCACTTTGGAAGGCTGAAAGTGAAAAACAAAGCTCTACCAAGCTCTTTCAAAGATGTCTTCTTCCCCTGAGTGTAACTGGTGGCCTTTGGCTAGGTAACAGTCTTCATGACAAATTTCTGAGACCTTCTTGTAGTGACCTGATGTTGCTTGTCCAAACTCTGTCCTGTGCTTCAGACAAAGGACACAGGGCTGGAGAAATACACAGTGAAGGGGGAAAGGGTAGTGCCCACACCAGCCTTTTGGAAAATATCTGGCATGGTCATGTTGGATGCCACCTGTGGCATGCTCCCATCCATACAGAGAGACATGAGTCTCTGTCATTTACTTCCAATGACAGCCATTGCATTACACTCCCTCACCCAGAGGCTCACGGCTAAGGAAAGGGCTTTGGCTGTCTGGCTGCTGCTGCTGATGGCCGTAGGGATGGTCCCTACCCCTCCCTGACCCATAGCTTCCCTCCGATACAGGGGGCTGCCAGTCGTCCTGCTGATGAGGCAAGGCTTGCCCACTGCACCGCCACTCTCTGGCACAGCCAAAAGGGAGCTGCTGCCTACAAAGCATTTAACAGATCTCTGGAGCTGCTCCCATTTAATGGGCGGGATTCCTTCACTCCCACATTGACAGCCTGGAATGACAGAGGATCAACCACTTTGCTCCGCCGTCCCACAGGCAGGGAGCTGCCTGCAGCCAGCCAGGCCAGCGGCTGGGCGCCAGCCCACCCAGTGCCCCCAGCCCCACTGTCCCCGCTCCCCGCAGGTGCGGGCTTCAGGATAACTGCGGTGCAGGGTTCCCTCTACTGGCCTGAAAACCCACGGCTCTGAGCCCACGGGGAGGATTTCAGTGCAGGGAAACGTCTAATGATGAGACTGAAAGGGGAGGGCTGGTTTCGGTGGGTCCCCAACCTCCTCCCGCATCAGCACCCTGATTCCAGCCCCTGTGCAGCTTCCTATTCCCTCAGCACTGAAGGTCCTAGTCCCGCAAGGGTCTCCAGAGCTGCTCGTTCCCAATAATTCATGCACACTTCTCTCCGATTTAGAGATGCCATGCTTCTCCCCACACTGGACAAATCCTACACGTGCAACAGGACAAGGTAACTAGTAACAGAACACAGCCCTCTCTGGATGCGCCACAATTCAGGTTCGGACCACATGCTTGGCAGCTTTTACAGACCCTACGTGACAGCTAGGAGAGCCACAGGTGGTAGGTGTCTGAGACCCGAGCACCCTGCCTTGCACAGGGACACCTCCCTGCAGTCCTTCATGCCATGATCACTGGGTGGCTGATTTAGGAAAGGAAAAGACAATGCAAAGGGGACCTACCTCTGCCTCCAGGAAGCACTAATAAAGGAGAACAGGAGTGAAAAAGGGATTAAAGTGGGAGTTTAACTTTACTAAAAGGCATTTAACCAGCCCAAGCTGAAACACCAGGTCTTAGAGGTTAGAGCATGCAACAACCAACAGAAATAAGGGGAAACCCTTCCTCTGTGATTGCTCCTCACTGTCTCTGTTCCATCTTTCCTCCCTCGCACGAACACCTATTTCTTTCCTTCCCTCATCTCTCTCCTTCCCTCTTCCGACCTCTGTCTCTATTACTATCAAAGTGAAATTTATGAAGAGCTTGAGGCATTGGTGATTTCCTGGATTTCAATATAACTTCTTGCAATCTTAAGTGAACAGCTTGGTTGCTTCTGCCTGTCAGAGAATTTAAATTGCAAATTGAATAGTGAAATGCAGCAGCCAAGGGTCTGTATCAGTGACTTTGGAGAGCAGAGATATCGCTTAGCAACTGGAGGGAGGATGGAGGCCACAGTAAACATAGCAATGAAGTATCTGGATTTTGGGACATCCTTTGCCCTTGCATGGCAGAGGGGTGGTAGCTCTGGAACTCTGGGGAGGGTGCCTGTATGGAGCCTGATGCTGGTGTTCTGCCTGTGATGGTGGCACCAACAGAAGCTGCAAGAGCAGGTACTTTCACCTCCCATCTGTACATAGTGGTACATTACATCTCCTATTTGACCCCAGCTGAAGCCCAGCCCCATGAAGCCTGAGGACAAGGTGTTGCAGCATTAGGTCACTCCCCATGGGAAATCACAAGCTTTGTTCTTAGCAGATCTCACCTTGGCACTTAGGAAAAGCAGGCACTATCCCAACATGAGTCAGGGTAAGTACTGTCAGAGTTGGGTGAAATTCCCTGGCTCCTTTACATTGGATGCCAGATGAAATAATCCATTAGTGATTTGGAGGATGTGGAAACACTGAGGGTCCTGGGTTTGCTCAGCCTGGAGAAGTTTGGCAGCTTGCAAGAGGATCTGTTTGTTTTATAACCACCACCTACAGCAGGTGACATAAAACGCAGAGCTGGACTGTCCCTGGAGATGCAGAGGAAAATGGCAAGAGCTGGCAGTCACGTGTTGTGATGAAGGACGTTCCAGCTAGAAACAAGGACAAAATCTTCACAATTTGGCTAAGCACCAGGACTGGGACACACACAGGTGATGCAATGTCCACATGGGAAATCTTCAAAACTCATGTGCATGAGGTCTCCAGCTTCCTGGTCCAGCACTGAAGTCAGCCCTGCTTTGAGCTGGAGGCTGAACTAGAGACCTCTAGAGGTCCCTTTCAACATATGTGATTCTACAGTTCAATCCAGTGGCTCTTTTTTTTCTTAAAGATGCTGAAAACTGACTCCAAGACTGTCAGAACTTAGAATAGAGAAGAGTCCTGAGCAATCAAGCCCCTGGCAGGTTGAGGGACATCCAGATCAAAGCTGTTGACTGTTTACTGGAGCTTTTCTTGCAGCCCTTCAGGGATGGAGACTCCACATGCCCCGTGGACAGTCTGTTCCAACACTTCCTATCTTTGCTGTTAGAAAACGTTTTCCAATGTTAGTCGTGCCTAAATGAGTTTCAGTAAATTTTAAACCCGCAATAGTAACAGTTGGCTTGAACTTACTGCTTAATAACACAAACCTGCAATGCAACTACTGTTTAAAGGCATAGTAAACTCTAATATCCTGCAGCAGCCAGTTCCACCAGCCTGTCGTGCTCTGCATTAAAAATAGTACTATATTTTACTAGAGGATCAAAAAGGACAAGAAGGAAGCAGTTTTCCTTGTGTGCTTTTCCTGATTACAACCCTAAAACTTGCATGGAAAAGTCATTACTTGAATCCATCTCATACTATGTATCTCTAATATGCAGAAACAGAGCTCTGTGACGGAGTAAACCTTGTCCAATGCCCTGTGGTCATGTACATCTTTCCCGTATAGATGATATGTGCAACAGGTGAGATTTATCAGAGCTGTTTCCCTGCAGGACCCATTAAAGGAGAGAAACAGGCATTGTCCAGGAGCTGTTGATCTCATTTTTTTCATCTATCTATTTCCAGATGAGATGGATTGCTCCATATTAAAGTATTTTCCTCCGTAAAAAGGGGTGAAGACAGCTGTCTTGGAGGAAGGTGCCTGCAGTGTTGATTTCCAAGCTTTAGCAACATGAGTCCCCATCCATATATTCCACATAGGTGGCAAATGGGTGGTCATAGACAAGTGACCCAGACAGTGTGGGCTGTGGGCTTGGAAGCTCTAGGAGCTCACAAGAAAAGGCTTGACAGAACACCTGGAGCCAATGGAAAATACTGTATTTTGGGAAATACTGCAGTCAGTAGGGAGGATTTGTTTCCACTGAGGCTGTGCTGTAGCAATTCTTTGGTGTGCTGTTCCGGGGGCTATTCTTAGTGAAAGTACAATGTGTTCCTGAGCAGAACTGGCCAAGGAAACCTATGCAAGAGATTTTGGGGTGGAAGTCTAAGGCCAGCACCATACAAGGCTATTCAGGGAGTCTGTGACAATCAGAGTATTAAATGTATTTCTCCAGTGTTCCAGAATAGTGCTTTAACCCCAAAACATCTCCCTCATAATTAAAAACCCTCATAGGTTGTGACTTAGCAGGAGCAGGGACATTTATATGTCCATCCCTCACCTTCATGGGTACAGTAGTATTGCTGCCTGCCCTAATATGCTGGCATTAGTCCAGGTGTTAGGAACCAGTGAGTCTCACCCCAGAATCAACTGCAATTTCCTAGTCGGTGCACAATTCACTTAAATCCCACACTTCCTTTAGAGGTGTTGACATTTACTCAGCTGCTTGTCAAATGTCTGGAGATGTTAACTTCTCAAACAAGAGCTGTTGTCATTAAAGGAACACAGAATATTGCAAAGGCAGGTAGTTAGCATGACTTTGGGAGAGGTGTCTGATGAAAGGGCATTTTGTGTGTGACTGCGTTTCCCTCCAGCTCACAAGGAAACAGTTGGTGCCATGATAGAACGTTGCACATCAGATGGCAGTGGAATTATCCGTGGGATAAGCAGAGAACATTCAGGTGGGGAAGACCAGCAGAGATGTTGAAAAAGCCTTAACTCTGTCATTCAAGAGACATGCTCCTTTTCTGAAAGATGTATCAATGGCACTCAGATTTGGCTCACCTAGTCAGCATTCAGGTGCCTAATCAGAGTTCCTAAAATGGGAGAGAAAATAGATGTTTCCAGGAACAACGCATCTTTGCTACTTCAGGATGAGCAGAGTTGCCTCCTCATATCATACCCCTTAGGACCTAATTAGTCTTTGTGCTCTCTAGTTCCCATTGTGAGAATACTGTTACCATGATTTCTCCATCGAGCTTGGGCCTTGGGCTGTTTTTTATCGTCTATGAACACCTCCAATTGAGAGAGCTCTTGACATTGTCCTCCAGGAACTGACTCCACATAAATTATACCCCTGTCCCCAGGAAGTCCAGTCCCTAGGCCTGACCCTTCAAGTCCCACAGCAGCCTGGGGGCAGTGGAGTAACACCTGGGGGAGCTGCCAAGATGCTGGCATGGACCCCACCATCACCACAGGGCTTTGACAGCCAAACCAGATGCAGAGCATATAACCCCATCTTCACAGTGGTGGCACCAATGCAGGGGTTTATGCCGGTGTGGGCAGTGCTATATGCTTGGCCTGGAGTTTCAGAGCCTTGTGAGTTTAAATCCCCTATGTCTCATTTTCCAAGACCGAGCCGCTAACAGGGGGGCTCTTTCCCTGCAGGCTGAGGTTAATTGGCTTGTGCTTTTAAGAGGATAAAGCTGCGGAGACTCGGAGTCAGGGCTGTTCTCCAGATTTCCATTATAATCTACATCACAGGAAAATAGCTTTCCTGATCAAATCATCTGTCCTTTCAGTACAGAGGATAAAGAGCTGGTGATGTGGGAAATCTGCAGAGTGGGAGATCTGCAGAGTTTCTGTGTGCGACCTTGCCGGACAGAGGAGGAAGAAGAGGCAAAGGCTTTGCTGTAAGGAAACATGAGTGTGGTGCACAAAGGCACCCTGCCCTTGTCCAGCGTCCTGGGAAGGAAAGGACATGCTTGGAGCAGCTGATCCACAGCAGCACTAAGCAGTATATAGGGCCATTTCTGAGCTTGGTATTATGCATCTCTTGACCATCAAATGGAGGAACAAGATGATACATGAGACTGGGAACCCACTGGTGTGAGTCCTGGGACCAAGCCCAAAAGCTGGATAGGACTTGTTACACTCCTGGTCCTTGAAAACTGGCTGAACATTGTCCAAGTCAAAGACAGGTTTCAAAACCTGTAGGAGGGGGCGAGAGAAGGAGGGAGGAGAGACTCCAGCAAGGAAGAGGTGGTGGTGGTACCTCCCCAGAGCCAGAACTGTTTGTGTCAGCTTGTAGCTCATTATCCAGAAAGTCTGGAGGATCACCATTGCTTTTGGGACTGATGGCTATTTCACAAAAGAAGCAGCTACTTGAGGACAAACCAAGAGTGAGAACAAGGACTGGGAAAAAGCTAGTCTGGGACACAGAGTTTTTCACCTCTTCATTCACTACCTGTGAAAATAGAACAGTGAGATTTATTTTCCAGATTTTCTAAACTCGATTTTGCTCCTAGTCAGAAACTAGCTCACCAGGCAGCCTTCATCCCAGCAGAAACTACAAGGAAAGTGTTGTCTGGTTTTGAGGTTTTTTTCCCAACCACACACAAGACTCCTGGTCCTTTCAGTTTCCATCTCTAAAAATGCTTACTAGTGTACTTGGCCTTGCACGCTTGGCACCTGAACATCCAGGTGGACTCCCAACCCAGTCCCAACCCTCACAAGCACACAGATGCTCAGTTGTACCTTCTATGCAGCAAGCTTTTATGGCCCAGAAAGAAAGTGTGGGTAACACTCAAAGCAGTTCATCTAATAATTTTAGCTCTCCTAAAAATTCCTTTTCTAAAGTTCTAAAAATGATTCAAAAATGTTTCTTCAAAACCAGACAGGACAAAAACACCCTAAAACGTGAAGCCTGTGGTGTAGTTGCTTAGTTGCTTGTTTTTTTCCTGATCCAGTTGTGATGGCTGCAACCTATTTCCCACAGAAAAATGTGAGTGACTTGCAGTCTTCAAGTCCCTGGCAACAAAACTACGTGACCCATCCCCTGTGTGGAGACGGCCTCAGAACACAGGAGGACTCCTTGCATTCATAGTGCTAAGGCCAGAAGCAGGGAGGACCTGACTTTCTGCTGCAAGGCTGGGCATCCAGTTTGCCTGGACCATCTTTCCCTGAAGTTTCTTTTCTGGGGCCACTAGTTCAGACTCATTAGAAAACAAATTCAGCTTTTCCTTTCTCCTCCAGCCCTTACCTGGCACACTTCAAACAACCATGAAAATCAGCACCAAGACTGACGTAGCTGGTGCTACATGCTACAGGTACAACGGCACAGGAGAGCCTTCCCTCCTGAGCATCCCACTATCACCTGCTGACACACAGAACAGTCATCACCTCTGCAGCTCAGCGCTTCAAGGAACTGAAATCCAAAGACCCTCCTCCCCATCCATCCTAAAAAAAGTGCTTAGGATTGAGAGGGAAAACAAATGCTGAGATCTCTCGCTTTCACACAGCTATATATTCTCACTGCTAGGCTTCTACCTATAAAGATTACAAGTTGGGTGTCACAGGGGTGATTTGTAAGAGGAGAGAGGATGTTTACCTACGGTAAATTACAATCTGCTTCTTTGTGTTTTCCTGAAATTTCAATTACTGAGCTATTCTTTTATTTCTAGCTATAGGTTTTTCTCGTTTAGACAACGAGCTCCACAGTTCAAGTCTGTTCCTGTGTACCTTAAGGTTTTATACTACTGTCACTTTATCTCAGTGCTTTATGCTTTGCGTGTGTTTCTCTCTCTATATTCACATTTTCTGCTTTAAGATATGATATAGCACCTTGCTTTTGATTAAGTTGCTGCTGCAGCTGCAGGATAGGCTTTTTGTGTTCAGGAACAGGACTGCAAGCTTTCTGAAATGCTGCAGCTCTTCCCCTCCGTGATGTATCACTACCGACCTGAACTGCCAGCTCCCTCACTGGGAAAACTGGTCAGTGGCTGCAAAGGAGCATTTCAAGGGAGGACACTGACATGCAAGTTAGGCTGGTGTGTTTTGCACTGGCAAGGTAGAATGGTGTAACAGTCTTTGTTATGCTGTGGAGACTTGGTTGCAGAGGCTGACAGAGCAAAGGACTGACACAAACCCAATTCCCAACAGGGAAAACTCTTTGCCTGTTCACTAGGAAAGAGGCAGAATCTATAGCAAACAGGACAGGTCTTGTATAATTTTCCCAGCCTGTAAAATTGTCTCCTTCTTCCGGCTGAGCAAGCTTAATAATCACCTCCCGACCCCAAATCAACCATAAGATCAGGAGAATCTAATATGCTTGACATGTCCAAGCCCAGCCTGGAAGGTATTTAAGTACTTGTTTTCTATGCCTAAGTGCTTTTAGCGTTTCACAAGGGGTTATGTCATCAAGGCTCTCCTTTGTCATACCTGGTTTTGCATGGTTTCCATGCAAATTCTGCAAAAAGGAATGCATAATTTTGGACAAGAAATTGATTTGTTCTGATTATCGTGGTGCTTAAGAATCTCCACCCTGTCTGTGTTGGAGCATAACTCTGATCATAACACATCTTGGCCAGTTTCCTAGTGTTATTGTTGTTTCAGATAATGTTTATGATCGAGTTCAGCAAGTTGTGCATTTCCTTATCTTTCCACATGTCCCTGAAAACCAGTATTTGGAGTCAATCCAGCAGAATCCCAGATGATTTGTCAGAGACAGGCCAACAAGAGAATATGTACAGGAAAAGGTGATGGCAATGGCAACAATATCAAATTTCTTCCACATTGCATTCAGCACAGATGCGCCGTATTCAATAACTTTCAGGTATCACAAGCTCTGAATTCTGGAGTCCAGAAAGAGACTAAACAGATAACATTTAAAGAAGGACCTGTGTACACTGGATCATAGTGGGAAATCTCTTTGACCTGCTGTGTCTTCTTCATAGGACCTGTAGAAGCACAGAAGAGTAGAAATGAGCTCAGTAAAAGATAATTCTCGTGAAATAATTTTTTTTAATGCAGTTGGATTTCTCATTAACTGTAGACTATTGAAGTCATTTTGGAGGCAGGAACATCAGTGCTGAAATCCAAACACATCTGGGATCTTCTTCATAATAATCTGTTCTCAGGAGTGGTGGCCTGGTCTTCAGTCATAGCAAGATCAGGATTTCAGTGATATGCAGTGCAGTTGTGATGGAAGGACTGGGCAGCAGTTAAGAGTACAGGACACTCTGAACTGTTATGCAGACTTCAGGATATCGGTAAATGATGTTCCCTATTGTCCCTACCAGCAAAGTGGAAATGGCATTGCAGACTAATCAGAAATATTTGCAATTACCATGTGCAAAGTGCTCTGAGATCCTTGGGTGGAAGAAATGGGAGATGAGTGAAGCATCTTCCTTACTAAACTCCTTAGCTATGGTAATTCTACATGGTCATCATTCACAGGAGGAATGTTTTATTTAGGAGGGAATAATCACATCTTGCTGCCAAAACATGAAATCCAATTATGCTGTGAACTAAAGGCTGTTTTAAAGGGTTTATCATTTCTCAGCTTTATCCTCATCAGCTGTGAAAGCAGGTTTTCTTTCCTTCTTTCCTTCACTTTTGAAAGGGCTTACTCCCTTCTTTTGCCCTTTCCATCTTCCCCGAGTGTCAAATTTCCCTTCTCTACAACAGAGTTAACAGTTACACTTTACTTTGGTTTTTTCCCCACACCTTCAATATTTCCCAACAAAAATCAAAGCAACCTTGTTAGCCCTGCTTTGGTTTTATTGTTTTCCATTGACTGTGAAATGCAAACTATGTAAGTGTTGAAAATGGGGTTTTCTGCTTGCTTCCCTCTCTTGAACAGATGTAGTGGCTAGACTTTGGGTCCTGTAAAAATATCCATCCATGGGGAAATACTTTCTTAAAGCAGTCATTTAAAGATGCGGTGCTTCCTTTTCTTTCCCCTACTTCATTTTCCCTTTCCCTTCCCCTTTATTTTTCTTGTCTCTTGAACAATAAATAGCATAGCTACCTAAGTATAGAAATAGAAAGAGTGTTTATGGCGTCTCAAGCTTCTTTCTTTTCATGACATTAAAACAGAAGGACAAAACCAAAGGCTCAGCAAGACTGAGAATGTAAAGGCAGAAGAATTGGGTTCCTGCCTGTTGCTGCCACAGTTTTTTAGTATAAGCAAAGATTTGGGAAAAATTTCATAGAGAAGAGGTGCTCCTAAAAATGAGACAAGAAGGGAGATGGGGTGAGGATGGGATTTGGTAAAAGTCTGCTGCTCCAGAGAAGGCTATTTAGATGTGAAGGTTAAAAATACCTCTCCCGTGTAAGGCAAGAATCTGTTGTTTTAAAGAACAGCAAGGACCGTTCAGAATAAGAAACTGTCTTCTGGGACATCGGTGTGTTTACAGAGACTGGCAGTGAGGTAGAGCTGCCACCTTTGAAAGACTAAAGACATGCATCTGTCAGGAACTAATTAGGCGGAAATCACCCTGCCTTGCTATCTCTCAACCTCTTTGCAGCCCTAATTTTCAGTAACTGAGGAAGTCCCTTGCTGAGTTAAGTCTCTGTATCAGCCTTTTTTCTATGCATATTGTAAATCCTCCTATGCAAGTCCTACCCACCCTCCCCTTGCACAATGCCTCTGTCCTGGAATTGAAGGGCCTTTTTTACTGGTTGGAGACCATGTCATTGCCAAAGAGGTAACAGTTGAGTCTGTGTTGAATGTGCTTCCTTTTCTTCATGACCTCTTCATCCGTGACACTTCCCAGCAAGGCTGACGCTCAGGTCAGCTATAGTCACAGTTACAGGCAGCAGAGACCCTGAGGAACAGTCACATTAGTATGTACAGGCATGTGCTAGATTGGACACTTGACAGCTTTCACGTGAATGCTGCACCTTGTGGAGTCAGTTTTTCTTTTCTCTAGAATAAAATGGAAGCTCCTGAAACCCAAACGGGATTCAGACCCCAGGGTTCAAAGACCCCAGGACTATTGAAGAGTCTTTTCTGTCTTTAGCAGAAACCTCTGGCTTCTCCCTCTCTAGTCTGAATCCCATGACAGTTGGGAAGCTCAAGATGGATGAGCTCAAGGCCTTTCCTCCCTGAATCCTCGATTCATTAGTTAATGTCTGAAAAGCACTTTGGAGCTTAAGAGTGCTAAGTGCTATTATTATTAGGGAACTTTCCTATGAATGTTGATTGAAAAAGATAATTATTACCTTTCATTCCTTTTTTTTTCTTTTTTTTTTTTTTTTTAGTTTTATTGAAGAGAATGGTAACTGGCTTTCCCCAGAAGTAGAAAGGAAGAGCTGGATGTGGTACTGACACAGGACGATGATGTTGTAGTCCTGATGAATAATGCTAAGAATGGAAAGAAAAGGAAAAACAGGATGGGGGCGTCCATCTGCCAATGTTGCAAAGATGTAACAGAAATATGGAACAGAGTTTCTACTGTATGCACATCTGGGCCATTTCAGTTCCTTCTCTATGATAGAGGATAATTTATTTGCTTATGTTTTGGCCATCTATTCAGCTGTCCTCTAGCAGGTATTGTGTCCCAGTCACTGTGTTATCCTGTTTGACACTTAGAAGGGCATGGATGTCTTTATGTCTTGTTCCCTACCAGCCAGCCCTGCATGGATGTCTCTCGTGCCCCGGGTCAGCTCTCATGGCACTGGATGCCTACGTGCAGACAACTCTATCAATTCCGGGATGCTTAGACAGCAGGGATGGGGTTCAGCTGGGTAAATGCAGGGGTCTTCTGTCATTTTAGTTACTGAGGCACATCCTGCCTGGCCTCCAGTTGCCATTGCAGAAAGATAAAGACCTTCAAGTCCTGCTTCATATCTGCCAGCTCCATCCTAGTGTGGCGAAGATCTTTGGCTACATCAAATGGTCAGAGTTGTTCAGGGAACTATCTACCTCACTCTAGAGTAGATGCCTATTTTGGTCCATGAACCTGCAGTGACTGTTGGCTAAATGTTCACTGGCTATGAGGAGAGCTCAGACACTCAGCTCCCATAGGGACATCTGAACTGTGGACACTCTTGGTATCTGACTCTGAACTGAATCCCACCTTCATAGCACAGACATCTCCATCAAATTAAGTCACCAAAAGCTGATGTTGCAACTATTTAAAAGAAAAAGTCAACATTAATCAGGTTCCTTTTGTCTTAAGGCTGACACAAGCTAAAATCAGGGCAGTTGCCCAAAGCTTCTGCAAGCTCTTTGTCCACGGATGTATTCCAAACCTGGCTGGGTGAGACCTTAGAGAACCAGATCAATTGGCACTGCATTTGGGAGGGTGGGCCAGGGTGGACTAGAGACCTTCCAAGGTCTTTCACATCCCTAATCATTCTGTGATTCTTAGATTGGGAAGACAAATTGGACTTCTGGGTATCCATCACTTTCCACTGACTGTAAAGGGAGACAAGTGAAAGGCTAATTCAGACAGAGACACCTACAGCAGAGACATACAAAGTTAAGTGAGTTCAGTACCATGCCACGAGCTTGAACGGCCTTCACAGCTGTACATCAAGGCAGACTCAGAACTGGGGGTGAAAGCAGAGCATGTTAATCATGATAGATGTATCACCCTTGGAGGCCTTACTCTTTCTCCACCAAGAGTAGATAAGAGTTTGGATAACTACAATAAACCCATATTTTTGAATGGGGAAAGGGAGGGAAAAGAATCAATCCTTTTGCCTCTAGGGGGGGTTTGTCATGATGGATTTGGAGGATTTTCTGTGCTTGTGGCAGCTGAGATTTAACCTGAATCTCTAGGCAGGAAATCATGAACCTGCTTGATTTGTATGTCCAGTGCTCTCCTGACCTTCCTGTATGCACAAGATGTTCTGAGCCACCTGAACCCACAGAACGGTGAACTCTAAGTCTTGAAACACATTGCAACCTGGAAGATAAGCAGACACCCACTGGAGAGCTGCAGGCCAGATGTCAGCTGGGAGTCAACTACTTGGAGACTGCCAGCCCATAAAAAGCAAAGATGAAGGTTCCTAGAGGGCACCATCCAATTCCCATTTACACACTGGGGAACAAGACTGTCTGCTCCAGTTTAATTGCATCCAGGTCTCATCTGACACCATGTCATGGTCTTCTCCACTCCACACAGGATTTCCATGGAAAGAAAGCAAAAGAAAGTGACCCAAACAGGACCCAGGATGCATTTTGTGTTGATCCTCAACCAGTGGGAACCAAGACTCTCAGTAATACAATCTCCTGCAAGACACATGTAGATTGTCCTGGGACCACAGAAACAGCCATATCTCAGCTGGCCCTAAGACACAGTGGACCAAACAGCCGGACACAGTGCAAAATTAATGTTTAAACACAGAGGGAAAGACCAGGACCCTTGTCCTGGAGCCCTATAGTCACTCTTGCCCTGCATCCCCAACAGCAGTATTGCCCTCCCTCTCTTCAGCTTCATTTCCCCTCTGATGGTTTCACCAGCTTGGCACTTGCCTTTCAGGCTTCCCCATGGAAGCAAGAAACAAAGTCAAAAACCTTCTTCATCTTCCCTTGATCATCTATGCCCAGATCCTTTCACTTTGGGTTAATGGGGCCCGGAGATGCTCATTTTGCACAGCTGTTCTCTCAGAATGAAAATCATTTACACAGACCAAAGATATTACTCTCACAAAATAAATTTGCTAAACCACTATTGCCCTATCTTCCCATTTTTATCAAGCTGAGGTTGCATTAACATTAATGAGATGTTAAAGGAGAATGGGGAAAGAAAAAAAAAGAAAGAAAGAAAGAAAAAAAATCTTCCTAAGCAAATAATAAGCATTCAGTCACAATTCCGAAGAAAATTATGGCTCTTTCACATGTGTGAATCTTTCCACTGGATTTCACTCTTGGTTTTGCTAAATTATGTGCAAATGATGGAAGTCCATACATATATATGAATGTGCATTGCAAAGTTGAAATGTTTTCTTATCCTGAAAATTATTTCCTCTTTCACTGAGTCTGTATCTTGGTTCTTTCTCTGGTTCCCTTTCTCTCTGTGCAGTGCTGGTGAGGTGAAATTCCTCTTCGTCCCACAGACTAACTTTGGTTGCCTGGCACAAAGGCAATATTTCATGACTCTGTGGACTGTCTGCAGGGACAACATGAAGATTCCTGGTCCATAGAAGAACACCTCGCAAAAACACAGGTCCCATTGCACTGGGATTTATATGAAGATTGGGTAATGGTAGCACCAGCCAAGACCTACTTTATCAGACTGTGCACAAATAACCTAGTTTCACACTTCAGGATTTAAACAAAAGGCAAATTAGGGAAGCTGGAGGCAAGGAAGAAAAGGAAAACAGTCAACAATTAAAAAGCAAGCTTATCCTCAGGGTTTCTTCAGTCATGCAAGGTCTTGTGGCCCATGGGTCTTTCCAGCAGTTTCCTTCCAGGGACACTTAAGACACTGGTAGCAGAAGGGTCCCAATCATTAACTATTAAGCATTCACAGCCCTGCAGCTTGCACGTCAGGTCCCACTCCTCAGTGTCAGCTCCCTCTGCCACCACTGGCATGCACACTTGGCCCCACTGAGAGAGTGGGAATACTTCCAGCTGTCAGTTCTCCATTGCCCTCCTGTGGTGTAGCTGATATTGCACAGCGTTCTTAGGAAATCGGAGGAAACACTGCTGGCAGAGTGCAAGGCTGGGCATGCAAGTCAGGAGGCCTGTTCCCGAGACCAAACCCCTTGTCTGGTCCTGGCTTCTTGGGGATAACAGTGCACAGGGGAGCTCTTCCACCATACAGATGAACCCCATCGGTATTTGTCATCCCCATCGATGGGGTGTCACAGAGGAACTGCCTAGCTGTACCCATGCCAGCTGCTGGCCCTGCTTTGGCAGTCAGTGTTCAAGCTGCTATTGTGGTCTAGAAAAGCTTTGTTTTATTTTCAGTCTATATGGCTATTTCCCTGCTGTCTTCCTCTCCTGTTCCTCCAGCTTTGCAATCAGCTGCAAAATAGCCAGCTCACATAAAGCAGCCAAAAGTATGGGTGTAAAGAGAAAATTGTAAGTTTCTCGGACTTTCCTGATAAACAATCTTAAGGGGAGTTATACCTATGTTACGGATGCACTCAGCTTGTGCATATCACACTGGGGACCTGACAAAGTATTGTGAGGCTGGGCAGCCAAAGCTCTAATGCTCACCCTTCCCACTTCAGGAAAACAGGCTGACAGCACTTGATCTAATGGAGAACTCTGCTGAGACAGACACCTCAATGATATGTCTGTGCTTGTTTCTGTAAAATACTAATGTAAGTTGGCTCACTCAAAAACATACAACATTTTGTAGAAATAAAGTCCAAGCTGGGAGTTCCTCTTATCCCAGGAAAAAAAAATGAAACAAAACCAATAGAAAACAAACCCCTAAAATGTCATGCCAAAGGCTTTCTTAGGGAAATCAGTTCACTTATTCTCTTGGAACAAGAAAGTATTTCCCTCAATGCAACATCTCCCTTGACTCTGGCTTGCTCTTTGGTTACCTTTTCCTACCATGGTTTCCATATGGTTTTAGATGATGTGACAGTACCTAAGGAACACACATTGTTTGCTGATAGAAAAACAGAACAGCTTGGTATGAGACATGCACTGCATTTATCACCGGGACCTGAAGAAACACTGTCTCTTTTTCCCAGACTCACTTTCAGCCCATATGATCTTCCAAAGGGTCCCTAACTGTCCACTGGTCACCTGGAGGCAGATACAAAGCTTTGTCTGGGAAAGTCACAGTGGTTAAGTTCCACAGGAATAGCTCCTTTATTTAGTCTTCTGCAAACCAAAGGACTCCTCTCTAAACATGAATAACCACTGACCTGGTGTGCTGTGTGGGACACATGATGCTCTGGACCCATTTGAAACCCTGTCTAAGGCCTGAGAAAGAAATCTTGGTTTCCTCGTGAAAGTTGGGCTCCTTTGAACTTTAACCCATAATGCCTTCCTGACTCAAGACCATAGATTTGCCCTGAACTGAACCTCAGAACCCCTCAAGAACTCGGAAATTTGCACCCATCCCTGCTGCAAATGAAGTTTGCTGAAGACATTGTCTATATCCCATATAACCCATATCTAGATTTATACAAATTAGTTTTCTTTCCAATATATCCAAAGCCTCCATTTGAAATCACTGGCCAGATAGGTGCAAGTCCAGAGGCCAGGGATCCATTCTCAAGTTCTTTATTTTTTAATAAAGTTCTCAGTAAGCCTTACCTCTGTTTCAAAGCCTGCTACAACATCCCTGCACCCTGGAGCTTTGCATAGCTTTGGGTTTCCAAATGAAAGCCTACTGCTGGTTCATTGTTTCAAAACCCCATTTGAGTCTGACCTAAGACCCAAAGCCTAGGATGCAAGGTGGTGTCAGGACTACTCCTGCATTTGGCAGGAAAAATAAATCTGAAACAAACAATTAACATTTTGTTAATGTACCAAGGAACAGACTGATCATGTTGGCCTAAGGCAACTAGCAACTGCTGTTTACCTTGATGTGTATGTGCTAATGTGGGGCAGTTCTGATAGCAGAGTGTATTCTTAGCTTTAAAGCACAATGACAGAGGAGAGGTCCTCCTCTAATTCATGTCCTCTCCATTAGCAGGAAACTCAGATAAAGCCAGCAGCAGAACCCTGCAGTCTGACTCCTACCTGGCAGATAATAATGCAAATTGCAGCAGCAAAAGTGGTAAAAAATAATGGCAGGAAAATAGATGAATGGGGTTGATCTGGGCTCCATGGGACACCGCCAAATGCTGCCCCCAAGGGAGACTCAGGCCCTGTTAAGATCTCTGCTGCTTTTACCAGTCATTAACATGCATGCCCATCTGGGACTGCAGACTGCCATCAGTGCCCTGCGATGTTGCTGTCACTAAATGTGATACAATACCTCGTCAAAGAAGAAAAGAATTTTTGCAAGTGTGTCAAAACTATTTCTGTCTACATGTTCTGCATCCTATGTCTGGCTGGGAAATTTCAAAGAAGTTTGCCACTTAGGGCAGATCCCAGATGTCTCTACACAAGCGTCCTGCTTCCCTCTCCCCTCCACCAAAAGCCTTGCTTCATCTATGACCCTTTAATACTAAACAGCATTTGTGGATATTCAACTCAGATCAGCTCAATTACCCTTCCAACTTCCTCTTAACCCAGGCAGGTTGTTGCTCCCCTGCTCCTCTCCTTCTTTGGGACTGTTACCCCCAAGGGATGTAGTCACCATGCCCCTGGCTAATTGAGTGATGGGGGACAGGACGGACACAAACAGTCATCTCTTCATGCCTCCATGGCGGGATTGTACTGTCCACAGCAGAAGATGCTGGCCTTCCTCATCTATCTTCTGATTTAGTCTCAGGCTGCCTGGCAAAAACTCAGAGCTGAAGAAAGGCAGTGATTTATAAAGCAAAATTTCACCAGCAAAGATGCAGTTCTACAACATCTATTCAAGATGGAATAGAAGTCACTACAATAATAAAGACTGATAGGTGGATAGACAGACAGACAGATATGTAGATAGACAGATAGATGATAGTCTGTACCCTGTATATTAAAGCTGTAGGCAATCTATCATCCAGTCTCTCTTCACTTTTTATTCCCTCCCCTTTTTTAAATTATACCTATTGCTCCAGTGAAATTTATTACAATGTAAGAAATAATGACTTTTAAAAGGTATTTTTTACTTTTAAACAGAAGTGTAAGGGCTCCCTGAAAACAAATGGATGAAGATGTGAAAGCTTATTGGATTGTCACGTCGGATACATTATCCCCAGGGCTCTGGATGAAGAATTAGACCATGGAGATCTTATTTGACATTAGATGTTTCAATTTCTCCAAGAACATTAGGCATGTTGGATTCAGCATTGAATTCAATGATAAACAACAGTGCTGACCCTCCCCCCTTCCCCTTTTACCCCTTAGCATTTTAAGTCAGAGACATGTTATTAAGATTTATTTTACATTTTTATTATTGCACTCACAAGAAAAGAGAGATCATATTTGCATAATTCATTTTTATACAAACCTTTATGTATTACTTACAGCTGCCGATTCTCCCCCTTTAATATATGTGTTTATATGACAGTAAAACAATGACATTCAAACAATACACAGAAAATGATTTACTACAGCCCTGCAGGTATTGCTGTATATTTATTAACCCCTGGGAATTACTTTGATTGAAATCCCCTCGGATGATGCTCATCAAGAGATTGAGGCTGTGTACTTTCTAGTAGCTTTCCAGATAGAAGGTGAGAGTTTAGCATCAGACACTTTTGGGGTGATGAGTGAATGGCCATTTGTCCACAGTGGCAGTTGGGGTATTTTTATTGCTAAATGTACCTGTTTGGGACCTCAGTGCTGTGGGCAGGATGAATGCTGGGACATGCTCCCTGGGGCGATGAGCATGGAGGATGAACACAGATCGCCTGGCATGACGCAGAGTTAGGAGCATTGCCTGGGGAGATGTCCCTGTCCTCCAGGCCAGACCAACACAGTCACAGGTACAGCTCCTTGCTGCCTTGCTGAGCCCCATGGGCATGTACCCTATGCCTCACCAGACACAGGTCCACCTTCTCTACCTCACCTTGCCGCCCAGGAGCTGCTCAGAGCTGGCTGTAGCAGAATACTCTCTTCTCTGGTAGCTCTCCTGGTCCTTTTCCTAGGAAGAAGCCCTCTCCCTCAGACACACAGAGCTGTGTACCCCAGACTACTCCTTTTCTCTGTGTTATCACACACTGCAGTCCGTGGTGGTGCTGGTGGTGGTGAAGATGGTTGTCATGGTAACTCTGGAGGATTTCTTTCTATAGACTTGTGAATGTGCTTCCTTTTCTTGCTCACCCTTTAAAATAATGGCTATCAGGAATATTTCAAGAACTGAAAATCAGCCAGGCTAAGGGATTCTCTGAGTGGTTGATGCTGAAATTATACTTAAATAGGATAGCTACATTGCCCAGCCGCTTTCAAGGGCAACAGGAGAAGTCTCAAGGAAGAAGAATTTCCCAAAGCAGAAGATCCTTCCCCAGTTGGTGTAGTGATGGGTTCTCCCCCTTACACTTGTCCAGCCTAAAGAAACTCCCACCCTTCTCCTTCACAGTCTGCTCCTCCTTCAAGACCTAAATTCATGGTCTTCTTGACATACGGGGGTAGCGTGTCCCACAATTTAGTTATGGATTAACCAAACTCAGCATTTAGGTTCTCACTTTACCATTGCTGCACACATTTGGGAAGAGGCTTACCCTTCTCTGTAATACTCAGAATAAGATATGTGTCCATTCTTTTTATTAGGTTGTTTTAGATACCTTCTTTTACTCTCTAAAGACATTTTCCCTGGTAGTTCCCAGGGTCTTTGTGTGGTTGTTTCAACTTAGACTCTTTGCTACGTTGGCTCTGTGGTACCATAACAAACCAGCACAGTCTTTTATCAATTGTTCCCACACCAGCCATCTGCAGTGCAACATTGCTGGAAGCATGCTCTGGAGGTCTGGGGCTGAGATGCAGCAGGGCATTCATCCAGATAGCTAAAAATAAGGTATGTAGCTTCAGAAAGTCATCAAAATCCCCATTGCAGGCCATGTGGATAAACAGACACCCTCTCTCCTAGGCAATTCACACCTTGCTGTTGGCGACCTCTCTTAGGACGGGAGAACAGCTCTCTGTCTCCATTGACAAGGGGAAGGGCCTTAATGTAGAGCCAAGTGCAGAGGTTTGCCCTATGTCACACAACAGCACAGGAATGGAGCCAGGAACAATATCCAACTTTCTGGTACTAAGCCACAGGCATCCTCTAAAAGTAGTAATAAAAACCCCACAATGCCCCAGAGCAGATTGTCCCTTAGTAAAAGCATCCTTATATGCACTGCCTCCTCCTGGTCTGATATTATATCAGAGAATATGTTTGCCCTGAGCTCAGCATGATGACATGGTGTGTCTGGTGAGAAGGGCTGGTTTTTTTGACTAATGATGCCCTCGTTTCTCAGAAATTTCCAGGAAAATGCAAAGAAAAAAAAAAAAGTTTTTACACCTTTCTTATTTAAAAAAATCACAGATAAGGGATTCCCAAAGAAGCAGGCAAATGGTGTTATTAAACTATTCTGTCAGTGACATGGCAGATGGATCTGGATTTACTTCTTCACTCCAAGAGATTTAATCTCCAGATCTCTCTCCAGCTTGTTTCTCTTTGCTAGAAACATGGGTGGCCATTTTTAGCCCACTAGCAGATGCTCCTAGGATGGACATAGGTATTTTCTAAGTTACTTAAGGTCAAGAGAACATGAAGTATAGGGACTATCTGCACTCCAGCATGCTGGATTTAATGACACTTCCATCAGTAAAGGTTTCCCAGAGTGTTCTTCACATCTCTCTTGAAGTCAAATTGAAAATTTATTCACCCGGCTAGGGATTTATCTTACATAACCTCTTCCATCTGAGGGCAAACATCACCCTCTGAGACAGCTGTCTTGATGCTCTTTATAATCAGGGCAGAGAGATGGGTACTTCTAGAATGAGATTTGTCTGCCCTGTTTTGGATGTCTCTCCCTTGAGACGAGATGCACTGCACACCAGCAAGGCACATTTCTCTCCCATAGTGATAAAAGAGCTTAGTAATACTGTCAAAACCCATTATGAGACAAAAAGACCATATATGTGAGCTAAAAATTTATTCTTAAACCAGTAAGTGTTTTAAAAGTTTAATAGTCCAAATTATCCAATTAGTACTATGAAGTTTCATTAATGATGCAATTAAAACTGCTATACAGACACGTTCCCACCTTCCCATTATCCATTCCCTACCTCTTGTGTGCTGCTTTCCCTGCCAGTGTTCCTCTTCATCCGAGGGCTGACATCTCCAGTGTCCTCCCAGTAGCATGGAAGAGGTGAGGGATTACAAGTTGTCACCCCGCTGAGCCCTTCCCTGGCAGGGTGTGATGCCCATGTTGGGGTTTCTTCCTCCTCACTCTCGGCACCCCCGGGGGTATGTGGCCACCCCACCGCCCGCTCCCTTCTCCCCGGTGCCCAGCACCAGGGCAGAGCTGCCCAGCGCCCAGCCCGGGCACACCAAGGGCTGGTGTTTGCTGGGCAGCGCCTGCCCGGGGCGGCAGCCCTTGGCCGTGCCGGGTGTCCCCAGCGCGGAGCTCAGGCAGGTGGGCACCAGCCCCTTGGCCGCGGGACACGTGTGATCCCAGGGACACCCAGCTCAGGGCACAGCCAGCCCAGAGATGTCCTGAGACCCTGCGGTGTCAGGTCAGCAAAAAGCCTGTAGTCTTTCACTGTCAGTGGCTAAAATCACATTAGCTGGTCTGCAAACATCAGCACAGAGAGATGTCCCCAGGGTGTGTACCTAATGTTATTCCCAGTGATGTTAACCACAGGGCACTGACCTCTTCTTGTTCTTCCTTCCCACCCCAGGGATGGCCACTGTTCTGTTCTCTCCACGGCATACTCTGATCTGCAACATAAAAGGTGCCCAGCCATTCCCTCTCATTTTTTTTATTTTTTTTTTTAACCATGTGAATAATTCAGACTGCAAGAGACCTATGGCACTTTTTGCTCCAACACACCATCAGGGTCAATAGAGAAAGTTCTCATGTCAAAGTCAGATGAAGTTGCTCTGGAGGAGAAACATTTTCCTTGAAAATCTCTGGCTGATATTAATTCAGAATAAGAGAATACGTACTCCAGTTCTGAAGTTGTTTCTCACCCATCTAGGTTGAGCACTTTTTACAAACAGAAGTTTCAGATGCCATGAGCATTTTTCTCCTGACACAAAAGAGAGGTCAGAATCCAATGTTAGCTTCACTTATCCATCATGAAAATCAATGGGAAGCCTCCTATTCCCCCAGCACACAGACCTGCATTTCAGGGACAGGGTATTTCAGTAAGTATTACGCTAGAGTTTGATGGTACCTTGTTTCAGACCATGTAGAGGTGTGCCTTCAGCTTTGAAGAGAAAAGGAGAAGGCACCTAATCAATAGCCATGTGAGTGATAAGCACATAAAATGAGGTTCGCCAGATTGTATAATCATCAGTAAGACCATATGGGTAATGTATTATTCAGGAAGAAAGATGACCATGGTAGGGATGGTTTTTCTGAGCGTCAAGACTGCTTAAGGAGTATCTCCTTGTAGTTAGTTGCTTCATGTGACCTATTACCTGGAGCATTCACAGTAGAGATACTAGGATGAGGTGCAAAACAGCAGTCAACATTTTTGGCTGTCTCCTGAAGAGGTCATAGACACTCTATTTTCACTTCCAAAATCTCCTGTCTATAGCGTACACACAGGCAAAGTGCTTAAAGAATATACAGTAAGAACTTTTTTTCTTTTTTTTCCCATGGCATCTACTTTTAGACCAAAGCAGTGTCGTGGCTGTAGAACTTGGATCAAATGGGCTGAAAACAATAGCCAGACCCTGCTATCATACAACTTCCACCTCATCCACCACCAACAATCACAACTGATCCTGGTCTGATTTAAGCCTGCCTGATTTTAGCCTTGTTATTACAGCTGCACAAAACTGACTGGAGATGAAAGCTCAGGATACACTTCTAGCTCCAGCCCAGGTGTGCTTCTTGAAGTGGTTACTGCTCCCAAATGCACCTGCAACTGTTTATCACCTTTTTTGTGTGTCCTTCTCTCTCAGATCAGCTGAACTGCTCATGCAACTGCTTCCTAACCCCCTGCGCTTGATATGAACTGGGTTAGCAGAAATGTACTTTTGAAACTGTTTAAATTAACCTGGCTCACTTTGGCTGTAACACGCTAGGCAGCAAGCTCATGAACAGCTCGACGCAGCGTACACCGCTAGACCGCTAGCATACGTAAGAAGTGATGACAATCTCCAGCTGAGACCTTCGCAGAGGCAGTACTCTCTTCAGACTCAGAGGGACGTTTGTTTCGTACGGAGAGGATTAAATAGTGCACATCTATTTAACCAACTCCCTTCTGTAGCAAATACATGCTCTCTTTTGTAACCGTTGGTGTTTAAAACAGTTACAGTACATAATCAACCCAGTGACCATAGTAAGAGGCAGGGATACTGATTTTCCATTAACATTTATCGACTATGACAACTCTGCTCTTACAAGACATAGTTCTCTTCCAGCACATGCCTCACAGCTGGCACATCACAAGAAAAGATGACCCCAGAGCTTAATCTGGAGCAGGCTGAAGAAACCAGCCCACTTCAGACCACAGGCTTTACATCATGGAGTGGACAGAGGCTGTATGATACAGCCACCATAGTGCCCTCTCAGATCTAGGATGTTGTATGGTAGATGCTGTTCAAGGCCCAGAAAAGTCAAACAGAAGCTACTACTTGAATTGCCATTCTCATGGTTGCCATTCTCATCTCCTCATGGTGGAGTTTGTGGTGAGAGAATTAATGTGGTTCTAAAGGTAATTTGAAAGCATCAAGAGAGGCAAATCATCACATGAAAATGCAAATCATGCCTTATCTGGGCTGTTCCACAGCTACTGTGATTCATCATCATTTCTTCATCTTTTTTTTTTTTTTCTCTTTTCTTTTCCAGGTGAGATCTCAATAAAAAGTGGGGGGAGTGTGTGCCTCTGTGTGTGTGTGAGTGGTAGAGCAGAGCTTCATTTGCCAGAAGAGATTTATGGCTTCTTTTATCCGAATGTAAAACGCCCTTCAACAGGGAAGGAATATTAAACACTTAAAATCACCATCTATCATTCAGCCTTTATCTGGTGGCGACTACAAATTCCTTGCACGTAAAGCACAGGTAGCTCTGCCTTGTCTCTCACATTATCACCTGGTTCATGGGACCAGCATCCTCCAACCTGCTCTCCACAGCCATCCTTCCACACCAGACATGTATGACATTTAAGGACAACTCCAGTGTTGTAAAGCAGTATTACACTTCCAGCTTCACTTGGAGCCGCACAAACTCATCCCAGCAGAAGACCTGCAATGTTGTTCTCCACATTGCTCCTGTATAAGCTCCTTCATTAATGGAAGGCATAGCATGTTGGGCTTACACTGTTCCAGAAACGATACTTTCCTGTGTGGTGGAGCGTGTGCTCTATAGACCCACTCACGTTTACATTGATTGCAGAATTGCTGAGTGTGAGGTACTGGGAAAGGGAAGCAGGGTCTGATTGCTCACACTCCCTAAAGAAGGAGGCATCAGCTGGGTGTAGCTGTTGGTAGATTCAGAACAATTGCATGGAGGTAATTCTTCACACAATGAAGTTCATCTGTGAAATTCCTTGTCTTAGGACACTGTGGTTGCTAAACGTCTGTATGGTTCAAAACTGAACTTAAGAAATCTATGAAATAAAAACCTAGCAGGTGCTAATAAACATGAAAATACCATTTCTGGTTCAGTGAGTCCCAAGTATCCCACTCCCAGAAGGCAAGAAGATGTAAAAATGCCACTACATACCAGCTTTACTTTTCTTCCATTGACCACGAGTCAGGACACAACTCTGTAGATTTCTGCTCTGGTTGAGAACATCCTATCCTCTATTTGCATTCCCGGAAACTCTGTGGTGACCTCCACCCAGTCCTGCATGTCTGTGAATGGGAATCAAGACTATATCTTTTCTAAATGATGTTCTGGGGGAACAATGGGAAAATGCAGAAGCAGGTTCCGTTGCTTGGGATGTGCACAAAGCATGAACTTTATACCCTTGTGGGGAACTCAGCACTCACACAATGGTAAGCTGAGCCCTAAGATGTGCCTCTGTACCTGATGGGGAGTATTACCTGATGGGAGAGTGAAGATGGGTACCACAGAGAGGTGGAATCCACCAGGTAAGATGATGGGACCCATATCTGCACAAAATCGGTTGTAATTGCATGTGCTGGGAACCATCTGCTAGTGAAAGCATCAAGAAATGTGCCTAGAGCAGCAGGAAAAGAGGCCTGTTGCACACCCTGAGCCAAACTGGCCAAAAAAACTCACTCCAGATGTCCTCCATCTCAGCAGTCCAGACCAGACATTGTCCAGGCACAAAATGAATCCTGTGGATGTTGTGACATTTTTTCCCCAAGTAATTCTGACACATTTTTACATACATTTTCTAAAAGGCAAAGACAGCACATCAGAGTGAGCCCAGTCCTCCTGGCACTGTCCTTCTGACCAGACACAGCAGTGACCTGGGAGCAAAGACACTTTGGGGAACAGCCTCCCAGGCACCACATCTCAGGGAGTCATGAAAATGTGAATGGTCAGCAGACTGAGCAGCAGATTTCACCTCAAGCAGACAACATGCTGGGTTCATGCCTTGTTTGTGCTAGAATTGTGAGTGTGGGTTGTGCAAGTACAATACTGAATGTATTTTTGAGTGCTCCATTTACCTGCCTCCAGAGGCTATCCACTAAGCCTGTGAGAACATCAGGCTTTTTGGAGTCTAAAGTTTGATTGTGGTCAAGAGCCTCCACACTGTTCCTTCCCCCAACAGTGAACAAGCCACTCCTTACAGCATGCCATCTGCCCCAAGTGGTGCTGAATTTTACTTTTCTTACCTTTTTGGTCAAACCGGAGAAACTGGGATAAAAGAACAAGTCTCTCACAGACTTCTGATGAGTTGCCACTTAATATTACTGGGGAGCATATTGGGATCAGAAGACACCGTGCAGCGTAAGTGCTTTCAGTTTTCATTTGGAAGTGATATGGTGTAACAGAGAGTAGCTGGAGTAACTATACTTGCTGAGGATAGTGCTCAATAAGGTAGAGCCTCCAAATGCAAGGTTTACTGCTTTTAAGAAACTAAACAACAGTTCCATGCAAAGAAAAAACCCTATAATTTTATAAAAAGATATACCATAGCACTATAGAATCCTCTTGCTTATATCTGCAGGCATGCGTTGGTGTTTTAATGGCTATTGCATATCAACTACCAATACAAAATACAGATAAACTGTATTATATCATACAGGTGCTTAGTGTCAGTAAATATATAATTTATAGGCAGTTTAACTGTATTTTCCATTGGCAGCTGATATTGCAGATCATCTATGATATGCACAGATAAATGGCAATTAAGCATCAGTATCTTCAGATCACAGAGCTGGCCAGCTCCGCACAGGGTACCCTTCCAGTGGCAGCAGTGAGAGCATGACCAGAAAGGAAAGCTTTGCCATTATCTCTGTCCTGCACTGTGTGCATATCCATATCCAGCACCACTTAGGAACCACTCCAACAAGTGATCATCTTAACAGGGTCAGCACCTTTCCTCCCCAGGACCCCGTAACAAACTTAGCATCAGCTCCTAACTAATTGAATTGGAGCATGATCAACAGTCTAATTGAAGACTATCTCACATCCATTTCAAGATCATATTATTTCCCAATTTGCTTTCTGAGCTTCTGTTCACAGATTTAGGAAAAAGGCAAAGAATTTAAAAAAAAAAAAAAAAAGGAAAAAAAAGGAAAAAAAAAAGAAAAAATAACAGGGGAAAAAAGCAGCTTTACTTAACAGTTGCTATTTTGGTATCAAAAGGAGTCTGCATTGTTGATTACAGGGAGAGATCATTATCCCTCTTAGGAGCCCGATGAAGGTCGTTGTGTTAACCTTCAAATCACTCTGTAACTGGAGGCTGCTTTTTTCTCCTGCTGAGCCACACTGGGAGGAAAAAAAAATAAAAGCAACTGAAAGGGAACAAGTCCAGCTCAGCTTCTGCAGACTGGAAAAGCAGAGGAGTGACAGGGCAGGATTAACTTTGGATGTTGTTTTGTATTGCTAATGTGTCCTCAAAGGAGGGAGGCAGGATGTAGGGAGATGGAAGTAAACAGATTTAAATGCTTCATCCACCGAATGCTCTGTCGTGACGGGACAGCAACAGGGACCCTGAAATAATTGAGTAAGTGAACTATAGACAGTTCAAAACCAGCACATTAGAGAGCAAGAGCTTATTAAGAACTACTGTATGGAGAGGCATTAGTATATTTACTCAAATAGAAAGACAGTTGGTTTACACCCAACAAACTACCCATGACAAGATAAATCAGGTCAATATACAGGGAGATTCTTCTCTACTGCAAACTGGATGATAATGCTGCTCCTTCTTTTTCGCTGTTCTTGTACAGCAAGTCCCAGGTTTATATGTGGAAAGCAGTGCAGGGTTCTCTACCGTGTTACCAGTGTTCAAGTCTTTGAGGCAGCTGGTTAAGGATTAGACAAAGCTGCCTCTCTAGACACACAGTGCATCATGATCTTCCCACTGCTGCAGTTCTCTGACCCGTAAACCATGATCCTCATGATTTCAGGGTCCCAGGGAGAGACATTACAAACCAGAAGAGTTTCTTGGTTATGGAAGAAGCTAGATGTAATACCTCTTCCTTGGACCCTTACAGTCAGCGGAGGTGAGATCCACCATGGCAGAGAGAGATTCTGGCTTCCACACTGCTCAGTCTGGCCTAGAAAAGATGTCAAAACAGATTGTCTTGGTAAAATGGATTAAAAAACAGGGAAAAAAAGAAGAAATTCATGCCCCAAAGCTCTGCAAATGGCCTCTCTGTCTAAGGTCCCCTGGTTTCTTTCACTTCTTGAAATATATTGTGTGGACAGAGATTCAGACCTTACGCCTTTCTTGTGTCTTACACATATGCCATGCCTCTCTGCCCCACACACCCCTTGTCACTTATTTCCCATGCAGATTGCTCCATGCAAACCCCCAGTACATGCATGTGATCCATCCTGTCTCCATGCTGATGCGGGTTCATTCCATTAGCTGTTAGAAATGGCCTATTTCTGTGCAAGGCTCCTTTGCAAGACACTGGATCTACTTGTCGCCATCCAGGTTCCTTCCCTGTGGTGCCAGTGCCCTTGCATTGCTAATCCTCTTCGGATAACTTCTATTCTAAGTCAACCATGTGTCAATTTAGCATTCACCTTTTGTTGCATCTTAAATCCTTATAAACCCTGTCCTTGCTTCTACATGTTAAATAAATAAAGCTCACATTTTCTCCTGTCTCTTTTTGCTTCCTGTGCCTGGTGAGGAGCAGGCTCTGAGGTGACATCTCCCAGGCAAGACATACAGATGCAAATCACTGGGACAGGTAATCTGTACAGGGGAGTCACCTCAGTCTGGAGGCAAGGTAAAAAAAGATCCCTGCAAACAAGGAGGAGGGGCTGTCCCTATTTCTACCCTCACCTTCTATGGCCACCTTGGCTAAGAGCTGAAACATTGCAGTGGGAGAGACTTTTCAGGGACAACACTGCATTTGTTGCTGTTTCTAGTAAAGGCATTTGGGAAGGTCTGAAATGAGTGGAGCAAATTCAAGTACACCCTGCTAGGTTTTAATAAAAGGTCTATTTCCATTTTTATATGGGTCCTGCTTTTCTCTGTAGACGATTTCTCTCTCGGTGGTACTCCTAATCTGCAGGCTGTAAGGATGCTACACCAAAGAAGAATTCATCTGCTTCTGATTTTTATTTTTTTGATACAAGACATTTTCCCCAGGCAGAGGTGTAGACAAGGATAAATGCAGGGAATTACACTTGCTCACCTCTTGTATGGGCAAAGCAAAGTTCATCCACAGGTGGATGAGAAAGGCACTCACTCATTTGCTACATGACTGCTGCTTTCTTGACAATACCAGCTAAAGATGGGAACACATTTTTGCATGCCTCAGTAATTTGTATTTTGCCACCATAACCCCACATTAGCAAAATTTTCCCTTTCTGATGTTGTTAGTGACTGAGTTTGACTGGAGGTAGTGGGGGAACAGATTGCTTTACAGTTACAGCTGTATCTGCTAGCACCAGCATTATGAAATTCTCTGTCACATTAAAGGGAACATGGAGTGGTGGAGAAGGTGACAGGCTTAGCACACCAGGATGACACCCAGACCCAGCACTTCACTGGTCTTTTTTCCTATGCACTCTGGGTTTCTACTGTGTATAGGGGCTTGATGTTCCCTGAATGACATCTGGCTCCCACAAAACATCCCATTGGGAAACTTTCTCTCAACTGCCCATGGCTCTGTACACACTGGACAGTCTCACCACCAGAACTTCTGCCCCAGCTCTGTGTCCCTGCTACACAAAAACACTGCTGGTCTATTTGTCAGCCAAGACCTTCATTTTAAGTTCTCCTTCATGTTGGTGCTCTGTAATACTCAAGATGTTTTTGGAAAAGCCCTGAAATAAGAAGGGTTAGATGAGGAAAATAGTATTAAGTAGATTAAAGAAGATGAATGGACACTACTTCTTCACTACTGATGCCCGAGATCCATCTCAGCCATGTGGGGAATACAACACATCTCCACTGTCTCTTGACTCTTGGAAGTACAAGGGTATGGCTCTGTCTCCAGCTAGGGGTTGGTACTGGTGCATATACATTCTGGTCATTAATCAGGGGGTGCCAGGGCTGGAGGCTTACAGCAGAATACAGCAGGATGCTCTGGCCCAATGAGGAACATTAAAATAAAATTGAATAATGACAAAATAATTATCCAGGCAATCTAAAACAGGTCCACAGAAAGAATCTGCTCTTCCATTAGATGCTGGGGATTGTCTTATTTAGACTGACAGAACACCTAGCATCATGGGGTCCTGCTTTCTGGCTCCAGATCTTCAGTGCTGTAGTACACATCAGAACTGGAGCAATTGAGTTCACATACCTGAAGAAAGTGCCTGTAACTTTATCTCTTAAAACACCTTAGTCTACTCAGCTGTGAGTGGTATCCACTCTCCAGCATTCCAGTGTCAGCAGAGCCTCTGTGTGTGGATATCTCCCATAAGCTTCCAGATCCCGCTCCAAAAGCACTGCAGTTCCCCAGAGAGACTAATTCTCTGCATCTTCAGTTTCCCATTGAACTCCATGAATGTGGGTCTTGATGCCATTTCAGGCAACATAAAAATTTATATAAACCTTGAACCAACAGCTAAATAGCAAAGGAGGAAAATTCATCCTCCTTGTGGGGAACAGTTCTTCCTCCGATTGTGGACAGGGAACAGAAAAACTTCACCTTCCCTCTGAAAAGGAGAATTACAAGTGCTGAGATCTAAAACTCTTGATTTCAGGCTGAGCTGCCACCCTCCTCATGCTGCCCAGCATCCATCCCTCACCTCAGACACTTCAAGCAGCCATGCTTCTCACACTGACTTGGGAACATGGGCTTTTCCAATTAACCTGTCAGGAAGAGCAATGTATTATTTTCCAGCACTCAAGTCATTTAAAAATCAGCAGTTCTCAGTGATCTGCTTGGCATGTTAAACTCTAAGTCAGTGTCAAGGAGGTATGTGATACTGGCTTCACTACAGCCTGCAGAGCAGATGCGGTAGCAGAGGGACCCAAGGTTGGGTGGAGATCTTGCACCTGTGAAGGAGGAAGAGAAAACCACACAGCCAAGATGCTAAAGCTTCACTTGGGAATTTTGTTATATTATTATAAATTCATACCAGTTCTGTCACTGGCAGAGACCCAGTTTAGACCACCATGCCCTAATTCACATGGTCAAGAGAATGCCAAATACTGAATGGTACTAACTGTGGTGGGGGCTATACCCCTTTGATAACACAGAGAAATCCATCTCTTGTCTAAAGGGGTGCTCTCCTATCTGGTCCTGACACCTTTTGACCATGTTCCAGGACACTGAGGACCTGGGCTGGAAGTTTTGGATGCATCCAAGGTGCTCATCACCTGCACCGATGTGAGTCTGATGCCCTGGTCATGTTGGTGGAGATAAGTCCCCCGCTTCACCGCACCAGTGTTTTTCCTCTGGCATCTTTCCCTCCACAACCCAGTCCCTGGTATCAGCCATCCTCTGGCCAGCATATCATGTCCCACCTAAGTATTTCTAGGCAGAAACCATGCACCTGAAGTCTGCTCTTTAAAGTACATGTGAATGCCTGGGGACTCGAGGCAGGGTAAATGGATTTCTTTGCAGGCTCCTCCTATGCTCCTGGGAAGATGATGTGTTTTTTTGCCTGTCTTCAATCACAGAACGAGAACTAAGTGTTATTGATCTGAGGTCTAGAGGGAATATTTCTGAGCAGTTCACCCTGGCATTAGTCCATCACTTAACTGGTATTTATTATTCAAGGCTGGCAAGGGATTCCTGGCAGCATGCCCTGGCCAGGCAGCAAACTAGTGACGGAGGAGCTGAGTGAGTCAAGGGCAAATGAAGAGGGAAATGAAGGGAAGAAGGGGAAGAAACTACAAAGAAGATTTTCCCTTCTTAAATTAACTTAAGTGGTTCCCAAAGTCTCTCTCTGCAAGGTTGTCACTGTGTGCATTAAAAACCCAAAGCAGGACGTAGACATGGAGCTTGGCAGATGGTCAGCCTGAGCTGATTTTTAACTAAGAGTTAAGGTAAAAATGAAGAAAACCAGGACAAGAACAGGACAAGGCTTCACTCACCGAGAAATCATGAAGGGTACATGCAATGGAGCAAAGTAGCTGCTGTGTGGACGGTGGCAGAGTAGAAGGGGGCTGTTCCTCAAAGCTGGAAGATCTAAGAGGAAGACTCATGGCAGTATCTGTCCTGCTCAGTAAATAATAATAATAATGATGATGGTGGTTGTTGTTATTATTATTATTATTATTATTATTATTATACCAGCACACCACTCCATTTGGGTTATTCCTATCCCTCCAGATATTTTTTTCTTGCCTTTTATGATTAAAAGAAAGATGTGTAGCCATGTTAGTAGATCTATCCAGTCCCTCCTTGAAGGCTGCTGTCAAAACCATCCTTTATTCCTTGCTGGGCAGGGCCAAGCTAATTTGACATGACCTGATGCAGCAACTCCTCTTGAAAGCTCATCAGGACATCAGTACAACAGCACAATGGTTGCAAAGCAGATATCTTTGATTGCATAAAGGGTTAGTAAGTAACTGAGTCTAAAGCAGGACAGGAAACTTTAGCAGTCATCACTGGTTTTCTTGCCAAGGAAAAAAACTCAGGAAAACACAGCCTCGATAGCACAGGTCTGTGACAATTCTGTTTCTCTCTAATGGCCATCCAAGAGCGCAGTGGTGATTCAGGGCAGTATCAGAGCTCATTCTCTGGTAATTTTGGGATAAAGGCTGCAAACTTCCAAAGACAGATTAAATGAAAAAAACAATGCCCACAGTGTCAACTCCCTACCGGCTTTCCCCATGCTAGTTTTACAGGGCACTTTGCACAGCTCCTGGCTTTGAAGAATCAATAAAAAACAGCAGCACATCATGCAACATGGAGCAGACTGAATGAGGGTATCCTAAGGGGCTTGTAAGAAGGGTCAGTGGATCTCCTGGGACAAAAGAGTTAAGTCTCTGCTTTGCCTAGCCCCAAACAATGCAGCAGCATTATTGCAAAGCAGGGAAAGATCAAACTCTCTGTGGAGCTGCAGGAAAATCCATACAAATCAGCTTCTGGAGAGACAGCAGTCTGGGCAGAGCCTTTGAGAAGTTGAGCACATGGCACCTCTTTTTCCTAGGCTGCAAACTTGTCTGTGTCTTTCCAAGCAATAATTCTGCCAATTTAAAAGCTCTTGTAACTTTGCACTAACATCACATTGGTAGAGAGGGGGTGTGCGGGGGGGCAAACTCCTCAGACCTGGTCAGATTAAACAGCCCTGTCTGCTAAGGTGCAATGAATTGCCCTGTTATTGATCTCTGGATTTGCTGTCAAGACAGTGGACTAACTAACAAGTGCATTTGCTTAGTTTTCCTCTAGTTAAAAGTAACATTCTGTTCAGGTGGGACATTAATAATAATAATATAGTAATGATGATGATACTACTACTACTACTCATAATAATAATAGCAGCACACCACACTAACTGTCTTAGACAAACAGCTACAAGGCTAGTCCAGCTCTCACTGATTTTACAAAAAAAAAAAAAAATACCCAGGCACTGAGTTTTCCCATCTTGAGTCTTTGTGTTCCTTCCTTCTGAATATTTCAGTCCTCTAACAAAATGTCCATAGCAAGACCTGAGTAAAAATCTCCCTCTTTGGCATCCACCTTAGAAAGCGTATTTGATTTCTTCAGCTCACTGGTCTGATATCTCAAGTCTGAAAATGGGCTCATTACAAATGTTGGTCTGAAAATGTCATATAAGAAGCTCTCCAATTGCTGCTAAAATAAAACAAAGCCAAGCAAATGGGCAAAAAACAACAACAGCAACAACAAAAAGCTCTATCCAGGCTCCTAAGCTGTTAGTCTGTTAGGTAAAGGTTACACCACCAGAAGATCTGGCTGCTTTTCTCTTTGTGGTACAGCAAAGGGCTACCTGATCTTTCACATCAGTTATTCTTTGGATACAAGGCTGGAAAAGTCAGAGAGAAAATCCAAGTAGCAATGGACGTCTGTTCCCATGAGCTACAAAGCATCTTTTCCCATTAATTGCACAACATTGCCATGCTTTGCACACTCAGTGCTGCCTTTCACAAAGCCAGGATTGTGGCAATGAAGCAATCAGTGTGGCTTGATAATTAAGATGGCAGCTAATGTGAGCTCAGTAGGTTTGGGCTGAAAGAAGGTATATTTTAATTATTAGTGTCCAATTAAATATTGAATAACTTCCATTATTGTAGGGGGATTTTGTGTCTCTCTGGGAGCCTCAAAAGAGTTAATTAGAGAGCCTGCACACTTGTAGACATGATGTGTATATGCGTCTACCGCCTTCAGTGCTGCTGCAGATCCCAATGCAAGGATGCAGGTATTTTCCACCCAGTGAGCCTGACACAGGATTTTTTCTGTGTTCTTTAAATTATAAAGTGGCAGTCTGTCCTCAACAGCACAAATCTTGGCATAAACTGCAAAACACAAAGCTGATCCCATACTGCTGTGGCTGAAGCAACTGGTTAATTTAAATTAAGCATGTACGTGCCCCTGTCAGCCTGCAGGTAGAGCAGTAACCACAGTATGGACACATCCTCACATTGGTACAAGCATGTCTAGCAGTGAGCTCTTCCCTGGCTAGACATGGTTCCTGTTGCTCAGCCTCACCTCAGAAGCCTTATTGTGGATTAAAATCCCACCATGCCATTCATGAGCTTTTCAACAGCTACAACAATATATCTGGCTCTTTTTAGTTAGGTATGGACCACAGCCCTGTCCCTTGGTTGTCCACACAGTTTAACTGTTGGCATGCTCCCTGATTTTGGGGATTTTGGGCCAAATAGCCCACTACTAGACATCAAATAGGTAGGTACTCAAGAGACAGTACAGTTGGGGACCGTTCTCAGCAAGCTGCTTTGATGCAGCATAGTCTTGTCATTAGGGATAAGACAGCTCAATCCTGTCAGTGCAAGCCATGCCATACCAGTAGCAATGGAATGGAAGGACAGTGCCTGGATATTGCATCTGCTAAAATAGATGCAGCCTGTGATTGCAAGTCAGGTTTTGGTAGCATGATGCAGAGGTGCAGAATTATCTGACCAGAGGTCCTGACCACTCAGGGCCTAGCACACCAGTCCAGACCCATAACTTGTCAACATGTAAGGATGGCTTAAATGTCCAGCATCAGAGGGAAGAAAAGCAACCCAGCATGTCATCTGGAAAACAGTGCAATCCTCTCATTTCGTGGGGAAGAGGATGATGTGACCCCAGCTGGCAATCAATTTGCACATGGCATCCATCAAGCTGATGCAAAAGCGAGCTAAAAGAGGAATGCTTGTCATTAAGAGATGATACATGGAAGAGAGGGAGATGGGGAAATAGTCCATAGGGGGTTAATCCTGAGGCAGCCCCATCTAGCAAATAGGATTATTGGTAATGATGAGATAATTCACTAGGAAGTCATGTCAGTATAAGTGACCCTCCTAGATGACAAGGGAATGCTGGGGAAGAGTGAGGTGAGAGGTCCCAGCTGGGTCTTGGCCTTCATTCCCTGCCCAGCAGAGTCTTTTCAATGGGAAACTGGGTGGGCTGGAGGTGATCACAATCTTTTGAAGTTAAATTATTTATTTTCTCTTGAGAGAATCCCTAAGTTTTACAGGTAACATTTCAGACTGAAACTGAATTTACTGCCCACAGATAGTTTGTCCATATTTTTAAGCCTTCTGTCATGCCACAGCCCATCTGTAATGCTTTCATCCTCAGAGAAAAATCCATCTCAAGGGAACCAACATCAAATACAGCCAAGTCCCACAGACAGCATTGGTAGGAAAAGGTTCTAAATCCAAAGCTCTGGCTACTGCAGGCGCTACGTGACCAGCCAGCCTCTCCAATATTAAGGAACATTCACATGGAAATGAGGCAGCAAAATCTGCCCTGTTCAAATCCCCACCAGAATAGCTTTGCTTATAGCTAGGCTGGCCTAAAATTGAGTCACTCCAGTTTCTTCAGTAGTGTGTAAAGGACTTACATTGTAACTCCTTTAAAACCCCTACAACAGTGGATACTTCTCCCATAAATGTATTGGCAAATTAAAAGGGTTCTTTGACCTTGGTGCTTTACAAAGGAAATTAATCCTTGTTTTAGTGAGAAACAAAGCTAAAAACAACCCGAACAGTGACGTTATTACTGTAGTTCCCAACGTTTAGGGCTGTTCTCATTACACGGATACACAACTAGAAATGAGAAAGCAGTCATGTCTCGATTCACACCGGCAGAAACCAGAACACTTTTTTGATGACAACCTTTTCAAATGTTTTGGAATGTCTGAAAGAGAGATGATAATAATTAGATTAATAGCACTAATTATTCATGATGGCTATTGTAGTGCAGTTTCTCTCAAACAGAAAAATGAAGTGACACATATGCCTGCTGCAACGCAGTTTGATTCTGTTCTCAGCTCTGCCCCTTTTCAGGGGAATCCACCACAGATAAAATGGTGATGCTCAGACAGCTGATGCGAATCAGACTACCATCACCTTGTAAAGAAGTGCATAATTAAGCAATCTCACTCTTTTCTCTGTAATTTGCAGATAAAGCCATTTCTTTGCCCTCCATTATACTAGATAGGCCTAATACAAAAAGATGGTCCACATCCCATAATAAAATAAAAAGATGTACAAATGTGCACCTGAACCCAAATTCCCAAGACCATATCTTCCTTGGTATCTTATTCATAGGAAGAATTCTCATGCTGAGTATATTTTTCTTCTCCATCAGGCAAGTTGTTCTAGGAACAGACACTGTCTTTCCGAGATAGACAGCAAATTGATCCCAATTAAAATTTTTCTTCATCCCTGACCAACCCTATTTAAAGTGCTATCAATCTGAGAGGTGTCTTCCCTGGTGGAAAAGGTGCAAAACAAAGATTTGGCTTTCTTTTTTTTTGTTTGGTTGGATTTTTCCAATTATGTTCTTTGTGTTTTCTTTTGTTTTGCTTTTAATAATACACCAACACAACTGCATCTTCTGGGTGAAGGCAGCTCACCAGCTGCCACTGTTTATTGATTTGTTTATCTTCATTTACCTTTTCAGGAAAAAAAAAAAAAAAAAGGAGCACAGTTTATGTCCTTCCTGTGACCAGAATCAGGCAGCAGGGATTCTAGGCATATGCATCTTGATGGAGAAAAAGACCTTGAAGAACATGAGATGGACAGCTTTTGAACACCTGGTGACCATATAATTTCAGTTGCAAAATCGCAACCATAATAGAAATGCTGTGGATGCATCACAGTGGTACAACCAACAGAAAATCAGTATTAATCAATTCATTGTCCTCATGAAGTGTGATGTGTCTGACCTTCATCCTAGTCCTACAGAGGGGTGACAGCACTGCCCAGGCGATACATGTGCCCGTGCAGAGTGGATAAGGGAGTCAATGCATATGCTTTTTAAGATGCTGTGGGAAAAAAGGCTGTTGTTAACCCTTAGTGCAAAACCTGAGAGCAATGACTGTAAGAAGGAAAAGCAAGTTTATTTAGGCTTCAAGAATTGTCATGGGATACTGGCTACTTAACCACTTCAGATGAGGGGCTAAACTTGGAGGATCATCACTAATATGCCCTGTTCTTATATGTACGTCTGCTGGTCATGACAGGAGACATGATACAAGGGCAAACAGTTCATTAGTTTGAGCCAAAGTGGCCATTCTTGTGTTTTTCTGGAAAGAGTTCATATTACTTGATAACAGCCACCTCTGAATGACCGTGGCTATTGTCATTCTCTAAAGGGGTAAGACTCACCTCACCGATCAAGGCACCTGAATTTAGGTGTCCACTTACAAGTGTCTCTGTGTGAGTCAAATGTCTTTGTCATTTGAGATGACCAGAAATATCCCACTTGCCTTCAGCCTTTGTTTCTGAAGGGCTCAGATCACCAGTGGATCCAGCGTCATATCTACCAGTCCCATGGGGATGAACTGGGTACTACAGGGAGTCTCAAATTGCATTAATGCTTATGCTTAGGCAAACACGATGTAGCCAGTGGAGTCTGTAAGGTAGCAGGTAGCACTTTAACATGAGCTGGTGTCAGGGGCCCAAAGGTATTTCTGTACTTGAGTGTGGGTAGGGTTGTTCAGCAAGAACCTCCCTAAGGCTGGCATCACTGGCCCTGCTCTGGGAGGGGAGCTTCTCACTGGCTATGCACTTTTTGAGGAGACTACAAACCCATGTAACTTTCCCTTCCCCACAAATTTCCCTTTTCCCCTTTTCATAATGAGCCAGAAGTTTCCTGGGTTTTGTCACTGGGACCTTCACAATATGTCTACACCAGCTTCCATCCTCCAGCCCTGTGACCTACTGGGGTAATATGGCTCAGATTTGTGCATCTAAATGCTATTACCCCAAGGAAATGTTGGGCACATGTCGAGGGACAGTCCTTGACCCATGCTTACCCCATAAACAGGTTTGGGCACTCTCTGGGAGTGCATAGCTGCACACCCTAAAGAGGTGCCAAGACCATGCTCCATCTGGGTCAGGTCTGGTTTGTTCTCCTAGTGAGGACCTAATTAAGACCACTTTGCCATTCTGTTCTTCATCCATATCCCTGTCTCCAGACACAAATCCAAAGTCATGTGGGCTTCTCCAAGGCATTGCAACATTGGGGAAGCAGGCACTGGACAGAGGAAATCCCACTCAACACTGAGCAGCGCTTTAGAGGTCCATGCTTAGCTCTCAGATGAATTTTCAAAGGGA
This sequence comes from Falco biarmicus, assembly GCF_023638135.1. NCBI lineage: Eukaryota > Metazoa > Chordata > Aves > Falconiformes > Falconidae > Falco > Falco biarmicus. The sequence goes on along the minus strand of NC_079292.1, from coordinate 29,526,817 downwards.
AATTAACTCAGATTGTAAAGGGAAAACAAGAACCTGTGTGCTTACAGGACTTATGAAACCCCTCTGTATATTTATGTATATGTCTACTTATATGCCCTTCCCTAACTCAACGATTTCTTCTTTGATTCTGACCCGTTCCTGCCACATGTGATGCAGAGTTAATGGCATCAGGAAGGTGGAGTTCTGACAAGTTTGGAAATGATTGGCAGCCAAGTAAAGGACTCAAGTCTACCTTTGCTCTGAGGGAAAGCTTGCAAAATGAGTTTACCCCTTACAAGACACCTGAGAAACCTGGACACCTGACACCTGGATTGAATGCATGCCAGTGGTCCCACCACTGGAAAAGATTTGGCTGGAGTTTTCACCTTCTGAGATGCTGCCATCCCTCAAGCTGAAGATGCCAGTCCATTGGGAAATGAGGTTTCCTGAGTGCAACAGTGTGGTCGAATGATTTGTTTCCTTAAAAATAGACAGATTTTCCCTTTGTCCCCTAGATTCTGCTATTTGTTGGGATATTTTCCTGCCCTCTCAGAAAGGTGTACACCTGATGCAGTGACAGGAGAAGCAATGTGCAGGGGTAAACAGTCTGTCAGCAGCACCAAGAAGCAATGTGCAGGGGGAATGGTCTGTCTTCCTGCTCCTGTTTTGAGGTTTCTCTTTTCTGATATAATGCTACACAAAGCAGCGTTGATAGATAATGCGTTTTCTGTTTGCAGCTTCATGCTGATCGTATTGGCCAGCTGCCTCCCTGGGCTGGCTTTCTCATGCTGTGCTGCCCTCCAGACTGAGTGCCATGAGTGCCTCAGTGCAGCCCTTGGAGACTGAAAACCTGAGGACTGAAGCATCTAATCCCCAGCAAATGTTTCTGCTGCCTTCAGCCATGAGTTTCTGTCGAAGCTGCAGTAAGAGGTCCCCGCTGGAGGGAGAAATCCCCTGGAAGTCAAGAGGAAACCTGTTGATATAAGGAAACCACAGCAATTTAGCATCAATCTAATGATTGATACTGTCCTGGAAAAGGGGCAGGGAGCAGTCAGTAATGGCCTGGGGACCTGGAACAAATCAGCGTGTCACTGGGACAGTGGTTGTTCCCACATTTTTAACACTGGCTGTAGCAAAGCTAGGAGCCATTAATTGACTTTTAGCTCTGACTGTAATCCTGATGTCTTTTAGATGTCAATTAACCACCAGTAATAGGTGGCTAATTGTACAAGATGGCCTTTCAAATGAGATGTAAGACACAGACCCAACCACTCTGTGGTCATTAAGGGCCTTTCTGCATTTTGCACAAGAGTGGGGAATGCAGAGGGCAGTATTCTCTGGCCCTTTTCCAGTGCCATTCACCCTATGTCTGCATTGGAAAATTGTTTACTGTAGCTATACCTTCATTATAGCTTTTCTCTCATGTTTTTATCTGTCCAGGGGTGTACAGAGTTGTTTTATTGTAATTATATTTAAAGGTCAAGGCAGAAGCATCTCACAGGTACACATTATGGGGTCTAACACGAGCGCTGTCTTTCAATGTAGGATAGAGTGAGCAACACAGCTGACAGTTCCTCCCAGGAACTGCAGTCAGTGAAAACAGCTTTTGCAAAGAACAGCTTCTCCTGCTTGGATGGCCCAAGATCTAAACAAGTCCAGGTATCCAACCTGCCCTGGAGCTTTCCCAGAGGTAAAGGTATGGTTGCATCTACATGCAACTGGGGATGCAAAAGGGGACTGGAGCATCTCCCTGATGAGGAGAGGCTGAGGCAGCTGGGCATGTTTTGGCTGGAGAGGAGAAGACTGAGAGGGGACCTTACAGGTCTCTACAACCATCTCAAGGGCGAGTGTCAGGAGGACGGGGCCAGGCTCTTGTCAGGGGTGCCCAGCGACAGGGCACGGGGCAACGGGCACAAGCTGCAGCACAGGGAGCCCCACCTGAACAGGAGGGAGAACTTCTTTACCGTGAGGGTGCCAGAGCAGGGGAACAGGCTGCCCAGAGAGGCTGTGGGGTCTCCTGCTCTGGGGACATTCAGAACCCCCTGGACGTGACTGTGTGCAGCTCACTCTGGGAGAGCTGCTCCAGCAGGGGCTGGGCTGGGGGGGCTCCAGGGGTCCCTCCCAACCCCACCATTCTGTGATTCTGTGAATATAAATTTTCAAACATTACTTACACAGATGCACCCACTGTTCTGGGGTCACAGGGACTCCTGTGTGAGTTATCTGCTAATAGTAACTAAGGCCTTCCCTTAGGAAGACACTGAAAGGTGTATCTGTCTCCTACCTGGCTGTTTCATGCCATTACATATGTAGGAATACCATCTGCACCCTGTTTAACAGCAAACAGAAATGGGGACAGAATCAAATCGGAAATATGTATCCCTGGACTGCATGGGATTTTATTTTTTTTTTCCTTTTCTTTCACTTAGGCAACAAAAACAGGCTATAGAGAAAGTTAAGGTCCTCAGAAGGATCACACTGCTTCAGGGTCTCAGAAGCTGTGTCCTGTCCCTAGCAAAGCTATAAGCAGTTATTACTTTTCCAGAAGCCACTTGAGATATCTGATCACCTCAGTTCACTCTATCCTGAACTATTTCCTATTCAGTTATCTCCTGTTTGGGATGACACCAGAACTGCACACAGTATCCAGGACCTAGAGAAACCCTGAGACAAGTACCTTACATCTTTCTTTTTCCATTCCTGCCACAATAATTCCCAATGTTTGATTTGTTTAATTTGACTTGTATGAACATTAAACAGATGTTTGGATGGGATTCTCTCTCACATACATCTCTAAACCCAAGTGCACAGGTATCTGTCACTAGTCAGTTTCCTGCTCCAGCCTTACTGGTGACTGCTCTTACACTTCCCTTCAGGCATCTCTTCTCTGCACTAAATACTCAATCCATATATCCTGGACTCTGCTGTCATCATGGTCCAACTCAGTCCATGACTCCCATGGGCTGGTGGAGGACCAGTTTTGATATGATCTAGTTTAATGATTCTTTCCCACCACAGAATAAAGCTTCAAAAGATGAGGAGCAACTGTGAAGATGTAATGAAAGGAAACCATCGCCATTCGTCGTTGCCTAAGGTGCGAGTGGGGGATCACATGGGCAAGGGTTCCTCAGGAGCATCCTGCAGTGGGCTCTCATAAGTGACAATGGTGATTCCAGCAGCTGTTTCTCTACAAATTTCTCTTTCTTTCTCCTCCTTCCTCTGCTGTACATATTAACCTCCTGTGCATGGTCGCCCCGCAGGCTTGGAAGCCAAATTGGGGGAGCACACTGTATCTTTTACATCTGTATTGAATCCTTACTCAGTGGAAAAACAAAATGCCATCTGAAACATGTAGCATTTGAAATGGTCCAGTGTTTGACAGCATTCCCTATGACAGCAGGCTCCTGGGAGGAAGGACAGCCCCCCCTTTGTCTCCTCTCAGTCCCTTTCCCTTCAAGTCTGGGGGAAAAGGCACTCACTGCATAATCCAGTGAAAATTTCAACCTCTTCACTAGGAAATCACCTCTCTGAGTAGCATAAGATGCCATACTGGTCCAGTCCAAACCATCAACTGCAGGCTGGTAGAGAAGTGAAAGATTTACAGAGAACTAAGATCTCATGTTTTGGTTTCTCTCCATATGACCATTTCCTTCTTGCATGGTTGACATAATCCATTGCCAACAATATGTACTGAAGATTTTCCGTCCACCGCCCTCACTAGCAACCAGTGCACTCACTGGAGAAAGACCCATTCAGCGGATTGTTGGTAGGAACTGGTGACTGGAGAAGGATCTCAAGGTCTGAGCTCCTGTTCACCTGCATGCCTGGCAAGTACAATCCATAGACTGAACAAGGCGGTTCTTGGTGGAACTGCCAGACACCTGTAGAGTCCTGCTGACAAACCCAGTGGGCAGGCTGGCTCAGAGCTTGAAATAGGAGCATCCTGAAGATAGAAAGAAAGAGCAAGCAGGGACTGTGTGCTTTGCGGTTGTCCCTGGTCATCCTGCCATGGAGATTTGACAAAAATCTTTGCTTGTTTCTGGAAAGTCAAAGAAGGTACCATGGTCCCAGCATCCATTATTTTTTGCACAAATAAATTAACAGGTACTTGCTATCCCTATGGGTGCATACAGTATCCATAAGAATGGAGGTGAGCTACCAGTCTCCATCTCTCCCAAACCACACACACCACCCGTTAGCTCCCTCCACACGTCTCCTGTGAGTGGCTGAGATATTCAGCACTACCATTTACCTCTAGAATAACACTTTTGTAAGAGATGGCAGAAATATTTGCCATCAACAATGTCATTTTTTTTATCTGTACGTTCCCCAAAAGACTCTGAAAGTCAACCAATGCAGCTAATTTTTGTCACCAGAGCTTCCAAGACTCTGTTCTATGCCCAAGTAGAACATGGACTTTTCTCTTTTGCTACTGTAGTAAATTGAGATGGATGAAACTTTCCTGCCCAGAAGCAGATAAATATCAAAGATAGCATCTAAGAACTTGCAAAGGCCTGGAGAAGGAAAGATGTGTTATCATTGCACACTTGGATCTCTGTGTTGTGAGATGCAGCTCTGGTGTAGAAAGTAGCAATGTTGCACTCACAATATCATCCAGCTGCATCAAGACTGAAAACGTACTCACAAAATCTCCAGACGTTGCATCTGCCGCAGCAGATGGATTGAAAAACCCAGCACTGCAACATTTAATGTATTTTTCGGTGCAAGAAGATAAACACAAAGTAAGGCTACAACCATGATTGAGGTCTACGATTGCCTAGCATCCGACTCAGTTCACCTAACAATTACAGCAATTCAGAGCCTTGCATCTTCTGCATCACTGCCTTCTTATGTTTTGATAGCAGATTGGAGACAGAGCAGTGCAGATCAGAACAAGCGACACCAACATTCAAGTGCTTGACTGATAAGAAAATCAGTCAGGATGTCACTACAGAAAAAATGACTTCTGTGTTTAAGAAGCACTTCCCCAATGTGGGGGTGTATTGCTCTGCAGAAGAAAGAAAGTGAACACTGCTTGCTGAGTGGGAACTACTGTCTTGGTAATTTCCATCCTTCACAATTACCCAAAACTTTGCACCTGTAGGGTGCTGGTCCCAGCAGTCTTGAACATACAGGAATTTCTGCTAAGTGCTCCTTTGAGGTCATGCAGAGGGTTTGTTTTACTATGTCCAAAGGTTGAGGAGAAGCAGCAGGAGCCCACAGACCTGTATTTTCATCCGGTCTTCGATAGGGCCTTGCTGTGATGCCTTAAGCAAAGCACATGATTGCACACTGCCTCGGTTTCCTTTCTGCACAACAGAAATGAGAGACGAGATTGGCATTTACAGGAATATGGCAACATGTTCACAAAGAACCATGGATAACAAATTCCCTTCTTTCACAACTCTCAGCTCAGCAGTCTCAATACACAACGTGCTGCTTCACACATCACAGCACCATTCCCTCCCTTTTTATCTAGGAGACTGGATTCTGGATCATCTTTCAGTCCAACCTGCGGGTTACATCCAGGGGCACTGCTTGAATGAAGGAACCGCTGTTGGGAGACGCTTGTGCTTGAGTAGTCTTTCAATGCAATTTTTGGCTTGACTGTTACAAAAAGATCAATGTGGGAAAAGAGTACGTTAGAAAAAGAAGGTAGACACAATAAGCCAAGCATAGCCCTTCACTGCGGCTGGTGGAAGACCAGTCCAGAGTGCTTAGGCTGAAAAGCTGATACTGTGGGTGCTGGTCCCTGGTACTCCAACATACATGACTGCTCAGATAGGTATGATCATGTCTCCCTCTACAGACTGCCTCTATAACCTCCAGCAGTTAGGATTTGCATTCTCCTAATGCACAAACAGTTCAAAGAGCATGGATTGGGCTTTGTACCCAGCAGGCTGGAGGTCATGTCCCTGCAGATATACTCCCGTGAACCATGTTAGCCCTGCCCTGCCCAGTGCTGCAGCAGCGATAGACGCCACTGGAGGTATATCACAGGCACATAAACAGCATGCACATCCCAATGACAGGCAGAAGACTAGCAATTTGGAGCTCTCCAGAGGAAGGAGAAGCAATCATTGTCAGGAGAGTAAGCAGGAGGCTGAATTGCATGGCTAGTTCACCCAGCTACGCTTGCTAGACTGGTTTCAACCAGTGGGATAGAGAAATATGCATCTGTACTTGAAATCACAGTGAATCTGGAGTTGGATCTAGCTTGTGGGATTTGGTTTCCCCATGTCCAAGTGACTGAACACTTTGTTGGAATGGATCCATGGTCGGGGGGCTGAGGGAAGCTCAGAGCCTGAGCGGGTGATGCAGCAAAGGGGGAAAGCTGGAAGCACAGATGTTCATTGAGGGGAAACCAAGGTACCAGCAGGAACCAAGTTCAAGCCTGCAAAGCTTTATGGGCTCTAATGCCACCTGACTGCCCTGAGATACGCATATGGAATTAACCTACAACACCAGATGTATTGGAAATACATGGCTTTCTGGGGATGCTTTAGGACAATTCAGATGTTTGTATTTGGTCAGTTGAACTGCACCCTCTCCATCTGCTGATTTACAGGAGACTGGGTAGAAGCAGCCAGACTGACAAGGGGTAAGAGGTGATTTAAGTCATCCTTCATGCCTTGAATGGAGATGCTATACAATTATTTGATGCCTACATCCATACCCAGAATGCAACTCGCTTCACCTACCTTTAGGCATGCAAAGTCTGTATCCAGTCTTAGAGGGCATCCCCAGTATTCAACAAGGAGAGAGAGTTTAGCCTCACTATATTGACTGGTTTAGATAATTAATCCTTCAGGTGGTTTCTGCTAGTCAAAGGAACCCCCAGGGGGCTGATTCTGATGGAGGACCATCAATGTGCTTACTGCTCATGATGTCAAAAATGAAGGTGATGTACTATTGGAAGCTGTCAATGTATTTCCCCACAATGTGGTTCTCCATTAGCAAACATCAATTTACAAGAGTTAAAAGTTCATCTTACACCAGAGGGTTTTTAATGAACACGGTATTAAAATGGTTTCTCAGATCCTTTCTGGGACAGAGGGGCACAAGAGGTTGTAGATTAAGACATTTATATTTAGATGTTGATGTCCAGAGATGTTAGAGGATGAATTAATTGCCTGAACATGTCTGGTGCCATCTGAGATGTGCTGAGATGTTTGATACGGACCCAGCAGTCACGTTAAGGCCTTGGAGAGAGGCCTTCTATAGCAGTGTTTGGAGACCAGTTGAGGGCCTTAGGGCACCTCAGTGTTGCTGGATACTTATATTTAACCAAGTGAGTTCTAAGACATCTACATCTGGACTTGAGTCCATCCAGGATGTCAGGATAACTGACTGTACTGTGGGAATCCGCGGGTACTCCTATGGTTGCGACAAGTCTGAATTCAAGGCTGGAACCTGATGGTGAAGCTGCCTCTGCTCCAAGGATGCCGACTTGCATCCTCTGAATGAGTATTCACTTTTTTGCACAAAACAAGACTTCTCTATAACCAAGAGGAGATTACAACTGGAGGTATGAAGATGCTCTGATGCTGTGAGTGATCCACATTTGGGTCCTTCCTGGGCCAAGACAGCCTGGACTGCAGCTGTCTCGCATCCCAGGTGAGTTCTTTGATGCCTAGGGTAGAAAACATTTCCTTTATCTTGCATACCTCTCTGGGGAGCATTTCAAAGGCTTTGCTTTCATCCCAATGCAGAATAAAAAAAAAACGGTTTATGTTTGAATTATTTCCTTGCAGAGATGGATTCTTGATGTCTGTTCTGCTTGATGTTCAAGATCTTTCCTAGTACCTTTGTTTTTAGCAACAGGTTTAATCTTACATGGACCAGGAAGACTAAAGGAGGAGAACAAGCTGTGTCAGAGCACTGGGAAACTGAGAAGAAAACTGGAAATCATCTCCATTTCTAAAAGAAGCAGGTGAGATCCCAGGCTGGGGAGATACGCTACAAGGTGAAGGTCTTTCTAAGATCCTCTGAGCTGCACATAGTAGTTTAATCAGATGACTAAAGCCAGCAGCAGGGTGATGTTGATCTCACCTCCTGCCCAATGCACCTCTACAAATAAGCACGGGGACCATAAACCAGGCACTGTACCCACTCCTTCCCTCTCTTCCCTGAGGGCAGCAGAGCTGGATACATGAACCTGCAGCTAGGGGAAGTCTCTGCCACTGACTCCATGAAAGACCTTAGGCCAGCTGTTTCCCCATCCCAGATTTCATCTGAACTGCCTGCAAAGTGTCCTTGCCATTAACGGCTGGCTGTGCTGTTAGGCATTTTGAGATGAAGTCACTTCCAGCATTCAAAGTAACATTCCCAGCATGATCCAGACAGAGAGGGAGACAGCGAGGGCAGTGCAGGTCAGAAAGGGCATGCTACCTTGCACCTCAGAGACCTCTAAAGCATTGCTACTCAGAGAATGGGGCCAGCCACGGCTGCAGATGAAACCAGAGAGGGAGGTTTCACAGAGAACCATTCCTGCTTTAAACACTTCTAAAGTTTCTCCCCAAACGAGGATTAAAATGAGAAAAATAACAATGCAGAAAGAAAGTGTAGAGGGGGAAGAAACTGCAGCAAGAAGCACAAAAAATACACTATAAAGAAGCCGAGAGCAGCATTGCCCAGGTATAGCTGTCTGAGCTGGCGTTAGTGCTTTGGGGTACTTGGGATATCTTCCTCACACACCGCAAACCAGCATGCACATATATAAACAACCATGCCTATAAGCAGTGATAGTATTTTGTAATTAAAGGTGCCCCACAGCAAGTCTGTGCTCAACAGAATAATACTATAATCTTTACAAATCCCTTTGCTTCCTTGAAAAGATGCAGCTAAGTCAAAGACAGAGGCATAGGAAAAATAATAGCACCAAAGGCACTCAGGATGCAATAAAACAGAGGATTAGATCTACATTACTTTCATTACATTATATTGTATTTTTATTATTAGGTCCACAGTTATCATTTAATCTTATAGCTGCTGTGTCTGATAGAGTGGAACAAAAACAAATGGAATTCATCCCCCCACACACACCAAGGGATTGGAGATTAAGGAAAGATTAACATCATGTGTAAATGAATGAAAAATGTAAATTAAAAAAAAAAAAAAAAAAGGAAAGAAAAGGAGGTGTGTTGGGGCTGGGGAACACTGGGAAAGCCACCCTGGTGTAAGGCTAACTCCTTTATGTCTGCCCACTTTCATACAGCAGGAAGGGAGAACCAGGGACCTCATCTTCCCCTGTGCATTTAGGACCAATGCTCTGAACTGAAGGTACGAATCTCACTTGCACTGAGGATCCCCTTGTGATGGAAACCACCTGCTCTGCAGAGCAGTTTCCCAGGGCATACAAAGCAGGACTCAAAGCATCACACAGCTCTTGGCACCCAGTGTTGATGTTGATACCAGTGGTGTGGGGAAACCAGGGTTCAGCTCTCTTCTCCCTTGTCTGGCTCAGAGTAGGATGAACCAGTCCCCTTTCTTAGCTTGGGAGGCTTAAATATCTTTTCTTCCTACCTTTCCCCTGCCTCAGTGCAGAAGAGGCACATCAGCCAGCAAGATCTTTACAAGAGCAATGAGCAGTCAGCAGTTCAGCTGGTCCACCATCCTCCTCCAAGAGCACACTGCACGCAAGACTTGGCAACTGCAGACTGGCCAATATTCATGCCTTTGCAGGAATAATTTTGGGAGGAGAGAAATGGCTGACACAAACCAGGTATTTCTTGGCTGCAATCCTATTTACCAAGAGCATTCACAAAGGATTTACAAACCTAAAGGGGGATTTATAGGGAATTTAGGCACCTAACTCTAAAACAGCGATCCTGAAAATCCCCATTCATCCATCACCTAATCCCAGAGGTTCCTGAGCTACACGGGTACCACTTTTTTCCCCTTAAAGCTCTGCCTATAGGTGTGTACAGAAGATCCTTGGTCATGGCAAAGCTGACCAGCTCCTAACCAGAAATCCCTATGCTCTTTAGATTACCTGCCCTGAGCATTCCTTTATACATCAGCAGTCCCAAGAGACCCTGAGGTGCTCTGCCTTCACAGTGATAGAACTGTTGTGGGTTTATTTTAAAATAAATGCAGCAGCTCCTTCTTCCCTCCATCTATACAATAGCTCGGGATAGTTTCTTGTGCTGAGGAGACCCAAAGCATGGTTCCCCCTCCACCTGAATCAAATTCTTGTCTCCTGGCGCACATAGAGAGTATAACTGTAGATAACTTGCCACCTCCCTCACCCTGAGTCATTTGTGATAGCTTAAGGTGTCACTTTAGGATGTGACAGAGGTGGACATGAATGTTTTCAGGCAAAGTAGAACATGAACCCTGTCTTTTGAGTATCATAGGAAAATCACCTGAGTACTGAAGGAGAGAGAGTCCTGCAGCCCACCCCAGGCTCACTGCTGGGCAGCTCTGCCACTGGTGCTAGGGACCAGGGAGAAGGGAGCAGGTGGTGGGGACAGGGGGGATGAAGATATCCCTGGGGGGACCCAAGAGTGCAAAGGAAGAAACCTCACCATGGACATCACACTCTTGCCAGGGAATGTGCCTACTCAGGATGGTGATGACTCATTGTAACCCTCTCCCTGATTGTGCCCAAAGAGACCAAAGCTGTCAACCCTGTGCTGTGATACAGAAGGACACTGGAAGTCTGAGCAATGCAACAGAGAAAATGGGACATATCAGATATATTGTGCTATAAATTATATAATTTGTATTATTAGAGTGTTCAAGTATTAATTAGGCTTACAATAAACACTACTTTTTGCTCCATATATGTAAACTTTTCCCTTCAGCCCATAACAAGATTACTATTGTAATTGTTCTTCTGCTGAAGTTATGACATTTGTTCAAGTATTTCAAACTCATGAGGAAGATCTGATCTGCAGTCACCCAGGTCATCTGAGCTCCAGATGGATGGGGTTTTGGGGGAGCTCTGTCCTCAGCATTCCCTCTTTATAAATACCTATGAGTGTTTATCAAGGTGCTCACCTTCAGATCTGTCCAAGAGCTATGGCTGGTGTTCATCTAAGTCAATGTATATATTTGGAAAGGAACATCTCCATCTCAGACAGTCACTCTCAGATGCCTTCACAGTCCTGGAGAAAAAGAAAAGGAATTTTCAGGGAGCAGTCTGTCTCTCTCAAAGGTAGCTGTACCAACTAGATGTGTCTTTCTCCCTTTGTGCTATAGGAGAAGCAAGGGTAACTCACTCAGATGCAGACCTACAATGCAAACATCTGAATTCAAGTGCTTCTTCTGCTTTCTGTATCCCACTCCTGCATCCTACTAGCAAGGTCCTGCAAGAGTCAGCACCTCTGGGTCTACAGTTCTTCTTGTGTGCAATCTTGCATGCAAAGTATGTAGAAGTGTGGATAACTGACTAGCTGAAAAGGGTCACATAGACATAGTCCAGCTGGCTGGACAAAAATGCACATTGCTCTCAGCTTATCTGAAGTAAAGCAAAAATAACTGTCTTTGGCTGTTCTTGTTACACAATAACAGGAAGATTTTGGTGGGAAAAGAATGTTGCAGGTGGGAACCGATAACTACAGAAGAGAAACTAGGGGCGGGCTTGGTATTTAGGCAACTAACCAATAATGAGCTTAACTTTTGTAATATGTATGAGCTAATTATAACAAGGCATAAAAGGTGACTGTAAGGGACAATAAACGAAGTCTGCTGATCACTCATATTGAGCGACTGTGTCTTCCCTCCGTCGCAACATAGAAGCACCAGGAACTTTTCGCTCAAAGACAATTCCCCATCCTTCACTTGCTACATGTCTAGTGGCCAGCAATCTCTGCCCCTCTGTTCAGCCCCAGGTGAGGATCCTGACTGCTTCAGACACTCGCTGTTGAATGTCATCTGCTCTGTCACATGGCCCTCTGAAGACAGGACTTATCTCACCTTCTGTTGTCCGAAAGTTAATATAAACTAACCTTACAGGACAAAGTCGATGGAAAACAAAACTTCCAGATTCATGCCACTTTAAGGTGTGAGGAGTAAACTACCATACGTGTCTGCTTTGACTGCAGAAGGAGCCGAGAAAAATGGGTATTCAATTCCCAGATAGCTAAATCAAGGAGACAGCATGTGTTCTCTGTCAGAGCCTCAGTCCACAAAGCCTGCTTGCTGTTGGGCCATTACTTTGGGTAGCGGATTCTGTTGCTTCCAGTTATTGCACTATAAAATGGTTTAATTGCTCTTTTCACCTCGTTTGAAATTAGGGTGATGATCATTCCTTATATGTGCCTACAAATGTCTCTCTCACAGACCTGCCTGGTGTTGGCCACTGACTCTTTTCAGAGTAGCAGCGGTGTAGCAGGCTCCAGCTGTTCATGCCTGGAAGCACAACCTGATTGTGTTGTGCAGTTTTATTGAGGTTTCTCTGTCCATGGCCAAGGGGTTCCCCTCCACCCTGCTCACCTTAGGTTGCCTTTCAGCACATTGAAATCTACGCTTCCCAGAGCAATACATCTGCTGCACGCTTCCACTTTCTCTCTAGCTAATGCTAGAGAAAAACTATGTCTGGAGTCACCTTGACAGCAAGATCCTGATTTATCTTTAAAATGGCACCTTTTCTTTTCCTCTTCCATTAGTTGTGCAATGCTTTATATTACCCACACATGGCAACTGTCCTGTGCAGTGTTATAATCAACAAGGACAGAGCAAGGGAAATGAATTCACAAAGAAGTAGGAGGTTAATGCCAATGCTGCTCCTGCAGCTAAATTATTCTGGGGGGTCATAGGATTACCATGGGGCAAGGGAGAGAATGTCAGAAGATCCTAAATGTTCATACCAGGCACAATCTGTTCCTTCCTTGTGATCTTGTGATCTATCATTTTTCTATTAAATACAAAAACCCCAACCCTCAATCCTTCAGACATCCAGTGAGGAAGCCAAAAGTAATTTCCGCCAGTTTGTATGGCCAGACACATTTCATGAATAAAGGAAAGCTTTAAGTGGCCAGACAGAGAGCAGCTTACAACCAGAAAATCAGTCATGTCTCCTATTTTGTGCTGTGATTATTTATTATCTGTCTTTCAGCAGTGCCCAAGGTTGCATGCAGGATCAGAATTCCATCAGGCTCATTGGAGCACACCCAAATACTAAGATGTGTTCACTAACATGGTAAATGTCGTCATCTAACTTACAAAATAACTAGCAGGGAACAAAAAGTATGAGAGAAGGACAACATTCTGTCAGGCAAGGTGGCACAGTTTCTTCAATTCTTCAGCAAGCTGAGAACTAGAAAACTGGGGAGTGATCAGCCACTGCATGGGGTAAAGAAGAACGTAAGCTCGCTTAAAGATATATAAAAGTTCACTGAGGATCTGGTCCAAACCTCACTGAAATCAGCAAGAGCCTTTCAGCTGGTTTCTTTCCCCTGAAGGACGGTGCTGCAAAGACTGCAAGTTTCAACTACAGAAAGTTGCAAATCACAGGGCATCAAAGTTTGAAAACCCTCTGAACGTACCTCCCTCCAGCAATTACTTAGCTGCTAGCTTTTGTACTGGAAGGAAGTATCAGTTACCTGAGGTTCTGTTTGCAAACACATTTCTCTGTGTGACATTACTGAGACATGCATGAATATAAAAGCAGCAGCCCAGAACTGCACTGATGGGTATTGCTTCCTGGTGAATGCAAATGCCTGCAGAGGAGGAGAACGTCTGCAGTGCTTCCCTGAGGTCAGAAGGAGCTGCGAGCTGCTGCAGGTGGGATAGAATGGGGTAGCTTGCTGTTGCTGAAGCAGGCAGCTGCCATGCAGCTTCCCTTTCCTCTACCTCATCCTCCCAGCCCTGCAGTCCCACTCACAGCTTTCCAGCGACCCTTGCTTTTGCCCAGGCTGAGCTCAATAAGCCAGGCAGAAGAGATTCTCATGTGTCAGCCTCTGTGGTTCTTGGTTAGACTTTTGCCATTGTAAGGAACTACACGAGCATGGCAACAGTCAGGTGAGGTGAAGGTTCAGCAGCAGTATTTTTCATCCAGCTGCTATTTTGAGATGCTAGCACATCACCTTTAATGACTGCAGCCCAGCAAATACTGCTGTCAGTAGCAGCAGCCCCTCAGCCTTGCACTGGCACAGCACCACAGGGTCTCAGACATCTCTGGGCTGGCCATGCCCTGAGCTGGGTGTCCCTGGGATCACACGTGTCCCGCGGCCAAGGGGCTGGTGCCCACCTGCCTGAGCTCCGCGCTGGGGACACCCGGCACGGCCAAGGGCTGCCGCCCCGGGCAGGCGCTGCCCAGCAAACACCAGCCCTTGGTGTGCCCGGGCTGGGCGCTGGGCAGCTCTGCCCTGGTGCTGGGCACCGGGGAGAAGGGAGCGGGCGGTGGGGTGGCCACATACCCCCGGGGGTGCCGAGAGTGAGGAGGAAGAAACCCCACCGTGGGCATCACACCCTGCCAGGGAAGGGCTCAGAGGGTGGTGATTTGTAACCTTCTCCCTGGTTGTGGCTGATCCTGCCACCCCTGGGACCCAGAGGGACACTGGCAGGGTGAGCATCACACCAGAGAAAATAGGTAGACACTAGCAACTTTTCTTGTATGACAATTCCAATGTTATTCTTGTTACTGAGTGTCATCTGTATCAGCTTGGATGATGAGTGTTAGTTAATTAACTTTCACATTACAGTTAAATTAGCTAACAATAATTTATTCTTTCCTTTGCACATGGTGCTCTCCATTTTGTGCACCACAAAATTCTAAGCATAACATAAGAGCCATTTCAGACCACTTTTGAAGGAGTATGGCAGCGAGTGAGCTAAAAAATAACAGCAACTAAATCCCATAGCAGTTTTGGTGTAGGGGAAAGTGGGACCCATGCTTTCCAAGCAGCTGAAGGAGTCATCCAGGGAACAGGACCAATTGACACCCAGGGGATTTGAATGGCTTGAATATTTATTGGAGAATGAATGCAACAGCATGTGACCTGGTGATAGCTGAAATTTTCAGGCAATTTTTATCTCACAAGGGGGGGGGGAAAGCAATATGGGGGAAAAGTGCTGAAAATCTAAAGGTGAAAGGTAACTTCTTCCAGGCTATCTCAGTCACAGTAACTGTCACTTTTTTAAAGAAGTGAAGGAATAAGAACAGCAAAATAGAAACAGACTTGACAAAGCAGGCAACAAATGTGAAATAATACTGCTTCCTTGGTAGACAGTCTCAGTAGCGATGAAATAAATATTTGCTCTTGCTGAAAGAGTCTATCAAATACATATCAGAAAATCCTAGTGTCAAAGGAAAAAAAGAAAACAAGGGAAGAGACCAAGATAATTGTACCAGGAATCCTTTAAGAACAAGGCGGGGGCGGGGGGGGGGGGGGGGGGGGGGGCAGGGAGACAACACACGACATGGACGGGAAATAAAATTACACATGAAATGGAAAGAAGGCTACAAGTTTAATACCAAAACAAAGGAAGAATAATATACAGAGTGAATAAAAATCAGTTAACAACAACCACAACAAAAGAAAGGTCTGGAAATGACTCAAAATAAAGGGAAGACAAAGGGAAGAACAAGTCCATTGTTTCATTGGGAAAGAATATGTATAACCTGTGATGCAAAGACAATGAAAAGTGGACTATACTTTCAGGAAGATAGTAGGAAATTTGTATCTTGTTGAAAAAAAAAAAAGGTTAATTGTGATCAGATAGATAATACAATTTATTATTAAATTGATGTAGAAGGAAGACCAGATTAAGCAAGTGTGGAGGTAACATGGATGCGTCTGACCCATCAGGACCTCACAGAATCAACTCGAATGCTTAAAGAAGTGGCTTTGAGCAGCTAAGTCATTTTGTTCAATAATTCAGAGATGGCAGGTGAGGTCCCAGAGGACAGGAGAGCAGTAAGTATGACAGCTGTCTTTGAAAGATGGAAGATAAACAAAAGACTAGTCAGTTTAGTTTCAATGCCCAGGAAGATCTTGGAGGAAATTTCTAAATTACTGACATAGGTTACATGGAAACTATGTCCCACACATCTATATGATTTATACTGTGACATAAATTATATTTACCGTGTAACCACATGGATGTGCCATGAAGAATGCAGAGAATGCACCTCCTTGCTTTATAGCATAGCTTGCCCCTGGACCAGAGAAAGCAGAAGGTGTGATGGACAACCCTTTGAATCCCATCCTGTAGGACTTTCTGGTACCTTCGCTAGAGTGAGGTCTAGATGAAATCACGGTACAACAGGTAACCAATGTGAGTCAAATACCAGGCTCAATCAGGAAACAATAATTGTATATGGTATATCAGAAGGTAATCCTACAAGAAGTGAGATCCTAACGGGCCCTGTGTGGGACTCATCTCTTTAATATTTCCTGATGACTTCCACAGAAATGTTGACACCTCAGAAAACACTCAGAGCAGAGCAACGAAAATTGTAAGAGTTCAGAAAACACGATCTAGAAGGAAAGGAAGGAAGAACTTTGTTTACTTCATCTAGAAAGAAAATAAGGGGAACACAGAAGTCCTCCAACCTGTAAAGGACAGAATGATGGTTGATTTTGCCACTTTGTCAGGGAAAGGTAAAAAGCATCAGCTTATTTTGTAACAGTGAATAGTTAGATTTACTTTTGGAAATCTCCCTTATTGTAAAGATGGATAGTGAAGCTCTTGAATGAATCACTTATGGACCCTGTAAAGACTCCTTGGAGGATTCTTGCAAAATCTGGGACATTTGATTTGGCTACCACCATTCAGAACTGACCAAAAAGATGAGTCACTGGTACAGCACACACATCTATAACCCCTGGTGGAAACATGCGCAGAAGAAGGTCAGAACAGTGAAGGAGATAACAGAAATTGTGGCAAAGGCAGAAGCATAACACAGAGAGGGAAAAAAAAAAAAGAAGAAGAAGAGCAAGATGCTTGAGAGGAACTAGTCTTGGCTGTTTTTCAGACTTAATTCCAAAATAGTGACCTTTGAGTAGGGGCCATGTAAGGCTTCAAACTTATAAACTCTCTTCTGAAGCATACCTCCACAGCTGGGTGAATCCCCTCTGAGTCTGCAAGCTGAAAATCCTGATCTGTGTCACAAAGTCCGCTCACGATGCCCTATCTGCTTCAAAGAACTGTTAAAAAATAGTACCAGTGCAATTTGCCATCTTTTACCTAGATGTGACAGAGAACAGCTTCTGGGGCAGCGGTCCCAGCCATGCAGTGAAGTGTCCTCCTGCAGCTGCCCCCATCCCTGCTTCAAAGCCAGCAATCACCATTGCCAACAGCTTCATAGATGTGGAGACAAACACTTCCCTCATCACACAGGCAGCTCAATACCAAGACAAAACTCTTTGCTATTGCCACCTTTGCCAAGGACTGAGGTATCTTCTACATTAATAAGGGCAATAGTATAACAGATCCTTGAGATCAACATGAAACCTCCACCAGCAGTTGACGACACTTCAGGGAAGCCATTCAACTACAGTGCTTGCCCTCATCCTTGGAAGATCTGTCAGGTGAACTCTGTAGCAGAATCTCATCTATGCCCAGGACATGCACGTGCCAACAAGACGCTGTTTTAAGGTACAACAGATGGCAAGAACAGGTTTGTTTGACTAATATTTTTAAATGTTCATACCATTTAGTAGCAGAAGCCCTGAAAGGAGAAGGCACATGAAAGACTTACACACTTGTCTCAGGTACTTAGTAGTCTATGGAGTGCTGGTGGAGACTGTCGGGCCAATATGCTTTGTGCTGTGGCTGGCTTAGCTTTCCTTCATGCATGGGTTTCAGCACATATTCAAAACTGCTCCCCAATCACCAAGCTTGCACTGCCTTGTTCCTCAGAGAGCACTTCCCACCCCAGAGCCTTACACAGAGACCAAGCCAAGATGAGATAGAGTAATGATTAACTAAGATCAAGAAATCTCACAGGCAGGAGACAGAGCTGGAACCAAAGATCACTCAAAAACCTTATGTTTGCATGTCTGATCTGGTGATGATGAGAGGGAATGGACCTGTTTGCCTGATCAAAGACGAGCATCAAGAGCTCTTCAAAGAACTCCCAGCACAAACAGATTAAGAGCTGCCTAGAGAGAGCTGGCTTCCTTCCACACAGATATCTTCCATATCAACGCATCTTTGGAACTTTCATCATAAAGCTCAGCCATGGTCCTTCACAGCAAAGGACACACTCATCTACAGAAAAAAATCTTTTCCCTTCAAAATGTTCTCATGTCTCACAAATCTGCATCAGCACCCACACATTGTGATACTTTGATCTTCCATGCTACAAGCAGTAAGCCCAACTGTATATGAGGGGGAGTAATAAATTCCAAGGGGCACATGCACAGTCTGTATGAGACCCTATAACTGAGGTTGTTCATGATGTTATCAGCTGTAGGCTTCTATTTTTACATCAATATGGGTTGTCACAGCCATTGTTTTCCCCTACCCTCATGTCCCAGAAGAGATCTCAAGAGGAAAAATGGGGTGGGGAGAAGAGAAAGGTTTGGAATGTAAAAAGTCACATGGTCCCATTTTTTAGGTCATCTTGCCAAGTGCATAGATTTATCTTGTCTCTAAGGCCTGTTGGCAGGATTAGAGAAGGTACAGAATACCTCCTCTCTCATTTCAGCAGAGATGCAACCCACCTTCTCCTTTCCCTTTTCCCCCTTACACAAGGAGCTCCCAGCAACAGGAACTAATTTCAACAGATCAACACAGTACATCCTTTAACAGATCAAGTTCTGGGAGCCTTCTCTGCTTTATTGATTTAACACATTCCTCTTACAGCTTTGACCCTGGGGATCATTGCAGCATAAAGAATGACAACATGACTACCCACTGCAGCATCACACCAAAGCAAGCAGCTTGCATCACACTGACTGCTTCCAAGAGATGCAGCAGTTTTATGATGTGGCTTCTTGCAGGAGTTTGGGACTGGTATGGTGACCCATCAGGTTTCTTCCAGTCCTTTGTCTTCTCTTCTCTTCTCATGAGTCCAGAAAGAAGGAGGATGGATTTGCCATCCAATACTTACATACATGGACATAAAGCAGCTTTGATTCTGAGGAGAGGTGGAAACAGGCTTAATCCAGGGCTTTTGCTTGCTTGACCCTGCTTGCTGGAATTTTTCTCTTAAATATTCCAAGGACATTGATTTTAAACAGGGAAAAAGCAACTAAGCAACCTTCTTGACTTTATCCTGGCCCACCACTGGTTTACAGGATTAAAACAGTCAATTTTTGAGGTGAAGACCTACCTATCTTACTGAGGCAACAGTGGTCAATGAAGAACAAGTTCATCCTGCCCACAACCCCATCTACTCATGCAGCAAGGTAAAGCAGGGACCATTCAAGTGACAGAAGACCCTCTTGCAATCCCATCACAAGAGCAGATGGGATGGATGACACCTGCTAGGCCAGACATAGACTGCTACAGGTAACCTAAGTGCTAGAAGCACACTGGGTTCCAAAGCAAGTCACCATGGGGTGACTCCAGCATGTAGATCATGTAAACAAGGAGCAAAACCAGCTGTATAGACAACCTTGAGCAGCTCCTGTACAACCACGTCAACACAGCCAGTGAGGACAGGAGTAATTTCTCTTGGCTTGAAATGCCCCCAGAAAAGCTAACCACCCCTGCTTAGTCACCAGAAACAGCCCTGTCATCTTAAAGTGGACACTTGGCCAAAAGAACCAGGATTTACAGTAGTCTCCACTGTCTATAAAAGGATCCAAGGACAACCAGCTCAGCTGTCTCTGGCTACACTTAATCATCCAAATCCCATCTGGAGTGACAGTATGGTTCTGCTTCCCTCACAGTTTAAAAGGTCTGTGTAATCTCCAAGAATACTAGCAATAGTTGTTAGGATTTACTGATAACCCAGACGTGCTATTTTCTATGAACACCAATAAGGTTTGTTTGTTTTTCCTTGTACAAGACTCTTTTTAATCTTTGGTTTGACCTTAAAAGACCTGCCAGTGTTAGTCCATGAAATCAGCTTAACAACTTTTCCATCCTTTCACTTCTGATTTATGAAAATAATTTTCCCATTGGTTCCACTTTCCTACTTCATCCCCACAATTTCATATTTGTTGCTGTTGTTGCTGGTTATTTCTTGCCTCTCACCCTGGTCCCTAGCAGTTCCGGTTCCCTGCAGAGAAATTACAGATTGTGGTAATAATTAGTTTGTAGTGTTATCTGCTTTTGTTCCTCTAATAGCTCTCAGAATAAAGCTGTCACCCAGCACTGACCGGCTCATGTAATCAGAATAATATAAAAATAACCTTCCCCAGCACTGGCAATGTTTTTCTTGCTTTGTTTCCTTAATTGTGTTTGTTAATCAGAAACACAGTTAATTTTCCTGTTTGCACATCTGTCTGCAGCTTCATTTTCCCCCTCCAAGATGAGTTTAAGATGGTGTTCCTGTTTATTTGGCTATTACTTACCGCTCTTCTACTAAAGAAACCTGCATCAGTCCTGGGGGCAGGGACTGTTTGTTTGAGTGTATTTGTTTGCTTGTTTTTATTGGTTGTCCTGGTTTTGTTCTGACTGTGATTTCAACAGATTTTGAAAACTGTATGAGCCTCCACTGTTTTTAACACCATCCCAAGTCAGTATAAGAGACCCTGGGACCCTGGAGTCTATTCTCACACCACCGATCGCTTCCTCACATGTCACCTGGCATACAGTGCTCGATACCTTGGTTTCCTCAGCTGCATCACTGACACTGGTTGCATGGTGCTAACTCTTGTGTTCTGCAAACCATGCTCCTGCTATGACAACTTTAGAGACTTGATCAGGATTGTCAAGTACACGCCAATTTCAGTAGGAAGTAATTTGAGAAAATTCTGAGTCTTTTGAGTGCAAAATGTGTTCCTGTGAGGACAAAATGTGCTTCCTGTGGATGCCAGGTAATGCAACATTTTCTGAGCATCAGTCTTCCCAGGAGCGGTTACCTGAAAGGCCCCCAAAAATGGTTCACGTGCATCCGGTGTTCTGATTGAAGCAGTGACTACAGGAGAAGCGCTGCCTTCCCTTGCAGTTGGTTGTGCTGGTCCCTAGTTCCCTCAGGATGAGCCTATCCAGGACTGAAAGCCTCATCTGGCCTCCAAATGAGGCAGTAGGAGCCACACGTGAAAGAAGGCATCTAGATGTGCCATTACTTTAGGACACATTTCCTTTTTCTTGCATGTGTAATAGTAATTAACTTACTGAGTGGTTAACCAAGGAGGTTTCCCTTGCCACAGAATCAAGGGCACCAATTGCTCCTCAGTTCCATCCCCTGAAAGAGCTTCCACAAACAGTACTGTCACCGATCGTGCAGGGAAGAGTGGCGCACCAGCCAGGATTCACCCTGCATAATCACAGATGTCTAAAATAAGGATATGTTTTCTTTTAGCTCATTGTCACTGGAAAGGGATGTGCATTTCCACAGGAGGATTCAGCCTGTGAATTTCAGGAACAATGCACTGGATGCAGAGGTGTGAAGCACAGGGCGCTCTGGGCTCACAGAAGTGCAGGCAGCAGCTCTGCAGGGTGACATTGTCCCAAGCAAACCAATGCTCAGATGTGTATCTGCTTGGGTGAACACCAGATCAAGTATTAGAAATACAGGAGCTGAACACCTCCTGCAAATGACAGCTGTAAGCAAAGGAAATATCCCAGTTCAGGGCCTTAGAAGACCCACGGAGATGGTCCACGGACACTCCAGCAATAAGAGCCAAACGATCTCTGCTGCAAGGTTGCTGCAGAGGGAACAGCTCAGGGGAACTGAACAGTAGTTCCTCATCACAGTCAAAGCAGTGGGAGCACATTTCAGGGCTGCCTACAAAATCCTTGCTTAAACTCCTTACAAGCAGAGATCGATGACTGGGAAACACTTGAGTCCGGGGCCATTTTTGGAACAGGACCATGAGAATTTCTCACTTCAAAATACATAGATGGCCCAGCTCAGCTGTCAAATGTGAGCTGTATTTCAGTAAACCACTTATGAACAATCCACTGAGTGAAACATCAGGAGGGTTGGCTTCACATTCAAAGTAGTTGCAATCAACTGATAGGCAAATTATTATTCTATACCACAATTATCCACTTGGTTACTGTTACAGTCCCTGCCAGCTTTAAAAGTCAACATCAGTCCGTCTTGGTGCTAAACGGGATAGCAAACAGAAAGATAAGGGAGCAGAGAAAATGGACTGAGAAAGAAAGTAGCAACAGTTTCAACAGGGACAGGACATCTGTTGGGGCAGTATGTTGTGTGTATACAGGGCAGGGCAGCAGTGCTCCAGAAGGATGTCTAAAAGCTGTCACAGATCACAGGATGAGTGTCTGCAAGACATGGGATGAAATCATTCCTCTCATGTCACTGTGAGGAAGGTTTCAGCTAGAGCTCTGCTCCTCCCCCAAAAAAAGTGGGATAATTGGAGAATCTGGAAAAGGACAGCAAAGGCCCAGAAAATTGATCCTGCTGTGAAAGTCAGTGCTAATTATCATAAAGGAGGTGAGACTGAGAGGTGTTTCAGTAACGGTCTTCAAACAGGCAGAAAGATCCTTCATAATCCAAGGCAGCAAAGTGCTCCCCAGGCCAATCATCAGCAAGGAATCTTCACAGAGGACACAGTAACAAGCTTAAATGGCAAAGAGCAAAGTGCAGGGCAGGTATTAGGAAAATATCTAATGCTCAAAAAACTGCCTTTGATAAGTGTAGAGATCTTCTTATTGTATTGAAGGTTAATGGAAATAGGGTACAGGCACTTCTATGAGAAAACTCCAGATAGGATGGACTGTGTCCTGGGTCAGAGGAATAGACAAAATGAAAAACATCTGCTTTTCTTGGTTGTCTTTTGGCTTCTGCTGACTGCCATAAGGATGCCTGTAACTTTCATAAGATGATGTGGCCTTTAAGATCAACTTGTGGTAGTCATCAGTGAACAAGGCGCAAAGATGTCAACAGTCATGGCACAGTCCAACATAAAGAGACAAAAGGGTTGGAGCCTTTGAACTAATGGGGCAGTAGCAACTAATTACTTGATGTATAAAGCTCCTGCGTCTTGCTCAGAATTTTTCAAGACACTTCCTCAGATCAACAGCAGACTTACTCAGAGTCCCTTTCTAGTTAATGAGAGGGCAACCAAATACACTTAGGAGGATACTAGCCCTCCAGAGCACTCCATGCAGATCACCTTATTTTCAAGACCTCACACCGAGGCGATGACTTGCTACAAAATTTAGGGCGCTTGCACACTGAAGATATATTTGGGAGCAACTGCACAAGCCCAAAGGAAGGGATGCACTAAAAATAAATACTGACCTTTCATTTTATGTAAGTGGAAACATAGGCACAAAAAAGCTGTCTGAAATATTCTGGTAGAAAAAGTGAGTTTCTGGAGATCGAGGAATGGACTCTTTCAATGCTGAGTTACTTTCTCTTCCAGTGGTCACAGCTGCTCACTGTGCTTTCATGCCAAAGATCCTGACCAAGAGCCTGCAATGCTTCTTTCTTTCCTTCTGCAGTGCCCCATTCCTGACAAATAGGACAAGTATCTGTCTAGAGAAGCAGATGAAGGCAATGCAGCCTAGAAAACCCACCTTTCATGTGAAAATGTCTTCCTATGTGCTTTTCCTGTTGGGCAGCTGAATGTTGCCACCCTGTGTTAATCCTCCCAGTTGCTCTTGGAAGCCATCCTAACTCACCTTCTCTACTCATTATTTTCCAGGATCGCAGTCTGAGGGCAAAGATAACATCCCGGAAATAAGCTTCAGGTTGTAATTACAATATATATTGGTTTATAAATTCGATTGTTTAGCAGGGCAGTCTGCAGTCAACATTCATGGAAAGAGGAGGAAAGGAATCAGATTAGAAATCAGGTGGAACAAAGGAGGTTTGGAATGAAAACGCAAAAGGAAAAAGAGATGATCAAGACAGAAATAGAAAGATACCACACATGGTCATTTTAATACTAAGGTTAAATTCAGTCTGGACTATACTATTCTGATTGTGAAAACTGAATGTTTTTTAAAAGATGGCTTAGTATTAACACAAAACCAAAAAGTTCACAGGATCTCTATGCCTAGTTTTCCCCATAAAATTAAGGAATGAGTCTTTTCTTCCATCAGCTTTAATCTGGAGACCACAGCAGCATAGTGTACCAGTTGAAGAGACGGGCTTACATGAGAGGTAATCAGCTTGGTTTTGGTTTGGGGTTTTTTTTTTTTTGGTTCTGGGGTGGTGGGTTTTTTTGTTTTGAGAGCTGTGACAAGATCATCTAAGTTGAATGGACATCTGTCTTCTCTCCTTGGCTGGGAAGTCAGTAACTCAGTGGGATGAGTCAAACTGAGGTAGATGCCGTGGCTGGTTGACTAGCCTTAGTCCCCTGATGAGGAGGCACAGATTTGTATTACAGGTAACATAACACACTTGCAGTCTGTGTGTATTTGTGATAGCTGGATCTTGGCAATCAGCTTGATAAGTTGCCTCAAATGTTTAGGGAAAAGTGCTAGTGAGCAGCTGTGACCACTGGAAGATGCTGTGTAAACCTGCAGGAAGCATTGGTAAACAGCTAAAACATGCCAAGTCTTCCATTTGGTGTCTGGTTGGTGGATAAGGCGGTTTGTACCAGTTCTGTCCTTTCTTTCAGCAGCCAGTTTGATAGACTTAGAAAATGACACCTTCACGTTTATCAGTTCTGTCATCTTCCTGCATTGTAGCTTTCACCTTTTCTTCCGACTGTGGCACAGAATAGCCTTTGAGAACTGTGGTGCTAGAGCTCATCTTGTGCCAACATAGCTAGCAAAGATGGAATGCTTCTCTGCCAGGGTCCTATGGAAGAAACTTTGGTCAGAACAATTGGACTTTGCTATTTGCAAACTGGTAAGGGCTGGAGGTACCTCTGGAGACAGTCCAGTCAAATCTCACTGTTCAAGCAGGGTCAGCTAGACCAAGTTGCTAAAGGCTGTGTCCAATTGGGTTCTGAATATCTCCATGGATGGAGACTCCACAACCTCTACAGACAACCTGTACTAGTATTTGGTCACACTCTCAGTACAAAAGATTTTGTGGGTTTTTTACGTTTAAATGGAATTTCCTGTGTTTCAGTCTTTTGCCCATTGCCTCCTGTCCTGTTGCTGGGCACTACCGAGAAGTCTGCCCCCCTCTCCTTTGCTGCCTCCCACCAGGTATTTATACAGATGGAGAAGATCCCTCTCGGCCTTCTCTTCTCCAGGCTGCACAGTCCCAGCTCTTTCAGACTCTCCTCTTATGAGAGGTGCCCCTAGCCCTTAACTATCATCTTGGCTCCTCACTAGACTAGCTCCAGTATGCTCCTATCTGTCTCACACTCAGGAGCCAACAACAGGACCCAGCATCCTAGAGGTGTCCCATTAGTGCTGAGAAGAGGGAAAGGATCTAAAATAAACCCCTAATCCAACCCAGCCCAACCAACCAACCAACTAGATAAACAGCCTCTTAATTCGCTTTTAGCTGTAACAACATCCCCTGTCCAGCTATTGACCAAGATATTCACAAAGGAAGCTGCCATTTGACCTCACTGGAAAGTGGGTTTATATCTCTCAGTCGCTGTACTATGTGTAGAGCAAAGGCGTGGTGGAGCTTCCATAGACAACATGACCTCTGCAGTAAAACAGATCACCCAGCCTTACAGGGATGGCAGCTTGCACGCTACCTGCAATCCTTGTTCCGAAACCCATGTTCCCTCAGAGGAAAGAGATTGTAAAACATCTGAGGCATAGCTGCAGAAACTTCTTTTCATTTCAGCTCAGAAGGACCAGATTTGCAGCGTAAGTAAAGGCAAAGATTACAGCTCCCATACAGACACAAAACTTTACTTTCCTACCTACACTGCTGCAAAAGTCAAACTTTTTTTGTCCAGGGACATTGCAAAAAAAAAAAAAAATTAGCTAATAGGCTGCAAACATGGAGGCTTGCAATTGCTTCAAATATTTTAGGAGACATAATTGCTGCAGCTCCAGCTACTTTGCCTTAAATGTTGCATTTAAGTCTCCTCCATAAACTACCTTCGTCAAGGGAGAATCTAAAAGGGATGGTATGGTACTGATTTTAAATTTCTCTTCAATGTTTATAACCCAAACATAGCAACAGTAGGAGGTGCATGAAAATGTCTCTGCATTTTGATCTGCCAGACTCAGGAAAAGCCTCATGCCTAAGTTAAAAACACTAATCCTGTACTAATTTGCATGACAGCCCTCTCCCAGTCTTTCTGTGAATTTTGTGCATGCACAGTCACACAGTGGTGACCCAGCCAGCAGGCACGGATACCTCTGATCTTTGGCAGATGGCACTGAAACCTCCCAGTCCCATGGCAGAAGCCAGGATCTTGGAGTCAACAACAGGTCTTTCCTGAGGGACTGGTGAATCATGCTTTTCTTCTTTCTCAAATGCAAAGCAATTCCCACTTCTAATCTGCTCCCTCACACATCAGCAAACCATTGGATTTTTACCCAGACACTTTGACTTGAATACCTTCAAGCGACCCAGGTACAAGGTGTTTTACAACCCTGTGCAATGGCTGAGAGGATGTACTCACCTGGTTCATCTGTGCCACAAAGGAAGGGAGAAATCACCTGTTACACCAACTCATGCATCTGGAAGACACCAACAAGCTTCAGGGCGCACAAATACTCTGTCCAATTTCTTCCAAGCAATTGAAACCAGCAGAGACCAGATCCCCGATGCTAAGAGCAGCATCCTTTCCATTACAGCACTGGGAGATTCTGCCTCTTCCCTCTTCACCAGCTGAGTGAGGAGGACAAGTGACAAAGCAGGCATGGGAAAAAGCAGCTCTCTTGTCTTAGGTAGCAGCACCCCATCAGAAGCTGAAGAAACAGTAGAATGGATATTTGACAGCTAATGGCTGCTAGGCATCCTGTGAAATGATATTTTTTTTCTCAGATATTTTGTCCATATACTGCTGACCATCTTATAACGTCATAGTGGTAGCTGGCAATACAGATACTCTTCCAGAGAGTCTTGGAAAAGTTCAAGAGCTGAGAAGTCTTTGAATAAACTGGAAGGTGAAGGTGGCAGTTCTGGGCAGCCTGCTTGTGCCACTGCTGCTATGGGGTATAAACTATTGCCTCTTTCTCCAGAAACACTGACCTGGCACCTTTCACCATCCCTAAATGATTTACTAAACAATTCTGCTTGAGAAATCTACAAACCTGAGCAAGCCATATACGTTATTTATAGTGATTTCCTTGAATTCCAGCTGCTCTTCACAATTCATTTGCATATCATTCAGCTCAACTCATGATAGCCAAAGGCTGCGCAAGGGCTTGAACTTCAACCATATGCCAGGCTATCATGACTAACATGACTCTGCTAGCACCTGGAAAGGTCACTAATGGTTTGCTCTCACTGCACGTTCCTGCACTTCTTGCGAGACTCATTTGACCTCGCTTGTACAAACACACTATAGGAAAATACTGATGGCTTCAGGAGAACTCCACCTCACGTACCCCAGCAGGGAGAAGGGAAGAAGCAAAGCCACAGCATCTCATCCATGCCATGGCTTCTCTACTGCTTTCAACTGCTGCATCACAGTCCTTCAGAGGTGTCTATCAATGAGATGGGTGACTTTACTTCCAGGCCTATTGCAACTACACCAGTTTTAGCCTGGGTAAACGTCACTTCAAATCATGCTACAGCTGAGTCCTGCAACAGCTGAAGACAGCTCAGCTCCCCATAAGCTCAGGGCAGAAGCTTTGAGCCTTAATTGTAGCCTCTTAACAACCACAATATGGGGAAAAAGACCTTGGTTCATGAACTCTGTATAATCATGTGTCCTGGTTTCAGCTGGGATAAAGTTAATTTTCTTCCTGGTAACTGGTACAGTGCTGTGTTTTGGATTTAGAATGAGAATAGTGTTGATAACACACTGATGTTGTAGTTGCTGCTGAGTAGTGCTTACTCGAAATCAAGGACTTTTCAGTTTCCCTTGCTCTGACAGTGAGCAGGTGCACAAGGAGCAGAGAGGGAGCAGGGCCAGGACAGCTGACCCAAACTAGCCAAAGGGATAGTCCATCCCACAGAACATCATGCCCAGTGTGTAAACTGGGGGGATCAATCACTGGTTGGGGACTGGCTGGGCATCAGTCAATGGGTGGTGAGCAACTGGGGGGGGGCTCTTTTAATTTGAGTTTTATTCCTCTCTCCTTCTCTCTCATTTTCATTACAATTATTATGATTATTACATTACTTTATTTCAATTATTAAATCGTTCTTATCTCATCCTACAAGTTTTACTTTTCTTCCAATTCTCCTCCCCATCCCTTGGGGCAGGGGGGAGTGAGTGAGCAGCTGCATCATCCTTAGTTGCTGGGTGGCGTTAAACCATGACAACACATTACTCTGAGTGTCCAACGCTAAGTCTGTGAGTTGCTCTGTGTCTCAGTTTCCCCATCTTTTCAATGAAGCTGATGTAATTTCTTTTCTCCAAACTAATGCCTGCAGGGCTTAACTGTGGTCTGAGATGCTCAGCCCTAGGTCAGCTGTGGAGTAGAGCCAAGCAGGACTCCTTCTTATCTGAAGCAGGGTAAACTGGCGTAATTTCCTCTCAATCTTCTCTGGAGCTGTCTTATCAAAAATAATCAAAGTCCTACTTTGCATCAGTCCATCTCCAAAATGAGTGAACCACAGACTGCTCACAGGGTCCAGGCTCACTGCACCTGCCCATGCCACAGCCCTTCAGACAGTAAATTCCTCTCCTGGCTCTTCCCAGGCTCCCAGATCTTACTGTTATGTGCTCTGGATTTGATCTCTTGCAGATTTACACAGCCAGAGCAAGGCAATGGATTGCATGTGTTGCTTATGCCCAAACATGCTGGTTTTCTAATAGCTCCGGGATGCCACCTGATGTACACACCTTTTCTCCAACACCCGATCATGTGCCTCCCCCCCAAAAAAAAAAACCAAACACTGAATCACTGTTAACTGAAAATAAATTTAGTTTGAAAAACGAAGGAAGACATCTGCATATGATGTTGTTTATTATTACAATTAGGCAAATGAGGTTTTCAAGCAAACTTGAAATGAATTCAGGAGAATTTATGCCAGCATTAGGACAAACATAATAAAAAGCCATTAGTAGGTTTGTGGCAGCAAAGCAAATCCACTTAGTGCTTGTAGCATGAGGTGTTCCTCAAGCATTCAAAGGTCTAAAAGCCCCTTTACAGCGCTGGGTTTGGGTAGGGAAGGTGATGAGATTTTTGCTATGTTCATGGTTCTTTGGGAAAGAAAGCCCAGATGCAGGCAGCTTAAATTTCGAGCCTAAATTCTCTATTTGTTAGAGACTAGAAAGCCGCTCAGACAGCTTAAGGGAAGTGCAGCGGAGGGAGCGATTGAGAGCCAGCCTGCACGGAGCACCGGGCGTAAGGACTTGCTGGGAAATGAGTCAGGCTGAACGGCACGGTGGCTTCAGGTGTTTACAGGAAACTGGTGTTGTTCTGTGAAATTATCCCTGAAGGGCTGGAAACCTGCAAACACTGGTAAGATTTTAAAACGACAGCATCTCCCGGCCAAAACTTGTGCCTGCACACATACACAAGCACACAGTGCACAGCGAGAAACTCTTAAATTAAAACCAGAAACGAACTCCAGGTATTTGACAGATCTATGTGTAAATGACTGTAAAATTTTACTATAAATGATCTCCCTGCAGTAATGTTTGTACTTTCCCTTTTTTGGAGACTGTCCTGCATTACAGCCAGCCAGGGCTTCCCACAGCTCCAGAGTGGCACCGAAGACCCAGGAGATGTGCTGAGTTTCCCAGGACAGGTCAGGGCTGTTCTGCATATACAAGACACCAGGGCCAAGAGTTATCGGGGTTGACAAGAGCCCGGCACTCTGCCTGTGTCTGCTTGATGTCAGCAAAGACACCTTTGCTTTGTCAGAGCCTGGGTCTTTATTTGCGCTGATCTCTGGAGTAAGCTTGTGCACAGACGGACTTGGCGAAGGAGGGGCAATACTGGGTACATACCCTGCTCCGTCTGACAACTCTGCACAGCTCTGCATCGCCGACGCCAAGCTCAGCATCCTGTCACTGGACTGTACTCGGAGCATGCTGAACGGTGCAGCTGGCACCAGCTAGAGGCAGCGGGCTGAAGGGAGCAATGAAAGATGCAGCCCAGAGCTGCCCGTCCCCACCTTCCTCCCCAGCTGGTGCAGAGCCATGGGCAGCACACTAAGCACTATCTCCTTGATTCACTTTGCATGCCAAATAGTCTGGCTTCTGCTGCCCTTCTTATCCTCCATACTATAAAAGGTTTCCAAACAGAGCCAACATTTTGGATAGGTTTATACAATAAACTCTAGCATGCAATCATTCACAATTTGGTTTTACCTTGTATAACATCAAGCATTGAGAGACTGCAGTTTTTCTTTGCTCTAGTGCCGTGGCACTAAACTTTTAAGCCCTAACACTATTTTCGTCCTCTGTGTTATTGCAAGTAGCATGTCCTCAGCCTCCACCACAAATGGTACTAGCAGAGACTTGCCTGTGGCTCTGGGGGAAGGTGGTGGAAAGCTCATGTCATGCAGAAAGATGGATCTGCACAGGACTTTTGACAGGAACCAGGTCTACATTTGTTGCTAAACTTGGATGGACTTTGACATTAACAAAGCCTACAGTGTAGATCCAGACCGGCACTCCTCATTTCATGGACTGCTTTGGGTCCAGGAATTGG
This sequence comes from Falco biarmicus, assembly GCF_023638135.1. NCBI lineage: Eukaryota > Metazoa > Chordata > Aves > Falconiformes > Falconidae > Falco > Falco biarmicus. Next base: position 29,496,145 of record NC_079292.1, on the reverse strand, counting down.
GAGCCATGTGAGGGAGAAAGTTATCTGTAGAGGAGCAACCTCATAAAAACATTTAAAGATTAAAGAAACATGGGAACATTATAAAAACAAACAAGCTGACTGCTAGTATACGCAGTTGTACTTGCCAGGCTGCCTGTTTTCCACCTCCCTTACAGCAGTCCTTTCAACAGCTGCAGTTTACAGGGTGAACAGTTTAAGGACACAGAGCAGAATGTGTGGTTCAGGATGCTCTGCCAGTGCTGTCTCTCCCAACATCTGTGCCTTTTGAGGTGGGTCACAGATACTCTGCCAGGCTGGACTTCATGCCACCTAACACAGTTTACTTGATCCACTTTAGACGTAGACTTGAATTAATCACACCCAGGGTGTGCCTGTTTCTCTCCAGTGATGGTAAAAGTGTCAAGGCTTTGTTGGGCATAGGTAAATGTCTCTTTCAAGCCGGATGAATCTTTAGCAGAAGTTCCCTGGTGTTGGCTAGAAAAAGTGTGTGAATACTCAAGCAAAAAAGAAAAGGAGAGGGCACAAAGAGAGACATGAAAGGTTTGGGAAGAAGAAGGGAGAGGGCATGTTTTGTTATGGTAGAAGAAAGGAAGGTAGTCAGAATGGCACTGCAGAGAAAAAGCATCAGAGGAAGAGAGATTTAAGCTTAGCTCAGCTGCAGATCTTGAGTGATGCTGGAAGGAAGGTGTTTGGGTAGTCTACAGTTCATGAACAGCAAGATCTACCCGCTATTTCAGTTAAGCTTTGTCCTGTGTTGCCTATGTGTCACTGAGTGTGCAAGAAAGATGTTTATTTAGTAACTAAGGCATGATGCTCACCCTTAGCATTTTCCATAATGTCCACAATGCAAAAGCAGACAGGAACAATTTTGGTCCTAAGACAAATGTCACAATTAAATTGTTGCTGGCGTAACTAAGCCCTGGCTATACCAGTAGCCCAACCAAGCACCAACCATCAGTTGTCCATACTGCTAAAACTCTTGCATGGGTCCTGCAATGGCTTTGGTTATGTCCAGACAACACTTCCCTGAACCCCACTGGATGACAGCTCAGGGGCTATCCCAGGCTAGGGACATTTCCAATAGAAAGCACAGACCAAACCACTGTGATCTGGTGACAAGAGAGCTCAGCAGCATGGATGCAAGCCATGCTGTGCCAGTTGGCCTCAGGATCAGAGAACTGGCCCTGGTTTGTTTTGTTTCTAGCTCAGTCTAGCAGTGTGCTTGACAGACCCAGAGCTACTCATTAGCCACCTTCATTCAGAGCGCTACATTGCCCTCCTTAGGAAAGTGCTCACAGGAGGCTGCAGCTCCTCCGTTTGCACTGCAGCCTGGTATTTACAGAGGTTTTCTGAGAGGCAGATGTAATCTCTTTTCTGGCTTCCCAGGAGAGCTCCCAGCTAGCAGATCTATGGCAAGGCCAAAACACAGACTTTTTTTACCTCTATCTGCCCAAATAGAATTTGTGAACAGAGAAAAAGTAAGAAAGCACCTTATTCTTTAGCCTAAGGATACAGGAGTCCTAGTTTCCCGCAGCTTGGTCATATGAGAGTGAAACTGTGGCCTGAGGAACAGCAGCATCTTCACAGCTAACAGGGTTTTGCTGCAACCTTAAAAGAAAAAGGGAAAAAAAGCTAGATTGTTTATTTGGGGGAAAAAAAAAGCAACTTTCTGTCATTTTGACAAGGTCACATGACAGAGGCCCCCAAAAAATATTTGCAAAGTTGCAGCTAGCAAACCTTCCAAGTGACAAAGCCATAGCAACCGAAGCCAGAAACCAAAGGGCATGATCAATGTTTGCAATTAAAATCTCTTTTGTTTTGTGCTATTCACATATAACGACCCCTTGCATTTTGGTCAACAGAGCATAGTCCATGAAATGCTCAGCTCAGCCTTTGTTCTGTGCGTGTTCATTCTCTTATGGCAGGAAACAAGAGCCATCCCAGCCAGCATATTGTCTGAACCCTGCTTCCTATTGTTTGCAGCAACAGCAGTGAACACAAGGTCTCCCCGCCTTTAGTTTTTAATTCCCTACAATACACTTTTCAAGATGAAATTACCAATCTATACTCTAACTGTGTTTCCAGAGTCATAACAATGGAAGCACATGGAGAGAATGCAATGACTCATTATTAAAGAAAAAAAAAAATAATTAAAACCTCAACAGAAATGATACTTGGGTTGGGGGGGGGGGGGGGGGGGGAAAAAGAAAGAGAAAGAGTTTGTGCTCATTTTTATTTCCCAGCTAGCCTTTTGTAACAGCTTTTCCTAGTAATAGGTTGGTTTGATTAACACAAATGAACAAGTAGTATGTTTCCCAGCACTCTACCTGTGAAGGCCACAGGGAAACTACACCAAGCAGAGCTCCCCAGCTTGTGGCAGACTTGCCCCAGTTAGCTTTACGATGTGGGAACCATAATCACTACATCTTTATATGACGATCTGCCCTTCCTCTCCCACATCCCACGGGGAAGGAAGACGCTTCAGCACTGCAGAACAACCCTCTGTCATTTGAACCATACGATCTGGTAGAAACGCAAAGCTATTATCACCTAGCAAATTCATCATCCTCCTGAAAAAGAGTAAAAAGAAAGGAGAGCCTAGGGAATTAGGGACAAAATAGCTTGACTTCAATGCTCAGAAAAATCTTGGAACGAACAGTCAAGCAATCTGTCCCTTAGCACCTAGAAAACAGCAAGGGGATAAGTAGCATCCGGCCTCAATTTCCCAGGAACAAATCATGTCCGACCAACCTAATTTCCTCCTATGACAGTGCAATGATCCTTGTGGGTCAGGGGAGCAGCAGCAGATGTAAGACAGCTTAACCTCAGTAAACCTCCTGACAGGCTCATGTAACATCCTCTCCATCAATAAATACCTTAGCTACTTGATCATCCTAAGCTGGCAACTGATCCGATCAAAAATCAGCCAAATAATTGGGTTTTGTTGGAGAAGGTCCATTTGAGTGTCCCTCTCTACCACATTTCATCTTGCTGTGTCAAATATTTCAAGGAGCTGCCAAGGGAGAGCAGAAAGACAGAGGGAGAGTGGGATAGAGACAGTGAAAGAGTTGGAGACCTGGCTGGACTCTGGAGCAGAGGCAGCACTAGGAAGGGCATGAGGGGCACCACCTCAAACCAGCCGTCAGAAGAACTGGCTGCACAAAGGTCATTTCCCCAGCATGCTGATGTTGAGATGCAGATGTTCAGGGGTGTTACGAAAGCATCACAAATGCCCCTCACCCCCCAAACCCCACCCAGGTTAATGTCTGGCCAGACACCTGCAGGTCTTCCTGTTGAAAGTACAGGATGGAGCTACAGACACTGGTCAGAAAGTGTGGTGGAAAGCAGAACTGATCGTGGCTTTCTATTTAAAAGGAAAAAGCAGGAAGACTCAGTACACTGAATAAAAATGCAGTGTAGACTTCTGCAAGCTTCTCCAGCCCTGCACATCAGCCTTGGGACTGACGGAAAAAAGTCACTGTCAGATTGGAAAATTAAAAATAATAATAAAAAAAATAATTAAAAAAGAGATCTTTCACATCTGGCTTCAAGACACATTTTAAAATAAAATTTGAACCTCCAGACAGTGAGATTAAAGTAAAATACCAACTCCCTTTCCTCCTGCACTCAAATAGGAAGCTATTGATGGCTTAAAGACCTTGTCTTAATTTTCTCCATGACTAATCTATTCAGTTTTCACTTAAAGAACCCTCAATGGTATAATGAGACAGCTGTTGCCTTCTATCCCTCCCCCAACTCCCCCAGCTAGGAAATTAAATTTAAAACCACTGCTTTAAATAGTCCTGGCACTGTCTCATCTTCTCTTGAGTTGCTCTGGGAGCATCTTACCCATAAGTGCAGGTGTCAGGTCAATCAGAATTCACCCAGCTCTCTGGGTCGGTAGTTTGCAAGGAAATAGAGATACAAAACTTGTGGAGCTTATCCCTGTGTTCTGCGGGTGGAGTTGGGGGGGAGGGGGTGTGTGTGTTTATTTTTTGGTTTGTTTAGAAATGGTAGGTGGGCATCTGTTGGAATTTTAAGGCTGATTATGGGATACTAGGCTAGATTATATCAGACTAGATACGAGGGAGACATTTTTTGCAATTAGAGTAGTGAGACACTAGCAGAGGTTGCCCAGAGGGGTGGTAGGTGCCCCATCCCTGGAAACATTCAAGGTCAGGTTGGACTGGGCTGTGAGGAGCCTGGTCTAGTGGAAGGTGTCCCTGCTCATTGCAGGAACGTTGGAACTGGATGGTCTTTAAGGTCCCCTCCAACCCAAACCATTCTATGATTCTGTGAATTTATACTGAAGTGTGACTCTGCCATAGATTTCATGGGGGCAGATTGTTTAGGGCCTGGAATGTTAAATGGGATTTGAAGTGTGAACACTGCACGCTGTCCTGGAGAAAGCTGAAGGCTGAGACACAGGTCTGATGTTGGTGGGAACCAGGGGCAGATCCTGCCTCAGTGCTTAGAGCTTTATGCTTTCTGGATCTCCCTCTGCATTACACCCGAAGATTAGCCTTCATTTAGTGCCTGGGGGGCTTTTCTAAGCCAAACATGATAGCATCCGCAATCCTGTATAAATCATTGCAGCCACAATTTACCTGGAAGGTCACTACATCTACGGACAGACACAGGAGAGGTTTCGGGGAAGAATAAGAAGGATTAACTTCCTGAGAAATACCTCCTGTAAATAAAGCCTGTGAAATTACACTTTGGCATATTAGAAATGGGAGGAAAGGGCACAGACCAAAGGATGTACATAAAATGAGGGAGGTAGGCTAGGAATGGTTCTCCTCCCTGTCTCGTACAACAAGAATGAGACAGAGATATTCAATGCAAAGGAAATCTCTTGTCATCCAAAGTGTAATTAGACTGAGGGACTCATTTCCATAAGATGTCAGTGAGGCCAGGAACTCAGCCAGATGCAAAGATGGCTTGGACATTTATAAGGATAACCCGGACATCTGAAGTTGTAACAGCTAATGTTAAAAAAAAACTCTCAAGAGGGATCTAACATCCTATGTCTCATACTTTAAATGAATCTCCTAGGTATTAGGAGGATACTGCATTATGGGGGAACAAATCATTTTGCCTCTCTGTCTTGGAGTGTACTGACACTTTCCTTTGAAACTTCTGCCAATGACCACAGCCAGAAACAGCGTCCTGCATTAGACAGCTCAGATTCCTGTGTACCGGGAAAATCCCTGTGTGACAGAGGAGAAGATGTCCCTGAATTATGTAAATTTGATGGTCTAGTTCAGATGCAAAAGAGGGAGCAGGAGGCAAACCCTGCACAGGAAGGTAAAATCATGCGGGTCCTACCTCTTGTTTTTTCTATTACGGGGTTTGTCCACATCTGATTTCCCCGTGTGCTGAACCCTTAGTGCTTCACCAGGACAGCAAGGATATATCTCAGGTCATGAGGAACTCATCACTTCACCTTGGTGACCCTGTGGTCTACCCCACTTTGGGTGCCCGGTAGCCCTCACTAACTCAGTCCATCCAGCCATGGGGAAATATCAACTATCATTGCCTTTATTCTGCTTCTGCATTACCAGCCCCAGCACTTCTACTCCCATTTTTAAACTTTATGGCTTGAGATGGAGCATTACATGGTGTGGGCTCTGTGGATAAATCAACCAGCATGTCATTACGCTAAACAGAGTGATTTTACAGCTCAGGAATTTGAAGGCCAATAGCTTCCGTTGTGAAAACCTGCACCATTGTATGAAAATCAGCTTCAGCATTTCAATGTGTTAATCAGCTACCTCCTTTGAGCTTGGAGCAGCACTTTTACCCCATGACCGAGGTGACCGCTCCCTACCCCCCAGTAGCTATGTGCATAGGTCCTTGGCATCCCTTCCTCAACAGCAGGGAGCAGTGTGGGAATGGCCATGGGCTAGAGGTTTGCTGGTGTTCCTCAGGTGATTTTTGAACAACAAAATATTCCCTGGGATGAGAGAAGTTCGTGGTGAGACTGCTCTAGGCTCAGACATCTCTTGCTCCAGGTTTCTGCATCCAGCACACCTTGGGACTTCATCCCTCATGCTCCCTCTTGGCAACCCACTGTGCAAGCACCATCAACTCTTACTGATGCATAAAGAGTCCCTGAGAGCTTTACAGCACCAAAGAGCAATTTTTAATGGACCTCCCATTTCCCAGTGGAAAAGGCCAGAAACCCACAGCTTTGGTTAGATGATGGGAATCTTTAGATGTATTCCAGTTACAGAAAAATGAAAATGTCGTTTATATCAGGGTAACTAATCCTGCTTAGGCTGTAAAGCTCTGGATGAACAGTCGATTCTAGTTTCTTGTCAGATCTTAATCTGACATGTTGATAATGAAGAAAGGGAGGAGAAATCACAGGGAGGAAATCAGCAAGAAAGCTGTGTCATAGCGGGGCGGGCGCGATTTGCAAGGGTGGGGGAGAAGGGGAAGTGGGGAAGGAGGGAGCACAGACAGGCTTTAAAATGAAATTGAATATTAGGAGGCGGAAAATAAAATGGAGACAGGCTGCACTGAAAGCGATACAGGCTGGAGATGGAGAAAGACAAAGAATGACAGTGGATCACTTTAAGTGTGAAAGAACAGAAAGGAAAAGAATAATAATGCTGGCTTGTAAAGCTGAAATCAGATTGTAGTTTCCTCCAGTGAATTAACTCTCCTGTAATGTAGCACAGGGGACTTTACAGAGCTGATGTGATTTGCCCATTGGGTGGCACTGGGACATTAAACTGAGGGGTGTGGGGGGGATGGTGGTGTGAGTGTGTCTGTGTGTCTGTGTTTCATTATAACCCTGTGCATGTGTACCTTAAATCTCCCAGAGAGCACCTGTGCATGAGACATGCTTTATATATTTCTATGTGGAGCGAGATGTTAAATGTGTTTGGGGTTTGGAGGAAGCCACATAGTGAAATGGGTGAGTGCCTGTGTGTTTGTGAGGGTGCGACACTAAATTTTGCTGTGTGTTTATGTCAGGCAGTAAATCGCAGGATGCAGAGCCTCCCCAGAACCCCAGAGCTTCTCCGCAGGATGGGGCTGATGGGGAGCCACCTTCAGCTGGAGGTCCCAAGGACTCAAGAAGCTTCTGGCCCTCTCTCTAGCATATGGGATGTCCCAGCGCTAGGATGGAGGAGTCAACTGGGGATCAGGTGGTTGATGTGGGAGCTCACAGCTTCTTTTGTGTTCCTCACCCGATGGACTGAGCAGGAGTGGAGGTGTGGTGGGGACACTGGGGAATGCAGCTTACAGCCACAGCATCCTCTTCCTCATGGAGGTCTGACTGGTGAAGAAAAGCCTGGATGGGAGCTAAAGTAATTTCCTTCTCAACCATACCCATGAGTCACCAAGCCAACCAAATCCAGACTTTTGGTTCTGGTTTCTCCAGCTATCCGGGATCCCAGAGCAGGCTGAGAGTGGGATGAAGCCCAGCTCAATAGGCAGCCATGAGATTTGGTCCCCCCGCCCTACCTCTCTTTTGCCAAATCTTCTCACTTGCTACCTCATGGCCAAGGAAGTAGCCTGATAAATCTGCCCAAGCAGGCGGCACGTGCCTACTTTGAGATGTCCATTGCAAAAACCTGAGCTCTCCCAGTGCTTATCTGTTGCAAGGAGACATGTAGGAGCCTTCATCTTCATGACACCTGCTAAACTTTCTCTCCCTAGGGTTCCCAGACCATCAGGTGTGAATGGGAAACTATAAATCCAGGAGAAAAAGAGGAGAGGGAGCCATGGGACTAAGGGTCAAAGACAAGGGTGCTCAAAGGGCTGGAATGAACACTCCATAAGAAGAGTATAATCTAGGATATAATCTCAGTCATGAGATGGAGTATATAAAATCATGAGTGTCAAGAAGAGGATGAGTAGATAATGTTTGTTCACGGTCTTTTCCAGTGCAAGAATATGGTGGTCCTGGAGAAGGTGTAATAGAGCTGTGGAATTTCTTGCTACAGATACAGTTGGTGCTTAAAGTTAACAAGGGCTCAGGGAAGATCAGAGAACTTCAAAGAAAAATCCAGTCAGTGTTATTAAATCCACAGAGAACACATCTAGCCCTGGAAGTCAAATGGTTAGAGGCAGGGAGAGTACCGGCGAGGAAACACCACCAACCCTTGCTTTGTCCTTATGCATAATGCATATGCCTATAGCCACTTTCGGAGACAGTGAGTTAGAAGGAGCAAGCAGTGGAGCTGTTCTGTATTCTCTCTGACAGGGGCTGAACATGGCCCCTTTACCCTGTGCAATGCCATCTCCCAAGTGTCATGCACCTTGGAAACTGAGTCACACAGATTATGACTACTTGGCATATCTAGGCAGGGCTACCTCTGGGTTTAATATGTTTGCCTCCTGCTCTGCGCAGACAGGATCTCACCTGCCCAAGCACACTGGGGAGGTGTCTGCAAGCTACCCTAGAGGCATAACATGGCCAGAGAGCAGGAAAGATTTGCAGCAAAGTAAATATAACTGGAGAGACTGAGGCTGGTGTCTAAGTGCTGCATAATCCTGGGAAGTCTGAGAAGGGTTAGAATCAGAGCTTTGCTTTCTTAGAGCCAGACTGTGCAAGCCTGAGTGACGTTACATCATTTGAAGCCAGAGCAAGACTTGGCTTTTCCTCACAGAAACACAGTTTGTGGATGGTGAAGAGAAGACTTGGCTCTTGTAGCGGTTTCTGTGCATCTCTCTCTTGGCCATCTCTTCTGTATTCAGGACACAAAGCAGCCCCCAGTGTGCTTTAGATAAGGGCAGGCCCATCCATACCTTTGTGGCACTGTGTTGTGATACAACTGACATGCCTAACCCAACTTTCTTCAGCAACTCTGCAGGACAGAGCGCCTGAGAAATGTGTTGTTCTCTGCAGCAGCCCTGGCATAATTAACCTTGTCATTTGTGGTTATATGGAGTGCTTTGTTCCACCAGCCTGAGGCTCTAGGCTTTGGTATTGCATCTTTTTGGTAATTTCCTCCCAGATCCCTCTATCTGCTAGGCAACAAGGTGATAAATTACTCACTGCTAACTGCTGTCTGCATTTCTGCAACACCTTGCGAGAAAGTTATCACTAGAGGAGCTGTAGATGATGCTGAACTTCAATTAGGCCTCAAATTAGTTGTGCAGGCTGACATTTTCCAATCATGCAACATTAGCATCCTCCCTAATTATGAAAATGTAAAGTTAACTTCTGTTTCATAATAAATTAGGCTTGTTCTCTTGGTATCTGAAACACAGAAGCACGCACACAGCACAGTTTCAGCTGGGTCTTTTCTTCCTGTGTTGCTGATGCTCAGGAGCAGCCGCAGCCACAGCCACGTCCTTTTTCTCTAAAAGTCAGAGATGGTGGCAACCTGTCTGGTAATGCTGGGCAGGTGGAGGAAAACAGCCAGAAAGTGCAAAAGGACACTGAAGGAATAGGGCTTTATTAACCCATTTGGGCTGGCGGGTATGGCCTTAGACATTCTCACACCAAGCAGCATCTTTCTCCAAGGAGGAGGGAGAAGGACCAGAAGGAAACATCCCCTCCTCTCCTTCCTCCACCGAGTTTTGGCTTACTTAGCCCACTTGTCCAGCCCTGAGAGAGGTATTGGAGACTCCATTCCATCACAACATACCTGACTGTATATATTCCAAACATAGCCAGACAGCAGAGCATACAGGTAGAAGGGTATAAGCAAAAGAAAAGGGGCATGAAGGGCAAGCTTTCCGATCAAAGGACAGATTCTATAAAAATCATAATTAGTCAAGAAAAGAAAAATGTCAGATTTTATTTTTCTTAAAAACCAGAAGAATAAGAAGAAAGGACCTTCCTGGAGCCTTTCCACAGTGCTTGGAGAATGTCTTTCTTTAAGAGATACCGTTTAGAGATGCCTCATTGTAGTTTACTGCTGCAAAAGGGATCAGGAACTACCTGGCTTTTGCCAGATAAGTTTTGCAACTCAACTGTGCATTTCATGGAGAGCAACAGACATTGTATACTGACAGCAAGTGCCACGTCTCCTTTGTGCCTGTCTTAAAGCAGGGTCTGAGCCACAGATCCACCCCTTCAACCCTCCACAGCTCCCAAGCTATTCCGTGTCACTAAAAATTACAAGGCCTCTAAAACAGCCAGAAAACAGATGGGTTTTCATCCTGGCTGAGTCTGTGTTATTGAATTAGTAGGTTCAAGCAATGCTAAAGATGCCTGGAAAATGAGGCATCTAATTATTGCATGTCTGCATCAGAAGTAACAGGGAGCTGCAGAGAGTAGCTGACAAGCAGCTAAATAATAGACTAACAAGCAGGATGGCTGGAATCTGTCACAGTGCTAATGAAGGTCAGAATAAGACACCTGCATATTTTAAAGAATGAGATGTGTGCATCTGAAAATGCCCAGATGTGACATTTAAAGACAGAGATCATAAACTGAGTGCAATCACTGCTAAGAACTGGAGCCTGGGAGTGCACAGGATATATGGGTAACAGAATTAAAAGCAACAGAAGAACTGAAAGGAGACAAAGCTTGGGGTCACTGGAGAAACTGGAGAGCCAGTAGCCTCTGAAGTGCCAAGAGCAGTCCAAGGGAGAAGCCGATTCTAGTAGCCCCCAAAACGTGTTTGACATTTTCCAAAAACTGGAGAAAGACAGACTGCACTCAGTGTGCCATCTATGGGAAGGGGGAACAGCTGAAGCGAAAGAAGGGGATTTGCAGCTTACTCTTTTATAAAGTAACCTAATTTACCATGAGCACACTGCAGAGGCTCTTAAATAGGGCAAGCAAAAGCACTGTGTAAGCAAACTCACTGCAAAGCCCAGGGAACACAACAGTGGAAAGCACAGGCAGGGCTACACAGAGAGCAGGCTGCAAACACCAGCTCCCCTGCTTTCAGCTGCAGTTTTCAGTTGAAGGCTCATTTATTGCTGCAAAAGCAAAAAAAAAAAAAAAAAAAAAAAAAAAAGAGAAAGAAAAATCAAACTAGTCCAGTTCAGTAATCAATTGAAAGCTAAGCCTTTACTTTAGGAGTCCATGGTGTTGAAGGGGTAGTGTCCTCCCCCAAACAACCTGCGTAAGTACTAGAAAGAGTATTGAGCAAACCCCATAGTCCTGTTTTTTCTGGGCAATAAAAGTCCAAGACGTGGGCTGTTCCCAGCATGGCCACAGCTCTCAGTGCTCTTTCTCAATTCCACATGCTATATATATGCAAAACCCTAACAGTAACACAATAATGCAGTGATAAAGTAAAAAAAAGGTAGCAGGAAGGGGGAAAGATTTGTTCCCCTCAGACAGAAGGATGTTTCCTCTGCCTGTTCTTTTCTCATGCTCTGAAATAATCCGATGTTTTTCTGCCACAGTTTTTTTTTGGTTGGTTTTGGGGAGGGGGGGGGGGGTTGGTTGGTTTTTTTGTTGTGGGTTTTTTGGGGGGTTTTGGGGGGTTTTTTTTGGCCAATCAATTCAATTGCAGCAGCAAGCCGACAAGCATTTTGAATAATGAGTTTGTTTTCGGGGTCGAAGGGTTTTGCTTGCTCATTCTGGCTTTGAAAAGAGCTGCCTTTGTGTTAGCAATGCCAAAAGGGAGCCAGAGCTGCAAAGCACACTAGGAAGGATCAATACTTTAAATGCATTAACACCGGTGAGTTGCAAATGAAGTTAGCGGCTGCTGAGCATCACTGATTTCACAGTAAGTCTCAGTTCAGTTGGTTAATTTCTCTGAAGGATCAATGCCACAGCTGATGGTTACTGAAGTTTCTTCCTTCACCAAGCACAAGGGGGTTTTGAAATGAACTCTACAGGGGATCACAAACCAACTCGTCCGTGTAAATAAGAGGAGCATGGGTAATTCTCTTAATCTGTCAAGACTAGCACAGCAGAGACATGAATCATAAAAGCTGAACTAAACCAGTTTCAAATTTTGGAACCAAATTTCACAGTTCCTCTCATTATATGGGGTCAATCAAAACTGCCAGATCCAACCTTACACTAGCTTTCAAGGAAATTGGGCTCGAAAGCCATGACTTCTACCCAAGTAGAATGTAAATGTTGTACGAAATGGGCAACTCTTGCAATATTGGCACTTTAGGGATGTAAAACTTTTTTAGACAGTCTTATGGAGATCCTGTAAACTGCTGTCTTTATACACATTGTTTGGGCTTTTTCCCACTGGGTTTGAAGTCAAGTCACCGTTATAGAAGCAAGCTGTCTGGAGTCAGAGCTTTTCACTCCCACTGCAAGCAAGATAGAAAGGGGATAGATACCTGGGTGGGAGAATGCAGGCAATGGTCTAAGAGGAGGTAAAGGAATCTATGTTGGGAGAACGAGAGAGACCCAAGGACTGGAGGGAAGGAATAGGCAACAATACAACCAAAGCAGAGAAACTTTGTCTGGAGAGACAGCAACTTAGGGAAAATGGAGAACAGAAGAATTCAACCCATGTTGAGGATATTTATGGATATTAGCAAAACAAACTCACTGGCTGAGGCCAAAGAACCCAGGAACTCAGTGTGGTGAATTGCATTTCAAGCTATGTGATAATTAAACTAGTCTCAACTTTTTAAAGGAGGGTCTAACTCCTGTACTCTCAGTTTAGCCATAAGGGCTCCATCATAGCTCTGTATTTACCATGTATTTGGGTCTCAGTCATTGAAAGGACAGGAATGCTTAGCACAGGATTCCAGTTGAATTTAGGGCCCTAAAAACACAAGTCTGCAAATACCTTTCCTTTCCTCCCTTGTTAGGTACCTGAAGAGCTTTTCTTCTTAGCTTTCGGGTGTAAACAGAAGCACATCTACCTCGGAATAGAGCAAGATATGAGGTCTCATCATTGTTCTGATTTTATTTTTTAATTTTTTTGCTAATTATCACAACTTCAAACAGACAAAATCCCTAGCTCTACCTAGAGGCAGTTACTATCTTGCAGCAACCTTCGTATTACTACTCTGACTCAGGAAATAACTTCGCTTCTTCCTCATTGATTATTTCCACCTCCAAAGGATATGAAAGTTATGGGGCAGACTCCCTCCATAAAATCACAGATTTAAAAAATAACTGAGCTTTCCAAGATTTGGCTTGCTGGAAATGATATTTCAAAGCTTTTTCTTCCCCACCTCACGAAGGCTTGATACATCCTTGTTTCATTTTTCAAACAGAAGACAAGAATCACGAGAAATCTTGTGATCCCTGTAAAGGTGGTGGATCTTTAAATAGAGCTGCTTGATGTACTTGAAATTTCTTGACTAAAACAAAAAGGAAAAAAGTAGACATTTTTTCATGCATATTTTCACTAAAAAAAAAAATATCTTTTATTTTGGGATACATGGCCTTAGCTTAAATAAACATATAATGAGACTTGCCATAAAATTGGAGAGCTGTCAACACTGTGAGTCCTTGCTATACATTAAAAATCACTTAGAAAGGAGAAGACACTAAGGCTGCTTTCAGGTATGAACAGAACAGGTGGGAAATTTGCAAATTGCTGACATCGTTTTCAAATTTTGACACAAAAAAAAAAAAAAAAGAAAAAGCAACAAAAAACTTTTGTCCCCCCAAACTTGGATTTTTTTCTTTAAAAACTAGAGATTATATGTCAGGTTATTGTTCTCTCATGCTGATATGAGAAGATTCTCAGTCTAAAAGGAAAACTGTATTGTAATTAACATCAGCATCTCCATGGTACTAAAGCCTTCACCTCAAATTTACTCAGCTGTCAGCATAAGGTGTCCTGTTCAGCTTGTATGGGATCACCTGTGGCTCTGGTACCTCTCCATGTGCACAGCAGAAAAGGGAGGGAAGCCTTCAGGGAAAGGTGTCCTTTGATGGAACATGGCCCAGAATGTTTAGAATCATAAAAATAAGAAAACTTCTTGATCAAGTCACAGGATTTGATACTAGAAGAGCTATAAGACCTGCCAAGCCCCTGGTCCATCCGTCATACTGGGTTGTTCTGCCAATGCTGTCTCCCTGAGAGACACTGTTGGCTGGACATTCCCATCTACATGACAGAAAGACTTTGGAATCGACACTCATGAAACAGTTTTCCCAGAGAATAAAATTATTGCTGAAGCTCATTAGCTGGAAGTTGGCCGGCACTCTGAGGACGGCAACTGTGTCGGGTTGTCTAATCTCTTTTCTGGGTGACCTGGTTCCCCACAGAGATGCACAAGGCTTTGGAGAAACCCACAGAGGTTCAGGTCTTGATGTTGATAGCTGCTGGAAACAACAGCCACAGACTAATTGTGTGGGGACATGTTACCTTTCAGCACTTGGGAGTTTAACACCTGGACACCTCACTGAGTATCTCCCTTTCACTTTTATGTTATTGATGAGGGGAATGAAAAGAAGTAGGTTTGCATTAGCAACAGTTGTAAGAAGAAAGGATGCAGGTGGTTAGAAGATAAGCACTACAGGGTTTGAAAGGCTTTTAGGTAGCTTAACACTTGCTAAACCAGCTGTTAATTAAACAAAGCGTGCATATTGTTTTACAAAAGTACCTCCAGTGCCCCCTAATGCTCTTCTTAACTATTGGAACAAGTCTGAATTAGGGAACAGGACATTTTCAAAGTCCCCAGCATCAACTGCTTGATCCTCTGAGGTGTACCAGCCAAGTTCTCAACCTTGTCTGACCCCTCTTAATTAATGGTTTCCAACAATAACATTGGGAAAGGTGGTGGGGGGATTTTTCTTCAGGAAAAGATCCATTAGTTGTGTTTTGAGAGGAAACCAGGTAGCCCTAATTTCTCTGGGGTAATTATTGCAGACAGGCTGAGGCAAAGAAGTCGAAGTACATTTACTTCATCACAGGAACAATGCTAATTCAAAAGCCTATTAAAAATGATAGAGACAGGAGTGGTTCAGCCTCCTTCACCCTTCACAGCTTTACACTTATTTAAATTCTTTCCCATGGGTGTTGTGTCTTCTCGCTGAACTAGGCAGCATTTTCTATCAGCCCAGTCTGACCAATGCTGAAAAGTCATCCTTCAGTCCTTATTTCTCAGGTCATCAGCAAGCAGATTTTCCCTTACACGACGCCTTCCACACTCCCACCAGAGCTTCCCCCTAACTTGGTTTAAACACCTGCTGAAATGAGGTCATGCCACAAAGTTTAGAGATTTAATTATTATGGACTTTCATTTCTTGAATGTTCAGCAGATATTGGATGGCCCTTTCTCAAGTTCCCTATCAAGAACAGCACTCCTGCTCCTGGGTTAGGGGTCCTCAATATGCCATGTATTAATGCTTGTAAGTAAAACCAACTGATTCTACCTGGGAGTAGCGTCTGACGGAGAAACTAAATAGACCTCTTAAGCAACGGGGTGGTTTTATATTTTTCAGTGGTATTGATCTAGTAAAGCAGAAGTGTTATTTTGGACATATTTCTGCTTGTAAAAATCTTTGATGCCATGCAAAATTACCCAGCAGACAGGCTGTGAATTACAGTCTACAGCCATTAGCAGAGTCCAGTGTTAAAAAGATTTGTTTTCACCCTCTAAAAATGGCACATGTGGTCTCGATTCTATTAATCTTAATCTAAATCAGGAGAAATTACATTTTTTGTAGAATCTGTTCATAAGTAAGAATGACTAGAATCAGGCCTCCAACAATAACTGCATGTCATCCAGGGTGGACTTATAAATGTCAGTTCCGTGTACTGGGACACGCAATCCGCAGTCATGTGTCAGTTTTGTCTTATTGTTACACCAAATACAAGGCAGTCATTAGAATACACAATCTGGACAGAAGCTATATAGATTATTTTTTTTCCTACCCAGCTCCAAGCATCGAAAAAACCATGGTATCATACAGTGGATGTTCAGTATTATATGAAATGAATTATTTTAAAATTGAGTTCTCTGATGCCCTTTACCAATGGATGTAAGCATCTCATACCCTCCCATACCTCTAAACTCCCTGCAGCCCCAGTACGAGATAACGTTGAACAAGGCTGTGAACTCACCTGCCAGGGCGGCACACGTTATCACAAAATCAAAGCTGGCGTAGGTGTTAATGTTGTTTAACATAGAGCCTCCAAAACTCACTGCCATCCTTCACATCTTTGTAATAACCTCTAACACTCATAGCAACTCTCATTCCTGTGATTGTGTCCTCATATTTAGACCATTTTTAGAAAACATGTTATGTTCAAAAGCCTGTTTATGGGTAAAGAGGAACAAGACCTTGTATATGTAAGTAAAGCTAAGAATGTTTTGTTCGTGTAACTGAAATGTTAAGAATATAATCATTATTAGTCCAGAGCTAATTGTTACAGAAAAAAAAAAAAATTAATGAAGTTAAAATTGTTCCACCACTTCTGGCTTTCTCTCATTTTCCTAGTATTCTGCTCACCCTCCCATGGCTACTCTGGCTTGGTGGTTTCAGTCTGCTGCTGGTGGGGTGTTACAGCATCTAGAGTCCTTCACCAAGAGAAATATGATGTTCATGTTGATGGTTTCTTCCTCCCTCTAGGATCTGTTTGGGATAATTTTTATGTGTTTGCTAACAGACTTGTACACCTCTGCATTTTCTTCACTGATTTTTTGCCTTTGCATCCGGATGCTTCTGCTATCATACCAAGCCTGTATATCTCTACACTTCACTGTTGGTTCAGACTTGTAAATGCCTCATTCTACATAGAGCAACTGCCTTTTATTACCAATATAAAGCTATGACTGTGCCATGCAAAGATAAACTGAAGTAAAACAAACTAGCCATAGACACCTGGTCAATTAGAGAAATTTCTGTGGCAGCTAAATCAAGTAAAGCAAAGCTATGGGCAGGTCAAGAGAAGTTCAGACAGCATCTGCCTGTGAATCCTCAGTCTTGAGGATCTGCAAACTCAGTAGAGTTTATGATCTGTTGTGAGCAATGGCAATGGTGTCTTACAGGGCTGCGTGTTCTTCCCTTGATCCATCCACCTCCTGTTAATGGTGTTGTTTGGAGTGGGAGAGGGTGTGCATTCAATTTCTGGTCTTATATTAGGAGCCTTTTCCTCTAGGCTCTCAGCAGTCAATGGAGAGAAGCAGCAGCCAAGAGAGACCTGGGCAATGAGAGCACCCAGAGGTGTAATACTGGCTCTGGCTGGTGCCTGGGGTAAAGCACTGGGAATGCCATCTTCACTGTGTGGGAAACACATGGGGCAATTCCCAGCTCTGCAGCTGGTCACTTGTTCAACCATCGCAAAGTGCTCTCTGCCTTGGAGTGTTGCTCTACCCACAGCAAGACAATGTGAGAAAGTCTCTCTGACCGTGGAAGCTTGAGCCACCTCCCTGCCAGTGTTTCTGTCAGTATCTCCCCTTGCTAATGTCCATCTTTCATCTAAACATTTATCCACCTTTCTTCCTATGACAGCTGTCAGCAAGACCTGGTGTGGGAAGGTCCTGCTGGGCTGAGAGGGGAAAAGCCAGTTCAGTGTTGTGATGCATAGAGGGCCACATACTCTGGAGGCTGGGAAGTGGGAGAGAGAAGTAGTTATAATTTAGAGATTAGAGAGCCTGAGATTATGTAGATAGATGCCAACCTCCTAGTATCTTCCAGACAGCAACCTGGCAGAAGGGAGGGAATTAATCTGGGGCACGAGCTGGGCAAGAAAATGTAACCTGGAGCAAGGAGTGGACAAACCGGTGCTACAAAGGAAGAGAAAGGTGGGGAAAGAGGACGGGTAGGCGGAGCTGTAGGATGAACACAAGCACCTCCAAAAGAAACAAAGGAACACTGCAGGGAGGGGACAGCCCAGGAAGACAGATGGGAAGATGGTGGGTTTGGTCCCGTTGTCTGGTTATCACTCACATGCTGCCAGTTAAGGGATGAGGAGTTTTAGTTAGATGCAATCTCAAAAAGGGGCCAAGGGAGAAGAAAAAAAAAATAATCTTAATTTCACGAAGCCTCAACTTCATTTACTCTTTGTTCTGTTCTCACTGTAGGAAAAAGCCGCAGGAGTTTGGCTGGATGAAGAAGAGGAGGAAACACAGAAAATGTCAGGCAAATCTGGCCTCTGGGACGGGGTAACCCCACGCTGCTCTCTTTAAAGGTGGGAGGACAAGAAGGCAGCACAAAGATGGGAAGCCCCACAGAAACCTTCAGGACTGGTTCAACCCCTGGAAAAAAGCAGATCTGGTGGCCTCATTAAACAGGGCCATGCTGTGGGGTGGCAAAACCTTTAGAAAAAGCAGCAGCTCCTTTCCCACACCTGTGAACAGGGGCAATGGCATTGACCTTCCTTTGGAAAAGCACGCAGGGATTTAAGGACAGAAAGTGCTGCTTCAGCACTGTTACTTTTATTCAGAGGGAGTGCTTCAGGGGAAGGAGGTTTGTTAGTACTTTTTTAATCTTCTTTTTTACAACTGTTCATCCAAGTCCACCAAGAGAATATGGCTCTCATCCTTTCTGGGCTATGTAAAGCAGCATGTTGCACCTGTGCCTCTGTGTCTTACCTGACAGTGCTTTGATTTGTCTAAGAACCTACCTAAGAAGTGGGGTAATAAATTAGAAAAGGTATGGCAGAGCTGGCATAGGCTTTCAGGACGGTTCAGTGTTGCTTTCCTCTCTTTGAAAGGAGGAATTCCTTCAAAGCATTTAAAAGAACAAGTTGCCCTCGGCAAGGTCTTCCCCGAGTCCTGGCCACTTCTAATTTGGAAAGTTCTTGGTTCTGCCCTTCCCGCCAGGGGACAGGGACCAAAACCAAGGGACTGAGACATCACAGGAGAGGCTGCTCCCTTCAGGTTTCCATCCTCATTTTGCTGATTTGAAGATGAATATTGTGTTTGGATAATTAGCTGCAGCTTTTATCTGAACTGAGCCTCAGGCACTCCAGAATTTTTTCCCGCATCTGGCTCCTATGCTCCTACTACAGAGTCATGGGATATATTTCTCCTGTGGCCTGTTAAAATTCAGATCAGATAGCTGGGCTTTATCCTGAACTGACTTGAGTTTGGCATGATTTTTCTTCCTCCCTAGAGCCAGGTGGATCCGGAAAGCATCATAGGTAGAGGCTGCTCAAGCTGAATACACAAGGTCCATTCTGCAGAGACCAAGAAAGCAATCCACTCCTTTAGCCTACAACTGCTTTCTCCTCCCCACCTTAGGTGATATCCAAATCCTACATTACTCTTTAAAACATTTAAGCAGAGGAAATCATTCTTTTTCCCTTGATCTGTTTACAGACAAAAGAGAGGGTTTTTTTAAGACAAGAAAAAGCAGCACATTTTGCCCTGAAGCAGCTACAGTGTGCTTTACATTAGAGAGAGATTGATAACTTTCATAGCACAGCACTTGCAGCCCATCTTTGAAACACCAAACACCCACTCTCTCCAGTCCCTCTGCATGCTCCCTACATAACAAGGGAAGATTTACAAGTCTGGGGATGGCAAAGCAATATTTCTGGCTATTGGCAGTGCAGGGCTTGCCTTCTCTCACTTGTAGGAGAGTGGAAGGGATGGGTCATGGAAGTTGACTGGCGGATGCATAAAAGGTCATCAAGTTTGGGGGAAATTTTGGTAATAGTCAGGATGACCTTTGGGAGTATGCCTTAATCCATTCAAATGGTCATGAAATCTCAGATCCTGTCTGAGCGCATGGTTCTTGTACCTAGCATCAGGAAAGCTCCTCCAGTTTCACCCCACTGTAATAGGATGCGTGCCCAGCCCTCGGGCCAGCAGAGGAGCACCCTGGGGTAGGATTTGGGCTGCCAAGCAATTTTCTCCTCCTCCTGCATCAAGATGTTGGTTCGTTGCCCAGGGAACTTGTGGATGCCTCATCCCTGGAAGTGTTCAAGGCTAGGATAAGGTGTGGAGCAGCCTGGTCTAGTGGAAGGTGTCCCTGTTCATGGCAAGGAGGTTGGAACTCAATGGTCTTTAAGTTCCCTTCCAACCCAAACCATTCTCTGATTTGTCAGCCAGCTCAAATGGGTTAAGTAGGTTGCTCGAAGTGTGAGTCCAAGGGGAAGGGGAGGACAGGGTGAACTGACAACTGTTAACCTGCTATTGGCCTAAGCTGGAACTAAACACTCTGGAAAACATGCAGATTTGGGAAATCCCTGAAAAAAAGGAAGGGGTGCAATCCCAGGCTGGAAGCCTCTTGGTATAGGAATGGGCACTGCTAGGACTGTCCATGTACTTGCAGGGAATAAATGAGAGGCTGAGGAGAAAGCTGGAGGAATCTTTATGTGCAAAGCTGGTAATTCCAACTCATTGTGTGGCATATAGATGCAAAGCATCTCCACACCAGGGTTCCTGTACCACACCTCCAATACTGCAGTGTTACTGAGGGGTGAAGAGGAGGGGGAAGAGAGAGAAAACGGAGAAAGAAACACTGTTACTGGAGCTGGCATTTTAATATTGAAAGGTTGTGAAATCTAATAAGAGCTACAAGAGAGGCTGATGTATTTTTTCCTCATGCTACGATGAAATTTGGATTCAATAAGTAAATGTGACAAAATATGCAATTTCCCATAGATTTCGTGCAGCAGGGCGCTTTCTGTGCAATAACCTTAAACCAGTACTTTTTTCCTTACCCCAGCTAAGATCTCTTGCCTCCACCTTATCTGAATAATAGTTCATGCCCATAAAGTGCAGCTTGCCCCTGTAGCTGTACTGTATCACTGTCTGATGGTACGTGGTGAACAAAAGTAATTTTTTCCCCTTTTATTCCCTATAAATGATATCTTCCTGCTTCCTCTTGTAAGAAATAAGCCTGAGCTGTGAATGCGTGGGGGAAGAGTAATTCCTCGTTGGCTTAGGTCTTTTTTATGATGTTCAGGTGAAAAGAGCCTTTGAAATGTGTTTCATTAAGACCTCTTGGAGATGCCTTTTGCTTTTGAGGCCATATTGATGATTGTAGAGATGATGGGAAAACTGCAGCAAACCTGCTGCTATCCCCTGGGAAGAAACCGTCTCCCAGATGTATTTTTCTAAGTAGCATCATGTGTTGGACATAGGCTCACGACCTTCATCCACATAGTCTGATTTTGGAGTTCAATCTAATTTTGAGGTTGGCCTTGCTTTGAAGGGGTGAGGTGGGGTGGACGGACCAGATGACCTTCAGAGTTCACTTGCCACCTCAATTATTTTACAGCTTTCTGCATAGTTATGCTTTAAACCCACTGGTGTGAGGGGTGAACTGGAGGTGTGCGCAAATAAAGGGCACAGGGACATAATCACAAGTGCTCAAATGCCTGCATTTTCACCCATTATTGCCTGTCAGCGGTAATGTCCTGTCCCTGTAACGCTCCCCTTCCCCAATTCTGCAGAGTGAGCTTCTCCCACAAGCTGTTCATATGCCCTTAACTCCCCCTTCGCTGCAAGTAATAATAAAAAAACCCCCTCTTGCTTAACCTACTAACGGAGCTTTATTTTTACATGTGCCCCCACCAGGACCTGAAACATGTTAGCTCAGATTGCTACCCATTCCTAATCATCTGAAGCAGTGAAGTTAAAAAGGATTATTAATCAATAAACAATCTCACTTCAAGTAAACACGTTTTACTTTGCAGCCGAGGGAAGGTAGGAGCACAGAGGCAGGTAGTCTCAGCAGTCCAGGTTAACTTCTTGAGCTGCCCCACACTTTGATTGCTTGAAATGGTGAGAGCACCCCCCTGTCAGCCCCCAGAGGCTGTGGCTGCCAGCTTAGGCAGCGCATCCAGGATCAAGGGATACCCAGGGTAGCTAAAAACTACCTCTTTCCCTCTCTGCTCCAGGTACAGCGCCACCGTAGCAGAGAATTAAATCCCCATCACTACCAGGTTTGAAAACCGCAGTAATAAAATGTGCATAATGACACCCTCCCTCCTTCCTTGCCATCAAAAGACTCAGTCTTTGTTATTGCAGGCAGTTTGATTTTGTCTTATTGCTTTCAAGCTGAGTATATGATGATTTTATTGGTGCACAGTGTTATTCTGCCAACCCTTGGGAGGCAGACGTTTAGATGACGGCGCTGGTGAGGCAGGTGAACAGCATTTTTCAGCTGTCCTCCAGCCACACGTAATTAAAAAAGCAAGCCCATAAAACAAATTAGCTAATACGCAGCACAAAAGGAAAGCCTGCATAATTAAAATAACTGGTAATACCGTCCAATGTGGGAAGGGTCAGACTTGGATTTGGCACTGCAAGCGACCGTGTCTCTCTCCTGCTAATGCTTGGCTTGAATTTCAGCTTGGGATTTGAGTGTCTGAATTTAATGGCCCATCTGATTCAATGGAACTTATTGTCATTGCCAGTTAACTTGAGGTGATATCAAGATAACAGCTTATGAGCAGTTTCTGTGTGGTCCTGATCACCAGTATTGATTTCAATAAGGTATGGGCTGGATCCTTGACACTCTAATTTGGAAATCAATGGAGCTGGGACGATTCACTCCACCCGAATGCCAGGGAAATCAGGTATATGCCTTTAACAATAAACCAGCCATTTAAATTATTTGTGCAGTTCTTTAAGGAGCCCTGGCAGGCAAAGCAGAGATCCTGCAGATGTAGATAATGTGCTAGCCAAGTGAAAATTCAGATGTCTTGAGCAGAGGGATGGAAGGCAGGGAATTTACTGATTCTCACCCAAAGTACTGTCAGGTGTGTTTATTGAAGGGCAGTGAGCTAGAGTCAGGCTATCCCATCCTGGGGGATGTGAGCACTCAGGAGCACTCTCATTCATTCTGGGTAGAGGTATTAGATGCAGGGGCAAAAACAAAGTGTCTTTGAGTTGGGAGTCCCACCTGATTATTCACAACATATTGGACCTAACATTGACAATGGCTCCTGCTGCTGGCATCCCAGCCCCAGCCCCAACTTCTCCCACAGCCCAGCAAATAAAGCAAAGCAGAGCGGAAGACATTAAGGAGAGGGGAGAGCAGGAAAGGAAGGAGCTGCAGATCCATCTGCCATTCCTGGTGGAGCACTGTGGGAGCACTGTGGGGTGTGATGCCTTCCAACATGAGTCTGAGAGCCTGCTCCACAGACAAGGTGAAAGCAAACCTAGTCGTGGTGTGGTGCCTGGCTTGGGGCTGGTACTTGTTACCAGAGCAATAGCAATTCTAGAGGACACCTAGCCAGCACGCCCCAGAAAAGGCTCCCCAGCCTTTAGCGAAGGCTGCAGCACAGTAAAGAGAAAAACCTCCAGCACCGAGGCCCCTGAGATATTTCTTTTGTGGCACCCCAGCAGACAGTGATGGTTACACACTGAGGAAATACCTTGCTACAAACAAAACCACTCTCTTGTAACTTCTAAAGAAGTGTTAGCTCAGAGGTTACTCAATGCTTTTTCTTCACATATTTAAGAAGATGAACAGAAGATTGGTACACTGATTGCTGCAAGCTCCAGATGTACTCAAGAAACAAACTCCAGCAAGTCCCATGGTCTAAACCAACACCTCCAACCTCATCCTTCCTTGCATTTAAGCACTAGCCATTTCTTGCAAGCTGGGAAGCCACATACAGATCCTGTAGGCAGTGATGCTCCTCGACCCTGCCTAATTCCTTCTGGACTTGCTGAGTGCCAGATATGAGCCATCCCAGTGCACAGCTCTTCAAAAGGGATGTTGCAAGTGCTATCACCTACGAGTACCCTGTCACAGCTCTCCTTATCATAAGAAGCATTTTACTCTGCCACTCTTGCTCAGTGTCAAGATCTTCATTAGATCAATTTGAGACTTGAATTCCGAAATAAAGGCTGCCAGACTTTTCACAGGTTCAGATGGTACTTTGGTAACCATAAGGCTTCCTCAAAGTTTGGTCTATCACTTTGGGCTCTGGACATGAGTTTCCTCAGATGAAGGTCTCACTGCCATGCTGTGACAGTGCTGTAGTCTAATAAATAAAGCTGGATTTCCCCACTATTTGTTCTTTCCTCCCTCTTTCTAGGAAACTTGATAACTCAGACAATTGAACCCACATTGGTGCTGATGCCAGTATTGATTTCTGCTGGTGGGAGATAATTGTTTTTTAAGGTAATGTCAATAGCTGTGAGCATGTGGGGATGACAGACGGTCCTGCTTCATATGTATTTGGTCTCAGTGGCTTCCAGATCAGCTCAGCTCCTTTTGGAAAGCAAAAGGGGTTGGTTTTCCCTTACTCTCCATGCTGGGAATGGCACCTGGCATGTGAACACTCCATCTGTCTGTCATTCAGCGTCCACCAAGGGAAGAGATTCTGCAGCAGGGATTTCAGCTGCTGTTTGGAGGGTAATGAAGAGGTCTGCTGTGGGTTATGTTTCTCTCCTGCCTTCTCAGCTATGTGGAGTACTTGGGAATGTAAGTGAAGAAGAGGACGTGGAGGCTGAAGGAGGAATAAATTCATGATCAGCTGAGTGTGCCCAGATCACTGGAACATCTTTCCCTTGAGTCTGCACTGCAGAAATGTTTACTAAGCTTTCTACTTGTGATCTATGGCTGGACACAAGCACAGTACTGCAATCTCTCTCACTCTCTCAGTGATTGAATGTGGCTCCTTTATAAACTCCTACTTTCTTTCTCTGTGCCTGTGCTTACTCTGATAAATGTTCTCCTCTGGTGAGGAACCTGAAATACTTAACCCACTCTATTTCCATTCCCCTTGAAGGTTTACACATTGTTTGCAAAGAGAGTTTCCCCTGCCGCTGCCAAAGTGGTGCCTTTTCCCAAGGCATCAGACAAGGTGATGCACAGGGAGAGGTGGAGCAATGCAGCTAACCACCTTGCCTAGCTCTGTCTGTTCCCTATGGATAGGGGAAATGACACATTTCCACTAGGTAATTACATGTTGTCATTTCACTGTGCATCATGCAACGCTTTGTGGGAAACTGAAATCCCTTGAAACATGTTTGAAAGCTAAGCTGAGGTGATAGCTGTGAAGGCAGCTTATTCTCCTGTAACCTGGGGGTAGCCTTCAGAAGTGTTTCTCATGCAATCCGTAGAGCTCTTCAAGAACCCTCAAAAGATGCAGTTTAGGAAAGCAGAGCTAGGAGCAAACCCCCTTTGTATTTAAAATTAAACCTGATCCAACCGTTAGATCCGAAACCCCATATTTCACGGGACGATGCATATCCAGCTGTTGGCAGCGATTCCCAAATGGTCTAGGCTGTGCCTTAAAGACCTGAACCTTGGCTCCAGATGTTCATCCTCACATCCAAGGCTGAGGATCATTACCAGATCTCCACAACCTCCTCCAAATTCCCAGTGAGAGAAAACAAAGAGTGGAGGTGAATGGCTGCTCTTTAGAGGAGGAGCAGGAGGTGAATAGCAGGGAAGCTGAAGCATTTGCAATAAGACTTGCTGTTTTCACCCACACTCCTCTGAATCCCATGCAGCTGGTCTGGGTGATAGTGTCTATGTCCGTTTTTGTTTGCTGTATGGGAACAACCTCACAAAAGGATGCTTGTTCACAGCAGCGTTGAAGGAATGCCCATTTTTTCAGCAAACATCCACACATGCATAAGAACAAGGGTAGCAGTGTGAAAAAAAAAAATTACCATTCCCTGCTTCTCCTTCACTTCCCGTCTTTTATCTTCCCTCTCTGAACTTCCAGGCACCCATAGCAGAAGCACCAGCCCTGGGGTGGGGAACAACAAGGAACAATTTGGAAACAGCCTGCTGGTTTGAAGCTGTTTATCCAAACTAGCCGGAGAATAGTTATGAATAACAATAAGCATTCACTGAGATCAGAATCCGTTCAGGGACAGATGAAAAAAGCTAAATTCATCCCTCTGCAATGAATAATTCAGCCCTCCTGAACCTGGAAAACAGGTTATTTGGTGGGTTTTACAGAGGAGGAAGAGGATGGAGATCAAAGGGACTGAGGATTTTGTAGATGCCACTAAGGTGGTTTGGGCAGCCAAGCTAAAGGTGATTTGGAGATCGTTTAGAGGGGTATTAAATGCAAGACCTTAATGTTCTTAGGATGCAGTTGGCCCATTCCTGAATGAACAGGTATAATAAAGTAAAAAGCCCCAGGTAAAGTCATCTGAACTGGCTTACACATGGCAAATCAGAGGGAAAAGGTTTTAGAGCTGGAGTCGCTGTGCTGCACTCAGTCCAATAAAGGCTGTGCTGGAGAAGACAAGGGAAATTTTTTCTGGCTTTTAAGTTAAGGTGAAAGCACAGATCTACAAAATACATGTAAGACAGGTTTTTGAAGACAGAAAACAGTAAATTTGCAGTACTCTCTTACTCACATCTTTAAGCACAGGATTTCAGCAGTCCCTTTTTCATTAGATGGGCAAGCATTAATTCCAGAGGTGAGAGTTTCAGATTCCCTAATTTTCTTTTGGACCTGGAATTCCCTTCTCTACCCTAGCTCAATGCTGTTTCACAATGCCAGACTCATCACCTCAATTCTCCTGAGCCTTGACAGATGGAATTAGGATATAGCAATACTGCAGCAGGACTGCAGATGGTGAGTTTCAAACCACTGACTTCAGCACCAAAATGTTTGTAATTCCCATTTTAAATGGAGCTGGCTTCCCTGGGGAAAATGCCAGGCTTTCCTAGGTGTTGCAGTGATCTGCTAGAAGAAGACACACTCTAGCAGCCCAGTGTGATGCTAATAAAGGGCATTAGGAGCAACTTGCCTTTTCTGTTGGAGTAAAGCCATGATGCAGAGGAACATGGCATGAGGTTTCTTCATCTACAGATTTTACCGAGCTGCACCCAAACTGCTGGCTGTTTCCAGAGGCAGAAGTATCCTTATATGTGTTTTTGCAGAAAATAGAACTATCATAAATTTCCTTACTGAAAGCCAGGTAGGAATAGTAGCAATAGCAACATTAATAGCACAGTAAGAGTAGCAATTGTAGCAGCAATAATAATGTAATAACTTGGGCTCAAACTACAGTCTTTGTTCAGGGAACTGATCTAGATTGCAGAAGGGAAGGTTGGGACTCTTTTTTAAGCTGTATTCATTATTGATCAGGCTCACTGCAGCTGCTTGAATGCTTATCCTGACACAAGAATGGAGCCAGGGCGTTATGGGGGGCACTCTGGGAAGAAGGTGAGACCTGTCTCCTTGAGCAGTAGTTTTATTCACTGCTTCTATACTATAATTCAGCATTATAAACTGAATTGAAATCTATTGTAGTAATGCTTTGTTTAAAAAGACATAAAGAAACATACACTAAATATAATAAGGAAACAAAGACAATAAGCAAAATCCAAAAACGCTTCCCCTAAAAAAGACAGCACAAACCATAAGAACTGGGCAACAGGTCCATGAATCAGAAAATGGATTTCATGAAACTTTTTTTTTTTCATGAATCTTCCATAAGATTCACACAGAGCTAAAGGGTGTGGTGAGGAGCTCCCTTTGACTGTGGCTGTGGGGAGCTTCCCACTGCCTGTAGGACCGTGGTGGGGGCAGATGGGCTGTGTCTGTTTCCATATCCTTAGGTCAGCGTCCTTGTAGAAAGTTGCTGCCTGCTGTGACGGGGCCATGGCCAGGGCTGGTTCATTCCTGTGGCACAGCTGTTCTCTTCTGCCATTCAAGCAAGAAGAAACAATTATTAGTAGTAGTATTAATATTAATATTATATGATGATAATACTATGATAATAATAACATTGTTAATAATAACTATGATATTAATGACAATAATAATAGTTGTTATTATAACAACCTGATAATAATGGGGAGAGAAATTAAGTAGCTGTAGAAGCAATTTAAAGAACTGAAGCTCAGCAAAGGTTAAAAGAGAATTAAAAGCAGCAGGTCCTACCCACTGCCCAATTTTAAAGATTTGTGCTACTGCTTGCTGATGAGATTTGTGAGTTTCAAGGCTAAATTCTGGAAGAAAAATGCTCACCAAATTGACTCAAGGTAATATTTCACACTTTTGGAATTAAAGACATGTCCCATGTCAAGCCCTGCATCCACAAACAGTGACAGTGCTGGGGATGTTTCAGCATGAACTGCAAGACTCGTGTCTTTCTTCCTCTGAAGTGGCACAGGTTGCCCAGAGACACTGTGGAGTCTTCATCCCTGGAGACAATCGAAAGCTGCCTGGATGTGGTCCTGGGCAACTGGCTCTGGCTGGCCCTGTATGAGCAGGGATTGGACCAGATGACCTCCAGAAGTCCTTTCCAACCTCAACCAGTCCATGATTCAGTAAAGCTGGGTGGGAAACTATTTCATATCCTACAAAAATTCAAAAGCATTTGAATTTTAAGTGGGGGATGAATTAAAACGCTTTACATTTTGTTCCTGAAATGCATGTGAAAGAAAGAGAAAAACTATCTCTCTTCCTTCCATTGGTGCTTAGGTGTTCTCCTGGCATTTGCAACGTACCTGCTGTGCCAGCTACAGAAGAAGGACATTTTCCTCTCATAGGCATGGCCTCGGGACTGATGTCTCCAGCTGGGGCCAATCATTTTGATAAGAATTAGCAAAGGCATCTGCTAGTTCATACCCTGAATCTCCATCGTCATGGGTGGGTGGGTTTATGAGACTGTTGGTTCTCCTGCAGCATGGGAAAAGCACCACCTCTGTGAGCAGAACTCCCTGTTGGTGCAAGAGTGGATCTTTCCCTGCAAAAGACACCTGAGATAAACTGGTTGTTTTTAAAGCAAAAGCATTTCCCTGAAAACATCCTTGTGCTGCTCCTGTGCTCTGTGAAGGCTGGGGCAGAGAAGGAGGGGGTGCCAAGAGGGAGAAGGAGAGGGCTTTAAGCCTGGGTAGGAGTGGCATTGCAAGACTCTGGGAAAGGCAGTGCTTCCCTGGGCAATAAACTGAGAAAAATATGCAGAGGAAAGACTTACAGGGAAGTACACCACTGCCCAAAGGGTTTGGGGCAGGCATTCTGATGATTCTAGATGCATCCCAATGATAGCATCCTGCCACTGCTCCCCCTGCTCCTTCCCACCCCTCCAAATCAATAGCTGGCTCTGTGTTTACTGCTATCAGTGCTGATATCAGACCACAGAGGTGATTTTATAAATAAAATCTACATGGGCGCCCCTCCCCAGGACACAAGATGCCTACCACTGGTGAAGAATGCTGCACTGGCAACAAATAACCTGGGCACGGTGCAGCTGGGGAATAGCCCTCAGACACAAGCCCCCTCTTGACTTCTCCTGGAGGCTAAGGAGGTCTGACTTGCTGCAGCAGCTTGAAACAGCGTAAAACTCAAGCGTCCGCAGCAGATGCTGTGCAAAGATACCAAAGTTATTGAGGCCTCAAGACAGAGCAATAAATCACGGGTGTTGTGGGGATGAATTTGTTATCTTTATGACGTAAAATCCCTCCCCCCGCCATCCCACTCCTGTCCATATGACTTGTGGTAGAAGCAGCCCACTGCATTTTTGCAAATGAAATCATCAGAGACAGCAGCAATTCAGATCTCAAAGCAGATGGAAGGGAGAACTGGGTCTCCAGAGCATACAGGCATACTCCCGATTTGCTTTTGCAGGCTCAAGGTGTTGCAACGTGCCCTTTCCTCCCTCTTCTGGCATTCAGCTCAGCTCATGCAAAAAACAAACACAACCCCCCCCCCCCCGGGTCTGATTCAGTTGCCCCTTTTCCCTGCCAAGAGGTCTTTCTCTCATGGGTCTGGAATGGATCTTAGCGACACTAGCAAGGGCTAGGTGTTCCCCAAAAGAGCTTCTGCCCTACAAACCACTTCCTAGAGCATGTTAAAGAGTCAGTACTTGCTCCAAAGTCCATTAAGACCCACAGAAATCTTCCCATCATTTCCAGTGAGTTTTAGACCAGAGCTGAAAATAAATAATCACCAGGGAAGAAGTTTATGGGGGAACGCAAGTCAGCCTGGTGGGTGGTTTGGCAGAGCAGGTGCTGCAGACAGGACCAGAGGTGAGTCAGTGGGGGAAAGGGCAAACATGGGAATTGAATTTGCTAGAGCTGAATGAAATTTAGGCAATAAAACTAAATATTCTTAAAATGTGAAGTATGCTTTACTTTTTTTTCCAGTCTGTGGTGAAACTGCCTTATGTTTGCAAATGTTCTTCAGAGGAAAGAGGCCATTTTCAGCAAGTTTGGAAAGTCTCAACAGCAACAGAGCAAATGAGAATCAAGACGAGAACAGGACCACGAGAAGACTCCTTCCTACTCACTTACACATTTGCAGCAGGAACAGGGGAAAATATAAACTTATTTCCCAGGCAAAACCTTTCCTTTTCACAGAATATCATTATTGCATCACAAGCCATTAGTTCTCCAAAACTAAATTGATGAAGCTTCCATATAGTCAGAAGTTCTCATAAAAGCATCTATTACCCCATATAAATATGGTCAGGTTGTTTGACAGGACCCCCGTCTTCACTCCTGCCACAGTGAACAAGAATAATGCTGGCTTTTGATAACAGCTAGATCTGACATTAGTTAAAGATCTCAGTATTACATTTCCATTTTCATTTTTTTCATCACCTTTTGGTTGAAATTCTCCAGGCCTGGCCAGCTCAAAGTAAATAGTCTGAGAAAATGAGAAACAAACAAACAAAAAAAAAATCCCAACCTACTGATTTTTTCTAGAATGATATGATTACAAAATTAAATAAAAGCCTACATTTCCTCTTCCAAATAAATGATTATGATTTAAACAAACATACTGGGAAGGGGAGACGTGCAGTTTTGAAAAGAGCTTAGATGGAGAATTACATTTTTCTGAGGAAAATAGGAATAATCTGGCCAATGCTTCTACTGAAAAGGTCATCAAACAAGGACACAACAGTTATGCCCATTTCCAAAAAGTGATGAGGGGTAATAATAAAGACATACTAAAGAATAATAAAGATATAGCTTTTGTCTCAGTGAAGCATGGCCAAATAATTACTCAGAAATAAGGAAGTGAAAGAGATAAAGTCTCCCACATCACTTTTTCTCTGATTTATCATGTGAGTCCCCCTCATACTGGAGGTACACTTACAGGCATCAGGTATGGCTACAGCTTATGGGAACACAGCCAGCCAGCCATATTACAGACGGGTTGAAAAAGATGCCAGTAAACCCTACCCTTCCTTTTATAAGCATCCACGATGCTCATCCACCCTCTAAGCTTATTTACCAGCTAGTGTTAATATCTTGTGAGTTCAGCCCTGGAAGTTCAAACGTGTGCCTCCAGCCCAGCCTATTTCCACTCAGGTTCTGCCGATGGCTGGGTGCAGCCTCTTGACCTCACTGTTAATTATGGAATTACATCCTATAAAAAGGGCATAGTGCCTTGAAGGAGCAAACTGAGCTCTACAAATTGCTCAAAATGGCACTAAAAGTCAGTCGAGCGGCTCAGCCCATGTAGACATGCCATTAAATGGGTTTAGCAATTACCTGACCCTTCCCTGAAGCCCACCTGAAGCACCTATCTTTCCTAGCAGTCAGCCACTTCCGTTTTAATAGTATGAGAAATGGTCAAAGAGTGAAACGTTGAATGAAAATTATTTCTGTTGGAAGCGTCAGGGAGAAGGATGCCAGGGCAAAGCTAACTTGGGCAGATCCTAATTTTTGAGGTGTTCCACACATAAGGCTTAGGATTTGAATTCTTTCAGGTATGTACATATCATGATGCTGCATTTTGCCCTTTAATTGCTCTGCCCTTAGTGAGCTAGACAGCACAGCTGACTGAGGTTTGTGGCGGTTAAACTCTCCAGCTGCCACAACCACCATTCTCCACTTCTGCTTCTTCCAAGAAGAGCCACAGCTCTGCAGGGAGATAATCTCCAACTCCTTCAGGCCCCAGCTGTAGGCACAGATGGGACAAAGCAACACAAGATGCTAAATCTGCCTCTACAGCCCACACGACAGCACTGTGCTCCAGGCTGTGCTGGCTTCCAGTCCCCTCAAGCCTTCATCAGCAGATCCCTCCCTGCCTGCCAGAGCAGAGCATCAGCATCCCAGGGTAGGAACGGGAGCTGCCAGGAGGTAAGGTGGCTTTGCCAAAGCAGCCTGGCACACCAGTGGCAGCTCTGGGAATGAATTTTGGTTTCATCTTTCGGCTTTTGAGACAGGATAGCCCCTTGAAAATGTGGTGTCCTCTACTCTCACCAACAGATTTTTCTCCCAAAATAGAGGCACATTTAGACCTTCACAGACAAAACTGGCTCAAAACAGCAGTGATTTAGCTCTCAGCTGAACCAGAGACTCACAGAACATGCAAGAACAGGAAAGCAAAAAAAGCTCAGTTGTTGCAACCTTCTTTTGTGGGGAAAAATAAATTTATGTAATGAACAGGCCAAGGAGCAGGTATTGGGGCATAGATGGGGCTGTCAGAAGGAGAAAATTTCCTTTGCAAATCCCGGGCAGAGGGTTTGGTTTCAGGCTTGCTTCAGGGCAAGGGCTCTGGTGAAATGGACTTTTCACAACTACCGAAGTGTTTATAGTGTGCCCCTAATTTAGTTCCCATAATTAAAAAAATAAATGTGGAAGTGCCCTGAGGGAGTGTGTGTTTTGTATGTGTGCTTAATATTGGTCCAGATAAACCCCAAAGAGTCCAGCTAACCTTGGGGCTACCACTGCAAGAGAATGAATCTGTCAGCTTACATGTCGCACCCTTACCCCTCCTGCGCATGTGCGCACGCACGCACGCGCTCACACGGCACTTGATGGATGAGATGATTTGAAGTTTTTGACAACAGCATTTTGTTGTGGGGAAAAAATGGGTTTTTAGCAAGTTGCAGATAAATGAGCAGAGTTTACTGGAGTGCAGGGAATGCGGAAGGCAAGAGAAAGTCAATGATTTGTGAGGGGAATGGCAAATGCAAGTGACCATTTATAAAATTAAACCACAGAGGCACAGAGCAGATATGATCTTCATCTCCTTTACCATTAGTTGGAAAGGATGGGATAGGATGAGAGAGGATAGGATAGGATAGGACAGGACAGGACAGGACAGGACAGGACAGGACAGGACAGGACAGGATAGGATAGGATAGGATAGGATAGGATAGGATAGGATAGGATAGGATAGGATAGGATAGGAAGGCAAAAGAATTAAAGAAAAAAGTGAGCTTGTTGGCATGAAATGTTGTCAATAAATATTGGTTCTATCCCCAGTCTCAGCATCTCCTGCAGGAGCTTTTCTGTCCTTTTTCTGACAGGGGACGAGCAGACACACAGGCTTTGTCTGCACTAGCAAAAAACCCAGATTTTGGCCTCCCTGCTGGTCCTGAGGCAAGTGGCACAGCTTGGTTTCATCCATGACACCTATTGGGCTTGGTCCCCAGACTGGGCTAGTCCCTGAACAATAAACAAGTGCTGCTGGGGAGCACTGGCTGGACTGGACCAAAGCAGTTTCATGGTCCATGCCAACAGTTCAACAACACAGACCATTGCTGGGCAGTGCTTGGCCTTATGCCTTGGTTCTGTGGATCTTCAGCATCCTGCTTGCTGGTAGATCAGAAGGAAGGCCCTGCGATGCTTTGTTAAGACAATTTGGCTCGGCAGAGATGTGTAGGTGCGTTACATGGGCATCATAAAGCACTCTCCAGAGGGGCTTGTGTATGGGGGATAAACACATCATACTCTTTGAGCCCTAGATTGAAGAGGACTACAGTGACTGTAGCACTGCCCACATTTACAGCTGCAAGACAGTCTGACAGCAGCATAAGTTCCCTAAGCAGGAATCCCCTGCTCTCCTTGTCACCTGTCCCGTGTGACATGGCACGTGGGTGCTGAGGGTGGCACCATACTGTCTGCTCCACCAGCACTGGAACAGGGCATGGTTCTACCTGACCAAAATCCTGCCGAGTGAAACTTCACCCACTCACTCAGATGGACTTCAGCTACCTTCAGTAGTGAAATCAAGCTGGTTTTAAGTGAAATGCAAAGGACTGCAGAAGGCTGTGTGGGTGCTGGTCAGCTGACGGTCAGCACTGATGTCAGGCTGGGAAAGTCAGCAAGAGAAACCAGCATCTTTGTGCAAAGTGAGGTGGAGCCAAGAATTTCTCTTGGGGGTAATAGGGTTTCTCTTCTAGAATTCGGACCTCCAGGGTATGTCCAAGAGTGGCATTTAAGGTAGAAGCAGCCCATCACTGAGACCTCTAGTGCAAGAATTATTATGCATAATAGGAGGAAGATGAAGAAAGGACACAAAGGACAGCTGAAAAAGGAACGGAAGGGAGAAGGACAATACGGTGGCTGCAAATAAGTATTCCAGGGGTGATGTAAGGAAGGTTTTAATGTCATTGTTATATTGACACAGGGTTTAAAATCCAAAAACCAATGTAAGATGTTTCATGGTCTGTTATATCACATGATGAAAAGCATTTTGCACAAAAAATGATTGTATATGAATGATCATTATTCTCAAAGAAAACAGACAAATACCAAATGGAATTATGAGATGGAATGTAATAATAATAATAATAATAGCAATAATAATAATAATAATAATAATAATAATAAACATCCTGCAGTTAGATTTTTGCAGCCTAATTATTCAGACTGTTAGTCACTAATGGCCTGAGACATCCCCATCACAGATAATGCAAGTAGTCAGTAGAAATGTGATTGGAAATGTGGCCTGAATTACTCACAAGTAGGAATAATGATAAATGAGAAATATATCTTACAGCTCTTTCATACCCTCAACATGTGACTCTCAAAGAACTTAATGAATCCATCCATGTAACCCTTTGGTGGCAGAAGATTTTGGTGACCTTAAAATGCTGTATTTATGAATGAATTAGGCAGAATATCCAATGATCCCTCAACTTCTGTCAGTTAAGAACTTTGCCCTCCACAATCTCCAGATGAAAGTGCCACTGTTCTCTAACCTTAGACTTGAAAATTCTTGAAGGACCTGACAAATCTTCAGAGTCTAACAGGTTTCTCAGAGCAATGGTTCGAACATTTTCATAGTGTTGACCATGACATATCTGTGAACCTTTATTTACCAGTTCTTCTCAAGGACACCATGTCGCTGCTAATTGGCATGACTTTCGCTTGTTGTTTCCACTCCAGGCAATGCCTTTCACAGTCCTGTGTGGTTCCTACAAAGTAGCGGAAACCACACGGTGCTGTGTGGTCACGTCACTTATTTTAGCCAGCAACAGGCAATTAAGTTAAATGAGCTTCAGGTCTCCAGAAGTTAGCCCAAGTTCTTACCAGCATTATCTGAGAGAAGGAAGCTTCTCCAGAGAGTGATTAACAGTATTTAAGACACTTAAGAGTATGGACACCCCCTTCACTATCACCTACACGATTCTTCACTTTCTTTAACTGCCAACAAGCAATGGGGAAAAGGAAGAGAACCCTACTCCATGCAGCCAGATGCTTCTCCAGGAGTGCTGCTGCTGGTGCTGCTCAGAGTATGGCTTGAGGACATTCTCTGTTGTATATTCACAGCACATTCTTTACTTGTGGACAGAGTGGTAATCATGGCACAGCAGTTAAGTCAGGTGTTGGACTTACTGCAGTCTAACTCGGGAGCTCTTCCCAGACTGGGACACAACTCTATCCCTCAGTTCTCCTCTTTCAGCAGTAATCATTCCAGGGTACTGGTGTAGAAACCCCGCTAGCAGACACAAGCACATGTGGCCTGTGGGATGCTTCAGGGGTTTTCTCTTCTATTGTTAATTTTGTGTTGGTACTAAATCACGTATGTCAGAGTCCATCAAAGTGATTATTTCTTTGTCCCTGTGCAAAGGGACACTGACATCTGTGAAGCACAGCCCTTGTGATGAGTGTCCCCATGTGTATCACAGCTTAAAAGCTCCCTAAACTTATGTGAGTCTGTGATTTTTTTTTTACTATATGAGTACTCAGACTGGTAAGGGTCCTCTGCTGGTCTTCTTCCGCGTTACTCACAGCAGAAAAGAATGAGAAGTTTGTCACCAACCTGGTGGGTCTGGGTTCAGATCCCTAGACCTGACTCAAGCCTAGACACTTATTCTAGACTTTCTGTTTCGGAAGCTGGACAGCTACTGCCTTTACTACTTCACATTTTGCAGTATGTATTCTTCTCCTGTTGTGGAGAGTCTCAGAAACAGCTGAAGCTAGACATCAAAATGTTGATTGATTTGAGTTATTAATTTTTTTGATAACCCAGGTATTTGCCATGAGAAGTTAAAAAAGATCTCTGACCTATAGTAATAAGCTAATAGAGTTTGTGTTCCAGCTTTAGAGAGAGGGGAGAAAGAGATGAGAAATTCATAAATATATTCATGCTTTCAATCCACTCCAAATGATTAAACTCCCCCAGGTTTGTAAAAAGAGAGTGCAAAGGAATTCTTGGATTTCCTGGTAAGCAAATCATTCATTAATAAAGAACACTTCATTGTGTCTAGAAACACCTTCTGTTTGATTCTTTACAACACAGAAGCATCATCAACTGCCTGGCATGGAACTTTTGAAAGGTCAAGATTAGCATTAATCATATTTTGGAATGCTGATAAAGGGTATTTTTGCTGCTAGCCAAAAAAAAAAAAAAAAAAAATAAAAATCAAGACTTCATTTTACATATTCCCAGCACATTATTCAAAGCAAGAGAAAAACAATTTCCAACTGATTTAGAAACAGAAAACCTGATTCTTTGCTGATTGGCAACCAGTTATTATTGCTCTTTATTATTTGTACGCTGGTAGCCTGAGGATGCACCAACATGATAAACACTGTGTGCACATACTGGAATGGAAAGTTTCTTGCTTAAATAGTCAAAGCAAATGCTGAGGAGAGAGAAGGAGCAAAGGGATAGGGTGATTTGCTCAAGGTTACTCCACAGGTCAGCAGATGTGACAACACAGTCCTAGTCTGTACAGCACATCCAATAGTAATGTTCTTGGATTGTAGGTGGAAGTGTTGACCTCCGCCTCTGGAGCACACCCCCTCATTTGATGCTATATCATATAATTTTTATATTTATTTCTATACTATATCAACCTGCTTTCTCCCTGACAAAGAGAACACACAGGGCCAGCAGAAGGAGCGGCTCGAGCTGTGTCATAATAATCCATATGCAAAGCAGATGTTAATGAAGACAGCACCGTTCTGAGACCTGAACACTTAGCCTTCCATGGAGCTTGAGTTCCAGCTTTCTCTGTATCATTTACCAGAAGGAGTGCCTTGCTCAAGACAGTTTCCTGGTCCAGACTGTTTCACAGTGTCTCTTCAGACACTGTGATAATGAAGTTGGAACCTAGAACTCCATTCACACAGTGAATGCAAGATCTGTGGTCAGGTGAGTGCCTACCTGTGATGTTAAGAACAGTGTAAGAGTTCTCAGGGAGAGGAGAAAAGTGGAGAAAGAGGGAAGAGCGCACCAGGAAAGACAGATGGAGCACAGGGAAAGTTTAGGAGACAGCTGATGATGGTCCCAGGAATCCTGCTGTCCACATATAGCCATTTCCAGCACAGCAACTATCGAATCTAGGGGTGCCTTGGGGATCGATTACAAACATTCAACCACAGCACCTGATCATCACCCATCTATGTCATCACTGAACCTCTGCCTTTCCTCATGGCTGCCTGGTTGGGAAGGCTGTTGTATCCGTAACAAAAGCCGTTCCTGGGCAACCCAAGCATATTTGTAGCTCCTGCACCATTAGCAACAATGGTAGTACAGTAGGTTTGCAGCAAGGCTCGTGTCCTCTGCATGGCTTACTGATAAATAAGGCAGCATAGAAAATCTCCACGTGGCAAGAGATCTTGCTGAGAGTGACTAGCAGGAAACTGAGTAGGCTATACTCCAGACTTCACCAGAACTCCTCTTATTCTTCTGTCCAGCCTCCCAAGTCATGGCTCTTCCACTACATCCTCCAGGAGAGGCTGTTCTGCAAGTGACAACAGCTGTGCAAAGGCATGGAAACAGCTGTTCATCACTTGTAAAGGAAGACTGGTGCAAAAGTAGCTGCTGTCACTGTAAAATTGGTGTTTCCTCTTGTCCCACTTAACTGAAACTCAAAAATCCTCGGGAGGGGACAATGAGGTGGTGCTGGCTTATTCCATGTCATATTTCATTCCATGGGGAGAAACAGGATCTGGGGAAACTTGGAACCAAAAGTAAAAAGTAAAATCCACCACCCATCAACATCTTGGCATTAAGCAAAGCCTTTTTCTCCAGATACTCTCTCTGTGCAGTTGAATTGCAGAAATAAAGCCTGTGGGTAGACAGAGATACACAGGTGGATTCATAGCACAGGCATCGTTCTTTCTGTGCACCAGAATTCTGGAGTGGAGGACACTGCTGTATGCCCCTGTGTTATCAGTCTATAACGCTAAACTAAGGAAAAGCCAGGTGCAAGATAAAATTGGTGCTTTTCCCTTCCACATTCAGCCCCAGCAAGCTCTGTGGATCTCCTGCCTCCCCTCCAAAAACCTGGACACCCTGCACAGCCCACGCTGCCAGCTTCTGGGGAGAGCTTTCACCTTTTGACAGCGTGGAGCCACAGGGCACATTCCCCTCTCACATGATGGAGACAGCCAGACAGTATGTTTCCCTCTTATTTTAATGCTAACTTACCCAGGGAGCATGATAACCAGATGTTTTAATTCTGTATAAATTACTTCTTCCTGCAAGAACTGCTGTAAAGAAAGCCTGGAGGGGGAAAAACGGAGCACAGCTTGTTCAGCGCTACTTCAAGGAAAGCAGAGATTCAGGGTAATGGTTTTCAGAGGAGGAGTGCAGGCATGGGGGGGCTGGAGGGGGACCTTAAACAACCTATCTGCTCTGATGAACAGAAGAAGAATCAGAGAAAGCAGCAACCAAGATGCCAAGGCAATGGTAATGTATACAACTGCTCCGCGAGAGGCGAGGGCTGTGGCTCATGCAGTGTCAAGGTAAATACAGAAGCTGCTCTGTGCGCACGTGTTGCCTGTGAGGCTCTTTCACAACGGAGGTTAACCAGCTCTGTGTCTGAAATCACGGTCACGGTGGGAGGGCGTCCAGTTCTTATGTACTGACAAGTTGCTTGGTGGGATGAAGAGGTTGCTCAGGTTTGCTCCCCCATTTCCATTTTGCAGAGGGGGGTGTTACCTGGGTTGTCACAATCGGATCTGGCCAGGCAGTGAGACTGGCCCTGCCCCAGAAACAGCCCATGTATGTGAAAACCACTGAGCGGCTCTGGCTGCCACTCCATGGATATGTTAATTAACGCCCCACTGTGCCTGACCTATGCAAGATGAGGGGTTTGCTATTGCTCTCAAGAAGAGCACTGAGCCGTTTAGTTTGGAACCATAGGAGCTAATGCGCTTGCTCCTGAAAGTTTGGGGTTCACTTCCCAGCAAATGGAAGGACAGTAATGCTGGCAAAATGAAAAATATCCCTGCTACTCAAACCGTGGGAGGCATTAGCCCTTAGGCAAAGCCATAACTTTGGCACATGACTGAGGTGCCTGAATTAGGAGCACTGACATCATCGTCTTACTCTTAATGTTCAATGAAGTTGAGGGGGGACTTTCAGAGATGGGTTGAAACATCTTCTCATAGTGCTTTGCTCTCTTCAATGTCACTGGAGGCATCCTAGGGCAGGGTTTCTGCTAATGTCAGTCTGAAAAACTGGGCCTTAGAGCAGTTCAGAATACGTTTCGTGACCTCCATCCCAGATTGCAGGGAAACAAGGCTGTTAGGCTGTCTGTACTGGCATTGCTCTTGGGAAAGAATGTAATTTGCTGCAGAGCAGTAATGGGAAACAGATGAGCTATATAACCCAATAGGCCATTTATGCTACATTTCTGCAAATGCAGGCTTAAACATAAGGTTGTATTTATGTTTTGGGTGTGCAGAAGGAAAAAAAACCTTGAAACCTAAACCCCTGTTCCTTATCATTTGATTGGCCTGGACACATGGAGTACAAATATTACACTGCAGAGACAAGAGGGCAAAATTTTTTAATGTCCTGTAGTGTCTAGACTAAAAACAATAAACGCTCATGCTGTCCTGGGCACCTCATTGTAATGACATTATTCAGGGGAGAACCTGTCAGATGGGCTGAAAAATGGAAATTTCACCTTTTTAAAACTAATTTGATAACTTCATTATCCCATAAGACAGGGAAGCGATTGGAGCCAAGGCATACACTAATGTCATGTTGAATGCTCTTTGAATATTTTTTTTGCAGCCACTGGAATCAGTCAGGAGTTCTGTATTATCTCATTATAGTTGTCCCGGGAGAGGTACTTTGATAATTTTTATTACCATGGGGAATTAAAATGTATGTTTTATTTGGTAATTTCATAGTAATGGCTCCAACTATGTAAGAAACTCTCAGTGAGCTGAACGGTGGCCCATCATTATACACTCTCTTTGAAAACACAGACTGCACGCAAGCCTGCAAGAATCAGTCAGCACGTGCACTTACACTGGGAACAGGGGCTGGCAAGTCCCTCGTCACACATTTTTAACAGTAGTGGGGGCAAAAAATGTTGAGAGAAATAACCACAGCAGCGGCCTATTATTCGGGGGTGA
Source organism: Falco biarmicus (assembly GCF_023638135.1). Taxonomy (NCBI): domain Eukaryota; kingdom Metazoa; phylum Chordata; class Aves; order Falconiformes; family Falconidae; genus Falco; species Falco biarmicus. The sequence continues at coordinate 29,455,890 of NC_079292.1, read as the reverse complement.
AGCCAGGTCCAGCCTCCAAGACCTCTTCCAGCCTGACATTCCCTGATTTCTTCTCCATGGGGGATGGTATCTTAGCCACAGGAGGGATGATGTCAGCCCAAATTTTAGCACCTCTTGACTATTCACTTTCACTTGTTCCCTATGTGATCTGCAATTTATCTCAAACCCCAGTCTGTGTCATAGCTATAAGTAGGGTTGAGATGACCTCCTAGCCTCCTGGCTGTGCTCATAAGCGAAACTCAGATGAACCTTCATGAACCTTTCTGCCCTTTCTGTTCCTGCAGCTGTGATAGCTCCTCATAGCATCACATACATCCCTATCTTCTGACCACCAAAACAGTCAAATGCAGTTGCCTCTGGGTACCATTTCCAAACATCCCTTGTGGCAACACCAGTACTGTGTAGATAGCAAAAATGAAGACCACAGAAACCAAAGATAACAAAAAGAAGGAAGAAGAGATGTTAATATTTGTTAGGGAGGATTTGTTAGGAGGATTTGTTAAATCACTTTAAATCAGGCATTGGAGCAAACCCAGTCTTGACAGTGCCACAACAGTTGAGAAAGAAATGATGTAAAGCTCTTGGAGGTCTGTAAGAACCACCAAAGGAGGGGCCTGGAGTCTTGTAGACAGAGCAGAAGAATAAACACAGGACAAAAATCAGCAGTTTCTGAGCATCAGAGAAGCAGGAGCCTGGAACAGCCATTCCACCAGAGATAAAGCACAACTGCTCAAGAAGAAGCTAATATAGGGCACAGCTGTCAGCTTCGACCAACCTCAAGGGATAAATTTCGGAGTGTCCTGCATCTATCCATTGGTCCCAGAATGCTTTGGCTGTTTATATCTATTTTTTTATTATATATATCTCCTGTTTAATACTGGTGCTGGATCAAACTGCAGTCAATACAGTCTCCTGAGTATTGCTGGATCAGCATGAAGATGAAGAGAAGGCAATGGATCATGAGCTTTCATAATACCAAAACCAGGGGGTTTCTAATGACATTATCAGGCTGAGAGAAGCAAAGGGCATCTACACAGCATGTGGCTAAACTGAGGTACTCCTAGGAACTGCGAAAGACAACTCACAGAGGGAAAGGGCAGTCAAGGGCTTCGAAACACAAAGATAACAGCTATTGCTCAACACCCTTATCCTCCCGCTGGAAGCTGGAAGAACATATCGGAGAAATATCACTGTATGCTGCCATGTGATTACACTGTTCCCCAGGCACCTGCTGTTAGCCACTTTTGGAGGCAGAAAGTTTTGTCTGACCCTCTACAGCCTATCTTATGCTCAGATCACTCCAGGAGCAACACAGTTTTAAATATGATAGCTAAATGTCTGGCTGCTTCTTCTGCAATGGCAGGCTGCTGCAAGATTTGAGATGTTGCTTAAAGCCTGGGAGCCATGTACTCAAAATCTCCCTGCCTTCAGTCACTGCCTTTATTGCTATTCTATGTGTTTTCTATGGCAGAAGTTATATGGTATAGTTGCCCCCAAAGCAATTTTTATGCTGTGACTCAAAAAGAGCCCCAGGCAATAGCTGGCCGGATTTAAGAAAGTGAGAAAAAATTTAATATCTGAGCCTGTTGAGAACAGTTGTCTTCTAGATCCAGAGATCACTTACCCCAATTTTTTTTTTTTATTATTCACACTTTGTTGGAGGTTACCACCTCTCAAGAAAGAATACATTTTCTCATTTCTTCACTTGTTGCAGTGAGAAGTACACTTTATTAGTAAAGCTCTACTGGTTAGACTGTATAAACTAAGTCCATATGATTTCATTGATACAGGTTAGGATAACCTCACTAGAAAGCTCCATCAGTTGATAAAAGGAAAAGTCTGTCTTTATGGGAGGCCAGTCTGTTTATAGAACTATACAGTCATAGAATCATTCAGGTTGGAAAAGACTTCTAAGGTCATCGAGTCCAACCATAAACCTAACCGCCAAGTCCACCACTAAACCATGTCCCTAAGTGCCACATTAGTATAACAGAATGTAATAATAGGTTGGAAATGAGCCCATGATCAAGTGGTGCCAAATAGATCCAGTTGCTCAGAGCTTGCCTACCCAAGTTTTGAATATCTCCAAGGATAGAGAGCCCACAGCCTCTCTGGGCAGCCCTTTCCAGTGTTTGAACGGTCACATTGTGATTTTATTTTGCACTAGTATGTAATAAGAACTTCCCATGTTCCAACACATGTGCATTGCCTCTGATCCTTCCACCGTCCAAAAGGACAGGCTGCACCTTCCCTACACGCTCCCACTAGGCATTTGCAGATGGCACTGAGGTGCCCCCAAGCCTTCTTTGCACAGGCTGAGCAGATCCAGCCCTCAGCCTCTCCTCCCACGTCATGTGCTCCAGGATCTTGAACATCTTGGTGACCCTTCACAGGATTCGTTCCAGTCTGCTCATGTCTTTCTTGTTCTGGAAAGCCCAGAACTGGACACAGTACACTTAAGGTGGTCTCAGAAGTGCTGGTCAGAGGAGAAGAATCACTTCCCTTGACCTACTGGCTCATACGCCTCTGTACATAATTTGCCACAAGATGTACTGCTGACCCAGGTGCAAGCTTCTGTCTGCCAAAACCCCCAGCTCCTTTTCTGTAAAGCTGCTCCCTCACCATTTGGCACCATCCCACATCATTGCATGGGGTTACTGAGTCCTGGATTCAGGATTTTAATCATGGCTTCAGTAGTAAGAGCAGTTAAGAGCCCTTACATTTCTTTAAGTTCTCTTAATTAAGAGCTAATTTAACTTTCAAAGCTTTGTGTCATCACTTGAGATTACCTAGTGAGTACTGTGTCTCAAAGCACAGTGGTACCACCAGACCCTACTTCAGACCCGCAGTGCTCACATTAAGTGCTGGCAAAACTGCTAACACACTTCACTGGGGGGCTTCCCCACCGAACTGCAAGAGGGATCGTGAGGGTATACGTTCAGGTAATGAGGTCCCTGAGGCAGAATGCAATTTTCCTTCAGCACAATAAACCCCATTCCAACTCATTAAGAGGTGCAGACATTCTCCCATATTATCTTTCAACAAGTAGCGATTTTTCACATAGATCCTATCAAGCAGACTGGTTTCTAGCACACAGATGTATTGCTTGCTCAAACAGCCGTAAGTGTCAGGGCTAGAGTTAATTGCAAATTGATTGAATGGGGGTTACATTAAAAAGGATGCCAGAAGTTACAAATTCATTAACTGGATTGAAAAAATGTTTCGTGCTCACTCAGCCCTTCCCACCCAAGCTCTCTGTAAATATTCACAAACCAACAACTGATGCTGCCTGTGTGTTGAGGCATACAACATTCCCACTATTTCCCAAGGGAAAAAGTTAAGCCACAGGAAAATGTAGAGCCATAATGTTTCCTCAAAAATGGCAAGATATAGTACCTTATTCCATCTTGAGTACCAGGTACTCACCTACCTGTATAAAGGTGTCCTCTGGCGTAGCTCACAGAGCTGCCTTTCTTCAACAGTAATTAATGCAACTATGTGAAGAATCAAGATCAGTGTTTGTGGATTTTTCTGGATAACAGACAAACTAGAAAATCAAGAAGACTCTTATCCTTGGTATGTACGAGCTCTTGAGTTGACTACTAACCCACTGCTGCTATCTTCTTCCCTCTGATGTCTGATGTGACACTAACCCACTGCTTATATCTCCTTCTCTCTGTGCCTGACATGACACATCTCCCAAATAATCTCAGTTTTAAATTATGTCCTGAGTTTATTAACCATGACATCAGAGGCAAAACTATCCACTATCATCCTTTTCCTTCCTAAGGCTAAAGATTTCTGCCAAGTCATCTCAAACTCTCTTCTATTAAGAATAAACTCAACTGCATTAACTCTACTCCATTAACCTTTCTTCTTGGATAAAGGTTTCTGAACCACTCCAGGGGATGACATTTCATCCTGCATTTATTGTGAAGTGGCAAACTGAAACAAGAGCACAGGACAGAGATTGACAGGCTTTTCAAAGTTTATTAAGAAATGCAAAATTTTACAAACTCTCATGTAAGTTCTCAGAGTTAGGCCATAGTTTTTCCTTACTGGGAGTAGGGTTGCTAGAAGAACGCAACAAATGGACATAAAGGTAGGCAGCCATCAGCTAGACCATCACAGCACTGCAGAACAAGTGTCAAGCCCAGGTACCAACTGTGGGCTGTGGTTCAGCTCCATCAGGTGATGCTTGTGCTGGTCTTGTACATCTCCTGTCACTCCATTCTAGCACAAGCCTTTTCTGAGTTGAAGGACAAAAGCTGGCCATTTTTCCTTGTGGCCAATGGAGCTTTAATGCTGTGTCTGTCTCTAGGGCTGAGTTTAGTGCATGGTGTAGAAAGAACATCTGTTTTTCCCTGGGTGGTTTCAATGCCTTACCAAGCCATTAATAACAGAACATGCCATTTCCAGCCCAGATCTGGCCTGACCAGTGTACCTGGAAAATTACTAGATGCTAAGGGAGGCTTGTAATTTATAGGTTTGCAATAGGCTGATGGATGTTAAATTAGCAACCCAGATCCCTGTGTGCAGTTTTGACACTACTTGCCTCTGACAGTGGGATAGATTGTGGCATCCGCCTTTGGCTTATGGACAGAGCTACAGAAATTAGAAGACTTCACAAGATTTGATGCCGTACAAATATCATTGTCCTTGAAAAAAAATCACATAAAGGAAAATATTACTAATAACTCCATATTTATGGCTGAGAAGGCTTGGCTCAAAGTGTCGTGTGGATTGAACTGTTTTGGGAATTTAACCTCAGGTTTCGCTAAAGGCTTAGAAAACTGGACCTCAGCTCTTCATCAGTAAAAAGAAGAAAGTGATATTCCCTTTCTCTTCATCCATAAACTTTTTTTTGCCTGACCAATTTAACTCAGACGTGCATGCCTCTTTTGCTATGTGTCTGAAGAGCAGCTACCACAGTCTCAGCCAGGACCTCTCACATACATATTTGGACCAGCAGGTTCATACACACCTGCGTGACACATGGGACCTTGTCAGAACACCTCATACACACAACATCTGAGATATCTCCCATGATTTCACAGCAGGATATCCACTTCTCAGTTTTGACTGCAGAACACAAAAGAAGCTCATTTCACCTCCTTTTACACAAGCAGAAAAAGAAACCCTTAATTTCTTATCTGGCGTGCAAGTCTTCTGACAAAGAAGCACTGCCACACACAAATACTTAGCATTGCTTTATAGTGTTGCAGCAGGGCTCAAAGTAATTGCCATGTGATGTCTTGCTGCATCTTTAATAGGTCCTCATGGAGAGACTGCCTGTACCAACCCAGGAGACAAATATCCCCATGCTGCCCTGCTCCTGGTGACTCTTTGAATCTCTTCTTGGTGATTAAGTCATTCCCCAGCTCTCTACAGCTGCAGTCCTGCTGACAGAGCTCCAAAATGAAAACTCATTTTGGAAACATTCCTGAGGTTTAAGATCAAGACCCAGCAGTTTGCTGTCCAAAGACATTGAGAGGCTTCATTTGATTTAATGGTAATTTGTTATATTCATTTCAACGCTGACCTCTGTTTTGCCAACAAAAAGGAAGACATCAATAGACATTTGGGTCAAAAGCTATCCTTAGACTAAAAGAAAGTTACGCTGTAAATTTAATCTTATTTTCAGTACTTTGGAAAATGGGAGTAACATGTTTTGACTTGCAGTATGATTGATTTTCCTTTTTATCTTCATTAATTCCTGATCTGTTTGTTAAGTGCTGGTATTCTTCTGCCATAACTCTTGCAGAAATCAATGGCTTTTGGTTTTGGGTTATGAAGCCCTTGTCTCTTGCTTTTAAGTTTGTGGCTTAAGAGCATCTGTCCTTGGTAATGACTGGAAGATATCTTTAGTTTAAGAAATACTTTCAAAAATGAAACAGCAACTAGGATGGGTAGGAATGCATAGGAATAAAAGGCATCAGCTCTTTAACTGGCACAGTAGAAAGGCCCACAGCCCATGGGCCACAATGGTTAAAAAACTTCTCTCCATTCTGAAGAAAAAGTCATCTCAGGGGAAAGGGTACAGTGTTGGGAAGCTTCTTCTATTCCCTTAAATTCTTGGGTGAAATATTTTGGTTCCATCAAATCCAGTGAGCAAATCCCTTGTGGTGGGTTGACCTTGGCTGGACACCAGGTGCCCACCAAGCTGCTCTGTCACTCCCCTCCTCAGCAGAATAGGGGGGGAGAAAATTAGATGAAAAAAATCCAAAAACTTGTGGGTCAAGATAAAGGCAGTTTAATGAAGCAATGGCAAAGGTCACACATGCTGAAGCGAAGGAAAACACAAAATGTTATTCTCTGTTTCCCATCAGCAGGCGATGATGCTCAGCCACTTCCCGGAAAGCAGGGATTCAGTACACGTGGCAATTGCTCTGGAAGACAAACGTCGTGAATGATGAATGCCCCTCCTTCCTCCTCCTTTCTCTTAGCTTTTATATCTGAACAGACATCCTATGGTATGGAACATCCCTTCAGTCAGTTTGGGCCAGCTGTCCTGCCTGTGTCCCCTCCCAAGATGCTGCCCACCCCCAGCCCCCTGGTGAGGGGGGATGCTGGGCAGACAGCCTGAATGCTGTGGAGCACGGCTCAGCAGCGGCCAGAACACCGGTGTGTTACCACCACCCTTCCAGCTACCAACACAAAGCACGGCACTGGGAGGGCTGCTCATGGGGCTCAGCCAGACCCAGTACATCCCTCCCAAGTAGCCTGAAGGAATGTATTTCACCTCTTCCTTCAATGCTGTTTACTGGTGTTACCTTTTCCATTAAAGAAACAAAAAATTCTTTCCAGTTTATCAGCAGAACACTGATCTAAATATGCATTTGAGTACAGAGCAATGAATCCTCATGTAAGAGCCCTTCAGAAACTAAACCCTGTGATGAGCGGCTGGGACTAGGCAACCAGACAGAACATGCAGCATCCTCATTTTACCGAGAAAACTGTCACCCACCTACAAATACTTCCTATCATCACTGTTGAAAACCACCAGTCCACGCCATGACATTTATGTTATTGCCAGTGATTAGCTAAAGTTGCAAGTTCCTCAGCAAGGCATCCACTTTTAAGGTCAGCTGCTGTGAAGTTGACTCGTGCCTCCAGTAGAAGCATTAAGTATAGTGCTCTCAGACAAGTTTTGTAAAGCTCATCCACCCGTGTTTGGTTTCCAGTCCATCACTCACCAGAATGGCACCTCTTAACTCCGTGTAAAAAGTCAATGATCCTACAAATTTAGATGTCTAAATTTTATGCAGTTTCCCAGGTAGTATTAAAGCAACTCAATTAGCTGGAAATGTTGTTGAGGGTGGTAATGTGCCCTGGTCACAAACATGCACCTTCTTCCCATACTGTTCGAAGGGTGAAGGTCTAAAGCCAGGGGGACTAAGCTGCCCTTCAATCAAATTCAATCAAAGGCTGAAAGTTATGTCCTGTTTTTCCCATGCACACCTGCACTCCAAGCCAGCTGCGTGCTCTCCTAGGCAGTCGTCAACTGGTGCTGCTGAAGATGCTGTACACTCCCTACCTCTGACCCTAACTTGCTCCTTGACCCATCTTGCTCCTTGACACAAGCAGTTTCATCACCGAAAGAGGCAAAGGTTTGCATCTTGAGACTGAATGTGCCAGTAAAGATTTGAAACTTTTGTTGCCTTTTGGAAAGAAAAGACTTGAAGTTTATTCTCAAATAGTCTGACATACACTGAAGAGTCAAGTTGCTTACAGATACCGAGCACTGGTGATCTGTATTTCATGCTTCCAATAACCTCTTCAAACAACTGACACACTCATTTTCTGTCTCCTACAAATAATTATTTCATTATGGATTCAGGTGAGGTTTTTTTCCCTCCTTCTAGCTTACAACAACATTTTTAGAATCATGTCAAATTCACAAAATTCTGTAAATTATAAATTACAGTGTGATAGCAGTACATGTCCATCAATGCCACTGGTCTCCTTTTTTTTTTTTATTTTGCTTTCTTAGCTTTTCACAGAGATTGCTTACCACCTTTTCAGGCACGTTCACAGGAAGATTGGGAAATACAAGGATGAAGTCTTAACCAGGTGAAGGTAAGCAGCCTCCACACTCACAGTCAGTCTTTGCAGTATCTGGATCACAAGCTTTCCCTTCTCAGCATAAATATTCTTTCCCCTTTCTTCTCTCAAAGCATGTAAAAGAGCAAGACAAAGAACAGACATTGCATGGCTAATTATCACACCCCCTCCAGAGGTATATCCAGAAAGTTTTGGTAAATTTAGACCACTTGCTTGAGTATCACATTTCCCATTATAGACCAGATACTGGCAGGAGGTCCCAGGGTATTTATTCAGTGCCGCACATTGAAGATGGGAATGTAATTACTAGAGGAAAAGTTCAGACGTTTTTCATTATTTTGAGAGTTGATACTGGGAAACACTTTATTTTTAAAACTATTTCAAACACTTTAAGCATCCTTTTTGTTTGCTTGCTTTCATGTTTCTTCATGTTCTCTCTATCATTTTAACTTCTGCAACACCTTCTAAAACTTTTAAACATCTCCATCTTTGGAAAAGTTCTAGATTAAGAGACTTACAATTTCACTTTCTTGTTGGTTTGTTTGTTTGTTTAGCTATTTGCAACATTGGAAACAGTTCAGGGAAAAACATGGAAAAGAAAAACCTAATACAATAAAAAAAATTAAAAAGAATGTGGAAAGTCAAGACAGCATTACTTTCTGTGCTAAGGAAGCAGAGGATTGAGGAAGGAAAGAAGTCTTTATTATGAAGCTGAAATAATTTTGAAACATGAAGACTTCAAAAGTGTTTGATTTTAAAGGTTATTTTGCTTCACCAAAGGCAGTGGAAAAGAAGGGTGTTAATGAGATAGATAGATAGACAGACAGACAGACACACAAAGTTGATTTGGACTTTATATATACAGTAGCACACTAATCTTGCTGGGGACATAATTTTATGCCCCTGGGAGACCCAGATTTCTAAGACAGGAAAAAAACAGGGAATCACAATAAACCGAACTCTCCTGTTGGGTGTCCTTACTGATTTGTTTTGCAATTAGCGGCTTTCTGAGTCCAGTATTTTATTAGATAAAACAATAGGTCAACACCAACTTTCTTGAGCCCCAAATCCCAGATTATATCAGATCAATATGCTGGCACGTAACTTTAGCCAGTGTGTATGATCCCCACGAGATTCAGCCTTTCTTCCTAAAGATCAGTCTCACAAGGCCAAGCAAGATACAACCAAGAGACCCACTTACTGCTGCAAACACACCTCTGGGTTTGAGGGCTCCAGGAGGCTGAGTAAAGAAGCTAATCTTGTTCTCCATTCTGCAACACCTCTGAAAATTGGGCCATACAGACAGCACACAGTCCTCCAGACCTGGTGCTAATCTCCTACACAGGGCAGTGTTACAGCTCCAGAGGTAACAGGGAAATACTTAATGCCTTAATGTGAGATACCCGGGTTTAAGGATGTTGCCTGTTTTCATCCTTCCTGGAAGACAACCACTTTTCCTGGGTACAGGACAGCAGGCAGAGCATCGTACAAGAGCACCAGAGCCGAGATACGGAGCCAGACCCAAGGGCAATCTTGTCTGCTGCCTTCTCTTTGATGCTGGTAAGCAACGTACATTTCAGGAAGCATGTTAAGGACACAACCCTGTAACAGGAGTCTTAAAAGCAGAGATCCATTACTGTGTGGGTACAAAAAATCATGTGTTTTGAGCCTAGGATGTCATTGTTACAGAGGGGAAAAGGGAGGGCAGTGGAAAAGGAGCAGCATCGATTCTCCGATTTCTTGAGGAAGAAGAGTTCAGCTGTCTCTGCACCTTCCTTTCAAATAGCTATGAAATGCAGATATCACTGAGATGCAAAGCATCTTAAAGACAATTTTTAAGGAGCAAGAGCAGTGAGGGAGAGGAGAGACCAATAAAAAGTGTTTGGTTTACTCCAAATGAAGTCATGCAGCTCTGCTGGAAACCAAACTCCTTTAGCTGTGGTGTCATGGGACTACTTGTTTTTGATGAGAAAAATGTGATTCATCCACACAGTACCGCTCATGCTTTTGTATTAGCCAAATGCCCACCCCTCCTCCCATCTCACTTTTGTTTTGCAAGCTCTTCTCTTCAGGATAAGTACCGTGGTAGTTCTCTGGATGAATATTACTGCAATACTCTGCTACTGCTTCTTATCTATTCATCATCCCTTTGCTGAGACTTATCTGGGGATTTAAAGTCTCCTTGATTCTAATGATCTTCAGGAATTAAGGGTATAAAAGAGATCTTAAAGTCCCCCTATGCCTTCTGGGCATTTTTGTATCTCAAACTAAAAAAGGATAAACATCAATTATGCCAAAGAAAAATATACCATTAACTCTTCAGATGTCCACCCAGACTTTGTTAACGTGGAGCAGAAGTAATATAATAATGTAATACTGCTGAAGGTTGCAGGAAATTTTGGTGCCATGTAATTCAGATAATCAAGGATAAATAAGGGACAGTTGGAATCTTCACCAAAGGCCTTACTATGAGATAAACCCTGGCCAAAATCATTAAGTGACTTGAAGATGTTTGGCCACAGGCCTGTGGTAGGTGAGTTTTGGAAGAAAGAACACAGATGGGAAGGTTGGATGAACCTTTCTGTGCCAATAACCATGATTGCAGCTCTGCGCATCCTCCTGACAGCTGCAGCATGCCCTGATTTCCAGATTCAGACAGCCACTTTTACCATCATCATCCAGGGACTGGGCTGGGAGAAGAAAAGCATGTCTCACACTCACTGTCCTGACAAAAAAAGCATTGGGGAAAAGTGATTGATGTGATCAGGTTTGACCTACTGGTTTCATGGTGGACCATATGGGAAACCCAGCTAAGGAGCAAGGATCAGTGATCATTCACACTTCTCCCCCAGTTCTTGGCTGTGCCAAACAGAGTTTCACCCACTTTTTTGGAACTTGCTGCTCCATCCCCAAGTGGGATTTGGAAAAACAGAAACCGGAATCACTCATTCCGGCTCCCCTGAGTCCTTCAGCCCCTAACTCAGACCCACAGAGGTGCCACTTGCCCACATATCTGACAGGATCTCAGCATCCAAGACAAACGAATAACGTCAGCGCTTTTCCTCCCTCACTCTAGCACAGATCTGCCCCTGTGTGCAAAGCAAGGGCACATCTGGGCTGCACTTGCAGAAAAGGAAGCAAGCAGACCCCCAACTCCACAGAGCTGGTTTTGGAGATGGGGGTGGAAGGGACTGTTTCTCTGATTAAATCAGCGGGGAAGCTCCATCCAAGAAAAGCCTGAGCTGAAATGGAAATGCCAAACATCTGGTTATCACTTCTTTCAGATATATCCTTGATCCTTTCTTCACTCTAGGGGAAAACAAATAATAACAAAAGCAAAACAACCAATAACCTCAGGTTTAACACAAGAAGATAGAGAGTTCATAATTCCTGCCAGGTGCTTCAGTGATAAGGTCAGAGATGAGCAGACTCGCTCTCAGCCTAGACAGAGAGGAAAGATTTGCTTTTGGAGTTGACAGGGCCTGGAGTCCCATAAAAGAGCATATGCTCTGGCAGCCACAGCACAAGGCACACGACTGTTGTCTCAGGGTGTCTCTGATTCCTCTCTCTCCCTTTTTTTTCCTATTGCTTCATCTGGAAAAATAGCACTACCAAAGATTTTTTTCCATATTAGCAGACTGAGCCATGGCACAGTGAGTCAGTCAGTTTACCTTAAGATAATAATTAGTAAACACTGTGCATTAGTAATGCATATCTAAGTGCGAGGATGGCTTTTTCTTGAAGAACTCTCAAAAAACACTGGGTATACAAACACTTTAATGCAAAGAAGAGGACTCCTGACAGGACCATATGCAAAAGGAAGGTTTTGTGGAAGACCAGGCCCCCACCAGGAAATCCTCCCCATCTCCCAGTCCTGAACCCTCCTAAGATCGATGACCAGCAACCATCAAACTGTGAAGGTGCAGGAGATGTGTGGTCACTTGTCCACATGGCCATAATTTCTCAGTGATACCTTGGTCAAGCTGCAACAAAAGGGATAAAAGTCCCCCTGTACCTTACTTATTTATTTAGGCAGTTCTCTCCAGCTACCTAGTCCCACAGGGACAAACACCACCTATCACACCATGGGCCCAGACCCAGCCCAGGTCTCTATCCACCACCACCATAACACCAAGGTAAACAGGAGGGAATGATGAGGCTAGTGCCAGAGTGGGCTGTGATACTCCAGCTCATCACACCTAATCCTTAACACTCCTTAAAAGCTTCCAGGTTTCCCTTTAGGGTGGATTTTTTTTCCTCCTCATGGGCACCTCCTTACGCTTTTTTTTTTTTTTTTTTTCCCTCCGCACACTGCAAGCGTTTCTTTACAATAGGGTCAGGAGAGAAGAGGATTTTTAGCTATTGCTTACTTTACAGACCATTTCTCATTCTTCCTAGTGCTCCTGGTAATACTTACTGAAAGACAAAGCTATTCATCTTAGCACATTCCCAGCCAAGTGTGGTTTGAAGCAGTTCACTAGCACTGTCAGAAGAGATATTACTTGCTATAAAAAGCTGCCTTATTCCCTCAAGTTGCCGTACTCAACTCATGACCCTTTTTTGCTGAAAGATTGGCACAATGATTGCTTACTTCTAGTCACCTGGAACTTTTCTGGCTTGAAGACATTTTATTGAAAATCACATTGTACCAGTCAATCACCCTCCCACCACCATATGTTGTTATAGCAGGAGGGAGCCCTGTGAGTCTGTTCATTGTGCTTGTTAAGCTGCAGGCTGGGTGACCTTACGAGAAACATCACCACCACACTCTGCAGCGTGGTGGTGGGAGCAGCTGGCACAACTTGCATTTGTCTTCAGTGCTTTTGCTTGCGAATTTCAGACTTGTTCCTCCTCACCCTGTCCTCAGGCAGATCCCTTCTAGTTCACGCTTGTTATCTGACAGCAGCAAAAGCTTTCGTGGTCGTTTCCAATGGGGTAGCACTTGGGAGACAATGAGACAGCAGAGAAAACAGCCTGGACGTATCAGTCTCTCTAGGTGAGCACTCACTTTGGAGCCAGCGAGCAGAAATGATGAAGCAGGTGAAGATCAGCCCAGCGAGCACTTCGACCCACTTTGGAGCACAAAGAGAAATGCCAAGAGTGGGATGTTCACAAGCTGCCAGCTGAACATCTTCCACCAGGCCAGGATAAGGCTCTTGCTGGAGCACTGGGAAGACCTGTGACAGCCTTAAGGTCCTGGAGAGAAGATGTACCGCAAGTTATGCATGCCCATCCTTTAGAGAGGAGAGACACTTTCTGCAATACTTCTGTCACCCATAAGTTTTATAATAAACCCACTTAGTTTATCTCCAAGACAGCTTGACTACGACAGCCATTTTCCTTGCCTTAATGCAGATTGTAGAAATGTTGGTGGGGCCTTCCTGCTTCAGATATGTAGTCCTCAGCCTAGAAACCAAGACATCTTCCCCATGCACACCCTGCAGGGATGTGGGTTCTTGCGGGGCTGTCTGTAGTGAAGGCATTTTGTTTGCATTAGTCACTACAGATAGAGTTTGTAAGATCCACCACAATCTTTACAGAGGGGAGTAGAAGCTATCTTTTTTTCCATATGGCAACATCTCAGCATGTGTTTGGGTAAATTTCATTTAGTCTAGCTTAGGTCTAAGGAAGATTCAGGGAAGAAACTGCAAATGCCCACTAACTGGGGTCCCAGATACGGCTGTATGTGAGAATCCTGCCTGAATCCTGCCACAGCCGCTGCTGAATGAGTTGTCTTGTTCCCCCCATTTCATCCCTGTCTTTTTCTGCCCTGTCCCTCCTCCCTTCTACCCCCTGTGATCCCCCCTTCCATTTATGTTCCTGCAGATGTTTTTACCTGTTGGCTGGGGATCAGCAGCTCAGTCCTACCCTTTTGCATTCATCACCTCTTGCCCTGCTGCTGTTCCTGAGCTTTGAGAGAGCAGCTACCTCTGGAGAAGTTGTAAAACAGCCTGGGGACGGGCACAGTCAGTGCTTCCTTGCTGGTTTTACATGCACAGTCACAGAGAAAACTGACAGCCTTTGCTACATGCAAATCACGTATGCACATGCATGTGCAAGGAGTCTGAGCAGACAAGTAATTACCTGCAGAAGGGAATGGGGATTTATTTCTGTGCCTGTAGAAGACGGATCTGAGCACCCATGGGCTTTGGAAGGATTTAATAACTCCTCCTAGGTATAGGAATACACTCCCTGTAATGCCAGCAGTCATTTGAGCTGAGCAGTCACACAGGCAGCATGACTTGATTACTGTATGCCCTAACTTGCCATGGCTAGTGCACAGGCATTATCAGACTATGTCTGTGCTACTCGATAGGCCAAAGATCATCTCCTGGTCAAGGGGGCACATCACTTTTGCATAAAACTAAACTCTTTTCCACACACCAAAACCAGGCAGCCTTGCCCTTCCTGACTGTTGGGATGCTGTCAGCCTGCATTATCCCTTGAACCATGCATGGGCATTGACTGTGACAGTGCTCTAGTTGATCTTGGTCAAAAACAGTGCCAACAAACACACTAGCAAAGCCTGTGGATGATTGCGAACAGCACTTGGACCAGTGCTCTGGCCCTGTTCAGTTGGCTAGTACAGGAATAACTTCGGTGTACACTAACTCTGCCCTGTTCTCCTGCCCATCCCTATCTGGCTGCTCCCAGCCTTGCTACACCAGGGTCAGGCTTTCCTCAGCTACAGAGCTCCAGCTGTGCCCCCAGATGTGCCTGGACGCCCATCTGCATTTCTCACTACAGCACCACTATCTATGGGGGAGTGAGCACACTTGGAGGGACTAGCCCGAGATCTAAGCAACCCTTATTTTTCCCTGACCTCCAGGCAGGTCAGATCTCTAAAAGGTCTTCAGACAACAGGGAGTCAGCAGCCATCAAGTCTTAAATTATACTGCAGTCAAAAGATGTGACCCCTTCCTGCCTTGTAAGAGCAACAGGCTCCTCGAAAACCTCTCCCAGATCAATTTGGGATGTAGGAACACAGCATCTTTACCGGGGGGAAGGACCCATGTCTTTCCCTTTGAATTCCACCGTGAATTGACCTGTGAGTTCTCCCTCCTGCTCTCCAGGGAGATAAGTCTTGCACCCTCATGCCAGCAGGAAGCACTGTTCACACCTCAGCTCTGCTATTGTCTTTGCAACAAAGCTTGGGAAAACAAATCCTTCCCCCCCCCCCCCACAGGCTTTGCCTAGCTTAATTGCTAAGATAGCCCCTTCCCTGATGCACTCACAGTGGTTACTCTTCAAATAGCACCCAGCACCCAGCTTTGGTGCTTAGAGACTCCTTCACCAGGTTTTGTGCCTAAGGGTCTTCTGTCTCCCTGCTATCAGAACAGATCAGCTTTCCTTGCCTGACACTGTCTGGGAAGTGGTTTGTTTCTATTTGTTCTTTTTATACCTTTGCAGCGAATTCTATTTCCTGATTCTAAAACCCACATAGCAATGCCAACTCTTACTCTCCAGCACCTCATGCTTGTATGCCTCTCATTCCAGTTTTGTTCGTATTTCCAGACTTTCCAAAGGCAAATAAGAAAAAGTTTTGCATGATACTAAAAGCAACTGCATCATCCTCACATTTGTTGATAGGGAAGTGCAAACAGACCGGAGCAGCAATGCTTACAGACAGGTCTGGTGTCCCTCAAGGACAAGAGAATCTGTCTCAGGTGTCTTCACTCACATCTGCCACATGGAAATTGAGCCAAAGCCTGAGCCTGGCCATTAGGATCATTAGCTGCTCAAATGCTGGGTGATGAAAATGCACAAATAGGTTCATCGCGCGGGTTCTGTACTTGGAGCCTGAGCCCATGCTGTTTGGGAGAGTCCCTTTAGCAAGTTACAGATCACCTTTGGGGCTGGACCAAGGAAGGTCAATGAAGGGAGGGAGTGACATCTGAACATGGCAGCTAAAAGAACCTCTAAAATACGGGCATGAATCCAGCCCAGCGCACTGACCTTCCTGCCCAAGAGATGCAGGGAGCTTGGCCTCTGAGCAAAGCAGGAACTGTGGAGGCACATTTATTATTTTACTGCTTTCGCAAGAAATGAAAATATTATTAATGAGTGTAATTTATAGGCAGGGGAGCAGACAAAACCACGCTTTTCATGAGCTGCTGTGCACTGCCTCGGGAGGGCAAGGGAAGAAGCGATGGGTAGATACCAGCTATTGTGTCTGGTTTGCAAGGTTACTTGTTCCGATAGAGCTTCATTTCACATCTATCTTAGAAAACAAATTCCCTTTCAGGCCTTTTCATAATGAAGAATAAAGAGGCTATTGTTACAAAGAGCTAATTGTGCTTTTAAGCCATTTTCTGCAGTCAAGCTCCCCTTTGCTTTGGAGAAGCCGGTGAGCTCAGGCTGCTGCAGAAGAGGCAATGCACACCTCCTGTGTACACCTGTGACTACCAAAGGAGAGATTTATTTGCACAGGACTGAAAAATCGCCATCTGTGACAACTCCTTATTTTGTTTCAGGAAGCTGCCTGGATTTTTTTCCATGGGAGCTTGGGTGGAGTTCCTATTATTGTCACAGTGCAGAGGTTCACACTATCTCTGGCCATATGGTCTGCAGGGAAACCACACACTGCTGCAGGCAGGTGAACTTCCACTCCAGCTAACACGCCAGTGTTGTCTTCTTTGTTTACCCAAATTCATGCACCATTTGAACTGCTCTGAATGACATATAATGGTTAAAAAACTTACTTTGCTTCATTTTCTGTCCTGCAATTCTATTATATTCTTTAATATTGGTTGAGCTGAATTATATTTGGAAATGTTTCAGCCATGTTAGAGTGGTTTTAAGACAATTTAGAGTCAGGAAATGTCACACAGAGGGAATACAGGAAGAGCAATCGTTAAGGATGCTTGTCATTAGACTTTTAACCTTCGTGCTTTCTCTGTCTCTCCCTACCAGGCAGCTCCAGTGAGGATCGTTCTTCCTACAGCATGTTCATTTATCTCTATCTTTCTGGTCTGACTAAAGTCAAACACCAATTAATGCTATTAAAGCAGAGTTGTTATATAGGTATCTTCAACAGAAGCATCTTCTCCCTGCTGTCTTTATCCTTTTTCTCTTTGTCTTAAAATCCCACCAGTGCTGTCCAGACAAACTGCATTTTCTCAAACTACATCAGCCAGCTTGGCGGGGTTCCGCTCTTGCTGGTGACCCGGTGTGACAGGTCAGCCTGCAGCCAACTGAGCAAACAGGCCAACTGCCAGCTCCTCCACCTTCAGCAGTCTGGCCAGCATCCTAAATTAAGGGTCAGATTCCTCAACATCAAAAGACTGGCTTAAAACTCACTAAATAAAGTCTCAAAGCAGTAACATGGGTTTGTTTTATTTGTATCCTGAGTTTTCACCATTAAGCTACACTAGGATAAATATCTTCTGGCTTCTAGAAACTGGGCAGGGCAGACCATGAATTATGGAGATATCCTAAAAATCTCTGTCTATTGAATATTTTTTTCCTTCTTCTGCAAGGCTTATCCTTAAACCACAGGAAGTTAAAAGAAAAGTCTTGCAATACTCACAATAAAGTCAGTGGCAACGAGATGCATGTATTGCCAGTTGCACATGCTCAATGCTTCTCCTTGCTTCAGTTTCCTCTCCTACACCATGGCAGTCAGCAGGCTATTGCGTAGGTATGTGCACTCCATACATCATCCCCTGACAGCACTGTGCCAGACTCATCTCCCTGGGGAGCAGAATCAGCATCTCAGGTGCTCCATGCACCCCTGTGAAACAGGACCAGCCCCACTGTCCCCATCACTAGGCGTCTCTGCATACCCTCCATGGGAGAAGAGCAGCCATCTGTTAGAAGTAGCACCCAGTTACAAGACAGAGCATAAAGACAGGGTTGCTTCACTGCCTGGGGAACTTCTCCAAATGCTTCTACCACACTATGTCCCTATTCTTCTCCCCCTTCATGCATGATCCAAAAGACACTTTAGTTTCCAACACATGTGTATCAGGACTGGCTGGTCAGGTCGAATGGGTGCCAAGCTATCTGATGACAAAGCTGAGGCTGTCCCAGAGTTTTGAAAAAGTCCACCTGACTCTTTTAGGCCTTTTCAATCCCTGCTGGTCTTTCTGAGTGGTGGCCAAGCCAATAAACATGACTTTGCTGCAGCCATCTCCACTTCAGAACTGGAATCTTCCAAATCTTCAGGGTTTGTCCCATCAAGTACCTAGGGCTGTGGCATACAAAAGCACAGACCCCAGGTGAGATCCCCCATTGCTTACATCAGTGCTGGTTATACCCAACCGCTCATCCACCCAGGTTCTGCCCTGGAAAGTGCCTACGTGCAGCAAAGCACCTTGGCAGCCAGGTCACACCCCACCGAGCTGTTTACTCCCCCCTGCTCACCTGAGGAGGTCTCTTCTTCCCAGCTCAGGGTTTAAGCTGGGGGGGCTTTGGGCAGCCCCTTGTTGCAGACGGGTGAGCACAGAACTGATGTGCAGGTGAGCTCAGGGAGCCAGATTTAGTGCCAGTTGCTGCCTCACCACATTTTCAGGCAGAATCACCCTGCAGCCCGGCACCCAGGCAATGGGCAAAGCCTTTTCTTTATCTCCACATCCAGGGCTCAGGAGCAAGACGAAAAGCCTGCACAGACTTCCAAAAGAGCCCTTACATAGAGCAACATTATTTGGCCAAGATTTGTGCTAGCAGGGAAAGTGCTACTTAGTGCCTCGCTCAGGACTGGATCCAGCCTGGACTCAGACCCAGCATCCCACTGCAGCTCCATTGTCAGCTCCTGATTTCCCCAGCTGGACTAAGGCTGTAGCAGGATGCCTGCTTCATTGCAACATAAACACTCCATTAAAGCAGTGTTAGTAACAGTGTTATCTCCCTCTGCTAAAGGCCTGTATGGCACAGTGACAGTCAAAGGGCTTTAACCACAAAATGTATCTAAATGAGGTCTCGAAGTATGTGTGTGCTGCAAGTTACTGCTGCAATAATCACTTTACGGAGAAATCCAGTTATCCTCACATCACAGTCCGCCTCCATAATCCATTTAATGCTCAAAGTTTGTGGGTTTTTTTCCCATGCTCTAGTTCTTCCCTCACGTCCAGACAACATCAAGTCTCAGGAGCTATTCTGACATCTCTGCAGTCTGCTGTTGTCTCACATCTCCTCCAGCCTGCAGCCAGTCATATTTTCCAGCTGTGGACATGTCTCAGAGGAGCTGCAAAATGTAGCAGTGCAGAAAATCATGGACTGGAAAGAAGTTTCTTAGAGAAAGCCTTTAATCCCATGGCTGTCTCTATGAGAGCCTCTGCACTCAGGGGAGGTGGTGAAGGAGCCTTTCAGGGTGGAGGGATAACCAGATCAGAGAAGCTGAGACCTTTGTGGAGAATGGTGTTGACATTGCTGGAAGAAGGGGCACATCAGCGATGAAAGGATTTTCTCCAGGGAATCTTATCTACAGTCCAAGCCTCCAGGCCAACGGGAGACTTGACATCAATTGTAGCAGGACAAATTGCATGTCTCAAAACCTAATATGGCTGTGCTGACTTTCAGCTTAGTTTTTTTCACTGCTGTAGGGCACCTTTATAAGCGGCCAAGATGAGTTCACTGAAGAAATGAGTGTGGCTCAGGCGGATGCACCCATATGAGACACAGTAACTAACCGCGTACAGGCATTCCTCCACGGCATGGCTGCAACCACCATCAGCAGTGAACCAGGACTCTCCAGGGGCTGCGGTGACCCTGTTTTATTTCTCATTGCCACAGCCTGAGGCCAACTTCATGGCTTCATCTCACCTGGGAAGCAGCTGCATCCAGCAGCAGGTACTATGTCCTTTTAAACCACTCTAACTTGTCCATCTCCAGTCAGATCAGCTCTGCCTAAGGCTCATCAGGGTCGAGAGAAATGTCTTCCCTTTGCTGAAGATGAACCATTCTGCATGAGCCACCACACAGACACAGGAGACAGTGACACAGGAATTAGAGGGAGCTGGAACCTTCCTTGCTTCAAGTAATATAGTCACCAAGCATCACCCTCAAACCATAAATCCCAGGACATCTTTGGGGTAGCTGTTGATCCCAACAGATATTTAGCCCCACCAAGCCCCTGCCCCAATATCTTTCCATTCTTCTTCCCAAATCCCATTTGCAGAGAGATGAAAAGCAAGTCTGCTTTTCACATGCTTTCCAGAGCAAATCTGCTCTGACACATGGAAGGTACATGTCTTCAAGATTTTTATTTCATTTGGGAGCTGCAGCAGCTACCACAGGAAAAGAAACAGGAACGGGCAAACTTTTCCCAGCTGAATTTTTGTTTGAGATTTAAACAGCTCTGCTAGAGAAAAGTCTCCATTGCATGATGGGATGGATCTGTCTCCAGATGAGAGAGAAATTCATGCTACAAATTATGTTTATCCCCTGCCATTCTGCAGATGGATGATTTGGGGGCTAAGGCATGGGCCTTGTGCTATTCCTGTCTCTTCTATCAATACAGAAAAATCCTTCTCAGCTTTTCCTAGCTCCCACCAACATCAACAGAGAGATTTGTGGGGATTTCAAGGGTCATCAGAAACATTACTGAAGCTACTTGGGACTTCATTTCTTTATCAATACCGCTAACCTCTGAGATCTTCATTCCTTATTCCAGGTGAGCAATATTATATCATCAGAGAAATAGCATGAGCAAAGGCCAAAGTCATCATGCTCATATAGGTGCCATTAAGAAGCACAGATACAAAAATCAATGTAGTGCATCTCATGCCTTTAAGCTTGACGTCCACACTGACCCCCGTTATCTGACACATCCTTTACAACCTGCTCTGCTCCCAGCAAATAGAGACAGACACCTCCAGTAAAGTGGATACACCATCCCATATTCCTATTCCTGTGAAATAGGCAGCTCTAAAAGAAAAGAACTCAAGTTTGTAAACACCAATATGTCTATAACATGAGAAGGACAGAGGCAGAGGCTTATTCAAAATTAATGTCTTCCCCAAAGGATGGGTCTGCTGTCTCTGTAGTTCAGACTTATTGCAGCGATGCTGTGGTTCCCATAGCCCCTTGTAGTCAAAGTGGACAGAACTACTACCAGGACTATATTGTCTTCCCATGGCTGAATGCAGGGGTTGTTATTAGAGCTATTCATGCTGTCTGACTGAAAAGGGTATCACAGCTGCCAGCTCGAGAGCTGCCATAGCTTGGTGCATGACATTTGCAGCCGAGATGGACATTTGTCATCATGCAGAGATGCCCTTCAGCCTGCTGCTCTACTAACTAAATTAGTGTTGGTTGCAGCCAAGCCCCAGAAATGGGCGAGGATTCACAAATTTGCCATCCATTTTCAATCTTTTCTATTTCTCATCTCTGTTCCTTCCCACTGGGCCCTCACACTGAACTCCACCAGAGGCTGCAGTCTTTAAGGTCTGTGTTCACATGGTGACTTTTAAAATTATCAGATTAAAGCAAAGCTGTGCCTCAGAGGAGAGGCTGAGATGTTTTCTTATCCCATTTCCCCATCAAATAAATATTCAATGACTACGTCATAGTGAAGAACAGGGGGGGTCACCTACACTAAGCTCCATGATCTTTCTCAGCTTGCCCAGAGGCTTACAGCACCCACGCCTCCTTAGAAAAAGCTGTGGTTCCCCTTTGCTCAGCCTTACTCAGGTTAGATCCTCCCTTATCCTGTGAGAGGGGCTTACATTAAGACATCATGGCTAGGGTCTCATGCACGTCCTTTTGGGATTCGTGTGACTCCGCCTGTGTGCCTGAGATCTAACTTACACAAGAGCACATCCACAGGTGTGGATGAGGCTATTTGGTTGAGGTCTTCAGAGGTCCTCCATACCTCTGTATGCCTGCTTTTCCAAAAACCCACCATTCACCCCATTCACGCTGAGTATGGCCACTCAGGGCAATACCTGGTATCCTCTAAAGACAGGACTGGACTATAAACCCTACACCCCAGCTGAAGAAGTAAAAGGGATTTGGGTTTCTCCATAACATTTCATCAGGCAAATTCCAATGTGGTCTAGAGGGAACTCTGAGAAGACCTTTGAAGGAGGTGGCGGCACAGGCAAACAGAAGGTACACAATGGTGGCACAGAGCACAGGGTAGTTTTGTAGTGATGGCTTCAGACAAGCCACTGGGATCAGATTTACCACCAGAGCATTGGTAGCAAAAAGGCTGCAGCCAGAAAGCAGTCACTGCCCACCCATGAAGACAAGCCTCCCCCAGTAGCTCCAGAAATGGTCAAAACCATGATCATTGCATTGGTCATAGAAACCAGCTTCATGTCAACACCTAGAAACTTCTTGGGGAAGCCAAGTCATATCACAGCCTTACCCAGAAGAAACAAAGTAGAAATTTCCCTCCATATCACCTCAACCTGAAGGTGTGAATAAGCACATGATAGTCAGCAAGTCTAGGACAGGAGCACAGGTGAATGACTCGTCAGGATATGTGCTGTCATTCTCTACGTAAAGTTCCCCAGCCTACCTCTCAGCCTGCTGCCTCCATGCCTTTCTGCTTCCCAGGCCCATCTTTTGTAATGCAAAATAACAACAGGCCTTGTTCCCTGCCTTGCCAGCTTTTCATCTAAATTAAAACTCAGCTAATCTCATTAACAAGCTCACCCTCGTGCCACCGTGTTCTTTGGATGCCCCCTAACATCATTAGGAACTTATCCAGGGAAACAAAAGGGCATCACTCCATGCAAGGAAAGAAGAATTAGTGCAAGGGTGGGGTGTGCTTTGCAGTTGTCCCCATAATCACTTGTTTCTGAGCAATTAGTGGCTTTAACCTCCATCCCATTGTCACTGTAGCAGTGTGCAAGTGTGGCTATGGGTGTCTGCAGAGACACAGAGATGTGCAGGAGGCAGCAGTACACAGGTCAGAAGTGCATCAAAGGAGGTGAAGTGTGTTCAGATGACAGGAGAGTGGAGCAAAGAGGTCTCAGAGTGGCTGCAAAACAAAAGATTTAGGCATATCGTCAGCTGGGGTGTCAATAGCTGACAAGGAGGTGGTTGGTGTAGAAAGATACCAAACATGCTCCTTGGAAGGGACAACAGAGCTTTAGACCATCCACCCAAGGGACACGCCTGGGTATAGGTGTACAGGGCCATATGGCATTGAAAGACAGGAGATGGGATTTATTTGCACTCCTGACCTCTTAACACAAAAACAGGAGGATATCAAATACCATAAAAAAGGAGGAAAAGTAGAGCCAAAGGAGGAAGTGACTTTTTTTGTACTGCTTTTCCATATTCACCTGGGTAAATCACTGCCCTGATATGTCATTTAGCTTCCAGTTTGAATAGTTTGTCAAGCACTTCTGGGAGCAGAAGTCGTAACGTTTGGCTTCCTGCAGAGCTTAGTCCCATGGCTGGATTATCGCCTGTCTAATAGTGTCTGAATGGTACTTTTCCTGTACCCAGCAGTACCACTGTATATACAGCACTACCACTTTTATTCCTTTTCAGCTACTAATTTTGCCGGGAGGAAAATCCCTATGTGATGCTGCCTGACACTCACCCATCGCAATGTCCAGCACCTTCAGGTTTATCACTGGAGATGGGGATGGTGGTTTGCCTATGGGTTGTGGAGGTGTCCTACAGGAATGGGAGGGTGTTGGGATAAGAGTGAGTGAGTCAGAGGCCAGCGCCTCTGAGAGGCTGTGAGAAGGGTCTCTGGGGTTACAGCCATTCTGCGTGATGCCCAGAATACCTATCAGGGGAAGAGGCAGCACAATTTGACCCATCTGATAGCTGAAGAGGAAAGCTTATTCAAAGCTTATAATCAAATCCTGGCATCCAGATGCGCATCCAAACTTTCCATTTCCATATAATTCAGTGACAGAACTTTTAGTCTTGAATTCAGCTACTTCTACCACTGACAACTCTGTAAAAACATGCTCTTTTTCTTCTTCTCTCTTTTATCTGGAAATTATTTGTTCCCTCTTAGTCTTTCAGATAATTTGAGAAAGAAGCTTTCTTCATATCTCAGCAGATTTGGAACAATGCAGAGGAAAATATTTTTCTCTTTCAGGCTCTCCTCCTGAGAGACAGGCCATTACAGTCATTCATCTCCGAGTTTCTGGTTGTGTGTCCTTGGGGCGAAGATGAAGGAAGAGGTCATGTTTATCACTGTTGAGATAAAGCCCACAGAAGTGAGGCATCTGAGCACTGATCCATTACAACCCAACTTCTTGTTTCCAATCTGATCTTCCCAGCACCCCACATATTGGATTTTTATTATTATTTTTAGGGCCTGCTCCCAAGATGCAAGTGTATTTGTCGCTCAGTGGGGCTGTCAGCATCAAGCACTTCGGTATCAATGTTGCTCCGTCTCGAAAGTGCAGCTACACAGGAGTGGAGTGTGTTTTTTATTGAATGTCTGGTTTTGATCTCACAGGCCTTTGTGATGAGGGGAGCGCGTGTTGCTTTGACTGAGATCAGAACCACAGCAGCACTTTGTATATTGATTAGCTGAGGGAATTGCTCTGGCTTGGCTTTGTAGCCCATTGTGGAAGAGTTTCTACATGACAGGTGCATGCAGGATTATGATTTTGGGGGAGCAAGGGTGGAGGTAAGCTTGGTTTAGCCAGAATTTAAAATGGGAGATCCCTAAAACCTCTCTCCTTAAAATGAAACTTACGGCTTTGTCAGTTTGGGATGCTTTCTTTAGCAGGAATAATTTTTCTGGAGTCCTTCATGGCATAAGAAACCTTCAGAGTTTTTAAGTGTAGTCATTTGTGTATGTGCATCTTGCAAGAGTTGCCTAACTCTTCATGTGGTTTCATTTTTTTTCTAGAAAAATATGAAGATGTAAACTTGTCACGAGTTCAGTATCAGCCTTACTTTAGTAAAACATTAGTCTGAGAGGTTTTTTTCTGAGAGTTTATGGTTTTGATATCTTCCAAACTAGCCTGTGGGGCTACTCTGGCACAGTAAGAATTTTATTTGAGGTCTGGTGACTGTGGTCTCCAAGGAACAGTAGGAATGCTCCATGGCTCTGGAGTAACAAAACCGCACCACTGAACTGCCACCAGCTTGGTCAAGTCATGCAGGGCAAGAATTGGGAGAAACAATATCCATTTCTGTGCTGTGCAAGGGCTTGATAACAGAAAAAGGGGCTTGAAATCATCTAGGTCGTCCCTGAGACAAGGGTAAGAAGCATGGCTGTGTAAGGCATTGCTCTCTGTGTTCATGCACAGCAGTCACCAGGAACATTTGCGTGGAGAGATATAAAAACATACATATATGTGGAGACAGGAAAAAAAGGGTATTTGAAGCACTGGTGCATGTATGTGTTTTTACATATATATTTATGGAAAGAGAGAGGAATCAAGAGAGGACAGATCAAGAGAGATTTAGCAAGGGGAGTTAATGCTGCCTTGTGAACCCAGCTGAGAACAGATTTGAAAAAAAAAAATAAAAACCCCAAAATCACCACATTCCTTCTCAGTTTTCCATGCAGGCAGGCAGCTTCACAAACAGTCCATCCAGAATATGGTACAAAAGACCTGGCAGAAGCTTTGGAGGGGAACAGGCAGGAGGGAAGTAAGAAGGGACAGAGAGGAAGACAGGTCTGTCTGAGTGGGGTAGGATGGCCGCAAGCAGCATTTGGGTAATCAGTGACTATTCAAGCCGTCAAAACAAGGTCTGTAAGTTGGGGGAAGGTCTATCAATGTCAGTTTCCCTGTGAAGAGGTGTGACACACACCTGGGAGTGTATGAAATGTGAGGGACCGCTTTAGAATGTGTCTACAGGGCTGGGCATGGGTAGGGTGTGCACACATCCAAGGGTGTGTGAGTGTGGCTGTGTAAAGAGGGCACAGCTCAGCCACTGTGTACACAGACAAGCTGAAGAATATGATTTTTGTTTTGCAAGCTACGATTATGCTGCCTCTTTCCAGTTCCTCTCCAAGTGCCCCTTCCTTTCTGAGACAATGCATTAAAGCATGGGAAAAGTGATACTTAACATTGAAATTCATCATTAATTCCTCTGTCTTTTATTGTCGTAACATTAGCCATAATGAACTCTTCTTGTACTGATGTCGATTTGGTGTGTCACTTTCCCTAGAAGTGCTTCATAACTTAGCATTAATTAATGGTGACTTATTGCAAATTGTGTTACAGAGCTGATAGCACTTCTGGGTAACTAAGTGTCACCAACTGCAGACATCAAACTTGCTGCAGTAGCCCGGCGTCGCACAGGATTAATTGCTGTATCACACAAAGACATCACCTTTGGATCTGCATAGGAAAGGGAGCAAAATCCATGGCTTGGGATTTCAACTGGGTTCAATTCTCAGCTCTGCAATCCACGTCCAGCATAGCCTTGGGCAAATCAGTTAAGACTTGGGCAAACCAGTTAAGACGTTTGCATCTTCCCATAGTGCCACAACAGCATGAGGACTGGGGAAGGTTGAAGACCCAGGTGTTATGTGATTTGGCCCTGTTCAAGAGCCACACTGCTCCACCCCAGAGCTGGCTGTACTTCCATGATGTCTGCAAGGTTCCTCCCAGTTTGAAAGGTGCTGTAGACATGAAGATGTCTCCGTTTCACAGAGCTCTGTCTTCCAAAGGATCTGCTTGCCTTTGCTCATCCAGACTTTGATGTGTCACTACCTACTCTTCCACTGGCAACTTAGTCCACAGGGAAGTCTGGCGTGAAGTTACACGTGTACAGCTCCTGAGGGAAAGTCTGCAGCCCAGCTGATGCTGACGGCCCTGTTATCACTAATGGTTAGCTCTGATCTGCCCTCCCATGTCCCTGTGACTACTGTGGTGACAAATCCATAGCTGCATGCTAACTGAACACTTGTGGGGCTATGTTCATACTGCTGGTCTCCTGGCTTCCAAAACAAGGTGCCCTCATCCAAATGGGCTATCACAAATTGTGTTTGGCCCATGCCAACAGTCTAAATTTCCTAGTGCTAAGACCTGAGCTGTTAAATTTACCAAAATAGGTGCACTGTGTGTCACAGCTGTTCATATGTGACATACAGACAGTAGCTGTTACCTACCCGAAAGAACAACTAAGATGTTAAATGCTTTGGGAGATGCTCAGATTCAGCAGCACCAGGATCACTGAAACATCCAGGCAAAGACAAGAGAGATGGGAGAGCAGCAAGACACTAAGTAAAGCAAAAGGAGACAGGATGAACCAGGAGATAGTCACAGAAAGGTAGCAAAATGGATGAAGGGGCAGATATCCACCAAGTAGCTGCCCAATGTCCTCTGCCTTGACAACCTGGGGATGGGACAAACCACAAAGGAGAATTTAACACATTGTGTCCAAGAGAAAATGACCACCAAGATACTACACCAGTCCTGCAAGACCAGACCAAACACTTGGTCTGGAGTGAAATACTTCAGCGGCTGGCTGGCAACTCTTCGAGTGTACCACTCTTCTCCAGGAGCTAAAAGCATGCAGGAAAGCAGAAACGCCAGCAAAGTGATCCAGCTGTCCAGATACAGCATCAAAACCTTACCCACATCAGATCCTGGTACTTTCCTGAGCTATCTGCACCACTGACAATGGAGCCACAAGAGACTAGCCTCACAGATGTTTCCTTCAGACCCCTTGATCACCAACAGGGTTCAGATCACACCCAAAAAAACCAATGGAATTGTACTCCAGAAGGCAGAAAGTCACACCTGACTGGTTATTCAGTGAGCCTGAGTGTAAAAGGTCATTTGTAAGCTTCTGCTGTTTTGGTATCTAGGGCTAATACTTGGCTCAGAGATGGAGACACCCACATTTAGCTGTCTCTCTGTAGGTGTCTCTGAGTGAGTTGCCTGTTGGAGCTCTTGGGGTAACCACTGGAGATATGGTTGATGCAGTCAGTGGAGTCTGACTGTGATGGTATTAACTGTAGCAGGAGCTCCAACAGCATCTCCCAGGGAAGACCCCTTTGTACACATTCAGATGCCTTCACCTGAATGCTGAATTGCAGGCCCACAATTGTTCAGATGGCTTGTCCTTCCCTATGAACTGAGAAATTTTAGAAGATAACCTGAGACTCAGTAACTCCTCACATAAAATAACTTGCCTGAGACTGAAAGATAAAACAAGAGAGCAACTTTCATCAGCAATAGGAAAGACCCTAAGAGAAAAGAGTATAGTTCACCATAAGTCACAGCATCATTTATGGGATCGAACTGTGCCTTTTGGCTTAACAGGACCGGAGCTCCACTCCCAATTTTAGCACTGATGTGGGTTTTAAAGATAATATAATGCTAAACAGATCTGCTCTCTGCTGAGAAGAGACTCAACCACCCTCTTCACAGATATTAAAAATGCAGGCAGAGGCTTTAATGAGTTGACTTGCAAGGTAGTAAAGCTGACTACCACCTGTCAGTGTCTTCAGATGTGCTCCTAGGCCTTAATTAAGAGTTGTCCTTTATTTAATGTCATTCCTACTCTCCCCAGCCCCACCTACATCCTTCTGCCCATTTTGGTTTCGCTTGTTTCAGAAGACAGAAAACAGCCCCAGGGAGATGCCTTCGAATGTCAATCAGAAATTAACTTCAGGAGGGAGCTCAGTCACAACTTTTCATTTATTCATCAACGGCTAGTGACTTCTAAACTAATCATAGAATCATAGGATCATTTAGGTTGGAAAAGATCTTTAACATCACTGAGTCCAATTCTTAACCCAGCACTGCCAAGTCCACCACTAAACCATGTCCCTAAGTGCCAATTCTACATGTCTTTTAAATCCCTTCATGGATGGTGACTCCACTGTCTCCCTGGGCAGCCTGTTCCAATGCTTGACAACCCTTTTGGTGAAAAGATTTTTTCTAATATGCAATTTAAACCTCCCCTGGTGCAACTTAGGGCTGTTTCCTCTTGTCTTATTGCTTGTGACTTGGGGCAAGAGACCAACCCCCACCTCACTACAACCTCCTTTCAGGTAGTTGTAGAGAGTGAGAAGTTCTCCCTTGAGCCTCCTTTTCTCCAGACTAAACCACCCGTGGTGGGTTGACCCTGGCTGGACACCAGATGCCCACCAAGCTGCTCTGTCACTCCCCTCCTCAGCAGAATAGGGAGGGAGAAAATTAGATGAAAAAAATCCAAAAACTTGTGGGTCAAGATAAAGGCAGTTTAATGAAGCAATGGCAAAGGTCACACATGCTGAAGCGAAGGAAAACACAAAATGTTATTCTCTGTTTCCCATCAGCAGGCGATGATGCTCAGCCACTTCCCGGAAAGCAGGGATTCAGTACACGTGGCAATTGCTCTGGAAGACAAACGTCGTGAATGATGAATGCCCCTCCTTCCTCCTCCTTTCTCTTAGCTTTTATATCTGAACAGACATCCTATGGTATGGAACATCCCTTCAGTCAGTTTGGGCCAGCTGTCCTGCCTGTGTCCCCTCCCAAGATGCTGCCCACCCCCAGCCCCCTGGTGAGGGGGGATGCTGGGCAGACAGCCTGAATGCTGTGGAGCACGGCTCAGCAGCAGCCAAAACACCGGTGTGTTACCACCACCCTTCCAGCTACCAACACAAAGCACGGCACTGGGAGGGCTGCTCATGGGGCTCAGCCAGACCCAGTACACACCCCCAGCCCCTGCCCGGCTCTGGACACGCTCCAGCCCCTCTGCGTCCCCCCTGCCCTGAGGGGCCCGACCCTGAGCCCAGGCCCCGAGGGGCGGCCGCACCGGTGCCCAGCACAGGGGGACGGGCACTGCCCCGGCCCTGCCGGCCACAGCGCTTCTGACAGCGGCCAGGGCGCTGCTGGCCCCCTTGGCCACCTGGGCACGCTGGGGGCTCCTGCCCAGCGGCTGTGCCCAGCCCCCCCGGCCCTTTCCCCCGGGCAGTTCCCAGCCCCCTGCCCCCAGCCCCGCTGCCCCTCACACACTTGGCCTCGGCCCCTCGGCCCGGCCTGCCCAGCCCCCTCAGAGCCCCCTGCCCCCGGCACATCGGCGCCCCCCGGCCGGGTGTCACCCGCAGGCAGGCTGAGGGCACGTTCGACTGTTTCCTCTCCACTGTGCTATATTTCCAGCAGACAGCTGGTAAATTGAAGTCCCTCTACAAAAACAAGGGCCAGCAATTTTGAAACTTCTCCCAGCAGCTTAAATCTTTTTTATCCTGGCTGGGTGGCCTATAACAGACTTCCACCACGATATCTTGTTGGCCTTCCCCCTGATTCTTACCCACAAACACTCAACCCCATTGTCGCCATCGTTAGGCTCTACACCGTCAAAACCCTCCGTAACACACAGGGCTACCCCACCGCCTCGCCTTCCTTGTCCACCCCTTCTGAAGAGTTTACAGCCACCCACTGCAGTACTCCAGCTGTCCCAGTCATCCCACCATGTTTTCACGATGGCAGCTATGCCATGGTTTTGCTGCTGCACAAGGGCTTGCAGCTCCTCCTGCCTGCTGCCCAGGGGTGGGACACAAGCAGGCAGCCAAGCATTCAAATCAGATTAACAATTTGCACCTTTGTGAAAAGGATTAGCTGCTCTGCCCGGCATGGATGCTCTAAGAAATCAATCTGCATCTGTCAAAAACTGTAACCTTACTTGTGTCCTGACTCCATACTTGGGTTGGTTAAGATAATAATAATTAATTAACAGCCTGCTTTAGATTGCATCTTCTCCCGTATGGGATTAATCTTGTATTTCCTAAGGGAGCTGATTTTCCAGGCTGACTGTGAATTCATTCTTTGCTGCTGTAATACATGATGGTGTTTGCATGCTTTCAGGGTCACAGCTACAGCAGAGAAAGCAGAGTGGTTAAAGCAGTGGAGCTGGTTTAGGATTGTGGCCAAATCCCATAAATGCCACATATGACTTCAGATAAGTCACTTAATCACCCTTTCTCACACCATATATTTACCAGACCAGTCAAGGCAAACGGATTTACAAGGATGATTCATCCCAGAAAGGGCCAAGGGACGTCACTTCTATTCCTGGCTCCACTCTCAAACTTGGGTAAAAGTCACTTTACTCGCACCATCCTGGCTTCCCAGCTGCAGAGGGAGGGACGCATCTGCTTGTTGCTAAAAACTGAGTGGCAGCCCTCAGCAGAGGTACTCTTTCACAGGCATCCCCAGCCTTCAGCATCCTTTGGAGACAACGTGAGTTTTGTGGTTGGTGGCTTTTCACAAGTATCATGATTCTGGGTTCAAAAGTTTAGACTTCAAACTCTAAAATTGTCAGACCCCTAGAGCAATGTTTAGGCAGCGACCAAGTGTCAGTTAAGTCCTTCGAACTAAAAGTAGGGGTAAGACTGAACTTCTCCCACAAAGCAGAAATAAAATCTCTGAAAAATTGTCTCCCATACATGGTGAGGGGGAAGGGGTGAAGATACCCAATAAAACTCACAGTAACACTTGCAATGCGCTGTCTGGCGATACCACAGAAAGTAGCCTCCCCAAGCCCCATTTCCAAATAAAACGAGATCATGACCTCATTAACTGAAGTACTGGGGCAAAGCAACCAACTTTGCAGTACCAGTCAGCTCTCCCCCTTTTGGCTTCCCTGCTGACCTTCACAGACCAATCCCCCGGAAAGGAGGCTTCTTAGGCTGCTGAGGAGAGCAACCCTGCTTGGAAGGTACAGGATCCTTTCTCCCATGCCTTGTTGATGTGACAGCCCGTTTAAGGCCAGCAAATGCCATCTTCCACAGCATGGCATCCCATATCTTGCAAAGCTTTTCCTCATGTAAAGAGGAGGAAAGGGGAGAGCAGGGGGAGAGACAGTGAAGCAGCTTTCTGAAGAAGCGTGCAGTGCCCACTGTGTCCCTTCAGGTGTGAAGGAGAACATCTCCACTCCTCCTCCACTCATCTCAGTGTGCAGCCAGCCAGAACCAGGTAGCTGCTGCATGTTACTGGCATGGAAAGCTGTCAGAAGCACCGAAGCCCCAGGATCGCATCTTAATAGAGGAGATACTGACAGGACTTGCATCTCCTGCCAAAGCAGCTCAGTGGCCACAGCTAAGTCTGTGGTGGGACAGCAGCCTTTGGATGGTTTGCTTGAATCTGGCACCTCCTAGATACTGTAGAAAGGAGTCAAATACCCCTGTCTCCTCCCATTTTTCCTTCTTTTTCATTCCCAACTCCCCCAATGGGGTTCACTTCTCTTCCCAGTATAGCTAATCCCAGTAACACCTGGGATACGGATTATGGTTCTGCATACTGTAGCCAATGGACATCACAAAGATCTTGGTCCTTGTCCTACTAAAGACCCTCAGGGTCTAACTCTTCTTTAGCAGAAATCCCTTATAACATTGCAATAACAGAGTCTGTGTGCACAGAGACTTCACAGAAAGCTCTGATGAAGCCTTTTCCCTACAATAGTAAGCTATGGCTTTCGTGAGCTCAACATGGTCCCCAGACTTCCAATTGTCATTTCTTCCTGACACACTCAGACATCTTTCCCTTTGCACGGTGCCCAGATTAAAGGTCAGACAGTATCTGTGCAGGGTGTGGACTGGACTCCAGACCAGGGTACTCACCAGCTCTGGAGGCAACAATTTTTTGGGGTCCCTTCTGCATGTTTCTGTGCTGTTCAGATGCTGCAGATCAGGGTTGGGCAGAGCCATCTCACCTGGCCATGACCTCACATTTTACTGAGCTCCTTCTGGTTCTGCAGCCACTCAGTACAAAACCTCCAAGATCTCCTGCATTCATCATGGTGGTCAAAACACAGTGGCACAGGGCGGTGAGCTACACCAGCCTTTGAGATGTCTGTCCTAGTGCTTCTAAGTTACAATACCCCACAGGTTTCCAGGTAAGACTTTATCCATTGCCATTCCACCTGGTGCAGAGTGGGGTGGCAGACAGACGCTGAACAGCCTCTTTGGAGACAAGGAGTGGTCTGGATAGTGGGTAATGGAGCTCATCTCCATCAGATTTACCCCATGTTTGCTTTAGAGCCACTTCAGATGAAAGAACTCTGCATCCCACTGCGGCACACAGGGTGGGCACGTCTTTGGCCACCAGCAGCAAGCTTTTCTTTCCAATTTGTACATAACACTTCCATTAGAAATTAATTTTCTGCATATTTAACTTTTCAGCCTCTCCAGGCAAGGTCTTACCTGCAGTGCTAAACTCCTAAAATTACTTGAATGCTCTCAAACCCTTAGCTTCCTCCTTTCTATGACAGCCTCTCCCAGAGGAAGAGTTGTTCCTAGCATCCCTCACCCCAGGAAGGGTAGACAGGAAAGTTCAGCTCCACGCTGCTGCTTTGCCATGCAAGTGACACCCACCACCTCCTGTCTCAGTCAGACTGTTAGTGCCTTTTTGTCCTCTGTTTCCTCTCAGCAGAAGTATCCAGGTGTGTTGCAATCCAGCAATACCTCATCACCACAAGCCTTGGACCTGTCTGCATAACAAGAACAAGAACATCCTCTTCCTCGTACCACAGGCCAGTTGTGTCATCCTGGGATCAGCAAGTGTCTGCTTCTTGGCACACACAGGTAGCCCCTGGCATTTGTGTTCACCCTCATCTGCAGATGTACCTGCAGATGAACCTGAAAGAAGGAGCAGCAAAACAGGGTTGGGATGGGGTGGAATTGTTGGAGGAAAAGGAGCAGAGCGGCATTGGTGATGAGCCTGTCAGACTAAATTGTAACTTGGGTTACGCATCAGGAAAGAGCAGGCAAAGGCCTGAGGGAAGTCCTGGGCATACTTGGCACATCAGGACCAGCAGCCCCTGTGACTACTTAGATCTTGTCAAGCAAAGAATGACATCTCCCTTTGAGCCAAAGCCATTCTCTCTGGAGCTCCTGCGATGGCCCATCAGTGTACATCTATTAAGCAGTTTGTTATTGTGACAGCTGACATGGTGATTGCTCAGTATGAATTGCAATTACTGTCCAAGTACAATACATTTAAACTTGTCAAATAGATGGCTTTAACTAACCAACAATTCTGCTCAGAAGGCTGGGCATCCTCCTGGGAGAAAGAGGCTCCAGAGAAGCTAATAGCTCCTCTTCCAAAAGGGATGTGTGCCCAGAGAGCAGCAGGGCTGGGCTTTTGTAGGGAAGGATGCTCAGGTGTTCGACAGAGAAGATATTTTAAGTTGTTCCTTTGCCAAGTGCTAAGAGAAATGGGAGTACTCCTGGACCAGAGCCATCCCACTCAATAATTCCACAGGCTAACAGGGAAGGTCTCCCCCATATCCTTTCCCCACATTGATCGGTATGCTAAAATCTAACGGGAGCTGGAAGGAATTTGGATGAAAAAAATACATTTTAAAAATATTATTTATATATATAAGGTGTGTAAAACCTCTAATTTTGGTGATGCACATTTTGAATTTTAATCCAACGAGTTCTCCAGCCTTAAATACAGACAAGCGTTGCCCCTCAGCTGCTTTCCTGTGAGCTTTCACTGTGGGACAGAGAATGGAGGGAAACACAGCACTCCAAAGCCAAGAGTCCAAGGACATCCCCCAGAGACACCCCAGAAGGTTCCCATATGGTTGAATAAGCTGCTGGAGCTGATTTCCTGGCAGCAGCTATGGTATGCAGTTGGAACAAACCCAGACCAAAACGTCTCTCCTCCCTCCTGCAAGCCAAGCGCAGCTGAGCCATGGTCCTGTCACAGAGCAGCCCAGGAGGGGCAGATGCCAGCACCAGAGCTCATCAGTAGACCTGGAGGTGAACTGTAAACTGGTGTGGTTGCACATGGGTCAGTTCTCCAGCAGACAGGAAGACTTATGTAGAGAAGACTTTCAGGAGCACAGGGAGAGTACGGACATTGCAAGGTCTTCTGGTGGCCCCCCTTCCCCCAGCGAAGCTGTGAAAAGGAGATACATCCAAGCTGCCAAATGCACTCAGTCCCATGCACGTGCAGAGACAACCAGCATGAGCAGTATTTTTTGCTGTCCCAGACCTCAACGCCTAAGTTTGCATCCCTAGGAGTTGTGGTGAGTCTACACATTAAACAGGACAAGAATGGCAGGTCACCATCCCTCCTTCCTTGCGTGCTGGTATAGCCCCATATCGCACATAGGCTGGTACTGAAAGACATCAGAAGCACTGAACACAGACAGAGGCTGCATTTGCAGTCCCTGCGTAGTTTCATCCTGCTTACCCTTCACCTCACCTCCCCAGGCTACTCCCCTTAGTCTATCTGTGCCTTCTCAAAGGGCCATCTGCAGTTCAGTCCCTTCCCTCATATGCCTTTGATGGTCATGGTGGAGATGGAAAGTGCCTGACCTCTTTAGAGCCTCTGCACAGCTTCCAGCATGGCTGACTCTGCTTCACCTTCTTCCTCAGTTTTCCTTCCTTCTTTGCTGGAAATACAATTCCTGGGATAATAATTGCCAGACAATAAGTACACAAGAAGATCTTGTTCTTTGGCCTGATAACACAGCTTTATAGATTCGCCTCTCTCAACAACTCTTTTCAGTGGCTTTGACTAGCCAGACAATTTTAACCTCTCTCTTGTAGCGTTCAAAGTCCATTGTTTTGATTTGTCTTGCGGGATGGGATTCATCTTACCTAATGTTAGATGTCTACCACGTTGATTGTCTGAAGCTAAGCTAGACACCTTCGGCTCCCTTTATAGTCTGCAGAGAAAAATAAGTGCTGCCAGGACATGAGTCATCTGACCTATTTGAGATGTCTACTTTAGAATGAGATTAATCACACTCTGGAAGCACCTGTTTTTCTCCAACTAAAGCAGGAGTCTAGACAACCAGCTCAGACGAATTCAACCTCAATGGTTTTTTAGACGCTCATCTCCTCAGGATCATTGGCTGTAATGAACCCTCCAGCAATTTTCTCAGGCCTGCTTTAGCTGATCTGTGCTTTGGCCCATGCTGTGTTTCAGACTGCTAATAATGATAAGTATGACCTAATAAAAGCACGGGCTGCTGTTGTCTCCTGAAAAAGTAAATTTCATTTCTGTCCTTCAGAAGAGGTGGGAGAGGGATTATAAAGGTACCAGACTAGGCAGCCATGACTGAGTACTGGGCATGGGTAGCTTTGGGGGTATATTTATACTGCCCAGATGGTGAAGATCCTGCTCAAACAGCGTAGAAGAAATATCAGAGAGCACAGGTAACTTAGGGGGATGTTCGAAGTGCAAAATGCTGAGGATCCTGCTTGTGCTCTGTCTGATTTCCCTGACAGCACTGGCTCTCAGCCTTGCCAAAGCCAAAGCTCAAACTGGGAAGCAGGAGGCAATCCAGGGCTGAGTGTGTGCTGGGGAACATCTCCTCAGATCATGCCGTGTCCCAGCTGTGCAGCATCATGCTGAACATAAACACCTGCATAGACAACCTTTGGAAGGAGCTCCAGGTGTGCTAAGGGGCTCAAGGGTTGGAAGCAAACTGCCAGGTCCTTGGACTGGATGGTGCTGAGACACCACAGCGTGCATCTACTGGGCTTTCCAGACATGCCGTTGAAGAACTGCAGCCAACATATGTGCTGATGAACTGGGCTGAAAGCTGCCCACCATGCCCATGCCTAATACATCCAGGGCACAAGACGAAGAGCTTGGACCCCACACAAATGCTTGGACATTCTTGTGTGCACTCATTCTTACATGTTTCAAGAGGTCAGGTGGCATCTCTGTCTAAAGGTGTGCTAGTCCACAGCAGTACTGAGCCTAAGCTTGCAAAAGAGCTCTGGCATGTACTTGATTAATAGAGAAAACATATTCTTGACACATTACTTGCTGTTAGCATCCCTGGTTTGGTTCAAATGAATTTAAAGGGAGAGAACTACAGCAGCATCTGTGCTGCAAGCAGGATCACGGGATTTGGCTCTGGGGGAAATTTCAGGTTTCATTATGGCATTGGTTAATGACTGCCTCAGCCTTCCCCAGTTTAAAACCACAGGGAGAGTCTGAGCCCAGCTGAGTCTGTACTTGGTGGTTCTCACAGTCAGCTACTTGCAGCCATTCACATCTCTGTTGCGCTCCCACACTTGCACTTTCCAGGTGCCTTTCTCACAAAGATGAGATCCTCATCCTATCAGATCCTATCACCCTTGTCAAATGAGCACCACCTGTGCTAAATATACATCATTTATTGCTCTTGGAACTAGCCATGACTAATGCAGGAAACATGGCTGCAACACTTGCAACATGACATGCAGCAAGACACATGCACAGAGAAGTGCACTGCTGCTAGCCTGGTACTCCAGGCTGTTGTTTCCGGGAGAGGAAAGGGATTTCCCCTGAAGTGCCTCACAGAGGCTTGTTCTCCGCTTGCAAAAGCAGCGTAGCATTTAACATCAGATGAAATCGGTGAATAGGAGAATAGGAGCAGGGCCAAAGGTGAGATGTTGTTTTGTGATATAGTTAAGGCTTGCAGCAATCTCAGTGTTTTGGGAACAGATAGCATGAGGAAGGAGATCTCACATATACATATATATATATATAAAGCATTGCTGTTCTTACAGGAGTCACTTATCTATTTGGACAAAAAAAATATTTACACAGTAGGAACTGAAGAAGGGCTCAAGTCCCTTTGTCCCAGAACTTGGCTGAAGTTTCAAGACAGTCCTCAATAAAAGTAAACCAGTGCTGGTGACTATTTGAATCTTTCCCAGGTGCAATAAAATCCAGGCTAGATCAGCCAACATTCAGCCATGTTTGTCTCCTATTTTATTTTCCATGTCTTGTTTCAGGCAGAAGGGAAGACACAAATGTGAAATTACAGGGAAAATACAGAAGAAAAGGAGGAAGAAGGTTCACATTAGAGGAGAACCAGGAAATACTGTGGCCACGGGCAAGGTGTGGGCCAGGAAACTGCACTGAGCAGGAGGGACCACACTGTCTGTCCCAGAACAGCAGCCATTTCACCCACTCCTGAGGAAGCTGCTACCCAGAGCAGAAGGAGGGAAGGATGTTTTCTTTCTCTATCACAAGAACACAATCCAGGACAGACTGTCCGTATCTCTGAGAGACCTCTCCTTTCTTTACCCCAGAGTTTCTTTATCTCCATTTTTATCAGAGGAGTCCAAGCAAAGCAGCCTGGGACTGTGACAGAACAGAGGTATGCAAAGGAGGAAGCATTTAAAACTTTTTCCACTGGGAGTATTTCTTAATGTTAAGAATACGCATTGGCCGCTGCCCTATCCTCTGGGGACTCCTTCATCCCCACCCACATTTGCACCTGAAGGTGCAAATTCCCTCTGTGCTGACACGAAGAGTGCCGTCTAGCACCAGTTTATGTAGGCTGTTGTCCTGAGAGCCCATTAAACTGATTTGCCTGAACCCCAGTGAAATCTGGCAGTGAGGCATTTCACCTCTAACAGCGCTCCTTGGATCAACACCTATATTTGTGTTGTTGTTGTGCCAGTTGAGATGTTGCCCCTCCATCAGGGATTTCTGGGAAGTTTCTCTGACCTCCCTCCCGGTCAGACTGCTGATGCTGTTTCCCAGCTCTAAGCCTCTGCAGGACAGAAGCTGTGAATCTGTGGCTGTGGCCAGCAGCATCCAGGAGCGTGAAAATCTGCCTTCCAGCACCATCCTCCTCCTCAGCCGCCACCCTAGGTAGTAACTTTAGCTGCATTAATTAGTCACTGTTTACTCTCTCCAGGTATCACTGGAACACTTATCTAAATCTGGTGGCCAAACAAATTAAAACTAATGAGACCATTAGGGTCATATTAACATACAAGGAAAATGGGAGAGCTTCTGGAGGAGGCTTTATTGCCAGACTGGGCACGTGTTGTGCTGTGTGCTGCCGGATTTCCAAGCAGTATTGGAGAGAACAGGAACAGATGAACTAGATGCAGGGATGGTACAGTACCAAATCCAGGATGTGGCAGGACAAGGTTCCCTGCTGCCTCCTGGGGCATTTAATAATGGCAAATGTGGTAGGAGCAGCAGGCTTGGACGAGCAAGCAGTGGCAGAGATTTGAGCAGACGGGTAGCATTTGGCACGCAATGTCAAAGATTCTTGTCTCGGCTCCCTGTACAAGTTGCTTGACCTCTGCTGGTAAACAGATCTTGTGCTTCAACAGTGGCTTCAGATAGACAGTCATCTGATTAATTTCCATGCAGGCTGTTACCTAGCCATGAAGCCAAGGAAGCAGAGGGAATAGGATGTGAAGCCAGATGCGCCCTCTCTCTCTGATATGCCTTTGGCTACACACACGCTTGCATACCATTTCTACTGGCCCAGGAGCCCACCTGGGTGGAGGAGAGATCTTACACACAAGGGGAAAGGTGTCTTGGTTTTCACAAATTCTCACAGCTGGTGGATGGGCTGTTGGGAGAGCCAAACGCAATGGGAAGATAAACAGTTATAGAAGAAATACAACTGATGCAGAAATGAGGATGGCTCCTCTAAGGGGATAGCAGGCCAGCGTAGAGAGCTCATCCACACTGAAATCAATGCTGTCCTGCAGGCACTTACCTGTGGGGAGTGCTAGCCCCATAACTGAAAAGGGGAGAGAAAATCCCATGCTACTGCTCCGAGGCAAGAGCCAGAGCCTTTCTGCTCCTCCTCTGCCCTTGAAACACAGATGGTGGGTGATGATCCATAACATCCCTTCCTCCTCACCCACCCATCTCATCTACTGGGATGCATGATGGTGTCGTGCAGAAGACTCAAAACTGCAGCTGAGGAAAGCACTTTGTCGTTGAATTTGCAGGACACCTTGTCTCTGTCGCTGGGACCGTGCAGGCTGTCAACTGCTCTGTGGCCCTGGCATTTGGCATTCAGCTCACACGCAGAAGGAGCTGCTCATAGGGTCTGCAGCAGCTGGAGGGGAGTGGAAAGCACTCGCTGCCTCCTGTGGATTGATGCCTCTGTCACAGCACCGACAGCCATAGTTTGCCAGCTCATTCCCCTGCTGCAAGAAAAGCCCCTCAACAAATAGGGCATCCTCTCACGCAGCACCCTTAGGGCTTTCCATGCCATGTTCACCCTATCCCAAAGAACCTTGTTGTCTTCTTTCTCCCCAGCTTATGGTGATGCAATTCTTGCAGATGAGCTGGGCCGGGTGGGTGCCCTAAGTTGTCAGTCCTTTCCTCCATCCTTTCTTCACACAAACATCTAAAAGAAAAAGAAAAACTAAACAAAAAAAAAAGGGCGGGGGGGGGGGGGGGGCACAGACTGGTTTGGCAAAAATAATTTTATTCCAGCTTACTATCAGCCAGATCTAAAAGCTTGCCAGCTCTTTGAGACCACAGCCCTGGCTAGATGGGCAAAGGTAGTAGAGCCAATGACTGACACAGCAAAACAGGCGAGTTCTGCGTAGAACAAATTGCTAAAAATGAGGACTGCAGAGGGCTTAGGGGCACATACCGTTGTCAGCTCCTGATGCCTCTGCTTCTGCCAGCTTCGCTGTCCTGGCTTTTTCTGGCTGCTTCCATCCACCCCTTAGCCCCAGCCAAGGCAGCGACAGGAGGACATAGGAGGTGGTGAGGGAGCTGAGACCCACCAAGGTCACTTGTCCCCTTCAGCCCCTTTCCTTCTGACTTCCTGAGGATGGTGACTTGAAGCAGAGAAGGATGCTGCAAAGGACAGGGCATAACAGGGAATGAACTGTGCTAGCTGTCTCCAGGCCATCTCCCTACACCTTACCACCTCTCTCTGCTGTTCACACAGTTCATACAGCCCAAGTGAAGCAGAGGCAGCCCTACATACTCTGAAGGTGCTGCAGAAGGACTGAGGAGGTGCTCTCTGTTTCTCATCCCCTCCCCAGCTTTTTTCAACCTCCACCAGCCATTAAGAACATTGTCTGCTGCCTCCATTTACTTGGTCAGCAGCAGCAATGCCCAGAGGAGGTTGTAGGGACAAAGAAGAGAGAGAGGACATTCAAGGACATGCTCTGGTTCCAAACCACCCATAGGCACTTTCACAGCACTGTCCAAACCATCTGGCTGCAACAAGGTCTTTTACCATCTCGTACCATCATACTC
Source organism: Falco biarmicus (assembly GCF_023638135.1). Lineage (NCBI taxonomy): Eukaryota > Metazoa > Chordata > Aves > Falconiformes > Falconidae > Falco > Falco biarmicus. Next base: position 29,415,010 of record NC_079292.1, on the reverse strand, counting down.
TTCATGCAAGCCCCTCTGCTGCCTTCTCCTATTTTCTCCTCATCCAGGTCAGTCGCTCACTCTTCTCTCTGCTTCTTCCTCCTCTCTCTTCCTCGGCTGCTCTCTCTTCCTTGGCTGCCCAACCCCTTAACAGAACCAGCTACAACTGCACCTTATCCACATCAGCCACCGCCCCTGAAGCCAGCCCACAGCTGTATATTATCAATGATAATTAACCCAGCTTCATTCCTCTACAGGCACCGCTGTCATGATCACACAGCCATGAGACCATGTGTCAGATGCCAGGCATTGAAATATGGACCTCGCACTAAGAGCAAGTGGGAAAGGCAAAGTCTTGTTTTGGCCAAGAGATCAGCTCCAGTGGCTAAGACCACAAGCACAGTCTGTTTGGCTGTGCAGGCATTCTCCCACTGGAGTCTGGCATGATGTAAAAAACAGTCTGTCAGGGAATGGGGCCCATTAGGGGCAAGTACACCAGCAGAGACAGTAGTTGTATAGAATCATGGAATCCTTTAGGTTGGAAAAGAATTTTAAGATCATCGAGGCCAACCATAAACCTAACACTTCCAGGTCCACCACTAAACCATGTCCCTAAGTACCACATTGACATGTCTTTTAATTATCTTCAGGGGTGGTAACTCCACCACTTCCCTGGGCAGCCTCTTCCAATGCTTGACAAGCCTCCCAGTGAAGAAATATACTCTTTTGCTGAAGCATGTCCGGAGAAGGGTAAGGAAGCTGTGAAGGGTCTAAAGCACAAGTCTTATGAGGAGTGGCTGAGGGAACTGGGGGGGTTCAGCCTGGAGAAAAGGAGGCTGAGGGGGGACCTTCTCACTGTCTACAACTACCTGAAAGGAGGTTGTAGTGAGGTTGGAGTTAGTCTCTTTTCCCAAGCAAGATGGAGAAGAAGATTCTGGGGAAAACAGAGCTTTGACGCAAGTTACAAAACCTTGGCATATACAGAGGTTGGCATAATGATATATGCAGTGATAACTGCAATGGTACCTGTATCTGCAGTGGCATTTGCCTCTGCCATTTTCCTGGTTTCAGCTCGGATGGAGTTTTCTTCTTAGTAGCTAGTACAGTGCTGTAATCTTAACCTGTAATGGTATCTGAGTCTGAAAAAGTATCTGAAAAGGTATCTGCATCTACAGTGGTAGTTGTAATGGTATCTGCATCTGCAGTGGTATCTGCATCTGCTTACAAGTTACAGTGGTTGACAGTTTCGACTGGACAGACAGTTAAGGAAAGAAATGTTTGCCAGGTTGTAGGAAAAGAGACAAGAGGAAAATTTGCTGAGGATCATGAAAAAGATCTGTAGAAATAATGCCAGGAAAGATGAGGCTTCAGGACCCTAAATGCAGCCCTTCCACCTTGGACAGGGGACGTCTGCTGTTGGCAGACACACAAAGTAGGTTTTATTAATTACTTCTCACACTGTTCCTGGAGGAAGGAGCAAGGAAGGCTGTCTCCTGGGGCTCTGTAGGCTCCATGCACCAGCACAAACCCATCCCCAAATGAGACATATGCAGGCTGCTAGAAGCACCTGGAATATAAGTCCAAGATGATAAATACCAGGCACCAACCTGCAGAGAGCACTGCAGACAGCGTCTCTGGCCTTTGAGTAAGTGCTGAGATAATAAACCAGTTCCTCAATCCAATCCGTAATGGAGCCAGGTTGCAAATGCTCAGCACTTCTCAATCTAGCTGATCAGCAACATGACTAGATACAGGTTATGCCAGCCACACCGAATACTTTGAGCTTCCCTGAAGGAGATATACAGACATCTAGAGGGGGAGAAGCTGGAAGCAGCAGCTCGAGGAAGAGTGATTTCTGCTTAAGCAGCACAGAGTGGTCTCTCAGAGGAGGAGGCACGAGGGATGATGCTACTTCAGAGGGCCATAAACCAAGGTTATCTGAGTAGAAGCAGCATCTCAGGATTGGCTCTGGTGTTTCAGAGCCTTTATAAGAACTTCCAGACATCTCATCAGGTAGCTGCTCTGTCCTCTGTTCCTCCTTCTTCAGGCACCAAAGGGGCAACAGCCTGGGAGAGGCAGGGCAAAGTCTTTTAGGAGAAGCTAGGCTCTTCAGCTAGGCTCAGAGGACAAGATAAATGTTTTGGTTAATACAGGTGAATTTGGTACCCATGCTACAGTGATCCTTGACAGCCACATGCCTGGAGGTGGCTGGTATCTGAATGCTCAGTGCGGTGGCTTGTGGCTTGCTTACCAGCAGCAATTTGGATCTCGGTGGATCGTTCACTCCAGAACAACTTACTTATTGGTTTCTGCCATATTGCCCTCTTGTGGAATGTCTGGTAGGAGGCTGTTGTTTTCTGATTTTTATTTATTTTGTCATTTATTTTGCAATGAATTTCCTTCCTGCTGTGGAGGTAACACAAAGAAGATATTATTTGCCATTCAAAGTAGTGATATACCAAACGCATAACTTCTACGGTGTCATTTCTGTTTTCTTGGATGGATGAAGGTCACTTTTAGGACCTCTTTTTGTAAGAATGAACACTTAAATAAAAAGTTTTACAATGTGTTTCCCACAAGCATTTATGCTAATGAAGTCAGCATTTACTGAAATCTCCAAAAAGGAGCACTGAATCATCCCTACTTGTCTTGTTTTCTGGAGATTATCCAAGACTGAGGTAATGCTTGTGTTTCTTTGCAGTGCTAGAAGGTCTTAGAGTATCTCCAGAGGTTCATATGTTTTCATGACAGCACTTGAAATCTATGTATCGACCAATAAGTAGCACTGGTATTTTTTTGCTAAAATCACACATAACCCAGGTGCCTGAATGGCTGAAGGTGATTGTATCTAGGTCACCAAGCTCTTCACCTACACGCTACTAGCCCAAACTTCATCTCAGGTGGCATCAACAGGAAGCCACTGGCATGTCATGATACAACAATGACATTTTATGGGACACTAACCAGTGCTTAGGGTTCTCAGTAAAGGAGTTAATGATATAGTAGGCTACTGGAAATGAAATCTTATCTCACTGCCAGAGGTAGCTTGTGGCTTTAAATCAATATCAAGACTTGAAGATGAGCCATACTAAGGGAAGAATTTGCAGTGGTGACATTCTTTCCAGGGACGCAGCAGAGAATATGGAACCTATACATAAAGAATATGGGTCCTTGAGAGGAGCAAAACCAGCTTCCTCCAGGCATCAGCAAGAAGCACCTTTCCAGGACTTTAATTGGTAGAAAAGCAACACAGAGTTTAGATAATCTGTGAATGACACCAAACCCTTCATCTGCTCATCCACCGCACAGCTGCAGAACAGTCTCCAGATGCCCTCAATGTGATGCCTGGTAGAGCTGTGAGCCGGGTTTCATATCTGCTTTATCTCCCTGCCCCAACAAGTTTAAGCAAAAAGGGGGAAGAGAAAAGTTGTGGTGGGAGAGTTAACTTTTAGGCCTGTGTAAGGAATAACGGAGCTGGATGTCGTTGTGCTGCAGAAGTGACCTACTTTCACTTTATCTGGCTTATCTCTGTTTGCATTGGTTTATTGATGGCAGGAGATACTGCTAAGTGAGTGGTGCTGCTGGAATATAAATGGAGGTCGAATGCAGCCCAGGCAAGCTCCGGCAGAGACCAGGAGCAGTGCCTCCACTCAGCTCCTGGCAATTAGCAGGCAGACTTAATGCACAGAGGTGATAGGCTCTCAGATGGTGACCAGAGCTGTGCTTTCTAATGAACCGGCAGAAATCAGGCAATGAGCCCTGCAGGCAGATCATGAGAGGGAGAAATGCTGGTTTAGTCCCACAGAAAGCCTGGCCCAGCTGGGGTAGAGTTTACCTAAGTCATTCCTTGAATTCCTTCAGGCTGAGAGAGCAGGGGGAGGACAGATTGCTGCTGAGAAACAGCATCCCCAAGCAAAATACTGTATTCAACTCTCTAAGAGGGACAGTGAGCTAGAAAGCACATTCATGTTGTTTGGCCAGTGCTATGTGTTAGCCCGCTGTCGGCATCATTCTCCGTGTGAGCGGGAGGCTGTGCTGCTGGTGTGCTCTTCATTCCCCTATAAAAGCAACCACCTCTGAGGTTAAGCCTGTAAAAGCACGTGAACTGGACCAGGGAAACATTTGCTAGGGCAGTCCCTGGCAGAGCTTTGGTCAATGCCACCAGCACTCTGGCAACGCCCTAGCAGGGTTGAGGAGCTAACATGTACGCTGCCTGAGCCCACTAGGCCATGTGATGGAGAAGAAAGGAAGATACATGGATATAAATAACTGTATTTCTTGCCCTCAGCCTCAGACCATGTGCCCTTTCATGTTTCATTATATACATAGCCATGTTTATGCAAAGTTTCTTTAGCCCACATGGAAAGTACATGGACCACAACACACTTGGTGCCACAACTCCCATGCGGATGCTCAGCAACCTTCTGCCTTTCTTCAGGGACTGAATCCCTCCTCTGTGCCAAATCATACTGGCATGGAGGCAATCAAATGGCAACAGCTGAAGCCAGGTGGGCAGCCTGCCCTCTCTACACCTCTTTCCTCATCTCTATCAAGCACCAAGAAGTACCTGGCTGGCTCCATAACTTGTTTGCAGGTTCTTGTTTCCCACCTGTGCAGGGCTGGTTCCAGCCTTGGCAATAAGCTCCTTGTCCTCCCTCTTCCTCCTCCTCCTTTTTCCTTTGCAGGAGAGAGTGCCTGCCACACCTGTATTTGCTAATTAGCTCACAGCATACTCAGTAATTGCCCACAAGAAAACATGGGTGCAGATGTGGTGCGGAGACGGGGCATGCACAAAATGAAATTCTTGTTTTCCAAACAGAAACCAAGATTTAATTAGAGCCTCAATGAATGGTTATTAAAACCCTCTTCGCTTTGTTGTTTTTCTTCCCCCCATTATCTCCCAGCCCTGCACGTTATTGAATCATCAGCTCCTGTTGTCTTGTTTGGATGCTTTCATTAAAAGAGACGATGCAGAAAACTGCACAGTTTGGACCCAAACAGTGTCTTCCCTCCCTCTCCTCCTTTTTCTTTCACTGTACATTTTCCGTCTCATAAAAAGAGGTAGCAGAGAGTCATCACCCGTATTTTCTGTCTGTTTTGATTCCCAGTCAAGCAGAAATTCCCAATCCTCTGCACAGGGAACAGAGAGGAGGAAGGAAAAAGGGAATTTGCTGCTGTCTGTAGGGTAAGGCACCCCTGTGAGGTGTGTTGGAGCCCAACAAGGGGCTTTACCTGCTGCAGCTCTCCACCATGGCTTGAGCTCCTCAGGCAAGTTGTTAAATTCATCCCCTACCAAGACTGCAGCTCCCAGGTGTCTTCACCTTGAGGGATGAAGACAAGGGAGCACCTTCCCACTCTGTGTGCGATGCCTGGTCCCACCCAGCCCAGTTCTTTTAGGTGACCAGAATAACCTCAACTATGGCAGATATCCTGTGGAAAAGTCTGGATGGCCCTTTTCCTACAAGCCCTGCTAACCCTGAGGTAGTTCAAAGACTCCTGGCTGTTTGCAGGAACAGTTTATGGCTGCCCTAGGGATTTGTCTCTCTTCTTCCCTCAGGGTATGAGTAAGTACTGACATCCCCACTGCATTCCTCAAGTGAATGAAGGAGAGAAAGTTTGTCCCAAAGCCGGAAGCTGGTGGCTGGCATTGTTCTCTGGAAAGACTCTTTGCTGACTCCACCATCCCACCTTGCCAAGGACATAGAGAGCTTGTAGGCTGGGTCTCCACACAGTGTCTGCACAGCTCTGAGCCCTGGCATCTGCCTCTTCCTGCCTCCCCAGCAGCTTCATGTGCTCAGTGCCCAGCATCCCCAGGCACTGCAGCATGGGTCCTTTCCAGGGAAATGGCAGGGCTCCTGGAATTGCTGGACAACAGACCAGCTGCACAGACATCCCCCGTCACCAAGTATCCAACTCAGAGTGCCAGCTGCTCTCCTTATCTTATCATCACAATGCATAGGAGAAAAGAATGAGAGTTTTCCTTCCTCCACCTTCCTGCAACACTCCTGCCCCAGCAAAACCACCCCTCCTTCCAATCTATGCTCCAAAGCTGTACTTAAGAGGTAGGAGTTAAATCCTGTCTATGTCTAGCTTTACTGTGAGGCTGTCCAGGGCAGAGGGCACTCAGGAAGCTTTGCTACTACACCAGTATTCATTAGCACACCATGTTCACCCTGGGCATGCATCAAAAATGTTAATTAATCTGTTGTTTCCCCCCCCTTTCCCTCCCCTCCTCAGTATCTATTCCTCTATCAGGATCCCCATAGGTTTGACATATGTACCCCAAGCCTACTTACATATCTTGGTACTATCTCTGCCTTCATGCAAGGAACCAGCCGGTGCCTAAGCTCCCCTGCTGTCTGCTGGGTTTTCACAGTTGATTCCATCTCCTTGCTGCATAATCCTTGCTTGTAATTACAAACATCAGGGGCCATCTGTGGAGAAAACAACTGCCCTGTTTGCTGACCAGAGCAACCAGAGGTGGCTCCAGCTATTTGCCATTGTATAAATCCAAAGGGCCTAAAACTGTGTATTTACACAGTACCTTAACTCCCTTCTTGTCAAAGGTAATCTCCCTGTGCTGGCTTGAAACAAAAGGTGTTTCTTTGCACAAGCCCTGAAGCTTGGTTTGCCAGTCCCATGGGTGGCAGATTTATCTATATCCTGTGCATCACTTGGAGCCAAAGAAAAACACATGAATTGATTTGGAACTGAGATGAAACTTGAGGGTGGGCAAGGAGACCTGAATTCAAGTCCACCTTCCAGAGAGCAGTTTCCCATACAGAAATAGGGCAGTGTTGGAGATGATTTAGCCTGGCTAGGTAAAACCAGCTGAGAAAATCTTGGCTGAGTAGGAGGGAAAGGACCTGGCAAGATAAGAGCATGGCTCCTGAAAGCACAGATGTGAAGTGTGACAGGACCACCCTAATGAGCTTCTCCAACTCCCCAAAGTCTTGGAATGAATTCATTTCCAGGAGGAGATGCTTTCTCCTCTCACTGGCCATTTAAGACCACAGCAGTGTTGGCCCCAGAGGGTCTGTCAGTTACAAAACCACTGGTCAGGTGGTTCTCCATCTCAGTTACCCCAGAGACCATGACAGGCCCAGTTCTGCACCAGCTTGCATGGAGATACAGCAGAACACATTTCCCCATCACCAAACTCCCATCATTCCACCACATATTTCCAGACTTTTCGCAGTGCTCCCCACACCCATGCCCTGGCCTGGGACCCCAGTGTGTCCTGGTATCTTCTTTCCCCACCCTGATACCAGACACTCCCTAATGTCCCACTGATGGACCACAGCACCTTCCCAGCTCTGTTTTCCCAGATGTGTCTTGACTTAGCCCTGCTTTGGCACCCAGACAGGATGCACAACTCCTAGAAATACAATGGTTTTGCTACCAGAAGAGGTAGTTACCATCCATCAGCTGATTGGCAAAAAACACTGGCTGCTGGGAGCTGCTGTGGGGATACTGGCCATCTAAGCCACACAGCTTTACCAGGTTGGGATGCTGCCAGGATGGCAAAACGATTCCCTTCTGCAACAGATCATTTGAAAGATGGGGAAGATTCATCTGAGTGCCTTCATTGTAGACAACAGTGTTTGGGCAGTGGTTTCTCTGTCCTAGGAACCAAACTGGGACTGGGTATGATAGCAAGCATAGTGTCCACACTACTTCATTGCTAAGCATCCTGACACAGATGAAGGGACCTGCTCGCACTCTCAGAGAAAATACCAAGTGTGAATCAGACTGGTCCATGTGCCCTTGAGGCTGAAGACCAACCTCTTGCCATTTTACTTACCAGCACAAAGATAACCTTTGATGCCTTATCATCACAGGAGACTCACTTGTGCAGTGTGCAGAATTTACAATACAAGTTGTCTCATCCTAAAACAAACACCTACAGGTGGCCCAATGACTCACACACTAAATCCTCCTGATGGTATTAATTAGATCTCTGTTTTCTACGGTGGGAACATAGATGCCAGCTCACAAGACACCCACATTGTAGACACTGGAAGAAGTTAATTCTACCTTAGCACTCCTTTCAAAGGAACAGCACCAAAGCAGGGTCTTCTTGACAGGTTGCACATCACAGATGGGCCCCAGCTCTTGCTTCTGAGGGCAGGAGGAGGCATGGATGGGCACTGAAATTAAGATCTCCAACCACACCCAAGCTGACCCCTCCAACAGATATGGATGCAGTGAGTGAGCTGTTCACAACACCTATACATGGCTTTCTGAGAGGACCCTACATCAGTTTCTTCTTTGCAAGGATCTTTAGTTCCTGACCTTTCCCATGTTCTTCTCTCCCCACTCTCCTCCCTAGCATCTCAGTTCTTGTCTCCTGCCAATGCTGAAGGAAAATTCCTCTTGGTTTTGGATCAGTCATTGGGTGAGCAGCAGAGAGATGACAGCAGCACTCTGAACAGTCACCAGAGATGTTTCCCAAGCATTCACATCCCCTTTCCCCCTCCCTTGCTCCAGAAGTTCCAGTTCTTTATCACACTCATTTCCATCCAACTATTTATTGTGCAATAACTCATTACCATTCCTCCTAGGACACCTTTAATAAAAGCCTATGCTTGCGTATTAAATATTAAATTTATAAGATGTATAATCCTTCTAATTAAGTTGAATTTAATCTAGAGCTCTAAATTAGAAGGAAAAGGGTGAGGAAAAAAATAAGAAGGGGAAGAATAAAAATCAAAACCCCCAAGCTTGGCACCGCATATCTGTGTGCGCCAACCACCCTGCAGTTTCATCTGCAAGCAAAGACTGAACTGAAGGGCTGGCCACCACAGGGATGAGAGAGGGCTGGGGATCCTCATAGCCCTTTGAAGATTCATTTCATGCCACTCACAGGCAGCACAGCCAGGGGAGAGATGTCCAGCGATCACAGGCCTATCTTGGAGTCTGACAGGCCTGGTTTCCTCTCCTGCTCTACCACAGACTCCCTGCCTGAGCCTGGGCATGGCAGAAAGGTGCAGATGCACAGAAAGACCTAGGAGCTGTGTCTTATTTGAGACAGAGTTCAGCTGCCAGCACAATGATTCAGAAAGCTCCTGCCTTTGGTGACTTTAGGTCCACATGACTTTCCAGACTTTGCATGTCATATAAAGTTTGGATTCCACATAAAAATCAGAAAATCCAGTCCCAAAGAATTTGTGTTCTGCCTTTGGTCCTGTGCTACAGTGCCTGCACACCGGAGTAATTCCTCCTGCAGCCCTTTCTCAGTGACACCATGAAAGCATCCAAGTCTCATGGTGCTAGGTGATAGCCAAACAAATGGTGGGGGGGTAAGTAAGACACTCCCTGTTTTACTGTTCATGGAGAATAAGAGATATCAGCTTTTGAAATATGCAAGCTGCAGAGGACCTGTGTATCTGCTAAGGACCTATGGCTTGAAAAGCCATGGGATCATGCCTGGATTCTTCAGGAATGGAAACTCCAAATTCTGCTCCTTGGTATCGGTATCAGTATGCTTTTCTGACACCTGAGAGAGCAGGTCTGTGGGGACTGCCACTAATGAATGACCTTTTTACTGGTCAAGTGTCATATTTTGTTCTTAAAACAGCTGGGTTTCCGACCTTACCTACCCCAACAGCTTTTGGTAAACATACCATGGGTTTAACACAGTTCTTGAGTACAGTCCCCAGCCTTTACCCATAAAGAAACCCAGGACATGTTAAAAGCAAAAATAAGGTATCCATCATTCCCATCCAGAAGCTAGAGAGTGAGGGCAATTGTGCTGTTACCTGTTGTAAGCAGAGCCTGTAAGTGCCAGCACATCTCTGCCCAAGTAAATGCAGTATTAAAAAGGTGATGGCTGGCTGAGGACAAGAGAAGGGAAATATCTGGCAAATTGAGCACTGCAGTAGGTTTACTGGATTTCAGATGTCCACCAGCACAGTTGGACAAATAATTTCCTGACCTATCTCCACATCACCAGGAAGAAACCTCCCCAGGGATGTTCCTAGCACAGCTGAAAGAGAACTCCCATGGGGTATCTCCAGCAGATCTGGAAGGCAGCTTCCAAGGGATGCCCCCAGCACCATTGGAGGTCACTGGAATGCTTTCAGCACATCAGAAAGAAAAGGTGATCACAATGTTCCCAGCATCATCTGGCAGCATTTAAAGAAAATCCCACCAGGCCTCAGTGGCACATCTGGAGGCACAATCTACCAAGATGCTCTGAGCCCATCTGGCAGCACTAGAGGCATTAAAAAGCATAATAACTGGAGTGCTGAGAAAGGGGAATATGAATTCCCTCTTCTAACAGCTTAATGTTCCTTTCTCCCCACTGGGTGAACAAAGCCCATGGCCTGCAAGGAGTTATAGAAAACTCTCTTCTTGTTGACTGTATTCCACCCAAGTTGTGTTCTTGCCTTTTTACAGTTGGTAGTAGGCCTGTGCAGGGCCAAAAAGAAAATAACCACTTACTGGCATTTTCTTCAAAGTCCATATTGTATGCATTGCTTTTCACAGGGAATTGGATTTTCAAATTCACAGGCTCTAAAGGTCAAGGATAACAGGCTATCAGCATTTAATATGCATTCCAGGGAAAAGAAAAAACTATAAAATTGGAAATAAAGGCTGCATGAAAATTCATTTCCAAAAACCCAGATCAAAACATCTCTCTTCCCTCCCTATGAATTGGCATCTGTTCTTTGTTGTTGTGTCTGAAATGTATTAAAAGTCTCCTGCTAGCATCATGGCTAAGTCAACATCTGTAGCATTGATTCCTGACACACAGTCCTGAAGGTGATACAGCAAGGAGGCGGGGTAGGAGCCAGGCCTTTTGTTCAGCATCAAAACAACAGCAGCAAAGACCATTGTAGCTTTTTGTGCTGTGTGTGCACGTGTGTGCATGTGTGTGTGTGTGTGTGCGCGCGTGCATGCACATGCGTGTTAGAGATGCTGAGGTGGGTTAGGGTGCTGGAAGAGAAAGGACTCTTTCAGCACAGATTTCAAATAACTGTCTGTTGCAAAAGGGACTGGGAGGGGCAGAGGAAAAGAAGAATATGAAGCCCTAAAGCTGACTGTGTTCTCATTTCAATGACACCAGCCACTCTCCGCAAGAGCAACAGGCTACTTTGAGCTTTGCTGTATACCAAGACATAAATAAGATTGAAAAAGGAAAAGGAAGGAAATTTGCTCAGAATCTCATATTCTGACCAGTTTGATGACTGCCTTCTCCCTTAGTAGGTTTCAGAGTTAACACCCAAAAATTTCCCCATTGTCTTGTAAGTCTCCAGTACTGAAAGGACCCCTGACTTCACTGGAAGGAGTGCCTACTCTTAAGATCCAGTAATGTCACCTTAATGCTAGCATTTAGCAAGGTAGGTGTCCAGGCTGAAGTCACCTGGAGTCCCTCGGTCATGGATGGATAGAGACAGACACTTCCAGAAGGTTATTAGTCCATTTCAAGAGAGGACAAAAATCTTCCCTGAAAATGCATCTCTTTCTCCACTGCTTTCTCCAGGGACATCTTGCTCAAACTAGAAATTCTGCTTTTCAACAGCTGAGAAAGGCCTCTCCCTTTGAGAACTGCCCAAATCCTACACTCCCAAATTTTCTTGCTTTCAGCAGAAAAATCAGTCTCTACCTTTCCATCAAAACCCACCCTGTGACAGAGCTCTCAGCAGCAGTTTCCACACAGGTCACCTCACCCCTCTGAGCAAGGCGGCAGGGGCACAAGGACTCACACACCCAAACACAGACTCTGACACCAGCAACGAAGCAGGGCTAGAGCCCAAGCCCTCATCACAGCTATCATGACTACTGGGGTGCCACAGGTGTTAAATCATCTTGAACTAAGGAAGAAACAGAGGCACAAGGAAAAGGATCCCAAAGCCTCCGAACTCCCCATTCACAGCCTTATCCATTGCACCACACGTCCCATAAAGCATTCAGCTTGAGGAAAACCCATTGAAAATGTGCTGAGTAGCTTTAATACCACAGCTACCCATACTGCTAAACGACTTGTGGTGATGACTCAATACCTTGCAGAGAGCAGAGGGAGGAAAACTTGATTGAAAAGATTTTGCAGTTACAGTCAGCTGCAGGGGGGATCAGTCTGCCCATGCTGCCTTTGTGTGAGCAAAGATGTTCATGAGTGTCACCCACTCTGCTCCAGCACAGAAGCCACTGGCACAGCTGTCCTAGAACAGGTACATCATATTCCTCAGTGAGTTTATTTTTAGGTCTCTTAGGATTTCCTCTCCATTAGGTTTCATCAAGGCCCCCAGCACCATGCTAGCATGAGTCCTGATAGCTGCCTATCTGATGGGCTGTGGATCTGAAGCAGGGCTCTGCAGGGTAAAAGGACAAGCTCTCCTGCTATCCACAATACTTGCCCACAGGAGTTTCCTTGGGGTCCTCTCTGGGGACATCCACCTTCCAGGAGATGACAGATGAATATAGATTTCAAGGGGATTTTGAATCCATACAGTCTCACTGTCCCCTCCATTTGAGGCTTGGCAGAGAGCCCCTCCAACCCACCTTGTAGCGGTATCATATGTTCTACAGAGGAGATAAACCCAGTTTCTTCTCAAGGAGAACCCAGAGGCTGATTGCAAAAGGAATAGTGGGATCAGAAGCAGTCTGAGTCCAGCCTGCTTCCTGGGACACACCAGTATCAGGAGTTGCAGCAAGGAATTCCATCATTCAGGCCCAGGCTGGATGTAACCAGTGTGCATAAGCATCTCCTGGAGTTCATCTAGGGTAGCTGGTTGCCAGGCCCCGTAGCCCAAGACATCATGGATGGCTTGGGCACAACAAGCACCTTGTATTTCACTTTCCCTCTTGTCCACATGGATCCTTAGGGGAAGGGAAAGGCACTCCTCACTGTTATTACCTACAGCTGCATTCCAGGTTGGTTTTGCCAGCCCATCATCTCCAGCAGCCTGTACCTCCTTCTCATGGAGGACTGTCCTTCTCCCTTCCAATGCCTCGCATCAGCACATGTGCTTTGAGGTCTCCACAGAGAAAGGGTTAACATGCCCTTCTCCGAGACAGAGCCAGACACCTAAAGATCAATCTTTCAGCAGCTGATATGAATTAAGCAAATTTCTTCAGCAAAGCATGGCAGAAGCTGGTTGCTGTTAAGGGAGGAAGGTGTTTGGAGGAGTTATTAGATTGGAAAGACTTCTGCTTCCCTAAGATCAAGGACTTCAGTGGACAGCAAGTCTATAGCCCAAAGCACTACCTTGTCATAAGGGAAGGAGACTGAGATAAAACTGCTGAAAAAAAGTTCAAAATCAGCCACAGCCCCACAGAGGGAAGGTCTGCAGAGTGAATTGAGTTGTGTTGTGCAGCACAGGGCTCTCCCAGTGCAGGAAAGAATCGACTGAATGTTTTCAAATGCTTGTCTGGTGGGGCAGGCTGAAATAAAATAGCTAAGAGGTTCCCACTCAGACTATCAGTGTAACTCAAGCCAGGGGAGTCCTTTTCCACAAAGTCCCAGATTGACCAAAGGAACCTTTTCTCTCGGAATATTAGGTCTTAGTAAGCCTGCAAAAAGAGCTAGCCGTTTTCATCATCCATCTGTAATTCTGAAACACACATAGCCCACTGCTCCACCTCCACTTAGGCAAATCTGGTTGGATTCAGAGTTGACATTTCCAGACACTTTGGGAATGTTCTGTTCAGGAAAACACAGTTTATTTGGGAAAAGGCATTTCCCTCCCTCAGTCCCTCCATTTGCTTTGAATTCTGCCTAGTGAGATAATTACTGATTGCTTCAGTGGCTGAAGTCGAGGCACACACACACAAAAAAACCCAACCAAAAAACCCCACACAGCAGTGAAGGATTGGTACTGAGCACCAATAAATATCCAAACCAACACCGCTGTGTGCAGTGCCAGCACAGCGCAGGGGCATTGACCTCTTATTTATGTTTCAGCCATTGCCTACTGGAAATGTGTTCACGCCTTACGAAGTGGAGGAGATCCTCTCTTAGATGCTGAAGGAACTGTTTTAATTCACCTCTTGACAACCTGTCTCTTTGATGGAGTCTCTATCCCTTCTGCATATACAGATTTCATAGGAAAGTATCTCAACAGGCATGTCTGCCTGCTGCAGACTAACACCACCTTTGCTGCCTTAATGCCCTTTGAAAATCCTTACCTGGAATGGAAAAGCTAGGAAATCCATTACAGCTCCACTTCCTTACCTCCGAGCTTTCTCTAGCCTTTCAGCTGAAGGTGGGTCTGCCCAGGCCCCTTACATGCATTTTCTCGGTTTAGATCCACACCCTTCTCTGTGCTGTGCTTACAGACACTGTCCTCCAAGCAAACTCAACATGGCTTTTATCAAATATCACAGTGTGTCCTTTCCTTTTCCAGGGTAACAGCTCACCTACTTCTTGCCACCTCATTGCCACTGCAGGCAGTTAAATTTATGAAAAAGAATTCGATATCTGAAAATGGGAAATGACAGGACAGGCAGAAATTTGGAAAAGAGAATTAGGGGCATAAATAAAGAGCACTCAGAGGTTAAAGTTCAGTAATGTAGAAGTAAATTTTTGGGGGGAGGTACAGAGGAGAGCATCTCAGTATTTCTCAGCAAGGGAGAAAAGATCATTTTATTTGTTCCTGAAGTTGTCCAGGTTAAGTTGCTTAGCTTATATCCAGCAAGGGTTGATGACGTTAGGAAAAATTGTCCTCACATCCACACCGTGAAACACTGGAGAAGGCTTTTGGGAAACTAGTAGCACCTTTTGTAGTGGGGCAGGTTAGCACATCTGCTAACATCTGCACAGACACCAATATTAATTCAATGGAGCTTATCTCACGTGCACAGGTGATCACATGGAGTCACCATGTCATTGGGATTTCTGGATAAGGCCAGTGCTCTGTTCTGCCTGGGCTGGTGGAGCATCCTGAGTAACAGTATCCTCACCACAGAGAAAAAGACAGTAGGCCATTTGGGGAGAGCTCTGGAGGGTGCTTGGTATGAGGCAGTAGGATAAGGTCTTCTCCTGACCTGCGTTATCTAGATCCTCTGGTGTCTTGAGGATACGCAAGGACCCTGAGATCCCGAGGATCTGCTGGGACTATGAGAACAGCACTAGACACCTCAGTGTCTTCCCATGACTGTACCTGCAGGCTTAATTCACACTGGGTGTGTTGAGCCAGAGAGAAACAGCATGTCTGCAGCAGAGCACTGCAGACAGCAGCTCCTGGCCCCGGTGTGAAACCAGCTTTGCCACAGCCTGCTCACGGCTACGTCGCTGACCCACTCTGTGCCTTAGCTCCCTCCCTGTGAAACAGGGAAAAGGATGTCCCTTTTCTCATCCCCTTCTCTTGCCCCCACAGCCCATGGGGTTTCCAGGTGGAGGATGCTTCCTGCTGACTTTGTGTGCCAGGTGCTGTGTTACAGCCTTCCCTGAGACTGATGTGCTGCTGTAATCTCTGCTGTTACTATTATTGCCTGGTGTGTGGCGTTTAGATGGAGAAAAAAGTTTAACCCTTCCACCTCTACCTGAAAAGCAGCCACTTTTAGGGGAAAGCTGCAGGCTTTACGTTGGAGTGTCTGGTGGGAACAGGGAAGGACCATGGGCACTGCAAACCAAAGGCTGTGGTAGGTAAGTAGGCAGGTGGGTATTGCTCTGTGCTGGCCAAGGGTCGGGTGTCTGCTCCCAGATTAAGCAGGGGCATCCACACAGCTCCCAGCCTTGTGTTTACCATCTGCTCTGCAGATGCTCCCTGGTGAATGGCCTCTCCTGCTTTTCTCTTCCCTCTCATCATGGAGGCATGGAGCAGAGTGAGCCAGAGATGGTATCCCTTGGTATTTCCTGAAAAGGAATGAGGCCACATGCAGTAGATGCTCCTTAGACACCCCTGGTACTGTGCTTCAGTTCTTCCCGTGCTAGGGATATCAGAGCTGGTTCCCATCATGGAATAGGATAGGATAGAGGACACCAAGAGGGCATCATGCCCACATTTCACACCTGGCCCTAACCATGCAAACATAGAACATCTCAGCTCCATCAGACCTTAACACAGCCCTTGCTTTTGAAAGGAGTACAGAACCTGCCACTCCTGCTCCCCAGCAGCTCTACAGCCTCCTCCACTGCAGAAGGCAAGGGGTAGAGCTGTTCCCTCTGAAGCCATCAGCAGATAGCATGGCCATTTTGCAGAGATAAACAACGCCTGGTAATCCCTCCACAGACAGTTCTCCCCCATGGCAGCCAGAAGTGCCTCTGTGCAGAGGTTTGATTTTCCTGGGGAAGCAAAGAAACAAGTGATAAAAAGTGGGGGTTTTTCTTGCTCGGGCAAATGGGCTCTTTTTCAGTTGCAATTGTTTGGGGTTTTTTTCCCTTTCTTCTTTTTTCCCTGAGCAATAGCACAGCCACTGCCTGCATACTAAGCACCCTGCAGCACTCCAATTATCCTAGCAGCACACACAGCCCCTGCTTTTGCTGATGACTGGAGGGAACCACGGGCAGGGTAGGCAGAGATTAGAGAGAGACTGTGGGCAACAGGAAAGGGATGCAGCAGTCAGCCCACCAGGTCAAGCCTGAAACCCCTCCACAGTGCTGAGTGGAGGGCTGGGAGTGAATAGTCATGCTGCAAACAGGAGGATCTTGCCCTGGGTCTACTGGGTCTACTGAAGCTGCATGGAGGTCTTGACTGGTCATGGAGAGGTTGTGAGTTTCTCCCACCATGTGGTGGAGCAGGCTGTGATGGTGGCAGCAGGCAGCGGAGCCTCTCCTGCAGGGTTATGGATCAGTCCTGCAGCCCACCAGTCATACACCAGTAAATGGAGGCTCTTGAATACTGAGGGCTGGGACATGAGGAGTCAGGAGGACTGAGCTGAGCAATGGATCACCACTTTTTGATGGTGTCCCGTGTGAGCTTTCTTATGGAAATGATGTGTCATCCAACATTGACTTCCAAAACACTCATGGGCATGTGTATTGTGGAGCTCTGGGAGAAACAGCCAGGAATCTCTGGTAGGGAATTTTCTTCTCAGCCTGACAGGTGAAAAACAGGTAAAATGGGGTCATTCTCTTCCCTCTTACCTGTTACTCAGCAAAGGCAAACTGGATTTCTGCAGTGATTGTTTCCCATTGAATCTGTCCTGGTTCCTAAAGCTTTAATTAAGACCCTACTGGGATCTTATACGATGCTCACAGAAAGTCACTTCAGAAGAAGCCTAATGCATTTCCAGCCTCAGACAAAATAATAATAATAATAATAATAATAATAATATGCTGAAATGAGGGAACTCAGAGCTGAAATCCCATCAGGTTTCAGCCAAAGGACTGGGCAAGGGAATCAGACTCTGATTGTTATGGGTGTCTGCTCGAGAAAGCCAAGTCCTGTCTGCAAAGCGGGCATGGCAGGAGTCCAGTTCTGTGTGATGGATGTCTTCAAAATGAAGACAGCCCCTGGCTGAGGCAGACTCAGGCACAAAAGATGATGGACTCAGTGCAATAGGGGAATAATTCAAGGCTAGAAAGGACCTTTCAGACCACTTTGAGCTCCTACATTGCCCATAGCAGGAAATCATAGTCAGTGCTGCTCATATAAACTGTGTTGATCTCTCCAGAATTTCCTTCTACGTACATTTTTGAATAGGGGACAATCCACTGTCCCTTTGGGGTGAGGAATCCAGTGACTCCTTTTACAGGTTATTCCAATAGTTAGTCTCAAAATGAGTCTTTAAAATTATTTCCCTTTCTTTCTCATTTGCATTTGTCTATGTCCACTTTCCAGGGAGCAGCAACTCTGCTTTAGTGACAGGATGTATGAGGGGCATGAGAAGGATACACTGCAGTTTTGTGTCCTATTCATTTGTGAATTTAAAGGTATGAGTCCTCAGATTTTATGCCATTTACAGCTGATGATGGTAAGTAAGTCTTGGAGGAACCTTGAGATATATTTCCATGCAGTGCCAAGCCTCAACCCTGCCTGGTCTGTTCCAGATTGATGTGCACCTGATGTGCTGTGAGATTCCTCCAGTCCCTCCCAGACCATCTAGCCCAGTGCCACATCAGGAAATCTCCCAATTCTTCATGTGAACCTCCCTCAATTTTACTGTAGAGCTTCATGTCTTATCCCATGGAGAAGAGTGTATTCCTTTCTCCTCTGTGCTAGCCTTCTACGTCTTGAAAGGTGGTGTCGTGCCCCCTCCTCAGTGGACAAAACATTCCTACTTCTTCCACCTTTCATCATGGAAAGGGAGTGCTGGGATCACTCTCCTCTCAATTCTTTCTAATGGGTTCATCTAAATGTCATAACTAAGCTGAAGGCCTCCCATTGCTTCATGGAGTAGAAGAATTGTCAAGATTAAGTTACCACAAACAAGGCTGCTGTAGTCAATCTTCCCTCCGTGGAGGCATCAGGAGGTTTTGCTGTCATCTAAACATTTTAAAACCTGAAGAAATAGATATTTTCATCTTCGTAACCAGTCTTGCATGATGCATCCAAGCTACTGTTTATTACTCTGGCAAGAGCAATCTACTGCAGCCCCAGTGAATGCAAAACAGATCATCTTTTCTTTTTTTCTTCTTTTTTTCTCTTTTTTGTTTTCATTTTTTTCCTTTCTTTCTATTCTTTTCATAAAAGCAATAAACCCTGAATAATCTCAACATCACCATTGGCTTTATTGGTTAATCAAAAGCTTTTTTTTTCCCTTCTGAACCTAAGCCAAGCTCTTAACTTGATATTTAATGGGCAGATATTTTCTCCAAATGCTCTTTTTTCATTCTCATAAGCTAACTGTGCTATGGATAATGGCTCCTTTTTCCTGTTGAAGTGGGCTCTTTATCTACCTATAGGTTCCAGCTGATACAAATCCCACTTTTGCAAGATGTGTAGACAGCCAGTATTCCTACGTGGGTGACAGCCTGCATCTGTCCTTGAGACCTCTCCCCTGGCTCTCACTGTTTGTTTGATTTTTTTTACCCCAGTACACATAACATATTGGCATTGTTGCCTGTATATAATTATATAGATATAGATATAAATATACGTCTATATTTTCTGCATAAGTCTCAATGAATATCCATCACCAAGTCTGAGAAGCCCTCACGTTACCAAGCTCCATCCTTCTTGGTAAGGAGTGGACACATCTGTCACTTTCGCATGGGCACCAACAGCACAGGGGGGTGTTCCCAGTGGGCACCCACACCACGGGTGGGTTCCCAGTGCAGCATTTTAGAACAGAGCAGGACAAAACAGAAGTGTCAAGGAACAGCTCTTCTAGACAGACCTTTCCAGCCAGCAGGCTGCAGTTGTCAGGAGGAAGGGGCTGGTTAAGGGCCTGCCATGCAACTCCCAAGTGCTTGGTCCTCATTTAGCTCCTTGCTTTTTTACTTCCTTTTACTGTTTTCTCATACTATCCAGCCAAAGCCACCCACACAACTGTCAATGAACATAAGAAAAATCACTGGGACCGTCTTAGCAAGAGAATCCCAATGATAGATCCACCAGTCTGGAGACCGGTGTCACTGCTCTGCCATCTGGGTAGAGTATCAACCCTCAAACCTTCCAGCTTGATCTGGCTGAACCACAACTTGGGAATTCTAGGCTCCAAACCGTCCATCTGACTCAGGATTTCACAGGCAAGCAAGCAACAAGAATATCAGCACTTTAGGTGGCTTCAGAAGCACCCTCCTTCTGCAAAACAGCACTTCATAAATGAGTGTTTTTCATTCGCAGCTTAGATTTATTTTTTTTTTATCTCCTGTGCTTGTGTTTTTCTGAGCTCATTACTGGCTTGGCTGTTAATCCCTTCCACGACTCCATCCCTCATCTTCAGGGGCAGTTTGACAGTCCCTCTGCCTGTGAAAGGGCCTTCAGATCTGGGATCACAAAGCATTAGTTATGGATCTGCAGTATCAACTCTGTGCCACTTGCCACATTTGCAGGCTGCAAGAAATCAATGGGCAGTTTGTGACAACTGCTGGTGGTGATTTAAGGCTCCTTTGTAAGGAGGAGTCGGGAAACCTCTGCATGTTTTTTGGGATAAATGGTCTGATGCATAGGAGGTGACCAATGGCTTGTGACACCATTATTTGGAGGGGAAAGGCTGGTTTTCCACTGTACAGCTCAGCTCATGTGTGATGCACTTGTAGGGTTGTCATTGCACTTGAGCATCCAAGGGCAAGCAAACCCTTGCAGCTGACCTCAAGCAGCAGCATCCTGGACCCTGTGAAAGTGTAGTTTCACAAAACCCGCAAAACTGGTCTAAAAATGTTTCAGGCTTGCCCCTTCCTCACTCATATCACATCCTTGGTGTCAGACTGGCTCTTGTACAACACTTCAGTGTGGCAGTTCAGCTTTTCAAAGTAGTATAAAATAAACCCAACCAAGAAAAAACTGGCTTTCTGACAGGTTACTGTCTTGAACTGGTTGAGCACAGGGCCAGACAAACATCCACAGAGGATCAGAGGGAAGTAAATACATAGACATATTTTTCTGATCTAATGTCGTTCTCATCCAGTGCTGCCTGGAGTCCCCATGCAGCCCTCCCTGACTAGTGCAAAATGCTGCTCAATCCCTTCCCAAACTCCAGCCCCAACTCTCCAAGGGACCTCACAGCCTTCACAGATAATACTGGGGAAGGTTTACAGCATCTGCATGGCCAGGTAAAAAGCTAATGGCAAAGGCAGGGCCAGAAACCAAGCCTTCTGTGTCCCCAGCACTCTTCTCCTCCTCCCAAGGCAGGCTGCCATTGGGTCCCATGGCTGTGCTAGCTAACAGGTGTGTGCAGGGCAGTGGAAGAAGACACTCCATGGGGTTTGGCTCAATGTTGCTACCCAAAAGAGAGCTGCTACCCATGGACATTGCTGAGCACAAACCTTCAGGAACCTGTGTTCAGCTCTGAGTGTTTATTGAAGTCAGACCAAAGACAGAGGTTGTTTCTACCTCTTCTGCAAGCAAGCAGCTGCCTTTTTTCTGGCCAAAGGTACAGGCGGAGCAGGGTCTTGGTCCTACACCTCCATCTCCCTTAGTTGTGGAGCTTCCAAACATGACGTTTCTCCATGGCCTGCTCCACACAAAGCCACCCGCTGCCTTATACTTAGCAGCTGGGAAAAAGCAGGGGCCAAGCACCAGGATCCCCTTGGGTACACCCTGAAAAAGGGGGGAAATCCCCTGCAGAAAGCTCTGTTTGATGGAGCTTTTGCTTGAAGCAAGGAAGCAAGGTCCCATCTTCTGTTCAGTGCTGGCCACCTCCTTCACCCCAGCTTTGTAAAGCAGTCCCTGGGACAGGTTCAGCTGCCCCCTGAGCATTGCCAGATGATGTACCCCAGAGAAGGGTCAGGATCTTTCAGGATGAGACTGAATTTCTGGGTGGGGGAGGCCAGCGCCCTGTGCCTTGCTGTGCTCTGCTGCAGCACGTTGCTGCCATCGTGAGCTCAGAGGCAGGGACTGTGTGCAGGGAACAGAGACACCAAGACACCTGTGCAAAGATGTTAAATGATGCGCCAGAGCAGGGACAGGGTCAACATTTCGTTCGTAGGGTCTTGCAGAAGCAAGTAAGGGGCTTCCAGAAGAACCTTGCTTTAAATCCAAAGGAGTGCTGAGAGAAAAGTCTGCCCATCAGTTTTGCCTGTGTCCTCCCTAACACGGTCCCTGAGCCAAGCCTGACTGGTTTAAAATATCCCAAGAAGCAATGGAGGCTGTCCCACGGCCCAGTAGAAACCTCTAGGTAGAGTCTTCTCTGGTATCCCACTGTTTCTCCAAACAGTCTTGCCCAGTTCTTGGGGAGGGGGAAATCTCTGTGAGAAAGAGCCTTCCCAGACCTCCCCCTGTCCTTGCTCTGCCCTGCTTAGATCTCTCTGATCTCAGCTCATAAATCATCTCCTCCAGGTCGCTCACATACATTTGGTTTTCTCCTGTCCATCATTATCCCTCCGAGGACAGTGTCTGCAGTGGAACACAAGGGTCCAGCTATCGTGGTGGAGTCCAGAACCTCTGGAAGAGCAATGCATCATGAAGTCTCCTGATTTAAGAGACCTTTGGACCAGGTACAGCAGTGTAACACCTGTAACAGTGAGCTGGAAAGGAAATCAGAAAAGCCTGGAATATTTATTTCTCCTTTTAACAGCATCATTTTCATATCTGTGTTGCGTTTGGTTTGGTTTTTTTCCCTTGCTTTTTACATCCTGAGGAAGAGCAGGATGGCATGAAGCTCTTCCTGGCTCGGGGGCATGTTCCTATGGAAGGGCAAAGATAGAAGCCTTTGACGCCTGCATAGCCCTTAACTCAGAGAGCCAGTGTGCTGGGTTTGTAGTGAAAGTGCTTCTCCTCCCAACCATTCAACAGGCATTTCAGCTACATGCAGGTAAATGAAGAGTGCAAATTAAACCATGGCTAAGAAAAAATTCTCCATCCCTAAATATTAGTCCCTTCACACTTCTCAGTGTTCAATATTGCAGCCTCATCAGTTTTCCAGTCACCCATAGTATCTTCCAGGAGTATGAGACACATACAAACAGGACAAGAGAGACCAAAATTATTTCTAATGCAAAAGGCAAATGGGGAAAAAATCATAACCTTTCACATCAGTCTCAGACATTGTAAAAAAGCTGCAAAAAAGACTTAATTCAGTTCTGGTTTTCCTTCAGAAATAGCCCTTAAACATTAGCACTACCTGTGCTGATTTACCTGGGAACATCAATTAAAAGCATACTGATTTCCTGTTTACCTATTAATCCAATTACTTCATTAGACAGAAGGGTTTTAGTGAGGGAGCCTTGAGAGGTTCAGTACAGATAAGTCTGGAAAAGCTCAAATACATTAATGGCATGCAGCCTATGTTCAGGGCATAGCTGTTGGATAAATGCCTCTGAGAAGCAGATCCTGACACCAGCACAGGATTGGGTCCGGTACCCTCCCGTGGCTCTGCAGGGAAATGAGCATTTCTGACTGAGCTGTGAAAGGTTTCATGGGGTCTCCCTTTTACCCTCTCACTTGAATATTCACCGTTGCCCTTCAGAGAGCTCCAAGTAAAACACCCTTCCCATTCCTACCAGAGCATCATCTCTGGGGTCACATTTCTTGAGACACCAGAGCCTAAAGGCAATGCTACCAGCTCTGATGGCTGATGAGTTCTGTGGCTTTCAGAAAGTCTCTGCTTCTGGAGTCATGTGAATATTTTCAGACTTTCAGATTTTCTGTATGTCTTTTCCGTTTTTTGGCTCTTGTGGTTATGGTGAAAGACTGGAAATTTCAACATTCACTTACTAAAGGTTAGATATTAACCACTGCTGATTTGTTGGGTTTGGGGGAAAGGATGCTGAGGACTTCCCCTCCTTTAGCCATAAATCCTGCAGAGTGGCTGCTCTCACCAAAATCACAGTGTTTCACTCAATTCCTTCCCTCCCACACGTGAGACTATAGGTCCACTCCCATGAAGGGATTCCCGGCCAAGGCATTGGTCAGATGATCCAGGATCAGCTTCCTCAGGCCCTATGACAAGGAAATTGCCTGCCCGGAAGCATTAGGGCTTCTCCAGCATCATTCTCCTACCCTAGACAAAACAACTGGCAAAATATTGCTGCTAGTACAACATGGCCCTGGTCCTCCAGCTGTGTCCGACACGGGGTCCCAGAGCAAGAAAGATGCTCTAAATATAGGTGGCAAGGGGGAAGTAGGGGACATGGAGTGGGGGGGGGCGAGTGTCCCAAGCAGGGCATGAGACTCAACTGTCTTTGAAAGTCAACCTGAGTAGCTGTTCAGCTCAAGCAGTCAATTTTTCACTCTTGCTTGTGCTTTCATAGAGTGTTTGGTCTGTCTCGGCAGAGAGCTTTTATTGCTGAGATGGTTACTTCAGCCTTGTCTCAATTTGCTTTTAGACTAACAAGCAATGTAGCTGCAAATTAAAAAGATGGAAAACAACAATAACCAAAGCTCTGCCTTTCTCCCCATCCCTCCTCCCCTCAAATAGGATGCTGAAAGATTGAAAAGTGAGTTATTTAAAGATCATTCTAGGTCATGAAAACCTTTTCCTGATGCACTGCAAACAGAGGAAGGCAGGCGTGATTACAACACTGGGCTGGGACCTGGGTTCAGATCCCCACTTGGCTACAGGCTCACAGTATGGTTTACATCTATTAATTACAGAACTCCAGGGGATTAATTTTTACAAAATGGGTAATTAGTTGCTCTCTTTACTGATTGGCTTCTGTATTTAGATGGTCATTTCCTTGGGGCACAGATTGCCTTTCAGGGGAGGGTACACCACCATGTAGTCGTGTTACACCCATCAGCAGGCTGTAACTACAGCCACAATGAATAGTGTCAACCAAACTACAAGAGCATAACGCACCAATCCCTGGCCCGCAACCACCATCCTTCATAATTTCAGCCAAAAGAAATCTTCGGCCATTTGTGACTGCAATCACACTGTTTGTAACTGGGGTGGTTGAACTATGTGTAGGAAGGGCTCTTTTCTGAAGAAGCACAATTGTGGTATCTAAAGGAGGAACATGCTTTGAGGACAGAACCTGTTCTTCAGATTGGAAACAGAACTTATGAGCTCAAGCAAAGATTTGGTTGGGATCAGGTTTTAGTAGAAAAGGGAATCTGAAGCTACAGATCCTGAATTCAAGCCAGCTTTCCACTCCTGCAGAACCAAGTGATGTGCTTTGGCCAAATGGTGCTGACCAAGGGAACATCACGATGGCAGCTGAGCATGAGATGGGTGTGAGCTAGATGGAGGAAGTGGGACTACTTAGGAAAACATGAAAGGGGTTAACAGGTTAACGGTTCACAGTATGGACTAAAAATATTAAGTGGCTGGGAAAAGCTCCCTAAATGGTCTCGTGGATACATTACTGTTTTCAAAGGGAAATGATGGAAGCAGCTGTTCCTGGAGATATTTTCAACTTTGGAGAGGCCAAACGCTATGGGGCATGCTGAAGGGAACATTTGCATTAGCGGGGAGGGGCAGCTCTTTCCCATGTGTTATTTATCTGCTTTGCTCTTCTCCCACTAACATTTTCTCCCCTTCTTGGCTTTGAATGCCGTAACACGGCAGATACCCTGCCATGTACAGAATTCTCCCTAAGGACATGTGTTCCACAACCATCTACATCCCTCAGAAGTGGTGTTTCCAGAGCTGAGGCAGTATGCTGAGCCTCAGGGCAGTCTAACTCGGGCTGGGCCACAGAGGTTGCTTTTGTACCTATGAACTCAGAAGTTCTCTATAATCATGGAACAGGCCAGAGAAGTTGGAGAAAAAGCTTCCTCTGAACGGGATCCTGACAATAACATAAGAGAGCTCCTGGGCCCCTGTAGGAAGGGAAAGCTGTGGAAACAGAAAGCTTCTCCTGTGAATTTTTGCCTCCTTGTGTACACTCATCCTACAACCAGTGCTGTGCATCAAACACCTGCTTTTCAGCATCTCCTCTTGGAAAAAGGGCATGGGGTTTTGAACCATGACTAACTCCTCGTGTCATGAAGAAGGAGCATCTTCATTTTTCCAGCGGGTTAACTGAGACACAGAGCACTTAACTCATGGTCTGAGACAGCTTCACCCTCTATCCCAGTCTTGCCAACAAATGGGATCAGCAACCAACAGAGCTCAAAGGGACTTGGCAAGATCACCTAAAGCATTTCCTCTGCTCAAAGCCAAGACCCTCTATATCCCTGCTGTTCCCAGATAACATCAGTATCAGTTGTTTACTTTTTTAAAAGCCCCCAATTCTTCTGCATTTTTTCCCCTGATCTTGGATTTTAATTGTCAGATGAGCAGCAAGTACATTTCCTCTCATCTTTGCTTTTCTCTATTCTGCTTGAGGATAGGAACAAACAGAGAAAGACGTAGGGGTTTTTAATTGTCCAAAGACGCCACTGACAAATTGGTTAGTTGTTTCTGACTCTCAGTTTCATGCTGTTGTGTTTTCCTATAGAAGAAAAGACCATGCTGGAAGAATACTTATGAGCCTGCACAATGGGGAAATGGCTTGTAAAAGTATCTACAGCAAAGTGCACCACAGACATGTCTATTTGCTAAGAAGCAGGACCAAGTTACTGAATCTCGGGAGCCACTGATGTATGCAGTAATAGCATGAAATCAAGCTCCAGAATAAAATGTGCAGTCAGGCAGAGACCCGAATAAAATGCCATTGTGGGATACAAATGAAAAATTATCAAAGGATAAAATGAAACCCATCAAAAAAACACAATGTCCTTCAGTTTGTTGTTTTTACTCTAATTCAGAAACATTTGGGTTTCATCTCCAGCCAGGCCATAAACAGAGGCAGACTTGTGTGTTGTATTTTAGGCATTCTTTCCTCTCCTTTGTTCTTCTTTTTTTTTTCTCTTTAATTCAATTTTTTAAAGTGAATCCAAGAAAGAAAAAAAATTTCCTCCTCCTTTCTAATCTTCTAATCTGAGCAGTTTCCCATTTTCCTGGAAGCTCAGCCCTTGAACTCCTACCCATATTCAGACCATGCTCTCTGACCTCCCACATCGCGTGTCCGGATAGCTTCACCTTAAGCATCCTTGTGTTAAGCGCAAAGCCCAGGCTGGGACGAGAGGATCTACGTAAGAAAGATATCAGGGCTTTCTTTCCTGAGAGGGGAATCCACCCGATCCCTGTACTTTCCTTTCTCATATGGCCTCCATCGGCAAATCCTTTGAAAGAGGAATTGGCCATTTTAAACACTTACAGGTGTTTCTGCTTTTTCTGTGGATGCCAGCTGCTTGGATCTTATTACACTTTTGCTTGCTGAATGACCAAGCTCTCTGCTCCAAGGAATCATTTCCCTGCATCCTGGAAGGGACTTGCAGAGAGGAATGCAGTGGCTTTTGAACCCATTCTGCAGTGATTAAACTGAACTCTTCACTGGAGCACCAAATTTCCAGGACCGGGGACTCATCTTGTATCACTAACAGACACTGCTGGCTGACCCCTTGGGGCAAGGGGGGCAGACTTAACACAGAAGGCAAGTTATTTTCTAGGGGTGATTTAACTAACCAAGCACATTCAGATTATGCAGATATCCTTCTCCCTGCCTCTACAATCACTTGGGATGCAAGCTTGGTGCAAGCCACACTTGAAATGGTGGCAGGCGCCTCTGGAGCTGTGGTTTAGCTGCTCTTCATAGATATTTGGGTCTGCGTTACAAGTGCTACCTGCTGCAATGTGTTGCACCGACACGTGCTGTTCCTGAGGGCAGGCAGCCCTGTGTGCTGGCTGGTAGAGGGATTTCAAGAAGATGGCTCTGGACGCTTGGCTGTGCTATCTGCTGGGTCACCAGGAGGCAGCCACCACTTGGGTTTTGCAGGGATATTTTCCATGGGAAGTTCTGGCACCAGGTTGGTCCATTGGGCATTGTAAGATGGAAGGAGACTGAGATCCTTTGGGCAGAGCCCTGTAACCTCCTAGGGCTGCCAGCAGCCTGGTGGGACATACCCTGAAACGTTGGGTCTTGGTGCAAACAAAGCCAAAGAGATTTGAGGGGGGCAAATTGCAGAATGTGGGGAGATTTCCAAGTGTGACTTCTAAGGAAAGCTGAGAAGTAGTACTTACTGTTCAGCAGCTTGGCTGTTGGGTGTGATGTTGTCCATCAGACATGGGGAAGCATTACAGGATCTGATCACATCTTGTTCTACCTATAACCTGGGCCAGTCATGCTACAGTTTGTCACAGAAAACCATGGCATTGCCTCTGCTGAAGTCAAGGGTTAGAATATGTGGAGCCTTTTCCCACTGAGGTTTTATCCTCCGGGCATCCAGACACATTGTCCCAGAAAGCTCCCAACAGCCACCTCTTTTTAAACATGCTTCTTCGTATCTTAATTTTCATAGTAATTTCTTAGCTATTCTAGGTAATACGTTCAAATATTCTACTCGTTTTGACCACACAGATCATTTCAAGCATGCATTATTGTGTTGCTATGGTTATATTAGTATTGCAGTTTGCCTTTGTGTTTGGTTCAAACCCAAAACCAATTCTTCATACATAACTAAGTGTTCTAATATATAGATATCACTATTGTTTTTTCTAGCTAATAACAACCATCACTCCAACCCTCCTTGTAGAGGAATGGAGGCAGTGGGTTGATCAGCACTGATAACACGCAGCTGTGGCCTTGCCTCAGCGGCAGTGGGTTGATTGACATGGATGATGTGCAGCTGTAGCTTGTTCCCACTAAGTGGTTAAATAGCCCTGAGGATTTGGGGGGTGTCAGATGGAGGAGGAGCAGTGTGGTCTGATTGCTGGAGGCAGGTGATACAGTACAGACAGTAGAATCTGACCAATGGTAAAGCCTTGTTGCAGTCTACTAGTTTGATTGTGCTGCAACATCTCCTATGCTGTAGAAAGGCTGATGTGTATCAACAAACCCCAAATTCAGTTCACCCCTCTGAAGTGAACTGTGTGGCTGGTTAAAATTCAGCTGCTTAACTTTTAGGTGGGTAAAATTAAAGATGGTAAATGCTGGCTGAAACACTCAAAATATATTTCCAAGAGAACATGATTTTGCAAGGGTACATAAGATGAACGGTGAACAACTGTTGCAAAAAGGGGCTTTGAGGTCAAACCCCTTTCATTTGGGTTGATTTCTTAATTAATGCAAGTCCTGGCATAGAATTTGGGGAAAAGAACACTCTCCATCAGAGATCCAAAATTCTGTTCCTTCCTGCTAAGGTGAAAATACTTACAGAAAGTAGGTATGAGACTCCTGCAAACATACTCTAACAAAACTCAGGGAAAATGAGACTTGGCAACCAATTATGAAGGTAAAAAATTATTCTAAGAGAAAGATACTCATAAAAACCCAAACCCCTTTAACAGTCAGGCTTAAAATTAAGGGCACAAGAGCAAATTTTAAGCACCCTTCTTGCACACCATGTTGGGAAAGGAAAGGAGTACAGAAGCCCCATAACTTCTGTGATACGCTTCTGCCCAGTTTATGAGTTAGCTGTGTCCATCAATGCAACCTGAAGAGGCAAACAAAATGTTTGCAAAAGCTATAAGAATCACGTGAATGGTCAGGAGAGAGAAAAGAATTTTCAGCTACCCCAAGGTACTTTGGTTTTCTTACACAAGCAGTAATACTTACTTTACAGCAAGAAAACAAACTGAAATGAAGCAATATTATGTACTCCTGAGGGAAAGCACAGTAGCTGTATCTCTGAGAGCACCATGCCTGTGCTTAGGGACACGCTAAATAGAAAATGAGAGCCGTGAAGCCCCCTACCTGACTCTGTACAAGGCGCAATGATAATAAAAAAACACAGGGAAGTGAGCAAAAGGAAGATTCAAGTGAAAGCAGGAGCCTATCTAACCAATACAACTGACTGGACCATGAGATGTTGCAGGTACTAAAGGAAAGGGTTTAAGCAGACACACTATCAACAGATACACATCAGAGGTTAGTTCAGAAGCATGCAGGGCTGGGCTAATCTGGGTAACACCAGTTATCACTGGTGTGTGAGCGGCCTGCCCGAGATGCACACTGCCTGACCCGCTCTCTGCAGCATTACCTCTTTCATCTAATGTTTGGTGTTTCCATCTAGCACTAGGCACTCACCGGAGCGTGAAGGTCTAAAGACATCATTAGAAAAAGACATCTCAGTATGACACTGTCCCTTGTCACTCTATGGAGACTATGCCCTGGTCTGACCAAGGAGAAATTGAGGGGTCAAAGGTTATGATAACACATGACCCAAGGGTGGCCACGGTACAGTGGTGTCAGATATGTATCTTCAAATCCTCAAATGATGAAAAGTCACGAAGAACTCTGGGTGGGCAGGAGGGACTCCAGGAGCAGGTCTCAGGCAGCAGAGCTCCTGTTGAGCTGCAGGAGACTTAGCCAGCATCAATGCAGGGCTGGATTTGTAGCTGGGTCCCAGGACAAACTGGCACTGTAGAATTCAACAGCCCTGCTGGACTCAGCCCTGCTGCAAAGGGGATTTGTACTATGCAGCAGACCCTGGGAGTCAGATGAAGGGAGTTAGATGAAAAATTATGGTATACATGGTGAGTGATCACAGAGACTGTCAGAAGAAACAGCTGGATGATAGTTGTGCCCATCTTAACAACATTCCTTGTTGCCTAGACAGCATCCTTCCATCAGAAATAGAAAATGCAAGGACATCACCTCCCATCTGCCTGCCTGAAGGGAGCTCATTATCTACCAGTTGCAGGGCTGTGGTGCTTGCATCACCAGCCTGAGTCCATGAGTGGGGTTATTCCATCCCAGGGTCTTTGGAGAGTGACTCTTGAGGTTCGTGGGGACTCCTTTTTTTGGTTGGGACTGGTATAAAGCAAAACCTCAGCATCCCTTCTCCTCTATCATTCCAGCTCTGGGGTGTTCAACACCACCGCCTCCCATCCCAGCCTCTCTCAAGGCCCTCTTTTGGGACCAGTCTCAGCCACAGATTTAAAACAGAGAGAATTGCTGCAGGAGGCATGCTCAGGGCAGTGCTGCTTTCTGCTGTCCCCCCTTCACAGTCACAAATACATGCACACACACTCATACAATGCTTCGCACAATGTACGGGCGGCTCCTGCCCTCAGCTGGCTGCACACTGCAAGGCAAAGCGTCCAGCTTGCAGAGTCACACCGAGTCTCCGAGTCAGCTGGGTTTGGGTGGAAAAGGAGTCTTCACCTCAGCACCACCCAAGGACCATTTGATGCAGTCCTTCTCTCCGACCCTGATTAACAGAGACACAGCTAGTGCTGGGGGATGAGCCTGCAGAGAGGCTGAGCCGGGGCTCAGTGAGGGGCTCTCGGGGGTGACCTGTGTTAACTCTTGATTACAGCTTGACATTTAGCAGCGAAAGCATTGGAAATGGGGAAAGAACTTATAAGACAGAGGTCTGATCTGTAAAACTGTGATGGTAAACAGAGGGAAGAGTGATTTACCCTTAACAAGGCTAGTGTGGAGCGTGGGCTCCTGGAACGTGGGGCACTAAACTCTGTGGGATGAACTCAAAGAGCAAGAAGAAGGGGGAAAATCCTTCCGTAAAACATGATATTTAATGAGGTGAGTTACTCTGGCATTACAATATTACTCAGACATGAATACATTTATAACAATGCTCTTATTTAATGTCACTATGGTGACATGGGACTGAGAGGACGTGGTCTTCGTCCCCAGGTTGATTGTGGGTTTGCCGGTCCCCATGTAAATTGGTTTAATGATTAATAGGTGTCTTAAAGTAAACTTTTTGGAGCAGTTCCCCAGGAAAATGGAGGTGTCTTTCACATGGGCTCGGCCATGCGATGAGTTTAGAAAGCTTCCTACCTTAGGTTTTCCCAATAAAGCTTTGCATGGGTTGTTTAGTGAAAGGAACCCAATAAACTCAACAAAGTCAAAATCAATATCACTAACAACAGCATCTTCAAACAAGCACCTCAGGGTTCACTTGTTTTCCTCCCAGCTCTTGGGGCCAACCTCTCCCCCATGCCTCAGCTTCCTTCCCCTGTGAAATGAAGATGTTACTACATGTCTTTTAGCAGCATACCTGGGTAACCAGTGGAAACTGGGCCCTTTCATGTTGCTGCTCATTAGATGGAGCAGCACAGCACAAGTCTCAGTGTCTGCCTGGGAGGGGTTCCAGGAAAGAGCTTTGGGATGGGGAGGTGAAATTACAAATAGCTGCTCAAAGTTACAGCCTCTGGCTGCTGCTCTGGTGTTCTGGGTCATGGCCGGTTCCCATCAGACTTTCACGTGTATTGCTGTGGGAATTCCTCCACGTGCCTCGGCTCATACTGACTGAGATAACAGCCACACTAGACACCAGTTGTGCTGAAGCTGCTGCTTGGTAAGGGCTTCGAGAATGTGGGACATTCATGAAATAATTAAATCCTAGAACCGCATGGCTTGGAATAAACCTCTCAAGGTCTCTGGTTCAAAGCAAAGACAACTTTCAGGTGCACTGGCTTGCTCAGGGCCCCATGCAGTCAAGTTTTTAATATCTTCAAGAGTGAAGTTTTCATGATCAACCTGGGCCCCTAAGACAAGGTTTGGACACCCTCATTTTGAATCTATTTTTCCTAATATCTCAGCTTGTCTTCATTCCCTCTTGTCCTATTGCTGTGCATCTTGAAAGAAAATCCTCCATCTTCTCCACAGGCTCCCCTTAGATAACTGCAGATGGCAATAAGGTCTCCCCTGTGCCTTCTCCTCTGCAGGATTAGCAGACCCCTCCTTCAGCCCCTTCTCATATGTCATGTGCCCCAGCCCCCTGAATATCTTGGTGACTCTTGCTGGACTTACGTACTGCAGGTCATCAGTGCTTTTCTTGCTCTGGGGAGCCCAAACTGATACCCAGATGCAGTTTCACAAAGGGAAGGGAAGGGAAAAATCACTTTCCTCAGCTTGCTGGCTGCCTTCTGGCTAGCACAGCCCAGCAGATTCAGGTGACAACCATGCATGAAATAGGAGATGGATTTGTTCACTGTTTCTTCAAGCTGTTTACAAGACCTATGTACAGGCCGTGTGATGGCATCTCCCGAAGGCAAAGGACAGAAACCCACACACACTCATCTCTGCAACAAAGTCCACTGTGTGCTTCCAGCAAGGATGGCAGCACAGCCATGCTGCTCACTGTTAGAGACACAGCATCTCCCCACCACTCTGTTGCGGTGGGAAGAACAGGCTGCACTCGCGCAGAAGGCCCTGGCCAGGGTGAGGTGACACTTGTCTATAGAAAGGACTAGGACTTCACAGACACAGAATCTGTCTGTACAGGTGTGTCTGCCCCCACATATAACCTGAAGCCGTTTCAGGTCCTGCCTTGGCTTCAGGCTCTTCAGATACGCTGCCAGATCTGTTGAATCCACCCAAAAAGTCATGAGTTGCCCTTGTCTCACTGGACTCTAAGGGATGGGGGGGGGGGGGGGGGTGTTAAGCTCACATATAAGAGACATATACATCTACGTGTCTGCTTAGAGGCATCTCCGCATGAGTTGGTAACTGCGCTCCCATTACAGCCTCTGAAAATCAGTGACTCAGAAGGGTCGAGAGACTCAGCTGCTCAAATGCAGGTGTTGATGGCGAGCTCAGTCTTCTCCATTCCCACTACCTGCATTGACTGGACCTTGCCCAGCAGTAATAGGAGATCATACTCAGATTACACAGGGACACATAATGGTGAGAACGGAAACACCATGAGCATCTTCATCTGTGAGCTGAGTCTCAACCACAAGCTCTAAACATTGTTCAGGCAACGGAATCAACTCCCTGGTATCCTTTGAGATATCCTGGCATATCCAAAATGTTTTCTTGGGTCTGGTTGGATATAACACAGAACCCACAGGAGCCTTGCATGCTTCTGAAATGTAAGCTGGTTAAAAATGACAGTTTATGGCATCTTAAAAGCACCAATGTAAGGATAACTGTGCTGCACCTCAGGTTCTCGAGAGAGGTGGCTGTAGAGCACAGCTCTCCTGGTCCCAGGGGAGGTGTCTCAGGAAGAACCAGAAGGCTCTGTTCCTGAATGTTTATCATTTCTAAGGATTCTCTCGCCTTTCCCTTTTCCAGCTAATGCAACAGATAGAGGCTCTCACCCAGGCTGATTCCCCATTTTATAGAGAACTGATGTTTTTTCCACGTATGTGGACCTCAGCTAGTTCAGCTACAGCAGAGTCCTGCTGCTGAGCTGGTAACAGCAGCCTAGTCCGTGCAACCAGTCAGAGGGGGTCATGCATTTAGCCGTGTTGCTTGTTTGTCCTGTCTAGCCACCCACCAGGCATCTCTTCAAAGGAAAGCAGGTACACTGCTGCATACAAAGTAGCTGAGATCCCTCCTTACAGCCGCTCGGTCTGGGAACATCACCATGAAGAGCAGAAGGTATCAGCATGCAAGGAGCTATGGGTTATAGGCAGGAATGGCTGCCATGGGTTTGCCTGCAACCATGTCCCTGGTGTTGACAGCTCCTCTGACAACATCACCTGTGGTAGTTAGCTGCTGTTCTGGAGATCGCACAGCTGGAGGTGAAGGGAGAAAATTTAAAGTAGGTGTCCCTCGGGAAACACGGTAGGAGGGGGCTGCTAAGGAGGGGAACAAAAGCTGCTCCACCGTGATAAACAAGCTGTCAAAGAACTGCTTGGGGATGCCATGAGCACCTTCATGGTGGGGAGAGAGAACTTCTCAGTCATACTGCCAGCAATACCTGCGCTGGTCAGATGTCTGTCACTGGAGGTGGATGGGAAGAGGGTCACTGTGGATGTGGAGAGGGGATCTAGCCTGGCTTCTCGGCTATCCAAACTGCTTGGTCA
This sequence comes from Falco biarmicus, assembly GCF_023638135.1. NCBI lineage: Eukaryota > Metazoa > Chordata > Aves > Falconiformes > Falconidae > Falco > Falco biarmicus. Next base: position 29,380,828 of record NC_079292.1, on the reverse strand, counting down.
TGCTGCCAGGAGGTAGTATTAGACATGCAGACAACTGAAGATGCCTGAAAGCCAACCTTGCAGCCACCTGGATGGTCCATTTGGGACCAACCCAAGCCTCAGATCTCTCTCTGGCCTGGGCTTCTGCAGAGGAGGACTCACAGCTGAGCCTTGTCCAAACCAAGGCTCTATGGGAGCACTTTTGGAGGTTTTTTTCCTATGTCTATTTTCAAGACAGCAGTCTGCCCTCAGCAATGCAAGCGGGGAGAAGCTGACACCAGCAAACTCCACCAGGACCGTGGGGAGTCCTCCCTTGCCACCCAGATGGGGTCAGATGCAGAGAGCACGGGCACTGACAGGCAGTTAGAGGAAAGAGGGAGGCAATGCCTTCACGAAGGCTCTGTGTTACACCTGCTAGCGGAGTGGATTGAAGTGCAGTTGAACATTTCTTAGGGGGTACAGGAAGAAAAAATTACTCCTGAAAACAAGTCCTACAGCTAGAGAGTCATTCCAGGGACAGAAGGTAAAATGGTACCAGAGCCTTGAAATTTCCTCTGCCAACCTGCTGACAAACCTGAGCTAGGCTGGACACCTGGTACAGCAGGACACAGCAAGGTAACAGCAAAGGCAGAGGCTGCACAGAAGGTTCAGTATCTTTGGGAACACGAGATGCTACCTGTGACCTGAGCAGCTTTCCCCATCACAGGCACCTGCTGAGACTTGATCTTGCTTTGCTTTGTGAAACTCCTCCAATGTTTTGGTTTGTGGTTTGTTTTTGTTTTGGTTTAATTTGACTCACACTGTCTTGGAGATGTGTTTCTTTCCTAGAAAGCGACTGTGTTAGGTTTGGGAAAAGGACATCCCTTCACTCATCTCTTCCCAGTGCCTCTAGTCTGAATGCAAATGTGACCCAAGGGACCCCCCTCCAGAGTTTATCTTTCCCTGGGACTCCCCTAAGCTTGGGAAAGCCAGATGTTGGAAAGGGCTGCTTCGTTAGAACTGCCGCGCGAGGGCAGCCTCTTCCACCTTCCCGATTAAAAATCCCCTTTCAGCCTCCCAAATCCAGGCTAAAAGGCTCTTCAGTTTGTTTGAAGCCCCTTGGTGACAATATTGCTCTAGTGATACTGACCGCTGGCTGATTTCCAAGCAAAGCTGTACGAGCAGTTAGGCTCGATGATCTTAAACGTCCATTCCAAACTAAGTGATTCTATGATTCTATGAAATATGGCCCCATCATAAAAAAATATCATCACAGATCTTCCAAAGAGGATGCCTGGAGCTATAGGAATATTACTTAAGGACAATGTAAACAGTTTTCCTACACCTCAGATTCTGAACACTGCGAGTGTCTGGCTAGTACCAACATAATGAATGTTATGAGTGCTGAGTAGTGGTGTGTGTAAGGTTGTGTTCCTGAGCGAGTCACCTCCAACAGGCACAAACCAGATTCTTCTGGCTCTTACACCAAAAGCCACCAGCTACAGCTGATAAATAAAAGCTAATTTTGCTACCCAGGGGTTGCAGCAGATTTTTCAGCTGCTGTTTGATGGAGTCACCGCTGGATGGGGAGAGAACATCTCACTGAAGGGGCTGGATTACACACATGGGCTAAATATTTGCCCTGGCTGGTGTCCTTTTCTGCTGTTCCCTGGACCCTTGATTTGTGCACTCACATCCCAGTGGAGGTAAAGGACTTGCCTTCACCGAGCAGAGCTCAGCAGAAAGGACAGAGTGGTTTTGTTCAGCGGCCGTAGCGCTGCTATAACCCCACTGGGTCCAAGCTGGCAGCCCTGAGCGATAACACCAGCCCTGAGTCAAAATCTCTGGAGACAGAAGGAAGAGCAGTGAATATCATTAAGTAAACTTGTTTCTATGAGCACTGCTTAAAGACTGGTCCCAAATTTCTCCCTGGGGTGTCTTTAAAGAATTTGATGTAGTGGTACGCTTAAGCTCTGTGTATACGATGAACCGGTGGAAGAAATCTTCCTTCACCTCTCCAGAGAGAAAAGGTGTTTCCCCATGAACCGAGCCTTCGTCTACCAAAGTGCACAGCATCCTCCCATGTTGCCGCAACCCACACACGGCAGAGTGGTCAAAACCACCAGAGCCCAACATGATGAACTACGACTGTCCTGACTGTGTCATTTGACATTATGTAGGAGTTGAATTTGTGAAGAAAATCAAGCCTTGAGTCTGATTCCCCAGAGCCTCAGATCCACAGACCATCCCAGCAAGTTAATCAGGAAGATTATCAATTGACACCCATTTAGCCTGAACATGAGCAATTGGCTTAGTATCAGAGCAGTAGTGATTCTGGCACCAGCTTCAACATGTTAAGCAAATTAAGAGCTGGAATAAAAATTGTTATATCTGACAGAGCAATTTGTGGAACAGGAGATGGTGTGGTTTTAATCTGTTGGCAAGGAGGGGGAAAGGGGGTGCTTTCAGCTACTGCAAACCCAAAGATAACTGGGTGTGGTTTATTGTGGTGCCGATCCATCCAAGTAAGAAAGAAATCACCAGGCAACTGCCACAGATAGATAAACACACAAGAGAAGAATTGGTAGTTTATTGCAGAGACATTCATCGCCTCATCCTGGCACCACACGGAGCATCAGGCCACCTCAGGAATGGTTTGTGTGAGCTGAAAGAACAGCTGTTGAAGTGTCTCCCACCTGCCATCTCAAGGGCTCAGCCAGGTTAAAATTGGAGAAGCTCATGACATGGAGAGATCTCCAGGGTAGGAGTGAAGGTTGAGTGATGAAGAGTTTATTACTGGCATTTCCTTTGATCCAGTCTGTGCCATCAAATGAGAGAGATGCCACTCTGGCTCTCTTCTTACCTACCCATCATCTGTGTGGGAGGACATTTATTGCCTGAGACAAATGCTGCACCTTTGTTTCAACAACACAGAAGTAAATTTCTCCCTGCAGGTGCCTCCTTTCAGGCTGGGAAATGGCCAGCCGTATTATATAAGCTTTCCTGCAAACAAACAACGGGTGCGCATTAGCTTTTGTGTAGAAGCACTGCAATTGAACCTATAGAAAATCAGTCTGATAATACGATCATAATGATTTTTCCTTGAGGAGAAAAAACAAAATCTCAGTGCAACACAAAACCAGAATGTGTGCAGTGGTGGAGGGACACCAGAGGAAATACCGGGAGGTTTCTGGACATAGCCAGCATTTCAGAAGTCTTTGCTGTTTCTCCTTTCTGAAGCTCACATGAGACCTGGTTGTGTTCACAGATGCTGTATCACATAACACTAGGTTATGCAAGTTGGGAGCAGGTAAATTTAGTCATAGGGGAAAAAGAGCGAAGTCACGGGTTACTGTATTGCCAGCATGGAGGATGTGGAGCACAGTTCATCACCTTGCCCAAAAAAAGCAATTTCTAGACATCTTCTTTACTCTTCTTGCCCTTTTTTATGCTGTCCTTTCATGTCTGGGACACTACTGAGGACTGCTTTCAACCTACAGTGTCATGATGGGAAATTTCTTGTAGTGCTCTGAGGGTCGATGCAGAAGTGTCCCCTGATAAAGAGGATGCAAGTGTCCTCCATAGCAGCTCTCTGTGCTACTCTTTTGATTTAGGGAACAAAATAACCCAAAGCTTGCTCAGAGGTTAATGTTCTTTATGGAGGGATAAAGTCAAGCAGCGTGAGGGCCTTGATGAAAGGTGTCTCAAAGTCTCTGCAGTATCAGGTGCTTTGAAGGAGTGCGGTTGAGTTGGACAAGACACCAGCAAGTTCATACCAAACTGCCCTCTGCATTAAACCTTCCTCTCAACTCATGGTGATCTGAAAGGTCTTCTTCGTCAGGCTTTTCTCCTGCATTCAGTGCTTGTAAGATGTATGTGAGGGGGAGGCAGGGACAGCCAGGTATAGAGCAACTGCTGAGTTGCAATGCCTTGGAAAGCAGAGGGCATGACCAGAGAGGACTGGCAACAAGCTGTTTGCTTTTTCCAGCTGTGAACAATGAACTTGAACAAGTTCAGTCCATCTCTCTCCAGCCATTTCCCTTCCTCCATGATTTGTCTGACATGACTGTCTAATTGAAAGCTTTGGGGTCACTATGTACACGAAACATACACACATAACACCTTGAAGGTGCTCTCACAAGAGCAACAAATCCCTTGCACAAGAGCATGACATTGGCTGACACTTTTCAAAAGCCATCCTCCATGCAAAGGTGGCTACCTTGCGGCAGCGAGCAGAGCGCATCCCCTTGCAGTGACTTTTTATTCTGTGATGAAAGGCATATCTAAGGGATATCCTATGGTGCCTGCTGGCCAGAGCGAGATGCATTCAGCCTCTTGTTCTTCCAGAAAGGAGCTCCCAGCAGACGAGATCAGCTCAGCTCAGCTCACATTTCTGCCTAGCTCAATTAATCACAGTGTCATGCTCACCAGGGCAAAGCACCGCTTCACTCAAAAGTGAAGAAAAACTACATAAATACACATTTGCGGAAACATAGGCTAAGGCAGAGAAAAAAATTTAGTAACAAACAGCCAGGACAAACCTGTTCTGATACAGAGGAGAGAATCTGCAGCCTTTTAAGCTCTCAAGCTTTCAGTCCCTAAGCATCCAAGCACTGGAGCAAGAAGAAACTTGTAAAATGGCCATAAGGTTTTATTTAAAGGCCATGGGTAGGAAGCTGAGAAATGGAGGAAAGTGCATTTTGCAAGGTATCAGGGCAGTGAGGGAACAGCAATAAGGGCAAACATGGTCTTGTGTCGTGTTGTCCATACCTCTGACGGCTGGGCAATTGCTGTCAGGGGTGGATTAACCTCCAGCCAAACTCCACCACGACACCTGCACTGTGGAAGTGGGGAGATGCCTGCAAGGAGGCAGTTTCACCAGGAAGCTACAGGACATGAGTGGCATGGGCATTCCCCAGACACCTCCCACCACCTGGGAAGCAATGGCTGTGGGATGCTGCTGATGTTGGGACAAGATTGGGAAGGGCCCGTTTCGGTTCTCTGGTGGACTGGAGCCATTCCCAAGCCCTGCCTTCTCATAACTGTGCATGCTGAAGGATGAAGACAAATATGTACGTGGCTTTATTTCAGGCAAGTCAAGGTTTCCCTTGTCCCTCGTCTTGCGACACCAAAGGAGAGAGGCTGTTCATTTTTCTTCTTCTATAGCCAGCATCGTTCTCTTCCCCATACTGGCACCTTGGCCAGGTGCAGGCTGAAAGGAGAAGGACCCTGGAGCTGTCCTGCTTTAGGAAGCACTTCTATATCATTTTGATGGACCCAAAGACATCTTGAAGCTACACAGATCTTGAGAAAGATAACATCCTTTTAGGAGAAGCTGGCTCACGCTCCATGCCAACGGAGGTGGCAAATGAAGAAAGAATAAAGCCGTAATTCTGTGAACTCGTAAATCACCAAAGTCCTGGAAGAGAAAAAAACCCAACAAAACAACAACCCAACATGGCCTTTTTGGTTTGCAGATAAGCACAAAGTTTGGCAGGAAAAGAGATTAGGGCTTTTTCCAGTCCACCTCGCAGCTGATAATCCCCACAGCAACAGAGCTCTGGGTGACAAACAGCCGCATGTGTTCCCCTGCAGAAAATGGGAAAGACCAGTGGGGCAGGGGGATGGGGCAGGGGACAGTTTGTATTTAACTCTGTTCACTGGTTATGTTTCCAGGAAAGCAAGTCTTTGCTACTGCAGAGATAATCATGTCTGTCACTAAGGGAAAGTCCTGACTGATCCCCTCCACACACCTTCTGCCAGCAGGTCTGTCCTCTAGAGAAGCATTTTTGCTGTCTTTGTTAATTCAAAGCCTTTGCAACCCCTGTGATGTTTCTTGGGAAACTCCAGCCTGGCTCTATCAGCTCTTGCCAGCAGTCGAGAGTCGTTATGATTATGACAAGAAGAAAACTGCCAATCGTAGACACAAAGAATTAAGCTGTCACTAACATTTAGAAATCAGCGTTAGACCATGGGAGGGATGGGGGAGGAAGATGACAGTTGTACAATATCTGCATCTGCAGCCTCTGACACCCTCCACAGTTCCTCCTGGTGTGGCCTAAATCCATCCTAAAGGGGAATGAAAAAGAAATAAATACTAAATAATTATTTTAATATCAAAATTAATTTAGAAAAAAAATAATTAACTTTTTAATAAAGGCATGCCTAGTGTCACCATAGATGACCAAGGTCCTGCCAGACACCCAACTGCTACCCAAAAGGATACAGATCTCCCATGGGTCTTGTGTCACATCTGCTAGCCCTGTGTGGACATCACAGGTGCCCTGGGACATCTCCACTGGCATCAGACAGCTGTTTTCAGGTAACTTGGTCAAGTCCCTGCAGCTCTTCCTGGGGCACAGAAACTGGAGAACCAAATGAGAGAAAACAAATGAAAATGACAGGGCTGACGGATGAACACAGCAATAAATTCCAGCTGAGGGAAGTGGAAGGAGATACAGAGCAAGTTGTCCTCCCACTCCCTGAAACATCTTCCCACTGTCCACCAGGGTTGAGCCTGGGGATGCAGGAGGCCAAGGGAGACCCATGGAAGTAGCAACAGTCCTCTAAAATGAAGCATCTTTCTCCAGGATGTGTGCTTAGGGCTGGGGGATGGCAGTGAGAAGACCTCATGCCTCCAGGGAACATCTCATAGAAGTAGTGTAAATAAAAGGTAAGAAGTGCAGCTGGAACCACAGCAGGAGTTTCTGGAGAAGACTCTTCTCCCACCTGTCTAGCTCCTTGTGCTTCCCACTCCCACTGTGAACACAGGAGGAAGGACACTCCCAAAGCCCCTCCTGTCCATCCCCACATGCCTTGTCCGTGGTGAAATTCCCACCCTTACAGCCCGGTGGCCTGAGGAAGTCAGACCTTCAACCCACCAGCCTTCACATCCCCGACTCCCACAGGGGAAAGCAGAGACGGGGAAGGGAACTGGGGACAGGCCCTCCCCTTCCACAGCAGGGGGGTTGTTTCTTATCTGAACTGATTAGATTTGGGCAGAGTGCTTCTTTCCAGAGCTTCCTTACCAGAGCCAGCGTGGGGAGGGGGCTGCCAGAGGCTGCAGTAGGAGGCAGTGGCCTCGGTGACAGCCACAGGCTGTGGGATGTCGGGTGACACTCAGCCCCCAGAGCAATCCCAGCCCTCTGCAATGCACAGATGGCTCCTTTCCGTCATCTGACCTCATTGTTTAATCTGACCTGATCCGGTGCTGTAATCTAACAGCGATTTTAATCATCACTACGAAGCTGGGATTGTTTCCCTGGGCTCCACCCTGAATTCCTCCCCTGTGAGGGCACACGCACAGCCCAGATGCCGTCCATCTGAGGGGACATCTTCAGCTATGGAGCCTACATGGGTGCTGCTCCCAGCTCACGTAGCAGAGATGATGCTGCTCACAGCCACTACCATTCTTTGCATTAAAAGGGATTTTCTATTTCATGAAACCAGTAGAAGTTTCTCTTATAGATGCTATAGATTGTCCTAGAGAGGTAACACATCCCATCCACCTGTCCCAAGAGTTTCTAAGACCCTTGGCAATTTTTGATCAATGCTTCTGTAGCATTTGTGGGCCTTTTGAAATGATCGGGTGGTTAGGGAAATAGCCTGGATCACAAGACATTTGGGTTCACATTGCAACCCTGCCAAAGACACCCCATGCATGACTTTGGTCAAGTCATTTAGCCTTGGTGTAGGAAGCTTTTCCCAATTTCCTGCTCTGCATTTTGTTCTGGTCCTGCTTTGGCTCTCTGTTCAGATGAAAGCAGCCACATGTGATGCCCAGCCCGTCATGGGAGGTAGCAGACAGCACTGCAGTGGTCTGCAGTTGCCTGTCTGCACGTTAAGACCTCCTTGCCTCAGTTCTCCTTCTGTGAAGGTCTCAGCCCAGCCTCTCCAGATTTAAATCCATGGCTAATGCAGCAAAGAAGAGACGGGCAAGCACAAATGGCAACCAAACAGGGGTGCAGACACTGATGAGCCCCAAAGAACAGCACCCAAATCAGGTCTCAGCCCACACTGTAGGATTTGTGATGGTGCTGCCTGCACCCAGGCAAGCACAGTCATATGCACACACATGCATCCCTCCATATAGCCAGAAAGGATTTATTCCACACACATCCCATCTGCCCGCAGCCTCAGAGGGTGGGAAGGGACCTAGAAAGGTCATGTAGTCTGTTCCATCCCCGCAAGGCAGGATCAGTTCTCCTATGGCCCCACTGACAGATGTTTGTGTAACCTGCCCTTAAAGACCTCCTGTAAAGGCAGCCCCACGTCCCGTCCCCGTCCCCCCCGCTATCTACTTCTCTCTGGGGTAACTCAGAGCATTTTCCCACGCTGTCCGAATAACACTGCTTTACTCCAAGCTACAGAGAACTGCTCTGCTCTCAGGGAGGGTAGTTGCTGCAGCTCTTTTCCCAGGCTGAGCAAGTAGAAACAATTTGCTAATACCTTTGCAGTGGGAAAAAAAATCTATTCTAGGCTGCCTTTGCCTCACATCAACACGCAGCACCTGATCCATGGCCCTGTCAGCATCTAGGGGAGGATATGGCTCCTCCAGAATCTGTCAGCATCTAGGGGAGGATATGGCTCCTCCAGAATCTGTCTGGCAGCAGAAGCGGTCCCAGCCCTTGCTCTTCCAAGCCCTGTTTCCTGCAACCGCATGGTGAGAAATGAGAATCAAATGTTGCTTCTTTTCTGTCCCTACCCCAGGCTGGTCTGAGGTGCCACTTATTCAGTTGCCTTGTTCCACACACTTTGCCCTACTATAGTCTCCCCAAATCTTCTGTTTTGATGAACTTTGCCTCTACCTCTCTGCATGCTTTGCTGAAAGGGCACTAATAGCTCTGCTTCGTGCTACAAGGAGTAGCTCTCAGGTGAAGGTGGATGTTGCACAGAGAAGGTCCAGCTTCCCAAACACCTTGGAGTTCTCCATCCTTCCACTGTGGATAATTTATTTTGGTTTTCCTCTAAGATTGAAGAGGTTGGCAATTGGCACGCAAATCTTTGATGGCTGGTGGAAAACTGTCTGGCCAGGGTTTGAGATGACCTTTTGTTATCTTGGTGTTGATCCCCATCTGCAGTGTTCCCCACCTCGGGGACAGCATCTGCTTGCCTCCCAGTTGAAGGTTTGTCGCTGCCTATTTTAAGGATACTGCTGACACCATGTCTAAGACATTAATTGGCCTTCTGACAGTGAAGCTGTTGTATTTTGCCAGTTTTCTATGCAATCAAGTGTGCTACAACTGCAATGTAATTCTGGGAATCCTGCAACACCCCATTACTGCAGCATCTGGGACTTTCATCTCAAAAACGCATGCTCCTGATCAAATTGAAAGATTTAGCAATACCAATTTTTCTATTTCCTGCAGTATTACATTGACTTTCTTGCTGAAACAATTTTTACTGCAATATTCTACCAGTGAAACTGTTCCCAGGTGCCTGAGCTTAGACTACAGATTTGGCTGTGAATCCAGGTTTCACAAATGCTCCCAGGTGATTTTCTTCAGAGCCTGGAAATCCTGGGGTTTTTTTCTGTGTCAAGTTCACTTTATTTGATTTGGTAGGCTGAAAAGGAGTAACCAGATCTCACTGTGGCCCTATTTTAACTGTTATTTAAATGTGCCATCACATCGGCCTCAGTACTGCTTGAGAAATATACTTCTGCCCTCTTGGAAAGATGTGGCTTCCAGAGACTGCAGACAGGAGGATGATTTCTTGGTGCAATGCACCAAAGGATATAAATGCAATGTACTCTTTTAATTCTGAGGCACCCCTTAATTAAGAACTTTAAGAATTGGGGATTGTTTTTTAACATCATCACTATTTTGCGGGGACTGGTGCTCTGCCAGGGCTGGCTGCACCAGTTACATCCTGGGCATTCACAGACCTTGGGTGTCAGGGACCAAGTTCTTTTAAATGTAGATGTATTTCATTTGCAGAAGGGGTTTCATAAGCTTTCTTCATCTATCAGCCCTGTGGCACACTTTATATCTCAGGTATGCTAGGCAAGCTGTAAGCTGTGCTTGCAGAGGAGTTAAACCATAGAATCACAGAATGGTTTGGGTTGAAAGAGACATTTATAGACCATGTAGTTCTAACACCCCTGCAATGAGCAGGGACACCTTCCACTTGACCAGGCTCCTCACAGCCCCATCTAGCCTGACCTTGAATGTCTCACCACTCACATCATAAAAAATGTCTTCCTTATGCGTACTCTGCATCTACCCTCATTTAGATTAAAACCTTTCCCCCTTGTCTTTATTGCAGTAGGCCCTACTAAAAAGTCTGTCTCTACCTTTCTCATAAGCCCCTTTAAATACTGAAAGGCCACTGTGAGGTCTACTCAGAGCCTTCTCTTCTCCAGGCTGAACAGCCCCAAATCTCCCAGCCCGTCTTCCTAGCAGAGGTGCTCCAGCCCCCGATCATCTCCGTGGGCTCCTCTGGACTCGCTCCAACAGGCCCGTGCCCTCCTTGTGCTGAGGACCCCAGAGCAGAGGCAGCGCTGCAGGGGGGTCTCACCAGAGTGGAGCAGAGGGGCAGAATCCCCTCCCTGGCCCTGCTGGCCATGCTGCTCTTGGTGCAAGCAAACCAAGCCCTGCCTTCAGAAACCACACAAAAAACAGGGGAACAACTCTGCCCTTTCACTGGCTTCTCCCTTCTGGTTTCAGGTCAGCCTGCCACCACCACACCATCCAGGCACGTTCCCTATACATGGGATTGCTCATGTTAAATGGACAACAGCCACAGGGCTTCTGCTCCTCCCTCTGAATAATTCATAACCTCCACAGTGGCCTCAAATCATCTCCTAATCCACAGCAAATGTTTTTCTCTGCTCGGCCTCATCCATCTCGTTGAACTGTATCTGCTCTCACATCATGATGTTTACGTTCTTCAAAGAACTGCAAGTCGTTATCCTATCTTTGCCTTAGTCATAATTTGGCCAGGGCTTAGACATTTCTTTCTCCTTTTATTTTCTAATCTGCTCTCTCAAGCCTCTCCCTTCAGGAGACTGGTCTCACAGGCTGCTTGGGTTTCTCTGTTTACCTTGGACCAGGAACAACTTCTTGAAATCCCAGTACCGTAGATTTTGCAAAGCTAGCTGTGAAGCAAAAGTCTTTCGCACTCAACAAGCTCATGGGTGGCAAAGTGCCATGGGACAGCTGTTGAACTGAAAAGGGATTAGCAGAGCTAAGTGCATGCCCTTGAGCCATAAACCCCTGGTCCCTTGGGTATTTCTTCTCCAGAGGAGTGAGTGATGTGGGCTAGGCTGTCCCACCCTGATCCAAATTAGCCACAAGGATCATAGCACAGAGCTTGGCAAGAAGCTCATGTGAAAGCTGCTTGAAAAGCACATCATGGGGCTGTGTAACAGGGGAGGGCGCTGTCTGGGCTGTAGACCCCAGGCTGCAGGACCAGCTTGTGCCCAAGAAATGTGTCTTTTCCTGGGGCTATGTGAGACTGGGATCTAGTTAGATGGCCTACCAGATTCAGTTAGGTGGCCTACCAGATTCAGTTAGGTGGCCTATGAACTGACAGCATGCTATAGTCTCACCCCTTCTTAGTAGTCATCATCATAACGAGCAAGTGGGCTGGCAGCCACGGCTCATCCCAGCCTGCTGGCAGGCTGAAGTGGGGAAAGGTGTGCAATACTAGCAGGAGAGAAGGAGGGAGTCAGTTCTGTAAATCCATCACTCCACGCATGAGGGACGGCAGGTCTGATCAACGACTGATGGGAATAACATGGGAAAAAGGCTCTTCTCAATTCAGCACAAGGCTAGATCAGACCTCAGGGGGGTTAATGGAATTAAACTGCTGCCAGAAAGCACTGAACTGTTACAACCCTGGAGGATGGATTATAGTTTTAGGCTGCCTGTGAGGTTATCAGTACTTTCTGTCCATGCAGACTGAAACCTTTTGCTATTCACTGCAATCTCCATCAAGTTTGGAATGCAGAGAAGCTGAAATGAGAGCGAACGGTACCTGGGGGTCCCCTCTCTTACCCTGCAGAGCAATGTCTCTTGATAGCATTAGCACTGAGGAGATGTGCAGTCTTGGCATGGCTGTGCCGTTTGCCAGGCCACCAAGAGCAAGTATTCGCTTTCTGTGTAGGCTTACTCTCTCTGAAAAGATATTTTAAAACAGCATTCCTGTAGACACTGTTTCCTAACCCTTGTAAAAATAAAGGCAGGCAGGAGGGCACTGTGATCCCAAGGGAACAGGGTCATGGGATAAAAGGAATCCTGCTCTTGGATCATCACAGTCTTGTGTTGAGACTTTGGCAAACTCCACCACTCTTTTCCATATTTCCCACTACCTTTTGTGTTGTTACATTGGAAGTTCACAGGAGTTTCTCTGGGGGCATGCGTGGGTAACCATACTGAGGTTTCTCAGTATACTGGCAATATAAATTATATTGTGTCAAATTCTTGGAGTGGTGGTATTGGAAGAGTTTCCTCCCTCAGAGACTTTGGAATATAGCTACCTGTGAAATTAAATTAAACATTGCTTCTCTTGGGGTTTAAACAATACACTCCCTTTAGCTTGGACTAAGGGTTTCTTTATACTATATTACTTTATAAATTAATACAGTGCAGGAAATTAATTACCTTTTTTCAGTAAGACTTCTTTTTCATTGCACATTTTAGATTTTCATTTTAAAAAGAAAACTTGGGCAAGGGGAGGTGGCGGTAGGGGGGTGGCACGGAGCGCAGGAAATCCCACGTATGTGAGGAATGTAACCTTACGATCTGGTTCCTGGTACCTGGTCTGCTCTACTCCTCGGATCTGTTCTGCCTCCTCCAGCTGATAAGAGCACTGCTGGGTCTGCCTGCCATGCTCATTCAGCCTCTCTTGACGCTGCCTTTTGTCTCTGGTGGGCCCTGGACAGGCACAAATCAAAGCTGTCACATCCTGCAGAGCCCTGGTTTGGCCTGGAGTGCAGATATCTCTGAACTCTGCCTTGTTGCAACCACTTGTTACAGGCAGGAGAGGTGTGGGGCAGAAATCCAGATGCCTTTTTTGCCTCGTCCCCTGGCTTCAAACACTCATCTTGCAGCACTGCGCTGGCCAGAGCTCTGCTGGTGGTCCAGGGAGTGCGGCTGGGAGGGGAAGAGCAAAGCACGATTAAGATCTGATCATAGCAGGGATTTGAAGGACAGGAAAATCTTCGTTAATATCTTTTTTGCCTTCCCAATCATCAGAACTCATGTAGAGACCCCAAAGGAGCGTGTACATGAGCGCGCACACATGCATAAATATCGAAGATAAACCCCTTCATGGAAAAATAAAAATCCCTCTGTCTCACTTTGCCAGGACCACCTTTTTTTTTTTTTTTTTTTTTTTTTTCCCCTTCCTCTTGCTGATATAAGCCAAGGCTTGAAATTCTTTTGGGAACAGTTTTCTCAGCAAGCTCAGTGCCTACCTCTGCTGCCCCCATGACATCTCTGTTCATGAACCCTACCACCGGGGGAGATGCAAGAGCTGGCAGAAGGCAGCCCAGCTGAAAAGCTGGCCAGGGATGGATTTGGCTAGCAACTGTCAGGCAGGTACCACCATGTCCCAGAGGTCACTAAGCCATTGCCAATGTTTTCCATGCAGAGCTGGCTCAGGGAGGACCTTTCTGAAGTGCAGAGGGCAGCAGTTTTTTTCTGTTCCAGCTGGCTATCTTTAGAAAAATTTAATAAATCAATGGGATTAAAAACATTCCTCCCTCCAGCCTCCTTGGAGGTGTTTAACCCTGTCAGGCTGTGTGATGAGGAGGAGAGCTTTGAAAACCAATTGCATTAAAAGGGGAGGTCTGGAGGAGTTTGCAGTCATCTCCTCTTGAGCAAGTCCTGTGTTAAAGGGATAATCCCATCTTCCAAACCATATGTTGTGGTTAACCATACTTGTATCAACCTTATAGAAAATAAAAGGTGCCAGAAGCCACACACAGAAGGGAACTAGTGTATCTGCCCTGCCCTAGCTCCACTGGATATTATCTCCATTGCATACTATCAGTGTGATTTTGACAGTTGGATTTTGATTTTGGCAGTTGGAGATGTCTGGCTGGGGATCTGGAGAGGAATGAGGCCATGAACTTCAAGTGCACAAAGAAGAGGCAATAACTAACCTCTGTTGCTCTGTCAAAGTGTCTGCTAGATGGTTATCCAGCTCCTGTCCTTCTGCACACCTGATGTGTCGGGTATAACAGCCCCAAAGGACCCATAGCCCCCTGCAGAGCTGATCTGGTCCTGCAAAACAGCCCACAAGAAAAATCCCCAATAACTGCTATTGCAGGGACAACCTACAAGCCTTGGCAGTCCAAACCTTTGCACCTAGTAGCCCATGACAGAGGTCCTGAGCTTGACACTCCACGTTGCTCCCCAGGGAATGCTGTCATTTAAGTGACTGCCATCAGGGTATTTGCAGTCTGGATCCACACCAAGGATCTCCACAAACCATGACCCTGAGCTTGCCCACCCGCCTGTAGCCCTTATCTAATCATCCCTTGAGATTGTTCCCTAAGGAAACGTGCTTCCCTTCCCAGCAAAGACTTTTCCACTGACAGAGATGGAACACTGGCAAACTGAGAGATACAGAGCTGGCTGCAGAAAGCTATCACCTTCCTGCCCAGGTCTTTATGGAGAAAAGCTGCTTGATGTAGCACTTTGCTTGCATGGAAATCCAGATCTCCACGGTCTGCTTTCACCTTCAAAGCACAGCTCCCACTGACCACTTCCCAAAAGCAGTCAAGTGCTTTGTCACTTTATGGCAATAAAGGGCTCCATTTATCTAAAACTAAGCTGTTTTTTTCATGATGGGAACTATTTTCAAAAGCACTGTGCTGACAAGTGTTTTACAAGTCAGTAAAATGTGCTGACAAGACTGTTTCCAAAGGCCACATGCACATGGGAAAGAAAGAACACAGAAATATGAACCGGGGCCATGGCTGTGTCACATGACTAGTTTGCTGGTGGAGGACCACAACTCCAGGTTAAATGGGCACCTCAGCACTGAATTCCCTGAAGGACAGTGAAGTCCCAGATGAACAAGAGTACCAGGAATGCCAGTATGTCCAAAAGAAAGGTGGGGCGTGGGCCATGCCGAAGAATTATAGAATGGTTTCAGTTGGAAGCAACCTTGAAGATCATCTCGTCTCACCTTCCTGCCACAGGCAGGGACAATTTCCACCAGACCAGGCTGCTCCCAGCCCCGTCCAGCCTGGCCTGGAACACTTACACGGATGGGGCATCCACAGCTGCTCTGGGCAACCTGTGCCAGTGCCTCACCACCCTCACAGTGAATAATTTCTTCCTAGGATTTAATCTAAATCTACCCTCTTTTAGTTTAAAATCATTCCCCTTTCTCCTAATGCAACAGGCCCTACTAAAAAATCTGTCCCCATCTTTCTTATAAGCCCCCTTTAAGCACTGAAAGGCCTGTATAAGGTCCCCCTGTAGCCCAGGCTGAACAACCCCAACTCCCTCAGCCGGGCTTCCTAGCAGAGGTGCTCCAGCCCCCAATCATCTCCGTGGGCTCCTCTGGACTCGCTCCAACAGGCCCGTGCCCTCCTTGTGCTGAGGACCCCAGAGCAGAGGCAGCGCTGCAGGGGGGTCTCACCAGAGCGGAGCAGAGGGGCAGAATCCCCTCCCTGGCCCTGCTGGCCACGCTGCTCTTGGTGCAGCCCAGGATACAGAAGCTAAGACAGGGGGTTTTTCTGTTTTCCCACAATATCCTCCATGTCTCTTCTCAGCATGGTTAGGAGACAACAGGGAAAAGTTCTGGGTGGTTCTGAAACCACTGAATGTTGAAAATTCACCAGTGTTTTCTGCTCAGAACAGTCAGCATTTAAAATAAGTAAAAATTTTACTTCACTGGGTTTTAGAATCTATTACATTCATGGCAATTTTTTTTCCCCTAGAAATTCTCAATTCTTCTCAAACAAAACCCAAGAACCTCATACAACAGTCCCAATGGCTGAGGATGAACAATAAACACTAACAATCAGAATCTGATCACCCATGGGATTGCTACCTCCATGCTCCCTTTCTCAGCTTGTGTGATACACCATCTAAAGCTTCTGACCTGTGAATCTCTGGTGGCATGGAGCAAGCTGTGCTTCTGCCTGCCCCAGTAGGCAACACAAGGGGAATTTTTCCTTGAGCTCAGGTTATATTTTGAGTTTAAAACATAGTCCAGACACTGTCTCTGCAGCAGCCCTATGCTTGCATTTTTCAGCTGGCTGCAAAAAGAGATAGATACAGCCCTGACAGCGTAGCTTTCCTCATTGCTGCTGTCACTGTTCTCTTACAAATGGGTTCCTAAGGGTCCAGCAAACTGAATTGCTACAGTATCACAGGCAGTAATGCAGAAGACAATAGGAAGAGTTTCCATGATTTTAACAGGGAGGAAGAGTCTCATTTCTTAGCTTTATATGTCTGGTTTTATTGTCCATTGCTCCAGGTTCACGGTCAGCTATCAACCACTTGTCTACAGGGATGGTTAGATCCAGCTCTTGTCTGGGTACTTACCTCCAGGGATGGTAAATGCCATAGCCAACGTTGCAGCCACCTCTGTGAATGGAGACAAACTGTCACATAACACATCTCTCTGTGCATAATAAGCTGCTACCAGCTCCAAGAGATGTTAACTGGCTGCACCATACAAACCCTGACTGCTGAGCAGGATCTCAGCATCACTTCTTTTCCTTACAGACCTCTAATTCAGATGACTCCTCAACATGGAGCCCCATATGACTTCTGACGTCTTTTGTAATAGAAGTTCACATCTTAATTAAGTGAAGTAATGAGAAAAAACAGCTGCCTTCCTGAAAAGAGACCCTCCTTACAAATCTTGTGTTAACAGGAGGAGCAGGAAGATGTCAACAGCTGCATGAAATCACTATAATTAAAAAAAAAAAAAAAAAAAAAAAGAAAACTTTCCAGTAAGCAGATAGCTGTGGGTGTCCTGCAGTGGGGAAAGGTTAATTCCAGGCTCATCTCCCAGCTGGCTCCATGAGGACAGAGGTTAAAGATGAAGCTGTAACATATATATGTCAACACAGCTCAGATCTCTGCCTAACAGTCATCCTCCTGGACTCTGCCTCAATTAAAACTCTTCACACACACCCCATCCCCCCCCCCCCCCCCCCCCCCCCCAATCTGGTAAAGAGAATTCACCTTCCAGCGTGCTTTAATGGAATTAAAAAATAAGTGTTATTAAATATGAATGTTTAAGAGGTCGTGTCTCCACTTCAGACGTCTGGTCTCGTACCTTAGAAGACCAGTATTGAAAAGCGAGATCCCCTGGGGCCTACTCGCTATATAAACCACTGAAAATAACTGGAAACTGGAGAATATCTGGAGAGGGATATACACGTGCTTGACCTGCTTGGACTCCTCCCTTGGGGTCTGCTTGCACTCTTTCATTGGCTCTCCTCTTATAGACAGCCCTACCAAAGCTAGAGCAGACATCTCTAAGAAGGAGAAAAGCTACAGGAAGAGGGGGAAAATCTGAAAAAAACATTTTGTTTAAAGCCTGGATGCTCCTGAACATTTCCAAGGGGCTGGTAGGCTGCAAAATGGTGCTCTGGATGGAGTTCTGGCAGGGCAAGGGAACAGAAACTGCCCTGTTGCCACTGGGATCTCCCAGCCTGGTTTGCTCCCTTTCCAAGGCTGAGGTTGACAAGCAGATCCTGTTATTTGCTGAGGCCTTGGAGGAGAAAGGTCTAAATAAAAAGGTGAAGGAAAAAAGCAACCAAGACCTCAACAAGAAACTCTGGAAGACTAGTTGCAGCCTGGTTCATTTGATGCACTGCAGAAAGGACATGGGTCAGAAGATGCTACAAACTACCTTGTGAAGATGCCTGCATGCCCTGCAGGAGCTTTTTTCCCAGTGTAAGCACCTTCTAGGGTGCTTTCTGTCTGGCTGTGGGCTAATATGCTTAGGTGATTAAATATAGCTTTGAGTCCACTTAAACAGCTCAGCGATAGCTAAAACACACCTGGCTGTGAGTTAGGCAGGGTACCCTCTCTGGAGGGCTTTAGAAAGATGCAGCTGGTAATTCCTTCTCTCAGCCCCTATCCTGAACTTCTTTGTTCCTCATGAACCTTGTGCCTCATTAGGGTCTCAGGATCTACACCCACCCCTATTTTCCTCCATGCAACTTGCCTTACTGAACTTGCCCTTCTGCCACACTTCACCATGCCAGAAGACTGCTGTGTGAAAGCAGTGATACATCAAAGCAGCACTGCCCTTTCTCAGCTACCAGGAGGCCACTGCCTCTCTGTTGGAGATCAGAAAGTTATCCCTGAAATAACTGCAAGGAAAGCAAATAAACCATCCCTTACACATGCATTCCCACAGGGTTAGCAGGTACAAGTTGGTGCAGGTTCACAGCTCCCAGGCTGTCCATAAGCAGATGCTGTGCTCATCCTCTGCAGAGGTTTTTTTCCAAGAAAATTAAACGGTTCCTTCATTACCAATCTCAAAAAAATGCAATTTAAGTTTGGAGTTTGGAAGTTGCACAGGAATGTGTGGTATAAAAACATGGGTAGTCTGCAGAGAACAGTGTAAGCTATGTCACAGACTGAGAAAGACATTTACTAAAACCTTGAAAGAATGCCGAGCACCATAAATCTTACACCTACTTGAAATCTGATTCCCTTCATGGGGGGTCTGGGTGACCTCTATCTCTGAAGGTCTCCTGTGGGCTTCCAACTTTGAGCTTGGGACAGCACTAGTCAGGGAGTTGATTTTTATTTCTTCCTAAAATGTTGTCAAAAATAAACCAGTGTTTTAAGTGATATATTAATGGAATATGTGTGGGTGCTTTTTTGAGTGATCAAATTTTTGTTTGTTTGTTTTCTTGCTGAAAGTGTTTTGTTATAGTGGGTTTTCAGTATGTTTTTGTCTATTTGTTTTTCAAAAGCCCCAGAAGTAAAAAAAAAAAAGAAAAAAAGGATGTTTTTCACCAAAAATGCTGAACTGTCTAATGGAAAGGTTTAGGGAGACAATTTTTGGGGGGTTGGGGAGGTGGGTGTGTGTGTAATAATAAAATTTTAGAAATAAAAATTTTAAAAATTGGAAAGCTGTGGTGGTGGTAAAGTGTTTGTATGCAAAGATGGTGACAGACTTTTTAGTAGGGCCTGTTGCAATAGGACAAGGGGGAATGGCTTTAAACTAAATGAGGGTAGATTCAGACCACACATAAGGAAGAAACTTTTTTATAATTTGAGTGGTGAGGCACTGGCACAGGTTGACCAGAGAGGTGGTAGGTGCCCCATCCCTGGAAACATTCAAGGTCAGGTTGGGTGGGGCTGTGAGGAGCCTGGTCTAGTGGAAGGTGTCCCTGCTCATTGCAGGGGTGTTGGACCAGATGGCCTGTAAAGGTCCCTTCCAACCCAAACTGCCCCAGGAAATACACATACTGATGTGAGTATGCATATATGTATAAGCATGTGTGTATATGTGGTATCAACCACACCACCATAGCTACAACAAACCCAAACATTCCCCAAGCCTGTCTGGTGGCCAGCAGGCAGGCTAAGGCACTACCCAACTGTTTAATTTCCCACCCTTGGCCCATGACCTGCAGTTTAACAGACCAGTGCAAACACAGCCTGTGAAGTAGGATACTATAAATATCCTCACAAGCCTCAATGTCCCAACAGCTAGTGGAAACATGTGTGTGGTAATCTGGTGTTCTGGAAACATCAGCCTCAAAGTCTATCCCAGACATACTCCTAGAGATCTCAGTCCTCACAGGACATGGCAGGTGACCACAGACCCAGAACTGCCCTCTGACACAGAGGATGAACCATGTGTTAGGTGGAACACCTTATTTTGGAGATATTTTCTTCTTTTCTTGCCTCACCAAGAGAAGAAACACTATTGTGCATACAGCATGCAATTCAGACTAGTGCAAATACTTCTACCAAGTGTGATTAAGCCCTGCTGGATCATGAGTAGGAAAGAGTTGATCTGAGTGTGTGTGCAGTGTCCACCAGGTGAAGCAGTGCTGTCTTGTGGTGTGTGGCTTCACGAGGATGGTTCATATGCCCTTTTGAGGGGCAAGGACAGCCCACTTGTCCAGTCCAACAATAGAACTCAGCCATGTTCTTGGAGGATTCTCTTCTCCATCTCCTCAGCCTGTTTGGCTCATCAAACTGGACTGAGGACTTCCACATGGGGGTTCTGAGACTTGGTTCTGTGGTTGAGTCCTCTCTTCCATCCCTGAAATGGGGGGTAGCACAAAATCTGAAGAAGAGTAGCCCACCATAACAGCTTCAAAGAGACACTCGATCCTGGATGAAGAAATTATTGGGAAAGACTGTGGAGTGAGGCTGGTGACAAGGAGTGGGAAACAGTCCTTTCTATGTCACTTTGTCGCACCACTCGAAAGGCCTGATGCCACTACAGTGCCATTCGCAGGGCTGGCTGGCCCAGAAAGTTAAGGTAGAGGCTGAGGCAGTAGCCCTTCTAGGTCAGCTGTGATTGATTAAGTCTCCATACATAGTAATCTGAATTAGGATAAATGCTGAAAAGCTAGAAAAGTAATCCATTTGGGAACTAGCAATAGGGTGAGGAAGGCAGTGATAAGAGAAGAAAGTAGCCTTCTACACCTCCTCAGGAAGTGGGAGACCTCGAGCACTTATAGATGCTGAAAAGTCATTTTTTTTTTGTCAGAGGTATTTCTAACACCTCTCTCTTTACTCCCTGTTCTCCTCTTTCTTTATTCCTTCATTATTCCTGTTTGTCTAGTTTGGTGTCTCATTTATTATTAGGCTTTTCCAGTGTCTAGACAGACTGACCTGGTTGGCAGATCTGGCCATGCAAAGCCTCACAACAAATGTTGGTGTCCCACCAATGTCTTCTAGAGCATGAGCCCCGTCTCCAACATCTGCATTCTTCAAGGCCTGCTTCTCTGCCATGAGGTGCTGAAGAGCCACGTACCTGCGCCAACCAGCTGCATTTCTCTTTTCCTATGTCTCTCCTCTTTATCTAGTTCAGTAGAAGATCTGCCCACCACCACGCCTCAGACCTCCCCCAGATGCAGCTCGTCCTTGGGTCAGAAGGGACATGTAAGTGACACAACCTCTTCCCCAAGAGTTTGCAAGAACTGTGTGCTGTCATCCTGCCCATCCTTAGCCCACCCTTGGTGACACCCTGCAGAAAAGAATCATAGCACCACACGAGGGGTTGGAGCCACCAAGTTAGAGACATCTCCACTGCCACTCTGAAGTGAAGATTCAAGCAAGAAGGATGCGCAGTCTCGTTCTCTACCAGCCTCATCCTCCCCTCTCCGCAATTACAACAAGCCAGCCAGTTTGAACTGAAGGCTGGCACAATAAGGGGGTGGAGGGGGGCAATTTTCCTGCAACCTTTCCATTGCGACACAACATAGGTGTGAGTCGAGATACACAGCTCCCTTCTTCCATCATCCCTCCAGGTAAACCCCACCCTGTTACACCACAACCATTCTCAGTTTTCTCTTCAGTTCTGAGTCAGTTGCTTTTCTTCAAAATAGGAAATACAAAGGGTGGGTTTGCTGATTATTTTTCTTTTTAAATTAGGCATTTATTTGTAGCAAAGCAAGAAATGAGAACTTGCATCAGACAAGCACACTAATGCAGAAAAATAGCAAAATAAACAATACAAACCTTTCTGAGAAAACAAGTCTGAGGCAACCTCTGGGAATCAAATAAGTGCACATACACATGAACGGCAAAAACCAAATGTGCTGCATATTAATTCAAGCCAACTGGTTTTCCAGAGTAGAACTTGAAAACCATAAACAAGTTACTACAAAAACAGAGGAAACGGGCTGGCATTTCCCAGTCTTCCTTTCACAACTTTTGAAGACATTTGATAAGATATCCTCTCAGTCTTTTGAAGTCAGGTTCAGTCCATTTCCAATGCCAACTGAAAGGCAGAGTCATCATTTTCAAAGGAAACAACAGATTCCATCACTGACACATAAAGACCAAACTCCATCTTAATGATCACAGCTCCTCCTCCGGTGGAACAAAAGAGATCAGGAGATGCCTGAGAGCTCCCAGGCAGAGTGTCTCTGATCAAGGGAACTGGTTAAAGAACAAATACCCAGAGGAAATAGAGTCAGACTCTAAGAAAGTGGCCCCTTCTGAAGACAGAGCTTTTATCATGAGCATGACACATTCAATACTTAAAGCCTTTTCCACCCTCAAGTCCTTGTGGCAAAAACCCATTTCAAGCAGAAGTCTGGCTCCACCACTTGGCTACTTCCATTGATCTTCCTTGGCAGCTGCATGGATATTTCAGGGTCTGGGACAACTGACAGGGCTTAGCTCAGCAGCTCCTACGTTGTAGAACATCTTAGGGTCATTCTGAGTGGTATACACACACACACATACACATGCAAGCTGAACGCGTGTATGCTAATGCACAGATACTTAAACCTGTCTTGGCATCTTTTCCTGGGGCAAGCAGGCAGCTGTCTGGGCAGCAAACACTACCTAATTACCTCAGCTTCTTCTGCCTTTGCTCAAACACGGTGCTGACCCAGGTGTCATGGCCAGGGTGCCACATTTTTCTCCTCCTGGAGGATGGTACCCCTGCAAAGCAGTTTAGCTGGCAGGTAAGATTACTTCTGCATTGGATGGGTACCCTTTTAAATACCTCTGTGTGGCTCACAGCAGTATAAAAGAGCTCAGCAGAGATCCTACCACTTGCTGTAATGAGCCCACCATTCTGCTCAGGGGGTGTGTACTCTGTGGGGCCAGACCTGGACCGAGCTGAGTGACCTCCACTCCTCCACGCTGTTCCTAAGAGAACATTTGAATCTGAACTGCCACCAGGCCAACAATAGCTGTTGCAGATGGAAAGCAGAGACCTTGGGGGTTCACATGTTTAAGCCTGTTTCCATGGCTGTGTAGACAAAGTCTGTTCTTGCAAGTGTAGGCGAAGCTGTCGGCATCTATTCTTGAAAAGCATCTGTGCTAGGTTAACCAGCCAGTAGTTTCTGGGGAAGTTCAGGGAGAAAGTTCATAGAAATCTCCCAAACTCTTCCCAGGGACATCAGGCTTTTAGTTCCCATTTGCTACAGTAAGAATATGCCTCAGAAAGTGCTGAATAAAACATGCCAGTGGACCTCCACTTTGTATTCTTAGTAGGTGATACATTGTCCTTTCTTCTGAAGTCATTAGCCCCTAGTGGTGTGTTTCTCCTGCTGGCCATTGGTAAACATCAAGATCACCTTCAAAACCAGTAGTGACCGTGTATGCCAGCCTTTGCTGCCTTTGTACTTAATACACTAATTCAAGATGTTCCTTTTTCAGGAAGCTCATCCCACTGGCACTGTTTCTATTTCCTAAGCAACCTCTGGAGTTAATCGTGCCACAAGCGACCGAAAGGCTCCATGAGGTTCCTCTCAACCTTTAGTGTGTGGTCCTGCAAGCTGACTCCTACTGAAGCTGGAGCCAAGAGCAAATTGTCTCGCACCTCATAGATCTGCTTCTCCCAATACTGTCCCTAAAACTGTTTATAACCTAAAATGGGATTTTACCTGGCCAATAAGGCAATCATCTAGGCTCCCTGCGCACAGCAAAAAGGGCAACTCCAGAATGCAGTTTATCTCATACTACAACAGACAGAAAAACCTGTGTGGGTGGGCTGATCCCTAAAAGTGTCTGTTCCTCTCCTTTAAATATTAAGGGAGCAGAGATGACCAGATCAGATGGAGAAGTGGGGTTAGCAAAAGCAAACCCCTTACCTTTGTCCTGCCAAGACTAAAAGCTTATTTGCCTCCTAAAAAGAACTTGCAAGTTTCTTGTACTGCAACCCTTGGAGATACCTGTCAGGGAGAACAAGGCAGAGTATTTTTTCAGTTTTAAATATTTTCCACTTTTTAAAAAGTTGGTGCTTGTTCAGCAGATAGGATGGGGAGGTCAAGCCACCAGCACACTGGTGTAAATCGCTGTCACTCTCAGCTGATGCCTTGTCAGGAGCTGGTTAAAAGCACCCTCAAGGCTAAGAAAGATCTAAACAGAGGACAAAGAGCGTTCACTAGGGTGAATCATCATCTGCTTTAATAAGGACACATCCTTCCCAGGGCTACTGGGAGAACTTGTAATAAAGAATTCAAGAATTCTTTATTCTTGGAGGAAACCATTCCCCCCCCCCGCCCCTTCCCTCCTCCAAAAAAACCAAAAAAACAAACAAACAAAAAAACCAAGAAAACAAACCTAGGAAGGGTGGAGTCACTATTACAAGCTCTGATGTTATAAATTAGTAAAATCTTTTTCATTAACCCATCATCTGATCTGTAACTAACTACTCCTATTTGTGGTCTTGACACATATGAATTGCCAAAGTGCATCAGCCTGTACTACACTTATGGTAGGACTGGCTCAGATCACTGGCACAAGCAGTTACCAGGACCTCAGCTTAGTCTGAGGTTATAGTTATATCAGTTGTAGACTTCTAAGCCATGCTCCTTCAGTTGCTTTAGACCCCAAGCATACCTGTCAGCCTAAGACATCTGGAGACCTCCTTTGAGTGAGAAGGCTCACCTGAGATGTGCAGTCATGTGCACTACCCGCACCTGATCGGCAGGACATACAGCACTAGGCATAAAGGCACTCTCGGTTTTAACTGCTGCCTGCACTGCCTGGGTTAATACGCACAGAGGAGGTCTGGGTTAAGGCATCTCAACAGGCTGCTGAGGGCTTGGTTACCTGAGGTACAACCAACACCAACACAGCTGCACACACAAAACCGTAACTGCTGACCTTGATCAACAGTCTCTCAGCACTGTGGGCACGTGGGCATGGCAGAAATTGAGGCAGTGAGGAGCACAAGGCTAGCATGCCTTCTGTCACTGCTGCTTTGATAAAAGGCTGCTGAGCTCTGACTTACCGAAACTAATGATCCTCGGCATAGCCCAGATACATGGGAAGTGAAAGAGGAGCTGTGGGAAAAGAAGATTTGGGTTTCAGGCTGAGCAAGTCTGAGGAGGGAAGCTCTGGGAGCCATCTGAGCTGGGCTTTGCTACTTCATTGTGCATCTCTTGTCTAGCTAATACTATTCGTAAGCCCGGGGTGTGTAGTGGAGAGAGTATGTTTTCACTGTACAAGAAAGTATAATGAAAGCAAAGCTTGCTCCCAGAAAGCTTTAGAGACTTGGAAAAAATATTGTTCATGTTTGGGAAGACAGAAGAAGGATTAAAAAGAAGACAGTGAGACACGCAGGTACAGATGGTAGATCATCAGTAGAGGCAGGAGATGAACCCAGCTTTCCCGGCAGCCTGCTGCATTGTTCTCTTGCCTGCTCTGGCTGACAGAGTCGAGAGCTGGAGGAAGGGAAGAACTGGCACATGACAAAAATAGGCAGATGTGATTTTTAGGAAGGACACCTGCTTGCACGAGGACCAGGTTTCCTTATCTTATTGACACTTCTGTTCTATGAACATAATTATTCACCTCCCCTTCTACTACCAATATCAAAAGCAGCAGAAAACCCCTGACCCTCTTTTTCTGTGTTTCCCATCTCCATCTATTTTCTCTTGAAGTTTGCTGTGAGTACAGAGTGTACAGTCTAGCCAGAAGAGCAATGGCCCACCATGACGTACAGCACTTCGTTCTGGTGGAAGTATGTGTTTGTTCTGCAAGAAATACAGCCCTGAATTTGGCAAGGAGCAACAAAGACACCATAAAGGAGATAATTTATCCTTTTCCCAGACATCCATGAAAAAAACTTATCTTCCTCTTTATCCAGCCAGACTCAGAATGTGGCTCTTATCTGCCTGTAAGCCAGAGTGGAGCATGTTGCCCTTTAAGGTCGACCCGTTTAAAAACAAACAAGCAAACAAACAAACAAACAACAACAAAACAAAAAAGAAAGAAACAAACAAAACACCACCAAACCACCAGCATTTTTAAGCTTTGGGTTTTTTTCCTAGCAGCTTGCTGGTGTTGGACACACCTGTCATGGCAGTCACCAAGGAATCGGACTTCTGCCTGCCTTTTATCCTCCTCTTGGAGCACCTATCCTAAGTGTTTGAGTTCCGTTTGAGGCAAACCCACTCAGCGGCTGTGCCTGGGGTTCAGCTGTCTAGAGGCTGATGTCCACAAGTCTACAACTGAACTAGCCACAATGGCATCCTTCTGTCCTCTGCAAAGAAGGACTTTGGGGATATTAGTGGAAGAAAAACTGGACATGATATGGCAACGTGCGCTCGCAGCCCAGCAAGCCAACCGAGCCCCGGGCTGCACCAAGAGCAGCGTGGCCAGCAGGGCCAGGGAGGGGATTCTGCCCCTCTGCTCCGCTCTGGTGAGACCCCCCTGCAGCGCTGCCTCTGCTCTGGGGTTCTCAGCACAAGGAGGGCACGGGCCTGTTGGAGCGAGTCCAGAGGAGCCCACGGAGATGATTGGGGGCTGGAGCACCTCTGCTAGGAAGCCGGGCTGAGGGAGTTGGGGCTGTTCAGCCTGGAGAAGAGAAGGCTCTGGGGAGACCTCACAGTGGCCTTTCAGTATTTAAAGGGGCTTATAAGAAAGATGGAAAAATACTTTTTACCAAGGCCTGTAGTGACAGGACAAGGGACAACAGTTTTAAATTGAAAAGGGCTAGATTTAGATTGAATATAAGGAAGTCATCTTTTATAACTAAGGTGGTGAGGCACTGGAACAGATTGCCCAGAAAAGTTGTAGATGCCCTATCCCTGGAAACATCCAAGGTCAGGTTGGACGGGGCTTTAAGCAATCTGATCAAGTGAAAGATGCTCTTGCCCATGGCAGTAGGGTTGAACTAGATGATCTTTGAAGATCCTTTCAAACCCAAATCATTCCATGTTTCTGTGTAAACACTAGGGAGCTGGCCAATACAGTGGACAAGGAGATATCATCCTGTGCTAATACAGATGTCTGTAGTGCATGAGGTGAATCACATGCCTACCCCTCCTGACCATCCGTTGGCTGTAACTGGAGCCTCAGCCCCCATCCAAGAAGCAACATCCAGCGCAAAGGATGCCCAGTTCAAGTGGGGTGAATCCACTCTTACAGCTAGGTCAGATGAATCCCACCCTCGTGACTCAGAGAGAAGGAATTGCATTAATGTGGGCATGTGTGATGAAGTATTTCCTTTCATTTGTCTTTCACTCTGACTCCTGGTCATTTTCCTTGATGCTTCTTAGTTCCTGTGTTATGAATAACAGTGAGTAACTATTTCCTACTCACCTTCCCTGTTCTTCATCCACTGTTCATAGTTCTAAAATGGGGTTTTAGAAAAGAAGCTAGAATGATGCCACACAAAAGACAGGGATACACTGCAGATTCAAGCAGCTCCATCCCATTGCTTTCTGTTTTGCTCATTATTCCCTTCCAGTAATTCAGTTCCCCTGAGCTCTGATGCTAAGATATCTTTTCTGAGTGGAAATAGCTACTCTAGAGACCATCACTGTGTATAAATGTTTAGGCTTGCATTTCCCACGTGCATTATTTTGCATTTGCTAACACCCAGTTGCACCTGTCCTTTTTTTTTTTTTTTTTTTTCCTGATGTCTTAAGCGTTTGAGACACTCCTACAACTCCTGATGGGAATATTAGTTTCAATTACCATGAATAATTCTGTCATCAGCAAATTTTATCACTCCTTTATTGTCAATCCTTTCCAAATCATTTACAAGTCTGTTCAGGAACACAGCTCCCAGTGGAAAACCCTGCAGGACTCTCCTGGCAATGCTTTCCATTATCAAAATCAAGCAATTTTTTGTTTCTTACCTTTTAATTAATGAATAATCCACAAGAGTAATCCAGCCCATAACAATTTCATTTTTTTTAATCCTTTGTTAAAAGACCTTGCTGAGAACTCTTCTATTTCAACTACATCAGCTGGATCAGTCTACCACATGTTCACAAAGTCCTTCAAAACAGTTTGATTTGTGGGGAATAATTTCTCTACAAGCAGTGTCACCTCTTCCTCAGTACGTTGCCTTTAGTCCTGAGACTATGGATGCTGTTCCTCCTTGTAGACCCTACCAGTGACTTTAATAAAGATGTCAGCATTACTGAACCACAGTTTCCTAGACCCTATATGGTGCCCTTCTCAAAAATTCACAACACAATTGCTATTGTGTATTCCCCTGCAGCTAAGCCTGATTGAAATGACAAGTTGCATACCACAATTAATAAATAATACAGTAGTTTGTACCTCCATTAGCCTAGATCTCTTGAATCCTCTTTCCTTTCTTTTCTTTGATTTTTTTTAAGTTATTTTACTAAGCCTTCTGTTAGGTTTATTTTATAATTCCTTTGGTTGACCTGCTTCCTCTTCCTCCCCAAGATAAATGCTGATGTAGGAACCATTTTAAACTACTCAATAGTTAACATGGTTGGAAGAATTCATTAAGCTTTTCTGCTGTACATACTGGCCATATCTTCCTTGCACATCTCTTTTACTACAGTTATGTCTAAGTCCCATAGAGTCCCTGGCAGATTCTTGCCACATTCGAGGAAAGTTTTATTCATGTTTCACTCCTTTAGTAAAATGGTTCTCAAAATCTTTTTGGCACGCTTAATTGATCTTTTATGTTAAACTTCCAGCCATTAAGTTATTTTCTGTTCCTCATTTAAATATTTCTAAGGAATGTCTTTTTGCTTCAATCACTTTTAGTCTTTTACTAATCACTTATTTATCTAGACCTAATCATTTTCAAAAGCTTTGTAATATATGCTGTATGTTTATCCCCTGAGTCTCCATTTTGTTGCCTTCGAAGTATTTGCTGTGCCATCAATGGGTATTTGTACCTTTTCCTGTTTTCTTTTTGAAAGCTTCCCCCTTTTGACTAAGTTAAACCCCATTTGGACATGAAATTTCGCTAGCGGGCTCTGAACTTTTTCTCTCTTGCAAGTACTTGAACTTATGTACATTATGTTCACTATCACACTACAGCATAAGTTGCCTTTGGAGGCTGCTGGAATTCACAGACTTCAGGAACAATGAAATAAAATCCTTCAATTCCCCCTTTACCATGCCATTCTTCACACAGCTTTTTTAACCATTTCTTTACCTGTGGTAGGGAGCAGAAAGAGCACTGGGCTCTGACAGTAGTTGATGAGAGTACACTGAAGCATATCCACAGACCATCATTTAATCATAGCCTGGAAAGAAGCTCTGAAGGTCTCTGGTCCAACTTTCTGCTGAAAACAGCATTAACTTCAGCGTTAGATTCAGTTGTACAAGATCTCATTTAGTCAAACTTTGAACATCTCTAAGAAGGAGATTCTGCAGCTGTCCCAATAGTCAGTCATGCACATGGCGAAGAAGTACACCTTAGATCCAGCCATAATTTCCTTTTCTACAACTTTTTACTCATATCTTGTCATCTCACTGTTTGCCTTTGAGGAACTTCTCTGAGCAAAGTCCATCTCCACCTTCTGCGTGAGCTTCATAGTCTACCCATCCATCCATGGCTTTCCATTTTGTAAATAAAGACAGTGTGTGAGACCATGTCAAAAGTCTTGCTTAAGCAGAGGGAAAGGACATCAGCTGCTCTTGCCTCTCTGTAGAGCCAATCAGCTCATCACAGAGGTCAAAGAAGTTGTCCAAAGAAAGCATGTTCTCGGTAAATCATGCAGAATGTTCGCAGTCACCTCCTGGTCCTTTGTGTGTCTGGAAATGGCTTGCAGGGGGACGCTCTCCATTATTTTTCCCAAGGACTGAAGAAACGTTGACCAGATTTAACTTCCCTGGACCCTTTTACTTGCCCCTTTGAAGCTGAGTGTGACATGTGCCGCCTTCTATCAGGAAACTCCTGGAGCTGCCGCAGTCATTCAAAAAACCTCACGATGACACTGGCCCACTCCCTCATCGCCCTTGAACAGGTTCTCTCCTATCTCATGAACTTGCACATGCCTAGCTTACCATCATAGTACCTAACTTAATCCTCCTCTACTCTGAGTAGTGTCTCTCTTTCCCTGCTACAAGGCAGGTAGATCCGGGAAGTCTGAGAGAAGAACTTGCCAGTAAATACTGAGGCAAAGAAAGCACTGTGTACCTCAGTTATTTCCATATAAATGTTCTACACAGTTCTGTGGCAACGGAGAAAGCTGCTTGCCTCTGTGACCTTTTCCTGGAGCACTTTCAATCAGAGACTTTGACTTTAAAGGGTAGTTTTTCTGTTCAGTATCATCAGCATTAGCAGAGAGTTAAGGAATACCTGATGATGATATCAGCTGTTTGTTTTGGAGCTAAAGCTGTTTTTCTCAACATATTACTCAAGGCTACATGCTCAGTAAATACTAAACTTTCCCACAGATGTCAGGGAGTTAGCAGAGCTGTGTTTATAGACAGCCCTACCAACAGGCCAGCCAGAGCTGGTATTGCTCAGTAGGGGGCAAGAGGAAGAGTAACCTCTTCATCACTGCTGCAGGACAAGATGTCTCGTTCATCAGCTACCATTTAACTCACACTTCAGGATTAAAACGCAATGTATATCAACCATACGCTGCCTAGAAAATTGAGCTGGAAGAGCAGAGGAAGGAGTGTTGCTGCAGCCCATCCTGTTTGTAGTTTTTGCAGGATCAGATTCTCACTTTGGGGCAACTCAGTCTTCGCTCCTGATTTTTCTTGTACCCTAAAGCAGATTCTGACGGTGCGTCCGCACAGGGTTAGGTTGGGAGAAAGGTTAGGACTGACCTGCGCTTGCTCAGAGAACTGCATCTGGAGCTCCTGGGCTCCAATACTAACATGGGCCAATTCTAACAAGAGCATAGCTACATTTTTAATCTGTTCCTCTTTCCACAGTGCTGAGCTCCTTCCTTTCCCCCAGCCCCAGTGTTCCTGCCTTAAATTCAGCCTTCTTCTGTCGGGGGTCTGGTCTGAATTCAAAGTGAAATCTGCCTTTCAGCCCTCTGCCTTCCCTTCTCAGATGCCAGTTTCCCTCCCCTCCCTCTACTCCCCATAACTTACATTCTCCTGCTTCATTGACACAGATGAGATTCTACATTTAAACAATGTTCCACCACGTACCAGCTCCCCCTGATAAGTAAACTCACGCCCAGAACGACTCAGCTCCTTGGCATGCAGGTAATTTCTCCAGCTCCCTCCTCACTGCCTGCATCTGAGAGATTCCCACTGCAAGCCATCAGATGTCTGTGTGTGTCTTAGGTGACTGGATAGTCTATTTGCAGTGCACTTAACCTACAAAGATGTAATGTTGAGATTTAATGGAGCTCTTCACAGCAGATCTGTCTTAAAAATCTTATTGCCTTCGTTATAAGAACCTCAGTGCTCAGAAAAGTACTGCACAACAGGGGCCAAACACCTGCCAGCAGGTCTGTATCCATGCTGCTGTGGATGTAAGGTGTGTGTGACCCATCTCCACCCCACACGACTGCCTTGCAGAGCCCCTCTTTGGCCGTGCCAAGACCCCAGCTACAACACATGGATCACCAAGGGCTCAGTGATAGACAAGGCTTGGCTGGATGCTCAGCAAATGCTATAGACCTAACTGCTGGCTCCTAGCAGAGAGCTAGGTTCTGGCTATCCCTTCATCTCTGTCCCATAACTACCTACACATTCATTTATGCTGATGAATTTTGAAGATTCCGCTGTGGCTGTTTTCAAGCTATCTCAGCCCTGAAATGACTGGTTGAGATGGATTGGAATAACATGGTGAAGGACACTGCCAACATGGATAGGCATCACTACGGAGGCAACTGTAGCTTTTTTTCCCCCCGACGTGTTCTTGTTCCCATAACAGGAATCAGCTTGTGGAAGGAGAGCCAAGCAGAGCGTCCCAGTTAAGAGTAATAATTCACTCCACAGATCTGGTGGGTTTGTGTCAGGATTACGAAGCAAATCCAAGACAGTTACAACTCTACAGAGTAATAGTGTGCTGATAAAAAGAAAGAGGGAGGACTACATTCCTTGCAGCTAGGTAGGCTGACAGTGAAAAAGAAGTAAGTACGTCTAGTGCTCTGTTCAGATACGTACACTGAGTCCTTTGCCTGGCAAAGTGTGTGAGCCTTATCAACTAAACAGGGTCTTCATACCTCCTTGAGAGCTCCACTGAGCCAGGCCACACTTCTGAGGTGTGGTCCCCATGCTGGCTGTGCAGCGGAATGGGGCAGCCCCTGCGAAGTCATCCCTCCACCTCCTTTCACTCTCTTGACCTCTCACTGCAGTAGAACTGGCCATAAAAGCAAGCATTTCTCAGCTGGTCACTTCTCCATCCCCCCAAAAAATTAGATGGGCTAAATTAGTCTTTTTTGTTTCCAGAAAGGATACTTTGGGGTTCACTCACAAGTGATAAGAGATCTAATTATCCATTTTCTTTTTTTCTCTGCTACCGCAATGTCCAAAAACGTGTCTTTTTTATCTCCTTTTATTATTTTTTTTTTAATGTGAAATAGCAATGGCAGCACATTGGCATGACTCCTGGAGTCTGGGCTTTGAATACTGACAGGTTCCCTGTTTTCCAGTTACCTAACTCACCCTGTATGTGGAGAGGGTTCGAAACTGTACACTTGTTACAGGTTCATCTGAAGGCTGGCAGATCTGGACAACCCAATCTAACCCTACAGAGACATCCTTCTCCAGACCGAGTTGTGCTGGCAAGGGTGCTACTAGAGGGTACCACAGATCTGACTGTGAACTGCTCTGAGAAATACTCTCAAACAGAAAAAAAGAAGTTATAAATAAATAAAAATGTTGGAGATGTTTAAAAACATGCAGGTTTTTTTATTATTTTCCAAACTGAACACGTGAAGTGTTAAATTACCAATCTGGCTAGGATTTAAGTTGACCTTTCTTAAGAGTTTGCAGGGATAAGCAAAAAAGGCACCTGATTCTAATATGGAGTGTTTAATTTTAAGAAAAAAATCAAAGTGATGACTCAACCTGATAAAAAAAACAACCTTGAAAATGTTTTTTGCTTGTTTTTCTATTTCTGTGAAGGAAAAAAGAAAAATTTGTTCAACCAATGACAGTATTTTGATTTTGTCTGTCTGTGTTTTCTGAGTATAGCTTCTGAGCCCAGGGGAAGATACACCACCTGTTTTGACACTATGGTTTTCTACCATTCAGTGCAGGCTACCAGCCGATAACCACTGGACACTGTTTCTCTGTTCTTGTGGACATCATTTACATTTTAATTTCGGCAAATATCTATGAAAATGGGAGACATCATTTCCCTGCATCAACAGTCTGCTGTGGGTGACCCTCTGTGGACACACCTGTGTATAGGGTACCTCCAACATCTTCCAGGGAAGGACCTTGAAAATTAAGATGAGCCTTTGACCCATCTCAAAAGACTGAGTGAACTCCCAAGCAATAGATATCTTGCTTTCTTTCTAATTTATTTCCCATTTGACTCTACTTAGTTACTTTATTTCTAACCAGCAAATCTCATAGACTGACTCCCTTCACATACTTGAGATGCACTGAAAATTGTGCAAGTGCTTAAGAGCTGCTGGCCATATCTGCTCTGTACTCCAAGAAGGACCTTAGGCCAGTTCTCAGGTCCCAGCTCAGCCAGATCCAGCCACAAAGATGAAGTGATTTTCAGGTAATGCCTCAGGAAGAAAACCAGGTGCACCAAAAGGAGTTTCTGTCTGGCCTGGTTACCTCCACACATGCTTTTAAGCAAGTAAGCCTTAGCTCTGGGTTCAAACTCACAGATCTGTGCTCAAATTTTACATTGCAAGTCTGTTTGGAGAGCAGGAATGTCATGCTGGTGCCACCAGTCCATGGTCCCCAACCCTTGAATGGCCACAATAAGTCACTGGCAAGGCTTCCTCAGTGTCTTTTGAAAACAGAATAGTCTGAATACATACTTAGAACTATTTTTAAATATGCATCCCTTGTGGAGGAAAAACTGAGTCTGCAGCACTGCTGGAGAACATATGGGCAACTGTAAGAGAAAAGATGGTGTCTGTTATCTCTTTTACTCCCCATCTAGGTTGATGCAGGGCTCTGGATGAGAGACGTGGAGGCAGTGTGCTATTTGCCTGGAAGGAACATAACATCAGTGACTATTTGCTTTACCTTTATGCAAACAAAGTGCTGATTCTTTCTCTGAACCCAACTGCTGGTCACTTTTAGCATCCAGCTTGCACGCAGTGTAGACCCAACCCGTCCTATGCTTTAGCAAAGAGATAAAAAGGTGGGATGTGCTTTACGACTAGTCACAAAGAAATACCAAGGCCCCTGGGTTCTGCTTTCCCCATCTGGTGGTTCACAGCCTGTTCCAGCAAACAGGCAGGTCACTGCTGTACTTGGCGACAATGCTTGGCAGAGCAATGCAGTGCTGGATCACACCCTCTTAGCTTCCTGCAGGCACTGGCACAAAGCTAGCTCCCTCGGGCCAGGGCAGCACAGCAGATCCTCTAGCCAGACTGGAGGTTTTGCCCTCAGATCCTCCGTTTCTTCCACTCCTGGAGAGGCCCTTCGGTGTGGAGCCACAGAAGGTCTTGCTGCACCTGGTATGGGGGTGTTGCTGCTCCATCCCTGTGGGAAGAGGCAGGAGAGGGTACACTTAGTCTGGTGAGTTTGCTGCACAACGTCCACTCCCTTGCTTAATGCTTTGCTCTTCTCACTACCTAGGCTTTGTCCCCTTACCCAGAACCTCTCCATCCAACAGGTCTGTAAGATCCCACAACTCTTAAAAGGGCAGTCTGAGAGACATGGAGTCATGTCCCATTTCCCAGGCTGCTTCCACAAAAGCCTTTCCAGTCACCTGATGAATGAGGACAGGTAACAACCACAGGTGACAGTTCTGCTGTGCTTCTCCAACTCTGGGTCAGCAAACTGGGTAGCGTTCTAGTCACCATAAGACTAAACATCACTGTTCCAAATTTACAGACAAGAGAAGGCCAGGGTGGGCATGTGCTTCTCCCAGATCCCACAACAGGATGGGAACCCAGCTTATCCAGCTGCTCAGCTCCATGTCAAACCACAGCTGTCACTTGCAAGACCTCCCACTTTCACCATTAGTGTGGTGAGATACACACCCATGTCTTGGGCACAGCCTGACCATGCTACTTTTAACTCCAATGCCATTTATATGATGCTCACCCAGAAGTTTACACAACCCTTCCCAGAGAAGCATGGTGGCCTCTCTCCACCCATTACTTTCCTGTGGACCTCCTTGGTTGTGTGACCAACATGAGAAGAGGGAGCCCATGCAGAAAGACCTCAGCTCTCCGGCAGCGTGAAGAGCTCTTTGTGCCTCCTTTTGGATGTTTTCCTCAACTATTTGTACAGAGTGTTGAATCACGGGGGTATTATATCTGTGTGGAAAATGTTATGCCTTGATTCCTCTGAACTCTGAACTCATTTGGCTTTATTTTCCCTGCTGCTGTGACTATTACTTCATCAGCCTGCCCCAAAACTCCTCTTCTGAGCCCACTTTTTAGCCGTATTGGCCATGTAAAGTTCATTCTGGTTTTGTGTCCTTGCCTCTGGGGTTGTATAAGTGGGTATAAATTATTTCCTCCTCATGAAGCAGATTTTCTTAGATTTCTTCTATAAAAATTTGTGCAAGTGTAGCCCCGGTCTCAGTGATCAACGTGTTCCTTTTATTTTCACATACTGTTATACTAGGAAGGGCATCTTTTCAAATTATCCAGTAAGAATACTCTAGTGACTATCTTTTAGTTGGAAACTTCTTTCAAGTAGCTTGTATCCACTAAAACAAAGGTTTCATTTAACAATGCATTTAATTATCTTCTTCAACTCTCAAGAACATGTGAGCATATAATGAAAAAACTGACTAAACAAAAGTTTATTTTAAATGGAAATTATCTATAGAAATCATCAAGAAGGATGTTCCTTCAAATGTCACTGTTCTTGCCAAAAATATGTCTCAACTGGTATTGACTGATGGTCTCAAACCCACAGAAAGCTCTGCCTTTGAGGACAAACAATGCACTTCACTGTTCTTTCAGGCCACAATACAGATTGTAACATAGGAGCTGTTATCTATGGATGAAGAAAAAAATCAAAGGCCCTGAGAACTCATGACAATTGACGTGTTGGAACATGTTATAAAATAAAATATTGCAGTTCCAATGCTTTACTGGAATTATGCATGAACATACTCACCATTTCAGGTGCAGTAAGGTGCCAGCTGTAATATTTTGTCACTGGATTATCACATACACAGCAAGAGCTTTGGAGGATGGACCCTCTGTAAGATGTCTCCAGTGGATCAGATGATTTCAGCATCCCATTGTGCAACTACTGCAACCTCAACTTTTAACTGGGCAGTTCTTCCTGAGGAGGGCCAGGGAATCTGCTACCCAGACTCTTTGGTTTATAATCCCTTAGTGCTGTTGGATGAGTTTTGTTGGGTTTTAAATTTTCAGGGTAGTAGTTTGGCTTGCAGACAGCTCAGTATTCAAAATTTGATCCTGCAGATG
Source organism: Falco biarmicus (assembly GCF_023638135.1). Lineage (NCBI taxonomy): Eukaryota > Metazoa > Chordata > Aves > Falconiformes > Falconidae > Falco > Falco biarmicus. The sequence goes on along the minus strand of NC_079292.1, from coordinate 29,344,494 downwards.
CTTTGTTTGGTCGTGAAAGCCACATGGTGTCATTTAGGTACTCAGATGGAGGAACATGACCTTTAAAATACACTTCAAATAAGTGTCTGGTGCAAGTGCATAGGTACATAGATACATGTGACAATACATAGCATTTTGGTTCCCATGATTGGAATTGCCTTTCTGTGAATAAATAGAGGCACACAGGCATCAACACATGCTGAATGAGTTTTAAAGTACATTGCCATTCTGACCTAATCAGCAGTATCAAACTTCCTGACCCAACAGACTCTTGTTTTAGGATCCACTATGGCAGAAGCCACTGTAACTGTAAGGCATTAGCTTACCTCCAGCAGAAGGATTTGAAAAATAACCTTATTTGCAGTAATTTATCTCTGTCACTCAAGATGACTTTCAGCACCACAGATACTCTGGAAATATCAAGAGTTCTTTGCTTGATGTCCATTAATTTCAATGATGTTTCTAATTTAAGCCTATAGAAAGAGCCCTAAATGACAGTCAGTTACGCAGCCGCAAGCAGATGATTTAAGAGCAGATGCAAGGATCTAGTTGTCAGAGGTTTCCTCTCTGTCCTGCCTGGCTGGTGAGCTCAAGATATCCTACAGGATGCTGGTAGATCAAGTGCTTCCTGTGGCCGGAATCAAAACATGCGCTAGAAACAGTTTTCCAAAGACCATTCAGTCTAGTTGGGCCTAAATCTTGGCAAAACAGTAGATGGGTTAATTTCTGTTTTACAAGTGATGGTGATTCAGCTGCTCAAACTTTTCTGTGGAGCAGGCAAGGGTTGGGAGGTTTGTGAGATCTGATGGGCTTCAGATGGTGCTCAATGCAGGCTCATGTTGCCCAGTGATGTAGGGGAAAACACTTTTTGCCGCATATTCTCCCCCAAATTCAGTGGTCTTCAACTTTACTAACCTCCACAGAAAAAGAAAAAGCCTGGTCAAAACTTTTCACAGATCACTCAAGATTTTTCAGTGGTGTGGTCAGAACAGAAATGTTTCTCCAATATATTTCCGCAATTGGCTCAGGGCATAGCCCCAATAAATTGACATTTGTCCTTCTTCCCTTTCCTCCCCTCTGCTCATTGCCTGCTTCCCTCCCTGTCCCAGTGCTCATCCAGCCATGACAAAACGATGCTGCAGCAACAGCTGAGGGGAGAGTGAGAGGCAAGCAGCTCTGCATAAAGCACGAGAGCAGCTGGCTGCTGGCTGCCTCCATCCACAGGCACACTGGGGCTCTGCACTGCCTTGCAGCATCAGGAGCATGGACAAAGTCAGACGCACAGCATGGATGAGTTCAAGTGGGCAGAGAACAGAGCAATCTGCAGGAAGAGGCAGGGCACAGCCAGAGAATAGTGCGGATCAGGAGTGTGCGGATGATAAACCAAAGGAGTTATGAGCTTTCAGGAGCAGGGGGTGCCAGAACCTCAAGGACACTCTGGAGATGTTCAAGATCCCTCTGGACCATCAATTACTCATTCCTGAATCGGAGTCCTTCCAGCCTGACATACTTGCTCCAGTCCTCACTTTCACTGTGAAAATCACCTCACACTGTCCCATTACCTGCTCAACACCTCTAGAATGTCCACGCAATTTATTCCCTTTTTTCTCTCCCCTCTTCCCATTTCTGACCCTTCCTTCCAGTACCTAGGTTTCCTGCTTCCTTTTCATCAGTTTTATACCACTTGAAATGATAGCACCCACAGGCACCATTGTCTAGAGCTTTGCATTTCCATCATCCTAAATGATTCCCACTTAAATGGAGTTATAACCAAAAAACATTGTCCTTGGTTGGGGAAGGATGTGACAGAGGGTTTGTGTACAGGCTGGGGGGACATGCCCCAAAATTTTCAGGAAGAAGTGACTCTGGTAAGAATGACCCTATGATACCAACCAGAATCTAGAAGATGCACATCAGCCTCTTCCAACATCACCTCTGAGGATGTGCAGAGGGTTCCACCCAGAAACAAAGCCATCAGCAACCCAAAACATAAGTGTCACTTCAGAAGGAGGTATAGAGGATACTGCATGATGCAAGAGGGTATCTTCTGACCTCACCAAAAACAACTGGGTAAACACATGGTAGGTTCAGTAGCACAGCAGCAGTATCATCTTCTGGAAAGTAGCCAGAAATAGCAGAATTGTGTCTTTGAGTAGACTTTCTGCAGAATATTCAGGCCCCAGAAAGCAAGTACTTAGTGTCTCTTTGGATATTACAGCCTGTCTTCCACTGCTTATCCAAAAGGCATGGCTCTTCTCTAAGTCCTATGTCATACCGGTGAGCCACATGTAGGCTGTAGGTCTTACACAACATAAGGTAGATCTCCCAGCATTGGACACCTCTGTCTAGGAAAGACAATCCCAGCTTTCACATCAAAATTAAGACACCTGCATTTGGGTGTATCCTAGTGAGCTGGGCATCTAAGCTCCCATGACAGTCAACAGAGACTTAGGGCTCAGCTCAGCTGAACTCTAGTACCAGCTGAGATGCTCAGGGATATGTGAGATGTATATAGCTCACCAGTGTATCAGATACCCTACAGAGACAACTCAGATGACCCAATAAATCTATGATTAGGCAGCTGAATCCCACCTACGGTGGGTGGCATGGGCAGTAGTCCAAAATAAAGACCAGCCTGAGGAACAAGTTGCATGGAGGATGGAGGTTTACCTGCGCAGGCTGAGCTTCTTCACAAAGGGAGCAGAGACAGGTCAGGAATACCAGACATTATATGGGATTAGTTTGCATAGCCAGAGACGGTTCCCAAAACAAAACTGGTCTGGATCTCATAGCTTTGTGGGGGGCTAGTCTAAAGCAGTGGCTAATGGCATGACAAGCTATATGCTGATCCCATCCCTCGTACCCCGTCCCACCACGCAGGCAGCTCCCAAACCTTAGGGTCTGGGCACCCACCAGTGGTGTTTTGCTGCTGTTTGTTAGGCATCAGCAGACCCCTGCCAGCAACGATGGAAACTAAATATAAACTGGCTTAGGCTCACAGATTTCATTATCAAGCTCAGAAAAGGAAACACCTGGAGCAAGGGGAGGAGAGGCTGTGCACAGCCAGCTCTGCTGCTTGCAGGGAATACCCGCCCCAGAGGCACTGGCGTTCCCATCACAGCCCCATAACAAATAACAAATAGATAGAGTTTTCCATTCCGGTAGCACGTCCCTTTGGAGCCACTGTCCAGCCTCAAACTGTAATTGCTGCAGCAGGAGCTGGTCCCTAGCACCAGGCTGCCTGCAGACTCCTCATGCCACTCATCACACCAGGCTCTGTAGATGCTGTCCCTCGCAGAGGGACTTGGAAAGCACGAGCAAAAAAGATGCCGTCTACCTGCCAGGCCTTCATCTTCCACTGGCCAAGTTTTATCTCGCAGGGGATAGTGATGGCTTGCAAAGCATGGTCCCCCACCCCACTGTCCCCACCACAGGTGGCGTGTGCCTTTTCTCCCCTCCCAGCCTCCAGCTCAAGCCACCTCCTCCATCCCCAGCCTCCTTTCATCAAAGGGCTCTGTGTTGTGCCTCCCGCTCCTATTGAGGTCGGCACTACAAATTATCCTTTCATTCCTGCTGTTGTCCCCTCGGCACAGCGCAGAAGTCCCTGTCTCCCCCCCACCCCCACCCCCCCCACCCCCCTTCACACTCTCCAAGTTCAATGCCGAAAAGAAATCGTATCTTTCCCACCCCCACCCCCCATTAAAAACAGTCCACCTGCTCTGACTTTCATCCCCACCCCATTTTCTGACTGTCCGTGGTGTATTGCCTGTTCTTACAGGAAGACATTCACAATGAAAGAGATCAGTGATGGTGGGGAGGATAACACAGCAGCCAGCATCTATCCAGACAGCTGCTCCTGCTCCACAAGCCACCAATAAAGATTTTGTTTTCCCCTCTCCCTTCACATGCTAATCACTCAGCAGCGATTAGACTTGCAGCCTGACTCCAAGGGAAAGAAACAGAAGCGAGAGGCCAAGACAAATTTTTCCAGCGCTGAGTAGCAAGGGGGAAGAAATTGAGGAAGGGAAAACAAAACAAAGCAGCAAAACGAAGAAATGTGAGGACTTGCAGAAGCCTCATTCCTTATGGTTGGTCACGTCCAACCCTTCCAGCATTTGATCTCAAAGTGACTGGGCAAGGGGCCTATTAAAGATCCCTCTTTTCTTATTAGTATTCCTCCTTCCCAGCCGGAGGAGGTGGGGAAGGGGTGGAGGGGGGAAAGTGAGATTCTGGTTTGGGGAGGGCACTGGGAAATTCCTGGCATTTTTCTGCCTTTGTGTCTGGGGTCTGGACTGAAAGGGAGGGATGCAGAGCTGCATTAAGCCTCTTGCCCCCTCCAGCAGAGAAGGGATTGCGCTCACAGAACTGAGAGCCTTTTTATCCCCTTCCCTAGTCGGCTTCCAAGAAAAAAAACCTACAAATTTGGTGGCATATTGAGGGAGACACAGCTCTCAAGGAAACTCTGAGGTCTCCCTGCCATCTCCCTTAATAACACTGACTCCCTTTGACGCCCACGGGAAAGCCCTCTTCAGATCTTCTCCGTACATCCCTGGGGGTTCAATCCCTTCAGCTCTTTGTCTGGTTTTGCTTTATAGCTGCCCTTCGATGGGACTCCCCTGACTCCCCTTCTGACATGATGCTACACTGCCTCCTTCCACTGTCAGATCCCAGCTAGTCACAGTCCTCAGGGCATAACAGCAAACTCTGTGGGTCGGAGCAAAGCCTGGTCTAAGCCACCACCACGTCCCCAGAATAACGAGAGGTGGATAAAGAGGGAGAGTGGGCACGGAGGAGTATTCCTAAGGAGGAGTGTGAGAACTGCAGCAGTAAGTGACCCCCCCAGGACCTCAAGCATAAGGATGTGTATCCAGAGCATCATGTTCATCAAACACTGATAGATCTGTCCTCCACAATTTTTTCTAATGCTTTTTCAGCTTTATTCATGCTTCTAGTCTCTGCAGCATCCTGAGGCTGAGCCACACCTGGGCTCTGCCCAGCTTTTGCCTGAGCTCTGCCCGGCTTTTGTTCAGCCGAGGGATGCCGCCCAGCTGCCGGAGTTACGGGAAGGAGCGAATGCTCCTGCCTCCTCCCACTCGCCCGTATCACTCCGGATGCCGTGACCCAGGGGCTGTTCTCCTGCTGGGCTTTCTCTTCTGCAGACAATGCAGCCCCAGTCTATTCCCCAGGTAGTGCTTACACAGAAGTTGTTCAGGGCCTAGAATTGTTCCTGGTGCTTTTACCTTTTCCACTCCCATTGTATCCTGTCGAGGTGGGGGGATCGGCATTGTATACACCGTGCAAGAGGCCAGTGCCCCAGGGATTTACTCAATGCCATGGCTGGTTTGGGTTTTTTTATTATTATTCTTTTCTTAAAAGCTCTAAATTTCTATCTGACCTTTTTGACTCTGGCTGAGCACAGTGATGACATTTCACTCAGCTCTTCCCAGGGTCACAAATTGCCCTGGGAATGGTTAATTTGGGGCCCATGTATGGTTAAGCTGCTTTTTTTTCCATGTGTAGTCTTTTACACTTTTCAACATCAAGCATGGACTGTCCCTTTTCCTCCTCACTTTCTGCGGACTAGAAAATCCTTCTGAAATTTTTCATGCTGAGCTTTCAGTTGCATAAATCTCTACTGGTTTCATTGTTGACCCCCCTTTGCCAGATCACCCCTGAAAAGACTGAGCAGAACAAGACCAGAAGAGGTTGGGCCTACCAGCATCATGTCACTACTTGGAAAATCAGCCATGCATTCCTGCTCTTTGTTGCCCGGCTTTGTACATTTAATTAATCTACTACAGCTTGTGAATAACAATGATAGCATAGTCTTCCCAGGAACTGGATCAGTCCAACCACATTAGATCTGACCATGTGTTATCTCATCCATATTTTTGGCAGAGGTCAGCAAAAGAGGCCAGAAAGTCCATAGTGGCAGGGTGGTCTCACTCTTGATGTTCATCCTCCATCTTTCTGGTGGCGTTGAGGGAGCATTCCCACAAGACACCTTCCTGTAATCCACATAATCCCATGAGAAATGGATGTGCCTAACAGCATAAGATCCAAGCACTGAGATAGTCCCCTGAGGTCTGCCTGGACTGACTGTCCTTAGGGGAGTCATCTCGCCTTATCCCATCGCGCCTACCTGAAGGACACAGGTCCCAGTCCTTCTCCCCTTCTCCATCCACCTGGCACCAGGAGGGAAAAATGTGTGGGATTTTGCATCATGGAGAGATATAAACTGTGTCCAGATCTGTCACCTGGAAAGAATTACGAAGAGCTGACACATCTACATGCCATCTGAGAGCTAAAAATAGGTAACATCCATCTGAAATCGCCAACCCCACCTCAGCACGCCCATGGAGCATGCGGCAGGACCCGTGTTTGCAGGAACACAATGTGAGATAGTGAATACTAAATATAGCGAGAGCTGCTCTTAAACACGGCTAGGCGGGGTGGAATATGTGCCGTGCCAATAGCTCAGCTTTGGGCTAGTAAATAAGAGATGACAACAGCCAAGGAACCAAGGCAGGAAGAATTTCATTTATCCCTGAATGTATGCTGTCTTGTGCTTCTGTCTTCTGCCAAGAGTGACCTCAAGGAAATAGGCATCTCCTCACCACCTCCCGTACCTCTTCTTCCTTGCTCTTTCTGCTTTTGACTGGTTTGCAAGGGCCAGCTGGCCCCCCTGTTGATCATGCTCAGAAGATGCACAGGCACTGCGTAGTGAGATGCACAGAGAATCTCTCTCACTGATCGACAAATGAATGTCCTGTATCAAAATCAGAGCTCATCAGAGAGGAAAAACTCTGTGGCTAATACAGCAGAGGAGATTTCAGGCTTCCATTTCCCTTCTTATTATTTCCTGTGATTATTCTCTGTGCTGTTTAATGAGGAATTGTGAGTCCTACCCTGCCAGGTGCTGTAGAAGCCAGGGAAGCAGGTAATTCTGACTCAGTGGTGACACATCAAAACACGTAAAGAGAGAGCCCCAGTCCAGGCTAGTCATCACTGCGGTGTGGTTCTCCGGTTCTCGCTCATCTGAGGTTAAGCACTCAAAAAAGACAACTAAGGTGGAAACTCACTCACCCAAGTTTAAGGGTAAGTTCAGGTCTCCCATATTTTGTTTTGCCATCTGTACAAAATGGTCAATAACATTTCCTAGCCTGTTTTCCATGATTGTCTTCTAGGACTGTGTGAAGGCTGGGCACTTCACAGGCCTAAATGCTGTCCTGCAATGCCATCACTTGCAGACACATTAGAAAGACAAAGAAAGCAGAGTTTGAGGAAGACAAGCAGAATTTTCAGAGAAAATGGGGGGTTTTTTTGTGATTCAAACTAGGAACTGTAATGTTACAGCATCAACCTCTTCTTTAATGCAGCATCTTGGAAAGAAACATTAAGAGTCAACACCTAGATTTGTCATCTACCCTGTGAGTTCAGCTGCCTTGAAGAGACTGAGGCTTTTCCTCCAGGGAAGATTCTGATGGGACAGCAGTTGTTTTCACATTCCTGGTTTCAGAAAGTTTTTTTCCCATTATAAAACAGGCAGTTTGCACTGATCCATATGAAACTTCATACAATAACTAAAGGGGTTCCTAGAGTCTAGATAGATATCAATCTTTTTCTCAAGATCTTTGAGCCAAAAGGGCTGGAAGTTCTTGCTTCAATACCTGACCTTTCCCAGTGCTGCAGCATCCTTTTCACCCTTGTGAACCCATCCTGCTCCTCCACCCTTCCTAACGGGTGCTCCAGAGCTTCGATATCATCAGCACGGCCACTACTCATGGATGGACAACCCTGACTTCACCAAAGCGATTCATTGGTCATCTCAATGCTTGAGTCTATTGTCCAGGGCTTAGAAATGTAAAAATAGAGCAGCATTACATTTTCTTTGTTGGCTTAGGATCCCAAATATTTCTAAATACCGAAGAAATTAGTATGTCATACCTTCTGGGGCATGAGAGGATAACTATGCCTCATCTAACATCAACCACAGAAAAAGAAGTAAACATCCATGTCAACTTCTCTCTGTTCATCCTGCCCAGGGGATGTAGACTTCTAAGACTGGTGATGTGAGTCGTATACAGGGAATCCTCTCCATTTGCTGACTGGAGAGACCCTGAATGGAAATCCACTTGAAAATGGCCAGCTGCTGGTGAGCTAAGGCCTATAGGAACATTGCAGTGGGACACACAGCACTTACTAGTTGAGTGTTGACCAAGATTAAGCCTTCCCTTTGACTGAGACCAAGAAACTGCAGTATAGATCGAGCTCCACCCTGCTCTTGGCAAGTTTAGGACCTAGTTCAGATCATGGAGTATGTCAATCAGCCAAAGCATAGAGAGCATCCCCTCTTTCTCCCCTGCTGCCTGATTTGCCAAACCCATAAGCCTGATCAAACACCAGAGCCATGGGATCTCTCTGGCATGGTCACTGCTGGTGGCGGGGTTAGAGCTGGTTGTTTGCATGCCTGTTGGGAAGGAATTGCAGGTTTTCTTTGGGTGGATTTGTCATTTGTTAGCAGGGGAATGAATCACACTCCACCAGCTAAAGAGAGGCCAAAGTCTTGCGTGTCCTTTTGCACCTTTTGCAGATGTTCTTTTAAGTGGACAGTAGCTTGCTCACATACAGGATATAGTGCCATAATGACAACTTCCTTTGGTCCCAGAAATTTCAGCAAACCTCTCCCCACAACCAGGGCTTTCCCACCACGTTCATTACAGAGCTAGTGAGCACACTGGAGTAGGTCCAGCCCAGTCCCCTGTTCTTCCAGGAATTTCCTTTTATTGTTAATCTCAGCAGCACGAAACATAGACTTCAGCTGGAGCGTTCTTCTGACATTCAACTTTCTAACCAGCAATGCTTTTTTGTGATGTTTATTCCCTTCTCTGGAAGGAGAGATTCAAATGCCTCCTTGGTTAACTGTTATTTTAACTGAGTCAGGAAGAACAGCTTTGCTTTACTGTGCCCTACCTCCCACTTGGCATACAGCTGAATCCTGCAAAACCCTCTGTGTCTCTCTGCAGTGTCTTCAGATCTCCTGCCTTTCTGCGTGCATGCATCGTTTTGCAGGTTTCTTTGTATAAATGCACCTCTCAAATGCAGAAATGCCAACAAGGCAGCCTTATCTTCCACCTCCAGGAGCATAGGATGTCTCTTTGGTCCCCTCAATAAACAGTGTCCATTTGAGACGACCCAGAGAAACCCCCATGGCTTCCAGCTACTGCTCCAAAAGGACACATGCCTCCTGCGGCTACTGGGAGACATCTGCCACTGTGAACAAATGTCCAAAAAACTGGTGACTTGAATCATCCACCCTTGTGCCCCAGAAGTCGTTGCATTTCAACAAAAGGCAAAGGGGGGGTTGTTAGGTGTGCTGTGTGCACCCTTTCAGGTTGCTAAATCTATATTGTAATCCTCATGTAACTGCAAGGACTCTGCTGCAAGAGCTCCCAGAGAGAGGAGGCCAGGCCACATGCTACAGATTACTGGACATTTATTGCCTTATTTGTTAATTTTCTTCTTTTTCTCTCCACCTTGGCTTTTAACTCTCCTCCCTTTATTACCTTAGTACAGCTGCAGTCCATCACACTGCAGAGCAGGGGGTAAATGGGTGCATCCACGTGGCGGGTGCAAGTGTAGGGGTGCACTTGCAGAGCTCCCTCTTTCAGACTTCTCCACCTCAGAGGCAAAACTGACATTTTTAGGACAAAGCAACTCCCTTGACACTGCAGCCTACATCTGCAAGCTGAATCCCTCCTCCTGCAAGTAGCAGAGAGCTGAAGTACCTGCTGTAAAAAGGAGGGTTGTGTCTGACGTAAAATACTAAGGTGAACAGTTGTGAATGCTGCTAATTATCCTTTGCAGTGCCTGGGAATGATCACAAAATACCAGCCCCCCAGGTACCTAATTAGCATCCTTAACCCAGCCAAGAGGACATGGCTTTATCCTGTGCTGGGACAGGGATGCTTTCCAATGCTTGTTCACACAGCATCCAGCAAAAGACAGTTTTGAATCCATTCGAGCTTGCTTATAGATTAATCCAAAACAGAAGAATGAACAGTAATACTCCTTAGCTCTGATAAGTCCCCTTTCATTGCTAATGTCCCAGGCTAAAAGAAGAACTTCTTTTTACTGGTACGAGGCTGTAGGCAGACTCCCTCCAGGCTGGCTTGGTCTCAGGTGGTTGAAGTGTTTGCACGAGGTCTCCTGGCAACAATTTCCCAGTGCCAGGGCAGTGGATTTGGAAGTGGCTTAATCTGAATCAACAATGACTCTACGTTGGGGGTGATCTGGGTAACTCCTTCCTAACCTGTCCTAGACCTGAGTACCAGAGAGAAAGTTAAGCCCAACACAACCCAGTTGTGCAGAGGACAGATGATGACAGGGTCTCATATCCTCAAGTTCTTTTCTTTCCCAGCTGCTTGGAAGGCTCTGAGATGTCTTCTGTTTTGCAAACACCATGCAAAATTGTCATGCTGGGGGTATTGCTGATGTGGGCACCTGTACAGACCCACAGGAATGGTAAGGGACTGGCTGGATTGAGATTTTCCCTGTTATCCTCACCTTGTTTTCCCTTTTTCCTACCACACACCTTCTTGCAAATGCTCTTGGCAAGGTACGTAGCTGCTTTGCTCTGTGCAGAGCAGCCCCAGAGGTGAGGCTAGGGGAGTGAGGCTGTGCTGCCTGTAGTTCCTCTCTGCCCGTATTTGTCACTAGCAAAGTGACAGGGACACAGGGAGGTACAGAGTTAGGCTGGGTTGCATTACAATGGAGGAGTGAAGGGAAGGACAACAGGCAAAAAAAGCACCATTAACCATGTTAGTCTTCCTCTCCTGAGCCAGCTTGGCAGCCCTTGCCAGCGGTGCTGGGTACCTGGATGTTCAGCAGTGTCACATGTCTGGAAGGCAGTGCACCTGAAGCAGTTTCTTCCAGAAGAAGATGATACATGGGGTGTCTTGGTGCAAGGAGTCTTTGAAGGACTTTACATGTCACACAGGGTCTGGTTTCAGCAGAAGGACCCCTGGCTACACCAGTATCAAGGTACAATCAGTCCCTATTTTCTCTGTTCTCATAAGCAAGCTAAATTCAGTAAACCTCTGGCTATCTATTGTGGTGGGTTGCTTTGCAACTAGAGAGCTTCATTCTCTCCTAGTGTAAAGTTAAGTACTTTGGCCATATGTTGTGATACAAGTAGTAATTCTCCTGTCTCCTCTGCACTTGTCCAGCAGGGAAATACAGGAGTTGCATTTCCATCCTTATCAATCTTTCAGTGATGCTGCATTCATCTAAGACAGACTTAATTTCTTCTCCTGCCTCAGAAAGACACTATCCTGGTCAGGAGTCATCGGCTACCTTTAAGATCCATGCCAAGGACTGAGCCAGCACGTCTTACAGATGCAGTTTAGTTTTGTTGTCCATTAACCATGCCAAATAAAACTGAAACATGCTGTGATTTGTACTCACCTTTCTTAGGCTGCAGGGATTTGAGGGGGTTCTTTGTGCAACCAGTGTCCTCCTATAATTCCCATTACTGCTAATGAAAGTGATGCATTTCCACTAACTGGATGAAGGTCCCTTAAATTAATCTTCACTAAAACATGAGAGTAGGGAAATAAAAGGGAGGCAGTGTTTCAAATAGCTTTCAGTTTATTTCTAGTCTTGTCTTTAAATACAGGAGAGCTCCATATAAAATATTTTTAGAAAAACTCACTGTTAAGCAAGAAGAAGAGCAAATGAGTTAATCTGTAAAAAGCTTTAGTTCTTGGAAATAATAACATTTATTTTATTTACAGAATGTTCTTTCTATAGATCTCAGACCCTCTCATAGACCCAGTCCACTACTGACTTATTAATCTTGTTGAGATGCAGGATGCAGTTTATAGCTTGCATTGGGAAACTGAGGCACTGGAAGAGGAAAAGTACATGTTAAAAACTAAACCCGCATCAGTATTAGAACTAAGACTTCGAAGCGGATTTCACCTCATGTGGCTGCAATAAGCAATTCACCTGGCCTAGCTTGGGTTCCTGCTGAAGAAGTGGATTCCCCTCACAAAAGGCATATTTCTTCCCTTAGTCTACTGCAAGCAAATGTCAGCATAAGGATCGGACATGCTGGGGTGACACAGGACTTGCACCAGCTCTGCCATGCTGACATCCCAGAGAGGAGTTTTGGGGAAGGAAGGAAAACAACCATGGTCATTCATATCCCAGCAATCCCCAGTTTGCACCAGACATAAGGGGCACTGTTCACAATATGAGCTGGGACCATCAACCCCCATAGTCAACATTGGAACAGGGGAGAAAGTGTGAGTTTTTTGATGGTACTGAAGGAGGTGGAGGGGTCAATCACTATTCTGGGACATGAGGTTTCCATTTGACTTCCTCTTTACCTTTCATTTTTCCACCATATCTAAAAGAGCACAAGGGAAAGCAGAAGGACAGAAACCGAAATGCTTGCAGTCCAGGACAGGACCAGAGAGACAAGCAGCCAGGACTTGCCCAGCACTACATGACTCAACCCAACCCTCAACCCTCCCATCGTGACTCCCAGCTCACAGCCCTCACTGTCCCCCATGCACCCCCACAAAACCTAACCACATCCCAAATCCACCGTGCTTTGCCCAGCACTACATGACTCAACCCAACCCTCAACCCTCCCATCGTGACTCCCAGCTCACAGCCCTCACTGTCCCCCATGCACCCCCACAAAACCTAACCACATCCCAAATCCACCGTGCTACCAATGGATGCTTGGGGGGGGGGGGGGGGGGGGGCAGAAAGCAAAATCACGCACAGCAAACTCTCCCCCGTCCCTTTCCCCAGTCCAGGTTTCAAACAGTTTGCATCATCTCTAATAATTCAATGAGCTTTGTTATGACAGGGCAATGCAGTTAATGGAGGGTGAAATTGAAGAAGAATGTGTGGAAGTTGCAGCTTTTATCTCTAAAACAAATAGTGAATTCCTCGGGGCGGCTGCAGCCCTGAACAATGATCCGGGCTGCCGGACCTTTGCAGGTTGCCCTGGTAACTCCCAGGCTGTTTCGTGGCAAATCCTTGTCAAAGAGGGAAGAGAAAGTGGCAAAGCCTATGGGAAGAGATGCGGAGTTGGTGTTTGCAGAGCAGTGCGCACTCACGTGGGAGGCACAGAAGATATTTGGGTTGGAGGGACATACTGCACCCATCATCAAAGCCTAAAGGATCACCTTGGGAAATTCTTATTGAATCCAGGACCCCAAGTTCACTTGCTCCATCAAGAAGGAAATAATGCTCCATTGTCCAGCAAAATAATGCATTGTCCAGCAAAGAGGGCAATCCACCCCAAAGCTGGTTTAGAGGTCTCCTACTGGTCCGTTCCAGCCCTCAGACCTCTGCAGGAGTCTGTGGGGAGGATGAACAGAAGGGACTTTGGGGCAGGAGTGGTGCAATTCTCCACTAATTCTGGGCTTGAAAAAAGAGATGTCTATATTTCTGTCTACAGCTTCCCAAGGAGGAGAAGTGGAGGGAGAGGTGCTGAGCTCTTCTCCCTGGTGTGCAGCGATAGGACACCTGTGAATGGTGCAAAGCTGTGCCAGGGGTGGTTTAGACTGGACATGAGGAAGTATTTATTTATGGAGAGGGTGGTCAAACACTGGAACGGGCTTCCTAGAGAGGTGACGATGCCCCAAGCCTGTGTTTAAGAGGCATTTGGGCAATGCCCTTAACAACATGCTTTAACCTTTGGCCAGCCCTGAAGTGGTCAGGCACTTGGGCCGGATGATCACTGTAGGTCCCTTTTAAATGAAAGTCTAGTCTATTCTATTTGGCTGAAAACATGCAGAGCGACAGTTTTCCACCAGTGCCTATTTCTAGCAGAGGAAAATGTGTCTAGCTGCTTGCCCGCCCCTCCTAAAGGGCTGTTTGTTTTTCTTTCCTGCATCCCTCCTGCTTCCCCTTTAATACCAACCATTTGGTGAGCTCTGTATGAAGCACAATGCAAGGCAGATGCAACATGAAAATTCCAGATATATCTATGAATGTTCCTTGGCCCCAATGGGGAGAGTTTTGCCTCTCCATGTTGCCCTTCCCAATGCACCTGCCATACCACAGCCATTAATACCCTATGCTGCAGCTCCGCATCTCTCTGGGTACATGCTTCTTGCCATGAAAATATCTCCACTAGCCATGAAGGCATCTCCAGTACCTGAGATGCCTCCAGGCACATAAGTCTAATCCATCCCAAAGCCATCCCATCAATAGTCTAACCAGGGCTGCCGTGCTGCCTGCAGAGTACAGAAGAAAGGCAACTGCTTGAATGAGGCTCATCAAAATCTTTCTCGAGACAATTCCTGCTCCCAAGGCAAGGTGCATCTTGATTCCTCCTGCTGGGTCAGGTCTGGGCTAAGGAACCGATCCCCACATGACGCTTCTGATTCCCCATCTTCTGAAATACAAAGAAATTGCCTCCGTTCCCTATCCTGTGCATACCACAAACTTTTTCCATTTTTTTCTCATGAACAGCCTTTTCCCCACTTCAGATCTAGCTTCACTCTATCAATGGTCCCATTCCCTTAAGGCTACCTGTCAGGCAGACATCAGACCATAGGTATTTTTGTCTCCTGCTGAAGGGAGGATAGTTTGGGTTTTTTTTTTTTGCTTTCCTTCCTGAAATAGCTGCTGGTGAACTTCACTCCAGGGGCCCACGCGCTGCTGTTCACAGTTACTCACGCCAGAGGTATCAGCCCCGTGCACTGCTGTTCGTTTTCCTATCTCAACTCCAAATTTGAATTCCAAACATTACTACTTTGTGCCCTGTCGCACAAGGAAGATAGGTGATGACATTCAATAAAATCGGATTACTGGCAAGTTAAATGATCCTAAGGTGGATCTCAGCCCGAGGATTTTCATGCTGCATAGGCTTTCCTCGGTCATCTTCTCTGAAAAGAGGTAAACATTACAAGGATGCCTGGAGATGTCAGTGAAATGTTATGATGAATCTAAACATGGCTGAGAAGGAATTACATGGTACAGAGAAGAAAAAGATTTCTTTGGGGATTTATCCCAGTGCTCTGAGGCACAAGACCGTCTCCTACTTTATGCTTTCTTCTCCTTTGTCCAGTTCACTTTCAAATTGCAGGAGAAATGGTGGTTCTGTAGCCTTTGGGGAACGATGGAAGCATCTTAGGATTTCCCCAACAAATAAATCTTGTGTCATGTGAAGTCCTCCTCCTGAGACAGTTTAATGCCAGCTGACTTACATACCTTAAAATCACCGGCTCCCTGTCCTGCTCTTTCACGATCTTAGGTAAAAATTTAGCTGGGACACATGGAACCAGGTATATGTGAATCTGTCTCTGTGTATTATCACATCAATATCAAGATTCAAAAAGGCACCTGACGTAAGCCCATGGTTTTCTAAATAATAATAATAATAATCATCATCATCATCAGCAGCAGCAGCAGCAGCAGCAGCAGCAGCATTTATATTATTTAACATTTTATTATTAATAAATTATCATTATTATTATTATTAGTGTAAATCCTTATCTTTTTGTTCCTCTTTCTCAGAAGATGTGCAGACCATTCTCTAAAGGGTTTCTTTGCACCTCTAAGGCATGTCTTGTCATGTTTGGACTCGAAAGCAAAAGCCTTTACATAATTTCCTGACCCCATGATGCTGGTATTTAGGAAAACCTCCAGAGCTGGGACACTCGTGATTAAGCCCCTGGTTAGCAATGAGGCATGTCTTTGGGTGTGAAAGACTGCTTACCTCTTTCTATGAAATGCCAATGCCTTTTTGACAGCCCTACAAGCTCCTGGTTTTCCAAGTTAGGGCTTTTTCTGACCTTTTCCCCCAGCTGATGGTTAGGCATCAGAGATGGATATGCTTTAACAGCCCTCTGCTTTTGAAGCAGTCATGCTAAAGGTCCCTTTCTTCTTTCCTTCAGCTGCTCATGATTCATAGTCTTGATTTGACACCCTCTTAGTAATTATCACCTTTGCAACAGAGACAAGAGGCAGATTCTGAGCCGACACAAGGGGAGAGGTACCTGTACCCTGCAAAGCAGCAGAAATAATGCAAGTCCTTTCTTCTAACCCCTTGGAAAAGGAGGTTTAGCACCATGTTTCTGGATGAATTGGTTTTCCTAAGAAGCATAAACTGTGAAGTTACTTTAGCCACCATGGCAATTGCCAGCAGCCAAGGCTTGCAGCATGGAAGGAGCTGCATGACCACGCAGTGGGGAGTGGTCAGAAAGGAGGCTGCAGACCCTCTGGAGATAGCCCCGTGGAGTGAGAAGCAATACCCAGCACAGATGGCAAAGCCTTCATAACCTGAGTATCCGACAATAACCACAAAACCCTCAAAGGAAGGTTTCCGCACAGCGTCTACCCTTTCCTGTGGCGGCTGCGCTCTCCTCCTTGTCTCTTAAGGTAAAAGGAGGTCCAACAAGCACGCTGAGAACTGACAAAACTCCCTGCATACATGGCAGGGTGCCTGTTCTGATAATTTAAAGAGAAAACCTACAGCCCACATCAGCAATCTAAAAAGACTTAGGCATCAAATACTCGGGGGGTGAGGTTCCCTCCTCCCTGCACAGAGCTGAAGGACCATCACAGCCCAGATCTGCTGATGAGACCAGCCAGATGAATTTCTCCTCCTTCTTCCTCTCAATATAATCATCACAGCGTAAAACTAACGGCTGTTGTAGCCAGCCTGATTTTTAAGTGGATTTCAGGCCATTCTGTTTTCCTTAGGTCTATTTTAGGGAACTCTACCCTCATCTGTTCTTGCCACAGCCCTCACCCAACGTGGAGACCCAACACATCTTGGGGGACCCCCAGTCTCCCAGGCACTGTTACCTCAGAGCAATGTGCCACAGGATATTTTTGCAGTGGTGCAGTAAACAGCTTGAGGAGCTCAGCATCACTTCCCTCCTCTCCATCCCAGGGCCACTGCTATACTGATGCAGCTCAGGTTTTTCCCTAGGCTGTCTTGACTTGGCAGTTAACACCGAAATATGCTGATCGGGAGTGCGTGTGTGTGGAGGGGGGAAATGCGATCTGTTATGAAAAATATTCTGCAGGGAGAGAAGGAACTGCCTCTGATACTGGCAAGATTAATAATGCGCATCAAGGCATTCATTCATTTATTGCAACTTGAGTTTCATGGCTTTTAGGGATTGTGTAACACGGAGTCGTAGCACAAGGAGGTGAGGCTGGGCTGAGGGACACAGGGAGTCTCACTGCACTGACCCAGAAGCTAAAATCAGGACAAGACGACTTTTCTGGGGACAAAATGCAAAGCAGGTAGGGAGAGCTGAGTGAGCTAACCCAAACCTCTCCTCAAGTCTTCTCAAGGTGATCTCGCAACAAGAAGAAACTCCACCTTTAATTGAAGGCATCAAGAAAACCATAGTTGAAAAGTCATTTTTGGAGTGAAAGTTATTTTTACCACCTCTGTGTCCAAGCTGGGAGGTTCATGGTTTAGCTGGATCTGCCAGTGCAAGGAGGAGGATTCAGCACAAAGCTCGAGGCTTATTTTTAGTCTCCTCCTAGCTGCAGTGAACGCTCTTTGCCTCAACATGAGACAAAAAACTTTCAGCGCCCTTCCCTCCCGCCACAAAAAATGAAAAGATTTGATAATAATTTTGTCCTTTGGGGCATGCTTCCTTTGCGCCATTCTCAGACTAGTGCAAACCTTCCTTAGAAAGCATCTGATGCAAATGTATATTAATTTATTTAGATAAAGTGCAGCTTAGTTTCCGAGGAGGTGCTGGGGTAACGTGTGGGACCAGAGCTTGGATGCGAGCGCCGTGCCCAGATCTGGGAGAGCCTGTAGCTGCCGCAGTGGTGGGGTGCTGCTGCCCACCAGGGCAATGCCCCCCCAGCAAGCCCTCGCACGCTGCATCCCCTGGGTCTGCACCAGCTCCAGCTCCAGGGACATCCCATGTCACCAGCGGGGGGAAGAGGAGGGATCAGGGGAATTTTGTATCATCAGAGCATAAACAGTGAAGGGGGTGTACCTGCAGAGAGAAATCCGAAATTAATACACACACACACACACACACACACAAGATAAGAACCTGAAATCAACTCCCAGCCATGGTGAGAATCCCAAATCAAACCCTATCTAGATGAAAATCCCCAAATAAACGCCAGACAGATGGGAATCCAGAATTGAATCCCAACCTCCAGTCCGGATGAAAATCCCAAATCCACACCCAAATGCCCACCCTGATAAATATTCCACATTTCCCCCACGCAGGTGGGAATCCCAAAGTGATCCCCAAGTCCCCATCCAGGTGAAAAATCCCAAATCCTTACTCATGTGGGTGGGAATCCAAAATCAACCTAGAAATCCCCATCCAGATGAAGACTCCAAAGGCCCCACCCTTATAAACACCCCAGCACTCTCCCCTCCCCCCTGCCAAGCAGCTGCCCTGATAAACACCCCAAGTTCCCCCACATGCAGGTGGGAACAGCAACCACCTCCAAGCCTTCATCCCAATGAAAACTCAAAATCCACCCCCAACTCCAATGAAACCCCCAAATACTCCCCGTGCTGGGGGGAACCCCAAATCATTCCCACTCCCCCCATTCCAATGAGAATTCCTCTGTGCAGGTGGAAGTCCCAGACCGCCCCTCAAATCCCCATCCCAACAAAAGCCCCACATCCCGCCCAAGCGCCCATCCTGATGAAAACCCCAAATCCCCCCATGCAGGTGAGAACCCCAAATCCCCACCCCAACAAAAACCCCAAATCCTCCTTGACATCCCAATTTCAACGAAACCCCCAAATCCCCCCAGGTAGGTAGGAATGCCAAACACCCCCCCACCCCCCCATCCCTCCCCACCCTGATAAAGACCTCAGATTCCACCCATCCAGGCAGGAGCCCCAACCCCTCCCTCAAGTTCCCAGCCTGATAAAAGTCCCAAATCCCCCCCCCCCCCAAACCCTGTGAAAACTTCAAATCTTCCCCCCCAAGTTGAGAACCTCAAATCCCCCCCAAACCCTGTGGAAACCCCGAATCTCCCCATACAGCTGAGAACCCCAAATGCCCCCAATCCCTAAATCCAGTGAAAACCCCCAAATCCACACACACAGCTAGGAACCCCAGATGCCCCCCAACTCACTGAAACGCCCAAATCTACACACACAGTTGAGAATCCCAAATCTCCGCCAATGCATTGAAACCCCCAACCCCCCCCCCCGCAGCTGAGAACCCAAAGCCCCCCAGATGCCCCCCAGATGCCCAAACTGGGTGAAAAACCCCAAATCCCCCCATGCAGTTGAGAACCCTAAATCCCCCCCAAACCCTGCGAAAATCCCAACCCTCCCCCCTCAGCTGAGAACCCCAAATCTCCCCAAAACCCATTGAAACCCCCAAATCCTCCCATACAGTTGAGAACCCCAAATCCCCCCAGCCCACTGAAACCCCCAAATCCCGCCTGACAATCAAGAACCCCAAATTCCCCCCAGCCCACTGAAACTCCCAAGCCCCCTAATCGAGAACCCCAGATCCCCCCACCCCATTGAAACCCCCAAATCCTTCCCCACAACTGAGAAGCCCAAATCCCCCCTGCCCACTGAAACCCCCAAATCCCCCAACTGAGAACCCCAAATGCCCCCCACCCATTGAAACCCCCAAAATCTCCCCCAATTGAAACCCCCAAATCCTCCCAACTGAGAACCCCAAATGCCCCCCACCCATTGAAACCCCCAAATCCCCCCAATTGAGAACCCCAAATGCCCCCCACCCATTGAAACCCTCAAATCCTCCCCAATCGAGAACCCCAAATCCCTCCCCAGCCCATGAAACCCCCAAATCCCCACCAATCGAGAACACCAGATCCCCCCACCCCATTGAAACCCCCAAATCCCTCCCCCCGAGAACCCCCAAATCTCCCCAGAACCCATTGAAACCCCCAAATCCCTCCCCCCAACTGAGAACCCCCAAATCTCCCCAAAACCCATTGAAACCCCCAAATCCCGCCCCCCCCCCCCCGCAACTGAAAACGCCCCCCCCCGCAGGTGCCCCCCCCCCGCGGGTCTGCCCGCTGCCAGCCGGGGGCGGGGCGGGCCGGGGCCGCCGTGCGCCTCCCCCGGCGGCGGGAGGGGGGCCGGGGCCGGCGCCGGGGCCGGGGGAGGGCAGCGGCCGCCCGCCCCGCCGGGGAGAGCGCCGGGAGCCGCGGCGGGGACGGCCGCGCCGAGGCACCATGCGGGCACCGCTGCTGCTGCCGCTGCTGCTGCTCGGTAAGTGCCGCCCCCCCCCCCTTCCCCCAGCTTTTTCCCCGATCCTGGCTTGTTTTCCCCCTTAAGCATCCCTCGGCTTTTCACCTCCCCCCGCCCCGCTCCCAGTTTTCCCTTTGCTAGTTTGGACCGAATTGGGCAGAAAGGCAGAAGATAACCCGGGGAGTGGCGGGTGCCCCCCGCGTTCCCAGCCCGGGCTTGTTAACGCTGGGGTTGAACCGAGCACATCGAACCGTCCGCGGGCAGCGCGGCTCGGGGCGCCGGAGCCGCAGCGCTTGTGCCTTTATGCAACGGTATGAGCGGAGCCCGCCGCCGCTGCGCTCCCGCACCCGGCTCCACAGAGCCCCCGGCCAGGGCTTCGGGCTCCTGGGAGGCCCGTGAGCAAAGCACTGAGCCTCACACCCCTTTTTGGGGTCCCATCAAGCACGGGGGGGACCTTCAGGCGGGTTTGGCAGAGCCGCTCTTGCGATGGTCCAGCTGCTGCTGCGTGTCCTCAACGTGAGCCTCCAGCCCTGGTTGTGGAGGTGGCATGGGAAAGGGGGTGGGGTGGGGGGGGGGGGGTGGGGAAGGCAGCAATTCCCTGATGGAAGTTGACGGTGGAGTTGGAAGAAGGATAAAGTTCAGGGGACCCTTCACGGTGGGGCAGCCATGGCCCCGTCCGGGATGTGTCATGCCTGGGAGGTTGGGGAGTGGGAACAGCATCTTAGGTCCTGCAGTTGTGCTGGGGCTGAGGGCTGCGGGCACGGCTGGGGATGATGCAGCTGGGGGTCTCCTTCTTTGGGGGGTGTTTTATTGGAGAGATGGCCATAAACCACACCAAAAAGTCTCGAGGAAAGGAAATGCACTGATTATTTCAAAAGTGAAAAAAGGTAGGGAGGAGCAGCTTATTTCTCTCCTGTATTTGGGGAGGATGAAGGAGGGTGGAAATAAAATAAACCCAAATAAAGTGAAATAAAATGAAATAGCGGAAGGTGGAATCTTGCTCTGGGTCACGTCTCCCAGCAGAGCCTGTGCTGAGCTGAATGTGCTTTTATTCAAGGTAACAAAAGCTGGGGGACGCGCTGGAGGTAAAAGCACAAGTGGAGGCAGGGCCCTGGAGATTTAACTATGGGGTGAATTCCCTGTGGTCTGGCTGGAATCTCCGCCTGCCTGGTATTTTTCCTGCTCCTCTCAGAACTCACGGCACTGGAGCTTGGTGGGTGAGCAGGTGTGAAGCCCGCAGCTCTCCCCGATGCCAACATGGGCTTTAAAAGAGATTTCCTGTTAAAACTCAAGGAGCCTCAGCCTCATTAATATTGGCATAAAGTAGGAGCTGTTAATGCAATTTTTCTTGTGCTGGCCAGAATTTAGCTGAGTTGAGCTGACTTTGCCTTCTCAGAGGGTTTTGTTGTGTTTTTCAAAGCAGTGATAAATATGCTGGGGTTGGTACAAAACAGGATTTAGCAGGAGGTTGGTGGGGCACCTGTTTCTAAAGCACTCTTAAGTGATCCTATTACATTTTTCTCGGAAATTATTTGATTAAATCCTCCAAAATGCTGTTTTCTACCATTCGTTGCCGCTCTTAAGTTTTTTAAAATAAGCTCCTTAGAGGTGCTTTTATGTTGCTCCCTGGGTATTGGCACCAGGATTTTCTTCCTCAGGGGTCAAAATAGGCATCCCTCTTTGCTGGGTGTTTGGTCTTGGAGTCCAGCAGTGCTTAACTCGAAGGCTGGTATCTGCTGCAATCGTCTTGAGTTACTCAAAACCTAAAATTCACCTACCCCACCCCAGCCCCAAATGGGAAGGAGGTGGGTTTGTGGGTGAAACTGTAAGATTTTTGGTGTCTTAGAAAATGGTAATTGGAATGGAGCCCACATCATTTGCTCTCATTAAATTGAATGTGAAATGGGTGGGTGAGCAGGGAGTTGGGATTTCGGAGCATGTTTTTGGGTGTCACAAGGAAGAAGGTGACAACATTGTGCATGGGGCAGAGCAGAATCAGCCCAACGTTGCTGAAGTTTTTAAAAGAAACTATTTCGGATATGGCTGTTTCACTAGAAATACTGGCTTCCAGGTTTATATCGTTCCAACGCTCTGATTCTGCAGCAATTCCCCCTTGTTTCCCTGCTGTAAATCAGAATAAAATCAGCCTCAGACAAGGCACAGCCAGTGTGTACAAGAGATGCAGCGAACATGACGTCGGGCAAATATCTTCAAATTCAACCAGCCTGTGAGGGGCTCAGCGTTACCCACTACAGTGTGTTCACAGGACATTTTATTTATTCTTTCCCCATATTATATCTTCAGTCCCACGGGGGGTATGATAGCAAAATTGCATCAAGAAGAGAAAACCGATACTTTTTTTATTCTCAGAGGATTAAGAAGAGCCACAGCTCAAACCTGTCCTGGGGGCAAAAAAGGCAGGAAGGGGTTTTATCAGAGATCAACCCTTTGCCCAGCCCAAAGCAAAACACAGATTGATGGGTTTTAAATCCTTGTTGCCAAAACACCCTTTTTAATTCCTAAAGCCATGCTGGCTCCCTGGTACTGAGAGGTCGTGTTTGTCCAAGACAGGCTGTCAAAGATGTGCTTTTTTTAAAATCCATTTTGCCCATTGAATACTAACTTTGACATAGGCAGGAGCAGGTGATGGGGGGCCATGTCTACAGGAGGAGAAAAAAATTGTATACTAGAGAGTTTTAAAACCAACATCAAAGCGGAGCATGTCGTCTTGTATCTTTGCTATTAGAGGAACTTCGATAAGATTTTTTGCAACCTTTTTGCCTGACGTTTTAGCAGTGCAATGCCTTTGATTCCCCGGTGGCAAAGCAAATACAGTAATGATACCCCGGGGTCTGTTTAGGAGGCTTAATTAAAGAATTGTTTGTAAAGCACTTGAAGATCCTTGGATGAAAGGAGCTGGAACCATGCAATACGCTGATTTAATTCCAGAGAGTTGCTTTAAAGGCTTATGACGATGAGGCTGGTGATCATTTATGTTGGCGGTGATGGGAGACTGGCTGGAAATATCTGCTCTCAGCATTTGCAAGGAGACTGGGGTTGCACTTTAGTTATTGTTTGCCTTATAAATCATACATTTTCTGGCCCCATCTGCACCCTCTAAAATTCCTAAGCTTGCTGACACGAGCTCTGGGGTGTTTCGGGGCTCAGGCTATGGGGACTGGTGGAGGTTAATTATAGCCAGGGAGGTTCCCTCAGGCTGTGTGATACCCCCGTGTTATTCTGGGTGTTAAATCAATATACAAGAGCAGAGAGGGGTTTAGGTGTAGGACCACATCCATCCCACCTGCTCACACCTGCCCTGAATTTTGTCCCCTTCTCCATGATGCCGGACTGGGTGGCCACTTTGCCTTGTCCCCAAGGACCCACCATGGCACCCAGAGCCTCTCAGTGCCCTGTGGGGCCAGGGAGGATGGGGTGAGTGGGGCTTCATCCTTACAGGGTGATGCTCTGGGGAGGTGAGATCCTGCCATAACATCCAGCTGAGCTGCTCTGTGCTACAGGGGCTCAAGCCCTAAGCCCAGGTGCCTGCAGTAGCTACATGTCAAGGTGATCCAAGCAGTAGCGGGACCAAGCACATAGCAAACAACCCACCTGTGGGTGTGCAGAAATTCCTGCCCCCCCAGCTGCAGAGCAACACATCGGCAGAAACGTGCAGGCTGTGAGCCTGAGTATCGGCCTCACCTGCAGCCTTGCTCCCAGCCTGACAGCGTGCGTGACAGACAGCCAACCTCGGCTCTGCTGAGAGCCGAACATCACAAGAGGGTTTCAACTCTGCAGGAATCCGGGTGGCCCGGTTTGGTCCATTCCCTGTGTGCAGGCATGTGAAATCTTGCAAACCCTCTGAAACGTTTTCACGGGCTTCTGCCAACTTCCTTGTCAAAAGTCTGTTTACGTGCACAGCTTCTTCCATAACTGGCCAAACTCCACCTAAGGATGTTGTTTCTGAATTCTTGCAATGCCTGCCCTTTCCTTCACAGAGAGCTCCTGACCAAACCTTGCTTTTTTTTTTTTTTTTTTTTTTTTTTTTTAATTCTAAACCATGCACACAGTCATCTGGCATTTGTTATTCTCCAACTACCTGTGCTCAGTTCATTGCAGCCCCCAGGGCCTCGCTGAACAGTCCATGTTGCAGAGAGCAATGCCTTTGGTCTTGGGATTGCCAAGCAAATCCACCAAGTCTTTCTCTTGCAGCTTGTGAGACAGCCACACTTGAGTCTGATTCTGCATAGGGGTCTTGCAGGTCCTACTGCATGGTGGGGTTTGGGGATGCACCACCCATCTCCTCCAAAATCCTTTCTGTGCGCCATTGGGGCTTAACAAAAAAAAAAAATCCGTGTCTTTTTCCCCGAACTGCCTGGTGTGATGGTGTCCCACAGCCCGGGGTGAGGTGCTTTCTCCTGTTGCTTCTTTGTTATTTGGGAGGGACGGGGGGACAGTTCGTCTGAGCTTCATCAGATTTTAAGGGCTGTCATTGCGTATTTGTCTGTTGTAGTGCTGGGCTGAAGCCTTGCGGTTTTGCTTTGGAGGCCCTTGAGGAATATGTAGATCCATTTAAAACCGGGTGGAGGCAGGAGGGATGTGCTCTGCCTGCATCGCAGCTCCAGTTCCGAGGTGCCTCAGCATTTGGACTAGCCTATATCCAAAACAGTGTTACTTTTGAGCTAAACAGCCCTGCCTGAGAAGGGAGGCAGAGAAAGATGATCTTCCTTGGTATTGTACAAAAATCGTGTATGATTCACAATATGCTACGAACTGAAGAGCTTAAATGCTGGTTAAAGGACTGGTTGTGCCACGGTTTCCTTATTTTGCGTGTGTCTGCTTAGACTACATGCTGTTTGGTGGAGAGACCGTGCAGTTGGCGTTCAGGGATGGGGAGTTGCTCTCAGCTGGGGTTTCCAGGGCTTCTGCAGTACAGCTAGCATCAATGAAGGCCTGGTGGGCAGGGGGCTGCCATGCAACAACAGCTTTCCCTGGCCAGAAGCAATCTCACGGTGCCGCAAGGAGAGAAGTCACAAGCCGCATTTAGAGGGCTTTTATCGTGACACCTAGTAAATTTGGAGCTGGGCCCGGTGCTGTGATCCAGGAGGAGCTGCTGACTTGGCACTGCTTGTTTCTACCCCTTTGACCATCGTGACCACCTGGGGCCATGCTAATGCAGTGGTGTTTTCCTTCTAGCTAAAGTTCCAGGTGATGGGTATCAATGTCCTCACCTCCTTCCCCAGCCAAGGGAGAAGGAAAGGTTCCTTCAAGGATGATTTAGCCTGGTTCAAGTTAGCTGCTGGCTTTGAATTGCAAATAGCGCTAGAAATAGCGAGTGCCTGGGGGAGTCTTGGAAAATGTCAATAGTAACTTTACTGCCTTCTGTGAGTGCAAAGCTCTGCAGTGGGTTATCCAGGGTGACCTTCTTGGGGATTGTATGCACATGTTCACTTGACCTGAGCCACAGTGTGTCTCGAATTCAGCCTTCAGTGCCAAAAGCCATTGGGAACCAGCACATGCCAGGATGTCCCATCAACCCTAAAGAGAAAAAAAACCCACTTCTCGCTTTCAAGAGATGAAGTGCTCCAAACCCCAAAGACACCAATATCCTTTCTTGATCATTTGCCTGTTGGATCCCAGGTCTTCTCAGTGAAGTTTTTCTCATCACTAAATGTGGCTGCTTTGCAAATCTTTGTATCTTTGCAGTGCACGCTGCTCTGCATGTTGCAGGTACCTTTTCTGTCCCGTAAATAAAGTACGTCTCACGGCTTCTTGGCCGCAGGCCAGGAGCGTTCGGCAGACACTGGTGACAGTTTGGTGACAAAGTGTTGCAAGGAGTCAGAATGCAAACAACTTATTGAAATTAACTCTGTGTAATGCCTCAATGCCCAGCACAGAGCAGGAGGGATAGCGAAGGGGAATGAGCCTTTATTTTGGGCCACAGGAGTTCAGCACTGGTGAAGTACCTGCTTTTAGATGTGCATGTGCAACAAACCAGCTGCAGGAAGGCAACATGCCAGGTTGAATTTTGGCTTTCAGGTTGGCTCAACTTGTGTGTCATGTCCAGGGTCCCACATTTTCGCGTAGTGCTGGGGCTGGGGGGAAGCAGAAAGGGAAAGGGCCCCAGTTTGGGCAAGCTGGGATGAGCTGCCTTGTGGAGGAAGGGAAAAATTCAGAGTCCTGGTGTTGCCAGCTCTTCTGCGGTTGAGGGCAGGGTGCTGCTTCCTCCCACTGAAGGACCCAAGGTAATGCATGTAGGTTCAGATACTTAACCAAGGTGTTTAAGGTTGATGCTGAGTTATCCTTGAATCCAGCTGCTGTTAGAGGAGCGAGGGAGATGGGCATCTTCTGAAGGCAATTCAGCTGTGTCTAGGAATAATTTGGTCTCTAGAGATGCTTGTCTCCATACATGCTCCCCAACAGGGTATGATGTTACACCAAAAATATACAGGATCTACCCTTATGTTGCATGACAGTATCTGTATTTACTTAAAAACATCGGGGTAAAAAAAAAAAGTGGGTTTCCGGGTTTGGAAGAGCTTCTTGGTGGTGGGTCAGGAGTACACCCTAAAGGCTGCAAAATGGAAAGGCAGATAAGAAGAACACAGACTTTGGGTTTAAAAACCAAGTCTATGTTTGAAGCCAGGTGCAGGATGGATGCCTTACAAATAGGCATATGGGATCTGTGTTAAGACCTTCTCTGAAATAGAAAAGGTGATTTTTTTATTTCTGAGTTAGTCCCATTTTAGATGTTGCTTTGAGGTCTGGCTCATATTCTTAGCATCCTTAATAAAAATTGGATTAATCCGGCAGCTTTTTCTCTGTCTTACAAGCTCTGTGTGCAGGGAGCTTTGGTCTTATGCCACATGGCTCATGACACCGGTGAAAGGGAGGAGGAAGGTCATTTTGCAGTGGGAGAATAAGGCCTTAGTTATTAATGACAAAGGCTGAAATTTTCTATCTCAGCCTTTATTTACTTTAGTAAATTTAACTGGAGAAGGTAAAAATTGGCTTAGAGTTATTAAGCTGTAGTACTTAAAGATACAGTAAATCTGTTTTAGAGCAATGAGGAGACAACCTTGTCAGACATTTATTCTAAGTGGCTTCTGCTAGGTACAGGCAAAGAGAAAATGCCAGATTTCGCACTTTGACGAAGGGGACTTAAAAGACTGCAGAAGGGTTTGGAGAAACTGTGTTTGAGAAGTTCCTTCTTTGAAACCTAATAGCAAAGACCACTTCTTTTTTTTTCCTCCTCCCCAGGGTCTAAAGGCAGGAGGGTAAGATAAGACATTCCACCACGTACACAAATGGGGAAAAAAAAATGGAAAAGTTTAAATGATACTGCTGCAGCCTGAGGAAAATGGATAGCTCTCAGGCTGACTACTATATGCTGCTTATCAAGATACTGTATGCCTTAACTATGAGAAAAAGCAGAGCAGTTAAAGCAATGCACTGTGCTCCCCAGCACAGATCCGGTTAGCAGTGGTTATGCTGGAGTAACATCAAGTAACCAAGGTCCTGGACACATGTATAGATATATTATATACACACACATGCACACTTATATCTATATACATATTAAATCAGCAATTACAGTTGTCCTTGTTGGACATTTCTCATTTATTAAACAACAGAAGTGATGTTGAAAGCCCAGGAAAGGGAAGCAAGTTTGTTGCCAGGTACTAAGCCAGCTCGTAAGGAACACCCTCAAACGAGGTTTTGATTGCACAACTCCAAAACCAGAATTCTCATTCATGCACTTTTTTCAGCTGTCTTCCCACTCTCTAGCTGCTGGTGACCCGATTTGTTTTCAGAGCCTTAACAAATAAAAATAACAAATAAATAAAAATTTGTTCCCATGGGTTTCTCTTGGCGAAGTGGAGAAAGCACCAACATGCAGTAAAAGCATGAAACGACCCTCTCTTGGTTTATTTTCCTTTTTTATTTTATTTTTTCCTTCTAATATTGGTTTAGTTTTCAGATGGATCAGTCCCCTGATCCGGTTTGACACAATGCTATGAAGTGTTTCTGCTCTCCACTGCCTCTTTCAAAGGGCACATGAGTTTATACCTAGTCAAAGCAGTGCCATAAGCACACCAGAATCACACATGGCAGCAAAAAACTGGGCAGCAGCGGTGCGTGTGCCACAAATGGGATGAACCAGCAATTGCTGTGGGGCTCCCAGCAAAGCCAGATCCAGCTGAGAGACAACTGGGGCAAAATATCAGCAAAATGGGACACAACATCACACCAGCTGCAAAGCCAGCAAGTGAAAATCACACCCTTGACCCCATTTTTCAAGCGTGCAAGAGTTAATCTCAGCCCACCGTCACCTCCATGCTCACCCAAGCCTCGGGGTAATTCCCATGCCAAAAAAGCAATGAGAGATGCTGACCTCTTTGGCACAAGTGATAAATTTTCCTGTCCTGAACAGTCATGTACAATATTGCAGAAGAGTAAGTTTGAGCTTATTGTAACACCCTAGTATAGAAAGTTATTTTGTTTTCTTAAAATTTTCCCAGACAGCTAAAAACAGCCCTCAAGATTCCCAGCCTATGCAATTTCATAGGTTTTGAAGACAGTTCCTCCCCACGAATGTTATCAATAAATCCCCATTAACTGCATTCAACAAGAGAACATAATTTTTTCTCATTAAAGCCTCACAAAGGGTTCAAAACCTCATTTTATGGCAGGGTGCTTTGATTTAAATGGATGTGGCTTAAATTATGAATTTTAATCACGATTTAAAATACAGAAGAGGAAAGTCTTAATTTGAATGATTTGATTTTAATGTTTTTCATTTACAATTCATAGCTATATCCCTTAAGCAGAGCTGATTCTCCTCGGTTGCTCAATTTAAAACTGAGAGATTTCCAGCCCACTCTTGCCTTTCAGCTGTGTTTTCTAACCAGGTGGACATGCTATGAACATATTTGTTTAAGCAGTTACGTAGCCTGCCACTACTCTATTTTGATCTCTAATTTATGCCTCTTTTAATCTTCTTAGGTGATGATGAATAATACTAATTTTGGACTTACTGGTGGCAATCACTCTTTACTTGTAGAGGAAATTTCTGTTAAACTGACAGATGCAAAAGAGCATTTAAAATTCCTTTAAGATACATCAAATAACCAAGGGCCTCGATACCTAGCGCATATACTTTTTAACACACTTTTGAGTTTAATGCTAAGCAATTCATTGAGCAAATCTCAGGCGTCAATCTTTGATGGAGTTAGTGACTGAAATGAATCGTTTCATGTCCCTTGAGGGTTTTGAATAAACAGGAGTCATTCTCTTAAAACTCACTTTTAGTGTTCAAAATGGGAGAGGAAGCAATTTTATTTTTCAGCTGCCAGTTTCCAGTTGTTTTCGCAGCTTAGAATTAACTGTTGATGGAGCAGCTGTATGTCTCTCTCCTTGATCTGCAGAGGGAATTTAAATGGCTAGCCGAGGTTTGCATGTGTAACTTTTGACCATCTAACTGAAGGCAAAAGAACCCCACACCTGGTGTCTGGATACCCTGGGTATCTGCCCATAGTGTGGGCAGACAACAATTAAAGGAAAGAAAAGCAAGAATTAATGAGGCTTCCTTTAACTGGTTGCTCAGGTTTTGCCTCACATTCAAATCCAGTCCCATTTAGTGTTGGAAAATCCAAGTTCCCCAAGTGCCATGGGTGTCCTGGTTGGGTTTAGTCCTGCTGTAATGTATTTAATCTTCTCTTTGGTGCCTTGTCGTGGCCTTTCACAAATTAGGATGAGATTTGTCCTTGATGGGTTGTGGCCCATGGCAGTGTACACACCCTTCCCAATAGGACAAGGCCAGCTTGGAGCAATCCTCCTTGTGTCCAGGAGAGCAACGTAGCCTAGCAAATCCTGGTGGACCTCCATCCATCCACACTGCATGCCTGTCATGGGAGTCTAGGGAGGATGGGAGTGATAAACTCAATTTCCCATCTTCCTTCCAAAGTGAAACACTATTAATAGACAATTCTGCAAAGCCTGCTGAAGCTCAGATCCCCTCATCTAGGCTCTTTAGATGCATCTCCTTGCTGATCCAACATGAGAGCATTTTCTCCAACAAGCCTGACGAATAAAACATTGCTGTTTAACGCAACAGTCACCGGGGCAGGGAGGGGGAAGAAGGGGAAGAAAAATGTTGACAACTGACGCATTCTTGCCCTTTTCAAAGGACATCTTCATTAGGCAGCAAGCTACCAAAAGCAATCAGTGCCACCAAGACAACTGCAATTGCTGCTGCTGCCATCCTGCTCTGCACTTTAGCTGTTACAGCTATTGGGGTAGCACGTCCATGGTGTGGACACATCTGCTTCTGCTATGGGACATCAGTTAAGGCTGATAAAAATTGTCCAATATTCTGCAACTAGGCCCAGCTCAAGGTGGAGGGTGCACTAACATCATTCAGACCCTGGACCAGACCCTGCAGACCTCAGTCTGCGTTTCATTAGGCCAAGTCCCTCTCAGTCTGTTGGGAGGAGCAATATCCCATGATGGCCATGGGCTTCCAGAGAAGCTCTGCCACGGTGAGTGGTTCTCCAAGTCTGGTCGATAATTTACCATATTACACAAAATCCTATTTTCTGTGGAGTTTTCCAACCAGGGATGTGTTGATAGCAGTTGGGGTGGTGTTAAGCAATTCCTAATGAGGGCAAGGATGGCCATTATAACCACAATATTTAATGTTATGTGGACTGCACAACAAAGCACAAAGCCTATCGCCCACCACTGTCAATATTCCTCCAAATCATGGCTTCAGCTGCTGGGGGTTGATTTAGGGCTGCCAAACTGGGAAGAAAAAGCTGTTCTTTTGGTAAAGGACAACAAGCAAAAAAGCACAACAAGCAGGGAGGACTGGTGGGAGGGTGGTGGTGGAAAGTGGGCATGTAAGGTTGGGTTGGCAGCAAGAGAAATGAAGGGACCTTATGGTCAGTGTGTACTTGGTATGGTCCTTTATGAATGCCCTTTACAAAAAGTTAGGCAGGGAAATGCAGAAATCCAAACTGATGGGTTGATAAATAGATGGTTTTCTGCCTAAAAAAAAAAAAAAAAGGTCCATTTTTTTCCTGCTCCTATTATGAAGTCTGGCCGTGGGTAACTGACAGCCGTGCAGGGTAAAATTTGGGGAGTTTTAAAGGGTTTTCAGTGGCACAGCCAGCTCCTGAGGGAGCAGGGCTCTCCTTCCCCTGATCACATTAGAAATGGAGATTATGGCATCTCATCAGCATCTCTGATGGAAGCAGAGTGACTTGGACCCACTAGTAGCTCCTGCTCCAGCAGAACCTTCTGCACACACTCCCTGATCAGTGCAGAAGCTCCCATCATTGCAGGACATGGCATGAACAACTGGACAGGCATCAGGATGGGTACAGAGCCCCAGCATGATGCTACTGGTGAGAAAGTCTGGGGGAATGGCGGACAGCTGGTGCACTTTGGAAAAGACCCAAAGCCAAGCTCTGGCAAGGTGGTTGATAGGACTCTCCATATCTCAGCTATGCTCTCACACAGCAAAATCACATGAACAGTCCAAATAAAAGACTGCAAAAAGCCCCCTGAAAAAAAAACTTTCAGGAAACCATCAAAAGAAGAAGCTGTGTGTGCCTTGAGGGTTTGATGAGAAATACTTGGGGGACAGCCATGCCAAAGGAATGCCGGCTATTTCGGGGCTGTATTTGTGTTTGAGCTGGCTGAAGAGGGTTGCAGCTCTACGCTTTGTCTTCCGTGAGAGTGTTTTGCGTGTCTGGCAGGACCACTCCAATCTGATTAGGAAGGGGCTTGCCTGGGGGGGGGGGGGGGGCGGGCAGGGGGTGGTGGTGGTGGTGTGGAGGGTCAGCAGCAGCAATGCAGGGATGTACAGCTGCTTTCCCTGGGAGCAGGCACCAAGGGCTGCCCTGAGCCTCTGAACACAGCCCAGCTGGCCTTTTAGGGAGGCTTTCCTTACAATCCAGTTCAGAAGCCTTTCTGGGGCAGGGGTTTATCTCTGTCTTGTCCGGGAAAATTGGTACCCCAAGGTGCTGGAAGAAGGGGGCTGGTGGGTGAGTGGGACCAGTGCTAGGAAACCTCTGTAGGTGAATTGGCTTTGAAGCTGGTTTTTGGAGAGTGCTTTTAGGATTGTGCTTTATTGATTTACTCCCATCCTGAAGGCTGACGGTTATCGCAGCAGGGGGCTTGGGGAAGGGAAGGGTAGGAAAAGTGCAGCCCACAAGCTGTTTCTGCAAGGATTTTGGCTTGGTTTGAGCAGAGGCACATGCCCCATCAAGGGGCAGAAAAGAGCAAGGACTAATATTTCACCTGTGCCCAAATCTGACAAGAGCAGATGCTTACAGCCGATCTCTGAAGTAGGTAAAAGTATTCCTGCTGCAGAAATTTATTTCGTAGAGGTACAGAAAGATCCTCAGATCTCTCAGCTCCTGTTTTAAGCAACAAGACAGTCCTTTGCTGAGAGATGTGTGTGAGGTGCCTGTGGGCCCATTTCCCATATTTCTCCCCACAAAAGACAGGGAATAGCTTGTTATAGCAACTTGATGCCACCTGGACCTCACAGGAATTCCCAAAGAGTTGTAAATTATCCCAGCCTGTTCAATCCGTGGCTGTTGCGATGAAACTACCAAGAGTGGGGAAGGGAGTAGCTGTCTCCTTGGTAATATAAATTAGGAATAATGCATTTGTTTCGTAGTAATAAATATCAGCTTTTGGATCTGAGTGGATCAGGATTAGAGCCAGCTTCCCAGGGGTGGGATTCGGGGTGTGTGTGCAGCAGTGTGGTGCCGAACGTCCTGGTGCTGTCACTCACCTCTGTCGTAGGTGTGTTCAGCCCTCCATGCATCTGGGCCGTTTGCAAGATGGGGATTTACTTCATACTTTTCTCCAACACTGTTCTGCTCCCATTTCAGAGAGCTGCTTCAAATCCTGCAGCAGCACAGGACTTGCCCATCTGCTGCATCCATAGTCTCAAAATGCAGTGCCTGGCTTACAGTGTGCGTGTCCTATTTATTTGGCCACTGTGCTGTGCAGAAGCTTGCTGGGCAAAGGGTCTGGTGCTGTTGTTTTGTGTCATTCGAGCGTTTCAGCCTCTCATCCATGACACTGTGGCCCACACAGAGAGGTCTGAGTGCTGGGAGGAACTGGTGATGGACAAGCAGAGCAATGCCAGCTAGCAGAGGCCAGGAGCGTGCTTGCACCAGAGAGCAGTGTCTGGAGTAGATAGGCTTGCTAGTTATTAATTATTTAATGCAATAATACAACAATCAATTACCAAGAATTATCAATAAGCATTGCTGAAAGTCATCATTTGATGTCTCAGCTCTTTCTTGCTTCCATGGTCAGTGGGCTCTCAGGGCTTGATTTCTGAGAGCTGCCCTGACTGGATTTCAGGACCTTTTTGCCCAGATAAAAAAGTCAGGATGAGGTGGAGCTCAGGGCAACGTGAGGGTCTTTTTGCACATCTGACTGTGCTTCTCCAAACATGGATTTGAAGTCGGCAGGGTGGTGGTGTGGTGGTGTTTTTCAGCTCTCTCTTCTGCATTTCTATTATCAGGTATGCTGATTTTCTTGTATCTCATAAAATAAGGTAGTTTTTCCAGCAGAACCATGCTTTGATTTGGCAGTGATCACTTGTAAACATGACAAGACTGTTCACATAGCTGCAGCCTTCATTAGTGTAGGACATCCCCAATGTGAGGCTGCATTTGCTCTCCCTTGCCCTCCCCCATATCTCCCCAGATCCAGGATTACAAGCAGCAGCACCCACTGAATCCCAGTTCGGTGCCTTGTCCCTCACTCTCCAGTGCTCTGCTGATGGCTTTCTGTGGGTCCCATCATGGACCCGACCTGTCATCCCTGCCCTTTCCTCCCATCTCCAACCCCACCGTCACTCCAGCTCGATTTTCTACAGGAAATATCCGAGCTGATGTGTCAGAGTTTCACTTTGAGCCAAAAGCAGGATCTGGTCTCCACCATCCCGAGAGCAGAGTAATTTGGATATTACCATGAAGCCCAGCTCTGCATCCCCCTCCTACACCCAGAGCTGCAGATCACCTCCTTAGGTCCTCTCCAAGGTGGGCGCCCAACGTGGGTTTTGCAGACCTGCTGGCCTCTCTGAGGAGAAAGAGGAGGATGATTAACAGCAGGGAGGGGATGCAGCTCCTTCCTGCTTCCTTTGCTCCCTTCCCTTGCCCTGCCATGGCCTGCCCTGCGGCACAACCGCCAGACACAGCTCTGGAGAGAACGGTTGTGGTTGCAGGGAGATGTCAGTGAAGCCCTGAGCTCAAAAATTTCCATCCCGCCCACCCCAGGTGTAAGTGCTGCAAGCTTTCCTTTCCACTAGATACCATTTAGGATTTTCCTCCTTAACCAGTGAGTCTCCATGCTCAAACTGAATACTTGGACCCACTTGTCCAGGGAGTTTTTGGGGAGCTGGTTATAACCACTGTCGCGTGCTACATTTATATTATACATCATCTTTTATTGCTGGAATTTCTCATCACATAACCATGCCATTAAAACCTACTGCAGCCTGCTTGCACTGAGTGCAAAGCGCTGCGTCCCTAACCCGGTGACATCCCACAACTTCCCATGCTCTTCTGCTCAGCTGTAACCATGCAGGAATCTCACTCCTTGCTGGGCTGCTGGGTGGACAACATTGTTCCCCTATAGAGTCATAACAATGAGGTCATTGGGCTGGAAAGACAATGTCATTCAGCAGCCAAGAACCCAGCTGGCTGATCCCGGTTGTGTCTCATCTCCTATGACAAAGCCACATTTAATTGACTAATTAAAGCTGTTGCAGGCTCCATCTTGGAAGGGGTGAGCAAAATGCACATTGTTCTTCATCAGCAGTTGGTTGACTAATAAGCAAGACCCTTCTTCCTTCTCCAGCTTGCTCCTTGCTGTGTAGGCCTAAATTCCTGGTCCTGGTGATGGAAAAACCTCCTCAGAGATGTGTCACCATGTGTTTCAGAGCAAGCTAACTGAATGAGAACCCAAGGACCTCATGAGAGCCCGCGCAAAGCCCACTCTGCTCTAACATGACCCAGCTTAAACCCCTTTGAGATGCCCTCTTTGCATTACCATCCCACCTTTTGTTGGGCGCTTGATATTTTGGGCTCTCAGCTCACATAGGAGTTTGGTGTTGTACCTAAACCTATGGCATTGGGGTGTCTCTATACCCTTCAATGACAATTTGCCTGGCCCACACACCCAGTGGATGGGCCAGCTTCAGTCTAGGACTGGCTGTGGACCAGGGGCATTTTTCTTCCCATTTATGGGTCATCTTTCCCTTTATGCACCTTTTGGGTGGTGCAGGCAGGGTACCCGCAGCATAGGCAGAAAGTATGAAATGTCCGAGTACTGGCAAGCTGTGTGTCCACAGCAAATACCTGCTTCCCTCAACCAAGTGCTCCTGCAGTGTCGGGACCTTCACTGCTCTGTGAATGAAGGTGTTTTGAGCCCTGAAACCAGTGGGCACTTCTGCTCTCGGCATTTCTTGCTCTTACTGCCATTCTGAGTAAGATCATATTATAGCTAGGAATAAATGTGCCCTAAGGGACTTCTCAGGTTAAACTCTTTGTAGAATCATAGAATCACTTAGGTTGGAAAAGACCTTAGAGATCATCAAGTCCAACCGTTAACCCAGCACTGTCAAGTCCATCACTAAACCATGTCCCTAAACACTGCATGCAAGCATTTTTTAAACACCTCCAGGGATGGTGACTCCACCGCCTCCCTGGGCAGCCCGTTCCGAGGCTCGACCACCCTTTCCGGGAAGACATTTTCCCTCACAGCCCATCTGACCCTGCCCTGGCGCCACCTGAGGCCGTTTCCTCTCGCCCTGTCACTTGTTCCCTGGGAGCAGAGACCGACCCCCCCTGCTGCAGCCTCCTCTCAGGCAGCTGTAGGGAGCCACCAGGTGCCCCTGAGCCCCCCCTCTGCAGGCTGACCCCCCCAGCTCCCCCCGCCGCCCCCCCCCCAGCCCCTGCCCGGCTCTGGACACGCTCCAGCCCCTCTGCGTCCCCCCTGCCCTGAGGGGCCCGACCCTGAGCCCAGGCCCCGAGGGGCGGCCGCACCGGTGCCCAGCACAGGGGGACGGGCACTGCCCCGGCCCTGCCGGCCACAGCGCTTCTGACAGCGGCCAGGGCGCTGCTGGCCCCCTTGGCCACCTGGGCACGCTGGGGGCTCCTGCCCAGCGGCTGTGCCCAGCCCCCCCGGCCCTTTCCCCCGGGCAGTTCCCAGCCCCCTGCCCCCAGCCCCGCTGCCCCTCACACACTTGGCCTCGGCCCCTCGGCCCGGCCTGCCCAGCCCCCTCAGAGCCCCCTGCCCCCGGCACATCGGCGCCCCCCGGCCGGGTGTCACCCGCAGGCGGGCTGAGGGCGCGCTCCATCCCCTCGCCCCGAGCGCCGTGCGGGTACCCGGCAGGGCTGGCCCCAGCCCTGGTCCCTGGGGAACGGCCCCTGTGCCCGGCCGCCAGCGGGATGTCACTCCGGTCCCCACCACGCGCTGGGCCCGGCCGTCCAGCAGCTTTTACCCAGGGAACAGCACGTCCACGCCAGGAGCAGCCGGCTTCTCCAGGAGAGCGCTGGGGGAAACGGTCTCACAGGCTTCGCTAAGGTCGCATCCAGCCTTTCCCTCATCCACTAGGTGGGTGGTTTAATGCTGCTAGGTTGCCATTTCCATGAAACCCTCAATTTCTTTCCTGCCCACAATGTGATTGTCTCAAATCAGATTTATCTTTTTGCTGCCCAGGCCCAGCTGAGCAGGAACGCTGGGTGTGTGTTTACCACGCCTGGTGTCCCAGCCCTAAAGTGCAGCAGCCGCTTCTTTTGAAGAGCATACAAAGCAAGGAAGAGGAGCAATTGTTTGGGAGGAAGTTGAACCATAATGTAATAGACTCCCATGGGGATTACTATTAGTAATTATTTGTATTGGTCTGGCACTTAACCAAGGCTAGGGCTCCAGTTAGAAAGGTGCTGGACCAGCTCCTCTATCTGAAATCTATCTGCTCTTGCATGTAGACATGGGGGAAGCTGAGGCAGGGAGAGGTTAAGAAATGTGACGAGGTTTGTGGCTGAGTAAGGATGTGAGCTGGTGCCTAGTGCTTACAAAAGCATCCTTCTTCTCTGCGGACAAATGGTTAAGGCTTCTCTACTTGTGCTGCTCACAGCTACGTGCAAGAGGCCACTGGGTAATACATGTGCTGTGCTGGAGAATCCTGCGTTAGGACAGCACTGGGAAAGGTCATCTCTCATTGCCTGCGCCTTTCATCAGTGATTTCCTGTGATCATGTGTGTTATTTTAAGGAGGGGAAGAGCAGGAGCTGTTGAAGAACAGAAGTTCTTCAAATGGAAACTGAGTCCCAGTGCTCTGGAAAAACAAAATAAATTTTAAAAATGAGCTGAAATTGATATTCTTCTTCTGTAAAACTGACTGTTTCAGGAGAGTTAAATAATAAGGCAATTATGAATTTGCCGACAATAGAAGTTGATCAGATTACACAGCCTGTAAAGCCAGATCGTCACTGGAGCCATTTGGTGGGAAAGAAACTCTGTGCCAGACAGTCTTTAAATAGTTTTGAATAGGAGGGAGGGTTAGCTGTGTCCTTCCCTTCCTAGGCTCTCCCCACCTAAAGAATAGCACCGAGCCTCCTGCCAAGTCCGCTGTGTCCACTCAATGCCCAAAGGCTCAACTCACATGCACAGCTATATAAATATATGTAGGTGCATACGTATATGCATGTGTATATATAGAGCTCCGAATTATCCGGGAAGACCCCACCCTGAGGGAGGTGTGGGTGTGGAGCTGAAGAAAAAAAGGTGGGACCCAAAATAGCACTGACACACAAAGGATCCCACGGAAATGTGGAACCCTCCTCGCAGCATTCACAGGAAATCTCTGGCCTGCTGGCTCAGTAACCCTGGCTAGCCAAGGTCATGGGGGACTGATCATGACAGAGGGATGGATCCTGCCATCCCGCTTGGCTTTTCTGCAAAAACATGGGGTGAGGGGCATGCAGTGGCAGCTTTTATGTTGGTGAAGGTTTTGCAAGTGTCCCAGACATGCCTGCAGAGGAACCTGTGCTCAGCATAGCCCTAGCGAGCAGCAAAGCAAATGGCACTGGGGAGCGGGTGTTTAACTAGGAAACACACGAAATTTTACTTAGAGAGGCTGGGATGCTTGAGGAGGTCACCAGTGCCTCTTGGAAGTGGCTCCTGTGTCACTTGGCATCACTTATGTCTTAAGCCACTTCATATTACAGTGTCTTTGAGTCTTGGTGGACCAAAGATCACTTAGTCATAGAATATCTCAAGTTGGAAGGGACCTATAAGGATCATCCAGTCCAAGATGTGTTCAGTTCATCGTCTTTGGGTCCATCCTGGCTCTATGGTGGGCAATGCAGAGATGGGCTGGGGGAGGCAACGTGACTCATAACCCAGAAAAAGTTGAAAATAAAGTCACTAGCTGAAGGGCTTAAATTTGGGCCGACTCCTGACTCATCAAAGGTGCTGGGCGCACAAAGGAGGGTGAGGCTTCAGGTCTTATCACCTCCTCACCATCACTTTTCCGCTGGCCCTTTCTGCCCTCAGGGTGGGCAAGCATCCTTTGAGTCCTGCCCCAAGCATGGCCCTTGGGGGCTGGCAGCCTCCCCACTGAATGCCTCGGTGGCAGGAGCAGTCAGGAGGGCAATTCCTGCTGTAAATCTTCAGGGGAGGCAGGGAGGAAAGGGAGGTGCAAGAAGCAGGGGACAACGCTTTGCAACACCACAGCAGTGCTGTGTGCCAGCACAAACTGACCTTTCAGTCACCTGCCTCCCATTTTTTTTTCCCTTGTACCAAAGCTGCCTGTGACCAGGCTGAGGTCTCCTTATTCCTTTAGTTGTGAAGTCTCTCCTCTTGTTTTCTGCCCTGTAGAGCTGCAGCTTGTACCTCCTCTGTGCTGAGCCTCCAGCAAGTGCTGGCCTCCAGCTGAGGATGGCACCCCCCTGTTTTGATGGCACACGTTTGGGCATTAGATCCCTGCTGCTACTACCAGCTTTAATGCCCCTCTGTGGTCTGGCTTTGTTGGGCTGCGAGGTCCCAGAGAAGCCAATAGTCCCTGTTTGGGTTTGGAGTTGACTCTGTCCCTTTAGGAAGAGCCCTCGCTGCAAGAAGGGACGTATTTCCTCCACTCCTCTTCCTCATGGCAAGAGTTAGTGTGATACTTATGGAAAGTGGGGGGCTTTTTGGCTAAAAAAACCCTACCCACAGGAGATCTGCATGTTTGTTGCTTTGCGAGAGCCTTGTGGCCCTCATCTCCCATGGACAGAGTCTAGACACATCGCCGATGCACGGCGCCTAACTTGAGTGACATTAGATGTGACAACTCTTCCCCAGTGCTGGCCAGCTGGCAGAGGTTCAGCTGGCAGGATGAGTAGCTCGGGGCCAACTCCTTCCCTGCATTGCTCAGTATGAACCCAAATATGAACCCAGCCAGCTGGAGAGGAGGGCAAGGCGATGAATTCAGTCTCCCCATGCCACGTGGGTAGGCAAGCCCACCTTGCCTCTCTGCCCACTTGCCTATCCTGTCCTAGGAGACAGTGGATGGACTCCACTGCCTGCTGCACCGTGCAGCCACTCCCCAGTCCTGTGGTGTAGTCTGTCCGCTGTCTTCTTATTGTCCTGCCTTTCTCCATGACAAAAACTAAGCAAATAGCAAAAGCTGATGATGTGACATCAAATCTGACATCAGTCAGAGCTTTCCATGTCCAGGAATCGGGAAAGATCAACCTTAGCTGGGGAGGCACGTGTGCCCCATCCCCAGTGTTTTGTTTGGTCTGTGTCAATGTCCAGTGCAACATTCGGGGGCTTGTTTGTGCGGGGACCATCATCAAATTTCTCCTGAATTAACTTTCTCAAACTGCATCAGCCCCCCCTTGTCAGCTTTCAGAACTAAGGAGGCTTTAATTTGATTTAACCTACTTCATTTTGGCTAAATTAAATGAGAACTGATTTACAGCCAAACAAGAGTGGCCACCTGGTGGGTTGTGTGCACTTTGACTAATCCACTCTGGAATCATACTTTCTTTTAATTTTAGATTAATTTTCCTGAGTACCCTCTGTGTAGACAAGCCATCAGGCTGAATAAAAATCAGTTCCTGTCTTGCAGGCTTATGTCCTCACTCCTCAAGTTGAGTGGAGTAGTCCTCCAGGAAAAGCCAGCAAGGGATGATTCATCTTTCTGGGGTGAAAGGCATGGGAAGAAACTTCTACTCTGTCTTAATGAATAAATCTGTCCCCCTGGGGACATCCTGACATGGTAAGCAGCAGCTCTGCAGCAGGGCTGGAGAAGGGAGGTCAGGTCTCCAGGAGGGGCTTCTGTGATGTGATAGTTGAGCCCTCAGGAGCATGGCTTTAGCCAAGCAGCTATCTGCGTTGGCTTCTCTGAAGGTCTCCTTCCCACCACCTTGCCACCAGCTTCATAGCTTCTTACTGCTGAAGTCAAATCATGGGCCAGCCTTCAACCCTTGCTGGAGAGAGTGGTGAGGCTGGGCAGTCTCCTCATGGAGTCAAGGTGGCATTGCTAATCTGGTGGTCTTAGTCTCTCGGTCCTTCTTGTGGACCTGAGATTCCTCTCCAAATTCAGACAAGTGTAGGCTTTTAATCTATTTACTTTAAAACAAAACAAAACCAAAAACCAGGCTTTTTTAGCGCTCGTGTTTTCAGACTGAAGCCTGAAAAATTATCTTAAAAACTGACAACATGGAAGTTACACAAGAAAAAACCCAAACATTTGGTGTATAACAGAGTTGTGTGGTTTTATGGCATTCTTGTGATTTTCTGCCCCCTGTTGAGGGGCAAAGGTGGCTGGGCTTTACCTTGCTGCAGGGTGACTTTTCTGGCCCATTACTCAGTGGAAACCTTGAGTTTCTTCCAAAGTCCCTGGGTGACTTTTGCAGAAATAGAGGGGTCTCAGTGCTGAATGTACCAGACATCGTGTCCTTCAGCTGATGGGTGATTGATGCTCGCTTGATATGGGAGTAGGATGTACTGCCACAAATCTTGCTTCAAAGCAACAAGGTCATCACAGGATAACTCCATGCTAATGATGTGAAGGAGGCAGGAGAAGGGCAGGAGCACGGCTGCGCTCTCTGCTTTGGAGGGTCTGGGTTGGGCTGGGACTGGGATGTGCGGCTTTTTTGGCTCATGCTCCCCATGTTTCCACTCCAGCAGCTCCGCTACCATTTGCTGCAGGATGGGGTGTTTCTGTTTCAGCTGCAAGGGCCCCCAGCTCATTTTGCCAGTGCGGCGCTGGGGCCAAGTCCCTTACAAATCCTGTCAGCCCCCAATGGGAAAGAATGTTTCCAGGCTCAGTGGTGGAAAAGGTCTGGGGGTGGCATGGATGGGGGTGCACACCTGTGTGTGCGTGCGTTTGCCTCCTTGACAACCTCATGTGGAGGATTTCAGAGCCTTCATTTTCCACATTGGTCTTCCCATCTCCTTTTGATTATTTTTTCCATCTTTCCCTTCACTTCTTAGATATCTATAGACTTTCCATGGGAAGAGTTGTGGAGACACAATCCTAAATAGAATGTCCTATGTTTATCCATAAGAGAGGTTGGACTAGTGCCTCCCACCACTGTCATCCCTCACCTCTGGCTGGACTTGGCCATGGGATGGAGCCCTGCCTGGGATGGACCAGTTGGGTCCATTCAGGTGAAAGATGACCCCGATTGCAATTTTCTGGCAATAACCAGTCTTTGAGGAGAAATTCAGGAGCAGTCCGAGTATGGCATGGAAGACAGTTCAATGACAATGTTTTTGAGAAGGTGGGAGTCGGAGTGCTGAGATACTTATGATCCTTCACATCCACTCTCTGGTCATTAATTAGTACAGCAATTGAATCCAT
The DNA here is from genome assembly GCF_023638135.1 of Falco biarmicus. Classification (NCBI taxonomy): domain Eukaryota; kingdom Metazoa; phylum Chordata; class Aves; order Falconiformes; family Falconidae; genus Falco; species Falco biarmicus. Next base: position 29,302,391 of record NC_079292.1, on the reverse strand, counting down.
TTCTGCCTCCCCAAATGTGGTACTTAGAGGGACCAAGGGAGTGAGGAGCAGACGTGTGAGGGCTGCAGGGGAAGAGGAGTGTATGGGGAGATGTGCCTTGGGTTGATTATTTTTAATATTTGTCATACTTCCAAATGAAACAGCAGACAAGCTGAGCTGGCTCAAATACTTGCAGAAAGAGCTGATGGGGAATTTGTTAATGAAGCAGGTTTCTCATCAGAAAATGCTAGTTCATCAGAACCTGGATTTTGGGGACATGTGTTGCAATCCTGGCAGGAAAGGCGTCTCAGGCTACAGATGGATTTCTTGGTCGAAACCAAGGAGGCTTAAAGGCTGTCGTGTGAATAAAATAAAGTGAGGCAGATCTAACATGAGGGATGGAGCAGCCAAAGCTTGCATGAGGTTTGGTTCAAGCCCTGCTCTCTGAGCTTCAGGGTTACTTCCACTGGGTAAAATAGGGACAGCTTAAAATTTTCCCACATCTAAATTAAAACACAGCGGCTTTTGGATACTGTAGGGATGTGAGTGATTGCAAAATCCTGCAGACTGATAAGAGTCCTCAGGATGACGCCAAGTTGCTGTGGGGACATGCCGCAAATCTCCAGCTGAGGGGTAGCTCCAGGCCAGCAGTGCAGCCATGCAGGAGGGAGCCCTGGCTGCTCATCTCCACCTGGAGATGCAGCAAAACCCCTCAGGGCTTGAAGCACATCCATTTTCTGCTCCCCCCGCCCCGTCCATGTCTAGTCTGTAAGGTCTTATTGGGTGAGTCCTTCAGGACAGAGGCTGTGGCTGTGACATGCAGAAAACAGACTTTACAATGATTAGATTGTAAAGTAGGTATGTTTATTCAGCACTGGGAGGCACGGGGCGGGGGGGGGGGGGGTAGTTCCACCAAAATCTTGTGCCTTTTTAACATTTTCAGACCTATTTATACAGGTTACATTTCTTTATCTAAAAACACAGGTACTATTGAATATATTCAACCTTCAGGCCACACCTCCACTGCAAAACATTGATTATAAGTAATCATCAAACATGCTATAACGGTAAATGTATCTAAGTTAACGCCAAGTGACTTTTATGCAAACTCATCATGACATATAACTTTTAGCAACTTAGAGGCATTATATGTGCAGTATTGATTGAGTATATGCTTGCTTATCAGGCTAGGATGCCTTGATTCAGCTGCAGGTTCCTTTCGTCTGACAGCAAAGATGACGCTTATCACTATTATTGCCTTGATTTTGCTATCACTTGCATGCAAGATCTGAACAGCACTGATCTGAAGCATCTTTTCAACAGAGCCTTTTCACAGCCAGGTAAAGGAGGGTCCCTGCTAAAAACCGGCCTGGTGGGTTTAAATCAGAGCCCAGACATACTCATTTCCTTCCCAAGTGATACTGTAGCACTAAGCAGATCCAGCCATTAGGTCTCATCTTTAATATTTTGCAGTGGAATTCTATCAAGACTGTTCTGCAGCAGTTTTTATTCTGGCAGTGTTTTGGAGAAGTTAGACATCCCTGCACTGGATAATTGGATTGACGTATTAGAGTCTGAAAATGCTCTGGCAGCAGCTGTTGAACCTTTCCCCATCTTCTCACCTGGGAAGCCAAGTTGGTCTGTGGCTGGGTGAAACCATTTCATAATGTTGATGGTGAAACTGGCAGCAAAGGGGTTGGGTGATGCCAGTTTGGAAACTTATCTTCCGAAGTGGAGAGTACCTCTTTGCAAGGGCAAAGGGTGGCGTGCACGCTAACAGCATTCTGGTACCGCATCCCTCACCGAGATCTCAGCAGGTAGCTGGGGAGGATGGTGCTGTTTGGAGGCCATCTTTCCCTGAGCAGATGGAAGGAAGAGAGCCTCTACAGAGGCAAAATTTCAAAACCCTGTGAGATGACCATTTGCTCTGGTAGCCCAGCTTAATTCCAGGATAAATAACGCCGTTCTGTGATATCCTGCCAATCTGATCGCTCTCACAGTTTTGAAAGGAGGTGACAAATTTCCTGTCCTCTGCAGTGACTAGTCTCTACTCCACCTCAGACACAGCTGCATTGCAGCGGGTGGATAAAACCCTCCTTTTGCCCAGGAGCTTCTTGCAATGCGTAGAAAAGACCAGGAGCCTCCTCGCTTGCTTTGGCACATGCTTTGCCCTAGCAAATGTCACCCCTGGAGCCTCAGCCCCCACTTTCCTTTGACAAACTGAACCTGTTGCTCCTATTTAATCAGGAAAGGCTGCAAAAAAGGGGAGGAAAATAAGAACTTCCTCAGGCCTGGCCCACATCCCTTCCCCTTCCCTGGGTTGCTCGGACTCTTTGGCTTTCTCATCCCGCCTTGGGAGGAGCAGGAGCTGGCTGGCGTAAGACTCCGAGCTAGGTTCAGCCCGCCGGCGTGGGGTGTGTCCCCCACCATTTCCTAAGTTATTCTTTTGGGTTTCCTTTTCTCACTATTAATAGATTTTCAGCCAATATCTGAGCTGTTTCAACAAGGTGGATGGGGGGCAAGGGGAGGGGGTGGTGTTACTGAAATGGGAAGCGGGAAGCTGTTGGGCAGGGAATTAATCAGAGGAGCTGCATGGAGAAATGGTGGCTTTGGGTGGGCTGATGGGAGGAGGGATGTGACACATCCTTTCGCTTTGCATTTTGTGCTGGTTTGCTTCTGCTTTTGTGCTCCAAGCTGTGACCTTTCCAAACAAGCTACTCCCCCTGAGCATCTTCCCCAGCCTGCAAAATAACACACACCTACTGCAACGAGGTGACAACCCAAACGTCGCTTCATGACATGGTTAGTGGTAGTGCAAGCAGCTGAAAACTGTGGCCCTTGACTGATGTTGCAAGAAGCTGCACTGGCACAAAGAAGCACGCCTTTCCTTTGATATTTTGGGTGAGTTTTCACGTCCCAGAAGCTCCTGACCAGAGCACTCCCAGACCAGCCCTGTCCTGGAGCACCCACAGCAGCGGGGACAAACAGTGGCACTTCCAGCCTCCTAAATATTGCTCACTGGGGGCTGAACACGCCTGTATTGATAGCTAGCAATAAGGGAAAGTTCTCTCCCTCCTGGGGTTGTCCCCATTACAGAGACATCGTATCACAGGCATGGTCATGGGGTACACATATCCGGAAATTAAATCATGTGTTTGCAGTGGACTCATTTCCTCCAGGCTGTTTGGCCACCGCGTGCATGGACGCGTGCAGGGAGGGCTTGCACTCTCCTCCTGCAGCTCTACGCCCACCCAGCACAGAAACGGAAGGGTTTGGGTTTTTCTGAGTGATACATGTGGGAAGAGAGGTGTGGACCCTCTGCATTAGAGTCATGCAGCCAGTGCTGTCAAAATACACCACTAGCTGCTGTATTATTTTTCTTAAAATGAGGAATTGATGATGGGCCAAAATGTGAAATCAGATAAGTGGTGGTGCCCTGCCAAAATGCAGCCAGGATGGTCAAGGTCAGGTATTTTTTTCTGCCTTCTAGAAAACAGGGTGAGGGACTCTGGCTGAAATTCAAGTGAACTTTGTTTTGGAAAGGATCTCCTGGTATGGGGAACGATAGCTTAGAGGACCACTCCTCCATCCTCTTTCTCTCTCATAGCATGCGTTAAATCCTTTTATCTCCGGGGCTCATGGCGTGAAAGGATCATTTGTTTCCCGCAAAAGGACGTACTGTATCTTTTGTGAGTAATTTTCATGCTAAAGGGGCATCAAACATAATCCTGTCCTGTCTGGCTGTTATTACCACCAGTCTGTGGTTACAGGCGTTTTCTCCTCCTTCAACCACATCCTTTTCATTTCTTCTGTTGAGGACAGTTGTCAGGTAATACTGGCTACGAGCCCAGGCAAACAGGGGCTCATTACCAGTTATTACCCCTGGGTCTGCTGCCGAGATTTGGCACGGGTGGCCAGTTAGGGAGGAAGAGATAAAAAAAAATAGTTCTCTGGCATTTGAGAGAGATACAGCACGTGTGGAAGGAAAACAGTAACTCCTGGGCTTGCGGTGCTCTCACTGCTTGGCCTGCATTTCTTTGTGCATTGGAAATAAGTGTTTGATAGGCTTCTGTAAATGTGAGAAGTGAGTTTGCATAAGCCAGGTCTTCTGCGGGTGGTGAAGCTGCAAGACACTGAAAAAAATGCAATTTGTTTTTCCCTTGTCTAAATAAAATACATTTTTTCCCCAATGCTGCAGGGAGACAGTCTCACAAACGACTAATGTTAATCCCAGAGCAATAAAACTGCAGAAAGGTGTGCAGCCCCGCCACTGCAGAAGCATCTGGCTCGTGGTGCAACAGTCCTGAGAAAACAGTTCAATTCAATGCAACTGGAGAAAGTAAATTTTGCTGACAGGCGGGTGCTCAAAAATCTGTGGGACAGGTGTGGGGACGGATGGGGGTGCTGATCCCTTGGGGAAGGAGGCTGTCACCCAGCTGTAGCCACAGCTGCTTTCCACTGCTGTGCTGTGGGTCCGGCCCGCGGTGCTGCACAGTCTTGAAGAGTGTCAGGTTTGCAGCCTGCCTGGGTTTCCTCTTCCCGTGGCCACCTCCGTGGCTGCTGTTCACCACAGCCATTGCATTTCACCCAGCAACAATAATTCTACAAGATACTCTCCTTTGAGACAAGCAAGCCGTGGAATAAGAAAGGGGGAAAGGGAAATTTTTGTAGCAGCCTGGCTGAGCTGGTTGGAGGTGATTAAGGGAACATCACCTTCAGATCAGGTTGGAATAGGAGACCTTTTGCTGAGGGCTTCTCAGTAGTCCCATCCAGCCTCATACAGCAGATGCAGGCTTGTAGGGAGGGAAGGGTGTGTTGAAGTGCTTTCTGGCTCATGTCATCTCTCTTGCCACTCGCCAAAGGGGTGCAGGTCACTACCTACCAAAAGAGAGTGAATTCTACCTCTGTGGCACTTGGCATTGCCTGACTTCAGCCAGGCCCATGTAGTAGTGGGGATAGTGTCCCACCTTCCCACGTGGTCAGCACCTACTGAATCCATCCATCCATCCATCCATCCATCCATCCATCAATCTGTCCCCCAGCATGGTGGCTTACCATTTCCAAGCAGGATTGTGCTGGCTCCTCAAGTTGCTTTGAGCCCACTTAAATCGCCAGTCCTGGTTTAATGAGGAAGAATAAAAATTGATGTTTTAACATCTCTTGACCTTAGCAGGAAGGGAGTGCTAAGAACAGATGCAGAGATGTGGAGAGATAAAATGCTAGTAAGCTTTGTGGGCATCAACCTGAGTCTTGGTTCTTCTCCCAGCTGTTGGTTTTTTTTTTTGGGCTGTGTCACCCTGTGTGCCTTGGAACCTGCTACCACCCCAGCCAGGGCAAGCCTGGAGGATCCCACCAGATTTCTCCATCATTCTCCATCAGCAGAGCAACCCCTTGCTTTGGGCTTTTTCACCCAATTTTTGCTAAAAATGCAATTTGGTAAAAATGTATCTGCAGCTCCCTGGGGTGGGAGGGGGAAGTGCTGGGGCAGGGATGCCGGTGTCTTGGCTTGCAGGTCCTGGCTGGTCACTGGGGCTGGCCCAGAGCCAAAGCATGGGCCTGCCCCTTTCTCTTTTGGATCGAGTTGAATTGAATTGTCTTTTCTACCTCTCCTTTGGTGCTTGTTTGCTTCCTGCCCCTCCGGGATGGGGCCGGGTCATGAAGAGGAAGCAAGAGCAGTGGGGGATTTCCTCCACCTTCCTTCCGATCCTTTCTGTATTTACATCTTTTTTGTATTGTTTCTACCTTTAGGGGACTGGGGTTTTTTTGGTTGTTCTTTTTTTTACTTCTTTTGTTAAAATCCCTGTCAAACTTTTATAGCCCTATTTATTGGCTAGACCCATTTTTGTGGCTGCCTGATCTCTAGCTTGGTGCAACCATCACTGAGGATCCAAACCTCAGATACTACAGCTAAGGAGGTGGCTAGATGAAAACTCCCTCCCATCTTTTGCACCTGGGTTTCATGTGCTTTGTCCTGGTGCCTGTGTTTTGCTTCCTTACCTCTTCTCCTGAACACAGTGGTTGGTCTTTAGGAAATATGACATCGCCAGGAATCCTCTTATCCTACAGATGTAGTGGAGAAGTTTTCTCACAAGTCCAGGGTTTCTTAAAATAACTCATGCTGCTCGTTTCAGTTAAACTCACATCTTAACAGTGTTTTCAGAAATGGCTGCTGGTGGGGAAACAGGAGTAGGAGCCATGTTTCAGGAAGGGGTCTGCACATCTCCTCTGCTGGCTCTGTATTTCCCCTGAAGTGCTCAGGCAGTCGCACTAGATGACCATCGTAGGTCCCTTCCAACTAAAAATATTCTAATCTATTTTCTATTCTACTCTCATCTGCTGTACTCCTTCTCTTTGACCTTCCACTAGTAGTAGACCTTCCACTAGACCAGGTTGCTCCCAGTCCCGTCCAGCCTGGCCTTGAGCACTGGAGGGATGGGGCACCCACAGCTTCTCGGGGCAACCTGCGCCAGTGTCTCACCACCCTCAATGGTTTGACTAAGCAAGAGTGCCTATTTTCTGATGTTTTTCTAGTAATGATCTGAGTTTGAGAAGGAAAAAAACCCCTACGTTGAAACTTGAGCAAATAAAGGAGCAAAACTTGTACCTGCAAAAAGAATATAACTTTCAGAATGGTCAGAAGTGTCACCTTATTTATCTGAGGCTCCTTGCCACTTCAGGGCTGTGAGGGACCCTCATAATGGGGTTGGACGAACAGCACTTGGCACGTCCCTTGACTGCCCCCTCACCAGGGCTGGATCTACTTTATCTTGGGAATGATATGCAGCAAATTGCATGGGAGCTGGTGCACCTCCCGTCTGAGGGAGACCTGCCTTCTGGGAACCAGCAAGTCTTGCCCTTCTGCTCACCCTCCAGTCCCTTTGAAATCCTGCCAGTATGACTATGTTTGTTGTGGAGGTTGCTCAGGCTTCCTCCTCCTTCTCCTCCTCCTCCTCCACTTCTCTGCTTTCTGCTGGATGCGGTGAAACCAGAATGTGGTATTGGGTATGAGTTTAGAGAGTATGAGACAAGCCCTGAGCAAATGACTCATGGTTTCTGGTCAGTATTTATCTCTACAAATACCTGTTCTGGGTGGAAACCAACGGTGGTTTCCTTAGTTCAGAGTTTATCTTGGCATTTTTATTTTTTGCTAGGTGTCAGCTCTGAGAATGTTACAACATCTGCAAACCCAGGACAACATGGGCAGATCATCACAGCTACCAGCAAGACGCAAGGGACCACCCCTACAAGCAATTCAGGAAACTCACCATCCCACTCTACGATGTCACCTGCCACAGCTCAAGGGACCACCTCTGCAAGCAAGCCGGGAAACCCACCAACTTCTCCTGTGATACCACTCATCACTGTTCAAGGGGCCACCCCTACAAGCAACCCGGGACACCAACCATCCACCCCTACGACATCACCTGCCGCAGTTCAAGGAACCACCACCACAAACAGCCTGGGAAACCCACTACCCACCCATATGATGTCATCCCACCCATCTCAGCAGGTCAGCTCTTCAGCCAGATCTGGAGCCTTAACAACCACCCTTGCTGTTCTTCAGGGATCCTCCAGCACCGCCCAGCAGAAGGCTACCCCTCCAGCCAGCTTGGGAAGCTCAGCAGCTACCACCAGTGCAAGTCCCATCCTCCCTCATATGAGCGGCCTTCCAGCCACCTCAGGAGGTTTAGGGACTGCTGTCGCATCCTCTCCTGGCGTGGAAGCTCAGGGAAAACAGCCTTCAGATCAGTTGACCAGCACCACTGCGAGCACCGGAGTCCCAGGGAGCAACCTTTCCCCTGGGGTCAAGGACCATGGTGTCTCTTCTACAACTGTCGCTAAGCAGCCTCACTCTTCTTCCAGTTCTCCAGCCCAGGGACTGCCCTTTTCCACCAGACCTGGAAGCATCAACACTTCTACCCATTTTAGTGGATACATGTCCCCCACCACTAGTAAAGCATCTCTGTCCTTATCACCTAGCAGCATGAATGCCTCAGAGGCAGCCACCACGCCAACTCCTGGAGCAGGTACCAGAACACTAGAACATTGATTTCTCATGCTGGGAGGCCCTTTTCTGGTCTTTTCCTTTGGCTACCCTAAACACCTCTTGTCATTACGGGGTGTCATCACCTTGTCTCATTTTAGGACTTTCCAGCACAGTTGTCTCCATGCCAACTGAGCGTTTAGGTCTCTATTGTCATCGGTGGAGATTGAGTCAATGCAGTTAGTGACATTCAAGGCATGAATCAATCAGCAAAGTGTAGACATTGGCATTTGGATGGACCAAACTGTGCCTGAAGCACCTCTGACTGCAATGACTCGATCTTCAGCGACCACAAAAAGGAGCCAGCAGCAATGAATTTGGAGGTGGAGACTGACATTGTAGGGTGGTGACACAGACTGGCAGCACCCCGAATGCTGACTGTAGAAGATCCCTCGTATGGCTGACAGCTTAGTGAAGTCTGTCTGGGCACGCACAGAAAATAGGCTTTAGATGACTAAGGAGATTTTGTGGCTAAACCCTGAGACTACAAACCTCTAAAGAGTCTAAGCAGTTAGGTAGGCTGTTCATCATTGCTGGAGGGGGGGCGGTGATGACTGCTGACTTCAGTCTAAGAGCACTAGGAGTGTCCATGTGGTGTTTAGGGTCTTGCTGAACACCATCAATATGTTTTCTCTAGACCTCTGGCGTTTTACAGAGTTGTGTTAATTCCTAAGTGTCCTGGTGAGGTACAGTTTAGGATCCCTGCTGGCATTTTGTCTGCTAGCGTTGACAGGGAGGTAATCACACTGTGGGACTGTGAGGGCTCCATGGAGCCTTCCAGACTTGGGTGGGATTGTAGGTTCAGCTCACATCTGGCTCTAAAGCTGTGATGACATTGAAGCCCTTCATTATCTTCCTCTGGAGAACGTTGCTCTTGACCTGATTTCCAGTTACCTGCAATACAGAAGCCACTCAAAAAAACATCTCCACCCTCCCTCAGCCTTCCAGCTGTCAGCATCACTAAATGGGCCAAGGTCTTTATGCAAGACCATCTGTACTGGCTTCACCCATGTTTTGAGCATGTTAGCAGGTATGAGGTGGTGAAATAGGTATCTTCATGAAGGATGTTTCTTTCCCTCCTGCTCTACAGAACTGTTCTCCACTGAAGGATGATATATGAAATTATGTTAATTCAAATTTGACCTCAAGTGCTGAGCATGAAGTAATCTAAAAAAACTTTACATTTAATAAATAGGTGAGAAAATGCAAGAGAAACAGATGGCTTTGAAATTAATTCTCTCCTGGAGCCTTCAGAATGTGTCTGGAAGAGAAATATCCCTCATCTTTTCTGTGGAAGAGGCAGGAGTCCCAAAAGCAAACAGGCTGTGAACAGGATTTGGCATTTTAATTCTCTTTGTCACCATTTAAGTATCAATTAGGTACCCAGGGATGGAAATCCATTTCTTCAAAAGGACTTGGGGAGGCAGGAGGCTGCTGTGCCCCTTGCACTACTGCCATTGCACAAGAAACCGTAAGATGCTACAGACCGTAAACAAAGGCATCTGAGGTGATCTCGGGTATCTGAGGCACCTGCATGGGGCTGGTAGACTTGGGGCACGTGCCCTTCTGGAGTAGCAGGCAGGCAGGACACCCCCAAGGCTGTCTGCAATAGTACCAGGCACTACTTCTAAGCATGTCACCCTGGACTGCTTCCGTAGCTGGTGGAGATGCAGTCAGCCGAGATTATGGCATTTCTTCCCCTCCTAAAAGAGGCAGCTGCAGCTGTCAGTAGGATTGTGCAGTGACCACCATTCACTGAGAGATCCTGCATAGCCACCCCAGATAGTCTAGCTCTGTCATAAAAAAGTCCATGGAAGACACCCCAGATAAAGTGAAATCAGGGCCATCCCATTTATACCCAGGAACACTCCTTTTTTAAGTGATTACCCGTCTACCTAACGCACAGCCATCACAGCCTCTGGGTTCATCTCTCCAGAACAGTCTGATGGGTTTCAGCAGCAGAAAGTAAAATCTGCAGTAATATTTTTTTTCCATATCAAAGTTAATTTAAAAGAAAGAAAAAAATAATATAAAAAGGCAAAAAAAACCAAAACAACCCAACCAACCCAAAGCCTCTCCAAGCTTTGACACCATCAGTTTCAAGGAAGGGCTGGAGCTGAAAACTTTTTTTCATCTGCTCATGAATAAGGCTGTCAGCTGTATCCTCAATACTGTATCAGTGTTTGTCTGCTTGTTTTTTGGTGTATACTGGGGACCCAGACCAGAGAAGCCATGACACAGGATCTGCATCAACCAAACCTGCAAGTACTGACCGGAGCCTGGCCAGCACACATCCCTCGGCCCCAGCCCCAGGGGACCAGACCACGAGCAGCAGTCCTGGCCACCAGCACCCTAACACCTCCTTCCAGAATGAGGTAACGACACCTGCAGGAAGGTGGGCACCTCACAGAGGTGTCTATTTACTGTAGTCGGAGTCCAACTCGGTCAGCCTCACACGGGGCACCAATTGTAGCAGCACAAACAAACCAGCAGGCTGCAACAAGGCTGTACCACTGGTCAGATTCTACTGTCTGTGCTGTATCTCCTGCCTCCAGAGGTCAGACCACACTGCTCCTCCTCCATCCAACCCTCTCTCCACAATCCTCAGGGCTATTTAACCACTTAGCAGGAACGAGCTACAGCTGCACATCATGCATGTCAATCAACCCGCTGAGGCAAGGCCACAGCTGCGTGTTATCAGTGCTGATCAACCCACTGCCTTCATTCCTCTACATCTATTAATATTTAGGTGGCATCCCATGTGTGTGTAAAGTCTGCAGCCCTTCTTGCTATGCATGTTTTTGTCAGATCTGCCTTAGGAGAACACAAGGCAGCAAAATAATTCTAGACCATAGAATCATAGAACGGTTTGGGTTAGAAGGGACCTTTAAAGGTCATCTAGTCCAGCCCCTTTCTCCTGTAGCTTTCCAATGAAGAGACACAGAGGATGGAGGTGAAGGGGAAGGTCTGGATGCCCAAAGGGAAGAAGTGAAATTTGGGAGAAGGGAGGGAAGCATTACAGAGAGCAGAAGCTGCCTTGGAGTGGACCTGGAGTTGACAAGAGGGCAAAGACCACAATTCAGTGTAAACCGTGCACAGATGATATTAGCAGAAAATGGTTTGGGAGTGTAGGAGGGTCTCAAAACCAAGCCAGGATAACTAAAGCGCTGGGAAGGAGGGAGAGAGATCCTGGTTTTAGGTGCTCATCTTTTGTAGGGCAGGGTTGCATCATGGCCCACTGGCGTGGATCTTCCTACTGCCTGAGCCAATTCCTGCTTTACCCTGTACTGCAAATCCTAAGCCTGGTTTGGGAAGCACATCAGCAAACATTCCACAGGCAGCCGTGTCGCTGATCTCTGTAAACCCTTTCCACATATAAAGGGTTGAGTGAAGGGCTCCCAGGCCTGTCTTGTTTCCTTAAAATAGATCAGAGCTTTGGTCGGGATGACTCCTGGCTTGGGGCAGTCTGTTGTATGGGTGACCAACTGCCCTTCCAACCAGTGTGAATGATTTGAGAGTTCCTTTTCTTCTGTCTTTCCAGGTCATCTGTAAGGACCAGGTGCAAAATAATTGGCCCACCATCCACCTGAGAGAAGCTAAAACCTGTGTAAGTACCACCCTTTTGGACTTCCGTGTTGGCTCAGCAGCTGTGTTGCTGCCGGAGATCAGCCTTTAACCCGCGGTACCTGCAGCAGGCGAGCCTACAGGGATGAGAGCAATTTCATCAAAATAAGATGCAACCACTTTTGGGGTGTACAGTGGTAAATGCAAAGCCACACTCAGCAGTATAACGCGGTGGGGGATATAGCAGGAGGAGAAGAGGCCTCTGCACTCTTCTTCAAGTAGAAGGACCAGCTGAGTCCTCCTAGGTCTCAGAAAAAGAGCAATGGGAAATGTTAGAGCGTGAAACTTTTCCCAGTGCAAAGGGTAACGGGAAAGCTTTTAGCCTTTGCAGAGGGGATAGAAGTTCATCTCAAAACCTAAGCAAAAAGTGTGGAATTCCTCCACAGTTGCTGTGTACTTGGTGAGATCTTGCACCCTCACAGCTGGGGGAGGGTGGCATACGACTGCAGAGCAACTGGGAAGCACAGCAGCCTGGAGTTTAGGACTCACTGTGCTCCTCAATGCTATATCAGCTCTCACAGAACCCTAAAGTGAGAGCAAAAAACTCCATTTCGTTTGTTCCAGACCCTCTGCAAGACCAGGGAGTAGTAAAATATAGTGCCAAGGTTGGGAAAAGGTAAGCCCAACCCAAGGCTATACACCAAGACCCCTTCTTCTGGGGGGTGGGTACTGTCTGCTGGCTCTTCTGAAGGACACCCACCTTCAAAATGATTCTTGTGGAAACTATGATCCTGTAACAGAGAAGCTGCAATACATCAATAACTTTTAAATAGGCTGAAGTTTTTAAGTTTATGACAAAGAGGAAGAGACACCACCACATGGCTGGTGGTGAGATCTTGAGATCTTGATAGAGTGACCGTATCTAGCTGGGCTGTGGGCAGGGCTCAGGGGTGGGTTTTGGCATTGGAATGCTCTGCACATCTCAGCACTGCTGAGGCAGCGTAAGCATTGGCAAATTGGCACTTCAGGAACCTTCTTATAGCTCATGCTGCACCGCATCAGAAATAGCTGTTCAGGTTCATGAACCTCTGCTGTCCCATTTGTAAAACGGACTGACTTGACTTCACTGTAAGGTGGTGAGGTGCAAAGTGAAGCCACACTGTGTTCATAAACCACCTTGAGATACATGGTGAGATGAGCGCAGTCGTTCCTACTGACCATGGCAGCTCTTGAAATTCCCTGTGGCTTGGTGGTGGCCCTGCCAGGCAGCCCTGGAGAGAGCTTGGACCTCCCAGTAGCACCCACCTGGAGGAAGTGAAGCACCTGTCTGCTGCCATCTCATGACCATCACCTTCCTACTCTGGCTGCTGCCCGGTGTAAATGCTCCTTGCCCACACACCTGCAGAAATGATGTTCTTAGCTGAGCTGCCCTTAATGTTGGGGATGACTCCAAGGAGGGACCTTATTACCATGGTGGCCCAGACACCACAGCAGGACAGCCTCTCCTGAGACCATCCCCTGCCCTGCTTTGTGCAACATCTGAACCTGCAGCCATGCCCATGCTGGGAAAACTTCTCATCAAATTTTATATTGAATGTCTAAAAATATTTCATCAGATTGACAAAATCTGATTTTAGAGCCTAAAGCACCTGGGTGACTTATGATTGTGCTGGTGTTTAATGCCTCCCCTCTCCTTCTGGGTGCAGTTATGCTCTGCACAGAGCCTCTGTCCTCCCTGTGGCTTCGCTGGAGCTGAGCCAGGAAGCTTTTTGTAAATGAGGATGGTGAGGCTGGGAAGCGCCGGTGCACAGTGATGCACTGGGAGGCTGAGGGGTGGGCAGACATCGCAGCTTGGCATCATCCGTCACTCCTCTCTGCCCGCTCTGCTGGGCGACGGCACGCTGCAGCTGGCGAGCCAGCGAGTCTGCCACCCTGTTTCCCTTGGATTCCTCTGGGCATAATAACGAGCCGAAGCATTGTTAGTACAAAATACCAATTATGCCTCAAAACAGCTGCAGAAACACTGCAAGGGTGCATCCTCCCATAGCATCACTCTCCTCAGCTGCCAAAACACCTCCCACCTGCTTGCCATTAACTTTCCACCCAGTGTATTCCTGAAAATTGCAACAAATTTTGTGCCTCCCAAGCCAAGCAGATAACAGAGAAATGGCATTATCTGGTTTCCCTGTTTTGTAGGCCCCATAAACAAGTCTCTAGCCAAATCTTGACAGCAAAGTGAAAAAATCTTTTGCATTTCGCCACCCGTGGGAAAACAGGAAAGTGCGCGCTATAAGGAGAAGCATTCCAGAAACGGCTCCAATCCTGGTCCACAAGAATGAGCTAGAGTCGGGGCAGCATTGTACTAAAGCTCAGCCCCAGAGAGAAGCCAGGGAAGCATCGAGGGTAATGCAGGTGGTGTGGGACGTCCAGATTACACATGGCAGGAGAGAGGGCAACACCTCATGCACAGCTGGGCCCGTGGGGCATCGCTGGCGCTGCAGGGACCTCAGAAAAATGGTTGGGACTGAACCTAGGAATCGTGGACATTTCCCAAGGTCTGGCTAGCAAGTGTATCTTCAGTTGGGTTTTCGTTGGCTGCTTGGGGTTCTCCAGCCTTGGGATAGATGGGTGGCTGGCTGCTCTGTTCCTCATCCCAACCCCAAAATGCTTTCGGTGAAGTGAGAGGTGACAATGTCAGAGGTGACTGATGTCCCCCAAGGTGTGCTTGAGCCACACAACCCTGTGGCCACCTCCTAGGGGCCCAGTGTTCCTCCTCCATCGTGTCCCCAGCTGGGCCATGGATGTGCCCAGAGAGATAAGTTGGAGGATGCTGGGGAGCACCGGAGCTTGCTCCAGCCAGGGGATGCAAAAGCAACAGCAGTACCACCCAAACCCGCGCCCAGGTGCCCGAGGGAGTTTGCTGTGTGACACCCACTGGTCTGGGGACAGCAGGACTCTCCCTGGAGCAGGCAGAGGGACACCCTCACCGAGCAGGGCCGTGGTCCCCCATGCCCCATCCAGCTGGAGGGGGTGGTTTGTTGACTCAAGTGCTGTTACCTCATTCAGGGATGTTAGTTTTAGGTCCCTGCCAGTGTGGGAACCGGATTTGAGCTCTCGGCAGCGCCTGTCAGCTCTGGCCAAGGAATGCGAGTGGCTGCGGCAGCGGGAGGAGAACGCTGCCAGGGCCAGGGCACCGCCGCCGGGGCATCCCCACCGGCTGCAGCCGACCGTGGTGTGCCCCTCGCCAACCCTGGGAGGGGCATATCCCCCCCGTTCTGCCTCCAAAGGGGGTTTAGGCACTGCTCACCATCTGGCAGCAAAGAGGTTCGGTGCTCAGGCTGGGTTTTAGCCTCACCTCTGATTTCCCTTCCTGTAGAGGAATTGTAGAGGACTGTATGAAAAATTTATTTGTAAAAAGGTTTTAATGATTGTTAAAAACATAAGGTATGACATGTTAAGAAAAAAAAAAAGAAGGGGGAATTGTAGAGGAATTAAGCTGGGTTAATTAGCATTGATAATATTCAGCTGTGGGTTGGGGGCAGCTGTGGCTGGTTCTGTTAAGTGGTTGGGCAGCCAGTGAAGAGAAAGCAGTCAAGGAAGAGAGGAGGAAGAAGCAGAGAGAGAGCGAGCACATGCCCTGGATAAGGAGAGACTAGGAGAAGGCAGCAGAGGGACTGGCACGAAAAGCATGTTGGTGTGTGATGGTAAAGGACCTTGTTGCAGCCGGCTAGTTTGGAGAGTGCTGTGATGCAGTGAGACCATTACCTAAGTCCTCTAGGTTTCTTCAATCATAGCCTAAAAATCTGATGCAGAGTCCCTTGAAACCAGTAGAAAAGAAGGCAGCAGAGGGACTGGCATGAAGAGTGTAATGATATGAGATGGTTTCCCCCCAGCCACGGGGTGGTAGGAGGAGAGGTGTGTTATTAAGGGTTGGGGGAAGGCAGAGCTGAGCTGCTGCAAAACCTGGGGAGGGAGGATGCAAGGAGGCAGCAGAGAGGCTTCTCATGCCTCTGCTGAGCAGAAAATGCTGCACAGGCAGGGACTGATGAACTGCAAGATGTAAAAGCATAGGAGCACAACCCAAAGATGATAAAAACGCTGCCCTGACCAAACCGTAGTCCTCTCCCCCCTGTTCCGCTGGGGATGAGCTTTCTGGGGGATGCTGCCTTGCCAGGGTCTTGCCTTGCTGCCCATGGGCTGCCCTGGCAGAGGGCTGGGGGCAGGTTTCCCATCGAGCTCTTTTCCCAGGGATGCAGCGGGATGGTGCGGGCCCAGCAGAGGGGCCTGGGAGGGGAAGTTTCTCCCCATGCAAAGTGAAAGGACAGGCAAGGGCCAGCGGCCGTTCCCAGGGACAGCCAGGGCCTCACAATGCTGAGCTCACCCTCGCACTCTGCCCAGGACCGCTCTTCCGCCCCGGCAAGTGCATCCTGTCTCCACTGCTGCTTCCCAAATATTTAGATAAGATGGGGTGAGATTAGGTGCCTTCCTCAGCTGGGTGGCTCCCGTCCTTGCGGTGGAGCAAGCGGGATGCTGCCGGCCATCGGTGCGAGCGGGACCCAGTGCAGATGGTGTTGCAGAAGGAGAGGAGGAGAGGAAGGTTTGGGGTGTTGGAGCAGACAGTAGAGCCTTTCCCAGCCAGGGCACGTGCTGCCTGGTGCCTCGTTACAGTGCACACAGAGGACTTCTGCACATAGGACCTTGTGCAAGCAAGACCTTACACATGTAGCATCTGTGCACGAAGGACTTGTCCATGCAGTGCTTGTGCACACGCCACCTGTGCACATAGGAGCTGTATATGCAGCACCTTTGCATATAGGACCTGTGCACAGTGATCATCTCTACTTTAGTGAAGCGTTGAGCAGATGAAAAGCCTCGGGAAGCATCTTGGAGATGATGTAAGCTCCATCCAGCGCTCTACCACCCTGCCGGCACCATCCTGGCTAACCTCTCCAGGGATGCTCCAGGTTATCCAAAAGCAAAAGATTCTCTTGCCTCTGCAGAGCCACAGAGCCGTGGGGAAGCTCTAGGAAGGAAAGGGACCTGTGTTGGTGGGGACAGAGGGTAGGAGTGCGGGTGGGTGGGTGGGTGGGTGTGGGGGTGTGTGTGTGTCTATGTGTGTGTGTGTCTGTGTGTGTGCTGCAGATGCCTGTGGGGACACAGGGGGGCTGCACAGCCCTGTCCTGCTCCAGCCAGGGCCCCTCAACCTCCCTGCCCCCCCGCCCTGCTTCCCTCAGGGACCTGCTGTTCCTGTAACGCCAAAAGCTGCGGCGCTCAGATAAGGCCGGTGCAGGGCCCGGTGGGGAATGGCAGCCAAGAGCTCAGCTTCTTATAAAGAAACTACTTTTAAACTTTTCCTGTTCTCTGGGAGTGCCAGCGGCAGCCGGGTGGTGCAAAGGGATGGGGATGGCCACAGCATCCCTTGCAATGGGGGGGGGATGTTCCTCGGCTGTGCCCAGGTTGGGGGACGGTGCTGAGCCCTCGCTGTCACTGCAGGCGGAGTGGAGGACTGCCAGCATCAACATCTCCTTCTTCGAGAGCTTCTGCTCGACAGGCCAGCACGTGTTCAACGCCAGCAGGGAAACGTGCACGGTGATGCTGACCTCCCATAAGCCCCACTCCCAGCACTGGGCTGTGCAGGCGGTCGTGCACCGTGAGTATGATCCCATCATCCTGCCCAGAGTGGGACAGGGTGGGACTGGCAGCGGGGACCTGGGCACAGGGATGCAGCCTGAGGCTTAGCAGAACCTTCATGTCTGCTAGAGCTTGGCCCAGGGGCTCCCCCATCTCAATGACTCAAGAGAGGCAAGAGGCCAGAAATGAGCTTTGCTCCCCAATGAATGCACCAGAGCCCCCTCCCATCTATGATGAGTCAAGGCAGGGACCGATGTCCAGGAGGAAAAATTCCTCCCCAGTGGTTAAAATCCAGTGCCCTGTTCAAATCCTTCCCCAAGGGACCACAAAGAGGAGTACCTTGCCCACATCGGAGCCCTTTGGGGAAATCCAGCTGAGCCTGGGGGTGCCCAAACATTGCTTTAGGACCAGGGTGCTGGGAGGATGGAGACATCACACTGCCCGAGCACGATGGGGAGGAAGTACTGAGCTCCATCCTCCTTGTCATCATCAGGGCAGGGACTGGGTTGGGGGTCCAGCCTCCAGCACCGGATCATGGGCAGGGCAGCTGGGCCCTGGGGACTAATCCTGCACCACACTGGCATGGCCCCAAGTAGCCGGTTACATCCCCTCGCTGGTCTCACTTGTAAAAGGCCCACTGAAGCGGAGAGCCTCACCAGGGTGTGCACAGCCTGGGACTGGGGGTAGTGGGGACTGGGGTGTCTGGGGCTGTCCTCCTTCCAGGAAAAGAGGTCCTGGCTCATTGTCTGGCTGCAGAGGCACCTGCAAGGCTTGGCTTCATGCCTGCACATCTCCATCCACCTCCTCCAGAAAGAGGGTCACCCCACTGATGGGGAGATGGTGGCACAACCTGCTCCCCCAGCCTTGTGCTAATTGCAACCTCTTTCTTCCCCCAGTCCCTTTGGACCCCGAAAAAGTCCTCGAGGAGCTGAAGGAGAAGAAGGACAAGCTAGAGGAGGTAAGGAGTCCCCGGTCACAGTGCAGCTCTCCCACAGATGTCCCCCACGGCGGGTGGCACAGGAGGCCCCTGACCTGTCTGTTCTGTGGCAGCTCGGCATCACCAACATCACCTATGACAAAATGGAGAGGGAGATGATAATCAACGATGAGTTCAGCACGCCCCTAATCATCACCATCGTCACCCTGGCCGGCTCCCTGCTGCTGATCGCAGCCATCTATGGCTGCTGCCACCAGCGCTTCTCCCAAAAGAAGGACCAGGTAAGGTGGGAGGGGGGTGGGACAGGTACCCCAAGACCATTTGTCCCAGAGACATCTTCAGGAGATGAAGATCATCAGTGTTTCCCTCTCTGCTGGTGGAGACATCCTGGTTTGCCCAGCAGGCACCACTCTTGCGTGTGGCTCGAGGGGTGCTCAAGGGCTGTGGATGCTCTGGAGGGGCAGGAGCTGCTCTTTGGGGGTGCTGGGGTAGGGGGGAGCCAGAATGAAAACCAGGGAAATGAGAAGCTAGTGGTAGTGGTGGTGGGAATGTCAACGAGCAGCATCTTCAGGTCATAATTTTGACACAAAAGGCTTTCTCAACCCAATGCCCCCTCCAAACCCACCTATACCCCCAAATTCCCCCCCCCCCAAAAAAAAAATAATTTCAAAATACTTTTTTGAGTAGGGGACAAGCAGGGCTGGGTAAGCAACATCACCCTGAAGCCTCCCCGGGGTGCCAGGGGCTGCAGGGAGCTCGCAGCTGGTAGGGTTGGAGGGCGCCAGGAGGACGGCCACAGGAGGGCATCGACGCTGCACGGCTCAGGCTTTAGCAGAGCTGGGCCAGGGCCAAATTCCAGAGCAGCAGCAGGATTTAAGGAAGACCAGACATGGAACAAAATTAGTATTTTTATCTCCGGAAGCAATTCTGAGCGATTTTAGCATAGCATGCACCTGCAAGGTCTGGCTGTTCCAACACCCTGCAGCACTGGTGGGGAGAGCTCTGCCGTGCACCCGAGTTTTGCATCATCTCTTGCTGAGGATTTAGCTCTGGAAGACAGACAGCAACAGAAGGCGGGGGGGGGGGGGGGGGGGGGGGGGCGGGCCCAGAAAAAAAAAAAAAGGGGGAAAAAAAAAAAAAAAAGAGGCTAAATGATGCAATTAGGGTAAACCACCCTCCTGATGGAGACACGAACCCCTACATCCTACTTCAGGTTATTTTCCCTTATTTTCCCCCCCAAACCATCCTTCCAGGGGGTCCCAAGCTCCGAGCTGCATGAAGGCGAGGGATAAGGCAGCCTTTGCTTTATTTTGCAGTCTAATGGAGATGAACACAGGAGGCAGCAGGGAAAAGCAAACCAATGCCAGCATCAGACTTGTCTTGCAAGGCTTGGTTTTTTTTCGGGAGGGAATGGAGGAGGATACAAGACCTCAACAGATATTTGACCTCCGCTCTGGTCCCCTTGGAGGTTATGGGGCTTTGCAGCCTGGCCATCCCTCAGCTAAAATCTCCCTGGTTGGGGTGAAGAGCATCCCAGCGGGGACAGGGAGCTGCATAACACTCTTCCTATGTTATTCAGAAAACAGGGTATGTTTTAGGGATGGGAATACACGTCCCTCAAGTAACGTGGTGCAGAGGAATAGGTACCAGCCCTGGCTGGAGGCTGTGAAGGTACAGACCCACCAGCCACTGGGTAAGGCAGCAGCACCAAAGCAAGGGATGCACATTCCTCAGTGTGGCTCTTGCTCAGGACACCAGAAAAGATCTCCCAAGCAGTTGCAATAAGTTCTTAGAAAATCAAACACATTTCTCCTTTCTGGATTTGCTTTTGTGTGGTTTCTTTTGTTTTCCTCCTGCTGCTTTTCCAAAAATGACTTGAAAGTTTTTTTATTTTTCTCCAACCCTCCCTTCCCCACCCCACCCCCCCTCCTTTTAAATCCTGCTGTTGTTTTACCTTGGAAATAACCACCAGCACATCCACCCTGATGTCCCCGGGTTTGATGATGGACATGTGGCCCTGATCTTTAATGTGAGTTCCAACACAGGGATCGGAGGGGCGGGTGCCGCATCCGTAACACCCCCAGCTCTCACCCCCAGTGCTTGATAGGGCTCAGTAGCTTTTAACAGGACTAAAGCCCAGCTTTAAAGACCCCTTCCCCTTGCTGCACGGCTGGGGGTGCCTTGCCATGGAGGAAGAAAGTGCTGGCGCAGCATCCATCCCTCTGGGGTTGTACCAGCAACCCCACAGGGCAAAACTCCTCCTGCAAGAGCCCAGGTGCCTCCTCTGCTTATGAGCATCCCACCATCCCTGCCCACATCCCCCCTAGGGGAGCCCCAGCAGCACCTTCGCAGCCCCCCTGCTAGTGCCAAGCCCTGCGGTTTTGCTTCTCCATCCCTTTCCTTCTCTGTTGATTCCCTCCCACGCCTGTCTCCTGACATTTATTAGGAGCACTGCAATAGACTGAGCTGTAAATCCAGGCAGATTTTAACGGGGGTGCCTACTGAGAGCCCTGCACTCCCCCAAAAAGGGCTGACCGAGGACTGCAGTTTCCCCCACGTCCCACCAGGGCAGGATGGGGATGAAGGAACCACCGTGGTGAATGCAAAACTAGGATGGGCTGGGGGTCTGCCAGGGGCTGAAGGGCTGGGTTGAAGCCTGGAGCACAGTGTACCAAAGGAGCAGGGTGATACAGCACCTGATTCATCTTTCCCGGCCTAGTTTCCACCAAGAGCTCCAGAATGAGAAGGGATGATGCTTATGGAGGGGGAGATGGGCTGGCCATACCTGCAAGCTGGGAGCTGCCCCCAGGTCAAGGGGGAGAATAATAATAAAGCAGCTAAAAAGGGATGGGGGGCAGAACGGGGAGGGGAGGAACAGAGTTAGGGGGGCAGGAGCTGGGATCCAGGGTTGGGGTGAGGCAGCCATGCTCAGCCTTGTCCTGGGGGAACTATGCCCCAGCCAGGCTGAAGCTGGCAGCTGCTCCTGGAGGTTTTCCACAGGTCTCTGGCTGTTCTTTCCTCCCTCCCACCATGAGCAGAGTCTCTCTCTTGCCAGCTCCATGCTATCCCCTCGCTGCACCAGCACTGACTGCAGCCCGCAGCCTTAACCTTGCTATGAAAGTCTCTGTATAGGCTGTAAAGTCTTCATACATCTATACGGGGCAGCGGTAACAGCTGGCTGGGAGGTGACAGCCCTGAGGTGGCACACACAGCATAGCCGAGCTCTTTTTCACTAGGGTTTCTGGGTTTTCTTTCCTCGCAGCAGCGCCTGACTGAGGAGCTGCAGACTATGGAGAATGGCTACCACGATAACCCCACACTGGAGGTGATGGAGACCTCCTCTGAGATGCAGGAGAAGAAGGTGAACCTCAATGGTGAGCTAGGGGACAGCTGGATCGTTCCTCTTGACACCCTCATGAAGGAGGACCTGGAGGAAGAGGAGGACACGCATTTATAGGATACAGAACTCAAGCAAAAAATGACCAACACCCCCCAAAAAAAAACCCCACAACCCCTACACGCACACAACTCAAGGCAAAATTCTCAAAAAAACCCAGAAGATCCCTTAATGAACCATCACTGCCCCTCCTGTCACCACATGGGGTGCAGGACAGAAGAGGAAGGAACACGAGAAGATGGCTCTGGGGTGCATGGTCAACACAAGCCACCATGGTGGCCACATCTAGACAAGCACCCTCCATCACCCACAGTGCTTAGCAGGACCTGCCACACCAGACCTGACCAGCCACAGGAAAACAGGGTGGCTTTGCTCCTCAGGAACTGCTGGTGTCTCCTCTGAGCATGTCCCCTCCCATCCCGCATCCAACCATGGCAACCGCATCCTCCAGCTACCAAGCAACTCAAAAATAAAAAGAAATTAATGTAAATAGGATGGGAGAGGGAGCACATCTCTCCACAGCAAACCGGCACCTGGCAATTAGAGCTAGAAAAATCCTCTGGCCCATGCTGTTTAGTCATCGCTCTGCCCTCCCCAACACCCAGGTATCGCGCAGAAGAAGCTGGAACAGCCTGTTCTTTTTTAATCCAGTTTCCATCCTCTCCCCATAAACTGCCGGCTGAAACACACGAGAGCCCCGTGTTGTGCCATAGGCAAACGCACACATCCAGGCCCAGCCAGACGGGAGGGACGCAGCAGTGCCAAGTGATGCTCAGTCCCACGGTGCTGGCCAGCTGCGCCACAAAGGGCTGTGGGACACATCCTGCACCCAGCTGGAGACCAGGAGAGGCACAGCAGCTTCTTGTATTGATACAAGGAGGAGAGAGAGGAAAAGGAGTAATTCCTTGAGTTCATCCCTCCCAGGAAGGGTGTAATGAGACCTGGAGTGACACCTGGTCACTAGCCCAGGCAAGAGGTTGGGGGTTTCATGGTGCAGGAGCCCAGCCCCAGCACAGACCAGCTCTGCTGCTGCATTTCCCTACAGAAGTGTTGATTGCCTTCCAGTAATTATGCTGCAGCATCTCACAACCCACATCCATCCTCCCCCAAGGCCGGGGGTTACATGCATCGTGATGGTTTGTGATTTTTGTGGTCATGTTTTGCTGCACGAGCAGCAGAAGAAATAAAAGCAACAGAAGCATGAGCCAGGTAGCTTGGTGGTATTCAGGGTTTTCCATCGGTACAGCCCTTGGTGTTTCCTCCCCACGAGGTTTATAAGCTCAGCCCACACTCTCAAACTCTTCTTCAAAAGCCAGTAAAATGACAGAGACCTGCAAAGAAACTTCCGGCTGAGCAGTGACGCTGGGAATGAGCTTTGCCCTGCAGCCCTTGGTCTCTTGCCCAGCTCTCCCTTTGCTGCAGGCGTTTAGAGGGGAAAAGAAAATACATGCAGGAGCAGAAGGTGGCTGGACCGAGACCATTTCTGGTTTTCCACTCACCACAGCTCCCAAATAACTGTGGAAGAATGGGGAGGGTTTCACACCTTTGCTCTGGCTTTGGTGAAGCGGCTCAGCCCTGGCAGAGGCAGTGGTCCGCGCTGGGCTCCATCCTCCAGCCCCTGGGAAAGAGAGGACCAGGCAGCCACTTGGGTGAGTGCATCTCCCAGCACACCAGGGTGGCGGCGGTCCCAAGCCCTCTGTGAGCCAGAGGAGCTTCAGATGAAGAGCGATGCCTGAGCACGGCCCTTCCTCTCCCCTGCTTGCCGTAAACCACGCAGTCACCCACGCACAAATGGGGTGATCTCCCTTGAGTGCTGCCACCAAGTCGACACAGCGGGGATCCGCTCCCATGGCTGCCCGGAACGAGGAGAAAAGCAGAGCCGAGCAATGGAAAACTGGGGGAAACCCAGGTCAAGTTGGTCCTCGGGAGTGCTCATGAAGGAGGGGATTGGGGTGGTTTGCTCGACCCCAAGCCAGAAGCTGGCAGAAGATAAGTCTTCTGAAAGGGACTGGCTCGTCTCCCTTCTCTCCTGCACCGAAGGGCAGAGTTCGAAGTGTTTAAACCTATGTATTTTTCTATGTAAATATTCCCGCTATTCATTAGCAATGTATTCAGCGCACTTCACTTACCTGTGCTCTGCACTATGGGGAAGTAATTTTGGAGGGGAGGGGGGGAAAACTGGAAAAAAAATAAAAAAGTAAAAGCTAAAGGCCAGTCTGGTAGGGGATCATAATTCGATGTGAAGCAGGAAAACACCTCCTGCCCCGATAACCCCACGCCACAGCTTTGTCCCTGCTCCAGCAGCATCAAGTTCAGCTCTTTAAAGTTGCAGCAAGGCTCTAATAACTGGTCCCGGCATTTGCAATTGCTTTCGCGAGCACATTTGCTTCCCAGTTGCCCTGAGAGATGAACAGGTCCGTGACCTCACATTTCTGGCCTTCACAGAACATAAATGCAGCAACAACACAGGGCAGCAGCGAGGCTTTGGCCGCGGGGGCTGGCATTGCCGTAAGGGTGCCCCTGGCAGAGCATCTCCAGGCAGTCGGGTTTTGGCATGTGCCTAAAGATCCTTCCCAGCGAAGAGATGCCAAAGTGCTTTAATGAATCAGGTCCAAAGACTTTCCAAGAGAACCCTACAAAAGCTTGAGATCAAGCAACCTTAAATCTTCCCGAGCAGAGACCAGAGAAGGTATTAACTGCTCAGCAAGTGCTTATAGTGATTTATATTTGAATAGGAATTGTACATTTATTTATTTTTCCAGACACCATATTTTTAAACCACTAATGTTTTATAGTAGATTTTCCTTCCCCTATTTAAAGAACTACTTCCACGGAAAAAAAAACACAGTACGTTTTTTTATGTTGAGAATATTCTTTTGAAAAAGTAAAAAAAAAATATCAGGTAGGAAATGCAGTGATGAGCATCTTTGGCCTTAATCCTTCCCTTTGTAGACTGCAGCCATAACTGTTAGACCAAAAATAATTAAAAAAAAATAATCTACCCAGGCATTTGCTCCCTCCCTTCCCCGCACTCCTCTTCTCTCTCCCAAAACAGCTTTAACATCCAACATGTTGTACAAAGAGATTATTGCTCCTACCTTTTGGTGAGAGTTTTATAAGCAGCTCAGATGTCCTTGCAAGAGACTTTTCTACTTTCAGATTTACAAGGAACACGTAACTACTTTAGGACAATTTGTCTCCCGCTCACAGTGCCATGACCCAACCGATGAGACTGATACTGTGACTGTTGCCTACAGAAGACATACAGAAGACAGAATCTGTAAGGGACTGCAGGAGAACCCGTTTCCCAAGGCGGCTACTCATTGGACCTTGCACATATACTAGAGCTCTTACGTACTGTATAGCAGCATCTCTTACGGGGACAGGAGTCTGATTTACACTGGAATTTACTGAGGAACTGGATTGTAGAGTTTATTGCGTTTTCCTACAAATATATTTTGAAAGCATCATGTATTTCTGTCAATAAACATTCTTATGTAAAAGACCAATTTCTTGCCTGAGTGAAGAGGGGTGGGCACAGCAGAGCTCGAGCTCAAGAGCCACAGCTGTCCCTTAGGTAGATGTTACACCTGGCTATGGTTCGAGCTTGTTTGGAAACCCAGCTCAGGCTCTGCATGGTCCTGCTAGCAAGAACATGTGAAAACACTGGACAAGCAGGAGCAAAACCAATCCAGACCTTAGAGCCATGGAAACATTTGTATTTTCCCCATGCAGAGGTACGATAGTGGTGGAAAACATCTCTTAATTAAAAAAGAAACGGAAGCTTCGGAGGGGTGGGATGCTCAGCTGGTGTGGGTGAGGGCAGCCCCACCACAGCCAAAGCACCATGAACTACCGGTACCTTTACACTCATGGAGGAAAGTGAGCGGGAGTTGCCCCGATTTCTGCATTTCATCCTAACTCCTAGCCTGCGAGCCCTCCTCACACCGGTCTGGCTGTGGAGGAGGGAATCCAGCTGCTCCCCTGCTAAGCCAGAACCCCCTAACGAAGGAGGGCCACCGTGCAAGGGCAGCAGCAGGGGCAGCAGCAGCACAGGCAGTTCAGCATCTCCTTTTGCCTTCAAGGGCACAAAGTAAAACATGCTAAGTTTCCACTTATGCAAGGAAAAAAGAGGAAAAAGGAATTCTGTTTGATTCAAGTATTAAAAACCAGTGGTTTACATCAGCATATGTTCTAGCTCAGTGTTCCTCCCCAATAAAAATTACTGCAACTGTTAAGCACATGCTGGATTTATGGGATACTGATCCAGCCCATCACCGATGTCAGGGAACAGGATATCTTCTCAGCTGTTCTGCAGCACAGAGGAACACGGCGGGCTCCTCCAGCAGCAAGTGCGTGCCACCCAGACAGAACGTGCCACCATTTTCACAATTTCCGCACCATTACGACACCTTTACAGACATGTTTCCATTCTCAGGAGCAAGCAATGTTAGAAACGAAGAGATCTTAAATAAACACCCTTGCTAGCATATATATTTTTATTAAGAAAAAAATGAACAAAATACATTCTCTCCTTATGTACATTACATACAACATAACTACATTTGTAGATGTTCCTCATATCACTCATTCATTTATGTACAGCATGGGGCTTACATATCAACCCAGAAATCATCAAAGATGATTTATGCCAAGGAAGAAAATTAACACTCGAGGCTGAACAAAGACCATCCGCTTATCTGTAAAGAAAAGGGCAGGATGGGGAATTGCCAGAGCCCAGGAACGATGCCTGTACCACCACGGGCTCACCACCAGACCAGTCAACATTTGACTTGCCTGTTACAACACATACGCAGTTCACAGCGTTCGTCACCCCACAGACACTCACTCCTTTCCAGCCCAGGGCTGTCTGCACCTCTCGGTGGTCACATGTCTGAAACAACACCTGCAGGACAGACAGCAGAGCCTGTGGGATTGCTGTTGAGATACAAATGCTTCAAGCCAGATGCCAAAACAGAAAAAAAGGGCCAAATTGTGGGCAGGGGGTGGACACTCACAACTCCAAGCACTACATTGGGATAACCAGCTTTTGGGGACCACACGAGGGTGTAGAGGATGAGGTGACAAACACTGAAGGTCCAGACAAACAAACCATCACAGGGTACAGCGCTACAGCAAGAGTAGAGGCAACAGCTCAAAGAAACAGCTTGAAAAATACCCCTAACCAGGTGATGGTGTCCAGCCAGCCCGCTTTATCTTTAACCCCAAGCTACCCAGATCCTACCTACACTATCAACTCATCTAAGAGAGGTTATTTCAGCAGTTTCAAAGTACAATGATCAAAGGAAAAATACTTACTGAGACTCAATACTTCTAAAATGAGGCACGTTGCATCTCAGCATCTAAATGTACAAGATGCACATCACCACCAGCCACAAGGATGGCAATGTCATCTCCCATTAACTGAGGAGGAGCGAACGGGCTTTC
Source organism: Falco biarmicus (assembly GCF_023638135.1). Lineage (NCBI taxonomy): Eukaryota > Metazoa > Chordata > Aves > Falconiformes > Falconidae > Falco > Falco biarmicus. Next base: position 29,275,391 of record NC_079292.1, on the reverse strand, counting down.
ATTTTCTGTCCCTAGGCAAAGTGGTCTGCAAGGTTGGGGGTCTCCAAGACTCCCATACACACATTTGCTTGTATAATTAAGCTCTTTTCTCCGGCTTACGATCTCCACAGCATCCCCTCATTTCCTGCTGCGGAGGAGGATATGCTGGAAGATACAGCAGAAAATACAGCCTTAATAAATAGTAACAGTAGTACTAATAACTAGAGTTTTGTTTTCTTTTCCACTACCCAGCACAGCAGCTTCTGAAGCAAGAAGTGTTTTGCACATCAAAACATCAACAGGAGGGAGAGAGGGGAAGGAGGACAGGAATGATGAAGGAGAGATGGAGGAAATATTCTGCCTCCACTGCTAGTTTGCCTTCCCAGTTACCACAGCAGACGAGAGAAAAAACAAGTCACTGGCACAATAGTTATCTCCTCTATGGTTAAATAAAAGTATTCTCCAGTACAGGAGCTTCCTTGAGGAAGGAAATCAGGCTGTCATCTTTTGAATAGCGCATATTACTACAGGGTAAGCAGAGGAATCAGCCACTGTTCAGACTTGGACTATTTGCAGTGAAGTCGCTGACTTGCAACGAAAAAAGCACAGGTTGGTGAAAGCCATTTTCCCCTTTTAAGAGCTGAGTTTTTTGTCAAAACCTTAAACAAAAAAAAGTCACTTTCAGCCTGTAAGTGGCTTCTTCAATGAACAGACTCTGTTCACACGCTGCAGCACTCTTCTTTTTAGTGAAACACAAAGTAATTATCGCATCCCCTGGCCAGCTAGTTACAAAGTCAGGATATTTAAAGTGTATATTCTCATCACTGGAGGGAAAAACCTGTCCATTGGTACTTGGGATGTGAAGTATACTGCAACCACTGGAGCCACTGCTGTGGTCTACCCTCCCCACCACCCTGTTAATTAAAAAGCAGCTAATTTGCCTTAATCTCAACGGCAGGTTTCATCAGAAAGCTCAGAACATTTTTAGGTTTTAATAATCTCTAAAGCCTGCCAGACCTGGTCTGATTGCTGGTTGTGCTGTACAACCTCCAGTATGTTTGAACAGTGTTAAGCCCAGCTGGCCTCCTTGCAATCGCTACAGAGGGACCAGGGATTAAAAAAAAAAAAAGTTTTAGCCTCTCTGGTGTCTTTGGGATGGAGAGGGACAAAGCTCCAGGTGAAGCTCTAAGACTAGAAGATTCTGATATTGCACCTACTTCCGTTTGAGAAAGAGCCAAAGAATCCAGCTCACGGGGGGGGGGGGGGGGGGGGGGGGGGGGGGGGGGGGGCAGGGAAAGAGCTTTGAACAGCAGACCTACTTGTCAAGGGGAGTTTTAAAAGTCCTTCCACAACAGATAGACCACACTTTAAACGCATGCTCACATGAGCCATCACTACATCACCCCCAAACCTACTTCTCCTCCCCCTCCCTCTGCCCTGCTATGCTGCAAACTGAACCCGAACACCCCAACTCCTAGCTGCTGCCCTCCGCTGGTGAAAGATTTGGGATGATGAAAGCAAGTGGCAGAAACCTAGGACACCTTGAGGGTTGGCATTATCACCTTTTCCTTCTGTCAAACAGCTACCACACTCCTGGGACCGTGCAAAATAAACGCTGCCGAGACGGGCGGGAAGGCTTACCCCAGTGCTGGACGCTGGGGCATGGAGGGGCACAAGGAAATGGCTGTATGCTGCGGTGTTACGCTGACAGCACTTCGTGCTGCTGCTGGGAAATCTGCTCCCACCACACAGCTCTAACCTGTAACTCCTCAGCAGGTACTCCATTAAACGCAGGAAGTCTGAAGGCACAGCATTTTAACAGCAGTGAACAGTGAGTACACAGGGAAAGAAAAAGTCAGAATAAATGGGGGAACGCCCAAGGGACCATGCTTTGACCATCATGCTGGACAGCATGTATGCTAGCGAGAGATCTTCCTTTCAAACAAGTAGCAAAACCAAAAATCCAACCTGGTAGAGCCAGTTTTGAGCTATTCACTCACGCTCCTTTCCCCAGGAATGAACCACGAGGCCATGCTGGAGCCGATTTCTGACAGCACTCAGTCTCCAGGTCATCAGTAAAAGCTGTGCTGACTTACAGCAAACAGCTGGAAGCCAAAGCAACATGTACCTTCGTCTGCACCAAGTATAAATTAAGACTTCAGGGTACCGAGTGATACACTGACAGCAGCTTAAGCAAGTCTGTGGCTGTAGATACTCGGAAGCAGAGCACTGAATTCAGGTCATAGCAGGTATCTGGAGTTCATCGCTAACATCAATTTCAAGTATATGAAATCAGAGACAGCGGCAGTACGTTACCTTCCGGATCTGCGCTTGGGCAAGATGCTGCTCTGCCGGCCCACCTAAGCCATACAGCTCGTGTTATATAGAGCCCATGCAACCACTGTCCTCTTCAGAGGTTTACATATATATAGATATATATATAACCAAAGCATACATGGATAATCCAAAGGGACGCTATCCAGCTGGCGCCTGCCAGGAACACCAGAAGTATACCAGCTGGCATCAACTGTGACATTTTCTTGTGGGACTCTCAAATGGCAATAAGCAGGTCATTAACTGGCTTCCACTCTAAAACCGCATTTGGATCCACTGCCTACAGATAAAAGCATCTGGAGTCAATTTATCCAAGTGCTGAGCCATGTACTATTATAATGGTTCCAGTACAGTAAATCTACTTTTTCCACTCCAACTTCTCATTATAATAGAGGCTTTCAGTAAAACCAGGGATTTTGCCTACAAGTCATTACCACAACCAGCTTGAACTATTTCCAGCATAACCTTTTCCATGACAGGATAAGATGAGGTCTACCATACCCATAGGCATTTAGATACACCAACAAGCTTCTGAGTGTACATTTACATTTCCACAATATTTACAGCTTAGGTACGCCTATCAATCTATGCCAAGAACAAGTCACATAGTTGTTCTCCTTTCACAAAGTAAGGCCCATCTCCAAATTACCATGTGTGCTAATTAAAATTGGCCAAGCTCATTCAAAGTTTCTATAATCTTCCCTCTAATCAGAACAGCAATAATTTTTATTTTTCATTTACTGGGACCACCTCTGTTTTTGTAATAACTACAGCTACAAAACACCACGAGCACTTCCAGAGATATACATGAATTGCTTTTACTGTTAGGACTTCACGCGACAATGGCCAAACCATTCCTTAACTTGTCCAAGCCAAGTAATATGCTAAAATTCCAAACATACACCAGGACTCAAGTTTTCACAAGACATTTTTCCACTTCAAAAAACAAAGGTACTGAATGGAAATATACCTAATAATTTTTGCCATTTTCCCCAGAAGCAGCGCAGCATTACATCAACAGAATTACCACATGTACAGAGATGCAAAGCCATTCAAGTTTAAGGTTGCACAGAGCTAATTCATACTAAAGTTTCACTTGATAAGCTCTACAAAAGTATTTCCTTCTCGATTCCGAAATACAGGAGGCAGCAAGAGAATTAATAGCATTACAGGTACCTGTCACCCTCCCACATTTGAAAGAGGCAGCGTTAATGCTCACCTCACAGCAAGAGCAACAAACAAGTTTCAAGTGTTTCTCAGAGCACTGCTCTGAATTTATCACTCGTCTGCAGCACCCACAACTGCAGGCTGGCACAGCAGGGCGAGATCAGCATACACCTTCGTGACAAAGAAAACTCCCTTCTCAAAATTTGCACACATCAGGAAAATGATTCGGAAAACAGCTGTTCCACAAAGCCCTACGGAAAACACTCTTCCAGAGTCATTACTCTGCTTGGCAGGAGTCTCTCCTGGAAGAAGAAACAGCTAACGGAGACCCTGACACTTGTGGCTGCCAATTAAAGAAATACACAGAGGGCTACTAGCCCCACACCCCTGCAAAGAGCCTGCCCTCTTGCAAACAGGTGGGTCCAAATAGTTTGCTGACTGACTCCTCAATCTTTAAATTTTCAAGCTAAATTATCGTAATCGGTGACCAAAAAGTTTCAGTAATTTATTTTAAACCTATTGCTGCATCCTTACTCCAATACAATCTTCAATACAAAAGGGAAACTTTAGTAAGCTCTTTAGGAAAGTGTTCTAATTTCACTCTAGTTGCCACCACACAAAGCAAATACCAACTGGAAAAGCTTTTCCGGTTGGGTCTTCACAGACTGATTTTCCAAAAATGAGTGTATGATGTTCTGGTAGGAACCTCCAGCCTGACCCCTGAGCTAGTGTGTACCTGCATGCACACGGAGCCACCCTGGGCAAACAAGCAAACCCCAGACACGTAGTTACACAGCTGGATACAACTACATAAACTACACATCCAAGATCCTGTCCCGAGAAAGGGCAAACTAAACATTGCCAGGATGAAGTTCTCCTTCCTCATTATATTGAGCAAAAGGAAGAGATGCTTAAGAATAAATACATCACAAACATTACCTTTAGAAGAGCCAGAAGAGGAAAAAAATACAACTAATTTCAATAACCACTTTGCATCACCCTTCAGGTCTCCCCAGGATGAGTATTAATTAATGGGATCCTCAAGAAAAATGGCAAGAAGGTGGCTATAGTCTCCTCATTTTTAACAACATCATCTAAGTAGGTCCTTCTGCCACAAGAAAACATGCTGGGGCACACTGTGATAGCAGCACTTGCTTGGAGAAGTCATTTCGAGAGAAGTTTCCAGGACTTCTGCCTTGCAACTACTATGAGGGGTTGTACAGGACGAATGTTATGAAACTCAATTAATTCTGCCTAATCCAAGTGACCAAAAATCAAACCTGAAGAGCTTTATTTCTCTAGGAAAACGTGTCACTTGACAGGAACAACTTTGCATAAAGAATAATTCCATGTTTTCATAAGAGATGATCTACTAAGTAATATCATAAGGACTACACTGAAGACCAGTGTCAGTGAAGAACCAGATTCACGAATCTCAAAAGGATATTTTTTTTTTAAAAAAAAGCTAAATCAGGACTAACATCTTGATGCCTATATCAAGTTTATTCTGCCTTGACTACCTATAGCTTTAAAAAAAACATACCAGAACCTTGTAACTTTGGCTTTAAAGACCCCAGTCATCATAAACGACTCCCTCTCTGACAAGTAATGATGCTTTCTTTTACAATACCTCATTTACAAGTTAACACATCATTTAGAGATAAACTACTGTAGTGCAAAGATTATGTGGTGTTAAATCCATACACAAAGTCACCTTATATTATAAGGTAAAGGCAAACAGAGTATGTTTGTCTCGTCTAAGCTAAAAAGCAGTCTCTGCTACAGCCTGCAAGCAGTAAGGGTGAGGTTCAAAGACTTCAAGTACAGCTTGTATATTTATAACATTGCATGCACTGGGCTGTGAAACATTTTCAGGTGGCTGTTTTCAGATCAAGTGGGTTTCTTCTCTGTTTATACTTCAGTATTTCTGTAATGATCACATCCAATGCTTTCCTGGGATATCACTGGTATCTTTAAAGCTCTGCATGTAATTAAATTCAAACTCTCCCTGTAACTGCTTGTCAATAAGTGGCTTATTTTGGAAGGAAATTTATACTTCACTGCTCAGAATTTTTAATTAGGTTTTAAATCAGGTAGCATAGCATGCACCAACGCAAGGAAGTAATTTAATTTTGACTCCTAGCTTTAAGGACACAGGACCAGGAAAAACCCTTGGCAAAGCCACAAGGAACCTTTGCTTTGGATTAACCTCTCTGGCCACAGGGTGCCTCTGCTGCTCAACAAATGCTCCAAAGCTGAGCAAATAGCTTCTGCTGGTTAATCACCAGCTGTAATCCATAAACTGTACTTGTGCGAGCTGAAATCGATCTGCTCAGGATAAAGGTAGGTCAATATCTGATCATCCTGAAGTGCTCTTGTTAGCTGGGATTGTCAGTCCTGCAGAAGCAATGCTCACCTCGCTCAGACAAATCAGTCCTTTACACGATGATACAAAAAATCCCACCCCTGAGCCGGCTGTCAGGCTTTGCATGTACCCCCGACACAGAGGACAATGGTTTTGATCGAATTTCTGTAACGCAAATCAAGCCTGACACGATGCACTGCTCACCAGCAACAACATTCACCAAGCTTTTGGCATTCCTAAACTTCTACCATCTGCTTGCTGGGGCTCCTCAGTCTAGCTGCATCTTTCGGGTTCAGCCTCACACGTAGTCGTCAAAGGCGTACATGCAAAAGTTTATGAAGAACTTGATTAGAACACTGTCACATAAAGTAATTAATCATCTGACTGAAGCTGGAGAATACACAATGAGATCAAGTGATAAGGGAGCACAACAACACTCAAATTTTAAGTACTACAGGGCTGCAGCATTTTCACTGGTTGCATTAAAAGTGCTCGGTTCAATCTCAATGGATTCAACGCCTCAGCTGGAGTACTCCCCCAGTATAGCACTGGTGGTATGCTACATCTGTACCATGCAAGCTCTACTTCAGTTACAGCGTCAGCAAATGTAGCACATTGTAAAGCCTAGCAGTGACGTAAAACTTTCCATGTCACTGGAAAAAAAAAATGCAACGTTTCAAAGAAACAATTCCATCAGATTTTGTTTACTGCACTATGCACTGAGTGGATTCTTCCACAGACATCTGATTTGTCATCCACTGAAGTATATAATGTCAAACCAGCCTCAAGTTACAGGTTACTTAAAAACACTGTATTTGTATAGTCCTCCCTGAAGACAAAGTAAAGCCTAACTGCTAACATATTGTTCCTTTGTAAGTGATTAAACACTAGCATGAGTTTTTAAATCTATTTCTAACTTACCAGGACTACAAAACTCACACAAAGAACATGACAAAGAGGCAATACAATGCAATCAAAGCAAGCAGACACTGGAGCTCTGAAAAAGACACTTCACTAACTCTTTATTTCAAGAGTCCAAATCATCTCTGCGCACACAAGACTTCCATCAAGCTCACCAGGAGTCACATAGCCACTGTGGGTGCAGTGATGATACCCTACTGGCATGAACATTTCTGGACATAAAGCTTTGCAGTTTCATTTAAGTATTTACATCTGCCAGTTTGTACTGAACACGCACCGACATTGAATGCAAAAAATCTCTAATGCTGGGTATGCGTATCCTTCATTCCACTTCATAGTGCAGCACCAAGCCCTTACCTTCTTTATAAAGAAGGCTTTCTGCAAGGAAGAATATATTTTCTCTACATATGCATCAGCTTGCTTTCAAAGAGCTTTATGATAAAAAGGCCTCCCTCACATTCAGATCTACGTCTAAAATGCATTTGAAGGTGAATGAGCTGCACTATGTAGGAAGGAGACAAGCTGTTTGCAGCAATCCTCTTTACATTTACACATTGACGAACACACACAGAAGCATAGGTGCATGTAAACGAAGACAATCTGCTTCAGAAATCCTACACCCAACCCAGAGTCAGGTTGCAGAGGTTCGATGTGCATGTGGTGGAAGACCCAGTTCTGCTGTGCTCTGCGAGGGCCTGCACCATTTCTCACGGGAAGAGCCCAACAGCAAAAACCAAACAATCCCTGAAAAGGGGCCTGTGCAGATGACAACTGCACTCCCTTTTTCCAGTGGTTTCTCTGAGGTTCCCACTTGCCTGTCAGGTTTAAGTGGAAGGCTCCAGAGGACAGAAGATAGGCATGTAGGTACATTCAGGTTTAGATTGGGTATTGGATGCAGTCAGACACGCCTGTCAGCCCGACTCTGGGACAAGGGGACAGATAATTTGTAATGTGTGCTCCCCTTCACATGACACGCTGCTATTACAAGATTCAGGACACATACATTACTATTACCTCAACACGTGCCAGCGTCCCATTGCCAAGTTATTCAGCTGCTGAGGATGGAGTTGTAAGATAAAGCAATATATCATGACCAGCTACAAGTGAGCAAAGAACAACCTCCCCCCTGCTTTCTTACGAAACCCAAAATAAAACCCATCATCTTTAATTCCAGACAACTCACAAATCTCAATTTTCTCCTACAGGCAAAAACGATCACTGCATGATTGGGTTTTATTTTTTTTTCTTTCCCCCCACCTTTTCATCTTACATTTGCTAACTCAAAATCCAAAGTCAGAAAAAATATATATATTTAGTCGGAAGTATGTCAGTTACATTTTATTAACCTACTCCAAGGGAAAAGCTTCAGGGATTCACCATACAAGTATAAAACCCCTTTCAAACACCTAGGGGTTACTATATTACTTCATCCCAGCAGTCAATCAATGCAGTAAAAAAATTAAAATACTGAAAATGGATGCTTTTCCCCTCTTGCACATGTCCAGTGATGGCTCCGTTACAGCGTGATGAGGTCCACCAGGTTGCCTTTAGGAGGGGTCATGTTGTCTGGAAAGAAGTTAACTAGCGTATCAAACAGCTGAGTTCTCTGCGCATACGTGTGGTCGACATCCGAAAATCCTGGGGAAGAAAGAATAGAGGAAAGCAAGTCAGTGTTCACTTCTTCACACACTCAGTTTAGCTGAGGAATACGCCAGTTGTCCATTTTGGACAACTGTTAACTGTTTGCTGCTTCTGCCTCGACAAACTAACAAGGCTGCCAGCTCTCCATCCCGCTACTATGTGCTTATACACACAGAGATCACGTCAGCCCAAGCCAACACCGCAATCAAATGCCATAAAAAGTAAAAAGCAAATGGCTGTCAAGCTCATTGACAGTCCTGAAAAAATGGGGGAAGCAAGAGTCCTCAGGGGACTGCTCTGATGTCCCAGAAAACAAAATCTGTGCAGCTATTTTTATTTGGTGCCTCATTTCTCCTGTCCTCAGGCTTTCCTCATTATCCTCACTACTCTCTTAACCAGATCTGGTACTTGTATTGTTTCCAGTTTTTCTTGAGACAAGCTCTGATGATGGTAGAAGTCCCAAGTGAGAGTTGGTATTTAACCACCCGACTTGCACAGAGGACCCAGGCTGCACCATGGTACACGGGTGCTTTGCAAACTAGTTTTGCGAAGTGCTGCCTCCCAACAGGGGAGGGTTTAGTCTGTGGCAGAAACATTGTTTATCCAAATCCTCAAACCATCAGCAGCGAGAACAATAGTGCGCACATACAACAGTTTCTTCTGCTTTGTATTACTTCAATCACTGGTATCTCAAAGGAATGCTTTTTAATTCAGTGAAGTAACTCTTCAGTTAATCAAAGTCAACCAAGTTAATCAAATCAAGGAGGGCTTGGTTTTTATATTTATTTTAGAAGCAGCATTTAGTGTATGTATCCTCTTAACTCTAAAGCCAACCTCTGAATAAAGTATTGTGTCAAGACCCAAGTCATCTTTTAGAACACTCAAAACTGGGGGTGGGGGGTGGCTTCTTTCTGATAACTTGGCTTCCCTCCTTTAAAAAAATTCATCTAATGGCATCAACTAGGTAACGTCTTCCAAACCACACAAGCCCAGCAAAAGCTTCTTCAGCCAGCAGGGCAGATAGTGCAGTAGGTTTTTTCCTTCCCTCAATTTCTTAGATTGGGAGTTAATGCATCCAAAAACTGAAGTCATTCATGCTCCAAGCAAGAGCTCAGTAATGTGAGGACAACACATTACAAGAATGTAAGTTATGCCTATAGCCTTCCTATAGCTTGCCCAGAACTACACTCTCGACTGTTTAGAAGAGTTAACTGGCCAGAATAGTGAAGCAAATTATAGCTTTGGCTCAGACCTCCGGTTTCCAGCCCTACACGCCACTGTTTTCTTTGCTCTTGACATTCTGCCCAAAGAACTAGTTTTGCAAAGAACAGAGCGAACCAAACTACTCCAGGAACTGCAGTTATCACAGCAAACAGAGCTGTAGCCATGCTGTGAGATTCCAAAGTGACATGACAGGATATGCTTTATTCCGACCAAAGCTTCTGTTTATTTGGGTAACAGTGAAGCATCAGATGTAATAAGAGACACAAAATGATCCCAGGAGGCATGGGTTTAAAACCACTGGTGACAGATGTTTTAAATATGGACTTGAGGCATTGGACACTGGTCATTACAAATAATTTCTCAAATGTCTACGTAGATGCGCTTCGCATATTCAAACCAAAAAGGGCCTACAACATTCATATGAACTATAAAATTTGATATAAAACCCAGCAGAAATTAACAGTAACTACTGGAGGGAACGTAGATAATAGAATTCTTCTGATACACAATACTCACCAAGAGTGGTGAAATCTGAGCCAGACTTAAATAACGCTGAAGCAAGGAGCTGAAACTGCAGAAAAGGTGGTGGAGGGACAAAGAATGAAATAAAATAGTTATTACCTACACAGGAAAAAAAACTGAAAGATTAATAGAAATACAAGTGGCTTTACAGTTGCTGGGTTTTCTTTGCCCAGTCCTTAGAACTACTGTGCCATACACAGGAATAACAGCAGCAGACACTTTCATATGAGCAATATAATTTGTCACCTTGGCAGAGCAAGTTGGATGGTTTTTCCTAGAATTAAAGCAGCGTTGATGCAATGAAAGGTACTTGACTGAGAGCCCTAAAACTTCATTTTTTTATATATACTTTTTTGCCTCCCTGGCAGATATCACAGTGCAGAAGTAAGGTAGAGCCTCTTCCACACAACAGCGTTCCCAGGGATGAATGTGGTACAGTCTCTGTGAGCAAGGATTAAATGGCATGAAAACAGGGTAACTGCTAGAGCACAGAATGAACTTCTTGAACAACAGAGAAAGCTTTAAATGGCGACAACTGTTCTGAACTGCTGGAGAAGCTCGTATCACCAAGTTTAAGGCAATGTCTTTCTACCTAAAAAACATTCTTTGCTTAAAACATTTTTATTCATGATTCAGATGTTCCCAAGTAACACATTCACGGTTTTAATCTCTCTTAATATCTACTGATAGACAGTGCACACAGTATCTTCCTCTGCCCTCAGCTGCTGTTTTCAGTTACCCAGGTAGCAGCAAAGCTTTGTGCTTTGTCATGTTTCCTTAAAGAATTAGCTGATCCCTTAAAGGCTGGTAATCTTTTGTATCCTGTCTGTGCATCTTTACAGCACACAGCCCGGAAGGAAAGAAGGTGGTCAGGGGGAATCAGACGAGAAACACGTACATTCAAAGAAAAAGTGGGAAGAACAGCCAGGAATTCCATATCCATCAGTTTAGTTTCAATTTCAAGAAAAAACAGGGAGCAGACAATTTGCAGGCATCTAGGAGTGAAGGTGGCGAGTAGCAGCTAACATGGATTTGGCAATAACAAGTCGTATCACATCAATCTGATTTCTTTTACAAGGCAGCACACCCTATGGATGGGACTTGGCAATAGATGTTGCCCATTTTGACTTTCATAGAACTTCTGATGCTTCTACGTGATATTTAAGGCAAATTATCAAGGCATTGCCTAGACTAAGCTAACAGGGAATGGCAAATAGGTCAAATAACTTTACTGTGGTTAGCTATCAATGGCTTGACATCAAAATGAAGCCAAGAATCAGAAGTGATTCATCTGTGCCCCAGGCTCAGCATCATTCTGCGTTTTTAGTGATAACCTGCTTGACAGAACAGGACATGTTCACCGAGTCCACAGACCCTATGCCATGCTCAGACAGACTGCCAGCATATAGCAGACAGGCTTCAGACTGTTTTGCCATTTCATGCAGCTTACAATGATGGATCAAAGTGCAATCCGCTAGGACCAAGTGCAAATCAACATACACAGGAAAAATCAGCTATACAAAACAGGTTGGGGTGCATAGGCTCTGTGAAAACAGATTTAGGACTCAACAGATCAATGTCATCCTATTGAAAAAAAATGACAAATGCATAGAAAGTGCATGAAGAGTAATAGGATCTTAAAATAAATCAAGTAGTTCTGCTGTTATCAAGGCTCGTAAGTCTCATCCACAATAAGGCAATCACTTTTGGATGCCCCATATCAATTAGCAACATATGAGAAAAGCATTAGAAAGAAAAAAAAAAATGTAAGTGGTCTGAAAACCAAGCTTTATAGATAGTTCAAAGGAGTCAGGTTTGCAAAGCCTCCACAGAAGAACGGCCAAGGAGGAAAATGCAGTAAGCCATAAATTCAGAAGGCCACTTCAAAAAAATAAATCTACAACTATGTGCAAGAAGCCACAAAAACACTTCAGCAAGATCAGTTTCAACATGACATCAAGAAAAAAAAAGTCTAAAATAGAAATGTAAGTAGTGTGCTGGAGTAAGTTGGCGTCTTTTGGGGAAACTATCACATGAAGCTAGCACTGGAGGTATTTAAGAACAGGTTAGAAAGATACAGGATTGACAAACTGCAGAACAGTGGGAAGAGGTTCATTAAGTACCCTCTTGAGTGCAAGGTCCGGTTATATGAAATCAAAAGGGAATGCAACGCTACATGTGTATTTCACTGCTAGCGTAACTTGCAAGAGTTGCTTGGCTCCAAATCAGCAACGTACTTAAACAGATGCCCAGCATAAATAGCTCCAAAAGTTCCAACAAAACCGGTGGCTAAATCTGTGCTACTTTTGAAAGCAAATGCCATGTCCTGGCCATCTTTCCCTCCCACACAATTGCCTTATGGGCCTGCTGCCAACTGCCTGGTAGCACATGAAGCCAGCTACACTGGGACAAAGCAGATGCCACATGCTTCAAGGGGTTCCCTTGTGTCCCCCAGCAACGCCAGCAGCCATCCTGCTGCAGACAGAAAGCAAGCCATGCTTAAGGCTGGGTTTCAGGATGCCCAGCTAAGAGACTATATAAGCAGGATCCAGCTAGCTGACTTGCTGAACTGAGACCAAAAATCCGTTGAAAAGACCCTCTGCCAAGTATTCCAGCCTCATCTGCGTGAGGCGTGATGGATTTTTCATGGCTACAAGTTTTTTTTCCAGCTTTGTGAGGAAAGTGTATCTTGTCTCCACTTCACTGATGCTGCTGCACTTCAGTCAACCTTGAGGTTCATTGTTTATTTGTTTTGAAATTGTATTTTGTGTATCAATTCACTTTTAGAAAGCACCTTCTGACAGAGTAGTCAAGCACCTAAGTTAAGAACAACAGTTATGGACAGCACTGAGGCTAAGCTGTTTCACTCTGCATTTGCATTACAATACCAGCTAACTCTCTGATGTCCTCCCAAAGGACCCCTACTTTTTCCCAGCCAACTGTTACCACTTACGATACCAGGTCTCCTACACACCACTCACAGCATATATCCAATGTGGCATTTTCTTCCGCAAGTTCAAACTCTGATCTACAGAAGGAATTAATTTCTTCATCCATTTTTCTATAGTATTACTTGTTATCGTAACAGACGGGAAGTTCAAATTCTGACTAATTTTGGGTCCCCTAGTTGAAACTGCCAGAATCTGATTTTCTAAAATGCATAGCATTATGCAACAGCTTCTGAATTCACTTGCAACCAGAAGAGCAAAGCCCTCAAGCAAACCACACGTCAAATCCCTCCATCAGGTATCAGAATGAGACACCCAATTAATGATCATCTAGGAAAAAACATTTGCTTAACTTCACATAGCAACCCTGCTACAGAGGCAAGACCAGAATTCAATTATCCAGCAGAAGCATCCAACTGCTTTAATCACACCACCACCCATTTTCTTTTAACAATCCCTCCGGCTCACTGGCTTCATCCATTCCAAATTCAGCCTCCATAGTTCCCTTCGCTACACAATTAACTTCTCTCAGAGATCCAACCCACCTTCTGAACTAAGGTAAGGATTCCTTAGAGATAAATACGTCTGGTTAGTTAATCTAAGGCTATATTTGTCATATATCTGATCCATTAGTTATATATCTGGCTAACTAATACAAGGTTAACTAATATAATCAACCACATTTGGAAAGAGGCCAAATTAAGGCTACATGGGTAATATTAATTCTGGCATTTTCCAACTTATGACTTTCATGCTTCCAACATTGTTCTATAAGTTGTGTGGACTTCATCTAGTTTTCTACCTACAGCAAAAAAGCAGTTCTGCCACGTGGCAACCTATGCAAGTTTTAGTGTATTTGCTGCTGCACTCCTCTGATTTTTGCGCAAATGAAAATGTTAACACTAAGGGGGAATGAGTAACTCTTGTTTGGGATAACCCAGCAGGTTGTATGAATCTGAACTGATTCATAATGTCTGATTGATAAGGACAGAATTGATTGATGTCTGTATGGCAAGTGCTCAGGTCACAGCATAATAAAGAGTTTCACAGCTTTGACCAGTTCTGTTGGGACGGTGGTTCGTAGCATAGACTCAAATTCTTTGAGGACAGAGCTGTCACTAGCCGAAGTTGGGAAGGCTGAACACTGTTTTTGTAGCTCCTTGGCTCCAAAGCCTCTGTTCCTGCAGCACGCAGACTCTGAGGCTTTACAAAGAATCACAGCAGGACATGAAGAAGAGAAGCACGCTTTTCTTAGCTCCTTCCTAGAACTATTTTTCCCCATTTGGGCCTCAATTTTCCCAGAAATATCAGTCTAATATGCAGACTCAAACAATACTTCTGGGCCCTGCTGACTTTATCTGGCAAATTTATTAAAGACAAGGTCTTAAGAATGGAAAGTATGAAGCAGCCTTGAACAAGGGCCTCCAGCCTCAGTCTACAAGCTAGTCAGGCCTCAAATTGGCCTCCAGGTCCTCGCTCTTTCTCCTACTGTGCTCCAAGAAAAACATACTGCAAGTTTTACTTGCACTTTGGATCTGTTTTATAGCAATCATGGAACTGAGCTTCACCAGTAGTTGAATCTCTCTCTGAATGACAAAATAACCTTACCCTCCTTTACTTGGGCAGCACTGGCCATTTTTTGTATCATCTTGGTTTCTTCTATAGCCCACTAAGCAGCGGCAAGGTTTGGGTATGATCACTCCAGCATTCAAGGAACACCACCTTTAGCCTTTTATGCGACCTACTGATGTTTTTGTGCTTTAATGGCACCTGTTTTTTCCTTGACGTAAGTACAAAACTTGGAATTCATTTTGATTTTCTATTTTGACCATCCTTTTATCTTGAAAAGCCTCTAGCTGTAAACTACCAACAAATGCACATCTGTGTGTGTATGAAATAGAACACCACCCATGCCACCAGAAATTTTTACACCAAGAAATGACAGTCTTTTATACAACTTTAATCTCTTCGTGAACTAGAATACACAGACAAACTTCCATGAGCTCTACCATGGAAGGATCTACACTCCTTTACATACAGTATCAGAGCTACTAAGCCAGTAAAAAAAGATGAATGAATGGGAAAACACTGAACTAACCAAGAGGTTTAAGCAATTTCAAGCAGAATCACAGTTGAAGAGAACTGTATCTGCATTTGTGGGCATCAGCAGAGACAGAGCTGACATATAGCCTGTGGCCACTAAAACAAGCACCCATGCCACACTTAGTACTTGCAGGCATCTACTTTACTTTAGAATAATAAAAAAGGAAATAAAACTGTAACCTTATTAACATCCCTAAAATTCACAACAAAGGAACAAAAATCTGGGAGTATGCTCCTACTATCAATCATTCATGCTACTTTAAACAAAATGGGTTACTAACGCCAAAGCAAGTTTCAGAACAGCCTGTTTATTTTCCTTGGCATCCAACTCAAAACAGCTGAAGAGACTTGCTTAACTAAATTAGAAGAAATTACTTCCATCATAAAGCAAGTAAGCCTTACCTCAATGCGAAATTCTGCTTGTAACATTATATAACACTACTCATATCTCAGTCCATAAAACATGAAACCATATGGACCAGTCTCCAAGAGAACCACAGCACAAAGTTGGGGATAAACCTACTCAGCTTGGTCCTTCCCAAATTTCACAGTTGCCCTACAGAGAGGAGAAAGAACCGGCAGAAACTGATTCACTTAACATTTGCCCCACTAAGAAGCCTTCCAACACGAAGGGCTGTACCCAGCACAAAGCAAGCCGATCAGATATATAGCCTTTGATATTAAGACGATCTCAACTACAAATAACGACAGAGTATGTAGGTGTCTGGGCTGAGATACACAATCGAACTGGTGCTTGAAATTTGATACGGAATCCAAAAAGCCTGCGTCAGTCCTTTGGAAAGCACAAGAGCTATTTGAAGATGTAATGCCAGAGCAAAAAGCCAACTCAATGTGATAACCGGAAGGTAAATTGACGTCAACTGGAAATACACCCAGTCAGTACCAGTGCAGCAGCTGGCGTTCTGCCATACCCCCAGAAGATCTTGTTACAGGGGACTTTTTACAAGGGCATACAGTGATAGGACAAGGGGTAATGGCTTTAAATGGAAAGAGAATAGATTTAGGTTAGATATAAGGAAGAAATTTTTTATTGTGATGGTGGTGAGGCACAGTTGCCTGGAGAAGTTGTGGATGCATCCTCCCAGGAAATGTTCAAGGCCAGGCTAGACGGGGCTTGGAGCAACCTGAGCTAGCGGAAGGTGTCCCTGCCTGTGGCAGTGGGGTTGGAACTGGGTGATCTTTAAGGTTCCTTCCAACCCAAACCATTCTATGACCTGTTTCGGTGTAAAAAGCCTTGGAAGTTAAAGCTTTTTCACCAGCACAATTAAAACAACAAAATAAAAACCCAAACAAAAAAGCCTCCCAGAAATTGTTAAATGATTTTAGGAGGCCACTGAAACAGGAGCTTTAATTCTGCTGAATGGTATGTGCTGATCTGATGGAGAGAAGCTATTGAATTTTGTTTGGATCGGTCGTTAGGCCTGCAGAGAAAGGACTGCCAGTGTATTTGGCTCAGCTGGACTGAGCTACCTAAGCTCATGCAGTAGACCATTAGCATGCTCTATAAAAAGGGAAAACTTTTTTTAAAAAACATTTTATTCTATTTCTACTTCGTATGACAAAGCTACTACTTTTCATCAAAATCTCAGAGGAGCCAATGCAGTCAGGAAAATTCTTCATTCTTAAAAGATGGACAAGTTAAATACTACACACTGAACCAGGAAAATCAAATATAGAATAATATTAAAGGATTTCCTGTGCCAGATGTGCACAACGCACAGCCTTTATGGCAGTTTCTTTGGTCTGCTGGTGACAGCAGGCAGCATGAACTGAAAGTAGAGGAGCTTGCTGATCACACTACAAACATTTTCTGTTCAGGTAAAAAGGCGGCACAGCCAGCCATGAGATGCAAGACCTCTTTAGGATTAACTGGTCGAAGAGACACACGGCCTTCACAGGGATGATGGGGCTACCAGCATGCAGGTATGACATGGACAAAATGGGAGATCAGAGAACACAGGAGAGTGGGTGGGAGGGAGAAGAGAGCATGAAAGTGGTCACTGTATATTATAGGTTATTACAGGTTCAAATAGGAAGAGGAAAGTTCTACCGCACTGGAGAAAGATGGGGCATAATTGGGCTGAGCCCGCTAAAGCATGCTTCATGGTCGGGGTAGGGGGAGGAAACCAACCCCTTTTCAACCTGAAGAAAAGCAGGATTATTTGTTGTCTTTCCTATGCCAGAAATTACTAGAAAGGATGTGAAACTACTTGAAATAAGGGACAGCTTAAGTGAGAAACCATCTAAGAGAACTTAGAGGGACAGCACTTAAATGTGTTATTGGATCAGGTGTTTATAAAAGCTAAGCAGAATTTATGACAAATGTGATCAGTTTCAAGATCCCAATATGAGTAAATACTTGTTTCTTAACTCTAACCCTACAATTCTATACCGTACATATGCAAGAAGCATATTCTCCTCCAAAAGCTTTTAGTTTTTGTATAATCTTTTCTTTATCATAAATTAAATCTACCAGATTAAGTGATTTAATCCAGAGACTCAGCATGGACTAACTGTGCCCATTCTCCCATCACAATTTTATAAAGGGAGCTGTCAAACCACTTCCAAAGTCATTAACACAGAGTAAGAACCAGACGAGACGTCTCCTCTTCCTCATCAACCTGTCAGGAGCTGAACATTTGTACATATAGCTGGCTGCCCCAAGTTCCATGTGGAAATTAATGGCAGAGTCAAATCAACCACCTTATCTGACACTTTTCGCTATTTCTTTAATCCTTTCTGTAAAGCATGGCACACTGCAGTAATGAAATCGAAACAGGAAATGGGAACAAATTCCTGGAACAAATAGAAGAACACACCTACTGCATAATATTCAAAAGGCAGAAGAAACATTGCTTCCTTCCCTTGGAATCTTATATGTATACAATCTATTTCCATAAATGCTTAAAATCTAGAGAAAAACCTCTCTCCCCCTGAACTATTTAATATTGCCAAGCCAAAAGGCAGTGTGAGAGTCTATCCACTTTCCACCGCACAACCAACTACAGACTCGTGGTATTTCAGAGTTTACATTTCAATTAAGTCTCCCAAAATACACACCAGCATGCTGGATTTAAAACAAAGGCCTAGTCTTCACTATTATGAGTACAACAGCTATTTTATCTGGAACTGCAGTTGTAAAATGACTGTTTCTAAAGCAGTACGATCTTCAGTGTGAGAAATACATGATACAGCAAAGTGTCATGCACCTGTAGAGCTTTTTCAAACTGAATAAAAGCATGGTTTACAAGGCTCAAAACTTTCACATGAGAACACAGTTTACACTTCTTTATGACTAAGACAAGGACCATTCATCCTTACCTCTTTTGTCTCCTCAGGGTCTGAGTGATCCACAGTTACATACAAATCATTCTGCAGGTACTTCAGTGCACTAAGAGGGTCAGTCTGAGCTTTTTCTTCAAACCTGCAAAAGGCGACACAGAAAACTTGAGCACAGCCATTTTCTTTGGTGTGAAGTACCACTATTTCTACAAAGAGCAAAACCCATCTAACAAAACCTTCAGCCTAGCACTTCCAAATAAAGCAGCGCTGATGGCAGCTCAGCCTCGTATTTTCTGGAGTACACACTTTCAAGCCAGACTGAAACATGGAAGAGGTTTTTTTGAAGGGTCTAAGGGAGCTACAAGGGCAAAGTATTACACTCTTACTAGGAATATTCAAAAGTATACATACAGCAACTTCTTAATACACCCACATAAAACATTTAATAGTTTGTTTTCCACAAATAAAGTAAGGTATGAGTAGCACCTCATGGGAGGATCACAGTTCAGACACAGGCAAGCCTTGAGCGCTTCAGTCCCAGGGATATTTACATTCCTGACTGTGCAGAAGCATAACTGAAAGCACAGGGATGAAGAACACTCTCTGCTTCTGCCCGACAACAGAAAAAGGGACAATGGGCATGAAAACCCAACAGTTCAATGAATACTGAGCCTTAATATTCCACCTTTGGAAAGAGCACACGTACATAAAAATCCTATGCACCACGACTATTATCTTCTCATTTTCTTTTAATGAGCAGAAACTGTAATTTCTGTGAATTCTCTAAAGCAGTTAACATAGCCCTCAAAATTATTCTGGGCTCAGCATCCTCAGTGAGCACAGCTACTTCCCTGCAGCACCAAGCTGGGTGGAGAAGCCTAGAAAGGGATGAGGTTTAAAATTCTTTATATTTTTTCTTCTGTCACCTATCCACTGAATGCAGTACCACACTCTGTTTGTCATCTTCTGAATCACCAATACACAGTATTAAGCCTTCAGAGGAAAACAACACAGACAATTCTGGATTCCAGAGATTAGGATCCTAAAAACCATGATCTCAGTTACTTAACTGCTTTGTTTCAACTGCTTTGCAGGAACACAAGGTATTTTATTCATAATATATTTCAGTTACCTTTAACAGGGTATAGCCTGTCAAACAAAGAAGTCACACTGAATAGACTGAATGATATTATTACTTTTTTTATTTGGGTCATCTGCTTGGCTATTTATGCTGTAGTGGATATCTGTAGTACAACTTTTGAAACTGTCTAAAGATGCAAGTCATTCAGCCAGTGCACGAAGCACAAAGACTACGTCTGTTACTGGATGTACATGACATTTTGGTAATTAAGCATGATTTCTTCCAAACATCCACAGAGATCATCTTAGATGATATTGCCATGCTCCAGAGAGCTAAGTACCTTAAATAAGTGGAACCATTGACACCTTACTCTTCTATGCCTGGCCAGCTTGGCTCCACTATGGCTGACTGGTACTAAACAAGTTAATTGGCCAAAAAGTACTCCAGCTGATGCAGTAGATTTGCTTTGTATGCAAGCCAAGTACCTGTTCTGGTACTTAGAGCTTGAGAGAGTGCAGATAATGGGCAGGCAAGTGACTCCACAGCAGCTCAGCTCAAGCCCGTAGAGGAACATGAACTCCAGCAAAGCACCCATCATACCAGTGCCTGGCTGGTCATGTTTGACTCCTTCATATGGATCCCAACAGATGGGAGTATGGTGCACAGCCCCCAAACTTCTGCCAGACAATATGCAGCAATATTTCCTTTGCATTTAATTTAAGCAAGTAAAAACAAGTATTTGCATACAACCACATGTGGGTTTAATAAGGCTCCCAGATTACTGGAAAGGACCTTAATTCATAGGTATTCACAACTATTGCATGGGTAATCTGCAAAAGGCCTCATACAGCCACAGTGATTGTTAGTTGAGTATAGCAATTTGCTTGCTGCCTCGAAAGTAAAATACTGTCAGTGAAAACTGACCTCCAGCTCTTAGCAGGACCTGATAACAAAGTATTCTCACCAAGAATGCAGAAAGAGCTATTTACTGGCATCAAACAATTTGTTGGTTCTTGAAAGGCTGTCTCACTGCTGCAATTTCCTGCCTAAGGCAACACTATAAGCTTGGTTTTGTAAAGCTGTGGCCCTAAATAGCAACTGTAAGGCAGCTCTGAAACATCCAGAGCACAAGATGCAGAATTCAGCTACGCTGTGAAGCTTAAGTGAGATCTTTCAAGCAATTCCAAATGAGAAACTGATGACCTCACCACAGTTGAGTCTCAGATGTGCAAAGGCATCCAGCCCCCAGACTTCATTAGCATCCTTGCAAGCTGTTACTATCTCCTAGCACAGTGTTTCAGAAACATACTCCATTTCCTTGGGAGGTGACAGTACCAAAACACATGTTGACGAGCAGCAGAGTGAAAAGGGAATCTAAAAATTCCCCACAACTCCCCACACAACATCCAGATTTTTATAGTTTCAGAATAACATAGTAAAACCAGAACGAAGTTGATCTCCTAGTTTAGCCCTGCCCCACTGCTTTTTATTAAATTAAAAAAAATAAAAGAATCAAGACACGTGCAGGCCATCATATAACCAACAAAGTGACATTTCCCAAAATAGTTTACAAGATATTCAAGGTTTATCAACTTAAAAAAAAGACACTTTGGAAAAAAAACCTGCTTGCAAGACACCTTTGTTTCTGTACCTGTGCTTTCTTATGAGGTATTTGCAGTGTCTTAGCAGGTATTCCTTTGAAGGTCGACAGAGCTTCAGAGACCAGAAGTCATCTAATCTCATCTTCGGAGAGCAGGACTTACCAGGATTCCCTCCAAATAAGTAATGAACCTAAGCAAATGAGAGGCAGATCAAAAAGCTGATAGTTTGTGTACATCTGTTAACAAAGACCATTCACTATTGTCAGCATCTTTGGAGAGGTTTATTGTGGAAAGAGGAAACTCTGCCTTTGACAAGCTGCTTCAGCTTATTATTAGCCTTACTTTGTCCTGTAGGAATGAAGAAAGTTCTCTCAAACTGCTTATGCTTTAAGATAATAAAAACCCCTACAGTTAGAACCTCCCTCTAGCAGATTCCCAAGATATCTGTAAACATCCATGAACCATGCGATCTTGTTCTTTAGGAAAAACCTATGAACACACTAAATTCTTAAGCATTTAAGGTATAAGCAGAAAAGAAGGAACTGAGCCACCTTTTTGTCCTGTTCAAGATACCTGACCCAAACAATACTGAAACCAATGGATTACCAACCTCTTCTCCAATCTTGTCCTCAAAGACTCCAAATTCTCATTGTCATGAGAAAAGCTAAATTAAGGAACCTATATTAAGCCTGTCTCTAATTTGGGGATGGGCAGATTACACCTGTGTAATTCTGAGAGACTCCAGCAATCACACATTTTCTTTGAATAAAAAACATTTATGCTTGTTAGGAAAACTCAGGAAAAAAAGAACTTTGTAGACTAATTCTCTAGCTCCAGTCAGCACACTGTTAGCGAGGCTGTAGTACTAAAGCACCACAGTTCAGACAAACAGCTTTTCCCTTGAGTCAGCCAAGAAAGAGCATTACCTTCCCCAAAGACAAGGACCACTGACAAGGCGAGTGAGAACTCCTAAGGATGCTCAAAGTGACAACAAGCCCAGTCCAGCAGAATCTTGGGAGATGACCAACAGGCCCGTGTCCCCACCTGTCCCATAAACTCTACAGAACCTTAAACTGACTTAGAGAAAAACACTTCCATGGTCTCTGGAAGGGCAAATGTATCAATTCAATACAGCAGCCTAGCTGCAAGACACTCAGCACACCACCCAGGCACAAAGAGCTAACTGAATCAAAAATAAAACAGAGAGCCAAAACTGTAATGTTAAGAACAACTATGGAAGAAAACACCAGTCTTACCAAGAAACAGAAGCCACAACCATTGCTTCAAAAAAGGTTCTAGTAACCCTGAGATGCCAATCGTAGAAATACTAAACATACCTGTATGCAAAATTCATTTTTTATTCACGGCAGCTCAAACAAAGTAGCCTAAGAGCCGTTTTGATAGTTTCAGAATACAACACCTTTGAAATGCAAGGCTAGACTTACAGAGAAAATTGGAAGTGTTAAAAAAGGACTCTCTTCACTTTTTTTTCTTCACATCGTTTGGTATTTCCGACTCTGAACTGTTGATATTAAGCTTTCTACAAAGGGTCTTTAAATACTGAGGTTCAAGAAGTCCAACAGGCTACCTTTCTCCACAGCTTTAAAAATAATCACTCAAAACAATGTATTCTGCATCCCACTGATGTAGGCTCTCCTTATTTATATCAGAGGAGTTTAGAAAGGTCATTTGAACAGAGGTTTCTAAAAATAAGACTCTTCAAAACAAGCACATCAAATAGCTCTTCAGATAAAGCTGGGCAACTGCCATGATTTATCAACCTTCACAATACCTTACAAAATACTACTCTGAATCTCATGGTACCTTACACTCAGAAGTAAGCCATTAAAGGAGGAACAGTGACAGTCTTATCATTCAAGTCCATGAACACAACAAAGCATACAAGTTCTCCACACAGAAGCTGCACCTTAAAATCAACCTTAACCCCTAAACTTTTGGGCTAGCTTGGTTTCCCAAATCTGATTAACATCCCATGGAATGATAAGACTGAAGTGTATTTGTCTTTTTCAGTTCAGACTGTTTCAGACTAACAACACATTTTAGAAAAAGTTTATTTTTTAATTGTAAAATAAACGTTACACATGCCACAGTAATTTAAATTCATAGGTTAATGAAATAATAGTAACAATCCATGGGTTTGTGCTTTTTGGTTATATATGCAAAAAGTCCGAAGTTTACTGAGCTTTATGTATGCTATAAATATATTTTATGTATGCTATCAACAATTTTAAGTCTATAATGGACACACCCATGCTTAAAAAGTCCGCTAGTGCTAAGAATGCCAGTTGCACCTGACATGCCGGGCAAAGTAATACACCTGTGTTAGAGCAGATTCTTAACAGTGGTTAGTTCATTCAAACACACTTCCCCCTAGAAATGTTGGTTACTACCTGTCACTAACAGGTTGTGAGATCAAGTCCCTGAGGACAATGAATGAAGCTTCAAGTGTTCTCAAGTGTGACAACAGCTAGGAGCTAGCCACTTGACAGCTCTGTAGAGGTTTAGTATATCCCACTGTCTGCATTTTGATTTCATCTAGGAGCTATTATGTCTACTTCACATAGTCATAAAAAGTAGCTTAGCACCTTATTTCAAAAGGTAAGTTAAATGAATGCTACCCACCACATTAACTCAAACATTAACCACGTACAAAAAGCTATATCCATTGTACCATCTTTGAAGAAGCAACTACACCTTAAGAGCAATGCGACTAAAAAAGTCACCATGTATGTATCTGGGCCCTCATACCTTGTGCAACTCATCATACACCAGTTGGTGGGCAAACCTTGGGCAGGGCTCCTCCTCCTGAAGGCTTTTACCTGGATTCTCTTTTGCTGCTTGGTCATTCTTATAAACACAAGACCTGAAATACAAGGCAGTAATGATCAGTAGTACCTACAGGAAGCAGAAGTTGTTACTGAAAGGCTATAAGGTACAAAAGATGTCAGTTTGAACTGCTTGGCGTAGAACACCAAGTTTTTCTTACTTCTTTATATATTGTCTCTATTATACCATCCTCATTCTTAGCTCTACAAAGAAACGCATCCACAATCAGAGGTCATCTTGGCTGAACACAGTCCACAGTCACAAGTCAAACAGGAAAAAAAATCTAGAAAAAAATCTACGTCATGAGCTTGGGAGGTATCTTCAGATGTTGCATTATTTGCTAGAAGAATTCCCATTTGTGAAGATTTTTCATTATGGAGAATACCATCTTGGACACAGTAGAGCTACAGGCCACAGCAAAGCTAGTATTTCAATTATCAGTTTCCAAGCAGACTTAAGTTGTAACTGAAAAGCTGTTAAAAAAAACCCCAAACAAACACTACCACCAACCAACATCCACACCTTTCAAAGTGATCGGTCCCACATTAAAAGAGACCCTGAATACAAAAATGCTGCCAGCTCTTGAAACAGGACAGCAGCAACCAGCTACCAAATACAATACAGCAAAGAGACGAGGAAATAATTTTCTCAAAATCCTGTATCCAGCAGCTACCTGAAATACCACTGTACCATGAATGCTACTATTAACTTGTAATTGACTGAATTTGCTGCACCGATGATTAATCCTGGCCTTGAAAATTTCTTACTGGACAAGTTTTTCATAATGGCTTGCTGCTTCTCATCTCCTGCACCTGCCTCCAGTAAGGAAGTTCACATGATTTCTCTCTCTCATTTGGCTTATTACCATTGGTGTGTCTAAAGACTAGGGGGAAAAAACAAGTGCCTCAGGAGAATGCAGTTTGCCTTCAACATTACCATTCCATGATTTTAAGAGGTTTGAGAGTTACCTGGGAGACAGGATTGCTTTCTAAAGAAAGTCAGAGTAGATGTTAGAAATAACACCCCTTTCATGGGCTTACCAGCTGTTCCTCACAATGTCATAAATCCAGAAGGAATTCCTTACATTCTCTTCCCGCTTCTCCTTGTCTTTACTGAGCCCTGACAAGACATGGATTTCATTCAGTTCTGGATCAATGGTAGCCCTTTGAGTGAAACCTGTCATTGGAACTGACAAGACAAATAATAAAAAAAAAGTTACACACTGAAAATAACAGAGGATACAGGAAAAGGTCCAAGCACCAGACAAATGCATTTCCCTCCCCTTGCAAGTCAGCAGATTTCCTCATATCCATGGTACAAGCATGAGACAGCACGTAACTACCTCTTCAGTATTCTGGAATAAAGAGCATCTTAAGTTTAACCTCTCTACCTTGCTTCCTCATTTTCTTCTTTTTAATTCCTTTCACCCCTTCATCTTTCATATAAAACATATCATTCAGCCAACAGACTGAATGATCCCAAGCCAGTATTTTCTACGACCTCTCCTCCACAGAAACCTCGTTATTTACCACAACTTAAAAACTGAAATGGCACATCTCAATAGAGAAGGCATGCAGGCATTGTCAAGCAAACCATATTCTTCTTGCACGTGCCTTCCAAAGCAGGGTGAGAAGGTGGAGAGGAAGAAACACCATCCAGAGGCTGACGACTTCTCTGCTAAGGACAACTCCAACGCAAATTCTCTTCTTCTCTTCCTATTTGTTACTCATGGGAGCACAAAAACCGTTCTGAGCTGCTGTTTCCTAAGGGAAGGTATGAACAGAGCTATCTGGGAGACTACCAGCTCAGAAATGAGAATTAAGCTGCCTAAAGACAGACCTAGATGACACTTGCAGATATGGAGTGATTTTGTTATCTCATCTGTAAAAGGAAGCATTCATTCCAAAAAGCTGAATTGCAAAAGCTGGGAAACTCAAAAAAATTCAAGATTAACTCAGAATTACATAGCTCACAACCTTGCATTGCTTTCTTTAGGACAAAGATGTCAAGGAAGTTTTTTTCTATTTTCTAAATAGCTGTGGTATAATTACCAAGAAGAAGCTATTCTTCTGTTCTATCTTCAGATTTAAAAATCTGGTGAAATAGTGAAGATTCCAGCAGTTTTCATCATAATTCCCCGAAAAAAGGTCAGCAAATTTGTTTGGCAGTCCTTTTTGTTTGTTGTATAATTCCCCATTTCCTGTTTCCCCAGGCAACCCTCCTTCCAAAATGTATTTGTGAAGGGCACGTGATCTCTGTTTACAGATCCTGTTTGTCTCATTTCTCTTTCTGGGTCAGTTTACAAAGGCTGGTAAAAGTTCCTGGCCTTTGGTCAAGATTTTGGCATGAAAAATTCTCAGAACTCTTGTATTTTGTGAATTCTTCCCTGCAATTAACTGTGAATTGCACGCACAAGACCTACACTAATAAACCACTGAATATTGCTGTTTCAGAACACACAAAACAGTATTTTGCAAGCGCATTTGGTAATAGGTTTCAGTCTTGTACTTCACTCTTCTCATTTGGTAAGCCAAGAAAGTAATAAACAAATTCAAAAATTTCTGAGCGGCACTTGGTTTTCTATAGTTTAAGCCCCTACCAAAATATTTAGCAAAGCCAAAAGACCCAAATGTTTCTTAAAAAAACCAACATAATTCTTATGTAAACTTAAACTGAAATACATTCAGGTAATTCAATCTCAGAGTTGTGTTGACAAAATCCTTGTTTATGGTTGCACAGAAAAGCAGAAGGCAGAGCACTTGGAGCCCTCATCAGCCTGCCTATTTTGACTTCCAATTTTGCCACAAAGTTTCAAAGGAAAATTAATCCAGTTTATAAGCAAATTGGTGGCAGCGCAAAGGGGAAAAAAAAGCAGAAAACAATGCTGGCAAAACTACATACCTTGTTTTACCTGCAAACCACAATGAAGTTTTTTAATAAGACTAATGAGTCCTGTGAAAGTCACCCAATAAGGAAATCGAGAACTAAGATGAAAATTAGACTAAATATCATTAATTCTTGAGAAGTATCATGAATATGTTTGCTTGCATAGTCATGGACTAAATTAACCTAAAAGGATTAAATTCAAGGCACATTTAAGACATTTCTGGCAGAAGAGCCATCTAAATTTGATCAGCAATGCTGACTGATGTACATAGAAAACGTCTTCGCAATACTATCTGCTGCTTTGAACATTTAAGACCATGCTGGGTTTTCAGAAAAAAAGCATACAAATCTTTACAGCATTAATACCTCAGGCTCACTGAAATGAAAATTATTATAATCATGACAAATACAGCTGCTGTATTAGCATTCATACAGAAAGCACATGAAAGTTGCCTATCAAAGTCCCATCCCTCCTCCTGAAATGTTGTTAAATAAGTGAATTTTGTATCTAGTTCATGCTTGATTTTCTGAAGCTGAAATTATTATTTAAATAATGGAGGGAAAAGCAGCCAAAGTTCAGTACCTCTTTTTTTTAATCTTGATAGTAACAATGGGATTTATCTGCAGCAACTGCAATCAAAACCAAATTCAAGTCAAGTAATTTCAGGCTTCCCTCAGCTGTAACTCAATCTTTTTTGAGACTGTTTGAAATGCAGAACATCTAGAAAAATAATATATAAAAAATAAAAATCCCTACATTTAGTGAGAGCCTGAGATGAGCAGCAACTTACATAATAAACTCTTTGACCTATCTAAGCAACTGTGTAGAAACCAAATTTAAGTAGTGCCTTTGGCTACACAAAGTTGACATCCAGTCTTCTGCAGAGGAAGTTCAAACTACAAAGTTAGATGCAATGTAATTTAAAAAACCAACACAGGACAAAAATTTGGCCAAGTCCTTGAAACAGAAAAGGCAAGCTACTACACAATAAGAGGGAGAATCTGTGATTTTTTAAACGCAACATACACATCAAAAGGTTGTTTACTAAGGAAGTCTGATCCTCAACAGAGCAAAAGGGCTACATAAAGTCCTCACAGCTGACAAACAGTTCCACTAGAGGGTAAGAGATCTTCAGAATCTGGAAGTGCAGCAGACTTGCAGTAAATGCTGGATATAATTCGAGTGATTGCAGTCAGCATATTAGAGAGGGACATAGGCTGTAAACTTGTGAAAAGTACTTGTGGTATTTCACTAATGAAACATATGTTGGGAAGGAAATTTAATTCTTCATGGGAGAGAAAACTGACCCTGTGATAGTAACTGATTGCTTCGGGCGTATTTGTTTAAAATTTTGAGACTCGAGTAAAACAACTCAAAACCCATAAGGGGTAAGAATCAGACACAGTAATGCCAGTGCACTGCAAGAACTACTGTTTGCAATGTACTAGGTCCAAGGGATGCATAAAGTGGTAAGAACAGCTCCGTGGAAGTTCCCAGCTCTTCTGTTTCTCCCCATAAATGTAGATGTAAATCAGCTGTGGAGCAAGCCCCCACCAATTTCACACCTTCCAGAGTACCTCTCAGGCCCAGTAATCACTCAGGTCAGCTGTGGGCAAACAGCTCGAAGGACATAAAGCAGCAAGTGAAGACTTAGCCCTGAACACAGCACTGGCCTGTTGCTATGCAATGTTAACTTGGGTCCCATGATAATACATTACCGATTGAAGGGGAAGACCTGTACAGAGAAGTTACTGAACACAATACAATCCTAAAAAGTCTAGTAGATGGTGACTGCTTTTCTTGTGCCACTGCGTTTTTTTCCCCTGTAATCTCAGGGGAGGGCAGATGGGCAGTAACTAAAAAGAGAGGTCTCTGAATCCTCTCTCCAGAACTGCACATTTTCACTCATTTTTATATAGCAAAACCAAAAAGCTCACAGCCTCAACATGTGAAAACAATATTCAGCCACACAGGCCTTGAGTTAGTAGCCAGTTACATAAACAATAAGTCCTGAAAGAGCTTCGATAAGATGCTGTGTAACCCTGTACAATATAATTTCCGTTTAAATACAACACACAGGAGAAGCTGTTCTACAAAAATGAAACCTAATCATGAAACAGATGCTCCTACTACCACAGTCCCTACTTACAGGCATCTATTTGATCATAGTGATCATTTCAGCAAGATGAGTATTTTTTGGCTTGTATGTGCAAACAGCTACAGTTGTTTCAAGCACACACTGGCTGCTGCCAGTATTTAAGCAAGAAAACAGAGCCTTTACAGAGGCAGAGTTTGCAAAGAGTAAACTGGAGTTCACAGATGTGGTTCTCATAGTACTAGACAGAAGTTTGGGAATTAAATTTCCTCTCTCACATTTGAGGGGATACTATAGCACGTTTTTAAACATGCTTTGAAAGACAGCATTGTCAAACAAGGATACAGAACTTGTAGTCCACAGACCACTTTTGAAGGATTCATGAAGGATAATTAAGGGAAGCAAGCTCACCGACAGCCTTTTAGCGCCTCCTAAGTTACGAAACCCTCACAACACGCTACTGCTAATCCCACTGCAAGTGACTTGTAAGTATCCTCCCTCCTTGTGATGCCTCAGGTTTAAAAAAAAAAATTGGAGAAAGCTACATCACATGGGTATTGCTGTTTACCAGAACCCGGCACCTCTCTAATAGATTAATTTTAAAAAAGCAGCAGGTCAGCAAATTACTTCATACCAGTACCTGTAACCCACATAAAACTGAAGCAGCATCTCCCCTGAACTTTAATGGAGCAAACCTTGATGAGTGATTGCATACAGGCCAGCTGTTGGCACAGCAAGATAATGATGATCCTCTGGGATTTTTCATGATGAGACTGCATTTGGCCGTCAGCCAAGGGGCAGCTAAGGAGACCGTCTGAACAGTTTGGTTGTCATGTTGAAAAAGCAAAACCTCAACACTCAGTTCTCTCCCAAGCAACGTGAGATTTTGGAAAAACCAGGCCAGTTAATAAATCTGCATGAAATTCTACTGCTGTACCATCTCTGTAATGCATACTTGGAATTTGGTGACTGCCTGCTTTCCTCCTCACCTTCACAGTCAGAGAAAGTGTTTTGAGACTGGTTCAGAGAAGCACCTCACAGGATGAAGAGCCCATAAGGTCCCTCACAAAACAAAGTACTTCCATGGAAAGACACACATTGGCCACTGGCAAGGTAGACCTGAAACTGGACAAGGGCAAGCCCTGTCAAGTGTCACAAGCAGATTATCAAAATGGGATATCCAGACCCCTTGTCTGAGTTGGATCCTGGCTACGTGGAACTGCTGTGCTATCTATTTTGATTAATGTTTTTCTGATTCTCTCTTGTTTTAATCCAGGATTTCTTGGACTGGGCTGCACCGCCTCTGTCCGTGGTACTTATCCAGGACACAGCCCATCTCTCAGGTGCACAGTTCTGCATCTGGAATGAGCGCTTGCCCCAGCAAGAGGCATGGAACCTTCGCTGGTAGTTCAAAAAATATCTGCAGTTTGCTCTTAAGAACTACTTCACCATTAAAAGGAGCCGCAAGAATGTTTAAAGGCTTGTTTTCATTTGACTTTGAAGGTTACTCGATGCCAAGGGATATAAGATGATCTTGATTCTCTTGCAGAAGGAAATTCTCCCTCTGACCAACAGCTCTGACACACCACCTGAGCCAGGGCCAAAGGGTTTATCACAGGAACTCAAGTGTTCGTTTAGACCTGAAATGCCTGCCCACGATTAGTCATGGATGGTGTACTAAGCAAGTCAGGCAAGCTGTCAGCACACCCTTTTGAAGACATCTGATAACGATGGCATTTCTAGACCATCAGCATGCTTCAGACACACACTCTGGCATATGCGTATTTGGTCTGGTTTTGTTCTTTATGTGTTATTGTTTGGGGGAGTTTTTTGGTTGGTTTTGGGGTTTTTTTTTAATTATTAAAGGTATATGACTGCTCTGAAAGGGTACATTCATTGACATACACATTTCTGCCTGTCCTCCATCCACAGGTTCTATTCAACTGTACTACACTTCCAATTTGTACCACTGCTGCCTTTCTTCACATCTGACTCATTACAGTTGCATTCCTTAGCTGACTAACAAATTTCTTGCTCCAAACAGTCATCATGCAGCAGAAAGAAAACCAATGGCCTTATTTCACCGTAGTGCCCCCTTTTGACAGCAAAGAGAAAGCACCCGGGGTGGGTTTTTTTGATGCAACAAGCTGGAGAAAGTACCCATGCTCACCCATTTGCCAGACACAAAGAGCTGCAAGCCTTACCTATGTTTCAAAAGTAGACCGAGTCAGGAGACATTTTTAGTAGTCAAAGCTGCATGCAAACCCATCTTTTAGAAATTGTACCTTAAATTTGAACTTTTCCCAGGAATGAAAAAAGCACATCTAAATTTGCTAAAGTTATTGTCCTTTATTCCAAGCTAAGAAAATTTAAGTGATACTTATCAGCCACTATTCTCAAACACATCACCTATACAAGGAACTGGTTCCAGCATCAACAAAGGCACAACTAAGAGCAAAGAAATACTAAACAGCATAAATATCTCATCTAGAAGATGACAGCAGCAACATCAACATGTCATTACCATAGTTTCCTAGCATCACAACAACTACGTATTACTGATAATCCTTAACTATCCATTTCACCATTTTTTTAAGAATCTTTTTACTACTTTAACAAAAATTTTAAACAAACGCACAATTAAGTTCTTTTAGAAAGGTTAAGAATCAAAATAGCTCAACTAAGAATAGAACTGAATGCCACATGTGAGCCAGGAACAAAATGTAATCATGGGACTTTATAGGAACATTTAGGTCAGGCATCCTCAACTTGACTCATCACACCCAGCAGCTTAAAACTGCACAGCGACCAGTCAGGGAATCACTTTGTTCATACAGATCAAAATGGTGTATCACTACCTAACCAGAGCACAATAAAGACTTGCTTTTTTGGGTGAAAATAGCGCTGTCAACATTTGCTGTCTGAATGTTATAAGCTTCCTGTTAATATGCAAATAATCCTAGAATTATCTTTCAAAAGCAAGGAAAACATTCAAATCTGTTTGTTTACTTTCTACACACGGGAGAACAGTAAACTGAAAATCTACTCATGAATTATTTCCAATGAGTCATTTTCTTACAAAGTCTACTATTCACTACTTCAAGGCGTGTGGGAATTGGGAAAAGGGCTAAACATTATAGTCTCATTTGCTTAACTGAACCTTATGGTTAAATGTACTTGCTGAGAAGCACAGCTCAGTGTCTTCTTCAGCCATAAGCCAAGCTCGGTATCTTTAAATGTGAAGTAGACACTGGTGTCAGCTCAAAGCCACATGTTTTAAAGCTTCTGGCTATAAGGAAATGTAGTTTAAAAAAAACAAAATGACAAAATGCTATCAATTTCATGGAAAAATATAATCAATTCATTAAAAGCTCCAACGACAACAAATGGTGCGCAGGTGTGTGTAGAGCAGCATCAGCCAACATGCAGGCACCTCAATAAAGGAGGCAGAACCAGCTTCTACTGTTGACATTCTTGGAAGCGTTCAAGCAAATAAATGACTCCAGAGAGTAAAAGCTTGGATTTTCTTCTCCCTCACTGGCATAACTAAATTAATAAGCAAACAATAACTCATAACCATCTATAATTAACTTCTAAAGTTCAGCAAAAATACTTGCTAAAAATTAAGCCTGACCAAGGTAAGGGAGGGCAGCCTAAATTCAAGATGAATTAGCTTCCTGGGATTTTGGTAACTGGAAAAAGAGAAAACAAGGTCAGGGCTAAATATGCATAATATGAGAAATAGTCATAACTTCTGCCCTACAGTGATACCCAGCACAACACAAATTTTCACTTCTGAGCTGTATACTGAAAATCGGGATGTTTGCAACAGTAAAATGATGTGCTTATACATGCAGAAAACGTTTTTGGAAAAAAAGAACGTTTCTCCTCAAATGACAGAGAAGAAAGATATAAAATCAGTTCTTTACAGTTATGTTACAATGCCTTTTGGTTGTTCCTAAAGGTTTCTAGTACACAGAACTATATCTAGTACATAGCTCCAACAGTACGAACCCAACAGAACTGAAGCCTTGTTCCCTTCTCCTACTTTTTTTGCTCCTCCCTGATAATTTAGTACAAGAATAAGAGAACAACAGGTCTCATCTTTCTAGCCAGCTACTACCAGGCAAAATAACCTTTGTCCCTCTACTCCAGTTCTCTGTCTCCAAGCATCCTACTGCCTTTTCTGCATCTCAAACCAAGAACCAAGCAGATTATTTCTATTCTATGGCATCTTTCATTTGGTGAAAATTAGGGGGGGAAAAATTGTTTTCTCTTTCTGGTCTAAAGAAAGTTACTCTTTTCAGGCTCCCACACCCCACAGCCCCCCCCCCTTTGCTGGGGTTTCAGAGGAGATAAATTTGATTCCTAGGTTGGCTGAAATTTTTTCC
The DNA here is from genome assembly GCF_023638135.1 of Falco biarmicus. NCBI lineage: Eukaryota > Metazoa > Chordata > Aves > Falconiformes > Falconidae > Falco > Falco biarmicus. The sequence continues at coordinate 29,241,982 of NC_079292.1, read as the reverse complement.
TTTTGAGGTGATATGTGGTTTCACACATCAATTATTTGTATTGTGCTGAAGGTGGTGAGTGTCAAATGACAGGAAGGACAAAAGAGCTGGCATAAGTTTAACTTGTATACTGTGAAGTTTACTTGGGTATGCAGGGCTAGTTAAGGATGCTAACCAGACACCACAGGACACTGAACATTGCCTTTCACCTGCTTAACAACATATTCCTTATTTGTACCAATGGGAAGAAATGAATATGTATTTATTCTCTTACCCATTCCTGAATCTTTCTTAGTGCCATCTGATATGATATCCACATGATCGCTGTCTACGTCATAACTGAAGAAGTCATTCAAGTAAGTCTTTGATCTCTGGCCACCAAATACATATAAGCAGCGATTTTTCTAAAATAAGAAAAAAAAGGTCTTTACAAAGCTCAAGAAAGTATGTTGGCCAACTCTGACCATTAACAGAAACATTAATGAATCAAAGAGTAACAGATATGTTCCCTGTAAGTTTAAAATCATGCCTTAACTATCAGGTCTATCATTCTTAATTTTCTAAGTATCTTTTACTGTTTTCTCCACAAAAATTCACCAGAAAACAATTATGCAGAATAGTATATTACTCTCAAACTCAATAAAAACTTAAGAATTCTTGATTTAGATTCTTGGTCATCTTGATTCTTGAATTTATGACTTCTCAGTTGTAAGACCTAAACCATTAAGGGCTCACAGCTCCTCTGCCCCAAAAAGCCTCTTAAAAATGCAATTTTAAAGACTTGTTTTTCATTATCTATATGATACCACAAACCTGGATCCAACAGTTTCAACTCCAGAGTGACTACGCAGATTTTACACTGTTAGCTATTGTAACCCTGTCTGATCAAGCTATAACTTCAGAACATTAAAACAGCAATTCATTTTCCAAGTTTAATATTAAAGAATTAATAGTCTCCATGTCTAAAACCCATTAGATCATACACTTCACTGGTAAAATAAAACAAAACAGGAACAAGAGACTGTCTGTAAGAGAAACCATCCAGGTACCAGCACATTACTAAACTCAGAGCAGGCAAATGGCAAGCAGTGAGCCAAGAATAACAGGTTTTTTACTTCTTTCAAGTTTGCCAAGTGGAAGAGGCAGATTATTTTTCTTTCAAATGGTTGAGAAAACAGCAAAGACCTAAGCTTCCACGACCTGTGCTTACAGAAACCTGTATTCTTAAGTTTTCCACGGAAACATAATTGAAAAATCATCAGGTACCTGTGCAAAATTTTGTATGGCAGTATGTTTTTCATCAGATTAAAAGAGCCATTCAAAACAAAAATAAAAGTGAAAGCTCTAGAAGTACAGTATTCGCTACAAAAATTCCGAACTTTCTTTTAAAAGGGAAAGAAATAAACTCAGTGAATTGTTCTAACTGGTCAGTTTTGAATTGGTGATACCAGTACACACTTGAATGCCACTATCTTAATTCACTTCCTCTTCACTCCCAATTCAGATTTTAATGTCAGCAAAACTCTACAAACTACTTACTACCACTAAGAAGCTGCCATGTAAATTCAGTGTAGAACTGCCACTGCACCACACCTCCCTATGCAAGCATTCCTGTTTGATGCTAATCCTCTCTGTACTATTCCACTGAAAATACACGGAAATCTAGTGCAGAATAGGATACTAACTGTCCTCCCTTTAACACCCTCACCCTCTAGTTCCCGTTATGCACTTAAGCAAACGTGGGGTTGACAAGCACAACCAGAAAGGCGATAAACGTGGATTTTAATAGCAGTATGAAAGAAAATGCTACACACACCCCAGCCTCCCCATCCCTCTGCTTTTCCATCAGGCTCTGGACAAAGTTCCCATAATACCATCTGGGCCCAGCTGTTAACAGCTGCTCAAGACAACAAGCAACAGCTGGGTGCTCAGCACAAAGAAATACGAGGCCTGTGCATCTCAGTACACACCCAGTGAGCCCCCGCACTAGTCAAGTTTACCATTCCCGTAACTATGTAGGCTATCTACTAGATGACAAACTTCTAAGTTGCTCTAGCAGCTTTAAAAAGAAAAACCTTTTAAGACAAACTGAAACATAGCATCAGGGTCTATTTACCATTATTCAATTAGAATCAACTATTCGAAATTCACCTTGCTTTTTACTTGAAATTTTACTCAACTGAAGTCATAAAAGCTCCAACACTTGAATTAATACCACCTGCACTTACCAAAAAAGCATCAGAATGCCAGCAAACATAAAATCAAGTGAGATGACACACTGCCCAGGAGATTAAAGCACTTCAAACTTGCAAGAAAAATAAAAAACAGATGCTCTCCTTAAGTTCAGGCATCATAAATTTAAGTATGGTGTGGATACTTACAGAATGGAACAACATACAGTGTCCTATTCGAGACTGGATATCCTCGGGTCCGGCATTACAGGAATCTTCTCTCAGAAGTTTCCATGTCTGACACTGGCAGTCAAAAGCAAACAATCCACTGAACTGCGGTTCACTGGCTCTGCTGTCATCAACGCTGCCGTTGCAGGTCAGAATCCTGCCTCCAAAGGTATATATCATGTGTTTTTCAGAATCCATACACATCTGTAAGAATGACAGAAGCAGTTTTAACCCAGAACATTAAGACTTGAACACTAAGATTTAAGATTGAACATCCCTCCCCTGCAAGCGATAACTACTAAGTTAAGACAATGCTCTGCACATCTCCTAAACCTCTAATAAACAGAAAAGAGCACACGTCTTCATGGTTGATAGGTATTAATCTCAGAAAATTCATTAAAATATGAGTCTAATTTCAACTTACTATTTAATAAGCAAAAAAAGAAAATACTAGATGTACCCTCTGTCACCTAAAAAACTTGCCTCTAGCTGCTGATTTCGGGGCAAAAGATTTTAGATTTTTTCACTGAGATCCGTAGCCAATTCTGCCACGAAGTTAACAGAGTATTGCCTTTGACAACGGCTATGCAAGGGAAAAAAATTCTAAATCGCTGCTAATGTACTGGCTATCACTCAATCGATCCAAAAATCAGCCTGTGATTTGTTACTCAGATTCCATGCATATGTTTATGCAGAAGTAATGGGGCTAACACTAAAGTAGGAGCATAACCTGGTCAAGGATTTTTGATAAGACTGCAGCAGAAATAAGTTTATCCCCAAAACCTGAATTCGGGTTATGGCACACAGGAGATGCACTGCAGTACAAACCAAACAAAAACCTCTGACTCCACGTGATGTTTTCAGACACAGTGCAACACAGAGGGTTACAAAACACCACGGAGTGGGGGGAAGACAAGATTACAGTGAGAAAGAGATGCTACTCAGCAAAGCCTACACAAAACACTTCTAGTGCAGCACATTTTTAAAGGTTAAACAAAAACCGCTATCACAGTAGGTACTGAGGGAGAGAAGAGGAAAGGCTGCAGATTGATAAAGAATTCAGGGAGGACATTCTTTCCTAAGAGACAGCAGGGGAAAAAAGAAGCAATTTCAGAAGCAGGCAAACAAGGTACAGAGAGTAGCCTTGCCAGCTGACAATTTACTTTTGCCTTTTCCCCAACACCTGGGAGGCTGGTATTTGTTATTAATAGAACTGAAAGACTGATTGGCTTTTGTTCTGCAGACAACACGTATCTTTAATTTTCCGTGTCAGCAGAAACACATATTGTGCTGGCAAACAGCAGCTTTGGTTACAAAACAGCTAGTACCAATAAAAGCAGTTCTTGGGCTGCTTTAAAAATGAGTACTGATGCACTGTTTCTTGGCCATGCTTTATAAAATCAATTTAGAACAAGATACCTTTTTCAAGTACACAAAAGACATTAAACGCAATCTAAGTAAAAACCGTATTCAGTTTGAACACATGGATAGGTGTGATTTTTTAAAAGATTAATAGCCACTCCTTTAAGGTGTTTCAATCTCTACAAAGCAAGCACACTCTACAAATTTTAGAAGATATATTCTGAGAGAACCTTGATCCTGTTGGCCTCATGTCAGTGCCTTGCTTATAGTATTCTTCCAAAGGTACTATACACAGCTTTAAGAAGTTCGTTCCCCAGCGCCCTCCGAGTAGGCAGATCTGCAAGCCCAGCTCAATAAGACTGATTAAAACCAGATGAACTGTGCTTTAAGCTTTAATAAAATGTGTCTTAATAAAATGAATTGGTTTGCAAAGGTTTTAATGATACTTCTGACTCAATTTGATTAGGATACTAGTAGTCAGCGGCATCAGACAACAACACTATTAGAATTTAATAGAGTGCAGATCACAGCCTGCCTCATCATTATGTTACCTGGTACAGCACTTCTAAATCGCAGGAGACTACAACCAAAACTGATTCACAAACACTGAGAACTTGTACTAAGAGTATCAGCGCAGCTGACCTGATGATCAAACACCAGCTTTGGACCTCCATCTGCTGCAGTGTCTTCGCTTAGTAACATCCATGTGTTTGTGTCAATGTCGTAGCGATAGAAGTCACTTTTCAGAGATTTGCTGTTCCTCACAGAGGAATCCAGATAGCGTCCCAACGTGTAGATCTGCCTTCGTTGAATATCAATGCACATCTTGTGACAAGACCTGGCACTAGGACCACTCTAATAAAGAAAACAACCATAAAATAAAGAGAATAATACATTTAATATTGCTCCAGGTAGGTCACTGTGCACTCGCTAAAGGCAAATAAGCAACTGGAAATCCTTTGGAAATTCAAGAAAATCTGTTTGTAATCAGACAAATACAGGATTAATATATAAGCAACTATGTAACAGGACATTCCACAAGTTTTGTCCTTTAAAAAGACACCAGCAAAAACCTTAACACGTTTTTTACCACAAACTTAGGACTTGAAGAGTTTTTGGAAAATTCCTTAGAAAACAGTCTGTCTTCTCCAGAAGTATTTTCAGAGGTGTGTGAAAGCTACTTGATCTTTCAAAAGTAACAGAAATCTATGCACACGAGAGGCAAAGTAAGATGTCACAGCCTATAAATAACTCCACAGGATGAAGATTAAGAAGTGTTCTATTAGAAGAGCCTCTGTTTTGTTAATAGGCTGTTTTCTAACAGATCATAACCAGACACTCCCACAAACAATTATATCCCGTAATGGGTCTTCGAAGGTAACAAAAGCACTCCCTGTCCTTCACAAATAGGTACGGCCATTCCAGTCTCCAACTCCAAGGAAGTTTACCACAGTAAGCAAAACTGCCATAAGTTATGATCTTCAAGAGAAACACAGAGTGCCCCAGTCAAATTATTATGTGCTTATCCATCCAGGAGTGCTCAAGTTAAATCAGAGTAATTTATTCAATGACATTATGACAATGCTATGCAGTACTGGGCAGTGTCCCTTCTGCTTCCCACATCTAACTGAGAACCTTCGTAGTCTCCTCTTGAAGCATGACAGCAATATTCCTGTACTCCAAAATACTAGAAATCAAGATCTGAAAAGCCTTATTTGGAAAATATCAGACAAAAGAAAAAACTGACATCTTGCCTATAAATAAATTCTGTAGTTTGTGTCATTTTGGCACTTCCTAAAGGAGGATGCCAGAACAAGGCTGGCTCGATGACTTTGACAGTCTGGAAATCAACATGACAAGTGATAAGATTTCAAGGGATAACAAAATGTAATGTGTACAGAAGACTAAGTATGAAAGAAAAAATATATTAAAATCTATTGAAAAATAAAGATTACGCAAGTAGGTGAAGATGTAGCAAATCACCACTTATTAGAACACTTCCAGTCAAAGAAAAGTAGTCATGCCATAACAAACAATCATAATTTAGGTTGGAAAAGACCCTTAATATCATCAGGTCCCACCATTAACTCAACACTGCCAAGTCCACCAATAAACCATGTCCCTAAGCACTACATCTACATGTCATTTAAATTGCTCCAGGGACAGTGGCTTCACCGCCTCCCTGGGCAGCCTGTTCCAACGCTCGGCCACCCTTTCTGTGAAGACATTTTTCCTAATATCCCATCCAAACCTCCCCCGGCACAACGTGAGGCCGGTTCCCCGTGTCCTGGCACTTGTTCCCTGGGAGCAGAGACCAACCCCCCCTGCCTACAGCCCCTGCCGGGCAGCTGTAAGGAGCCACCAGGTGCCCCTGAGCCCCCCCTCTGCAGGCTGACCCCCCCAGCTCCCCCTGCCGACCCCCCCAGCCCCTGCCCAGCTCTGGACATGCTCCAGACCCTCAGTGTCTGTCCTGCAGCGAGGGGCCCAACACTGAACACAGCATAATATTTGCTCAAAATGCTACCAAATACTGCCTTACTGGGGGATGGGGGCATGGGGCAGAAATCATCTTCATAATTGTACCATTTAATGTAAAAAAATTCTACTAAAATTACTGAAGCTTAAAATATGCCGATGGAATAAACCACTAAAATGGATAAAATACGAAAGGAAGCATTACATCTTTGCATTCAAAAGACTTGACTAATGTTCTAGAAACAATTTCTTGATTAAAAAAGTTGCTGTAAACTGTTTACAGTAACTCAAATGACAATCTGAAGAGGTAAACTGAATTGTTCATGTTTTGTAAATAAGAAGTATTATATCACCAGTGATTACAGCTTTGAGGATTAGTTACTTCATGGTTTGTTAGTTTTTTTGGTGGGGGTTTTTTTTCTGAAAAGTGTACTGATAGAAATGAAATATTAGCATAATATCCTGAAATGCCACAAAAGTTCATTCATTGCCTTTGGTCACATGGAAGCTGACAAAGGCGGCTGAAAATACTCTATCTACCCTGTTCCCAGAAAATACAAAGCAGTACCTTCCATAGGACCCTTTTCCAAACACACAGGGTGGTTTCTTTGCACAAAAAGTACCAATTTGTGTGTTCACCAAGTTTGCTCCCGATTCACAAGAAAGTAACTACAGTAGACAAAGTCCATCTCTCATTACGTAGCTGGGACGCTTAATGATATGCCATTTCTCCCTTGCCAAAGAGCACATATTTACCTTGGCACAGCTGCCTGGTAGACCAAACGGTAAGATCTACTCGTGATATCTGATTCTCCCCATTTTGCCAGGTCACTGCAGTTTTTTAATTGAACCTGCCGATCTAGCTATCTTCCCTCACTCCCTCACCTCTGTATGCTCTATGGGCTAAAGTAAATCCTGCCCCATTTGCTCGAATAACGTCTTTGGCACTTTCAAGAATAATTCTTCAGCTTAATTTCCAGACCTGCCTCACCATGAAGAGCTGCACTGTCAACTGAAATTTGTCTGAGTACAGACACAAGGCTGAGATGCTCAGCATCCACAATACCAGTTCCAAGCCATTCACATCAACAGCACAGTTGGTATACTAGCAAAGTATACAACATACAAATTTCAGCTCCTAAGATTATGTTAAAATGAGACAAGAATTCAGGAAAAACGTCTTCTTTCCTGATTTATGTACTGGTCACATCTCACAGGGCAATATCTGCCTTTTTAAAGGGCTATTAAAGGTTTTAAGTTTGATCATTTCATCTGTACAGACACAGAAACTTCATCACCTCAAGTCCACTTAAGAACTTCAACCCCTACCAACTTGCAGACCCCGCCACAGCATGAGCTATTTCTTCTAATAAAGAAGACTTCACACAATTGTAATCTTTTCTCAAAGAAAACCGGAGTTATTCTTGCATATCCCTTACAAGATCATATGGAACCTGCCACGTTTCCAATTTAATCTACGTGTTTACCAATACAAGTAAATAACTTCATTAAACAGTGGTACACATTGGTTTGACATTTGAAGCAAGAGGGGAAAGGCCTAAATCCGTGTTCACATGGGAGCTACTCAGTTTGACCATGGAAGTCCTTGTAATTTGTGTATACTTCAAAGGGGGACACAAAGTTCATTTACAAAGACAGATATGGACAGTCACTGAAAATGAATAAAACACTTCCAGGCACATGTGGTTAAGTGAATCAAGAGCCCGTGGGCGGCTGCAAATGTTCATCCAAAAAACCACATACTTCATGTGGTTACAATAGCAAGCCTGTTGTTCAGACAAAGAACACACTGCCGCAACTTGTCATGGAGAAAGTGACCCTCCAAATTCAAACAGGAAAGTCTGTTGATTCCAGAAGCACTCAAAGAACTTGACCCCTTATAAGCACAAGTGAGAAAAACTGACCACGTAGACATGACACACTCTAACCTACAACTGAAGAACTCAAGTATGGTTATAGAGCAGGACAACCTTTTGTCCCCTCCTGCCACAATGTAGGCTGGCTGACAATCCATGAGTTAAGGTCCAAGGTGAGCAGATCTTCACGATCTCTATACCCTTATTCATATTTGGGCCTTATCACCAAAGATGAGCTGCAGACACACACGAAGTACTTGCTGTAATTGCTACTGCTCTAAACATACTGACTGCCATTCCCAAACTTATTTGCAGCTACTACAGAGAATTTCACCTGCATACTGATAACTGCAAGGGAGTATTAAACAAATCCAAGTATTCTCAAGCAGAGCAGCAGGCAAATAAGTTTTGCCCAGTTTCTGTTTATCTGCTTCTGTGGTTATCTGAACTCATAACAAATCAAGGCAAGACTTCTCATTAAGGACTTTCTATTAAGTACTTCCTACATTAACTACATTCTATGATTTTATGATTCTGCTTTTCTTTAGATCTAGTTTCATTGAACTGTGTTCAAAGTTGTTTACATGTAGCATCTACATTTTTGCAGATGAAGCTTCAAGGACTGATTAACTGATTCAGTTAAGGTATTACTTCCCAGAGTGCATCTTAGTTAAAGAGACTCTAGTAAGTCACATCCAGCAACAGCACCCAAATGATCTGAACAAACACCGGCTTTGGGGACTCTTTCCAATTCTCATCAGGAAGCTTCTGGCACACGCACTGCAGAAACCACACGTGAAGGAAGCTTGTGACTAGGCTAAGTTCTTATTCAGATGGCAAGCAAAGCGTTATGTTGCTTCAGCCAGTCCCTCTACTTATGCCAAGGCTGCAAAGGCAATAGTAAAGCATTAGCATATCACATTTCTAACCTACTGGACAGCAAACAATACCAAGGATTACTAAGCATGGGCACTGTTCAGTTTCTGTGGAACTCAGTAAGCGCCCACACAGAGCCAAGACTAACCTGAACAAAATGGCTCTCTGCCACCCAGCACCACTGTACAATTAGCACAGCATAATAACAGCTAAGACAGATTAAACAGTATGTGCCATGACCCCATTTTAAAGTGCTACAAAACACCAAGTTTCTGTACCCTACTCCTATAATCTTCCTCAAACAGGTTGGTCAAGATGCAGTTCCTCCGGTCTCTAAAATACAGATAAATGCCCTGATGAGGGTGGGATGGTAGGGAAAGGGGGTGAGTATGTATAGCTAGGAGTACCTAAGACAGGCTTTCAATCCTTTAAGCACCCAGGAGTGACCAAGACCAAATAGGATTTTTTGGTTTCGTCAGCGCTACGCGAAATTCAATTGTGCAATGCCAAGTGAATACACAGTATACTTTATGAAAAGCCTTCTCAACATGCTAAGCCACTTTATAAAATCTAATTAGAGCTTTCTTCATTTAACTTGCAAATGCTGAAAGCAATTATCCCACTTAAGGACTAACTTACAAAACGTTTTCAAAAAGCAACACAACAGCACCAAGAGACAACACTGCCTCCTTAGAATAATTGATTTGTTCCTATACAGGAGATAAAGGATTGGGACTCAACTCCTTAGGGTAGGGTCTGTTCAAACAACTATTTATGCCAGAATCAGCATGCATCATCTTAGCAACGGCATCCTGGCATGCTCTGCTAAGGCACAAACATGATAGCTTTCATTTCTTGTTTTTAAATAAATGTCCTATGAAACTGCTTTAATGCGAACAGGACTGCAGGAAGCCAGTTCCACTCCCCATCCCACCCACCCCCAAACAAAAACTGGGGAAGCTTGGCCTCTTTTGGTTATCATAACCTTTTATGAATAAAGGGGTTTCAGTTGCAAGAAACTCTGTTTTATTCAAACAGATCCAGATGAAAAACCTCAGGAGCAAGCCTGGACCCTGTTCAAGAGTCAGGGAAATAAAAACAAAGAACAGCTGACTAATTCTCCCTTCTCGGTGCTGTAAAAGACTGAATGGAATGTGAACACTGCCTCCAGTATAAAGTTCAAAAATAAGCGTCATGAGGTAAATGCTCTTGTCCTACAGCAAACTAGGACGAGGACATAAAAAGACACAAACAACCTACTTTGTTTCCAGTTCTGAGAGCACTCTGTCAAGCAACAAATAGCCCCTCCTGCCTATACACAACTGCAGAGATTAATTGCTCTCATTTCCCACTGTCAGAGTATAATTCACTTCCTCCTTCATTCCACGCCCCTCAAAAAAAAAAAAAAAAGGAAAGTTCGCCACAATCTTGAAAATTAAATGAAATGCATATTATTCTTGGCATTCGTTCAAGTCTATACATTTTTAAGATTAGAGCTTGTTAGTGCTGTATCAATGCCAGTCTTCAGCTAAAGCGTACTCCCCAAGTATTTAAGCTGCAGCTCAAAACGACTTTACTCTAGGCAAGTACTAAATTCAGCAAGAGAAATAGCTACAGCCATACACAAAACAAAACACTTTCATCCCATAGAAGTTGCTTACAGAAGGCATTTTAATTTTCTTATAACCTAGGAGTGTCAGAAACCTAACAGAAGAATTGCATCTATTGCTTTTTACAGTAGCATAGGGCATTTGTATTCCCCATTAGCCCAAAACACGCGGAGGCTGATGTATTGCTTCTAACACCCCTGCAATCACTGACCACATGCCAGCAGCACCAAGTCCAAGAGGGAGCAGGGTCTTGCACATTCAGTCATACAACAGGAGCATCACGACAGTACTCAGGGCCAGAGCAGCCCAACACAGGCACACAGCTAAGGGTATGCACTGTCTATAAGGGTTCCCTAAGCACCCAAAACCATCCCATAAACAGCATATTCCGCTACTTTTTCCTACCATATATGATGACAGAAATCAGTGCTACGCATGTCATTTGATGTCCGAGATTGACAGCTCTAGCACTAAACAAAAACCTTTGAATGTCACACTGGGTAGCCACAGCAAAATATTAAACTGGGACTCAAATATTTCTAGAAGCACAAGATGGGAGTCTAGCTCCAAAATAACATATCCTGGATGTTGAATGTACACTCCATTCATTCAATTACTCTGCAAGTTTGCCTTCTATAGAAGCTTAAAGCAGCATATGAAGCTAACAGTTACACTAGGTCAGCAGCCACGCATTTCCACTCCAAGATCCTCTTGCTATTATTCATGAAAGATGACAGGTATTCCAGCTTCCTTTTACAGCTGCTGTGCTTAGCTATAAAGAATATTATTTGACAGTATGCAAATTAAATATGTTCTGCCAATAAATATTTTGGGAGGCCTATTAAATAGATCAGAATCTGGCTAAGAATCACAACACTTAAAACTTGCCAGGACCAGTACTGGAAAGCTATAGGTCCACAATTTTTCACACAAAACAATTAAATGCCTTACAACAAATATCAGGTTTGAATACCAAAAGGTTTGACAAATATTTGCAAATAATTAACTATTAATAAGTCTAGCCATAATTAAGACAAGGAAGATATCCCTTGGTCAGCAGTTGACATAGTATTTGAGCTATGCCTAATCTGCTTACAAGTACCCTCCTATAGCAATGCAACGAAATAGATTTCGTTCCAAAGTCCTTTCTGGGCATCTGACTCAGACCTGATGGAGCAAATTAAAGTCCGAGGCAGCTTTTAGCACACTGTCTTGATGCATCTCTAAGGTGAGAAAACAAAATTTAACAGGATGAAGCTTTTTCTTCTTCTTCTTCCTAAAAGCATGCAGACATTTCAGATAGTCCTAATTTCTCACTGTTGATACTTCACAGCCTCAAGATGAGCCTTCCACAAAGAGACTTTCCCTGCTTAGACTAGAAGTAAAAAATAAACGGCCCAGTGTTCTATTTTTGAAAGACTCTTCAATGAGCTTATAAATCGAAAGATTAAGCTCAGAGATCATACATCCTGATCCTTATGACTGCAGTGGACTGGATTTGATGACTCATGAGGGGCCCATCCCTTCCAGTCCTACATACAACTTTACTCACAGTTTGCTGCATCCTTCAGTGATCACTGCAGGTTCACCACAGCACACACGAGCAGATTCAGTGTAGCAGATGAACACTGCTATGAAAATGAATAGATACTTAACGTGCTGTTCCCATAAGACTGATTACCTGTTAAAGATTAGTTTTCCTGCAGGACTGTTTGCAGAAACAACTAATTCCAAGTTATTTTCATGGAGGAATGAACTAACACATGACCTATGGGCTTCTGATGAATCCTGATTAACAAACCTCTAAAGGAATAAAGCGCCCCCTATGAATTGACGCGTGAACTTTCCGAAGCCCCAATATTCTGCTTCTGATATCTGTTGCGTGAGTTTGACTACAGTGCAGAAACAACATTGGCAACCAATGCCTGAGTTACTGTCAGCACAGGGAGCCGCATTCCCGGGTCATTTCTGAGCTATGCACTCTCACTTGGCTTGCTCTCACACCAAGGTATCATCAAGGCCTTCCAGCAATGCATAACACCGTGGATCTCTTGTTGCAGCAAATCAAGGCATCCTATGACCAAGAGAATTTTTAGGCAAGCAAGTGGAACAAAGGGGGAAAAACTCCCAGAGCTTCAAATACACAGAGTGTGAATTCATTCTTTCATTCACATAAATAAGGTTGCAGGAACACATATGAAGGTCTCGTCTAGGCTTTAGTTTACAGTCAAAAATATGTCATCCAGACTACGTGATTCACCTTACAAATGCAAACAGGAGAACCACTGAAGTAATACCCTAGTAGAAGACAACCTTGCAGCAAAAGGACATCAATACTGTGCTAATTCTAACAAAAGGCACAATTAACCTGCAAACCAAGCACTATTCACACTGATGAAACATGAATAAAATTACAGTTTCTTAAATTTTAACAAGAAGGTCGTTGATTTGTTACACATCGACTGCTCGGCTTTGCTTTCAGTAACACTGATGAAACACAACAGACGACCCACCACAGAACCAGAGCTTTCACCAGCTCTGAGAGATGGGCCCTCAGGACAACATCCCTCATGTGCCGAATTTAACTAACCCCATTAACAATTGCAGGATGTTGAATGAGGTCATTTTTGCATGCATCGTAAGTTCACGCTGTCCTCTCATTACCAGTAACAATGGCTAGTGAAGGTCCAGCCAAGAGAGATTTTTCCATAGATGCAAACTCTTCAGCTTAACTACAGTCACACTTGCAGACTAACAGGCTAGCAGGCTGAAAAGAATTTTTTGAACTGTTTAGCCACAAAGATGAAGATGCAGCAAGGCTCGAATTTTTGAAGGTTTGTTTTGGTTTTTTTAAATGTCCTTGAAAAGCTGGTGATAGATAAACATGAAATTTTAAGTTTAAATACTTTTTCACAGGCTTTCAAATGTTTCTGAGAAAGTGAAGACAGTCTTAAACAGATGACAAAGGAGTAGTTTGTATCCAGAGGTGTCAGAAAGTCATAAAAGTGGCTATATGTTTCTTCCCTTTGGGCTAACCCATGGCTATGAGATTCCCATCTCTAGGATACAGACAGTAAGTACAGCTTAATGCAGGCTTCCTCTATTAGCTATTACAGCAACATAGCAAAGGATAAAACCCCACATATATATATGAGAATAGAATATTTTCTACATTAAAAAAACAAACGGAACTGTGGAGATTGCCATGTCTTCTTTTGAACCAAGTGACAGTTGAGGAAAGCCCTTGTGAGATTCCACCCTGGTGAGGACACCCCCCCCCCCCCCCCAGTGCTGTATCCAGCTCTGAGGTCCCCAATGTAAGAAGGACATGGACCTGTTGAAGCGAGTCCAGAGGTGGCCAGAGATTATCCGAGGGCTGGAGCACCTCTCCTATGAAGACAGGCTGAGGGAGTTGGGGCTGTTCAGCCTGGAGAAGAGAAGGCTCCGGGGAGACCTTAGAGCACCTTCCAGTACCTGAAGGGGCCGACAAGAAAGCTGGGGAGGGGCTTTGTACAAGGGCATGTAGCGACAAGACAAGGGGGAATGGTTTGTACAAGGGCATGTAGTGACAGGACAAGGGGGAATGGTTTTAAAAATAGAGTATAGAGTTAGATTAAATATAAGGAAAAAATTCTTCCCTGTGAGGGTGGTGAGGCACTGTCACAGGCCGTCCAGAGAAGCTATGGCCACCCCATCCCTGGCAGTGTTCAAGGTCAGGTTGGCCGGGGCTTGGAGCAACCTGGGCTGGTGGAAGGTGTCCCTGCCCGTGGCAAGGGGTTGGAACTAGATGGTCTAAGGTCCCTTGCAACCCAAACCATTCTGTGATTGTATGAAAGATGTAGCTTCTGAAACTTTTGTTTATATAACCTTTCAGAACATAACTTCGTTATCCAGCTGCAGAAACCACATCAATTACCACCAGAAGTGCAGCACACAGCTAGCCTTTGCTGTATCATAGTTTCAGAAACAAGGAATCTCCCATTCTGCAATAATCTACACAGACGAAAGTCAGCCAAGAAACAGTACAAGTGTTTTCACTGGAGGTCTGCAAAGAACCATGCTAAACACTTCTCTTCCCTATACCAAGAAGAATTAAGCATAAGGCAGCAAGCACATGTTGAAGACCTTTTAGAGACAGAGTACTGAAAACAAAGCATGCACGGGGCAATGCAAGGACTAGAACGCAACAGTTCTTGAATCCCAGTATAAAATCTCCATCACATACATGCCCTGTCATTAAGTCCAATTAAACATATTAGGCTCTTTCAGCTCCGCATACCAACGCACTATCCATTTTGCCAGTACATGCTCTTGAGACAGTCCAGAAAGCTTAAGTCCTAATTACCTCTAAAACCCAGCGGCAGAAATACATTATTAGCAGCAAGGTCCACAAAAAGTTACATTTTCAAGCATGTAATTACCCAGACAATTTAGCTAAGGATTTGTCTATTACACTACTTAAGAATGTTTCCCCTATGTTACCGTGTTGGGATAACTAATATTTCTTTGGGGACTTCTCTATTTGTACAGCTTGAGGAGCGTTAATGTAACGGAAGTCTTTCACAGTCCAGCTGAAATAAGACTACTCTGCTCCCAAGGCAAAGTTGACTGGTGTGTGAAGCTACTTTCACCCTGCTGGCAAGAGAATAAGCTTTCCTCCCACCTTCTACCCCCACATTTCTTTAAAATCCTTTTTCCCCATCCATTCAGTGTGAAATGCAGGGTTCCAAGGATTCCAGCTGTCTCTTTTCTTACAGGTATGTATTTCTGTGTCTTTAAAACCCAAAAGGATATAAATCAGCGTTCCTTATACCACTATTGATTGCTTCACTAAATCCTTACCTGATAATGCTGTAATACTTTAAGCAGTTCAAGAATGTGTCATCTTCCTGGACACACATTCTCAGCCACCATAGTGTGTCTCTGTATACTGCCTCATCTGCAATTAACAGGGAACTGGATGATGCAATAACTTCCTAATAAAGTCATACAAGTAAATTAAACCTGCATTCCAGATCAGAGCGGTAAACTCATCACGAGCTAGAAGTGGTGATTTTTATCGGAACATAAACGCCACAAATCAACTATGCATGATGTATTACTTCAAGGTGTAAAAGTAGTTTACAGGTTGCACCTTTTGCAACTGGAGGCTTTATAATGGTTTGGAAATCCACGCATAATCTGAAGACTGGCACACGCAAGCTCCAGAACTGCCAAAGCTTTGCAGCCTTCACAACGCTGTGCATAATGCATTTATTTAAGTACTCCCTTCTCTATGAGACTGACTTAAATACCAGCATGTGGAAGAAAGGAACCTCTGCGCATTGAAACATCTGGTATTAGGAATAACTGAAGTTTGGCTGGTTTTCTACACCTTTTTCATGCTGAAAACAAGAACAACAGGTACCTAGTGATGGAACTGAATAACTTAAGACCCAGAGCTGTTTTAAAATATGGGTGAACTTTTCTTCAAAAAAATGTCAAAGTTAAAAAAGACAGATAAACAAGGGTTAAGAGGACAGAACTCCCTAGGCACACAAGGTAGCACAAGCAAATAAGTTACCTTTAAAAGCTGAAAACCTTTTCAAAAGTTTACTTAAAAAATGCAAAATAAAAAATTAGGTACTTCGCCCTCAACAGGGTCTTTTTGTTTTAGGCTCTGTGTGGAAACCACTGGAGAGTTAAGTCAGCCATATCTGAAAGTCTCTAACATTTTGGAGAAAGACTACTGGCTAGAACATTTTAAAACCATTATGCTACTAAGCAGGGAGGAAAATAAAACATTAGCATGTGACATTTAGGACCAGCCTAGAATACTTTTTATTTGGTTCACTTCAGCATCTGCCTTCTTTGTCCCTACTTTTCTAGGCATTTACACTATTTAGGAAGTTGGCTCAGAGGTGTATCTGCAGTATCCAAGTTTCTATTGCAGGCTTTTGGGGACAGCTGCTTTCTCCCTATGTGCTTTTGTGGCACCAGGCATCTCGTACAACTGAGCATCTGTACAATTGGAACTACTCAGAAGCAGAACATGGCAGATTCAGTATATTAGATCTCAAGCCCATAAACATCACAGTATTTGAAACAAAAAACCCTCGAGTTACTTAAAGCGTCTTCCAAACTGTATCACCATCTGTGGGAAGGAGTCAATATTTGAGACTAGTTCAGTTACTACACTGGAAACACTACAGCACAGGGTAAAAGCTTTACATAGATAAGCTTACGTATGTCTGCATCACAATAAAAAAAAAAAACCAGTCATAGGTGTCACAAACTCTTACAAATGTATAAAATGCTTGTGTGGTAACATGACATTGGGTAAATTCATACACGTCAACAAATGTAAAGAAATGCATGCAGACACCATAGAAAATTTAACTAGAAACACAATAGCAGATGAAATTCACCCCAGTTCTCACTATTGTGAGAGCTTTCTATACTTGTCAGCTTTTACTTTCAGTGTCCTGGAAAAGCACTTTGTGTTAGCAGCAAACTGTCACCTTACAATACATTGATTTTCTAGATCATTTTGAACCTACTGAACAGTAGACACTTGTTGACCTACACTTCCCTTCATTGTGAGAAACTATTTATCCTCTCAACCCATGACAAGACCTTCACTTCTGTCTTTGGCAAGAAACACTTTAAAAGTTTGAGAAACACAGCGGCACGTAAACCTAACTCATTTGCACAATTTCCACATCCTGCACAGAGCTGATTTGTGAGCAGGGTTTTCCTCTTAAAAAGTCAGAATTAGGATAAGTCAACATACCATATTTACAAATATGCACCACAGAAGCTACCGATTTGTGCAGTAACACAGTTTGAAGGGAGATCCTGTATCTCTTCTGGTGTCTCTAGGGAATACTGAAACAAAGTATAGGAATACTAGTAACATACAAAATACACCAACTATCACGCTTCTTCATTCTCATTTATCAAAACCCCAGAGGCATCAACATCCCCAGCATTTTGATCCTATTTAAAAATCCACATAACTACAAATTTACACCAAGCAAACTCTTTCCAATGGCTCACTTAGCGTCCTCTTGTATTGAATTTCACTAAATTAGCCTTCAAAAGAGAAAGCTGCTGCTTGGAAACTAGAACTATTAGACATCAAAACACACACATTAGGTTTCTCTATTAATTGACACTGGCCTAGAATCAAAATGCCCAAGGAACAACAAGGCTTGTTTTTTTCAAAACTATTTATTCCCAAATGCTAGAAAGGTCTACTGATCTACAACCACTAATAAACCCTGGAGACAACTGCATTTGTCAGAACATTCCACTTGGTTCAGGGTAAAAACCCTTAAAGGCTCTTAGACTAAACATGTTTTAGCAATACTTCATGCCAACTGATCCATAGAGTTGTTGCATACTCCAGTGCTCCACAGAAGAGATGGAACTTGTGGGTACAGTTCAGAGGTCATGAGCTGCTCCACAGTGCATCCCCTTGGAAGGATGCAGTCTTGGAGAAGGGTGATTTGACAAGAACTGCAGGAGCCCTGATGGATCCATACACTAAAGGGTGGCGGGGAAGTTCTCAGGTGGGTTTGTTTGTCAGCAGTTATGGTACACACTGGAGGTTCAGCCCAACGCTGCAAGCAGGTCATCCAGACTCTCTTTTTGAGACTGTAAGTGATCAGCTACTCCAGCAGAGCTACAAGCATTTTTTCCTGACGTAAAAAGGACTACAGAAAATTGGTAGTCTAATTGTTAAAAACCACAAATGCAACTTTAAGTAACAGAGACACATTATCTCCAGCTCAGTGATAAATTTTGAAAAACAGCAGCAACAGAGTTTACCAAAAAAGTCACACAGCCTTTTCAGAACACACTGCAACGAAAGCTACCAGTACCTTTATCCCAAAAAATGTCACTGTGCATAACTTCTATGATAGCACTGGATAACATGCAACTTTTACTATATTCCACTTGTGTCCAAGCTGAATTATTGAGCGGCTAATTTAACCATTGTTACCGATTAATCAGAACAAAAGAGTTAGAAGCAGAACCAGCAGCACAGTACAACACAAAAATACGACTAAGGTCTACTGAAACCTACTCTGAATATTTTTAAAAATTCCATTTCAACAGGCATTTCCTTTCAGCAAATTGTTTGTGAACAGTCAATGTCCCTATTAGAGAAACATCTGGAGTCTTTGTTTTTGAATTTGCTTCTCAAAATTTGATATTGACCTTTTCATTTCTAAATCAGGTTTTATCCAGATCTCTTTAGGGAAAAAAAACAAATCCAAAACAAAACAAAACCAAACCCAAAACGACACACTGGTGGTTTGCAAGTACAGCTGCTGCCAGTTCACTGTACCTCAGTAAGTCACCAAAGCACTGGACTATGCCTCAGCAGGCCGCCTTCTGAACTCCACTGCAGACTACATCCACGCAGAGAGTCCTTCTAGAAGTCCGTTTCTAAAGCCACACACATTTCTTCACACTTGTCTCTAAGTACATCTCTTCTTCAAAATTCCCCATTCAACTCATTCTTTTTTTTTCTTCTAATTCCCCTATCTTGCTTCCTCTAAGCCCAATTCCCATCTTCCGTTTCCATTTCCTGACCTTCCACTGCACCCTGTAACTGTTCTTCCTCCCAAATTCTTTTATTGCCCTTTTTATATCAACCCATGACTCTTCTACTGCGTCTCCTCCACAGCTCTCCTTTGCACAGCCCTTCTTTCTCCCATCCCGGCATTACTCTGCTATAGTCAGACAAGAGGAACTTGAAAACATACACTGCTCCTGGCATTGCTGATGCCTTGCATCCCAGCCAGGCCTCCCAAGCTTTTACAGAAGCTCAACTGGATGCGGCAGGATCCCAGAAAAAAAGGAAATTAATCCTTTAAATACCAGAACTACCCACACTGGTTTGTGCAGGAAGAAAGCACAGTAACCCCTTTTTTGCCAAGAAGGCCCCATTTCACTGCAACGTGAGCTAGCCAAATGTATATGCTAAGCAGCCACAAAGCAAGAAGGAAAGTAACAGTAGAGATTTAAAATTGTCATGCCTTCTTTTCTATGTCTGTTCTTCACTTTCCCAAGCTCTTTATAAAGAGAGACAAAGGAAAGGAAGTCCAGCTGTTTATCTTTACCATTAGTCAATAAGAGTCCCAATTTCCCCTTGGTATTACATCACACACACCCCTCCTTATCTTAAGGAGGTTACTTGTTGGGTAAACAGTGAGAAAAATAGTAAACCCCCTGGTTCAATGCAAACAGAAGCACAGCCTACAGGACTGCGCCCTGAAGACTAAAATCCAGCTTCAGCAGCGTTATCAGTAAACATACAAGTAGCCATGTGCAGTGATGAAAGGGCTAAGAGTGAAAAATCCCAACTTACAAGGATATGAAGTTTATATTTTTATAGTTATAAATATATTTGTATCTTTATACAGCTCTATTATGATAGAAACCGAAATACCACATTTGGTTTCATTACAGCCCATTTTATAAAGGATGTTTGAAACGTTAAGTGCATGACAGGCACTGAGATCTGAAGGCTACAGGAAGTGCCTTACTGTGAGATTTTTTTTCAGCTCAGGCTGTTTGTCCTATTTGATTACAACCTCTAAACACCTTTGCCAGGAAAAAATGGCTAATATTAAAGTGTTATTTCATCAGGTACAGAAGCTCACAAAATAAGCTGTAACAAGAAACTGGAAAAATACAAATGGGAAAGAAGATGTTTTTATACTTCTCTCAAATAGTTAAGCAAATCAACCCCTGAATTTGTCAAAAAGTACTGGAATCTCAAACTTTTGATACCTTCAAGCAGGGATTGCATGCATTTCCTGAAGTTATGCTCTGACAAACAAGTAACAAACTCAAAACACAGTAACTACATGGAACTTCAATGCTTCACAGCATACAGTAAAGTGAATTACACAAGCCAAAGGTCTCAGATGCGGGTTTTTTTGTTACCTCTTATAAGCCAAGCAACATCCATTTCAGAGGTTTCATATATCAAATACTGAGCAAAACAGGCCAAGGAAAGTGGCTCAAACGAACACCACAAAAGCTCTCGGGATTGTGTGGCCTCTGGCAGTTACCCTGTCCTCTACATTTCTGTCTGTTAGCCGTCCATTTCTACACGTTTTGATAGAAGCTAAAAAAACCCAAACAATTTGTTCTGAGGCTCACTACCACCATCAGGTCTGAAACATTTATTAGCAAGTCTGGTTGTTCAGTCCTATCAAATTATTTAACTCATGTCCTACTCGCTGAACTGATTTCTGGCCAATTGGACTGCTCTTGAGAAATGAACCTTTCCCCTCCAGCAATCTTAACACTTAAAATTGACATCCATCTCACATTTTCCCAATGTAAGCATTTCAGAAGTCCTCAGAACTTGAAGGTCTGAATTTTGTGGCTCTCACTGCATGCTACACATCAATACAAGCACTTCAGAAGCACGGCATTTTTCTGCGCATCGGTTCATTTATTTATTAACAATACGTACATTTGCGGAACTTACCTCTTTCTCTGTATCCCTGGATATACAGGTCCACTGGTTTTCCTTCACACTGTATGCCCAGAAGTCAGCCAGATCCTGAGTTCCATCCCAGCCACCAAACAAATAAACAGTTTCTATTAAAAAAAAGGAAGAGCATGTCAATTTTGTTTTAAAAAGAGAATGTCTTTAAACAGGCTAATACCTATAAAACACGTCTGAAATAGACAGACTATCAGAACAGAAACTGAAACTGAGTCTTACTTAAAACACTGCTCCTCTCTGAATGGAACCTAGTCACTGAGACAAAGAAATGTGGTTTGATTTAGTAATCAAAGTTTTTAGGATTGATAGACAACTCTCAAGAAGTCATTTGCTATTTCTACATTACATAAGAGGCAACCAAATCCACCGCCTTCTGATTAAAGTTCAAGACAGACAAATGAACAATATTTAACATTTTGGATGCTATGCATTTCAATCTATCAATAACATCTCAGCTTGTAGCCTGTTAGGTGCAAAATCTATATATTAGGAAGACTTCTGAGACAGCCACAGCAAAGCTTTTCTGTTTAGTCCATCCCTTAGAAAAGTTTACTTCACCCATGAAATCCTCTTCCAGTGAAATACTTTGCATAAAGTAACTTACCTGATGCCACAAAAGCAAGTAAGAGAGTTACAGATTTAAATCATTGTTTCAGGCCTATCTTCAGAGTCTGTCACCTAAACCCCCCAACTGCTCTGCACACAGCAAGTTTGAAGGCTTCTCAGACTCACTGATAAAACTATATGAAGCCTCTGAACATGGGGAAGCATTTAAGGAAGAAGTCTCTGTTGTGACATGGAGAGATAACTAGGCTGCTCCCATTATAGAAACATCGCTATCTGGTCTCAAATGCTAAAAATACTTCATTTTTAGACTGCATTAACACAAAACACAAAGCCAAGACCAAGAAGAACACACCACTAAAGACTCACAGAGCTTTGAAAAACTCCTTTAAAATCCACAAACCAGTTCTATTATGGAGATAATGGCCAATTTTTAATCCAACACCAATTAAAGAGCAGAGTTAGAAGCATGACTATAAAATGGGAATAGTCCCTGACCCTTACCTACCATCAGGGTAGTGGTCATCACCATGGAAAGGTTACCCTGGTTCATTAACTTTAATTACCCTTCCTCCTGGACTCAGGGCTCCCAGTGTTCCCTGCAAAGAGCAGGTCCCTTTGTGTGCATAAATTCTCACAGCTCACAAAACCCACATTACCACAACAGCTTCATTGATAGCCGAGAAAAATAAAAGACTTGGCACCAGCTAAGTATCCTATTGGGGCCTTGCCAAAACGTCATGCCTGCCTGTAAGGGCTTTGTTGTCTCAGATGAAATTTAATAGCAAACCTGAATGAATCCGATGAAAACTCAGATTCTGAAAGTTACCTAAATCAAGCTGACAGAATTAAATGGCATGTAAGCACTGAAAGAGGAGTAGAGTCATACAGCTACTGCGAAGTATGAGCATCCCGAGAGCAACAGTGATAACACAAATGTACATGCATAGTGTGCCAAACTTATTTTTCATCTTGATGTAAAACTGTAGCTCAGATGAAAGAAAGGCTCCATCACTGTCTAGGCTCAGAATGACTATCATATTTTTTTGTCTTATGACTTATTACAGAACTATATAGGTATTGTTATGGGATGACTGTACTTTTAAACGAACATTTCCTAATGCATAAATGCATCTGTTGCTGGTAATGTCAAGAAAATAATTTCTCACAGTTCTTCTAAAGTCTGCAATTTGCTCCAATGGTATATGGAAAAATTGTTTGGTGGTTTTTGGTTTGGTTTGACTGGGAGGTGTGTGTGTGTGGTATGTGTATGTGAGCGTGTGGTGTGTTTGGTTTTGGTTTTTAAAGTCAAACTTTGCTCCCCAATTTCCCCAACCAGTATCACACTTTCTGCTTTATTTGTCAATTCAGATTTTGTGAGGAGGTTGTGGGGTTATTTTTCACCCCCCATGCAGAGATCCAACCAGGACAGAGCCAGGATATATGCCCAGCACTCCCACCTAAACAATGTATCAGCAAGTGCTCAAAGAAGAGGGCAGACACAGGGAAGAAACCACAATCTTCCAGTTGGGAGTGGGGAAGCTTGAGGGGAGCACAGCAGTCTCACATCAATGTAACTATTTCTACTTCAGTAGCACTAGGGAACTCAAGATGCAAGCATCTTGCTTTGGCAGAGGGAAAGATTCTTCCTTTGTATCAGAGCAATATGTAACACAGCAATATTGATGCTGCTTTATTAAAGCAAACCTCTACTCTGCTTTAGGGACAGAGCAGAAGAATTTTCAAACCTACCTGCAAGGCAACAAAAAAACCATGAAAGCAGTTACATTTATCTAAAGCTTTTACCAGCTACATTTAGGAAGATACATTCCTCCTCCAGCATCTTAACCTTATTTCCTCTACATTTATTTTTGAATGCAAATTCAACACTCAGAATTAAATATGTTCTGTGAATATTTCTAAACTGCTTGCTCAGTCAAAAATGTTTCTATAATATCTGAATTATTTTCTTCCCTTACTCTTTGGAAGACTAGAAGGTGCCAGAGCACTCCTCAAATGATTAGAGAACATACATTCCCAAAAATTAACATATTTCCTGTCAACCTTTCCTTTAAGTTCTATTTTTCAGAAGAGTATGCAAAGCAGACTTCTCCAATCTATACCGAATACCAAAAATTGCAGAGTAGTTTCAGTCTAGGTTCACATATGTTCTCCAAGTCAGCTTTTCTAACTTCCGTTAACTCCATCTTCTCCGTATACTGAAATCCTCAGTGGGATCCTGGTAGCAGGTCTTTCCATCCAATCAGGATGCTACATGGCAAACTGCTAAAGCCAGGCTAATAAAAGATGCTTGGTATGCATAAGCATCCCTGTTTTCACCTTCTAACAAATAGGCACAATGAATACATTCCAATCCTGGTGACAAATTTAACTAAACACTTCAGTCAAATGGTATTTCCATGTTCCTGCTAGAACAGCGCTCCACAGAATATAGAAGAACTATGGACCAAAACAGCTCTGCAAGCTGTCTGGTCCATCAGTCATGTCCCAAACCACTCAGTGTGGCTAACTTGCCTGTGCAACTTGTCTGTGGCGGAAGTATTCAGTCACACTTTGACTATCTCCACAGATGTTTATTTCAGATTATCTGGACACCTGCTCCAATGACTGATCATCTTTATTACAATTCCTCCCTCCTCAATATCTAATTGGAATTTTTCCCTTGCTGCAATGTGTCCACTGCCCTTTATCCTATCCCTCTGCATCCCCCAAAAGAAGTCTGCCCCCTAAGCACCTCCTCATACATCACGTACTCCATCCCCTGACCACCTTGGTGGCCTTCACTGGGCTTACTTTCAGATTGTCACAACACTTACTGTACTGGACAGCCCAAGCTGGGCACAGTACTCCATATGCAGCCTCAAGCACCAAACAGAGGAACACCATCCTTCCCCTTAGCCTGTTGACTGTACTGCTGATACAGACTAGCAGGAGGCTGGCCTTCATCGCCACAAGGGCACATTGCTGACGCACATTCAGCTGTCTACCACCTTGCAAATCTTTCCATGCAGTCAGTTCCCAGCCTATACTATTGCACACAGCTGTTACAATCCCAAGTTCAGGACTCTGAATCTGCTTTGGCTGAACCTCACAAGGCTCTCCTTGGAGCCCAACAGGGTCCCTTTGACTCACAGCCCTATTCTCTAGTTC
Organism: Falco biarmicus; assembly: GCF_023638135.1. Classification (NCBI taxonomy): domain Eukaryota; kingdom Metazoa; phylum Chordata; class Aves; order Falconiformes; family Falconidae; genus Falco; species Falco biarmicus. The sequence continues at coordinate 29,217,153 of NC_079292.1, read as the reverse complement.
ATCAGCTGCTGCCCTCCCAATTTGCTACCAGCCCAAACTCGACAAGGGTGTATTTGAGAATCAGCGTGCCTAGAACTAAGACAGACTTCTCTCAGAAGTAAAAATACCCAGGTGTACAATATCTCAAAAGCCTTCTACGAAGGATGACACTTCTCTATGTAGTAACCAGAGATTTAGTTATCTGCAAGCAGCATTGCCTACTCTGTATGGAGCACTTAAGAGCACAATTATAAACCCAGACCTTAAGTTTTCTTTAATTACCACACCACTCAGTTTCTGCATCACAGTTCAGTGTAGATGGTGGCTGGATGCAAATTTTTCCAGACTATGGCTGGTCTGGGTAGGCATACAGTCTTCCTCTCAAATGTGACAGCACCATAAAGTTGAGTAACCTCCAGGATTCAGCAGCTGTTTGTGTTTTAGAGCTTAGAAGCCATCTGTGTTTTGTTTCAGAGATCTCTTCATCTTGTACACAAGTCCTGTCTTTAAACCTCTTATGGATAGCAGTGTTTTCCTCAGGCAAAACAGCAGCCTTCTTCAGGTCTGCTGCTCTCACTTCATCTTTTTCATCTTTCCATGCTGCTTTTGAACCAGCCTCATCAGTTCCACTGTGTTGCCCACATATAGTATGGGCACACTGTGCCCGCTGCTCTGAATCTCCCACTGTTCCCAACCTACAGATTTGCTCTCACTTTTCTAATAGAATCAAGGAAGCATAATTCCTTTCTACAAAAGGAAAACCAAAATAACGTATGACCAAAATTACAGAGTAGTTTCATTTCAGTGAGTAACGCAGAGGTAATGCACCAATAAAGACCATTTCACTAATATTTTCCTTCAAAAAATGTTCCACTTGCCAAAGAGAAATGCAGACAAAAAAATCATTCTTGTTCCTTAGATATTATTTCTAAAACAGACTCATCAGAAATCTTCAGAAGGCTTTATCTAAATGAAATAGAAGACGAACATTTAAAGAAACAGAATATATCACTAAAGATTCTTTTGTTTAATAGAATAATTTCTGTATAGCCTAGAACTGTTGACAAAAAAATATATGGCTTTATGGACTACACTGTTGTTCACATAAAACTGTGCCCACCCTGTAAGAGCGGATGAGATCAATTCCACCTTAACTATGGAATTATAAACCAAATCTCAAAAACAGAGTACACATATTTCTCTAAAGTACTAATGTTATTCCTTAAAACTTGAACTTGGCAATCCACTTACCCATTCCCACCTCCTTCCAGGATAAGCATTGCTATTTCAAAATGCCATATCTGAATTATAAAAAGACCTAAGAGGGCATAATCAAAGTAATGTTAATCAAGGTAGCAGAGTGCTAGATGCCTACACCCTCATCCAAAACTGAATTAGGGCTTCACTCATCTGGGAACACAGTACAAGCTTGTGTTTTACTGCTTGAATATTTCACCAGGGCCTACAGAAATAGCAGCAGAGCATTTCACGACTGACATTTAGCACACTTAACACAGTATGTTCTCGTGTAGTTTTGGAGTTGTTTTCACTTTTGGTGTTTTGGAGATACTTTTAATCTATGCATCTGGGTGTGACTACCCAAATACTTCCCCTTCCTTGCAGAAAAGAGCATAAAACCCTCCAACCTCCCATATGGAGAGCTACAGAAGACATGCGCCTTGGAAGAAAAAGCAGAAATAATGTTAAGTCTTCCATTTACAGTCAAAAGCTTTACGGTATGTAATAGTGGTTTCCAACTATAACTGGGAATACCTCAATACCTCTTAAATGTTTCTACATAGGCAAAACAAAAACAATTTCCTAATTCTGCCAGTCATTCCAGTCTGAGTGTTAATGTGACTAAAAGCATGGAAGACATTATGAGAATCAGTAACTAGCAAATTTTTTTAATAGGAAGATACCAGCTGCATTCTCAGTTCTGTACCCTAAAATGCCTACATTTTCATTTCAAACTGCTTAAGAGTTTTTCAAAGCACAAAAAACACGACACTTAAAATAACACTGCTATAGCAGGTATTAAGAGCATGAACATCAAATGGAAACAAGCTACAACACAAGCTACTGGCTGTCAGCAGAGATGCCAGCTTTGCTTTTGCAGTTACTTTCAGCCTACCCTAACTGGAAGATAAAACATGCTAAAAAGCAGTTTTGATCAAGTTAAACTATATTCTACATGAAACTTGGGAGCACAAACAGAGTCTCAGTGACTCAGTGCACTATCACTAAACTTGATATTTAACTCAACTGCTCACCAACACATATCTTCTGTTCTAACACATGTGCATCCAGTAGGCTCATTACTATTACAAAACTTATTAAAAATAAACTTATATTTGTGTAGTCAGTAGTAACTTGTTAATATCTCCTTGAGGTTAAAAAAAGCTGAATGATTTCTAGTTTAGTTATAGCTACAGTGGGTCTGGACATAAGAGATTAAAATTGGTTTCCAACACCTATTCTATGTGATAAACTTCAGAACCTCCTTATATGCATGATTTTGGTATTTCACTTAATTTCTAAAAGATTAATGCTGAAGATACTCATTTTTGAGAGGAACCTCACCCCTCTAACAAGAGTGCAAAGTGAGCTTATTCTTCAGTTGACAAAAGACTCCTGGGAAAAAAAAGAACACAAACAAATAAGTGCACAGGTAAGGAAAGGAGGATGTCTTTGAAGGAAGAAGTATACCACAGCTCCATTTTCTATTAACACTAGATTTGCCCAAGGTTAGCAGGAGCTTTACAGCTGCAGTCTGTAAAACACATCCTGACATTAACTGGCTAACATCCCACAGTTTCATTAAACACTACCTATATTAAAAAGGAAAACTCAAGCAATCAGCAACAGCTGGTTTGAAGCAGCACCAAAAACTTCCCCTGGCCTGTCATAGACCAAATTAAACGAAAAAAACTGATAATCTCAAAAACATTTAGGCTTTTACAAGCCTCAGTGGGCCTGGAAACAAAAATAAGAACAACTTCTCGAAGACCCCCCAGAGAAACTTTTAGAAGGTATGCCACCAGCACTGGATAGGGCTGAAGCAGGAAAGAACTAGCAAAACAGAGCCAGATCCAGTTGTCCCATGCTGGGACTCTACCTCTGTAGATGTTCTCCAGCCAGTTTTGTGCAAGTCAAAAAAAAAAAAAAAAAGATATTGATGCTTTTTACTGCCTTGTTAAAGCAGTGTGAAAACTTAAGTTAAAGCAGAGATAACATGCTTACTAGGATTTAAGAAAGCCAACCGTAACTGAAGACTCACATTACCATGACTGTATTATTTTCAGGAGGTCTGAAGGCCCATCATTTCCAAGTTGACAAGCCTCATGTTTCTTCCACGCGCTTGTGAAGCTGTCATGGTCTACTTATTCACTGAGGCCACTAGAGAGCGTCCACAGCTCCCTTTGTAGCCAAACACCGGCAATCCTCCAGCGGCTTTTTATTCTAATGAATCTCAAACCTCTTCAACAACAACAAAAAAGTTTGCTTTCGTATACAAAATAACTCGAGTGCTTCCTCTAGAGCAGTAACTACACTCTGAGTAAAAGCCAAAGACTGCAGCTACTGCTGCATTTTTGCTTGTTCACTATGACTTAGCAAATTACTCTTGAAGGTACTGTCCTGTCACATGCTTCAGTCCCCATCCGTATGACCACAACAGATACGGCCATGGTAATTTTTTGCCAACCCTCTCACTGCCACCCTGTATTCCTCTCTGCTACTTGCATGCCGATCTTCTTTCCTGACAACAATCCTTTTACTCATACAACTCACTCACTTAGCCAAGATGCAGGCAGATGCATTTCTTACTTCAGGAAGGAGTGACATACCACAGAAATCCAATTAAATAAAAACAAGACAAGGATATAGAAAACTACGGAGAACAATCACCAGAACTGTATCTCCCCTACTTTCTTTTTGCTGTGGGCTCTGCAACAGAGGCTGAACCATTCTTTAAACTGCTATAGGAAATATTTTTGTAAGAAATGTCTAACAAGTTATATTTAACAGCAGTTTCTTGCACACTGTGGAAATTAGAAGCCACTCCAACCAAAAATATAAGGAATGTTTCAACACATCAGATCTATTGCTTGGGCACTATTCCAAAGAGCATAGTATGTAGCAGATAAGAGAAATTATCATCCCTAATTTTTCTTCTTTTGTTTAAACTCCTGCTCAGATGGGGTAGGAGGGGAAGAAAATTAAAAACAATGGTTCTCAGTTTCTTAGTTAGGACAACATGATGACTAAGGCGTAACACAGAACTAATAGGGAAGAAGGGGGGTGGGACAGGCAGTTGGAGTATAGTTCCAGAAAAAAAGCAGAGTATTTAATCCAACTATTAGAAAGTGCAATTTTTCCCCTCCTTTTTCCTAAAGTTAAGGCAGTCTCTGAAGACAAATACATCTGCATATTTATCTGAGAAGTATCTGATAAAATAATTCAGTTGTTAAATTTCTTAACTACTCACCTGTCTGAACATCTATAACCATCTGATGGCCACCTCTCATCCCTGGTCGGCTGTCTTCCCCATCACCTTTAAAAAGAGGGAAGGGAGAATTTTTAACATTTTTAAACCAAAAATACAACCTCATGTATGGCCTAAATATTATATGGAAGCAGAGCAACTTAGTAACTTACCATTCTTCAAGCATTAGCACAATGTTTTCCAGGTAGTATTCTTCTGTGCATTACAAAACTGTAGAGTTTTATACTGAATTGTCTGGTGACAGATATACAGATAGCTAAGGTGAACACAGTACTCTACTGCAATTCTGACAGTCTTAGAAAGGAGCTTGAGAGTTCCTGAAGCACTCCAGTCCACACAAATGAGGTCTGAGCTACCTTTGCAGGTCTCCAGCAGTGAGGACACATAAAACCTTTTGCCCCCTTTCCATCTCCCGCCACCTGAGAGCTGCCTGAAGGCTAAGCAGCGAGAACAGATACTCTAAAGACAGAGCATGTACCCGTGGGATGGAAGCAAAGAGGTAACGGCATAGATACAGCATAGCTAGCCTTGCACCAATTACTTATTCTCACATATAAGGGAATTCCAACTGTCCAATTAAAGCAGCTTTCCAACCGTTTTAGGTATCTTAAGCATTCAGGACAGGTTTCATTTATGGGAAGCAACATTAGAAAGATAACCCTTATTCTGCTGGAAGAGAAATGTGCTTGTATTCCTAGATAATCCTTCCCAAGAGGTTTGGGTACAGTGCTCCATGTTTGGTGACTGTCACCTCGAATCCTACATTTGCTGTAAGACAGTGATCTTTGTAGTCAATGCTGCCACTACAAGTCTCCTCTCAAGGCAGGAAGCAATGGAAAAAGGTTCTGCAATTTAGATTTACTGTGAAACAGACAAAGACTTCAAAAGATACTCCTTGAATTTAATATACTCCCTGTTAAGATAATGTATTTGTTTGCCACTCTTTGCTGTACGTTTAAGTTTATTCTATGCATTAAATCCAGCCATACAGCAACTGCCCTCACACTTAACCTGTATCTTGAGATACATTTCTGAACTGATTAGCTATCCTCGAAGTTAAAACTAGAGTTCCTATAGCTTTCCTTACTCAACCAAAAACAAGGCTGCACTTTGCTGACTTTGCAGACCAATGCAAATTTTTCCATAGACGAAACCAGTCCCTAGAACAACTGTCCTAGTGGAGGCTTTCTTGCATCATTTTCTTGCTCAATATCCTCAAAAGATGTAACTCATGTACTGCCAGCTCTATCTTAAGAAACATCCTTACCTTTAGTGCTTTTGGGGATGATCTGCCCCCAGCGAGGTTTGTATTCTTGTTGACTGATATACTGATTGAACAAGCCATCTGCAAAACAAAAATTTTGTTGTATGAAATGTTTAGACTTCCATTATAGCATAATCACTTTTAACGCAGGTAACTTCAGCTTAACTCAATCCCATATGCTACTCCAAAGCCTTCATTTTAAGTAAATTCTCTATATATGTCAGTTTGTTAAACTTGTTAATGAACTAAATGTGTAAGCACTAAAATAAAAAGAATACTTGTTACTAGATCAATCAAGACTTACCCATTTTGCCTGCCAGGTCATGCCAATTGTCTCTACATCTCTAGTGTGGTGTATTTAATTAAGGATAAAATCCCCTCCCCCTTATTTAAGCAAAAGGAAAGTTGCCAATGCAGTAAAATTCAACTATTTTAGTACATGTTAAGTTAAAAGTAGGTCAGGCAGCATCTCTGGAGCTTCATCTAAGAAAAGGGTAGTAAAGCAGATTGTTTAAACGCTACAATATGGGACAACCAAGCACTGGATGAAAACCAAAATAATAGTTTACATTCTCTTCAGAGAGTTAAGCAAGAAGAGAAACAGAAGACACATGAGGTCACTGGCCAGATATGCCAACTGTAGCGTTTCTATAAGAAGCATTAACTCCAGCTCTCTGTCCAAGCTTCCCTTATGCCTTCCTCTCTCGCTCTGTACATCTACCACGTGTCATCTCTTCACCGTCAGAAGGTCAGTTCCTAATTCTGGTTGCATGTTATCAGTCCATCACAAACGTGAAGGAGATTCATAACACCACACTCTCTGGGACTGCTCTTCACTCTGGGGAGGGCTTAGCAAGCCTTTGGGGAACTCGTTGCTATTATTCTTCAAATGTCTCCTCTAAAAAAAAATACCTACTTCACCTTCTGCAGGCACAACAAACCATTAGACTACTTATGGCCAGACTCTGGACCACTGCTCACTTGGCTACATCCCTCCCATCACCCCACCATCTCAAGACACAAGCTCTTCATTACAAGCATTTGTTCTGCATTCATGCATTACCTAAAAAAAAAAAAAATGGGAGTTCAGACACGCTGTTTACACCACGAGTACCATGATAATTACCACAGGCAGACAGAGGACTCTTAACGATAGATTTACAGGGTTTTGTATTGAAACAGTACATCGCACATACACCGCGCAGATGTAGGATGCATTCAGGGGCCCTTAATCCCATAATACCCACAGCTATGTTCTTGGGGAGAATGGTACCCAGCAAACTTGCTCGGGAATCAGTTTTACATTCAACAGCAGAGGAAGGAAAAATGAAATTACTAAATTGCATCTTGTACTTTTTAGTTCTTCCTACCACAACAACCGTGGCTTTGAGGTATGAATTTAACAGATTATGAATGCTTCAATTTATTTATAGAAAATCCCTTGGTAGGCATACAAACAAAAAAAGAATAATCCTTACTGTACAGATCCCTATTTATTTACAAAAAGGTAAAAATCTTTGTTAAGCATGACACAATGTTCAGAGAATATTTTAAAGCATTTCCTGGCATCCTGTAGTTTGTTGTGACTGAAACCCAGGTTTTAATTAAAAACCAAGCCAGCAAGTACTTCCTGGGAGAAGATGACTACTCTATTTAGAGACCATCTAATAGCAAAATAAGGGCACTCCAGAGCTCCCGAAAGGTGCTGAATACAAAACCGCTTTCAACTCTGCAAGTTTTTCAAATTAGACACACTGTGAAAGCGGGGCACATTTTACTTTTACCTGCCTTGGAGCCAAAAACATCAGCTCTCCCCTAGCATTAGGTAATTGAGGAAAGCCAAAAGTTTGCTCAACATATGTAGAAAAGTGGTTTATTTTGGTTTTAAGAGCAGGGCTCCTAACTCCCACTTCTTCAGCATTTATGAAGTTAGGGCAAGACGTGAGAGGCTTTAAGCTTGAGATCTCATGAATTCTGATTCAGAAAAGCCAACCTCCAACAGAACAGTTGCACGCGCTGCAAGAAATCCCATACTGACTCAGGCAAATTTTTCTAGCCACAAAGCTAGACAGAAATCCAGTCTTTTGGTTATCATTAGAGTATTCAGACTTCAAGATAAAAACACAAAACCGTATTTATCCTATGGCAGCCAATAGATAATTGGACATAAATAGCTCAAAAGGATGAATTACACCACATATGATCTGAAAGGGTGATTTAACCTCTCTCCCATGCTCAACACCCACAGGCTGCACTTGTCAAGATATGACACTTCTCCCCTACTGCGCCTTCAGCCTCTTTTAATAATGCTTCTTGTCTTCCATGGGACATTGGTTTGGAAATACTCCAGCTTGCTTCCCAGAAATGTTTCTTTCTGCTGGGAGCAGTTCCACATTCATTCTACTCGCACTGCAAACCAGCAGCAGCTTGTTTTGGAAGCTGAATCACCACCTGTCTGACACCACCAGGGAAAAAAAGGAGGATTTCTAGGTGGATTCTGTATCTGATGCCAGCCCTATTCTAGCGCACTCTTTACGTTTCTTGCCAGGACAGCACCGCTGACCAAAAACTCTCCAAAGCTTCTGTGAGGCACTGAAGAGTATATCTAGGCCTGCTCAGGTTTGTCAGCTGTTTCCAATGAATCGGTATTTTAAAAAAAAAATATGTTAAGACTCCTGTAGAAAAAAAAAAAAAGTGTTAAATGCAAGTTTTTAAAGGAAGTCTTTTTCTTCACTCCGGAAGCCTCTCATTTCAATGTTCATGTTTACTCTCTAAAATTACAGCCAAACCCAGTACTTTTATTTTGTACTATTTTCAAGCCCTTCATAGCAAGCAGTGACGCATTTTAGATGTAACCACGTGAAATTCACAGTGGTTAAAGCTTAGTAAATTCTACCTCCCTGATAACTGAAGCCTTTATTTTCTCAGCCGATTACAGGTTACCTAGAAAGGATTTGGACAAACACTGCAGACAAAAATGTTTAACTTGCTGAAGCCAATCAGGAACAAGTAGAAGTTGTATTAAGTTTCTTTTCAGACAACACACATCTCTAGACAGGATGCTAACATCTATTCAACTCCCTGCCAGTGGCTGAAAATACTTCAGAGTGGCATTTAGCCCATAATTTCTGGGTGCTGAGGTTTGGGGGGTTCTTAAGAGAGTTTTCTTGAATCAAAGAAAAATACTCCACACACCTGAACAGATTGGGGGTTTTGTAACGACAAAAATCCTTCTAAAGAAAAGCTGAAGTAGAAAACAAAGACAACACCAGATAAAAATCCAGCCATTATTCAACAATTTCCTCAAGACATGGGAGCAACAAGGAAACACATTACTTTTTTCCAGCCTCTAAGCAGTAATATTCTCTTGCACTTCCTTCTTAACAGAAATGAAGCAAGGTTTGCTCAAATCCCTGGCAAGGATATGCTTCTTCTACACAAACTCTACCATGTACTTACCCCAGGCTCTGGATCCCTAGCAAACCTCTCTTCTGCATATACCCCAGTACTACAGCAGCAAGCCATCCATACTTTCTCAAAACCGCATCCAAACATATTTCATGGTAAAATTAAAGTATACGTGTCTGTCTACAGCTCCCAGGAGAATACAGCTGTTCCTGTGCATCCCCGAGTTTTGGGAGACATTTGAGTCTGCAGGCTTCTTGTTTGTCGTACGGGGCTGACTTGTCAACAGATAAACACGTATCACATACTGACACGAGAACTGCCAGAAGAAACACCTCGGCCCTCAGAATGCTAATACAAAACTAGCAGATCTTCAATCCATTTCAAGCAGCTTTCTATGTCTACAGTAGCTGCAAACAGTTCAAGTAATCTGCACTCCACATACTCTCTGTAGGAATATTAAGCAGATTTTTTTCTTCAATAATATAGGCCGTCTGAAAGCTATAGGAATGAATCCAAATGTGAAGCATTTGAACCAAGTCTGTGAACCAGCTGAGATTTAGGGAACCTTTTATTTTTGAGAGGAAGTCAGGCAGCTGCCAGAGTTTCCATTTGCCCATTTTCTAAGTGTAACGCACAAGTCAAAAGAATCTGCGGGAAAAGTGTGGCTGCCTGCCACTGAGCTCTCAAAAGAAATCATCTGGTGATGTGAGGTGGAAGACAGCGTTCATCATTAGCAATGCAAAAGAACAAGAGTTAGTTCTGCTAGCACTAATTCTTGACCACCTACTCTTTTTCTACATGACTAATCCTATGGAAATAGCCTCTGAGCGATTCATTGCATTTCACTTTTTAAATACCTACTACTGCAAATATTAGCCTCTACAGAAGACATTTTAGGCAGAACTGAGCAGGCAGGATCTATGTCAACCTCACTGCACTTCTGTTTGTTCCTTTAAGGCAATGAACTCTCAGATCAGCAAGAGGTCAGAAGTTCACATATTCATATCGGCTGTTACAGAGCAGTTCGCTCTTTGAATGATTTCAGGGATAATTTAAGGATCTGTATATCTCAATTAACTCTACACTTCAGCTACGCTACAGGAACCATACACAGGACTAAAGTTAATCTGCTTTTATTTGGAAAAATGACACATCAGAGGAGATCAGTCGTAAGAACACCCACACCTTAGAGACTAAACTGCAAGCTATGGAGACTTCACAACAAAGTCGCCAAGAAAGTAAAATGGTAAAATGCTGGGTGCTAATGAGCCTCTTTCAAACGAGGAGCTTGAGAGAGATGCAGAACTGAGTAAGGACAGGTAACTGTGGAGGACCACAGAGAGCAGATGGTAGCAATACTGTAGGAGAATGTGTTGAAGGCTGAAAACATCTATTCCCTTCCTACCAAGAATGATCGAGTCTTAAACACCAGCTACACGCAACACCTTGACCTGACTGTCACCTTGTACAAACTCCAGACAAACTATTCTAGCCGCAGTTTCAGGGGTTTTGTTCCTATCAGAAGACACCTGCCCTATCTTCTCCCCCACCATAGCAGATCCGCTCCCTGACCTGGTTTGCCATGTGGCAGCACGAGTACCAGTGCCAGTAAGCCAGGGGCCAGGGGACGCACTGTCCTGAGTAAGGGCAGGATTGACCCAGTTAGTAAGAACCTGCAGTTGTGTCAGCTTAAAGCAAATATGAGATACAGCCTCAATGTCTTGGGATAAATAGCACTTCTTGCCAAAGCGTGTTGTAAATGAGTACAAAAGCTGAAGACAGCATAAAGAATTGCAGAAGGATGGGGGAAGGAAGGTTTATGTATTCAAAGACAAGCAAAATCATTAAGGATGAGCAACAGAGCAATAGGAGATGCATACAATGACATTTAACTTCAAGGTAGCCAGGTGCTGCATTAAAAGGAAACAATATAAACATCATCAGGCATATTACACTGTCCCTCAGAAGCAGTGACAAAACTTAATGATGCCACTTGAAGACTCTCCTGCTGAAGCTCTCCACAGTTTGTTACTAGAAATACTTACTTCTATACTTGCAACAAAAATAGAGGACTGATGAAACAAGCTACAGCATATTTCTCTAGTTTGCTTAAGTGAAACTGAGTTTCCTCAGCCTCCAAAAAGGGACACGATTATAGGAACCAGGGAAGCACAATTCTTCACATCAAATCTGACCACGCTGGTTTTGGCTGGGTAGAGTTAATTTTCTTTGTAGTAGCTGGTATGGGGCTCCATTTTGGATGTGTGCTGGAAGCAGCGTTGATAACAGGGATGTTTTTGTCATTGCTTAACAGTACTGACACAAAGTCAAGGCCTTTTCTGCTCCTCACCCCACCAGAGAGTAGGCTGGGGGGGCACTAGGAGTTGGGAGGGGACACAGCCAGAATAGCTGACCCAGACTGATTCAAAGGATATTCCAGACCATAATGCCGTGACACTCAGCATGTGAATCACGGGGAAGAAGGAAGGGGGGGGGGGGGGGCGGTACGACGACATTCAGAGTGACAGCATTTGCCTGCCCAAGCATCTATTATACATGATGGAGCCCTACTTTCCTGGAGGTGGCTGAACACCAGCCTGCTGATGGGAAGTGATGATTGAATTCCTTGTTTTGCTTTGCTTGCATGCCCAGCTTTTGCTTTACCTATTAAACTGTCTTTATCTGAACCCATGGGTTTTCTTGCTTTCACCCTTCTGACTCTCTTCCCGACCCCACTGAGGTGGGGCAAGGGGGTTGGTGGTGGGGTGGTGAGCAGGCGGCCATATGAGGCTGAGTTGCTGGCTGGGGTTAAACCAGAACACTGACAAGAAGCTGACAAGAAGTAAGCGTCTGTCAGACAGTACAATCCAGCACCTACAGTTTTCCACCAAGCAAGCCCTTTGCCAGTACTTCCACACCTGGAAAAGCTAAGCACTGCAGACAGCAACCCCAATTTCAGCATAGAAGGGGAAACAGAAACACCACTTCAGCTGAAGTCCTAAGGGAAAACTGCTGGATAGAATAAATGCAGCATGTTAAATATTAGATGTTAATTTCTTTACTACTTAACAGCTCAAAAAATGAGGCCATAAACAATCACTTCATTAGTGCCAAGAAAAAAATAAATCCATTTTTGAGAGAACTTTTTCAGCACGTTCTAGACTTCTACTGAAATTCCATTCAAGGAATAGTTTCTACTACAGCCTGCAATGAAGTGGAAAGAGGACGGCCTCTAGGCACTGATGAGATGAAGCCACAGCCAAGGCAGCAGACCCATGCATCGATGAAATCATCACCATCAGCACACAGTACTCCTCTGGCTCTCGGCAGATCCCACCTCATATTGGTGGGCTCATCAGCTCCCCCAGGCACTCATGTCTGAGAAAAACTGCAAAGACAGTAACAGCCAGCCACAGCTCCTTGCTGCTTTTTCATCCTCCGACTCTCCCTTACCCTTAAGATTCAGGAGGAAGCTGCCAGTTGAAAAATGCCCCTGCATTGCAGGAAGCTGTTCACGCTTCCATCCCAGCCAACAACACTACATAGTCTCAGGAGGACAAGCAACACTCAGGAGGGAGGGGATGAATGCTGACAGTTCTCAGTCTCACCGCTTGTAGCTGCCCAGGGAGCTCAGCTCAGGGCAGAGCTCAGCTGTTCTGTCAATGTGGTCTAGAAACCTTGAGGCAAAACCCACAGAAAGCCATTTCCCACAGTTTTTGACGACCTGTTGCAATAAGCTCCCTAACATTGCGCTTAGTTCAAAAGCTTATTCACAGAAATGTGGTGGATTTTCATGGAAGGGAAACCTTGATTTTTAAAGCTATCATTTGTATCATATCCTGAGAACCACTTTCAACTTTAGTGGTACAAGTCACACTGACCGAGTCAAGCAGATGTTGGCTTCTATCCAAAAGGTATTACAAAATGACCAATTAGCCAGCATTAGAAAAAACATCTTTGGTGCCAGACATCCATGAAATGGGTCCACTAAGCCCCCAATTCCACCAGCATCAGACACGAGGTTCTCTTCTTAGGCTAGTACAAGTCTCCCATAAAGAACATCTACACATAGTCAAAAAGCACTACACTCACAGCCAAGAGCACTTCTGTTTTATCACAAAAATCACTGCACAGGTCTTGGGAGATACTTCAGTGCAACAGCCCAATTCTTTTTCTAGCCTGTTCTATCAACAGAAAGTAAATCTCCCCCATTTTAGAAAGCGAGAGCTATTTACACACAGTGTTCCTAAGCTGAAAATTCCAAGTAAAAAGTAATAGCAGTTACAATGAAACCGGCTGCCAATGACCTGCACTGCAAGGGAAAACAGGCTCTGCCTCCAGTCACTGTGACTTCCATACCATTCTCCAAAGACTATTTTTCCCATAAGCAAAAACAACACTCTCATTCAAATACAGCTGAAAACTGCTGAAACACCAACTAGGTGGTAAACTAACCAGAAACCATGATACAGATCACTACTGAGAACTCAACCTTTACACTTCCCTACTCACCACTCCAGTGGCTTTTCTGACAATTAAGCCCACCTTCAGCTTACCAGCCACTTACATGAATAACTTATCTTTACTCATTCAAGTGCACCACGTTGTCATCTCTGGGGGAAAGCTACTCCAAAAATAACAGCTATACGAGATTTCATGACTGAATTCTTAGCCTTCACCATAAACATACTCAAGTCCAAAAGCTGACAGTACACCACACTAGATACGAAATAGCACATGGACTAGTCAATTCTACTACAAAATATATTAACAATCCAAGCAGAAACATTCCAATGTTGTTTGGGCTTTTTATCAATATATCGGACCCCTCTGACTCTCTTACCATTCACGGCTTTTTCTATCAGTTCTTCACAAGCATCGAAGTCTCCCTTCAACACCAGTTTGTCATGAAGGTCTGTCAACATAGGGTGCTCCAGACCAATCTTGGTTTTCTTCTGCAGTGACTCAAAAGCTTCAGTGTAGTTGTGCTGACGAAAATGTTTTAGGCAAAGGCGAATGGCTTCCTGTTCACGGTACTACTGGAACACAAGAAAACCTATGAGATATGTAGATATTTTTTTTTTGCCAGCACTGCTGGGAATTACCTGTGAACCTACCTAAAGGCAGAAGCAGGATCTCTTACCCACTCTGCACATAAATTGCTCAGAAGCTTACAGAGGAATGCTGTACATTACAAGCTGTGCAGACATTTACTTTCCAACAGTATAGAAATTATACAACTTTGTATCATCCAACTTAATAAGCATACAAGAAGAAAGTGCACAGTGTCCCAGATCTCTCGAGTGACCATTATTCCCCCCGCATCTGCCTGGCCCTGCTGTTCGAGGCCTACACGAAGTACAGAGCAGGAAAAAGCCTTTGCTATCAGCGTTACATAATTTGATTGTATGACTCTTATATAACAAAATAATTTAGAAGAGTAAGTAGGTCACAGCTTTTCCAGAAGCAGAAGAGGGAAAAAAAAACCCACGAGAATAGGAATACTTGTAATGACCATCACTCCTGCAACGGAAAGGCAGAAGGCAGGGCTGAGCCCAAATCCTGCAGGTTCGTGAGGGTTTCTGATCAACGGCAACAAGGATTTACGTACACACCGAAGTTTTACCTTCTAAATATTCCCACACATCTTGAAGCAGATCCTCTGCTTTCATACTGCCGATGAGCCAAAGCTGCCCATTTCCCACTGAGCTGGGGGAAGGGGTGAGAAAGGCTACAGAAACCCACGCTGGGTCAAACATCCAGGCACCGAAACATGAGGGAGTAGTAAACTCCGCATAACAGCTTGTGCTGTTAACCTACCAAATCATCCACTGCATTTTCAAAGCTGCTACCAATATGCGTAAGTAACAGATTTTTTTTTAAGCTGGTAATTAGCAGAACCCCTTATTTTAAATAGATTCCTCAAACCTAAATTTTAAGGCACTGAAGAAAAAAATAAATCTCAATTTCCATCTTTAAACACACATCTACTATGCTAAAAAGCAAATGTAACTTTGAGCATCTATAAGAGTGATCAAGTTACAAACAAAAGATTTTACTCCTAAATGGACACCACTGCTAAAAGTGAAGTTTACAGTATTTAAATGAATAGAATCTTTCTGAAAACCTGGAACTAACACTGACATTCAACAAAAATTAGTGCTCTCGAAATAATGGCTCTACAGCAAGAATCTCAAACTGAAGCAGCTAAAAAGAAACACGGCCATGCGCTATATTTTTAGTTCTTAATCCATCAGTATTTCACAGCTGCAAATAGCCAGAACTATGCATTTTTAGAAAATCAGCTCCCAGCCCACATGAAAAAGGCCAAGGACATGAAACGATAAAAATGCAAGACTGTGGCAAAGGAACACTAAAGCTAAAACAGTTTTACAGCACAACTCAAAAAAACCAATTTTTTCTTTCTACGAGATACCTAAGACACTGTCTTTAAGCAAACGTTCACTTATAGCAGTCAAGGCCAAAACCACATTAGATTATTTGTTGCTCAAAGGGATAGCAAGCAAAAGGATAGCTGCACACCAGCACCAACCAGCTTCTGCACTTTCAGCTCCTCCAGACATTAGACAAAATTTAGACTTGGTACATTTCCATTGAGCCTCTCAAGACTGATCGACTTGTCTTGTAAAGCACGAAATGACTGTTGGATGCACGTTGGCCACTTGATGCAACATAAAAGTTTGCATTTAAGCAACATTACAGCAGTACTTCAGAAGTTAAATTTAAAACCTGTTTTTTAATGCAAAAAGGTGTATAAAAAGTATATAAAAGCCTCCTTTTTATACATCACCATACAGGTTTAAAGAGATGACAACCCAAATAATAGCTTTGATCTAAAGCTGTAAATAATTCCTACAGTTAAAAACATAACAAAGGCATGAGACTAAGATATTAAGGCTGTCAAATACAGTAACAGAATTAAAAATATCTAAGTGTTCATTATCAAAACCTAAGTAATAGTCATCGATAAACTGCCACTTAGTTGTTAAAGGATGCCCACTCTTCAGTAAAATCATAGCAGTGAGGCTTTCAGGAGGCAGCAGGCTAAGCTGGACAGCAATGAGAAAGCAGTGGGGAGCGAACCAAGGAGCGTGTTTTGCTGCTTTGAGTCCTTATCTGTTACCCCCCAACTCCACTCCCTTCAGGAAATGCAGGTTTTGTTGGTTGAAGCACACCCAGCAAAAAGAATGAGCAACTTTGCTTAGAACTTTCTTCTCATCTGATGTCTCAGGCAGTAAAGAATTGTTAGATTTCAAAGCCTTTGGGACTTCCAAGAATATGCATGAAAATATTCCTATCATCTCAAAGAACTGCAAGAAACAGGTCAACCTTTCTGCCTTTCCCTAAATATGGGTCAACACATATCCTCCCATGTGGATTCTGCAACAGTGGCCTCTCAGGACAGAGAGAGAGAAGAACATCTGAGAGACATGCACTCATCACCAAAAACTTGGCAAGTGATCCCAGTAGAACCCAAACAATCATGACTAAGTCTCTGCCTTGCTGCTTTAGGGCTCGAAGCTTTAGAAGAACAATGCTGGCATCCCTTGAAGAAGCAGTCACTACATGCTGACGACGAAGAGTGTTGATTTCATGGGTTAAGATGGAACAAAACAGATGCTGACATCATCATCAGATGGCTCCTGACCAAAATAAAACTCAGAGCTTCCTGGTTGCAGCAATTGGTCAAAAATGCCAGAGACACCACCATGTGCAGAGGCAGCAGACAGTACAGAAAATCAGCAGCAGCCTCTGTCAGCTGGACTTTTCCAAACTAAACATCAGCAATCAGCAGACTAATGACCACAATACCAGTTTAATCAAAAAGCAGCTACAGACAACTTCCACTGTGACTGTCAGTGCTGTTTTTAAGCCCTCCACAAAGAAGCTTGCGATGCTGGTATAAACCCGTATGAGCCAGACAGCACAGCCACAAGGCTTCTTAACCACACTGGCAGCACCATAAAGTGGTGGGAGAATCACAGTGCTACCACACACAACCTTTAGCTTCTTTTAAGTTTTTCAGTCAAGAAGCAGATATGTTGCTCCACTACTCAAGTTTTATTCAGCTGGGATGATGTCTTCTCTGCAAGACAACATGAATTCCATTAATAGTTCCAGAAGATCTACGCATTAAAAGCGGCAACAAAATGAATTCTGGTTGTCAGTGCGCACTTCCCTCCCACAGGAGAGGCATCTGTAGTACTCGATTAAATACAGTTTATACAAATAATGTTTAGGAAGTCTTTGAACTTCCTGTCTATCAAAGCGACAAATGGCATAAATCATCTCATCTCACAGTCCAGTGGCATCAGCCTCCCTCTGTTTCAGAGTATTTGGCAAAAAGACAGTGAGAGGGAAACATCAGATGTGGAAGGAGCTGCAACACTGGAGACACCAACATGGAATCTCTTTAAAACAAGCTGATTTTTATACCCTGTAACAAAAGCTGCGTATGTAACCCAAAACACTCTAGGCTCACATACAGTCCTACCGAAGGACTGGTATGGGAAAAGAATGACTAATCAAAGGCATGAAGAGGGAGAACTGGAATCTGGTTTTGTTAACATTTATTTCCCTTTCAATACAAATACTATTTTACTAATATTGTCCCTTTTGACTCAGTGTTCCTTTCTTTTATGTTTTTCTCGTGATGTCTACCTAGCAGGGTTGTTTAGGGGGTTTCTGTAGGGAATTTTTTGTGTGTGGTGGTGGTGGCGGCTTTGGGTTTTTTTGGCATGTTTTGTGGTGTTTTTTTCTTTAAAGAGAACAGGCAGATACATTCAAAAACAATCACTTAAAGTCAAGAAGAGGGAGAACTGGAATCTGGTTTTGTTGATTCATTTCCCTTTCAACACAAATAGTATTTTACTAATATTGTTCCCTTTGACTCAGTGTTCCTTTCTTTTACGTTTTTCTTGTGATGTCTACCTAGCAGGGTTGTTTAAGGGGTTTTTGTAGGGTTTTTTTCCGGTTATGGTGGTTTGGGGTTTTTTGGTGTGTTTCATGTTGTTCTTTTTTTCTTTAAAGAGAACAAGCAGATACAAGTCAAAAATATTCGCTTAAAGACAAAGTCAGCCACGCAGTTTGAGTATTAACTATGTATGTTTGGGTTTTTTAATAGCTGACACTCAAGGAATGAAAAGGTCACATAATTCCAGCAAGAGAAGTTTCACAAGATTCTGAGACCACAAATCTTCCAACAGGCATCTAAAATGCAGGCCTACCTTGCTGTACCAGTTGAGGCACGGCTGGACCACATCTGGATCATCAATGCCATTAAGTTCAACATACCAGATACTAAAATTGAAGCTAGGTCCCCACGATAAAAGTGGAACTGGAGAAGAAAGGAAAAGGAGAAAGAGGAAGCATAAACATCAAACAACCACTGCATTACTCTCATCAGGCTATACATAACACAATTTCAACACAATGCTTTCAAAGGTTACACCAAATTCGGTATTTCTGATTCGACATAAATTCTAGTTCATTTAAGCAAGCTTGGGAAAATTACCAAATACATCATTTTAAAGTTGTCACTTAAAGCAACCTGTGCCAAGCAACATTAACACAGCAGATCACTACAAAGCAGAAGCTTGCTTTAAGCAAAAGAGCAAAAATACTATCATTTAAAACAGCTCAGAGGCAACAAGCTTTGACATGGATGGGAATCACGAGCATACTAGCGACAGTATTTGCTCCTCATAGTACATTTGTTTCCACATTTGTCAGCAACAATTATTTCCCCTAATGGTGAAGACAAGAAGCTTGGGTATTTAAAATTTTACAAAATTAGTAACGTCTGCAAGTTGTGGAGGAGGGAGGGAGGGAAAACTGTCACTTTCCAATTTAAACACTGTTTCTAACTTTTTTTTTTAACCCTAAATCTGTGCAGCTTTTTGGCTAGTACTGTTTTATCTGCATATTGGAACAAACATACTTAAAATATTAAATGACCCATGAAACACACTGCAGCCTCCCACCTAAGGTTCTCTTCCACTCCCTGTTAACATCTATGATCTTGAACTGTTCTATTGATTAATCTGAAAGTTGAGACTTTCTTCTGCTTTTTGAAGCAACTCCCAGAAAACCTTTGTGTGAATTCTGACTCCTTAAAACTGCAGTGAAATCAAGTGCTTCAATTCAAATACTTCTGTTTCCTTTTTACTTGACCGTAACCGATAAACAGAAAAAGATAGTATTAGAGGTGAATGAGTGATACCAGCAACAGCATGGAGTCTGCTGCTTCCTCCTTTCCACAGAAACTATTTTTGCCACAGAGAAATTGCTTGTTGTTTTTCAAGCCACTATGAAATACCACTGAGATTAACTTGTTGAACTAAGGGTTTTCTGGCCTGCTCCTTGAGGAAATAAAAACCAAAATGTGTCTTAAAGTTGTTCCTGAGCTCTTAAAGGTTCTTAAGTATTTATACTTCAAACAAGCTAGATCTGTTATTTTCTGCCATGTGTTTGGGCACAAAGCATATGTTCAAATACATTTTCTAAGTTCTGAAGGGTGTTTCTACAAACTTTATTGCTAAAGACTCGTGACAACTTCTGGGAACAGTCATCCAGAGAAGAGACTCTAAGAAAAGATGCAAAGTGACTTTGAATGTAGGATTCTTAACTGATTTTAATATCTGTAAGTAGGTGCTTTGTATGTCACAGCTCTCATATCATCCTGCTCAAAGAGTTCTTCCTACTTCATTGTTCAGCATACAAAGCGAGATGCTTTCAGAGCAATTCCTAGTAGGTGCACGTTTATGAGAGGGAAAGAAGTGACCTGTTTAGAAAAAACAAGTCACCTGCCTTCCATCCACATTGCATATGTTCTACCCAAGAAACTCCTTTCTTGCTTAGTTTTGTCCTCTGCACAAGATGAGTGCTGCAAATACAGTACCTTAAGATCCTAAAACTTTACTACTTTTAAATCCAAGTATACAGATAAATTTGATCCCAGATGCCCCACCTATTAAGGCAGCAGACTGACAAAATGTCACATGTAAGGATAATGCCTTTGATCTATCTTCAGACCTGAATCCACAGACCAAGACCAAACTGAAGTTAAATTTGGTCTGCTCTAAAGAACTAAAGTCTATCCACAAGCTCATTGTCCTGAAACACTGAACCAAACCACAGACCACCTCAAATGGACCAAGACCATCAATTTCCTAATGGTGAACCTGGGGCCAATTCTCTAACACTGAGTTTACCAGGTAAAAAAAACAAATCCAAGCGTTACCACCTTCTCACCTCATTCCAGAAAAAATGCAGAGGTATCCACCTCTGGTGTTTTTCAGCAGTACTTCTCTCAGAACTTCCATGAAGTTCTCCCAGGAAAAAAAATCTACAATTTGCCCCCTTATCTCAGTAGCCAACTACAGCACAAAAGACATTATTGGGATGTGCATAAGAATCTGGGGTAGCTATCACCACAAAAAATGTGAAGCCATCAACTTGCTAACACCTCCCCTCCTTCCAGTTAATTCAGAGCTTTCAGAAGTCTTGCTTACAAGAAGGAAACACCAGAAATGGTGATTTTAACATCAAGATTTTCACGGTGCAATCACCTACTTCAAGGAAAGCGCATACATTGTGTTGTATAGGGAATGCAAAGTAAATGCTTTCCCAGTGCTGCACAGGTAAAGTGAAGCTGATCTTTTTAAACTACTCCATAGGAGTAAGAAAAGAAACAAAGCAGAAGGGTTGAAAATGTAGTGTCACTTCTATTCTACTTAGGACAGGTCAAGTGTTCTGCTGGATCATCTCCCCGTTTTTTAACCTCTTCCCAGGCTCCCAGGCTACACAACAGAGACGCCTCTCATCCCTACCCCTGCCCCCTCCTTTTTGAGGCCTCCACAGGTGTGCTTAGCTCTTTAGACAAATCTCCTTTTAGAGCAGCCACAAACTAACTTAAGTGCAGCAAGGAAATAGCAAGTCACACAAACAGCAATAAGCATTACTTACCAGTGTGACAGACAAATCTCATTTCTATTTTTGCACAAAGTTTGGAGGCAACAGCTGTCTAGCATCCCGGGTGCAACTCCATTTCTTTCCTCACATCTCCCAGCAGCTGGTTTTTATTTGTCCTCCCCTTCACCCACTTGAGATTGACACCACAGCCTAGATACACACAAACCTACTACAGCCTCTGCAAAAGCTGAGAGATGTTCCCCTCTAAAAATCAGTGAATACCCTATCCTGCAATACAGTTGCAGGGGCCACAGTTTATGCTATCCATTCTTTGCTCCATTGCTTTTTTCCCCACACAGGCATCTTTGAGGTAGAAATACACTGCTATTAAAGGATCCAAATGCCTAAACATTCATCCAGTTTTTACCATTAAGCCACATCAGTATAGTTTTTGCCGGATGTACTACAGCAGCCCATCCTGAAACACATATAACTGTTCAGACCAGTTGAACTGTCACTCTAGTGAGAGGTGCCCAGCAGAGGAAAAATAATATTAAAAAAGAAAATCAATATCCCTTTAACAGAAGCGGAACTATTTAGGTCACTTAAACAGTTCTTTACCCACAAGGATGACTTTAGGGGATATTTCTCAATAATCAGAAGCTATGCCTAGACAAGGACTGCAGCTCTGTACACTGGAAAAAGATAGCAGCAAAAGCATTAAGCAGTACAATAGCTTCAAATACCTCTCTCAAGCTAATGTCCATGTGCCTCATCCACAGGCAGTAGACAAAGTACGTTTGTAAAAATGCAGGAAACATCCATAAAGGAAGTACTGCTCATTTTTATTACACCAAAGCTTAAAAATCTTGAAGCCTAGTTAGCAACTCCCATACTAGTCACAAACTGGCATGAAAATTACATCCAGCATTTCTTCAAGTTCTTTCAGGGCAATCAGTTTTTACACCACCTTCTGCTTTCAAGGATACTGTACGAAAAAAATCTCTGCTTTGAGTAACAAAAAAAACAGAGCCAGAAACAAAGCTCACCGACATTAAAAAGATTGTTCTTCAATATTTTGCCCAGTTAAGTATCTTCTTCCACCTCCCAAGTTCTTTAATGAGGTGCTACATAAGTATAAAAATTACTTGTCAAGTAGGTCAAAAGCCTGCGCAACTGGGCATTTCAGTGCTAAGGAACTGAAGCTGAACTGATTAAACTAAAAGAAGTGCAAGCCTTTTCTTGACAAAAGGAGAGAGAAATTGTTTCTTCTCCTTCCTCTGAGTCTGAAACTTCCTCTAATAACGTAAGCAATGGAAGTTGTAGGAAGTATTGTCCCCTCTCACAGATCTACCAGTCTCATGTCCCTCCTGCATTGTCCCTCCATATAAAACCACATCATTATGTTATTAACGGTGGTGTATAGGTCAGTATACTTATCTGCAGAATTATACAGCAAATGCCTGATGCAAGTCGCTGCTGAACTAACACCTTCCCCAAGTACGCAAACCTCACTGATAGCAGTAACTTCTGTGGTGTCAGTCTCTAAGAGTCCAAAAGGGCAGATTTTGGCCTCATGTTTACTGGCAGCATTACAAGAACACAGCACGGTATTTTGAAGTTTGAGTTACTTTGGCTAGCAGCTTGGAAATTTTAACAAACTGAAAACATTCAAGCTGTGAATCTGAAAAATAACAGAATTTCATAACATCATTTTGCAGTTGTTTCACACCAAAAAATACAACTTCATAAACAAAATGATGCTAGCCATTGACTAGAGGCTTTAATAGGTTTTGGTGAAAATATAATTTTCATTTCTGTCCTAGCATAGGAATTTCTTCATAGAAGACAGCTTCAAGAAACAAAAGGCTATACATATAGCTAAAAAAGAAAACTCATCTCAAACCATAACTAGTGAGCAAGTGACAGCTAGATTTGAACCTAGTATTGACATACACAACACAGAATGCTATGTGAGGAACCCAACCCAGCCAAGACGACATGTAACTTAATACTACTCATGTCATGTCTGAGGAAAAACCCTGGTAGCAGAAATTAATCACCATTTCACTTTCCTAACAAGTTTCAACTTACTGATACATTTCATAACATCAGAACACATTTTGCTGGAATACAATTTACACATCCAGAGAAGCAGCTAGTAATCTTTCTGTTCACCCCTTTAGCCCTCCAGTAACTACTTGCTGGTTTTTAGCCACTAAAAATAACACTTCCCAAAAACCTAATGTGGGAAGCTTAGAATACATTTAAAAAATAACAATTTAACTTTCCTGATGTAGTCAACTTTTCTTCTGCTCCTCCTGAGGCTTCCCAAAGCCAAGTGCTACAGATGCTTCCAAAAGTAGCAGCCAAAACGAAAACCAATGAACAATCAACTTCTCTACTTCTCTTAGGAATGGGAAACACCACTGTTTATGGCACAGAAACGATTACTTGATTCCCTGCCTGAAGCTTTCAATTCCTCAGGCAAACATGAGGGGGGGATTCAGAAAACTGCATAGAAGCCAGCAGAGCAAAGCCCCACACAGCCACTATCATCCAAGTCTTGGCAAAGGAATTACCCAACACTTCAAAATACTCCTAAAATAATCTGAATTAGTCCACAGCATCTTATCTAATTTTTCAGCAACTACCTCCCTGCTCTATTTTTAACCTTAAACAGCTAGTTTAAAACCAGTCATTCTTTTACTATCTCAGTAAGTAGACCGGGGAAGATAAATTCATTGAGCTACAAAAGGCTAAAAGGCTCTACATTCTTGGATTAAATCCAACCAGTGCCACTGATGGCCACTGTAAGACACTTCTCTCTAGCCTGCATGAAGCAAGGAAGAGAGATCCTCACCTGCTCCCAACACAAGTCACAGTATCCAGCCTTCATCAGCACCCCCTTTAGCAAGCAAG
Source organism: Falco biarmicus (assembly GCF_023638135.1). Classification (NCBI taxonomy): domain Eukaryota; kingdom Metazoa; phylum Chordata; class Aves; order Falconiformes; family Falconidae; genus Falco; species Falco biarmicus. The sequence goes on along the minus strand of NC_079292.1, from coordinate 29,193,139 downwards.
CTTCACCACAGAAACAAGACTACACATCACATGGGGTATCATTCTCATTTGCTCCAGGATGTCGTCTTTAGCCAGAGATGAGACATAATGATTAGAGTAGCAGGAAGAGAACAAGGAATGCTTCTGCTGTTGCTCTGTGTGTTGCAAGCATGTTTTGAGAACAAATGACTTAAACCTTTTTCAAACTCTAGGGCTGCAACACTGAAACTTTTACCAGTATTTAGCTTAATGATTTTTTTAAAGCTCTATATGGCAATTTATAGTAGGACAGTAAGCAGCTTCTCCAACAATTAGTTGGCTCAACAACCATATTTCTGAAAATTACTCTATTTCACTTTCATTCCCCAGGATTTAAATTATGAAGCTATTACTTCTTATTTACAGGACTTCACTGTGTTCCAATCTAACCAGCCTAAAAGATCATGAAATGGAACAGCTATTGTGAGTACTTTGCCTGAGAGCAATGAAGTCACAAGTGCCAAGACTGGCACAAGTATAAGAAGATATTATTTTCTACTCAGAATGCTGAAAAAATGCATTTACCTATCTTAATGAATCGACAGGGGAACATCTGTTCATCAATTTTATGCTTCAAGGTGAATGTTTCTTTGTTATAATCATTCTTTAAGCCACTGTGGGAAAAAATAAATAAGGTTACTAAATCTTACCTTGTATTTTAGGACTAGCTAATAAATGCAATCTAGGTCATGCCTGAAATGCGAAGCTTGTTTCATATTACTGTGAATCATAAGAACGCATGCTGGACCAATGCCTGGGCTGCTATCCACCACCTTGTGTCTCCCTGGGAGGTAGCACTGGCTAGTGTTTTCAGAAGGGAACTGACATCGGATCAATGCTGCTCGCCTGCGCCTGTACCACTATGACTTCAGCAAGAGATCTGCCTGAGCCGTACTTCCTCATTTTCAAGAGGTAGATGGACCAGCTCTAGAATTATCACACTGCCAGAGCATTACTTCATTAAAATATTTACTATGTAGTATAATTTATCAAAAATCTTAAGTCTATTTTTACTGAAGATGCAAGTACAGGTCCCAAAATAAGGATTTTTATTAAACTTCAGTACACATGAAGTGACATTAGATATCAATAATTACCATGCTACTAAGACCTCTTTCCCCATAACTCTAGCAGCAATAAAGTCAATTTGCAAGACTGGTCTATCCAAAGAAGGCAAAAGGGGTAGGAAGGGCTGTGGCTAGTTTCGGTACGATCTTGAAGGATACCTGCAGCAAAGGACTTCCCATGTTTCTCCATGGCTATTCTGCTTGACTGCAGATGATGTACACCCATACATTCCCCAAAGGTAGACTTCCCTTCACTAGGCCTCCAAAAATAACTAGTTCCTGCTACACATTTGTCTTGTACTCCTAGATATTTAAGTATCATTTCCCTTTCTAAAACAGAAGACTCCTTAAAATGCTGTTGCAAATTTACATTAGCAACTACTCTGAAGCTCTGGATAGCTTGAATAGACAAAAGGCTCTTTCTTTAGTCCCTACCAGTACAACTACCAAATCAAACTAAACAAAGGAAAAACACGGGCTTTCCATTTGCTTATTCAACTTATTTACTCATTTAAAGAAAGGCAAAGCAGCTGATCAGTTCAGACCTTTACAGCTGCTACCAGGTTCTTGACACAGGCAGGTTACTTGGGCTTTTGAAAGCTACTCTAAGTTACCCACACCTGGGAAATCATTTCTCTTGTGCCTCAAGCACACTGAAGGAAGGAATCTCAATCTAGCAACATTGCACCCTGTTCTCAGCTCTTCCAAATGTCCAAGTTTGCTCTCCACAAATCCTCTGTGGTTAGAGCAGAAAATGGAAGGCTTCCTGAACCAAGTGTTGAGATTGCTGCTCTCTGACCTGACTGTAAACACAAGGGCAGCTAATTGCAGGATCACAACCACAGCTCCATTACACTGGTAGCCACGTGTCTGCATGGGAGCAAAGGGGAACAGCATTTTGGTCCAGCCTTTAATTACCATAGCTGATGAAATCACATCTTACCTGGACAAGAGATCTGTCATATTTTCCTCATTCATCCCACCAAAGACTTTAAACTTCTTTAAATTGCAGACATGCGTTTTCTCATATTTGCCAAATGTGATACTCTGGACTATGGCAGGTCTTTCAAGTTTCAGAATCAAGTACTGTGGAAGAGAGAACAGTGAATTTTAACATTAAAGCCAAGCTGGAAGACATACTAAGGGAGAAGGATTACAGCCTTCAAAAATCCAGTTTACAAAGCCTGAGAATGAAAGTTAAGATGATCCTTCCCCATTATTATATTTTCTCCTTTGTCCCTGGAATAAAGCAAAGGGGTTTTAGGAGTGTTACTTTAAAAGCAGTTTATCCAGGAAAAATATTTGGTTGAACTACCTATTCCTAGCATTTCTATTCAGGGCTTACATACATTCCGTCAAGTTGGATGCAAGACTTCCTGAAATCTGGCAAATAGGACCAAACTACGAGAGAGTGATGATTCAAACGCCCACTACAGCCTGAAATGAAACCTAAACTGAATACACAATTAGATAAATACAGTATGTTCCACATGCGAAGAGAACATCAAATTACTTTTCCTCTCTGGGCTGACACTATTTAACCACTGAACACAGACTAAGTTTGATGTGTGGCTAACATAGGAACCAACTGCTTATTAACACCACCAAATAAAACCAAACCACTTGACTGACTATAAAGGGGCTTTACACATAAAATGATGAAAATGTTCTTGTGAACATTTGCTCCCTCCTTACACAGATGTCCCCTCCACAGCGTATGAGCAGTCAGATTGTTTATATTCAGGCCCCAGCTAGCAGCTTCACCAGCACTGCTAGAAGAAAAGCATATTCAGAGACACTTGCACCGTTTATCAGGGACCACAGAGCACAGAGTTTACTTAACCTTCCCCTGCAAAACAGGTTTTGGAGGGAGCCTGGAGACATCCTGCTTTGAAGAATTTGTCAAGTTTTATATGTGAAAACGATGCATTAAATTCTCTTCCCTAACTTCTGAGAAATAAGCAGTACATAACAGAGAAAGGAGACAAAGTGCAGAATCACAATTACTCATCATGCTGGATTTTATTACAAAACCCTGTGAGCAAGGCTACAGTATAAGGCGATAAGCAAGGCGCTGTAGGACACCTTCCACTGCAGGCACTGCTGGTGGCCCTTTCCTCTGAGAAGCAGCACTGCCAAGCCAGACATGACCCCCTATTTGGAGTCTTTCATCGACTTCAAGTAGAGTATCTGCATGCATCTGGCTGCTTCCTACGGTTCCTCAGTAGAGAATAGTATCTCCCCATAAAGTGCCATGGGCATCACACTGCTTGTGCTAAACAGCTCAATCAGTAGGATAATGTTACCTTAGAAGTGTATCTTTTGGGTCAGAAACAAAACAAATTTTCCCATCCAGTTACTTCTCAGTCTTTCTGTCATTGCCCTATAAAGCAACTAATTCTCAATGTAGGAGCAGTACTGACATTCTAGAGAGCACTAGGATAAATCTGATCTCAATGGCTGGTTCTCACTAAAAACTTAGCTTAAAAGAAATACTGGTACATATCATGGATTAGAATGTAGACTGGATAGGTACCCAATAGAATAATGAGGATTTACTGCCAAAGATGCTTCCAGCAACTCCAAATTTTTCAGAACAAAGAAAATAAACCAGTATCAGCACTGCTAAGGTACAACAGAAGAATGTTTTGGTGCTTTTACAGGTATTATTTTTTTTTTTACGAAAAAGTTCTAGTTTTGTGACAAACACCACCCAACTAAATATCAGAACTTAATGTTAATTTAACTAAGAGTAAGCCATGCTTTTTGTTTCAAAGTACTTCCAAAACTTTAGGAAAAACAAAGTTCCGTACAGAAAGAAAGATTTTCTAGAATAGGGAAAATAAAGTGATTAGCAAAAGGATGGCCCTGTAACGAGCAAGGCAGTACTTGATACATGGCACAGCCTGCTGCCAAAATTCCCATGCAGAACAGACAGTACATAACAATATCTTAAGAACTCCTCCTACACCATCATATCTCCCCTGCAGATTTCTCCTGAAGCTGAAAAAGTGAAGCTAGCACTATCAGCATCAGCAACTGCAATTCTTAATCTTGCTGGAATTACACAAACCTAACGCTTGCGTCATGAAGACAAACCTTCTCAAGTACTACACAAGATGTGCAAAAGCTCGGCACAAACATCACCCTGCATTATTCAATTCTTACCCTAAGTTAAGGAAGAGAAAACCAGGACTGCAGTTAAATCCCTTATCTTGGCATACATGCATAGAAGGGAGCAAGGCATGGCAATTACTCTACATGGCTAGCAGTGATTTCTTAAACCTGCGAATAGGGAAGGAGCTCTGCAGCCCTCCTTCCTGCTTCCACGCATCCCATCACCTGCTGGGTCAGGCAAACACTACAGAAAATAGAAGCACAAACAGTAAACACAACCTTTCTGCGAATTTATCTGCCGACTGATATGGAAACAAAAGACAGGTTTGCTTTAAATCCTGTGGCCCAATACCGGTACCTAATGTATGCTTTTTTCTATTTTTTTTAATGCATATACACACATATATACATATTAAAAAAGGCATACGTAGATGTACTTTTTGGTTTTATACACAAACAGACACTGCTGCCATTGTGGGTACAGGCTACAAACCTCACTGGTGTTGAGAAAAGATATTACCTTAAGAGCTGCAAACAGCTGGCTGCATGAATATTTTTGGACTGCTACCAGGATTTTAGATGTGACAGACTATTCTCTATAGCTTTGAGTGATTTGATAGAAGCATACATAAGATCAAGTGATTCAATCAATGTGGAAAGAACAAGTCTATGAGATTTCAGACAAAACAGATAACATATTTAACACTTTTCCATCCTATTGCCAAACACAACATCGGTACATTTAATGTCCAAATATTCATGAAGTATTCAAAAACTCCAAATTATAAACTGAAGTGTTTGTTCATTAGAAGCATGGCAACACTAATTGGCATAAGCGCGCAAAAACCTCAGCCTAATTGTTAAGCCTCAAATTACAACACTTACAAAAAAGATGCTAAAAAATATGAGAAGGGTAAGACTCCTTGTTTACAAGTAAACACATTTATAAGTGAAGACACACAAAAAGTAGAGTAAGTCATGCATGGCACTTCAGCACCTCAACAGCTTGTTACGGTGCACCCAAAAAAGTAAATCCAGCCCTGTCACATTGGGAGCTGCAGCAAATTCCAAACTTTATTGAAGCTCTGGTCTGTGCTACAATTTGATGACAACCATACGCATGCTTCTGCATCACACAACTGAGTGTAAATGTTATTAATATGCTTTAAATTAGTTCCTGATACAATCTACACAGCAGGATGGAAATCAAGAGAGAAAAACTGCTCTTCCCATGCAAAACAAAAAACCAAATTGTTTGGACAGTGCTACTAACTTCATACATCGGCTTTTCAGCTGTCCAAAATTAACATCTCCACATCAAATACCCTGAACCAGATTCCAAACTGCACTAAACAAGCTGCATGTGCAATTTGAATCACATAGTATTTTATTATTTTCTTTCTTTTTAACCATTTCTCCTGGAGCATTTTTTATTAGGGAGTATTAGCATGTCAAAATAACAAAATATAATTTTTATTTTATATATTTATGTATGTATTTACAAGGGGCTGCTCTTGCCCACTACACAAACCTACCCATTACTTTTGTGATTAAGCTTGTGGCTAAATAAAAATCTATCCTTTGTTCTACACATGATTAATCAAGCCACTCAGAGGAATTAAATGTTGTTCTGCCTGCAGTCTTCCAAGTTAGACCATCACTGGAGCCATCAGCACGAGCATTTACGACAGGGCCGTTGTCTTCAGCATTATTGCTTCACACTTCCTATGTAAGCCTAAACTAGTTTAAAAATAGAACAATCGGTCCTCTTCTGCCTGAATAGGTTACTACATAACAGGTTTGTTATTGAATATGTAATTTCTGGGGCATTCTATTTCAAGAGTCAAGTAAGATATCTAGTTTAATAAACAGAAAAACAGCTGTCATATGTATTTCCTTTCACTGGCACTCATTCATAACCAACTGGTAGCTCTCATGGCCACAAGAATTATTTAACTCTACCATACCCATAATACTAAGAAAACCTTTTACTAAATATAGTCACGTGGCAGTATTTCAAGTGTCTAGACTTCCACTTTCGTTTTCTCTCCCTTTTCAAAAGGGTTTAATAAGGACTCCAAAAAATTTCTCACAAAGCATCAGTCTTCACTGAGCTACTGAACACAGCCTCGGCTTTTTACCAGTGTTCCGATTCACACCTACCCTGGCAAGAGGAATGCTCTGAAAGGAAAGGTGGCTGGACAGGTTTTGTTTCGCTCCACAAGGAAAAAGAAAATAAATCAATGTTCAGGGACTCGCTCGTATTTTTGTCTTTGAGCCAGCATAGCAGCACCACCACCTCATAAGGGAATTAACTAAACCCTTACATTAAGGCAAGGCACTCCGAGACAAACACCAGTGATTAGGACATGCAGAACTTATTAAAATATCTCATGGCACGTTCCAGTGAGCATGACTGACATTAGTCCTCGTGTTGTATCTTAGCCCTAGTTTCAGCTAACAGTTGTAAACAAGGGAAGCTTTATTTTACTGAGTTTTAGTTCATTTCCTGTCCTGGACTATTATAGCCACCCACACATTTTAACAAGTGTGTCACCTCAAAAGCAACCAATTTTTAAATGAAGTGATGTCGACACACAAGCAATAAAATGCTTTGCAACTTCATTTTCCATAGGAATAATGGTATCTATTCTAGGGATTGAGTCATGTGTATATATCATCGTTTTTTGGAATACAAATTGCCCAACTCCTAACATAAAGCAAGTGACTTCTCCTCAACTTCTCACCACTTGTAATTCAGTCATCCACTATTTCAACTGAAGTTTTCCAAGCTAACAATTCAGCTGAAGAACTTCAGCCATCTGCAGGAACGAGGAAGCAGGAAACCTGTATAAAAGTTTTACCTGCATTAAAATGTGACAGTCTTTCAACGGCAAGGTACAAGAACTAGCCATTTTGAGCAAAATGCAACCAAATCTGCAGTTCTTTTGTCAAGTATGAGACAACACAATTTGCAACTGTTTCTCACTATATAGACAGAAATAAGAACTGCATTCTCTGCACACAGGCCTCTTTTGCAAATTTTAATTCCCTATTCTCTCTTTCCAGTTAATTTTTCAACAGAGAAGTTACACTGTAAAAAATGCTTTACATGAGTAATTAAACACTCAGGTTAGAAGCATGAGAATTAGCTACAGTACATATTAGAGACACTGCAAATACATCATCTCTCTTACTCAGCACCCAGGACTCGGCTTGCTGAATACATGAGCAACTATGCAGCATCTTGTATTCTCACTATTGCATGCAGAGGTTCAAGCAAGAGGAATCCAAAAGAATGGCCTTTTCCACTTAGGCAGCCAGGTTTTCTGCTGGCTTCAGCAAGACAGCGTTTGAGTTTTATTCTGTGATATTTATAGACAATCTCAGTCACCACTACAAAGTCAAGTCAAATAGGACCTCAAATCTGGATACCTCCTACGCATCATCAAATTACAGAATGGTTTGGGTTGGGAGGGACCTTAAAGATCAGCTACAAGATATATAGATGAGATATATATGTAGATACATGATAATGGTAACTCCTCTCTCTCCTATCAAAAACTTTGGTTTAAATGACTTGCTTAGCATGTGGGGCAGTGCACAATTCTCCAGGGTTGGATTCAGTAGGTCTGCAACAGCATCTTCATTCAGGCCATGACTACTACACATAAAAATTGTCAGAAGACATCTCTTTAACAAGTTCACATGGCTTGGACAGAAGTCTACTACTCTAATTATTCCCTGCTTAATCTACACGCCTGAACATAATTTCTATCACTGCTTGTGAGCTTTAAACACAGGCTGGGAATGTTCCAAAGCATCCAGTCACAATAGATGCATTCCCATTCCACAATCAGGTTTTTAAAAGCACAAAATATTCAGGATGGCTCAGAAAATTAAAGAGCAACTTTTAGCAACCATTAAGAGCACCCCAGGTGAAAAAAAAACAGTCCAAAGCTATACCAGAAGCCAACCTTGCCTTGTGAATGAGAGAGCCCTAAGAAAAACATGGATTGCCTGCACAAAAGGAAGTAAAGGATGGCACAGACTGTGATACAATACATGCTCAATACCCATTACCCTGCAATCAATAGTTCCTAGATAGACTAAAACTGCTTCAGGCTATGGATTTAATTCCTATGCTGTTTATCAAAACATACAAGTACAAAAAAAAATAATCTAATTATAAAAGCAGTAGATGCACAGAGGCATCAAGAGGATCAAAATTATTAGTCTTCACAAGCAGGTTTATGAAACATGTTAATGGAACAAACAGGATAGTTTCCCTCTCAAAAAAAAAACCCAAGAAGAAAAATCACTTTTACAGACGCAACAGTATAGATCACTGGTGAAAATCAAGATAAAAGCCTTTCAGTTCCATGAGATGACGCACTGCTACAGAGAGCTGCCAGCCTAGACTATAGATTTCTAACACCCTTTCAAAGAAAAGTAGCAAGATTTACCTAGACAAAAATTCTGTAAGACTTAGCTCATGAGGAATATTTGGATTAAAAAAGTAGACAAGCAGAACTTTACATGAGAGATATACTATATACTCTGCTGTGCATCAGTGTTTTAAACAAAAGAATTCAAAACAACGAGCAGAGGAGACATAGAAGCTCATCAAACATACCAGAGTAATAAGGTATAGATCTAGCATAAAGAAGAATAACACATTTATTGAAAAAAAAAATAACCAGTAAAAGGATAAGTATATTTTTTCTGCATAATCTAACAATCCAATTAATAGTGAAAAAGCAAATTAAATGCTAAAAATCGATAAGTCATTTTCAAAAGGTGCTTAACCAGGGGAAGAGGCAACATTGATGCCTCTTTAAACAGAGTTTACATTTCTAAATGTGCTATGAGGAGTAACAAATACAAGCTCCTTAGATCTGGGATTCAAGGCCAGCAATCTACAACAGTTTCCAGTAGTGCTGACAAAGGGGGACCTGCATGCCTCATTAGTAGCTTAATCTGACCATAAGGTTAGATTATTTCCAGTACAACCACAATCGTCAACGATGAAACACAAAACTTCCCCTACAAAAAAGCATTTCTTGAATGATCACAAACAAATAGTTGGAAATGTAAGTACCTAACATACCAACAACCTACATTTTACTGAGAGAAGGTAGTTTATAAAGGCTGTCAATACAAACAGTAGCAGCCTACGTTAAAAAAAAAAACCACAACCAACAAATTCCCATGTATATGAAGTTGTACAACACTGCTATACAGTTGCAGAGATTAAAATGCTTACCTGGGGAGGATAATTGCTTTCTGAAGACCATCTCGAGGACTGATCATTGGGCTTATCCACCAAGATATTCCTAAAAAATGAGAAGCCAGAAGTAATTTAAGTAACTGCCACATTGTAGTTTACATCTCCATTAAGGTCTGTCATACATGCAGATCATTAACATTCTCATGCTAATAATAACCTAATAATAATAATAATAATAATAACCTCAACTCCTAGGGAGAGACTAAGGTTCTCCCCCTATTTTATTAAAAATTGTCTACATCACCCTTTTACAGGACCCATCAAAATACTCCTCCCAGCCTTGTGGTTGTGAAACAGAGTTCCAAGTTGCAAAATTTTAAAAAAATTCAATTGTGAAATAAATCTGTAACAGATGAATTTACATAGGCCCAAGCCCACAACAAAGTGGAAAAAACCAGCCTCATTCATCTCAATGGGGTAAGAACTTTTCAAGAAAGTTAAAACAATGAGCAGTAAAAGAGTTAGCAAGGCAAAGACGGTCCTTTACTAGACAGGTGATACTGGAAGGGAAAGAGTAAACTGCTAACCTACTGCAGCCTTCTTAGAGCATGGAAGGTGACCACCTAACTCATGCCAAACTTTAGCAAGTGTTATTCATGGGTGGTGGTGTTGGCTTGTAGCTCAAGAAAGCAGAAGTTCAACTATTCAACCAGTAAAACTACCTCCGAGTTGCTTGCTTACAGTTCAGAATAGCACAGCATTTAGGGAATTAACAAATTCAGAACAGTTTTTTTGGCTAAAACGGAACAGGTTCATCCTGACAGTCATGTGAGGGATTTGCCTTCCCCTCTCCAATAACCATGCAGTAAAGGTCACCTCCTAGATTATTAACTTTTAGAAAAATCCCTAAAATGTATCTAATTATTGGCAAGGTAACGATGCACCACCTGCTGGACAGGGCTCAAAAGCTCTACCACATCCAAGTAATGAACTTGCCAGCTTGTAAAACTTATGTAAAAAGAAGGAAGTAGTCATCAAAAGGCTTATGCCATCTCCATCTGCTGTGTAGGAGGAAAAGAACACGAGCATCTGGATTACTATAAAGGACTGGAGGAAAAAGCACTCATATAAAAGCTCAGAGGGAAAGAGGTTAAGTCAGAGGTTGAGCATTAACAGACAGAGAAATTAGCTCGCTCTTTCCACATTGGGCAGACCAAAATCACCACACTAGCAACGGTATCCAAGCAGTCCAGCGCTGTAACAAGGCAGGCAGCAAGGAACTACACCAGGGTGGCCCCTTAAAATATGGACATTTTAGAAAGCTGGCCTAGTGGCTGTCCGTCTGTAGGCTTTACAAAGAGACATGTCATGATTTTTACACCGCACAGGAGCAAAACTCAGGTTCCCTCCCCTTTTAGCTAGCTCCCATCGTGGCATTTGTTAACACAGCAGCGCCAGCCCCAGCCTGCAGCTGGTTTATTCACACATCCCCAGTGAGGAAAACACGTTAGAACAGTATATCGACACGCACTACCCTCTTGCTCTAACCTCATCAAACCAGGAAACACCAAGCCATTGGTCTGCATTATTAAACATCCAACTAAGAACATCTCGTTTGCAGCACAAAGACACTCAACTCCAAGAAGAAACCTAGCTCCTTCTTTAATTACAATGGGGACGAAATGAACCGATCAAACCAAACAGGAGAATCTGAGAACTGATGAGACACAGACTTCTAATAAAAGTTGTCAGTCTCAAAGCCAAGTCATCAAGAGAAACCAAAACATACTTGTGACTACTCATACTTGCAGTCTCCTATACCACACCACAGGCAAGGCAAAAGGATATTTCTTAATTTTTTAATAACTTTTAATATCTAGAGAGAGAAAAAAATGCTAAACTTGAAGTAGATATGTATCTTACATTAAATACTTAAGGGACACGAAGGCAGATAAAACCAGACAACACTGTATGGCTTTTCTCCTTTATGAAACTTTATACTAGCATGCAAGATGACATTTTACCCTACAGAATAAATTTTATTTATGATGTTATTACATTTGTTTAAACATTAGATGATAAGCTCTTCATACATTGAGCAACATTTGCAGGAATTGGCACTGTTACGTGGTCAGATAATGCCCTGCTGGAAAGAGGCATTTTCTAACTGGGACAGATCCCAAAGACCGTATTTTTAGAAGTAGGTTTGTTTGCTTCTCTAGGTCAAAGATCAGCTTGACACAACCAAAGAGGACCTCAGTCAGTACTAGACAAGACAAAAACCCTTCTGCAGAGAGAAAAAACGGACAGGCAGCTCACACAAAATTAAGGCTAAAAAGAAATTTAAAAGATATGAGATAGCAGTGTCACTGGAGTTATGTTTCAAAATACACAGGTTATTAATTTATTAAATAAACATTGAATACAGAAGTCTATATGTACAAAGTACATATGTACCATAATGGTTTAGGAAAATGTATGGGCTTGGAGAAGTTCAAGCATCCTACCAGTCATAAGACAGTTAAATAAATGTATATCCTAATGACAGATACCTTTTTTCCATGTAAAGCCCTTTTTCTGGGCATCACAAAGCTCTTACACAGTATCTGAAGGCAGGCTTTTCAGTTAGACACGTAACTTAAAATCTGAGAAACTTTAAAAGCAAAAATTCCATTAACCCCATGACTTTCCACATAATTTTCAAAAGGCAGTGAAAAAAGGTATTTCTAAGCCTTTGAGCTATGCCAAGTAGCAAACAGTTTTACAAAAGCTTTTCCTGTGAAAAAAAGCAAATTATTAAATGCAGTTTGAGACAACTCATAATCATATACTGTAGATACATGATCTAGTCTACCATAAATCTACAACGCTGCCAAGAGGGACCATTCTATCCACTCGTGCCTCATCCTCCCCCTCCCTACACCAGCAGCTATAATAAAGATTAGCATAAATAACTTCTTCAGTCAGATCAGTTCTCTAGTTCAGCTTACTACTAGTGCCAGCACCAAAGGAGAAAAAAAAAAAAAGATGAGCAGCTGGATCTGGACAAGGGGTTCATACTGGCATGAACTCCCAATACCACTCTCCCACTGGAAAGTCACTACTCAAAAAAAAAATTACATGTCGTGGTACCACTGCTACTGCGTGGGCAACCCTACCTCACACTAAAAGCTAAGCAGAAGGAGCCATTCTATTTGCACCACAAACAGTAACATGTCCAGAGGTGGTACTGGTGTGCCTTAAATTCATAACCTAGCTTCCTTCATGGCTGTTAGCCTCTAAGCCTTTACTGTAAGTGTTCCCATTGCTAAATAAGAGAAGTGGATCGTTTGGGCTGCTTTACGTAGAAAGACCTCTTGGCAGAACACAGTGGAAGTTTATTTTTATTACCCATGCAGACACTGGTCTTGCAAGTGCTGGAAGTAGATAATTTTTCCTTTTACCAACCCAGAAACCGTCATATCCGCTGTACCAACTGCTGGCTGATCTCAGCTGGGATTACAGAGATGTCTCCATGCTTGGTATTAACCAGAGGACTTCTCTGTGCAAAAAGCTCTGTGGTTTCAGGCATGACAATCGCTAAGGGAAATTTCTTCTTTGCTTCGGAGCACGGGGGGGAGGGAGAAATAAGATGACTTTGCAAAATACACTGCAAACTAGGTTTAAGGCTGCTGTAATTTGCATCTAACCTAAATATTTTCATGAAGTTGCTATTAAAGAAATCCATAACTTTAGGAACAAGTCCTTGAGAATAAACAAATCCAAAACACTAGCTTTGCTTGGCACATTCAAATTGCTCTTCAGAGAGCAGCTGTGCAGAAAAGGGCACATGCGTCTCCAAGAGGACTTGGAACTCAGACACAGCTCTTCTAGAAAACCGCTGAGGTACCACACCATTACACTGTAAAAAGCATTTGAAGCGCTACAAAAACACAGCCTGACTGAAAATGGGCAAAATACTTTCTTTGGGGTTGTCTGCATGATGATTTATTTTCTTTTTTCCTACAACCCTCCCAAGACAGACTAGCAAGAATACAGCAGCTAGAATACATTGATTAAAAATTCCACTAAGTCCACTTTACAGAGGACTGCAAGACGTGGCGGGTCAACTATTTCAAACATGGGAAACCATCACACAAGCCAGTACAAAGCATCAACCAAGATAGTCTTGGCCAGCCTAGACACAGGAATGTACACACAGTCTTAACCAAGAAAAACAGATGGGGAGGAGGGGGGGGAAGGAAAAAAAAAAAACCACCAAACCAAACCAAAACTCCACCACCAAAAAACCCTAGTCCATAGATCTGGAAAGAACTAGAACACTTTTTCTCCTGCAGCTCTCAAACTCACTACAATTAATGCTGGTTTCAAAACCTGGCTGCAGTTTATAAAGGCATGTGCACCTATGGCTCTCCCTTAAAGTGGTTCAAAGAAAGCCTTTTACATTTTGTTTTAAAGTTTCTCTCCTTTCTATTGCAAAAGTTCTCTGCTTAAAATGACATACTGGTGTGAAGTCAAGAAAGTTTCTTGGTTGAGACACAATAAAACATGAACAATTATTATGCAGTATTGCAGATACATTTGAGAAACAAGATTCTTTTTTGGGGTTGCATTTTTTTAGAACACGGGACTTCTTAACCCCACTGCTAGGATGTACAGGAGGACCTCTTGCCTAGTAAAACAAAGTTTGAGTTAAACACATACACAAGTGTGCAATTTTAAATACTATACTGTCTCAAGATTTGCCAACTTACTGCTCAAATTTGCTTCCATCTCCTCAGCAGAGTTGCACACAAACATCCATTGTATTATAAATTTACTTCTATCAAAAGTAAAATAGCTAAGTACAGCATACAAAAATAAACTGATGGATTTAGAAATCACCTTACAGAAATAGACTTATCAGATCACAGCTGACTGTACTGGCCAACAAAACAGGTATCACTTAGCTCTGGTCTAGAAATAGTTCCATTAAAATCAGTGTCTCAATTATTTCTTTCCATGAACCGTTTACTTTTTTTTTTCCAAGCTGCCTCTCATCCCTGTCAGCCCAATGATACACAAAAGCCTTTACTAAAAAGCAAACTGCTGCTTAAACACAAAGTGACACGGTTGCAGACATTTTCAGTAATGCAGGTTAATAAGTAAGTTTGGTTTTTTTCACTCCCCCCATCTAATTAAGACTTCTTTAAACAAGCTATTTTTGATTCATCAGTGCTTCCTCCTGACACACCAGGAACTAAATGTTGCCAATACTGACTTAAAACTGCAGCAGTATAGTGAAATCCCAGCAAGTTATCAGAGCCTGGTAAATAACTTCTATTCCAGTGACACTCAACAACCCTAAATCACGGATTAAACTTTTGACTGTATCACAGCACTGAGCAACCCAAATCCTTAGAGGCAAGAGCTCCCAGCTCCAGGTTAGTAACATCAGTATTAGCACAGACAGAAAAGCAAACTGGAGAAAAAATAAAATTAAGTCCAGCTTGTTCACATATGTTGGTAACCACAGTAACTTCACACATCACAGATAATTACCACTCTAACTGTCCTAATGTTTAGGAATTATAGTTTAGATGCAATTTAAGTAGTAAGTGATGCTGAACCTTTAGGCTTAAAAATTACCAGGGTTCCTTCTCTCCCCACACTGACTTTTGGTTTCAATTTAAAAATTGTTAGATTACAAAAACAGGTCTTTTCCATGTACTGTACTTAATTTTCTTTTCAAAAAGTAGACAGACATAACTTAAAATGCCAGTGATCTTAGTTAACTGATATTAGTGAATATAAGATTACCTGGAACTATTTATTTTGCTTATTTCATATTCAGTGTTCATTTGTACATGTCTAAGACAAAAGGCTGGATTTCTAATATCCTTCTATGTGGTCCACAAAGTACTAACACAAGCAACATGATGTGCACACAACCTAGCCTAGGTGAGGTTCCAGGAGGTTCTCAGAGTAAAAATAAATCCCTGGCTTAATAAAAAAAATAACAAGAATAGCACAAATTCTACCCTTCAATATTCAAGGAAAGGCAAAGAGATTAAATTCTTCAGCCTCCTGGATTTGTACCCAACAGATAAAATACTGCAGTAAAATTTGCCAGTTTAAGACATCAACAGCTACGGCCACTTTAAACAATATCCAGTTTTCATTTTTTTAAAAAATCCTCATCTTCTGGGAAAATAGTTTAGATAGCATGTAACCTATGTATATGAATAACTTAGTATGTAAATAGGAATTTCTATGGCCAACAGTCACCAGAAAAGCCACTGACTTACCAAATCTTCATTCCAAAAGCATTTTCTTGGAAAGGGACAGACCCTTTACAAGCAGATTAAAGGAAAGCGATGTCTAGCACACATCTATTGTAAATCTCCTATGCTGTACTTTGGGAGCATCATAAGCTTGGTGGAGTATTCTTCTTTAACTAACACATATATGGAAAAATTTTACAAAGTCCGGGAAGTAGATTTAGGCCTTCCATGATTCCACAGCATTGCAACAATGCTTTTACATGCCAGAATATTAGTAGTATTTCTGCTCAACAGAGGAATCCACAAAAACAGAGTAAGTGATTACATGTAGAGATATAAATTCCTAATGTAACCCATAAACACATTTTTATATTCATCAGCACAGTAACTTCACACTCAGTAAAAAGTTCACCCAAGAACCCAATGCCTGTACAGAAATTTAAAGCAGACTATGTTCAACAAAACAGACTGAAGCTCCCTCGTGCCCAAACTAACGTCAGTATGGAGCTTTTTCACAAAAACTCTACAGAAAATGCCTCCTCGTTCCAGGTGGGACCACCTTCACTGCATTAAGCTTTGCCCTCAGAATTAAGGTTCTCTCACTAACCCTGCAACTCTGCTCAGAAAATTCAGAAGACAAAAAATTGACCTGGGAATACGAAGAAATACCAGCCTGTTGCTAAGTACTGGTTATTTGTGGAAGTGCATTACAAGTGAGAAATATTTGGCCCTAAAGAATACACCAGTTCCCAAGCCAACACTACTTTCGTATTTGGCAGCTTCCAAACACTGTACCAAAAAGCATGGGGTTTAGGAGACAAAATGTGAAAGTTAGCAATAGCACACTGTCATGAAAGAGCAGGGTGGGAATTCATTTAGCAATTCATGACTTACAGGTCAATTTACCTAATCTAATTTTTTTTCTTCTTCCCTTTTAACACTGTGTTAAGAGCACCTATTTACTAATACAACTTTCAAATGTAGAATAGGCTAGGAAATTAGTATGTAAATAATTACAGTAAGATCAAATGCTGCTTAAAGTATGTACCTACAGAAAAGCATTCAAGAAAAATACAAGTAATGTCCTAAGCAAAATTTCAGTGTTTTTGAGGCACTTTTCCAGAGCTTGAGAGTGACATTATGAGCCCAGCAATCAGGCTGGGGAGAAAAGGCAGAGAGAACCAAGGAAAACATCTAACTCAAAAGGACCAGTGTGCAGTTTTTCCCTTTTCAAGATCATGTCACTTTCCAGGAACTGCAAAACTCACCAGCAGAGGAGGAGCAAGCACTATTAACCATTTTGCTTTCGCAGTTTAAATTCAGACGTGCAGGCTGCTATCCTTAACTTAAATATATGGTTGTGCTCCTTGATTTAAATTGATCCAGGAAATAATCTCTCAAAGATTATGCATGCTGAGTTTCAAGTAATGGCTAAAATAGCAACTATCTAAAGTAACCAAGCACTCTACATCTCCAGTGCTCCCTCCTCCCCTTCCAGTAACTAGTATATCATCGAATTCAGACCCAGCTGAACTTACAGTCCAACATTCCCACAAAATTCAACAGGCCGTGGTCAAGAAAGCAAAACTACATTGGTTTTAGAAATTTATATTAATGTGCTATTGAAGTTAGTCAAGCACTGGCTTACTTCTGAAGTTTGGAGCATGCTGACCTCTAGGTAACTGACTGAATCAATGCTGCACACACCACTTAAACTCAACAAACTCATGATCACATCATAAAATCAATGGTGACAATAAACCTAACCACGCATTCTAACAGCCACCTGCTAAAAAGAAGATGAAGGTGCAGAATAAGAAACTATATTCTTTGCCATGAAAAAAAAAAAAAATATCAAAACAGACTGTCCATGCTGTCTGAGCAATAACAAGTTATCCCAAAGAAAACATGCTCTGTTTGAAATAGTCTTTTAGTCTTTAAGCAAGTAATTACTAAGGAGCTAGAAAACCTCTACTAAGCTTGAAGAATATAAAACCTCATACAGGACAAATGATCCATAATCTGATGATGTTAACACCTCTATGAAAATTTTAAATTTTAATGTTCCCCAAAAATGCCATCCCAGAAGAGGCTGAACATCAGAATAATACAGGTTCCACCAGGTTAGTCACACCAGGAAACTAGAGCAATTAGCATTTCACCTTCATCATTCTGCTAGTGCGTAAAATTCCATCTAATCTCTTAAATAATGACTGTATTTTAACTGCAGATTAAAAGAAATTTCTTCTCATACTACAGCATTTGTACTTTTACCTGGGAAGCAAGAGCTACCAGACTTCTGATGCCACTATAAGGAACGAACAACTTGAAATTTTGTGACTGTTGTCACTCCCTCCACCTCTCCAACCTTTTTCTTTCTCATCACTTCAGCTTACCAGACACGTGAGAAGCACCTAACACTCATGTACTGATCTGCAGGTTATTTTCTACAGAAATATTTTGCTAAGTACTGAATTTTTAGCTTTCAGAGAAAAATCCCAGGCTACAAAAGTGATGTAAACAAGGGGGGAAATGCCTGTCAGAACACGAGATTGTCTAGAAACATCCAGAAAATCCACACAAACAAGTGGGGAAAAAAGTATTTTCCACTGAAAAGGACAAGCAGAACTGAGAAGATTTCTATACACAGGGCTCACCGGAGGGGAAAAGTCAGTTGCATTCCCAGCTCATTTTAGTAAATGTTAAAAGTATTGATCAATATTGCAAAGACATCACAAACACTTAATTACAGATAGCCAGCAGCATGCCTGTTCATCTTCCCATATCTAAAGGCAAAGCAATTAGAACAAGGAAACTGAATTCACTACATTAAAATAAAGCTATAAGTGCTGACAATTTAAGTTGCAAAAACTACACTCATGCTTATTATGTGGGGAAAAAAAACACCCACAAAAACAAAGCCGCAGTTCTACACCTAGAACAGAAATCATCACTGCTACGTAACTGAAGTTATTTACAAAGCCATGAGACACAAGCAGACTCATTAAGATTTCTAGCATATGGACGATGAGCACAGTTCACCCTCCCAGAAAAGCTCTGAAGCACACTTCGCTAATCCACCACTTTGGTCTGGTTTAGCTAGCTTTCAACTGCTGAGACCTCAACAGAAGGCATCTTCACCTCCTCAGCTGGGTATCAGAAAACAGAACAGAAAAAAAACCAAGCCTTGTCATTAGTCATGACTGATCTCAACTTGAACATGAGATTCTTCAAGACCTGGATGCATCTATAACAAGATTTATGAACCTACAAGGTACAGATCTGAATCATCAGTTTCACGTGGTAGGAAGAGAAACTGAAAATCACATTTCACTAGCCACAAACACGTGGGGTTTTTTCCTGTTAAAGAAATCTCAAAGAACAGGGCAGCTGGAATTCAGGTTATTTTCCAGTTTTTGTGGGTTTTGTTTGGTTTTTTTTCTAATCCTTATGGACTTTACCCCAAAAAGTTTTACACATGTTCTCAATACCTTCTTAACAATGCTTTTAATACCTTAGATTTGAAATCATAGGAGAGTAAATCTCGTTTCAGAGTAAGCACAATACAACAGATGTTTGGTTAAACTGGGCAGGAACTTACTGTCACATCCTCTTAACTAAAAAGCAAAAAAAAAAGTTTGCATTCTCACTTTGGAAGTCTACGAGTCTCATTTGTCTCATTTTACTATCAAAGTATCTTTCACTTAGTTTACTCCCCCAATTACAGAAAACCAGCAAAACCACACACAATTATTTTAAGTTTATCCTAACAAATCAGCTGGTTCTTTCTGTGTTCCAGTATGCTTTCTAGGAAAGAAAGAACTGAGCCATCCAGCCTTCAGCATTTGATGTACTACCACACAAGGTGTCAAACTGGAAAAGCCTGTAATAAGCAGAGTAACTCAAGTCCACAGTGAAACAGATAAAAATGGGTTGCAATGAAAAAGTGACTACCAATTAGGAGTAGGTTGTTAGTGACATTTAATTATCAGCTAAGAAACCAATTTTATTTTATACAATCTTAACAATGACCCCAGCACAAGAAATAATTGAAAAAAATACCAATAAAATTCCTGAAGTCAAATCTAGGAAATACTGATCTTTCTCTATAGAGATACCATACAGGAAAACCTGAATGCCTCTGGAAATCTGAGCAACAGGATGAAACTTCCTCAAGAAGGTACATGACTAGTATAACACAGTAAAAAGCTCTTGTTAGTCTCTGAAGTGGGATTTCAGCTGTATAAAACAGTGACATGAGGCCTCAAGTGCATTAACCAACTACAAGGCATCATCAATCATGACTCTTGATGCAACCACTAGAAACCATGGTCCTAGGACACGGCAATTTAGCATTTGGCAATAGAAAAGGGTACCTGACTGCCACCACCAAAGCACACCACTTCTGATTCACATTAGCAGGCAGTTCAAACTGGAGTAGGTATAAAAATGGGCTATTAAAAAAATCAGGGTATGAAATGCTTCTCTCAGAATGCAGAGCAATAGGTTGTGGTTCTCCTACAAAAAAAAAAAAAAAACAAAAAAAAACCAAAAACCACAACAAAAACACACAAACCCAAGCTGCAACCCTCATTAAATTACCTTCTATAAATTGTTTATTTCTTCCTTGTCCAAAAAGAAGTGACTAAGCTCATCACTTTCTACAGAAGGCCAGAGGAGAAAGGGGGAAAAAAGTCCAGGCCTCTCTCCCTCTCAGTGTATGTCAGAAGATGACAGTACTTGTTTGTGTAGACTGGTGGGTGGGGGGGAATCCCTAGACTAGTCAGTCCCTTGTGAGACATCGGGGAGCAGCCTCCCACAAGGTTCCATTCCTTCAGGAAGGAACTGCGGAGAGACAAGGAAAGGATCCGATGAAGAAGGCTCAGGCGACATGCTGGGTTGAACATTTTCCAAGTTGGACAAGCCAAAGCCTCTCAATGCACTGTTGCCTCTGCACAGGCTGAAAGTCTCTGCAAACACCAGATGTTTCAAGAACAAATTTCCTCTTGGACCAATTTTCTTCCCAAAGGCACAACCTTCCCTATAAAGCAAGCTGAACTAGACACTATTACTAGACCAACTTCCACTTCTACCCACAGAGGTTTTTAAAATAAATATCCAAGTCAGTCTTCCTGCTGGTAGCTACAAGCCAACAGAGGACAACTCCAGCAGTTTCAAAAACAGCAGAACTATTCTTTGGCAGATTCAAGGACAATCTTCATTTAAAGTTTGGAAAGGTCTTTGCAAACACACAGGTAGCTGCAGCAGTGGTTAAACAGCCAGAAACTGGATCCAGCACTAACTAACCCCTAGTACCACCACCAAACGCAACAGGGAAGAAGACACTGGCATTCACCAGAAGAAAATTCTCTGTCATTGAAAGAAAACTGGTGTTTTTCAATAGACTACTGATCCTAAACTAGACCAGAAAGGTCTTTGAAAAACACTTTAGAGGTGGTGTTTGGGTTTTTTTAAATTAAAAGGAGAAGTTATCAGTTGATTTCAGAAACTCTAAAGAGTTTCAGTATCTGTTTACCATCACAAAAGCAGATGCAATGTAAATTACTAGACTTCTAATTTCTTCCCTGCACAGCAGTGATGAAACTCTTGTATTTAAGTTTGTTTTACATTTAAAACCATACAACTACTTAAGAAGTGCATTTAAATCATACTTAGCTGACAAAGATCATGGGTAACCTACTGTGTTCCTCTTCCAGAAGCACTCTGCATGCAATACCACAGCTCCCCAAACCAAGCAACATTATTAAGTGGTGTAATCCTACACATATTATGGCAGTCCCTCTTCCACTTGAAGTGGTTTCTTCCTAGTTAAACTAGCAAACTTGTTTAAACTACAGTATAACCGGAATTCCCAATATCCTTCCAGGAAAACATCATTCTGTTCCATATATGAAATAATAAGACAACTTTTAGTTCTACCTGCATGTTCATTCTGCAGTATGTTACATTCCTATCCCAGCAATTTTAGAGTTTTCAATCTTTACCCCATCCCCCCAAAAAAAAACTCCTATATATTCCTCTATAAATTTTCTCCTTTGCAGATCAAAGCCTCCCCTTTCCATTTCAGATCACATTTAAGCTCTCTCCCAGAACACAGGAATCAAAAGTTAGCACACAGCAAGTAAAAACCAAAACTTTCATAGAAGAGAGCACACAAGTGCTAGGCCCAGTATCCCTCAACCCAAGGGCAACATGCCAGAGAATAATCCCGGCACTGGTATTATTGAACACTGCTTAAAAGCCGTTAAAATTGCTTTTACTGATGATAAGCACATCTAAGCAACGTTCTAAAAAACAGCTGAATGCAAGGTCATGCATTTGTAAAACACCAGCCCTACTATAGGAAAGGGAATTGTATCATGGAAGGCAATGACATTAAGGACTTTGGGCAGCACTGCAGACACCATGGGAACATTAATTGCTCATGCAAGTCTGTAGCAAAAAGGACTAACAGAAGCCTTGGAAAAGAACATCAAGGAGAAAAATGGTATCAACTTTTTACATTGCACCAGTGAGATCAATAATGGACTGTCAAACTTCTATTCAGGGACCACCGCTTTAATACAACGTTGAGAGCCAGAAGCACTGGTAGAAATAACTACAAGCATGAACACAGACCTGAAAGAGACTCCTTAAAGTCAAGTCTTTTTGACAAAAAAGGTAAAAGTATTCTACTTAATAATCTTTGTTGATAATTAAGTAAAAGAATCCAGTTCTTTTTAGTATCTAACAAAGCAAATATTCAGAAAGATACAACAACTAGGAACTCAGAGTCAGAAAAGCTTTTTTTTTTAAAGGTTCACTTCATTTTGGAAAGCAGAGATAATTCATTACATTAATAATTAACAAACAGGGCAAGCCTGTTACTTGTTGATAGAGGGTGACAAAGATTTTTCAATCAAAGGTTATTAAATTTGGCACAATCAGTGATTAGACAAGACTCTACAGCCTGCAATGACTAAGGTGTCAAAGCACCGTAATCCTAACCGTCGTCCCGACCTCCCAACGCTGAAGGTAACTTATTGAGAAGGTGTATCAAAAATAGCACACCTAGACCACATTATAGTCACTCCAAATTTGACTTTCAGCAGCTAGAGAAATTTAACAGGCCATAGCTGGACTGCCATACAGCCAAGTCTCCCATTCAGCATGGGTTCACATTAGTACAGCACTGCAAACTGATGGCTGTAAATAAAAGCTTCAGTCTCCTTTTGCCAAACTCCAAATTCCTAAAAGCAGAAAGTGAGGGCAGCAGATCACCCCCTTCCCCAAAATCACACACAACAGTGATGGTAGGCCAGGGTTTCAGAGGTCAGGGGCACAAGAGGATGCCTAGCTGCCAAAAAACACACTGCCCAAAGGCACCTGACATACCCAAACCTGCAGGGCAGGGAGAAGCGGGGCACGTTTCCTTACCCTTCCCCACTGAACCTGTGACCAGCTGCTCCCACACACGGTGCCCATTTTCCGCCAAATCTGAGGCCAGCTTCTCCTTACATGCACCCTCTCCTGCCCGCAGCCGGTGATTCCCTCCCCGCTGCTCACCCCCGCCCAGCCCCAGCCGACCACAGCCTGGCAGACAGCCCACCCCCCACCCGCCCACCCCCAAACCTGCAGCCCAGGCCCTCCACCCCACACAAAGCACCCCCAGATCTGTTCATCAACCACTCCCCCAAGCACCCCACCTCAGTGCTGGTGCTCAACTCCGCCCCACCCCCTGCTCCACAAGCCCCCCGATGCACACGCAGCCCCCCCCACCCCCTGCTCCACAAGCCCCCCGATGCACACGCAGCCCCCCCACCCCCTGCTCCACAAGCCCCCCGATGCACACGCAGCCCCCCCACCCCCTGCTCCACAAGCCCCCCGATGCACACGCAGCCCCCCCACCCCCTGCTCTACAAGCCCCCCCATGCACACGCAGCCCCCACACACCCAGCTACACCGACCTTCCCACGCACGCCCCTCCCCCCCAAGCCCCGCCGGCCAGCCCCTCCTCCACACAGACCAGCCTCCCCGCCGCCGCGCCTCCCCTCACCAACCCCCCCCAGCCGGGGGCTCCGGCCAGCCCGGGGCGCTCCAGCACCCCGCAACGGCGTCGGCCGGGCCCGCGCCCCTCGCGTCCCCTGCCGCGGCCGCCACCGCAGCGCCGCCCGCCGCGGCCTCCCCGCGCAGGCCCCGGCGCAGGCCCGGCAGCTCGCCACGGCACCGGGCGGCCCGGGACCGAGGTGGGACCGAGGCCGGGACTCACTCGGGCAAGTAGGTGGAGGAGAAGCTGCTCCAGCGGTGCAGGGTGTAGCCCAACACCCGACTCTCGGGGCCCACCGGCCCCGCCGCCGCCATCTTGTTGTCAGCAGCGGCAGCCGCGGCCCCGGCAGCGCCCGCGGGGGGCGGGGCCGCGCTCTTAAAGGAGCCGCGCGGGAGGGGACCGGTGGGGGTTGGGGCCTAGAGCGTGGAATGCCCTGGAGCGGGGGGTACTGCTGCGGGGCTGCGTTTCTCTGTAGGATTGGCAGAGAGAGGCCCCATGGGGCTCAGGGGTCACCCCATGGAGCTGCTGTGGGTTCAGGGGGATGCCCCATGGGGCTGAGGTGGGCTGTGGGACTCGGGGTTCACCCTGTGGGGCTGCTGTGGGGTCAGCGAGAAGTCTTGTGGGGCTCAGAGGGATGCCCTGTGGGGCTGAGGTGGGCTGTGGGACTCGGGGAGATATCCTGTGGGGCTCAGTGGGATACCCCGTGGGGCTGAGATGGGGCTCAGGGTTCACCCTGTGGGGCTCAGAGGGCTGCCTCATGGGGCTGAGGTGGGCTGTGGGGCTCAGAAGGATGCCCCATGGGGCTGAGGTGGGCTGTGGGGCTGCTGTGGGGTCAGGGAGATGCCCTGTGGAGCTGAGGTGGACGTCCCATGCAGCTGCCTTAGGCCGTGGGGCTCAGAGATCAAGGAGGTGCTCAGGTGGATGCCCCATGGGGCCAAGGTGGGTTGTAGGGCTCGGGGAGATGCCCCATGGGGATAGAGTAGAGTGTCAGTTGCCAAAAGGAGCATCTCCTTTCCCAGCCCCATGGTGGACATGGCCATGGGTGAGCACTTGGGAAAGGGATCTAGGAAAACCCAGTGGGATTTGGTGCTGCTCCAGCTCCTGCACGGATCCTTGTCGTGGGCAGCACAGTTATTCTCCCTCGCTCTGTTCTATCAGCTGAAGACTTGACCATGTATTCTTACATCTCCCAAGAAGTTTGTTTTGACATTTCTGCCAATTTTTAAACGCATGGTGGGTTGGGTTTTTTTCCAAGAAGGAGTTAAAGCTATTGAAGTCACCATAAATAACAGTAAATAGATAAATAGAAGTAAATTACAAGTAAAATGAAAATGCAGATGATCAAGTGGTGCCCAGATTTAGCATCTGACCAACAGTCCCATTTGAAAGCACTTGCAAATTGAGTGGCTGGGTGCCAGAATTAATCGGGGTCTTTTTCCCTGGGTCACTTTTACATTTTACATACAACAGCCCATCTATGTGCTTCATGGAGAGGCAACCTGGGGGTCCAGGTTGTGGGAAGGAACCCAAGTGGTTTCCCACATCTCATGCAGCCATATTTAATAACTTTTTTTTCCTGTGGATTTTAGGAAATAAGTTGTATTTAGTCATAAAAGACCAGGTTGGAAGGGACCTGAAGGATCATCTGGTCCAGCCTTTCATGGCAAAATCGTGGTCTAGACAAGATGGCCCAGCACTCTGTTCTGAATCTTAGACGTGTCCAGTGCTGAGGAATCCACCACTTCCCCGCAGAGATTATTCCAATGGCTGGTTATTCTCATTGTGAAAAATTTTCCTCTTGTGTCCAAGGGAGTAACTTGTACCCATTACCCCTTGTCTTTTCCATGTGACACCTTGTGAAAAGGGAGTGTTCATCTTCTTGGCAGCCACCCCTTAAATACTGGCACACGGTGATAAGGTCTCCCCTAAGCCGCCTTTTCTCAAGGCTGAACGAGCCCAGTTCTCTCAGCCTTTCCTCGTAGGGCAGGCTTCCCAGTCCTTTGCTCGTCTTTGTGGCCATCCTGTGGACCCTCTCCAGCCTGTCCCCATCCTTTTTGTATAGCGGGGCCCAAAACCAGTATTCCAGGTTTGGCACGACCAGCGCTGAGTAGAGTGGGATAACGACTTCTTCACCTCTGCTGGTGATGCCCTTGTTGCTGATGCAACCCAGCCTCCTGTTGGCTTGCTTTGCCGCAGCAGCACACTGTTCGCTCGTACTGAGCTCGTTGTCCAGAGCACCCCCAGGTCCCTCCCCACAGGGCTGCTCCCCAGCTGGGTAGATCCCAGCCTGTCCTGCACTCCTGGATTATGTTCTCCCAGTTGCAAGACCTCACACTTTTCCTGGTTGAACTTCATAAGGTTCTTGTTAACTCACTCTTGCAGCCTGTCCAGGGCTTCCTACAGGGTGGCTCTCCTTTCCAGCATGTCCACTTCCCCAGTCAGTTTGGTACCATTGGCAAACTTCATCAGGGTAAGCCAGATTCCATCATCCAGATCACTTATGAAGATATTAAAATATTAAATCATTTCCTACCTTGCAGCTGATGCTGCCGAGTAATTTGCTGGCAGCACTGGTAACTTTCTGGGTCTGCAGTGCCATGATCAGTTTGGAGAGAACTCCAGACCTACACCAAGTTGTTTTTCAGTGCTTTGGCCCACTGCGTGGCTGCGTGGCAAGAGGCCAGCTCTGAAACCCCAGACACCTATGGGACCAGCTCATAAATTGGGTGTTCTTTGACACACTTCTCTGTCTGACGTTATTGTAGGGCTTTTCCTGGAGAAGGGAGATGTTTTCACCCAGAGCCCTCACCAAAGTAAGGGGGGAGGCCTGGGACACCCCTGGGGCAGCTCTGGACTGCTTGAGAAAGCAGAGGAGATATTTCAAGACCAGGAGGAAAAAAAAAGGCCAAACAAATAAACAGCTGTCTGTTGGAAATGACAGATTGGAGAGATTTTATCAGGCAGGACAGCAAGATGCCTGGCTAGATTAAATTAGCACAAGGATTTTCCACCCTCCCCCCCCCTTTATTTTAGGAAAGCAAGTGAGAATGTGGCAGCAAAATCTGCCTGCGGATGAAAAACTCGTTCAGCAGCCTTGAAGGCTGAACACCAACTGGCTATTTTAAAAGTGAGGGGGAGCAACAAGCACTTCATCTCCAGACCCCTTCCCAGGAGGGACATTCACAGCATTTTCACTGGTATCAAAGCCACACGTTTCTGCATGAGCGCAGCAAAGTCTGTGGTTTCTGCACCAGCGCAGCAAAGTCTGTGCATGAGGCGCAGATATCCACGCTGCCCTCCACTGCTGCACTAGCGAGGCTTTGTGAAGTGTGTGGCCTTCCCATGGCATTTCAGCCTTCACTTATCCAAACTTCTGTCTGGGGGCATCCCCCTTCCAAACTTACTGAAGGAGTATTAAAATAAATAGTTTACTAAAGACCTCACTAATAATAGACTCCCAACCCCAAAGGAAGAGACCCTACCTCAGCATTTGGAGCCTCGCTTGTTAACCAGCCAAGAGGAACGATGCCATGCAAAACCTTTGACCTTTGAATATGAAATGTGGGGGACTGCGAGTGCATGGTGAGCGACAGCCCCGCAGCAGCCGGGAGGAGGAGGAGGAAGAGTTAGCAGACCCCTGCTCACCACTGAACAGCACCAACTGCCCCAGGAGTTTCTTTGCCCAGTATCCTATTACCACTTGAATCAAGACCTGGATGCAGAGCCAACTTATTTTTAGCACATTTTGGACCTAAACTGAAGCAAATGCTGGTGAAATACGCAGTACTGACAGCCCTGGAAAATCTTTATTCATCTGCAGCATAGGCATCAGGGAAGGCTGTGAGGAAGCAAAGCAATCCCAAGCTGCAAGCACAGTCCCCTGGTTTCTCCAGCTCAGCCTGCCCAGTGCTATGCAGTCACCAGCGGTCGCTGGGAGAGGGTTTTTCCACGCTCTGAGTGGACCAAGCACGGTGGGAGGAGCGCAGCGTGCAGGGAAGTGGCATGCTGTGGATTTGGACAGCCCAGAGCCTCCAGCTGAGCTCTCTGCATCCCTATCACAGGGCGGCTGCTGGAGCTGAACCACAGCAGTGGTGGGGCTGTAAAAAATGGGAGAGACTCAAAAAATATGAGCATCTGAACCCCACTTTGTTAGTCCAGGGCCATCTGCGTTTGCTGCACTAATGCAATGCCGGATCCATGCAACCAGGGGCCCAATGGCACCAATGCTGCCCTGTGCTGCTGCTGGCAGCAACTCAGAAGACCTGTGGCTTTGGGGAAGCACCCCAAAGAGGACACTGATGAAGCAAACACCGTGCAGAGCAGTCCTATTTCTGACCCCCTCACTTGGGTCCTTGCTGAAAACGTCCAGCACGATTTGGTGCCTCCCA
Organism: Falco biarmicus; assembly: GCF_023638135.1. Lineage (NCBI taxonomy): Eukaryota > Metazoa > Chordata > Aves > Falconiformes > Falconidae > Falco > Falco biarmicus. Next base: position 29,165,009 of record NC_079292.1, on the reverse strand, counting down.
GACCATAGCAGGCCAGGTAGATCCATGGTGCCTGCGGCTGGCTGCTTTGTGAGGATGGTGCCATGGAGGAAAAGCGCAAGCTTTCCTAGCAGCAAAAATGGGTCCCTGTGGTGATCAGGGCACAGCTTGCCAGAGAGCTAGGAGGTCCCTGGATGGGTGCCTTGGACAGTAGCTGGAGTTGCCGAGGCCAGGGTGACCACAAGAGATGTCCCCCACACCTCTTTGCCAGGGGGATGCGCACACAGCATTCGCATCCTTGTCGTCAGTAAGCTTGTAATACAACCACGGGCAGCTCAGGGATTTGACAATTGTTTGTGTCTGCCTCAAGGCAAATATCTCATTCTCCCCATCACAAACTTGCTCCTCTACTGCGCGTGTGTTTCGAGTTTCCTCATGCAAAACCTGCGTGGGTGTTTGGATATGTAATGAGCACATAGTTCAGGATGAAAACAAGTTGCATGGAAGAGCCAAGTAACGCCAAAAAAATGAAAGCAATACAAACAACAACATGGCACGCAGCCATACCAGCTAGATCGTGGGCCAGCCGGATCTCACGTACTCCCCGGAGCTGCAGAGCCGATCAGCTGTTGGAAAAAGAGACCTTTAAAGACAAGCGAGAGGAAATAGCATTGGCAGTACAGGCCACAGCATGTTTCCTTCCAAAGCAGGACAGAGCCAAGGACATTAAGCAGAGCTGTAACATTTGGGGTCCCGTTGCTCAGCCATGAGGAGAAAACCTCAAGTGGGCTGCAGTTGTGTAAACTCCTATTGTTTTCTGAGCGGAAGCAGAGTGCTGGCCTGACAGGGTATTGTCGTACGAGATTTTGGCGATGCTCACCTAACCGAGCTCATTCTGCAAAGCCAGGGCTTCATTTTAACTCAGTACATCATGCAAGGGGAATAAACCCACCTGCCTGTACTGGTCTGGCCTGAAGAGCATCCTCCCAAGCCAAACACGTGCTGCCTTCCATAGCATCTTCAAAGAAAAAGACCTCTGACTTGTGGGCAAGGCTGGAGCAGGACCAGCAGCAATTCCAAAAAGCTCCCCAAACTGGCCTCACTCACCATTGTCTCTCATTTTGATGACACAATGGAAAAAAAAAAAAGTAGCAAAGCCGATAGAGACCCATTTTCTGTGGGGTCACAATGCATATCTGTAGAGGAACAAAGCTGGGTTAATTAGCATTGATAATATACAGCTGTGGGCTGGCTTCAGGGGTGGTGGGCTGGCTGGTGTAGATAAGGTGCAGGTCTGACTGTTCTGCTAAGGGGTTGGGCAGCCAACAAAGAGAGAGCAGCCAAGGAAGAGAGAGGGGGAGGAAGAAGAAGAAGAAGGAGAGTGAGAGTGAGTGAGTGAGAGAGTGTGTGTGTCTGTGTGTGTCTGTGTGTGTCTGTGTGTGTCTGTGTGTGTCTGTGTGTCTGTGTCTGTGTCCTGGGTGAGGAGGGACAAGGAGAAGGCAGCAGAGGGACTGGCGTGAAGAGTATGTTGGTATGAGATGGTAAAAAGGCCTTGTTGCAGCTGGCTAGTTTGGAGAGTGCTGTGACACATATCCATACTGAAAAGGGATAAGAGCAAGCCTCAAAGGCAGGTTACCTTTTTTTTTTGGCCCCCATTTAAGGAGAGCTATCATCTGTGCCTCCTTACAACATACTGAAACAATACCTCCTTCAACGTAATAAGATACCTCCTCTGCTCTAGGCCATCATCCAAGCATCTGCTCCTAAGCTATGCACTTAAATACCTGCTTGAGTCCTCTTCACCACCTCTCGAAGCATCCGTCCTTTGGTTAAAGGCTGAAATCACTGAAAGGGTTCACTGGCAATCCAGTAGCTTGAAAAGGGCCTGAAATACCAGTGCCTCCATAAGCACGTTGGCATAACTCTTCACATAAAAGCCAGCTTTAAAAGACTTGTTGTACAAAGCACAAGTGTGCATTTTTTTCGAATCAAGGTCAGTAACTCAGCTTCATTCACCAGTCTCCAGCTGCAAAACAACATGCCCCAGACAATGGGGGAGAGTGTATCTGAGTCAGAAGATGCCTTTTAAGGGATGCAAGTGGCTCTGAGCCATGCTGAGGAAAGATGTCCTTGGTACCCTTGCGTGCTCAGCCCCGTCTGAACTGAAATGGGGCACCCAAGGGTAGGAAAAGCTGGTGAGATGGGAACAGCGACGCAAATTGTACTCAAACCCTCCATGCTGTGGTAAATTGCGCTTTTCCAATGTCAGCCCCATACCACCCTCTCTGTGCCCACCAGTGTGACATGCCCCCGTGCTAGGCTCCACTCCACAATTCAGCAAGCTCTCGTAGGAAGAAGATGAGATGCTTGCAGCTGTGCCACAGGCTAAAAATATTTGTTCATCGCTTCCCTCCAGGCAGGTGCATCCATCCTGGGCAGGGCTGCTCCCGTCTCAGGGGTGCGCTTGCACGCCAGGCACACGCTGCTCAGTACACACTGTGGTTCAGTGCTTCTCCCTTTTCTACGTGGAGCGCTTGGGTGTTGTGATTATTTCTCTGAATCACCCAAAGAGGATGCTCTGTCCTGTGTTTCAGATGTAAAATGTGCCTTGGAATTCAATAGTTGCTATAGTGCCATAATTACACTTTTTATGGAGTACTTAGTCACAATTGCTAGAGCTCTTGTTATTAGGTTTGGACTCCTTCTGTTGCTTTATTTTAAAGACCTTTCTGCTAAATGTGTTCACTTTGCATTGAAAATAGTTTATTTCAGCATTTGCTCCCTCCAAAGATAGCCCAAATTCATAGCTGCAATGGAGCACTAGTCACCAAATTGATAGTAGGAAGGGATGCGGTTTGCAACCTGCTTTCTGTTGCAGTGCTCCAAGATGCACATCAAAGGCACCAGCAAAACATTTCCCAGGATCCAGGAGTGCTTGGGCACAGATCCTGGCAACGTTGCTGTTTGCACTTTGGAGATGACTCGCACTGTCTGCCTGGGGCATCCGCACCTTCTCAGGTGCTTCCCTTCCCCTTGGCAGTATGGAGAAGGTGGACTCCTTGAGTGCTTGTCCTAGACAATGATTCAGCCCATTGCAATGGGACATGGCTTGGACAAGGCTGAGTCATGCTCCACAAGTGCTGGTCTTTTTATGCCTGCTCTAGGAGTTCAGCTTTAATGCAGACAGCTGAAGTGGGTAAAACAAGCCCCATGCCCAATGTTGCTCCTTCAAATGGCAGGGATGCTGTCTACCCTACACAGTAGCACTGGTCTTTCCCCTATTAACCTTTTTTGTGCCCAGGTTTCCCCATCAGGAGAATGGAGCTAAATACTTAATTGCCTACTTTCTAAGGAGTCAGGCAGGATAATGAGCTAATGTTTGGGTAATGCGTCATAGGGTAGGAGTGCTAAGTAGTATTGCTGTCAGCAGCACAGTGGGAAGTGAAGGACTCAATCTTGGTTTTCAATCAGGAATGTCACTGTCTCCCCCAAGTTCATTGTTCCCATTGACTAGTCTGCTGAGGGCAGCGGACTTGTGGGAAGTGTTTAAAGGAAGAGGATGCCAGGGACAGCAGAGAGCTGTTTGCGATCCAGGAGAAGAGCGGTGAGAATAACTGTGTGGATTATGGAAAGAGAAAACTGCCAATAAAGACAAAAGCAGGAAACATGCCTGGGACTGCACAGAAGGCACTTATGTCTGTAACTGTAGCATAGATATTCAATAGCAACATTCTCTGAGTACGAGAGTGCATCAGGTAAACTTTTCTGGCACTGCATTTATTGGTGTGCATGCAGCACAGCGGGAAGCACGATACAGAGACCCATCTAACTCACCCTGGGAACTGAAGTAGACTCAACCTAAAAGTGATTTCACATCTTCAATTTTTATTATTCTGCAAATTATGTTATGGATGAACTTCAAGCCTTTCTCATGTCCATTGATCATAATTGATGAGATTTCAATTGTACCTCCTTGAAGTTAAACATCTGAGAGACACTTTGGTTAATAATTTGCCTTTCAGAGCAGCGCATTAGCTCTCTTGTGCTCCTGTCTGCTTAATTTAGAGCGAGTGGCCAAGAGTGGTGCAATTAAGGAAGGAATCTTGGGCTGAAGCTCTCAACGCTTTCAAATGACCAGCAGACCCTTCAGCGCTGGCTTGTTTTTACAGTAGCTGGAACAACACTTTCCATGACTCACTACTAATTATGTTCTGGATTTGCAAACAAAGGTTTTTTAACCTCTTCTTGTTGTATATGAAAATTATTAAACTGTCAGTGCTGTCCCAGTCCCCCCTGGTAGCGTCGCTGCAATCTGCTGTCCCGCCTCTGCAAGCCTGGCTCTTTCACTTTCCTGCCCATCCAGGGAAGGACATTCTCCCTCTGCCTCTTTTCTAAATTATTTTTTCATCCTCGAGACAGTCTCGTGCTTTGATCTGGGCAAAAGATGACTTTTCCAGTGAGGCTGCTGGGCTCTCCATGTTTCCTGTTGAGTGTCCAGCCACAGGCCACGTGGAGATGATGCCAGCTCCCATCCCTTTTCCCCAGCAGTGGTTAGCCAACCGCAGAACATCTCAGCAGCTTCTGCCAACTGTTCTGCACCCTTTATGCCTGGGTGGACATCTCGCTTGGGATCTTCATGGCCAGGAGTAGGGAGGGGAGAAACCATGGATACCCTGGAACCGATCCTCTCTGCCACTTGCATTCCACAATCTTTGCAGAGAGGTCCGTAAGGAGGAGTAATACTTGACCTCTGGAAAAGGACAGCAGCCTTTCCCTTACCAGGCCTGACAAAATGCAAACCTGTGGACACGCTGTCGTGGTGCATTGCCCACCGTAAGGCAGCCATGTGCCAATCCCACTGCCCCATCCCAGTGCTCTCCAGGAGAGGTTTTGCCCAATCTCTGAAAGTCTCAGAAAGGCTGCTTTATTCTAGAGAATTGCTTCCTGTTGTGTCTATTCCTGGTTTTGTACTAAGTAGATGGAAATACTGGCAGCAGTTCTGGGAAGGGCAGGGCTTGGGGAAGGATATACCCATTCATCAAGATCACCCTCCAGGCCATGGCTAGGTGCTCCACTTAGGACTCTCTTCAGCACTCAGGCTCAAGTGGAAAATAAGGGGAACACACTGCTCCCATGAAGAGGGACAAATTTTCCTTCCACTAAAGAGAGAAAAAATATTATGTGAAGGAATAAGCACCATCTCTCAGTGCAAATCGTGCAGGGGGTATTTGCATTTTTTTCTCCAGAGGTTGTCCCAGCAGCAAATCCACCCAAATACCCTCCTCTGTACAGTCCAGAGCCCAGCTCTGAGGGCTACCCCCTTGGAGTAATTTTGAGGGGGGTAACACATGGGATGGGGCTGTTTTTTTCTGTAGATCCAGAAGTTTTCGGTCCATTGGAGGACAGACAATGTTTCCATCTTCTGGGGAGGCAGGAGAGCTGTGTACCCAGCAGGAGGCTTTGTTTCTTACCAAGATCAGCTTGTCTCACCCTGTAGGAAGCAATTTCCCAGGAGCCACAGATGGGCATGGAATGATGCCTGAGCCCATTCAGACACTGCTAGTCTCTGCGGTTACACAGTTTTGCAATCTGCTTCCTGGGAAGAGGGGGGAGATAATGGTCCTGTGACTGTTGAAGGCTTGGGATGGACTTGTGCTTAGGGGCAGTCATCTGTGTGAGCCTGGCAACTAGAGCTCAGAGGTTTGTGGGCTGCATGAGTACCATCAATGCTGCTTTCCCAACCTGCTCCTACATCCATGGATTGGCTGTGGGGCTCAGGGGCCTCCCCACATATCTGAGAGAGAGGACGCCCACTCCAGATGTTCCAGAGGAGGAGGATACCTTACCCAAAGCCAGAGGAGAAGAGAGGAAAACGACCCAAGTCACCATGTCCTTCAACATGGGCACCTGGAGAAGCATGGACCAGAGAATATCAGCCCAACACATGCTGGAATAAAACAAGCTCCCTCCTAACCCAATCCAGCACAGGTTATTCCCTTGCTACTTCAGACTGGGACACAGGACAACTTCCAGATTGTGTCCTGAAGTGGTGATGCATGCCACAAGCCAAGCAGATCCCAGTTTCTCCTGGTCCTGGGTGTAACAGGATGGACACCTGCAAAAGGCAGCTTGCCCTTCTCCAGTCTGGACACCTAGCAGGGGACTTGTGGTCCTGCACAGGTCATCCTGCATTACCTCCTGATGTATTCATGTTTGTCCAGACTTATGTGCAGGAAATTCAAGGTCCTTGGTCACTGCAGGGCAAGAAAGAGTTTGCTTTGCCTAAGCCCCAGGGTAAAAGCCTTTATGCCGGCACGTTGTTCCTGGGATTTGTCTCAACGGGGCCTAAGGCTGCTTGTGCCCTTCTGCAAGGTGAGGCTCTGAGCCCATGGGAGCCCTCCAGTTCACCCTATCTTTTCTGAGACCCTTATTTCTGCCCTTTGCCATGAATCCAGTCATCTTTGTCAAAGATAGGGAATCTGGCTCCATGCAAAACTGAAGAAGCTCCAATATATGCCTACATGTACCCCAAAGCTACAGATTTGCTCACAATTCCTAACTCCCTGCTTGCCCTGAATGTCTGGGGAGCACTCACCACCCATGCCTGCTGCAGAGCCCTAACAATGAGCCCAGGGATGGCAGAAGAGCTCTGCCTCCTCTGGCAGGACAGCAGCAGCAGGCATGGCTCCCCCTGGGAATACACAGCTCCAAGGATAAAAATAACTTGTTCTGGAAATGGAAAAGGGCAAAGAACAAAGCATGAGTCAAGCCAGGTTTGCACGGGAAAAGGGAAGGTGAGGGAAAGAGCAAAAACAAAATACCGAGCCAGGGAATCAATGCTACAGAGCAGTTAGAGGGGAGCGAAGGGTTTGCCAAAATGCCAGCCCAAGAAGTACCAGAGAGACAGGTCTGTCTTTGGGGGATAAGGGCTAGGAGATGCATACCTGCTCTGCCTGACATGGCCTGGGCAGTGCTGGAGGGGATGGCCACAAACAGCACATCTGCAGGGATGCTCTGGGCCCTGTGCGAGGCTTTCCCCTCACAGCACAGGCCCCACCAAGCTCCTCCACCCCAAGCACCTCCACCTTGGCTCCCTGTGCAGCTCCTTCGCTGCCAACCCCATGGCCATGAAGGAAAGGTTCCTCCTCCTAAGCCGGCTGAGTTGCCAAGATCCAGCCAACGGAGAAAGTGGCATTGGGTAATGTCATGACGGAGATCACGGCCACAGGCAGGATGGAGGTGCCAAACCTGCCCACGGCTGCTGGTGGGGTGGCTCATGTCAAGAGTGATTCAAGCCACCCACTGCTCCTGCCTGCTTAGACCTTGGCTTCTCCTGCTGCCAGCAAGAAGCAGTCACATCTCGCTGTGTAGGCATCTAGAGTACATGCCTGCCTGGAAAACCAGACAGCGATTAAGAAGAAGGTAATCCCAAGAAAACGCTTGCATGTATTAGGCAAGGACAGCACGTACTCCAGACTGCTGAGAGAGGAAAAGAAGCAACAGTGGTGACCTTTTTTAAGTGATGGAAAACCAGGGAGATAGCTGGGAACTTGGAAAGGAGGTCAGGAAAGAAGAGCAATCTCGGAAATTTTTACCTGGCAATTCTGACTTCAGTCCTGAATACAGCAAGGGGAAAAGCAGGGTGCAACATCAATCTCTGACCATCTAAAAGATGATGGAATAACGAAAGTTAAGCCGTGGGGCTATCAAGAACATGAAGATGGAAAGATTTCTTTTCATTCTGTAAAATGAGTGGATGTGGGAACACTGCAAGGCAATATATCAGCTCAGTTGTGACGAAGTTGATGTAGTGTCTAACAAAGTCCCTTTTTTAAAAATTACTTTCTCTTGAGTGGGATCTGAACATCACCACACCGGCTGAGCATTGCAATTTAAAGGTCCTCTTAGATGACCACGCAGTATCTTGATTCCTCCCAGATAAAGTTTAAGCGTTTCCATCAGCGACCCTATCCCTCTACTGAAGCTGTCGCTCTGCAGACATGAAACCACTGCATTCATCTACTTCCTTCAACCTCAGTGCAGATAAGACTTGACAAAACACTGCATCCTCCAGGGTGGAGGCGGGAAAGTGAGAAAGCCAGCAAATGAGTCATCCCAGCCTTACGGGTAAGATTTGCCTGGGATCTGTGCCATGCAGGAGGAGAAAAGCCATGAGAGGGGCTTGCAGGAAGCTGATGCTGGTCCTACAGGGACCCTGCACCCTGCACAAGGACCACCCTCTACTATCATCATCATCATCATCAAGACCTTAGTGAAAGTGTGCACCAACCCCTGACACGTCCTTGTCTCCCTCCTTGCAGGTCCAGGAGCCATCTCTGCTGGCTTTCCATCGGTGAAGAAGTGCCTTCTGAAAGGATGCAGCAGTGGTTTGTGGCCAAAATCTGAAGGAGTGTAAATGTAGGCCACAATGCAAGAGAAAATGGCTTTCCAACTGTGCATGGCAAGAATGGACCCTCATTAAGGAACCAAAATGCGATCCATCAAGGCTGTCTCTTGCAACATGCCGAAGACCTGATTATGGTCATTTTCCTCCCTGCTTCCACTGCATGCCTGGGAAAGGGACGCAGTAATTAAAGTTTGAATCTCATTAAAACCCAGAAAGTGCTTGGCTTTCTGAGAATCCAATTATCACAAATGCTACGTAATGCCAGTCAGGGCATGGCTTGTTTTTGGTGTTTGGAATTATTTTTGTTAAACATACAAATATGGTGTGAAATCAAATTTTCCAGAGGATGTTGAAGATCCAAAGAGGGCACAGATACAAAAAGCAAATCAAGGCCTGGAGAAAACATCTTGGAGAGGGAGGGAGAGCCTGCAAGGACTCTGCTCATCAGAGAGAGGAATGGGGGAAACACAGTGATGCTCCAAAAGATGGACAGAGCAGGGGTACCTGGGCAGCAAGGATGACTCGCATCCTGCCCAAAGCCCTCTGGGCCCAATCTGCCCAGGTGTGGACCAACATTCCATGGGTGTGGCAAATCCCAGCTGTTGGCTGGTGACCTTAGGCACAGAGCAGTGACCTTCTGTGGCTCAACCACATCTCAGCCTGTGCTGGCTCACTGCATGGCTCCTTGGGTGTCTCAGGTGGAAAGCCTTCAGGTTAATGATTATCTTGATCCAGTGCCTATCCATGGGATGGGCATGAGCTAGGGTATAATGTGAGCCCAGCAGCAAGAGATGAAGCTGCTCTTCCTCTGCCTCCTCAACATAGCAAGCCCTACAAAAATGCATGTCTGGAAGCAGAAGCCTGCCACCTTCAAAAGAAATTGATCTTTCTAACAACCAGTTGACTGTGGAGAGGGAAGAGGTGGGGTTTCCATCCTTTTCTAGGATAGGAACCTTTCTGAGGACACAAGCCACTCATCTCAGCACACTCACAACCAGCTCCCAGGCCGTGCACCAACCCAGTGGTCCTTCCTCAATGCACTGGTGAGCCGCAACATCTGCAGAGCCCATCTGAAACACCCTCCCCCTCTGCTCCCAGCTTGTCCCCGGGCTGTGACCCTAGGGTTTTGCTGGCAGTGAGCATGGCAGCATCCATGCAGCCAGGGGTTACTGAGCATCACCCCTAACAGCAGCCGGCAGCGGGACTCAAGATGCCCGACGCTGCTGTGACACTCAGCTGCTGACTCACCAGAGGAACGGGGACAAGGCACTTAACTGCTCTTTGCCTCACTTTTCTCAGCTGTAAACGCATATTAAAACAATAACCTAATTTTCCGGGGTGCTGACAGCCTCCAGCAGCGATGGTGAGGAGCTCTGCCAACCTGGGGTAAAAGGTGCTATAGTTAAGTGTGAAACAGTATTATGCTTTTTGTGGCACAGTGTGTCTGCCATACATTACACTTATGTAACATTACTTAGCACTTAGTCGGCACTTCACATCTTTAACTAATTACACACAATTGAGCCATTTACCAGCGTGAACAGAAAAACATCCAATAATGACTGATCTGGAAGTGTTGGACTCCTCTAAGAGTGAGAATTGCAGAAGATGGGAAAGAGGATTTTGAAAAAGAAAGGCCAAACAAACAAACAGATGTATTCAAAGGGAAAAAAAAAATCAAACCGTGTGTTTGTATTGAAGGACTTGCAGGGTGAGAAAGCCCACTGCATTTTTCTCACAGAAACAACCAGCCAGGGCTCAGACTGCAGCATCTCCAAAGTACATTTAAAATTCACCTCCTCCTCCTTTTTGCAATTAAACACATATTCTTATGCACCTCGACTTTTAAAATAAATAATGACAATTTTTAGTGCAAGCAATTAAAAGCGACGCTCTTTACATTTTAATTATCTCCTTCAGTGTGACTAGCTCAGCTTCTTTCAATCAGAAATGGATGTATTTAGAAACAAGGCATCTTTAAATGCTCTTCGGTTTTCTGTAAACAGTAGCCCAGCTCTGCTTTCAGGTTCTCAGGGTAGAGGGAACAGAGAGGCAATCTGCTGGATAGAAAACTGCACAGCTTTTCTTCCCGATGGCGATTCTCTGTGGGAGTGCAGAAAAGGAAGTTTATTTTGGAAGTGAGAAAAATAAAGCAAGGTTTTATTCCAGGAGAACACAAAGATAAGTAGCATCTGTGCAGCTGGAAGTACTGTATGTGGCTGTGAAGACCATATTTACAGCTGCAAAATGCCAGGTACATTTTCACATCCTGATAAGACTTCAGAAGGAATCAAAGTGCTACCAAGCCGGTTTCCAAGATGCATTTTCCACCCACCTTTGGCTTGCGCTTGCAAAATCATCAATCACATTTCGGCTCAGTGCCATCTGTAGGCCCTGATTCAGCGTAGTGAGAGTCGATGAAAACTTTACCACGGATTTCAGTACAAATAACAGTGTTGTTACAGCTTGGAGAATACAGGTGGGGTACATTGGGCCCTAGGGCTCTACATATCAAAACTGTTTCTCTGAACCTCCTTCGACAATTCAGCATCTGCAGGCAGCAGTTCGTAGCCGGCACATCTGCATCTCAGACGTGTACCTCTTGGAGAAGAGGCAGATGTCAAAACACCACTAGGAAAGCTTTTGCTGCTAAATAATTCTATCAAATAAACAGCAACTGCGAACATGTTGATAAAGCACGTGGGGGAGAAGCAGGTTCAGAAATCCACGGTTAACAGGAGCATGGTAGGGATTTAGCACTGCTAAGCAATATTCTCCTCTCCGCAGCCTCACGCTGCTGCGTGCAGAGGTATCATTATTCCTGATTCACAAATAAACTCGGTGGCTCGCCTGGGGCAGCGGAGGGTGGGGTGGGACGGGGGACAGCAGGTGGGGGCGGGGGGGGTGGGGTGGGGAAGCCTCTGCAGGTAGGATGAGGATTGTTTGGGGAAAGTTCTGCCCAAAAGTCATGCAGGTACGGTGCTTAGGGACATGGTTTAGTGGGGGACTTGGGAGTGCTGTGTTAATGGTTGGACTCGATGATCTTCAAGGTCTTTTCCAACCTAAATGATTCTAAATGATTCTTCTAATTCTATAAATATCTGTTTTCTGTTTCCCAGCAATTTCAGCCCTGGGAGGCTGGTAGAGAAGAAGGTCCAGAAGAGCCACAACTGAGAGCTGTATCACTGAAAATGTATTTACCTTGTCTCTGCTTGAGTTTCCCTCTGTATAAACCACTACAAACAGAGCTCCCTGGCATGGGATAAAGGTAGGGAAAATACCCTCTGAAGACCATCTATTGTTACAGAGTTAGAAGAGGAAAGGCAAATCTCTTTAATTTGAAAGATAATATTGCATCCCTGCCATGGCAGAGTTTGTAAGGAGAAGAAATGAGGTGTTTGGAGTTGGTCTGGGGTATTTCCATGGGAAATGACTTCTTTGTTCAGGAGCAAAAGGCTGTAGAGATCCTCTTGAGTGATTTCTCCCCAGTGATGGGTTCTGCAGAGCTGCAGCTAGGGTGGTGGTGAAAGAACATCGATGCTTGTCTCTGCCAGCCCCAGGATCCCCTAAGTCTATGGCCTTTCCTCACTGCTTAGTCTCCTCTAGCTATATAATAAGCAGATAAAATAGTAAGACCTTCAATAGCTTTGCATTAGCTCATACACGTCGTGAACCAGGATCTGCTGGGTGCACGCAGCCAAAATCACACCCAGTTTCTGAGTTGCTTTCAGAGAAATCCACTCAACAGCCTGGTGTGGGGGAAGAAGAAAGACCTGAAAGCTAAAATACACGAGAGCCATCCTATAGGGGAATGCATGCCCGCAGGCTGGCATCGCCACTCCTGTTTGTCCTGCGAGGCAATGACCACCGAGTCGGTGTGATTTAGTGACTATTCTTGATGGCAGGGCTGCGATCTGATACTAAATCACAGTGGGTTCTCAGTTTAATCATTATAGTGATTAAACTGGAATCGTTTTTCCATTTCTTGTGCTTTCTGTGTAGCAGGGGTGTGCTTTGCGCATGAGCCAAGGCCCCCCAAAATGCTTCTGCACTTGAAACACTCCTCCCTTCCCCCTCCCACAGATGCACATCTGGATGGTGAGCGCAGAAATGCCAGCACAAAGTGTGTCCCTCATACCAAGGCCAGTGCAGGAAGGGGACATCTGACCCAAAGCCAGGAGCCTCACTGCTATTTTGGGAGCAGCCCTCACCAGTGGCTTCTCAGGGCATGGAGCTACAGGCAGCCCAAGGTGACAAAGCTGTCAGCAAGGGCTGGTTCCTCGGGGTAGCATAGCAGAGTCTGGAGGCGGCCTGGCAAGCGCAGGTGAAATCAAAGCTATCACAGCTGGTGACGGCTGCATGGCGTGAGGTTGAGTCGCCAGCTCCTTGGAGCCAGGGAATGGCACAATGCTTTGAAAAGGAGCCCGTGGCTATCCAGCACCATCCATCGAAGCGACAGCGCAAGGCAGCTCCATCCTGCTGTGAGGCTGAAGGACCACCCCAGCCTCCCTAAAACTACTGGGCTGTGCTGCCTCGCTGCTTCAAGACTGCGCTGAGATTTTATATGTTTTCCAGCAAATCCTCCACCCCCGTCTCCTCTCCAACTCAACTGCTTATCCCAATGCAAGAGTCTGCCACACGCACTCATGCAACGAGTTACACTTTTGAAGACCTTCCTAAACTTGCTTCTTGCAGACTGGGAATGGATGGGAAGCCTTGGACATGAAGTTCGTGAATGGAGTTCATTCAGCAGGGCCATGGAGAGGATCGCATAGGGCTAGAAAGCAAAACAGGGATTTGGGGTGTTCTAAATCTATGCTTGCAGGGACAGTAAAAGCCGGTGGTGAAGGAGAAGGCTGGAAAATCCAAGCAAGGCTCAACTGAGGGCTGAAGGCCAGGAGATTGTCCAACATAAAAGTTCGCCAAGACTGAGTCTCAAGAGGCTCCTCAAGGATAAGGAGCCATGGACAGATGTGCACTTCTGGATCCAGCTGTGCCACTGGACATGCTCCCCCTCCAGCCACTCCTCCCCACCCACCAGCTGCTCTAGCCCATTTAATATGAAGCAGCATCGCTTGTTGGAGCAGACGCAATGGATTTGGGGTCAGAATGATACTTGCTGTTGACAGAGTGGTGCAGACTGTCCTTTCCAGCTGAGCACAGTAACAATTAGCTGGGGCACGGTGACATTTCCAGCTGGCACAGTCCTCTGTGGGGTGAACATCTGCCCGTGGCTGGAGAATAGAGGGAGGTAACCAAGCGGGAGCCTTTTGAGACAGTTAAGGATTACTGGGAGGAGGACAGTGAGCCAGGCAGCATAACTACTTGGACTTCATTGAAGGATTAAGAAGGGCTTTTACACCTGAAAATGTAGCAGGAAGGTAGGTGAGTGAGGAGAAAGACAACACTATTGACAAGCCAAAAGGGCCAGTACGCCAAGTGCTCCTTAAAATTTTGCCTTCTGAGTGCAGGGAGAAAGGAAAGAAGAATGATAAAAAAGAAAAAATAGGTTCTTGAGAAGTTTTATATTTAAGAAATCGGTCTGTACAGGTTGCAGACATCATCCCTGCAGACAGGTATTAATTCTCGGGTGCTTATAACAGGGTTAGTTAATGAACATACTGATCCTTGGGTGACTATATTTTAAAATCTTTGGACAATATGATCCTGAGAGGCAGAAGAAAGTAAATACGGTGGTGATTTAAAAAAAAAAAAAAAAAAAGGAGAGAATATAATTTTGGCAATCACCAGCCTATAAAAATAATAAAAACAAATATTTAAGAAAAAATCATGATGAAATATTTAGAGCTTTGTTCTGTCCACACATAGTGTCAATGGGGAGAAACTTTGCAGAGCCAGCTGCTGAATAAAATTACCATGAGACAAGAGTCAGACTCAAGGGATGATGGGCACAGAAAACTGCCAGGTTTTCTTCTTTTCCAACTCCTCTTGGTGCGAAGAGGAATGCTGTTAGAGAATGGCACAGTCAGAGGATAAAGGCAGCACAGCTTTTATGAACATGTGTTTTTATTTTGACTAATATATTTTGCTTCTTTGTCTTAGGAAATAAAAAAAATAGAAAAAAATGCACCGATCTGCAATGTGGTTTGTACAAACTGAAAACACATTGAAATGCAGTAAGTAGTCCTAAAGAAGAGTGTGCTACACTTAGCAAGGCACATTTATCAGGGTAGAACAAGAATCAGGGCTAAAGATCAAGTTCCATTAACATCTTTGCTAATGATCTGGAAGGACGATGCCTTCCAGTACAAAATGAGATACACAGAGGGTAGTAAATTTGAAGCAGTTTGGTAAACAAAGAAGAGTTTTCTCTGGTTTTGTTCCAAACACCTGGAAATTTCCATCCAATATAAAAGCGGTGTTGAATACACTGAAACATCTCATATTATTGAGTGACATCTTCATTACTCACCGCTTAGCCCACTCAGAGTCTCTTTTTAACCCTCTGAATAGACTTACAGGCGTCTTTCACAGGTCTTTCTGCAGATCCAGCCCTCCTCATCCTTAGCTGGTTTGATATTTAGGGATATGTTGGAGCCCCAGCGCACACAGCCGCCTTCTCCAGGTGTACTGCCTGCCTCCTTTCCCCACCTGCAACGAAAGGCTGGCAATGAGCATTGTGCCTTCAGACGTGTGGCCCGTCTCCGCATGGCCCTCAGTGCAAAACCTCCCAGGTCTGTGTTTGCCTACACGCTCCTCTGACCGCCTTCTCTTTACGCTACTTGGGCGATTCACGGCTGTTGCTCAAGACCTTTCCATCCGTGAGGTCTTGAGCAACAGCCGTGAATCGCTCAAGTAGCATAAGCCATGTCCCTGAAGCACCAAGCCGAACTCTCCTGGCTGTCAGGAGAGAGGGAGCGGCGGAGGGCGGAGACCTGGGAACATTCGTGTCTTCTCTAAGCAGGCTAAAAGGACACAGGCTGTTGCTGGGGCGGGTTTCATGACTTCTTGTCTTTTCTCGCAGATGCAGCTCAATGGTGCAAGGAGATCAGGCTGGTGATGGGAAAAACGCTACCCTCAGTGAGGGAACCAGGAGCCACGATGGGAGGGGACACCTTCATCTGTCAGCCTTCTCAGGATCTGCTGGGGATGGAGGGCGGAGGGAGAGGAGGAGGAGGTGGAGGTGGCAGGAGGTGTGCTGTTTTCAGCTGTGGTTTCTAGGGCAAGTCCCATCACACTATCCTCTCTCCTGACTGTGTCTGCCTGTAGCAGATGCCCTGGTCAGAGCATCACCAGTTGTCCTTGGGCCTGCAGCACTGTGATGCTGGTGTCTATGACACCAGCACCACACCAGGAACAGGAGGCCTGAGGAGGGGAGGTAAATAAAAGAGTGGTGACACACAAGAGGCCTGGAGATCTGGTGGGATCTTTTCCTCAAGCAACATATTTTGCAATTCTAGAGCTTTTCTAAAGCCTTAAATGAGGGGTGGGGTTTGGAAACTGTAGGACCCTCCATCATCACCCACTGGAAGTCCTTCCCAGGAGGTCTAGAGTGCCCCTGAGATGGAGCAGGAAGAAACCTGGAGGGATCAGAAATAATGAATACAGCAGCTAATGAGGGGACCAGGAGCAAATTACCAGGGATGGGGTCTGGGTGGGTCAGCCATGGAGGCCATACTCTGTGAGGGGCAGGAGCAGGAGGCGTGGGGTAAAGCCTTCAGGAAAGACAATATTTATCCGGTTTGGTTTGCGGCTGCTTGAAGCCTGCTGGAGAATTTTCTCCCAAACAACCAAACAAACAGAAGAAAAAGAAATGCATGTGAATGGATCCAAATGTCTCCTTATGGTGGGTTTTGCTGGGTGGTGTTTTTTTTTTTTTTTTTTTCCTTAATGAAATGTGTTGATTTTGCATTTGCAGCCTGTCAGAGCTAATTTTAGGAACATGCAATTATTTTCTGTAAAAAAAACCAAGGGGCTGCAAAAACCCTGCAGAAGATAATACGTGGTCTTCAGCTCCAAAGGCTGAACCTTTTTCTTTCCTGCCAGAGAAGCAGCAGTCCCTGGGGTGGAAGGGCAGGCTGCCTGCAAGGCATTTCAACCAAACCATGATCCTCGAGCAGGGCAGGAGACCAAAGAAAACGGCTGCCTCCCAGCACGGGAAGCAAACGCAGGGTGGCCTGCCCAGGGAAAGCAGCTCCAGGACCGACAGGAGCTGGCAGGACCTGCTGTCCGATACCTCCTCATCCCTCCTAGCCTCCAAGGGACCTCCCGGGTTAGGAGGGAACAGCACGAGCCACAGCTGACCCTGTCCCCTCCCTTTGAGCTGCTCTTCCAGGCCATGCTGGCATTGGCTGTGGTCGCCTTGTTCTCTGACTCAGCTGTTATATCTGGGGAATTTATGGCCTTTCCTTCCTGCCAGCCTTAGTAAATAACTCTGTCATCTGACTGGGTTTTGGGAACTGACCAGGAGCTGGAGCCTCACGGGCAGGCTGAGACAAGGACCTGCATCCAAGCAGCAAGCAGCATTGCCGGCGCAGGGGAGTCCCCACTGGGACCCTCGCCTGCAGCATTACCATCCCCAGCAAGACTCTTGTCCATGGCATCGTTGTCCCCAGCAAGACCCTTGCCCGAAGCATCACTTTCCCTGGCAGGAAGCTCACCTGCAGCATCACCACTCCAAGTGGGACCTGGAGCCAGGACCAGGGGGTCTAACCCGATGTGTGTCCCCACTCAGGAAAGTGAACACTGGGCGCAGCGGTGCTCCCAGACCTGCAGTGCCTGGCTGGGATCTGGCTTTTTTTATTGGAAGAGCACCCATGCAACTGGGAGGAGGGCAGGAGGGAGCAGGGAGACTGAGGCCACCAAAACCCCAGGTCTCCATCAGCAACGTGCTTCGGCACTGCCGGTACCTCCTTGACTTGCTTATTTCCCCAGCAGGAGGTGCCCAGGCAGAAAGATGCTTTCACCCAGGGCACCCCACAGAGCCGGGGGCTCCAGTGGGCTGAGCAGAGCAGGGAGACTCGGTCTCTGCCAGGGATACCTCACTGCTCCTGGACAGACTGAAGTCACCTGTACAGGTTCCCTATAGCTGATGTAGGCATCCTGGCTTGCCCCCTGGAGGCAGCCCCATGCACCGTTGATGGAGGTAATAAAACCGATGCTAGCAGCAAGAAGTGTGAGGACGAGTTGATGGAGAAGTTTAAGCTCGTCTGAAGGGCTGCAGGGAGAAATCTGACCTTCTGGGATGTTGAAGCAGATCTTTTGGGTAGATGGGACCGTGCTGGACTGGGAATGAGCTGAGGCAGAGCCTAAATCCAGTGTCTAAGCTAAGGCTTAGTCCCAGTCTTCCTGTGCTCATCGATCCTGTGAGCGCTTTCTCCGGTTAGGCACCACTTGGGTACCACAAGAATAATGGGCTTCACCAGCAGGTAGATTAGAAAGGTATTTTAGTTCCCCATGGTTAGGGAGGTCAGGCTGGGCCTCAATGACTGCCGTGGGAACTGCAACCTCCATGCCAGGAATTGTGTGCTGCATACTCCTGGCCTGGGCACAGGGAAGTGCCTCTTCCTTCTTGGCTTTCCTCTTCCCCATCATCACCTCTTCAGGCTTTGAGGACTGCTCCAAAACAGGGTCCTCACCCTTTGTGGTGTTTCTAGAGTCTGGATGCCCATGAAACACCATCAGGTTTCAAGTGCCATCTCTGTGGTGGAGAAGAGGCTCCAGGACCGTACCCTTATAGAGTATCTTCCAAGAAGCCCCTCCTCACAAGAAGACTTTTCCCTGATGCCTCCTGCATCAGCCAGTGACCCCAAGCCCCATCCTCACATTACCTGTTGCTAAGGCTGCCATTCCCTATTTAACAGCCCCATAGCCCCCAAATCCCTCACCTCACTGCTGTGGGACTGTGCATTGATCTGAGCTGGGGAACTGATCCAGCACAAAATAACTTTGCAGAGAAAAACTCTCCCCAGGCCATGCTTGGATGGTACAGCTGCCAGAGAAATGCTCCCAGAGCCATAACAAGTGGGGTCGGTTTGGTGACCAGGCACATCCCTGCATCCATGTGTTGCTCCTAGAAGGCTTCAGCATGCGATGAATTGGAGAAGCACTGAGGAATAGCATTAAACCTCACAAGAGCCAATCTCCAGACCATGGAGTACCTGCATGTACGTGTACTCTTGAGAGTTGGGCTGCAAAAGGTGTGAAGTATCCCCTGTCTCTTCCGAGCATTAATGTACCTCCTCGTGAATGAACGGCTGGCTGCAGATAGTATGTAATTAGTTTTGTGTCCAGCCTGCGCTTATCTTGTCCGTGTGTTCGGCGCAATTGGTGGCAAGTTCATAAATCAAAAGCTCTCAAGAAGTCTTCTGCCCCAAAGTGTTTTCATGGGCAAGCAACCCCCAAGCGGCCCCACAGCAGTGATTAATAACACCCATCTCTCCGTTTGGGCTGCTTTAGGGCAGCAAGAATTACCATCCTTTCTGGATCACCGAGAAATTTGTAGGTTGGCACAACTGCTCATCCTGAGAAAGTGCAAGGCGATAAATACAAACACTGTGAAACACCAGAGTAAAAAATAAATGAATAAGTAAAAAGGGCTGCTGGAAGCCTGGCAAAGACCCCACAAGACAAAAACCGTAAAGACAATCAGTAAATTGCCACTCCGGACAAAGATATGGAGGCAGTCTCTAATCACTGTCCTGATGTAGGGCTGCCTTAGTCATGCTTTATTGATTCCCTTTTCTGGGGACGTGAATCATCAGCTCCTCATGGGGAAGAGCTCTCCAGCTCCCCAGCTCGGAGAGACACAAATTACCAGTGTGCACGTAAGCAGGCACAGGAGAGCTGAGATGCTGAAGGAGACGCTTTTGATCATGTGCCCAGCCATTTGGAAAGGTGATTAGCGCTGCGAAATGATGAGACCAGAAAAAAATAATTGGTGGCAAAAGGAGCTGGCCAAGAGGCAGTGGGGACATGAAGGAGGCTAGTGGTCTTCTCCAGGAGATAGTCATCTCCTGTTCACTTTCAAGGGAGCAGTGGGGAAGGGGTTTCTCCCTCTGACCGAGCACCCTCCACTCTGATCTGATCAGGTGAGAGGCTCCTCCAGTCTTCACCCACACTGAAGCAGCCAGGAGCACATCACGAGCACTGATTTGAGGTCACCTACATTGCTCTGACCTGCTTTAAACCCTTTAAATCACCCATGCCCTTTCATACCTGACCCACATCTTTTCCTCCTCTCCCCCTGAGTGTCCATTCAGCCACAAGAACTGAATTTCCTCTCCTGGCCACGCAGCCAGCCCTGCTCTCCTGGGAGGTCTGTGCATGGAGCAAGGGGGGAAAAGCAGAGAAGGCAGCTAAGGAAGGGTTTGGACCTTCTGGAGAGGACCACTGTGAGACTGGTCCTTGAGGCACTCTTGCCAGGCTCCACTGGCAGCCAGCTCTGAGCACAACCGGCTTTGAGAGCGGCTGCAGAGCGTCCTTGTCGCTTTGCAAACACAAACTGCAGCAATAATAGAGGCGGTGGGTGGAAGAACGGGGGTGCCAGCCAAAAATCTGGGGGGCTTCCTAAACGGCCAGAGCTGCTGCTAACAATTTAACCCCTGGGGCACGAGAAGGCACGCACAGGCTGAAAGCCATCCCCGCTCCCCTCTGATTTTATTAGCGTGCCTTTGCTGCGGAGACAGATGCCGCTGCAAGAGCAATGCAGGCGGTTTCTCTGCAATCCAGAGCAGAGTGAAGGCAAGCAGGCGCTTCCGCTGCCAGGGAACGAGCTTGAAAGGGATCCAGCGGATAAAGAGATATTCAAAGTTCAGCTAATGAGTGAGATGACTCACAGGCTCAACTAGACAAAGGTTAGGCTGGAAAATAAAAATCCTCGCTGCAAGGAGCAGGGTTGGTGGGGTTGCAGAAGGCAGAGGATGAGGAGTAATGGAAGGCAGCCAGTGCTGTTAGGGGCAGAGGGGCCAAGCAGTGGCTGTGGCTTGGACGTGACCCCAGGTTTGCCCCAGATGTGTCCCAGGGTGGGTACATGGGGGTTGCGATGACAGCCATGGATGTTCGGGCACATGGCAGCCATACCTGCCTGCTCCCTCCAGCAGGCTGCCAGCCCTTCTGCTGCCCCAGCAGCCCCTCTCCTGGGTAAAGCACGTTTATCTGGAGGCCCAAGGAGATGCCGCTTGCAAACAAAGCACAGCAGCCCTTGCTTCACCTCCTTTGCCGACCAGCGCCGCTGAGAAGAGACAGAGGATGGTCAGACCTCAAAAAACATATTAATTAGTCAACAGGAAATATCAACCTACTTCCAGCGCTCTCGTTGTTAGCACTGTGCCCAAGGAAAAGAGTGATACTGTGGTAGACGAGGGTCCTGCTCCAAAGCATCCTGAAAATGAGGGCTGGAAAGCTGTCACCTTCCTGCTCTTTGGGGATGCTTGCTGGCTTGTGGGTACCCAAAACCTCTGTTAGAGCATCCCTGTGTCAATCCTGAGCAAAACAGGGAAAGACCTCTCCCCAGGTTCTTGTAGTCCAGAAAACAAGGAGCTGCAGCCTGGGAGCCTATAGACAGCACAGCATGGGCATGCATGGCATGGAGCAGGTGCAGTGCTGGTGGGGGCTTTACTAGTGATCTTGGGATTTCGTGTTTGGATGTGCTTTTATTTCCTTCACTACTGGGGTCAGCTGGGGCCAACCAAGGTGCCATCTGAACTGCTAAACTGAGAAAACCTTCCCCTCCTCCCTGAGAAGCTGAGAAAAAGAGACATGGGGAGGGATGAAGTGGCTTTCAGAGAAAGCAGGGCAGGAGGTCAAAAAGGAAAGTGGGGCATGGGTGGGGGAAAGGAGGGATGCAGCAGGGCATCGCTGCACACAGGGCTAAGGGAGCTCAGAAATACAGATGCAGGAGCCAGCCAGGTCTGCCTGGGTGACCAAGGTGGATGCTACCATCCCTCAGCGCCCCGTGGCAGCTGCCCATGCAGTTGCTGGGGATGCTATAGCAGAGCAGACGATGTCTCATCACCCACACTCAGCCCAGGGTTTTAGCAGCTTTGCTCCACACAGGTTGGAAATACTCTGCAGCACTGTATGCTTCTGGGTGATGGTGGGAACATGCAAAGCAGGGGCACTGAGACAAGGAAGAAGTGAGGTAGAGGTGGAGACGTGGGGCTGGAGGACAAAAACCACTTCCCCCTCTTTCATCGGCAGATATTTCCCCCCATCTTTGCAGCCTTCTCCATGCAGTTTTATAAGAAGTGAGGTCTGTCAGTGCTGGGAGACCTGCCAGGGAACTGGAGCTTCTCTTCTGAGCAAAGTGCAGGCAAGGAGGCAGCTCGGCTCAAGGGAGCAGCGGGCGGGATGCTCGCCCTCTCCCACAGCCTCCTTCTTCTCTCCAGCTGCCTTTAATTTCCACAGCTGAGGGTCGGCTCCCCAGGTGCAGGGATGAAAACCAAAGGCAGCACGATCAGCTGGAGATGCCGATAGAAGATCAAGAGACTATCCGTTTCTCCTTTCCTACGTCCACCTTTGCATCTCCATGTAGGGAAGCAGGCTTGATTATAGTCCCCAAAATCCTTGTGCTACACCTAAATGAATATTTTTTTTTTTAGAAGCTGCACTGGAAAATGAACAGCACAGGAAGGAAGAGAGAGGCATAGCAGATCCCAACCTGCTCCAGCTCCTCTCCTCCCAGGGGAACCATAGCACAGCCCAGGCTTTCCTGAGCTGGCTACACCAAACCCCTGGAGCTCAGGAGCTTGGGTACAGCACCCTAGAAAGGATATTTCTAGAGTGGGCAGGGTGTGCTGGGTCCCACGACTGCACCCTGTGTGCCTGCTCTTTATTTGGGTGCTAATGTCACCGTCCTCGTGGGGATGAGGCAACAAGCGCATTCCTAAAAGCGTGAGGTTGCTTGTAGCTTATTGCAGCATGAGATGGAGATTTATTCCAAAGGGAGCAGAATACCATGCACATGGTAAATTGGCCGCACTTACAGACTTTTATGGTCTTCAACATGCTTTGCAAGTCTTAATTAATCAAATACTAGTTTTGCACATTCACACCAGCTCTGCTGTTACAGGTAGCTCTGCCAGCCCACTGGCCATCTGCCCACTGAGACCTATAGGACAGGCTATAAACAGGGAGATGTACATACAAATCCTTCATCCTGGGAAGTGGTCAGCCAAGACCAGACTCAGGGGACAGGATGTGACCCAGAAAGATCTTGAGTGCTCATGGCAAGGGACGTTGCTTTGTCCTGCTTTTGTGCTGCCTCTTTACATAAACCAGAATAAAATGGCACACAGGATAGCAAGGGAGGCTTTGGATGACAGAGCAGATTGCCAAGCCTGTCTTCTTCATTGAGTTGGGCTTCTGTACTGCTAATTGCTGATGCTCGGAGCTGGAGCATTAGTGAGACTCCAGGATCCCTCCTGCCCTTTGCGTTCAGTGCTCAGGACAAATTGATACAAGAGCACATGCTCTTCAAAAGCAACTGACTGCAAAAATTATGCAGCAAAGAAACACAGCTCGGGTTTAATGAAGCAACCTTAAACAGCAGCAGCCACCATCAGCTCAACCGACAGACTGAACGTTGCTTCAGACAGAGGAACAGAGCAAACAGCCATGCCAGTCTGTGGAATGTCTTTCTACTTGGCTTGTGTGGCCGCAGACGAGGGCCAAAATCATTTTGGACTTGCAAAAGGGCAGCTTTTGGTGAAGGCAGGAGAAGTTGCATGGTTGAATTGAATGTAGCGCTTGGCCAAAGAGTGTAATTTCAGAGGTAAATGTGCAACTGGGGAATGAATGCCTGAGCTGGGCTTCCCAAAATGCAGTGCCTGCATTGGCAGTGTTAGAAAAGCCAGCTCAAAGAGGTCTGCAGCCTCATCGAGAGCCAGATGCTGTCATTGCCGGGAGCTGGACCTGCTGCTGTCACCAGAGGTGATGGAAATGCCTCACAAGATGTAAGGGAATGGGTGGGTTGAATAGAGGCAAATGGATCAAGTCATCGTTGAGTTCTAAGATAATGATGGCAAGTCAAATTGTTTTCAAAAATTGTTTCCATTTTAGCGGTCGAAGACTGCCACAGACTTATCTCACAAGCCCTACTGAAGAAGAGTGACTCAGAATAACGCTTTCTGTTATTAAAAGCACTGGCATTTCTACAGCTGCACAGAGAGGTCCAGCCTGCCATGAGAAGGTTTTGGTTAAAATAAAACAAACCCTATGACTGATTGATGTTTACAAAATAGAAACATGGCTAAAAGGGAGTGGCAGGAACAGAATTAGGCTCCTCACACCAAAAATCCTCGGAGCACCTTCACCCCTTCAAACATCACGGAGTGGCACACAGCAGAATCCAGCCTAGGGCATGGAGCAAGCCATGTCACACCAGGCTCAGATCCTGCCTCACCTCCAGCCCTGCTCCCCGTGAGTGCAATCAAAGCCCCTCTAACAGCTGCAGGCTGCAGTGGTTTGGCTGTTTTGGTAACAGACCTACCCAGGGCTTAAACAAAGTAGTAACTGGCAGAAACACGTGTGCAGGTGGGATTTGGAGAAGGGTTTCTTTGCAACAAAAAGTTTTTCCCGTGCATATATTCTTGTGCATCTTGAGCTAATGCTTTCCCAGGGTGGTGCTAAGGAGCTTATTAATTTTACAGGAGTGAAAAGCTACCGAAATATCCTATTTGCTTTCATCTATTGGTCTGAGATGCATGTCATTAAAGTGAAAATAAAAGATCTTCTGCATAAAAGCAATGCAGCAAAGTCCTCAGCAGCTCATGGTACTTGAACAGCATCATCTCAACTGTCGAAGCCAGAAGCCCCCCAGAGACACCATGAACAAAAAACACCTTATGAAAGCTTTGAATAAAACGCCACTTGTAAAGACGTGAAATACAAATGGGCTTGTGTCTGTACAGTCGGAGTAAAAATGAGACGAGAAGGCAAATGAGAATAAACAGATTGAGTTTAAGAGCAATTTATGCCCAAGGGACCTGGGCGCTGAGGTGAGGGCTTAACTGTGAGAGCACTGTGTTTTTGCCGTGGGCTTCTGGGCAGCAAGTGTTTCAGCAAACATTTACCCTTTGCACACATTTATCACACTTTTTCCACCTCTGAGCGTAACCCGGAGGAGATTGGCCTCATCCAATGATAGATGAAAACCCTACACACGTGCCCTGGCCAAGCAGAGAGGTGTGAAAAAGGAGGGGACCTTGCAAGGAATCCGCTCTGTATCAGCTCAGGCACCTGGGAACATGTAATTTACCCAGGCGATGCTCGCAGGGCAAACAGATGCATTAGCAGAGTCATCCCTTTAACATGACATTATCTCATTGCTGCTGTAACTCCCCGGTTAACTAGCTTGGAAACAAGCTTTATGATGGGTTACTGGTTTTGGCTGGGCTAGAGTTAATTTTCTTCTTATTAGCTGGTATGGGGCTCTGTTTTGGATGTGTGCTGGAAACAGCGTTGATAACAACAGGGATGTTTTCCTTATTGCTGAGCAGTGCTGGCACAGAGTCCAGGACTTTTCTGCCCCTCACCAGGGGATATCCCATGCCCTACGACATCATGATCATCATATAAAGCTGGGAGAAGAAGAAGGAAGGGGGGACGTTCGGAGTGATGGCGTTTGCCTTCCCAACTCGCCACCACACGTGATGGAGCCCTGCTCTCCTGGGGATGGCTGAGCACCTGCCTGCCCATGGGAAGTGGTGAATGAACTCCTTGCTTTGCTTTGCTTGTGTGTGTGGCTTGTGCTTTGCCTATTAAACTGCCTTCATCTCAACCCACGAGTTTTCTCACTTTTACCCTCCTGATTCTCTCTCCCATCCCACCGGAGGGAGCAAGTGGCTGCGTGGGGCTGAGCTGCCGGCTGGGGTTAAACCACCACAATTGCCAAGAGGGATAAATGGGAATAAAGGGGTGAAATGAGGAGAGCAAGTGTTTAGGTTAAATGCTGAATTTTCTCCTGGTGGGAGCACTGGAAGATGCTCACAGCAAGCACACTTTGACAAGGCTGAAGACTGGTAAATACACAAAGCAACCCTACGCTGGCAGGGATGAGGTCTGGGTGACCCATAGTATCTTTCCTATCTCAACATGCAGAGCAAAGATTTATCTTTAACTGGCTTTAAACCATCTATTTAAGCCACCTCTGTGGCTCTCAGTACTCTAGAACCTGAACAATTTCCAACCTTTTAATATACTTATTCTCATTCTGTTCTGCAGGGGTAGGAAAATACTGAGACCTCTTTTGCACATGGGAAATTGAGGCAAAGAGAGGCCAAGGGCCTTAGCCACAGCGTGCAAGATGGGACTGCTTTGCCATTGAGTGGGATACAGTGTCGCCTCCAGAGAAATGGCAAAAAAAGTTGTATATCCCTTGGGAGGTGGGGAAAGTGGGCTGGGAACAGCCACCGACTGTGGCCAACTTGAGAGAGGTGCTGGACCACCATGTAGCTGGCAGGAGAGGCACACAGAGGAGGGTGTTACATCCCCAACCATCCTTGGGATAGAAAACCAGGCAGCCTGGTGCGTTACAAAGGCAAGGCATGAAGGCACCTAACTCTGCAGGAGGGCTGGGCCTGTGAACATGGACTGAGCAAAGCCCTCCTTCAGCTTGGACCTTTCTAAGATACTTTGCTTTTCCCTGTTATGACAACGGGCTCTGAAGCGTATCTGTCAGGCTTGGAAGAACCACTGTGGGCCCAAGAGCTGTGACAAAGCTCAGCTTTGCAGGACTGCTTCCCAGAGGGCACCCAGGTGGCCTGAAGCAGAGGAGGGAACTGAACCTGCATATTCTCAAAGTATGGACACACGTACCAGCCACCCACCCAGCAGCCTCCCTCTGACCGTGACTTAGCCCTGAAACAACCCTCTGCTGGGGCTATGGGCATGTTGCTTAAGTGGTCTATACCTCAGGTTCTTTATGCACCAATGAAGCGTGCCATGTACGCCCTTGTTGCTGAGGTCTGGCTGTGGTGGCCAGATCCATGGTGCAACCTCCATATCGGCCTTGGCTCAGATCTCTGGCCAGGAGAGGTGACGTCTTGGTGACCTCCTTTTTTTCAAATCCAGCACACGCAAGGCTGAGAACAGTTCCTTGACTAAGTTGGGTCTGGCCTTACCAGATTTCAGTGGTGAATTTTAAGGTGTTGTCTTCACCCAAACATGCCACATATACAAAGGTGTGAATCATTGCTCCAGCATCTGCATAACGGTTCCTTCTTCCAAACCCTGAAAGGTACCTGACATCACACAGTTAGCTAATCATGTTCCAGCACAGCAGAAAAATAATGTTGGCAACTCCTATGAAATACCTTGAGCACCTGTGAGTCACTTCAGGAGCATCTCTCGCTTGGAGATATATAGTAGCACGGTTGGATACAGGTCTATTACTGCTGGATTTCATGTCAAGTTACAGTTTGTACTATCCCCGTACCCTCCTCAGCAAGCCCATCAAGGACATGGCTCTACGGCACAACCAGCAAACACCTGCCTGGAGAGCCCTGCTCCAAGCTGAGATAAATACATTCTTCAGCTCCCTCAACAGAACAGCTATTCACTGGGATGTTCTGCATGACTTGTCCAGCTGCCAGATTTTGAGCTTTGGTCTTCATCCAGGAAGAACAGAGACCAAGTTTGGCGGCTTTTGCCTCAAAGACTCCAAGCACAGATTCCAGGTGTTGTGCTGACTAACGGACGGGAGCCACATCATCCACAGAGCCAAGGTCAGCGAAGGTCACTCCGCTGCCGACGGCGACTCCTGAGTGATGCATCAGCTCTTCTTGAGCCAACGGCACAGCACAGTGGCGGGGGGGATGCCAGTTTTACAGGCGCCTGCTGTATTGCAGAGCCGCTGCCCCTTGTCCCCAGTGGCCTCTTCCCTTGTAGTCGCATGAAGGCAACTTCTCGGTGAGATCCCAAGGCGATGGAGTCACACCAAGGGGGTGGACCTTACTCCTGCCCTGTCTTTGCAACTAGTCCAGGACAAGGTTCAGTGTCCAGACGTGACTGATTGGCAACGAAACAGGATTGTTCTGGGCAGTCTTTACAAGTCAGCAGTAGCTGAGTTATGGCAAAGACACCAGGGGCGAAGCCTGGCGCAGGAGCAGCTGGTGATGCGGTTGGTCAGTATCTGCTGCAGCCCGACAGTTGACCTTTCCCTTTGCACAATGAGGAAGCAATATCCTTCCTCCATCCCAGGAAGACTACACAGACCCTAGGCAAAGGTTCAGCACTCGTCTCCCCTAACTTCAGGTGCCAACAGCTGGCATCTGCTGTGCTCATCACCCTCAGCTCCCTTTAGCCATCTGCTAATGGAGAGATGCAGGTGCATCTAGAGATCGGTCTGTCGTTTTTGACATCAACCTTAAAACGAAGCAAATCAAGCCCTGCTACTGCGATTGACATTTGCAATGCTATCATCTTTGTTTCTTGTGAATTATAAAGGTGCTTCAGTGAGACACTCCACAGCCCACCCATGAAACCTGACCTTTTCCATAAATGGTCCTACTTGTCCTATAAACACATCCAGGTCTTTTCATGTGTCAAAGCCTGACATCCATTTAAGGGGTACCATGTACCTGTCAAGCTCAAGGGATAGCACAAAGTTAGTCCCTACAACAGCTTTTAATTGGTGCGGAAAGTACCTCCACTTATATATTGTGGCAATGGCCCGTTCAAAACCTGTTGGTATGGTACCTTAAACCAGAAGGTCCATGAGCCAGTCCTGTCCTGGCTCGCCAGAGAGCTCTGTGCAAAGCAAAGCTCATGGCCTCACTTATGTTTCACCCCAAATGCTTCGTAGGGATCTTAAACACCTTTCAGGGCTTTGGTCTTTGCCTCTGGCACAGTGGACAAGGTGTTGATCAGCTTCCACTGTGCAATGGGGGATCACAAAAAGAGACGGTTTCGTTGGCAGATGTTCTACTGGCATCTCTTAATTTGGCCAAGGCACCTTCTGTTTTGCAGTGATGTGGGTCCTGCATTTCCACATAGCGTAGGGGAGGAACGAGGTTGTGTTGAACAAGGAAGCCCAAAAGGACTCTCATGGGCCACATCCCACGTGCTGGCAAGTGCACAAAGTTGATGGTTTGTATTATCAAGTTTTAGAGTCATGGTAGGATCTAACGGCTTTAGTCAGGTGAGATGTAATACATCAGTTGTCCTTTTCATCCATTTTTATTTTTCTTAGCTAATACATTGATGAAAGCCTCTTCCTCTGAACTAAGACCCTACACAGGTGGAATCGTAAGGGATATGGAAAGACACAAAGTGTTTCTGTGCTTGTAGTAGGTATTTCTGATATCAGTATTGCCTCATCCCTCATCTCAGCGGGCTGAGGTCATGATTTATTGATAATTTTGCAGTTATTTTTGTCTCCTGAACTCTTCAGAGACCCTAAAGAAACTAAATGCTATGATTTCCTAGTATCTTTGATGTCTTGTTTGTTTAAAAGAACTTTTGGGGAAGAACAAGGGAAACATTCCTGAGCCTAATCTGGAAATTGGATCTTTTGAAGTGTACCCCTCTGTTTGGCAGTGAGCTGAGCTGAGCTGCTCTCCCCTTTGGAGAAGTTAATACTATCGAGTGATGGAGATGGATGGGTTTTAACTTCTAGGTAGCACTTCAGGATGGGTTAGTAAATCACCCAAAACTTCCCACTAGAAGATGTATCGTCTTGCTTTTAACATTGTGAACTCTGAAATATGCAGGCAGAATTTTTCTACACTGAGTGTTTTGTACACTTAACCTTCAGCCAAAATCGTGCTGCCATTTCTAAGAACAGGGGTAGGGAAGCATAAGTTGTTTCTCCCTTTTAAGAAATTACCTGTGGATCTGAGCTCTGGGGTAGGATTGTCCTTTGGATTCCTTGTGAATATCTGCCTGAATGCAATCATTTTCAAAATTGGCCACTGGCAAGCATTCAGGTGAGATGTCTTCAATGACAGCAGCCAAACTCCCAGCAGACCCAAAGCACACCAGGTGCCCTCCTTCCACCTGGAGACAGAGCAGGACTAGCTCAGCACTGTCAGGACTGTCAGGTCCATCGGCCAGCTCTGGGGGTTGGCAGCAAGCAGCCAAAGAGCAACACTGATTAGCTGGTCATTAACTGAGCATGGCACATCCTGGGCACTGAACGAGGCAGCAGCTCAGTGCAAAAAATAACATGGGAGTGTGTAATTAAGGGCTATCAGCACTCATCCACACAGGATGGATCACTACAGGTTGCAAGGATATTTTCAAGTCAGGGTCTTCCCAGCTTGTGTTTGCTCATCTTTGCTTGGCTAGGGTGCTCCACTGCAAACATGCCTGTATGTGAGCTTGAGTTTATCAGCTGAGTTTTTCATATAATTTTGGAAAAAAGTACTGAAATGAAGGGAACATAGGTGTCTGTTATTAGTAAGTATCAACGGCAGCGATTTCTTCTTCCCTGTGCTCCAAAAGGACCTTGCATTACCCAAACACACCATGCAGAGCATGGCAAGGCAGAAGTTTCGTGCTGTCAACCCAAGAACAGCCACACTCCTTACTCCCAGTCTGCAGCAAGACAGAGCAGATGTCCCAGCAGCACATCCCACTCGCCTGCCCCATCCCACCAAATATTTGCCACAGGTTTATCCATGGTGGCAGGAGTAATGTGACCCTGCCCTCACTCCCCAGGGCCCCCTGTGTCACCTCATGCCAAGCCACCACTGCAGTTCTGGGGTGGCCACACTGTGCTTACTCAGAGGGGATGCGGTAACATGCCTGTCAGCAGTGACGCCATCACCTTCCCTGCAAAGCACCCGTCTTATCGCCCTCTCAGTCATGTTTTCCTGGCAGGCAGCCCAGCTGAGGGATATGGTAATCTCCCAAATGGTATCAGACAGGGCAATCAGCTGAGGCTGGAATATCTTACTGCAGCGTTTAGGGTGATAGCGTCCATCCACATGGAGAGATGAAAGCCAGCAAGACAAGATAAACATTTCTCTCTCCCTCTCCCCTCTCCCTCTCCCCTCCCCTCATTCCCTGCCTGCTGTCCTCATGGCTCTGTCCCTGGCCAGCGGGCTCTGTCCCTGCCTGGCTTTCAGTCCCTGCCTTAGGTACAGCCCTGCCAGGCAGCAAGCCCTTCCTGAGCCCTTCACTTCTGAGGACTTCAGGAATTCCTGAGTCTTTCTTTGGATGGCTTTTGGTCTTGTGGTATTTAGAAGCAATAAAATATTGGACAGCAAGAGGATAGTAGGAGAAAATTTTGGGGTTGCCTTGACCAAGCCTGGATCTGATGTGGCTGCTGATGCGGACCAACAGCACATGCTGGCTCCTTGCTCTTAGACCTTTTGGAGTTCATGGGATCAGCCTGGTGCTCTCTGCTGGCCCTTGCAGGGTGATACAGCATACAGTGGTCCCCATGGGGTCCTTCATCTGGAAAGGGACTGCGATCCTAGGTAGCAAGTGTGGACGCAACATGGGGACACTGGGAGAGCAAAAAATCAACCCAAAAGTCCTGACGAGAGACCAGAGGGATCAGCAGGCCTTGGTGGGCTCCTTGACTTTCTCTGGGCCCAGGCAGGAGACGGATCCTCTCTTGAAATGCAGAAGACACCAGCATTGTGCCAGTGCCTCTGCACCTGAGATCACTGCCCCATCGTGAAGACCTCTGTGGTGAAATCATGGTTTGGGTGAAATCAGCTCCCACAGAGCAGCCAGCTACAGGGAGGTAGCACCCACCCACGCCACCGGCAGATCAACCCCATCCTCCCAATGCAGCAGTGGGATGGAGAAGAGGATGTGGTCTGCAGCCCACTGGGCTGCCGTGGCAGAGACCCTCCTCGCCCAGGTGGGAAGGATGGTGAGAGCAGACGCCTTGCAGATGAACCCATTTCCTCCCAACACACAGCAGAACAGCACTGGGTTGTCCTAAGGTGCAGCCCAGCACGGCTTTTAAAAATCAAGCTTGTTTTCTTCTCTGGGTGGCATACTTATTTCTCATGGTAGGTTTCGGCATTGTTGACTTGTGTAATTTTATTATAATTCTTGTGATATTTCATGCCATCTTTGATGCAAGGGTGCCCAGAGTCACGTGGCTCTATGGCAAGGAGCTTTTATCAGAGGCAAAAAGAGACTGGTGTATTTGTGGTCCACACACTAGGAGGAAAGCAGGAAAATATGCCCCCTAAAGATTCAGAAAGCAGGCACAGAAAGAAAAAAAAACCAAAACACAACCCAAATCTGCATGATTGTTTTATAAAATCCCATGATTTTTAACCTGCTGTGATTTTTCCTGATGCTGGTTCACAGCTCCTGCTCTCCCAAGGGCAGCCGCTGCAGCAGCTTCCAAGCTGTTCCCTGAAACGTGGAAATCCCCCTTACACAAACAATGGCACTGTTAGTCTGGTTGATTTTCTGGAAGCACAAAACCGTGTTTGTTTTCAGCCATGATCCACTGAGGGAATTTCCTCGCTGATTTGGAGTTGGGGAATTTTTATATTCCTCTGAAAGCCATTTTGCCAGTTTCCAAGAACCTTAATAAACTACAATTACCAAGATTAAGAGCATTATGTGGTTGGCATCCAACACAGAAACAGACCCTGAATTGCGCTCACTTTGGTGGAAACTGGCAGAAATAGCTGAGTGAAATGACCCCTTTTCCTGCACAGTCTGGCAGTGTGAAACCAAGGCGCTCCTGTCTGGGGTAACAGGTTGCCTTTGGCATGAGCTTTGTGTCAATGGAAGCACCGGCAGCCACCCAGAGCGCTGTGTCGTGGCTGATGGGCAGGGAGACCTGCTCACACCATGAGAAGGTACTGCTGGGGGGTTAGCAGGTTCATGGGAAGGAGATTTAAGGGCATTTCCCAGTAGATCGATACACTGAGCCCTTGAGCACCAGCAGGTAGAATGGCTGAGCCTCCATTGGTCCAGCATCTCATTTATCAAGGGGGTAAGCATGTTGTCTCCACCCCATGTGCCCCAGATGTTGCTGCTGGCCATCACATCCGATGTGCCCTCTCCCCACTGCAACACTGTGCACTGCTCTCAGCATGAAGTTGATGGAGAGATGGGTGAAGAGGAGAGCAAAGGACTCAGGTCACCACCTGGGTGGATGATGGGGAGGAACACAATGGCCTCATGAGGAGCATGGGAGCGTCACTCCTGGAGCTGGTGCTGGGTTTAAGGGCATGGAGTTTGGGAGTCATCTGAAAAACCATCTATCCTGGCATGTGAGTGCTGGAGGAAGAGCTGCTCCATGGGAAGAGCATTCTCAACTGCATCGCTGGCAAATTGTCTTGTGGTTCCTGGAGCATCCTTGCTGTTCTTGCTCCAGCTGCTTATGTGCCCCTGTCCAGAGATGTATGGGCAATATCGACTCATGCCCAGACCTAGCGGGGATGGTGGTGTGCCACCAGGGGATAGCAAATACTGACCCATCTCACTGAGACTTCTTGGAGCCAGTGGAGCTGGAGCACTTGGAGCTCCCAGTGCCGCCCTTCCTTCCTTTCATGTTTCACTGACAACTGCAGCCACGCTCCCTCCCTGCGCCCGCAGTCTCGATGGCAGATTGAACTCTTTGTTCCCTGCCACATAACCGAACAGTGTCCGCATGCACAGCATGCCATCCAAGCCACGCAGGCACAAAGCAGGCAGCAAGTCAGTTTGGGGAGAGTGCTGGGTACCTCAGCAGAGGAATCTTTGCAGTGTGGAAGATCTGAGGTGAGGTCTGATCCTCCCAGGAGCTGCAGAGTACCACGAAGGCTTCACACTCATCTCTCCCATGGGAGGAAGAAGCTCCTCTGCCAGTTATACATACAGATCTTCCCAGCAGGGAAGACGGCAGCTATTCAAGAAGGAAGTCTTTGAAACCATACTCTGCTGCGAGTAACTCAGACATCCTCAGTGACCCCAGGATGAATACATGAGCTGGTTTTCTTTTCCTAGAACAGGTTGAAGGATATGTGGAAATTCCTAAAGCCCTCAGCAAGGAACACATTCATATTTATTTGTGTGACCACATGGCTTTGACACCTCAGCCACCAGGCATGCTAGCAGCTCAGCACACCCGCTGGAGGACAGCATTTGCTGTGGAGCACAATGGGACTTTCCACTCCAGATACTCAGCGGAGACCCAGAAGATGCCAAAAACTGAGCAGCATCCATTCTTGTTCAGGCACCCACAACGGGGCAGCTTTACAGCAACATCCACATGTGCCCTAAATATTGTCCCAAGCACAGTCTTCCCCTTTGGCTCCTGAGCTCCAGTCACACCTGCAGCTCGATGGTGGGACTGCAGCCAGCACAGGAAGACGAGGAGCCCTCACCCCCTTCCTGGCTGTCTGGGCTGACCCTAGGTGTCCAGCACCCAGCTACATCTAGATGGGCTCAAGAGAGCATCCCACAAACGGACACATTGCTTTTCCCACGGCGGATTTCCTGCAATGCTCCACCAGCCTGACAATTGCTTCACCTGCAAGGGAGGCAGGACTCAATTAGAGGAATCTGGAGAAAGACAGATTTTGTCATGTAAATGATTCCTGTCATAGGACATGTTCTAAATTTGGATTCTGAGGCTGGGGCTGAGCAGAAGAATATCTGCTGTAACACGGCAGCTGTCAAAGGTAGGGAGAAGCTTTGAATGCCTACAGGAGTGATGGCTGGTGCCTTTTGTTCCACTGCGGGGTACATTTCATCCTCTGAGCACATCAAGTGATTATATATTGCTGGACAAGAATGATTCTGTGACACAGGCTCTATTATCCCCACTTCTTTTAGCTAAGGTAGCCAAAACCCCAAGTGCTTGTAGGTAATAAAAGGAGTTGTTATCAGGGACATGATTCAATCCTGGGATTTCCAGCCCCCCAAGGCCTGTGCTCAGGCCATGAGCCAATATCACAGCCTGCCTCTGTTTAATATTTTCTTTCTCTGTTGCTCATTACTGCACAGCAACACAACAGGAGGCAGTGCTTTCTGCTCAGCTCCACCTGGTAATGGTGTCTCTCGCTCTGTTTTCCTTCTGATACTGCACCACAAGGTACCTATCCCTTTAAAATACCAATTTCTAAATAAATTTAAAAAATAAACCAAAACAGTAGTTCTGGTAGCCATAAATAAAGTCCTTGATAAGGATGCATTTTGTGTGTGGATTCTCTGGTGGCTCATATGGTGGAGGCTTAGGCCAGGCTTGCTTGCAGGTGAAGGTCTTAAAAGGCTTCATCTCTGTCTGGATTCCCAGGGGAGTTAGTTGCGGTCAGTCTGCAATCTTTCTCTTCCTTGCTGCTCCCCTTTGTCTGCTTGCTTTCATTAAACTTCCAGGAAGTTTGCGCTTCTGGGTTCTCCATCTCTGAAATTCAGCTGAAGATGCCCAACAGGCTCACCAGCTGTGAGAGGTGTTGGAGAGACAGGTACATAAGCGTGAACCCAAACGCACAGTGCTTGAATGCATAAGTCTTGCTTCCTTGGGAAGCCAGGCTAACAGGGAACAGTGAAAATTCACTTTGGAAAAGGTCTGGAACAAATCCTGTCGAATGTATAATGTGGCTAATCTTCCAGCAGCTGGGAGAAGTGCTAAGATAACCGGAGCGGAGCGATAAAGTGCATCATTCATAAGCACCGGCTTCCTTAACAAATGTGGCTCCTTATTATGTTCATGAAATATACATGGAGAAATCACAATTTCTGATGGTGTTCAGCATTTGCAGTTGCTCGAATCAGCTGTTTAACTCTGCACGGACCAGGCACCGGCACCGCACTGGAGCTGATCCCATTTGGATTTGTTTTGGGTTTATTTTGGCTGGCCAGAAAGTATGGCTGCTCCTTTACTGACTGATTATTTAAACAGCTTCAGCCTCGATGTAAATCCCTCAGCTGTGAATATTCCGGTTATAAATTTGACATACAGTTTCAATATGCCAGTAAAACTTTACCTAGACCAGTAAAACTCTTAATGAGCTAAAAAAATCCACCCACCCAAACACAAATCTAGCAAATCTCTTGGAATGTGGAAGGAAATATGGGCAAAATACTGTTGGCAGCATTTGCTGAAGGTCTTTCATCAGCTTTCACTTTTGTGACCCATATAGCACTTCCATGGCATATTAAATCAAACAGACCATCCTAATAAATCATTTTCGGGAATAAAACCAACTGAGGAAGAGGTCCAAAAGTCATACTGCTTGCTACACCATCACATATACCAGCGATCTGCCCTCCCTCTGCCCTCTCCATCTGCAGTGCGCAACAAGTAGTGACGGGCCAGCCTGTGGGAGTGCTCCCTGCTTGGGCTGAGCGACACCCCGAGCCCAAACAATTCAGGTGTGAGCCCCAGTTCATAGGAAACCTGGCTTGGCTTCAGCCAGCCAGCGGTGAATTGAACTCTGAGGTCAAATTGAGTTTGCAAAGCAGAGAAACCTGGCGAGCAGCAGCCTGAAACCATGTTCCCAGTGCCCTGATCTTGGAGTGGTGTCTGAGCCACACACTGGGCTCCAGGACACCAGGTCCTGGGCTTTGGCTCATCTCCCACTCAAAGACGTGGTCCTGATTTTGGAGACCTGATCCTGAGCTTGGCTCACCTCCAGGATGGAGGAAATTACTCAAGTGACTCTTTGGCAGCAGTGGTGGAGAGGAAATAATAAAGAAATCCTTGAAAATAAAAAAAGACACTATCGTTAGCAAAGGACAGTGAAAGCCCAGCAGAAGTTTATGGGGTTTGTATAAGGTCCCTATCCCGGCTGAACAATCAGGCTCAGAGGGAAGCAGCACATAGGCCATGTTCTCCCTGTACCTGGGGACTGTGCATATGGACCAGGACTCACTGTGCAAGGAGCTGTACAAATCCAGAGCAGAAGGACTGACCTTACCCCAACGATGGTTTTTACCTTCTGTGTTTAACACAAGAGACAGCAGATGGACTCAGATTTAAGGACAGATAAGTGAATATGAGATTTCAGTGACAAAGCCATCTGTCTAGCCAAAGTCACCCACTTCTGTAGTCTGTGAGGCTCGGATCCACTCACTTGTGTTGTAGAGCCAGACTCTAAGCTCAGTAATTTTACTTATGGTTGAGTGTGATGTCTGCTTTATAGGAAGATGAATTGTGCCCTAGGGGTATGTACTTCTCTGCATCAATTGCAAATGCAGAGCAGAATTTGTCATCTACAGTCAACCTTTCCCAGGCAGATGCTCAACAATTTAGCTCTTTCCCTGTTAGACATAACTCAGTTTGGTGTCTTGGTTCATTGGTATTTAGGGCTTAAGTGATGGACAGGCAAAGGGGATCTTCAGGATATTCTCAGGAGTTGACCAAACAGCAAAAGGGCTGGTGCCCAGAAGGACCAGTCCTACCTCTTCTTACCCTCTGCCACCTAACCAGTGTCTTGTCCTAGTTTAAAACGCCCTGTAGGAGCACAGTTAAATAAGGCCTTTGATATTTTGGCACAATGCGCTCTTCTAGCTGGAAGGTTCCTCACTGTGCCACAAGTTGGTTTTTTTTTTTGTGTGCTTGGACATGAAGAACGAACTGGTTCCCCACCTATTCATCCCAGTTCTGTGTCTCCTTTTTGCTCCTGCATGCTGGGAACTGGCTGGGACCCTGAATGCACTTGGGGCAGGTGGCCAAAGGGAGAAAATGCCTTTTGGGGCATTAGGAACCAGGCAGACAACAATCTCCCATTGCCTTTGGGTTAAGCTGGCTTTGTGGAGGTGCTTGTGTCTGTGCATTGACCCCACAAGCACACCGCGGACCAAAAACCGAGCCCCTGGTGTGGGTCAGGCTGTCTCACTTCCTCCCCATCCTTGCCACTCGCAAGGAGCTGGCTGACCAAATGAAGTTGCAATGGCTCCGCTTCCATGAGTCCCTAATTTACGCTTCTGTGAATAAATGCTCCAGTAGGTGATAAGACCAACCACTCCTACTGGCTTATCCCTCTGGCTGGAGGGAGCTTTGCACGCCGAGGGATCTTAGGTTTTGGTGAGGCTTTGTTTTCACACCGTTGTTTTGAAGTGTCAAGACCACCTTGCGTGTTGATGCTAGGTGTCGGCAGAGGCAGCTGCGCTGTCTGTATGTGACAGGATGTGGCACGTGCAAGGAGCTGGGTCCAGTTCTGGCAAAGCCTCAGAGCCTGCAGCCTGGGAGAGGTTTGCAGAAGCCAAGCAGGAGCCCGTGCAGTGTCTTGGTGTTACATTCAGGAAAGGCGGTAGCTCTGCTTCCAATGTGTTTCCTCTGCTGTCCTCCCACCCTCGCTCCTACGAGCTCCTCATCCTAATCTGTACAGCACAGCTGACAATTCCCTCCTGTGTTTTCTGTCCCTGAGAACTCCCTGCATAAAGCGCCAGCAAGGACTGCCAGGTATTTAGGCTGAAGGCTCACACAGGTACCTAAGAGCTGTTTTTTCCGCTATTTACTTGCTTTTTGTGTGGTCTGTGAAGTATTTGAATGGGCAAAGGCATATTCACCCTCTGGGCTCCTGGGCTTTTTATGGAAAGAGCATCAAAAGCTCCAACCTTTCAAAGCTGTGCTGCAGAGCTTCTTGCGGAGTCATCGCTGTCCTCTGCCACGTCGCTGGCAGCTATCATCTAGTTAAAATACAGGTTCCCATTATCTCTGACTTGGCCAGGAGTGTTACAGGTGCCTTGCTAGTCCTGCACGTGTTTCCCCTGCAAATGCATTACTTTCCTGTGGTCTGGCTGATTTTTTCAACCCTTGCCACAGTCACTCATTGATTCTTTTAAGCAAATTGCAAAGCAAACAAACAAACAGAAACAAACCGAACCACAACCCCCAAACACAACACAAAACACAAAATAAACACCCCAAGCCTCATCAACCTGAATACTTTAAAGCTGGAGAACATATTAAAAATTTCCATCATGGAAATTTCCTAGCTCAGCATGGAGATTTCCCAGTATATTAGACTCTTCTGTTTTTCAAGGCTGCAAGCAAAGAATGGAAATTTCCAATTACTGCATCAAAGGCTGCTGCTCTCCTGACAGTCTGCTTAGCAGGGGTCATCTGCTCCTGTAGGACATTAAATAATTTAAAGGGAGGGACAGGGAGGATTTGCTCAGCTGCACCGTTTCCTGCATGAGGCTTGAGCATTTCCTCCAGTCCTCGGTGGAAGGGAAGGAGCCCAGTGGCCTGAGCAGGAGCTTGGGGGTCAGGACTTGGAGGGGATGCTTCTCCCTCATCCCGGTAGACTTGGTGTGCAAAGGTGGGACCCAGGGGGTCCTGGGCACCTCTGCCTTCACCTGAGCTGTTCAGCCCTCAACCCATTGCACGGTTGACTTCCCACCACTGAGATCCACACGAACAAAGCTCCTCTCTAGCAATGGATCATCATTTTTTATTCCTTCCAGTGCACTAGACTGGGAGGAGAGGGGAGGAGTGGGTATGCCAAAGCAGGGAGGAATCATACCGCTCCCCTCATTTTGTAGTTGCCCCCCATTCAGTACGCTTAAACTGCAAAATGAGCTCTGCTGCCCACTTCTAGCCAGGTTGTGCAGGGAGGGAGTCAGAAAGGCAGGAGAACCAGTCCCTGCTTTCATCTCCTGACACCACCATGGGTTTGCAGCATGGGGTGAGCAAAGTGGGCCCAGCCTCTGCGTGGTGGATGGCAAAGGTAGGTGATAGCTGCTACCAGGCAGCGCTCTGTGGGGCTTAATCAATTTGTGCTTGTAGATGGCGTTGGAGTTCCCAGCTGAAAGGTGCTGTATAAAAGTGCAAAGTAATGCCATTACATGGTGATTTTCTTTAACAAGTCTCGGTGCTGCAACATGAGAAATGTTCAGGATGATGCCATTAACAGTAGCCAGCTCATCTACTTTGGCAAAAGCAATAGGGAAGGAGGAAAGGGAGAGAGGGAGGAGAAATGAATACATATGAGTCCTGGGAGAATTCAGATTTGGACTTGATGTCTGATTTTTTACAGGCCATGTCTTATCTGTATTTGTAAATCTGGCTCTCGGGCATTTATGGGAACTCTCTTGTACTGATACTTCTGAACTCTGGAAGTTACAGCATGGTTTTTGCGGGTCCCAGCTCATTACAGAGGTAATCATGTGAGCCAGTTTATTTAAAGGGGGAACTAGATCTGAATGTTTTCCAAGCTGAAAACATCTCTTCTGAGCATGAGTCTGCAGCGATTACTGTCTGTACTCTTGCAACTTCCAGCATCCAAGAAATTCAGAACTTTTTGCAAAGCAGAATGGATGCTGTTTCCCTTATACCGATGGGGAGGCTGAGAGAGAAAAAGTGGTTTGCCTCGCGATTTCTTTGTGAGTAATTGATGAAACATGATTAGAGGCTTGGTCTTGAGGTATGTTGGCCCATATACCTTCTATATCCTCTTGGTTTTGAAAACAAGTCAGGCTGATTGCAATCAAGCCCAGCAGCAAGTGTTTGTGGTACATGAGAATCAACATGGGGTACGCAGTAATAGAACAGAGTAAAGCGAGCTTTTCTGTGAGTCCATCTTCATAATACGCTTCAGAAAATACAGCTGTTGTTAAGGAGAATATCAGTGCGAGTCAGGTATCTGACAAGTTCCAGGCAACCAGCGGAAAAAACATCCACAAGCCTTCTAAAAATCAAAGGAGATAATTTCTGACATAAGTGGCCTTGCACCAAATATGATCCAACTGGTTCAGACCTCGTTATGACAGACAAAATTGTATTTATCACTGGAATGGAAGCTGGTGGCTGTTCACAGACTTGCGAGCATCACCTGTGACAGCATTTGGTATGAGCTAAGAGATAACAGACTCAGAGATACAGCAGCTGGCAGCACAGTAGGTTTCCCAAAGCTGTGGAGAGAAATGGGATAAAACATTGAGATTAAACCCCCTGGATGGAAATGGGAAAGTGCAAAGATGAGGTTTTTTTGGATGTCCAAAAAACTACAGCATTCAGCATGGTGCTTGCCTTGAGTGAAGAGCAAGATGAAAGCAGCAAGAAGAAAAAAAGCAGTATACAATGGGGAAAAAAAGCAGTATACAATTGGGGGGAAAAGCAGTATATAATGGGGGAAAAAAGCAGTATACAATGGGGGGAAAAAAGCAGGGGAAAGAGGGGATACGGATACCAGGTAGAATGTGTAATGTAGCAGATAATTAGGGAAACTGTAGCTGTGAAAGGCGACATGGTGGTGGTTGGGCTGAGGAGGATAAGAAAGATGAAGAGAAGTAGTTAATGTATCTAAGGAGCAAAAGGAGTCCTTGCAATGGAGATGTTAAATGATTATTAAAAGAGAAGAGGGCTATCAAGCTCTAGTGTCCGATCCAGCTAGCTGTTTTGCCTTTCTGAGCAGCTGATGGAGAAAGACAGCTCTTCTGGAGGGTGATTCAGTCGCTCCAGAGATGGGTGGGATGAGTCGCTTTCTAAAAGCACTTCCCTCCATTGACTGGAGAGGGGGAGGCTAGACACTCGGCTCACACCGAGGACCTCACTTTCGGCAGCTAAAATTAGGTGAAATGAATCTCATCTGGTGGTAGAACCAAGGAGAATATTGTACAGGGCATATATACAAGGCCTGTAGCGATAAGACAAGGGGCAATGGTTTTAAACTAAAAGAGGGTAGATTTATATTAAGTACAAGGAAGAAATTCTTCCCTGTGAGGGCAGTGAGGCGCTGGCAGAGGCTGCCCAGAGCAGCTGTGGCTGCCCCATCCCTGGCAGGGCTCAAGGCCAGGCTGGATGGGGCTGGGAGCAACCTGGGCTGGTGGGAGGTGTCCCTGCCCAGGGCAGAGGGCTGGAACTAGATGATCTTTAAGGTCCCTTCCAACCCAAACCATTCTGTGATTCTATGGTATCTACTACAGACACATATTTTTAGATCAGTCAGCTAGGAAATTTGCACCAAGGGGTCTTCCATAGGCTTGTGGACTGCTCATGTTAATATTACTGCAAGCGTTGGCGTATGGAGAAGCTCCTGAAGTCCAGGAGAAGGATAATTGGTTAATGGAAAGGCAAGCACGACAGCACAGGTAGCTATAGGCATAACAACAGTCCCATGCAAAACAGTGGAAACACTGACATACAACTCAATCCATATGGAATTAAAGATTATAATCAATGTCACTCAGGTTGGTTTGGATAGAAAAACAGTATTTTCAAATGAGGCTGGCTTATGGTTCTTGAATGAGATTACAGATTTGTTTGATAGAGGTATAATTACCTTTGTATTTACTGTGCAATAGTCAGACTTTTGTCCTCATACCCTATATTCCATACTTACTTGTTGGGGATACATTTCCATTTAAAAAACTGGCACTCTAAATTATCACAGGAACATTTGTAAAATGGATTAAAAACTGGCTGCCTGGCAGACCTCAAAGACCAGCCTCAGCTGGGAATTAGCACCAAATGTAATTTTGAAGGTGAAGTGTCACAGGGATCAGAAGGACATCAGACGGTAAATACAAAGTCACTGCCAGTGATGTGCTGCTTTCAGATGACACATGGTTGGATGAATAGTCTGACTCCGGCTCCCCATGCAAACTGTGCTCATTCAAACACTCACCAACAGCAAGTTCTCCACCTAGGGAGAAGGACAGCAGGTCATCCCTGTCTACTGAATGATTATACTCTAAAAAGATTAACTGTGAAAATCATTCAGGAGACAAGAAATTCAATATGATCTCCCAGTGTGAGGCTGGTTAAAATGGCTAATGCAAACCTTCTGTAGGAAGCCCATCCTCCTCTCTGCGTGTGGTGGGGAGCTCTGCCCAGCTCGTGGTTGTGAAAGGATGTTGCAAAAGGGCTAAAAAGAACAGAAGAGAAACATTGCATCCAGAGAAGAGCAATGCAGCTGAGGTCTGGAGCACAAGGCTGGTGGGGGGCGGTGGGGGGGAGCTGGGGGGTTTCAGCCTGGAGAGCAGGGGCTTAGGGGGGACCTTCTCAATCTCTAAAAGTACCTGAGAGGAGGTTGTAGCGAGGTGGGGGTTGGTCTCTTGTCCCAAGTAACAAGTGACAAGACAAGACGAAATAGCCTCAGGTTGCACCAGAGGAGGTTTAGATGGGATATTAGGGAAAATTTCTTCACAGAAAGGGTGGCCAAGCATTGGAACAGGCTGCCTGGGGAAGTGATAGAGTGACCATCCCTGGAGGTGTTTAAAAGATGTGTAGATGCAGTGCTTAGGGCCATGGTTTAGTGATGGGCTTGGCAGTACTGGGTTAATGGTTGAATTTGATGTTCTTAAAGGTCTTTTCCAACCTAAATGATTCTACAGTTCTGTGATCAGTGTTGCTCAGGGGCTGCAGACAAAGCTTTGGAGGGAGGGGTGTAGAAAGTTCTGGCTTTTTAGCTAGTTGGGAGCTAGGCAGAAGAAGATTGCTCTTCACATGTACTTCCACAGGATGTGGGATACTAGGCTCTCATGGGCTCTTTAAACATCAAAACAGTCATAGCAAGAACTGATGACTCAGAACAGAAGCCAGACAAACTCAAATCAGCGAAAAGCTTCAAGACCGTAGCGGGAAACCTGATCTACCACTGGAACGAGTGGCGAAGGGAATGGTGGCCCCTTCCCTGCGTGATGCTTTTCTGAGCTGGAGCACGTGCTTCTGCTGGGCATGCCTATGGGCCCCCATGCCGGGTGAACCAGGGAAATGCATCAGCTCATCAGCTCAGAAATGTCCAACCAGATGATCTCATGCACCATGCATGACTCCAAATTTGAACTCCTCAAATGCTTTCCCAGGCCAGGGCACTTGCCAAGCTGTCTCCCCTCAAAGGGGAGCTCTGTGTCAGCAGAATGAGCCACACAGAGCCAGCAATGCCTCCTGTAAGCCAACTGTGTGCCACTCGCTTTTGGGATTTGCTCCAGTACTTTGGGCTTTTTAGCATTTTCCTGCCCCCGGTCACGCGCTTCTGACAAGGACCTGACTCATGAAGGGATGCACCTCATGTGCATAACTCCATCTGCCTCCCTGACCCGTTCCTCATGTGTATCTAATGACTACTCAGTGATTTCAGGGTTTGGATGCTTTCCTTGCACCAGCTCTGGCGCCTATAACTTCAGCCGTCACATTTCCCTGAATCCCGCCGGCTCCTTTTGCCAGCGGCTGCTGCAGACACTTCAACACCAGCAGCTGTTTGGCAACGTGTTGCGCTGCTGCGGTTGCGATGAAGGATGCCGACAACACCGGCAGCACCCGAACTGGTGCTGCCAGCCCCTGTCTTGTTGCCAGCCAGATGACTCCTCATGACTGCTCAGCTCAGCAGGGAATGAGCTGTGCCACCCCCAGGCTGAGCACAGGCTGAGGAGGGAGGATGCTCTTCAAAGTGACCTGCCTCAAAAAGCACCTTCCCCCCAGGACTCTCTGGTGTGAAGAACTGGATAGCTCAGGAGCTGGTGGCATCACCAAGTCCATCTTACATCTTGGACAGGAGAAAGCAGGTGCTTTGGGAAGTGTTGTGTATAAACTAGTGGGTGATGCTTCTTGCCTGGTGTGCGAGGGATCTTTTGGAGCAGGGGAGGGAGATGGCATGAGGTGTCACAGCCAGGTGGAGGGAACATGCTCCGTTCTTGTTACGCCCAACTTGTTGGGTATAGCAAATCTGTCTGCTTGTCCCCTTGTGCATGCCTCAGTTTCCCTTCCTATAAAATCTGGTGCCATAATCTGAGCAGTACGGCGATCCCCAGGAAGCAACACTAGATATACTGCATCTTTCAGGTGGGGTAGGGAAGAAATATGCTGTCCATGGACTGCAGAAGGTCCTGTTCTTCCAAATCTTTTCTTGGCCAGACCTGCTCATCTCTTCAGGCATGCTTTGGATACATTGCCACCCGGGTGCAATGTGTCTGCAGCCTCCATGAGGAAAGTAAGGGGATTTTCTGCCTGCCCCATACAGGCAGGTTGTGTGTTGTCCCATTGGAGGCACGACCCAGCATAGTGGAGGGTGGAGGCATCACCCATCATTGTGAATCATCATCACATCATTATGCATCAATCTAATCCCATAATTAACCACTCTAAATAAAGAAAAGATAGTTGGATAGTTCACTCTAACCTTTCACACTGGAAGCATAATGTTTTATGGGCTGTAACACATTTTCTACCTGGGCCCTACTGCTCTCCTGGTACCACTTTGAACTTCCAGGGACTAATGTAATATAATGTGATATAATATAAAATGCCTTCATACCAGCCAGCTATACTTTTAAAACAAAGTAAGGGATGTGCCACTTCAGATGGCAAAAATTGCCCCAGTAGCACAGGAGATGCGTTGCACAAGGCTTTTTTCATGTGATGCCCAAACGACGATGCAATCTGATGCCTCTTGCAGCTTCACTATATCACATAGAGACAGCAAGAGAGCTGCACAGAATGCATCCAAAAGTCCTGGGCTGAAATCCCAGTAAAGCCAGTGGCAGGATTTCCATCCATTTCAGTAGAGCCAGGACA
The DNA here is from genome assembly GCF_023638135.1 of Falco biarmicus. Lineage (NCBI taxonomy): Eukaryota > Metazoa > Chordata > Aves > Falconiformes > Falconidae > Falco > Falco biarmicus. The sequence goes on along the minus strand of NC_079292.1, from coordinate 29,120,313 downwards.
TTTCCCCCGAGAATCCCTGCTGGCTCTGCTGGGTTGTGTGTCTGTCTCCAACTTCTTCTTCTGTGTTATTCATAAAAAGGACACGGGAACACCTGTTTTACTCATAGGGCTGTTTAACTTACCCACATTTGCATGGTGCATGGGAATTTGCTGTTGGAAGAGCCAAAATAACCTCGTTGTTGTCTTTGTTGCCTGAATATCTGCTCATGCTATAAAGGCTAGCAGCAGATTCACGCTCCCAGTCTGTGCTGTGCCATCAGATGTGACATTTGTTGATGGTGTCCTGTATGTCTCTCACCATCCTTGTGCCTCATCTGTCACTACAGTATCTAAACACCTTCTGTGGTCGATTAATAGCAGTAATGAAATTGGTGGTGGCTTTTCCTGGAGGCTCTGGTATTTCCTCTTTCCTGCCTGGGGCACAGGTGTAGCCTAGACCGGTGGGATGCCTGGGCTGGAAGGGATGTGATGTGCCGTTCTCACGCAGGGGTCCATCTGCCCACCCGTTAGACCTCTGGGCAACTCACAGGTTCTACTGCTCTACATTTTCTGGTCCAAAGAAAAGCAAAATATAAACACCTGGGGTTTGGTGGTTTTTTTAGACGCTTTCACCATGCAAGTCCCTATTGCTCTATGTTCCTCCAGGACCTTGGCTTTATACCCTTGAAGAAGCAACAAAACCAGGACTCAGACAGTGCTGGGGGTGGGTTTCTCTGGGAAAGCTTCACAGATCTTCACTGCCAACAGGCTGAGCTGAACTGTCTGGAAACATTTCCAGATGGTTCCCTATTGAAACGCAAGATGGTTGAAAATCCCCTCAAATCTAAGGATGCTGGGAGTCTCCTGCACTCTCTCAACCAGAGAAGCAAGGGAGACCCACTGTCCGAACAGCATGCCTATGTTTTCCTGAAAAGGCCGGAGACTTTTGTGTTTAAAGCCTGAAATAACTTTTCCCAAGAGAAAGAGAACTGCTGATGTAGTGTCCCTGTGACAGAGCCAGTGGGAGAGAGGTTGAAGTTCAGAGACAGAAGTGGGGGAGAGAATTTTGCCATCGTACGTGTCCTGGGCACCGAGCTGGGTGGTCAAAGCGAAGAAAAAGGTGGCATCACAGGTGCATCGCCCTGCAATACAAGCCATGGCTGGGAGGGGAAACAAAGGGATGAGTCACAGCCAGCTGCAGGAGGAGGAGAAAACACTAGTGTGCTTTGTGCTGGGTCTACATCTCTTCTGCTATCTAAAGCAGAGGATTCCCTTGCTTGGGTTTATAGCTAGCTCAGTGTAACCACCTACTGATGTCCTGAAATCCTCTTTCTGAGGGTATGGACTCGAGTATTTGGAGCAGGAGGCTGCAATTCAGCCCTGGTGGGATCTGTCCCAGCTTTAGCTCTGGCATCTGGTGTGTCCTCCTGGGTCCCACGTTCGACTCTCTGAGAGCTTCATTGCCCCGGTTGAAGCATGGGTGCTATTCCACATCCTCTGCTCGTGCCGGAGCAGCATCCCGGCGCTCACACTGCAAGCCTGGAGGCCGTGGCCAGGGGTCTGTATGGAAGCAGCAACAAAAGGCAACCCCGGAGAGCTTGTGCGCGGGTTCACTGCAAATATTACCTGGAGAGCATTTTAAAGGCTTCATTAATAGCCACGTGCCAGGCAAATCCTGGGCTGGAAAGTGCTCAGGTAAGATGCTGCAACTCTGCCTGCTGGCTTGTTGCATGTGGTAATTCAGATCCTGGTATTATTTTAGCCTGACCGCTCCATCTTTGTGCAGCGTGGAGGTAAATGCTGCCAGGAGTTTGTAAGTTTGAATATTACTATCTAACAGGAGCCAAGGGTTTAGACGTTCGGCATTCAGGAGTGTTAGAGGAGCCCTAAATGGCCGAATTGTTACTTGAGCTGAAAGAAGTAGGCATGGTGTTTCCAATTATTCTTCATTTCAGACAACAGCTAGCTGTTTTGGTTTATTGGAGCAGTAGCTGGGTAGGGAAACAATATTGAGTAAACGGTGCTGAAAAAGGCTCAGTGTAAGGCAACAAATTTTTCTGACATAGACCCAACCTTACTTTGGGATACTAGTGGCAAGTCAATAATAGGTACAGCAGAAATCAATCGGTAATAATGTTGCAAATGAGGCAGGGAGCACAAAAAGTCCTTTCAGCACCGTAAATAAATCTGTTTGTTCAAACAAGTAGCATTTATGACATGATATGGAGCTTCCGAAAGCAGACATTTAGGCAAACAGAGAAAGGCGTTGAGTTTATTAAGCAGAGTAACTGAAAAAAAAGAAATAGGCAACCTCTTCTTTCTTTTCCTCCCCAACAAGGTAGAGATAAGATACTGGAAACAAAATGCAAGCAAAGGATGTGAAGCTAAGGCATCTTGTGGAGAGATGCAGCTGGGGGGAGGCAGTCTCCTGCTCAGAGAAGATGCTCTCTTGGACATAAAATTATTTTTAGGATACAAACCTACAGTATGGTCCTGTAGAATTTAGCAGGAAATTATACCTTTCTGTTGAGGTCTTAGATGATATTAAATCAATGCAATAGAATTTTAGAGGTTATTAAAAACTCTGCAAAAATTAAGTTTTTCTCTGTTTAACTCTACAGTGTTTTAAAATAACTTCCATAAAGCTGAGCTAAATTTCTATTGACTCCCACTGCTTTCTTTCCTTACATAGTTCTACGAGATTTCTCCCATAAAGGTGTATTACATAACATTAAAATTGCAGCTGATTTTCATTTGTAAGTGGACTATCAGCTATTTTAGTCTTTATTAAAATATAAAACTCAATAGTACTAAAAGATTAGTAGCCCAACAGATGCAAATTGAAAGGAAGGCATCTTTAAAATCACTTACAATCTTTTGAAATTGTAGGGTTTGAGGGTCTGGTACAAGCTGTATATTGAAAAACCTAAGGGAGAATTCAAAGTGCAAACAGGAAAGGGCATTAGAACAAATAGGAAATTTTTTAATGTATGACACAGTAAAGTAACCTCCTAGGAAACTGACAACCTTACAGCCCATCAGAGAGTAAAAGGAGCAATTAGGATGTTGCAGAGAAGAGAAGTTATTTCTTTGTATCCATTTCCAATCCAGAGATTGTCCCTGAAATACTTGTTCTGTGCCTGCTCATTGCATGTAATAAATCTGGGAATATTGTCAAAGAATTAGGCTAAGCCAGCAAAAAGTCAGCATAATGCAAAAGAGAGCTTATTCTGCTAGAGGAAGCTTGTTTACCCAAAATTGACGAAAACTGAAGTGTCAACAAAAGATAAGTGTGTGTAATATCTCCATTAAGGCTGCACAGCCCCAGGCTTCCAGGATGGGTCACGGAAGACCTACAGGGCTGAGCAGCTCCTTCCCCACGGGTGGCTTTTGAGTCTGCCCTGCAGACAGGCTGGGGAGCTGACTGAGCTGGTGCGAGCCCTGAGGGATGTCCCTTGGTAGCCTTTGACTCAAGGGCACGTAAAGAGCGCGGAGCTAGCCTGGGAGTCACAGGAGGAGCCCATGGTGAGAGCACAGGTAAAGGTGTCCGTGCTGGTGCTGCCTGGTGGGGCTTGCTGTGGTATGCCTGGTCCTCTTGCTTCAGGGCTTCCTGGGGTATGGTCCTGGTCCTCTCCTAGCACACTGTGGCTTGGGTGTCCTTTGCACAGAGGACAGGCTGGTGCATATGTCGGTCTTTCTTGAATGCAGATTTAGGATATGGCCAGATCTTGATTGTCTTCTGGGAGTTGGGGAGCTGGTTTCTCAGTGTGGGCACTGCTACTGTCCGTTTTAGGCACCAGAGCATCCAGGGCTGAACTTCATTCCTTATGGTGGATGGAGAGAGGCAGGCATCAGTTCAGAGTGTACGCCCATAATGCCTAGCCTTGATACAGAAGGGATATTTTTGGATGTTCTCATGCAAACCACACCAACAATCCCCCCAAAACAGCAGGCAAATGCCCTTCACTACACCTGAGCCATGGCTTCTACATGCTGGCTGTGTTGCCGGGTGCTATGCTTTGGGACAACCCCAGCTACCGAGCATTTTCTAACACTTCTCTCTCAGTGCTGGCAACCCCTGCCTACCTAGAGAAGTCACATGAGAGCAGAGAAATAGATGCTAGAAAAAAGGATTAAAGAAATTAAAGAACAAGAGGTCTTTAGAACTCGTTAATGTACCTCCATGTATTTTGGGGGAAAATAAGTATGAAGCATTAAGCCACCCGGAAACACATGCCTTCTTCACATAAAGATCTGTGACGAGTCAAAGGACTGGAGTACACCTGGGTAATGCTTCTTGACAGCAACAATTGTGGAAGAACAACCAAGTTAACAGCCCTACTAGCTGTGCTCCCTGGCCCCGAGTCCAACGGGCAGCACCTGGCCACCAGGATCAACTCTTCTACTCTCCAAAACAGGGACCTTATAGCCAGACTGCCCCCATCAGAGTGCTCAGGACCATGCCCAGACATGGTCTTGGAGAGCATTTGTTAGCCTTGGCCAAAACTGCACAGGGAACACACTAAAAATTTAACAGTGTGGGCAACATGTGACCCTGTGCCCTGGTTCTTAGTCACTAGTGTGGACGTAGCTGTTGGATCAGACTGAGGTCCAACCGGCCCTGCAGACGACCTCCAGTGATGCTCCTATGCATGTCCCCACACCCAGGGGCTGTTTGCAATAAGCAGGTCTCCACCCGGGAGAAATTAGTGACTGTGGGATCTGTCTCACGTCCTCCAACATTGCGCAAACACAGGAAAGCCGTGCAGTCACTGTGGCTAAAAGTAAATTCACAATTAGCTAATATGTTTTGCTGTAATAGTAACGTAGTGATGTCTGGTGCTAGCTCAATAGCCAAAAATGTCTGATGATAGTTACACCCTGTGCTTTGCACAGAACAATAAATAAATGATCCAACAAAAATGCCTCACTGGGCTTGTCCCATTGCCTTGCTAAGGTGCAGGCAGAAGTGCCAGTCCCAAGCTCTTAGGGGCAGGAATTGTCATGTTTTAGGCTGAGACTTCCATCATCCTCCATTCATCACCATCCTCAGTGGCTTTCAAAAATCTCAGCCGTGAAGCAACTGTCCCAAGTGAGTGCAACACCAGTAGTTGTGCTGGTAAAGGTTCAGCTTGTGCCGCTGTCGACAGCAAAAGAAGCTGCAGGGGCATGCAAAGGAGACTTTTCCCAGGTGCATCATATGCCACATCTCATGCTAAGGACAGCTAATGTCCCCCAGCACTGCTGCCGAGTGGCCTGGTGGGGTAGAGACATGGCCTTGAACTCCTTCAAGGTGCACCATGTCCCTCCACCAAGAACAGCATGATGGGATCCCAACTCTCCACAAAGCAGAGTCTATAAAGGAGAAAAGCAGCAAGGACCCGCTAAACCTTTTCCCCTCCGGTTCCCAGACACAGAACACTTCCCAAAGGAGCCAGGCAGAATGTGGCCCAACATGAATGATGTGGCTTTTGGCTAGCCCTTCTCACCTGTGACTCTCAAAGCATTTGGCAGGGTGCTCTCTTCACTTTCCTGCAGTTGCAATAATTAAGCAATGTGCATAACGATTCAGAGTTTTTATGATTACATACCTTTGTCCAAAGGACATGGTACAAACCCATCTATCTGCAACACGAAGTAATTTCCCCTTGTTAAGGCTGCAGTCATCAGTTAATTGCGTGGAAAGAAAATGCAGAAGACTTCAGATGCTATCCCAAGAAATTGTTGCTGTCATTCATCCAGCTGGTCAGGATGTGATGATCGGTATCAGTTACTCAGCAATGATCTGGCATTGGTCTCCTTTGATTTAAGGTCCCATAGACTCACTTGAACTTGCACACAGAAATAAGTTCTCCTAAGGACAGACAATCTCCTCTTGGAAATGTAGTATTTCTTGTGAATCCTGGAATTCCTCTGAATTGGAGAGAGGAGAGGTTTTTTTTTCACTGGGGAGCTGGCTGCTCGTGAGTCAGCCTTCTGCAGAAAAATTAAATTTGGTGGTAATTTAAGGTTTATCTAATGCACAGGACGATCTTTTGGCAACACTGTGATGCAAGCTTGACGTTTTCAGGTTATAAACCTCAAGCAAATAAAAGGAGAAAGAAGAATGACTTCGGAAAAGTTCCGTCAGGCTATAAGTCAGAGGCTGTTCCACAACATTTTATCTCGGAAATGTCATGCTGTACTGGCCTCAAAGCAAGAGGAACAGACGGTTCATCTAATACAATTATTTTAGGATCCTTTCATCATAAACAGTGTGCATGCCAAAATGAAAACGTATCATGGGAAAGCATTTCTCATTGAAGCCTGAATCTCCTCCCTAATGTTTATTCTATGTCATGGAGAACACTAGGGGCCAAATACACTCTGGGTTAAAAACACTGGCACCAGTTCTTGCAACAGAAATCTGGCAGGGGTTCAGGATGGGACAGCCGAAGCAGGCTGCGATCTCCCTCATACCAACAAACCAGTTGATGCCTCGTGCCGGCAAGCAAGGAAAGGGGATGATGAAGAGGAATACGAAGCATGTCATGGAGGCTCGCTCCCTTCTGCAGCTGCTGGCTGGCATCCTGCATCCCAGCCACGGCACTGCTTCAGTGTCCCAAGCGCCTGCAAGGTGCAGAGTAGGTGGGTGCCAGCAATACCCTACTCTTGTATTGATACAAATCCCTGTGTAGTGGTGATTTGTACCCACTTGCAATGACTCTTTGAATGCCATTCTGGGTGGCAAATCAATCTCTTCGCCATCTTTAAGAACATCGTGATGTCTTCGTCCTGCAAAAAAAAAAAAAGCTTTCAGACTCTTTAGTTGAGATGGGGTTGCTGTAAAATTCTCTTTATTCTCAGCATGTTCCCATTTAGTGGATTATTTGGGCTGTTTCACTGCTCCCACATTCTGGGCCATTGTCTGCTGTCTTGCAAATGCAACCTATACTTTAAACAGTGACGCGGCAATTTTTGTATGTAAATTCATCTTATTTCCTTGCCATGGTAGGACTACCATGGGTCTGGTACAACTGACTTTCACGTCATCTGCAAGTTTATCAGTAATGATTTTTATCATTTCCTCTGGGTCAGTCCTAAAGACACTGAACAATCCAGGATCCAAAATAAATAAATGGAAGACTTCAATATCTCTAGTATAATTGAATTACAAATTACATTATAAGATCTCTTGCTGAAATAGTTTTTAATCCATTTAGTATACCAGATTAAGTTTTGTATCATTTTTCTTTAATTGGGACTGTGTTCAGGAACTGTTCAATAACTTGCAGAACTCTAAATAATTTACAACAGCCTTATCTTTATTAACCAAACTTACATTCTCATTAAAAAAACATTCATTTGTTTGACATGACAGGCTTTCCATAAAACTGCTCAGGCATATCAATCAGGTTAGCATCCTTTAATTCATTACTAATCATAGCCTATATCAGATTTTCTTTGATATTGTTTGGGATCAGTGTTAAACCAGTGAATTCACAATTACCTGGGATTTTCCTATTACGTGAAATACAGTCTTCTGGATTCTGCAGAAAGTATCCTTACCAATTGATGCACACAGGACCAACACACTTGGATGGTCCAGCAATTTTGTTGGCAACCAGCTGGCACGAGCAGGACAGCAATACAACCACGCCAGACCCATCTGCACAAGATCCCAGCATCACACAATAGTCTGGGGAAGGAAAGGCTTCCAGGGATCTCCAGGCTCCCCTCTCACAGCAGGGCTAACTTCACCCTTCACTCAGGCTTCTCAGAGCCTTGCCCAGTTGAGTTTTGCAAGGACAGAGATCCCAAAAGCTCTCTGGACTCCTGTTCTGAGGGTTGGCCACCTTCTCTGTATTTTTTTTCTCCTTAATATCTACTGTAACGCACTTTGCTGCTACTTGGGTTGATTGCCTCTTGTTCTATCACCATGCACCTTCAAGAAAAATCTGGTGCTGTCTTTTCAATAATCTCCTATGGGTGGTTCAAGACAGCAGTAAGCCTTATCATCCTAAGCCTCAATAACCTCTACCTTGCTGGGTCCCACCAAGTGCTCTCCATGGGCTCAGCGCTGTGGCCACATGCTGACTCCAATGTGGCAAAACACTCAGCTTCATCACTAGCCCCACCAATGAGGGGCAGACTGCCCAGATACTGAGAGCTACTAATGTATGGTTCTCTGCTGACACAGAAGTTGGCAGCTATACCTGTCTGGGTTAAATGCTACCTAAACCCTTGCACCTGCTCGGTGGGGAGTGCTATCAAGCCTGGGGAGCCTAATGAAAGCCTTGAGGAAGAGTCACCTGTGTCTGGTTAACGAGAAAGGCGAAGAAGGTGCAGGTCTGCTGTTTATGTGACCTTGCAGGTTTATGTTTTTCCTTGTTTAGAGACGTAATCATTTTACAAAGAACAGTGACCTGAAGAGCTGGGAACTTAATTTAATACATTTCATACGGGCCTGGGCTTGTTGTCTGATTTACTAAAAGATATCAATACAAGTTTTGGTGGGAAAAAAAATACCAGCTGTGTGCTGGATGCTATAAATCTCAAAGGGTAAAGGGATGTTTCAATGCCCGGTACGCTCAGACCTCTTAATTGGCTTTCCTAAATGCCTACTTGGTCTCCCACTGAGCTGGAGAGGGGTGCCTCAGCGTGCGGGTGACCTCTGTGATGCTTACAGGAAACACTGTATTATTCCATCACCCTAAAAAGAGTTTTAATAAAGCCTCCTAGCTGCTCTCTAAATCTAGGCACTAGGAAGAAGAGGGAAGGAGATGAGGGGATGAGAAATGTCCTCTTTCACCCTTCCGGCTGGAAGAAAAAGTCAGGGCAAGGACTGGCATATTGCACAGGTGAGGATGGGTTTAAGAGACAAATTGATTAATATTTAGATCTGCAATAATAGAACAAAATAAATAATGGTCTCCTGCCCGGCGAATGAGCCAAGGGTGCTCTGCAAAGAAGGGACTGCACAATAACTGCCCTGCAAGCCCAGCAGAAGGGCTTCGAACCGTGTTTGGAGGAGGCTGGCCACAGAAGTTGAAATGAGGGAGCGAAGTTCCTGTGGGATGGGGAAACTGTAGCTGTCTGAGATCAGGTTCTGACTAATGGGGAGGAGATCGCTGAGAATAGGAAGGTGGAGGTTAATTAAGTTGAAAGAGGTAACAAAATTATGGAGAGTCTTCCTCTGAAGAAAGGAAGGAGTGAAGGAAGCAGAAAAAGGAGAATGGACATTAAGCTGTACGAAGACTGGAAACACGACTAGGAAAATGATGTCTGTAAAGGAATAGCATGACTACAGAGGAGTAAAATGAGAAGTACCAGGGACAAAATCAGTTTCACTTAGGGAAGGATATAGAGTGTGATAGAAGAATGGTCTGTAAAGGTATCAGAAATAAGAGGAAGGCAATGGAAATTATACATAATTGAATTAACAGAAAATGAAAGAACAGAAATAACAACAGAGAAAAGGCTGGACCATTCATTATTTTTTATGCTTTATCCATGGAGGGGAAAGAAGAAAATAAAAAATAATAAAAGAGATGATGAACTGATATTTATCAGAACCACTTTTACCAAGGGCGTAAGACAATCCAAAACAGCAAAAGAAACACTTCAAATTATTCAGAGAAGTTAGACAAATTCAAGTCAGCAGAACTGGATGAAGTTCCCCCTAGAGCACTTCAGGCACTAGCCAGAGCAATCTCTGACTCATTAGTAATTATCTGGGAGAGCTCATGGAGAACGAGGGAGATCCCAGAGGAGGGGAGAAGGGCAAACACAGTGCCTGTCTTTAAAGCGGGGGAAGAAGGACTTAGGGAATTATACAGCAATCAGTTTAGCATGTAATGCAGAAAAATAATACAATAACCTGTTAAACAATCAGGCATTAAGCACTTGTCTGATAATAGAAAAACATACAATCAACCAGACTGGATTTGCCATAAATAAGCGATGTTAAAACCATCTAATTTCCACCTTCAAACCCGACAACTGTGTTGTAGAATAAAGCAGAGGGAGTATATGTCATCTATTTTGAGATAAGTGGGGTCTTTAACACCGTTTCACATGACATTCCCATAAGCTGACCCGGAGCTATGATCTCTGTGAAATTATCTTACGACATACTTGACAGAAAAGAACTGTGTCCACACAAGAATTACTAATGCGTTTCCTTCAAATTTAGAGGGCTTTCCAAATACACTCCTGCGGGGTTCACTCATGGACCTGAATCTAATATTTTCATTAGTTATTTGGATGATGAAATAGAGAATATAGAATTGCTCCAAAGGATGCGTTCCAAAACGTGTCTGGGAAATGGGAGTAATAGTGTAAAATCAACCGGATTTGGTTCAGTAAGGTCATAAGCAACAAAATGTGTCAATGCAAAGCCGTAAATCACTGGTCAAGCATCCCATTGAAACGAACAGGAGCCGTGAACGAGACACTGAACAGTACACAGCTGCTGCAGAAAAAGGCAGGTCTTATTTTGGAGTGTATGAACAAGAGTGTAATAGATGAAACATCAGAAGCAATTATTGCACTGTAATGAGGGCTTGGTTGGAATACCAGGTTTAGGTTTGGATGCTGTGCTAGGAGAGAGTAGGAGAAAGAAGCAGACAAATTGTAGAGAGGCTAGAGGAAAGCAACAAGGATTATAAATGGTTCAAAAACTTGTAGGTTTTTCTTTGCTTTTTGCGGAAGGGGAAAAAATGAATGAGAAGATAAAACTATCTTCTAAGACAGAGGAGACTAATAAAAAGGATATTGACAATTGTTTTGGGTACAACACAACTAAATTGGCTTGATTTCCTGCAAAGATTGTTGTTGCTGGATATTTGGGAAAGAAGAAAAACCCATGAATCAAACCCAAAAGCTTTCTGATTCAAAGCAACTTTCTTAGAATTAAAATAGAAATGTCTAAATTAATTCATAAGTCTTCCTCTCTGGAAGCCAATTAGCCTGTCTCAGGGATGGTTGGGTTCTGCTCAGAGCACCGAGGAGGATTCAGAGTCTCTCTCCATCTCTCCTTTCTTACGACTGTCTTTTCTAGGTGTGCCAATGCTTCCATCTTCCCTCTGCCCACCCAGAAAGCAAAATATTGATGCAAATCTCGTCTTTGCACTTTAGCATAGCTTCAATCACACTGTTGGTGTTAATTAATTATCCAACAACAGAAGGAAGCCAGCAATACCAAATGAAGCATGGCGCTTTCCCTGACCAATAACAAAATCAGTCCTTCCTCCCGTGTGTTGCATAGTTTCACCGATTTTCTTTCCTAATGCAGAAGGAAGAGCCTCCTTTACTGTATATCTCCCCTAGACAGTGTGTGGTTGGCAGGGGGGCGAATGGGGTGCTGCGGTCCTCATTTCCAAGGGCTAGATAAATTAGCGAGTGTACTGGAGTGCAAAGCAGTCGTGCAAAACCACACATTGCAAGGCATGGGAACAGAGTGTTTCTCACTTTTTCACTAATGAGGAACTCTTAATTTGCAAAATACAGGAATAACATATTGATGTTTGCCAGGACTGTTGTTCAAGAAGAGCAGGTGATAAGGAAAAAGAAGGAGGGAGTTCACAGACTATCTGGAAGGAATATACTTTCTCTGAACTCTAGGAAGATTATGAAACAATCTGCTGGATGTCTCTGGGTAGAGATAAAAGAAGAGAGAAATCAAAATCAGAAGCAGTCTCATGGTAGAGTATATTGTATATGAACTAATGAAAAAAAGAGATGGAGGAAGGCTTTTTTAAAAAAAAATAAAGGGGTCATGCAATGAACAAGTGCTGAAGGAAAGTGATACACCATGGTGAAGGACACTGTGAATTTTAAAGTGAGAAGGAAGAGGGAAAAAAAAGGAGAAGATGAAGGAATTTAGGGTTTTGACTGTTGCTCAGCATCGCCCTTAGGGTCTTTGGGAATTTTCTGGTAGTCTGAAGGTGTTACCTTCTCCCTTCTTAGAGTAGCACCAAGCTCTGAAAGATCAGACAGCGTGAACAGGTTTCTGTGGGCATCTTTATTCTTGTAAAACACTTTGTTTATTCCTTATACGTAATGTGACTGTAGATTGAAATTCTCAATGTAGATCTGCAGCATGGTTTTGAGGGGGAAACGACATCTGTCCGTGCTTTCGGAGAGGGAGCAACTGAGCACTAGTCAGGGCTAAATGATCTTGACGGGGAGCATGGAGGAGAGTCAGTAGTACCTATGAATTTGTTGCTGTATTTTAACTTGAATATCTATCAAAGGCATGATACCAAAGGTTTTCAACTTAAAAATCACTTCATGGACCTTGTATGGTGCTCATATCATCCCCATTCAGCAAATAATTCCCATTCTCCAAAGGATGAAACAGAGACAAGAGTTCAGTAATTTATATTTGGCAAACTTTGTTAAGTCTTAAAGGTGAGACCCCTTCGTTCACTGGAGAAATGGGGTGTGAAATCAATGTTCGTACGGTCTCTGCACCTCTCTGCTTGGTCGCCTGCGGGACGCTGGGGTGGCTGTAGCTAGCATACTTCATGTCTTGCTGAAAAGGTGCATGAGGAAATGATCAGAGAGGGTAGGATGTGGTTAAAGCCTCAGCTTGCTGACTGGAGCTAATGTGAGGGAAGCATATTATGTCTCACATCCATTAAAGCCTCCAGCACTCACCTCCCACTAAGATGAAGGAGCAGCAGAGAAGGAATTGTGACTTCCCGAGTCCCAGTAGCTCCTGGAGCTTTTCCTGTTAATATGCAATTATGTGCTGCCCTGAACTTGGAGCGCTGAACTCCAGCCCTGAGGCTCAGCTGCAACAAACACAGCTGCAGGAGGCCGAGCCACAGAGAGAAGCAAGCCCCAGAACAGGGTTATCACACCTCCAGCCACCTGTGCGGAACCAGCACGTAGGAGGAACCATGCTCTCCACCTCCTGCCTTCTCCCTCTCTCCTCTCCTGCCTGCATAGCTTTGGGGAAGTGGCTACAGGTAGGAGCGGTTATAATGTGAGGTGTGGGCAGGGTCACCAGACTCTTTCCCCGCCCCCCCTTCTTTTCACCCTGGATGTGACAATTGACCATATAATGCTCTGCATGGGCTTCCTCTCCATCTCATAACATAGCAGCTTCTGCTATGGCTTTTCCTTCATCTCACCCCCCCAACCCCAAGCATCTGCGGTCCCTGTTGACCCATCCACCCTCTGATAAACCCCTTCCACTTCCAGATCATGGTATTAACTTGACATTTGCAAAAGGTCACCGTGTTTGCTCTGCCTGAGGGTTATATTGCTCACTCTTTTGTCTTTTTGCTTTGTAAGCTCTTCAAGGCAGAGGTTATCTCCTAGGGTAGGACTATATGGTGTCCAGGAAAACGATGTCCCTGATCTCAGTTGGTGTTTAGCAGCTGTAACGTGGATAATAATGTGCTCCTCAATAGAGAGGCTGGCTCCAATTTTATAGATTAATCATGAGAGGTTAATGAATCTTAGCTTATATGTAGAAGTTTTCCTTCCAGAAGAGGTCCATATGCAGCATATCATGGTAGAACAACTAATGCCTTAGTTTCAAAGAGCACCAGTGCCAGATCACTCCTACCTTCCCAGGAGTCCATTCGGACTGTGCGGTATCGCTGGAGCATATGCCGTTCGTGACTGCTGCAGGAACAAATATGGGACATAAGGGAGGTGACACACAATACATATTTTGTGCATCCAGTTTATGCATATGAAGGCACGGCTTTTTTTAGCTTGCAGTTTGTCACGCTGAAACCGTTTGTTGCATCAAACTAATTGCAATTGAGATGAGAGCGTATGTTATGCATAGTGTTAGGATATCTGTCCTGCAGTGGCTGGTCCAAGCAAGGTGCAGCTGGTAAGAAAGGATGTATAAATTCAGCCTTTGCTCTTAGGTAGGAATGGGTTTGATCCTGTCCTTCTGTCCTGACTTGACCGTCATCCCTGTGTTTGCCTCCCTGAGGTGGAGGTGCAGGGCTAGAGCTCCGTCATGCCATAGTCTCAGTTAGGCAGCCGGGAGGGCTCCAGCCTGGGTAGGAACTCAGCGTGTTGCCTTTTTGCCCACGAGGAGACACCCCAGGCTTGGCTTTTCCCAAGCATAAGCTGTCTCCGAGCCTCAGCGGCAGCGAGGCTACACCAGAAAGGTGGCTAGAAAAGTGTGGCTGTAGGACTCAAGCCTGTGGTTGAGACTGCTGTTGGTGATGCGCATCTCAGTGGCAATGCATCTACTGACCACGTTTGGAAGAGGTGGGGATGAGGAATCTTTGCCTATAGCTTTAGTGCCACAACCAACAGAGCACTAGACTGACGAGCCATGCTAGCCCTAAGAACAGCCCGACCTGGCTCCTCTGCCATGGTTTGCTTTGGGAGTGACGCAAAAGCTAGATTGTTCCCCAAACCTACATAGAGGCATTCCGAGGTGCTAACTTTTCCCTTGCACATAGTGATATTCCTTACACTCCTCCGCTGTTTTGCTTTGAAAACAACTTATTCCCTGAACTATGCTGGTTCTTCTGCTTCTCCACGATACCTCTTGCCTGCCAGTGAAAACCTGACTAGGCAGGATACGGCAGCACGGCGGCTTGGCTTAGCTACATAGAGATTAACTGGCTGGTACTTATGGCTTGGGTGGCTGGAAGGTGGCTGCCAGTCCTGATGCATTATGGCTAAGTTCTGCTCCAGGTCTCTCTCTCCTGCCCGTGTGCAACTCGCAGGAATATAACTGTCTTTGAAATATCTGCTTTCTCCCAAATTCATCTGAAATTCATTAATGGGTTCAGAAGCTTTTGGGAGAGGGGGATAGACACATCCGTGAACAGAGAAGCAGCACAGCAGAACCTTTATTTCCTTAGGGAGGCAACTGAGGAGATATAAGCATTTATTCTCATCTGTTGCTGAGCTTACGACCCACACAAATAACGGGGAAAACCAAGCAAGCAGCCGACTGCAGAATGGGAACAGGGAAAATGACTCAGCAAGCTTGGCACCGATCTGGAGAAAATGCAGGTACATTATAACCTTGCTCGAGCATCAGTCCTGTCCCTGACATGATATAGAAACAGCAGCTAGTGTAGGTATTTGCATCCGATGGAAACATTCCTTCTGATAAATGATTTAGCCCTGCTCTTGCAAATAGTTGTATACAGGAGCAGAGCAGGTGAGGGGCTGCCTTTCCCTTTGCCAGCAAGGGAGAGAAAAAGTTCAATGAAAACCTCTCGCTGTTTTTTAAATATCCTTTTTTTTTTTCTATCAACAGTTGACAAATATCTGCTAAATTACAGTTTCATGCTTTGTTCATGTCATTTTTCCTAAGATCGGTATTTCCTGCTACATCACCTTAGAAACTTGATCAACAAACACTCTGCTCTACATGTAAACAAAGCTTTATTTTACCCTATTTTTGACAGCAGCCAGTATATTAGAAACCAGAACACTTCAGGTTCTCTGGGCTATTTGCCTCAATTTCACAATTTGGTTTTGGTTTTGAGGGCCTGTCAGCATTGTTTATACCTAGATCTGTTTGTGTAGTAAGGTTTTCATGTGAGTGGTAAAGAAAATATATTACTGCAAATCGCTTTCTGGAATCAGGCTTTCTTCCGTCAAGAGTCTAAATGAAACTGTACTTTCTAACACATGGGAACTAAAGAGTGAAAAGAATTAGAAAGAGAAGTGAAACGAGAAGGTTCAGTTTCAGTGACAAAAACGAACAAAAAAGAAGCAAAGACAACGTTGACAAGTAAGCAGGACCATCTCCAAAGCTCAAGCTCTAGTGAGACCCATGAGCATTACCTCTAATGGAGGAACTGAAGAACTCTGCCGGGCCCTTTAACCATTACCCTGCAGACCAGCATTGAACCTTGTCCTGACCCCATGACAAGTGTCTTTTTATATTATTATTATTTTTTATTGTGGGAAGCTAGGACTGGAGCCCTATAAAGTTTTTTTCTTACTTGCTTTCACAAGGCAAGCATTTCGCAGGTAGCTGCTGTGAAAACACAAATTTAATCCAACAGCAAAGGGGGAATTTTATTTGGCAGTTTTAAAAGCCTGCACGGGAACCCCAGCTATCGAGCCTCCTGTGATCTGCCACAACACGAAGACAGACTCCATCGGTTAGGGATTAATTTTAAGGCAGATATTAAAGCCTACCACATGATGAAGGATTTTCCTATATGTGCACTCATATGGGATGCTTTAAATCCTTCGTGTGTGCATGTATATGCATATGTGTGTGAATGCTGGTGTTTATTCAAACCTTTTTCATTCACAGGCAGACATAGCCTTAGGCTTCTTCAGGCCTTTCCAAAGAACATAAACTTGGGAGGGGGGAGAGAGAGAGGGAGAGAGAGGAGTCATCTTTAAACCTCACATTTGTGAAAGTAAGTTTTTGAAGGAAGCAGGCTCAGGTGGAAGGAGCCAAGACTGTAAAGATTTTATAACAACATTTTTTAAGAGGAGGTAGAATCCCTGCTCTTTCTTAGAGCAAGACCTCCTTGCAAGAATGTAAAGTAAATTTGGGAAAAAAGCAGCCTTTTTACAGAAATGCATCATTTTGCTTTTCTGCCCAGCTGTAACCTAAAGCGTCTTGGCTTGACAAAACAAAATAAAGCTGCATGAGGATGCGCTGTCACTGCTGCTGCTGCCACTGCCTCCTGCAAACGTCCCAACGCTGTGCACCGATCTCCCTGTCAGAGCCCAGAACAGGAGTGATGCCTTCTCCTTCCAGCCTAAATCCTGCGCCAGACAAACTTACCCTTCAGCTTTGTGAAACACGGCTCGGTTTGCAGCAAGCAGCTCTGCCTGAGGTGCCGTTTCCGAGCTGGCGTGCCTAGGTAACTCTCTTCCCATGACACAGCAGAACAGCAACGGCAGCAGCGGCAGCAGAGTAAAACAGATCAGTTCTGGCAGTACTCCTAGAAGACTACTTTATATCCCAGCTCCAGCCTTTTTTCTCCTTTAAGGATGATCTGAGGAAGGAAATATGGAATAAAAAGAGCCTTAGTAAGGTAGGGAAATAAGGCCCGGGGAGATGGAAAGTGAGGCACACTGGAGCTAGACTCCACGGCTGTGGAGCAACCTGGATAAAATGGCAGGAAGGAATTCAGAGGTAGAAATCCCCCCAAAATTGGATGGGAAAGGACAGATAAACAGAGATGAAAAGTGGGGTGGATAGAGGAAAGACTCTGAGAAGGAGGATGAACTGTTGCTCACTCGATTAACTCTTTTCAGCTAAAATCATTAATAAATTCTACAGAAGTCCCAAAAAATGTGAAAGTGGGGGTATCGGAAGCACAGATCTGTTACCTATACAAAACAAAAAATCAAAACATTTGAAAGTAGAGGTATCTGAAACACGGATCTGTTACATGTAAGGCTCGTTGCACGTGCCCTCTGGAATGAGTGGGGCAGAGCACAGGTACTTCAAAAGCATTAGTGGGAGGGCAAAAGGAGGTGACCTGCCATCAGTGCCAGGACTGGGCCCGCGCCGTTCAGCGGGGGGATCCGGTCCCCTGCCATGGCTGCCAGTACCTGCAACGGGCATCGGCCTCAACCCCACAGACGGTAAAAAAGTCATTTATATGATTGCCTTCTAGAAAGCTCGGTGGGACGCTGAAGAAATTAAATTCCAAACTTAAAACTCATTGCATCCGTAGGTCGTGCTTTCACCTGCTGAGGGGCTGAGATTTCCAGTGGAAGCCGTAAGGAATACGGCAGGCTTTTCCTCCTCCCGTTTTTCATGGCAAATCCATCCCCTGCTACGAGCTAGCCCCTTGGATCTTGCACTTGGCCGCCAATACCTATGTGATGCCACCAGTTTGGGAGCAAAACTTGGGGAGCTCCCATGGGAACTGTGTGCTGCCCTCCATGCAGAAAACCCCGGGAGCCCCCTGTGCACCCCCGGCCTGGCGGAGGTTTGCACCGTGGTGCAGGTGGGTTTTAGCTCTTTCATCCCAAATCCTGGGGGCAGGAGGAAAGCTGGGAGAGAGAGGGAAAAAAAAAAAAATAATTCCAAGCAAAACCCGCTTCAGCACCGCGGGCAGAACAGCAGCCGGAGGAGCGGCGCGCTGCCGCCCGGCCTGCCCGCACCCCCGGCGGCGGGAGGGCGGCGGGACGGGGGTGCCGGGGGGCCCGGCGCTTCGGGGCGATGGAAAACATCTTGGCCGGTGCTTTTCCCTTCTCCAGGGGGTGGCTGTTTGGATAGGCGGCTGGTGTTACCGCACTGGGAAGCAGGAACGGCTCCTTCCAGCGCCTCGGTGCTGCGACCCGCTGCAGGAGACCGGCGGCATCCCAGGTGGGAGCGGGGGATGGTTCCCTTCCCGGCTTGGCAGGGTGAAAAGCGGCGTTCGCGACCACCGCACCGACCCCGCACAGCCGCACCGACAGCACCGCTCATATCTCCAGCCTCCTCAGTCTGTCACAAACAAGTCTGGGTTTTTTTTCCTCCTTTGTGGTTTCTTTTTTTGTTTGGGTTTTGTTGTTGTTGTTGTTTGTTTTTGTTTTGGGGGGTTTTTTGCTGCCGCTCCCAGCACCGGAGACCCACCGTGGCCGCGGCCGAGCCGCGCACCCTCCCGCAGCGGCTCCGTCCCGGCTCTGCACCGTGCGCGGCCGGTCGGGGAGTGCAGGCACCGGCAGCGCAGGCGGTGCGAAGGAGGGAGGGGAAAAGGACTGAACAAACCTACCACACAACAAACCCCAAACCACCAACCCTAATTAATAATAATAATAGAAGGAAGCGCAGCGACTTGCTGCGACCGGCGGAGCGGAGGGCGGTAGGTGCGAGGCGGGCGGCCCCCGGGAGGGCCGGCGGGGCGGCGGGTGGCGGCAGCGGGGCTCGCAGCCCCCCGGGGCGGCCGGGGGTACCGGCGGGTCCGGCGTCGTCGTCGTGTGAAAGTCCCCTTTAAGTTTCCATAGAGAGGCCCTCCGGCTGTCACATGATGGACATGATATAATGAAACAACATCGTGGGGAGGGAAGCACTCGGGGAGCCCGGGGCGGCGGGAGGCGGCGGTGCCCCCCGCCCCGGGCCCGCCCTGCCCCGTGCCTGCACCTGTCTCCGCGCCCGGGAGCGCGGCAGCGCCGGCAGCCCCGCCGGTGGGCTGCGTGTGGCACCCTCCCGCGGGGAGGGCAGGGGGAGGGGAGCCGGCGGAGCGGCCGCTCGGAGGTAAGTTACCGGCGGGACGTGGCCGGGGGCTGCCCGCCCGCCCGGGGGGCGCGGGGTGCCGGCGGGGCAGGCGGTCGCGGCGGTCGCGCCATGTTTGCGCGGCGGCGGAGTGAGGGGGGGGCGCGCGGTGGGGGGGGCCGGGGGCGCCGCGTGTCCCCGCGGAGCGGCGGGCGTGTGCGCGCCCTCCCGCCCTCCATGTCCGCATTCCAGCTCATGTTGCGCAGATAAAATTCAAACTTGAGGTAAACACAAGCGGCGGGGGGAGGGGGGGGGGCGGCTGGGGGGGGGATAGGCGAGGGAGGGAGGCTCGCTCCATCCCGGCTCGCAGCGCCCGCCGCCCGCCCCCGCGCAGCCCACCCGCGGATCCCCCGCACCTGGCCGCCAGCGGCGAGCCCGGCCGGCCGCTTCGCAAGGGGCTGCGGGCGCAGCGCTGCTCCTGTCCCCCCGCTGCGGGGGAGGCAGCGGCGGGCGTGCCCCCCCCCACCCGCACCGCGCACCCCGGGAGGAAACGGCAAGTGGGGGGCACGGTGCGCGGCAGGTGCGCGGGCCGCTGTCGCGACATTGGGGGGAGTTTGCCTCTCGCGACGTGGGGGAAGGAGCCAAGTGACAGCCGAGCTGCGGCGGGGGGGGGGGGAGGGGGGGGGGAAGGACGGGACTGCGCCGTGTTGTTTTCATCGCTGCGTGGGTATCCCGAATCGAGCAGAAATAACAACAATCCCCCCCCCAAATCACCCACCCCCAGCGCCGGCCGGGGGGGCCGGGCCGCATTTCCAAGTGCGTATGGAGAAAACAAGATGCGTCCGCGGGGGGGGGGGGGGGGGGGGCGGGGAGGGCCGGGCCGCGCCGCCGCTCGCCAGCCCGGGTCCGTGACACAGGCGGTGCCGCCGGCAGCGGGTATATTTAGCAGTTCCCCCCCCCCCCCCCCCCAGCCCTCCGCATGCTCCGCGCCCGGTGCGAGCGGGCGAGCGAGCTGAGCGCCGGTTGATGAGGCGGGCCGGCGAGCGGCCGAGGCACGGCCTGCTGCCCCACAGGTGGGTGCCTGAGGAGAGGGAGGCCCGCGGCCAGGCGCCTGCCCTGCGGGGAGCGTTGGAGTGGTCTGCCGCCCCCCACCCGGGAAGGCGGCGGGAGGCTGCTGAGGGGGCGCGGCGAGGCGAGGCGGGTTGGGGGGCCGAGGGGCGGGCGGGGGGGGAAGCGGGGTCCGGGGCAGAGCGGCCGTGCGGGGAGCGGAGTCGGCTGCTGCGGGCGAGGCGCTTCCTGCGTGGCGCAACTCGGGGCTGTTGCGGGAGGGCGGGCGGCCTGCGGAGCTCCGGGTGGGGTGCGTGTGCCCGGGGAAGGGGGGGCGGCCGGCTGCGGAGCCGTGGCTGCTGCGGGCGCGCGGCGGGTGTGAGGGCGCGGGGCGGCGGGGGTGGGGGGTGGGCTTCGGGCGAGCGGCCTCGCTGAGGGCGGGAAGCGCGCGCGACCCCTCGACGCGCGGCAGCGGCCCCCGCCTGGCGCCTCCTCAGCACTGCACCACCGAGGCGGCGGCGGCGGGACCGGCGGCCACGCCCACCGCTCCCGGCAGACCAATGGCCGCGCCGCTGGCGGCCGACCCCCCCCCCCCCCCCCCCCCATCATCTTCCCCCCCGCCCCCCCCCACCTTCCCTCCGCCCGCCTTTGGCAGGGCGCGAGCGCGGCCCGCGCCCGCCCACCCGCCTGTTTGTTATGGTCGGGGCCACGTGCCGCCGGCTCAGCCCGTCACGCGGCCCGGCCTCGCGCCGCCGCCGCCGGGGCACCCGCGGGGCGAGGGCCCGGCCCGGGGCGGGGCTGGCGGGGACCGGGACTGGGGCCGACCTCGGGGGGGGGCCTGAAGGCCTCGGGGCCGCGGCTGCCCGGCTGCCGCCCCCCGGGCCTTGCCTGCCGTGCCGGTGAGGGGAGCGGTGCTCGCGGCCTGCCCCGTGACGCCCCCTGAGGGGCCTCTCCCTGGGCCAGCGGGTCGGGCCCTGGCCGAGCCCTGAGGGCCGATCTGCGGCTGGCTCTAGCCTCCGTAGGGGGAGGCTCCTCTGCCCGGGAGAGAGCTGTGAGAGCTGTTTATGCCCAGCGATACGTGGTTGGGGGTTTTCGTATTTTTTTTTCCTCTGCCATCCCTCCGTGCTGTCCTGCATTAGCCAGGGCAGTAGCTGCGTATCTGCCTAGCCCGGTGGTGGTGTGGCGTGCAGCTTTATGTAGGTAACACAGGGGAACGCTGTGAGGATCGTGTTTAGCTATCAGTCTCCTGAGCCTGGAGCTTTGAGCCTATTTATAGGTAGGTTGGGCAGTCTTCAGCGTGAAGGACTTGAGCTGCGTCCCAGTCTGTGGCAGAGTGAGGCACCTTAAGTGATGGTGTTCTGTTTTCGGCAGGTCGTTGTTTCTGGAAACAGGATTTTACGGAAAGCTCCAGAGTCATGGTTGTTAATAGGCTATATGGAGAAAGACTAGTCAGTTTGGAGTTGAGGAACGTAATGCCATTTTAATGTAACTTCTCGGATAGCAGAGCAAACAGTAAGAGGATACTCGGTTCTAGATTGGTGGCTTTCGGCTTGCAGGCAGTGGACCCTGGCCGTCTGTGAACAGCTTATCTGGGGTCAGTAGGAAGCAACAGAGGAAAGGACATTTGTGTTCTGTAGGCTTACATTCATTATACAGGTACCTGCACCACTAGAGATTCTGGGTCTGACGAGCTGTTAAAAAAAAGGACAAAAAAAAGACTGCTATTCTAGGTCATTAGGATACTTTGGTTTCGAATAAGTAGAGGAGGGGTGAGAAAAAAACCTGTATCTGTTTTGTTGTGTATGTCCCTGTTGTACTGTTCAGAAGTTTAAAATTCAATATCTTTTTAAGAATTACATAACCATTAATAACATCGTGACTCTCAGGAAGCTTTAAAGAGTTAAATAACAGCAGATGAACGAGAACAGGTCAAGAAGAGGAGAGATGGTTTTATAACTAATGGTGAGGACCGTACACGGATATTTAAAACTGCTTTGGAGTTGCACTGGAAAGGATTATTTGTTAGTAGTAGTATTATTTTAACGCCCTATAAAAAGAGGATACAAGGAGGAGGATGGAAATCCATAAGTTAGCAGTTCTGTGCTGGTCTAGTCCAGTAAATGAATCGGGGACAGTTTATGGTGCTTCTTGTGCTTTCACTTCTCTTCCATCCGAACTTTATCAGTACGATTTTGAGCATCTGAAATGATGTGTTTCCAGACCTTGACTGGTGTTGATGAGGAGGGAATATGGCCTTAAGATAGCAAGAATGGTAATGGCTCAGAAACAACTGAGGATCATGGTAGTGGTGAAAGGAGTGGTGTGGTAATAGGCTGTACTTGGCATATGTTGTAGAGAGCTGATGTCCTGCGTTGGTTGCAGGAGTCGTTTGAAACGGTGTTACCTGTGGGAATAGGTTTATTCAACCCAGGTAGTATACTTGATTTGTAAGAGCATATCTGCATATGTTTGCATTTTTTTGGGGGGGGAACCCCCAAACCTACCTTAAAATAGGAAGTTAATAGGGAGCACTTGGTTTGTTAGATATTTGAGAATACCAGGAGGTGCTCTGTAACAGCATGCCAGTGTCTCAGATTATTTATTTTTTTTTGAGCGTACATGGAGTTGCTGGTGGAATTGATGCACCAGGAAATTGCTTTCTCTATTTTTGTTGGTGAAATGCAGTTAACATAAAATGAGCCCTTTGGATCCTGTATCCCATTTCTCTTTAATATAACTAAGATCGTTTATCTTCTTGACAGCTAGAGGAAAAAATACTTCATTTTGTAACTTGGTTCACCTTCTCTTCAATTGCTGTCAGCTCATGACGAGGCACAATGTGTGCTGTACACTGTGTTCTACAGAGCTGTTTTGGTGACGAATACAATGTATATGGAAAAAGTGCTATGAAAAATATTGTGCCAGTTCTCTCCACTTTTTATATAAACAATACCAATTTATCTCTTAAAAGAGGTACTCAGAGTTTCATTTTAGGACCTAATGCCTTGCCTAATTCTGGTGGCAAAAAGGTCGCTATTTTACTCTTCGTAAGTACTTCAAAAGCATCTGAAAAGATTTAAACTAGTGTTCGTATTGGTTTTGCAATAGGAAGTAGTGAAACCTTTTTTTTTTTCTCCCTGTTGTAATAAAAAGGGAAATTTTGAACTTACATTAACAGTGTGTTTGTTTATGCTGCTGTAACCTGTTACAATTAAAATTAAGAGGATCTCTTTAATCCAGGCTAGGTTTTTTCAATTGCTGTAATCGCGTGTTTACTATATTTCTTTTATAATTAAAAATGAAAACATGGAGTTGTGTTTTTTGTCGTCTTGTGTAGTCTGACTAGCTGTAGTTGATTCTGCCATTTTTGCACAGTGTTTTTCCATAAACGTCGTGCTCCTGGAATTATTGGTAGTACCAGAGTATGAGCTTGAAGTGCTGTAACATCAAGGGCTGAGAGTACTTGCAAACATGAACGCTGAACTGCAAAGTTTAAAAAAAATAATCTCCCCAGCAGTTCTTTGAAGCCATTTTTAGAGAGTCAGGATTGAAAATTTTTGTCAGTGACTGGAGATGGAATTAATTGGGCTGCAACTGTTTGTCACGAATTTAAGCATAAACAGGGTTTTCTTTTGGCTTTGCATTTCGTAAAAATGCAGCATAAAATCCGCCATCCTTTCACAGTCCTTCAGGATGCTGTACCTCAGCCAGCAGATAACAGCGTTGTTGTCTAACAGCATGGCTGGAAATCGGAGTTTTTTGTTCTGAGTCTTGCCCTTACCAAGGTCGGAGATCTCATCCTCCCCTACATTCCTGATCTGGGTACTTAACGCTTGCAGAGGGTCCTGATCCATGAATTTTGATGAATTGCCTTGAGCTCTAGGAGGGATGCGTTAAATGTCCCCAGTATCGTGCTGCTTTACAGACCTAAGTTTGGAGATCTCTGAAGGACTGACATCTATATAGCAAAAATATTAATTATGGTAGTAAAGCAGTCAAGTGGAATTTTTTTTATCTAAGTTTCTTAAATAAAAGTAATGTATTTGGCAGGACAATAAAAATGTGATAATTGTCATAATACTCTTGTTTTAAATAGTTTTAATCAATATGGTTTACTTTATGAATTCTGTAGTCTAAATGTGGGAAGTTTTGTGGATGAGGGGAGATGGTACTACTGTCAAATTGGGTTTCACAGTAATCTGAATTTTGGTGTACTATTACTCAGGAATTATTTTTTCATAATTGTTATGTTACGAAGCATTAATAAGGCAGTGCTGATGGTGAGTTGGTGGGGTTTTTTGTACTCTTGCTAGGCTAGAAATTTGTTACTGAAGCATAAACAAAAGAAATTGAGAAACAAATGGTTTAAAGGGCATTTATAACACCATTTGTAAGCCACGGTTTTACAAACACTTCTCTGAATGTCTTGTTTAAGGACTAGGTCTTATTGAAGAACATAAACTGTGCAGTTACGTAGAAAGTAAAGAGTTGGTAAATATATTGTGACTGCTTTAGTATCTTTGGGTGGTTTTTTCCTATATTTCAAATTTTTACTCTGGCAACCAGACCCACGATGTGCTTACGTGTACAGAATGCTGTGCAGTAGTCTCAACAGAAATCTTGTGAAGTTTGTGTGCTGGTAATATTGAGATTTTATTTATTTTTATTTTTTTCCTTTGTGCCATCTTGCAGGTGGTCAGAAGCAGCAGTTAGTTGCCTGGGTGGGAAGACAGGGAGAGTGGAATGGGGAGAGGGAAACCTGGGTAAGCATTGTGCTGGGCTATTACAAAGTTTAGATATTTCTGCCCTCTTCTTTGCATACAGGAACATACTGATTTGCCTGTATGCTACACCAAAATGTAGCAATTTGAATACAACTACTGTCCTGCTGAGCCTTAAGGAAGGATTAGGTTTTTGGTAGTGTTTATGAGCTCGGGTTGAACTTCGTCTGTGTTGGGAGAAGTTCTGTGGACAGAGTTTGGATCTCTGGAAATATCCCTTGAATCGGGGCTAATTTTTTCATCTGTGTTTTCATCTGGTATAATTTTGGTAGCACATAAATTTCCAGAAAATGAAATATTTTTTTTATTATTCATGTAGTAACATTATGTATGAAATACCCAGAAGATGTGCTATTTTGAGTAATACCTATATTATCTTCTGGTTCCTGAATTTTAGCATAACTGTAGTAGCTACTGTTGGAGCTTCTGCCAAAATATGAGTTGTAAAATGAAGGCAGATACTGGCTTCATAAATTAACAGCATGCAGAGGAAATCAAATGGAATCGAACTGATGTTCGAATTTCAGCCTATTTGGAAAGTAAGCAAGCGTTTGCTGGGTTTTACCTGTATTACTGTTTATATCAGCGAAGCGCGGTGTCTCCCAGCGGCCGGGTGCAGGGTGGCGGGTGGTGGCTCACCCAGGAGAGCACCTTGCTCGGGTCACTGGGACTTGGGACATCTCCTGCCGCCCAGCTGCGGTGCGAGCAGCTGTGCAGTCCCCGGGGAGGGAGAAGCCGCATCTAGCCACCGTGTTTACTTTGAGCAGGAGGAGAAACAGGACGTTCCCGGCTGTTGTCTGGATGTGTTTTGTAAACTGCAAGCGCTGGGAAGGCTTTTAACAAGGTGTAGTTTCGCTGTATCGCCGTGAGTTCTACCGTTTGGCATTTCTAGTGTCGTGTTGTTTCCCCCCCGCCCCCTTCGCCCCCTTTTTTTTTTTTTTTTTAGCACAACTTCAGACGTTAATTTGTTGACGTTTGTATATTGCTGTGTCATCTGTAGTTCTTGGGAGGTGTTTATATTCTGATTTCTGCGGCTTGACAGCCGTGCCCCGGGGTGCTGGAGCAATCCGGATTCTGTTTACCCTGTTGAGAACAGGATTCCAAACCTATGAAAAGCGATAGGTTTGGGGGCTTTTTTGTTGGGTGTTCCCCCCCCTACCCCCGTGTGTGTGGTTTTGTTTGGTTTTGGGTTTGCCTCCGCTCGGTGCGGCCGCGGGGGAGGGCTGCGGGCCCGGAGCGCAGCGGCCCGCCCCGCGGGGGGGGGGGGGGCGCGGTGCCGCGGGGCGGGGGGGGGCGGTGCTGGGATGGCGGCGTCGCGCCTGGGGCGCCGCGGGGCTGCCGTCGCCCCCTGCCGGCCGAGAGCGGCAGCGCAGCGCTGTGCGCGGCCGCCGCAGCGCCCAGCAGCAACCTGCGGGCGCTGGGACGGAGCTCCCTGCCTCGCTTGGCTCCCTTCGGCTTCCTTCTGAGCCCAAGCTCAAAGATACCGTCTTTCTTCTAGAGCTGTAGCAGCGTTCCCTTTTCAAGCCAGATCGTCCCATTCTTCCTCCTCTTATCTGTGTCCGTGGGCATCTGTCTGTGAAGCCTGTGGTTCTGTGTATAAACAGAAAGCCGAATGGTGCATCCAGCATTGTGGGATCTGCTGCTTCCCCAAAGAGTATTGTCCTGGAACCACAACTCATTCTGGTAGCTTTGGCAGAGAATTGTGCACCCTTACCATAAAAAAAGGAAGTAAAATGGCTTTAATCTTTAGATTGTTAGCCCTGTTGGATTTTGGTAATCCAGAGATGCCCATAAAACAATATTGACCTAGAAATCAGTAATTTAAATGTGAAAGACACTTCAAATGTGAATAATGTTCACACAACATGGAACAGGAGTGAGGTCGGACCAACTTAATACATGTGGTTTCACTAACACCAAATGTATCTCCTGTTTCAATAAGCAAATAGCGTAGCACAACTGTTTGGTGTTTTTGTTTTGGGTTTGGTGGGGTTTTTTTGTTGTTGGTTTTTTTTCTTGGGGGTGTGTGTGTGTTTGTTTTTTGTGGCTTAGGGAAATGCTGCTGCCTTGGTTTTAAAGAAACTGCAGTTTTCATCTATTACTGATGTTGAGGATAAAGGGAGTTAACAAGGGCAGAGTTCAGCTATACTCTGCAGTGGGAGTTCAGGGGGAACCTCTGTTCTCCCAGTTCTTCTTGTAATGAAATTGTTGACGTTTGTGAGGAAATCCTTACCGAATATTGGAGAGAAAAAAAGTCAGTGGTAGTGACCAGGAAAAAGTAACCATGACTTGTGAATTAACATGTTACTGAGTAAAGCTGAATTACTCAGAAGCAGTATTACTTCAGTAATGAATGAGTGATATCTATAAGCAGTAATAATTTGTAATGGAGACCAAAGTCACATAATACAGAGGGGGAAAACACTGGTAGACATGTTTGATAGGTTAACCCAGGCTCCTAGCATTGTGATGGGAAAGAAGCATCTTTTTAGTGTGCTCTTTCAATTACAGAAGGATGGAAAAAAAATTCTCAATGGGGCAGCCTGGATGGCAGGTTGTAGTCCTACACTTCTGCAAGCAAATGTGCAGTATGATTGATTCCTGCAACAGTTCCCAGGCTCTAAATTGAAACCCTCATTGCTTCTCTCCAAAGGTGGTTCTACTGTCAGGTTTCACTTGATTTTTTTTTTTTTTTAGAAAGCTGGTTCTCGGTTTTAGCGCAGGTGTAGTTGACACCCAGCTTACATTAATTTATTGTACAAATACTGTCCTTCAGCACAAATGCCTCTTTCTCTCACTTGTGTTTTGCACATGCTGCATCTGCAGCTAGCAGTTACGTTCATTTATAGCCCTTATTTTGTTCTAGAGCAGCAGTTCTTTGCTTCATCGTGCCCTTCCCCCTTTTCAGCATGTATTGCATGCCCCTGTAGTTTAAAGACCACTGGTTTGAAAAACAAGCTCTTCTTTCCTGTAAAGCAAACTTCATGTGCCTGTGGGTGAAGTTACTTTTTCAGAAGGTTTATGTAAGATTACCTGATCCAGTAATTAGGAGAATAAATATTATAAATACAGTTTGTCCTGTCTAATGTTATCCTGGTCATAGTCTCTGTAGGATATACCTGGTTGTATTTTTCCTTTCTGTTGATGTTTTTCTTTGAAACTACAGATACTCCTGTTATCATGAACAGGTTTGATTCTGTTCCAGATGCTATTGGTTGATAAAGTAGTAATGGGTCTTCTGGCAGCTTCTTCCAAGATCAGTTACCGTGAAAAAACTGTATTTACCCAAAGTATATGAGATGTGCTTTGAAGAACAGGCTTGTGATGTGCATATGATTCCTAATAGACAAGGACTGTAATTTATTTTTTTCTTATTCTGGTACTTAAGAAAAATCTTCCTGGCTAGGTTGAAACTGGAAGTCGGCTCTGAGACTTTCAGATGCAGTCTCTTTGGTGGCTATGTCAACATTAATTATTGTATATCTCTAATGTTACCATATAAACCTCCATTTCTTTTGGCCTACAAAGTTTGTGTTGGGTAAACTATACTCAGCTTATTTAATTTTCATACTTGTGTAAGTCTTTGCAAAGCCCTTAACCATTGTTATTAACTGTTCATTGTTCTCTTTAGTAGTGTGGGCAGAAATGCTTAAAGTTTTTGAAAGACCTTGCAGTGATTCTTCCTCACTTCAGGATATTTCCATTCATCCCATTTTTGAGAATGTTCCTTTATGGTTGTGCCTGCCATCGGTATCCGTACTAGGTTTTACTTTCAGTCTGCTGCTGCCTTGAGGGAAATAAAAATTGGGGTGAAAAGTCCATCCTGTTCCTGCAGGTGACATTCATGATTTCTGTTTTCTTCAGTTGTTTTTCTGCCTTTTCCTGCAGGAAAAGGCAGGAGACATTGTCTGTTTGCTGAATGCCAGGTTATCTTTGTGGTTTGGTGGTCCTAGAAATGTAAAACAAGAATCTACAAGAGAGTAGATGTACAAGCAAGGGAGGGCAGCAATAGGTAGATCCTCTTCATCCACTCTGTCCTTGCTGTGAGTGGTGGGCCTTACGTGGCATCCTGTTCTGTCAGTATTACAGCCCTGAGTTGTGGTCAGACTCTATTGCAACATGCATTTTCTGCTCTTCCTGCCCCTCGCTGCCACCAGATCTCCAAAGCATGAAGATGGGTGCAGAATACATCTTGCACTTTTGGTAGTGCCTAAGATAATTCTCACATGGATTGCAGCTGTATGGCTCATAGCTTGAACGTATCGTGAGTGAGGAGTGGGATAGTCATACCTGTTTTTTTTCTGTAGACCAGGGCCTCTGAGTAAGTGACTTCACATGTTGTGGTTGTAGGCTGTGTGTTTCCCTGGTATCTCCACTGTGTGTACTAGATAGATGGAGGTTCTCAGGATACTTACTTTTAAGACAGTGCCTCCTGGAGAGGTGACTTCGGAATCCATTTTTTCCTGCTACCGTTATTTTAGTTTAAAATGGATGAAGGCTATAAAATGTCTGGTTTTCAGCTAGTGGCTATTCAGCTGACCCCTCTACCTCTACATTCTGTGCCTCTCAAGGGTTCTGTTAAATAATATTTACATTAATAGTACTATGTACTGCTGAGTCCCTCCTGTGGTTTATAAGAGCTTAAGTATGGCATTATGTTAACCAGCTTCACTGGTAGCTCAGGATTAGAGTTGTTTGTATTTGCAATTTTGCTGCTAAGTTCTTCATCTCTGGTGAGTGTTATAAATAACAGAGGCTGGGACTGCAGCGAAGGAGTCTTCTAATAACCTGGGCAACAGGGACTGTCATTCCCTGGCTCTACAGGAGAAGGGGCTAGCTCCAGCTGCCTTGAGATACATCCGCAGCCAACTTCCCTGGCTGGGGTATAGGGTGCATGTGCATCAGCGTCACCAGCAAAGAGGGCACAGCAGAGGAGGCAGCAAGGAAGCAGAGTGCTGCATGTGGGCAGTAGTTCCCGAAAAAAGACTGAAAGCATAGAAGCACAGAAGCCTGGACTAGATAAGATTAAAAATCAGGGGCTGTGAAAAAGAGACAGGTGACCAACAGAGAGAGACCAAAACGGCCAAGGTTCTAGTTTCCTCTGTACATAAAAATCAAATTTGAACAATTCATAGAACTCTCCTAGATTTCATCTAGTTATTAGTAATGGTCCTGGTACGTATTCTTCCTTGCTAACTTAAGAGGCCTATTGATTGAATTTTATAAGCTCTTTGTTATATTACCTCCTCCTTGGGTGGGGAATGTAGCAGTGACCCACACAGGAAGGTGTGCCTTCCCATACTCAGCTACGCCACCAGACAGCAGTATCTGAGGCTCTCACCTTTGCTAGCCCATTTTCCTACATGTTGAATTTCTACTTGGATCTTCCACAACCCGAGTGACTGGGCATGCTTCCTGTTTTATCTGCTAATTGCCCTTTCTTACCAGCACTGGTGGTTGATCTGCTCATGTAAATAGAGAAGGGTCGGTGCTTCTTTTTGAAAGAACCATTCAATTGTTAGAGGAATTAGCTTCAGAGATCCCAAGCACCTGAAGTGCTGGGGCAGAAGTTCATTCAGGAATAAAGCAGGGATCTTAAATTTAGATTTCATGGTAAGATATGGCATTGTGCTACTACTAGATTAATGTTTTGGCCCAGGATAATGCTGGCTTTTGAAGAGCTTATCTTCAAATGTTTAAAAATCTGTTCTTGTGTTTTACCATAAACTGATGTGGTCCAGCAGTCATCTGGCTCACATAACTGGAAATATTTTGTTTTTCTTTTTACATGACTCATTACCATGCATTTGTAACTATGGTTATTTTCTCTTAAAGGATTTGTTCAGCCCTTTAATTATCATGATTTGGGGTATTCAGGTTTGACTTAATACCAATGTAGAAATTCCTCCAGGACTGCTAGCTACTAAATAAATCCTTTAGGCTGTATGCCCATAAAATTACCAGGCATCTTAATACTTCTGCATTAATCTAGATTAGGACTTCAGTGAGGTTACATCGCCCTACTGCATGTGTGAATCTTAAAACTTATTTTAGGTGTCAGTGTTGATTACAGTGTGTTTGGAGTTCAGCTGCTAGAGGTGCTCTGACTTGCTCAGTAGCAGTGGTGTGTACTTGGAGTGATGAAGTAACAAGTGAACTGCCATAGCAAATGTTACTGATAATTCAGACTTGAAAAAGTCATAAAGAAACATTCCTCATGCATGCTTTTCCTCATAAGGTATTCCATTAATAGGTAGTGATAATTTCTCTTCTTGCATTATTAAGTATGTTCTTCTGTTTTCTGTGAGACATTTCTTTACAATCAGAAAACTAGAGTTAGCTGTTTAGGAGAAGGTGTAACATCCTTTCTGAAGGATGGTGCTACAGTTGTCTATTGTTTTATTGCTGAAGGGGTCATTTCAGATAGCAGAATTTTTCAGTTGGGTCAGTTCATTATTTCTTCAGTATTTGATAATTCTTCTTTATTTCATGGTCTAAGGTATTTACTGCTGATGGTGTTTGTGATACTACTGCAGAATTTATTAGTTTTTTTATCTATTACAGTAGAATACTACTGATAACTTTAAGGAAAAATATGGAACTGGGAATGGCTTCCTGGGTTTCTCAGTCTTCGTCACTTGGTACACGAAGCCTGATGTTGTATAATTGCTATGTAATTTGTCCTTAATCTTAAGGACAGGTTGTTATACTTAGGAGAGAAGAAAGATTGTAACTGTCAGAGCATCCAGAGTCTAGAAAGTCTTTGAATTGCCAGCCTGACATTTTGAAGGGCTATTTCATACACACTTTTAAAAATTATAATTGCAAGCTCTTCCTTACGCAGTTCTCTTTGCTTATGTTTATTCCTCTCTAGTACTTTTATGACCAGGAATTATATCACTCGGTATTCTTTCAGTCAAGTAAGCAAACAAAACTTCTAGTCTATGTTCATAGTATTGATTTTTCCATTCTTCTGATCATCCTAAGCTGTGCTTGCTCTGCAGACTCTGCTTAGGTCTGAGCTGGATTTGCACCTTAGTTTGCCTGCTGCCCACACTGTTAAAACAGCATGGGACACTGTGTCCCTTAGCATCTCTTAATAGCCTCCAGAACATCTGAAGTCTGTGGTGAGTTAGCTTGCTGTGCTGTGCTTTGATGTGGGGTGCAGTTGGAATCATTCATCAAAGCAGAAACATGGTTTAAGAAACTATTCTTAATCATCTTGCTGTTGTTAGCTACTTCTCCGCAGCTGAGACTGCATGAAATGACTGCTTGAATTGTCGTCCATTTCCTGCCTCAGAAACTTCATGGTCCTGCCTTTCATTTTGGAACTGGTGCTGTTGTCTGATTTCCCAGCTGAGACTAGTGTGGAGGCTGAGGTGCTTCTTCTCTTTGCTTCGTTCAGCTGGCTCCTGCAGTTGAACAGTTTAACATAAACCACTGGTGGAGCAGAGAATAACAAAGCAGGAGCTCATGCAGGCAGGCATCCATCGTTGCTGGGAGGCAGCACGAACAAGCTTTGTCTCCATTTATACCCGTGCTCCTCTTCTGCTCTTTTCTACTCATGGTCTAGAGTGAATCCTTTGACTGCTGTCACTGGTCTTGCCTGAGAGGTCACAATTCTTGGTCTATGATCACTGCTACTGGTCAGACTATGTACTTATTTCTTTTTTCTTCCTTGCCCCCCCTGCCCCCCCCCCCTTTTTTTTTTTTAAACTTACGGTGAAGTGGACCAGGTCTGTGCACTCTGGCTACTGAACTCTCAGTTGAAAGGTAGAAGTTGCAATCTGTTGCCATTTCTGCTACCTGAAAGCACCTTTCTTCTCATACTCAAGTCTGAATCCATCATTCTTAAACAAGGCATGCGCAATAATTGGATGAATTTTCCAGGCAGCTGTAAATTGAGGTCACAGTTGCTTTATTTCACTGGTATGTCACTCTGACCCATGGCCATTTTGTGATGGGCTAGGCTTTTTCTTCCTTCATAGTTAAGGAGCCATTTACCTGGTGGCAATATGTATTATACTCAGGTATGTGACTGTACATCTTCTGCTGTTGAAATTCACCCCACTTCTATTCAAGACTATGAGGTTATCTAGTTCTTTATGAACAGTGTCCCGGTTCTCCTTTCCTAACTCCTTTTTATCAAAAGCTGTCAACAAAAGCCAGGATTACTAATGAAAAAAAACCCACCAAAACTAATCCCCAAACCTAACTGATAACTTGATAATTCTAAGCATCTATACCTTTATCCATCAACAAAGATCAGGAATAGTTACTTGTGGAGGTCTTGGTGCAGTTCATGTATTGAAAAAAGTTGGATTTTTGTGTGTTCTCTTTTACTGATGTTTAAAACACATCCCAGAATATATTGGTGGATTTAAAAAGCTGATGGTGAGGTCCAGTTCTTCCTGAAGGCATTTCAGTTGACTCAGAGGTAGTCAACTTGGTAAAGTAAACCAGACAGAACCTGCAGATAGGAGCAGAGTAAGAGGTGGGAGTTCCTTTCAATCAGTGCTGTAAGAGCAGATATAAGAGTGGTTAGACCTTTGTATTAGCTGGGTAGAAATAGTGAGGGCTTCAGATGCAAATGTTTGGATAAGTACATTACAGAAGAAACAATACAAAGAAAGGAGAAAGGACTGAGTCTGCTTTAGAAGATGGGAAGATAAACAAAACCTACAAGCCACATTAAGCTGTGTCAAACAGTGATTAATAAATATCACAAGATTCTTCAGTCATTTGGATAAAAAAACAGCATGGGGAAGCAGAGCTGTCATTGCAGGTGATAGAATGTTGACATTTGGTTCAGTCTTTTCTAGGGATGTGGGGAAAAAGCAGGATGATGAATGGATATGATGGTTTAGAAACTGAGGCAAATGACGCTAAAGCACTGAAGTCCAGGTGAACTGATAAGCTCTAAAAGAGACTTGAGTTGATACATGCTCTTAGTATGGCTTCAGTAGACTTCTGAAATTTTAGGAGAGAGTGAGACACTTGAGTACATGAAAAAGAAAATGAAATACAGTTAGTTTATCAAAAATAAATTATGCTGGAGTAACCTGACACCTTCTCTGTTGAAAAGTACGTATTTCTTGGTCTTTTGTAAGGTGCTTGGTAGGAAGCACCTATTTCCATACATGGAAAATCTTATAAACCACATCTTTCTTGTATAGCTTAAACAAGAACAGTTGTAATGCTGGTGATCAGATGAAGAAGTAGTAGTGACAAGAGGTTTTGGAAATGGAAGGAAAAAGGTGGGGACAGTGGTTAGAGAATACAGGGTTTTTTTTGGTGATTGGCTTAGATATGAGGGGTGAGTAATCATCTGCCTGTTAGGGTTCACACAATAGACTTAAGATTAAAAATATATATATTTAAAAAAACAACCAAAAACAATTATTGAAGGGTTATGACACTGAAGATGTGCTACTCCAAGCAGTGAAAGACCATTACAAGTGTTGCATTGATGTGTATTTTAAACCTGTAAAAACCCTATTCCTTTTGTCTGCAGTTTGACTTTCATAATTAGGAAGCATTGAGTTAATTGTTAACGTGAATGCTAAAAGAAAGTGGGAGCAAGAAATACTGCTCTCTTTCATTTTGTAATTGTGTGGTATTTATAAGAAGCTGTGAGGTCATTGGCTTCCGGTATGAGCCACTTCCTGAAAACCTTGCTCTACATGGTAAATCTAAAAATGTCTTTCTTCGAAAAACTCAGCTGTTTGTTGTTTTCTCTTCTCTTGCTTCTGTCCACCTTTTGTTTCTACTCCAGAACTTGCGTACCACCGCAGAATAGTGGTATGTTGTGATGGAGGGTGACGCTACAGAGGGCACAAGCTGTGTTGGAGAAGGTACAGCAGAGAAGTACAGTTCACAACCAAGTGCAGGCAGTGGTAGCATGGAAACAGCTTAAACACGCAGCCTGACATGTAGGAAGTATTGACAATCTAAAGCTGTAGTAAATTGTGAGTGATACATTGGCAAGTGATCGAGTTGTTTAAGATGAGGTAAAACCAGCATCAGCAGAACTATTTTGTGTTCTTATGTTCCTGTTGAGTTCCAAGTATGTAAAAGGCAATTAGTTTCTTGTAGAAATGGTTAATTTTTTTTTTTAAGTTCTTGTACTGTCAGCAGCTTCTAAACTTGTAGGTTGTAGAAGTAGCCATCAGATTTTCTAAGACATCAAGGTTTTGGCAGTAGAAAGAAGTAAGCCTATTTGTGTGTGTGAATGAAGAAACTAACAGCCCATAGTTCATTATTAATTTGATGAACATAGAACATACATTTGATTGTGTAACATTTACATTTATAATGTAAAAGAGATTATTTAAACTCAGCTGTGTTCTTTAAAATGTGGATATATAATTGTAATAGAGCAATATAAATTAATTCAACTGTGGCAGGTCAGTGTGCATGGGAACTGGGAAAGATGAAGAGCATGTCTGACAGAAAAATTAGAATTCTGAGGTAGTTTAAAAGTGTTGTGTCTGTTTCGCGTGTTTGGGTTTGGGTTTTTTGGTTTTGTTTGGGTTTTTTGTAACTAAGTTGGACAAACTCAAATAACTAAAAAATGTATGTATGTTTTTTTAAGTAAGTGTAATCCAGAAATGTATGGATAACATTTTTGGGTTGAGTTTTTTGAGTGGCTTTTGGTTGTTTGTTTATTGGGTTTTTTCCTTGTAATTTCTTTGTATTAATTGAATAAAGTACTAGTTAGGGCTAATATCTAGGCTAGCAGAGTAAAAGCTAACTAGAACAGCTTTGTAAAGGAATATTTTGATTTATAAATTACAGAAGTTTTGCAGTATATGAAGATACAGAGCTGCTGTGAAAATGGGTGTTAGAACATCATGTGCCAGTTTGAAGATAAACATGAATATTTGGCATTAATAATAACACACTTTGAAATTAATTAGTATATTTGATTTGACTGTGGAAGATATATTAAAGCTTGCTAGACTTCACAGAAGGAATAACAATGGGAAATTCTTAAAAACAGTTCTTAAATTTGCAAGCAGTTTTATAATAATGTGGTTTTAGCCAGTCAGCATGCTGTTTCGTAAGAGCTTTAAACTCTGTCTCCAGAAAAACATGCTGCCTGTCAACCTGGCAACATTCCTATAAATTTCCATGGCAATTTTATTGGTAATTAGCATTTGTCAATAGCTTGTCGTCTATTATAACCTTTCTGTGTCTCAGACTTCTCTTGCCCATACAGCAATTGGTTTGCAAATTTCTAAAATTACAATTCAGACCTCAGCTTACTGGCTTTTATCATGTTGGTATGAAGAATACAGTTTTTAAACTTACTGGAGATGCCTGTGTTCACTGTTCTGTTGATACAGGTTTTTTATGTCCTTGTTTTCTAGTCCAAGTTTCAAACTTGTAACTGTGGAACACACATCCTCATCAGTGTGCTATTACTTTTGGTGTTTATTATTTAAAAAATTGTCTTTATGAGTCTGAAAAAAAGCTCAAACTATGTCCTAAAGTTGCTGTGAGTGTGCATTTGTTTGGGATCAGGCTCAAACTTTATGGTAGCAGGTTCAGCTCATGTGCCTTAATAGGAGCTGTACCAGTATTATGTACCTGTACCAGGTACTGTAACACAGGTGCTGTGTTGTCATGGCTGCCGCAGTGTGATTTTATTTTAGCTACGTGTGCTTTGATCTGTTAGTTTTGAAGTTATACTAACTGATAAAAGGACCACTTTACAGCACTTGCAGCTTTGGGACTTCAAGGGGAAAAAACCCTAAACCTGATAGCAGTTTTTGCTCTAATGCTTTACTTCCTGATGTTCACAGTACATGTTTGAGGATCTTGAGATAATTGGTTAAATCAAACACTGTGCTTCTCGTGTCTGAGCCTCTTCTAGTGCCATGGCAAGCTACCTAAACATTATATGTGTAATGACAGCTCTGTGTGTATTTCCTTCTAGCACAGGTTTTGAGGAGAATACAGTATGGCAATAGGAATTGTAGGTACTCATTCAGACAGTACTTAGTGCTGGAAAGTTGTACGGTGATTGTCAGATTTGAGGTCTGGATGGACTTTCAGCTCAGTTTGGTAGAGCCCTTGATTTTTACATTCCTGTGTAGCTTGGTATCGTTGGTAAACTGAGGTGAAATAGCAATACTTAACTGCATCAGTTTTCACCAGTTGTCTGGTACATGGTCTAGTCACCTTACAGGTGTGTGTGTGGGAAATAATCAGGAAAAGCTCTTCTGAAGGAGCGTGAAGATTAACTACAATAATGTGTGATAGAAAAGGATTTAGATGAAGTTACCTAAAGCCTTTGGACTACAGAATTGTAGTACAGCTGCGCTGTAGAAGTGGACTTGGGGTTGAAGTTCATGATTCTTGGGTATTTATCACATAGAAAGAACATTGTGTTTATTCATATTTAAAGAATCTCATCTTTGGGTGAAACTTTGGCGCACACACTGGAAAATTGTGTTGGAATCTCTTAGTTTTCTACGTTGCCTAAAAACGTAAACCTTGAAGTGCTTTGCAAAAGGCTATTTAGCCTTTTTGTGCTCTTCTGAAATGTTATGTTGCTTGCTTGGTTTTACATTTAGTGTACGATAGTTACTGGCCATCTTTACATCTTCATTATATTCCCAACTGTTTACCTAGTGTTGAGCTTGTGGAGATTTTAGTTAGGTGGGTAAAGATGAGCAATCTATGGTTTGACAGCTGCAATTTCCCTAAGTAAAAGTAAAATGAAGTAAATAAAGAGTTAAATGAAGAACAGGAGCTCTGAACAGCATATCGCTGCAGTTTCAGATAGTTATCACTAGGAGGACACATAGACCATGATATTAAGGAACTAATTGTTTACCTTTTCATATTAACTGGTGTGGTACTGGAAAATTACGTGTTGAAAGGTTGCCATATAATAATGTGTTAATTAAGATGTTTTATTTTACTTGAAATTAAAAGGATTTGTGTAATGGACTAAAAATGAGTATGATAACATTTGGAAATCTCATGGTGATTACTTTGTCGGTGAATCAGAAGAATGCATGTTCTCAAGGGCGTATACCAGCCAGTAATCGATGACATGCAGGTAGAAGTGATTTTTTTAAATAACTTATTTTACAATTTTGTATTGCAGGAGTTCCTTTCTCCTTTTTCTGAAATGTTTATGGTGGCTTCTGCTGGTCAGGACACTATGTAAGATGGATCACTGGCTGGCATTTGATATGGTATTTGCTGCCACCATCATTTATGTTTAATCTGTTTGTGATCTTCTACAGTGTTTGAAAATAGTTTTTCTTTTAGTTGTCTATAAGTGTTTACTCTAGGTTCTGATATACAGTTATGTATCGGGTTGAGTAATATGGAAATTTGTCTAATTGATCTAAATAGTTTGTAGACTGCCCATGTTGCTGAGGCAAGCTGTTACCTAATAAAGATTTCAGAATCTGACTTTCTGTATAGAATCATTATTGATATCACACATGCAGACAAAGATAACTGAAGCATATGCTTTAAATAAAATGACACGAGAAAATGAAAAATGGTTTGAAATTTAAAGTTAGTGAAGGATGCATGAAAATAACACCAGATGGAGAGAAAGAGAAACTTAAGACCTAGATTATTAATAAGTATAATATGTTACTGTTGTATAGAATAGAATCTTAACAGGCTTCCAGTGTGTAAAATGCATTGCAACTTCTCTTAAGAGTTTCTGTGTTGCATAGAAGTGAAAATGCATTATCTGACTCTTCCAGAGTAATGTTCCCTGAGACTACCAAAAAAAGAGTATAACACAGTATGAAGTGATTTTTGGAAACTTAGTAATGGTTTTGCCCTGGTAGAACTGGGGAAGATTGAATTATTTTTTTTCATTAAGACATTTGTGAAATTAATATGGTTTTACATCTCTAGGTTCATAAATTTCTTTCACTGGGAGACATTTTCCTCAATGTTGAAGCTTGTTTGTGGAGTTTCATTTTGTTAGACTGAACAACAAACCACTGAACATCCCTTTGATAAAACTTGTGGTCTGGAATGGTTGCATAGTTGTTTTATTGAAATTTCTATGATTGAACACAGTTGTTCATTTTCCCCCTCATTAGCTGTGTCTAATACAGTTTAATTTTTCACACATTTGCTGGTGCTTACTGTGTTGCTTTTATCCTTACAGCAAAACCTGATTTTTAATTTTCTTGCAGATTATAGTTCCTGTCCATCCATTTGTATTCACTCAGCTCAGTCCTTTATTGTTACTTTTCATGGGAATCGACCTCTGCTTTATAACAAAAACTTGGGTGTTCTGCATGAGGCCCTTAATTGAAAAATGAGGACCCAGTCTGGTTCCAGACTCTGGCAATTGAGTATCTGCGCTGACTCGGTGGACAAGACCAAGCATTCTGCAGATCTTGGGCTTTAGCCCCCTGGATCATTTAATTGTTCGTAATTTGAGTTGAATTGCAAGTTTGTCAAGGCAACCTTTTTTTTCTGAAATGTTACTGCTAGGGATTTGGTAGAGATTTTCTGTATTTTTGCAGAAGTCTGGAGTAGGACCTGACTCAGCAAAGTAATTAAAGTTCTTTTTTTTTCTTTCCTTTTTTTTTTTTTACTACTTAAATTCAATGACTGAGGCTTCTCAGTCTGTCTTTATGACTTTTTTTTTAAAGACCTAGTTAATTGCTAATCCTAAAACTTGCCTAGAAATAACTTCAATTGTTCTTTGAAGTAGAGCAGAAACACTATATAATACTACTTGTTGCATTAGTAGAGGTCTGTACTGTTTTTGTAAACAATCTAGTTAAAATTTTGGAAAGTTTGAGCATAGAAAGGAAAGGTGAGACCCCCTGTTATTACCTGGAGAAGAGACTATGATCCTTTTTACTTCAATGGGGAACAATGAGCATGAGACTGTAACACTTCATGTTAATTGTGGAATGTTCAGTGGTGGGGGTTTTTGTTGTGGTCTTTTTGGGGACACCCCTCCCCTCCCCCCCCAAGTTGGATGAAATGCTGTGTACCGAGGAGTTGACTGACAGAATGAGACAAGCTGCTGTCAGGATGAATAAATGCTGAAGTACAGCTCTTGTTCATACTATAGAATGTTTGGTGGCACTGTCAGAATATTAAAACAGAGAGTAATTACAGTATCAGAATATTTGCAGTGCTCTTAAAAGGAAGTACAGTGGTGGTAGTGAAGTAAGTTTTTGATTATTTAGACCCCTTAAATTAGAAGATTGCTTGCTACATTGTAATGAATTATACAAATTTATTTGATTAGGTTTTTGTTTTACAATGTAGAAATTTTTAACCTTTGACTAAAAGTCCTTCGGAAGTCATTCAAGGTGTCACATTAAGATAACGTTTTGGTAACTCTCAAATTCTGAATCAGATCAATACTGAGATCTTGTGGGTAAAATCTGATTAAATAATGTCATAAATTCAGTTGTGAGGCTCACAGATTGACAGCTGGTACAGGCTTAG
This sequence comes from Falco biarmicus, assembly GCF_023638135.1. Lineage (NCBI taxonomy): Eukaryota > Metazoa > Chordata > Aves > Falconiformes > Falconidae > Falco > Falco biarmicus. The sequence continues at coordinate 29,079,945 of NC_079292.1, read as the reverse complement.
AAGAATGATAGGGCAGAGGAAGATGTGGGAAGGCAGGAGGTTAAAGCAGGCAACCATCTGATGGGCAGACACTTTGCAAGGCAGCAGTACAGATGGCAGTACTACTGTAAGTATTAGTATTTGTAGTGTAGCACATTAGCAGACTGTATGCATTTACCACTAGGAGTGTAGTCATATGTGAAATTCTAACTTTCGCAACATTTAGACTCCATTACAACAGATTTGCTAGACTTGCATTTTGCAGCCTATGAAGTGTTACAAAGAGCAAATGAAGTATGAAGCAGCCTTCTTCCTTCAGCTTCAGAGTCATATAACAGGAACTGGAGAAAAGGATTCTTGGTTGAAACGAGGCATGGGCTAAGGAAGTTTAGATGTGCTGCAACAGAAGGTTGTTATATATCAGCTTTTCTCAGCTGGTTGCCAAAACTGAAATGCTTCTCCAAAGTAGTTGCAGGTTTACTTCCTGAATATGCTGAGGACGAAACATCTGTTCTTCTCTAGTCAGGAAACAAACAAAAACCCAAACCACCAAACCCCCCAAACAAACCAAAAAGTGGCAGGCTTTCTTTGTCTCCATTAACATAAGGATTTTTATGCTATCATTTCAGTGAGTAATCAGTTAGATTTGGTACTTGTTTGCCTAGATGTAGAACTACAGAATTCTTACCTGCACTGATGGAAAACACTGACTTTGCAGCAGTGTGTTGCTGAAGTCAGCGTCATTGATGTGGGTAAAGGGGAGCAGAATCGGATCGCGATATTGTAGAGTGGTGTGGGGTTGATGCAGCTTCTCTCCTACGGCCCATTTCTGCTAGTACAACGCTAAAAGAAACTAGTTCTGCGTAATTCTAACAGAATTTCTAAGACAGTCTTCATCTATCTCTTTTAAAGGCTCTAAGGATAAAGCAGAAATCCTACAATTTCTTTTTACAGTCACAACAGACACTTAATTCAAGGGTTATTTCAGCTATTTTCCAGAATTAAATCTCTCTTCATATTGCTGTACTCAGTAGTTGATGACTTTTTTCCCCTTTTACTTTACCTTAAAGCCTTTTTTGTCCTTTCTGTCTGCTTTACTCTTTTTTACATAAAAAAAAGGTTTTTGTTGCTAAATGGATTTTCTGTTTTTGTGCTGCAAATGGTAGCAGCATTGGGATAATGAAAGAGCTTGGGAATGACAGCTGTATGTTGAGGTGTTGTCAATGTTGGAATGTAATCTTCTGCTTTGACCAAAAATGTTTGTTACACAAACATGACAGACACACATGGAAATTGCTTTCCTGTTGTAAGTCACGTAAATAGTTGTGAGAGCTGAAGTGAAGAAGTTACTGTTCTGCCCTAGGACACAAGCTTTAGCTGATTCAGTCTGACGTTCAATTTTAAGAGATTCAGGGTACAGAAATCACACAGAGCCCCTTGGGTTACAGAGGAGTATTTTTTTATGCTTAGTTTTTAAATGTCTTACAGGAAGCAGACGCTGTAGACCAGTGTGGTTGGCTTATTGAAGATGCAAGGTAATTGAACCAACATGGGATTAAAGGCAGCTTTCCTGTGTAGTCATGTGACCTGTTTTAACAGTTTTAAGCAAACAGTGGAAAAGTACGTGAGTGTGTCTGTAGACTTTTGGCAGCTGGTATCTCCAGAAGCCATTTCCAGGGCCTTCATTTGTTTCTGTTAATTTGCATTAGCTGGTATCAGTTTCTTGACTTTGATAACAGTCTTGACATCTTCCTTAATTTTAAATTGAAATGGAGAGTGGTAGAAGAGTGGGAGAATGAAGGAATATTCATCCCTGTATATTGTGAATAGAATGGAATTATAGAATCATTGAGGTTGGGAAAGACCTTTAAGATCGTGGAGTCCAACTGTTAATATAGAATGCTTGTGTAGAAAGAAATAGAATACTTTTATGTTTAGAAATGGGTCTGGAGTCTGCTCAGTACATGAAGGTTGGTCAGATGTGTCTTCCAACAGAAACAGAGCAAATTGATGTACAGAGGGAGTTTTCAAACCCCATTTATTATGGGTTGTCCTGGAGCTGTTGGCCACTAAGGGTGAAGTTTGCACAGCTTGCTTCTAAGCACAGGACTGATAAGTTCTAATGGAATTATGTCTCCATATTTCAAAAGATGTCTTGAAATTTCTTGGAAGAGGAAGTTGACTGACATAAATTACCCAAACAGGAAAGGAAGGATGTTATTCCAGGTATTGTTCAGGGTATTTTTTAATTCTGCAGAATACTTGAGAAGCAGTTGAATCATTAACAGGAGTGACAAGCTAGGAAGTTTTGAAGGGAGTACAGGGCTCAGACTTGATAGTGCATACTTAAAAAGTCAAACCCTTTGCTGATACCAGATCAAAGTCAGTGAAGTGCATGTTAAAACAGCACAGGAGCTTTTCTGTATCTTCATGTTTTAAATACTCAGTAATACATAATTTTCACATTTGTTTGGTTAAGAAAACTTTGGAGTTGATTTATGTTTGGGTTCTTTTTTACTAAAGCATTGCTCTGGCTGGGGATTTTTGGGTTGTTTCATTTGTGTGTTTTTTTTAACTGAATGCTGGTAGAGTATTTGGAAATTGATCATAAGTAGTAAAAATATTTACAAGAGTAGTATTAGGTGTGTTAATCTTGTCATGTGGGTAATGCTGTAGTCTTAATTATAAGAAGAAAAATCTAAAAAGGTCAAAATGATCTGAGCAGGTAAAATTTTGGACTAATCTAGAATATAATTCCCTATTTTTAAATATGTGCCTTTAAAATTCCAGAGTGCTTTAGGCTGACCTTCCCCAGCCACCCACCTATACTGTAGTGTGAGAGGTCACAGACAGCTTGGGTTTGAACCCCTGCCATACTGTTACACTGTCCGTACAGTTTCGCTGGTGATTGGTCACTGAGCTGTCATGCAGGTAAAGATTAAATGAGGCAAACTGCTGTATCTCACGCATAAGAGAAATTGTACTTTTCTACCTGTGTTTCATTAGTTCTAAGGTTCTTGCCTGTCTATTGTTTCCTGGTTAGGTATAAAAGACTCAGCAGTTTCAGAAAATAAAATCACATGTGATGGCTCATTTATCTTATGGTATTACAAAATACCATCTTTTCAACAGAGGGAGGTTGTGGTCAGACTAGGAGGGCAGAATGTCTTTGTTCTCGGCGTCAGTTCCTTGGCTGACGACCATGGGGTCATTGTGTCTTTAATTAATATTCTGGGCCTGCGTATAGTAATTTTGATACCAGAAGCACAAATCAAATCTTCCTTTTGCCAAGGTTTTCATTTTTTGGACAGGAATGTAGCCTTCAGAGTGCCTTGAAAACTTCCCAGGAGAAGACTTGAGTTGCTGTTGAGATGAATAGCAGTACAGGCAAATGACTGAGCAGGTCATTGTAGACTCTTTACTGTCAGTGGAGGGCTACCTTAAGAAGTTCAGGGTGTGATTCCTCATTTTTCTCATGGAGAGACTGGATTTAGTGACATGAATCATGCTAAAGGCTCCGGTATTTTAACTAGTTCTCCTTTACCTGCAATGTGGGTACCTAGACAGCTAATTTAATGTGGACACCTGTGTTATAGAAGTCAAATGAGGTAAATGTCAATCCCAGTATTGTGTGATTTGATTACTTTGTTTTGTAAGAAATCTGGTGGAAATCTGTAGAGCCCAGGGGTTTTGTCTTCCAAAATGAAATTGGTATATGCCAAAAATAGGCTTTTGCAGCCAGAGTGGAGACTGCACTTATCTCTGCCCCCCTGCCTTGATCTAGAATCTATCTTCCTTTGTATGAATTGAGCAGTTACAGGGGAATGTGCTAAGCTAGAATAAAATCGGTCTGTACTGTTAAACTCTACATAATGGCACAGTGCTACCTTGGTCACTCTGCCATTAAAATTCCAAAGATAATCTTGTTGAGTTTTATTCTGTTCTTGCAGTCAAACTCTGCAATGCAGTTGACGGCTAGTCTTAAAATAATCTTACAGATTGATTAAAGAGATGCTGAATTACAGCGCTGTGTTCTGATGTTCCCAAATGACTTGGCCACTTGAAAATGTCACCTGCTCTTGAAATAATAGGGGGGAAAAGTTGAGTCATAGTGGTGAAATTAGTGTATGTCTAAACTTTTCAATAAAATCCCTTTAAGTGCCCTGCTGAAATGATTAAGTAGGATCTTTCCCACTTAGTGCTTGCACCTAGATGTGAATGTTAGAACAGAACAGAATAATTTCAGTTGGAAGAACAGTCTCGTCCAACTGCATGACCATTTCAGGCTGACCAAAGGTTAAAGCATGTTAAGGGCATTGTCCAAATGACTTTTAAACACTGGCAGGATTGGGGCACGACCACCTCTCTAGAAAGCCTGTTGCAGTGTTTGATCACTCTCTCGGTAAAGAAATGCTTTCTGATGTTCACTCTAAACCTCCCCTGGCGCAGCTTTGAACCATTTACTTGTGTCTTATCACTGTATACCAGGGAGAAGAGCTCAGCGCCTCCCACTTCACGTCCCCTCCTCGGGAAGCTGTAGACAGCAATGCAGTCACCCCTCAGCCTCCTTTTTCTCCAAACTAGACAAACACAGAGTCCTTAGCTGCTCCTCATAGGACATGCCTTCCAGCCCTTTCACCAGCTTTGCCCTCCTCTGGCTGCATTCAAGGACCTTCACCTCCTTGTGAAGTTGTGGGCCCCAGACCTGCGCACAGTACTCAAGGTGAGACCTGAACACAGTGGGATAATCCCCACTTTTGAGAGGCTGGTTACGCTGTGTGTGATGCGCTGCAGGATGTGGTTCACCCTCACTGTTGACTCATACTGAGCCTGCTGTCAGCCAGCACCCCCACATCCCTTTATGCAGGGCTGCTCTCCAGCCATTCCTCTCCCAGTTTGTACTTGGGCCTGGTGTTACTCTGTCTCACGTAGAGAATCCAGTGTTTGGTCATGTTAAATTTCATCCTGTTAATCATAGCCCGGTTCTCCAGTCTATCTAGATCCCTCTGCAAGGCCTCCTGTCCCTCAAGAGAGTCAACAGCACCTCGCAGTTTGTATTATCAGCGAACATGCTAACAGTGTGTTCAACTCCTGCATTGAGATAGTTGATAAATTTAAGGGAACACAACTGGCTGTAGGATCGAGCCCTGGGGAACACCACTGGTGACTAGTTGCCAGCCAGATGTAGCCCCATTTCACCATAACCCTTTGAGCTCTGCCCTTCAGCCAGTTCTTTGTCCAGTGCTCCCTTAACCCACTTGTCCCACCGTTGGACAGCTGGTCCAGAAGGATGCTGTAAGAGACAGCCTAAAATCCAGAAAAACTACATCTACCACTTGCCATTCATCCAGTGGCTGGGGACCTTATCATAGAAGGAGATCAGATTAGTTAAACGGGACATTCTTTTGCTGAGCCTGTGTTGGCTGAGCTTGGTGACTGCGTTGTTCTTCATGTGCCTTTCAGTAGCAGCCTGTATAATCCTCTCCATCATTTTTCCAGGAACGGTTATTAGACTAACAGGTCTGTAGTTCGCTGAGTCTTCCCTCGTGACCTTCTTGTAAATTAGAATAACGTTGGCTAGTTCCCAGAGACCTTTGGTAGGTGATCTGGAGGGGTTTATGCAGCTATACAGTACAGGGTGTGATTCCTTCTACCTTTTCACAGCAGAGTCGGCGTGCTTCTGCTGGCGTGGTGGTGGGACTTGTGCAAAGGGTCTGCTTCAGTTCTTCACAAGAAGTGAGTGCCTCCTCGCTGGATGGTGCATCTCTGACTCATGCTGTTATTTTCCTGGTTTCCGCTGGGAGAAAGTTATTCTTCTCTGTGGCTGGTACAGTGCTGTGTTTTGGATTTGGAATGAGAATAGTGTTGATAACACACTGATGTTGTAGTTGTTGCTGAGTAGTGCTTACTCTAAATCAAGGACTTTTCAGTTTCCCTTGCTCTGCCAGTGAGCAGGTGCACAAAGAGCCGGGCCAGGACAGCTGACCTGAACTAGCCAAAGGGATGGTCCCTACCCTGGAATGTCATGCCCAGTGATGTGAACTGGGGGGGAGTTGGCCAGGACCTGCCGATCACTGCTGGGGACTGGCTGGGCATCAGTCAGCAGGTGGTGAGCAATCATTGAATCATGTATCAAGCATCACTTGGGTTTTTTTATTCTGTTTTATTCCTGTAATTGTTACCTTTCTTTTCATTGCTAGAACTATTACATTTTACTTAAGAACAGTTTAGTAACTGAAATTACCTCAACCCATGGGTTTTGCCTTTTTCTGGTTCTCCCCGTCTCACTGCAGGGGGACTGTGTGAGCGGCTGCCTGCCGACTGGGGTTAAACTACGGCAGTTACTGGTATTGGTACTTCTAGAGTTATTTTCTGCACAAGTAGACGTCTCTTGCAGATAGCTTAATTACTGTAGATTATTTTAGGTATCATATTGATGACATGGGTGAGCAGAAGGAAATGGAATGGGGTTGTCATAGCTACTGTGACTTACTTTTTTTCTGATTTTTGTACTTCCATTTAAAAATATTTTTATCTCTAAATTTTCAGGGATAAAAAATGTGCTTTGCTGATTGTAAATTACCGGTCATACTTCAGACAGTCCCAGTTTGAGCAGAGATGTTTTTTGAAGACTTGTTTTCTAGAAATCACAAAGAGTGAAATGAAGGAACATTTTCTTAGCAATTTATATAAAGGAAAATTGGGTTAGTTTAATAGTCATGGTTGAGTACAGTTTATTTAGGCCCTTACATAAGGGCATGGTTTATTTTGGATCAGGTGGTTTTTCATAGAATTTCTGTAGAAATTTTTTTACATGCTGATAGTTTTTGCTTGAACTAGTAAATTTCTGTAAGCTTGCAGCTACTACTAACAATTCCATTGTTTTATTTAGCTCAATATATTTTTTTTTTTCCACGAGTAGATCTTAGAATACTCATGTGTTGTGGTTAGAAATGAGTTTCTCGTGCGGAACTGATTCAGGCCTGTAATTGTATAGCAAAGGGAAGACTGAAATTTAAGGTATTTTCAGTCATCGAGGGGGCAAATTAACTTCTTTATGACTAATTGAGTAAACATATTACTCTGATGCATAAGAGTGGGTGTCTTTTGTTTTTTGGGTACATTCATTCTTGACCTTTCGATTACTTGGACCATAAACACGGTAGTGCAGGGACGGATATGGTTCAGAATTCCTGTACCATCAGTAGGTTGTCAGTACTGACCAAACAGAAATCCTTTTACAGTGAGCAACTCAGGTCTGGCTTTTAAAACAGAAGAGGAATGTTCTATTTTTTAAGATAAGTCTGTTTAAAAAGAATATCTTATTTAGTTTATCTCTAAACATAAATATTTGTGATTAGTACCTACATAGTTGCCTTCTGGATTTAAGTTGGTTTATGCCTCTGGCCTTTTCTATTATACGCTTACTCGGCAGTGACAGCGGTGTCTGCAGCACTCTGCGTTGAGATTCCCGAGCTAGTTTTAGCTTGTGTTGATGCCAAGACCAAATTAGCCCAAGCTGAAAATGGTTTAATTTGTCCTGTTTCTCAGCCTAACAAATTAGCCCTTGCTGAATTGCCTCTTTACATGAGTAGACGGCCACTTGTCCCCTAGCTACTTCAATCTTGTTCTTAAACTGTCTGGCAATCAGTGTTGCAACTACACAGTAGAAAAATAATTTCTCTAGCATCCTTTGAGTGCTGGTGTCTCTCTAGTATTTTCTGTACATTTACTGGGGGCTGATATTTTCAGGTATGCGTTTTCTAAGAGCAACATGTCTTGTGGGTTATTAGAAACAACACTGAAATAACTAACTAGGTTACACAAAGGAAAATATTGAACAATGTAAACAATAGGATAAGGAGTCTTGTGCAGCATTGGGTTGTCATGCTGTATTTTCGTGTTTCCCTCCAGTGTAAGCTATATGCAGTTTGTTCTGCTGAGGACCTTGTGTCTGAAGTCCCACAACTGAGCCACTTGAAAGAGCAAACCTACAACAAAGGATGTATGTTTGTGGAAAGTGTAATAGGACTTTAAAGACTCCTGATGGTTAAGATGTTTCTGTGTGGTGTCTTCATTTACAGTACATGTATTGCATACCTTGAAAACCAATATAAACTGAACTGCGGTTAGGTGTGGTAAGTAATGATCTTGTATCTCCCAGCGCTTCTTTCACATCCTGTATATTGATGACTGTTCTCCTCACTGCCTGACCACGCTTCTTCAGTCCATATTCTGTCCCTGCATGTTGGATTTAGAAGTAACAGTTTGCCAGCGCTGTTGATTACCTCAGCTTTGCTGAGAGGCACTGGTCATGCTGAGAGCAGGAGAGAATTTAGAAGTGTCCCAGTTCCCTGCTTGCTCTGTTTCTACTGCTCTGACAGGTGTTGCTATGTAAGTTAACTATCTTGTGGTTGAATAAGTGTAATGTTCATTTTAAAATGAAAAGAGAATTTTGGCAGAAGTTGGCAGCACTAGAAAAATGGTCCTGCTTGCCCAAAGTGGACTGATTGTTTTTCCAGGGGCTGTGTGTATATGTCAGAGGCTGAAAAAGAGAGAATAAGTATGTGTGGGCCCTGGCAGCAGGCCACCCTCTTCAAGCCATGCACTGTATCATCTCTTCCTCTTCTATAAGTTTTGCAAGGCAATGAAAGAAAGGCTTAGCTATATAAAATAACGTATTTATTTCAAAATTGTGTTAAATGAGCTCATCTTAGTCACTCGGCAGTTACGAAATGCTGCCAAGTGCTACACATCTTCTAAATGTATAGATACATTTGTTGGGTTTTTTTTGCAAAGGATGAAATACTATACTGTTACTGAGGCAGAGAGAAAGCATCTTCTTTCACCCATAACAGTGAAGCATGAAGAAAGATGCTGAAAGCCAAGATTTCTTGTTTGACCCTCCTCCTTAGTGCTTCTGAACGTGAAGATTCCTACTCACTGAGGCTGTCTGCTTGTGGCAGGCAAAATTATCATTCACTGTGTTCACAGCTGAGAGTTTTGACAAGGTCGGTAACCAGTTCTAGCACAGCATGGCTCCTTCTCCATCACTGCCAGCTTAGTAGCATGAACAAGTGAGACTTCTGCTGCTTCCCTTCTAACGAGGTATGAATTCCAGATCAAATGTTAGAGATTCATGTTTCTGCATGAAGAAATCGGATTCAACCCCTGGACATGTTCCAAGCAGGGGTATCATTAAATTTGACTCTGTTGCTTCCAACTGTTAAAGCATACTGATCTGACACAACCAGGGAGGGAACTAAAATACATATATATGTTTCAAAGTTACAAGGCAGAAGGAAGTGTTAAATAATGTAGTCTGACATTTAGGGTATTGCAGGTCATTATGGGTAACTGTTACTCCTGGTTTTGAGCTCAGTAGCTCATGTTTGACTGAAAAATTAACAGGCATTTGTTGAAAATCCTTTTCAGAAAGGCACGCTGCCTGATTTTGAAGTTCCTTAGAAATGAGGATTTTGGCATCTCTTAGTAATTTGTTCTATTAGTTAAACGGTCTGTGGATTCTTCTTTTTCATAGTGTTTTGCTGCATTTCTAACTTGATTATGTCTAGTTGCTAGTTTTCCGTAGTTTTCTGGGAATTTTAAGCTGGCATAAACTGGCAGAGCTGCTGACAGAAGCAGTCAGCTTTGCCCAGTCACTTGTTCCTGCTTTGATGCCAGCTGGGTGGCCGGAGAGCCAGCCCCTAGTCCTGGCCTGATCTTTCCGCAGCTGTACAGTGAACTCACTGCAGAACTAGCAACAACAGCAACAAAATTGGATTTGTCCAGGGTCAGTACCAAGATCTAGTTCATAGCACAGCTGCATGAAGGGTGCTGTTACAAACAAGGAGGTAGAACAGGGACGGGAACGAACAGTTGGGGATGAGAAATGGGTGAAGGTGGCTGTCCCAACAGCAGATGGTGAAACCGCAGAGTTACTTTCCGCTGTGGGTTCTTGGCCACTTTCTGCTAGGAATAATAGTGTCCTAATGGTGGCTTGTGTTGCTCTGCAGCTAGCAGCATGTCTCTGCATCTGTGGGTTGATCCTCATGGTGTTAACACGACTTCACAACCAAGTGCACATCAGAACACTGGAATAAAAAATGCAGTTACTTGATACAGCAAAAGCTGTTCAGAAGCAAGTATTGTCATTAACACTTAATTTTGTTGATAAATTTTTAGTGTCTGTGTTGTAGTAATTTGCAACTAGTACTCAAGGGAAAAAGGCTTTGGACTGTTTTACTAGAGGGCTGGTATGAAGCAAATTGGTCTTGGTATTAGCAGGTTGAAAGTGGCTATTACCCCTGTGAGGACTGTGCTTAGTAAACATCCTTTTTTGAAAAGTAAACTCAATTGAAAATACAAATTCATATGTATTAGGTAATGGGATGTCTTAAGGTCTAGCTGTTAAAAAGTATATAGTACTAAACCATGTGAACATCAAAAAGTTTTTTTCTCCACTGGATGCTTGTTTCTATTGTGAGAGTGTTTGTAGGAAATCTCTGTGCCAGTTCTCATGTTTTCAATACTTTGTCATGCTTTTTAGTAAGAGAAGAGCATCATCAACCTTTGCGAATCCGAGAAGTGTACGCTAAGCTAGTTATCTGTGTTGCCTCTGTAGTCTGAGATGGGGTACAGTTTTGTGAAGTACAGAAGGAAAAAGATGGAGCTCTGAAGAGTGAGGTCGCACCCAGCAGTGGAGGAGTCCCGCCCAGCAGTGCAGTCTGGCAGGCTCCAAACTGTGCTGTCATCGCAGAACACAGTGAAGCTTGTCCTGTGCATGCATGTGTGGCTGTGAACTAGAAAGCCAGAATATGTTCATGTACCAGTGTTCTGGGGCATCACATACTGATGCTGTTCTCTACATAAGGAAAAAAAATCTCTTCCAGAGACTGCTGAAGGTGACTGTTGGTTTTTTGTGTTTTTGGTTTTTTTTAAGTGCTGTCAAAATACATTTGTTTACACTTCAACTTCCACTGCAGTAAGTCACTGGTAAACTGTTCTATAAAACCGTACTGTCTTTTCTTCCCAAAAGATTACAGTATTCTTTAGGCAACAGTGCTGAAGGGATGAAGCATATATTCACTTTTTCTTACTAATTCAGCCTGCTGATGGCATGTCTCTTCAGCAGCATAGTACAAAACCTACATTGACTTAAGACTAAAAAGTATTCCCTCTCCTTTAGAGTTGGATATAGTTTGGGGTAATCTGATGGTGTATTATTTCATCAAGAGTTCATTTTCACAGTTCCAGCTGGTACAGGATCTCATTTTACACGTGGGAACTGATGAACACGGTTGTAGAGGCTGTTTTGCAAGAGGAGTCTGTTCTTTATCCTTCCCTTCTTGCTTAGGAGCTGCTAACAGCCCACTTAATCAGAGCTGTTGCCACCATTTAGGCAGAGAGTGAGGAAACCGCTTCACTGGAGTTCTGACCGAGGGCCACTGGAGTTTCTGCTCATAAACTTCTTTAAAGTGACCATTGATTTTGGGGATCTTTATTTAAGATAGCCCCAAGCTGCACAGCTGCAGCTGTCCTAAGTGTGTTTTACACCTGCATCTCTTCCTCCATCACCTTCATTTCCACTTGACTGAGCCTCCCACCTTGGCTACCCGTTTTCTTGTTTCCCTTCATTCTGAGCAGTCATGTCCCAGCCTAAGTGTCTTATGCCCCGATCACTCTTTTTACATCCGTTTTGTGTAATCTTTTTGTTGACTCTGTGGAAAACTTGCTTGGGTGAACATTTCCTGGCCACCTGTGACTTCATAGGAGAATTTCCCATATTCCTCCTTTAAAACTCTCACTTTAGGTTTTTATTGAAGGCAGAAAACAGTGTCTCTTCTGTTCTTTTTCATCTTTGATATTTATTGTGCAGATATGTATTAGCCTGGTAAAGCTGTAAAATTGCAAAGTTGTGATGTTCTTCAACTGGTGGTGTAATAGTTTAGAGAAGGCTTTGCTGTCTGATAAAAATTACTTTGAAGTACAACCATTTAAGAGAAAGATGCCTTTTTATTTACCAAACACTTGAAAGCAAACCTTAAAAAACCCCACCACAGTAAAGAGCAAATAATTTTCTTCACAACATAGTGTCTTTCCTTTCTATGTGGAAAGATGGGATTCTTGCCAATCATAACATTTTTCAGAAGATTGCTGCTGTTTTCCCCTTAATATATTTCAAAGTAGTAAAATATATAAAAAATATTGATGAGCTTTCTCAAAAAATGTATCCAGTTTTGGTACATCTTGCTAAAATACCATTTAACTTCTTTTAAGGTGGAAAAGAAAGGATGTAAGAGAGAAGGAAAATCAGTAAACAGTACTGAAATAGGCTTTTTTGTTTGTTACTTCTCTGCTAGAAAGACCTCCCAATGATGCATGGCTTTTGGAACCTTAGTTAGCTTCCTTTGGAGTAAATGGGAGCCTTTAACTTTTATTTTCCCAAGAGGGCAGTGAGGCTCACTCTCACTACAGTACCTCTCTGCTATTGTGTATATGATCTACAATACATGTATTTTTAAAACGTGCAAAATATTAAATGAAAAGTCTTGTAGATGGTAAAATCTATGTGCTTGCTTCAGATGCTAAAGGTACAATTAGCAAGAAGAGGTCAGCTTTCTAGTTTACTAAGGGATGTGGTTGTGGCTGTGTATGAAACTTGTTCGTAGCAAATTTTGAAGGCTTTTTTTTTTTTAAGAGAAAAGAAATCGTAACTAGAGAAACTACAATTTAAATATTAATGGTCGTTATGTTTTCCAAACCTTTTAATTCAGTTTTGGGTGAAAGAACAGAACAAAAACCTTCACACAAGAAGCATGGTCGTAGTTTGAATGTACCTTACTGACATAAACTAAACAGGAATTTCTACAGAGAAAAAGGACTTAAGAACTCGGATTTTTGTTAATTAAGGTTTTGGCAATCTGACCTTCCTTGGTCCTTTTTGAAAACCCCAATGCAGGCTGCATCATGAATGGCGTTTAAATTACTTGCATCTGTGACTGTAATGGGAGGAAGGTTCCCTGTTGTGCTGTGCTAGTTGCTGTATTCTCTGTCAGGTGCGTGTCCCTGGTCGGAGGGATTTTACATTCCCGAGAGCATCTGAGAAAATTTCCGGGGAGGGCAGCTTTTTAGAGGATGGGGTAGAGACTAGTCAGAGAGGAGCCTGCATTGGGAATGGAGGCTGAGGAGCAGAAAACAGTCTCAGTAAATGCTCAAACACAGAAACACAGACTTTCCTTCAGGGATGCATAGAGATTATGCAGAATCGGGTTGTTAATGGATTGAGAACAAACCTGAAAAAAAACCGAATCCACAGTGGACTAGAGGAGTTACTTAAGTCTTTTATTCATCTTGCTTTTAGTTTTACTGTTCAAGAGTTCCATGTTTTATGTATTTTTCTAATAACACTGAGCTTTGGAGTTTACAGTGCTTTCAGTGATTTTGATGATGCTTGTTTGGACGGAGGAATGCAGGCAACTCCTCCAAGCACTTGGTGACTCAGGGTCTCCTAGCAGTGGTGTTACAGGCAAGATGGGAATCTGAAGGCAGCCCTGGGTTTGGGGGCTGAAGCTGGAAGCAAGCAAAGACATATGTCCTCTGGAGACAGAGGCAGAAGATTTTATTTTACTTACAATTTGAAGAGAGAGTAGCACAGAATCACCCCCTCAAGTCTGCAAAGGAGCTGTGACATATCTTCAAAGAGCTGGCCAGCAGCATGGCTAACAGAGCTCCTTGTAGATCCAGGTGTCTTTGTAGCATCTGAGAGGGACAAATGTTAAAGAACCTAAAAAGAAATCTAAGTCAGGCATTGGGTTCATCTCAAGGCTCTGATGCATGACCTTTATCTACAGGGAGCAGCAAGATGGTCTGGGAGCCCAAGAACCAAGTCAGATCACTAGATGGGCAGAAACTGAACTGGGATTAAGAAACTTGAGCAGGAGGGATGTGGCAAAGGTAAGCCACTGCACAGGTGGAGTTGCTCACAAAAACAGAGTATCTGAAAAGTATGTGTTAAAATGAGTATGTTTAACAAATATATTTTACAAAGGTTTCCAAAATACATAAAAAAAATAAAAAAGCTGGCCAAGACCTCTCTTACAGCTGTTGAAATTATTTACTTGCTATGGGACGATGAGGTCAGGGAAAAGATGCTGTGGCTCCATCACCTCCTACAGGTGAAAACTCTAGAAGTCACCTTACTGAGAGATGTCTTTAGAAGGGTGTAGGATTTAAATCAAGGTAGAAGGAGCCTTGGAACACAACTTTTGAAATAATCTCGGGATGTTACTGCTCTGAGAATAAGGCAGATGAAAATGGGAGGCATTAGTGCTTGTTGAGAACAAGATGTCCTGTTTTTGGAAACAGTGGGTTAAAAGGACTAACACTGGGGAGTTGGTCACGTACCGGTTTTGGTCTGGAACAATGACAGATGAACACTGAGTTGCCATTGTACATAAAGTTCTGTCTGCACTGTGAAAAGCAACAAAATGAGAGGATGAATACAGAGCGAGGTGTGCTTGAGAGTGGCGTCAAGATACCTGAGACAAGGAAGAAAAATCTACATTTTCTCGAAAGAAGCGTAGCCATTTGTGATAAAAGGGCTGTTTTGAAGCTTTGGAGACTCAGCCTGCCAGAGACTTTTTGAGAGAACTGGTAAAGTGTTTTCTTCTGCCTTGAAAGGACATGCAGGAGATCACGTAGGTAATTGTAAAGAGGAGGAACAGAGAAAATGCTGTCAATATTCTGCAGCATTTTGGCATGCTACTTCTTCAGCGAGAATCCCTTCAAGATGGAAAGCAAATTAAACCTGATGGGACTTGAAAGGGAGGCAGGTTGTCTCTCCCAGAGGATGGAGGCAGATGGCAAGTTGTCCTGGTTTTGGCTGGGATAGAGTTCATTTTCTTTCTAGTAGCTGGTACAGTGCTGTGTTTTGGATTTAGTAAGTGATTTAGTGATGTTGTAGTTGTTGCTGAGTAGTGCTTACTCTAAATCAAGGACTTTTTAGTTCCCTTGCTCTGCCAGTGAGCAGGTGTACAAGGAGCAGGGAGGGAGCAGGGCCAGGACAGCTGACCCAAACTGGCCAAAGGGCTGGTTGCTACCCTGGGATGTCATGCCCAGTAGATAAACTGGGGGAGTTGGCCAGGACCAGTATCACTGCTTGGGAACTGGCTGGGCATCAGTCAGCAGGTGGTGAGCAATTTTTGTTGTGCATCGCTTATTTTTGGTGTTTGTTTGGGGTTTCTTTCTTCCCTTGGATTTTATTCTTCCCTTCTTTATTACAGTAGTTATTTTTACTTCATTTCAGTTATTAAACTCTTCTTATCTCAACCCATGAGTTTTACCTCTTTCTGATTCTCTTCCCCATCCCACAGTGGGGGGGAATGAGCGAGCAGATGCCTGGTGCTTAGTTGCTGGCTGGGGTTAAACCATGACACACAAGTGTACCCTGCGCTGGTGGGATGAGGGAGCTGGGAGAACTCGTGTTCACCTTAAGTTGCATCCAGAAAGGATGAAACAGGACCTACTCATGGAACTGCTGGGGAAAAAAGTACGCCTGTTACTGTCATCTCATCTTTCAGAAACCTTGCTCATAAAGGGTTGAGTTATGTGACTGAAAAGGATGTGCAGGAGGAAGCAAGGAGAAACTACAGAGCCCACCAAAAAGGAGGTGACCTGTGTAGGACTACTTAAATGTGCTTTGCCCTTGGTGGGATAGGATGAGAGAGGGAAGAGAAGGAAAATTGTTTCATATTCTAATTTTCAATCAAGCGAACAATTCAAGAAGGCAAGGAAGAGGCAAAGCGGCAGGCAATTTGGTGGCTATTCAGTAAGTTTGAAAGATGGGTTTTAAGCATTTCTGAGGTTTGCTGTGACTTTGGAAGTGCTGATCGGGAGCAGAGTGGTAGAAGGGAGGACTGTGAAATGGGTAGGGATGGACATGTGAGCAGTCTTTTTCCCTTGGGACCAAGCAGGCTACGTGGTGTTTTCTACAAGTGGGAAAGGTTACTGAGTTGCGAAGCTGAGAGCATGCTTGAAGGAGACGACCTGCCCTGGAAGGACAAAGTGGGTTACTGGGGAGATTGTTCATAAACCCTTACAATTCTGTTACCCCACTTCAATTTTTATTTCCCATGAGATAAATACATATTTACTTCAGTTTGTTCTGGTAAAAGTCTGCTCTAGAATTAACAGATCCATTCTTGTGGCTTTTAGGTGTCTTGTCATGAAAGGGTGCAGGCAAATGCACCTCCATGGTCTTACTTGAGGTCCTGCCAGGCAATTTGTTAATACTATACATCAAAATACTTACATACGAGTGAGATCTTGAGAAATCATGGTGAGCTTGGACATTTTAATAGATCCTGCCTATCTTTCATGGGACAGCCTCCCTTGGGTGCAGGAGTGACCATTTGCATGATTGATAGTTCTAATGAAAATTATTTTTTTAAGGCTTACTGTTAACCTATTCTTTGGTAACAAAGCAAACATGAGGAAACAAAACAAGGTTTTTTGAAAAATTGCAATTCATAACTGCAGTTACAGAAAACGTAATGTGGTTTT
This sequence comes from Falco biarmicus, assembly GCF_023638135.1. Taxonomy (NCBI): domain Eukaryota; kingdom Metazoa; phylum Chordata; class Aves; order Falconiformes; family Falconidae; genus Falco; species Falco biarmicus. Next base: position 29,063,403 of record NC_079292.1, on the reverse strand, counting down.
GGTTTGGTTTTATGGTGGTTTTGTTTTGTTTTTTCTTTTTAAGTGCAAATGGTCAGTTTTTGAAATAATGAGAAATTAGAGAGGGGAAAGGAAAATTGTCTGTACTTTCAGACAAGCTCTATGAATGCAGTATTAGATGCTTGCTGAGCTTTTAATTGTTCTAAGCGAACAAAACTTCCCTAGTTTTAAAGGATAAATGAAGTTTGAAGCAATTTGCTGTATGATACAAAATACAGTGATTCAGCATTCGTGATGAGAGCTATTTATAGTTACCCTATTTTTATTCATAGAAAAACAATAGCACTGAATTTCAGGCAGTTTGACCAGATGCTTAGGAAGGTCTCTACTGAAGCTGAGGAAAATATCATACTGCTTGATCTTGAAAGCTGAACTCCTGAGCTCCTTCGGCATCATTTTAGTGCTGTCCTCCTGAAGGTGAAAAAGCAGTGCTGTGCTGGAAAGCTGCATAAGCAGTGTTTCTCTGAAGCCTAATCTGTATCCACTGTTAAGGGACTGTCAACATTCATTGTACTTGTATTTTTGAAGAATTGAGCAATATTAATTAATCTCTTAATTCTAACCATCTCTTTCAGATTTTCATGACGTTCTGTTACCCGGTTGCTGCAGCCAATGTGGATCTGAATGCCGTGGCTACAGAGGCTTCTTACTTTCTCATGCTGGATCCCTCAAATCCAAGAGCTACTTGGCAGTTTCCAAGGCAACCACCTGTGGAATAATTAAAAAGGATGAAGTGTTAGTGTGCCAGATATAAGGAATTCTTGCCTGGAGAGAGCACTTCATTTTCATCTGTCTTGAAGAATCAAATGTCTTTCTGCCAGCAAAGTTAAGGTAGTACAATTAAAAAGTACTCATTTATTTTCTGGAGGTAATGGAAGTTTGACTAGGAGCAACAATCCTAGTATGACTGTGTACTTTTCATTTAAGAAAATAACTTGGGATCCTTCTATGTTAAGTTGTTGGGTATACTTAAACAGAAAATCCAGGAGAAAGATGATGATGGAAAGGCAATGTGGGTGAACAGTATTTCGTATCAGTAAAACAGTTGCATGAACTGTTTTGCACTTTATGCCATCTTTCCTTGCAGATGATTTTAAGCTGGTAAGGACTAAAATGGAGCATACATTAGTGGGAGCATAAATATAGGAAGTGCAGCCTTCATGCCAAGTACACTGAGATTTCTTTGGCATTCAGTGAAGTGATAGATATAAAAGGAATGTAGGAGTGGGCTTACTGCAAAATGACAGTCAGAATCAAAGATCGATCTTTATCCCATAGCTTAAAGGATATGTGGCAATTAAGTTGATGTTGAAACTGAACTAATAATCAGGTTTAGCTTCCTTGGTAAAGCAGCAGCTAAAACAATTTTGAAGACCACATTCTTAGATTCAGAACTGAAATTACATAGTGGGGAAACCAAAACGTAAGCAAAAGAACTCTTGTTAGAGTAACAAATAACAAAAATAGCAAATTCAGTTCTGCAAGTTTGAAATGTTGCTGCAAAAGTTTATGATAAAGCTGTTAAGCTTTAGATAGCTGGAAAAGTTTTTCTCAAAGTATAGTATGTTACTGAATATATCTGCTTATTGTATCTTCCTTCTCTGCCAGTCATTCAAATACATTTGAATAGGAAAATATTATTCATTTCTGACAATGAAGTTAAATGGAGAAAGCCACATTCACGTTCTTCCCATAGTTCAAATAACTGTTCAGTTAAGTCTGGTTACCTAGCTTGATGCTTTTGTGTAGTTAATTTCAGGCGTGATGCTTTTGTGTAGTTTATTTTAAGCAAAAAAATGATTTCTAAATTTTGAAGTAGAAATATTTGGGATGCCATCTGGGCTTTACATAATAAATTTTTGCTGCCAAAATGTTTGTGGGATTCTGTTGGGATGTGGATGGGATTTCACATTCCATCCCTTCCACAGCACAAGAGGATCATTGTTTTTACATACGGTAGGTCCAAGAAGCAGTAGGAATTGTGTGGTGGCAGCTTTGTGATTTGAGGGAGTACAAACAGAACCTATCCGGTAACCACCGTTACCTTTTACAACTGTTACAGAATTTCAGAGGCTAATACTTGTGGGTACCAACTGAGTCCAACTGCAATTTTCAATGCTAGTACTTGATTTCCAGTTTATTGGTTCCTTGTCACGATGGCTTAAATGCCGAACTGACTTTCTTTTTGAAGTAATTCTTGGCTGTTCAGTTCCTTTCAGTATGGAGCTGAGGAAAATGTTCTTGGAGACAAATACCATTTTCACATGTGGAAGCAGTAGGCTGGCAAAGTATCTGCATCAAGCACAGTGAAGATGCTACAAAATAGGGACACAGCACAAGTAGAGTAAGGGTAGTCGGTGTGTGAATCCAGATCTTTTGCTTTCCAGGAAGCATAAGTAACTCTAAAAGGAGGAGTGGATAGTTTTGAAAGAGTGTACGTGTGTTATTTGCGTAAGAATAACGTAATGGCTAGGGAGCAATCACGTGAAGTAGTGCAGGATTCCCAAGAGTGTACGTGGAGGAGAAGTGTCATCTTGGACACCCCTAGAAAGCATACTAAACACATGCAAGTACCTCAGGTACCTCTGCTTTTCTATTTTTAACTCAAATACTGGGGGTGAGATTCTTCTCATGAAACTTAGATCTTCAGGTACTGCTGAAGCAGGTGGTGAAGAGCAGGTAGGATGAACATCTCCTTGAAGGTACCTGTCCTAGACCCCCTTGAAGGGGATGGCTGGCCTCTTAGAAGGTTCCTCTAGAAAGGCACCTCTCTCTTCATAGTTCAGCCTGGACCACTAATGCAGCCTGGATGTCTTAACATTTCAGAAACTTCTAAGTGGGTGATTAGATGTATTTGTATGTGAAACTAATTATGCTTTTTTTTTACCATATTTCATTTGCAGTCCAGAGCTTCTCATGCTAAGTGGAGTTGCACTGGATTACTGTTATGACTCACTTAGTCATCCTCCTTTTCCCAACTGGGACATTTGACCCTGGCAATTTTTCCAGGCTTCATATACAAGGCTGTGGTTCGGTATCAAGGGTAGTGGAGAGCCACATGGAGTTTGTTAACATAGTTACTAATAGAAATAAAGCCATACGTGCTAAATTTAGGCAGTTGGAATGTGTGAGAGAAAACACAGTGGCTAGGCAAAATTGATATCTAATGTTCTGTATATAGGTTATGTTTTAATAATCTTTATCCCTGAGAAGTTTTACAGGACTGAGGGGGAGTAGTGATTTGCTCGATAATTTGCATTTCTTAAAGTGATTAAGTACATGTCAACATAGAAGTTGTTTTTGTAGCCTTGGCTATTCAGAGTTAGTACTGTATGCACCCATTACAAGTAAAAATTTTCTTTGTATTCCTCTTTTTGTAACAGAAGATCTATGTTATGCTTCATGTTGGGAGTAACTGATGACCTTTTGAAAAAAGGGAAAGAAAAGAAATAGTGATAGAGTAATTCTTTTAAAGGTTAGCTAGATAGAATGATTTGATTTTTTCCCCACTTACAGCTGTTCTGACAGTATAGCATCATAAGTGTCTCCACTACAGTGTTGTAGTCTAAACGTATCATTAAAATACTTAATTAAAAAAAATAATGAATAGGACTGTTTCCTAGAGTAGATAACACTTTTCTCTTGTTGCTTGGAAATCCAGGTAATTTTTCAGGTTGGAATTTTTCAAAGGGGTGTTTTCCTTTGGGCTAGAGGAACCTAGAGTAAAAATGTAGAGGAAATGTAGGGGAAGAGTGGTAAGCCGCAAGTCCCTTCCAGTTAGTGGAAGAGGGAGCTCAAATAACAAATGGACTTCTTTGCCTAGGCTTTATTTTGGAGACCTGATCTGTGTATCGCTGGAGATTCAGAGTATATTGGTCTGGGCAGACACATCAAGCATCTCATCAAGATGTAGAAAAGATTTTTCACCTTTCCAGAGAACAAGAATAATCTTTGGGTATATCAGTCACCAGGATGCTGTGTAGAGTTGTGTATTTTAAGGTCTTTAAAACCATCTCTTTGCTCTCTGGCTGCTTGGACATCAGAAGAGGGTTAAAATCACCTGCCCAAAAGTGATAATGAATGTTTCCCAGATGCATCAATACAGGATGCTATTTTTGCCTATCAGTACCACTATAAAATGAGAAACTCAGTAAAATGCATTGTACTCAGTTGTATTGGGCACAGCATTCCAAGTGAATAGCCACTACTCTAAGAGCAGTTACAGTGACAGCAATCACAACACCCTTTCAAAATGAGAAAACTGTTTTGCTGTGCTAGGTGGGTGAATGGTTTATGGGGATCAAATCAGCATAGCAATTTTAATGGTTTTGCAAATAGAATTATCTGCTAGATGATGGGCCTTATGCTCAGTCATGAGATCCCTTTCTCCCTGCCAGCTATTAACTGCTGTGCATTTTGGATATGTGTTTTCAGTGTAGGTCAGAGGACTTTCCCTGATAAATTATGCAGAAAGTCCAGAATAGAATGAAAATGTCAGTCCGCTTTATTATCATTCTAAGACCAGTTTAGCCCTTTTTGGAATCAATGACATAAGCAGTTTTTTAGTTATAGCAGTAGAGTTGTTTGTATTAATCTGTGTACAAATCCCCGTTTGTGATCTGAATTTTTTGTTAGGTTATATAGCTCTTTCCTCTTCTGTTATTAAAAAAATTAAAAGACTTGGGAATTACAGAATCTTACTTGGTTGAGAGGTGGAATGTGGCTTTAAATTGCTATCCACGGTGAATGTTTGGATATTTGTAACAGGCAAGGAAGAGGCTAACAGTTGACAGTTCTTTGGGATATTGTACTGGAGCTAGACAAAATGATGTACAGAGAGATAGTTAAAGTAAGACTAGAAGGGCAGCTGTTTTTGTACACCCATCTAGAGCAGTAGTTTATCTCTACCAAGCACCAAAGTTGGGTAACTGAGAAGCACGGGAACAGAATGAGAATACAGGACCATCCTTCTGCATGCTTTTCAATCTCCAGACATCTGTAGTACAGGGATTTACTGAGCTGCATGTCTGGGTTTTTTTAGATGTTTACTGGACTTATCTTAGGAATTTTTTAATCTCTTTTTCAAGCAGTGAGAAGTACTGGGAAGTGTAAGTCTGGATTCGCAGCTTAACTAACACAGCAGCCTGTTGGCTGAGGAACCATATTCTTTTGTTAAGTTTTGAACCTGAACTCCATTTAAAATGCAGTTCCTGTAATGGAAGAGATGCAAATAATCCATCCCTGTCTGCTATCTCGAGGACAATGATAATTTTATCTTGGCTTGTTCCAAGTGTTAAGAATCAGTTCAGAGCCTCTTGACTTACAAAGTTAAGACCACTTTCCCCACCCCCAGTTACCCTACTTCACGCTTCCTTTCATTGAGATACTTTACGAGTTCAATACTGAATTTCATTGATGTGTTTTATTGTCCAGTCAGTAATCTGCATGCAGTTGTTTTTCAGTTTTTTCTACTCATTTACTGTCTTTGCTACTGTGAATAACTTGGTATCATCAACAGATGTTGTCATCTCACTGTTGAGCCCTTTTCATGTCACTTATGAATTCACTGAGCAGTGCTGGGAACAGATCCCAGCATGGATCCCTGTGGAAAAAAGAGCTGAAATTGCACCAAGTCCTGCCAAACGCAAAAGTGGCTATGCCCACTGTTGCCTGTGGCCCAGTTGAATTTGTAGTAATTTCACTGTTGTTTTGGTACATTTGTAAATGTGGAGTCACTGTAAAAAATTTTTGTAGCAGTGGATAATTTTGTATATAAGGCATAATGTCATTCTTTGACATGTTTGTAATTTCACATTTGAAAAAGATATGGCAGGGAAGGGATTCACCTTTTTGGATGACTGAGGATGGTTGCCTTAATGTTTACAAGGGCTAGACCTACTTTGTTCACAGGATAGCTTTTCTGAGTTTTTATTCATGAAACTGCTTGCCTGGAACTTACTGGTTTATTGCTCCCTGCATTGCTGCTGCTTAGAGAATAATGTTGAATAAGGGAAATTAAGCAAATGAAAAAAATGTCACAGTCATGGTGACACACTGGTTTTAGATGATTTAAGTATAGGAAGTTACCTTAGCAGTAGAACTGTTACTTGTTCTTGTTTTCTGATGTTAACATAGCAAACAGGTAATGCAGTATTAAGAAAACTGGATCAGATCAAAAAGACTGGTAGCATAAAATTATTGTTCTGATGGTAGCCTGTAGCTGCAGTTGAGGGAAGTGTGTGAGAACAGGATACGTAGTTCTGCTTGCCACTGCATTGCCACGTATCCTTCCAGCAGCCTGCAGTCTGGGAGCCCTGAGCTGCAGGCTGTATCATAACTCCATGGTAGCTTCCATGAATTGGTCCAGTGTGAACCCCTTTTGTTCATCCTGATGACCTTAGAGCTGTGAATGACAGTTTATGAATCCACTTTGTGAAAAAGGCTGCTGCTGCTTTGAATGTGTCAGTGTGATACATCTATCCGGTCTCTCTTCAGTTTTTATATTTCGCGAGCTGAGGAATCTTGCTCTGTTTCATCTCTCCTCGTGTGCAAGCTGCTCCCGAAGTCTTGTCTTGGCTGTTCTGCACGCTGGTGTGTTACCCCCTTTCTACGATGGTGGGACCGAAACACCACGCAGAGTTGGGGATACAAACATGCTGCAGCCAAATGCAGTGTCATGCTGCTGCTTCCTGTTACCGTCTCTGTTCTCTTCCTAATTACTCCTGAAATGCTGTTTATTTTTTTCACTGCTGCTGTTACGATCCTGTATGAAAATTGTATTTTCATAAAGTATCCACAGTGACTTCAAGGCCTCTCCTAATTAGGAAAAACTAATTTAGAACCTGTCATTTTCAATGCGTAGTTAGCTATTTTTTCCCAAATGCAGGGCCTTGCATTAATCTACTTGAATTTCACCTTCCCCATTTCCCTCCCAGTCATGCTGTATAATAACTAGTTGGAAGAAAGGACTGAGGATCACTGCTTTGATGCACTTGGTGTTTTATCTTCAGTAGACCTGTGACCTCACACTGTATCCTTTGCAGCATAATTTATTGCTAAATTTAAATGAGAGGTCTAACTACAGATCTGTATAGGAGTCTACTTTTTTCTGCGTGTACATGGATATGTTCTTAGCATGTTAATTAACTGTTGGAATAATAAGACCTTCCTCCTTACTGCACTACAGCTGAGTTTTCTTCAAGAGCTTTCAGAGAAGTTGGTAATTTTCGGGGACTTGCAATATCCCATTAATCAGAGCTCCTTCAGCGCCCTTGTGTGTGTGACCTGCATATAGCAGTCTATCAGCTGGCGGTTTTAGTACCCTGTTTTCCTTTGAAATCTGGCTGAGTAAATGTGCTCCTGGCTATTTTATTACTAGTAGACTTTATCAGTTAACAGTTCTCAACTAACTGGTGAGGATCCTTTTTCCTTTTCTGCTTTGCAGGCAGGCTCCAGTGTTGGAAGTTCCCTAAACTGTTACGTACTGAATGGTGAATTCATACGGGTTTTCATGTGGCAAAGAAGTATTTTTGAGGGTTTTTTTCTCCCCTCCCCATGGCTTTCTCTTGTTGAGCATGCCTTATACCTTTTTATCACCTATTAGCCCAGCAGACTTAGTAATGAGCTTCATCTTTCTGGTGTCCTTGATAAAATCTTCTCCTAGCACATCACTTCTGAATATTATTTTTTGTATAAATATGTATTTATATATATATTATATGTATATATGTAAATGTAGCTTGAAATGCAACAGTTCTGCATTTAGTTTGCTAAAGTTTTTAGGTTTTCCTGGCACCTTAGTACGACTTGGCTCTTGGAAGGGCGTGCTTTTTTTAATGGGTGGTGGTGGTGGTGGAGTATTGTTGTTGGGTTTTTTGGGTGTGTGTGTGTGTGGTTTTGTTATACTTACCCTGTTCTTTCATATGCAATATTGAGTCTTTGGCCAGCTGTCAATCCCTAAAAATCCTTACCTTTTCGCCTATTCTTTTTAGTTTTCTTTAAAGAAGCTTCCTTTTTTTCTTAATCACAGAATGCTTGAGGTTGGAAGGGACCTAATAAAGGTCATCTGGTCCAACCCTCCTGCTCCACCAGGGTTGGGTTTCTTTTTAGTTGCATAACTAAAAATAGAGAAAACTAATGTTTCAAATAGTGAACTTGAGTGCATTGTAATCATTTATACAGTCCCTCTTCAGCATTGAAGATCCTGTACACAGTTCAGGACTGGGTCAAGTCTTCTGTTAAGTGTTTTCGGAATTGTTTGAAGAAGTGGTAATTGATGGTCTTAAAAATGCAGTGTTTACAACATATTGACAATACTGAGGATTTATCTGTCTCTGAAATCCTACAGTTTGGCCGCCTTACTTTCAAGAGGTGATGTTTGTCACTGGTAACTGTCAGCTGCCTTCATGGGGCCATGATATTACCTTCCACTTCAGGCTGGAATTTGGAAGCCTCTCTGTTCTGCTGAACTTGGTTTTGCTTTTCTTACTGTGCTTTTGTTGGAGGGAGGAGGGTTTGAGCTTCATGAACTTTCATGCACTTCAAGATACTCAGGTCAGTCAGACGGTGTGACATGGGTCCTACCAGAAAATTTCTTCATATGGGGTTGTGGCTTTCATCCTGCTGGAATATTCTGTGTTATCCAAAATCGCACCAGGCTTGTGTTTAACAGCAGATGCCGCACCCAGCCAGTGAAGTTGGAAGAGCAGTTTGGTTCATCCTACTGTAAACATCTCCATGTGGTCAGATGAGTTGCTCTCTGCATTCCTCCAGGTCAGTAGCTCTCCAGCGTTGTGGGTGTGTGTGTGTGGGGTGTTTGACACCCAAATAGCTTATAGACACTTCGTAGACATTGAAAATTGAGTGAATTGAATCCCACCCTGGTGTTTGTCTTCTGAACTGGTGAGTGTTTTAATTTGTAGAGACTTTTTTGTCAGTCATTGTGGTGCTTAAGGAAAAGCAATCCAGATCACTATGGGATGGTGAAAAGCAAGGAGAAGGCTTGCAGTGTCTCTTTGGGTAAAATGAAGGGGTAGTCTTGTGGGTAACCCAAAAGGGTAAAATGACAGTAGAATTTAAAATTAGTTTGTAAAGATAACCTAAAGGTAATGTTGGTTGCAAGGAACAGCTTGGTGTGACTTGGATGGTTGGTAGTTTTGCTTGATTTCTTCACTCTCTTAAATAAGTGAAAAGTCTGCAGCCTAGAGATGTAACCAGATACATGTGCATTTCTACCCATACATACTCCATTTCAGTAATGACGCTGCAAGGTCTCTGGGAGGTATGGAGAAAATAGGAATAGTGATACTTTTTGAGTTTGAATTCCATGGCTGAGGCATGAGATGGCAGTGCTGCCCACAGCTGTCAAATCCATTGATGACCAGCCTGTGCTCTGTATAAAGTAGGATTTTTGCAGTGCTTAACCATAGCTTTCTCTTAATGAGATTTTTGAAGTTGTGGAGAGAGAAGCGTTGCCAGAAAGATAGCCATGACAGTGTGGGCTCAGCGGGTTCAGTTTTGGAAGTGTCTATCACCACAGTGGTTGTAGAAAGAGCTTGAATGAATGAGGAAAACCCCGATACTTTCAACAGAGGAAACTGGGTGAGATGAATCTATTCTTAAAGGTCAGATTTAATTTGTGTGTTACCACTTTTTGTTCACTGTGGTCAGCGTCAATATACGTTGAGCTGTTTATGAATTTTTAAGATGAGTTTGTGTCAGTTTGGAGGTATTAATACACTACCAAAAAAAAAAGTCAAAAGAACAACACAAAAAAAACCCATAAAAAACAAAGCCACACCAAACCCTTTTGAGTGTGTCTTTTAGCATATGTTATTAGTGACTGTTCATCGAAGTGACTGATCTGACTTGCTGGAAATTTTGTGGTGCTTTACCCTCAGCATTATGAGACTGCATGCTCGAGCTCAGATTAGTGTGGGTGAATGGACAGTACTGCATAAGTGTGTAAATACAGACTCCTAAGCAGCCTTTGGGCTGAGGTTCATGAACTTTTTCTGTTCCCTTTTGTTCTGTCTGTAGCTTCCTCGGTTTTGGGCTCTGCGAGAATGCAAACTGGTCTAAAAAATATGTAGATTATATAATGTAGTACTGGGTTTTATTTCAGCTGAATCATAGCTGAACTCGGTTTGTAGCAGGTTTGAAATGTTCTTCTGTCCACCAGACAATGCCAAGGCTGGGGCTGAAAGCAGGTGTTTGCTTCAACAGTGATGTTCACCTATCTCTTGTTATGTTAATTTGGGGAAAGGTGATATTTTCTGGAGGACTGAAAGATGCTGCGAGCACACTGTTAATTTGTTCCCATCAAATAAGCATAGATTGAATACAAATGCCCGGGAATGGTGTCAGGACAGAAAAGATGAGGGGTGTTTTCAGTTAATGCCTGCCAAGAATTAAGGAAAGTAACATAAAATTTTTGTGGTTTGGGAGAATATTCACTCGGCATTGTCTGTTCCACAGGTGAGGGCTCTCTATTCAGAGTACCTCACTTAACTGTTGTGAAACGAGGGTTCGCATACAATTTGCAGGGGGATGTTTCAAGTTCTCAGGGATATAGTAACTTGTTGTTCAGTTGTGGAGCATTTCTCAGCATTCTCAAGGAAATGACCCCATAGTCCTTGCTCGGGCAGGGGTCTCGATGAAATCAGTGGTAAGGATTTGTGGTTGTTACTGAGGCCTGGATAAAAAAAAGGTTTACTCTGTGCTGTCGTAAGTGTGAGGCAGAACTACTCAGCAATCAGTGAATAATCAGGTTTGTGTTTATTCAGAGAGTTTGTTTCCTTTAGATTGTCTATTTTCACCTTCTGTGGGGTCCTAAGGTTATTTCAGGGAACGATATTTCTAGTATTTTCTGTTTTAGACACGATGCAGGATTTCAAATTCTGCTGAGGTGTTGGCAGTGATAAATATGTGGCTTGTTTACAGTAACTTCTTTTCAGATTTGTAATGGAAACTACCATCTTTACAGATCTTCAGAGCTCTGGTTACTCTGGAATTGAGGGTTTCATCTCACCTAACTTGTGTCATGAAAAGTGGCATCCATCTAATCCAACTGAGTTAAGTTTACTTTCATCTGGATATCTGATTTTCAGAGAACTAAAGTGAGATGACATTTATCCAGAGTGTCTTAATTGCTGGAGTAATTTCAAACAACAAGTAGTAAGATCTACTCCTTTCTGTCATCGTCATTCTAAACAGAGAACTTGGGCTTCCTTCATAGTTATGTCTTGGTGTTCTGCCATAAAAAGCAGTCTAAAGATAATCATGCAAAGGAAACTTTGTGCTCAGTGTGTAGGGTATTTGTGTTGATAGAAGAGGATTAGCATCTGAAAGACTTAGGTGTAACTCACTTGAAAAAAAGCTTGCTTTGGTATATAAGCAGTTTTTCCAGAATGATACTGCTTCTCTTCCTTGAAGCTCTTCCAACTTAAACCCATATGCTACTGTAATACCAGCGCACAAACTGTATTAAAATATAAATGAACAGAACTGCAAGTTGAGGTTTTAATTCTGCAGAGGGATCCATTTTGGGTCCCTCTTTCACTCTACAAAAGACCTAAAGTTAGTTTCGACACGTGCCTATGCAAAATATTTTGGAGACTTTGGGTCTGAAATCAGGATGAAGAAGGTGAGAAGGAGAGAAAAGTAACTTCTGCAGTTTCAGTGCCTGGGAGAGTATTTGGTAAGTAGACAATGAAATTGCTATTACAGAAGACACTTCGCTGAGGTTTAAAGGCTGCCGATATGCCATCCAGTCCACTGTGGGTATCATTTTGGACTTCATGGTAGACTCTGCCTCTCTTGGATCGTTTAACCCTTTTTGTTAGGTTGTAGGTTGCCGCTAGGTCACTGGTGCTCGATGTGGAAATGAGCTGTGCCTGTACTGGTAAGCTAGGCAGAATTTAGTGGGTTTGAAGTGGCCTGTGCTCATCCACACCATCAATCTTCAGCACGCTTGTTGACATTGCTTGGCCAACTAACGTTATCCTAAGCAACATGCAGTTTGAGGATGGTGGGATGCCAGGTCTGTGGTGGGACTGTAACACCCTGTGCTGCAGGCAAAAGCAGCTCAGCTCTGTGGATGCAGGTTATTCAATGAGACTTGTCCTCAGTGCCAGAAGTGGGTCCTTCTACAGTTTGTTTTTTTTTTGCCCAAATACAGGGGTAGGCACAGGTGGCTTGGTGCCCAGTGTTTCACCTACAGCAAGTAGAGTCAATAAGGCAGACTTTTTGTAAGCAGCTCAAGAACCTTGGATACTGAATCGGACATCCAGCTTATCTGGTAACTTTCAAGATGGTAGTGGTAGGTTCACAGTGGTCTTTACTTCTGCTGTTTACTTACAATAACTTTACTGCACAAATATTTGTGTTATGTAGGATTTGGACTTTCAGAGATGGGTGTTAATCTTCTAAAATCTGCTTGTGTATTTGAACAAAATTCGTGGACCATGTAAACATGTTCTTTAATTGTGAACAGATAGGTAAGATGCCTCCTTTTTTTGTTTTACATAGACATTTGCCAAGGACAAACATTAAGTTTCCCAGCTACTTCTGTCCTGAAAGTCACATAGGGCCCGAGTCATAACAAACTCTTTGACAGAGCTGTAGGTTGTTGTCATTCATGGGGAAGTGCTCCTGCTGATTTTATGCGTGCTGATCTGATAGTGGTTGATGCATTGATCTCAGAAGGAAACAGGTTAGTTCAATTATTGTGTTTAATTCATTAAAACCATAGACAGTTATTTTAGAAATAAAATTGGTTACTTGTAATGTTTAAAAGGTTGGAAAACTGGGATGCTGAGCAGTACTGCCCCCTCCCCAAGTAAAGACCTGACAAGAATGCGTGGAAACTGTTGATAACATTCCTGACCAAGTATTCAGACATGATTAGGCCGTAGTATTTCAATAACTGATAATTAATGAGACATTTATAAATAACACTTTGAGTTCTTTTTACGTGCGTTCGGGGTTTGTTATTTAGGAGCGGGGAGGAATGTCAGACAAATTTCAGGCATTTCTGTGCTACCTTGGAGACTAGGAAATGTTTCATTATTGGCATCTGAGATTCTTACATAACCTGGTAATTCTGGGAACAAGAATTTTAAGGAAAATGCTGAGCAGTGTGAGTCTTCCCATAAAATTACAGGATTCAGAAACACTGTGCTGAATATTTCTGTGATAATTTCCCAGGAAATACTGGTATTCCAGGCTCCTGGAATGCATTTATTTTGCTAGGATTGCATCATTAGGGAGTTAAACTCTAGTCCCATGGAGTAAATTACATGCTGGCAGTTATTACATAAACCCAATGTTTTTGGTTTTGCAGAATATTAAAACAGAATAAAATGGAAGTGTAAGAGTAAGGAGAAGGTGGTGAGTTTACCTCTTGGCATCAGGAGCAGAAACAGTACATATTTAAGATGTGGTTTGTATATTGTTGTGCGTGCAGCCCCCAGCACAGGCCTGTGTGAAGGAGTTTGCCCTAATCTCTTACTGCTGTCAAGGGGACTTTTGTTTTCTCCAGGTTCAAGATACGTAGTTCTAATGGGACAAGCCAGGAAGGGACTTTCCTTGCTTTTATCTCATGGGAAACAGTGTGACTTATCTTACCTGCTCTGTTTGCTCAAAACTGTTAGAATATTTAATTAGAGGGGTTGATTAATTTTTTCAGTTACTGTTGTCCGCTTTGTGAGTTTTGCGATTCTTAAGTTGGTTAGAAATTGCAATGTTCTGATACCTTCTTGAGAGTACAGATAGTCTGACACAGGAATCCACAGATTCAGGATGACTCAGAATTAAAAATGAGTCAGTTATGCCTTACTCGGTTTAATTTTTAAAAAAATACAGAATTAAAAGTAAGTAAAACAGAATCTTACGGTGCCTTGTCCAGTACTGTGTAAATTGACTTGCTGTATGTGGTAGGGAAGAGTGACACCTTTAGAGGTGTATGATTTAATACCGCTGTAGCAAGGGCAGTAGAGTGACAGAGTGAGTAAAACAGAGGAGTGGCCTGCACTCCTGAGCTGTCTTGAGTATCAGAGAAAGCTGAATCTGGTTTTGTAGAAGAGATTTTGAAGATTTAGGACCTAGCATGAGATAAAAAATAATATTTTTTTAAGATTGAATACCTACAAGACACTATCTTTAGTTCCTGAAGAACTACTTGTGAGTCTTCAATAAATACTGTTGGACATCCTGTTCACAGCTCAGCTTCTAGAATAGTATTTTTCAGTATAGAAAACGTAGAGGGGTTGGAACTAGATGATTTTTAAGGTCCTTTCCAGCCCAAACCATTCTGTGATAACTGTCAAATGTAAACTAGTGCTTGCTTTTCATTTTGATTGACTTCAGAATCTATATCCTTTATTTTCTTCAGTGTCAAGAAACAATCTTCCTCTCATACGGTGTTTCTTACAGTGTTAATTAATTTATCAGGACATGTTTGTTCTACTTGTTCAAACCACTTTCCTCTTGGTATGCTCCATGCAAGGTGTTACTGATGGGCTCTGTGCACGCTGGCACAGCCAGCCATGGAGGTGGGGTATGTGCTTCTAAAAGTCTTCTCCTGAATCACTGAACTGTGTGTACTGTCCACTTGCATTCCTCCAAGCACTATGTCAGCTTCAGTCAAAACCTGAGGTTCTGATATGACAGAAGGGATGGCAATAAAAAGTGTTTGGATGATAGGAGGGTTGGAAAGAGGGAGCTGTGTCATGAAAGCAGCAAGCATGTCTTTATTCACTTCTGTTAATTGCTTTTTTGGCTAAACTAATGTCCTCTTTTTACATAAATTGTCATCATAATCTAATAATACACAATTTAATTTACCACTTTTTCTCCTCTAAATTAAAGTCTTGTGTTTTCTTTCTTTTTGTGTCTTTAGCTTCTATGTTACTTTTTGAAGTAATGAGGCAAAAGAAAAATAGTAGGTATTTTCCATGCTTGGTTTTTTTTTCCAGGTAAGTCTACCAAGGCGAGAACCATCTTTATAATGCTTCTGTCAAGTCAAAAGAGCACAGTTCATTTTTAGGTGGCATACAGCAGTAAGGATTACATAGCAGTAACAATAAAATGAAACATTAAAATTAACTTGAATACTAGTTTTAGGATTTCATAGCTACTTTTTAATAAACTTTGAGATTCATGTCTCTATACCAAGCTGGTAATCTAGTCTGACTCTGTGCAAGAAGATGAGAATTTCTCCATGGAAGTGGGTCTTAGGACTAAAGAGCTTTCTCATGGCATTCTAACACACCAAATAGTGATAAATAGTTAACAATACTATTGCTAAAAAGTGACAGGTTACTTCAAATTTGAGCTTCTTTGGCTTCCAGCTGTAGTATCTTACTGTGCTTTTCTCTCCAAGGATTTCAGGGTTGTTTACTTTGTGAATATGACAAATTAACACCTATAAAACCAAGGTTACCTACTCATCTTCTCCTTGGATGAGGGAGATGTTTGACCCGGAGTCATGAAGTCTGTGTCCCTGCTGGACCAACTGTTTTCTGAGGTCTTCCTTTGAATGCTTGCCAGTACTTCTGCATCCTTGCAGTGTGGATATCAGAACTGGACATGAAGTTCTAGCTTGAATTTTAGCTTGATTTGTTTCATAAACACTGAAAGGTGATGTCATCAGCCAAGCCCTTCATACAGCTTTGCCCTGCACTGGCAGTCCATACCGGGGTGATTTAGTACAGTTGCTTCAGAGCCCTTTTCTGGGTAGAAAGTGTCCAAGTCACAAAGGAGTAGCCTGTGTTCCTTCTTCAAATGTGTGTGACTTTGATTTGTTAGGATTGCAATCAGTAGTTATCTTCAACCACCAGGTCATGATGGAGTGCTACTGTTTCTGCTGCCAATACTTCAGTTATCTACAAACATTCTCTCAAGTATTCTTAGATTATTTATAAAATTACCTGGTCCCAGTCCTGTATCTATTGTTCCTTCATGTCACCCATGCCGTAATAGGTAACCCTGCCATCCACTTGCTTTGTGTAACAAAGCAGGTACTAGCTTTGGAAAAGATGAGGAGACTTTGGTATCCCAGGTGATTATTCTTACGGACGGAATGAGTCATTTTTGTGTGGACTTCTAATGTGTGGGTGAGTGAATCATCAGGTGTTGAACAGATCAATCTTTTTAATGGGACACGCAGAAGATAATATTTTTCTCACTGAGATAACTTGTACCTGTCTAAAGAAAATACTACAGAGGCTGAAATACAGTGACGTCGTGTGCCTTCGAACATTTTACCTTGAGAGATGATCCATGAAACAGCCCAGTGTTGCTTTTCATGTTTCTTGGTATGTATGGGGGGGCAGTGACCTTTAAAGTATTGTTAAGAGTAGAAGATACTTCTTGGGGGGGGGGGGGGGGGGGGGGAAGTACAGAAGTTGCCCAATAGTTGCATAAGAAACAGCGCACAAATTTGACTTTCTCGTGTACTTGTGTTACAAAACAGTTGTAGGTGGGCTGTGGTGGTCTCTTCTCCCAAGTGACAAGCAATGGGACGAGAGGAAATGGCCTCAAGTTGCACCAGGAGAGTTTTAGGTGGGATATGTGAAGAAATTTCTTCACGGAAAGGGTGGCCAAGCACTGGAACAGGCTGCCCAGGGAAGTGGCGGAGTCACCATCCCTGGAGGTATTGCAAAGACGTGTTGATGTGATGCTTTGACACATGGTTTAGTGGTGGGCTTGGCAGTGCTGGGTTAGTGCTTAGCCTCGATGCTGTTAAAGGTCTTTTCCAACCTAAATGATTCTGTGTAAATCTGCGTGCTACACGGTGGCAATCCAACATGTATCAGAAACAGGTGAACTGATAAAATGTGACTGCATGCGTTTGTCTTTGGCCTGATGAAGGGCTGTGCCCAGTGCCCATTTAGGTAGTAGAAGCGGACTAAATTCTGTAGATAGTCTCAGTGGTGGTTTTGGTGGTGTTTGGTTTTTGTTTTTTCAGTCCACAGCCAAGTTCCACCATCCCAGATTATGCTAAGTGTTGGGTTTCACTGAGATCTGAAAGCTCCAGAGCAAAATCATCTTGCTGTTATGACTGATTTGGGGTAGGAAGTGAAGTATGAAATGTAGACATGGGTCAGTAGGGCTGAGGGCTTCAGTCAAAACTCTCCACAGGTTTACGTGAAAAACTGATAGTCCTTTCCTAGAACTTAAGGTTTAATTCTGTAATAGCAGTGTGAGCTCAGGGAATTTTCTTTATAGGTTTCATTATAAACCATTTCTCAGTAGGTGTCTTTTAAAGGGTTTTGAAGAGGGGAAAAGTTATTACGGAGAGACTTAAATGGAGAAAACATTATTTTTTTTTGAAGCAGCACAACTTTTTATCTTACTCGGGGCTACGGGCTGGAGTTAGATACTTTTTTTGTCACCAAAGTAAATTTGAAGGGAGATGAATTCATTCATTGCAAGTGAGGGTGCAGATGCTTTTAGAATCTGACCAAGTATCTGTAAGTGTCTTCATCCTTACTGACTTCTGAATATGGCTTTTGTAGAGTAGAAGGGTTGAACACCAGAAGTGCAATAATAATAAAAAAACCCAACACCACCCCCACTCTTCACACCCACCCCTTCCCAGCTGTCTAGCTTAGTAAATTTCACACCATGGTTGCAAGGCCAGAATGATTACAAATTAGGGTTAGCACAAAATCTAGCTATTTGAAAATTTTATAGAATTTTACTGTAATGTAGAAGGGTAGAATTTCTCAAAAAAACAAATCTGAAAAATTACACAAGGGACAGGGAGGTCACGTTTTCAAAACCCAATTCACTGCAACAGAAAATGGGATTTCTTAACCTTGTCTTTCAGACTGAACCATGTGTTGCCCCCTTGAACTTTGCTGTTTCGATTGTCATCTATTATGTGCTCCTTCATGCTAAGGTCTGCATCCCTTTCTGCCTGATACTCCATAGGCTGCAGTACATTAAAACTGTTCCGTGTAATCAATATTTTGGACTACTGGATAATTTTTTGACCTTTATTCTCAGTGTCCTTGGGCAAGGCCCCAGGTAGTCATGCCCAAATTCACAGGAGGCACAGAATACGGTGAACTTTTTTTAAATCTTTTGCTGTGTGGGGACTGTCTGAGGGAGTGTATTTATTATGGTGAAAGTTAACATGCCTAGGTTTTCTGCTGATTCTAACTTCAACACAAAGAACTCTAATTTAATTACCCCAAGGCTGTAACATTGTGCTTTTTAGGATTGTAGAGTAGCCATTAATGGAAATTTGTTAAAGAGTGGGCATGTATGCGTGATGAAAAGTGTGCATAAAAAAGTCTCTTGCGTATGACGTACTTCATATGTACTGTTGTCCTTGATTTGACTTAACTAGGTGGTACAGGCGAGAGCTGCACAGCAGTTTGCTTAAGTAAGAGTTACTTCAGCCTTGAAGTCTGTATTTAATAAGCTTTCGTTGGCCTCAGTAGTGTGCAACTGATTCTTACAAATGAGTTCTCATCTGTATATTCAGTAATTTACAGCTTTGTGTATGGATCGGTGCCTGTGCTTTAAGGATGCCAGAAGATAGGTGGCTTTCAAATATGCTTACAGACAGGTAGTATTTGATTACAGGCTTTACAGTAATTGGTGATAAAGATAACAGTGTAATTCCAAGTCCCTAATGCCTGACCCCAGACTCTGGCCAGTGTCCCCTTTGCTTATATTTGCAACTTTCTTTTCCTATGGAATATTGAATAATAATTTAAGACCATTGTTCTTTATGGCAGTATTAAGAGGTCTTGTATCAAAGAACAAATTCTATAATTGCTACGAAGGAATAGTTATAGAAGTAAGCTACATACCAGTCGCAGCCTCCCTGCTTGCTGCCCTGTTTTAGAGGAGGTGTGAGAGCTGTGAATGCATCCTTCAGGATTTCAGTAAAGCATTGATACTTCACTTGTCTGTGCCAGAACACCACAGTGTATATTAAGATTTAGTAACACCCCCTAGAGACAAGTCATAGTTCCCCAAGAAATGCCAAATTGGAAATCAAAACCAGCATACAGGCAGAAGAAATCAATGATGATTGCCATCATAGAACTAACAATCTACCTTAATTTTCCCAAGGAAAGTGTAGTGAGGTGGCTTAATGGCTTTTCTTCTTCCTACTTCTTTTGGCACAGCATGTGCATGCGGGATCATGGGAGAGGAAAACTAGTGTTCTGCACAGCACTTCCACTCAGGGCTCTTTTATCCTGCTCTAATTGTGCTCGGTGTGGCAGCTACTACTAAGAACATACTGCATTCACAGTATATAAAACCCCCTAAAATCCAGCTTTTAATTTATTTGTGTTCTCCTTTGGAGAGAACAACTAATGTGATTTCATGTAATAAAAGCAACTATGTTAGAACGCACAGAGGTGATTTTCTAAATTTAAGACTTCCTTTGAATTTGGTTTTATCACAAATAGATCAGATTACTGTAGGCTGTGTCAGAGTCACTCACTTATAAGTGCCTGTTAATCCAATAAACCTGAGTGGTTTCTTATGGAAATACTGTTTTCTGATTTCTATTTATATGATGATCCTGGCTTTGTTGAATCCCCACTGACTTCACTGGAAATACCTCTTTGGAAAAATATGGTATGATTTCATGCGGTAATGGACATTACAGTGAACTGGTAGAATGAAAAATAGCCTCCAGTAATTAGTAAATGTTTTAGAAGTTCTTAACATCAGTTTTATTAGGTATTTTGTAGCGTTACCAACTGAGAATAAAAATAATCATTGGAGGGGTTTGTTTTGTGTGTTTTTCTGGTTTGTGTAGAGGTAGGATAGCATTATTATGTTTTCACACTGTCCTGCAAGTTTTATAGGTGTTTTTTCTTCTGTTGTTGCTACTGCCGTACTTTGAGGCACAGAGTAATGCAACTACCACCACAATTTCCCACCTTTAACATACTCTGCTCTAATGAAAACTAAAAATCATGGATAAAATGAAGCAGCTGTTTTAAAACCATGGCTTCAGCCTTTTTCTGTTTTACTTGTGCAGCAGCTGGTATCAGTGGCAACAGAATGCAAGAACTTTGCTATGGTTTGGAATTTTTGCCTGAAATGAGAAAAAAATCTGGAGAACAAATGTCTATCCAGCCTGAGATACCCTGCATTTCCGAGCAGAGCAGAGGGAGGGTCTAAAAACTCTTAGAAGATGGCTGGTAAACCTGGTCCTGTTTCAAACTAGGAAGTGCAGTATATAAAGATTTATGTTATATATAGGGAATTTCTAGTGCTGGGAGGAGAAAACCCCCCCCATGTTTACTGGAAATAGTTTGACATAATTCAGTGTTTGTAACACATACAACACTGCTGCTACTGTAAGGCACCACAATTTTCATAATCTTAAATTTACATGCATGTACTGAGTTTCCAAATACCTTCCTCCTCTCTGTCTCCAGCATTGAATTTATTGTGTGTGGTATGAGGGATAGGATGCTTGAAACTCCTGAATTTTTGATGCATGAAGGCAGACTTTTGTCTATGTTGACCGCCTACTTGCTGACACGTACTTGTAATGATTGTTGAGCCTGTGCAGTAAGTGCTGCTGAGGGAATTGGATCCTGAGTGCAGATGAGAAGTCATAGTCCTTATTGTGTGATAGTTCCGTGGGTAAATGTTCCATGGCATTTTGCAGAGGGGCTGTTCCAAGATTGTGAGGTTGAGATTTTTAGATCTGTTAGTGGTGGTAGTTTATTGGTAGCAACTCCAGATCCTAGTTTATGGGGTTTCAGCTAATTTTACCCACTAAACGTATCATCTCTTGAGCAGATACGCAAAGGAATAAGAGGTTATGTGGAGACCTGAGGGTTAACGAAACATCTAGAATAAAAGCACAAGAGAAAAGGAAAGACAAAGCAGATGGCTGTGCCGTGTTGATACGCTAAATAAGTCAGTTGAACAGCAGAAACAGGGACACGATTCAGACTTACTAGAACAGCATATCAAATAAAGTTTATATCAAATCTAAGGTACTAAAAGACCGGTAACTTGCAGTAACAGGTAACATGAAAAGACCTTGTAAATACATTGGAAGCTGGAAGAAGTCAAGGGAAAATGCGGGCAGTCTTCTTACCTGAGTGATGATAATAAATAAAAGAGATGTCATGCTGAATAAACAGCTGAGCATAATTCTATTTAATCATGGGTCTTTTGAAGGACCAAAACCACTTTGGACTTGCTGGAGGAATAATTTTGGTAATGAACAGCTCTTGTTTGGAAATGGAGTGTATTGTGATTTTTCCCATCTGAGAGCAATGTGGACTCTGGCATTCTACTTGAAAACAGTATGCATGGGCAGGCTAAATGAGAGAGGATCAGAGGCAGAATTTACTCAAAACATTGATAATTTTTAGAAGTAAGAATTTACAAGGGTTTAACTATGCTTATGTTTATTGCAATGGGTTGAACCAATTTAGGAAGGGCCAAATTGCTGCATCTGATACAAATGGGGCTGTGTAGCAAAAAGGTCTATGTACAGGCAAATGTGAAGGGTTGTAGTCTGCAACAAACTTGCTAGGTTTTTCCTAGGTAAAAGCTGGTTTTAGAAATTAATTTATTTCATATGAAAGTTAAAATATGTATGAAAGTTTTCTTTTCTAGTAGAAGCACAGAGTGAACAGTTTCAAAAAGAGCAATTCTGACCTAAGAAGGGAAGGGCATGAATGGCTCCAGGTACTGCGACACTAATTCAAACTGGTAACACAGTCTGTGGCATGGCTTTAGTGTATGCTGACCAGCACCCTTCCAGACAGCGCTTCAGCATAGTCCAGAGGATTAGCATGGTGCACTTAGTGTTCCTGGCAGACAGCTGGGATGTGGCTACTTTCTTCTGGGGCTGGGATAGCTTGCCTAACCATATGGGTACCAGCCCTGCTGCCACGCTGGCCTTTGTGCCAGAGGACAGTTCTAACCTGGTTTGTGCATTAGGTGGCTGTTGCTCTGAAGTCAGCAGTTGCAAAGATTTCTGATCCCAGATGGGTTACTCCAGCTTATTGTACAGAGCTTTCTTCTGGGAACGAGAGACAAAGTTCTGCTCTCAAGACTGGTTTTTTTGTTTTGTTGGGGTTTTTTTTGTAATTATTATTATTTTTGTTTGTTTGTGGCCAGCAATACGATACACATTGCCAAGAACTGGGTTTGAAAGTTCTGTTCCCTTCCAAACACGTAACACTAACCTTAAAGCCAGAAACAAGGAATGTTTTTGTGGTTTATGACCTTTTTGCACTCCCACAGAGGTATACAGTAGCAAGAGAGGACTCTCACCCCAGGTACTTGGGTACATGAGTAAGGCAGGCTGAATTCACTCTGTAGGTTTGCTGGTTTATATTCATTCTTCAGCAAAAGTATTTGTCCTGCTTTTTCTAGGCATCAGTCTGTATGGAGTCCTTCCCGAAGCTGAAAAAAGGAATTCGGTCACATTCAACAGTAAGAGCATGTGGAATGGTGTGGCTGTCAGTCACGCTCGGTGTTTGTCCTGTATGTGTGGATAAGCTGTCCTGTGGGCAGGGATGGAGTTAACCTTTCCAGCTTCTAGAAAAATGAGGTGAGGGGGATGCTAAAGCTGACTTCTGTGAGAGCTGAACAGTGTTTGGAGAAGCAGTAAAAGTTCCATTAATGGAGTATTTGGGAATATTAATTACATTGAGGGTAGAGCTGGGTCCTTGATTTCATTTTTCTGGGTGAATTCAATGAAAGGAAGAATTCCTGGTAGGTCAGGTCAAGAGAGGAAGCCATACAGCAAACCTTTTTATGTACAGGGATCCAGTTTGTGTATGTTTGGGGCTGTTTACCACCTACAAGTGAGGGCTGCACTGCTCTGACAGAGCATGCTGTGCATTTTTGTATCTGTGGATTGTAGTCTTGAGATTTCTTACTCTGCTCCCTTAGAAAAATGTGCTGCTATCAAGTTGGCAATTACCTTTTACCAGCACTATATATTCCTAAAATGAAAGGTTCAGTTATTAGGTCATTTTAACAACAACAACAAAAGGCTTTATGCAAAGCTGATGTTCCCGTAAATGCTACATACTCAGGTGAAACGATACCATTTTCTTCTGAGAGCAAGAGATCCAATTTCTGTGCCATTTTATGAGAAAGGTTTGTTACTGGCTGTTCATCAAACATAGAGAGCACTGCAGAGAAGGGGCGGGGGGGAGAAGGAAAAAAAAAAGGTAGCAGAAGATGTTTTAATAGTTAAGTACTACTTCTCTTGTAGAACAGTTGTTTCCAGGACAACAAGGTTGATGATGGAGTTGTAAAGCATGTGTTTCCTTTCCCCTGTATTTGTTATTAATCAGGAAGGTAGGAAGACCTCTCTTAGTACTTGAGTTCTTCTTGGAGATCTGTGTTGCATCACTTATTTTTAGTTTACACCAGGTTGTCCATGTGGCTCTTTTTAGGAGATAGTTGGTATGTGAGAAACCATATTTGTGTTATTTTTTGTTAAGATCACGTGGTACCTAAACAAATTACTAGCTGCCGTACTAACAGCTCTGGGGACTTTTGTTGTTTTGTTTTTTTTTTAAAGAAACAAAACAGGTTTGTGCTTCTAAGTTTCAAGGTCATCTCACTGGTGGGTTATGACTTTCTTTAACTGTTTGTTACAGAATTTTTCTTCTGTTGGAATAATATTTTTTTGTATACACTAACAATATACTGTCATGCAAATGAATTTGGAATAAATTAAGGGAAATCATTTTCCTGTAGAGTATATTCAGCTGTAGGACTCCATTGTGAGATCTATTTTCAACTGCAGTTCAGAATTTGGAATAAGGCGGCACTGAATTAAATGTTGTTGCCAATTTTGAAGGGGCATAGCTAGCATAAAATCACACCCATCTCCAGAATATGTTAATCTATTTAAAATCTGGAGGAGTATGATGAAATCTGTGCTTGTGTGGTTTTCCTTTGTATATTTGATTGTACTCTGAGTTTAATTTTTTTTGGATTGTTTTTTTTTCCTTCACGACAACATTTTGAGAAAAGTCATTTTTTTAAAACCACAAATATTGGCTGTGCATTTTAGAGGCAAGTATAACAACAACAGTGGCCAGGTCATTAGTGAAAAACACGCTGCTTAAAGCTCTATTGTTGTTTTGCTAAATTAAATAGCCTGAAGTTTAATGATGTCCCTTTTAAGAGTTGGATGACTCCATGCCCCCTAATAATATATGTATTTGTTTTGTATTGAGATTTTAGAACTTCAGTTGATGAAGATTCATAAAATATTTCTTCTCATGCATAGTTGTCTGATGAATTAATGAGATACTCAGTTTCCTTCTGAATGCATTGGTTTTTTTTCCTGGTGCTAAAGGTTGGATACCACATGCTAAGATCGATGTGTGGGCACTGTTGTGAACAATTAATATTTTTATTCTTTGCATATGTTTTTCCATACAATTCTGCGGCATGTTTAAGACAACCATATTTCCTTTTATTTTTTTAGAAGAAAACTGTGACATGGCATGAAAACTAACATGCTTGGGTGACTGTGATAATAAATGCACCTTCTCTGTATCCCACAACTCTCAAACTTGTTGGAAAGGGAAGTTAAGCAGGTTGACAAATCCATGTTGGCATTTACTTGTTGCTTTGTTTTCCCCTTCTGGCTGCAACCGTAGCCAGAGTCAGGGTTCTTTATGCCTGGTGTCCTCTTTTTTTTTTTCCCATCTCTTTTGCTTTTTTTGCTTTTTTTTCTTTTCTTTTTTTTTTTAATTTGCCATTCTCAGCAGAACAAGAACAGTGCTTAACCTTGAGTGATGAGATGTCTCTGTACTTCATTTTCCAGTACATCCTCTGTTACTTAATTATTCCATTATCTGGAGCATACCAGTTCTTTATGGAGGTTTGAGTGACTTCCAGGTCACTACTTGGCATAATAAGGGAATGAGGAATTTCTTGCTGTTTCTGCTAAAGGTTTACTAATTTTGTGGCTAAATCGAGAATGTAGCATTAGAGCATTCTTTTTAAGGACAATACTCCCATAACTCTACTTAGTAGATTTTTGGGTTTTTTTCTTTTGGTTGCATGCTTTTTCTTGTTTTAATCTTCAAAATGCTTTACAAATGCTAAGGAATTCCCGGTAAGGTATGGACATGCTTCCTTTGTCTTTACAGATTTGAATCCAAAGCACAGAGCAGGACATAACGGCCAACCCATTCCTATGCAACACCCATTGAAGTGTCTTAGGGTGCCTGAAACTTCAGGCTAGCAGATCTGACCCGAGAGCAAGGGAAAGTCATCGCCTTTCTGAAGTAGGTGCTGGAGACCAGCAATGAACCATCACAGCCTAACAAGATGCTCCATAGCTATCTTTGAGCAATGAAGTCCTCCTTTACATGTCTTCATTTTCTCTATGGCTATAAGGAATTTCTCTGGTAAACTCTGCAATAGCATTTGGAATTTATTTCTGGCTCTTCAGTGTTAAGCTTAAATCACGAGGCAGTCTCCCGAGTTCATCTTGATAGAGCAGTTTCATGTAACAGAAATATTCTGGCAGTCAAACTCAGAGAAACAGAAATGAATGATGGCAATATTTTTCCAGTCCTGACTAAAAGCAAACAGTAAGTTTCAAGCATTAATTAACAATATAATGAGATACTTAACTTCAAGCAAATACTTTTTCTTTAACAGAATTTGTCTTGTCTTTTTATTGCAGAAGAAGAAACAGTAACTGAGTTGTACTTGCAAACCAGGACAGTCCAAAAAGTAAGTCAAAGAATGATCATTTTCCTCTTCAATAAGACTATATGCTAGTTCTGTAAGACATCCATTTAATTAAAAAGGCAGTTGGTTTTCCTCACTTCTTTGGCTGTGAATGTAGTTTATGCAGTTTGTAGAGCTGTTTGAGTTACCTGGTTTCAAGCCATGTGGTTCAGGGTGAGTTGTATTAGGGTAGTTCATTTCTCTCCCTTTCTCATCACTGTGTCAAGGCATAAAGTAGTTCAAGATTATGTCACATAATGGCATTATTACTGCTGTTAGCAGTGATGTTCCAGGGATGGGGAGAGGAGAGGTTTGTAGGAGAAGCCTTTGTCTGTTCTTAGACTGTTTCTGATAAAATTTGAAGAACCGCTCAACCTTCAGGAACACAAAAGGTCTGGAAATGGATTTTAGGTTCCAAAGGTTGTTAGTATTCTCTGTAATATCAGTTGGTGTATTAAAAAAAAAAAAAAAAAAAAAAAAAAAAAGCTTTAACCTTACTTTAAGGCTGCTGTATTTCCAATTTAGTATTTTTGAATATATTAAAGCCATTTACTTGAGAGTACTGTATATGCTTATGGTTTAGTGCAGGAGTTTTTTCCATTTTGGTCAAAAAAGCAGAATGTTTTTCAATGGTATTCTAGATAGGAAGCCTTACAGATCGTATTTCTGATTCACTTGTAGTCAATGGCACATGTTAAAGCTGGATGCTTTTAACTGTCTTGAATAAAGCATGTGCTATGTGATAACATCTACATTGCAATTTTAATAACAAAACCTAAGTTTATTCTGAATTTGGTTGCACACCAGCTAACAAATGGATTCACTAAAAGGTTGCGTGAGGTTTTCTGTAAGTCTAGAAATTGTCTCAGACTTCTTACAAAGGGATGAGTATGTTTTTAATGCATAGGTTTTGAAATCGTTGATGACTCTGGTTGTTAAACAGCCTTTGTATGGTGCTTTATTTATATTTTTTCTATAACTTGTATGAATATCACTTTAATTTACACCTGTGTGTGTCCTTTTTGTCTGAGAAGTTTAAGCAATTCTACAGACTTGCTTTTTATAGACACTATTTGGAAAAAAAAAAGTGGTAGAACATGTGTCAGGCATATGCAATTCCTTCAGCATCATGTTTTCCACACTGATTTAATAGCTATTGAGTCTCCTCAAACAGTCTTGTTTCCAAGACCTGTTTTATGGTAATAAATCTACTTGGCTGTAAAATTCTTGAAATGATTCAGTAGGACAATTGTTTCTTTAGCACATTCTCTGAGAGATCATAGTTAGAAATGGAAAAGTTCTTAACCAGGTCAGCTTTTTTACTGCAAGACATGTAGTCAGTGCTGGAAGTGATAATTAATGAAATAACCAATATTTGCTCTGGCAAGCTGCTGTTGTCCAGTGCTCCCTGCTGTCCTGATTTCTCTCTTGCTAATTTACAGTAAGTTTTCTACTAGTGTCATGCTAAATTACCTTGGGAAATGCCTAACCAGGTAAAGAACAAAAGCTGTGGTGTGATGTGATACAACTCTTCTTTTTTTTAAAAAAAGAAATTATCTCAAAATTCATACTGAAACCATTAATGAAGTTACCAAAGACTTCTGTAGTTTGCTAATCAGTTGTGCATGAGGCTAGGGGATGGTGTGTGCATAGTAGGCTTTTTGGTATAAAGGGTGGTACAGCAAGAAAAGATTAATCCAGGGTAGCTATTAAGAGCTTGCTTCTATACCTTAAGTGCCATTTGTGGTGGTTGGGTTCTTATGACATATGTAAACTGTAGCAACAGTGAGCTAGTTCAGTATGTGGACTGTTGTGGTGCCAGCTTGTACTCCTTCGGGTTTGTCATCAGAGTACCTCTCAAACTGCAGGACCGCATGCGGGACAAATCCAAAATGAGTGGTGCAGTCCTTGAGGTAGATCATAATTTAATAAATGGGCAGGCATGCAAGGATGATTAAGTTGTGATACCTGGTGTGTTGATCTATATAATGTGTGTCCACTCTCCAGAACCTGCATGGCTTTCTGACAACTGGAAAATTGAGCATTACTTAGTGGGAGCAGGTAAGAAAGGAATTCTGCCAAGAGCCTGTAAGGAGTTCTGCGTATTGGGTTTCCAAGGCAGTCCATTAGGTAGCTCATCTGGAACATCATGTATGTGAAGAAAAGGGAGGTGTGTTTTTGCCAAAACACTGCACAATTGGAGCTCTAGCTAAAAACACCAGGTTACACCAGGAGAGACAGAATCCCTTGATCTTAACATTTGTAAGGTTCTGAAATACTGTTGGGTTTTTTTCTTTGATGTTTTCCTAGTTGGACATCAGGTAATGAAATAGTCCTTTACATTGTCCTGTACTGATGGAAGCAGTAAATTCTGTGCTTAGTTCCCCCATGGATATTTCCTTAAAATAGACAGTCTTTGGGATCTGGGACTCTTGATCCTCTTTCCTACCTCAGGATAAGGAAAAAGCTTTGCAGTTCCCCCAAGACTTACAGCAGATCAGTATATAAAATCTGTGCTTACCTTTTGCTTTGGAAAAAGGAACCTTGTATTCTTACTGGCCTCACCTGCCAAAGAGAGGTATTTCCATTTCAACTGTGCATTTTAATCAGATGCTTTTACTTCAAGGCATAAACTGTAGGGTTTTCAACATTGTACTTTAAAATGATCTAGAATAGCTTTTGTCATATTCATAGATAACTGCCTGTCATGATACAGAAGAATGCTAGGAAACTAACGCTGTCCTAGCCAAAACCAGCACACCTCTGCACTTAAAAGGTGGGGTAAAAGACTAGTACTCTGTGGGCTCTTGATAAGAGCACATTGTGCCATGTCAGCATATTCATTCCAGTTAGTGTCTTACAGAAGAAATGGTAATACTGGGCATCATTTTCTGTATGTGTTGTGTGTACGCACACAGATGTTTTCAGGGTTGGTTAGAAGGATTTGCTCCCATAGTCCTGTTTGAATTGCTGGTTGGTTGCATGAAGAGGGAGGGTGGTCTGATAAATGGACCAGATGATGAGAAGCTTTTTATCAGCAGCTGGAAGTTCTCCTGACTCATGTATTGTCCACAAAGTCACTTTGTCAGTTGTGTTTGTCAGTTGTACATTCGAAGTCAGGGTACCATATCTACTTAAAATTTCAGACACAATGATACATCTTAATATTTGGGCTCTTCAGCAATAAAAGCCTAATATCTGACCTTGCGAGACAACCTGTTCCTTGCACGTGCGTGAGCAAAGAGGCATCGTGGAGCATACTGCCATTCAGCCAGACAGTTGAGGGAGGTGAATGACAAGCAAGATTTGAAGAGAGAAGTACAGGCAGCAACCATAAAGAAAGCCATTTTCTTCTTCAGGTGTCTCCCTTCTTCTAAGAGGGTCCATTAGCATTATGGCATAAGAGGAGACAAACCACAAAGAGGTCAGTGTAACTAAATGTGTGTGAAGTAGCCATTAACACAGGCAGTGGGTATTCAAAAAGAAACTCTCCATTTGACAGTGCTGTCTTCTAGATGACTTAGAAACATAAAAACATAACTTGATTTTAGAAGAACACTTTTAATTTTTGTCAGATATGAAAGTACCTGTAAGTTTAGTGTGTGCTTTGCAAAGAGAGGCGTGTGCTAAGACTGATTTTCAGATTTCTATTTTATGAGTTGTATTTGTGGTATGATGGTTTCATATGTGGAATTCTGGCACCACCATTAACACTTGAAGTTTTTATGTGCACTTTGTAGGAGCGCTCCTCCTGTGCCACATGAATAGGACCTGTGTCCTGGGATGATCTGTGTTGCTCATGGCGCTTCGCTGGGCTCAAGGATAGGTTATCAGTAAGGCTTGGATTCTCTGTCTGCAACCATATTCTAGGGTACAGGAACCCCCAGGGAGCGGGACCCATAGTAACACAACTGCTTAAACAACAACTCTGCAACTGCGGGGGGGGGGGGGGGGGGGAAGAGGTGATGTATCAAGCTGGAATATATACAAGAGCTGGCTTATACATTGCTCAGCTAAGTGGTAAATAGCGTGTGTTCTTGCCTTCCTCACCTGTGCTCTCTCTGTTAATCTGAGTCTGGTGCTCCAAAACTGCAGTTCTTGGAAGACTTCTGATGCTTGAAACTGGAAGATGCCCAGCAGCAAAACTTTTTTCTTCTCACTCTTCTCCCTCTTAATTTCTTGCTCAAAAAGCAAGACAAAAGCACTTGCTTTTTCTGATCTTTTTAGATACCTAAGGTCCAAGTTTACCTAGAAATTCACAGATCTTGCAAACTGAAAATGTAAATTCAGTGATCAGTTAGGTGTCCGACTGGCAGTGGTGCTTACTCTGTCTTGCTTAGCTCTCTCAGGCAGATACAAGGTTCCTTTTTCCAAAGCAAAAGGTAAGCATGCAGTATGATGGAGGAATGCAGGATCTTAAATACACAGTTGCTACCTGTATAAGCTGCAGCTGTGTTTGTCTCTTGGTGCTGGAAGGGGTGAGCATCAGGTAGAGGATAGGTACTGGTCTTTTTAAACCTCTTTCTGTGCAAATGCTAGGTAAAAAAAAAAATCACCTTGATTATATAAATATTTCTGTATTGATAATACATTTTCTTAATATGAAACTTGGAGACTAACAAATCATTGTTAAACTTCACTTAGATTTTATTTTCCCCTAACTGAGGCTAGTTTCTGTAGCTCAGGGGTGAGAACCTATATCCTAAAGGCTATGTATGACTCACAACTCTTTCATATAGCCTACTATCACATTACTTTTTCACATTAGTTATTCACATGAATACAGAACAGTACTGACATGTTTATTAACACATGAACGTGGCTTGTTAAATATGGTTAAAAGCCCTGGCCCTTAGCTAGAAAAAAATATTGCTGATGTTGCTGTGAACTGTTCCATCACAAGCCATTTTCACTTGCAGAGACTCCAGTTGTTTGTGAGTAGCCTTAATCATTGAGTGCCACCTGTGTTTAAGCAAGCATGGGATGCAGAGATAAATCAGCACTCCTAACTTTTACTTTCTGAGGGATGGACACCTTACTACCTGTTCACTTCCAGCTCAGAAATCACTGGTTCAGCTTGCAGTTTTATGTATCATACTTATATCACACAGTTTAATTTGCTTTGGGCTTTGAGTCTTGCATGGAGGTAGTGGGGAAAACTTCAAATAAAAAGAAAAACTGTTT
Source organism: Falco biarmicus (assembly GCF_023638135.1). Taxonomy (NCBI): domain Eukaryota; kingdom Metazoa; phylum Chordata; class Aves; order Falconiformes; family Falconidae; genus Falco; species Falco biarmicus. The sequence continues at coordinate 29,032,476 of NC_079292.1, read as the reverse complement.
TTTATTTAAAACATGAAATCATTATAGATATGTGATGAATGTATCCAAAATCCACTCCTCCTTAGTCTTTCAGCACCTCTTTCGTGATGGCAGAAGTATGTCTCATTTTCTGTAGAAGAAATGGTTCTTCCCTTTTTCCCCTTCATCCTGGCTGCTGTGTTGTCATGAGACATGCCCTTTCTTTAATAAACATCCTTCTTAGCTCACTAGCTTGGAGGACTGGACTCACTGCTCAGGCCAAAAAATGACAACCAGCTCTGTCAGCCTTCCAGGACAAGAGCTGGTGTGCTTTTTAGTAGGGTGTTCGCTAAATGGATGGTCAGTGTGGGTGGTCCTCTGCATTTCTTCCACTGTCTGCAGTGTTTTACAGTCCTTCTGGAAGGGGCAAGCTCTAGATGAGACTGGGTTTGTCTGAGGCAGTTGGTTTCTCATCAGCCTTCTGGTGACAGGACAAGGTGGAACAGAGGCTGGAGAGAGGAAGTTCATGTCTTTGTGGATATATCTGTCACATGTAATCAGAGACTTCCAGTCTCCCTTACGAGTTTAGTTGTATATTGGTACCCTCAGTGTAATGTAAGAGTTCAAATACCCAGATGACTTGGAAAACAAAGTACTTAACGTATACTACCTTGTGCAGAAACAACTATTCCATTAAAGCTTGCTTTAAGAAATTTTGGAGATCATTACTCTAACAGGGGAGATTAGCTTTAGGGAGAGCATTTACAGTATAAAGGGACCATGACAGATACAGAGCAGAGCAGGGCCCAGAACTCAAGGATGTTTTCAAAAGCTCTGTAGCCAACAAAGGCACCACAAGCCATATTGCACGCTCCATCATGATAGGCTCTGCCCAAGCTGTTTAGTGTCGTTGGAAAGCCAGGTACAATCGTCTGAGCAAAGCACAGTGCAGATGGCACATGTACTACTTCTGATACCCAATCTAGCTCATTTACAACTAGCTGATATCTCTGGGTGCTACTGTATTAAGCTATGTAAATTCTCAAGAGGCCTGCCACCCACTGCTCTACTTGTAAGTGCAAAACTGTCTGCGTATATGCTACAGTATGCCATGTGTAAGAAAAGTAAATTTGTTATTAAAGGGATGCTCTTAAAAATTGCCTTCATCCTTATAGCTCCCTCCAAAAATGTAACATTATGTGGTGGGTTTGTCAGTGTTCTGGATATTTGTTTCATCTTTGCTTGCAGTGAAGTGTATATACAGCTGAACAGAAAATACTTAAAATACACTATACATCATATTAATTCAGGAAATTGGAACATCTTAAATAATACATTTAGTAGCATCTTGGCACTTTAAATTTTCTCACAGTTTCCAGATAGTGTTTTCTCTCCTTGTAAGATTGAGGGCCAGTTCAAACCTGTATTCAGTATGCCCATGTGAAAAAGAATTTGCCTTTATATTAAAATTTAAGACTTCCTTTTTTTTTTCCCCCTTTTCGTGCTTCTGAAATACTAAATCTCTTACATTGTATGTGTATAGAGGAGAAGATAATGGGTGAGAATACTGCATCAGGAAAAAAGATCAGTGGAGATAAGACTTAACACTTAAAACTATGTGGGAAAACTTGCTGCAGTGTGAAATAAGATTTAGGGGTTTTAAACTAAAAGGGTAATAAGACACAGACATGGAGCCTGGGGAGGGATCTGTGTTGTGTTTGTATTTCTCATCTGTTGCATAAGCTTGGACAAGTTGCTTGGCCTTTCCCTGCTTAATTTCCCCTGTCAGAGATAGGCATGTTTTACTTGCTATCAGTAAAGCACTTAAAAATCTTGACCTAGTATTATTGTGGACTTAAATCTTACTTGAACTTACTTAAAATGTTTTTCCTCCTCACTCTTGCTTTCCCAAAGACAAGAATAAATAGAAATATTTTTTTTTAAATGGTATTGATTGACTGATACTCTGCAGCTGCTTAAGGTAGGGTTTAACTAACCCTTTCTGTTGTCCAAACATCTACTGAACAGCTTCCCATCCAGATTACTGTTGGATACCTTGCATTTCTAATTCTGTTAGGGGCATGGTCTGTCAAGAGGTGTTTCCTTGTTTATTTGACTTAGCAGGCTGGAGTTTCAAAACCTGGTGTAGCAGGACTTTGTAGACTGCTTTACATTAATAATGGCTAATCTTACACATCAGTCAGAGCTTGGGGCATCACGGATGGGTGGCTGACAAATAGCCTGATGATGATGGAAACGTAGTGTGTATCACCAGAAAGCCCACTGTCAGGCTATTAATGTGCTCTGCATCGTCATCAGGTCCTGCGGCACAGTGCTTCAACAGCATTCTGGCCCTCGATATGAAGGGCTGACGTACTCGTACCAAACTGCTCCTACCCAGCAGCAGTGGGTGGTTTGCTTGGGTGTTGTGCGGCACAGCAAGCATGAATTCTGTGCAGAGAGGAGTTCTTGCCCTGTGATGCTGCTACTGTTGTGAATGCAAGAAGTGAATTCAAGCAGGCATTAAACTATGTGGATGCAGTGGTTAACCAGGAAAATGCATTGATCTTGCCACAGCCAAGTCTTGCAGAAATAGTTTCGTCCAATGGAGTTAAATCGCTGCACTTCAGGAGAAAGAGCTATCCAGTGAAACATCCTTGCTGAGAAGCAGCCTGACACCCTGATGTGCAGCTTTGCATTCTCTGTTAATGTTACCAATGTCCTGGCAAGAATCCCATGTACAGAGCTGAGGAAGTAGATGGTATAAAAGCCGAACTCTTTGGGCTTTTTGTTCTGCGTTGATCCATTGGCCTTGCTGCAACTGTACTGTCACAGAGCATCTGTATTCCACATCTAGAAACACAGAGTGTACTCCTGAAGGATGACTCCTGAGCGTTGCACTGTTTCACTTCAGGGGTGTTGAAAACCCTGCAGTATGTATACAAGCTAGCTGTATTTTAATTAAATGTAGTAGCTGTGTACATACTGCAGAAGGGATAAGATGGGGATACCTCACATCCAATTTGTCATTTTGCTGTTTGGATTTCTTTGCTATTGTCTTCCCTCTTGCGGATTTGTGCCGTAACATCTCATTCTCTTCCTCCTGTGCTGTTAGCAATGGCATCTGTTTTTTGAAATAAAAGCAAATTTTCTTAAAACTTTTTCTGTTGTTGAGAAGCCATTCTTGCTGTATGATGGCAGAGGCATCCCTGTCCTTCCTGATACATGCATCTGTACAGGATTTATTTTAATTAGAGAGCTACAGGAAGCAGAATCCCCATCCCGTGGGAGCCTTCTCATATCTGATCCTTATTTTTTGAATGGGGGAGCTTGGAGTACCCACCCTAGGGCTGGCAGGCAGCCTGGCAGGAAGCTGGACAGACTGGCCTGCCGGCCAATCTTGTTGTCTTTTATTGAGAATTTTGGTGAAGTCAGCACATTTCCATGCAATCGGTGTTCTGCAGTGTGAAAATTGTGTTTGGGAGTTTTTTCAGCGGCTCTAGTTTTAGACTGCAACTTGTGGGAAATTGTTGACTAATTTTAGTAATTCCTGTAGATGATTTTGTGAGTAGAGAAGTGGTTTCTGTGGAAGAAAATCCTCTTGGAAGGATGTTCTTCAGCTAATGTGAAGGATTGCGTGTTTCCATGTCATGGTTCAGGTAGGTGAGTTATCTGGCAGGGACCTGATGTACCCTATCCACAGGTCTCGCGTAACAGCAGCTGTTTCTGATCAGATTGCTGCCAGATGTTGTTCTGTTTTCTTAGAATGGCTTACCTGCAGGAAATCCAGATAGTGTAGGACCCAGATCTTCCACCTTTATTGGTAGGGCAAAGTGCGAAGGTAGTAGCAGTCTGTGGGGAAATAAAGCCTGGGAAAAGCAACAGAAGACATCCAGGTCTGGAGGATTGCGGGTGGCCCAGGCCAGGCATAGCTGTGCTGCTGGTCCACAGGTGCCTTGCAAGTAGAGCATTGTGCTGTAGCACATGTGTTTGAAGCAGGCTGCATTGCCTCATTACATCACGTCAGTGCTAAACTGGGTTTGACTCTTCAGGTGGTCCAGTTTGACCTCCTGCTCAAAGTAGGGCTGACTTGGAAGTTAGGTCGAGCAACTAAGGGCCTTTACTAATTGCAGATCTCCATGAACAGAGAGTCGATAACCTTTCTGTTCCTGTCTTCCAGTGTTTTCATAATGAAGACTTTAAATTTTTTTTATCTCTTGGGTCTAATCAGAATTTGCCTTATTGCAGCTCATGACTGTTACTGCTTGCTGTTCGTCTGTGTGCTCATGAGAGGAGTCTGTGTTTTCTTAGTAGCCCTTGTAGGTAACTAGAAGGCTGATGAAGGGGTTTGTCTAATGACAGGTGTTCTGTGTGAGTTTGCAAGCTGGATCCAGGAATCTTCTTTGGATCACTCTTCCTCTCTTGGCCCATGGACATGCAAGAAGGAAGCTGAACTTGCATTCTCAACATACAGTACTGCTATTGAACAATGTTGATGCTTTCTGGGTTTCTTCAGCATCTGATGTAAACCCCTTCAAATCCACAGGCACAATAGAACCAGGTGTCTAGCAGTTCAGACAGACAAGACTGATCTTGAACATATTTTTTTCTTTTGGTTCTCTTCAATAAAAAAATATATCTCCTTGGAAGATTCTTTGCATTATGAAATATTTTGAGGTGAGTTTACAATGAATCACCCATTAGCAGTTCAGTGAAAATAATTTCAAGGAAAACAGTACTTAGTTTTAAGTAGTTGCTGCTTTCAGAGGAAACACAAATGTAACTTTGAACCTCAGAAGCAGCTCGTGTTGTGGTGGCCTTTGAGTATGTCCTTAGAATGGATCTGAAGATTACACAGACATTACAAATAATCTGTATTATTTTGAATGAGCAGCTCTTAAATGGAATGCAGTCCATTAGGGAAGTATGTATTGGAAAATGCAGAAGACTTTTTATGGTTGTTTTTTTGTTGGCTGCTGGAGCCCAGTATTTGCACAGCCACTGTGTAAAAGCTGCATGTGTAAATCCCATCGGAGGGGAACCCAATCAGTAACCAAGAGCACCAGTAAAAAGAGTAAAGAGGGGAACTTTTCCCCAGCATGTAGTTAGTTTGAGCAGGTTTAATGCTTGTGTACACGCAGTGTAACTTCACAGGAGTCCATCCAGACTCACAACAGGTTAATAGTTCCTTCAAAATCAAAGGAGGTATAATCTTATAAAACTTGCATAATAGGAAAGTTTGGCCTTTATATCCAGAAGCTAAACTGGCCAAGCAAACACCTAATATTGACTTGAATTCTTAATCTAACTTTGAGTGTGAAACTTATCTCTAGCAAAACAAACCATACCTTTTTTAAAAACATATTTAGCTTCTTCCTCAAAGAAGCATGTATGCCATGTGCTCCTGCCTTAGCAAAAGGTAACTGTTTTGACTCACTTCATGCTTACTGTTTTCTCCCTGTTTTCTGCTCCAGTGCTCAAGATGCATAGGGAACCAGAAGTCTGGTAGCATAGCTGTTGCTTAAATAGAATTGCAGCAAGGTTCAAGAGTTGCAGCCTACAGGAGTCAACTCTGCAACTGTTTTTTCCATACCCAAGAAGCATGAGTCAGATTTTGCTAAGTGAGTCAAATCTATCCTCAGATTCATTTGAAGACACCGTAATGGATATATAATTTGCAACAGTGCTATGCATAGAAAGAGTTTAATAAACTAATTTAGTTTGCAGTATTCCCTCTGAGTGGGAAGAGGGACAGGGTAGACGGAAGTGGTCAGAAAGTGCGGAAGGAATGGCAATTCAGGTGTACCTCCGTCCCCAGGAACCGCACATAGTCATGTGGCGTGGAGGGTATAGAAAGATTATCTTTAATTCACTGCTCCTGTGGGAGTTTGCTGGGGCCTGAGAGGTGGTTAATGCAAGTACGCCTACCCTTGGTGATGCTGCTGAACTGTGGTCTTCAGCCTGACAGCACCGCTTAAGTGAAAATGAGGGTTGTTGCTGGACTTTGAAAAGGCTGACAAAGGCTACTCGGCTCATCCTCTGGTATGCATGTTGGGGACCCAGACACAAGCCGCCCTCTCCCACAAGAAGGGCAGTACTTTCATAATACCTTCCTGGAAATCGGTCCCTATTCCTTTGCTTTGCATTCCTTCCATTTATCTTCACCTGGCCAGTGCTGCTATGCATGAAGCTGGCCTCCAAGGTCAGATGTACTAGAGCTGCAGCCGTTTACCAGGATGTGACTCTTGCATGTTTTGCTGGCTGTGTCATGCAAAAACACTCCCTTTCCTCTGGAGGAATGACCAAATGATAATTAAACTTTTGAGGCCCAGTCACCTTCCAAGTCTTTCTTCTCCTCTGTTGCCATGTTTAACCCTCCCTCTGAGAAACCTCTGTTGATTGTGAATTTTGACCAGGAAACGAATTTGATGGCTCCATTCTCAAGCATCGGCCGTTGACTGGTTGCAGTCAACATCCTAATATTGTGCTCAGAAGAGTGACTAATACCTCCTGTCTGGCATAAGTCTTGAATGAACTAGTAGACAGGCATGCATTTATTTTTCCTATTCCCATGTGCAGTCAACCTAGAAAGAATTTTTTAGATTTGCTTTTCTTCCGCAGTTTTTGGTGGGGACCCTGAGGAAATGAATGATGGAATTCAAATGCAGCGGTTCAAAGAACATCTTTGCCATTCCTTATTTGTGGTACAGAGATGAGTTGGCAGCGTCAGATACATGGTTCCCTGACTGACACGCACAATCCCTTGTAGGTCCGTGGCTGCTTTTAATTCTTTTGTAACTCAAAACAGCTTTGAGTTGTCTTCACTCTGAATGAAGAACGTTATGTATTTAAAAATGTCTTGGGTTTAGATCATTCAGATCTTTATTACCTGTTCTAAATGGTTTTGATTTGTAAGAAGTTGATTGTAGAAGACTGGGATTCAGGAGTTCAGCAGCAATCATGTCACTCACTTGTTGGTTGTTTTTCTTTTCTCTGGTTTAAGCTTTGCCAAAGCTTCCTGAAACATATGTTGTTTGAAAGGTGCTGAAGCAAAAACAAAACCCACAAAGGAAACAAACCCAAACAAAACATCAAAAACTTTTAATAACCCACAAGCATTAGTGTACTTGTGTGGAATGAGATGGTTGGTTACCTTGTGTATGCCGCTGCTGTTTGTCCCATGTTTTGCTGGCGTGGTCGGGGGTGACCTGGAGCAGGCTGTGTGTCCCCAGTGAGTGTTCTGACTGCTGCTGGTAACACGTGATGCTGCAGAGATCCGCTGTGCTACTTACCTGCAGCCACGCTGTTCAGGAGCATGGCACCTTTGCATACAACTTGCGTTCTTCAGAACTGCTTCTCTTAGGTTTTTACTTCATGCTCTTTTTGCACCTTTTCTGTCTAGTTCCTCACTTCAATTCCATTTATTTGAGTACGTGACTCCATTACCCTTCTTTATCTCCAATCCACCAGTAATGCCTGCGTTAATTAGAAAGGAATTGAGAGCAACAGGTTTGAGATTGTTGCATGCTGAGATCTCTTTTTGGGAAACTGCATTCCAGTTGGAGAAAGTAGCTTTTGCCTAAGGGAATTCAGAAGTTTGCTTCAACTGTCATGCTGACCTGCAAAGCTGCTTCCCTCTCAGATGTTCATGTAAATTTTTATTCCTAAGGAATTTAACAAGGCTCACCAGTGGTACTCGCCTCTTTTTGACAGCTCCTCAAGAATATAGTTTCAAGTAAGTCTGTAAATTTTGGCACCTGTAGCTGAGTAAGATAAACGTAATCCTGATAGCAGCTAACTCACCAGTCATCTAGTCACTATTGCATGAATGCAGTCTCCCAGAAGGTGTTTTGTATACATGAGTGCTGTATTGTTTGCTGCACATGGTTAAGGATGCTTGAGTTACTCCAGTGAGGACAGGTTTATAAATCAGCACTCACTTTTGTGCAGGATTTTTCAAACAGAACCACTTCCTGGACAGTATGATAAACAGTTACCTTTTTTTTTTTTCCTTCAATTATTTTTATCTTGTTTTGAATCTTTTCTTGGGGTTGCTGCTACACATGCTGGAGACAGATCTGACAGTTTTGAAGTACAGGAAAATACCTGAGGGGCTGGTATTTAAAGACTTATCAAAAAGCACTTTGTGGACCGCCAGCCCTATTTTCAACTACATACATTATTGCTCAGATATTTACGTGAAGCTTGCCCTGTGTTCTCTTCATACTGTGCCTTGCTCTTCAGACAACACAGAGAAATCTGCGATAATTGGCTATTTAACATTTTATTATTTAGGTGCTAGTGTCATAATAGGATCTGCAGGTTATTTTTAAACATAACAATGAAGTTAGATTGTACTGAAACAATATCACCAAAAAAATGTATAAAATTCACCCAGTTGATTCATAGTTTGCTACTACAGAGTGAAATACAGATGAGGTTTCTGAATTCAGCCTAATAGAACCATAATGGCAATTCATTTTACTGTCTGCACACATCACGTGTGTGTGTTACCAAGTGTTTGTTAAAAGGGAGTAGAGCCCTTCAGTATTTAAAAGAGGGCATCATGTTAAAAGTGAGCTTGTACCAGAGTCATGGTTTTTTTGTTTGGGGTTTTTTTTCCTCTCTCTTTTCCATTTTTAGGTCAGATGATTCAGGTTTTCCTCAGTGCTTTTAACCTTTTGCCATCTGAACAAGCTGCTCAAGGGACAGCAGTGCTTTGAGGCCGTTGCTGAAAAAAACACTGCCTCTGCTAGGATAACTCTGTTTTGCTGTCATCCTTGATGTTTGCTCTTAGTTTCTTAACCCTTTGTTACTTTCTATTTTTCCTTAGCACTACAGGTAGCATCCTAGTAAATGTTCATCTTTACTTTTCCTTTCACCTCTGACACCTTCCCCTCTAAGTATAAAAAGTCCATGTGTGGGGGGTGGGTGGGGGGAATGGCCTGTAGCTCATCTAATCTATCAGCTTTTCATGGAAATGTAGATTTAATTGCTGGCAACGGAGCAAAAAACAGAGCATTATCATTTCTCACTTTCATTTGAACAAAAATGTACGTGCCTTGCTGGACGTTACATCCCCTTATTTTGTTCCCCAAATAATAAAGTGAGTATACGCTTGCATTTCATAAAGGAATTTAATGAAAGAGTGCTTCCAGTGCATTTGCAGACTGTCCTGCCTTTTAAGTTTTTACAGTAAATTTTGAAATGTTCATAGGAGTCTGTAAGTGTACAAGAGTGTGTTGATCAGCAGCGGGTAGCTGGATTGTTTGGAGACAGCATGGTAGAGGAGAGGTGGCAGAAATGTATTTTAAAATACCCTACAGGTAAATTTTGTGGTTCTTGTCCAGTACAGAAATTCTGCATTGAACAGACCTGAAACAACTGCTCTGTTTGAAAAGCGTGGGTTAAATTCTGATTTTAAAATGGCTTTATGTCTTTTTAATGGAGATCAAATATTTTTATTCCATTTTGAACATTATATCTGTCAAAGGCAACAAAGTTCATTTACATCGATGTGCATCTCTTGTAAAGCTGAATTTGGCCCTTCTTGTTCTGTGCTTCTTAGTCATGTGATAATCTTTCCATAAATCATGCACTCTTGCTTCCTGCTTTTACCAATCTGATCGTATAAAATGCAGATGAACCGAGCTTTTGGCTTATTAAGCATAAGCAGAACACCCCATCTAAACCTACCCTTTTGTCACACCAGCCCTGTTTCCCCCATTTGAAAACAATATAGCAAGAATGACAAACTTTGACTAATATAGTAGAGGTTTTTTGGTCTCCTCCCTTTCTTATTCTGACCTGTACTTTGCTTTCGTTATAAAGTGAACATAGAAATTACCCTGTGGGAGTGGTGAAACTGCAGCAGAGAAACAAAAACTATTTGGATTCATCCGAAAGCTATTCATTCGCTTGCTCTTCTTATTAACGGCTCGAAGCATGCAGTTTGTCCTGTTCTGACTACGTATTTTTCAGCAGGAATGAAGGTAATTCTTTGTGTGTCTCTTTCCTTTTAATAGTGCTTTCATTTTATCAGAACAGGCATTTATATTTTTATCATAATTATTATTTTGACTACTTTTAAATGTATATACAGCTGCCTTATGGGCATGTTCGGTTGATCTCAGTGAGCTCCTTTTCCAGTAACATTTTTTTTTTTTTTGGTAGAGTAGTGGGGTTATAGATTCAGATCCGGGTTACACAGGTAAAAATCACAGCGCTCTCCACAGGAGGTTGCAAAGCTTCTTCCAGAAGACATCGGCATATTTGCAGCCAAAATTTAGTCTATAATGGGTTTTTGTTTTAATCATCTGCATATACAAAGGTGAACATCTCTCTGTACTGTTGGTATCGCCAGCACTTTTTGTGTTGGGGAAAATACGTTACTGTAAACCCATGAGCAAGTCCTTGTTGCTGTCCTCTCTGGCGGGATAAGATATTTTTAGTAAGTCATTTCAGAAACGTAGGACTTCCTGATACTTTTATTGTTAATTCGCTGCAAACTGAAAACGCAGGATTGGCAGCATTTAATTCAGAGAGGATTGTTCTTGCAACACACAAGAAGTGTTACTGGTCCCTGGCTGCAAGTGCAGGTTATTACAGTTATGAGACGAGTGGTATGTTTATGATGAAAGAAAAGTTTTGTTTGGTTGGTGGCTGAAGCAGCAGTATTAAGAATGTCTCTTAAATATTGCAAAGTAATTTTATGCTCCCTAATGCCTTTGCAAGGTTTTTTGGATGGGGGGTAGGAAGGAAGGACAAAGGGAAACCCTTTAGATTTTGCAAATATTACCCTAGATAGCCACTGCTGGAACCCTTCAAGAAATCTCTTACTGGGTGTATTTCTGTATTCTTCACATGGAATATTCCCAGAGTGTTAATCCTGGCAAATCTTCGGTCGTCTTGCTTGCACAGCGCCTGCAAACAGGCTGTGTGTGTCTGCAAGGGGCAAGAGGAAGTGGTGGCTGTATGGGAAAGGGCAAGGTAACGAGTTTCAAAGAGACGCCAGGAAAAAGGACCCTCTGCTTATGTGTCCTGGTTTTAAAAAATACTGCTAGATCCTTAATAGTATGTGTATGGCTTCTAATGTTTGTGTTAGTTTTTATGATTGAGATATAGGTCAGTTTGCCTCTGAAAATGTAGATTTTCTGGAGCGCTCGGTGAGATCTGTGATTGTCAGTCCTGAGTACTTTCAAGAACAGCAGTCAACTGCATTGAGCAGGGAAAACTTAGCTTAAAACCTTTTAAGTTGAAGTTAGCATTCTCTGCCTGTGATCTTGGGCATGTCATCGTATTCTTCTGGGCTGCAGTTTCCCATCTGGAAAATTAGAATTAATAATATGTACTTACCTTGTTTTCCTCATGCTATGTGAATGAGGAGGTTGAATTCATTCATTGCTACTGTTGTATTAAATATACTCTGAAAGAACTGAGAGTTGCTGCAGCTCGGAGTGCTTCCAAGTGACTGTAAAGATTTTATAACCAATACCTGATAAGCTACAATTGATAGTTGAACTGTATTCCTGTAGCAGCTCATGCCAGTCCTCGGTTGCTTCTGTTGCATTGTGAGATGTTCAGAGCCTAAAACTGGGTTGGATGAAGAACAAGAAGAGTTTGCACGTAGGACAGTCATTGCCATTGGCTAAATAAGAGTATTACCCCCCCACTCCCCCAATTAAAATCATGCAGTAATACATTGCTTTGTAATTTTGAAGCTCTGGTATTATATTACTTCAGAAAATTCAGTGAAATGAGCAACCAGTTGTCCAATGCCAGTAGGACTCTGACACCTTCAGTGACCAACCCAAGACGTAAAAAAAATCACACAGATGGATTTGTTGTCATGGCACTTGTGTTCAGTGATTAACTGCGTGTATTTTTATTTTTTTTTTTTTCTAATGAGTATTTCTCTGGACTTAACAAATAACTCAGCAGTTTAAAGGTGGGATTTCAGCTTCTTTGCTCAAAAGTTTAAAATGTGCTAACATTTACTAGATGTAAGAAGCTGACTAAGTGGAGATGCAGTGTACTGTAGGTAAACAGGGTCATATTGCCTCCTCTTACTCTGTTTCAGTTGGTTTTTTAAGTGGTAAGTCAATGGATTGTTTTTCAGATATTTGCGTTGTGTTTTCACCATCAGTTTCCAAGTGATTAAGGGAGGAAGGATTGTCCTTGCATGTGCCAAAAAAGTGGACGCGCAAAGATCAAGAGTTTTCTACTACAGTCTTTCTCCCTGGCTTGCTAGGTCATGCCTGGCGCATAGTTTCTGTGCCTTTGTCAGTAAAATGAGGTTACTATTTGGAATTGTTCACAGGATCAGAAATTCTGTAGTGATTCTAAACCCCTGTGAAAACATGAGATGGAAACTTCTGTAAAAATTTGTGCCAGTGTTTTAGATAAGCTTTTATACCTGAACTAAAATTATGCAATAATGAGTTTGCACATACATGCATCTAAAGAACCTACCTCTTTGTCCTTTCTTTCAACTCTCTCTTTAACCACAGCACACATCAAATATAAATTCCTCCACTCAGTCTTTTGGTAATACTTTGGAGAGCTTTATCCATAGATGACTTCATGTTTGTTCCAGTCCTCCCTATTTTCAGGTTCTGAAGTGCTTTTGTAACTTTTTGCATTCACATTCCTGGTTTGAATCAAAGCCATTTTGAAAAAGAAAATTACTCTGAATTCTTTAGTGAAAACTTCCAAAATATACCTCCAGCTTTAACGGAACTGTAGTGCTGCAGCCCTTTTTTCCTAAACTCCAGAACACAGCAAATGAAAATAAATAGAAGCTGGCATGTTTCTTCTTGTGCAGTTTTACTGGTGTGCATGTTCGTTCATTTGTCTGTTAACTTGTAGAATTCCATGATCTTACAAAGTGGTTTGCGGTTTGGTTTGAATTGGTGAGACTTTTCCTATTTTTCACATTTTAACCATTACTGACATTTTAATGCAATAGAAACAATGCAGCAGAGGAGCCAAAGTTTTTTTTAAAAATAGCCGTTAGATATTACAGTGCCCTGTGTCACTGCTTTTAGATTTTAATTTAGAAAGAGTTTCTGGATGTTTTCTTAAGCATATTTTAATTAAGCATTGCATTCATTACATTAATTTGCATTTGCATGCCCAGTTGCCAAAAGCTTGCTAACAAATGGGGTGACAGACATATCCCAAAATGTGTATTTTAATTACAGTTCTGGTAAGTGTGACTGCAGCACTTCCTCACTTTCATGTATAATATCTGGGTTGCTGCTTTCAAGAGTTTACCCCACACCTGCAGTTGCCCAGTTACACGTTGTGTCTTCTTCATGCCTTGCATTAAAATGGAGGAGAGTTTGGCTGGTATCCTAAGCATGGGGTTGAGCAGCAACACATTGAACTTGATTTGATCAGACCTGTGTGACTGCTGGAACATCAATTTGAGCATGGTGGCATGTAGACAGCTGTATTTTCTTTTAAAAAGCAGCATTGCATGCTGTACATGCTGTAACAATACCACCCTGAAGCAAGAGGTCACACTGGTCTGCGCTTGAGTTCAGCGGTACTGAGACTTCTACCGAGGTCAGTAATGAACTGAAACCACCTTTCTAGCGTTTGCTTTTCCTATTAATGGTGCCAGTGGAGGAGCTGGGAACGGCCTCCTGGAGTTTTCAGGGAAACTCATTGTTCACGTAAACACTGAGAAGGAGTTTCCCTTCCTTCTTGGCCTGCTAGGTGTGCAGTGAACCATACCGTTTGCTTTAGCTACATACCATCTGCATTTTATTTTTGTTTTGTTTGCTGACTTTCACCCATTTATGTACTACAGAGTATCGGTATATTGTTGTATATTCCACCTTTGTCAACAGCCTGGCTTTTGCTGCTCTGAGCAGTCTTGTGTTATGCAAGTTACGGTGTTTGGAACAGAGCTGGTCATGGAAAAAAATTACATTGGTGGAAATTCTACTTGTATTGTGTCTTCAGGAGAATGGGCATTGAGTGCTTTGATTGTTTTAGGGCTGCTGCTGTTTGTCCTGCATACATGCAGTTGTGTACTCTGTACTCGCGTAGCACTGTGTACTAAGACCTGCAGTCCTTGGAGTGCATTGCTGTTGTGAGGATGCAAGTGGCTTCTTTATCAGCATCTACTTTTTTTTTTCCTCTTTTTTTTTTTTCTTTCCTTCTCCCTATTTCTTTCAACGGCCAATTTCTTGCTGGAAGAATTATTTCTTCCTGAGATATCTTCCCCTCAAACCCCACTGTTCCGTTAAAGATCTAAAGCTGATCACCCTGCAAGAATAACCCTCAGCCCAGGATGCCAACAGGAGCGTGCTGCAGTCTGAGCTGAAGTGGTCTGGTGTGTATAGTCAGATCTGTGACATCTGTAAGCAGACTGTTCGGGTGGTGACTTTATTGTGGCCAAATACCAGAACAGTGATACTAACTCTGGACTAAACAACCCTGATGTTGGAGGCTTCGTTAAGTGTTGTGCAAAGGCTCATAAACTACTCTGTACAAACCCTCGAGGCTGAGGTGCTGTGTTAGAAGAACATGACCATGTTGCTTTGGGACCCAGGCTGGATCTGTGCCTTCCTGCAGTGCCAGGGCCAAGCTAATAAAACCACCTGAAGATGCCAGGAGTTAGCTTTGCAAAGAAGGTATTGTTATTGATGGTTTTTCATTAACCAGGTTACCCCAGCTTCCTGTTATTGGGCTATTTGAGAGTTGACTATGTTATATTGTATCAGAGTTCCTTTCTTCTGCTTCATGGTCCAGAAATTTGACTGGCTTTTCTTTCCAGATAGCATTAAGCTGTGTATTCAATGTTGCTTGCCGTCCAAACATTGCCAGATTGTGTTGAGAGACAAGCCTTTAGTATCATTGCACCCAAAACCTAAGTCACCATATTAACTTCTTCAAAGCTAGGTGAGATTGAACAATTGGTTAATGTTCAGGGAGCAAAATCTCCTTTTTCTGTACAGAATTTGCATCCAACAGCAATGTGATGATAGGTCTGGATGATCACATACAGTAAAACAGTCTGCTACCCAGAGTTCTTGCTGTTAGGTAAATCAAAACATGTTACTCAGAGTGTGACTTACAGAAAACTAAGTCAAAGTTTTGTAATTGGATCCTCCGCAAATGCTAAATAGCACATCACAATAAAATCGTTAGTCTCCTTATATAAACTGTTTATATGCTGCTAATCCTTTTTTACGATGAAAAGAGCATTCAGTGGGTTTTTAGTACAGGAAATTTATGGGATCTTTTAGTCACTGATGCATTTGACTTCCCGTGGCTTGGATGAATTTGAATCTACTGCCTGATTTCAAATCCTACCCAAACCCAGCTGGAAGTTTCTCGTGCAGAATGCTTCTCAAATCTTCTGTCACGGCAGCAGAATAATCTAGATTATGCTGACTCTGCAAAGGAAAGAGATTAAACAAAATACATTTTGCTGTCAGTCCTTCCGGAGTGAAATTCTGCCCTTCCTTGCAATACCTTTGTCCCCAAAATTACACTAATGAGCCTTTGCAGCCTTTCCTCTTTCATTTGCACACCTTATAAGTCCTGACTCTTCAGCAGTTGCAACAATGCTTGTTGAAACCTGGGAGAGACCTTCGGTAAGCTAAAACTTCACTTGCTGTGGAGGACAGCTGACACATGCCAAAGGACTGGTGGAGAGTTCTGGATGAGAGCACCACCGTGCTCACCGAACCGGGAATGAAATCCCTGGACTCAGCTGGAAAAATTTAACCGAAGAGTTTAAGATCTGTCTCCTTTCATGTGGAGTAAGATGTGAAAGGAGACTAGTTTTCAAAGGATTGACAGCTTTAGGAGACATAAAGCGGATTCATGGAGTTCCATGTGCGATGCAATAACCTTTACCAAGTGAACTGTACATGTAAGTGTGTGGGCTGGGGGAGTCTGGAACAGAGGGTAAGTTGAAGTTGGGTGAAAACAGAATTAGGGCTGACCAAAAGTCTGCGCTGTAACTCTGGGGAATATAATGACTTAAGAGCAGTGCGGTTCGGAGGAAGTACACAGTCAAATTTTCCCTCATACTTAAACACTCAAATATGGATAGTAAATAAAGAACAAACTGCCTTTTTGGGGTGACTGACTTCTCTGTTTGCTCTATAGACTTAATTCTTCTAAAAGAGGAATTCATGGGGAAATAAAAAAAAGGTATCACTGACTGTGCCAGAGTGAATTTGCTTATAGACATGTGAGCATAAATGGTACTGTGAAATGGAACAAGTAGGGCGTAGAGAATTTTCAGATCCCGAGAGGAAAATAATTTCAGAGAAGTATAGACAAGTTTGAAGCGTTACCAGTATAGATGAAAGTTGCTAGGCCCTTTTTTGCTGCCACCCAATGCTGTACCTTTTGGCAGCAGAGATATTTAATTTTTTTTCTATTTTCTTCTTTTCTATCCTGAGACCCAAGAAACATGAACAAGCCTGCATGGATTTTTATAACATGATACTTGCATCATGGGATCATACAATAATTTAGGTTGGAAGGGACTTCAGGATGTCTTCAGTCCAATTTCCTACTCAGAGTAGGATCAGCTGTGTCTGGCATTTACCTCATAACATTCACTGCCTGAAATAAAATTTTAAAAGTAGTTTTGATTATTTAATCATTGTAGTGGAAAAAATGCCTGGCAGAGTAAAGGCTACCAGGCAATGCTATGAAAATTGTTTAGTCACACTTGTCATTAAAAGTAATAAATACTTCCCAAAAGCAGGTGTGTGGTTTTGAGTGATAGAGGCAAAGAGGATAAAGGGAACATCAGATACACCAATAATGAACTTCTAACTGATGATCTCTGTGTTGATTTTTCATGACTTACTAAGTATGCTTTAAACTAATTTGTAAGTTATTTCAGTATTGTGACCCCTTGCTGAGACTGGTCAGTTCACTGCAGTTCAAGGAGCCTGATGGTGTGAGACTGATGGGATTTGAATGATGGTTTTAAGCTTGATGTGCGTTCTGCCTATTTGTTTTCAAAGCCAGCAGGTATCATTAAAGAACCTTGCATAGAAAAATCTATACTTCATCATATTTTAATGGTCCTTTTTCTTTTTTATATTTTTTTATGTAATGGTGATACAGAGTACTCTGTCCAGGCAAGGTTGCATGTTCTGTTGTGGCCTGGTGGCTGTAGGATAAACTTGCTTTCTGTCACTGCCCTCCTCCAGACACACTGCAGCTCATCTGGTCACATCTGTATTTCTGTTCCCTTCATAACCTTTCTCTTTTTGGTGCTTAGGCTGGATTTCCACTGTCCATGCTGCCATCCCCCCGTCTTTATCTTTAACCCAGGCTTGGACCCTGCGCAGGGGGTAGGATTTGTGCAGTCAGGTTCTGCAAGTTGAGTGCTGGAGTTGCTGCAGAGGTGGGAGAGTGTGAGCAGCAGGAGGGCGTGCAAGCTCCCCCCTTGAGCAGAGGTGAGGTTTTTACTGGACTCAGCGGAACTGCACTGGAATTGCTGGAAGCATTAGAGATCTCCCGATAGGTCCTTATCTGGCAAAGCATTTTAGACATGTCAGTAATCCACAGGAAATTAAAATGTTGTCCATTGGGGCCTTAATTTTTAGTGACACTTATTTTTTAAATTCCTCTATGAACTGACTTCTTTTTAGGTATGGATTTATATATAAAACTATGACTGTTTAGACACAGTGACTTCAAAAAGTCTGAGTATTTCCAGTGAAGACTGAGGCTTGAAATGAAAATGATGTGACACAAGTGATGGACTTGAGAAAGAAGTGGGAGACTGAATATTTGATGTAACTGTGGAAGGTGGGGAAAAAGTAGTTCCTGGGAATCGGCTGAAGCCAGTGGAGGGGCATGGGTATACTTACTGAAGGAAAGAAACACATGACAAATCTCAGAAATATCCAGCAAATTTGGAAGAAGAGGAATTCAGATAAGCCCCTTGAAAAGCAGGAAGTTGTGCTTATTAAAATTGGTCCTTGCTGCGAGCTGCAGTTCTCGGCACTACTTGGCACCGCGGCTCAGCCGAGCAGTATCTTGGCACACGCTGGGCTGGAGCAGGAAATGGTTTTCTCTGCAGCTCGGTGCTGAGGGGAAGCAGCTTCGCCTCTGTTTGAAGGCACGCCTGGGGAAGGTGATATTAAAAATGATTCTGCTTGAGCAAGTCAATAAAAATGGGTTGGGGTGACAATAAATATGTTCCAGCTTTGCACTGAGCAGCCTCTTCCTTTTGAAATTACTGTAGCTTCATTATATGATGTTTCCGTTACTGGGAGAAGAATCTCAAAGACATACATTTATAGGGCAACTTCTGTGTTACAGAAAGCTCTTGGGGTGATACACAAACTTTCATATAAAAATGAGGACCTGCTCCCAAAACCAAATTTACAAGATTAAATCTCATTTATCCTGATGGGTTCAGTCTGTATTCTGCTGTGCAATATCAGTCATTTTCCAATTTTAATAAAGTCTTTCTCCCTCCTAATTCAGGCTCAACCTGCAGAGGAGTTTTGCTTCTCATTCCATCCTCCTATCACTGGAGTGGGGAGAAAGAGATACCTAAAGGTCTAGTTTATTACTTTGTTGTGGTGTCAGGCAGAGGTGAAAGGGTTCAGCTGAGAGAATGTAAAGTTTTAACCTTAGACTAGTTGCAGTGGTAGCTAGTAAAAATGGGCTGTGAATCAAGGCTTCGTTTAAAAAAATACTCTTGTATTAAGTTGGACCTCTCATGTGTAGCAAAACTGATGGGAGGGATGAACGGTGTAGAAGAAAAGAAGAAACTTAACATTCTAGTGTCTGAGACTTCTCATAGCCAGCAGAAATACAGAGAAGGTTTTGGTAGTGGCTTTTCTTCCTTGATTATCAACCCCCCCACTTTTTTTTTTTTTTTTTTTCCCCTTTTAACTGTATCTCTTTGCCAGTCCTCCTACTCAGGGAAATGTGTCCTATCATTGAGTTGCATCTGCAGGACAGTGGGGTTTACATTTGCTGAAGGTTTCAGCAGGTAGTACTTCTGTTCATCTGTGGGCAGTTGATCACAGCAGCTGAACCCTTGTTATTTGGCACATAGGTACAGCAGCAACAGGGCTGGCTAAAGGAAGCCTTGTTGCAATGTGGTGGTGTTAACAAGGCCCTTGGCAATTAAAAGGCAAATACCCCTGTAAACCTCCACTCCTGCTGTGGGACAGCTATTGCTGTTAAGCAGAGGGGGGGTGGGGCACAGACAGTTTATGGGAATAGTCTGTGACGTCCAAATAAATACACAGACTGGGTGTAGTGGCACTGAGTGGATCAGGTGGAAAGCCAGAGCCCTGGTGACGTGCAGCCTGCTGTTATCTGGGGGTCATTCGGTTATTTCAGCACACCACTTAATGTTCTTCGTGTGTTAGCCTCTTACTTTTTTTTTTTTTTTTTAAATTGCAAAATAAATCTGAGGGCTTCAGTGTATAAATGTGACTGAGGTAAAACAGCACAGGGATGTCTGGATGGGTAAGGTGGGTTCAGCTGACTCCTGTGTTACTCTTAAATAAAAGAGTAGCATGAAGGATCACTCTCAGGTACAACAGATGCTGAGGAGTCCACCAAGTCTATGCGGCTGTTGGAGATGAGAATAAAACACAGCTCCTTCAAGCAGCTTTGACTCTAAAAAAAGGAATTTGCCAGAGAGATAACAGAATTGAATGAACACTTTGCTTTCGCCCGCATTTGTGCGAAGGGAGATGGGATACAGTCGTAGCTGGCTGCCGTGGGGAATGGGAAATTAGAGTTGCAGGTAGGTAGGTGGATGAACAGGGACGAAAGCTGTAATTACTGACTGCTGTTTGGAAAGCACCCTCGTGCTCTCCAGGCCTCCTGGTGTAGCGGTGTGATGCCAACCAACTGCAGAGGAGCCACAGTTGGGTGCCAGCAATTCATACCCATTTTGCAGAGTAGCTTTGAGATCTGCAGATGATATAACTGCTAAGTGTTGTTATGAATGATTCAGAGCTTCTGGCTCCTATTTCCATACATGGATCATCAGACTGTCTTTCTCTGCCATTTTAAAATAATTGTCTGGATGACCTGAATATCTTCGAAGTAGTTTGAGTTTTTGTTCAGGTGCTGGCTTTAGAAATCAAATCTTTCATCTGATACACTTAACGTTAATTTTGCTTCTTTAATGGGATTCTCTTTACCCAAATTTACATGATTCAGCTTGCAGTCTGTTGTCTATGTGCTTCTTTTCCAGCGATAAATTTGCCCAAGCGTCTCCCAGTATGTGTTGAGAAACACGTAGGTAGCTGTTTGTGTGCCATCCACTTCCACAGGCGGGTAAACAATGAGGGGTTTGTCAGATTGTGGCTCGAACAATACTTGAGGGAAGCTCCGTCCCACCTGGCTGTCAGTTCTGTTGTTGTACTTTGCTCTTGGTGACATCATTGGTGGCAGCTAAATGAAGTATATTAATTGTTAGATGCTCTTTGACCAAGGATGTTGACTTTTCCTGGTGGCCAATCGTATACCGCTGGTTTTGCAGAAGAAGCTGCTACTCTACTGTAATGTAGCAATCAGTTAGAAACAAAGGTGAGAGTGGAGTGAGTCTGTTTATGTAGATGGGAGATAAATAATTAAGAGACCTAAAAAGCCGTATGAATTACTTCTACATTTTCAAGGTCTGAGTGTGCATCAGCAGTCTAGAGCTTTGAAATGAAAAACTCTGCTGTGTTAAAAGTTACTGTGATGCTTCTGAGGTTAGTCTCGTCATGGGGAGCAGTGCTGTATTACAGCATCACCTCTTCTTACAGGTGGAGGGCCATCTCAGCCAGATCTCAGCTGAGCATAGCCAGGCCTGTACCACTGCCCCAGGATAGGCACTCGAGTGTTAAGAGTTCATGTTACTTCCACAGAAGTGATCCCTTTTGTTTCTTTGGTTTCTTCAGAAAGCTGTTTATATACGTGCAGTCTCTGCTGAGTAGATTGGCAAGGGCGAGGAGGTTAATGAAATGCTTGGCTGCTGACTCCACTACGCTGAGAACAAGGCTGACTGACCAGGGAGTTCCCGAGTAAGATAGGTCAAATGAAGCAGTGCTGCAGAGGGCAGAGCAACATCACAAGTTTCAACTCTACTCATTAATAGCTATGTGCTTGTAATTGTCCTTGGGATTTCTCCTCTTCGCAGTCAGCTTTTCTGTACATGAAGAGTTTAGCCCATGATGCTGTGCTCTAAGAGAAACTGCTTCAGGAGCGCCCATTTCGTCATCTCCCCAAGAAGATCTCCTTTCATGACCATGCCCTCTCCAGAAACGTAAATCTGAGGCAATAAACGTGGTGTGTCTGGTACTGAGGTGGACTTACTGGTGAATGTAAGTGAGAAGTACAGTCCAGAGCTAGTAGTGCACTTTGAACATCTTGCCCTTAACTGTAAGATTCATCCTTCCTCATAAGCATCCTTTTATTAAAGGAGAAGGATATTGTATGATAAAATCCACTTTCTGCTCTTCCTGTTACTGTGTTTGCTTTCAAATTAGTTTAAGAGTGAAAATGAATCAGTTAAATTCACACATTGCCCCAGATTCTTTGTCCACCTCTTGTATACTAGGCCAGTGCTGCAAAATGCAGTTTGCAAATTTGAGCAAGGGAATTGTCAAACAAAAACTGTTAAGAGGCAGCTTGTGATTTTGTACTTAAATAAGTAGATAGAGAAGAGTTTGTACTGTAAGTAATTATCAAAAAGCTCCCATTTTCCGTGTCGCTTTTTACAGTAGCTTAAAGCAGCATTTGAGAATTGGTACCACTGTTACTCATCTGACAGGGCTGCGAAGTTCCCAGCTTCCCTTCTGTGAGGGAAAACATCCCAAGTAACTGTCTGGACTGAGTCAGATGAATCATGTCATGGAAGTGACAGTTTCTTCACACTGACTATAAAGGGGTTCCCTGTGACTAACTCGGATACCAACATCTACGCTGCAGGTATTTAAATAGAAGTGAGATAAATCCCACTTGTCAAGTCTTCTCCTTGCTTCCAGTTGGGACACAGTGCATTGGGGGTTTCATTGGCTTAGGAGAAAAATCTGGAACAGAATTCCAAGGATTTAACTTCATAGGTATCTGCCTCCCCCCCCCCCCCCCCCCCGACACAGAATTTTGCGGTTCAGTTTGTAATTATGCTGAGAAATGAACCTGACTGTCTAGCGTACCTGCAGGTCTCATTTAAAAGCAGTCAAAATAAATGGTAGATGCTTATTTGGAAGAGGTTCAGCATCATCCAGTGCAAACCTGCATTTTGGGACAGCCTATACCTGTTCCTTTTGGTAGCTCTGAAAATTGAGCTCAAACTGCAGTAAGTGCTGTAGTCCCCCCAAACTGCTGCTGGCATCTCTGCATTGGCATGTCCTCGTAGGAGTAGGAGCTGCATCCACACTGCAGGCCGGGGGGGACTGGAAGGATTCAGGTGAGGTTGTTGCATGATTATTTATGAAATTAGTTTCTCTTGAGTGGTTTTGTACATTGAAAGTAGAGGCCTTGCTGGAATATTTCTACAGGGTACTACGGCCGTGTGTTGATGTCTGCAGACTCTTTGTTGGCAGAGTCTGTAGGCATCTGCACCAAAAGGTACTCTGGAGTATTTGCCCAGCAGGTTGATACTATGTAAACATGCATATTTCAATACACAAATAGTGTCAAAATGATGGATTGTAAAAGAGCAAACTTCCCAAAGAGCAGTCTGGGATGGATGGTGCTAGTGCTGGCTTTCCTGGTGTATCTTGGTCCCTCAGTGAAGCTGCTGATGGTGGGGGCAGTTTGTGTCTCTGCCAGTTAGTTCAGGGCATCTTTACAGAGCTAAACCCTACATAAAGGAAGGAAAACGTCCACCCCCACCACCACCCCCTGCCGTGCTGGGGCTGAGCTGTACTTTCTTGGAAGGGGGAAGATGATATTTCTTTTTCCACCTGGACAAGAAGCAGTCTTTGCCATTGCCCTTGGGCATCTTGCCAACAGGATTTATTTCCTTCTCCAGTTTAAATAGACAGTTATTTTTGCATTGATACGAGTTACCAGTTCCAAGGACTGAGTCAGGTGTTGAAGCGCTTATAGTAAATTGTTAATCCTTGTCTATTGAAATCACACACACAGGGAATGTGGGGTGCGATGCCGTGACAAGTACTGTCTCTGGGTGCCCACAATCGTTACATTGGTGCTGAACTGACTTGTTCTTTTTTGAGGGAATGTTAGTTGAGGCAGATATGTGCTTGTGCTAATGCACCTTTAAAGTAGGTTGAGTTAAATTAAGGAACTGGCAGTGAGAACAAGCAAAAAGCCTAAAGGAAGCGGTGCTGCCAAACGCTGGCATCCCTGCCAAGGCCAGTACACCGGGCACAGCTAGGAATACTCCAAAACGTGTCCAGCACAAGAGGTGACTTGCCCATGATGCTGAGTCAGTGGGTCGTGGGCTGCTGCGTGTTTATCTGCCATGGAGTGTTTAGGTCCGTGGGACACGAACTGCTTGACCCTTTTGGAAAGCTGCGGCTTGCATTGGCAAAATGCGATGCTGGAGGTTGGCTAAATCTTCTTCCTCTGCTCTTTGGTTGTGCCCTGGATGCTCTCCCTCCCACCAGTTCATGCCAGTGATGCATTGGAGAGGTCACAAATGGTTTTTGCATCTGTATAGTTCTCGGGGATGTGCAGAGAACGACGTGTTGCTCAGCTCACAGTGGAAGGCAGTCTTGTGCCTCCAGAGGTTCAGCTCTCGCCCTCCTTTCCCATTTTCCTCTTGTCTCAACTCTCTCCAGCACACAGGTTCAGATGCTCTCCCAGGACAGTGGTTTACTAATGCCACACCAGGGTCAGTTAGAAGTGCTGGAGCACCGGGCTCCCCAGCAGCCTGCTCCCAGCTCGCTGGCTGATGGTACCTCCTGTGCGGGCACATTCTTACATGCTGTTGGCCATGTCTCTTGGTTCTTTGGCTCTTGAGATGCCATTTTACCTGTACTTTTCCATCCCAGGCGAGGCTAGCAGGGTAAGCTCGTACGTTGCAGAGCAAAAGGCTTCGCTGTGATTTCACCGAGATGCCAAGAGCTGCAATCGTGCCATCTAGTGGTATAAGCCAAGAGTATCAAAATAAAGGAAATACTCCCCCCCCTCCCCCCCATCCATCCTCCTCCCAGTACTCGTTAATTCTGAAATGCTCCATTGTTTTGGGCAGAAAATGGGTATTTATGCCCTCTGCTACCCTGTCAGGTTTTCTGGGTGCTGGGGGGCTGAGCTCTTCAAGGATTTGCTAATCAGGAGGAGGAAGGGGAATTTTTTAGTCTTATTATATAAAGCCGATGCTAAACGTAAGCAGACTGCAACTTCATACCAAGAAAATGGAGTTCGAGCTGGTATTGCCTCCCCTTTGAGGAACTGAATCAACTCTGCAAACAAAATCAATCCGAGGTTAAAACACCCTTGCTTTAGGGAGGAGGGGAGAGGGAGGTAACAATGATTTGCTTGTCTGTAGCCACGCAACAATTCATCAACAGAGCTTGTGGTGAGATGCCCTGCATGTGTAGATCAGTACCAGAACAGATTCCACCCCAGCTAGTAACACGGAGTACTTCCAGCTTCCTCTCTGCTAAAGAAGGCTGCACCAAAATCGCAAAAGGCTCAGTAAACCTTTCTAGAAACCTACATTCATCACCAAGATAAGAATAGGCCTCGCAATGAGGAGTATTAAAAGGCACGCGGTTTATACCACAATTTGGCATGTGTATGCAGTGAATTACAGTCTGAATTAAATCTGTCTTGGGTGTTTGTCTTTACTGTTATCTTCAGTTCAAGCTCTGGCGCAGAATTGAAGTTGCTCAGGTTGATGTTTATGTGTGCTTGCTGTTCCCAGGATTTTTACCTAGAGGTCATCGCGTCCTTTTCTCCTATTACCAAGAAGCTTGCTGTTTGGATAGGATTATGTGATCCATCTGTTGTAGCTACCACAGTAAGTCAGGAGGGCCATTCTGTACTGCCTCACATGCCCCTGAAGTATCCTTTTTGTGCCAGGGTCAGAATTCAGACATTCCTGTTGGCTCAGGACTTTGTTTTGTGCACGCTGCTAAGTGTGCAAGACCATGATACAGAAATCCCTGAAACTGTCAACACTGGAATTACAAACTTAAAATAATATGGAAGATGCCTGTAGAAGGAGGAAGAAGAGTTAAACATCTAAGAATTGCCAGCAAGCAAAGCGAGGAGAAAAAAGGTGTGATGGTATTAAATGCTAGAAGTGCGGCTGTCCTAGCTTGAGGTCTGCTTATACAGCTTTGGTAAAATGCAGAATGAGGGTTAAGAAAAGAAATCAAAACCTAGACTTCCAAATGCCCAGAGAAGTCCTTTTCTCTGTAGGGTAAGGGTCAAGCTGCTCTTGCATATTCTCTCATTCGGAATCTTTTGTGTATTTTGTGAGCAGTGGCATGATTCAGAAAGGGGGGTGAGAGGTCACCACTCAGCTCGCAAATGTGTAGTATCAAAATTGCAGCATACTGCTAGGCTGTAGACATGGGAGGAGAAAGTGGAACGTAAGTCTCCTACTTCCCAGGTAAGAGAATTGGCAATGGGAAGGTACAGGAGGATGAGTAGCATCTTTGACCATATCGTACTAAGAAAATTGTAGTGTGCTTTGTGCTGAACCTGGGTGCTGTATTGTTGGCTCCTGTGAAAGGTTAGGCTGAGGTGTCTACAAGGTCAGTCCTATGACATTTCAGTCTTATGCAAGAGGATGTTTAGGTTGCATCTTGTTTAGTCCTTAAGCTGCCTCTGCGTGGTAACAGAAAATGGGACATGGCCGAGAGGAGAAACCTGGCATTATCAGTGAAGCGCTCTGGAAAGTGCATATACTAATCAGGTGGAGACTTACTTATTTGGATGTAGGCACTTCAGTGACACTGCAGTGGGTGCTTCAGTCTCACTGGCTGCGTGTGTGTCTGTGGGTCTGTGTGTGTGCGTGTGCGCACTAACTGCACCCACCCAGGAAGCCGTGCTGTCCTCCCGGTCCGTGAAGACATGGATGTTTTAGTCCAGGCAGGTTCCCCACATCGTGCCTGGACCAGGTCTCCTCTGTGCAGCATGAAGACTACCGTAAGATGTTGTTCACAAAGCTCTCATTTTTTGGTTTAGTGAGGATTTTTTTGTTGGTTTGTTGTTTGGTTGAGGTTTTTTTTGGTTTGGGTGTTTGGTGGGGTTTTTTTCTTTTCATTTTAAAGCCCCTGATGCTACCGTCTACCCATTTGTTGGTTTTATTCTGAGAACTAGAGCTTCAGTTTTAAGACCTAAAAAAACAAATATCTTTTGGCCTTAGTAAAGACTGAGTTTGAGTTTGTGGCTTGACTGGCTGGTGGTCCTGGGAAGTGTAGATCTTACTGGAGCAGTGGCAGAAGCCTGTGTGAACCCAACCTGGTACGGGCATACCTGGGCTGCATCCTCAGGAAGGTTTCTGGAGTGAGCCATCCCTGTGGGCACATGTGGGAGTGCTTCCACCAAACAGAAGCCACAGGAATCATCTAACACTGATATATTGTGGACCACAGTTCAGAAAGCTATTATTATTTATTAGATGAAATCTAATTAGAAGATCAAAAATGCCAACAACTTAATTTCAGCAAACAGCATTGAAAAAGTTTGCCTCATGCATTTGAAAAGGGTTGTCTTTTGAATGAATTTGGTTGGATGGTTTTGGTATGGTTGTGGTTTTTTAACCAAAGATAAATCAGACTTGGGCAAGCAGTGAAGGTGAGCCATTCCAGCTACTGCATGGGTTTTATTTTAAGGCACGTGATTTTTTTTAGACCAAAAAAAGCAGATGCTTTTTACCTGTTGTCTGTCCTTTGGCTGAGTAGGTTTTGATTTTTATGGCAGGAAATATTTGACTGTTTGTACTAATGGGATGCAACACTTGACTTTTATGACTGCAATGCAGGCCTTTTATTAATAAAACTTAATGTGTAACAGGATAATTCCGTTGCAGCTAGTACTATACTGGCTTGATTTTGTACAAAATAAGTTTCTACTTCCTTGAAGGCCTTATATAAGCCTTAACTGGGAACGAATCCAGCATGTTCGATCACAATAAAGGAGCTGCTTCAGAACGGGCTCTTCTTTAGAAATAGTCGTAAACAGGTTTATATATAGGCATTGCATTTATACACAAAACTTGCTGAAGAAATGTTTCCCGAGGACTAGTGGTTCTTATGTATGCCATGGGGACTCTGTTACACTAATTGGTGAGCAGACCTGTTGTAGTAATTCAAGGCAAGGTTTAAAACACAAGAACATCTCTCAAATCTGTATCTGCTGAAAGGGCTGGGTATTGAATGGCTCTTTGCTGTAAAAAAGGCATTTGATAAAAAGGCTCGGAAACTTCGGCTGGCATCCTACATATGCAAATGCAGGTGCCGTACACGTTATATTTGGATTTCAGGGTTTTTCAGATCCATTTCAAGTCTGTTGGTAGCAGCCTTATGTGGTTTGATCGCTCGCTTTCATCACCCGTGCCCAATTATTATACATGAGATCCATCAGCCCCCTCTCACCGATAGTGCCTGCAGCTGAGCATCAGCACGTTTGGGAACAATAAAGGGCTGTCATTTGGGAGTTCCTTTTCCTTCCTAATCGGACGGGACTCAAAATTACTCCTTCGCAGAGCTCACCAGTCGGGCTTGTGTCTTGAACAGGTAATGCTTGCATCTGAGCAGCATGAGGATTGGGTTTAGGAAGCTTTGTTGCTGATTTACGTTCAGCATCGTTGGTTGTGTGCTCTGGTAGAGTTTCGGATAGGTACAGGACAAAAACATGGAGAGACTTCTGCCTTTGTAATTGATTTTTAAGGATAATTTGCCATTTTGTTCCTCGCCTCCTTCCTAATGAGCTGAATTGTTAAAATATGTTAATGTAAGGAGACACATGAGAAAGGGTGAAGCAATATACTGACACGTTGAATAATTAGATCATCTCCTGCGCAGGAAAAAAAGTCAAGTATGAAACAGGAACAAGAAGTGCCTCCCTCCCCCACTGTAGAGGCACCAGGTCGGGCTCTTTCTGCATGCAGAAGCAGGTTAGAGAATTAGATCTTTAGTATTGATTAATTTTTGTGAAATTCCTGAAGATTCAAAGTGTTATGTATAGTAACTGTCTTGTATTCGTCTGCTGTTCTGGGGAGAAGTTGGGAGTTGTGTCAGAGGGCTGAATTCGTGAGCTGCGTAATTTGTGATTAAACAAAAAACTGACTGTTGCTGGATTGAATTTGTAAATGCTGTAGCGGTTAAATCAGGTTTTCTCAGCAAAATCCTTGCAAATTTTGTCCTGAATAGGAGTTAGATCAAGGGAATTCCGTAAAGAGGCACAGGACGTTGTGGCTGCCTTTCTCACAGCATTTGGTGTTTCACGAGGCAGTGCTTCGTATTTCTTAAAAGGTTTATTTCTTTGAAATAATAACTGCTTAATAATTGATAAGATCTCAGCCCTGTGTGAACCCATGCCTGTGGGGAGGGCTGTAACAGTACTCCATCTTTACTTACATGAGTAAGCACTCTGGTGTGTTAAGTTCACTTGTTTGATAAACATAACACTTTGCTTTTGTTCTCTTAATCACTTCCTTCGAAGAGTTAACTTCCTAAGCAGCCACAGATTAGTTCTCTCAGTTGTTTTAATTATTTTTCTTGTCACGCACAGTGAAGGTCTAGTGTTTGTGAAATGTCTTCTTTTTTTTTTTATTTCGTCCCCCCTTCCATGGCAGCTTCAGTGATGCTGGCATTGAAAACCCAGCCAAAACGCTGTCTGTCTGCGGTCCTGCCATTTATTTTTTATTTATATTTTTTTAACTAAGTTTCAGCTTAATGCTACAGAATGTAATACTTTTCCTTCAGGGTGATTTGAATGCTCCAGAATTTTGTATTGCTCTGAGGGGTACGCGAGAGGCTGTAGCACTGGGCTTCCACGTGCTTGCTGCTGAGTAATTTCCTTTTGTATTGCTGACAGGTGACTCAAAGCAGGAGCTAGCAGATGGCTGCGTCGTTAGCTGGTGGCCACAGCCTTACGAGATGAGTTTTGGAATTTCCATCAAAGTCTGGATTAGGCTCAGGATGTGCCAGTGGCACAGAGCACTCCGGGGGAGTGTGGAAGAAGAGGAAATCATTCATAGCGACTCATCTTGTGGTTGGGTGAGTCAGGGGTCTGCTGTTGGTGGTCAGAAAGGCACGTGGCTGACTACACCGTCTTTGTGTGCTCTGCAGGATGCAAACTGTCTCTAAAAATTAATTCTGCCCTTTTGATTTTTGTCCAATGAGTTATTTCCAGAAAGAAGTTACTGTATTTTCTGGAATGAGTATTGTGAAATATTTATTTTTTTTATTTTTTTTTTTTACAGTGGGCAAGTTTTCATCTGGTGATTTATCAACTAAATATTTTACAGGATCATAGTTAAAAGCTGCTCTTAAAAAAAAAAAAAAAAAAAAAAAAAAATCCACCCGGTGCAATAGGGAAAGTAAAAGCATCTCAGTTTCCAAATGATGAAGGAATAACCGAAAGAGCTCGTTCTTGGAATAGTAGCTCCATTGGCACTCGTTGGTGATTTCCTGTGCATTTGCTGCAAGAATCACTCTGTGATGTGAGTAGGTGGTACTAAAGGGTTATTATGAAACCAATTTTCAACCAGACGTTTTGAGTCATGGATCGGGAAGAGGGATAGCAGCTTCAGAGCTTTCTCTTTGTTTGAGCAGTGCGCCTGAAATGCACACGCAGGATATTTTGTGCTTGCATGGTATAAGGCAGACTGGGGATAGGTCTGGTATCACGTGAAGTGCTCTTCTTCATGCCGCTCCATCTCAGGGATGAGAAACGAGGACGTGGGCTGAGAGCCGGCAGCAGCGTGCAAGGTGCACAAGGAGCAGTTTCCTGACTGTCTTTCAGTTGTAAGTATTTTCTCGTGGTTTTTCCCAGACGTGAGAGACAAAATGGAGTTGCGTCAGGACGGATGTCTGCGCCAAAACGAGGTGGTGGTTTGGAGCAGTTTGGTTCTGTTCTGGAAGCAGATGGGCTGCCACTGGCAAGAGACAGTTGGCTTCTCCATCAGAAAAAAAATGGGGTGTTTAAGGGAATTGGTCTGGCTCCTAAACCGAAGGAATTGTTGACCTACTGACTCAGTTACAAAGCATTAGGGAAGCAGTCTTATTGTGGTTTCTTTTGTTGGTGGCAGATTCAGATGTCTGTGAGCGTTACGGGTATGACTAGCAAAGGAGAGACTGTTCTGGTACCTGCTGCCTGTGGGATTTATTTTGTGCCAGGAAGGAGCTGAGGTGCTGATGGCTGAATAACACCTAAACTTTATTTCTGATGCTTCTCCTGATAATGCATTGGTAAGTTTATGTACTTTTAATTTTCAATGCTAAGATGGTATCTTGCTAAATGTGATTGAAAGAAAGCTCTTTGAACATAGCAAGGTGTATTCATTTTTTCACTGGAGCAGCTTTGTCAGAGAACAGTAGCTGGCCTGCTGCAGTTCAGGAATCTGGACATAAGGGGGGGAATTTAATCAGGTTGACAGAAACAATTTGAAATTACTGTTCCTTCCCACCTTTAACCTACAGACCTCTGCTAACGTTGGTATTAAGCAAAGGGGATGGGCCAGCCCTCCAGCTTTGGGATAGTATCATCCCGGAGTCACTGCTAAGCTATTGTTCATTCAGTGAAATGTAATAGGAGAATAAGGCTTTGGTCATCTTGAATTTCACATGAAAATCAGTTGTCCGTCCCTGGAATTAAATCTAGTGATACTTCTCCCAAAATATGCCTAGGATAGAAATTACGTTATTTTTAAGTGGCTCTGTAAATCCCAAGAAAAAAGCTATCAATTAGTGGCTCCTCAAAAGACCCAGATCATTAACATACCATTGGCTAGAAGGAATCATGTTGGCTGGCTGAGCTAGGTCTGGATCTTGTGCTCCCTGAATCTGCTCTCAACGCTGCCACTGGTTTTGGGAGGGATTTTTTGGAGAGGGGGGCTGCTTGAACAAGTCATTATTTATGTTGTCGATGAAGTAAGGGTAGTAATATTTAACTTCTCTTCAGTGCTTTACCAGCATTATCACTACATTTTCTGTTTAGAGAGGATGCTGATACATGATGCTGCAGCTCTTGGATTTCCAGAACGTTGTTTTGAATAGTTAGATTATTAGAAGGTGGGGAAGGCAAGATGGTGTTTACTGAGTTTATCATGCTCTGTGGTGGGTCTCCTCCAGACACCTGCTGTACAAAATGCTGGTGCTGCATCCTAACCGTCCGCCACGAAGGGAGGAATTCACTGTTGCTGTACTTGACTGGGTGGGTGACACTGGGACACCTTGCATTCCCAAACCCACTTGAGTCAGTAGTTGTAGTGAGCCACTTGCGGATATTTATTTCCCCCTCTTCTCCAAAACAGCAACAGAGGAGGCAGTCCATACACCACACATCCCTGTGGAGCTGCAAATAAACCCAGCAGTTTTTATTTAAAAAAAAAAAAAGCAGGGAAAAAAAAAAAGGAAGGTTTAGCATTGTACTGGATTTCCTTTCCTTAAGTGCTTCCTTTGGATCTTGGGAGAAGAGCTGAAGCGCAGGGCGACTTTCTAGCGAGCAGTCGTACCAAAAGGCGTGGGAGGCAGGGTCAGGGAAGAGTCACTTGGTTGTTATGTGGGTGTGAAAAGCCTATGAAAAGGAAAGGGCGGAGGAAAATACTTGAATTAAACAAATAAAGGAGAATTTTACACAAATTAGATATTCCAGAGTAGATTTTTGCCAAGTATTTTTGTGAATTAACTGCCTATCTTGTGAAAATCATTTATTTAAGTGTAAGCTTATCAAAATGTTCTCAGGAGGGACTTCGTGTTTTGTTGTTTGTTTTTTTTTAAAAGCAACAACAAATCAAAAAAGTCATTGTGTCCTTACTTTTTCAGATGAAAAGAAAGGAAGTTGCAAATATTTATAGCTTCTGAATTGTTAACTGTTAAACCTACATTGAAGTGGTGGATCAGATTTCCTTAGGCTTACAGTGGAGCGGTTTCATTTACTAAGAAATTACAAGCAGACCCTATTTGAGGAGAAGGAGCCTTATATCTTCAGTTGATCGTTTTGTACCCACCTGTGGGACAGGGAAACGGCTGCTCTTGAAAGTCACCTCTGTTGGGGAGCAGGCCATTAGCACTGATGCGGTGCACGGGGATGTTTCACACCCAAAATAATTGAAAACATTCGTATTTTGAAATGTGCAGGATTTTTTTATGTATGTTTGAAGTAGCTCCATCTCCTTGCAGTTTAAAATGTCACCTAATACGATTGAGAGAAAATAAAATACATGTGTAGAGAGAACATTTTTCCATGCCTTTTGTGATTGTCTTGACCAAAAATAAAGGCAGTGCATGGAGGAAAAAGGTGTAACAGCACTTTCTCCCTGAAGCAGAATACTGAGTATTACATCCTTTAGTGAAAATCTGGATTTTTGTAAAAAAAAAAAAAAAAAAAAAAAAAAAAAGGCACAGACAAAGAAAACCCAACCAAAAAACCCCCACCCTATATCATAAATAGTAGCTTTTTAAATACAAGCCATAAATTGTATATCAGGAAAACACTGATACTGTCTGAAATTAGATGCACAGCTGTGTAGTGTGGTGTCTTCTACTAAACCAACACAATGCTTGATGGTTTAGGTCTGTGCAGTGTCTTCATAGCATTCATGTGTACTGATTGCTGAGGGATTCCCATACAAAAGTTCATAGGCGAGGTGTAGAGAATTTGTTGGCTTTTCCTTATTGTTTGTTTTGTAAATCTGTCCAGTTAAGTTCTTCATGGCCCGTAGCTATCCAAATGCAGAGTTTGCAGCTGAAGTTTGCATACAAAATGGTGAGCTCAACATTGGACCTGGAAAAGAGGAGTGCTTCCTTTTCCATTGCTCTGCTAGAATGATAATAGCAATATTTAAGAAAAAATTAATTCCTTGAGCCAAATAAATATGCGAGTTTTCCAGCAACATAAGGTATGACTAGAATCCACTCTCACCTGTGCGTTTTCAGGGTAGAGTTGTGTGCGATGATCTCTGGTGTCTTAATTCCCTCCCTTGTTTCCCTTCTGTCTGTGGGCAAACTGGGCCACCTCTGGGCAGTGCTGCCATGCTGTGCTGTGACTTTAGGGGTTCATCAGTGCAGTAAATGGAAGCTAGCAGGCATTTGTAACTTCTAATCAAAGTTTGCGCACCTGAATTGCAACTTTAAGGACCGAAGCGGCTACCAAAATTCCCCATATGACCTGTTATTACAGGCTCCTGTGAGAGTGTATATGCAGTTTTATTGCCAAAACATGCGGTTGGCAGAAGTGAGTCATAACTCTGAAGATCTCAGCTTTGCTCTTTGATTCACTTTTATCCACCAAAAATAAAAATATTTCCAAGAATACAGGTAGGTATATGCTATTCTCCTGTTAGGGCAGAGCTCTCACTGGCTTTTAATGGTATTTACGTAGCTCATAAGATGTATTTTTCAAGCTTTAGTATAAAAGAAGCCATGTATACATTTTATCTAATCTTTAGTGCAGTAGGCATGAGCAGTTCCTGGAGAAGGGACCAGAATGTAGGGCTCTACCCCTTCTTCTGGGAGTCTGTTTCTCGTAGTCATTCTTGCCCTCCAGTGCTTTCTCTTTAGGGCTCTGTGAATTTTGCATTCCTCTCAGAGCTGACCCAGCTCCAGTGGGAGGGCAGAAGCAGCCTCAGCCCAAGCTCTGCTTGAAGTCTGCTGGTTTGAGGACTTTGTAGGAGGTAGGTTCTACAGGGGGGAAAGTGCCTAGTTTCCCAGGTGAGCTCGTAACTACTGGGTTACTATTTGAAGGTGACAGTGTTATCTTCTGTGGACATGTTTTTGGATTACTGTGGTTGTTACGTGTTGTCTTGTACTTGATGTTGTTTTAGTGTGGCCACGTTGTACCTGTGATGACCGTGCGGCCTTGGGGTGAACCAGCTCAGTTTGCTGATCTAACTGAAAACTAGATCTTTTTCTTCTCCCTTTCTTTTCTTTTGGGAGAATTAGAACTGGTCCAACTCACTGTATAGCTGCACGACTGCTGGTGCTGATGGGGAAGCAGCAGGACTTCAAGGCCAGAGCAGAGAAGATGAGACTGTCCCTTTCAGTGACATCTTCATAAAGTTCAGGTCAGCCTGGTCAGGAAACTGTACCTCCCCTGTCTCTTAATCACTACGGTGCTAAAGCAAGAGCTAACTTAACCTTGCTCTCCAAAACAAGCAATCTGTTAGATTTTAGTCTTCCCTGTTTTCCTTTGGCATCTGGATTTCAGGTGTCTATATTTAACTTAAGCATCTGTGTACAATGAGTAGTCAAACGTATTCCTTTTAATATTTCCATTTTCTGCTTAGAGTCTAAATAGTTAAGAGTAGGATTCATAATACTGTATGGTGGTAAAGAGAAGTCCATCCCTTCATAAAATTTCCAGTTATCAATGTAAATAAATAGGATAGAAATGGTATTTATAGAGCCTGATGGGCTCCTGACATTTACCAAATTGGCATTTTTTCAAATAGCATCACAAATTGTTCTCCTGCAACACTTTTCACAACATTGGCCTTTGTCTATAATCTCACAAATTACTCCCCATCCTAATTGGGGTCAAGATAGAATTTCCATTGACCAGGAAAAAAACAGCCAAACACCCCGAAATCCAGCTTCTGCAAAGCAGGTTTCAGGGCAGCGATACTTCAAACAGTTGGCTTCCAGCAAACCCTGCACAGTCCCATGTTGTGAAGGATGATCTTCCTATATGCCTTTCTTTTTTTCTCCTACCCTTCTGCTTTGGAGGTTCTTTTTGCTTCTTTTGCATTTTTCTCTTGATCTTCCTGATTTTTAAGCTTACTGTTCCTGTAATCCATTTTTCTCAAAAATATGCTTTAAACATAAAAGGTGTGCTTGTGCCATACGTCCTTTTGCTCTTTCTGCATGTGCGCTTACCTAATAACTTGAAAATAGCAAACAGAGCACGTGATCTGAGAAACAATCTGGTGTGTTACCCTAAGGGAGGATTTTCTCAGTGCACAAATGGAGTAAATAGTTAAAAATGCTGTATAGTACGGATCCAGCCACACTAACACTAAACTTGTGTGTATGAGTAGTTATTTGCATGCATGAATGTTGACAGAGTTGAACTCTGTATTATCAAATCTGCTGTCAAAAGTTGACCCCAGGCATTTTGCAGGAATGATTATGATTGTCTCTTTAATTACTTAAATTCTGTTTTGCCTGTTCAGGAGAGCTACCCACAACTCTGTAATTACCACACGCCTGCCGTTCAGATAGGCTTTCTACTGGCAACGTAATGCACAACTTTGAAAGAGAGCAGCGTGGCATCTAGCTACAAGGACCTCCTTTTAATTGAACACTTTGATTATCACACAATAATGAGACGATTGAGTTGCTGCAAATGTTTGCCAGCCCTCTGCTAAGTGCTTCTACGGAATTACAGAATCATAGATGTTAGAGATGGAAAGTGCATTAGATCACCCAGACCGTCGTCTTGCCAGTACATGTTTTCTGCTGCGTGGTTGGTTTTTTTTGTTGGTTTTTTTTTTTTTTTTTGGTTGGGTTTTCCCCCCTCCCCCCCGTGGTTTATGGCTAAAGATACTCTAAGAACTTGGCCTTCCACTTTGATCTTGTGGAGTCTTTTCCACAAAGTTTGATTTTTCTTTGCCTGATATTTGGCCTAAATTTTTCCATTTCTTTGTTTTGCCATATTATTTCCAGTCTACATTCTCATCTTTCAGTAATTCTCTCTGTGGTGTTTAACAACCTGTAAATAGGAGCGGAATAGTATTACGTGTGCTCTTGAATATTAGATGTATCACCTGAAGTGCTGCATGTTCAGTTCTTCAGGATTTGGGAAAATTACACTGATTGAAGATAGGTTTTTAAACTGAACTGCTAATAGTATGATTTTTCAGATGAGTATTTAATTCCAGTATAAGAATGGTCTTTTCTGGTGTCACTTGAGAAATTGTTGAAAATTACCTGAAAAGGCCAATTTTACTCAGAAATGGAATGGTTTTTATATGGAAGGGTTATGCCAGTATAACTGAAGTGATTTTTAACTCTGTTGTGGCATTTAAACTGTGGGGAAGCAATGTGTGCAGGCAAATCTGCAGAGGGCATTACAGGGAAAATGAAAAAAAAATTACCATTTTCCATTAGTGACAGAAATATTGGAAGTTGTAATGTAGTTGAATCTCTCTTTTTTTTTTTTTTTTTTTTTTTTTTTCTCTCCAGCTTTCCATTTTCCTGTCTTTTTCTCAAAGTTTCTTCACTTTATAACCATTATTTCCTTTTACAGTTTCACTTGTTTTGGTGGGATTTGGGGGTTGCTTCTTAGTTGTTTCTTTTTCTGGGCTTGGTCTTCACTGCCAGAAGCCTCAGGTGCAGGCAGGGTCACCTGAAGTTTTCCCCTGTCTTGCCCACAAAGAGCAGAACAGTATCCCCCCAAAGCAAGCACTTGGTGGTGATGAAGAGGACAAATGGGCATTGTTTTTGCTGACATCCCATGAGAGATGGGCTGGTTGGTGTGAGCTGGTGCATGGCCACGCTGGCCTGAGCCAGTGCCTTTGGAGCTGCCTGCAGTCATGATCCAGTGCCTTTACCCCAGAGTTTCTCTGGCTTCCGAAGCATTACTGCTGGTTTTCCTTTCAGAGCACCCCAAAGGATGTGAGGGTTGTGGTACAAGCCTCCAAATACAGATTTTCTTAGTAGAGTGGGGCAAGGGTGTGCATTGCATGCCCGCTGGAGCTTCTGGAAGCTGACACAGGCAGGGCCAGCACCGTGCAGTCCTCATCCCCGCTCCATCCACACTGTGTTGGAAAAAAGCATTTGACTCATTCAGAAGGGATCCCACGAGTGGTTTAGCATTGGTGTAGTGTGGAGAGCTTGACCTCATGTAGCCTCGCAGACGTTGGGGGCTTGGGGCGGTAAGCAGTCTTCCTTCAAGCCACCAGGAATTGTGATGCAGGGTAGGGATGCTGATGGAGAGATGCAAGAATGGGCGTATCATAGGAGGTAAAATTACTCTTAGTGAGTGGATTGAAGGTGTTTGAGGATCAGGTTGTGTAACTGAATGGGGAGATGAATGAAAAACATGTAAATGGGTGGGTTACTGAGTGAGTAAGAGAAAATGTGAGTGGGCGGGTAATTAGACTGGCAAGTGAGAGAGGAGGTAGGAGTGGGTGAGTAGATGGGTAGGTATGTAGCAAAAAAGTCGGAACAGTGTTAAGGGACGACTGTGATGATACCTGAAAGACTGGTAACAGCCACCCTCCTTGAGACGCGCAGAGAGGACCGACTGCCAGCGCTGTTACCGTGGGGCGTGCAGGTGAGCAGGCAGACTCCTGAGACCTCCGTTGCTTCCCGTTGATCTGCGTCCAGCTCGTTTGGATGGCACAACATTTACTCTGCCTGAACCTCACTACGTCTGTGTGTGCAGTAGCCATAATCTTCACTCTGGTTGCATTTTACTGGTGTTCCTGCAGAAATATGTAAGACCTTAATTATTATTTGGGGGGGGTTGGGCTCTAACAAAGTCGCAGAGAAAGCGGGTGAAGCACAACAGAGACTTTCAAGTCTGACCTGGAGCACTGCAATTTGCAGCGGGTATTCCCAAGAGCTGAAATGACCCAAGAGCTGCACATGGGAAGGAGCTACCTGACAAGTAAAAGGTACAAAGATGAGGGATACGCTGGAATTACAAATGCGCAACACATCAGCATAAAGGCATCTCCCAAATGTGAACATCCTTTCATTTTAATGAATTGAGATAGGAAGGTAAAGTAACTTTAAATCATTATCAAACCTTGACTGACGGGGCTTTTATTAGAATCTTACTGTAAGTGCTGTAAGGCTGGATATAGTTCACCATGACTAATACATAACTGTTTTTAATTTCCTATGGCAGAGTTACAACCCTACCTATGACCTCTCTGTATTCAGGTACAGTGAGGCTATTGTTAAGGTAATGGCTCTACTGGACGGTTCAGTTATATTAAGTTGTGCACGGTGCACTTTCAATATTTATTGTAATAGAGCAAGTCCTTTTGAAGCCCAAATAGAGGTGAATGACTACTGCAGGAAGTCACGGGCTTCATCTTAGCTGCCAAAAAGGTGTGTATTTGCTGAGGAATAACTTAAGAAGTGGTGTTGTACTGAAAAATGTTACTAGAGATCAGTCCCTGCAGGTTTTCATCCAGTAACTAGGTAAGAGTGAGAGTTTTCCCTTGCTGGACCTACTTCGTGATGAAAACTGTGTTGCTTTGTCTGCACATGGATTTGACAGCAGGATGAAGACCTGTTACACGGAGCAGCCCGCTGTGAGGATGTCCTGGTTTTAGCTAGGATAGAGTTAATTTTCTTTTTTAACCCCATGCTTGCCATGGGGTTGTACATGGGTTGGGTTTGGGGCAGGTTGTGTTGCTCAGGGTGGCTGCATCCACATTGTGCTGTGGAAGCCGTTCTGGGAAAGAGATGCCAGCCCGCTGTTATGCCATGTTTAGTAACTCCTACCAGCTCTGTGGTGTTCGCTGTGCTTTTTACTGCCAGGCTGAAGTCTGTAATGCTGGCTTACACAGGTGTCTGGAAAATCTGTCAGGGTATTTGGTAACTTACAAAAGTATCCTGAAGCGGTGAGTGAAATCTCTCCCATCTTGAACATGGTCACCTGTCACAAACTAGATGTCCTATAAAGCTTGGGACTGTAGCTGAGCCAGCTCCTACAGGAGTCGGTGTTTACTCATTTATTTATTTTTTTTATCTGAGTCCAATCCAGAAATCATTTGCTGTACTTAAGCAGATGTTTCTTACCGTTAAAACAGAGCAAATCTCTTGCTGATGTTCAAATGCTGGAGTAACTGTGAAGTAAGATACAGAAGAGCGTGTGGGTATGTGTGTGGGTATGTTTAATACAAGCCTGTTGGGTTGTAGATCTGTCAAAGCCCCAAATTTGCATTCCTTACATAAGCAGAAATCCTGGTAGTGTTTACACGTGCTTTGTCTGTGCTTTAGGAACTGCAGGAATTGAATTGCTGTGTCAAAAACACTGCTCTTAGTTGCCATCTGTGGGATTGCACAGACACTGTTAAAATATTTACAATTCCAATCCTAACTAGAAGTTTGTTTGCTGTTACGCTTGATATTGAAACTTATCACAACAATCATAAGAGCAGCATGTGACCGCGATGGAAGTGTGGACAGTTGTAAGATTCTGAGAATACACTGGAATGAAAACCTTGGAAGTTTCCCTTCTGTTTAATTAATTGTTTGGGGTTTTTCAGTGACAAGGTTACAAAGCATGTGTAATGAGCATGCTTCATCTTTTGCCATTTTTTTCCACATGGGTGTGTGCTTCCTTTTCATTATGTTGTTTTTCTTTCCTTTTTTTTTTTTTTTTTTAAACACAGCCACTCCTTTCATTTTAAGATTAAGAAATTAGCAGCTTGCGGAGCAGGAAAAAAAAAAAAAGTTTCATCAACATTGCAGTTCTGATCCTTCTAAGCCTTTATTACCTGTAGGGGCAGGTGCAGGAAGCTACTACAGGAGAGAAGGTTTACTAACTTTTTCAAGGCTTGGGCTTGCGCAGAGGAGCGGTATATTTTAGATGCTACGGAGAAAGTTCAGAGCAACACGGTCAAAAGGTGCGTTGCTTAGAAATATATCCCTTTTGCTTGGCTTGTTTCACTTCAGTTCTGTACCATAAGAGTTCTGAGCCCTCCAGCTGGTGTTTTAAACACAAAATTGAAATAGGCTGTCTGAAGTCTATACCTATTATCTTACTTGTTTCCTGCTGTTGTAAAATAGATTTTCTTTCTTGAGATAGTATCTTCCAAGACTTTCACTACCTGGAGTTTTTTTCTCTTTGTTTCTTTGCTCAAGAGAAAGTGAAGGGAACCACTTGCTTGATCTGGGTAGAAAAGAAAGCAATGAATGCCCTTAGCTGTACTGACTGGGTAACGCTGAGATAGCGTCTGTAGGGTAACAACCAGGCAGCTTAAAGAAGAAGTAAGATATTTCTTTCTTTATTTGTTTGTTTAATTTAGCATGCTGAAACAGTTTAAAACACTGAAATGGGGGTAGGGCAAGGAAGGTGGTAAAAAAAATACATCACCCATCCCTTGTGATTCTGTGGTTTTGTCTGAATCTTCCCTCCACATCAGCTGTGTGTTTCAGTTGTGATCAGTGCCCTAAGATTGTAGCTGCATGCAAGATGTCTCATTTGCCTAATATTAAAAATATGTGTGTGTAATGACATTTTTGTAATGCTTCCCATCTGGAAGATATGTCACACACCTTTTGCAGTAAGATTCACGGCACCCTCTTAAGATATTCCTGTGTTTTATGGATGGAGTCTCCTATGCATGGGAGCTACTGTATAGTTCTGGCCTGAAAAATAGTTCAAAACAACATATTATTTATTGCCAGGAAAAAGTTTTTGCTATTAGTCCGTCTTGCTCAGTCTAGTAGAACCAATCGATTTTTGAGAGAGTAATTCATCTGCTTAAAAACGTAACGGTTCATTTAGTAGAAGAAATGCTAACCACCTAACACATAGTAAGGGATCTGAAGGCCACCTTCATCCAGTCATTCGGGAGTTGCCTTGGAAGCGTTAAGGTTTTAGTCTGAAATTGTATGTGCAGACCAAATCATAGCCATATCATAGGGTGGGAATTCACGTCAAACATGGTCTCAAAATGGTATGTCCAT
Source organism: Falco biarmicus (assembly GCF_023638135.1). Taxonomy (NCBI): domain Eukaryota; kingdom Metazoa; phylum Chordata; class Aves; order Falconiformes; family Falconidae; genus Falco; species Falco biarmicus. Next base: position 28,991,761 of record NC_079292.1, on the reverse strand, counting down.
TAGAAGTTATGTACAAGTAATTGGCAGACTGCCACTTGTATTAGCAAGGCTACATTCTTTCTTGAATGAAGGTAATAAAATTGTGTCAAAGAAGGGGATAACTGTCATGTGAAATAAGCAGAGGTTAACCTTTTCATCCTCAAAATTCGTAACAGAGGTATTGCTGCATAGGCAGTATTAAAAAAAAAAAAAAAAGGGAGGAAAAGAGCAGCTTTCTCTGTTAGCATGACTGTGGAAAAGGGACAGTGAATTTCTGGTTTTTACAGTATGTAGGAAAGCGAGCTTCTGAGCTGTTGATGTACTTCAGATAAATTTGTTTAAACCGCTTATATTTGTGGATACATACTGATAAATAAATTTCCAGTTTAAGTGTAGAACCATCCTTTAAAAAAACAGATTTTCAAAGTGCCAGGCAGCAGACAGCACCGAATTCCAGCTGGTTGGTGACACCTTCTGGATGCTGAGCACTTGGAAAATTTCACCTGTCATTTGGGTAATTGATGAAAAGTTGAGTTTTTCCCAGAGCCTGGCATGATCCACAGTCAGTGGCGTAGCAGTAGGAGAAAAAGGTCCAAATCTGCTGTCTCCCAGGCTTGTTCTCTGAGCTGTTATAAAAATGTTTTATACTCAGATTGCTTTTAAAACACGATGATGCAAATTTGAACACTCTGCAAATTTGACCTGTATTTATATCTGCATGTTTGGAAGAAACCCATAAAATTATTTCCATATTGTTTTCAATATATTTCCAGTTTATTATTCTGAGAAAATTTGATGCATCTGCAGTGTGCATGATCTGGCTTTCTGAAATGCAGATGCACAGCCTTGCATATCTAGTCGAATCAGTGTAGCAACTGCTTTTACAAACTACGTGACAATGTACAGCCTCCTATCTGAGAACCAGATCAGACTAAAATTGGGACTCAGTCCAAAAAATAAAATACTGCAATCAGTCTACTTACTGTGTCAGCATTCAGATTTGTTGCTGTTATATACACTGCAGGGAAAGGAAGTGGAAAATACACGCTAGCATCCAGAAACAGATTCCTGAGTCATGGAGGATGGCTGAGATGGGTGTTAATAGGAGCTGCTTAAAGGTTCCCGGTTTTGCACATACCGTATGGGCTAACAGATGTTAAAAACTATGTTCTAAGCCTCTGTGACACTAAGGAAGTCACTGCGTGACACTACAGATGCCATGTGACTTCCCTGTTTACACTCAGCCCAGCTGTAAACATCTATGAAATAGCAGCGATGGAATGATCTGCTTTTGTGTCACAACATCCTTGGGCTGTGGTTCTCAGCCTTTAGAGCTGCCCGTTGGCACCGGTGGGGGTTTGCGGAGTTCAGCGCCCTGGAAAGCTGTACTCTGAAAGCCGGTGTGTTCGGACTGGGTTGACCTCTTGCTTCAGACCGTATGTTTCCTTCCCTTCGCCTGTCCCGCTGCTATTCTCGGCTGCTGGCTGGCACCTCTCATCTGTTGGGGACATGGTGGGCCAGTGGGCATCCTGCTGCTGCACCTACCCTGCTTCATGACTCACCCCTCCAGTCCTGCATGCATGCCACTTAACCCTCTCATTTCCAGGTCCCTAGACTTAACCCTTCTGTCCTAAAATTTGCTCAGTCTGTGCTACTGGGAGAGAAGGACCCGTGCTCCTGTGTGATGCTTCTCGGATCACTGTAGGCAGCACTCAAGTGCATAGCGTGCACTGCGCAGCAGCAGGGTCACTTTGGGGTTATAACAGTAAATCTTCTAAAAGTAATCACACTTTAGAAGTGATTTAAGTGCTCAGGTTTCTGGGTGAAAGCCAATTGTCAAGGTTTAATCTGCACCCTAAAGCTCTGCTGGTAAATCTGATCTGGCAGTTCTGCCTATGTATGGGTAGAGAACCACTATTAAAATATCTTTCCTGTTACAGAACAGTGGGACCTTTAATCTCCACAACAAAAATAAAAACTTTCTAAAGGTTTTATAAAATTATTATTACACTGTAATGTGCAGCAGAATACATGGGTGGGATTTGGCTCTGATACAAAGACCAGACAGCATAACCTATGTGCACGTACGTGTCTGCAGGGGCACGAGGCTAGGATTCAGTTGCCTGCATGTTGGTGCCTTGGAGACGCCTTCGGTTACGTGGGCCATACCCATAGGGGTGGCAGGTACAACACTAGTTTTATGGGAGTTTTATGTGGGCCAGCAGGATGCTGTACGTCACCTCAAATGACAGGAGGCATAGGTGTTGTGTTTAGGCAACTAAATCTTTGCATATGTGTCCTAAGTTCCTGTTGTAATTGCTGGAGATGCAGTTTGTTGCTGACACCTAGAGATTCTGCTTGCCCAGTGGCAGACATTTATATTTGGTGGGCTGACGTGCTATCCAAATACTACTGGATCTCTAGTGATTAGACCATTGTGGTTTTTTTCTTCTTATGATGCGTAAAATCAAACAAATATGAATAATAAATAGTGTGAAATACAAGCTAGTTCACATTTTTGCAGTGAACTTCGCAGAATTTGTAATAGTAAATTGGATGCAAAGAAACTTAGTATTTTTTTATGCAGCTGGACCCCCATGCAGAAGAAAATCGTTAGACCCAAAGACAGTAACTTTTCATGAGTGTGATTAGAGCTTATTGCTTACACTTCCTGTAAAGTTTCAGTGTCATGAGCACATTTATTTATCCATTAAGCATTTTTTTTTTTTTTTTGTAAATAAGAATTTTTGTTATGTTTTGCCATGGCTGACTAGTACATAGTGAGTTACTCTTTTAGGGAAGAAGGCGACAATATGTATTTTGTGCCAAAATACTGCAGCACCTAAGAAAATAGGGTTTCTGTTCTTAATTGCCGGTTTCTTTCTGTCTTTTATCCTATCTTGGTTTAAAAAAAAAAAATAATAATCAACAAGCTCATTGTGATGCTCTTGATTAGGCTTCAACAGAGATAATGAAAGTATAGTGTCCCTTTGTGAAAGGAGTTTTTAATTATTGTTAGTTGTACTTGCTAGCTTCATTTCTGAAGGGAAACGGAGGTGACCTCATCCTGAAACTTGTCAGTCTCATGCTAGTGTCATTCACTGCCTGGAAAAGAGGTTGTTTTTTTGTTTCTTGTTGCTTTTTTTTTAATGAGGAGCTATCAGCAGGCCTGATGGGCCCTGCAGTTTGGGAAATGCTGTCCAGACTCTGTTTCAGAGGCGTGCTTGTTTCTGAAATGTTAACGCTACAGAGCTGAGTTGTATCTTAGGAGCAGGGGACTGGCAAGAGTCTCAGACCTGTCATCTGTCCGTTCCAGTAAGGTCTCTAACAGCAGCCAGTACTAACGACTTTGGAGACTGGTGATGGAGTCCTCATAGGGGACAATTGCTGAAGGTTTGAGGGCTTATTCCTGCTCTTTCATACTAACTAATAATCTTGGAGTAAATCTAAGACTTTATTTCATAACCCTTCGCTTGGCTCTGGCATATTCTTGAGGTCCACACTTCATCTGCGCTCAGATGCAAAGAGAGGATTCCCTCACCCTTCGGCTGCAAACCATGCAGGGCAGCGGTGGTGTCACATGTCCTTGTGCGGGTGCCAATCAATTGGGACTGGTCAGTATTCCCTTGTGACCATAATGTGAATGCCTAAATATTTATAATTCTTTTAGTTCATTTAACCTCTCCGTATGTTAGGAGGAGGATGAATTAGAGTAGGTTTTTTGTCTCTCGTCACTATTCTGTATTTCTTAAGCTGTTGCCTTGTTTCATCTCAAATGAACCTGCTCTAAAATATCCTGAACTTCAAATTCCATTTTAGTTCATCCAGTGCCATCTGCCACAGTGTCTGCTACGTATTTCAGTCCTGACGAAAATCCACATTTCTCCTCCGTACGTCCGCACTCTTTTGTAAGGATGATGAGACAAGCTAAGCTGGCAAGTTGTTCCCACCTTTGTTACCAATTATACAGCAATGTAAAGAGGCAAATTCTAACAACTTGTGTCCTTAGAGGCATTTGGATACCTAACTTGCAGTGAAATTGTTAGCAGTAAGGCTCTTGAACATCCTTGAGGCTCTGGGATGGGGTCTGTGCTCAGCTTTTGCTCAAGCAGCCTCTGGCTGACTTCTAATCATGCTACTTTTTTGTCGGTCTCAGATGTGTATTTAAAGCTGCTGATTCTTCCTCAGCATCAAAACCATTGATTGGGAGACAGCCAGCCAGCAGGGTGCCAGCCCTCCCCTCCACAAGGGAATAAGCATTCAGCTGTTTTGTTTTCTAGCCCTGGCCTGGAGAAACCGGGAAGGTCAGTGAGCTTGGTACGTTTTATGGGTGTCCTCACCACTTCGCCAGACGGGTTGGGAACCATGGGCTGGAGCTCCCAGATTGTCTCATTCTGTTGCTTTCTGCTGCTCATTAAAAGACAGAATTAAAATCTCAGTGGTGTGAGAGGTTAGGACTGTCTGAAATGGTTTTCATTCTGTAGCTCCCAGATGTTTAGGCAAAAGGAGTGTAAGTTTTCCTAAAGTAAGCCACATTTTCCAGTAAAAACACTGAACTTTGTCACCTTACAGTGACTTCGTTCAGTCCTTCCTTTGCTGTCTGTAATGTGGGGATTACGCGTGTACCTTAAAAAGATTGTTCTGAAAACTGTGGTAGTTTGTTAGCGTTTCTGCAAGCTTACCAAAATATATGTTAAATACAAGTATTCTGAAACCTGTTCATCTCCCAGGGTTGAATTTGGTGTCTTCTGCTTTGTTGGCTTTTTTTCCTTCTGTTTTTCAAAACGTGGGACTGTTCTCATTTTTTCTGTTTACATTCTTCAAACCTGAGCTACTGCACAAAGATACTGTGCATGCTGGAGGTGGGTACAGAAAGACACTCATAGGGTGTAGTTTCTGAAATGGTGGGTACCGTGTTGGGTAGGAAGGTATGTCTGGATCAGTGCTGAATAAACGCTGCTTCATGCTGGACAGAACTGCAGGAGACTCAGTCTTGTCTCTCATTTTCACAAACTACCGTAGAAATTGTGGCCTTTCAAAGTATTCCTTGAATCGTTGGACTATGTAGTTTGACTGCCAGATTTCAAAATAGGATGAAGAACCTGTTACCTGCCATCGTCAAAGGCACTCCAGAAACACAGCTACCCCCCCTCTGTTCAGGAGAGGTACAGAGTGGTTTCTTACCGCAAGCCTGCCCCACGGCAAACATAAAGCAAAGCTGTATTCCAGGTTCGGGCTGAGTACCGTTTCCCTATGGAGGACCATTTTTCAAGCGCAGGAGGAACAGCAATCATGGCTGCTGTGGCAGGAGATGCAGAAGCCCTGCCGTGGGAGAGCAGGGTTTGTTCTCTCGTCTTTCACATCTCTACGGCTCCCCGCACTGCACCACCCTGCTTGTCAGCTGTGGGCATGGAGAGCGTTTGGCATGAAGACAAGAGACGTACCGAGGGCTGCCAGGCAGCAGCAAACGTAGTGCAGCTCCTTCTCTCGCGCCAGACAAGCTTTTGATGGCGGACTTCAGAGGCATACATTTCACGTGGGCACAACTAGTTCTTGATTTAAAAAAACTAACAAAAAAACAAAAAAAACCCCCAACCAAGCCTTGAAACTACCCTGGGGCAAAAATAAATGAGTGCAAGAATACCAGAAGATTGAGCAACATGCTATGGACATGTTGTTTCCTTTAAGTATTCTGACTATAAATGACGTCACTTAGATAGTTTGGATGTTTGTGAGCACTACAGGGCTTGGAAAGGGAAAGCAAATTGGAAAAACACTGGGAAGCTGAACAATTTGTTTTGTTTTATGACTCTCTGGTAGTTTAATGAGGGAGCTATTACTCATGCACTGTCACTGCACATCTAGAAAATTCCTTTGGGTTTAAAAACTGGCAGGAAAAGGTAGTTTCCTAAAAACCACTGAATTAATGAGATAAAGCCCATTGCTCAGGAGTCCCTAACAGGAAGGGTCGGAGGCAGAGTTGTGCAGGACTCACAGTGTGCTGGAAATCTTCTCCACGGGGTATTTCAAAGAGCAGATAGTGCTGGCAGGGACCCAGAGCAGCAGTGCAGCAGACATGCTCAGCACCTCTCTTTTAGGACGCAGTACGATGGATTTGGGGAGGAAGAAGTTTGGTTTGACTGGGGCATTGTAGCCAATCCTTCCCCTCCATTCCCTTGTATCTGCAAATACCTGGGACTAGGGTACCGGACCCCTCCTGAAGAGACCAGGAAGGTTGTTGTACTCATGGGTGATGGTACAATATATTAGTAATATCAACGCTTGAAGCAAGGGAGCTACACTTGTGGATAAGAAAAATAATTATTTGTTGTGTGGGCTTAATTATACAGCTTGAAATGAATTTTCACAAGTTTAATAATACCTATTCCCGTGTCTTGTCTGACTTGGGACTTGCTGCTTTGTGTCTGGATTATTTTATAGGTCTGTACAGTGCAGCGTGCATGTTCAATTATTTTAGCTGTTTGTCACATCCATACAGGACGTACATTATCCTCATCTGAACTGGAAACCTAATATAACTTTTCTGACCCTGGAAAGCAGAATGAGTGCTGTTTCAGTTCAATGTTTTAGAGAATACAGTGAAGAGAGGACTGCTCCAGTCTGGAAATGAAAGTGCCTATATTCCTCACCAGCCCCCTGACACGATTACTCCCTCATAGGTTAAGTTACTGTAATTTCTTCTGCAAAAACTGCAGATAAAGCAGGGGCTGTTAGGAGGGAATTCCACAAGGAGTCTGTGAAGTGTGATGTAATGATTAGCAATAGAATTAATGAGCCACTGTAACAGTTCTGCTACAGTTCGTCTTAAATTACAGTACCTCAGACGTAATCATAGTCATTCCTTATCTTATTTCAGTGCTGTACTGTAGTCTGAATCAACTTTGTCTTTCCTCTGTGTCACTAGCCTCTCAAGCACTTCCAAAATCTTCTAATTACTCATTTTCTTTCCTCATACACAAACTTTAATCCAGACTGTTACCAAATTTCCATGGAAATACAGGAGTAACACAGGCAACGCGTATTTTAAGCTTCAGATTTATCTGTGTCCCTTGTACATGCGACATACACTCTCTTTTGAAATACCCAGTACTGAGCTGAGACTGAAGTTTTTTACATTTGTTTCTTAAAGCGCATAGATGCCCAGTTTACATCTCTGTGCTGGATTTTTGCCCTTGGGTGTGGAACTCGCTGCCTGGGCCAGAATTAGGAAATGCTTCCCACATCTGCTGTGCGAAAGTGTTGGATCACAGTGGAGAGCTCAGTTTTCAGCAGAACAGGAACGGGACAGAATGAGATGGAGAGAAGCTGGGGGAACGCTTGCTGTTATGAAGATGGCAGGGGTGCGACATGATATAATTCTCATTATTTTGGAATAATATCAGAATAACCAGGATATAATCAGAATAACCAGCATATAAAGGGAGACACTTCAGAGGGACTTTGTTTTGTAATGTGTTAGACCAGGATTTGGGCATCAGTCGTTCTGAGGGCAGGTGCACATGGCAGTGAGTACGGGGAGCTCAGGTGGGCTCCAAAAAAAGCTTGTTCAGGTACCAGGAGTGGCATGACCATTGCAAAGAGGTGTTCAGCCTCGCATGTTGGATCTGTAGTGCTTCGATTTTCCAGGGTAGTGTGAAACCGCAGGTTGAGAAGACACAAAAAGGGGCTCTTCTGCTTTCTGGGTGGCCAGACACCAGTGAAGGTGGTGAGCACCAGTGCTGCTGTGTAGCCATGTTCTGGAAAGAGCTCTGTTGCTGGCATGGATTTAGGTGGGTTTGGGGCCTTTTCAGGGGGCTTGCATGGTGTTTAGGCTGCTCTTTGCCTAAATGGATTGCAGCAGAGTGTAGGTGAGAAGCAGGTTCCCTCACTCCAAGTGGGTCACCTTGGATTGCGAACAGCAGGTAATACCAGGCTGTAATAGGGCATGTGCTGATGCCCAAGCAGCTGCTGAGTAGAGAGGTTTTATCACTCCAGGCACCTCAATTCTGCCACAATTCAGGCAGAACAAAGATGGGCCATGTGGCTGATGCCTGCAGCCTCCCTGTCTCATGGCAAGGGGCATTTGTTGGGCAGCCGTCTGCAGGGGCAGCAGCATCTTACTGCTGAGTGCTGCGTCAGCCGTTCAGTAGAAAAGCTGGGCTTCCCTGGAACTCCAGACATGTGTGTGTTGCACTGATGCAAGAAAAAAAATTTTGGCTTGTTATTGATAGAAGCCTAACTTAGTTTTCCTGTTAATAAGGGCTTAATAGTAATCTACTAACGTGATCATGGTTCAGCTGATTTCTTTTCTTGGCTAGTGAGCATCCTTTGCTGTTTTCTCTCTGTGCTGAAAGAAAGCTGCTAAAAAGAGGCAGGCGTTGCTGAGCGGCAGATCGTACCTAACAGGGTGCTGCGCCCATCTTTGTGCTGATGCATGTGCAGTTCTGCACACTCTGCCTGATGCCACCATCCCACGCCAGTTCAGAGTTCTTGTGGCTTCTGCTTTATCCTCGGACTTCAGTATGCGGATGTATGTACATACATTCAAATAATTATTAGGTTTTACATTTAAAGACTCTTTTTTTTTTTAAACCTTACTTTGTCAAGACCTTTGCAGCTGGTGTTACACAGCACATGCTTTATTATCCCAGTCATCACTTTGACTGTTTTAACCCTTTTAAATCTTTGCAGTTGCTACAGTAGACAGTTGTGAGGGTAATCTTGAGTGGATTTCCTTGGCCGGTATTAAACCCACAAAGAAATCCAAAGTAGTTCCGTGAAAAAGGAATCTCTGGATGAAAGTGTTTATTTGCAAGGGACTGAAAGGGAGAATGTAAAATGAAAATGCAGTCCACCTGCAGAGAAATGGTTGTGGGGGAACCATGGCAGGCTGGCAGCTGCCACGTTCCTGCACCCATCGTCTCGGACCTCTTAATCACAGAACAGTTAATGCAGAATGGTCAGCCCTGCCAAGCAGGGAGCGTGCCTTGCTGGCACATGCTCGCTGCGATATGTTGTGCATTAATCGCAGTAAGGTTTGCATCCGTCTTGGTTACGATTTTGTTTTCTGCTTTCAAGTTCCCCTTTTCTCATTGTGTCTAATAAATGAAATTGAACTCACAAAATGCTCCAAAGCGACATTAGGATGTGCCTGTTAACAGAGTAGAATAAATTAATTACACGCCATGAACTAACTGAACTCATTTACTAATTGATGAATTAATTTAATCATGTCTGTTAAAGATAGGAGAACTCGAATGCTGGCAGAATAAAGAGCTAACTCTCCTCTTCACTAAATGATTAGAGTCTCTTTGGGTTTAGTTTTTCTTAGTCTAGTAATGGCCGCATTTTTAGAAGTAGGAAGTTACACCAGTCGTTTGGGGTTCTCTGTGATTCTGTCCAACAGCACTTCCAGGCTGACATCTGCTTCTTGAATTCATTTCAAATTTTGACGTTTCTAGTTGTTTTTTTCTTAGACAAACAGTAGTGCTAGTTCTTCATCCTTTTTTTTTCACTGATCAAACATTGAACACTGTCAGTCGTGTTGTCCAGCTAGAGATTCCATGCTGACTGGACGTCTATAATTGGGGAGTGTGTGTGTGATCTTTCTTAATCATATTCTTAGTGTACACAATAATATTCTTTCTGTGCACATTCCGCATCTTCTGTCTTCCAGGTTTCATCTGCAGGCATTTATTCCACTACAGTCTTTGTGCAGTCAAGGTCCAGATCTGCACTTCTGTGCATCATTTTATTTCTCTTCTGAGATGTTTGCCCGACCTGTGCACGTGGGAATTGATAGCAATCGGCTGCACCTCAGTACAGTTTGAACAGCCAAGGAGCTTTCTCCCATGCCAACTGGCTGTAAACACCACAAAACCAGCTTTTTATTTAAGCCTCTGTTTTAAAGCTATACCTTCGTATGATGCTTAGGGTAGACAGGCCATCAGGCTGTTAATCTGCCTTTATATCAGGTTTTAGTGTCTCATTATTCCTTATGCTTCATCTTCTTTTATGTTTCTTCTGTCTTGCTTGTCTCAGGCAGTAAACTGGAAACCAAACTGCTTTTACTCTTGTTTCATACGAAGTTCCTGGGTCAGTGTGTCTTGGTCGGTGACAGGGACCCTGCCCTGCTGCAACAGCTTTACTGTGCCCCCCTTGGAAATCACTGCAAAGGTAAATACTTACATAGATTCAAAATCTACACAGTTGCTCAGGTCCCAAAGAAAACCAAGACTAGAAACAGAACTTCATCCTTTTGTGGTTTAATGCTCAAATTATGAGATGCTGACCTCATTCTGTAGCTTCAAAAGATGGAGCCAGTGATGGGGAGGAGACTAGGAAGATGACAAGTAAGTTGCAGCAAAAGGGATATATGTATGTTAGGTTTTTCTGATAGATAGGGACATATGTTTCTAATGCAACTAAAGTTGTTCAGTAGCTGTAGTAGGTTAAAGCAAAAATTATTTGCAAAATAAAATTACTTTAAAAATCCACCTTCTCCCCATCTCTTGCTTGGCTGTGTTTTAATACATGGAGCATTATGTTGTGATCATCTAATTAGTTCTGTAATTTTCATGGCATATGCCAGCATCAGTGTTTATTATTGAAACACGATGTCTGTTTTTATCTTGATGATGTGTTTTGTCCTGTAACAGTAGTCAGATGCATGAACTGAGTAGTAAAAGGGGTTGAGGAGTAAGGATCAGTAAATACTCGAAGCTGTGCACGGCCGGGCGGGTGTAATCAGTTCCAGCGCTGCCAGATGCTTGCCAGTTGATCTGGATGACCCTTGCTCAGCGTGCAGTGAAGATCCCCCTCCTAGCTCTTCCAGTGTCTAGCACAACTTGGAGGGCATTGATCAAGCCTGAAAACCTTGAGGTAAATCTGCCAACCCTCTCTCTTCAAAGCCAGAAGAAACAAACTCCTTTCTTAGGTGGCGTAGCCTGGCCTAACCGAAAAGATGAAGAAACGGAGGGGCTGTGTGACTGCCAGGTGGTTGTGCTGCTTCTGCCAGTTGTGGAGGTGGGCAGTTCTGGAGGGTCTGCACAGCTCTGGGACCCTGACCCTGGCAGTAGCCCAGGGGAGCTGCTTGGTGGCCTCCTCTGCCACGATGGCCAGTGTCAACTGGCTGTGTTCCTGTAACACTTTTTCATTCTGTAGTAATACAGCATGATCCAAAATGGAACCAAACAGGTGAAAACGTACCATAGCTGTGTGACCTTCTTCTGCCTTTATGAGGGGAAGCTAAAGTGGAAATGCAAACATGCATTGAAATAAATCATTTTATAAATGCCAGGTGCTAATCTCATGAGCACGCCTTGCATATGCCAACGGAGGAACAGGTTGGTTGAGGGAAAACCCACTTATAAATATGTGCAAATGGAATGGTAAATAGTTTCGAGTTTCAGTAAATTCATGGAATATGCTCTTTGCATTGGTTATGTTTCCTGCTATGAAGTATGGAGTGTAAATATATCTGGCATATATTGTTTGTCACTGTGCAGCGCCAGTATGTAGGAAATGGGTATCTTGAAAAATATGATTTCTGATTGCTTTTTCAATCTAACAAAGAAGGTTCAAAGGTTTTTTGTTCAGGTCTGAAAATATTCCTGGGTTGGGGTTTGGTGGGAGTTTGAGGGGGGGGGTTGTTGGTTGGGTTTTGGCTGTTGGTGGGTTTTTCTCAGTCTCATACATGATGGGAAGAGTAAAGGATATTTGTCTTGAGCTAAAAGATGCTCTGCAGCCTGTTTGTCAGGTGTGGGAATTCACTTGGGATTAAAAACAATCACATTTGAAGTGGTCTGATCGAATTTCCTATCCCTTTTAATTGCTATCTTTTTTTTTTTCTAAGTGACAATTTTGCTTTCACTTCCTCTTCATTAATCGTGGAGTCTTTCAAAGTACTAAGAATCTGAGTTTGTGTTACACCAGAAAAAAAAATACAGGCTAAGAAATGCTTTCATGTATGTTTATTGTTATTTTTAAAAGATACCTGACAGCAGTCTCTCCAGGTCACATTTCATCCTTCGATAAACTACCACAGTCGTTTATGTAGCAATGTAAATGAATCCACTGCTGAAGATAAATAGAGGGGCAGAGAAGTTGCAGGCGCCTGGTTTTAAGAGCTCACTTTGTAGAGACATAAGTGGCTGCGATACAATGCACGGCACAAGAATATAAACAGTAGGTGTAGTTTTTGAGTGCTTCATGACAGGGGCATTTCTGTTCAGCACTGGGATTAGCACTTCTATTGAAACTTACATAACAGCTACGTTGCCAGGGTGGTTTCTAAAAATGATGCTCATCGCTTTTCAGATTCCAAAAGCTTTTAAGTCAGAAGAAGTATTTTAAGCTAAAGAAATATAATTTTTTTTCCCTCCCCTAATGATCTTCAGTTTTCTCCTGGACCCCAGCGAGATACTTCTGCACATGTGAGACAGCAGTGGGAATGAAAAGATGGTTTTGCAATATAAAGACACAGACAAGCAACAGTGAACTTTGTGGTGGGTGGCTACTTCATTAACGTACCTTTGTTAACATACCTTAGAAAACAACAGGAAATTATGTTGTTACAGTTGTCCTGTGTGATTTCTAAAGTATAGCGTTTGCTGCTGTTATCCAGTAAATCATGAATCCCCTTGGGCAAAAGCCCCCTATATTCCTGCCTATGCTGCCCCAAAGATTGCTGTTTAACAGAAGAGCAGTCAGCTGCTATGGTGATGGGCACAGGGTGGGAACAGGGACAGAAATAGAGATGAGGCTGAAGCCAGACTATTCCTGCTTCCTTATGGTTTCAGTAGCCCTTTCTGAATGTGATGATGACTGATTTCGAGGAGTTAGCAGGTTATTTCGCTGTTTTCCTGCCTCAGATTCTCACAAATAACACAAAATAATACTCGGGCAAAAAGGCCAATGGGATAACTCAAATGGATAATGTTTGTACAGGACTTCATTTAATTCCCTGCGGTGCCAGCTTGTGCCCGTTGTGCTTGAATTTGGATGCACAGAAATCTGCCTCCTCCCATATGATTTTAAGTCAGTTTTTGGTGATGCATAATTCATATGCTGAAGCCTTTGTCACAGAAACATCTTACTGTTTTTCCCCCCAGCTTGATAAGCCTGCTTTTGTATTTTTAGGATTTCTGTTACCTAATAATCCTCCAAATCAGCCAGAAGAGGTTTCAAAAGAGAGCTGGGAGTAAATCTGAGACAACTTGTACGTCAAGGGTATTGCAGTATGCAGTAGGTGATTCTCTGGCACCTGCTATTTGCAGATCCCTCACCCACAAAGAAACACTCCCTGGTGGCACAGGGGCCTGCCACGGCCACGGAGGTGGTGTGTAGGTGGACTGCGCCTCAAGGCACTCTGCTGGGAAGTTTGTAGACCAATTTGGGTATATCTTGCCTGGAATGTCTACACATACACTTCTGCACAAAACAGAGAGAGCAGTTTCTTCCGATGAATTTTGCAGCTCTAATTGAAAATTACTCCATCCATAGAGAACGTGGTGCCCGCGTTCTAGTGCTGGGCTTAGTGGTAAGCCTGGATTGTTTTGACTGGGAATGCACTCACTTAAGTTCAGATCGTGAGGAGCTGTACCTTGGCTGGGAGCCTGTATATGAGGCTGGAGGGAGAGAGAAGTGATTATAAAGTTGCGTTTTAATTTACCTCTTTGAAGACCAGCACAAAGAGGGGACTAATTCAAACGGCTTTTGGTATTATTCTTTTTTTTTTTTTTTTCAGATTCTGAGGACCAACCTGTCAATAATGAATTGTTCCAGAAATACACGGAGAAAAATTGTACATGGTGGAGGCTGTTTTTATTGAGGTATAGCACATCTGCTGTGTCCCTCCTTGGCATCGGCTGGGATTGTGAATATATTGTAGCCATCAGACCTTTCCTGTTAGAAGCTTTGAGAAGCTTCTAAAATTGAAAAGATAAATGTATTGTGCATACATAAAGGATAAATTTGACATTGCACTAGTGGGAATACCAGTCTGTTGGAGGGCTGTTCGCTTGTTCCCGAGGAATGTTCCCCAGGTTGCTTACTTGGTAGCTCTTTTCAGTACGGCTCAACAAAGCCTAGGAAGGAAGGTGAGGTATGTGAAGTACTGTCATCAGTGTAGGAAATCTTGACAGTAATAGTTTTGCCATGTCATTAATTTCCTCCCAAGTGACCTAGATACTTTCTCTTCTTCCCTGTTTATGTCAAGCTAGCACAGACCTTCTGATCATACTAAATTCCAGCTGTGGAGGCTTTGATTGTTTCTTGCACATTCCCAGTTTTAAGATAAAAAAATTGTTCAGCAAGAAAAATTTAAATGGGAAAATTCAAGCAGCAGTCCTACATGGAAAGTTGGACCTTTTACAAAAACCTAGTAAAACTTGAGTAAGAATCTTAATGTTTGGTGTATTGATTTTCTTGTGAAAGTTCAAGAACTGTGTTTCGTTGCAGGCTGAAGCTCATCTCAACTTCTTATGACCAGCTGCGCAGGGGAGATGGGATTTGATGCTATCCAAGGTGTAATTCCACAGTTCATGTCTTTTGTTAGTGCCAGCTTAATAAGTTTCTGCCTACTCTCAGCCGTTCATTTCCAGCTCAGCAGCAAGGCAGTACCATCTCTTTTCCTGACTGGAAACCAGATGACTGAAAATAACCTCAGTCAAGAAAAGAAACACTTTTTTTTTTTTCTTTCTTCTCTTAGAATTAGAATCATTTGAATGAACTCGTCTATAGCATGGCCCGCAGGCAGTTGTACCAGGGCAACTGAAGGTGACATGAACTGCAGCATCAGGGGCAGCAGTGGGTGGTGGACAGTTTCCCATTGTTAAGTGATCTTGCCGTCATCAAATATCTGCTCTGGGACCATATCCTGGATGAAGGGGTTTCCACAGTATTATTTATTAAACTGCTGCATTTTATTTTATTATTTTTTTTCATTTCATTTTATTAAGAAAGTGTAACATCTTCTTGCTTGGGCAGGTTTTTTTTCTCAAGGAGATAAACCATGTCTGTGAGAAGTCAGTCAGATTTGTGGACAGCCATGAATGTCAATAAAGTCTTGGCAAACACAGTACGTATTTATTCAGCCTTGCAAATTAAAAACATTTTTCCTGCTTGTTTAGTGAAGGGAACAAAAAAAGACAAATTACATAGTGGGTGAGCTCTCTTGATAGTTGGAATTCATTAAGCTGGTGGCAAAAACGCTAGGGGATTGATGGTGCAGAAAAATAAGAGATGAAGCAGCTTTTCCCCCATAGCTGTGTGGTTTAAGTTCAAGTTGAAAATGACTGAAAAAAAATCCCTTAAAGACATGTGTAACTGACTTCACAGTCTCAGTTTCTATCTTGGTAGGCAGATCTTCCTCACTGCCGTTAGTATTAATTGGTTTTTCATCTGACAGACAATTTCTCAATGGTTCCTCGATCTTCATCATGCCATAGGGTGTCTGCAGCAGCTCATAAATGAGATACATGGCCAAGCATTAAGTGGGAAGTTTGCACAATCACTTCCTGTGCTATAGCCGTTCTGTGAACAGAGGCTTTCTGCAGAGTTGTCAAGCTGTCACCTTTCCTTGGTTCCACGTTTTATTTAAAAAAAAAAAAAAACTAAAAAGTTACAATAAGTTGAGCAGTTTGTCAGATGTAACATACTTGCAGGCTATTGTCTGCAAATTACAGGCTGATTCGGTCTTTGAGCCTGTCATAGATAGATCATAAAGCTGTCATAAATAAAGCTTTAACAAAATCCATTTGCTCGGCTCCTGTTACGGCAGAGCCTGGAAAGGAAGCAATGAGACTTACTTTTCACAAATTTCCTGTACAGGATCAGTAGTGCAGTTGGAAGTCTTTCCAAGTCGCACCCAGTAGATGTTCTGATTATCCCTGATTAATGTGAAAAAATGCCCACAATTGTCATCTGCAGCCAAAGATGGGATCACAGTTCACATATTATTCCGAGTGCTTAACTGCAGGAATTCAGCACTGGGAGAGAGAGGGTTACCTGGTAGGTGTTTGAATGCAGCTAAACCACCTGTAAATTATTCAACAGCAAAACAAAGCCATTGTAAACTCTTAATCTTGCAGTGGTTTAATTGCAGACAAAACTTTTACTTACGTAAGTAATCCCATCAACATCAAATAAAAATATGTGAATTAGGAAGTATTTAAGATGAGGGCTTGAGTCAATGACATGTCATTCCCGTAATTTTCCCTGGAGGATTACAGAACAGTGTTAGTTTGTATCTACAGAAACAAAAATGTAATCAGAAACTCATCCGTCTAAAATTTTTATCTAAGTCTGTGAATTGTGGGTTTGCTTTTCCTATTTCCCAAGCTCTTGCTTTTCTGCAAAGTAGGTGGGTAAATGTAAAGATTTTATCTCATCTGTTCCTCCTCTTCCTTTCCAGTTAAATGAGAAAATTGCTGTCAGCTTTTCTCATCATTAAATCTAGGAAGGACAGAACAGTTCAAGATTTGAAAACGTTCTAAAACTTACAGGACCTAATTAGGAAGGAGACATCTTGGAGAAGTACAATAGCGCTCTAGCTGTGGTTCATTGTTTTTCCAATTTAGGAATGACAGTTTACAGCCCTAATACAAGAGTGTTTCTCATTATCTGTTTTCTAGAAACATTCAGAGTTATTACAAGTTTTGAAAGATGCTTTCTTCAAAAGTGCAAATGATAATAAATGGAAGAATTTGCTCCCTGGATAGTCAGATGGAGATGCTGTGGTCTGCACCCATTCTAGGGCTGTGGTCAAGACAGAGCCGCAGCTGGACCTCAGCTTCAAATCCCATGTACATCACGAATGCAGCTGTACAGGAAAAGATTCTGTAGTATGATTTAGCGTTGCCTTGTCCAAGGAAAATCATGGTTGTGAGGTGTCGTGGCTTTCCTTGTTTCACAGATGGCTTTCAGGTTTCTTGGACTTGCTCATTAAGATTTTCTTGGAGAGCAGTGTGTTCGCGATGCTGTTGACAGATACCCTCGTGGGAACTGTC
Source organism: Falco biarmicus (assembly GCF_023638135.1). Classification (NCBI taxonomy): domain Eukaryota; kingdom Metazoa; phylum Chordata; class Aves; order Falconiformes; family Falconidae; genus Falco; species Falco biarmicus. The sequence continues at coordinate 28,974,773 of NC_079292.1, read as the reverse complement.
CACACTGCTTTTGAGATTTCTCTCCTCTATCTTCAGCCATCTAGAAGTTCAGTTTCTAGTCTAAGCTAGTTGGTTTTGTTGTCATTGTGGTCAATGAAGAACGAGATGCATCTCCGGAGATGATGAAACCTTAGAGACACGTAATTGGGTAGGTGTTCTACATGGTTTCCAGCCCCCTTCGGAGCAGGAGTTGGAGAATATTTGGCTGTCTTCAGGAGACCACAGATGGGTTCATTTTGGGCGATAGTTGTAGTCAGCTAAAATCAGCTTTCACAGGACTTGCAGAGGCAGGTACAGTGCACCCGAGTGTGTTAAATTGCAGGAGGGGACAAGTAAGATGCTTTGCTGTGCTTGAATATGCTACAGCAAGGCAAAGTCTGAGGCTTTTGCATGGCTTGGGGGAACAGTTCAATCCTGCCCTCACTTACAGCTGGTTTATGTTAACCATGCTAAAGCCGTTGGCATTTCTTGTGCCCGCATGGATGATTCCCAGCCAGCTGTATGCTTGGGGCAGAGCCTGAGGATATGTGCACGAGCACAGCTCTGTCCTGCTGCTCCTGCCCGAGCTGCTTCCTGACTGCTGTGCTCCACACAGACACTTTCTGGACAGCAAACCTGCATAATGAATCCAACACTGATGTGGCCTGGCATAGTTAGAGCTCTCCCAGTAACTGCCCGCTTTCAGAGGCCCAGCCTACTCCGTTTGGTTGTTTTCCTTAAAACAAAGTTGTCTTACACCCACGTCAGGCACGCTGTCTCATTGTGCCTCCCCTCTGCCCTGCCACTGAAAGACGCTGCTTCTTGTGCTGGTGCTGTTGCTTGAGGGCATCCGTCCCGTGCTGCCAGGCTGTGCTGTCCCTATGGAGTACTTCCCAGGACACATCACCGTGGCCCTGGCTGAGCCGGGTAGCCTGCACGGACATTCACACTTGACATTGTTCGGCAGATGTGATTGGGATATGTTTGTCCTGCCAGATGAGATGAGAAAGGTACAGAGAGGTTCCAGAAAAAAAATAGATCTTTTCGAAGGGAGTAAATTGCCTAGAACACACTCCAGTAGCAGACTTCCAGGAAAAAAGCCTGTGTCAGACTTCCAAGAAGTAGTGCTGAGCCCAGGTGGTAAGTGCTAGATCAGAGTAGTCCGTAATTGATGCAGCCCTTCACGTGGGGTTCAGGCACACGCTGCTTCTCTAATACTGCAAATACCCCCTCCGCGAGAGCTAGCAGAGGGGTGAGCTGCTTTTCAGGCTATCCACGTGACCTGCTGAATGAATATTCAACATCTAGGCATTAATAAGTAGCTTCTGTCACATGCTAGTATCTGCTGCAGCAGTTAAAAATAAGGTGTGTGAACATCTTGCAGGAGACCTTTCCCACCTTGTTTTGCTGTCACTAGAGGGAGTTCGCAGCAGTGCTTCCCTTACTGATTCATTTGGTGGTAGTCATGCTGTGGGCAGACGTCAGCAGACACAATGTGTTAACAGAAGACAGTAACAAAAGTAGGATGAAGATGCTTCTTCCTGCTTAAACCCTTGTACTTGTTGTCCAATCTCGACTAACAATATTCTTCAGAGTGACGCTGCTGTAAGCACTTCTCTTTCTGTTGGTAGCACTGTAATAGAAAACAGAAATGACCGTTTGGTGACTCAAACCAAAATCGAGGGTAAGAATAAGAAAAGAGCATCAGCTATGTATTAGGAAAAATAAAAACCCGACATGGATAGGTATTCTTCTGTGGCATTTCCAATTTATTGTTACAGGAATATCATCCCAGCTAGAAACAAGCTCCCTCAGGAAGCTGGTTTCATATGGTGGTTTAGATTTAACTATTCATTGTCTAGCACCATTTGAAATCAGTGTTCTTGGAGGAAGAATGCCTGCCTTCGTCAGTGAAACAGATCCTCGACAGCCTCGGTGGAAAAGAAGGTCAAGATCTTCCTTGCGTGCTTCTGCTGGCACGGTTAGCTCCGCCAGCCAACGAAGTCCCTTGGTTGGCTTGGACTGCAAGGTCTGTGGCAGAGATGGCCCTGGGGAGAGCAATGCCATTTGTGGTTTTAAAGGCAGAAATTCTGCTGTAATACTGCTGGGCAACGGCATGTTTATAGTATTTGTAGGTGGTGAACCAAAACTTTGGAAAGAGAGGACTTACAAGACAAACAGTGCAAAAAAGTGTAATACTTGGTGCTTGTTGTTCATGCACCAACTAGTAAATCTAGTACAAACAACTACTTTGTACAACACAGTGAGGAATAAAGGCAAGAACTTCATTTGCTCCACTTGTATTTTCAGCTCCAAGCCTGTTGCAGCCTTACATAGATAACATTTTTGTTAGTTCTTTACCACCCTTTTATGTACCTTGTACATGTGTCACACAAGACACACACGAGAATGTAAAGCAGATAATTACAGATTTAAGCACTGGAAGTTCTGGATGCTCTTTGCATCCTTGGTGCGTGTTTGCTTTTTCACTGTGATATGTTTGGCAGATACGAGCATGCTTATTTGTTTTGTGTGACTTAACTTGCCGGTGTTCAGGTTGCAGGTTGATGGCTGGATACGCTTGTTGTAGTTAATGGAAATGACCAGCACCAGCATCTGTGAGAACTGGACTATACATGGTTAGTCCGGTTGTCCAAGGCTATTGAAATTTGGATAAATATTAAGTCTTTTACCATATTAAAATATGTGTGTAGCTGGTGATTGTTTTTTCAAAAGGTTTCACTTTCTAAACCCTTGTTTTCTCATCAGTGTTTTAATAATTATAGTATTTTTTTAGTGAGTAATGCCACAGAGGTAATTAATTAACACTTTTCAAGTATTTGGGGATCCTCCAATGTAAAATACTACCCAATACTATCCAGCACTCACCTCTTCATCCTTGCAGATCTCAGTAGCCCCTTTAGAGGATGACTGATTTCTTTTGGTGTTCAGAGTCAATAATATTTTCTAGCACCATTTGAAATCGGTTATAGTGATTGGGGAATTGCTCCTTGTGAATTTTATACAAGAGGCTCCAAAGAGAATCTTTAATGCTGTTATCTAGGACTGAAAACAGGAAAGTGTGTTATTTTAGTGAACAGAGTTGCCGAATGCAGAAAAACACTACACGCTACGACTCTAGTGTTGTTAGGTGCTTTTATGTAGCTGGAGATATTTTCCTAGAAGAAAATACGGTCTCCAGTAGATAAGAATATGTAAAATATGTAACATGAGGTCTTGATTTAGGTTATCTGCATAAAGATGATGACTTGGAATGGTTTGGAAAGCCATACAGTACTGAGAGTGAAGATAAAGAGGGATGATTTTCCCAATGAGAATAATCAGCGTGGACTTAAAATGAAAGAAAAAACTCCCGCCCTGTTGGTTTAATGATCTGTCTGTGAGGTATGAGGAAATAAAAAGTCAGCAGCAGCAATCCTTCCAATCTGCAGTTACCGTACTCCGGACATGCTGAAAGCGAGATCTTGTGAAAGATTTCGTTGCCAGCCTGAGAGCTTTTTGCATTCTCCTCTCTTACACTCTCTTAACAGTGTAAGCCACAAAAAAACCTGAGTCATCTTCCCAAGGATGTTAAAATACCTTTTTGTTTTCTCCAAAAATCCAGCTCTTCAGAGGAGCAGAACTGGCCAGAGAAGGAGAGTCGAAGTGTGGGTCTTGTCCCCACTTGCAGCAGGATCTCGGTAACTGTTAATTTCTGAAAATCATCCTTCAACCAGCTTGTCATGCTGCATCCAGCTTCAGGGGAGCTATTAACGCAGACCCACCTACAGCCACAGCCAGCCGTCCCTCGCAGAGGATGTGTTCCTGGATGGACCGGTGAGAACAGCATATGTGCTGCCTCTCCCCATCGCTCCACACGGGGAAACTAAAAACCAGCTACAGACTGCAAACAACCGGAGCAGCTTCTGAGTAGTCAGGGGCATTTCTAAGCTTGTGACTGGTTGTTAGCAGCAAATTTGATTTTCCTGTTCCCACCACCACCCTCTGACTTTTTATCAGTGTATACTCCTGTTACTCTTTAGTTCTGTTTAACTAAGAAGGGATCAGATAATGACAAGCCAAAGGAGACTCTATGTGAAAGGTACTTGGCCTCTTTCTTGTCTCTCGCATCTATTTGTGAAATCCACCCTCGTGATTTGTTTGTCTTTTTTTATAGATGAAACTTGCAGAAGTGAGTAGTACTGTGTTCAGTACAAAAGACTCTAGGTTAGCCCTTAAATTAATACAAAAATGATTAAAATATTGAAAATGCAGAATGGCTAGTAGCATTTGTTTTGTTTGTTTTGGTTTTTTTTCAGTATGATGCAGAGAGCTGACACCTGCCCCCATACATATTTTAGTGGGTTTTGACAGATGTTCTTGTCGAGGTTAAAAGCTGTACAGAATTAAGTGCTGTGTTCTGGAAATGTGGCTTACAAATAATGGTCGTGTTTTAAGTACATCCACTGCTTGGGTAGCTCCTGTAGAGACCACTGCTTAAATGATTTCATGTGTGAAGACCTTGAAAGAGCAGATGGATTCATTTGGAGTTTAGCTGCTTGTACCCTGTCAAGGTAGGAACTAAATGTCTAGACTTCTTTAAGTTACAGCAGCTTGTTAGCACAGAAACTGATCTTAAGGTAAGAATTGATTACAAGGTAATACAAAGTGATCGCACAAAAACAGCTGATGGAGATTACTGAAGTTTTTATTATTTCTATTGAAAAGTAAGAGGGTTTTAAGCTGTAGCAATGTTCTCTGCATCATATAACAAGAAAAGGGAGCTGCCAAGTGCTTGGATCTCGTGAAAGGCTTTTCAGACACGAGTACTGTTGCTCGTGTGCCCATGTGCTTACAGGGCTGTGTCCTGTTTCAGGTTGGATCTTTGATACAGCAGCAAGGAAAGAAACGATGAAAGAAGGTGAGAAGGAAGGAAAATGCTTCATGAAAACAAACATTTAAGTGTAAAATACACGTATGAGGAAGTGAGAACCATGTGTAATGTGTGTGTCTTTTTTTTTTTTTTTTTTTTTTAATAGTCTTTGCTCTCAGCTCTTGGCCTTCTTAAAAAGTGAAGCTACTAGACCAGAGTCTTCCCTGTCACACAGCCAGGATTAGATGCAAAACGGTGCTTACAAAAATGGCACCAGTCTCAAAACGCTGATCAGGTACCAGCATATGTAGCGTGTATCTGCACTTGTTTGCAAGTCTGCTCCGTCCTCCTGCTTGGTACCCTGCAGCAATTGCGAAATGTAATGTGCAGGGAGATTGCTTCTTGGTCAGCAAGGTTTGCCTAGTTGCTGGTCTTCTGGAACAGTGTTAAAATGAACTAAACACTTGGACTAAGCCTAAAACAGGGCTGGAAGTCAGCTACTGCTCTTCCCCCAAACTCACTTCTGGACTAACAAAAGGTGCTTGATGGTGGGCTGAGAGGGAGAGAAGGGTAATTTATATCAGGAAATTTTTAATACAAACGTATTTTGGAAATGACTTGCAGTGCACCCTTTTTGGGTCAGTGAGGCATTAATCTGATCCATTTTACTACACCAATCCTAAATTTAAATTGTTACATTAATTTGAATATTCTGTGATCTTGAATCAGTCTCAAAATGTCTGGCTTCTGTGTAAGGGAGTTCTGTGAAATCCGTTTGGGAATCTGGGGGGCAAATACCCTGATGATGTTGAATAGGAGCTTGGGATGATGGGCGTGGAGAATGGCAAATAAATTGAGGGTCAGAACTGTAATTTGCAGCAGCTTAATCCTTCTGTTAATTGATGACACGTGCAGGCATAAAATGCTTATAAAAGAGTGGATCAGGAATAAGACAAAACTGTGATACTCTAACAAGATGCTTTGTGATTTCTTCAAGGCAGTTTCAGACTTGGTAGCCAAAGATGACCTGCTTGTGAGGGGACAGTCACGTCCTAGGCACACACACGTAATGGACAGTGGAGGTACAAGTGGAGTAAAGCCAGGGAGTGTGGCGTTTGCTGCAGCCTGGTTGAGGCCTGCTGAGACCTTGCAAAGTACGAAACAGCAGAGGCTTATGTTGGCAGAGCTTTGCTACGCTGTAAAACAGGCTGTTAAAGCTCACAGCAATTTAAAGATGCCAGGAGAGCAAATTCTTACTTGTTTGGGTAATCCTAACAAAAATAGCGTTAAAATTTCTGGATCTCTTATCTGGTAGAGCGGATCCAGTGAGGACACAAGAGGTTTTCACTTCACGTGTGTTGTTCCAGATGCTGTACTCTTGTAGAGAGCTGTCCTGTTTTCTGACCAGTTCAGCAGACTGGCGGCTTCTGTGCTCCAGCAGTGCACATCAGATGCTGCAGGTGCACGTGCCCTCAAAATGTCCAGAGCTTTTGGGTTCCAGGCACAAAAGCTGGACCAGCTATGTGCCCCCACCTCTGCCGCTGAGCAGCAAGAGGACGTTGTAAATGTTCAAACCGGTCAGTGTAGCGCTTACAGACATTTGCTCGGAAGCTGTTCCTATTCAGCTCCTTGAAATCAGTGGCAATAATTTTTTTCCTGTAACTTTCTCACCCTTCTCGTTTTGCTCTCCTGCGACAGCCCACGGCGAGATGTGTGGCTGCCTGTCCTGCTGCCCGGATTGCTGTGTGTTTGAGTCATGTTACGTGCAGCTCCTGTTTGTGCTGCCATCTCAGCATCATGGTGTCACTTCTCAGGGTTCCCTCTTTGGAGAACTTTCTACGGCAGCAGATGACTTGGCTTCAGCCCTGGCCAGTTTCTCCTTGTGTCAAAACACAGTTTTTAAGGGCTGCTTGCCATAAAAAGGAGAGGTGAGCCTTGGAATCGTAAGGATTTACATTTAATATTTTGGTGCTAGCAGTGTTCCATGATTGCTGCAGAGGAGAGATTTTCTTGGCTTTTAGTTTCCACAGCAATTAACATATCAAGCCCTGCACATCTCTGGCTGGATGCCAGCACAGCATGGGATGAAGCAGTTGGGAAAGGGGCATCTGAGCACGGGCTGGAGGAGCCAGCTGTGGTACAGCTTCCAGAGTGATGCGTGGCAGTGCAGAGCAGGGGCATCTCCAAGGGGCACAAGGCATTTCTTTTTTATTTCCTCGTTTCTTCAGATGCCATTACTTTTTGTACTGCCATTTACATCACGCGGAGGCATGAATTAAAACCCAGTAGGATTTATTTATAATTAATGATTTCATTTGGAAGATGCTCAAATGCCACCATGCAGGATAAATTTCTAAAACAGGTTGGCAGTTGTAGAAGCCGTAAGCACGGGCGATTTAGCCAATCTTTTAACAGCCTCCAGAAGACCACAAAGTGATTTTCTCCATTAGATTTTGCCATTGGTTAGTTAATCTTTAGAATTGCCTTGTTCTGGGGAACAGACTGGAAGGGGAGCGGCTTGACGGTCTCCTAAATAGTTTTGTCATTACTAGAAATGCCTTGAGCTGATGGGGTTGCCTGCTGAAATCCTCAGAACCTGTTCAAAAATCACGTCTGGGAAAACTCAGATTTCTCAGGAAATTCCAGGAAATTACCACAGATTCCCAGGCTTTCAAATGAGTTGTCATGTAACAACTCTTCGTTACATTTCAGCATGAGAAATGAAGTCCCAGCTGAAGCGTTGACGAAGAGAAGAGAAATTACCTTCAGTTGCAAGTAAATTTGCAGATTTCACTGTGCAGATCAAAATTCCAGTTGGAGAACTTTTGCGTGAAACGACAGTCTAAGACACTGCTTTTTAGTTGAGATTAGCCTGGAAATTTTAAGGCACTCATGTATAATTTATAAAGCAGCCTTCCCACAAATGAGCGGCAGTACCGGAGCATGGCTGTGTTTGTCACTGTATTGAGATGTTTTCTGGCAGTGGTGGAATTTTTGTGGTGTTCTTGTTCATAATGGAGTTGTTACTTAGATTTTAATTTCCCAAATGTAAACAGATCTGAGAAAGCAGATCGCTAAAAACGTTTGGAATGAGTGAGTGAAAAAGTGAAGCACTTGCTCGCTGCGTTTTCAGTAAAGCGTGTAAATCACCACTGGCATTAGGATTGGGCTGCCAGCCCAGAAATGGCATTGGGAGGAACAGTCAGAAGATTGATTTTTGAAAACATGGCAAATCGGAAGGAGCAGAGGGAAGAACTCAAGAGGTTCAAGAGCCTGCCCTGTGTTCTATTTTCGGTTTTAATGCTCTGTTCTAACACATACAATTTCAAAATCCGAATCAAATCCGCTTTTCAGTGTGCTGTTGAGCTCTGCAGTCTCAGAAGCTGTGGGACCCATTGGCTTCACTGTCTGATCTACGTCAGCAAGAGCTGGGAGTGCTTAAATTCATGCGAAGGTTTTTTTGAGTAGGAGTAACACTTTAAAAGGCCAGTTTTCATTTGGTATTGGATCCACAAAGCTATTTTCTATACAAAGTTTGGTCTTGCGGTGTCCTTTAATCTTTCAAAGGTCACTTCGATGGGCCGTCGCACTCTCCTGGGAGGAAAGCCGGGGGATCATAAGGGTGCGTAGGGAGGGTGGAGGTGCCTGCTGCTGGGATGTGCTAGGACAAGGGGATAGGTGGGGGGCTCGTACCCTCCGTGGGGTGCTCCTTGGCTCCCCTTGCTCTTCCGGAGCCAGCCCTCCAGATGTGAGATGCCGCCTTTGGCCCAGGAAGCAGCAGGAGCTGCGTGGTTTGCTTCAACGGGAGAGGCCGTGGGTGGAGAGAAGCTGGCAGGGATCCCAGAAGCCGTTGTGAAGAGGCTGCTCGCGGGGGAGAGTGAACTCACCACCCACTTCGGATGAAATCATGGAATGGGCAAATTCAAGTAAAGGCTGGTGAGGCGAAGAAGGTGTTAGATCTAAAAAAAGGGGGAGAGAGAGGAAGGATGCTGGGCCGGCCAGAAGGGCAGTTCCTGTGCTGGTGGGTTCAAGGAGGATCTGGTTTTCTCCTGTAACAGATACAAAGCTGGTATAAAGGGAGGAATTTGTCACAGGAAGGTTTGCTTTAGCAGCCTAGAACTTTGATACACGACCCGTTTGATGGAGATTTATTAATGTGTGTCTGAATGGAGGAATGATTGCTCCCAGACAAGCTGCTGCCTTCCCAGTCTGACCTCTAACCAAACTTGGACCAAGGAAGATGCATTCCTGGAGCAGGGAGAGAGGGAAAAGATCTCTGGCGCTGGCTTGTTTGAAGCAGTGTTGCTGAGGGCTGCTGGCAAAGGGAGGTTGCGTTGCCATTTTTCTTACCCAGGCGGTGGGTGACCTTGCTTGTTACCAGCTGGATGGGTGCATTGGCTCCCCGAGAGGACTCCTGGTCCTTACAGTACAAACCAACAAATTAAAACCCTGGCGTGGCTTCTTGTTGCACTCTGCTCTGAGACTAAACATCACCCTGTGTGAACTCTTAGGATTTTTTTTTCCCCGTATTATTACCTAATTTACGATAAAATACACCACTTATGAGAGCAGCTGTTTAATCCCAGTGAGAAGACCTCCAGTGTCAGCAATTTTCACCTGGATTTCTTTCCAAGCCGCCTCGCTGCCGTTCATCTCGCATTATTTCTGGAGAGCTCAGGCAGGCAGAGAGCCAGCTGAAGGAGTGGATGTGGTCCCCGAGGTGCATAAGCTTTGTCCAGCGCACCCGCTGGAGGTGACTGACTCTTCTGCTGGGTTCTGTTAGATCCTTTTTGCTCTTGGAAACACAGTTAAGGACATCACCATCACGGTCTGGCTTTGAGGAATGGGCTTCTCAGCGCGCCTGTCTGCTACAGTAAGCGAGAAATGATGTGCAAAACTCCTTCCCCTCTGTCAGCTCCAGCGGGTGCAAAGTTGTAATCATTCGAGGAGAGAGCGAGCCAAAAAAAAAAAAAATTAAAAAAAATTGGAAAAACATTTCCCTAGCTCATTTTCTTTTCCCAGAAAACCAGATGGATGAATCATTATAACAGCAGCTATGACAAGGGACCAGACAACAGACGAGCCCAAAGCCCAGCCCAGTCGAGGCAAGATGAAAAACTGTCCAAGGATTTACCAGTCCTCCCTCCCACATGTGTTTAAAGGAGCAAAGCTCCACAAATAGGGCATGTGGCTCTCGTGCGGATTTTAACCTTCCTCTTAGGTCCTAGCGTAGCAGCAAGGCCAGCTATTGCAGAGACCACAATGCAGTCAATCCAGCAGTCCATCAGCAGTGAGGTCCATGTAACGTGATGATGTGGTTGGTGACGATCACCAAAAACTGAAGCTCCTTACGCCAGAGCTAATGGCATCACTGCTTTGTGAAGATGTGCCAGGCTTCCCTCTGCTAGGAGAGAGTTACTTGCAAAATACAGAGACGCGCTGTTAATATTGTAGAGCAGTACTATGCGTAAAACACTTCAAAATAACATCAGAAGTGACAAGGTTGGAAAAGCATGTAGAAGTTTGGAGACGCCTGTCTTCAGGCTGCCCACATAACCTCTGTGGGTGCATGCACTGTGGTACAGACCTTAATTACATGAGTAATTTTTTCACGCTTTTTTTTTTCCCCACAGGACACTGCTCCACTCCATGCACGCCTTGGTAGTACTCCTCGGTGAACAACCATATAGCAGATTTATGGTTTTTTTCCTCCTTCATGCTCATCTGTGCAGCATCCACATGCTTTGGCTGAAGTAGTTGCTTTGATGACATCTTTTTTGTAGGTGAGGCTCTGTTGTCATTGCCGCTTTGCAAACAAGGAACCGGAGCACAGAGAAACGAAGGTCAGAGAATCTATTAATTTTGGGTGCCTGATGTGAAGTAGCCGGTGCAAGATATTCAGGGCTGTTGAAAGCACAGATTCCTCTCATGCTTTGCTTTGTTTTCTTCCAGCCCCCTGCTTCGTTCATTGCCCTCTTCCAGCTTCTGCCTGTCGGGCACTCTAATTACGCTTTTTAAATTCAGATGCTGCTCTTGGGTTTCAAGTGTTTTGATCACTGGCAGAAAAGCTATTGCCGAATTCCCCTCTGCACAGTAAGTGTTCCCTTTTCCTGCAAGGTAAACAAGGAGTCAGGGAAGTTCACTGCAGGTAAAAAGCCACAGGTCTGGGAGGAAACAGCCGCTCAGCATTAAAACCACAGTACACGTGAGCGATGTGAAGACCTTTTCACCTCTCCTACCCTCTGTGACTTCCACAGACCCCATCACAGAGTGAGAGTGCCACAAAGAAGCTGCATCTCTAATAGAAGAACCTGCTTTTTACCTCCACTTGCGTCCACCGTTGCTTTCGCAGGGTGGATATGGAAGGATTGTGTGTAGAGGAGAGAGCAGACCGCGGGCGGGATGGGAGGCAGAGGGAAGCTGGCTGCACTGGGCGTGTGTGTTCATTGTGTTTGGAATAGCTTGTACTAGTGGGACTTGGTTAAATGCCAGGAAAACCCTGAGGGTGAGGCTACACTGCTCCTCATGAGACGTTACCAAGCCCCTGGAGCCTTCAGGGACCAGCAGTACTGAACACTCTGTGCTGTCAGCTGCCCCGAGCACAGCCGTATCCATTCTCAAAAGGACATGAGATGTCCTGGGCTCTTTTCAAGCAAGAGCTCCAGCACATCCGCCTCTATTTCTGCCTGCAGAGTCCTCTCTCCAGGCAGGCTTTGGGTGACGGTGTCCTGTGTTCCACATCTGAAAATACCCTCTGGCCTCAGGACCTCACATGTGGCTTTGGCAGAGGAAAGCAATGGGGTGGTGATGCCCCAGGCTGGCACCAGGGAGGATTTGTTTGGCTCCGTTATCCAGTGGCTTGTGAACATGCAAAGGATAAATGCCAAGTGCAGGACAGGAGCAGAGGAGCTGAGCACGGCACCCGTGAGCTGAGACCTGGGAAGGCCCCAGGGGTGTGGGTTTGGGCAGGGGGAAGCTGAGGAGTCGGGGGCAGGAGGAATGCTGAGTCACCATGGAGCAATGCCTGGCTGGCTCCCAAGGGGACCTTGTGCACATCTGTCCGGGCTGTTCCCGCTTCCACAGGGAGTTCCTGCACTCCTCTTTGCTGCTTCCTTCACCTCTGGAGCTCTGCATCGCTGTTGCTGTTGGAAACACTGGTATTTCATAAGCAGGCATGCAGGAGAGCTCGGGTCTGCAGAGACAACACAAAAGCAGTTTGAGGATACTCGGAAGCAGGAAAACCAATTATTTTTAATCCAACTCATAGAAATGTCGGGTCAAAGGAACATCTTGAATCCAGCCTCCCACTCAGAGCAGGACTGTAGCCAGGCTGTCAGCTGTGACTTGGTCTAGCCAAGCCCTAAAACCCACAAGGATGGAGGGTGCACCGGCCAGGGATCTCTGTCCCAGGGCAGTGGTACGTGGCTGCAAGAGTCTTTTCTACATCCAGCCTGAGCCTCCCAGTCCCCAATGTACAGCTCATGCCTTTTGTTACAGTCTGGCATGATGGAGAGGAGTTGGGATGTGTCCCTGCAACCACCTTTTGCGTATTTGTAGCCAGGTCTTAGCTCACCCGTCGGCCTCCTTGGGGCTTTCTCTCCGCTATTAGCACCACTGGCTTGTGGCAGGAGCACAGAAACCCGCCTTTCAAACCCCACTTTGCTTTCCCAAAGCCAGGGCAGCAGCCAGAGAATCCGTGGGCAGACCTGGGGGTGGATCACCCACCCCACCACGAGCATCTCCCGTGGCACTCAGCCCCGTCTCCCGTGCTGGTGGCTTGCTGCACTTGAGGAGTCCAGACGGCTTCTTCCACCAGACTGGAGAGCTCCAGACTGCTGAACTGGGGTGACATGGATGGGGCATCTGTAGCTCAGGTGCCCTGGTAGACCTGATCTGGGTCTCATCCAGAAGAGTGTCCAGAGCATCACGTCCTGCCCTCGCAGCAGGGCTCATGGGGGGTGGGGGTGGCACCAGGGGTGGGGCAGGAAGAGGAGTTGGAACCACCACTCCCGTTTTTTCCTCTTTCTAGAATCCATCCTACATCCCAGTTCATTCACAGGCAGTTTTGCAGGGGTGCATCTGATCCAGACAGTCTCCAGCCTGGGTTCAACCCACCGGCACGTTCGTGGCCAAGCAGTGACAGAACACAAGTAACTTCCCACTGACGTGCCAGGTGTGACACCGTATGTAGCATAAAGCCCCCAGTATCACTGTGGCCTTTTTTTGCCCAAGTTTGACGCAACCTTAATAAGATCTGTGAAGCATCAGGTTGGAGAATGAGTATGAAGCTGTAAATCAGCAGCAACTTCACAGTAATTGCCATTGACACCAGGGGAAAAGAGCTTTCTGGAAGGAGAGGTGGAAGGGAGTCATTGGTGGTCCTTCATCTGAGCCCTTCCTCCGCGCTTCATGCTAGCGATGTGATTATTGCTTATTTTTTTCGCTTTTGATTTCACAATGAATATGAACAGGGCCAGCCTAAATGCAAATAGGAGCACTTGGAACTTCTGCAGGGACCCCAGGGGAGGCTCCGACTGCCCCAAACTGAGTCACCACCAGCCCCATGCAGGGGCAGGGAGGGCACAGGGTGGGGGGTGACAAGGCAGAGCTGCCTGTTCAAAAAAGGCCTCAGTTTCTTGGCTTGGTAAGGATAGAAGAATAAAAGTTGATGCTGCAACCTAGTGGAGAAAAGCCAGCCACGCAGATTTACAGCAGAGCTCGTCCAGGCTTGGGGAAAGCAGAAGGTGATGTAATTTGTGCCTTGTAGCACTGGCTGGTGCAGACTGGACCGCTGCAAGCTGAGTTCCCCTCATTTTTATGAGATTCCAAATCTGAGAGCATGTTCTGTAACATATTCAAGTTTTCTAGAAAGTGTTTGGCTTATCACTAAATGACACTCTCGTGAAAAGGCTGTGTACATCCCCATGGCCCACGTTCACCTAGCGCAGTGCCAGCATGACTGCAAACGGGGTGTCAAAGGGTCTGCTGAGAGCAGTGAACCTGTGGGATCCAGTCTGTGCTCGTAGCTATTTCATACAGCCCCAGGAGGAACTGGGATCGCAGCAGAACCTGCTTGCTGGGTGAAATGGGGGGGGAAGGGCCACCGGCAGGGGTGAGATGAATTGCCTCCTGCCTGGAGCTAGGTAAACCTGAGCTGCAAACTTAATGTGGTAGCATAGTCTAAAACTAGCTCTGAGGCTGGAGCAGCCAGACCTGGGGACTGGAAAATCCCCAAAACACATAGGCTTTAGGTCGATAATCATCCAAAACGGAGACACAAGCACTACCCAAGCTAAGGGCTGGTGTGAGTGGGTGCCAAACTAGGGCAGGGAGAGTGTGGTCTGAGAGGCACAGGGATGCTGTGCTCAGGCTTGGGGTCCACGCTGCAAAAAGGAGTCTGGAAAATGGGAAGGATTTCAGAGGAGACCTTCAAGAGTGAGGAAAAGTTGGATAAACTACTCTGAGGGGCAAACGTGAGCTCAGTGTGTCACCCAAGTGAGGAGGATCGATCTCTGCCCACAAGTGCCATGTCCAAGGGACCCCAGTCCTGGGCTTGGTTCCTGTGGGTGGGTGGCCTGGAGAGCACCTAGTGACCAAACCCCTCTGCTGGGTCCCTGCGTGGGTTTGTACGCCAGGAAGGCTTGACACGGGAAGGATGAGGGGGAGCTCCCTAGCTCTGCCTGGAGCATGGCCTTCTGCCTGGCCGGCATCCCTCTCACGCCGAGGGCTTTGGCAGAACTGAGACACCTCTGGGATTAAGGAACAGCTGAGCTGGGGGTTTACGGACCGGTGTTTTGGCTTTAGGCACCGCAGTTGGCATCAAGCTGCCTAAATCCCCCACACACCACATCTCCGAGACTGCACTGGTTTTATCGACTCACAGACGGCTCCTTTGGATCACCTGAGCCCCATGGCCAAAGCCACCCTGGCACTCGGGAGACCTTGTGCACAAGCGACGGGTCAGTTAAATCACAGCTACTGGCTTGTACCCCTTCCAAACAGAGAGGAGACAAGGGAGAGACAAAAACGGGAAGGGAGGCCGCTGAGTGCTAACCCATCGGTGGATACTTGCAGCTGGTCCTGTGTGCTCAGCCGGGATCAGGGAGCCAGCAGCAGCCCTTAAGCCTGGTACAGGGATGCTGGCCCCGCGTCCCTGCTCACCCCACGTGTCCTGCCTCCTGACTTTCCCCGTGCAAAACCTCCCCCATATTGCTGCTGCCTCTGGCCTGTGTGTATCATCCGTGGGGCTCATTTTGGCTCATTAAAAATAGCGGAGCATTGTACGGGGGAGAAGGCAGGGAAAGAGGATGAAGGAGTATGGCCAAGAGTAGCAGCAGGAGGAAAATGAGGAGGAGGAGTGACGCAGTGCTGGGGGGGCAGAGAGGAGCACAGCAGCTCGAGGCAGCTGCACAGAGCCCGGCAGCTGGACGCCAAAAATAAACCTCAACGGTGAATCAATTTGCTCTGAGGAATGGGTAAATCGGGGGAAGCAGCAACGAAAGGAAGCGGACAGGGTAGCTGATGAACTGAATATGCAGGAAAATCCACAGAGCAATGAATCACCTCCCCAAAAAGCCCCTTTTCCCGAAACAAGGCAGTGATGAAGCAGAAAATTGAGCAGAGACAGAAACAATCAATTATGTGGCAAAGAGAAGTTGTCTCCTGTTGAGTAAATATTCAGGAGTGGCCAACAAAAGGCAGGGAGTCAATGTGAGCACGCAGATAAATCACTGGTCAGCAACCCACGGCTGTGGGGCCCAGCGACAAGAGGCACTGGGAGCAATGATTCGTGAATGTGCCCACCCAGCAAAGGAGCTGCAGGGCTGCCACTGGGACACGGAGCGTGTGGAGATGCTCCCTCCAGATCTGCGTGCCTGTCCCCAGTGATGGGAGGACAGGGAGTTTCGGGCAAGGAAAAGTGGGCTGCAAACGTTGAGCTACACTGGGCAGAGGAAATGATGCTGGGCACTGCCATGTGATGGGTGAGGGGTCCCAGGGACTAGGTTACAAAGCCCTCTAAGCTCCAAAAAACATTTTTTGGGGATGGGATGAGGCACGCTTGGGGCATCACAGAGCCAATAGACATTGGGATCATTGTTTGGATCATCGAGCATCCGTGGAGGATGATGAAAATTTAACAGAATGCACAGCCGAAGCTCCTTGAGGAGCTGTCTAGATGTTACGGCTATGAATGCATAATGTACAGTGATGAGGAGAGCTCAGAAACATTGTGGAGAGAAACAGGTTTCTTGAAGAAAATGCTTAATGCACAAGAAACTTTGGGGTAAAAAAATCTGTAGAGACAACTGGAGAGATTGCCTCTTGCAGAAAGCAAGGATTTGTTATTAGGACATGGCTGCTTTTGGCCACTGTAGGACAGACCTTATGTAGAGAAGCCAAAAGAGCTATTAGCCATGATTTGGAAATGTGTTTTGGGTGTTTCATCAAAAAAAGAAGGAATTTAGAAATGCTTTTTCCCAGCTGAGTGCTCCAGCCACTAGACTGGAGTCCAGCTCTGTCCCTGCCTTGTCCTAAGCCATCTCCTCATAGCTGCTCCATGATGCTGTTTTAGGAGAGGGACTGTGGGCATGAATGGTTGAAGGAGTTTGGAGGTGGGCTCATACGTGTGTGTGAAGGGGTCACATCTCCCCTGTGCAGCTCCTCTCAAAATCGGTGTTTCTCAGCTGACCCTCTGCAAGGGCCACAGGCATCCCAGCACTGTGCTGGGGCAGAGACGGCCCATGGACGGGCACAGGCAGAGGGCATGGATGGAGAAATGAAGATTATTCATGTGGACGCAGAATCCTTCATGCCAAACTCTGTGCAACTCAGTGGGGATGGAGGTGCTCCCACCCCCATCCTTGGGGGACCTCCAAGCCCAAGGGCCACATCTCCACAGCCCGAAGGGCAGAGCAGACCTCTGTGCAGGTGCAGGAGCTGTGCCACAGCCTACGCTTCTGCTGATGTGAAGCCACGTTGTCACTAGAGGGAAGCAGAACCATGTGCACGGCGCTGTTATGGCACTGCTGGCATCACCAGAGCTGCTCTGGGCCGGCAGCGTGGGGACACTGGGCAGAAGCACCCACCCAGCGCATCTTTGCTGGAGCAAGGCGACGCCTTCCTCACCTCGGGCTGCGCAGAGCCCCGGGAAGGGTGGTGGAAGGAAGCCACAGGGAAAGGGGGCGGCTGAAGGGATGCTGGGCCACGTTGACTAGTTACTACTCTTCAGGGGCATGTCTGGGTCCCACGTCCCCTGCCTGCAGTGCTGCTCACTGGTGGTGAGCTGGCATTGGCACTGGGGGCTGCAGCGGGGTTCAAGGACACCCCATAGTGCAAGATCATGGCCAGCAGGGTTGGCTGGGGGCTTGGAGCACGGTTGGCTCTGCAGGGGAGATGCACAGTGCTCCTGGAGACAGTGTGCTCGTCAGGCTGAGCATCACTGGGCCACCACCCTGCCTGAAGCACAGCCCTCCTGGGACGGGTAACCAGAGGGACCAGGGTAGGAAGCAGGGGAGGCACGAGGTGGCGAGAGGGGGACAGGGTCCCGAATTGCCCTTGTCTGTGCTCAGCGCTGGCGGTGCTGCTGGTCACTGCACCCCAGGGAACGCGCAGGACACGCACATGGGAACCACATCATCCACAGAGGAGGCGGGTCTCCAAGCCAGCTGCTCTGGAACCTGGGCATTTTCTTCTCTATGAAGACAAGCAACCAAGAAAGTCATTTCCCCCTTCAGCCCTGGAGACGTGGAGAATTCCTCTCCTCTCCTGGTGTACTGGGCTTGTCTCCACTTACACCCTGAGCTCTCCGTGGGGCTGGCATGGCCACAGCCCACCTTAAAGCCCGTCCACATCTCCGGGGAAGGTTCACGTGAGTGTTCATCAGCTGCAGATCAGGATCATTTCCTGGCACGTTTGGAAATAAATGCATCTTGCACGTCTCCCTTTGTCTACTGCTCCTGAGAGGTTTTTGACACAAAGTCAGCCTATTCACCAGCAGGTGCCAGGAGTTTAGTTCAATAACAGATTTTGCTGCCAGAGCTCTGCCCTTATCAGTACAAGCCTCGATCGTTGCAGTTCTCCCACAACAGGTCGTGCAGCCAGGAGATGCCGGGGCTTCCTGCTTTGGGCAGCACGAGACTGTAGCTGTCTGCCAGCCTGACAGAACAGAGGTGAATTTGGTGTTTTCCTCAACCCCACCTCTCCTGCAGAGAAATTTCAGGGCATCTGATTAGCTAGACCCTGCCAGAGGAGCTCGGTGACAGGAAACCAGTGATCCCTTTGCAGGAGATGAGGCAGAAGGATGCACGTGGTGCCTCTAGGAGAAGGCAGGATGTCAGCAGAAAACACAAACTGACAATATCAGCTTGAATGATCAGAAATTGTGTTTCTCAGTTAGTGGAAGGAGCACACTCCCTCTGGTCCCACCAGCATGTTGCTCAACAGCCATTGCCCAGGGCTGTATCTTCAGGGCATCTCCATGGGCAGCCACCAGCAAGATTATTCCCATTCACCAACGTGCCTGTTGGGTTGAATACTTGATGGAAACCTTCTAATGACAGAAACCTTAATGGTGTCATGCTGTGAAAGAAATAACTGTGGCTTGGGGTTTTATACCTCCAGATCTTTCTCTTGCTTGTTAGCGTCAGAGCCACGCTGCTAGTGTTTGCTCAGCTCGTTCCTGGGTGCAAAGAACGAAGCGGAGAGGTGCAGCACTGGGGTCGGGGCTCGGTGGTTATTTGCTGGGCTGAAGGTGGTGACGCCACAGGTGAGGAAGGCTGGAAGAGAGCCCAGGCACTTTAAGCCCAAGGTGAGGAATTTACATCGGAGATACCCCTACTGGCCCTTTCTGGTGGCAATTTCCAATGTGTGGCCAAAGGAGACAGTTGGGAGAGCAGCTAAGCGTGGGGGGGAAGGAGTATCACTAGGAAAGGGGGTGTTACAGTGGGTTTGTGGTATATAAAAAATCATTACAATTAGGAAATAGGCTTGTTTGTCTGCTATTAATTGCTGTATTGGAAACAGGAGGTGAAATACTAGCTGTTGTTAGGCCTTTAGCTCAACAGCTAAAAATTACTGCCAGCAGTAGTAATTTGGGTGAGGATGGAGAGGCAGCTGGGCAACATGGCTTGCCCAGGAGGACAGAGAAGAGGCAAAAAGGCAACTGCAGGACAAAAACCAGTGTTGTATTTTGTTTCTGAGAATTGGAGGTCCCTGTAACCCCAGAGGGTATTATTGTCCACTGGAGCAGCAGCAGACCAGGTGACAGGCACAAAGAAGGATGTGATATTGCGGTGGTTCCAATGGTGACGGCAAAGCAAAGAAAAAGAAGTACTAATGAATGCCTTGTTTTTAAAAGGAACTTTCTTTCTCCCCATTAGTGAGAACTTCCTGCAGCAAAAACAAGTGCAGCTGCTTTTTTTTTTTCCTCTCTCTCCTTTCTTTTTTTTTTTTTTTTTCTCAGAAAGAGGCGTCTGAACCCTTTTGCTCTTTGAGAACGAGCACATTGAAAACTGGTTCTGTGGTACTGCGCTGACCAACTCCTGTACAACAACTCCTGTACAACGCAAGGGCCACTTCATCCTGGCTAACAGATCCAAGTCACCAGCCAAACCAAACCCCTGAAGCCTCTTGGTCCCCATGCTGAGTGGCCGCCGCAGCCTGGGACAGCAGGCAGGACGGCTGTTGGAAAGACTTCTGCTCCTCTGGTTCCTACCAGAGAAGATTTAAGGACACAAATGTCCGTCAGAGAACGCCCTTGCTTTCTACTCCAATGTAACAGCCCTCTTGGTCCACCTCAGTATGGGGGGTGGGGTGGGGGGTGTTAGCTGCAAGTAACCAAGGGACAAAGCAGGGAGAAAGACCTGCTGAACAGGTAGCTCTGTGCCTTGCTAAATTCAGGAAAGACCACGTGGGTGTGATTTAACTGCCAATCCAGGAAGGCTGGAGCCCAAATCTGCTTACACTGGCCCACTACAAAGAGGGGCAAGCCATGGTCTGCTTGTCCCATAGACCTTCCACCTCTGGAAGAATGAATGCTGAGGCTCAAAGGAGAATAAAGTGTGAATAAATTCTGCTGGTCTATCAAGGTAGCTGTTTCAGATTCATGAGCTACTCATAAACTGGATGTCACCTGGAGTGCTGCTTTGAACCACAAGGTCTGTGTTGAAGGGGGTCATTTCTGGCAAGACAGACAGCTGGATGGGGCAGGAATAACATCTGGGCTTCTGACATGGAGACAAGTCAAACCCCTAAACACAGCCCTGAAAGTCAGCTGAGGGAGATGGGGTGAATGACCCAGGCTGGAGCCCAAGGCTGACCCACGGTGCCCGTGACCTTGCCTCTGCCCAGTGACAAATGGGGCTCAGAGAAACGGCCTTGGATGTCCTGTTCAGGGGAAAGCCAAAAATCACTTTGATTGCAGTAGAGGTTTTGTTCAGAGAGAAGAGCCTTCATTCCCCTTCCACCTTACGGTACAAAGCTATGCCCCATAGGAAGCAGGGGATCTGCTACTTAAAAAATTGCTGTTGACACAAGGAAGAGCTGAGAGCAGACAGGACGACAAGTACCAGGAAAATAACGATCATGCAGCTAATCATGGGTTTGAACTTTCTGAAACTGTAGATGAGCTGTTTGGTGAAGTCTCAGCTATCTGCCTATAATGTATCTGATGAATACATACCATGTAGAAGCATCTCTATAGTCTCTGCTATATATATAGATACATGATACATGAATAAATATATTTATATTAATAGTATATCTAATATATGAGTAAATGTATGGTGAGGTTAAAGGTAGGGAAACTGAAGCCAAGGTTGTAGGGGACTGGGAGGGATGAAGGAAGGGAGGAAGACATCGCTGTGAGGTCCAGGGGGGACAAGGAGGAGAAGAGAGGCAGACTAAGAAGATTCAAAGGGAAGAAGAAAAGGCTGGATGGAGACCACAGGGGATTTTATAGACAGATGAATGTTTGTGTCTCATGTTGCTCCTGTGGCTCCCAGACCTTCTGAAGAGCCTCAACCTCAGATGACAATGGAGGTGAGG
This sequence comes from Falco biarmicus, assembly GCF_023638135.1. Classification (NCBI taxonomy): domain Eukaryota; kingdom Metazoa; phylum Chordata; class Aves; order Falconiformes; family Falconidae; genus Falco; species Falco biarmicus. The sequence continues at coordinate 28,953,877 of NC_079292.1, read as the reverse complement.
GCTCTCTTCCTGCGCTCCTCTCTAGTGCTACTCTGGGCACGTCACTGGGGGATGCTGGGCTGGGCTTAGATGCAGATGACACAAGTGTCCAGATTCCCACATCCTAAGACCTAAAGTCCCCCAGGTGCCTCCCGCCTTGTGCTGGTCTGGAATCTGCTGCGAGTTTGACTCTTGGATCATGGATCCCTTTTCAGGGTGGCTGTGAGTGTTGCCACTTCAACACAGAGCTACTGAAGGAGGTTGTTTGTCTGCTGACAGCTGCCTAAAAATGACCAGCGTCCTTTCCTTGGATCCCATTTGTTTTCCTCTCGCCCTCTGAAACAAAGGGAACCCACTGGAGGCCTCTGTGACAGAAGGGTAGTTTTTCCAGAAACTGTCTCTGCTGCCTCCAGTTATGGATGCATTTTTTTAGGTGTCCAAGCCGAATTTTGATGACCCCTGAACTGGTGATTGAAAAGGAGGACTTTGCAGGGAGGCATCTACCCACAAGTGAGAGTGTCTTGCTCACCCACCGTGGTCTACAGTCTTACACGTTCAAAGAAAAGAGTTGTGAAAGTGGCACCAAGGACTGGTGTCTCTGGCAGATCCAGACAGCTAAAACATGGGGTGAAGTGAAAGAAGAAAGGAGCTCTGACTCAGAACTGCCCTTCATTGCTGAGCGTTTCCCAGAGGCCTCAGGGACAGCAAAAAATGTCTTCATCACGGCTGTCGGGAGAGATGCAAGTGAGCTGAAGGACTTTGGGGAAGATTTGTCTTCATTTCCCTCATCTAAAGACCAAATCTATGGGGGAATTACAGCAGCTGCAAAGACATTAAACTGAAAGAAACTGGCAGGGATTAATCGTGGTCTTTTAAACATTTCGGGAGGATGTTGGTCAGAAGCGTATCAGATGTTGTTTAATCGGGCAGCTGTGGAGTCTTTCACACCTTCAGGGCACATTTTCCCTAGTTACTAATTTTCAGGGTAGCTGAACAAGATTCAGTTTTATGACTTGGTGGTGGGAGGAAAACATCTCCAAAAAACTGAGTCATTGGAGCTCAGGCACACAGTAAATCAGTGGGGAACTCGAGCACAGTCATAAGATCAGTGATAGAGACCTCAAAGGTCATCACATGCATTTCCCAACCAAACCCAGAAGTCATTATGCTTGTGTTGTACCCGAAGGTTGTCCCATAATGGAGACCCTACTGCCTTCCCAGAGAGCCAGTTCCAGTGCCTGGAAAATTAGAGAAACCTTCCTAGTGTCTAACCCAAATTGCACTGAGTCTTGCTTAGCTTAATCCGTGGCTGTCTCATCCAACATGGGCAAGGAGAGCTGGAGCCAGGTGTGTGCCTGATGGCTGCTGCCAACCCTCCAGAGTCTCCTTTTAAAAAGTAATATATTTTTTCAGCTGTGCATCACGAGTTGTGTTTTTCAGAACGGCGATCTCTCACTCCTGGATTCCTCCTGGCTGACTCATTTTGTTGATGGAGGTGTCCAAAACTCAGCCTGCCGCTCTAGCTGGGGCCTTGCTGGTGTTGATTTTGGGATGGCATTTGCATCTTTGCAGAAGCTCATGTCAAAAGGTCATATCATGATGCCATTGCATACTGTACCATGGCGGACTATAGGATTCACTACCATCACAGCCAGCATCACATCCCCACCAGATACCAACAGCTTTAGGCACCATAACTTTCAGATTAGCACTGATACCTACAATTACTGGTCCTGTGTTCTGCCCTCCAACAGCTGCCCAGGTTGATCTGACCCTATGGTACCTCTGTCTCTATCCGATCCATTGCACTTCTCAGATCTTTGTTAACTCTAATTGTGGGTGTAGGGTGGGAATAACAGTGCAGGATGGCGTGGAACAATTACTTGATGTGTCTTGAAGGCTCTCTTACCAGGCATATGAATTTCAAGATGGGTTCCCCCCCTGAATATTTCTGTTATTTGTTTTGATCACTTTAAGTAATAGTCTCACTCCCTCACATCTTTGGACTCCTTTCCTGCTTGGAACAGTCTGTGAATTTAATAAGGATATGGTCTCCTCCATCAGCTGAACTACCAGTGAAGGCACTGAACAGGACCTTGGACAGACTTGGTCGAGACCCATGTCTATGTTCTTCCAGTCTGGTGTGGACCATGAAAGGCAGCTCCCTGGGAGCATTCTGCAGCACTTCCCACATGTATCCCGGCACACTGCGTCAGCCTTCAGTCTCTCAAATAATGCCACAGGAGACATGATCCGATGTCTTTGTAAAGAGAAGTGACGTGAAATCATGTGCATCGCCCTCACCCGCAATGTCTGTTACCAGATCACAAGAGGAAATCACAGTGGTTTGAGAAAGCCTGGTGTTGACAAACCTCTCTCTCCTGTTACTTTCCAGGTGCTTGCAGAAATTTGGTCTCAGCAGTGTTTCTGGAATGAAATGAAATTCATCCTCTGAGTCCATAGGTTCCAGGATCCATCTTTTCCTCCCAATCCTTTTTTTTTTTTTTTTTTTTGGGGGGGGGGGATAAGCATGACTTCTTCCCTTTCTTAATCTGAAAGCATCGCCTTACCCTGCTCAGGTTCTCCAAGACAACTTCTAGCAGCTCTTTGTAAGTATCTCACAAGGGTCCCTTGAGACCCAGGCAAGCTGAAAGCATCTGCTGCTTCTGGACACTTTCAGCTTGTAGGTATCACCTGTCCATAACCTCCCCCCTGCACCAAGCAGCAGATCAGGGCACCTCCTGGTCATATTATGAGGGTCAGAGCACATAAGAAAGGATTTCTCCTTGCCCCAGATAAGCTTTGTGTTATGTTTTGGCCTTTCTGATTTAGTCCCAGCATGCTCAATACAAGGATGCTCGGGTTTTGGAGCTGACCTAGTTTCTACTTTCTATATGCCACCCCCTGATGCTGAGGTCGATGAAGAGCCTGAGATTTACTGTGCCTGTAACGATGCTCCTTTCCTTCACTTTAGAGAACTTTCCACTTGAGATGCCATTATTGTTTATTTTAAATTGAGTCAAGCAATTTTGCTTCTCCTAAAATCAAAGTCAAGCACTCAGGCACACTTGTGTTCAGCTACAAGTAGTTGTAAATCTGAATTTCAAAACTCTTCCAAAGCAGACACTTGTAAAGAACAAAAATAATGGTTAGTTGTAAAATCATTCACTAAGGGAAAAAGCAGATTCGGGGACCTAAAATAAAGAGTGAATTTGTGTGTGTTATTTCCTCTGTTGCCTGTCTCATGTAAAAAAAAAATAATAATCTTTTCAGTTATGAAATTACGGAGCTGTCCTGAATCGCAGCTTGTAGCACAAGAAGGCTGACCACCTCCTCTTTGAAGTGCCGATGCGCTGAACATTAAATCAATCTTCAGCTATTTCAGTAACAAACACATATAGGATTTACAATAGGAACAAAACAAAATGAAAAAAATCCAGCAGCAAGGGCAGCCAGTGCAGTTAGGTAATGCAGGTAGGCATGCATTGCCCAGGCTTGCGGCTGCGTCTACAATAATGAGGCTGTTGTGAATAGATGGGACAGGCAGCTGCCAGCAATGGGATACGCTGGGTTGAACTTTTCTGGAGGCTGGCAATGGACTAAATGTCCTTTCCAGGTCCATCTGCTGTGCAGTTTGGGATGCTTACAAGCTCCCAAGTGTTCTGTGTCGGTCATATCGAGGGAGGGAGGCTGAGGCAGAGGATTTGTGAGTTCACAATGGTCCTTCGGCAAGTCCCCGTCAAAGCTGAGGTCCGAGCTCAGGAAATCCTGGCTCTTGTTCCTGCAGCTGGCGAGGTGTTTTTCATAACAGCAGAGACAAGTCAAAGGAGGGCCAGGTCTGACATCTCTCATAAAGAATTTCCCCTGTGTTTGCAAGTTAAGCGAACACCACGGTGTTTTGCCAGTGGAACCCAGTTGCAGTTCAGCTCTTTCTGACTTGGGTAGCTTGGCTCAAAGATAAAGAGCATTTCTGCTTTGGGGTGGGGATCCAAGACGGCTGGCTTGTTGTGCTCGTGTGAGTCCCCAGCCGAAACCCAGGCGCTGCGGTTTCAGTAACCGCTGCGTACGTGGAAGCGCCGCATCACTTCCTACGTGCGACGGCCCAGCACTATCTGGCACACGCCGCACACAACCACCTTCCTGTGCCGGGGTTGCTGATGCTCAGCAGGGCAGCTTTGCTGCTCCTGCGATCAAAATAACTGAAAAATGGCCCAGCTCTGCTTTCCCATTCTCAAAGCACCGCAGAGAGGTGGTGGCTCCTGGGGAAAAGCCCCTTCCCCGCGAGGCACCACGGCGCCGTGCAGAGTGCGGGGTGCTGGGCAGGCTGCTTGCCTCCTCCTGTGCGATGTCTTTGGAGTGCCCTGGATGGCATGAATTGAAATCCACGTATTAAAAATAGCCGGTTTTTTGGAAAGTAAAACCTGGTTGCTTTGTGTTTGGTTGTTGATGTACATTGTTGAGAGCCTGGCAGCTTTTGGGCTAGGAAGGTGGGACTTTCAGGATGGGTTTGGTTCAAATAACACAGTCAGGAAGCAAAAAAGTCCAGAGTTTTTGCTACCTTGTGTCTGTGTGTGTTTTGCCCTTGAACATCACTGGGCAGAAAGTAGATAAAGAAATTCTCCATACTGTCATTTTTTTTTTCCCCTTTCAGTTTATCAGTAATGATATCTAACCTTATTGCAATTAATTGCAATAGTGAAACTGAAAAATATTAACTGTGATGTTTGTAACTTGCACTGAAATTTATGTCTTCCACTAGAAAGTCCGTCCATGACTGCTAGAAGAACCAATAAAGCTACAAGCTTTTACCTGCCATTAGTGAATGTTATTTACTATATTCAGGGACAGATTGTTCCTGCAGGCCAATTTGTTTGGATGACTGAGAATAAACAACATGCAGCCTTTTAAAGGCTACCTAGATGAGATGCCTGAATGGATGCTAAATGAAAATAATTTGAAGCACGAAGGAGTCATTTGAAAGTAAATAACAACTTTAAGTCTGCTCCTCTGTTTTCTCTTCCAAACACTTGAGTGTTTTCCAAGAGCAAAAATAAAAGTTCAATGTACAGCATGACATGCAGAGAAAGAATCTCAGATGAGCAGAAGACTTCATGTTGTAATCACTGACGAATAGTACCCAAATAGCTGGAAGGCATCTGTGATCTTTAGGAGAGATGAGCTCTGTAATGGAATAATGTGGCCGAGTGTTGCCTTAGGTTACAATAAAGAGGGGTGTTACCTGTTTTAATCCTGCAGAAGAATTATGTTTTGAAAGGCTGATATTAAATAAACACAGGGATTTAAATGGCAGGTTTGTGCCGCTAACCCCAACATGCTTTCCAAATAAAGCATCCACAGGGGATATCCAGAAGGGTGAGAGTGGTACAGAAAGAGTTGTGTTCTCAGTGCCGTGTCCTGTGGCACACCTCCCAGGATACCGTGTTGGGGCTGATGGTAGTGGCTCTGCATTTAGCAGAAACTTTTGTTACCTCCAAAAAAACCTGGAGAGTATCAGCCAATGCATTTTGTGCCTATTTCTGTGATTTAGGTCTGCGGCAGTCTTCAAAACAAGAACCAGGACATAGAAACCGAGCTCTAAACCTGGTGTTTTCTACCTTCTTCTTGCTCCAGCCTTACCCACGTTGATCTGTATTTTGGTCTTATTTGGAATAACTCTCCAGATTTCTTTCATAATGCCCATGGGTTTATAAAGATCTGCCTTTTGACATTTGAGGTTGGACTTGACTCCACGCAGACTCCCTCCACCCCACCTCCTTTGTAACCATAGGAAGGTGGTTTCTTTAACAGACACTTCTAGTTTTTTTGCAGATACAGGAGTGAAAGGAAAAGGGGGGGGGGGGGGGGGGGGGGAAGAGATGTAGGTGGCAAATTCCAGGTCAATCTCATTCATTGCTTCTGTGGAATCAGCACCCACACATCAGAGACACAGAGACCGTTGTGGAAAGGCTGAGGTTGGAAGGGAGCTCTGGAGAGTCCGGACTTTTCCTTGCAGCAGATATAATGTCAATGCTAGATCAGTCTGCTCGAGGTTGACTCCCTCCCGAGTTTTATGATGTCTCCAAGAGCTGACATTGGAGAGTCTGAGCAAGCCCACCCCTTTGCTTCTAGTACCTCCACCATGAGGTTGGCTGCTTCTTGTTTAGGGTTCCCTACTCCCAGCAAATGCAGCTGGCGGCATTCGCTCATGCTTTGCCCAGGCACAACAGCCTGTACTCAGAACTGGTGAATCTGACTGTTTCTACCAAAGCAACCTAGAGATCTGGTGAGGGCAACCAGGTGTGGTCCAGCCCTGAAGATTCAACATGCAGAAACATATAAAAAAACCCTCCAAAAATTTATTACTAATGTGATCTGCCTCTTATCAGCCAGTCTGGACTTCAAATGCATCTCCTGTAAACCAGTTTTGCTGTGCTGGTTTCCTCGCTGGTGTCAGCAAATACTTCTGCTTTTGCTTTTCAAGAGCAAGACAGCCTCTGGTTAGATCCATATGGTGGACTGCAGGTCGACCACCTTGCCCAGACACAAGGGTGCTGCTGCTGCCCAGAACTTCTCTAACCTCATCAGCTGCCTCCTCTGCCATGGCAGATATCCCCTGCTGGGAGATGGGTCCCGGCAGTCAGTCCTTGCTGTGAATTTTGTGTTCTAGGGAAGCACCTTCACCTTCGGAAAGGCATCAAAGAGCCAGCTGAGGTGAGGTCTGGGCTGGTTGCGTGCAGGTTTCTGCATTTCCCTGCTGGATTCCTGTCTGCTTCTGTTTAAGGAAAACCTTTGTTCATCACTGAAGAATTTGCCTGTTGTTATGGTTCATTTCCTCACCTTGCTCGAGTTTGATCTGTAGATCCATCAGCCCTCTGTGTTCCCATTCCTCTGTCTCCTACTTGGAAAGACAGGTGCTGCCCGTATACAACACTTTCAAAACCATGTTGGTGCAGAAGCCCACAAAACAGAGGAAACACTGAATTTAGCTTACCACAGTTCGTGACTCACCACATCTTGTTGACATACCCCTGGAAATACCCATTTCAAATTTCCCCACTTGCTTATTATGGACGCCGGTATATTTTTATAGTAAACGTGTTCTCCACCTGCTGGTAGTGAGAATGAGCACTGAGTTCTGCATCCATCGTCTCAAAACTCTGGATTTTCTCATGCATCCTATTGGCAATGGCCATATTGCAGAAAGTGGTATGTCCAGCAGAAAACCAAGCCACAAGGGAAGTGTCACTAGTCCTCTTGGGTTGTGCTCAGCTCCCTGAGGTCATCTCTTTGGGCTGAGCTACAGGGTAGGGCTGCATCACAAGGGGAGGAGTCAGCCTAGAGCAAGCATAAGCTGACGCTCCACTGCATCCATGAGCTAGCTCTTGGTCTAGCAGGAGGTCTGACTCAGAGCAAGTCACCTGCACAAAGAGCTTTTGACTTCACTTCTCAAGCACCCCAAATCTGCATCTAGCCCATAGCTAGTTTAGCATGAACTTATCTTCACAGTAGGTGTTCTTCTGGCGCTAACAGCTATTTGGGGCTTGGGGAACATGCAGAGCACTACTCTAAACTCAGGCAACCCTGCCAAAAAGTAAAAGAAAAATAACTCTGCCCCTTACGCCCTGTTGGCTTCTTCAACCCCATCAGATTACTGGATCTAAGAACACCAAGACTGAATTGCATGAGGTGCATCCTTCCCTCCTGTTCCTTGCTATGCTGCTTATTTTTCTGTTGTGCTCTCCAGAGAACATCCTGTCATGCAGGAAAGGTGATGCAAGTGCAGCAGGTCCTCCTAGAGGGTTGTGAAACTCCCCTGAAATTCCTGCTGGATTGCCATACCAAGGTCATGAGAGTGAATGAGGAGGGGCTGTTTGCGTCAGAGACATAAGGACAGGGCTTTGGAAAAGGATAGCTTTTGTATCTTTTATGTTAGGCTTTGGCTAAATGATATAAAATAGACATCACGTATGTAGAGATAGCAACACAAAGTGGGACTCATCCCGTGTAATCTTAGAGGTGGAAATCAGAGCTTGTCACCCTGGGATCCCTTATAGTCGTCAGAGAGAAATAAGCACTTTTCTAATATAATACACTTCATCTGCCTGGTGTGAACTGTGCCCTGGAAATGTGGATTCATCGTTTATTGACTCTAAAGGGAGCGCTGAGAAGTAGCTCTTCAGCAGGATGAATCCTGCTTAGCCATCAGCTGAGCTCTAGGAACACATCTGGGAGTCTGAGTCATTTTGACAGGGCGAGCTAGGAGAGGGTTGTTGCAATTGTCTGCCTTAGTCTGGCTTCAAGGGCCAGTTTCTTGTGAATACAGCTTCATCAGGAAATGTTCCAGGATTCGAGTCCTAACTACTTTCTTCACCCACACATCACGATGCAGCAGCGGGCCTCTGTGTCTGAGTGCTGTCTCTTTGTTCCCACTGGTCCTCAGCTTATATGGCAGATGCAAATTTTAAGTAGCAGGTAGTAGAGAGCAGATTTCATTGATTTTAGATTTAATCGAGTCTTTAACATCTACATCCTTGAAAGGCACTTGGAAAACTTTTAAAGTCTCAGGCACTCAAAATGCAAAGGGTTTCACGCTGACCTCCTACCATATGCACTCAAGGTTGGCTCATGCTCCTCGTCCACTGTAAGAAAAAACATCACCCCGTGGCTGGGAAGAGCAGGCCATTTCCTCATGCTCTCTTAAAGACAGATCCTAACTGAAACTTAGTCACTTTGTTGAATGAACTCCTAAGATCAACCTAAGTGGCATTTTAGCACTTAATATCCAGTGGTTTTATCACCTTCCTAAAAGCTAGGTGTTATGTCTGAATCCTTTTATCACAGATATGTTCAGGAATCGATGAGTGTGACCACTAAGCAAGATTTATGAATGAAGGATCTGTTTACTTAGAAGTCTGGATTTTTCAATAATGGCAGAAAAGTCACAAAAATACAAAATGACAAAACACATAGTTAAGAATATACATAACAGGAGTAAGTTTTCCACTAGCAGCTTCAGCATCTCCGAGGGCTTTCTCTTAAATCACAGCTTCTGTCTCTTAACAGAAGATGATGCCTGTGTATCGGCAGGATCTGCCACCCTCCTACGATGCAGCATTATCATGTCTCATGAGCACTGGATGACTGAAGCTGACATCTTCAGAGGTGGCTGGCTCTTCCTGCCCTGCCACATCCCTGGGCTCAGGGGATGCCAAGTCTGGCAGAGAAGTCCCAAGTCACAACCCCTGAGCAAAGGGGATGCTCTGCCTAATGAGCAGTGAGGCTTTTCCTCTGGAGTTTGGTCTGACATAGTTCTGCTCACAATCAACAACCTGATTTCCATGTAGAGTGATCCAGCAGCCTAACTGGAAATCTTCATGTTGACGTAACTGCTAATTACCCTTGGCATAATTAACGTGCAGTAACGCAGCCTGTGTTCATTGCAGAGAGGGCCAACCTGTGGCTCCCGAGTGGCTGAAGCACTGTTCTCTCACCGTGGGGTGATTTTGCACGGCTAGCAGAAGAGCTGGGTTGGTGCAGAGACCGTTGGATATCATCAGTCTCTCCTTGCGGGGGCAGATGAGCTGATGGGGTCTCATCTGTTTGGTGTCTATCCTCCAAATTGGTGTCTATCCTCCAAAGGAGCCTGAACCAGGAATCTGGAAAAGTGCCCTCCTCTTGGCTGTCTGAGGTATGTGGTGTGGGGTTTTGTGGCTTTGGGCTGTAGAAAGGGTTTAACGTACAGCTCTCAGGACCAGGGAATCTGGCTATCTCCTGACTTGTTTGAATTTTCCAGATAATACCTGAGTGTGTTGGGGCAGGGCAGGGCAGCAGGGGGGGGAGATGGGAGGTGCATCTACCATAGGGTCATAGAAATGCTGGTTGGCAACAGCAGCTGGAGGACTCCAACTCACCCCCTGCCTGAAGTGGAAGCCCTGTCAGCTCTAAACTGGCTTAGCCATGGTTCCATCGAGCTCAGCCATGAGTCACCTCCACAACTCACCATTTGTCATTTCCCAACAACCTGTCGCCGCAATGTGCTACCCGCCTAGAGGCATTTTGCGTCCTGCTGTCCAACCTGCACTTCCCAAGCCACAGTCTGTGGCTGGTGCCCTTTGTCATCGTGCCTGGCTCTACCACGAAGAGCCTGGCATCCTTGTCATTAGCAGCTGTTAGGTTGTCCTTCAGCCTCCCCTTTGCCAGGCTCAGCCAGCCTCAATCCCTCAACCTCTTTTCCAAAGATGTGTGCTCCATGCCTCAGGCCGCCTTGGTAGCAGACCTCAGGGCAGCTTCAAGCCAGGTCTCAGCAGGATTTAGGATTCCCACATACATGGTGAAATCCTGGCCCCAATACACAAATGTCTTCCAAGTAGAGAAATCAAAGGAGTCTTAATGAACAGGTTGTATTATTAATTAAAGATATTTCATCCTTTTAAAAATATGTGAAACCACAGCATGGACTAGTTTCTGTATAGAACAGCGTGTTTCTGAAATCAAAGCACAGCTGAGAGTGTTGCCATAGCTTATGAAGAAGTGTGCTGTCATCGCTGCACGGTGGAAGGAAGGAAATCCCACAGGATCAGGCTCCAGATAAAGCTTTAATGTCTCGGGACTTCCATTTTACCTGAGGAACAGCTGCAGCCTGTGAGATACTTTCCAGTCCAGCCTCCTGCCCGTGGATTTCCCTTGCTGTCACCGAGCCCAGCAGCCCGCCAGAGCAGGGTGCTGGTGGTGGCGAGTGACCCGCTGCCCATAAAGGTGAGCAAAGCTCGGAGGAGGGGGGCTGGGACATACCCCAGGCCTGCAGGGAAAGTGCATCTGCTCACAGAATCGCCCTGAGAGGCTGTGCTGAAGGCTGGGGCTGACTGCTTTGGGTACAGCCACAAAGCTGCCATGCTGCTAAGTTGAATGAGGGAGCTCTTCAAGGGAGAAGCAAACTGGAGGGATGGAAGAAAGGGGTCTGACAAGCCCTAGAAAATGCAAAAAGACAGATCCCAGATCTGCCTAGATCTGCCCTTCGGTGCTAATCTTTTGTGACCTAGGCCACGTGCGGGGGCATTGCTAGGAGGATCTAGCCAGGAGTGATCCATGCTTACAGACCTGAATGCGCTTGGTCCCTGCTTTTCCTCCCACAAGCATACACGGCCTCCATCCCTGACCACCCAGCCCTGGCCTCGCTGGCAGGATTCCCCCATCGATTCAACGCTTGCCTTTTTTAGTGCAGCACCATAAAATCAGCCTGAAGCCAGCAGCCCTCCTCGCCCTGAGCCATGGGGTTGAGTTTCTTGCAATCTGAGCAAACAATTATTTTTTTTTTCCTTGAGGAAACCAATCTGTCTGACATAACCTAGAGTGCATCTGCAACCATTCTAGTCCACAAAAGGTGTTAAAATGCAGTAAGTCTTTGCTGATTTTCATACCACAGCACAAGCACTGAGCTTCTTCCTGGGTATGTGGGAAAGAGCTGCTTCAAGACCCAGAGACGTGACCCCAGTGATAGTGTGACTGGGCTTGCAATGCTTTACTGGATATACCCCAAAACCAGAGTCACCAAGAGAGGGGGTGGATTTAATGCACAAAACTTTTAAGTATCTACAAGTCAGACATCTGTAACCAAGCTATCAGCTTTCACTGCCTTTATACTCAGCAGAAACAAACGCTTTAATTTGAACCATTTTACATTTGCTTAATTGAGGCTTACACTAACTCATCTCTGGAGACACCTTTTTCTCTCCATTGACTATAAAGTGCAGGTTTGGAAATCTCTTTTTCAACTGCCTGAGTTAGGATGAATGAATATAGAGGTTTTGGGGATGGGCATGTCTTACAACCTTATGTAAGATTATTTTAAGACTTGCATGTGTCATAGGTACAAACACAGTGCTCTTCTTTTCCTTCTACATCAGTGTTACCGCACTGCTTTTGCTGTCCACATTTTACCTCTGCTCCCAAGCAATTCTCCTGCTTTTTCCTTGCCATTGTCTCTTCACCCATCAACACCCAGCCCACAGAAGCACTGGTGTGCATCTGTGACGAGGGATTTCAGTTATTGCCTAATCCTCCCCAGCGGACACTGTGCTGCTGCACGAGAATCAGAAACTGAAAATAACACATTTTTGGTCTCCAAAGCTGAATGAAACTGAAAGAGTGAAAGTAACCACAGGCAACCAGACAGCTCTCAGCTGGTTAGTGTTTGCAGCAGGGTGGTGCTTCATCGGTGACAAGGGGGAGACCCCACTGTCACTGAAGTGTTACTTGCTCTGCATGCACAGGGACCGTGGCACTCAGTCTGGTGGCGTTAATGTAACTGAAGTTACCCAAAGCACATGCCAGCTCTTTCAGCTGAACCGTACTCTATTAAAACCACTGTTGATCCTTACGGGGAAAGGATGGATTGAACACATTTGTCTCCAAAATGCAAGGATTGCTATAAGCCAGCATTTGGCATGTTGCATGGAAGAACAGCTCAAGGTAAATAGTTTAAAATGGATAATACACACCTGGTCTCCTTGGAGGGATTAGACAACCTAGTAAGTCTTTTATATCTTTCTGTTTTCCCTGCTTTTTCTCCATCAATTTGATAATTTTCACATGCCCCTGGATGAGGGTTGTGGTGTTTGCATGGGAGAGGGGCCACGTTCCTTAATGGAGAGCTGTGTGGCAGAGCTGCTTTGAGACCACGTCTGGGACCCTGGGGAGGGACAGAAGCAGCAGCTGCTGCCTTTGCCAGGCACCTCAAATCTTTGGTCTGATCTAGGTCAGGTTTCGAACCATGACTTGAAGCCTACACTCATCTGAACACCTGGCAAAGGTGAACATAGTTGGCATAGCAGTAGGGTGAGACAGGCATGTCTCAGCATCCTGGTTGCTACAAAAGAGTCCGCTGGCCTTGAGGTGTCTGCATTCCCTCTCTGTCCTCGCTCCCATCAGCAGAGTAACTCCCAGCACCAGAGGTGACTCACAGGTCAGTGAGGATGGCATGTCCAGCATCTGGACATGTTCAAGTCCTGCCTGTGGCCATGGGATGCCAGGGTCTTTGCTGCCCTCTAAGGAGAACGGTCCAGAACAGCATACATCATCTCATTTCACATGCCCAAGCAACATTTCTCTTCCTTACATTTTGTTTTCTCATGCCCATTTGGCTTCTGCTGCTGTGATTTACCCCTTCCTCAAGACCTGCAGTGCTCAATCTACTTAGCATTTCTGTGGCTATTTGCTTGCTTCTTCCATGGGGACCAAAGTCTCAAGAGAAGGCTTTGGTGGCACCTCTTTTTCTGCAGTAGTAGTGCTTTTCTCACTGCTTCTGGTTCAAAATCCTGGCTTTCCTACACTGCAGTCACAAGAGGTATTTTCATTTCCCTGCATTTCAACAGCTATCTCATAGCTTGCCCTGCTTTGAGCAGGAGGTTGGACTGCTTTTTTTAGCATCTGATAGAAAGAAAACTGAGGTAATTCTTAGGAGAACATTGTCATGGAGAAGCCACATCTGGAATTCGATAGATTTTCCCTAGAAAAGTGATGTAAGTCCTGTTTCTTTTCAACCATGACATGGAAAAGTTATTGGAAGTACTTCATCTATGAATGTCCAGGCTTCCAACTAGGAGAAGACTGGAGGGTCCAATAGGATTTTTCCATCTCTGAACTTTACAGGTTGAAGAAATGGAGGTTTGTCTTACAGGACAGACCACATGGGAGCTGGCCTGCAGGAGAGTTCATTCAACATCACTCACATCACTTCTCCACCCAGAAAGTGCACAGCTCTAGACAACGTATGGGCACTGTCTACACTGACATGAAAGGCAGAACCATGCCAGTTAGTAAGCATCAGAGCACAATTTTTATAAAAATCAGTGAAATGCAAAAGCATGACCTCATAGACCTCAGGAGTAGGACGAGAGGTTCATGACTGCTTCGGATTATTTCCCATTATAACAACCAACTCATTGCCACAGTATCCCTGGACTGTTACCTGTATTTTAGACACAATACATTTTTGGGATAAACTCAGGAAAGTTTGCCAAGGTTAATTAAAATTGTGGACAAGTGGAAGAGTTCGGTTCCGTTCCCACTGCTCATTCATTCACAACTAAACTGGACTCATTTTCCTCCACTTCCAAAAGAAATGCCCACATAAGGGTTTAGAACAGTTTCACTTGTCCACCACAAGAGTTAACCCAGGTGAGCTTTTGTTGACACCAATTACATGGAAGAACTTTTTGTTTTCCAAGAATGGCCTGCTGCAAATTGCTCTGCTTGGGATTTTACCATCAGGCCTTTTGAAACCTTGAACTGTGTTTCCATTGCATCCTTGATAGCACAGCTGGGTACTGGTTGTGTTAGCTAAGCTGGTATCTGCTTGGGCTGCTTGCTGTTTCACTGTGGCTATTTTAAGCACTTTTTGAAAAAGGAAGAAACTTGGTGTTGACTGCCTGTCCTCTTCCTTTCTCTGTGCACCCCTCCAACCATGACCTTATGCTTTACCGTATTAAAAACAGAAGGCCAGCAAGGACATCAAGCTCAGCACGTTGCTATTCTTCAGAAATGTCCGTCAAATTATGCTTTAAACTAGAGTCACAGAATCCCATTGCTCCCATTGCTCCAACTCCTCAAGACATGCTTTCAACGAACAAGCCCTTGCACTAACAAAAAGTAGCAGGATCAGACACAGAGGGCAAAGGCAGAGCTCAGGGGGTAAAATCCAGTGCAAGGAACTGCTGCCCACCGATGCTTTTACTGGGCTACAGGAGGGAGCGTCTGCTGAACCCTTGGGGTTCAGAGAGATACAGAGTAAGGCATGCAGCATGTGGCCTGGGACTAGGGGCCTGTATAGAAATGAAAAATCCAAGATAAAATAGTCGTGCTCCCTGCAGCTTTTAATCAAAATGTGCACAGAATATTGCCAGACCCCTTTAACTCTGCTCCAACATGCAGCTCAGGACAAGGGACCCTTCTTAGAGTCCCTGACTTTTGTCAGGCCTTTTTCTGATGATTCTTGGTCATAATCATTAACAGTCTTTAGTCCCATTTCCACCCCACTAATAATGTAGAAGACCAGCATCTTTCCTCCAGCTTTCCTTAAAGAGACCATAGGAACCAACACTGTTCGTTACCTCTGCCCACTGAGGTCAAGAGAGCACAGCCTACCAAACCTTATTCTCTGTGTCCAGCCCCTCAAATCCCTTTTATTCATTCCTAAGGAAAGAAAACAGTCTCCACCGAACCTCCTTTCTGGACAGATTGAGATCCTATTTGAACACCAGCTCAGCCATGGCTGTCCAGCAGCAAGCAGAGACCAAGGTGTGCCTCCAGGGTCTGCAGGATGGCATTAATAAGTGCTATTGCAAAGCCTTCACCGTCTTTGAAGGGAAAATATATAGCCTGACCACATTAATTACATTCTGAGAGGCTGTAGAAGAGCAGACTGTGAACATCTGTGTGTGCTCAGAGGCAGGCTGGTCAGGCGAGTGCCACCAGAGAGGGTCTGCAGGGAACAGGACCTGACGCAGGAGCTGCAGCAGCAGTGGTGCCCCGCGAGGAATGAGGAAATGGAAAGGGAAATCACCAGACACAGTTATCTGCTGCTGACACGTGATGCTGCAAGTCATCAAACTTGGGAGAGATCCTGAGGAAACAGCAAACAGAAACTGTCAACCCATTTCTGGGCAGGCATGAACAAATCTCCCCTGAATAACAGTAGAAATCCTCTCTTTTCCCCGAGTTTCCCTTTTTATGACCAGGTATATATTGCAGTGGGACTCTTGAGGGATCAGACTATTTCTCCAGGGAGAAGAGTGAAGCAACAGCTCAGCTGCCTGTTCTGAGACTGCTTCAAGGTAAGCTCTCGCTCCTTTCTCATCATTGCCTGCAATATTCCAAGTGTTTCCTTAGCTTCAGTTTAAATAAGTGAGACAAAGTGTGGGCTGCAGTTGCTGAGCTCTAATATCCACCCTCCAAGGAGAAAGTGAGAGTTTATGCATGCACCGTATTTTGCAGCTCTTTAACATTTGATGTTAAGGAAGGCAAGGACAGAAGGAATGGTTTGGGAAACTCAAGCACAGAAAAGGAAAGATCTGGAGAATATGAGAGAGACACTTAGAGGCAGCACAGAAAAGGAAAGATCTGGAGAATATGAGAGAGACACTTAGAGGCAGAAGAGATTGGAAGAAGCCTGGAAATTGTCACCACATGAGCTAATCCCTGGTCTTTGAAAAAATAATAAAATCAGGTGGGCTCCAGGAAAGAAAAAAAAATCACTTTTGGTGATGCTTGGATTAAAACCTCAAAGAAGGAATGCTATTCCCAAAGGAAATAAACTACCCCACTATGAACTGGCACTCCCAGAAGCTGATCCCCCAGATATCATTAGATCTGAAGCCCTCGGCAGCTCTGGCAATGTGTCATCCATCTGGAAGTGTCACCCAAACCTGGTGGGATGATCTGAAATAGTGGCAGTGTTCCTGCTGCTCACCTGCTGCCCCAGCCAAATGTTTAACCTGGCAAAGGATGCTTTGAGGAAACTATCAGCATGGGAAGCCTTGAGAACAGATGCACAAGGAGATGCCTGATGCTGAACTGAGATGTCTGATTGTAGGAAAACAGATTCATCCCTGCTTTTTTTAATTATTCATCTTGGTGATTGCAATTTGTCCTGCTTGTCTTGGACATCTCTTTGAGGAAGAATTATTGCCTAGGCTCTGGCAAGGTCTCGGTTAGCTAAGAGCAAACACCAGGCACTGGGTTGCATCTGAATGCCCCTGCCTACAGCACAGGAACCTGACAAAGGTTGCACAAGATGCACTGAAGATGCTGGAGGCAGAGTGCCCTCCTGATCCGAGGGTGGCTGGTGCCGCCAGGCACTCCTTTACACCTGCTCTGGCACCATCACTTACCTTAGAAATACTGCCTGTCGACTACAGCACGCACCAAGCAGATGAGGGGGCTGTAGCCTCTTTCATGTGCAACGCTGGGAAAAGGTAGGTTCAAGGTCTTGTTTTGGCCCACTGACAGAGTTTGGCTCGCAGCTGTAGGGGAGACTTGATTCAAGGTTATCAGAAATGCCATAAAACCCCTTGCATAATTAAGTTCCACTTGCCAAGTCACCTGGAAAATTCACATCAAACTGTTGAATAAGAAGTGGATGGAGCTTATCGAGTACCATAATTCCACCCATGACCTTGCAAAAGACCTCTGGAAAAACACAGGTCCTGGCTCCAGCCCTGGACAAATTTACACTAAACCCTGTTAAAGAATCTATATAAACCACCCTGAGGCCACAGCTGGTTTCAGAATGTACCAGAGACATTTGAAAGTCCTCTACCACTTTGGGGCGAGCAGAGTCCTGTGAGTAAAATATTTATGTGCCGCTCTTTCACACGGTAGGTTGGTTTCTATATATCTGATACCGTTAGATGTATTTTAAGCTGGTTGAGGGGGTGGTGCAAAAGAAAGACTTTTCAGTAACTTTTCTGCCTGGGATGGGGCAGATAGAGTCATGCTCTGCAGAACATTGTGATAAGTCATTTCTTGCGGTTCACTTGTCTCATTTTTCAGCTTACTGGTCACCACGTTTCTGATCCAGCACTAGTAAAGAGATAAAGGACCAGATGACTTAGGTCAGAGCGAGGGTTTATCTAGCTCAATATCTTGAATCCAATGGAAATTAATAGATGAAGGTCAGGGAAAAGACTAAGAAAAGAGCAAATGGGCAAGGTGAGTTTTCAAGCCTCCAGTGGTCCTCAGCTCAGGCACCTCCCCAGCCAAAGTGGGGTTTAAGTTTCAGAGGCCATGGCAGCTTTCTCTCCCATGAATTCTTTTGGTTGCTTCTCATGCCTGCTTTATTTTAAATGCTGATTATTTAAAAACCATTCCATCAAATGTATATCAATGAGATCAGAAATATCACTGCTATCCCAAGGCCTGCGGTGCACCTGAAAGAAGATGATGCTCTCTGCATTGCTGCCAGCATCACAGGGAATTTTTCAGCAATTCTCTGAAAAATTCTCTGAAAAATTCTCTGAAAAAAAAATCTTGCTGACTACTGAAAATCATGTCAACACCTGGGAAAGACAAAATAGCACCTGTTTCTGTTCCAGAAATAGAAAATCCTGCACTGGTGCCTTTTACTTTACAGGAAAAATGATCAGCAAAGCTAAAGATATGCATGGGCAGGAACCCTGCGCAACCGTGGGAAGAGCTGCCCCTCAGTATCTGCATTGCTGCAGCAGCAGCCAGGGTGTTGATAAGATAGAGGCGTCATCCCTCTTGCTTGCTGCTGCCATCTGCTTGGCCCCCTTCTCTTTCTGTATCCATGTGTCCGCAAGTTCATTGCCTGGGGCTGGACACCCTGAAAATGCAAGCTGAGCAGCAGGACACACATTTCCCACCGTCAGCTGAGAGCCAGGACCCCAAGCTGGACCACTTTGGGTTAAACATCTGACCCAACTTTAGGGGAGACTAACCCTGCAGTGAGCACAGAGGAGTTACCGAAGAGCTGCAGGTTGGTGCAAACTTGCATAGGGCCAGAGACGTGTGGGATGCACAGCGTTACTGTTATTCCCCTTCCAAATCCCCAGTGAGACTAAAGCCCAGCTCAGTGCTGTGGGTGGCTGAGCAGAGCACGTGCCCAGCTGCAGGTCCTCTGCTGTGGGAAGGTCTTCAGAGCAGAAAGGAGCGAGATGGTGTTCTGAAATGAGGGACTTCCAGCCCCTGGGTTGCTTCAGGCTTTGTTCTCCAGTGCCAGTGCAAAAGCTGAGCTCTTGGCCAAAACGAGTACGTTGGAAGATATGGCCTTGTCCCCACACCATGCCTCAGTTCCAAGAAAACTTTGCTGTGTGAGCTGATTAGACGTGGGATGGATTTGAATCCCTCCTCAGACGGGCTGATTGCTCCCACTGCTGCCTCGTCTAGGCACCTAAAACCTATTTTAGATTTCACCTTCATTCCACTGTTGATTTTTCCATACCCAGGAGGACAGCAGTTGTCCCCTCCTTGGTCTCTCATAGTCCCCTCCTCTGCCAGCTGTGTCCCACAAGCACAAAAATGACTCCAGGCCATGATGAGCTTTCTCCAAGTTGAGTGTACCTCTGCATTTGCCCTCCAGGTGAGCCAGAGCCTTCACTTGAAACCCTCCCCACGATGCTGTTGCTGCTGCTGCTGCAGGTCTTGGCGAGCTGCCTCTGGCTGGGATGCAGTGAGGTGGTGACATCCTTTGAAAGTTCATGCCCTCAGTTTTTCTTCCGGGCAACTCCCCCAAATGAAGCCCTGGAGCCGGAGAGCCCAGCCTGGATCTGCCAGCTTTACAAGAACCAGTATTACTATGCCACCCTGTACGACAGGAACAGGCGTATTCCCGTATACTCTGCTTACCTCTACCAGCCTGGACCGGGCAAGAGACCTAAAACGTGGCTGGTTGAGCCCCAGGTGAGTGTCCTCTCCTACTGGCATGTCATCCTCCAGTCATTAAAAGATTAGCTACAGCATTTAACCAAACACTTCTTCCGCAACCCCCCCCCACGCAAATGGACCCACGGGACGGGATTCATCTCATCTCACATCAAACACCTTCACCACATTTCCTCTGCTGTGTCTGAGACATCAGCGGGAGGTTGATGCGAGTCATATCCTAAAAATTCCTGGTTTTCCACGTTGGCCTAATAGGAATATTAAGTCAAATTACATTACATTACAGTCAGATGACGCCCCCCTCCCTGTACCATCCTGTGGTGGGGGACAAAATGATGAAGAAAAAACATCTAACAGCAGCTAATTTTGAGGCACCGACAGTGCTGGGCTCTGATCTCCACTTCGTCTGAGCTATTTTGCATCCCTGACGTAGCTTATTTGCTCCCAGTTGTCAATCTAGCTTTGTAAGTAGCACGAGAGAAGTGCAGAGAAACTCAGAACTGGGTGAGACGACCCAGTGAAAACGTCTCGACACAGGCACTCAGCAACAAGAGGGTTAGGTTAGTGCTGGGTGAATTTATTGGTATTTCAGGCAGTGAAAAGCGAGTGGGATCAGGATCAGTCAAGCCAGAAGTGCGCAATCTCCATCCACCGGCAGTTGCCTCTTACTGCCATTGCCTCAGGCTTGGTTCAGAAGGATCCACCAGGCGCACAGCTCTCTGCAAATTGCATAGCCCTCCCAAACGTCCTTCTGACAAGCTTCAGACCTTCAGTAAAAAAGGCCAAGCAAATTATGGAAGAGAAGAAGAGGAAATTGAGGTCATTGCTAAGTATATGGTAGCAATAGGGAATTTAGGTGAAAATCAGCCACAGAAGAAAGCCACATACCTTGTTGCAGAGGAAGGCTGAAAATGTTTCCCTAAATATGAAAAGCAAGGTGTTATAGTTAAGAAAAAAATCATTTGCACTTGTTACTCATAGGAACTCCAGCAACTAATATGGTATTAGCACCACTGCAGCATCCTCATTTAAGGGGGATAAAAATGTCTCTCTCTTTTGCTCCTGGACCACAGACCCAGGTCACCTGCAAAACCTGTGATCTTGTTAACTTTCTTCAGAGGTCTTTTTGTGGTATTTAGGTTCCCCGGGTCTCTTTGGGGATTATAAACTTCTTTAAGAGGCTGATCAATTCTAACTAATTTTCAGTGATGCTGCGGAAGGAACACATCTGTGTTCCCTGGCACAGACATCAGCTCTGAGGCACATTATTAGCAGTGCAGTAGCAGATCCCACTTGCACTGAGGTATTTTTGCTTACTGAACAAAAAAGCTTCATCATCACAATGAACTATAGCTTTTCCAGAGAAACCTCACCTCTAGGACTGGTTTCCAACACATCTCCCTGTGTATGGGGTCAGAGGAGGCAAACACTGGTGCTTCAGGAGTGTGGTACTCCTGCAGCAACCACACATACTTCTTCCTACATGAAGGGCAAAGAAGGAGAAGAGGAGAAGGGACTGAGTCCTTCTCATCTCCTGGGAGTCCTGTGGGCTCCACAGCTCTTCTGCTCAACCTCTTCCCATCCTGTCCACCTTCAAGGACTCCCTAAGACACCCAGCCTTCAAAGAGGATAGCTGTGTGCTTTGTTTTCCCTAAGCCTGTAAAACATCAGGGTGTTGACAGACCGGGTTTAAAAAGGCATGAAAACCTTTCACAGAGACTGAGAGAGTGCTTGTGGAAATGGGGCTGAACGGAGCAAAGGCCAGGGCTGATGAGAGCATGATTAGATGCAGGTGATGAGGGTTGGATGTGATGAATGGGGGTGGGAGGAACTGGGGAAAGCCCTGGGCAGATGTGAAATGTGGAGACAGGGGAAAAGGGAACCTGTTTTGGAGGGCAGATGTCTCACCAAAGTCACCTTTCAAACCTGGGAGTGGAAAATGCTCATTGTCTCATGCATCCACCCACACTCCCAGTGCAGGCTGCAGGATGGATCTCAAAGGTCACGAGTCAAATAGAGAGCTGACAAAGTGTGAATTATTTTTTTTTATTTTAATATCTTGTGTTAGTTGAGGATTTTCATATATCGAGATGACAATAATAGTTGCTTGGAACTCAGAGACTTTTGCTCCAGGGAAACCTGCTCCCTTATTCCCATCCCTAATACTAACACTTCTTCCTCTTCTTTACCTGTCAAGCTGATGGGTCCAACTCATCCCAAAACTATGGAAAGAGAGTGGACCCTCTTAAATTATTTCAGCGTCACCTTAGAGCAACTCAGCAAGAGTCAAGCTATCCTCCAAGACTACAAGAACCTGACAGGTTTGAACCGTGGCCATTTGAACCCCAGTGGCCATCACTCCGACTCCGGCAGCAGGACGGCTACCTTCACCCTCACCAACATAGTGCCCCAGAATGAGAAACTCAACGGTGGTGCTTGGAAGAACTATGAGCAGCAAATGATGATCAGGAGGACCCAGGGCTGTAACACCACCTATGTCATCGTGGGTGCCGTGCCTGGGAACAACTATATCGCCAAGGGGAGGGTGAATAAACCCAGCCACATCTGGTCGAGTGCCTGCTGCGAGGTGGACACCAACCACAGAAAGGCTTGGGCGGTCATTGCCGAGAATGACAAGAATGAGGTCCAGCTCCTCACGCTGGGGGAGCTGGAGGACAGGTTGACCCAGCTCTATGGGAGGGACCAGGTTTCTCTGTTTGACAGTGACTGTCCCCGGGAATAAGCCCTGCTTCACATCCCGGGTGTAAAAGGCTCGGGAGCTTTTGACACGTCCTGTGCAGCATCCTGTGGATAATGGCTAGCTGAAAAGGGTCACATAGACATAGTCCAGCTGGCTGGACAAAAATGCACATCGCTCTCAGCTTATCTGAAGTAAAGCAAAAGTTACACAATAACAGGAAGATCGCGGTGGGAAAGAATGTTACAGGTGGGAACAGATAACTACAGAAGAGAAACTAGGGGCGGGCTTGGTATTTAGGCAACTAACCAATAATGAGCTTAACTTTTGTAATATGTATGAGCTAATTATAAGAAGGCATAAAAGGTGACTGTAAGGCACAATAAACGAAGTCTGCTGGTCACTCATATTGAGCGACTGTGTCTTCCCTCCGTCGCGACAGCATCCGTCCTGCTTCCTTCTCTAGTAGTTTTCCAGGTGTCTCTCAGAGCACCTTCCCCTCTGATTAAAGGAAGAAAGAGGCCAGCAGAACCTCCAGTTGGTTTGCTTTGCTGCCCACCCTTGGAGGGAGCTCTTAGTCAGGAGTTCTTGCCTTGGCCACTCTGGAGGGACAGGGTGGATAACAGCCCATGGGCAAGGAAATCAGAGCTTCTCACTGACGCTACAAAGGCTTTGCTTTTTTTCCTCTCTTTTTTCCCTTTTTTCCATGCTCATATACAGATCATATCCTTTCTCTCCTCATTAGATATCACTGATGGCGTGTTGCTGGCTTGCCCCTCACTTTCTGATAGTTCCTTTCTCTCCTTGTTAGATATCACTGGTAGGGTGTCACTGACTTGTCCCTCACCTCCTTAGGAAGGCTGTGGATCTTGGGTGGCTCAGGTTGCCCACAGAGGTTGTGGAGTCTCCATTGCTGGAGATACCCAGAACCCAACTGTACAGAGTCCTGGACAACCCGCTGTAGCTGACCCTGCTTGAGCAGGGGTCTGGACTGAAGGATCATGAGATGTCCCTCCCAACCTCAACGGGTCTGTGATTCATCCTGGGACAAGGAAAGCAGAGAGCCCAAGGATTGCTGAGAACCTGTAAGGATTATCCTACAAATACATTCTGACCAAAAAAGCCAATGACAACAGCAAAAGATAAAGGGAGAGAGGGAGGTGGAAAGAAGAAATACAACTAAACATAGGAGGAGCATCCTCGCTCTCTTGAGGTCCGTAAATAAATTAAACAAGGAGAAGGAAGGAAGTACCTACATACAACCACTACACTGCCTAACCCTGAGCTTACATGGGGACCGCGTTTATGTCCATTTGCTAGCAGGGTTTTGTTTGCTTGCTTTGGGAACCTGCCCCTTGAGAGCAGAAGCTCAGGTGTCAGACAACCAGGCTCAGGGATCAGACACACAGCAAGCTTTGACCAGTCAAAGATAAATGTCTGTCAAACGCTGCTTGGATAATTTCATTGCCTGCTCTGCTTCTGAGCCTGTTCTGCAGATTCATGTATAACTGATTTTGTGAAATGTATTCCATGGGGGTAAAATATCAACATATGCCATATAATTCAGTTCCTGTGTAGTTTACAATATAAATTATTTGCTCCGGTGCTGAATTGTGGGGTCACCTTATATATAAACCAGAAATTGCTTCCCACTGAAACTGTCACTGCTAGTAATTTCCTAGTACCTACCACATCCTTGCAGGAGGTAGGGTGTCCAAATCCAATCTGAAGTTGCCATAACACCTACAAAAGTGTCACCATCAGACTCCAGTTATTTTTCCTATGAATGTGCATGACCAAAGTGGATTGTGGTACCAACAGCTAATACAAACTGTCTCACAGAGATACCGTCTTGAGCCTGAACCTCTCAGCTCAGGAGCTGTCCATCAGCCTACTGGGTCTCATTGCTCCTCCAGGACAAAACTCTTTGGAGGCTGCACAGAAACGTGGGGTGGGGTTCAGGTGCAGAGTCAGACACCTACATGCAGGTGTCTTCATGTCTGCTGGGTGTCTAAGCTCTGACTGCAGGCAGCAGAGGTCCAGGTGTGGCTCAGCCGCATAAATAAGAGGCATCCTGGGCTACTTCAGATGCCCTGATGTATGCAAGACACCCAGTGACTGATCTGCTGCAGGATCCTGGGGGACACCTGCACCCATCTGGGCCAGCAGCCAGTGGCCAGGCAAGTTTCCCAAGGGTTTCTGCAGTGGCTCTGGACACCTGAGCACAGGCAACCAGATCCCACCGCAGACTGCTAGGCAGTGCCCAGTAGCATCACAGCCTTCTGGTCCTGCCATCTCCAGCTGCCACGGTGAGAACAGCAGAAGCGCTTACTTGTGGCAGCTGTGTTGCTCAGTGAGGTCGTGGAATATTTTGATTTTTAGGAGAACCAGATGGGAACATTACTCACACCCCTACTGCTGGATGGCCCCTATGGTCCCAGATCCCCTGCCCTGACAGACTTCTGCTCCTCAGGTCAAATGCTGACACAGATCATTGATGGGGTGAAACCATCAGTGCTATTTCAGGTTGAGGGACCTCTGCAGATACCTCTGGTGTTTCTCATGGGGCTTCCTCTGACTTGCTCACCCAGCTCCTCACACCCACTGGGGCCTGAAACCACACTCATCCTCACAACTACCTGTCCCATGCCCCACCACCCCTGCTTTCCAGGCTCTGCTGGAATACCCCGTTCCCTGGCCACCCCTGTGAGTCACCCCTCTGTCAGCTCCCCGGGGTCTCCCCAGGACCTTTTTCCCTGGCAGTACCCAGAAACGCCCTCCCCTCCACAGCAAGCATGTGAAATACATGGGAAGCCAAAACCATAAATGAATCGGCTTGCTTCCAGCAGACACCAGGGGTGCTTTGCACAGCACCCCAGCTTGGAGCTGAGTAAAGGGCTGCCCCAGCCCCACCGTCCGCACCTCCAGAAGCATCCTCGTGGGAAGCTTACATCTGTGACTTTCTCTGGTTTCTGCTGTCCCTGGCTATGAATGGGGAATAGGGATACAGCCCTTCGGTGAGCCCAAAGCCAGTCCGCGCATCATAGGTGTGCCCCCAGTGGGGTGGAAGCTCCTCTGTCTGCTGGGAAGATGCAGCTGCACTGAGATGGGAAGGTAATTTCACAGTTTGCTCTGTGTCTGTCTGTCTTTGGGGAGAACTCTGGGCACTTGTGGGTTGCTGGGACTTCAGACACAAAGGAAAGATTATTTGGCCCAGGAGCTGGGAGGAAGGGATGCTGGGAGCTAAACCCCATTAGCCCTGTTGCTCATTGCATCGCCTGCTGGGGTGGGGTGAATGGGCATGCAGCTCGCAGAGGGCCCTACCGCTGTCAAAGCTCACTTCACATGCAGTTTGCTTAGTCCTTTTCCAAAACCACCAACAGTTCAGACTCCTTGAACTGAACAACGTATTGTCACATCCTGTCCCAAAACATAAAGGATATGAGAAAATCAAGAGGGTGGCACCATCTGGCCTCTGCTTGAGAAAGCAGCTGGGAAAAACTCCTTTGATGCATCCAGATTTTGAACGGCTATAACATTTCACAAAAGTAAATACAATACGCTTATTTGTAAAGCTCTCCAGGAGTGTCTCTGGCTGCCATGTGAGGAAGGCAGCCTGAGGGCACCTTACTGGGGCTTTGCCATCTCCTGGACAAAGGAGAAGCCATCCCCGTTTGCTGGGCTGGACACTCTGAAGCTATTGGTTTTGTCTGTCTCTTTCATGCAGGCAGCAAGTATACTGTCTGTGGTTCTGCTTGAAACACGTGCTGTTCATGGCACTAAGCTGGTCTCCTAGCTGGCTGTCCAGGGGGAGTGCAAGTCTTTTAATCTCACCCTGCAGGGACAGGCTTGCTACTAGGAAATGAGGCTCAAAGCCACGAGGGTCCTTCCTGAGTCTCAGAGGAGGGTGCAATTGGGAATTTCCTGTCTTCAGGTAAATGTGAATCTACAAAAAGGAAAAAAAAAATTACATTAACTTCTTCGTCTTGCCAGGAGCTATTAGAAGAGAAAAATGTTCCATTTATTTAAAAAAAAAAAAAAGCATCTCTATTTTCACGTTATGCATTGTTGTGGCAAGGTCACCAAATAAGCGGGAAAGCCTGGAGACTTGAAAAACAGTGCTCCCTCCTGATTCTTCATCCAAACACGTGAAAAGTTATTGTTGGCCAGTTACATGGTGGACCAATGAATCATGGTTCTTTGCATCTCTACAGCATCCTCTGTCTGATCTTTAGTGCCTTTTCTTGATTTAAAGGGCTAAAATGATGGCTGGCGACTCCGAGAGCAAAACCCAGTGTGGCATGAATGGAAGGGCCCTGAATATATGAACTAAAGGCTTGAGACAGCAGGAAAGTCTGTTGAGAGCTTCTAAAAGGGGGATGGCACCACCAGAACAACTGGGTCATTGAACATATCTGCATAGAGGTAGCAAATGAGTAGAAGGGGAAGAGGAAAACTTCTGCCAGAGGAGCTGTAAAATGGGCTTGGAGGAAACCTTCAGCAGGAAGGAAAATGGAGATCTCAGATCTGATATGGAGGAATTAATAACATTTTAAAATTAGTGAGAAAGTTAACATTGCACGTGCTGAGCTGACACTGCAGGTGCCGAAAGCCTTTGTGCCGCGCCTGTACGATTTTACATAACTGTCAGGACATTTGCTGGGAACGCTTCTTGTTCACATGACATAATGATATCAGTGAGATTAATATTTTCAGACCCGAGATGCCAGGTGTCCTACTATGAACTAATGTTTGCTTTCTAAGTATCACATTGGCTTCTGTAAAGTACTTGTAGTTTTGCACTCTTTCTGACAAATTGCACAACCACATGTCTTTCGCCAGTTGTGTTACCTGCATCTCTGGGTAACCTGCTCACATGAAGACTTGTTTTAACAAACGGCTACGTGCAGAAATGGTAAACAGCCGTTTACTCCTGAGGCTCTGAGATCTTAGTCTGAATGCTCAGAGCGTTGGACTGAGACAGACCGGTTTACAAAGTCACCCCAGTGCCACCATTTCCAATCCATAAAACAAAAAATGATCTTCATTTTACTGTGTACTGTGACTTAAGTCTAAGAAGAGTCTAACCCCCTTCAGTTTTATTATTTTCCTCTTACACTGCCCTAAGTAAGAACTTTACCAAGGATTGAGGGAGTTTGAGCAGCCCAAACCCACTAAAAACTGGAGGAGAGAGAAACCTTCGGTTTTGAGCAGAGCGAGCTGGAAAACAGGGCTACTCGTGCACAGGAAATTTTGTCATTTCAAAATACGGTTTCAGTCTGAATCAGAACAAAACCCCATGGGTTTCCAAATTCCCCTTGAAATGGAAATTCTGAGAATTTGGGTCTGGAAATGCTGAAGCAGGGTGTTTCTGATACCGCCTCCCACCGAAGACCTGCTGAGCAAAATCAGCTTTCTCACCAGCTCATGGTGGTGCCGCCACCAGCTTCCCCGAGGAGGCGGGAGGTTTCCTGGGGACACCTGCAGTGACATCTCCCTGGGAGCCTCTCCAAGGAATGCTGGGCTTTGAACATCGACCTGGGAGCCCTCCTCCCTGCTAGACTACTTGAGCATTGCACAGCTGGGTCCTGGTGGTCCATCAGGTGGCTGAAAGGGCTGTGTTAGGAAGAGGGGGGAAGGTGGAGGCTGTTGGCAGGGCAAAAGGACCAGGTTTGCCTCTTGCAAAAATTTACGCAGCAGCACTTTGCCCTGCAGCCATGGACTTCCCCCTCATCCTACATGGACCTCCCCACAGTTGGGATGACACCTCTGGAGTCTCTTGAGAAAAGGATCATATTTGGTATGGGTATGAATGCCACAGCTGTAAAAATGAAATCTAGTTAGGGAACATCTTCCCTGAATTTCTTCTGCAGGAAGGCAGGAGGAGAAACCGATTAGAGAATCAGAGACCTGGAAGGGACTGGTGGAGCTGGTGCTTGCTGGAGTCCTGAAGTCTTTGCTCTCATGCCTTTAAAGTCCACAGGTGAGCACGTATTTGTGCTGCCACACTGTTATTCCTATAGATAAAGTAGAAACAAATCTAGAAAACGTGTGGGTAGCTGCAGTGTTAAGGCTGTGACGGAGAGGCAGGTCTGTACTGTTTCACTGCCTCCTTGCACTCCTTCCTTATATCTACTGTTTAAATTGCCTAAGACACAGGCCATTTTTGGCCACTGAACAGTACTTGTGTGTAAGATCCCCACCTATTACCATTTTTTGTCATTGCAACCAAAAAACTTGCTTAAATTTAAACTTCATAAATCATTTTGTCTCAGTTGCAAGAAATGTTTTTATTAGGTTTCTTTAGCATTTACAGATCTGAGTGACAGATTCTGCAAGTCTTCGTGACTTCTAGGGCTGGGATCTGGCTCATTTATTGGGACATCTCATCACAGGTATTTACACGTGGGGGTAATTCTGCAGGCTGGGCACAAACAAATCATGCTGCTCGGCTTCCAGCGATCAGTGCAGAGAGGAGGACAGGCCTCCCATAGTCCTGTGTTGTAGCTTCTAGCCCTAGACAGATGTCTCTGACATCCCTGGGTGTCTCAGGTCATGGCAGATACCTACCTTCAGGCAACTGGATCAATCTATAGCTGTTTCCATGCAAGCTGCTGTCTGAGCTCCCAGTACAGTCAATGGAGTCAATGGCTGACATGGTCCCTGGGGTCTGGAACACTATTCAACCTGTGTGGACACCTGCATTTGACAGCTGCATGTCTCTAGACTCCTCTTATCTCCACTATGATGGGACCAGCTTGCATGGAGACACCTATATGAAAGCACATGTGATGACGCATTGCAATGTGCAGGCTAATTCTTACCCTGGCCACTTTTGGGAAAACACATTTTCCCACATTCGGGCTCCTGACCATGATACAGAAGAATGTGTATTTCCACCCTTTGGGGAGGGTTAGGGTTAAGGGAGCTCTACAATAGATTGTAAAAATCTAGTAACTGCTTCTGTTCTCTATTTTGGAGACGTTGCCAGAGATCCTCTTGTCCAAATATTTTTAGTTTCCTGCTGCATTTTAAAGGTTAGCTGTGATGGGATATGTGTGAAGTGAGCTTTAGCATAGGTCTTTAGAATAAATCTTCTGAGACACATTCCTGAGCTCATCACACCTTTTGTTAAAACAAGAGGGTAATGGAAAATAAATCATGTATTTTTCAAAGTTTAGATCAATAGCAAGAAGAACAAGCTGCCTTTCAAACATCCACAACAATTTATTCTTACAGTTCATTCGTTGTTCCATGCCGAAAAAAACCAGTTTACAAAATAAAAATATCAACCACCGCATCTCATGTAAAAGAAGTAAGAGCGACCATGGCGAAAGCACAACAGTGACGGTGCCCTTTGGCCACAGCCTCTTCCAGTGATGCCGTTTTGCTCCCAGGCTGGGTCCTATTGATCCTGCTTGCTCTCTGCTTGTCATGTTGAAGGCTGTAGCCTCAGACACAAACATTTCCCCAAGGGCCACCAAGCCTACCGAGAGGTATAGTCCAGCTCAACTGAGAGTTAATAGTTTCCTGATAAAGTACATATACAGCTCCTGTGCTGGAGGTGACCTGGGTTCAGAATCTCTATGTAGGCATTAATAGCTGGGAGAATTAAACCCCATAAAAGTTGTCCAGGCTGTAACCCACTATTACTTACAGGTCCCTTACCAGCAGTGTGTCCCCCTTGATTTCCAAGAAACAAAGATGCAATGTGGAGAAAGAGTCCCTAAGCCAAGCTGGCTAGGGAAAGGCAGAAAAACCACTGGAAAAGTAGGAGCCATGACTCTGCTCTTGTTATCTGTATAAAAATTAAAAATGTGCATGCTAGCAGGAGATGAAATATTAATGTTCTCCAGTGAAATGCCCTGAGCAGGACAAGCCACGCCAGCCTAACTGCAGTGCCTAACAGAGGTGTGTTAGCAACAAGTAATGTGCATTGACTGAATGAAGCAGGAGAGCTTAGTACCACCGCTTGCAGCCTTCCGAGCAGCTGCCAGGTGTGAAAACCTCTCATCTATTGCATAAATACAGATTGTTGTTCGCTCCCATACAAAATAACAGCATGTAATAGACCATTACACATCCATCTTTATAAAGATATGTAGTACAAATAAGTCCTATTCCAACAGGAATAAAAAAAAGCCATGGGAAGTATAAATATCAAGGTTATGGAGTAAGAATAAGTCAACAGGAACACAACCCAGTAAAACAGTAACACATACGCTCTATCACAAAATAGAAAACTACACTCAGGTCTCATGCTTCCTGAATTATAAGGAAGGGATTCATCCCATTTTGCTTTTGTAGCATGCCATATAAGCATCTATAGCTAATCTGGTCATTCTTTAGAATTCTTTAGGCATTGTTTAGAGTCAATGCAGAGAAACAGGTGCCTTTAAATTGTGAGCCATTTGGCCCATATACAGATATCTCTATGTATCTGTGGCACAAATAAATACGCACATACACATATACATAGGCAATAGGGTGAGGTGAACTACTCTCTGAAGGGACTTCTTCCCCTCCATGGTCTGCCTCGGACAGAGTTGCTTGCATTTTGTCAGATGAACCAAGTGGAGCATGGCTAAAAAGAGACAGAAGACTATTCAAAATTCACAAATTCCCGATAATGTCAGTACGTCAAGTATTGCGTATGGTTGAGTCTGTCCTTAAACGGCTTTGCACTAGGTTCTTTGGTGCTCTGCAGCTATGAAAGCAGTTTTCAAACTAATCAGCTGCCGCAACCTCCAGCATCCTTTTCTGAGCTGGAGGAATAATGTAGTAACTGTTGTGGAAGGAGCTAGTCTAAAACAATTGGGAAGAGGGGAACAATGACAAATGCACGTGTATACTGATCCATAAGGGAGTCCAGTAAGATTTTCAGTTTACATGCAGAGGAAAAATTGATTTAATTTCCTTTTCCAAGAAGACCAGCATAAGGAAGAGAAAAATATGTCTGTGTTTGACCCATCTAGTTAGGGAAGGGTTGGGGGAACATCAGGTATCCAGCATTTCTCTTTGTGGGGAAGGTGGTGTGTGGGCTGTAATGACGATGCCATCATCTAAGTGCTTGGGCAAGTGGTCCATATGTACACCTGGTCGCTTGGGAGAGGCTGCAGTTATATCAGCAATACATCTGCTATATGGTAGGAGGAGGAGAAGTGTTTCTAGGAAGCCATTTCAGCCAGGGCTCTTTCCCCATCTATCAGTGATGGGGTGCACCCCTTCCACTCGTGCTCTGTAGGTGGAAAGACACTCTGTCCCCATGAGAATTAAGCCATAATACTTTTTGCATCCTTCACACATTGTATCTGAGTGTCAAAGCTTCCTCCTCATTTGCTACTGCTGATCTTGGAATCACTGGTACAATCTGGTTCCTTCTGTAGCAAGTCATCGATTTCATGAGTTTGGTTCTGAATGCTGCAGTTCCCTGAGAAGCCTTCTCTATAGCAGGCAAAAGACTTTACTACAGCTGGGAAGAGGCAGGTTTTCAATGGCTTCTACTATATTTACTATGGGAAACCACACAGTACTTTTTGCAGAAGACACCGCTTAGGATCTCAGTTGTTACTTCATCTGGTATCAACTGTTTCACAATTTGTTCCACCACAGGGCCAGTGAAATGTAGAACATTCCTGGCAATTTTTCACATATCATTTTCTCAGAAAGCCTACAATGGCCCAGGCAATCTGCACCATGGTTGACCATCTTCACTAGAGCATGTTTCAAAGCATTGTCTTCAACTTCTATGGCTTTATCCTATTTGTGAACTGGCAAAAACACTGCTGATGTGGTTTCACAAGGTCCTCCCCTCCTCCTTTTTGAGAAAAATTCCCATTTAGCAGAGAAGCAGAGCCCATCAGTAGTTGGTAAGGAACACAAAGAGGAATGGGTATGAGGATTAGCAAAGAAAGAGGAGAAAAGGAGAACTCCCAAATATCAGACAGGGACACCCTGGATTAACCAGGCTGGGGAGTCTGTGAACACGAATAGCCTTGGTGCAATTCAGTGTAGTAATAGAAACAGCGAGGAGGACAGACTAAAATAATTCTGAAGTACAAAGTTGTCATGACACGACTGAGAAATCAGGGGGATGAAGGAAGAGTTACGTGGTCATGGTGGCAGATGCTCCACCAGACTTCCCACAGGTTAGCCAGAGAGAAAAAGACTGATTGTGTAATCTATCTGAAACCAACATATTTGCATAATTAACCTTAATTTCCCCACAGGATTCATTTTCCACCCATTATTTGAACTGGTGTTCTCAGTTGCACAATGGCTGGGGCAAAGCATGCTTTTTGATTTCAAAAGCTCTGATTCTTCTTTTTCTTCTGCCAGCTGAACCAGACAACCCAAAATCCACGGTCATTTATTTAATACCAGATAAGGTATTCAGAAACTTAAGCAGTGCAGTAGTGAGATGGTTGATCTGGTTGATAGCTCTTCACTGCTAGGGATTTTTTTTTTAGATGTCACATTTTCCTGGTTCCGTCCCACTTACCATATTCTTTGCTTGGTGAGTCACACAAAGACAGCAGGAATGATAAGCAGAGCAAAAAAGATAGCTGTTAAAACAGAAAATCAACACGGTTAGCACCTGGTGTTATCTTAATTATTGCAATTACTCCAACTGGGAGAAACAGGCAAGACCTGGGATAGGGTCTTATCTTACCCCTATGCCCAGAGGCAAGAGTTCTTCCATGTTGCCCTATTGCTTTGCTCCCTGGGGCAAACAGGACCCAGCCAGAGGAGACCCGGGCAACTAAAGATCGACCACAGCCAAATAACCACAGCATAGTTTACAATACCTTTTGTTCCCTTCCTTTATCTCACTCCATTATTCCTCCTTATTATAACGTGCGCTACAGTTGTCAGCAGACTCCAGCTGGAATCAAAAGCCCCTGTACATACCTTGAGCACAGGCACAGTAAGAGACAAATTCTATGTTAGCAGCTAATGGCTGAATGGCCAAAGGGGAGAAGAAAATATCTTCAGACTGATCTAAATGCATCAGTTTTGCTGTGAGGAAATATTTTATTTGGCCATCTTTTTTTAATCCTTTGAAAATGTGAAAGAAACATATAATTTAAATATTTACATTTTTCCCTGTTTTTTCCAGTTGAAGTTATTCACTGAATTCACAGAAAATCTCAGGGAAAGAGTCTGAAAATTGCTTCATTTAAAAACCAGACTTGCAGTTGATCTGTTTTCTTTTACTTCCCTTATGTAGCTTTGAAAACTTCTTTATAAAAAAATTTAAGTGCTTAAACAGTCTCTGGTTTACACTTTCTTCACCGACTTCTCACCCAATACGTGCACATACAAAAACCAGATGTGTTTTGCAGTATATTTATTAACTCTTACAACACAGAAGGATCTCTTTGGTAGAACAGCAAATTGAAAGGCAAAGCAGCTGCTCTGGGGGATGGAGTGAAGTCTGAACCCAACTAACAAAATGGCATACCTGTCACTGGCAGTACCAAAGATGAGGAAAAGGATGGATGAGCCGAACCTATGAAGAGAGAGAAACTCTTGATTTTTGTATTGATTTGCTTATGTGGTGAAAAGCATCAAAGCAGAGATGAGGACAGAGTTAGGTGAAGAGCCAGCTTGTTCCAGCATTGAAGCAATGATGAGGGTAGAGTCTGACAGCTATCCCTCTGCACAGGAGACTCAGTAATTGCCATGTTCGTTTCCTGGATATCAACATACGTGCTGATCTGATATCTGTTAATGGTGGGCATGAAGTGAGCTGCATCTTCCGGGGAATGGAATCCAGCTAAGACATTTATTTCATATGAGATTGGGATGGATGACTTTCAAGGTGCCAAGCTAGGATTTGGAAACATGGCTTCAAACAGGACCTCTTTTCCCCCAGAAATGTAAGCCAAAGCTTCCCTGGTGCAAGAAATTCATTGAATTTCTCCCTTATCCTGAGAAGGAAGCTCCGAATTTGAGCCAGTGTGAGATATGGACAGGTGTTTAACAAAAGGTCCTGTAAGAATGGTGTCTTGATAAATCTTTTTGTGCTGGATGCTGGGGGGACAATTGAGAAAGGGAAGGATATTCTTTATCCAGCCCCATTAGAGACATCACATCATAACAAAGAGAAATAGCTGGTGTACTAGTTACAAAGACCTGACTTTGCTCAGGTTTAAGTGTACTTTTGCAGGAAACTGGAATTATTTTCTGTTGAATTAAAGGCCATGATAGCCTGTTTCATCATCCAGTCTCATGTTTTTCGTAATCCTAATTTTAAAATTCCAAGTATTTGTAATCTCTGACTATTCAACAGGTTGTATCATTTTCTAGGACTGGTGCGTTGATGGGTTATTTCCATCATAGCAAGAAGTTCCTTCACCCTGATAGTACCAAGTGGAATGATCAAGGGGGGGGGGGGGGGGGGGGGGGTGGAGAAAAAGAAAAATTAAAAAAAAAAAAGAAAAAAAAAAAAAGACTGCCATGAAGGAGGAGGAAAAAACAAACAACAAATTGTGACTGCTGTACCCGAAACACTCTGAACCAGGAACCACAGGGAAACAGACAGATCTATGAAGAAGGGGAGAAAGTCCTGAGTTAATGCTGAAAGCGTGTCCAGTGAGTAAGGTGATTCTTTCTTACAGTCAGAGCAGCAACAGAGGCAACGATGGCCAAGTGTCACCTGAGAGGTTGCTCTGCAGGCAAAAGGACCAGCCCAAACCATCCTGCCCTACCACATGGCCTGGCATGGGTCACAAAGGGCTGGCATTCATCTCACCTACCGTTACATGCAATGTATGAAGGCCCGGACCCCAGGTGAGATCCCCCATTGCGTACACCAGTGCTGGTTATACCCAACCGCTCATCCACCCAGGTTCTGCCCTGGAACGTGCCTACGTGCAGCAAAGCACCTTGGCAGCCAGGTCACACCCCACCGAGCTGTTTACTCCCCCCTGCTCACCTGAGGAGGTCTCTTCTTCCCAGCTCAGGGTTTAAGCTGGGGGGGCTTTGGGCAGCCCCTCGTTGCAGACGGGTGAGCACAGAACTGATGTGCAGGTGAGCTCAGGGAGCCAGATTTAGTGCCAGTTGCTCCCTCACCACATTTTCAGGCAGAATCACCCTGCAGCCCGGCACCCAGGCAATGGGCAAAGCCTTTTCTTTATCTCCACATCCAGGGCTCAGGAGCAAGCAGGAAAAGCCTGCACAGACTTCAGAAACAGCCCTTACAGTTACACAGATGCAGCCTCTGAGATACCCATATGGGCTCTGCTATCATCACTGGGGAGAAACAAGCCTTTAAAAGGTGCAAATCATCTCACCCTAAAATAGACCTGAAATAGGGCAGCTAACACAGCACCATCAACACCTGTTCCCCCCTGTTGGTTATAAAGGCAGTCCAGCTCAGGTATGGGTATCTATGCAGCAGGCACCTACCATTCTGCAAGATTAATTTCCCCTTAAAGGCCCAAGTACTGGTGAAAACCAGTTATTTCCACTCTCTGTTGGTAGGAAAAATCCTCTTGTGTTGACCTTGCATTAGCTTCCACCTCTTTAAAATTCAGACCAGTGCACTCCCCTATCTCAGAGGAGGTTGGAAGGGTAAGGAAAGCCTGAGGACTGTGGAGGTGGTGGACAGCTGCAGCCTTCCACCATCAATAACTCTGCCTGACACCCAGAGAGAGCTCCAGACCCTCAGTGCTATCACAGACCCTTTGAAAAGGGGCTTTGTTTTCTCCCTGCATATTGAACTCCTGCACTGTAGATTTAGGAGAGGTGCCATCAGAAAAGGTAGATAATTTAGGTGGAATGGAGTAGGGGTCATAAAGTGCCTTTTTTGGTGGTTTGGTTTTTTTTTTCCTTTAACACATCTAAAGGCATGAAAGCAAGGTTCAGAGGTTCTGCAGCCTCACTTGGGAGCCCTGCTAGCTCCCTGCACAGTGAAACTCAAGATGCCAGACCACAATGGGGCACATCCTGCTGAATCTGGGTCCAATATTAGTGGGCTTCTTGCCATCTTCTAACAGCATCCTGCATGTTAAATTAAGAACCGAGAGACATTGCTCGGGTTTAGCTATGGACTAGATAAACTCTGGATCCTAAACCCCTGAGCAATCATGAGAAATGCTTAGATATACCTTTTGGAGTACCTTACTGTGAAGTGACAACAGATGACCTGTAACTGCCAGGAGGAAGGAGAAAGAGAAATGCTTGTTCTACTGTTTTCTTCCTAGTATATGACAGTGTGGCTCTATCTGTCACACATTCTCAGAATTTTGCAGTTAGTCTGAAAAGACACCCAAGACAAAGTAGGATACAGCTATCTACAAAGTAGGATACATCCTCCCCCGAGATTTCAACTCCATCAGTCAGAAATCACATCTCCATTGGTGTCAGATACCTGAGGTCCCTGATCTCTCCACCCCCAACCCCAAGCAGGTTGTTCCCTAGGACTGATGTGCTGAGCTGGGGGGTCTGGACCCTGTCAGGTCATGACACCAATGTGATGCTAAAGCAACCATCATACCTGGCTCAACAGTCTGTGGCAGCCACTCACTGCTGTCGTTGGTGCATCGTATGTCAAGGCAGGTCCAGCTGATTTTGCCATTCACCTTCTTGCACGTGCAGGTGCCAGAGGTGGGGGGTCGCTTATCATAACCGCTCTGGCATTTGATATTTAATACTTGTCCCACATAATACTGTTTGTTCAGGCTTATAGAGGCATGTGGAACAGTCTTGGGAGGACCACAAAAATCTGTGGGATCACAAGGCAGCACATGGTTAAAGCAGGTAGATTTTACCTTCTGCTTTTGTTCTTGAAACAACATGATTTGTATTGGTTCAAAGTACAGACAAGCAGGATATACCAAGCCTTCCTAATTCTTTGTTGGGATATAAAATACTCGTTCGCTTACACCACACCGCTTGTTTAGCCAAGATATGATAGCAATTGTTTCTTTTGGTCTGTCAAAATAATCAAAAATTACTCATCAGTCTTACACTGCTTCCATGAAAATCAGCAGAGAAAGTGTTACAGTAATGAATGGGCTCTTACTTACCTTTCTGGTCAAACTTAGAAAAGTTTTCTTGCTTCTGGGGTGCAGGGGTCTGTGTTTTGCTTTCTGGCTTCTGTGTAAAATCTAACTCCATCATGGGAGCCGTTGACAACAAAATTTTCTCGTCTGTGGGAAAAGTTATATTTGCTGAATTACAGCAGGATGAATAGCAGAACAAAGCCAGAGCACCCAAACTTTTAAAGACAAGGTAGAATTGTTCCAAGTTCTAATTTGCAAAGATAAGCACAAAAGATCATTTGTTAGAGCAATGCCCAGATGTGTCTTACACTGACTAACTCATTGGAAAAACACCTCTAGAAGTGTAGAAAAGGACAATAATCACTTACCAATACATTCAAATTCCTTGTAGACCCAAGAAGCAACCTGACCTATACTCTGACACCGAATTCCCATGTACTGGCCACTTCTTCTTGCATAGCCGCTGTCACATTCATAATACAGTTTGGTCCCCACTGGATACATGTCGGCAGTGACATCAGCAAATTCGGTCCTTGGAAGAGCTGGGCACTTTTCTGCAAACAGAACGCCTGAGAATCAGGGCAGCCTGTGCATCTACCTTATTCACTGAGGACTTCCCACATCTTTCTGTCTTATCAGTACCAGATCATGCCCAGAGGGCAGTGAATTAAGCATAATTCTGCTCCCAGCCACAGGGCTAAATTACAGCTGAGAGATGAAACTGGGTGTCATGAAGGGAACAGGAGGGTAGCAAAGCTGTGTTTCTTTGATTGTCTCTAAGCCAAGGAGAGGCTCTGAGTGTCTGGTGAAACTATTAGTTATTTTAAGTGAACATTTTTTATTTTAATATTAGAACCGTCCCACCATCCAAAGCCACCTTCACATTGGAGTCAGCTGTTGCCATTGATTTTATAAGTATAGATTTGTTCAGGATGCAGAAAAATCCCTTGGGAGTGTCTCCACCAAGTGACATAAAGCCTGTATTTGTCTAGATTTTTTTAAGTGTGTGTGTGTGCGTGCTGATTTTATTCGCTTGTGTTTCTTCTGGAGGAGAATGGATGCTGGAACAAGGATGTTCTGCAGCAGCTGGGGGCGGTGGCAGGACGCACCAGACCTATCTGCCTCCCTTGCCCCCCCTGCCTGAAGCAAGCTGTTGAGCCCTTTCTTTCTGCACCCAGCAGATGGGCAACACGAAACGCTACCAACTTTTTCTTAATGAAGCTGTATGCCATCATATTGTAGAGCTGCTGCCTGCAGCAGAGCGTGCAGCCCTGAATCTATGCAGTGAGGCATAATAAGCAAAACGAAGTCATTAAAAGTTGCAATAAGCAAACACTGGAAAGGGGAGTAGACTTTTAGTTCTGTCTGAGCACACCAAGGAGCAGCTCACTGTGAAATAAGTTTGGAAACCTAAATATAACTTGCCCCAAAACAAGGACGTGAAGTACTGTGTCATCAGCAAATCACATCTAAATATACTTCTCAATCAGTTGGAATGAATTAAGTTAGGTCATTTCAGTGCACTTGAAAAGCCCACTGAAGCTGAGCTGGAGACCCGAAAGTTGATAAAGGCACTATTTAATGAATCTTTAAGGCCTAAAGGCTAAGAAATTAAAGGATCAAACAAGCTGGTTGCATCAGGGCTGGCATTCGGGATCTTTGGGTGCATGATCTTTGGCCCTTTATGCTTATGCATAATAGTAACAGCTATTAGGAGCAAAATTTCCTAGTCATCACGTCTACACATTTTCTGCAGCCATAATTAACGCAGCCTTAGCAACCAGCAAGAATGACTGCAAAAGGGCCTTGAATCCCTGAGACTTGATCATTTGGCACCTGCCCTTGACTCCCAACGTGCCTTCTTGAAACAAAGCCATGTCTTGCCGACAGCAACACAATCGGCGACTCCCAGACCCAGTCCCGCAATGCCCTTTTCTTTCAGAGCCACCTGTCATTTTCTCACTTTGATATTTTCTGCCCTTTTTAACTTTTAATTACCTTGCTGCTTAGTAAAAGTCACAAAGTTTGAAGAAGGCAACAATGAAAAGTATTCTGAGTGGCTTAACATCGAAGCTGTGTGAAGGCTGTTTTAACCCCCGTGTATCTTTGTGTTATCAGAGGATTCACCTTGTAAACGACATCAGACTGTGGCTTCAAGAGAAGTGACTGTACCCGAAATAGTTAACCACATGGTTTACCACAGACTGTCAGGGTGATTAAAATTAAAGAGTTATCAGATTAGCAGTAAGTTGAGATCACGTACTCTCACTTTCCCTGAAAGCTAAAAGCATGTTTCCCTCAAGACTTCAAAAGCCTCTTTGAAGCAGACTGTAGATCTGAATCTCAGCACGAGGCACTCAAACCTACAACTCTTTAGTCTCTTCTTAAGAAAACCCACAGTATTTAGCCTACTCATCATATAGGGCAACTGTTGTTTTAATCGATGATCAAAGTTAGAGCTCTGTACTTGCACGTGTCAGATAAGGATTACACAAAAATGGTGCGCTCGGGTGATGGCAAAGCAATACGCATCAGGCCGGTGCTCTTGGATCAACTCACCCACGTTGCAGCTGGATCTCACACAACACTCCGAGCACCCAGCCTTTTCATTACATCCACATCACTCACACCCTTGTCTTCTCACATCTAAACCACTGCGGTATCTACTTCTTTGGCCTTTACACCCATATTCCAGACTCTGATCCAGAAAGCACTTGGAAAGATGAATTTCCTAGGTCTCACAGTGATCTTCTGTTTGCTTCCCTCTGTTGACTTCTAACTGCTTCACTGTCACATCCAATATTTTGCTCCCATTTTCAAGAATGTTCTCCCTATCAACCATCATAACCATTCAAAACGTTGGCTTCTTTTCTCCTGCTAGACCTCCTCACCACCGTGTTTGATATCAAAGTCATCAGCTTTTGGATTTATTGCTATACCAGTCCTCACACTGGGAGGAGGAGCCGTGCATGAATATGGACATTTCAAGATACCTGTTGTCATCATTCCTCTTGATTGTCTTTAAGTATCTTATCTATTTTCAGAGGTGCTTTTCTTTAAGTGGCCTTTTACTCATCTTTCAAGAACAGGCAGGCACGCAACATGCTGATCAGCATTACTTCTGTACTTTCTTGTCTTACATTTGGATCCTAAACTTCCTGTGTTGGTCAGCTATTTGTACCACGCTTATGCAAGCAAGTCCATCAGCCAGGACTCCAGGCATTGTGGCAGTAGATGTGATAATAACTCTTGATAATGACTACACGCTCAGCGAAGTTGGTCTGAGAATGAAAGCTGTAGTTTGACCCAGAGGAGCTCCCCGTGCTTTGATATTTAGCAGCATCACAGGTTCAAGCTAAACGCTGTATTCAAACTCCCATCAGGGAAAAATAAGTATCCCCCAAAGCTGCAGAGGCCGTAGGTGGTGGCGTATAGGTGTGCAGGGGTGTTTCATGGCACTGGACCTCCTGGCATAGTGTGGGGAGACTGTGCAGAGGGCAGGCAGACCTGGTGAGGTCTGGACCATAGTGCCTGCACAGAATGACCTCTTGCTTATCCCTGGAACTTTGTGCCCAAGCGAACTGCATGGTTTTCCCTTAAAAAAACAACATCCCTGCCATGTAGGGGATAGAAAAAACAAGGGATGGGAAGAAACAAGGGAACTATGGAATGGCAGTGCAGATTTACTCCTTGACTAGGTTTCTGACTTTTTTACATTTTTAGGGAAGATTAACTTTGCTTTTTTTGCTGTTTTGCACCTGATTGGGAATTAGTCTGTCAATTCCTTTGAGCCCTTGTGATATGAAAATGTAAATCTTACAAAAGGTCAGTACACCTAGGTGTAACCTGCCTCATAGCCTCTAATGACCCAGTTTTGCATAGCCCAGATTTCCACTGGATTCTGTATCCTTCTACAGTTGCTCCAGGGCTCCACTTCTGCTAGCATTGGTTTAAAAGACTGCCCTCACATCATCTTCGCATTTCTTGGGGTTTTGTTTGCCTCCTCATTTCCCCACCCCCATCCTCCAATTCTCTACCCCCATGACAAGGTGCTCTGTGTCCCTATTTCCTTCCCTTTCAGTCCCAATGTCCTCTGTCCTCCCTTTCCTTCATTCACCAGCTTCATCAGCCCTCACCTACCATTCTTATCTCCTACACCAAAAAAGTGCCCTGTGACTCCATTTCTATGCACTCAGAGGTACTAACACAATGTATTGAAATGGGCTGAACAGAGAGGCTGGTGTAATTACATTCATGAGATTTAGCACTGCTATCAATTGCAGAATTGCTAAACCACATCACTTGCCTAAGGCAGCTGGGAGTCCACATTTCTCCCCATATTAGTGACTCTTTGATGTCTACAGTATTTCTGGAAATTTTGGAACTGGTTTCAAGTCTTACCGTATAGTGGATGGAGACATGCTCTTGGGATTAGGAGACTAGTGAATTTAGATGATAGACATCCATGAAACATAAAAATTAAAAAGTAGTTACTGCATCTTCTGGTGTGCTCCCAAAATTAAGTTTGATAACCTTTCTGAGACCTGCAAACCTTGTCATCTAAGCCACCAGATAGGGGGATTCTGCTATTCCTGCTTAAGCAACAGTGCCTGAGGCCATCAGAGGCATCTTAAGGCATCTGGAACCTCCACATAAGCTGTCAGGTATCACACAGGAGTTATTGGAGGCTGGTGCCAGGCACAATACCCTGCCATGCCCTGTCTTTTGCAAGTTCATTGCTGTGTGCTAAATAAAGCTGAACTGTCTTTGGCTACCCTCAGCATCTAGCTTTTGGCTGCCCTCAGCATCTAGCATCATCATGCAGGCTCAGGGCAAAGAAACCTGCTGGCTAAATCACTATCAGTTCTTTCAGTGCTTGCGTTTCTTCCCTGGGGTTTCCCACTCAAATACAGTCAGTGAGTTAACACAACGCCGCTCAGAGTAGACCTGCTAGCAATATTAGGATTTATGAAGCTCTCCTGCCTACTTCTCTTCCATGCCTGAGTTAGCAGAACAGTGTTAGACAAGGCATCAGAACAATATATTTTATCCAGAAGAAGTGAATGGGGAAAATTCATGATAAGTGTTTTCGGTATTAGATAGACACAGACAGTGAGTCATGCCATGATAACCTAAACTCAGAATTTCCTCTGTCATGCAGCTGTGTGTCACCAGCACTGATATTATTCTGGTGTCAAGTTAAAACATCAAGGTGCAAAAATAGGACAGTTTTCCCCTAAATACAAAAGCAGTAAGGTGGGATTTGTAGGAAACTGGCTGTTCTGAAGATCTCGGTAGAAGCAGTGGAAGAAACCAGGCACTTCATATACTTGCCCAGTTCAGAGATGAAGAGAGTCTCTTCCCAGAGGTACCAAGAAATCAAACCGTGCCCAAATGAAGGCATTTCCCCAGATGTGCCTGAAAAGCTAATTCAGCCCTGGGTGTTCATATGCTGTCTGAAACTATGTGCTCTCTACATAGCGCATGTCTTTGGAAGATGAAACTGTTACGGGTGAAAAGAAGGAACTGGTACTGGCAACTGGAATGAAATGGTAATGAATTTTTCTAACTTCAAAACTTATTCCCAGAGGGTCCATTAAGAAGCTAGCTACAGCTCTGCCTGCTTCTTTCACTTCTGATTAATGTCATTTATTGTCTTTGTGGATTTGTAAGCTGGCAATAGATCCCAGCTGTGGGGCTGGGGTGCAGACCTGAAGTTTATGGTAATTTGCCTGTGAGATTTTGATTAGCTATACTGTAGACTACACAGAGATTATCTTACAAAGTCACACGAATAGCAATGAGTCTGCAATGTAAGTGACAGAAATACAATGCAGATAAATTGCCAGGCACATGATTTAATGCAAACAGGAATGGAGATCAGCCTTATGGGGCAGGACATGGGTTTTATTACTCCTAGCAGTGGAGAAGAGGCATGTCTGATTCTAAGGCAGTTCAACACCTGCTGAGTTTGCTGTACTAGAAGATGCCTCTGTTGGCAAGACAGTGTAAAAGAATATGAACCATCAGGAGCTGTCCATTAACTCTGTAGGACCATAGAACATTAGGTTTGGGAGACATGCACTTCTCTTATCTGTTGGCTTAATCTGCTAACCTGCGGTTTGCCATTGACCTAGTCAGTGGAATGTAGTGCAAAAAAAAAAAAAAAACTTCCATATACAGCAAAGCTAGAGTTGGTTTGACAGTGGACTAAGCTTTCTCATGCTCAGCATAATTTAGCCTTCTCAGTTCCTTCTGTAAAAAGCAGAGATGAGCAGACCTCTCTAGAGGACAGCAGATGCCTAACTTAAGTTCTCCAAAGCAATGCTTAAAGGTGCTTCTCTCTTTTTATCAGCTACAGTGGTGGACGAACGCTCTTACATGCTCACATTAATAATTGTATGGTTTAGCTAATGCATGGAAACCATGTTAAAGCTCACTTTGCTGTGAGCTCCCAGGAAAGCAGCCTGAAGATGTTGTGTTTTCTGCTGACCCAGTTGTTTCTTGATTTGATGTCTGCCTCCCCTCTTCCTAAACACAATTATCCCCCTTCAGCACCATATGACTCCTGTTTTAAGGCATGGACTGAGTGCCACCCAGTCAACAAAATGCAGACATTTCAATTCCCTGCGTAGTCACTAGAAAGACATTTACAGGACATGACTCTGCACCCTTATCTGCAACCCGGAGGTGAACTGTGCCCTGAAAGCACTATGTTCTCTCTCCTGGCTGTGAAGGGGGTCCACATGTCCAGCTTGATGGAGAAGATGGTGCAGAGTTCTGAAGTTAAGAAAGATGAATCTCATGCCTGCCCTGGCAGGGAGGCTGGGCAGGGGACTTGGACTGCAAATGTGGAAGAGGGAGCTTTAGGAAAGAAGGAGAATGTTTCCTAAGGCAGGGAGAGAGAGGAAAACTAGTGTAAGCACGGTGCACCACATAGAAAATACATGAAGTGGAGAATGGAGAACTTTTTTTTTTATTCTTTTGTTTCTGGGTGTTTACAACCTTCTTGGACCTGTGGTAAAGCCACAGAGCTCACACTCTTTAAAGGCAACCACTGCACATGTTATGGTAGCAGAACATAGAGTCTGGTTTTGAAACTACCAGATGTGAAAGCCTTGTTTTGGCGTGTGGCATTTGGGTTTTGAATAGGTTTGGCTGCATTTTAATCTGTGAGTTCAGTAACACCCGCCTCTTCTGTATTTTCATCTAAAGGGAAAAACACATTACTGAGAAAGAAAACCAACTTTTAAAACAGCAGCAGAAATTCAGATTCTTCTCTTTGGCTGGAACTTTCTCAGCCTTGCTTTTTGTTGGGTTGGAAGGGCACAAGAGAATAACCTCTCTGAAAATAATTGAACTGGCTGACAAGCATGTGTCCCAGTCTTGGGTAACAGTGAAAAAAGGTCTGATGAGGGTCTTCTGATTTCAGATGTGGCGTTAGGACTCATCTCGTTTGACTTGTGGCCTTAGCAGTGTCATTGATCTTTTTGCTGGAGCTCTCAGGAGTGGGATGGAAATTATTGGTTAATGTTGATGTTATTTTCTGTAAAGCATTAAACATTTTTCTAAATAAAGAGGGCTCTATATTCTTCATCTGAGGGCTCACACTTTACAAATGGAGAACATAAAGAAAAAGCAGCAGATGAGAGTGCTGCTACCCTGGCAGGGCTGAGGAACAGGGAGTCAAGTGAAGAAAGTAAAGGTGGACTTTGGAAATGTGTTTTGGAGAAGCATTGGAGGAGATGAAGCAAAGAGTCAGTAAGCCAGGTGGTTGAATGATTCAGGACCAGGGTCAGGAGGTGGAAACCATGGGTAGAAAACATCCAAAACCCGGGCTTTGAAGATACAATTAATGCAACAGAAAAAAACAAGAGAGACAAAGCTAAACATCGAGGAAGAAAGCAG
Source organism: Falco biarmicus (assembly GCF_023638135.1). Taxonomy (NCBI): domain Eukaryota; kingdom Metazoa; phylum Chordata; class Aves; order Falconiformes; family Falconidae; genus Falco; species Falco biarmicus. Next base: position 28,908,883 of record NC_079292.1, on the reverse strand, counting down.
GGAGACCGAAATTGCAACACTCTGAAGGCAACAGAGTGAGGTCAAAGGTAGCGGCTTTCTAGCAGTAGCTAAAGAGTGGATTTTTTGCTGTGATAAAATAGAAGGACATAACATCTTATCTCTGATGAGATGGGGAGAAGCTTTCTCCCTCTGAAGGCAGAAGCAGATACTGCAGGATCTCTGTCCATAACATCTGCTTTTTCTCAGCAGGATCACAATTTTTTAACAATTTTTTAAACATTTTTATTTTAATTGTAGCCATGTATTGGACACTTCACTGCTGAGGGCCACTGTAACTGGAAGGTTTATAAAGGTATTTGCTCTCTGGTTGACCTTACAAGAATTACTTGTATGTGTTTGACAACCTTAATTTATTCTGCATTGCGTTTCAAATCCATGCGAGCAAGCACTAATATGCAAGTATAATGGGAAAGAAATTCCTCTCATTTAAATGACTGAGATCTGGTACCCATCTTGTGTGAATGAAATTCAATTGAATAAAATTCTTTCTTTTGTGAGTTTTAATCCTTTCCAGGTTTAACTTGCAAATCTATTCAATGTACTCCTGTAAGATGAATAGCAAGATGGAAAGGTCACAGGAGCACAGAACAGCTTTTATCTTGTGTTTGACGCTCACCTAGCATACTTCCAGCCTCATCCATGCAGCTTCTAGGCACTGCTGCTGTGCAGAGTAAATGAGATAAATGTGATGCTTTTCACAAGAAAATCAGCATTTCTCTTATCCTCTTTAGCACTAAGGTGTAGTTTTATTATTACTAAATGAACGATCATCCCATGCCGTAGTTTTCGCAGATACATATCAGAGGACTTTGCCCTTTCAGAACACATCAGATCTATCAGTGAAACTGTTCTGTAAAACAAAGGGGTTTTATTTTCTTTTTCCCCTAATTATATCTACTCCTGATAGCACATTTTGCCAGAAACCTTCTTGCAAACAACATCTACAGCAGGATCTATTTACAGAACTGAACTTGCAGTGCTGGGACAAGCTGAAAAGACTGAGACAAGATAATATGAAGAGCACTGTGTATACTGAGTCATAGCTGATTTTTCACTAGTTTGACCTAGCCTCTTTCCCTTTTCTTGGCTTATGTCTGTTCCCAGGTCTCTCTGTTGATCCCTCTAATGAGTTAAAAACGGTAGGTCTTACAGCCACAGTACTTCAGGCATTTCTACAATGAAAGACCCTGAATGGTAAAAGGTGGTATTTCTACCTTAGCGTATTATTTGCAGGGAGAAATGAAAAAAAAAAAAAAAAAAAAAAAAGATACTATGTTTAAACATTGGGAGAGACACTGAAAATAAATACAAGAAGCTGAGGAGAGATGAGCTTAGCGATACAGTGAAGAATGCAATGCATTTATTCATTCACCAGAGAATTAAATCACATCAAATAGCATAAAATGCAACTGCTCTAACACCCCTCAATTTTTTCCAAAAACCAGAAAGATTTCTGATAAATGAGGCTTGCCAGCAAGAAATCTCACAATGTGTCCCACCACAGTAATACAGAAAGCATGATATAGGGACCTGACTCATCCCAGAACTGATCCTATTTACATATCGTTGGCTGAATGTCTCGCAGCGATGCTCTTGCACGCAGCACTGAAACACTTGCCGCGGGCACTGGCACTTCACTTGGCAATGAAAACACCCAGTGAAGGAAAAGATACAGCGTTTACTGGCAAAATATTTTAAGGAGAATAAAATCACCTGGGGGTTAAATATTTTGAAGGTCCTTCCTGCATTAATAAATCATAAGCTACGCAATCTTCCCTTGAGATGCCCAGCCCCTAGTAAAATTCACCACCCTACTAGAGACGATCCGTCAGCAGTTACAGTACCAGTGTATCTGAGAACCTGCCTTAGGCTGTATCTGTTCATACCTCTCAATCTGGACATCCTCATCAGATACAGAAGGAAGGAAATACCACATTTAATGGACCACTGAGAATGTAAGATTATTTTTTCCCCCTTTAAACAAAGCAGTTTAAATTCAAATACACTAGTATATCACCAGACCATTTCTGAATGCACACACTTGTCACAATAACTAAGCCCAATATAAGCAGTATCACAATTTATGAATGTGTAAAATTATGCTGAATGAATTAGCTGCCTCTGTTCATGGTTTGTAGGCACTACTGGATGGGAGGCGTGGCTGAAAGAATACTTGGTATCTACATACTCATAGCAAACCTGGATGGCAACTCCGAACTAATAGCATTGCCATCAATTTTACCTACAGAGGTACTGACATTTCAGTGTCTATTTTTATATTTCCTTAAGTTACGGGCAAAATGGAAAAAAAACAAATTCAAAGAGCTACCTAAAGTGCACAAGGCTGCTTTGATCTGCCCACCTTTCCAATGATGGGTTGGAGGATACATACATTACTCAGACAAAAAATATCCTGTAGTGCGCTGGATTGCTTGCAGTTGATGGTTTGTGGGCACAAAACCCATTTCTCTCATTTCCTTAGAATAATAAATTCCTTAAGCTCTTAACATCTTTCCTTACCTGAAAGGAGTCAGGATGTTGCAAACATCCTCCAGCAGCCACCACAAAAAAGCAAATCATATTTTCCCTACCCAAAAGGCAGAAGTAGTCTTTTACCTGGTTTGTTCCCCTTGGCGGATCCTAAAAAGAGCCACATCAAAAGGTACTTGAGCTCCATGGGACTTGTTCACATCTTTTCTCCGTAACACAGGATGGTGAAGCTTCTCAGAACTGATGAGCTGGTGCCAATCAAGCCAAGGAGTCACCTACTGCCTGGCTAGGCTGGTGGGGAGCATCGCCCTGCGTGCGCGGTGAGGTCTTTGCTCTTCGGTCAGCAAATCATTGTTTCACTGGCTGGCTCTGCAAGACAGAATAAAAGCTGCTCTCTCTTCAGGTATTAGTAGCTTTTATCCAGGAAATCAAACTTAATGCTCAGCGTGATGGAGTCTGCCATCGTGTGTAGGAAGTGGTTTGACACATCAGAGCTACTGACTCCAGAGCTGTTCCACTACAGCTGAGGTCAGTAGAAGGGGGAAAGATTCTGGTAGGTTTGTGCAGCCACTTAACCCTGAATTTGTGTCCAGGCAGGTACTTAAGAGGGACCATCACTGTAGCATAGTTGTCTTGTGTATGACAGTGGACCTTAGGCACTATCTGTGGGCTCTGCCTACAAAGAGAAGGTCCCGTGGGGTATCAGTTTGGCTTTTGGGGGGTCGTCTGCTAAGGATGATAAAGCCACACTCCGTTCGTTTCTTGATGTATGCATGTCTGCAGTTTCACTGTGTGAAAGCTGAGCTTCTGAAGGATGGATGGTTTGATCAAATAGAATCTATAAGGATGAGGCTGGCAGGCTGGGAAAGGGTTTCTCTTGTTCCGAAGTTGTCTGGTTTTCCATGCCTCAGTGAAATTTGTTCTTCCAAATGTCAGTGGTAAACTGGAAATGATGAAGGAAGTATCACACTTTATGTAGTTTTCTTGAGCCACTTCCACAGAAATTATTATCTGTTAGTACCTAGAGAATTAGTTGGGATAGATTGTGGAAAACCAGATTTAAACTATATGTGGTATTCGGTCTATTCTATTTACAATCATATATATATATATAATCAAATCAATTACACGCTGGACATTTACTTCTCTCTAAGGAATAAAATCTTCCAAACAGGCATGCTAAGAAATAGATGTGATACATTTTTAAATGCCACTACAGCTGCATCCATCAGTCACAGGCACAGATGCAGAGGATGCTGTGTTAGTAGAGACTCTTCTGTCCTCACACCCTTAAGGGAGATAGTCCTGTGAAAGACAGCTGACACAAGGGAGCTTCTTTTGAGTGAGACCTAAAACAGACCTTTTCTGGGGGCGCGTGATGCCATTATCTATGGGAGGCTGCACAAAGGTGCACCTTCGCCCCAGCATGTGAAAAGATGCAGCAGACAAGAGATGCTACAGTGCCTGCTTGCTCTCTCCTGATAAGTCTCCTTTTGCCCTTTTTCTGAAAGGTTTTGTGCAGCTTCACTGATGCAGGTGACAACTCCTCCTGGGGGGTCTGTTGGCAACAAGGCTTTGGCCAGGAGGTTACTGCCCAAACCCAAATGCAACAGGGCATAGAGAACAAGTAAGACTTCTGGAGCAACTGCTGCAGGTGAAATGCTTTGCTTACCCAGGGCTGCTCTGTGCTCCACAGATATTTACTGCCTTTGCTTTAGTACCAAATAATCTCCCATATTTAATAGCATAATAGGAAATGCTCATGCCAAAGCCCACTGAAGGATTTTGAGGGATTTGTTCTTGAAACATCTGCCCGAAAATCTTAGACCCAGTTCTTCACCTTTTGTCCAGAATACCTGGAGATATGCAACTGCATATGCAGAACCGCAGCCATCTGAGTTGGTAAACCATATTTGCTAGATTTCCCAGAAAGAAATCCCAGTCTTTTTATCACAATTTGTCCTTCCCCTACTAAGCATGGGGTCTGTTCTTTGAGGGTGCGGGGATTTACACCCCACCATCACCTTCTGTTTTCTTGCCTGGTCAAACTATTTAATTTCATAGCTATTTGCATTACGGAGACAGAGAGAGGGCACCTTTTCTGCAGTCCTTCAGCTCAGTCTGCCTCTCTCAGCTGTACAAAATTCTGCCAGTTAATCAAGGATTGCAGGCTGAGCAGGGGGCAGCAGCTTGGACCACAAGCGCAGCTTCTCAACAAGCTGAATTTTTCCTTTTGTTGCAAAAGGTCTTTTTTCGGCAGATGAGCTGAGATCCACTCCCTCTTGCACGCAGCCATTTGCTTTCAAGCAGCAGATCTCAGCGTAGGTGGATAATAGCCACGAAGATTTTACTAGAAACGGTGAGTTCTTATCCTAGCAAGAACACGCTATGTGCAGTCAGTTGTACGGGAAGGAACGGTGACCCCAGGTGGCTAATTGCTACAAGCACAGTTTGCAGGAGAAAGACTCGTAACTCGGCATTTAGGCCTTTTAAAGGTCAGAATAAAAACCGTTACTGCTGGCGAGAGCAATTAGTTAGGTCAGCTTTGTGAAACAGGTCAGCTGGTGGAACGATTCCAGGAAAAACCAGTGCCGCTTCTTGCAAGGAACTGCCCCAAAGCAGAGTGGGGTGGCGACTGGAGGGACCCAGCAAGGGTGAAAGTGATCTAGAGGTAAAAATAAAATAAAAAACAAAAAGTAAAAATAAAACTAGGGGATTGGGGGGGGGGGGGGGGGGCGGGACGGGACGGGACGACACGACAACATAACTAGCATTATAATTTAGATTATTAACATCAGATGTTATCAACAGAGGTGTGTGGCAATAAAGGAGGGGAAGCACTGTGAAAACTTGGTGGGAACCTGGAGAGTGATGGAGGGAAACAGGAGCAGCTTGAACATCCAGGAAGGTGTAGGGGGAAAAGCAGGTGCTGGTGCCTCTGTTGCTTGTTGACTTTCTTCCACTGATCGCCAGATTTTGCTGCTCAGAGTAGTCTTCTCTTTCAGCAGAGAGCTGGGAGGGAAAGGCCTGTCACATGGCCCAGGTCACCACAGACAAGATTATGAAGATTATTTTTACACCATGCCACGTGACCAAGAAAGATGCAGAAATGGAGTTGCCAGGGAGTAAAACACAGACACAGCTCCAGCCTTCTTTAGGTCTAGATTTAGCAAGGGCTTTTCAAAATTCTGCAAGTGCTTTTAAAACTCTTAGTGCACAAACTCATTTGGTCTGGAGGTCTGGAGGTAGCAGAGGCTGTAGGCAGATTCTCCAGTGTATCGGGTGCAGTTTTATCTGATGAACAGAAACCAGGATCATTCAGAAGCTGGGGAGAAAACAGGCATTCATAGAGGTGTGTATCGAGATCTCCTGAGACTTAGGAGACATGTCCCCTTTACATCAACATCTCAAATAAAACCAACGGGTATTGAATTTTCAGTTGGGCATTGATTATTTTATAAATCCAATGATGTTTCAAGGAAAAATCAGCCAGCTTTAAAAAAGGACAACACTAGGATCTTGTTGCAGCCCTTCCCAGTTCAAAGCAGTGATAAATATCCACATAACTCACTAAAATAAGCAAGCTTTGTTGTCTTCCTTTAATTCAGTTATCCTGTTCTGAATCACACTTACATGAGCCCTCTATTCAGGGGAGTAACGCTTCATATGGACCTTGCCAGGAGCATGTGTGGGTGGCTCTAATAGCTAACTAAACTCTGTTAATCAGTAAATTGCTTATACATCCTTGAAATTATGGTAATGGTGGTTGTAAACTCACTTTATTTTTTTTAACTTGGGAGGAACTGTATTGAGAATTTTACCTTAAGCATGGGATATATTACTACTCTGTGAACAGCTGAAGCTCAAATAGCTAGGTTTTGCACTTAAATAGGCCACCCTTGGCTTTGTTTACAGACTACCTAGAGGACTATGTTTAGTATTTCCAAGAAAAGATATTAAAGATGCCATGCACAAGAGCCCTTCCCATCTTCCACAGCAGCACCCAGCTCCGCTGCAAAGCAGAGGTGTGAGGAAGTCCCAGTTATACCATATACTAGAAATGATCATTAGAAATTTTTCACCCAACCTCATTTAGAACAGTCGAACTGTTTTGAACTGCTTTTTATTTCCTATAAAAGTGAGACAGAGCTGACATGAGGCACACAAACTTTGCATCTTAAGTGGAGCATATTTACAAGGTCAACAAGGATTTAGGTTCAAGTCACGAGAGTTGCATGGTCAACATAGTTGTCAAAGTTCCCCCTTGAGTCAATGGAAAAAGTCAACAAGTGCATCTAGAGAGTGATTCACCTCCTCTTCTGGACATCTACCTCTACTGGATGAATCACCCATCTGAGCTTCTCTCCCTCCCTTCCATCTGCAGACAACTGTTAAACCAGCATAACTAGTTTAAACCAAACACAAGTCTTTCAGACAGCTGCAGCTGAATGAGACAAAACCACCCTGCAAAACTGTACTGAATTTGAAAAGAGTATTTAAATTGCTTATTTACTGACTGAGAACAGTCTTCCCTGTCAAACACCCTGAACGTAGTTCATTATACTCTTATTAACTATTCCTTTCACGGATGCAAAGTTCTGTGATAAATATGTGAGGACCATAAAACTGCAAAGGACCTCGAGGGTCCAGTATTCAGTGTTGGGCTAAATCCGTCAAACAAATCACTCTGTGTGCTTTACCATCTCAAAAATTGGAGGGGATGTGTGCATTGAAAGGTTCCTACTCCTCAGCAGGTACCAGAAGGGTTTCATCCTCCAGCCTGAAGTGGAGAGCAAGATTCTACAGCTCTCATTCTTCTGTGTTTATCATACTTCTCACCATAGCTTTCTCCATGAATATTTGTTACGCTAAGGCTCACTTCTATCAAATTAAGAATATGGGCCTTTAGTTCACATCCACAGAGACAAAGGAAATTCCGGGGTTTTCTGAAACACAAAGTGCTTTGAATCAAACTCTCTGTTGGAAAAACAGCTCTGAGATGTGTATGAAAGAACAGACTAGTATGAAGACCTCAGTGCAATGCAGGGATCCTAAAGATCTTTCTGTGTGAAAGAGAAAAACACAAAAAAGAGCCACCCTTACTGGCCAGTAAGAGCAACCTCTTAAACCTGAAGGTTTATACAAATCAGTACAAGAAGCATGAGAACAGCCTTGCTGGATCAGGCCAATGGTGCCTCAAGCCAAGCCTTTTACCTGCAGCAACAGCAGCAGGAGATGCTAGTCTAGGAGGGCACTTGACCTAGGCTGCTTCCAAGCCCCTCATTTCTCCAGGTGTCCATGGTTTTTGCATGAAATGCTGCTTTTCTGCCCATGCCTTTTGGCCCTATTTATGGACCTGCTGTCCATCAGTGGTGTCATTCCCATTTGAACCTGTGTGCTGGTTTTGGCTGGCATAATTGACTTTGTAGCAGCTGGTATGAGGCTGTCTTTTCGATTTGTGCTGGAAACAGTGAATACAGGGATGTTTTTGTTATTGCTGAACAGTGCTGACACGAAGTTGAGGCCTTTTCTGTCCCTCACCCCAACCCACCAGTAAGCAAGCTGGGGGGCACAAGCAGTTGGGAGGGGACACAGCCGGGACAGCCGACCCCCACCGACCAGAGAGACATTCCATACCATATGGTGTCATGCTCAGCATATGAACTAGGGGGGAGGTTGGCAGGGGGCCGCTGCCTGGGGACTGCCTGGGCATCGGTTGGTTGGTGGTGAGCAATGGTTTTCATTTGCATCACTTGTCTTTCTTGGGTTTTATTTCTCTCTCTTTGTTATTTTCCTTTCCATTACATTATTACAATTATGATTATCTTTCAATTATTAGACGTTTTTTATCTCAACCCACAAGTTTTCTCACTTTTACGCTTCCAATTCTCTCCTGCATTCCTCTGCGGGGCAGTGAGTGAGCCGCTGCATGGGGCTGAGCTGCTGGCTGGGGTTAAGCCATGACAACCTGCCAGTGCTCCTGGCCTCCACAGCCTCCTCTGGCAGCAAGCTAAAGGACCCGTCCTGCAAATAAAGGACTCCTTTTATCTGTTTTAAACTGATGTTCTACTGAATGTCTCCAAGTTCTGCTGTTGTGGGATTTGGTGGCTTATGGTCTATATTCACCATATCACCCACCTTCGCAGTACAGTTAACCTACCCACATCCTCCCCTTCTCCATGTTGAACAGCCCTAGACCTTTGCTGCCTCTCCTTGTAAAGCAAATGCTCCAATCCCATGGTTATTTTAGTTGTCTTCCTCTGGACTTTCTCCAGTTCCACTATGTCCTTTTGGAGATGCAGAAAGCACAATGGCTCCGGCTACCCCACATGTAGGCCCACCAAGGTTTTATATGGCAGCAAAATTATCTTCTCTGTCCCACTCCCAGTGACAACACCCAAGATCATGTTGGCTTTTTCGGCCATTGGTGCTATTCTCCAAAATCATCAGGTTAGTATGCAACAACAGCCAAAACATCCCCCCAGTACTTCCCTGTGGGAATCAAACAACAAGCACATTATTATTACAATAAAGTAGTGTTTAATTAGCAGATCTGGAAGAGAATTTGTAAACTTACTCTCCTCAGACTTAGTGTTGGGCTGAGTTTCCAGCTTACGTTGAAAACTCTTGATATGTTTAGTTTCCATGTAGTGAATACTGCCACAATGCCATTAACACAGCGATGCCTAGGTTGGGATGTTTAATACTTCCCCATGCAAATACAGCCGCATAATACAGATAACTTTCTTCTAGAGATATTCTTATTTGCAATCATCATTGCTCTGGTTTGAGCAGAAAAATTTCAGGATCTTAAAATAAACTGATAAGTGAAGTATATTATTGTGTGATCATATTTGTTCCTTCCTTTCTCCTTTTTAGTACCATCAAGTTATAGTTAATCAGGCGTACTCAATCCTACAAAGCGCACAAGCCTTAAGAAAGCCTCTGTAGTGAGCTCCTTCCCCAAGACACCCTGTCTCTTTGCTCGACTTTAGTAAGAATTTTTACACTATCTGTCAATTTAGGGAAAATAACCTAGTTGAATTACAGGGTGAGTAAAAAATTGATTGGAAAAACCCTGAAAAGAAAGTGCCTTAAAATGGTTCAAAAGTGCGTCTAATGGAAGAGCATATTGAGCGGCACCGATTAAATGTCAGACAAGAAGGATGTATTGAAAGATGTTCTCCAGGTTATTATGTGGGTCTGAGGCTTTTCAGGTTTTTTTAACAGTTATCTGAATGATGACTATAGACAATCTTTACTGCATTTGCAGCAGATGCTAAGCCAGGAGAGATCATGCGTATATTAGAGGTCAGGAAAGAAATTCAAAGTTACCTCAGTACACTAGACAAAAAAAGTAGGATGCAATTTAAAGAATAAGTGCAAGCTTTATATGTAGGCAGAATAAAAAAGCCTGTGAAATGGAGTACTGGTGTCACTGGTTAGATAGCTTTTCTGAAAATGAACCAGGGGTTATGTGCAGAAGGCCAACTGGCAATGTCACATGGAAAAAATGTAAATCTAATTCTGAAATATACAACATATGCAAAATAATCCCTTGTTTTATGCTTTGACAATAAAGCCATGGATGGAATGCTGTGCCCAGCTGTGGGCACTACACATTGAGAAAAACTCGGACCAGCAGAAGGCAGTTCAGAGGAAAGCAATGATAATGACAATGACAAGGGGGTCTAGACACATTTCTTAAAAGGAAAGACTGGATAACCTGAGACTGTCTGAGGAACGGTGATGGAGAAGGGGGCAAGATAACAGCCTTCAGCAGTGATAGAGATGGAGCCAATTGTGCCTAGGCATGGACTAGGAGACCCTCAAGTTTCCTTCCAGCACTGCAGTCTTGGGTCTGGTAAAGACTGTGCTCTTCACTCTCACTTTCCAGACTGCCAGCCCAGTGAGCTGCAGCCCGTGCTTTAACCCTATCACTTACAGTCAGAGAAAGTCCTTCTGCATCATCCTTAGCTCTCACTTGCCATCTAACCCATCCCCAAGCAGTCTTAGAACCTGACTGATTTTTGTACCAGTTAAACCTTCTTTAGCCCAGAAAAGAGCTGCACCTTCAGTTTTAAAGGGCTCTGTGCCTGTACTAAATGAACAAATGCACATTTTGCATAACTTAACAGCATTGTCGCCATAAAAGTCAGTCAGAAACTACATACTATCCACCTTGGGTGTTGGCTATGTAATATTTGCCTTTGCCTAACCAAGAAGGCGGCTTTCTTACCTATCTGATATCTAGGTACCAAAGGTGGAGTCCTGCCCGTGGGGCACAGCAGCCCCCGGCAGCTGCGGGCTGGGGGCAGGGGGCTGGGAACTGCCCGGGGGAAAGGGCCGGGGGGGCTGGGCACAGCCGCTGGGCAGGAGCCCCCAGCGTGCCCAGGTGGCCAAGGGGGCCAGCAGCGCCCTGGCCGCTGTCAGAAGCGCTGTGGCCGGCAGGGCCGGGGCAGTGCCCGTCCCCCTGTGCTGGGCACCGGTGCGGCCGCCCCTCGGGGCCTGGGCTCAGGGTCGGGCCCCTCAGGGCAGGGGGGACGCAGAGGGGCTGGAGCGTGTCCAGAGCCGGGCAGGGGCTGGGGCAGGGGCTGGGGCAGGGGCTGGGGGGGGGCGGCGGGGGGAGCTGGGGGGGTCAGCCTGCAGAGGGGGGGCTCAGGGGCACCTGGTGGCTCCCTACAGCTGCCCGGCAGGGGCTGTAGGCAGGGGGGGTCGGTCTCTGCTCCCAGGGAACAAGTGACAGGACACGGGGAACCGGCCTCACGTTGTGCCGGGGGAAGTCTAGATTGGATATTAGGAAAAATGTCTTCACGGAAAGGGTGGCCGAGCGTTGGAACAGGCTGCCCAGGGAGGTGGTGGAGTCACCATCCCTGGAGGTGTTTAAAAAACCTGTAGATGCGGTGCTCAGGGACATGGTTTAGTGATGGGCTTGGCAGTGCTGGGTTAATGGTTGGACTTGATGATCTCAAAGGTCTTTTCCAACCTAAGTGACTCTATGGTTTTATAATTTCTTTGGAGACTCATATGGGGGACAAACACCTGAGCTGGCTCTCTAGACTCCTATTACCATCAATGAAGACAAGAAGACTCAACTAGGGCAGGGCTGTATCTTAAAAAAGATGTTTAAGTAGGTCGGATGGAACGTGCCCTGTAGGTGTTTGGTTTTCCCTATTGAAAATAAAGAGGATCTAGATGGTGAACTGACACACAGATACCCTTTATTACAGGCATCTAAAATCAGAGGAGATGAACCTGACCTCCAGCTAGTTTTAAAACACAGACTGTTACATTATGCTATTGCCATCCCACCTTTGGCCCTTATATTACCAAATGAACTTCCCATGGCTGAAGACTAGCATTAGAAATCTTGCTGCTGCATGTCATAAGGCATCTTTCTACCTCTCTTTAGTTTTATGAGCTGGGTAGATGCTTCTGTTTAGGAAAACAAAGTTCAGTGCCTTCCTCTAGCTCAGTGATGGCACAGTTAATCTCAGCTGTATGAATTTTGTTGAGTCAGCTATGAATTTACCACCTCATAGGAAGCTGTTGTAGATGTTCCAAGAAATGGGGCTAAACACTACCCCACAGAAATAAATGTAAACAGTTGCATTTCAGTTCTTAGATGAATCTTGCACCTTTTCCCTAAGAGGAAAAAAAAACCAAACCAAACTTCTCAACGGTACGGACTTTGAGGACTCCTTACAGAAATGCAAAAAGAACATCTAAATGCAAATAGTAGTGATATGAAAAATTTACAGAAGTTCTTCAGCTAGAGTAACGTGGAGGTTTCTAAATCTAACCACTAACCAAGAAATGTTAGTGTATGAGTGAGAAAATTGGTGTGGTCCTCAGGAAGGAAGTATAGAGTGAGAAAATGAAAAGGTGATTTAGAAAAGGTCAGGATACATTTTTCATCAGCCATGCTAAAGAAACAGAAAACAATACGAGTTTTTCCTCCTTGAGCATAAATTATTAAAGCTGACCCTTTTATTCACTGCAGAATAAGGATTCATTCCATGTGTTTTGCTCTTAATGAGGCTCAGGACTTTTTTACAACATCTTTTTAATGAATCCCCAAGTTCTGACAGTATCAAGAGCAATCCTTCAAATTGCTGCCAGAGTAACTCAGGCTGAGTTTATGCTACAAAAGTCAGACCTCATGTTTCAGGACATTATTTTAGAATCATAATTTCCTGTGGTTGCTCTGGGATTTTCTTTGTAGGATGTTTTTCTAATGCACCTTCAGCTGTTCTCAAATAGTGCAGTGACACCAGCATTCAAGGTGTTGTAGATGAAGGCAATCTAACATGGGGCAAGTAAGCATTGTTCTGGCTAACAATGGAGCACTAATGCTGGTCAACAGAGCTGGACATCTGCAGAGAGAAACTTATGGGTGAAGTATTAAATAAATAGCTAACTGGTGGCTATCCTTTCCATCACATTAGATTTCCATGACCCGTTTTGTTACTGTTACCCTTGTACCGTATTCATGGACCGAGCACTATTTGTGCAGTGGAGAAGGTTGGGGTTGACGTGAAGACGTTGGGATTAGCAAAAGACCATGAGATGATGGATGTCTGAGGTGCAAAGCTCTGAGTAACCCAACAGGCCTGTTGAGGATTTCAAAGCACTCCATCTCTTTCTCTAGAGGGAAGCTTGGCTGCCAGACAAGATAACACTTTGGGATGAACAAGGTTGTTTTCACCTTTTCTCACTTAATATTAGAAGTTGATGTAGATGCAGACTTCTGAGTTAGTCACCTGTTTGCCATTGCAGTCAATGGAGAGCAGCAGATGTAGTTCAGATGATGTATGTTAGATGTTTGCCTTAGGGGGAGATGAACTTCACTGCAGAAGCATATGCTTCTCTGCACCGGCTACTAACAAGCCAAACACCCAAATGCTGCAGATGTCACATTTGGTCTGAGGATATCCACCAAACCTCCCACCTGGTTTTTGAGTGTTACAAACTGCTGAAATTGGCAGCAAATATTGCCCTGTGTTGCCTTGGTGTCTATAACTATCTCCCAGTGCTCTGGGTCCTTGCCAAAAATAACTTCCCTACCGTCAGATTTATACCCTTCACTCAGATGAGCTAGCATGTTTGTCAAATATCCCAGATCCAGACCCTATCACCAACCCCACCATCTCTCTGGCTCTTGTGGTATAGTGCACATGTTATAAATACTGGAGCACATCGGAGTTTGGGGCTGAGCTCTGGGCAACATCGCTCTTCAAGGTGAATACAACTAAAACTGAAAGCAATGAACTGCAGCAAGCGAATCTGTAGTATTGAAAGGTTTGAGATGTCCACACCAGTCCTAACACTTGAGCTGTTCAGGGCTTCCAATGGTGAGTGCCTCTCTGGTGCTTGGAAGAAGGAAGGAGAAAGGTGACCTAGACAGGGTCAAGCTGACTGTAAAGCATGCTAATGAAGTGCAGGAGTTATTTCCATAAAGCAGTTCATATTTCATGCCCTGCAGCTGTTCTTCAAAAAAAACCCTAGCAGCTATTTATCAGGCTGTTCAACAGAAGTATGCTTATCCCACGGAAGTTCTCCTCTGACCTTCATAAATTGAACTGTCCACACTTTATAACCAGACCCTGTTGTATCACCTGCATCCATCCAGCCAAGGGAACTGCCTACCCTGTGGTTGGCTTTGGAGGTTGCAGAGGAGTCACTCGTGTGGGGCAAATGGCCTCAAACTTTCTCCCCAAGGCCAAGACAAAGCTCGTTGTAACCAGAAAGCATTCAGTGCTGAAAAAAGTGTCCTCACCCCAAGACTCTGAGCTCAGACAGCGAGTGCAATGGGCTTTGAATCTGGTTGCATTTCCCAACTGCACAAGAAATGTGCAAACTTTGCGGGAGACCACTTTCATCCAGCAGAATCCCATCACATGTGGGATGGTCTCCAAAGGGTACGGCAACACTGCAGGCAAGAAATGGGATGGAAAATCAACATGTGGGATCTTTTATATCTCTTCTGGGCACAGGGACACTTTCTTCTCTATTGACACCTCTGATTGTCACAGTTCAGCCCTTCTGAAGTCCTATTTTGATCACCACATGTTGATAACCATAGACAGCCCTACAGGAGAACAGGGTCCTAGGAAGAAAGTATTAAACAATCTTACAATTCCAGGCTCTGTCCTAAGGAGCATAGTCCAAGCTCCTAAACTTCTTGATTTCTAATTCCCAGAGATCAACATTTCTTCATCTGGTGAGTTTGACTTGCAACTGTAGCTTTCTTTTAAGATAGGAGATCATTCAAAATACACAATTTTTAAAGCAGAAGAAAGAAGTGTCTGAAAGCAAGTATTTTGGGGATGAGGGAGTTCACATAGCTTCATGTTACGCCGAGTTTCGTGACACTTGTGTTGAAGCAGTGAAAAGAGGACAAGATTTCCCAGAGCTGATTTACTTCCCATCAGTCAGACTGCTCCTCACTCAGATGCCCTCATGAACATCTTCATTACGTCTGTTACTTGCATGATAAAAAGAGTAGCACTCAAAATAAAAAAAAATCTCCATCTGCCGTTTTCATGGTGAGCAAGTGGAAAACATGAAATATTTGACGTGACTAATAAAAGCCAGACGCTGAGCCTCCTCAATTTGGAGTGTTTTATCAGCTCATTTAAAGCTAGAAGAGGAAAGCACTCCAGACACTATGCCAGATACAGCTCAGATGCTATAGAAAGAACAGATAAAGGATAATATGAAAATATAAATTATAGCAGAAGGATAGTATCTACCTGCTTGGCTGTTTAGTGTCCAAACTGTGTCCACCAAGGTGATTGTATCATCTCTCTTAAGTGGAATCAAAAAGATTAAGAAATTAAAGACTTGTATCAAGACATTAAAATGAATGTTCCCTTTCCCAGTTCTTGGCCCAGACGTTGTTATGTATAGCTTGCTCCTTTTTCCACTTTATCAAGTTCTGCAGTGCAGCAAAGGCCAGACTTGGAATCTTCCTGCTATGTCTTCAATGGGCACTGCCCTAGAGCGTGGCTAAATCAGTCAGAGAGGGAAGAGAGAGAAGAAAACACGGAGAAACTGGACAGGTATCAAGGACATGGCTTGCTTCAGCTCAGCACAAAACCAGCACCTCTCACTGTGGCTCAGTGTGGCCAGCAGTGCCAGTCAGCATTAACGTACTGTATAATTCTGAGCTGAAGAAACTCAGAAGAAAAAAACTGTCCTTCAGGTAGGAGGCAACTGCACCTGTTGTAATGCAAATGGTTTTGCGCTGGGGTTGCTGTGGCATTCCAGTGGTCATGCACAGCCAAACCTCAGCTTCTTATGCTCCCTGAAAAATCACATTGTAGAGCAGAGCTGCTGGTACCGATTCACCACCATGAGCGTTGCCACAGGCTCCCCATGGTGGCACAGCCTGGCTCTGCCCTGGGAAGGCTCCATCCCAGCAACATCCAGCTCCAACAGTGGGCTTTAAAATGACAAATTGTAACCAACACATGCAACTGAGAAAGCAGATGTGCTAAGAGAGGGAGAGCTTCATGAGAAAGACTTGCTGTCAAAGGCAACAAGCATCAGAAGGATGAGGCCAGAGGAGACAGCTAATTTTGGCTCTTCCACTAACTCCAAATGTGGCCTGGGGAAGTGACTCCCCTGCCGTCCCCACTGCCTCACACCTGTAGGCTGTTAACAATAAATTGTTGATAACAATCTCTATTGTAACTGCAGCATGTCTCCATGTTCTCCTGCTTAAAGTCATGCACCCTTTGAGAAAAGACAGTACTTTAAAAGTCTTAATTTGGAGCACCACCTCCTAATGCTGAATAGCTAGAAAGCAACTGAGCAGAAGCTCAGTCAAAAGGTTTCCTACTTTATATTAAAAAAGAAAGAGAGAAGAGCTTCATTTGTTTTTGCTTCAGGAAGCTCTCTGCACCAACAGAGAAGAAAGTCCCTTTCTAAAATAACAAGAAATTCATTAGCATTTCTTGTACTTTTTTAAGGTCACCATTATAGATATTTTTGATAACACATCCTTTTACGTGCATGTGGTCTGCTCTGACGGCGGAGGTAATGCTGTTTACAAGGCTGTTACCTGAAGAGTGGGGTTGGTGTTTTTTTCTGATGTCTTCCTTGTTTTTCAGGAACAGAAGGATGGACAGTGCTCACACCTGGCTCATTGCTTGCTTATGGTTAAGGTCTTGGAAAGACACTTGGAAAGAGTGTACGAGGAAAAACAAAAGACATGGCGAACATTGCCATATTTAAAAAGATGAAAGCTCAGTGTTTGGCCTCCTTCATTTGCCTTCCATGATGCTGTAGGACCAGATCATTAAGGACTTCAGGATACTCTACCTCTGCTTACAGTGCTTTTTCTTAGGAAACATAGGAGTTGACAAGCTGGGCTAGATTACCATCAGTGTAGTCCAGTTATGAGGCCCTTTTCCAACAATCAGGATATCTCCAAAGGAAGAGGCAAGAAATCATACCTAGACAAATCAGAATAACCTGGTCCTTAATCCAGTTATGAGTTTGTTTTACAACATACAAAATAAAAGTTTTTTCTCTCTTGCATGAGATGGCATACTCTGAATAAACACATAGCTCTTTGTTTCTTACTACAGGAGTACGTTGCGAATTGTAGAGTTACCAAAAAGTTCAAGGCACACAAACTATTTTATCAAATGAAAACTATGAACAAAAATAACTCCTGGGACATAAGGTAGCATATGGAAACTGTCCCAGTAAACTAAGAAAGTGCTGTTCCATGGACTAGAAATGTCTTATAGAGATGATTCACCACCTGGCCATAGACCATGCTTGAAAACTTCCTAGGCATCTCAGTTTTAGATAGCTAAAATTGGATGAGATTAATTGTAATTGTATGAGACATCTTACCTGATCTTATATGTCCATATATCCAATACACACAGTCTGATTCTGAGATGGGAACTATCATTGCTAAACAGCTGGAAAATGCTGCCTGGAGCTTGCTGAAGGTCTGGATCCTCCAGCAGAATCCCATCATTTAGACCAGACTGGTCCATTCACAACGTCAAGGATGAGGATGTTCCAATATACCCGTCTCTGCATCAAGCACCTCTGTGGCAGAGATGATCTTGAAGGTTGATGTGTAAGTCTTCTAGGACTACTCTAAACCAGCAGATCTTCATTCAACAGATTCTGAATATCAGAAGCTTTATCTTACCTTCAAAAATTCACCTAGAATATCAATGCTATTGGACATACTTCAGGGCCAAGGATACTGTACATTACCCACACAGGAAGAAAGCCACAGAAGAAACAGAAGAGAACATGTCCTAGCACAAAAAGCTGCATGCACAGAAAATAAGTTGAACTTCTGTTAAGCTGGCAATCCTTTGCACGGACTAGGTGAGATTCTGTGGTACCCTTCATAAAAGCAACCTTTTAAGTTATGTGAAATCATCAGCTTGGGTGAAATCATCCCATAACTGGAGACCAGCAATTCCATAAGGAGGTCTGAATCCATCCTAAAGACGATGGACATACTGGAGAGAGTCTAGCAAAGGGCCACAAAGATGATGTAGGGACTGGAGCATCTCTCCTGTGAGGAAAGGCTGAGAGAGCTGGGGCTGTTCAGCCTGAAGAAGAAAAGGCTCAGAGGGGTGTTATCAATGTGTATAAATACCTGAAGGGAGGGCACAAAGACAATGGAGCTGGCTCAGTTCTGCTCAGCGGTGCCCAGGGACAGGACCAGAGGCAATGGGCACAAACTGAAGCAGAGAACGCTCCCTCTGAACATCAGGAAGCATTTTTTTTACTGTGAGGGTGACTGAGCACTGGCACATGTTGCCCAGGGGGGTTGTGGAGTCTCCATCCTCACAAATATTCAAAAGCTGTCTAGACATAGTACTGGGCAACCAAATCTAGGAGACCCTGCTTGAGCAGCTGATTGGAGAAGATGCCCTCCAAAGGTCCCTTCTAGCCTCAATCATTCTGTGATTCTGTGAAATCATAACAGCTGTGTTTGCACTAGAGTGTTGGATTGTGTAAGATCATTATTACTAAGAACCCATATATTACTATGTGGGATGTAGGCTGAGGATCAGAAATGAGAGGACTGTTTAGGTGGCCTGCACCTTTTAGATGTCTGCGTAAGATAATCTGGCAAGATATTTTCAGATAGCCATCTTAAGTGCTCTGGCTCTCCATGTAGTCACAAGCAAGAATACAGGGTTCTCTAGAGTGATTCAAAGAGTTCAAGGAAAATATCTAGCTCTCTCCATTGACCTAACAGGTCTTACATAGACATCTGACATGACGCTCCTCTATGGACAACAAGGTGTCACTTGGAATCAGACAATAGGTAGTTCACTGAGGTGAGGCTGAGCAGACGGCTGATTCAGGGAACATGGCACTATCCACTTGCATTTTACAGTACTCGTGCCATTTCTGAGCTAAACAACTAATGGAGGAGAAGGAGGTGGAGAACTTCTTTTGCATATTTTCCCAGTGCTCAAAGCACTTGGTTAGTAATCCAGAGCAAGCCTGGATGCTAAAGTTCTCTCCTTCACCTCATTTCTGTATAACAAGTAACAAAGCCATAGAAATAAGAGATTCATAGGATAACACAGATTGGAAAGGAGAGGTTCAACCTGCCGCTTAACACAAGGTTGGCTATGGGACCTCACCTGGCTTTATTCAGCTGGGGCTTGAAAACCACCAAGGATGGAGACTGCACAACCTCTCTGGGTATCTTAATGCCCATCAATGTGTTATTAACACCAAAAAAATCTGGTTATGCCAAGAATGTCATGATGGCCATCACGACAGGAGCTCAAAGTATTCTCCTTGAACATTAAGTTCTTGAATTCAGCTGTTTTGGACTGAAAACGGTTGTTCATAAGAATCTGATAAAAATCTGCAGCAAGCGGAAGGGTAACCTTACCTATCTCTAAAACGTCAGTACAGATGCATTTCCAGAGCAAAGTTGTATTGCTCAGTAACAACCCACAGTTCTTAGAATGTAATCTCAAATCCAGAATTATATTTCAGTTCAAAAAATGTACCTGTAAATTTGGAAGGAGCTTTCATTCAGATGTTTCAACTGCTGGTGAAAATTGCTGTCTGAGACTCCTGGTTTTGAGTACTCAACTCGAGATGTTTTCATTTGCCCAGAATCCTTCAAATGGTCCCAAGCTGGGCTCTCAGAATGATAGGAAATGCATTAGTGTCACTATTAAACTGTAGTAGATTGAAGCAATGTTTTAGGATGGAAAATCAGAGGAGCTGAATGATTCTGAAAAGGAGTGAGCTCTTTTACATGGGAAAAGGTTTAGTGAATTTAACCAATGGCCTTTCCTGGCATAAAATCTTCAAACCTGGAGACAAGTCTAACAGCGAGGAATCTCCACTGTAGCACTTAACGTCACTTGATCTTTAAAATGGAGTGGCAGCTATTGAAATTTTGAAAAAAAAAAAAATGGTTTAACCAAGGTTTGGCTCTGATATAAGAGAAAACTAAAGGAAAGATGGGAATGCTGGACCAAAAGCTTTCACCGCAGGCACACAGAGTAATGGTTGGGAAGGCAAGCAAGCCAGCTTGTAAAGCTGATTTTCTCCTTCTCTTGCAAATCCTCCCTTCACTGTTTGCCTTGGCTTCCAAAATCTTTCTCAAAGCTATTAGTTTTAAAGCTGATGACCAATGTAACAGAGGTTTAACTCCCACCCTCCACCCCACCCCACCCCCTGTCTCCTTCATTTTCATAAATGAAGATTCACAGAATCCTAGAATATCTCAAGTTGGAAAGGACCCATAAGGATCATCGAGTCCAACTCCCAGCAAACACAAAACACCTGAAATCCCTCCAATTTATTGATGCCCCAGACAGTGGGATTTTAAGCATGTAAGAAACCTGTATTTTTGGCACAAAGACACTCTTGATGGCTAATGCAGGGTGATCTGAATAACTTTCTACCCAAATCCTTCCTCTAGCAGAGCAGCACAACCATTTTTTTTCTCTCAGTGACAGCAGACGTCCCATCTGTACCAAGTCTAGTCATGTGTAATATTTTCACTGTTACATTTTCAACATGTTTTCTCAGTTCTTCAAACAAACTTGAGACAGTGACGGTAGGACAAAATGGTCACTTCCTCATTTATAGCATTTTTTTCCCCGTTGCTGGCCAAACAAAAATACTCCACTGCAGTGTCAATAGCAACGGAGCTTTCTTTAGTTGTAATCAAAAATATTGAAATATGTGTGTCAGAAACTTCATCTGTGATGAAGTATTTCTGTTTTGAGACACTTTTTACTCATTTTCATTATGGAACTCAGCCAAAATATGAAACTAGGTAGAAATGTGAAATAAGTAAAAACTAGGTAAAAAAAACCCCACAATTTTCTGGGGTTTTGGGTCATTCTATATACAGCAAAAATACACCATTTTCTTTATCATTTTCACAGTCACATTTTCAGCTGTTCCCTTAGTAGAAGAAAAAATATTTCACACGTCTTTCTACCTATTTTCAATTCTTTCAGGTTACTACTCCTTCCAGTTTTGGGGGTTTTTTTCAAGCCACTAAGCCTAAGCCAATTTTCCCAAGGCAGGATAATTTTTTTTCTTGCGCTTTCCCCTTCATATTTCATTTTGCCACATGGGCAACGCCGAAGGAATTCATTGGGCAGACAGCAGTGATAATCAAACAGATATTTTCTGTGCCAGGGTGGGGTGCAGGAGGAAAGAAAAAATGTCCAGAAAGGTTTGAAGGTGCTGCCAGGACCAAGCCAGCAAATGTAGTGTGTGGCAGGGTCAGTTCTCCGCCTGGGACCTCCACCAGTGGCTGGAAACCACCATCTGATGGGATTTAACAACTTTTCAACTTAGAAACCCTTCTCTGAGCAGCCTTGGTGGTTTGCTTTTGCGCCACGTTGTGGTCCCCACCATTTCCCACCTGCGTGGGTGGGAACCGCTCGGCTCTCCTGATGCTCTGCGGTTTTGGGGGGGTTCCTGCAGCCACCGTGGCCACCCAAAGCCCCCAGTTAGCTTGCCGCGCACTGCCCTCTAATGCCATGCTGGCACATTAGCAACCCTCGTCCTCAGCGGAGAGCTGTAATAGGTAGTGCAAATGATCCACATCCCGCTAAAACTGCTATCAATGCTTAAGGGGAATTGTAAGAAATGAGGCATTTATAGGCTGCTTTTTCTCTCCAGCATTGCTTTATTTTACGTCTTCTTAGAAATCGCCATCAGGGAGAAAAATGAGAACTCCCTGTGTACCTTTTCTACACCATTTTGGCTGTCAGATGCATTCAGGATCCCCTTCAGCTGCCTCTTTTCACCCAACATATCTGATTTCTTTAAGTTTTTGTATTGCAGTGCTGCTTCTTGGAAGGGATGGGATGCCCAGGAGTTAGATGGCCACTCAAAGGTGTCCATACATGTTGGATTTATGGGTATGTTTCCTCCCCTTTTTTTTTTTTTTTATTTCAATGCTTCCTAGCAGCCCGTTTGCTTTCTTGCCTCCTTCAGAGCACTGAGTAGGCATTTCTAGAAAATTATCCACAATGAAAGCAGAATCTCTTTCCTTAATGGAAGCAGCTGATTTAGAGCCTGCTGCTGTGTGTGTTTTGTTAGTACTATTTTCTCTTGTGTGCATTGCTTTGCATTCATTAACACTGGGTCCCATCTGCCATCTCATCACCCAGCCAGTGTTCTGCCATCCTTCTGCAACTTTTTGCTTTCAGCTTCTGCCTGGTTACTCTGAATAATTTGGGATCCGCAACAAATGCTATCACCTTGGCTGTTCACCTTTTCCAGGTTGCCTGTCGGTACAACAAGGGCTCACAATCCAGGCTGGTGGCACTTCTTACAGTGTCACGGTGTGAAAATCATGAGTTTATTCACAGCTTTTTGGTCCTGCCTGTAACCCCATCTCCATAATCCCCCTCATCTCCTCTCCCAGGAGTCGAGGAGACCCAACCGCTTCAAACCCATCTCAAACAGCTGAGAAAATTGCTAAGTTGGGAGAAGAAGCTGCAGGAAAAGGTACAGAGCAAAGCCAGATGAGATAAAAAAGGCAGGTACAGAGGCAGAACTGCTGAGACAGTGATCATTAGTGGGATTCAACATTTAAAATCCTAAAGGAAAAAAATATATTTGGAAGATCAAGTTTCAGCATCATCGTGGCTCTGTTGGAGGGCACAGAGCTGGCCAGCGCTTCCCCACCTTTGCAGATATAGCTGAAAAAGAGATTTCAGCCACAGTTACTACCTGTTTCCAAGATGAGTAGTGCTGGGGATGACCCCACAAATTTTTCCTCTTTTTCCAGTCTGTCTGGGATCTCTAGATTTGGCAGCTGGGTGAGATTTCTCGCTCTGCCTGCAGCCTTCCTGAATCCAAAATGAGATGGCTTTTGTTGGCTGCTTTGCTCTTACACAGATGTGTACAAGTATATTGTGGTTATTATTCCAATGATTAACAAATTCTGATCCATGCCTAATGCACTTTCTAGACTCAACCAAGAGTTGCTTCTCTTCTTGTGAATTATCTGATGCATTGCTTTAATAAGTAGTTATTTACAGGTCTAATAATTTAGCCTTTGCCCTCCCTGTTGTGACTTGTTCCTAGGAGGAATTGAAAACTCCTATTGCTATCTTGTTTTCCACCTTTTCAGACTCTAATCTCTTTTTAGTTTTTCCCAGCGACTGTCTTGCTGTGGTGTTCCCCTGTGACATTTCAACCCACAGTGATTTCTCTCAATACCTTTTGATGCAATTAACTATTTGATTCCTTGCTTTAACATAGGATACCAGTTTTCTCAATGGGATTCTGTCACTGTAAAATTAGTATTCAAGTGTCCTGATGATTTTCTTTCTTCCAGAAAGTTACAGATATGTGAATTATAGCAATCCTTCCTTTAAAAATGCAGGCATTGCTAGGGCAAGAAACCAAAGGAATATACTTGGGAGATCCTCCATAAATAAAGTGAAGACAATTTCTTCTTATATTTAAGAAGCTTTTACTGTTATTATGAAAATAGGTCCATCTGTAAATGCACTGCCTAGAAAGACTGCCTTAGTAGAAAGCAGAACAACTAGGAGAACAAGAGTCTAGTATAGTCCAGAAATTGAAATTGGATATCTTAAGTAGTAACTTTACTTACTAGCACCATTTTTTCAGCTAACCATGGAGAAATAAACTGCATAGAAGTGCAGTCAAAACCAATGCTGGAGATAGTCTTTCTTTCTGATTAATATATAGTGTCTGTAGCATTTTGAGGCTGAAGTGACAGTGCTATCTGCTTTGAGGTTGGAGGTTGTGCTTTGCTTTGCAGACAGTGTTGCATGTTTATTTACATTGCTTTATCATGTGGTGCAAGTGGCCATAATTCCTAGAAATCTCAGCTCATCCTATCTGACATGCTTGGTAAGAGCTGGAGATACACCTGTCCATTATAAGCAAAAAAGAAAATCCATTTTTGCTGTTGTCAAAAAGAAGACTCTGAATAATTAGTGCAAGACTTTGAGGTGAGCTACCTGGAAAAGATGGTGTGGTTGGTGTGGCTGGGTGAAATCCAGGCTCAGAGAGATACAGAATTTTAGGGATTGTTTTGGAAAACAAAAATTATTTCTGCAGCTAGGTGATCAGAGAAATCAACCGATCCAGTCCACTTTAGGCCCAAATGTCATAATGCAATAAATACTTCTAAATAGCCAAATAATTTGCAATAACACAATTACGTGGTGACCTCCGTATTAGTGACAGTGATGGCACAGGGAAATGGTAATAAACATGCCTGAATACTAGATGGGGATGTTTGAAATACACTTGATGTGAAATGATGGCAAGTTTTCTTTCCTCCTAACATTTTTGCGACAACTGTGTTGTCAAACTCAGAAGAGTCTCATATTTTCTTCATTTTTTTCCCCCAGAATTAAGGTGTGCTTTGTAAGTAATTGGAAATGCTGAACACCCAAGGAGACAAGCTGCCAGATTACTCGTTCACTAAACTACTCAAAATTCTTAAGGAGTTAGAAATACACTATAGAGTATGGTGATATAACATGCAGGGAACATGCAGTGTTGGGCATAAATGTAGTCCTGTTCTCTGCCAACTGAATTCCTAAATCTGCTTCGAACTCCAGTTTAGCTCCAACTAAATAAGGGTCAACAGCAGCTCATCATATTGCAGGGACACATCTCTACACTCGACTGTTTCCCAAAAAACTCACAATTCAGCTACAACAATTATTTCTTCTCTCCTCAGCAGCGACATGGACTCTTAAACCTGAAAAACCTTGACGATCATTGAAATTCTGAGTGCAGTACTAATATGGGGTTTGGTATTGCTGTTGCCACTGGGATTTGAAGCGGCTTTCTTCATGTGAGCTATGTAAAGCATCTGATAGTGTTTGCTATTTGGTGTTAAACCATCCTGGCAAAATATATTTTACTTTCTGTTTAATGTTGTTTGTCTCTACTCCTGTGTGTTCTTGTTTCAGCTGGGATCAAGTTAATTTTCTTAATAGCTGGTGTGGGGCTGTGTTTTGGATTTGGTGTGAGAACAATGTTGATAACACACTGATGATTTAGTTGTTGCTGGTTAATGTTTATACTAAGTCAAGGACTTTTCAGCTTCCAAAGGGCTGGAGGGGCACAAGGAGTTGGGATGAGATACAGCCAGGACAGCTGACCCAAATTGGCCAAAGGGATATTCCATAACATAGGACGTCATGCACAGCATATATAAACTGGAGGCAGAAGAAGGAAGGAGGAGATGTTTGGTGTTACGGCATTTGTCTTCTCAGGTCACCACCACACGTGATGGAATCCTGCTCTCCTGGGGATGGCTGAGCACTGGCCTCTCCATGGAAAGTGGTGAACAAATTCCTTGTTTGGCTTTGCTTGCATGCCCAGCTTTTGCTTTAGCTGTTAAACTGTCTTTATCTCAACCCACAAGTTCTCTCACTTTTACCCTCCTGATTCTCTCCCCCACTCCACTGGGGAGGAGCGAGTGAGCAGCTGTGTGGGGCTGAGGTTAAACCCTGCCACCATGGTTCCATGCACCTTCTTTAACAGGGTTGTTGCAGGGATCATTAGAGACCGGCCGACCTTCACATGCAGCCCATGAGTTGTATGACCCCACCTCATTCAGCTCAACCGGGAACTTTTTCCAAGTGGGTTTGGGGCACACCACCACAGCACAGGACTCAAAACCCCGGGGCTACCCTGACTGCGGGGGACCCCTGACCTGGCCCAGCGCCGCGGTCTCACCCTGTTGCACATCAGGGGCTGGATTCCCGGCGTGAGGAAGGAAACAAAGCTCAGAGCACCTATTACACTGCACGTGCATCATGAAAACTGAAAAAAATTTGGGCTCCTTTGGGACTGAGGGAGCCAGCAGCCCAGATTTCAGACCCATGATGAAAAATGGCGTGTGCAACCGGCTATCACCCCTCTGCCTTTGCAAAATTCACCCCTGCGCCCCACTCTGCTGCACCCTGCCCTGCCCTGCCTGCCCGACCAATGTGCTACGGACTCGCCAGGGTGCGGGAGGCCGGGCTGCGGGCAGCCAGGCCCAGGCCCGGGCCGCCAGGCCGCTGAGGGGGCTCGCTGCGGGCCTGGCACCCTCACCAGCGCTGCAAGTGCAGGGGAAGGTCTGCAATCCGAACGCCTCCTCCATTCTCTCTTGTAACGGACCACAGCGCCTCATCCCAGCCCGCAGCTCCCTGCGAAGGGCGGGGGCTTCCCTCCCAGTGCCTTACTGGTGCGCACTGGGCGGAGCGGGAGGGAGGCGGGGGCAGAGGCGTGCTGCCGGCCGCCCGCCGCCAGGGGGCGCTACAGCGGCGACGCTGCCGCAGCGCGCTCGGCGCCCATTGGCCGAGCCAGGCGCGCGGGCGGCAGTGCGCAGGCGCGGCCGCGCCCAGGGGTTGCGCTTCCCGGCTGCCTCAGCGGCCGGCTCATGGCGGCGGCGCCGTGACGGGTGAGCGGCGAGCGGCGGGCCCCGGCCGGCCCTGTCTGCCCGGGGAGGCCGCACCGGGCTCCGGGGGGCGGGGGAAGCAGGCAGGGGGGAGTGGGGGGCCGGCGGCTGTCCCCTCTCAGCGGCCTCGGCCGTGCGGCTGCCCCCCTCGGAGGGGTCTAGGCGGGTGCGAGGGGGGGGGTCGGTCGGTCGGTCGGTCGGTCGGTCGGTCGGTCACGGCCCCTCAGTCCCGGCTGCGTCCCAGGTCGCGGGCCCCGCCGACCGCGTGGGGACGGGGATAGCAGCCCACGCTTGCTGCCGGTGCGGTGACAGGCCCTTTGCTCTGCTCCCTTCGGCCCCCCGGCTGTGGTGCGCCCCGGCCCCTGTCGGCGCTGGGCACAAAGTCCCTTTCCCGCCATGGCAGCAGCCTCCCCGCATCCATACGCGTAGCATAACGTACCCCAAGTGCATCGTGTCTCCCTCAGGATAGCAGCATTCCTACTGCGTAAACTTAACTGCCCTGTGGCAGGTGGGATTTCTTGTAGTGCCCTGTCCTCATCCTGTTCCCGTATGCACTATAATGTTCTCCTATATGTTTAATAATGTCCAATGAGTGTAACCTCCTCCGTTTTCCTGTGGTGAACTCTCTTCTGCTGAGCCTCAGTTGTTCATATTCCCCTTCAGGATTAATTGTTGCGTTTTTTAAAAAAAAATTTTGCTGAGCTTGCCACCTTTTGGAGTTGTAATACAGTTGTTCTCTGCTGCATCTGAGACTTTTTCCACAGGTTTAAATGTGTGTAAGTTATATCTGTAGCAAGACTCATTTCCTGTATGTTGAATATGTTGGGCAGGTTCCTTCAAATATATGTATGTATCTGTCAGATCTGTGGGATCAAAATCTTGCTGATGAGTCTGTAAGATTTCACTGCAGACTGTTAATCAGTCGTGTTTGAGCCTGCAGTAAGTTAAGTAGTTACAGTTTTGGGGTGAAAATACTGTAATTCAAGGCTATCAGAATGTAAATAATGAGCTCACGGGTTGTTCCACTGGTGATTGAGCTCTCATTGCATTCAAATTTTGTTTTCTTCTGTTCAGGTGAGATGCAATATCAAAGTGATGCATTTCATGTCATGTTACTGAGGTTGTTACCTAGCTAACTTTGTATGTGTGTGTGTGTTGCATGTACATGCGTATATAAGTTCTGTGTATTTGTATTTTAAATGTTGTGGAAATTGTTACTTAATAATACTCTGGCAAGTTTATTTACTCTAAGAAGGCTATTCCTTTACAGTGATGCAAAAAATAGGAAGATTTAATAAGATGACTGGAATGTTGACATGTTTGTGTGGATAGTTTTTAAGCTCAGAAGAGACAACAATTCCTTTGTGTTTGATTCAGAAATTTTGAGGCTTGTGTGATACATAACATTGAATTTCTTTGTGAACCTCAAAATACCAGTGTGGATTAAGCGTAACCTTTTCAAAGCATGAAGTGATTGATATCTAACGCTACAGACATAATTTTAGGAACTTTCCAGCACTTGTTGACACTTGAACAGTATTCATCACCTTTCAAAAATCCCTTTTATACAGCCTTACTCTAGTTATGTGTATCTTTACTAGCCAGAAAAACATTTTTACTTTGAATTTTCTCTGACTTTGAAAAAAAGCTGTATAAAAATATGGTGTAGTAACATATGCAGACTAGTAGCAAACAAGCCCTGAACATAGATTTGTTATGTCATATGGATTTTTCCTTTTGTCTTTCAGTTTTAAATTGAAGAGAAAATGTCACTTTACGATGACCTGGGAGTTGAGACCAGCGATTCTAAAACAGAAGGCTGGTCCAAAAATTTCAAACTACTACAGTCTCAACTGCAGGTGAAGAAAGCAGCTCTCACACAAGCAAAGGTACAGTCCCTTTCTATTTTTGCTTTCTATTGTTCAAACTTATTTTGTGTTCAGAGCGTTGAGGAAAGCTTGTGACCTTTTAGAATACCAATTTGGGGGAATTTTGCTGGTATTTGTCTATGACTTCGTAGCGAGGAACCTAGCAGAACTGAGGGTGGGGGTAAAGGCAAGGTGCGTGTTTCTTGTAGTCTGTTAGAGGGAGCGTCAGGTCTTTTAAGTAGCAGAATTAAAAGCTGATCTTCACATGTAACTTTAAAGAGAATGAGATTAAGCTTTTCTTCTTTTTTTCTGTTTTGTTTTGTTGGGGTTTTTTGTGTAAGTAAGGGTCATACATACTGTAATAGTTGGCAGTACCAGCTGTTGGGCATTTTGCATCAGTTGTTATTTACATGTTTGCATTGTTTTATGCTTGCTATTTAAAAGGCTTTTGGTGCTAAAGTACAAATTGTTGTGCATTAGAAATTTTTGCAGAAAGTATTTCCAGTATATATAAAGGGAGGAGTAGTGCAGGCTGATTCTTTGAGCTTAAACTGTGACAGAGCCATTTTCCCTTTTCATTGCTACAGAATTTCACCCTTTTTCTTTAAGCACTGTTGATATTTTGGTTCAAGCAGGATACGTGTTCTTTGTGGGTGGTGTGTAGGTTCTACAGTGAGACTAATTAAAAAAGTAGTAGTAGCATAGATACTGAATACTTCAGTAGACACAGCATTTTTTCACTGGAATTACTCCTGGTTTATGCTGCTAAAATTGAGGGCAGGATTTAGTGGATAATTGGAACAACCTTTGTAAATGAAAGTAACTGACTACTGTCTTAGATATATTCTCTGTCTATGTAACTGATAGGCAGTGTATGCATAGACCAATAGAAGAATACAATAGGATTAGAAAACTCAAGAGTTCAGAATAGATTAATGTATTTTATCACTTGATAAAATATGAAGACCAGTAGATCTTTGGGATAAGTCTGAGCCCCTTTTTAAAAAAAAAAACAAACCTGCTCAGTTCACTCTCATCTGAAGAGATCATCTGCATTTTTAATATGTTTCTGGTCCTAATCCTAACTTACCACAATTTGTTCTAGTGCTGCATGCACAAACAAAGTCTGATCTCACTAGCTTATAAAGAGGAAGGTAGGCACTGGTTTCACTGAAACGTTCTTTGAAATACCACATCAGATCTGTATTTGGGTAGCAGCTCTTTAACCATAGTTGCTAAGCATCTGTCTTGGAACCAAGCGGCTTTTGCCACCACTAAATCTTGACATAAACTTGATTATCCACATCAAGGTTCATTAGAAATGTTAAGAATTGTTGTGTGTTGATAAACCGAAGGGTAATGATATATTGAGCTTTGCACAGTGAAGAATTTGATACAGTGGTTTTCATCCTTTAAAAAAAAAGAGGCACCAACTGCAAGTATATAAAACAATCTGCCTTTTAGGAAACTTTTGTTACCTTCTTTAGACATTTTGTGTTTTGGTGATTTTTCAGAGTCAGAGAACAAAACAAACAACAGTCCTTGCTCCAGTGATTGACCTGAAACGAGGGAGCTCTTCTGATGAGAGGCAGATTGTGGACACACCACCTCATGTAGCAGCTGGGTTAAAGGTAAAACCAAGGCAGCTATGAAGTCCAGCTCTTTACAGATGTTTTGGAATTGGAATTCTTTGACTGTAGCCTGTTTGGTGTTTTTTTCCTCATCTTTCCTAGTGGTCAGAGAAGTGATCATTTTCTGAAATTGATTTCCTCTGCTTAGAGGTTCTTTAATTAATGAATGTTTCAACTTTATACAGGCTTCCATGTGATACAACATGGAATTACCAAGGCTAATGTGCAGTTAAAATAAAATAGTCTTCCTAGCATGTTTCTCCTGGACAGTTTCAAAGTATTTTGCAAGACAGCAGTTTGGTCAGGCAAATAATGAATGTAATTGTCATCACACCACTATTGGAACTGGACCTGTATAACAAAAGTAAAAGAAAAGCCACTAACCTTTTAAAATTGATTTCTCATTGTAAGGAATAAAAAGAAACTTTCTCCCTGAAACTTTTCCAGAGGTAATGGTTCTGAAATGGTTCTTTCACATGAGAGAAGAGTATGTGTACCTCTGTTGGTATTCTATTAATAGCAGATGTTGAAAAAGACTGCTGAGATTGTGTGGGAGAAACCTTGCAGATGGTTGCAACAGCAGCGTGCTATAATAGTTCTAATAATGATTTCATGGGTTTTGAAAAATTCTTGTGCCTACTGATTTGTTACTTTGTATTTGGCAGAGGAGTGGGTGGAAGGGATGCTTTCTTCCTGGAAAAACTGGATATAGTGAGAGACTGGGTGAAATACTAGTTTTAAGTAAAGCAAAGATTTCTTCTGGCACCAGTGTGATTAGGATATTACCTGCCATTAGAGAAGTCAGGAACTGAGATTTGTGTTCTTGAGAGTGAGAAGGAAGTGTTAAATTCTTGGTTTCCAACTGGATGGTGTTTTCAAATCTCAGCTGAAAAAACTCCTTATTCTTTTTTAGGATCCTGTACCTAGTGGTTTCTCTGCAGGAGATGTGTTGATTCCTTTGGCAGATGAGTATGATCCCATGTTCCCAAATGACTATGAAAAAGTGGTAAAACGTCAAAGAGAGGAACGACAGAGGCAGCGTGAGCTGGAGAGGCAAAAGGAGATTGAAGAAAGAGAAAAGTAAGGCTTTCATTTAAAGTCGTGGTGTAATGACGATTATATGGAGAATGGGTACATCAGTTTTAGTTTTATTCCTCTAAACAGTTTCAGTGAAACCTTTAAAGGTTTTGTGAGGAATACTGTATGCTTCTATAGAAACAAGTGCAGTGTTTTAATGCTCTTGCTAGATTACTTAACAGTGCAAAATTTACAAGATTTATCATGTTTACAGCCTCTTTGGCTGAAATACATGGGTCAAGGTTTTCTATGTGTGCTTTATTTCAATAGTAGCAGCAATGTTTGGGTACTTCATGCATCGTTATCAGACTTTGATCATGCAAGTATTTTAGAGTATTTCTTGTCAGTATAATTGACAACAGAAATACTTTTCAACACTCAGTGATAAACCATCCTTTCTGCTTTTAAATACTACAAACTGATATATGAATGCATTCAGGTTTTAAAGATGTAGTTAGTACAGCGTTTGAGAGGCATAGTTGCATTTTCTTTTTTGGTATTCTGCATTCAGTTTAAGTAAGTTAATTGTGTATTTATTACTCTTTTGTCTCTGGACAAAAGAAAATATGACTTACTTTTAATTACCTTAATGCTCTTTCCCTGGAGTAAGAGGTCTCTTTAATCATATTAAAGAAATTGAATGCAGATTCAGTGTCGTGTTGAAGTAGGTGGTAAAATGTCTGTTAGGCAGGCAGTAAGATTAATTTGCTTATTTTAAATGAAATTAAAAAGCCATCTTTGTTATGGTATAAATCACGTAAAGTCTGTGGAATTACAAGAGGGGTGTTCCGTTGCCCTGTTTAGATTGTGGAAACTGTGGAGTTTTCTGTCTTCTCCCAGTTATATCTTCATTGTTCTGGTGGAGGAGGAATGCCTGAGGCACTGTCATACTAGCATGCAAGATCTCAGAAATCTGGGCTGTCATTTCCACAGCTCCAGTGCTGATTGCTATTTAGTCATGCTTGTACTTGTGTGTGGGCCAGGAGGGTAGTCTTTACATAGGACGTTAGAGAGAGGAAGTGAAAAATACATTATGCATTCTGATTTAAGGTTGGGGAAACAATCTCGGCCAAACCTGCATCACATGTATGCTTTGTGATAACCGGGGTGTTTGAACAGAGTGTGCATTTGTTTTAAATTTGCAGTCTAGAGATTCAGAAACTTTGTCTGGTTCCATAGCAGTGCTGTTCTTAGCATCCTGTAGCACAGTTTTGATGGCTGTGCTGGGAATGAGATCTGATTTATGCCCCAAGCTGTGCTCTTAATTTTGGGGGAAAAATACTTTTCCTTTTTTAAGGTATTAAAATTAGTAGTCTCATGATCACAGTAAGTAACAGTTGAAGTGCCAACAATTCTTGAAGCATTTCCCACCTAATGTTAAAAGTTTTAATAGGCTTGCCTGACTATTATTTTAATCGCCAAGCTAGCTTCTTAGTACTCTGATGTTTAAGCATGATGACTTACTGGGTTTTTTAATTGACTGAGTAAGTGATATTGCTCTGAATTGCCTGTGATAGGGAATTTAAAAGAGATTCTGTTCAAAGCAGGGTGATTAATTAATGTGTCTGTTACCTTGCTTTCTGTTCTATCCAACACCTCTTCCATTGTAGTCATTCAGTCACAGTAGTCAGTTTGGACTATATTTATTCAGACCATTCCTCATTTCCGTATGTTCTTGGCTGACTTGCAAGTGGAAAGTGATCTTCCTTCGGATCTATCTTACATTTCACAAAAAATTCTCTGAGGATAAAAGCAAAGAAATAAAAACCAGAGATGTTTACTTACACCTTTATGGAAAACATTATAAAGTGCCTATTAGAGTGTAGCAGTGTATTTCACGCTCCAAAGGTGGTGCCACAAATTAAAGCAGAAAGTTAATTTTGTTTTCTTATCCTAACTTACTGTGCCTCCTAGAAGACGTAAAGACAGACATGAGGCCAGTGGGTTTTCAAGAAGGCCAGATCCAGATTCTGATGAAGATGAAGATTATGAAAGGGAGAGACGAAAAAGAAGTAAGAGATCTGTTTGTTTTTGGTGGGGAAAGAGGAAAAAAATGTGGGGCGGGGGGAAATCACAATCCTGTTTCTGTTTCATGGATTCTGTGTTTCTCTGTCCTCAGCAGAGTAGTGTTATTTCTAAGCCTTTAGAATAAACCTAGCATTTTACTACACCATAACTGTTGTAATGCAGAAAACTGTTCTTTCCTTGAGGGCAGATGGCAGCTAAATCATTTGTGGAAAGACCTCTTTTTACATAAGTTTGTAGATATCTGTTTTAAGTTTCTGCATGGTGTAGGTTCCAGAAAAGGGGTGAAGTGTGAGATAAAAATCAGGCTGTGAGAATCACTCTTTAGTTTTCACTGTTAAAGCTTAGCTTTCCTGCATTTGTTATTTGAATGTCCTTAGAATTAGTTGGGAGATGTGGATCTGGATGATGAGATAATGTCTTTTCATAAACAAAACTAAACTTTGCTCTCTTTCAGCAACAAAGTTACAATAAATAATTTAGCTCTGTTGTTATTTAAAAAAAAAATTCTGACAGGGGACATTTGAAATACTTGCTCTGCCTTAGAAGTTTGGGACTATATTAGAATATTGCTCATTAAAATATGGAAGAGGCTTTGTACTTCACTGCTTTGAAAGTGTACGTAATCTTGAACAGAATCTTTTCCTCATTTGGTTTGATTGAGCAGTTTGAGAACGGAAGGTTTGTTTCACTGTAGTCTTGAATTCTGAAATCCTGTGAAATATGTTTATGATAGAAACAATATGTAGCACAGCATTGCAGTTTGATGATTTCTCCCTTAATGGGCTTTTCATCCATTTCTAGTCCACCACTGTTGAAACTTCTCAGCCTGCTCTCCTGTTATTTTTCAGTTGATAGAGATGTATTTAAGAATCGGCTGGTAAGGAGCCAGCAGCTGTGTTAAGATTCAGCGAAGCTGTATCGAGCAGCAGAACCTAATCATACAAATGTGTTGTCTTCCATTTTGCCCATAGGTATGGGAGGAGCTGCCATTGCACCACCCACTTCTCTTGTTGAGAAGGACAAAGAACGTAAGTATGCCAAAACCCTGTTCTCTAAAACCTAGCAGTGGTGTTTATTTCTCACTCAACTTTCTATTCAGTTAACCCCTCCTGCTGTTCTTCCCATATGATTCTTTGTGGCAGAAAACTTTGTGCTAGTTCTTTGCTGATGGGGGAAGCTGTGGGGAAGCTGCAGTACTGCTGTGTCTCATGTCCCTGCTCGGAGGGGTTCTTTCTGTATGGCTAGAGAAGTGGTTTGCCAGACTGGCCTGTTACCATCACGTTCAGATACTCATCGCTGAAGTGAAAGAGCTGCTGCAGGCAGGTTTCTCTGGGTGAACTAGAAACCTCCACAGCACAGAGAGGGAATTTTCCCATTACCTTTTGCTTTAGAAGGTACTTTATAAAGATCTTTTCTGAAGGGATTACGTGCTACAGACAGAATTTTCTAGATTTTTGAGGAATGGTACTTGCTTAAGAGGTGTGTGTGTAGTAGGGCTTCCTGCAGTGGAGGTAGCTTGTAGGCTGTCCACTAGATGGCACAATTTTGCCATCAGACCAAAACTGTTCCCTTTTTTTTTTTGCATGTCTAATTGTCTTACGTTTTTAAATTAATGAACAGTATGTTGTATATTTAAAAAATAATAAGAAAAAAGAATCACACACAAATTTTTCTTTAGGAGTCCTGATTTTATTTATGAAAATATTAACATAAAAGTAAAGCTAGGCAGAGTAAGTGAATGATATAATAGTGAAAGCATTTGAAGTGTGTAAACATTGAAAACAGAAGGAGATTGTTTTGAGTAAATAAGAGTAACTGAGCAGTGTCAAGACAAAGTAAATATAGGCTGGATATGGTAGAAATATCCTGAGGGGGAAGCTTTCAAAATGTGACTTGATCTCACAAGGAAACCTTTGTACAGCTTGTTATTTGATGCTCAAAGCTGGACTGGAAAAACCTGAGAAAACATTGCTGTAGCAGAAGTTCCATAGTCCGGTCCATCTGCTGCTTAAATAGGGATTTTATTTTCCTCGTACAACTTCCTCAAACTTCACATCTGATGCTTTATTTGGTAAGATACAAGTTCTAGTTCACAAGAAAATAATCTGAAATAAAGTCAGTCTGAAAGTCCCTAAGTACATTCAAAAGTGTGTTCTGCATATTCCCTGTAGTGTTCTGTAGGTGGGTTTTTTTTACATTTGGCCATTTGACTTGTCAATGGAAGGTAGTTTAAAGATCGAATCAGTATGATTGAGATACCTATGTTCAGGGATGTATGTGTTCCCATCCCCCAGGAAAAGTTGCAGTTCAGAAATTGTCAGCGAGATCTCTTAAGATTGTATAAATACTTTGATATATTTATCTGTATTATATATTTGTATATTTACTTTGATATAAATGCTTTGAGTTGCATTCATTCTTTTTGATAGACTGATACCTCTTTTGTGTAAACATACAGTGTACTTTTCTTTACAGTCCTCAGGCCCCAAGCTGTGTGCATTGATGCATTTTTGTCTTAATTCTGTTCCTGATGAATGGGGCTATTAAGTTTGCTTGCTCTCTGTCTGGATAAACTCATTGTAATGCAGGTGGCCTCTTAATATTTCTTTTCTCCATTTGATAAGAGGTTAATAAATGCATTGTAGACCAATGGATACAAACTTGTTCTGTATGCAACAAGGAAAATCCAGAATAACTCAGATCTGGTTTCTGAGGGAGAGCGGTAAGGGGATGTTAAAGCAGCCTGTGCAAAGGTAACATTCTTCTGATCTGGATTTATGTGGAAGAAGTTTTTTGTAGTTTTTTAGTATTAAAGCAGAAAAAAGTACAACTTGCCGATGAAGAGTTGTCTCTAAATGAGTTAGATTGAATGTATAGTACTCCAGTGTTCATAACAAGTAGATCGTTAGTGCAAAGTATTTTATTGAACCAGCCAGTGTCTCTGTTTTCTTCAGCTGTAGCATCATTTCCATTTGAAGAGGAGTCGAGACCTCGGGCACCGTCTTCCAAAGCAGCTATTCCTCCTCCAGTGTATGATGAGCCAGAAAGACCTCGTTCCCCCACGGGACCTAGCAACTCTTTCCTTGCTAACATGGGGTAAATGTTTGACTTCTGCACATTTTGTGGAAAAAGGCATTTGAAGGTGGTGGAAACCAGAAGTTAAAAGAATTTGTCCGTAGGGAAGGCAGAACCCATTGCCTGTATGTGGTTAGTCTGAGTGCATATAGTCCTAACTGGCAGGATACAGAAAAAGTGATGGATTTACTCCATCAAGAGAAATGCATTTGAAGTGATTGCATTCAAGGCTGTGTAAGTGAGTAATGAAGCCACACTCCAGTATAAAGCATTTATGGCTTGTACAAGCCAAGCTAATGTAGTGTACAGGAAAACACAGATGGCATGTTAATTCCTCTAGATTTCTTTTCCAGCTTTGTCTTAAATTTGCTATGTATCAGTGGGCAAATAATTTCAGCTCTGCTTTGTTTGTTCAAAAATTCAAAGCATATTTGCATGAATGTAGCAGCTGTGGCTGCGAATATGTCCATTTACTTTTCTGTCTTGGATTAGCATGCCCAACACAAGTGTGTAATACTTGTGTTACCACTGGGGCAACAAAGAGAAGTCAAATTTGTAGTTAAAAATAGCTTAGACACCTCATTTGCAGGGTGTAGTGGTTAGCTATGGTCTTCTTATCGATCACATTGGCTGTTTTGGGTATACAGCTTCAGTGTGGTCGAAATTGTATCCAGGATGAACACAGACACAAAACTGTAGTGTATTATATTGTTACACTGCATTTCTATTTTGAAGACAATTTTTGATGCAATTTCTTTGATAGAAAAGCTTTTTCTTTTTTTTTTCTCCATATGATCCAGAAAAAAAATAACCAAACTCAGTACTGTCGGACCAGTTTACGCATTGTTACCACCTCTCATTAGCAATACCCCAGGACCTTCACTTCACAGAAGGAAGTGCTAAAAATATGACCTAACCTGCCTTGCTTTGACCACACAGTTAACTACTTTTCATTCTGTGACTTAGTTTTTTAACCTTTCAGCATTATGTAGCAGACTTTTTGGCCTTTTTAATGTGCCTTTGTACATTTCATGGCGTACACTTAGAAAATAGTCATGTAGTCACTGATCCTGTATTTTCTGTGTAATCTCATGTGCCTGTTGATAAAATGGGGAGTGCCTAAGCACAAAATATATACTGTGGTTTAAACTAGTATACCATGGCATGGTTTTTGTGTTTTGACCTATCTAGCTATGGTCTCCAAAGAAATGTCAACATGTGTAGGTATATTTTGATTCTGAATACTCATTCAGTGGGAATTTCAAAACCTGTCAGTGGAGGTGCTTTTTGTAAGGTACTTATTAAAAAACGTACATTTAAATAGCTTCAGGACTTTATTGCCACAACATTATTATGTTCTTGAAAATTCAGAAAGATGAGACATGTTTAAATTAATACTAAGGGTATCCAGATTTGTTACAGGAAGGGCTGTCAAAGCCATATACTCTGGAGCTTAGGCCAACTTGAAACTCATAGATAGTGGACTGTGATCTAATGTGGGAAGTTGATTGTTCCACATCCACCTTTTCTCTAAAGCTTTTGGTACAAGCCACTGGCAGAGATAAGAAACTGGGCTGAATAAACCTTCTTCTAGTCTGATTTTGATTTACTATCAGCACTCTGATCTAGTGAAAAATGTCACTGTTCATGGCAGAGGGGTTGGACTAGATGATCTTTAAATGTCCTTTCCAACCCAAGCCATTCTATAGAGTGTATGATGCTGACCTGCACTGGAAGTTGGGTTGTATTTGTAAAAATATAAACAATTTTGTTTAGTCAACTTTTCTGACAACTCTTCTATCTGTAATTCAAGGGTAACACTTTCCATGGGGTGCTGTGAAATTGCGAGGTTGTAAAGGTGTGTAGAAGCTTTTATGTTTTCAGTCTTTCCGTAATGACATTTTAGGAGGTAGAATATTTGAGCACTCAGGAGAAATGCAATGTTAATGTTTTGTGTAAGAAACCTTTAGTAACTGATGCTTTTTCTCTTTGCAGGGGGACAGTAGCTCATAAAATCATGCAGAAGTATGGTTTCAGAGAGGGCCAGGGGCTAGGCAAGCATGAACAGGGGCTGAGCACAGCATTGTCAGTAGAGAAAACAAGCAAGAGGGGCGGCAAGATCATTGTTGGTGATTCTACAGAGAAAGGTAATTCTGTCCTGCGCCAGTAAGTTTGTGAGAAATGGTCAGGGAAAAATAATAGGTCAGGCTCAGTGAAAGCTCCTGGATTTTTTTGTTTACTATCTGTCCTTGCAGAAAACACTGAATCAGAGTTGGAAGAATGATTTATACCCCTTCTTGTGGATATTTTGCCTTTTTTTTATTTGTTTTTAAATGGTCCTTTTTTTTTTTTTTCTTTAAGCTTATGTTCCCCTTCCTACATCAGTTGCCCTTCTTTAGTGTTTGGAAGCCTTTTTTGGAGGGGCGATCCTGCTCTGTTCCTGCTGGCTTTTTCCCCATCACGTACTTCAGATACTGTTCTCATTTCCCTGCTGTTGTCTGATCTACAGACAACATCTAGACTTACTAGAACAGCACCTCTCCCTGAGCACAGGTGTTGGAAGTCAGGAGATCTGACTGATAGGATTCTGATTTATTTCCCTCAAGGAAATAGTACATTGTCAGTGTTCTAGCTTAATTCACATTCTGCAGAAGTGATTTTTAAGCTTATTGTCTTGCCAAGTAGCTATGAGTTCTGACTGTTCCTGATCAATATGAAACTACATTTTGTGGCTTTTATTCCATCATTTGATAACAGTAAGATTCTGATAAAAGCCCCCACATAAGGTTTAAATGAACTTTAATCTTAAATTATTCCATGACTCACTGTTCTATCTTCATAGCAGAAACGGGCAAGAAAGCGGATTCTAATCCATTGACTGAGATACTGAAATGCCCAACTAAAGTGGTCTTGCTAAGGGTAAGTTGGGAGTAAGAGAACATGTCTTCGTGTTTGCAGCATACGTGCCTGGTTGAAAAGTTTAAACCTGTGTTCTTGTTACAATGACTGTACAGCTCAGATGGTTCTGGGCCGTACCTACATGGTGCTTTGTGTTGTGGAGAAAATACGTGTCCTCCTGAGATACGGGTTCTGACTGTAAATCAGCACTGCTTTAGATTATACAGTTATCTTGTCTTAGTACTAGGGAACAGTCTCCTCCTGTGGCTTTTGACTGGTAAACAAATATTCATGGTCACAGTTGCATGCATCTGTGATTTGTCTATATAATCATCTGTACACACTACATCCAGTGAGTTGGGTTTATTCTTTTAACTTTCAGAACATGGTAGGTGCTGGGGAGGTGGATGAAGATCTAGAAGTTGAAACTAAGGAGGAATGTGAGAAATATGGCAAGGTTGGGAAATGTGTCATCTTTGAGGTAAGAGATAATGCGTCTCTCTTTTTGACTGCTCTGAAAGCAAACTGGGCACTTCTCCCTCAACAACGGGCTTGTTGCTGCCTAAGAGAAGGGACGTAGATTAGAAGATCTTGCAGGGTCCTTTGCTGTGTTGTGATTCTGGATTTTCCATATCTGTAAGATATAAACTTTTAACATCAGAAATGGGGCAGAAATTCTCTGGGTATCGTGCTTTTGGAACAGTCTTATTTTTTTTTTATTGTGTTCTCTTCACTACCTCTGTGAAGAGCAGCAATTTAAAACAGTATTCTGCTACTGTTCTAATTACTTCTGGGTTTGGGTTGGGTGGGGTTTTTTTGTTTCAGATTCCTGGTGCCCCTGATGATGAAGCTGTAAGAATATTTTTAGAGTTTGAACGGGTTGAATCTGCCATCAAAGGTAGGATATGGAATTGTGTCCTGTGAACCTCAGAGCTGACTTCTGTAGAGAGATGAAACAGTCTCACTGATCAGACTGTTTAGCTAAAGGAATGCCTATTTTACCGTATCGGTGCTTGCTGACCTGTTCTTGGTTTCAATTCCAGCTGTTGTGGATCTAAATGGGAGATACTTCGGAGGCAGAGTCGTGAAGGCTTGTTTCTACAACCTGGACAAGTTCAGAGTACTGGATCTGGCAGAGCAAGTTTGATTTTAAAAATCTAGCTCGAGGTGTCACTGTTTTGGCAATCAGGTTTTCAGCAGTAGGCTGGGAATAAAGGAGAAACGTAGCTTTCCTAGCAAACTGGAAACAAGCCTCATTGAATGGATTTTTCGCATTCGTTGTGACTTACATTTTTTTGTAATATAAAGCCCTTTGAAAGTAAGATTCACGTCTGTGTGTTTTTGAATTGCACAATTCTGCTTATTGCTCTGGGGATCCTGGTTTTTTTGAGCTTTCAGATGACTTTGTCCTTTTGAAAACCCACTGCTGAGATGATGCTTTGTCTGTATTCCTGCTTTCCTTGTTCTGGTGCTTCATCATGGACTCCCTGCACTGCATCCACAATAAGTGGGAAGCTCTGGAAAAGGACTATGTGCTATCATGCTTCTCTTCCCTGATGGCATCTCTCAGAGTTACAGCCATGCTTTTGTAAGTCCTCCGTGCCTGCACGCCGGTGTGATTTGGGGTCGTTGGACAGTTGACAGCTAGTTTATTCTCTCCTGACTCCAGGATAATGCTTTCTATGCCAGAATGGAGGCTGAAGTAACAAGGAATGAGTCTGTCTGTCTTCCCAAATCCAAAGAAAACACACGTTTAACCGAGGGAAATGGAAGGAGGAAAGAGTTTGAAATGCTTAGCCATTTGAAGCAGAGTGAGGGGACTGTTAGGAGCACTGTGCTGTCAGGCAGTCTGTGCTAGAAATAGCCAGGGTTAACTGTTTACAGGTCATTATTGAAATGCTATAGGTAGAACAGAAGGAAACTTGTTCTTCTATCTGGCCAACTATCATATTCTCACTTCTCTAACGTCACACATACGTAACTAACTTTTGGTAAATTGATTCAAACCTGGCTTTTTCTCTGTATATATGTATTTCTGTATTTGAAGTCAAATAATGTCAAGGTTAGGCTTGTTTTTTGAGAAGGAGGGCTACTGGAAGTTTTCAGAGTAGGAGGTGATAGAAGAAAATTCTCATAAAGTCTGAAGAGTTGACAAACTAAACTACTAAACACTACAACTCTTTTTTTATTACTATTTTTTTAATCTCTAATCTGATGTAAAATAATACATGGCATTCTGCCTCTGATTTTGTATGCTTTTTGTTTGGGAACTGTGTGACAAAGTTGGCAAGAGGTGGCTATGCAATGATGGCAGTTGTCTCTGTGCGGCATTGCACCTGGAATTGTGCAGGTATTAAAATGGAAGTGACCTCTGAGGGCACTTTAGCTGTTTGAAAGCTGATGCTGGATGTCTTTTTCTGGTTATACACATGTATTGGGGGGAGGGGGTATAGACCTGTAGTTGATCAACGCTGTGAATATCTCCAGTTATTGCCCTTTTATTAAGTTTTGGCTGCAGATCTATATGACAGACCCTTGGTCTTGTGTTTTGCTTATTTTGTCTGCTTGTGTTCCAACAACCTCTGTACAAACATTTGCCTGTAAAACAGAAAACAATTTTTAAAAAAATATTGTATTTTACCTGCTGTGTGTCAGCTTTCTTACTGTCCTCTCCTGTTGCACAAGGCCTTCCCACAGAGTCAGTCACTTCTACACCACGTGTGCTGCTGTTGGCAGTCGCTGTAACCCACCATTAGAAAAACCTCACTGCAGCAGAGGTGAAGAACCAGCCTGACTAATACTAAAACCACAGGACTTGGGGCAATAACAGGATCTAGATTGTTACCGGCTCTGCTGTTAGTTTTCTCTTTGACCTTGAGCAACACTTTAAGGCCTTTGCTACTATGTAGTAAAACAAAGAAATTAGCCTAATATGAATTAGCATAGATTTGCTTATAAGTCAAATAATCTGAGTGGCATGCTCTGGGAAGTTACAGTGGTAACAGTATTGAACTTAGCTTGAAATATGACTTGGCTTTAAACAACGTGATTTATTTATGGCTCTTATTTCAGCAAATACTTCTGTTCTGAGTGACTAGCTGTAACCATTTCCTGAGACACACAGATAATTTTTTTGTGTGTCATTTAACCAGCTGTTCTGCTATTTTCTCTATACCTGCTAATACCAGCTTCTGGGCTTTCAGTTTGAGTTGGAGGTTTTATATTTGCTGAGAATTGCTTTACTGAAAAATTTTGAACCATTTTGTTCTAAAAATCCTTATTATTGGTGAAGACTTACGAGTAAAGTTTACCACTGGAAATGTAGGGTAGAGGACTTGTTCATGTAGTGTGTTGTGTAGGAGATCCATGCCACGAATAAAGTATTTTTCTGTACTATGGAGTCACTAAGACAGCATAGGCACACCACCTCTAAAGTGTTAGCAGACCTGCATTGCCTTAGTTCCATCTCTGTGTGAGTATGTGCTTTGGTGGGTGCTGTGCGAATATTGTGCCGTTGGAGCCTGGTTTGTAAGCAGTTATCCTTTAGGCGCTGCCACAGTAAATGCAAACACATCCACAGATGCAGAAACCTGGAAAGGATCAGACATGCTGACCAAGGTCCTTAGTCAGACCTTACTTGTCACAGATAATGTAGTTAGTAGGAGGCATGTTTTTTGCAAATGCACATTCGTCCTGCATTGATGTGTTGGCTCAGGCTTTCTCAGGTATGGCTGTATCTTGTGTGCCTTTGAAAATTTGGTTCTGAATTTACTTCTCTGCTTCCTGCCTCCTCTGGAATGTTGTTGCTGACTTATTTCTATTTCTGGTAGTTTCTCAAATTACTTCTTATTTAACACCTCCAGATCTTCCTGCTTACACATCCCCCACCCCTGCCCTTCCATGATTCATCAGTGCCCTCTCAACAGGCTCAGCAGCACTTAATTTGGTATTCTTCGTTGCAGCTACGAAGTTTTACTTGTTGATCTTTGAAAACTTGAAATTGTGTGCACACCTTTTTCTGTAAGGTGCATACTTGTAGCTGTGGCCTGATGCAATAATATTTTTGTTCCTCTTTTCAAAAGTTCATGATTTTACAGAAAACTAAGAGGATGGTGGCCTCTTAAGATACATTTGCCTTATTGGCAGTACAGTATTGGTTATACCGCTTCAGATGAAGTGTTTGGTATTTTTTAGGCCTAATTTCCTAAAG
Organism: Falco biarmicus; assembly: GCF_023638135.1. Classification (NCBI taxonomy): domain Eukaryota; kingdom Metazoa; phylum Chordata; class Aves; order Falconiformes; family Falconidae; genus Falco; species Falco biarmicus. The sequence goes on along the minus strand of NC_079292.1, from coordinate 28,865,647 downwards.
TGAAGCTTTAATTCCATGTTTGAAGTACCAGTGTAAATACTGTGACTCTCTAATGGGCCGAGTAACAACCTCCTCTCAGGCTAAGTATGAACTGTTCCTTACTTCTGGGAATCTAGATTAAATGCCTGCTTAGGAGAGATTTGACAGTGTCCTGCAGCTAACAGCCAGCTGAGAGGGACGTGTAGGACGTGTCAGCCTGGAGCTGAATGAGGTGTCCCTGGTGCTTTTTCAGCCCTGAAGTCTTAAGAACAGGGATTTGCATACTGGCATAACTGCGATCTTGTTCTCTTCCTAATTTGTAACACTGTACGCTGTTTCAACAGTAGGGAAGTATTGACTTGTTTGCTTTTGTAATTGTTAAAACCCCAAGGTTTCATTCCTGAGTGGCAACAGCTATTTCAGAGCCCATCCATTTCCGTACATAGATTGTGATTTTATATTCTTATGTGTGCTCTTTGCACTTAACCTGTATTTCAGCTGTCAGTTTATCACTTGCCTACTCAGTGTCAGACTAAAGAAATCTGATGAGATGGAGCTCGCAGGGAACATCTTCGACATTACTATAGTCAAGATCCAAGCTTGCTTTGCCAATGTTACATGAAAATGAGAGTTGTTGCCCCAAAGAACTTGCTCTCTGAACAGCCATACGAAGAGGGAAGGAGGCAGCTACAAAAAGTGTCTTGCCCAAGGTCCTGCAGAAGGTTGACTGGGAAATTGGGATTACACCCGGTTACTGTGTACTTGCAACTACGCAACCAAAACTCACTTTCCTCGGGGAGCTGATTTTTGTTTTAGCAACAGAAGATGGTAAGTGCTCTTAGCCTTGCACTTTGGATTCTGAAGCGAATTCAGCTGGAGAAGATGCGATTTGTGTGCTGCAGTCTGTGTAAGCGCTTGCCTTTTGAGGTGCTTATCTGAAATCGGGCTCCTGTGGTAGGTTTGCCTGAGTGCATTGGTGTGCAGAAGCATGTGCATTGTAACCCTACGCAGTTATCATAAAGACAGAAGGAAAAAAATGGAAGGCTTCAAACAGGTTCTTAAGCCTCTTAAATCTTTCTTGCTCCACAAACATAAGTCAGGTGAGGGAGTACTTTCTGTCCTTACAGCACTTAGTGTAAGAGGCCCCGAGCAAGTCTCTGATTCATCCCGTCTTAAATTGAATTAAATCCCATGTTTGTGCCTGGGGTTGTTCTTCCCCAGGTGCAGGACTTGGCACTTCTCATTGAGCTTTGTGATGTTCCTGCCAGCTGATTTCTCCAGCCTGTCGAGGTCCCTCTGGGTGGCAGCACTACCCTCTGGGGTGTCAACCGCTCCTCCCAGGTTGGTGTCGTCTGCAAACTTGATGAGGGCACACTCTGCCCCATCATCCAGATCATTAATGAAGATGTTAAACAAGACTGCACACAGTGTTGACCTTTGGAGTCCACCATTAGTTACTAGATTCCAGCTAGACTTTGTGCCACTGATCACCACCCTCTGGCACCAGCCATTCAGCCAGTTCTCAGTCTGCCTTGGTGTCTGCTTATCCAGCCTGTGCTCCAGCAGCTTCTGTATGAAGAGGATCTTATGGGAGACAAGGTTTGAAAGCCTTACGGAAGTCCATTGCTCTCCCGTTGTCTACCAGGCCAGTCATTTCATTGTAGAAGGTTATCAGGTTGGTCAGGCGTGACTTCCCCTTGGTGAATCCATGCTGACTACTCCTGATGATTTTCTTGTCCTTCGTGAAAACAGTTTCTAGGATTAGCTGTTTCAGAATCTTAGAAATGAACTAAAAATCTCTAAAAATTGGAAAAGAGCATGAGCATCCATACAGCTGAGGGCTGCTTACAGTTGCATCCAGCACTGATAATGCGTTCCTGGCTTGGCTACAAGACTAACCTTGTTCCCTTTCCCAATAAAGCAAGAACTGCTTGTGGTCATGGGGAACTTACTGTGTTGCTTACAAGCATTCTCTGTACCAGTAACTGCCGTACTATGTGGTGATGATTGACTCCTTAGGAGAATTCATGCCTTTAGGTGATGAGGCAGTTGTCCTTAAAAGGGAGCGGGGATGGATTGTGTTAGTGCACTGTCTGTTAATTTGCTGTCAGCTGAGCAGTGAGAGTGTACAGCCTGTCTGCAGCTCGAGGGTTTATTTGCTACTCTGGAAACTCCTGTGGTTTTTCAGGTGCTGTCTGGATTTCTAAACCTTACATTTGCATTTCTATATGGAAGGAGATGTCTCAAGAGAGACAGGCATTGTGGTGGGTTGTCACACCACTGCTTCTGGAACCACCCGCTGGCCAGACTCCAGCTACTGCTTGGGGGCAGTCAGCTCCCAGTTGGGGCTTCACCCCTGTGGCAGAGGAAAGAATTGAGCTTTTGTGAAATTCTGGATGTCAGCCAGGAGATTTGGCTTTCTGCTATGCTGAGCTGTGGAAGGGGTGGGTTTTTCATAGATGGGTTTGAGGGTAGCACCTGGGCTTGGGTGGTTTTTTGGTGTATCCTATAGGCAAGACTTCTAATAAAGAACTTCCCTCTTGCCCTGTGGTGCTGAAGATGTATTCTAGTTGAGGAGCAATCCCAGAGCCTTTATCATCCAATCAGTTTGGTTTATGTGAAACTTCACTATTTTTCTCATGTCCTTAGGGCCTGTGCTCTCCTTTGAAATCCCCCATGGACTTTCAGAAATGCGAGGCTTTGAGGTTAGTGCTAGGCTAATCCCTCGACCAGGAGGAGGCAGTGTGTTCCTCCGGGCTATGGTGGAGACTACAGGACAGCAGAAATACAGACTGGTCCTTTTATCTGCTCTGTGAATAGAGGTTCCTGCTGTCCAAGACAGCACTGGTTTCTCTTGAGTCCTGTACACCAGATCCAGGCCTTTTTGGGGAGAGCTTATCTTAAAACATGAATGTGCCATGTTTATATTGCCGGACCAATATTGCAAGCCCGGTTCTGTGTGACTGTGGAAGAGCAAAGCAGTTCCTGCAGAACGTTGCTCGCACACCACTGCTGACTTCTGGTTATGGCTGTAGAAGGGACTTTGGCGAAGCCCAGCGGGAGGAGGTCGGGCAGCTCCTGGCAGAAGTCACGATGCTCGGCGGTGTGTTTAATACGTGAACATCACCTCTGCCCTCTTTTGGCTCAGAACCACATTTCAGGCGGGTGGGTTTAGCTTAATGGAAAAATACACCTGCTTTTCCTTTTTCTGGTTGTCGGCTTGCTGCGGTGTTCTGAAGAGACAGCTGAGCTAAGGAAGTAGGCGTGCTGGTGCTCAGAGTAATGCGTGAGAGGTGTGTGGGTGTTTTGAGGTGTGGGTTGAATAACTGGTCTATGTGTGAGAGGAGGCAGATCTCGTGGGAAGGCCCTCATCGATGCCTCTTATGCACTTGCAGAGTGGGCTTGAGAATGAACCTTTTCCTCGGAGGAGTGCAGTGACATTTCATGCCTCATAGAGGATGATAGGATTTTTCAAGGATGCAAAACCTGACAATTACATGAGTTGGTTATAACGTCAGCCAGCTCCAGAGCCTACGGGCCTTAACCACTGGGCAGCTCTAGATGTAATCATACATATGTCTTGTGTCAGGAGCAACAAACGAGTAGCTGCTCCTTTCTCCTCACCAAAGGATCTGTGAAATCTGAAACTTTCTTTAAATGAGCACTTAGGTTGGTGAGATTGCCTTTCTCTCAGGTCAGTGGGTTAGATGTGGTGCCTGCCTTGAACGTCCAGGGTGATCTTACCTCCTATTTACTGCAAAAAAATCTTTTGTGTCACTTAAGATGCAACTCAGAAAATCAGTGGCAAGGAGGAGAAAATGCAGTAAAGTCTGCAGGACTTCGAACTGCTGGGAAAAAAGCTGGGCAAACCTAAAGTCTTCTACTTTTATGTTGGAGAGAGAGAGAGGGATGACAAAGTCCCTGTCCATATGCCCGTGCTTGAGAGCTTACCCAGAACTGTGCAGTAGCAGACAATAAATACAAATGCTATCCTGTACTGAGCTGTGCTCCTTTAGCAATCTTGCTGTCCATGTTGGGTGGGGCTGGGTGTTGCTCCTGGCTTTCCGTACACAGGAGAAAGCCCACAGCTTTCCGTATCAGTAAGCAAAGTCCTCCCTGAATGGGCGTAAGCTGGACGTTGAGGTGGAAAAGCTGCAATCGCAGTTAGTTGAAGAAGGGATAGCATCTATACTTCTGCAGATTTTTCCTCTCATAACTGCCTTCTCTGATTTCTGATCGCCGCTGAGCTCATGATCGCAGCTATTTTCTTTCCCTCTTCTTTTTAGTATCAGGAGATAGAGAAATCCCAAAGCATGGGGATTCATGCTGCATTTTGCTCTTGTTAGTATAGAAATCTAAGAGCACAGCCATATGTCTGATGTCCAAGCAGCATTCCCTCACCCTAAGCTTTCAGCCTGCGACACCACGCTGCCCTGCTTTGGCAGGCTTGACGGCTGGTGCTTGCCTGCCCATCTCCCAGCGCACACTCTCCAGCACCACAGTTGGTTTCTTTACAAGATAAAGCAGCTAATGCTGGGGATGGCTAAAGCAGGTGCTGGATATTTTGCAAGGATGCTTTAAGTGGCACATGCCTAAAGCCCAGGACACCCTCACCTGTATGGAAAACAGGATTTTTCCCAGGAAGATGACTAACCCTTTTCTTGCTTCTCTCCTGCTTCTAATTTCTCCTGAAGGAACAATGTGGGGTTTTTTTCCAAAGCAGTTTTTAAGCATCTTGCCACTTCATAGCCCTTGAGTTGTTTTTCCTCTCCCAATCTCTTAAGGCGTGATCTCTGGCCTCTGGTTGAGAGCTTGCAGCAAGTCAACAGCTCGGGAGTCCGCATGGTCCTGCCAAGACAAAGGTCTTCAACTCATCACAGATTTCTCCACCGTTTGCCGCAGGCAGAAAGCTGGGTAGCTTTTTTGGACTTCACTGCTTCAAACTTGTAAAACTTGTATAGCAACTGTGAACCAAAATTCAAATGACAGTAGCAAAACACATGAAGCTCCTCCAGCACCTGCTCCTCTCGTGAGGATGGGAAAAGAAAACTGGTGGGGTTTGTGTCATTTAAGGCACTTCAGGCAAGCGCTGGGTTTCTGTGATTGCAGCGATGCAGAGTTGTCACTGGGAGAGGGTATGGGCTGGAGCAATCCCCAATGACTTGTCTTTCTGTAGGAGGGGTGATGCCCTCACCCAGCAAAATTTAAAGACCTTTCCAGGGAAGTATCTATATGGCAACGAAGTGTACTTAAACCAGGGTTTAGGCGTTTGCTTCAAGCACAAATTCCAGAGGAAGCCCCAGGACCGTGCAGCCCACCCACCTCCCTGTACCGCACCAGTTAAAGCTCTGCACGCCATCCCAGATAACACAATGCAATTGCTTCTGCAGATGCTCTCCCAGAAGTATCATGTTCACCTGCAAGGGCTCAGTTCTTCCAAGGAAGACAGGAATTTAGGGCTAATAAGGACATTAAGTCCTGAAAATACCATATGTGCTAGTCATGTATTTTCTCCCCCTTTCTTCACTTTTCTTTCTACCTGATCATTTCAAAGTGTTTTACTTGGGTTTATTTCAGTCTAGCAGGTTGCTTTATTCATGAGGAAAGCCTGATGATCTTTGGTTTTCCTGCTGTGTTTTTGCTGGCAAAGTTTGTGAAACATGAAAGCTTGGAAACCTGAGGCTACTAGCAGTTTTTATATTAACAAATAATGATGTTGGCATAATAAAATCAATGCATACATTGGGGTGGTTGTTTTCTGATTTTCTTTATTATTTTTTTTTAAGAAAAAGGCTTTAACGGCATGGCAAAGATTTGCCTGACCAAGCCTGGACTGTGTGAAACAGAATTGGTTATCTGTCACTCTGGATGCATCTGAAGAATGATGGAGATGTTTCTCCAAATGTGACATTTTCTCTTCAGTGCTAGGTGGTGGCAGTTCAAAGCCATGGAAATCGATGGAGAGAGGAGAAAGAGCTGCCTGCACAGGAAGAGCAAAATCACATTTAGAAACCAGTTGGAGCTGGCAGCTGCAGAAAAGCCACTAAGGTGTGTAGCTGACAGCGGGTGGTGCTGCTGCAGTAATTACTGCGTGCAGATCACCCCTGTGAAATGCTGTCCCTTTCCTTCTTTCTCTCCAAGCCCAAAAGATAATAACTGCGCAAAAAGGGAGACCAGGATCTGGAGCTGTGCAAGGGACCAAGAGTACCTGGTCCTAAGTCTTTGACCTGCATATCTCTAATCCAATCTTGCTGTAACACCTTTATAGATAACCTAATCTTTGTGATAGGAAGATGCCAGCTCTAATACCAGAGGTGAGCAAAAAGTAATCTGTCTAGGTCAGGCTGCAGGGTACTCGGTGTGCTCATTGTTCCCAGTCCCCAGGCATCTTAAGCCCCAATGACCTGGTTGTGCTGCCCACTCTCCCAGCAGAAACGGTATTGCCCTTGCTACCAAAAGGCCACAAGCCTCTCCGCAACTTTTCCGTCTGCTAAATTTGCAAGGCTGAAGCATCAGGCTGGTGACCAACACGTGGGGAGAGCTGGCCAGATGAAAAGGAGCTGGGTACCACGTGTCTCTGGCTGCTAGAGTGTGGGAGGATTAGCAAAGGCCTTGAAAACGCAGACATGGGCTGAAAAGAGAAGCCTCAGGGCTATAAACATCTCACTGATGGTCAACGACTGGTCACTGAAGTGCAACCTTGAGAGATTGGCTTAGGTGTCTAACAGCAGCAGCTCAGCAAGAAAACAGCTGAGCAGTGGGATAAGGGGCCTGATGCTGCCCAGGAAAGCAGCACCTTCAAGCAACCTGTAACCCAGGGGGTGAGGCTAAGAGCCTGTCTGAGCACTCAAAAGGACAAAACAGGATTACGCAAGCCAGATCGATCGTGTGTCCCATGACATACCCAGCGCCAGCAATTACAAGCACCCTCATCTTTCTTGGGTTTGTGCCACGCAAGCCATTCAAAATGTTATAAATATTTTAAATGAGCTGACTGCATTACCATTTGCTTGTAGAGTACAACCCTCGCAGTGAAGGAGATCCCTGTGACTGATTCTTGGGCTGAAACAACTGCGTGGCTCCAGCCAAGAACAGCACTGACACCCTTGTCTCACAGACTGCTGGCACCCATTATCTTGCTGTACCACTAACTGGAAAGGGAGGTCAGTTCAATACCAATTTCCTGGCTGGGCATCACTGATACGCAGATCCATTCCTCCCTGTATAGCTAAAGATGTCTCTGCTTCCTTAGGTCTGTGCAGAAATGCTGAGCAGCTTAGCTCGTCTCCAGTGCCCCTAGATGCAGAGGTGTGCACACCTACTGGTCCCGTGCAAGGTGGGGAAGGCAAGTCTCCATCTGGCCCAAAGGGGGGTTTCTGGGGTTAAGGATGAAGCTGAGGACTGCAGTCACAGCATCTCAGCCAAACACAAGTTTTAAACCTGGGAGAAAGGTAAAAGGACTCTTTGATGGGTCAGTTCTAACTAAACAACCCCCCTAAAATATTAATGCTCATTAAATTTTGCTTTTGTTTCCTTCAGAGACAGCTTCCTACAGGACATGGCTGGGAAAGGTGCTGGCAAACATTGCGGCTCTGAGTGCCTCTCCCATGGAAACCAGCACTTGGGAAGATCTCAAGAAGCCATCTGGACCATCCCTCAGCCCCAGGGCAGGATTAATGCTGGCTAAGACTGTTTCCAACGTGTTTGCCCAACCTGTTCCAAAAACCTCAGGTGATGCTGAGCCACCCGCCACCCTCTATGACTGCACAGCCCAACATTTGTGCTCTGCCAAGAGGAGACATGTCCTCATTTCACCGTCCTAGACCACATTGTGTTTAGTTTAGTCTAAACCTAGTTTTGGGACCAGCTTGCTTCTCAGTGTTTTTCTTTTCTTCTTTTTATTAATTATTATTAGTGGTAGTACTTTTATGTTGTTCTTCTTAGACCCCAGACAGGAATGCTGGTGAACAGTGAGTAAGGGATGAAAATCCTAGTGCACTAGAAATCCCCAGACTATGTTTGAAGGCTTCCCTGTTTATTTAAACTGCCTGGCACTACTTAGATGCCTGAGGTGCCTTCTGTGGGTGAAAAACAATAGCATCTAATATAGAGAATGAGGCAACAAGATGTTCCAACTCCTGTGATGGCTTTGGCTGGAGCTTAGAAGAGTAGCTGGGTCCTGGGTGAATGGCCTTTATTTTGTCCATGGGATGCAGGGGAGAAGTAGGTGCTTCACTGCTGAACAGGCACCTCTTCAATCCCCAAGCACGCCTGGAGCACCAGGGCGCAGCCCTCCCTCCGCCTGCCTGCCCCAAGGCTGGGTGCTTGCCCGGCGGTTATTGAAGCCTTTGCCCTGTTTCATCCAAGGGGTGGCAAAGCCTCTCTGCCTCCCTGAAGCAGGGACCTTAGCAGGGACCTTAACCACCAGCCTCTGATACAGGACCTGATTGCACCTACGAGATGCTCTTACTGGGAAGTTTTGGAGCTGAACTGACAGTGTCCAGGAAAGATCAGTGTTGCAGAAAAAAAAAACCAACCAAGGAATTAGGCACCTTCCAAGCTATACAGGCACTGAGCAGGATGTTATGGATAGCAAATTTGGGCGAGAACATCCAAACATGGATTTTGATGGACGTGACACCCAAGTTCATTACTGGGTCTAACCCTGAGCGTATTGCGTTATGTTTCTTTTGCCAAGCCCTGGAATCATGTGCTAGAAATAATCTTCCAGAGATGAACTGCTGATCCGCATTAACAAAGGCAGGTGTAAGGTCCTCCACCTCTGTTGGAGCAACCCCGTGCACCAGCACAGGCTGGGGGTGACCTGCTGGGGGGCAGCTCTAAGGAGAAGGACCTGGGAGTGCTGGTGGGCAGCAAGTTGCCCATGAGCCAGCAGTGTGTCCTGGTGGCCAAGAAGGTCCCTGGGACCCTGCGGGGCATGAGGAGGAGCATGGCCAGCAGGGCGAGGGAGGGGATCCTCCCCCTCTGCTCTGCCTCCGTGAGGCCGCGTCTGGAGTGCTGGGTCCAGTGTTGGGCTGCCCAGTTCGGGAGAGATGGGGAACTGCTGGAGAGGGGCCAGCAGAGGCTGTGGAGAGGATGAGGGGGCTGGGGCATCTTCGGGATGAGGAGAGGCTGAGGGAGCTGGGCCTGTTTTGGCTGGAGAGAAGAAAGCTGAGGGGACCTTATCAGTGTCTACAAACATCTCAAGGGCGAGTGTAGAGTATGCAGACAGTGGGTTTGACATTGATAATGTGCAGCTGTGATCCTGCAACAAAGAAGTAAATAACTTTGAGGGAGTATGAGAAGAAACCCAGAGGAAACACAAAGGAGGAATGTGATCTCATCTCTAGAAGATAAGGAGACTGTGAACAGCAGAGTCACCTACAGTGAACAGCGGCTGGGCAGGCTGGGCGCATGGACAGTAGAGTTTGACTAATAATAGAGCTTTTAGCAGCACATGTGCAGAGTATAAACTTATAAAAGCTGTAACTAACTAACAATTAAGGTCTTTGCTTCACCGTCATTGCAAAGTCCGTGCCTTCATTGCCACAGGCAAGTGTCAGGAGGACGGGGCCAGGCCCTTGTCAGGGGTGCCCAGCGACAGGGCACGGGGCAACGGGCACAAGCTGCAGCACAGGGAGCCCCACCTGAACAGGAGGGAGAACTTCTTTACCGTGAGGGTGCCAGAGCAGGGGAACAGGCTGCCCAGAGAGGCTGTGGGGTCTCCTGCTCTGGGGACATTCAGAACCCCCTGGACGTGACTGTGTGCAGCCCGCTCTGGGAGAGCTGCTTCAGCAGGGGCTGGGCTGGGGGGGCTCCAGAGGCCACTTCATACCCTGACTATTCCATCATTTATCCTGGGCAATAAAACTGTAAAAATCTGATTTTATATTTTGTAGAGATGTGGAAGCTCATCGCTTCAAGGAACATCGTTTCTTTCCCAGAGTACAGCATTGGGTTAGAGCTGGGCTCTCATTCCTGCCAAGGGTGGATCAGCAGAGCTCCTGGGTAGACAGGGAATTAGACCAGCAACTGGAGGGGAAAATGTTTTAAACAGCAAGATGACAGCATGTCCTCCACGATGCCCTGTGGATCCCGCATGCCTGGAGACGCAGCATTAGGTCAAACCACCAACCCTTGCAGGAGGTGCCTGCCCAGGGCCGGATCCCGCACAGGGACCGTGAGGGGTAGATGCTGACACTTGTGTGCAGCTCTGCTCGCCCGGGCTCCCCAAGCAAGCCAGGGCAGCGCCAGGCTCTCCTCCCTCTCCCTTGAGTTGCTCCCCGTTGCTCAGCTGTGAGCTGTGCTGGGATGGCTGCACGGAGCAGCCAGGGCCACGCGGTGCAAGCGCCTGTGCCCGGAGCAGGGCTCAGCAGCCTCTGGCAAGGGGTCAAGGAGCCTGAAGGACGGGGTGGGGGCTCCACAGGCTGTGGAATAGCACTGGGGCTTGCTGAACTGCCTCTGGAAAGCAATGGTTGCTGCGGCTGGAAAATGCCATGAAAGGCAGGTTGCCATCCTGCCACCCTGGCCTCGGGCATGGCTGAGGTGTCCTTCATGGGATGCTGGGCCACGTGGAGTGAAGAAGGACTCTCCTTTACCTGCCGGGCTATGTCTGGCAGCAGCACGTAGACCTCTTGCCCAGCTGCCTTGAATTTTGCCAGCCTGTGGTCCTTTAGGGTTGCTAAATGTCCTAGGAAATTCCATTTCTGAATGATTTTTCCCCAGGAAAATGGTTGCCTGCCCTATTTGCCTGTCCTGCCATGTTCTCCAGGGAAGGTTTCAGTTGGTGGAAGGAAGCCCAGCAGCTCATGCCACCAAATCTATGCTTTTGTCCCTCACATGGTTCTGAGGCTCAGGGACATTTCCACATGCATTCGTCATGCCCAGAGCAGGGCAGAGGCAGCAATGCCACATAAGACTTTGATGTTCCTGCCATCCTTGCTGGAGTTACAGTTCTCATAACAAAGCCTGGGGAGCATTTTTTGGAATCCTCCTCCTCACCCACTGGCTTAAACATATTTCTCCAGGGGGTGTTAAGCCAGATCTGGCAGACTCTGCACTGGAGCAGGTGAAGAGTCCTCACCTTGAGCATCATGGTGGTCTGGATGGGGCTGGAGCCCACAGTAGACGGGCAGGGAGGCTTTATGCCACCACTGTCACCAGCACAGGGGTGGCTTGAGGAAGGTCTTGGTGACTCCAGGAGGGAGGAACAGTTCTGCAGGGAGCAAAGACGGAGCAGAGAGCTCATGGTATCACTGTTAACCACCAAGATGGAAGGACGGGGTCCAGTCCTGCATAGCTTAAGGAGTTTCCCTTGAACTAGCACCAAGCCAGTGCCTTTTTCTTCCTCCAAGGAGGAAGTAAAGAACGGCAGTAAAAATAAACAACTCTCCCAGGTGATAATGCTCCACCTACACCTCCTGCTGCAACCTGAGCTGCAGGTTGAATGGTAGAGATTAAGGCACACAGACCTGATTACACTGCAAAACTCTGGGCTCTGCTCAAAGCTCATCCCAGCCCCACGCTGGCTGTCCCTGCTGCGCTCCCAGGAGACAGGGAGGTGTGCATCCTCAGCATGGGGGTTAGCACAGCAGGATCTGAACCTCCAGGTGCCTTGGCCTTGGATGGTCCAGCCTGTGCAAGGGCAGACGCTGGGCAGGGGGATCTGAGTTTCTAGCTCCCTGGTGCTGGAAGCAGTTGTGTTTTCCCAGCTTGGCCCAGTACCACCGCAAAGAAGATGGGATCGGTGCTCTGCTGAGCTCGGAAGATCGGCAGTGATGCGGGAGGCCAAAACCCCATCATCCCACCCACAGCCATTCCAAAAAACCCACCACAAACCAAACCAAACAACCAGTTCCCACTGCCTTCCACCCCTTCCTACGCCCATCTTTGTCCTGTCCCTGTCACCTCCCTCCTAGCCCTGCTGTCTCCGGGAAACGAAGGGTTAAAACCTCCGAAATTGCAAGAACTCCCTCCTTTCTGCAGTGCCTGCCTCCGAATGACGCGGGTTTCTGCCGGGCTGTGCCCAAATATGTCCGTTTCCTTCTAAAAGGAGGAGGAGGAGGAGGAAGGGAGAAAACAGAAAAGAAAGAAGAAACACAAGAGATATAAGTGAGGGGGAAGCAGCGGGCACCGCGGCACCCGGCGCCCCAGCGCAGCCCCGCCCCCCCCCGCCCCATGCCGTTCCGCAAAGGTAGGGGCTGGGGGGCGGGGGGGGGGGGCTGGGGGGGGGCAGCACCCCGGGGGTGCGGGGGGCACCCGGGAGAGCAAGGCTGGGGGCCGTGCCCCGGGCGGTGCCTCCCGGCAGGGCTGGGGGAGGGAGCTGTGCCCGGCTTCGCTGCGCTGCTGGCTGTCGGGGGAGGATGGGGGGCACCCCCATGCTGGGCTGTCGGGGGACGATGGGGGGCACCCCCATGCTGGAATGACACGGAGAGGGGGAGCGGAGAAATGCAGCTGTAAATGGCAGCTGTCCCCCCTCTGCTTTCCCTTGGCTGTGGGTTTTTTCGTCCCTCCCTGCTCGGGGGTGGGTAAGGGGCTCTGGGTGGTGCAAGGGCTGAGGGTGGGAAGGAAGTGGGGTGTTTCTGGGTGGGGGGGGTGCTGCTGGGGATTGTTTGGGGAGATGCAGGCTGAGAACTGGCAACCTGCCTGCATCTGTGGTGGCCCTTGGGAGATGCTCAGCTGGAGGAGCTGTGCCTTTGGGAGCCTGGGAGGAGAGACCCGTCAGGGAAACAGCTTTTGAGAGGGTTAGCACACCTGGGCAACCCTCTTTCATGCCATGGTGCTCTCTGATCTGCACCCCAAACCATCTCTTCCCAAAAATTCCATCCCAGCAGCTGGCAGAAATCCCTCCTGGCCATCCCCTGGCTTGGCAGCGAGGACCCAGCTATGAGACCTAAAGCCCCGATGGCTGCTCCTGTGTTACCGCACAGGGGTAATGGATGAGTTTTCCATCCTCTCTGGGCTGCTGCAAAGCAGAGGCCCTTAATGTCACCTCCTCTTCATCCCAAGGGGGTGTCATAGTGCAGGCATGGCGGGGCACAAACGAGAATGCTCATGGTGGCTCCTTCTCCTCACAGGTCTTTTGGGAGGAGAAGCATAGGGGAAAAAGTCTTCTCCAAGAGCCACAAAAGCTAGGGGAGGCAGGGTTAAGCTGGGATGTGAAAGGACATGGGGAGAAGATGCTGCTCAGCATCTAACCCAGGTGCTTTGCCAAAGCAGACCTGGACCAGTGGGCAGCTGGTGCCGTGCCAGGGGCAGGCAGCACTGGGGCAGGGCCAGAGGGTACCACTGTGGAAGTGTTACACACTGAGGCTGGCAAGGCATGAAAGTGCAACAGGGAGGGAATGAAAATTTGGGAGAGAGAGGTTGATTTGTTTTTTTCACCTCTCCCTGCTCTGGGGAGGATGTTTTGGGTGTGCGGCAGTTTGCCCGCAGTGATGTTCACAGAGCTCATGATCTCAGGCATGGAGATTTATGTTGCCTTTTAAGGTTCAGTGAAGCATGATGTGGTTCACACCCTCGCATCTTGACAGTGCAGCAGACTTCAGGTCTTGACTTAATTTTAGGTGATAAGCAGATTTGTTTAGAGCAGAAGGAGTGATGCCGGGGGGTGGGTGGTTTGGAGGAAAGGAGAACGCGTCAGGCTCTAAAAGCACTGAGCCCTTGGGGGTGGGCACGGAGAGCCAGGGGGAGCTTCCCATGCTGGAAGGCAGCTCGAGTGGCTCTGCTGCAGCCTCAGCAGGGATCCCAGTGATAGAAATGACAGGCAGGTCTCCAGCACATGGGGACACACAGTGGGTTTGCAGCAGTAATGAGGATGCATTTCCACGTGGTCCTGCCCAGCACACCTGAATTGGGGAGGACACATTTGTTGGGGCACCGTGCTTGCGGTCGCCACTAGATACTTGGGGCACAGCTAACCTGCCAGTCCTTGGGACCTCGCTATGAGCAATCCAGTTCTGCAACCTTTGTGTCACCCTCGCAGCCACAGCTTGTCTACAAACTTCCTCTAGAGGTCAACCTTGAAATGCCAGAGCAGCTGCCAGCAGCTCCTTGCATCAACTTGCAACTCCACCTTGGGAAAATCCGATGTGACAGAGAGGCCAGTGTGGATGGATTTTGCCCTTTGCCTGTGCATGTGCATGCTCAGCTCATAGTGGAGACCCCCCAAGGACCCCTTCTTCTTGCAGATGGAGATCATAAGACTCAGACTAGAACAAACCTGCATGCGTTTGGCCATGACAATACTTGCAGAGGCTGTCTGTAAGACCTGGCTGCAGTCTGTAACACCAGATAAGAGCATTGCATTGGGCTGGTGGGACCCCTTGTCACCAGGCCTGCCTAGACCACTGCTCGGTGGCTGCAGCTGGGCTGCCTGGGCTTCCGATGGGCACAACTACAAACCATCAGGCAGGAGGGTTGTGCAGAGCACGGCCTTCTGTCTGCCCTTCCAAAGCTTCCCAGAGCAAGCCATGCACATCCTTAGTTTGCAGGAGTCAGGCATGAAGACATTTTCCCTGTAGTTCAACCTGGTGCATAAAAATCCTTGCTGAATTTTGCTTGACCTTGTCCTCGGCCTGGCTGGAATTGGGATACATGCCTGGTCCTTCCAGAGGAAAAGGGGAACTCCAGCCAGCTCAGCAAGGAGGCTGAGCCTCTCCTGTGGAAGCCTTTTGGGAACAGCCTCTCCCCCCAGGGCTTGCTCACTGCCACCCAGATCCAGGGTGCAAAGAAGAGGCTCTGCCCAGGTAGCCTGAGGCACAGGGAGACTTTGAGGTGTGAGTTTGGGAGGCCCTAAGCTGTCTTTGCACACCCCTGAGTGTGTAAACGGAGTATCCTGCAGAGTAAAATGTTAACTCGACCCCTAGCTCTGCTGGTTTCTCACTGCTTGCAGCTTTGGCACCACTTGCCTGGGTCTTCCGGGCAAGACTGTGCTAAATCCTCGTTGCCTTGGCTCTGTCCTGCCTCCTTTCTCTCTGGGCACTGTAACCAGTGGCATTGCCCCAGGATCTGCACTTCATGTCTGTACAACAGTTGCCACTTAGCCGACCTTAAGGGCATTTGGCAGTTTCAGACGTTAAAGAACGGTATTTCTAGCAGGAATGCTCAAGGACAGCTAGAAGGAATGAGCTGAGGGCAGGAATTAATTTCTTACCAGCATCGCTGCATCAGCTGGGAGCACTGGAGAAAGCCCTGATCCCCAAGCACTGCCATTGCCCTGCAAAGCCCTGTCTGTGGCTGCAGCTCTGCTGGCAGGAGGTGGTGGGAGCTCTCACCTAAAATGCCCTTTGCCCCGCCTGAAAAATTATTTAATTACTGCAGCTGACGCGAGGAGGCCTGGGAGCGTGCAGGTGATAAGCAGCCAGGATATTGCCAGCGAGTGGGACGTTTGTCATTTGTCAAAGGACAAATGAAATCCCCAGTGGTGTGGCTGGCTGGGAAGGAGCTGGAGATAAGCCTGGAAGCCAGTGAGCACAGATCAAACGCATGATGCTGGGAGCAACTGGCTTCCCAGGCTATTGGTACAACCATTAATTAGCAAGTTGGCAAGGGCATGGCAGATGCGTGGTGCAAGGTGCTTCCCAGCTGAAAAAAAAAAGATGCATGACACCATTAATGTATTATTCATGGGCATATATAAAGGTATAGGTCGGCTTCGAGCTGTGGACGGGGGACGCACTGTGTGCTGTTTGGATCACTGGTCACCAGGGCAAGTTACTGCTGGGCTGGTGTGTGCACAGGGTCCTGCGTGGTGATGCACGGCTTGAATTGGGAGAGAAAGGGGAGTCGGGGCCCTGCTTGATGGAGGGGCAGATTCTGGAGTGGTTGGCGTTCATTCTGTCTGTTGATGGTCCTCTCTGGGACTGCCAAGGAGGATCATGCTGGTGGCTGAGGTGGATGTGGGCTGTGGTTTGGAGAGGTGATGGTGGACGCTGTGTTCCTGCCAAGGAGCTCTGCTGCCATGGACATCGGCTGTAGTTCTGCAACACCGGCACAACCCCAAGCAGAGACAGCTCGGACAGCTGTGGCCAACTGTGCTGAGCATGCTGTCTTTGCAGGATAAACAAAAAGAACTCAGAGCAAGGTGGAGATTAGAAAAGCCATGGGCATGGTGGACCAGTGCTGGGATCCTGTGCAGCATCTGGAGGAGCCGCCACAGCTTGCAGAGGCAAAAGGAGGGACGCTGGAAAAAGCACAAGCACAAGGGTCAGGGAGCTCCTGAGGGGTCTGTGGCTGAAACCTGATGTCTGTCCTTCCTCTCTGGGCTGGGAGTGGAAAAGCAAGCGGTGCCTCATGGTTGCCGCACACATGAGTTTGATTAAACATCTCTTTCCAGGCTGAGAACAATCTGGTGGGCATTCTTGCATATGTCACGTGGGATGAGGTGACTCTCACCTTCCTTAGCCCTCTGCACTGAGGTGTACAGCGCAAGCCAGATGCCCAGGTGCTCCCAAGAGGCAATGTACAGGCAGGCCCAGAGGAGGATGCTTTGACGATGGACGGGCTCAGCAGCCCCAGTGGCAGCCTCTCCCATTGCTATTGACCACAAGGAGAGCCAGACACTTGGCTCCACGGTGGCAGTATGCAGCTGAGATGAATACTACCTCAGGGCTAGCAAAGGGCTGGAGGAGCTGAGCACCCACCATGTAGAGGGGAGCAGCAGGTTTGAAAAACCATCCCTAATTTTCCCAGGGTCCTTCTTCCCCACATCACACCTACCTCCATAAGGACTGATTCACCGTCAACCAAGTTTTTCGGAGATCTTGGAGACTGTAACAGCAACGCCCAAATCCAGCCCTTGGGATGCTTGTAAGGCGCCGAGCTGCTCTACAGAAACCTCACTGTGTGTCACATCTACTGACCCCACTGCAGATGTGTTGTGTTGGATGTCCCTCACCCACCATATCCCAGCCACCATGGGGTGCTTGTCTGCATGGAGGTTTGCCATGTCCATGACACTGGGTGCAGCAGAGCACCTGGTGGACCTGCACAAAGCCCTGCTGCTGTCCACCCTCCCCTGGCTCCTCTCTGCCAGTAGCCATCAGAACAACCCCCTGTGAGCAGCTCCTGTTCAGCTGTGACAGCAGTTGTTACACAGCGGGGAGGCTGATAACAGGGGTTGTTTTGACAGAAGAAATGCCCTGGTGGGGGTGACGTGGTGGAGGTGATTTCTGCTACCCAGGACTGCAATTTCTAGTTGTGTCGTGGGAGGAGCAGGTAGACAGCCCAACCATTATAACTATATTGCTCTTTGTTAGGCCTTTTTGCTTTCTGTTTGCAGAAGTTACGATGTCTTCTGGTTTCATTCCTGCTTACTGTGATCAAGGACACCCTTGTTAGCAGAAGCAGAGGTGTCTTTCACACATCAGCAGGAAGGAAAGGGCAAGACCATGTCACATCCCAGTGTTGTTATTTCTGCTGCGTGTTCCCTTTTTTATCAAGCTTCCTTGATATCACAAGTCCTGCAGATAGTCAGATGATAACACCCTCTGATGGCAAACAATCTGCTTTTACAGAGCGATTACAGCTAAGGGAAGAGATTTGCCTTTCTGCAGCTTTTTGGTGTTAAAAGGGATAATTTTGTCACTTTGGGATGCTTGCTGGCTTGCTGGCAATGCCCTGCAAATCCACATGCTGTGTGTTTGCTGGTCATGTTCCCCACCACCCCTTGATGTTGTGATTCCTTGGCAGCCCCGGAAAACTTTTTATCCAGTGCCAAGGAGGATTTATAAGCACTGATGAGTGACGCATCTGATAGGGAGAAGCCAAGCAGGGAGCTGGCAGCTGCTGGGGCAGGGTGGAGGGGTTCTGCCTGCTGCAGCTCCCCACGGGGGCTGTCCCGGTGACGGTGACGGTGTGCGTGTCTGCTCGCAGCCACCTGCTCAAAGGGCAGCGAGGAAACATGCAGCAGAGCTGGCCCTAGCTCTCCTGGCTCACCGGCTCGTGCCTCAGTCAAACCAGCACCTTATTTTCAATGAGGACCTTTCCTGGAAGGCTGGAAAACCCTTTGTGTCCTGCTTTGCCCCTTGGTCAGCATTTCATGCCAGGGTTTTTTCCTTCTGGCTTTTGGTTTTGTTTCATTCCCTTTCGCCTCACTGCTCTCTGGAGTGAAACATGAGTAAATGACCCAAAGGAGCAGGTGTCTGTCCCCACATCACACCTGTCCCAGCACGTCCCTGCTCCCTGCAGCTCCAAGAAAATACTTGGTGAGCGTGACCTTTCCACTGTCTCTTTGACATTACACTTTCTTTAGCATTTATGACCACTCATGGAGAGCTTTTCATGGGTGTGAGGAGGAGTCACTGTGCCTGGTGGTTGTGTTCCTGTTGGTGCTCATGGGGTGGTGCACAACCAAGTGGCAAAGCCCAACACACCTCGTGGCATTAGTGCCGCGGAGGACATGCCAGGCTGTGATGGGTAGGTGGGACATCCCTCAATGCCACCAGCTGGAGGTGGAACTGCCACGTGACTCAAAAGTGTTGTAAGAGGCTTGTAAAGGGTGTGCAGCTCCCCATGGGGGAGTGCTAAGGTCCAGTGGGGGCTTTTGGGACCTGCTCTGCACCCTGATCCCTCCAGAGAAACCATCCAGTGAGGAGATATGGGTTGTTACTGCCTCTCAGACTTCCTGAGTCTGGGAATTGAAACCACATAAAGATGCGGTCGCTGATAGCATATCCTCATCTCAACCTGGGAGCAGGCAGGCATGCCTGTAACCTGCCTTCCCAGGGCCAGCAACCCACCAAGCAACCTGGGATGCTGGAAACGCCCCCCCTCAGGTGTTCTGCCTCCCTCCTGCATGGATGGAAAAGAACTCTACTGTATTTACATGGTGAACAGGCGTCATCATGACCCCAGTGCTTTCTATCCATGCCACCAGCTGAAGACCAGGTTCAGTGGCCATGTTACATTGGAAAAGCCCAGCTGGCTGGGCTTGGCTTGGGTTTGGCCCATGGAAAATGGTCCAGCCTCTCCCTAGGAAGCTCAGCATGGGCTTGGGCTTCACCCCAGCACTCAGATCACACCAACAACAACCCCCAGGCCACTTCTCCACCAGGTACCCCACCATCTCTGACATTCCCTTTGCCATCAGAAGCCCGTGCTGGCAGGCTGGCTGGCATGCTGAACCCTTCCCTAACACACCCTCAAGATGGAGAAATTCATCTCGGCATAAAATGACTCCAAAGGCTTTAAATCAGATGACCACGGGTTTTTCATGGAGGGACGTGGGAGGATTTCAAAACCAGCAGCCGGCGAGGCATGATCCCTGTTTGCCTGGTGCGTGCGTGCACACACGCAGACACAGGCATGACTGTCTTGCAGGGCACCCCGCTTGTTCTTCCCCTGCATAACCACGCTTTAAGGCTGAAAAAAAAGAAGATGGGAAGATGGGGGACAAGCTTGAGCTGGGAGTCAAGATCAAACCCACACAAGTGGTTTTAGGTTTCCCTTGTGTTTTTTCCCTGGGGGATTCCTTGCCCTCCCAAGAGGTGCTAGGCTTCCCCTAATATTCGTTGCTATAAAGGAAGCCATTATTTTCTTCATAGCATCCTTTTTCAGACTTAAAGCTTTTTCCACCCTGGTTTTCTCCTTCCTGGAGCACAAAATTGCTCTCATTTTGTGCTCTGCCAAATATCTTGTTCGAAACACCTCATTGGTACTGGCCACGCCGTCCCATCCTAGAATAAACCTCTTCCCAAAAGCACAGAGTGTGGGGTGAGATGTGCCCTTCCCTGGTGCTGAGGAACTAGAAAACCTAACCTCCTGCTAAAACACCCTGGAATTGGGCTTTTTTTATTGGTTTTCCATTACTTCTTTTTCTCCAGGGGCATCATGTTGATTGTTCATAGTTGGCTGCTGAGACTTTGTTATTCCCTCTCTCCCCAGTTCTTCAGCCCTCATTGGATGGTTTCCAGCCTTATCGCTTGAAGCAAGGGAAACTGAGGCACGGGGGGGGGGGGGGTGCGGCGATAGGCTGGAGGTAGCAGCGATTGTGGCTTTAGCTGCTTTTATCCACTCTGCATCAAACCTGGCTATGCTGGAGCATCTTGTAGCCTGTCCCCCATGCTGGTACGTTTTGGTGTGTCGCTGGTCCAGAGCTTCAAAATCAACCCGTGTGGGTAGGAGCAGGGTGTTAAAGCCCCACCTGCAGAGATTTGGCTTGGAAATAGGGCAAAGCTTTGCGCAGTCCTGGAATAGGTTATTTGAGGACAGGGTGGGGAGGCTGAGGCAGAGAAATGTCTCCCTGTGAAATGGCTCGGGGAGAAAGGATGCTGCTTGGGGGCTGGGGAAGGGATGATGGTAAATGAACTGGGAAAAGTAGGTGCTGCCACATTCTTGCGCAGCCCCAGCCCCACTTCGGGCTCTCCTGACGGGGCCAGCAGCCGACGTCTTGGCAGGGACACGGCTGGGCTGGTGTTAGATGGCTGCAACCCTTCAGCCATCCTGATTTATTCCCCTCTCTGACGCCTCGGCTGTCAGCTCTGCAGCTTGTTTGCCCAGCCTGACGCAGGGAGAGCCTTTTGCAGGGCAGCAAGGTGAACTTGTTTACCCATTTATTTATGATTTTTTTGGCCGTGCATGGCGTGCTGGCACCCAGCCGCTGGCGGGAGCCCATGACAGCGGGGACGTGGGGTTGCCGGAGCACGTGCCAACCCCGGGAAGCCGCACGGGCTGTGCATGCCCCGTTCACATGCACACAGGGAGGGAACGATGCTGGGCTTTGCTCTCCTGACCTCGCTGTCACCCAGCGCTGTCACCCAGCACCGCCACCCTCCCTCCCAGCAGCTGCAGCCTCCTCCGGAGACATGCGAAAGGGGCATGAGCAAGCTATTGCCAATGCTGGGGGGCTGCTGGGCTTTCTGGTAATTTCCAGGAAACCTGGAGAACAGCTGAGCCTGGTAAACAGCAGAGATAACGTGCAGGGACTGGAGGTGTTTTTCTCCCAGTGGTACTGGGAGAAAAATTGGGAGTCTTGCCTCCTGCACGCAGATCTGGCCACATGCCCCAAGGAGGGATGTGACTTTCCGGTTTTGGTTTCTCTGGAGCCAGGATGCTCCCGCTGCTTCTGCTGAGGGATAAGCAGGAGGATGGGTTGCACTGCGTGTGTTCTGCTCATGGGCCTGAAGGCAAGGACTGAGCGAGTGGCAGAGCTGCGGTGCTGGTTTCTGTGCCTGGGAGACTGAATTATTCTGCCCCTAAATATGCAAACAGACACTACCAGGTTATCCTGCACAAGTGGAGAATAAAGGCTCCTTAGTCACTAATATAAATTTATTTGGAGGAAACTTGTCCCTTCATCCCATCTGTGACCCAGGCAAGCATCCCACCTTGCTGCCAATAGGAGACTCCAGCATGCCTGGCGCAGAAATTTGGATTTTTTCCTTGTTTTTTTTATTTTCTCAGAAATCCTCCTTATTAGCAAGGCATTTCTAACAGGAACAGGAGGAGGCATCTGAGGCTGTGATTTGGGCTTGGGCAGCCTGATGAAGCACCTCCACCCCCAGCATCATGGGATGCTGCCCTGCTTTGTATCAACACTAGTGCTCCAGGGATGGATCTGTGCTTGTGAAACAACACTCCCTTTGCAAAAATTTAAAATAAAAAAGGGGGAAAAAAAGTTGTGGGTTTTGTTTGTTTTTTTTTTTTTCCACAGCCTGGGTCTGTTTCTCAGCTGGAGGACTGGATCCCATTCACAGCTGAGCATGAGGTTTTGGGGTGGGAAGAGGGACTCAGAAATGGCTTCACCACTGAAATCTCCATATTGTTGAACCATCCCAAGCAGGACAAGTCGAGACAGAAGAGGCACCTGCCAGCAGTGACTTTTGTGTTTGTTTGTTTCTCCAAGGTTGATTTGCCAAAGGCAGGGAATGGCTTTTCACCTCCTACCAGCTGTGAAGTACATGTGCATGGGGGAACACAACCAGCAAAGCCTTCAGTTCTTTTAAACATCAAATCGCCCCTGGTTGCTGCTGTGTTTGCCCTCTCCATTTTTTTATCTTCATGAATTCTGGGTGCAGCTGAGCTGTTCAGAAACTAACCCAAGTCAAACATGTTGTGCCATGAATAGGAGAGCATCTTAATAAATTATTAAATGGTTTATGGCTGTTGCAATGGCAGCAGTTTGGGCAGCTTCTCAGTGGAGGACATGAGGGTAGGAAGGGGGTCTTTTTCAGGTGTTGCTTTAACAGTCCAAAGTTTGAAAAACCTGAGGTTGCCTTTTCTGGCTTGGCTTTGGATGTCCTTCCATGCCGTGCTTGCAGCGACAGGGTTGTGTGGCCCTGGCAGCTAACGGCCCAGCTGCAAACAAGACGAGACAAGGTAATGTGGGATGAGTCTTACTCACCCCCTTTCATCAATGACTGACTCTGTCTGAATGTGAAAGGACCAGATTTTTGAGTAGCATCTGAAGGCAGCAGTGGCATGGGGCTGCCAGGGATTGAGGTGGTTGCGTGTGCTCCTGCACGTGTGCTTGTCCAGGCGTGGAGGGCTGGATCGGACTCTGCATGAGATGGGTTTTCAAGGTTATTTAGCTGGTCAGCTCTGGAATGAGCACCTGTGTTTAAGGCAGGACAGTGAGGGGACATGCAATGCATCCATGCTTAAAATATGTCCTGCAGATATGGGGGGCTGCAGCTACCGTGACCCTCTGACCAGCCTTGCCTTCACCCCAAACCCACACTAGTGGGATCCCCATTAGCCACAACTGCAGAAAAACTCTGCTTTTGCCTAGCTGGCAGGTTTGGGATATGCTCTGGATTCTGCCCGTGCAAACCTCTGTGGGTCTCAGCACCCCGATGGGTGCAGACTGAGCTCCCGTTGGCTCAAGGCACAGGTCAGGAGACCCAACCACCCACCTGAACCATGAGGCATCACAAACACCTTCACCCAGCACTGGGAACAAGGTGCCCATCACATAGGTGCCTGGGACTATCCAAGCTGGGTGATAAACACACAACATGAAGCGAAGGAAGGTCGTCCCTTGAGCCCCTGTCCGGCTCTCTTTCTTTATTGGGAAGTTGGCAGGAAAGCCCGCCTGGGAGTCGGGTGGCTGTCAGATCTCTTGTTGACTCAGGCCACTCCGACAGTTGTTTTAATTCAGCCTGAGCGCCGGGTAAACAGCCGGGTGGGAAATGTGACCCCTGGCTCCGACCTGGCCTCTGCAGCCTCAGCCCGTGGAGGTGCAAGCAGGGAGAGGCATGGACCCACAGCATGGTGCAGAGGGGCATGTGGGCGCAGTGGGGATGAACACGTGGGGTGAGCCCTTGTCTCCTGGAGTCATCTGTTCGCTTTTTCAGGAGTGAGAAGAAAAGCGTTAACCCTATTTGGGGCAAAGAGTTTGTGCTGTGATTCCCTGATGACTGGAGTTGCCAGAAATACTGAAGCAGACGCAACAAAAGTGGTTTTCCTCCGTCTCCGTCATATTCAGTGGGGACAATTCATGGTCAATGGCCAACATGTGCTTCCACCTGTGCCATGACCTTACAGTGCTGGCTCTCAGCTGGAGTGACAGCAGCTGGTTTGGAGCACTCCCTCGTGCTACGAAGCACAGCATCTTCCCTCATGATCCCTACCTGCCAGGTACCCATACGCTGGTTTGCTACTGTATGTTCAACTCCAGGGCAAAAACCTAAACATTCAGCTGAATTTTCTTTTTTTTTTCCTCTCTTTTTTTTTCCAAGGAACTGTTAACAGCTTGTCATTGCGGGTCGGAAAAATTAAATGCATTTGAGAAAATATGTTGGCAGCAAGCTCCCCATATTGTTTCAGCTTGTCCCAAAATTCCATTTTTTTCCCATTAATATTTTTCATGTCTGATTGGAAAATGTTGGGGAAAGAAGAAACAAATTCTGTAGATATTTTTGGACAATTTCAGACTTTTTTTTTTTCCAGCCAGGTTTCCATGGTGTGGAAAAGATTAATTGAAACGCACGAATTGAAAACAACTGCTAGGAATTAGATAAATGAAAATCTTTGCCCTACAAGCAGAAAAAAATCTAAGGATAAGGAAATTTAGCTTCTGCGTTCCAGCAATCTGATTCCAGTGATTTGGCTCCAAAAATCGGTTAGGGGAGCTGTTAGAAAATCGGAGACCTGAAAGGTTACCTGAGGGAGGCTTTGAATGTGGAGAGTTCCAGCAAAAGATAAGGAAACTCAGACAGGACCTTACTATTCCAAATGTCAGTGTATTGGCCATATCCTTTCTCCCTTAGTTGTCTTTCACAGACAACAGTCCCTGCAGGTCTCAGGTTTAAAAGCACATGGCAACAGTGTGGAGAAGTGGGACACTTAGACCTTACCTCTTGGTGCCTGGTTTCCAACAGCTGAATGGAGAGGTGAACCCCTGGAGGGGCTGATCCAGGGAACAGCTCAACCTGAGGAGTGGTGGATGGTCCCAAAAGTGGTTCTTCTTGGCCAGAGTTGAGGCGCGTAGGACACTGTTGGGCAACCATTACCTGCCATTGCCTGTATGACCCCAGCCCTGCGAGGAATCAGGGACGAGCAGGTTGTTGATATGGCAGACGTGTTCACAAGGGAGTGGGTGGAAGGATCCGCAGCACGTACGTGGTTTCGAAATGCATCTCCTCATCAAATCTTTACTCTTCCTCCCCATCATGGGTTCTCCGGATTGAACAAGGAATTGTGTTTTGGGTCACCTCATGCTGGAGCGCACCGAGATGTGTGTTGGGTGGCTTTGGACAGAGACTGCGCTAAGGGGTCCCTCTGTACTCACAGGTTACAAACACCTCCAGGATTTACACTCAATAGCCACAGCAGGGCAAGTGAATTGCTCTGGGAGTGCCCATTTTTCTCCGCAGATGGTAGAAATGATCAAAGGTGATGAGTCCCTTGTAGACACCCAAAATGACATAAATCCTTCCCAAATAGGACCCACAGCTTCGCTGTGGATGGAGGCAGACACAGCAGGAGCCGAGCAGGGCTGCAATGCCTCCTCCCTGTGCAGCATCCCTCCAGGAATATTTCCATCTGAGCCTCCAAGGCATTGCAGATCATCCTGGGATGCTGCTTCGTAGGACAATGCTTTATTACCCCATGATCAAAAGTCCCCGTATCGGGACCCAAAGTGGTATTAGCAGAGGTGGACAGCAGGGATTAAAACCTACCCTTTTTCCTAGGCTGTGATTAACCAGGTGCATGCCGCTGCCTACAGGCACCTCCTCCTTGGTCAGCAGGCACAGAAAGCACCACGGTTCCTTCCCAAGAGCTTTACGTTGTAGCTTTTTGCATTACTTTGAAGAGATTGCCCAGCATCTCTCGGGTCTCTGGCTTCATGACATCATTGCCTGCATCTCTTCAGAAGCCTCTTGGTCACCATGGTGATGCTGAGGTTGCCACTGGCCTGGGCTTGTTACATCAGGAGGTGAGTCAGCCCCAGAATGAAAGGCCACAGCCTTTGTCATTGTTTGATCTAATAACCAGCAATGCTGAGATAACGATCCAGGCTCTTAATGAAAGGTGGGTGTTAATAAGACGTTAGGACATAGTTCAATAGCAAAGTCCATGGGATAATGACAGGCTGTGATTTCCGGAGGGTGACCATCTCCCACCTGCAATGGGTTGAATGGGCTCATCCCTAGGGGGTTTCACATCCATCGCTGCAGCCCCGCAGGCAGGAGACCTGGGGAGCTGCATCCCAAACGCATGGCTGGGCTGGGAATTAAGCTCTTCATGAACACAAACGACTTCAACCGTTGGGCACCACCATGGAAATAGTTCCTATAACAATCTGTGCTTAGGGGAGGGCTGGGATGTTAACTGCTTCCCACAGGATCTCCAAATTGCTGCAGCACTTTGCAGTGCTGTGCTGGTTTTGGCCGGGGCAGAGTTAATTTTCTTCTTAGTAGTTCATCTGGGGCTGCGTTTTGGGTTTGTGCTGGAAACAGGGATTTTTTTCTTATTGCTGAGCAGTGCTGACACAGAGTACAGGACTTTGCCAGTCACCTCCCACCACCAGCGAGTAGGCTGCGGGGGGCACAAGGAGCTGGGAGGGGACAGCCAGGACAGCTGACCCCAGCTGATCCAAGGGATCCAAGGGATACCCTAAGGATGATGCTCAGCAGGTAAAGCTGGGGGAAGAAGAAGGAAGGGGGTATGCGTGTTTGGAGTGATGGCGTTTGTCTTCCCAAGTCACCACCACACGTGATGGAGCCCTGCTCTCCTGGGGATGGCTGAGCACCTGCCTGCCCACGGGAAGTGGTGAATGAACTCCTTGCTTTGCTTTCTTGTGTGCGTGGCTTGTGCTTTGCCTATTAAACTGTCTTCATCTCAACCCACGAGTTTTCTCACTTTTACCCTCCTGATTCTCTCTCCCATCCCACCGGAGGGAGCGAGTGGCTGCGTGGGGCTGACCTGCCGGCTGGGGTTAAGCCCCAACAGTCCTAAATTATATCCGGATCAGGTGTGAGCACATGGCTGCATTCCTGCTGATTTACCCGGAGAAGGCACTATGGTAACATATGCCAGGTTTACGCTGGCAGCAGCAGGGCAGGTAATATCTGATCTGGCAGCTGGGACACAGTAACCCCATAAAAACACTTATCTTCCAAACCAACAGGGCTTTTGTGCTGGATCGGTGCATTGCATTGTCACAAATGGTTGTGGCATCGGGACAAGGTAACCTAAAGTCAAGTTTAACACCTTGGGGATTTACACCCTAAATCAATGCCACGACTTTCAGTGGGGAATTTCACACCCTAAAATCACAGGGCAAGCAGGGAGGTGTTCCTCTGATGTAACTAATACTACCTGCGAGTAGGAGGCACATCCCAGTGTCAGGCTCATGTGGATGTTGACTTCCCAGCATCACTGACAGTGCCAAAACCTGAATTTTGGCACTCTGGCTGATCCGTAGCCTTTGATCCTTTCTGTTGGGACCAAGCCTGAATTTTTGCAGCCAGATTTCATTTCAAGGAGGATCAGTATCCAATTCCTGAGACTGGAATATCCCCAACCCCTTGCCGTCTCATTCCCCTCAAACCACTTTTAAAAACCCATATTTCTCTCCACAACCTGTGGAGTCAATTATCTTTATGATTTAGCCCATTTATGGGGTGAGTTTTGTTTTGCACTAGTCTTGTAAGGTCAGGAACTTTCACAGGACATTGCTCAATCCTCCTGGACCTATTTCTGAGCAGACCTGCCAGCCTTGAGAAACAGCCCTGCTCCAATGGGTGTTGCAGGTTCAGAACGTTATTTCCAATTTTTTTTTTTTTTGAGAATGACAGGATGTAATTCTCAAAAATTACAGATGAAACTCCTTTCCTGGGATTTTAAATTAGAACATCGGTCTGGGACACTCCTTTGGGATCATCAGGCCTGACTATGGACACCCATCTGCTTCCTTGAACTTTACTGGGTCTTCCCAGGGACCCTCCAAGACCTGAGCAGAGCTGGGAGCACCCACCTCTCTCTGGGGACAATGGAGGGATCCTTGAGTGATTTTGCTTCTGATCTGGGGAATCGAGATGAAATCCAGGCTCTTACCCTTCCTTCTTCCTTAAATCTGTCACAGCCAGGCAATGTGTTTGCAACTCTCCTGTCTCCTTTCCCATCCAGCTTCAACTCACCCGATTATAGCCAAACCTCAATAGTTAGGGCACTAATCAGACAGCTCAGAAGAATCTAGGTTTGGACCCTCATCCTCCTGCTTGAAGGGCTCCTAAATGAAAAGGAACTGAAGAAAATAAATCCCTTTTAGCAAAGCTGATGGTGTAGCATGACAGAGGGCTGACTTCAGGCAGAATTTAGCATCCCTGAAAAAGTTTCTGCGTTGCATCAAGCGTGACGGTGCCAGCACCCAGGGGAGCTCAGAGCACAGGGCTGAGCAGGAGCAAGCAGGTCCCCAAGCCTGAATCTCTTGAATACTTAAAGAAAACTATAGGGAACCCCTTTTTTTGCCACTGGCCAGTGAAATGATGTTGGTTTTTTTTACTGCCTGGGTATCACCCGTCGTTGCAAGCCAGGTCATGTGCACAAGAGCTGATTTTTGCTGCTTGTTGCTCGAGCGTTGGGAACAGTGGCCCCGTGCATTTCTGCAACCCTGTGTGGCTTTTCCTGCCTCTTGGCTGCCAAGAAATGCAAGCTCAGCTCCCTGTGCGATGTTTAACCGGGGCTGAGCAATGCCCTGTGCCTCGGCGGGGATTTCCCCCTCTCAGGCTAAGCACTTGCTCCTCAGCATCGGCACCTGAACCCCTTTGAGTTTTCCCCTTCTCTGGCTTGCAGCTGGTTTTAAGGAAAGCTGCACCCAAGGCATGCGGGTGCCAGCCCTGAGCTCTTGCTCTGCTGGTATTTCGGCGTTCAGCTGCTGTTAGCAGCTTGCTGTGTTGCTTGCAGATGGGGAAGGAAGACGTTTTGTGAGCACATCAAGTCCAGTTAGGGAGTGCAATAGTCTCAAAAACTGGACGGCTTGTCCCCGGCAGGGGGAAGGGGCGTTTGCACGGGTGGGTGAAGCAAGGCACAGCTCAAAGGCAGCCCTGAGCACACGGTGTTCCCGGCCTTGCCCCCATCCTGCATCCCAGGCAGCGACCAGCTCTCCCAGCTGCAGACCGGAGAGATGTCAATCGGGAGCTCTCCTCTGGTTTCAGGGTAGGGGACTGCAAGTGCCGTGCTGAGCAGCATCCCATCATCGCTGCAGGAAACCCTGCCTTTTAAATAATACTGGGAAGAAATGGTTTTGCGCAATTTCTGTTCCTCTTTGGCCAGCAGTGGGGTTGATGCTGTAGGTTTGGTACTGTTGAGGAGGAAAAGGAGTGTGAGATTGCAAGGGCGGGGGTGTGTGTGTGTGTGAAAGTCAAGAAATAAGGAAGGAAAAAACATCTCGTTAAAAGGAGAGAAGAGAAAAAGCTCTTTTCCATGGCAGAAACATCCCGATGGTTTGCAGGAGCTTGTTGCAGTCCCCTGGGCAGCCGGGCTTGGCAGGATGAGGGAGAGGGTGAGATAAGGAGAGGGAGCGGTGATATCCCGATGATGTAGGTACAGTTCACACTTTGCTGATTGATTTATTCTTGTAACTGAAATACCTGTGAGGGGCGAGGGGAAGGGAGACGATTGTGTGCAGACACAAAGGACCATGAACTCCAGCTGCCTCTCCAAACCCAAACATTTTTTATCAGCCTTTGCAAAACCCTCCCCACCAGGACCCTGACCCTCAGCAGCTTTTGCAGACTTCGAGTGCCTCCAGGGAAAGTGCCATCCGCAGGGAAAACAGCTCAGCATCCAGCGGTGAGAGGAGAGGGCAGCCACTTGGTTTCCCCCCTGACCTTTTTGAAAGCTCCCAATTCCCTTAATACATAGGAGACAACTTTCTTGGCTTCTCCCAGGAGCCCACTGATTATTTTTTTTTTTTTGGAAGTGCAAAGTATAGTAGTTTGGGGTTGTTGGTCTTTTGTTTTTTAACTAAGGGTATAAACACCCCTCAGTCAGCCCAGCAGAATTACTTTCTCTGTTGCAAGAGGGTGTTGTTAATGCACTAACAAGAATTTGGGCAGCTGCTGCCTGACTTTTGCAACCTCCCTCCCAGGGTAAGGGAGAACTATCTGTGCCCATGTCCCGGGCTGGCAAACTGAGGCTGTGCTGGAAATTGTGGCGGGGCAGCTTGACCTGAGCACACGTATGGCTGCATCTATACAGTGATGCATGAACAGCTCCCAGCCACCATCTCCAAATTTTAACTGTGCAAGGAGCTGGTGTGTGCAGGGCTGGACCGCACCGTGCAGAGCCCACTGGGCATCATGCCTCCTGTCCCCTCCATGCCACATCCTGAGGAGATGCTCCGTGTTGCACTGGATGTAGGCGTGCGTGTGACTTGTCTTTTCCCTCCAAGTTTCCTTTAGAGAGGGGGAAAAAAAATAAAGAAAAAGAAAAGCAAGGAGGATGAATCATGGCTTAGTCAGAGTTGGGGCTCTCTGGAGCGATCGCTGCCGTTGCCTGCATTTTGATGCCGAGGGAAGGGTGCTGGGGAGGCTGGCTGGTGGCCCCTTGGTACTGGTAGGTTCTGCCAAAGGGGATGGGGAATTTAGTCCAGGATATGGACTGTAGTCCAGGATATGGAATTTAGTCCAGTCTGGGATGCAAGCAGAGCCTAATTCTACCAGTCAGGGTGGGTTGCTGGGTCCTTTTGGTGTTTGAGCAGCAGGGGAACAAACAAGGGAACTGAGGGGGATGGATTTTTCGTGTTTCAGAGAAGGTCACAGCATGTAAGCCCTGTAAGAGACGGGTGTCCCGCTCTCCCAGGAACAGGATTCTTCACTCTTTTCTGCCAGACTCGCCTCCTTTGTGCTGCCCTGCCGGCTTCCTGGACCTGCTGGCTCCATCCCACGGATGCTCAAGGTCATTTTTTTCCCCACCTACTGCCAGGACCTTCAGATTTTGAGCCCTTGGCATGACACTTATACCCCCATCCCTTTACATTCATTAAATCTCTGCAGGATACTGCGATGGGGTAGGTGAGGCAGCATCTCCAGCACACGCTGCCTGATTTATTCCTCTCTCCACAACTTTCACCACTGGCGAAGCCGAGGATGTGGGACCACATCGCTGGCTGTCCCACGGCCTGTGGTGGCTCTTGGCGAGCTGACGCACCTCTTACTAACAGCGTTTGGCCCCCTGGGTGTCTCGAGCCCTCCAAAAAAAAAAAATCGCTGAACTCAGCACCCCATGGGCTGCTTTTGCAGCAGCTGCGACCAACAGTTTATTTACTAGTCCAGGCTCTATTTATAGGGAGCCGCGCTTTTGCCCAGCACGACTGGATAAGGGGGGGGAAAAAATAAATCCTCTGGGCACACCTAGTGCTGCCCTGCCCGCCACCCTCTCCCCGCCGGGAAAGTGCCTTATAAATAGTAATGATGCTTCTTCCAGCTGACCTCGCTCAGAGCAGCTGGGTGCTCGTGCCTTTGAAAACCAGGCCATTTATTTAGGAGTTGAAGCTTTCCGCTCCAGTTATTTAGGAGTTTTTAAGCCAAGAATTACTAGGTGGATCTAATTTGAAGTGACTGTGATTTTAATTCAGGCGGGGTTTCGCTTTCGGGCTCCTTTTGATATTTGGGGGATGGTTATCAAAGGGGAGAGGAGCCATGGAGAGGAGAGCGGAGTCGCTGGGGAAGGGGGGATACCCGAACTTCTCGTCCTGCAACATCATGTCAATATTCTTCCTTCTTGCATTTTAGCTGGGAACTGAATTTTCGTGGCTTTCCATGGGAAAAGGTCTGGGATTTGGGGGAAAAAAAACCCCTCCTGCCCTTTCCTGAGGATGGATTTTGTGCAGTGGTCCAGTGCGCACTGCTGGCTGTGACCCCCAACCCCACCTTTGCTGGCCAACACGCTCGCTGGTCTCCCCCATCTTCCTTCCCACATCCCAAATCTCTGGATCTTTCCCAACTCCCTCAGAGTAGCTAATTTTTAATTTTTTTTTTTTTTTTTTGCCTGTGAATACTTTTTTCCTGCGTAGGAGAGGGAAGGATTGTGCTTTTTTTTTTTTACTCCATCCATCTTGGCTCCATGTAAGGAGGTAGCCAAGAATATGTTTTTTCTAGATCTGTTATAAAAATACAAGCCTTTGCTTCTCGAGGAGGAAAATACCCTACATAATAAAAAAAGGTTATTGCACACTTGCAGCACCTAAAACGCTACTTATTGAGCTTTACATTTTCAAGCAAAATTTGCTTGCTTAACCCACACCAAGGCAGATGCTCCCACCTCTAAGGCTCTTCCCAGCCATGGCACAGCCCCGTGTGTCCCCGCTGCGGTACGTTCCCTGCTCAGCACCCTGCCACCCAACCCCCGCATGCCATTCCCCGCTCAGCACCCTGCCACCCAGCCCCCCGTGGTGCCCAGCAGGAACCCCCCGCCACTGGGGCTGGGCTGGGTGCGGGCACCTGCACATCTGGGGTGCTGCATCTCCCCAGTGGTTTGCTGGGTGGCCTTTGGACAATGTCCCTGGCCCCTTCGTGCAGCAACCTGGTTCCACCGGATCAATAAATAAATAAGGAAATAAATAAAACATGAATTATTATTATTAATAATAACAACAATAATTCGAAAATATGAATAAAAATATTAATAATAAAAAAATAAAAGAAGAAAAATAAATAACAAAAATAAGTAAGAAAAATAATCAACAAAAAGGAATAATAAAAAAATAATTAAAATAATAAATATTTTTAAACGGCAATAAATAATTAAAATAATAAATCATAAGCCAAACAATAAAGAATTAAAATGGGAAATAATGAAACCCTGAAAGAAATAATGATGAAATCACGAAAATAATTAATGAACGCTAAAAACGGTAGATAATGAAATTTACTAACGGTCATTATCGCGCCTGTTGGGAGGGCAGCCTCCCCCCCGGGGTCGTGCCCAGCGCTGCCGCCGCCCCCCGCCCCCCAAGCGCGGCGCTTTGCGGGGCTGGGGGTGTCACAGACACAGGCTGGCGCCCGCCGCGGCTTTCCGCGGCCGCGGAGCGGGGCGGGGCGGAGCGGGGCGGGGCAGCGGCCGCGGGCGGGGGCGGAGCGGCGGCCACGGGCGGGGCATCCCCGCGGGGGGGGCCCGGCCATGTGCGACGTGAGCGACGTGCGGGGCGCGGACCCCGGCCCTGCGGCGGCTGCGGACCCCGGCGGGGGGGGCAATGGGCGCGCGGCGCAGCCCCCGGCCTGCGGGGGGGTCCCGCCGCGTTTCGTTTGATGTTGCTTGGGGGGACGTCGTAATTTGTGTTTCCCTTTTCGTTTTACTTTCGTTCATGTGATGTAGTTGTTGACTTTTTAGTTCCTTTCTTATTAATTTTTTTCTTTTTTTTCCTCTTTTCCTCTTAATTTACATTTTCTTTTCATTCTTTTTCATTTTACTGCATTTTTATTTTACTTCGTATTTTACTTCATTCGTATTATACTTCATTCAAGTGTTATACTTGGTGTTTTACTTCAGTCGTGGCTTCGTGTATTTCTTCATTTGCGTTTGATTTCATTTTATTCTTTTTTATTTATCATTTTTATAAATACTATTTACAATGTTTACGGACCTTCTTTTATTCTTCTATTTCATTACATTATTGTACATTGCATCTCGCCATCCCACCGTATTGCCTCGAACCGTATATTATTTATTTTTTTTAACCGTGGGCACCGCCTGCATGCGCCCTCCGCCCTCCCCCCCCCCCCCCGGCGCAGCCCCGCAGCCGCGTGAGTGCCCGTGTCCCCCCCGCCCCCCCCACCAGGAGAACAAAGGCTGCGGGCGCAGCGGCGCCGCCTTTGTCCCCGCTGCAGTGCGGGGGGCGGGCGGCAGGCGGCAGCCGAGCCGCGCCCCCCCCTCCCCCCCCCCTTCCTCGGCGGCGCAGCGGCCGCCCCCCGCCCCCCCCCGCCCCGGGGGCGGGAGCCGCGGCCCCGCCGGCCCTGCCGGGCTAGAAATAGGCGCCGCCGCCACCGCCGGCTCAGCGCGGCCACGGCAGCAGCACCGGCCGGCTCCCTGCAGCAGCCGGGCAGCCCAGCCCTTCCTTTCCCTGCCGGGAGATTTTCTTCCTTTTTATTTTTGCGAAATCAAAAGGAAATTAATTTTTTTTTAATTTTTTTTTTTGGGGGGGGCGTTCAGATTGATAGCGAAATTAGCGGCGGGGCTCGTGCTCGCTCCCTCCACGCACGCAGCGGCAGCGTGGGTGCCGTCCCTGCCGGCTTTGTGCCCTGAAGCCCCGTCCCTCCTCTTCCTCCACCTCCCCCCCCCGCCGCCGTAAAGCCTTAACAAGGCTCCGAGAAGCATCCGCAAGCGCCGCAGCCGCTTGCTCAAACCACCTCCAAAAGCAGCGACCGCAACAAAAAGCCTTTTTCTTTTTTATTATTATTCTTTTTTCCCCTCCTTCCTCTTTTTCTTCTCCCTCCTTTCCCCCCCGCAAACGCATCAAGGTGGACGCGGAGCGCAAAAAGACCTTTCTTTTAAAAATGCCCATGGAGCTGACGCAAAGCCGCATCCAGAAGATCTGGCTTCCCAGTGACAACCGCCCGGCGCTGCCCCGCCGCTGTGAGTACGGGCACCGCCGCATCCTCGCGGCTGGGGTGGGGAGCAGCCCCCCCTCCTCCAGCGTACCCCCGGGGGGGAGGCTTTGCAACGCCCCCCCCCCCCCCCCCCTTTCCCATAATATCCATGCAGCATCCCGCCCCCCCTTCCCCCGCCTCCTCCAGCATCACCCCGGGCGCATCCCACCCGCTGCCATCCCGTGAGTCACTTCCAGCGCCGGGGAAGGTGCAGCCAGCACGTGGCAGCGCCCCCCCCGGGGGGGCGGGGAGGTGCCGAGGCACGCGTGGCCCAATTTCCACCCCCGACACCCCCCCCCCCCCCCCCCCCCCCCCCCCCCCCCCGCCGTGGCCTCCAGCCCTGGGATTGAAAGGGAAAGGGAGTAGGTTGCTAACTTGAGATTTATCAATGATATAATAATTTTTTTTGGGGGGGAGGGGCAGGATTAGGGCGATGGATTTAGAAAAAAGCCCCCAGCCGTACGCACTTTACCGCTTGACCCTGTGCTGTGTGTGAGATGAGATAGGAGGCAGGTGGAGGGGGTGAGGGGGCAGAAATTAATGCTGAAACTTCTGCAGTGATTTCTCTTTTTTCAGAAGCTCAGAAAGCATCTTGAGTGTTGCAAACCAACCTCTGCGTTTAAAAAAAAAAAAAAAAAGGCAGCAAACGCTTGGGTCATCCTGATGTTACTATAAAACAAATCATGAATCATATAATACAATAGCAAAGCTCGAGAGACAGCTCTTTTAACTCACCCGACAGCTGAACTGACAGCTGCCGGTTGTGCAACTGCGTGTCACTAAATAAACGTCGCAGGAATGGGCCGATCCGGGGCTGCGGGGGGGCCGGGATGCAGGCGGTGGCACTTCCCAGCCTGGCAAAGGATGGAAGTGGCCCGGGCGGTTGGCTGAATCAGGCTTTCCAGTGCTTTTTCTTCAGCAGGCGTTTGTAAAGGGGCTTCGGACATTGGTTTCCCTTGGCTGGAAAGCCCCCCTTTTAAAAAACGATAATAATAAAAAATAAATCCGATGGATTTGCCATGTCTTAGCCCCCTGGCTATGGGTCAGGCGTGTGGCGAGGGGTGGCCAAGCCCTGCAGTGGAGGGTGGCACATGCCGCCTGTGCAGTGGGAGCTGCCGAGGAAATGGCTTTCAGCAACAGGCTGCACATCTGGGCTGCCACGGGGCTTTGCTTTTAGCTGGGGAAAATGTCTCTTGGCCTAATGCTTTGCAGCTGGATTTGTTTGGTTTGGTTTTTCTCGAGGGCTGACACCTCTGAAAGAAATCCCTTGTGAGTGTGGAGCCTCCCTGGGGTTTTTGCCACTTATTCACCTGGTTTCTCAGAGAATTCCCTCTTGGCAGAGGAGAACACTAACATACTTTAATATATTAAGACATTGAGGGGCTTGTTAATGCCATGGTGTAGCCTTGTGATTATTTTTATTTTATCCCAAGGTGGGAATAAGCCACGCCGGGTACCATTAGTTACACTCTGTGGGAAGAGCGTTATTGGGCTTTTTTAGTTTGGTTGTGTTTTGTTTGTTGTTTTTTTTTTTAAACTCAAGGTGGCTATTTTAACTCAAAGTGCTATTAATTCCTTGGCAGCAGCAGTGCCACACAGCCAGGTGGGAGAGGAGGTATACCAGAAATGTGAAGCCAATGGGAGGGAGGGAGTGGGAGCATCCTCAGAAAGCTCCTGCCTTGGCCGCTGCCTGCGAGTGAAATAATTAGTCCGATTGTTCACTTCCTTGTCAGTGGAAGGCTCGAATGGATGCGAAGTGATGCCTTCATCTGGCCTTTTGATGGCGATCCATTAAATTGCTGTCAAGCTGCACGTCTCTCACGTAGGGGCTGGGAAAGTCAAGTCGTCGCAGGCAGCTGGATGGGCAGAGCCAGGCGAGGGGAGGGGGCTCAGCTGGGGGATGCTCGAGGAGGAAGGGGCTGCCACTGCCTTCCTCTTCCCATCACTCCGGCTCGGCAGATGAGGGCATGTGAAAATACGTCTGTGATGTGCATGCAAAAAAGCCCCAGCTCACACGTCAGTAGGGGGATAGCAGTTCCACATGCGTGTGTGTGCGCGCAGTATGCAGCGCAGAAACATGTTCTTGCTGCATCCCTGAAGGTGTTGAGGAATTGCAGAGGGAAGAAGGTGGAAAAGGGGAATTTAACGTAGAACATATGGCGTGGGCTTGTGGGAGGTGTGGGGGAACACTTCTTACAAGGAGACTAAAAATGCCTGAAGTGGGAAGGTGGCTATTTTAGCTAACCTTTTATAGAAGCACATTTCCTTCCCCTTTTTTGTCTTCCTTAACCCACTCTGGTGAAGCATGAGAGCGCATCAGCGCTGCCTTTGTAGCAGACAGAAGGCACAAGTGACGAGCTGCTTCTAAATACCCTGATTGAGCCTTTTGAAAGTCGTCCCTGACCTTGACTTACCTGGATAGATGTCAATAACGAGTAATGAATATGCATTGAAATCCCTGATGGCTTTCCAGCAGGTGGTGAAGAGAAATGATGAATTAGGGCTTTGTGAAGCACTGGGAGCAAAACACTGGTTTCTGTTTCATCCCTGATGCAAGGTTTCCTGGAGGCTTTTGTGATTTAGCTGGGTTTGGGCTCAGGTTCCTGATAAAAAGTTGCACACCCCATGCCCTGGTGTCTTGGGAGGTGCTTCCCAGGTCTGTAAAAAGATGCTTTTTCATGGTCTAAGGGGAACCTGGATCTTTGCTTTGGCAGCAAACCGAACTGGGGGGAGATTCCTCAAATACAGGTGTTTAACTCCAGCAGCACCCTTTGGAGGTGGCGTGTGTGTGCCAGTGCAGCGCCAGCACTGGGGCGGACTTGGCTGTCCAAAGCCAAAGGGATGTGCACAGTACCCAGCGTTGTCCCATCCTCTCAGAGTGCTCTTACTTTAATGGCCTCGAATCCTCTTGGCTCCACTCTTGAGATCCTTTGTCCCCTGGCAGGTAGGAAAGAAAGGAGGTATTATTCCTGCCCCCCTACCTTTTTTTATCTTTTATCTAATAAGTGGTTGGTATTTTGTGCAAAAAAAGATTTGCACCCATAGGTTAGTTGAGGATGTGAGACCGTTAGAGAGGAAAAAAATATTTCTCTGGGTATGTTGCACAGCTCCCCTGGTACCCCAGCGCAGAATCGGTGCTTGCAGCTGAAATCAATGGGAGCTGGCCCGGGCTTTTGAAAGGCGGAACAGGGGAGGCAGGTCGCACAAAAGGAGTGAGTGTGAGGGCAGCCCCAGCCTAAGGAATGTGGAATATTTAGAGAAGTTAAAAAAAAAAAAAAGGAAATCTCTTTTAGGTAGTTTATTCATCTCTGCTTTGGTGAGACTGCCAAGCAGATGATGGGTGGCTCTTCTGGGTACCGGTGGTGTAACTCTTCCTTGTGGCCTTAATTTTGGTTTCTTTAGCTGTGGATTTATTTTATTCTTTTTTCTTAGAAGGAGAGCGAAGTTCTATGTGCTTTGTGTGCTTTCTGGACACCTCTGTTTGTTTGCCCTTCCCAGATCGCCACTGAAAAAAATCTATCCCGACCTACCACCCTGTCTCCATCCCCAGGGAACCCCTGGCATCTCCGGATCGCTCTGCCTCTGTCCCCTGGTCCCACCTGCAGGCAGCTGGGACAGGCAAGGCAGAGCTCTCCACCCAGACCGTAATTAAGCTGAGTTTTTATGGCTCTGCCACCCGCCACTCACTCCCTGCATTCCTTTCCCATGAGGTCTCCGGGCTCACCCGGGCCGATTGAAGGCTGGGTGAGAAATCCCCCGGAGGGTCTCTGCCTGGCCTGCCTATGCTGGGAGGGCTTGTGGCGGAAGGCATGAAAGGCGACTGGCTAATCCAAATTCCATTAGGCATTGTTAAAATCTTCCTTTCCAGCATTTAAAGTGCTTGGCTTTCTGCCTTGGCCTGTGGTGTGCGCAGCACCATGTGAGAAGTGATTCTGCAGGGCAAACCCTGGAGGGGAGTGAGGATGCTGCCACATTACATGATCCATGGAGCCGCGTGTGGTCCAGATGCATCCTGTGGCACTGGGCTGCAGAGGACTAAAAAAAAATCCCAAACTGCATTCCCAGTCCTGAAACCTCAGCAATTTCCTCCAAACTGAACCAGGAATTTACTTTCTAAAGGATTTATGGGGGGAGAAGTGATTCACCTGGGCAGCCCGACAGCTGATTTGTCTGCATTTTTGTCATGCCATTTGGGTGAGCTGGAGAGGAGTTTCTCTTCGCTTGCCAGGTCATCACTAAGTGATGCCTCTGGATTTATTTCCAGCTGTTTGACATGGACCATCTTTACAACAACAGCGGCAGCAACAAAACTTCAGCTTAAAACAGAATTGGCCAAACCACAGGAATGGGAGGTTGTGTTTGCCTTGGGGTTCTTTTGGTTGGTTTGTGGTTTTTCATCGGTTTGGGTTTTTTTGAGGAAACTGAGGCACAGAGGTTCTGCAGGGAGGTTGGATCAGCTGCTGATTCCTTGCCCAGTTTGCAGCCATCAGGAATGTTCTCCTTGCTGTGGCTGTTTGGCTGGCACCAGGGTGAATTTGGGTCACCGTGGCTTAGCTGAGGCAGTTGACTCACTGTTGGGCAGCCATGGAGCCATCCACCATGTTCCCTGCTCCGACAGATGGTCATTCAGCAGATCCCGTGCAAAAATAAGCCAGTGGATTCACCTGCTCAAGGTTTTGGTTGTCCAGGCTTAGGAGAGGGATGCACAGGACATACTGCAGAGATGGTGCAGAGCAGAGGCTTTGGGTTTCCTCTAGCTGCTGAAGGACTTGGGGGAAGGCTGGGTTGAGAGCAAGAGCCTTGATACAAGATGAGCTGGAGGATTAATGGCTGCTCACGTTGTTCTTTGTCCTCATAGCCTGTGGGCCACAGCTTGCCAATTCCCCCACCGTGATAGTGATGGTTGGCCTCCCAGCCCGAGGGAAGACCTACATCTCCAAGAAGCTGACTCGCTACCTCAACTGGATTGGTGTCCCAACAAAAGGTGAGGCTTGCACTGGCTGCCTGGGAGAAGCATGAGGTCTGGTCCACGGGAGTCCCTGTAGGAGCTCAGTGCCTTGGGAGGTGGGAGGTAGTGGGGGATCTTTTCAGGATCCCATGGGCCAAATATCCATGTCCTCCCATCTCTTCTGCTGCAGCCCAGGTTCTCCTTCACTTTGAAGACCAAGGGATGTCCCTGAGCCTCCTGCTCTAAGGATGTCACTTCTTGGCCCTTTGCTAGAAATCGTTATCTGCAGGAAACTGCACAGCTGAGTCGAGCTGTGCTGACACCCGCTCCTGGTTTTGACGATCTTTACCTTTCCCACACAGTTTTCAACGTAGGGGAGTATCGCCGGGAGGCGGTGAAGCATTACAGCTCCTATGACTTCTTCCGCCCTGACAATGAGGAGGCCATGAAAGTCAGGAGGTGAGTGTGGGTGCCGTGTCTGTGCTCGCACTTGAGTCCCAAATGCCTGCCTCTGGGAGCATGTTTGGGGGTGATGAACAGAAAAGTTGGGCTTTAGCTTGAGTATTCCCTGCCTGCCCAAGGAGGGCCTGACTGGGGTGCCAAGGGCTGAAAGCTGAGGCTGACTGGGCTTCGTAGCTTCAAGGTCACCGACACATCCTCCATCAGTGGTACCCAAAATTCACCTTCAGCCTCAGTGATGTAGGGTATGAAGTTTGGCCTTTGCTTCTTCATCCACCATTGCCATGCTGCTCGGCATGCGTGGCTCTTGTGTTTTTGGCAGACAGAGGGTGTCTTTGCTAAATGTCCCTGTGAGGGAGGAAAAGTGATGAGGAGGAGCTGCAAAGCCTGCCGCCTTTTGTGGAGGGCTGTGCACTGGCTGCAAGCATCTCCAAGGACATCAGGACCAGGGATGTCTCACCTCTTTTGCAGGCAATGTGCCCTGGCTGCCCTGAGGGATGTCAAGCTGTACCTGACGGAGGAGGCTGGCCAGATCGCGGTAAGCTCAGAGATCTGCTCCACAGGGTTTGGCAGCAGTCCTGGTCCCAAAGGTGCTGTGCCCTGTGCGGTTCTTTCTGCAGTTCCTTCTCCGAGGAAGGCCTTGGTGGGCAACCAGGCGCTCTTGGTGCTAATTGAAATTTTTGCTTTTAAAGGTTTTTGATGCCACCAATACCACGCGAGAGAGGAGAGGGTTGATCCTAAACTTTGCCAAAGAAAATGGGTTCAAGGTTGGTACCAGTGGGCTGCTGCCTGTATTGTGCAGTCCTAAAGTGTTGGCCTCATGATACGTAAGGGAGCTGCTGCTGGGTTTGATGGAAAAATGTGAAGCTCTTGCCTTGCTCCCAGTACCCAGCCTTGGGGGGAGGGAAAGGATGGGAATGGGGCAGAGGGGGAGCTCTCTGGTCAAGTGGGGAGGAGATTGGGCTGGGCAAGGGGCTGGTTGAATGTTACAGACCTTGTCAGTGGCTTTCAGCTGAGCTTTGCTTTGCTTTCCAGGTGTTCTTCATTGAATCTGTCTGCAATGATCCCACGGTAGTTGCCAGCAACGTTATGGTAAGCATGGAAGTGTCTTGCTTTTGTTTTCCCTTGTGTAGGATTTCCTACCTGTGCCTGGCTGGTTTCTTATCTGAACATCTTGCCAGAGTTGGCTGAGGATTAGGAGGTTTTTATCTTTGTATGATCTATTTGTCCTGGGATGAGAAAGGAGCTTTTGTCTCCCAGGGCCACCTGGAAGTAATGAAAATTAAAAGCTATTGTAGCCTTTCCCCAGTTCCTTTCCACACTCTCTGCATTTCTGTTGACATCTAACTTGATACCAAGGAGAGAAATGTATTCAGGATGTTTCGGTGACCCTGTCAAGTCTCACTTTTTGAAAGTGATGGGTGTGTTTAGGTGTTTAAATCCCCTCAGAGAGCAGTCAGGCTTGGTGTCTTCAGCCACATGCAGCTTCCCAAAAATCTATTGAGGTCTGCTTTGAGAAGAATGGCGGCCCAGCTTAGAGGTTTCTTGCCACTCGCTGAAGTCTTGGCTGGGAGAGCAGAATAAATCACTGCTTCCTGGCTCCTTTGGGAGCTGCTGGATCTTTGCTTTCCCACCAGCAGAACTCCTCCTTTGCCCATGAGGCTTGGCTAGGGCAGGTAGATGATAATTGTCTACCTGGACATGATTAACCTGAATGAAAGTGTCCTTTCTCTGCTGGGCTCTGCTCCAGCCTTATCTCCAGTTGTACAATTCACAAGCCGTTTCGTGGTGTCTGGGAATGTTTCAGGATATACAAAGTCTGTGAGAAGGGTTTTGTTCTGCCCCTGGGATGGGCTCCACAAAAGGTGCTGGGATGGGAACTAGAGCATGGCTTCTGCTCCTGCTGGGAGCTGGTGTCCCAGGGCCGGTTGACCGTCTTTTTGGGAGGCTGCACACAGCCTTTTCCATGATGCTAAGAAAACATTCAGTTTGCTCCATCTTTTTTTTTTTTTTTTTTTTTTTTTTCCTTCTTTGCAAGACCCTGAAGCTGGATTTTTTGGAGGATTTAATCCCTTTCTTTGGAAACTAATGCTGGAAGGGGGAGAAAATCAACTGCTAGCTGAGCGTTGGTTTTTGCTCCATGGGGTGCTGCAGCTGAGTGGTGCTCTTAGTGCAGAAAATGTGCTGTGAGCCCAGTGCAACGCCATGCATGTTGCTCAGTTGTGTTAATGTGTTGACTTTGGGATTGTTTGTTAAGTTCCTAAGGTGTAATGCTGCTGCTCAAACCCAAATCTTCAGGAAAAATAGCATGTTAGAGTAGTTCAGGTAGAACTTGGCCCATGAGAGTTCTGGATATTGGCATTGCCCACTTCCAGCATCTTTCAGCCCAGTAGCTTGTAGCAGATACTGCACAAACGTGGGCTGGATATTGTCATCCTGCTGTCTCGGATGGTGGACAGCCAGGTTGACCTCTAACTCCCGGGAACTTTACTCAAGAGGCCTGGAATAAGCATCTTGTCTAAGCGCATGCACTTTCCATTCTCAGCTTGAATTGTCTAAACCTGATGCTTTCCTTTAGCCGTAAGAAAGCTCAGTTTTCCCACTGTTGGGTGCTGAGGTGTTACCCCAGCTCTCTGGAGAATGGGATCTCCCCTTGATGATATGAATCTATACCAGTCACGCAAGGCTTCTCACCTTTTGCTTAGTTTTGGGTCCAGTTTGCTTCTTTTCTGTCCTATGATATGTGATGCCTGGAAAGTGGCTCAGCTGGTAGTGGATCTTGGAGGACTTGCGAATTTGAAATAAGCACGGTCTGGCTTGGATTGCTTCCTAACCTTTCTTTGTGGTATGTTTTTACCCTGACACAGGAAGTAAAATTGTCCAGCCCTGATTACCGGGACTGTAATTCAACTGATGCCATGGAGGACTTCATGAAGAGGATCAACTGTTACCAAGCCAGCTACCAGCCACTTGACCCTGATGACTATGACCGGTAAGAGAATTACTGACCTCTGAACTGGCTTGGATGCCTTTCTTCTCCCAGGAGAGGAGTGATGAAGTACGGAGCTGCACTTCATTTTGTCTTCAAACATGTAACAACACTAGAATAACGTTTGGCCAAGCCTCACTGTGAATTCAGGCTGCTTCCTTCAAAATGCTGTTCTTCCCCAGCCCTGTGCCAGGGATTCGGGCACCAAAAACTTTCCAGGCTCTTCTGGGCTTGGATATCCCCATTTCAACCTTGTTCTGCAGTCTAAACAAAGGGTTT
This sequence comes from Falco biarmicus, assembly GCF_023638135.1. Classification (NCBI taxonomy): domain Eukaryota; kingdom Metazoa; phylum Chordata; class Aves; order Falconiformes; family Falconidae; genus Falco; species Falco biarmicus. The sequence goes on along the minus strand of NC_079292.1, from coordinate 28,822,959 downwards.
GGGAAAGCACTTGGGTCTGTGGGTTTCTGAGGTGCTTTTGTCATTGTCCCAGTGAAAGGAAGGGAGTGTTTGGACAGGCTCAAACCACAAGGTTGAGCAGGCCCTGTGGTTTCATCTAATGTGTGGCCTGGGAAGACCTTTGCTGCCCTGCATGGATTATCCTGGTCCTGCTGAGCTCTGTCCTGGGGAGGAACATGTTCGCTGCTAGTCCTGTTTAATCCTCTTTACTGCTGTGAGGAGGAACGGCGATTACACTGGTGTTAATTAGCTCTCCATGAATTGCCATTACCTGTTGGCTTCCTGTTGAAAATAGCCTGAAGGAGATCCTTTTAGCTGGGTGATTATGTTGACTGAGATACCTCACAAAGCCATTTTTCAAGGATGATGTTTGTTTCTTTCTGCTTTCCCCACTGGCTCCCGCCTCATCTTCACTGTGCTTTCCCTAGGGAGCTTTCTCTCATCAAAGTCATCGATGTTGGCCAGCAGTTCCTGGTCAACAGGGTTCAGGATCACATCCAGAGCAGGATTGTTTACTACCTGATGAACATCCATGTCCAGCCCCGCACCATTTACCTTTGTCGACATGGCGAAAGCGAGTCCAACCTCAAGGCTCGGCTCGGAGGTGACTCGGGCCTCTCCAACAGGGGCAAGAAGGTGAGGGAGGAGTATTCCTCTGTGGCTTCTAGGAGTGATGTGGCTGTAGTAGATACCATGCGTTTGGTTCATGTATTTGATGACCTCTGGGATGCTCAGAGGATCCATGCATAGAGCTGGTAAGTATGGGCTCTGGCATGGCCTCAAAACAAGTCTTTCCCAGCCATCAGCGTTGCATGTTGGCTTGCGTGTCGTTAGGGTTTAACAGAGGTTGGGCTGAAGAAATCTCTAGAAGGGTATGAGTGTCTTCATTGAGTTGGTTCAGACCCTGCCCACAGGCAGGGTGGGATGTAGGACTGCTGCCACCCTATGGAAGGGGACAGCCAGCTCAGAGGGTGCTTTTGGACTGCTCGTTATTGATTCTTCAAAGACCAGGTCAAACGCACTGCTTCAGAGAGGGTGAATAGCTATTTTGGCTTGCCAGACGGTTTTGAAGTCCAAATGGAGTCATCTGAGGTGTGACTGTTACCAAGGACCACAGGACACAACAATTTAGCTCTACGACAAATGAGCAGAGCTGTGGTTAAGGTTGGCTAGGGGTCTCCCGTAGCATTATAGGAGAGCCCAGGTTGTGGTGGTGTTTCTTGGATGTTGATGTTGTTCCTCTATGCCATTAGGTTGTTGCTTTCTTCTCTGCTTTCTTTCTGTTCTCATACCCCTCATAGCTTCTGGGGATCAATGCATGTGTGGCTGCTCTTCACCTCAGAGCAGAAGGCTGATGTGTCTGCCTATAGAAGGCAAAAGAGGTCCTGGAGAAGGCAACGTTTACTGGGAAGCAGGGAAGAAGGCCCGCTGGGAAGCTGTGGATCAGGAATCAACCCCTTTTTTATGTCCCACAGTTTGCACTGGCACTGAACAAGTTTGTTGAAGAGCAGAACCTGAAGGACCTCAAAGTCTGGACCAGCCAACTAAAGAGGACAATCCAAACGGCAGAAGCTCTCCAGCTGCCCTATGAGCAGTGGAAGGCACTCAATGAAATCGATGCTGTAAGTTTCTTTGATTGCAGTAGAAACAGCTGTATTATGCTGGTTGCTGCTTGGCAGAGAGGGTGATAGCATTGGCCTTTTCAATTTTGCCTAAATCTCACCTTTTCTGGGGAGATTTTCCTTCTGTGGGAAAGGGTGGCACTTCTGCTGCAGTAACCACAACTTGGCTTGGCTTCTGATCTTAGCTCTGTGTCATGCAGATGCTTCAAGATGTTGGCTTGAGTGAGCAGATTAAAATGATACTTGCTTGGAACTGCTCTGTAGCTGGCCACTTGGAGGGTTATAGACAACTGTCTTGGAGAAGGTTTTGCATGCTGGGTGTGCTGATGCTTTTTGACTTGAGCACGTCCAGTAACCTCATGGACGTCCTGTTCTGGCAGGGTGTGTGTGAAGAAATGACATATGAAGAAATCAGGGAGCAGTATCCAGAGGAATTTGCTTTACGTGATCAGGATAAATATTACTACCGCTATCCTTCTGGGGAGGTAGGTCTGCAAGGAGACCTTCAGAGGTGTGACTCTTCCTGTATGTTTCTTGTTTTCATTCTGTCCTCTACACTTGGAGCAGGGAAGCAGTAAGTGTTCCGAGAATCAGGAAAGGTCAGGGCTCATGTTTACCTTTTGTGCTGAGCTCTTGTGAAATCGTGGTATGTGAAGATCTCATGAAGAAATGTGTCGCTTAACAAACAGTCCCATTGACTTCAAAGCAAAAGGGAGGGAGGAGGGGCCCGGAGGTTTCTTAGTCCAACCTCCCCCCTTACATCCACTCCAAGTGCTGTGCTGCCCCAATTGCCCTTTCTTTCATTTGCAAAGAAGTAATTTCGATGCCTGTTCTCAGTATCATTCCCTGAGGGCTGGTGTTGATATCTCCATTCCTAGCAATTTGCCTTCAGGGTGTAACACTAGGGATGATGCTTCAGGTTGTGAATTGGGCTTTTTATCCCCAAATTAAGTTACACCCATAGACATTTGGGAAAAATCTTGGGAGGCTCCTCCTGAGGTGTCTTAAGGGGGGCGGGGATGTCTGACACTTGAGCCTGGGTGTCTGGGGATCCTTCTGGCTGCCTGTCACAGCTCTTTATGAAGTCCTTCAAAACACTGGAGTTTTTCAGGTTGCTCCAGAAAGTCAAATTTCAAGATGATAGAGACACTATGCCTAAAGCCCCTGTGCAGTTGCTGTTTACTTTAATAAACTCTCCAGGGCTGTAACTGAGATGTGAATGGCTTCTTTCTCTTCGGGCCAGAAGAAGAAGCAGCTATTGATCTAGAATAGCCTGAAGATGAGGATTTGTTGAAACTTTGCTTGTTTGTTAGCAGTAATTATATTGGTTTAGTCAGAGGCATGAAATCAACAAACGTACCAATACAAAGACCATTGCTTCTTATGAGGTGCTTGTTTTCTTGATGCTATGCCATGTCTTCCCTTCTGTCTCAGTCCTACCAAGACCTGGTGCAGCGCTTGGAGCCAGTCATCATGGAGCTGGAGAGACAAGAGAATGTCCTTGTGATCTGTCACCAGGCCGTCATGCGCTGTCTCCTGGCATACTTCCTGGACAAAAGTGCGGGTGAGCTCCCTGTCCCTGGGGAGAGGATTGATCCTGCTAGAGGAGGGATGATAGAAGGAACTCTGAGGAGATGAGAGATGTCTTCAGGTCCATGCAGGGCCTGGAGCATGCATCTCTCTGGTGTGGGGTGGCCTTAGCTGTTGATGAAGATGCCTCAGCCCACTTTTGGAGAGGGGGTGGGGTAACCCTCCTGCTTTGCTTCCTCTGCAGATGAAATGCCTTACCTGAAGTGTCCCCTTCACACAGTGTTGAAGCTGACCCCGGTGGCCTATGGTAAGTGGTGCCTTTCTACTAAACATGCCAAGGGGTTTGGTTTGTACCTCCTTCTGAATCCAAGCTGCCTCTGGGAGAAGAGCAGGGGTCTGAAATGGGGCACTTCATAGCATCCTGTGCCCATGGGGTTTGCTGATGGCACCTCTGTCTCCTTGTGCTCCCTTCTGCAGGCTGCCGGGTGGAGTCCATCTCGCTGAACATTGAAGCTGTCAACACCCACAGGGAACGGCCAGAGGTGAGTGTTGCTTTTCCTCGGAGCCGTCCCTTGGTGTCCCCCTCCTTTCCCCCATGGTCAGCTGGCAGTGAGGATGGCTGGGGTGGGCATGGGGAGGTTGCTCAGCTGGATGTTTTGAAAGTGCTGCTGGAGGGCTGGAGCATCAGATGGGTTCTTGTGCTGCAAAGATGTGGCCAGTTGAGGGAAAAGGACTGTTGCACATGCCTGTTTCCCAGTGTGTTTGCCCTGATTAAAGCCGGCCCAGGGAAAGCTCTTCCCTGGTCTTTGACTTTTACCTGTGCAGTCATCCACTCACCTGAGTGGGGTGTGGAGCTACAGATGGAGAAGGTGGCTTCTCCTGTGTCTCCCAGATGGCAGGCAGAGCCCAGGCTCGATGCCTTGCCCACCATCTCCTGCCTTTGTGGTGTTTGGTTTTTTGGTGTTTTTTTCCCTGGCATGCCCACTGCTCTGTGGGGTTACCAGAGTGCCGTTCTGTAGGGCTGGGGTTGGTGGCACTGGGCTGGGGATGCTGTGGGGAAGAGACCCCTTGTGTGGAGAAGAACTGCTGCAAGGTCAGGTCCATCTGCCACATGTTCCACTGGGCTCTCGGAGGCCAGAGCGGGGGATGCCAGCTCTGTGTCAGGGCTGGGTGGCCACCCAAGGGGGACCCAGGGACCCTGGCAGGGCCCATGTCCCAGCTGCTGGGACATTTCCAACTTGTGCTTAGCGGTGATGGAGCCCACTGGTTGTTGGATGATCGGAGCCGTCCCCTTTTGGCCCACGTCTCCTTTCCTTTGCTTCCCAACCTTGGCAGGCAGCAGTGTCTGAGCCACCTCTCCCTTCCTGTGGCCGTAGCGGGGGAAGCTGGTCCTTCCCCTCGCCGTGGGGGGCCACTGGTGCCCTCCTTCACCACCCACCACCCTTGCAGCCCATGGCCCTCCTGCCATCCCCAGCAGGTAGGATGGAGCCAGACACGCGTGAAGTGCTTGGGTCCCTCTGCTCGGCTGTGCAGGTGCTGCCCCTCCATCCCATCTCGCTTGAGTTGGAGCTTGGCGCGGTGCTGACCCTTGCTGGCTGCTCTGTCCCCACTTCCCAAATCTTCCATATCCGCCTGGGCTCGCTCGTCTTCCCTCTTCTTGCTCTCACACCTCTCCCTGGGTCGGAGGGACGGGCTTCGAGGAAACCGATGGGTGCCTCCCTCTGTCGTATGGCTTTTGATTACCACTAGGCTTTTCAGCAATCTATATTTACTTTTTTGTGAGCCGAGGCTCAGGTGAGGAGAAAGTCTGTCTCGTTTCCGAGTGCAGAACCTTTTATTTTTTGTTTTTGTTTTGTTTTCCCTCTCCTTTGGGAAATCATGCTGCGTTCTTGAACATTTTGCATCAGGGTTTGTGGTTGTTTTTTTTTTTCTGGTGTCCAGAGCCTTTCATTGCATCCTTCGCACATAGACAGTGATTGTGGGGAAAAGCAGAGGCTGCTTTAAGGAAAACAAAAAAAAAAAAAGAAAACAACCTGCTGCTTTTTTTTCTTTATAACTGTCGCCTTCTTCCCTTTTTTTTTATATTTTATTTTATTTTTTGTTTACTTTTTTCTTTGTCTTACTTTAATTTAGGAAGCAAAGAAGGGACCTAACCCGCTCATGAGACGTAATAGCGTTACCCCTCTAGCAAGCCCAGAGCCCACCAAAAAACCTCGCATCAACAGCTTTGAGGAGCATGTGGCTGTTCCTTCCGCCCTGCCGGGCTGTGTTCCTCAGGAAGTGCCCACGCAGCTGCCGGGACAAGTTAGTTGAACTCTTTTTTTGTTGTTGTTGTTCTTGTTGTTTTATTGTTTGTTGTCCTCCTGTAGTTCCTGAAGCTGGGGAATGGCTTGCACTTGTTGCAAGCTGTGCTGCTGTCCCTGAGATGCATCTTTCTCCCACGGCTGCTGTCCCTCCCTGCCTTGGGTTGGTTTTGGGAGCACCCGCTGAAGGGTCACTGTTGATCCTCTCTTGGGTTTCGAGAGTGCTGTAAAGCCCTCCAAAGCTCTAGGCTGCATTAATTTAGTGCCTTCGCCATCTGACATCATGGTGTCAGCCTCCTGAGGAGCTGCATCTCTAGAGTGGGCAGGACTGAAGGGCTCATGCCTTCCCCCTGGATGTGCTTGGCTCTGGTGTAGGTCTGAGCATTGCAGTAAAGCAAATGTTCTTGTGCTTCCCTCAAGAAGGAGCTGCCAAGGCTCATCTTTGGCTGGAGGGGTCTCCTTCTTGGAGCAATAGGTAAAATGGACCAAAAATGAGTAGAAGCCTCTTGGCATGGTGAACCCAGTTGCCTTCTGCAGCCCTGGGTGAAGCCTTGTGGATAGCTGCCATGATGCTTATGTGTCCTCTCCTCTTTCACCCCCCAGTGAAGGGATGTAAAAAGAGAGACCTTGCTTGCTGCACACTTCTCCAGGAGCAAAACCTCTCCCTGTGCTCATTAAGGAGCTGGGGTGGTACTGGAGAACAGCATATATATCTAGGAGCCCCTTCGCCATGCTGCCCTTCCCACTAGCTGCCTGTTGCATCTTGGCTGTCTTGCCCAGCTCTTCTTGGCATTGTCTGTGTTGTCTGGTGTCCTCTTGGCCAGATCCCGGGCAGGTTAGGAAGGGTGCTGTGCTCCTCCAGCCACTCTGCTTGGTGACCGCTTTGCATGAGTCTTCCCACCCCAGCAAGCACCGAGCGGGGCACCCTGGTCAGTCATTCAGCTTTTGGGGTTCCGCTTGGGCTGGTTGAGTCTTGCAACAAACCCTTTGCCGGCGCTGGGTTTGGAAGCTCTGGCTGTTAGGTGCCCCTCGCTGCCGTCGGTGTCCTCTGCCTGGACTCGTGCGGTGTTACTGACAGCTCTCTCCGTTCTCTCTGTCTCTCTGCAGCCTTTACTAGGGAAGGCATGCCTGTAAGTACCTTCTTGCGTCTTATTTTCACCCCCTTTCCATGTCTTTTGCCATCCCACTGGTTGTTTTGTTGTCGCTGTGATACCCAGCGGGGGCATGGACTTCTTGGAGTTAATATTTCTCGGGGCTGGGTGGGTGGGTGCAATTTGCCTACGGCTTAGAAAAGGTAAAGAGGAGACAATGGATGCTGCTTTGTCCAACCCCTCAGTAGCCCAGCTTGGGTAAATGTCCCGATGGCATCGAGAAATGAAACAAATGATCACTTGCCTTCTTTTGATGATGTCTCAGTTCCCTGCCTTCTCCTTGGATAGTCACGGGATGGGAGATGCTCTTGGGTTTTCCTAGAGTTTTCTCCTCTGCAATAGCACATCGTACTGTAGGTGATAGACCCAGGTGGTCTGTCCTTCCTGAGGGCTCAGAGTTGTCTATGAGTGATGGCACCAGAGAGACATCTGAGAAGGTTCTAATCTCAGCCCTCAGCAGGGTTTTGTTGCCTGCATGGGAGCAGGATTGTGTTTTCTGGAGCTGGACTGATCCTGGGCCCTGGCATCTGCAGTTCTGCAAACCTGGATTTTGGGAACAGTTGGCCAGATGTCTTGGGCAGAGTAGATGCAAGGGTGTTGTCATCCTCTACCTCTGTTAAGAAAGCGAGATGCCTTGAACATTTAGTGCACTAATTATGAATAATCAAGGTTTTGACATTTTGGCTTAGTGCCATTAGATTCATGTGTAGTAGGGACAGGACAGCTTCTGGATTAATTTGAAGCCTTTGGACTTGAATCATGCTGTGTCATTGATTTGAGAGCAGCAGTCATTGAGCTGTGCTCAAATGTCTTCTTGGAGACCAGGGAGATCTTGGGGCTGAGCTGTGGCTGGGGGTAGTGCCCAGGGGTCTTTTTGCCCTCTAGACCAGCCTGTGAGCATCCTGGTCCAGGTTCGTTTCGTGGGCTGAAGATGGAAGGATTGGCTAGAACATGGCCAGGCCAGAACTCAGCCCTGCTAGCACGTTACAGCTGGTGAACCTCCTGTTTCTTCCCCTTTTTGGAGTAAACCTGTTGAAAAAAAAGGGAAGTTAGGAAGGACACGCTTGGCTTTGCTTGTGGATGGGCTGGGGAAGGTCATCACACCTCTGGTCCTGTGCAAGTGCAGAGGCTGGGTGGCTCAGCATGGCCTGCATGCCTGTGCTCCCTCCCTGGTTGCTCACAGGCACAAAAGCCGCTGATGGAAGTGCCTGGTCATCTTGGGTTGCTTTGGAAGTGTTTTTGTTTCTCTGTCCATCCCTTTATCCACCTTTCTCTTAACTGTGTTGTAATAAAAAGCACTGCGTGCTCCAGTGCTGGCTGGGGCAGTGGAAACATGCTTCAGTGTTGAGTTTGGGAGATGGCTGCATTGCATTTTGCTAGACCAGGAGCTCTGCTGGAGCAGGCAGTGATGGTTACCCATCCCAGGTGTAGGCTGGCAGCAGCAAGTTTAAATCCCCAGCTACTGGGAGCCTGCTTCCACCTACTAGTGTGGAGTTTAAAAGCTATTTTTGAGGGATCCATGAAGACACCCCCAGCCAAAGGCTTGGTGGCATTCACACTGTTGTTACCTCTTGGAGGCTGTTGTCTTGTACTTACATGCATTTGGTCCCTCACTGTGTCCCACCACAACCTGTATGGGTTCAGGGGACGTGGAAGGTGCCTCCTCCCCAATTTGCACCATGGGACTTGGTTGGAGTGGGCACTTCATTGCATCAGCTCTCACTGTTGGGATCTTGACCCCCATCCAGGAGGACTAGGGGACACCTGGAGAGGCTGGGGACATGGCTGTGTAACTCAAGAGTTCTCTTGGCTGTGGGGTCGAGCTGGTTTGGGGTCATGGGACTACCTGGTGTGATGATTTCTTTTCCTTTTGCTTGGTTTGTGATCCAAACTGCACTTTTTAACAACAACCTGATCCCCTCCCTTCTTCTCCCCTTCACTTTTCATGCTTAAAGACGACCTGTTTGTCACTTTCTCAAAGTTTTCTCTTTACTAATATTTCCAAGGTAAATGGCTGTGGTGCATGTGGCTTTTCCTAACCCTCCTCCTGTCTCCCTAGATAACAGAGGACAGCTCAGCCCACCCTGCCTCGTAGCCTGGCTGGGATTCCTGGTGCTTGTGAGAGGCAGTTTAGGTAGTAAAAGCAAAAAAGAAAGAACAACAAACCTTGAGAAACCTTCCTGGCTGTTTCCTAGTCCTTTTTTCCCCAGCCTGTTTTGTCTAGTTTTGCGAAGTGGGAAATGTCCTTGTGGTGATCATCTCCCATTGGGTTTCTCCTCCAGCAGATGCTCTCCTCCAGCCATCACTCTTGGGGCTGGTCCTGCTTGTGTTTAGCCGATTGTCTCTGGTTTTGTGGTCCTTGCCTCATGCTGGTGGGTGTCAGTTGTTGCTACCCTGCACCAGGGCTGTGTCCGAAGCAGCTCTAGGGCCTGTGAAACCTCACAGCGCATCACTGGGGGAGCGGGTGCTCCTGTCGTGCCACTGGTGGTGTCTGGTCCCCGTGCTAGCTCCTTGGCATGGCCAGCAGGAGCTTCCTCTTGGCAGTGCCAAGGGTGGACAGACAGTGACCGCGTCCTTGGCAGGCAGGGGAGACACTGCCCACCCTCAAGGAAAGCAAGAGAAAGATGTTTAATTGGGCTCCTTGGATGAACACCATGGTCCCTTGTCACCTTGCCTTGCATGGACCAAATTGCAGCTTCAGAAGTACAGAATGGGTTGGGTGGGAGGGTTACTTTGTTTTTTAGGGATATCTCTGTCAAATTCTCACGCTGTAGTTAAAGCCAGGGGATGTGTGTGGGTAGAGTCAGCACATCCCTCCCCCCTCTCTCCTTGGGTGGGCAGTGTCCTCTCCGCTGTGGTGGATGCTTTCATAGTGACTCGTGCTGTGGCTTTTTGTTACTCTCCTGTCCTCTTGTTGATGTGCCCATGGACGATACTGCCAGAATGGGGTCCAACCCAAGCGTGATCCCCAATCCCCATCCTTCCCTTCTTGTTGCAGAACATGAACAACTCGCAGAAGCCGTCGTGACTCCGATGGCGCTGTTGTGAGGCCACCAGCGACACCAGTGGCGACGCCAGCTTCCCATCCCATCGCCATTTCTGAAGCTTGCTTATAAACCAGTTGGCAAGGTTGGCCCTCAGCTGTTTCTACCCACACCCGTTCATCTGCAAACTGCTCTGCTGAAGGGGGAGAGATGCGGGAGAGCAGAGGAGAGGAGCCGAGCTCCCTGGGGTCACCGCCACATCTTTAAGCTGCGGCATTTGCTCTCCTCTCCAGTGTCCTATTAGATCATAGCAAGCTGTAAAGTGCTTCTAGTGCACAGGAGTTTAATTTTCCTCTCTGTAAGCCGTTTTGATCTTCTTTTCTATAGATGATTGGTACCCATCCATATCCGGGTGGGTTGTGTATATATGTGGATGGTGCAGGGTTAGCAGAGAAATAGGGGGAAGGGGAGGGGGGACTGAAGGGGTTTTGCATTTTTTTTTTATTTTTATTGTTATTAATTACTTTTCAACAAAGCCCCTAATGTGCTGTGCTGCAGTCCTTTACCCACACTACAGCCTGTTGCACGCGCAAGCCTGACTCACCCAGGTTCGAGAGCACCAGGAAGGCAGTTGTGTCAAGTCTTCCACAGCAAGAACTGCTGGGTTTAACCAAAAAAGGACCCCAAAACATTCTTTTCCTTCTTTCCTTTTTTATTTTTTTTTAATCGATACACCTTAAAGGGGGTTGCAGAGAATCTAGATCTGCTTCTAGAACTGCTCATGAGCTGCCTGTAGTACAGGGGTAGCCACGCTGGGGGTGGCTCGGGCGATGCTTTCATCTCAACGTGAAGGGATAGTCTGAGTTCAGGTGTGTGTTGATTTTTGGGGAGACTGAGGACCAGTTGAGGTATATGCCGGTACTTCATCTCCCCTTTCCTCTTCCCTGGAGGAAAGCAGAGATTTTGCAAGGGGGGGTTGAATCCCTGCAGCGTTGCAGGTGGGCAGGCTGAGCTAGATGCGTTTTGCAGACACACAGGTCTTGTGGAGGTGGCCAGAGGTCTGGCTGGGATGCAGGAGTCCCTGTATGGCTGCAAAAAGGCACAAGAAGGGACAGTTTTGTCTGTGTTCTTTCTCTTTTTATTTTTTTTAATTTAATATATATACATGCTCACACACATGTGTGTGTCTGTGTGTATACCTAGAAACCGCTTGGTTTTTGCACTTTATTTGTGGCAGAAGCATAACTGTTATTTTTTCAAGTTGTGCCCCTTAACAGGGGAAGCCTGAATACAGGCAGCTTTTTTTTTTTTTTTAATTTTTTATTTTGCATGCTGGAAAGCTGGGACTAAAAAAACACATAGTAGTTATGGTGTTCAAGGTCTGTGTGTATGGGGGGGAAAATAGGGCAAGGTCCTGACGTAGACTCCATCAGCCAACTCCCAGTGGTTTGATACGAGAGATTCTTTCTTGGCAGCCTGTCCCAGGCTGCGAGACAGAGCTAAAAATGGCAATTAACCACTATTGCTTTGTACATAAGTCTGGATTTTGAAAATTTTTTTGGCGTTTTTTTGTCTGTTTTTAGGGTTCTGGTTTGGGTGTTGGTGTTTGGGGTTTTTTTCCTCCCACTTGTATGTGCTTCTTCTCCATCCTCACCTTGTGCTTTTTGGCTGCATCACTAAGCTGGAGGCAGAAGGTGCAGGCAGCCAAGCCCTCTTGCAGCACTGGACTGGGTGTTTGGAGATGGGCAGCTCCCTGGCTTCATCTTCCCATGGGTTTCCCCAGCCCACTGGGTAGGAAACAACATCCCTGCGGATGGGAGTAGACAGCTTTGGGGAGAAGTCATGATTTTTAAAATTTCTGTGTATGTTTGTGCATGTATGTTTTTTGGGGGGGTTGCTCTGTTTTTTTCCTTTGGGGAAAAGGTGAACCACAGTGCCTAGCGCTTCAGCCTCATGCAGACAAAGCATGTGCTCGGAGCGGCACCGACAACGGGGGGGGGGGGGGGGTCCATGCCCAACTGGGGCAGGCGGCCTTGGCAGTGCCCTGCCTGTGTGAGCTTGTGCATATGTGTATTATAGTCCTGTACAGATGAAACAAAGAAATTTCCCTCCCACACCCCTTTTTTTTTAATAACTGCGTTAAAAGCAGGCTTCTCCCTATGTACGCAGTCAACATCTGCTTTTTTGGTTTATCTGACCTGGAGAAAAACGGATGTTTTGGGAAGGCAAGTCACTTGTCTTTTCAGCCTCCTTCCTGGGGAGTTTTATCTTTCTCCTCCTGCTAGGGTAAGATAAGCCGGCAAATGCAAACATGACATCTGGCTGCCCCTTAATCAATCCTGTACACATGTAATTCTGCAGATGTTTTGGGGTGTATTTGTGTGTGTGTGTGTATGTATATATATATATAAAAAATATATATATATAAAAAAAAATCAAACAGCAAAAAACCTTCATGACCCTAAATGTTCTTCCTTTGGGAATAATAGAAGTCTTGAAGATCTACAAAAAGATGATATTGGAACTTGGCATTTTTTCCAGCAAGGGGAAAATTGGTCTTTGAGCAGCAAAGAGGTCCTCTCGTGCTGGAGGGGTTGGCAGTAAATGGGATGGTGTCAACCCTGTGCAATCATGCTGCCCCTCTGTTTTGGTTAACAGAGCCAAGGACTGGGCAGTGATGCTCCAGCCAAGGCAGGTGGGGAGGGGGGACTTGCCAAACTACACTGATGGGTTCTTCCCCCTGCTTGTTTTGTTTTCCTTTGTGATACTTGAATTTTTTTTTGTTTGATAGCAAAGCGCTCTTTATTTATTTAATGTATACTGCAAAGCTTGGAGAAGGGTAGTTACTTGGGATTTTTTAATTGTGGTATGTTAACTGTTCTGTATATAAGTCTGGAATAATTGCCTGATACAAAGCTGTGCCAGCTTGAAAACAGGGTATGCCTTTCAGAAATTTGTATATTTTGCAGTTGCTGGACCAATAAAAAAATCTTGTTAAAATACAGATGTAGCCTGGTTGTTCCTTGTGTTGGGAATTACTCAGGCCCATCTCATGTGCAGCTTGGTGGCCACATAGTCCTGCCTTACACATGTTCCTGTACCTCAAATCCCTCCTGGCCCCATAGCGGATTTGCTGAGTATCATCTCCAAGGGAAACCATTTGGATCCTGTGGCTTGAACCCTTTTTTTCTGACCACACTACAGCAATGTTTAAGTTTCTGTTAGGGTGAGTGAAGAGCTCCTCTGTGGAACTGAGGGCATCGCTCCTGCAACCAGGTGTCAACACCTTAAGGGCAAGCAAATACCCTGCAGGTTCTACCTACTCCATCACTGCTCAGTATGAAGGTGATGTGCTGGAATATGTCCTGCCTAGATCTTCACATAGGCTGCAAGTTAGGCAGGTCTAGGCATTTATTCAAAACTAGTATGGTTCTTCAGACCAAATACCTGTCTAAAATGGTCCTCATGAATTTCAAGGGCTGGGCAAGAGCTGTCCTCTGAGATCACAGCTGTCTTTGCCCTGAAGGCAGGAAAAGAGCAGATGCCACCTGCGAGCAAAGTTGAAAATTCTCTGCAAAGTTAGTTTGGTTGTTTTCCTGTTGTTTCTCCCCCCAGCTCCAGAGCAAAAGAGGGAGCAGAGGCAGCAAAAAGTGCAATTTGAAGATGGTGCTCCAGAGCACATCTTGGGTGGATGGTCCCCATGTGGTTGGAGGCTCGTCCCTCTTGAGCAGTTGTGCTTCTGAAAGCTTGTTAGGAGCAAATAGGAGGGGAGAGAAAAAAAAGTGTGGACTGCCATGTGTTCAAGCTCAGCTCTGTGGTTAGTTGCTGCTGGCTGATGTGCAACTCTTGCTCTGATCTTCCCTGGGTTTTCAGTGCAGGTTGAGCCTTGCTTTGGGCTGGGGCTTGCTGGGATGCAAAGGAGCCATCTGCTTCCTCCCTTCTGCTCTGTGCAAGAGGGCCTCTCACCAGGGAGAGGGCTCTCAGATTTAAAGCTTAAGGCATCCTCAAAAACTTTTTTCTAGGTGTATACACAGATGTACAAGACTTTATGACAATGCTCATCCCTGCAAGCATCCTGGGGGCAGGGAGGACCTGTGCTCTCTGGGTAATCCAGAAACCACAAGAATTTTTTGTTTGTTTGTTTGCTTAATCTCCATCAACCTGGCTGTCTCCTTGACCCAAGCAGAGACAAAACTCCTTGCTTTATTTTAGGGCAGGGAGTGTAGCCTTGCACCCCACCTTGCAGAGAGTCCCACAAGGGTGCAGGGGCTTTGATAACACCACGAGCTGTGGTGGGCTGAGATTGCATGTAGCCACAACAGCGGCGCTGCTCCCCTGCCTTCCCTGGGTGGGCAGGGGCTGTTCTGAAGCTGTGATAATCTTGTTCTTGTGGGGGGAGCACAGGAGGAAAGCTTTGCCTCCTGGAGTGTGGCTGTGGGCAGCACTTCCAAGGCTGCTCTGCAAGAAAACACCCCCTCTGAAAAGCCTTTTCTCCTTTTTCTGCGTGCAGGGGGCACGATAGGTTTGTGTCAGGATATCTGTGCGGGAGAGCCGTGCATGGGAGGGGGTTCATGGGCCAATGCCATCCCAGACAGCATCCTTTATTTGTCTTCCATGAGATGCATTTTGTGGCATCACAGAGAGGAGAGATTCCTCGGGGCAAGGCGGCTTTAAAGGTTATACATGACAGTGGGAACATTTCCCGTCTCCCAGTCAAGTCCCATTTTCATTTAAAAAAAAAACAACAAACAACAAAACCCAGCTCACTGCTGGCACACAAGGCTAGCGAACTTGTGATTGCTAAAAAAAATAAAAAGGGCAGACTAGTCACGCTGGCTGACTCAGCTCTGATTGATGGCTCAGGAATGTGTCTGATACGTGCAAGGGATTAAATAAACCACGGGCAAACCTTTACAATACAGCATGTTGGATAAAGCACAGCTGGCACCCCGCTCACCTGCCTCTGGCTGGGGAGTGACTGTCATCACGTCATGGGATTGGAGGGGGTTTGTTCTTTTTTTTTTTTTTCATCTACCTGCAAGAAAAATTAAAAAGAAATGGATATTTTGGGGGGTTGCTTTGCAAGGGGAAACAACTTGCTGCTTGTGGCTCTAATGGGAATTATTTACAACAGCTCCAGGTACCTAAATGCATTTGTGCACTTTTGCTCCAGCAAACACATCCTGGGCAGGACATGTATTTCTACTGAAATATGAAAAATTTATTTTGCAGCTGTGCACAGACTTGTGTAAATCACAGTCTCGCTGCTCCGTGCCTTAACCCTGCTTAGTGTTAGGGTCCCTTCCCCATCCCCAGGGTGGGCTCAGAGCCCGGGCTTCATTCATGGCCATGGCCAAGGGAAGGCTCCGTGGATGTGGATATCTGACCCTTGCATTTCCCTTGCTTGAGTGTCCACCTGTACCCTCCCTCCTCTCTGAGACTGAGGAGTGTGATGGGGCAATGCCAGGCTCCTCTCCCCAAGCTGCCCCCTCCCTGGGGTAAAACAGCCCGTTCCCATGAGCAGTCAGGCTCAGTGTGGGGCTAGGGTGGTGAATACTCTCTCCCAGCAATTTCGCGCCCCCAGTAAAACCTTTCTGTTGTGGCTTCTGCTGTAGAACCTAAGCCATTCTCCTCCCACCTGGCCTTTACCCATTGAGAGGTTCTCAGGTCCTGGTACTGCACATCTCTGGTGGCCTCCCCAGTCAGGTGGGCAAGGGTCCCACACTGGTCCCATCCTTCAGCTCACCTGCCTTCACGGGAGTCACCGCTAGGTGCTGGCTCCCCTTCCTTCCACCTGTCCAGTGTGGCACTGGGAGCCTTTTCCACCCCCGGCCATGCATGCCTTGGCTTTTCACCAGGCAACATCAGCAGTAGATAGGCAGACCTACAAGTTCTGCTCTTTCTAAAAACTACACAGACTCAGAGTGTTTTCTGAAAACCTTTCTGAATTTAAAAGGTCAGGTAAAAGAGGACTCATCCAGAAGGATAGAGAGGGGACAACAGTAGCCAGGACAACAGTAGCCATGCCACCAGCAACAGCCATCCAGCCTGCAGCTGAACCTGCTCAGATGCTCCTAAGCCCTGTGAATTGGTCCTGCTGGAGACACCTCCATCTGCAGCCCATCTGTTACCCTCCTGAATGCTGCAGAGCATCCAGCAGCAGTGAGGAGCAGCCATCAGAATCATCTGGACATGCTTCTGCCTTTGAGCTGCTGCTTAGAAATAGCTGCACAGTGACATATACCTTGTGACAGTCCCTTGCAACTTCCTGGATAAATACACAGAGGGAGTTGGTGTTCTGGGTTTTTGTCCAGACAATGGGTATCACTTGAGAAATCAGGTTGTGCCATTCCCCCAGCCACCTGCTTTTCCTTTCTGATCTCTTTCCCCTTGGGGTATGACCTGTTTGCCATGGATGATCTGGCCTCTGTTTGCAGAGCTGCTGCTTGCCACAGCCAAGGCAGAAATCAGGGGAGACCTTAGAGGTTTGGTCAGCTGGCTTCTGCTGGGAGTGCTTCGGGAAAGGAACTGCTCAGAAAAAAGTGAATTGAAACTGAATCTAGTTGTCAGTAACGCTAGAAGAAACTACATCACGTGGACAGAGGAACATCACAGCACTCTCCAAACTACCAAGCTGCAACAAGGTCTTGCACCACCTCATACCAGCATACCCTTCATACAGTCCCTCTGCTGCCTTCTCCTCATCTCGCTTCACCTAGGGCATGTGTTCTTTCTCCTCTTGCTTCTTCCTCTCTCACCTTCTCTTCCTCGCCTGCTCTCTCTTCACTGGCTGCCCAGCCACTTCATTTAACCAGCCACAGCTGCAGTTTATCTACATCAGCCAACCCACCGCCCCTGAAGCCAGCCCACAGCTGTAAATTATCAATGATAATTAACCCAGCTTCATTCCTCTACAGGGGAATAGTGGTAAGAGTCAATATCGAAATGGTTGACATATGCCTGAAATGCATGTACGGTACCTACATCCATAAAGTTGGCTTCATGTCCTCACCCCAAGAGTGCCCTGCTGCATCCTGCCGCTCCTCTGTCCTGCTCCATGGTCCACCCCCAGGACCTATGCCTGATCTGAGGAGGCCACAGAGGAACCAGTCCTTGCTGTTGCTGGGGCCAGGCTGGACTCTGCGTCCTGGGAAACCTTCACTGTAAGGTTTGCTCCCTGCTTTCCTTGTGGCCTGATGCACCAGCTGACATGTGTCAACATGAGACAGTCCACAGAGCAAGAATACAGAGAAATTGGTCAGTGGTGTACTGAGTGTTGCCAGGCCTCAGATCTCCTCATCTTCTCTTTCTCCATAAGCCATCACCATCCCTTGAAGACCTGACAGCTCCAGTCCAACTGATGAGGGGCTAAATGCCTGGAGAGGTCTTGAATGTTATCTCCCATGAGCCTAAGGGGAATCTAATTTGCAACCTGATAAGACCATGACAAGGTTGCTGAGTCTGGTGAGCTTCACAATCAGCCAGACAAAACTCAGCTGGTGCATCTGTCCACCCAACTGGCTGGCAAAGTGAGTGGAGAGTTTCTTGCTGATCTAAGGAGACTCAAAGCTAGCATGGTCTGAAGGGGTGGTGATGAGACAGTGTTCAGGATCACACAGGCTTTGTGAATTGCTTCTCCCTCTAGTACAAGGTACAGAGCCTTATATTGCATCCACTCCTAGTCAGACACCTAGCCAACACTATCCTGTCTTTACTGCCACAAGAAGTATCCCAGTGCTCTTTGTGTGGAAATCAATGTTGGCAAAAATTTGTACCAACTGGTGGCCTGGTGCAGAAGTTAGAAAAGTGGATAGCAGCAGGGGTTGTGACCAAAAAGCACGGCTGAATTGAAGCTACAAAGAGAAACAGTAATTAAGACCTAACGAATAATTACCATGGTAGAAGGCAGCTTGAGAATGAGCACAGCCCCAAATCCAGATATTTCTAGCTGCAGCTGAAACCCCACAATTAAGCTGTGATTTTGGTCATTATGAGGAGGTATTTCCAGAGCTGGATCTTGCCTTTCGCTGCCTTTATGCACCAAAACAACTGACTCAGCATCAGCAAAAAGAAACCCCAGCATTTTGATAAATGTCATCCAAACCAGACTGGAGAGCCTGCATTAGCTTGCGTTGGATGCCTCCACCAAAGCTGGATGCCAACCTGTGGGCAGAGCTGCCTTTTCCTGATGAGGAGATGAAGTGGCTTTCTGGCTAGCGGGGGATGTGTTGGTTTAGGGGAGGTGGGGGGTACCTAAAAATACTGACGTCCTACCTTGGGAGCAGGAGTCCCACCATATGGCAGCATGAAGAAGCGAATGTCACCATGCATTTCTCTGCTCCTTGGTCCAACTCTACCCACTCATTACTCCAGGGCACCGTGGCAGCAGTAAGCCAGGCGAAGAAGGGAGCTGTAGCTCCCATACGTGTACCTGGTTGCCCCATCCACCCTGTGCCACAAGCACGCTGTCCTCAGGGGTGTCTGTATGGGCAAATCACACCAGCGACCTAGATTTCAGGGTGATGGTACGAGTGTTAATGGCTGATTTCCTTCCTGGTTCTCCCACTGGTGATGCTGCAAGGACTGTGACTTACTCTGACCATTCCAGGGCTGCTCTTTTACTTTCCAGACGGTATTAATGTCACCTGCTCAGAGGGGTGATGCCACCCTACCAACCAGGTGCTCTGACTCACTCACTCTTCTTTCTGCCCAGCCTTGATTAATCTGTGACAAGCAGCAGACGTGTTCTCCTGCCATGCATCCACCTTACTCTTCCTAATTGCCCCATCCTTCAGCATTTGCTAGGCATTTCCCGTGCATTTGCTCCTTCCTCTGTAGTTCCTATGCAATGTGCAGGCATCTCCCAAGCCTGTCCTCCTGGTGCAGAATCTCAAGGCCACCTTTTATCCTTTGACGAAGTACAGACAACCTGCGCATTAGCCTGCTCTATAATTGCTCAGCCACCACCAGCAGCTACTCGTGCACAGTTTCTGCTGTATGGGTACAAGGGTTAGATGTCAGTTTTTTTGGGGCCTGTGTTGGTGACTTTAACCTACTGGAGAAAGATGAGAGAAAAGACCTGGGAGTCATCCCCAGGTCATGTTCTTGGAGGAAGAGGTTGCCCTTTCTACCTGAGATGTACCCATCTACAGTGTCAGAGTCATTGCCACAAAATCCCAATGCCTTTCCAGCCACCACTTTGGTTTATCTTCTTTATATTTTCTTCACTTTTTTCCTAAGAGGATATCATCCACTTGGGCATATTCTCAGCAGCATTTTTGCACCATCACAGGCCCCTTTGGTGGGATGAGCCCACCTTCTTGAAGCTGCTTGGGACAGGGAAATTATTTTCTTATTTGGCTATAGACTACCCAGCAGGACCTGGGTGCTGTATAAGCAACGCATAATAAAGTAATATAACACTGATAGTCACCATAATTAATTTGTAATAATGACTGGCATGTCTTTCCAGACCTGCTAAACCAGCATGCAGGTTTGTGGTATCCCTGAACATGGCCATTGCACGGAGACTAATTCCAAACCTCTTTTCCTGACACAATTTTGCCCATCACCAGCTCTGTTGCAGAGGTGAGAGAAGTCTGTCTGCATCCCTTACATAAAATCACATGCAAGAGTGAGCAAACTAGGGAAAGATGGGGCTGGGAAGAAAGTTAATTAAGTCAGAAGAATTGTAATAAAGGGTTTGCAAGGCTCATGGTTGAAGCTGGCTGACAACCAAGGCTTTGGTTCACCAGAAATCTTCTCTTCTACATGTAAATAAAAATAAAAATATCTTCCTGTCCAAATGGGATGGAAACCAGTATTTTTCAAAATTTCCAAAGCTTCTTTTGACTCCATGAACTGACATATCATTTTCCTTGTTTTGTTGAAGACGTTTTAGATGAAGTGTTGGCCTTTTTTGACAAAACATTCTGATGTCAGAAGACACTGCACTGGGTTAACTTGAGGTAATGCTGGGGAAGAAGCACAACTGGTGAAAGAGTGAGGGGTAGCCCTTCATCAGTCATGAAAGATGAAATTGGGTTTTCTTTGCCCTTATCTTGCACAGGGCTGGACACCCACCTCATCCATCCAACAGGTCACCTCCAGGCACCTCCTGGGAGACCCAATAGAGAGGAGCTATGGCCTCAGGAATGCAGGTAGGACTCAGTGTGGTGTCTCTGGCATCTCACTATCATCCCTTGAAATGCTCTTGGAAGCTACATGAGCTGAGCAGCCAGCAATGCCCCAGACAAGGAGAAGGGTTAGGAGGGGAAGGCTTAAACAAAAAGCCCACCTGTCTGTTCGGTTTTAAAGCAGCTATTAATTACCTTCCTATCTGCTAAGCTGATCTGAGCATGTCTGTGGCTTCCTCCTGAAGCTGCTCCTAGCAAATCTGCTGCTGTCTGTGTGCTTGCACAGCTGCTGCCAGGGTCAGGAGGGATGGGACTGATGCTCATAAAGGTCTGTGAGGATGTCAGCCAGCCCGGGAAGGCTTTTTGCCATGGCTGTGAAGCTGATTTGCCTGCAGAGAGGCTGACTCAACAATGCTGTGAGGGTTCAGCTAAGCCAGACAATCGTACGCCTGCCACGGGGTGAGGCCATGCACGTGTTGGGCAGCCAGGCTTTGGCTGATGGGCTGCCATTGCAACAGCCTGGCAGTGCCTCTGAGCCTGTAATGTGAGTTTTGCAGCTTCTTTTGGAGGCTTTTTTTTTTCTTCTCTCCACAAATGCAACCTGGGAAGCTGAAACCCTCTGGTATTTCCCAATGGCAGCACAATGCATTGCACAATATTTCCCTTTCTGGTTGCACTGGTGGGTTTTTTTGTGCTGGTTTGGGAGAGACGATTTGGCTTCATGGCTTGTCTTGGGCACAGCCAGGGTTTTTGCAAAGCGTGATGTTTGCCAAAAGCAGGTAGGACCCCATACAATCATTATGTCCAGCCCATCCACTGTCTATGGGATAACAGTTCCCATGTCTGTACATCTCTTGCAGGTTATGGATCAAAGTAATGGAATTATAGAATCATAAAATATCAAAGTTTGAAGGGACCCATGAGGAACATTGAGTTCAACTCCCTGCTCCTCACAGAACTACCTAAAACTAAATCATTGGTGCAAAAAGAAATACAAGCAATAAATAATAAATACATACTGTCCAGGAAGTTGGTATTTAAAGTGCCAATGAGCACAGGCAAATTGGTCACCTGCTTCAAAAGGGGCCGATTTGCTCCTGTGCAAAGGTCAGATGAAGTATTAAGCAGCTGCCACATCCCTCTGCTATTTTGAAGAGGTCATTTCAGATAAACAGCTGTGGGACCCGTTGCTGGCAGTGGTCTGTGTCCAGTTTCGTAGGAGGATATTCAAAGCCAGGCTGCGTGGGAGATCCACGCTAACTCACAATCAAATCGCACCCTTCGGTAAAGAAACCTCCAAATTGCACCAGGGGTCAAGATACCTCCGGATGAGTAAACATTTGCTGCAAGGGCCTGGGAATAAATCCACTGAAGGAAACAGGACTAATAGCTATTGAAGAATTAGTCCTTGCCTCCTCTATTGAAGCGGGTATGTTTTCAATGGATCCCATTAGCTGCAACCAAGCCGCTCCGGGTTATCATCGCCTCTACTTGTGGCAGATGAGACAAAGCACAACACCGAGGCATCCAATTGCAAAACATATATATATATATATATATATATATATGTTTTGCAATTGAATTGGTTTTTTTTCCCCCAGGGTGGAAATCCAGTAGCATCTTCTTTCATAGAATCACAGAGTATCTCAAGTTGGAAGGGACCCATAAGGATCATCAAGTCCAGCTCCCTCAAGTAATTAACCAAGGGACCAAAGCAAATATGGACAAAGAGCAAATTAAATCATTATGGATTGGTCATGCCTGCAGAAAATAAAGCTGTCAGGGAGGTTGTTTCTTTTGCTGGCTGGGATTATTTATAGCCATGCCGTCTGTAGGAGCTCATCTGAGCATGTAGGGGCTGTGGCTGCTGGGAGAAATTAGCTGTATTTAAGTAAGGCTGGGGACACAGGCAAAGCCGGGCAGGATTCTTCTGTGTGAGCTTTTTTTCTAGCTGAAAACATTGGTTTGTCAAAAATTGAAGCTTTCTGCAGCAGCATGCCAGGCAATGTTTATATTGGCAAATGAACAGGGTCAGGGCAAGGGCTGGAGCAGGGGCTGTGACCGGCAGCAGTGTTTTGGTGTATTGCCTGGTGCAGCGCTGGACTGGGTTAACCGGCACCCGTGGCTGATGGATGCAGGGGACGACATGGCTCAAGGTTGGCTCCTGGATGCAGCCACACTGTGTTTACTACCCAGCTTAGGTATGTGCATCAGGTGGGGGGTTCTCCTGTCCAAAGGGACTCTCCTAAAATAAGTGAGGGTGCGTGCTCAAATTAACTTTTTATTTGAGGCACACTGAGCAGGACCTTGACTACAGATGCAGTCCGTGGACCACAGGATTATGTGGATTACACATAAGGGGTCTGTGAACACACCTGAGGGCAGCAGCCTGTTGTCAGGAGGCTCATGTCCCACCATGATAGATGAGCTGCACAAGACTGGGAGCAGCTGGGGAAGGAGCAGAGGGCACCACATGAGCGTGATGCACACCATGGCCATGCCATGCACAGCCCCGGGAAAGTCCCAACACTCAGAGTGAAACTCCCTCTCAATGACCACGTCCCCACTGCTTGCATGTGGAAGAGGAGAGCTGTGGAAAACCACCTGTTTCACAGGGCTTTGGGGCTGAGGCAGAAAATGGTTTCACCCTCAGCTGCGTGCAAGCTCCAGTTAGCTGCGAGGGCAGGCAAGCAGCACTGCTCCCCAGCTGGCAGTTTGCACAGCTCCACGGGGCACCTCTCCATCGGAGGGCATCATCCTGGGCAGCAAAGCTGTCCCTGCCTCTGTGGCCACCTCCATCCTCAAACAGCAGCCCTAGCTAAAAGGCACAGCTGGGGCTGCTGGACCACTGAAAGTTGCCTGTTGTGCTGGCCTCTGAGACCATATGTGTGTGAATCATCCCAAGGCAGGTCTTTTTTGATGGATGGAAAAGTTTTTAAATTATTGTTTTTATTATTACTATTGTTATTGTTGTCTTTGTTACTATTACTTTGTTTGGGAGTGGCATATAGAATCATAGAATCATTTAGGTTGGAAAAGACCTTTGAGATCAAGTCCAACCATTAACTCAGCACTGCCAAGCCCATCACTAAACCATGTCCCTAAGTGCCACATCTACACATTTTTTAAACACTGAGGGAAGGTGATTCCATCACTTCCCTGGGCAGCCTGTTCCAATGCTTGACCACGCTTTCCATGAAGAAATTTTTCTTAATATCCAGTTTAACCCTTCCCTGGTGCCACTTGAGGCTGTTTCTTCTTGTCCTGTTGCTTGTTACTTGGGAGAAGAGACTGACCCCCAGCTCGCTACAATGTCCTTTCAGGTAGTTGTAGAGGGTGAGAAAGTCTCTCTCCCCTGAGCCTCCTCCTCTCCTGGCTAAACTCATCTGTATACTCATGTGCTTATCTGTACATCTTGGGAGCCAGGAGGTAAGAGGGATCCAGGCACATCAGATTCAGTGGATTCAGTATAGCTCTGTTGGAGCCCAGACCCTGTATTTGTCCAGGAAAGGTTTGGGAAAAGAAGTGTTAAATGGCCTCATTTCTCATCCTCTGCAATCCCCAGGCATACTTCACTGATCCCTGGAGGGATAAATTTCTGTTGTAGCCTCAGGCAAGAGTCACATACCCACCTAGATCTCCAGGAGCTCAAGTGACTGATGAACCTGTATGGGGAAGACAACAAACCCCAAGGTTTAGGTAAGTCCATTCTACTTTCAAACATAGCCAGGGCATCTCCTAAAAGAAAGCCTAGGTTGAAACACATCCTCCCTGCCTTCCAGAGTCAACATTCCCCTTCTTCCTCCACGGTGGTCCCAGTTATGGATTTTCTGCAATCCTGGGACCAGGCATCAAGCAAACCTGACCAAGCAGCGTTCCCACAGGGCACATCCACCTTGCGGTCTCACCTCACTCCAATCATTGCCTTCCAGTTTAGGACCTGCTGGGGCTGGGGGACTGCAGCAGAACTGATGTTGTCTAATGGGGTTGATGATGGACCAGTGGAGCCGTAAAACATGGGAGAACCTGTGACTGGTGTCCAAACTGGATATTTACCTTTTTTAAGCTTCTTGGCATTACATCTATTAGTGCTGATGCTTTGATTTACAACCTGTGCCTTGCCCAACAGATGCTGCCGACAGCAAAAGTTTGCGGCTCCTTTTGCAGCTGGTGAGCAAGCTTTAATTGTTGCATCGCCTAACTCTCCACCAGGTTGGAGAAAGTTAGCAGCAGCCAGCTTAAGCAAAAAGGCTGTTTGGTTTCAGGTGCATTTTGTCCATCCATGTCCAATAAAGCCTGTAGAAAGCATGTGGGTTTGGCTCCTCCCTTGAAGGAGAAACTGGAGGCAGACAGAGGTTCTGAGTACAGCAGTATTTAAAGCTGTGGGTAGTTAGTTTCCACCAGTAAATGCAGTCCTCTCACATGTGGTGAGTGGAAGAAGTGACTGAGATTTGCATCTTTGCCTGGCACTGCCTTGGAGGCAAGAAGCAGCACAGCTGCTCGAAAAGAGAGCCAGGGCTGTGAGCACAGGGGAAGCATGGGGGAGGACATCGCCATGTGTCACAGATAGCCATTTCCAGTAATCACTGCATGCCGCACGGCTCAGGAAAAGCTCATGTTTAATTTACCACAAGGCAGATGTTGGATAGTTCTCCCATTGCTTGGTCACAGGGCTTGAAGCCCCCTTCTTCTCTGCTGTGACCCAACAGAAGCAACCAGCAACACCGATCTTATGAACCATCTCTACATATGATCTCCTGGCAAGGTTTGTTCCAGTTAATTCACTGGAATTTCTGGTCTGACAGAAATGCTGTTTTGGCCTTGGATGCCTGAGGACAGGATTGCTATACCTGGATTTGGCCCTACAAGTGCCCCACATCTACACTGCATGAGATGTATGCTGGCATGGCTCCTTCTGGCCTTGCTCAGCAGATGGATGTCAGAGATGCCAGACACCTTGACTGCTGGCACCTGCAAGGACACAGGTGCCTTTGGAAACTCAAGTCCTCGAGTCAGTAAATTATAGGCCAATTAAGTCATGAGGGCAATACCTAGAGGCTGACCGAGACGCAACCGTTATTGCACTGGGCCTTGCATGGATGTGGAGCTGTAGATAGGCCTTTGCCATGCTGAATTACCAATCCAGGAGGTTTTATGCAGAGCCCAGAGGCTGTGCACTGGGAAGGCAGTGTGGGTGAGAGGGGTGGAGATGAAGAACCAAACCATGCCCCTTGTTCAGGTGCATAAATCTAGCAAACTCCTTGCCAGCTAGTACTTGCTTTACAGAACATGCTGGGAACAGTGTTCATTACTTATGCAAAGCTGCTCTATTATGAAAATAAAGTCAAAGATAAGCCAAACTAGCCTGTCATGAAGTCCACCGGAAAAAAAAAAAAAAAAAAGAAGTGTTTAGAGAGATGCAAAAACCGCCCTCTGCTTGGAGCACTGAAGCTGGGAGAAAATGTGTGGTTGCTAGTCTAGGTCTGTGCATCAAGTCCTATCTGATCTCACAGAAAACGCACTGGCTCCTTGTCTCCTCCTTCTCTTGCCCAAGGGATGTTTTGACTCCAGCACTGAGCAAAGAGAAAGATATATGTGACCTAAATCAGGTTTTACTTCTGCTCACATCCCTCCAGCTTGAGTAAACAGCAGAGGATGTGACTGAGAGCACACACGGTGCCTCGCCAACGCCTCTTCTCTGCTTCAGGTTTTCTTCTCCCTTCCCCAGAGGTGAGTTTGACTCACTCTGTATTTAGAGAGATGCTTCCCCTTTCCTCACACCTCTCATTAAACCGCCCTGATCAGCCGGTCCCCAGCCCACCTCTGCAGCTTTTCTTGTTACATGGAGCAGCTTTGTCCGACAGGACCTACCTCCCAAACCAAACCCCACAGGAGGGCTGGGGGAGGGAGGGAAAAAAACTAGGTACTGACAAAACAAACACAAAAAAGCCTCCCTTGATCAGTCTGAGTGCCAGCCCCACCCTGGGGTGTGGAATAAACACTGGCACGTATTTATTCATCACCACTCAGCATCCAAATATTTGTTGCTCTGTCACAGGGGCACACACATTCACGCCACCCGTCAGGTGCCTTCTTCATTTGCAGCAAACCTGAGCACACTTCTGTCCGCTAAGGCAGGGGAGGGAAGAGATCCTGCCTGGAAGATTTGTTATCAATACTCTAGGATTTCTAGCAATTTGATGTCTAGATGCACAAGGATATTTCTTTTTGGCTATCTGAACTCCCACCTAAACACTCTTCTGGACAACACATTTGTCTATTTACATTCATGTGCTCGCATATCTTTTCATGTGTGTATGCATATGCATTTAGCATATATGTATATCTATCCACCCACATTCACCTACCTATGAATACACAGGGGTGATACTGGAAATGATAATCTGGATGCCTTGGCATTAATAAAGCATAAACCTGATGTTTGCGGAAGTGAATACGTGGCACATGATGCCATTTTAATCTGCATACACACATACACATTTTCTCCATCTGTCTAGTTACAAGCATGCCAATATATAGGTGTGCTTGACACCAGTATGTTCTTATATGGGAATGTGGGTGAATTAATTTAGCACACAGCTCTGCTTATCTCAGCCAGAGTAAACATCAGCGGAACCATTTAATTAAAAATCACATGCCGGTTGTATTTGGCTGAATCAATATGAATCCAATTCGTGCATCGATGTCCTGATCATCTTGATGTCATTACCACCAGAAGAATTAAATGTCCTTGTATGTCTAAAGAGGAAAAGCTTCTGGCTGACCCCATGACCAGTACAGTGCTTCATCCACTGGCAGACTGGGTTAGGCTGCAGGTGAGATGTGGAGGTGTGGCACCTGGGAGGAAAGCTTTCCCTAACGGTGAGCACACACAGCAGCGATAACTGCCCTTTGATCTGTCCCAGCTTTACGGATATTAGGGGAAATGTCTTTAGGGCAAGGGAGTTCCAAATGTTGACCATGGTGATTAGATAAGGGTGTTTAGGGAGAAGCTTAATTTCCTGACTGAAATGGTCGTGATGACCTTGTGATGTGGTGGGCCACTAGAGGTCTGGGAACAGGTCCCAGGGGAAGGTTTCTTCCAGTGTCTTCAAGGATGTAAAAGGGAGGGGATTTCTCAGCTATTCTGAGTACTTTATGGAACTGGGATTTTATCTAGAAGGGATTAAAATGGGGTGATTCTCTGGTGAGACTCATGAGTTTGAACTGGCAACTCGGAGGAGCATTCAAGGCACAATGGAGATTTTTGTTCTGGCCCAAGTCGGGCTGTCCCTATACTCACAGGACGTGTTTTATCTTTATCAGCGACAATCTACTTTTGTTGTCTTTACAACAGCCATTCCACAGAACCTGCAATATGCTTCAGTGCCCACATTGCGGTTTAACTTCAAGAGTGAGGTGGATGATGCCCAGCTCCCAGTGAGGGCAGGGGGTGTGATGCCCAGTTTAGACGCAGGTGACAAAATGTCTATGTGCTTTTGACTGGCTTGACTGGATACGGGGGAGCTGGAGTCAGGCAGCTCTGGAGATCTGCTCTGCTCTCTGTGTTTTTAAGATGAATAGAAGGCACAACTCTTCCTGGTCAGATTAGAAAGGGGTTCAGTACGGCACATGCTCTACCTGAAGTCATCCTTCCACTGTTCATTGCTGTGGGCACCTGTAAACATGCTTTTTTCCCACAGGCGTACCTACCCACCAGTGGAATAAACACAGATTTGTGTTTTTCCAGCTAAAAAGCCTTTGTGGTCCCACAGCCAAATCACCATAGGATACGTTGCTCCTCCAGCCACAGCACATGCACACCACCTGTTACACAGCAGGCCAAAGGAGTACCTTTCTCTACTTTTTTCCTGAAACTGTCAAAAGAACAGGAAGGGAAGCCTGGGAGGTCAGTGTAGTTTTTCCAATCAGATGTGCCAAGGTTCCGCTTCAGATATGGCATGTTCTATCAGACAAGTGGAGGTATGATGGCTTCTGACGTGAAATTCCATGGCATAGGCTGTCACAAATTCCCAGCGTAATGTGTAACACTGGCAGACAGTGGCTTGGAGCTCATTTGCAGCACTTCTATAATTGGAGACACACCTCTGAAGCTATAAATGTAATTGCATCTCAAGAGATTACTGAGATCAGGGAAAGAAGGCCATCAGCTGCTTTGTGACCATGCTGAACCCTCCAAATAGACGGGTAGCAAAGTCTGTTGAGAAGGCATTACAGGTGGCTGCTGCCAGTGACAGGGCTTTTCTGTGGTCCATGGCTTGCTGCCATTTTCACACCCCCAGTTAGACACTCTAACCATCACCTGTAGTTGATCCTACTTCTGATAAGAGTATCTCTGAATGTAGTGTAAGTCAGCCCCGGCTCTGCACCGACCCCTGGGTGGCCTAGGTTCCAGTGACGAAGTGTCCCTGTGTTCCTCTGCGGTGGTTTCAGTGTAGGAGGGGAACAGAGGGGGAGAAGGCTTTTTGGGAAGCCCTACAAGGTGGGTGTGGGTTGACCAAGGTTCCTTGGCAGGCTCCAAGGTCTTCAGCGCCACCTACTGCCACGCTAAGCCTTGGCTCCCTTGTCATCCCTCCAGGAGTGGGTTTAGAGGATACTTTCAGGCTTATGGGATGGGGATAATCAGTAACCACATCTATTACCCTGCTGTTCCTATGGGCTGAGTGCAAATTAAAAACCATGCTAGTGTCTGGAGACAAAACCCCTGTGCTATTTCCCTTACAAATTCATTCAAAGGACAAGAAAGAGCAAATACTTGATGGCAGTTATCTGACAATGAGCATAAAATAATAACTGGGAGCTACAGCGCTGTTCTTTCTGGTTGGCTTCTGCCTGTAGGATGGTCTCCGCTGTCAGCATTAAGTTACGAAGTGAAGGCTGAGTAGACCATTCAGTGAAGGTCAGAGGGAAACAGAGTGGTTATCGCTGCAGGTTTGTTGACTCACCTTTGGTCAGATCCAAAGCATCCCTCACGTTAAGCAGCCAACAAATGTTAGAGGAGCATGCGATAGGATAGGTGTGGCTGATGCAATATATCTGACTCTATGTTGTGTTCTAATCTCAATCAATTTAAGCAAAACAGCTGAGGTCAGTGAAGTTACATTGAATTTACAGCCCTTGTATAAGTGCAGAACTTGGCTCTCCATGTTTTTTCCAGGTAGAAGAACATAGATGTTCAACAGCTCTGCCAGACCTAGGAAAGATCTGATTTATGGAGCAAGACAGCAAGTCATCTCTAATGTGTCTCAGGATTTCATCCATGTGAGAAAAGCCTTGACAATCAGCCACACAGCCCACCTCTTCAGCATTTAGAAGCGGGTGCCATTCTAAGACATTTTGTGGAGTACACTCCTCACCTGCGCTCTCAGGTGGCAGCAGTGGCTCCACAATACACAGGCTCCTCTCTGCCTGCACAAGAACCTGGTTGTTAATTTTATAGAATGAAGACCCCAAACTGAGTCTGTTCAACCTTGCTTCTCCTTTAGATGAAGCCAAAGGCCCCGCAGACACTTCAACATCTTCCAGTCCTCAGCAGTCCACACTGTAGGCAAGGGGGAAGATGAACCACAAAGTGTGTTTCACATCACCTGCAAAGCTAACATAGAGCACTGCAAGGGTTTCAACATAACAGAAATGAGCAGAACTTGGGTATCTGCTGTATGACCTCTGGTGTGAGCAAAGATGTCTGGGGCTCCAGAAAACCCCTAAAACATCTTTAGGTAGAACTTGCTCATATTTAGGGAGTATAAAGTCTTCCAGAACCATAAATGACTGATCTCAGCTCAGCAACACTTTTTGTTCCTGTGTTTGCCAAAGAAACTAACATACATTTGTTTGCATTTAATTCTTCTGGTTAGTGGAACCATTACTAGGAACTGGGATCAGTTTGAGCTAGTGAGAGGGGCTGTGGGGTGGCTCCAAGTCACAGTTTTGACAAAATGTGCACATTCAACATTAAATACTTCTCCTGTGGTCCATGAGCAGGGCAGGGAATCCTACAGGTGGCCTGGACTTCATCTAGCATCTTGGTTGAGGGATTTGGGAGCTGATCTCAGCATGCTCCCACACCAAACCCTTTGTCTTCCCCAAGGTCTGGTATGCTGTCTGATCCTCTGGGACCTGGAAAATAGAAGGAAGCAGCTTTCAAAGAACTTGTAACCCAAGCAGGGGAGATTTTGGAGGAGAAATTGAAAACTGGAGATTGAATTTATTAAAAACAGTTTGCTCAGTGCCACCAACAGTCATCTAGGAGTGCTTGTGGTCTGGGAGTTGAACACAACCTCAGGACCTCTTGCATGCTCTTCTGGTGAGGATTTGATCAGCCTGATTCAGCAGGAAAGCAATAGATACTAGAGACGACTTGGAGGTTCCCATTAATGAAGGTTCAATCTGGCATAATTGCAACCTAAATGCTTCTGCTAAGCTCCAGCTGGTGTTGATTCATCACCACCCTTCTGCTGCAGATGGCTGGGTAAATTAGGACTCCTCTGTATAGCAACCTGTAGGCTTTTTCCAAGAAAAACAAACAAAAAAACCCTCAGTGTGGTTTCTGCGGGAATGGAATTCCCACTGAAACATTGGCTTTGTCCCTCTCCTGAAAAGCAGCCCCATTGACCACATCTACAAAGGGCACAAGTAATACAGACTTCTCTCAACCAGAGAGAACCTCCTGAGAAACGATGTTTTTCACTAAGTTCTTAACAACATCTCTTCTAGCTAATATGTTTGTGCTGCTCCTCCTGGCATGCTGAATGGCAGGAGAAGGGTACATAGGTGCAAACACACCCAAATTCCTAGTGGGCATCGCCCAGGTCTCCACCTGGGAAATTTGACATGCAAAATGTGACCCTGATCACCTGCTGAATGCTGCAGGGATCACTTGTTGCAATCAACCTTCCTGGCAGGGCTTGCAGGCATGTGATAGGATTAACTCCCCACCTTTGGTGTCCCAGTGTACATGTCTCTTTGGCAGTCCTGCACCTTGGCATGCAGAGAGCTAGGTTTCAGGAGTTCATGGTGACCTTACAAGAGTCTCTCTGATCCTGGACATACCTCTGACTGAAAAGGAGAGGCTTGGGGTTGAATGATTTGACTTTCCAGTGCTTCAATTTACCTAGATGCAAAATAGTGATAAGGAGTTCTTGGAGATCTTTGTAGACTGCATCATGTCTTGCTTATGTAGGAGTTAATGATTCTAATTATGATATCCTTTTTACTACCAGTGATTTAGCACAAAGGAATCTACCTGAGGTGATGGGACAAGAAACTTTTTATAGTGCTCAATCAGCAGATTTGGAGAGGAAACATCTGAGCTCTGTTCCTGAGTCTGTGGCTGTGACTGCTCCAAGACCTTGGCCACAACACTGAGACATCTCTGTGGCTCACATTGCCTGTATGCAGAACAGAGAGAATTTCTGAGCACTCTGCAGAAAGGATGAATTCCTCACTGCTGTAAGACGACTAGAGAAGACATGAGTGCCAGGGAATGCAAAAACACTTATCTTTTTCCTCTTTGTGGCTTCCATTTGTGGTCTCAGCATCTACACTGTGCTCTGGTGAGGCCAGAGACAAATACAAGTTTGTATTTGGCTTACCATAACCAACATCAACGAAGGGATCCATGCCTCTGGTAGAAAATGCTTCAAAATCGGGGGTGGGGGGTGGCGGGTAAAGCTTGGACTACTCTGCTCTGGTCTAAACACACGGAAATGGAGATTTTTAAAGCTCCCTGTATTAATAGGCTCTAACTTGGACAACTGACTCTTCATGAGTAGTCATGGCAATCACGTTCAGCTGACATGGTCTCCTGGTTTGAGCTAAGAGTGCCTGTCATGTTGACTCTACCGATGGGTACTTTCCACAGGGCATTTCTCCACTTAGAAGTTGCTTCTCTTTTACTCCAACACAGCTTGAATAAGTCAGCCTGCAGCTTCTGACCACCTTCCAGGAGACAGGATTATTTTCTTATTTATGGAGGTAAGCATTTCCAAGCAATGAGTTAAAACAGCTAAAATTTCCCCTGTGGGAGAAAAGGGACATGTTTAATCCATTTCCATCCACCACAGATTCATCTCTCACACCTGCCTTTCACCTTTTGCTGTCAATAGTGCTTATTTTTTCTTTGTTTCCTTTTCATGTTCTTTTCCTTTTTTTTTTTTTACAGTCTTGTCCATTCTGAGCTGACCTGTGGAAGAACTGTAAAAGTAACAAAAAAGCCTGAAGAACATGACTTTGACTCAGTTTGCCATGTGTCTTTTACCCTGGCTTCAACGATGAGTCGAGGCAGCATTGCCTTTTCAGTTCCACTCACACATGGATTCTGCAAAGATGCGGCTGTTCGCAGCGCTGTGAGGAATCGCACTGAAATCATGGGAAATAATGAGTCACATGCATGGTACAAAGTCATCCAACACAGTTTCCATTTTTCTCACCACTCACTGATGTTTAGAGCATGCTAACATGGTGATGCTTGATACAATAGTGAATAAAAACAATTCAGGGAGAGGTGTGATATTTAACTTGGCCAGAACCTCCCAGGATTTCTGAAGCACTTCAAGATCCTTGGGTGAAAGACAGATCGTAAGGGCAAGAATATCATTATTAATAGTTTAAATTCCACCTTCCAGACATGTGAAGTAGCAGGATCCTAAGGTCAGGGCAAAAGAGCACTATACGCCGCATGCAGCAGTGGAATTTGATCCTTGCTGCAGGGTGAGTTGCTCATTAGAGGGGGGACTTTGCACCACCTCTGCCAACAACAAGTTGCTTACAGTAATTGAAAATGGAGTTTTAAAGATAATTTGTCAGCCTGGGATAAAAACCCCGGAGATTTAACTGCAAGAAGTTCTCAAAGACACAGGGCAGAATAACACTGTTCTTAGCAAATTAATCTCTTGGTGTGGGAGCTGACCTGGACTTAGGCAGCTGCTGGAATATTGGAAATTGTTATTCTTAGCTTTCAAGTGTTAATAGCAAAATACTGTTGGGGTTTTTTTCCTTTACCCGCCCCCCCCCCCCCCCCCCCCAGCCCCCTTCTCCCTTCCACACTGGAAATTTAAAGAAATAAAACCAAAACCAGAAGTCCTGACTGTCCTGACTTATGGTCATGGAGCAAAGGTTCAGTCTGGGCTGTATGTGAGAGCTCATTTCTTGGGCTTGAGGACTACTGGAGCACTGATTTAGGGATACCTTTAGTAATGAAGCGCTCCAATCCCACACTGCAGTTTCCTCTAGTGGCCACATTAACTAATAACTGATAAAAAAGCTACCTTATTTTGCCAAGGAGCCCCACAGGGGTCCTTCACAGCAGGTGCAGAGGTGTTGCAAAATTCACCAGCACAGCATTTCTGCATGTGTGTTCAGCTGCTAAGTGAGCCCCAGGGCACCCACGTGCTGGTCACTGCCCCAGACCAGTTCTGGACACTGAGCACTGTGGGGAGCACTGGGAGGGTCTGTGTGAGGGGTTATTGCAAAATATTGTGCCTTGTGGTAAAATGGTCAGTGTGACATCCCCAGGAGAAACAGAAAGGGAAAGAGGAAAGGCAGCCCCTGCTTGAACTAATTGAATCTTGATCACAGGACTCATCAGACTTGTTGACTAGAAATGCTTAATCTTCTCTGGGAATGGTGATGTGAAATGAAACGGTTGTTTGCCTCTGGCCCTTCCCTTTGAGCATTGCATTTCACCCTACAGGTGAATAACAGGTTGTTTGGTCCCAGGCACCTCCGTGGTGAATGCACTGTCAGCTTGAGCTGAAAAGTGACAGGCTGCAAAGCCCCAGGCTCTTTTCTGCTCTGCATCATCCCCCATCAGTGCTCTGGAGTTGGTCCAGCTTCCTGGGCTTTGTGAAATCTCCCGGGATTGAAGTTCAAGATGGTGGGAAAAGACAGCTCTTCTCCTGGAGATAACCAACATGTGGAAGGATGACACCTCTATCTGGACCTTGTGCATGTTGTGTCTGCTACAATAAGCCTTCTGTAAACCTCTAAGAGACAAAACCCTGGTGTTGCCATACAGCAATAGCAGGATGCTCCTGCCATGGGCCTGCCATTCCCTTGGGCTCAGCAGAGCTCAGGAA
Organism: Falco biarmicus; assembly: GCF_023638135.1. Lineage (NCBI taxonomy): Eukaryota > Metazoa > Chordata > Aves > Falconiformes > Falconidae > Falco > Falco biarmicus. Next base: position 28,789,116 of record NC_079292.1, on the reverse strand, counting down.
GGAGGCTTTCCCTTCCCAACAGCTCCCTTGACCTTAGCGAGAACAACACTGGGAACAGAGCAGATCCTGCCCTTGTAAAACCGTTCAGTCTCTGTCCCCCAAGACCTCCATAGAAGCCCCACTAGGCGGGCATGTTGCTGGATGAAGCCCACATTCCTCCTGAGGAGGATCAAACATGCCATCTAAAGCAATTCAGTTCCAGCGGGAGACCTCCTCAAGGATCAGCCGTGCTGGGTCATTAGGACTGCCAGGCCTGCGAAGCAGGGGGGAGACTGGAGAAGGCAAGTGAGCCGTGCATCCAGTGTGGATCCTACAGTCTGATGGTCTTGTCGTTTCTACATGGCTGCCTCAGGCTGCCCAAGGGCTATAGGTTATTTTGCTTAAGAAAAGGAGACAACATAAACAAGAGTCAGTCCACAAGCCTTCCCTTTTTGGTTAGTGTCATCCAAACAGCAAGGGTGGACTCTTCTTGGCTAATATTTAGACCATTGTGTCATGTAAATCCTTTTGGGATTGTGTTGCCACCAAGCAGCTGAAAAGAACAACACAGTGCAAGATGAAGGGCAAGACTCATTTCCTTATTTCATTTGTAATTGTGTGCCTTTCAATCCAAAAGGAGAGGAAGGCCATAACATTACCTGCTGCAGTTCCAGCCTTAATGAGGCCTGGGAGGAGGACTTGATAATTAGGCTCTTGAATCATGTGTTAGGTGTGAGTTTCTGTTCCAATGCTCTGCCAATTAGCACACAATTCCTAATCAATAGCAGGGTAACTATGAGATTAGGGTTAATGGGTCAGACTCATTGAAGTTATCCTATTCTATGCTAATGTCAGATTAGCTGAGTCCTGGTGTCATTAGTTTTACCTTTCCAGGTTTCTGGCTACAAAGGAACAAGGGGCAGAAATGGGTTGTAATTAACCTCTGGTTTGCATGAGAAGACTCCTACACCGGGTTTTTTAGATGTGAGATGGGTGTCTAGGTTCCCATCAGCCAAGATCTAACCAATGGTGCTTATGGTGCCCACAGAGAGATTCATCCTGCCCTGAAGGGGACAGCAGGCGTGGGATTCATTTGCCTAAACACAACTACCAAATACAAGGGCTGCCCTGGACATCCACATCCACAAATCCAGAGGGACTGGCTGATATCCCACAGGGAGAACCATTTCCCCTGGACAGAGGATGGATGACAGTCCCTGAGACACCTCAGTTGTGGACAACAAGGCACAGACAACTTAAGATCTTGGTATGTCCAACCAAGTGAGTGATGAGGGATTCAAACCAGCTCTTAGCTCAAGGCAGTCAGCTCCAAGGAGAGGGGTGGGAGTAAAACTGAAGGTAGGCACCCAAAGCGGTGTTTGCAGCCCTGTCTCCAGGCCTCAGAGACCGCTGAGCCTTGTCACATTCTGGAGCCTTCTTTCTTTCCAAGCCTGTAGGTTATACTTCCAAGTAGGAGAAAGCCCTCTGTGGAGGCCATCTGCTACTCTGACGGCGTTATTCAGGGAACCAAGGAAAGCCAGGTGCTGGGTCTGGAGCTGAGATATGAATCTTTGCCTTCCTTAGCAGAAATGAGGAAAGTAAAAAGCTAAGGAGCTTTTGTTACAGAGAAAAAGCAGGATTTTTACAACCAGCAAGGTCTGTCTGAGCTGTTGGCTGAGTAAAACCATGAAAGAAGACCCATATGGAGAGACAGCACTTGAATGAGTTGAATGGGAACCACAATCCTGTGACACTGATGGTGGGTACCAAACAGAAGCCCTGCCTAGCTGATGATGCCGATCCCTGATCCCCTGGAGAGAAACACCTCCCAACCCCAGAGATAAGATGTGAAGCAGCAGGTTCTTCTTGGTATTTACAGGGTAGTTTTTCTGGCTCCAGAATAGAGAGGAGCACCCACAGGGACACTGAGTCCCAGGGACCAAGTAACTGCCAAGACCGTTTTGCTTCCATGACTTTAACTTGGCCCAAACTTTACACCTACTAAGATCTTCCAAGTGATGCTTTTCTCATGTCCATTGAATCCTTTGCTTCTCTGCTACTTGGCAGGAAAAAATAGTTTCTCTGCAGGATTATTCCAGTGAGGTGGTGAAAAGGGACCTATTTTGCTATGGCAGGCCCTGTTCAAGTAGCAGCTTGGCTGAGAATATTTGTTACACAGGTTTGCAGTGTTCATATTTCCCTTGTGACAGGACCTGAACCAAACCCTGACATTGCTGTTCAGACAATGTCCTGACTGTTGCAGTCATTTTAAGGTTTTTTTTTCCTGTATTTTTTTAAGTTTTAAAGAAGATCATGTCATATTATGTAGGTTCCGTTTTCAAACTTCCTGAAGACTTTTTTCCACCCTTTAAATTCCAAAATGATTCTGTGGTTTTTAAAGGCTCTTTTTTTTTTTTTTCCCCCCAAGAGACACAGCCACATTGTAGCCTTTCTTCTGAGGTATTTGCAGCCAAACGCTAAAATAACCGATATGCCTAGCAGCAAAATCTAACGTCTGCCCCTGAGGGCATAGAGCACAGATGTGGCTTCTTTTGGGGACACAAAGAGTTTCTTATCCAGGACATCAAACAGCTGGCTTCACTCTATGCTGCTCATGCTTCAGTGCAGCAGGACTGGCTTTAACAGTTGCTCCAGATAGCATGGCTCAGGCAAAATCCTATTTATTTGACGACAGTGGTGCCGTTAGTAATCCCCAAATAATCCAAACCTGACCAAACACTCGGGTGTTAAAACTGTGCCTTTTCTCTAGGCATAGTTTCAACACCCGAGGCTTTCCTGTGCTGTGTGTTGCTGTCCTGTTTCCTTGGGACACTCACTTCTACTCTGGGAGAGTGCTCGTGGGACTGCGGCATCTTTGACTCAGTCTCTTTAAAGCACAGAGGATGAAAAGCAAAGCTGTGTGGATCTGCAGATATTCTCCATTGCCAGACACATATTTTCCATCACCAAATACGCCATGGACAGAGTCCTGCTGCTTTAAGGGTTTTGAAAGTCATTCAGACAAATTCACTGGGAGACCATTCAGGAAAAATGTGGCTGTATGTTTGTCTTGTCATATTTTCCCTGAAGTCACCACTGTCAACTATAATACTGGGCTAGATGGTCATCGTGTAGTCATTTTTATGTTGTTTTGTACAAATAAATACAACACTCGTGTTTGTCCTCTCTGGCTCCAGCCCACAGTGCACAAGATGAGTGCAAGAGTGGGATGAGAGAGGGCCAGTCCAATGCCATCCCTGAAGTTAGGGGAGGCAAATGTGTAAGAACACAATGAGCACAAAAGCAGATGTACAGGATCAGGCCAACGGTCCACATAGACCATTGCCAGCAGTGACCATTCAGAATACGTGAGCCTTCTCCCAGGATGCCCTGCCAGGGATCTGAGCTTGGCAGTCAGGGAAAAGCATTGCCAATGACATGCCCAGCAGGAGCCCATCCTGGGTCCTGGTGTTTGCTAAGTCATGCTGAAGTCTGCTGCAGCATCCTTGTGTTGTCACCCAAACTGATGTAGCCAGAGGCTTGGACACATCAGTCCATGCTGCAGCCTCCTGCTTCCTTTGCAATGGAGATAGAGGTGGTGAGACTGAGGTACACACAAATACTCACGGGAAGGGCTCAGCTTGGCGGGGAAGCAGGTTATTTCTGCCCTGTGTCTTTGGCTTGGTCTGAGCAGCTTGGAAAGTGAGGACGAACAGAACAGCTCTGGACATAGCTGGTGGCTGTTCTGAATCCTGTTTCTTCTGCACCAGGTCCCAGCCGCTCAGTGGGAAGCGCTTAACTATCAGCAAGGAAACCATGCAAAAATTCATGGGCACTTGCAGTATGTCGAGCAATTGGTGATGAGGCTGTTGTATCCACATTGGGCACTGGAGTTGATAAATCAGGAGGGCTGAGAGGGCTCAGGACAGGGCGCAGGTTTCCCTCTGAAGAGGTGCTTCCATCACCTCTGAGCCCAGGCCCAGAAACAGTGGGAGCATCAGGGAGAGGGGCTCCAACCTGCATCCATGAGCAGAACAGCATCTCCTTAGCGGGGACAGAAGGGCAGCAGGTGCTGCTGACCCATGGCCAGACCTGGTCAATAAACCTGTCCAGAGCAGCACCAGCCCTGGAAGAAAAGCCAGGAGACTTCCTGCCCTGAAAATCTGATATCAGCCAAAATCTCCTGTCCGAATCCAAACGCTAAGCACGATTTCCCCACATGGACCTGCCTGCTTTTATCCCACAACTCCAAATTTCCTCTTATTAAAAAAAAATAAAAATTAAAAAATTGTCCCTTTGCATAAGAGCATTATTTCTACCTTTTATGAGACGGGTGGAAGTTTTCACAGAGAAATAACTCTGGACGGAGTTATTAAAAGATTAAAAAACACACCCATAAAAAAATTAAATCCAGGCTGAAAAAACAAATATCCTTACCAGAAGTCAGGGGCGTTTTTCATAACTTCTTGCTTATGCTATGAAGTCTGATTTTTTTTTTTTCTTTTTTAAAGGGATGAGGTAGACTCAATTACTTTGCTGAGATTAGTATGACCTGCTGATAAACCAGATTAAAAGCCTCCTGCTGTAACATTGTATGGTGCTGTGAGAATCTCTCTAGCTCTGTAATCTCGTTGATTCCTGTACCGATGGGAGAGGCATTGCCTTGCTTGTGTTTTTGATGGGCTTGTGCCTTATTCTCATGATAGCTCATAATTCATGCTCTGTGTGGGTGTGAGCACATGTTATCAGGGGCATGGCAGGTCCCTGGGGCTCGTGACTCATGGTGCCACTGCATCACAGCCCCACTTGCAATGGGCAGGTGATCACCTTGTCCTGGAAAGAAAAGGTAGTGGGGTTACAAGTGGCTCTGTTGAAATCTGGCCAAAGAACTGAGATTTCAGGGCAGGAAAACCGAAAACCATGGGAAAAAAAAAAGTTAAAACGCGAAAAACCTCTTAAAGACTATAGAAGAGCTGTGATTTCAAGTAAATCTCAGTGGAAACTGAGAATCTGTAAGAGGATGAAGGATTTTAGATGACCTGTGTTTGGGCTGGTGCAAAATTTGCCGTGCTGAGACCCGCTGTAAACAGCATCAAGACCAACGTGCTGCAACAGTGCTGGCTTCGACTTGCTCCTGTAGGATGGGATAAATGCTTCTTTTTAAAGGAAAAAGTGAACGTACAGCATCAGGCAGGGAAAGCAGATGTATTCATACAGTTACTAATGTTTGCTTGAGCCGGCAGATGCTAGGCATGTCTCAAATACCTTTACTGTTTCTTTTTTACTTTTTTTTTTTTTTTTTGAGTTGCTGAGTCTCATGGAGCTGAAGTCATTCTCAGAGGTGACTTCAGGACACTCAAATCACCTCGAAGCTCTGCTGGACTTTCGCCTTATGTCTATACCAGGTGTTTTGCAGCACAGTTTGCTTTATGCATACTTCTGTCTCTTGAAATACCTGGCACCAAAACAAAGCGCGGTCTCCCACTTTCTCTCCTTTGGGCATGAAAACCATACTGATTCCTTCTAGCAGGCATGCTGCAGCTCAGGTCCAAATATGGATTTAGAGGAAACTCAACATCCTTGCTCTAAAAAAAGCCAAAAAGCCCTCCCCGCCTCCCCCATAATTACAGTTTGACATAATGAGTGAGTGGTATTTATTAATTTCAGCTCTCAGAGCTGATGTCACAGCAGAGTCGGGGTCCGGGAAATCTCTGAGTCACATGGAGATGCAAAGCCAGGAAATATAAGCAGAAGAAAAAGAAGTAAATAGTAAGGTGAAAGAGGCTGGGAGCTGGTGGCAGCTTCCTGAAAGAAGCCATGAGAACCCGGTCGGTGCAAAGAGCTAACCTTGACCTTGGGTTAAATGTCAATATTCAGCTTGGTTGACAAATGAAGGCAGAACGCCTCCCTGTTGTGATCGCCCGGTGATCTAAAAGAGGAAGGAGGCGACAGGCTCGAATATGACCCAGGGTCCTGGAATGCAAACTGTCCTCTTCCTTCACGGCTTCAGCTAATTGAGAAAGCAACCAGTGCCTCCACGGGGGAGGGGAGACTGTGTCCCATTTCCATCTCCACTCAGTTTCCTACCAGATCCAGTCTTGCAACATATGGATTAGGATCGGAGGATGCTGAGGGCTTTGATCTCCCTGTGAATTCAAAGGCTGCGGGCTTGGGTTGGGAGGGTGCTCTCGGCATAAAGAAGAGCTTCAGATAGCCACAAGCTCCCTGTGGATCCTGACTGAATTCAGCAAATGCCTGAAGGTGAAAAAAAGTTTGGAAACATCATTTTTTGAAAAGCTAAGATTCAGGCATTATTAAGTAGTTGCTGCCTGCTAAAATTCATGCAATTTTTAATTTTTCTTCCTAATTTTTAACCATGGTATTGGTGGGAGGTTTTTCATCACTAGCTAAGTAGAAGAATGGGGAAAATCTTTTGGGGGAGAAGAGAAACCAAGGACCTACAAGACCCCACTGCTCTGCATTGAGTATAAATTCAGGCTGAGCTGCTTGTGCTCCAGGTGGCTTGGTGGGGTGTCTGAAGCCACATGGGGCTAAGGCAGACCATGACTTCTGAAAAAGTAGACACTGCCCCTCCTCAAAACCAAACCAACAACAAAACCTCAAGCTTGTTTTTTTCTTTTGTTTTTTTTTAACTTTTTTCCTGCTATTTTAAATTCCAGGTTTTCCTGATGAGATCATCCTCAGTGATGCAGACAAGCAGAGGACTGGGTAAACAGAGAAGATTTCTCCTCTCCTGCATCGGCGAAGAGAAAATGTCTGCCTGATCATTTCAAGTGAAGTTGGCATGGTTTTGCCTGATGTGCTGAAGACATTCAAGTTTCACTTCACTGTGGGAACTTTGCCTGTGGTCTGAGTGTGCTGTCGCTTGCAACATCACGTATTTTTTGATACAAAGCTTTTGCTTGCCTGCGATGAAGTGTCACAAAATTTAATTTGTTTTTTTTTTTCTTCTGCAGCTGCAGCCCTGACTGGAGAAGCGGAGGGTGTGAGCACTGGGGGACCAGGACTTTGGTTTCAACACTGGATGTGCCTGGCTGGGGAGCAGAAAGGACACATTCTCACCTTTCTCTCTCAACTCCTTGTATGTGGGAGCACATTGCAGCCAGCAGCAGGGAGGAAGCTGCTGGTTTAGGTTTCCTTTCAGGTGCACCCTTTTGCAGCATGACTCATTTTGTGTTCATCTTTGCCACATACATGATTTTTTTTAACCTCTCTTTGGTCTGAAATAAAAACCCTCTTTAGCCTTGAAGAACATCTTTTGCCCCTGAGGGATGTGTATGTGAAACAAAGAGAGATGGTGGGGAGGTACGTGAGCCAATTTAAGAGGAATGTCCCGATGCCAGAAATGTCCTGTGCCAGAAATCATGAACCTTTTCTCCAGTTTTCCCAAAATCATTGAGAGAGGCTTTTCATAATCTTCAGACTCTGAGAAATCCCAGACTTAGTGCTGTGGTTTGGTGAGAATCTCGGCTGCATTTCTTCTAAACTGAACTTTCTGGTGGGTAAAGTACAACTTTACCGAGATGCCTAGTGATGACATCTGTCCTATTGAAATTATTAGTGTTATTTTACAGAGCCCAAAAGTAAGCAGTTACTTCTAAAGACAGGAGTGGCCTTAGGAGAGGTGTGGTGCCCATGCCAAAGACCCTAGGATCACATCCACAGCAGCATCTGGGCCCTGGTGATGCTGTGGACATGTGCTCCTCACTGCAAGGCGAAGCAGGCCAGCGAAGAGGTCATGCTGAGGACAATAATGCTCTGTCCTCTCTTGCTTTTGGCTTCAGACCCCACCAGCATTTCCTAAAATTAGGTGTTTATGCTGTTCCTTGGATGAAGTCACCAAACATTTTTTGCCTTCCAGAAACAGAGGTGCCCTGACTGTTGCTTTAGCAGTGCAGGGCTTGGAGAAATGGGAGATCTTCAGCCTGAGGAATACAGGCTTATCTCTGCCCTCTCTTCCCCCTTCTCACTGGAGAAAGCACAGCCCAGTGGGCTAGGGCTGTGGGACCCTCTCTGACCTCTTAGTGAAGCTGTGGGACCTGATGTCAATTGCAAAACCTGCCCAAGAAGCTGAGGAAACACTTGGTTAATGTCCTGCGGACTCCACAGAGCCACAGCTACTCCAAGCCAGCGGTGCCTAAGCCGTGTACTAAATCCTTATTTCCAGTCAGTGTGGTTATGCCTAAACTGCACGTCACCTAGGCTGAAGGCATGATCCATGCCGCAAATGCCAGGCAGAGCCACAGACAGATTTGGCAATGAATTGCAGGATTACAAAATGTAGACACTGGAATTTTGGTGCATCAGTAGCATGGTATCTTCTATGGCCACTGGCAGTCACAGGACTGGGGACCTCATGGCACAGGGACCGCTTCACTGTTTGACATCCCACTGGACAGGTAAGAACAAACCTTCATCCCAGAGCAATCACAGCCCCAAGCACAAGAGACAAAAATGTGCCCAAAGATGCAGAGGGACCCAGAAGCCTGGATGTAATTGGGTTTAGGTGGTCTGGAGCTGCAGTCGCTGTTATCAGGCCATGCTGTCCCCTTTTCTCCTGCTGCCCTTCCTCCTATCATGCCTGGCTTCTTCTCCCATTGACTCCTACAGCTGCACAGTCTAGACAACTTACCCTTTCACGAGGTTTAAAGCGAGTGGATACAGCTGCATCTCACATGCGCTGCATCTCACATGCCTTTCTGTTCATCTCATGCATTTACATTGTATCATAGGTCCTTCTTGCCTTTTGTTCTTGTTTTGCTCTTCTGAACTCTTTCTGACCTCTTACGAGGCTTATCGCTGCCTCATGCCACTTCTGATACGCTCTGGGAAGCCTGTTTCTCTAACAGCTGACTCTGGATACGACAGTGAAGGTTGGCAGAGTATCTTGTAAGCGCATGTGGAAAAAAACCCCTTTGAATAAAATAAGGAAAATTCAGGTGTTTGCAATTTCTTTTCTGGCTAACTCTGAAGGAATCTTTGGCTTGTTTTGAAGGACCATGAAAACCAGGAGAAGTGCTGGTTCTCTGTAGTTCACCGTATTTGATATAATGACAGTAATTTTAAAATCACTCCCAAAGGGCTTTGCTCCCCAAAAGGCTGGGATCAAAGCCTTTTGCAGAGTAATTCCTTCGAGACTCAGATTAACGCTATCTACAAGATGATTAATGATTAAGGGACAAGTTTAGCATTAAGCTCTGTGGTTCATTAATGCCACATGACTTGAGGTCGCTCCAATAGTCTGGTCACCCTGCAGTCCCAGTCTTATCTTTCATTGCCATAGCACAGCTGAAAAAACCAAAACCCATGGGAGATAGCAGCATTTCTGGTTGCTCTCTCTAGGAGAGAGCCAAACACGTGGCACACCATCTATTGCTATATGGTGGAAAGGTGAAAGCTGATCACAGCTGGTCATCTGCCCTCCTAAAAGGATCAGTCACCCACAAGGGGCTTTGCAGTGGTTTTATTTAGCCCACAGGACATGTGTATTTCTCAACATATGAATCTGAAGTAAAACCAGCACCCGTAAAAGTGTGCTTTGTGCAAAAACAGAGGAAGAAAAAGCACTGAAGGCTGGACTTCCCTCCAGCCCCACCAGCTCTTCACATCTTGAAGTGGTGGTACATCATCCACTGATCTTCTGCACTGATCCACATGTAATTCCTGTTGAACTTTTCCCCCTTGTTTTTTTTCAGTTATGGGATGTGTCAGCTACCTAAATCCAGTGTCTGTTTTAAGGAAGTGTTTGAGTGAAGACATGCCAGGAAGGGAACAGGGTGACCTGAGGGAGGAATTGGAATGAGGATGGAGGTATGCAGTGGCTTTATTCTTGAGGGAAAGGCTGTGGGGATGGGAAAGGGTAAGAAATCAGAGTGGATGTGTAATCCTGCCATGACTGGAATGGAAGGATGAGAAATGTGAACTTGATGTAGAAGGTAAGTGGGAGCCAAAAAGTCAGAAAAAAGTGGGTATTATCTGCTGTGTTTTGAGTGGAGAAGTATGGGGGAACAGGCAGGAAAAGCAGTGGGAGCTCACATTTCTTTTAGTTCTGATGTCTAGGACCTAAGTGTCTGCTATAGAGCTACTTGCATATTTTGGGGTGTGTTTCTGATCTTTTATAGATATTTGCTCCAAAATGGGATGAATTGTGTCCTGAAAGAGCCTATTTTCTCCATTGGTTTCCAAAGGGGTATAGACAGTATTTCAGGTCTCATACCTACAGTCTATGGTGGGATTCAACTCCAGAGTCAGAGACCTCCCTTTTCATACTTAGAACATTGGTGTCCTCATGTGATTCTGATGTCTGAGCTCCTAAATACTCATTGGAGATCTAGGGCAGCTTTCTGCCTAGATGTAGATGCCTGCTGCCACTTTATTCACTGTGATATCTCCTGTCTGGTCTTCAGTAGCCAGGTGGGGGTCAGCCTCTTCTCCCAAGTAACAAGTGACAGGATGAGAGGAAATAGCCTCAGGTTGCACCAGGGGAGGTTTGGGTTGGCTGTTAGGAAAGATTTATTTTTCATTGGAACAGGCTGCCCAGGGAGGTGCTGGAGTCACCAACCCTGGAGTTATTTAAAAGACGTGTAGATGTGACACTTAGGGACATGGTTTAGTGGTGGACTTAGCAGTGTTCGTTTATGGTTGGACTCGGTTATCTTAAAGGCCTTGTCCAACCTAAATGATTCTATGCTTCTATGATTCTATGTCCTCTGTGGTCTTGTGCCATACCTGTCGGTTTGGGGCAAATGTCTTTGATACCCTTGGGTGCTGCAATTATTTCTAGACCCAAATGTTTAAGCAACTCTATCCTGCCCTTCGTATATGCAATGGGATCCAGAAAGCTAATCCCACTCATGAATATCTAGGGTCACTTGAGCTGTACCCTGTGTGGCTTCCCTCCTTCTTCAGCTGCTCCTGGCCTCCCACAGGTGCTATGTCACATCTGAAAGTCCTTTGCAGATATTTCAGGCACCCAAGGGTGTCTCAAATGGCCCTAGATGCTTCTATATTGTTGAAACAACCGAATCGAGCTCCTGCATTTGGCCACAGCCAACTCTGCAAGGCAGAGTTGACCGTAAGTGGGAATTTTATGTCTACTTGGAACAGCTGATTAGTGGGATCTGGATGTGCAAAGGTAGGAAGACTCAAGGCAGCAAGTGAATGTAACTATTGGAGAGAGCAGAAATGAAGGGCAGCAGGGAAGCGGTTTGGCAGTAAACCAAAGATATCTTTACACTTGTCCTGTGGTTCCTTCCTCATTTGACCTGTTTCCTGTTTCAAGCACTGGTGCTGGTAGCACTGTGGACCGTGCAGAAAACTGGGCAGTTTGGCCATACATTTTGTGCTGCAGTTGCGAGCTTCCTTCCTGCCAGTCTAAGAAAATGTGTAGAAAACACCATCAACACATGGACACCTTGCCCACTTATCAAAGAGTCATCCTCACTATTTAATGGTTTTGCAAAACTCTGGAGGGCTGCACTAAAGCGTAAGTTATAGACGTGATATTTAGAGACAGATACGTTATGCAATAGCTGTAGTTTGAAGGCTGTGAAATAGGGCCTGCTGGGCAGAAAAGTTGAAATCTCAGGCTTGGAGGACACAGAAATGTGAAGTAGAGATGAGTCTGGGTAAGTCTGCAGCTTGCAACACATCCCGCTCTGACTGGGAATTGAGCTTTTCCATCACTGAGAGGCTTTAGGTTTGGAGGTGGCAATTGTCTCACCCCACTTCAGGACCTTGATTCATGTGCTTAAACTCGCCCCAGGTGAAGACATCCACGAGTAGCTGGTGGATAATGACTTGGCAATTGGAGGGCAGACAGGTCATGTTGATTGACTCTGGGTACCTGCTTCTTCAAGGGTTTTCTATACTGTGAGGGTGGTGAGTGGAAATCTAAGGGCTGGATCCTCCGTGCTAACAAGGTGTAGGACCTTCATTAGAACTCAGTCACCCACGGGTCTTTATGGAGGCTTTTTCTAACTCACCTTCCCACAGGGAGAAGTGGCTGCTCCAGCTAAAGCTGAGAGACTCTGTCAGAAGATTATTATGAACTTGCCCTGAAAGCCCCATGGACGGTGAGCAGATTAGAAACGCAGTGTGAAAAGTCAGCCTCTTCTCTGAATTGCTGTGCATGGGTCTTGAACATCAGCTTTGAAGAATGAGGATCCTGACCTCTCTCTCAAGCACCCCGTGAATTTAAAAAAAAGAAAGAAAGCTACAGCTGTAATTTAACAAAGTAAAACTCCCTTCCTCCTCGCTTTTTTTTCACTCCGAGTTAAATTGCTTTCCTTATTCATCTCAGTTTTCCCGGACATTTCAATGCAGCAGCCAAGAGTAATTTTTATATTGACCTGTTTCCACCGACGGTACCTTGCTGCCAGTAAAATCACAGCACATTCCCTTTGTTTTCAGACTCATAGACAATCACATTTATCTGTTCACTGCCCTTCAATAGCAGGCAGGCTCTAATGGATTTCTGTATGAGGACCGTACCCCCTACCCACTAATTGAAATTCAGTGCACAGAGTCACATCAGTGCAGTGTGGTGGTGGAGAATATCAATGCACAAAGCCAAGCCAGGAGGGGGAATGGGTAGAGAGAAGTTTCAAATTTTCAGAGCCTTGCAGCAAAAGCAGCTGGGACTTCTTTGTGCATTGAAGCAGTGTAACGTGGTCATGTGCTCCAAACCTCCCTCTGAAGGTCCCAAAAGATTAATAAGATGGACATCTGCCCTCCAGTAGGTTCAGGTAGGGACTTACATAAACTGGATGTTGGAAACTTCACTAATTTTCAACCTACAGTTACGGGAAAAAGAGCAGCCTTGAGCCAGCAGCTGGACTCTCCTAGCTTCTATGCTGGATGTGAGGTTCTGAGGCTGGGATGCACCATTTCACCTTGTGGTTAGAGCCCTGGGTCGATGGTGAAGAGAGCTGGGCTTTGTTCCCAGCTATGCCTTCTGGATGGCCACAGGCATCTCAGCTCACCTCTCTGTACCATACTTCTGTTACCGACGAGATAGCTCGTTTTCCTTTGAAAAGTCATTTGGGCTGCTGCTGAAAAGCAGTCACAAGAACAGATGAGCTCATTTTTTATTATTATTTTTATTTTTAATAACAAGACTCAATATAAGAAAGAAATTAAATATTTTGAAGACCCAACAGGGAAGGGTATACTGGATGGCTGGGATTTAGCTCAGAGATGAGGGACATGATTCAGTTTCCCAGCACAGGTACTTGGTGCCGTACATGAGGCCCTACAGTACCTCCCAGCATTCATCTGCCACTGCAAAAGGAATTAAGTTTCCTGAAGGTCTTATGTCTTACCTATTTATGCTGCTTAGATGTTTCAGGTAAGCCAGAGCATCTCAACTGGCTCAAAGTACCTGCAAGTGGGCACTTCGGTAGAGCCCTTGGTCTCTGCTGACTGTCACAGCAGGTCAAATGTCCACCTCACAGGGACATACCTGCACACAGAGAAGAATCTTTTGCTTCAACAGAGGTGTCTGTTGTCACTTGAGATGTTCCAACACGGGGCAGGCAGATACAAGAGACGTTTATGAGAGATCCGTGCCCTTGGAGAGCAGCAGCTGGAGACCTGTTGGGAAACTGTGGGGTGAAGAAAATGATGCACAATGTTTAGTCAATTGAGTCTTGTCCCTGTGTCCTTTTAGGCAGTCATACTTACACCCTGCTGCTCTGGTGCCCTAGAAAACAGACACCTATTTTAAAATCATCTCTAAAAGCACAAACTTGTCTGCAGTTTAGGGGCTGTGACGGGCATGGAGTCAAGACCCTACTGTGCTGTGAGCATCCCTTAGGAGACCAGGCCAACTGGATGACCTTAGTGCATCTTGCCTTGAAAGCTTGACTTTAAGACATGGGTTCTCCTGGGTCAGGTAGCCAAGCCACTGGCTTCTGTAATCAAACCTCCTGTCACCAAGCTCCAGTTCAGGAGAAACTGGGTTTCTGCCCTTCTGAACTAGAAAGGCTGAGCTTAGGGAGATCTTCCTGTAGGTTTTGGGGTAAATTGCATCATCTCACTGAACCTCAGAAGGTGATGACAATATTTCACTTTTTCCACCTCTTGTCTACTAGGAGAGAAAACTCCTCAATAAGAGGAGCTAATCTCTCATACGGACGGTTCAGGCTGCACTTAGCATAGCATTCTTGTATACTCTGAAGTCAACTCTGCTTGTACACACAAGGCAACCTTGCTGTTACTAAAAAAGAATATTTTTTAACAGCTTTGTTTATTTTTGTCCTGGGAGAAGGGTCTGCCTCTTACAGTATTTGCAGACAGCCCTTGCTAAAAGGAGATCTGATCTCAGGCATGGTCTCCAACCAGAACTATAATTCCAGCGGTGATAACAATAATAAACATGGCAATAACCATGCCCAAATATAGCACTTGGCACTGTTTTTCCTGTTCAAACATCAGTTCCTACGACTGTCATTCTTTGCACACTTCCAAATGCTGGCATTTGGAAATGGCAGCCGCTTCCAACAAGGCCTTTTGTCCAGAAGATATTATTTCCAGTAGACTGCACTGCAAAATGCGATGTTGCACTTCATCCCTCCAAGGTAGAGATGGGGACAGCGTGTGACTCATGCCTCTCATATGATCCTGAAAAGAGAATGCATCACTGGTGCAGGCTTCAGCTGTGCACACTAAATTCAACTTACACTTTCCCCCTTTGTACAAAAAGAAATGCACTCCCATTATTTCCTCTTTTGGCTATAGAAGTTCTTCCGAGATCTTTTTTCCCCATTTTTCTTGCAGTCCTTCCCTCAGACTTGCTTCATCTCTTGCACCCACCAGGACAGGAGCCAGCCTCTACAAAACCTGGGAGAAGTGTGTTTCTTGTGAAAGATGTGGCTTGCTCAGTTCCCGGAAGGTGCTGAGACTGCTGGATGTAGGGCTGCGTTACAGCTAGTTGAAACAAGAACTGTGGACCCGGACAAATGTCATTGTTTTCTTCCCAAATAATTCAAAACCAGATTGAACTATTAACATTTCCAGAATAGCTATCCATCCCCTAAAACATATCTCTGGAAAGACCTCATTTTGGTATTTCTAGTCCAAAGGAAATATTTTAAAATTCCTGAATTTAATAAATTTTCTCTTCAGTTAGAGTTGGGTTGTTTTGGTTGGATTTTTTTTTTTTTTTTTTTTTAGGGGGGGATATTTTTTTTTCCATAACAATTAACTTGAATCTTTCTGAGCTGTCAGAGACCATCTGTGTTTAGGTTTAATTGTATCAGGCTCTCATCTACCCCTGGCCAGGCACTTCATTCACATCTTTCACTGCATGAACATGGGCATGGTGGGAGTCAAGGTCTAGGGGTGTACCATGGAAAATGTTGTCCATACTGTGTTGCCTCACAGCTGAATAAAAAGATCCAAGACAGTGGAAGGCACTTTTATGAAGTCCCTGTGTAATGAAAACAGGCAGAGCATAAGGTCAGCATGACCCAGGCAAAATGCTTCCTTTCTGCTGAAGAAAACAAAACAAATGGATGCTGGTGAACTTCAGCAGAAATGAAGTTGTTTGTTTTCATTTTCCCCAAGGGAAAAGCGTAAAACTCCACGTGTGCATGGGCTTTCAAATTCATAGGCAAACTACAGGAACTGTCAGTTATACAGAAACTGCATTTTCCATGAAGAGAGTGCACAGAACTGGGTAGACAATCCTCAGGCTGATGAAGTGATGGGATTGCTCAGACATGCTTGATTTCATGAGCATTCAAGAGAAATGAATGAAAATTACAAAGAAATTTCAGGTAAACCTCTTTGTTCAGCAAGAAGAGCAGATTCTCAGCTTCACTCAACCTAGAAAGCAGTAAGAGGAAATGAGACAACATCAATAAACCTCCTAGATGAACAGGAATGTGGGGCACTGAGGACAGCATGAAGAGGGAGAGGACTCTCCAGGAGGCTGAAGGAAGAAATGGGAGGGCATGAACCCAGAGGCAACAATTTTATCACTGAATTGGTTCAGATAGGATTTACCAGAGAGGTGGAAAGGGGTGGGCAATGCTAAGGATGCTTTCATGTCTTCTTCCTCACCGTGCTGTAACTGTCTACCCTGGAGACACACTCGCACAGCCCTCTCACAAATCTAGAAGGCCTTCCTAAAGAGTGCAACAGCAACCCTCTTCAGCCCTGTGGTAACCAGCATCACCCAGCCCTGCCCAGGTGTGCTCAGCAGCTGTTTGCTGGGAAGCATCCCATCGGGTTCTAGGCCTGGGTTGACTGCTGTTGAGATAAGCCCACATCTCAGGCTAGATCTATACACCCCGTACCCAAGACAGGAGCTGCCTCAGCCAGACTTGGAGAAATACCCAGAAGAAGTTGTGCCTGGAAAAGCCCTCCTGCAGCCTGGAGTCACCCGCTGTGGGCTGGGTGGAGGCAACTCATGTCCTTCCAGGGCTCACAGCCATGAATCCCTTTTGGTGTTACACCACTGGAATGCCTTGACTTTGCTGCAAGGCAGAAGGCAAGATAATACTTTATCCTTTAAAGGCAAGAAATAACACTTTTGCCACATCCAATGCAGTTATGACTGCCAGGATTCATAGCCTCCCTTATCAATCTGAGCATTTCCCAGTGCCTAAAACCAATGGTCAGGTTCTGGGTACAATGCTGTGATTACAATCGCCCTGTCTCCTACTTAGATCAAGGAAAGACAATGGTTTCTTTTTTATCATTGTAATTGATATCCTGGATGACAGTGGAATGGGTCAGGTGCGGACACGTGTTTGCACATCAGCACTGAAAGACAGACCTATCGATTAACAGGTGACTGTGGAAGGTGTGGGCTGCATGCCCCCCCCCTTTGGAGTGCTGTTTTTTTAAATAATCACAGACAGCTTTGCAAGCCAGAGAGGAGCACCGTGATAACCTAATCTGGCCTTCACGCCTATCAGAAGCCAAATGATTTCACCCTGTATTTTCAGTACCACAGCAAGGTCTTTGGGTCAGCTCTCCTTTGGGTTGCAGTTGAACCTATACCGTAGAAGAGGAAAGCCCCTCTCTTCCCAGGCGCGGAGGGATCAGGGAAGAGATTTGAAAGCAGTACCTGGTCCCTAACCTGGTATGTTCCCCTTCCCAGGAGGTGAGAAGGTATTCTGGACTATAAAAACTGTTTTGAAACAGGAAGCAAAGGGACAGAGGTCTGCTTTTCCTTCTCTTGTAATCCTACTGCATCCAAGTGGTTCATGTCCCTACCCAATACAAGGGATCTCCACTGAAAAGCCAATGCTGACCGCACCTGCCCTGTTGGTTGCACTCGTGGGAAGGCTATGTCCTTATGTGCTGTCCTTGGTGAGGGAGGCCAAGGGATGGTGAGCAGCTGGCTGCAGGCAGGGCCGCACTGGACCTGCCTTCTGAAATCTGTGGAGCTGGGGGAATCCAGCAGGGCAGCGTCTGAAACCCAGCTCTCCAGCTCCCAGCCTGTGTTTCCTTCCAACTGTCCAGTGTTCCCAGCAAACACTTGACCTTCCTGCAATCCCCACAAACCCACACACTTCTGGAACATGACATGTGAAACTGGAGGGACAACCTTTAAATGACTTGTCTTCCTCAGATGCCAGTGTTTAGGCAGCTAAATCGCGCTCTTGAAGTTAATTGTTCAAATGTCACATCCAAGCTACCCACTGACAGTTCCCCTCAGTCCCTGGAGAATCTCAAGCACTTGAAAGTGTGATTCATTTGCCCTGTTTAGGTTAAATAACCCACAAACAGGACATGGCTGGTTTTCTGCATTGACAAAGGAAACAACTACCTCAGATGCTGATAGATCCGTCTGTGAGTTGCTGAGTCTCATCCTTAAATCAAGCTGGATGTTTTCCTACAAAGTGGTCCAGCTCAATCAAGACAGCAGGGCTGAGTCACCGCCAGCCTGATGAGATGGTCACAATGACACCCGACGGGCTCCAACCTTTGCATCTGAGAATAATCACTGCCGAGTGGCAAAACCACTGTCTTAATGAGATTCAGAGTGGTTTGCTTGTCTCGGATCCTAAAGGCCAGCTGCCGTTGTGCATTACATCCACCCTGAGTTGAAGCTGGACTGGGGAGTTGCAGGGCTGGGTGATACACACCAACAGTGGCAAGATCTCCTCCTCATTTGTACCTGCTATGTCAGACAGTAACTGTACATATTACATACAGGGAGGGGGGGAAACCCTCCCATTCTAAGATTTTTACCTCTTGGGGTTTTTTTTGTTTTGTTTTTGTTTTGTGTATGTGGTTATTTTATTCCTGCTGTCAGCTTTTCTACACTGGGAAATTTCTTCAGAAAACCTCTTCTTGTCTTATATGTGCTGTGGGGTGTTTGGTGATGCTGTGTCCATAATCATGAACAGTGCAGGCTCCAGCAAATGCTGCTGGATTTAGCTGCCCCTTCGGTAATCCTGGATCTGACAGCACCTGATGTTATATACTTCTGTGTAAGATCAAACAAAAACCTTTCATCTCTTTTGCCCACTTAGCCCTTTCTGCCCCCTTTCCCTGGCCACTCTATTAAAGGTTCAGGTCCCATATAAGCAGATCAACTGTGTTGCTTTTCATTGTCCCAGTAAAATACAACACTTGAAATTATCCCAGCTCTAAACTTGTTTATCACTTCTGCAGGCATGTTTCCAGTTTCCACAGGCTACGATTCCCACATGTTTTGTTGTACAATTTTTTTCTTTTTTTTTTCTTTTCTCCGCCCCCGCCCCCCTCCCCCAACACACACACACAACCTTATGAGGTGGGAAGGGTTATTCCTCTGCAAAAGAAGCCACTGTCAGGAAGAGCAATATCTGAAAGCTCAGAGATATTCAGGTGAATTGCTTCTCTGGATTTTAGCAAGGAAATCTGGAAGCTACTCCTGGTAGCTGCGAGTGCTGGATGACTGGTTTGCTGACACTCAAAAAAAAAATCTCTGTTAGAGCAAGATGGACAGCTGTTACAACGACAGGAGAGAAGACAATGATAGTAAAAATGATATCTGAAGAGGCAGAAAAGGGAAATGAAGCTTTTTCCTGCTAATTTTATTTTGGAGGCTGCTACAGCTCCACTTCAAATTAAATTTAACCTTTACTTTCAGAGACAGCTGAGGAAATCCATTCTCAGTTGAAAAACAGGCGGTTGCTCTCTGAGACAGACTTCCCCTTTGGGGCTGCCAAATCTCAACGCAACTCTCAGCACTGTCCTCACTTAACCTCTCCCAGAGCCAAAAAATATCCAAATAACTGGCTGCTTCATGCCCTGGCCATTAACTTGGCCAACACCGATCAAGCAAATTAGTTCCAGTAAATTTAAACGGAACCCTCTTGTGGCTGTCAGACAGCTAGTTAAGTCTTCCAGTCTACTGGGAAGAAAGTGGAAAAGGTAAATAAGTCAAATCAAAAGTCCTTTCCAACCATGTGAGTGCAGCTGCCCTGGTAGCCCCCTGCAGTGTGGAGGTGGAGGTCCTACAAGCAGGGGGACAGGGGGGACCTTGTTGCCTTGGAGGAACATTGCAGCAGTATGTTCCCACCACGCTGACCCTGCCTGTGCCAAGATGTCCCAAGACACACCTGGATTTCCATGCTGTACCCAGGAACTCTCTCCTGAAGTGCTGTAGCCAATCATTGGTGAATTAACACAGAGAAGAAGGCCTTTTCTCCCATCGTATCAAGGATGGGGAGGGAAGGAGCTACAGATTTATATCTGATGTAAGGTGGCTCCTTCTGAAGAAGAGCAGGCTGGGCTCATCTATGGCATTTTAACAGAATTCCTAACTATCCCTTGGGGCACAGGGCCTCATGAAAGCAAATAGCCCAGCTGCTTGGTGGCGGCTGATGGGACAAGGCAAGAGGGTCTGTCTTACTGTGGGAGACTCGGTGTCTGGTGGTTCAATGCCGCTGAAGGTACGGTATGAAAGGCAGGCAGCCTGGCAGCCTAGCCCCACACTGCGATCCCAACATCAGGCAGAAGCAGATTCGCTCCCTGATTTCAAGTACACTGTTTGCAGACAGGCTTCTTCATATCCCTTCAACCTAAAAAAGGGATAAGAGGATAACTTTCCTTGGAAGCACTTTGCGACCTGCTGACTAACAGGGCTGTGTGTAAGCTGACCTAAGGCTTCTTAATCATTGCAGTTATCAATGTTAATACATGTGCGATCACGACATGAGGCTTTCAGAAAATTGTGTCAATGTGTGACATCTCTTTGGTAGATACAAGTGTTAAAAAACATTTGTGTTGTATCTACATGTTGCGCACAGAGTGGGAAGATGAATGCAGGAATCCCCAAAGGGCTTATAGGCAAGTGCTAGGGCAAATCCCAGTTAGCCCTCATCTGCTTGATATAAATAAAGAAAATCTCCTGAAAAACGCATAGAGGTACACAGACACATCCATATACACA
This sequence comes from Falco biarmicus, assembly GCF_023638135.1. Lineage (NCBI taxonomy): Eukaryota > Metazoa > Chordata > Aves > Falconiformes > Falconidae > Falco > Falco biarmicus. Next base: position 28,768,718 of record NC_079292.1, on the reverse strand, counting down.
CACACACATATACAGCCCCCCAATATATATGTGTGTGTGTATAAATATGATAGGGTATGGGTAAATATGGTAATATATTAAACTTTTAACCTATCTATAAGGTCAGATTCATCTTTTCAGCCCTGGTGCAGTGAACTTAGCTTCAGTGCACTGGATTCCTAAAGAAACTTGCATTTTGTGTAAGCACCTCCTGCAGACTGATGTCTGGTGTGACCCCAGGCAGCATTCAGCACACACATCTCATCGAGCCTTTTTAAGGAAGAGGAGGCACTGCACCGCGACTTAAAATGAGGACCAGCTGTGGAGAAACACTGGTTCTACATTTTTCAGCAGATACTGCAAAATCGACAGCTTCCTCAGCAGGAGGTGGACAGTGAGTACAGAATGGCATGTGTGTGCTTTTTGTGGTCCTGGGGCAGAAAGAGCTATTTTAGACATATTAAAGTGGGAGAGGTAAGGTATAACTGACACAAATAAGGTGGGAGAACTTTCTCAGGCCTTTGGCACTGCTCTGGGGAAAGGCCACATACAGCCTGGGTTTGGGATCTTCACAAGGACTACATTACCACAATGGCTGAGGAAAATAGGCACTGTTGTCACCAAGGAGAATGGATATATTGTCATTGGTGGCCCAGCTCCTCCAACACCTCACCTCAAGCTGTGATTGTAATGGCCAACTCCAGCACACTTCTCCCTTGGCTTTGCTTGGTGTGCTGTCTGCTCGGATGTCACTGCCTGCCCCTGGGACAGAAACTCTGGCAGGGTTGGGCAAGTTTCTGCACCAATCCAACACCCCTTAGTGAAACAAAGCTGTGCAACAGCACTGTGTCATCTGCAACAGATGGGCACAAACACGTTATTGCTCCTAGTGTAGGTCCAGCTCCCTCCCAAGGATGCTCTGTGGGAGTGTCAGGCTGTTTGGGATGTTACCTTCTGTCCATTCATCTGCTGATCTAGCACTGACTGAGTTACCCCAGTTCAGAATAAACTGCGTTGTGCTTTGTCCTCTGGAGAGCCAAGATTGGCACCCATAGAACTGTGGGAGAAGTTAAAGCTCCAAGCAGATGGTCTTCAAGGCTAAAGGTAGCTCTGCCTCTTCCCTCAGTTCTCTTCTGATTTGATTTCCTACTGTTTTCTCCAATCCTTCTAACTCATTGATGCCATCACCTACAGCTGGAGCCACCCTGGCTCACAGTTTTTGGAGCTATCATGGCTTGGAGGAAAGAAGCAACATGAGTTGTCTTCATGTTCTCCAAGATGCTGTGTGTCTTGGGTAAGGCATAAGACTTCAGGGCCAAGGACATGTCCTAATCACCAGGGCAGGGGGTTCTGGGACAGCTTCTCAGCAACTTGGGGAGTGGGGAAATTGCCACATGAACATGCCACTTTTTAAAAGGATGCTGTATAAACTTAATGTGGGAATCAGATTATGGGGTGACTGTGGAATGGACCCTGGAAGTCCTTTCTAGAGACATGTTTCTGGAGACATTGAATTTAGGGGGTTAACTGAGTGAAGGCAGGAACTGAGTGTGTGTAAATCAGGAAAACTGGTTATTTGGGCATGCTGGGGCCATACTGCGGCCTGAACGGGTTAAATCTGTCCAGCAGGAATTAGCGGTTACTGGATGTCTTTGCTTCTGTTTCCCAGCTGCTTTCATAAAGGGTTTGTTGCTGTCTGAGTCTGCCCCAGCCCGACTGTCTGCAGCAAAGTCAACACCCCGAGTGGGCTCTGGCCAAAGTGTCCCTGCTGAGGGGAGTGACAGGCGCTGTGGTACCTGCCCTGGGCAATGCGGGGTGAAATCCTCTCCTGCCTTTGCACCCCAGCTCCAGACTCTGACAAGTAACCTGAAGTCACATAGCTGTGCTAAAGTCCTTTGACAGGGTCAGGCTGCAATGGTAGATTTTTTTAATGAATGTGGGTGCTTTGAATGATCTTGCAATGTTTTGCTAATTTTATTCCCCTTCTTGCTGCCTGATAACATGAAAAAAGGGATGGATCATGTATTGTTGCCTAAATATGAATAAAACCACTGCAAATTTCACAAGATGTACATAACATAATCAGACTCAAAGGGTCCTTTCTAGCAGATGCCTGAAGCCAAAAGCAGCTAAAAATTTTTAGCAGCATCTGATTTATGGTCTGACTTGACAAGTATTCATATGGGTGTGAAAAAGCTTCTGAAGATGTGCCACAGAGCATTGAATCCCTTGTCATCTTCCTCACTGCTTGCTCCGTCTCAAATTAGATTTGGTATTTCAAGTGGTTTCAGCTTCAGGCTGATTTTTCTTGCCTCAGTTAAAACTCAGGTTTCAAGCTGAAGATGTTTCACCCATGGGAGGCTGGCACCTGTTATCTAAGGGTCCAGCAACACTGACCATGATTGAGTTTGGACCTAACTGTACACTGGAATAAATCAGCATTATTGATTGAGAGGATTTTTGCTGGGCTGTTTTACACCAGACCAGTTTTACTCTCAGCAGGATTAATAACGGGCAATTTTCTAATAAGCCCATAAAATTCTGCCTTGGTATAATATGAGATCTTTGCCCTTTGCTTCCTTTAAAACCTTCTGTATGTCTGTGACTCCAAATGCCAGGGGCAACAGAACACAATCTTAGTTTTAATTGCCTAATAAGCATGCAGAAGCCATGCAAAAGGCTGGGTGCAGAGCACAGGCACCCGAAGACAGGGGAAGAGGCAAAGGCAAAGGAAATGTATGGTTATATAGCAATATGGAAGAAAGTAATGCAAAGACATTTCATGCACACACAAGGCATCTTTGCTACCGCAAGTAATATCCAAAAGGATGTCAATTATTTCTGAGTATTTTCTGGAGTGTTTTTTGTTTGGTTTGGTTTGGGTTTTGTTTTCCGTTTTTTGCCTGAGACAATGAGCGTTTCACTATTTCATTATGTTTTGAAACAAATATGGAGCAAGGCAGTGCTCACAGTCTCTCATGCACTCGTATGTTTCTCTAACAGTAATAACAGTGGCTGAAACTGTTTCCCTAAGAAAAACACAGGAAACTTGGGTAGCAGGTGGAGATAAAAGAAAAGCAGAATTCTTGCTTGATGGCTTGTTTTCCTTGCATGACTAACAGTGTCTGCGCATAGATTGTTTTTCTATAGAGCTGGGGGAATGTCTTAAAGCCAAACGTCTTTGAAAGACCCAGTTCTCTTGTTTGTGTAGGTAAATAATAATAATGTTGCCATGGTTTTATCTAGTGTTTTGATCCCTTGATCTCAAAGATCTTTACAAAGCAAGGGAAGGCCAAGGTGAGGAACCAGGTCTGCATTTTGCAGATGGGGAAACAGAGGCACAGAGAAGTAAAATGTCTTCTCAAGTTCATCCTGAAGGTCCCCTGCAGCTGAGGAAACATCAGCCTTGTTCCTGTACTACCTGCTCTGGCCATGCTGCTTCTAGCAAAGACATGTTTTTTCAAAGCACCAGAAGAGCGTGAGTTATCCAGACCCCTCTGACCTGACTGAACTGGTGTTTTTAATCTCACTTCCAGCCTAAATGAGTTTGTTTAGAGAAGTAGAAATTTTGTGCCTACTCTAGGCAAGAGTGCCTGAAGGAGCGCAGACCCAATGGAAAACATAGACTCATTTGATACTTTCATCTTAAATGTTGTTAGTGGCACACACATTTTACCAGAAATGTCTAATGAAAATTTTCAGATAGACGACTGCCGTGAGTTTGTGACAGCTCACACAGAGTTGGTTTTGGAAACACATACAAGCAACAAGCCAAGACAGACAGTCTGCAAGAGGGAAGGCCAGGAGTGGGTCACTGGGACACCGGGTGCTAGAGCTGGAGCACAAAATCAATCGATGAATGACTTCTCAGGACTTGCAGGAGTGTGTGGATACAGACTCTTTTTTTTATCCACTGCTGTCCATGTCCTACCAGGGAACACCAAAACAATAAAAAAAAAAACAATCCTCTGAGCACACAAACCTTCACAGAAGCCATTGCCACCTATTTTTGTCTCTGTTTAGTTGTATTATGACATGGTCTGAATTTCCTGAGACACACCAGCTTTGTTTGAGTTTTTCTCCAGCCAGAGTTACCAATCCCCTTTGTGGTTTGGGATAGGAAGTGTTTAAAATGGGCAAGGTCAAATCTCTGTGGAACGTCCGCTGGCTTCGGAAACCAGACTTTCCCAAATGCACCTGCTGGATGCAGGAAACAAGGGGATCAGTAATAACAAGAGGAATAAGGGACAGAAGAGCAGCCAGCATATGCATTGTGCAGTTTTCTCTGTTGACATTTGCTCCTACACCTGCTGAATCAGCATTTTTCTCCTGCCAGCATATAAAGAAGAGACTAAAGAGGCTGGTAACATTGGCCAAATCAGCCTATTCCACTGTTCTGGAACTCCTTGGATCAAGTAGAAAGCCTTTGTCAATCTCAGGGCACAAAGCCCAGGCAGTCCTCCTGGGGTGCCTAGCTATTGGCAAAATGCTTTCCAAGCATGCAGGGCTAAGCCCTCTAAGTCCCTCAAGAAGGGGCGTCAAGCCAGAATTTAACAGAAGCTGCCATAGCCTCATGGCAGTAAAGGTTGCATCTCAATACAAAAGAGAAAAGCAGAGGCGTAAGAGAAAAGGGTGTTTCTAGGCAAGAGAGGTCTTGGAGGAAAAGTTCCTTCTAACTTCACCCTGAAGTAAAATGCACCAACTTGCAGAACTGAGACTTCTTGGTTCCCTGCCACCGAGGGCTGGAAACAGCTTGTTTTCTCTGAGTTCAGATGTTAAGTAGACCTGGACCTGCTCAATGCTTGCACATGAAGACTTCACAAGCATAACTGAGAAAGTCAGGATCAGACATTAGACTCCAGAAAATGCTGAGCTGAATAAACAGAACCCACCCAATAACAACAACAACAACAATGTTTTTTTAAGCAGCTTTGAGCTCTAAGCGGGGAAATGAGGAGAACTTTGCCATGCTGACTCACAGGGTGCAAGGTGCGTGTTGTTGACTTTGCTCTTGGTTTGCAGGGATTTCCCTTCGATCAGCGAAGGAGCAGCTGGGCCTGAGCAAAAAGGAAAACCAGATACTTTTGTCACATGCCAGTGGTAAAGACAGGCTTCACAATGAGCTACTTGCTTCTTGCACTGAACAAGGAACTTCAGTCAGAGAGAAAACAATATCACCTGAAAAACTGTTTCCTCTGTCGGCAGAGGCTATCAAGGGTCAGGCTGGATGGGAAATGCCTGGACAGAATTACTTGTAACTCCAAAATCTTAGATCAAATGTTTCTAGACCATGGTGACCTTGAGGTGCTGGAGGATGAAAAGGGACGTGGATTTATTATAACCTCTGTGTGACATACGGTCTTGCCATATGCCACTAAATTCCCAGAGGTTTTCGAAGTGCGTGGCATTGATTCTCATGCCTCAGAGCAGAGGGAAAACTCAGCAGACTGATGTTGCTAAGCAGGAACACAAGAAATGATGGAGTTCTTTCTATTTTGGGGGTGAGAAAAGTAATTTCAGGAGACAGGAAGCTGTGTGAGCTGCCCTATAAAAGCCCCTGGAAAAGCTGACTTTGCAAAAAATGTGAGCAGCCGTGGGCACACAAGAAGGGAAGCTGCTCTCTGCTGTCTTACTCCCAGCTCGCCCCCAACCCCCCACTTCCCCATGGAGTCAGGGAGCCATGTGGCCCCCAACATAGTTTTCCTGGCTCCTTTGTAACCTACACGGTGGGCAAGAACTGGTGCCTGCCTAAGTAGCCTTTCCATGGATGTGTCATCAGGACTCTACATTAGCCAAAGCTTCTCCCCTTGTAAAACTTCCCCCTGTTTAATTGATGACACACCGTTAGCTGAACCTGTTTAGGCCTCTTTATGTTTCTGCAAAACTGGTAACACTAAACAGGGCTTAACGTTCCCAGTAAGAGGCCAATTCCTCCTCCCTCCCTGGATTCTTTTGGAGTAGGGGATATATCCGTGTGTGTATCAACTGCAGTTCATGACCGATCTGCAGTTGATTCAGCCCATTGCTCAGGCTCCAGGGCTGATGTGTTTGGCAGCCTCTTGAACTTGCTCCTTCACCAAGAGGGCACAGAGGATGTGTCGGGGCTGGGGGGAGCTTTCACATGCTCCAGGCCCTCCAGGCTCCACGAAAGCAGCACTGCATTCTGTCACAGCCAATTTGTGGGACACCTCATCAAGAGGCAGACAGCAGACAGCCACCCACAGGCTGTTTCCAGCGATGGTTTTGAATAGCTGAGGGCTCAAGAGAAGTGGGCAGACACCTTTTTATAGTTGAGAGATAATCTCCTGGCTGGAAGTAATGAGCAAGTCAATCTTTTGGAGCAGATCTTAAGAGCAAAGCTCTATGGCTCAGTAATGACCTCCAGTGGTAGCCTCATGGGGTCTTCTACTGTTCATGGTCCAGCCTAAGCCCTCAAAAGCCATAACACAGTCAAGTCTTAGCCCAGTGGAGAAACTGGGTGCCCTGATATCCTGGTCATGGATGTGTGTGTCGCTGTGCTACAGTGAACTTTGTGGGTGGCTGGCAGATCCATTTCTTTGGAGAGGCCTGGTCCGTGTCAAGGGACAGAGAGGTCACCTCCTGGTGTTTGTGCTCCTGGGGTTCAGCTGGGGCCCTACGGACGTGTTTGCTCGTGCCCCCATCTAGTGGCTGTCCCCAAGCCTGCAACATGTCCCCTCTTCCTCTGGTGCCATTCAGCTCAGTGGGGAGGACTTTGACTCTGCTGTTGATGTTTGTGGGGTGCTACCTGGCTTGGGACTGTGCCCTTTTGCAACTAGGGTTTGTGGCACAATCCGTCATGGTAAATCACTCGTGGACAACATTGCCAGGGGCCAGAGAATCAAAATCTGGTAACAGTCACGCCAGTGTGATAGGACTGTGTTTCTTACTCCTGTCCAGGTTCCCAACACATGATCTGACACTGAGGTATGTGTCCTTGCATGAAGTCCATCACCTCTGCTAAAGCTGCAAAGAGGGGGAAGAACATGTTGGTGATGATAAATCAGGTTTTCCCTCACTCTCATGCTTATGGCTTCCTTTTGCAATGTGATTACAAAAAAAAAAAAAAAAAAAAAATTCCCCCAAAACCACCACCAGCAACTGAAAAAGGATGATGGTTTCAGGTGTAAGTTGCTTCCCCAGGCATGAGATGAGCTTTCAGGCAGAGATGACATTGTCTGAAGTGAAAGTGGAAGCTGCGTGTAAACATTTGGCTGTTCTATTAAAGGCTGGGAAACAAGACAATGTGATTTCAATGCTGCATGTAACTGGAATACCCCAATGAACCTGCACTACTTATCAGCTCTGATGGTAATATAAAGGGCTCTAGGTATTTTTACAGCTCCTGTTACAGCGTTATCTCAGCTCTGCACAACCTTTATTGTATCTCCTCCACAATTCTTCAGGAAAGACATCAGTTATTTCTGTTCGACTGCTGGGAAAATTGAAGTGTACAGAGAGACATACTGAAGGTCCCAGAGGAAATAACCAGCAAAGAAAGTAGGGAGTTAAACTTAGCCCTCTGCTTGCCACTGAGCTGCCCTATCTGAGATAAATCTTAAACAAAAGCCACAATACCTCTTGAATTCAAGAAGACACAAATGTCACCACAGGACTCCAGGAAGCATCCCCAGCACTGCTCAAATGCTTCCTGGAAGCTGAGGGTAACTGTGGGAGCAAAGCACTGTGACTGGTGTTCAGTGGGTTAAGAAGCACCACCCAGCACTCTGAAGATGCCTGTTGCACTGGTTGGAAATCACTTCCCCAAAAGCTGGTGGTAGCCACTAGGAAGCAAGAAGTCCCCTCTGAGCATTACCTGAACTGAGCTGTTCCAGGCAGATTTCCTCAAGCAGTTACAGAAATGGCTTCTTATAGTGACTCAAACCCACTGGAGAAAGACATATATGGAAGGAAAAATGTTACTTTGCCATCTCCCCTATTCTCATTCCCTCACCACCCCAATGTGGCCAAGCTGGACTTCCCATGCTATAGCAAGAGCAGGTTCCTAAAGATCTAAATTTTGCTTAGTGGGTAGATATCCATTCGGTGTATCCCTAGGGCTTTCTACTTGCTTTTGCCTAGCATGCCTTGGCTACTCTTGCAGGCATCAAATGATTTTCAACAGAAAATCCATTATCTTTCTGATATAGGCCTGCTTGTGTTACCAAGCATAATCCCTTGTGAAGACCACTTGTCAGGACACACTGACAGGAGACCGACAGCCCTGTAGTCAAACATGGTGGTAGGGCCAAGGCTCAGGAGCTGAAGATGGGGTTGATGTTCCCCTTGAATTTTGGTCTAACAGCTGGCAGTAAAGCGAAACATCAATGATCAGTGGTCATCTGTGGTTTCCCAAAGCATTGCTTTTAGCTCCCTGATGCATTCTTTTAGGCTGGTTTGAAGAAATGGGCTAGGCCCTCCAGAAATTTCTCCAATAGGTCCTCTGCTTTGTCTGTGTAGAGGTTGGTGGACTTTCTGTATCAAGATGGCTCCATGCAGTGCCTAGCACACATCACGACGTAGTACAGGAATGGGCATGGTACGGAGAGCTAAAGGGCTGTCTGAGTACCCCGTCCTCTCTCTCTCAAGTACCAATGATCAATCACTCCCTATTCATGTCTTTCAGGCCACTGATGATCTAGATATCTTAATTCCACTTGCAACACCCCATTTCTAGATTATATGCTTAATTTCTTGACATGCATGGTCAGATCCATAATTCAGCCCTCCTTATTGTTCTCCTCTCTATCTCTTCCAGTTTTGATTGTCTTTTTTTGAGAACAAGAGTTTGCACTCCATATTCAAGATGTGGAGAAGGACCTGGATGTCTATGGTACTCTAGCCTTTCTGGTTACATGCTGACTTTCATTCCTGTTCTTCCAACGTCCTTCTTCACTACCCACCTTGAGTTCTCCACAGCCTGCTCCCCCACCTCTCTGGGGTCTCACGTGGGGGAAAGGAGAGGTCGGTACACTCCTCAGGCTTTTTCCTCCCCGAAAGAACAGCAGCACTGGGTAAAGTCTCCCAGAGTTAAGCCATCCAGTCAACACCTTTCTGGGGCCATGGTGGGGAGCAGCATGACCCTGTGAATTTGTTTCACTGTCTTCTCAACCAAAGGCCACTGACTAGGGAGCTGTCTTGCTAAAACCTGTCCATTTCAAAGAGTAATAAGACCTCTTGGATGCAGGCTGGTTTACAGTCAGGCTGGAAGAAAGAAGAAGGATTGCTTTCCAAGCCGTGTAGTGATCCCAGATTTGATAAACCCACTCTTTTCCTTTCCTCTCTTTCTCTCACCTCCCAGGGGTGCAACTCAAGTATTTATGAATGCAAATGGTTCTTGGGTCAAAAGCAGGTCAGAAAATGCTGTACAAGCAGGATAACATGTCCTCTGTTTCACCAGGGCACATATTGCAACACAAACAAAAGAGCTGCCCATGCCCCTTAAGGGCTCTGTTCTCATTCTCCCTCCTCCTCTGACTCAAGCTGTGTCCTGCCCCGTGGAGAGTTTGGCTTTCTGAAGTCATGAAGGCTGAAACGATCAATATCAGCCTGATCTGCTGAGCAGCCCTGGGTCTGCATTTCTAAAAATGGATAGGATTATATAATTTTTTGAGGGGTGGTGGTGTGGGTAGTAAAAGGAGGAAAAACACCGTCAAAAGCTAAGGCTGTGCTCATCAGCCACTGCTCGCAGCAAAGGCAGAGAGGTTTCTCAGGGAATACACAGACTTGAGCCCTCTGTGATAACATGTACTTAGTGCCAATGGCTTTTAGAAGAGAAAATATGACCCTCAGCTTCCCAAGGCACAGCGCCTTGTGCAGTGTGGGCCAGGCCGAGATCTTGCTTTGGCTTCTCATTCACCTGCCTAAAAGGCTCTTGAAGTCACTGGGATTGTTTTGACGCTTGTTTCCTGCCTTTGTCAACTGAGTGTAGAGGACCAAGGTCTGCTGCTCCCTTTTCCATCTCTCTTGGTTGCTGCAGAAATCCTGATGATTAAATGAGGTCCCTCTGCTGTGTAAATGGTGCTGTGGGCTCTAAAAGACACACTGGCTCAGCTTTTGTTGAAGTGTGAACCCAGAGAAAGCCCTCCAGATCCATGCCAGCATCCTGGCCTTCATAGCACATCCCAAGCACATCCCTGCATCATTTCATGTTTCTGCCTGCCTGGGTATCTAACTAACTAATCAGTCCTCATGACAGTCCTGTGCTGCATCTGTTCCAGGTCAGGGGGAGAGAAAAGCTGATTTCCATCATCACCTGGAAAGTCAATGGCAAAGGGGGAGACAGATCCACCCTCCTCAGCTGGCAGGCATCCAGCCCTCTCCCGTCTGTCTGTGGTGCCTTCAGAGATCCCTTGATGCTCATAACAAGGTCATTTATGAATGCTCGTTATGCTCAGCCTTCTGCACAGACGCTCCAGGAAATACAAGTGGACTCTGAGCATGATCGTAGTATATTTATACATTAGTTATTCTTTTAACCTTGGTCACCAGCAGTGTCCTGATCTGTAAGTGCTGTTCCTATTTATATATTGCCTGTCATGCTAAGCGGTGTTGTACTGACCCAGCTGCCCTCCTTACTGGAGATAATCATTAGATAATCTAACTTATCTTGCTTCCTGCTTTTAAGACTCAGAAACATATTTAAACACTGCCAGCTGGAAGGGCAGAGTTAGCTGTCATACTTACTGATGCTTTAAGAATCAGTTTGTAGGTAACCCAGGAAATCCAAATCTAGTTTGTAGGTAACCCAAGAAATCCAAATCCTTCCTTCCCTGTTTGTTTTCTGCTGAGAAATAGCTGACACAGGTCACGCTGCTTCGTGAACAAAGGAGGCCACACTTAGTGGAGAAGAAAGATGACTCCTGAGATTGTAAAGTCAACTCTGGACCAAATTCAACTCGATGTCAGTGGAAAAGCATTTCCAGCCTGGACTGCATGTGACAGTGCCCTGCACTGAAGTGACCCATGTGTAAATGAGCCTGGAATTGCACTGGACACTTAGGAAAAGGTGATAGGGAAATAACACGGAAAACCTTGTGGAACTGATTGAAATCATCCTCTTCAGAGGTGAGGTCAGCAGGGCAAAGTCACCTTCCACAACAAGCAGTTGCTCCTGTCACTTTTGTTTCATTCACAGTTCTTCCTTCCTTCCCCCGCAAAACATTGACCCATCCTTGAAGAACAGCTCATCCTGTGCTTGGGGAAGGAAGGCAGTTTAGGGCAGACAAAGATGAAGACCTAGTCCTGGTGTGTGAGAAGGCCACAATACAGTTCCCCAAACATCAATCATCTGTTAACTTCCAATACTTGACCATTACAACCTGAAAGTTCACTTATCAGATGGAAAACGTAAGAATGCAATCCATACCTAGCTATGCAGGCACAGATTAACTTTACTTAGAGCACTCTAGGCCTTTATAAAGAAAAAGATAGCCGAATGCAATTCAGTGGATGTATTTCTATTAAAACTCATGTGCCTGCAACTGTCTGGGTTAGAACACACACAGGCTGGCTGTAATTCCACCCCAAATGAGGTCATTTGAAATGGTACAACAAACATTACTAATGCTGCTGCATCATGCTGGGCTGTCAGATAGATCCCAGGGCTTTAATGCAATGCTATATATATATTTATACAATTGCCCATACTTCTTTAATTAGGAGATGCAAATGCTAGTCAGAGACAAAGCAGAAAATGCCAACAAAGGCAGATCATGCTTCCGTTCACATTGAGGCGTTTGCTGCTGACAAGATACAGCTGCATCAGCTGTTTCTTTCGGCATTGTATTTGGCTCTGTTAAATCCTATTGATGAACAGTAAATTGTCTGGAGTGGTGTCATTTTCAGGGGAGGCAGAGGGGTAAGGTTGGAGGGTTGGGGTTGTACCTATGCTACCAGCTCTGTGGGGGGCTGTACTTAAGCTATGAGACCCCACTGCCTGGACTGGAAAACAATCTCAGACAGAGGTTGGGAAAAGCTGCCCGGCATGGAGCAACATAGACGTGGCTGTCCCTTTATGGTGTGAGTGAAAAGTTCCTGGTCCTGCAGCTGGGGGTAGATAAGGGCATGAGGGGGTTGAACATACTGTCCTTTCCAAAGCACAGCATGGACATGCAGGACAGGGCTACAACAAGCAGCCTGGATGAAATGTGCTTCAGAGCAGCTGATGCTGATCTCCCTGTCTTCTCTTGGCTGGGTGTGCGCTGTCATCTGCAGCATGTAATGGTGGGAAATGTCCAAAGTTTGGATAGGGAGGGGTTAATATTTTCACTGCTTGCTGTGAAAGTGGGAAAGAAAGGAAGAACTGAACTGCAGCACCTTGGCAGGACATCCAGGCACCTGCCTGCAGGCAGGCTCCACCTTGATCCTGATGCTGAACATCTCTGAGCCTGAAGACAATTGGGAGCCACCACAGCTCTCCTGGCAAAATTCCTGGCGCAGAGACAATTAGGCTAGCAGTGCTTGTGTTGGCCTAGTTTGTATTATTGTAAAGTGGTGACAGAATTACCTCAGCACCTATAAAGCCTTTGTCAGCATACGCTGCCTCTACAGGTCTTTGTTTCCTGGGCAGGTGGGAGGTGAGGGTGAAGTAATGGGTGGGCAGCAGCCCTCGCTCTTGGTCCTTCACTGCACAGTGGCCATCTGGGTCCCTTTCTGCAGCCCCTTGCTGTGGTACAGACCATCACACATCATGCCCGCCTCCACAGCAGGTTGCGTCTATCCCAGTCTGTACTGGGAGGCATCGCTCTCCCAGCAATGGCAGTGTCCTCTGGTGTAGCCAGATCCTGCCGGCACAGTGCCCAGATGTGCAACAGTGGCTTGATGGGCAAGATAGAGACTGATGTAAGACAACCTGATGAACCTTTACAACATTTGTGGTGCTCCCATTTACCATAGCTTTCCCCAGAAAACTGTCCTCATGCCACAAGGGGCAGAGAGGCCGAGGAGTGGAGGAGCAGATGGCAGGGACTGATTGCAAGGCCATGTATGTGCTTCAGAATATGGAAGTACACTATAGGGGAAAAAACGCATGGAAACAACCTGAAAGCTCAGCTGCATCTAATTTCACCCTGAATAAAAAAGAAAACCATTGCCTTTCACAGTTCTCATTTGGTTCTGAAGTAGGATCTGGAATGAGACTTTCACAATTAAAAATATTATCCCTCCGTCCTTTTCCTAGAAGGCTAACCTGTCTCACAGCTGTAGGATGCTCATATTCTGTATGGCACAGTTCAAACCAGAAAGACTAAATAGTTATGATCCTATGTTCTCAGGGCTGTGTCTTTGTGGTAGTTAAAATAAATGTTGCTGACTAGCTGCAGAAGTGCTTCTTTTACCAAAACCAGAGTGCAAAGCATGGCTGCAGGACAGTGATATGTCAACCAGAAGTCTAATGTAGGCAAGCCCCTGGTGTGGAGGCTGAAACTAGAATTCAATCCCGGTTGAATTTCCAGCCAGCCTGAGATTTTTCACTCCTTTATTTTTCTTGTCAAATGTGTAAACCATGAAGTTAATAAGCTTGCTTCCCCAGTCTCAGAGAACTTGGTGTTACTCTCTTGAAACAGTCAGATCCTGAAGTGTTCATTTGTACTAAACCCCGAGTTAGTTTTACTTTGAAGCCATAGTGCTGGGATAACGTTTGGTACCCAAGAGGAGATACGTGCTTCTGCCAGATTTGAAGTTCATCAGAACTGCTACAATACGGATTTAGAACTGAATGAAACTTTATGGAAGATTTTGTTATATTTAGCTTTGGCAAACCATTCTGTTTTGAGCTGCCTCCTATTCCCCAAAGAATCCTGAAAGTAAAAGAGAAAATTGTTTCCAAATAAGAATAATTATAGCTTGCATAACACAGTCACGCATTCAGTTACAAAGTCAAAGAAACCAATCAGGGCATCTCGCTTGTACAAACAACGTCTTAAATTGCAGGGAGGAATGTTTCATGATACCCCAAATTTCACAAAACATCCGGCTTCACTTTGTTCTAAGTTTGAAAGTTCAAAAGATTCACAAAACCTAAACAGTTCTCATACTTTGCCCCACTCCCTCTTGCCAAAGACCTGCCCTGAAAGTGAGTTCTGAAAGTTTTTGGGTAGAGAAAATACAGATAAAAACAGCTGAGTTTTGTCCTTGCATATATCTGTGCTTGCTCCAAAGTCTTGAGTAAGTAAATAATTTTGCTCTTTTTCTACACTTGTTTCTTTCCTCTCTTTATTTATCACATCTTTTTTAGGCTGCACATGCTTTGGAGTATGGGTGTCTGTGCTTCAAGCTTTTGTTTTTTTCTGAATACCATCTAGGGAGACAGGGATCTCCAATTCTCTTGGTGCAACCGCAATACCCTCAATAAACAAATAATAACCAATTCAGGGGTAGTTGGTTCTTTAGGGCAGGACAGTATAATACAGCCCATCCTAAATAACTCTGTCTAGACACGTTTTGGGAATAAGGCCTAATATGATAATTCTGGGGAATTTTCTTTCTCAAAGCAAAGGTTTGCAAGCAACACCCTCCTACTCCAAAGCGTATCTGCCAACACCCCAGGACACTGCAGTGCAGTGGCAATTATTGAAAAGACAGAATAGACTTGCAGTAGTGCCAGCAAATTCCATCGTGTTGAGAAGGAGGGGTATAGCAGTCTTGGTAAGAGCCAGATCCCAACAAGCAGAACGACTGCTTTTCAATAGCTGGCACCCATGGACTGGTGCACTGTTACGCTACCACTTGCATCTACTAAAACCCAGCTGCCTGCAAAGATTTTTCTAATGGTGGAGATCAGAGGTCCTTGCCTGAAGTTTTTGCAGTCGGGCAGGCCAGGACCTCTGGGCAGCATGTGCAGTGAGGATAAAATGCATTGCAAGTCCTTCTCCTTCAGATCCAAGGTATGGTGTGATGTGACAATAGATTTGACAGCAGTTGCTGCAGTTATCCACAATCTGGGATACCTGGAGGACCTCATCCTCATCCTCATTGCCTATTTAGAAAACAAGTCACCATTTCCAAATAACTGAGAGTCCCTGGAGAAAACTGTAGTTTCACCTCTCCGGACTTTGCCTCCACTAATTTTCAAGTAGGAGAATATTAAGATATTTTCTCAGGTGCTGCCATTTCAAGCTGCTGGGCTCTTGCACAGTCACATTGGAATCCTGTAACACAGCCTACCATAAAAGATAATCTAATCTGGTTTAAAAACAACTTCTATTTTTGCAGTGGTGATGAACCCACCTGTTGTGTTCACAGGACCTGAGTGACCTGCAGGTCCCAGGGCTATTTTCAAGGTAGAAGAAATTTTCATTTACCTTTTTTTTGCTTCCTTTCTATGAAGGTGAGAGAATGCAGGGGTCTTGATCACGCTGTTCTTTCCACCTTGGAAAGCCAACACAGGGATCAGATGCATCTTACTGACACAGACACCCAGTGTAGGCATCTGGCCAGAGGTTTCTCCACGTGATTTGGGAGCCCAATGGAGATTTAGTTAAAACAGCTAACAGAATCTAGGCAGGGATCCAGCTAGTCAGGTATAAGTGTCTGGTACAGAGGGAGTTATGTCACTCTCCACACTACTGAGCGCATTGACTAGAAGTTTGATTCAGTTTTCCAAATTCAGATGTGTAGCGAATAAGTTGTGTACTGGAAGTGTGGCTTCACTGGCTGGGGAGGGGACCTAACCCTGGTGTTTTTTATGGAGAAGACATCTGTGAGTGGCTGATTTGATGGTCTTCATCACAGTGAGAAGGGCAACAGCTCGATCTCTACAGAGCAAACAGTCTCTACTGCATTACTTTGACAAACATACAGAAGGACAGGTGCTTGTCCTGCTCTTCACATTATGACAGCAAGAGGTTCATCTTCATTCTGAGTCATTCACTGCTGGTCCGATGTTTCTGTGTGCTACTTTAGATAATTAGGAATAAACAACTGCAATTTTCTTGCCTGTTCCCTCTTCCTTCAAATACAAGAACAACATGTGTTTGGGACATCTCCAGGGAATATTTTCAACAGACAAAGTGAGACTGAGCAGAGAACTCTTCACTGCTAGCGTTATTTTCAGATAGTTTTGTGAATTCTTGCATTTCGTGTTTATTTTCAGAGGAAGATGTTAAGGCACTGACCTGTTCCAACATGAGTAAGACCCAGGACCTGTAGACACAGGAGACAGTGTTCAGTACCCTTCACGATTTGCCCTGAAGCCCTGGTCGCCACCAACACACCTTTGCTGCCGGCTGGGCCATGGGGCTCCTATGTGTCCAGGCAGCTTCAGTGTGTCACTGAGAACACGAGAACACGGCCTGGGCAACTGGAAGACCAAGACTGTGGAGAATGCAGCCCATCCCTACAGCATCAACACAGCCAGGGATCTTTCCCAGACCTTCCCATAACCATCTTGAACTACTTGCAGTCCTTCCCAGCCAGGGGGAGCTTTGTGGGCACAAGCTGGATAGTTGGGGAAAAACAAAAGGGAGAATGACTGCTTGGAAGGGAACACCTTGCTGGGCCACCAGCCACATTTTTAGCTCCTGTATTTACAATCTGTCCCAAAACTGAAGTCAAGCCAACAGTGTGAATCCTACAGAAATCTCTCCTAACAGGGAGACTATTGGTGAAGACCATCTAAGGGCAGGGGGAAGCCCCTGCTACAGCCAGGAATGCCAATAAGAGGTAATGTGGGACAAGCCCTTGTCAGTCATTTTCCATCAGCATTTTCTTCACTGGAAGCATTTTACACTGAAGGTTTTCTTAATTGCAGTGCACTCTGGGTTTGAAGCCAAACACAGAAATTTATTTTGCTTTGGGGCCATGGCTCAGCTTAAGAATAAATTGCCTTTGGGTGGACACAGGAAGGGAGCAGGGTACATTTCATCCTCTGGAGTTACCCCTCGGCTTCTAGTTCAGACTCAGGCAAGAACAATAAACAAGACCAAGTGCCGGTGCCCCTCCTGCCTGAATTCTCATGGCACGTGTTGCTCTCACGCGGCTCCTACCTGAGACCGGAGAGCTTTGGAGTGAGTTACAATAACTTTAGTCAGTGCCTCCCTTCTGCCCTGCACCGCTTGATCTTATCTGACTGGGAGAACGATGGAAAATTTTTTCTTGCGGAAGGGAAAACATCAGAGATGTTATGAAATCTATTCCTGGCACTTCCTTCATCTGCGGTGGCTGGAATGATTTAAAAACACAAGTGGCTTCCTTCTCTTACCTGGCCCCTTTCTTCACAAGGGTAAACCTTGCTGGAGGGGATTGAAAAGCCTCCGAGCTGGAAATGCCTGAGTGTCTTGCAGACTCATGGCTCCTTCAGAATTGTCTCTGTGCTTGGGCCCTGGCCCTACACATCTGTCAACAGGGCAGAACACATGTCTGCCAGCTCTTCCCACCAGCGCAGTGAAGCTCACTTCCCTCTGCCTGGCCCCAACTTGTTTCAGGTCAAATTAAAAACTACATGAGTCTGATGCTGCCTTTTTAATGTATTGTTTATTGTGTGTTGATTACCAGGAAGCCATCACTTTGCCTCTGCTTTCTTGGCAGGGCATAAGGAAAGAGAGGGAGGAATACACTGGAGAGGGCAATCTGCTCTGCAAGCATCTCTATCCATAAAAATTAGGAGCATCTTAGATATGCAAGGTGAATCAGAGACTAAGGCAACAGTTGCGATTAATGTCACCGGAAATTTAACTTTTTTCCTGGACTTTGTGAGGCCAGTGACACTGACACATTCATAGGCACAGCCTTATTTTTGAAGCAGGCCAAAATCCCGGATTTTGCCAGCTCCACCCCCAGTTTCTGGCTGTCAGGATGCTAGACAGCTGAGGTGAGTCCTTCCACCCCAGTAGCTTCAGGATGCTGCAGACTGTTTAAAATGAACTTGTCAGGGAGGCGAAGGCTGCAAAAGTACTCATTCCAAGGAGTTTAATGAAAATAGGTAGCCAGAATGAAGACAGAGAACATAATAATGTCCCTGTTGAGGGAAGTACAGTGGAGCGAGCTCAGTCCTTACAAGGCACTAAAGAATTTCAATTAAAACCTGAGGTAAAGGAAAAGCCCTGCTGGAGCTCACAGACACTGAAAGTCCAACCACGAGCTTCAGAACAACAAATCCAGGCAAGTTCTGCCATCCAGGAACAGCTTGTTTAGCCCTGATTAGAATAAAATGGATTTAGAAATAATAAATAAACTTTCCTTCCTACCCCACCCAGCTTAGGATCTGCTAGAGGCTGAGATGGTCTTACCTGTTCACAGATGCTTTTCACAATAACCTAAAGGCTTTGGGCTGCAGCTGCTCAGTCTTGTGGAAACATTGCTGGTGCATTTGTGATGATAAACACGGTATTATTAAAATGGTTTTCTGATATTTGCCTACCCATAAATAATAATAAGGTGCTGTGCTTACACTGTGATTCATTTTTAGACCACTTCAAGGAAGTAATATTCAAAATTATGGGTTCTGCCATTGTGGGGACATGAAGAAGTCTCTCTCTGTTCTTGTTTTGGAGATAATGCATGAAAACTTGGTAGGAGCAGGACTGGAAGGTCCTTGGAGAATGCTGAAAGAATTTATGGAGTCCTGAAGATGAAACATGATCATATTCCAGAGGAGCTTTTAACTCATATAAACTAAAAAGATCTGCAGGACTTCACCAGTTGCACAGAAAAGTAGAAGTGAAACAGCTCAGGGTCCGTGGCAGGAGGAAGAGGGTCTTCCAGATCTGAACACTGAAGCTGCAGGCTAGTAAAGTCTTTTAACAGGCAAATTATACAAGGAACCCCTGGAACTTAATGAAGAGCTTCAGCTCTCCCATTGAACAGGAGAGAGTAAAACAACTCTTGGAGAAGACTAGTGGTCTCAGGGCTGGATGCCGGCAGGCTATGGAGAGCTGTACGCATTTGTGTGCAGCTGCTAGTCTCCGTGTTACGGCAGGTGGTGGGAAAGGGGGTCACAGCTCCCTTAGTAAATGTCTGGTAAATAAAGTCCTTGGAGAACTGGGTAATGCTCCAAGTCCTCGCGTTTATTTCATTCTTTCCACAGCTGCTTTTTCATCTCCTTTGTCCACCTAGTCCTGTTCGGGATGTTGTTGCCAGGAGAAGTGACCAGCACACCCATCAAACCTCTTCTCTGGTTTCCTTCCCCCTGTCTGGAAAGGGACATTACTGAGGATGTAGCTCCATCTACTGCCATAAAGCGAAATGTCGGTTCTCCACCAACATCTGTCTTGGACCCTTTTGCTGATGCATTAAACAAATTGAACTCAGCATAAAAATGACTCACTCACCCTTTTTTTCTTTAAAAAAAAAAAAAAGCAAAAACAAAACCAAAAAGACCCAGAAATTAAACCGATAAGGAGACAATTATAATTTCTGGACATTCAAAATTCCAGTGGAAAAAAAAATCTAGAAAAATAAAAAATAACAATACACAAAATGTTTCGTGCTCAGATCTCAAATCCATCCTAGAAAAACTATTTTACCTGCCATAATTATCCAGGATTGAAGAAAGTTCTGGAAAATCTGGCCCAAAACATTGTAGCTTATTCTTACAGTAAAAATTTAAGGTACATGGTTTGGTCACAGTCCATGGGATGGGTTAGCCTTCAGTGTGTTAGTTCTCACCCGGGTTCTGTTACTAATATAAAATATTGTTTTGGTTTTCCTTGTAGCCAATATGGAGAGGGCAAGAACTCCAGAAGGCATTTTTTCCTCCGCTTAGATGCCTGGCTCAGGGTTTCATGACTGTCCCTCTCTCTCTAGAGACACAGTGGGTGGAAGCAGGAGCAAGATATATCCAGAGATGGAAAGAAAACCTTTCCTTTTTAACTGTAATAGTGGAAACAACTCGTACAAGACAGTGCCATTGGAAAGAAAATGCAGATTGGGTCTCTTCCCCTTAAACGTACAGTCTTTTGGACCTGTGTATGAGGAAAAAGCTCCTGGCTGAGCCAAGTAGAGCTATATGGGTCTGGAGAAGGGCAAAAGCCATAGGTCATGAGCAATGGGGCATGGCTGGTGGGTAGAGTATGCTGGATAGACATTGTCACAGCACTAACCTTGCTTGAAAGCCAGTTGAATCTCTAAAGGGCCCAAATCCCCTGTGATCTGTCCCTGGCAGCACCATGCTGACCTGCATGAGTTCTCCATCACTTGAAGTCCTCCAGAAAAGGACCAGCAGACACGGACCATTTGCAGGACTTGCAGGGTGAAGATCTTTAGCATTGTTTTCATTGGTGTTTTTTTTTTTGTTGTTTGTTTTGTTTTGAGCTTTTTTCCTTCAGATCGGAGAATCATTCTAATCTTTATCAAGGACTAATTAATATCAGTAATATTATTAAGGATGCAAAGCCAGTGAGAACAGAGGAGTTTCCAACAGTCCAGGAGAAAAATCTTGCCCAAGGGTATAACTCAGGAGATTTTGCTTCTAACACTAAAACAGGTTCTTGGCTGGTTTAAAACAACTAGCTGATGTTTGTTTGCCTGACCCCTCGTTTCTAAGCTCTTTTCTGCTCTAGCAAAGGTGTTGCTATACCCCAATAGTGGTTTCACATCCCACTAGGAGCAACTACCAGGAGATGCAAGGCAAGCTTTCAAAAAGAGTTATACAGAGGTAGGACAAGGAGTATATGATCCAGGTATGGTTGTGAGAAGTCCTTCTGAGAGTAAAAGGCACCTAGAAAATGTTAAAGACTTGCTGAAAATCTAAGCCTTTATCCTGCAGCCTCTGAAATATTCAGAAAAAGGTGACCACAGATTTCAGCATCACTGAGACTCCTGAGGGACACATGCTTTGGTCCCGTTTGAATTCAGCGGTGGTCACTGGTAATACTTGTATGGCTTACAACAAAAGCAGAAGCCAGTCTAATTTTGCAGAATCCAGGGACAGTGCATTGGTCACCAGAGACAATGACAGCCTTTCTATTGACTTCACTGGGCTCAGGGTACGGCTGTGAAAGCTGGTCTTGTGTTGCACAGAACGGGAAGGGCTTTGGGACTGCATAGCTCCAGGGATTAGTAATAAACAAAGAGCCTTTAACTTCTAGGTCACTGCTCCGAACCCCTGCCAAGCTTCTGGTGAGTGAATGCTATTGCCATTTGTACAGAGACAGCTGATGAATGAGTTTGACAGTTCTTGGCGTGGTCCAGGACAGAAAATGTCCATATCATTGCTGAGTCTTCCATGCCTTCCTTTAAGACTCATGGGGCCTTGTGAGATCATATTGCTGATGGCAGTATTCCCAGATGTATGGTACCTGCTGGCAAGGAGCACAGCAGTGCTTCACCTTTGAGGAAAGATTCCTCAACTCATTTGGCTGGCCGTTGATGTGGCCAGGACAAAGTATTCCTGCTTAGCACCTGTACCAAAGGTTTCAGCTCATGATAAAGCAGACTAAATGAGCAGCTGTAAGGATCTGAATTTCTGACCGATCCATGCTGGCAGCTGAGCGTCCTCTTGGGCAATCGCTGTTGCTGGCTGTCTGTAAACCAACAGGTCTTGTTCAGTCTGAGCTCTAGGTACGTCCTTGCAGGGCCAGGTGAGTCCTGGCTCCCTAGGATGCTAGGGAGCAGGCCAGCTCTATAGCTGATGGTCTTTGAGTTGGTATCCATTTTTCCCTGCTCAGGCATGTTGTAAGCTTCCGTACTTTAGCCCTATTTCAAAGGATCATTGGATAATTCCTTTGGGTTTGTAGCCCTATAATTGGATTATTTGTGCTCATAGTCTGCTCTCCTCTTCACTGGAAAGGGTTGGACATGGTGGTAGGACATGAAGCGCAATTGTGGTATTGAAAGGAATCACTTCCAGGCTCTTTGTCTGCTAGGGAATTGCTTTTTGGCAACTGGAAGTTCAAATGTGTACTTTTGCGACCTCTTTTGCACTGGTTTCAAGCCCATTCAGGATTTGCCCTTGCTAGTATCATCTGATCTGTGGCACTAAGGTGCATGAGACTGGGCATGCACAGAAAGAGGCATGACTATCACAGCTTGGGACTCAAACACACCGGTTTTTTTATATGCAACACTATATTGCTTGAGGGTCTTACCCTTCAGCATCAGCTTGCCAGCAATGACAGGACCTGACCCAAAATGCCATGATCTGGGAGACTTCCAAACATATTAAGGTCCTGCCTATCTGTCCCTGGCAAGCAAAGTGGTACCAGTAGGTAACCCAGAAAAGCAGATGCTCCCTCATTCACCAGAAGTTCTCAGACTTGGTGTGATTTGTACCCCAGCAGCTTTCCTTGGTCTACTCTTTCCTTTCTAAAAGCTGGTCACCTGATTAACAATTTTTAATAAAAATCCAGAGCTTAGGATGAGTGAGCTGTGTGGGTCTGCTTGTGAAGGGCTTTTCTCACCGCATACCCACTCAAGCTATATTAATTTCAAAAGAATAGGATGTCACAGAAAGAGGGACAGAAAGGAGGATGCTTGTGTGACAGTGGAAAAGTATCAGGTAATTGCAAGCAGCCTTTTCAGGAGGGGCAGGTCTCTCCAAACAAAGGAATCATGTAGACAAACCAGCACAAAATATATTGGCTGTTACCAAAAGTCAAAATAATTGCAGGGAAAGGGTAGTTAAGTAGTTATATAAAGAAAGATGCAGATTTGACCATAGTATTCAATGTTTACCCACTGAGTTGGTGCACATCTGAGCCATGCTGCAATTTTCTACTGCTTGGTTTATTTAGCTCCAACCACTCAGCTATTAACTTGATCACTGTCAAATTGCAAGCAATTCTCAGAGCCTAGCTTAAAATTACAGGCACTTCCAGGGGAGGACTGACTTCTAGTAATGTGTGCCTGTGCCTTGTAGGAGGGAATCTGGAGTGGAGACTTCTAGGAATGGCATCAAACCAGTTTGTGGTGGCTGAGAGAAGGTTGGTTTGGTTCAGGTTGCTGTGCAATGTCGACAACAGCTTGCTGGTCTGCCTTGTGTCACTGACTCCTACATGGACTGCAATTCACATGCTACCAGGATGGCAATTCAAGGTACCTCCGCTGATCCAATGGCATGGTCATGTGAGAGGGAAACCATTCAGGTTTTGATGGGGAAAAAACCCCAACCACTTGAGAAAATGTTAAGGCCACATCTCTGTTAAGCCACAGCCCCCAGTCCTGCCCCCATGAATATAGGAAAGACACGTGTGGATAATCTATTCTGCACTTGGAAGCCAAGAAATTAGGAGTGGGAAAGGATTAATGCAGTGCTAGTGACTGAGAGCCTCAGAATCCAGAAACACAGACTAGCTCTCCTCTCCACCCCATGAAAAGGGCATCTGCATTATGGTTTTTTCAAGTGTGTCTCCTCCACAAGGAGAAATCTCCCTTTAGCCTCATTTCCTTTGGAAAGAGGCTTATGCAATGCTGCGTATCCCACCAAGAACTGAACCAGCTGGCTGGTTTTAATCACAGTCAGCAGAGAGGGGGATGTCTTCCAGGAACTTACATGCCCATGGATTTTGCAAGCAGGTGGCTGGGTGGAAAGAAAAGTCTCTAAAGTCTTGGACAAGGCCCCGATGAGGGGAAGGCAAAGTCCCTGGGCACAGAGAAGCCCCATGCAAAAGTAACGGACACGTTTGTGTGGTTCATTAATGTCTCAGTCACGTGCCCACAGGGTTTAGCCACAGAAGTTGGGCAAGGAAGGTTTTTGAGTCTATAAGGAACTGGATTCCTTATTTTCGTTAAAATTTGTTGGTCTGGTACATCTTTTTCCTAGTGAGTCTCACATAATCACACGACTCTGGGAGCAATGAGTTGCTATCTGCTCCATCTCCTTGGTAGGTAACATCTCTTTTCCTGTGTTCTTTTTGATGTTGGCTCAGCTTTGTCCGGTGGCTCAAGTCTCATACACATCAGTCATTAGCTTTTCCTTAGAGAGGAGCAAAGAGCTTGCCTGGGAATTTGCATTGCATCCACAGTGGGTTGAGAAGTCTTTCCCAAACGCTGACTGCGGTGGGAACACTGCAGACACAGCAGATCTGAATTTGGTTACAGTATAATCCTGGACAGTGCATTTTTTGTTGCTAGTTTTTGCTCAGCTCGTACTGCATTTGCCATCTGGCACTTTCTGTCTGGACTAATGAGGATTTTTACAGAATCATAGAATTGCTTAGGTTGGAAAGGTGATTTGAGTCCAACCGTTAACCTAGCACTCCCAAGTCCACCACTAAACTACATCCCTAAGTCCCACATCTATACCTCCAGGGATGGTGACTCCACCACCTCCCTGGGCAGCCTGTTCCAACGCTCGGCCACCCTTTCCGTGAAGACATTTTTCCTAATATCCAATCTAGACTTCCCCCGGCACAACGTGAGGCCGGTTCCCGTGTCCTGGTGCTTGTTCCCTGGGAGCAGAGACCGACCCCCCCTGCCTACAGCCCCTGCCAGGCAGCTGTAGGGAGCCACCAGGTGCCCCTGAGCCCCCCCTCTCCAGGCTGACCCCCCCAGCTCCCCCCGCCGCCCCCCCCAGCCCCTGCCCCAGCCCCTGCCCCAGCCCCTGCCCGGCTCTGGACACGCTCCAGCCCCTCTGCGTCCCCCCTGCCCTGAGGGGCCCGACCCTGAGCCCAGGCCCCGAGGGGCGGCCGCACCGGTGCCCAGCACAGGGGGACGGGCACTGCCCCGGCCCTGCCGGCCACAGCGCTTCTGACAGCGGCCAGGGCGCTGCTGGCCCCCTTGGCCACCTGGGCACGCTGGGGGCTCCTGCCCAGCGGCTGTGCCCAGCCCCCCCGGCCCTTTCCCCCGGGCAGTTCCCAGCCCCCTGCCCCCAGCCCCGCTGCCTCTCACACACTTGGCCTCGGCCCCTCGGCCCGGCCTGCCCAGCCCGCTCAGAGCCCCCTGCCCCCGGCACATCGGCGCCCCCCGGCCGGGTGTCACCCGCAGGCGGGCTGAGGGCGCGCTCCATCCCCTCGCCCCGAGCGCCGTGCGGGTACCCGGCAGGGCTGGCCCCAGCCCTGGTCCCTGGGGAACGGCCCCTGTGCCCGGCCGCCAGCGGGATGGCACTCCGGTCCCCACCACGCGCTGGGCCCGGCCGTCCAGTAGCTTTTACCCGGGGAACAGCACGTCCACGCCAGGAGCAGCCGGCTTCTCCAGGAGAGCGCTGGGGGAAACGGTCTCACAGGCTTCGCTAAGGTCGGGGGAGCAGCACCCACAGCCTTTCCCCCATCCCGTGCGCGGGTCACCCGGGCACGGAAGGAGACCCGGTTCGCCCAGCAGGACCCACCTTGCACAGCCCCGCGCTGGCTGGGCCCCATCCCCCGGCTGTCCTGCCCGTGCCACGTGCCGGCGCTCAGGCCGACCGGCTCCATCACCTTCCCCGGCACCGGGGTCGGGCTGCCGGGCCCCTGGTTCCCCGGATCCTCCCTGCGGCCCTTCCTGCAGACGGGTGTCACACTGGGTGACCTCCAGTCAGCGGGGCCCGCCCCGGTCAGCCGGGGCTGCTGGTAAGTGATGGGCAGTGGCTCGGTGAGCGCTGCCGCCATCTCCCTCAGCACCCTTGGGTGGATTACATCCAGCCCCATAGACTTGTGCGTGTCTGACTGGTGTAGCAGGTCACTGGCCATTTCCCCGTGGATTATGGGACCTTCATTCTGCTCCCTGCCCCTGTCCTCCAACTCGGGGCTGGGTACCCAGAGAACAACTGGTCTTACTGTTAAAGACTGAGGCAAAGAAAGCATTAAGTACCTCATCCTTTTCCTCATCCTTTGTCAGTATGTTTGCCCCCCCGCATCCAACAAAGGATGGCGATCCTCCTTAGCCTTCCTTTTGTTGCTAATGTATTCATAGATACATTTTTTATTGTCTTTTATGGCAGTAGCCAGATTAAGTTCTTGCTGGGCTTCGGCCCTTCTAATTTTCTCCCTACATAACCCCACGACATCCTTGTAGTCCTGAGTTACCCGCCCCTTCTTCCAAAGGTCATAAACTCTCCTTTTTCTCATGAGTTCCAGCCAAAGCTCTCTGTTCAGCCAGGCCGGTCCTCCCCACCAGTTCATCTTTCAGCACATGGGGACAGCCTGCTCTGTGCCTTTAAGATTGCCTTCTTGAAGAACGTCCAGCCTTCCTGGTCCCCTTGGCCCTTCAGGGCTGCCTCCCAAGGGACTCTGCCAGCCAGGCTCCTCAACAGGCCAAAGTCTGCCCTCGGGAAGCCCAGGGGAGCAGTTCTGCTGGCCCCCCTCCTTACTTCTCTGAGAATCAAAAACTATTATTTCATGATCACTGTGCCCAAAACAGCCTCCAGCCTTCACATCACCCACCAGCCCTTCTCTGTTCACAAACAACAGGTCCAGCAGGTGCCTCCCCTCACCGGTTCCCTCACCAGCTGTGTCAGGAAGGTCTCTTCCATGCACTCCAGGAACCTCCTGAGCTCTTTCCTCTCCGCTGTGTTGTACTTCCAGTGGACAATGGGTAAGTTGAAATCCCCCATGAGAACAAGGGCCAGCGATTGTGACGCTTCTCCCAGCTGTTTATAGAACCTTTTGCCTGCCTCTTCATCCTGGTTGGGTGGCCTATAACAGACTCCAAGCATGATCTCTGCCTTCTTGGCCTTCCCCCTGATTCTTACCCACAGACACTCAACCCCGTTGTCACCATCGTTAGGCTCTAGACCAGCAAAACCCTCCGTAACACACAGGGCTACCCCACCGCCTCGCCTTCCTTGTCCACCCCTTCTGAAGAGTTTACAACCATCCATTGCAACACTCCAGCTGTCCCAGTCATCCCACCACATTTCTGTGATAGCAACTATGTCACAGCTTTCCTGCTGCACAAAGGCTTCCAGCTCCTGCTACTTGTTGCCCATGCTGTGTGCACTGGTGTGATACACTTCAGTTGGGCTATTGATCCTGCCACCTATTTTTGGGGGGAGAAGCCCTAATTCCTACGTTCTCAGGTGCTTCCCTAGTTACCAACACAGCAATAACCCTTGTGTGTTTGCTCCTGCATGGATCTCCATCCCTTACCTCCACTGAGATGGCAGACTGAAGGACCTTGCGAGCACACCATCCCTCAAACATTGGTGTGCTGCCTCCAGGCTTCTCTCTGGTGACCCTGGGTTTACGCCTTTCCCCTTCAAATCTAGTTTAAAGCTCTTTCAGTTTTGCTGGACATTGTGGCACTGACCCAGCTCATCTAGGCAAGGGAAGGTAGGCATCATCTCCTATGGAGACTCATCTCAGGAGATAATTGCAGTGGTCATTGTCCCCTTGTGAATTTTCTTCCCTGGATGAGAGTGAAGGTGAGTCCTTGAGAAATACATCGTGGCATCTTTGCTTGCAGGTCTTATTCAACACAAGTTTAACACTGCTTGTTTGAGCCAGCCTGCCAGAGAGATGTTTAACTTGTCCTTCTCAGTATCCCAGAGACATCTTGGCAAGCTTCATCAACAGCGATCCAAAGTGGGCTTGTTTTAAACACCTAATAAGTAGAAACCGTGTAAAGAAAGCTACATGCAAGGCTAGCTGTCTGTGGATAGCAGCACCATCTTGTGTTCACTTCTGGAGAAGGGACAGAGACTGTTTTAATTGCTGAACAGGCTAGAGATACTTAATCTCTTTGACAGCTCTCCTGAGAAAATCATAATTATTTACAAACTCTGTATTGACACAAGGCAGAGGCATAAAGTCTAGGTCGGTCTCCAAGCCTCCATCACACCCAGGGTCTTCAGCTAGCACTTTCGTTTGCACATCAGCATTGTACCACTCATATCCCGGGAGGTGCTTTAGTTTCATGCTCATTCCTATCACATATGCTCCAGCAAGTGACTAGCACCACCCTTTAAATTCAGGCTTCTGAAATTTTTTCCCATCTGGTAAAGTTTCAATGCATAGTAACTTTGGATTGTCTAGTCTGATGGACTGTATCTGCACTAGATTATTATGTTATTAAATCCAACCAGAAATTCCCTCCCAGGAACAGCTCTTGGAACAATTAAAGACAGTTTCAGCATCCTTGAAAAGAGACTTTGTACAAAAAAGCTTTTACCCCAGGCCATTGATATGGTGCCAATGAGGTTATTTAATGACTCCTATTATTTCACATTTGCATATTTTAATAGATATCCCAAGTCTCTTCCCTCAAGTTTGTAACCTCTGTGTATCTCCTCCTTCCAGGTTCCCCATAGGTAGGATCAAGTCTCACTTCTTTGCAGAACAGCACCAAGACACATCAGCTTTGATGTACCATATCACATTGTAGGTATCTCTAGATGATGATGGAAGGGTGACAGGGAAGGGAGGGACTGAGATGTGTGCAGGAAAACAGGAGTACACAAGGAAGCAGCAGAGAGCAGGTACCTCCCCCAGGTGTGAGATTTCACCTATCTGGTCAAAGAGGTTCTTAATATTACCTAAGTGTTTTGATCACTAGGCTGTCAGAGAAAAGGACTTAGGGGAAATGGTGGTAGGAAAGATGGATCCACCTTAATCACAAAGGAAGTGCATAATTTTTGGGGTGCCTGGAAAAAGTCTGCAGCAAAAGCTCTTTTGGGTATGTCCACCTAACGTACTGTCTGATGGTGTTAAGCGATAGGACCATGGAACAGCTCTGCACCAGCTGGGCAGGGCTCACTAGAAGTTCCTGAGCCTTTAGAGGCCTCTGCTCTTTCTCTGCACCTTCCCAGTCTCAACCTGGTGCTGGGGCTCTGTTTTCCCATCCCCTGGCCTCGCAGACCAGTATCTTCTGCTTTGGAAAAGTACCTCCATGAGAAAGCCAAGTATGTACCTTGTATCCAAGTATCTGGCCAGAAAAGTGGGGTACTGCCAGATTCAATCTTGACCAGGGAACCTAGATTTTTCAAAAAAGTGCTCCTAGCAATTTTTGTACATATTATAATTATAATACATACATCATAATTTCTACCATGCTGTCACCCAGGTGACTGGTTTTTGATGTAGAACTGCACTAGACTTTTGCAAGAGAAACTGGGGGACATTTGGCCAGATTTGATGCAATGACAGATTTGCTTCTGGTTACAAAATAAGTATGTTGTAATT
The DNA here is from genome assembly GCF_023638135.1 of Falco biarmicus. Classification (NCBI taxonomy): domain Eukaryota; kingdom Metazoa; phylum Chordata; class Aves; order Falconiformes; family Falconidae; genus Falco; species Falco biarmicus. Next base: position 28,739,751 of record NC_079292.1, on the reverse strand, counting down.
GTTATTTGTGAAAACGGTGAGATTGGACACCACAGTTTTGAAACAGTGATAAGATGTACTGTTACTTCATTTGCTATGTGATTGTGTTTTGAGGCATAACTAGAAATTCCCACTGTGGACCAGGTTCCCCTGGACATACCTACACCAGTATAGATATACATTTCATGTATAGCTATGTAGATAGAAACTAGTCAAGTGTGCTGGGAACCTTGTCAGCCACTGTCCATGTTTGTGAAATGTTAGAACACTCCTTGGCACAAATTTGGCCTATTTTTACTAAAATTTGCCCTGAAACCATTCCCACATTTGGCAATTAGTCCAGTCCAGTCCAGTCCAGGGACCATTCCCAGTTGACAGTTTGCTCACAGCTTTGTTTTGGTGGCTGGCAAGTCAGTAGTACAGAGCAAAGCTATGACATGCAGGGTGGTCCCAGTACACCAGGAGTACACAGGGAGCATCCCCTGGCATACCTGGATTGTTAGTGTGATGTTTTTAATCCCAATGCACTGGAAAGATGGGAAGTTTTATAATCCTGATGGAAAACAGGAGAGGAGAGGTTGATAAAGGAACATGGAAAATACAAAAAGTAACAGCTCCATCCTCATTTCTTTGCAAAATTTCAGGCTTTCTAACCTGTCTCATTTTTTGTCCAGAAATCTTATCTTATGAAAAACCTCTGATAAATTGATCCATTCTCCTAATCAGCCTTTTCTGGTGTGATCTGGTTTCACCACCACATCTGCAGGCAGTTTTGTTCACTACAGCCAGGCAGAGTCTCGCCCTGCCTGCAGGCACACTGCAACAGGACGGTGCTGGAAAACTGTGCGCCTCTGCAGAGCTCCCCCCTGCAGAGCTCTCCCAGCAAGTGGCAAGGCAAAAACTCCCCCCTCTGATGAGCCAGAAGGAGATCTTGCACTGCTGTTACCAGCTGTGTTGCCCACCAGGCCATGCCAGCATGGGAGATGATAATGCAGCCGGAAAGCGTTTCTAAAAGCTCTTTCATTCCCAGCCATGTGGTCTGGGCACTGGGTTGGAATGATGCTCAATTATTTCTAACCTAGGGACAGGGCAGGTTGCACTTACACCTCTTAAAAAAAGAAATAATCTCTTTGATAGTTTTGCTCCAGCTGAGATTTTTCTAACCAGCTTTTCTGGAGACCTGCCACCGAATTCCTGGGACAGAGTTAGCAACTGTTACTGGACGGGTTTGGGCTTAATGAAGGACTTCTGGGGTGGATGCTGGGGTTGAACAGATACATCCATGAGGACAATCTATCAATCTGCAGCAAGGAGATAATTTCCATTGATGAAAGTGTTTGATATCACAGGGGCCTCAAGAAGAGGGATAAAGGGGTTTGGAAAGACATTGAGGGTAAGGCTACATGAACTGGGGAGGACGAGTAGAAAGGGGACAGGATGCTGGGAGACAAGAGTACATGTGACCACCTAATGCTGACAGGGGCTGGGACCCCTCTTAGGGAAGTATAGCAAAATCTGAAGGTTTTTCTTTCAACCTGCCTCATGTCCTGAATTTATCATGAGTCTTACCACTGGCTTTGCTGCAGCCAGGCTTTCCTAGTCATTTTGAGTATGCAGGGCAGAGATGACAGCCTTTTCCCGTGCTGTGACTCCTGGTGTCATGCTCACCTGTGACATTAGCAGCTAGGGAAAAGGAGGAAGAGGCAGTGTTTTATGGTCCGGGAGTGTGTGGTGTTATTAGATAGCGTTGTAATATAAATAAATTGTAGTATTCTCCAGCCATGCAGCACAGAGGAGGCCTGGAGGGAGGGGGAAGGTCAGTTGTGGCCCTCCTTTATCAGAATGCATCATCATGTAATAGCTCAAAGGGGTGAGAGCACCCTGTTATCCTGCTCTGAGCAGGAAGGGTGGCAGCCTTCCCCCTCTCCGAGCTCAGAAGGGACCTGGGAGGATGCATGATACCCACACTACGGGTCTGAGATGCAATCACCTTTGCTCACCCAGCTTCAGGCTTCTCTGCAGGGAATAACGTTAAGGTTGGCAATTATTGGTGTGGCCTCCCAGCAGCAGGAAATTAGTTGTGACTGCCAGCTCATTTTATTTAAACCAACAAACAGGTGTCAGATGAAAATGACTTTCTTTCATGCCCAACTTCAACTGGATTCAGCATCTGTACAAGTGAAGTGGATGTATGTAACAGACACAGACACCTCCTGTACTCAGGAATCATGGTTCCAGTTGTAAAAATACTCCAGATTTACTACATCATAGCAATTACTGTCAAATAACTACCATGGATATTCACTCTAATTTCAAGACAAACTCACAATTAATATTATTTTGTATTTACCTTCCATGCGTATTTTAGCAAATGAGTTTGCTGGCAGAAAACTTCACTTAAATAACAAATTAAAGCAACTTGTTAGGAAAGCAGATTTGGAATTTGCAAACACCAGATAGGGTGTGCTGGAAATATGCTCTAAGTGTAACAGTCACCCAGGCAGGCACAATGAAAAATGCTGTGATGTACCTCAGTTGGGCTTACAGTCTTACAAGTATGGCCAGCCAGCAAATGCAAATCAGTAGGCTTGGTCACCCAGCACAACAAAATACCCTCTTAACTTCCTCATTTTCTCAGAAAAAAAAAAAATAAAATTGCTAAAAAAGCTTTAGCAGAAGGTCGTGAAGTTAGAGCTATTTCCAACCAAATGATATTAGACTGTAATTCACAGGAGCTACACCTACAGTCAGCCTGAGTTTGTGACAGTCAGAAAATGTTGCTTGTGGAAGAACTACAAACGACTCAAGGGAATTAGGCAATAACTGACTGTCGGCTGGGATCCCAGCTTGAAGAAAAATCCCCATCTGCTGATTCCAAGAACACAGGAAAACAGGGAAAGAAGCCATTTGAGTCTTGTTCTCTGTCACATGTTCTCTGTGTAGTTAGTGCTCTCCTCCGCTTTAGAGCACTTTGGTAAGGACCAGCTTCTTTCAGAAGAGCTCTCCTCTTCGCCTTTCAGTATTCTGTGAGCCCTTGAGGCTCTCATTGGACAAAAGCAGAGATATGGAGTAATCTGGCAAAATCTGGCAATACAAATATGCTTATTGACTTGCCAGCCCATATTTGCTAACTGTTCAGTTGGCTGCTGCAAAGCAAAACTGGCAATAGCTGAGCTCTTGCTGCTGTTGTCATGAGTGGGCACATTTCGTCACATCTGTGTGGCTATGTCCATGCTACGAAATTAAGCAGAAATTAACCTTCCTGGGCATGGGACTGCAATGGCTCAGTTACTAGAATGATTTTTTTTTTTTTCAAATTTATTTAAACCTTTACTGCCTGGCCTTCTTCCAGACAACTTCCATCATCTAAAACTTAGCACAGGTCAAAAGGCAATTCAAAAGTCAGTTTTGATGGGACCTTTCTTGAGGGTGAAAGAATTGAGTTTGATGGAGATGAACGGATTGTGGCATGGGACCTCAGGACCACAGGAAGGACCCTGACCATGATGGCTTTCCTTGTAGGCACCCTTTTTTCCTGTCTACTAATTTTGTTTTAAATAGGTCTAGAAGTTGAATGGAGCACAGAGAAAGCGATGAAGAGTGAAGAAATAAGAGAATAGGTTTCTATGTCTTATTTAGCTAGAAAAGGAGGAGGAAAATGAAGACTGAAATTTTCCCTTTACTCAAATGGGTTTCAATAGGGCACCTGGAGTGCTAACTTCATCGGCACATTGCATTCTATGAAGTCTGCTGAACTTCTTTGCAAAACCATCCTGTTGAATCTGAGGAGTCCTTAAGTCTGGCCTATGTCCTAACTTCAGCTCAGGTGCCTGAAATATAATTACCTTTTTCTTTTGACCGTACAGGATGGCAGAGTCCATTAGACTTGTGTTTTAGATGGCTGTAATCACTTACCAGTGATTTCACACTGGAAGTATAGTGGTCATGTTGATAGACTTAGATCACAGTGTCTGACTTTAGGAGATAGGTGATTATCCAAGTGATTGAAGTTAGTCTTGGGATCAGAGTGCTGTCCTGAATTGGAGTCATAGTCCCTCCAAATTATCACAGCTGTAAGTCACATGCCTAGCTGGGATTTTCCTATTCCTCTCTGTCTTGCATGGAAGCTGCTATGGGTTGTGCTAGGAGGAGTGAAAGCAATAATTTGTTAGATTTTTGTCTCACAGATTTGTTCTGATAAAGAAGAAAAGCTGTTCTTGAAATAAACTGAAAATAGAAAAAATAAACAACAACCAGCCAACACTCCAACCCCTTTGTGACTCAGAGAGCAGCAACCTTGAGGGAGAGGACGTGATTTGTTTCCTTGGGAAGGTGTCACAGCAGTGCAAAGTAAAAGGTGACAAATTGAGGTGACAAATGCTCTTCTATAGGCGCACCCATTGAACCACCAGGATCTGCTGGACTTGGCTTGTCTCCTCACATAATTTTAAGACATGTATTGCCTTCTCATCAAAGGACTCTAACCGGACATCCCAACTTTATGCACTAGTTGTAACCACACAAATGACCAAGGAGCTCCTTCTTCCCCAAATAGATGGTTATGTCAAACCCTCTGGGTTTGGAGAGGTGTGATCACAGTGGTGTTATACTGGAATTAGTCTAATTTGACATCATGGGCAAAGATCACCTACCTGTCCTGGCCACTCTCTGCTGGCCACTTCTTTCCTTTCTCAGGAAGACAGACACAGCAGTGTTTTGAGGAGAATATGATGACAGTGGATGGGTATTGCTGGAGCTGTCCTTTCCTATGCAAAGGGGTTAAGGAGGGAGCTACTTAGAGCCAGTACAATAGCACTGAATATGGTTGAGATCAGTCTCCTTGAAGGCTTTCTCTGAAATTGTACTGGAAATGGATAAATTTTGAGCTAGCTCTGCCTTGGAGAGCCTTCTTTCATGCCATCATTTGGTTTTGAACTTGTCCGTTCTTTTTGAATCTGACTCAACTGTACACAAGGGTGTTCTACTTGCAACGGTTTTTGTGTTTTTCTGTTTCAGAGAAAAAATACCTATGAACTATGAAAAAAAAAATGCTGATGCCATTGCCATGTGAATAAGCAGTTGTAGTTACAAGGAAGAGGAGTTCTGAGAAGGGAGGACATACATTTCTGTGGCACACAAGAACTATGAAGTTCGTAAGAAGTTACCTGCAAGACAAGACTTCAGAACTGCAGGAACCTTCCCCTGTCTGCAAACTCAGACTGACAATGAGCAAATCTCTGCAAATTTTAGCTTGTTTCATACTTCTTCTGATTTCATCTGTTCTCCATCTGAGGAGAACAACTTCAGGAGGGCAAAATCCATAGGTGAAAGTACACCTCTACCAAGCCCCAAATCACTATCCACCAGAACACTACGGGGAAGTTTACAGTGGACTTGAGTCTTGGGTTTCGGTTTACCTCTGTGCTCAGGCAGGGCTGCAAATAAACCGAAGAGTTTTTAATAGCTGAACTGGGGGAGTTAATTATATAAAGATGTAGCAGATAGTTATTCCTGTAAATAGAGTGTTCCCTTTAACCAGAAGAGATGTTAGCTCTATGTTTTTATTTGCTGTAAATAGGACTGCCTAGAAGTGAAGTGTGTTATGGACCCAGAATCAGTGAATGAAAGGAAGATTTGCAGTGAGACTATCACCCAAACAGGGTAAAAAAGTGCAAATGAAGACAGCTGTGGAAAAGAACAGGCTACAAAGATCAACTATGAGATAGCTGCACAAAGCACTCCTTAACTGTGACTGACAAGTTGGTGAAAATGAAAAGTCTGTGCACAGACAATTCTTGAACAGAGGATGCTGTGAGAAGATGCTTTTTTTCTCCCCAATATTTCAATGTTTTAGCTGGCCTCAGAGCCCCAGCAATTACATGATGGACATACAGCTCTGGAACTTCTGTCCTTGCATACATTAGTTACCATGTATGGACAAGAGAAAAACATTATTTCTTAAGTTCCAGTTATGTCTGGAGAGCCCATCCAAGACTGTTCTGAGTTTGTATAGGTGTAAAGACATGGACAGATTAGATCTGTGCCAGAGAGCTTAGGGTAATTAAATATCATCTAAGGTATCTTCAGGTTTCCAGCTTCCACATAAAAGAAAATAAGCATCTCAATATTCTGGAAACACAAGGCAGTGAGTTACAGTCTGATGCCTAAATTCTACCTAATTACTTGAAACTAGTGTTTCTGACTGGATGGCATCTCTGAAGGCTTTGAAGCATTGCTGGGAAACACTACACACATGGGTTGAAGAGGACTGAGGCTTTCTAATCCTGTCTCGAGTGACTTTGATCCTGCTTTTACTTTGGGGCCTGGATATCTAGAGGATTCAGTGATGGGTTTTGTGGGTCACAGGCTCTTCCATTGTCTAAACATTGCTGGAAACACATCTGCAACAAGCCAGCCATGCATGGGGAAGGCGAGAGACACATGAGAAGGGGTGCGGTTCACAAGAAGTGAGAGGGCATTTTGAGGTCTCATGTATGTTTCCTTGGTTGGGTTGAAATCTGGCTTTGCTCTCTTGTGCATCCATGAACTGTACATCATGCTGCTTTTCCACCACTGCACATGCTTTTTGCTAGTCTTTGATTTTCTCTGCATCTTCAGAATTTGTTTACAGACATCCACATTTAATGAGATTAAAAGAAAATACTGAATAACTCATTGAAATGAAGAATTGAACTGCAGTGACCTTTATGTTAATAAAAGTGCCCCTTTCCTCTGTGCAAACACTTTAGCAAAGCAGGGAATTCACTGCATCTGTTGAATTCACAAGTGGCTTTTTTTGTTTCTGTTTGTTTTGTTTTAAATAACTGCCTAATAGCTGGAACCAGCATTGTGTTCCTCCTGCTGACTCACTGGTTTCCAAAAGCTCTGCAACGAGTGTGACATCTTTAAACACCACAGAATATACTGTTTCCTTTCAGCCAGGCATAATCTGCAATGATTCAACTCATGTAAAAGAACCATGTGGGTTGAAGTATCCCAACTAAATACGTCACCCTCCATACCTCCAGCCTCTGTGCCTTGCACTCTATGTGATGTGCCATCCAAATACTATTTACTATTGCAATCTGCAAAAGCACTTCACCTTTGTTTCAAAAATTACGCCATGAATGTGGAATTTGGCTGAGGAAAAATAGTCTGTGTTCATTAAAGTGAATAATTCCAGATCTTGCCTCTACTAGAATATGAAGTTTATTGACACTATTAAGTAGTTCTATAGGATACCCTGTATAGGGTAGCACATTGCTTGGAGTTATAAAAGAGTGTAAGGCCAAAAATCCATACACAAAAAAGTGCTTAAACTACTACCTGGTAAAAACTATCCAGATATGAATGTTGTGCAATTACGAAAATTCAGAAAGAGTAGAGGTTAATTTGGCCATTTCCTAAGTAATTTAGGGCAAGCCTTTCCACTGTGGTCACCATCAGTTCCTTGTCTGTAAAATGAGGACAGTGCCACATCATTTTTTGAGCAAGCTCTTCAGGAAGGAAGTAATTTGTCATCCGTGCATCTAAGGAATTGAACACAAGAGGGCTTTTCTTGTGGGTGAGATTTCTAGATAGAGCTGCAAAATAAATAATCTGTGAGCGTTCTTGTGTTTATGTGCAAAACCTTTTTAGTTGCTTTTTTGAGACTGTTTGATTGTTTACTTGTAAGAATGTCTGCAGAAAGTTAAGTTGTCAGGAGAATTGGTGAGAATAAATATTCATGAGAATACTCTCGTTGCAAATGCTTTTGTGGCCATCTGTAAAAGCTTTTTTATTATTCAAACAATGCTGAGCTTTTTACAGATAATTTGCCAACAAAAAGAAAAAAAGGAAAGGCTTCCCCCCCCCTTTTTTTTATTTTATTTTTTTTAAGAGACAGCTGACGCTCTAGTGGCACAGTCATCATCGCTGGGGTGTTATTTAATACCCATGTGGCACAAATAGCCAGGAAGGAGTAATGAGAACACTACTGTCCTGATATCAGAAAGACAAAATTGTGTACTATTTTGAATAAAGAACAAATTAGTAAAACTACCACCGGTTTGTGAGTAATTAAGGAAAACAAACAAAAGATTCTCAGTTTATCAAATAACTTGTTTATAGCAGCAATTGCCTTTAACGTTGGTATGATGCCGTGCTGTTGTTACACAGGATCCTTCTGCTCAAAAGACAAATTCCTCATTGTGGGAATTTCCTTCTTTTTTTGATGTGAATCAGGAGTAACACAACTTAAATAATTTTTCATTTGTTGTTTTTTTCATCTAATATTTGTGGTTTTCATCACCATTTTAGCAGAGCATCTCTAAAGTGTTATGGCTTTATACTTACCACACTTCCTTTTTAAAGACAACTTGTCACCTCTTTTTTATAGGAAAGGAAATGTGCAGAGCTAATATTTGCCCTTTACTAAGATCACCCTGGAAAACTCTAGCAAATCTGGGAAATAGAATTTTACCCAAATCCCTCCTATATTGCCATTGCCAAAACCCCATCTTTTCTGTTATCATTCTAATCTGCCTTTATGTTTAGTGCTGAAACGGAGGAAAAATTGAGAGGATCCCTCTGTTCTTAGACTTTTCCCTTGTGCAAGCACTTCTCACCATGGTTGGAGAGGTGTTTGTGCACCGTGAGGGCTATGGATTTGACCTAGCTATGAGTTTTCTCAATTTTTTTTTTCCTATTCCACAAGTGTTTCACTAAAAATGACTAAAACATTTGGAGGGCTGTTGAACTCCATGCTATCCTTCAGCAGAGAGTTCCGCCAGTTAGTTGTTCCTTGTGTGCAAAGTTATTTCAAATTTTTTAATTGATTATTCTGATAGGATTGTATAGGAATTTTTGCTTCACATTCAGGAGTTTAGGCAACAACTGCACTGATCTGTATTCCAGCCTGTCCATATCTCAGATTCCTAGGTTGTGGCTTCTGCTGAAAGTCCTGGGGCCAGATATTTACCTCTGCATTGGAAAGATAAATCTGCTTGAAAAGACGGTGTTTGGGATCTCTTACTTTCTCTTTAAATGGGGATTTTCAGAAGCACATCAAATTCATAAGAAATTTCAGCTGAAAACATCTTGACAGAATCTGTTTATGGTATTTCATCTTCTCTGAAACCAGTCATTGAAAACTTCCAAAATGTCATAGGAACAAAGGAGAGAGTTTCCTCCTAGTTCATTGCATCAGGGTAGGAAGAAAGCAGGGAGCTACTTTGTGATGCCCAGGCTCACGTTGTGGATGAAAATCAGGGCTCAGGACAAATGGCTCAGATCGTTCAGCAATTAGGGGAGCCCTGTACACTTGGAATCCCTGCTCTGTTGATGCAATTGTCTCTGGGGACATGAAGGCAGTAGGATCCCAGAGTATTTTTTTCTGCAGCAGCAGTGATGAACACTTGAGGGAAGCAATGTCCTTCTGGAGGGGGTATCTCCAGCATATGGGGGGGGGGGGGGGGGGAAGGGCCACCCTTGCCATCCGTGAGGGTGCATCTGCATGGGTGCACGTCCTTGTGTGCCTGCTTAAGTGTCTGCAAAAGCAGCTGCTGAACCGCCTCTTGGTTGCTGGTTGAGCGGGAGCCAAACCAGGTTAATGTGAAAGCAACAGGAAATTGGTCCCTGGGAAATTCTGTCTTCTCCCAAACTAGTTTGTAAGATCCTTTTTTTTTGTAAAAATACCCTGTTCCCTAGCTTGAGCTCTCATTATCACTCTGAACACCTCATGGACTGACTCAGTCTCTGCTGCAGACTTTGTCCTGATTCTGATTGATCAGCATAGACATAAATCAGGAAAGCACTGCATTTACACCAGTGTTAACAGCAGCCCAAGCTCAAAATTATTTTTCTTTCTTCACATCTCTTTGTTGTCCAACTTTCAAATTTTGATCTATCTTTCTACTTAATGTGACCATTCAGAGTTATGAGTATCCAGAGCAGCCAGGTACTGTGTGGTCAGTGGATGGAGGGACAGATGGATTATGAGCATGGACTTCACAACGCTCTCAGTTCAGAAGGACTTTACACATATCAAACCTGAACCAAAATAACAAGGATACATTTCATCCATGGCTTTATACCATGCCCTGCCTTAGACCCCAATTTGAATGTCACATACAACAGAGTGAATTTGGGCCCAAACTCTGAATTTATGATGAAAAATAAATTTCCCGCTGTACTCTGAACAAAACTGGCTTGCACTCTGCAGCTTCTGTCCTGCTGCTCTCTCTCCCTCATCAATTCTCTTTTCTCTTTCACACATCAGCTGCAAACATCTCATTTGGCTGGGGTGTTGAAGGCAGGCTCATCTCTAGTAGTTCCAGACTGTTAATTCAATCAGCTCTTAGATCAGCATGAACATAAGTAAGTGAAAAAGGCTCTTGAATTTCATCACCTTGTTAAAAACTCAGGTAGATTTCTGGAAGGATTATTTGATTTGCTTCACCAGGTTTCATAAAGGTTTGTACACAGCATTTAAACTATTATTATTTACTTTTAACAAGCTATTTAAGTCCTACTCTCAACTGCATAATCAATACTGCTCTCCCATCTGTTCAGAGATCCTGACATCAGCAAATTTCAATTCTCTGCTGACTGAGTCAAAAGGAAGGAATAATTTTAACACAGTGAATGAATGATAGTAAAGGAGCCTGAGAGAGACTGATATGAACTAAATCTCCATGTCCAAAGATAGCCAGGCATTCAGGAATTGTGGATCCAAGCCCTAAACTTGCTGAGGATTTTGCTGAGAGCATTGAAGTGCGATGCTATGTCTGGGAATAGATTAAAGTGATTTCTATTCCTGACAAGAAGAGTATTTTGATAGCTATTAAAGCTGCTTGAATGCATTTTCTTTCGAATTAATTTATTGAGACTTCTGGAGGTTTTTTGACTTTGCCCTGGAGCAGACCGAGGCTTCACCTGGGCATTTCCAGCCCCTCCACTGCATGGCTGGCACAAAGTGACTTCTGAAATCATTTTGGCTAGATTTATTCACCCTTCTGTGAGAGGAGGATGAACATCTGCTTGTGCAGAGGGATGCAGAAGCACAGATAGATGATACAAAGGGAAGAAGTCTCAGTCCATTGCTGCCCTGCCATTGTCAAGGCCCCAGGAGATACCTGAAATGATGGGCACCAAAGGATTCTGGCTTAATTTACGGTGGTGTAAATCTACAATACTAACACTGAAGTTTTTGGATGAGATCCCTTTCAGGGTGGGCTGATTTCTCCTTATTCAGAGATTGCAGGCCTAGGAAGTGAGGGATTGGGGTAATACCTTCTGCCTGTTGGTATTATCACCAGAAACATAGCCAGAGACACCACAGAGACCACAGCAGCTGGGTTTACTTCACAGCATTTTTGGTGCTTGCTATCTAGCTAATAAATACTTAGCACTCTACGGGGAGGCTTAGTCATCTTCACAGACCATAGTCCATGCAGCAACTCTGCTGTCTCCACAGCTTACAGTTTAATTAGTGCAGGTTGTGATCTTGTTCTGATCTCATCTGGAAGGGGACTCATCTCTCCTATCTTGAAGTGACTTGACATTAGGCCCCTACATGGGACACAGTTTTCCTGGTCCTGTGACAGCCCAGGGAGACGTCATCAAAACAGCTGATGACATTTAGAGTATGAATTATGCAGGTATCTACTTAAAGGTGAATTGACTTGTGCTATAAGTTTCTCTGACACTAATATTTAGCCTTTAGTGACTGCAGATGGAGCTGAGGTTGTACGTGTTCAGGTACAAACATCTATATTATATACTTCAGTACATATATAAATCACAGGCCTGATTTCTTCATTTTACCTGTACTGCAAATGTGTTATGGACACAGACATTATTTCCTAAGCCTTGGTGTTTGAAAGGCTTTTAGCACCTATTACAGGCATTTGGAGAGTGTTTCATTCAATTTGTTTATTGATCCCCCATTTGGGATGGGATAAACCTCCCTCTACGTGTGCCTCTGCTGACCATGGGGGGAACCTACCTACCTTGCTAGACTAGACCCTAACATCCCAATAGATAAGTCAGATGAGAGAAATGCAGCTTGTGCTGTCATGGAAAATGGATTCCAAGGACCTAACATTCAACTCAGGTCTACAGACCCTGAATAAAAGAGATTCTCACCATATTAAGCAAGGTTTGCATTACCTGCAGAGCCAAACTCAAGACCACTTTCCAGACTGCTCTTTCACCATTCTGTTTGAGTGTCTGGTCAAGGTCACTGTGTAGCAGCAGTCTCAATTGAAGAAGCACGAGATTAATCCAAAATCTCTACTCAAAGGAACAGGCAGATGTTTGGGTCTGATTTCCTGGTGTAAATCAGGCATCATACCAGGGACGCTAGGAGTTATACCTGTGGTAAGACATGGCAGAAAGCTGCGTCCATCTGAGTGCTTAGTTATTTCTTCCAAAACTGAAGTTTCACCACTATTCGGTGTCAGTGTTTGCTTAAGCACTGACAGCAAGGAAGAAATGTATATTTCAGAGAGCTATACCATAGCAATCAGACTTTATTATTTCTTTATACCAAGAACAAATGCATCTTTTCTCTCATAGTGGTCCTTTGCAGCCCCAGCCTGTACCTTGAACTTTGCCAGTCACTTTCTCAGCTGTGTCTAGACCCAAAATTTTGGCAGACTTTGGGTGCAGGAGATCTTCTCCCATATGCTCTTGTGCTGATAAAGAACCACATCACAGTTCCCAAGAGGTCCATTGACGACTCTCCGTTTGGAATATGGGAAGCTCTTCAAGGTGGTTGCTGCTGCTGAAAATAGTGGCTTGAGCCGAGACAGCTGTCTCCCTTTAGTGGTTAGCCCACGTAACTGTGTGAAAGTGTTGCTGCTTTTCAGACAAGGCATTTAATTGGAATCTTAAGGCAATGGCTCATTTTAGCAGGTTCAAGCCCTGCTTTTGGTGCAAAGATGGCTGTTTTTCCCCCAAACGTGCTGTGGTCTTTTGTGGAGACTTTCTACTTATTCCTTTCTTTTCAGTCCACCCAAAGAAAGAGAAGCAAGTGTATGATTTGGTGTGGAAACAGCCCAGCCCAAACAAACAGCTAACGTTCCTCTTCCCATCTGAATTTCAGTGTTACCAGACCTCCTGAAGAATTAAAACGCATTATTAAGTTTTAACATCATCTTTTCCAAAAAAGGTCGTTTTGTGTCACTGCTGACTCCTACTTCACTATCTCAGAAACACCACTGTGGTCTGGGATTTATTGTCCTTATGATAACAGCATGCTCCATTTTCCCTGTTTTGTAAGTTTTTTTACTCTTTTCATTATGTCTGGTATGTCCAGAAGTGAGTTGATTTGCTGTGTGGATTATTGTTTCTTTTGAATGAGGGTTGCTATTTTGTCCCTTTTTCTTCACTACTTTGGCCCCATGACATTTTTTTTGGGGGGGAAGGAGGGAAGCAATGAGAGGTTATATCTTGAAGAATTTCACCCTGGTGGAAAATACCAATGATTTAAAATAAATATACTCTCTGAGATATCACATTACCCTGCCGAGCTCATGTACAGCAGAGATAAAATGGCTTTTTTAGAACGGATTTTTCCTTCTCTACCAGCTGAGTGGAATATCAAAGTACACAATTTAAAGTAACTGTTATGAAAAAGGTTATACACAATGCTATCACCAGAAAGAAGCTGAAAATTAAATGGAGCTGATTACCAGAGAACTCATTTCCTTTGCTACTGGGAGTCTAACAACAACAATAAAAAAGAGTTTAGAAGTGAAAGCTGAGATTCTTCCTTTGATGTCTTATTATTTTCTGTTTATGTTCTTTTAAAATAAAGGGCCACAACATAAATTAAGTCTGAGGTTTAATTTTTGTCTCTATTCAAACAGCATGTTTTTCTCTAGGTGATTATTAAAATAATGATTCTCCTCTCCAGCTCCTGTATACTGGCAGGTTTCTATTTAGGCAGTGGAGCAGCATGGACTGGTGATAGCTGGGTCCCAGACAGACAGAATCCAGTTGCTTCTGGGAACAGAGACTAAGAGGTTTTTAATTAAACACGTGAAAATGTAGAATGACAAAGAGCCTGTGCCCTTAGGCATTCCCATAGGTTCATCTTAACTGAGTAGTTCCTATGATACTCAAGTTATTTAGTCAAGCTTTCAATCCGCTTGAACTTTGGAGGCAACATCATTGCTTTGATGAGAAATCTCAGGCTAAGTGACTGACCGTACTCTGGGGTGCTACATATCAGTTACACTGGGGTTCTGGATGGCTTTACAGACCGGTGCATTGCTCTACCCACAGTCACACTTGGGTGCAGTTCCAGGTTGAGCTGCAGTGAAGCTGGAGAGCCCAAGAACACCCACCATGTTAGCACAGACCCAGGCTCTTTTCAGGCAAGGCACCCACAGGCAGAGTCTTGCTCGATCCCAAGCCACCACTGGCTGTCCCAGGAGCTTGCCAAATACTCCTAAAAGGGCTTCAGCTTCTTTATGGCAATGGACTGTGGGAAATGTTAGTGGCTTAGAAGCTGGAGCTTTCTAAGCTGAGCTGCAGGCAGACTACAGCCGGGCTATATCCAGCCACACAGAGATGTGCAGGAGCTTCTTGTTTTGAAGTGATTATGACCTATATCACAAGCCCAGATTTCAACTGAAGTGCAGAACAGAAGAAAGCAAATGTCACTCCCATCTTCAAGGAGGGCAAGAAGGAGGCTGAGGGTCTACAGGCTGGTAAGCCTCAACTCTGTCTCTGAGAAGCTGATGGAGAAAATCCTCTGGGTAACAATTTCCAAACTTGTTACGGACAAGAAGGTGATCAGGAGTAGTCAGCATGGATTTATAAAAGGGTAATCATGTCTGACCAACCTGCATGAAAGCCTTCTACCATGAAATTATTAGCTTGGTGAAAGAGGGGAGAGCAGTTGCTGCTGCTTATCTTGAGTTTAGCAAAGCTTTCAATACAGTTCATAACAGTTTTATAGACAACAGATAAAGCCTGGATTAGCCAGGTGGATGGTGAAATGGATCAACCCCTTGACTGTTCCTAGCTCTAGTTACCAAACCAGGGTGACACAACAGAGACCTAAGTACCATGACACCCATAGCACAGTCATTCGGCACCAGTATTGGGAGAACCAAGCCTCATTCACAGCCAGCTGAGGCATTTGTATGTTCTCCTTATCTATACAATGGCACTACTATATTTACCTGAGAGTAAGGCCCCAATGAAGCCCAAGGTGATGCACAAATACACACAGGGCAGCGCTTGCCAACTTTTCTAGAAAGTGGAGGGAGAGAAAGTTCAGTGGACAACTCTGGTTACCTGTCTTAGAACGGGATGAATCATATTTTCAGAAACTTCCCACTGATAACAGAAGAAATGTAGATGATTAAATTGTAATGAACTTTAAAGATTACATACTTTTAGGCAGCTCTGGTTAGTTGAGCTTGATTTCCATTCCATAAGCCCCTGTTCTGAACAACCTCCAGCAAGAGTATGAACTATGTCCATTCAGGGGAAGAAAAGTCAAAGCCTAACAAGAATAGCTTGCACCAGGCCACAGGAGATATATATAGCAAAACTCAGAAATCAGTCTAGGTTTACAAAGACTCAGTAGCACCTTAATCACAGGATTGTCTTTCCCCTAAGACCTGTTTCTCTGCAAAGTTGTGTTGAATATTGTTAGTGCAATTTTGTTCCAGGTTAACTCCACTGAGACACCAGCTAGGCCTTGTTGACCTTTTGAGGAAATCTCAAAAGGTGTTAAGGATTTGCTGTGAGCTTCTACACCATTTTCATGGAGATGGGCAAAGATTTCTGGCAGAGCTTTGCTTTGAATTTTTGACTCACCAGATCCTCAGATTCAAAATGAAACTGAAAGTCCTTGCGAGGACTGAAAGCAAAGACAGCTCTCAAAGGACCATAAATACTGAGTTCAGTGCCTCTCTGGTTATCAATGCCTTAGTATGGAGAAGGGAAGATGCTTATCAATGGGAATGGGAATGCAGTGTCTTCTGGTCCACCCTAATGAGGATGTACCGGGAGAACTGAGAATTTCCTTCAGGAAGTTTCTTTAGCAACTACAGAAAACATGCTGATGACTAATTTTTAATGTCTCTTCTTTCAAGGCTCTTCCTTGACAGAGTCAAATTATGATGACATTGCCAGGCTCTAGTTCAGGCTGTTCCAGTAGCTCAGTGCCAGCAAACGTCCTACAAGCAGCTATCGCATGCACGTAGATCCAGCCTGCCTACCATAGGGCTCATGCTGTTCACTGCTGGCACCCAGAGATTTCCTCCAGCTGGGAGGCTGGTGAGCATCATGGCAAAGGCTATTTGTTTCTGGTGCTTTTCAGGACAGGAGTCAAGGAAACGGTGTTTTTGCAACCCTGTGGCAAAAGCAAAAAAAACCCAAACCAACCCAAAACGATCATATGTGTTGAGCTGTGACGTGTTGTCCCCACCACAAGGAGTGCTGGGTTGAGTGCAGGTGTCTGCTGTAGGGTGAACTCAATCACCAGGCTTGATTCAGCTGCTTACACAGAGGTGTCCACTGCTGTTGGAAGTGCTCTGGGGTAATAGGGCTGTGGGACATGCCACAGGTTGTAGGAGAGACCCAAGTTCAGTGCAATTCCTCCAGGATACCCCAAGGTGTCTCAGTGATGCTAGAAGACTAAAGGTGAGTGGTTACGCTGCATTCCTATGCCATAGAGAGCTGAATTCAGTAATTTGAATTGGGACCTGAATCCAGATTCAGGACAGAAATACTTGGATTTCTGGGGGAGGTGTCAGGGTAGCAGTGGCTCTCTGTGTTACCTGGTAGGCCAGATTAGAGCCACTTATGTGTTCTAGTTTCAGGCTGTACCATCCTCTGAAATCTCCGAAAATTTTCCCTGCTTCAGCTACACAAACAACCCTAGGATGGTGCTGGTAGCTTTGAAGAAAAACAGCAGAGTATAACTGAAACCACTGAATGAAGGGAAGTGTTGCATAAGATTATACCAACCTGTATCCTTCCTTTCTTCCCTGCTTTCCTTTTCTGTTCTTGTTTCATCTTCCACAACTCGATGATGTTTTTTCTTCGCTTCACTTCCCTTTTGTTTTTCAATCTTCATATCCTTATGTATGTAAATAGTAAGGTAATACAAAGGATAAAGGGCTCTGTCACACCTGTTACCAGTGGAATGGACCCCATCATGTCAGGCACAGTTACTGAGCTGTACAGGAGCACTGGTTTGCAACCAGTGCCAGTTATGGAAGAGCCAGAAATACATTAATTCCCCTATTTCACTAGCTCTGCATGCGCTGTCTTGGATGCTGTGATACAGCAAAGACTAAACTTTTTTGTAAGCAAGGTAAAAAATCTTCCTGTGGTCTGCCCTGAGATCTCCACTGGCTTCACAACATCACAAGACATGCTTTGGGCCATGTATTGATTATGATTTTAGCTGCTGTAGGTAATATGCTAGCTAAGCTGGCATCTCTTGGAGCGAGAGTGTTTACGTCTCACCTGTGATCTCTCACCTGGGTTTTAAGTGCCTGAAGTACAAATACAATAGTAAGCAGAGGAGCATACCTACTTGCAGTACCTACTATTTGGAGCTGTACTATGGCAGACAGGGACTTTTGGTGATACCTCTCCACTGCAAGATGTCTCTGGTAACCACTGGGCAAAGTTGCCTTTCCTTTCTGCATGTGCAGCAAAGAGCATGGTGGGGTGCAGGATGGAGCTTGGTCTTACCTGTGCAAGGCAATCGCACCCCTGGGCTGCACACTGAGGAGACATGAGACCAACCAACCTGGAGGTCTTTGCAGGAAGGCTGAAATCAGAGCTGTCACTCACTGGTGACTCCCACTTGTCCTGATCTGTTCATCAGCCTGAGGCTTGGTTTGCTCAATGCCAACAAGTAGGAAATTCTGCATCTGCCAAATGAAGCAGCAAGACTGGGGAAGGAGAAGTTGGGTGGTGAAAGTCCCAAACCCTGAGTTGAAATGGGTGGTGCTAGAGGTCAGACCATGATGTTTGCAGGTGCCATGCTCCTATAGCACTGCTGTGATCCTGTGGGGCTCCAGAACAGAACTGGGCCTTCAGCAAATGAATAACTAAACCTGGCAAGCCCATCTACTATACCATAAAATTAACATTTTTATGCAGGATGGGAAAGAAAAAAAGAAAAAAAAAAAAAAAAAAAAAAGAAGAAAAGACAAGATGGGTATGGAGGTACCTTAGCCAAAGCAAAGGAGCATCTCTGCGAGTACCTGGGCTCCTGCTCATTTCTGTGCGGGCGTTTGGCATCCAGCCCTCACTGGCTCCTATCTCTCAGTCGCTGCCACCACAGGAAAATGCTTGCTGCTTGCCACGTCACTCTTTGCACACCACAGGCACAGCTGGGAGGGTTTTCAGGCTGTGGCACCAGCGAGACACAGCACGCACATTCATGACGGCTCATACACACCTCTCCCTCCCCCCCATCCTCTATGAGTTAATTTGTTTTTTAAGCTGAAGACACCTGCAGAGAGAAGCAAGCACTTCTTGTGGTTTGCATCAAAAGCCCTATAGTAAGCCTAACACCATGTCTGCTCTAGCAGTTACTCAAACACGCTCCTTTACAAGTGACTTGCCTGCTTTAGCTGTATGGGACCACAGCTGGAGTGCAGAGAGTCCTCCCTCTGGTCAGAGAGGCGTTAAACCCTGTTGTTCTTCAGTTAGGTAACCACAAGAGGTGATTCAGCACCCTCCTTCCTTAGTCTACGCTCTTGGGTGTCCCTACATTGGTGTCAAGCACAAACCACTGTGCCATTGCAAAGAAAACATCTCTAACAGTCATTTAGAGTGGTTTACTGCCGATCTTCAAATGCTTAGAAATGCAATCTGTAGGCTGGATCAGGCCATCCAGACCCTATCTATAGCATGTGGGCAGTCAGGCCATCCCAGGACTTGGCTGATCCAGCCTCTTCCAGGTGTCAAAGGAAGATGGTCTGAATCACCCTCTGATAGTACCCACCTCCGCACATCTGGCTTTGCAACCCCTTTGAGATACCAGACCCCATTTACAGCCACGTCACCTCTGGCAGTGAAAAGGAACGTGTTACTGTCTTGGATACCTTTGCACAATGCCAAATCCTTGGTTTAGACACTGATCTGCAGAGTAGTTACAGTTGTTCAAACACTTGCTGATCCTGGGTATTTATGGCTTGAAATTCCCCTGGGGAACATTCCTTAGAAAGCACAGAGCAATTTTAATGGCTTTTCTAAGCACCTCTGTTTTTTCTCCCTATTTAATCACTTCAGAGTTTCCAATTGTACACAATATTTTATTAAACTGTACAAACAGCACTGGCATTAAAAAAAATAATGTTAACCGTTCTAATTAAACATGATGACCAGCTGCACAAACTGTGAGCACAGATGCCCCCTGCATTTCATACAGCACAAACAAGGATTTCATGAGTCACTGGGCTGCAACCTTTCTCAGGACACTTTGCTTTTCTTGTCGATGTTAGGCACTTCTGCTCTTGGTCCTGCAGGATTCGGTGCCTGCAGTCACTGCCAACGATATCCCAGCTGTGCCTGCAAGGCTGCACTCCTCCAGCAGAGACAGAAGGGAACCTCTGAAAGGAATCTGATTTTGGGGTGACTCACCTTCTAGAGCTTCTCTTCTCTGTGGACTGAAGGGGTTGATGCAACAAAGCTCCAAATGTATACACTTCAGTTACAGCCTAACACCAACTTGGGTGACTGCCTAAATCTAAGGTGTTACAGAATCCTGTTTGGGTTTTGACTTAATTTTGACCCAGTATTTAACTGGTATCTCGGTGACAAGCAGTAACTGGGCAGTTCTACATCTCCCCACCCTCAGAAAACAGTGCGTCTTTGTTTAAACTGTGATGAAAGGATCATAGAAAATACTTTTTTCAAACCCATCTACATTTCCACAGACTGCAAAGGGATAGAACACACAGCAAAATGTCACAGATGGTGAAGGAGAGGACCACCCTCATCTGATGTGCTGTGCTGCCCTGTGACTGTTGGGTGCAGCTTGTTGACCGATGTCTACCATGCGTGCCAAAGAGCTGGGTCATAATTTAGAGCAATAGGAAGTCTATAAGCCTTTGCAAGGACTGATTACTACCCTGCAAGTAAAGTATGCCACTGCTGTGACTGGAAGGCCTGCGTCACGACACTTAAACGATGGCTTGAGGAAACCTCTTCCACCTTTCTCATGTGTTTTTAGGATAAAACTCTAGAAAGCCCAGTCCAGATTTTGCTTTGAATATGGCACGTGTGAGGACAGTTAACGCTTTAGAACAGGGGTTCTTGAGGCTTTCTGTTGGGCTGCAACTCCCCATCCTTCCTGCTCGAGTACTAAGTGTAAACCACTGGTTTTCTGTCTTGATCTTGACACCTGTCATGGCAACAATCCTCCTTTGGGGTGGAGTCCTCATCTCCATTCCCTCTGATTGAGATGCATGTACGTTGGAATGGACACCTGCAAAGCCTCT
This sequence comes from Falco biarmicus, assembly GCF_023638135.1. NCBI lineage: Eukaryota > Metazoa > Chordata > Aves > Falconiformes > Falconidae > Falco > Falco biarmicus. Next base: position 28,719,301 of record NC_079292.1, on the reverse strand, counting down.
TTGTCCCAGCAGAGCAAAATTGAATTCTAACACCTGTGAACATTATTTTTAAAGTGTGTAGGGAGTAAAATTGCTTCTTCAAATCTGCACACATGCACGATTCTGCACATGTACAAGTGGAGCTTACCAAAGCATCCAGCCTGAAGTCTTCCTAGATACTCTCAGGCCCTGAGCAAACCACTTTTCTTTGGAAGAAGGTGGGCCTAGTTGAGAATTGCAGAAATGGGCACTAACATCACCAGAAACTCAAATACACCTGTTTTTTCTTACAGAGAAACCCACTGGCTGTGCGTACAAGTAGTGGGGAACGGGTTTTGGCACCTCCTCATTTTCAGATGCTCTCAACTTCAAGAACATTGGGAAAAGAGAGAAGAGAGACCAAACGATACCATAAAGAAACTTCATCATTAATGAAGAATGGCTGGCATCTGCTACAGACTGGAATAAGCTGGAAGCTTCCAGGCACAGTACAAACTTTCACTGAGGTGTTTTCTCGATGGTTCATGATAAAAATAACAATGCACAGTCTTCAGCTGACAAAGTGTTACTTAAACCATTACAGAGAATTTCTTCAGTAAGGCAGATCTCAGGAAAATATTTTCTCCATTTTAGGGTTCACAAAAGAAAAGTTGCTGAACATATTTTGGTCCATGCTGTTAATCAGTGCTCTGTCAGCACAGGACAGTCTGGGTTTTTCATTTAGAAATTCCTTGTCAAAGTTGCTACAGTCACTTGGAGATTTCTTCAAAAAAAGAAAAAAAATATTGGTGTCAAACCATTAATATTCAGATCTTCATTACAACGGTACTGGTCTTATCAGGCTGCTTCCTATGGGCTCAGCTCAACTAATTGGGAGCAAGCTCAGCTCAGCCAGGGAAATTTCAATGCATTTGCTCTTGGCCTTTTGCAGAATGATTAGTTACTCCAGCCCAAATGATGTACAGTAACATGTCAAACAGCAGTAAACTTCCATCTGAGCTCTTAATATCCAGCAGCCAGTGCTAATCAATTGCTTATTACCACCCTATTGAAGTAAAAATGGGAATTAATATTATATAGGAGGCACTGATCCTGTGATCCATGAATTCTGCCAGGCAAGGATATTACAGCTTTGTAACATGGCAGACCGGACCCCACAATTTAATAACACTCGTGAAGGACAGTAAAATGAAAGTATGATGAACTTACCAACTAAATCAAATTATATTATTGTTATTAATAGGAATTTAATAATTTAATAGGTCTGTTATTAGCCAACTGACTTAGCCAACCATCTGGTTACCTGAACTTTTCCTTCTTGACCTTCTGCAGTGCAATGAAAGATAAACCCTACAGAATGGGCTGTACTTACGTGGTTAAGGAAAGGTGTTTTAGGTGGCATCCAGACCTCTGCTATGGTAACTGAGAAGGTGATGAGTAATCTATGGTTTCTCAGGTGTGGGCATGCCATACCTTGGCTTATAGCCATCACAAAGTAGTCGTGATGATCAGCTCAGGCAGTCCAGCCAATAGAGTGATATAGCCAATAGACTTAATATATATTAATTCACAATTATCTTTCCAACAACTGTAAAGTGAGTGAGGCTGTGATAGATCCAAATTGTAGGTGGTTTTAGCTGCCTGTATCGGATGTACACAACATACCAGACATCTTGTTAACAATTTAATCTGCATTTGGACTTGTAAGTGAGAGTCAACACTTTGCATTCTGACTGCCCAAGACCAAGTTCCTCCATCTACTTTTAAACAGAGATACTGCACGTGCAGAGCAACTCCAGAAGATAACCCTGAACGTTTAAGGGCATTTTGAAAGTCTTCTCTTACTGCCTAAAACTGTCAGTTCCAGTATGAAGCAGACATTTATCCACCTTTAACATGCTGACTCTGTGAATCTAAACAGGATTTGAGGTCTCTGACATTGAAGACACATGTCTAAAGATTTTAGACACTGCCCCTAAATCGATGGGTTTATAACATTACTGTGGATCTTGGCTTTGGTTTATTGCGAATGCGTGCTGGAGGGTTTAGATATTTTAGAAATGAATGATTCAGGGAAGAAAGACATGAGATGGGTGGAATTGAAAGAAAGTGCATCCTTACCACTCTTGGTTTGAAAGGAGGCTCCATCCTTCTTTCCTCTAAAGCTTCCCAGTTTATTTCCCGGAAAAAGGCATGCTGGCGGATGTTCCCTCTTGCTCCTAGTCTCCTCTCAGGTTCTCTCACAAAAAGCTTGAATATTGGAGAAAGAGAAACGCCTTAGCCTTTTGTCAGTAACAGTGTATTCATGAGGACAGTCCTACCAGATAGGGTCTTAAACATTTAACTCAAACATGGTTGGTGAGGGTGTGAAGACTCTTCTACCATAATAAATTTCTGATTGGGGAACCAGTTTGGATTCTTAGCTTAACATGCCAAAACTGAGAGACCTTGGTCATATTTTGCCTTTGCAGGAGAGAGAGGACAATTTGCTACAGGGGCAACAACATAACATGTCTGAGCATGCAAATACAGGTGAAACATCTGGATTGCACTTGTGAGCTTTTTTCTGGACAATTTTTTTGTAATCAGAAAATATAAGCAAGATTTGTGAAAACACTAGGCTAGCCTGCTATACCTCTGGACACTTGGAGTGTCAGTATTTGACCCTTTATAATTAATAGAGAAAAAACAGTCACCTCAGGTGCAAATCATCTGACCTCCTTTACACACTTAAAGATGAGATAAAGGAGTGCTTGCTTCTTTCCACTGTTGAGCTCAGATACTGACAACAATCTACTTTGCCAAAAGACTCCCCATTCATATAGCTTGTGTTTGCTGCACATGGCAGGCTACAAGTCCTGTGGATGACTAATTGTGCTGAAGATGGGGGAAAAGCTAGAAGTGGGGGCATTTATTTTCCCCATTGGCTACATGCAGGTCTAAGCCCACTCTTCATGTATGTACATCTTATGTAGTGTAAACACAGCCCGTTTTGTCATACATGTTTTTTGTGGCGATGCAGGAGCCATTTGGCTCTGGAAGCAGCTGAAATGTTTCTGGGGGAGAGTTTCAGGAACACTGAACGCTTCAGAGCTCCTCTCAGCATTCACGAGCAGGATGCATTGCTGAAGTATTGCTGTAATGATGGGTGTGGATAGTTTAAAATTCATCTTTACATCTGCAGTAAAGTATCTGGAACCTCCAGGCCAGCTGGCCCATAGAGCACCAGATCCTAGGTCCCTCTAAAGTCAATGGGGAGATAGAGTGGCAACATGTGATAGCAGGCAACCTGAATACAGCTGATATGTCCTACTGCAGAGGTAAGGGCAAATTTTCAAAATCACTTTACTGTTGGAGGTCATCTCAAAACGGACTTGGGTTACATATAGTAGAAGTTTCTTGCTACTCTGTTCAGCCAACAGTAGCATAAGATAGATACCACTCAGCAAAGAACAAATAAAAATATCTAATGCCAAAAGTGACAGCAAAAGAATCTGATGTATAGACCACTGAGGGCCTGGTTGAAAAAAATCCAGGCATTGGGTTTTAGTGAACACTGCAGGAAAATCTGGTGTCCTACAGATTACTGATTACACAGCAAAGCAGCATCCAAAGGTTACATTCTGTGCTGATAATACAGGCATTAGGCAGGCTGCAGTATGTAATTACCCAGAGTCAGTGGCAATGACAATAGCCCGTAAAGTAGAAATTCTTTTTTTTTTTTCCCCTAAGCAAGGAAGGTGTTTTTGTTGGTATAAAGATGATTGCTACCTCTAATTCTGACACAAGCACAGGTAGTTTGTGCAGAAAGATGGCAGTGTATGTCCCAGAAATAGATGTTCAAGATCTCAGTCAGCTATGGTACATCTTCCTGAACAACTGCTTTTGATAGTTTTCATCATTACCATTTTATAGTGATACCTAAACATCTGAGCTCCACTGCACAGATGCTAAAAATAATCTTCTGTTCTCCATGTTTTTGTAGTGGAATGCTGTTATGTTGTGCTGTCACTTTGTAAATGCAAAAGTCAAGGTAGGGACTGTAGGTCAAATACGACTAAAATCTTGTGATGAACAAGTTACCTCACATCAGCTAAGGCACTATAAGCCTCTGTATATGCTTTCTCACCATGCTCCATCTCAAGTTAAAATGCCTCAGCTTAGGTCATGTTCAATGTCAGACCAAAGCCGAGATGAAGGGAGGTAACTTGTTAGACTAGCTGTTTTCACAACAGTCTCAAAACTATTATGCTGCAACAAGGCTTTTACCACCCTATACCAGGTTAGCTTCAGTAAGTAGTTCCTGTGCCTTGCCGGGGCACAGCCACCAATCCCCCACCAGGTTTCGAAGGTTCATCTACTGCCCGTGCTGTTTCTTCAGCCTCTTCAGGCCAGTCCCTCTGCTGCATCCTTCTCCTTGTCTCTCCTCCACCCAAGACACTCTCTCTCCTCCCTCTGCTTCTTCCAGGTCTCTCTTCATTGACTGCTCCCCTCTCATACCCCTTAGAGCTATTTAACTACTTAGCAGGAACCAGCCACAGCTGCACCTTACCTACATCAGCCAGCCCACTGCCCATGAAGCCAGCCCACAGCTGTATATTGTCAATGTTAATTAACCCAGCCTCATTCCTCTACAAGTTGTGACTACACTGCATCTTTATCTTACAACTCTAGAATAATTCTCATCCCAAGCCAAAAAGGCTACCACGCTAAACAGCATAGGGCTGAGAGCAGGCAATGAAAAAAGTCAGCAGAAGGGACTCTAAAAGACAAGGAGTATGCCTGTTAGAGGGAAACAGAAAAGTTTTCCACTCAGAAAGGATACTATGCATTGCTATGCAGGAGGTTCAAAGGGCCAAAAATCCAGATGACATGGTGCTACTACCTTGAGTAGCTCCACCACTTCAGGCCACAGCTTAGGCTTTGTTTTCATGCTCTTTAGCACAGTGCAAAGATGCAAAATATTCTCTACTGAAAATCAAGCTGAACACCAAAGCCATCTACCCTAGATGTCCTCGTATCTCTGAGGCACAAGAAGTGCTTCAAAGCTATAATTATCAAAGAAGTCGCTGTAACCCTTAGTTCGAAGCCTGGCAGAACATCTCTTCCAGGAGTTAACATGCCCTGCACCTTAAGGAATGCTCTGCGCTCAACTGATCTCTGCTGGTATCTGATACCCTGTGATCCTACTTACTGGATGTGAGGAGCCATCATCACAACTCAGGAGAAGGAAGACACAAAGATGGCCTTATGACAGGTCAGATGTGCTTTGAGGTCCACAGACAAGGAAGGGACTCTCTGGTCCTATCACACTAAATTTGTTTCTCTGAACAACAGCTGAAGATGCATAAATCAAAAATCACAGTTCTGGCAAAAAGACTTTCATTCGATGTGTAGTAATTCTTACCTTCACCAAAATGTCCTTTGCATCCTTGTCAAGCCAGCGAGGGTAGAATGGGTTATCCATACGGATAGACTGGAAAAGCTCCTCCTCATCTTGGCCATGGAAAGGAGATTGGCCAATAAGCATCTCGTACAGGAGGACACCAAAGGACCACCAGTCAACAGAGGTGTTGTACTTCTGCCCCAGCAATATCTGCCCAAAGAGGAGTGACAAAGACAGATGCAAAATGTCTATCATGAGTATTTCAACCTCAGAAGGGTGGGCAGCCCCTGAATTTTCAGTAGCTCCCCTTTGCACTGAGTGGGGTGGCAGAGGTGCTTCCCTCTGCCTGCAGCATGAGCCAGAGCATCTGCCAGTGGGTCGACGAGGTCCAAGTCACAGCCCCACCTGGGTGCCAAAACAGTCCTTCGCACTGCACATAACAGGTTGCATATAACTCTTAAGTTACTTGAACAATTCCTTGGCTACCAGAGAGATCTCAAACATAAAAAGTGACACAAGTCATCTCTTGCCTGGTCTCCAAGTTATCCCAAGGGTTCAAATCAGGTCTGTGAAGTCCAAGAAGACAAATGGCTAGACATTAGCATTTTGGGACTGATTTAACTCACACAAGCTATATTTTAAAATTACAAAAGTGGCAGTGTAAGGGTACTTTAGGACTATCAGTCAGTAGAAATGGTGTGGATCTATCCCAGCAAAACCTGCTCCAGGAAAAAGATGAGAAAGCAATTACTGATCTGTCCTTTTGAGACCAACTGAGTTACAGGTGGAGCGATGGGAATTTGTCCTCGGTCAGTCCACTGGCTTGTGCCTTTCTGTGTCAGCTATAAAGTGAAGACTACATCCAGACATCAAGTGTGTGGGGGCCAGGGGGCGTGAGCTAGAGTGATAACCTCCCCTAAGAAGGGAGGTGGCATTTCCTTCCCCAACAAACTTGGCCAGACACCACCAAGTTCTCAAACTTCCCCTCTGGGGAAGAAAAATTAATCTCACCTGCCTTTAACTATCTGTTACGGAGCTACCTAGGGCTGAACCAGTTATCATTAGCTCATTTTGTAGTTAAGAAAGAGAATTAGTCCAATTTTAGACATCCAGCTAAATATTCACCTGCTGCAAAATACAGCCCCCCATTTGTCTCCTTTGGTTATCAAGAAGCCTAGACAACTTGCTGATGTACAGATATTTATATTGTGGATGCCTAAAGGTACTTGCAATGACTATGATGTGTAGGATCCTTATTATTTTAGAGCTGGAGAGGGCAATAGTTCATATTAAGGCACAGTCCTTAGTCTTGAGGCCACAGCTTGGTTACAATGTGATCGCCTATGCTAGAGCTACGGTGTAGGCATCAGTGACAAGTCCTGGCTTAATGCCAGTGAAAACAGCTATCCAGATCAGTACATATGAAACTGCTGATAGCTGAAAAAGTATGACTTAGAGAGGCGATCTTTAGTGCTAGCTCTGAGGTATAGTAGAAATGGGTGAGTAATTTCTTGACTGTTTTCATACTTCATCTTCACCTTGATGCAGGTGGCCAAGGGGGCCAGCAGCGCCCTGGCCGCTGTCAGAAGCGCTGTGGCCGGCAGGGCCGGGGCAGTGCCCGTCCCCCTGTGCTGGGCACCGGTGCGGCCGCCCCTCGGGGCCTGGGCTCAGGGTCGGGCCCCTCAGGGCAGGGGGGACGCAGAGGGGCTGGAGCGTGTCCAGAGCCGGGCAGGGGCTGGGGCAGGGGCTGGGGCAGGGGCTGGGGGGGGCGGCGGGGGGAGCTGGGGGGGTCAGCCTGCAGAGGGGGGGCTCAGGGGCACCTGGTGGCTCCCTACAGCTGCCCGGCAGGGGCTGTAGGCAGGGGGGGTCGGTCTCTGCTCCCAGGGAACAAGCGCCAGGACACAGGGAACCGGCCTCAAGTTGGACCAGGGCAGGTTTAGATGGGATATTGCATCTAGTGTTAGGACAAGGGGGAATGGCTTTAAACTGAAAGAGGGTAGATTTAGACTAGATATTAGGAAGAAATTCTTCCCTGTGAGGGCGGTGAGGCACTGGCAGAGGCTGCCCAGAGCAGCTGTGGCTGCCCCATCCCTGGCAGGGCTCAAGACCCGACTGGAACCTGGGCTGGTGGAAGGTGTCCCTGCCCGTGGCAGGGGGGTGGGACTAGATGATTTTTAAGGTCCTTCCCAACCCAAACCATTCTGTGATTCTATGATTAGGAGAAATTTCTTCACTGAAAGGGTTATCAAACATTGGAACAGGCTGCCCAGGGAAGTGGTTGAGTCACCATCCCTGGAGGTGTTTAAAAAACGTGTAGACGTGGCACTTAGGGATGTGGTTTAGTCATGGACTTGGCAGCCTCAATGATCTTAAAGGTCTTTTCCAACCTAAATGATTCTACGGTTCTATGATGTATTGCTTGTAAATTGCCACTTGGACTCAGATTAATTTTATTCCCTAAAAGTTATGTGTTTTATTAATTTAGTTATCCAGAATCTCTCTGTAGTCAATGGTGAGAAAACGGTGATTTAACTGACTTACACGCCTAAGATGGGAAGGGATGACTTGTCTTCTGGGATGCTTGTCCTTCTACAACAGTATAAAGTGCCACCTAATCCTTCATTTTTAGATTAATTTTCTCACATTAGGTGAGAAGTATCCCCCTCTGATGTACCTGTGGCATCTAGCAAAGCAGCACTTTAATGTCAGAATTCTAAACCCAAGCTTCTGTAGAGTTCTCACGACTAAGACATCTGTCTCTGAAAATGCCAGAAAAGGAGATGCAAAAAGGACAAAAAAGCTGTTTGAATGTAAGATGCAATACATGCAAGATGTTTCACTCAGAGCCAAAAAAAGGAATCAGCAAGACTCCCTAATATATTTCTTCTGGATCACTTATAAAGACAATAATCCCAACCTTTCCATCTGAAAAGACACATTATTTTTATAAGGCTTTACCTTTTTAAGTATAAAATGCCTGGAAATTGAAATTAAATGTTTTATGACAATCAAAGAAAAGATTTATTAGCTTTGCAATTCTCTGGAAAAAATAAACTCAGCAATTTCATTTCAGGTAAAATCTTTTTTTTTTTATCTTGCCAAATATTTTTTGAAATAAAAAACCTGCTTGTCTATTGACCCAAAGCCCCCTTATTTGCATGGCTGTAGCCAAGGTGCTGGGTCTGTAACAAATTACAGTCCTAGCAGGTGCATTGAAACACTGACAAAAAGTCCAGTGCTCCTGCCTCTGGCGAGAGACATGATCCATAAACTCTAGCAGTGGTTTCAATTTAGAGGTAAAATGGTTTATATGCACTCGTTGAATCTCTAAAATAAATGATGGTGCAGAAATAAAACTCTGAACTATTTTAGTCTTTCTCTTTTATATGAAGTAAAATCATAGATAATGGATTATCACTTGGTGCTCTTTTTTTTTTGATCAGAAAACAGCTTTTTTATTTTTAATAAAAGCATATTGAAGTGGAATAAAAGACAATTGCAGCTTGATGGCAGAGCACACTTACACCTGATTTTAGGCAATACAAATCCAATTGATTTGAAGAGACCAGCCCTTGTGTCAGCTGTGGTGTAATCTAGACCAGAATTGAGCCCTTGGTACACAGTAAAAGATCAATGAATTATAGTGGAGGGGAAAAACCCAAAAGCTTTAAAAGCTGTTTGGAAAGTACCAATATCCATCATGAAAACACTAAAATCAGGAAATGGGATCTTGAAGGGCAAATAAATGGATTTCAGTGTGATGTTGGACATGATGCATGGATGACTCGTAGGTTCTTCTCTGAGCTGAAAAATGTTTTATTTGGCCCCAATTTGTCACCTAATTAGTCAAAGCCTCTCCATAGCAGCATTGATCATTTTGTGAAGTCACCTGGTTAAGGGAGCTTTCTCTTTTCTGGAGAGATCTAGTCCAAAATATCTAAATTTACTAGGGGAAAAAAAAAAAAAAAAGGAAAAAAAAGAACAAGTTTCTGTCTGGGGAAAACTGGAAAGAAGTAAGGGGAAGGGCAAAGGATCTCGCTATGGGCAAACTGGAGGCTGGTGCCTGTGACCACACAGATTTATTGCATGGACACATGGAGGCCAGGTTCCTTCAGCTTTTTGCCACCAAGTATCAGTAGATTCCAGCTGCAGAAGGAGAAGAGGAGCTGCTGGTATGTTTTCGCATGGAGCCCGGAGCTTGTCTCCATGCAAGCCCCAGCCTTCCTGAGTCAAGGGGACAGAGCAGAACCTTAACACAAGCTACAAGCCCCTGCCTTGCCCTTGGTAGCTCAGGCACAGCCTGGCTCTGATACAAGTCCATCATCTCTAGTTTTAGAGCCTCCTTCACCAGAGGGCAATTTGTGGAGGCATGTCTTCCAGGGATGGATTGATGCAGTGACATGAGGTGCTCTGGCACTGTGCCCAGCCAAAGAAGAGAAGCAGGTAGTCCAGAGCCTGGAGTCAGGAGGTTGGGTCCCAGCTGTCTTCCAGACAGCAACACCTTTCCTCTGACTGCTGGCATTTAGAAAGGAAAAGTCAGGATGCACGACCACTCTCATGTTTATGTGTCCAGGCATCTCCATCCCTTTTACAAGCAGCTTTCGGTTGTTTTTTTAACTAGACAGACATTCAAACCTGTGCTCAGTTTTAAGGTTATGCCTTTGACGGCAGAGCCCTTTCAGAGCACAGAGTGCCTTACTCATCTCGGGGTGGGGGGGATGGTTGGGATGCAGACTGTGTTTGCAGCCAGCTAAGAACCTGTCTGAGTAAGAGAGAAGTACAAGCTTGTGGGTGCCATCTCCATTAAAGCACATTCTCAGAGGGAATGTGAACCCCAATCTCTGCTTTATCATGGACCCAGCATCTTTATCTAAAAGGTGGTTAATCAATGAGGAGGGAAAATCAGCTTCAGGTGGGCATTTTGACCCACCTTTCTCTATTTTTTCTCTTAGTTTTTGATGAATATCATCCTTTAGAAGTGCCCATAGGTCCCTACCAGCTAACAAGGAGCTTGTACATCCGCGGAAGCCTACTGTTAACTAGCCAGGGAACATGTTTCCCATTCCTCATACTGTTTCTATCCCTGAATTGCAGAACCTACCTCTTGGAGCTTCTTCTTCCATGGCACAAACTGGATTTCCATTAAGCATTCTGTTTCTTAGTTAAGACAAGCACCACTTGCTTCCCAGGCCCATTTGCACAAAAAATGAACTAGACACAAAAATATACAATGCCAGACAGCAATGCACACTCTGAGTCAAACTGAAATCCAGTTTATAGCCTGCAACTTGCTCTAAAGCAGGTTATTATTCCTTGCACCCTCCACCAGTGACTGACAGTCATGTCTTAAGACACTTTATTTGTCCCACAGCAGCTTGCTGACCTCCCTGGACCCCACACCTACCTCAGGAGCGATGTAGTCAGGAGTCCCACAGAAAGTACTTGTCTTTGCATCTCCAAACATGTTCTCCTTGCACATCCCAAAGTCAGCAATTTTGATGTGCCCCTCATTGTCCAAAAGGACGTTGTCTAGCTTCAAGTCTCTGTGGAGGAAGAGAAGGAAACTCTTTTAAACTGTTACAGAACCACACAAGTTAATTCAGCAGTTACGCTTACTTGCTATCTGCCTCTAAGTAGCACCTATACGTTGCAATTAGAAATGAAGGCTGTGGGCCAAATGAGGAGCTGCTCTCCTGGGCTTTAATATCACTCTTCCTCATTCCTCCTGTCCCAGCACTGATTCATTTGCTAGAGAAGACTTTAACCAAGTCATCTTCTAAAAGCTGCCTCATTGGAGAATGCAGAACAGTGAAGCTAAAAAGGGCTGTGCACCAGTTGGTGCTTCTGCCCTAACAACCTGGAGATGGTGAGCAAGAAGCGATCAGCTAATGTTTACTTTCTCCTTCCCTGGGAGTCTCAGTACTCTCTCTGAAGCTGCTGCCAGATCTCTCTCCCAGTGCAAGCTCTACAAATGTTGGAAGAAGTAAGGGCCTGCAACCTCTGAATGGCTTGCAAAGGGTCAGAATAATCCCAGACCTCAGCAGAACACCCACCACCTTTTCACTGCTGGACTGCACTATCTGAGCCCTGGGGATTTACAAAGCCCTTCACACATAGCTGCCAAGCTGTTGTCAGAGGTTTCAGGCTCTGAGCTACTGTAGGAAGCAAAGAACCCAGTGAGAGAAAAAAAAATGCACAGAGGATGAAATAAAAGCGAGTGAGCTGATGAATCATGGCCATTCAGAATGAACAAAGAGGTCCTCATGTGGGAATAACCTCTGAAAGGTGAGAAAAACATGTAAAGAAAGAAAGAAAGGAAGGCTGTCGTGACTTCTGTGTTATATTTTTTATATCTTACCTAAAAGTTTTGTTTTTCTTTGAAATAATGACTCAGGGAGATATTTGGATCAGTGATGCTGCACTTCACCTGGGATGTAAGTACAATCTGGGTTACCTGGTCTCAGAGCACCCAGGTTCCTGCACTGCCTATCCTGTACTATAAATCACTGCTCCTTCTCAGGGCTCCCAAAGCACCCAGACACAACATTTACCTGTGCTCACAGCTGAGGATATAGCTCGTCTTTTCCAGCCTCTGCCTACACACATATTCTCATCTCAGGCAAGAGTCCTAACCATGAGGCTACTATATAGCTACCCTCCCTGTGACAACAGTTTTACAATGTGCTTTTTTCAGCAATGACTTTGAATCCCTCAAAGAAGGTAATTTCTAATGCATGATACTCCTGAGATGATTGTCTACAATTGCAGGAGAGATGTCTGCCCAGCCTCTCGCTGTGCAAAGCTCCTCATCTTGCTTCGACCGGGTGCTGGTCAGGGTGGGGGACCTCGTAGTGCCTACACACTAAATTGTTGTCAGGGGGAATTGTTCACTGCTGCTAGAATATGACCCAAGAAAAAGTGGGAGTCATCAATCAAAAAGAAATATAGAGACAGCCAGGACATGTGCCTTCCAAGTGGCAGACATTTATGTTGTCACAATTTCCAGCTGGAATGACTTATTTTAGTTACACCACGGAGATCAATCTCTGGCTGTCAGCACTGCTTTTATTCATCTGGTAGATCGAAGTAAAACAAAAAACCCATCACCTACAGTTCGCTTTCATTATTTTGATGAGTCTCAAACTCATTAGCTCCAGGGGTTGGAGTTTCTGCCAAAAATGCCTCAGCTCATTCATTAAAATTTAAGCCAACATTTCCAAACGTGGGTGCATGAGACGGAACAGCTGGATTCATTATTCTTATTACATCACAAATCATGTAGTTTCAAAAATGATTTTTTTCACTTTCCTAAAGTGCTTAAGTTGGCTCTGACTGAGATACTGATGGCTGTGTGTTCTCAACTGACCTTGTTGTCAGTCTTCCATGAAAAAAGGAAAAAAGAGTAGAATTGGTTAAACCTTTTCTCTCAAAGCTTGATACCCAAAGCAAGGCAGTAGGGACTCCTGGGAATGAGCTATTTCCTCCTATCACCGTGTTACCCAATAACTAGCTATCCCAATTTGCCCACATTTCCCAAGGCTCCAGACTCTAAACGTCTCTCCTTTCACAATGAAATGGGTCCCAAACCGTGACGCACCACTGATGTAGCAATTTAAAATAAAAATGTGAATTATAAACAAAATGTCAGCATTAACAGTCCTGCCATGAACTCACAATGTCCTGCAGATATTTTTAATCAACTTTTCTGAGAAGTCTGAGTAAAAATGACAGACATGGCTAAGTGATTTGGGCACTTAAGAAAATGTTTCCCTTCAGTCATCCAGAACAATAATTAGAGCCAGAAACTCACTGAGACTCCAGAGATCATCTTAGCTTAATGCCATTGACATTGATCTCATGTTCACGCAATCACCATCATCAGTCAATAAAGACTATAAATGGCTCCCACATGAGTACTAATAATGAGTAATAACGCAAGTTCAGATGAATCAAAGCTTGTGTTTTAATGGGAGAGTATTATAAGCAAGCCATTCTCTTTTAGCATTTGTTCTAATGTTCACACTGCATGACAAACATTGAAATAAGCTCATCGTTGTTTCAGCAAACAACACTGCTTTGGCGAGCTCTCTCATTTGTTTGTAACAAGCTATTTGCTTCCTGTTTTTACAGAAAGCTGCAATGTAGTAACTAACTTTTGCCATGAAGATGAGCTGGACTAGAAGTCCCCAGAAATTCGGTTCCTCTTTTCAGCCATGGGAAAGCAGGCTGTGGGTTGGTTTCTGCAGCCCTTCTTGCCTCTGTCCTTTTATATGGGCCTGAAGCACACCCCTTGTGCATTAGATCAAAGCATCTGTGCATAACTTTGAGGGTCCTGCGGAAATCAAGCAGAAGCTGGAACAGGCAATTTTGCAGTGGAGGACTTCTCCTTGGGATTTGATAGATTGATGCATTGTGAGTTCATACCAGTAACTTTGGGACAGGGCTCCTGCCTGAGGGCAGCTGCCTGCAATGTCCCATCTCATTCCCATTGGGTCCCTGCAGACCTGCTGGTAGAAATGGGCACTTCTCATACACACTCTAACACAGGTTTGATGAACCTGAAAAAGCCCCCTCCTCTCTGCTTACTACAAGCAGAGCTTGAGCAGCTAGTTCAGATTCATGGTGGTAGGTGAGATGAATCCCATCTCCTCATGGAACTGTGTACAGCAGACCTGTTAATAACCCCAAAATGAAGGTATATCACTGTTGCCCTGCTGTTGTTACTTGAACTGAGCTCGTTACCACTGTCCCAGGGTAACCAGCACAGCAGATACACCAAATTTCTCATGGCTAGCTTGACTTTACCTTTATACACGGAAAGCTTAAACTGGGTGCTTATGCTGGGTGCTATATGAATGACTCGGTGTAAATGCATTGAAGGACAAGAAGTTTTAATGTTAACTGAAATAGGACTGGATTCTCAAAAAGGGCTCAAACCGGCCTTTTCTGCACTATCTTTTCAAAATAAAACAGCCAGTCTCTGTAAAAAGGCAATCTGCATAGAAATGCAATACCACTGGCAACAGTCTCTCAGTTACCATTAGAGTGCTTGCAGGGAAAGCTGAAATGGTTTAGCATACTAGACACTAAAGAATAAAATTACCTGTATATTATGCCCTTGGAATGGAGGAATTGAAGCCCGCATATGATTTCAGCAGCATAAAACCTAAGTGACAGAAAGCACATGTTAGAACTGATGCTTCTCCACAGGCGTTTCCAACTAGATCCCAAAAGATGGAAATTTTGTCTCCACAAAGCCAAAATGTCATGAAGTTCCCAGAAGGCTTGAAGTGTCTCCTGAAGGCTTGGGGTAACGGGGTTTTACAGGTAATTGCTGGATGATGTGAGATCCCCAAAAGCACGCCACACAGCTAGCAGCCCAACTCCCACTGAAACCACTTTGCAAAATGATAGAGATCTGGAGCCTACTCACTTCCAGGAATTTGGAAGCCCCACGGCATGGCTAGCTGCATTTTTTTGATATGTAACTGACTATGAGGACATGTCCTTCAGTGCCCAAGCATGTCTCCAGATCAGCTGTGGACCAAAAAACCACCACCCAGCTCCTACTGCCCACCCTGCCTCGCCTCAAGGTATGATCCTTGTCACAAGGAAGGCAGACCAGGTAGGGCCTGTGCCTCTCCCTTATTTACGTGTTTAAAATAATGAGTTACAGCGATGCACCAGACTGCAAACTGCAAATCACAGTTAATGCCTCAGGCCTCAGAAAAGCAGCTATAATTTGCCACATTCAGCAGCTGCTGCACAAACAGCAGAGCGGTCCCAGCAATGGGACAGGCAGGTGGGTGTCTGGGTTTGGGGACCACCACCGGTCCCTTTGGCTTGTCAAACAGACCTCTTTCTTCACTGCTCACATTTAGGACTTGCTTTGGAAATTTTATCCAAGACAGGAACTAGCTAGCAGCTTGGTCTGTTTGAGTTTGAGATCTTTGTTCTCAACACATATCTGCCTAAAGGACAGCACCACGTGCTGCTGCGAAGGGGCAGTGCAAGGCTGCAGCACCAGTGCACAGCGCAAGTGCTCTCCCAGAAGGGAACATAACCGTGGGATCGTATGCCCCTCCAGGGCTGTACAGCTCTGCTCCCTCAGTCTTCAATGCATTGGCCCTTAATTTTGAACATTCAAATGCTTCGGAAAAAATCATCAAACTAAACACTGATTTAAACAAAGGTCTGTTTTCCTTTTTTAATTATTAAATAAAAATTAATTCCTATAGTGGTTTCAATATTGGCTTTCAAAACACTTTTTGCTTGTAGAAGGATTAAAAGCACCTTTCATTTATTCTAATTCTTCTATTTACTTTAATCAAAGCTAAATAAATTTTTAATTCTCAGTTGGCGTATTAATTTTTTGTTTAAATTTACCTTTTGCACTTTC
Source organism: Falco biarmicus (assembly GCF_023638135.1). NCBI lineage: Eukaryota > Metazoa > Chordata > Aves > Falconiformes > Falconidae > Falco > Falco biarmicus. The sequence continues at coordinate 28,703,537 of NC_079292.1, read as the reverse complement.
AATAGGTTTTTATCTCTCCCCTCCCCAAACCTTAAAGGGGAAAAGGGAAAATTCTATTACTTCTAACAAACAACAGCTTCACCTTTTACCACTGAACTGGCAACCTCAGCTTAAGCAGGTGCTGCAGCTTGGCTACAGGCCACCCAGTGTTGTAAAGAACAAGAAATTTGGTTCCACAGACGGCTGAAAATGCATCTGGGGGATTTCTTTGACAGTGGTAAATCTGGGCTGGAGTTTAGATCCCCACCATGTCATGACTGGGGCCTCCAATTATGGGATGAGCAAGAACTCAACGAGGGCAACAAAGCAACCCCAGGGCTGCCGTAATTCACAGCAGACACCTGTAGCTTGCTTTAAAATGACCCTCATCCACTGGCATTTTTAAAAAGAAAAAAAGATCTCAGGATGCTTGAGGCTGTTTATAGACAGTGGAGGCACTTCCAGAGGCAAGGTCTCCGCTGGATTGCACGGTCCCTCTGTAGCCCCTTTCTGCCAGAAGGACCACAGTCCTGGGAAGGGGACTAATCCTACCAGCAGGGCAGGCTAAGGGACAGCTTCTATCCAGCTCAGTTCTCTCCTCTGAACAAATGTTTGTGAGACTGTGCTGAGGTCAGCGCAAAATACGGGAGTCAGGTCACAGGCTAGAAGGTGGTCCCTGGTTTCGGGCTAAAGGATAAGCCTGCAGGCAGATGCAATGCTGACGAGGGTGTAACAAGCAGCGTCTGTAACGCTTCCAGACAGAAATAGCTTCCTTGGTTGACCAAGAATGTAAAGCAAGGTCACGTCTGACTGAAATTAGCTGTGTGGATGGGCTCTAAAAAGCCTTCTGTGGGAGGGGAAAGAGGACAGGGAGAGGAAGTGACTGGATCTAAGTGCATCACTGAGTCGAGGTGATGACCTGCATGCCTGTTGTGTTCAGTTTGGAGAAAGCTGGGACAGAGGGTGATTCTTCTTCAAGCACAAGCACTATCCCCACTTTGCAGTTGGGTAAGGTGCAGAGAGGTCAAATAATTTGCCCAGGGTTTCCTCTACAGGACAGTAGCAGAGCTGGGAATAAAATCAAGATCCCTGGTGACTGCAGCTGCTGCCTTTGCTTCTCCCATGTGTGCAACCTGCAAGCCAAAAGGTAATGATAACATCTTACGTTGCTCTGGGAAGGTCAAACTTATGGCAGCTCTGGATATGGAACATGAGGTCTCCTCCATTGAGGTATTCCATCACAAAAAAGAGGTTTTCCTAGAGAATGAGACAAGATGACAATAAGGGGTGGGGAAGCGTGAAATAAAATTAAAAATGACACACACACACACCACCCCCCACCACCCCCCCAAGGCACTTGAAAAGAGGAAGGAAAAGATTTCTGCAAGGGTTTTGGAAAGAAAGCAGTTTCTTTTTCAGATTCCTCCTTTCTCCTCTTTGTTCCCTAAGCTCATACTCGCCCTCCCTGCTCTGAGTTGTATGAACAGCATTAACAAACATTGCGAATCCACTTGATTATCAGCTGGTGCCATTGATTTTTAGCAGCAGAGCTCAAGGCTCACTAGAAGGGGCTGAGTAACTCTACAACAGAAGGACAAGCTTCCTGGGCGATGAGTGGAACAGGCAGAAGTAAATCCCAGGTCTCCTCTGGTCTCCAGCCCAGTGCATTATCCATCCAGCGGACAGGTCTCAATCTGGTTTTACCTGCATATCAGCACATCTTTTGTGGAGGCATGTGGGCCTGACTTTTTCAAGTTATCAGAGATACTGGCCAGATGCAGCAATCTGTTTTAAGCACATGCTCAATTTTAAGTCTGAAAGCTGCTCTATTAAACAAGGCATGGTGCAACTTGCTAGTGGGAAGATTCATGAATCAGTTGTATTTCCGGATGCCCATTGAGTGCTTGCATGTCAGAGAAGCCTGGAAAAAGATCCAGTCCTTGTCCCCAGCTTCATGTAACCATCAGCCATTTGACCAGGGCAGTGGAAAACTCTCCTCCCGGTCCACAGAAATGACAGAGAATCTTTGTAAGAATAAAGAGCAGAACCCATCACCGAGGTTTCCTTTCCAGTCTTTGATGTACGCCATGCTGATCCCCTTGCTGCCTCATCAGCCATAACTTCACTAGCAGGCCCCTGCAAAGCTGGACGCTGACTCAGACCAATCCCTTCCACACTGAATTGCACCCACAAAGCAGGAGGGGCATCTTTTTCTGCATATCTGTGCAATGAGTTACGCTCCCAGTTTAAACTTCTGTTTCTGGAATCTCAGATTTTGTGCATAAATGCATGAAAAAAATAAAATGGATGCAGTATTTTTTTTTGCTCAAAAGCCTCTCTGTTCTGTATGCATCTGAAGTTAGTCATCTCCAGGCTATGCTAAAGTTTACAACTGTCTTCCGTTTGTTGCCTATTGCCCATAACATTTTTTTTGGGGGGGGGGGGGAGGGGGGGGGGGTAATAAGAGTTCTTTTCACTTACATTTTTAACAGTCAAGGGAAGATTTTTATCCATAAGATCTAATGTAAGCATCTCTGGCAGCAAGCCAAGAGCTGGCTATTTAAAAAAACAACAGTGTTTGTTCCTTTCAGATAACAGCTGTCTGCTCTAATTTGTGCAATTTCTTTAGCTAGATCCTTTTAATTACAGTACTCTTCTTTAAATGGACGCCTGGCTGGAAACCCCACCTGTCATCCAACAAGCACAGGGCCAGATATGGCCTCCCAGGGAAAGAATACAAATTTTGCCAATAAACCAAATGGGTGCAGGTTTTCAGCTTGAAGGTCTTGCATCTGTAGAGGTCTGTGCACATCAATCAGTTTAAGCAAGTAAGAAGGCCAAATGGAGATCGGCAATTTACTATTGAGATGCATAAATCTTGGAAGCGATGTGAGCTCAGGAGCCCATTCAGGAAAACACTTGAACAGTTGCTCTTTGTGAAGGTACACAGGGAGGTGATGAGGTTTAGACAACAACAGACCAGCAGCCACATGTTTCACACTGGGACAGAAGAAACCTCATAGGTCTTCAAATGGGCCATATTCAGCTTCAGTGGACTGAGAGAGAGAAAACCCTTGGGTTTCCCTGGGAAGTCCACTGACTGAAGCTACACTTCATCACACATCTTTAAGTGTAACTTGAAGTCTGTGTTTTTTCAGCAGAATAAGCAGTTGTACTGTCCTTGTTCATGGATTTAAGCAACCATCCAATGCAGCTATTTAATTGAACTGAGGACTTTAACTTGAAACTGCGGACTTTGGCAGCATCCTTCTGCCATTTGAGGAAAGAAGAGGTGGACAACCTCAGATGAATTGCAATCCAAAGACCATTACAGGAACTCCCTTTCTCAACTGTGTAAAGCTATGAAGCTGAACACTACAAACTTGGCTAAGGCACGATTAATACTGAATTTCATGGTCTACCAGATGCTATAGAGTGGTACGTAAACACTATTGAAAAAAATGATGGCATCACTCCGACTTTTCTGCTCCAGGACTTGGAAGTTCCCCTTGCTTCTTACAAAGGTCAGTTGTCTGGAATGGCCCATGCAGAAAAATTGCTTGAGATCAGCCCTAAGTAGTTCGTTATGAGTAGCAAGATATAATCAAACAGTGCAAGCTGCAAGAAATGACTGGGGATGGCTTCCTAAACCTGAGATCTACAGAGCTGTAGAACACATTAAAAATGGGAAGTGACAAAACCCATACGTGAAACCACCAAAAATTCAACAGTGTCCTAGAGGTTCAAAGGTTAGAATGGCACAGAGGACTTGTTTGCAGACAGGCTCCAACCTACACGTCCTTCTCATCTGATGGCTCCTGTCTGCTGCTGCCAGGCTCTGAAGTCTCTCAGCACCTGGAGCAGGGGAGAGTTGGTTAATGATTTCTCAAGATGTGGAGGCTGGGATGGCATGCTTTTGTCATGCTCTTTTTTCCCCTGCAACGGTCCTAGCTCAGGGATGTTAAGCAAACAAACAGCAATGCTGTTCCTCAATGGTGAGCCCTATAAAGCTCTGAAGAAGGCTTGGGAAGAGCCCCTCACCCTCACCCTACCTGTCTGCCTTGCAGACAGATGACAGATGACTTGCTGACTGCCTGTGAGAGCATCCTGGAGTAGCAAATGATCAAGCCAAACTTCTGGTCACAGTTCCAGAGTCACACGACAGAGCAGAACAGGCCTCATGGCAGAGCCTGGGGCCATCATTTACAACCACAGAGCCCAAGGAGAACTGTAAAAGCATTTCCCACACACAGCAATGGACACTGCCCCAGGACAGCTGGCACTAGTTGTCTTGAGGACATCCATATATCAGCCATTCCCTACTTCCAGATCATCTTCCAGTGGCCTTCTCCACTGCAGCAGAGGGAGCATGGCAAACCCCTCTGTGGGAGGATGAAGCACTACTCCTACAGCAGACAGAACCATACAACATGACGTTGCATAATATATGGTTAGATACACACAGGTGTGCATCCTGCACACAAAATAACCCAGCACCCTAGCTGAGTCAATCCTGCCAGGTGCTGAAAAGACTTGATTACTGCAGGAACTCAATTTTTTGCCCCATCAGGCCCTCAGTGCCTGTGCTGAGCTGAGCTCCTCTCTGCAGAGCCACCTGCTCCCTCTGCCTCTCCAGGACATGGCAGGGATGGAGTTAAACCAACCTGCTTCTGATCTGCATGCAACTGCTGTGAGAATGAATAGTCACTATCAGAGATGCTTTCAACTTCAGAAACAATGAGTATAAAGCAGGCAGCATTTAAATTGATCTTTTGAAGGTACATCCTATAACAGGCTCTTAAAATCCTCAAACCAGCTGGAAGCCCTCCAGAGCACTTTTCTGCAAAGATTTTCAGATTTTGTTTTCTTTGCATTTGAAAGCACTTGCATACATACAAATACATGATTTAACAACATTTACTGAAGAGCAAAAATTCTTCTTCCCAGGGCTTCCAGGAGGATGAATACTGGAATAATTAATGCTGCAGGACAATGTGGCTTTACCCTTGTTTAGAGCAGTTACTCTTAGCAAATGACTCCACAAGGCTCCTTGGTGCAGATTAAGTGCCCTAACCCTACTGCATGCCCACTGAATTAAGTTGGCCCTTGCCAAGAGAAAGATTTGACACCATGCAACTCCTGCATCTGATTCTTGTCTCACATTTTCAGGCAACACAGCTCAGCCCAGTCTGGGTGCTCATCCACGTTTCGGATCTATTTTATTTCACAGGATTGATGGAAGCCAAAGGGCTCTCAGCATCACAGCATCCCATCCACTGGGAAAGCAAGCAATGCACGCACTCCTCACCATGCCTATTCCCATGAGGAACTAATGCTGAACCACTCCTTGTTAGTAGGTGACCATAGGAAGTAATATTTGCACCAATATTATTGCTATTTGCATGATCTGGGGATGAGTAAAATCAATTTGTTACAGATTAAAGCAACGTAAGGTTTAATTTTGTTCTCTGGTTTAAAGGGGTTTTTTTTTCCCTCTTGTGTAATATCAGCCTGTCTTCTGGAGATGGCAGCATTTCTTACAGCTGTCGAATAATTCAGTCCAGTCCCTGATCTGACAATTTATTTTTTGTTTTAATCTTTGCACTGTCAGCATTTATGACTGCATGTTAAACTGTTCATTTGGGATGCTTAGCTTTGTATGCCCATCTTCTTGGTACAAGGCATATGAATATATTTATATACACATATAAAAATAAATATGTATACCTAAAGGTGCAGGCACAGCTGGCAATAGCTCCTTTCACTTGAATTCTGAGATCCAGGACCCTTCCTCACAGCTCAGAACAGGCAGAATACATCACTCACAGAGGTAAACTGAGTCACTCTCAGCCCTGTCTTGCAAGAGAAAGTGACTTTCCTATTGGTATTGGGTGGGATCTCAGAAAGAGACTAATTTTCTTAGGGCTAGAAAAAAGTTTCTTTGATGATTGAGGGGTAAAAAAAATCACCACACCAAAAACTAAATAAAAAGTAGTCAAATGTATGAAATATAAATATTTATCAGATGAAAAATAGGGGGAAAAAAAGTAATGTTTTTGTTTTAAGAAGTCAACTTTCTTTCAGGATGAAGAGCAGCTACACTGCAGGCTTTTAGAAATGTCAGGCAAAGCTGAATGCATTTTAGGATGATTTTCCTCAGAGCTGGACAACAGGAGGGCAATGAGGATGTGTGCGTTAAATATGCTGATCATCTATTACTTAAAAAAAACATGCTTGTGAGCTGCTCCCCTCTTTTCCTTGCCTATACACTCCACCTGTTCACACCGCATGGATTGACACCATGTAGAAGTGTCTTGTAAAGACTCTATTTTTTATGTTATAATTACAGCTGCTCACACCTTCTCTGGCAGAACCTTGTTGAAACCCCAAAGCTCTGCTGAGGCACTGCTATATCTACAGAACCACATTGGAATTTTGACCAGGATTGAATGAGACCTTGCCAGTTTTCCTGCCTGCTGGTTGCAAAAGACAAAATCCTCAAAGACTCCTTAAACTTCCCAATTCTTCCCCAACTTTCCCATCAGCTGGTTCAACATATCAGATGTTTCCAAGCTGAGGTAGCTCCACCAAAATACTAGGAGGATGGAGACCTAGAAACCTTGTAGCTTGAAGATATGTCTCCCAAATGGCTGAACACCAAGGCATGGATGGTTTGTACAAGGGAAAAAGATGGTTTGTCCAAGGGGAAAATCACTGCATTGCCCTGTACCCTCTTCTTTAGCCTTCCTTCCTGGTCAATGCCAAAACCAGGATGCTGGCTAGAAAGGCATCTGGTCTGGCCTCACAGGACACGTCATATTGGGAGCAGCACATGGTATTTTGTTTAGTGCATCCAGTGGTTCAGCAATGCTGGAAGTCAAGGCTCGCAACCTCACCACCCTGCCGGATGACTTCTGCAATGCATCAGCATCCTGCAGCTGTGCTGTGGTCAGAGAGGATCCTGCATTGCCTGGGAAGGGTATGTGAGCCTGATCCAGGGCAGCTCAGAAGGTCCGTGGCACAACCAGGCAGTGGAATTGAACATTAAACAGGTATGAAAAGCACATGTGCCAACCCATGCACTTTGATTCAGGTCAAATAATTCAGCCCTGTTCCTCTAACACCAAGACAAAGATAAAAGAAAACTGAAATTGCCCTCGGAAAATTTAGCAGAAATTGTGGTTTCCTCTGAGGAGAGATTTTAATGAGAAATTTCCTGAAACTATTAATGGAAAACACTTCAGAGCCTAAGAATTTTCAAATTAGGATCACACTCCTTATTTACAATCCTTTCCTCCTTCCTGTCAATGTAAGAGATGTTAAAGTCAGTACTAAGCATATTAAAACAACAGAGCAAGTGAAAATGGTTCACCACCAGGACTTGGAAAAGATGTAATACATTAGTAAAGCAGTAAAGAAATGTTTCTGTAAACTTACTTCTAAATTGCAATAAAGATAACTTCTCTTTTGGGTTGAATAGTCTTTTGTGTTGCTATTTTGTGCTACAAGCCAAAATGCCTCAAGACTTAATTTGCATTTAGGAAAAGGGTGTGAATAAAAACTTGGTCAATGCAGTAAAGAAACAGTTAGAAACAGAAGTGACTTTTAAAAAGAGAAAGCCTACTTTTATCGCAGAAGGTCAGTGAAATGCAAAAAGAAGAACAAAATATAAGCACTGTGATGCTAGTCACTGTTTTGGCAATAACTAATTTTGGGATTTCACAGAATTATAAACATGTTTTTCCTCCTCTTTAACATAACAGTGTCCCTTTAAATCTAATACAACAGAATAGCTCTCTGAGCTTGTTGCTAAAATTCACACCATATAATTATGTCAGCTGAATATCTGGATACAAAGATTACTGCAGTAAAATAAAACAGTCAAGTTCAAAAACAGATTGGGAAAAAAACCACAAACCACCCACCCATGCATTTGAATTTATTCCTATGTAGCAAAACATGACAAGTATTTTGAGTTTCAAAAGAACTGATCATTCAGCCTCCACAGGAATAAAAAGGAGCATTAGGTGCCTGGTGCCTACAAAAACCTGTCTGAAGGGCTGTCAGGCTTTATATAGTTGAGCACTCACTGATTACCTGGGTTGAGGCCGGGAAGAAACTCACCCCAGAGCTCAAAGAACTGTCAACAGATTATACGACTTTTTTTTCCCTTCTGAGACATGGGGACTACTGAGGTTCTTGTTTCAGTGTAGGAATAATTCCTGGTTTTAGTGTCCTTTGCAGAAGGACTCAGTACCTGAAGCGGCTCAGAAATATTGCAAGCCAAAGCGTTAGGGATTCAGACAGGCATTGACACATGCATTCCTGTTTGACACTGCTTATCTATCCAGAGGAACCTTAAAAAAAAAAAGTAAATCAATTTTTCAATTGAAAATTCAAGTTTTCAATATTAAAGTCCAGAGAGGGACTCTACACAGCAGTGTCCTGGCTTCTAAAAAGATTGCTCTGAAAGGTATTACAATGGAACCATGCTGTCCTTTGAGCCGTGAAAGACTGTCCGTGGCTTGTCACAGCTCTCCTACTCTGAATGACTTTCACGCATTGAGCAATCACCACTTGGCTTGCAAAGGTCAGAGCAGAAAACCATAAGCTAGAAATCAATCACAGCCCAGAGCGCCTTTGGCTCGGGCAGCCACATTCCAGCTTCTCTGTCTGTGGACTTGAGGGCAAAATGGAGAGATGAAATAACTTTAAAGTGGCAATGATGACTTGGGATGAGATGGAGGGAGATTCTTTCTGTACGCCAAGAGGACAGTAGTGTGATACTGCCCATAAGACAGTGTAGGAAAAGATAACTTGGGTGTTTGAGCCTGGCCCCCAAGGATTTGTCAGGCACTCATTGCTTTTCCATCCTGCAGGTTTTCCTTGCCTCAGCCACAGCTGGAAGCACAGTCGTCCCCGTCCCCCATCTCCCCCCACAAACGATCAGTAAATCCTGTCTGGCTCCTGGCATGACTCCATTTGGTCTCTCATCTTTTTGCTGTGGCCTCATGAGGGAAGCAGGCACTTGCACACACGTGCTGCCTGAAACCAGAGCAGCAGACTGCTGCTGCTGTGTCCATCCTGAACCTGACCTCCAGCTCCCAGACTAGGCTTGGACCAGGCTGGACCACAGACAACACAGTTCTGCTCCTGCATGCTAGTCAGCCGCTGGCATCAGTCAGCACCCCCTTGGGCACCTGGAGCTTCAGGCGGCACAAGCAGCTCTCCCTGCGGTACAATCTCCCTTGTAGAGCTGTGACTGTTGTGAACATTTTGTCTTTTTAATTAAGTCTGGATTTTCTTTGCTTTTGGAGTTGGGTCATTTGTTTTTTCCTCCAAAATCTAGCTCCCCCCTCCAGGGAATTAATTCCTTTCCTCACCAGGCAAGGATCCATAGGATCCATTCCCAGGACATGTTGTCTTCACTGATGGTCCCAAAGGGGTTATTAAACATGAATGCCTGAGCATTCACATCACGTCACATCACCTATGGCAGTTCCCAGCCATTCCCTGTTATAATCTGCCTTTGAACAGGTGCCGCATCCCATGGGCGACTGGGATATACTGCAGAGGTTATATTTGTTCCTCCTGACCCTGCAGGAGCAGCGAGCCTCTCGCTGAGCAGGTCCCAACCTCACACTGTGCAGTGCTCTGTGTCACTGCATCCTGCGGCTGAGCAGGGGCTGGGAGCATCCTAACAAAGCCCTGGACAAGCAGCCTTGAGAGTGGTGTTGCTCTGAATTTGAGCTCAGGGACAGCAAGCATCTCTCAGGAGTGGTTTGAGTAGGTTGGACAGATGAGTCAATCTCTCACATTTATTTCCATTAATTTTTTTCTATGCCTTTTATGTGCTTTAGTGTTAAGATGGTTGGTTGTGGCTGCAGAAAAGGCTATGGAAAGCTGAATTGGTGGTTTGTTGCCACATAGGGCCATGAAGGTTCATACATTACTTAAACATCACTTCAATTTTGGTTTGGAGTCCTAAGCAGGATTTCAGCTTGTGCTACCCCTCTGAACTGCAGCCTTCACCACCAGTGGTCCTGCACAAATTAGGAAGAGTCTGATGCAATTTAGCAGTAACTGGGGGAAAAGGAGATTTCCAAAGTGAACGACAACATGTTTATTCTCCATAACCAGAGTTTCTTGAGTTAACTCAGATCCAGGCTGGTTGCTGCAGCATGCTGCTGTGTGGTACAAGAGGTTCAGGCAACACCATTGTGGGCACATCTGCACCCTGGCTGCTGACATGGCCTTCGCACATCCTCGGCCTAGGGTACCAGGATGCAGATTTTAACAGGGAGTTTCTGCATAGCCACCTCAATCAGTCTTGGACGCCATAATCCTCAAATGCCCCACAGGTTAATGTGGGGAAGGCAGGTGAAATTTCTGAAGCCACTTCCCAAGTGGTTAACATGAAGATCCCTTCCCTTAGCACCACTTCATGTCCAAGCTATTCCCTAACATCTAGCAGACTTAAGCACTTCACCAAGTACCTATATTTCAGCAAAGCATCCTCAGATCATGAAGGAAGGTGAGTGGTCCTTGTCTTACCTTGGTCTGGAACGTACAGAAGACATGAGTCAGGAAAGGGTGCTCCCAAGCTAAGGAGAGGACCCTCTTCTCTACCATCGTACATTCCACGTCATCATCCATCAGCACCACATCCTTCTTCAGGGCTTTCACAGCAAAATACAGGTCTGTGCTCTTCAGCTCAGCAAGGAACACCTAGGGTGGAAACAGCTGCTCAGAAAGAGCAATGCTCTTCTCAGAGCGGGCACCATAGCCCTGTGAGGACAGGAGCTGAGCTTGGACGAATTCACCAGGGCAGGCCTTAAAACAGTCGACGGTTATGGCCCAGTTCTTCCATTAAGACTTTGTAGACTTTGAGTTTGTTCCCCACACCCACAATAGCTTTATAAAGCTGAACCCTAGGGAAGGATGAGAAGGTCTTGGTGATTCCAAGAGTAGGGGTTACACGCCTGTGTGGGCAGGGCATGTCAGAGCGCCAAATGATTCTGGTAACAGAAACCATCCTCATGCAAATGCTCATGAGTTATGTTTCCTGTTTTCTGACTTCAAATAACAAAACATAGAATATTGCTTTGTCAACGTGTGACATGCAAATGCCCTGCACCAGAACTTCAGCAGGTGCAGACTGATGTCCACCAGTAGCGAGATTGTTCTATATCAGATGTGAGTTTCTCCTCTTCCTCCCAGTTAGTAGGAGGCCTGAGCAAACAGCCTGGGTCCCCTGTACTTCTGCAGGGCTTCTCTGAGAATAGCAAAACACACCCCAGAGGAGTCAGGACCTCTATCTATTTCTATAGGCAGGGAAAATGAGACACAGGGCAGCAGAGAAGGGTTTTCTACAGACCACAGAGCAAAGAAGTCTCCACTGGAAGGCAATGCCAGTCCTGATCTTTATGTTAACAACCTGTTGACACTGTTTTCCACAGACTGAATGAGTACATAAGATTCATCAAAGAGGTCTTTGAAGTTCTCCACCAGACACTATTTACTGAGTAAGCTCTGACATGTTTTAGCCCTGACAAAGAGTTTATTTACCCTTTTGGCTACTGCTGCATTTCACTTTGTAGCACTAGACAGACAGTAGAGCCTAGAGCCTCCCTCTGTCTTTGCAGTGAATGACCAGAAATGCTAACAGTGCTGATGCTGCAGGCACCCTTTTTGCCCCCGTTTTTGTGCGGGGCACTGCTCTCCTGGGGAAACTAGGGAACGCAGTACATTTGTGACTTGTGCTGTGGCTTCCAAGGTGCAGGTAGGCAAAGCTAGACCTTGTGCAGAGGGGTCTTCCTCACAGGTCTTGCCCTCAACCTCCCTGGTCCATGTAGAGCTGGAGAGACCCCTCAGGCATTGAGATCTGCACACCCTGTCCCCTCTATGGGGAAGTGAATCTTGCTCCAAGCAAATAAGGGCACCAGGAGCAACACCTACACAGGAAACTTGTGGGTGAGGTTTGTTGCAGAAGGGCATGAAATAGCCCATCCTCTCCACACCCACATGGTGCACTGCAGAGAGATGCAGACACTTACAGGCTTGGCGAGCCCATGTTAACAGCGGGGGCTAAAGCAAGGTACATAATTTGCTTCAGTGGAGGTATTAAAGACTTGACTAGACAAAGACCTCAGCAACCTCATCTGATGAGACCTGTTTTGAGCAGCAGGTTGGATTAGATGATGTCCAGAGGTCCCTTTCTTCCAACATAAATGTTTCTATGACATCTGTGCTCTGGAGTCCAGATTAGTTTGGGCTGTGAATTTTGGGGTATTCTGGCTTAGCTCTGAGATGCCTCAGTTCTGTTTCCCATGCAAACTGTAGACATGCCAAGTATTTTCAATTATGGAAAGGCAACACAGCACATATTTCAACAGTTTTAAGAACTGGCTGCAGCAATTGCTCCAGCTCACTTAGCAGGCAAAAAGCAGCCCTTCTTTAAAGCACAATTTTCACCTCAGAAGACATGGGATCAAAGCAATGTGATACATAATAATGCTCATTCTCCTTATTGGCTGTGAAAATACAATGGTGCATTCCTTAGATATTGCTTCATGCAGCTTTACGCTGGCACTGAACAACACGAGTCCCCTTCCAGGGGACATCTGCAAGAAGGAGGAACAATCTACAATTCATCAAGATTAATGAATCCTGTGAAAACAGGTGGTTCTTGTTTCAAAAGCACAAATTCTTGGCTGTTGCAAAATTTGCTTTACGCTCCAGTAAAGATCGGATCTGGGAAAGAGCAGTTAGCATTCCCAGCTGGGGACCTGCTGCTCTGGAGAGGAGAGGTGATCCACATTTGACTTTTCAGCTAATTTTTCTGCCTTCCTCCAAACTTGCTCAGCTAAGCCGGCAGGAGTAGCTGCAGGAGGGAGGACAGCACAGAAATCTCTCCCACCAGCTCCCTGTGGATGCCCCATCAGCCTGTCATGGGCACTCATGAGACAGCAACTAACGGGACAGAGGGAAGGGCAAGGAAGACCTTTGTCTTAGTCAAGGAGAAGACTGGGTTCAAGACTCAGCCATGCCAGAGCAAGGGTTCTTTGAAGACTTGGAGATGTTTTTTCTAAGTGGCCTTCAAACCCCATGCTATTTAGTGCCATAAAAAGCAATATGCAGATGTCTGCAGTGTGTCTCCATCCCCAATGCTTACCTTGCCAAAACTGCCCTTCCCCAGCATCTTGTGCAGGACAAAATCTTCAATGGTTAGTTTTAGCTGCACTTGGTGCTCTTGCTGCTCCTGGGGCTGTTCTCCCAAGTCTGACTCTATCAGAGACTCCCCCTTCACTGTGCCCTCCACTGGAGTCTCCCAGGAGATGCCCTGTGGCTCTGCAATACAAATCAAAGCATTCAAATAAACCCCTGGAAATTAGAAGACCCCCAGAACACTTACATGTATTGTTTTTAGAGTTTTAAAAAGGTATTTCAAATAAATGGAAATCTGGTGATCACATCTACTAAGTAGATCGGCTCTGTTTCCACATTGCTCTCTCTCTGGAGGAAATTTTACTCCAGTGTAACTCCCCCTTCTTCAGTGGCATTGCTCCCACTTTACAAAGTCCTTCATCTGTCTTTCTGGTTTATGGCAGCAAAACATGACCAAACTCTTCATTTCCAGCTGCCTGTGTCCTTCAGTCCTTCTTGCTGGTTGCCGCTATGATGTGGTCCCATTTTATTCAAGGTCTTTTCAACACCCTTGGCAAAGCTAGATGAAAAGATGGGACAGCATCTTCATATTGAGTCCTTGCTCTGGATGTGAAGCTCTGATCAATTTTTCCAGCTGTCTTGGAGTAGAATTACTCAGAGTTTCTTCAATACTCCATTCACTTGGATGTATGTGAACTTCTAAGAGATCCTGTCCCTTACTGGATTTATCCCTTGCACCCAAGTGCACGTTGCTGTACCGTTCTAAATTGCTGAACGGCAAGAACGCTACTCAGCACACAAACAGACCCGCATGTAAACCAGATGTGAAACCAGCTGGGGCTTTACTGATTCACATCAGCACAGCCAGTTCTACTTGTAGAAAGAAAATAAGCCCAGATGGGGACATCATTTATTTCCCCTTGGGGGCCAAAGGGCACTGTCCCCTTTAGTTCAGATGGTACCAATACCAGCCTCTGAGGCTCAGTAGCCTGGTGCTGCACAGTATCAAACCCAGAGTACACGTATAATGCTCTGCAGTCCTTTAACCAGTGCCTTCTGACATTTTGCTCTAGGTCCAGTTTCCAGGATATTATCTCCACACAGGGCAGTATTAATTGCTGTGGATGATGGTGGGGTTTGAGTTCTCAGCTTGACCTTTGGTTAGGGTCAGAGCTGAGGACCCACTGTCCCAGTCCTCGCTAGGTTAAAATATTGATTCACTTGTACTCTTCTTTTTCCCTCCCCTTTCTGGTAGATGTATTTTAAAGCTTGTGGCAGGCAGAAAAACATTGTGTCAGTGCCATTGCAGGTCTAGTGTAGTCACAGTACAGCATTTGGAGGGGCACCATGAACTGTGAAGCTGGAAGGGTCCTGAAATGACCTTTTACGTGGGCCACATGAGTCTAATGAAAGATGATGACATTTTTGCTCCTAATATCCAGAGTTCTGTGACTCAAGAACAAAGCAGACAAACAAGGGATCTCCCCAGGAGACTGTCATTTTTGGTTTAGACCACTCAGCCCCCAGTAGCTTTGTCCAAGCTCTGTTAATCAACGCTTTTCATTCACCCTCCTAAACATGAGTTGATCTCTTATTCACCCTCCTCAACATCTTACACCTAGATCAGCTTCTGGGTGAATGAAGTGGGGATCTGTCAATGGTTTTCAAAGGTACTGGATGTCAACCCCACCCAAAAATGTGAAATCAGAAAGAGAATTGGTAATGGCGAGCAGGACTCCCAATCTCCTGTTTAGAGTTTGGTTTCTCTTTAAAGTTCTCAGATCTTACAGTCTATGAGTCCCAAGAAGGGCAAAAACACATTATTGCCAGTGGAGGTATGAGGTGTGTTCAACTGCTGGCTCAGAAAGAGAATTTAGAGGTTAACTGGAAGAGTGGTAGTTGGTGTCTCATGTCACCAGAAGTTGGGATGGCATGGGGGAAGTGCAGGTTTATAGAGAAGGAAGCAGGATGGGATCCAGGGTATCTGCCATGCCCAAGTGATGTGGCTGGGAAGAGCTGTTGATACAACTCAGGGGCGAAGAGAAAGGGCATGTGTTGCTCTAGGCCGGATAGATGCGTGAAAAATTTACTGGCTAATGAATTCCCCACCCTTGTCACCTCCACCTAACCATGCACGAAACAAAAAATTAACAAAGCCTGCTGCCCCATATCACTAGGGGAAACTACCTTTTTTTCCTGCTGTAGATGCTGGCAATGCCTGAAGTGGTGTTACATCCTTCACAGGAACTGGGAAACCAATTTCAAGAGGTCCATCCCTGGAGATCTGTTCAGTGTCACGCTGACAGCGAGCCTGGATTACAGAAAACAGCAAAGGACTTCTAAGCCAAATGTCATGTTCTGAGATTATAGACATTGTAGCTTCTTGACTGTGAATGTCACAGAAATCAAGACCTAGAAGAGGTTTTTACTTATGAGAAGAGCATCTTTGTACCCAGCATTTAGGGGTTTGGTAACTTGGAGGAACTTACAGCCTTCTGTTAAATGCATGTGGGTGTTAACAGGTCTTTGTGCTGTCAATATAGAGATCCCTTGTTGTTGCAGCACTCTCCAAACTAGCCGGCTGCAACAAGGTCTTTTACCATCGCATACCAACATACTCTTCATACCAGTCCCTCTGCTGCCTTCTCCTAGTCTCTCCTTTTCCAGGGCATGTGTTCTCTCTCTTCTCTTTGCTTCTTCCTCTCCCTCCTTCTTCCTCAGCTGCCCCCGCTTCACTGGCTGCCCAACCCCTTACCAGAACCAGCCACAGCTGCACCTTATCTATACTGGCCAACCCACTGCCCCTGAAGCCAGCCCACAGCTGGATATTATCAATGATAATTAACCCAGCTTTGTTCTTCTACACACTGTTTTGCACAGGGGTCTGAGTCCTTGGCTATCTGCACAAAGGGAATTTAAATTAACAACTTCCTTCCTAACAGTCTTCTTTGAAGAGAAACTTGGAACTTGCTGTAGCCTCATCCCTGTTTAGTGTCTGGATGTTACTCTGAAGAACTCCTTGCACCAGGATGTTGCAGAAGGTAAGAGTTTGTCTGGATTCAAGGGTGATGAGACAAAAGCATGAAAGATGAATCCTGTGAGGTCTACTAAACATTAAGTCTCCACCTATGGCTCAAGAAGTTCCCAAAGCCTAGATTTCTGGAGACTAGAAGAGTATATTGGGGAAAGTATCTGTTGTTTGCCCTCTTCACCTCTAAAAGGTGGCAGTGCAAGGAGCTTTAGAGACACAGCAGGTAGGAAATTGAGAAGCAAGAGCAGAAAAAACTCTTATTTGGAGGTTTGGCAGCACTACCTATCACATAAGTGAGGAGCATGCAGAGCTAAACCTGGTAGATAGCACTTCAGGAAGGTATACATGGAAAAACACCTGCTGTATGGATGAAGATGTTGCCTTGGGATACTGAGTAACCTAAACATGGTGGACTAGGTACCTATGGATTTTGTGCCTCCAGTTACTCAAGAACTGAGAGGCATCCTAACAATCCTGATTTTGAACAAGGATCTCTAAATTGTTTTATGGTTTTGGGCTTGGGACAAGCTATTTTTCCTTCTTTTAATTCAATTTTCTGCGTTCGTACAGTGTTGTTCATATGACAGTAGTATCTAGGTCCTCCCAGCAAGACTCGGGTCTCTTCATGAGAGTCCCTGCTCTGGGGAGTTTCATTCCAAATAGATCAGAGAGTCACAGGACAAAGTGCTAAGTCACAAGTGCAGAGCAAGGTAGTGACAGCAGAAGGATCTAAATCAAGTTTCTCTTACGCTGCCTTGGACCCTGTTACACAACCTCAGTTACAAAACTGATGTAGCTACAGCTGCACCACATCACAGCACGAGTCCATCCAGGTCACGTCATGTCTACAACGGTGGTCAAGCAGACACCAGATAAAGATATAAGAAGAGTGCAGGCATGGAAAGTCACCTCCTCAGAATATTCTCCCTATCTCTGGAAATGTGCAGCTCAGAGATTTCCTGATTCAAAGGCAGTGCTTTTCTATTAAGAGTTAATCATTCTATTATTCCTGAATAGATTTCTCTTCTATGAACACTGGAGAATGTCACTCTCTTGAACCCATGAAAACTTTTGGCCTCCTCAAAGTGCTGAGATGAGTTTAACTACCTATATTTATATTCCTATTTTTTACTTTCAATTGCTACCCACAGTGCTCCACTCAATGCCCTTATGTTTCTTGCACTGAAACAAACATTGAACAATTGATCCTACTCTCTCTAGGTCACTCAAGGCTTAAAGTATTTACCTGCTGGGTGCTCTCTATCATTGCCAGAGCTTCAGCCATTAGTTTCTGGTTAACTCCACAAAGGTTTGCTACTTTTGTCTGGCACTTGTGATGGACGTTCATGCCACACGCTGAAAGAGAGAACAAGGGCTGTCAGGACAACAAAGGATAGCTAGGCTGTAAAGGGTTTGACATCAGGTTGGGCAGGAACATGTGCTGCTGTTGGCCAAGGGCAGAGATCAGTCACCAGCTCAAAGCCTGGGCACTGTTTATTTCTCATGAGATGGCACTTGGGTCATTTTATGGTTCTTTACAGAGATGAAGTTTTTTTATATCTTCTTCTGGGCAAAAGGTTGTATTTCTACATCCACCAGCCTTTGCAGCTACAAGCTACCAAAACTTTACAGTCTGTTAGCTCAGATATAAACTGTAATCACAGAACAGGATCTTCCTGTTGGTATAGGACTATGAAGATAGTGATGTGTCATGGGTCTGTCTGATAGTGGAAACGGAGCATGTGAGTGATTTTGGAAGATGAACAGCATCACTGAGATGTTCTTTGCCTCTTTGGGAAGTGACTCTTCAGCCTCGTAGACCACACACCTTTCTGTATACTGACACTTGTCATCCTCCTTAAGAATGAGGATGGTCCTCTTGACCACTCCTTCACCACCCCAGATGCCATCTCACACAGGTCTTGTAGAGAAGTGCGATAAATGAGATTTGGCTTTTGGGATTGCAACCCTTTAAAGACAACGGCCCACTCCCATGCTCAGCTTGTGTCACATACATCAGGGACTCACCATCACACTTCAGTCCTTGCCGTGCAAGGCCCCAGAGGAGGGTGCCACAGTGCTCACAGAAAGTCGGGCTCTTGTAGTTGTAGACTTTGAAGCGGTGAGGCATGTCGATCTTGAACCGTTCTTTATGGAACTGCAAAAAAAAAAGCTGTGTTGGTCATTCACTCCTCCCCACCTCAGCTCCGCATGGAAAACAAAACTCTTATCACAGAAGATGGGATGTTTGCTGCCTTTTGATCCTTGGCTATGACCATCAAGAAGAAATTATGCATAACTATCATTCCGATGTACAAAGCCAAATTTTGAGACATAATAACCGCAATTCAGCGGGAACTGGGATAACAGGTAAACTACATCCCTGGGCTGTATTTTTCTGACCAGAGAGCTGTTTGCATCTCATCTGTGCACCCAGAGTCCCTTAATGCTCAATGGAAAAACAGTGGTAGTTCTAAAAATTATTCATCCCATCCTGAAAGGGATGCCTACATTTGTTGCCATGAATCATTCCTTGGAAGAGCCTATTTTTCTTTTAGTACATGGGGAGTCAAAGGTGATGACAAAATTGGATACATCTACCCTGGAGATATCAGAAGACAAAAGAGATGAATCTCATCTCTGAAGAAGAACAGGAGCCAGGGTGGGACTGGAAGCAAACAGGAGCTGTGGACACCATTAAGGAAAAAGGAATAGTCCTATCAAGAGTTTAAGTTCCACTTTTGCCTACCAAAAAAGAAGGTTTATAATAAACTGCTGTGAGAAAAAGAAAACAAATAACAGTGGAGATGCTAGATCTTCCACTGCTTGGAAATCTCAGATAATACAGAGTAGGATGTTAAAGCACCGCTCTGGAAACTGTGTGATGTCCTGCCTAGCATCAGATAGTGAAGAATTTCCTCCAGTAAATCTCTACCTAATGTCCACACATGCTTCATACATTAGAAAAATGTCAGTCCTGATTCAGCAACTGCTTATTCAGCAGCTGCATTTGAGTAAATCACAAGTAGGAGGTAATGAAACCGCTTGGAACACAAAAAACAAAGTGCACAGATCAGATCACACAGCCTTTAGTTCAGTAGCACCTTCTGCTTCATCAGAAGTTGTTCTACAGCGATGCAGAAGAGATCTGGATGACACTCAAGTTTTTTTAAAAGCAGCTGAATAATAATACATACCATTGTTTCTCTGCTATTGATTGCTGATCCTGTACACTTGGCTATTACTTTATCAATGCACTTCTTATGAATGGCAGCGTTACATTCTGAAAGAGCAAGTGTGTCATGGTGTTAACAAAAAAATCCACTTGGGAAAGTAAATAATGATAGTAACAAAATCAAAAAAGTTTCTTACGTCTGCATTGATAGCCTTGTTTATTCAGGCCCCTGAAATACAGAAATGGTTAATTCTGCATTGTCTGAAAGCCTTGACAGAAGAAAGGACAGCAACATTTATGAAAGAAACAGAATAAAACAGCTTTGCTTTTTTATCAGTGTTTATCGAGCGTCTCTAAATTAAATATCTTCATTCAATCTAATTGCAGAGTGGTCCTCTGTGGTTTTCACAGCCTTTCCAGCACATATTCATATTGTGAATTTCACAATAGCCAAATAGCAAACTGGGCTGATGAGAAACGCCTGTGCATTTGGCCAAAACAAAAAATATTTATAAGAAAGTAAAAAAATTAAGGGAATTTTCACAGCTGGAATCAAAACTGTGGCTCACATCCTTGAAGTGATGCAATAACTCGGCATGTAAGACGTCAAGGGTCTCATCCTGCTGCCTTACTGACAGCAGTAGCATAGATATTCACCTATCTATCTATAGAACCATAGAAACTTTTAGGTGGGGAAAGACCTTCAAGACCATCAAGTCCCACTGTAAACCTAACACTGCCAAGCCCACCACTCAGCTGTGTCCCTAAGCACCATGTTTACAGAAGAACTGCTCCCTAGAGTTAAAAGGAGGAAAAAGCAGATCTGTTTTCATTTACCATACAAACTCATGACAGACAGAGCAGAAGGTGGGTTGTGGAAAGAACGTGGCCGTGAACTCATGACACTTGACATTATGGATTTTGGCCTGTTTGATGGCCCCCCTGCGCTGATGCAAGGAGAAGAAGCCTTCATTCTCACAGTCAGCCAGGTCCTTTGCATCTGGGGGAAAGGGAACAGAAGATGTATTAGGGTACTCTGTCCGGATCAGGCACCTTGAGAAAATGCAGCTTCCAAAATACTAAGTGACTGAAGCTAATGATTCACTCATTTGTATTAATATTTTTAAGAAATACCATTTCTGAAACCCACACAAGACTTGTTTCGACATTTTTTTATCTACCATTCCTACAAGGACAATAAACTTTAAACTTGGGACTCTGAGCTCCCTTGAATATTCATAATGCTCCCTTTGAAATGTAGACCAGAAATTTCCCAAGGAGAGATACTCTGCAGTTAAACATAAAATTCTGACTTTTTATAGCACTGAAGATCCATGCCCTAAAAAAGATGAAATTACATAAAAGTTACTAATTATCTATATATGCACACAAACACACACGTGTGTGTGTATATATATGTAGGTATTTAACAGAGTCCTTTATGTGTGCATGTATATGTGAGTAAGCACATATGTATGTTCCTAGGATGGTCTTATTTTTCCAAGCCAACAATTGCTTTGCTGTTTGCTGTGTCCATGCCATTATTCACAGTTCACATTCAAACTTTTTGGAACAGCAAATAAACCAATTTTGACTACACATGTGCACTTACATATGGGCCTGTGTCTACAAATCTAGATATGCATGTAATATCTCACTCTGTTTTCCTTTCCTCATGCATTACACAAGTTACATGGGTATTGTGTGGAAACTGGCCCCCTGTGTGATATGATGTTGATCTTGGTATTTGTAATAAAAACACAACTTGCATTTTCTATGCTTTGGCCTCTCTGATGTCTTATAACATACAAGGAGGCAACAATAGACTATTCTATAGTAAACATAGGAATGGATGGAGAAAATATAAGTATGGACATGTTATTAGCTGCTTTCAGTACTTTTATGCTTCTGTAAATGGAAGGTCCTTCTAGATAACTGCACCTTATAGCTTCATCCCGCACCTGAGGGTGCGAGAATTTCAGCATCAGACTGAAAAATAAGACTGAGCATTTGGAATGCAACCCAGTTTCTTCAACAAAGCAAAATGCATTTCACATAGCCATCAAACTCTGCAGGTGGGATTTAATTTCCAGTGGAGACACATAAGTGACAGTGTGTCCCCTGACCAGGGTGACTAAGTTGCTGCCACCTCCCTGGAGGTCTAGCTGGGGCAGACAATGGAGCCTAGGGAATGACTCAGCTGACCTTGCAGCAGAAACCTGCATTTGATCAGCTGGATCACTCTGTAGGCTATTTTCCTGTTTTGCTTAGATTGCTCTTGGTCTTAAAAGCCTAACTAACAAGTATACTTAGGTGCTGTCAACCACAAATTGTACCCCAGCCTTTACATCAGCACTACAATGCACACCACAGCACTTACATATGTACATACAAGTAGGATGATTTCAGGGCGAGCTGGCTCCTTATATCTGTTGTCTTGACTCATGTAATGAGAAAATCTACCACTTTAGTGGTAAAATGGACAAAACTCTGCCTTGAAAATCACAAAGGAACAGTAAATCTTCACCCCCACCATATAATAAAAATTGCTTCTCTGGAGTGTTCCTTCCAAACCCTTATGATAGTTCCTATGAATAAATCAGTAACAGCACAGGTAACTGCTTGAAGTGAAGCCACCGTATCTGCCCCACATACCCAGAAATCACGTCTATCAATTAACAAACAAAATCACTTGCCACTGATTTCCAGGAAGTATCTTGCATTCATCAGCATTCGCCCTTGAGGTTTCAGTTCTAGCTGGTTAAGTGAAAAACAAGAAAAAAAGACCAATGCCATCATTAAACAGCCATTCAAAGAAACAAAGTTCGTTTCAGATGACTCAAGCTATCCCCTTTTCCCAGTGGGAACTGATGAACGCCAATGAATGTTAACTTTTGGGTTGCTCCTACCTGTGTGGGCAACAAGGCAGGGCAGGAGCAGCTACTGAAAGAAGAGGTTAGATCACCTCTTAGCAAACATTTGGAGTGGCATGGTAGCAGGAATAAATGTGACTAAACCACAGCAGCTGTAGGTAGGATTTTAGACACCAGCACTACCTATACAGAAAACATGTTCCCAGTGGATCCTGCAAAGGGGGAAGCAGGAGCACTTTAAAAAAAAAAAAAAAGCTAACTTTAGCCAAGTACTTAAAAGATGCTGAAATCTTTTAGACACTTGGTCCTGGAAGTCTAACTGCCATTACAGTAAATGTGAGTGATGCTACCAGCTTACTCAGACATTTTTTGGGCCTTCCCACTGGACATGGCAATTCACAACTCACTGAACCTCTGTCCATAGGTGCCTTTGTAGATCTGGATCCACATACTTAGGCACAAGAGGACCTACATTTAAGGATTTCTTCAGCCTGAGAGCTACAACAGTGCCTTCCCATCCACCCCCAGCACAGCCCGAGCAAGGTTACCTCGCTGCCTTCCTGTTGAAAGTGTCCTGTGAGAAAAAAACGCTATTCTCTCTCCTCACGCCCCTTGCAGGAGGTGCTATCCAGGACCACCCTCCCCAGGCTGTAACTTGTGTTGGGGGAGTGAGTGCAGAGGAGACCTCAGGAGCTGCTGCCAGGCTGGGACACAGCAGGACCAGGGTCTCCCAACTCCACTTGACCTCAGGGCTGTTACCTTTGCTGCTCGTCACCTACGACCCCCCTTCCTCCTCACCAGGCTTCTGCCTCTCATGGCTCTGAAGCCTGAGGATGGAGCCATGCTGAGCAGAGACTTCTGGTTCTCAATTCTAGCTCTAAGCACCTCCGTTCCTCCAAGTTACATGTTAAATGTGCAAACCTCTACTAAATCTCACTCTTAGGTCTTGTGACCAAGGCATTTTTGACTTCTCTACTCTCTGTTTAACCCAAGCAGCTTAGCCTGAGAACTGGCAAGAGATATAAACCAGAAAAAATATCCAGGAAATCAGTTTCTCTCCAAATGTTTTTCCACCTGATGGTTATCCATGGCATGGCTGCTGAATACTACATGTTAAAGACTATTATCAAGAACTTTCTTACTTGGACTACCAGGGAACACAACCTTACACTTAGCATCCTTATGAAGACTGTTACTTCAAATTTACTCCACTACAACTCCAGAGATTTTAAAGGAGTTCCTCCAACTTAACTCCGATGTCAGGCAGCTGTAAATCAGTTACTTGACATTAGATTAAATTTTTAAAGCTGTTTCCCTAGAGCACATAAAATAATTCACATTTATCCACTCATTTGTCCCCACTGCGTTTCCTAATCAAAGATGAGTGTGTGGGCATGGCTCACCTCAACCAGAACCCTTGCTAACAGAGGGCATGTTTCAATTTAACAGCAGCAGATAATGTAAATGTGCCACTTTTTTTTTTTTCCTGACATGTGTGGAAGTCTTTAAGTCATACCCAAGTAGACTCAAAACATTATTCCTTGGATGGCAGCCAGCTCCTACTGCCCTGCTAGTTACCATCACAGCCTGACATGGACACAAGCCATTCTCCCACCCCACAGCAGCTCCCCACCGTACCCGACAAGAGGAGATAATGATGCTCACCCACATCTCCGTCTTCCCGTTGCTCTTTTTGCACCTCTCCGCCAGCACCTTGAGTTCCACTGTGGTCTCTGAAACCATTTCAGCACTCTTGTCCTTGACAATGATGTGCATGACCCTGCCGTTGTTGATATGGGCATCAAAAGTGCTGTTCCAGGGTGGGTACATGGTGGGCTTCTTCTGCACGTACACTTGGCCATTTTCTGTCAACAAGAAGGCGTCTGGATTAAGGGGACTTGCTTCTCATCTGCACTAAGGTCACCACTCTACAGTCCCCGAGACAGATCTGTGTTATTTACTCACTTTAATGTCTCTCTCTTGGACCATGTTAGAGTGTCATAGGAGGTTGCTATGTGAAGTGAAACCTAGGATAGGATTTGCCTCACTTCACTTTAGGGGTCTGCGATGTGTATGTCCATATCTGAGCTGTCTGAACATTGGCTCCATTCAGAGTCAGTGAAAAGAGTATCATCAGTATAAATCAATGGAGTTAGGGTGCGTTCATTTGACCAAATACAGACATCTACCTTAGAAAAGATAATTTCCATCTTTGACTCCATTAACTCTATGAGGTAGACCTTGAATGTGGACTCTGACACCACAGATACGCACTTCTAATCAGGTGAATTTCATCACAGATACCCAGCTACGTGTCATCATCTTTCCCATGCCAAATGAGGACAGGTTTGCTTTAGTGCCCCAAAAGCTGGGTGCACTTTGTGGTTAGGGTTCCGCTGGAGTGCATGTCCAGTCAGTTGCTACATCTCAGCTAGCTCAGGGATGTTAATACATGAACTATCTTGCAGACCTGCAACCACATCCACAGTGACAGAGCAACAACAGAGCAAACCTTTCCTGCTTTTCTTCCTCATGCATTAATTCCTCTTCTTTCACAGCAGACACATCTCAAAATGGTGATGGGTAAAAAAAGGGCATGTCTGAGGCTTAGTGTTAGCTTGCAGAGAGTTTTCTGTAGTTAGTTCTCTCTGAAAAAAAGTCTCAGCCAGTTTTATTTATTTCATACAGCCCACGTTATTTCATAGAGCCCTGTAAAAGGCTTAGACTCTCACTCAAGGTAAATTCTATTTCACAGTTACCCTCTGCAAATTTTCAACCCATCAAACACCAAAGCTGGAGGAATAAGAGAATGAAAAGCAGTAATGTGAGCAGCAGACCTGCAGCTCCTGTCTCCCAAAGACTCTGCTCCTACTTCTAATGATCCCAGCCTTTCCCTCATCCCACCCAGCTGGAAAAGCACATGCACTTGATAGCCTGGAACATGACACTTGTTGGAGAAAATCTTGGGATGGAAGGACTAATTCAGGTTTTTTCCCTCAGGTGAGTTTTGATTTACATAGGCAGGAACTCCAGGATTTCTGAGGCTTGTACCACACTTTCAGGATGGATTAAAACTGGTAAAGCAGCTCCAAAGATTTTGGAGGCAGGAGAGAAGGAGAAAAAAAAAAGTGATTCCTGATTGTGTAATATCCACTTCAGGAAATGAGAGGATGTTTACTGGGGAAAGAACAAATATCCGGGCTGTGAGATTATAAGAAAAATCTTCCTCCACCAGCCTGTACGCTGAAGAAATGACTGCCAGAGCCACTATATAAACTATACTCACTGAATAGATTTAGGTTGAGAAAGTAGTTTCCTAAGGAGCGGCATGCAGGATCCTGCAATCAGTACTGACCTGCTGAAATTTCACTCCGTGACCCAACCGCTGGCTCTCGCAAAGAAGTTTTGCATTTGGTTCAATCACATAAACTTGATTTAAGCCGTGGGATGCTCTTGCTGTCAGCACTGTTCTGCATGGCAAAACTGAGCGGACATCACCCCTGCAGCATAAAACCACTTCTCAACCTTGTCCTGCCTGGCATGACAAGTGGTTCTGCAGGTAGATTTTAGGTTCAAATTCAGTTTCCTCAAAGTTTAGATAGAGCATCTCAACCTAAGACGCACCCATCTCTATCAGTTAGGCGCGGCTGACATTTCACATATGCAGATTTAGGCAATCATATACCGAACCCATTGTCTGCAGGCTTCATTCATTCCCATCAAGCCTGCAAATACATATTCAATGTATTCTTTCAACAAAAGCAGTCAACATCAGACATAAAAATGAAACATAAACCTCCCAGCATCACTGAGAACAGAAACCCCAGTAAGGACCATTATTCCTTTGCTACACCAGTGAAACTCTACTTATGTGAAACACAGCACTTGCAAAACAAGTGCTTTTGTTTGCACTGCATTCCAAAACATGAGGCTTAAATAAACAAACCCTGGAATGTGAATGAACTGGCCAATATATGGGATCAGACAGTTACCCCTGGCGCATCCCCGCTGACGTCTGTGGAATTCTGCCAGGGATTAATCTAACCCTGGGTTCCTGAAAAATAAAATAGCATCTGTCTTTCTCCGGCAGCAGCTTCCACTGTAGCTGGGAGCACTTTTCCTGGAGGCTTGCTGAGTTCAAACATGGAGCAGGATATTTCACGAAGCAAATGTCACCAAGACAGGTGGTAAAATGGCACTGGGCCAGGTGGCTTGTGAAGGCAGAAGCTACTTTTAAAGGGCAGATTTTTTTATACCTCAGAGGCACCTATGGTTTCTGAAATGTTTTGTCATCAGTAATAAATTGCTACAACACTTCGAACTGTACAGTTCTGTGGGGTTGTTTAGTTTTTTAAAAGGTTGTATCATAAAATACCAGGGTCCCTTTTACAAAATAACCAAGTGGAAAAAGCAAAAAGGCTTCCCAGAATCTTTCCTGAGCTTCTAAAATTCTGAAATTTCCTGAGAATTCTGAAATTCAAGGGTGGTCTTGCGACTTCCTTGCGTCCCCAGATGATGTGCATTACTCCCAGACCCCTGGGGACCTCTGTCCCAATGACTTATTCATCACAGCTGGTCGACAAGGGACAGACTCTGGCATGAACCCAAAGTCAGAGTCAAACTCTGGTTTTTTGGGCACCAAACACATTTGTCATCTACCACTGCTCTGTTTGCAAAAAAAACCCCACAACAACCAACCAAAATCCAAACAGAACAAAAACCCCCTCACTCTTTGCTAATACTAAATATGGTATAGATCTGGTCCATAATAGGACATTGCAAAACTCAGAGCAGAGTCATCTACCAAACCAGTTCCAGCACAGGGCTTGCGGGGATTTGGGACTGGATATATCCTGGATTCAGCTCTGGGTTTAGGCATGTCCTGCCCTGCATTCTGCGCTCACCACTATACAGCAACTATTTGTCCTGAAGAAATCTGAATGGTCATGTGTCAGCACATGAGGCAGGGAGTCATCTCTTACCAGCAGTGCAGCTGATCCACTCCTACTCCTTGGACGTGCCACTTTAGCCAAAATTTGCATATCAGGGTACCAATATATATATTTTTGTAATCCCATTATCATTGAGTAGCTAGTGCTTTGTGAAACCAGGGAGCTGGGGAGCAAACTATGATCAAAATAATCACAAAGCAGGGATGCAGCTATTTCAAATACATTCAGCTAATATTTGTCCTAAGACCTTTTTGTCTTCCCTATGCCTGTTTGAGCATGATAGCTCCTTGCGATGGTCATGCTGAGAGCATTTCTGGCATTTAGAGTCAGGCTCATCTCACTGAGCATCAGATGTGTAGCTCTGACTGGACTGTCTAAACTGCCCTTGGAGTCAACGGAGACCACCGGGCTTTTCTCGGGTGTAATTCATCAGACCCATTATGGATGTCTTCCTCAAGATGAGATGAATCCCACCACATACATCCATCAGAACCATTATGGATGTCTTCCTCGAGGTGAATCCCACCATGGAAATCCCTGTTTGTTCTCCTGGGATATAATGCAAGGGTAGCTGACTTGCTCAGATATCAATATCCTTGCAGAAGACTGGATTCGTAGGGGAGATGGATCCCACCGTGGCCTCACCTTGACTGAGTCACCTTAAGGTAAAGTTAGCCATCAACACATTTAAACACCCTCCACTGGCACTGGATTAACATCTCCCAAGGGTGGTTTCAACCCACCCTAAGAGGGGTGTCTGAGGTGAACCAGTCTCAGGAGGTTCCTGCTGTTTCCACCGACAGGACGAGGAGCTCCCCTGGCCGCTCCACCATGCCCGCAGCAATAGCTAGTCAAGTGCAATTACACCCCCGCAAACAAAAACCTTCTAACAGTAGGATGTCATTTCTCCTATACTCAGTCCTCAGTAATGGAGAAAAATTCTCCCAAACACACTTTTTTATTTCTTGTTGTAAAGGTATTATAATTATTACTGACTCCCAGGAGCACAAAAATTATATCCCTTTGTACTTCTGTGTTAGTCAGAAGCCAGAAAATGCTTTCAGCCCTGTGTAAGATAAATAAATATAGGTCTGTTCTGACCAAATTGATTTTATTCACTTTTGAACTGACAGAGACTTCAATTTGAGTTATGGCTTTCAGAGGCCACATTAAAGCCAAGCCCTGTGCAGAGCTGAAATGGGACATATTTTCAGCAAAAAGTGAGATCTTAGGGATATCTTGTCATGTAGCATTTTCTTTCCTTTTGAATTTACCAGTCACTGCATCTTCCATAATAAAGTATCATTTAAGCCAAGGTAAAGTTCAACGTGATAAATGTTGACTCTTAAAAACCAAGCAAACAAACAAAAAACCCCCGTGAAATACAGACTTCTTTTAAAATTCTAAAATTTCTTTTTTCAAACTACTTTAACATCTTCCATTTAGAGTCATGAGGATTCTCAAGCTATAAAAAGTGATTTTTGAGTTAATTTTTTAAGAATCACAGCAGTCAAGTTAGGAATTTATCAAAAATTTAAGATAACTAACAGCCAATATGAGGAATTCCCTAACACCGAAGTTCTTGATCTTCGTGACCGTTGAAAAGCAGAACTGGAGAACTTGTCATCCTCTCACTGGGACTATTTTCATGCACAGGACATATAAGAAACTACTTCCCAATGAGCACTCATCAGCGTTGTTCTATCAGGAAAAGTGCGCAACAATCCATATACCCAGACACAGAAAGCAGCTTAGCAGAAGGTTTCACTTTCAGACATTTCACATAGCACAGCAATTACGCAGAGTAATTAACTCTCTGCAAACACTGGGGCTGTTAGAGAGCTATGTTTTTTAAACGATGGAAGTTGCTGGACCTGTCAGTTCTTCAGAAAAATGTGATAAAGAAAGACAGCCCTCCCAGGATATTTCTAGGACACCCAGATTTCATCTGCCTGGAGTCCTGCTGACAAACCAGCAACTGCTTTTAGGAAAGTGAAACCGAATACAGCTCAGCTCATCTGCTCTGCCACATGCTGGGACCTGGAATTCAGCTGATAATAACCTCAAATTGAAGGCACAGATTTGTTTGACACCATCTTCAAAGCAAATTGTCTTGCAGGTCATGCCAAACCCAAACTTGCACCGCACTGAGACACAAAAAAGCACTTTGCAAACCCTTGTAAAGGTTTATTGGTGTGCTCGATACACACCAGGAACGACACAGTAAAGGCATACACACGTCTTATAAAAGTTTACACATGTATTTAACAGCTCCCCACTTACCTGACTCCACGGCTTCTTTAACCATCACAGCACAGTACGGGTTAATCACCTCCCCCTGGGATGGCAGGTAAGGGCCACTGTCATAGTTGGATAAACCAATACGCAGAAAGGGAGACATGACAAGTCCTGCGTCAAACAAAAGACAGGCGATACTTGGGAAGAGTCTAAAAATTCCCTCGGTTTTAACCAGCCTCTTATCTCCGTGGGCCAGGGGCACGCCGGCCGTTAGCTGTCCATCCGACTGGAGACTCTCCGGCTTCCTCCACTGCCTAGTGAGATGACAGACTGACCCAGTGCCACTTAACGTGCGTAAGGTAGCGTAACCCAGCTGTCCACTTAACTCGTCATGTAGCTGAGCTCACCGTGGGGCTGGAAAGACCCACAACAGCAGTTTTGGGTACTGGTGACGTGACACCAGCTGTCAGGAACAAGAATGAGAATACGCAGCAGTCAAATCGGGACCTTCTCAGATAGGATAACCTCTGCCATAACTTATATTGAGTCACGCGTTCAAGATCCCAAATGCGATGAGAATAGAAAGGGTTTTGGGAACACAAGGTTGTTGGAAGCCTGCAAGCTGAACATGAAACTGTGAAATAACTGTGTACTATTTATATACAGCATGGAAATGATCTTGGGTGTTCCACTGCCTGGATGCTGACCCATATTCACCAGTGAAGCTATAAAGAGAAAATTCAGCTCGTATGAACCACCCTGTGTAGACAGTAAAGCAAGGAGAAAACAAAAGGGATCTCAGGATAATTTTAAACAGAAGAAAACAGAAACATATAAAATCAAGATGCCAGAAAATAGAACAAAGCCTTTAGGTTCGTCTTCTCTGTAGGCTTTCAGAGTTCCAGAGAAAAGGCTTAATGAAACCAGAAATTATTAACTGGTGCCCATCATTGTGCCATCTGGGCCCAAGGACTGGGATTTACCCCCCAACTTTTGTGTCAACTTCTAAGCTTGTCATTCCTGGCTCCCCTTCTAGTCAAAGGGGAGCAAGAGGCGCTCTGAACTCGGCTGCTGATGTCTATGTCTTGGACCACCCCAGTTAAAAGGCATGAGCTCTATCACCAGCTGTTACCTGCCTAATATATTGACAGCAATATATTGTTTAACTACAAAAGCAAAAAGTTGAATGATTTGTGGTGTGGGATGCAGCCCAAGCCCCTTCTCCTTTTTACACATAAAATGCTCTATCCCAAGAGCAGCTTCTCTAGCCTCACACAGAAGAAGATCCAGATTCTTTGCTGGGAATGGGGTTTTCTTACCTGTAAATGGTATTTTCCTGACAGACAAGTTCAGTCTCTGGCAAGAGGGGCTTCTCTTCTCATCACAGTTGTGGACAACATGGAAAGGGTTCTCTCAGCTGAAAGAATGAGGATAACTGCACCTCTGGCCGGGCTGATTTTAAAACTTGGACTCTCTGTTCAAGAAGACAGGAGGCAAGACCATCAGGGAGAGAGGAAAACTTGAGAAACAAAGACACAGCCCTTTGCTTGAGCATCTTCTTTCTTACCCAGCAGTGTGGAGTGGTGAGTTTCCATCAGCCCCCTGTGCAAAAGTCTAGGGCGGCTGTAAAACTCAGGACAACTTTCTGTTAGCGCGTGGCCAGGTCACAGCAAGTTGTTGTTTTGCTTCTGTCCTGGATATGGTGAGATCTTCTCCTTCTTTCTGTTTTATGAAATTAAGAGAAACAGCTACAGTTAGCACTGGGACTGAAACAGCAAATGTTCTGGCCCAAATATTCACAAGTACTGAGCACTCACACTGCAACACTTTCTTGACACTTTGGCAAACAGATGGCCCATGCAGCCAACTGCAGCTATTCCCTGAGAGAGATTTCAGTAGGGGAGGCTTCCCAGGAGGTTTTCCTAAATTTGTGACCCTACATAAGGACAGTCTATACAATGGACAGCATAAGAAGACTCTCCTTCCCATTTGAGCTCCTGGGTAGCCTAGCTAACAGCTGGGATGAGCTGTCAGGAAAACAACAAAGAATCATAAACCCTCTTGGATACTGCACTTAGAAGAAAACCATTGAGTTTCTGGGGAAGACAGAATAGGATAGGAAGAGAGAAAAAAATCCTGTGACATGTCTACCGTGTATCCCTAGGAATGCACAGATCATTGGGCCACCAGCAGCATCAGACCTCCTCTGAAGACTGTCCAAGGACATCTGCAAGTGGCACTGCCCTCAGCTGGGAAAACTTCAGGGCATCTGCAGTTTTACAGAAGCTAGTGGGGAAAGCAAAGCACCACCTGGGGCTGCATGCAGATTAGGATGATCCTGTTCTCTTCTGAATGAGAGCAGCATCTCTCTGAAGGATTTTTCAGAAATACATTAGCCACAAGCCTGATGAACTTGCTGTGGAAAGCCACTTGCATTTAGATATTGAAGCATAGGTACCTCTGTAAGGAGGGGCATTTGTGGCACTGCACAACAGTACAGTGAATGGTTTATGTGTGGTCCATGGAAAAAAAAGGTTAAAATTTCTGGCTGGACTGACAGAAGCAGAGAAAGCTGATCAAATTAAGTAGGCAAAAAATCTCTTTAAGATGAAGAAATATATGTATATGTATTTCCCCCACTGTTTGATCAACTATTTCAAAAAATAAGAAGCTTGCCTTATCGAAAGACTAAGGGTCTCCGGCAGCAGAAGGGAAATCCAAGTAGTTGCATGTTCTGTCTGCATAATGGAGCATCAGTGTGGAAAGCTAACAAGAGCCAAAGACTATGACCAACAGTCAAAACACCTGCATCGTGCTTCTGTGTCAACGGAGATGTATTCTCTTCGCCTCTACCATGCTACACTAATAGTTCTGGTGACTGCTGGGCAAGAGAAAATTAAGTATCCTCTTCCAAATCCCCAATTCCCACACCTTTGGCTTTAAGAAGCTATTTTTCCATGGGTAGGAGCAGGAGGAAATTCAGGGAGGGCTGTAAGCACTCCCTTACCAGGACTTTCAAAACTTACCTTTAAAAACTCAGAGTGCTAGCCAGAATTACTAGTCAACATGTTGAACATCTAAGAACATGAGTGTTGCTAAAGGAAACCAAAGGTTTTTTAATGGCTCCTCAGCACTAAAATGTAGTAATACTATTGGCTCAAGTATGAAAGAAACAAAATTAGGGTTAAAACCTTGAGCCTGGCATTTATCATTTCAGTGAAACCAATGTTGTTACAACACAGTCAAAACTGTGAAAGCATCTTGTCCTGCTAAATACTCACATCACTGCTCCAAAAATCAGTGGCTGGGTGTGCTACAAGACAGCTCTTCAGGTCTGTGGATCTGTACCCTAAACAGTGACATTTAAAACTTTATTCCTAGCCTTAAATGCTGGACAACCCCTCCCTCCCCGCCAGTGCAATACTTCATTTTAGCTCTGTGCAATCAAGCACTTCACGGACTTGTTTCCCAGAGGGGTTGTGGAATTGCCATCCTTGGAGATATTCAAAAGCCGTCCAGACATGGTCCTGGGCAACCAGCTCCAGGTGGCTCTGCTTGAGCAGGAGAGTTTGACAAGATGACTTCCAGAAGTCACTTCCAACCTCAACCAGCTGGTGATTCTGTGAAAACATGGATGGGACAGGTCTCACCTAACCCTAGATGTCTATAGCATCTGCATCTCCATGTGAGGCAGTTACCTGGGCTCCTGAGAGAGGAACAGAGAGAAACTGGCCCTCTCAGATCATGAGCTGGACCCATTTTAGACCCCTCTGTTAGCATGTGATGAACCTGCTTCTCTCCTTGGAGATCCAAGGGGAGTGCCTGGAGATGATCTGTTCAACCGCAGCACCTCCACTGTAGTGATCTGGTTTTGATCAGATACCTCAAGCCATTAAATTTAAAAGAATTTCCTGCATTGTAGCAGATCTAAAAGACTTACACTGGGACTTCATGTAAACCAGTCTACTGTGTGAGATGTTCTGCAGCCACCAGCAAACAGGCAAGAATTTTCTACTCAGCTGCAAAGCAACGTAGGTTTAGCACACCTGGTGCTAGCACTAGCAAATCAACAGCTGCCTGTACAAGCCTTGCAAGGGCTAGGTAAAAGCTAGCTAAAATCAGAGTTTACTGCTGTACCAGCCTCATGTGAGCACTCTGCCCTGGAGTGAATTTCTTCACCCTGTCCAATAAATCAAGGAAAATAACTGGTTTCCTGCTTCTCTCTCACTGTCTTTCCTGAAACCACTTTGGCTTTGGCCCAAACATCTGTTTTCCAGGTCATATCTCCAGCATTTGCTACTACAGGACTGCTACTTGGCTCTCATCCACAGCCGTAAACAATTAAGAAACAACACAACTCAGCTCCAGCATTGGCTCACTGTAATTGCAGCAGTTTAATTTAACACTAAGAGCAGCTGCAATGGATATGGACAATGTCTGCTTAATTTCCCAGCGGAAAGGATACTATAAGGTATCTGAAAACTAAGGATGAAATGCATCTTTCTCTAAAGGACCACCTGCAACTTCTCCTCCAATAAAACATGAAATACAGTGTCATTTGGGTTCACCAATACTGCACTCTGCTTCGCTGACACAGGGGAGCTTTGCCCACTCCGGAGAATAATGCAACATATGGAAATCATTCCCAGATGTTATTAGGAAGCAATAAACTCCTCAATATCCTTAATCAATTGTCGTTAAGGAGAGGGGAAGAAATGAGCTCCTGCTCTTAGTCAGCAGAAGAACCGTGCTGAGGATAGCTGCCTTTAGTGGGAGTTATGCTTTCGTGCTTTGCTGACTGAAAATGGATGCATGTATGATGCAGTAAAGATGGCAATTTACTGAATGAGGGCCAGCTGGGAGGGGAGAGGAAGTATTTCTAGAGTTGAGATGCTGCTTTCCTAATGTCATCAAACTCATTTTCTGGAGGTCAGAGGGAGTATTTCCAGCTCTTTCCCCTTTTTGACGCAAAACCGTGCATGCAAAATGAGTTCATAATCTGAGGATCAGCATCACTAAGAAGGAAAGGAAACAGGAGTTATAGCTGAAGGGTATGAACTTTCCTTCACTCCCTGAAAGGCATCTCCCAGCCAAAAAGGCAGGTCCTGACCTTGCAAAGATCTGTTTATATAGCTGGTGGAGACCTGTACATAAGCATAACTCAACACACCTCAGGGTCTCCCTGCAGATTTCAAGAGCAATGCTGAACACCAGCAGTGATGGCTGGAGTCCCTGTGCCTGCCCCCTGACTCCTCGTATCTCACAGACCATGCAGTAGGGAACAGGGATCTAAGTAACTCCCTTGAGTGACTTTCATTTCGGATGCCCAGG
Source organism: Falco biarmicus (assembly GCF_023638135.1). Taxonomy (NCBI): domain Eukaryota; kingdom Metazoa; phylum Chordata; class Aves; order Falconiformes; family Falconidae; genus Falco; species Falco biarmicus. Next base: position 28,668,791 of record NC_079292.1, on the reverse strand, counting down.
ATCACATATTATTTCAATAGAGGTCAAACCAGCCTGTCCATAATGTTCAGAACCCCTCGGGGTGCCACCCAACATTTCTCACACTTTGCTTTTACAAGGAGACGGATCGGAGGAGGAGGAGGAAAAGGGGGTGAATTTGCATAGCCATTTATGTTTCCCTCCCTCATAGCCAGCCACCCATCTGCAGCATCTCACAAAGGTGGTGGAGGGAGAGGGTGCGGAAAGGCACGACCAGCAGCCTCTGATGGGATTGGTACGATACCAGACCCGTGCAACTCAAGAGCCTCCCAAAATTTCATGGAACAGCTTGATTCCAGAACATAGGGTGATGCTTTCCATGCAAACCCTTCCCCATCGCTTGCAGGCACAGAGGACCCAAGCAAAGCATTTCTTCTGCCACATAGAAATGATGCTTGCAGGCTTTGCTGGGGCCAATGGCAAGCATGGGAATGGGCATTTCTCTGGGGCATCTTGTGATGCTGTTTAGAGCAAGCTGCATGTATCGGTAACAGGACCTGGTCTCCTATATATAGCCCACAAACATAGCTGTTTGGACTCTGCTGAGTTCATGTGGTTTCCTCCTGTTTCATTTATTGTGCACAAGCCAAGACCAGAGCCTCAGCTCTATTTTCAGATCTTATATGTGATTTAGCTACAGTGGAGTTAACTCAGGCAAACAGATTTACAGCTGTGAAAGGGCTGGTATTCATCCCACTGGGGGAATTGCAGAAAATTGCTGCTGGGCATGCCAGTGCTCATTGCATACACTCACAGACTCTTGGATGGAATCTACAACCATTCAAGCATATACGTGTGTATCTGGGTCTTAAAAACAGGGGATTTGTACTTTGCTGTCCTTAGGTCTCCGCATAACAATCGCTTTAACCTGACCTAAATGCAGGCTACTTCCAAAGACACGGTTCAGCTTTCCAACCCATCCCACACTGCAGGTTCCCAACCTCTTCCAGCACAGCCTGGCACCTGTGTAGGGTCTGGGATTGGGGAGCAGATTTCTTTGAAAGCAACTCCTTTTCTTAACTTGACAAGTGAGTTTACAGTTGCATCCGTTCCCTGATCTGACTGACCCAGCACAGATACAGGGTCCTGCACTAAGCAGGAATGATGGCGTGGGGGATGGTATGCAGCAACTGCATTTTGCTTGGGATAACGAGACTGGGAAATCATAGCCTTGCTGACGGCAAAGAGATTAAGGGTGGATTCACATGAATATATGCAGACAACTGCAGCGCACATATGGACTATCACTCCAGCTCCCATCATATCCAGTGAAGTACTTGTGGGAGTGCATCCTCCCATCCTAAAGAAGACATTTAAACCAGGTTGAGACAATCCTACCCTGGAATTGCTATTTTCCCACCCCGATTACATCTACCCCAAAGATGGCCAAGATCAGTCCCACCACTGATGTTCTGACGCCCAGTGAGAAGGACCCAGACTGTAGAGTGGGATCCACGAGCAGATGCATTCATGCCTAACAGTTACGATAGCTCAGAAAGATAGCAAAATACAGCTGGGTGGGGACCCCAGAGGTCCTGCCTGGCCAGAGCCAAAACCATTTGCTCTAAAAGTCACTCTAGAAATCGAAAAAGCAGCCAGGAACACTCCTCAGCCCTTCTTAATTTGCTCATATAGAAGAAGCCAAAGTCTTATATCAAAAGGAGAATCTGTTTCAGATATGCCCTTTGTTTTCCAGTAGACAACATGAATTTACGTTCCTCTGGAAAAGCAAGACTTTAAAAGCTACAACCCTTGTTATTTGTGCAAAGAGAAGCAGAGCAGACCCACCAGATCTCTATTTGGAATAAACCCCTCCAGGTCCTGTCCCTGAAGCTAGGTCACAACATGGGGTTTGCTCATGTTTAATGAACTTTTGTCATGCATGGTCTTGAAACAAAGCAAGCTTGCACCCTCACCTGTCCCATTGGAAAGATGCACAACTATTCAGCTTACTCTCCCTTGTAAACATATTCTTTTTTTGTGCACTTTTGGGGATCCAGATTATTAAAAGCAACTTGTCAGTTTTCTTTTATTTTTCTGGAAAGCTTCTGGTTCATTTAATTTCCTGTATCACTCCATTTCCGCAACACTTGGGCCACACAAACTCAGAAGAAATGTTTTCAAAATAATTATGCCCACTGCACGTACTTACAATTTTTAATACTAACTTCTCTTTTCAGGTTTTAGTTGTCTTCTGACTAACAAAGGCCAAACTTAAAGCGACAGCACCTGTTTTTTCAAGCACTACACACAAAATTATTTCAAAGAGCTTTTCAACGTAACGAAGGAAACAAAAATATCTTGAAGTGAGACGTAACTACAATATCTCCTTTCCTTTGGCCTCTTGTTCGTTAGCGCAGCAGTTCCTGTATTTCTGTAAGATTTTGGCACTGGTTCACAGACTTCTTGCTATAGTCTTTTTGTTTGGTTTTGGTCGTCTTTTTATTTTATTTTTTTAATGACACAGGTGGAGCATGCCTCAAATACTTCACTGTCTTGTATAAGGATGGTCGTTAATGTACGGAACCTCCTGCCAGTGCCAGCATCCACACCTATATTTTATTTTCTTTCCCTTAAAAAAACCCAGGAAGATTCCCAAGGAGTGGGGCAGGGCCATAATGGGACATGTTAACATCCTTCCTTCTGCAGGCACAGTTTCATGCTTATGGTTAACAGTGTTCAGCAGTAAAGGTATTTAATGGCTTTAATCCCAAAATCTGCTGAAGGTATTTGGACCTGAATCCTGGAAATGTTGGGCTGGAAAAGAGCATTTTGCTTATTCCTCTGCTCCTGGCAGACTATGTCTACATCATCCTTGATGTATCTGCCTAGCCATCTGTCAGGAATGAAGCTTCTTGTGTGTTCAGTGTTGCCACATATTCCTCAAAAACGAGGCCAAATTTGTCACAGAGGAGCCTCAGACTGTCACCAAAGTCCACACTGGATATCCACACCTTACTTCTGTGTGACACAAAAGACTCTGGAAATCTATTTTAGCAAACTGATTTTGATCTAGGCTTGTCCTGTGTTTCTCCAGAGCCCACGCTACTATTTCAGGAGAATTAGTGTTTTCTCCCCACTCTGCAGCACTGGATGTTTCCTATCAGGCTCAGCAGACAGGAACTGCAAAGAGATGCCCGACTGCTGGATAAATGCATTTTAGGCATGCCAACAGCAGGAGCCCGGCTCTGGTCCCCAGCCACCTTCTCCTTGCCTTGCAGTCCTCCCAGTAAGTCTGCAGGAATCCACCCCCTTGAGCACCTGGCTCAGCTCACACTTTGCAGTGAACAGCACCACAGATATTTCAGATAATTCAACCTTCTCCACACCCTTGCAGCTTCACGTTTATTCTGCTAAATACCTTAAAAGCAGAAATACTTCTTGTGCACAGCAGAAGCTGGCAGAGCTGCAGCTTCCGCCTTCATTCTCTGCTCCATCAGTCTTTGCTGCCGTGGCTTCACCAACACCACCACTAAATTTTTGTTTGTTCATTTGCTTTTGTTTCCATCAATCTCAGGGCTCCCTTCTCGCCAACACCATCACAACACCATCCTCTGTGTCTTTCCCACTCCCAGTGCCTCTGGACTCCAGCCACCTCCTTAAACAAACTCTATCATTCCCTCTTCCTCAGTCATACTAGAGCTCAATTTAAAACTACACTTCTATTTAAATAAAGAAGCTCTGGCTCCAGTTAGGCCAAAAGCCCCCTTCCCACTTACAGTTTGGTGTCCTGTTCTCAGAGCCTCAGGTGGGGTCCTGAGAGACCTTCCAGTTCTATCCCTTTGTATCTTACCACTTCACTTACCATGTAGCCTCCATCAGCTCTATGAGAGGTCATTTGTCCACCAGTTTCTTTCTGTGCTTCTGCCCTTAGTTATCTCCCTGACTGGGCGGTGGGTGGCAGATATAGGACACACAGTGGGTGGAAGAATAAAATACAAAACACAAATAAAATTTACTGTAGCCCAAAGTGCTGAGAATCAGGTTTTTTGATTTTTTGTTGTTGTTGTTTTGGTTTCATTTGGTGTTCTTCTTTCATATCACCTTCTGGCTGCTGAAGAAAACTGTCACAACACTCTCCAAACTAGCCAGCTGCAACAAGGTCTTTTACTATCTCATACCAACATACTCTTCATGCCAGTCCCTCTGCTGCCTTCTCCTAGTCGCTCCTCATCCAGGAAACATGCTCTCTCTCTCTCTTCTTCCTCGGCTGCTCTCTCTTCATTGGCTCTCAACCACTTAACAGAACCAGCCACACCTGCACCTTATCTACATCAGCCAGCCCACCGCCCCTGAAGCCAGCCCACAGCTGTAAATTATCAATGCTAATTAACCCAGCTTCGTTCCTCTACAGAAAACCTCTATGGGTTCGTCTTCACACTGCATGAAAAGCTAAGTCATGATCATACAGGCAACGCTCTCTTCTCCTCAATACTCAGTGTTTTCCCTACTATTTAGCCTTGGCTTACACTGTTCCCTGAGCCCAGGAGGTAGCACAGAGCCTCACATAAGGCAAATGAATGTTCAGTCCATCGGACACTAGCTATCTCAATAGGACTGTAGCTCACAGTCCCTAGGAACCACGCAAGGTTCTCCTCAGCATCACCCTCCCAGCTGGGCTGCGCAATGCCAAGCATGAGGAAGATGTGCTGCCCCTCCTGCACACGCCACCGGCCAGAGAAAAGCTCAGTGACATGCTCCAATATCCAGGTGCAATGGTGCTGGTAGTCTCAGTGCACTCACTAAATCCCAAGCAGGGACTAGCTCAAAAGCTGTGTCCCTGCTGTATGATAGTGTGAGTCACAGCCATAGCAGCGTCTGTGAAGATGCACCAGATCATTGTTTATTTAAGACAAATGAGGCCCCGTTTGCTATGATCAGAAAAGGAAGGGGTGACCATAGAAATCAAGGCAGTGCTTTGCTCTAGAGATGGCAAAGGTTATATCCAGTTACCACCCCTTCCTCACCACTCCCCAAAGGAAGAAAGTATCTCTTCCTGAGGTGATGACATAGCTGTTGTCTAATGCAGAACTGCAGAGCCAGAGGGGCTGTGCAAGTGGAAATGTACCGTGAAGAGGCATATTGTTGGCTACCAGGACTTCAGCAAGCACACAGGGCAGTCCCTGAAAGGCCTGAGTTCAGAGGCTGACATCAGCACTGTGGTCCAAAGCTCGCTCAACTAACAACCCATCCCCCTTGTCTACCACACCACTGCCCCCTGCTCACCCCTCACCCACCACCGCGGCTTCACTCAGCACAATTAACAAGAGAGGTCCATGAGCATATGCGGCTGTAGCTCCTGATGCTTCCGCTGCCAGGGTCCTCTGCCCAAAAGGGATCACAGTCCCCAGAGACCGCCCTATGGCAACTTCTCCCACAGGGATATGGGCCCATCTACTGATCCTGACACATGGGGGTTCCCCTTCCCTCGCCTCTCTGCCCAAACCAACCAATACACAGCTAAGGTTCCTGACACCTAACTTCAGAAATCCACTCTGCAACCTACACCGTATACAACTGCATACGGACTGTTCACCCCAAGCCCCCTTCATAAACATCAGAAAGAAGGAGATTTGCTGGGCGTTTGATGTCCATTCCCTCCGTGTGGCTGACAGAAATGGTGCCCTCAGACGCCTCTTTCCCCCCACCGCCAACAGAGCCCCAACAGCTAGTTCAGCTGGAGTTGTTTGGCATTCAGGCTTCTGAGACAAGAGGGGACGGCTCCTAGCTGTGCTGTCTCACCTGGCAGCAGTTAAGCAAATTCAGAGATCAGCTTACAGGTCTTCATCTGCCTCAAGAACCAAATGAACCAACACATGTGTTACAGAGAGAGACCAATAAGCTGAGTACGCAAGGATGGTCTACAGCTTTGCATAAGCACTCTGAACCAAAACTCACTGAAACCTTTATTTTACTTTCTATGGGGTTTGAATCTGGTCAATAAATAAGGCAGAAGGGCACTGCTAATAACTAGGAACTAGAAAAACTGACATAAGCAGTGTAACTGAATTCTCTAATGATGAGATTTGGTAAAAGCACCATTCTTCCCGCTTTCACTAGAAAACACATTGCAGAGAACCACCTTGCTTTGATGGCTGGGGGCAGGGGGAAACAGAACTGTTTTCAGGAGACCTTCTCTACCTTATTTGCTCAAATGTTTTAATAATAATATCTATAGTTGCTCTGACAAACACCCTCCCCTTGTACATGGGGGAGAAGGGGACAGGGGAGGTGAAAATGAAAGCTGGAGGATGCACATTCTTTACTATTTCACCAATGGTATAAATCAAAACATAAATAGCAAGTGTTACTGCAGGGGTGGGAGGGGAAAACCTGGGTAAATTCAGCTCTTAACATGTGCACGGCCCTTGAAGACAAATAACGGTGACTCCCACATCAGCATTTGTCTCTCTGGTTTCCGTGGATAAGTAGGGTACGACCTTGTCTAAATCCCATCCACAAGCCAGAACAAATCTCTATAAGCCTCAGCTGCTCTTTCTGTTCTCAACATATCAGACCCAAAATGCCTCCTCTTTCATCGGGCAGATTCTTCCCCCACTGCAGCTATCCCTGACTTGCACTGCTGATTTACATCGGAAGAGGAGCAGGCTCATCAGCTCATAGAAACTCCTCAGCAAAATCAAATGACCACATCAAAAACCTCCTCAGAAGAAAAGGCTTGGATCCAGCTGAAAAATTAATCACGTGCATGTTTAGTTGTGAAGCAAAATAGAAGGTAAGTTTCTGCTCCCAGTGCACTTGCAGAAGTCTGGAGCAAGGTTCATGGGGATTTTTGATGCTAGGTGACCCCAAAGCTAGGCCTCTTTGCTAATGTGACAGCCATTCTGTTGCTAGCTGTGGTGGCCCTGAGCATCTCTGTAGATTGTTATCTGCTATTTGCAACATCACGGGGTCATTAAAAGACCAAGATGAATTAGGACTTCACTTTTGCCAAGGCAAAGCTGCAACAAGGCTACACGTTCCAGGAAAGTTACTCTAGCCTTATGTGTGTGTTTGCAGATAGTCCTGCTGCCACCAGCATTTCTCTCTTTTTTTTTTTTTTCTTTCTTTCTTTTTAAATTAAAATATAAAATTAAGGGCTTACACCTGGGTAATTTATTTAGGTTACAGGTTAAATTTGGCATCTCAGAGAGAGACATTTAGCTCACAGTGAGGCTACTGCTGCTGTGTGTTTGGTCCCAAGGACAGAGCTGGGTCCGAAGTGTTGAGTTACTGCATCAATGAGGACAGGCAGGGACAAAGTATACAACAAACCCCCCAAACCCCTTACTGTTAGTCCAAAATTAGGAGTTCATTTGTTAGAGGGGTTCTTCTCCCACAAAACCCTAGAATAACTTCCCATAACAATGAGTCAGACAAAGCCCTTACAGCCAGTCTGCTTTGGGAATACATCCTCTTTCACCCTTGATCCCTGCGGCCCCGAGATGAGCTACATGAAATCCACACTCTCAGCAAACGTGTGCATTTACAGTGGTGCCACAGCCCTTCTGCTTATCGGGATGGACTGGATTTATTTGCTTTTCCAGAAAACACACGGTGCAATGACACAGGAGGGAGGAATTGCACCTCCTGGCCTGGGTAGGTGGCTGCTCTGCAATGAAACATCCAGGTGTGATGACAGAAGAGGAATCTGCCTTTGATTAGAGCTGTTGTTCAGGTTCTAACTTGTCTGTTGTACTGTTCCTGGGTCTTTCAAATGCCTCACATTTAATCAAGGTATGACACAGCAGAGTCCAGAGGAGTCTATGGCCTCAAAGATGACTTTTTAGGGCTGTGATTTAGCTCACAACTCTTGGCCCAGCCATAGTGGTGAGGAGCGGGTGACCATGGAGAGCCATTTCTCCTCACCTTCTCTGCTGAAGTCCCAAACTTGCTATATGCAGCGTGCAAGGCCAATTCATTAGGTTCATTATCCTTTTCTGGCTACATCCCTTCCTAAGGGCAAGGGCTTACCTCCTTTCTGTCCTCTGATGGTTACGAAGGTCCTGCTAAATCCAAACGAGGCAGCCTGACCTTGTGAAGTGATGCCAGCACTGTTGGGATCATCAGTGTGTGGCCATGCATGTCCCACATTGAGTGGATATAGATATAGAAGATACCTTCTCTGGTCCCAAAAGCAAAAGTACCTCCATCTTTTAGGTATATCTCTCTTCCTTGAAAGATCCTTGTCTGTTCTGCCTACAGGGAATGGTCCCTACCACATCCTATCACCCAAAGCCACCTGCCATGGCCCTGTTCAAATGCGCCACAGCCAGCCCTGGGTCTGTGCTGACAGTTACACCATCTTGCTGACTACAGCACAGTGCTCAGCCCTGTTATTTTATTAACACAACCAGTAACTCCAGACACACAGTAATGACCAGGATATGCTTCTTCTCAGGACCATGTTCAGTGGCTCACACTAGCTACCAGGTAGAGCTGTGCATCCTGCCCAACAGGAAGGAGCGGGCAGCAGGTCCCAATCCTTTGCTTAACACCAAAGATGGTCCAGCAAGGAAAATAAATATCACTGGGGGAATGTGATCTAGACATCATTTATCTAGTTTGGACTGGGACTTGATTCGTGCTACATAAGATGAATATTTGGGTTCACCAAGTTCACTTGGATCTCTAGAGACTTTCACCTTTCACCCTGAAAGCACACAGTGGCTCCCCATTGCTCACAAGGTCAGAGTTTGAGGAACAGGCAAGCTTGCATTATTGCAGAGTCTGAGTGGGTCCACCCTGGTTCTGTACGGCCTCCATTCCTTGACGAAGCAATAGGCAGAAAGGTTTTATGCCTCATAGACCACCCAACAGGAGGTAATTAGCTCATTCTGTCCCAGGCACTTCTTCTGCAGGGTTATCTTGCTTTCTTACACGGAACGAGGATGCTCTTCCCTTAGCTGTTCTGGCAAGGTGTGTAAGCGTGAATCCTCATACCCAGGAATGATGCTAACAAAGCCAAGGAAAGAGCCAAATCTTAAACTGAAGAGCACTTCTGTACAATGTGCCAGACCTCAGCGCAGGTGAATCTCTAGCTTCTGCAGTAGGGAGGAATGTACTAGCCGCCCCCAGCCCCACACCCACCTTTCACTATATACCTATCCATCTTCTACCCACCTCATTGTACCCAGCACCTCCTTCTTAGGCTGTTGGTCTACACAGGGATTTTCCTGCCCCAGATTGCTGTCGTGATGAGGCTGAGGTTTACCCTACCTCCTCCACTCAATGATCCACTTCTGCAGGCACGCCTGCATCTTCTCCTATGTTACCACCAGTGCCTGGAATGACCTTTTCAAACCAGTTTCAAACACGATTTCCCTGTCTTTCTAAATTATAAAACCCTCCATGAGCAGTAGGTGGTGAGCTGGTGGGTTTTGTTGCCATAAAAAATTCTGTCAAACACATTTGATACAGAACCACTTTTTCAACTTAAAAGAATTAAATATTTTCTGAAGAAAAGCGATGGTTTTTGCTCTAGGAACACGAGGTGCAAAATCTGAAATGTTTTGATTCAGCCAACCTATCATAATGCCTCATGGAAACTACAGATAAGGTTCCCTCATATCGTCATTCTTTCTGTCAACCAGGTTTATCCACAGGACCACCACATCTTCCATGAACGCTGCTCCCAGTAACACTGAGAACGGAGCCAACACCTTTCTGTCACACCTAAAGAGGTCACGGTGCACCATGGAAGCTTCCGGAAAGCAACTGAATGGAAAAGCATGTACCATCTCTAACTAAATTCCTACAACACAGAATAACAGCATTCAGAATAAGAACATTTTTGTTATGGACCAAAATATTTCCATTAAAGAACCAGAAAGACCTGAATATTTTCTGTGTTTTCGAAAGGAAAACACTTTTATATCTCTTGTCCTCTAAAACCAACTGAATCTGTAACCCTGAAGCTTCCAGCTTAGACGCTGCTCTTCTAACACCTTACGGGAGCATGTCACTATGCCCATGAAGAGCTGCTGTCTTGCAACACACGAGGTTGCAAGACTTCCTCCTTCCTTCCATCTCCTTCTTTCACCATTTCTACTTCCATATGTACCATGCTTTTGCTACCTTTGCTATAACTCATTCTTACGTACATTGCAAACTCTTTAGGATCAACTTCTATTTTTATGTATTCATGCACTATCTCATCCTCAGCTCCTGGTCAGGGCAGTTGGAATTATGGAGACCATCCTCCTACTGTCATGTTTGCTGATAATTATAGCGTGCTTAGTACAGAAAGGTTTTTATTGCCAGCTTTGAATTCCTTTACATATCATGGAAGATGTTCCAGCCATCTCCTATAGGCACCTCTCTCTGATCTCACAACAAATTATTTCCTTTAAGTGCTAATGGTCTGGAAACCCTGGATGAAAACTGGATTTTTCATCATTGTAGGTGCCTTGTCTATGCTAGGAGATGATTTCAATGCAGCAATACTTTGATAAAATAATACATACTTCTCAGAAAAAAAAAAAGACACTTCTTATAACTGCTTTTTCTGTTTTTCCTGTTTGTAGTCAGCGAGGATAAGATGCAGGGTGAGTTGCAAATAAAAAAATTATGCCATGAAAGATATAATTTCTCCATGAAGAGTCTCTTCTGCTCCTGGAGAAGTGATGTCACCTCCTGATGGAAAGGTAACACTGTTGGGTAAAGTTCACGGCCTGATTTCTGGATCCCCTGAGGCTGTTCACCGTTCTGCTGGCCAGGCGCCTCTTGTTGCCTGCAAGCCCCTCGCAGGCAGTTCACAGCTACTTTCTCCATAATCTTTGTGCAAAGCACAGAGGTTTTACCCCTGTTTTAGAGCCAAGCCCAGACTGACATGCAGATCAGGTCCTTGACAGCTTAGAGACAGAGCATCAAACATCTGTAGGTTAAAACTTTTGGCCACGGAGGAAAAGCATCACAGAGGACACAGCACAACGGGCTCCTGTGATGAGCTGAACCCAGCGGCCCCGCTCTCCCCATTGACCTGGCAGGGTGAGGATGCCCTAAAATGGTCTCAGCACTAAGACTCCCTTCACTTCCCCCATGAAATGGTGAGTTCAGCAGACGTAACAGAAATCACAGGAGCAGCAGAATCAGGCTGAGTAGGACACACAGATGGCCACAAGATTCGTAACGTCCCCGTTTCACTTGTTTATCAATTGGAAATTTTTTTGTCTTTTAGGGTTGGTGTTTCCTGTGCATCTGCTCTGACTGTATTGTTGTGTCTCCTGGAGATAAGTGGGACACTTGCACTTGACAGCGGTAAGGAAAAGGGAATACACTTCTTCTGAATGAATGCCAAGGAAATTAAAAGATGTAATAATAGAGGCAGTTGATTACTGAGAAGCAATCCAGCCCCAAACAGGTCAAATGTGATGTGGAAATGACCATTCACAAACCCCAGAAAAATACGGCATAGAGCTCTATCATCTGTAAATCTTAGGGTTCTTTACAGTTCAGATAAATATCAAGAAATTCACTTGAGAGATAACTGAACCCTACATCCACACTGCACACATGGCATCGTGGTGAGAAAGACAGTTACGTGAAAGCTGCACCATTTTCTTTTCATCCTGCTCCGGGTACATCCTACACAACCGTATGCTTCTTCCATTCAGCATTTCTGCCCCAAAGGAGCAGACACAGGCAAGTATTCTTACACATTGGTGGAAGTAAAAATATCCCACAACAGGATGGCACAACTCTGCCCCAGCAAGCTGCTCCAAAGCAACGGTGTTGCTACAAGGTATGATACAAACCAGAGGAATTATCTGTTGCTATAACAGCTGTGTGTAATTTGTAAAGCAGTCTGGGTTCATTTCACACACATCATCAGCATCAATAAACGTTTCTACTGCTAGATGTGATCTGGTTGGTAGTGACAAATTAAAAATCTCCAACAGGCCTGATAAATCACTAAATTAACACAAACAAGTAACGATACAAAAAGCACTTTGCAATTGGCTACAGGGAACGGTCTATAGTTCATGCTGCCTGTGCCAATGTTTTCCTTCCAGCCAGACCTACGACCAGGAGTCAGATGCTCCAGTTAGGATGCAAGTGCAGGCAAACAGAGAACACCACCACGGAATGGAAACAAACTGTCACAGCGAGCTCGCGGGCTAACACAGACTGCCTTCTGATGTCGAGCACGAACGTGAGCTGGTGGACAAGTCTGTGTGAGAGCAGGCAGAGAGCATATGAGTAACCCTGTGAGGGAACTGTGGACGCGGATGAAGCTGTAGGTACCTGTGATCAAGGCTCTGGTTAATCCTACAGACGATGGTGCACATACAGGTTTTGGATGTTCATACTACTGCATTTCTCTTCCTTTTCTGTTTTGAGAATCACTTGTTCGAAGCTCAGGCAAAGGACAACACTGCTTACACAGATTCTGGCTTCAGCAAAATGGGAAGCAAGAGCAGAATTTGCAGCCAAGTGTGTTAACTTCGATTGACAAACATATATGTAAACAGCCAAGAGCAGCTCCTGCAGGGCAGCTCTCCCAACAGTTAGTACTTTGCCTCCCTCCTAGGCTGCCACAGAGCTCTCCGCAATTAAACCCAGAGGGGAAGAAAAGAAACCAAAAAGTTGCTATCAGAATTTATATTCACCGTATCGCCCTCTTCAGAACAAAGGGGGAGGATATACAGAGACTAACCGGGAAAAGATGCCAAGGAGGAAAAAGAAAAACTTGCCATGCTGGGAAGCTAAGCTGCTGGGGCTCTCCTTCCTTCCATCCCTCCTTCCTCATCCCTCCTTCTAGGCCTTTCCTTTGAAACCCTCCACCTCTGACGTGATGGTGAGGCACACACCGCATCCGTGAGCAGCTCTGAGAGTCAACTGAGTGACTTTCTTTGAAAGGAAACAGACTTGAGGCAAGGGGAAAAAAAATTAGTTAGCTCCACCCTGGCAGTGTAATAACCCCCTGCTCATAGCTCTCCTAGCTGTGAAAAAAAAAAAAAAAAAGAAAAAAAAAGAAAAGTTTTACCCAGCGTAGCAGTGTGATTACAAAAAACAGCCTGGGCACAGGGGCGCTGCTGAGATGCAGGGTGGGGGGATCTGAATCTTGATGGGGCTTTGAAAAAAATCCCAAAGGACACGTAGAAGTGGGGAGAAAGTCTAACTAAACTCTGCTTTGCCTATGTCGCTGCAACTGTGGCATCGCCTTAAAGCAGCAAGTCTTTCAAGTCAAAAACTTCTGAGCATTACTTGCTTCATTCATCATGTGTCCTTGTAGAGGTTGGCCCAAAAGTCACGCAAGGAAAATGAGGGGTTCAGCATGGATTAGGGAGCTTTGGCAAGTGAAGGCTGGTGGACGTCAAAGTCTTATGTCCAGCCTAGACACCAAAAAAGAGACAGAGGCAACAACCCAGAGCCTACACTGGGATCCACATTCAAGTCTGATGTCAGGAAATCACCTCTAATGTCCAGGACATCAGTTGTCTCAGGAAGCTGCTTGATGCCTTCAGCTGAATCCAGCCCTGCTCCACCACAACCAGGTGGGACAGGAGCCTCCTGGGAGCAAGTGCTCCTTGTTGGTCCCTCACCTTGGCTCCTAAAGCACATTCCTCAGAAACTCAAAAATGCCTGGTAGCCTCAACTGGGATGTGGAGTCCTTTCTTCAATCAAAAAAAAGGATAAAAAAATATAAAAACCACAAGTCCAGGACCTGAAGGATTTGGCTGTTTAAAAATAGAAAAGTCAGAACCTTGCCCTATTCACTGCAAATAGTTTTCTCCTCACCTTGCCTTTTTTTTTTTTTTTAAATAGCAAGTTCAGTGAAACTTTATTTCTTCCTGCCCTAGTAACCCTACTAAATAATCTGCTATTAGCATCACTCAGTTGAGTGGCTTTCAACTGCTTAAGTAATTTTCTTCGCTACTGTTGTTTCATGGGTGGAAATTGAAAAAGCGAGCCCATAAAAAGCTTTCCGCCCCTGCAAAGTTATCACACCACTGGAGATGACACAGAAGTACTGCGGTGAAGTTAGTGAAGTTGCATCGCAGTTACAATTGCAAAGGATCCCATGACATCCAAGAGTTTAACTTCATTAGCATTCCATAAAATCCCCCAGGTCTGAGGCCGAGCGGCCAGGCTGGGTTTCGAGCCTTCTCCTTGGCAGTGCCACGCCGCTGCGCAGGGGTAATGGGGACAGTCCCTCTCTCCTTACCGCTCAAACCTGCTTTCAAACTCATCACAGCGCCAGTGGGTAGAATATTACAAACTCGATTTGAAAACAATATACCCAGCCACTCACACCACATTGCCTCTACAGCTAGACTCCTCGCTGTCTGTTGCATTACATACTGATGTGACAAAGGAACACCTACAAAACATCACTGAACCTAGCAGGGGAAAGTATTTTCCCTTTCTATTTTCCCCAGTTTGTTTGCTGTGTTGAATAACACTTTGGCTGCAGTTGTTTTTAATTGTTTTTCTTATTTTCCCCTCTCCTTTGTATTGCATGAAGGAGATTGCACATAGGAGAAAACACTTTTTTAAAGGTAGGAAAATGTGATTATGAAAGCACAAACACTTGCAAAAGACATCAGGTGTAGGTCCTGCGAGAAATTTAAACTCTTAATTAAGGGGGGGATGGGGGTGGTGGTGTGTGGGAAGCAAAAACCCAAAAGCTCTTTGGCTAAATGTCAAGTTGCCAGCCTTAATACCGGCAACAGCGCAAGCATCGATAGCTGAAGCCGAACGCCCCGAGCAGCGCCCAGGTACCGTGGAAACCTCCCAGCACCAGCAGCGCCCCGGACGCCCCCGCGCTGCCCCCGCACTCCCCCGCTCCGCAGGCGGTACCTGCTGCCCGCACGGCTCGGCGCAGCCCGGTGCACTCAAACCCGGCTCGGCTCGGCGCAGCCCGGTGCAGTTAAACTCGGCTCGGCTCGGCGCAGCCCGGCGTTCGGCTCGGCGCAGCCCAGTTCAGTTGAGTTCGGCGCGGCGCAGCCCAGCCCAGTTCAGTTGAGTTCGGCGCGGCGCGGCGCAGCCCGGTTCAGTTAAACCCGGCGCGGCTCGGCGCGGCGCAGCCCGGCCTTGGCACGGCGTGAGCCCCGCTCAGCCCGGCTCTGCCGAGGCCCCGCCCGGCTCAGCCCGGCCCGGCCGGGCGCAGCGCAGCGCTACCCGCCGCCCCCGCCCCGCGCCCGCCGGGCCCCCCGCCGGGGCTGCCCTCGCCGCCTCTTCCTCCCCCTCCCCCTCGCCCTCCTCCTCCTCCTCCTCGGCGCCACCCAGCGCCGCGCGTCCCCCCCTCCCCGGGCCCGCCGGCCGCCCCCCCCGTGGTTACCCCCGCAGTCCCCGGGGCTGGGGCCGGCTGGGCGGTGGGCATCGTGCCGGCCCTGCGAGCTGCCCCGCTCCGGGGCCGGGCGCGCCCGCTGCCCTCTGCAGGCAGGGAAGCCGCGGCTGCGGGGCAAGGCTCACCGAAAAACTAAGTAATTCGGACAACCCGATTTTTTTCAGGCTAGAGCTGCGGGGTGCGGGGAGGCTGGGGGGTGCGGGGGTTGCAGAGGGGAGCCAAAGAGGAAGCCTGTCCCCATTCATCACGTTACATTCTCGGCCATGGGTGTTTGAAATGTTTCCCTTCCAGCCAAGCCCAGTTCCGACCAGGTTATTGTATGAACAAAAGCCCGGTGGTACTTGTGCGGTGCCCCCCTTCAGGGCTTGAAGGTGTCAGAGGTGGGTTTTGCCTGGGACATCCCCCAGGAGGTCAGCTCTGCGGGTCCTGTGGCTTCCTCCTGTGCTGGAGGGTTCGTTGTGATGTTGGCGGCTGGAGACAGGTGGATCTGGAGGGGGAAACTGGCCTGGGAACCTGGGAGAGGAGCAACAAGAAGGAAAGGAGACCCCAGAAATGTGGGTGCCAACGGATTTAGGAGAGGACAGTGTGAAATGCCCCCATCCTGCGAAAGCACACCAGCCTTGTGAGGCTGGTGGGCTTCACCCCTGCTCAGCAGTCAACCAAGTAGTCACAGCTGTACCTAGGACACCCACAGATGTCCCTCACACCCGTGACGTTCCCACAGGAGACACGAGGCCATGTTCAGGTACCTTCTGTGGGTCCTAAGGCCCTGGCGAAGAATCTCAGATGGTGTTTCCCTAAGAGGTCAACACACCATTAGAGGTGCAGAACATGCCATCTCCAGGCTCATAAAAGAGGTGTTTTATTTGAAATCATCCAAACGAGGTGTTTAGAAATTTTAGGACCTGTAAGTGCCTGCTTTGAACAGGCTGGGATGGGTCTTTGAATGCCATTGTAGTAATTTCACCCTTGTTGCTGATCCCTAAAGTGTAAAGTATGCGTTAAAATAAAGAAAAGGTAGGCAAAGCAAGGCAAAGGGAAAGTCTGCTGGGATTTTGGAAATCAAGGGAAATTAATTACTTTCAAAGAGTGGTTCTGTCCTGTTTTCTGTAACAATTTGAGCTGAGTATAACACCTATTCCTGTTACCAGCAGGAGAGAGAAGTTTCACGAAGCAGATGATTTTGCATTTTAATTGCTCACACACCATTAACTTACACATCCATCCTTCCTGTCTGCATCAGTCCATTACACTGGGGGTGAGAGGTGGGGTGGGGGCAGGAGATGTAGTGTTGATACTGCGAGCGTGCAGAACAGCTTCTTTCACCCCATGTGAAGGTGAGCTGTATATAATTAAAATCATGTATCCCCACCCCAGCCTTAAGTTTTCAGCTCTGCTGTTTGCTGTTGCTACAATTTGCACAGGAACGTGGTGGTTGGAGGACCATTGTATCCACCTGCACTTAGGATGAGCCTAAGCTTTGGGCGTCTTGGTGGCATATGCCCAGCTGCGATGCAGCCCCACGGTCCCTCCCGCATTCCCTGCCCCCACTGATATTGCCCCTTGCCCCACGGGCTCCCACCCTGGGGGACAGAGCACGACACAGCAGCCGGTTACATGAGGATCATTTTGCCTATAGGAAATTCTGCAGGTGTGCAAATATTCAGGCTCAGGATTAGTTTCTGTGTATCACAGAGAACAGCTCATCAGGCTGCTTAGCTCCAACACTGGGGCAGAAAAAAGTTTTCAACCTGTGTCTTCTCCCAGCAAAACATCTGGCTGTACAATGACAAGATCCCAGAGCAGGAGCAAGCTTTGGTAGGACATCTTGACATCTTCCGGCCCTTGCCCCAAGGAAAAACTAAAGGGCGCATTCACACATTTTGTCCCTCCAGACCTCAGGTGCCATCTTCGTGCCTGCCGGCTACATTCCCTTCATGTGTAACCTAAACCTCCCTTGCTACGATTTAAGCCCATTTCTTGCTACGGAATCTCATAGAATGGTTTGGGTGGGAAAGGATCTTTCAAAGTCACTTAGTCCAACACCCCTGCAAAGAACAGGGGCATCTTCAACCAGGTCCTACCCCCCAGAGACACGGGGAACAGATTTTCCCCTTCTTTTTCGCAGCAGCTTTTTGTACATTTCAAACCGACAGTGCTGTAGCCTGGGCAGCAGCTGCCATATTAATTACCCAGCTGTCACAGAGCTTCCACCGAAACACCCATTGACTGCCGTATGTTATTATTGTCATTTGACTTGTACAACTCATCAGGCATTGCCTTCTACAAGGCCACTCCTGTGGGTGTAGGTATCTGGAAACCAAAAGCCCTTAAAGCTGCATCTTTCTGGTGGAAAATGTCACCACAAGCCATCGTGTTTTCTTTCCTGTATTTGAAAACCACCCACTTTTTCAGTAAGAAAAAAAAAAAAAATCAAACTAATTGAGCGCTTTGCCTGGGCAATGGGCCTTTCTGAAGAGTTTCATTCTCAAAATATTTGGTCTTTGTTGTTTGGTTTTCAAGGATGATTATTTGCAGTTTGTTGTTAATTTAAAGGAGGTGTGGGGAAAAAATAACAAGGGAAAACATTTAATAACTGCTGCGAAAGAAGGTAAAATATTCCTCTTGCTTTGAATTAATTGAAACTCTATGAGTCAATGCACTTGAAAAATAAAGAAGTAAATATAGCAGGCTGGGTAATTTTCAATGTTAGAATAACACTAAAACAGAGCTTTTTATTTTTTTACCTCCCCAAAGGTTTTCATTTCTGCTCAAAGTGTGTGCTGCACGTTAACACGAGGTTCACATTTCAGTCTCTTCTAACAGTCATAAAAAAAAAGGTTTGGAAAGGACCAGAGGGTTCACTTCATCCCTCCTACAACACGGTGGGTCTGGCGCTCCCAAAGCACCCGTTCCCGAGGGAAGCCTGCCTGCCCGGCTGTCACACATGTCCAGCTCAGGAGCTCCCCGGCCTCCTCAGAAGAGGACAGGAAATGCAGCGAGAGAATCAAACCGCTTGCAAAACACTGTGTGACAGTGCATATCTGCCAGACTTCACCAGAAAAGGTTGAGTAACGATGGGAGAATCTTTCTACAGGGACCACTCTGATTTTACCTCCTTGGAACTTCTTGACTGGAGATAATGTATCATCTCTTTCGAGCTATAAAGAGAAATAAGTCAACTGTGATGCTGGTCTTACCACTGGTGTTTTTTGCAGTACCCTGCAAGAGTTTTTAGTCTCTTACCAAGGACCAAGAGAACATACGATGCAAAATATGTTCCTAGTTAATCAAGTCTGCTCAGCTGTGATTTTATAAAGGTTCACATTTCTTTTTCTCAGTCCCTATTCAGTCATTTTGGGTTCGATATTACAGTTCTTCAGCAGCCATGAACTGGTAGCATTCAAAATAATCAACTTAAGCAGATGCATAAAACAAATTTTAGGGCAAAGGCTGAGGGAGGCAAAGCCGCTGCTTGCCCTTCCCTGCTGGTTCTCATACTCTGCCTCTCCCCTGTCTGTGTCCTGCCTCCCCACCCCAGGTTACGGCTTCCTCACTTTGCTGACTCAACTGATCGCCTCACCGTGCTCTCAGCCAGAGCAGCAAAACAGTCTGGATTGAAGAAAAACAAGCAAAGCAAAATTGAAAAGGGAAAAAAAAAAAAAAAAAAAAAAGATTTGCCCTTGCCTGTAACAGGCATCATTTTTGCAGGGCATGGCCATGTGAAGAGCTGAGTGAACACAGCGGTGGTGACGAAGAGGTGAAGTGGGTGGTGGAGGAGTAGGAGCAGGTGAAAACCTCCCCAGCCAGCTTCATAGCCAAAAGGCTTATGGTGTGTGACCACTGCTCTAGTTGGCACTGCATGAGAGGTGTGCTGCTTTGAAACTGCTAGGAAAATACAAAGTCATTTGTGATTAGAAGCTCCTCTCCTGTCCTGGAGAATAGCCCCTCATTGCTCATGGGCAAGCAATACCCCTTCACTGACTTCTGCACCATCCCTAGTAAGTCTCCATGAAAAGGGGATCATGGAAAGCTGGCTGCAAGCTTGGCCTGTTCCTATGCCTGGACATTAGCTGTTGACCACCCTTGGAGAAAAATGGCCCAGTCTGGGGGTTGCAGGACTGCTGATGCACATACTCTTGCCTTTCTTAGCTCCTTTGATAAGATTAATTAATTGCATGGGGAAATCTGAAGCAAAATCAACAGTAGTCATCTTTGAAATCACAGCATCACAGAATGGTTGAGGTTGGAAGGGACTTCTGGAGGTCACCTTGTCCAGCCTCCTTGCTCAAGCAGGGCCACACAGAGCTGGTTTCCCACAACCATGTCCAGGCAGCTTTTGAATGTCTCCAAGGATGGAGACCCCACAATCTCTTTGGGCAACCAAATGACGTTAGGCTCTTCTTGTAATGTATTTATATATCCTCTGTATCTACTGCCTTCCCAGTTAAAAGCACTTTAGTTCAAGTTCAGTTAGAATTAGCAGAAGTCATTGGCCAGGGACGTCATAGAGGTTAAGAGATCAGCGGGATTCCAGGTAGGCTCGTATTTGTCTTTGTAACTTGCATTGGTATTCAGCACAGAAATTTGTACCCCTCTAGAGAGTACTCTGAAGACAAGGTGACTGGAAGGCTGATCAGTCATCTTCTGCTGCTGTGCTGACAATACAGGGCTTTTTGTTTTGAACATGAGATCTTTTTTCTAGTTTTAGATCTGGATGTCTGAGTTCTTAGCCTTGCTGCTGACAACTCACATCATGGTGCGCTCCCATCACTGATATCTGTACCGGGATTTAAGCTGCAGCATAGCTGAAATCTGTGTCATGGCTAGAAGATGCTTATGATGCTTTTCGAGGTTGCACAGATATTCTCCTTGGAGACATAGTTGCCTCCTTCAAACTAATGGGCTCCAGCACCCCAGATGGTGAGGGCTCTTGCATTTGATCTAGTGATCATGCATTCATAATGGGATTGAACCCTCCTCCCAGGAATATAGAATTTTATGATTTTTTTTTTAATTATCTGTGCGGTTTCAGCAGACAGACAGTCACAGATTCCTATTTTTCAAATAAATAGTTTGTCAGGATGAGCAATAGGACACCATGATGTTAATACAAATTTGGAACTTCAATGAATACTATCTCATGTAATGGTGAGGTGCTGAGAAGTTTTTCCTGGTAACTTTGATTCTGGGTTATACACTGCAGTAACACAAAGTAGTTTGTCACTAGTATTCAGAAGTGCTGAGCGTCCGACACAGAAACCGCTTGTGCTGGTGCAGTATGAAATCCTAAAAGGCACCAAGTCCTAGCAGCAAGTAGCCTCCCATTTGGAGGAGGCAAGTCCAACAGAACAGGCTGTCTAAGGCAGGACCAAGTTCTCTCACATCCAGCATGTGAGTACCTCCTAGTTTTTCATACATTTATCCTTACTGTGCCCTAAAAAGGAACAGCTTTCCCTCTTTCACAGAGAGGAGGCCGAAGCCCAGGAACACCGCAGGGCCATGTCTAACTCTTGGGTAACCAGTCACACCTCCCCACACTGTGAGTCTCCAGACATCTCATCTCAAGGTGTCCTTTGCTCTTGGAGCTGTCTGGAAGGCATGTGGTGAGAACTGACAGGTCAGGCCTGGCAGGGGAGAAGGTAGAGACTTGTCCCATTAGAGAGTCTTTCCTGAGGCATGGCATGAATCGATGCCAGAAGCAGCTCCAGGTGGAGAAGACTTCACCAAAGGAAGACCCGATTTAGCACAGGAAAGAGTCCAGGAGATGCGGTATCTGGTAGATGTGCACACAGCCACCAGTGGTCATGTAAGCACCAAGTGGACTCTTCCACCAAAGGCATACACAGATGCTCATTAGTGATCTTTACAGTCTCAGTAATGCATTTTCCAGGAAAGGCTTTGAGAGAAGTCATCCATGGTTTAGCAAACGGGGCTGTGAAACCCAGACATAGCTGGAAAGGTGTGGTGGGCTAAGCCTGCTAAACCCTGACTCAGCCCGCTCTGCCTCTCTCCCAACCCAGCACAGGGATGCTGAGCAGCCCCTTGCTCCACTGCCATCTCACTATTCTGATGTGTGCTGAGGCCATGCTGTCACCTTCTTGGTGCTGCAAAATGAACACCAATCTACCTCCTGTGCTTGGTGTGCACCAGTGCCACCTCCTAGCTGGGTGCAGCCAGCCAAATCCCAGCCCTTTCTGTACTTTCTGCCTCTCCTCTGTAACCGATCTATGAGCTGGCGTGAACAAAAGTTGACCTGTGAAGGTCTTTGTTTTGTTTCTCTGAATTCTCCCTGTGTTTCTCACGTGAGCTGGCCTGCTAATTATTTTGAATTGGCCTATTCACAAGAAACAAGGATGCCAGCAGACAGCGTTGCTTCCCAGTGAAATTTTGCTAATAATGAGTTATTTGGTTGGGTGCTGTGGTGTGCATGCTTCTGCTAAATTTCCCAGAAATCTGTCTTCTCTGCTGCAGAGTTAATGGAAGTTGGAGTGAGCAGAGGCTGCTGACGGTAACATTTCAGACAGGACTTTGTGGTGAATATTTTGGGTGAGGAGTGGGTTTGCTGGCTTGCTTTCTTTTAGTGGTTAAAGCGAAATGTCAAAACTTTTTCTTCTCAGTGCTATGAAAATATCTGATGCGAGTGCATTTACCATCAGCGGTGGCTGATGGAAACGTGTCAGGCTGTGGTTAAGGGAACCATTGTCACACCCTTTCTATTATGGCCACAAAATTCTCAAAATTATGATCTTCCACAGTAGCCTCTGTTCACCAGAGCATGCTGTGTGTCCAGGATTCTTTTTCCATCAATGACCTCAGCTTTGGGACAGCCCGCAAGGGTCATAATGGACTCACTTTTTAGCAACATGGAAGAGAACAAGATCAGATGGTGTTAAACGTGTCAGCTTCCCTCTGAAAACCAAGTGCCCTCAGGCCGGCACTGGCAGCCAGGGGAGCTGGCCCTCAGAGATAGATGCTACAGAGCTTTCAGCTAGGATCAGGAAGAGGTACTTGGAGCCATGCCCTGAGCAACTGCAACATTAGGAAGGTACCTGAAGATAAGGTGAGCAATGATCCTCCCTTTCTCTCACTGGCCACGGTCAATGAGTTATAACCCACCTGGGTACCCAAATGTCAGCAGCATTGCTACCAGGAGTAGAAATGAGATTTCAGCAAGGGAAGAAATAAAAGGGAGTTCCCCAGGCATTTCATGGCTGTGGCTTAGCTGTGCACTCGCTGTTCATTGGTACTTTCCTACTAATGACTGAAGACCACTCCACCAATGCCTTAGAAACATAACTTTGCTTTGTGTGATCCTCGTGTCCACTGTGTTCAAGGGGTCTGGCAGAGTAGACAGAGGCACCAAGGACTCCACAGTCCTGTTAGGAGACTGGAGGAGAAAAAAGAGAAAGAAATCAAGGACAGATTAGTGCTGTAGGTGACCTTCAGTACCCTGTCCGAGCCACGAAGTGTGGGAAGATGAGCGGGCTGTGACAGAGGGACAGGAAGAGCACACATGCAGCATGGTGGTGATTTGAGGCAGCACACAGCGAAGACACTTGCTTTGGGTAGGTGTGAACCCAGAGGATGTTGCCTCACTTGGCTTGGTTTTGGGGATGCCAGTGCTGCTGCCTGCCTTGCAGTACAGTGTGAAAATACCTGAGCTCATTTGAAACAAGCTCTTGTAGCTATTTCAAGGAGTTGTTCTGTGACAGGTGTGGGGGGCTGGAGGGCTGATTGATCATATCAAGAAGTCAATATCTGTGCATTAGATCACAGTCATCTTTGCATATTGTCCTTGTCATTACAGCAATGAAAGTGCAGCTTTAGGATAACCTAACAACTGGCTGTGAGCCTCCTGGACCCCTGGCATGCAATAAAGCCTGGGCTGCTTAAAAGCTCCTCTTGTGGGGTGGTAAACAAATGAAAGCCATGGTACTGCTTCATGGTCTAGTCACGTCTCTGTTTAGAGAAGGTCAGGATCTGAAGGGTGAAAAGACCCCAGAGCATCCTTTCCCATAGGATATGTTCTAGCCATGCTCCTGGGGCCTTACACATTTACCCCAACCCCAACTGCCCAGTCCTGGAGTATTTGCTTATTAAAAGCAGGTCATCACAGTAGCAGGTCAAGCTATTTTGTCTCCGGTGCATTTGGTTTGAACCTTTTGCTTTCCAGACAATGATAAACGCAACTGTATAAGAATAATTCCTTTTACCTCCAGCTTCATTTGGTTTTTAGAGAGAGCTCTTAGAAAGGATTACATGGGTGGAAGCCTGCTCAGTAGTGCCTGCTAATGAGAGCAAAAACAAAAGATGGACAGGAAAAACAAAACTGCAATCGCTTTTCTGTTGTCTGATCCAAAGTGGTTTATCCTGTGATTTCTTCAGGATTTGTAAGAAAAAAGCTCAAACATACCCTGAAATTAAATGACTGTATTGTAGAAGGTCCCCCCACGCAAGAGGCAAGAGCATCACTCTAGTTGTACTTGAGCTTAAGTGGGACTTCGGTAATAAGCAGGCTTTGTGTTTTATCTTTCAGTACAGCCCTGCGGATTTGAACTTAATCTGGGTGTTATGTAAGGCATCAAGGTACTATAACACTAAATGCCTCAGAAGTAACAATTGAAATCAGCAATTCTTTTCATTTGTGCCTCCGGTGTGTACTCAAATGCTCTTGTAATTTCTGAGCACTCCTCTGTGCACAGTAGCATTAGTCACTAGTCCTTTTTCAGGTGAGGGAATCCAGGGCTCCATTTATTAGCAACAGAAGAGACTTAACTGACTTGGAGTCCCGGACCGAATAATGCTGAAGAACCAGAGGAATCGTGCAGTGACAAGAATCATTTTAGAAGGTCACAGCATATAACCCAGAAAGGAAAATCGGGTCCTACCCACCAACCCTAGGAAATGCAGGGGCTTGTTTAATATTCATTGTGGGCTTTCCCTAAAAGTCAGTGCATGTTTAAAAATGTCACTGCACATACTTTCAATTCATGTTATTTCTTAGGCCATTGCATGTTCAGTAATGGGGAATCCACTCTATATTGGAAGGTCATGCAGTACACAGGACCACGACTTTTTGTAATGCTGGTACACACTGAAGACTATGCATCTGGTTTTGTAATTTCATTCTAGTAGTCTTCATCTCTTCCCCCACCTCTTTTTTATTTGAAACTGCAAGCTCTTTGGAACACCAGTTGTCACTTCTACAGGTCTGGACACATTCTAGCATAATAGCTTTTCACCATGGCCCATATCAAGATGCTAGTGAAAAATGATTGCCAAATAATAGAAGGCAGTATGTAATCCCTTTAAGAATCATATCTTTGGCTTCTGAAATTCATCTAGAATTTCACTTCCATGAAGAACTGTCAGTCTAATTCAGATCCAACTTGTCAAGATGGTAAAGTCAAAGAGACAGCTCCTCGTAAATCTGCAAAATGTTCATTAGCTTGAGCAGGCTTGTGCTCATTTGAACCACAGTAGGCACACCTCCAATCATTTAAGAAGTCTGGATCAACAGAAATACTTGCATGATTTTAGTTCAGTGTCAGTGAAAGGGGTTATTTCTTCTGAGTCTCTGGGGACAGGGGAACATGCTTGTGGGGGAAAGCAAGGTGGTGCAATGGCTGGAACCCAGAGTTACACGGACTGCTCTGTGTTTGGGGTTTACATGAGATGCAACCTGAGAGTTTAGATTAAGAGGGAAACACATGCTTTTTAATAGCCAAAAAACTTTGAGTAGTGTAATCATTCTGCATTAATCTAAAGACATACAAATCCATATTTGTACATAGAATCACAGAATTATTTAGGTTGGAAAAGACCTTTAAGATCATCGAGTCCAACTGTAAACCTGAGACTGCCAAGTCATATCCACATGCAACCAGCAGAAATGTTTAGATGGAGAGCTGTAGCAAGAATATCATCTACATAGCATATCAAAAGAGCCTGCGTAGGTGTATGACAGCCCCAGACACCCCAGGATATTGCCATAGGTGTCTGCCTCTGAGCCCAAGAAGAGGACCTCATCATCTGCAGCAGCAGGACAAACAGGAGGTGGCAGCAGCTTAGAGATATAAAAAGAGATGCCCAGATGACAAAGGAAAGCTGCAGTAACAGCACAGTCTTGTGTCCCATCTGCCTATGTGAGTATTTATACATGTGTATATTTGCATTCACCACCAGTCTCACCGTCAGTTTTGCAAATGTTCTTATTGCACTTGTCCAGATATTGGAAGAGAGGGGACATAACTTTGTAATACCAACGGCATAACTGAGCCAGGGAAGCTGTTTCAGGCTGTTATACTTGTACAGACATTTTATCCCTCTCTAATGTGAAATAAATGTGAAAGTGGACAGACAGACTCTTCTGTGCTTGAACCTTTAATCCTTGCTTCAGTGCCTCAGTACTGTGTCTGAGTCACCACCTCAGCTGAGAAAACTTAGGGACACAAGGGAAAATGAGGAAAATTGCAGAGATGGGCACAGGCATGTGCAGGTAGAGACAAATGTGGGAGAGCTTTCAGAAGGTGTGTGTCTGTATGTGGAGAGATAACCTGGCAGACGTGGAGCAGGAGGTGGAGAGGACTCAGAACTACAGCACCATCCCAGGCTGATGTTGCACAGCCTTTTGCTTGCCACTGGAACAGAGCTGACGCAATTGTGCTTTCATCATTCCTGCCAAGGACTGTGGGGCTGTGGAGGAGGTGGCTGCTCCTGTCCAACCTGCCCAAGTGTCCCCAGACATCACATCTTGTTCTCCAGGTTCCTTGCAGATGAGATGGCACTAGCTCTGCAGCTGCCCAAGCAGAGGGGTATCACCCATGTGCCGGAGAAGTTGTACCGCTAACTTACACTGCCAAGCCACTCACCAGCCACAGCCGGCAACCTAAGCTTTGAGCTATCACTGTTATTATTGCACAGGTCTGTTTGTCTGTTCCTCATCAGGCTGCTCTGCTAAGTCCATCAGCCCTTGTATCCATTGCTCAAATAACGTTCTCTCCCTCCCTGGGACCAGTTTGTTCGGTTTGGGTAGGGACTGGTTTTCTGTTTGTGCAATACTCTGCAGCATAAAGGGAGAAAGGGGAAGCGATCACTTGTGACCGGGCACTATAATAAGCAGAGGATGATGATACATGTAAGGCTGAAAGGAAGGCAGGAAGCACTTGTTTGTACATGAGTCAGTTTTATTCTAATTCATGTGACATATGACCACGTTACTCTGGGGTTAGGCACCGGCATCCTAGAGCAGTGAGCATACTGAAGGCCACAGCAGGATAGAGATGGATAACTAGGACATCTCCATCAAACCTGCCAGAGATGCAGGCAGGTGTCAGCCTTCCAAGGCAGCTCAGCAACCAAACTGTAGACCACAGAAAAACCAAAGGGGTTGTTTTCATACGGTGCACGTGTGACTTTTGCTTTGAATCCTACTGCGCTCAGTTTGACACAAAAAGAGCAAAGCAGCTACAGCTAAACGCAGGGGGGGCAGATGAAGTGAAAAGTCAAGATCTTCATCTGCAAATTAAAAGTGATTTAATGACTGCCTCCTAGTGGAGAGCATATCTCCTGCTCTGGAGACATTCAAAACCCGCCCGGACGCAACTCTGTGCAACCCGCTCTGGGAGAGCTGCTTTAGCAGGGGCTGGGCTGGGCGATCTCCAGGGATCCCTTCCCACCCCCACCATTCTGGCATTCTATGTAAGACAACTGTTTTATACATAATTTTGGAGTGCCACCCAGCAACATAATATGGGACGTGGTTCTGGTAGGTGCCTTAGATTTTATAATTCAGGCAACATCCTTGGCGATAGCAAGAGCTAGTTATCATGCAGGAGGTTTCAGTTTCACTGTGATCACCTTATCTGAACACAAATCTGAACCCTCCGCCCATCCTCAGACATAGTTTAGGACACAAAAATACCTAGCATGCTATTTATTGCTGTATCACCTAATCATGTTTTCCTAAGATATTTTTTCACTGGCAGATTGTTGGTTTACTGCTTCCTAGGGTAGAATAACAGTGATTTGGGTTTGCCCTTTGCTGTTATGGATTTGAGTGTAAACATAGTCATCAGGGTCACTGGGACATGTGAACGGTCCCCAGTATAGCTCTAAGGAGGAATCTCAGACATCCTAAAAGAGCTTTTTTGTTGCAGCAGTATCCAAACTCACCAGCTGTAACAAGGCTTTTACCATCCCATCCCAGGTTAACTTGAATAAGTAGTTCCCACACCTTGCCCCGGCACAGCCACCAATCCTCTACAAGGTTTCAGAAGTTCATCTACTGTCCATGCTGCTTCTCCAGCCTCTTCAGGCCAGCCCACCCTGCTTCTGTCCTCTGCTGCATCCAGGTATGTCCATCCATCCTTCCTTCTCCAGGCTCCTCTTCCAGCCAGCCTCTCCCCATCCAGGCCCTCTGGCATCTCCCAGAGCCTCTCCTCATCTCTCCCACATCCAGAATGCACTCTTTCTCCTCCCTTTGCTTCTTCCAGATCTCTTTTTATCAATAGCTCCCCTTCCACCCTCACCCCCTTAAAGCTATTTAACTACTTAGCAGGAACCACCCACAGCTGCACCTTATCTACATCAGCCAACCCACCGCCCCTGAAGCCAGCCCACAGCTGTATATCATCAATGTTAATTAACCTGCCTTCATTCCTCTACACTTTTTCACACTCTCAGCTGCTGTAAACAGAAAATAGCAATGCAATGTTTTGTCCTGAGTGAGGGTTCTCCTTCAAAGAGCGTAAGCATTTCATTAGTGATGTGCTCCTCATTGTGAACTAGGAACCCATTGTGCCTGGTGCTGTGAGTCAGGAGAAATTTCTGACTCCAAAATTTGCATGTTGGATGTCTAACCCTGGCTAATCACCTAGGGTCAGCAGAGGCAGACAGGTGCGCTACGAGTGGCCTCACATATAGCATGGGTTTGCCACTCAAAATCTTCTCTCTATAGGTTAAACAGACCTCTGCATCTTTCCGTAGCCGTTGATCAGAAGCGTGCAGTTCAGCGCAGAGATCCTGCGAGGCAGATGTTAGCTGAACAACAGCTGGGAAGCAGTAGCTGCACCACAAATGGGAGAGCTGGCAGCTGCTGAGGCTGAAGCTGCAAACCCACAAGCTTCCTGGAAGTAGGCTGGATCTGGAAATATTCATGCGATCTAGTAATCTGGTTGGTCCCAGCAGCGGATTAGCCAACGGCAATTCATTACTGGAGTTTGTGGGCAGGGTTTTTCTTGTTTGTTTTTACTTCGCTGGGATGGGAATAAAATAACAGAACAAAGCTATTGACTTTTAAAGTAATCCTGTCTGTCAATATAGGCCAAGCAGGTTTTGACTTCAAACAATTTATAAAGATTTGCACACCTCATTTCAAGCATCATGCATGCCATGATCTTGACTCTATGCTGCAAGTTGTTTAATTAGCCACATTAATCCACTAAGTGGTGGCAAAATGTTTAGTAATGATGTCTAACTGGGGCATTGCAAGTAAACTTTGTTGTTTAATTAGAAGATAATTGATGACACAACTGAGAGTACCGGGTTGTAACAGGCTTTTGCATGTCCATTGGGCTTGTGCGGAGCTCAATACAATAGCTTTTAAATGGCCTGTTCAAATTAATAGCCGTTATTATGGTACATAGATCTAAGAGGGGCCATTATTAATGAAAAAAATTATTTTAGCATTCCTTTAGATCTAGCTAATTAGACGTAGGGATAATGAAAGGTACCTGGAAGGAATGGAGAGGTGGTGAATTAGCTGTCTGACAAGGAATCAGCTGCATTAGTTGCACTGATGGAGGAATCAGCTCCATGAGGGGCCCTGGACATGGAACTCTTGAGGCTTCATCTTTCTGCTGCTTTTAATGTAGCTATGACTTAGGACCCTGAATGAGGATCCAGGCTGTTGAATCCAGGTAGGTCCTTGGTGCTGAGGATGGTTGTTTCTTGGCTGCGATGGTGATGCCTGTCCAAGTGAAGGTCCCTTTTAGTCATTTCCACCATGGAAGTAATTTTGGGTGAGTTAAGCCCTCCCAAAGTCAATGTCTGCCCCTTCATGGACTTTGAGGGCTTCTGGCTTGGGGCCTAAGGAAGACCTGAAGGGCAAAGCTCAGGCAGAAAAGGTGCTAAAGACAACTGAGAGAGGAGAAGGCTAGTTGTGAATCCATCAAGTCCTGGAGGTTTGGGACAGGATGAAGCATCCTGGTGGTCAGAGCCACAGCATTAGACTGTAAATGGGAAAAATATCTGTTACAGGGCTCTGCTGACCACAAGGAAACTCAAGTGACGCTATCCTTTCAGTTCAGTGTCTTGGCTTCACTTCTACGCCATGACCTGGCAGAGCACATCCACTGTTTGCAGCTTCACTGCACAGTTTGCAAAGTCAGAAGAATATGTGGGAGTTGAACTGGTGTTGTGTATGCTTGACATCAAAGAAGACCTAGGAAAATCTGAAGGCCATATCTGAAATGATTGTCATGGCATTTCAGTAGCTTCTAATGATTACTACAGTTTTGCTAAAGCAGGAAGTTTGACAGTCCTCCTTTGCCTGGGTTCACTCAGATGGGTGGTATCCTTCACTTGTAACTTCAGCTGCTTCCATGAGGAGGATGCTGAGGGTCCATGGTTGTCATTGGAGATCTAGTCAATAATCAGTGCAATTTAATCGACTGAACGTGGACATTTACGTCAGAGTGGAATAAACTGCACTATGAACATCAATGACTGTCTTGCTTTCTTGACACATGCAATCGAGCTTAATCCTCTTACCATACAATCTATTTCAGCATCTCCTTCTCTTCACCACTAGGAAGATGATTTTTCATTAGCATTCAACCCAAAGCCATAACAATAAACTGAAGCCTCTGATGATTTATCCTGTGATGTGACACAGACCTATAAAATCATGAGTGCCATTGAGACAACATGTAAGACATGATTGCCCACAATCTTTTCTAGCACAAAACCATCAAATTATCATCTAATTATATGAAAAAAGTAGGTTCAAGCAAACATGCAGATGTCATTCTTCACACAGCATGCAAGACCTGTACTTAAGTTATGAAACCTTCACTGGAGGGTGTTGTGACCACTGAAAGTTTAGTGGGTTCAAAAAGCACTTAGACAAATACATGGATAAAAATCCATGTTATTAAATTCCAGTAGACCCTCTGGAGGCTGAAAGTATCAAAGAAAGTATTACTGTGTTCTGGTCTGTTCTAATTTTCCTTAGGTCATTTGCCATTAGTAGCTTTCAGAGACTAGGCACCCTCTTGCCTTCACTGAATTTGTTTTGTCTTAATGGAAAATTGCTCCAATTCAGTCTGCTCTTCCTTGTAGATGATGTTTTCTTAGCCTTTGAGGTCTTTCTTGCCATCCTTTTCTTTTCCACACCTTTCTTGAAGAGTAGGATGGACCTCATCCTCCATAGGTACCAAGCTGACACTACATACAACAGGTTTGCTGCATCTTTTTTATTTTATTTTTTTAGGTCTCTGCTGTCATTTCGACAACCCAAAGTGCTGTTTCCTTTGGGTAAAAATAACTCCTGCAAACAGATGCAAGCTGGTGTAAATCTATGGTATGCAAATCAATATAAGAACATCTGTTCTGCCAGCATGCTAATGGGGGAAGGAAAGGGAGGGATTTGAAGTCCTGTGAACTTTCCAGGTAAATTCATTCCTGTGAAGATGTAGCTATCCACCTCTAGTTGTCCTCACCATACAGCGCAGCCACCCTGTCACTCATAAATGTGGCTGGTATACTGACCAGCTGGGACAGAACTGTCAGTTACATGGTTAAAAGACCAGTGGACAGTTAAAGAACATCTACATTTAATTCTTTTAGCCGCTAGAGACTCAATGTATGATCTCCTTCTCCTGATCACTGAATTTACCTGTGCCCCCACACCTGACTTTCCCATTGGGCTCATCAGTGACCCTGGGTGTTGGGACCTCTCTGTGATGCTGTTAGTCTTCTTTCTAATTTATTTCTGATGTTTTATTCAGTAAGATCCCAAGCCTGGAGCTCTTGACACTTCATGAGGTGTAACATCTAGATCCAGACTCAAAACTTTTAGGCTTGGGGCCATTTTCTAGTTATGAGACAGATGTTATTTGCATATACTTTCTTGCTTCAAAATGGTACGATCCTTTGAATTAGCATAGGTCTAATGAAGAACATTTATTTCAGGACACTTCCTAATAATTCCCAGCTACGTTTTATAGCAGGTATTATATTCTAACAAATAACCTCTATGGAAGCATTGCCTTCCAGTGCTTCTGAAATCCTTTAGTGGGTGGAATATGATTATAAGGAAAAATACGTAAAATATGCAAAGGTTAAAGCAGACAGTTGTTTTGAGGTATTTTCAGATCTGAACATCTTGATCTCTGTGATAATTTGTATTCAGACGTGCTACGTTTGCTAAAGAAAAGCTTAAAATAAAAGTTAGTAAAACTTTACTGTAGGGACTAGCTTGTTGGCTGTGAAGTGCCAGACTGCTTTTTAACTTTTCTCAGCACTTCCAGGCTTATCACTTGCTGGATTGCACTTAAATGTCACATTCTCGGCAGAAAACGGAGCTGATTTTGTAGCAGGGTGCCTGGACTTCGAGGGTGCCAGACTGTTGCTATGTCATAGGTGCCTAGTGCATAATGCCTGGGCATTATGCTGTCACACTCAGCTTCTAGCCATGCATCCAGAAAGGCACAGGTCCTACATAGCCAGGCTTATCTGAACATCTCAGATACCCTGGGCACTTCAGACGGCTTCAGGCATCTATGTTTAGATAAGTGAAACAAGCCCTGACTCTTTCTCATGAGAATTCAATGATTCATGATTGCTTTAGGAGCATTCCACTGAAATACAGAAATAAGGCAATTGAAGCACCACCCAAGTTCTTCATTGAAATGTTCATCTCCCGGTGTTTCCCCACACTTTTTCGTTCGAGCCTGCTGTACTTTGTTATCCTCAGTTGGTGAAAATCTGTGGGAGTCATACAAACTCCTTCACTTGAAGGCTGTCTGTTTCTCATTGATAAATGCAGGATCTGGACTGGGTTCATATGTCACTCTCACTTTACAATCTTATACCTGCAGTTAGAAATAAGATTGGGTTCTCAGGTATAAATGAAAATCCTGAAGTGCAGTTCTACTGGAAGGCAAAAAATCAATTGACCAATTCTCTGACATCCAAGCAATGCTCTTCATCATGCCTGGTGGAGGTAACATCCTCTTTTCTTTTGCATCTTCACTGATGATTTCTACCATGATGAGGCACCTCCCACATTCTAGTCAAGTACACTGGTTTCCTTCTCTCCCCAAAACATCGACTAGCTTCCACCCCCCCAAGGAAATTAATACCTGGTGTTGGTGGGGGAATTGTTTTAGACCAAGGAAACGGGGCTGTCCAGATGCTGGCAGACTGCACGAGAGCTGCCAAAAGGGGTTTTGGGGGCTTATTCTCTGTAACGACCCCTGCAGCCACTGTCCCACAAAAGCAGAGCTGGCCATTGTAGGGTTTAAATTATTGCACAGCAGTGCTTAGGGAATCTGTGGTCTTCTTCCCTTTGACAGCACAGAGCAAGTTCCCTGCCTCAATTTCCCCCTTTCCCACAGAAGGAGAATGCAGTGCTGGGATGGGTTATTTCCAAGCTGACAGTTTAAGGAAGAAAGAAGTCATTCCATAATTAACTGTGGATTTACTGCAGGGTACTAGTTTCTTTCATCCACATGAAAAGCCCAAGCCACAGCACAGAAGTTTCTCCTATGTGGATTCTCCAAGGTCTAATAAGGGTTGTGTTCACAGCTGCAGCCTTTGTAGATGGGGATGGGGCTCCATCTTCTACTGTTGGCATCTTTCTGTGAAATGTGAAACACTCAGAGCCCTCAGTCTGATCTTCTTCAAGCTGTCCCAAAGGTATGGAGCAAGGGACAGAAGAAGGACATGGCTCCACAAGCCTTATTGCTACGTGAAGTGAGGCTGAGCCGTGGCACCAAGGATGTGCCCCAGAGGCAGCGTTGCCCTGTAAGACTGGGAGACAGCACAGGTACCCCCCTCAGCAACGTGTGACTGCAAGAAATCCCAGAGGTGCCCTTGCAGGCCAGCAGCCAGGCAAAATAAGATCATACTGAGAAATGAAACACTGATTTAATTACAATAATGAATTCTTTCCATTGCTGCAGGATTACGGGTTCCCTTCTGGCACTGGGCACAGTGTGCTTGGGACTGAGAGAAAAACTGGCTACACAGGCCCATTGGCCTGTCTTGAGGCATCAAGGTGTTTTCATGGCCAAAATGTTTTAGCACAGCCAGAGGTGGCTGGAAACACAGGAGAATAACTTTTGAAAAACCAGTGGTGACTTGTAAGAAGGAACTGGAGCCGACTTCAACATCTAAAGGGAGTCTTTGGACCACACAAAGGAATAAAAGATGGTTTTCTGCAGTAGACTGCCCTTACCTGGGCCTCCATGAAGGTTGTTTCTTAACTAGAACCTAGTCCCTTCTGGCCTTGGGTTGCATGGAGGTTGTTGCTGTGTGGAGAAACACCTGAAAATATTTATGAATACCTGGTCTTGCACCAGTGACTATATCTAGACTCTAAATCAAAACAGGCACCAATTGTGCTGCGACTGGTCCTTGGCTACATTCACACTACATCACACTTGGCTCTTCTTTGTGACATGCCTTATGTTCCCGTGGTCCTGAGACAGGTTTGTTATCTGCATTGTCTGTATTATCTCCATACCTTTTTTATCTTGTTTTTGGGTCAATGTCACAACAATAAGGCTGCAGAGGAACCTGCTAGAGTTGTGCTTTGTAGCAGGAATCTTACAGCAAATGCTTTTTATACCTTGGGATGTGGAATGAAGATATATTGATGGATGTGAAGCCTGCAAGCAGCAGTCCACCCCTTGAGCTTATTCCCTGTCCCTCTTTCATTTCACAGCATCTGCAGAGCCAGGAGAGCCATTGTGGGAATGGTCCTTACAGTCTGTCAGTTTGATGTCAAACCACAGAAAACCATTTAGGAGAGGGCTAGAAATATGATAGACCTTCCTCGTACTTCCTCAGCCACCTCTTCAGCCTGGAAATGAGTCCAAGGTTATTTAATTTTTCCTTATGGGCTGATGTTCCACACTTTATTATCATCTTTGTCATCCTTCTCTGCACCTTTCTTGAGCTGTAAAGCAAAAACTCTCTCTTTCATGTTGTTTTACAAGTAAATAAACACAAGACATGAAAGACATGTTTACAGAGAAATCTTCCTTAATGTATTATTCATTTGACTTTTTAATAGGAGTGTTTCTGTAGCCCTGATGTCCTGGGGATATAAGTGACACAAGGTCTGTAGAGAGAAGTGATGTTTTTATTAGAGCAATGGATAGATTTGGGGAAGAAAAAGCATTACCAAGTTGTGGACATGTTGTCCACATAAAAGCCCAGCTTAAAAGTCTTTTGGAGAAAGGTTTTTGTAAGCAGAAACTTATCTATGCTCCAGCTGCTGTCTGGAGTCATACAAAATTTGACATCTTTCCCCAACATTGCTTTTTCTTTTGAAGAGATAAAAAAACATGACTTAGAAGCTCAATGCAAAGGTTAAAAGATGTGCAATGCTGTTGACTACTGAGCTAATCAACCTAATACAGTCTTGTCAATACAAATTATTGGGAAGATGCATTTCTTTCATTGACAGGCTGATACATTTTGGTTTGCCTTTAACGTGCTTTCACAGACTTACTCTACAAGAAAAGATTATTTGCATCAAAATAGAAGCATCCATTTCAAAATTTATACTGGTTTGACTCTCTTGATTCTGCATTGCACCTTCAACAGTATCATAGTGGTGTCCTCTGCTGACAAACTTTAGGGCTGTGGACCTGAATTATGAACATCTCAGGAGTTAACAATTCTGGCTGGTTTTATGACCCTCCCCCTCCAGCTGACCAGTGGCTTTCACTACAGAGATTGCTGCTATAGTTTAAAGTAGAACAGAGGGCTGATTTCACGGGATCAGGATCAGTCTTGCCATTCATTATGCCAACTCTGCTCCAGGGATGGGAATATCTGGTGGAAACAAAGAAAAAGGCAGGAAGAGAGGGCAAGATCTGTAACACAGCACAACACACAGCTTGATGCTTTGTGCCACTTCCAGGGCTGCTGAAGCAAATAAATGTCAGTGGCTGCAATCCTCTTGGGTTTCTGTGAGTTTCTGAATCATCCTGAGATATTAAATCAAGCAAAACAAACTAAGGGGACAGGAACTGAAGAGGAAACCAAATTATTACGGAAATGCTTTCAACCAAATCTTATTTTGTTGTTTGGACAATAAAAATACAGCCAGACTGGATGAAATGAAGTCCCACTGAGCACAGTCTCCATGTGAAGGGAAAAGCTGCTGTTTTAGTGCAGCCTGAGAAACCTGTATTTGAAGGCTGGACCATCTAGAGTTCATCTTCTCTTTGACTGCAATAGGTGCCAAGTGGGCTCCTAGGTTATTTGAAGAGGAGGCCAGAGGATGGTAACAAGGATCAGGGTGTAGGGAACATGGCCATGGCAAAGGATGGAAGCCATCGAGGATGTTTAGATCAAGAGAAGTGAGCACCAAAGCAGGGTATGCCAACAACTTTCAAATAAGCTAACAGTGGCAAAGAAAGTGGTGTATCTCTTTTCTGTGTCTGCTGGGGACAAGACATTTTGGCCTGAAATTGCAGGAAGGGCTGGCTGCATTAGGCATTTGGGTGTACTTCCTAATCTCTCTGAATCATCTTTTTTAAAGAAAGATATCCCCAGTGGCTTCCTGGGCTGACCTTGCCTTTGGCTGTGCAGGGTGTCCCGAGAAGATCAGATTGGTTCAGTGTGGCTGATGGCTGCGGTTTGCATGACAGCTTTGACTGATGGTTTGAACTGATGGCTTGCTTCAGTTTTGTTCTCACCCTGAGATCAGATTGCACTGCAACCAAAATAATCCTAGTAACATCATCATCATCATCATCATCATCATCATCATCATCATCATCATCATCATCATCATCATCATCGTCATAATAAAAGGAATCATATTTTGGTCAGAGTATTTACAGAGAAACATCTGTAGAGTTTGTGAATGAGAAATCATATTGAACTTTTCATCTCATATTATTAGTTTTGATGTGAAAAAAGCTTTTTAATGCTAGGACTAGTGATGCATTATTGGAATAGCTTTCATGGGGAAGGGGTGGGAACTCTGGTATTTCTTTCTCTTTTCAAAATAACTTAGACAAACATTTATTGAGAGGGTCTTGGGTAGGGCTGATCTTGCCTTGGGGTAGAGGGATGGAGAGGATAATCTATTAGGTTCCTGCCAACTCCATCTCTGGTAAAGATGACTCCTCTTTCCAGCCTTTTGGATATTATACTTTTAATGAGAACCAGCCATCTTTTGGGAGTACTGAACTGAAACTAAAACTCTGTGTATGTTTTGGTTTGTGTTCTTGGGTAGTGATTTCCTGTGTCATGCAGTGTATCTGAACTGAAATAGGTGGAAGGGCTGCAGCTGGCCAGCCCCAGGTCCCCAGCTCCTTGGTCCAGCCCGGACACTCATCCCAAGAGTGAATTCCTGAGGACCACCAACTGCCAGACGTATGTGTCACAAGGTTGTTAGAAGATAATCGAATTTTGTCCACCAGTTAAGCCTGACTTGCAGTTCTGGATGTGCTTAGGCCTCATTCTAGCCACTTTTGTTTTGCAAATAGTTTGAGCTGGTCCATGTGTCAGCTGTGATGGGTAACCGAGGATAGAGTGGAAGACGATAGAGAGACATCATGACACCAGTGAAGCCAGCATAATGTGAGTGCTAGAAGGCTCTTTGCAAAGGTTCTTGCAACATCTGTCCTCCCTGAGATACCCTTACATGCTGCTGCATACGGTCCACACAGTGGGCACACCTCAACCATGTCAGAAAAGCCTTAAATGGTGCAGGGATGTAACTGGAGGAAGGTGACCATGGTCATTTTGGGGACTGCTAATGTACAACGTAACCACCCGGTGCTCAGAGTGAGCTGAGCTCTGGTTATCTGTCAGCAGCTTGGGTGCCATGGGATGCACTGGATCCAAACAGGCTGGGTAAGTCAGAGCTGGGCTTATGCAAAAGCCATGTAGATACAGCCCCAAATCCTGCAGTATGTGGGGCCAATGAGTCCATAAAATTGATCTTCTGGGCAAACACCTGTAGATGCCTGCAGCAAATGCAAATAGTTCACTTAAATTTGTTCTTTCATACCACAGGTGAAAAGATTAGGTCAATGTTGCTTATACTCCCTATCACACAAAATGCAATCAAGTTGAAAACCAACCTCAAATCAATCACTTTTCTGAGGAGGCTTTGAGGAAAGCATTTTCCATGAGAGAGTCAAGGGTTACGGATGCTACAAAGGAGGAAGGAAGGCTGACTTCCAAAAGAATAAAGGAGTTTTTATAGCAGCCTCAAGTTATGCTATACAAAGTTTAGAAAAAAACCCCCAGTGTTTCCAGCTGAAAGGCCTGGGAATAAAGAAAGTAAAATAAACCTCTTCAACTTCATGCACAGAGGAATATTATTCTTCTCCCAGTTGCTCTACTTTCATGCTGGTGTAATAATTTGTTCGGGTTACTTCTGTTTGTGCAGGCTTTGGGGTGAAGAGATTCAGGCCCAAGCACCGTGTTCATGATCGACTCATCTTTTCCATTACACAGAGAAACAGTGAATAGGGGTTTTATGACTGAATCTGGCTTTCAAACTGCAAAAATTATATATATTGCATGTATATGTATGTATACATTCTTTTGAATTCACTAGAACACACTGGAGCCTGTTTTTTTTTTTGACAGGCTCCTGAAATGCACCGCTTAGAGAGAATTTAGGTTTGAGGCAGATCTCAAATGTGAAATTTTTGAAGATTGTTTGACAACATGACATACCAAAATAAAACAGATGACTCAATTTCTGAAGTTGGCTGGACAATGGCACGTTCTGGTAACCTATTATTCATGTAGGTTTTTGAATAACTGGGTAATTTTTTTTTTTAAAGCAACAATTCAAGAAAGGCTATTTTCCAGCATATATCTATAGAAATATGAAGATCAATTCAGATTTTAGCTAGCTGGGTTTATAAATCAGGCCTGGAGACCATGAACAGCCCATAATCTTTACAAAAGCAGAAAGAAGTTTTTGTGAATGAAAGTTGTCAATATTTATGTGTCCACAAGCTTAATGGAACAAAATTGTTCAAGTGGTTGCAGGATGGAGCTATTAATTAGATAAAAAATAAGATGGGGTAGCTTATACTGCACTACCTTGCTGTCTTTCAGTGTTCTGGCATTCTTGGAGTATCACTTTCTCCTTCCTTTCCTTTTTTTGGCGGTAAGCACTTAAGGGGAAAAAGCGGTGCCTTATTATATATTCTTCCTTTGTAAAAAAAGGATTCGCACTGAAGGCCATTTTAACCCTAAAATACTGATGGGCGTTTGCTGTGATATGTGTTCGCTGGCTCCAGTGACAGGAACAGGACTGGCAATAACGAGTTTGAATGGCAAGAAGCAGGAATTAGGGCAGACGCTGGGGGTCACGCTTCATCAGCTGCCACTGAGAAGCTCTGAACCGGTTGCTGCAGGTACATTGCAGAGGCTCCAGCACTCGAGGTTTTAAGAACAAGTCAGGTGATCTTGCCCATGTACAAAAACTGGTAGGAGATTTTAATGAGGAATTAAGCAAATATATAGAAAACTGAAATAGATAGGGTTAATCATACCCTGGGAGAGATGAAGGAAGAGGTGGTCTCTCCAGATCCTATTTTACTGTAATTCTGATTTCTCTGAACACACGCTTATACCACCTGTGAGTCTAGCTTAATTTTTTACTCTAAACATTTTTGTAGAGCACAAATAAGAGCAATTACTGTAGATGAGAAACACGGTGAGTTTCAGTGGGCTACATAAAGCTTTAATCCACATTGCATTTAATGGAAATTACTCATCCAAGTCATAGACCAAGCAATGGCACAAAAAATAAAAGGTGTTAGAAGACTGTCTGTACTTTTGGACACTGTAGGGAAAAAGTTTTAATTACATCTAGTTTAACAAAAGTTTGCTGTTAGCTTGTGAGCAGTTAATCCTGAGTTCAAAATCCCAAGACTGGTTACAATATGCATTTGCAACTGTGCAATGGGAAAAAAAGGCAATGCCTGAAAAATCTCTTTCGGTATGTAAACCACTCATTTGCTTACTGAACATTATACAGTTTCTCCTCTGATGATAAGAAAGAGTTTCTCCTTTTTGATCTTAATACCATGGCTGATGTTCTGTTTCAGAATGATAGGCACTAGAGGAGGTAGCAATGTTAGACATGATCATCAGCACTGAGGTCATATTTAAATTGACATTGAAATAGACTGGCCATGAAATGTCAGTGATACGTTCACCTCAAGTCAAATTAATTCATGCTGAGCATGTCTGGAGAGCTAGAGTCTGAACCCTGGAAATTCAAGGCAAGAAGAAGGAAACCCAAGCACTCTTCTTAGGACAGGACTTCCAGAAATCCTTTGGAGCTGTTTCTTGATGGGGTTCTGTGCCCATATGGGAAGTGCATGATAAGGACAAACTTCGAATTTTGAGCTTGAGACTTTCTTAAAAAGTCTCCTGAGCTTGAGACTTTCCATCCCCTCTCCATCCCCTGAGCTTGAGACTTTCTTAAAATTCTTGTGATGAGTACCCCAAAATGAAGCTTCCCTAAACGCTGGCAGCTGATCAGATCTTGGGCAATTCGCTGGAGATGAACCCTTGTGAAGATTAACTCTGCAGAGACTGAGGAACTGGAAGATGCCTGAAGGAATGAAACTCTCTACTCAGCTTTGCAAACTATCTAGAGCTTTTCAGGCCTTGATTTACTGGCAGACAGGCCTGGCAGGCAGCTTAAACATTATTCCAGTGGCAATCTCATGTACATGTGTATTATACACAGAACAGAAGCCAGGTCATGAATCTTATTGCACAAAACAGTAACAAGTCAATCAATACGCCAAGTGACTCTTACACATTTTTTCACCATCAGTGGGAGCCGTGATCCTGGAAGCAATATCCTTTGCATGCTAGGATGAACATGGAGATATAGCCACGTGGCATTTACAGAAATCCACTGTGTATGAGCAAGACACCTCAGGTAGCTTTGGTTAGCTTACCCCTAAATAAAGGGAACAAAAAGCTTTTCATTTGGCAAGCTCTTGTGTGGCGAGCTACCATGAGCTGAAAAACATAGAAACACAGGCAATTAATCAGGAACAGCTAATGTATGATAACATGCTACTGCACAGTAATTGTCATGTGTGAAAGTACCCTGGCTGAACAATGGAAATAAATGAAACTCAGACCCTGAAGAAAGCGGGGCCGTGGCACACTCCTTGGGAGTGATTAATGAGCATTTCATGGTATAAGGAGTAAACTAAACTAATGGAAAGTAATAATACACTGCCTGGAAGATGAGCCTGGTTATTAACCCTAAGTGAACTGCACCTTTAGGGAGAGAGGAGAGCCACTGCTTCATTTTGTATCACTGTATAAAGCGTGCCACAGAAAGGGAAACAGTCAGAAGGTTGTTTGATTTCTGACAGCAGCTGGCTGTAAAACACTTCATGCTTTTAATGTTTTTCAGCTAACTCAGGCAGAAGAAGTTACCTATGGAAGCATGCAGCAGGGATGGAAGGAGTACTGCACTCCACATCCAGATGAGACATGAGAGTGCTGCTTTAAAACAGCTGCTATCAAAAGAAGCTGAAAACACAGAAGACTTTATGACCGATCTAAGATTGAAGAGAAATTCTTGCTTTGTGGAAGGCTGTATCCCTTGATAGGTGATCAGAGTGTAATGGTAATCAGGAACTAAGAAGTCAGAAAGATAAAGTAGTGGCATATTAAAGAATTAACCCTTTATGATGTGGTTAGGGTGCATTAAGGAAAAACTGGGAGACAATTCCATCACTACCTGCAGCTTCAGGTTGTCTGTGGGGCCAGACACTACCCATGTAAGGGTAACACAGGGTTTATGTGGATGACTGTTTGATTTCAAGAGTGTAAGAGATGCCTACATAAATCCTGTGGAACACAAATACTAGATTAGTTAAACACCTGTGAAAAACAAGCATGTGGGTAAATCACTTCATCCTTGAGGCCATATCCAAATGTCTCCACAGACATGATCAGGCAGCTAGAATAACCAACTGGAGTGTTAGCCTGTGATGATATCTAACCAACATCGATTCAAGCTTATGCAAAAGTTTTCAGAAATTAAAAGATTCATTAGAGTCCCAATATTACCTGTCCAGATGTAATACAGGTAAGATGCCCATAAATACTTCTAAGAAGGCATGACAACAAGAGTTCAAGTCAAACCAGTAGTAGGTCACAGCAAGACTCACTGTTCGTAGACTTCCTGGAGTCGTAGCTCTATATTCAATACCTCTTCACAGGTTTTTCTTCCACTGGTTTGTCTGGTTGCTTTTTGCATACCACCAAC
The DNA here is from genome assembly GCF_023638135.1 of Falco biarmicus. Taxonomy (NCBI): domain Eukaryota; kingdom Metazoa; phylum Chordata; class Aves; order Falconiformes; family Falconidae; genus Falco; species Falco biarmicus. Next base: position 28,626,948 of record NC_079292.1, on the reverse strand, counting down.
CTTTCAGGATTCACCACATCTCACCAGGACAACTAGGTGCATTAGCCTCCTGCTATACAGGTATTTACCATTATGGCCACCACTAACAGTGTAGTTATTGCACAGGAGATCTCCAAGACCAGTGACTCCAGCACCTCACTGAACTGTTGAACCAAACCTCAACAGTTAATGAATACTTCTCATTGTTTAAACTTCTGCTTTCTGTTGGTGTTGACTATTGTTACTCTTGTGAATCTTCTGTTGATATTATGGACATATGAGTCTGGCAAAGGAATATGTGCAGAATTGTGTTTCTATGAGGTTTTGTTATGAGCCTCATGGATCCAGGACTACAGTTGTAGCCAGGACCTGAAGTGGGTAGATCTTTGCTGGATGACTTACCTGTGAGTCACTACTGAGCAAATGTCTTCCAAGCACCTCTCAGACCTGTCTTGTCCCTGGTTCCTTCTGTCTCCCACATATAAGCCATATCTCTTTTGCACCATAACCAGGTTTCCAAAGCCATGACCTTTGCCAAAAGCATTCCGGGCTAACCCTGTGTCTTCCTGAAGCATGTTCTCATTACACGGCTCGTAGTGACATGGTGCAGCAGCAGAGAGCAGGGCTCTGCACCACACTGAATGAAACCACAACCAATCCCAGCCCTTCCTCTGCCCAAGCAAGTGGGATACCATGCTGATGATGCTGGGGGCTGCTCCCCCAGCCACACTCTCTGAGAACTGGGACTTGGGTGCAGGAGGGCTTTCATCTCCCAACTGCTCCCCTGCCTCTCCAGCAATAAAGAAAAGGAGCTCGTATTGACTCAAGATGTGGACAGAGCTGGGGCAGTCATACACTTCTGGGCTAGGTAGCTGAAATCAATTAAATAAAAATGTGTGAGGAGAGTGAGAGAGGATTTCATAGGAGGAAGGCATGGAAGGGCATTCTTTGGAAATCAACAAAGCAATGCAGAGAAGTTTGCTTTAAGTCAGGCTGAAATACGATCACAGAACGGTTTGTGTTGGAAGAGACCTTAAAGACATCCAGTTCCAGCCCCCTGCCAGGGGCAGGGACACCTCCCACCAGCCCAGGTTGCTCCCAGCCCCGTCCAACCTGGCCTTGAGCACTGCCAGGGATGGGGCAGCCACAGCTGCTCTGGGCAGCCTCTGCCAGCGCCTCACCGCCCTCACAGGGAAGAATTTCTTCCTTATATCTAATCTTAACTTGCCTTCTTTCAGTTTAAAGCCCTTCCCCCTTGTTCTGTAACTACGTGCCCTTGTACAAAGCCGCTCTCCTGCTTTCTTGTCGGCCCCTTCAGGTACTGGAAGAGGTGCTATAAGGTCTCCCTGGAGCCTTCTCTTCTCCAGGCTGAACAACCCCAGCTCCCTCAGCCTGCCTTCCTAGCAGAGGTGCTCCAGCCCCTGATCATCTCCGTTGCCTCCTCTGGACTCACTCCAGCAGGTCCATGTCCTTGTGTTGGGGGTCCCAGAGCTGAATGCAGTGCTCCAGTTTTGTTCCTTCCAAGGTTAATTTCTTTTATTTCCCCTGTATTTAACCCACTGTCTGTTAGTGTTCACAGTTAGCTCCACTTTTCAGATGAAACAGGCAGTTTGAAGTTCCAGTGTTTCATTTTGGAAAATCAGAAATAGAACATCTTAACAATTTTAGTCCTCTTTTTTGAGAGGTGAATTCCTTTGTTGAATCTTGCCCAAGGCTGAGTGCTTCTGGCCATCCCAATTTCCTTTCATTCTTCCTTGCACACTCCCACTCAGCAGTTAGAGCCTGTTTCCCTGTCTTCTGCCCACCAGGCTCAGTCACCTCTTCTCATCTGAATCAGCTCTATGCTGAACCGGTACCACCTGGCACGGTGGTTGCAAAGATCTGGAGAGACCTGGGCCTGGGCCTGAGAGTCAAAGTCCCTCCCATGATGGTGATCTTACATTTCTACTCTGCAAGATTCCCTTGGGAGCATGATTCCCAGAGCCAAGTGAAATATCTGACATCTTTGTGCAAGGAGCATGCAAGAGTCGGTTGCATGGTATGACCACAGCTGGTTTGGGCATGACAGCTTAGTGGTTGCTGAGTCCTTGAAGACAGTAAGCGATCTGGACTGCTTTGTTAGCCAGAAACAGTTTCCAATACTACTTCTCTCCATGGAAGAGTTTAAGATGGGATGCTGTGCTGTGGTCCAACATCAGCTGCAGGATGGTTTCCTGCCCCTCTTCCCACGTGTTGCTCATAGGCTAATGGGCCAGTGTCTCCTCTGGACACCTGGAGCAATGAATTTGAATGTCCTCAGGTTTGGGGAAGGCTCTGAATCACATACTTTTCTGCAGGGTTGACATTCTCTAACCAGGCCTCCATGAGGGTTGTTCTTCTTTAGCTTCCTAATAAACAAGTATCATAACCTTTGTTTTAACTTCTAGGAAAAGCAAAAGACCAAGAATCACAAAGTGCGTTGGTTATGAGAGCAGCTCTGTTTCAGCTCTTACTCTGGGATGCCTCAGAGCAGCCCTTTGATACCTATTTCCTGTGTCAAGTAAAAAAAAAAGAATAGATGTTTGGGTACACATTTTTATTGTTTTTCTTTTACCCTGTTTTTGATGATTCGGTAGCACCTATCAGACCCCAATAGCCTTCCCTAGTCTGCATTACTTTTCTCTGAAGCGAAGGTATGGGAGAAACGATGGGAACCAGCAGATAAAGCCCAGCTGTGGATTTGCTGGGGCTTGGGGAAGCTGTGCCTGGGAAAAATGTAGAGCCCCATGGACCAAAGCCACAAGATGTAGCTGGCACTCATTGGGAGACCACAGAATAACTGCTCAGGAGGTTCCTGCGCTAGTTTATTTTCCTGTTGCCCGGGCATCTTTGAGGTTGAATGAGTCAGGGGAGGTGAGGGAAGAGTAAGAAACCCTCCAGCCTCTGCCTCCCCACGGAGCCCAGAGGAAGAAGATATTGTCTCTGTGGTTAGAAAATCAGACACGTGTCAAACGTTTGCATTTGAGTCCTCAGAAGAAAAAACTGTCACATAAGCTCTATTGTAGCTTGTGGCAAAGTTTTATCTCCTGGGCCCACCGAGAGTTGGTTTGAGGTAGAAAAATGTAACACCCAAGTGCAGCTATTTGCCTCCTGCAGAACACTTGCAAGCTTTTCCATCTTGGGGGTTTCAGGGGTCTCCCCTTGATCATGGCAGAGCAGGGGCTGAGCATCAGCCCCCCCGATGTGTAGCCCACAGCTCTGGAGGAGCAAGACAGACAACAGGAGCAAAACAACTCCCTAAAAATCAGACTTTCTGTTTGTGCTTTTAAGGAAAAGGAGTGTTTGGTCTTTCTTTTCTTTTTAAATTCTTTTTTTTTTTTTTTTTTTTTTTTTTTTTATGAGTGAATTCAACTCCTTGATGAACCAAAGCAGATAAATAAGCATGCACTCTGGCACACAATCAGTTTTCATCATAGCGAAGAGGCACACGGGCATGCTCTTCCTGTCATTATTTTGACACATATACCAGAAGAGTGTCCTTCCCACCACAGTCCCTAATCACCAGCTCACCAGCTCTGTGTAGACTTGTTTGATGTCCCAAATGTACCTTCTCCATGCTGGCCTAACATGTGAGAGGTTGGCCTGGCTTTGTGTGTCTGTCTTGGCTTAGACACCAGACGGACCGTGGGCTTGGGGACAGAGAAGGTGTCCTGACCCATTTAACTCACTACTATGGGTATGGCATTGCACGTCATGTTGACTTTCTAGGGCCTCTTTTAGGTCATTCCCTGGTTTTGGTTCCCTTATTGGGACTCAGCATGACCCAGGACACAGAGCAAAGGACAGTTCCTACCTTCAAAATTTTCTTTAGACAGCAAATGGCAGTAACTGGTTAAGATGCCTGATCCACAGACAAGGTTTTGCTCCTAAATATGTCGATGAAAGCAAAATTAGCACTTTTTAAAAATTATTTCCACCCGACTTACTGTTGGTCCCTGAAACAAAAGCTGCAGGATGGAGCACGCAGTCCTTGAAGTGGGCATGAGTTGTCACATTTTGCCTCAGCAGACGGTTCCTTCACAGGAAACAGTCACAATTTTTGTTCTGTAGCTGAACAGATCATGAAAACCCTCCCTGCTGCCACCTCGCTCACGCACATCAGTAAGTTAAAGTTAAAGAAACCAATTTCTTCAGCCCTTTGGGGGCTTGAAAACTGGGCAGGGACTGTTTTGTAAAGTCCCTGTTGCATTTCCCTCTTTCTGGGGCATTGTGCTTGAACGTTATGGAGCCGATGGTAAATGCACCGGAGACAGGAGTATTTGTGATGTGGGGGCTGGCACTGGCAGTGCAGGACACAGTGAAGCAGCAAATCCATTCTGGCCATTTGTGAGGGAAACATCAACTTCTTAGTGGCTGGACGGTTACTGACTCTCCAAAGTCACTGAGTCACTTTGCAAGTTCCTTTGGTGGAAATGACACCAGATGTCCAAACCATCTGGTTAGTTTTGCATCGCCTTTCTACCAAACTGTGGTTGTTACAACGTCATGGTGTAAGACGGGCTGCGAGGCTGAGCAGTGACGGTTGGAGGTTGTTAGTGCTGTTTCTTTTATGGTTTTTTTTCTGTCAGAGATCTAATCCAAATTGTTCTTTGGTAACAGCTGCTCAACTAGAAAATGTTACGTAAAATCAGATGACCACAGCAGCTCCTGCCACAGGACCAGACCTGGCAATTGCTTCCCACAGGTCAATAACTTGTGTTTATAGGGAAGGAAGCAGATAACCATGTAGAGGTTTCCAGACTCAGCCCAACCTGGCTGTGCGCAGTACACAGCATGGCTCAGCACAGCACTGCCGATGCGGGGTGCAGTGAGGGCTTCTACAATCCAGCATCCCACATCCTACTCACACAGACACTTTCTGTGGCTTCTTGGGAAGTCTAAGGATGCTAATTCTGGTTCTGTTTGAGATTTTCTTCTGAGCTTTACCAGACAGGAATAACAGAAGTGCAAATATGAGTATGAACTACCTTAAACTTTTGGCAAACCAGAGCAACCTAAAACCTGTGATGGACTTCTCATCTTGGTTTAACAAATAGGATCAAATGCAGGTAAAGGAATACTGTACAACTTTCAAGTGACTGGTATTATGGTCAGAGCATAGTAGGTAACCATTATCAAGATAATGTAAGAGAAATCAGATTTCTCAAACATATGAATCTCTTCAAGAACATTCATAATAGAAGATTATGTAAGAATGGACTGTGCTTTGTGTACAGATGTTCCAGGTGTGGCTCCATTGGAGCAGATAGCCACAGCTGAAAGAGTTAGACACTTATCGAAGCCAATGGCAAACTTAAATGTCCTGTAGAAGGCCACTGATATAGCTTAGGGATGAGCAAGAGGAATTTTGTTTTTCCCCAAATAAAAAAAAAACCAGGAAAACTATTAATTATTAAATGTTAATCTGATGACTATACAGATGTCTGAAGAACCCATGCTGATTCAGGTGTGCAGGTTAAATGTGTGTGTTGGATATAGTGATAAGCCTAAATTATAAGCAAAAATGTGATCAGGCATGGGATCACCATTTCCATCTGGTCAATAGTTAGAAGAAGGGAGTATGTGCAAAAGAATCACGGAATCTGATCAAGTCACTGTCAAGCTGCAGAAAGATACTTGGATGTTTGTGGAAATAAATTAACATATGTTACGTGTGAAGGGTGCAGTCATTCTTTAAAAGACCCGGTGACAAAAAGCTAATCAAATGACAGTTGTAATGACTTGAGCCCGAAGGGAGCTGTTACAATAATTATACAACATGCAGAGGATTGTAATAGCAGGGCCTCACCCACTAGGAGATGAAAGGATTGTGTCAAATTGAAGCATTTGAATTCCAAAAGATGCTAGGAAAACACAAAGAGCAGAGCAGAGGAAAGGTGCATCAGGAATCAATTTACCTTAAGTAGATTTGGCCCCAGGGCCTACACAGTTTCAGCTGTTATCTGAGTTGAACATGTGTGTTTGGTGCTGTGTGTGAAGAGGGAAAGCTGGTCCAGCCTCAGATCACAAGTACTTACGGTGGGTGGCCGAGGTCTGCAGCTGGGATGGCTGGTGGTCTGAGTCACCATCTCTGATTGTCAGGGTACAAGAGTCCAGGTTCTTAGAACTTTGTTCAGTGAATGGCATCTCCTTTTATCCTCACACCCAGCATCTTTGTCTTGCCTAAGGTTGTACCTGCAATGCCCTGGAGTGATGTTCCAAAGAAAAAGAGGCTCCAAGTGCACACTGGAGTGTGGAACTAATTTGAATATTAGTATAAAGAGGTTTTTTCTCTAAAGCATTAGAAATTCAGAGGACACATTTCAATACCTAGACAGAGCTGCACACAAGACAGTAATGCTGTCTCTCTCTGTATTTTGTAAATCCTGGGGGCTGCCTATTTTTCAGACAGTCCTGTACAGCATATTGTCCCTTATGTCTGGAACACCAATGTTGTGTCTCAACAGCTAAAAAGATTTAATTTTCAGACACATTGAGAGTAGGCTTCCTCCCACCTAGTATCACCCGTATAGATGTTAGTCCCCCTTTCTCCACTTATGATTAAAGGAAAACACGGCCATTTTTAAGAAGTGATTCATCTGAACTGTTTTAAACACCTACATTAGTCAGAGTTGAATGTGTTGTGGAAGTGCCTGTTTCCATCAGAATACAACCCTAAATTTGATCAGACAAATCCCACCTTTCATTCCCAACATCCCTATTCATGCTAGCCTGCAAAATGCTGTCTACAGTCCCAAGAAAAATTAAACTACATGAAATTCATCTGTTTTAATGTTCCTTTAAGGACCCTAAGCCTTACCTGGATTTGACATGGCTTTCCAGGAGTAACCAGCTTACCCATGAATGCACATGTCTGAGTGTTGTCTAGGTCCAAGAGGAAGAAGGCAAAGGAACTTGGTCACTGTCCTTTTTTGTCCTGTGGAGATGGCAGTCATTCAGGCAAGTTTTGTATGAAAAATGTATGTTGGGGATCTGTGCTAAATCAGCTGGCAAGGATTCAGAGTATATGTGAACCAAGGCAGAAGAAGAAAGATCTTCCTATTTCTCCAAGCCAAAAGGTACCCAAAGTTTCAGACAGCTAAATATGGTTCAGAATCTACATTCAGTTGTTAATGGGGTAAATGGACCCTAGAAATTCTAGGTTTGGCCCAGATTTTTCCATATAAGTTACAAGTAACTCTAAGTTGGGCTTAATGCTGATGTTTTGGATGCTTGAGTTAGTTCAGTTAGATCTGCAGTATGTAAACTGAGAGTATTCATAACAGAAATGGTCATTATAACAAGACTCTTTACTCCAGAATCAAGCTGATTCATGAGCACATCCTTGCTGTAGGCCCTGAGAGATGCAATTCCAGATATTTGAATCTAAGTGCTTGAATCTGGAGCTGGATTCCCCCCAGACCGTAGAGGTGCGAAGGTCCAGATATGTATTAAGTAACTAAACTTTCTTTTGCAGATAAGAGTGATGTGGAGCACAGCTTGGTTGTGGGACTCACCTGGACTGCAGCTGCTGATCCAGAAGTATAAAGGAATCTTAATGCAGATGCCACAAATATCTTAGATTAGCTTATTTCCTGGGTCACTGTGCTTAGGTAACTGGACAGAGACCAGGAGACAATATAATCAGTAGTGATGAACTGACCACTTGTAGGGATGCAAGCCAATTGCCTAAGTAGAGGCATTTAGGGCAATTGAGCTGCCCTAAGTTATCCAAGATGTCAGCACAGGGCTGGTAAATACAATACAAGACCTACAAGAGACCTGTATGCATCCAGAGCAATAGCTGGAGGCCAGATGGGGTGTGTCTAAAATGGCACAGTCCACATGTGGCCTTTGACGTCTGCTTTAGGGTGATGTTGAGTCATTCTTCAGGCTCTGCTGACTGCCTGCTTTAAGTCCCCATAGATTATAGTGGATGCTAAGCATCCATCAAACTCATAGGTTGGCATTTGTACTCTAAAGTTGAATATCTGCATCTCTCAGGGTACCAAAAAGATATGCATTATCTCCTTTTGCTCTTCCTATTACATTTATTTGCTTTTCCAGTGCAGATGGTTTGATCTTATTTCACCAAGATTTCTATGTGAGGAAGACAGTCTTCCCTGAAGCAAAAAAAGCTTCCTTCCAACAAAGACACATCCACTCAATTCTGATATATGTTTTATGTCACACAGTAAAATTCTCATGTGTCACTGTTTACACATCAATACGAATTACAGGATTCAGCTATAAAATGAATGTGCTGATTCCAGTTCCTTTTGTCAACAGGGATAAATTACACCATATGTCAAGCAGTGGCAAAGCCTTGGTGTAGAGTGTTAGTGGAACTATCCTTTACTACCTAGATACCATGGCCAAGAGAGTATAAACAATTGTTCTTTGATTCTAGTGTACGCTTCTCAAAAAGCAACAGCTGGAAATTTGCAGAATTAATAGCACTCAGAGCAAGAGCTGTTGAAGGAAACCACAGAGACAAAATACAGACTGAGATTTTAACGGTATTTACAGCTAAATTTTTTTACTGCAGGTGATGCAATCCTGAACCCTTCTAAGCAGGACTTGACATCAATCCCTCCCTGAGCCAGCCTTGAGCCAGCCTTGTCACATATATACTCCAGTCTAGTTCTGACACAGTACTAGATAGGAGCGAGTCAGACCCTTTCAGTACAAAGGTTTTTCAACAATTATGAGCCACAGAGGGAAAAACAGATGCATTACTCAGAGGAGTGGGTTTAACTACCACAAATTTACTGTGGAGGATAATAGGACAAAAGCATGTACACCTTAAGCAATACACAGATCCAACATGTAGTCCTGGCTCCAGTGTCACCGATGTTCAGGTATGAAATTGTCCTTTTCCATCTTGCTGAAGCTTCAAGTCCCCATCTCAGCCTTAGTTCCACTATCTGTTGGCTCTCCAACAGCTAATTCATTTCTTCTTAGACAACTAGGAATAATGCCGGGAGCCCCAGCTGTTAGGAAGAATCATCCATCCAGATAAACATGAAGAGAATAGCCTAAAGGATCAAAAGCTTTGGAATAAAGTGTTCCTATTGGATACCAGGAAAATCAGTCTTTAAAGGAAAGCAAACCACACATATTACTAGTACTCAATTAAAGAAAGAAAAAGCTAGCATGTTTTTAAGAAAATTAGACAACACCAAGGAAGAATGTGTTCTCTTTTTCCCAGTCTGAAGAATAGGTGGCTTCAGATTTTAACAGTAGAAGTTTTTGACCTGCGAAATGCAGCACATCAGTTCTGTAGTACAGCTTTCCCTACCAAGTTTTCATTTTATATGATGATCACTAATATTCCATGGCCTTGTTCATGTTGTAACTTATGGCAATACAAGGGGCACAATTTCTTTAAACTTATCACAGGCCTGAAGTGCACAGATCCCTGGTTCATGCTGTCTACCTTTGCTTCCATTTATAAAAGAAAACCTGATTGTGCACCGAGGAGTTTACCTATGCTGTCTTGCCACAACACCTATCTTTTGCTGCAACAGTGAGTTCATGCAGCAGAATGTTTGTTTAAATTCAAAAGAGACTTCTTACTAGCTTTGGAAGAGAAGGAAGTCAGGCTCTAGAGCGGCACTGGCCTGAGGACTTCTGTGGAACCTGAATTCTCGCTGCAGGAGGGTGTGAGCCACCTGGGACTGCCAAGGATTCTCCAAGAGACCAGTGAGATCCATGGGCAGCCATAGACATCTCCTACCTACAAACTAGGGCTGTCTTGCAGGGTTGATGATGAACGTGATAAGCAACTTTTTGGCTCTCGCTCATTTTGGTACAAAGCTTCATGGCCAAGAAAAGTGCCATTTCTGGTTTTTTTTTAATGTAGCCTTTGCTATTATAACAATAACGGAAAACATAATTACACTACCATATAAAACTATCCAGGGCATTCAGCTGATATTATTTATGTTGCTGTCCTGCCTCCCCATCTGAGAGTGCAATATCCTGGGACTGGAAACACTGGGACAGTAACAAAATGCTAAAATGTAGAATTGTTTATGATGATTACATATAGTAGGATCTTTTGGTCTGGAATAAAGATAGCTGAGAGGGCATCTGATATAAATCAATGAGTGGCTTAGAGAGCAGGAACAGAGAGCAACTCGTATCTAACTTTCCTAATATTAAAACCCAGGGAAGCATCAAATACCATTACGGTCTGGTTAGTTCAGAAAAAACAAGACAACACAATTCTTGTAGCAGCATGAAGTGCAGCTGTGAAATGCTTTGCCAGAAGACAAGGAGATGCTAACACTTACATGCTTTCAAAAACTGATAGAAGGTATTCAAGGAAGAAAACTCCATTAAGGGCTTTTTTTACAAAATCATCCTAGTGGCTGCTGAAGGCACAGACCCACGAGTTGTCAGGATGTTCTTGGTCTTCCTCATCTTTATACGCCTTCTGTTGGCCACTGCTGGAGACAGAACTTAGCTAAGCAGACCTTGAATTTGATCTCATACAGCTTTAAACTACCTCATTGCTACAACTTGTACTCCCAGCACAGGTGAGGTTTATGCGGTCTGAAGGAGCCCTCTTGAAGCAATGGTGTCCACCAAGTGCTTTACCCTGACCTGCAGCAGTAGCTGGGTAAGCTCTTTCACAACCACTGCATTGGAGCCCACAGAAGGCGGCCACATGGAGGAGACCATCTCAAAGTCCTCAGTGATGCAAACCCCGAAGGACTTCAGGAAAGCTGATACTTTGTGTAGTCTGGATAAGACGTTCATTAATGAGGTACTTGTATGTGTTGTTAGCCTTAAGTACACAGGGCAGGTAGGAAGCAAATTTGTGAGACTTCACCAAGCATTTAAGGATGAGCATGTTTGAAGAACAAAGCCCAGATTTTCCTGCGTCTTTTATATTCTCTCTAGGAAGAGGAGGCAAGATTTCTGCTCTTCTGACACTGCTGTCTACAAGGCACTTCAGTGAGGTTGGGAGTCCAAATGTCAACACCATTGCCAAAGATAAACCCTGGCTACAGGCTCCCCAGAGTGAGGGTAGTCAGGATCCCCCATTCAGCAGCTCTGTCCATCTTTGTGTCTTTAGACTCTTCCACCAAATGAAGTCAGTGACATCTAGTGTTGCTCTCCTTCAGCACAAAGGAGCTGGACCTTCATGGACATCGAAAGGGACTGGAATAATTTTGTCTCTGCTCAAGAACAGCTGTGTCAGGGTTGCCCGCTTGGCCACGATTAAGCTCAGGAGAGCCCAATTTTGTTTTGCTGAGGAATGGTGTAACTAATTGTAGACCTATGATCTGGATTAGGCATGGAGCATGGCAAATAGACAGATTCGTGGGTCTTGTGGCAGCTTGGCTGTTCTCCTCCCCCATGACCTCCTCTGCCTGGCACCAAGTCTCATCCTAACGCACATGTCTCCAACCACATCCACATGGATCCCAATGGTTCTGCCATGGAAGAGAGACCAGGGCGCTGTGGCGCAGGCAGGACTATGGTGCATGACAACATGGGCATAAGAAACCTTCTAGATATCCCCTGCGCAGCTGTTACCTGGCACCATGCTTCTTCCACTGCTTTAAACCTGACGCATTGCCCTCACAGGGCCTTCATAAATTCAGCACTCGAGGTGAAATCACAGGCAAAGTCGACCCTCAGCTCTGTTATCGGAGAGGTTGTCCTGCCCCTGCTGGGGAAGCTGCTTGCTTTTGAAAGCAGAGAAAGAAGAGCAGCACCCCAGCTTTACTGACCTGATTTGGTTTTCAGGATAAAAAGCAGTTCTGAAAAAAATTTAGATGTTTCTGGGTTGTGATTCCTTCCTTTCCTCCTCCCAGCCTTTTCTCTTGACAAGCTGTTTAAATGTTTCCCACTTACCAGGAAATCCTGGAGAGCAGAAATGTTTCTGACCAGGAAGCCAGCTGAAGGCCTGAAGAACAAAACCTTATGGTCCATCAGGTCAGCTAACAGTGTCTTCCACAGAGAAACAAACCAGAGGAATTCAACTCCCTTAATCTGTTTATTTCTGACATAAATGTGGTTGAGAGCACATTCTCCCTGCCAGTGGACACATCTGCCGTCAGTCCTCCCAGGTAACATCTGAGCCCATCAGCAGGGTGTATTGAAGCTTGACACCAAGCCAGAGGCTCAGAGGTGTTACCCATGAGCCCTGCAAGTGCACGTTGTGGGGTCCAGAGAAGGTACCCAACAGACAGCAGGAAAAACCCAAGCCCTTTGGATCTTCTGTTGTAACTACAGCCCCAGACCAACACACCCACTGTCCACAACCCATGACAAAATAGCTGATGGACATGAGGATAGCTGAGATATTTCAGAGCAAGGACATTGTGATGCAGGAGGAAAATGAAGGTGCCATAGGGTAGGCAAGAGACTTTAGCCAAGGGAGGCTTGTGGAGGATTGGACAGAAAGCTGGGTTGACTGTGGAAGATGAGTGAATAATGCCAATGACACAAAGCTGCAAGACATTGTACTTCATTAACTGGAATAATCATCCCTGAACAGATCCTGATTGCTACTCTATTATATGTCATGTCTGCCTAGTCATTCAGGATCAAATAATAACCCATGTGATACTTGTTCTCATGATATTTTCTTTAGCTAGGGACACTTTAGCACTGGGGTCCACCCCTGAGAGAACAACCTGCTCAAGTTCCTCCTTTCTTGGTGTATGAGGCAATTGTCATGTGGTGGTCTCAAAATATGTGCTAGAAGATGCTCTAGGTGTGTTTGGTATAGCTCACCCATAGTGTTGGCTGGTCTCAGTGGCTCTAGCAGGCTAGCTGTGTCAGTCAGAAGGTTGGGACTGGGGATTTCTAACTCAGGGTCCCAGCGTGGGGCAACCCATCCTGCTCCACCTCTGGCGAAGCCAACTGTGTCTGGCCATAAGATCAGGGAAAAGCTGGAGCAGAGATAAGGCCTGCCTGAGGGCAGCAAGGAGCAGTGGGAAGGCCCATCACACTAGTTCTGTCTTCAACAAGTGAGACAGGACAACCTCGCAAACGTGCATGGCAGCCTGTTGAAAGGGATGTCAACTGACATAAAACTGAGTCTGGCAGCCTTCACCCCTCTGCTACCAGGAAAGGTTCCCAGCTCAGGCTGCCTGGGTGCAACATCCACACAGGCAGGGATGGTCAGCGGAGGAACATCACAGGGGGTCACTGCAGCTGAGGCAGAGCATGAGCTGGGGTGTAACGCAAGATGTCACAGAGGAGAAGACAGGCTATGGTAATGAGGCTCTGCAAACTCAGTAGAGAGGGGCAGATGCCATAGAAGAACGATTTAAAGCACTTCTGGGAGGTCATTAACACCCCTTTGGCCACAGAGTGATCTACAGGTGACTATGCTTGTAGGTTAACTGTCCTGGTTATCTGACAAGTTAGATAGTGGTACCCATGCCTTTCTGGTTAAAAACTGGATAGCGTAACCTTCCTCCTCTCAAATAACCATGCCTGTTGGGCCAAGCTGCTTAGTTATTTCTGTAATGTTGCTGCTTCTATTCCTGGACGATGGCTCTTCTCCCGTTCAGCTGGAAAGATGCAAAGTTCATGCCTGTCAAGCCCTGGCTAAGCAATATTAACACAGCATCTGCCAGGTTGTTTTGAATAGCTGCTAATATCTATGCTGCTTTAAGCTAAAAGAAAAGCCTTTTCAAGTGTTGCATACATTACCCGGAACAGTGGGGAAGGATGTTAATAATTCATTCATGCTCTCAGAATCTGGGATATGCTAGATCTTTCAACTTATAACAATAGACATCACCCTGCAGGCTGTCATGTCCTGCTTTTAACAAAGAAAAAGAAAAGAGAGGGGGTGAAAAGGAGGAAGATTTCCCGGGTGGAAAATCTGAAGCTTGATGAAGAATTAAAGCTTGCTAAATATCTGTTTGAGTCAGCCATTGAGCAATAAAACCTATTTGCAAACGGTTGTTAGAAGAAAGAGCTGTGTGTGTAGGAAAAGCGTTTGTTGAGAAGATGCTGGCATTGCTTTCTGTCGATTGTGGAATATATCACCCCCCCTAGGGCTCCTGTTCAGCAAGTTTTTCCTACTCAAGCCTGGGCAGAAAGAGAAGAGGAAGGAGTTACCCTGAGAAAACATACATGTAGAATTATTTTCATGTGACTGGCCCATCTATGGAGCCTCTGAATAGCCTTGAGGTGTAGCTTACCCCCACAGGATGTTCCCAGTGGATGTGGTAAAAGTCCCATACATCTGTTTTCAGCTCTACCAGAAATAAAGGGAACCAGAAGTGACAAGTGTTAAGAAGACTGGTTGGGGACATAGGGTAAAGCAGGCAGGAAAGGAGCCACTGCTGAAGGCACAAGCAAGGTCTTTGGGCTGGTGACCATTGCAGAAGCGTGGCCATCCCCGGCAACAATCATTGTGCCCATCACACAAGGGCAGGGAGAGAAGCCACCCAATTCTTCAGGACTCATCCTGGGTCTGTATTGCTGCCTTTCCCTCCTCCTTTTGCTTCCATGAGTGGAACAACCTGGCCTATCCTTGCTCCCACACTCCCAAGGCTGTAAAATCCTCCCTACCATGCTGAGAAACCCCACACCAGTCCAAGAGTCAAGGATTGTCCTGTTCTTGGTAGAAAGACATTTTTAAAGAGAAAGATTGAGGTCCTTTGTGTGGTGGGTACTAAATTACACCCAAAAATAACAAGAAGGCCCCTCCAGCAATGAGTGGACCATCTGAATGAGCAAGAGAGGGAGAAATGTTTCCTTCCTGGGTAGACAGGAGATAGAGAACTAGAATGTAATCCTTCTGAGATCCAACCAACCTCCTTATTTCTGTAGCCACGTCAACAGTTTTGAGCCATTTAACAAATTCCTTGTGTGACTGCCTTCATTCTCATTTAGGATTATCCCAAACTGGCTGACAAATTAAGAAGGGGGCTTAAGTCCTATCACCATGTCTAATATCTTGATGGAAACCCTGGTTTTCGTTGCATGTGCTGGCTCACTGAATACAATATTTTACTCCCTGGAGTTCACTTGCTGCTACTTCCCAAGGAAGACTCCCCATGGACTTTTTTCTGTACCTGAGAGAAGAAAAGCAATTCTTTAATTCCTCCCTTGTACAAGTCTGCGCATCAACCACAGAACAGTTTTCCTTCAGGACAGATTCCCTCAAAGCAGAATTGCAATCTGAGCACTGCTGCACATAAAGACAAATCGAGATTTGAGGCTTGTTTCAGTCACTTGTGCTCCAAGTTCAATACAGGCAGATACTGCTGCAAAGATATTTACAGCTGCGTGCAAAGATGCTGAGCTCCTCTGAACAGAGGAGTGGGAACACTGATGCCTTGGGGAGAAAGTGAAGGGGAAAGCACTGCACAAGGCAGGGAGCAAGCACGGTGAGTCACGTGACGTACAGAGCTTAGGGAAGCAGAGAAAAATGTCCAACAAAATTCTGCTCATGCACTTCTTTTTTATAGACATGAGTGGGAAATCCATCTGGACGGATTGCACCTTGCATGGTTGTAACTTGAGTTCTCCCTGTGGTTGGGATTCAGTTAAATTTTTGCTATTCCCACCACTCTAAATGCTATTTTATGTTTTCTTTTCAACCTGACACCCCTTTTAAGGGGGGGGTGTGTTGAAGGTTTTTTTTCAGCCAGTGTTTCACATCCATGGGAAAACTTCTCTCACATTCTGTGAGCCAATGCAAAGACCTCAGAAAGTAGGAGTAAAGGCTGACAGAGTGCAGTAGCCTGCCCAAGACCACCCATAAAGGAAATGTCAGGGTCAAGGTCACATCCATATCTCTGTATGTGCACTAAGGCTGTGGGAGGATGACCACAGGAATCAAGCCCCCTATCCCCATCGCAGTTTTCTCCAGTTTTCATGCCTTTGTGCAGTGATGGCATACAGTGACATACAAGAGACCATAGAGTTGCAAATTCAGGTAAATCATTGAGATATAGGAGTTTCTGAAGGACTGTGACTGCAAGAACATAGCAGCTCAGATGAGTCCTATCCTTGCCTAGTCTCCTCTCCATCTGCTACATGCTTCCAAAAAGGTCTTTTGCAACGTCACAATCTATAGAGAACTCCAAGTTCAAAATCAAATGAGCTCTCTAAGGCTGCAAAGCCTCTCAATAGACATTATTCTGCTGACTTCCATGGAAAAAGACTAATTTTCAGTATTTGCATGCCCGTGGTACAATTCTTTTTTGTTCGTGCTGCAAACAAAAGCTCCACCAGAACAACGCTACCAGCTGGGTTTATGTTGTAGTGAAGGCAGTCTATCAGCTGGCAGTTGCTACTGAAATTTTTCCAAGAGACACTGCTCGCAGGGCTGGTTACAGCCAGCAGTGAGCTGTGTTAGGAGTCCTACTATACATCAGAGCAGGTAATGTTTTGCTCAGTTTTCTCTGATCAGGTGAAGGAAGGGGACTTTCACATGGACAGGGTTGCACAACATACAAATAAGGTCTAATTTAAGGATATTGGGACCTCTAAGCTAAGATTTGTGCATCAGTGGACTGTAATAAACATAAGTTTGAAAACTGAAGGGTGTACAGCTAATGATTCCTCCCATTTCTTGATCCACCTTGTTGGTCCAATAGAACTCTCGCAACTACCAGCTCCCTGGCTTGCCATGTGAGGTGTCTGGTGGAGTTACAAAGCAAGGAAAGGAGCTGCAGACAGGAGGGTACCAAGGCTCAGGAAAGCACAGGTGAGCTGAGAACCTCTTGGAGGAGCCCTCTAAGATTCCAGGCTTGGTTTTCAGAACTAAAGGCATCTCAGGATGGATATGTCAGTCGTGCCGGGACCTCGGCTGGCCAGAGCCATCAGCACTGTAATTATGTGCTGACCACAGACTTCCCAGAGAGCTTTAAATCAGTACCTGGGGTTTGCCTGTTTGAGCCCCTGTCAAGAAGCCCCTCAAGCTTCCCAAAGCCTCTTTCATGAGGCAGAGGTCTTTTGAGGTAGAGGCAATCCCTGGGCCATTCTGAGCCCAACAAGATGTCACTTTGTCTTCTGGGGATGTGCAAGGGACCAAGTGATGGAGACAGCTGGAGAGAGCACACTTCAGGCTTTTCACAGCTCATCCTCACGCCCCAGCATGGACTTGGAGATCTCAGGGAAGGGGATACATAGACATTGCCATGCCTTCCCTTGGTCCCTCCATTCACCCATCTCTTCCTTGTCACCCTTGGCATCTCCTCTGCAGAGGTACCAGTATGATGTGACAAGGTTGCAAATAGTCTTGGCACAAGAGTCCTGCTTTCTTTTTTCCTCCCCTCTGCAGGGACATGCAGCCAAGAAAGTGTCAACTGCATAACTCTGCCCCAGCGGAGCCCTGCAAACTCCCCCAGCCAAAGCAGCTGAATAGGAAATGTGATGGAGCTGGAAACTTGTCCTTGTCAGCTGGGTTCTCCATCCAACAACTCATAAAACCCCCGAAGTTAAAGCAGCCAGAACCATTATAGCTTAGTCCTATCTGAGAAATGGTATTCAATTCCCCGACTGTTTAACTGTACACAACAGTTGTGTAACATCATGCTGCTCTATCCTGATCTAATTCCACAGAGTGGCTTTTTTGGCTAAGGAAATTCGTGGGTCAGACTTCTAGATCTTGGTGTTTTGCAGAGCTCTGGCATGCAAACAATTGTTTTAAAATAAAAGCCCTCTAACCCAGAACTCCGAAGACTGGGGGGTGGGGGGTGGGGGTGGGGGGTGGGAGTGGGGGAAGAAAGGTCAGGTTTAGTTTTATTTTCATTTTAGATCCATTGCTTATGAAACACTTGCATTGAGCCTAACCATGCAGGAACAAGCAGGAAAACCTAGGTCCCAAGAGGTAGTGTTTTTTTTACCAGTCATCCTTGTTAAGGTCATTTTGGGGCTATTGAATCCTTGGACTGGGCTGTTCTTTCTCCCTGATTACATCTTTAGGACTCGGTTCCCTATTGAACTCGCCCAGCTGAAGCCGAGGAGGACAGCACGGCTAAGAACAAGACTTGGTCTCACGCTCCCCAAACAGGATCTTGAGAACTAACGCTTCAAAACCTGCTCACTTTCCAAAGCTGAAACACACAGAAGGGAGCTGTCTTGAGTAAAATAAATCCCTCACGTTTGGTAAACAGAAGGGAGAAGTCTGATTCTCTACAGAGGGTGAAGAGATTTGTTTTCCATATTGTACTGCAACATTGTGTGTGTGTGTGTATTTATCCTCATTTTCCAGTTCTGTCAAAATGTAAGCAAGGAAAATTAGACCTGTGAAATTTGCTTGCATTGAGTTACAAGTACATCAATACAGAAAAATTCACTTATTACCTGGAAAGCTGTAGTGACCTTATTCTGCTGCACTCCGATAACCTTTTGCTTAGATTGTTTTTTGTGTAGTAAGATATTAATTTTTAACAATATACACAAGAAGCACAGATATATGTCTGGTAAAAGCAACTTGTATAGCTACTGAGAACGACATTTAAATATGATAACTAATGTGGCAAAGAAATGCAGAAAGTCAATACATAGCACAGATTAAATAAGGGTTAAAAGGTGTACATGAGATTAGGTTTGGCATTTTCCCTGGCATAGTGATTTTGGACATCGTATTATTTTCTTACTGCCAAGCAATGCTAAGACAAACATGCCAACTGATCACCATCAAAACACTAACCCCACACCTTGAGTTGTGCTTAGGTAAGCATGTAACTTTGCACAATAATTCTCACAGAAAGGAATGCACAAAACATTCAGTCTTCATTTGCGTGGCAAACAAAATCATAGCAAATGTCAGGGAACAAGGCTGAGGGCCAATCATCCTCTAAACTATATGCTGCCCCAAGGGAGGATGAACTACATTTAAGGAGCTCCTGAAAATATGAACGTAAGGTGTTTTTAAAAAACATCTCCAGTGGTGGAGAGCCCAAGACTTCCTTGGGCAGGTGATTTCTTTGCTTTATCAATCTCCCGATGGAAAATGCTACCTATTCCCCCAGCAGCCCGTGCAGGAAGCGAGCCACAACACGGGGCTGTCTGGCCAACTCGGAGGCTGCTGGTGCTGGCTCCAAACCCATCCGTCGTGTGGCTGCTCCCACAGAGCGCCATCAAGGAACAGCCTTCCACCCGCAGCCCTTTTCCCCACGGCACACATGGAGCAACAAATGGTATCTAAATATATGACAAGCGACGGATACAACAAGCAGATGGCGGGAGAACAAGGGCCCAGATCCATTAGCAGAAATCTGGATCAACTCGTGGATGATTCACAATGCAAATCAGGGGTAAATACATAACAGGCACTCCATGCCAGCCGTTCCCCCAGGAGGTGAAAGTCTTGAGAGACAAATCCAGGGCCCTCGCATCCTTGCCTGTGTCTTTTTGCAGTTGTACGCAGGAGGGCAGCAAACATTTACTCAGCGCTTGGCACCGCATCCCTTCCGAACCCCTGCGCAAAGAGATGCTCTTGGGACACTGCCCGTCAGTGCGAGCGGACGCCGGCTAAATAGCCCAATAAAATAACCCCACCGAAGTGGCTGTAGCTAGACAAAATGCACATTTCGCTGTTATGACTCAGACAAAGGTTGTCTTGCATTTTTGCCTGCTGTTGGGCTAAATTCACCCCTCACCAGCTGATCTCTGGGTATCACTTTCTTCTCTCTGGTTCAGTTTTATAGGGTGTTTGCTATCACTCGCATAAGTTTTTGCAGTGTTTTTCATTCTCCAGGGAAATTACACTCTTATTCTTCCCATCGAGGTGCTGACACAGGCATTTCAAACATGCCTGCTTCCCTTGTTTCCTGATGGACAATATATTGAGGATGGAGGAACAGGAGACTGTGTTAGAAATATTCTCTAATTCCAGCTAATGAAGCTTGTCAATGAAGAAGAAAATCACTGTTTAGGTTTTTGAAAATAAAGGCCTGCAAGAGAGTGTTTCTCAGCAATGATTTTTTTTTTTTTTTTTTTTTTTTTTTTTGTTAAATGAGTATAATTAAAGCAATTGTCTTTAGCCTGCAAAAAATACCCACTGCCTTCTTTCTGCTCTCAGCCCCACTCCGTTCACTGCTTTAATTTTTGGCTCCTTGCTAGCTTTGTCCATTATCCAGCACAAACAATTTGCGCATTTATGCTGATGCCAGTTCAAATTGAAGCCTTTCGGGTGGAGCAGTGTATTTTGCCTATGAATATTCTCAGGTTCATCCTAATTAAAGTATTAATTGCCATGTGGTTGGATTCCCTTCAGCTGCCTGAAAGGAGTCCAGGATGGACATCTAAGCTGAGATGAGCTACTCTCTACAGTCTCATTGACTACAAGCTGATGGTGGCTACCCACTCTCAAACATCCCATTTCAGACATCTAAAGTTAGGTAGGATGAATTCTGACACAAAGGCACATTTTCTTTCCATTTAACTTTATGTACCAGACTGAGGGTGCATGTTTGGGGTACAAAGCATCTCTGCAGACCAAGGAGACAGTGAGCTTTTGGGTAGTTTGCACTGTCCCCTGAAAATAGCTGTTTTCCTCAGCAGTAAAGAGGGATCTTTGGAAATCATACCCTCAGGTAGGTGCCAAAAATTAGACAAGGTGATCTGTGCCCCAAATCCTAACTTTATATTATTTTTGGGTGCCAAAATGGATGGGATTTAGGAACCTAAGTGCTTGGGAAAAACCGAGAGTTGATTTACCTGCCCATGACTATGTCAGTAAACTCATGATAGGAACTGAACACAGATCTGTGTCCTGGTCTAATCCACTAAGAATAATCATTCATCCTGTGAGATTCAACAGCCTCACACACACAGAGCAAGCCCTTCTCAACGTAGGTCAAAAATCATTGTGGGAAAATGAATGAAAGTGTATGAAATAGTAATGCTATCCGTTGCTGTAATCTTTAATACAATAATATCATTGGGGACTGGGATTCCGAGAGATGCTGTGCAGAACAAGACTGTCTTATATCACAGAAGTCTACTAAGACAAAACATACAATAAGAAAAAAAGCCTGACCAAGCAAAACCCAGACATTGCCCACTGTGATTTCATGGCAAGAAATATGATTTGGGATATTGCTTATCTGAAAGTTTTATCCTGCCTTTTGTAACAGATTTACAGCCCAAACCATGAATTCTGATTTGGGGAGTTCACCTCCTGAGACAGAAATGAGGAGTCTGGGTGTGCCAGGAATATGGCAATGGTCTCAGTATGTTAAAATAAAATTCCTGGCGTGGTTCACTCTAGTGGTAGTATTGGGAATATAATGTTAATTGCTGGACTAGGCTTTGGGCAGCTAATGAGCTAAGAATCCTCAATGGACTGGGGTCTTAATTACCTGATTTCCTTTAACCTGATTTCCTGTAACCCACCAGGTCAGTGGGACTAATCCCAGAACAAGACACTGTGCTGTATGAGATGTTCAAACAGATCCAAGGTTTTCCAAAGATGAGAAAAGGAAGTGGGGAAAAGTGCTAATCTCAGTGGAAATTAGGCATTTATGCCCAAAGTAATGATCTAGAAATAATCCTTTGCTAACCACTTACCAGCCTGAAAACCCAAAGACACATCAAATCTTGCACCTCCCCCCTTCCCCAATACTTTGGTGCCTAGATTTCTGCCCCCAGTTAAGCTAAGGAAGCACCATGGGAGGCATCTGACCTTACTTTAGAGGCCTTCAGCGTCAACACAACTGACCTCCCCTTCCCAAAACTCCTCTCTGTGATATGCAGCAAGTCTAAAATTTTTTCTCAGCTGGAAACAAAAGGACTTATAAATTAAGACCTCTCCATGAACGCACAGAGGGAAGGCACATTGTGTCTGAACCAGTAGACATGAGGTAAGTCAGGCTTCATAAGACCAGCATGTGAGTTGACTGCATGAGCTCCAAAGCTTTACCACTTTCTTCTACCTGGTGCATGCTACTCTTTACACTTGAGGTGACACCAGTCCCATAAAGCGAAGTTTGCCCTGGGTGCAACTTCTTTGAAGTGATTTGTATAGCTCTGCTTGTTTTTTCCCCATGAAACTCTAGGTCTCCTTTTGGTGACACTCTACACCAGCTTTATCCAGGCAGGTTTCCGTTCTTGCTCATCATTTATCCTTTAAGGAATAGCATTGGGTGCCACTCAGTGGTGAAAACCAGGTTAAAATGAGGTCCCTGAACCAGTGGACAAAGCCCTTGCTGGGCTCTGTGATGACAATGATAAACTCTGACACTATCTAGAGAGGGTATCTCTCTTCTCACCCTGTGTTACTATCACAGCAGGATGGTCAAAGGAATTCCCACTTGTTGCTCAATATCAGAACCTGCAACTACATAAAGATGACCCTAAATGAAATACTCATCTAAAATAGCTCTGGTTCTCAGTTAAGAGTCTTTCATAGTTCTTGTTTGTTTGTTTGGGCTTTAACTTGTGTTCTGTGCTCCTTGTTTGGTGTTCCACTCTTTTCATTAAGAGGTAAGAGAAAAAGGAAAGTAAATGAAAGAGAATCAGCAGATTATCCATGAAAACTTGCAAGTAAAAGGAGTTGGAGACACCAGTTTGTAGGCTAAGTTCAGATTCATCTCACTTTCTTTAGTCGTCTAAGAGTTAGGCTTTTAGTCTAGACTACCTCTAACTTTAGTAGGCATAGACATAGGAAAGACACAGACTTCTCCAGAGACTGTTATCTAAGGTGATTTATTATTAATTGAATGGTCTCACTGGGCCATAAACTGAGTCTTGTGCTTGAAGTGACACATATGCCTGAACGACTGATTAGGATCTGCAATTATTAGCAGTAGCAGTTGATATTCCTTGGGTTATGATGACATGCAAAGCCTTTTTATGCTAGGGAATCTGATTCAAGCTTCACTGTAGAAATCTGTACCCACACATTTACAGTAGAAACAAGGTCTCTTCCAAAACTGCTCTTGAAAGCTGTTTACCTTACCTATTCTTAAAGTCTCTAGTAATGGAGAATGTGTCACACACATGGTGACTTAATGTCATACCCATCATCATTTTATAGTAAGCTACTCTTCTGAATGGAGTATGTCAGTACCTTCCCTTTTTAGCAGAATTTCTTATGTTTTTAACTAATGCAGATAATTACTTTCTATCTTTAAAACCCAGAATGAACATTTTGATCACCTTATTTGACCTCCTGGCAAGACCTGTCCACAGAATTATGCCTCTCTATTCCTGAATTCAGCATTCAAACATGACATGCATTTCATAAGGACAGCCAACCTTGAATAAGGTTGAAGAAGTGAAATCCAATCAAGCTTCTGATTTATATGCTGATTACTTTTTTTTTTTTACAAATACAGAAAATTTGAAAAGTGAATTTAAAATTAAGAAGTGCAGGGTTTTTTTCCCCAGAATAATCTAAACAAGATTGTTCAACTCTGCTGCTTCTCAGCTACTGATCTGCTGCTCTGACCTTGTAATCAGAGAAGACTGTGAGCCCTGCATTTGTCTTTGAAGACTGCTAATAATTAAATCCTATTGTTTCATTGAAACAGAACATGAGTCTCACAATTTGTAACCAGAAGCAGTATAGCTGCAAAGAACAATGTTGGATAAACATGCCCTTCAAAGATCAAAGGATGTAGGGCTTTGTCAATTAAAAAAAAAAAAAAATCAGCATAGCTAAACTGCTGTTTCTCAGCAACTTAGTGTGGGTACAGATCTGAAGCTGCCTAGATTGCTTTGCTTTCATTTCACAGTCTCAAGGGCATCTTTATTCCCCAAAGTGTATGGGGAAGCTGGCACACCCAGATGTGAGCTGTGAGTCTGCGGGCAGAGGGAGAGAGTACCCCCCTCGTCACTAATTAAACGTTCAAAGGATTCATGCTCTCTGCAAGCAGCACATCTTTGTGACATTAAATAAAAATCAGCCTTAAAGAGAAAACATACACACAATATTTTCAATAAGGCAATGGGCTAGAGGATAATGGGACGGTTTGGCTTTTTAGTGACACTGCTTTCATTTCTTCCCTGTGGGAGCCCTTGCCTTCTTCATGGATTTCCGCAGAGTTTGTCCTCCTTACCAATCAGAAACTCACCTCTGATGCCACTTTGGCCATGTAGCTCCAGAAGGAGATAGGAGAAACCACAGTTGCTCAAGGAATTTACCCCTTCCCATGGATGGCCATGTGACTTATGGCCAGCAAACCTTCTTAAATTGACATGACTCTCACTAGCTGCTTCCTGGTGGCCCAAAAAGGGGGCGAATTTGCAGCAAATGAGTCACGGCTAAACCTTGGCAAGTCTGTTCCGTACCTCATAGCTTTTCCTCTGTCTGTTGAACAATTTCCTTGGACATGAAAACTTCCTTGCTGAAATGTCTCTACTTGTGCGAGGACAGGTCACTGATGAGAAGAGCAGATTGTATTCTCCATGGCCTGACCCTTCTGGCAGAAGTTGTGGGGTACAAACCATTCATGTATCCACCTTATAAAATTCTCAAGTGTCTCTTGTCCCAGTGCATGTGTGTATGGACATGCTCCCAGCACGTACAGGTCATTGGCTAAGGTGTTGAGACAACCACTCCAGCAGCAGTGTAGACCTAAGACCTTTCTCTTGTCTAGATGGAGGTTCAGCTGGACCACCTAGCTATGGCATGTGGGTCCCAAGGCAAAAGAGAGGTTAACTTGCAGAGAGCACCTTCTTGAAGGTCAAGATGAGGTAGGGGGAGACTGTATGAGACACAAGTGTATGTCTAGGCAGGTCACAGACAGTCAGTGAGGGTCTCATCCACTCAATCTTATGCTAGCACATTCTGGAAGAGAATGAGAATTTGGAGGACACTTAATACCACTTTCTCCTATCAGTCCAGTGATCAAATAGAGGTAGCCCTTTGGAGGGGGCTCAGCATGGTGCAGGGTGAAATCTGTTCTCATGGGGTTTGCATTCAACTAGTCCATGAAGATGCTCAGAGGGCTGGAGCACCTCTCCTAGGAAGACGGGCTGAGGGAGTTGGGGCTGTTCAGCCTGGAGAAGAGAAGGCTCCAGGGAGACTTTATAGCACCTTCCAGTACCTGAAGGGGCTGACAAGAAACCTGGAGAGGGGCTTTGTACAAGGACATGTAGTGATAGGACAAGGGGGAAGGGCTTTAACCTGAAAGAAGGCAAGTTAAAGTTAGATATAAGGAAGAAATTCTTCCCTGTGAGGGCGGTGAGGCGCTGGCAGAGGCTGCCCAGAGCAGCTGTGGGTGCCCCATCCCTGGCAGGGCTCAAGGCCAGGCTGGACGGGGCTGGGAGCAACCTGGGCTGGTGGGAGGTGTCCCTGCCCCTGGCAGGGGGCTGGAACTGGATGTCTTTAAGGTCCCTTCCAACCCAAACCATTCCATAGTACTATGATTCTATGAATCTATATGCCTTAATGCAAAAATAAATTTTACCTTTTCCCATTTTAGAGGAGGGTATAAATTGAGAATTGAGGAAGGTATAAAACAGAATGGATGAAATTATGCTAAAATCTTACAGCAGAGCTGTCTCATGCATAGCACTGTGCTTTCTGCTGTAGATTGTGTTACCTCAGCTTCAGAGGGAATTAACATTCTTCAGCTCTAGTTTTTAAATTGAGGAATCAAAGTTTATTAGCAGGTTATTACAACACAAAAGCAACATAGAGAACAAATGATTCCAGTGATTAGGAAGAAAAGTAAATTTAGCAACTCAAACACTTTCCTTTTCTCTGTCATTAAGTTCCAGGGTGGATCTTCAGCTCACATCAAACTATGGTGCTTCACTCTTCATAGCATTGAGTTAGCATTGGACATATGACCAGATACACTGAGGGGTAAATCTTCAACTGAGCTACATCTTCAAATGCTCCCTTTCCATTGCAGATGGGGAGCAAACGTCTGGTGGCAAGTGA
This sequence comes from Falco biarmicus, assembly GCF_023638135.1. Lineage (NCBI taxonomy): Eukaryota > Metazoa > Chordata > Aves > Falconiformes > Falconidae > Falco > Falco biarmicus. The sequence goes on along the minus strand of NC_079292.1, from coordinate 28,601,114 downwards.
AGATGTTCTCTCTCTTCAACTTAGATATGACTGTATGGTTTTCATCTGAAGTAGGGCAGGAAAAGGCAGTTTTATTCTAAGAGGATAATATTTGTTCCCGTTACCTCTTGTCCATCTGGACTCCAGTGCTTCCATTATGTGTGTCTGGACTTCAATTTATTAATACAATGACAGGAATGTAAAGCATGTAAGGTTGAACCTATATGTAGGACAGCTATCTAATCCAGGAGCCTACTAAAGAATTACAGACTTGCTGTTTGTTTGCTACACTTTTTGACAAAACACAGCTAGTCCATTTTGCTTCGTATTTATACTCCATTTTTATTTCCCAGTTCTTAGGCATTATCATTCAACTTTGGAGGATGTTATACAGTTTCCTTGACATAAATCTTTCTCTCCACCTTCCTGTCTGCTAAAGACAAAATCTTATTTTAATGAGTTAAATTCTAACATCAGTTAAACTGAGGAAAGAATCTGGCCCATAAAGTTTGACAAATGACAATCATTTTAAAAAGTAAAATGTACACATTGTGTCTAAACACAATTGACCTCATTCCCCTCAGCTGTCCTGATGTTCAGCTGCTTGGAAACTTTCCTCCAGGGAAAACCTTTATTAAATGATTTGTGCTTCTTTTACATTTTGTTCCAAATTATCTCACTCCCTCGTTTTATTTCTTCTTCGGGCTGGCTGCTTGCTACAGCTAATTTGGTTGTCCTTGCTGGGACTACCATAAATACTCTTTCCCAGTAGTACTTTGTAAGCTGAATTAGTCAAGTGATCTTGGCTATAACATTCAAGAAAACAGTCGATAAGATTAAAGACTGGAAGAACTTTATGGTTGGAAACACCGTTTTAAAGTCACCCATAAAGGTGCATGAACAAAAAGTGCTGACAAGGCCAAAACATTTCATAGATGCTAAAATTGTGACCTTCAGCATTGTATTAAAAGGGATAATTGTTCACTCACTTCTCTCCGTACGACAACTGTATTAAAACATTACATTCTCTTCAGGACTCTTTAACAAGGACCCTTCCACACAAATAGATGAAATACCAGATTAAAAACAAGGAGATAAAGCCTCACCTACAAATTGAAAGACAGAGCACTGAAGCCTGCATAAGCCCCCAAGTATGCTGGGTGCCCGTCCTTCTCTGACTGTGCAGTAGACCTCCCACCTGAGGTAAGTAGTACCAGTCACTCAAAGCAATAGAAAAGTTGTTTCTTCATCTCCGTCTTTGCTTTTCAGGCTCTTATTTCCCCTGACAGCACCTAGAGCTTTAAGCTGTCCAGGGCCATGGCTCTTGGGTGGAAGTCATAGTTGGGTAAGTCTGCTGCTGGCTTCAAGGTGGCACAGGTTCACCATTCCCCCCAGAACTGGTGGTGATCACCGTCACTGTGTCTGCACTGCTCCGGGCAGGCTGGGGCTAGAGCTGCCCTTACAATGCTCTCATGTCTTTCTCTCATGAGGTCCGAGCTTCTGCTTTTATTTTAAAGCTGTATGAACACTTCATTTCACTGGCATCTAATTCTGGGGTTGTGAAAGATGACAATAGGTCTGGAGTTATTTGTGACTGGGTGGAATCGATGAACAGGTTTCTGTCAAAAATTCCCTTTCTTTATTTTTCCAGACAAGCATCTGTGGGAACATTTCATTTCAGCATTTTCAAAAGCAAATGTTCTTCCTTTTCAGTTGCAAAATAATTGTTTTGAAGTCTGGATTTGGCAATACTTCATTTAAAAGGGTTAGGGAAATTTTTAACAATCCCCCGTCAGCCACACAAAATGTTTTGACTTGAAATCTCTCTCTTCAATTAATCAAAAAAAAAATATTATTTTTTCCCCATAAGTTAACCAGTATGCCCCCCCTCCCTTCATCTCCCCAAAACAAGAGTTTGCAGAATCAATTATTCCCACAGTTTTCTCAGACTTTTTGAGACGTAGTGGACAGAGCCACTTCCATGTCAATGTTGACTTTAAATAAATAATTTTTCTAACACTAAATTGAAAAGGTTGAGACTTTATTCTAATGAAAAAGGTGAACTGTTTTCATTTTTATATCTAGATTACAGTGAGAAAAGTATTAAAATATCAGTTCTTGTTGAATCAAAAGTCCATATTTGCTTAACTCTTTGTGCCACACAGAGGATAGATAGGTCTTTGTCTTTACAAAATCTTTCTGGCTGCTAAAAGGTAAGTCTATTCATGTTAGAATAAACCTGGAAAATTCTAGGGCACAAAAATGCATGGCACAGCGTAAACATGATCTGAGACACTTCAGGTACAAGCAACAATTCCACTTTTCTTGTAACAGATGACACTGCTTGAGGTTAGAACAAGAAGTACCTGTTGCCTGTGCTATAACATCTCCTGCAAATAGCTTCCTATTTGTGGCACTGATATAAAGTCTGTGTTTTATGGAGCTTACCCAACCAGCTTTTCTATGTCAGGTTATCACAGATACATTTTTTTTCTAATTCATTTTGAGATCAACTGCTGTTAAGAGGCTGTAGCAAGGGATGTAACTTGCTCCTTTCACTTTCATTCAGACAGTTTGAATAAACCCACATTTAAGCCTTTTATGGTTCCTCTTTCCATTATACTTATTTTATTTTATTTTTCTCTGTGGGGACTGAGCCACTTTATTCAGGTCATTTTCTGCAATATCATGGTAACCCATTAAAATGTCAAATAATTTATTGTCCGTTCAGTCCACTCGCCTGTCCTTTTCATCTAAAAAGCACAGTCATTTCTGTAAGCTCTCTGTTCCTCTGCATGTTCAAAGGCCTTCATGGATCTCCTCACCTTCTCATTAAATCTTGCTGAAGAACAGTTGCCTTGGAAACCAGGGAGCCGATCCAGCAAAGGGGCTGAGCATCTTCACCTTGCCTTGACTTTGGTGGGAGGTGAAGCCATTCAGCACTTCTGAAAGGACAGTTAGCACATGGCCAGCAGAGAAACCATTAGGTGCTAACTACTGTTTTGCTCTAGTTTCAGGATGATGAGGAATGATGCTGGTCCCTACACACCCTCCTATCTTCCACATGAAGAACAGAAGATAGAAAGAGGTTGAAACATCTGATGCTTTTCTGGCATCAGCTGTGAGCTCATTTGTAATTGCAAAGACTTTGGAAATGTGAATGCATTCTAAATATTATTCAAAAGAACAAACCTATTCTGAAAGTCTAAGGGGACCCAACTTTCTTTCCAGGTTATTTATAACATGCTAGTGCATTTGTAAGGGCCTACTAGAGTTGCTACAGACACGGAATAATAAACCAATTTGTATTAAGAAGAAAAGAAAACCATATAAACAGCACATCTTAGATGTTCTTTTGAGATAAGACACAGCATCCTTCCAAGGACTCAGCCGATATAAGCACCATGTCTTAGCATTTCCAAGGATTTGGAAACTTTCCAGTGAAGAAATGAAGTCTAGATTGCAGTGATAATCACAGCAAGAGATACGTATATAAACTATACCCTAAGAACAAAGCTGGCTCTACTATAGGTCACCTTGGTCTATCTGGTTCATTATCTCATGGCAGAGCCATGCGAATGCAACAGGTTTGCTTCCAGCTCAGCCCAGGATCAGGTTATCTGCTTTTATCACCAGCATGTGGTAGAGGCCTAAAGACCTCCTTACACGTTCTTCCCAGCTCACCTGGCTCCGTACAGAGCCATTTCTTGGATCTGCATCTTGATATAGGTAGCAGGAGCCTTGTTCAAGGTCCAGAAGACCTTCGCAGCTGAAGCATCATTGCACAAGCTCAGTGCAGGGACTTCGACCCAAAGCCATCTACACACATTCCTGGGGAGCTGAGTGTGCGTTAAGCAACCCTTCTTAGATGGGTAGGCATGACCATGAGAATGATTACTGAAATATTTCTGTTCTTAGGCTACCTGAGCCCATTCTGGACCAGGGAGAGATGCAGGTCATAGTGCTACCTGGCCAAGTCCAGGCACTAGCCCTGCAAAAGCTGCAGCGGCTAGCTACAGGACCATCTTTGGCAATGTGACAGTACTCTAGGAATGATAAGCCTGCCCACTGCTGTCTTTACTGGCTTTCTACAGGCAATTTTAAGGTATTTGCCTCAGATTAATAAAAACCCAAGGATTGCATGCCTTCCCCATTCAGTCACAGTTTAAAAGTAGGTGGGAGCTTGTGGCTGTTTTACAGACACCCCACCACTATCAGGATGTGTTAGGTGGCCTGATGACATTTATGGACTTTAGAGCACTTTCAAGGACACAGAGAAGCAAAAGAGCCTTCACAGCAGGAGCAGAGGATTTATCAAGCCTAAGCAAGCCCAGCAGAAGAGAGCTTTGCAGGATCACAGTCTAATGGAGATGATAAATTCCGCCTTGTTGTTAGTTGAAGATCTCAAATGCTTCATTGGAGCTTGCTCCAGGTCCTTACGTGCTGGTGATAAAAGGTGCATGTCATGGTGTATGGTGGTGTACATCTGCAAGGATGCTTCCTTTCTGGCTGAAGGTCATACTGGGCTTTTCTCCTTTTCAAACAGAATGGAGATTTTTACCCTCAAAACAAGGTTTGCTCCTGTAGGTTACAAATCTTTCTCTGGGCTGTCCCCACAAGGAATATCATCATCTTCTCATCATGACACAACACACAATGGTTTGACTCACTTTCCCTGATGGCAACCCAGAGTTGCATCCAGAATCCACGTTAATATTGATTATTAAGATAGAACCACCCAGAGTGGTGAGTTAACTTCTGCTAATCCCAAGTTGTTTCAGATATCGAATTCGGTCAAGGTATTTTGCAGAATGCCTCTAGGAATATTTTTTCACATTCCTTCTCTTGATATTTTTGGTGTTCATTATCAAATAAGTTTGTTTGTTTGTTTGTTTGTTTTCTTTATATTTGGTTGTGCTATGTATTAGAACAGAAAATAAATTCCTTAAGGTCAAAAGGTTTTATTTTGATTTTAGATGGAAAGGAATTTTTAAACTTGACAAGATGAGTACTGGAGAGAAGCCTGAACTCGAAATCCGTTTGAGAAGTAGACCTTTATTCTTTTACACAAGTCCATCTGAAAGCCTTTCTACCTAAAAGCAGTTTCTTACAAAACAGTGCACTACAAGCAGGCAGGACTTCCCACAGAAATATGCAAGGACAAAAAAGAAATTTGCCATACCACTTGATGCATTTCTTCAAAGTTTCGCGTTACTTTATTTCCATGTGTCAAACATGTTTTTAAAGAGAAATAGAAATGAATTGAAAATTATATTTTGGTCATGTCTAGAGGCACTAAATGACATTAGAGCTACTGGCTCATAGGTGCTGTAGAAACACCAAGGAAAGGTTTTCCCTGCCCTGAAATCTTTTCAACTGGGACACAAGTTAGCAAAAAGAATTCAATATCTTGGTTTCCCAAATTCACCCAAGGAATGAGAAATTACTCTCCCAGCATCAGCCAGAAGCATATGATGAAGACAGAAAAACAGAATTGAATGACATAATGTGAGATGAACAGGAACTCACAGAATGGTTATTATAGAGTTGTTGATGTGCGATAACTTGTTCCTGCACTAGGAAATCCATGGGGATCTGAACATCTCTGAGAGTGGGAAGGGAATTGGGCATGGATGTGACAGTGCTGATTGGCAGGAGAACACGGCACTGAAGTCATAGTCTGGGGGCATGAGCTACCCTGGGCTACCTACATCAAAGCTGTGTGCTTCTGAAAATCCAACCAGGAACCACAGGAAAAAACCTCAACTTCTTACTCGAGCTAAAATACACTATTCTCTGCCTTGCAGCACTAGCTGGTGCAAAACACCTCTCTCCTCTGCCCTTTCCCCCATCTATTTATATTGTCAAGTCTTCTTTCAGAGATTGTTCCTTGGAAGAAAGCAAAGAAGCATATCTGTGGGGCTGAAAGAATAGGTAGCAAAGAGTAGCTTTCTAGTACCACAGCAAGAAGAGAATAAAGTTGGGGCAGCCTCACCCAGAAGGAAGAATTTGCTGTTACTGTCCCAACACTGCAGCATTGACACCATACCTGCTGTTGACTTCACGCAACGACAGGGGACTTCCAGGGCCATTCTAGGCCTTAGGGGTCATGAATTGGAATTTCTTGCTCTGCTGTGCGCTGATTTCCTCTCTGATCTTGGGCAAGCTCAGATTCAGCCAAATGCCCAGTCTCACCTTGAAAATAAGGGTAAATGCATTTCTGAAGTGCAAAATGTTTGGACAGAAGTCTCTTGCTGATGGTGGGTGACACTGGGGAGGAGGCAGGTCAAGATCCCTGTGTTGCAGGGTTTTACACCTCCAAAAGAGACTTTTTGTACTGACAAATAATATGCTTCTAATTAAGGATGAGGCTGTAAAATCTCAAATCTGATAACACATTGTGCAGGAAGCTAGGAGACATCTGTTCGTATGAACACATCAATATTAAGGTGGATTCTGGATGCAAAATTCTCCCCACGCTGTTTGATAATGACACTGGCAGAAGAGATCTCCCACGTTAATATCTGGCAACAAATGTTTTGCAACAGAAGCATGTATTCCACAGAGGATTGTGTGAACATAAGATCTAATTTTCCCTGGCAAAGCATCCATCATGTGTGTGAACTTTTCATGGAAGATAATAATACCTCCCATCAATAAAATCAAGTTGTTGCGTGGAACAAGACCAGGTAGAGACACATACACCCTCACCTTCACAATTACATCTGTGGTCTCTGTTTGGGACTTACTAAATGGGAAGCATTTGGAGTGGGGTGAGGCCATCTAAGATGGCATCTCTTTGGTGCTTGTGTCCACAGAAACCTCTGTGGGCTGCCCAAGTGCTGTTGGCTTCATGCCATTCTTAATGAGGGAGGAACAGAAGTGGAGGCTGAGCAGCTGATGGCCAGAAGAATTACCTTGGACCTTAGGCAAGGGGAGGATGTGGAATCACGTCAGGCAAAGGGACATATTCATAACACAAGACAAAGGCAGAAACGGTCACCAGGGGAGGTGTTTGTGACACTTCATTTACTGGGAAGGCAGAGAGATGGTAGATGAAAGTCCCATCTCTGCTGCTGAAGGAGAGGTTTTTGGATGGAGGGGAGCTGTGTGTTGGAGGGCAAGGTCCTAGTGAACTTGTAAGGAGAGATGCCGGGTTAGGGCCCCATTATATGGCCTGATGCCCACCCTTGTGCAGCTCTGGTCAGGAGTGAGTGGAAGAGCATACCTTGGTTAAAATGTTGGTCCTTTCAGCATACAGGCACGGTTTACCCCCAGGCCCTTTTGCATTGTTTGAGGTTCTCAAAGCTAATCCTGAAGAGAAGTAGGATCATGCAAGACTGACTTTTCCAGAACAGCCCAGATGCTGTACTTACTCAGCAGTTTGTCTCCATCACTAGTCAAGCACAAATCCCTTGTAGTACTACATAGAGACAGCCTCCCCAAGTACTCGTTTTCCTCCAGTAACTTGCTGCTCAGAGTATTACAAGCCAGAGTCAGTGTCTACATTTAACTGCCCTCAATGCCTTTTTTTCCATAAGTTTTTCCTGTTGCTTTTTTGAACCCATGTAAAGTTATGTGTCCTCGTCCTCCTGCGACAAAGACTTGTGCAACTTGGGTACAAACTGTGAGCAGAGCTACACATTTCTGCTCTGCCAGGCTCCCACTGGCATCTGCTAGTTTAATTTGCTGAAAGCTCCAGCCTTCCAGAAGTTTGCGGGAAGCCAATAACACTGGCGATGCTCAGCAGCACCAGTGGGTGGCAATCTCTTACTGACACCTATCCTGCGCCCTAGGCAAGTTCATTTTGGGTGTTCATTTTGGGTTGGCTCCAAAGTGCACTTCTATGGGTACAGAGAGTCATTAGCTTTCCGTCAGGCGTATTTTTCCATTAACTTGGTTTTCTTCTATCAAATAGGAAAGCGGTTTCTGTTTTTGACACACAGATGTGTTGGTGTCAGTGCCCAGCCCCTAGAAATAGCTTTGTTGCTAACATCCAACACCAGACTTGCTGGTTTTACCAAGAACAGAAGAGGAAGTTTGATTAACCACACATATATAAATAAACCCCCAACTCACACTGAAGCAGAGCAGCACTCAGTGATTCAGGGCGATGCAGCTGACCTTGCATATAAGAAGCAGGAACGGTTGCTGATGTAAAAGACTTTTTACTTCTCCAGTACATGTGCTTTTAAAACGAAGATTGGAATAAACCCAAGCAGTGAGAGGGACTTGAAGTGCAGAGGGAATGTTTTTATGGAAATGGCTTTCCATAGAGGGCTGCCCTCCTCTGCAAGTCAACAGAAATCTAAAAGGATCTGTTGAAGGACTCACAGGTTTTGACATACAGCAAACTCCGATGTCCCTTTTGGATCCCTTCATTATCTCTAATAATTGTTTTGGCCATAACTTACCACAAAACCATTTGCTCAAGAGCTACCTTGCTAGAGATACGTAATTCCGTTGCAGCTCCCTTTATAACATACATGGTTCCTCCTAGGAAGGGATTCTGTGGATTTAGATTAAATTTTGGCTATTGTTGGTGAATTTTAGGGAAGTGTCTCCCAGTTGTAAGTTCAGGCAGCATTCAGCCTTGGTGCACAAGGAGGGAGGGTGTTAAAATGCGGGTTGCATGGAGGGAAACCGCTAGGACATGGTAGGACCTCCTCATACCTGCTAACTCATACTGCTTTATGTATCAGTGTGACATGTCTGTGGTGGGGCCAGCCCTGGCTGGTTTCCTGAGTGGAGCTGGACAAAAACACACAGTGAAATGTATTACTGGAACAGGGATGGGGAATTTGCTTTTCCACAGGACATTTAAACAGACCTGCATGCAGCACACCTCATTGCATGGTGCCTTATGGGGCTGCTTGTGTTTGCTCAGCCTCCCCAGTGGTCCTGATCTACAGGAGAGTTAGGAAAGGTGCAAGCAGGGAGCAGATTGCTGTTGCTTCTCCTAAAGCCTCAAGAGAAGGAGCAAATGCTCCATGGAGAGCCACAGACTACTGTGCCTGAAGCCAACTCTGCCTTCCAGAGCAAGGGGCACTCAGCTCTCCGGCATTCCTGATCCCAGCTTTGACACCAGATCATTATATGACCTTGAGCCTCATGTATTTTAGATCTTTAATACATTAGCGGAATGACAAGAAGAGAGCTATCAGCAGAAGAGGAAGCAAGAGTGCAGTAAAATGAAATGATGCAGCAAGATGTGTCTTCAGAGGAAAAAAACCAACCATCTCTGAGGTTACCTTAGAGCAGGAAAACCTGTGTCAGAGTTAAATATTTGCACTTCTAGCCATCAGAGTTACACTGGGGGCAACTTGGTGGATAGACTATGCAAATAAGGATCAAATTACTTGCACATCTGCTTCAGACTTGTTTTCTCAGCCTTTTACAACAGCAACTGTAAGTGTATTACAGTTGACACCCAAATGGGTTTAGGTACCTAGTTCCCATGCCACAGTCTGAGAAAAATATATCAAAGCACAGGACTAACAAGGAGCAGGGTACTTCACAGCAGTTAAAGGAAGAATGCAAATGTAATGCAACTACTCTTCTCTGTTCATTGGGAAAGGGCCACCAAACCAAAGGTTCAGATCCACGTAGGACTCAGCGTACTTGGGGAGCTCCCATGCCCTGGCTAATTTGTGGTTACAGCCTGTCTGCCTGCTTCAAGTCTGTGGAAAATATGTGGTAACTTGATCTAGTATGCACTGCTACTATTAGGCAAAATTAAGTGATATTGCCCAATGGTTTTGGTTCTTTAAGAGTTCACGGGCAGTTGTCATGGCTAAGCTGTTCCACAGCAACTTGTTAAACTAGTACCTTGCTTGCAGCTCTGATGACAAGGTGGTAGAGCAAGAAATGAGCTGAATGCAAAGTGAGGAGGGACATGGTAATTAGAAGTGAGGAATTAAACCCTTAGGGCTTGGTTATAGGAACATTTGTAAGCGACTTTACTCATTTGTCACATCCCATCAGAACACCAGCAGAGCAGCTCAGTGGGTGCAAGAACAGCTGGACCCCAAATTCCTCCCAGGCCCATCTGTGTCTATGGTTTGCATGAGCTTAAGAGTGCTATAAAAGCACTTTCTTTTGGGACCGAATGAGCTTTATTGCTGGGAATAGTGTAGCATCATGTAATGAAGGGGAGCTGCGTACAGGTAGTACAGAGAGGGGTGCAGCACCCCACCAGGCATGACAGACAGAACAGATTCCATCTGAATTTTCTTTGTTTCTGTGTTCAGAGCAGAAGCCCAGCTAAGATGCTCCAAATCACCCTCTGAAGACTCCCACAGGATTTGTATGGATCCTACAGAGAAAATCTTTCCAACTGAGGCACCCAGCTGAGTTGATAAAGCAAAGTCTTATTATTTTTGAGGCTTTAAGCACACTCATGGTGTGTTTGAAATCATCCTCAAAGCAATGCACACTGCCAAAACTTTTTGATTTTGTTGAACCAGCTTTTCCTACTCCAGAACCATACCGCAGAAAACATCTCAGCTGGCTTCCCCCAGGTATCATGACCAGGCTTGTGAACGATGACTAGCTTTGAGTTTGTTAATTTAATTTGCATTTACGTAGCTTTTCCCAATTCCTTATCTTTTTCAAGGACAAAAACAGAGAGGCTCAACTGTAGAGTTCAAACTCAGCTGTTTTGTTATCAATGCCAGTGCTTGTTGGACTGAAATGGCCAATTCAAAAGAAAAAAAAAAAACCCTGAGTTGGGCTAAGAAAACTCAAGAGATTGACAAAATAATGACATCAGTTTAAAAAGGAGGAAAATGTTTCAGCCCATCTGTATTTGCCATCTGGTTTCACCCATGCCACATTTTACAGTGCTGCTTTGCCACCCCGAAGTCAGATATATCTTTTTCACCTGAAATCTGAGTCTCACTGTCACAGCACTCTCTAAACTAGCCGGCTGCAACAAGGTCTTTTACCATCACACACCATCATACTCTTCATGCCAGTCCCTCTGCTGCCTTCTCCTAGTCCCTCCTCATCCAGAGCATGTGTTCTCTCTCTTCTCTTTGCTTCTTCCTCCTCTCTCTTCACTGGCTGCCCAACCCCTTACCAGAACAGTCACACCTGCACCTTATCTATATCAGCCAACCTGCTGCCCCTGAAGCCAGCCCACAGCTGTATATTATCAATGCTAATTAACCCAGCTTCATTCCTCTACAATTCCCCCTTTTTTTCTTTTTTCTTTTAACATTTCATACCTTATGCTTTTAACAATCATCACAACCTTCTACAAACAAATTTTTCATATAGTCTTCTATATTTCATCTACATCTCACAATTTCAGGGGTACTTGAAAACCACCCCAGACAACTAGACCCTCAACACTACCATGAAATTTCATTGTGTCAAGGTGAAAAATAGCTATGTGGGATAATCAACTTGGAGAAAATCATCAGAAGTTGTTTTTTAAAAGAATGATGAGCTGCTTCCCTCATTAGCAAAACCTCATCACTTTTGTTTGTGGATTGCTTCCCTCATTTTGCTTTTGAATTGTTTTCATCAGCTTTTTGGTACATGGATAGATCTTAGTACTGATACAGCCATAAAAGCAATTGCTAGAACAATATCAGATACTTCTTATGGTCTGTGATATTATATTGTATTATCGTGTCATACGAACGAAGCAATGGATTAGTTGAAGGTGCATTTCCACTGTCAGTTAACAACAGTGGCTCCAAAGACCACACCTGCCCATTGACCCTACTGTAAAGCCTCTGCTCTTGCCATAAGGTAATTTCTGTCCATGTTCTATAGCTCTCTGGAGGGACAGAGACAAAGTGGACCTTCTTGCCCATGTTGCCTGGAAAGTTTGAGCCAGCATGTTACAGCCTTTCCATCCATCTGCCAGTCTCCCTGGCTCTGTATTCGAGACAAAGCTAGGGGAAGGCTAATGGGTTTGGCCTGCCTAAGCCCCTTTTCAAACCTGTCTCCATCTTGCATTAAATATAATCATAGACCTGAACTATCACATCCAAGGACATCAGATCCACAACTCACTGAGCTCAGCAGGAGTCTTTGCATTAACACCACTGAGATTTGCAGGGCTAAGCCCCCGCAAAGAGAAGAGCAGAACTGACTCTGTTTTTTTTCCTGAAACTAACAGAAATAACCAGAAATGTTTCCTTCTGTGGTAACCCTTGCCAGCTTTGTTGTTTTCTCACTTTTTTTTTTTTTTTTTTCCTGAATGAGGCAAGAGTGGATGTTTTTCTATTAGTAAAAAGTTTCCTTGGAAAACAAGCTGCCCACTGTCACACCACGAGCCCACGTGAGCACGGCTGGGATCTCTAGCTAGTCGCATCACATGTAAAATTCATGCGGCTTTATCTGCGTACGAGGCACTTGTGCATCCTGGCCAGGCCATCGCAGACCAGCTCCCCTCCGCAGCTTGCAAAATGTTTCCTTTGCTCCAAAGCCAGGCGAGACAGGCAAAATCCCTGCTCCCCAAAACGCACATCTCAACGAAGAGATTCGCTCCTTGGAGCCAAGAACACTGAACTCCTTTACCTTTCATTTTGACGGTTTCCATGGAAACCATAAAATTAAGCTATGCAGTTACTTACTGCAACATTACATAATCTGCCAAACGCTCAGTTGCTTTTCAACAAACGTGTTTGTGCTGCGTTGCTTTCCCCGCCTCCCCCCCCCCAAGTATTATCAGCCCGATCTGTGTTGATCTGATTAAACAAGGAGCAATGGTGTAAAATGAGATATTAAAATGCAACTTCTGTCAGTTCTCCTCTCCAGAGAATGACAGGCTGCCTGCCTCCACTGCCAGTATATAGCTGCAGCTGAGGTATTACAGCATTGCTCATCACCTGATCATATAGATGGGTTTGGATTGTTGAGGGTCTGAGCTCAGTTCTGACCTCATGCACAATAAATAGGAACAGTTCCACGCTGCTTCAGGTTATTAGCATCTATGCAAATAGTATGCAAAAAATCTGGTCGTACACAGCAATTTTTTGTTTAATTGGAGCAACAAGGCAGGGTAGAATGGATTGACTTCAGTTCCGTTTCCCACCTGGATCTCAGAGATTTGATCTCACCCAAAATATTTTTGACAAGTGCTGTGGAATATCCTGCAATTTTTATTGTGAAAGAAAAATCTCACAGTAAGGCAATGAACTATCCATTTTTCCATGTTCCTGGCGCTTGGCCATCCCTGCTGGAACTGGACCAGAGACAGAAGCGATGTTTGGGATGAAGGAAGCTGCTGTACAATTACTCTTTAACTTTTGTGGCCAGGCTCATTATTTTAAATAGAGCTCAGCAAAGCCAGATAGCTCTTCTTTGTTTTGTCCAGGATACACAATCCTGATCCTGTAGAGAATAACGTCAAAACTTTCTCACCATTGGTAAGAATGAACTGTTCCTTTTGTAGCTTTGGAGGGCAAAGGAAAGATTTCAGCTGGACCCTAGGGCTTGCACAGAAAATGCAAGGGGAAAAGGAAGGCCACAAGCACACATGGATGTGTAAGCAATGTCTTAGAAGAAGGGTATGAAAAGGTTTACAAGTTGTAGCTCAGCATCCGTTACCTTTCCGGCACTGTGTCTCTCAGGCTGTGTCTTTGCTAGCAAAATAAAAGAGGCCAGGAGATTACTCAGGCCAGACTGAGTAACTGTTTGGATGCTCTAGTCCTGTCTTGGTCCTGTGCCGAGTCTCACATGATGCTGAGGAGTGTGCAGACATAGCACAAAGGAGGCTAACTTATCTGGGGTACAAAAGAAGAGAGTTCAGATGCTGTACCATTTCCCTGAAGGCCAGAAATTGGCCTTGGCCTATTTTATTTGTTAGTAAAGTATGATGTAGTTTCAAAGAAATGATCAAGTCCATCACAGGCAGTGTAAGTTAAACCTAACCACACAGGCCCTTCTCTTCGCATCATCCTTTCATATCGCTTCCATTAATTTGTCCCTTCAACAAAAAACATGTCTTCCTCAAGCACTGTTAAGCCTTGGCATAACACTTTGAAAATCCCTGTCTGGGGTGTTGCCCTTTGTTTCTGAAATGTTGCTGAGAAACTCAAAAGAAAAGCTGGGATTCCTCCTCACACCACTGACCGTGTTTGCCATCAGGTGACACCCCAAACCCCCTAACCATATCCCTGGAAAAATCTGTCTTTTCATAGGTTAATCTCAGCTCCAGCTTCTTATGTCTCACTGGCTTCGTGTGACATGCAAGACAGTGATCTTAGTGTGACAGAAAGACATAAAATGCTAAATAACTGAAGCAGCTGTTGGTGCATCATCTAAAGAGCACAGATATTCAATAAAGCAGGCATTTACAATGTCTATAAATAGCTGGAAATAGCAGATAACTAATTATTTGAGTGCCAAAAAAACTCAGTCAACCTCAGTCAACGTAATTACACGCGTCATGGCTAGTAACTTCCAGCCTGAGATGAACTGAGGATGAAATTTGAAGGCACTGAAAGTTTCCTGGATTTGCCAAAATGGTCAGTCTATTTTTCCCATTTCAGTGCTAAATATTGGAGATCTTTCTCTCATTGATTACTTATAAATTCCACTTTGAAGTCAAGAGGTTCACCCAAAGTAAACTGGCATCACTGAAAAGACATTGTTTTATACCGGTACAGAGGGTGGATCAGGACGCCAACGTAACTATTTCTTGTATCTTTCAAATTGCAAGAAAAGGTATATTCACTCAGACGGCATAATAAATCTCTGCAAAATAAAGATGGCATTTAACATCTCTGCAGGGTCTAGTCTTTTGAATTTCCTGGTTTGCTGTTCCTCTGCTTTCAACATATTGCTTGATGTGAAAAGTTTCTTCACTTTATATATTCATTTTCTACTACAGCAAGCAGTACCAGTGCTAGACAAATAAACCACAGGACAGTAAAAATTTCATGCTAAAAAAAAATTGCCGTGAAGTACAAACAAAATATCAAATAATGCTAATATTGGTGGTTCTCTACTTTCTCCTGAACTGGGTTTCACTCAGCCTGCAGCAGACCTTCCTGTTAGCTTCTCTGTCCAGGAACTTATCTGCATGATAAACTCACATGCTTATTTGTCTTCCAAATCCTTGTTATGTAGTTTAACTCCTTTTTTTTTAAAAAAAAAAATAAAAAATAAGCTGTTCAAGATTACTGGCTGCAAAGATCAGATACAATTGTTATTCCCTTGATTTTTTAAATTTATGTATTTGTTTCTGCTGATGATTGTCCAGAGACATTTCTCTGCTGCACCGGAGCAGTGTAGGTTCTACAGTTACTCTGGTTACTACCCCTGTTTCCAGCCTGAAGGATTATTCAAACCACTAGAATATGGAAACAGGTTGAACAAATGACCCAACACATTCAGAAACAGGGAGAGGACATCACTGCTCTGGTGTCAAATAACAATTAAATAATCAACATGTGATTAGCAGAACATGTCTTCCTAGTGTTTGAGGAAGGGAGAGACAAAAAAAAAGGAATAAAAATTGGTGGATGAGGGTAGTGACGTACTGGAACTGCTGAGTGGAAAAGAAGGAAGTGGCACACAGCAGCCAGGCAGTCATCAAAAGTGTAAGAAATATTAGTTTTAGAACAACCGGAATTATTAGTCCTGGAGCACTGAAGGGGCTTTCAGAAGCCCAGGAAGCGTTTTCATAGTATCTGGTAGGAGCCACGGTAGGTGGTTCTCAAAAAGGAGGGAATAGGGTGAGAACAAGAAACCACTACCTTAATTATGGCAAGCTGACACACTATGAAAAAGTGCTCTACCAGTGAGCACTGCAACAAACTGGGAGAGAGTGGGGTTAGTCACTAAAGATTTTAGCTTAGACAAACATCTGTCAGGAATAGGTTTTGGTTTAGCTCATCCCTGAGGATAAGGTGAGATACTTCACTCAGTATTGCAAAGAAGGTGTGGAAACAGACTAAACCTTGAGGTCCCTGCTGCTCTTCTGATGTGTGCTCTTAGAGTCTTTGTGTTAAATTATCCATTTGCTGCAAAAATTGGGATGTGATACAGTTGTGATAACCCCCTAGCGTGGGCAACAGTATCAAAAAAGTCGTGGAGCCACAGTGGTCGTCTGAACTACCCAGGGTCTTATGTAGGTGTGCAACCACTGACCTTAGAGTTTCTGCTGTGGTGGTTTGTCATGGTTTAACCCTGGCTGGTGATCAAGCACCATGCAGCTGCTCGCTTACTTACTCCTCACCCAGAGGGATGGAGTGGAGAATCGGCCAGGAATGTAAAACTCGAGAGTTAAGGTAAGAACAATTCAATAATCTAAACAAAAGAAAAATGAAAGAGCAATAATAATAATAACAATAACAGTTACAATGAAAAGGAGGGAGGGAGGAGAGGAGTGAAATACAAAGGGAAGGGAGAAAAGAAAAGAAGTGATGCCCAATACAACTGCTCATCCCCTACCGACTGATGCCCTGCCAGTCCCCAAGCAGCGATCAGTCAAGCTCCCCAGTTTATATACCAAGCTTGATGTCCCATGGAAAGGAATACCTTTTTGGTCAGTTTGGGTCACCTGTCCTGGCTGTGTCCCCTCCCAATTTCTCATGCTCCCCGCATCCTTCTTGCTGGCATGGCCTGAGAAACTAAAAAGTCCGTGACTTAGTAGGAACATTGCCTAGAAATAACTAAACTCATCCATGTGTTACCAACATCATTCTCACACCGAAGCCAAAACACAGCACTGCCACCAGCTACTAATAAGAAAATTAACTCCATCCCAGCAGAAACCAGGACATGGTTTCATTGTGATTGGAACTTGAAATGGCTGGGTGAAAGCCTGCGTGGATATACCTCCACACGCCGCAGACAGAACATGGGACTTGCACATCCACATCTACAAGCTGGTCACTTGGAGACCTTCCACAGCTTCAAGCTCTGCCAGAAGTCAAGCTGAAGCCCAGTGCCTTCAGTTCATCCAGTGAAACTGCTAAGATGGTCCCCTGTGTTTGTGCAGACAAGTGATGTGTTAATCGACAGCAACTGCAAAATCGTACAAATTCAGCCCCTCTGCCTTCAGAACAGCTAACATTTTCCTTTCTCTGGCCACACTGTGTTCTTGAAAAACAGTGCATCGATGTAGCATCCTATATTCCAGGATCTGGCTGAGCAAGCATCTTATCATGCTAAGATTAACAGATAGTAATGTATTAATCTCATCCTGCTGATACGAGCATAATGAATTGATCTTTTGAATGAAGACTGAGGAGTTTTTCTGCTTAAGATCAAACCCAAGTCATCCACTTGGCCCATTTCTCTTGAGCTCCTCATCTTTGTTTCTTGGTATATGCTTTAAGTGGGTCAGGCAAAAACATGGCAACATGTAAGGTCAGATTTATAGCTGAAAAAAGCCATCCTCCTTTTATTTTTGATGGATTTTAGATTACTTGGTGACTTGGGCTGGACCACCAATTTGCTCTTTGTAACACACAAGAGTTGCCTGCTGTCAAAGCTCAGGTGAGCTCCTGAGGATGCACAGCAGCTGATGTCTTCCTCGTGAGGGAGCCATTCAGTTTACCAGTGGCAGGAGAAGCTGAAGTCTTCAGAGTTGGTCTTATTGTATTAAATCTGTGTTAATTAGCCCACCTGGGGGCTGTGGGAGGCACATGCTCAGTCTTAGCATTGGTGGCTCCAGGTCACAAGGCGCTGAGATGTGTTACTGCTCCTACATCCTGGGCAGAGTGGCAGGTGGGTGAGGAGGGTATTATTGATTATGAGACTGATATCATTAAGTCAGAAAGGGAAAGAAAAGCTTTTAAGCTCTTATTTAGGGCTGATGTAGCAGCTGAATATTTCCTGCTGAGGCCAGGTGGTTTAATTCCAGTTAGCTTTACTTGGCTATGTTAATCGATGACAACCTGGAAGGAAGAAAATCACTTAAATCATTATTTTCCATTCCCATGCTCTGTTGGGTGGGACATGGTCCTGGTGCCTACCTCTCTGGACCTTGAAATGTGCAGCACAGCATGTAAAAGAGACAGAAGCACCACAAAAGCCCTTTTGTAAGGAAGAGGTGTAATCACAGGCACAGTAACATCCTCTGTCCATGTTCAAAGTAGATATCTACATTCCTACAAGGTCCTCTGTATTAATAGATGGAAGTCATCAAAATGTGGCTGTTTCTTGGCTACTTCACAGATTGCTGCAGGTGTCTGAGGTCAAATCCCAAGTGTAGCTCTCTGGCAGTTTTTTTGCTGATACCATGAGGGAATTGCTCCTCAAGAACCTTGGCAGTGTGCATATGCTCCTGAGGAGGAGTCATGAAATTGTTTTATCAAAAGTGTATTAAATGCCTAACTTCAGACATCATCCTCCACCACCGGCTTGGTTTGCCTTGGTGGAAGCCAACTCCATTTACTGCACTGTGCTCTGGATCACAGAGGACCCTTATGGCCATTAAAATTTGCTTCTTTCTTTCTTGCAGGTAAATATAAATAGGAGACTTTATTAAGTGATCAGAAGTGAGTAGGTTTGATATTGCTTAACTCAGAGAAAATTCATTCTGGTCTATTGCCTAATTTGCAGAGAATTTTTGGTTTTTTTAATTTTTAAATTTATAGACACCTGAAGTTTTCCCACTGGAAGAGCCCTGTCTAAACCAAATTCCAGCCATATAATTTGGCCAGATTGATTTTCTTAATCACCATACAGAGACCTTTTTATATTGTTGACATACCAGAATAAGCCCATGGACCACAGAATAAAATTCATTGGCTAAAAGGATAAAGCACAGACAGTTGTTTTGATACATCAAACCCTGAGTGCCCCAGCACAGGGAAATTATTACAGGTTTGGATGATAGTTTCTTGGGATTTTTTTAATTTAAAAAAAATTCAAATGCTTTCTTCTGTTTTAAGATGCTTTCCTGCACTCCAGTCTCACAGAACCAACTTCTGAGGGCTTTTTTACATGAGAAAATAGATTGTTGTCACAGTAGTGGTGTAGTTCTGCTGCTTAAGTATCCAATTCCCTGAGTTTAACTGACTTTAACTTTAGAAGTATAAAAAAGGTGAAGTTTCATCTGTCTGAACCAAAGTGAATTTTGCATGGTGGCTAATTGCTTAGCTAAATCAGGTGGTGAGGCTGTGCTTTCGACTATGTATCTCAGAAGAATCTGGACCTTCATGCCCCTATAATGCAGCTACTATGGATGTCATGTCACAAGAGTCTCTTGAGAGAGAGGCTTGTGTCAACAGACGTTTTCAACCAGAAAGAAACTCTTTGCCGTGTTTTCTGACTTACTGACATCAGGTGGATATGCCACAGCTATAGTTAAGCTTGCAGAACATTGTTGTGTCAGCCTCACCCTGGGGAGCACTACAAACTAGGAACTATCCTCCTTTATATAACAGTTAAACTTTCTAAAGGAAACAAATCTAATTAGCAGTTCTTTTAGAAAAGTCTCCATACCGTGTGACTTTGGGAAGACAGAATTGCATCGAGAGAGTGTATCTTTCCCTATTGAGTTCCACTTTAGAGACACTTCTCTACAGATATCAACTCCATACAATGTCAATCTGTGCTAACAAGGTCTTTAATTGGGCTAGCTCAGAAATGATGTGCTAAGCCAAGACCCAGTGAAATCTCCCTTGGTGTCAAAATCCATTGGGTTTTCTCCCAACAATCAAGAGTTTCTACCCCTGTACAACCAGTGGGAAGCTAGCTGGGTTGGCAAACTTTCCTACTCCATCAGAATACAAGCCTAAAACCTGGGCAACTGCAAAAGGGGCTTGAATCTCTTCTCAGCCTCTATGTAAAAAAATGCAGAGACAATCAACAGGATCAAATTATGAAGCAGAAGAATCAAGCCCCTAATTTCTACAAGATTGCCTACAAGTGATATATATATATGAAAAAAGAGGGACATCCCTCTATATATGTTTCGTACATATATATACACACACAGATATATTTCTATGAGTCTAAAATATAGCTGATTTAATGAACCTGTGTGACACATACATGCATGCATCTATTACATATATCAGTGTAATTAGATGGACGTATAACTAAATATACATATAAACAATTTTAAGGTGTGTGTCTGCATGGCTATGTATAATTTAAAGGTATAGAAACATTAGGCATTGATTTCTCCTGAGCTAACAGGATTTGTGATTGGATCCCTGCATCTCAGAAGGATGATATAGAGCTAGGGAGGGACTTTTGTGCGTGACATTTCCCCCTTTGTTGGGAGGCTTTAGCTCTCAGTTTGTAATGACTTTTAAAATCGCCAATGTGAAATGCATCCTTCTAGGAAACATTTGTTATAGGTGCGGTAGGTCGTACTAAAAAATGAGTCCTTTGCTATGGCATGTTGTGAACACTCACTCACGACAAGGAGAGGTAATGGGAAGGTTATGTAAAAGTTCTTGTTAAGCATGAACATTGCTGGGAAGGATTTCACACTCACACCGATAGTTTAGCACAGAGTTTGACCAAATCCACGGCCAATATCATCCCATATAAGAGCAACCATAGATGGGTAGGCCACTCCTGTGCACTCTGAATAATCATCGCTAGGGAAAATTCACTGCTTTCCAACCTCTGTTTACTATATCTCCAATATAAACATGGTAGAACTCAGCCCAAAATTTGAATCAGACTGCCAAGTGGCCAAAAATTATGTCAGTGATTTTTGGTATGTAGAGTTGAACTGTTTTCCCAGGGAGTCTCTTTATCTCTGCAGGACAGAGACGATAAGAAAGAATAGTCTGGGACCATCAGGAAGCTTGAACTAGTTAAGGTTGTCTAGAAAAAGGACTCCCTGGTGGAATACATTGTAGAATACCTTGGTTGTTCAGCTCCACCAGTCTTGTGGTCTTTTGAGTGCTTATCTGAAGCTAAAGCCTGAGTGATGGAGACCTTCGAGCTCCTATCAGACCTCAGGGTAAATCAGCTGGCAAAGTCCCCCAAGCCATAAGCCAAAATGAGTAATTTTTTATGATGTGGCCTGATCAGAATCACGAGACTGGAACAATGTAGCAGCCCCCAAATGCCCTCTGTGTTAGCTTCTGGCCACTTTTTCTTAACAGTTCTAAAGAAAGGTTTTGAAAAAAATCAGAACAGCCTCAATGAGGATAATTTTAAGAATTTGTAAGTTAGAAGCTCACACCTGGCACTCAGCTTTTCTCAGGAAGCAGCACTGCTGTTTGCCCTCTACAAGTGGCACTGCTTACCGAGAGAGACACTTTCAGTTTTATTTTTATGCTTCTCAGCTTGTTCATCTGTCTGAAGAGCCAATAGGACTCCTCCCCTCCCCTCCCACGCAGGCTCTTCATTTATGCATCAGAGATTCTTGTGGTGTCTGGGTTGTAACATCCTCAAGGCTGACTTCCAAGGCTTGCTTACTTCCAGGTTTATTGCCCTGGTTTCCACTCCAGGTGCACAATGCCAGGTGCTCAGCTACTTAGCACTTGCTTTTGGTGGCCAGCAATCAGATTCTGAAAAAATTATGCTCTCATAGTTTAAGTGAAACCTTTGATATAGCTGTGTGTCTTTTAATGTGCCTGGTTTTCTTTCCCTCTGTCTACATCCCTCTTTTCCACTGGAACAGCCCGGAGAAAAAAACATGGAAGACAACTCAATGGACACCACAGACAGAATTTCACTAGGTTGCCATTACACAGCTTGGCTCTAGCTGATAATAAAGAGTTGATATTTACTATAAATTTTATAATTCTGATCAAGATGCAGGTCATATCTAGAGAAACGGCACCTCCCAACACCTGGCATATCATGGGAAAAGGTTAAAGTGAACAAAACCACTCAGCTTCTCAACAGTAATCAGAAGTAACTCCATTACATTTGAAGGTGTTATCTTGGCACAGAATTGAGGTGAAGGAGGATCAACACAGAATCTCCACTTATATTTTAAAACTTTTTAATGAGATACAGAAAATCTGAAGGAAGTCTAATTTTTTCAACCAAACTGTCTTTACTCAGACCAAAGCTCTGGACTACAGGCAATGGGAGTCTGAGAAATTACCAGTTTGGGCCTTTCTCTGCTTGAATATTTGCAAGTTCCATCAATTAGCTTAGATAAAGACCATCTGTGGTCTTTATTAAACGCTAAAGTTTTCCCTTAAGTGACTGTCATTATCACTGCTAAAGAACAGCCAGAGTCTAATGGCTCTACACGGGCTACCAAAGAAAACATTTGACTTCTCATGGATCTGAAGAGGATCACAGTAATTCATTTCAAGGAAGAACTCCTGACATGACACAGGCGCATGGACCTGGCCTGATTCATAAGAGCAGAATTTAGGCTCTTAGGCTTATTCAGGCTCTAAAGATGACTCTTTTTGGAGGTTTTATAGCACTTATCTCCTGCTCAGATTACTATTTTTGCTACTGTACCATGGAAACACCATTCCTGACCCAGAACTCACTGTACTGTCATCACCTGAGCATTCCTGTCCTGTTTGCCCGACTGGGCATAGCAAAAGTGCTTCCACTTGCAGCATGCTAGCTCCTAGGGCTGGGACACATCTAACTTTGGACATCCAACCCATCCAACCTGGGCATCTGCATGTGTGTAATCACCAAGTCTCCCTTTATTTTAGGAGAGGAATGAATTGCTTCCAAAGCCTGGAGAGTTTCCTCTCTGAGAGGGATGATGGGTGTCTTGTAGGTGCACTGATGCCAACGCAAGTGTGGCAATTAGTGTCTCACTCTGCTCCCTGTGACAGACTCATCCTTACACCTAGATTAAAAAAACAGCTATTCAACCAAAAACTTGGGCAAACACTACTAATGCTAACAAATTGGCCCATTCTTCCTTACAGGCCCAACACATGGGGTACTTGGCCATGGACAAAGGTGGAAATAACTCCCACTCATCCTCTCTCGGAAGCTTCTTTTACCCTGGACCTTCCTGAACTTGCAGTCCTCACCCCAGTTTCCATGCTATGCCACCTTGGCTGCATTCCTAGGAGCAGGTGATGCAGCATCACTGCGTTTATTTGATTCTGGGTTGCTCAAATTAGGTGTCTTTTACACATTGCCCTAAAAGAAAACAGCTGAACTGCTGACCCTTCTTGGGTTTTGGCCATTTAAAATGTGTAATGTGGCTGCTGCTTTGCCCCTCTTATCTGACCTCACACAGAAACTCTGACAGTTTCTGTGCAATTTCAAAAGGACCTGGAAACCATTACTGTAATATAGGTAGTTTCCCTTTCACCTATGCAAGTTTTCTAGCGTTATGAGTGTGAGAGTGACCTTTAAATCATGGAGAGATTTCTGGTTTAAACCATCTCTGTCTACATGATTATTTCCATCTCAGCAACAGAATTAAATTTGTCTTCCTCTCCAAAATAAGTTTAAAACTTCTTCGCTTAGAAAGCTCTTGCAAAACTGAAGTTCTTCTAAGAAACCAATGTAATGTTTAGAGCTTTCTTTCACTAGTCATGTCCATATCATGTCTTGCTTTCCTAGTGTTTTATGGCATGGGTCTTTGCTGTTCCCATTACCCAGCCTAGAATTACTTTTTACAGCCTAGAGGTTGCCCAAAACGAAAGACCAGATGCTTCTTTTGTGTGGGAATTTGCACAGTGCCACCAGCTTTTTTCTAGATCAGGTCTACTATAGCAAATAAAATCATCTGGGAATCATCATCTGCAGGGAGGCAGCACAGAGCAGTTCAAGTCCACTGGACTAAACTCTTCTTTTCCCTAACACACACCTCATCCAAATTGTGTCCCAGGAGTTTATGGCTCTGGGCATCTTCTGTGAGAAGCCAAAACCATGTGAAGAGTGCTACCAAATAAAAAGCATAGATGATCAGAAGACAGATCCCATTTTAACCTGCAAGTATAGCTATAATTTGTGTGCTTATAAGAACAGAAGTATCCACCTAAGGGAAGGGACAGGACTGGGAAAATGGGAAGGCCATGCCATCTTACCACCCTCTTAGCTTCAGCATGGATTTATACCAGACTAGGATGACTGTGATGACCTCATGCTTCAAAAACAGTTCCCTTGTTCAGTGACACTAGTTTTACTCCTGGACTAGTACACTCACACAGAGGAGCAAAGGGGTCTGGTGAGCTCTGGGGCTGGCACAAAAGGAATGAATGGGAATGAGTAGCTGGAGGAGGGGAGGGTGAAGGAAGGACTGCAGACACGGATTATTAGACTGGGTTAGGCTGGTGTGAAACTGCAGTCTCAGATTCCAACAGTTCAGTGAACGTGGTGGGTTCCTTTTGAGTAGGTTGGTAGTCAAGTCTCTGACATAACTACATCCGTGCGTAAAGCAGTTGCCTTACTCAAGATCCCATTAACCCTCCCGACCAGATACCTGACTGCTAGCTCTAACTCATTTCTCATTTTCTTCCATCATCACCTCCTCAGGAGTGTTTCTTCATCACCTCCTCAGGAGTGTTTCTTCCCTTTAAAACTTCTGCCAACATATTCGTATCAGTGAAAAGGTGCTGAAGAAGATGTGTTTTCTCTGCAAACTCTGTATCTCAGCATTATGAGGTCTCAGCAAGCAGTGATGCCACCCTGAGGGGCTGGAATTAGAAGCTGATCTCTTTTTGCTACAGGAAATCACCAGGAAGACTTGTCTGCACACCTCTGCAGCAATAGGAAGGGCTGGAGCCTGCAGTTGGGGCTCAGTCATCTAAAAGTCATACGAGTGTAGAGACAGCTTTTGTTACTTACTTATTTTCTCCTCTGACCAAAAAAAACCCCTTTCAAATCAGTACCTCCCAACTGATTGCCGGTGTCTTTGGATGAGGCCCTGGATGAAGTGGATGCACTACTCTGCTGGTGGGTCCCAAACCTCTGAGCGGCTACAGACCTCTGTCAACTCTAAAATTCCCTATGGTTCATTCACATTAGAACTGACGAGTCTGCAAATTGCTGTGCTTAATTTGATTTTGCATAAAAGCTTCGGACCACAAAGGACAGTCTCATGGACCACAGCTTGGTCGACTGAAATAATGACTTTCAGTGGAAGGTCTTCTGGACAGCAACTGTGTCTATTCTGTATACAATTTGAAATATTGAATTCTGCACCTAGGATGGAGTAATTCCCAACACAAGAATAAAATGGGAGATGAGTGGCTGGAGGAGGAGCCCTGCAGAAAGGGATATAGGTGTGCTGGTTGACAACAGGCTCAATATGAGCCAGCAGAGCGCCCTGGCAGCCAAGAGGGCAAACAGCATCCTGGGTGGCATCAAACACAGTACAATCAGCCAGTCAAACGTGATGGTTGTCCTGCTGTATTCAGCATTGGTGCAGCCTCACCTTAAATAATGTGTGCACTTCTGGGCCCCACATTTTAAGAAGGTTTGTGAAGGTCCTTGAATGCATCCAGAGGAGGGCAACAAAGCTGGTGAAAGGGCTGGAAGGCATGTCCTATGAGGAGCAGCTAAGGACTCTGGGTTTGTCTAGTTTGGAGAAAAAGGAGGCTGAGGGGTGACTGCATTGCTGTCTACAGCTTCCCGAGGAGGGGACGTGAAGTGGGAGGTGCTGAGCTCTTCTCCCTGGTATGCAGTGATAGGATGTGTGGGAATGGTTCAACACTGCATCAGGGGAGGTTTAGACTGGACATGAGGAAGCATTTATTTACTGAGAGGGTGGTCAGACACTGGAACGGGCTTCCTAGAGAGATCAATGCCCCAGGACTTCCAGTGTTTAAGACACATTTGGAAAATGCCCTTAATAATGTGCATTTAACTTGATCAATCCTGTACTGGTCAGGCAGTTGGACTAGATGGTTGTTGTAGGTCCCTTCTAACTGAAACAGTCTAGCCTATTCTACTATACATTTTTTCAGTGTGTCATTTAGAAAACAAGGTTCTTATCTGCGCAAAAAGCAGGTCTAGATTTGTACACGTCCTAACTTCTTCACTGGTGTAAGACAGGCTAAGTAGCATTTTTGCTCAGTACAGCCTGCATCTCATGCTGTCACTGTTCTCTAACTGCCTCATCCCACAATGAAAAGAAACAAATAAAAATCAAGATTTAAGTTTTTCTGTTAATTAGAAATTCCATGTTAAAAAAAAAAAAGTAAATCTTCTGTCTCAGATGAAGGAGATTGTTATTTTTATATCACTCAATCATGAGTTGAGCTATAAAAAGTCCTAAATTCCTCACAGTCCCATATTGAGTTGGAAGTTAATGCTTCATTAGCAGTAAAAGCTTCAGGTTATGTTACTGAGTAACCTTTTGTTCAAACATGATGTCTGGCCTTTGCATAAGTGCTTGGGTATGTCTATCTCTGAGCTATTGAGATGATGTGACTCACCAAGCTCTTGTAAACAGGTTGGTTTTTTCCCTACCTCTTCTCGATATCGTACATCCTCGCAATTTGCTTTCTTAGAAACACAGCCGTCTGCTAAGGCAATGACATTCTTTAGCTTCATCTGCCCTTTTGCTACCGCATCAAAGTTGTCTCTATTGTGTAGCCAGCAGCTGGTTCTAGAGAAGAGAGAGCCTAAGGCAGCCGTGTCTAACTCAGCTGAGCACCCAGGTTAAGCGGGATGTAGCTGTAACAGGCAGTTCTGCAGAAACAGCAGGGCAGGGATGAAATTACTTTCTCATGGTGCCCCAAAGATCTTTGCACTGACCCTGATTTCACGTAGCGGGAAGGTCACCTAACAGACCCTTTCTATAACCTCCTTTTGTAATTACTTATTTGAGCTTACAAGCCAAATTAACACCAGGACTTATTTAGCCTCAAGCCATCTGTGAGCTCTACACAGGAACAGACTCACCTCCATGGAGCAAGGGGAAAACTGAGGCATTTCTTTGCAGTGATGCTTAGTTCTGCACCAGGACATGA
The DNA here is from genome assembly GCF_023638135.1 of Falco biarmicus. Taxonomy (NCBI): domain Eukaryota; kingdom Metazoa; phylum Chordata; class Aves; order Falconiformes; family Falconidae; genus Falco; species Falco biarmicus. The sequence continues at coordinate 28,574,334 of NC_079292.1, read as the reverse complement.
GGCTGACCAGTATGTGCTGGCTCTAGAAACAGTTAGTAAGAAAATATAGCAGGAAAATATATCTCTGACATTATAATCCTTCCATAAAATATCCAGTTTCCTCTTTAAACCAACTGAAGAATGCTCTGAAATGCCACTGTTTGAATGGGTAGGAACCATCTTTTAATTGCCAGAAAAAAAATACTCATGGCTCCCTTTCTGCTGTGACTTGCATGGCTGTTTCCCATTCAGACTACTAGACTCTAAAATGGGTTATCTTCTTGCCAGAAATGGGAAACTCATTTTTCAAAGACCTGGGTGACTCAAGCTGGGCTGCTCTAGACAATAGTTTCGAACTTTCTTAAACCCCATGTTTTGATAAGTAGAAGTCATTGACAGTCCATGTGCTGTAGCATAGGCTGAGTTAGGCTGGTAGCAGCATGATCTCGCTGTAGTAGGTGGCTTGCAAGGCCAGAATAATACAAAAGCTTTATGAGGTTATAGCTGCACTACTATTACGATCACCTTTAACAGGGCTTGTCCTAAGTTCCTTAAAAAAATATCTTGGAGGTGAACATAAACCTAGGAGATAGTGCTATTGTCTTAAAATAATTCTGGAAGGTAAGTTTTTTTGTCTGTGGCTGGTATTTAAAACAAGAGCAACTCCCTGCATTTCACTGTCTCTAGAAAACACCTGAGGGGCTGGAGTAGAAATGAGTCTTCCCTGTTAACAAGCCACCTCAGAGTTAGGGATCAGGAAGTATGTCTTTATCCCTCCAGGACCTTCCATTATTTAATTTTCTGTTATGGGTTTTTGGTCTCTGTTCACTACCTTAATTTCAAAAGCCAGGAAATTATCATTTGACAGGTGAATTTCAGAATGGGCAAATCTAGCTCAATTCAGATTTTTGTTTGTTTGGGGGTTTTTTTGTTGTTGGTTGGTTGGTTTTTGTTATCTCTGTTTCTCCAAGAAAATTTGTCCAATGGAGGGAATATAATTTCTCACAGAGAGAAAAAACCTTGAAAACTGCCACTTTCTGCAAATGATGTTCCAGGCAAGTGTTTGGGAACCACAGAAAAGGCTTTCACTGACTCTAATATTGCATTATAAGTTACAGCACAGTGGTTTCTTTTATGTACCTGCTCCTAAGCATGATCCTTTTCTTTATTTCACATCCCTTACAATATCCTGCACATGGAAATCAGGGCAAATCAGTTTCTAGCACATCCTCCAAGAACCTTCATTCCTCATCAAGTTGTTGTGGCCCTTGAATATAAGGATCGGTGAAACACACTGATCGCCCTAAATCCTCCCCAGTGTTGCCTAAGTAACTACATAACATTATCTCCACGCGTACTGAGCTGCTGTTGCTCTCCATGGCAGTTCTACCTGCAGGAGGCTGCACCGGCAGTGACAATGACACCCAGGCATGCAATGCCAGCCTGGGGAGCACGCAAGGGTGGCTGCTGTGCAGAGAAAGAAGTTGGGGCCACAGCTGTAAGGCCACTCAAGTGAAAAGACCTTCATCCCATTGGAAGCAGATCTTTGGGGCTGGGTACTTGCAGTCAGCTTTTGAGGACTGGGTGGATTTGCAGCATGGAAGACGTATGGACACAAAGGAGTCAGGCAGGGATGTATGCGTGGGCAGCCACCATGTGGCAGGATGAGCTGGCAGTCACCAGTGAAGTGCGGCATGTATTCAGACAGACTTTTCCGGCTCTTTACATGAGCTAAAGTGCCTTCGAGGCACAAGGCGTGCTCTTCAAGACTGCCAGCCCCGGCTCCCCATGCAGTCAAAAGGGCAGGTATCTCCAGTGGGATGTGACTGCATCTCTGTCTGGGCCAAGGGGTGGTCTACCTAGAAAAAGGTCACTGGGTGCAGCTTTCAATTAGCTATTAAACAATAATCATCCATACATAAAAAACAAGTTTGTGTGTTTATTTTTGCCTATTAACAGGTATTCCCAGTCATTTGCTGGAAAATAGACAGGGATCTACTTCAGGCATCCTATTAAAATGCTGTCAGCTGTGAGCTCTTTAACATTTTTCTCTTCAGGGATCCATAAATATTCAGTGTTCTTGTCCTGAAGGGCAGTTATTTTAGACTTAAGGATGTCTAGACATCCTTAAAAGCTAAAGTTCACCAAAAGTACTGGTAAACTTAGTTGCTTCCATACCTATATGGAGAAAGGCAGATCTTAAAAGTGCAAGGTCCCTGCTATAGCAAACCGGTTTCCAGAGTTTGCAATGTAAGCAACGAAGTAAAAGCAGGAACAAAGAAATGCATTCCATGGTCACATTTGAGATGTGATTACAGGAACATCTGAGCTGCCATGAAAAGGCAGGATCTTTCACATACTTTCCTCTCATTCTCTCTTTCCTGCTGTCAGTTCTTCTGTCCTCTGGCTCTGCCTCCTCTTTGTGTCAGTGCTGTTACCCATCACACTGCTCTGGTCCTGCTTAGCTTGCTGAACTTATGGAAGATAGTCTGTTTTCTCTTTTTGGGAAGGAGGGATGGAGGGGAAGGTTCATTTTCTGCCAGGCTGGGGAGTTGTGCTGGCTTGCAACGTCATCCCAGGAGTTGGTAAAATATACGCAACATCAACATGTGGCCAGAGAGGGGGAAAAGGAAAAACGGGTGTGTGAAATGGCAGTTTCCCTTTCTGACAGTAGTGACAGCAGTGAGCTGTTTAGATCAGTTTACTTTGTCCTGTGCAGCTTTCTTTTCTGATGTTGTGGACTTCTTCCCTTGACAGTGTATTTACCTTTGTGGGGTTTCTTCAACTTGCACACAGTGAAGCCTTGAACAGAAGGTGAGATCTGCCTTGGCTATCTACGGGGTCTGTTAAGAAAAGGCAGTTGCCCTGAGAGCTGTAATTGGAACAAATCTCCACGGAAAAGATAACAGAGCCCCCAGCAGAAGGGCAGTAATTAGTCTCCGATCTCCCTTTGCTTTAGGATGAGGTCACTAATGAGCACCAATGAAGGTATGGAGGATACCATCCTACATGGAAAAAAGACATGTCCTGGCTCCAATGTTTCATACCAACCCAAAAAGATGAGCCCTTCTGGGTTTGTTTATTGGTTTGTTTGTTTTGTTTCATTTGTTGTAAATGGCATCATCAGTTGTTTCAGAGTTTGGCCTTTGGGCCCTGTCTGCCAGAAGGAGCTGGCATTTGGGTCCGAAAGGAAGACAGGACTTAAAGAGTTCCTCTCAGACAGCTGACCAAGACACTTCCCATACCTTTTTAAAGCAAGCTGTAAAAGCTAAATTCTCCCCACACTCTGTAACATCATGCCTTTCTGGTTTTTTGCATGACATTGAGTAGCCACTCCTTGTCCTGCATTGCTTCATGGAGTTATACGCAGGATGCCCATCCTGGTAAACCAGAGAAACAAAGCCTTTACTCACCGAAGTTCACGTGAAAGGAGAATTGGTTGGTTTCTCTGAGGAACAGGTCTCGCTGCAAGCTCTCTTTGGATCTGCATGTGCTGTACCCAGACAGTCTTTCCTGGAGAGTGGGAAGTAACTTCAGACCAACCCAGTATGCCCTCCTTCCCTGCAGATTGGATACCCAGCCCAGCAGGAGGAAAAGAACTGGTTTTAAAATTCAGCATGTTGTTTCTCCTTTTAAATTAGTGATTTGGATCTTGGTTTGGAGCATAAGGAAGCATAAATTATAACACAAATGAGAATGTGGGAGACAGTGTAGGAAAATTCTGTATAAAAAAAAAGCGGAGAGGGAACAACATTTGGGGAATAAAAAGTAGGGCAGATTTTGAAATATTCTCAAAACCATTTAACACCATCTGTCAGGGGCTTGTGTTGCTAGGGATTTATCATCTCCTATCTACAAAATCCTCTGGCTAGTGAAAACAAATTTGGGAAAAGATGATTAAACTTCTCCTACCCTTCGACTCCCACCCCCGCACTCCCACCAGCCAGCTCATCTTCTCAACTGTGCTGAGAGGAGGAATCAGCTGAATCCATGTGCAACTCTACAGAATGACCAGAAATTCAAAAAAAGCATAATTAATAACTGTAATATCATCCTTTTTAGCTTGCCACAGCATAGCCTTGATTTTGCAGTGCTTATACAACAAACCCTGAAAAACAGATACACAACCCAAGGGCCAGCCAGACTCTATATCATAATGTCCCTGAGGCAGAAGATTGATTTGCAGAAGGGAAAAAAATGCAGAAACCCCAAAGCATCAGATTCAGAAACCTCCCAAGCAACTCCAAGTGTTGGTTACTGCATGTCCTGGAAGCCTTTTGACCAAAATCTATCTCACATATTTTTAAATCCTATTGATCACACTTGGTCTAGAGGCTGCCTTTACAAAAGGCTAATTAATAATCTGCAGTGCTGTTCTAGTTGTATAGCAGTGATGTTATGAGCAAGTTACAGATATTAGGGATGGGTGTAAAGTGCTGAATTAACCTTCTCAGCTAGAAAAAGTTAAACATTTGTATGAAATTTTCAATGCCATTTTTATTTCAAATAAGCAATAGTCAGCTCCTAGCTGCTGTAACACTGCCTTTGGGGGTGAACTAGAAATACACTGTTGTCTTCCTCTCAGTAGGCTTCCTTGCTTTCCTGTATGCCTCAGGATACGACATGAGGTCTCCCTACAGAAGAACAGAGAGGGAACAACATTTGGGGAATAAAAAATATCCCCTGGAATCCTGGTCATAACAAGCTGCAGGAGATGTAACCACCTCCCAGGTCTTCTTTATCCACAGAGAAGAAGGTAAAAAAAGACAGTGACACTAAATATCCCATACGACATTGCTGCAGAATACTACTACTACTACTAAAAAAATCTTTGTATTTTTGCACATCCCAATGCAATGGATTTTTTTTTTTTTTAAATTAACTGGAGGTTATCTTCTGAAAAGCTGAATAATTCATTTTTAGGAAAAGTATTTAATGATTATTTTACAGCCTCCACCATATAAGTTGTTCTAATAAACTAGTTATTTCAACTCCTGTTAAGTACCTAGTAGCCTGCTATAAATGTCTTAGAAATGTGCCTTTAGGTTGAACATTGTTTTTCATGTCTGTCTTCCTTTCTGAAAGCAAGCTACAGGCTCCATGTGAATGAAATAAAACAATCAGAGAAGATTTTAAATAAAAACGTATTTGCTGAGACAAATTGCAGCAGTCTAATAACAGAGGCTCTGGAATGATAACTGAATGCCGGAAAGCAGAATGAAGAGCAATACTGCCATGAATTTTTCCATATACTGGGGAGATGGGCCACGGATTGCCAAAGGGTAAAGGCTGGTGTGATCTGTGTAAGGAAAAAAAGTCCCTGTGAGCAATAATCCCCGCACAGAGCTCTCTGCGGAGCAGCAGGTACTAAGGTGAAGGCAGGCATTGCTAAATTATGAAGGGTGGCAGCTATTTGTTTCATTTCCTTTGGCTGAGGTTTGTTTTAATTCTGGAAATTTGATTTTCAGTCCCGTGGGACTTCAAAGAGAGGGTCAGTGAGAGAACAGAGGATCCCATATCTCTGGAAGAGTTCTGTGTTCAGGTGTAACTGAGCTGCTGTCACCGTTTTAGTGCCTGCAGGACTGGAGACACCTTCGGAGAAGATGAATAGGAAGATCCTGTTTCTACCACTTGTACATGCATACCTTGTAGGTGTGCGCACCTGCACCGACACCGACACATTTGTATATATCCTTATACCCATTTAAGATACAAGGAGACTCATCCCATGCATTTGAGCCATCCCTGTCCATTACATCACCGTGCACCAGCTGCTCTGCTGTAACTGCCTATATGATGCTGCTCTTACACCCTGGCATGTGTGAGGGACCTACGCCTTACAGAGCCATGAAAGAAGGATCAGTGCATGAGCAGTCCCCATGGAGCATCTGACATGTGGCAGGAGGTGGTAGTGTGAAGGGGGGTAGCTCCACACTCTGCTCTGTGCTCGGTGGTGACACCAGTCCTTCCAGGGCCTTTGTTTTTTAGGGGAAATAAGACTAAATGTTTGGGACAAGGAGAGCTACTAAGTAAAAGGTGTCCTGATTTGAGGAAACAGTGGGGACAGAATTAGGACACCACAAAAAGTAAGAGAGCAGCACACAGTGGGGCAGGGCTGATTTAGGAAAAAATGGATGTGGGGGTGGGTTTCCATTTCTAGGTGATTTAAGTACCCCGGCTCTATACTTGGTTGGGGTTCTCCCTAACTAATTTGAGTAAGACCTGTCCTCTGGACGTGTGCATACGTGAGCATACATGGGTATTTTTGGATATACCAAGACCTTGGAGTCCTATCTTGCTGTATGACCGACAATCATTTTCTGCCACTTGGGATATGAATGTGTCATTCTTGGCGCAGCTGAGGTGCCGTTTTGGCACCAATCCAAAGGATGAAGTGGTGTGTACTTTCTTGCCACAAGCCAGACACTCGAATGACTCATCTTCATTCATTCTGTCTCCAAAGAAAAGCTGCATGTATATCTGCCAGACCTCACTTGGATATTCCTGGCAAATGACAGCTTCAATGCAGGAGAAAGCCAATTTGGCTTCAGTCATAGACAGATTCACAGGTAAGACACACCTCCCCATGGTACTCTTCTCGAGTCAACTCAAGGAAAAGTAGGGAAGGACTCCAGCACATCGTTGTGTCAGGTGTGCAATTTTTTTGAGTGTACACTCTGCATGGGAGTATGAAAACCCATAGCCCTGGCCTGGAGGAAGGTTCATCAGCTGTGTGCAGGTGAAATGTAATGGAAGCTTATCTAAAGTCCAAAAAGTGAAGGTGGACTTTTAAATTTATTTCAATGGCCTTACAATAAAATGCTTATTCATTGTTCTTTCTTGGGTTAAACGTCAAGCAAAGAAACCACCCCTTAGTGTTTTCAAGAGTCAACAGCAGACAGCTTACACTTGGATTGATGCAATCACCCAGAATACATCCACCATCCCTTTCTCTTCATCCTGCAAAATGGCCTCAGTGACATGGCAAAGAAAGAAAATTTCTCAAGCAGGTCACACTGGAACTGTATGTTCTGCGTGACCAGCCTGCAAAGTCAACAAGAGCCAAGTCTACATACCTCCTAGCAGAATTTGTCCAAAAAGTGAAGGCAATGAACAGCTTGCCCATCCTACTGTTTATAATTCGGAATGCTGATTCCCAGGATCTATGAATCTGCTGAACTATTACTAAATGCTGAGCTCTGGGAAGCTGTGTAAACTCACAGTAAAACCACTAAATATGTTGTTTAATCCTACTGACACTCATGGTTCAACTCTATTATCTCTGATGGGGTTAGAATTTAACCTTGAGTTCAAAAACCTAAAGAAGTACTAAACAGATGGATAATGAATGGATAGACAGATAAGTGCCAAAATGGATATACATTGTTCTTTCACTTCAAAACAGGCTTTATGAGGAACATCCATCTTAGCAACTCTTTGCTCCCAGAAAGGGAAGGTTTTGAATGCTGGCTTCTAATAATTCATACAGTGATTCTTGCTGATGCCATGTGGATGTGAATTTGCTTTTCTTTCTTATAAAGCTTACATTCGGTTGGGAAAAAAGAGCTAATATTCACATGTGTGAAGTTTAAATGCTGATGGTATTTGTGATGTGGGAAATATTGTTATTACCATAGAGTGTGTTTATGAAATGGGATTGAGTTGAGGATTTGAAATTTCCCACAGCTAAGAGAACACTGCATTAGTCAGACAAATGCTGTTCTCTGTGTCTTCAAAGTAAGTCTGATTCATATTTGAGTCTGTAACTGCCCTTTAAATGGGTCTTTCAAGTCACTCTGCTCACCTTACTGAGATCCTCACTGAAGACGGTCACACTCCAGTGTTCCTCTAACCCAGCAGTGGCAGTGGCAAATCAGTTTCCACAGCCACTTAATGCCAGATCTCAGTATTGGGCCACTTGCAGATAGACCAGCTGTGATGTCTGTAATTTGGAGGTAATGGTATTTGTCTACTGAAAACTGGATCAATATCCTAAATCTTTTTCACTACACATCTGAGAATTTCAGTTACTACCAAGCTATGCAGGAGCTACTGCTGCCAATAGCACATCACTAAACACAGAGCCAAAAGCACTCCCCACAATTTTGCCTTTTACCCTACACATGAATTCTGCTTTCAGACTTGGGTAAATAAAATCATGAACAGAAAAAGACTGATTGCAATGAAAAAACTTTCAGAGTTTCCTTCTCATATGAAACCACCCTTTTGTTTGCCTCTCTTTGTTGAGGGATGTGCGGTAGAAGAAATATCCACAACTGCTTGTATGAATATATGTAAAATGAAGAAAAATGGACTTTCCTTTACATGGGTTTTTCATGATTCAAATTTTTTTTTTTACCAAATCAGCTTTTGTAACTGATAAATGGAAAAGTTTTGTTGAGAGGTCTCACATGAGTCAAAACAATCAATAAAAAATTATCAAAACATTTAATTTCAGACTGCTGTTTCTGCTAGGACTTGGCTATATTGTTCTGACTACAACAGAAAAGTTATGTCACTTGAATCTAAAGTGGATTTCTTCTAGTCTCAGCCAAGTAAAGCCATTTGATAAGGAATCCTGACAACATTCTGGATATTCTGAGTTTTGGCCTGTTTCAGAAACTGTTCTGGGCAGTGGTGACAGCAGTGACTCCCATTACCCTACTGCCTGGACACTTCATGCTCTCCAACACTTTATGTTTTTTGGTGTTGTCAGCTCTGCAACTTGCATAAATATTGGGCATTCATTTTAAAATTGGGGACATGTCTTCCAAAGTCTGAAACTCTGCTGAACAAAGACATCAAGATCTTTGACAAGACAGATACATCCCCCCACCCCTGGTCCCTGTTGTTTTCTATAGGAGCTGGATGAGAATACCTCTGAGGATGTGAGACAAGTGAGTTTTCCAGGGCTTGCAACTCATCTGTAGTCAAGGCCATACCAATGCCAAGATTTCATAATAATCCTTGGATTTGTCTTCCTCCTACCCAACTGCATTGTACATGATAGCAATAGAAATCCTCACTGGAGTGGGGGAGATTGGACCAACCTGCAAATTAACCCTTTTTCCCTTAAACCCCCAATCTTTGTTTCTGCTAATGCAAATTTACCTTGAAATGAGCACAGAAACCAAGCCTAGCTGGTGACTCACCTCACAGTGGGGGCATTTTGAGTCATTCCTCCCCACACATACATCCACTTAATGCCTGGACACCAAGAAAGAACTCAGAAGCCTGGCATCATTCTGCAGACAGCCATGGTTTTGGTCTGAATTGAGGCTTTTGATGCTAGAAGGGCCTTGCAGAGGATCTGAGACCTTCCATGCCTATGTATTCCTTAACCACCAAATCCTCATCCCAGGGCTTTGTGCACAGAAATCAGTGAAGGCAAGGGAGACAGATATGTCCCCATCCTGCCCAGACAACAGTCCTCTGTGTTGGGACCTTGAAGCATCTCCAGCCATTGGGTCAGATGAACACAACCATGTGTGCATTGCATGCTACACGGCAGATGGAACTTGTATGGCAGAGATCTTATTTCTTGCTAGTGCATATGCTACCCCCCGGAAATAACTCTTCCCAGCAAGTCCACCCATGTGAGGATTCTCATAGCCTGAACACATTTTTTTTTGTATTATCTGACACAGCATCATGTCTCTTGTCCCTAATCCACTTGTTCTTCTTGTCTATATAGGTGGCGAGCTAATGTAGGCCAAAACATGTACCTATGCAGCTGGTGTAAGAGACTGATGTTAGCTGAGAGCTGTAGGTAACCATGGGACAACCTGTACTTAATTAGAATGTGTTTGTATATTCAGTTACTCATGTTTAGAAGTTTTTCTAAGATCAAGGCTTAGTATTGTACCCATGGCCTTTATATTCACTGCATGGGTAGTAACAAAAAGACAATACTCTTTGTCCAAGTTGCAAGGCTTCTGCCAATATGTGTCATCTGGGATACATTCCCTATCTTTACACTCGCCTTTCTGTCTGAAGTAGCATCACCCGAATGGTGAGACACATTGCAGTCACACATGCTTAGCGTTTGTTTCTTGGCTTATATTCAGACTCCATGGAGAAACACTCATAAAAATTGTCCTGATCAAAGGACAATAGCAACAAAACTTTGCAGATGCATTAATGAGTTATCTGGGGCTGGACAAACAGTTAAAGCTATGCTGTTTGAAGGCAGAATCTTTAATGAATCCATTCTGTGTGGATGCTGGCTGGGATGAATCTGTTCCCAAGAACATCACTTTAAAAGTTCAAATGATTCAGCTTCTCCTAGTGAAGCGCTGCGGGATTGTGTCTACGCAGTTTTGTCAAACTTCTTAAGAGTTTCTTAGGTTGAAGCTCTCTGCTTGGCATCATTAACTGCCCTGCAATTCTTCATGATGCTTCTACAGCTTCATGGACACCAGGAATTTACTCTGAAAAATATTTTGATCTCTGTAGAGGTCAACATCTATAACTCTGTAAAAATCAGGTTGATTTCTTTTCCTCTATTTCTTCCTATCTACCGAGGTTCTTCCTCACTCAGAACAGCACCAGGTACAAAGGGAACAGGCAGCACAGCCCATTGCTCTTTCCAGCACTAAGGATGCATTGCCATCCTGCAGAAGTGCAAAGAGCAACGCAAGGGAGGTGGCCAAGAAGAATTAGGTTCTCCCAGTCCAGGACATCAACACTGCAGGTGCCGTTTCAACTTTGCATTGAACCCCTCAGCAGTGAAAAGGATCAATGCGATTTGGAGCCTACCTGTCCGTATAAAAGTTTCCCACAGCAAATCACAACTGGACTCATATTAAAGTCAAATTATAAGAATTAATTTTAATAACAGTGAAATGTTTCATTCCAGCTGCAAATGTTTGGAATTTTATAGCACAGTTACCCCAAAAATGTTTTTGTTTTTGTTTTTGGTTTTGGTTTTGGTTTTTTTTTTTAGGGAAATGCTAGGCTGAAGAAAACAGTAAAATATATGTTTTTAAAGGATCTCATCAGATAGCTAAGTCCCACCCCTGCCAAATTAAATTCTGTGGGAGCTGGCAGCTTCCTCTGGTTCCTGTACATACTGTTTCTAACAAGACAAAGGAGAACCTTTAAAACCTTTCACCCAGCGGCAGGAGGTGTCCAGGCAGTGGCTGTGTGGCCCACAGGGAAGCAGCACTGCCCATGGGAGTGCTCTGGTTTGGCATGCTGGTTAGAGCTGGCAGGTGGACAGAGGGACAGGCACGCAGATCCCACAGCTGTCCCCTAACTCTTCTTATCTTTCTCTTTTACGTTCAAGACTCGCCTCCAGCTTCCAAGTAATTTCTGACTACTGCTGATGAATCTTACATTCAGAAATTAAGTGAAAACCACTATGAACCCCTTAAAGGTTCATTGGTTTAATTTGGGTGTCATTTTGGGGGCTGTAGAGGTTGAGTGGGGAAAGGGCTGATCCCTGTGCAGTCACCGTTGTCCCTACCTTGTATGTGGGCAGAAAAGAAGGTAGAAAATAACATCTCCAGTCACCCAGCTCCCACCCATGCTAGGTATGCTGCATCTTTTCAAAAGCCATCTCATAACAAGTGATGGTCTTCTCGCTAGCCTCGAGCAGCATTTCAGGAGCAATTAAAACGGTGGGGATATGTCTGGGGGAGAAGATATTCCTTTGGCCTCTATTTAAATGAAGCTGCTATTCAGCCACTAACGTTTCTAATTACCAGCACTATAATTGAAATACCGGAGTAGTCTATTTGAGGAAGGGGAGCAAGGGGCAGAGCAATTTTATTGAAACATGGGTTGGCAAGCTTGGTGCCAATGTCAGCTGAGCAAATGTAATTCAGCTCGGAGGGATGCAGGCAAAGATGAAGAAGAGACAAAGGAATGGTGCAGGCATAAGCCATGCAGTGGATGGAGATTTGACGTAGTGCTCTTTATGCCCCAGCAGACATTTCAGGGGTGATCTTAGCCCATGAAACCTCAGTGACTGGTTCCTTCACAGGGGTATATGTTACCCAGTTGGGCTTGATGGAAGATACCCTTTTACAGGAATGAGAGTCAACAGAAGAGGCTTTGGATCCTATCAGGTATCATGATCCTGTTGGCAGTGAGGTTTTAGGAGCGTTGGGTAAAAGGAAGCCCCTTATTTTCTCTCTCCCCTGTTCTGTTCCCCAGGTCCTCGATGATCTGGTCTCTCTAAGATTTGTGACAAGTTCCTAAGGCTCTTCAGAAATAACAGCACAGGCCATGTTGGAGGTTAGGGTATACTCCCTTCCTCCCCCTCCCAGGTTTAGGCTCCCCACACCCTTCACAGTCTTCTTCCATGTCCCTGCTCATCCCAAGGCCCAGAGATCCTCCCGCACAAACACAGGGACATGTGGCTCTGCAGCGTATTGGGGAGCAAGAGGAAGCTGCTGTGGGGTGTTGGGAAGGAGAAAGCATCCTGTGGCTGGCCATGCCTCTTGCAGATAGTGTCATTCCTGCTCGGAGTGGGGGACAAAGCAGAGTAAATGGGCCTAGGAGCAGGCAACAGACATGATGACAGCATTGTTGTCACCCTGGTCTTATTTTTTTCCAAACCTTTTGCCCTGTGTGCTCTTTTGGGGTGTTGGGAGTGGTTATCTGTGACTCCGGTTGCAATCGAGATTCCCCATAGCAGGTGCTGTCTTTTGTTACTACAGAGCCCTTGTCTGGGTTACATGAACGTCCTTCCACAGCAACGACAATTAAGGATCTGCTGCAGAAGTTTAGGATGAGATTGAGCTCACAGATTCAGACATCAAACTTGAGAGGATGTCATGGGTGAGAAAGAGTAAATTATAGCGTGCAGTGAATCTGGGTTCTGGAGTTTACTGAAGAACCAACAAGATAAGAGCTTTTACCCTACCTGATTATCTCATACATCCACTCACTGACTCCCACTGACATTGACTTCACAAAGTCTTGACCTCCTTTCCCAGCAGGGAAGTCACTGCTGGTCCAGGAACAAAAGTCATGTTGGTTCCCACATCTTTCTATTAATTGGAGGATTCAGGTCATGTCACTCCATGAACAAGGGACTAGGCACTGCAAATAATATCAAGCACATCTGTATGGGCAACTTGAAACTTTACTGTCTGCCAGGATCAGAGCCCAAATCTGTCTTACTGAGAACATACACTTCTCCCCTCTGCACCTCTTGCCTGGGTCTTAGCCTTGATAGAATTTCAGTCATCTCCGTTCATTGAGGCTGAAACACGTGACTGGAAAGATTTAGTTCTCAGAAAGACTTCAGGTGAGTGTTGCCTGTGCCTATTGCATTAGATGTTGTAAAACCAGACTGACATATACACTGCCTTTCTGAAAAAGCTTCTAATCTTAAAGGAAACAGAGCAGGACAAGGGGCTACCAGCAGAGAAAGCATGCTGTGGGTGACAGACCTATTGAAATGTCTTACAGGAATGCATTTTGACAGCTGATCTTGCTTCTTCTTCCCCTGAGATATGTCGAGTTGGTTAGATGAGAGGTTCTCAGGTGGACAGTCTATGCGGCACAGGTGACACAGTAATCACTTTGCAGCAGCATGGCCCAAGGCCAGTCCTGACTGTGCACACTGACACGTTCTTCTCTAAACAGCCAGAAACATTTTCCACATCATCAGTGATACCTAGATAACCATTAACTCTGTCCAGGTCTTAACCTTGACAGTAACTGATGTGTGTATGTGCCCATCCACACAGTCTACCTCCAAGCCTGGCATTAGTATGGAACATGAGTATTTTTGTTCCCCGTCACATCTTTATCTGCACTGTTTTTCCCCTTTTCCTGTGGCAAATCAGCTATATGGCTGTAAGCTCTATTGGGACAGTCTCTCCTTTTTTTTTGTGCACAATCAAACTCACACTTGTGTCCTGCTGTAGAGCTTAACAATGCCTTAATGGTAAATGGCCATTAAAATAGCCAGGCCCCTCCTTTAGATAAGAGCCAGCTGTGAAGTCTGGATGTGGCTCCAAATTTCCCCGTAGTTTGGGGACTGTGCCAAACCGGGGATGTGGTATGAGCTAATCACTCACAGAAATTAGAGGCTGCTCTGAAAGGCAAGTGGTTGTTGTGCTGAATGCACAATATTAAGATCTTATCTTGCTTTACAAGCAGACTAAACCCAGAATGAATCAATTATGAGATTAGAATTAATCCAATAATCCTCTGTTCTTCTGTGCCTGAATCAGATGGTGCATCTGTAAAGATAGTGTTAGTTACGGCAAATGAGATCACCACTTGTCCCATTTTATTAAAAGCCTTTCCCAAGCGTTAACAGCTTGGGTGAGAGGTTAAAATGAAATTAAATTGAAATCTCTCCTCTTTGACTGATTGCCATTGTGCATACATCCTTGGCCTCAGCTGCCCGGAGGGGATGGCCAACACAGAAAAGATGCCCCATGACTCTAGCAATGGGACGTGGAGAAGTTCTGCTGCAGGATTTCCACCCCTGGATGTGGCTGCCAGTGTAGCTGGGCTTGTGGCTCAGAGGGAGCCAGAAAACAGTACTGACCTTTTTAAATTCCTTTTGCAAACTCCTCTCATGCTGCAGCTTGGGCTTAGGGCAAAATACTGAGACCTGCCTCCCCGCCCACCAGCCGTGCTCTCACCAGCCGGGTCTTGCAGTACTTGTCCTCTCTCCCCTCTTCTATGTGCTTTTTACAGTCCCATGTGTCTTGACCTAAATCTGGATAGTTACCCTCCTGGTTTATCTTTTGCGTATGAGACCAGTCATGGGCAAGCACAGCTCTGTCATCTGCCTGGTTTTACAGTTTAACGTTTGTGCCTCAAACCCAGCCCTTCAAAACCAGACTTTTACTTAGTGTTCTCTATGCCACTCTCTCCTGTTCTTTAAAGAAAAGGGAAAACAGACAAAACCCAGGCTCAAAGTAATACTGCTACATGCAGCTATAATCATTATTTGGGTGATTGAAGCTTGAAACTGAGACTTTCACTGCTCAACTATCTTTGCCACCAGGTCCAAGACATAGGTTGAGTGGCACCATTCTCTTTGTGCGCACCCTCAAGGGATGTCCACAGATGCTGCTCATCTCGGAGCTCTTTGGAAAGCTCAGCCATGTCATCAAGTTGGAGGAATGCAGGAATCAGACATCCAGAGGTGGTCTTGGCCATGGAGAAGGAACAGGACCTGGTGGCTAGAGAAGAAAGCTGAGCAGATTACACAGCATTACCTCCCCCCTCCACCCCCGGAAGTTGGCAGTGCCATTGTTCATAGTGAAGTTGCCCATTTGACTGACACTGGAGCCAGGCAAGTAGGTTTGGCGTTTTCCAAGGCAAGGATAAGTTTGAATTTATTATTGGAAAGGCCTCGCACAGCCTTTCTGCTCTGTAGTTACCCCATCTGCAGAGCAAAGCAGTAGCAGCATTACCCAGTCCTGATCAAAGAGGAGTGTCATGAAATGCATAACACTGAATATCATCCAGAGGGAGAGGTGGGACTGGACCAAGGGAGGAAGGAGACGACTCTTCACTGTGGTCCTGCCTGTGTATACTTCAGGAAGCTGGGTTTGGTCCAGGGCCTGTGCATTGAAGATGGCATTCAAAGTTTGAAGCCTGCTGCTAAGACAATTTCTCCAGGGCTGTCCCTCTATCATCTTTCAATTCCTCTTTCCAACCAAAACCATTACAAAAAGATTAAAAACAGCAGTGAATTTTCTTTTCATTCTGCTGAAGAAAACCTGAGCAATTTTGTTTGGACTTTTCAAAACAACTCTCTCTGAAGCAGAGGAGATACCTGGATAAACACAGAATCATAAAATGTTTTGTGTTGGAAGGGACTTTAAAGATCATCTAGTTCCAACTCCCCTGCCATGGGCTTTTGTCCCAGCTTTCACAGTTAAAGTCATCAAATTTAGGTGCAACTGAAAACAGAAGTTCAATAAAAGCATTTTTCCATGTCTTTAACATTAGGGCCTTGCTGATGGAATGCTGTTTGGAAACTTTAAGAGCTGCTATGACATTAAACTGGAAACATGAGCAGAGCTGTGAAAGAATCAAGACTTAGAATTTGACTTTGATATTTAGTTTTACTTTTCTGAATTGCTTACTCTGCAGAAGTCATTTGGCAGTTTAAGGAAACTGAACTTCTGGTTCTGTATGCTTCTAGCCAGGCAGGAAACACTGCCAGAGCAGAGCAGACCCTTCATCCCTGATATAGGCACTAAATAACTGAAAAATATTGAATAAAATAGATGAACTGGATACTTTTCATGACCCTAGAAAAACCCAGACCTTTCCTGGAGAGTGGCTCGAGCGTGAGCTAGGAGGTAAGGAGGGTCATACTGTGCCCCAGAGATGATAACCAGCCTCAGTAGAATTAAACCGCAGTGATGCTCCTAATGACCAACACAGGAGTCCAAAACAAAACTCCTCCACCCTGGAACTGAGATTAACATGTCCCTCTCTGAATTATGACTCCCTTGACAGATGGCTCCACTAATGAACCAGAGATTAAAAGACTGGAGCAACCTGATTAGTGGAAAAACTTCTTAGCATTTACAAATACAAAGAGAGATTTTTTTCAAGGAAAACTTTGATGGGAGATGTGGCTCCTCTTCTCAATAGTTCAGTCCTACTTTTTGATCTCACAGTCATTCCTTAAACAACATGCCCTTCAGTTAGGAGCAAAAAACCATCATCCATTCCTAGACATTGTTTTAGACACAGGTTGGTCCAAGAAGCCTCTTCAGAGGCTTCAGTATCACCTCAGCTGCACTCTTCATCTTGTATCCATGTGAGTATTGGAGATGGACAAGTTCATCTTTGGCAGAAGAGCAGATCTCTGCAATGGAACAAAAATGCAGTCTCCCTACCTTTTTGCTGCTCTTGTCCTTCTAAGGGAAATGTTAGCTCTATATTGTGGCACATGAAGGCCCGGACCCCAGGTGAGATCCCCCATTGCGTACACCAGTGCTGGTTATACCCAACTGCTCATCCACCCAGGTTCTGCCCTGGAACGTGCCTACGTGCAGCAAAGCACCTTGGCAGCCAGGTCACACCCCACCGAGCTGTTTACTCCCCCCTGCTCACCTGAGGAGGTCTCTTCTTCCCAGCTCAGGGTTTAAGCTGGGGGGGGCAGCCCCTCGTTGCAGATGGGTGAGCACAGAACTGATGTGCAGGTGAGCTCAGGGAGCCAGATTTAGTGCCAGTTGCTGCCTCACCACATTTTCAGGCAGAATCACCCTGCAGCCCGGCACCCAGGCAATGGGCAAAGCCTTTTCTTTATCTCCACATCCAGGGCTCAGGAGCGAGCAGGGTAAGCCTGCACAGATGTCAGAAAGAGCCCTTACACTATATGACAAGGGAACAAGCAGGTAAGTGAGAAATGAGGAACAAGTAAGAAAATTATTGTACAGCCTCATACTTTGGTTGTTAAGCTCTTATAGACCTTTCAGAATCTATGTAGCATATTTTCTTAAATCAGTTGCATCCTGAGAGAATTTTTTTCATCTATATTTAGACCCCAGTTTCCTAAATTCTTGGATTCCTGCTCCAGCTCACCTCTCCTTCTTGGATGGGTGCTGAATACTTCTAAGTAAAGTGCCTAGCTTCCAGAAGCACCCAGCTGCTCAAGACAAGCTTGAAGAAGTGTTTAGGGAATTGGTGTTCGGCAAGAATTGGTTGCCTGTCAAACTTTCTCTTTTGAGTGTTTCATGAGAGATGACCTCAAGCAAGGCAGGGACCAAGACAGGGTGAGTTCATGCAGATCTCCTGCATGTCTGAAGCCAGCGATGTGTTTTTCAATGCAGCAGGAGGTCTTGTGGCAAACATGGATGTGTCCAACTGCGCACACAGGATGGAAGAGGGAGGATGTATCCTACTCATGGTTGGAGAATGTTGGTTATCAGAACTTCTATTGTTGATACTTTTCCCAGGAAAAGAAAGATAGGATTAACCCAGGAAGACTTTTTGCTGCTTGATTGTGCCTGAAATGACAACTTTGAAGCTCTAAACCTTGAAAAAATGACAGGAACTACTTCAAAAGGAGCCTAGCTCATGGTGACTGTATGCCTGAGAGCACAAAAGGTTACTTGGACTGGCTGCCTCAGGCTATCCTGGTACACTGCAGCCTCGTATGCACCAGTTTGTCCACCTCAAAGATGTGGCTTTCCCCAGGATGGAACACTCAGCTCTTAAATAGTATTTCACACTACTCAATGCCAAAAGCTAAGTGGGAACAGGAAGGTTAGGATGAATTCTTCCCCATATTGAGTAAGCAGCAAACGTTCTTTAGCAGGGCGTTGGACTAGATGATCTCCAGAGGTGCCTTCCAACCCTGACCACTCTGTGATTTCCTAATTCTGTGATGTATGCCAACAGAGGATTTGGTGCACTATAATAAACAGGAACTGAAGATCGGATTTCCAGCTAGTGTGCGTTTTAAGCTGTACCCTTGATCTAAAACCCTTCTCTTAACACCATAGCTGGAAAAACAAATTGCAGTCCCCAACAGCAAGGTATAAGCAACAGCTCTATGAATATGTAAAGACCTTTCAGATGGTATTTTAAAACAGCATTCAGTAACCATTATGCCACAGTTAACTGACTTCACCAGGCTTAAAAACAGGATTCTTTAATTACAGTCGTTTATATTTCCAAAGATAGACTATAACATATTTATAAACAATCTGTGCACTTGGTGAGTAAATGACACACGGCGTGAATCATTCGCTAACAGTTCTTATATAATATTCAAAGTAGGCATGAATGTTTCATGAAAGCGTTTCCACTGCTGAACCGGTTGGGGAGCCAAGCTCCCCTCCTTTCCCATATACACTTTCTAGGCAGCCTCTTCCATCCCTCTTTCTTCTGTGAAAGTGCTGAAAGACTCAGGATTCCTGATAGAAATAAACACCTCTGGATTTGCCAGTCTATCTCCAGTTCCAGACCATTGCAACTAAGTTTTGGAGCACCTGTGCTAGGAATGCAGAGACATGTGCTTTGCCACAAGGAATTACCTCTAAAATAGCAAACCTCTCATATCTCATGGATGTGGCACCAGTCCCTCACAAGGAAATGCTGCCTCACACATCTGAGATGTTCAACATGATATGTCAGAGATAAGGAAAGGATGGGAGACTGGATTTGCAGCCACTCCAAAGGGTCTAAAGGTCTGTCCTGAACAGGGAAGCACTGAGCTTATGTCCTTGATGCTAAATCACTGAGATTTAGCAGTCCCTTGAGTAGTGAGAAAGGATTGGAGCAGGCTCCATCAATGCTAGACATGGATAAGCCTCCATGCAAACCCCAGCTCAGTGCTGACCTCAGCTCTGGCTGGCCTCTGGCTGGCATGCTCTTGTATGGTGATGTCCTAAGACCTGAGTTCATTCAGATGAGAATGCAGGTGTCCACACACAAGCAGAAAACCTCGGTCTTCTGTCAGGCATTATCATCCTTTTCTTTACAAATCCTGGCCCAGGTGACTGTGTGGGCTTTGTGAGGCTTGTTTTCCCGAGGTGAGCCCCAGGCTCTGCCCTGACATGTGATGCAGCTCTGTGCACACCTGCACACCTCTCTGTTTGTTCTTCTCTTCGCCCATGTGTTGTGTTTGGTTAAAGGTGTTTGCATAGCACTGCACACAAGAGGGAACACACAACTGTCAAAAAGACATCAGGCATACTTCTGGAGGATAGACCCTAGACAGCAAGGCTAATGGGAAGCGGTTGGGGAACTGGGGATGTTCAGCCTGGTGAAAAGAGATCTCAGGGGAGACCTTCTCACTCCCTACACCTGCCTGACAGGAGGTTGTAGCAAGGTGGGGGTCAGTCTCTCCCAAGAAACAAGTGGTAGGACAAGAGGAAATGGCCTCAAGTTGCTCCAGGAGAGGTTTAGACTGGACAATAGGAAAAATTTCTTCACTGAAAGGGTGGTCAAGCATTGGAACAGGCTGCCCAGGGAGGTGGTGGAGTCACCATCCCTGGGGGTGTTTAAAAGACCTGTAGATGTGATGCTTAGGGACATGATTTAGTGATGGGCTTGGCAATGTTAAGTTTACAGTTGGATTCAATGATCTTAAATGTCTTTTCCAACCCAAATGATTCTATGATCCTATGAATAATCATAAAAATGGCCCAGATGCTTCCCTACACTCAAGACATCCCTAAACCCTTAGCTGCCAGAAGCTGGGTCACTATATCAGGGAAGAATAATTTTCTATGCATATTTCCAATTGCATTTCTTGTGTCTCCCATTCTTTTCTAAGGTCCCTACTCCTGCTCAGTGTTAGAGCAGAAGTGAATGTTTGGATTGATCCATATAGACGCTTTCCCCCCTGCCCCAGCCCATGGCTTGCTTAAACCCAAAGCAACAAGTCAGCATATTAAGGGACTGCAGAAGAGGAGAAATCCAAGCTAGCTGCCACCCAGTGCTAGAAGGGAGTTGGGGATATGAAACTCCTGAGCTTTGCAGGGCACATTTAGATGTCCTAGTAGTAGATCAGGGGGTGTGTGAGTGTGTGCATGCATATGTGTGTGCCAGAAAGAGGGATCCCTTTTAGCTACCCCATGTGATGTTGCTGCGGTTCTCAGCAAAGGCATGTTGTGACAGCAGGAGAACGTCTCGCCTGGGGAAGAGGCAGGCAGAAAAAGGCTTTTTTGTTGTTGCAACACTTAGCCATCATCACTCAGCTTTCAGGAAGCTTATCTGAACTTCACACGCCACAGTGACTCTTTCACAACAGAGGGGTGAAGTTCTGGTGTTCAGGGGAGATCCCACATTTGACTCTGATTTTCTTATTTGTTGTCAGGACTGACACCACGTGATGCAGTAACTGGCAGTAATGCCAGTGTTGCATTTCATTGTCCCTTGCTACATTTGTGCAATTTGTAATTCCATTTATTGGAAGGGTCTTAAGTGAAGGGGTGAAAGCAAGGTTATATCCACATGCATTGCTCAAATCCATCTCTCCTGTTAGTTATAGGAGCACCTGCCCCTGCAGATTTGTTGGCAGGACCTGTGACCCTGTGGGGAGAGGAGTCTGGTCTGGGACAGGGCTGTGGGCAGAGCTGGGGACCCCGCAGGAGGGACCCACACTGGAGCAGTTCATGAAGAACCGCAGCCCATGGGAAGGGCTGATGTTGGAGATGTTCGTGGAGGACTGTCTCCCATGGGAGGGACCCCGCGCTGGGGCAGGGCAGACTGTGAGGAGGGAGGAGTGGCAGAAAAAACGTATCATGAACCGACCACAGCCCCCATTCCCTGTCCCCTGCTCTGCTGGGCGGGAGGAGGGAGAGAAACTGGGAGTGAAGTTGAGCCCCAGAAGAAGGGAGAAGCGGGGGGAAGGTGTTTATAAGATTTGGTTTTATTTCTTATTATCCTACTCTGATTTGATTGGTATTAAATTAGACTTATTTCCCCCAGGCAAGTCCATTTTGCCCATGACAGTAATTGCTGAGTGCTCTCCCCGTCCTTATCCCGACTCATGAGCCTTTTGTTGTATTTTCTCTCCCCTGCCCAGCTGAGGAGGGGAGCGAGAGCGGCTGGGGTGGGCACCTGGTGTCCCACCGGGTCAACCTGCTGTAGATGAAGAGGAGTAAGGGCATAGGACATGGGAAAGTAGGTTCCATCATTTCCACCCCTTATGGAAGAGTCTGATTCTCCTTCATCTGATAAATCATATTTTCTTATAAAAAATACCAGCTTGGGTTAAACAAAACACGCAGCAGAATGAGTTCATGCTTTTAGTGACATTTCTAGGGGAAAGCTGATGAAAAACACTACAGGGAAACCTCATGAGAAAGACTACACAATTCTCTGGTTTTTCATTGAAAAGCTACTGCTTTTTTGAAAGAATGGAGATATTTTATTTGCAGGGGGTGAGGGTGGAATAAGAAGCACCTGTGCTGGTGCTGGGCAGAGAGCTCTCTGGCAGGGGCACGCTGCAGTGGGACTGCAGGTCTGTGCTGTGCAGGCTGCGTGGGGGCATTTTCCAGCAGCTCAGCACCTCCCGAAAACTTCTGTAAAGGTGTAACAGAGAGCTACAACAGCTTCATCACAGGGCTGAGGCAAAAAACATTTTATCTCTTTCTGTGCTTGCACAGCACCTAGCACACAGGGAGCCTAGCTATAATGAGAGTTCTAATTTGAGATGACAAACACATAATCGTACTTCTAGAAACTTTCTGCTTTTGTCTATTAGACTTCAAATTCCTTAGACCCTGACAGATGTTCACCTCACTGAACTTCCCAGCCAGGTAGGATAATGTTTCTTTGTGTGGATATTTATGTGAATAATCCTTTGTTAGGTGAGTGGCTTTATTGATACGTGACAGCTTGGACAGCAGGGGTTATTTGAGTCATCCTGTTCTGCTTTTGCCATTTTAATTTCCCTACAAGCCCCAAGGGCCAAATGAAAGTGTGAATGAATAAGTAAGAGGATGCCCATTTGCAATATGTCTACAATTGTCTTCCTCAGAGCCTTCCTTATCTATAGCCAAGTGTCCCAAAATTACACCAGGCAAATACCGCAGACATTTATTCTTTTTTGACTTTCATTAAAACATGCTGTTCATAGCAGCAATAAAGCGTATCGGTTTTAAATGGACCTAGATTTGTATTTTATATAGGCTGCTCAGTTGTTGTTGTTGTAATAATAAATGACATGGAGGCAATTTCAGATTGTTCTGACAAAAATCAGGACTCCTAAGGGGAGTCTGCCTTGCACACATGAAGTTGTAGCTCTGAGCAACCAGCTAGGAAGATGCAATTAATTTCCCCCTCGTGAGTAAAGCCATTATATAAAATACCACAGTTGCCTTGAGGGCCAAATTGAAGGCACTGAATTATGTATTATCAAAACTGACTTTACAATGATGTCTTCATGGGCACTTCTGCGGCTGGTGAATGGAAAGGGAACA
The DNA here is from genome assembly GCF_023638135.1 of Falco biarmicus. Lineage (NCBI taxonomy): Eukaryota > Metazoa > Chordata > Aves > Falconiformes > Falconidae > Falco > Falco biarmicus. The sequence goes on along the minus strand of NC_079292.1, from coordinate 28,551,478 downwards.
GCAGTCAGCTGCAAGGATCTTATTTGTCTCTTGATCGCTGTAAACCATACACTGCTCATGTGAAGACCTTAATGAGACAGAGTGACATTGCTTTTTCCCTTGAGGTAGTGGCACAGGAAGGAGAGGAAATCCTGCGAACTCTGCTTAAATATATTGTCTGTATTGACAGGTCAGCCCATGCCCACCAGTCTTTGCTCAAGACCCAGAGATGCAATGGTTTTCCAGCCCATTTCTCTCCTGTTTGAAGATGACTCCTGCAAGACCTAAGCTGACCTGCCACTTCTAACGTACTGGAGCCATTTTATGTCTGGGATGAAGGTCTGAAGCCTCCACACCCACTTGGGTGCCTTCTGCTCCGGGATGTAACGCACCATGGACAGAAAACCTCCCCAGTAAAAACTGTGTGGGGTTTCACAAAAGGACTCAGCATCTCCCTTCCCTAGCCACTGCACTGGCAAGTAATGTTGACATTTTCCTTGTATCCCATGTGGAAAGGGAGGGTGGAACAGGGGGATTAAGGTCATATCAATACATTTGTCAGCCAGCAAAGAGCATATCTGTTGAGCCAGATAGCAGGTGTAAAGTCAAGCAGGTCAAACCAGATCAAAAGGGGGTTATTAAGGAGTATTTTCAGCTGGGCATTCACAAGATACATTTCTACACAGAAAAATCCTTTACATTTCACAATTTCAAGCCAGTGAACCAACACCCTGTATGTGCTGTTTATTCTTAGCAAGCAGACACGAGGTAAGAAATAAAAAATTGCAATGCCTGGAGCAAAATTGGATGGTTGCTCAGTGATAAGGGGGGAATGGGTTTCATTTTTCGTGACTGTTTTTCCCTCTTGCTGGCCTCTGATCTCAGTCATCACACTGATGCAATGAGGCAGGTATTCACATTAAAAGCAGCAACTACTTAATTAAACTTTCGGTACTCTGAACTATACAAAAACACATAATAAAGGGGGGAAAAAATCCATGTTTCTTTTGGTAAAGGATTGTCACACACTCTCTTGTGGCCCAAGATTCACCAGCAGTCCAGTGAGACAGGGCACATTTTGCTCATCTTACAAAAGATAAAAAATAAATCAGCTTGCTTCTTTCCCTTCAGTCTCACATTGTGGTAAACTAAAAGCCTCCAGATGGCAGGAAAGGGAGTAAGTGTCGGCTCTGGGAGAAGGAGCATCCCACAGGACAGACTGCTTCGGTGGGTGGGAGAATTGAAGCTTTCCTGGTCTGACTCTGAACAAGCATGAGACCTTTCTAAGCTGGAAGTTGCCCTGAGAATCACCCTGAGAATCTCCCCCTAGAAAGCCTATGGTTATTTAAAATATGTAGAACCACCTGCTAAAAGCAGTAATTATTCCTTAACAGAGGAAAGAAAATTAAAATCTTTCAGACAAATAATTCCTGACTAGGGAGGTGGTGGATTCCGAGGACAGACCAAACAGATCATGGAGGCTGGTTCTGACCCCACCTCACCTCTCTTGCATATGGAGCAGTGCAAATATAGGAAAAAAAATAATAATCTGAATAATCAACTTTCCCTGAGGGCTTCCCACTTTACTTTCTTATTCAGATTGCCTGGGCCATTTGCCAAGTTTCCTCAGTGCTCCAAAGGCAAACTCAGAGCTTACTGGCCTTTCTTCTGGTCTTGAGATGTTCCTGGGAATTCATGAAATGCCACCTGACGGAGAGCAGGATGAGTGTGTGTGTGTTGCTCACACGTGTGCTTGGCAGAGGTGTGACCTGGTGGGGTCCCTGACCCCACTGGGCACCTCCACATTGCAAGCAAGAGCGTGCCTACTTGGGTTAGAAAGAAATGTTCCTGCTCCTGCTCCTGCTCCATTAACCAGCCTGGGAAAAGACAGACCCTTACCAAAAGACTTAAATTCATCAGAACAACAGATGAGCAACGCAGAGCAAGGAGCACTTTAGATGGCTTTATCTAAGCCTTTTGGATAAAATGTCTGCTGGCAATTTCTATCTAGGACCAAAAAGATTTATTAGAGCCACAGAGATGGGCTGCCCTGACTGTGATTGAGCTAAAAACGATGTCACTGGTCTCCAAAACACCTTTTCTGAGTTCAGCCCTGTGCTTAGTGCCCACTGACCTGCACACCCAGCTGTCAGGCCACTTTCTCGTTATCCCTTGCCTACTGAAATAGCACAAGTTTGTGTTTACTCTTCAAAGAAGCAGTTTTGTTCCTAACCTTGGGCAAAGGTAGCCGCCACAGTAATGTCGGCTGGAAGGAAACTCTGCTCATCTCTAGCCCCATCCCCATCCCAAAGCAGAACTATCACCGACACTAGCAGCTGAACCATGCCTTTGCCTAGCCAACAAAAGTCCTTGGATGGAGACTCCACCATCTCTCTCTGGATGTCTTGCTTGGCAGCACCAGGTTAAGGACATTCACATAGTTATGTTGACAGATTTAAGCTTACCAATAACTTAGGGCAATGGGAAAAAGGGGTTAATCCTCCCCTTAAATCTTAGTAGTCCTGCTGCAACCAGGGTAAGGTCTCAGGAGAGCAACAGCCTCTGTCTTACACCAGTGCCTTACCCTAGAGCCTTTACGGTCCTTTTAGGCAGCTATATTAGAAGGGTTGTCTGTCATGATAGTCTGTTCTCAGCCCAGGATCTGCTCACAGGCAGTTCAGCCCCTCCTCTTTTGGGAAGAAGAGAGGGAAAAAAGCAAACATCATTTATTTTTGACAAGGTAAAAGGCAGACATGTAATATGTGTCCAGGTGAAGTGGCTGCCTATTTACCAAACCAAAGAACTGAAAGGGTAACAGCCGTTTCTCTCTGTTCCAGGAGTGTCCTTTAGCCAGATTGGAAGATTTCATTAAACTCTTTGAGTTAGTGCTTTTCTTTCATATCCAGTAGCCAACATGCCCTTTTGAAGAGTGGGGGACCGGAGTACAATGCAATTAACCCCTAGTTCTCCTTACTGTAGGACGGATCTTGTTCCTAACGCAAGAATGTGGTGGTTGGAAACACAGGAATCTCTTCATTTTTCTGAAAATACAGAGTAATTTAAAACCTGAAGAGACCTGTGAGGAATTTCAGTTGAGTCAGAATTGGTGGAAAGAGATCAGATCCCAAGATTTACAACTGCTTTTTCGACAAATTCCAAAGGCTTACAGAAACCTTACAGTCCTTAAACCCAGCCTTGCTGCCATGTGAAGGCAGCAGCAGCGTGAAGCCAGGCCCTCTGTGCCAAAGGTCTGGGGAACAAAAGTCCCTGTGTTTTTGTACTCTAGATATGAGCTTCATCTCCTCTAATGCTGACTGTCTAAAAGCTAGATATCACTGCCCACGTGACTCATGACTCCCTTTGCAGTCATCTATAGGGTATGAGTCTTCTCATCCTAATGTAGATGCTTAGATAGATTGCATGAATCACATTTATAGAAGTATTTTCTTCTTTCTGCTGACAGCATGGCTTAGAGAACTAGCTCAGGTGTGGCTGTCAACACGGTGACTTCCTAAAGATATCGAAGACAAATCCCACACGTTTGTTCCTTCCTTCAGCTCACAAAATGCAGGAGCGTGGTCTGCAGGTAGAAGCTGAATGTTGAAAAGCAACTTTGATTGATTTCACTGAAATGTCACTGTAGCACCCTCTGAAACTTTAGCCCTACTAGTTTGAAAGGTCTGTTTCAATCATCTTAAACTGCTGGGCTCACCAAAATGGGATTCACGTGTATCGTGTAAAAATGTCAATAACCAAAACAGCACCGAAAGTTAGCCCTGCTAGTTATTGAGGTTTCCTGTTCATTAACCATTCTTATTGTATTTTATGCTGGAAAGATACCAAACTACAAGGGAAAAAAAAGTGAGTTTAGGATGCATAAAGCTTGTTAGCATGATACATTTCTCTCCAGATGACTGTTCATCAATCTTCACCTTCTCAGATTCACTTTAGTTCATCTTAGCATCTTAAACAAAAGGCCATATTCTGATTTCCTTTTTCATTTTTCATGTCCTTTTACTCCTAAATCATCCTGTTGACTTCAGTGAGATTACCCAATGGTAATGGGAGGGGAGGAGGCAATCTGCCCAGTGACTAATTTGGATTTTTAGCTCCTTTCCTGAAGCTTCGTTTTCATCTTTTCTGTTTATTCCATTATTCATATCTCAGTCTGTACCTACTCCAAAGACTGCATTGTAGTTCCTGTCACAGAGATGTATCTTTTGAAAGCCATGGGATCCTTTCCGGGAGATGCTGAACTGCCCTTTAGAGTTTTGCTATTCTTTGGTGATTTGCTGAATGCAGCCTCCTTTTGTTCTTCTTTTCTTCCAGTGTGTGATCACTTCACAGCTGCACATTTTATGAATGTGTTAGCCTTTAGTGCATACATCTTGCTCCACAGCTCTGGTGTCCTTGCATTTCAGAAGCTGCTGTGGGTACATGGGCTGACTTGCTCTTATTTTCTGGTTAGAAATTGCCTCGGTGGGTGCTCGGCTTTGTCCGCTTTGCAAACACTGTCAGAGGATGCTGAGTTACCACCGGTTCCTTATCCGACAACCAGCTGAGTTCATAAGATGTAAAATGATGGTCCTTTTCTCTGCAAAGGTAAGGGTACTCAGCCCCTGGGAGGTCCATCCTCCAGTTCTGTAACACCCTCTTTCCGAATCAGTAACAGATGTATTTATTTAGTCCAAACAAGATTTTGCCATTTCTTTTTAGGGTTATCCTGACCACTGTTATGAGACAAACTTCTGTTGCTCCTTATGGTCTAAACAGACTGACTTTTGAAGGATATTTTGTTCTGATGAGCTGGACCAAGTCTATAATAATTAAAAAAAAAAAAAGAATAAAATAAAATAAAATGCACAACGAAGTAAGAGCTTCAGCAGAAAAAACAGCTCTTGAGGCCAGAACATTTAGGTGTGTGAAGCTGTTAAGATGACTACTGGTTGTGCCTTCTGAGGTTTTATTTTATTTACCTTGCAGAGAAGGACATGGCTGAACCAGATGGGTTTGGAAAAGAGATTGGGCTTATCCAGAGACACTGGCATTTTCTTAAACATGCAATGTTGGTTCGCTAGAAATCCCATTCCTGCTGTGGGTATGAAACAGTGCCTTTACAGTGGTGTTGTCCAGGTCCTCTATACTGTGCTGTAAAAAGCAGGGAAGAGATCATGGTGCTGATTAGAAAGGAAAGATGATTGTTCCAGGGGTGGTGGTGGGGTGGTGGTAGGGGGGGAAGTAATCAAATTTTATTTTAATTATTGGAGTTTGCAGCTAATGATTTTAAATCTGACTCTGACTGGATCTGATTCATGTAATTTCTTTAGACTTTATTGGGGTTTTTTTTCACTTAGCCAGTGCACCATCTGTTGTTTTACAGTTGTCTGGTTCCTTTTTTGCCTGGGGTGCAGTTACCTGAATTTTTTAATCACCAGAAAGCAGTACACCTGGAGATGTCTAGATGCTACCAAGACCATGCAGTTCTCTAAAGGCAGCACTGACTCCACCTAAGTAATATGGTTGTATGGCATATTTTGTTCTTCTGGAAGCCTGTTTTCTCACTTTCTTTACAAAATCATTCTTATTTTGGTCAAATATGAACTATTCTGTCTAGACTGGAAACATGTTGGTCTCAGTTCTAGGCAAGAAGCTGGAAAATGGCAACACTGAAAGAAATCTCTAAAAGAGATACTTTAAGACAGTAAATAAAAGTCTGTGAAGTGATGAAGCAGCAAGTCAGTCATTGTCATTTTCAGTTGTAATCTAAAATGTCCCTGTAATATGATTATTATTGGTCATTTCAGCTGGACGGTTAGAAATCAGGTCACTTAATGGATACAAAAATGCAATTGAGGTAAGGGAATAACCAGCAAACGTGAGCATCCAGGTTTGACCAATTTGAGCTTGATGAATTAAATGGTGCCAATACTCAGTGAATACAAACAATCTCAGCCCAATTAACTTCAAAAGCAATTGCTGGCTGATGGCAGCTCAAGCTTTTTCCCAGCATTTTTCATTTAGGCAATTGCCTGGCACCCGTTGGTAACTCTCCACTAAGTATGCCAGACGAGGAACAAGCTAATGCATTACCAGAAAACACTCAGCTTGCTGTCTGTATAGGTATTCCTATGAGGAAATGGGAAAACATGGGAAATGAGGACATCATCTGACAAAGTGGAGTGAAGGAGGAGAGAGGAGGAAGACAAAGGAAGTAGAAATAAGAAGTAGAGCAGTTAGTGCCCTGCAAGTTGCGCATTCCCTCCTGTGTCAGTCAAAGAAGGCATCAATCAGAGACAAAGCCAAAAAGCAACAGCCAGTTGTAGGCACAGAAAATAGAAGAAAGACAAAACGAAGCAGCCAGATCAATGTGCTGGATCTCATCACCACCAACCTCTGCACTTTTCCATTCCACTGAGGAAGCTTAAAAAAAATAAATAAATAATCAGCCACAACAATAAAATCACCTAACTACTTCTCTTTAGAGTTTGTAAAATCTTGGTGTAGTTGCAAACTTAACCAATGTGTAATTGAAATTTTCTTGTGGCTGCTTCTGCCTGTTTTCCAAGACAATGATATCTCATTACAACAGCAGAGTTTATCACAGATCTTGGTCTTGACTTTGACATCACTGACTACGGATCTCAAAACTCCCATTAATTTCAATTGATCAACATCAAATGTGTTATGACATTCAAGCTAAATGGATGTTAAGGAAATGGCCAGCTCATGGAGACACAGCACTGAAGAGCCATTTGGAGGCCTTCAGGTCCAATCCGCTGCCCCAAGTCTGGATGAGCTTTGCCTATGCCCTCCCTGACATATGTCTGTCTAATCTGTTTGCAAGGACTGATATGAAGAGAGTTCAAATGGGAAAGGGGAAAATATGACTTTGAAGGAGATGAAAGAGTTTCTATATGAGTTTCAACCAAGTCTTTCCTTGGTTTGTTGATCAACACAGTCCCTACCAGAGCGTAGGGACTCTGCCAGATAGCAAGATAGAAGTGGTGGGCTCTTATAACTTTGAACTCCCCTCTATGTCTTTTTCATCTTAGACATCAAAACCTGTGAGGCTGTACTGTCATCTTTTTTGACAACTCAGCAACAGTTAATATCTCTGGTAAACAGGCTGAAAACAGGCACTCCTGCCTTTGACAGCAATGCGCAATAATAGCAACACGCTTCCCTGAGCCTGCAGCTAACACAGAAACTTCTTGAAAGCCACTGAACATGCGTTTCGCTCTAACCCATGTAATCTTCCTTCACAGCCTGACCTGTGATTTTGGACCTGAATTCCTTTGTCACATGGGGTGGACAGCTGAACATCAGGTGGTGAGTATGCTTTGAGAAGACGTTAATGGACGGTGACTCTTCCGTCTCTCTGGATTTGTAAGGTCCTTGTGGAAGGGGTGTAAATGTAAATTAATTGATTCCTAGAATTCAGGGAGGTTTACATGCACACCGGGTTGTACATATGTTGTAGGGCATATGAACAACACGAAGTGTTGATGCAGTCAAACTCAGTCTGTTCTTTAGCCCAAACTACAAGAAAGACATTGAGGTGCTGGAGAATGTCTGGAGCCAGGCAGGGGCTGGGGCAGGGGCTGGGGGGGGGCGGCGGGGGGAGCTGGGGGGGTCAGCCTGCAGAGGGGGGGCTCAGGGGCACCTGGTGGCTCCCTACAGCTGCCTGGCAGGGGCTGTAGGCAGGGGGGGTTGGTCTCTGCTCCCAGGGAACAAGTGACAGGGCGAGAGGAAACAGCCTCAGGTGGCGCCAGGGCAGGGTCAGATGGGCTGTGAGGGAAAATGTCTTCACGGAAAGGGTGGTCGAGCCTCGGAACAGGCTGCCCAGGGAGGCGGTGGAGCCACCATACTTGGAAGTGTTCCTTGGAATGTAGATGTGATGCTTAGGAACATGGTTTAGTGGTGGACTCAGCAGTCCTGGGTTAAGGTTTGGACTTGATGATCTTAAAGCTCTTTTCCAACCCAAATTATTCTATGATTCTAACTCCACAGCTTACAAGACAGAACAGTTGGATTTCAGTGTGTAATACTGGGAAAAATACCTGTGCTTTCATGAATCCCACTTTTCTCATTTTCAAAGCACGAGCAAGGTTAACAAACAGCCTATGACTGAATGAATTGTAGATTAGATAAAATATGGGGCTTAAAGAAATGATCAAGAACAACTTCTGACAAGATGATAATTCTCAACATTTGTTGGTCATCTTGTTCTGTCATGCCAAAGGGGTTATGGTCTTGAAAGGAGCAATGAATTGCTAGTGGAGCTGAGCTTAGTACAAATCCCTCTTTGACTCCCACATGAGAACATATGCTTGTGGCCTCCTGACCACGGGATGAAGTCAGCTTGCGGCTTTCTGTCTTCATTTTAGCTTGATGGGCCAGAGTGAAACCTACCAAAAAACCCTCTGTCAACTGTGAATTGAGTCTTATTTGATCTTGACCTCCTCAAATGGTCACCACTCTTCAAAAAAATTGTATCCCTGAGATTGCCAGTTATTATAATCCATGTACAGCATGAACCTCAGAGAGATATTAACCCTTGAGAGTTTATCTCAATGACATCACAGCAAACTTCAGCTGTAATTTTACCAAATTCCATAAAAAATAATGTCTGCAGGGAATACATGAGCATATAAATAGTCACTATTTTTCCTTGTGTGCCATTGGCATTTCACGTTTTTTGATGGGACTGGAACCATCAGAGCTCCTTGGCAAGATCTGGGAGCAGAGGCAATATTAGGTATTTAATACCTTTTGGAGAACTCCTTCTCAGATGACAGATCATTCAGGTATCCTCGGTGACACTGTGTCTCCAGTGATATCCAGGAAAGAACATTAGCAGGTTTTTTTGTTGGGCAAAGCATTCAAAAATATTTTAAAAGCTTCCAGGTTAACATCGTTTTGTTATTTTATTCATAGAAGTCTTGACAAGATCAGGCTTTCCCATTTTTAAAAAATAAATTATATTAACTGAATTTAAGTTCAGTTAATCAGGAAACTGATTCACAGTTTATCAGATAAAATAGCCTGGGAAGATCTCTAGATGCTGTAGAAATTGTTGCTGCAGCCGCTGTGGACAAGAAACACTGGTGAAAATTTTTTTAAAAAATTAATAAAATGCAGATGATAAGGCCTGTTCATAAATGCAATGTAAAAGCTATTGAGGCATTAATTACATTCTTTTGATTTAATAAAATGGATTTTGCATGGGAAGAAAATTTCACATAAAAAGCCAAAATATTTGCCCTGGGTTTTTAAGATGCAGCTTGCAGATCCAATAGTATCAACGATGGGGAGGACATTCCTAGGGGAAAGTAAAGTCCTGCACTCTCCCCATGTTAGCAGCTCCTTCAAGTAACTTCATCCACACATCTGACAACTTCAGAGTGTCCAGAAATTTCATCTTTATGTAAAATGATCTTGAATAAACCTGTTGCTATTGGCTCTTCCTTTTTTTTTTTTTTTTTTTTTTTTTGCCAGTTCCTAGGCATCACCATAGAGCATCTCCCCATGCTAAAGAAGCTCCTGATCTGCTGATAGTTTGGGCAGAGGAGCGGCATCATTGAGTCTGATGCCGTGGTGGGAGTGGAGAGACCCTAGGGAGCAACGGAGGAGTCAATCCTCTGTGCCTGGCACATGGTAGCCTGACTTGGGAGGAAGGATGTTTGAGATACCAGCAGCCCCCCAGGGCAAGGGATGTGCAGGCCCCAGCTGCGCCTTCCCCATGTACTGTGTGGGGTGCTGCAAAACTGCCTCTCAGGTGCAGAAAGCTGCCTACAGGATCAGGGACAGAAGGACACATCTTCCTGGAGACAGCAGTGACGACTTCACAAGTGCCAGCCTTGGTCCTTCCCACACAGTCAGCAATACAGCGGTCCATGACATTTTGTAGCATCAGATTATGGGACAGAGGATGAGGCTTCTTGCTACTTGTTTTTGAACCTAAACCCCTCACTTAGGCTGCGCAGCAGACTGTTATTTTACTTCTGTTTTGACTAATAGCTTTAAAATTGCGTATTTGGGAGAATATCTCTAAAAACATTGGGCTAGGTCACAAACCAGATAATGAATAATTACTGATTAATCAACCATCAGACTAATAATGGGCCCTCAGTTTTGCCAACAAAACCCACTACTAAATCGCTCCCTCATTACCAATAACTACCAATTTAGAGGTTGTGTTATTGCACTAGTTTTATTAATGTCACATTCAGAAGGATACTGTAGCAATAAACTGGCATAAGGCTGTAAAAAGAATGTTGCCATACAGATTAATAATGTATTTTATAGTGCAGTTTAATATTCTGAGTCCAAGCTGCCTTACTTTATAATCAGTAGAAGAAAAAAAGCAAGCCGATCAATCATCCTTACCTATTCTTACAGTGGCTAGCTAACTAGTCATGGTGATATATATGGGGATAATATCTTGCTAGAAAAATCTTGTTATTAAGCAACACTATAGTTCTAATTTGTTATAATGCCTTATAATAAGCTTAGTAATATGTTTCTAAATGATTTATAGGGTTTTCGTTTTTAAGCAGGAGACGTCTGCCGTCACTCCAGGAGACGCGCTTCACAGCTGATGAAGAGCTGTGAGGGAAATGGGGCTCTCTGAGCAAGAAGATAGCACTCTCATTATGCAGACTGTGCCCAAAGCTGGGCACAATCCTTTCTCCAGGTCTTCTCCATGTGGGGAAAAACATCATCTCAGATGCTAAAGCTATAGTGACCCACAACAAACAGCAGAGCAGACAGGAAACTGTTACTGGATTTCCCCTTCCTGGCTCTGCCATAGAAGACTCATCCTTTCACCTCGGATGAGATAGTTGAGTTCCAATCTGCAAACATATAGAAATCTGTGTGATTTAGGTGTTCAGACATCTCTATGGGTTCAGGTCTTTGTCCTCAGTCTGTAAAACAGGCATATTTTATAGTATTTCCTTACAACACCAAGGTGGTGAAGGAAGATTAATTAATAGTTGCAATATGCTCAGATAATATGATGAGAGAGCCAAAATACTCAGGAGGAACAGCCTTTGCCTTTGCTCCATAAATCCATTGCCTTCCCTGCCTCCATACTGACCACCAGTGGTCTTAGTTTAGCTGCTATTAAATAAACAAATTTGGCTTCATGTCCTCTGGGAAGGAGGGATGAAGAGCTCCTGGGAATAACCAGTTGCATAGAGACATGGACAGCTTAGATGAATGGTACAACATGGTCGTTGCTCTGACCATCCTTATTGCAGAACTGCGGCAAGGACACCAAGGAATTCAGGCATGTCTCCTGATCAAGCATGGTCAATCCAATGGCATAACATAAGCAGCAAGATCCTTAGGGTCATCCCTTTGTTCCACATTTAAGACCTTGTCACGATGGGATCAGATGGCTGAACCAGTCCTGCTAAGAGCTGCTTGTGGAAGATCATGTGTGTGAACTCTGCTCTTTTCCTTCTGGCCTTGGAAATGGAAAATTTCTGGTTCTGCTGTCAGTCACAGCAGTAACATCTGCTTCACAGGTAATAAGCTGTAGACAAGAGTGACCTGCCAGAGGGGAACCAGCTGGGGCAGATGGACCACCAAACCACAGTAAGGAAGAAAATTTGGGGATGTGCATGACTCCCCTCACTGCTGGCAGCTTAGCTTCAGCTGGGGGATCAGAGAGGTGAGGATGGGAGGAGGTGGCACAGCCAAGCACACTGCAGGGGTAAGTGTGGATTTGCACTTAAAACCTTGACACCCAGCCAAGGGCTCTATTTTCTCCATCGCCAGATGATTGTTCCTGTTGCCATGTGAATGATGGGCTTTTACTGTAGCCACAGCCACCAATTTAACACAAAGGACAGCATTTCAGTTCCTCTTCAGTGGAACATATCATTTGAGTCTAATGACTCTGGTTCCAGTCCCCGCTTGCTGGCGATGGACAGGGCTCTTACCCTTCCAGCAAGCTCAGGAGCAAGGCCAGAAAGCTTCATTGTCAAGGTGTGTAACTGTGATTTTATAACTACTGAGAAGTTATAAAGACCTGGACTAGGTCTTCAACTAAGTTGGCTTCTAATGAGAGATGGACAGGACTGAAAGATGCCTGGAGGCAAGTCCAGGGACAGATCCTCACTTGGTGTAAGTTAATGCGGTGTAGTGGTGTTCACAGTGCTCTATCCTGGTCAAGGACTGCTGAATCCCATATTTGACTATGATGAATACAGCCCATCTAACACTTACAGTCCCTGCCCAGTTTCTCACTGATCAGGCACACTGAAATGTTTATGGAAAAGTTGCAGAGGTCCTATTAAATGGAATTAATATTCTTCATTATTAGTCCTGTGGCAATGGTACTTAGCAGAAGTTGGTCAAAAAGATTGCAGAAGCATCACCCTGGTGAGAGTACCAGATAACCACCCTGTTACATGTGTTGTGAATCACAGTTTAGCTACTTTACACAATAATTTTTTAAGCATCTCTTAACTGCACTGGATAATTCATTAAAATAACTTTCTTAGTGGCTGTGTAGATGACTTCTGTCAGGTTTACCACACTATATATCACTTTGCTGTTGACTAAAAGCAATTCCCATTCAACTGGCTTATTTTAACTGAATGGTTGAGGTTTATCTTCTCTATATCACATTTCACTGAAGCCCAGATTTCAGCAGGGACAACAGGAACGTCCTCCAAAGCTGCTGAAGATCCTCTGTAGGTATGTTTTAGTGGGGAGGGACTGGGAAAAGGAATATGAACAGAAAGTTACTGCTTGCATGGAAATACCTCATCCTACACCAGTTACTCCGTACAGGTAACTGTGTGGTGCACCACACGACTTGCAGTTTGTTTTGGGGCTGATGGCTTTGCAGTTTTATTTACTCAATGAGTTGCTAAATCAGGGCATAGCTGAGCACTGCAAAGTGACTTTCCCATGGAAGACAGATCTGTTCCCATAGGGACAGATCCTGGCTCCTTCATGCCATCAGAAGAAAGTGGACCTGGATCAAAATCTAATTTAAAAAGGAAAAAGATCAAGGTCATGCTGTTATTAAAGGCAAATCCCCACAGATCTCTGAGGATATAGCTGTTGTCTAATGGAAGCAACTAATAAACTGAAAAAGCCGCGTAAAGGGAAACAATCCATTATTTATGTGACAGGTAAACTGCTTAAAGACTCCTTAGCAAGTTAACATTCAGGGCCAGATACTTGCTCTTCTAATCTTCAAAAAGTCCAATAAATAGTCAGACAGAGGTTTGGTTTTTATTCAGTATTTCTATTAGCTAGGTGAGCACCTGCCATTTCCCAAAGAGTTGCGCTCTGCATAATTCACGCTACTGCTGGGTTGTTTGGCAATATTCCTTCTCAAAGAGGCTACTGACAATAAATTAGTGCTTTTCAGTGATTTAGACAGTTTTATATGTTTCTAGTCTTTCCTCCCCTCTTTCATTGTCAACAAATTCAATATTTGTTACACTGTCAAGGTTCTGGTGCTTTTCTTCCTTTATTGTTGTATATTCTGTGTTTTACTGGAGCGCTCTGTGGCTCCCTGTGTGACACACTAATAATACCTTTCTGCTAGATATGGCACTTCTCCGAAGATCTTAAAATATTTTGTAAACTTTAATTAAATCCCTAACTACACACACTGTAATGTCAAGCTAGAGCCTTAAGGCATTTTTTCTAAGTGCTGGTGAGACATCTGTGCTCAGATTGATGAATGTGGGTAAACCAAAACCATCTACCCAGTTAAGTGTTTGTGAACGCAGGCCTTTGTGGATAAATGGTCTTGTTAAGAAGGTACAAAATAGGACCGAAATACCTTAATTGGTTATTTAGTCCATTATCACCTAAATTCATTGCATATAAACCAACCCCGGCAGACATTGGTCTAATGGGTTTTAAGTTCTCTAGAGGCAGGGATTGTTCCCCAGATACAGCATGTTCTAGCATTTCAGGGTTTTCTAAAGTCTTTCTGCATTTAAACCAATGTTTTCTTATTATTCTAGTAATAGTCAAAAGAATAATTTATTTTACTCTTTAAAATATTTAAAGGTTGTCATCGGGTCTCCCCTTCAGTTGTCTTTTCTGTAGATCAAACAACATTATTTTCCTTCCATCCTTGAAAGCTACACTTCCTAGGTCTTTCACCAGGCTTCTCCTTTCAAGCTGGTCTAGACCATTTGTGAGAAGCCCAAAATGCGCATAGGACTCCAGCAGGGGCCTGAGAGGTATTGAATGAAGCAAAAAGAGGTGTAATCACCTCCATGACTCTGTTCCCCATCTTGAAAACAGGTCCAGAGTTCTCCTGTGCCTTTCTAGCTTAACATGAAGGATCAGCCACTTAAAGGCTGTCTCTTACCTCTTCTTTGCATGCAGTCTGCAGTGAGGAAACCATAACGGGTTTAAGTGGCCAAGTATTACAGAGGCACAAATGAAAGGACACTAGCAAGGCAGAACTCCTTTTGTGACACTGAGTCACAAAAGTTACTCCCAGAGTTATTCCAGATTTTCACTGTTGCAGTGCTTGGAAACCTTCACTTAACAGTGGGCCTGAATTTACTCCTGGTCAGTGTAGAGGCAACTATTTTTCTGCCAGCATTATTCATTAGCTTGAGTAGTTCTCAAACAGCCCTATAAGAGCATATGCCCATGTCACTCCGTATTCCTCAGTCACCTTCTACAACTTTTTATCAGGTAGAGCTACCTAAAGCAAATTAGGTTTCGGCACCTAAAGTGAACACCTCTGAAGGGAAATACCATTGCTCCCTTATCTCATTATAACTAACCCTAAAAGATATCAAGCACTCTCCCAAGATTCAGAGCTCTCAACAGCCAGTGAAGTCAGCAACAGCTGATGATGGTCAAAAGAGCATGTAAAAATGTGATCCTTGAAGCTGTCAGGTGTTTTTAGATGATGTTCTAGATGTTTTAGATGTTCTGAGAAGTTGTGACTATCCTCAGCTTACACAGATTTTAGGTTGGAAGAACCATACCTATTTGTTATTCTATGGTAAAAGACTGGCTTATGATATAAATGCTCTTTGGGACCAGCACATTTGTTGGTGCTCTGCAGTAAGGCCTAAGGACAGAACCTAAGTGTTCTGATGCCCGGGCCCATCTTCTTCACACAGCGCTCTTGCTTTGTTTTCTGGATTTTAAAAAAAAAGCCTCTCATACCTTCAGTCTTAGAAATGGATTTATTAAAAAAAAAAAAAGTAATCTCTGTAGAGGAAGAGGAAGTTATATGTCGCAGCACTCTCCAAACTACCAGCTGCAACAAGGTCTTTTACCATCTCATACCAACACACTGTTCATGCCAGTCCCTCTGCTGCCTTCTCCTGGTCTCTCCTCACCCAGGGGAGCACTCTTCTCTCTGCTTCTTCCTCCTCTCTCTTCACTGGCTGCCCAACCCCTTACCAGAACAGCCACACCTGTACTTTATCTACATCAGCC
This sequence comes from Falco biarmicus, assembly GCF_023638135.1. NCBI lineage: Eukaryota > Metazoa > Chordata > Aves > Falconiformes > Falconidae > Falco > Falco biarmicus. Next base: position 28,536,049 of record NC_079292.1, on the reverse strand, counting down.
AACCTGCTGCCCCTGAAGCCAGCCCACAGCTGTATATTATCAATGTTAATTAACCCAGCTTCATTCCTCTACAGTTATGGATATTTTAGGTGGGATTTTTGCTGTGATAGTATTTCAAGAGTTTTGAAAAGCCTGTCATAACAGAATAAAAAGTACAAGTGCACACACATGCACATGTATTTTACACATTTTCACACACAAACACCCACCTCCACACTTACCTCCACAAGCAGCAGACTTAAGTTAAAGAACTTTATTAAATTACCTGGATGAAATGCTCAAAGGTTGGTAGATCTCTTTACACCTTTTCTTAAGGACCCTTAAGCACTCTTCCTGTAGCCCTCTGTGGATTTGCTTTTTAATTACAGCTTGTTTATTATTCAGTGAGCAAATAAGAGGTATTGTATGATGAACTGAACTGAAATAGGTGAGGTTTGTCACATGGGAATAAAAGCCTGAGAAATCTACCATTTGAGGTTTTTTAACTTCTTTCGAAGAAGTTTTCTTGGACCCACTCATGGGGTTTTTACCTTGCATGTTCTCTCCTCAGATCTCAGAAAAGTTCATATCCTTTCCTCCATTACACAGAGAAGCAGACCAACGCACAGCACATAGCAAGAGGCTTGCACAAGAGCAGATCCATGGCAGAAGCAGGTGTGGAATTGACCTTTGCTGACAACTGTTCAACGAGTTCAGCAGATGTTTGAAACTTCATCTCCAGGCTACTAAGAAGTGTTGCATCCATTCTGTGCTACAAGCAGGAAGCAGTTCTCCATGGGATGCGCTCTCCACTGGGAGATCCCAGGATGTCTTCACAGGAGCAACAGCTTTGACGTTTTCAGAACTCTTTTCTGTCTAGAAAACCCCTTTGAGCCTACAGTCTTATCATCCAAGAATGTCTCCATGTGTGCCAGTATCCCATACATGGCAGGGGGGAAGAGGCAGATGTTTTCTATATTTACAGTTGATCTAAACCATATTGCTAATCTCAGTGTTTTACATGGGAAAGTTTGGTCTGTAACATAAGGCTGTGTGTCTGTATTTCAACTAGGGCATGAAAAACACAGACATCTGGTGGAGTTTTAAATGCCCCCTGGCTGCTGCTCTGGAAGGGTGTAGGTCCCACATACATGCTACCTCAGCTCCAGCCCCATGTGGGTTCCTTGTACAACCTGAGGCACCTCATATGCCCCTAGATACTTTGCATATGTAACTGGATTGAAACCCAGGAGAGAGCAGCAGCAATGCCACTGCAGCCCAGGGGAGGTTTTCTGCTAACTTTCAGGATCAGGACTTTGTGTAGAGCAGCACTGAGTGGACCTCAGATTTAAGGCTAGAAAATGGGGAGCGATGTGCGGTGTGGGCTGCTTTGCTGCTTCTCCATGACACAAAGGCTGGCACGTCCCTCACCACGTTCTTTGTACCCAGGTGGTTTCAGCAGGAGTTTGGCTTGTACCCTTGGAGGAGCCTGAGGCTGCCTGAGCCTGCAATGACTGGGAGGGACCATGCCCAGCAATGGCCATGACCTTCCCACCTTCAGTCCTTTGCCCAGTGCCAGCAGACTTTGGCAACCCATCCCATGCCAGGACACTCCGCTGTCCCGGCACCTATCCATCATGCAGGTCTGGTACAAGCCATAACGGCAACAGCAGTGATGGCTGGTGTGATGAGAGCCCAACCAGCAGCGGGGCTGGAGAAAGTCACTGTGGATCAAAGGATGCCTTCGAGTCTTGCTCAAATTACCTGTCAGTGCAGATCATCGCATCGGCACGGGGCAGTGGGAGTCAGCGCAAGTCAGCGTGGTGAACTCTGCAGCATGTTTTGGAGAGCAGTTTATTTGTAATCCATGGCCCAGAAACTCCGGCTGTCATTTCCTGAGATGATGTTGCAATTCTCAAGAGACAGTAGGGTGACTCTGATGGTGATATAAGGGTAATTTGGTTTTAAAGCTCGGGTCCCTGGGAGACGTTTGTTCGTCTGACAGACCTGGGTTACTTTTTATAACAGGCGAGTTTATAGCTTGAGAAAAGAGGTAAAAGAACACAAGCATTAGAAGCAAAAAGCATAGGGTAAATGAAAATAAAATAATACTTAAAACAGAAAAATGGCATAATTTTTGAACTATTCATGTAGCTTAGGAGTTCATGACTTCTGAATACATTAAGAATAACATATTATCTTCTGTGATAGCAAAAAAATTTGCTCCCTGGTGAATATCCCTGGCTTAAAGCACAGATTTATTTGTAGGGTGGTTTCATAGTATCTCCAAATTACAAGGTTTTTCTGCTTAAGTCTATAAGCTTTATATGATTTAGTGCTGGGGGAAGAGATCATGGTTTAATTAATTTTTTAAGTAAGAAAATGCTAAATTTATAGAGACAAAAGGTATTTTTCATTCAAGCTCTTTAAGAATGACTTGTCATTTCAACTAAAACACTAAAGCACTAAAACAGAGGCGTAAATGGTTCCGACTTTGGGTCCAGAGCTAATTTCACCCTCTGTATTTAGTTGAGGGAAAAAAAGCACTAACAGCTTGATTTACATATAAATCCTCCTGCTGTAATGCAAATGAATTGCTGCCAACAGACCAATACTCATGAACAAGCTGATGGCAATTAACCAGTCTGCCCTGTGCAAAGCATGGGACCTGAAAATGCCTCCAGCAAATGCCCAGATCTTCAGGTGCTCTGAACTAATTCAGTGTGGACCTACTAACTCTCTATTCCTTCTAGAAACTGTAGATCTTTCCTTCTGTATTATCTAACCCCCATCGGAGACTCCACAAAAATAAACCTGTTCACCGTTCAGTACCTGTAACTCCAGAGTATGTTCCAAGAATAGTAATCAGCAAGTAGCAGTCTTCTTTCCCACGTTGCTCAGAAATTCAGCAGGAATGTGTACGAAGGGGAGGAAGGGGAAGGTCTGTGTGTCTGTATATTTAAGTATTTTAAACTATAATTACATTATGACACTGTTACAAATTTGCTTATGTTACTCCCATGGCATTGTCATGATTTCAGCAAGATTATCTCAAATTTATACCATTATCAACGGCAGCAGAAATCTGTACATGTGCCTGTGTATTACATGTACATGTACAGAAATCTGTACATGTGCCTGTGTATATACACCATCATTTTCTCCATCCCTCTTTCTCTCTCTGTCTTCTCCCTCTCTCTCTCACACACACACATTTCCCAGGTCTGTTTTGTATTTTCCTATGCAGCAAGGCTGGCTGTGTTTGTATTGCACCAGTTCTATTATGATGGTGAGAAATAAGAATATAGACATCAAACTACTACAAACATAGAATAAAAAGGTAACTTTACAGACATCCAGGCCTCCAAATGCAAAGATATCTATCACTACATGCAGACACATGATGAAAGCACAACATGTGCCAATTTAATCATAACAGTAAATTAAAGTAATTTTCTGTGTCAGTACAGAGAGAGGAGCCACCACATGCAATCTGTATTTGTCTCATGCCATAAAGTTTAAAGGAGACAAGGAAAGCTGCAATGGACAGTGATGGACTAAGCGACTCCAATGACAAATTTTCTTCTTCCATTTAAGACATAGAAGAAGGATGGGCAGCTTTTCTGACCCTTTCTATCTCAGACCAGAGTCTTTCTGTGGCTGCAGATGAGACACACTCATAAGTTCCCCAAGGGAGCCAAGGAGAAGGATTTTTGAAGGTAGAGCAGGGTCATGGGGTAGAAATTGTCCCCTAAGACCCAGCACTCCAGACAAGAGGGGAAGAACCCTTTAGCCCTGACAAAAAGCCGGTGATGCCTCCTTCATTAATTTATGATGGTCCATCTCTTCTTCAGAAGCTCCAAAGATCATACTTGGTCTTCACTCCTGGGCCATGTCCTACAGGTCAGTGGCCATGAGGTAGGGATTGGTTTGACCCCAGAAGCACAAGGCTTTCCAGCCTTCAGCTATTTTGCAACTGAAAACCATGGGCCTCTCTGCTCCAGCAGACACAGACTGGTTGGATGCCTTTTCCATTCCACTAAGGTTTCCAGAAATGGGTGCCTGATACTAAACTCCTCAAATCCCTGCTAACTAGATATGTGACTACCCTGATTTTTGAAAGTAGATTGCTGCTAGTTCTCACTGAGACTCAATCCACTTTGATAGGGGTCAGTAATTATGAAATTTTGCAATGGGATTTTAGGAGTTTACTTGCAGAAACCCAGCCTAAGCTTGGTTCTGCTTCCAGGAAGCTCCACGGATCGTCATTTAAACAGGAGCATCTTTGGGACCTAGGTAAAATCCGGTCGTCAAGGCCAGTAGATGCCCACAACAAATCTGAGCTGACAGCCGTTTTCTCCAGGGCTAAATTTGTACCTAAGAGTTTAGGAAACATAAGCCACTCATCATCTCATGCTAAGAGAAATTAGTTAAGTACAAAGGACTAAATGAACCCTGAAAATTGAGAGGAAAAGTAAAGGAGCTTTTCATAAAACATCTTTTTTGATACTCAGTGGAGTTTCCTTCAGTAGGAAATGTTTAGTCATATCAAAGTCACTACCTGTTCTGCCAGCAGCACACCTCCTCTGTAAAGAAGGGTGAATCTCACATGCTGCTCTGGAACAAATGCTCATTTGGGGGGGACGCATACAACTTTCCTTAACCTAGACAGGTCAGTGCTGGGATTTTATTCAGTATTTAGTCTTCCTCAATGCAAGATGAGACTCAAAAATACCCTCAAACAGCGGAGTCTGCATTGTTATACTTTATACCCTATTTTTTTTTATAAAGAGAAAAAGTTCCTTCCTTAGGTAACATCTGGAAAAATGACATACCAGTGCTGGGACACACCAAAGAACGAAGATATCTCACTTCTCTGTGCACAGAGACAAATTTAGGGCAATCCGCATTATTGTATTAACCTCAGGTCCATAGGATGCTAGGGTATGGAGACTGGGAGGTCCACAACACTCTGCCTAGAAGAAAGGTCTAACTAAAGGCAGCGTTTCATAGATCACAAGGGCCAGATTCATTGGTCTTACGCAATAGTCATCACTACTACAACAAAGCATTACCCAGAGTAGTTCCACTGGCTCCAGCAGAGCTGCAGCAGTTCATATCAGGTTGGCATCTGCACTCACAAATAGGCATTTAACTAGGACTAGGCTAAAACTAGGATTTTCAAGTCACGGTCTTCCCAGATAAACTGTATCTTCCAAGCCACATTCAGCTGGCAGAGTGGCAAACAGTAGGTAATGGAAGGAAAGGCACAGAGGAGAAGAACAGACCAAAAGCAGAAGTCCAAGATTGTTGGCATTCAAGAAGCTTAATAGTGATGTGACCCATAATAAGTTATTTTATTTTACTTTTCCATGGACTTATGTGGAATCAAAGCAAAACTGGTAACTATTCAGCAGCACAAACAGATATAGCAAAAGGTGCATTTCTTGTCCAATGCATACAATCCTACCCCATCTTACAACATAATTGTGCATAAAGCTAAAGAAGCATATCCAGTGCCAACAAGACAGGAGCAGTATGGCAAGCAAACTCATTCTGCTGATGTGAAGGAGGTAATGGGAAGAAAGTATGGGTTTTCCTCTGCTTTACATGTTATTATCCTTCAGCATAGGAGCTCGCCCCTGTTGACCACCCTTGGGTTCCAAGTGCCTGCACAGCACTCTCACCTGATAAGGCCTGTTTTTTGACTTCAGTCCGTCCAACATGAGATGTGGCTTTACCTTGGACAAGAGATTTTCAGATCTGATGTTGGAATAGGCTGAAATCAGTCTGGGTTTGATGTCGCCACATGTTGAGGTGTCAGCCCTATGGTACAAGGGAGCAGCCTCCCGGTACACTGCTGAGATTCAGTGCAGATACAGGCTGCAAAGCATTTTGGCATGCCACGACAGCTTATGCCACACATGAAGATGAGGCTGAGCATCGTGCATACTGTACAGGTTGTGGAAGATGTTTTTATCTCCAAGTCTTTAGTGCTGAGATCTTTTCACTCAGGTTGAAGTCAGAAGGATCTTTGCCCAGTGCACTTTCTGCTGATTCCTCATGCATATGCTTTCCTAACTTTCAGGCGCTTGGCTTTGCAACCTGAATAATGTTGTTGCTTTGGCTGTATTTTTTCAGAGGGCTGTATAATATATATTAGGCATTTGAGAACATCTCATGCATACAGAAAGTACTAACAAGTCCAGACTACCCTGGATCCACAGACCATTGACTATACTTTCCAGCCTGATCATCTCCTTGAAAGACAGAGAAATCATGGACAAAAATATAATTAACATACAGGTAAATTTTATTAAATCTGGACCAGTCTCTGTGACAACATTACAGTGTATTTTGTGTGCTACAGTAGAGGATCAGGGAGTGTTCCCAATGTGACTTGGCTACATTCACTGCTTCTCAAGGTCTTGCCCCACAACTGTACTGGCAGAAGGGTTATCAGGAGGACCAGTTATGGGGATCTGATTAACTCAAGTGTACTTCTTTCCTATCTAGACAGCTTCAGTCAGTGCCTAAGGCACACTCTAATCGTTAGACTTCAAAGAAAACTAACCTTTTGTCTTACGTACCATAAGCCATAGTGCATCACATGTAGTGGCAGTCCAAGTTTCTGTCCCACTGTGCTATTCAAGACCTTGCTCCCAGATGGACATAGCATGTTTTCTCTCTCTCATTGACTAAAAAAACAGTGGCAAAGCTACATTCAGTACTATTAAACTTTTCTATGCCCGCATGCAGAACCATTCAGAAACACTCTACACCCACAGAAACCTGTCTTGAGATCCCAAGGGCCTCTTCATCATAGGCACAAGGCAGAAACACCTCCTCTGAAAGGCTCCAGACTGATCCTCCCTAATGCCTGGGCTGCTGCGGCACAACTCTCCTTGTAGCACTAGAGATCTGTGAAGACCTTGTCTAGAGAGATGACAGATAGTTTAGGCTGGGTCCGCATCCCACCAAAGTCTTGTACAACTGGGCACCTGTCTGGAGCAGGGTGGGAGAGAGTGCTGAAGGGTGAGAAGTAACAGCAGCCTTTCTGCTCATTTTGCAGAGATCTCCACAAAGCTCAGCTTTCAGGAGAATGAAAGAGTTGAAGATCATTGGGAAGAGATGTTGGACTAGAAGGGTGCTAAGAGCATTTAGTTCCACGGTGGGGATATGTTTTATTTAAGACTATAAATCTCATTAGAGGAGTATAGACCCTCTCATTCATCTTTGTAGGGCATAAATCAACTTCTGGCAGCCTGCAGTCAGGAAGAAACTCGCTCTCCCATTTGTCTCCAGCTACTTTTTCATGCAGCCCTCTGCATCTGGCCATTGCCAGAGGCAGGAGGACCCCATGGTACAGTGCAGTGGGGCAGCTACTCAGACACCTACACATCTCCTTCCCTTTCTGTATTTCCCCGTCTTTTCCCTTCATCCTGTTGCCGTCTCCAAAACCTTTTCCCTAACTGTGCTAACAAATCCTCATACCTATCTATAGATGGCAGCAACTTTCCAAATCAGTTGCTGATGCTGATAAACTGGGATGGTCTCTGGCTGCCTACGGACAGAAGTGTTTTACTGCATGCTTGAAATAGGTAGCAGACTCTACGTGGATTTAATGGTACGTACAAAGAAGTTCACTCATTCTTCAGGAGGGGGGGGATTTTTTTATGTGGTTCTGAAAAAGTTTGGATTGACAGCAGAGACATGCATGGGGGTAGAGGAGGCAGTTGGGGAAAGCGGGTGGATTTCTTTATGCTGCTATTAGCTGCCAGCTCAGAAATACTTAAAAAAAATATAATTCTGCTCCCTGACTGTGATTGTTGCTGGCTCCTAACATATGTCAGGCTCTTATCATTTCATAGCAGCTGGCAAGTTCATGCAGAACCACCAGGCGGCCCAACGTGGCCAGTAATCAGTTAAGTACAGATGTCCAAATAGATGTAACTTCCATTAAACTTTAAATAAAGATAATTTATGCTGAGTAAACAGAAGAGTGAGCACATTTGCCCAAATACAGATGGCACTACCTGATAGCAGTGCATTAGAAGGGTCATTAAACAGGGAGGTTCAATAACATAGTACTCAAAGATGGTCTTCTGCAAGGTAAAATAGCTGAGATCAGGGGTATAAAGTCTACTTCTGCAAGCATTTTTTTTCTGCTTCTTTTTGAATAGCTTGGCAGGTTTGGAGTCTTAATGGGGCATAAAGGGAAACAGACTTTCCACACTTTCTCCTGGAGGGACATCCTTGCACCTGTCCATGGAAATAATAAATTAAAAAAAAAGGAATTGTAATCTATCTCGCTTGGAAAGCAGGATAAGTGTGCTCACTTAGAGGCGAGGAGGAGACATTTCTGAAGCTGATTAAGCTGACAGCCTTAATCCAAAACCTGGTGGCTTTAGGGAGGGAATTCCACTGCAAGGGGCTTTGCATTTGCCCTGCGCTCCCTGGGGAAGGTATGCACTGTTGTCACACCCACAGCGACACATTTTGCCTTGGAACAGGATTACGTGTGCACATGCACACCCAGAGTCATTCCTTCCTCCCTCTGAACTGCACAGGGATTCAGGGGTTTGCTGAGGGCTTCCGTGCTGGCTCTTCAGTAAGGAGATGGAATTAAGCCGAGGCACCAAACGTTCAGGTTAAGGGACCAGATGCTGGAGTTTCGCCCTTCCTAGGACTTCATGAGGAATGAAAAGATGAGATCTTCTTTACTATACCTTGTATGGAGCTGTCTGGTCACACCACACCTGCTCACAGCAGAGCTATTGAAATCATGGTCTACACCAGCATCCTGGACATCAGGTAGATATCCCTTCCCGTGGGCATCTCAGATGATCATCCATCTGGTCTACGCACGTGAAATAAGTGGCCAAGCCAAGCCAAGGCAGGACTGACTTCAGCTTGGGACAGCTACTGCCATCATCGCCAATCTCCTGACCTTCCCTATTTGCATGGCCCACCATGAAGCCCAGGGCACGACTGTAATAATAACAAGAAGACACGAGCAGGGGTTATGAAGTCCTCAGCTTGCTCCCTGGCTGCTTCAGCTGTGCAGATGAGGACAGTTTTTGTCAACTGCAGTGGCATTTAACTGACCCGTTGAAGGAATTGTCAGCACCTACTAAAATATCTACATTCATAGTTACCAAACACCAGTTTCTAGCTTTATTGTCTGTGACTTTTATACTATCAGTCACCTTTCTGACTTTCACCTATTCTGTAATAATTCTACATGTCTCCTGTGATCAGCAATAGCCACCTGATTTCAGCTTTGGCCCCACCGTGTAGTGGAACGATATTGCCCATGACATTTTTAATCACAGAAAGCAAGGGTGGGATTTCTCTTGACTGATTCTTGCCAGCTAACAGGTGGGTATCCATGCTAAGCTGCTCATCTAGGTTCCTTCTGCAGCTGGTGGAGCTTCCCGGGACAATTCATGGCCTGTGAAGAGCTGTAATAAATCACCTCTGAAACCCCTTCTCTCTACTGACTATTGAGAGAGTCCAGATGTCCGCACTAGCCCAGATGCCTCATTTTCAGATGGCTAATGTTAGAGAAAAGAAATACAATTCAAAAAAGAGTGTCAGCCTGTCTTTAATATTTTTAGTTACTACATTCTTCTCTCTGCCTCAATTTGGTCCTTGAGGAATAATGATATGTTAATGACCACGTGATGTCCCGCCATCTCAGACCACCTCTGTGGTAAAAGGTTGCACCACGGAAGGGAGGGCTGGGCAGTTTATTAGGTTACAGTATAACCTCCAAGGGAGGGAGAGAGGGCAATACTTTGGAGAAGGTGTAGTGGGGATAGTGGGGATGGGAAAAATCTCAAACCAGGATGAAAATACAAAACCCACTGAGGTATACCCTAGGGAGGAAAATCCCGCTGCAGAAGTGGCCTGGGTCTCATCGTTTCACGGTGCACTGGGGCTCCCTGCTCTGTTTCTCCCTGATGATGACGAAAAGACCCTGTTGGCAGCTGTGTGCCACAGACCCCCACATGCCACTCCATCAGTATTTCCAATTCAGACCTTCCCCCTCTCCTTGCAGACAGAGCACTCGAGCAAAAAGCAACCAGCCTTCCCACCTGGCTCTTGGTAAGCTACCTGGGCTCAGCCCTCAGCCTCCAGAAGCCTGAGACACCTTCAGTGGGACAGCTGGGGATGTGGTTATTTGGGTATTCCTGATGTACTTTCAGAAATTACACCCAAAGCTCCTGCTATTTGAGTCTTGCACTTATGAACTTGCCTCCCTTTCGTTTATTAAAAAATGATTTATTTTCAAGCATCTGTAGGGTCAAAATCTCCCCTCCCCACACTACAAAATACTGTCTTCCCCTTGACTGTCTCAGCATCTTCCCTCCGATGACTCTCATTATAGTCCAGGGCCCCTTTTTAAAAACTCTTGGTCTGGTTTGATCCCATTCATGACATTGACCTACGCAAATCCTTTCACTGCCTCTCACCTTTCCTCCCCCACCATTTTGAAATCATCACTGTTAAAAACATCATCTCTCATGTGTCACATCAGAAACCATAACCATTGGGGTTTGTTGTGAGATTCTCTAGCAAGAACAGTTATTTATGCTGCTGCAGGCACTGACAAAACATTTTTGCCCTACCTTCTCTCAACAGTATTTAAATTAATAGCAGATGGCTGGGGTGAGGCACTGACCAACAGGATCTGATGCTGTATTGAACATTTCCAATATCATGTGTAAATTCAAAACATTCCCTTCTGCAGGGTGATTACTTCATTTTTTATTTCCTGGCCTCATGCTCATGTCACACCCCAGTTCCTGTAGCTGTCAGATTAGACACGGCTTTATCAGAAGAAATGCCACTGAATTATAAAAGTTCTTTGGCCATTTAGCACCTTTATCTCTGTCTTGCCTTTGCCAGGATTACTGACACAGATTTGTCCTGTTCTTATTATCCCAGAAAACTCCTAAAATGTATCTAACAGGGGACTTCCTAGACAGTAGTTTTTAAAACTTCTTTAGCACATACACAGAGGCTATGTTTTGGTCATGGAAAACAGTGTGCAGGTACAAATAAGGTTTACATCTGTGAAATACCTTTTTTTTTTTTTTTTAATTCTTACTGATATGTTAACCTCTCTTAATCTTGCAGATTACTTCCCTGTTAAACACAAGTGGGCTGAGACCATTGCTCAGGTAAAGTCATTTCTAGCACCTGAAAGTTGCTCCTTGGAGCGGACACCCTTTTGCTGGAAGCAGGTGTAAAGCGTTAACCTCCATGGAAGTGTCATTCTAAGCCAGAACAAGCTGGGACCAACCAACTAAAAGGAAACTAATGTCCACCTGAACAGGCCAGAGCAATCAGAGCATCTCTCCCCTCATCCAGGTTTTTTTTTCTTTTGCTGTGCACATACATGGACAGAGTGACTCTCTGTCACAGAGCCAAGGGACCCGACTGATGCCATGGGGTCACTGCAGAGGGTGACAGTCACATGTAGGGTCATTTCAGCCTCAGGCAGCCCCGGCCTGAGAGGGGTGACAGAAGGTGGCATGCTCTACTGTGAGGCAGGCTGTGCCAGATCAGCTGCACAGCTTCTGGCCAGCTCAGGGCATGGCCGCAGCAGCTGAAATCTGCTTAGGAAGCATCATCCTGTGTCTGCCTGTGAAATATCCTGCAGCTGTACCCTGCGATACGGCAGGAGGGTGAGCAGAGGGATTGCACTGCCCTAGGCTTGGCTTTGCTACTCTGTACCATTAAGCACCTCCCTTAATCTCCCCATCCATATGAACAATGATGGATAGAGGGTTTACCTCCTTGAAGAAAGGGCTATCACTGGCTCCAGATGAGGTTGAATTAGGTTCCAATTCCAATGCCAGCATGGAGGGGTCATCAGAGGTAGCAGCCATCACTGCATCCATCCTCATTCCAAACACCTGGCTGGTACCATCCCAAACCTCTTGGACATTGCAGTGGCTCCCAACACTCTGGCACTGGGGCAGCTGTCTCATTTACATCTATGATCTGGCACTGGTTTCTGACCAGCTGTGCAAAACATCCCATTTGGATGTCTGAACTTTCATGCTGATGTTTGATGTGTAGCTGTACCAGCTTGATCCAAGGGAAGGTGTGGGAGGGAGCAGTGTCCATACTCAGACTTTGGCTGGTCCAAATACAATACTGAGTGAAAGGATTTCAGGTGCTTGGTTCTGCTATGACCCAGTCCAACAATTATAAAAGATTCATAGATTTGAAGGCCAGAAGTTATTACAGTAACTTTGTCTAACTTTTTGAAGAAGAGTGCAGAGAATCGCATACACGGTGGGACGTAAACTGAGCTCCAGCCATCAAGTCTGAGTCAAGACCAGCCTTCCCTGCAAGGCTAATGGATTTTCAAACCTCTAGATTCCTTTGAGTCCTTCTTCATGCTGTGAAGTCTGGCTCTGGCTATTAGGCTTTCCCCAGATCCAGCAGTTATTACCCCTGATAGGAATTACGGTTGTTTGTCTATCAGCAGCAGTAATTTTTTCTACTTCAGTGTCTCCTTAGGGCCCGTTTGTGCTAGACATTGTCAAAATATTTCCTTGTTCCTCAAAAAAATAAAAAGATCATGAGATAGCACTTTCTTAGCCAAGATGCGATGTGTCCATGGTCTGCAGCCAGCACTCTCAGTCCCATCAAGTGATCCACCTGCCAAATATGACGCCTTCTTTTGACTGCCATGTTCATTCTCCTTCCAAGAACAACTGCTGAACAGACAACTGACTGCCTGCCTGCTCTTAGAAAGGTATTAGGCAGATACACATTGAAGACAAAATCAGTGAGTTGTTCACAAACTGCCTCTAGTATATGAAATCATACCTAATTTCCCTGACTTGGCATAAGGGCCACCATCTCAGCTCCCTGAAGTATGTGGTGGTGGCTTGTGGAAAAGACCCTCACGGAGACACTGGTGAATTGCTCCTCCATTTACTGCTTCTTAGATGTGATAGGAGTTCTGACACCTTAAATTAAACACCCAGGGCTGACAGCGTGACTGCAGCCCTCAGGGCTTCTCTATGCAACCTCTCAGTCTATGGTGATATTTTTAAATTAACTTAGTTAAACTGGCGCACATGGCTATGGGGAAGACATTGATTTTGTTTTGTAGGCAGGGTGTATTTTGGTATTTAATCCGGTTTAAATAAAAGCAAGTGTTCTGGGTTGTATTAAAACAGTTCAGCCTTGTGGAAGAAAAGCCCAGGGGTAGTTAGAAGCAACCAAGTCAAGAAAAAAGCATGAAGGCAGCTCCCTCTCAAGGATGCAAACGAATGCTGATGATTATTTTTCCCTCTGTATTTCGATTTGTTAGGCTCTGATTTATTTTATTTACTTTTTCAGGCCAGAGGCTTAGGAACTAGATATTCTATAGCAAAGAAAACACCTCTTGTTTTTAGCAGGGGCAGGGGATTCTGAGGTAAGGCTCTTACTTGTTCTGCCAGGATGAGACTCCTTCAGTTCTGTGAGAAAAAATATAATCTTCACTGTGACCAGATGCCTCAAACCATCTGATTGGTTTAAAATAAGAGGAACAGCTTTGCCAAGTAAAGTTATTAGGTCAAATTCTCCTCTCTGTCATCCTGCTCTCCGCAGCACACTGATGTCACCGCTGCTGCTGGTAAGAAAACGTTGACTGACACCAGCTGTCAGAAAAAGAAAGGGTATAAGAAATAGGTTAAATACTTCAGGCTCTGATTTAATGGTCATCTGAGTTAGCAGCAACATATATATTGGTGCCAATAGCCTTGGAGTGCTTGTGAAGCAGAGGAAAGGGGCCAATAGACCAGATCAGTCCCAACCAAAAAGCACACTTCAGAATGCACATACTCACGGCAAGGTTATTTAGCTCCTGCCTTTGGGTAGAATAATTGCTGTGTGAAACATTAGTGAATCAGCATGAATGTTTCATAAGTTTGAATTTATGAAATATTTCTGATTTTCCTGTACACATGCCTTTCAAAGATAACTTTCAAGTGCTCGTTGTATTATGCATCTCACTTTTCAAGAGAACAGCATGATTTCCTTGAAGACATATCCGTTTAGAGAGTTGCCATGGCAATTTGTTCCCACCCCCAAAAAATGCTTAAAAACAGATTTTTCCATTGTCTTCTGATTTCTGCAGATTACAACATGCTTCGCTTTTCTCTCTTCCCTAGAGTGACTCTAGGTGAGTGTATAGAAAATAAGAAAGAAAAAAAGATTGTTTTTAATTTAAATTACCTTCTGATGGAAGCAGAAAGCTTCTTCCTCTAAAGTTTAGTCACAACCAAAGCAAAATGATCTTACTGTTTGAAACAATCATTTATTGTTTATATAAATATATATAAAAGCTTGGCTTTCCTTTTTTATCCCAGGAGAATCCTGATAAAAATTGGTTGTACAAACATAAAACCTCTTTTTTCATATGCAAGGTAATTATTAATCCAATTAACCATCTGTATACCAGCATATTTAATTAGTTCTCAGAATGACTCTTTTCCTGCTGTAATTGAACTAACTACCTTGTGTGATCTGTAAGTCTGACCAAAAATCAAAAAATTTTTTGAGCTTTTTTTAAAAATAAAAGATAGATTTTGGTGAAAATGGGATTAATGCAAGAATTTTCTATATTTCACCTTTGTTTTTTTTTTCTTTTAGAGAAAAAACATCTTCTTCCCCCAAAGAAAAGCAACCAAACAGTGATGGGGATTATATTGTCAAATACTAGCAAATGATGGGGGTTTTTTTGGAGGGAAAAAAGCCAGCATAAAATGTTAATATAGTGATATTTTTATCCCCATTAACTTTTTAATGACAAATATGCTGTTTGATCATTGTTAATTGCTTGATCCCAGAGCATAATCAGACAGTATTTTGACTAGAGAACAGACTGCTTTGCTTGTAAATACTCCTTCTTTCCCTGTTTTTATTGAAAAATAAAATGAAAAACTGATAGTGCTTGACAAGTCCATTCCTAGTGCTGTTTTATATCAGAGGTTGTGCTATGTTACTGCTTTTTTGCAATTCTTATTTTAATTGATCTGCCAGGGGGATGGGTCAGCACGAAGTACATGTCCTGATGTTTCTCCTTTGTGCAGGAAACTCTCTGAATAACTCCAGGGAACCAAAACACCTGAATGGCTTTAACCAGAGGTGTAACCAGGCTTTAACTCCCAGAGACCAGAACTCTTCCCACTGGGTATGAGGAAAACAAAATAAGGTGCAAAAGGGGTTATTAGATGAGAATGGTCCAGGGGTTAAAAAATAAAGGGTTCAACTCATTTGTCTTGACACAGGCATCTAACATCACTTGAGATGCCCTGGAGGCATCTGAGATCCTCACAGTCCTAGTGTTGTGGGGAGGACCTATGGGAGACTGTGCCCTTCTGCGAACTGGGCTGGACACCATAATAAAGTCCTCTGGACAGTTGTGTTGAGGAAAGAGAACCAAATTCTTGTCCTCTACGGACTACACTGGAGGTTTGCCTGCCAGCCCAGGGGCTCCTAGGTGGGGATGCTACTCATTAGGTGTCTTAGCAATGAGCTGAAACTTTCCTCTCCTTTTCTGTCTAGTCCTCTGATAGGTCTGCTGCTGACCATGCCACTGGAAGAACTGGTATTCTGACCGTTCTGCACCGTCTCTACACCCCACCCTCGTTTGTGGCAGTCCATACAGGAGGGACAAGATAGATACCTGTTCAATGAAGCCAGTTAACCAAGCCTTGGATATTCTTCGTCTAAAGGAATCCAAGAGACGTCCCTGTCTGGGCCACTGCACACAAACATGATGGGAGCTCTGTACCTCAGTGGTACATGGCCCCAGAAAACTCCATTCGGTCACCACAACATCAGCATGTATTTTGGTGCAGAATTGAGGAGGATCTAGCCCGCATATTTAGCCCATGGCTAAACCTCAGGTCCTGATGATATATCAAAGACGTTACAGCAGCCCAACAAGCATGCAAGACTCGCAGAGTGCAAGACTTGGTGACTTAGGGCTCTCTGCAGCCTTTAGATTATAAAAATTATTTGCTGCTCTCCCAGTTCCTCTCCTTTTTGAGCAACTTAAACTATTACTGCTTCACTAAAGCTGTTCCTACTTGCCTTTGTTATTATGTGTTCTGGAACAATGAACACAATCACCAATTTCTGAATAGGATTTTGGCTGCATGTTTGTAAATAGGCTTCCAAGCAGAAAGGGGGGGTGGGGGTGGGGAAAAAAAGGAATTGCTATCTGCTTTCTCTCTATGCATATATACGTACCTGTAAATAAACAGAGACATCTGATGCTTTGCTGCTTCCCAGGATGGGTTACAAAAGGGTAAACTGGAGTCAGTGGCTTTTCGTATTTGCCTCCGAGATACATCTGTGTTTTAATTACTAAATAATCTGACAACAAAGTTGATCTGACTGAAGCAGACACAATGTTAATTTTAGCAATGCAATGTGCCTGCAATGTGCATGCAAGCAGAGAGGAGTTCTGAATGCTGATTCCCTCTCTGCCTCCCCTTCTGCCTTACCCCTGTCTGAAAACAAAAAGGCAAGAATATTTGTATATAAATAAGGATCACCAAATGGAGTGAATTTAAAGCTAAGAAAAAAGTCATGCAAAAGTTAAGAACAATTCTGTGTTGCACCTAGCCTTGCCCTGAGTGATATCCTTGCTCTGTCACTGACCTGTCATGCCGCTTTTCTGGTCTTATGGAGCTGCTTCCACCCCCATGCAGTGGTGTCCCAAGCTCTTTGAGCTTGCCTGTGTCTCTCACGGATATCTTGCACCCACGCTTGCAGTGATTGCCACATGGATAACAGCAGGAACCTTTATGTGTAAATATGGCATTGGACAGTGCAACCCCAGGAAAAGGTGGTGAAAGCAAAGGGTGCCAGATCCCAAACTTTGCTACTGAATGTTGCCCTGAACTTGGGAGAGAGGCATAAAAACCTAAGGAATGCAAAATTGCCATCAGTGGGTGCCAGATCAGTGCCAGAAAAGTGAGGAGCTGGCAGCCTGCTTTCATCTGAAATTGGATAATGTTGTATGTCATGAGCTAGCCCATCTTCTTCCTCTGGTTGTCATCGTAGGTGCGAGACAGGAGCAGACCACAGCATGTGCACAGCTGCATTTGTCTTCTCATTTGACCTGCAGATGCTCTGGGAAAAACACAATCCTTTCAATTATCTCTCTTTGGAACAAGAAACAAGCAAAAGCAAACAACAAGTTCCTGCTTGCGCCTGTGGATCTCAGAGGAGGTCTGGCTGAACTTCTCTGGAGCTCCCTGAAGATGCTGTCACAGATCTTATAACTCATACTGATATTTCAAGTCACGATAATAAATCTGCATGTGATTTCCACTTCCAGTTCATCTGATTTCAGCTTCTGACCTTTGAGTGAAATCACTCAAGAAGGCTGAACCAAGCCACCCTTCTGTCTAATAACCAGCTGTAATATAGTAGTGCCAGGCACCTTAGGCTGGTATATGCTGATCTTCAATTCTTTGATTCCTCCAGCACTGGGTTTTTAGACACGTTGCACCACCTGAGCTGTCAGAGGAGCATAAAACTAATAACCAGGCTGTATTACATCTTGATGATGTGACAATGGTACTGATGGTGCTTATTCTCAGAGACTACAAGGCAGCATTTCTTTGATTGCTTATGGGAACACTTTACAGCTGAAGTATAATTTCATTTATTAGAGGCAGACAGCTTATAAAAATGTGTGAAAAACAACAGGTACCAAAAGGAAAGCTTGGGAAACTAATGAGGCACAAGGCTCATACCTTTAAAGAAAACAAAGGTTTCTACGGACAAATGGCTGAAGCAGTTTGTTTTTTATGGATGTAAATCAATCAAAACATTCAAATCATTTTATCCTGGAGAGTTACAGCAAACACATTTCATCTAAAATTATTGATGATTCTGCTTTTAAACAGAGGATAAGACCAAAAGGAAAACAAGGAGGGGAAAAAAAATCCTTCACATTCAAAGAAACATGGCTGGAGTGAAAACCAATCTAGCAGAAGGGGAAAAATGTACACAAGTATAATGATAATAGTATTATTACAAAGTGCCTTTTCTTCAGAACTGTCTTCCACCCTATCTGAGCACTCAGGGACAGAATTAAAGCAAAATTTGATGTAAACATCTTTAGTGTGGGTCCAAGAGTGAAAGGGGGAACAGCGAAAAGGTTGGCATGGTTTAAGAGTGACAAAATTGCCCCAAGCAGCCTGCAGAAGGGCTTACAGGTCCATTTCCCAGCTGGTGAGGGATGTCCTTGGTGAACAGTGGCTATGGAGCAAAGACCAAGCAAGGAACGTGTGTGGACCCTGTGTGCTTCATCTCTGAACCAGTGCTGAGAGGGGGCTGAGGTGCCAAAGAAAAGGCAATGATTAGGATCCTGATTAGGAGAAGCCTCAGAAGTCAACAGTAAATGTCCCAGTTCCATGTCAAAGCAAGAAGATGGAGAAGGGAAATGCTGCGAGATGCTTTCCAAATGTCAGAAAGCACTGGTCATGTGTTCAGAGGGATGAAGGACCTTAAGTTCATTTGGAACGTGTTACAATATATCTGTATTTATGTCACGGACTCAACGATCTTACCAGTCTTATCCAGCCTAAATGATTCTATATCTATATCTATATCATCTATATCTATATATCTATATGCACTGAACTGCAGTGGGGCACTGCCTGACCCTGCACACACTCCTGGTTGGCTGGCCAAAAGCTATCTTAGCACAGTCGGATGCCAGACTTAGTATGGCTTTTGTGGGCAATTCTTCTGAGCATATACATGCATATGAGACAATGTGAAGACTTCTAGAACACGAGACATTTAGTGTGTGACCTCTACAGGTCTTCTCAAGGCCAGAAATTTTGAGCATGCATTGCCATATAGACAGCCAAAAATAATCCAGAAGTTCCTGGCATGCAGTATTTGGTCAGGGGGATTAATGTGTGGTGGTTCTGACCAGGGTGCCTAACACCCAACAGTGCCAAAAATCTTCCCCCAGCCAAAAAACACCATGTGTGAGGAAAGCAAAATGGCAAGGGGGACCCAAGCATGCTGTACTATACAACCTCCAGAGCAGTACTGATTTGGTATCCAGGCAGCCTGGAAGAAAGGAGGAGCAGCTGTGTCCTGTTTGAACCTGTCTCACCAGACATTCCAAGACATCCCTGGCTGTAAACTGGGCAGCTATCAATGTCAATGACAAGTGTCACCTACTGCCTCTGCCTCCATCTCCTGATGAAGCACAGCTCCCTGAGTTGCCTGAAGGTTGCAGAGTTAAGACCATGCCTTGGGAAGATTTGTCCCAACACAACCTGAGCCAGAAGAGCAAAGATGAGTATGAACATGAGTTGATTCCCAGGGATGTGAGATGTGCATTGCTTGAGAACATGTCTCACCAGTCACACAACTCATCCTCCATCATATATGCTCAGCTGCACAGAGCAGCTCCAGAACATCAGGTTGGCCTCAAGAGAACTTGATTACATTCCTTTGCCCTAGGCCTGCTGGAAGTCCTCAGGCAAGTCGGTCTCCCTCGATCCCTTCATTTCCTGACCTGTTAACTGAAAGTGAAGTTACTGATATCACTGCCAAGAATTTTCAGACAACCTGGGAAGATTGCTGGGCAGAAGATGGTGGTCTTTGAGTGAAAGAAATGGAGATGGAGACAGAAGCCCTTAACCTCAGACTGTTATTGTACAATTTTGCCATCTCAGATTGGGAACCTGTGCTGGCATCTTCTGCCATGCTATGAACACACTTCTGCCACAGATTAGACAACAGCTATGAAAGCTTCATGTGGAAATGCTAGCTTAGTGCCCTGTTGGCTGTGGGCCTTTCTCCACATTGTTTTGTGGGAGTTGCTCTATGATTTAGATCTGATTATCTTGATCACAGCCTTTTCTCCGGTGGGCATATGGTACCAGGTACCCAGAGCCAGGTTTTCTAGCACTCTAATACTTTCAGCTTTGGATTATAATTGTAATTAAAGTGTTGAGCTTTGCCAGTTCTTGTTAAGAAAACAATCAAAGTGTGTTTTGTGAGAGATGAGAGCAAGGAAGCAAAATGTTTGATACTCTTCCCAGCCTCTACCACCATCTCATCTCTCTGGTGACATTGTCTGTGATCCATCATACAGACATTATTTCTCATCCAAATTGTTTCACATTTTATTACATTAAGGTAGGGGTCATGGAACCAGTTCTGTTCCAGTCCTCTTGGCTGCATGTGGTTGTGGGTTTTGGTGAAATACAAAAAGAGAGGGTTGGGAGTCTGGCAAAGCTCTATGCTCTTTCATGTGAAAGATATTTAGTACTGTTGGGGAGAGGGGCCCCCAAAGGAAGAGTCGTTCCATGTACCTTGCTTTGAAACCCTAAGGTGTTCTGAAGAATGAGAGACCTGTCTGTAAATGAGAATCAGGGCCATAGATGTGAAGGGCTGAAGCTGCTCTGAGTACCTAAGTTTTACCTCCCACACAGAGACTATCACCCTGTCATTGCACCTTGAGCCCCATCTCTCACCTGAACTGAGCACAGCAGTTACAGGGATGCTGTGTGTGGATATTACAGTGGATGTCCTAAGCTCTAAGTGGATGTCCACCCTGCTTGATACGTGTAAACCTGATCCATTCCCATGACCAGACCACCCCATATTGTAAGCCCTCTTGCTCGCACTGCTGATGCCCTTAGTCTGAAGTCCAACGTTCTTCATGGGAAACCAGACCCCATGCTGTGCTCTCAGGATGGGCTGTGTTATCCCCACTCTGCCCTGACCACCCACAGTTCTCCATAATTCAAGTCTCCCTAAAAGTAATGTGGCTGCTTTCATTATGAACCACATGAAGACTTTGCCAACAGACAAGGCTGAACCTGCTTTCCCCTTTTCAATATAACTTGAGCCATGGAGAACAGAGCACATCCTTTAGAAAGCTGTCCTGGTGCTCAGCTACATTAACTCCAGGCTATCCCAGCTGATGCCAGCCAGAGTGAGGGCTTCTGGGTAGGAAACAGTATAATCTCCATTCACTTCTTGCATGCTCTTCTTTTGTGTAAGAATAAGGAAAAGAAATTAGCTGACTTAGCAAGTCATTGCAGCCTGGAACAAGTCATGTATCGTGTTATACCCAAGGTGTAATCTCACTGCTAAGTAAGTGCTGTGCTCAAAGTGAATGCTTTGTTACTTGTGTGCAGTGAAGTCATGGCAGCTGAATAAATGCAATGCCAGGACGACCCTGCTCCCTTCCCGCCGATGCATAATAAAGAGGAGTTAAAGGGAATGAAGAATATCTTTTGCTATTGTACTCTGGCAGAGAGGGCTCATTTGAACAACTGTCAGCCATGGAATTTCATCTGAGTTTGCCAGATAAAATCTCCTGTTTCAGGGACTATATTTACACAGTGCATTTAATGTGACAATGAAAAGTCCACGTGCGCCAATCTTTTAAATAATAATAAACCCACACACACACCAACAATGAAAATCCCACAGGCAGCCTAATAAGTGGAAAATTAATAAATATCAAAACCAGAAGATAAAATTCTACCCAGCAAAGCAGAAAGGGAACATCCTTATTTCTTACAACTGGAACTGCACAAAGAAATTGTTCTGCTGGTTTGCATCCACCTCAGCTATAGAATATTTCCATGTACATTCCCTTTGCCCACCATCCTTTGGGCACGGTGCCTGTGAGAACCTGAGTGCTGCTCTGTGCCTGCGGGATTTGGACCTCTTTCAAGTGCTTTTGTTTCCTGTGCACCTTAGCACTCAAGCGGGTACCTGGCAGCTTTTCCCCAGTTTGTAAGAAACCTTTGCTGAAGAGAAGGAGGAAAGGAAGGATAAAGGGAGAGAGGGCTCCCTGGTAAAAGGGAAGAGACTGTCTTGGTGGTGTCTTCATAGGGTATTCCAGGCAGATGGGAACTTGCAGCTGAGGTGACGTGTAGCTGAGCTAATGAGCTCCGCGGAGGCTTTTGAAGGTTGTGTTTGGTGACATCACGCTATAGTTACATGGTCTCTGATTCGGAGCTGAAGCAGAGGCAGAGTTTAGGAAAGTCTGTGAAGAAACACCAGAGCTGAACGTGGGGTCCCATCAGCTCTGCCTTTAGCATGGGAAAGCTCAAAGACTCTCTTTTCCTGCAAAGCATTGAGGACAAGAATGAATATCCAAATAATTTGTTGAAAAATGCCAGACTGGTAGAGGGTACAGAACACTGGGCACCTAGTGTAAGTCATTCAGCAGCAGCCTAAGGAGATAGGGAAGTGACTGTGATTGTCAGAAAGATGCAAAATAAAACCCAGAAGTCATGCTTTGCACGCACCTCGAGTTACTGCTTTCGAGTAACAATCATGATCCTTCTGGGAGTCCCCTATTAAAAGAAAAGCATTTGAAACCGACTAACAAACTGATCACAAGCTGAATTATTGATTGTACCATTAAGGTCTTCGTTTGAAACATTATCAGGGTTAATGAAATGATCGAACGCTTCTCTCCAGCTTAACTAGCGTAGTGCTTCTTTCCAGCTCCACTTTTAGGGTTCAGGTCAGCTCACATCAAATCCACGAGGGACCAGGATGCTGACTACCATAGGAATAGCTTGGCTGCACTGTAAAAAAAGCCTACGGATAAGATATTAGCAGGGTATTAGACATGAAAAACAATAGGAACGTTACTATGTACTGTTTCATTATACAGTAATTTATTAATGAAGCCAGAGGCTGTGGCTGTATTTAACTCCATGTCTTCTAGTCAGTCAGCTGAGGCAGCTGATGTGCAGTTTGCTCCCCTGCACTGCCAATTTCAATGGATCAGAATCGTTTGTCTCAGTTACACCGAGAGATCAAAACTCATCCGATCCCCCACCCAAACAGCAAGATCAAACAGCAGTAACATCACTCCCGCTTTTTTTTGGTCTTTTTCAGAGCTTTGCAATATTTTTAACTCCTTCTCAGCTCTGTAGGAAAAAAGGAGCTTTATTGTTTGGAGGGTGAGGGTGAAATAACTTATACCGTCCTGGTCTGGGAGTGGGAATGTTTTTTTCCCAGCTGCTGGTCCCTTCCCCCTGCTCACTCCTGGTGCACAGGTCCCCTCCGCATCCCTACAAGGTGACATGCTCACCACCAGCAGGCATGGGTGGAAGTTACTCTGCACCCCCGGGGTCTTGTAGTCAGTGGTCTGGGTCCAATTCCAGCAGCCTGTCACTCACCTCCATAGCCAAGAAGCTCTAACCCTCCTTCTCCACGAATATGTCCACGAGACAATTACAGTGTGAGAAATCAGCCTCTTGTGCACACTGGTTTGTGCTTTGTTACCTTTTATCTTCTTGTGTTAACTTTCTGCAAACATCCACAAGAACCACCTTTTTTTTTTTTTTTCCATGTAAGGATGCCTTTTCCGCATTGACTGGCAGAGTAATGGTTAAAAAGAAAACATTACAGCTTCCTCACACCATGGGTATCTTAAGATTTTTAAAGTCTTCCTTAACAAAGTAATTCTGTATCATATGTTTAAAACATCTCGGAGGTAATTGAATTCACAGTGCTTTGTAAAATTTCCACCAATGGCACATATGTGTAAATATGTAACTTAACCAACTGCAAATGTAACCTTTCTGAGAGGCCTTCTCCCATTGACTTACTCTGCATCCCAGCGGCTTTTCCTTCCCCACTCTCCTAATTTCCACTGCAGCCTCCACTGTCCTTATTCCGTCCTCCACCAGTTTTGGCTGCCCATCAGCCTGACCCACTTCAGAAGCCATTTCCCTTCAGCACACATCTACCTCACTGGGAATAGCGGGAGATGGCAGCCACCTTTATTACAGCTAGTTTCACATCCCTTTTTCAGAAAAAAAAAAATATGGCACAAGGGATGGCGATGATGGCTGGGTATTTCTAGCCGGTCACAGTTCTTGCTTCTTGTGGACTTCATGCATCAGCCTTGAGATGGCTCTCCACCATGGCCCTGAGGTACAGAGGGCCAAGAGCTCCCCATCACTCAGCCAAGTCCCACTTCACACCCTGCCACAGCTCTGAGAGAACGCACACCCCCTGCTTTATATGACTTTTTTCCCCTCTGGATGGAAAATCCTGGTGAAAATCCAATTCCAGGCTTGAATGGCTGGAATTATGGAGAAATTTCAGAGATGGTCTAGGAGGCAATGGTGAGTAAATATCAATTATGAGAGAAAGCTCCTCTGTCTCACTGCCACTGCAGCTGCAGAAAGATACAGACACCAGAAGGGGCTGTGAGCAAGTGAGGAAGGTCACATGACAGAAGCTGAAAGTTTTAGAGGGATTTTTGCCCCTCAACAGCATAAACGAAACATCAGTATCTGGGTGGCTTTGCATGGAATGGGCATTGTTGAGAGGACATGTTGAATGGAGGGATGGCAGCAGTTAGTTCAAGTAACTGGGTTTTTTTTATAAAGTAGAAACTTTAAAAATTAGTTTCCTGCTGAGCAGTTCTTCATGCCCTTTGCCTTTGATTTCAACCCATTTAAATTGCAAATACCTTACTCCCAGTGGCTTTCTGCTGATGGTTCATCTGTTGAGAACTTGAGCTCACAGGTGTCTCCGGGGTGTCCTCTCTGCTCTTTGCAGGGAAGGGGAAAGGCAGATGTATACATTCACTTTTATCTCTGTAATTTCATTATGCTTTGTAGCTTCTTTGGCTTCCATTTTGTCTTCTCCAAGGTCACCTCTGGCACAAACGTGGAAGCCCAGGGCAGGATTCAGACTCTCACCTAGGGCAATTCAATCCAGTTGCCCAAGCACAGGTCCATAGTGAAGCTCAAGAGTCCTACATGGCCTTCAGCTACTGTTCTAGGCAGTACAGGGCTTGTGTAGGTCCCAAGTTGCGCATGCCAGCCCTACAAGGATGTCTCAAGAAGCATTTCAGCTGCAACGAGGCTCCTATATACAGGCAAGTGGCTCAAAGCCTTGTTGGATCCTCATGCCTGGAGAAATTTGTGACTGCTTGCAAAGATCTGTATTTGAAAAGGTACAAGCCAGAGCATTTACTCAACACTGGACCACACGGAATGTGATTTCACCCTGCTACTGGAGCTGATGCAGGGAGATAAATCTGCTTACCCCTAGCTTTTCATCAGTCAATCAGCAGCCTTGCAAGAAACCAAACATCTATTGTCCCTACTTCTCTGACTACATGCGCTCTCCAACAGCTTTTCTTGATATGTCTTCCCTTATTCACTCAGAAACGCTGTTCATACAGACGGGAAAGAATGGAATGTGTGCATTTGGCCAGGATTTTTGGATGTCTAGCAGCCCAGACAAAGCAGATTAACCAAAATGGTCTCTGCACATCCCAAAATGCCCAAAAATGATGCTGTCAGGGAAGTGCTTGCACTTGTGAGTGATCTGTATCCTGCTGATTTTGTGCAAAGCAATAGATGTTTTTGATCCCTCCTCTTGGAAAATATAAACGGAGACCATACAAATGCATGGGACTGCTCTTCTGGTCCAGCTTGGGCTGAAAATGAATTTTTTTTTTTCTGAGAAAGATAAGTTCTTTAGAGGAATAAAAAGGACTGGGAAATAAATTTCAGAGGATGACGAGTTTCATTTTTGGTTCTGAGCTGGCCAGAAACTCTTTGTTTTGAGCAGTTCAGTGTTAAACTTAATTTCTATATATACCTGGGAAGTATCAACACAGGTATCTGCTTTTCCCACTGTCAGAGTCTGGGCTTGCTTAGTCTTTCCTTCTGTGCCCTGAGAGGAGTAGTCACTCCAGGATCCTGTAGTCCTAGTATCATTTCTGGGACAGGACTTGCCTCCATGTAAGTGTCTACACTCCAGATGTCTATGGTGAGGCAGGACGCAACTCACTGCCTCCTCACTTCTGCCCTCCCCTAGAACTGTGCAGAGAGGATGTCACTGCCACACACATCTGGCATCAGGTAGAAGGTGTTAAGGGAAGTTAGAAGGTGTTAAGTGACATAAGCAGCTCAAATACTATAAATCCTTCAAGGTAAAAGGGAAATATAAAAATCACCAGCCTGTCCCAGCTTTTTTCTGCACTGGAGCTTACTGGGACGCTGTGGTTCTTACTGGTCTCTACCAATACATCCTTCCCTCCCTTGCAGGTAAAATCTATGTTACCTGCACAGGGACACAACATTTGTGATTTATTAACTCTTTTTAAAACAGCTCTTTCACGAAGTGCAAATTCTCCTGGATTTATCTGTCAAACCAGAGGCTTTGGAAAGAAACTGGTTTCCAGAAAGAATAGGGAGGTATGGATGTACAGTGAAGGTTACAAAAGGGGTATAAGGAGGGATGTAGAAAGGCAATTTTAAAATGGACTATTTCTTTCTATGATTCAAAACAGGAGTTGGATCCTAAAGGAGAAGGGATTATTCCTTGAGAGAGCAACCAAGTTTTTCCTTTCCAGCAAGAGAGATGTCAAAAGCTTAGCTCCAAGCAATTAGGTTACCAGTCTAGTCTGTCTCTTTCTTTCCCTTTACTTTGTTTTCCTCTCTGTCTTTGTAAAGTTCTGAGTACTTTTCAATGAAGAAGGAGAAATGTGATTTTAAGATGAGTTGGGGTTGCGCCTTGAGGCAGAAGCAATGCTCAGAAACTATGTTTTAATGAATACAAGATATTACACCATGAAAATCAGTGACTGTTGCTACTGCTTTTTTTAAGGTATGTTAATTTTTGTTGTTTTTAAATACTCTTGTTGCTGGGAAACCACCTCGCACACTGTAATTGAAATTGGTTCTTCATATTCCATTTTGGACCTGGCAGGTTTAAAGTGTTCTTAAAAGCTAAAAAATCCACTGAGGAAAGGCAAGGGACACCTGATAGCAGATCCCTTGGTATTTCTTTGGGCAAAAGACATCATGAAATGCATTCAGAAAAATTAAAGCATGGGGGCAGGGTACACATTGAAACTAGCAGGGGGCTACGGTAAATATATTGGGGTGTGAGGCAGCGGGTGAGAGGATCTAGAAGGGTTTTTTCACAAGTAAGAAGGTTATTTAATGGACAGTGGGAATTAGACAATCTATTTCACACAAATCCACCTTGGTCTGAATCACTTCTGGCATCCAACATTTCCTCATTCAGGGGTTATACCCCTTGCTGCCAAGGTTTCAAGCCCCTGGCACCCAGACACTTTTTAACCACCTTGCAAGTATCACCCATCCTGTGCTTCTTTCTTCCTCTCCTAACACTTTTTCCAGCAATAACAAGCAGTGGTACACACATATATCCCCTCCCTCAGCAAACAAAGGGTCTTGCTTGGTACCTTATCGCAGAGTGTTTCAACCCTGCTAGTCAAAGACCTGGATGTGCTTCTGGGAAGCAGCAAACCAAGCCGCATATGCATCCTTCTGGGCAGGGTCACCACATATGCTTTTCAGCTGCAACTGACAAAGCTCTGACTGTGTATTTATCAGTTGTACTCTCCCTTTGCAGATCAGTTTGCTTTTACTTATGGTTTAAAATATGTGTATCTTTTCTATATTTTTTCCCAGTTAGTTGCTTAGCACCTTCTGTTACCTTGCAGGATTTCTACTAGTAGCTGAGCTATGTGGCTGAAGAGTAAAGATCAGCATACAGCTAAACTCTATTTTAAGATGCTTAATATGTACTCTTGCACTTAATCATTGTGTCTCTGGGATGAAAATATGCTTGGTTTTCTGCTGACATAAATCCCTCTTTGCCTTCTATCTGCTTTCTTTGGCTCCTCAACTGAGTGAAACTTGGCCAGATTTGAGTACTGAGTCCACAGGGAGAAAGTTAAACATGAAACACTTAACTGCTGTTAAAGACAAAGCTCTGGACTCTTCACCTACTTGATTAATGCTGCTTATAACTGTTCCTTAAATAAGGAAGAACAAGAGGCTAAGAGAAACAAAGTCTCTGCTCAAGTTTATGGACTGAATTGCAGCAACGCACATGTCCCATTCCTTTTTATATTGTCATTGCTTCAGCTTTGCCACTCCCTTAGACTGTAAACTCCTCTGTGTGCAGATATGTTGTGCTCAAGCACTATTCACATCTTTCATCCTACATAAATAATAATACATCACAGTAATAAAGCAGCTGTTGTGAGTTAATCCCAACCAAACTGCAATCTACCCCCATGCAACAAGATGTCTGCGCAATCACTCTTGATAATAAGTCCTGGGAAATGCTCTGCAATAATCTCAGCGCTTGATTAATTTTTATTTCATAACAAGTTGTTATTAATGGGCCAGATGCCGATAGGTTTGCTCATGGTGAGGACAGTCTGACTGCAAGAGAAGTGGCATTAAAAGGAAGGCAAGTGGCACTGAGCTAGTATAAGGATATTCCAGTGCATCTCTGCCAGAATAAAACAGCTAGTGAGTCAAACAAAACAGGATCAGCTTTTAGAAGTAAGTACAATGACTTGCTGCCTCAAAGAGCTAGTGTTCCTCTTTTAGTTTCTTGTGTCACGCAGCAAAAGAACAGCGAAAAGTTCCCAGAATACCTGTGCAGGGAGTTAACATTACCAGGGAAAAAAAATTAATTATTTAAAAAGCCTTTACAAAAGGGTGTGGTTTTTTTTCTTACGGGCTCTTCAGAGAAAGGCTGGGTAAAAGAACAGAGCTAGGAAGAACTGTGGGCAAACCCAGAAGAAAAACATGAAACCTTTTCAGTGGGGAATGAAAGCACAAAAAAACCTCCCTGGCAAATGTCAATATTTACATGAGTCGTGGTAAAACTGCTGGCCAAGGGAGAGAGCAGGGAAGGGCATTCAGAAGAGTGACCTTCTGGACAAGGTGCACAAGCTTTCTTTTTGCACGGCAGGATGTAGGGTCAGCCATCAACACCAACTGAGACAAGAGCCACTGATGCAATGACAATCCAGCAAAGCTGTACTAAACAAACCCACAGCCGAAAAGCCCCAGTTTCTTGGTGAATTGATTTGCAAATCCAGTTCTCCTAGGAGGGCAAAGATAAATCAGGTGCAGTGTCTCTGTAGTCAGGGTGTGAATACCAGAACAAGTGATAAGGGGGGGTTTAGGGGGGAATGCCATCTCCATCTGAAGGAGGGAGCCATGCATCCATCTCTGCATCCTCCATATAGGAACTGGACTCACTCCTGGTAGGGGCGAAAAACTGCCTTAGGCAGCTAAAAATACCTACCCTACACTCAGCTAATAAAATGGAGCTACTTTGAATTTATCCTGGAAATGCCAAGGGCTGGCTCAGGTTCTGCAAATCTACATTGATCAAGCTAGCTGAAATGGCCAGTCCCATTCTCAGTCATGCTTCAGATATAATCAGCCTGACAAACTCAATCCATACTTTCTTTTGAAAATCATTAGTCATCATATTAAATCAGATTATGTTAACAAATTGCTTCCATCTTCATATTGTACAAGCAAACAGTCAAGCAAGGGGCAGCTTTGGTTTGAGAAAATGACATGGCCTAAGCTGATAGCAAATTGCATGCACTGATTGAAATTCTAAATTGACACCATGTAGCACAGTTTGACTTAATTGCTTCAAAAAGAGTTTTCCACGGTTCAGTCTTATGGTTTCCAGTGTTACACTGCCAAAGAATTTCTAACTTGTGGAGACGGAGGAACCAGTTTAGGAAAGGTGCAAGTGGTCCTTTTGACCACATTCATTTTCTTCTGTTTATTGTAATCTCTCTTCAGGTGTTACAATACTGGGTCCCAGGAGCTTTTTCCTCCATGAACACAGATGCAGACATAATAGGACTCACTAATAATGCATGTTTTATAGATCCAGACAGGATCAGACCCCTGAGTGAGGTCTGAGTAGTTTGGGAACATCAGTACTCTAATGAGCCACACACAGGCAAGAGGAACAAGACACGGAAGGAACAGGAAAAATATATCACTGCCCTTTTTGCAAAACAAGAGCTAGCAAAAGAGCTATTATCCTAGATAAATGTTGAGTCTTAAACTCACATTAAAGCCTCAAACCATGGCTATGCAGTGCCATTTCAAACGCTATGGGGAATCAGAGGTGCCCATGTGGGACTGAGAGATGCAGCTGGGATTTAGAGGAGATGCTTACCCTTTTAGAGTGTTGCTGGAGGCCAGGAGGATACCCCAGACCACCAAAACCAGAACTAGAACCCATGCTCAGACAACTGGATGTCATTACACATTTTCATTTACCATCTTGGGAATTTAGAGTCACAACTTGCACAGAAACACATAGATGGAGCCAGTGAAATTTAGACTTCTTAATCTGCAAGTTACGCCCCACACTGAAAGCTATGCGAGATGAATCCCACTTCACTGAAACAAGCTCTAACTTCTCCAACACCAGAAACACGAGCAAGAAAAATCATGAGCTGAGCTTGGCTTGAGTCTCCAGAGACTCATCTGAAAGTCTGTGCCCCTTAAAGGAAAAAAGACAGATTCTAGTTTGAACTTCACCTGTAGAAGTTTGAGCACTGAATTAAGATAAAATAGAAAAGGTTAGGGCCAAAGAGCAAATAATCATGGACATGTTCGTATTTGCACAGCTGAAACAGTTTTAAAACTCTGTTTCTACCAGCTGTATTTCTGTTAGACAGTTCCAGGGACATCTGCTTTGCCCCCCAAAAATCTTTAAAAAAACTATCTTTAAATCCCATCTTAAAAAAAACCACCCAGATGGAAAAAAGGAGCTGTTTCCAAGGAACCAGAGATGTAGGGTGATCCGGCTGTGCCTTCAGCTGAGCTATGGCTTCAGACTTTGTGGGCACTTCTAATCAGCACCTGCACAAATTAAATCAGGTCAAAGTAAATCACAGCTGCAGGATGGCAATTGAATCTGCTGCAGCTCTCCCACAAGCGTGCATTTCAACAGGGCACCAGCAGCTCACGTATATCTCCTCTGCCTCACACACAAACTAGCTGCTTAACCTGGTTCTTTCCAGTTCAACCAAATAGCACAAGGCAGGCAGGCAACACCGAGAGCATGTTCCACACTGATGCTCTTCTCCGTGGAGCTGCTGGGATGCTTCTCTGTGTAGGTCAGTCACTACACCATCCTAGCACCCCACACGGTTATTAGCTTCGATGGCTACAGCTACATGCCACTACAGGTTTCTACCAGTGGAACCTGTAACGCTGGGCTTGGTGATGCTGCAAGAGCATGAACCTATTAGGCACGAGCACATGCACGTGATTTGCATGCCTGTGGTGGAATATGGTCTATTTTTACCTCTGCATGCTTTGAGCATGGTAGGTCCTCTGTTTTTTGATATCTCATATGGTCAGGCAGAGAAACAATTGCAATCTGCAAAGCTGGAAGAAGGGGTTTAAATGTTTTAAAAGTTATTCTGCGTTATGGCAGACAAGGAAAGGGATAGAAATAGAAGATTTCATTTAGATTACAGTTTCCCTAGAGAATAGGCTACCTATGCTTTTCTATATGGTGCCTGACATAATACACTCTCAGAAAGCACATCCACACACCTGAACGTATCTCAGAGCAAGGGTCCCCAAATGAAACCACAAGGGCCTGAAACACCATTTGTGGTGCTGTGTCACGGGGTGGAAACGCCCCCAGGAGTGCTTTATAGGCCTCGGGTACAGAAACCTACAGCTGAAGTATTCATCCTAGTCTGTAGAGTGCAATGGGCATTTTCTAGACATGATTCATCTACCCTAATTCAGATTAATTTCTCCCCAGAAGGCCTTATTTCTCTCTTCTGACTACCAAGGTAGAGATGGAGAAATTTACCTCTCGTGTCTACATCTGATCACATGAATCCCATCAAATACGGCAAAGACACTGTGTTCAGAATGAAATTAAATTTCCCGGAGACAAAGTCATTTGCTCTTTTCTTCCCAAACCATCATGATGTATTACTGCAAGGGTGAGTGGGCATGTGGTGCCCAAGGTTCCACTGCTGGTGGGGCACCCTCTTCATGATCTATATGAGAGATTAAAGGTGGCTGAGGAGATCCTGGATACTGCAGATGGATCTTCTGTGCAGAAGCCTTATTTCCAACAAGCAGAGGAAATTAAAAACCTCTGGAAAAGAAACACTGCTAGACTTAAGTAGAGTGAGGCAGGTATTCGTGGCTGTAAGAAATGCAATGACCTTCTTCGGTGAGGAGATCAAGCCGCAGAGTTTTGATGGTCTCCATTTTTACAGAAGAGTCTTCAAGGTGTCAAGCTGAGTAGTCAGGAGAGTGTTAAACTAAGGAAAAGGGAAGGCAGAAAGGGAAGAACAAGCATTCATTTAGCACGAAATTAAGATGTCAAGAACAAAATTAATCAAGGCACCAAGGGATGTGAAGAGAAGAAATTCTTTAATTGCCTATACTCTAATGCTGGGAGTCTGAGTAATAAACAAGAATTGGAATTGGAATAGCTCATTTATGAGTATACATTAGACCTTGTTGGCATTATTGAAATCTTGGGGGAAGATTTGCATGATTGGAATACTAAAATCACTCATTATAATCTATTTAGGAAGGATAAAGTGGGCAAATGCAAAAGGGGAGTGGCTCTCAACATCAAATGTGTTTCTGTGGGAATCAGGTGCCTAAGCTCTTCTTGTAAAGCCTTTCAAGTGCTTCTGTATGTTTTACACCTGAAGATATGTAAAAAGATGGATAGCAGAGATTTGCAAGGTGGGATCTTTTAGAATCTCAGTTTTTGGAAAGTGCGCAATGTTTGGCACTCTTAAAAGACTGTATCTCCAAAAATCAGACTCTTAGTGAAAGAAAGAATATTCTGGGCAAATTGTTGGTTTTTTTGCTGTGCACAAAACCTCAGGCTTGAAGACTACTGTTTGAATGGCATTACTGAAATTTGCCATAAATAAATTGAGACATAATAAGGTTGATCCTATGCTCTGATTAAATACTACAGATACTTTGTGTACAGAATTACAGAGACTAGGCCATCCAGAAAAGCATTAGTACCTAGTCCTGTTTGACCTTTCCTGGAATTACACACAGAAGAAATCTGGTCCTTTATGTTTTTCAATGGCGCAAATTATCACTGTGCTTTTGGAAGATGCAATATTGGCAGGTCTGCAGAATAAGAGAGGCTCTAATCATCACTTATTCTTCTGCTGCAATTTCCCTGACATCAGTTTAGATTCTTACCCTCACTATATATACACATATTTTATTTCCTAGGTAATTTCATGATTTTCTCTACACTTTTTCAGATGAATGAGCTATTACCTAAGTACAGAAAATTCTCTAAGCCATTATCTCCTATGTCTTTTAGACTCACCGTTTTTCTCCCACCTACCCTACTCAATCCTTACATCCATTCTGTCTTTGGCAACAATTTAATTCATCCTATTTGAGAATCCTACACAGTATCACAGAATTCGTACTGCCAAGCTAATTTCATGTCCTCATTATCGTGATCTTTATTCTGCTTCACACTACAGAAGCCCCCCCACCCCTCCACATCATGTCATCAGAAAACATCTCAACATTTCAAATGCCAGAAAAGTCCCAAAGTTTTTCTTCCCATATGCCAAAAATTTTATTATTTTTTCCCAGAAGTTCAGCGCTAAACAATAGTAACTTGAATATGTCTTGATTACTCTGAAAAGTTCATTATGAGAAGCATGTGTGTTATGGTAGAGGGAGTAAACCGAAAAGAGAAGGGGGATTGTGCTTGCCCAGAAGAAGAGCTCACCACAAAGTGGATGAGTCACTGGGCCACAACATGACACAAGAAGCGGTTTCTGGATGAGGTGGGACCCAGGTTGTGTAGGGCAGTCACAAGTCTCTGGATTGTGTGTACATTTGTCTGTCTCTCCGCAAAAACATGTGCTTTTCTGGTGGAAAAAAAGGGTTGCTTGTGCTTCCTCTGCTCAAGCCAGTGACTCACGCTGTCTTTTCACAACAAAGCAAGCGGAAGTCGTAGCAGAGCATGAAAGAAAGATGTGATTCAGGCTTCACTCCCGATTTTATGCTTGAGCAATATTCCTGAGTACAAAGTCACATCAGTCAGCTCCTTGTCAATATAATGCTGGGACAAATGAAGGCAAAATTGGGATTAACAAGATCTACGGCTTTGCAAAGCTTTTTTTTTTTTCCCTCCCCAAAAATGAGGGTCAGTTTATATGCTAAATCAAGCCAGTAGGAAGCAGGGTTCTTCAGCCAATTAACTAATTAGTGCACGGTTTCCCAGTTCCATCTGAAGCTCAGCTCAAGCTGCAGCAGACGGATTTGCCCCCAAGACAGTACGGAATGCCCATGGTTGTTACAGCACAGTGTGTGTCTGGATGAATAGGCATCTGTTCGTATTGACACAGTTACAGAAGCACTTCCTAGCATCTCTTGGGAAATCTTACTTGAAGGAAAACTCATTCAAATTAACTCAGGGGGAGGCATCATCATGGCTGTGGGGCTGTAAACAGAAGGCAATGTTTGTCACCTAAGACTGGAGTTAAAAGGAGATGTCCTGGAGATGATTGTGGTATGGAGAGTAGCAGATTTGGTCTCTATTCTGTTAATAATAAAGAAAATAAGAGGTAGTGATAATAACCAAACTGAGAGGAGCAGCAGTGTCCTGGTTTTGGCTGGGTTAGAATTAATTTTCTTCCTAATAGCTCATAGAATGCTGTGTTCTGGATTTAGCATGAAAATAATGTTGACAACACACTGATGGTTTTAGTTGTTGCTAACTAGTGTTTGCACTAAGCCAAGGACTTTTCAGCTTTTCATGCCCTGCCAGCGAGAGGGCTGGAGGGGCAGAAGGAGCTGGGATGAGATACAGCCAGGACAGCTGACCCAAACTGGCCAAAGGGATATTCCATAACATATGACATCATGCACAGCATATAGACTAGGAGAGAAAGCTGGCTGGGGTCTGCTGCTCGGGAATGGGCTGGGCATTGGCTGGCAGGTGGTAAGCAATTGCATTGTGCTTCACTTGTTTTGTATATTCTAATTTCTTTATCATTATTATTATCATTATTTTCTTCCTTTTCTGTCCCTTTAAACCATCTTTATCCCCACCCACAAGTTCAAGCCTCCCAGTTCTCTCCCCCCTCCCGCCAGGGGGGAGCGAGCGAGCTGCTGCCTGGTGTTTAGTTGCCAGCTACACCACGACAAGCAGTAAGGGCAGAGAAATAACAAGGGAAGGGAAGAGGTTAGGAATATCAGCTGGAAATTATGAGCGAGATTCAGCTGAAGAAAAAGAGTATGAAAAGGTGATGGCAGAGAAGGAAATCTGGGACCACATAAGCAAGGTTTTCACTGCAGTGGGGCACATGAATGCGATGGCAGCAGGTGCTTGCTCAGGGTGCCTAAATTAACCCAAGACCTGGAGTAGCACCACAGGAGACGCAGGTGTGGTGCAGATCCTGGGCACCTATTTATTAGCTGAACATATAGCCAACATATAGTTATTGCATTAAAAGCAGTTTAACTATAAGGAGCCAAGCTGGAAAACTCACAGTTGCCTACTCAAAGGACACTGGTCCTTTCTAGGCTGGTGATCTTCATGCTACCAGCTGCTGCACTGTGGTGAATAATCAGAAACAGCTGTAAACCTTACATCCATCTCCATCAATGTTCAGCTAGTCATCCAGCTCCCACCTGCTGCCTGACGACTGCTTTGGTGAGCAAGGCTGTTGGCAAACCACCAAGTCAGACTTTTTTAGACATTCACGCACTGGTGCATGCTCTGGAGGTCCTCATGCTCAGGACTCCAACCCCACCATCCTTCTCAGGGTTGTCCAAGGGTTTGGTATATCGTTTTCAGGATGAATGCTGGATTACGGGATAGTCCTATCCCAAAGCTATGCACACCACTATGCAAAAAGCAGAGGTAAGGATGCAGGATGAGGATGGTCTGTCTTGTGGTGGAGGGGAGCAAGTGGAGTTTGTGGAAAGCAATGTGAGAAGACTCATGCTTCTAGAGGAGCAGAGTTAAAGGCTGAGGCATGTTCTCCATGCTGGACAGTAGTTGGAAGGCCCATAATTATGGGCTTAGAGCAACAGGATGTTGATATACTTGGTAGCCTCAGCTTTTCAGATCCCGGATGTTTTAGGTTGTTTTCACTTAAAAGACTTCCATTGAATGAATATGAACAGGGCCAAGCTTTCAAGTATTCATTAATGAAATGGAGATGGTCCAAGAAGGAGTAGAAACAATCTGGCGATTGCTTGGGTTGGTGTGCAAAGAAAGACTTGAAAAGGCAAGTATCACTTGGCTCAGTTAAGTGGAGAACAGAAGAAATAGAGGGAGAGGAGACAACCACAACTTAACCAGAGGGTGTGGACTGCAGGGCCAAGATTTCCTCCCTCAGGCTACAGGGACTGCTGTTTTCACTCGCTCACTCTCACAAAGGCTAGTTTCAGAGGCTGTGCCAAGGGAAGAACAGAGTACAAAGCAAAGCAGGTCTGAATTCCACCAAGCATCCAGTAGGGACACCAAGACCAAGAGAGACAAGACATCAGCTTTTGGTCATAGCTACTTTGGGACCCCTCTTCCTTTGGACTCATACCTAGCCCTCCTGGAGTGATATGTCCCTCCTCATTCCTTCTTATTTCTTCCCCTGCACACTGAGCTCTGGTCATTTCTGTGCAGCACTGGGACAGCAGTGCTAGAACTCAAATATCCTTCTGTGGCAGTCACATTAGTTTGTGAGGGTCTCAGAGTGAGGATTTTAAGACTCAACTGGACAAAAGCAGTAGGAGCTGCAGCTGAGCGATAGTTCACCTTTAGCAGAGAGATGGGATCACTGATGTGCTGTTTGGGGTTTATCCCTGGTTTAGTACAAGTATGTCATTTATATTAAGTCATTAATCACTGCAGCAGTACATACCCGCTCTTAACTGATGGTCCTGATTAACTGTAATGTACAATTTAATTTATTTCACTACAGACAAGCAGTAACATTTGCCCCTTCCTGAGCCCTTGGTGAAAGCAGAACTCTTTTAATATATACCCTTTTAATAAATTACACACTGCATTAGATAAAATGTGCAGTAATGTGTGTGTGCATGTGAATGGACATGTACTGCGGTTTTCATTGAAGATAGGGAATATTTTTGTGTTTAGGTAGACACACACCCCTTGTGAATTCCCTCCTTGGGTTCCCAGATGTTCCCCTGGAAGGTTTCAAAACACGTAGACATCACTTAGAGCTGTGGTTGTGTGCTAGGAGGTGGCTACTTGAAAGTCCTTCAAATTCAGAGTCACAATGCCCAAATTTGCCTGGGGATCTGGGCTTAACTCATTTTTTAATCAGTGCCCAGGAGTCTGATTTCCATCACACTGACAGGAGGAACATCAGGATCCCAATTGAATGGCTGAGAGGTAAAATCATAAAATCAAATCAGGGCTTTTTAATGAGGACAAAGGAGAACAGAAAAGATGTCCCATCAGTGACCGTTGTGCTTTGGGCACATGTTTTCTTTCACCCTCGTTGAGAATCCTCTAAGAAGACCCAGTGTATGCTTTCATTTAAAGCTGAAAGAAGCTTTCTTCCCTGAGAGGAGCAAGCATGGTGTGCTGTTTCAATACACCTCTGATCATTGTAGAATGACATTTCTGCCGAATTCACATCAGACACCTGTGAGAGAGCTTGCTGCAGCAGCTGAGGGGAAAAATAACACCAACATGAATATACCATGCAGTGCTTGTCAAGCTGAGTAGCCACATCTATTAGCTTGAGTGGGCATTTGGAAAACTGGGTACTAAAATAAGCAGCATGGTGGAAGTGTACCGATGCCTTATGGTCTGACAATTACAAGAAGCCCTTTGCAGCACCGCACTCATCAGCCCTGCCTTGCTCTGCCTGCTAATCCTCTCTGCCTTTGGCTTTTTCTTGTCCTGGTTCAAGCTCTCAACATGCAATGGGCATTTTAAGGGCCCCAGAGTTGCTGCCATGCCCCACACAGGCCTTTCACTACCGTATTTGCCAAAGGGATGGATAAGAGCTGAGTGGCAATGGAGAAACATCATAATCCAGCCTAAAGAAAGCAAACTACAGCTGCTAGGCACCTTTAGGCTACTCCCTGTAATTCCACATGTTTTCCCACGGCACCACCACTGCAGTGTCTGAAGACCTCATGGATATCAGCGGCTGGGTACAAAGATCCTCCCTCCTAGGCCAGGAGGGGCTCCACTGGTGGGGAAGGTCTACACTGCTGAACAAAAGAGAGTAAGCTTGACCATTTAGTTACCTTCAGCCACAAAGACACAATCCAGTCATTACCAGTTGTCCTGAGGACCTCAGACTGGTTCTTGGCTCTTTTTAACGAGGTGGTACAGTCATCAAAGAGAACTCGGGCCCAAGGGTATTACATGTCCACATAACAGCTGGGTGCAGAGATCCCCAAAGAACAGCAGTCCAACTAGGTACATGGCTGGGGACAGTCCACCCATATTAGCCACCACACGGAAGGTCCTCAAGCTAAGACAGGGTTTAACAGCAGAGGAGCAGCACCATGCTGAGATGATGGTTGCAGGGTGACCTCTGAGCTAGTGTTTCTTAGCCACGGGACACACCAGCCAGCTCAGGTACTCTTGCTCCACACTTAACTGCAGGGTGTTCACCTCTCTTCAAGCTGCACAACCTAGAGAGCTACTCAAGATGACATCTACCATAGACAGCCGTGGCACAATTAGATGCGTGAGCTTCCTTCTTACACCAGAGAGAAACCGGTATTTCTGTGATACGTTCCAGCTCGTATTAGGCACTGCTTTTAGGAGGAGAGGGCAGCATGTTCTCCACAACCCCAGGATATGCTCAAGGCACCCATGGAGACCGTCCATCCACTACAATATCAGCTTTGCCAGCTTCCAGGGCTGCACAGAGCCGATACCTCCACCCCTCACAGGATATTTCTCTGTTGCCCTCATGAGAGCTGAAGAAGTCCCTCAACAGATCAGAGACAAGCAAAAACCAATCCGTCATCCAGGAAATAACTGCAGCGAGTGTTGCAAGGCTCCTTGTATTAACTAACCCACTTCAAAACACATTTCAGAAGTGATTTATCTTTTCCTCTTAACACTTTTAAGCCAGTTGTCATTATAATGAGCTACAACAGCCGCTCCTAAAAAAAAAAAAAAGAAAAAAAGAAAAAAAAAATGAAGTAGTTATATTCTCCGTAGTGGAACAACAATGATTTAGATTTAGGAACAACTGCTATGTTGTTGCTGGTTTCAGGGTGTTTTTTTCTTTTTTCCCTTTTTTTCTTCTTTTTAATGTTTGTCTTCCTTTCACGGGGAAATTGATTGTTTGAAGGAACTGAGATTGATGCATCTAATATTTACAAATGGCACACACTTATGGACACTCTATTTTCTGGTATAACCTAATAAGAAATTGATTTGTTAGTTGCTGGGTCTTCGCCTTGTTCAACACATTTTAAAATATTTATATATGTATATTAGCACTAATCAGCCTTGAAAATGATGAACAGGCTGGTTAGAATTCTAATAAACTGAAATTTTGGTCATACAATATCCAGTAAAAACGATCAATCTGAAATTTTTGTGTCATTTACACACATACCTAGGAAATATTTCTTAGTTAAGACTGGCTTTTCTGGAATAAGCAAGAATTTGATCACTTTCTTCTGTGATCATCTCTTGTCAGCTCTGTATCCCTCAGGCTTTTCTGTTACTCTTGTTTTGATTTATCATTTGATCTTTTTCATTTTGTCATCTTTGAACACGACTGAAATCCAGCAATGAGGATCATATGAAAAGAAATACATTTGTGCACGCATTAAAAGCTGAAATAATTTAATAAGATGCATTCATCCCTGTCTCTCAAAAGGGAGGATTCATCCGATTTACCTGGCTGTTCATGTGGGCTTCTGAAGTCCAGCACAACCACGCTCCTTACTGAGGCAGCAATGAAGACTGATGGGTTTTGTAGTCCCAGAAGTGGACAGTCCTCACAGAAATAAACTTCCAGAAGGATCAAGCTGGGGGAAGATGAAGGGCTGGCTACTTCTGAGATGCAATACTTGGCTTGATTGAATACAGAAATGGGTGTTAGGATCCTGAAAAATGGGAAGATGAATATACCCTAGGTTTATGATGTGGCCTGGCTTTGGTCTTGTGGTCTACACAGCAAGTCTCACAAGTATCTACTTTCCTAAAGGATAAGCAGCAAATATCACCTGTGTGACAGGGACCATGTCCAGTGCATCATGTCATGGGTTGCAGAAAGAGCCATTGCAACTCATGTGATAAGGTCCCAAAGGAAGCCAAGCCCGTGACCTTGGATCTCAACAGCATGAGCCCTCATGCCAGCCTGTCACAGACCTGACAACGTGCTAAACCCAGAACAGGATGATTCTGTGGTCTCAGTCTTTGCACAACACGGGCATATCTGTGAGGGCTGAGAGCAGAAGCCAAAGACTTGGGTCTCATCCTCAAAAGGTGTGATTTGACAAGGTTTCATAGAAACATGGGATAACTCAGGTGGAAGGGTCTGTAGGCCCACCTCATGCTCAAAGATCAAATATGAGACCTGGCCATGTTGATGAGGGCTTTGCCCAGCCAGATCTTAAAAACCTCCAAG
Source organism: Falco biarmicus (assembly GCF_023638135.1). Classification (NCBI taxonomy): domain Eukaryota; kingdom Metazoa; phylum Chordata; class Aves; order Falconiformes; family Falconidae; genus Falco; species Falco biarmicus. The sequence goes on along the minus strand of NC_079292.1, from coordinate 28,495,569 downwards.
AACAGAGACGTACAGCCTCACTGGCTCCCTATTTCAATGTTTGATTATCACCATGGTGGAGGGCGGAATCCTTATAACTAGCGAGAACTTCCTCTATTTCAATTTCTGTCCATGTTCTCATCTACCCATGACATTTCTCCATGAAAAACATCACTCTGTCTTCTTCATGACCTTTCTGTAGGTACTGGAAGGTGACAGTGAGAACCCCCTTGAAGTCTTCTCTTCTCAAGGCTGAACTAGCCCACCTTCCTCAGCCTCTCTGACCAGAGCAAGTGCTCCAGCCTCCACTCCTAACACAGAACTCACTTCTGTTTTGTCAGTGTCTTTCTTGCCAAAGACTGGAGGCACTATTCTAGATTTGGTCTAACAAATGCCAAGTAAAAAGAGGAGATTATTTCCCATGACCTCCTGACTTTATCTGTGATTGTACAGACTGGTATCCTATCAACAGTTGAGGCTGATGGGGTGACCATCTGCCCCAGTTTTTTTTCAGCAGAGCTGTTATGACAAAACATGTGAACATACAGTTCACATATTAATTATTGTCTGGCAGGTTGAAAAATATGATGCACCCTCTAAGCACTAAACCCACTTGATGTCTGGAGAGAATGCAGCTCCCACTTAAAATCCTCAGATAGAGCTGCACTTCCTTGCCCCCAGGATGGATGGGCCTCTCAAAAAGCTGTTGGGCTGTTTGGGTTTCCTGGGCTGGAGACTGCCTTACCTGAATCTGTCACTGCCACCTTTGTTTCCACTGTTCCTGTGATCACAGCGCTGCAGCGAGTAGCTGCTCGCTCCTCAGCAGACTTCCTGACAGGTGATTCCTTTACAATGAAGATTCACAATAAAACAAAAGTTGAGCTCCCAGAGACACCCTCCTTTTCTCCCTCCAGCACTTCAAGCCTGGGTTCATTATCACCTCTTTAATTGGGTAATTATAATAGAGCTGACAATCACTTGGTGCCATCCAAAGACATTTTTGATCTCACCTTTTTCTGTGTGTGTGTATATATATATGTATATTAAAAGCAGAACAATTAAACTTTGTCTCCTTTGTTCACATCCTTTTCAAGAATACCAGAGAGACCAAACTGCATGCAAATGTGTGTGGAGCTAGGAACAACGCGGTCCTCAGCCATTACCCAACCCAAGCACCATTGTGGCCACTCAGATACAGATTATCAAGGCTAGAAAGGGTGATGAGGGGATGCAAATTGAACAGTATTTAACAAATGAAGAAAAGGTCAGCCTGTCACTGAGACCAGCTCTAATACAAGACTAGCTACGGCTACTTTCAGTACGACTGTGTTAAAAAGGGATATGGTGGATCATTTCACCCGTGTCACCATGGGAGAAGGAAAAGCTGCAAGAGGAAGAAGCTTTTGCTAACAGACTCTTAGTCCCAAGAGTGAATAATATTAATAGGCTGCCTGCAATCTATTAGGAAAAGGAATTAATTAGTATCTTTAGATGAGTTTGTTTTGTGTTTGTTTAATTATGCACACAGGGAAAAAAAAAAAAAAACCAACACCCTTTTGAAAAAGAATAAAAATGCAATCACAGAGGAGCAGATGCCCAAAGAAGGAAGTGGAACTGCAACACACAGCAAAGCTGATAGCAACAAAATCCTTAAGTATCGCTCCATTTCCTGTAAGCGCATTTTAAACGGCCGAACCTCTCTTTGAATCCCCTGAGAGATAATATTTCAAGAGAACTTTTCCATGCTGCAGGAAGACTCTTCTATCAGTGCTAGAAAATGGTCTGTTCTGGTAACAGTGCAGTCCATTTGGGATAAGCTCTGCATCCCTCATAATCACAGAATCGTTGGGACTGGCAGGGATCCTTAGGGAACATCCAATCCACCTCCCCTGTTCAGAGCAGGGTCAGCTACCACAGGTTTGCCCAACACCAGGTCCAGCAGTTCTTTGAATACCTCCAAGTATGGAGACTCCACAACCTGTCTGGACAACCTGTTCCAGTGTTCAGTCACCTTCGCAGTAAAAGACTTCTCTTACGTTTAAACAATTTCATGTGCTTCAGTTTGTGCCCCTTGCCTCTTGTCCAGTCACTGGGCAATTCTGAGAAAAGCATACCTCTGCCTTCTTTATTCCCCTCATCACACATTTATACAGACTGCCAAGATCGCCCTGAGCTTTCTCTCCTCCAGGCTGAACAGTCCCAGCTCTCTCAGCCTCTTAAATGACAGATGCTGCAATCTCTTAATCATCTGCCTGGCCCTTCAACGGCTCTATGGTTGTTCATCCCCAGATGCAGGTCTTGCCATTCACCTTTGTTAACTACATGGGGTTCCCCTCTGACCATTTCTCCAGCCTACCAACATACTTCTGAAAGGCAACAAAACCATTCAATGTATCAACCACTCCTCCAAGTTTTGTATCATCTGCAAACTGGCTGAAAGAATGTCCTGTCCCATCATCCAGGTCATTGGTGTTACCTTGCTGTCAGTACTGACCTCTGGTGTTCACCACTCATGACTGATGTTCAGCTGGACTTCATGCCACCAATTGCAACTCTGAGCCCAGCAATTCAGTTTATTGTTCACTTATCTACTCTGTATTTCATCAGCTTGAACATGAGGAAGCTGTGGCAAACAGTGTCAAAAGCCTTCTTAAATTATGCATATATTCACTGCTCTTCTCTTACCCACTGAGCCAGTAATTTCTCTGTAGGAGGATTTGGTCAGACACAATTTGTCCTTCCTGGATGCATGATGGCTACTCTCTCGCATTTTGGTGTCTTTGAGCTTGGGATTCCTCAAGGCTGGTCTGACCAGTAAAGAGGCAAAGGAGGCATTGAGTACACTGGCCTCTTCCATGTCCTTCATCACCATGTACTCTGCCCCTTTAGCACTAGGCCAACATTTTCTCTAGCCTTCCTTTTGATGCCACTGCACTTGTGGAAACCCTTCCTGTTGCCCTTCACATCCCTTGTTAGATTCAGTTCTGGATGGATTCTGAGCATATAGGAATGACATTTGGAAAGCTAGAGCACATCTCTATATTTATCTTGGCTGACCTGATCTGACCCTGCTTCCACCTCCTATACACTTCTTTTTTTATGTCTGTGTTTTATTGGGAGACCTTTGTTCATCCGTAAAGGCTTTGTGCCATCTTTGCTTGTCATCCTGCATGTGTGAAGTCCCAATCTGGTCCAGACTTCACTCAACTTGCAAAGCCTGGCAAGCTTTGGCACTAAGGAGGAAGGAATCTGCTCCACAGGATATGGGCACAAATCGTTTTCCCAGAGGAATATCAGAAGAAAAGCTTCAAATTCCCATCTAGCTCTCTGCATATATAGCTACACGCTACCCTTGACTTCGCAGTGGCTACACTGCAATAACTGAGTCCTTTTCCTACAACTGCCTCCACCCAGGCTCCCTGGACCTTTGCAAAGCCAATAAAAGTTATTAAAAGCTTTGGAATGTGTTCTTATGTTCAATACACATCCTTTCTCCTTATGGATCTTTTATGGGTAATATTGCATCGTTGGAGATGTCAGATACTTTGGTAGTAGGGATGAAACCACCTGGGCATTTAATCACATCCAGTACATGATATTATGCACAGTGCAGGTGATAAAATCCTTTCTTGTAATATATTTTCCAAGAGTGGAGGGCGGGAAATGGAATTGAATTTTTTTCATACTATTAATTGAGCACAGTGGCCATATTTAAAAGGCAGAGTCTATTGAATGATGAGCCTGTGATGCGTTCATGGGAACCAGTAAATCAGCACGGTCCCTGCAGTTTTCCTTGCCATATTAGTGCCACTTGATATTAAAATGGAAATTGCTGTGATGATTGTTATGCAATTGTGGATCACGTGTGAAAAGGTGTCAGTGCGTTTTAGTGACACCATACATTTTCTTAGACTTAGTCAGAGAAATCTACCAGCGGTACAGAGGAAGGATGTGAATTTTAATGCAGCATCTCCTTCAGTTATTAGAAACGGGTGTCACGGTCTGACGGTAAAAGCTGTGATTCACGAGAATTGTTCTACTGGCACCAGTCTGCCTGTTGCGTGATTGTGACTGCATAGCACAAGGGATTATCAGTCTAGATAAGCAAATTTTTTTTCCAACCAACGAGCAGTTCCAGTTGTTCCAGAAAAAAAGAGAGGAAACATAGGTGCAGTCAGTAAATGGACTTTCTGTAATTAGAGTCCGTTTTCCCTGTCATCAGTTCTGGTAGGGTGGGTTACAGCCTGGAGTATTTGGCTTCAACCCTTCTTAAGTCCAGGTTTGGCTTATAAATAAGAAGTATTTTTCTTTAGAAAATGCACATACACAACTTCAGCTCCAGCTTTGTTTCCCTTGTTTACCCAGGATCACCCTTTCTTGCAAGTCTTCACCCACCTCTCCCCAGACTGCTATGAAAGCAAGGAGCATTAGTCACATCACACCAAACCTCCCATCTCCTGGGATGTAGCTTTACCAGAGAACAAAAAGTCTCATTGAACAATTCCCATGCTAAAAAAGCCCCAAAGAAAACTCTGCTCAAGCTTTTCCCCAAGCCAACAGTGCTTCAACTGTTTCTTCTTCAGGACGGCTCAGACCTCTGTCCCTCCATGGGCATGATTATGGCTCATCACAAGGTCTTACCAGCCATGCACAACCTGCCAAGGTGTAGAAATGGTGACACTATCTTATTTGAGTCTACGGGAGCAAACCGCTGAGCTGCCCGTTTAGCTTCACTGTTATTTTAAATGGATTTTAGAATTAGTATACACCTCCCAGAAAGAGTGACTATATATATTTAATGTGCATTATTTAGACACATTTCTTCAGACTATGTGGAGACATACAAGGGCATGTATCAGTGTATATATGAGTTTAACAGAAAAGAGCTGGAAGGTTTGAACTGAAGTAATCCATGCTCCAAAAATGTCTATTTTAAACAATGAAACAACATCAGTAGCATTTGTCTTTGTTTTAGGATCATGCTGAGTGGCTTAACTGTGCCAGATGGTTTGTTCATGTCTTATGAGTGAAAAGAAATGCCTGTGAGTTCACCCAAACTTGAATTTCCTCATTGAGACACTTGTGACATGAAAATAATGAAGATGCTGAGACGAAAGTGACTTAAAGGACATTAATTTGATTTTGTATTAGATATACAAAGAATATACTAGACAACGTGTCACAGGAGATAGCAGCAAGGAAAGGACTGAGAAGAAGGAAAATACATAACCTATACAGGTGCTGCAGGAGCATATAGGGTAGGGCAGAGTTCTTTACCTCTGCATCATGCGCTGGGAGACCAAGCAGTTCAGGGGTGCCCAGGCAAGAGGTGCAGTGCTCCGGGGTCACGCTTGCTGCTTTGTCCTCTGCTCCTTGCTCTGCCCAGCTGCAGGGCTCAGCCGAGGACAAGTCTCTGCTGCTATCTGAAGGAGAAAGGGGTATTTTATTTCAGACTAAGATTTCTTCTAAACAGCTAAATGAAACTGAAAAATCTCGCTCCCTGGCAAATTCTCTAGATATTTCTCTGTTTTGTGTTTCCCTCGCATCAGGACAAAAGAAATGTGTGTTTTTCTTTTTACAGAATGGACGAGGGAGAGACAGAGAAATTCAATTTGGAAAGGTCAAAACACAACAGATGTCAAATGCTCTTTTTGACATTTTCAGCTGAAGAGAAATCTTTCGACACGCCTGAAATCAAAACCTTTCCATTTGGTTTGCTGAAAGGTTTTGTTTTGAGTCATGTCAACATTCAACTTTGTTTTCTCACAGCAGCACGTGGTCTTATGGGAACTGTAGTTAGAAATACTAATACCCCACCCTCCTCAACCAGGCTTCCTGCTCATAATAATTACATGGTAATTACAAGGTAATGTAACATCCATGACACACCACATTGCCTGGCTGGTGGGAGATCAGCACAGCTCCTCAGTGGAAACATGGTCCTCTCAGGAGACTATTTTATTGGTGAAAATGGGGCTAAAATGATGAGTCCCACCTGGCCATACCCCAGCAGGAAAATGCAGTTAAATACTTTGAAAAGCTGTTTCCAAAACCAGCACATTCTGAGCAATCCAAAAGGAAAAATTAAAGTATTTCATAAAACTCTCAAAATGTTGCCTTAAAAAATTCTACATATGTAGAAAAGGTTTTGACTGGAAAGGTCTTGTTCAGCTGTCATTAGAAATGATGGGTTTCATCCTGGTGAGCCACAGCCCTCACCAATATGGCTTTAGTGTCTACAGGAAAAGAGTATCTTACCAAAGACAGAAAACAAAGAATAAAAAGAAAAAAATAGGAAAGCTTAACATTGCCACATGATGAAACACATTATTTCACTAAACAGCCCTCCTACACAGAAAATTTTTTAAAAATCCACCATAAAACACTGCAGAGCTGATTTCAGTCTGAACGACAATAATTATAATGTTCATTTGTGTGGTGTCAGTCATCTTCACAAAAACCCAGGTGCTTCATACACTGTAAATAAATGCATCCTTCAGCATTTATTGGGGTGGAAGGTAACAGCCACTCTACATCACCAATGATGCTCAACGGGCATTTTGGGATGGATTTTGCAGCTGAGAGAACGGGGTGGGGTTTATTTGCAGGTACAGTTACTACCAAGCTCTCAAGCAGCAGGGCCATGGTCCAGGGATAAAACCCTTTAGTTAGGGTCTAGGGACCCTAACTAGGGTCTTGGGTTAGACCTCCAGCTTTGACACACACCTCCTTTGGAAACCTACCCTGGAAAAATCCTCTGAGCTGCAACAAGACCTCAAAGACACCTGAACTCCTGAGGTGCCTCCAGCTGCGATTTTAGTGTTCCTGCACTCAGTTATGTGTATCTTTGTATGTCCACACTGCCCAGGCAGGGTGGGACAGAAAGGATAGACTGGCAGGAATCAATGACCAGGTATTCCCTATGCCGGTGGCTTTGGCACATTGCCCCAGAAACACTTAGCCCCATTAGCAGGACTCAGATGCCCATAAAATGTCCCTTCATTTTCAAACACCATTTGCAAGCAGAGTTCCTATCCAAGACACAGGAGGCTGAATCTCCTCGCAAAGTGGAGTGATCCAAAGTGCCATTTCCCCCCTTCTCCTGGGAATGTTCATTCTGTGCATTAAGATCTTCTGAATGGAAGATGGTACCCATTCCTCCCGCATAGAAAGGTCAGGTCCTCTTAACCTCGAGGTCAAAAAGAAAAAGATTTAGACGGAGCAGTACTCTAGAGGTAAGAGCCCTTTTGTAGGAAGGAGTTGTGGCCTCTGGCTTGATCCATGTGTTGCTGTTTTTTTGGTGGGTTTTTCTTTTCTTCTTTCTTTTCTTCCAGTGAATGGATAACAGAAAATACAGTTAACATCAAGATTTTAGATCCCAGGTTTGGAAGCAATGGGGACACTATAGCACTCCTGGCCACTAAGCACCCAAGTGCTTCTGGACCCAGCATGAAGGAGATGCTTCTTCCAGGGAATTTAAGCAAGGAAAATGGTAAACTGGAAGCTGAAGACAGAGGAGAGGTCCCATGGGCAGCTGAGCTAACCTTGCTGCCAACGGGCGAATCCTGCTTTGGTAAAGCTCCCTTTTCCCTGCTCCCCCCCATCACCCCTGTTCTTCTCACCTTTCCTCCTCTTTCCAAAAAAATTGTTATTAAATTAGTTCAACCCACCTGTGAAGCCACCAGAATAAGAGGCTGCATGAGACAAAGAGGGAATATAAAATCATGTCTGGAATAGGGCTGCTGTGCAAGGAGAAAACAGTCACCACTTGGATTGGGTTGGTGCTCTCCAAAGGGCACGTGAATATTTAGCAAGGGGTGAATACAGAAAAAGAAGCAGAAAGGGAAAAGAAATATATAAGGGCTAGGGAAAAGCAAGACATTGGACATATATGGAGATTATTTATAGATTCATCAATGGCATGTCTAGAATAAATGGCTAACAGTAACAAAAGAGGACAGCTGAGTGAGTATGTGATGGTGTAAGCACACACACCCAAGGTTCAGCTACTAATTTATAATGGAATCCTTTCAGTCAGTAATTTTCTGTGTTGTTATGATCCTACAAATTACTTTTTTCTTGAAAAGGACTGGAGTGAGGCAGACAAGAGATGTCACCTGCTGAAAAGATAAATACAAATATATTCCCTCTTTCTAGCAGCTTTTATTTCACTTTAATAAGCAGAGGAATAAGACATTGGAAAATTGTCTGTAATTACATGACTATTATGGTACATCTTCCGTGAGTGAGCAGGGCAGCCGTCAACTCTCACGAGTCTCATCTAGTCTCGCTAATATACTTTGTTGTCTGGATCCTGACACAGTGAGAAAAGCCCTGCTGGATGTCTCGATTGCTGGGTATTAGGGATTCCACTCTGAACTGTGTTGCCAATGGTGTAAAACCAGGGAATTTTCATGAAACTACAGTAACTGTGGTGTTTTGCTCTAAATTTGGAGCAGACTTATCAAAACCACTTTTTCTCATGCTGCCTATGGGCTGGAGTGATTGAATGGCTTTTGTTTGTTTTAAGTTTTCATATGAGGTGCATTAAAATGTGGCCTTAGAATCCCATATTCACTCAGCACATTGTTACTAATGTTACTAACATTAATTTAGCTTTCATATAGACTAATTGCGTTAATACACAAAACACCACTAATTAATGTAGGCAAACACCACTTTTCCTCCTGTTCTTTCATTCTTTGGAGTTTCATATCCCTACAAGTATACTTGTGAGTGTGTACTTATAAGAATAATACTACCATTATAGCAGGAATTGCCTGGCCCACATTTTTCAGTCAGGTCCTGCCCAGGTTAGCCATGATTTCCATGCCTCTGTTTTGACACTCTGTCAACTATTGATTATTGATTTGTCATGCCTTGACTTTCAGATGGCTTGAATTGTTCATGTGCACTGAAAAAATGATTACAGCATACAGGATTAGAAAATACATATCTGAAAGCTAGAAACACCAAGGATGGTGTAGGATAGAGGGAAGGAAAGAGATAGATATATATCTCATATATCACAGAAACCTTGCTACTGGCTACATATCTCTGATTTTCTGATAATGGACAAAGTCCAAACTAAACTACACATGTCCTCAAACTGCTGCCCACTCAGTATTTCTAGCACTGGTTCTTCTTCCAAAACCTGGAAATCCTAGCAGAAAAACGATCCTGACTCTTGGGGGAATTGGATGGCCTTCTTGATTATCAAGCTTAATCAAGGGATTGCTGAAGCCAGGAGCAGCTTTTTCCCTGGAGTCCGGGAAAGGTTTCTCCCTGTGATAACTCTTTCTAAACAATTCTGCACAGCAGTTCGAGTTGTCTTGCTGTCAGGCAGAAGGTCTGCAAGTACAGCCCCATGCAGAACAGGACAAGGCTTCTGCTGGTAGAGTAGGAGCTTTATGAGTGTTAGCTAGCACAGCCTTGAGCAGAGGTGAGGTAAAGTAATTTTAGTTTTTCAGAGCCTTGGATGTAACCATTTCAAGTGGTCTGTTTTTTTTCTAAAACACAAAATCAATTTCCTTCCATTGCCTTTTAGGATGATTCAGCCTTTCTTCAATCTATTTATTCTTCTAGTTACTAAAAGCTGTTAACTTTCAGCTGTTGTGCTTGGAGGTTTTGTTTTGTTGTTATAGAGAAATTCATCTCCTCTTGATGTTTTTGCTTGCTTTCAAAAGCTCATTAAAAATAACAAGGAACAAATTGGGTGGAAAAATGCACTGTTGATGAATCATCCTTTTTTTGCCAATCTGAGAAGACTGAACCAAACTAAACTTTTTCAATTCACAAGAACAGACCCTCGTTTCTGGAAAACCCCTGCAATGTATTATTATCTGGGAGGTTATTGTGTTTGTCGATAACACAGGAAGAGATCAAGCAACGGAGACATTCCTGGCCTCTGTTGCTAGAGTTGGGGTGATATTATTGCCAAGATGCTTCAACTGATCCCAGGTAGATCCAGGTAGAACCTTTGCAATGGTGAGTGCAAGTCCAAAGTGACTCAACACAAAGCAATCTAATTTTCTGGCGGACAGAATAAGCATGACAGAAGGTGTTATTATTCAGCTACCCTCATTTTGGCATCTGCATTAGAAGTATATTCATGTCAAATGTGTGCCTGAGCTCCTGGGGATAAAGGTGGCAGAAAAGGACCTAGGGCAACCAAGCTGAATGTGAACCAGCAATGTGCCCTTGCAGCAAAGAAGGTGAATGGTACCCTGGGCTGCATTAGGGAAAGTGTTGCCAGCAGGTCACAGTATGTGATCCTTCCCCTCTACTCAGTGCTGGTGACACCACACCTGAGTACTGTGTCCAGTTCTGGGCTCCCCAGTACAAGGGAGACATGAACATTCTGGAGACAATCTAACAAAGGGCCACCAAAGTGATGAAGGGACTGGAGCATGTCTCGTGTGAGGGAAGGCTGAGAGAGCTGGGACTGCTCAGGCTGGAGAAGAGAGGGCTCAGAGGGGTGTTATCAATGTGTATAAATACCCAAAGGGAGAGTCCAAAGACAACAGATTCAGGCTTTCTTCAGTGGTGCCCAGTGATAGGACTAGAGGCAATGGGCACAAACTGAAGCACAGAACTTGCCCTCTGAACTCAGGAAGAATTTTTTAATGTCAGGGTGATTAAGCACTGGCACAGGTTGCCCAGGGGAGTTATGGAGTCTCTCTCCTTGTAGATATTCAAAAGCAATCTAGACATGGTCCTGGGCAGGTAGCCCTGCTTGCATAGGTGGGTTGGACCAGGTAACTTCCAGAGGTCCCTTCCAACCTCAACCATTCTATGATTTTGTGATTCACTTCACCAAGTGATAGGCAGCTACAGTGAATTGAGACACCTTAAAATACATCTGCACAGGCTGCCAGGTATTTTAACTACTTATGCAAGGTTGTTTGAGCTGTCCTCAAGTACCCTGCCTGGCCTCCAGCTGCTGGTCCATGATGGCACAGATGTCCCCTAGGTCCTGTGACATCTGACAGCCCCATGTGGATGGGTTAAACATCCTTGGGCACCTCAGCTGTCACTCATTGCCTCTGTGTGGGCAGCTAAATCCAGCCCACGGTCATGCAGAGACATTTGCTTTGCACCCATCTAAACGCAAAAGTGTGGCTGCAAAAGCTGCCATGAGCATGGTATTTTTTCTATGACTTCATTACATCCTGTAGATATCCATGAAGGCTGTTTGTGAAGAGTTTGTAAAATCTTTCTCGGGATGTTCAAGAAGACAATCTCTGGTCATAGCCATGGTGACTTTTTCAGTCTTTTGGCCAGGATGGACAGAGAACTTTGTCTTGATTGCAGCTTTGGGGCATCTCCTTGCAAGACACACATTTTAAATGTCTGAGAGACTAGTTCCTTGGAAGGACTCCTGGAAAGATTAATGAGTGTTTGGAAAATTTGTGGAGCTTCTTAAAAGAGTACAGCTGCAGCCACATGAAGCTTTACTGAAACCAGAGACACAATCTCAACTGGAAAATAATTCAGTGCTGCTACTGTCTTGTGTACATGACGATAATGTCTTGTGCTGAATAGGATGTTAACACAGAGCACCAAGCCCTAGGCAAGATTATGTGACCAAATTACCGCTATGACAAAACACATCTGCAAGGACATATTAGACTCTTCACAGACTTGCCCAACTCATGATAAAAAGCAGAATCAGTAGCAAATTCTTAGAAGGGAACATATCTTGAAGGAGCTAATGTGCCAGGGAGAGCAGTCACACCTTCTCTTCGCCTCTAGGAAGTCCTTTCTCTCCTTTCTAGAAAATACTAGTGTAGCTCTCCAACACGAGGTATTTTTTCCTGGATAATTATAAGCAATGAAGCAGTTAATGGCATTGCTATCACAATCTTTATCATGACTCTCTGGATACTCCTCAGGGTAGTTCCTCAGCCTCTGAGACTCTCTGCAGACTCATGCAGATGAGGTTCACCATTTGAAAAGTGGATCGTGTTTATGTTGCAACCATCAGGGCAAAGGAACAGGCTAAACAGTTTCAAACCAAAGGAAGGAAACCCCTGCATGTCTACAGTATTGAGTGAAATGACTCCCAAAGGTGTGAAGAGTGCTTGTTTGGATTCCTGGGAAAGATGTAACTTGCCCCACAGCCTATATTACACTGAGAAGATTATGTTCCTAATTTCAGTTAGTTCCTCTCTTTACATGATTTGCCTTTGTGATTATAGACAAATTACTGAGCAGTTTTCTAGGAGAGAGAACTTAGGACTTTCCCCAAAATGTAATGTATATAAATATGCCTCTACGGGAAGACAATGAAATGGCTGAAAAAAATAAACCCATCACAGATACACTATTATAGCCCGTGATACTTCTTCCAGACCCAGTTTGTACTAAGGAGGTGAAATCATGTAACAAAAACATGAAGATCCTAATCCAAAGTAATTGTAATGGACTTCAAATGAGATTCTAAGGCCCTTTGTGGGGTTTAATTCAGTTTTACGATCCTCAGAAGGGTTCAAGCCCGAAACAATGCAAAGCTCCAAGGAAAATATATATAAACTCTTGTGGTTTTGTTTTAAAGATTCATCTATAAGCTTACCAGACAGCCTTGGCCCCAGCATCACCCAGCCCCCATATCCAACACCAACTTCCTGCATCCCCACAACCCACCTTACTGTCCCCACCTACCCAAAAGCGGAGTCCTCTTCAGGCATACCAACACTTCCCTACCCATCCACCCGCAGCTGCAGGGATCCACTGTATCCAGGTGTCCTGGCATGGTCTGGATCCCACTGTGGAGCAAAGTGAGGTCCCTGCACTGGAGAAGGTGACTGGGTTTGAAACAGCCGCCTGCTGGCACTTGCTCCATAGTACACACCAGGTATGGTATCTCACATATGATCCGAGGTCTGTGTACGCATTTATGTCACTTATCCAGCGTAAAGCTTGGCTGGAGGAAGGCTGGAGGAAGTTCATGGATCCCTAAACAGTCATTTAGGGATTTCAAGGCACCTTTTGTGTCTTGAAATGTAATGATCTAAGGCTCTCCCCATTAAAGTCATCAGCCACATTTGCGTCCTCTTTCCCCCAGTACCTACCCGAGTAGGAGCAAGCTGAAGTTAACCCCTGGTTCACTAAGTACCAAGTCAGACTTAGCAGTGAAAGTCCCATCCCAGCAAATGAATGTCACGTCCCCAGCTGTGCCCAGACTCTGCACAATTTTCCGCTCTGAGTAGTCACATCACATTAAAGCTTTGACAACAACAGTGCTCAGAACAGGAGTTGTATCTTTTTCTTTCTCCCCTTTTTTTTCGCACAGAAATAAGGCAGCTCATATGAGAGAACACAAGGTGAAAAGAGTTATTTGGGAAGTGTTTACTTTATCGGGCTTTATGATGACTATCAGAAGACGGCTTCCGATGAGCTCCCACGAGCCGTGCAAGCCTTGTATCCCATGCCGTGAAATGGCAGTGTGATGGAGAGCTCCCATTATCAGGGCTAGCATTGGGAGTGAATTGCTTTTCGCCATCCGCTTGATCCAGGCCCAGGCACTGTGCTTCGAGCAGCTATTCCTCATGATATATTGGAGGCAATGACGACAAATGCAACAATGTCATCCTCCAACAGGGAGGACTGCCATGCATGCTGGGGTAAACGAAAATAGATGGGGTGTATGTACGTATTCAAACAATAAATGCTGTGGAAGTAAATCATCTCTTATTGCTTCATATATCTTCTCTGGAGCTGCTTCCTATTTCTTAACCAGCAAAGCCTCCGTAGTAACGCTGATTTCCTTTCTGCTATTCCAGATGTGTTAACATCATTTCTCCAGCTGAGGCTGAGACAAAAATGCTGAATATTCCCCCTCTCCATAACAGACCTCCACCTCCTTTCCATGTTTATTTCTCAAGATATTTTTTCGAACCAAAAATAGGATTACGGAGGAGGCAAGGGAGTGGAGGAGAGAGGGGGACACTATCCTTGCAAAGGGAACTGGACAAAACCACATGTCCTGGTTTCAGCTGGGATAGAGTTAATTTTCTTCCTAGTAGCTAGTTCAGTGCTGTGTTTTGGGTCTGATGTGAGAACAATGTTGATATCTGCACTGATGTTGTTAGTTGTTGCTGGGTGATGTTTATACTAAGTCAAGGACTTTTAGGTTTCTTGGGCCCTGCCAGCTGGAGTGCTGGAGGGGCACAGGATACTGGGAAGGGACACAGCCAGGGCAGCTGACCTGAACCAGCCAAAGAGTTATTCCATACCATGGGACGTCACGCTTGGTATCGAAACTTGGAGGATTAGCTGGGGGGGATCGTTGCTCAGGGACTGGCTGGGCATCGGTCAGCAGGTGGTGAGCAGTTGTACTGTGCATCACTTGTTTTTTCCTTTTCCCTTCCTTTGAATTTTACCCTTTTCCCCCACCTCTCCATCCTAATTGTTGTTGTTATTATTATTATTATTGTTATTAACTGTTGTTCTTATCTCTTTATTCTGTTTAAATTATTAAATTGTTCTTATCTCAACCCTTGAGTTTGACATTCCTTTCTGATTCTCCTCCCCACCCTTCAGGGCAGGGGGTGTATGTGCAAGTGGCTGCGTGATGTTTGGTTGCTGGTAGTGTTTGGTTGCCGGCCAGGGTTAAACCACGACACCACATCTCAGCTGCTCCCAGCCAAAGGCATTTTTTCAGCAGTTGTCACTATTTGTTCTGCCATGTTGCCTCACAGGGGTGAAACCCATTTTTCTTCTTCCATTTGGTGTGCGTTGTCATCCACCATGGAAGATTGTTGCCCCTGGTGTCACATTTTATGATTAACAGTACTTGGAACATCCGGCAAATGTTCTGTTCCCATCATCCACAGTTGTTTGTAGCTTAATGCGCTGCATGGTCACTGCATTATTATTAACAGCAATAATAATAATAATAATTCCCGAGTTTCTACAGTGCTTTTATATGGGTGGATTCCTCCAACACTTTTAAAAGAGTTATTATGACCTTCATTTCATATGTGGGGAAACTGAGGCAGTAAACCACAATTTCTTGGTTGTACTATGGCAGAACTAAACTCCAGATCTTTGCAGATCGGTCCAGATTTATAATCCACTAATTCCTATAGTGTCTTCTGGAGAAATATTTGTAACTGGGTGATTTTGGCAGTGCCTTTGAGATATAAACATGCATTCCTTAGAAAAGCTGATACAACTTAAGTCAAGGTGTCAAACTACACTGGCTTAGGATATAAGGTAAAGGACAAGTGAAAAGGAGGGAAAATGTGAATCTTTTTTTCACTGAGGCATAGTCTCCCATTCATATAGGGCAGTATATGTTGTAGTAAGGCATGTGTGCAAGCTGCTTTGGAGAGCATCCATGTACTACACTTCCTACCATGTCTGACTTCATGGTAATTCATTCTTTTGATCATTGCCCTCATTAAACTGGTAAAGTGGGCTGTTTGGGAAATTTCCCATTTAAAATTCTCTCATTTCAGGTTTTTCAGACTGATTAAGTATTGGTTGTTTTCAGTTATGCTATCTCACAGTCTCTGATGGAATGAGACAGGTTAATCATGTCCTGACATGCATTACAGCCCTAATAAGTCTTTCTCTACTTTCAGTTTCTTTCATATTATTTGCCCTAATATTAAAAATCTTTGCTTGGAAGCTGGCAGGTGAAGAGCCTCATCATATGTCCCATTTGCTAAAGTGCTTACATTTGCCACTTCAAATATTTAAGGCTATTTTACAGCCTGTGGTAAATGTAACGTAACCAACAGTAGCCAAAAGAAAACTTGGATTTAGTGTCCCACTTTTCCAGGTGGTAGCTGCAGGGAATGGACTGAATAGTCATCAGAAACTCCTTTACTCAGAGTGGAGGGTGTAGCCAGAGGTTTACTTCAGGATGCATTAAGATGTGGGCATGTAAAACCACAGTATCTCAGACAGTGGTGGTTTGGGGAATCCTGCAAGTTAAAACTTAGCACAAGTTATGGATTCTGAGGGTGCCTTTATTCATCTGGAAAGGCCATTTGGAAGCTTTGGCTTGATTATTTTCCTTGCTTTCTCCTACCTCTATGTTGGCCCATTGGGAGGACTAGCAAGAGAGGCCGTTGACTCCAGGGCTTTCTTAGAAAAGACCTCCATCTGACTTTGTTTCCACCCTATGACAGATCCCACTTGTCCTCCCCAGCTGGAGATCTGTCTTAGAAGGGCAGCCACGCCGTGGTGGGATGTTTGTGTGGACAAAGGGACATACTTTAGTGAGGAGCACTGGGGAATGGATTGGGTGGAGGATGCTGGATCAGGTGGGGATGAAGAAGTAAGAAGGGCTCAGCCAAGGCAGGAGCCACAGCTATAATGGTCAAAAAAGACTTCAGGACATAAATCGATCACAGCGGTGAGACAAAAATGGTTGCTTCCCGTTTCATATGGAAGAAGGTCATTTAGGTCTTACCTGTCAGTCTTCCAGGGTAACAAGTGATCCAGAGCTGTCCTTTCCCTAGCTGCCCATCCCCTTTCTTATCCTTGGACTGCTAACATTTATTTCCAGCCATGTACAATCCAGTAGAGCCTAAATGTCATGCCTTAGGCAGCAAATGCCCAAGTTAGTCCTCACAACTGCTGTGGTATCTCACAGTGAAATTGAAATGAACTACTGAGATCCCTTCTCCAGAGGGCTGCCAGAGCCGAGCTCCCTGGGTAGGAAGAAGTAGACGCAACGTAAGAATTCGTGGCTTATGTACCATAGGTAGTATAGATACGGCCCAGTAGGCTTCACAGAGACTGTAGGAACATTGAAAAATGCAAGGGCAGACAGAGATCTCTGTGGGACTCCCCTGGCAGTGCTCTTGCCTGAAGACATATTCTTGTTTCTTTTTTACCCGCTGAGATCAGACAGATGCTGCTCTGCCTCTTTAACATGCCAGCCTGGTTTTACATCCTTCTAACTTCTTAATCAAAATATGGTTCTGTACCTGTTAAAGCCCTTGCAGACTCTGGAACTGTCTCTTAAGAATAGCAACTTGGTTTAGAAAAAATGTTAAAAAAGGATATTTCATCAGCGTGTTGAGGTCTAGTAGCCGGGAACAGCAACACATCTGCACTTTAACCAGCACATTGCACCAATTGTGAAAAAGCAAAAAAAAAAATATTTTTTAACTACCTCTACATGATCTGACCAGTGCTGCTATGTGCAAGAATCATGAAACAAAACCCATCCATGGCACGGATATTTTAATAGGGTACAGGAGAAAGGAAGAGGAAAGAAGAGAGAAAAGAGGGAGGGGGAAGGCCGGAATAGAGGCAGGGAGGGGAGAAGAGAGCAATTACGTAAGTCCTCTTAGTGCTTAACTGACTGGAAGCTACCATACTAGGGGCTTTCGCTAGTCTCCCTCCATCACTTGTGATGATGCTACCTGTCTGTCCCACCCTTTGCTGGGTCCTTTTGGAGGTCACTGCCTCCAGCTGAGCTGGCACAACCAAACACCTGCCCCACATCAGTTGCTTCATTCTGTGCATTGCCTCAAACTTCTCATGAAGGTGAGTTTCTCTTAGGACACTGGACTGTGAGCAAGCACTGCTGGGACATGAGGATGTTTCCTCCAGCTGCTTCTGCTAGGGAGCATGACATGCTGAGCAGACAGCAAACATCTGGGAGGAGTTGAGGCTGTCACAGCTCTTTCCTTAGTGAACGTCAGTCAAATATCCAAGATGACCAACAATGAGAAATTAGTAGGCCCCAGCGATACCCATTACTGTGCACATTCAACTAGCTGGTGCATTTGTACCTCCTCATGACAGGTCAGTGTTTTCCTGTCCTTCCCTGGGCATTCCAGCACTGGCTCTGGTCTCACAGTGTACCTATAGGCACAGACTGTCCTGGAAGTCATAGATAACCCAGGTACCTGAGGCTTCTGGACTGGTTTTGACACCAAAGATATTGTCATTGCTTAAATATATTTATTATTCCTCTTATCCACAGCTTCTTTATCATTTTAATTGTCTATACTGTCATTTTTGCCACTTCACTGAGACTTTCCACACTCCAGTTCTCTGGAGACAGAGTCTGGTTAAACCAGCCGCTGCAGCTCAAAAGTCTCTGTGTAACATCTCTATTGCCCAACAGGCTGCAAACATTATGTTCATGATTTTGGTTCTTTACCATTTTTCAGATTGCTTGGGCCATACCCGTCAGGACCCCTGTCTGCCCAGAGTGACTCTGTACAGCGGGACGTTTGATATGCAGTAATTTCACAGTTACTCAGAATTCATAAATTGTGCAAAGATAAATTTCTCTCATCTCATCATAAAACCAATTCAGTTTAAATCTGACTGGATGGATTTAGAGTAGATGGATTAGGTCCTGCAGTGAAAGTGGACAGAAAGACAATTCAGTTACCAGTTTAACTGCCTTTCTGTTCTAAATAAAACCACAAATACACCCATACAAAGTAGGAGAGGCATTATTAGAAATCTTATATTTTTATGGATAGGAATGAATTTTTATGGAGCTGATAATGCAGATAGAACACACAATTGGTCTAGTCAAAATGAAAGATGAATACAAATTGCAAATCAGCTCCTGAGCTATAAAAATTGGTGTAACCTTCTCAGCAATAACTGATTGTTTAGGAGGCTCAAATAGAGTCACAGTGATGTTTCTTCCAGCCTTATTAAGCATCATAGTTGTCACATTAAACCAATGATGTATGAGTATTTGCTTATTGTAATGAATTCTGGAGAGAGTAACTGGAGCAGCGATACAAAGGAAAGTCAGGCTGAAGATTTTGGATATTTTTTTTCTCACTCGCTGAGGGAAATATTTCTTTTATTTCACTGACATCAAAGACTGTCTCAAATCCTGATACAGGCAGAACTTCTCTTGAAGCTAAATCTCTGGGATCTAATGCCCAATTTCCTTTCAATAGGCTGTAAATATAACTCCGGCTGTAAATGATGTTCTTCTGTATTTTCATTTCCCTGAGAGAAATGGAAAATTATTACTGTTTTGTATATGGTAGGCTGAGAATCCCAAATTCTTTTCCAAGTTTTAGTAAAACTCTCTTGTATGTTTGGCAGTGTTAGAAGCCATGTTGTTTGGAGATCAGATTATTGCAGCAGTATAAGCTTTGGAGGACTTCAGAGCAGACTGATGTATGGCGCTCAAGGCTCAACTAAGGGAGGTTCAAAGGGAGAAAAAAGATAAATGTTGTTGAGGAAAGCTGGAGAAAACTTGAGGGAGGAGAGGCAGCCAGCTGATGGTTGTAATACACATGCTCTATGTGTATCTTATGTGCTTTGGAGCAGGTCCACTTACAGGGTAGCCACACACTAGGAAGATGCTTTGATGTTTTTATAGGCAAATTGCAGTTTTTTTGTGGCTGTGGCCAGGGGTGTTGCAGTGATGTATCTAGCAGACATCAACTTCCACATACCAGCCTGCCGCTCTATTAAAAGTAACTAGGATGCAAGGTGCACTGAGCCTCCATCCCTACCCCATGCCTGAGCTAATGGTGGGAAAATCAAAAAACCTAGTAATTTCTTGATGAAATTTAAGTTGATTGTTTCTTGTTCTGTCTCCCATGGGCATGTAAGAAAGCTTATCTTCCTTGCAACAGCCTTGTTAAAGATTTTAGTCTTTTCTCCTTTGGCTAACCAGCTCCAGCTCTTTCACTATTTCTCACAGACTATGAAGGCCACTCTGATGGTCACTTTCCCCTGGAACACTCCCAAACCATCTTTCTTGAAGGATGATATCAAAGCCAGACATAGGATGACACCTGGGACAAACAGGAGAAGGACTTCCATTGTCTTCTTGGCTGTCATCCAGCTGACACAACCATGCTGTTTCAAATAGCATGAGCATGTATATGCTCAGCTTGTTCACCCTATATTATATAAGTTTTGCTTGTTCTGCTTTGGGAAGTTGAAGTCAAATTGAATTATTAGCATTTCCTTGTTTCTCCCCCTTTTTCTCTTTAACAGCCAGGCACTTTTCAATCTTCTCTGGTCTTCTGGATTCACACCATTACAGGAGATATTTAAGCCCTATCTTGTACTCAAGACAAATCCCCTTTGCCTCAAAATGTATTCCACCTGCACAGGGGGAGAAAAGAGGAGGTAATCCAAGTTTATTTGCAAACATAATCTGTCCTTCCTTTTCCAGCACTTGTCTTGGCAACTAAAAACATTTTTACAGAGCTGTCATATGTCATTATTAAAGAATTGCAGCCATGAGCTGAATTAAAGCTTTGCAAAGCTGGTACATTTCTTCCATATATTTTGCAGATGGGGTCTTTGTCCTCAGGGAGATAAGTGACTTCCAGGATTACATAGGCTTCATCTATACCGTGTTTGGGATTTGTCCAAGAAACAGGCCATGGTCCCTGGGCTGTGAGGTGGAAGCTGTTTTCTGTCTATAATGTTCAAGTATCAGCAGTCTTTGGAGCTCAAGGTGTGTCTTTGCAGGAGACTTTCAGAGCTCTTCCTGCTGTTTTTTCATGCCTAGAGAACACACAGCTGCTCCCAGCCCACTAGGGAAAGCTTGGGAATTGCTGGAATAACCTCAGAAGATAAAAATGGCCTGACTGAGCAACATCTTGTGCAACCTGGGCGCACACTGGACCTAAAATGTAGATTCCAATGTGAGATATTTTCTAGTCTGTGTCATTCATTTTGAACCATGAAAGGAACAATTTCACAGCAGAGCCAACACTGGGTTGAGATAACGTATATACAGTTATAGCTGTCATGCTAAATAAGGCAGTGTTCGTGCTGTATTAAATACAATAATAAGCTTAATTCAAGCAAAGAAGGGGGAAGCGGTACACTTTTCCCTTCCCAAATGTTTCCAGACCCTACAGGTATTTTAGAGGTCTCTGGAGAAGTGAAACTTGTCACAGTGTAATAGCGGCCCGGTGTGAGATAAATCCTGAGACAGGCCCTGCCAAGCTGTCAGGGAGTTATTAATGGAGGTTTGTGAGTTGCTCTCTGAAGTCATTCTCAGTTCTCAGTCAAGTGCTGATGTGGCTAGCAGGGCCAGGGAGGGGATTCTGCCCCTCTGCTCCGCTCTGGTGAGACCCCCCTGCAGCGCTGCCTCTGCTCTGGGGTCCTCAGCACAAGGAGGGCACGGGCCTGTTGGAGCGAGTCCAGAGGAGCCCACGGAGATGATCGGGGGCTGGAGCACCTCTGCTAGGAAGCCGGGCTGAGGGAGTTGGGGTTGTTCAGCCTGGAGAAGAGAAGGAGACCTTACAGCACCTTCCAGTACCTGAAGGGGCCGACAAGAAAGCAGGAGAGCGGCTTTGTACAAGGGCACGTAGTGACAGGACAAGGGGGAAGGGCTTTAAACTGAAAGAAGGCAAGTTAAAGTTAGATATAAGGAAGAAATTCTTCCCTGTGAGGGCGGTGAGGCGCTGGCAGAGGCTGCCCAGAGCAGCTGTGGCTGCCCCATCCCTGGCAGGGCTCAAGGCCAGGCTGGACGGGGCTGGGAGCAACCTGGGCTGGTGGGAGGTGTCCCTGCCCCTGGCAGGGGGGTTGGGGCTAGATGCTCTTTAAGGTCCCTTCCAACCCAAACCATTCTGTGATTCTATGACTCTATGAATGTGTGTGTTGCCTTGACAGCCCCCATACACTTAAACATGACTGGAGAAAAATGGGGTCTGTTTCGTTTATCATTCATTTCAGCTTTGCTTAGCGTAGGCTTTTCAGGTATCATAACAGACTTTATGACCAGTGGCTATGTATTGCTGGCTCAAAATGGGAGGCACATGGCAGAGCTTTTTATCAGGACGTGTTACAAAGCAGGGTTTGCCATGTTTTACTGTTGCAGTGATTGTTCAGAGAATGAAAAAGATATGGTCCTATTTGCCTACTTCTTAGCCACCTAACAAAGTAGTATATTTTCCATGCAACATGTCATAAAACAGGTTAAAGATAACATAAGCTTGCACCTGAGTTTCAGACCACTTGCCTGAGAGTATCTCGGAGATGGTCTCCATGATTCATAGCGCGGACAAGGCTAAAAGCGTAAAATCACCAGTCAGTTCCTGGACTAAAATTTGGGCTCAAAAATTATGTGATTAAAATTACTGAAACACAAGATTTTCTTCCTGTCCCTTTGCAGCAAGATGTCCTGGGTTCCCAGCTTTTTCCTGTAACAAGGAGGAAGATGATGAAGACAGAAAGAAGAGAGGAAGAGAAGGCAACAAGGCAACTCTGATATGATTGCAACAATTGGAGGCTTAAAAAAAACCCCAAACCACCTCACTAAATACTACAGTATTGCTATATTCTCCTGGGAGCTGAAAACAATACATCAGACATGTAGAACAGAGTGCTTTTGCTGTCATCCTCACTGGTAATTACTGATTTAAAAAACAAGATGAATTTTTGTGAGGGTCCAGATACATGCAAATGGGTTATTTGGACAGTTAACAGAGGTGTTACATTAAAAATGCGGTCACTGTCTGCTCCCCTGGAGTCACCAGAGGGAAAGAGGTGAGGAGCACACTTTAGTCCCCTGCAATCCACATCAAAACCAAGGCACCATGAAAGTTTATGAAGGGAAGGGAAGGGAAGGGAAGGGAAGGGAAGGGAAGGGAAGGGAAGGGAAGGGAAGGGAAGGGAAGGGAAGGGAAGGGAAGGGAAGGGAAGGGAAGGGAAGGGAAGGGAAGGGAAGGGAAGGGAAGGGAAGGGAAGGGAAGGGAAGGGAAGGGAAGGGAAGGGAAGGGAAGGGAAGGGAAGGGAAGGGAAGGGAAGGGAAGGGAAGGGAAGGGAAGGGAAGGGAAGGGAAGGGAAGGGAAGGAAGAATTTCAGTTCTATTCATAACCATGGAAAAAATTTTAATAACATTGACCCCTAAAAGACCAGCCTTGAAAGGGATGAAATCTCTTCAGTGTTGGTGAGACATTTCCCTGAGCAACACCTGCATGACAGTTGAAGTGCTCCCTAAAAGGCTGAGGATAGCAGTGGTCTGGAGGGCAGGGACAGCATTCCTACCCTTACACCTTGCTGAATTCAGCTCATCTAAATACAGTAAGTCCACAGAGGGGAAAAAAGGCAAGGATTTGAGCCATGTACTTCTCTTTTACAAACCCGGGCTAGAAATACTAGGACCTGGTATGGAAAGAAGTTGTGAGACCTAACAGCTTAATTCTCGCCACAACTAGAAAGCCAGCAAAATTTTAAAATTTTGTTACTTTTGTTTACTCTCTACTTTTGTTACTTAAATGCAATTTTTTATAGGCAATCAAAAAATGTTTATGGATGCTAATGTGCCTTATTCTTGTTTTGCTGTCTCGGCAACAAGGTGAAAGCATGCTCCAAAGTTCTCTGAAGCTAATTAAAATCTTCCTTTTTTGCTCACAAGGTCCTAAATAACCTTTTAATTCCTCTTGAGAAGGATCTGGTCTGCCTGAAATAAAAGTACAGGGATCATGAAACTTGGTTAGGCTCTCTAGAACAGATAAAATACACATGCTGATTTTTTTTATGAGAATACTCTAAGAAGCATTACACCTGTCCATTTTATATTGCTTTTGTGACATTTCTCTCTCTCTCCCCCCCCCCCCCCCCGCCCCCCCTTGTCTGAAACAAAAGCACGAATGAAAGATTCATAGCATGGAGGAGCCAGGCAGCAGATAGCAAGAAGCCAGCTCTCTTCAATATTGTAATGTTCTGGACATGTCTGGTCCAGTTTTGTTTCCTGGACCCTTCAGGATCAATTCACCTAAGAAATGTTATGACTTCCTCTCTGACCTGCTAATAAATCCATTCAGAGTGATTTAAATAAAAAATAATTTTAAAAAAAGCAAAGGGGGAAAAAAGCATTCAGGAGATAGAGTGATTTGCTCCCACCCCCCCCAACCCAGGTGGTACCTGCAAACCTTTTGTTGTTTTCTATACCTTAGCATATGAGCCAGATTTCTATATTGATTTTTACATTGGCTAGTGCATTCATTTTTATCTATGGGCTTGGGTGTGTATGAACAGGTCTATCTTCACCAGTGCCATTCATTCTAAGCACTTTCTCTTTATTCAGAAGAAAAAATTCTTTAGATGGAGAAGAGACATTTCCTGGATTGGAAAAGTGTATACTTTGACATGTACTCACACTCTCAAGACACACGCGTCTCTATCTGGAGCAGCTGTGACCCCCTGTTTGGACTGCACCACCTCCTAGTTTTCAGTCTGTTCAATTGCTCTCAGAGTTTAAAGCGTAGAAATTAAAATAGGAAACGGCTCTGTAAAACAAAACCACTGCAAGCAGGCGCATTTCTCTTGCTCTGGGGCAGACTGGGGGATGGAGAGGAAGGCAGGGGAAAGCCAGCTGGCTCTGCAGCCCTGGCAGTGGAGGGAATTAAGCTGACTTTTTAGGCAGCCAAAGTCTAGCTGGTTTAATCCAAGCATGACACCTGGAAACTTCTCCAAACAACCCATGTTACACCACAGTTCCTACTGAAGGCTGATTCTGAATTACTTCGCTTCCCACTTTTGTGTCCCATCAACAACAGCACAATATGCTTTTGCATCACCACTGAGGCTCTGCGGTCTACGCGTACATTCATCCATGACATCAGTGCAGTGCACCAGGATTATAAAATCTGTACAAACTCCTTTGCAATTACCTGCATTTGAAAAGTATACATGAACTGTATCGGTTATTCAAGGTGATCCCATTGCATGTGTAGTACGTGCTGTAATTATGAAGCAAAATCCTGCACTGAAGTCCAGAAATCTTTCTTTACCATCTTCCAAAATCAGGTCCCTTTTCTTGTACTTGTTTGTTGAGTGGGCTTGCGGGTGTGAAGAGGAAGTTCCCACACAACAGTGACTGACTTTCCTCCAACAAAGCTTTAGCTCACACAGTTCAGCATTTGAGGAGAGCCAGGTGGAGGCTGAGTTTTGATTTACAAACTCTTGGACAAGGCATTTGCTTTAATAGTTTAATAATTAATCAGGGAAGGAAGAAAGAAGGTATTTATACAGGGCTGATAGGAAATCGATGGCAGGGAGAGCACATTGTTGCTCAGGGAGAAAGGAGGACTGCATCAGGCTGGACTGAGAAAAATAATCCTGTGAATATTTGGAGAGGATGAAAGTATTCAGTCTTGCTTAGAAAAGCGCTCTGGCTTTTTACCTTTGCAAGCAGGAGTGGCTGAAAATATCTCTGGCTTTGTGAGGTGAAAAGAGGAGGACATTTGGTTCTTCAGTGCCCTGGCTGCTTGTGATGGAGGGGGAGGCATGGCCTGGACGTTCCTCTTCCATGACTTTCTCACCCCCTATTCTGTGCTTGATAGACTGCTCTTTCCCAGGCATCCCATAAAGCAGGTTTCTTTAGAAGGAAGACATATTCTGCATTTTCAGGAAAAGGACTATACGCTGCCCTGTTTGTGTAGAAATCACAATCAAACCTCTCTAAACCAAACCTCTGCTACCTAACCCAGCATGATTTGGGGAAGAGATTATTAACAAATGCAATTTAAAGAGTTACTAAGAAACACAAAGGAAATTGTTTTATAATGTGCTCTGGTTTCTCCTTTGCCTAAAGAAAATGTGTTTATCTGACTCATCTGAGCATCTTCAGCTGCCTTTTGGGCTGAAAAAGAACTGAATTTGACTATAGTTATATAATTTTGCTTATTTATTTTGCAGGTTTGCTTCCAGTTGTACTTTTCGGGGTTAAATGGCAGCCAATGAATAGAACATGAGAAGCAGTTCCCTGGATTCATCATCATTTGAATAAGACGCCCAGCAGTCCATAGACCCAAAAAATGCACCAAACTGCTAATTGATTTTTAAAGGAGAATTATGATGCTTTTAACAAGCCACTTATCTTGCTAAGCATTGTTAGGGTAGCAGTGTATGTTCCACTGAAATGGCTGTTCTACAATGTGAGTCCCTAATTGCTTATAAAGCACACTGTTTATTGAGTATTAGCTCTGGCATAGTTGTTTATTACAGGAATGCATTGCTTAATGTTTGTAAAAAGCCATCTAACTTAAATATGCTCTCCTTGTCTCTTACCCTCCAATGCTCTCATGAACTCACGCTCTCCATTGCTAACTTTGCAGAGGGAAGAGAGGAAAAGTATTAGCAGCACTGTGCAGAGCTGGAGGAGGTTGCCTGGTAACTGTGAAGAAAGGAGTCTGACTCGGGAATGTATCGACTATATATTACCTCCTGCGCTCTGCCTACAATTAATAGTTCAGTGACCCAATGAAACATTTCAGATGAAGTCAAACTATTAGCTGGACAAATGTGTCTCAAGTACTGCTGTACGCTGGTTCCATATGATTACGATACATTATAGGCTGGCAAAGAAAGCATGAATCATTAATACATGTGGGCTGAGCCCACTGCGTCCTGCAGCAAATGTCTCCCAGTCCTGAGCGATGTGCTGTGTTATCTTCATAAGGCATGAAGCCTTCAGTTAGCGTGATCTACAGTGCGGTTAGTTTGCAGCGGGGATGTATTCGCCTTTCTCTTTCGTGGGCATTTGTCATTCCTCTGAGTAAGATGGGTAGTATTTTCAGGGGGAGGGAGGGAAATGCTGGAGAGAGAAGACCAGGGGACAGATATACTGATACCTGTTTGGTTATAGCTCCTTTTTTAAGGCTAGGAATGACTTCTCTAATTCGCTACTCTGGAAAGGAGTGAGTAGGTAGATTTACCATCCCTTTGACTCCCCCGTACAACTGAAGCAGGCAGGTAAGAGGATGACCAAGTATGACATTCAGCTTCTGATTTCTTCTTTCCCATAAACTTAGAAAACCTCTTTTCTTGTCAAAAGAACTGCCTGAACTGTAGGAGCAGCTGAAGAAGCACTTTCTGAGTTTGGCTGAGATTGGTAAGTAGTGGTGTAGGATTTGCAGAGTGAACAACTCTTGCAATCATATCCTGCCGCACCACCTGGTGTTGACCTCTAGAACCCCAGAATCAACTTGCATGGTTTGTGGTGTTCTCTGCCAATGGCCATGTTCCACAGCTCTTCACAAAGGATGTGATCAATCCCTAGTTTTATTCAGATACAGAGTGTCTTGGGGCACTTGACTAAAGAATACTCAGTCAGGACGCATCCTTTCCTGTGATGGTCTTGGTGGAACTGAAAACTTCTCTAGAGTGAAGTGGCATTGATTTGTCAATGCATAATTATGCTCACTATTTTCCTACAGGAAAGAATAAAAGCAATAGAAAAGGAATATCTTCATTTTAAAACCTGGCTTTCTCTAAAATCAAACAGAAATGCTTCTAACCTATGGTGACTTGAACTCAGGCCTTAGCATCTAACTACGTGCTTCTTGGAAATAAGATTTCTCAATTCTTCTGTCCAATGAAGCTATTATACTGCTTTGTTGGGTGTTGCGACGGAGGGAAGACACAGTCACTCAATATGAGTGATCAGCAGACTTCGTTTATTGTCTCTTACAGTCACCTTTTATGCCTTCTTATAATTAGCTCATACATATTACAAAAGTTAAGCTCATTATTGGTTAGTTGCCTAAATACCAAGTCCGCCCCTAGTTTCTCTTCTGTAGTTATCTGTTCCCACCTGCAACATTCTTTTCCCACCAAAATCTTCCTGTTATTGTGTAACAAGGACAGCCAAAGACAGTGTATTTTGCTTTACTTCAGAAAAGCTGAGAGCGATGTGCATTTTTGTCCAGCCAGCTGGACTATGTCTATGTGACCCTTTTCAGCTAGCCAGTTATCCACAGTTGGGGAAAAGAGAATGATTGTGAGGCTGGTATATCAGATTCAGACCTAGAGGCATGAAAGTGTTGTTTGCAATAGAGATTTCTGCTGTTTGAGATCTACTCAGATCTTTGTTGATGAGCTGGATGAATTCTTAATGTATCACCTATTTTGTCAACCTATTCTAATGCAAAATTTCCCTCTATGCTTAATCTCTCAGACACTTTATTTAGTTAGCAGCAGAAAACAGTAACATGTTCCTTCACAGGAGTCTCAAGGGCTTTGTGAATCCTCCAAAAGACCTTTAAAATAAGAAATTACCAGCAAACTTTGTACCACCGAAGATGTAGAATAGTCAGTTTCCCAACTATTTGAAATTAAGTACTGTTGCCCCACTTAATGCCATGATTTGGGTAAATCGATTTCTAAGGGAGCTCAGGAAGCTGCAGCAACTTCCTTCTAAGTGAAAGTCGCTTTCATGGAGACCATTTGGGATTTCAAATGGCCTTAAATGGAAAAATCTAAATCCACAATAAAACTAAATGGGAAAGTCTCTGGAGATCATGTGTTCCAATGAGCTTCATTCAATAAGCTTAGTAAGAAAAATGTCACCAAATACGATGCTGAAAAATCCACAGTGTATTTCTGTTAGTATCAAAAAATTCTACAGTCTGAGACTACACTGCTCTGTATTTATATCAGCTGGTTAATTAAATTACACAGTGTTAGTTTAACTTACCAGCAGAAGATTTTCCTTTGGTAGTAATCTATGAATTAAATGCTATGACTGCAGCAAAGAAAAAACAAGATTGCATCATTTATAAATATACATATGTTTACCTTTAGGTATATATAATTTTCTACACCATTATCATTGTGCTAGCACAAGAAGCTGTGCTAAACTACATCTCATCTTGCAGATAAATACCAATTCTTGATGCTGAAATATTAGCAATATAAATTCAGCAATTTATAAAGTAAAAAACCCAAGTATTTGATCAGTGTGTGCTCTGAAAACCCTATCTTTGTAAACTTGCTAGTATTTATTTACACCTTTGTAACACTTTTAAAATGAGTTAAATGTCTGTTCATTGATCTGGAAAAGCTTGCAGATTAGGTTGAATATGCAATCAGCCTGGAGTGGACACATCTGTCTCAATCAAGATGTTTCCAGTATCTACAACCAGACTAGTTGTCTAGACTACTTTTATAGTCAGTGGAGGAAATAAACACTTTGAGAACATGATTCATCTTATTGTAAAATAATTGTCCCAAATCAGTCACATGAATTCTATTCTGAAATGTCTATTTGTCTCCATTGACCTAAATGGGAGCTGAGGGTTAACAGCTCAAATGGTAAATAGTACCATGTATAGGTGGAATTAATCTAACACGCATGGCTTGTATATCTGATCGGATAAATTTATATCTATACCATCTGTAGCCACTGAAAAACAATGGACTTCTTCACAGACAATCAAGTCACCATCTGCTGATGCAACTGCAGGTTGTTGCCTTGGAGGCTTAGGTCTGGAAATGGAAAAGTAATGTAAGAAAATGGGGAATTATCTTACTGCTTGTCTCTTTTGCGTACTCTGGCCCTTATGCAACTGATGCCTGCATCTGCACTGGCAGAATCACCAAGGGCTTTTGACGTGCAATTCAGACAAGATTAAGAAGCTGGATGGTGTAAAGCAGGTAACCACGAGCCTATTTATTTGTGTTTAGTTAAGATCTTTTGTGATTAGATCAATTCCCCAGCTGCACAGATATAAATAGCTAACAAAATACTTACTTTGCAGGTTATTAGCTATGTTTTCCAAGTAACACAGGTTTCCAAGTTTGTTCCTTATACAGGCCATGAAAATAAAACCTATTGAAATCAATGAAAGCAGCACAACAGTGTCTGTAGTAGCCCACATTGTGAATTGTCTTTCTCTGTTTGTTCACAGTTTTAAAGCATAGTTTACTGGTTGATGCCTTGATGACCTGTCTATTTCCTTACCTGTAGGTCCTTTGATGAAAGAGAAGTCATCACTGAAGCCGTGGCAGATACTGAAATGTTACAAGGACCTGAGGTCACTATGTGCGTTGCACGAAAATAAGCAAAATAAAATACCTGCCTCGAAGAGTTGATATCTTGGGTGAAATCTTCTGCAAAGAGTACCGGACTGAATGCATCTGTGTTGGGTCAGTTAAAGTCTTCAGCTGCCCAGTAGCTGCAAATCATGGCTCCAAGAAGCATTAGATTTCCCAGACGCTAAAGGTTTGATTCAGTAGCCCAGACATAATTGTCTAAGTCTCTGGTTATCGGAGACAGCCAAACGGGGCTGGCAGCTTCTACCTCTGCCCTACTACAACATTAGCTGGAGTCCTGGGCAAGGGATCCTCAGGCCTCCCAACTGACACAACACACCATGACATGCAACCATGCAGATCTTCCTGGAAAGACCTGCATCATTCCCAAACAACTAATACTTCCAGAATAATGTTTCTGTCAGATCCAGCTCCAGCTCC
Source organism: Falco biarmicus (assembly GCF_023638135.1). Lineage (NCBI taxonomy): Eukaryota > Metazoa > Chordata > Aves > Falconiformes > Falconidae > Falco > Falco biarmicus. Next base: position 28,465,410 of record NC_079292.1, on the reverse strand, counting down.
TCTATCTTGGCAAAGTGTTGCTTGGGCTCTGCAGTCTTGTTTTGCTCTGAAGACATAAATTGTCCCTGACTAAAACTTTCAACAAGATTATGAGTTAAGAAGGAAAAGACTTTTTAGGTCAGTTTGCTTGTATTCAACCCAGTAGAGTTAATCCATCATCTCCATTTTGTCCAAGGGTGAACTGAGTAAAAGAGGTCAAGAAATATATGTTCTGTGGATTATCTCAGATGAAGAGGCTCTCTGATTAGGCTTGTGTAAATTTGATGACATTAGTGCAATTACCCTGATATGCACAATCAGAATCAGATGAGCAGATAATTACTGGCAGAAAATTGAATTACATGGATTTATTTGAGCTGTGGTCATAATGAACATTACTATGTGATATGATTTAGGAAAAAAAAACCCACAACATAACCTTGACAAGATGAATTGGGATGGGCTACAGATGCTTACAGACAAAATATGCTGGAATGATCTTCTGCCCAGATCTTACACTGCAGAGTACCTGCAGCTTCTTTGTGGAGCCCTCAAAGTCACTATGAATGTCATGAGCCCATGAAGTTTCTTGGTAAGCAAAAGAACATCTCTGAGTGACATAAAACTACATGTTAGTTTATATCGTATTTGTCAAAGTCCTACCCAGCTCCCAACACTCTGCCCAAGCTGTAAAGTTACTGTACCATCAACGACATTTGCCCTGTGAGGTACAGTAGCAGGATGCAGGTACCATAATCCATCTAATGCAATGTGAGCTGAGTATATAAATTCTCGTTACACTCAGCAGAGTCAGTGGATGAACAGCAGCAGCAAGGCCAACACTTCCATTTGGTGAAACACGTAAGTAGTTTTTAGGATGCCATGGACTATAATGATGGGCTATGACAAGACCACAGATACTCAGCCCCCATGTAGAGACCATCATCATTGCTACTTAATGTTAGGGACTCAACGTAGTTGTCTAAGCAGAGGTAACAAGTGCCACTTGAGCCCAATCAGAATGTCCTGCCATGTCCCTGGTTGCTGCTCTGAAAGGGAACAGGTCATCTCTAATCTCAGGTCATGTCTAGAATGCCCGTGCTTGCATCCTATGGCATCTCAGCCAATACCCAACAGCAGTGCTTACACAGGTGAATCAAGCCTTGTGTGCAGGATTTCAAAGCTGACCCCATCCCATTTCCTTTGAGGCACCCAACTCCTACACCCTGTTGCTAAAGTAACTGAGCTGGACTGACCCTTTGTCTCTTTATTTTTACCAGAAAAACACAGGAGTTAAACCACAGATTCAGGTTTTTGTCTTACCTAATCAATTATTGAAAATGGTCGGTGTTGGCCGTTCTTGAAATCCTGACTAGATTAATTTCCATTGAGAGAACAATAATGGAGGCATCTCCATCTGGCCTAGTCAGCCATCGCCTTTTCTGAGCCAGTGGAGGCAAACAGATGTTACACATACCTCATTTCATCCTAAACTGACCACTCCAAATAGGTCATTCCTGAGAAGTATTTGTTTCCTAGCATTGACTATAATGTCAATCTCGGAGGTAGGTGCCATTTCATCTGTATGTTCACGTTCGTTCTATTTCAGCATGTAGCAGTACTACAGTACAATTCTAGCACCATCAGGTGAATAGAGCAGGGTTACCAGCTCCAAACAACCTCAAACCAATTCCTCTGTTCTGCAAGGTCATCTTCATGCAATGGGGCCTTCAGCCAAGCCTTTCCTTCTTTTGCCTCATAGCAAGTTGCTAAAATAACTAGTGTAGTGAGTCTGTTGTCAAAATGGTGCTTTGATTTGCCTGTTTTCCTCTGCAGTGTTTGCATGGGTGTAATCAATCTGTAAGAAGGTAATCGTGCTGCTTTCATTCTTTTCTTAAGCTTACAGTAGATAAATGTATTAACACTTTGTGACAGCAGTCTTGGAACCACTTCTAATTCAGTAGTAACTCTCCCACTGACCTCTTAGTTGTATTAGTCATAGTTTTCAAAGGAGGATATTGAAGCCTGAATTACTATTATTTTCAGAAACGATTGCCTAAATCTGGACAGGCACATTGCTGAGAAGACCATCAGATGGTCAGCGGAGTTGGTGACAAGATACGAAGGAACAGTGGGATGAACACAATGCAAGATGACCCTCCCCCCCCAAAAAAAACCCCAACCAACCAAACACAAAAACCCAACAACCCTATACACACCCAACAGAGATGCGTTTTTAGATGCTCTAGGAACAAGTGGTAGAAAGGAAAGGAGGCCTCCCAAACAGATCTCCGGCTCTCAAAAATTGGTAGAGCCATCCTGAAGCCAGTTTACACCATCTGAAAAGTTCTCCCTGTGTGTTCATTTGAATATAATGCCAGAAGAAAACTTTCTACTTATAAATAATAGCTTTTGTAAATACACTTTTCTAGTGATGGCTATTCTATTGTCTGACTACACACTGTAGGGAACACAATTCTAAGTTTACCTGTAGGTTACATTTTTATTTTGCAGCCAGATGTCACAATAAAATTGTGTAAGAAGAAATAATACAAAATAAGATGCCAAAGTGAGAAAAAATAATCAACTCAGGGAGGAGGAATACGCATTTCAGTCTCCAAAACATCAGCAGAAACTCTTACATTTCCATTATGAAAATAGATGACATACTTAATGTAAAGGCCTCTCTGATATGCTTTGTGATATTATATTGTCCTGCACATAGTTATTTTTTGAGAAAGCTCTATTATAAACATTCTCTTGCTAAATCTTTCCTACTATAACCCCATAAATACCCCAAATCTATTTGCAACTCGGTTTAGCACTTCGATGTATTTTGAGGGAAAGTACCACAAGAGTTATTCCTTCTCCATCATATTTGAGGGCTGACTTTTGTGTTCACCACATTTGATAAAGGGGACCCCAGAGGCAGCCGAATTACTGAAATTCAAAGGAACTGCTGAAGCCACAGCATTAAGAAGATGGAGTGCTTTTGGCTTATCATGTGATATTTAAACTACTTGTGTCCTAATAATGAGCCTGTGGTGCTATCAAATTATCAGTCTTACCTTTTTTACTTAGATTTCCAAGTATTCTATGAAGATATTAACACTGTAAGTATTGAAAAGTGGGAAAAGTGAACATGCAAATACAAAATGATTTGCCCTAAACTGGGCAGTGGCAGAAGTAGACAACAGGTCTCCTGAAATCCCTTGTTCATGTCACCAGGAGAGAAGCACTGCCCACAGGAGCCTCCAAGAGCTACAGGAGGAACAAAGCAAGCTATGAGCTGCACACTGAATAATGCTTGTTACAACAGAAATTGCTGAACCATGTCAGCTGAAATGTGGTTTCACCCTGGAGTCCTTTGCAAAGCCAACATGATGGCACCTATTTTCTTGTAAACCAGCAGCGAGTGAGGTGGTATGCCAAGATTCCATTTCCTTGACCTGCAGGGATTTGAAATTACATTCATCTTCTCTTAGAGGACAAACTGACAAGTAGCACAGGGAAGGGTGTTGCTCTCTCCTCTTAGAGCCATACTGTGCATATGAACTGCTTCACTTTACATTTGCTCAAGGCAAGCAAATGTGAAAATTACTGAGCTTGCTAAGTAGTTTTCTGGAGCCATGGACCTTGGGCAACCATGCAAAGCAAGTCTTGTGCTTCAGCAATACTTGTATGCCCATACCAGGCAAAGTCAGATGGTGAAAAAACCTGTGAGAGGAGCTAGTGGAGAACACACCATCCCTTGATGCTCAGGATTCATGAGCCTCATGAGCCTCAAGGCCATGTCTCCAGCCCCTTTCCAATGTATGGTTGAACATTTTATACAAAGCAGAGACATGCAAGCAGGAAAGACTGAAAAACGCAGATGCAGAACATTACAAAGCACTTACACCCTCCCAGGTAGAGAGAGGCAGTGGACAACACCTGATGCTTTGTAGTCTCCAAAACCCGAGCCTATTTACACTGAACTGCTCCCTTCCCCAGTGAATGAAGGACACCTTGGTCTAGCCTTCCTAACTGTTACAAAGTACTAAACCATAAATAAAACACTTTGAATTAAGCATTTCTGACATTTCATAGGAATGTTATGTTAGGCGCCCCTCAACTCCACTCCCCCCCCCGCCTTTTTTTTTTTTTTTTACTATGAAAGAAATAAGAAATTATTTCCATCTTGAGTCAAGTTGAAGTGGATGTTTACATTATCTTTAATTTTGAGGGTGGACAAAAGGTCAGTCCCAAACAGTTATTCATGCTGCACAGACAACTGTGACGGGCACCTGGGCATGAGTTTATAAACCAAAACAGTGGAGGCAGGTTTTAGCGAGCTCTTCATGAAAACCTGCTCTGAAACAGAAAGCACACATTCCACTCAATAAAAGAATAATAAACTGTCAGGTAGGAAATAAATATTGAAACTAATTTTCCACCAGGGAAATCTCTTTGCAGTAACTAATTTAGATGTAGAATAAAACAAAAAGGCCCTATATCTCAGCCTTGGCAATAACCTGTCACTGAGCACCGTTCACCTCTTGCCTCTGCTCAGACCTGGTGCCTGCATGGGAAGAAGAGGTGTCAACTGCCTTGCTGTCTCCCTTTGTAAATCAAATCAAATAAACCACGCATGAAAGGAGTTCCTTGCAAAAAACCCAATGTGTTAGGGTCCCTTGGACATTCTTGAGCAGCAAGGACAAGAAGTGAAAGTAAGGTTTTTCCTCTTGATATCAGTAATTAGATGAGATGCTGCAGGCGAAGATATTGCTTTGGTGTGTTGTCAAGAAATTAAAATTCTCTCATAGTGAATGCAGAGCCTGTTGGTTGCTGGTGGTTGTTTTCTTGTTTAAACTTCTCTGAAGATCAAAACCAGGGTTGGGTGAACAATACAGAAAGGATGGCAAAACGTTAACATGTTGAGTGCCTGTGGTAGCTTTGGCTGGAGACCATGACAAGACAAGTGAAGTCTAACTTCCTTGGAGGTAGAAGGAAGAAAGTGGTGGCCAGGACCCACACAGGCTGTCCCTGCTGTGGTGAACGTGAGACTTGTCCATTCTGGCCTCACATTGTGCTCCCTTTCAGAGGAAAGTTCACACTGTGTCACTGCCTTTTCCGTGCACAACTGCTCCTGGTGACCTTGAAGGTCTGACTAGCACAAATTTCTGTTGGGATATACATACACTGTGTGTTCCCGGGAGAAGGTGCATCCCCCACCTGTAGGCTGGAATTGCAACCTTTCACTAGAGAACCAGGTATTGCCTTGTGTGATCTGCTTGCAGAGTCTTGTATGTAACTACCATGGGAAGGTCACATCTCCTGGTTTTTTCCCCTCCATTCCCCTGGAAGTAAAAATGGGGAGAACAGCCCAGTGCCTTCTCAGCAAGCAAAAGGAAAACACTAAGAGAAAAAAGAAGGGGCTGGGGGGGAGCCATCTAGGATCACTGTTCCTGCCTGTGGATAGCCCATGTTTGAATTGTCCTCACTTTGGAACATATTTGCCTCCATCCCTGACTACAAGGAGTAAAGAATCAAGACCTTGTCACTGTCCTTCCCTTATACCACCTGCCAATGTGCAGTATCCAGCCAATTCAAGTAAATGTTGTCTAAAGGCTCAAAGAGCTTCTCCTTTTAAAACACCAGTGTCTACAGTCCCAGATGCTTCATAACCTCTGGCTAAGCTCATCCTCTGTCAGCCCTCTTGGTTAACCTCTCCCAACTCCTTACCCAACTCCTTCAGTGCCAGCTCCTCTTTGCTGTGCTCCACAACTCAGTCTGGGCACAGTGCTGCTGCTCACACATAGACCTCTGTATTGTATGAGCACTCTCAGGATATTGGAGATGACCCTCGTGGTCCTGACGTGGCACAGGACAGATGGGAGAGGTTCACTTTTGGTGAACCTCTAGTCAGAGGCTAGGCAGGATACAGTGGGGCATCACTGATAGTGATTGGCACATGTTTACACACTTGAATCTTCTGCTTTCTATATTTTCCTGAAGACATGAATACAAACATTAATACACTGATAAAATATTACTATATCCCTATCTTCATCAAAAATAATATGCTTTGAAAATAGATGATACACGCCTGAATTTCCAGGGACAAAGAGCAAAGTGTATCCACCCAATTTGAGATAACTTACATCTCTACAGCCCAAAAAACAATGTCAGAGTTAGGATGCTCTGGAAGGGGAGGAAAGCACGAAGGAAAGCAACTGTATTATACAGGTTGCAGCAGTCCAGAAACATCTATGACTGTAGGTGGAAACACCTCACTGGAGCTAGTCACCCAGGGTGCAACTTCACCACCTCAGTGTCCTGTGCACCAGTGGACAGTCCTTGAAATACTTGAGCAAGCCACACACGGTTGATAGATACGCCATTGGCTACCATGGGAAATAGGGAATTGGAAATAGAGCATTATTTGCCTCACTGATTTTAAACATCTGAACTAGAGCAGGATAAAGCATTCTGCTGGAAAGGCTGCATCCCTCTAGTAATGTTAAAGAAGCCCAAATATCCCTATCAGGAAGGTAATGTCCTGTCCACTCCCAACTTTTTGAAGTCTAAGAGGCAACGCAATAGTCCTCACCACCTTTGCCTACACCTGGAGTGTGAGATTCCTTATCTCATGTTTGTCTTCCTCTAGCCCCTCATCGATATCTCATCTTACAGGTCCCCAGGATAAGGAAACTTGTCTTCCTGCTACACCTGTAAAGCATCATGTAATTTCATGTGAATGATGCATTAAAATAAATAACAGTATGTTTCCATGTTTAAGTGTCTCAAGCCCAGGGAATAAGTTACCCCTCTCACTTCACAGCTTTACCATTGGCACCTTGAAGAAGTAGCTCATTAACAAGTGAATGAGGATGCAGAAGGGGGGTGAGGAGTGGGAAATCCAATTTCTAGCTTGCAGTATTTTGCTAAAAATGTTGATAACAATTCCTGCTATTAGTCTCTGTCAGAAATGCCAGAGTCATTACTGAAATGGTATGGCCAGAGGGCACCCTGCATCACAGCTCACTGCAGAGTCGGAAGCCCTTAAATAAACAGAAAGCATAGCAAAACTGTTGGTATTTGAAAGTTTTTGAGTAATTAAAGTAGTACTCTGCTCTGTTGGTAGCAGACAGTCAAGTTAAAAGGAAATCTCACCTTCTGCTTACCTTCTCCTAGCTAAAACAGTGTGTTGTGATTATTGCCCCAGCCTGCATCTCTGTAGGCTTTGGTAGGGTTGCCTGAGCATGCATTTGAACATCTGACCCAAGCATCAAATTGTAACCACACAGGGTCCCCTTGGAGCACACTGCTAGGATCTATATTTTGCACTGGGGTGAGAATTCAACAAGCATTTGCCTCCTTTCCGTGAACCCTTTCCTTATGCCAGCTGCACATCACGTGGAAGAACTGAGCTCAGCTGTGCACCACTGTGTCTGTCCATCTTCAGGTGGTCAGGACTCAGATGTGAAGACAGAAGAGTGCTTGGATGGCAAGAAGAGAGGCATCCACAGAGCTATCAATCAAGATCAAAACTCGTTGCCCCAAAGCACAGTCATTGTAACTTGTCAGTGGCTGCCTGTGTCCCTCTACCAGGGCCACGTTCCCGAGAAGAAAAGGCTAACAACACGCTTGAATGTGCTCCCAGTATTTACAAGCCAATGGCAATTTTGCTTTTTGTATGGCTTAAAATCCTAGAGCTCCTGTTCCCCAGGGATTTCCATAGGAGTTGGGTACTGAAGGGACATGGTGAATCTGGCTGGACCGCTGGTTTTCCCGAGCACAAAGGCACCCATCAGCTGCCACATCCAAGGAGCTCAGAACCTACAGTCCTTACCACTGACTCTCTTCTCTAAAAGTGATTCATGAATGATGCACCTTTTGGGCATACTGCAGAAATTAGTTAATGTTTGGGGAGTGTTTCAATGATATAAAGTGTGGTGAAAATGCTAAGTATTATTATTGTTCCACTTTGTCTTCCACTTAAATATAAAGAGGGATTGTACAGCTACTTCCCAAGTGTCTCCCAAGGGTGTTTCTAAAGCAATTATGTTGGCTGACAGTGTTGAGCTTCAGAAAATGGAAAGGACTCAGAGGCTGACCAATCAGCCCCTTTACCAGCAGATGAATCTAACTACTTCAAAGCTATTCATTAAGCAGTACTATGAATTGATTACATAAATTAGCATGCCACTGACAAGGCAGGGAAGGGAGGAGAAGACGGGAGAGGAGGCTGACATAACACATCCCTCATTTGGCAAAGACAGCGGTTATTAGGAGCCCAGAGCTAATGAAAGAGACAGATCCATTAGGCACGTGCCGCGGCAAGGGATTGATTGCTCCCCCTGAAAAAGGGCTGCTCCTCTTGTTACTAGGGGATTATATTTGTTCTAGCTTGTTGATCCAAGGGTAACTCTGTCACATTTAACAAGAAAGTGTAGTTTGGAGAGAGAGGGAAGGAAGATGATAAGCCTGCTTCGAAACCATTATTGAAATCTCCTAAGCCCAAGCAGCCTAAGGCAGGTTGGTTTCGCTGCTAAAAGGGAAGACTTTTGAGGAGGATTTTCTATCTGAATTTGGGAGAATTACAGCTGGAAATATTGAAAAAAGGAAGTTTTTCAATGGAAACTTTGAATGACAAAACCTGACAGGTGTGCTTGGACCCTGCCTCTGATGGAAACTGCCTGTCCGGGACGAGCATGGTGCTGAGTCTCCCTGCAGGCTCCCTGGAGCTTAGCAGACCTGGATCAGAGCTAAGAGGATCAGATCCTCTCATTGAAAACCTCATCAGAGCTCAGCTAGCTGCAGCCAGACCCCATCTGTCCCTGCTGTCATTTGGAGTTTGCTTACCCCTCTGCAATAACTGGTACCTTGTCCCTACCTCGAGTCCCAGCACACTATAAAACCCTTCACTCGTGTTTTGAGCCACTTTAATTTCAGGTGGGTCAGCTTGGAGCTGTCAACATCATGTCTCCAGGCAGTGCAAGCATCATTTCGCAGCCCAACTTCCTTCCACACTAACCAGAGAGGTATTGAATAAAACAATCCGATTTCAGCGCTCTTTGCATTACTTCTTCATCCAGGACTCTCTGGACAGCCCTGCTGGCGCCTCCTTGTCTAGTTCAGCCCAGAATATGCCTGTGTAACTCTAGGTATAGACAAATCCCTTGGATTTTTCATAGAGGTCAGTTTTCCACCTGTTGGAGTTGCTTCTGCTGCTGCATTAGGGGAAGATGGGTTGAGTTGTTCTCCGTTGCTGGTCTGTTTTGCGGCATAATTTGAGTAATCTCTAATTAGAAGGGCATAAGTGTGTTGTTCAGCCCTTCAGACCCTTAAGTATATGCTTAAATTAAGCACATGCTGAAGTGCTCTTCTGAATCAGGAGCCTGAGAGAGCTCGGATGGGTTTATTGCTGTATTTTGAAATTACTGCAATCCATTATTCCAAGTGCAGCTTGGGCACCGAAACTAAACAAAACCTCTCAGAAGAAGAAGCCCTGAAGCAAAAGGCACACCTCCCTCGGCCACATTTCCCTGACAGCTATCTTCTCAGTGAGTTTGATGCTGCCATTTGCCTAGCAAAGGTTTGCCCGCCACAGGAACATCATGCCACTCTCGTTTTGTGACTGACTTAGTTAACAAAATATTTTGCACTCGTTAAAGAGGGAATCAATTGTTTACTCTGCAGCTTTGTTACCAAAGGGGGAGGAATCCTGAAGCTGATATCCATTCAGGTTTCTTCTAAATTTGCAAGAAAAATGTTTGGATTTAAAAAGGAAACCAGTCACAAGCCAGTGAGTGTGGCTCGGGGAATGGAGCTCCCCGCTGTTTCAGATGGCTTGCTGGTTTCTGCTGGAGGGAAAGCTGGGTTTGATGGATCCCCAAGAAAATCTGTTATGGCAAATGAATGCTGATGGCAGCTGCACAAATTTAGACCAACTGACTTTTCACGTTGCAATAGGAAGTCAGCAAGATCAGAAACTACCAGAGCATCATTAAATTTGGGTATTTGATGGAGAAGCTTTATGCAACAATAGAATTTCAGAGAGGATTTTTCTATTCTTCACCATTTTAAGTAATTTGGTGGATTTGTTATTAACCAAAAAAAACCTGCGAGAGTGTCTTGCTATCTCTGGCTACCTAGGGATTATACAGAGTTTGCTGTATTATGCAGTTGTTCCTTTGCATATTTCATTGACTCGGGGGAAATATTAAAATCTGTAATTTCCATATTGCCAGATTATCGTACACTCTCCAATGATTGTTCTTTTTATTTTTTTATGATCTGTCAATTTCCACACTACTTAAAAAGACAATTTGACTGCCTTAATGCCAGAAAAATCTCATAGGGTACTTTCTTTTTTTTTTCCTTTTTCTTCTTACTTTCCTCAGCATAGAAAAGGCTATTTTTATGACTAGAAACCTATCATTACCATTCATTGAACACCTTCGCTTGCAACTACAGATAAACACTGAGCTTAACAGTTTTTAGCCTTGGAAAAAAAAAAAAATTCAAATCTGCTCCCAGGAAGTCTTTGGTAAATATCATGTCACCATGGAGTGCCACATTAATAGAGTGTGAAATACAAGTGTGAAGTCTATGATATATCTATACCCTGTGCTTTTATATGTCATAATATTTAGTTATCCACAACTAAGCAACTCACAAGATTTTTGAAGTGCAGTAAGCAGTACTTTGCACATTTTACAGACAAGGAGATGGAAAGATAAACGAAATAGATGCAGTGGGTAGCAGGAGGTAAGGCAGCTCCTCAAGTACAGCTTTTGGTACTGATCTGCCATCTTCCTGTCCCACATGCAGCCCACCACTACCAGATCTAATTAAAATAAGAATCAATTAAGATGGCTGGATGAGGTAAAAGGCTTGATAAGGGGAGGTGCAAAGCTTGTCGAGAGAGATTGAGAGAGAGAGAGAGAGAGAGAGAGAGAGAGACTTGAGTATTTTTCCACAATAATTAATGGTGAGAATTAGAAATGGATTTGTCCGTTCCTTTTTTAAGCCTCAGTGTTAATACTTGCTCCAAATGAAGCATCCTTAGATTCATTTCCACAAGGACCTGCGATTGTGGGGACCGAACAACAGCGATGGGTGTCCTGAAGCACCTGTTATGTGGGTTCTGCCCACTGGCCATCATCTTCTAGTTCTTTACAAAGCTGAGACTGATGTAAGCCAACGTCCTCAGTGTGGGATAACAAAAAAATAACTCACTTTCATGATCTATTATGCAAGGTGCAGAGGCTTTCTGCAGGTCAGATGATCTCCAGGTAACCTGACAAAGCCACTTTCCTGGGAGCAGGGGCTTTCTAGGAGGGCTGTAGCAGAAATGGGTCTTGAGACACGTTTCAAGTCATGCTCTAGTGCTGCTTCCAAAAGACTTCTCATCAGAAAAACACCTACAAAGTGTGTGCTCCTAGAGGACAAGCGTCCCTCTCATGAGATAAGCAGTGTGGGTAAGAGGCAAAATAATAGCGAAATACTTGTCAAGTTTTGGAAGCCATTAAAATCTTCACGGTGATGTGCTCCTCTGGCATGCTTGAAACCGCATGGCAGGGCTGGAGGCTCTAAGTATCCATCTAAACAAACATCAACAGAAAACATACCCCTTTTCTGCTACAGAGGAAAAAAAGTTGTAGAGACAGAGAACAATCTACCCATTCAAGCTCTTTCAGGTTTTCATTAGTTCCTGATGAAAGCTTTGCAGATGGAGGAGGCAGCAATTAACAATTAACAGCAATTAACAATTATTCCTTCTGCTTGCTTCCTGCTGGAAAAGGGAGACAATTAAATGCTCTTATCCTGTCTTTGCTCTCCTCCCTCTCTACCTTGGGAATTACATTACCAGGGAACCATTTTATTTAGCAAAGTACCTGCTTTTGCTTGTAGTAAATAGTTACTGCCTTAGGGCCAGGTTTTTAGAGACATCTGAAGATACAGCTGAGTACTTCCTTCTGAAAACTCACAAGGTGCTTTTCTGTCCATATAAATGTGTAAATCATTGGTCTGGATGTGTGAGATAAGAAAGAACAGAGAAACCAGGGCACAACAATGGATTAAGGCGTGCCATAGCGAAAAGATTGGGAGTGTCAAAGAAAGGGGGAAGAAAAGGATTTAACTCGTGAACTATACCCAAAAAGGGAGGTTTTACTGTCAAACTTGAGTCCAGAGGGAGGTTTTACTGTCAAACTTGAGTCCACCTAGCTTTTTACAGTTAGAGTTCCCAGGTACGTGTCTGGGACGTGGTCCTGTTCTTCAAGCTGTCTATCGGTGATGGAGCGATGTACTCCATCTGGGAGTCTGGGAGATGAAGCCCACCCTGCAGCAAGGCTTCTGAGGCTGGTTGAGCACTCCCCTGGAATAGCTCTTCCCTGTGCAGCTCCTGCTGAAGATCTAAGACACATCTGCCTGTGAATTCTGATCATGTAGACATGAGCTAAGAAAACAAATCGTAGAGTTTAACATAAGGAGTCTAAGGAACCAAATGAGTAAAAAAAAAAAAGGCAGTGGATCCCTGATGGGACAATAAAGGAAATTTGTTTCTGCTAGGCATAAATCTGTGATGCAGACAGAGAAGTTAACAGCTGTCCAAGAATGAATTGGATGGAGAAGAGAGTTATACATGCGTAGGATAGAAGGAGAAGAATTAAGATAATGTGGCATGACTGGCAGAGAACCAGCTTGAAGTCTTTTGTACTGGATGGTGGGACAAGTTCTCTAGAGCTGGTGCTGAGACTGTGATGAATCATTGTGCCTGGATTTGCATGTGGGCAGAAGCTCTTTTTAATGGAAAAAATATCCCTGAGGAGGGCATTAAAATGAGAGACTTCAGCATCCTAGGTGCAGACTGGGAAAGAAAAAGTTACTTTTGAGAGTTGATCCCAAGTATCTTTGATGTGATAGTCACCTGGCCAGAAAGTGGTGAGGTCACCTGTGAAGAAAGAGCCAATTTTAGAAGACCTTGTGGTAAAAACAAGTCTGCATTAAGCTGATTCAGTTGCTGTTAAGCTGAAGGGTACATCAGAACTGGTCTGCAATGAAGCTTCTTGATTCCAAAGGGCCCAGGGTTTCTTTATGTCAGTTACATAAAATTACTTGGAACGGAAGTGGGAAAAAATATTACAATTCCAAAGTCAACTAAATCAATTTTTATTCCCAAAGCAACCTTGTGTTGAGATTTCTCTGACTTCAGGTTTCCAAAATTTAGATACTAAGTCACTTGTCCTCTGGAGATATCTCTCTCCCTTTGCTACAAAAGACAATTCATCCTGTCCTAGGTAACGGTCTTAAATAGATGAGATAAACTGCCCTCTGGAGGTGCTTGTCTCCTGTTTTGGCTACAGAAGGAATTTAGATGTGGTACATATGCCTGAAAAGCTAAAATTTAGTGATGTTGATAGACCATGGTGCGAGGAAATGAGAAACCTACAAGGGGGAGGGAAGAGGGAGCAGGGAGAGGGGGAAATAAAGCATTAATTAACAAAGAGAACAACAGCTGAAGGTTATGAAAATTTAGAAGAGAGTGAGAATGGCTATATTTCAAGTGGTACTTCTGGAAACATTTGTAAAATACATGTATTACCAGAAACAGCAGCCATTAATAAAATGTTTTTTTAACAGAATTGGTAATATCAGTTAGATCTGAAGACATTTTCTACCACTCTGCAGGAAACACTTCAGATCTCCCTGCAAAACTTCAGCTCAGAACTATTTGGGTGTTCAGATTTAACTGTGTGTTTCAGTGACTGGATGGTTACAGAGCCATGCTGGTGAACCTCCATTTTTTGAGGGCGGGAGAAGCGAAATGGCATTTTAAAACTATAAAGAATTTTTTTTCAGTGGAGCAAAAATATAGTAAGTCAAGCTTTCATCCATCTGAAGAGTGTGGATAACTGGTATCAAAATCAAAGTGAGGTCAGTAGAGAATGACTGGTTAGCTTTTACAAATATGGGCATCTCAGCAGAATGGCTCAGATTGCAGAGATCTAAATCAATCTGGTCAACCACAGAGTTACTTGTTGAGGCCTTAGAACTATCTTTGCATGTCTCTGCACGTGAAGTCATTAGCTCAACTTTTTAGTTCGTCACATCCATGTGGTTTCTTTGTGTTGTTTCTGTTTGTCTTTGAGGCATGGCTTTCAAATGTGCAGTGGAATCATTTATCTAGGGTGGAGATCTGCTGGGTTCAGGTTGGTGGTGCTTGGTTTGGCTTGCAGACACTTGAGTGCAAGATGAGCTGTGTGAGACATAACCATTCTCCTGCTCTACATGTGGTACGAAGTGCCTACCTTTGTCTCTAGGCGTATGTCTCTATGGCAACTCCCATACCTGATTTCCTACCCATCCCAAAACACTGATGGAAAAGCTCGTGTATCCAGGCAGATAGATAGATTGGGAAAATGAACTAGCTGAAAGATCGGATGTTTTTTTAATGTGGCTTAGTCTCTAGCCAGATGAATTTCCCAACTGCCAAAATACTGGTGCCAGCACAAGTGAGAAAGCAGAAATGCCACAGGGAGGGGACAGGATGGGACCACTCACTGAAGCAGAGAGAGTGCTAACACTAAGGTGGTAGTGTAACCTTGGCTGTGGGTTAAGAGTGTTAAATTGCTCCACATTTACCATGGACCACAAACCTACATGTAGGCATTGATGACATGTAGATAAAGCACAAAAGTTCATACTAACTCTTTCTTTCCTATAACATCTTCACACCTCTACACTTAGCAAAAACCACCTGTTTACATCCAGAACAGACTGGGTGACTCAGGAAGAGATATTGTTGAATAGTACTGCATGTTTCACTAATACTGTGAATGTAAAAGATATTCTGTAATTAATCCTTTAGAAACAGGCAATTAATACTCCAGAGACTATAATTTATATAGCTTTTGTCAACTTTGTCATCCAGATCAGAGGTTAAACAACAGTGATTGCAAGGATCTGGGAAGGAAGCAGCTCACACATCCTTGATGCAAGCTCATCAGTGAGAAAACCAGCACTAAACGACTCATCAGTCCCAGAGATGCTGCCTGGAACAGTGTGGTTACCACCCATGCATTCCTCCAGAGACAGAAACAACAAAAGAGGTGTGGACCTTGATGATACCACTAAAGCTAATGGAAGCCTACATGCAGGTGTCTGCAAGCATGGTGGTGTCCATGGCTGCATCTGGTGCAGTCAGTGGAGCCATACAAGCAGATACCCAGGTGGCACTTGAATTAGTTGACTCAACATAGGTGTCTACTACTATCTGAGAGACCCCAAAATGACACTTCCAGCTGCTGCTCCAAGAGGGTGTGACTTTTACTTGGATTTGCCATCCTATTAATCTCTTGGATGCCCCGGGGGGGATCACTAGCTCCTGCCTTGGCTGGAGTTAGGTGTGATGCTCTCTGCTCAGGCGCCTGAAAATTAAGTAACATTTATCCTAGTGCTGCCTTGCTCTGCCCTTAGAGGCTGCAAGCCTCAGCCCACAGGTTGCCTGGTTGGCCCAGACTTCCCTGTTCTCAGCTGATACAAGACAAGCCTGATCTGACTCCTATGGAGTCAGAAGGGATGAGATTTCACAAGGAAAGCCAGGATGCTGTATCCTCAAGCCTTTTTCTCCACAGTCCCATGAGTCAAACTTCCCCTTACCTGCTCTTTATTGCTCCTAGTGTCACCAAAATCGGGAATAAGAAAAATCCTTAACACCAATGTAGCATTAAGAAGCAGGATTCCTTTATTGCAGCACTGGATGCACAGGGGATTGCTCCACTGAACGTGAACAAAACTATATAGTCCACATTCATGTTTATGCATTACATTTCTCAAAAAAATCATATGTATTCATTCAATAGGTGGTACTATGTTAATTAAGTGTCACACATGCTCCTTACAGGTATCTCAGAGTCTTCTAAGTGGTCTCAAATAACAGTTGATCCTATAGGTACAGCTGACTGATCACTGAACCTTAATTTACTTCCCTTATATAGAAAGTCCAAGGAGAGTCCAAGTTTGCCAGTAACCTATGCAACTGTCTCCTCAACGACCGTAAGTTTTAAAAAACTCTTTCCTTCTTGGCATAAAATTACACAACCAGGGTTGGTAAGCATCTCTCCATAGTGATTGCACTGAAAGAATCAATATAGCTGCAAAGCTAAACCAGACTATATTACATGGTAGCACCAGTTGCATCTTAAAACCACGATGGTCATCACTTAGTGCAATAACCAAGGGAGGTACTACCACGCTGCAGGTTGAGATGTCCACTTTGCAAACTAAGATTTGCATCAGTATTGAGTCTGCAGTGTAAGATGGTGTCTAGGAAATGTTTTATGACCATTTATTTCTAGGTCTGTATTCTCTGAAATGTCACCAGATGTCATCATTATTTCAAAATTTAAAGTCAGTTTCTTTCCACTTCTAAAAATTAAGCAAACTATCCACTGGATTATCTGAACCAAACCTGTCTTCACATGCCTGTCAATAATACTAATACATGAAAAAAATACAGCAAATGCTTCTGTGCTTCATGTCTCTAATGCTCTATCAGTAAAAAAGATAGATTAGTCTGAAATAAGTTACAATTTAGAATGTCTTTTCCTATTCTACATTAAGGGACTCATCTTCAAAGCAATGTGCACAAATCCCATTAACAGCAATAACAGAATTTGTGTGAGTAACTCCCCAAACACCACTTTGAACATTAAGCCCTTTACTTAATTCAATATCAGATAAAAAAATGATCTAAGGAAATGCAAAGACTTGATATTCTGGTTTGTGTTTCACAATGAACTGGAGACACACACACAGAGACACATGCACATAGATACTGTGGCTTAGCCATATAAATGGAAACAGAAAAGCTGTTTTTTATAAAAAGAATTAAAAAAAAAAAAAAAAAAAAAAGAGAAAGAAAAAGCCCCCCAAAAGCAACTCCAAAATGCTGTGCAATAGGAGCTCCACTCCTAAAAGAGAAATAAAACCTTGAAACACATTTCTGAAAATGTTGTATTGGGTTTTGGAGGAATCATGGCAGAAAACAATATCCCCTAACATTGGGTGCATCATTCAGCAGTCTGCAGTTCAAATTCCAGCCTCTTCTCCACTATCCATTGTCTCGCCTTCCTGTCCTATTGTTTATCCCATCAGGCCTTTTAAGCCACAGGAAAGACTGTCTTCACTAGACAGGGAACAGTCCCCTCCATCACATGCATCCCAACCTTTGGTCATTGCTGCATCTGTACCTCTTTGTGAGAACCTTTTTTGTGATCTGTGGGCACGATCTTTTCCTCCACCCACCTCATTGTCAACAAATACTTGGGCCTGGACCAGTTCCTTTCTGCCCTGCCCTCCCACAGCCACAGTGTCCTCTTACAGAAATTCAGATTTCACCCAGAAATGCCATGACCAAGGCACCAACCCAACTGGCCTCTTAGGGATCCGGTGTTTCCAGCCACCTGAAGGACAGGGAAGGTTTTACATTGGCTTTTGAGGTGCATTGAAGGCTCTTGAGCAGGGAAAATGGGGAAAAGGATTCCCAGTTTTTCACTGCCACGCTGTGTGATGTCCAGGAACATCCCAGTCTGCCTCAGTGTTTAATGTGCTGAGAGAGGACAATAAGCACTTTCCCACTGGAAAGAAGTGTATGAATTTATTCCAAGTTCTTGGTAGAAGATACTCTTGTTACTTTATTACTTGCAATAATGTGGGCTAAAAATGAAGTCAAGCTCCAAGGCACCAGCAGTTGTAGCTACTGGTCATGCACAGAATGAGATGAGGGTTTTTTCCCCTCGATGAGATGATGCTTAGGGGTTTAATTCAGCCTAACATAGGTTCTTTGAGACAGAGCGGTCCTGAGATGGTGCCCAGCTCTTCTCTCTTTTTGTGCTTGTCTCTATTATCTTCACAACAGAACATGAAAATGAGGTGCCAAAGGTCTGGCACACAAAAGCAAGGTGTGCTCAGGACCTCCTTGCCTAGGTAAATTCCTGCTGTGGAGGCGGTAAAGTAGAAAGCTGCACTGGTAAAATGCAGTTAAGGTCAACCATACATCCAGGAGCTCAGCAGAGCTTGCAGGGCTCCTGTGCAAACTCAAGCTAAGGATTTACAGTTTGGATGTTTGAGGATCTTTCCAACTGTGAACAAAAGTGAACTTCAGAGTAAGGATTGCATTTTGATATGGTGATCATCCCCAGCACAGTCTTAGCTAGATACCTGTGTGATCTCACCTTAAACCAGTGGGAACAAGGTTCCTGGCTGCTGCAAGGTCTCCAGGTCTTGATGACAAGTCCATGAAAGTGATAACAACACTTTCCTCCCCTGAAAAGGTCCTTGCCTTTTGCTAGGTCTCATCATGAGAGACTGCAAATTGTCTTGGCAGGGAATATCTCCCTGAGTGCTCTGCATGTGTGTGCATGCGGGAAGGGAGATTTACGGTGACAGGCTGTTCTTTCTCTATGTCCAGCTGATACACATGGAAAGACATAGTAAGCTTTCCAACATGTGGGCATATTTCACACCTGAAATAGCAGCAGCAAACCCTAGACTAAGCACACGCCAACAGTAGTTGCTCCATGTTTGACTTAATTGCATCCATCAGCTGGAGAATTTCACAGAAATGGGTGGCTGCTGTGTGGGTATTGTCACCCAGAGGATCAGAGTGATGTCCGTCACTCTCGTCCGAGGGGAAGGACAGTTGTACATAACAGAGCAATCTGCATCTACAACAGCAGGACTGTAACCTATTGTCTACAACAGCCCCAGTACGATAAAGCTGTTAGGTGTAGAGCTTCTGCATGGGACTAAGAGCACAGGCACACTCAGAAAGACTGCAAAAATGGAGCTGATCTGGGTGAATTAGTTGTATTGTGCCTATCCATTCAAATATGAGAACGCTTCACTTTCCCATGGGAGTAAAGTTAGGAGAATTATATCTGTTCTGAAGTTTTGTGAGGAGTGGAGTCAAGTTCCTTGGTGTCAGGGTTTGGACCTGCTTGCTTTCCTTCCTTTCCTCAGCTACTCTCCCTTTTGCTATGTGCAGACTCCACATTTACATGGAAAACTTACGTTGATTCTTATGGAGATATTTTAGATTTATATATGTTAAATAAAGGAGGGGTGAGGGGTGTCTTAAAAGCTCTGCATCGGAGAATCAAAGATTGCTGTTAATTCTGAGCTGAGTTGGGAATGTTGTCTTCTCTGTCTTCTCCTGGGAGCAAAGGGTAGGCTCCAGAGAGCCATCACCTTGGAAAACCCCCCTTGAGCAGGATCATCAGGAGCTAGCAGCTCTTTCGTGTGCTAAGGGTTGTTCCTAGCTCTCTCTCTCTCTAGCTAGCAGGAGACTGTATTATCATGCCTGGAAGGAATCTGTGCTCAAGAATTCCCATCCCATGTCCATCATAGGTGTTGTGTTCCCTAAAATGGCATGGGAGAGTGTCCAATTGATTCAGAAGCACCTGAGAATGACTGCTGGTGAAGCCCATCTACTCCTCTTTATGGCCAATAGCTCCTCCCTGACGCAAACTCATGACTAGGCACCGCTGGGCAAACCTTCCTGCTTAGCCCTTGCAGCTCTGGATCTGACCTTCTTGGTCAGATTCTTGGATGCATGTCAGTGGGCTGCTTTGTTGCCTGGGCACAAGCTAGGAACATGGTGTTCCCAAGCTTTATTTCCAGAGGTGACTTACCCAGAGACGCAAGCACAGCGATGGCAGCACTAGGCATTGCAGGGAAGTTGGCTGTAGCACCATCATCTGCTGTAACCTCCGGATCACACGCTCTGCCTCCCCAGCTAAGCACTCCTGATGGGCATTGTTATCACTGTTACTTACTGGGAATCTAATCCATCTTAACTGTGATTTTCCTGCTTTTACTTCTACTAATTGCTACATTAATCACTAGTCAGATTGAGCTTTTCAAAATGAAATGGTCATTCAATGGCAACATCAGCTCAGTGGTTTTGCCTGGGAATATTACACTCCATCATCCAAATGCCATCACTTCTTTTTACATGCTGTAGAAGTGCTGGGGAATCGCTTGTTGCTGGAGGTCTTATTTTGACACCCATCGGAAGGTCAGGTTAAACAAATGCCAAATAGGAATAAGATTTATCTAATTGGTCCTGCCTTGTAGAGGGGAAACAGCCAAGCTGACACCTCAAGGTGTCCTGCAGCACTATTTTTCTCTGGTTTTAAGATTTTATGACTTATTAGAGAAGACAGTGTAATTACAACTTCAGCTGAGATGCAGTTATAAAATCAACTTATGGTAATTGAGTACAGACAATATAGCAAGAGGTGTATCGTTCCTAAGTAAATATTGTAGCAGTAGAGGGACTTTGAGAATCATTAAATTTCAATGAAAGGCATGAATCTTGAAATTAAAAAAGCAATAACAATGCTAACAAAAGCAGCAGTAATGGCAATAACTGGTTATTAAAAACAGTAATTATTTGTCTTGAAAGTATGTCTAAAAACTTAGGAATGAAATAATGCTACCAACTTTTTTTGTTCATTCTGTATGCAGAAATGAAAGATGGCGTTTCCTCAGAGACCTGAAAATCCAACTTTATTTTTGTAGGTGTTTCTTTACAGGGTAGTTGACTACATGTTGGTGTTCATAATGCTGCTTACATGAGTGCTTGATCATGTCCACAAATCAGGTGAAGTAGCTAGAAATCTTTCCTGAATTAATTGTGCATGAAGAACTGCAACACTAAAAATGGAGGTGTCTTAAAAATCTTGGCCTGTGATGTCAGAAGCAAGGCTGCGAGATCTTTTTTCCTTGAGGAAATCATATATGGCAGCTATATTTCATGTGTTGGTCATTAATTTCAAGGAACTCATTTGGAGTATCTTGCCAGACATTCTCCAAGAATTAGCTCTTTGCAGAGCTCTCAGCATGTTTTCCCTGAGCTGGGGCAGAAATTTAAAAAACAATGTCTGACCTTTGCATTACTTTTAAATGACTATGTAATAAGCTGCAGGGAGATACATGGATTTATTTTCACCTCTGGATTCTAAAGAATATCATAAAACATTCCAGCTTTTGCTCTTTTAGCTTTATGTCGCCATCAGACTTAGCTTAGAATTATTTCCTTGTGTAAATCCTTCCTTTCAGTGAGGACTCCTGTGGTCTAGCAAGCCATAGGCCAACACACATCACTATCCATTGGTCTGATGCCTTATTTTTAAGGCTGTTTGGACAGATCACTTCTCTAACTATCTGTACTTTTGTCCTTTCCAAAGCATGGGCTGTGGTTACAGCGTCATGATGAATAACACAAAAGGATACCCATCCCAAGACTTTGTTGACATTGTAACAAAAAACAAACAAACAAACAAAGAAGTATCTTTCCAGTGGTTTGATCTTTTAGCAAATCACCCTAAACCCACTTGTTTGCCCATGGTTGCATTTTTGCCTGCTAAAGAATAGCCAAGTTTGATGAACTAAGAGAAACAGTGGACCATGGAAGGAGCAATTTTGTTTCCCCCCTTTCATTGTATCCACAAGAGACAACGGAATGGGATTGAGGGAGCAAAACCAAAACAAGGATCATCTGAGTTCTTGTTAGCCAATTCTGTACTCCGTGCTCCCTTTTTCCCATGCATACATCGATGGATGCAATACTGCTGCCTCGGGGTGTGCACCACCACTTTCACTGCGCAGAGGGGATGGGTGATGAGACCAACGGCAAATGTCCAGTAGACAGCTTGGCCCAACAAATACTCTGGGCAGGACTCAGGATGCCATTCAGTGGTCTGAAAGGCGAGATGCCTCACTTGCAAAGCTGGAACTTACTTCTCAACACAGCCTGTAACTGGAGGGAAAATGTTAAGATTAAACATCTAAGAAAGACAGCAGCCCGCTTCTTGGACTCTTATGAATAGCACTTTTCCACCGCTTCAGGATGGCTTCCCCCATGTTCAAAGGCTGCTGTGCACCTTGGGAAGTGGTGTTTTCTGCATCTCTACTCCACGTGCTGTGGTCCTGCTTTAATTATTGTCCTGCCACCAACAGCTCCTCTCTCACTACAGCCTTCTTTGCCTGTTGCTCATTGTATTACCTTCACTCCCATCCTTCACCCTGCTCCTCGTCACTCTACTTGTGACACTAAAATGTCTTTGGATGCTTTTGCATCTCCCTCCCTCCCCCCCCCCCCCCCCCCCTCTTCTTGTTTCATGTTCTGCCACACTGCTTCTGGGAAGAACTTGCAGGCACATAAACCCAAACCCTGCAGCTTGGCATCTACAGTGGGTTAAGCCAGACAGGCTGCGTGGTACCTTGCTGGAGGTCCAGGGGCTCAATGACACCAAGACTGCGGTGCAGGCAGCTGAGGCACATTCACCAGGGCTCAGGTGCAGAGCATGCAGAGCACACAGATGTGGAGACACACATCTACTTGGACAGGAACCTGCACGGCCTGGAATGCATGCCACTGTGTGTCCATTATGCTCTGAGGGAGGCAACCACAGCTGTTGTCTATCTATGTCCACACACGTAGACCAGCCACTGGCTCATATTTGTGTTCTCTTAGTATTAACCTAAATGAAGACTTCACCTTTTCCAGATATCCTCCAAAAGCACTGAAGAAAGGCAGTTCCCTGGGGCCATTTGATCTGGCCAGTCTAAAGCTCACTGTTGATGCTTCCCTCCAGGGACAAAGAAGGAGCCCAGAGATGCCTCTGCAAGTGCCTAAGACTGCACAGGACAAATCCAGGCTGGCCTGTCCTAAAATATGCGCGAGGTCGCTCCAGATGGAGGAAAGCTGGTATTAGCCGCGAAGCCAAGCAGATGGCTTTCTCACCTTACTTCCTCAGGGATGAACCAAATACATCAAAATACAACCCTCACTGCCCAGCCAAACAAAAAAAAAACTACCCCAGAGACAGATACGATTTATTGTTACTTTAATAACAACGTGGCTTACAATTGTTTCAAGTAAAAAGGGGATTTATTTAATTTTGAATAAAAATTAAAATATAACTCTGAATATAGATTTTCACTTATTTACATGAAAACATATATACAGAATAGAATCTTACAGCAAACTAACAACATGCCCTTTGCCCTGTGAACTTTAAAAAGTAAAAACACCAGCATTGATTTATATGTATATATATACACATACATGTACACACACACATATATACACATATATATATATATACACACACACACACACATATATTGTTGTAACACACCAAAGGGATTATATACATAAAGTTTGAATCAAATCTCTGGTACAAACTGGAATGCAAAACAATTCAAAGGTTTCCAACGTGCATCACCACGAATGGACCGTAACTGCTGGTTTTGAAGCTAATTTCTGTTGTTCCATAAGAGACAGCAGGGTTTTAATTTTTTACCTCGTCCTACCATGGTACATGAGAAGACTCAAGTCCCTTCAAAGCCTGCACTTGGGACTGTCATCTCTGGCGGACCGTACTGCAGCAAATGCCCGGCTGTACGTGACATCCCTGCCTGCATACATGGAAGTGTCACAATACTGTTCCCCGGATGTTTTCTATCAAGCAGGTCCCTGAAGGTGAAGGCTGCTGGAATGACTTCACATCATCATATCCTGACCTTGTCTGGCAGAACAGGGACTGGGAAATTTAATGTGTAAGTTTATAAGCAGATGCAACATCCATAATCTCTGGTGAGACTGGAGCAGCAACAAGCAGGTGGAGTGACTCGGGAAAGATCATTTCCAACCTGTCACATGGTAATACAGAGCAGAGTGCTTTTTAGACTCACAACCTGAACCCAGGGCAATGTCACCTTTTCCTGTGGGGGAGTTTTAGCTTCTGACTGAGGTCTGAGAGGTGCAAGAGGAGGTTCTTCAGGCCTTAAACCCAGAAGACACAAAGAAGCTGGGCAGAAGGAAGAAAGACTGATTTTGCCTACTCTCCAGCCAAAGTGCCTGGAGCCACCTTAGCCAAATCTCTTTATCTCCACTGGGAAAACAAAATACGAACGTTTCAGCATTTTAGCTGAATAGTGGGTGTATTGCCAACTTCTTTACTTCCTCTCACCTGGCCCCTGCTGGGACTCAAAGCATCTTTGCTTTGAAAAAGGTCTCAGAGAAGCCTTCAGGAATGATGCTTATGGACCATGGCTATGCTCCTCTGCTGTGAGAGGTCCCCCTCCACGAAGACTCTCTCAAGCCCAGAACTCCAACCTCTATCCTTCTCTGAAACCCAACCCCCCAGACACACATCCTTGGTGGTCATCAAGACCAGGAACATCTGTGGGTAGGTAGCCACATGGTAACTGACCTGCTGCATAAGGCTGCTTGGGCTACGAGACCTATCCAGCAATATTGTCACTGGAAACATCTGTCCTGCCACAGTGAGCTGTGGGGAACACCTGCCCTTCAGGCTGCACAGATGACTCCTTCAACAAGGTGTTGAAGCAAGGTCTCCTTGTCTCACCCGACCTAACTGCTTGTCAACAGAACACCCCCATGCTCATCTATAGTGTGATGATGGATAAAGACATGTTCTGCTGGTACGTGGTGCCATGGGCCATTACAGATGCTGGAGTTTTAAATCATGAACATGAGACCTTTCTCAAAGAATTAATATAAAAGACTAGAACAAGAGAAAAAACGTGAGTATTTAGAACTATGACCTATGTTGGTTTTGTGTGCATTTCACATGTCTTCTGCAAGAGAATTCCAGTACGTCGCACCAAACTATTGCAAAACCACTCTTCTGCAGGACAGCTGACATTTAAAGGACTAGCGGGCTGTAAAGCTCATCTTTTGATGACTGTCACATATTCTAAATTCAGTCATTAAGATCATTCGTACTTCTTGCTGGAGTATTGTACCAAAGAATAAATGAGAATATTAAATGCTTCTGCTCCTTTACTGGGAGTTCATGAGCACCTTAGGACACGAGCCCTCTCTTGTTAAGTCTAGCAGATTTCAGTTGGATTTCTGCCTGCCAGAAGAAGGAGGGGTTTACATTTTATGTTAACTAACTGCACACTTTTTGACTTCTAAGTGAAAAAATTTGGTGAAGACTTTGTCCCACAGCCCACACATCTGCGAGGGCCCTTCCACTAACCTCAGTTACTTCTGGATCAAATCCTGAGTAACAGATATCCTTAGTTCTGCATCAGCTGATGTGATGAAGAGTATTACTGAGGGGAAAATACACATGCACGCACATTTTGAAACAGTTTTAAAATAATTATACTGTATAAAACTTCTCCAAAACTCACATGACTGGGGAGAGGGGATATTTGTTGAGTGTATCTGAGTTCAAAAATCTACAGCCACAAGAAAAAAATAAAATCCTAAGCTTAAGACACTGCAAAATACAGAAAATACTTCCTGGAGGAGGGAATCAGCTTTGTAATCCCCACCAATGGAAAATACAGCGTTACATAGCACCAAAACAGAGCCCTTAAGACTATATTTATCCACATGTAATAAAGCTGGTTTTAATGGTGCTCAGTTGCAGCATGTTCTTCTCTTTTGGCACTTGAATTTGTAAATGGGAGGAACAGTCCGAGTTCATCATTTTCTAGACACACTGCACCAGAAAAGCAAAAAGTATTTGAAGTGCCCTGATGGTACCGAGCTTCTAAAACACTGAGATGGCACTGAAGCTCTGCCAAACTCAATGCTGTGCCCTGAAAAGACAAAAGCAGGCTTTCCAGGTGACCACATGTTGATCATGGCAGCACAACAGTGTCTGATTTGCCTTCATAGAGCTGAGATGGTGTTTGCTCCACACCACATGACTGGGGACTGCAAAAGGTTGAAGGACAAGCCAAGGAATTGTGACTTTCCAGTTTAAGGCAAATTAGCTGTTTACCCAGACTGAAATATTAATGGGGTTTAGGTGTCTAACCTTCTGAGAAACTTTGCAAATCCTAGCAAACATTCAAATACCTCTGACAATGGGGGTCAGGCCATCTCAGCCAGGACATGCACCTGCTGGATGCTGCAGTAATTGTATAACCATTTGCACTGATTTCAGTGGTTACTGAGGGCACATAGCATTTCTAGGAGGTTTTCTGCACCCTACAGAACAAAACTATCAAGGGCTATTGCATATGGTTAACACAGC
The DNA here is from genome assembly GCF_023638135.1 of Falco biarmicus. Lineage (NCBI taxonomy): Eukaryota > Metazoa > Chordata > Aves > Falconiformes > Falconidae > Falco > Falco biarmicus. The sequence continues at coordinate 28,439,347 of NC_079292.1, read as the reverse complement.
GTAGCTGAAGACCCTGAAATCCTCAGAGCTGAGAGGCCATAACACCTCCGAGAGGTAGAAAAAGCCAGGGTTTGGTCATCCTGGCACTGAGAAAAAAAAAGGGAGTGTGGATGGGAGCTGTGTTTTCGAGCTGGAAAGGGAAGAAGATGAGCTCTGAAACTAAAGAGAGCATTCTTCTTCAAGGTGGGAGAGAAGCATCCATGACAGCAGGAGGAAGGCAGGACAACCAGACAGGGAACCATGGACATTCCCTTAAGTTAATGCTTTAATTCAATTTCAGAGACTGGTGCTTTGGGCCTGCAGACTGGGAATTGTCTAATTCTGTCAAGGGAAGTGCTAAGGAGGTTGGGAAATGGCAGGGACCTGCCCGTGGATCTGTTCAGTCTGACCGAGTGCAAGCTCAAAAGAAGCCAGTGAAGATGAAGATAAGCATGTACCACACTCTTCAACCCCCTACTTTTGCTCCAGGAATGCCCGTCCCTGGTCCTGCCTGAAGAGTAGCTAGTAACAGTTGCCTGCACACCCTTCTTGTGGGACAAAAATGGTCCATGGGAATGATGTGCTGCATCCAACAGCCCAAAAGCAACAACAGCAGGGTTGCTCCTCAGCCCTTGATAATGGCCCTGGATAAACATGAGTTCAGAACTTCACAGTGGTGGCCTTTTGTAGCTAACACAATAAATTTCAGGCCTGAACGCCACATTCAGAACAGGGAAGGAGAAGATGTGGCTTCTCCAGTGTCATCGGTGTATCAGTGAAGTTGCACCAGCTCTGAATTTAACTAAGAACAAGAGCTAGACCAAAAAAGGAAAATAAAACATTCCAGTGGCTTATACTTCTATGCTGCAAAATAAAGTGATATTTTACCAAGATTTGGTTTCCAATTTGAAGTACTTCCTTTGAAGTACATTACTCTAGAGCCTCGTTAATGTTCCAGAACTGAAATGAAGTCCAGGCAAAAGTAATTCCTTCTGATCTCTGCTAAAGCTGCAAGTGACAATCTGAGCATACTCTCCAGTTAAACTACACACTGTCCATTTTCTGCTTTCTCAAGAAATTGTCTAAGAAGTTCAGCTCCAGCTTTTCTGGAAGACAATCACTGCAGCAGACAACAGTAGCCCAATCCCCTAGTTCTTCCCAACCTGAAGACTTAAAGAAATAATAAAGCATTTTCCACCCAAGGCAGTTCTAGGATAGAGATTTCAGGTTATCATCTTCTCCGAAAGGACACAGAACAATAAATGAGACAACAATGAAGAACAGTAATTTGAAAGATGAATGGTGAGGAGAGAGAAACCTGAGGAAATAAAAAGAGCCGGTGCAAGATAAAATGAAAATGTTTTTTTTTTGTTTAATAGGCGAGTTTTAAATACGGTTAAACTTCCCTGAACAGTCAGTAAAGACTCCCGTGACTTGGACTCAATGCTTCACCCGTCACCTGCTTGGCCAGCATCAGAGCGGGTGGCTCTCAGAGTCTGTGGCTGTCTGCTCCCCGACCGTGCCTCCAGGAGTTAGCTGCCATACGATTATCTACAGTAACAAGGCTGATGGAGAAAACAATGACATTTTTGCAACACGTCCCAGGAAGCATTAAACGTCTGACATATCCCAGTGGCCAGAAATTCCAAAAATGTCAGAGCAGAAAAGGATGCTCAGAAGAAGGTGGATGCAGTAAGTAAAGGATCGGTGCAGGGATGCTGTTTAGCAAACAGACATTCTGCTTCCCTTCCTTGAAATGTCCTCATATGCCAGTTCTCCTGACAGTAGTCTTTTGGAAACTGTCTCCTGCTAGAAGATGTTTACCAGCCGTCAGAGAGACTGGGCTGGAGGAAGGAAAAGCTGGGAGAAGCACCCTCCGTGTTTTTCTCAGCTGTGCTCTCATTCTGCTGGGCACAATCCTTCTGTCTTCAGAGACGAAACAAGGAGCAATGTTTTTAGAGGACCCTACGGGAGATCCAAAGCAGTTATCAAAGCAGTTGCATGGACACAGTCCACTGCTACCATCAGCACGAAATTCAGTCTAAAACCCAGTTTCTGAATGTCTGCACCACTACAGAACCCTGTTCCTGGATTTCTGAGAAACAAAAGAAAATTACTTGATGCAGAGGTGACTGCTCTTCCCTTCAGTTGATGAGAAGTTGAACAAGATCTTCAGTACGAACAGCTGAACACAGATCCAGTCCTACCGATCTCCTATGTAAGAAAAGTTCTAATGAAGTCTCAGGAGCTGGCAGGATCTGGCCCAGCCTGCAGTGCCCGAACCCACCACACTCCTCAGTGGCAAATGAGGAAACTCACTGAAAGACAGACTAGAAACTCCTCAGCAATGCATGGCAAACAGAGTCAATACTTCTTGCCTAACACATGCTCTAGGGCAGATTCACATATAGTCCCAAATATTTATTTCTGAGGCTTTCCCCCACTAATCCAAAGAATTTAAGGAAACTGATGAAGGAGAAAGCAGCAGCTATAGCCTGGTATTGGTCAATAGGTTCTTCTGAGCTCATGGTGGTCAGCACGATTATCTGATCCAAGTTTTCTGTCCCCATATGGTATGTGCTTGAGGTGGGGGTTTTCTGGCCACTAACACTGGCCTCAGATTTAGGGCTAGAAATTACATTTCTTTTTGAAGAGGTCTTCACTGAGTAGGCTTTGGCATCGCAGCATGGTAACAGAGCTGTGTGCAATTTCTAGGCTGAGCTCCCTGAGGCCAGGGAACAGGGGTCTGTTCATGGTTTGAGAACAAAAGTCTGCCAAAGTCAATGGCTTCCTATGAAATCAGGCTAAAGCTCAGCACAACCCACTTGATTCACCTTCTGAAGGATGGATTCACTTGCACCTTAAAGTCAGAGCAAAATTCAGACACGGTCTGGTCCCAGTTTGGATCTTGCTTTTGGGATAATTTTACATCCCTGCAATGCCTCCAACCTTGCTGAGTTACAGCAAATTCAGGCTCAACATTGGGGGCTTTATGTAGACTGCATTGGGCCAGATCCTCAGCTGGTCTAAAGCACCATGGCGTAAACAGCCTGTAAAGATTGATGCTTTTTATTCCCACCTAGCAACCAGCTTCATGAAGGTACAAATGAAACCAGCATTCACTCAACAGTCTCATCATTAAATCTGAATAGTCTTTTTTTTTTTTTTCCCCCCACCCTGTGGGGCTCCAAGTTGGGTCTTTCAAGTGACTTGGATTTAAGAGGATGGGCTTGACTATGTATGCTTTCATGCATGTTTCTGAACATGAATGCAGCACTGTTCAGATCCCATCACAGACACATTTAGCTTATTGTGCACAGCCAGCACAGCTCAGGACACATTACCGCGCACTTGGTCTTGTTGCACCCCTGTCAGTTCACTGCAGCTTTGTCTGATACCGTAGAGACTGTGGGATGAGTCCTGTTCATAAATTACTCAGGAATAACAGTCTATAACTGATATAACACTTTTTCCTTTTGTACGATTGGAGAGGCGGGAGAAAAAAAAAGCCCAATGATCACTAAGATCAGATTTGCAGTAAACCCCAGGTGATGCTACAAATGGTCGCTTACATTTCAATATGAAGGAAGTGTGTCAGACTTGGATAAAAGAAATGTTCACATCCAGAAATTGGCCTAGAAAAAACATCATCATCATCTGGAAATGTCTGACCCTTCTCCTTGGGAATGTGTCTGCCATCGGTAGCTTTGTTTTAATGAATGACAAACCATCTGATCCATGTTGGCCTTGCACCACTGTGTAACGGCTTGGCGAGGCTCAGCAGGAGAGGTGCCAGCAGTCTTTTGATGTGCTTTACAAGTACAGAAAAATCAGTTCAATTTGTTACTAGTTTTCTGGTGTGGGGGTCGCTTTTTTTTTTTTCTTCCCTATAGATTAACTTCCAGTGCTTCCAATTCCATGTGTTCTTGGAAAAGAGAAGGGATTGCGGAAAAAAAACCTTGAACAAGTTGAAATGTTAAAAAAGAGAAGGAACAAGAAGGAGAACAGAAAGAAATCGAGAAGTGCAGTCAGTTGGCATATTGTGCATAGAAAGCAACTTTTACTCGCTCAATCTGGTGACACAGTTTGATGGCTGGCCCAAGCTTCAGCTCCATGCACTCCTGCACCGTGGGCAGTGTCAGTAACAGAAGGGCTTGGCCGTCGATGTCCTGGGGAAGAAAAAAGACAGGGAAAATGGTTTCGTTTGTGGACCCTGGAGGGCAGAAAGCATAACGAGATCTGGAGAAGTAAGAAGGGAATTTTGTCCCCAGAATTAAAGGCAGTTTTGTCCTCTGGCCTTTCTCCCGCTTTGATGCTGCTCATCTCCTTTCTCTGAGATACATCTTGCTTTTTCAGAAGTTGTCTAGTTTGTCTTCACAGGCTTGTCCCCAGTTCAGGAAAATCCTCCCAGCTACTGAAATGCAGGATCACCTTCTACAGAAACTCTGCAGGGTCCACAGAGATCTGATTAGGCCTATTTTACAACTAAGGAACTGAAACAAGGGGGAGGCTGCAGAGAGCACACCAGGAGACACAGGAGGGACCTGAGTGGAGAAACTGATGCTGGTCCCACTGCCAAATCAGACCCTTCCCCCGCCTTTTTTGGCCCATGATCTTCTCAGCACAGTTTTATGTCTGCCTCGCTCCATGCTGTGTCCCCTGGTCCACCCAGAGCCTTGCTCTGCTTCAGCTGCTGAACAACCAAGACAGGGGGCCAGGACCACCCAGAACCCTTGCAATCTGTGTGTCCCAGAATCACAGAATGCTGTAGGCTGGAAGGGACTTCTGGAGGTCACGTCCTTACCTCAGGCATATCTATGCACCAAACTCCATGAACTAACATCCCAGACAAAAGCCATTTTATTAGGGATTTCTGTTGGCTTTATGACCCTCTTCTTAATTAAGAGCTCAAGTCCTCTACATTCTTGAGTAGACTGAGAAGCAGACAAGCTGACTACAAAACTGCTTTTTACACCTTAGGGGAGGATCAGAGTCAAAGTGCAGAAAAAGCACTGTAACTCACAGGCAACATCAACTCCCCAGGACAGCCCTGATTAGACAGCAGTAAATGCAAGGAGGATTTGGACACCTTAAGCACTGCTTTGATCAGGACTGTCCATGACTCAGGTTCCTCTTCCACTGAAGCTTGACAGCATGGCCCACTGCACCAGAGCTTCCTTGCAAATCACAAGGAAAAGCTCCAGTCACCTGTGTTTGATTAAAGCCCCCATAACACTCTTTGGCAAAGGAGAAACACCAAATCATTCTAAATATGATTTCTTAGCACTGCCCTTTACTTTCAGCAGCGTTAGCCAAGGAATGGCTGTTTCTGTATAATTTTTACACGATCACACAAACTTGAAATAAAGAGCATTGCCTTCCGCTCCTGCAAACCTATCTGTATAATGAGAAGATGCTTGGCATCTCCTAAAATTAGATCATCCAAGGGAATGACTGCCACATCTTCACTGGATGCAGATGGGAAGTAGGTGTTTACATACTCAAAGCACCTAGGTGTTAGTGACAAATTCAAGGAGCCAGTTTTGGGTTCAAGCAGCAGTTTTCTGCTTCCCAGGCCAATATCGTACAACAGGGTGGAACACATGTGGCCAGGAGAGACAGCTTGCTATGGACCAGATAATGACTACCTGTTTTTATGCCAAGGTGCTTACCTATGTGATGCCAGGATGGCGTTGTGGACCTTGTCATGAGCAAGAAAGGTCTAAACCTTCTGCCTTTCGCAAGGACTATGGCTATAGGGTTTGTGGTCTCTCCGAGGATCTGGCAAGGCTCTGACAAGTTTCTAAGGGTTTCCATGCCTTGCCAAAATTTGTGCTATAGCTTGTCCTGAAGGGATCTAAAGTCTGGTTGTAATCTCTTTGTCAAAGCCCCAGGCCCAGATAGTGAGGTGGTATGCGCTGCTCTTACTTTGTGATGTGAATAGGCACGACAGACACAAAGAGATGAGTTACATGAAGGCTTCTACCTGCTCCTGAAATATTTTGGCAAGAGGTGCACAGTCAGTCAGTTTAATAAACCTCACGACATCAGTCACGGTCCACTCCAACGGGTTACTGTCCAGGATGAGTTTCTCTTCCTCTTCTTGCTTAACTTCCTAAAAAAACCACAAACAAACCCAAAAGTTCTTATAAAGAAAACTACCTTGTGTGGAGAACCAGGGCACAGGTGCCCTCCCCAGATGAGGAAGGCTTGGCACTGAAGGTCAATTTAGGAAGAATACTGCAATTAATTGGGAGTGAAAGCCTATGGACATACTCACTTCCTTGACCTGCGGGCACTTCTCCACCTCACCGCAGGAGTGGGGCTGCGGTCTCCGGCTCCGTCGGGCTCTCTCCATGGGAGGAGGTCTGTCCAACTCAGTGCTGCTCCGCAAGGTGACCGCTCGCCGGGGCCTGGCAGAGGGGACCTCAGCGGAGGAGGTATCCGTCTGGTCATCCCGGAGCTCTGAGCTGGTTTCCTCGCTTCCCGTCTCATCCTCTATCGCGTCTGGCTCGTCATCCTCACTCTCCTGCACAAGGACCATCAGAGAAACAGCGTCCAGGCTCAGAGATTAATACAGCAGCAAATCAAAAGGCACTGGGTCAAACTGCATGCCCGTGCCCATGCCAGTCTGGGGTAACATTTTATTTTAACCAAATTACCTTGTTTTCATTACAGTGCTAAAGTAGGTTAGCCCTCAATTTAGATTTGTTATGAAATGTAAGAGAAAAAAATACACGATGGACAAATCCTTTTTCTGTTTCTAACAAAAGGTCAATGGCAATAAGTCATCTGGCATGAAACGTTCCTCTGCTGGGCTGGCATCTCAAACTTCATGGCACTGCAGGTGTGCATGAAAAGGGGAAATGGAAAGTACTAAAAGGATAAAATGAAACTCAGGTTGCCTGAGATGAAATAAAATCAGAAACGGGCTTGAATTTAAACCTTCACCTTGCTTCAAATTGTCGTGCATGCCGCTGGTATTGCAAGAAAGGAAATTTTTTTAAAAAAACATCTAAATATACAAGTGCATATTTGTACTTGATTTCTTAGCTAGTGTTTCTGTAAAACCCAGGACAGAGGATTTTGCCCAGATCTCCCTGCCTTCAGCTCAACAACTAACTGCTGAAGGTGAAGCACAAATTTCCATTTAAAGGATATTGAACCAGATTCCTGTTATTTCCACCACACAGAGCTTGCAAGCACACACCAACTGATGGAAACTATGTATTTTGTACTTTATACATATGGAAGTTGCCCAAATGGCTTCAACAGCCTAGCTCTGTTCAAAGCATGAGCATACATCCAAGCCATATGCTCAGGCCGTAAGTGAAATAACAATTTTAGACAAAGTTAGTTATATTAGCTGAAAGGTTAAAACTTGACTAATGTTTGGTTTAGGCTTAACATGAGTTTAAATTCCTTTGAAGCAGGTATAATCTAAGGAAATGAAGCAGATATACACCTAAATGAGGACCAAGTCGTGAAGGTACAAGCAATTAACTGAAAGCTGACTAAAATATCCCCCTCCAGCTGAAGCAGAGGGAATTTAAGTAAATCAGCTTTACTTCACATTGCACATAGCACCAGTCGCTGGCACTCAGCTGAGAAGGGCAACCGCACAGGAACTTTGTCATTATTATCATGGAAAAATCACCCAGGAACAGTCCACGTAGAACTAAGTCTGCTCCAGCCTGTATTTGGTCACGAATCACTGCTAAAGCTGGGACCCTGTCATATCGCACAGCATAGTGGAAAGACTGAGGCCTCAAATACCATTTATTTGGGACACAAACCATCTGCTTGTATTCTAAAGCTTCTAGAACGTCTACTGCTTCATGCTGTGAGCCAAAACCATCATGAATGGTTGATGAAAAAATAAAAGCCCTTGAAACCACAATGGCCCATGAGTCCATATTATTAATTGTAGTATTTAAGAGAACTTAGACATGGACCGCAGACCTCCTTCACTCTGCTAGGTGCTGTGCAAAGCATCTAACAGGCTCACCCACCTGCCTACAGGCTTACAAGGAAGCAAACAAAGATATAGTATTAGACAGAATGTTAGCTAGTGAGCATTATGAAGGTGGGAGCAAAACCGCTACTTCCTGACTCCAGAATGGATGACGCTGAAAGTCCTCAAAGTGTTCCTAAAAAAACAGTCCAATCTGAGAACAAGAGAGTAGCAAGGAGGGATTCAAAATGGAAAACTGAAATGTTGAGGTTTGCTGAGAAGCCTCCCAAAAGGAAGATGCAATGGGGGGACACAAAGGTACCAACGGGTTTTTGCTGATTTATCCCGGTGCAACACATACCTCTGCAGAGCCCGCAGCATTCAAATCGACAGCTGACGATCTCCTTTTTTTCTGCACAAAGATGGATTTCCGCCTCTTTCTGCGTCTGGCTGGCTTGACATGTCCACTTTTCAGGTTGTTATTTTCCCCAATTGGTGGCTTAATGATTTTTTTCCTCTTCCCATAATAATACGCTGGAGAAATACCCATTAAAAACTGTAACCACCGAGAGAAGGAAACTTTGGCTTGCTTCTTGCTACTAATTCAGTACTGCCCTCTAGATGCACTTTTATGAGGAACTTCAAAAATACATTGATTTGGGACAAATGTCCAGTAAATACAAGATGTCATCTTGGACTAGTGCAGAGTGTTACAGTTCTTATGTATACGGATTTATTGATGATGAGTGAGGAGTTCAGAATTTAACAATATGTACTTAGGCAAAGCTTCCACTAAGCCAAGCAGTGATTTGGAGGGAGAGAGACCAACATGTGTCAGATTTGATCCAATGCACTTCTGCATGAGTTAACAGTCTTAGATACACTTTCAGTTGCTACTGGTTTCAGCAGAGAGTGAAGAGGGCCAGCTATCCTGAATTATGCATGTTTGTTCAGTGCACAAAGGAACAAGTTTTTATCACCTTCAACTATTTCATGGCCCAAGTTGAAACTAAGGATGTGAGAGTCCTCTGACCTTAAATGAGGTGCTTGTGTTAGATGCCTTTTGAGGTGCTCTACAGCATCCCCTGGGGCTGACAGATACTCTGCTCTTCACCAGCTAGGGTAACTAAATGACACTTGGCGCACATGTCGAAGTTTGTAACTGAGCTGAACCTTCCGTCAAATCAATGGAGATGTGAGGAACAATTCATCCAGCCACATACAACCACCAACTCTGAGATGAGACAATCTCAACTGGAGCTGTTCTAGCTGTACTCCTCCAGCTCTCCATTTGCTACCAGTGGGAGCTGGGAGTCTAGATCAGGTGTAGACTTCTAGAGAAACCCATATTCAGTGATCTCAGTATCTCCCTGAGCCCATTTCACATTCTACTCTTGCACCAAACAGAAGCTAATAATTGGTTTAAATCAGTAATTCTGGGGTTTTTGCAACCTTTGTGGACGAAGGACAGCACTCACCTCCATTTTCCTGACCCGTTTAAGAGCCAATAATATCACTAACATTGATAATAAAAAGCACTGAACACATGCCTAACTTCAGCCTTCCTGAGCAGACAGAGCCAATGCTCCCAAACTCCTTCCAACACCTCTGCATTGTGTTACTGGCCTGAGCCGATGCAGACGCCAGAAAATCTTCACTTAGTAGGAGAGGATTCATCTCACCCAACGAAGCTGTCCCAGATGTAGCAGCTTAAATCTCAGCTAGCCATTACAGGTTCCTTTTATGTGCTCCTTATATTAACTTTGCATTTGAAAAAAAGTCAAGACTTCCAAAAAGTTATGACTTTTGAACAGATATATGAAGATGGAGTGAGAGGGACAGTTTTCTGGAGATGCCTATTTCTCCATACAGAATACTAAGGGAGCCTGTGGTGGCCTGGTCAGGATTAACTAACTGGTCTTAGATGAGAGGAATCCTACTCACTATTAATGTATTACACAACTCCTGCTATTCATCACTAGCTCATGCACAGTTCCCCACTGCTCTGATGCCCAGCAACAAGAAGCACTTTGGCCAATACTCACTGTACTTGGTTTTAGTATGAATGGAGCAGTTTTCTGGGCAGACTTCAGCCACCAGCACAGGACTGAACAAGTTGGGGCAGCACTCCAACTTTGCACAGACTCTTCTGCAGAAATCCGCTACCTGATCCGACGTCCGCACAATCTTAACAGTCGCCCTGTATGTCTTCCCTCTGTATCTAGAAAAAAGCACAAGACCCCATGTCACCAATCAAGCCATGTTCCCTGATGCTACAGACCAGATGTTCCTCTGTTAGGAAAATACTTTCCCTAATGACTTTTGGAAAGGTGTCTCTCTTGGGAAGGCACACAGAATCAGTCTACTTGTGTTAGTGGCTCCACTTCAGATAGACTTGAGGAAGGAAAGGCAAGGTGAAATGAATCAGAGGTGTGAGCATGATTCAGAAAGGAATGCATGTGCAGACTGGTGGTATCTGTAGATATGGCAAGAGATGGAAAAAAAAGATCACAGTAGGCTCGGGGAGGATACTACACAGGAGAGCAAGCCCATACTATGAAATGATGCAAAGCTTGGGGGAGAGGGATGTAGTCTCCATATATTGACCTGTGATGAGAAGCTTACATGTCTTGCAGAGCTTCTGGTCACCACCCTGTGTTTGGGCTGCACTGGAGACTGTCTCAATATATACACATACACATATACAATACATACACATATACAAGGTCTTCTCCCTTGCCATCTTTCTCGAGGCAGCTCTCATATACGTTCTAGCACACAACAAGCCTACGGTTTCATTGTGCCAGCTGCAGTTACTGGAATAAGCACACTGTGTAGAAATATCTGAGTGAAACTGTCCTGTCTCCATACGGGGACTAGATGACTTCACTGCTATGAGATGTGGGCAACACAGAACCTGAAGAACTAATCAGGAGTCTCCCGAGTTGTTTGATGCGGATGTACCAACAGGCCCTAAAAACCAATCCCTACAGAGAATGCTCAGAGCAAAAATCCCCAATGAAAGGTTTGTCTTAAATTTGTTATCCATGTGCCACTAAAACATTTATTTCAGTGTTTTATATGAACTGTTTCTGAGCGATAAATGGCTAAGAAAGATCCCTGCTGTAACGCGTTGTAGATGTGAACTCTGAAAAACCAATTATCCCCACAATTTATTAAACAGCAGCACCACACTATTGTAAACAGTGAGATAAGGTTTTTAAAACACCTCTTACGTATCCTGAGGAATGCAATGCAAGAGACAATCATGCGAGCGCCTGGTGCTAAGCCATTATAAATGTGCTTTAGAGGAGAGAAAAGTAACACACACAAAAGAAAAAGAGGAGAGACAGTGAAAGAAAGATTACTGGATGGGAGGCAATGAAAGACACAGATACAGTCATCAGGAAAAATGAGACAAAGCATTTGTGAGAATATTAAGACCCACAGCTCCCCAGCAGGGAATCAGCTGCTGATAGTCAGATACGGAAGAGGAGGAAAAAGGTGAAACAAAGGAGATGTAGCTGGAGAGGTAAACTACACCACATGCACCCGGACCCTACTCCCTCTCTGTAGGTTTGAGTTGTACAAAGCAACGAAGAAACCACCTTTTGCTGCTCTCCCTCCCAAAAACTCTTTCTGGAAACACTGGGATATAAGAAAAGTTTGAACCTGTGGTACACAATGTGTTATAGCAGGGTACCCAAATGAAACTTGGGTCTGAGAACAGCCCAGTCCAACCATCCTTATGCTGTAAAAAACTTGATCCAAACTACCACCTCAACACAGAACTCTTACATAACCTGAATGAGCATTTCTGCAAGGCATCAGGCTCTGATACCCCACCTGGTGCCCAACCAAGGACCCCAAGACGTGAAGACTATCCTGGATTCATTCACCCAAATGAATGAATGAACAAATTACTTAATGAGCCAGCTCTTTATGCCCCGTGACAGACCTGGAGCGATGACATAAGATGGCAAAAGGATCCTTCCAGGTACAGAGCACTGCTACCCTAGCTTCCCTGTGAAACAGCTACACAGGCAGGCTGGCAAAAGAGGGTTTGGCAATACCCAATATCAAAAGAACAAATTCCACAGGCATTTAAATATCTCTACTTATAAACGTTTTATATTTCTTTTCAATGTGTTTGAAAAGACTCCTGCCCTTATTACTTCTCCAGGAGCCATAAAGTTTAACGACAGCCTAGATCACTAGGTCAGTAACTGCAGAATTTCACTGTTACCTTCACTTGAACCCAAACAAGTTTGCTTGGACTAAAGCATCTCTTCCAGAAAGCACCAGCCACCCCTCAAGGGTCTCCACACTGGAAGAATCCTGGCAGTGGGAGCACCTGTACCTGTACCTCATGAGCCCATGTCTCATTTTATGTCTGGATGTGTCTGCATTTAACTTAAATTTATTTGTCCTTGTTCTGACTTTCACCACTAGGACGAAAACACTGCATCTGGTTTTGTTTCCCTGCAAAAGCACTGTAATCAAATTGCCTCTTGATGTTCTTTCTTATAAGCTAAGAAAGCTGCCTGATGGGTATTATTCAAGGATGGCTGACTTCTTCTGACTATGCGCTTCCTATTGTGTTTGGCTGCCCAGAAAGGACCCATTGTACTAAAGTGCCTGGTGAAAGAAAAAGATGAAACCAGGAAAATTAACAACTGACTGATTTCACAGTCTGGTTTGAATGCAACCCACACAGTAATTAACAGAGCGGATGGCAAAATGGAGATCAACATGACTGCAGCAATCAGTCTCAATAACCCAAGGTGTTAGTACTGGCCACAGTATTACTTTTTACATGATTTTTGCCTTGGCAGCACCTCTTTCAACTATAAACCAGGTTCTACTAATATTTTCCATATTCCTCACACACTAAAGATTTTTAACACAAACACCACCAAATGTAATCTGAGCTGTTCCAGGACAGCCATGTGGAAAGAGCGCCTTTGGATACAATCAGAAAACCCTTTTCCATTAGCATCACTCAAAAAATTACCAACTACTAACACTGCTATTGATGTTTTCATAATAGGACTCCCAGCCACTTGTAAGCAGTAGAGTAACCTGCATGCACAGCACAGCAACACTGGAGACTTGGAAAATAGCCGTATCAAGCATAACATTTTCAGTTTTGTTAGAAATCATTGTTCTTTTAAAAAAGGTTTTTCAGCTAAAGCCAAAGAAATCTACCCTTCCTCTTCCCCTTTCTTTGCCCTCACATCCCCAAAACTGGAGAAACCCTTATGGCTGAAATTATTTCCACAAAAAAATATACTTGGGATCTTTGCTGATCCATGAGCAACAACATTAAGCTAATAGCACTTTGCTGGCAGCTTTCTGTTGAAGCTTCCTTTGGTGATAAAACAGATCAGAGGTTCATGAGAACAAAGTGAGTTCTAGGAGCTCCAGTTAGGGACCACTGTGTGATGACACGAAGTCTTGTGCTGAAGATACTTCAAAGAGCAAGAACACTGAGACTACCCACATTTTCAAAAGTCTCATCATAAGGGTTACAGCCCACAGTTCTGACAATCCCTGAGACTAGTTTGAATAACTCAGTGGCTAAAAGCTTCAATTCCCTTTTGGGGGACCAAGAACCCTTACCTATTCTTCTCCAAGAAATTTCCAATCTGTCTTACTAGCTTAAAGTCTCCCAACTATGCGAAGTTACCTTCCTCTAAGCTATTTAATCATCCAGTGGCATTTTACACTCTTGAAGACAGGGTTCAGAAAGGGCCCTGGAGTTGTTCTGGTTGTACAGACATGTCTCATAAAGACTCCTCCTGATCATGGAAACAAAGGGTTTAAGACATTCCACTGGTTTTAATGACTTCTGTCTCCAGTATTCAGCATGGAAGGCCACCCGGTCACACTAATTCACCCTTGCAGTGCCTCAAAAAGTACACACCAGAGCTGACGTGGAAGACAAACCAGATCATATGAGCTGTAGCTTTGTACCGACCTTTGAGGAGCACCGTTAATAACTGGCTGCCACTTGGACTCCGTATCACTGAACCCTTTGGTTCCATTTACCTAATTTGTACTACAATTTATAGTACCTATAAATCATATACCTATATATATAGTACCTATATATAGTACCTAATTTGTTACTATATATAGGGCTACAGCTTGATATATCCTTACTACATGAACCCCTTTGGGTTCAGTTGTCCAGCCAGCTTCCCACTCACCACACACATGTTCAATCCACATCTCCACAGCTTGGCTTTAAGGATGTTACTGGAGACTGTGTCGAAAGCCTTGATAAAATCAACATAACGAACTTCCACTGCTTCTCCCTCAGCCACCAAACCAGTTACCACATCAGGCACAACCTGCCCTTTGCAAATCCATGCTGGTTCTTGCCTGTCAACTGTTAGTCCTGCATGGTCTATAGCTTCCTCATGGAGGAATATATAGCTTCCAGGAGGATTTGCCTAATAACCTTCCCAGGAATGTTAGGCTAACAGCCTGTAATTGCTTGGATTCTCCTTCTTGCCCTTGTTGATGAGGACACTTCCCTGATCATCATCAGCTTTCAAACCTGACAGCAAGTGGTCTTGCAGTGACATTGGCCAGCTCTCTCAAGCACAGTTGACTGCATCTCACCTGGCTCCATGCACTTGTGCACCTCCAGTTTGCTTACAGTGTCTCTAGCTTTCTTCCATTTACTGTGGGTAACGCTTCACTCAAACTAACAGGGACCTGGGAGGCCTGAGAGCAACCCTTGCCAGCAAAGGCTGAGGCAAAGAAGACTTCAAACACCTCAGCATCATCTATTACAAGTGAAAGTCAGCCTTCTAACTAAAGCACCCACAGTGAAAAGACTTTGAAATGCAGCCTCATAAATAAGCAATGATGGCTGCAATGGGGTAAATATTCCTACAGTTCAGCTACTGGATTTGGACAGCTCTCAAAATTTCATTTAATGAAGGAGCCTAGGAATACTCATCTTTCTTGTTTTGATTAACTGGCTTTCATGCAAGACCCAGGAGATAATTCTCTGCGCGTGCTGCAAGTCCTGCAAAAATGAGTAAGTCCAAACAGCCCCACTTACAGCCCTTAGAAATTAAAACCCTTAAAAAGCATAAAGTCCCTCAAGCATTTTATGTAAAACTGGGGAGCCAAATCTAGATGTAGGCACTGAACTTAACGCATCAGAACTATAAGGGTTGAATGCCTACAGCTTCGGCTGGCCCTCATGAGAATTCAGAGGATCAGGCCTGACATTTCTAACTCATCATCACCAATAAATCAGGTTTGACTATTTTCACAGAGAGCCAGCAGCGCTGATGGGAAGCGACTGCCATCACACATTGCAGACACATCTCTTCAGACAATCTAAATTGTTTATCTTCTTTGCAAGGCTAGTGTAATTGATTCTGTGCTGTTCACTCATGACAGCAGAGTAAACTAAATGCAGGTTGCCCTAGGACTCAGATAACGCATTCCTGGCAGTGCACAGTTTGGCATTTGGGCCAGTGGGAAAAGCAGTCTGCTCTTCACCGTCCTCCTCCCTCCCCTTTGCTCTACCCTACTGCAGCCACCACCGCAAACAAACAACAACATTGTCAAGATCCAAGGAGTTGTCAGTTTACATCAGAAGGAAGGCGGTGACACGACATGTCACATTACAGCACAGACGCTCCAGCTGGCTGTAGAGCTGTCATCATTAGCAGCAAGACACCATCGGGAGCTGGCGTAGCTGGAAGTCAGTACAGACAGGCGTTTGCTCGTTACGGGTCTCTGTTTAAGATTCTGGAACGCAACTGACTGTCATACCTGATGTAAGGTGTCATGTGCCGTTTGCACATCCCATGGCATCTGATTTCACGACCATGTTTTCTTTTCTGCTTCTGCACAACCAAATGCAATTAAAACCTTGGTATGCTTCTTGATGAAGCAACTCAAGCAAACCGAGGAAGGAAAAAAGAAGGAAGTCCTAGGGTAGCACAACAGTCTCAGGGCTGTTGTCAACGCTGTGTCACCCACTCTTAAAAGTACTCAAGCTGCACACAGGCAAGCTGGTGTGAGCACCAAGCACTGCTCTGTGAGCAGAGCTCCAGCCCTAGAAGGCAGATAGCTACAGCAACAAGATGCCGTCCCCGGCCATGAGCTCTGTCTCCTCAGGAGCCAGAGGACATTGCCACACTGCATGAGAATACATTGCTATGCTCAGAAGTCACTCCAAACCTTGCTGTCCCAGCTCTGAGCCTGTAATGATCCATTCTGTAGCTTCATAAAGTTGAAAGCTGCTGCTTGACACACTGAAGAGTGGAGGTTGCTGCCTCCTGGGGTAGCCATCATACAGGAACATGTACGCAGGCTGTGACTGGATGGCCAACATAAAATAACAAAGCCTCCTTGCTGGAAAGCAGTGGTAGACTTTTATCTGGCTGGCTATGTATACAGAAGGTATATCCCAGCAGGCTGCCTCTTCTGCTAAATAGATGGGAGGAGGGAACAGACCCAGGAATGAATGGGTAGAAGCATCATGGGGGACAGTAACAGAGATGGAGGTGCTCATTACAGTATGATTAGCACATCAGGTAACAGTGAGGGAAGATGATTATTTGATGTGATACGGATGAGTGACAGCCTCTAGCAGCCCATAACTGAGTTGGTCTTCCTGGTGTAAGCACAACTGGAGTCAGCAGGCTGAAGGGGTTCGCAGTGGATTGGGCTGTAGACATAGCTGACTGTCAAGGACAAGACATCCCTGCGTTTGATGGTCAGTTAAACGTTTTTCAGACTGTCTCCCATCAGAAATAAGGATTGCAGTAGCCTTCAAGAACCAGATACTGCTACTTCTGCACCAGGCGGATCTCGACACTTAAATGAGAAATCCCAACAAAGTCCTATTTTGGATACTGCTAACAGGAAAACTGTCCACAAGCTCAATTCCTTTCAGGATAGTAGATTAAGATGGGGCATTACAACTTGCTTTCACAGCTGCTAAGTAGGACTCTGTTATCTAATGGTTGCTAGTACAAGGTGTGGCAGCCTGGAATCAATGAAACCCAGGTCATGGACGGTGGCTTGTTTTTAATGAAAATCTGCATGCGCAAGGATGACTTTTAGATTTCCATCCACAAAATTTCAACTGACAAACACAAAAACATGACTTTCCACATGGATGAAAGAAGCAAATTAGAAATAGGGTTTTCTAGTACCTTTTCATTTCTATTTTCAATCCTCTTTAGAAAAGCCATTTCTGAGGACGCAGAATAAAAGGTTCTCAATTCTTCCCCTCAACCAAAGCACGCATTCTGCAATATCTGCACGGCCAAAGATCGACTACAATAGCAATCAACAGTGCCATATTTGACAGTCAATCACTTCAAATAACCAAGAGAAAATTGCTTTTATTTGAAAAGGTGTAACAAGAGTTCAGTACAAAGGGTGAGATTCGCTGCATTGAACTTCAGTCCTCAAAAAGTCAAGTTAGTCAGTGGAGAGAGCTGTCTTCAGAGAACTATTTGTTGACATCCATCTTGAAGCGGGAAGAACTGCTCCTCTGGAGAGAGCTTAGGTGTGACTCCCCTCTTTCAGAGAGACAATGGTTGTTGAAATACATCTTAAGTGTAGTGCCCATTACATAAAGAAGGGATAAATGGGTAGATTTTAAAGTTGGAAGGGGAAATTGAGTATTTTCTAGATACAGTTTTCTTAGGTGGTGTTTACATGATAATTGAAACATCTATTCTACAAAGGCCTCAGATCTCCACCTGAATCTCAAATCTGTTTGCATTTTGCCTTAAAAATGCTCAAAAATGTGTCCCTGCTATTTTGTTTGCACTTTTTTTGTGTGGCATTTGTTCTCACCAGGTTTTTTCTGCATCAGAATGACAGGCTCTATATTAAAAACTGTAATACTCCTACATTTAGAAAGCCAGGAATTGAGTTAATTCAATAATAGCCAAGCTTATAGGAACAGCTTATCATAAAACTCAGGACTTCACTGAATAAACATGGCAGTTTTCATCAAAATCTGGATGGCTGCTTGGAGAAAGCCAATAGAAATGAACCATTCAGGTGAATATTTCAATTCTTAAGCTGCTACAGAATGAGTCAAATGATCCAACGATGCAAACAATAATTAGAAAAAGTAAAACTCTCACAACAGAAAAAAACCTTTGTTCCTTTTTCTCCCCCAGTTATTTCCCTTTTTGAAGCCTCCCAAATAAAAAAGCACACACTGAAGACTTACTTTGCTTTAAGTGTTTCCTCTTGGAAATTCCACTGAGGGTCTTCCACTAGCTGCAGTTCTCGTAAAACACTCCCTGGCTTGTAAGCTGCATTGATCACCATGCTGAGAACCTATGAAGAAACAACACCGACAGCACTGACGGGTTTAAAAGCAGTCCCTCACCACACTGAGCATGATCTCAGGTGTTGCACAAGCAGGAGCAGCTTACAGGTGCCAAGTTAGGTACAAAGCTGCACAGGGTAAGCGTTAGATGCAATGAGAATTGGTCCCAGATTGGATCAGTGTGTCAAACATACTGTAGATGACACATCATTTTGATACGGTAACTGCATTAAATGCTGCTAGCTAACCCCAAATATCTCCTGTTTATCCATAATTTTTCTTTGAGACAGATCCTCCCACCCAAAGCAGATTCCATTTGCTGCCACCACAGTGGCTCAGTTTAATAAAAAAATGAAAATACTTCCGACAGCTCAACCAGGTACAAAGTCGTGTGTGCCATTACACACTGAACACTAAAGGGGAAATTCATGTACTTGAGGTCAGCAATATGCTTAAGCATCTGCATGCTGCGTGCCTTGACTGTATTAAAAGAATATTAATGAAGTCAACACAAAAAGAGTTTGCAGGACGTGTGCCTGAAACCCAGTGTGTGTCCACTCTGTACAACAAAACGCATGTGCCAATCCATTTAATCCTAAGTCTCTCAGAATAAAAATGATTCTTACTATTGGCTCACGGAATCTAAGCTTTAATAGTCTACACTTTGCCTAAGGAGATAAATAGAAGAAAACCAAATCTCTTAAAAGCACCAGACCATATGTTTGAACACTCTGCATTGCATGCACATGAATGACCCCACAGTGAGCCTGCACTGTTTTTAATATAATTTAGCTCTTTACCTAACGCCTGTTCTTAATTCTTGAGGGGCTTGCAAATTATTTCAGGATGATGAGCGTTAAGTTTCCCCAGCACCCATGAACGTGGTTCATCAGAAATGAAAAACGAAGTCATATTGCAAAGAGTAATGTTATTTATGGTGGGGAGTGGGGTTGGGGTTGGTTAGTTCCGAGTTGTTTTTTGTCTTTTTAAATCCAGCAACCTGAGGATTTGCTAGTATTTTGAAAACCTTGTAGGATTAAGCATTTTCAGGCAAGGGCTTCCCTTAATGCTGCAAAGTACCATGTAAAATGGCAGTTTGAGTTATTCAGCTAGGTTATTTCATAGAAGTAAAATCTGATTTACCATTGGGCCCTTAGAAACAATTACTCAAACCACTCTTCCAAAAAGTGCCATTAGAGACACCTAAAGCAATGCGGAATGTCTCACGCAGCTCTGATCATCCGTACACCTCAGAGCACTCTACGAGGAAGGGCAGGAGCACACTCCCTATCTCACACAGGGGGAAACTACAACACAGATTTACCCACAGCTTCCCAGCTGGTTCCCATCTCATCACACAGCCCACTATACTAGTTACCAAGCTGCAGTGATTCCCAAGAGAACAAAAGCAAGCGTCCGAGTGAGCCCATCCAGTGGCTCATCCGCATCTCCTCTTGCCTGCCTCTCACCGTACAAACCGATGGGGCACCGGACTCCGACACGGGACACTGAGGCCCGATGTAGGGAAGCCAAAGGTGGGTCTTCAACACACATCAAGTGCCTGGGTAGCTCCCACACTCATTCACAGCTCATCAAATGTGTTTCCCTCTTCATCAGCAAATCCAGGGAATTATTTAATGCCCACGCAGGAGCTTGTTGGGAAAGCTCTCCTTAAGCACACTTCTACAGCCACTCTGCTTGCCAGTGGCAAAGCTGGGAGCAGAAAGCAAGTGTCTTTTGCTGACCAGCTCCCACAAACGGTGCTGTCCTGCTCCTTTATCAGGGCGATGGTGTTTTTATGAGTTGTCAGAACAGTTGGGAAATGAGCAAGACAAGAAAACCCAACCCTGCAAATAACAGCACGGCCATGTCTGGGCATTATCCCAGACACCTAATGAACTCCAGCCTTGCAAAGACACCCACAATACCAGGACTTTTCTCAAAGCTGGCTGGTCATCAACAGGACTCTGTAAACTTCTAAACTTAGTTTTTAAAAAAAATGTTTTGTAAGAACAATCATTTCCCTTTAAGGGAAAAAAAGATGTTTTTTTAAAAACTCTGGCTTTCACTCTTTGTGTATCTCAAGTCACTGGTTTTGGCATGTTACCCTACAGCAGAAGCCCATCACCATGTTAACAGTGTTAACTTCTAACATTATCGCTTCATATTACACACTATTAAACACTAGGGAGAAACAAGAACACTGGCTCTTGTGGAAAAATTAACTCTGATTAAAGGAAAACCAGTGAAGAAACCGAGACCAGTTGCCAAGTTTCCAGTTGTCAACTTTCTCTGGAGATGGAAAGTTACTTCACCCGTATCAGACTGGTCAAATTTTGATCTGATTCACTAAATTCCCTTTGGCTGGAGTGTGACAGTCTGATATTTAGGTAGTTCTTTTCAGTTTTTCAGCCTTCTCCATCAGGAATGGTTTGGGTACAGCCAGTGGTGCCCTGGAGCCGAGGTGTGGATCAGACACCACCAGCCTTTGCTGCTACGCACCTATGAGGTTTTATTTTGATACTGCTGAACTTCGGATTTTCAGAGGCAAGTAGGCTGGAGTCACATCACTGAGCACGATCACACAGCACCACCACTGTCAGGTGCACAAGGGCCCTTTTCTGTCCATGTTTAGATGTGTCTGATGCCACTGGGCAGTTCAGCACCTTTCTTCACATCATAGTTTTTGTGTATTCACACATTTCCCATCTCTCCACCCCTCTTTGTTAACAGTCCTCATCCTGGATGAAGCTTTCTCAGGAGATTATCACTGATGAGGTGCAGGTCAAAATACCATCACACCTCTTCTCCTGTTCAAGAGCCCAATGATCAGCATCCTTTTAAGGAGAAACTCAGTTCCCCTCCTCTATCTGAGATATGATGCCACATCTCCTACTTAACAGGAGAGACCTTAACTACCAAGCTAGCCTCTGTCGGGACAGTAAACAGTCATTGTATTTTACCTGGAACAATGACATGCCTGTGGGACAGAGAGAGAAGGGAAAAAAAAGAGTTCTTCAGGATTCTTTGATTAGATGAGCAAAGATTTAAAAGTGAGCTTTTGTCACAGTCAAGATTTAAGTGCTTACATGCTTATCAATAGTCCATGACATTTCAAAAATACCAATGTCCAGATTCTAAGTTGGAGGAACTACTACAGATGAGCTGAAGTCCACTGAGCAGTCTTGAGGAGGATGTTAGTGAACCCTCTTGCAGAAATGCAGTCTGTATCTTTCCAGACTATAGAGGTTTCTGCCATTGCAGCACCACATCTGATCACTAATAATAACCCTATCAGCCCAGCTCAATAATACATCTCAGGCTCAGTACAAGCAACTTAATTTTCTGAGCACTACGGCTTAATTATGCAATTTTTTCCTAAGAAGTCATGCTGTGCTCCAAAAAATTCAAGTTGCAGAGTGCGATAGCTTTCCTTCACAAATGCTGGCTGATTTCTCCTGTTTGCATCACTTGGACAGTCAGTCACATTACCTACAAGTCCATTTTCTTTTTAAAAAGAGAAAGGGCAAAGTTCCTTAAAAATAGTAAAAGCAGTAAGAAATGAGGCTAATCTTTACAGCGTATTTCCCTAAAAGTGGTGGGTTATATATGAAGTCTTTAAAAGACACCTCATTTTGTTTTGCAGCGTTGCCATGGTAAGTTGTTGGCAGAGATGGAAGAACTGTTCAGAAGTATTTTTTAGATATTCTGACCCAACAACTAAATCTAAAGCTGACAATGTGTTTATTTTAATTTAACTTTAAGCTAGTATTTATTACATATTTTAGCTACTACACAGTCACTATTATTCAGCCAAGATGCAGTTGTTGGATGGCAATGGTTGATGCCTCCACTGTGTTCAGCTCCAAGTTTCAACTTCTTTTCCAAACAAGTATCTCAGGGATGAGACAAGTTTTGCAGCTGATATTAAACAGGCATGACCACCTCACTTGCCTTCTGGCCTGAAATAAACCACGATAAACCACTGGGCCCAGCAGAAACTTGTGCTGGCACCAGGAATAGTGAAGAGCTAGGCTTTAAAAATAAGTTTGGCACTAGACAGCACAAGAGTTACTTGTCACTCACCTAAGGCTTTGCATGGATGCAAGGATATATGCACACACACATACAATTAAAATTACTATTTTTGATCATACTACAAAATAAGTTGCAATTGCTTTCATGGTTTTGCTGGGGAATATTGCTCAAGGGCTGCCGTTCTGGGGCACCTTAGCAGTTTCCTCTGTGCAGAGCTCACAACCTCTGAACCCAACAGGAGGACAAAGCAATTGTGCAGAAAGCCGGGGGATGCGGTAAAAATGCAGAACTCAGCAGAAATGCCTGTTCTGTTGGAAAAGAGGTGCTGCACAAAAGCAAGGCTATCTGAGCTGGTTCTCTCCCAACACCCCAGGTGAGAACAGCCCACACTACTCAGACAGGAGAAGATGCTCCTACTCCACACTACGAGGGTATCTCCTAACCTTGTTTAACCCAGAAGCAACCAGTACTGATCCACAGCTACCTCACCATTAGCATGCAGGTGAGTAGCACCAGTTTGTTTGGAGCTGGATCCAGGATGATGCTTCACTGCATTAGTGATGGAGGAAAGGAAGGACTGATGCTGAGAAGCGTCATGAAGTACAGTTGTGCTGCATTTTTTGATACAACCCTCATGGTTGACTGTGAAGGAAGCTAGAGGATGGGGAGCTACCTCCCTCAGCACCCAGCCAGGAGCAAGGTCTTCTATCACCTGGTGCTAGTGGGGAGAGGACATCTGCTCTCTTCTTGCCTTAGGCAATCCAGGCTGGAAAATGGGGCAAGGTTTGGTTGTTCAGCTGTTTTTAGAGTAGGGTTTCCATTGGTGCCAAACACAGCAGCAGCTCTGTCACAGAGCCTGCTGCCCACTGTGAACTGGCTGGTGACTGGCACAGACTTTTAACTTGAGCGTCTCTGAAGGCTGTGACTTACGGCTGGAGACCCGGGTGATTTAAAAAGCTCTCACCAGACCACTACTGACTCCACTGTTCCTTTGTAGCTGTTGTTTTCAGTTGTCTTTCCCACCCTCCCCTGTGTGTTGCCAAAGTAAAGCCCATGTATAATTTATCTATTCCAGACAAGTTATGCTGATGCATAATTTACAATGGCCTGCAATTTTCCTATATAGTGAGAGAGAGATAATTACAATGCATTTGCATTCCTGCGGCCACATCATCAGTGGGTGTAAAGCAAGACTAAGGCATCAAGCTCAGCACTGTGACTGGGTCCAGAGAGACGAGGACCCTTGTGAGCTCTTCAGCTGTACAAAGCCTTGTGGCTGTGGTCTTGGGCTGGAGGAAGTATCTCCTGCAGTCTTCTCACCACTCAGCTCTGCAGTCCTTCTGGGTGCTCTGGCAGCTACTACAGATCTTCATCTTGATGCAGGGATGTCTTCTTTGCCACTTGTTGCATCCTCCACATACTGGGCACCCTTATCTTCCCCGCTGCCCACGGTTCTCTGAGCTGCTAACACCTCTCTCATCTATGCAGCAGCTGACAGGAACCAGGTGTACCTCCCCTACAGCAACACGCTGAGTGTCTTCCCTTTACCCTTTCCAAAATTTGGACTTGGTCACTGTGGTCAGAATGACCTTGAATTTATCTGACCAATGCTGGGCCATTGCCATTGTCCCGCTCCTTAGGAAGTCATTCATGTCTCCAAAAGCAAGATGCCCATGCCTCACTGACACTGCTATTTACTCCTTCAGCAAGCAATTCTGTAAGGAGGCAGAGCAAAAGAGAATAGGCTTTCTGCAGGAAACTCAGGTTGGTTTCCACAGTTGGTAATTGGTCAAATTCCTGAGGAATTTGGAGAAGGCGGTATTAGTCTCTGCAGCAAAGCCCTAAGATACTAGGGGAGGACCTGACAGAAGCTTTGCACTGCTCATGTTTTCAAAATCCAAATTCCAGGAGGCGAGGAGGAAGAAACATTAGCATAAGTACTGACTCTGCATGCCTCATGTTTCCCCCATGTTGCTTTTTCATCGCCTTTTTCCCAAGCAGCAGCAGATTGCTAACGCTCCACATCAGCAAGCCGCTATGGACTTGGTTTCAAACGTGGCAGCTGTCAACTTTTGCTCTGCAACCACTTTATGCTGCTTTGTGCTGAGGGTTATTTCTGACTAGCTTCCTTGAGACCCAAGTGTCCCACCTGCACGGGCAGCTGGGTTACTGGGCTCTCTTCATGGCGCAGCTTTTAACCATGTGAGACCACCAGCAGTGCTGTTGTGTATAAAGCAGTGCACATAGGTGATGAGGAAGCGAATGGGGATACAAGAGTCACTCTACAGTACAGTACAGAGTTTTTTTCAAAACTGGTGGGCGATTTGGGAGGAACCTCGTCTTTTAGGTGTTTCTGTTAAGGGCTGCGATTCATCTCATTTCAGACAACTGCAAACATCCTGAGCTGGGCACTGATGACCTTGTCAATACATCAGATAAATGAACACCTAGAAGTTCCCATGCTTTTCCAGCAAGGGCAGAGGGAGCTCAGACATGCCCCTGCAACCACGTCAAGGGGGATTCATATAGATACAGACCTGAAAGCTGGAAGATCTGGATTTATAGAAGGCCCAAGTCAAACAATGGTGTCCAAGGCACCATAGGCACCCTGCTTATCTAACAGTACCATCTTGCTGTCCTCTGCCACTTGCAGTCACCTTGCCTTTCATATGTATATAGGCCAAAATCTTTGTGGAAAGTACTTGTGCATTTTTTCAGACAAGCTAGCTTTTCTCCGAGGTCAACAGCAAGCGCTCAATACTCTGGATTTGGCCCAAAGCAAGCACTGATGGGATCAGGATGAAGTGAATAGATGGTGGTGCTCTGTCATCCCTGCTGTGTGGGATTAACCCATTCACATTCATCAAGAGCTAGGCACACCACAGCTTTCACTCAGCACATCGCACACACCCCTGCTTGGCTTTCTGTCCTATTCTCCTTAGATCTCGATGGCTTGGGCCCCATTGGACCATGATCACATAAAGGTGTCACCCACACTGAAACTGCTGGCCCAACAGCGTCGTGGGTGCTGAGAAACAGGTTGATGGCAACACCCACAAAGGCCCTCACTGGGGATCGCTCTGGTCAGAACATGAATTCTCTTGCACACAGTTAGACAAAACTTGCTCCCAACCAACAGAACTCCCCATGTCTCAAAAACATCACCTCTCCCATCAAAAACCACACAAATATACCTACCCCCTCTTCCCATCTTGCATTTCTGATTTATGAAAACTACTACAGAGCTGCAGGACAATTTTAGGTGCATTCTTTTCAAATTCTGGGCCTAGCAACACATGATGTCCCCTGAAATGCCCCCAAAAGATAGCTGAGCCATACCTCTTTAAGGACCAGCACGCACTTGCCAGGTCCGACAGACTGAGGTAGCTCTGCTATTCTGCCTTTGTTTAAATATGGACCTGAGAAGCAGCGGTGGTTGATGTAGAGCTGGGGGCAGCAGTATCTCCCATTGATGGTGCCTGCAAGGAGAAAGTAGTATTGACGTGTGTGCAGCACTTCTGTATAATAAATCAAGGGCCCTTCTTCTTCCTCCTAGATGTGGGAAGAAGGGGAGAAGAGTAAAGGAGGCCCAAAACCCTGACATAGAAGGTAGAGAAGTCTCTGCTGCTCAAATCCATCCCACACAGGAAAAGCAAGTGCTTTTAACAGCAACTGATTTGGCTGCACACCCTACTGAAAGAAGAATCGCAAAAGGATTTCATTCATAACGTGACCCAAGGCTCTTTTGTAACTCACATTGCAAATGGATGTGACTCGGTTGCAGCTTTCCAGAAAATGAATATATTAGCTGCCTCTCACAGATACGGAATCAGCTCAGGGAGAGCATTCAAGTGGAGAGGTCTACAAACACCTCCTCAGCTACCGTCCTACCCAGTAAGCATGGCGGTGCCATTCCCCTGACCCAACACGGGTCTACAGAGAAACTTTCTTTGTCTGGGTTAATTACTCCGGGCTCCTTTACAGCCCATGGAGAGAAGTGGGTACTTCTAGATGCAGCTCATATGCCATCCAAGTGGTTATCCACTTTTTGGTTATCATACCCAAGAAGAGCCTATTTCTCCCCATTTGATTGTAAAAGGGCCCTGGAATGTTGGCTTGGATGCCAATGTGTGTCCTGCCATCTGCTGAAATCAAGTGAGTTAAATGCTGCCCCTCCTGCTGGGTCTACACAATTAACTAGATGAATACTGCACTCAGAATCTCCTGCCATTGCTACAGGGGAGAAAAATTTGCCTTTAGCAGAAGTAGCAGACATGCCCACACAGTCCTGATGCTAACACCGGGACCCATTCAGTCCTGGTGTAAGCAACTTCATTGATGCCAATTAAAAAGTCGCATCCATCTCTACCAGGGCTTCATTAGCCTGGCCCCAACATCATTAGCTGAAATGGACAAGCTGGACAAGCTGCAGGGGAACTCGGATAACCCCAGCAAGACACAGTGTTCACACATGTAGGCTCACACCCTCACATGCTGTACATCAGAGACTCCTCGCACTGTTGGTGGGTCCACACTGCCTCACACCCCATGGGGGATGAGGTTCCATCTCCCCACCCGTACAACACACTTGCTCCCTTTTGGTGGTCATCCCCCTCCACACAGGCAACGGGTCCTTGAAATAAGGATGCTGCTAGTGCCCAGCAGCCTTACCTGTTGTGTCTGGCTGAGGAACGGGGCAGAGGTCATGAGGTATTTTCTCAACAGGCACTGTGGAAGGTAACCTGTTAAAACAGCAATTCAGTGTTATTTCATAGTGTCAGGCAGGACAAAGGGGCAGAACCAGCTTTCAGGCTGGACCCAGAGACACACCAGCACCTGCCTGGACTGAGAAAAGGAGGAGATACCTCAAATGCAACCCCACTTCCACATGGTTTACCACAGCCTAGGGCCAGCATATTGCAGAAGAAGGAGCCAGCTCCACACCTCCTCCAAAAATATACTCTGGTCTGTGAGCTTTAGCCCTTCAGGCTGCAAATATTCACACTTAAATCCCTTAAATTCTTGTTTCTAGAAACTGCAAGGGGTAGATAGGGAAATGCCGTCCTGGCACATGTCCGTCTTTCATAAGCATCCCTTACTGACCATCAAACACTGGCCATGCAGTTTCCAACCAGTGAAAAAATTCTATTACAAAGACTTTCTAATATGCTCACAAATATTTTAGATTTTAAAGAATCCTCTTGTTGACTGTGCTGCAGTATCTGGGCAGGAGTTTGCAAAGTCATTTAGCTGCTGTGTATTATCTCCCCTGGAAGACCTGATGCATCCCTGTAAAAACATCACCTTAAGTAACAAAAACTTACTGCTTTTCGGGTTGCACAACTGCAATTCTTCTCTTCCTTCGCACTGCAAAAATGAAGCAAGGAAGAAAAAAATAGTTTTGTACCCTTCTATCCTATAAAGTATACCCATAATGCATAAAAAGCTGTATAAATGCACTGACTATAAAATGACTTGTAACACAATGAAATGGTACTTAATTACTATCGCCATCTTTTCTTGGTATTTTTTAAGTAAGTCACTACATCATTAAAACCTACTTTAAAGATGTAATAATACATTTAATCTTTCCTCTGGAATGCTAATACTGTGTTTTATGGGATCAGTACAAAAAAAAATTAAAATAAAAACACAAATATTTTTCCATACAGAAACACATATGGATAAGATTACATTTTACAAGCATGATTACCTTCAGCATAATTTATCCCTAGCTATAAATTGCAATAAGGCTGCATAATGTTGCCATAGCAGTATTCTCTCAAATTAGGCCCCGGCTGCCTGATTTTTAACTTAAGCATATTTAACTCTTCAAAAGGGTTGACACATTTTAAAATTTGCCTTTCAGATGTTAATTAATATAAACAGTGAGGCTAATTTTTCATCTGGTGGCTTAAGATTGGGGTTGGATAGCTTCTGCGAGGAACAGGAGAACAACACCAAGCCACTGAGCACTCATGAACTGCCTGCAAATGCAAATGGAAAGGGAAGAAATTCATCTTAATACACACTGGAGGCAGGACAAAACACTATGGGCTTACTTGTGCTGGGAGAGATTTAAATTAAACACTAGGGAAATCTCTGGGCTGATAAGGGCAGTGAAATAATGGGATAGATACCCTGGGAAGGGGCAGAAATGCCACCAGAGAAGGCCAGCAAACATTTCTCAATTTAGATGGAGCAGATCCCAGTTTGGAGGGGGAGCACCTAGATGGCCTCTTTATGTCAATTCCACCCTGTATTTTATGGGGTTTTTTTCCAATTTGAGGTCGTGTCCCCCTAATTCACTCAGCTGCCCAAATGAACCTGCTTCAGCGCAACGAAACCTGTTTTCACTCTGGCAACGCCATCACAAACCCACAACTCTGCAACCCCAAACCACCTACCACCCCTTCCCAGCACCAACAACTTCATTTTTAGAGGGGCTGATCACACAGACAAGTACAAATTGCATAAAACCAGTGCTGCAGCGTCTGGTCACTAATGAGATTGATTACTATTTATTACAGTACATTTACAGCCTAGTTAACTACTAGGCTGCTAGTTAGGTTGGTAGTTTCAAGAATAGGATTACAAACGTAAGACAAACTCTCTGGTATATCTGCTGAAGTAATATCTAAGCTGCTGGGGGTTTCCATGTACTTACAAACAGCTTTGTGTGGTGGAGTTAGGTTATAAGCATTCGCTTCACACCAGCCCACGGGGAAAATGTCCATAGACTCTACATCAACTATGTACTCTGGGGAGGGCATCTGTAAACCTATAAACACAAATTTATAACGTAATTTAGACACGGGAATACCAAGCTCAGAGCCATTCAAGCATTCATCATGAACCAAGGGAAGCAAATGATGGAACACGTGAAAATAAATCTGCTTCCCTGCATCAAAATCAGGCATCATTTCATCTTCAGTTTTGCACAGACAGCAATGATAAGGCTGTTGCATTCACAGTGCAACGTGATTCCAGAGAAAATCCCCATTAAGAGCACTCTACGGGTGCGCAGTGAAGAAGGCAAAAGCCAGTAAGGTTAAACACGCGTGACTTTCCCCAGCAAGATGGCCTGACTGACCTCTAGCTTTGTTGTAGAGTTGCACAAGCCAGTTAGCAGCAACTTGCTGGGTGCTTGCTCTTTAATGGTAAGAGAGTGTATATGGGCTTTAACAGGATGGTAGCTGATGAGACAAGCCTTCATGCCCCGATGTCCCCCAAAGCTTTTTTGTGTCGTTCTGCCCTCGAGTCACTGATTTTAAGGGTGGGAGACGGCCACTTTTCTGTCTAGATGTGCCATGGATTCTCCTAGGGCTCTTCACTGCACATGAAACATGAGCTGATCACCCAGCAAGGGAGAGACAGTACAAAAACCCCAAGTGGGACAGATGCACTGATACCTCTGGCACAATACTGACTCCAAAGCCCACTGAGAATCTCTGCTTAAAGCAAATCTCTTGCAGTTTGGTTATTATGCCTCCTTTACAAGACATTCTCCTGTCTTGGTTTATGTGGGTCACACTCAAAGCCCACTCCAGCAAATGGAAATATTCCCACTGGCTTTCAGTTCTTTTGAAAACAACTCTGGGTCCTGAGTCAAGACACCATTTAATTACTCCAATTCAAGTCCATCTGTGCCAGTACAGCCTGGCCAGCAGCTTCACTCCCTCCTGCCATTTCCATCCTAGAACCCGTATCTCCAGCACCAGCATGAGATGATCTTCTAATAAAAGAGACCAAAGCATCAGCAGCTTCCCCTGCAGCATCCTTGCCTTTGCATCTGTTACAGCATCTTTGCCTCCTGCTTACGGCAGCAGTGTTTGACTGTGCACAGCTAGATGACTACAGGGAACTTCCCACTAATGAATGTTCATCAAGGGCTTGCAGTGTAATTGAAACAGTAATTGAACTTTGTGATGGGAAAGGCATCGAGGCTGAGACACAGCATTTGGATCAATCTTGTCTCTAGTAATAAACCTGATGCACTTTGAGAGTGCGTGGCTGTATGAAAACCCAAAGCAAGCAGGAAAACAGGTGCTGGCACTCACACTGCTGGATGAAGTAATTAAAAAAATGAAGTCATGATGTCTGTGTAGATGCACAGATGTCTTTGTGGTATTTCTCTGAGCCCCGCATCATGTTCACGCATTATACATTGAAGATGCAGTCTCTATTTCACTGGGATATGGGGAAGGGAAGAGGAAGGGATGAAGGCTCGTGATACAGGACACAATCTGCTCATACAAGCAGTGGAGACTCAATGCAAGATCTCAGCAGCTGGCATTCCCTGCAAAACCATTTCCTTCCATGAGAAAATATCAAGAGGTCACTGCTCAGTTTGAACCTGATGAAAGCTGTTCAGTGGGCAAAACGTTTTCACCTAACACCACAAATCCATCCAAGGAACTAATGTGAGAACTGCTGAAATAAGTGGGAAGAAATGCAGAGAGAGAGCAAGCCATGGATCAAGACCTAAACAGAGCAAGAGAACAACACAGTCCCCACTGAAATCTCACCAGACCTGGAAAAATCCACTATTTTCATCACTGTAACTTAACTGCTCTAACAGTGTCATTCTGACCAAATAAGCAGACTGAATGTACTTTCCCACTTGCAAACAACTACAGATGTGACACAAACATTCTGGTTTTGGCGTTTACAGATGCAGCCACCCTGACAAGCAAGGAAACACCACAACGTCTGTTCTCCTGCAACTCCTACTCCTCTTATAAGACACAGTCATAGCTACTCTGTCCTCCCGGGCACTGTTTCTGCCCCCTGGTAACTGATAACCCTGCCTTCCACTTCCAGCATCTCACTGCTTCATTTGGCCTCACTCACGTAAGTAGGAAACAGCTTGTTTGAGACTCATTAGTTTCATTTGCTGCATTTTATGCTACCATCTTCTTAGACTAAGAAATGTCCATGAGACCTGAGAGGTTACATGGAAAAGAAAAGAACAGGGAGATTGGAAACAAGGTGAGGAAAATCTCCACCTCCTGCTGTGAATCTTGTAGGATGGGCAGAATAGAGCAGCAACTCTAGAAAACTCTCCGAGGGAAAATTACGGAAAATCTCCCTGGAGAAGTGATTAACAAAAGGGTTTTCCTCATATTCCTAGGCTGTGCAGAGAGTGTACATTATTACTTGTATAAATTCACACCAGAAAGCTTCAGCTTTAAAATCTAAAATGAACCAGTAAAAATTAACAATGCAGATGATGAGTAATAAAGTAGCAGAAAGTGATGGGATGCGCACAGCATCGGATCAGACCTATGCTTCTCTTCCACCACAGGGGAACTATACTGCTGCTCATTTAATGCTCGCCCTGAAGTTTACAGAGTTTTGCTACTGTACAAAGCGTGATTTATTAAGCAATGTTCCCTCATGTCTAACTCGACGCTGCTTAACTACTGTGTCCTGTTTTATGGCTGCAGTTTGGGCTGTCAAACAGTGAAACTGGGAGGGCAACAATGAAAGCTTCAGATGTGCCTGTGATAAATGGTGGGACCCGAGGTCTTCAGCAGTGGGCTCCCATGGTAGTTGGGGAGTCTTGCTGCTACCAGAATATAAATAATCAGTTAGAAACAATAGTGTATAAATGGAGTCAAAAAAACATGCCACAGTTCAAGCCACATTTATTTTACAACTCTGCAAGCAGGGTTTGGGTTTTTTTTTTTAATGCCTAGTTTTAGCACAACACTGTGAATACTGTAGTCATGTACTTCAACAGCAGCAAAGATTTCTTTTTATTTTTGCAGTCCTTTGCATCTTTTCCTTTTACTACAGAACATTCTATTCCTGGTATCGAGATATAAACCAAGCGTAAAGGCAGCTATATATCAGAACTCAAAAGACAAGGAGATGCACATAGGTTGTAAAAAGCATCCTTTAAGAAACTGAAAGAGTAAAAGGGATGGAGAAAGAGACGAGGGAGGGGAGCAAGGTGGGAGTGTGTGGCCCTCTCCCTGCTTCTATCCAGGATCCTGGAGGACTAGTTAATTTAAGACCCAAGAAACAATGCTTCCTATTCACTATAATGGACAAAAGTTTAGTGAACACTGAGTCCTTCTGAAAGTACTACAGCTTGGGGAGGGCAGGGGAAGACGGATTCCCAAACCCTATAAAATCTGCCTATAAAAGTGAAGGCACCTGGCCATTTAAGAAGGGGAGCTGCCAAAATGGGTCAGATTCCTTGACCAGATGGGTGTGAAGTCAACAACAGTTAGTGAGAACTGAATTTTCAAACAAGCGTTGATTCCAGCTCTTTAACATGTACCCCACACCCAGACCAGGCTGCAGATGAGCTTTTGCTGCCTCAGAGTCAGAGGGCAATCAGTTATCTTAGATGAAAAAAAAATCAAAACCAGCTATTCCACACAGCTCTACCAAATGCAAAATCATACCTGCTCTGTATGCTGGAGATAATCACAGAGGAGACAAAGTGCCTGTGGTGACAGCCGTACATCAGGGACGGAGAAGGGTGACAATACAGCTCTCCTACATCCCCCAGCTCTGCTGCATTCAGGAGCTCGCCTACAGCTCTGCTCTCCCCAGATCTCAGCCAGCACAAACTGCGAGGCTTAGCAGCAAAGACACGAGAAGCACAAAGGATTTGGCCTGCCAAACTTTAGGTCAGGAGTAATCTCTCTTTGGGTAGCAACTGCGTTATAAATCTCTGAGAATGGGATTTATCACGGAGGCATCAGGAAAGCCTTGTCTACCATATAATGCTACTTCCGTAGAGCTAAACACCACTGAACACCTGCCTTTCTTACATTTTAGAGCAAGCTGCTAGCACAAATGAGGCACTTTGGGTTACCTGAACATGTTTTTCCTAACTTGAAGGGCTTTGATCGGAGACCTTTCCTCTTGTACAAACTGCACCGCACGCTGTCACATGCCGAAATACTTCTTGGGTTATCATAATCAATGCAGCATGATGCTGAAGGAGATGTGCCAGGTAACGATGAAGCAATACAGTTAAGAATCACCAATCGGCTTCCACTGGCTTCCAGTCCCAAAACACTGAGTGCTGACCATCTTGCGGATGAGTGAAGGTGACCTTTTGTGCAGATCAGGTTTGATACTTCATCTCAAGTACCCCTTGATAACTGCAAGATATCTGCAAGGATATCTGCAAGAACCCCTTATAACCCCTGTTCCTCTGTCCCTTCCTGAAATCATGTGCTCACAACGTTTTGTACTCACATTAACTCTTTCCTAACTGTTTTCCCTGGAAGAGCTAAAAAAACCAACCCTGCATCAATCTCTCAGAATGAGGGTTCACACTGTTTTTGAGGAAACAATCTTGACAGCGGTCTGAATTTAATGCACTTCAGGAAAACTACCCATGAGCCAGCAGACTGACCTCATGGGCCATCAGAGAAGCCATGGGTGACTCCTTTCCTCCCTCCCACCTCCTGCTACAGAGCTCCCATGGAGCAAGCAGGTGTCACTGACTTAAAAGACTTACTCCCTTTCTTTTTGATTCAGCTCTCTGCAGGGCAACATTCTGACCTGGAGCCCAGCACAAGCTTCATTTCTCCCCATCCTTTCCTTCTCTTATAAGTCTGGGATACCAACGACACGCACTACTCCCTGAGCTGCAGAACACGACTGTGCCTTGCCTTCCTCCCATCTCACCAAGCCAACAAGCCATCTCCTGGGGTCGTACATCACGAGTGTTTAAGAGATGTTGCTCTTTCATTGGCCAAGTCTCTCAGGGATACCTTGAAATACCAATCAGCATCTACCAGAAATGCGTAAGCTGAGCTGCACAGGATCTACCTATCAGCACAGGATTCCAAACAAAGGGGTGTTTCAACATTACGTCTCCCTGAACCGGCATGGTAGCTTAACCAAATGAATTTTATTTTGCAGATGGGAGGGTTCCAGTAAGATGCTGGGGTTTGACTGTGTAAGGGCTGGCAGCACAAGGGATGGCATATCTGCCTTCTGCATTCATCAAGAGGCAGAAGCGCAGATATTAGAGAGGTTGGTGATGAGCTGGACACCAGAAGTGCCTTTGATATTTTCATGGCTCTCCAGAAGAAAGTAAAGAAGCATATTACATTTGTCATTATGTTGACCCAATTATGATTGATTTCAGAGTAAACTGAAGCTCTTATATCCCTTATAGATGAAGCCAGTAGCTTCAAACAATAGTGTGTTACCTTGATGGGTAAAAACTAAACAATGCTGTCACAATGGCACATGCTACAACAACTGATGGTTTATCACAGTGCCCATGAAAACACTTCAATGAGCATGGCTTTCTGCTCTCAGTGACTTTACAAATAATACTGGTTTTAAAGCAATAATAAGAAGAATCCCTGTGTTATTCTAAATTACACTTACATAAGAAGTCCTTGCCAGTTGAATTGAGAAAGTCCCAAGAGCAAAACCTTACAAAAAATGAGCTCATCTGTATACCTCGTTTCAAGAAAGGTGGAAATGGAAGTTAAGATACGGTATTATGGTCTGCTAGTTTTTCAGCACTCTCCTAATACTGCCTGTACGGTGGTAGTGTTCTCCATGGGGCGATGGCTTTCTAAACTCTGTATAATAGAGTTACTGCCTGCAAGAGCTCTCTTAGATCAGCGAAGGAAACTGCACAACCACAGGGAGGAGGGATGTGAGCATGTGATGACCACAGTGAGAAACAGCATATATTGCATAAGTTTTATGGACCTAGGTGAAGAAAGGAGTGAAATGAGAAGGGATGAAGGGAGAAAGGGAAAGAGAGAAGGAGGGAGGGAGGGAGGGAAGGAAAGAAGGGAAGAAGTTGCAGGGGGTTAGAAGACCCCATGAGAGTGTGCTGGAAATCACAGTGGACATCTCAGCTACACAAACTGAGGCTAACATCCATTCCTAGGATGGAGATCTGTCATGATGGCAGGGAGGAGGTTTCTATCATCAAGGAAGATCATGCCGCTAAAAGTCCATGTGGATCAGAAGGTGGAAGACAGGAACAGGGAGAGAGCAGGGAAAGATAATTCTTTGTAGCATATTATTGTCCAATGTGTATAAAACGAAAAATGTGGATAAAGCAGTTTTGTGCAGATGAACGACAAAATAAAGAGAGTGTTTGAGTGAACCACACAAACACAAGAAGCCTTTACAGCACGTACCTTCAAGGTGAAGCCACATTAACCGTCCTTTAACTGAGGTGATAGAAGCGACACATATCTCTGCAGGGTTCCAGGGGTTCACTGCCTCCAGCTTCATGTTCTTGGTAAAGCCACGGCTGAAGGATGTCTGAAAGAGTCAAGAGTCAATACTGAAACAGGGCACTGCAGCACTGCATGACTTTAATTAGGCTGTCCACTGGGAAGCATAAATTTAGCATGGTTTGCTATTCACTGGAAGTGCAGGATACACTGAAGGACACAAAGGCGTTTAGATTCAAAATGGAGCAGCCCTGGACACCTGTATTGGGTTTGCGTGGCAAGGTTTTGGTAGCTGCGGGGCTACAGAGGTGGCTTCTGTGAGAAGCTGCAAGAAACCCGCCCTGTGTCTGATGGAGCCAGTGCCAGCCGCCTCAGAACAGACCTGCAAGTGGCCAAGGCCAAGCCCGTCAGTGACGGTGGGAGCACCTCCAGGATAATGTATTTAAGAAAGGGAAAAAGTTGATGTACAATGGCAACTGCAGCCAAAGACAGGAGTGGGAATACGTGACAGCAACAGCCCTGCAGACACCCAGATCAGCACAGAAGGAGGCAGGAGATGCTCCAGGTGCCAGAGCAGATGTCCCGGCAGCCCGTGGGGAGCCTCTGGCCAGGCAGGCTGTGCCCCCAGCCCGTGGAGCCCCGGGGGAGCAGATTCCCCCCACAGCCCATGGGGGACCCTCTCCCAGGACAGAGGGTGCCTGCAGGGGGCTGTGACCCATGGGCAGCGGCACTGGGGCAGCTCCAGGCAGGACCTGTGGCCCTGTGGGGAGGAACCTGGGCTGGGGCAGGGCTGGGGACCCTGCTGGGGACCCCTGGGGCTGGCCATGCCTGGGGGGCAGCACCCTGTGGGGGGACCCACGCTGGGGCAGTTCATGAAGGGCTGAACCCACGAGAGGGACCCATGTTGGAGAAGTTCATGGAGGACTGTGTCCCATGGGATGGTCCCCAGGCTGGGGCAGGGCAGAGCGTGAAGAGCCCTGTCCCTGAGGGGGAAGGGGTGGCAGGGACAGCGGGTGAGGGACTGTGCTGCTCGTGGGGGGAAGGTTGATAAAGTCAGGAGTGAGTCCTGGAAGAGTGGGCGGAAGGTGTTTTTAAGATTTGGTTTTACTTCTCATCACACTACTCTGATTTGATTGGTAACAGATTAAACTGATTTCTCCCAGTCGAGTCCATTTTGCCCATGACAGTAACTGCTGAGTATGCTCCCCATCCTTATCCTGACCCACGAGCCTATCGTTGTATTTTCTCTCCCCTGCCTGGCTGAGGAGGGGAGCGAGAGCAGCTGGGGTATGGGCACCTGGTGTCCCGCTGGGGTCAGCCCTCCATACACCCGTACAAATAACCACTGATGGCAACAAATCAGGAAGCAATGTATGTCATGGTTTACTCCAATCCATACCTCTCAGCAACTGGGAGGAGGTCACTCCACACCAGCTGCAAGCATATTTGAATGCTTGCTAGTCATGCATTTGCTTTCCACCATTGTTAATGGGCTATTACGCTGAGGGTTCCCAGATCTCCTACATTTGAGCACCTCTCACCTTGCTAGGAGAAACCTTGCAAAGCAAATAACTCATCTTGCCTGAGAACAGAGAAACTACATTTAGTTGGCCAGGCTGACTGAGGCTGGAGAAATCCCAGTAACCTACGCTCAGCATACAAGGTCTTTCTCTGCAGACTGCAGGTACATAAGTTGCAGGTGGGTGTAGATGAAACCAGTTGTATTTACTGCCACAGCAGTACCTCTGTACACTTAAATACAACACTAAAGAAAAAGGTCTTTCGCAAGTTATCTGAGGCACCCACTGCCCTCCCACTCTTCTCCTGTGAAGGCAAAGCCAAGCCAGATATTACAGCAATGATCTCCAGATGAGGGGCTATCACCACGAATAAGAAACACAGGACCAAAATGGGGGGTCATGAGCTTGCCAGAATGCAGCATCCCCTGTTGTGGTAAGTGTGTGGGAGCCTGAGAGAGGCTGCAATTCAAATCATTCAGGTACCACTGCTGTAGGCCAATGTATGCCTTTGCAAACTGCTTCTGTCCAACGCTGGCCTGGCCATATGACAGCAGCAGGCTGCTGACCAGTCCCTCCTGCTCCTGTCAGAGCCAGGATGGCTCAGCTCCAATGGAACAAACCAGAGCTCAAGTTTGTAACCACTGCAGCTGATCTGAAGTGCAGAGGTATCCCAAGACCCCACAATCCTCTCCAAAGCCTACACAAGCCAAGCCTCAAACTACTCTTCACTCAGTTCCATCCTTAACCTCTATTCCTTTCAGTGCCCCCTCTCGCTTATGCTCAGTCCCTTCCAAGAATCCTACCACCACTATCACAGAAAACACACTAATGCAATACCTGTGGCCATGCCATGGCTTCCTTTCCTTGCGTTTTGCTCCCCTCTGTCCCACTTGTTCTGCAACATACCAGCTCTGAGCATTTGCACCTCTGTTTGCATGCAGCAGCATGGAAAGGTTCCCGCTTTTGGCTGAAATTTTGGCTACCAATAATAATTAGGATGGGTATTAATTGTCACTGGCTCAAAATGACACCAACCTCTCATCCAGCAACCCCATGTGAGCAACTGAAGCCAGATTCAAATTCAACCCTTCTGCTATTTGTACAGCACCTAAGACATGTCACCTTAAACAGTCACTGGGAGCTCTCTGTGAGACTAAAAACTTTGATTTGGTCTTTTTTTCATCAAGAGGCCTTCCAAGAACATGCTGCTAGTCTCAAATATTGCTTGGACTGTTGCAAGCCTTGCTCTGTACACAGATCAGCTTCACCCTGTAAAAGCTGCCAATGGCCAGGACTTCAGAGAAGCAAGGTGAGTTTGTTTAAATGCCTTTTATGTTGCCTAACAAGGAAACGTCATTTATCATCACACCGTCTCCTTTCATTGCAGTTCGGTGCTGGAGGCTAATTTATACAGAATCAATGGCAAAACAGTTAGCTGGGAGTTTATTTTACTAAGCATTTGGTCATGTCAATCCATTTCATAACTGCCTCTTCTCATTAAATATACCCCCTAGGGAAACAGTTACAGCATATCCACTTCCAGCACCACGTCTGGCTGCACTAGGTGGAAGATGTGCTTGCAATACAGCTTCTACCAAAGAGCCGCTCACAGCCACGAAACAAATGGACGACCTGCCAGGGAGGCTGCACAAGTGACAACAGCGAGATTACATCTCTCTGCAGAGAATCGTGTTATCGAGAGCAAAAGAATAACAGACACATGTTCATCTGATGAATGTTTCCTTAAAAAAAAAAAAAAAAAAAAAAAAAAAAAAAAAAGAGGAAAAAATAAGTGCTTGGACCTGATTTAATCTTTGGAGGATATTACGCAGAGACTATTCTCAAGGCTGCCAGTGCTGAGAGCACAGATCCATTACCTGACAAAAAGAAAAGAGATATAAAGAAAAAGGGGGGGGTTGGGGGGGGTGTATGTGTGCTTGCAGAAGAAAAGAAACATGAGAATCATCCTACTCTACTGGTGGGACACAGCATTGACCAGCTTCCCTCAGCACTTTCAGAAATCTTCAAATTCCCTTGAGGCAGAGGGTGTTGCATAAGATGGCACAATAAATGGGGCAAACAAATATCAACTCTGAAGTCTCAGCTCCCAGGTCAAACTCTGTTGATGATACAGGTCTTCTGAATTCATCAACAAAAAGCATTCACATTCATCAATTCACCATCAAAGGTCTGTTCCAAGCCAGGCTGCCCTTGGGCCACCACAGATGAAAGGCAACAACATATCTGGTGTCTTGCGAGACTGTCTCCACCCTGCTTTTCATAAACATCCTGTCCCCCCATCGTGTGACTTCTGAGTACAGCGAAAGGCTGTGTAACTCCTAGAGTAACCAGCTTGTCCACCGTTCACAACATTGCTTTATTTTACAGACCCTTCTGCGCTTATTTTAGGTACCACCACATTTCCAGTTACTGATGGGATCTCAACTTCCATCAGTTGATGGGAGCATGAAGAAGAGCACCAGGTTACTGGAAAAGGCAGAAAGGCACATCTGCCTTCCAGCAAGTGATGAACCTGTCGGATCAAGCCACAACAGACTGCTGCTGCCAGGAAACAGCCTGCAGAAGACTGTTTCCAGAGCTCTGAACCTTGATGGCCTCCAGCGTAATGATGTGCTGCTCACTCTTTACATCACTGTTGCTGTATCAAGGAGGCCCATGATCTGTCCTAAAGACCAGAGCATCCATGCGGGTTAATCACTCTTCTCACACTCTGAGCTCAACAATTTCAACCTTAGCTGTTAATCACGTTTGGTTTAGTTAAACGTATCCCCCTAGGAACCAGAGAAAACACCCAAAATGTAAAGAGGGCCAGATGATATCATGCAATTTTTTTACCTAGTTGTTCGGTTGTTTTTTTTAATAGCACCTGCATTACTTGTAATGGTCAGCTGATATCCTCCTTGTGCTAGGTGCTGTACAAAATCAGAGAGGAGATGAACAGCAGGAAATCTAAATTAATCAGACAAAGACAAGAATAAGATAACATTTTTCCTCTTTTAGGCATGGAGACCTGAAACACCTCTCCAGCTGCCTTCCTAAGACAGACTCACGGCGGTCTGCGGGAACTGTCCAAAGCCTTGCTGCAGCTTCTCTGTGCAAGCTATTTTGTTTCACACGGACCAACAGGAGCAATGCAAAGGCAAAAAGAGAACTTACATTTTTAAAGCACAGGTGAGGCGCTGCCTCCGCTCCACACTGCTTCTGGTAGTCTGCCCAGTCAAAGTCCTGGCCAGAGTAACCTGCAGGATGAGAACACAGAAGGTGCCATCAGCCACCACCTCACACCAGAGAGCGAGCACAAAATGGGCCCCAAGCAGATGACCATTTGTGTTTCAGCATCCCATCCCACTACAATGAACTGTGCAGCATCAGCGGGCAAGTTCTCTGGATGCCTGTTTACACACCATGAGAGCCAGTGCCAAGGCTTCTCCAGCCCGAACTCACACATCTTCTGCACTTCATTTTGAAAATTCCATACCCTTGTTAAAAATTAATAAAACATACTAGTGTTCCTTATTTTCCCTTTTCTGTGAGCATCTCCCAGATAATAAACCTGTAACTATTGAGAAGCGCTACTGCCCCCAATTTCCAGGTGGGGCTAGTCATGGACTTCTTTCTCCTTCCTTTAGCTATCTCAAAGATGTGATTATGGAGCTGGACGTCAAGGATCCCTCA
The DNA here is from genome assembly GCF_023638135.1 of Falco biarmicus. Taxonomy (NCBI): domain Eukaryota; kingdom Metazoa; phylum Chordata; class Aves; order Falconiformes; family Falconidae; genus Falco; species Falco biarmicus. The sequence goes on along the minus strand of NC_079292.1, from coordinate 28,398,643 downwards.
GCAGTGGACAGGGAGAGGACCAGCACAATCAGAAGCTGAACCATCTTCTCTTTCAAAGCATAAGATAAATTCTTCTCTCTCTTCCTGACATTGATGTACCCTCCATGACTGACTTTCCAGCAGCTCAGCGTACCTGAGCTGAATCCCATCACAGGAAACATTATCCAAGGTTATATAGAAACCTGGAGCAGAACAGGAAAATGAACACAGATTCCCCAGCTCCCAGACTAAAGCCTCAGCAACTAGATGATCCCTGCAGCCTCTGCTTCTGGGAAAGAAAGGGAAGCAACACTGATTTATATGAGCATCTCTCAGACAGTCCCATCACAGGAAGACAAAACAGACCTCATCCATTCCTCTTACCTGGCTATTTACACAATAAACTCTTAGGACAGAAGGTGAGTTTTATTTAATTTGCTTTTGGGGTTTTTTTTTGTCCTTTATATTTTTCCAGTGCTTGAAAGTGCTAATCCTGTCCAGGGCCCTGTGACAATACTGTTCATACTCTAATAACATTATTGCAGAACTACTCTTACTGGGAAGTTTTAGGAGTCACCTAAAGGCCAAATTCTCCCCTCAAGTCTCCCTGCCTGGAAGCTCAGCCTGGCCTCATTTCACAGAGCATCCCTTTATGCCTTTTTCATTGATAGTCAAAAAGGGACACTCAAGATCAGATGGGAATGAATCATTTATGACAATGAAAATTGTGACTTTTTTTGTAGGCAAGAAAGGACTGGAATACTGAATGGAGTCACCTATCAGTCACCCAGATCCAAAAAAGGAGGTAAAAATGTTGGAGATAAAGTCACAAGTACCCTGGTAAGATGCAAGTAGCTGGGATAGGATGAACTTCTAATCCTAATGATTACATACATGACAAAGAAATTAATGACATAAAGCTTTAAGTTAAGATGCCTGTCTCTGTGGGTCATGAAGGTGCATAATAATTGTAAAGCTACAAATACACATGCACAGGGAAGTAAAAAAGGGCAACTACTTATACGGAATGCTCATTTTCCATAAGGAAAACACATATCCTTGCACAACCAATTTATGCAACAGTATTTTCTTCCCACTGCTCCATCTCCTTTTTTATCACCAGTTCCTTGTTTGCCAGATACTCTTCAGCTTCAAAAAGTGAAATGGAAAACAGGAAGAGAAGTGCACATCACTTAAGTGTCAGAATGGGATTCATCTGATCACATACGTTTGCAGGAGATGCCTACAGCTGTGCCTGTCACCCTGGGTTCCCTAAAGAGTCAGTGGAGGAACAGGCAGATCCAGAGGTGATCTGTCTGTCCTCCTGCAGAAGGAGCACAACGCCCTGTGAAAGTCCCTCTCCCTCGCCACTGACTCCAGAAGCAGCCAGGGTGATGGGCTCAGGTGGGGACAGCTACAGTGTGGTTGCCTACATTGAATCATCTGGGGTCCATCCCAGCTACCAGAGTACGCTTGCCTTCAGGGACCCAAAAAGCTGCCCACACCTTGCACTTTATCACATCTCCAATTCAAACCCCTCATGGACAGGTTTGAATCTTGATCGCTAGCTACGCAAAATCCTGGCAGAGTGGATGGAAAAGGCACACTGACAAGGTTTCAGTGAGGTATAACAACTTGTGACCGCACAACCACCTGTTGGCTTGGCCCTGCACCACTGAAATCACTGGAAGACCTCTTGCTGTAACCTTCAGCAGGAACAAAACCTGGGAGGGCAGTTAAAGACTTTGCCATGACCCACTTCAACAGCCCAGCGAGGATGACCCCAAGTGAAGCATACTCAGGGACTGGCTTCAAACAAGCCTGGACCTGCATATGGCCTTTTCACGGAGCATCAAGATGTAAGCTCCCTCCCTTAGCACGTGGGGAGGTACCACGTCCCCAGTACCTCCATTAGCACGTGGCATTCACATACTGTCACCCTTTAAGGCTCAGCCCAAGTAACAACGTTCAAAGCTTTGTTTGCGTGACTCAACTGCTGCTCCTCAAACATGTAAAACCTCACTGTGTTTGCTATCTCAGCTCTCAGCATGGAAGAGCCCAGCAGTCTAATCAGAAGCAAACAGAACAACACAAATGTACTGGAGGTTTTGGAGCTGGCATTTCCTTAGTAAGCCTTACAACTAGGAGTGCTACTGAAATGTTTTTCCCCCTCTTAATAGCTCATAAAAAGGAACAATGGTTGTTACTCTAAAGGGAAGTGGTCTATAAATCCAGCTCTAATAAATATAAACAGCACTTGTTCAATGTTTATACAGCAGCAGTAAATGGGTATTCATTTTTGGCACTGTACAGGAAAATACTGCTCTCTATTTCTAGTAGCAAATGTTTGCACCTCCTGTTCATGACTCATCTACTGCACGTCTGGCTTCAACAAAGGCCCCATAGGCAAAAAGACAAGAGAATGGAGATCAGGCAAATAAAGGACTCCAAACCCACACACCCCAACCTGGTATACTGATCTGATGAAATAAAATCAAGTAACTTTACAATCAGAAAACCTCCTTGACAGCCATAAATTAACCAAAAAAACCCAAGCCCAGCATACAGCAAATAAATCCTTTTGCTTCATGGGAACTTCGTGCCTTTCAACAGGGAGAGCTGTGTGAGCAGCACGAAATATTGCCAATATATTCTCTGTTAAAGGTGATGTTGGTTGGGAATGTGTGAGCGCTGGGGAAGCAGCAGGCTGGCCAAATCTTGGTGCAAGAAGGACAATTCTGGACAGCCCAGATTTGGGTGGGAATGGTGGGATTTCCTCCTCCTCCTGCAGACCTGCTCAGCAGCCGCCAGCTCACGCCACAGCCTTCCTCGCTTTTGCAGCATTGCAGCCCTCCCCTATCAGTCCTGGTTACTCACCCAGAGCCGGTATTACTCCGCTCAGAGAAGACTGGCACCATCAGCGGGGGTTTGAAGGCTTTCCACTTTCCCTCCGCTTTCTTTTTTCGGAGGTTTGTGGGGGTTTTTTGTTTTTTTTAAAAAAACATATTTTTATGATGTCTGATTATATTTTAGTGACTCAAAGAGCACGTCTGCCGATGGAAAAGGTTTTTGACACAAAATGTGCTAAAATGCAGTTTGGGCATGCCGCCCTCATACACAGTCTAAGAAATACAGCAACATACAGCATGCATCTATCTGCCACTCGCTGTACGCCTTTTTAATAGCTTCCTTCCAGCACTGCTGATCTGACAGCAGAAAGCAAACTTTATTTCCACTGGGGGAATGAGGGGAGACTTTTTACACTTTCTCAGGAGCCCAGGTGGACCCCAATCACCAGGCATCACACCAGATCACGACCTACGCCTCACACTTTACTGGCCGAGTTGAGAAATATCTGTATGATGGATACTACAGATACTTCTAAAAATGTTGGCATCTAAACCAGTTCATGTGTGTTTGACCTGTAAAATATCACCTCAGACAGACACCTCAAACATTACCTCCGACTATCCCTGTAAAGAGAAGTGTCTGGCCTACAGTCCACTTTAGTTAATCAGCTGCATGTGAATTTGGGGTGGAAAAAACAGAAAATTTAATTTACTTTCATTTTTAGCAACTTTTCTGGCCAATATCAGTGAGCACTTACACAGGCCTTATCATTGTACCTGGATTTAAGGGGGAGGAAGCATTCATTTATTTCAGTAAAAGCAACAGCTACATGTGCCAAAGAGACACTCTGGATATACATGAGAGGACTCTGAATCTGGTAGGGAAAAACCCTTCGCTTCCCTGGGTTTGGCAGCAGCCTAATTTTTCCAAAAGTAAGACAAAACTGCGTGCACAAAATATAGTGGGGAAAAAAACAACTCTTTTTTTTTTTTTTTTTTTTTTTTTTTGAGATACTTCTTTTTCTCCCAAGCAGCACCAATTTTTGGCAAAGGGTCGACATCCCAGCCAGCTTCAAAAACCTAAAATTCCAGAGAACCAACACATTTTGCAAGTGAATAAATATTGCTAGGGCACTGCAGGTGGTTGTCTGAGATTGCAAGTAATTAACTGCACTGCCTCGAAGTTTGGAAATAGCACGGCTGGAGGCTGTTTCTCCTGGCTCTGACCTGAACACTGCTCGCCATTTGCCCTCGCCTGGGATTTTTTGAGACATCTAAGGAAATGCCTACATGCTCCTGAGCTGGCAGCTCTGAGTTTAGTTTAGGCATTCAGATGTAGGAGCTTTGCTTGGCCTCGGCATTGTATCAAGGTGGATGCTACAGGGAGATGCCTGGTTTGCCTCCAGTATGACATGACTGGTAATGCTCCTTTTGCTCTCTACACACACAAAGCATCGCTAAGATGCATTTCACAGGAATTCACTAGGCTTCAGTGCAGCCTGCTTCAGACTACAAAGCACATGATCATCAATCCACCAGCAAGACCTGTTTGCAGAGATGCTCATGGGCTAGTATAAGCCAGAACAGCTCCAGTGATTCAAGAGAGTTACTCTGGCTTGAGATACTTAGGGTAATGCTCTGCAGTGAAAAGCATCATGTTTTTTAAAGGCAACAATAACAAGCAATCTTCCTTCAGAGGAAACCTGCAAATCACCAAGAAGGAATACGAACCCTTGGGAGGTGTGAGATTGACTCCGTTTTTAAGGCACCACTGTATTGGCAAGATCCCTAAGGAATCCGCATGGCAAAGCATTGAGATTTTGCTGGGTTCAGGTCTCAAGTCATCAATGGTCACTTGTAAATAATGATTGCTAAAAACCTAAGGGGTGAAAAACAAGAAAACAAAATCAGAAGTTAAATATGCTGTAACATCAGGTAATGTGGAAAGATGAAACAGTCATGCCCTGGAGTTAAACTACTCCTGAAAACAACCCGCTCTCATGTAACACTTTCCATCAAAGTGTTTCTACCAAAGAGATCAAAGTCTGAGTTTTAGAGATGGGTAAACTGAGGCAAGGGAAAGTGCTGGGGTTCAGGGTCACTCAGTGTGCCCACAGCTGAGCAGGGACTGGAGGAGATCCCACAGCCTTCCTCTCTCTTGCCTTTGAGAGTGTGGATTAAATACCCAGCTACTGCCTCCATCCAGCTGTTTTATTTCCAAAGGTTTCCCAGATGTGCAGGGAAAATACATATGCATGGAGGGGAAACAGAGGTAAAAGAGGGATCCTATTTTTTTTTGCATGAAAATGGTAGATGGACATGCCATCCCCATTGGATCTAAGTGCATATAGTTAGCTGGTGATGCCTGTGGGAAAGAAACAATTCATTAATTAGGAACATCCACGGATTTTAAACATATGTCTTAATGTGTTCTCCAGCCAATTAAGTACCACTCTTGAGTTTTCCTAAGTGTGGTGGAAATCAGTAAGAGGTTCCTAATCAGGCTCTCTTCAGCCCTTTCTGGGAGCTCACCTTGGTCACTGATGCAGGACAGATATGAAATGGCTCCCTCATATTCACCACCTCCAGCTTCATCCCCACAGTGAAGAAGTGGTTTCGCAAATCAGCATGATCCTGCGGATGAGACAGGGAAGAGGAACACATGGTATGCCAGAGCCATGCACCAAGGAGGGGCCGATACATTTGAAAACCTATTTGAAATGTGTCCATGTGGATTTTGCCACTCAGCTGATTACCACATTGACCCCCAGCTCCAACTGGGCACTTCTGGTCCTATGCTCTTTTCATGCCAGACCAACCACAGAAGGAGAGGGGACAGCCTCACTCCTAGAGGACAGATCTGCAGCACCAAGCCCATCATATCTAAAGCACGTTGTGCATCCATCTCAGCACTAACGTGAACTGGGTCAACAAGGAGAACACCAAAGTGAGGACCTGTCCGAGAAATGCCTGCTTGAAAACCTCCCCTGGGCACAGCCTCTTCACCTCTGACAGCCGCTACCATCTTGAGAGCAACTAAAGGTCCCGATGTGCCAGGACTCAACCTGACATCCCCAGGGCAATGCACAACGTGGATGTAAACAGCTCAGGGTGGCCCTGATTTATCCTGGCGGGTGTCTACCTCCTGCAGGGCACCATAATAAGGACCTGGGCTGTTTTCCATGTGCTGCAAGATAGAAAGGTCTTTTCTCCAGCCAGGAGACCAAAGTGGTGGACTATGGCCCAGACAATGAACCCTGACCCAAAACATGGGCAACAAGAGAACATGTTGGTGGGAAAACATGCCCACTGCAACCCCCTTCCACCTGGGATCAAGCCTGGCTGCACCCAGAGGGGTTCCACACAGCAGCTTTGGGGATGGCAGCAGGATGCAGCCCCAAAACTCAGAAGAAACCAAGGTTCAGCTCCCTGATTTGCCACCAGTTTAGTGTTTAACATCTACCAAATCACTCCATTCCTCCTGACCCCTGCCTAACAGGCGTACAAGTTGGCATCCTAATTCCAGATTAACAATCATGTTTTGTGTTCATTCAATAAAAATGTCCTACAGTATTTCTAAACCATCTGTGCATTAGCCAACACAAGCATAAAAAGAGACATTATATTTAACACACACACAGACGACTCCAAAATACATGCAGAAAGCCTGCTATCTAATAAGTGGTTAGCAATGTCATTCCCATCTACATTCATCGCTACACATTTTATTCTTGTTCTAAAATGATTTTCTATTGATCCAAAGTTGTATGCCATTGTGCTTTCTTTTCCCCAAGAACTGCCTTCACTTGTAGACTTAACAACTTCTATTTTGGGATCTTACATTCCTGGTGCCATTAGAGAGAAAGACTTTTACAAGCTCCAACCACGGCTAAATGAATTGTTTTCATCTTACCAACCTTCAATGTCACAGAGCCTTTTCTGTGAGAACCAAAAAGCAGTCCAAAAAAATCGTAACGGATTCAGTCTCACAGCAGAAGCATATACTGATGGGGAAACTGAGGAAGATTTAGCAATGATGGCCCAGAGCCCAGTGAATTAATGGCTGAGGAAGGAGCAGACGTTCAGGAGTCTCAGCATCCTGCAGTGTAGCATAACCATCAGGTATGGACCTGCGCTTGCTGTCAGTCGTTTCCATATCACAAAAGCCCCAGAGAGACAGAAGACTCGTTTCTAGCAGCTTTGCACAATAGTTCAGTGAATCAAAGTCTGAACCAGGGAAGAGAATCTGGCTCCTTGTACATAGAGGTTGCCCAGGACCAGGGATGCATCGGACTGACAGGTTATCCAAATTGCCATCTATAATCCTGAAAAGGCTTCAGCTGGGAAAAGATGATGGCTGCAAAAACCAGACCTTGCCAGCAATGAACTTCAAATCTCCAAAGGCAAAAAGCATCTGGACTGGAGGGCTGCCTCCTCCGACATGAGGATCTACACCAGCATCTCTTAATCCTTAGGGTGAGGTTGCAAAGAAAAGTCAACTTTGAAAAATGTACACCTGGAAGCAAGCTTACACCACAGCATCTTCCCATGATTCAATTCACACTCGTATCCAGCATCAATACATAATAAGCCAAGATCCACCAAAGTACTTAATCGTGTTTATCTTTAAACATGCAAGTAGTTTCCTCAACTTTTTAAATGATTTCTTAATTGAGACCAAAACATATCGAGACCAAAACATACTGCTTCTCATTTTTATTTGAATTGTTTTCTTTGAGTCTTCTCCTTCTATTTGTTTTGGCCTTTTTCAAGGGGAAAAAATAATCAGGGAGGAGGGAGCTAATAACACTTAAAGCTATTTTACTTCAAAAGCATATCCCACTTTCCTCCACGTGCTATGTACCTTAGGATCAAATCTCCCTTCTCATTCAGCATAGCATGTAAATATCTTCCCCATTAAATTAATATCAAGAGTGAACTCGCAAGGGGAGTTTGTGGGATCTCAGGTACATCTGCCTTTCGAGGGTCAAAACCCCCTTTGAAGCAGGAACACACATTTGTTTGGAGAAGGGCTGCGGAAGTAAAAAGCTTGTCTGTGTTAAATGTCATATTTGAGATAGGAAAGCTTTCATGGAGAAAAAGCCTTTGTATCGTACCTCTCTGACAAATGCTCAGGGTCTGGATATTTGATCTTTCTCGTGTATTTGCTAAAGAGAAGTATCAAAATTTACCAAAGCAGCCTTAGATTTTTGCAGCCACAAAAGGAAAAAATGATCTTGACGCCATTCTCCGGTTCCAGTGCTGGAGTTGCCTCAGCCAGCAGGGAATTACTTAGGATTTGGCATATGCTCCTCTTCAAAACTCCAATTAATTTACATAATTTCTAAGAATAGGTTCCACAGAAGTGAAGGCAAAGCTTTTAATTAGTATTAGACTCAAAGTGATACAGTGGATAATGAACTCTCCTCCCTTTACTCACATTGACAGGAAAGATGCCTCTTTAATAAAAGCAGCTACAAGAGAGGCCTGGAGGGGTGAGACATTCCCCTGGTCCCCGCCAGGCTCCGCAGCCAAGCAAAAGAAATGCCTGCAATCATTATGGGTGTCAGAATCTGACCCTCGACTGCTACTTCATGACATTCCAAGGTACCGATAAGGATGTCAGCAGTCGCAATTTTCTAGCAACTTCTCCAAGGGAGTTTCAATATTCTTTGAAATTGGGATTAATAGGCAGAATAATTTTGACCATCTGGACCATTTTATAGCCTTGTGCATGGTGAACCTTCACTCCTACCAGCAGTCAGTGCTTCCCAGGAGCAGCCCCACTGCCCACATGGATTTACACCAGCAGATTGCCTGTCCTGGGGTTCACAATCCCGGAGTGGGAGATGGAAATACCCTCCATCTGCTGGAGAGCAGTCAAGTAAGCTGGATCAGTAATTGACAAGGGTGCAGAAAAGTCCCTTGCAGCAAAGTGAAAAATCATGCCACAGAAAGTACAATGAATTAACGTGGTACGAGTACCACGGTCACTCATTCAAAGGGTCACAATCTCTAACATGATGGATTACAAGCCTGCGACGGCGCTCACGGGTAATGAATGGAAAATTGCATAACCCTCAACTGAACGTCTGTCACTTACAGCCCAAACCCACTGGCAAAAGCCACGGCTGTCACAGCTCTCACTATAACCCCCAAGAAGCAATTAACTCAGCCCCACACTCAGTTTTAGAACGCTATGCATTTACAAATTTGCCAGCGTTCACGGGCTGTGATCCTCTGGGCCACCTGAAAGACATCCCCGCTTTGATATGCATCTGCCTCACTGGCTCCATCTTCGTACCGCATGGGCTCCTGCAACCCCTCCACAAAAATACCGATGGGCTTTGCCTGCAACCAGCATCACCAGCAGGGCTGGGAGCTGGGATGTCTGAAGGTCAAATAAAAAGCCACCAATGATGCTGTGAAGAGAACCAGGCTCCTAATTCCCAACCCTCCTCTTTAGGTACTGAGATAGCCACGTCATTTTCTCCTTCACAGCTAACAAGTCGCCAGCAGTGCAGGTGTCAAAAATGTCAGGTGACTTGGGAGCCTAAATGTCATTCCAAACGAGATCCACAAACAGCATTCAAACTGTTTTCGGACAGTATTTGGATTCGTAGGGATGCAGCCGAGACTTTAGGGGAGTACTTGTGTGGGTGACATGCAAAAGTCTTAAGAAAGTATTTTAAAGACTTAAAAGTCACCAGGCACTGGCTTTAGGTCTTGAACTCAAAAAGATGTGCTTCAAAATCATCATAGCCATTTACCCTTCCTGGTACCTAAATACCTTGCTAAATCTGGCTTCTGAGTATTTCTACTCAACAAAGGTTACTTAAGCACAAATAATCTCAAGTTTGTCCATGTCACAAGAGTGGAGCTCAGGTAATTTTACATGGGCGCTGAATAACGCAGATAGAGCAGGAGGACCTGGCTAAGCTGCTTTTGCCTGTGATACTCAGGGAAGCCGTGCTAGGGGCTGGTTGCTCTAGCTGTGTCCACAAACCCAAGGAAAGGCATCACCTCCAGTTTGGGAAATCTGCACTTTTAGCCCAGTCTGCTCAAGATGGAATGCTGGTGTTGTCTCATTTTAAACCCAGCAGCTTATCCAGTGTGCAGGTAAGAGGAAAAGGCTCTAATGTGAACTCTTAATTTTCAAATATTCTAACAGTCACGGCTCTTTTGGTCCAGCACAGTCAGATTCACATGGACTATAAGACTTCAACTTCATTCAAAATTCAGAACTAAGTCTGAATGCTGAAAAGTTGCCAAAGTTGAGAGGCTGATTAGAAACACTGAGCAGTTAATAAATGATTGACCTGTGCCTCCTTCAATCCTCACCAACTTTGTAACAGTGCAAAATGCTATTGCCTTCAGCCACATCTCTCCTGCTCTACCCTACTAAAAGACACACAAGTGAGCCCCATCTGTTATGATTGGAAACATATTATTTGATTCAGGTTTTGTTTTCAAAGATATCGCTTCCCCCAGTGTTTTCTCTAATTCTCCAAGAAACTGGCTGCTTCTAATAGCCTAATTTTAATCACAAAGCTCATGTGTGGTAACCAGTCACAAACACAGTAATAACAGTGGTTAAACTGCCTCTACAGGAATCTGGCATTCGTTTTTTAATTGAGAAAAAAACATAATAAAGAAACACTCCCAAATGCAATCCTCTGCATTATTTGCAGATGAATCAGTCTTGTTTGTGATTCATCAACTTCCTTTGCTAAACACAGAGCAATTTTCCCCAAAGACACACTCCACAGAGAGACAAAAATCCCCCGGTAAGACACAGTTTGACAGCTGCAGTCACGGGAGGACCAAAATGTAGAGGTGTGGGGTGGGATGAAGAGCAAAGGGTGCTGGGAGGGAGGCTTTAGAGATACCGTGACCCTGAAGTAATGAGCACGAGAGCCAGCTATAAACTGCACCTACTGAAGAGCCCCTTAAAAACTGCAGATGCTTCTGCCTAGGATTGAATTTAGCCCTACGGATTTTAAGCTCCGCTTGTTGAATAAAAAATAGTTACCATAGAAACAGCAACATCGCAGAGTAGCCAGTCTAAATCCAAATACACCTTCTCCGTATGGCTCGGACCGCCACAGATGGCATTAGGGCAAAGATCCCCTCCCACGCAGCGCCTGCTTTGATTTGCCTGGGCAGTGCAAGTATGGGCGGCAGAGGTAAAAGAGACAGATAAGCATCGACTTGGGGTCGGGGTTTTGGGGTGGGGGGGTGGGGTTGCATGATTAGTTTGTTTTTTTGAATGTCTGACAGCATTCAAGATCACCACGCTACTTCACTAACAAATCCTGGTTGTGTCACACACACGGGTCCCATTTCGCAGGTGGGAAAGTCTAGTGGAAAGGAAAACACAAGTGGGAACACCTACTGGAGTGCTTGAAGTGACTGCCGTTCACTCTTTTCACACCCTCAGTTGTGAAGAGGGACTGAGTCTTTCACCGGCACCCGGCACTGAGTCTGCCCTCAGCAGCGTCACAACAGTAATTGCTTCGAGGAATCAAGGGGGATTTGTTAGAGGAGAGAGGATGAGAACAAATTCAGTGCACATTGTGGGCTGCAACCACCCTGCGAAACAGCTAAGGACCAGAGCTGGTTTTTGCTTTCTTTGAGAAAAATGATCCATCTTTAGAGGGATGACTTTTAGGTATCACCCACCCCTGACAAGGGAGCAGATTCTAGCTGCAGGTGCACATCAGCCCCTCTCACTGGAAAATGCTGCCATGCCCAGGGATGCAACAGGCAAGAGCTCAGGTTGTCATGTATGAACTCTCCCACACCCTGTCTGGATGCAGAAAGTAAACTGGATCAGGCCCTTCTGCTAACCTCTCACCATCCTGAGAAACCCTGGCACGTAATGGAGAAAGAAAACAACACATGCTAAACATACAGCCAGAGGCATGAGGAAGGTTGAGGGACCCGGTTCCCACTCAGCCCATCTGCTTTGCTTGAACTGTCTCTGGCCTTTCTCTTCCAACCCTAACTTTCATATGGTGCTGCCAAAGAGACCCTTGGGGCATCTCAGACGGGGCTTGGCTTCATTTACCTCCTTGGACTGCTCTCCCCCCAACTCCCTTGCAAAGCCCACGGTTAAAAGGGAGCTGCAGAGAGGTCAGAACTTTTTCTTGGTCCACAGAGGTACCATGACTCCACCTCGCCTGAATGCCACCTTGGTATCAGAGACACTCTTGCTCCCAAGAGCCATGAAGGCAGCTACATTCGTGAGGACCTTTGCAGTATACTCCTAATGATGGGTATTAGGTCTTACCAAGATAAATGGCTTTAACGAGCTGAGACAGGAGTGGGTCAAAAAGCAGCCGAACAACTGAGGGATGGGGACGCCATGCACATCTCCCAGCCACACAAAAAGCAGTCAGGGTGAAGGGCTGGCGAGTGCTATGGATGGGGAAGAACAGATGGAATATAAATGATCTGGCAGCCTCCAAACAACATGGCAACTCGCAGGTTATTACAGCACAGCATGCACAGCAAGGGCCAGCCAAGCCATCGGTGCATGAAGGGGTTGGGGATGGCTTATGTTGGGATTTGGCTTCCAAGTGGAACCAAAAGCATGTTCGTTTTAAGCTCCTGCATCAGCACATGCCCATCTATTGCGGGGTGGGGGGGTGGGGCAAAGACAGAAAAACCCTGTTGGACTTAATGTCTATTTATATAGCCAGGTCAGGATTGTCTCTGAGCAGAAAATAACTCTTGGTTTTCTGTCTTACACTTAAAACTCCTCCAGAATACCCAATAATGGAAGAAAACACCCTAAAGTACCCAAAGGGTTTATTAACTTTCGAGAGGTGTTGTCCTCCTTTTTTAAAAAAATCACAATCTTGGAGAAATAGTCCATCTTACTCTTGTAATTAAAATGCACAGTCCATCTGATGGAAAAATTGTATTTTAGATGGGGGGGGAGGGGAAGGAGTCCTGTTTAATATTAATCTTCATACTTCTGAGTGTAGAACTAGAACCACCACTCTGTCTGGAATTTCAGGGGACAGCTCATGCCTGAGTGATGGGCGGCCCCTCTCTATCACTCTCCTTAGGAGAGATCTGTCCCAACAGATTCCTTCTATGTCATTAGTCTTACCATTAATTAATACTAGTACTGATTACAGGAAACATCCAAAAGCTCTAGTTAAAAATAGGAGCACAATGGGATGGGCATAACATAAAAGTTTTTTTGTCAGAGAGAGAACAATTTTGAGCTGGGGGGGGGGGGGAAAGACAACAACTTTAGGAAAGGAGGACCAGAGGGTGGAGAATGGGAACAAAGGCTGTAAATCAAGAATTTCCACCTGTCTTAGATAGCACCTCTCTCTCCTAAGCGTCTGTGCTCCTCAAGCAGTTTAACAGAGTTTGGGTTAGGGATGAGGCTGGTGACAGCTCCATCCAAGCTAGTCATCACGACCCACTTTATAGCAATCCGATGGAATTGGGGATAGGATGCCCATATGCAACATCTATGGAAAGATGATGAGCACCCCAAATCCTGGGTAGGATTTAGCTGCCCAAACAGAGGCGTCTGGAGTGAGCTGAAAGATCCCTGAAGACTGACAATATCTGCACGGGACCCACAGGTACGGTACAGGAGACCAGGGAAGGCATAATGGGGTGTCAGAGAAGATGCCCAGGATGCTATCTGCCTCTCCCTAGGAAACAAAATTCCATCATCTGTGTCCAGCGTTCATCTTACATAGGCTACAGGGCTTTAACTCTAAAAAATGCATTGATTCATAAATACTAGAGGTAGCAGGTGCCGTGTTTGGCATCTGGCTTCCCAATGCAAGGCTCAATCTCAGAGAGCACCAGCAATGCGAGCACTGAAGCTAACTGCTGAAACTCTCACACTTAACTTGAAATCAGGCCCCGGGAACACTTTGACCATCCTTATTCATACCCAAAGCCCTGACCATTATTTCAGGTGTCCTCTGAAGCTTAAGCCATCGTTTATGACCGATACCTAGCCAAGCATGAGGGAACCATACAGCACCCTGAAATCAAAGCAGAAACAGCAAAGGACACATCTCCTTGAGCTGTGGCCTTTTGGAAGGATTTGTGCTCTTAAACCATTCAAACACACTTGAAAATCCTGTCTGTATTTAGTTTTCTTTAAGGATCAACATGTTTTATGAAAAGAATGGAACAACAAAATAGTAGGTGTGTTGCAAAAAGCTTTTGTGAAGAAAAAACTTATTCCAGGATGTGCAGTTTGCAAAATACTATGTTTAGCAGCTATATAACAACAGCATTTTCCAGCAGTTGAACATCACGTTCTTTAAAGGACCCCAAAGCATTTTACGAACACTTTCCACACACAGCCAAGTGTAAAACAGCACCAGAAGATAAGAACCTGTTCTCAGCCTCTCCCCTGATTTTTGCAACCAGCTCATGTGGTCTGGTGGCTGGTGCCCTCTCCTTAGGTGCCAAGAGGGGATAAGTGCTGCACTCTGCAAAGGATTTTGGGTTCTGCTGCTGAAGCCCACCACAAACAAATTCACCTCTGCCACACTTCTGAGCATTGGTAATTCCAGAACAGCTTCTGAGGTCTCAGGCAAAACCCAACCCTATTACACCAAAACCAACGAGCACCAGCAGCAGCAGCAATGGTGGGCTGGCAGACCCCTCAGAGGAGCCACTTCTCACACTACAAAAGCAGATCTGCTTTCCCGGCACCACCACCTGGGACCAGCTCACAGTCGTGCACAGCTCAAAGGACAACAGTGATTTAAGTCGTAACCCAGCCAAACATGCAGGTGCTGACCCTAGGGACGGCTCAGGTCTGTAGAGCAAAGCACACACTTAGGCTCTCCTCAGTGATGTGTTTCTGTAGGGAAATGTGGAAAATGCAGAATATAATTGCTCAGTGAGCAGTTTACCACGTCTGCCAAAGTAAACATTTCTAGCTTTCCAGAGGATCTTTAACAGTTGCCAGCTGTCCAACCTGTGTTTTATATCTCATCCAACACATGACAGTTACAGTAGTACGGAGCCCCAGGCACCATGTAGAGACATTTCTTCTGTGCTGTGTTTGCAAAAAAAAATTTTAAAAAAAAAAAAAAAAGTAAAAATGACATCTTTGGATTTGACGCTTTTTGGTGGGATCTGGGATTCTCTTAGATGGTCCCACACAATTATTGGCTTATCTTGCAAGATCTGACAAGTGTACCCTCCTATAGTCTCTTAAAGCCTTTCCTTAACTCATGTTTAAGTCATTACTACAGGAAGATATGTTCATAGGCATGGAGAAGCTCTCATATTTTTCTTCTTAGTCAAGAGGCACAAGTTGTGGTTGATTCGCCCTAAATGGGCAGAATGAAGTGATGCCCACACATAAACAATTTATTCAGCTTCCTGCCTCCCCAGCACCAGAACCAGGGGCTTAGGTAACACCAGACACTAAATTCAGCTCACCCTGTGCTCAGCTTTCACATTACAAATAAATAAGCCCTATTGACCTAATCCTGCCTTTTGTCACATTTGGCCTCAAAGTAACTTTTCTCTTGCTCTATTCAAGCATTCCAACGTTTTGCATTGTCTTCTAAGAGGAACATCTTTGCAAGCTCCAACTGCATGGCGCACCAACTGGGATTTGCTGAATTTAAATTTATGACCCTCACGCCATAATTAATGTAAGTGGGTATAAGTCTGGCATCCTGAGAAGAGGCAGCAAAACAGATGTTACAAACTTTTTAAAAAAGAAGAGGTGTTTTATGAGTCTCATCAGAAACATTCTTTGCTCTTTCATATAGGCAGGAATAAAATTTACCCATCAGGCAT
This sequence comes from Falco biarmicus, assembly GCF_023638135.1. Lineage (NCBI taxonomy): Eukaryota > Metazoa > Chordata > Aves > Falconiformes > Falconidae > Falco > Falco biarmicus. Next base: position 28,383,005 of record NC_079292.1, on the reverse strand, counting down.
TCTCTGCAGTGATCTAAACCCTGCCCCACACAATGCATTTTTGATCTTGAAACTGCAAACGCAAACTTTAGTAGAGTTGGCTGACAGAAGCATCGCACGAAATAAATGGCAGAGAATCAAAACTCTCCGCACGCTGCTCCTGTCACAACACGGAGCTTCCCAAACCCCTGTTCACACTGAAAGCCAACGCAGAAATCTTCCCTCCCCCAGCCTAGCAGAGCTTAGCTAGCAACCGAGTCACTGCCTGAGCCATTAGCAAAGCGAACGTTCCCGAAGTGATGTTGCTAATCCAAGTGCATCTCAGCTGGTCAAGGAGCCTGGATTCCTCACCGGGAGCTGCTGGCACATCCCTGTAGGAAGGGTCAAGGTGGCACCGGGGTTTTGTGGCATGCCAGCCAGGATAGGACGGGATGAGTGCCCTCTTCCAACTACAGAATCACAGAAGCATTTAGGTTGGAAAAGACCTTGAAGATCATCGAGTCCAATCGTAAACTTAACATGCCATGCCCACCACTAAACCATGTCCCTGTGTGCCACATCTACATGTGAACTGCACCGCCTGCATGGGTGCTTTGGGGTGTCCCATTGCTTAAGTACAGGGAAGGAACCCACAGGGTGTCCAGGCTGGATGAGGCAGGAATGGTGGTGGGGAGGGCACTGTGATGGAGCACATCCCTAAGCAGGAGATGATACCAGAGACCGAAGGGCACCACCGTGCTTCAACACACCTCCCTGAGCATCCTCTTGTGTCCACAGCCACACTGCCCATCACACCGCAGTGAGGATGTAACTGTTAGAAACCAGGTGGGCAGTGCTAGAAATCAGGATTATCTGGAGCCATCGTGATTAATAGCAGTACAGATTTGCACGGGAAATTAAAGCTGGTGCCTCAGGGCTGAAGCACATCTCTAATTATTAAAAACCAGAGTGAGACAGAGAAAAAAAAAAAGGATTGGGAGCAAAATTATCTCCCACTTCCACTATAGAACCCTGAAGGATGTTTCTCTGCCTTGTGATCAGATGAAAATTTTCATGTAAGGGTCACAGAAAACTGTCCAACTTCTATCAGCTTTCACATTTGTAGCCTTACAATTTCACAGTTGCACACAATGCATTTGCACAGGTCTAACAGCATAAGACATGTTAAAAATAATGTTGGAGAAATCAGTGCTGATCACCCCCAGCCCCTAGAAGACAATGACTGCAAGAAATCAGCTCTCAGAATGGGAAGTCCACACATAAAACCGTATTTTATACAAACATCTCATTGTGACCTTCCATGGTTATGTATCAGAGCAACGGCCTTTCCTGCAGAAGTTTAACATAAGCCGCTAAACACTGCATCATATTTACTCATTGCGGGTTCTGTAAGTGAAGGAAAAATGTGCATCTTTTACCTTGAACACTTCCATTGGAAGAGGAAAATTTGCTGCATCATTAAGGGATTTTTCCAGAGCGCATTTCCACTCAGATATAGTCTTCAGAGAATAGATATCTAAAGTGATGACAACAAACAAAACCAACAAAACCAAGAGGTGACTGTCGGGGGATCAAACATTTCTGAAAGACTCTAAGTTCCTGTGTCATAAAAAGGGATACAAGTGAAATGAATACTGCGTATATTCCAAGCAGTACGGCGTGGATAAATACAACACAAAAGCAACAAGCAGGGGCACATGTGAAGAATATAGAGCTTTACATCGTGGAGCAAAACTCAGAAATATGCATGTCCTTTTTTACTGCTGAAGAAATGAGAACCGTGCTCTCTCATTACCTGAAAATCACAAAAACTCTCCTTTGATTTTCAGTTCTCAAAATACCTGATGTTTTCCAGTTTGAGAAGCCTCAGGTCTTCAGCCAGTATTAGTTTTATTTGATCAAAACCAGAAATATCTTTAGCAAGGCTTCTGTTCATTGGAAAGTCTTTTGTTGTTGTTATTGCAGGGTCGTGGGGGTTTTGCGGTGGGTGCGGGTAGGTGTGGGAAGGAGCATTTCAGCCAGATCCCCACCCAGACTCGTCTACTGGTACCACACTCAAACCAGAGCATCACCCTCATTCAAAGACTTACACTTAGCAATTTTCATCATGGTACTTTTAGGCAACATCTTTGTGCAGATTCACATTGCTTTCAGTGAGTTTCTTTAAATAGGTTTAATATTATTAAATCATTATATTAACAAGCCCTTTATGGTTCAGTGCAGTGAAATGCCTATGAATCATCAAAGGAAACAATGTAGGAAACAATGCTATTATGAAGAACATTATATTGGATTTACTTCTGCCCTAGAAAACATATTGTTATCCTGCACCTAACAAGTTATTGCAGAACACTCATATCAAGGTCTTAAAGAGACAAGATAGGTAGATAGATTGCAACAATTATTAAAATGGAAATGAACGTTTACTCAATAATAAACTTGAATCTTGATACAGAGTGAACAGTGTGAAGCTTTTCTTTTGTCGGTTTGGCTTCACGCACTTACATTGCAGTGCAATTTGGCCCAATTTGCATTTAAATTCTGTACATCTAATAACTATATATATTTACTAGCTAGCAAAGATTTAATGCTGTATCTTACAATTCTGAAGGAGGAAATAAAAAATATGTATAAAAAAAAGAATTGGCAAGCACTGTTTTCACCGAGCACTGATGGTACAAGAGAATTTTATGCTCTGATCTCAACAGATTTAAGACCTTATCAAAATAGGATTTGCAGAATCACTCACTGGAAGTGGATGTATTTATACTTCCACTATATCAAACCTCACTACTTCTGAGCAGACATCAAGGATATGCATATGAATTTAAACACTTAAAGGGAAATGTTAACCTTTCAGGGCAGTATTTTTAATTTCTCAACTGTCTGGTTATTAACGGGAATAAACATTTCAAGTCTTTGTTTACAGCATGAGCAGCGGTCACAAGTGTTAAGAAATGTACTCTTTATCTAACTGTTCGTTATTTTATAGCCTTGTTGCTCCAGTTCTCCTTTACTTGCGAAGGTCTGATCAGCTTGAAGTGCAGGGAGGAAAACGACTCACCCTGTTTCTTCCTTTTTGGTTTAATTTATGTCAAACAGGGAAATACTCAATATAGTATGATGTTGCCCCAAGCTGCAGCCAGACTGTTGTTTCAACAAACAAAAAATCTTGAGTTTCAGAAAAAACCTGCTGGATGCTCCCCTGCTCCCCTGAGAGAGCAAGCTGAAAACAGACCCTTGCCTTCTACCACAACAGCAGTGAAGCACAGGAAAGAAGATGCAAGTGGCATTTTGGGTGACACTGCCCAAAATCAGTGAAAACAAGCAGCAACTTCTCCAGGCAGCATCAACAAACTTCAAGAGATAAGGACAACTCCACTGGTTTCAATAGCCAGCAAGCAATATCATATGTGCATTTAATTAGTGGCAGCTCACTTATGCTGGCAAGTATATGGACACTAAATCGCATGGTTAAAAGAGCATAAAGCATTTTGTTTAAGTGATGGGGTTGTAGGTAATTCCAAGAAAGTGTACTGTGTCAATTTGTATTAGTTTAACAAGGAGCGAGCAATGACTGCCAATTTGTCTTTAAATAGAAAGTAACATAAAACGAGACGGTCTCTTCCTGCATAAACAGTTGAGGCAAGACCGTTGGTGGATCTGTGTCAAGCAGCCTGGGCCAATTTGCACTAGCAAGGGCACTTAAGTTTGGATTCAAATAAGCATCTGAGGGAAAAAATAAGCTATGACCCCTTTGCCTCATTTAAAAGGGCTCACAAGACATACAAAGTCCCTGAAAGTTGCCATTTAGAGAAGACAGCCAGGATGCTATTTCCTAAGGACCTTCTTGCACATTCTTGTACATTAAGTGGGTGCCAGGACATGGATGGCTTCAGAAAAGAGACATTTCCATCCAAAATACTGTAGGCATTTGGATCCATGGGATCTCCTTTATATAAGATGCTCTGCATCTCGAAAGACTGACCTCAAACTGCTGTGCAAGGTGCAACTGAACCTTGCACATCCCACAACACAGAAAAATCACAGCCTTGACATGAAGGGAGATAAAGCTGAAGATGCATAAGCAGCATCCAAGTCGACAGTAGGCAAAGCGCTGTCACAACCTGCAGAACTGACGTAGAACTGAACATCCTCATTTGATAGCCACTGAATGCGCAGCCTGATTCGGGAGGAGCTGCGTGTTCTCAGCATCTCTTGGAGGAGATTCAAAACAGCTTCATCATGCAGTCTAAGGCTGTTCCTGTTCTCAATCAAGGAGTCACCTTAACTGGCTTCAGATGTTCAGAAGTTACATAACCAGGTCTGTGTTCATTGCTTTCAACCCCTCTGAGTGGAAAAACATAGGCTTACGAAGACGTCATTTCATCTGACCTACGTCAGGCACGTCTTAGGCATCCCCTTTCCTCCATCGATCATAAAGACAAAGCAATAGCTCATGATGAACTGTCTTTTGGATGCCTACAGTACAGCAGGCGAACTTAACCCTGATGTGCAAAAAACCAATATCCTCCCCACAGACTCCTTCTCTTTCCTAAGAAGGTTCATACTAGGTTTTCCCACAACAAAGCTCTTTCTAGTCCAAATCTTATTTACTACAGTAGTCACCAGGAAGCATGTAAGCAGGCAAGGAGATGTCCCTGCACACTCTCCTGGCCTGAGGTCCTTAGGAAATTGCATCCTTTGACAGTTTGCGGTTTAGTAGCTTCATCCCTGTTTCTTTAGAGGTCTCCACTGCCAGCATCTCATCCTGCCGACTCACTACTGCTTGCTTGCCTGCTTGCTCCAACATTTATTTTGCAGACTCTTGAATTTGAAACAGAACCTCTAAGGCCAGCCACTGGGCTTTTTCCCTCTTCTTCCTGTGGGTTAATGTCTCATATGCTTTATTCATCCATTGTGCTTTATGAATTTGTTGACAGGTGGACATCAAACGGCTGATATAGTCCACTACATCAGAAGTGGAACAACCAGTATTCCTGACTCCAGAAATTCATCAGGTTCCCATCCCTGACCAGCTACTACCTGGAGTGCAGAGCCTGACAACTGGGTACACCAGAAGAGGGGATCAAAGAAAGATCTGTGGGGGCAGCGTTCAGGAGGGGACTTGTGAGAAAATGGAAGGGTTCAGACCCGAAGGGTCTTTTCTCAGCAAACTCCTATAAGACCTAGCTTTAGGAGATGGAAAGTCATGACCACCTATTTAAGCCAAGAGAAGTCAGGAAGAAGACCTGGGCATTAAATGCATTAGTAACAATGTTCACTAAAAAGTGAGTGACCAAGGAAACGTCAAGGACTGGAAACAGGTATCAGATGGAGGCAGATGAGAACAAGAGAAAGAAATTTTAGAAGCAGTTAAAGCAAAGAAATAGGAGAAGAAACCTAAACTTCAGCAATTAAAGAGCCTAATAACAAGTTTAGAGACAAAATGACAGAAAAAATGAGAAGAAAAAGAAAGGCAGGGGGGTGGGTGAATCCACAGAGAAGGAAGTACAACCAGATAAAAGAAGGAAAGAGTAGAAAGAGAATGGAATAAACAAGGAAGAATTACAAATCTCATCTAGACCATTTCTGTATAGATTCACCAAACCTATACAGGCCAAGAGGGTTCAAAGATGGTCAATGAAAAAGTGTTTCTCTGTAATACAAACGCTCTGTAAAATAACAGAGCAAATGATATTCACACTCTCCAGCATTCACATCTAAAAGTGATGGGGAACACTGATTCCTACCTATCAGTGAAGAAAAACACATGCTTCCAAAAAGCATTGAAGATCCCAAGTTAGACCCGAGACCCAGACAGACTTGTGAACATGACAGCTGCAGGTATTGGGGTAACCTCTCTGAATCAGGTGCAATGGACAGAAGCCACATCCGAAACACCTTTCTGCTATCATTTGACAGACGTGGAAAAAAATCACCCACAACACAAGGAAAATGAGGCACAGGCCTGGACAAGTTGTTCGCCTACACTGGAAAAGGTGGGACAGGTCTACTGGACCAGAACCTGTACATTAACCAAGAAAGCGCCTCATCTCCCAAGGGAAACAGTAGTCTTGGGGCATCCAGCTTGGAGGTGCAAACAGTTAGCACAGGGGGGCCATGCTCCACAGGGCTTGGCAAACAGCTTTGTGGCCCAAGCATAAGCCACAGACTTTTTTAATTTTTTTTATTTTATTTTTTATTTTTTATTTTATTTTTTTATTATTATTTATATTTATTTATACAGACGCTGCACACTTTCTGCCCCAAGGAAGACCATACATGCAGCGGTCTAAGCTGTCGTGTTTAACCAGATCCTTAACTCCAAGAGAAGTCAAGCCAACCAACTTGACTCAGCCAACTCCATTCAGACCAATGCAGAGCCAAATGCCCTGAGCAGAGAGAAACTCAACTTCCCAGAAACTTTCATAGTTTTGACCAATATTATGGGATGGTGAGGAAAATTCACCCTTCCAGTCATCCTTAATTGTCATGAGGTACAGCCTGGATGGAAGCATAGCTCCAGAGCTAGTCCCAGAACCTGCCAGTGAATGCCTCTGCAAACACTTCTCCAGGAGGCTTCAAGGAGCCTGGAGCCCCTGTGATGTGGTGTGGTCCTTAGCCCATACCCTGCTTGCTAAACCTCTGCAATGCTTAATCCTCCCCTACACTCATCCTTGTGATCATTCTTTCCCTGCCATTTCAGTCGTGCTCCTTTTTCCACACCCAGTCCCACCGTTTGGAGTTTGCTTCCAGCTGACCCCTAAACACTGCTCCTGCCCAGCCTCCTGGCTCAGCCTGCTTGCACCTGGCTCTTCTTTCTGGGTCCTGTCCCTTGAAATTCTCCTGCCTCTGGATCTGCAGCTTCCAATTTCTGACCCCAGGCTGGCCTAGCCACAGTCTCTCTCCCTCTCCATCCAAGCTGGTTTGAACACTAAGCTCAGCTCTAGAGAGCTGCTTCTCTAAGTTGCAATCTCCTGACGGTGAACCTGGTCTGACATACTGGCAAAGACTTCATTCCCTTGGAGAAAATGCAGGACAAAATTTGTGGTCTTCTAAATCTGAAAGACCCCATCAACCCTTACTCAAAGGAGTACTTTCTTACCTTCTAGCAACAGACACCCCATAACCCCTTGATGAGCGGTCTGGCATGGCCAGGCAGATGCATCCAGCACTCTCAGTACACTTTCTCATTGGTTACACACAAGGCAGCTCTCACTTCAGAGATGTACAGCAACGTTACAGCAGAATATGAAAGACCTATGTTAGAGGGACTATGAGGGTCCCAAAAGACTTTCTCCAAACCTGAAAATAGGTCTACGGCTTCCCAAGACAAATGTGTGCGGCCACGGAAAGACAAATGGGCAAGTGGTCTTTGGCTGAGGGGAAAGCAAATGGAGCCTAGTGTATGCTGAGAGGTGTCTCCTAGGACTCGACAGCAGAAGAGCAGTTCCCAGTGAGGCCTCCACCAGGATACCTACAGCACGGCCAGAAAGACCTGGCCACTGAAACACCAATGAGAAGGGTTGGATAAGCAGGCACATCCTTGGACGATCCCCACCAGCTCTGCTTCTTGGTGGAAAACTGCACGAAACTGTTTTTATCGGACATTGCTTCCTTCCAGGAGTGAGCCAAGCTAAACCGAATTTATCAAATAAATGTAATACAGTTTCCCTGGCCCACTTTGAAGCCAAATCAGATGGCTCTCACATGCCATCTACGTTATAGGTAGAAACTACTGTCAAAGCAATGTGAACACTGGAGAAGAGGCAACAGCTTGCACGAATATCTCAAAACATCAGTAAATGCCACAAAGGGAGACAGTATTTTCAGGAGGCTCTTTACCTGCAGGTGGGTCCATTCTGTATTTATTCTCTTGACACCAACCGACTGGTCGAAGTCTGCAATCCAAGTAAAACAACCACTGGTCATAGGATTCAGTCTCCTCCAATCCCACATAGCGAAGGCGTAATCTTCCTCCAACATTTTCAACCACACTAACTATCCAGTACTGAAAGGGATTCTGGGAATCCTGCAGCTCTATTAAGGAATCAACTGTAATGAGGTCTACAGGGTTTTTTCCTCGCAGAGGCTGTTTGAATAGAAGCAAAACTCCTTATTTTAAACTTTATTTGAAGACTTCTCAAGGAAACAGATGACAGCAGAAGATTATTTTTGTTTTTCACACCATCATCCAAGCGATCAGCAAACAGTCTGTTCTTCTTCTATTTTACCCAATGTCTTCCAAGTGCAAATTCAGAAGTAAAACAGAAAACAACAGTTGTGCTAATTTCTCAACCGACATCATCAACAACAACAAAAAAGAATAATAAAAGGTGGAATGGCCCAGAAGGCACAACTGCTTAGGATGCTCCTGAACAACTCAAAGCCCAGTTATATTGAAGGATTTCAAACCAAATTCTCATTGAATGCAGCTGATAAGAGCCCATCACAGGACTGGACACTGGCATTTACCTAAAGGCATCTACTCTGGGCATGACCCTGAAATTGCTCTCTGTGCCCTGATCTTTCCCACCAAAGGCTTTACCTCATTCCTATGGGCACGTAGAGCAAACTATTCTCCACAGCCATGGATGCAAGAGTCTGTGGTGGTTACTCCAAAGCCCATGCATGGCAGGCTCCCACCAGCTTAAGTGGTCTTGGGATCAAAGCCTGAGGCACACAGGATTTGCCAGGTCAAGCCACCGTGCCCAAGAAATCCCAGTGACTGAGGTTATGTGCTTACATATAGTATTTTCTGTGATCCCGGTTCTGCAACCATTTACACATGTGCTTAACTTTACACCTGCAAAGCTGCCAACTGCAGGCATTAAAAATCCATGAGATGCTTTGCAGAACAATACCTTTGGGACTCGGTGTTTTGGCTTTGTGATTGTGAGCCTCTCTGTGTTGTCAAGCTTTTCTCCACTAACAGAACGGTTAGATTTCTTCTTTGTATTAAATGCAAGTTCCAATTCTTACGCAATTTCTCAATTTCAGAGCTTTAAGAGCAGCACTAAAAAAACATCCCGAGTTGGGAGCATTGGTCCCCAAAGGAGATGCTAAGCACAGGCAAAATGTATTAAAAACAAGGACTCTTTCTCTTCCTGCGTGTTTGTCCCACTTCTACTTAATTAAACAATATAAACCTTTCACAGTATTTTTTTAAATATTAATTCTGTAAATCAGAGTCAGCCCAGGATGGTTCTTTCTAGGAATGGTTAGAGAAAAGACAGGAAAAAGCCTTATTTTTCAATAAAGTTCCCCTTGCTATTGAATTTTGAAAATATCCAAAAATCTGAAATGCAACCAATTTTCACTACACCTCTCTTACTCCAAAATGCAGGCAACAGAATGAGAATTTGGTAAAAAATGTAATTAAAATTAACTAAAACCTTAACACATGTACAGTTTTCACCAACTCTTGTGATTAACAGATATTTCTCAGAACAATATATTTGCCATTATAACCCACTCCTCTACAGTGCAAGCTACAAGCACCTGTATAATCTTTTCAAGTATTATTTCATGGCAAAATGCAGTGTCAGAATTTAGCAATGTAACAGAAGTCTACTTTAATGGTGGTTTTTCCCTCTCATACAACTGCTTCATCGCCACAAAACATTCTTTAATATGAACCAATGGTGTAATGATTTAACTTATTATAATAAATCCCTGGCTGTATAAAAGCGAATATTGCTTCTCTGATTTGTGTGCTAAATTTTAAGCCAATGGGTTGTCACTTACCCCTGAGAACTGAATGGCTAAGATTAATAATCGGCTTGCATGAAATATTAACATTTACTATAAAACAAGAACTGTTTATACGCATAGCTAGCATGTAAAAAAAAAAAGCATCGCTACATATTGATTTAACAGTATAACAACAATCTGCAGCACTCACGAACAGCAAATCTGTCAACAGGGGGTTACATACATTGCACGACACAGACAGCACTAAACACATATATTGCATAAAACACCAGAAAAGGGTCAGAAACTATTTCAAGCCAATGCAATGTTTTCTCTCTCTGTGTTTCTGCCTGGGGTTGCCTCTTTTCTCTGCCTGCAGAAAGGGAATGGAGAGGTTTGCGATGGCGCTGGCACACACCAGAGATGGGTGGTGGCCACCACCAGCTTTTTGCATGTGCCACCTGGGAGTGGTCCAGAAACGGGGATGAAGCAGACCTGAGGACGTGCACTATTTTGGGCATGCAAGGGCTGTTCACCTAACAGACTAGGGGCAAAAAACCATCCCTGATGGTGCGCTATTAATTCTCCCTGCCAGGCTGCTCGTACTGCACAGGCACGTGGAAAAAGGATGCAGCAGCAGTTGGTGGGAGTGACCAGGGACAAAGCGATCAAATGTGGTGCCTGGATGCACACTTGCTTCCAAAAAGCCAATGTGAGCACTTATACAAAGGGCAACTGCCTGTACGCCTTCCCTCTCAGCCTAAACACAGAGAGGCAGAGAGAATTACCTCCTGCAGGACAGGCTGTCTTCTCTCCAAATGCCCGCATAGCATCCACACGAGAGCAGGGCAGGTTCCATGGAGGAAGTGCCCTGCTTTTGCAGTTTCGAGGTGGAACTGCAGGATTTTCATCCAAGACCCCAAAGCGTGCCGAGGCTGCCCCAGGTGCAAGTCACCTTGTGAATATGCCTCATAGACTGGGCTCTTGGTCATATGGGTGCATCTAAAAAAACACGCCCTTCTTCTGACTGCTGATGACTGAGGCCACCTCACCCAGCTTCCCTGCTACATCAGATCGCCGTGGTTAGGTGGAAGGAATGTCCTTGGGGGAGCTGTTTCCATACAGACATAAACCAGATGGCGCTCCCCATCAACCTGCTAAAGCCCTCCTCTCCAACCTGTGTCCTGACTCAACTCACCAGTTGGGTGGATTTAATGGGACACTGAAAGCCTGTGTTCTCCTTCCTATGGCCCCTCTCCACGCTCTCTTTCACCACCTAGCCTTTTTCGAGTAACCAACTTTCTAAGCACCACCCTCCAGCTTAAAGGCAGAACAAACTACCCATCCCCGGGTCAGAAACGGAGCCGGCAGAGCCAAGGCAACGTTGCCAGTGGCTTTGGGCCAGCACTGGATCAGACCCCGCTGACGGCACACAGACGCTGCAAGCACACAGCCCTACACACCAGGAGCATCAACACCGCGGGCAGCATGCACACCGCGACACCGGTATCAGAGAGAAACTGCAATCTAATACATACGCCTTCCAGTAAATTTGCAGGTGCAGTCCGGGCGCCGGTTAAATCGTGTATGAGAAACTCCGTCCAGTCCATGTATTTCTCTTTGATTGCTGGGGAGGGGGGAGGAAAGAAAAGCAATGCTTAGCACAGCAGACCGCAACGGACTTGCCACACATATTTTAGAAACATCTCCTTAGGGTTTACCAGCTCTCTAGTTTCGGATGCAATTACAGTCCAGACCGGGAGAAAAGCTGGCTTGCTGTCCGGTTCCCTGGGCAACCCGTGCACATGGTTCATCCCAAAATAAGTGAAGGTGTTGCCCCACAGTAATCGCTGACAGGGATTTACGATGGCATGGCTTATCATCTCCACCTCTCCCATTCAACATCGGCCACTGCTTGTGCGACCGCTCCTTTCCTGCCTATCACGTAGGCTCAAAGATGATTTATAGTGTCTCTTTGTCTGCTCACTAATGACCTCTGATAAACAAAAAGCTGTGCAAACTTCCTCGACAGGACAACAGGAACTCCAGGTGCCTTCCCCCCACAGAGCAGAAAAATCAGCCCTGAGAACATGGTTTATCAGCTGCCAAGAAGAAGAAAGTCTTGAAAATATTCATCAGGATCTCCCACTTCATTTCAAAAAGAATTCGAGTAATTTCTGAGCTAAACACTGTAAGCCTGTGTCACTTTAGGATCCATATCCATGGTTTCATAAGATACGAACTGAAATACGTAAATGTAGCCTCTGGGATTGAAACTCAGATTCAATTCTTGTTGAAATCAGTAAAAGCTGGGCACCAAAAGGCAATTCAGCAAATCTCAGCTTCAGAGATACAGATGCCTCTTCCAATGCATTGTACATCTGCCACTGGAAACCCAGAAACCAGACTTTTCATTCCACCTGCCCGTAAATGGGAATTAAATTGCATCAGAAACATTTTTCTCTCCCCTAAAATCTTACTTACGTGTGAGATAACCAACAGTGATAGAGCTATGTTGCTAACACAGCAACACCTACAGAAGAGAAAAATCACAAGGATTTAAAAATCAAAACATCTCTTCTGAACCAACAAGTGGATGCATGGTTTAAAGACCACTACCCCATCGGGGAGCCCAGGAAGGGCTGTAATTAACCAGCACAGGTCCAGAATATAATTAAATGATAGCAGCCCTCATGGTCTGCCCAAAAGAAGCAGAGTCCTTTGCTCCACACTTCAGGGAAATACCACATTAGTCAACCAAGAGCAACCCAGTCTGAAGCACTTCACATTTGTACACACATCAGGGTGAGATTTCTAAGTGTTTTAAAAGCTCGGTGACTGACTTCCCAGTCTTTCCCAGTGGCGGGTGTCAGCTACTGCACTGCCCAGGCCATGCAGAACCTGAGGTTTTGGGCCTCTGAGTGTTAAAGAGCCTCAGTGGTTAGAGCAGGAGGACTTCTGGGTGCAGTTGCAAACAGCACTGTGGGCACAAATATTGCCACCATTACCTCCGGCCAAGGAGACCAAACCTCAGCCTCCTCAGAATGCATCCTCAAGCCATCTGCTGCCAAACACTGTATTAAAGAAATGCAAAGATGGAGCACTGGGTTTGTCCAAGGACAGTTACATGACACTGCCACAAAACCTGGCACAGCATGCTCATGGGTTGGGCTTCCATCCAGCATAGGTGTTTGGCACACTTGGACTCTGGCCCGTACACAATTTATATCCTAAATACCTTATGCAATCCAAATACCAATGCAGCTGGCCACAGACAAAGACAGGAACCATGCCCAGCAGACCTCACCCGTAGCAGACCCCATTTCCGAGTTGTGCTCCTTCCCCAAAAGTCAGTTCCACCAAAGTCACCTGAACTATACATTCAAATTATAGACCTAAATGACTTTAAAAGTGCATTTAAATGTATTTAAAATTAGCAAACCTTGAAGTGCTGGACTTGAGCCTCTATAAAATAATACTCGAACTTGCCTGGAACCATTCTAAGTCTTTCACAGCACTGATTTTGCATGATTGCCAGGAGATTTATGACCTTCACATTATTTAAGATGAAGGAACAGCCTGAGAAGAAATGGTTTATACATGGCACTTTCTCTCTCAACATTCCTGTTGCGTATACCTCATCAGTTCCTGTCCACCTACATTAGGATAAAGCAAACAAGCTTAATTTTGGCATCAGTGAGAAGACAGTAATTGCCGTAATGAATGAGAATGGAGTCCCTCTAGCTCAGACTTCTGCCTCTTGCTGTGAACAGCACTGGGTGCATCCAAGAAAGGTGCAAGTTGAACTTCATTCTGGCTCATACCCACAAAGTTGTCAGCCACATTTTTGAATGCCAGAGCTTCATTACTCAGGAATGACAAATGTGATAAAAAGAACACGAATCGAACTTTCAGAGCTGGCAGGGGGGTGGGGGGCGGGGGTGGGGGAAATAGGATTTTCAAAGTTGACAACAGATTTTAGGGGCTTTCATTTCCAGATGCCCTATTTGAGATGTCTTAACAGTGCCCGATTCGCAGATCTTGCTGTCTGTCACTCAGTACACCTTCTAAGGCCTCTCAAAAGCAAAAATCCCTTTTTAGATGACTTGCACCTCACAGCTTTTTGACACCTAGACAAGAGAGTGTCCCTCTCCACATTCAAATCTGGATTACAGGCTTCCAAAGTCCAAAAGTGCCAAGGTAACCTTTGTTTTCAAACTACATGGACTCAGCTGACAAAACAAACTACTCACAGATTCTGAGCTGTCTCAGAGCCATCCTCCCCACACAAATACAGTGTCTTACTTTATTCTTTTGCAGTGTAGAAAAAGGGACTCTGAAAATGTCTGAGAGAGTATAGACTGCGCTGGAAATTTTAGGAATGAGGATTTGCACCTTCTTCAGTGCCTACAGAGCACCATCATTCTCAGTACTACCGTTCAAGTTATTACAATGTAAATACTAATTTTTTGTAGTAATGAAGTGAATCTGAACCTCCATGGTATCTGCAAAAGCCTCTGAGGACCAGACAAAATGTTAAACAAGAATATTCAAACAAAGGAAAATCTGCTGGGTAAATGAGAAGAGCTAGCAGTGTAATGCATGGGTGCCCAACCTGAGCATCCATCTCAAGAAATGCTGGTGCTTCTCTGGCATATCAGACTCAGCACCTGTGAACTGAACCACTGCTTTTCAATCACTAACTCACATTTTCACTTGTTAAACACAGGAAAAGACCCAACTGAACCTCCGCTACTGCAGGCAAGCTGCAAGAACTCTGCTTTTGGATCCCAATTGTAGCTGGCTGGCCAACCGGCAGGATGGGAAGGTGGGCAGAACCAAGGATCCTGTCCCACCGGGACCAAAGCCCCACTAGTACTGCTACTTTCAAAACAGTTTTTCCTTCCTTAAGTAATGTCTGTGAGTCAGGAGTGGTCCATCAGGCTCAGATATCCATGTTTTCTCTACCTTTCAATGGGTTCATCTTCCCAGAAGACCTCTGTAAACCCCCTTGACCCAGAACCTGTCAAGCTGAATGCACCTCCAGAACCTCAGTTTATGCCTGCGGTGCTGTGGGAGACAGGGGAAACACAAGGAAATCAAGCAAAAGAAACCCTCCTCATTAAATCCTTTCAAAAAGAACCACTTCATGCAGGGAAGTAGGTCATCCTACAAAAGCCAGAAGCCACAGAGGACAAAATGTGTCCTTCAAACCTTCACACTGAAATAGCCTGATGAGCCCCCTCCAACCACAAAGTGTGATAGGCACAAGCAGTCATTTACCAACACACAATTAATGTCACCCTAATTCACACCACCCTAGCTCCTACTGAGCTGCACAGACCCAAAAGGTGATCAAAAGTCTTCACAGTAAAAAGTCCCTGGTACTTCTGCCTAGGTGGCATAGGATGAAATATCCCTCTGACAAAACTGGAAGACTTTTACCAGTGCCCAAAATCCCCTCTACACAGGGGTCAGTATCAAAAGCTACCTGTCCCTTTGCATGCCCACCGCTTCCCTCACCAGGCACAGCTCATTAAGGTGGCACCTTGGCAAGGGACTGTCACCCACCCCACCGTGGGGCTCCAAACTGGCCAAATGACAAGAAAGCATTTGAGATATTCCTGTTACATCAAGGCCACTTTGGAAATTATATCCTAAGCAGTGATGGCTTGCTTGACCAAGACAACAGTAACACAATCACACAGAGTGGTCCTCTGGAGCACGAGGCTGTGATGCTCTACAAAAGGACAGAGCTTGACCAAGAGTCCCAATATTGCTGTGAGCAGCACACCCATCTTAGTGGCAGTGCCATCATCCTGCACATGTGCACCACAGTGACCGTTATGAGGTTGTGCAATGGTCTGAGACCCTGGGGGCCACCCGCCATCAAATTTATCATAGTGAGAGAAAATGATTCAAGAGAAGCAGAGGCACGGTAGCAGAAAAAAGGACTCAGTTTAGTGACCCACTGATGCAAAGGCTACAGTGTGAGCTGAACTGAACGATTAAACACTAGATTATCCAGAGAGGAGACAGGTATTAGCAATACTCCCACCAGGGAAAAAGCATCGGTCAGAGCTTGCACGAGATTAGACACAGCACAGCCCAAATACAAGGCATGCATTGCACAGAGCGAGGCTCATGAAACGCCAGGGCTCCCGCAACTGCTTTTCTTTCCAGGTTTAGCAAGCAGCACCACAGCCCTGTTTGGAGCTGCAGCTTTTGTACGCAGATGTGCCTGTTTCCCTTGGATCGAGTTCAGCTCCTCTTGGAGCCCGCATGGGTGGTTGTTTCACACCTCTGCAGCTCCAAGGCCAAAGGCTTTAAAGCATCTTCCTACCATAAAAATGCCACAGAACCACCTGCCTTAGAGCAAAGCAGCCCAAAACAGAGGCCAGATCTGCACGGTGCTGGTCCAAGGTATATCCATAGCAGAGCCAACAGCTCTGCTCCAGACTGCACTCATACAGGACTAACTGCACAGAGAGGAAAATTCATCTGGCTCTGTATCACTACAGAAAGACCTGAGAAAGATCCCACATAGCTCTCCCCAGTTCCCAAGGAGCTGTCGTAGCAGTGCAGCAATTCCCAGACTCAGCACCAGGCTGGGCTGGTTGAGCCTGAGCCCAGACTTTGCCTCCTCCTAACAGAGGTCAGTGAAATTATCCACACCTGCAAAAGTAAAAACCAGGAATCCCTGCTCTGCTACAGTCTCTGCAGCACACTGCCTTTGTGTCTCCCACAGGAGAATGCAAAGCCCTCCTGCCTCCTCCAGCAAAAAATACTCATTTCAGAGACCATCTTCCAGCTTGGCAGATATTACACCAGGTTCTTAAAGTAGAAGGAAAAAGGACCCCTTCCACATTAAGACTCTCTTTATTTCCACAGAAGTCACGGTACAGGTTCTAAAACTGTGTTCCACTTCCAGAGGGCTCAACTCCATCAAAAAACAGATCACACCTGACATGCCTCCAACAATAATAATTCTTCCCACTTATTTCCCTACTGAATTCACCCTGCTCCCAACCTCTCTGACTCCAACTCCTCTCTCCCTTTTTGACTCCCTGCCATTTTCACACTTTTACCCATTCGTCTCATCTTCCCAAGCAAACCACTCCAGGCTGTGGCTGGATCTGACTGCGCCAAACCTCGGCACCGCGGCAGCAGCTGAGGACCAGGGACTGCTGTAACCTGCTCAGTGGCTGATGTGCAGAGTACTGTTAGCACCACTCACTGTGCACCAGGTTTTCAGCACCAGCTCCTCAAAAACAGCCCTTTCCCCTTGCGCAGTGCATGCTGACCATGAAAGCTACGCAAAGAGTGGCTGAAGAGCCCAGAGCGCTGCACACCCTGCATCACCGCATCCCCTGTAACCCCACTAACCTCCTGCCTGAGAGCCAGGACAGCGGCTTCACTCCTGGTGCCCTGTAAATCTCAGTGCCCTGCCTCAGCCACAGCTTATAATGGGTTCAGATTTATCTGCCTCTCTAGAGAAATAAGAGATTAAAAGAACATTTACAGTCCCATGAAAGCACTGAGTCACAGGCACTCCATTCAATGAATATGAGATACTATTATCGCATTACCAACTCAGGATTTTATCTAGCCTCCTAGCAGTTGCTGTTTTTCTTAAAGCCACTTCTCCCAGGCCACGGGTTTATATAAAAACCCTTATTCTCTTTTCTTTCTTTTTCTTTTCTTTTCTTTTTTTTTTTTTTTTTTTTTTAATTTGGAAAAACATACACTGCAAAGCCCCGGAAAAACCTTGAAATCTGAAAGACTTAGAAAACAAGGGAAGGAACATGCATGGTATTTTCTGCTTTTTTATGACTGGTGGTTTTTCCCCAAACCACTCACTGCACTGACTAGAGCAAGACTCAGGAATCTGAACTGCTGCATTCAGTAAAATGAACAAATAACACAATACCTTACTGGCTTACAGCACCCAAATAAGCTACTCCTTGGAAACGCCTTTCACACCTCATGGATATCCTTGCCCTCCCCAGCCACGAGGAAATGCATAACAAAACCATGCTTCCAGCCACCAGGGACCATCGAGCAAGTGTGCCATTACTTCAAAATAACGCATAATAATACAAAATAATACATAATGCATGACTGAATGCCTATGCCCATCTATCTACCTACTGTTTGAGCACATTGAGTATGAGCTTGCAGGCATGAGGACAACCTAACCCCGGCCCTGAGTGGACCTGAGCTGCTGCCACAGTAACAAGGCCAAAGACAAGTAATAATATCAAATTATGCTCATTTTTGTCCATACATTTAAAAAAAATGGTTTTCATGTTGGGTTTTTATGAATAACACCAGATCATCAGCAACCTGTCAACACCTCTACTGGAGAATTCCCTCTGGACCCCATCAACCTCTGTAAACAATAGTGTTTCAATTTTCTCATATGTGAAGAACAGCATCTTCAAAAGCTTTATAAAATGGGTTAAAAATCTTTGGGATAAATCTGCTAAGTGACAATGCTCTCATTGTGGCAACTATTCTTATTATTAAAAAATTAACTCCTTCCTAGGCCTGGAATGAACAAAACAATTAAAACGAAGAATTATAGCCGGACAGTACCTGGACAATTCTTGTCAGTCCATTATGAAATAAATTAAAATATCAAGATCTCCTAAAAAATAAATCTTCTAAATAAGTAATTCAGGATGTTCAAAAGTTTATATATAGGTATTACAGATTTAAGATACACTAACCTAAAATTGCCAGGGGAGTGGAACCTCAATCCATCCCACTCCTACCAGTTTGATCCCAGTGCCAGCAACAGACCTTACTGGCATCACTAAGACGTGGTAGGATGGCTCCTCTGATTGGAGTGTTGGAATGGAAGGATACAGGCTCTTTTAAGAAGGACAATGAGACCCCACCTCTGGGGTATGCATTCAGTTCTGGGACCCCCAATGTAAGAAGGACACGGACTTGTTGGAGCAAGTCCCGAGGAGGCCACAGAGATGATCCGAGGGCTGGAGCACCTCTCCTATGAAGACAGGCTGAGGGAATTGGGGCTGTTCAGCCTGGAGAAGAGAAGGCTCCGGGGAGACCTTAGAGCACCTGCCAGTACCTGAAGGGGCCGACAAGAAAGCTGGAGAGGGGCTTCGTACAAGGGCACGTAGCAATAGGACAAGGGGGAAGGGCTTTAAACTGAAAGAGGGTAGACCTAGACTGGATATTAGGAAGAAATTCTTCCCTGTGAGGGCGGCGAGGCGCTGGCAGAGGCTGCCCAGAGCAGCTGTGGCTGCCCCATCCCTGGCAGGGCTCAAGGCCAGGCTGGACGGGGCTGGGAGCAACCTGGGCTGGTGGGGGGTGTCCTTGCCTGTGGCGGGAGGGTGGGACTGGATGGTCTTTAAGGTCCCTTCCAACCCAAACCATTCTGTGATGCTGTGATTCTATGATAAAATATGGAGGTTTTGAAAAGGTAAATAGCATATTACAAAAACATACAAACCTTATAATATTGAAATTTTTCCTTAATGTTAAAGTTGTCACACATTTGATGCAATATTTATACAAAAAGTCTTAACGTATAAATGTTACAACTATGTTATAAAGGCCTAAATGGTAGAGTCAAAATGAGATGTCTTTATATCACAGTAACATAGAATGCTAAAACAATTTGTTTAGACTACACCCATCAAAACAATTTGTCAAAACTGACATGTTCTCACAAAATATTTCCATTTTGATAAAACAGCATTTTGACAGAAAACAGTTGAATCCAAACACTTTCATTTGGCTTGCTGAACTATATACATCCTTGTGAACCACACTGGATGTGAAAACAGCAGGGGGGTGCCAGTGCTGTCCGTGCTCCCATGTCCCTAAGCAAAAGGCTCCAGCTGCCTCTGCGCTGTTTTTGAACCCTCCCCAAGTCTTTCAGGGCAGGGAACATCGTCTGTTGCACATCCCACCAAGCCAGATCCCCTGTTAGTCATTTCCGAAATAAAGTAAATAAAAAAATACTTTTTTAAAAAGCTAGTGATCAGTGATTCAATGGCATTTTCTATAAAAATGACTGTTTGGTTTGGGTTTTTTTGTGGGCTCCCTGGAAAATGCCAAATAGAGCTGGAGACATCTTTAAACAACTTTCTTAGTTAAAACTTCAAACAATCTTCTCACACCAGCAGAGTTCTGCAGTTTGAATCAGAACACAAAATAACAAAAATGCATTCCAAAAAAGAAAAAAGGGGGAAAAAAAAAGTAGTGCATCAAAAGCTGTTGATCTGGCTTCTTAATGATGCAGCCATAACTATCAAGAGATAACAACTTCAGAGCTCAGGCATCACCTTATATACACCTGTCTTAAACAGGGAAAGCCTTCAAAGAAAATATTATAAACAGGGGATTTTCATGGAAACCAGAAGTTATAAGCAACTGTCCATCAAAGGATACATGTGCTCAAAATACACGCCTGGAGTCAGCAGTACACTGTGGTCCCACTCATGAATTTAAACAGGCTAGTAAACAGATGCTAGAAGGAAGCGTGGTATCTGCTGGAGAATGAGTCAGCCTTGTACACGGTTAGAAGATGCTGCTTTAAGCTATCAATTGATCTACTGGCTCTTATAACTATTAATTATCTAGTAATTTTTATTAAACAAAACAGAAAATGTGTAAACTTCAAGTTAATGTTATTTCTTCAGCCCACATGGGTTGCTTCATATAATAAGAATATTCTTCATGATTTTTAATTGTCTTCAAAATAACTTGGTGTGCTTTGTTTTTTTGGGTTACCCAAAACACTCCAATCCCATTTTGAAGACAAGACTACCCATGCTGCACTTTGTATGGCCTTAAGAAAGGGCCAATGCAAAGACTTTAATCCTTGTATACCCAATTCTGCACACAGGAGCACCCATTGATTAGAAAAAGTAAAGGGAAGAAAACCCAAAGAAAGGCATGAGCACACGCTTTAGGTTCTCTCCCTTACAGTTTTTTCTATGCAACTATACTCAGTTTCAGTGCAATGCAACTGTTATCCTTCCTGCTGCCATTCAAGGTTTCCAGAAATGATCCACTTATGCTCTCTAGGTCAAAACAGGCAAGTTCACGTGCAAAAAAAATGTCTCACTGTCCACAGGAGACATTACTTGTTAACATCCTCTGAGCCCTTCACAGACATGCACACTGTTCCTCTTGGGTTTCTCCAGTCCTTAATTAACTGTTATCTTTTTAACAATAAAAAAAGCAGCAGGTGGTTTGGGAGTTGCTTTTCATTTCTTGAAGCTTGCTCTGGCCTGTGCTATGTCTCCAACGCAGCTGTAGGAACTACAGGTGGCAGGAGGAAAGGGCACGGATGTGGGATGCTGTGGGAGAAAAGCATCAGAGCGTGCGGACAGGGTGAATGGATACTGTTGCACTGAGGTTAGTTTTATGAATGATGCAAGATGTTGCAGCGATCCTCTCTGTTAATCCACTGCCACTCAGGAAGCCTAGCAAGACACTTTGCCTAGCAAGAAATAACTGGCAGGAGGGTCACCACCAGCAGCTGCTGAGGCACTTCCACGCAGTAGGTTCAGCTGCCTTCACCCCAAACGCAACATTCTGGAAACAGGCACACTCTTCCAGAGCGCCTGCTGCTATGGCTTTCTCCTTGCAAGTTAAACTGCTCAAGATCAGAAGAGAAATTTGCCCAATAAATCCCAACAGCATGGTTACCTATGTACCGCTAACCTGCATCCATCTGCCTCAACTGACTGAGTACACCAGCCTCAGTTACCCATCCTGCATGCAAGCTGCTGTATATGATCTGCTCATAAGTACTGTGATTAATTACTTCCCTTCAGGTAAAGTCAATACCCTACTTGCACCGGATTATTTAAAATAAAACAAAGGGATAAAAAGGAGAGGTGCACTGATAATGAGAAGCAGCTTTGCTCTGTCTTGGTGGCATTACCTATCAATTGCAATCAGATTATGTAGATAAAGAACAGCAGCGAATTTATCAGCTCTGTTTGTACTTATCATGTCCCTTTGCTGTAAGAAGACTTCACTCAAGTTCAAGCAACACAGTGCAGCCAGGGACCACCGAGACGCAGCACTGCTCTCCCTTGGGAGTACAGGCACAGGGGAGGAGGGAAGGTGAGACACAGGTGGGAGATGGTAAGAGGTCAGGGGAATTCACCGCTTCCCACCCTTGGCCTTGCAGGGATGCAACGGATCCATTCACCTGGTCCCTTAGTGCAACAAAATGTCACCTGTGGCCATCCAGCCTCAACAGGGTGGTATTCAATTACTATGTGCAACTCTATTTTTTAAAGTGTTGTTACATTAATTTCACCTGGAACACAATTCTGAAACCTTATCATCCAGACTAGGCACCTAACAACAGAAACATCCCCATTGCAGCACCACGGATTGAGAAGAGCAGCTGCCTGGCAACTTACTTGGGAACGCAAAAGGTCCTCCAGACACAAATGTTTTTAATTAGGTCAGTTATCTGCTCTCTTGTATCTCCAGGCATGAATGACGGCTGATTATTCTGATCTTGCTATAGTATCCAACATGGTAAAAAACATCTGATTTTATTCTTGGTTACCGATGCAATAAATTAGGAGGAAACCTGATGCATAACTACAAAGGTCACAGTGTTTCACTCAGAGCCAGCGGTTTCTGCGTCTCCAAAATTTCTTACCTTCACTCTTACCTAAACAGAAATTCTTTACGTGTAGCAGTAACATTGCTCCTTGCCCAATTCCATTCTAGGTACAAGGTAACTAAATTTCATTTTATCAACAACAGTCTTTGAAATTAAGCAGGAATGGCTGACTGAAATGGTCTCAAGACATGTACACACACAGACAAAGATCCTGAAAGGTATTTCTGAAAGCCAGGCAATGCCCAGCGTTTGAAAGCTCTGAACAAACCATATAACCATGGGGATTCCTCCATCATTAGTATCAATGTCCATTAGGGTGACGGCTCACTGTGAAAATGAGCATCCCAACTCCGCAGTTCTTGCCACTTAACCCCAAGCCTCCACGTACATTCCTTGATTATTTTTTCCTCCGCTTGCATTAAGCGCCATGCTCAGTGTGCAGAAGAGACACATCTTGTGCGATGAGAGCTCAAACTCCCAATCTTTAGACCCAGGAGTCTTAATGAACGCCTTGTCAAATCAGCAGTCCAGGAGCAATCAGGGCTGGGGTGGGGTGCGGGGGATCTGGTATTTTGATTGTAATTTCTAAATCCATTTTTATCCCATAGAGATTAAAATAAATAAATAAATAAAATTTCAGACCTTCATTATCCAGGCAAAATCAGCATCCTAACCAAAGTGCTCAGAAGCAGCCCAGACAACAGACCTCAGAGTGTGACCTCAGGAGACAGGTTATAAGTGCGCCTGTATGAGGCACAGGTACATACCCCACATTCCTAGCACAAAACTGCACTTTGCAGGCAGTTGCACAGCTCTTTACTTCCAAACTGCAGCCTCTCCGGGTGAAAGCCGAGAAAGCATTTAGTCATCTTTGCAGGCACCGAGATGTGCTGTCGCAGGCAGGCAGAGATGTACAGACACTTTGCAAAATCATGATTTTAAAGTTCCAAAGCCACTGGGGAGGGTGTATGTGTGCTGCTTGCTCATCGCCAGCCTGGTAAAGCTCACATGTAGCACTTCGTATGCTCCCTGTGTACTAGTTCCAGAAGAGAAATGTAGAAAGAGGAAAAAAGGTATGTCTACAAAGCAAAACGCAGCAATTCCTGGATAAATCCCCATCCAAGTCAGCATTCATACCTACAGCCAGAACTATTGCAATATAGCCATCAGCTTGGTTTATACCCTAAATTAGTACCTTTGACCACCGTCAGGCAGGGGCTGGCCCATGCCAATAGTTGTTACAAATAGCAGGGGGGTCTTTCCCATAACACTGCACTGTGCCAGCTCTCTCTGATGCCAGAAAGCAGAGCTAGTGGAGGAAAGGAGATCTGGAGGTTACCTGATCCTGATCCAAACACCAAACACTCTTCCCTTGGCTCACCTTTGCAGATGGACATGAGAGGCACTTTATGCCCTATCTCTTTGGCACCTCACAGGCCAGCCCCAAATGGATTCTGCGGCATCACAGCACCTAAAAGTTATGGGCCATTCTGGAAGGGGATGTCATTGCAGTATAAATCGTGTGCCTAAGGTTCCGACCTCACACCTCCAAACTCCATCCAATTATCTCACATACTAAGTGCCTTTTCTCACTTCTAAATCCCGTGGCTGCTTTCTGAAGGCTATTCTTTGGAGACAGCTCTGTAAAATGCAACAAATTTACAGCAGCACAATGCTCTTACATAAAGCATAAACCAGTTCATTGCACAATTACCTTCCTTCCGTGGCAATGCCAGCAGTCCACAGCAAATATCTGCTACGAACAAAAGCATCAAAACACAGAAGACATACAGAGGGACTCAATGTCCACAAAATCCACTCAGTTTGGTGGGCTGTTTTTTTTTTTTCATTTTCCATCTTCCACAGGAAAATGAGAATTAGCAGGCATGATCCTTGCAGTTTATTGCATGCATTGTATTGTTTAATACACTACAGAAGAGTAACCAAGACAACTCTTTCTTAGCTCTATTTATTTTAGCTTTATTCAAAGCATTATAGCTATATTTTAAAATAATTTTTTAAAAAAGGATGGAAGTTTTGGTTGATGTTTTAAAGTTTTTTTTCTATTATCTAACTCACTGGATATGCATGAGACCCAGAGAATAGCCAAAAGCACCTTTTTTCACTTTTTCTGCCTTTACACAGGCACTGCAAGTCTAGCTTCACCTCAGTCTACACAACCTATCTAAAATGTAAGCATCCAGCCTCACATTATCCAAGGTTATTAGGTGTTATGGCTACATACAGGTGAAATACGTCCCTGGCTCTATGGCCACAGACTGGCAGTCTTAAACTGCGTGCCGACTTTTGAAGGCACAAGCTGTGATTGGAAAGAAAAAGCAAGCCATTATTAGTTTCAGCCTGGACCCTCAACGCAAGGGCAAAGATGCACCTCAGAGATGAGAGGCAGACGGATGCCTTGTGGGAAAACTCTGGCAGGGCTCAGGCAGGAGGCTGGTACCACAGCACTCGAGCTAGTGAGGAACAGTGCTGCAAGGAACAAACAGCAAAGCAGGATGCACTAAGTGTGATGTAAGGATTTGCCCATGGTTCTCCCCACACCTCACTGCTCACGCCCAGAGCACGGGACAATACTGGAAGCCTTATCATCCCCACGACCCAAGAGTGAGCCAGCACACTCCCAGATTCTCATGGAAACAGCCAACAAGCCTCATCCATCGTGACTTCACCTTCTAACACCCCCGAAGCAGAAACACGTGTTTTATAAAAAACAAACAAACCCAAACTCTTTTTGCACTTTGCAGGGCATCCTGCAATTAATCGGAACTGTATTGCCAGCTTCCAATGATCGAGTCCTATTTAATCACTTTGGAGCTTCTCAGCTGTGTGAGGTAAGCACCACAAATAAGAACCTGGAGGGCCTTATGAACATTCATCATGCATCCTTCCCGAAATTAATGGTACAGTCTGAGCACAGACATGCCCCATGAGGTGCTTAACATCCTATGCACAAGATAATCATCATCACAACACCATCAAAGAAATACTCCATCAAGACTCATTTGGTGCTTGCTGAACATGTGTTTTCCTCACTTTAAACTAGAAAAGGGCTCAAACTATAAATCCCAGGATCAAAAACATCCCCCAAACTTTGAAGAGTTTAGATCTGAATCAGAGATCAACGTGGAACATTATGCAAGGCATCATCTGAAATGAGAATAACAATGTATTACAGGACTGGAAATGACAGCAGCTTTTCCCAAACCTCCTTTGAATTCTAAAACTACAGCTTCTCCATCACTCTGGAACATGTGGACTGGAGATGATAATGCTCTGACGAACTCAAATGCTTTCACTTCTGAATTGAAGGCTCCCAAATCTTAGTGCAAAGCCATGGTTCATTCAGCTGGTTTGCAAGCTCTTAGTCTCATCTTCATCACAGTATTTCCTCCAAGTTGGTATGGCTTCTTTGTTTCTAAATAAATTTTGTAGATGTTCTACAGAAACAGGTCTTCCAAATGGAGGCAGCTACTGATGTCCAGCCCCGCAAGTTCAAAGACCACAGCAAAATGGCTTGAAGCAAAGCACGACTACCTATAGAAGACATAGCTTCAGTAGTCAAATTCTCAGACTGTAGATGCCTCACGTGGCCAGGGACTCCTCAGTGACCCTCACAGGGCTGCTCAGCATGAAAGAACTAGAGGATTTCCCCCTCCCTAGGCTCTATACTCCTCATGGCAGAGCCTCTTCAGTAAAACTTGAATAATACGTAGCTGGATGGTTTCTTGAGTTTGGCAAAATTTTCCCTAGATACATTTCCTAGATCAACTCCAGCACTTTAGGAAGTAGCTGCATTTTTACACCGTGACCTGAAAATGCTGCCATTTCTTCATCCATTCCCAACACAGACAGTATGGGGAGGAAGCTTTTCTTGCTACAAATGCAGGAGGTGGATGCTCTGCCTCACAACACAAAATAACCATCAATCAGGAAGGGTTTCAGCGTGTCCTTAAGTTTATTTGCTTGTTGTTTTTTTCTTTTGTGACCAAAACCAAATAGAAATGAGAGAGCACACACAGACATAGAAACAAATTGTTTTGGAAAGCTTTTGCTCTGATTCCTATGTCACGCAAAAGGGCCAGAATTGACCCAGAACTTGGAATCTGGGTTAGAGGAACTGATTTTTAATTGTCATCTGGAAAATGCTTTCTAGGAGCATCACTTAGGTCTCTGCACTGTGTAACAGCTACCTCCACAGGCTCCAGGAGCATATGGTCTGCTTCGGGAAGCAAGTCCCTTCCACGGTGACTGGGAGCCCACATTTTCATGCGTAATGAGGGAAAAATCAAGTGCAAGTCACAGCTGGCTCGGGATCATGCTGGTGCTTGCATCTGCCACTAGCAGCCTCCCAAGTTCGCTATATGCATGCTCCTCACGAGCGAAATCTGAGGTGCCCCTAGATGCATCTGAAGGAACGCTCTGCTGAGGACATGAGACTAGACACGTTGGCTTGTCCTTGGCCTAAAAGAGCACCAAAAACCCTCCATTGGCTCAGCTCTAATAGACATAACTTAATTTTCAACCTGATCAAAAAAGGTCCACTGAAGATATGTGTACGTCAACTTTGGCACACTCTGCATCAAGTCCCTTGTGCTATTTACCTTCCCAGCTCCTACAGCAATGCACAAAGTCACCTCCTCCTCTGACACAAAGACCCAGAACCACAGTTCTAACTCAGAATATGAATGGTAGGGGGCTTTTAAGTCTCCACAGACGCCTCCAACGGTGATTATTTAAGGCTGTTGATGTTTTACGTATTACATCAGCACATTAACTACCTAGGCCTAGACTTACAGTTGAGACGGCATTTCCATTCCAAAACTCCTCCAGGGGAAATTACAGGAGACTGGGGAAGGGAAATTATACCCAATTACCAAGAACGGCTACTTCAAAATCTCTCAAAATAATGATTTTTAAAGACAACTGTATAAAAGAAACGCATTCAGCCAGATATTAGTTAAGTTGACCATGTCAAGAGAGTGGTTTGCATCCACTGTTACGCTCTCGGGGTCAATCCTCCCATTTTTCTATGGTTTCTGGGCTTTTTAACTCCACAGCTTCAGAACACATGTGCCAGGAGAGGTGGGATGACAATGGAATAACAACTCTGGCCATTCACTGCTGGATATCAAGGTATCGAGATCTCCACGGTCATGAGTGAGATTTTGTTTGAAAAGTCTGGTTTCCAATGCACTGCCAAGTGCTTAGCCCAGAAGACCTGGACCAAGTAAAGTTCTGTCATTCAAAGCTGTGAAAAACTACATCTTCCACTGGTTTTGCTATGAAGAGCAATATTTAATGTTTCTCAGAATATCTTGAGGAGCATCTGGGGGAACTGGGGATGTTTAGCCTGGAGAAAAGGGAGTTCAGGGGGGACCTTCTCGCTTTCTAGAACTACCTCAAAGGAGGCTGCAGCAAGGTGGGGGTCGGTGTCTTCTCCCAGATGACAAGCGATAGGATGAGAAAAAACAGCTTCAAATTGCTCCAGGGGAGGTTTAGATTGGATATGAGGAAAAATTTATTCACAGAAAGGGTGGTCAAGTATTGGAACAGGCTGCCCAGGGAGGTGGTGGAGTCACCATCCCTGAAGGTATTTGAAAGGCTTGTAGATGTGGCACTTGGGGACCTGGTTTAGCGGTGGGCTTGGCAGTGCCAGGTTAACGGTTGGACTCAGTGATCTTAAAGGTCTTTTCCAACCTAAAAGATACTATGATGAAAACACAACCAGAAAACGTACATTCTACATAATCTCGTCAATGACAACGCACCGTCTACAAAAATACCTGTAAGTCTTCTGCTTGGCAGCGAATAGATTCTCAACCATTCTGCATTCTGTTCTGTATTCACATGGTTTGTACCAAATAGTTGGATGATGTCAAATGGTGGCTCAACACAGAGCAACAGGGCCAGTACATCTCAAACTTGCTGTCTCTTCAACCACATTTTTTATTAGGAGCTTCATCAGGACTTTAATTGTAAAATAATTTACATCTTTCCATCCCTCAGCACTTAAATGTCTTGGAAAGAGGATTTTGCTGGTTTGTGCCATGGATAGCAGGGGGGGTTTTGCAACAATCATCAAAGTGAAATTTTACCCAAAATGGTCTTGAAGGTACCTTCCAAAAATCAACTCCATTTCACCTGCTGCTAAAGAACAAGGAAATCTCTACTCACAGAAAAGCCTGATGTAGGCTCACAGCCTCTTCGTGCAGTATTTCCTTGGAAATATGACTTCTCATTCACAGTCTCTGCCTCATGCTGCAATTACTCTTCCTCCCGTATCTTTGTTCCTCCAGCACAACTTGTACTAAATGTCAGGTCCAAAACCAATGGTTTAGTCACAGCAGCAGCTGCAGTGTTATTCTGCAGACGGTGACCAGAATTGCGAGCAGCAGAAGGCAAAGCTGTGGGGTCTCAACGGCTCATCTTAAGCCCTCCAAGTATCCTAAATGGCACCTGAGTCCCACTGAAATGTGCTTTCCTTGCAGGAGGTTGGAAGCTGCAGCAGAAATTGGTTCTGCCAACACTTCAGGCTTCATCAGTCAATTATTGTACCTCAGCACTACTGCAAGGAGTTTTTCCTCCATCAATCTTTGCCAAAGTTGAACCCTTCTGCTGTGCAAAGGGGTTGGGCTTTGATCTACACAGACACAATCTCACACATTGCCTGATAATACTAGAAAAATAAATTAAACATAGCTCTACATGGGTTTGGACAAGCAAAGCTTCCTCAGTTTCTAATACAACCCCTCTTTTTTGTCACTGCTCATAGTGTGGCACAAACCTCAGGAGGACGTACTCCATCCAGCCAAGAGGGATAAATTTCAACACCCAAAGCCACCCCCTACAAAAACAAGTGGTTGCAGAGCAGTGGTTGTGGTGAAAAGAAGGGGCGGGGGGGGGGGGGGGGGGGGGGGGGGGGGGAAAGCACTTTTACTCCTTTTCAGGGCAGAAGAAGCTTGAGAAACACCCCATTCCATGCACCTGTGTCCAACCCCACTGCCCCATGCAACGGTGCATCAGTGTCCAAGTCTGAGCAGTTCCGCAGCTCACTAAGCAGCCCTGCCTGCCAATGCTTTCCCAAAGTTAGCTCTACCCCTCTGATCTTGCTTTTACCTCCCTACTGTGTCTTATTTGCTCATCACTTCCATGGTCCAGCTGTGAAATAATCAATTGGCTACAGTCCTGCTGTTCCCAAGGGAAAACCAGGTCTTTGAGGATGTTTTTTAAAGTACTGCAAAGACATGGAGCACAGAGCTAATACATTTTCTGATCTCCTCCTGGCCATTTGTTGTGACAGTCAACCATAAAGCAACAGCACGAGCACACCAAGCCCCAGCTTTGCCAACTGCCTGAGCTTGAGGAGCTTTTCTGTCGCCCTGCACTTATCTCTGCAGTCCAGTGCAAAAGCGTGCAAGCCTCACCGCCCACATGCAGCCAGACTCCAGAGCACTTTTGGTTGGTTCTTGTCCTTAGAGCAGCAGCAAACCGGGTGCTGAAGGCTTCCAAAACTCGAAAGATGCCTGCCTGCTTGCATTCAGCAATGACCTACGTGCTTAAGTAACCTCCCTGCTGGATAATGGAAACCGCAGCTGGGGTCCCGTAGCACCTACAGCTGTGATGGTGGAGAATGGCTGGTTCCTCAAGCTACAGGAGGAAGTCAGACTGTGCCTTGAAAACCCAGATGCACACCATAGGGGCAGGATGAAACAAATCATTCTTTGATATTCAAGCATCTTCCAAGCAGGAGAACAGGTATCAGGAGAAAACAAACAGATCTGAGTACAGTGCTGTGTACAGAAATGAACTAATATCAAGCTTGACTGAAAAAGCTGATTAAATTACTTTAATTTAAAAGCCCAAACAAACCCTGAAGGAGGTTCTTTGTTTATTGCTTTTTACCGACAGCACACGTTACTGAAGAAGCACCATGTGGGCATGAAATATTTATTCATTAAATCTTTCATAAAGCTCCACACTATTGGTTTCACTCAGGATATATTTATAACTTGTCAAAGTCCACGAAAATCACTGCTTTTCTCCCCACCACCCCTTTGCCAATCCCCCCCTCCAGACTGTTTATAAAAGGTTTAGGCTTCCAGTTTTCATTGCAATAAACCTGATCCTCAGCTCCACTGTTGCTTGTACACAAGGTGCTGCTGTTTTAATCTTAACAGAGTAGCTGTAGTTAAAATAGTTCAGCCCTCCCTGTACCACCCAAAAGGGACCATTAACAGTGCTGCAAACCATCCTGATGCTTCACAGTGTTCCTGCCATGGGAATGGCAACATCATTCATTTACAGAGGAAAGCACCATGCACCGGTAGCCGTACACAGAAATGAAATTCAGGACAGACAGTCCACCCAAGCACAGGAAAAGCAGTCAGAAAGCGCATTCATTTCGTACCGGTATGTTCAAGTCATTTGTTATCAAACCTCACTCCATCGGCAAAACCCCTTCCTGAACCCTTCCTTGGCTGTCAGCCAACCTGCAGATTAAACCCATGCTCCAAGTTGGGTTAATAACACACTAGTGTAAACAGTGCTATATTATCCTCAGTGTTAGCTGTAAAACCACGTAATAGTGTTTTACTGGGTTTACTGACTCAGTCAGTGCAGTACTGGAATGAGGATAGGTTATACTTATAAATGAAAGTACTTTCCACCCATAAGTGTGCAAAACTCAGCGTTTGCATTAGGATTGTGCAGGGACAACTGCAACAATGAAACTGTCACCTCCCTAAGAAGCTGCACTGATAATCTAATCTGGGGGCAGGACAAATGGGATTTCCCCAAATAATCTGAGCAAATTTCCTCAGCAATAAAAAAAAGCACCACAAAACGAATGCTGAGCAGGCACTTTAGGTGCACTGCAGGGTCCTGTGCAGCCTTGGTGGCCACAGCCACCGCATGCATCTCTGCCTCACTGAACCATGGGCTGTCTGGTCAGGCCTGCTCCTGTTTCCCTTACTCCATTTGTTTGTGAAAATAAATAAATATAAATACAACATAAGCAGATGTTGTTGTCCCTGGAAACTAGCCTTGCTGGGTATGTTTCTGCTGAAATGGCTTCTTAAGGGAAAATTAGGTTTTGATTAAAGTGTGTTCTTTTCTTTCTTTTAATAAACAGAGGGTACTTCATGTGCAAGCTTTGGGCTTTTGTTGTTTTTTTTTTTAACTGGAAACCTAAAACATCTTGCATGGCTTTGGTTTCTCAAATGCCTGATCCTCAGCAAGGCCTGGGGTTCCCCAGGCACCAGAGCACCTCGTGGGGCATCGAGCAGAAAGCATCTCAGGATGACTCCACATGGAGAGACCATGCCCTTGTGAGATAAAAGTCAAACCCAGACAAAAGGGCAAGGAGGGACCAGCACCCACATATGAACCCCATAAGGCACTGCTGCAAGTCAAGGCAACATTTGGGGTATTTAATCCCAGAAACAACTGCCCAGACATTTTTGAGGGGAAAAACCAGTAACTTTTTTTTCTGAAGGAAAATACTGAGAACAAAGCAGAGGCTTCGCATTTATGGTTATTGTGAAGGGGGAAATCACCTTTTCTAAGTCAGTTCCACCAAAAACTCAATAGAGACGTACAAAGAGAGACCTCAGATGATGAAGCTTCACCCCAGGGGAAACACTGCCCTTAGCAGAGAGCCCAGCAGTACCCCATGGCCATGCACCTAGACCACAGGGTCACGGCGGAGCCAAGGCTGGGAGCCTCTTGGTAGGCACGTTCCCTAAGGACCACCTCCACCACACTTCCAAAGAACTTGAACAAAAGGACCTATGTCTAACCAAACATTTATTTTTCCCCTCGATAGCCTCCGTCGTTCACATCAGCCCCAGCTCAAGCCAGAGCAGCACACACCCCCCATTTCCCACCCGCACAGTGCTGCTCCATCCCAGGCCCACAGCACAAACACAGGATAAATCACTTACTCCCAAGCCCACCTTACAAACCTGCCAGCACAGCATCCCTGCAAAGTTCTCTGTGACTATGTCTCTAGACCAGAAAAATATTATTAAAAGGACAATCAAACCAGTAAAGGTTGACCTCAAGCCCTGCAGACCTGGAGACGCTCAAAAACTCCGGATCTGACCAAGTCTACAACTGAAACTTCTTGCAGAGCCTGTCCCACCAACCGGGCTGTGCCACATTTGCACAGTAGCTCAACAGTTACTTATATTCCCAAAGGACATGTGGGGGCCTGCTACACTCAGTTTACCCCAAAAGGGGCTCACTTGGCAATATTAAGTCTTTTGAAAGTAACAAAAGCCAGCAGCACATGCAAAAGATTTCCAGCCTCACACAAGAGTGAAAAGACCATTTTCCCTACCAAGAAAACATTATTCCTGATGCCACACCAGCAATGGGCAAACTCTTGGATTTTCACATCCTAGACTAAGCGATCTGAGTCACGTCAAGGAAGGGAAGGAAAAACTACCGTGGGTGCCGTAATGAAAGAATGTTCTTCTCGGGAGTGAGTCTGCAAGAGGCTACGTAGGGTTGGCCAGGAGATGCCCAGCCACAATATGCTCCAGCAATTTCCAGCTGCTGCAAGCTCCCAAGAGACACCAAAGTCAACTGACGTGGCTCCTTCCAGGGCGAATTTCAGCCCGAACACCCCCAGCTCTTCAGCAAAAGCTGGCATGATTTTTACCTCCCCTCTTCTCCTCCCTTCTGCCATCATTAGGGGAGCAAAGAACAAAATGCTATTTTTTATATGCTAGTTAACTATAATCTGCTAAATATTCTATGCCAAGGCATAAAGCTGCCTACTATGCTAATAGAATATTTAATTGACATTTATTTGCTGACTAGTTATTTATGCTAACGTCACCCCTGCATAATTAATAGTCTGCTAAAGTCAACTTGAAAAGCACACATAAAACACTGTACTAGGAGTCATTTGCAGTATTTAAAACAAAGAAATCCTGCAATCTATTTACATTAGATTAGTCTAAACTTGGTTTTGATGGAATGAGAGGATAACGACTGGGCAAAGAAGATTAAAAAAAAAAAACAATTCAGTATACTACTTTAGAAATATCCAGTCTCTGACAGTACAACCTGCCAAAGAAGATTTCCGAGTTTCATTTTACTTGGCTTGAGGGCCCAGCTCTTAGCTGATGTAAAACAGCATAAGCTCAGTGAATGCCTGCTGATCTTCTGCAGCCTCAAGCTTTTAGGAAGTAATATTTCAGGTGAGCCTTCAGTGAAAGAGCTAAACCAGGGCCAGATCTGCTCTCAATTATAGCAGCAGAAAAGTAAACTCACCTCAGATAAATTGGTTGAGGCAAGCCAGCTCCTCACAAAGATAAAAGGAGAAGTCCACTCTGCCCATCTGATCCCTCTACCTGCACTGTAATCGCAGACCTGCAGGCATAGTTTAAGTTTTATTTCCTCTAGGATGAGATTACCAGGGGAAAGTTGGCTTCAGTTAATAAATAAATAGATAGATAAAAAAATAAATAAATAATCCATGATCACATTTTCTAGAGAGCAGCTCTGGAAGCCCTCCTCTATTTCAGAAACATTCTCTGTACCACTCTCGGAAGAACCTGTGGACAACCTTTGCAGACACAAATGATCCCCAAGAACAATGCTGAAAGGCAAGTGTATGGACCACACGCATCTCCACCACCACCACTCTGAGCTGTGCCCCTCAAAAAAAGCCTTCTGTGCACCCAGGCAGTCTCGAACAATGCCAAACCCCCACCTCGAGCAGAAAGAGACTGCTCAGAGCTTGCTCTTCTCTTTGGTCCTGTCTCACCACCTCCCCTTACTGCTCCTGTTCACAACCCGCATGCCCCATTTGCTCTCCAACCCACTGCCTTCTGCTGTAGCCCAGCCCCAGCACCTGTTCTAACCACTGCATCAATCGACGACTTCCCCTGAGTACCAGCAAAATGGAAAAAATGGCTCAAAGTTACTTCTTCAGACTACCTGTTCATCCACCTGACATCTTGCACGCCGATCAGCAACACAACACAGCAGATTGTCTTTTCACTGTGCAGAACCCGGTGAGTCCTCCAGCCATAAGTTTTGACGTGGCCAACCAGATCCACTTCTCCCCTCCCTTCTACCAGTGATCCCAAAGAGCAGGATCTGGCTCTATGACAGATTTGGATAACGATATTAAAAAAAAAAAAAAAAAAAGCAACAAGTTGTCATTTGAAGGCAACCCAATCTGCTGTGGCATGCATTTTATCTCCTTTATCACCCATATCCTGCCCAGAATCAGAGCTGGACCTTGGAATCCGAGCGAAATTTCCCTCCTATGGGCTGGATCCAGGGTAGCAGTTTACCTGACTTGACAGACACATGAAAACCTATTTCAAATAATGACCAAATGATGATGTTGGCCTTCACAGAAAGCCTGGGCAGGCAGAATGCTCTAGGTCCACCACTCTTTATGGCTTATTTGATGAAGCAGCTCAATGAGGCTCAGCACCATGCAAGAGGGACTCATTTCACCCCAAGATCAAGCTTTTGAGCTTTAATCCTTCTTATATTGGTGTAACAAAGAAGTAAAAGCCCCTTTCCTACACGTGATCACAGTATGATTGATCATCTTGATCACCAAATCCAGGTATAGATGGTGTTCAGAGGTTTCCCCATCTGCACCAGTTAATTGTAAAATCAAAATACAGACCTGGTTCTCTCCCTGCTGTATTTCTTCACATCTCCAGTCTCCTCTGTCTCCTGGTTAACATGGCAAGCAGACTCAAGCTCACCACGCAGATCTGCACACAGAAACGCCCTATTTGAATTTCCATCTGTCAATAACATTAAAGCAGAACCACCGCGGCAATTACAAGTGTACACAATAATCTTGTCGTCCAGTGTCTTTAGCGCATCCCAGAATGCATTAAGATAGTGCCAGGCAAGATTCAGCTCTGTTGGCTCAGCTGTAAATCTGCAATCTGTACAAAAACACCCGCGTGTCAATCAAACAACGTTCCTGCTCTCCGCGTGGTTCACAATGCATAATTTAGCTACTACGCTTGTCAGGTTCTCCACGCCGCTCTTCCACCCGATGGTAAATGTGTTCATGAACCCAACTGTCATCAACAAAGGAAAACAGCACATGGAAATAACAGGCTAAAGGAGGCAAGAGACCTCTTTTCCTTTCACAGTTAAAGGAATTGCTAATAAGGGAAAGTTTAGTCAGACTGAAATTTTTAATGCTCAGTGGGTAAAACATCCCAAGGGATGGAGGACACTGAAAAACAACTGCATTGGCTCTGCGTTGAGGAGGAGCAGACTGTTTGGCTAAGACACAGGAGGGGATAACTGCCATCCCCATTTCCATGCATGCTAATATAATGGGGAGATTTTAACTAACTGATGGAAAGTCTGTTACATCTCACCCCTACAGGGCAGAAAACAAAGCCTGCTATTCCACCACAGCCTTGCCACTGTCAATGAACTTTGAAGCAGGTTGTCCTTCCTCTTATGAATGACAATTGCTGTGGGGCCTCGTCAGAAAGGATGAAAATTTCACACTCAGCAACATCAGGCAGTAGCTACCCACTGGTCTACACCACAGTTAATATGCAATAAAAAAGAAATCTCTGTCCCAGGACGTGACTTTAGAGCTGATCAGTGCCAAAGCTACAGACCATAAGGACAGCTTCACACTTGCCTCAGCTAGTTCATGAATAAACATCCAATTCATTCAAATGAGTTCTATATTAACTAATTTAAATAATTTTCATTTTGCTTTGAATGGTAAACAGATCTATTCTGCCAGGATAGTTGAGTTTGCAATTCAAATTACACACCGATTTGTAATGAGAAAAATATAATTAATGGCAAAGCTTGAAGCAACTACAATTTTACTCCTTTGATTTCCTGCAGGGAAGGAGGGGCTGGAGGGTGAAGCTCACAGGCACACACACACACTCACACCGTCTGCTTTCGTAAGGCAAGACATTTTATTGCAAACTCTAGTATTTGGCTTGGGCAGTCCTATTCCAGTGTGCTGTGCCATAATGTCATGGGAGGACATACCACCGCTTGACACTATACTCGCAGGCACCATGCTGCAATACTAACGTCACCCAATAAATAATCATGTAACAGTCTGTAAATTAAATGACTTCCTTCTATTGGGATCATAAACAATAATTATTTGGCAGCTGCCCCTTAAAAGCTCCGTGTGTGCTGAACATTAAATCAAGCTCTATTGATTTGCTAAACGGATCCGGCCCGTTTTTTCACTTCTCTCTCCCCTCTAATGAAATTCTTCGTCCTACCACTCTGTACCGTTCTTGTCTGGCATCACATTTAGAAGATGAATGCCGATCAGTCCAATCTGATTCGTAAGCAGAGACAGAGCACTGTCCCGATGCTGGTGTTTTGCCCGTCCAACACGTCCTTCTCGGCAGATATGCTTTCGAACCAAACCCTTCAGCCCCTGATGAAAATGAAACCCTAGTGACAGATAACTGGCATGTCTTGCCAACAGGTATCCTCACTGCAACCAAGATGTGCAGAATCAGGCCCTTACAAAACAGGTCCATGTGATTTGAAGCCAGCTTTCATTTCTTCCAAAGGTCTGACAACAAAATAGCAGGCAAAGCTAAAGATGTAAAAACCTCCATGGAGTTCATGGAGAACGTCCATTTCTCTTCTACCAAGGCAAGATCCAATCCGGCAGGCTGCACCAGAAACCACTCTGAGCACTGCAGTGACGTCTGGCTCGCTAAGACACATTCACTCATCAGCAAAGCAATTAAGCACAGGACAAACTCCAGACACCTGCATGCTGCAGGTGTAGCACTCACAAGCTACTTCTAAAAGCTGGTCAGAGCTCCATTCTCCCTACGGAAGACAAGGGGCGCTCCTGAAAACTCAGCTTCCACCCTGTGGTGTCCCAATGGGAGCTACGATCTTTTGGAAGCCTCACCTCTGACCAGAGGCTGCGCACCCAGAGGAGCTCTGCCGTTCATGAGCATATTTAGGACCTCTCTCTTTTCCAAGTGGGAGAAGTCCTGAAGGCTCCAATCCTCCAGGCATTTTAGTTACCTCGTTCCAAAACAGAACTCAAGCCCTTAAACGCCTACATCTCTTTTGAAATTACAATGCATCTAATTTACCCTTTTTGAAAACTATACTAAGACATAGTCAGTGAATGGGAGTGGGGAAAAAAACCCAAACAAAACAGGGCACTTGCCCAAATTTAAGACCCTGGTATAGAGTTACATCACCCAGCCAGCAGAGAAAGGAGCTATGATGCACTGCACATTTGCAGTCGTTCAAGCAAACCAATTCACACGAAGTAGCCAGAAACCAAAGAGCAGATTCCAACATTTCCATGAAAAGCAATTGCCTCCAGTTATAAGACAATCATTATTTTCTATTACAACAGTCAATAAGATCTCTTACCCCTTGACCCTCACATTCTGAGATTTAGTTTACAGTACTGTACACTCTTCTGGTAACATTGATTATCATCCACGTAATAAAATGTAGTTTAAGAGACCAGTAAAATAAAACACCTAACCCTTTTCACATCAGCTCAATTTACTAGTGTGAAGCCAACAGGTTTCTCAGCCGTATTTGTCTTCAAGACTTCCTTTTTTCTTTTTCTTTTTTTCTTTTTTCTTTAAGCAATCAATCCTCTGTTTATTCAAAATACACAGACCAGAACAAAAAGAGAAGTCCAGCTCAGAGCTCAGCATACGCACAGCAGGAATGTCAGCTCTTATTCAAAGACCGAGCCTGCAGCTCGCTTCCATGGGAAGTCAGGCAACACCTGCACCAGGAGGAACCGCACACCGCATGCCACACACGCTGTTCTTAACGGTCACATGTAACAAAGCAAAAGAACAACTTCAGCAGCAGCTTCCTTAAGTGAGACTTTCCTTACAGACATGCACAAGCTGGAGGCTAAATATTCATCTTTTCTTCCCTTGCTCCAGAATGAATGGGATATATGGCAGGAATACGGATGAGTAACAATGACAAGCATGCTTCTGCTTGGAGCTACGCAGTGGTAAGGGTGCACAACTGTTCTGCTGGTGTCACAGCCAAAAAAAAAACACCACCATTTTTCTTAAACACTACGATTATTATTAAACTGTTCCACATGACCCACCCAGTCACCTACAGCTCTTGCATTCAGCTTTTCTGCACCTAAGAGCTGACAATCAGGATGTGCCCCAACCTATGACAATCAAATTTTGCTATCTTTAACCATGTGTATCTACCACTGGAATTAAAAGCTGAAAGGATCTGGCAATGGAAGGTTTTAAGCTTTCAGGGCAAAACGCTTGAGTGCACAGCCAGCTTCTGGTTTTGGTTACACCCAAACTGATCTTGCTTATTTTAGTTTGTTCTCATTCTGAATTCCATCCTTCCTTCCCTCCTACAAGAATAGGACACTTTTCTCCCCTAACTGAAAATAACAGCTTTATAATTTAGCAGTAAGTTTCCTTGTTAAGACAGCTTCCTATAGAAGTGCCTTCTGTTTTCTCCAACTAGGGCAAAATGCCTTTGCTAGAGGCTGACAAATTGAATGACCCATTGACAGGGGACCTGGCCCTGTCTGCATCACCAGCTGAGGATCTAGAGTACCCATCCCAGATCATCTAGAAGTCTGGAGATTAACCACCAGCCCAATACCAGAGCGTGACCCTAACAAAACACACAGAACTCACCATCTGGAGGCATCAGGACCTTGTTATTCTGTGTACACCAGCCAACCGGGTGAAGATCTGCTGTCATCACGTCACACCAGAAATCTGCCCTGCGGTCATCTCCATAGCCACAGTAACGAAGCAGTAAGAGCTGTCCACATGTTGTAATGATCGTAGCCACCCAGTATGTGTCTGGATTGCTCTTGTTGGCCACTTCTAACTTCATCCCTGGTTGGAAACTGCTTTGAAGGCTGATTTCAACCTTACAAAATGAGAAAGGCATGGTGTTACTTTTTCTTCTTTGCAGGGAGACCCTCTCCCCAGATAAGCAACATAATGCTGCCCTTAAAGAACAGCTCTGGAATAGGACATGAGATGATTTGGGTCCTTAACCCAACCACCTCCTTCTCAATCTGCCTGGGCAGGACCATTCCTACTTCACTGGCATATACCCCATCATGCAAGGTCCCACATGCTTCAAAGGGGCCCTCCAGCAGCAGTAACCTCAGATGCACTACATCTAAGAGAAGACTGGTACCCATCTTTGCATCAGAAATCTCACCAATGCCTGGGAGAAAGGTGGTGGAACTCAAATGAGGTTTCACTTCCCACTGCAAAACTCCATCAGGCAAATCACAGGACACATGCACAGTGCTAAGCACCTCTAGGAGTTAACCCAATTATAATCATTAGTCCATCAACAACACTGAAGCACCTCTGGAGGCCTGACAAGCATCAAGGGCTGAATGCTGTACCAGGCAGACCAAGGAGAGTGTTCCTACTAAATCCATATCCAGCAGCTCAGGCCTCACCTGATTCACCCTCCCAGCACCCTAGTAAATAAACTGTGACCCGTCACTGAATAAAGCAAATGGTTTGGGTCACTGTCCTGCCATCTGATGGAGGTGTCACTTCCATTTATCTCATCAGTGACAGACCACAGGTAACTTGCCTTAGGACACTGGAGATGCCAGTGCATCTCTCCTGGTACACTGCAGGACCTTTCAAGTATCTTTCAAGGCCCAGTAGGGTGTCTCCAGCTGTTGTTGGTAAAGAAGAAAGGGATGCCAGTCCACTGGATCAGATGCCAGACTTGTCTTCAGTAGACCACCCAAAATGTAGCCTGTTATTCCCTATGAGATGTTTAAGGACAAGTTCTAGGTTTCTTAGTGCCTTATCTCTACTGAAACCAGAGATGATAAAGTCTGGTTTAAGCCTGCCTCTGATTAACTTCTCATTTAAATGACAGGTTAAAATGCCTTTTACTCACAAAGATAAAGGTAATATGGTCTACTTGGCCACCTGAGGACTCCACAGACTTGGGGATGCCAAGTTGCAGAGAAAACACTTCTCTGGCATGTCAGCAGTACTCCCTCCCTCATCCCACTCCAATGAGTGCTACCCAGCCAAAGCCACTTATTTGCAGGTAAGAACACTCCATGTGCCTTTCCTTGCATGGGCACTTCTATCAGCATCAATGCTTGGGAGTCATGGAATAGTTGAGGTTGGAAGGGACCTCTGGAGATCATCTAAGATTGAAGAAGATCTGTTACATTTACTTCTTCATTTAGTCGTAAGATAGGATCTTTGCTCTTGTGATGCTAAGGGCCTTCATAAATCATCCAGGATACATGTTAATTTGTAGTTTTTCTCCTTGTGTTTACCATAAGTAAAGACCAAGATGGTTATCTGGAGACAACGGACTTGTGACTGGAAATCACATGAAGAGTGGAATCAAGCAGACAGATAATCTTCTCTGAAGGCTTTCAGGTTCCTGGCCAACCCAGGGTGTTTTGAGGATCAAGTTTCAGACTGCAAAGCGTAATCACTAAGGTCTGTTCCCAGCACTAACTTAGTTCACATCAACAGTCCCAGGACTGAGGTGCTGTGAGACACAGCAATCAGCAGGATGACGTGGGCATCTCCACCACCTAAAGACATCTTTAGGACTTCATGAAAGCACAAAACTTTTACCTGGATCTGGTATTTGGGTTTGCACCTGGAGCAGAAACCTGGGAGAAGATGCTCTCTCCAGATAGCTGCTGGATCAAGGATAAACTCTACAATAATCATTGCCCTGTAATTCTCTGGTAGAGAGAATTATCGTCCCTCATTCTCCAATACTCCACTGTTGTTCAAATGGAAACAAAATGGGGAATGAAGGGTTGTATTATTTTTTCAGACATAGATGGAAGAGACATTTTCCATCACTGAAGCTCCTTACCCCTTCAAAACAAGCCAAGAAATCACCTGGAGACAAAAGTGGTTTAATGGCATGACAGCAGCCATCCAGATGAATATTTCTCTTAAAGTAGCAACAGGTTCTTCAGGAAGTTTCCTTTTCACTGCAGCACAACTACACTGCTCCCAAAGGACATCTCTGCCAGCAGACTAGGTATAAGGCAACCCAGAGCACCACAGCTAAAACTTCTCTCTTCCTACCAAAGATGTCCACATCCTCCAGAGCATGCAGCCAAGTGAAGCTGGGAGAAGAGCCAGTGTGACTGACAAGCAGCTGTACCAGAACAAGCTGCTGCCTACACCTGATGGGCCAGGTAGGAGGACGAGCAGTCTATCCTCACGAGACTTGCAGCTGAGGACAGAGAACCACCATGACTTGTCGTGGCTTCACAACAAGGCATCACAACACCTTCCCAGTAGGCCCCAACGTCAGTCTTGTAGCTGAATGACAAACACGTCCTGGAAAAATCTACCGATGTGGCCACACGTGCACACCCTTGTCGGTGATGAAGAGCTCATGTATCAGCTTAATTTCTGCCCCATGTCCTCATGTGACATCACACACATGGAGCTGAATAGAAGAAGTTAACAACTGGTGGTGGATGGAGACACTGGTCCCAAACAACAACAGCCTTGACTGTGATGGGCTCTGCTTGGAGACAGTCCTTTCTTCAAAGCATGTTCCAATATTCTTCACCAGTAGAGACTTCAAAGACTTCAAATGCTACTTGTGCTAACACAGACCAGAGCCACAGACCATGCTGTAACTACCACAGCTGTCTAGGTGATCCATGTTCACCCAGAAGAAGCATCACCTGCCAAAGTACTTGGTTTTCATGCTTCTGAGATAGCATCTCCAGGCAGGAGGCTGACAGATGGTTTCCTGTGGGCCATGCTGCACTCTAGTGCCGAGTGACCCCACTAGTCAGTAAACCAAGCATTAAGAAGACAGCTTCGGAGAAATGAGATACTCTTGCAAGATCAATCTCTACAGGTTGGGATGGACAACAGTGAATAAAGAAAGAGAAGGAAAAATAGATAAGGGGGGGTGGGGGGGAAGAGGGCATTAAAAGCAAAAGAAGAGCAATACAAGACCTCAACAATGGAAAATTTGAGTCAAAGGCAGAAGATAAGGAAGCGGCATAAACATGGCGCTCTGAGCTGTGCCTGCAAACACACCGAGTCCGCCTCACACCAGCTGGGGGGCTATTCCCACGAGGGCTGTCACATGCATGGAGGGGTGATTTCTCCTGAGAATCGTCAGACCCCCATCTCAGTTCTCCAGGGACCCCCTGAAAACCAGAAGAGGGAACACGCGCAACACCGGCAAGGCTCAGAGCGAGCACGTACGTGTTTGAAGGAGGTGTGGGGAGCAGCGCTGGCTCCTGTTTCCTCCAGGAACTCGTCCCAGTTGAAGTCTGCATCCTCAATGCTGGAGCCGTCATCTGTTCAAAAGCAAAAAAAAAAAAAAAAAAAAGGAAAGAAAGAAAAGCAGCCTAAAACACATCCAAAGAAGGCAAAAGTTGTGTCAAAGAGTTCAGGATGACAATAGCAACCAGTTTAAACATCAACACCAGGGAAAACAGAAAGCTTGGTTTCTTGGTTTAAAAATCTGTGCTGGTGATCGGCTCTTACCACACATCCAGCAGACTTTGGGACTTGAGCAGCCAACAGTTTTGAGACCAGAAATGACTCTGCTTTCCTGGCAGCAGGGGAACAAGCCCATCATACTGCAACAGGCACTTATGCTCTTGCACTTTGTATTTGTATTTGAGGACTCTCTGCAAGGGAGGTGGCTGCCTGTCCACTGTCACAAGGGCACAATGGCCTTGCTCATGCCCCAGAAGTGGGTCACCCAGCACCGTTAATTACAGCACTGTCCTAGTGATAACAGTAGAAGCTGCTTCTGTTGGCTGAGCAGTGTGTAGAGCAAACACCCAGACCCTTGGGCTGGGGAGCCCCATTTTCGATCCTGCCACCATTTCTCCCCTTCATCAGTATCCCTCCACCCAGACATCTCAGCTGAGGCCGCCATGCCTTCCTCTCCCAAGACTGAAGTTGCTTTCCCCCAAACCTCCCAGCACCCCTCACCAGACCACCTCTGCCTTCCTGCTCTCCGCGCTCCTCCGTGCCCCATTTCAGATCCAGGGCTCTGCATCCTGCCTCTCCCAGCCACACTCCTGCCCCACACGATCCCTCCCCATAGCGAAGGACTTGACATGACTGCTCTTTTATTTGTTTCTTTTTATAACAGCACTGAGTAGAGCAGAGCTGAGGCCTCAAACCCTTGCTGAAACACACACAGCAATAATTAAAAATAAATCTTCTTTCACTTACAGAAAATCAGCCAAATCTGATTGTTTTCATTTTGTTCCCAAGCAATCTCGCAAAGCCAGTTTCAGCCCCAGAGCAAAAATATTTACAGTCTAGCAACAAGCTCTTTGCAACAGGCATTTATCAGGCAAACTCTGCAAGACCCTTACCTGCCCAAACATTCATCAGCATGGTCATGATGTAATTAAAGTGACTCATGACAAACTGAATTAAGAAACCTCCCCCGACAGTTTTATGAAGAAAACGGCAGGGTTAATTTATTGCAATTATTGCTACAGGTCTCCATTTTTCAGGACCAGAAAATTATGCTGTGCAATGGGAATCTCTCATTATTAAAAGGGGAAGACACAGGTTTTATTTGCTGCCTATGGAGCCAGACATACATAAACGAGGGGGGAAAAGTGCATCAGAAGAGGGTTTTTGAGATAGAGCTGGTGGAGGCTAAAGACCTGTCTGGGAGTTCAAAAAGGAGCACTTTGCACACTGCTGCATCCAGTCTAAGGTCTGATTCCTTGCCTCAAACTCAAATAACCTGTCTAAATATGAAGATGTAAATTGATATTTACTCCCACGATGACTTTTCAACTCAGCAAGACAAGAAAAAAACCCAAGCCCATGATTACAACCTGAAAACAGAATAA
This sequence comes from Falco biarmicus, assembly GCF_023638135.1. Taxonomy (NCBI): domain Eukaryota; kingdom Metazoa; phylum Chordata; class Aves; order Falconiformes; family Falconidae; genus Falco; species Falco biarmicus. Next base: position 28,338,813 of record NC_079292.1, on the reverse strand, counting down.
TTCAATGTAGAATAAGGGACGGACTTTGTTTTGTTTCTTGCCATCACTGCAAAAACCTCCAGGCATAGAAACTGGTTCTGCTTGAGATATCTGACCCAAAATGAGGGGTTTGTTCATTCTTGACTGAAAGATAAACCACAGCTTAAATCACAAGGTAGGAGCTTGGTGCAAAAAATGCCAAGAGTTTCTCTCAAGTATATCACGCAGGCAAGCAACTTAGATGATCAGGGAAATTTTTCAGCCTTAATGTCTGCCACCCTGTAGAGTTAATGTTTCAGAGAAGAGCCAGGTCCAGAGATTTCAAAGGGTGAGTCTCTAAAATAAAGCATGTTAGTCCATCAGTAGATGGGCAGATACGGTTATCCATCCCTGGCTTAAAATTGCTCTGATGCTTAAGATCTTTTTACCCTGGGGCACAACCAATCTCTATCCCACTAGAAGTCAGAAGCATCTGACAAGAAAAGCTAGAAGTGCATCCCCTCTGCCTGGCTTCTCCCTACTTCTGCATCCATCTGCGCTTGTGGCATTGGGACAGGCTGCTCAGCAATCCCAAGAACATCTTCATTTCAGGACACCTGCCACGGACAGGACATTTCCAGGTCAGCCCTGGGCTCTCTTCTCTTCTGCTCATGTACTTCCATCTCAGAGCGTGACCCATTTCCCTCAGCCCATGATGCCCTCTGTACATTCCCAGTTTTTATTCCTGCTTTTTGCCGTAACCTGCTGGGTGACTGCAGGCAAGCATCTCCTTTTCTCCAGCCTTCCTTGGTAGTCTGATGGGAAGGGGCCATTCCACAGAGCAGTGGAAGCAGAGATTTTTAGGCAGTTCAGTATATACCCTCCAGCCCTTGCAGTGAGCAATGCCTCCAGGGTGGCAAAATCTTCTCCAGAATTTGGCAGCAGCACGTTAATTATGTTAGCATTGCAGATGATGCTAATTATGGATGCAACAAGTCCTCCTGTACTTCGTAACCGTATCACCCGTGACCTATTCTGCCACATGGCAACACGGAGAGACTCACCAGCAGGCTCGTTCACATGCAGTTCAGCAAAACTCACAACAGCACCTGCCTAAAGAAATATCACCCGCATCTCTCCGATCTAAACCCAAAGCAGAGAAGCTTCAAGACACCAGGAGGAGGCAGCGTGCCAACTGCAGCCTTCCCTCCCTGTCAGTTCATTTCTCTCTGACACACCGTAAGTTTCACTCGTCTGCCGTGTTTTATCTGTGGACTTTATCAGGAAATTACTTTTACAAGGTCTGTAAAAATAATGTCAGAGTACTCATTTATCACAGCATCAGTGTTTTATTTTTCTTCGTTTTATCACAAAGGATTCTGAAGGGACTCTAAGTTTCTGAAATGTTTTCTCAATGGACTTTGTTCCCTCTAGAAATCTGGCAGAGGGGCATCCGAAGCAGAGGCAGTGTCGCCCAGGGATGAGAGCAGCCCAAGGGACCCAACCCCATCCACATATGTAACGGGACTGTGCACAAACTCTCTCACTCATCAGGAAAGCCCTACTGTTGAGCAGCAGAGGCCACCTCTTCCCATCTTCTCCCAACTGGTGCCTGGAGGTCCCCCAATTAAAAGGCAGAGAAATTCAAAGGCTCTTAATATACGCCAAGGAAGACTGTGTCCGCTTCAGGAGCGGTTATTGCAAAGCCAATCTGCTCGCCACTCCACAAGCCATGTGCTCCAAGAAAGCCCTGGCTCTGCCGGAGAGCTGCAAAACCCCAGGTGCCAACATTTCACAGAGTATCCTGCGAGATGATAAATTTGGCATTAGGCCTATTTTACATATCAGCTCCCTTTCCAATTACTGCTCCTTAGCCCCGGTGCTCGCTCTTAACGAAAGAGTCAAGGCTGGGTAGCCTACACTACAGTAATGTACAAACAAGCCCAGGATGGCAAATAAAATCAACAAGTCATCATCTGTGAGCCTCTCAACGGCTTTAAAGTGCTCATGCACTGACACTATAAAAACACAACTGTTCCAGCTGTTCACAGCCCCCTGGGATGTTTGGCTGTGGGAAATAAAGGGGAGAGAAGACCCAAAACCTGTGGTTCCAGAAACACTGATTTTTCCCAGGCTTCACTGAAGGAGCACGTATTTGTGGCAAATTGCTCAGCCATCTTATTTACCATGAGCAGACTTTTTGAGTGAATAGAGAACTGAAATGCTTTAGCAGTTAACATACCAAGCAAGGCAGAGGAGTGAACCTGATTAAACACAAACCTCCAGCACTGCCCTGGGAAAGTCACCCAGATCCATATCCCCAAAGACATTTAGGCACCACAGGCCACTTCTTCTCATTCCAAACCCAGTATCTATGGTTGTCCAACCGGATTTCATCCTAGAGGCTTCTGTCTCTCTTCCATAGATATAAACAGATCTAACGGTGACTAGATCAGCCTGCAGATGTCCACTCTGGAAATGTCTGAATTGGAGGACATGAATCCCACCGCGAGAGAGGGGTCTGCATCATATAAGCAACAAGGATTGAGGTGTTCCCCTCTGCTCCAGCTAGGGCTGATTTTCTTTATCCTCAGTGGGAAGCAACATGCAGCTCGAGATGGCAACTCAACTCAAAGGCAACCTGGCACCTGTGTTAAAATGGGTCTGGAGCTGTATCCTTCTCCACTGCTGATACAAGCAGCACCAGATGACTAGGTTTTGTAAGGTGTTTTAAGACACCTCAGCTCCAGATTCAGATGTTTAACTCTAGAGTACCCTCAGGAGCCATCTCTATGAGTTGCACTATAGAAGGGAGGCTCCTTCTTTTTCATATCTACGGGAGAACCCAGGGCAGTATTTATGTTCTTACCTACAGTAACATAGGAGTGTCTTGCTTCCTTTAGGTGGGATGAATCCAGGTTTCTCATCACAAGCCCTCCATACCTACACATCCTCCCCTTAACAGAGACAGTACACTTTGCCTCCTCCTGGATGCCTAGAGACGTCCATTAGATGAGGGCAGCCATGTGTGATGCATCCCCCCATTTAAGTTCCTATCACGCAACTATTTTTGGTTCAGCAGTTTCCTTGAGACAAACATCATTTCTAAGCAGTAGGCTGCATCTTTCTTCTGTAAGCATGTCTAGTTCCCCTTTGAAGCCATCTGAAACAATCAGAACCACTGCACATACCATGGGGAAAAAACAAAACTTTGGCTGAGCTAACAACCCCACAGCACAGGAAAGTTTCCACCTCCCTGTTTCCCATCTAACATGCCGAACTTAAGAGCCCAATTGAACCTACAAGCATCATGGCAAGACCAAGTGGACTACCCTATATCTCAAACACGTTTTCAGTGCAACACAGCCAGTTTGCATTTTTTATAGGACATTCCTCTCATTTTTCTCTACCCCTGCTGACCTGATCTCTTAAAAGCTCACCTGCATTTCCATCTCCACTGCACAAGCATGATTCAGTTGCTTGCTAAGAGCTGCCCAAGTGGGCACTGGCAACCTACTGCCAAATGTGCCACTTGTTTATTATCTTCACAGCAGAAGTTGTAGAAGATGGTTGCATTGCTCAAGGGGCTGTGCAAAACAGCCCATCCTTCCCCTAAAAATCTTACAGAGTCACCTCAAGGACCACAGCCCATAGTTTCACTGGCATGGTCTTACATTGCTGTGAGTCTTCGCCTCAACTCATTAGTGAATGCGGCAAAGATTCAAAGGCCGGTCACAGCTTTCCAATGGGTGGTGTCCAGGGAAACAAGAAAATCACTGAGCCACTACAAGAAGTGAAGAAATGAAAGGCTGGGTGCCCAAAGTTCTGAGGTGCTGAGGGAGGAACAGCAAAACAAGGACCAGAGACACGGCTTTGCAAAAGACTTCAGCAGAGTACTGACCAATAAAAGCACAAACAGCACCATGGGAGAGAAAAGATGCAAAAGACACTAAAGGCAAAGTATGCAGAGTTTTTAAGCAGTCACCCCAACACTGCTACTGGTTGCATTCAAGTAGTGTTGAATCAGTGATTCACCACTGGTGAGGGCACCTATTTTCAGGGAAGGAGACTTTAGGCAGCCCTTTAGGAGGTCCACCTGCAAGCACGGCCTTTCATATACCACTCACCTCTCAGGATCCTCCTGCAAAGAACAGCTCTCACAGAAATGCAAGTGAGTTCTGGAAAAGCGTTCAAGCACACGAGCACCAACACAAGCACCACAATGCAACACCGAATGCTTTAGTACAGATTAACTGACTGACAGCTCAGTGTTGTTCTCCACAAGTTCATCAGTTGAGCTCTCCCATGCAAACACAGACCAAGGATGAAGTTACAAGTTATAGCTGAACCAAATTAACAATTCATTATTATGTTTTTTATTAATTTCTTTTTTCTATATATAATACTATATAATTAATATATTAAATTATAATAGTCCCATAAAATGGGACCTGGGAGAGGTCCCATTCCCACCAGCATGTGCTCTGGAACTTCTTCCAGCCAGTTCAACTCACAAAGCTAGCAGATAATTTTTAATTAATAAGCTTTCTTTTTTCTAGATTGTTTACCTTTCTGCTGGGTTAGTGAGTAGACTGACTCAGCCCAGGGTGTGGTAGGTGACAGAAGGGGTGCAAGAGAAGATGAGGTATAAAGAGGGATCTCCCATTTTGGCATCAGAAAGAAAGTAGATTGGGTCTAGCCATATATGCAACTTCACCACGAGACACAGTCTCCTCCTGTTAAGGCTAGATATGGGAAGTTAAAGCACCCAATTCCAGCAGAAGACACCAGAAACTAGCACTTACTCTTCTGTATCTACCATGATGATCCCCAAATTTAGCACCGTGACCTCCCACCTTTAGGTGCCCATCCCAGAGCATTACAGAGCATCCGGCGATACCCGTGAGCACAAGGACAACATGCAACCAGCTCTCCACCAGCTGCTCTAATGTTTGCGAAGCCCTCTCATCTGAAGCACTCTAAAAAACTGTGAAGGAAATGAGGGTGAAGGTCAAAACAAACAAGAAATGCTGTGATTTCTGAACGTTCATTTCCTCTCTTTAACCACTTCAACAAATGAAAAAAAGCGTGGGGAAACTGGAAGAACACAGTGTGATGTCCTGGAAAAAGTTTTCTGTTGCTTTTTGTTTAAATTTTGCATAGCTGCTCTACACCATAGAAGAGATCCAGAAAAAGGAAAGCTCAAACTTCCCAACCCATCAAGCGTGGGAAACTGTCTAATCCTCAAGACTCAAAAAAGGCCTTCCAGGTGTACAACCATTTCCAATGCTCCCCTGGCAATGTGGCTGTCTCTACCTCCAACAGAGATGGGTTGGAGGGCCGTCACAGTGAAGACAACCCATGGGGGTGAAGGAGAGCTCACCTGAATCAAACTGCTCCCTGCTGCCGTTGGCCGGGCTCTGGCCCTTCTCTGGGGAGAGATGCTGGGTCTCTCGCATGGTGGCGATGAAAGACGCCCTTGTCTCCATGGTTCAGAGGAAGAGGCCTTGCCTTCCTAATTCATCCTGCAGCAGGGAGCGCCTAGAGGACAAGCTAAAAGAAAACGAAAAAAACAATGAGTGATTTGTTCTACTGACACCAGCCCATTCCCTCAGCCTTTCCTTTTTTTTTTTTTAATTGGAAATATTTTTTTTTATTACTTAAAGGTTTTGAAGTTATCCCATGTTGACTGCAACCCTTCGATCTTGCTCTCTCCTCCAAGATGAAGCTAGAGTTGGATAAGGAACCACAACGAAGTAGCAATAATATCGTAACAGCCATAATAACAACAATGAAGATAATGAGGCAATAAGCAGCACCCACAGGATTGGCATTGCAAAGTTCAGTCCAGCTACCTGTACCGCCAGCAGAGAGGGAAGGACCAGCCCATAAAGTGGCACAACCGATGCCCCCAAAAAAAAAACCAAAAAAAAAACCAAAAGGAAAAAAAAGAAAACAAAAGGCAGGAAGGGCCAATCCAACTGTCCTCCCGCAAGTCCAGCCCTTGACTTCTAACTTCTTGATGGCTAACACTGCATGAGATACATCTCACTCCAGAAATACTCAAATTTCCAAAGCGGGAATATTTGTGATCATGAAACGGAGGGAACACTGAAGGGAAAAATCCTTGGGAGAGACTGGAGTAACTAGAAAATAAAGTTCAGCATGCAAAATGCAGATACCCTAGTGAAATAGCACTGGCTGCAACTCTTTTTTGAATGAAGACTGACCTAAGGTAACTGCACCAGTTAGTGCCATGCAGGGTAGCAAAGATTAACTAAGGAGGAGATTCTTCTCGAAGGAATGACCACAGTAAATACAAAGTGGAATAAAAACACACAGAGATGAAAAATGATATGAGGAAGGGACTACAGACCGACTAGATCTTGAACCAGACACCAGACTAAATGAGAACCGTATTTCTAGCTACAGTAAGCCACCAGACAAGCAATACCCAGAGAGACACCTTTAGGAGTAGATTAAAAAGAACTCCAAAGTGAGCTTTTCAGTAAAACCCTCTGAGATGGTGATGAATTACAAGGTGTCAAAGGAGGACTGAAAAAGAGAAACCAAGAGCTCAGGTTATGAGCACAGAGGGAACGAGCTATTCACACAAGATATGCTAAAGCAAAGACAGATGGTACAGAAAGCGTATGTCCAGAATATACCATGTGGAGGACTGGTCCTGCTTATTAGTGGATGCCTCCAATGCATGCATGACAGAGAGGATGACGCTGGCAGCACCACACAAAATGCTCTGCAAGAAGAGTGACTAAAAGTAGGGAAAAAGTTTACTGCCAGAGATCGGGCAACGCAGGAGATAATAAGGTTGTAAAAATACTATGGGATTTTTTCAACTTTTACTACTCAGGAGGCATATTCAGGAAGACCAGACATGGTGGCTATAAAACAGAAAGAGGGAGAGTGTTCTGTCATAGGTTCCTCGTTCCCACTTTTTAAGGCTGTTCCAATGAAAACTGCGAGGAAGAAATGGACACGCATGAGCAGTCATAGGAGGAACTGACCCAGATGGGGAGCATGTCAAATGTAGACGTTATATCCATGAACTGAACCATGGTGGGATGCTCTGCTAGAGTGATCACAACTGTGTTGTGGTGACTGCAATTAAACCATGGCTGTTTCACAAAGCATTATTGGTAGAAGCAAATTACCAAGGCAAGTGATACAACCCACAGCTGAAGCTTGTCTGGGCAGTTAGACCCCCATCAGCAATTTGTGTTCCCCACCCCAAAGGAACCTGCTAATGAAAGAGAAAAAAAGTGTTTTTAAAAGAGGAGACCGTAAACCAACTCAGAGCAATATGCTTGCTGGTCTCTTTGCAAAGTGCTTAGTATACTTTGAGCACTCCATAAATAATAATGATCACTTCCCCACTGCGATGGCCACTACAGCACTTCATCTTTATTCTTTGTTGACATGAGACTTGCTAATGAATTAAGTGTATTATATACTATGTGTATTTTGAGTGCAGCTAACCTCAGAACATATATATCACTCATCCCTAGTGTATATTAAGTTTCAATTAACTATGAAACTAGAAGCAATCAGTCTATTGAAAGTCAAAAACCACTTCTCCTCTGGTAGAGAATACTTCCGTAAATATCATTAATAATAAATTCGTTAAGTATCAGGATTTTACATCAAGCTTGTTAACTTGTGAGAGGAGGGGAGGAGTCAGCTGAAGCTAACCCTTGCATGGATTCAGCTATTTTCGTTTTTGCCTAGGACTAGACAATGATGTCTACTGAAAAAAAAAAATTCAGAGGATGGAGAGAAACAGAGAGATCAATTTAAACACAACAAATCAATCACTTCAAACAGAACTCGGTGGTAACAACATAAATACCAAGAGGAAAGATAAACCTCCTGGTAGCGTAGTTAAATCTTGTGATGCTCCTATGATGATAGGACAAAGTTATGAGCTGATGAAAAGCTGAAAGTGCCCAATCAGACAATGAGAGTATTTGCTGCTTCTTGTGCAGTTCAAGCCCCAAATCTGCCACCAGACCCACGAGAAAGGCCTGTTTCCCCGTGTCAGGGAGTTTCCATCAGAAATGGAAAACAAATGGGAAAACCAACAGGAACCTGACAAAGGTGTCTGCAGCACAGCTGGGATCCATCTTCGGTGGCCACTTCTGCGGCTGGGCTTGAGCCACTTCGATTAAAAGGGGGCAATGCAGAACCTCTCAGCCAGGTTCAACAATGCCATCAATATTTTTGTTGGTCTAACTATTCACTCTAGCTATGCACAACTTACTGTTCTTGAAACGTCATGTCGAGAGCAACTGCATCCCAAGAAAAATGGATCTGTCAGAGGCCATAGCTTATCCTCTTATTTTGGGAATAACTAGTTTACCATTTACGGCAGGAGAGCATTTAAGTATTTTCTCAATACTATGTGACAACAAGACCACCTTTATGCAAACACCAGCTTCAAGATAGCTCTGAGCCGTGGTGTTGATACAACTAACTAGCAAAGAAAGCTGACATAGGGTATTAATTTTTCACTTCTTATTAATTGCTGCTAATTAACACTTCAAACAGAGTCCCCAGCCATACTGTTAACAGTAGCACAGCGACTGGCCTGCAATCATCAACATTAAACAAGCAGCACACACTACCGTGCTCCCATTTCTCTGCCAGGCTGAAGAAACGTGTGTCCACTGGAAGCCAAGTGAAGGACCACAAGCCACACTGCCAGCACGTAAACCATGGTGTGGGAGACAACAGCACAAGAGTCTCAAGGTGATACTACGCTAGGCAGGAACACAAAGGAAAATATTGTGAAATACATTTGAAAGAGGAGGGAAGGGGGAAAATTCCCTGGTTTCAGACCACTTGTTCATTGTTTCTGCACAGTGGTGGTTCAAACCCATCCAATTCTCCCCCCATCCAGCTCCCATTCCCCTAGTATTTAATTCAGATCCGGACTCTTAATTCACAGGCAGAAAAAGCCAGCCAATATCAAAAAGCACCTCTTTTATTTCCTCCTTCCCACGGCTGTCAGTCTCAGCCACACCATTATTTCAAACATGCTGCCTTGTCATCTGTATCAATATTGGCTCTTTGTGTAAGTGCCGGCATCAGCTTCCTCGCACCATTTCATATTTCCACCTCCTGCCGACTCCACCCGGCTTCTCCTTCCTTTGGAGTAAGCCCCTGGAGGGAGGGGTCTCACACACACAGACCCAGCACCCTAGGGCTCTCCCTTAGAGTTATCCCCAAGAAACTTATTTTCTCCCTCTAATATATGCTTGGTTAATTGGGACTGACATAAAAAAGGCAGGCTCCTGGAAGAGAGGATGCAAAAAAGATCCTACATCCTTGAAACCTTCTGCCTGGATAGTGCATCGGTTGTGCCAACTTAACGCTGAGTCCTGAGCAGTGGAGAAGTGGAAATCCCACTGCTTTCCTAACGACATGGCCCCTGCCTCCAAAATTCACTAACACCCATTGACTGGAGATGGTCGCACGTCTCGGTGAAGAGCCACTTGGTGAGAACAGCAGGGCCGCAATAAGGGCTGCCAGCACAACCCTGTGCCCCTCGTGAAGAGCCCCTACCAGGGACATGCCCCGTGGGAGGGTGAGTCCATGGGCAGCCCCAGGGCTCACTGTGTTTCCAGAGCTCAACCCTAGGTATGCTGGGATACAAGGAATCCACATCTCTTCTTCCAGCCAAGCTGGAGAGAAGCTGAACACGGCATGGCCCCAGCAGACTTTCTTGCTGTGAAAGTAAAGGCATCTGCTGATTTCACCCAGCCCCTTCAAAGCCAGGTACTACCATGTGCCATTTCATGTAGCCTTTACCATTTTCAAGCCTTCTGCAGGACCACAAATGAAAAAGCCACTGCAAAGAGATGAAGGGAACCGTTTGGGAAAAATGAGACCAGATCCACCTGCCTGAACAATTGGGAAACTCCAGCAATTGGTGCTGAGGCTCCCAGGGAATGAGACAGGACTGTGCTCAGACGTGCCCTGCCTCAACCCAACCCTGGAGCTGAGATGGTGACTCCAGTTGTCTCCTCTTCTGTTCTACTTCCAGAACACTTCATTTTTTAATGACCCCAACTAATGTCTCTCACCTGGCCACATGGCTTTACACCAGGTAAAATGGGGGCATCCAGGTCCGAGCAGATGGAGCAAAAGCCTAGGTAGGACACAGGTGATACCAGACCGGGTCCCAACTCCACTGATGACTTCACGTTGGGGTTTTCCAGCACAGCAAATCCCCATGAAACAGCACTACAAGAAATGATGCCCACCAATCCTACCCACCTCAGCTGGGATCTGCCTTACCTAGCCAACCATCTGCAGCTAACCGAAAGAAAGCATCTCCAAAGGATAATCAGTGTGGTCCAAGTTGGACACCGGAAATTCAGATGAGATGAACAACCCTCTGAGGATGCCTGTGCTTGCACAGCACCTGCTACAATTTCAGACATCCGAACGTGCCAGAAAACAAACTGAAGTGAGATGCTCAGATGCCATATGGTACCGGCCCTGTATGTGGAGCAGGGTGAAGGGTGACTCAGCCCCGTGGGACTAGATCTAGGATGCACTGCTGGCGGCAGCCTGCCACAATATTTACACACCCCTGAGCATCTGCACAATGGAAAAGGAGGCTCGTTTGGAAGGGCTATTGAAAACATCAAGGAACAGCTTTCACCTCCTAGAAAAAGAGCCTGTCTCTCTTCTCAGACAAAGTACCAGCTGGAAACCTCTTAAGGATTACTTCTTCCAAATTTCTGTCCTTTTTTTTAATTATTATTATTTATTTGAGAGCTTCCCTCACCAACTGTTTTCACTTATATCAAGTGACAACTTTTCTTTCATACTGAACACCCCACAGGATTTTACTAAGGGCAAACTACTGCTTTGCACAGCGCTGGGTTAGTTCAGATGTGCTCTGGGGTGGAAGAAACAAACCCCATCTAATCCGGGGAACTAGGAATGTTCTCAATATTCAAATATATAAAAAACAGCTGAGTGGGGAAAAAGTATAAAATCTATTTTCCACGTTCTTGGTAGATCAAAGAGGAAGGCTTGGGTTTAAACTGCAGGAGGGGACATTTGATTTGGGCGTGAGAAGAAATTGCTAATAATGAATCTGGTGAAGAAGTGGGACAGACTGTGGGAAGGGCACAGAGCCTTTATTTCTGGAGGGGTTAGGATGCTGATCTACCCAGAAACAGATCTTGGTACAGTTCATCCTGCCCTGGGGTAAGAGATGGTCTTTACAAGCCACGGAGGTTCCTCCCATGCCTCCTGCTCCAGCCACTCAACAGGGTTGATCCTTCTGCTCTTGAAGGCAAGCATCGGCACCATTTGTGCAGCAGCACAGAAAATAAATGACTAAGCCTGGATGGAAAATATGCAAAAATGGGAAAATACAGAACCATCAGAGCAGGGACGGTCGGGATTGTCCATCCTGAAGGGGAAGATGGACAGGAACCGAACTTCTCTGAAGATGCACAGCAGCAAAGAGATTAGGCGAGGTGGTGACAGCCCTCTGTAACTCAGCAGGTCCTTGCTCTCCTCTCCTCCTGCACCGGTGCCAAATGCCTCAAACTTCTTATGCCAACAGAGACAAACCTGTTTCACAAAGCAATTTTCTTATCCTCCCTACCTGGCATACCCCAGAGTCCAAGACACACACAGAGATAAATAGCAGTAAGATAAGGTAACAGAAAGTAAAATAAACCTAATTAGAGAAACTAACTTGTTTACAGCAAAAAGCCCTGCAGTATTAGGCAAGAAAAATCAACAACAAGAGAGAGACAGATGACAGGCAGGCACATAGACACGGGTACACATCCCCCTCTTAGCTGCCCTGTGGGTACATGTAACTGAAGGACCTAGAGCTGGACTTAAGCAAAAACCTGCCACAAACTTCACCGTGGACTAGATCAAACCTCCAAAATTAAGAGCGCTTTTTCATTAAATTTCCCTTCTCTTGAGCGAGCTGGATGTTTTATAACCAAGGGCTAGAAGGCACCACTGCCCTGCCTGGACCCCTGCCATCGCCCCTGCTAACACCGGGCATCCTCACCTTCAGCATCCCACAGAGCACATGCGCATGGCACGATACCACCCTCAGCACCCACATTTGCTGGCTGGGGGACCCTCCCAGACTCAGATGCCAACACCTAGATCCAGCCCCAAACCACCCCAGAGCCCTGCCACCAGCAGCCAGGCAAGGCGAGCGACTGCCTCTCCCTTGCCCCACGCCTGCACTACTGATGCTCACTCCAAGCAGCTGTAAAATCCCCTCCTGTCACAGCGCTGATATTTTCCATCCTCTTTCCATAGGTAGAAATGTCAGCGTAAGGTGTCAGGCCAGGGTGACTGAGGTCCCCATGTACTAATCCTTCTCATTTCCAGCTGTTCTGTTACCTACAAGATGGCTGTCACCTTCTCCATGTTTCAACAGGCAATTCCCACCATGCAGACCCACCTTGGTAAAGCACTTCTACCCATGCTAAGGACCCAACATACACCAACTACTTTGGGAACACAGCATATTTAAGATTAGGCATCTTCTAAAGCTCTTATCTGAATCAGGGCCATGAAAAACACCAACTCAATATCCGCAACCCCCTTTACAACAGGCAAAAAAAACTGCTGGGAGCAAGCTCAGCAGCAGCATGCTGCTGCAACTCCCTGTCTTCTCTCACCTCGGTGTTCGAAACAGAGCTGAAAGGAGGAAGCCTTTTAGATGGGTGACTTGAACACACACACGCAGCCACTTACCATCCCGCAACATCTCATCTGATGCTTATCATCTCAGAACGGCAGCCATGTGGATCAAAACAAATCAGTCAGACCCCCTGAACAGGACCAATCAGCCAAGCGATAGGAGTCATCCAGCAGGAAACACAAAACACTGTTTTCATGGACTTAATTTAGGGCCCAATCCAGAAATCCCTCATCAGCCAAAACTCCCATAGCCCAAGGCAATCAGTTCTGCCTTCTATGTTGTGATGCTTTGCAAGCAGGCAGAGCCGTTTTCCAATTAAAATAAAATAAAAAATTTAAAAAAAAACACAAGATGCAAACCAGAATCCAGGAAACATCTGCCATCTGATTCCAACACTTTTTAGGAAAAATGACATTTTAGGTCTTGGCGCTGTTTGGTTCATCGAAACAGCACAGCTGATCAGCATTTGGGCTTCATCCTACACACGCTTACATCTCTTTCAGTGCTCTACATCCAGAAGCAGCTTCACTGACGGGCAGGATCTGCCAACGCAAGGGGGGGGTGGGGTGGGGGGAAGAAAAAAAAAGAAAAAAAAAAAAAAGAAAAGATCCAGCCCTTGCAGCCATCTCGTGCCACCCCTTGGTACAACAGCAGGAAGAGGAGGACCCTTCCCTTCGCCAAGCACCTGTGAGGGCAGCCAGCAAGCAGATCCCTGCCAAGGTCTACCCAGAACCAAATTCCACAAGACACTAATTCAGAGCCCTGCAAGTCACATTTTCAGGGCTAATTCCACCCCGTCTCTCTAAGAAAAGCCAAATTGGATTCCCTTTCATTCCACAAGCGGCCTCTAAGAGATGCTATGGTGACCATGTGAGCTGCTCCAGGACCCCCAGGTTTAATGCCCCACCATCACCCACGCAATGGTGCACCACGGAGTCTGGTCTTCCGCCTGCACTGAGCTCCTACCCTGGACCTTCCTCAAAACACCTTCCAAGAAAGAGTTAAATATTATTTTTTTTTCTCCTTTCTTTAAAGGGGATTTTTAATGCATCCAGGAAAGCTATTGGTTCCCACCCAGAAGTCTCCGCAAGGGACTTAGAGCTCCTTTGACTTTAACGATCCTCAGCCCACAGTCACTGTGTCTGATCTGCGCTGCAGGGGCAATGATAATGCCACCTCCTGGATTTTAGTGGAGGGAATTTATCTTTCTTACCATGCAAATAAACGCAAAACTTTCCAATAACTTATATTCAAACTGGGTCTCAGGACTTCACCCAGGAAAACAGGGCTCCTTTGCACAAGCCACCCAATGATGTTAAGAGTATTAATCATGAAACCAAGAATCATGAGTAAAAGTAAAAATAGCAAGGATTCTGCATATACCTTTTTTTAAGCCTCACACCTACTCAGAAATGATCTCTGGGTCAGCTGTCAAGAACTGCTTGGGCAGGGTTTTTTTTTCTTTCTTTTTATTACTATTTAATTTTAGAACACACACTTCTGCTTCATAAAAACTGAGTAACTGTGAACACATTTTCCAAACCAGCCTTCTCAAAAATGCCTTGTTTAGGTCTTACCAAGGGCAATCTCAAAATAAAACTTTTTCAGGAGGTTTTTTAAATGTCTGTGACAGAGTCTTTGCTCGTATTTCTGCATACCCCTGTTCTGCAACCCAAACATTTTTATTAATCACTGTAGCAGTCACACCTGAATCACAGAAAATAAAGAGAAGTCGTCTGGCAAAAAACCCCACTGGACAGATTTGACTGGTTTCATCAGAGATGACTGTCATGCAAAGATCAACAGTTTCAAATGATGAGTTTTAAATATCGACAAGGTACCGACGGCTACTGTAATCCTAAAAAACCCCGCTCCCAGGGACCAGCACGTGACAGTGACAGAACAAACTCTGTATTTGTAAATAGCATCACTCTTAACAACAGCATTTCATTTTCAGCACTGACGACCCTGTTGCACCAGCTGATACATTCTGATGTGCTAATAATATTCACAGTAATGAAATACCTCTGACACCTCCATCGCCTTCAGGTCATCTAAAATGTGGACTCTGTGGCCACCACAGTAACTTCCTCTGTACACCTTCAGAAACACGCCTCTGACTCCTCTGCTCCAAGTTCTGCTCACTTGTCCCAGGTCTTGGAGCTTTCCACAACTCCTTTGTCACTTGGACAGAGTCAGGGACCAGCCATAACCATCAACCACCACCACCCTTGAAAAGCCCCTCGGCCGCTCCCCATACCTCCCCTACCCCACACCAACATGAGTTTAGCCAGCAAAAGAACAAATAAGACACCATCTTCCTGTCCTGCCCTTCCAGGGCATCCTTCCATGTCCTGTCCTTCAGCAAGGTAATGTCACATCCCCTCACTGATGCTCTTGTATCAGGCCAGCATCCCCATGCCTGTGGAAGGCCAGAAACAGTGACTCAAAATACAAGTATGTACTTCATGGACCAGCAGCACACTCAGCACAGCACAAGCCAAGAGTGGGGGAAAAGCATCCCCAGTCTAAAGAGTTGACGGTTGTGTTTATTCTACTCCTAGTAACACTACCATAAAGTTCTAATAAATGCTTCATTAAAAAGTCAACTGTCTGTCCAGCCAGCCAATTATCACTCATAATCACAGCTAAGTAACTATATACTGTCTTCTACAGATGTTCTTACATCTGTGTGAAACATGCTCTCCACCTCTGCAACATCCTTCTAACATCTGCTGAGTATCTGTAAATGTTTTCTCAATATGTAAATGAAATGATACTGTCTTGCTTATAATGCATCCACTGTCCCACTACCCCATATGCCCCCTTAAACATTAAAAAGGTATTTCTGTGTTCTTTACAATGTACTAGTCTCTTGATAGCTCTTTGTCGTATCTATTTAAATGGCTTTTAGATTTTCACTTAGTAACAGATTACACCAAGCCTCCATCTTATCACAGGAGTTATTAGGACCTAATCCTTTATAAGCACTAAAGTTATTAGACTTGTGAGAATATTTTCTTCCCTTCTAAATGATCTGTTGGAGAGAGAAGAAAAATAAAAAAAAAAAAAAAAAGAAAAAAAGAAAAAAAAAAGCCACTTGCATCCCTACTCACCCAGGCAAGGGTCCCAAGCCCAGAGAGAAAACCTGCCTCACGTGCTCCTCCTCTGCCCCCAGCAAAGGCAATCAAATCTGTTTGTACCTGAAGACTTCTTGGGACAAAAAACAAATTGCACTAAATCCTGGCCAGCATCCCCCTGCCACGGCAGGAAAAAAGTCCTCAGAGGAGGTTTGCCCAGTGTGACCCCAGCTAACCCTAACGTGACCTCGCCGGTGCTGCAGGAGGGGTGTGGGGTGTGCACAGGCTGCGTGCTGAGACAGGACCCCCCCTCTCTGAGGGAAAGAGGCAAAGATGGGGGGAGCAAAGCAGTCCCATACATACAGCCCCTTTGGCTGATGTGGGTGTCCCCAGGCTGGTAAAAAGCCAACAAGGGCAGGGGGTGGGGGGTCACCCCACCTTGGGTGGGGTGTTGGTTGCAGAGCACCAAAGAGTCAACGCTGATGCGAAGCGAGGTGTGCCTGTCAGCAAGTGCCGTCTGCAAGGGAAGAGCCATTTGGGGCTGATTTTTCCATTTTCACACAGATCCCTCCAAGGCACAGGGAAAAAAAGTGAGGCGAGAGAAGAGGGGTGATCACCCAAGTACAGAGGGATCTCCCGAGACCCTTGCACTCCCCTTTCCGCCCCCCCCCCCCCCCCCCACGTCCACAACACACAAGCAAAGTTGCTTCTCTGCTCAGACACCAGGTCACCCTGCTACATTTTCTTCCTCAGAGCACCAGGGGCACAAACTGATTTAAAAAGCTGTCCTGTCCAAGGGACAGCAAACTTGGGGATGGACAGGTGCCTGAGGGGTGGAGGGGGAAGCTAGCTTCCCAACTTCACAACGTCTCCATCCCTTCCCGCCCCACAGAAAATCCCACAGGCTGGCACCATTCCACTGCAGTTTTGCCACCCAAGTGCCACCACTGTGTGACAGCTACCTTCCAAGCTGCTCTACTTATAATTAATGCTGTTTTCTGCTGTTCTGATAAGAAATCACAATCCTCCCACACAGCACCTTCTCCTCTGCCCCACCACCACCACCACCCCCTGCAATGTGAGCAGGAAAGCTTGGTCCTGGCAGGGGCTGGGGAAAGGTGGGGGATAACGGGGTGGGAAGATGGAGCAGAGCCCTTTTGGAAGGGGAAACATCAACCTGCGTGACAAGGCATGCAAGCAAGCATCTTCAACCACACCTGCTAAATCAAAGCATGGTGGGTTGCTGGAAAGCAGCTCCAAGAGGTGCAGGGGAATGGGCAGGCAGATCAGCTCTCTTCTCCCCCCCCCCCAGCTCCCAGGATCCTCCCTGGCTCCTCCATCCCCACCCAGGCACTGACAGCCCCCGATGCTGGAGCATCCCATCTCCTCCCACGGCTGGGAAACACAGATGCTCCAAAGTTAACATCTTGCAACCACAACGAAACGATCCCAGAACAGCAGCAACGAAGTGCCCTCTGCACGGGAACAAGGAAGCTTCTCCTGCCTCTGAGGCAGCCTCGCTCCTCCGCTCCCCTGGAAAACACATTTGCAAAAGCGGCTGGGAAGGGCACAAACTCCCTGAAAACTCCTGGCAAACTCTCAGTCGCTCGCTTTGCAAAAGCTGTGACTCGCCTCCATCATCGTGGGCTTTTTAGGGTATCTCTGCAAAAAGAAGACGCTCGCGGCAGCACGCACTGGTAAAGTCACTTGTTTGGCAGCCCCAATTTCCCTGCGTAGCAATTTCAGAGCGTTTTTGCTAAACAAGAAGGGGAAAAAAAAAAAAAAAAACCAAACCACATCCCCAGCTGACTACACTGAGGCGAGCAGGGAAAGGCTTGACAGCTCCAACAGAACATCTCAAGTCCACCACATCTCTACTGTTAATGCAAAGAAAAAAAAAAAATCATCGCTGTGTCTCTCGACATTTTTTTTTTTTTTTGCTCTTTTTTTCTCACGGCATGTCTGCAATTTTGGCAAAGGCAAATCGGCCGGGCTCCCAAGTCTGCGTGCCCCTTTCCGAGGTTTCTTCCCAGCACACACAAATGCCCTACACTTTTCCCACCACTGAGTCCTGCTAGGGGGGTGGGGGGGACCCCGAGGACATATCCCATCCTCTCCCCTCCGCATTTAATTCACCAGCGCACCTCCCTGAGCAACAAAAGAGAGTTGAACCGAACGTGCGGCACCTCGCCTTCCCTCTTTTTCTCCTCTCAAAATGTTTATTTTCAGTTTTTTAAAAGACACCTTAACCCGCCATGTTGAACTGACAAGCTTTATAAATATTCATTTACCGCAGTTCGGGAGCGCTACGGGAAAATATGTATAGATCAGGGCTGCACATTTTGGCACAGCTGATTGCTTTCTTTTCTCCCCCCCGCTTTTTGCAGCAGTTTTTTTTTTCCTCTCTCCCTGCAGATTCAGAAGAAACCCACCCGCACAACCAAAATAACTCTTTTCGAGACATGCATCAGCCTAGTAAATTTGCAAGGCGGCCGCACAAGCTTTTTCTCAGGAAAGCACGAAAACACGGTCGATGTTACTTTAAAAAAAAAGGGGGGGGGGGGGTGGTAAAAGAAGAAAAAACAAGAAAATAAAAAAAGAAAGGACAGCGTCTAAAATACCATAGGCTGAGGTAAAAAGAAACCCCCGGGATGAGGTGCCCGGGCACGGCCAATGTGGCCGTTGTCCCCCGCGCCCTGCGCACGGGCGCAGCGCGGCGGAGCGGCGGCACCGAGCGGGGCAGCGAGTGCAGGTACCGGCCGCGCCGGGGGACCTGCCCCAGCCGCCCGCCAGCACTTCGTGACAACTCCACCGCGTCCTGCCCTCGGGAGGCGGGGGGGGGGGGAACCCACAGCCGGCGTTCCCCGCTCGAAAAAAAAAGACAAAAAAAAAAAAAATTTAATATAGGTTGGAAAGGGGAAAGGCACTCTCCATCCAAGCGGTGCAAAAGCCAATAAATAAAATAAAGGCAAACGCCAGCCGGGGCGGGCGGGGGGAGGGGGGAGGGCTGCCGGGCGCGGTGCCTTACCTGAGCAAGTTTGGCTTTTTTGGGGTGTTTTTTCTTTTTTTGTTCCCGCGCCTCAGCAGCGAGACCCCCGCGGTGCGCGGCGCTGCGCGGAGCCGACCCGTCCCTCTGCCCGCACTCGCGGCAGACTCATTCCAATATGGCATCCGCGCAGTGCGCATATGCCTGCCGCTCTTTTTAGGGCTTTTTTTTTTTTTTTTTTTTGCTTTTAGCAGCCAACTCCTTCAGCGACCTTTTCCAGCAGTTTCAAAGAAAAAAAAAAAAATCACGTACGCACCCCAACCACCATCGCCCCGAGTCCTGCGCGCTGCGCGTACGCGGAGCCTCCGCGCCCCGCCCCGTGCCTCCGCTGGGGAAATGCACTAAATAAGCGAGGGGAGGATTCCAATCCCCTCGGGGAAGCGATGCCGGGGTTTACGCAGCGCTGCGCGGTGCGGGGCAGGGCGCAGCGATCGGACGGTCCCGCTGGCCGCGCGTTAAACGCCGTCGAACAGCACCGAGCGTTTTACAGCACGGGCAAGCGGGGGGAGCTCTGCCCCGACCCCCTCCCCGCCGCTCTCCCTTCGTTTCGGTTCCTTCCCCTTATTTCGTGTCGCAAAGAAACTTCCAGGCAGGGAGATGGGCGAAGGGAAAGGAGAAACACCCCGCGGCCCCTCCAGCCCGCCCGGCCCCCGCCGCTCCGCCGCGCTCCTGCGCTACCTCTGTGCTCCCTCTTGCAGAGGATAGATCAAAACACATAAAAAAAAAAAAAAAAAAAATTAAAGCAGGGGAAGGCACACGGCAAGATGCAAAATCAACTGGTGCGCACCCTCCGCCCCGCCCGGCGCGCAGGCACACGCACAACTTTCAGTCGTTTGCTCCTTCGGTTATTTTCCGCTTATTTTCTGGTTATTTCTATATGTAACGGTCACAGGGGCTTCAGGGCGGGACTGGGCTGAAGGTCGGTGTGCGCGCTCTGCTGAGGGGGGCGGGGGGGGGGGGGGGGAGCGGCACGTACAGACACACTGCGGAGTTTTCGGATAATTTTTTTTTCTTTGGTTGGTTTTGGTTTTCTTTCGAGAAAATCAGCCCCGATGCAGGGCTGGAAAAGTCTGGCCAGGCACCACTGCCCCTGCCCCCGCCCCGCCGGTTCCTGCTCCGGCGGGGGGGGGGGGGGGGGGCGGGGGGGGGGGGCGGGCAGGAGAGCCCCCAGGGGCGGGATGGGGATGCAAGCCGCCTCTGCAGCCGGGGTTATCCGGGATGCTCCTAGCGGGAATGCCCGGCGGGCTCCGCAGCTTTCCCTGCCCGGGTCTGCTCAGTAGCAGGGCTGTATTTTGCAGGGATTTCGCTCTGCCTTGCAGCCTTGCTCAGGGGCTGCGAAATGCCTCTTAGTGAGGATTTTTGGAGCCCCAAATTCCTCTTCCTTGCAGGCAGGCAGGGGCTGCATTCCTGAGAGGGCTGAAGATGCGAGTGGATGCTTTCAGAGCATCCTCCGGGCTGAGGGCTGGCGCAGCGCACACATACTCAACAGGTCTGGAGGGGAGCAGAGAGTAGGGGAAGCACTGCTGGGGGGCAGCAGCCAGCCCTGGGCTTTGTCTTTTCCACCCAGAAGTTCACCCCAAACGCTTGGTGTGTCCGCCTCCACGCCCGGGCCGACAGATTTGCATCTCACGCCACAGGCTCAGATGCAATCACTGTCTCCGCTCGCTTTTCTCTGGTCATTTGTGAGTCGAGGTTTGAAGTTTCCACATCACCCTGCAAGCATCCCTTCTTGCAGGAGCAGTTTCTCTTCCACTCTCCCCATACCCTTTCTTTTCTACCAGCCTTTCACGGACACATTAGCACACCACAGGGAGGTTGTGCAAGAAAACAAGTGAGGAGTGCAATAAGGATGAAGAAAACTGTGATTTTTTTTCTGGGATACATTTGTGAAGCTACTGAAGACTGGAGAAAAGAGCAAATATTGCAGACAGTGCATTTCTTCACTGCAACCCACGTTCTTGCCATTCACTCCATCTCTGAAAGGTCACGGAGATGGGTTCAGCCCCTCCTGTTCCAGCAGAGTTCCTGTAAAACATACAAATCAAGCAGTTAATATTTTTTAGGCTTTGGGTTGGATGGGATTTCAAAACAGCAAGGGAACTATATAAGAACTTCAAAATAAGACCAAAAAGCCAACAGATGCCAGGAAAGCACTGAAGTCCTGTTTCTCCAGATGATCGTAGAAGTGGTTGACATTTTCAGCATGGTGACATTTCAGATTTTTGACATACTTTTGAAAAGAAGATGCTCTGTAAACATGAGGTCTGTGTTCTCTCTCCTTTTAACCTGCTCTAAATTCGATTACACTGAGATTCCTCTCACTGCAGCATATTTTGCTCTAAAGCTGGTGCTGGGTGACACTACTGTCATCCAGCTTAGGGACACAACCACAGCAGCTCTCACAGTGTTTCAAATGGTTCCCCATCTCCTTTCCATTGACACCAGATGCCTTTGTGCTATATTTCCATCCCCACTTAAGTGCTCTTTGCTGGATCTTTGGATTCACTGACCTCTCTGAGCTTCTTCTTCCTCTTGGCCTTGAATTTCTCTGACCTACCCTCTTTTATTTTTAATGAGATATTATTTCTGAAGCATTGACAATGCACTTGGCCGCGGGTACATACGGTTGTAGAAGAAAGCATCATCCTTATGCAAAGAGTTTGTGCTCTAAATTAGCTCTGTGGTCGGTGTTCAAAGAGGTGGATTAAAAAAAATAATAATCAAGGCTGAGGAAGAAAATCCCTTTGGAGTGTTTTCTAAGTGGCTGCTACAACAAGACTTTCAAATATGAATGAAAAGGTGCGGATTTATATCAGGGTCTGATCTGAAGATGACTGTAATGGATCCTGTTGGCAGCAAAGACTTTGGATCCTGTTTATAGCTGAGAATACAAATTGGTTTAGTGGACATGAGCTGCAGCAATAGCTGAGAGATTCCATTTTAATACTGCCTCTTAGAGCATCATGGGGGAAAAAGAAATCACTTTGAGAAATACCGAGTTGTCCTAGTATAGTATCCCAAGATAAAAAATTGATTTAATCCCTGGTGAAAAAAACACACTGAGGTTTGCTCCTCACAAAGGTTTGCTTACACAGTTTTAGGCTCTGTGACACTGTGTTTTTCAGGAATGTATCTTCAACGGATAAGAAGCAACTTGGCTACATTAATTCCATGGCTATCCGTGCTGCTTAATGTCACATCTGTTGGCAGCTGTGTGACACCCAGACATGTATTCCAAGTTGGCAATAGAAGCTTCATGTCTGAATTCTTTTGTTTGGTTGGTGGTTTTTTTAACAGAAACACTTTTATGCAAATAGCACTGATAACAAAAGAGTGTTACCTCAACAAAGAGTACCCAAGTTGTGATGACCGTCCATCTGCCCTTGCCTCTGTTGATCACCTCCTAAGGATATAACTGTTCATATCCCAAGTTTTCCGCAGATGAAGAGGAGAAACATGTCCAGCCCAGTGGAATTCAGACAGTCCCATTACTTTAGATCAGATATCAGCTGTTCCTTATCTCTGGGATAGATTATCAATACACAAAAACTCTTCCTTTTCCCAGGCTGTCATCTTTGGCAGGTTCAGGGTTTTGGAGGAGAGGTGGGGATGTGAAAAGATCCCTTACACGAAGAGACACCAGCATGCATGCACACACACATGTTATAGCATCAACATTCCCAATTCCTGTCTTTTCTCCTGGCTTGGGAAGAGAAATGTCCCAGGGGACATTAGAGGATTTGTGGATGGATGTGCCTTTGGGTATCTATCCATTTCTGGCCCAAATTTATCCAGGCACCTGAAGGACTCAGAGTACCCCACAGGTTTTACACGGTGCTGAGATGAGGTCTGTATCTGCACGTAGTGCCTAGACATGTTCATGGACATGAGCAAACGGCGTTGGCCTTGCAGATAGTGCAAACAGTAGGATCTGAGCCAACCTTTCTGCAGGAAAAAACAGCAAACCTCAGGCTCTGGAGGTTCATCTGTGATAAACGCTATCAGACTGGACAGAAGTTATCTGGTAGCAGCCAGGTTGATAACCAAAGGAGCTCCAGGTTGGGGAGGTATTTGCCTGCTTTAGGATGCTGCTGCAGGGCACTGCATACAGGGGCAAGGCTGTGCAGCTGACACTGGCGTTATTTGGGGGTGGATGAAGGTATCCGGGGCCACCTCCATTGCCAAGTGCAGCTCCTATTGCTTGTTCCTCTGCCATGGACATCTCCCCTCCGCAGGGACTGCTTCTGGGTTCCTGGCAGAGTTACTCTGTGTTTTCTCTCCTCCATGCAACAAACCGTGGCCTTCAGCTTTTAAGCCTGACAGCATTCAACCCACCTTATACTCAATCTTCGTAAAAAGAAAAGATACCATAAGGACCTTATTTCGTGTCAGCTGAGCCAACACTGTGTTGGGGCCAGGGCTGTCACTAACTTACACCTTTAAAGGTCTCCTTTTTATTCATCAGCTCTAATTTCAGAGAGAAGTTGTCCCTGGAAGCTGGCATCAGGATGCTGAAAGCCTGGTTTCACACTGCCATCTCCTGGAGAGGGATATCACATCGGGCTGCATTTTGCAGATCCCTTTTTTCTGTCCGATTTACCGTCGAGCGCCAGGCGCTTTGAAAGCAGGTGTTTGAGGCATGATCTAAAGAAGAGATTAGCATAAGTGAAGTTAATCCAAAATTTAAACTCCCTCGTTATGCTTCACAGTAAAAGTCCTGCTTCTTAAATGCTGTGAACA
This sequence comes from Falco biarmicus, assembly GCF_023638135.1. Taxonomy (NCBI): domain Eukaryota; kingdom Metazoa; phylum Chordata; class Aves; order Falconiformes; family Falconidae; genus Falco; species Falco biarmicus. Next base: position 28,315,271 of record NC_079292.1, on the reverse strand, counting down.
GCAAGGAGATTACTGGCTTGGGAACCATAAAACACTCATCAGGTTACAGTCTTACACTGCTTTGCACCTCTTGACAGCACCAGCCCTGCGTGCAGTGGTTGCAGAGGTAAAAAGCCAGCTCCTTGCTGTACCCCTTCTGCAGCAGCTCAAGGGATACAGTGGCAAAGCGATCATCACCTCTCAAATGGGATGTCTCAGGGCTGGGCATCCCTGAATTCTCCCTGCCCAGGATGCGCACAGCATGTGGAGACCCACACAAGTCCACACCTGGAACAGTCTTCATTGCAACTTATTTACCAAATTTTATTTCTTTTTATTGCCTGTTGAACAGAAATTGCTGTGTAGGGCTTCTGCCTGTTTAGCAGAGGGGCAATTACTGGCTTTAACATTGACTGGAAATCGGAGCCAGTACATCATGTCTGCAGCCCAAGAACGCCTAGAAAGCGTGGTCTCAGTACTAAACAATAGCTCTTCCACCTTAGCAGTAAATGGAAAGGAAGCACATGTTATATCCAATAAATCACAGCACTGAGGTTCAATACTGAGGCTCACAGCTACGAGTCTTATTGATCATGCCTGCACTGTGGAAGACATCCACTCCCATCTCAAGAACTTGCTCATTTCTACCACTTATGAACAGCTTCCTTATTTATTCTGAGTATTTACAGGCTTTTCCTCAGCAGGAAAACACCTCCTGGTTTGTTTAACCTCTACAAGCTCGTGTTGGGAAGGGAGGCTGGGGAAACTGAGGCAGGAGGGGCTGAGCTCTCACACACAGACATGCAGTCCTAGGGAAAGGCTGCAATGGCAACGGGTGTAGACCTCAGAGGTGTGTCAGCACAGCACAGTGGTTACAGCTTTCACATAACAAGGGTGTTTCGGCCCAACTTTGTGATGCTGAACAAGTCATTTCTCCATTTCCCTCCCCTTTAATACGTGTCTGTAATAGCAGAACAGGACCAAAACCCCTGACTGACAGCCAAGATGAGGAGCTCGCATATGATTAAAACAATTTCTCGTCATTGCTGCAGCTCCCCAACGGGGGATCAGAGTGGTTGCTATACGTTGAGTGAATTCTGTATCACAATATGAAAAATATTGAGTTGTTCTGACTCTCCATGTGCCCTGCTTGCACCGCAGACTCAAATGCCAGCCCAAGGACTTCCATGGTTTTGGTACCGAATCAGATATATGAGCTGGTGGGTTGTGGGCAGAAGTGCCTTGGCACATCCCCACAACAGCCCAAAAGCCCATCCATGACATGCTTTGTGCTCAAGTTCCTCTGGCAAACATTTCCCCTTGCAACAAAAACTAATCTTGCAATTATACACTTGACCTTCTCCTCCTTCCTTCCAGCCCCCCTTCACCACCACCCCAAAAGCAGCAGTGAAGAATTAAAGGGGCATATAAGTAAAATTTTTTTATTTACAGAACAAAGATAAAAATTATGCATTTGGAAGCATCTCTCTGAAGCTGACTGTGAAACGGGCTCGTGGATGGCTTTTACTCTTTTAATGGCTCCTTCTGTATTAAGGAGGAAGATTAAGAATGAAATGCCACAATAATTGCACATAAAGGCCCTGGCTTCCACAACAGTGTAAATGTACATTGTATTCAGCTTAATCTCCATCTGCCCCTAAGAGCATAATTGATTTTTTATTTTAATTTGAAGAAGCTGACACTTTATTTCTTCACTGCCAGGTTGCTAAGCACGTTTAATAAGAACGCATACGAGTGGAGGAGTCTACAATATGCCATTAAAGGTAATAGGTAACATATTTAAGGTCATAATGAGCTTGGGACTAAGTATCTCAGTCCAGGGATCAGGAAAGAACGTGTATAAATACTTTCCTTACCAGGACACTGTTGAGCAAGACATGGCTGTGGGTTAATAAATAAAGAAGAAAACAGCTTTTTTTCATGAAGTGGATTTTCTATCTCATTTCCAACCATGACCCTTTAGTACTTCATGTCCTGCCTGCAGGTGACCACTCTTTTACTCTGGACTGGCTGGCCTCTGATGAGTGACAGCTTCCGTGCCTCAGTTTCCCCATCTCTAAAATGGAGAGAGGACTAGTACCCTGGCTTTATAAACTGCTTGAAGAATTCACTGCTGAAAAACACCAGTGTCCTGCACCTTATAATTAAGTCTATAAGTAAAGGCTCCAGTGAGCCTTTTACTCCAAAGTAAATCCTGTGGCCACACTCCTGGCACATCCCTTTTCTTCACTCTCCAGGGATGCAGCTCTGTGGGATCCACTCCTTCCTGATATGACAGAAAATCTCTGAAATATTCCTAAAGACACATCTTTTTTAAAAAACATCATGTGCTCACAGGTCTTACCTGCACCTCTGATAACCCACAAGCCTTAAAAATACAGTTTCTTGAAAAGAAAAATTGTAAAACCTAATATTCCTGGCCAACTTGCATGCACGGATAATCCTCAGCTGCAGCACAGCGATTTCTCTCCTGCTTTTCCTCTTCCCCAGTCTTGGTGAAGGCTTGTCGCTGGGCAGCTCACTGAGGTGTGCAGCGTGTGGATGTCAGCAAGGATGAGGAGGGTACCAGTTATGATGACCCACATCATCTTTCAGCCCTTATAGATGGATGTTTTTAATAGAAAATAAAACACATTCCAATTAAATGAGACGTTTTCTCATTCTCATTTGAAGCCAGAGGACACACAGCGGGATGGGTAACATCCATTGCAGGTCTGAACACAACAGTTTGGGATGTGCCTTTCATCGTGCTCTGGAGCTCTCTATGGACTCTTGGGGAATCAAACCACACGGATTTAGTTTCAATGAAAAATACAATAAAAGATACTTGCAGGAAGAGCCTGGTTCTGCTCCAGTGCTGTTTGGATGCAGAAGAACCAGAGGAAGCAATAATCCTTGCTTCCTCCAAAATCTTGCATTTAGAAAGGAATTTGGAGACCGAAACCTAGGTGAATTAGAAGCCAGGTCTGTAGAGGTATTTAAGAATTTAAATTCTTCTTTGATTTTCTTTTGTAAACAATATGTTTTAGGAGTGCAGGAACATTTTTAAGAAACACAAAAGGCTGGAACCAGCTGTGGACATGACTCCAGGGTGTCACCTTGTAGGCAAGCATCTTTGTTCAAGGCAGTTCCTCAAAGTCCTTGCTTTTCTTATGACATTGATACCCTTTCCTCCACTTTCGGACTCTCAATAAGCCTGCCCAGGACATGTCTGGTTATGTTCACGCACCCCCAGGCTTGTACAGAAGCCTTAGTAAGATTTGGTCCGATAAGAGCATCTGCTCTATTTGAAATTCGCACTCTCTCTGAAATCATGTAGAGACACTCAGCTCCTACGTCTGTCACCAAGTTGCAGCCAAACCCAAAAAATTCAAGCTTGAAAAAAAAATTGTAGCTGCTGCCACATGTAGAGTCAGGCAGCCAGAGAGGGTGAAAATCTGCAGCACCCATTCTGGCTGCCCAGAAATACCTGTAAAGGGGATGAGATACACCTTCAGCCCCAAAATGCAGGGCCCTTCCCTGTGTACCCCCTAGTGAAAAGTGACTTGGGTCTTGCTGGACCCCAGCGGGCACAATAAAGACTGCACTCTCCCATAACCCACACATAGACCCTCAAGAATCATGGAAAAAAAGCTGTGTTTTGGCTGTGTACAGACACCCTCACCCAGAGCCCGCAGCGCCAGCAGAAGATGCCCTCAGCCACCCAGCCGTGCCATCCGAGCCAACCACTCTGGGTTATATGGTAGCACTGACCCGGTACCCTACAACACGGCATGGGACACCATCACTGAGAGCTGATGACATTTAATAGGACACAGATTTCGTGCAGTTGAGCCCTATTGCTACTTCCCTCTTGATTCTGTAAACTGGCACCGCTGGAGGCCAGGAACAACACTGGGATCTCTGGGAAGTGCTGTTTTCCAGCTGGCCAGTGACCTAAATCCTGCCTTGAGCCTGGGGAGCAGGGCAGGAGCAGCTTCTGACTTATGTGCTAGCCCTACTTCTCTGTGCGTTAGCTCTACTATGAAAAAAAAAATACTTTCCCAGCTTGTCCCTGTCACACTTATACCATAAAGATTGACCAGCCACATACCTAAAATACGAATTCTCTCCCAGGTTTTCTTTTGGATTGAACCAACCAGTTCCCTGTGAGATGAAACCTGGGGGCGCTCAGGGGTGACTTGAAGGATTTCCCTTTGTCGGCTGTATGACTCCTGACAAATTTACCTCCCTTTGCCCTACATGGTTCTCCAATGCTATCCCAGCACGCCTCAACCTCAAGTATCCTTCAGGAGTTTCTCCCAGGATCTCATGGGAAGGATGTGCCACACAAGTGCCACTCCGGTGGGCTGCATTTTCAGGCATTTGGCACTGAAAATTAACTCTTTTCCTAGGGCTAGAGAGATGCCGTGTTAATCCCAGAAGAAAGCATGGCCAAGTATCGATGCAAGGTGAGTGTGGCCTTGGAAAAGGCCAGCCAGGAGCTTGATGGGCATGACTTGGCCCAGAGGCTAGAGATCTCCCCTTGCAGAAAACAACATGAGCAGGGTAGATGCAATTAATATTTCACTGGTGCTGGACAGGTTTTTGGGTCCTCCCTGGGGAAGATATGCTATGACATTTTAACATAAAAAATTTCTCCTCCCTCCCCACATTCTGACCACCTCGCATTATAGATGTGAGGTATAAATAGACTTCAAAATAACCTGTGAAAGCTTCTGGTCAGTAATTTGGGGAAACTGTCATAATTTATTATGAGCACTGTGGAAAATCAGGAAACTGAGGTAGCTGTGGCCTTTGGTCTGACAACACTTATGTTCTTCTATTCTGATAAAATGACTTGTGCCTAGCCCAGCGGTAGGGTGGGAGCACTGAGCTATGCCCATGGAGACAGATCCTGGTCTGCTCAGTGCAACAGCACAGGGCAGAGAATTCCTATTCCTCCTCCACTGAGTGACAACAGGAGCCAAGGTAGGGAAGGAATGTGATTTTCCTCATGGCAAGCTTCAAAATGGACTTGATTTTCAGCTCAAATTTTCAAAAAATTGAGCCACTAGAAGCAGATTTCCAGGCATAGATGGGACCATACCTCCGGGCAGAACAGGCTCCAAAGGCGTTTCTCCAGCTATTTCAGAGCACCCTGCTACAGCAAAGAGGCAGAGAATGCAACATGCAAAGTCATTCAAAGGCATTTGCACAGCAAAGGCAGAATTTTCAAAGGAGCCAGAGCAAATTCAGACCCGGTGGGAGAGGAGCAGTATTTCCTTTGCTCTGCCTGGAAAATCCTCCCTGCGTGTGCTCAGAAAGGTGGCCGTTGTGAGGGCAAACCATGTGCTTACGGAACAATTCCCCAAAAAGATCAGTGCTAGCACTTGCGTGTGGGAGGCACAGAAAGGTGACTTTCCCACGTGACTGGTCACAGCCCAACGATCCATCATGAGGCCATTCTGCCCCCCATTTTTCATCTCACCAGGTAGTTTTAATGCTAATCTGCTTAAATGCCTTTTTATAGCTGGTAGCTGGAGCCTAGTTGAGTTAAGAAATCTTTACAGTCGTACAGTCGTTTATGGGGCTGCTTTAAGACATGGCATATATTATGTATGAAGCTTTATAACAACCATCCATATCAGAGCTGATGGAGAACATGAAAGCAGTACAGCAGCGTTCCTTCCTGCAGCACTTTGTTACAGGTGACAAGAGATAGGAGATCCAAAGACTGAGTATAAATGGTAGCAGGAAATTATTTTCCTAAGAGACTCTTAAAGAATGTAATGATAAATAAGACCTTTAAAGTTACTGTGAAACAAAGAGCTCCTTTAATTAAAAAGAAATCTGATCACATAAAGTGTTTAAGGTTGCATTCGTCTGTCTGAACAAGGATATATTGAGATAACCGCATGTGAAGTATTAATCGTTTTTGTAACTGGTGAAAAAAATCACTGTAAGAACCTGGATAGGAAACTCGTATCACTCCAGGGTAAACAGCAAATGTTGTATTTATGCTTGAGACATCCCAACTTCCACATTTCCATATTCACTCTGATTATGTCCTGTCTCAGTGCAAGGAGAACTGGCTTCCAGGACCAAAGCAGCCTGTGAGGCCCCTTGGTCTGGTCCTTCAGGTGAAAAGAGTCCCAAGTTCAACCCAAAGCCCAGAAGAAATCCTGGTCCCACAGATTCCAGTAGGGAGAAGAGATTCCCCATAGGGTCACTACTCAGATGACAAAATTATGCATGTACTTATGAGTTTGGTAACACTGGATCTACACTGCTTTGAACTCTTTGAATTAAACCCTAAACAAATGCTGTAACTGGGAGGAGTTTTCCTCCCAGAAGACAACCTAGAGCCTACAAAGCCACCTTAAACGGACTGTCACTGTAATCCTTCCCAATGCATACAGAAGCTCAAATTGCAGAATCACAGAATGGTTTGGGTTGGAAGGGACCTTAAAGATCATCTAGTTCCAACCCCTTGCCACGGGCAGGGACACCTCCCACCAGCCCAGGTCGCTCCCAGCCCCGTCCAGCCTGGCCTTGAGCACTGCCAGGGATGGGGCAGCCACAGCTGCTCTGGGCAGCCTGTGCCAGCACCTCGCCACCCTCACAGGGAAGAATTTCTTCCTTGTATCTAATGTACACCCACCCTCTTTCAGTTTAAAGCCCTTCCCCCTTGTCTAATTGCCACAGACCCTTGTAAAAAGTCTGTCCCCAACTTTCTTATAAGTCTCCTTTAAGTATTGAAATCATCCTTCCTTCTACCCCAAAAAGAAGCTACCACCTCCCATCTCCATTTTTCAAGGCTGATTATAAACAGAAAGTCTTGCTTCTCCTGGAGTTTAAACAGTTCAGTTTTCAAGCGAAAGAGGAGCACAGAAGCTGAGTTTCACTCTTTGTTGTTTCAGCCTTTTCCTTTCTGGAGACCTTGAGAGCCAGCTCCTGTGAATAAAACCACTTCCCAGCACTAAGTGCTTCCCATTTACACCCACAGAGCACCCAGGCCAGTTTTTTCAAGAAATGTATTTGTGTACCCACTCCTTACCATGGTGGTCTACCTCCAGGTAAAGCAAACTTGGACAAAGACGTTATAAGAAGTTCATGAGAAAGACACATAGTGGAATGAGACTAAATCAAAATACATGTAACAAAAGCTTGGAGGAAAGGTGTCCTCTCCTATGAGTGTTATCACATTAGTGGCACACACTGGTTACAAAGAGCTAACGTCTACTGTAAGTGGTATTAAAAGCTGGAGCAATCAGAAGATAATAAGAAGAAAATGCGTAATGAATCAATTTTATTGTGTGCCATTGGAAGAGTGTGCATTGGTACTGCCCAGTAAAAGGGATGGGTGGGAACTGACAGCAGCAGGGACAAGCACTCCCACACTTCTTGAAGAAACGAATGATTTTTTGGAATTATTTTTTACTTAGCCAATAGGATCCTGCTAAAAAAACCACCAGGGTGTTTTCTTGTGGAATTCGGTATAGACACAGCAAGTGACCAGCATGCTCTTTATTTACAGGGAGAGAAAACACCAGCTTCATTGAAGAGAGAAACTCAACTTTGCACCTTTCTTGAAGGTGGCTGTGCTGGCTTCCCCAGGAGAGGTGACACTTGTGCCATTCAGATCCCCCGGTGGGATTTGCCTGTGCTGCCACACCTCCCTTTTCATGCACTATGTCCCTAAGCCACCACTCTCCATTTCACCTCTTCGGTTTGGTACAGGTTCCCAATTCACGCTTGCATCCGAGCTGCACGAGTTGCAGACCCACCTATCCAGAAACCATAAAGCTGCTGTAACACATTCCCTGTTGAAAACAGAGTAAAAAGAGCCCACACAGGCATTTCTTCCTACTACAGCAAGGCTGATTCCTGTAAACAAGCTGGCTTGGGTGTCCTCACTCTAGGCTGAATGATGGAGACATGTTTGGCAACTGTTGTCTTCTGAAATGACACTCTGTGATGCAAAGACTCCCTGGTTAGTTAGGACCATTTCACACACAAGCTTGCACCCCAAATTCACTGCTGCAACCTTCCACCAGTATAGAATTGCCTGATCTGGGCTGCCCAGATGGCTACTATGGTTAAACAGGCACCTCCAGAGAACAATTCCAAGCACTGCTAGATATTTGTCCCACACAGGAGGAATTAAATGCTGGAGGTATGTACGTCTTTGCCTGGAAGAGCAGTCTAGACAAGAAGCTTAAGCTAAATGCCCAACTTGTCATGGCTAACTCTCAGTAAGAGTCCCCCAGCATCCTTGCAGTGCCTGTATGTTGAGGTTTTTTCTTGGGGTGGCCTCAAGCCCACCATTCCCATCCTGTAACCCTTCATGGTGTATCTGTGAGTCCAAGATTGCCAAAAGGGGTGGATCAGGATAAGAAAAGCCAATGCTATTTCAGTTCCATCATGATGATGGATCAGTTCCATCATCCTCTTCTTACTGTTTCCTATGTTTCAGGTTTTTTTCATCTCTGTTTAATTTTTCATCAAAGCACAATTTAATCTAATTTCAGAAATCTGAGTCGGTTCTGAATCTCACTGAACAGTATTATTTTTCCCCTGTATTAACTTGCAAACACCTGTGATGGCAAGCAGATGTCTTCTGGCCTTTGGAAACCCCTGGGCATTCAGAGGTTTGTGTTGCAGTTGTAACATCCAGAAACGAAGAGGCAGGACAAGAACACACACCCTACATCAGCATCATGCTAACAGGTCACCTGCTACAACAGCAGCCTTTTGTTAGAGCAAGGGTGAAAGTAGAAGAAACAGTATAAGAAAGTAGAAACAACATTGAGGGAAAGTCTGAAATAAGCATTGAATTCAAGAATAAATCCTTATTGAATGGTATATAATAACAGGCATACTCCTCCCAGATATATATCCCCACCTTGAGCTATGCCCAAAGTTAAGATCTCAGCAAAGGTCATGAGGGAACAGTTAGCAAAAGTCACTAGGCACAGATCTCCTTGCAAAAAATCAGGTTTCCAGCCTGTACAGTTACTATTCTGGTGTGATGAGTAAAATTTAGAACAGTTAAAGCCTAATTTTCAACTGTATGTACCACAGGAAGACAGTCATAAAACTTCACCCCTTCACTGATGCAACACCATAACAAAAACTTTTTAAGAGTAGACCTGGTCTCAGACACGTACAGTGACTGGGGATTTGTAAATCCCTCTGAAAAATACCAATTTTCTATCACTTTTTGTTATAAAAAGAACTTTTTGCTATGTTATGTTATGAAAAGCATATTCAGTGAACCAACTATGGGAAAAAACCACCTTGTGAATGCTACTTGCACAGTTTACAAACAGCCTACAGGCATCTTTCCACAGGTGTGCACGTGCGTGCTCACCTAATTATGTTCCTGAATGAGCCACTCTGGCAATAAACGCTGATTTACCTACAAGACATTTTTCAGCTTCCAAGAGCTATATGTCAAATCCGTCCCTAAATAGAATAACCTCTGCTCAGCTTTCCCAGGGAGCAAACACTGGATCAGAAAATCAATGTCTATTTGTCACCGATTGGCAGAGCCCAGAAGCACTTGCTAGGAAGCTGCACATGTGGGTACAGAGCCACTTATCTACTGCACGGTTGTCTTCAAGCGGAGGTCTCTGGTGGCTTAGATGGGACATTTAGGAAGACAATGCAACATCTTCCTTGTCCAAACAGCAAGCAAATAAATAAAAGAAATTCCCATTAGACGCACCTTGTCACATTGTAAAATAAATACATCGGTTCTGTTGGAGGGAGGCTTGGGTTTGCCCTTCTTTCACGATGAAGTGAAGGCACTCTCTGCCTCAGGGATTTACCCAGCCCTCCTAGCCTTGGGCAATCCGGCTATTCCTGGAAGCAGTGTACAGCTCTGTATGACCAAGGCTCCCTCCAAAGCACAGAGGAGGCCACCACCTTACTCTGAAAGCATTGCTGTCCCCCACGCTGAGAGAGATCGTGGCCACTGGGTACCAGGTACCTCACTGCAGCAGAGAATGAGAAGCTGCTGAAGGAAGAGGAGGCAGAGGAGATGCACAGGTGTATCAGCTGGAGCAACAATACAAGCTGACATTGCAAAGGGGTTTCAGCCCTGTTTTTCAGAGGGTCAAACCTGGCAAAATATGTCAGGGAGGTTCTGTAATGTAATCAGGCAGCTGCTGGAAGGGGACGGGTTGGGATTTCTAGCCAAAGAAAAAGCAGGGCACAGGCTCTGGTTCTTCTCAGTTAAATGTAGCTGTTTAGGACTAAGGTGTCTAGATCCAGCGGAGGGACATCACACTGTTCGAGAGCAATTCATCTCACTATTTCAGACAGCCATACTAAGAGGAGATTAATCTTCTTTAGAGAACTCTGTTTCTCTCCGCAGGCTCTGGAGGGAGCTCAGACAGATAACGTAAACTAATGGTCTAACTTTGGACAGCTAAAATTGACTGAGACAAATCCCACCCCACTGATACTGGGGCCTGAGTGAGAGAAGAGTACTTACTGGTCTTGGACATCAGAAAAAAAAAAAACAACAGACCGAAGGTGCTGCAGCCTTCTTAGGGGCAACAAGTGTATGTGCCGAGCTCATAACCACTATCCTTCTTTGTTATAATGGCCACAGCCTTCGTGCTCTCTCTTTTCTTAATTGCATATTTTTCAGTTTTGCTTTGTCATCAGTTATTCTTTGCAGAATCATCATTATTTTACCATGATATGTTCTTGCTGATAATACTCTTTTCACAGAGAAATTGTTCTTTCTTACTTGGAGTTTAACTTTCTCTATGTAAATGTTAGCTACATCCCTCTGGGGATGCCCTTATGTTATTTCAGCTCCCTCAGTGAGGATTAGGGTAGGATTCAATCAATCCAACACAGCTTCCAGAGGACTGTGTCTAATTTAAGGCTGGGTTCCAGGCTCCCTCCATAGTCAGTGGAGAGGGATGGACACTTAGAGAGGGCAGGTCAGATCATGTCTGCCCGAGGGTAGGTGGGCTCACAAGGACTCCCCTTCCAAACCTAGGCTTGTTGTCCACAGGTAAGGTTAGGTGAGATGGATCCTACTTTTAATATTTGTCCTGCAGGAATTCCACTTCCCCAGGGGTGTTAGTTTTTGGTCTTAAGCTACTGTTATATTGTTTTCCATCCAAAACTCATAGTCTTCCCTGGCCTCATTCTGCAGCCTAGCAAATTTTGATCATTTTTTCTAAGTTTAAATCAGGGTATTTTCATAAGCTCCTTCATGAGATTGCATGTTTCTTTTGGAGTGCCTATTCTCCTTCCTGGCTAGTCTCAAGTGAGGTGTTCCACAAGTCCTCTGAAACTGCACATTTAACTCCAGCAAACGTTTCTCAAACCTCCCTGTTTTAGTATTCACTGATGCATGTGACTTGCTCCTAAAACTTCATTCCTTTTAGAAATGCCAAACTCTGCAGCAAAGTTTGAAATGCAGTCCCAGCATCTGAAAGGGACACTTCCATTTAAAATCTTGAACAGCAACAGCAAATGCAAAAGGCTGGCACGAACATTACTATGCCTGTAGCAGAGCTGCAGATCTCATGAGTGCTCCACCCCCACCCGCAAAATAAATACAGGGAAATACAGGAGTCTGTACAGCTCCATCACAAAGATGCTTTCCCTGGGGTAAAGAACAACCTTTGGTTTTATTTCTGCTCTCCACATTGTGTTTTTTCACCATAATCTCAGTCTGGGTATGCCACTGTCAATAAAAAGCAGGCAGTGCTGTGACCTGGCCGTGCTCCCTAGAGAAAATCTCAGATTTTCAGAGTCATCACCCTGACTGCACCCACCAAGGCTTTGCAAGCCCAGCCCACTCACACTACACTTTCTCATCTGCCTCACTGCCTGGTGGTGATGGGGCTCTGGGACCTACCTCACCCACTGCAGCAATGGAGTGATGCAGCCTGCAGGTGAGGCATCTTATCTAAGCCGTTCACCCAGGCTCTCCCTAAGGTCGGGAGATGACGAATTGCTACCCAAAGAGGCTTCCATTGACTGGAGGAAGCCCAAGTCAGTAGCTTAGATTAGACAGGGATTAGTTTGGATAAGATTCAACTTTGATGACCAAAAATAAGTCACCACAAGCATCTTGCCCATTGCTGTGGGCCAGTGCTCAGAAGTAAACCCAGCCCTGGCTTTCAAGACACTGGGTTTTTTTTAAACTTACACAGCCTGAACCATTGACTAAGGTTCAAGACAGTCACAGATGTATCTTCTGTCTTTGCCTCACCGATGAAGGAACAAACTTGGTCCTGTTTGTTGTGGGAAATCTTTACAGGAAAGGTCCTCGCAGAGGCTGTTAAAAAAATAATAATGATCATACGTAATAAAAGAAATCAAAGACTTACAATACAATTAAATCTGCAACTAACTCTGGAAAGTATTTCAGGCAGTTGTGGAAAGCAAGAGCAGGGCTGTAGGCTGGGATGGATTTCTACAACCATCTGTAGTGGCTGCTATCCTGCTGCTTCAAATATTTCTGTCTTCTCCTGCTAGAGATGGAAAAGCAATGAAAAAAAACAACTGACTCCTCTGGGATAGAGCTTCTCCAGACAGCTGCCAGGCACTTCGGATAGCTTTGCAATCCACGTAGTGCAGGGCTTTGGAATCAGAGAAAGAAACACAGCCCGGTCTGCAAGTGGTGCTCATCTGGCCGAGCACAGGGGCTTTCCTGTAAACAGCTCAAAGGATCTCTTCACCCATTCCAGATGCTAAATTTAGGCATGAAGTGAGGAGACACAATTTGAGAAAGCCTACAAAGCCAGCTTTGGCTGCATGTCTACATGTCAGAGACCTTAGGCTGTTCAAAAGCAATACACCTGATGCTCTGTGGTTGCACCCTCCCCTGCAGAACAGAAGGAGATGGTGAGCTCAGTGTATTCAGATATTTATGCTATAATATTTCTGCACTGAGGAGTTATACGTGGACTATTTGTGGCCCAGGTCCAGTGTTTGGGAATTAAAACGCGAAAACACATCCCCAATAAATGGACTCCTTCAACAGAGGTTGCTTTGTATCAGGTCTCATCTCAGGGTGTGATTTACAGATCTGATCTAATGTCAGCTGGAGCCAGGAAAAAGATTTCCCTTGAATTCAAAAAACACAGGACTAACCTAAGTAACTTCGTCACTGTGTTCATTGCTTTGGAAAACCACTGGGTATCATAATGAACGAAAAATAACAACAGTAATGTTATTATTTTAAATAAAATGCGTATTTTAGAGCAACTTGTTTTGCTAGCCACCAACAGATTTCAGGTTACTTGTAACAGGAAAAACAAACAACTCCCCCCTTGGTATTTTCCTAGTGACTTTTGTTTTTTGCTTAAACAAACAAAGTCACTAAGCAGAGATTGAACCCCAAATCAGCATCCCAGCACACGGTTCTCCAGGAAAAACTGGCTTGGGCTAATCTTCTGCCCTTTGCAATGTTTGCCTTCTACAGCACACCAGCAGTGTTTGCATAGTGGGTGATGTACTGGGCTGGGATTCGCACTGTCTGGTTTTCCAGGTAGAACCCTGAGGTTCCTAAGAAAAGCAACACAAGTCTCATTGCTTTTGTTCCTCCCTCCCATTTAATTTCCAGTATGATTCTTATGGACTCTCATGCTTCTCCCTGCGGCTACCAAGAACTTGGCAGTTTCCACACTTGACCTTTATCTTAAAGAAAGGGTGCACATGTTTCTCATCAAAGACCAGCTAGGAGAGCAACAAACAACAGTTTTAAGACAGCCGGTGTTTTTTAGTAATCCCGGGGAAGAAACACTGCAGATTAGCACAAGGGCAGACTTTGCTGAGGGTTCAGGCTGAAGTCAGGCTTCTTCCTGAATCCTAAGGCTTATTTGCTGCAATATTTGTTGCATCATTTCTAATCCCAACCCTATTAACACCCCTTTTTCTGCATGCCCAGGTGTTTTTCTGGCAGGAAATACCCCCCTTAATCCAAAAAGGGAAACTTAGCCAGAGGGCCAAGTCCTCTTCTGAAAGTTTTTTTGTACTGATAAGGTTACATCACGCTCCTAACCTGTAGTTCTGCAGCTGAGATTGCACTGTAAATGCAAAACAGAGTTCTGGAGCAGGCTATTAGCTTAAAGTTAGGCAGTATTTGTGTTTTGGAAGCATCCCAGGAGAGGTAACCGAGGTCCCTTTCAGGATGACTGTCTGCAGCCTGAATCGAAATAATATCTCTACGGTAGCTGTAAAGAATGTATTAAAGGAAGTAGTAACGATGTCTTAGCTATAACATTCATAAAACATCAAGGATGGCTTGTGGAGGAACCTGTGGTTTTTAAGTGCTAATGGAAGAAAGGCTTGGGAGTGTGAATATTTGCCAGGTCTCAGCAAATTAGCATTTTATTTCAAGACTCTTCCATGAGCGATAGAACTCAGGGGAAAATAATCAAGGTTCTCTCTGGTTCATGCTACGTGAATTTTGTGAATATTTAACATTTTGCCAATTGGGTAGGTCCCCGTTTCCTAACTGATCTTTTCGCACAAATAGTTACTCAGGCAGTCAGATCCTGACATCCAGCAAAAGATCTGACAGGACTCATCCAAACCCATGACTGCACAGAAAAAGGCTTCCTTTTCTCTGGGGAAATCTCAGGTCTGCCAGAGAGACAGAAGAACTGTACAGAACAAAATCATATTTGATTTGCCTTTTATTCTCTTTACCCTTTTACTTTTTTTTTTTTTTTTTTTTTTTTTTGCCTGAGGAGGACCTGGTCTCCTGGCAGTGGAAGGGTGAGAGGCAGGCAGCCAGGCGAGCACCGCTGCCTCCGTGCGATCCCTGCCTCAAATAAATCCAGGTCAGGTCTGCCCTCAAAGGGGGATGACAGGACAGCGGTGTAACCACACATCTCAACAACCACCTGAGATTGATTAACAAGCTGAAATATCGTCAGTAGTGCCTCCAAGCAGGATTGGGAGTCAGATCTCCAAAAGCATAGGGTTAGGATGCTACCTGTCTGTCCAATAAATAACGATGCATCGTAGGGAGAGGCTGGAGCTACAGGCTGGCTAAAAAAAGCACTGCAGTCCCGAAAATGCAGGTTGTGGAGAATTTCGGAGATCAACTCATCCATCCTTCCACCCTAAGTAGAAATTACCGAGCTGTCTCTGAGAAAAGGGATCTAAAAAGTTGAATGTTCTTTAAAATCCTGCAGTGGCAGAATTTCTCCCTCTGCGCCCAACTTACCGCATCTCTCAACTACCTTTATTCCTGAAAATGGTGTCCTGATGCCAGCCTAAATGTGCTCAGTTGCAGTTCACATCTACAGTGTTCTACCCATGCCACAATGGCCATACATTCAAACATCATCTTAAGCTTTGAAGGAACTTGTATCTGGCCATCTCATTTGTACAAAAGATGGGTCCCAGCCACGAATCTGAACGTAGTGTGCCTCCAAAGTTCAGCCCCATGCCAGGAGGGACACAGAGCAAACTGAAACTGTGCTGTGATTTTTGGCTACGGTTTGAGAAGAAAGTCTCATTTCCAAAAAATAAATTGATCTGAAAAGCAAATTTTGAGCCTTTCAGGCTCATTCAAGTTCATGAACTTATTCCTAGCCAAAGAGTCACAAACCCAGGGACCATCTTACCGCCACAAACATCACACCTCAGGTCTAAAATTCTGCTGTGACAACTGTCCCACATGCAGTTCCACAGCACCCACGAGGGAGCTCTGGTCTCAGGGGGTGTTTCCTGGCATTACAGTATAACAAACAGTAATTAAACGTCCTACTAAAATGAACCTGCTTAGGCAACTGAGAGCTGCCTCCGGCTGTGCTTGTACTCCAGTTAAACACTCTGTTTGGCTTTCTCCTGCCATCCGTTGGGACACAGGTATGCATGATACTTCCATTCAGTGGCAAAGTTGATTTAAGTAACCCCTGCCTCTTGCCCCAGCTCTGCAGGTGGTTGTCATTAGCCATTGCAACGGGCTGGGCAATTCCCTGTGCTCCAAAACACCTTTTTTTGATATGAAAAAAAACTGATTTGTCTTTTCAAGCAACATTTTGAGAGTTTCCCTATACACAAGATCAGCACGGCCACCTGAATTAAAGGTACACCAAATAGTGTTGGTAATTCCTCACAGGGCTGCTTCCCCGCCTGCGCTAGCTCCGAGGTACTGCATCACAGAATAAAATAAGGCCATGCCAACCATCTGCTCCGGTGGTGCAAATAAACTCATCTCACCTGCTGCCGTGATGGACTAGCGGTGATCCTTGGGCTACAAGGTGTCCTCAAAACGTTAAGAATTGAAAGAATTGCAGTTGTACTCCAGTTTACTTGGAGGAAGAGCAAATGCACAATGATTTATCAATTGGCCCAAGATAATGTACAAATACTGTAGTAAAGCCAGCCACTGAAACTGGAGTTTCAGTCCACCCCATCAATCTTTAAGTCATCCATCCATTAAGCTGGAGTCCTACCAGCAGTACCCGAATGAGTCCATCTAAGACAGGCTCTGCACTCCAGGGGAGCAGTGAGGTACAAAGCTGATTCCTCAGCTGTCATGAGCTCTGTGCAGGACTGAGGAGTGGGGTCTGGCCTCCAGTTCCTAGCACGAGTAAAGATGAGCTCCACCACCACCACTGAAGTCTGTAACTGCTGCGATGGTGTAGGACCATCATCCCTGTAGGGATGCAGGGTGATAAATGACTTTGAGAGGGTCAACCATGATGCAGAACCATCATCCCCATAGGAAGGTGGGACCTGTGAGAGGTTCCTCTGTGCTGTTGTAGGACCTTCCACTTTTGCCTCCTACCACAGGTGAAGGGCTGGCCATGCAGGATGAGTGGGATGTGCTCAAAGTTTGCACAGCTGAGGTGTTCTGAATGAGGGGAGGGGAAAAGGCAGGCTGAGACTTTTCTCTTTCTCCCTCTCAGCACAGCTTAGCACAGACCTGGAAGCCACGACCACCTGCCCCTCTGGCTCACACAGCCTGTGGTGAGCAGGACAACCGATGCTGGAGAGCCTCACCTCCGGGCCAAACACAGCACACCAGCAACAGCACAGGCCCTGTAAAGCGTGAAATTGTTCCCATTCATTCAGAGCAAGACACCAAACATCTCATAATAACCCAGCTAAAGCACTTATTGAAAATACAAAAGAATTATCTTTACAATTACCCCTTGGAGTATCCTGCAATACAAAGTCTTGGCTAATAGAAAAATTGGTGTTGGCCTCTTGCTTATGAATATAACCTTTAACTGATGGTTACCTGTGCCAGGCCTTGTAAAAATGGGTAATCCAGCAAGAACAAGGTCTCTTTTTTTCTTTTTTTTTTTATTTAATCAGCAGGGATCATTGCTGCTGGCAGCATAAGTAAAGTCTGTTCCAAGTACCAGTTAATGGAAGTTTTCTCAAGAGAGCTTGTTTTCAGAAGCGATTTCTCCATCAGAGGAGAAATTAAATCAGATTAATAACTTCTCTGAGTGTCAGCCTGGACAGGACAGTTTCCCATGCCCCCCCCTCCCCTTCCCCCCCTCCCTTTACCTCAGCAACCACCTGCAGCCCTGCCACTGCCCCCTACTCATCCCCACCATCCCACTAGGGACCCTGGGGGTACAAAACACCTGAGTGCTTATGGGGCAAGTGAATTGAAGAAAACTGTGTGGTGTTGTAAAAAAACACTTGGGGTTTTGTGATTTTTGCTGACATGTGGGGCCATCACTGCGAATGAAGCAGACTTACTTCATCTGAGAGCTGACAGGGTCAGAGGAAGATGTCCTTCAAGAGGCTGTTTCTCTTCAGGCTATGAAAGGAGCCAAAAGACATCTCAACAGGGGACACCTAAAGCCAGGTGAGACAGATCCCACCCAAGAGCAGCTTGCACAGAGCAGGGACTGGCTTTTTCATCCTGTGATTGCACCAGGACTGCTACAAGGTCATCCAAGGCCATAGCAACATTACAAAAAAGTAATAGACCTAAACCCACCTGCAGTGGGGCTTTGGACATGGAGGGGAATGTTGTCTCCCACACTCTTTATTTCCTTCCTAGCTCAGTGCAAGGAGCAGCAAAAATGCAAATAAGCTGGAGCCCCTGGCCCTGCGCCCAGTATCCTGCCTGATTCCAAGCCAGCAGCTTTTCATAGCTTAAGTGCCCTTGAAGTGAGCAAGCCTGGAAAAACGTGTTCTCCCCCAGGTCTGTTTTGAAACTGGAGCCCAGCCACACCAAGGGCTGCCATGTGTAAGCTGGTACCTGTATGTCAGACATCCCAGCCAGCTGCGCATGGCAAGGGGTAACATACAGATGGCTGTCATTAGCCATTGCAATGGGCTGGGCAATTCCCTGTGCTCGAAAACACCTTTTTTTTTTTTTTTTTTTTAATGAAAAAAACCCCGATTTGTCTTTTCAAGCAAGGACAAAAAAAAACCCCAACATATTGTCCTTAAGGAATACAGACAGCTTTTTGCAATGGAAGGTAAGTACCAAAGGTCAGGAAGAAAATGAGCAGGGTCTCAACACTCATGGGGCAAAATAGTGCAGGATTACTGGAAAAAAAATGCACTCTAATCTAGCTCAGCACCATGCACTTCTTTTACATGTTTTCTGGCAGCCACCACTGCTGATTCCTCTAACCAGATCTGTCTAGCCCGGAACACTTCCACTGATCCATGCTGCTACTCTTACTGCTGCTGCTCTTCACTGATGTGTTGAGCCCACGGGCCATACTCACACAACAGGAATGGCACAGAGGATGTCCTGGTATCCCAGCTGCAATGTCTCCAGTTGAGGTTTTAATGAGTAACGAGATGTCCTTTCCTGCCCTGACTCCAGTAGTTATGGGCTCCACCACATCTACAACTCAAGCGAATGAAAAAGCTCTCTTTGAGCCAAAAATAAACACCCGATTTTTTCAGTCACCTCCTTCTCAGCCAGAAAAGATGCCTAAATAGGTAGCTGTGAAGAACAATTCCAACAACTTTTTCTAATAATTCTCTGTACAGGAATAGTTTTGCTGCAAAACCCGTTCCTCCAATGACACCTCTTATTCCCACAGGTTTTTCTTGGGGGGAAAAATATGCCATTTCTTTTCTAATTCCTATTTTCTCAAACGTTTGTCATTCTTGTCACCTTTCTCCAGACTCCAGCATATGTACATTTTCATGCAATAACAAAACTGGGCTGAACCCAGCAACTAGCCCAGATTTTCTATGACACACTCCAGGTAACTTCCCAGACCAGGATGTGCCTTCCTCACAACACCTTTTTTGTTACCAACTTGCATTTCATCTGCACGCCATTTACATCTCTGGATCCTCTTTCCAGCCAGGTGTGTCACTTTCTGCCTCCTTCCCTCCCTATCACTCACTGCATTTTTATTCTGTTGACTTTGGAACCATCCCTCCACTTTAACAAAATCACTTCTAATTCTCACCCTAGCCTAACAAATGTTTGCAGACTCCTCTAGCTTGATATCCTTGATCATCACCTAAGGGTCTAATTTACCTTACCTAGGTTTAGACATCCCCCTTGGAGCCATTGCACCTCTTCTGAGGCAGCAGCAAACAGCTTTTTAAGCAGCTGGTGGGGGTTTGTCCGGAGGTGGTGCTCCTGCGGAGCTCGTGGGGAGTCACACATCTCTGCTTATTTACAAGAGTCACTGGGGCAGAAGAAAAGCCTTCCCCAAATCAAGATACAGCCAGTCACCCTCTCAGAGTCGAAAATTAAACTGGCTTGACATGATTTATTCTTGCCAAATCCACATTGGCTGTTTTTATTACCTTATTATCCCCTAGGTGCTTATAAATTGATTGTTTGATAATTCTTAATAGTATCTTCCTAGTTACTGGGATAAAGCTGGCCAGTCTCTGATTCCCCAGGCTCTCATTCCCCTCCTTCTCACAGACAGGCACAGTGTTCGCCCTTCTCCAGTCCTCCAAAACCTCCTCACCAGCCCTCCATAGTAACCCCGGAGGAGCCAGGCTTTACTCTGCCCACTTCACAGCTACTCTTCTTGCACAGCTTTCTTCAGGCCCTTGAATAAATCAGGCTTGCCTCCTCTTATCTTTTAACCTGTTTTTGCCCTGCACTGCCTCCATTCCCATTGTTTTAAATTGATTTCACTTGCTAGTCCTTTTCTAAAGGGTGGGAAAAAATGAGGTGTTTTCTGTGGTTTTCACTATTTGGTTTTCCACTCTGAGAATTCATGGATTTACTCCATCCTCCATTTTCCTCTTGCTTTCATGCACGTACAGAATTGCCTGGATTGGTTTTTGCATCTCTTATTACTTGAAACCCCTTTGGTGTCTTGGCTTCTCTGATTTTACACTTACACACAAGGCGTGATACTTAAATTAATTTTTCTTGGGTCTTTTATTCTCTTTAATGACTCCGGTATTAATTTCTTTTTCTTCTGAAATTTTTTGTGTGATTGTGTACTTGGTTTGCTTTTCCTTACTTTGCTGTTTTCCCAAATGTCATGAATATTTCTCACCAGTATTTCCATAAGCTTAAAAAGATCAATGGATAGATTGAAGTAAATCAGCATAAACCAACCAGCACACTAGGAGCTTCTCCAGACATTGGTCCAACCAAGGTTAAGGGAAAAGAGGAGGATTGCAACACTTACCTTCTTTTTCCTGCCATTGCCCCACTTTCACTGAGACTGGCTGGAAAGCCCAGCCATCGCACAGCGTTGGAGGGAACCTTACCTAGACAGGTAAGGGACCACAGTTGCCCTCTGAACTTTCCTGTTTGGAAAACAGCTTTGCATCAACTCATGATGAAACCCACAGCCCTAAAAGGAAAATTTCTCTAAGGAAAATAATCAGTTGAGCTGTGGCACCTGAGGGCACCGACTCACGGTTCCGCTGCCCTGATGGTTGTGATTTGCAGGGCCCCCAACCAGGCAGGCACACTCTTTGGGAACAGGGACAGCTATAAATAAGATCCAGGGCCTCTCCGTGCATCCAAAGAGAAAAAAAGTAAGGAGACAGCTGTGGGGTGATTTAATTGCAAAAATAATATAGCAGCATTGAGTACTGAGTACATTTAGCCAGAGCTCCCAGGTTCTGCCAAGCATTAAGGGCTTTTTGCATGGATTCAGAAAATCCAGGTATTTTGAAGTACAAATCACATTTTTGATAAAGCAAAGCTGTGGCTTCATGGTGGCACGTCAAGCAGCAATAGCTACTAAAGGCTATCTGCTTCCTCCTGCAGGGAGAGGGGAAATCAAGGGGCTCTCTGTTTATTGCCCTCTTATTGTCGGAGTGTTTTCACAGGTGTGAAGTACTGGGCTCTCTTGTAAATCTACCAGCGCTTGAAAATAAGGCCCCAGACAGCTTTGCACTGCTGAATACAGCAGCAGGGAGAAATCACCACTAATTGGGCTAGCAAGGAAAGGGAGGAGTAGGAAAACTGAGCCTTGTGCACACAGGTGCAATCCACTGATGCATCACAGATACCGTCCTTTACAGATAATCTGCGGGTTATTCATAGAACAGGGATTTTGTTGAAGAAAAACCGATAGTTTAAATGTCTTTCTTTTTTCTGTATGTTCACTGATTGCTGTGCTGTACCTGGACAGAGTCCAAGGCAAATCCCAGATGAAAAATTATTATCTAGCAACAAATACTTGAAAACAGTTCTTTAGCAGCAGCCTAGGAAATCTGGAAAAATGCAGAATGTTAGAGTCTGAGTAAATCGATGCTGAAATATGTATTTGCTTAATAGATGCTTCCATGTACAGCACGTTCAACTGGCTTGTGTAAGAGTATCAACTTTAATATTTGACTTAGAATTTAATATAAAGGTGACTGATCACAAAACACAGTCAGATTTACCAGCTCCCAGGAACGAACCTTTTTATGAAACTAAAAATTACACTTATAAAATCAGCTGAAAAGGAGTTAGCAAGATCAAACTTCCAGCTTGCTGACCGAACTCCTGATTAAACTCTGATGAAAGTTAGGGAGCTAAATGAACGTCTACCAACCCAAAATTCAATTCACCCTGAAAAAAGGAGTAACTGTGTCTAATGGGGGGGGGGGGGGGGGGGGGGGATATGAGCAATATGGAGTCAGCCCGCTGGTCCCAGGGGATGTGTTGGCTCAGTGGGGGAACTGGGGAAATCCAGTGCAGCAGCAACAGACAGCTGGGGGGGGGGGGGGGGGGGGGGGGCGGGGACGAGCCTCCAGCCACCCTGCTCCTGCTAATGGCCTCAGCAGGACAGGGGATTCCCAAGCCTTTGTGTAACACAATTCCTTCCTCTGTTCTAAAGGGGACACGGGACTACTTGGGAAGCGGGCCAGCTCCCGTGATTTTCTCTCGTCTCGTAATGTTTACCGCTGGATTTAATGCCATCGCTCAGAGCCGTACGATATGATGAGCTTTGCCGCCTCTTTTGGCTCTGTAACTGAAGGCGAGCTCCTACCTCTTAAAGTCGGAGGGGGGGGGGGAACTCTTGCATGTGACCTCAGTGCTCCCTGAAGATGGCCTCAAGCCTACAGAAACGAGAGAGAAAGTGAAACCTGCCCTCTGGGAGGAGGCTGTAAAGGGGGATCGGACCAGTATTACACAGAGTAGCAAAAAAGCAGGTTTGAGTCCGCAGTTTGAGATCCTGGCCCCATCAGCACACCCTACAATGTCTCAGAACATCTTGCCACAGTTCACAGGAATAGGAGATTGGATAACTCATGTTGGAAAGGACCTGGGGAGGTGTCTGGTTCAACCTCCTCCTTACAGCAGGATCAGCTCTGAGGTCAGACAAGGACACTCAACGTTTAATCCAGTCTTGAAAACCTCCAAGGACAGAGCCTGCTCAGCCTAGCTGGGCAGTCTGTGCCATGGCTGTCCAAGAGAAAAAAAGTTTTGCCTTACAACCAGGCAGATCCTCTCGTTTCAGTTGATGCCCATTGTTCCATGTCCTCTCACTGGGAAGTGCCTGGCTTTGTCTTCCTGCTGCTATGGGCTATCCCCAAAGCTGTCTTAGCTCCAGCTCCCTCTGCCTCTCTAACCAGGACAAGTGCTCCAACCGTGAGTATACTGGGAGCCCGCAGCCCAGCACCCCCAACCCCCCCAGAGCTGACTCTGTGCTCACCCAGCCCAGTGCCACCAAATCCCTGACCAGCACCACCCTCCTTTCCCAGCCCAGCACACCCAACACTCTGATGGGACAATCCATATCTTCACCCCGTGCCTGAACCACTGACCCTGCTGACCACTCCATCCCCCCAGACCAGCACCCCCAAAGCTCTTCTGGAGTGATTTCACATGCGTCCCTCCCCCACCACCCACCACCCCCAGTTCCCACAAGACCCAAGCCCTGCTGAGACTCACCCTATCTTCTCCAGCCCAGTACCCCCAATTACCCTGGCAACCTTCCTACCCTTCCCATACTGGTACCCAAAATCCTACTGGGATTCCCCCAACCCAGCACTCCAAACCCTGCCAGGACCCTCTCTGGCCCAGCACCCCAAACTCTGCTGGGTCCCCCAGCCATCCTCCTCAGCCTAGCATCCCAAACTTCACCAGGACCCCTGTGACCCAGCACCCCAAACCTCACCATGACTTCCCTAACCCAGAACCTCAAACCCTGCCAAGACCCTGATCCCCATAGAATCACAGAACGGTTTGGGTTGGAAGGGACCTTAAAAAAGTCATCTGGTTCCACCCCCCTGTCATGGGCAGGGACACCTTCCACTACACCAGGTTGCTCCCAGCCCCGTCCAGCCTGGCCTTGAGCACTGCCAGGGATGGGGCAGCCACAGCTGCTCTGGGAAGCCTCTGCCAGCACCTCACCACCCTCACAGGGAAGAATTTCTGCTTAATAACCGGTCTAAATCTACCCTCTTTCAGTTTAAAACCCCTTGTCCCATCACTACATGTCCTTGTAAGAAGTCCTTCTCCAACTTTCTTGTCAGCCCCTTCAAGTACTGGAAGGGGCTGTAAGGTCTCCCCAGAGCCTTCTCTTCTCCAGGTTGAACAGCACCAACTCTCTCAGCCATCCGCATCCTCATCCCCATCCTCATCCTCATCCTCATGCTCCATTTGCATTCACATCCTCATCCTCCATCCCCATCCTGCATCCACATCCCCATCCACATCCTCCATCTCCATCCTCATCCACCATCCTCCATATGCACCCCCATGTGGGAAACCTCAGCTGGTCCAAGGGATCAGAATATGAGCTTAACATTAGCCTTGAACAGATATCCATGTATCCTTGAAGAGCCTGGGAAAGTCATGAGAAGAGCTGAGCCAACAAGGTAAGGAACTGCCAGATGGGCAAGTAGAAGAAGTGTATCAAAGATGTAGCAGAGAAAAGGCCATCCAACTATGAACTGATGGTCTGTGAGTGAACCAATCATGTACAGATACCTATTCTTAAGAAATATATAAAAAGGCTTGTTAGAACCTCCATCCCCATCCCCATTCTCATCCCCACTCTCATCCACATGCTTATCCTCCATCCCCATCCTCATCCCAGTCCTCATCCCAGTCCTCATCTCCACCCTCATCCACATGCTCATTCTCCATGCCCATCCTCCGTCCCCATCCACCATCCCCATCTTCATTCTCATTCTCCATCCCCATCCCCATCCCCTCGCCCGCCGGCCCCACCCCCGCCCCGCCCGCCCCCGGGTGTGGCCGCCCCCGGCAGGGGCCGGACGGGGCGGGGGCGGCCGGGGGCCGCTCTTTGTGCGCGGCGGGGCCGCTCCGCTCCGTTCCGCACCGCTCCGCACCCGCCATGGCCCCCCCGCGCCGGGCGCACGGCTGCGGCAGCGGCGCGTTGCTGGGGCGCTTCGGCGTGTTGCTGCAGTCGCTGCTGGCCCTGTGCGCCTTCAGCACCCTCATGCGTGAGTACCGGGGGGCGGCGGGCCCCGGCGGGGGGGAGCCCGGCGCGGGGTGCAGGGCTGGGGGGCGGCAGCTGCCGGCTGCTTCTTAGAACTCCGGTGTCCAGCCTCAGCTTGCCGGCAGGGCAGCCCCGGCGGCTGCGGTCCCGTCTGTTAAAACTCGGCGTGCGGGAGCCGTTGCTCAGTCACTTGGAAAATTTTAATGATGCGCGAAAGCTGATGGTGGGAGCGGGGGGTTTACGAGGAAGAAGCGGATAAAAATAGGGCGGGTGTCGGCTACGGTGCGGCTGGGTTAGAGTAACCCCGCTCTTAATTGCGCTGTGATGTTGTTTTCTTTAATTTTGCGCAAACCGTAAAGTTCTAGCACTTGGGAGGCTGGGGAGAGGAGGTTGGTGGGAGAGTGGTTTCGTGAAGGGGTGGTATGGACAGAAAGCAGCCGAGCAGTGTCAAAAGGTGGGGGACACTAAGTCTGAAAGACCCGACAAAATTTACTGTTGCCTTGTGCTGCAGCTGCGTCTGACTTGGAGCAACGTGCGCGTGCCTTCTTTTTTGGGTTAAGTGGTTTAGCACGAGTTGAGTAACATGCCAGCAGTCGGTCTGTTTTTCTTGTCTAAAAGCCTGTGGTGACAGTGAGCTGAAACCTCCAAGTATTCTGCCTAACTAGCTGCAGATTTTGAGGCTCGCTTGCCCCTCTCTGCTTTCTGGAAACTGCTTTCAAAGGGCTCCAGTGCTGCGGTTAACACCAAGCTGCCGGGGACAACTGCAACAAGTTCTTCCTGCGATATCCGATAGCTTTTTCCAGCTGGAATAGCCCGGTTGCAACGCTTCGCTGCTTGTGTTTCACCAAACATTGACAGTAAGAGCAGATTAATTTTGTGTGTGTGTGTGTTCCCCATGGTGATGTGCGTGTGGGCGTTTAACTGTGCTGTAGGCTCCATGGGGTGTCCCGTAAAATCAAGGACACCAGTTAAACATATCAAAATACTCTTGTGGATGAAGGCTGCATAACCCCTGCTAGCAAATTATCAGCTCTGGGTGAACTGTTGTCCTCCCCCTGATGCAAAGATTTCCTTGAACATTAACAACCTCTCTGTTAATGAGGAGAAACCGAAAGCTGATCCTGGGCGGTTTCGTTGTGAATCTGCTCAGTGACTAAGGCTGTGAAGGGAACGGCTGGCTGGGACCCCAAAAGCAGATGTGTTTACAGCCCTGGGATCTCAACCGCGGTACCTCCTCTGGCTGCAACTGGGCTGGTGGTCCCTGATTCACCCCAGCTGTTTCTTATCTGTGCCCACTCACACACCTAGCTGGAGGCTTGCTCAGATGTGCGGGCTGTTTGTATGCATATTCTTAACCCAGGACGGTTGAGTGGGCTTACCAAAGACTTTACGTAAGGCAGTAACTTGCTCTGAAGCAGCTTTTGGGCTGTTCACATGGCCCGTTCAGTTGTCAGCCTCCTGGGGAGGAGAAGGCTCCAGCAGCTGGGAGGGATGGGAGCCTCTTGAGCTGGTGGTGATGTGTGTCCAGAATCAGAAAGGTTCCTGGGAACCTTGATTGCATCTTAACTCCATCCAGCCCAGCATCAAGTCAGGAAGTCCCAGGTGGATGGCTCATCCAGAACTTGGGACACCAATGTCACCGCAGTCAGCGTCAGCCCTTCTTTGATGGCACTTCCTTCAGTACTGTGACATTCCTGGGTGCGTGTTTCTGTTTGTGTGTCTGTCATTTCTGCTTTAATAGGATGTTGCAGGCTAGCTTGTTCAGTCTTACAGGTCAGTGAGTGAAATTCACTTCCTATTGGAATGCAAGCCAGTGACTTTTGCATTCTTTCTACTTTAAAGTGCCAGCTCAACTTGGCTATAGAGGCACCTGAATTTGAATAGGTAAGACTTCCAAATTGTGCAGATGCTGTTCAGAGCACTTGAAAGCATCTAGAGGAACTCAAACTAGCAGTAACATGGTGCTCTGCAAAGGTTTGCAGGTGTGTGTGCGTGGGATGCGCTCACAGAGCGTACATCCAGAATGTGGGTCCCAAGTGTGGCCCACTGCAGGAAGGATAAAGTTTTGTGGTTTTATCAAAGACTTTGTGTCCTTAAATTTCTGTTTCTTGGGGCTGTGGAAAGATTCTCTCCTGCCAACCTCGTAGGAGAACCTAAAGGAGGAGAAATTGTCTTGCATGATTGTCTGAATGGGGTGTGTGGGGTGGTTGCTCCCCATTGCTGCGGGTTATGTGAGATGGGTCGTTTGTGTGATGAAAACAGAACCCAGAAGTAGTGATGGCCAGCCTTGGCGGGGAGTCAGGGAAGCTGTTTAGTGTGGTTAATATGTCTGTCAACTCCCATCAGCAGTAGTGATGACAGAGTTCACTTGAGCCTACAAATCCTCTCTTGCTTTTCCAGCAAGAAGGACTTTAAGTTTGTGGTCAAGGCTAATTCCAAGATGGTCCAGGGCTTGCTCTGGTTGCAGCTTTGCTCTATTTGGTAATCAAATTAAATGAGTTGTCCTTCCCACTTGCCTGCGGTGGCTTTGGAGGCACTTTGGCTGTAGGGGCACTTGCTACAAGAATTAAGGCACAAACACTTGAGAGGCAGTAAAGCCTCACAGCTGTGTGCGTGTGGCAATCCAGTTTCCTGAGCAAGAACTTACCCTTAGGGAGGTCATGACACTGAGGAGTGTGGATAATTGTGCAATCCCATCTGAAGTAGTCTGTAACGCTTTGCCGTGATCATCACTCAACTGCAACATGCTTTCTCCACTCAGTTATCTCAGCTGCAGATGCTGGGTGTGATTTGAGGCTTGAGTTCCTGCAAGTTGCTGCTGTTTGTTTAAACCTTTTTTTGAGGAAGGGGCTAGCAAAAGCTTAACTAGCAAAAGTTATACAGGCTTGCACCCTGGACAGCAAGCCACTTAGAAATGGAGATCTTTTACAGAAATTTGAGCTGTAGCCGCCTTTGTGAATTAACTGGAGTGCTAGAGAAACAGGTTTTGGGTGTTAAAGGATCTTTTTTTTCTCTGTTGTGAATGGAAGAAACTTTCCTTGGAGCTGGTGTACTTGTTTTCTACCACAAATGGTGTGGAGGACTTCAAAGAAGACTTAATTCTCTTCCTGAAAAAGTCATGACAACCCTTGAGCTCCTGAAGAAGGTTTAGTAGCACTTGTGCTACAGATGTCAAAACAGGCTTTCTCTTGGAGCGACTTCATACTGCCCAGTGAGGAGGGCTGTAGCAGGTGAAGCTCCATAGCCTGCTTCGCCCAGTGAAACCTGGCTTTCAGCTTGACTTTTCAAAATGTCTTAAGTCTGTCTAATGTGACAGCAGTGTCCCCTTATCTCTCCTCTTGCACTTCACTGCTGGATATATTCTTCTGGCACATCTTGCCTTCTAGCTTAGCCTAAGAAGGCAGAGCTGTTTGGGGTAGGGACCCCAGCGTGACCCCCCCCAGGGAGGGTTTGGTGATGGAGGAGGTGCTCTGTTGGCAGCTAGGGGATGGTTCATACACTGGTCCAAGCACTCTGTCCTGAAGGCAGGACCACAGAATAGGAGTCTGCCGAACTGACTGTAAAAGAAGCAGTGGCTCTTGACTGTGGTAGAAAACTACTGGTAAAGACCGTAAGAAGTATCTCCTTGCTCTGTTTTCCTGGTCTCTGTTGACCTACCAGCTGGCCTTCCAGTGTGTTTTTCTCTTGGATGGTGGACAACTGGTTACTGAAAGTGGGAAATGGCATCCTTGTGTAGGGAAGTGTCTGAACTTTGAGAGGGACTAGTGGAAGCTGTGGTACGCATCTCCACCAGATAAATCATACTTCAGCAACCTTTTGTGACTCTTTAGTAGGGTCTGTAGCAATCGGATGAGGGGTAATGTTTTTAAAGTAAAAGAGGGTAGATTCTGACTAGATATAAAGAACTTTTTTACAGTGAGGGTGGTGAGACACTGGCACAGGCTGCCCAGAGGGGTGGTAGATGCCCCATCCTGGAAGCATGCGAGGCCAGGCTGGATGGGGCTCTGAACAACCTGCTCTAGTGGAAGGTGTCCCTGCTCATTGCAGGGGGGCTAGACTAGATGGCCTTTAACGCACCCTTCCAACCCAAACTATTCTGTGATCCTGCCCCAGTGACCAGTTCAGGCTTGGTGCTATATGTAGTTTGAATTGTTGCACTGTTCCTATGCTTCAGAATTATCCCGAGTGCTTTCTGTGATGTGTTTGGACTCTTACACTGGAAATCTCTCATGAGGGTGGCTGAGAGTGTGAGTCCGTGTCAGGAAAGAGAAGAAATAAATGGTAGAGCACTTGATCTATCTAGATTTCCATTTTGTTTTGAAACCAATTTGACCAGGACATGAAAGCACTACAGGCTTACCACGCCGAAGACAGGCTCTGCTGACTTCGCTTCCTCTGGTAGAGCTGCATAACTGTGTTTGATTTTGGTTATTCACCCACGTGTGTATTTAAATGGCAACTTCACGACTGCAGATGCTTTTCCCTCCAGGGAAAAGCCAAACCACAGAGGTTAACTGTGTCTCTGGAGGTGTGGAGCATGGGGCTTTGCAGACTGCAGTAGTTAATTTACATGTGGATTTGTGGGTTAAGCAAAAAGCTAGGTATGGCAGGACTCTCAAGATGGTTTTCTTCTGCTTCAGTACATCTGAAAACTTGCCGAGCTTGAAAATGCACGTTGTGCTTTGTAAGCTGGAAGGTGTGTGCAGCACTTGATGTGCTTCATTAAGTCGCATGCAGCTTTCTACAAAGCTTTTGAATTTCAGCTGTTGATTACGTTGACCTCTTCTTGGAAGTTGCCTTTTGAACAGCTACGCTGAGCCTAAAGCTGCCTGCTGGGCAAGGACTGTGGGATTCCTGGTTTCCAAAGGAACGGATGGGTTTGATGAGCTGGGAAATTAGCTGGTGAATTAAACTTCAGCAAAAGTTACCTGTAACCCAAGGGCTACCAGGCACCTTGCTGAGTTGGTTCTGCAGCATGTGGTGAACAGTTGATATTACAGGTGACTTCAAACTGTATGGGAAACTTTACAGGGAAACTAGGGTTTTTTTGTAATTAAGAGGTGGAGAAAGTAAAGCTTTAAGGAGGGGTCTGCTAAATTACCAGCTTTTTTTTTTGCAGCATTTGAGGAAAAGTCTATGACAGACTGTAACAATAACTACCAGCCCAGCTGCATCACTTCATTCTTCAGGTGGTGCTCTCTTAATAATTGTAGAGGAATGAAGGCAGTGGGTTGATCAGCACTGATAACATGCAGCTGTGGCCTTGCCTCAGCGGCAGTGGGTTGATTGACATGGACGATGTGCACCTGTATCTCGTTCCTGCTAAGTGGTTAAATAGCCCTGAGGATTTTGGAGAGGGGGTTGGATGGAGGAGGAGCAGTGTGGTCTGACCTCTGGAGGCAGGAGATACAGCACAGACAGTAGAATCTGACCAACGGTAAAGCCTTGTTGCAGCCTACTGGTTTGTTTGTGCTGCAACAAATGATCTCGGATGTCACAGTCTTAAGAGAAAGCATTCCTTGTCTAAACTCCATCTTTCAAGGGACTGGCTTGAAATGTAGTAATGCTTTATGTGGAGAGAGCCACTACTGCCTGCCCTGGGATGGAGTTAAACAACACCCCTGGTATTTGAGCTGGAGCCCAGCCTCAGCCCAGGTCTCCTGTAAGACTTCCCGTGTCATCAAACATATGCCCTCCTCTCAGTGTGCAAAGCGTGACTAGTGCTTGTCTCAAAACTAGCTGATGAGCACCTGGCACCTGGCTGTAATGACAGCTGTAAAAATCCGTGCAGGAATGACACATAGGGTAGAGCTTAAAACTGAGAGCCATACCAAGGTACTACGTGGCCTTCATTTGGGCAGTTCAGGTCCCGAGATGAGTGAATATT
Source organism: Falco biarmicus (assembly GCF_023638135.1). NCBI lineage: Eukaryota > Metazoa > Chordata > Aves > Falconiformes > Falconidae > Falco > Falco biarmicus. The sequence goes on along the minus strand of NC_079292.1, from coordinate 28,284,581 downwards.
CCAGCTGAAGCTCTTGATATGTCTCTGCAGGGCGGATGACAGGGAGGTGATGCTGCTCTGTGGGTTCCAGAGCTTCCCATGCACTAGATCTGCAGATGACTGGATTTTTGTGGGGACTAGGAACAGGTGGGCTAAGCAATGTCAGCAACTGCACAAGAAAGGGGAGAGGAGTAGCTGTTAAGTGAGATCTCAGGGAGGAAAGAGGTCCAAGTATTTTAGGGTTTTCATTTTTTATTTTTTTTTGGAAAAAGCAGAACTACTTATTTTTTCTTGTGGTCCACCTGCATCAGCCTGGGAGCCCCAGTGTGCAGCACCATGCAGAGCCTTGCATTGGGCCGTTGCCCCAGCAAGGGCTTCCTGAGTGCCTTAACCTGCTGTCCGTGCATACTCCTCCTGCAAGGCACAGCACTCTATCCCAGGAAAAACTCGTATCTCAAAGACACTGTAGAATAGCTCAGCAATAGCTGGATATCTTCAGTAGGAACTGGTTCAGTCTGTATACTCAGCTGTTGCCTCACCTCTTGCAGATCCAGGATAACCTAGAACATCTCTCCCATTCCTATTCCTTCCTTAGAGTTTTCCCCCTGCCAGTCTGGCAGCGGCTGCTTACGTTCTTGAAGGATTGGTACAATGGTGATGGGAGGGAATGATTACATCTAGGGCAGACTAGAGTGTGGAAGTTATTAGGAATCTGTCTCCTTAAACCACTGACCAGGCTTTTGCTACTCCATGAGCTGATGGAGCATGTGTGTTCAGAGCCTCACTGGCTTGGGCATGCGCTTACCTCGCCGCCAGCGCGTTGGCTGCTCTCTGCAGACGGTGGCTGCTGCTTCCTCCCATTGTGTCTCGGGTCAGGCTGTCTGAGTAGCTGCATACTCAGGCTAAGAATAGTGCAGACCCCAGGCTTTTGGCCTCTGTATCCTGCATGTTGGCTTCTTTCCTGCCTGGAGCTTGGAAAAAGCCTGGGAAAAGGTGTGTCCTTCAAACCAGTTTGAAATGTGTTGTTGGAGACTGTACTGCCTATAAATAACATGGAGGTTGGGCAGGGAAAGAGCTGCTGTTTCCCCTCTGGTCCAGTAGCTCTGAGTTCTCTTCTGCAAGGGCCAGAAAAAAGTCCTAACCCTCTTGCTGGTGTGCTGTTAGCCCAGAGATGGGCTTTACAGTAGGCAGTTTAGCTAGCCCCTCTCTTAAAAGCAGTGATGATGTAACAAGTTCTGGGCATTGCAGTGCCTTTTTTTTTTGCTTTTTTTTTTTTGTTGTTTTGGGTGGGCCACTCGCAATTTCATTGTATTAATGCTGCAGCGCTTTCTCTGCGTGCTTCTAATATCAGGTTCGTTTCCAGTATTCATCCTCTGGGTCTGTTGCTGGGATGCGGGAGGTGGGGACAGCCAGGCTTGCATCTCCTGTAAATCATGTCCTAAAAGCTTTGTCCCTTGACTCAACATCTCCCTCCCAAACCTCACCTTTTTGAATCCTTTGGTTGATTGCAATAAGATTTACCAAGGAGGTGGTCTGACTGTCAGCGAAGCATAACTAAGCTTCTCCTACAGAAATGCTTCCCCCTTGAATTTTGTAGAAACCAAACTTGGTAGTCTGTTTTGCTGATCAGCAGCTGGTTGCTACTGCAGCTAATTTTGCCTAAATGAGGGGGTTTATTTCCAAGAGGGGTAAAAGGCACCTGTGGTGATGCATGCATCTACAGTGGAGCTGTCTGACTGTGGTGTGGGTTGGTGGGGAATGCGGGGAGGACATTACATGCAGGAGTGCTCCACCAGGAATGGGGTGAGGAACAGCACAGGGCAATTGGGTGGTTGCTGCTGTCCTTGTCTTAATTGACAGTAATAACCAGAGAATGTGTTTAAAAATGAAAGTATACCGTGGAACAGTATTGCTGCAGACTTGGGTAGCTTCAGGGCATGTGTCTGGGGTAGGCAAAGCTGTCCCCTTTCTACTGCATCAAGAAAACACCACAGTCAATGTCTACCTCTTATTAATCTGGGGGAGGGGTGGAGGTGAGCATAGCTGTCACTGAGCTTTTATCTTCTAGTTTTCTGACTGTTTACAGATCTCTAACGAAAGACTCTCCTCCCAAACTGTTTTTTTTGTGTCCGTCTGTGCTCCCCCCCCCCCCCTTTCACAGGTTCTTATTCAGATGTCCAGCTTCCACCCAGCCTGGTGGTCCTGAGGGAGTTCTGAGTGTGTATGATCTTTCTTGTCCTTGACTGCAGAGGAAGGGCCTGGCAGTATTTTGTTTCCTGCGCTGTCCTTTCTCAGCCACAAGCAGGGTTTGTGTCTGGTTGTCACTTGTCTTCCTTCCCCTTTGGGTTGACTTCATGGCTTTTGTGCTACAGTAACTGGAGCCAGGTAGGGAGAGTGCGGTAAGTGATGGGGACAGCAGCTCAGGAAGGCAGGCGGTTGTCTCGGTGGTGCTTTGCTTCTGTTTAATGGGATAGATCTGGGTTCCCTTCTCCTGACTCTTCTAGGAGTGTTGTCTTCCCACCTGCCCGGCTTTTTCCTGGGATGCTTTGGACCATGTGGCAAGTGTAAGTGGGCACACAGCCCTTCCACTCCATGCTGCAGCAGGGCTATGGAGCAGCCCGTGTGCTTCAGGTTGGGACTTCATGAGGCTTCCCTTTGCTGTTCTTTGAAGCCTTTCTGAAGGAAGTGCATTTCTACAGTGTGAACTGTTGTACTGCCGACATCCACCCACTTCACTGTTTATTGAAATGTAAATTGAATAATTCAGGATCAGACTGAACTAGGTGCAGTGCAGGGTTGGGTCCTGCAGGAAGAACCTGGACAAGCAGTCTTGTTCTTCCTCCATTTAGCAGCTTTTTTTTTTTTTACAGTGCTTGCTCTAGCATCCAGCTCCATTACAAGTACCCTCAGCCATGAACATGGGATGTTCAGCTGCTTTTCACCCAGTATCTCCTATCAACCTGTAGCATCTCTGCGGCAGCAGTATGCACCACTGGATGTATTTTTGCTGTCAGAGGCAGCTGACTTGACACAGCTCTCGGATATGCTGCTTTTCAGCACAGATAGTTCTGCCCTGTATTAAAAGGGGCAACTCAGCAGGTCGTTGACACCAGCTAGGACTTGCTTTTAAATGTGCTGCAGATGTTCAGACTTTGTACTGCCAGTGGAAATGTGAGTTCAGGTTGATTTCTCAGGCTTCCTCAGTTGAAGACAACCTTGGAGCAATTGTTCCCAACCTGTATTCAGCTCTGAGGTTCTTTGCTGCTTTTAGACTTCAGAGATTTGTCTGAAAGCTTGCCTATGCTTCCACTGGTGTTTTCTTCCCCTTAGAAAGATTGTGGGGGGAATGGGGGTGGAGGGGGAATATCTAAAGGTTCGTGAACTAGAACTAGTTTCCTGTTTAGTGATGGTGTGAAGAGGCACAAAATGAGATGAGGGGTCCTTACTGTGTGTGTATAGCATGCTTCTAAAGACTTAAAAGCAGTGACTTGCATGTGGGTCCATGAGGAGCAACTGTACACCTGAAAGCTGGGGGACCTGTGCGTTCCTGGCCTGTGGTGCAGCCCGGACTACTGTCCTAACCAGGCTTCTGGGTATCAGGCATTTTGGGAGGATCACTGAACTGTAGAGATGTGCAGTGATGCTGCTTCCTTGCAAAAGCCAGCTGGCTTTACACATGGACAAAGCTGAGGAGGGAAGCAGTTAAAATCAATGCTGTGGCTGGTAGCTGCTGGGAAGATGTCAGTTTGTGCTGTCAAATTCCTAGTGTCTTCTGGTGTCGACCCAAAACACACTAGTCTTATTTTGAGTCCAATTGGATGGGGGCGTTCTCCCATCTTATGCAGCTCTGTACACCAAACTCAATATTTAATTGGTTGTAGGTGCTAGAACTAAACTATCACACGTTTCTTCTTTGCTTGATGCATGCATAAGCATGCACAGCTTTCTTAAAATAAATCTGAAGGGTGGACTGATCTGCCTGAGCCACGGTAGCAAACCCATGCCTATGGCCAGTGGAAAACTGAGTTGATTCCAGTGAGTTGAGACATGTTTTGAGAAGAGCAAAGGAGATGTCAGCCGTTCTCCAACCTCAGGCAGCTGAGCCCGTGGCTGTGCCCGTCATGGCTTGGCTCTCAGCAGGGCTTGGAAGAGGAGGGGGACACTTGCAGCTGCTGCTCAGCCTGTGGCTCCAGAGCCGTGCTGTCCTCCCAAAGCACAAAAGGAACAGTGCTGCTTCGAAGAGGGCTTCATCAGCTCCTTGAGTTTCCAAAGACCTTGTGCAACTTACGTGGATTTAACATCACCCCTAACCTCTGGGTCACAGCTACCAAATGACTCTGCCTGTTTGAGCTCCGGTAATCTTGGCTGGATTTTCTGGTTTCATTTGGAGACAGCCTGCTGCAGCTCTGCACAGTAAATGCCCTATTAAGCAGTCAATTATTTCTCTATAATACTAGCTTTTATCTTTAATACAACAGTTTTACTGTCTCTGATAATTACACAGTCTCGGGTAACTCTCTTAAATCTAATGAGGCATGACAAGCTGTGTTCAACAAGGCACTACACCATTAACTTCCTACCTCTTACTTGTCATCTTATCACACTGAATTACTGTGTTTCTAGCCTGAGTGGCTGTAGATACATAATATGTCACTTCTCATTAGGAAAATAATGAAAATCATCCCTGGTGCTTTTGTGGTCAGGCTAGTGGTCAGCTGGCTGGCCTGGTGGCTTGCAGACCCCTCCAACAGCTTCTCTGCAGCATCGTGCTCTGCCCGGTGAGCTGAGCAAGCTTACCAGGTTTGGTTTAAATACTTCTGGCCGCTTAAACTGCTTGGTTGGTCCATGGGTCTCTTGCTTATGGGTGGGTGAAATGCAAATGGCCCTTTGAAGGGCAGCAGTGATGATAGACCTTGTTGGTGCTGACGGGAGTCATTGCTGCAGGGATCTCTTGTGGTGGGATTCAGCTAGGTAAGGGAAAACAGGCCTTTTTTTCTGGACAGGGACAGGACAAAAATGGCTGCAGCAATGCCTGGTGTAACTTGATGTGGCTGCTGCCTTGTTACGCATTAATGGCGGTAGTAGAGCAGGTCATTGGAGTGCTGGTTTTCTGTGGATTTGAGAGTGGCACTGAAAACTCTGCCTGACCAAAGCCCTGGCGTTAGGTGGATCGTCTTTTCGGTACTTCTGAAAAGTCAAGGCTCCTGGCAGGGAAGTTCCTGCATCCTTCCAGGCTGGACCAGGAAGGCATTTCCTGGGGGAATGAGTCCAGGCTGTCCCTTGGGGCAGGTGGTAGGGCTCCAGCTGGCAGGCTGAGAGCTCATGTACAGCTGGACTGAACAGAACAGTTAATTACTGTCGAGATGCAGAACAGCAGAGAGCCCTTTACTTAGAAATCTGCTGTATCCAGCTAATGTTTTGGGGCTTCTTCCCAGCCTTCTGGCACATGGAGCCTGTATGAGTTGTGCTGTCAAAGCTGTGTGTTTCCTCACAGAGCAGGGGAGGAAGAAGCCTTGTTTCAGGTTATAACCAGAGTCATTCAGATTCCCTGTGTGTATTTTATAGGATGTCCATGGGACCAGACACTGTGGTATGCCTGAATTAGCTCAGTCCCTGGCTCTGAAAGGGCAGTTTTCACTTGGACAGAAGCTATTCAGTTCTCTGCAATTTCATTAACTGAAAGACTAGCAGGTTGAGTGTAAATCTGGAAACAGAGTGCTGGATACCAAGTTGTGTTTCAAATTATGCTGGCCTTAGCAGCAGTGTTAGTGATCTAAAATGGACCAGGGATGTTGCTTGTGCCCTGTTCCTCCCACAGGCAAGAGTTTCCTTACTGCCTATAGAAGTGCATCTCCTTACCCCACTAGAGAGCAGGCAGGAGCATGTGGCTCTGATGTCCCTGCTTCTATCTGTGCCACTTTAGGTTCCTGTCTGTCTTCACATCCCTAACTTGCCCTGGGAAGCATACTCATGTGCCAAGAACTGGCAGCAGTGAAACATGCCTTTGGTTGTAAATATGAAGGCAGTGGCAGATTACATGTTGTTGGGGGGATGAAGAAAGCATAGCTGCGACAAGTGGAAGGGTGTGTATCTGTTCTGGGTTTTGGTTGCTTTTTGAAGGAGCAGAGTAGGGTACAGGGCTCCCAAAGGCGGAGACTTAGTGATGATAAAATTAACTGATGGTCTGTTTGGGCTTCTGCAGTCTGCATGCTCATTGGTACTCGTGGCAGTGATCCAGGCATGGCTGGGATGTACAGAAGGATTTGGTGGCTAATGCTTATAGTTCTTGGGGTGGTTTCTCTGAGAGGGTTGTACACTGCACAGTGGTTCATGCCTGTGTCTCCTGCTGCTTTCAGGCTCCTGGTTTCACTGCTAGGTGGCACCACCAAGCAGCTGCTCTGTTAGCATCCCTGGCCAGACTCTCAGAAGTTAGAGAGGATGCACTGAATAACTGGGTTTTTTTTCCCGTTTCCCAAAAAAAAAAAAGTCACAGCTCATTGTTCCTCTGAATCCTGTTTAAGCTGGCAGTATGCTTGGGAACTGATGGTGGCAGATTTAACCTGCTTTCCCTCTTAGGCTCATTAGCACTGGTGAGGAGGAGAGTGGTTCCAGCAGCAGAGGCAAGGTCTGGGATCTGCGTCTGCCTGAGGTTTGGAGGCAGCACCCCTAACGATGGGGTCTTAACTCTAAATGTAGCTGTTGGTAGCCTTACTGCAAAGCAAGTCAGTCCACTGAATGCCCTTTGCTTCTGGTGGTATTTTTTAGTCTAATTAAGAAATCTAATGTAGTGGAAAAGCCTCTTCCAGGTCTGCTTGTTCCAGAGCCTTGGTACCTGCAGGTTTGAAGGGAGAAGAGCTGGCCTGTTACCTGGTATTTTATAAAACAGACTCCTAGCTGGAGTGACAGCAAAGCAGTCAAAAATGACTTCTCCATGGGATGTGGTACTTGGTACGTTTCCGTTAGCAGCTTCTATTTGTTGTGCCTGTAAAAGCTGGTTGAACCCAAGGAGAGCATCAGATCTCCCTGGCAAACTAACTGGGACCGTTTGAAATGCTTCTGCAATGCTCAGTCCCCACTCTGAGCAAAACTAGGTAAAAATCCAACTTGCTTTTATCTCCAGGTAGTAACTAGAGAAAGCTCAGGGCAGCAACTCCAACAACAGACAGCACTGGAAGACCCCTTAGAAAAGGACAGGTGTGAAGGGCTGCAAGGAGCAAACTCCTTTCTGGCCAGAGGGACTTTACTTAAAGAACCATGGAATATTTTGGGTTGGCAGGGACCTTTAAAGCCCGTTGAGTCCCATGGGAGCTGGAGCTCCAGCAGGGACATCTTCAACTAGACCAGGTTGCTCAGAGCCCCATCCAACCTGACCTTGAATGTTTTCAAGGGCAAAAGAGTTGCTTCAGGTATCTTTTTTTAGGCATATAGTTGGTGGTACTGAAGCCACGTGTCTGAGTACTGCTCCACAGAGGTAGCCAGTGGGCATGTGAATTACTGTGTAATGAAATAATGTTTTAATGCTAGTCTGGCACAAGCTTGGAGCCATGCCAGCTCGCAGGCTTTTGGGCAGCAGCACTGGTACCTTTATGCTGGAGTTATCTGCAAGGTCCTGTTTTCTCAAAGGTCCTCTGGTCCTGTTAGCTGCAAGGAGGAGGTGGCTTTATTGCACTGCTGTGACTCAAAAGTTTAACGGACTCTTGGGCCGTATCATTTTACTGTTGCTACCATAACTTCAGTTTGCCTGGAAGAATTATTCAGGCTTGTTGGTAGTGATGAGGCCTCCCTAGCTTCCCTTAGGTCACTTCCATGGCATGAACATGCTGCTGCCGAAGGATGCCAGAAGCCCACACCTCTTCTCTTCTTCCTTCCACCCGGGAGGGCATGCATTGTTGCTGGTTAGTTTGAAGCCAGGTCCTTTGGCCTTGCTCAGCTTTAGGCTGGCCAGTGCTGAGGGTCCCCTAGATCTTTTGACTGCCTTTGCATTGAAAATAGCTGCAGACTGCACACGTGTATTGGTTCAGCTCTGCTGATGAAGGTAACTTCTCTAATTTTCTTCGCAGTGAAACGATTTAAGGAACCAAAGGAAGAGAGGCGTCCCTGGAGGATATGGTGAGATTTTTAAATTGGAGCTTGAAAACACCATGTATATGTAATGCTATTTTCTCTTATACTAACAATCTTCTAGGTCCTTTGGGTACCCGGCATGGTATTCAGTCATTAAATGAAATGTTCTGCTGTTGCTTCCCGTGGAAGCCTCCATAAAGCAGCCAGTGCTCCCTAGAAGTAAAATTCCCTGCCGAGCTCCTCCAGAAGAGCTTGTTTCTACTGTACGTGATTGAACAGAGAGGTTATGGTCCCCTCCAGTCCCCTGGCGTACCTGCATGGGTCTCTCCCCCAGACAGGGTCAGACTTTGTTCTTAAATTCAACGAATCACTTTGGTGCAGCCTGGCCCAGCTCAGGCTTGGGCTGGGCGAGGTGTCTGGCTGTGTGCTGATGGGAGGGAGCTGGGCATTGCTGGTGGCTTCAGGCACTACGAAGCCGCCCTGGGCTGCAGGATTTGCAGCCTGCTGAGAGGAATGGGTGTGTGGTTGGGATCAGCGTGTGGTCAGGCTGGCTGAGCAGCATGGATCTACCAGCTGACGTTAGTGATGAAGTGTCTGCTCAGTTTGGTTCTTCCTCTAAAACAGTTTTAAGAATTCAAACCAATTCCCTGCAGATGGGTGCAAAAACTGGGAGTAGCTGAATACCTTCCTTGCCCCTGCTGCTGGCTGGAGAAGCGGCAGCTGGGCTGTGTGCGGGAGCGTGAGCTGCCTGCACTGCTGAGGTTTAACCCGCAGCAACATCTGCAAGATAGAGCAGCTACGTGCTGAAATGGTAGCTTTTTTTTTTTTAAAGTATTTGGAGTTGGCCAAACTTCCCCTTTTTTGCCACGTACAGCTCCTTGGGCATCAGGAATGCCTGTTGGAGGAAGGCAGATCCATGCAGGACCTTTGCTTGGGTGACTGCTCTGCTGCTGGTGCTCCAAGGCACAGATCTTTTTGTCTTCCCCCCCCCCCAGGTTTTATGATACCTCCAAGCAAGCAATAGGTGCACTCTTCATCCACTTTGCCAATGTTTTTCTGTCGGATCTCACTGAAGAGGACCCTTGCTCTCTGTAAGTACAGGAGGTGCTGGCGTTCATGCCCTACATCCGTAAAAAGAAGCAAGAATGTTGGAAAATGTCACACGTGGTAGAAACTGAAGCACTATGTGCACTGTGTGGGGATAAACCATGCTGAGCCTGTTTTGTCTTCTGCTTTTTGCAGTCTGCTGCTCTGATGGAGATGCAGCAGTGCAAGCATGCTTTCTGATGATTAAATGCACCTTGAAATGTGTTGGCAAAAAGCTGCAGTAAACAGTGCAATGGTGTCTTGTGCAGCTGCAACTGTTAAGTATGCCGTTTGCACACGAGACTTTGCAATTTGATTGGTCTCAAAGCAGTATTGAGAATGCTTCCCGAACTGTGTGGGTGAAGGCCTTTGTCCAATGTGGGAACATTTTATTTTATTTTTATATTTAGTTGCACCTACCACACGTATTCCTGTAATCCTGTTTGGGGGGTTTCTAAGCCAGGCTTTGGGACTTAATGTAGATGTGCCACCTATACTTCAGACCAGCCACTCTGCAGCTACGTATTTAGTTTCAGAATTAACTTTATCTTGTTTTGAGAAACTCCTCTAGGCTTCAAAATGCTGCTGAAAACCTTCTGGCTCATCTCCTTTTTCTCTATGGAAGTGCTACACCTTGATACGTTTCTTTGAACAGGCACAAATTTGGCTGGGGCTAAATATAACCTCTAAATGATTTATTATTGTTTTTTAAACACAGTGTTTTAAAATAAACCTTTTCATGCCTATGCTGTGCCCTTCAGGGATATTTTTTTATGTTGTGTTTTTTTTTTTTTTCCTTAATGTGTGTTTTATATTTCCCTGTGCCACCGGACTTGTCATCCTGAACCAGGCAGCTTAAAACTCCACAGCCTTGTCCCTGGGCTTGGAGGCTCATGTGCTGTGTGTCCCGCCCAGGATAAATCGCCAGAGCCTCATGTTTGTATCAGAGTACTCCTATTTCAGCAGCTTGAAACTGTAATAAGATAGTCTGAGACTTTAGATGTAGAAAACATAATGTCATGTTTTCAAAGTGGATATCAAAAGCAGATTGTTATTTTTCAGCCTCTTTATCCAGAGGAAGTATCGAGTTCTAGAAAAAGAAATGTTAGTTCCTGTAGCTCTGTGCTCGGTTTTTTCTTCATGCTGTGGAAATCTGGCCTGACCTGGCAGAAAATATTCCAATAATGGAAAACTGGCCAGAAAAATTAGTTGAGTGCAATTATTTTTTTGCTTTTTCTTCTGGAGTTTGTTAAAATACCAAGCCTTGGATTAGAGCATGGACCCTGCAATCCCCAGAAGGTCCCTGCATGTCTCCTGCCTCTGGCACTCTGCCTAGCAAGGTTTAAACATCCTGTGGAGCAAACCCATGGAGCCCAGATCTCCCGGTGGGGCTGGGTTCGGCTCCGTGCTCAGCAGTGGGGACCCTGAACTGAAGGATTTTGGGGACCCCGGGATGCCTGCTGTTGAGCCAGGGCTTGTCACCTCTCCCAGGACATCCTGCCCCTCAGTGTGTCACTACTCGTAGGACCCTCCTGCAGCTGCTCGTTAATGAACTTTTTGCCTCTTCTGCCACACAGTTTGCAGAGCAGCTGCAGTTCCAAGGAACTTCCATTTTCATGTATGAAATTCCAGAAATGCTTGGTTCAGTTTCCCTGAAACTTGGGATTTCATCCTGATAAGAACAGAAGGTGCTGCAGGTGGAAAGCCTTCCTTAACTGGGAGTAACTCCTGAGGAAGGGTAGCCCAGGAATGATTTAATGCTATATTGAATCAATGAGCAATGCTAGAGAGTTGGTGAAGCCTACTCCCTGGTCTACTAAACAGGATTTTAAACTAAGAAATAGCTGGTAAGGCTATAGGAAAATCCAATAATAGTACAAGTTCACTTCCTCTCTCTTTTAAGTGGGGATTTTTATTTTTTTTTTAAATCTTGGGGTGGGTTTTTTTACAAGTTCCCATATTGAAATAGAAGATTTTGAATAAGACTTAAACACAACTGAAACTTGACTTTTTCCTTTGCCCTTAGCTACCTTATTAATTTCATCCTCGATGCCACACTGGGGATGCTGCTGATCTGGCTTGGCGTGAAAGTTGCCTCCTGGATTGTGCAGCGTAAGAAGTACACGTACCTGGTCTTTGGAGAATATGGTAGGTGTTGGCTGCTCTGCACAGGGTGGCTCATTTGCTCCCTGCTATGAATGGGGAGAGGAAAAAGACACAAACTAGTTTGGGGATAAAACACGTAATCAGCCTGCTGCTGTTTATCCCTCCTCCAAGGAGCTGGTGGAGCGTGGTGGCCATCAGCGTGCTAAATGCTGGGACATTGCTAGGTCGCAGGTTCCTGCCAGGCGTGCCTGAGCCTAGCAGGGTGGTGATGAAAGGCTGAACGCTTCCTTGGGTAGGTAATATACCCAGGGACAGGCATATGATAAATTCAGGTGTTTGGGTCTGGTGGTGGTGACTTTTGTGGGGTTCTGTCAGGGTGGGTTGGTTTGGTTTTTTTACTAGCCTCTCCATCCAAAACATGGAGTTGTTCTTGCATTTGCCTTGAGCTGCAGTAGGTGTCAGCAGGACAGAGCCTGGTCCCAGAATGGAGTTCTCAAATGGCTTGTGGGGTTTGGGGGTGGGAAGGAGGTTGCCAGCCGATTTAAAAACAAACAAACAAAACCCCCAAACCAACAACAAAAAACCCCCCACAACTCCCCCAAAAAACCAAACCCCCCACAATTTTAAGTATGCCTGAGTCTGGCCTGTTTCTCCTTCAATTCCTGCCTTGAGATGGAGAAAAAGTTTTAGAAAAAGCTTTTTCAGCCATCCCCAGTAGATGGTAGCACTTCTCTTCAGGACGAGCAGAGCCAGCCTCCAAGAGAGCAGTGCTTCGCTGTGGCCGGCAGGGCAGGGGAAAAATTAACCCTTTGCCTATTTAAAGTTATATCTACTATACAGAGGAATTCACTTTTACTGCAGAAAGTACATCCTATTCATGCCAAAACTTTAAGACCTTAATCGTTAAGTCTGTTCTGAAGGTAGTCTCGTTCCTTTCTGGTTTTAGGAGCTGGTCTGATAACTGAGCTGGTGAAACTTGGACCAGACTAAGATTAGTTTGCAGGTCCCACTGCCTGGTGAGCCTGTACTTGGGCTCGCACTCAGCATGTGTGAATGGGTCATGGCACAGGATGAAGGGGATGGCTGGGTTTGAGGTAGCAGGAGCAGCTATGGACTGGGAATAAGATGACAACTGATAGGTTGAAATGATGGGCCGTGGCAAGGCCAGCTCTCATCAAATCTGAGAGTGGCTTTAAAGGCTGCAGTGGTCTTGAGAGCAGGTTCAGCATCCTGACAACATGAATTTGGTGGAAGCTATCTTTTTTTCCTGCCTCCCCATCCCCAATGGATCTTTCTCAAAGAGATGAGGAGCCAAGCACAGAGCACTAAAGTCATTCGGATGAGGTGGCAGAGGAATCCAGATATTCCAGATTCGGGGATTGGCATTTTTCCCTGTTTTGAGCAACAAGCCCCACTGCAGCTATCCCAGAGCACAGCTTCAGATGCCACGTCTGCAGTTGAGCAGGAGCAAGGAAACGTTAGTCTACTGACAGCTTGCTTTAACCTTACAGAATGATAATGAACTTCCATTGAGCTGTAGCTGGCCCCTCGTGAAGGCTGGCTTAGACTACAGAAACAGCTCACTTCTCTGAGGAAATCTTGCTTTCATTAATAAAAAAAGTTTCTGCTGTTGCTTGAATTTAGCTCTTGAATTGAGGATTAAATATCTCATCCGCTGAGCACAGTTCTTGGTGCAGCTCTCTGGCCAGAATGACCACACTGGAAAAGTTAGGTAGGAGTCGAGTGACATGTCCAGCGCAATCCTGCTATAGGGCTAGGGAAGGAAAACACTGCTATCCTCATCTCGGGTATTAAGTAACTTCCAAAACAGTTTGGAAGATGCTAGTAAACTTTGTACAGTTTGATACAGGTTCCAGAAATATGATTCATTTTCTGGTCTAATTGTTGTACCGGACTTTATGCTGCTTTCCTCAGTTCTCTTGAGGAGCAAAAGCATCTTGTGCAGTCCTGCAGGGGAAGAAGGGCAGGATGCCAGGGAAGCACCAAATCCATGTTGCGGACAGTGGTGAGTACCATTGTTCCAACCATCAGGAAAGAACAGGTGTGTCTTTTGTCCAGTATAGCCAGTGCCCATCTACCTGCGTGGTCTTTGAGCAAACAAATGTTGCAGCTGCTTTCTTTCTGACTCTCCAGCTCTTGGTTGCATCCCTGCAACTGATGCAGACTGCCACAGTTCTCCTTTGGCTTGGGTTCCAGCAGTCCCTTCTGCTCAGCTGTTGGTAAACCTGTCTCCATGGCCCTGCTGTGACTGCAATAGCTGCATTAATGGAGAAGCAAAGAAAAGGGAATGGAAAGCACTTAAATTTATGCTGCTATTTTAAGCATCCAGCTGTCCAGAACTCTCTAGAAAACTCAGTTAGTCTCATATTTACCAAGCCCAGGAGACAGCTATTCTGAGATTAGCTTCTCTTGTGCCTGAGCTCTCTGCCAAAGACTGCTGCAGACAGGAACAACCTGGTTTTTAGCTAGTGGAGTGTCAAAGGCTCCCCTGTCTTTGCCCAGCAGCTCTTGATGATTCTTTGGACTGCCTCTAAGCACAGGAAACTGTGTTTTACAAGGCTGTTGTTTCTTCTGAAGATGCTTGGCTCCTAAGATCAAAGACTGGAGAGGTTTGTTCTTCATCTTGGTTGAAGTAGGCTGGGGAGATTGGTGGTTGCCCTACACGTAGCCAAAGCTAACAAACTCCACAAATGCTCTATGCACCAGTGGTCTAGCAGGGGAGCAGCAGGCTGTGTCTGTAGGCGCTCTTCCTGTACGGGACTTCTACAGGGAGGACAGCAAAGCAGAGTTTAAGCTGCAAAGGACTTGGGAGGTGGGTACCCAAGGTCTTGTAGGTGCTGCTGAGCCTATGCGGACTGAGCAGGGGAGATGCTGGCTGGAGTCAGTCTGGGCAGATCAAATCTGGTTCAGCTTTGGGTCCCACTTTGAAACTGCTCCAGCCCTCTTCTCTCTCCCTCCCCGATTCCCACAGCAATGAGCAGCTCCCTGGAGGCAACCTCTGGATGGCTGTAGTGTCCTGGCATTTTAGTTGTGTCTGAACTCCAAAGCATTACTTTAGAAATACTGGAGTATTCCTTTTAAGTAAGCAAATGCTATGAATTTGCATTAAGAGATGGTTTCTGCAATGTGCAAGTAATGCTCTAGAGGAACATTAAGAAATGAGGGGGAGAAAAAGACTGTGTTCTTGCTTGAAAATGTCTTTCTGGATGGCCATCTGGATGCTGACTTGTGTATGACTGTGGTTTCAGAGCTTGATGCTATGTGCTAATTCACTGTCTGGAAATGGAAAGGCACGTTGCTTGGAGGCCTGTAAAGTCTGTTCAGTGGCCTGCTGAACTCTGCTGGTCAAATTTATAGGAGAATATGCTTTGTGCCAGCTGCTGAGTTTAACTGAGGACCTGTGTAGGCTGCTTCTGGCCCTGTTGTGATGGTGTACAAAATTTCCATAACAAATATTCCCACGTCCTGGAGCAGCCAAGGGAGCTGGCTGCTAACGCTTGAGGAAATACTGCTGAGAATAACTCTAACCTGCGGGGCTGTCTTGTCCTCAGCATGCTTGGGCTTTCCACCCCTAGGACCAGGGAGGAAAAGTAAGGAGAGAACCAAGAATCATCCTCAAATGGTCGAGTGTGTGGGCAGGTCCCTTGTTCTGAGCAAGGATGCAAACCTTTGAATGCCCTGGATGCAGTGGCAGTATCTCCAGGGTCCGACAACCCAGAGCAGGGCTGTGACGCTGCAAACTGGGCACCGATTCCTGTGCGCTTACTTTCAGTTCAGATGCAGAACATGCCAGAGAGGGTCTGGGATGCCCACTGGTCCTGTCTGGCTGCTCTGATGTGTTAGGTTCCATTCTCTGAAAACTTGTTCTTGCCCTCCAAGTAAGCACTTCTGCACAATTCAGATGCTTTCCTTCTATTTCTTACCCTCCTCCATACTTGACACGGATAATTAGATCCCTTTGTTTCGGAAGTACCATTTGAGTATCTCTTAAGAGGCTTTTATTGACTTTTTCTACCCCCATCATGTCACACAGACCAACTTGCAGTGCTTTCAAATATTTGCTTTTCCTCAACCCACCCCTGAACCCTCCGCTTTGGCTGTGGTTAAGCTTTTTCCTACCTGCTCAGTGCACGCACAGTCCCCAGAAGACTGTAAATAAAGCAGCCTGGCAGGAACACGTGGGCTATGCTGACAGCTTCGTACATTAGGCAGCCTGCAGGATTAAAACTAATCCTGTTGTGTAGTAACAGCTCAAATACCTCAAGTAGCACTGCTTTTACTCGGCAAGCAGTTGAGCTCCTACGCACAAGCGGAATGAGAGACATGCGCTTGTGTGCGGCTGCTGCAGGCACTGGTGTCCTAGGTCTGCACCGAGGAAGTTTTGCTGATGGTGGGGAGCACCAGCAGCGCTGCTGGAGGAGAACAGTCAAAATGCAGTCCGTACATCCCTCAGGGTGAAGGTGAAGTGGTATATTTGTATCAGGGTGGGAGCTGGCTGTAAGAAAGTTTGAGCAAAGGGTGGTTGTTAAGCTAAAGGGAGAGGCTGATGGTGGAGTTGGTGTGTAGAGCTGAGATGCCCTCAGTTACCTTGCAACTAGGAATGGAACAAGAAATGGAAGGTCTTCAAAGGAAGCACGATACATGTAATCTCCAACCAGGTGTTGCATGTGTGGGCTGCAAAGATCCTTTGGGCCAGTTCCCCACTATCCTGCAAGGACAGGGAATCTCTGAATGCAGGAAAGAGGGGGGCATCTTTTTTTTCCTCTTTTTTTTTTTTTTTTTTCCTTCCAGGTAGGAGATTGGTTTTTGCTGGCAGTCTTGTTTGGCAGAAACAGTCTTGCAGGCACTTACCTAAATAAATAAAAAAACCTAAAATAAATGTGTAACGGAGGTAGTTCATGTAAGAAGAATCCTCTCCCATCCATGGAGCAGGGTACCTCTGGACAGCACTTGATCCATTAAAGACACTAAGAGGGGATGCCTCTGACTGGCTTCCTGTAGGAAGCCAGCACCTAAATGAGGTGTGTGGTTAGCTGGGTTCAGCTCAGATTTTCCAGCCTTGCTTCCTAACTGTGGGAGGAGATGTGGTCAGCCCGTCTTATGGGCTTGTCCAGGGACTACACCAAAGGTTCCCTCTTCCCTGACAAGATGCCAGTAGATTGTGACTTGTATGTTACTGGCATTAGTCATGTGAATTAGTGGTGAGTTAAACTTGGATGGTGCCACTCAGAGGTGGATCAGTGGTCCTTGGATGACTTCAGGCTTGCTGAGGTAAGGAGCAGCTGGCTGAACTCCTTGGTGAAGAGGAAACAAGCCAATGTCTGTTTATAGCTGAAGGCATCCTTGCAGCCCTGTGGACTGTGCTGCTGTTTCGTTGTCATCTTTGTCCTGAGTTATTGTGGTACGGAGGAGCCTCCTGTCCCTGGGAGACCAAGGCACGGTGAAGAGTAACTGTGGAGACACCCTCTGACCTTCCTGTCAGGGGGTTTGAGTTAAGTCCTGTTTTAATATGTGTGCTAGAGTGGATTCCTGTACAGAAACATCTCATCCCATAGTCTGGAAACAAAGCTCAGAATGGAAAAAGAGGAAGAAGAGGATCCAAAACAGCAGCAGTTTTGAGCTGCGAAAGGTGATAGAGCAGATGGCCAAATCTGGCCTCCGTGTAGTTCTATGGGTCTCTCTCCATATCCTTCCATTGTCTACCCTGGACCGTGTAAGAGGTGCTGATGTCCTTCTGATTGTGGAGGGGGTTCACAGCATCTCCTGCAGGTGACACAGAAAACACCAGAGTGAGAAATAAGAATATGTGATGCTTCACGCTGTGATGGAGGCTCCTTTGCCAAGGTGGGATGTGGAGAGCAGTGGGGGTGCAGCTCTGTCCTGCTTGGGTAGCACAGGCTTGCACATGCCCTGTCCATTTAGCCGGTGAGCTGGTCTAACTGGGGCAGACCTCTGGTCTTGAAAAAGTGGGCTTCCCTTGGTGATATCTTGCTGTTACATAGTAAAAACTGTTCTCTAGCAAAGGGAGGAAAAAAGAAAAATTCCTTTTCCAAAGGTTGTCAAACCTCATGAAAACTCAACCAGGAATGTAATAGCTTTCTTGCGAACTGAAAGTGAAGGGAAATTTTTTGGGGGGGCGAGGAGCTGTTAACCTTGGATTTATGGGCAAGTCCTTCCTAGGATGGATGAAGGAGGTTGTCTCTTCTAATGTCTGTGTATCAGCCTGATTAGCCAAAACCTGGCTAGGGTGGCTTGGTGCCCAGTACGCAGAAGTAAGAGCCATAGTCTGCTGTTTGTGGCGATAAGTGGTCATGACCTCCTATCCCCAAAAGGGTGTGAGGGGGCAGGTATTTGGGAGACATCTCAAACTGGCTGCTGCTTTTTAGGCAAGCTGAGATGAGGGATGTGTTCCACAAGTGCCACTGTGACTGCAGTGCAGAGGAGCCGACTTGCGAAGGGTGCTGTGGCTGTTAGCCCTGTCTCCCCGCAGGGGACCGAGCACAGCTGACAACACAGAGCAAAAGGGAAAGAGTTCAAATGCAGGAAGGACATGATGGATATGTTTGTTTTCCTGTTTTGTTTGTACTCGGAGCTCTGATGGGTGATGGTAACCTGGAGGTTTGTAGGAGAATTAGTTGGCCTTGGGATAAGGGGCAAAAGCCTCCCTATACCTAACCTGTGCCTAAGACAACTGGGTGCCTGAGTCTCTCTGGAGAGGCTGCCTGTGCTTCAGGAGGATGAAAGCCCTCTGACACAGGCCTTTAACTGCCTGCAATGGTGTTCCCATCTCTTCTGCAGACCACCCATTAAGCTGCTGCCTGGCAGGGAGCAGAGACGTGCACTTGCTGAAATCCTCTGCGGGCTCTGCTGGTTGCGCTTGCACGTAACCTTCCTGGCTGCCCCCTCCTCCCCTCCGCCTGTGCAGTTGCCTGCTGCTCTGGTGCTTTCTGCTTGCTGTCCTCCCAGCTCGGCAGCCTCTCCGCACCCTTTGGCCTCCCGGTCCTTCCCTCTCCCCACCTCTGCTTCCTTCTCCATCGCGGCTTGAGCAATTAAAAATTTGGGATGCAAGGTGATCCTTTGGAGGTCTCTGGCATGGAGGCACTAGCTGGATGCCTGTGCTTCTTAGCTGTAGCTTTGTGACGAGGCAAATGTTTTGGTACTAACAAATGACAGAATGAGGGCAAATCTACATGCAACCTGTTTTGCCCTTGCTGGGAAGCTGGTCCCTCTAGAGCTGGGCTTGGATACCAGCTCTTACGAAATCCTGGTGTGTGCCGCTGGTCTCTGTGGCCGGAGGATTGGCACAGTGGTTTGGATAAATGCACTTTGGCCAACTGCTGGTGTTGTCTTCCCTTGCTGCATCTCCACAGTGTAGCGCTGAGATGAGTGGAACTGAGCTCCCAGCCCACTGCCATTCAGCAGCGCATCAAGTGTTGGAATCTCACAGGGGGTTGGGCTGTCACACACGAATGCAATTCCAAATTTTGGCCTGATTACACTGGAAACAAGTGTTGGCAAGGGTCGTCTTTATATTCGAGTGGTAAGAGGAAATGCTGCAGCTTTCCAAAGCCAGATACTGTAGCTCAGTTTTTGCAGACCTGAGGTATTATGATGAGCCTGGGAAGATGATAACCAGCTGGCAGGGTGCTTACAGAGGGCTGGAGCAAGCACATGTAATAGATACGGTACCATTATTGTTGTTAACAATACAAATATGCTTTTACTTATTACTTGGTGAGTACCCCATTGGAAACATTAACATTTAATTAGCATTGATTCTTCTTGAGTGAATTGCTCTAAAACCTGGGGCAGTGGAGCCCCTGTCTCTTGCTTAAACAGCAAATATCACATAACCAGCTGTTCACTTCATCAGCAAAAAAATTAGTTCTGTTTAGCACTGAAAACTTACACCTCTTGTATTGAAAATGGTGACCAGAAATTTTCAGGCTATTGCTGGAAACTGGGCAGGTAAGGCTTGGCAAGGAGAAAATTGCAGGTGATGTTTCTAAAGATTTATTATTATTTTTTATGGAGGAGTGTGCAGGATGCTGACTGGTCCTTGTATAGAGGAGGATCAATCCAGCAGTATCTTTTCTTGGGGATTGCTACTGGGATTAGCTTTAATTCAGAAGGGTCAGTCTGGCTAAAATGCTCCAGTACCAAACCTTGCTACCCCAGCCGTGTGCTCCTACAACTGTGGAGAGAAAATCTCTTTCCCCTAATTTTAGATGTGGTATTGTGTATTTGTCTCACCGCAAAACTTGCGATACGGAAGCACTTCCCTGTCCCTCTAATCAGCTCAGGTATCAAGCATGAGGCAACTTTTCTGCAAGGCTGTCTCCTCCTGTCCTTTGTCTCCGATTTAATGTGCCCTTTTTCTAGGTGACCCTCCACAAGCTGCTGCCTGGATTGGCCAGTGCATCCTCTACTTGCTGGTAATGGTTTTTGAGAAGACTGTCATCAGCCTTGTCCTGCTTATCCCTGGTTGGACAAAGGTAAGCTCCTGGGATGTATTTTCCTTGCCACAGCTGCTGTGGCTTGTTTCTTGTCAGCTTTGCTTTATTAGTGGTCCCCATCATCACAGGTCTTTAATCCTTATGACTTGTTGACATCCCTCTAATCATTAGCTATTACTTAAGTCTGTGGAAACATGACTTTCATAAGAGTTTGGCTTTTGACATGTTCTCTTGCTAGTCAAAAGCTAGTGGAATCAGATGCTGCTTTAATTTTCTTTTCCATCCTTGGAAGGATAAACTGGGCTGGGCTGGCAGCTGAGGTAGTTCAGTTCTGCCAGAGGATTTCTTAGTTATCTTGTCAAGTCAGTTCATGTTGTGATCCTGTGCCTGAACTAGGGGCACTCTTAGAGATTAATTTGGAAGAATTATCTATTCAAGTAGTAGTTGTTCTTCATTCCCCCAGCTGTTTCTGTATGTTAGTTCACGCAGCAGTAATTGTGTTGATCATGAAGTTCCTCTTTTAAAAAATAAAAAGAGTGGCACTTGTAGCTGCATACCTGGTGGCAGTGAGGTGTGGTGGGTGTATAAACCAGTTCTGCGAGTCTGTGGGGTAACTCCAGGTTTGAGTGCATTTACACGTAGTGCCTAGTACCTCTCAGGCTGGTGGGACTTGACTGAGGAGTTAAGCTCCCAGATTGCTGTAAATCTGTTCCTTTTCAGGGCTTGTCCTTCAAACCCAGTAGCCTGCAGTGCTCAGACTTGGACATGAACACGCTGTTCGGCAGCACGCACTGCTAGATCCAGAGATGCTGCTGGTTTCCTCTCCATGCTTATCGTGCATGGCTGGTGTCCTTATTTTGCAGCTAGGCTCCAAGGAGCCAAGGAAAGTCCCCCAGTTGTCACGGGTAGTTACACTGAATGACTAGCAGTACTTATTTCCTGCTCTGTACAAAATCATGTGTTTGGCAGCTGGGCTAAAGGGATAGCACGTGTAATCTTCCGAAGAGCTGGGCTAAAGCAAAGTCTGCAGAGAGCCCTAGTGAGGAGACTGCTGGTGTAAGAAGGCAACCAGTTGGCAGCGAAGATCTTATAGCAGAGCCGTTCAAATAATGCTTCTAAATGCTTTCTCCTCTCCAGCTTCAGCAGATCCTCCTGGGTTACATCCCAAACCCCCAGCTGGAGCTCGTCCTGGTCATGCTTGTTGTGCCTTTTATAGTCAATGTAAGTGGTGCCTCTGCAAGCACTGGGTGAGGTGGTTTGGAAGGGATGGCCCATCCCCATGGGGAGTGTGTACAGGAACTGGCTTGGGGGAAGCCTTGAGTAACTGAAGTGTCTTGGACAGGGTGGAGGGGAGTGGGAACAATTATCTTTTGTCACAAACACACAAATCTGTCGCTACTGTCCTGCCATGGTCTCTGTTCCCAATTCCTGTTCCCTTGTTCCAGCTGCTGGGTGGCTGACTCTTCACCTCTTTGAAGAAAGCTGGGACTCATTAGCTGAGGGCTGCATCTCAGCAGCAAGCTACAGGCATGGAAATGCTCCAAAGCCTTTGAAATTCCTGTAGGATGGCTTGTCACTGGTGATCTGTGGCAGCCTGCCAATCTAGCCATTTAGCTAGACTTCAAATTGTGTTACAGCCAGGCGTTCAGGTTACCCAAAACTATTGATATTCTCAAAACTAGTTTGGCAAAACCTCTTTGAAAGCTCAGCTGTGCCCAGAATTAAGGGAGCCAGGAAAAGCCCTGACCTGCTGCTCAGTTCCTGCTGAGATGGGGGAAATGAGAACAAGGTGTGTGTCAAACTTTTTTTTTCAATGCATACCATGAGCATTGCAATGGTGCAGTATTAGTAAAGTTGGGGTTACCTGCCTCTGCTACCAGCCTCTCCACCACCCTAGACTGCATTTCCTGATTTGAAAGCAAACTCGGATTCTCAAAGAACTGACCAGGGACTGGTGCAGACAGAGCAGATGTCTCCGTGCCCCACCCCCACCCCCCCACCCCCCCGGTTTTCAATATCTATGGAATCAATAGGATTTATATGAGAAGAGACCTCAGGAATTTGACTCATCTGACCCCCATGAACATGCTTGATGCAGGGTTACTTTAGATATTAAATTAGGTTGGTCAGGGCTGGACATCTGGAGGAATCAAAAGGAGAAGTAATGGCTGTGATTCAAGGACTTTGGTCTCTGCAATCCATTCATGTAACTTCTTTCTCCCCAAGGCCATTATGTTCTGGGTTGTGGACAGCTTGATCATGAGGAAATACAAGCAGAAGGACACCCTAGCCATCAATGGATCCATAGAAACTCCTCGAGCTAGGAGGACTGAGGAATCTCAGGTAAGGCCAAGGATGTCCTTTGTTTGAGACCAAACTGCAAGCTTGTAATACGGTCGTGTGCTTTACCACAACATACCATCACCCCAGGTCTAGGCAGCTTGGTGCTTCATGAATGTGGAGGGTGACCTGCTAAGTAAACCAGCTTCCCGTGTTTTAGCTGAGGTCAGCAGAGGGATATTTCCTGGGAGGATCTCACCCTGTCTAGCAATGAGAAAAATCACAGCCTATGAGGTGCTGCTGAAATATTGCCCGAAATGATGACAGTATCTCGGGGGGGATGAGCTAGCTTTTGCACTAACCCATGTGGGCTTGTTGGAGTGGCAGGCTGAAAATGGGGCGTATCTCTGCACTGGTGCTCTCATGTTAGTTGTAATTTATATATTGCTTTTATATATGTAATAATGTTTCCCATGTTAATTGTAATTAATCTTAGCTTAAAAGAGCTTGCTTTCCTCACTGTAACTGATAACATCCCTTTTTAGAGGACATAGGGCTTCTAGCTAGGCCATTTTTGTCAGCGTTTGGGGTTTTTTTGGTTGGGGGTGGTTTTTTTTGGCCAGGTGATGGTCCCTTCGCTGTAAGAAGAGCTTGATGCATAAAAGTCATGGAGGGGGAGAAAATGCTCCAGTCCCAACAGATGTTTTTAATGACCTGTGCTTTGCTGGGCAGGTGGTGTCTGTGCTGCTCGCTGACTTTCTGGGCAGAGCCCCCAACCTGAGTCACTGGGTCAAATTAGTTTCCTTCCTCCGGCACCCAGGCCTGCTTTCAGAGTGTTCTGTGCTGAGATCTCGCAGCTCACTGGCAAGACAAGCTGAGATAAGATAGTGTCTGGCAGCCGCAGGCTGACTCCTGGAGTAGCTGCTGCTGAGGAATTTGGGATGGTCAGAAATAGCACTTGCTCTGAGCTCCCTTTGTAAAGAGTATCTCTGCTCTGGTGCCGATGGGTGGGATGGCCGGTTGCTGGTGAGATTGCCGTGCGTGCAGCGGTGGTGGTGTTTAAGGGTGTGCTTGGCAGTCTGCACAGCAGCGTGGCTTCCAGTCTCAAGGGTGCAAGGGGGAAGAGGCTGCTGCTTGTGAGGATGCAACGCTGGAGGAACCCTCCCTCTGGCAGGGAGGGCAGGCAGATGTGAGCAGCTGCTGAGACTAGTGAGTCACTCCTGGCCCTGCTTCCAGATAAACAGTTGTACTTTG
This sequence comes from Falco biarmicus, assembly GCF_023638135.1. Classification (NCBI taxonomy): domain Eukaryota; kingdom Metazoa; phylum Chordata; class Aves; order Falconiformes; family Falconidae; genus Falco; species Falco biarmicus. Next base: position 28,261,335 of record NC_079292.1, on the reverse strand, counting down.
GCAAGGTCACTAGAAACACGCGAACAGCGTGCCTCGGGGAGCTTCCTGAGCAGTGTGTGTGGTGGGGGCATCCTTGAGAAATCCTTTGTTTTGGAGAGAGGAGGTAGAAGTGGTCTACTGCTGGGTCATACTGGTATGTCTTGATGGTTGTGCGCTGGAACTAAGAACTCATAGCTGGGATGTGAAGGTGGATTAACTCTGAGCATGAGTTTGTCCTGGTTGTGGTAGAGTCCTGGTTTCTCGGTGGTGGCCAATGTTCAAAAGTGGTTACCTCCTTAGAAGGGCTAGGCTGGAGGTCTGCTCAAAATGTGAAGGTGGTGGTGAAGATCTGTCTTACTGACTGGATGTGCTGGTGTGTTCCCAAAGGTTTAAGATCAGTTAAAATTACACCAGCTCAGAAGCAAGGGTAAGGGGGTGACATCTCTAGTTGAGACACTAGGTTCCAAAGGCTGGAAAGCAGGTTGAACTTGCAGCACCTTGTCCTATAGTTGTGGTGGCTGCCACAGATTCACAGATGGTGTTGCGGCTACTGGCCCTCTGCCTTGCTCCACTGAAGGGGGGTGCATGTGTTCTGTGGCCTCTAGCTCAGTTTTGGATAACCTGAAGGGAAGATACCTGTTAATCTGAAGAAGGTAGGAAAGACTCTTGTGGCAGCTCAACCTTGACAGGTTGTTTCAAGTAGTAGACACAACTCCCACAGTCTGACTCTTGCTGTCAAAGGCTTCTCCCATCTTCCAAGTACTTGACTACTTTTCTCAGATGAATTTTTGCCGAGATCTTCAATGTGCAGGTCATCTGTCCATCTTGAAACCCTCTGATCCATCACTGCAGTGGAACTACCAAGGGGACCAGTTTCTACCTGGAACGGTCTACACGGACTGCCTCCTTTCGGCTCATATGTGTTCCTGTGCCTCTGGCCCAACAAATAGTTTGGGCAGAGAAGGAAGCTGATGAAAAAATACAGAAGTGGGTGACCTGCTTTCCCAACTCTATTTCTTGGCACTGGGCCTTGAGGTGTAGCTGTTGGCTCCTGCTTCATGTGTCAGCTTCTTAGGCTATGAATTAAAGATAATGTTGGCCAACTGAGCCCTACAGCTGGATTGATTCGAATTTAGGCTTGAAAGCAGAAAATGAGTGTTTGCTGGGCTTGTTGCTGCTAATAACCTTTCAATTGGGGAAATTTCTTCTCTTCCCCACTGCCCAGCGGAGAGGAGGAAGGGGGGCTGAGAAGTGTCTCTGTACAGGGCCGAGCTGGCAGAGGCTAATGTGTCCCATGGTTTATCAGGGTTCATCAGAGCTGTCTAGCAGCAGGCGCCAACAACTCCCCATCATGCTGCCTTCTTGAATTTCAACCCTCTGTCTATCTGGCCTATAGTGTCATTATTCTTCCTCGAACTAGCAGTTTGTGTTTGGAAAAGGAGGGGGAGAGAGAGGAAGGCAAATGGGAAGAGGGGGCTGAAATTAACCTGTTCAAAACCCACACTCAGTATTTTCTATAGGGATGGCAGGAGCACTCAGTTTGGTCCTCGGTTTGGTAAACCAGCTGGGTGTGGAGAAGCAGCCCAGCACCCAGCAGTCCTGTGTCTGGTGTCACTTACTGACTCTGTGGCTGCAGTGCAGCCCAAAGAACTGGCAGCCCCTTGAGGGCTTTAAGGCTCTTCTGGGGAGCCACAGATGTGATTATGGGCTTTCACTTATAATGCAGCAAATGCTGTATGTTTTTACGCTGAAACCCTGAAAGGGATATACTTTGTCTTATGGCTGAGAGAATTTTGCCCTTCCTTCCAAATCAGTCTTAAGCTTTCTTTTGTTTCAGACTTGTGCCCCACCTTGGTAAATGTTCATGCAGCTTTTTTTTTTGTGGGATACAAAAAGATCTCTTAGGAGTGCCAGTTTGAGTCCACTGCTGTTTGGGCTGGGGAAATGTGTTCACCTGTGTGGCCCTTATTTCTACTTTGTGTGCATCCTGCCCTTGACCCGAGTCGCTCTTCCCTTGCCCTTGCAAGTGTCAATAAACTTTAGATCTAATCGGTGATTTCTTTGTTTCCTCTACTCAGAAAAATAAGTCTGTTTTAATAATGTTTTATTTGATCTTTTTTGAGCTTGTGGGTGTTTTTGTTTTGTTGGTGTGGTTTTTATTTTTTCCCCAAGGGAGTTGAGTGAGTTTCTGTTCCTTTTCTGAAGGCTTACATTTTCAGAGATAAGCCTTAAAGCAAAATTTGGTCTAATACTAGTGGTACCTGTAAGAACTATTAGTGTATTAGCTTTCCTCTCAACCTTAAACTAGCCTCTAGTTTCACCCTATGTGGGGACCTGCCTTTGGTCAGCACCTATCCTAATTCCCTTCATAGGAGCTGTGACTTCTGGCATTGACTCGACTGAGGATGCTGATGAATGCCAATGCCTATGCTGCTTGCTTTTGAGTACTGAGCAATACTCCAAGAGCAAGTTTGATTTGCTTATTGCTTAGCTGAGCTGATTATTTTTTTTTTAATAGCTCAAGCTTGGGGTAAACTCCAGGTGCCTGGTTCTTACAGGGAAGCTATATGAAGGTGGGAATAAAGGTGCCTCTGGAAGGAAACTGTCCCACCTGCCAGTCCTACTGACTCCTGGCAACTCATCTATACTTAGATGCAGGAGGATGGTGGGATGGTTCCTACCTCTACGCCAGGCTGGTGGAGCTTTAGGCAAATGGGTTTCCATAGCTAGTGGGAAACACCCTGGAGCCGCTTTGTTTTACAGCCTGTGCCACAGTTCCCATGTCTGTGCATTCTGTTCCCCTGCCACTGAGGTGGCCTGGTTATCTAGAAGATCTGCTTGGATGGAGTACCAAACCAGTAGGTAGCCCCTTCTTTCAGACAGGAGGGGTAGGCAGAGCACATGGGCAGCTCTGTTTTGGTAGCGTGACCCATATTGTTTTGCCAGCTGCTGACCTCCTGGTGTGGAGAGGAATGCGTGAAGTATTTGAGGACTGCTGAGTGAGACAGTAGCACATTGTCCTGGGACTGAGAAACTGGCCCATTCCCAGCTGTGCCACTAACCTGCTGTGATCCTGACCTGGTTACATCTGCAAGGGAAGTGCCTTGTCCAAGTTGTGCTGAAAACTCCTAAGATGGAGTTGGGCTTGAAGACCATATCTGGGGGTACGTCCCATGACTGTCATAGTGATGAGGTGCTGTCTTGTGATGAAGCTCCCTGGTGAATTGTGGAAAGGTTACTGGGGGTACTGTTGGCTTGAGCAGCTTCGTACAAGCTGTATGGTGGGCAGGTAGCAACCTGAATAGGTCTGGATGTGCAATGCTCAGTGCCTGCTCAGTCATCCACGCTTGGCTGCAAGGGGATTTGATTTTGCAGGTGAAACCCACCAAAATGACTAGTTCTTTAAGTCCCAAAACTAGCCTGTTGCAGCCTGTCAGAGTTCAGTGAGTTTATAATGCTGTGACTAATTACCCGCGCATTTTTTCAGGTTCAACATCACAATATTAATATGATAAATAGAGGAAATCTTCACTTGGAAGAGATGGAAACTTTCCAGTGTGTGTCTTGAACCAAAAAACATTCCTTGAGACCAAGGGGGGGGTGGCGGGGGGTGCGGCAAGAGAGCTTAATCTGATCTACTGCTATCCTTAGAGTATCTGACGTGCTGCTGTGAAGATAAAAACATCAGATGGGGAGGCCGGAGTGTGTGTGAGGGTGGGGAGGAAATCTTCCCCTGCAGCTCTTCTGCTCCTTTGAAGTCATTGACTCATTGGAGTTTGTTTTTCCTGTTTAGTAGTTTTGTTGCTGTGGTGACTGGCCCTGTGGTGCTGCCTAAGCCTTAGCAAGTGGAGGGCACGTTAATTCACAACCGTGCGTGGAGATGGCCACAGAGAAGACTAACTTCCCTCATGCTCCAGGTTTTTTCCCAAGGAATACTGAGTTCTGGGGCTGGTTGAGCTGTTGGGGACACTCCGCATGTGAATGCACTGGACTGAAAGCCCTTGACTTGTGCCTTTGAGCTGAAATGTTGCTGTGAGTCAGGCACAGGGAGGCTGTGTAGTGCATTGGTTCAGTCTTTGGAGCAAAGTGGGGTCAGATGGGGCTGATGTTTGGGTGGGAGGTCTACACTGCCTTGCTGGAGGAAGCCAGGTTTTTGGGGGGTGGTTGTGGTACCTGCCCCTTGTCCCTCCATCAGCCACGAGATAATGATGCTATTTGGGTTCTGTGGTGGGCAAGTGGAAGAAGAGGCAAGGGCTGCTGTTGTTGCTCATCTAGGGAGGGAGAACTGGGACCCTTGACTGTGCTGTTAGGCTTGTGCCCCTCTGTGGAGCTGCAGGCTGAGGTGCCAAGACCTGGCCAGGATTCTGATGTGGATGATGAGTGTTCACCAGAAATCCTGTGATTCAGCTGAGATCCTGAGCACAGGGGCTGGCTGCACTTCAGCTGTGCTTAGAGGTAGCTACTGTTAGGGGTAATGGCAGCAGGGCTGCTCTTGCCCAAAGCTGAGTGTTTGAGGTAAGGAGATGGGGTTGAGCAGACAATCTTTCAGGCCGTGAATATTACCTGTGCAAACCGCTCGTCCATCCAGTCTGCTGGCTGTCATTGGGTTTCAGCTCTTCTACAGTCAGTGCAGCCATAGCCCAAGTAAAATCCAGCCTTTTTCCTCTTCCAGATGATGTGGCTGGAGGATGCCCCACGCGTGGCTCCATCTGCATCGTGCAAACGCTCCAGGCCGGTGGCAGCCTGTTAGCTCAAAACAGCCTGTTGGTAGCTTCAAGTCTGGAGTTAGCTGCCGAGAGCGTAGGTGTTCGTGGAGGCAATGGGCAGCCTTCTGATCATGCAGCAAAGCTGCGGGCTTTCTTACCTGGAGAGGTACTGGTGAGAGGTGTCAGTGCTCTGTTTTGGTTCCCACAACTCTGACTGAGCCAGGAGCTGCTGTGCCAGGCAGAAATAGGATGCTACCAAGCTGGGATGCCCCTCCTGAGCTCACTGGCCATGGCTGGAGCTAACCATGTAGCTCTGCTTGCTCTTCTGACTGAGCTCTGGAGACAGCAAGCAGCTGGGGGCCTAGGGAAAGGTCTATGTTTGGTACAGCTGTTCACAAAACATGTGGCCTAGTTCCTGTATGTCTCCACTGAGGCTGCAGCCTGGTCTGAGCATGCCTGTCTGTGTGAGCCCTCTCCCATGGTGAGCCAGAGCTTTTAACTGCCTGTTCTGCTCTCAAAGTGGGGGGTTGAGACACCAGATTGTCATGGTGTCTGTGCCCAAATCTGGCTGTTATTGGAGAAATGGTCAAGATGACATTGAGGCCCTGCCCATCTTATAGAATTAGATCTTGCAGCAGGACCCCTCTAGGGGTGCCTGACCCCTTCAGCAAGCAGTATCAAGAAGAACTGAGAACTTCCACTCCATCAGCATGTCTGTTCTCCTTTCTAGGTGTTACTCTCTCCAGACATGGATTTTGATCAGTCGGAAAGCGACCAGGATATTTCAGGACTCCAGGGAATGAGCCAGAAGATGAAGCAACCAAGCTATCAAGTGGTCATCTGACAACACTGAGACAAGGGATGTGGAGGAAGGCAAATAGCACTGTGACCCTTGAGCTGGCTGAGGGAGGGCAGCGTGGGGAATGCCAGTTGATCCCTATAGATCTGCAGAGGTCCTTTTGCCTGCTGCATCTAGACCTATCCTTCTGCAGCTGTCTCTTTGGATGGTATCTGTACACCCTGTACAGGCTTGAGCAGTATCTGCTTTGCCTGTCTGACCCTAACCTGTACACATGCAGGCACGTTGAGGTTAGGGATACGGATATGTACTTCCTCTGGCTGGCCAGCTGGGTGTAACTTTTTTGTCAGGGCTAGAGACTGAAATCAAAAGATTGTCTGCTTTTTTTTTTTAATGGAAAAGAAAAATATCTATCCTGTACTACCTGAACTGTGACACTTTTATATGCACAATACTCTAATTGGTTTGCAATATGTATTTAAATATCTTGAATTGGGAAGATTGTCTCGGTGGATCTGATCCTTTTTACTGTTTTATAAGGAATGCAATAAATACTTGATCTAAACCTGCTTCATAAATGAAGTGCCTTCATCTGCTTAGTATTTTACAAAACCCTAATGCTGGAAAGGGGAGGAAGGGGATCTGTTGAAATCTTTCCTGACCAGTTCCTCCCCAGGCAGGTTGTCTCTCTGCAGCAAGGCTGCCCTAGTCAACCTACAGAAGAAGAGCCGAGCCACAGTGCTCAGTTTCTGTAGGTGGGCTGTATAAGCCACTTCAGTACAAAGACCTGGTGCTGCAGCACCAACCTGTGCTGGACTCCAGACCAGAACAGACTTGGAGATTGATCCCAGTTGCCACCTTACAGGTCAGTGTTTACTGGGAGCTAGAAGCTGACTCTTTCCTTTTACTTAGTTTAAAATAAACAGATAAAATCTCTGCAGGACTTGATTCAAAAGCTAGAGCTGAAGAGTCAATTGGAGCCCCATTAACCAGCCCTGATCTTTGGGGGGTAAAGGAGTGGCCTCAGGTAGGACTGCTGCAGGAGAAGACCCCTGGGTCATCCCAGGTCTGACACCTTTTGCTCCAAGTGTGAGGTGGAGGGCTTTGCCCTTGCTCCTTTGTTAACATACTCTATTCATCTATAAACACACAAAAATGCAAAACACTTTGCAGCTCTCCTGGGGGGAGAGAGGGAGAGACTGAGCACAGAGCAGCTGCGTAATGTGCTCCCAGGCTGGGTGCAGATACACAGCTGTGATGAGACCCAGAGTCCAAATAGTGACAAGTCCTCAGAGCAGGGCCTGATCCAGGATTCACTAAACTGAACCAACAGACCTGGCTGAGCCATAGACAAGCTTTGCTTATTGTGAGACAGTCCTCAGAAGTGTTGGGTGGGAATTATATTTTATTTTCCTTCCTTCCTTCCCTCCCTTGTATTTTCACAAGAAAACACTCCTTATTAAGAAGTAGAAAAGAAAGGATTTGGATTTGCTAAATTAGGCAGATCTAGGCTTCTAAAAGCTGAGCTGTGAGCATGTGAAGTTGAAGGGGGAGGGGTGTTCACTTTCTTTCTTAACTTCAAAGTAGTTTAGAAGCATTAGATGCAAATCAAAGTCTTGCATGCCCCTTAGTGAACTAGACACGCTTGGCTACGCTTGCAGCTGCACAGCCTTCTACTGTATTTCTGGAAATGATGTCCTTTTTTTGTTTCTTAGTTACTTAATGAAAGGTCAAAACCCTACTTGTGGTGGCACATCAAATGGCTTTTGGAACACATGGCACACAGCTCTGAATACATTATTTATATTGCCTAGTGAAACCAGTTTCACAATGGGACTTTTGCTTGTCTGTCAGAGTTCTGCACTTGTAAGGGCTGGAACAACTCTTATGCTGTTGTCTTGATTGAAAATAGATTAAGACAGCTGCTTTGTTAGAAACTTGCTCCCTGTTTTGAGATGTACTGGTATTTTGGGTTTTGTTCTTGCTACAGGGCTGTACAGTGCAATGCTGCAGTATGTGAAAAGTGCAAAGTCAGCCAAAGCAAAGCCCTTGTTCTAGAATGGAAGGTGGGTGATGCAATCTTCATCTTAGCCCTTGGTAGAGGCTGGCTGAGGAGGCTCACAAGAGGAAATACTGTGATGTTGGGGAAGGTTGTCCTTCCCTAGCTTTGTGTAGCCAGTGCTGCTTCAGCAACCCTCGATTCAGGAGTCCTGTCCCCCAGTCTGAAACGGTGGTGTGCAATTGTTTCCATTGAACTCCCAAGTGATTGCTCAGCCCTCATTCCTGAGCTGTCTGAGCAGCTAACAATCTTTAACCGTTAACTTTAACTGCAAAGCAAGTGGCCTGTGACCCTCTTGGAGACAAGAACAAATGCGTGCCTGTATGTGCAGTTGTTGCAGCATGCTTCCTGGGAGCAATCTGTGCTGCAACAAAGGGCTATGAGGACCAGGCCTGGAAACGTTCTCCTTCAGAGAGAGGGAAGTGTTGTGATGCCCCGTTTATAGATGGGGAAAGCTGGAGTTCACAGTCCATGACCTGCCTTTGCTCTTACTGCTCTTGGGGCAGCAGGAGCACGAACTCTGGTTTCCCGTGTCCTGTGCTACTGTGTTTAAAGGCTGGATCAGTCTTCTCTACATGGTTAAATTCTCAGTTTAATGTGGGGTAGAACCCTAGGGTCTGTTCACCTAACACACTTCTTGCTTCCTTCCAAGTGTACAGAGGCTAGAGAACATCACTGACGTTTAATTTTCCACTGAAATTACTTTGCTTCCCAACCTACTGTTAACTAACTTGTGAGTGGTTCTTCCAGCCATCTGGTAACATAAGCTTGTTCAGCAGCATAAAACATACATAACCTTAGCTTCAAAGCTCGTTTTATCTTTGCCAAATGAAAGCTTCACTGCAGTGTTCACTGTAAAATATTTATTGTGAAATGGATAACTGGAGCCTTAACGAGAACTTGAGTATATTGCTTCAGGTGCTTCATATGGCTGGGAAGTTGGACTTGATCACTGTTCTCTTCATGCCCTGAAAGAAGTAGTTTTCCTTGGCTGAAGGAGGAGGAGGAAGAGAAGTGATGATGCACCTGAAGCATTAGCAATATATGTGTGTGTGTGTGTGTATATATATATATATACACACACATATCTATATACAGGAGAGATGAGAGGAGAGCCTAAGCCAATCTCTCCTCGTAGCAATACACTTGAATACCAAAACGTGGGAGGAGAGTGGAGATTTCAAAGAAATCTCTTTTCAGTAAGGACAGTATAAAAACGACACCTGCCAAACCCTGGACTGTCTAGAATTTCACTGCCACTATCCTGTTTACCCTGTGCTAGTGAAATGGGAGGCTGTTTGGAAATAGGCTGAGTGATCTTCCCACTGTCTTCTTGGGTAGAAAAGTGAACTTCACAGATACCCTTTCTCATCACATTTCTGGCCCACAAGGACGTTGCAGAGCATTAACCTTTTTGGTTATTACTTGCTCAGGACTGTGCTGAGTGAAGGTCTTGCTTTCAGTTCTCCCTTGCATGAAAGCTATTTCTCAAGATAGCTGGGCCCAAAGCAGTAACTTGGTGTTTTGTTCCAAAGCAAAAGCCTTGGCATGAGTTTTACACTAACTGGGCTCTCTGTAAGGATCTTCCAGCATGCAGTTAAATCTAGCTGGTTGCTTTTGGCTGATTTCCTCTTCCCCACAACACACAGTATGAATAAGCAACCATGTGTGTTACCTGCTCTGCTACCACAGTGCTAGCAGTACGAACTAGATGATCAAGCAACTGGAGAATCACCACCCCACCCCCAGCAGCTGGAGCTGCTACAGTTTTACAATGTAAAACAATGATTTAACTGTTAAATATGCAAAAAATCAGTCGAGACTGAACATATTTCTGTAGGTCTCTGGCAACTCTGTTTTATCCTAACACATGGATATCATTTAGCTCCTGGAGGTGCTTCCACACCCACCCTCCTTCCTTTCAGTTCTGGAGAGGCAGAGTATACATGAGCTCAATTTGGCCTTACCATGTAAATGTCTTTGTGGTTATCAAAAACTTCCCTGGCCAAGTTCTCTACTAAGCAAACTCGTCTGTGGCTGATCTATAGCATTATTTAGTGCTGCCTCACTTTAAAATAGACGACAGCCTTGCAGTTTGGGTTTCAGAGGTTTCTTTGCAGAGCCGCACCACCTGCAGTGGGGGTGGCTGGTGGACCCTTCTGTAACCTCCTGCTGCCAAATTCCTGCTGTATATAAATTCCTGCAGTGTAAGGAAGGAGAATGAGCCAGGCGAAATTGGGATGAAAATTTTTTGACAATTTGGAGTAAACAAAGACTTCCTCCCTGATCAGAAAAGCAGCTAGAAGTGTCTAAACTCAAGAGGCTGCTTTTTAGGGTCATAAGCTATCATGGGTGTTGCTTCTTCATCCTTTAGGGGATTTAAGTCTCTGCTAAGCAGAAGTGATGCTCTGCTCAAGGAGGTGGCAGGTCTGTTGGAAGCTCACAGTGGAACTGTTTCTCTCTAAGGGAGTCAAGACTCAAGAAGTCACTAAACCTGCAATGTTATTTAAATGAGATGCTTCATGGAATGGGAGCCTGCACCACTCCTGCTGCTGAAAACCAGAGGTGCTTTCAAGCATACAGCCTGTGTGCACTGAGACAGCAATAAACCACATGAAGGTTTTCAGCACTGTTTCAAGGGTCCGTAGTGGTGCCGGGAACGTCGTGTTTAGTGGTAAATCCAGGCCTCATCACAATAACCGAGAAAGCAATACCCACTTGTGGCCTGTTGATTTAAGGTTCTGATTTCTTTGTTATCTCTTTGATGCTAATGGGTCACTGCAGATTAATATCCACCCACCTCTCCTCTCTCTCTCTTTTCTTTCCCCAGAGACTAGGGTTGGAGCAGGTGCTCCAAGTCACTTCTTTGCAAAGCGTATCACCCAAGGTTGTTTCTAGATAGGCACTATGCTGTATGATCTGTGCCTCTTACCAACCAGCTGACTCACCAGCCCCTGGGGGTATTGCACAGATCCCTGCATGGGTTTATTTTGAGGCCAGCAGCTCTCTACACTGTTCAATATGAGTGCTGGCCCACTTATCCCTCCCTTCCTACTGGGAAAGCACCAACCATGCTTTTAACCATGTCCTCAACCCTTTCCCCCAACCTTTTTGTCTTTAGGAATTTGATGAACAATGTTCATCTAGCATGAGAGAGAGACAGCTGATTTCCAAGGGCAAAAAGCCTTGGTTTCTTTGGCACCAAAAAGTAAAGAAATATTCATAAGTTGCCTAATTCTAGAGGCTTCAGAAGGGAACCGCTGTCACACATGCTGCTGCAATGCATTGCTGTGATTGGTCTTAAAGGCTGTTAATTGTCCCAAAGGTAGTTCCTGTGTCAAAAGGATGAGAAGCCAAATAGTCTTTGTAGCTCCCATCGATCAGTTTGTCCGCATTGTTTTTGGCAAACCAGCAGTCAACTTCCTGCTGGCCATTGTAGATCCTCCTCTGCTTCCACACAACAGGAACGAGCCGTCCCTTCACTTTCAGGGTATTTGTAGAGTTTGGCTTTAATGCTTCAGTTTGATTCTGACCAACCTGCTGATGACTTGTGTTTAGAGATTCCTGAAGAAGTTTAACTTCATGGTTCAAGAACTGACCTGCAAGGTAAGATAAAATAGCATCCATGACTGGCTGTTTTGTGCCTGTTTTACAAGTTTTTGGTTTTTTTAATAGGCCATGTTTTGAGGATCTTTGGGTATGGGGTTGTAAATGGCTTCTCTGCAACAGCAGGATGAATCTAGGTTCTGTAATTCTTTTCTAAATCTCACAAACAGAGATTAGAATAAAACTGTTTCTTTTTTCACTTGTCAAGATACATTACCTGAGCTAAAGAGCTTTCCAAGCTGCAAATAGTAAGTTCCCTTCTGTGGGCCACAGTTACTAGAGGATAACAACCCATACAATGCCCATCATCGGCAAGCAGAAGGAAGATCTAGGCCTGAAGCTCCAAGTTCTCTTCTCTTGCCTTCTTGTAGGCCAAACCTAAGTTTGAGTTTAGAGGTTTGTGCATGCAAGTGGCCTGAATCCAAAACCCACTCCTTAATGGATCATCTCCTGCTTAACCTGGAGGTGCCTGAATATCACAGGATCTATGGCTTCAGTCTTAGAGTTCTGCACCTGTACATGGCCGCAAACATCACTGCTTCTCCTTGGCTGAAAGAACCCAACCATCTAGTCATTCTCTGAGCCTACCTAAAGTATAGTTGCTCTCAAAATGTGGGGATGGCTCTTCTTTCACTTCACATTTGAAAGAAAGGGGTCACAAAAAGTACCAAAGTTTCTTGATTTCAGTCAGGCTTAGGTGTAAACAGCTCAGTCCTGCAAAAACAGACCCCCTGGACATGTGCAAGTACAGTACATAAAGGCTAAGCCAATGATCTCTGGCAATACACTAGCTCTGTCACTAGAGCTCTTTCAGAATCTGCAAAACCCCAGCTGACTGTCCTCTCTGCCTAGAGTCAAACTCTACTTTCCAGTGCTCCTGAGAGCACATTAGCCACTGGGCTATTCTAAATTAGGACTACTGTCAGAGAATCTCTTACTAGTGCCTTACACAGGGTTCTTGCAGAGTATTTGGTTTCTGTCTCTGTACTGGGATCATCAAGCATGTGTATTCTAATGACAACTATTAAAAATCATAAAAAGAGCTGGAATGTAAATGTATGTGGCACAGCCACATAGCTAGGATAGTGGGAACTAGCTGATAAAGAAAAAGATGGGAGAGTAGTTGGGGATACTAGCAGCAGAGAAGTTGTTTGAGAGTGGATCTAAAAGTCTCACCTGGGAACTTAATCCCAACGTGCCTTGTTCATTACTTCTTGTCTCTGTCCTTTGAAACTGTTTGGAAGGATCATTTTTGTCTGGTTTACAGCTCTAAATCTGAGAACCTGTTACCTACCCAGTAGCCCATGGGAGTCAGAAGAGAGGCCTTTACTGTTGGAGATGTAGAACCCCAGGTGATTCCTCTGGTATGGGGCTGGCTTCTTGTAATGGTGGATGAGGATGACAAAGCTGATTGTGTCTCGTATTGTCACAGTGACGTTGGAATTGGCAGAGATGGAAACCTCGAGGCTACTGCTTCTCACGACAGCACTCCGATCACAGGACAGAACAAGTCTTTCCCCATCATCCAGGATGATTCTTTTGGGTGTGATCTCTAGATAAGATCTCTGTGGCTTATTGCTGAGGATAGTGATGGTGCTGAAGTAAGTCCGATGCTTCTTGTGGCCGTTGGGTGGTGCAGGAGCTCCAATTAATTGCCCATTCACAGTTACACCTTGCAGGAAAACAATCAATACATGAACGCTGGAACCAAGAACAGGTCTATTGTCTCAAAGATACAAGCCTTGTAACCAAGGACATGCAGATTCACCATCTCAAGCTCAATTATTTCACCTACCAATATTCAAAACAGTATAATCAATCTGTTAGAAAATTATTACCTTATATAAAGCACCTAAATTTACCCAAGCTCAGAAACACTGGCCTTCCCTGGAGACAGGTGCCCCAAGCCCCATTAGTCCTAACGTTGTGTACACAGTACTACAGGATAGGATCAACTGCTCCTCAGCACAGCCATTTCCTAAGCTCTGTTCAACCTCAGACCCATCTATGATCGAGACAACGATCTGCAGGGATTTTGAGCCACATAAGAAAAATATTTATCTTCCTGACCAACCATGATATAATTTTCTTAGACCACCTAATTGTTGAGGCATCACTCAAACCTAGGCAAATATATCACATCTTGGAGGACTAAGAAAACTGTCAGGCCTACTTTTCCTCATATTACCAAGTGGCATAGGGACTGAACTTCTAGTAAGAGGACCTAGGTGTATCTGCATGCTCCTGTCTCAAAGAATCTCAAGAGCAGTAGACAGTTGCAGTTTGATGTCCGCCTAAGGAACAAATTAGCCTGGGACACCCCAAGTAAGGGTTACTACCTTAGCTGACACACTGAAGACTGAGCAGGACCTCAGTAGAGGGAACAGCCTGACCTGCAACAGTCTGAGGTGGTGTTGAACCTCCTCAGGTGGCAGTGTAAGAAATTCAGGTTCTCTTTGTGCCACTGCAGAAAAGGACCCTGAACCCTGCACTCCCATTGGGATATTTCAAGCTTCACCAGTGCTGCCTTTCCCACTTCCCTCAGTTTTGCCCCAAAAGAACCACTTTTGAGTAGTCTACGGTGCAGATCCCACTGAGTCAAATAAAGCCTAGATGTTCACAGTAAGATTTCCAATCATTCTCACAGGTTTTGTGACTTGCTGTCCAATAAGACACTGTCTCATTTCCCACAGGCCTCTGAACAGCCTCTGGGCAGTAACAGTAAAGGAGGAGACTTGTTGCTAACCCAAGCTAGACCCAAGCCATCAACACTGAGATGAACTATTTCCATATCCCAACATTCCCAGGGGGATCTCTCATTTCTGTCTTCATAGACTCAACTTGCTAGTGCTACAGAGTCTGTTTTCCTCAAGCTCATTTTGCATTTCGGCCACAAAATTGTTCAAGCGGTAGCACAAACACAGTCTGTGAAAGAAGTTTAAGGGAAATGTTGCCAGGAGCTAGATCTTATTCACTAAGGCATGAGCACAGAAACATGGAGGGTAGACCACTGCCACACAAAACAGAATCCTTCTAACTTTATTGTGTGGTTATTTATCTTCTTTGTAAAACAAGTCTGTGCATTGTCGCTGGTTTTGGCACCCCTTCCTCCCACTGTTTCCCTGCTCAGAACATAATCTGCTTATTAGTTGCACTGCTTGGAATTCCAGATCGGATCAGACCACAGTTCAGGCCCCTGAGGATCAGACTGGCTTGGGCAAAGCAGATCATGAGTTGTGTGTGTTTTCTCAAGGCTGTCATGGCTTGGTAACCAGTTTGGTAGTCTCTTCACTGAAACAGCCTCAGTGCTTGTTGGGATACTTCACTCTGTCCTGAAGTGAACAGTACTGTAAGAGTGAAGTTCCAGTAACAGAGCCATTTTGGCGAGTCCAGTTCTTTTATTTGCATGTTGTGACTTTGTAACTAGAGAGCTGATGAAGTTGTGCCATCAAAGAAACCCACTCTCTCTGCGCCAGAAAGCTGAATCCCCCTGAGTAATCTCTCACAGGGAGGTGGCTTCATGGCTTATGCAAACACTACATGCAGGTTGCGAAATGCCTGTGTGGCTCTTCGTTCAGCCGTGGCTGTTGTAGCACTGGTCAAGTGCAACCCCCTGACCATACTGGATCAGGAACTGACCTCTCCAGTCTAGCTGGACTGAAAGGGTGCAATGTGGGTCTCTTGGCTGTTTGCATGTAATTGATTCCAGTCAATGAATACCTGAACAAGGAAAAGTTTGGATACATATCAATGCCAGTTCTTCCTATGGCTGGGTGTGCTCTGTTGACAAACTCTTCTGAATTGTGTATGTAACAGTGGCCATGTCTCCTTCTTGCTCAGGATTTCTGTGAATTTACCCAATAAGCTATGATAAAGTTGGAGGTGAATAAGTGCTAGTGAACAGTCTACACGTCCTCCTAATCTAGGGGGTCAGAGCCAGAAAACTGGTGTGCACCAATTTTCTATTGCCTATCCAGAACAGAGACTTTCTCTAACCTCCTGTCACTTTCCTGTCTATGAATCACCTTGGTGCTTAGCCTTATTGCTACAGAGCTCGCCTTAAACTTCAGTTTTCCTCCACAAGCAACTGCTTTACTTAGCTGCTCACCAGATTCCTTATGATCAGAGACCAGTCGCAGAATGTCCCCTGGTTCTCCGTCAATATTGAAGCAGACAGAGAACTTGCTGGAGGGAAAATCAATGACAAAGTGAGGGTCTCCATCCGCTGAGAAGACATAGGAAAAGAGACAAATGTGAGAGACTTACACAGAACTGCACTGTCCAAGAATGTAACAAAACTGCTTTTCAATGTGTGTTTGTCCTTGTTTTTTCTAAGACCTCCTGGTTTGTTGTTTTTAGAGGGCTGGATGGCAATTGCCAGGGAACACCAAGTTTTGCTTTGTTTTTCACACAGATTGTTTTGTTTTTTCTCACAGAAGAGGTTGGGTTTTCAGTGAAAACTGAGAACCCAAAGCAGTCTAGGTGAAAATCATATTTTCTTCCTGGAATATCATTTCAGTGATTTATGGCAGTTATCATGCAGGTGTTTTTACTCCTCCGTACTTTGTTGGCAGGCTATATCCCCCACAGCACACAAAAATGTACCTTCTAACCAAGAACCGCTGCATCGGCACACCTCACACTGAACCTTCCTGGCACTAAATATCAGATTGGAGCAGTCAACAGCAGATATTACACAATCCCACAATCTTTATTTTTCAACAATACTTGACCTATCATCAACCACCAGGTAGGTGTCATTTATAAGACAAGCCAAACCCCTAGTTTTCAAGGTAAATTTGACCTTATCCAGTGAGATTCAATTCTAAATTCTTAATCCGGTCTTATTCTTCACTGTTTATTGTATGAAAAGGACATTAAGTAGAGGTGCAGAACCAACAGGAAAATAGTAAATCACTATAGAATTTTCTTTTTTCTTCCTTCAACATTTTTTGTCTCAGCAACATTACTTTATAAAACTTTTTTGACTAGTACTAGTACAGAGGGAACATGCTTCCTGTTCTCCCCTAATCTACAGAACATGAGGATCTCCAACATGAGGATCAAGTGCTGTAGATCATCTGCCTTGCTCTGTTTCCTCATACTTCTCATTACTGATCCTCTCTGTATTTTGGTTTTGTTTTCATTTTCCTCCCTACTCTGCAGATCTAGTAAATAGGATTTTGGTTGATCCATCAGGATGGTTATACCACAGTGGCATGCAACCGAGGTTTCCATAAAGTGACCATTATTATTTTGGATTATTAAAGGCATGAAAACAGGCACTGACCTGAAGTTTTGGAGATTCTAATTCTTTGTTTATCTTCCTGTCTGCGTATACCTAGAAGTGGGAAAGGAAAGCTGTTACAATTACTTATTGAGCAGCAGAAAAAGCCATAGTATAATAATATTCCCAAAATATTATTTAGCAAGATCATGCGACATATTCCTGCAGCTACTTCAAGCTTCATTTAGAATACCAATTTTTCTCCAACTGTTTCTACAGAGCAGTAAGTGCTTCAAGGGTTTGTCAGGTGCCTAAGAGGTTTGCTTAGTTACCCAGCCCACAGTTAGCAAAATCAGTATGAAAATCTCAGCTTTCTGCTTATCACCTCTCAGTTCGTTGGCTAGATCATCCCTGTTGCCAAAGTCAGCCATGATACATTACCTATGTGAAAAAATTTCGTACCAGCACGTGGTTATTTTTCTGTCGTACCTGGTGGTGCCTTATGTCCCTGCAAGCTCTGCAACTTTTCACCAATGCCATCGGTAGAAGGGCTGACAAACTCCTCTTGAGGTGGTTCTGAATGGAGCCCAGCCTCTTTCATCTTCAGAACGGTGAAGGGAGTAACAAAATTGTAAGTCAAGGCCATTGACTTGGCTTTCTCCATCAAATAGTCTTTTTCCCGATTGTCATTACTCTTCAGCCGAGACTTGAGCAATTCCTTGATGGTGAGGTAACTCCATGCCCTCTCAATGTAATTTTTATCACCTTTTCCATCTTCCAGGCCAGGGACACCTCTGATGTCATTCCTGCTAGGCAGGTCAATAGCCACATCTGTTTTGAGGAGGATGTACTTCTTGGAGTTGCTAGCAGTCACCTCTACATGGAGACTATCTGAGGTGTGGTTGATAAGTTTGCCAGCTATTACAATTTCAGAGCCATTGAAGTAGTTAGGGAAGAAGTTCTGGGTGACTTGCTCCACATTATCTTCAGGGTAATCAACACGGATGTCAGAGAGAAGGGGTGTTCCTATTTCATCATAGAACCTTAAACAGAGACACATTTCTCACCATTAGTACTGTTCATCCAAGTGTATGCACACACTCTTGCACTTATACATGGCCAAGAATACAGTCAGACTATCAAATATGGCTCCTAAGATGTTCAGGAGCAGTTAGAGCTCCCAGGCCCCAAATTTAACTACTGCATCCACTGTAACTGCACCCAGGGAGATGGGGCAGTCTCTACCCTTAGAGATTTTCAAACTTGAAGTGAACAAGGCCCCAGCGAATCTCACCTAATTTGAAGTTAGCTCTTCTCTGAGCAGAAGGCTGAATTAAATAACCTCCAGTGGTCCCCTTCAACCAAAATTATTTTCCACCTCATTTTAGTTTTCCATGTTTCTTAGGCATCTAAACAGAGTCTCTTAAGTTCAGAATGTTCAGGAGCATCCCAGCATCAACTACTTTCCACTATGACTCCGAGCTCTGCAAGGAGGTATTTGTGACCACTTACATTTGCTTAAGAGCACCTGTCCGTTACAAGTAGATTCTTGGCTTCTCAGGCTCACAGAAAGCACCCTAGTTATTTCAAAATATAATTAGAAGAGATGCTGTCGCCTACAGTTTTCTAGTGGTATTTTGCATGGTATTCCACAGCCAAAAACTGTAAGACCAAGACGTTAGGTCCCCCAAAGCTGGAGAGTACCTGAACCAAAGCTTCTATATCACTGGAAGAGCCCTAGATACTACTGGTTGGGATGGTCAGTGTAGGACAGGCAGGAATACGGTTTTCTGAGGGCCAAAGGAGAAAGAAACATCAAAAAAGAATCTCACTATGCCCCATAAATGAGGACATTTCCAAGGAATGGAGGAATCCTAACTACTAAATACAGATGGCCTGGCAGAAAAGAACTCACTGCTACCTTTTGGCTGATTTTCTGTTGGAGCAAGTACATGGCTTCTGTGGAACAAAAGAGCTTAACCTTATAATGCCTCGTTAACGTGACTACCACCATACTTCTGAGAATACCTTGCACTGGACAGGCCACAAAGCTTTTACAAGACATCAAGGCTTAGGTTTACAGCACTGTGTTTTCCCTGCAGCAATGTGCTTTTGATGAATCTTCCCAAGCTGCTTCAAGAATGCCATAGTTCCCATTTAAATGCCAGACTCCTCATCTCTTGGCAAGTCATATTAGTCTAATTTGGTAAATAAACAAAGAATTGGCCTCAGCACATTTTTAGTTCAAGCTGCATTTATTTTTCACGTCTGCTTAAACAGATTGTCTGGAAGCTAGAGTCACACTTTGTGTTTTATTCTCTCTCCAAGAAAACCCAAAGCCTGAATTGGTTGACTTTCTTCTAAAGCCTCTTTGAGCACTCTATATCTTTGATTCAGACCTTGTCACATATTAAAACATGATGAGTTAAACCTGAGCACTGTGAAGTAACTCCTGGGTTGTAACAAATGGTGGAGCGAGAGAAACAACCTGTCTTCTAGTACAAAGCAAGGAAGTATCTGTGTAAAAATACAACCCACTGACCACATGAACAACATTGGCACCCACATAGATTTTCCCTCCAACAGTGATTTGAATTAGACTCCATTAAGTGATTGTGCTTTTCTGTAGAAGTTTGGCACCAGAAGCCAAATGGGTTTGCCATCACTGAGCTTGATAAACACTGAGCTGTTAGTCAGAGATGTTTGAACAAGTACTTGCAATGCTGGGTCCCTGTGGCCCAATCAATCAGCACAACCTTCACTTACCAGGGAATGCCAATTGCTATCCAAAATGCATGTTCTGAGAAGCAAATGACATGGGCAGAGTGGCAGATGGATCTTCAGAATTTGGTTTAAAAGGAAGACACTCCTGTCCATGCAAATCACCACAGGAGGAAAAGCTCTAGTGGAAGCTCACGGTGTCAATGCTCCAGATGAATTAGACCTAGGCAAGAGGTCTCTGCTCAATGAGTGCCTCTTTTTGGTTTCTGAGGTTCAAAACACTAACATTTGGGGAGTGAAAGCCAAACATTTTCGCTTGGAAACACTGACACACTGACTGACTTTTTAGACAGAGCTGTGGTTCAAGTATCTTTGTGCTGTCCCTCACTAGCGTCTTCCGTTGGACTACAGCTCCCTGATCACAGATGAGGAGTATAATCTGGTCCTAGTGAACGATAAGGATTATAGGAAACTTGTTAGGAGTTTGGATTACAAAGAATGAAGGAATGAAGTGGCTATACAATCATCCCAGGAATGACCCTTGTATATTTTTCTAAGTCAAGTATTTTGGAGTTTGCACAAAAGGTTATTTTTTTAAAAATACAGAAATAATTTTCTGCCCAAAATTGGGATCTTCATTCCAGAGCCACTCCATGCTGTCTATGTGGTCAATCTGAAGTGAGTAATGCATCCTTTCCACCCTCCATTCACCCAGAGAGGTGGCACTCATCCCTCCCACGTCTCCAGGTTTACATGCTCAAACCAGTGATCTGAATTAGGGAAACAAAATACCTTTTTCTGAGGGGCTGGGAAGCTCCAGTACAGCTCAGGGGGTCTGATAGGAAGGAGACAATTTCTGGGCAGGCATCCTCAGTATCTGAGCACACTCTGCCTGTCTCAGCCCGAGTTGAGTCTCAGAGGACCCCCATCTCTTTCAATGCCTCCTTAGAGGATTTACCTACCCAAAACCCTTGCCCAGAGAACCGAATGCAGTTACAAGCACAGAAAAAGCAGAACAAACCCCTTGAGGTAGCTGGCTGCGTCCTCATCCTCCTGGAAATGTCTTGTCATGCCACAGTTCTCCAGTGCCATCCTCTCCAGCAGTTTGTGGTCCACATCATTGCCAATGCCAATGGTGAAGAGGCAGAATTTATCATGAATGGCATCCTTGGTGTTGCTGAGGATTTTGGACGACTGTGTTTCCCCAACAGTGGGCCTCCCATCCGTGAGAAAGATGATCAAAGACACACTCCTGGCATCAATGTCATTCTGAGCAATGTAATCATTTAGCAGCTTTGCACCAGTCTGGACAGCACTGTTAATATTAGTCCCTAAAAAAAGTACCAAAATGATTAGCTCATTTCTCTTTCTAAGAGTGGAACAAATAATTTCCCCAAGATCCCTTTAGTACAATGACAGCAACTCTGTTCATCAGGATGTTCCTTTTCCCTACATAAGGTTGCACGAGCACTTTAATTTAGTTCAGCTGTGTTACTCAGCGCCAGTTTGGGATAGCTGTTTATAGTCTCATGAATTGAATTATGAATTGCAGTTTATTATGCGAAATTGCTGTATCCTTGAATGTCTCAATGTTCAATAATCAGCCATGGTAAGCAGAGTCACAACACATACTATATTCTGCTGGTACACACAAAAATAGTTAAACTAAATTACAGGACTCTCCCAGATGATATCTGAACTAGGAAAACAAGTTCTGCTCATTTTGTCTGAAAGGCACAAGATTCAGAGAAAGGGGAAAAGCCTTCAAATGGGAAAACAAGTGGTTGGGTTTGTTATTCAAACCCCAAAGGCTAACAAAGTTTAAAGGGAAGAGAAATGGCTTTATTAACTGATGAGTATATTTTCACAAAACAGCTGGCTAGCGAAGAATGGAGCTGCCTGAAGTGGGAGGGAGAAAACAGAACATAAATAAAGGAACTGATGTATGTTAGAAGAATAGCCATGAAAAGGATCCAAGCCTACTGTGTATTCAGAAAAAAGCAAGCAGAAAAATGAGTACAGGTATCTCCTTGCTCTGTATTTCTTGTGATAATCAAAGAAAAGAGGGATTGGTTGTGGAACTTTTGCAAGAGCAGTACATCTGGGTTAAAAACAGCTCTCAGAAAAAAAACAGATGAAAAGGGTTAAGAGTCAGACACAACAGATTCCTGGGGGTCCAGAAGGGGAGATCAAGGGAGGTTATCAGCAAGGATGTGCTAGCAGGTCTGACCATCCCTCATGTACCTAGAAACCTAGGGTGCACAGCTGCAGTGACTGCAGCAAGACAAGGAACAGGAAAGGGGCCAAAACTTCTGAAAAGTCCTCAAAATCCAGACTGTGTTTTTTGCAGAATGGTTTTGAACCCTGCACCTAAATAGCCTAATATTAGTCTCAGTCTCCATCCAGACCCAAAATTTCAGAAATAATATTTTCCCCAGAAACAAAAGAAAAACATCTCATGCAGCAGATTGTGTCATTCCAAACCCAGCCACATCACAGAGCTACCAAGCACTGAAAACTGCCTTTTGCCACATGCACAAATATTTAACAGCAATATTTTGTTCCCATTTCTTTGGGATGAGAGTATGACACAGCAGTGTAAGTCCAGGATGTTCTTTGTGTGTTTGTGATCTGTGAGCCTGAGCACATTCACTGGAAGATACTCAAGCAACAGCACCTTGATAGGGAAAATGCAGAGTCAGCCAAAACTAATGTATCACTGGCCTGTGGTGGAGAATCCCTGCACCATCCTGTTAAACCTAAGTTAATAATTTCCTTCTACTTTTGTTCTCTGACAAGTTCATGGGCAAACTCAGCTGGTTCCTACACAGCACTTTTGGCATGTGAGGAGTAAAAGCTTTGTACTCTGAGTATAGTCTCACTATTGGTAATTGTTTAACTGGGCAGGTCCCTTGACCACTTCCTAAACTCTTGCTCTCACAATATAAACAGTACAGCAAACCATCCTGTTTGCTGTGTTTTTCCATCAGAAAGTTTCCTTTACTAGAAGTGGCCACTGCTCAGGGGCAGCCATGGGAAGACCTTGTCTGACCTTCAACCAGCTGTGAGTGCTTGCATGGGGGAGGATTTACATAGGTCATTTTGCAGTGCTCTGCTTACCTTGGAGTGCTCAGCTAGGATGGGCATAGCTGCCAAAGTATGTTTGATTACAAACCTTACTATGTTTTTTATATATTTGTGTCCTTACAAGAGGCCACTGAATCAAATTCAAAATCATGCCTGCACACTGCCACTGTTCTGGGGTCTCCTCATCTCCCCTCTTCCCTCCTGGCAATAAGGCACAAGCAAAACAGGACAAGAAATTCTTAAATGTCATTGTAGCTGCTCCTCAATGGAGACAAGATGACAGTACTAGGTGGGAAACTAGTTCTTGCAGAAGGCAATCCCACAGCCCACACTGGGTAGTCCATCCCTGGAGTTTCCAGCCCAGGCAAAACCATGTGCCTCCTTTCACACAGACTTTCAGAAACTGAACAAGGTCTGGCCCTGTGTGTCCTTCACCAGGATATGGTTGGGTTTTTTTTCCTGTGCCATCAAGAAATAACCTTGGGAACATTTCCACTCCAAGGGTCTCACCAGATAAATGGGAGAATGGGCCCAATTTGGCTTTAATAAATATATCAGGTCCTATGACTGGATCTGAGGGACACCCTCCCATCGCATACACTGATAAAGGGCACATACCCTTTTGTCACATAACTCTGAGGGGAGGTGGGGAAGGGGCCCCCTTGTCCCATGACCTAAATCCTTTTATTGCTACATGCTACAGGACCACATTCATCACTCTCCATGCTGTTGTAGTTAACTGGATAGCAAAATTAATCTTGCTCATATCTCTAGATCATACCTCCAGTAGGCGACATGTTATGAATGTACTTTTTGGCATCTCTTATATTATTTGGAGTAACTGGGACCAGCTGGTCCTGCTGCCAAACTTTTATTCGGTTGGAAAAACCAATGATATTGAAGTGGTCTTCAGGCCTTAGGTCCTGGAGAATTGTGAAGAGAGCTTCTTTGGTCTAGAAAGAGAAGAGAAAAGAGACCAGTAGACACAACTGTCACTGCTTTAGTGGGCAAGAATTTAATTCTTAAGATGTTTACTGATTTTACAGATATTCCTACACTGCCAGTTTAGCTTATGAAAAAAATTGGAATGTCCTTCCCTGTCTCAAGGCCTGACCTCTGTGGTCCCAAGCGCTACGCAAATATAAGACAAAAGAACAACTCTTGCCCAAAAGATCCTGCAAAGCTGTGAGACACATGTCTAGGCCTAACTAAGCTTAAAAATCATGCACAACAATTAGGATCAAAGCTCCCTGTGACTGGGACAACCATTCTTTAAACTAAGGGATACTGAATAATTTTGACTAATACCAAAAACCTCGTGGAGTTCTTCTAAAGCCCTCTAGACCTGCAGTAAGCTGTAAGTGACAAATAGTTAAAAAGGTTTCTTGTAAGTTTAAATACCTCTAAATATGTCAAGGGTGCACACGCTCTGTTCACAATTAGGATACCAATTGGTAGATATGTATTCCAAAGAATAGTTCCAGCAATTAACAAATGTTTAAGCTAATATGTTCAAATGAATAAGATACAAAAAGAAGCCCTGACTAATGAATGCAGGTTCTACCTGCTAGTTAGTTCTGTCCTGGGCATATCGTTTTTCACCAATACGCCAATGTTACATTGCTCTGCTGTTCATCATTCTATATAAATCCAGGCAACCAGAGTGAGAGAAGCTGGTATCAAGATGAGCTCATAGACAGAGAGGTTAAGGTTCCTGGGTGATGGGAAAGACAGACCACTGAGGATAAGCCAAGTGGAAGAGTGCAGATGTGTCCAGTTCTCCCCAGTGTGAAATCTTTGATTTAGCAAGCATGCAGCTGTGTTCACATGGAGACAAACTTCAGCTTAGTAAGACCAGCTGAGAGAAGATGCCCAAAAGCAGCCTCTGTCCATGTAAACATACCCTATATTTGGATGCAAAACACATGAGAGGAATACAAGGCAACAATATCTGTAAGTATAGGGATCAGCAGTTTCTCAGCTCTGTCACCATTAAGCCTTTCAAATTCTAAGGCACGCTATGCGGGATATAATACGGTAAACTCAACAACATTTAAAGGTTTCTCTCATCATTTAAAGGTTTCTCTCATGCCTATCAGGGAAATATGTGAAGGGCTTGTTAAGAAAAAATAAAAAAGCTAATCAGCAGTGCTGGAAACCACGTATCCCTATGGCTGATGTTGCTATGTAAAGACAATTTGGAAAGGAGCTCAAAGGACTGATCAAGCTGTGTCATCAATATCCCTCTGGATTCTGCATTGAAGCTGATGATGCAATGATGCAACCACAAACAAATTACCCACCGCAGTGGAATCTCTAATCCTCCCAGCTGGTGACTTGGCTTCCAGTCCATCTAAAGCTAAGGGGAATATTTCCCATAGCTTCAAACATTTTGGAGCCAGGTCTGGAGTCCTGCCCTGCCTGTTTCTGTCCTCTGTATAAACTGTTTTCCTCTATAGGGATCACAGGATTCATCCCTCCGTTTGCTTAGCTGGAACATTGCTCCACGTCTCACCACCATGCATTTAATGAATGTTTCATAGATAATACTACTAAACCAAATGCTGGTGGAAGAGGTTTTTTTCAAAGGGGAGAACCCCATTAGGTTCACATCATGCGTGCACCAAATGAACCTTCAAGATGAATGCATGCCCCAAACATGAAGGCTGTCTCCTCAGTCTAACAGCCCATAGAGAACTTGCTAAGATGAGCTAAATAGCAGTTATTTGCAAAAGAAGGGAGGGTTTTATGCTCCTCTCTCACCTCCTCTTTTACAGGAGCCCTTGTATTGTAAAAAAGCATCAGATAATGCATAACATAACCCTACAGAAAGACCCTCAAACATTCACAGTGCCATTTTACAGAAGCGAAAACTGAGGCATAGACTACTTCAGTAATGATGCCAAGGCTACAAATGGAGAGCTTTCCAAAACTTGAAGTTTCCAGCTCTTGATCAAGTAGGCCAAACCATCTTTCAGGCATGCAAAGCAGCAATCACACAGTGGAGAAAAGCTCTTTTGGATTTATTCCATGGTTACAAATGTGGCCCATGCATTTGTCCCTCAAAAAATCAGATCAAATAAAGTAAGCAGAAAGTGAAAATGGAGAACCTTCTATCCTGTGTGCATGTGATCAGGCCTTCATACCAACCTCTGCTGAAGGAAATTTGGGGCAGGACAGTAAAGCAAGAAATAAGGAGACCACAACAGCTCCTTACATGAAACATCCCCCCTCTACTCCCCCCCTAGGGTAGGCAAGAGAGAGAAACAGAGGTGCCTAGTAGCAATGATTTAGAGTGAAACTCCCCAATTCCAATTATGCGTATTATAGCTTTGATAACAATTAACATCACTTTACATTTCCCATTACAAAAAAGCCTCTTTTCAGTTTTTTGCAATTCTGTCAGACTGCACTTTTCTCAGAGGGATTTATTGGACCCAAACAGCTCTATTGTTTCTGAGAACAAGGCAAGAGGAAAAACAGTCTTGCTTTGGCCTTCTTGCAGAGAGACTACATCTCACCTCCATTGTGCTCAGAAATTGCTTTTGACATTCTTGCCTGTGTTCAGCCAAAAGTAGAGGAAAAGAAAAGGTGAAACAACACAGAGCAGCAGTGTAGTTTGATGCACACAGCATCCGAGCTAGAACAGCAGAATAGGTCAGGAAGAACTGAAGCAGACTTTCCTAGAAAACACAGCACTTCCCCACACCCTCATACAGGCGCCAAATGGAGGGCTGGGACCAACTCTCTCTCCCTTTATTTAATTCTCTCTTTCCTTTTTTTCTCTTATTTTTGTCACAGTTTAGTCATTTCCATGGAGTTTAAGTCAGTTTTTCCCAGGGAACAGTTCTGCCATAATTTAATGCGCACGCACAGACAGCCTGGATTCTGGCATCTCTATCATGTGCTTGCCTCTGCAACATCAACAAAAACCCTTTGAATTTATGTAACATATATACACACACAAACATATGTACAAATGTGTGTGTGTGTGCGCATGTGGTTTTGCTCCAAAGCAAACAGAATGACAGAGGCCATATGGTTCATTGACCTGTAGCTTTAACCTCATCCCTAGTAAAAATAAAGGGTGGGAGTCAGCTCTCCCAATTCAGTCATCAGAAAGCTGGGCATTGCATCTAAACCCTCTCTAGGCAGGGGAAGACACCTCCAGAGGGTAATTCATTCCCGTCTGTTTTGGATAGGTTTTAGGATGGGCTGAGTCATTGTCTGGAAGTGCCTGTCTCCCAGCATTGCCTCCAAAAGGCCAAGCAGCTCAAGTATAAAGAAGGTGAGATTCACCTCAAGATCAAATCCTGCCCAGTCCTGAGCATTAAAGTGCTTACTGGAGCCAAAAGGAGCTAAACTGGCTCTCCACCTCTCCCAGAGTGTTCTGAATTGCCCGACTCATTGTATGTGTTTCCACTTCTCCTCCCAGCCCATAAGTACCTCCAGGTTTATTCTAAAGGCTGCAGCCCTCACAGGGTGGCAACACAGGCTTTGCTACCAATATTCCTTGCCCATAAACGGGTCTGTGAGAGAGACGTGACCTCCCTCTGGAGGGCTGGATATGATTCAGGAGCTGGCAGGCAAAAGTGACATTAAGTAAGGGGAATGTCTTGGTAAAAGTGCACTGCTTGAAATCCTTAAGTACGCAGCTATGCCGGAGTGCTCCTGGTGCCCAGCCTTCTCTTCCAGCCTCCAGGCAAGGATTTGCAAAGCATTTCATGAAGAGAGTGCTGGCAAAGGCTTCAGTCGGGACACAGCAGCAGGTTTCTTGCTCTGGCCTTGTAAGGCCACAGCTGGAACATCTCCTGGCTCAGAGGAGCCAAGGGCTGAGGCTGCTGTGGGATTCCCAAGCTGCTCTGCTGCCGATGGGGTCTCGGCACTTCCACTCCCGACAGGCCCTAGTGACTCATTGCACTGAAATTCATGCCAAGGCGCTCTCTTGCGAGGCAGAAAATTAACCATTTCTTCCCTGGTGAGGGCCAGATCCTTCCTCCAAGGCTGTGCATCCAACACTGGTCCATTTGGGGGCTGAGCTGGGCACAGATCTAAGCCACTCCCACCTAGGAAAAACAGTTTAAGGGTCCAGCATCTTTGTGCTAGGTGCTGCAAGGTGAAACACTTCTCCCAACATATTTGCCTGGGTAGATGCATTTTTGTGTGAAGGGTGGAGCGAGGCTTAAAGGAGAGGGTGGCAGGAAGTAACAATAGAGAATGGCTGGGGGCGGTGGGGAAATAAATCCATTTTTGCCAACTAGGAATGGTTCTAGCTGTCAGAGACAAGTTTTAAATGAGGATTAAAAGAGGATAGCTCCATGGGGGAAGATTCCTCTGTTTCCCTCAAATTAGCGTGGATAAAATTTAGCTGAGAGGTAGAGACTGAATTGCCACTCCAATGCATTTGAGTTGAGAAACTGTGCTGATGAATGAGCTGTCAGCACAGCTGCAACCTAGAGCTTAAAACATCCTTCTCCAGGGCTACAAAATAGCATTCCCCAAACCTGGAGCAGAACAATCATGGTCTAAGGCTGGGGACAGGTGGAGTGACCGTGGCTGCCAGAGAGTGATCACAGTTTATGTCTGTGCTTTGGAAATGATGAGAAGCTGAAGATGGGCTTGCACTGTCTAAA
The DNA here is from genome assembly GCF_023638135.1 of Falco biarmicus. Classification (NCBI taxonomy): domain Eukaryota; kingdom Metazoa; phylum Chordata; class Aves; order Falconiformes; family Falconidae; genus Falco; species Falco biarmicus. The sequence goes on along the minus strand of NC_079292.1, from coordinate 28,233,518 downwards.
TGACTGATGTGCAAACGGTGTCTTCTCAAGGGTGCAAGGTCAGGGACAAGGCCACCACTCTGGTCTTCATTGTCACCTCTGCACCAATACCTGGACATGCAACAAAACTGCTGTTTTCCTGGTTCTTGCTTGCTAAAGGCCCTGCATCACAGTCAAGATGACTTGGGGCTGTATGACCCCCAGCAACCTCAGGAAGAGAACTCCCACAGCTACACTCACTTCAGCTGGGAATTGTCCCCTTTGTACCTGGCCCTTGGGGCTAGCTCTGACAGAACTCCCTTTGCTTAAACACTAGTGGAGCAAAGCATGGGAAGGCACACTCCCATGGAAGAGCCGAGAGCCTTCAGTCCTTCCTTGGGTCAAAGAGCTGCCTCAGAGACATCTGGGATGATGTCAAACCATCTGGGTACCTTTTAGGAAGAATGTGAGTCCTGGTGACATTTCTCTCACAGTCTCTTGTTTGTTTGAGAAGCAGGGTGAGGGTGAAGCCTGGCTACCCTGAAAGCTTTGCAGTTCAAAGGGACACAATGTGTGGTTGTTAGACACTGTGGCATTGCCAGACTTTGGCCTTGCTATGAAGCAAGAGGGGAATTCAAGCACCTCATTATAATGCATGTCCCAAGGCCACGTATTCACACTTTCCATTGCCTAGGAGCGCTTGTAAGTGCTTCATCTTAGGCCCACAGCTTCATGCCAGCCCATTAAAAAAAAATCAAAATAAAAAGACTTTCAGTTCATGCTGAATCCAATTTTGTAAGCATAGTGGGTCTTTGCAGCACTGTAATGTAACTCAGCCCCTCTTGGAAATAGCTTCCAGATGCAGAGGGAGCTCTCCCAGCACCCACCCTACCAGTGCCTCTCAGATCACTCAGCAATCCTCGGCTGCACCCTGCACGCCCAAATACAGCTGCCATCTGCCCTCGCAAGGGCTGGGCAGTGAGACATCAACACCAGCGACACAGCCCCTTTCCAGCTTCAGCCAGCACCAGGGAACTGCATGGGCTCAAGATCGTCAGTCTAAAGAGCATGGCTAGCAGAGAGAAAAGCATTCACAACCAAAACCTCTGGGAAGCAGTGCCTGTCAGCTGAGGGATGCACAAGAACAATCTGCATATAATAGACGTGGGAGCATCTGCAACCATATGCTGAAGGATGCCAAAACTAGAAGACAAAATTTCAGTAGCCTTTACTTTGTCCTTCCAGATCCCCTGTGAGAGACCGTATTTGACAAGAAAGGAGCTAAGGCACAAGATGTAAGCTCAAAGGGAACTAGAAGCGCAGAGCTCTGAGAGTACAACAATGCAGAGAAAGGCTCTGAAACCAGATCTCCTACAGTGAGAAGGAGAAAAGTACAAGTAAATATGTTGTTTGGCAAAACACTGCAAGGAAGCACAAGGAGAAAAAACAGAAGAGCTCGCCCCTCACCTTCAATATGCTTTGGTTCATATCTTTCCCTTTCCAGGCACAGGCAGCTGATAAAAAGGTCCTGAGCTGTTTTTTTCCAAGCTACAACAGCAATATCTGGTCAAATCTGCCCATAGTCTGTCAGAGGGATTAAAACTGTGACTTAAGGAAAGGCTGGCATCAAAGTCACACTTGAAACAATGCTGTTGAGGTCAGACAAGGTACTGCCATAGAGCAGGTTTGGGATCCAGTAGCCAAGGGAAAGGCTGTGTGAGCACCACTGCCACTTAACAGGGAGTAGCTGAGGTACAGAGGGAGCAAAGGTTTGTGCAGTGGCATTCCTGCTAGGTCTGAAGCCACATCACATCAGTTTTTCTTTCCTCTACGTCCCAGTTTCCTTTCTGCACACGTAATGCAGATCACATGCCAGTTGCCAGCAAGAGGGACTTTTGTACCAAAAATTAGGTTTAACCCAGAAGTGTATCCTTGGTTTTTTTCACCTTCCTCCATTCCCCCTCTTGGGGAAGACAATCTGCCCTTTCTTCCTCTGCAGGGAGCGTTGTACAGTTCAGGAACTGCAACTAACCCTCTCCCTGTCAATGTATCTTTGTGCTTTCTTCCTGGCAGACACTGATCGCGTAACCAAGGAAAACTCCTTCGCAATTCTGGACAACAGGCATTTTGTTTTACACTGACACTGGCCTGTGACAGGATGGAGTTTGGTTGTAGAGCTCTGGACAATAAAGGTCTGTATCCAGTCCATGGCCCAGCCTCTCCCGCCTGCACATGACTGATCCCTTGCTAATAACTTGAACATTGCTGACACCCTATAAGGCTTTAGGAAAAGTTGCTTTGTAATTTCCTGGTCTGGAAAAGAAATGCTCCATCATTTAGAGCAACTGTTTCTATTGCCTTTTCTGAAAAAGATTTTCCATTCAACACTGAGTAAACTACTTAGCTCCACATTTCTCCAGGACATTTAATCACTGGATTTCTGCTCAGTGGAAAACTGTCTTCAAGGCTGTGGGCAAGTTTTGATATGAGTTGGGGTAACTCACTTCTTCAGCACCCAACAGCATAGTGAGGATAAATACATGAAAAACTGCAAGATGATCTGATTTCTCAGGAACTGGAGTTACATGTACCCAGGGGGCTGAGTAGATGCTCAACCTTTGTAGCCTTATTGCAGCACTGAGGATATAAGTAAATGTCTATACAAAGATTGAAGGAGGCAAGCTCTTATCAACACCAAGCATCATTAAAATCCTTATCAATACTGCAGTATGGATTACAGTTGGAGCAGTAAATATTTCTGTACAATAAGTCAAAGGGAAAAGCTTAAAGGCTGCCCACAATGCCATACTGAAATAACCCCACTGGAAACAATGGGGCTACCTGGGCAGGCAGCCAGACTGACACAGCAGTCTATGAAGGCCACATTCTCATCTTGAACTTAGCTCATTTTAAGTGGGATCTTATCCCATAACATGCCAGTCAGACACTCAAACCCCAACCCTGTCAGCGTGACAAACTATTTCCATGCAGTTAGTGGCAAAAAGGTCAACACCAAGGGAAAAGCTCTCCATGCCCTCAATGCAGAGCTTGACATCTCTCCCTCTGCCCATCCTCAGAAGATGGAGTTAGATCCAGTGCACAGACACTGTTCCGACAACTCGGGACTTTCATTCTCTGCCACACAGATCAGCTGCCAACACAGTGCTGGGAAGAGCTGCCATGCCCAAGAGGCTATCCATAGCACACCCCCACCATTTCAGCAGTCAATAGCTGCTGCGCCATACAGCAGGAGTTGAGCTGAAACATGGGTCCCTATGCTTTTCGTATCAATTAGCCTCCATTCTTCATCATGTACCCACTTTTCCAGAGTGGATGCCACAGCAGTCAGAAGCCTGCCAGGTCTGAGGCTTTCTAGCCCCTTCTCAGAACATCTTACCTGTGTGTGTAATCTGCTAAGAGATGTGCATTGCTCCTCCATAGAGACATGTCCCTCTTCACAGAGAAAAGATCTCTGCTATTTCACCAAGGAGAGATTGTGCCATTCCTACTCCAGGAGGAGATGTTATTTCTCCATGAAAAGGAGTACTGAACTTCCACAGGGATGAAGTATCTGTTACCCCTCTGCAGAGGACATGACTCTGTAGCCACCTCCTCTCATAGCCCTGACCCTTTTTCCTTGAACTGTGATATCTCTTGCTTTTAGATGCAACTTTCCCATTTTCATCTTCAGTGAGTGAGGGATGGTGATAATGGCTGGTCAGAGCAAAGACCCAGCACTTTTCCTCAGGTTTAGCATTAAGCAATACAAGAGCATGTAGTTGTTCTTCAAAAAAAACAAATTTGCCTGTTTTCCCACCTGAGAGTCTGCCACAGGGCCCTCACAGCTCTCCAACACCTGCCCCCTTCTGATTTTCCCCATTTCCAAATCCCCTCATCATCTCCAGCTCCAGAATCCCCACTCTCTCCTGCACATCTCTGCCCCCAACCCTTCCCCTGCCAACTTCTGTCCCAAGCCACTGCCTCAGACATGAGCACAGGCCAAGTCTTTGAACCAAAGTTCTGCAGAGAGGAGTTGAAGATGAAGTCACTACGTAAGGTGTAACTATCCAAGCAAAAGCTCTCTCCTCATGACACAGGTACTAAGTACCACATCCCTCGTTCCCAAGGGACCTCAAATTACATCACGCGAACCTTAGAGCCAGAACTGCCCATGAATACTGATGACTTCATACAGTAGCATAACACGGCAGGCCTCACTCCAGCAGGCTTCCACACAAGATCTCACAAGTGCTTCTGAGCCTCAGCTGCTCTTCACAGTTAGAAACAGACTGTCCTGGTTGAGCAATGTATAGTACACACCCCGTATTAGGGTGAAGGGGTATTTACTTGGAAATAGCAGTATTGTTGCAAGCAGAGTTAGCCTAATGGTTTAAGTCTTAGCAAAGATCAAGTGTCTTTTAGATTTGGGGGAACTTGTACAGCCATAAACCCACCCACGGGTTTGCCAGCTAACCAGACGAGGCTCTGCAAAAAGACAAGCACAGACAAAGAAAATCCTAGGTTCCCTTAACGGATCTATGACAAAAACACAAATGGAAGCCAAGTCTGGCTTCCACATATTGCTCCAGCAACTGGAAAAATGCAGGGTTTTGTCCTGGAAAGGACTTTTAAAAAATCCCAGATCAATAGCTTCACAGACTTGTATGCATGTGCCAGAGGCTTAAGTGTACTAATAGGCTTTAACGGCTCTGACCAGCCTCACCTGGGGCCTCCACCCACACTCCTGCCCAGTTAAGCTCCAGCCTGAGCCCTCAGTCCTGCCTGAGTCTCAGACCAAGGGTTATGCTGTAGCTGTCTCTGTCACAGCTGTGCCTGGTCATAGACCTCAACGACCCTGATCCATGGACTGACTGACTTCCTAGCTTGATTTAGCTCCTTCCTTTTCACTCTGGACTTGTTTGGTGATCACTAGGCTATGTCTGCCCCTAGAGTAGCACCTGTTTTCAGTTCATCCTTTGATGAATTTCAGCAAAATTCCAACTGAAAGCCTTGGTAGAGTTCTCAGTGTCTTCATGGGGTTTCAGTTCAAGCCTCAGCAGCATTTCCATGCTAAACTCTGCACTTGCCTTTGCATCCTATGTACTCTGAACCCATTTAAAGGACTGGCCATTTACAGGTGGGCTGGGCTTTTCCTGAGAAATTCTGTCTCTAATTCTGCTACCTCAACATGGAGAAAATCTGCTGGGGGCACACTGGTTGTTAGTCCCGAGACCAGAAGCAGATGCTCCCTGTCCTGAATACCTGAGGGCATCTTGTTCTGAAGGTTACTTGTTCCTCTGTGGCCCTGTCATTACTTGTAAGTTTTAGGGTTTAGGAAAGGCAGATTATTCTGCTGCATAACAAGTACTTGCATCTTTCTTGGAAGCTGGGCAATTAAAGTCTATATGGATCTGATGTCTGATTTAGTGTAGCTGATCCTATATGCCACATTGACATCTACAAACAGGACTGAGATGGCACTGCTGCTGTTTATTTCTGAGTAGGAGGCAGCTGCATGAGATTCTTCCGCGTTCACTAAGGCTGTTGCCTTCCAACAGAAATGGGAAAGCTGACAAATCTTCTCTCTTCACAGTACCTTTAAACCTGCTAAAAGCTGTAATTAGAATTAGCATTTTTTTCAAAGGTCCCCTGATGATTTCACATTGTTCTCCTGGGCAGCAGACATTATTTGGACTAGTAGTCAATTGACCTGTGGCCAGCTCTGCAGCAACCAGCAGTAGTCAGTGGGGTTTGGAGTGAGAACATCAAGCGTTCAGGTGTTTGTCTGCTCTCTCACCACCCTGAAACTACTCAGAGGGAGCCTGTGTGCTGAAGCATGGAGCTTTAGGGATATGTGCCTATAAGGCACTCAGAAGGGTTCAGACAGTGTGGGTCACAGATCAAGGGTACCGACAGTGTCCCTTGGATGGATGCAGCCAATAAAACTGAAGCACTTGCAAATACGCACCAGGTCCCAGTTTCAGTTGAGTTCCTCTTAGAGCAATTAACCTCAAAGAAAATTACAGTCTGGCACACTACCGTTGACAAGTTGCCAGGCTTGCGGTGTGGCCAGCTGTTTAACTGAGTGTATGGGCATTTATTGCCTGTGGGAAAGGTAAGGTGAAATGGATCTGTGGTTGAAACAACTACATCTTACCTCTTGTCTGCAAAATATTTGCAAATCCATCTTTTGTGGACACATTCATAGCTTGGAACATGCTTGTTCTATAACACTGAACTGCAGGCTGATAAAGGCTCTTTTTCACTGTGTTTAGTGAAGCTGGGGACAATCATCGTAATCACAAGGTGGTGAACCTATAACTGGCCCCTCTTTCTTTTAGTTATACCAAAGTAAAACTTTTACATCACCCTCTACCTGGCCCAAGGTACCACAATTTCAGCAGGCCAGACTGCTTGAAGGGGAAATCATTTTGCTTCCCGGTAAACTCTGCAGATACAACCTGTTCCCCAGGGTCTTCTGGCTCCTGTTAAAAGCAACTATTCCATGTGGAGCTTACTGTCTCTTTGCAAATGAAGGAACAAAGCTCATGAGGGCAAAACCACTATTTTCCTTGCCAGTGGGGCAGCAGTAATACCGTGCAAAGTCTTGAATACATGAAGAATATTTTTACCATCATGTTCAAGAGTTTTCTCTTCCTGAACTTTTATCTCCCTGCCAGTGCTAGAAGGTGACTGTCACAGAGGCCCATACTCTCAGTGGAGGTCAACTGCTGTAACACCTGGAGTCTGCTAGACATCAAAAGAGTTCAGAGGCTGTGAAAACTGCAGGAGGAATATGCATGTTAGCTGATCTTCCCCACAAAGCTAAAACATGTCTCAGTGATGTGAGGGCAATGTCTCAAAGGTCTTAATGATTTTACTTCAGCTGATCAACCAGTCTCACTATCTGTGTTTGCAACTGGGTCTGAACATCTTGTTGCTTCAAAGACTGAGATACCTTAGGAAGGAAAGGGTGGCACAAACAGATAAAAATTTGTGGAGGAAAAGGAAAACCTTGGGAGACGAAAAGAGAAATTACTCACAATTAGACTGTAGGAAATGTAGGGTGCATGAAATCCTGACCCCATTTGAGTCACTTTGCCATTATCTTCATGAAGAAAGGTGACAGAAGAATACAAAATCTCCTTGAGTTACTATAGAAAAGGGTGCACAGTTGATGTTTCTCCTACAACCCTAAAAACTGTCCTTTGCCACAGTTACTGCAGCTGACTCACAAGAGCATTCTTTACAAGTGCTGACTGTATTTTTAGCTGATCTTGCATGTGACTTAGTAGAGAGAAATGAGGAAAGACAGGCCCATGGGAATTCCCAGCTCTCTACACATCACCATAGATTAGCACAGCTGCAAGAGTCCAAGAGAAAAGAAGAAAAGGAGGCATTTCCTCTGCTCAGATGTATCCTGCCACCAGGGGATGTGTCTGTAATTTAACAAACATCTTAATAACAACAACACTTGTGTAAAAAGGCCACTGAGCAGACATGATCCATGGCTGTAACTGATCATACATTCTTAGTGTACCAAAAGAAGCGTATTATTCAGCCAGACCTAGATTTTGGTCTTTCCTTGACTAATCTATGTGGGAGATTTATGATTTGGGTCATAATTCCATGAAGTTCTATTTTTTGGAGCAGCTGATATCAAAGGAAGACAAGGACTTCCTGCACATAGCACTCCTCCATAACATACCATTGGTTCTCCATAAAAAATTACCATACTGAGGTAACAGGCAAAAAGTTGGGTATACCCTCAAAAAAGGCTCTGGCTAGACACATCTCTCGCTTCAGGCTCAAGAGGCACCTATTTGTAGCTAATTAGCCTGAGATTCATGTACTTTTAGCAGTAGGAGCTGGCTAGGCTATGAAGTAGACCCTCAAGGGTTAACAGCCATGTTGTTTCTAGTAAGTATATGAAAAAGAAGCCCTAATACGCTCAGGATGAGAATAAAAGCTTTCATAGTACAGGGCTAATCTGCTGACCCAAGGCACTACTTGCACAGCTCACGCCAGTACCAAAGCCCTTCAGAGTCTTAATCTCCCTGGTTCAGCACTGTGTCACTGGCTGGCTGCTTTCAGCATGCAGGACTGGGTGCATTTGTGCAGCATCTGTTTACCCTGTGAGGCAATGCAGACATTTTTCAACAGAAGGATAGCAGAAAGCCAAGAGCCAGGCTCTGTCCACAGGAATTTGTAAAGATTCAAAGGCATCTTCATTCAAGACCTCATTCAGCATAGTACTAGGTATGTTTGTTAACAACTCTGTTTGCTACTCCAGTCACTGGGGAAGGTAATTATGAGCCATAAAAGTCACAGTCCATTTTAGCTCACAGTAGAGATAATTTGATTTAATAGGGAACACAGCTTCTAAATTAAGATTTATGATCACCATTGAAACCAGATAGTAAAGTTTTTAGCAGAGAGAGGAAGGTATATATACCCCCAGTGTCCTTGTTCAAAGACAGAGAACTGTCAGAGAACGACCACGGTCTCTGTTTGTCAAGGACATTTAGGCTAGTGTTGGTGGCCAAGGGAAAAAAAAAGGCTGCCAAATAACCACACTTCCCAGAAATGTCACCGTGTTCCAGGCAGCAGCTAAGGAGCTTGAATGGACTAATTACATCTCCTTAACTGTCCAAGGTACAAGTCCAAACCACTGGCCTTCAATCGTTCTAGTGGAGTTACAACATCACATCATCCATACAAGCTGAAACTGCCTCATATTGGTGTCAACCTATGTGGAAAGTGTCATTTGTCACCGTCATTATCTCAGCCATGGTAAGAAAGGAGAAGGTAAAGATGTGGCCATCCAACAGAGAGAAGCCAAGCAACTTCTCTGTATCTCACGCCTGTGGAGCAAGTCTGCAAATGGAAGGAAACAATACTAACCCTGCCAGGACTTTTCTCCTTTTCTGTACAGATATAATAAGATGGAAATTGGATTTAACTCTCCAGTGTGAGTGAAGACTTGAGATACATCTGTCAAATCATTCAGAACAAAATTGAAGTCTTAATTCATCTCTGCTTCTAGTTTAGACTGATAATACTGTGTTGAGAGAGCATATTCCCCCCGGCATGGTGCCCTTCCAAGCCAACTACGTGGCTCCTGAACTGGAGATGGTTTTCATCTGTCCAGATCAGAGTGTTGAAGAAGCAAAAACATTTAGGTACCAGCCTGAACCATCCATGTCAAAGGTTGATTTTAAGTATCAGTGATGTTGGCTTGGTATGTTGGCTCACACTAAGATCCGTGCCCTGGAAAAATGTCTGAGATTTGTGTTGAAAGATATTCTCAAATAGGACAAGTTTAGCTTTCTTTCAACAGAACCCATTGAGTTATACATTGCTAAGGGTTTTGCCAAGGTAACTTAAAGACAGCAGTATCTTCTCTCTGCTGTTAAGCTTGGATACAATGGTCTCCTGAATGCACTTTGTTGGGAATTCTCCCTAATCTGCCTCTTTTCAAACTGCTCAGAATGGAACTGCCCAGGATAATCCTATCTGCAGCATCCTAGCTCAGTTTTGACAGCACCAGCCTTTTTTACAGAGTGATTAAGTCCTCTGCACTTCTTGTCCCCATCCCAGTCCCACTAACAAGATAACTTCTCATTGCAAGTAAATCATCCACCTTGAGGTGTCTTCAGAGCCTCCTTTCAACTCAGATATAGCAAACGCTTTGTAGAAGAACCCATCTGATGAGACGAAGTCTGAACCAAGCTCTTTGCAACCAGTCTATAACAAATGCAAGGACCTCACCTGTTTCAGTTTTGTTCCCACCATGGAAGCACTGCTGTCAAGCACAAATACAACGTTCTTTGGCAATGGAGGAAGATCTGTCGGGGCAAAGTAGTGCACGAAATACCCATTAAGAATCTGTGGAGAGCAAGGAAGTCGGAAATCAAAAGTAGATCATGATGCAATGTTCCACACATATCATTATGGTATATTTGGTTGGACACACCTGATCCTGCTTTCAAGGTTTGTGCCTACACTGAAGGAAATGAACGCCCCTTGGTACCTCTCTTAATTCTGGTCCCCTGTTTATCCAGACTCAGGGAGCCTACTGAAGCTCTCTGCATCTCCTTCCATGGTGGACATTGGAGTTTCTTTCCAAATGTAGTAAGGATATAATGTATGTACCCAGGGATCAGAACCCCAACATGCATTTGGAGAACTAGCCTTATTTCTAGAAATATATACAGCCAGTATAAAGTGAAGTGTAGATACAAAAGAAATTCAACGAAGTAGGTACCTGTGGTTTTTAAGTCCATCTTGTGGCTGCCAACTGGCTGGTTTTATTTCGGATAGTTCTTACAAGACTGAGAAGCAACCTTCACTTGGAAAGCATTTTCTAGGACATTTGAGCATGAAAGACATTGAACCACCATAGGTACAGTTAATAAAACAGAAAAGACGACCCATGTGTACAGTACCTGAATATCCCCAACACTCAGCTCCCTATTGACATCATATCTAATTATGAAGTCTCCCAAAATGCCATTTCGGGCGATCCTGGTTTGCTCGACAACACTGGGGTTGAATGTAACTTTAGCTAAGGTTTTGGTATGTCCAACTACAGTAGAAGGAGGAGGAGAAACATCACCTGTTGAGATAAAACCACAATATTACAAGTTTCCCCCGTTGTCTTACAGATGTCTAAGAGCAGCACACACAGGATTACCATGCAGTCAGGTCAACTAGCATAGTTACATACTGAGGTTTAGATATTCAGCTCACCAGTGATAAGAATGTAATAACCCCTCCCCTCTAATTCTAAACTGAAACCAACATTGCAATGCTATCAGGGATATAAATGTTTAGGCAAAATTCCTGTGCTCACTTCTGCTTGGAGAACCGAACTCAAAGGCTAGATATTTTCTGTAGGATTGTTAATTGTTTTCTGTAAATAATGAACACACAACATTAGACATGCATGTGGTATTCAATCCAGCCAGCTCTAGACGTCTAAAATTCAGATCCTATACCTGAGATCCTGCCAGTCAATGAAAGTATGATTCATGTGACCTGTTTAAACATTTCCTCTAGGATTAGATGAATCATGTTGTAGATTCCTCACTGTTGATTATAAAGAGTTCTTGAAGTTACCTGCTCAAATGTACTGTAGGCATGTGAGGTGGTCAGGATTAACCTGACTAATTGATTGCTTGATCTGACAAGCATCTTATATGTAACGTCTTCATCTGAACAACTCAGCTGACTATGTTCAGCAAAAAGTTATCAGTGTATTTGCTGCAGTTTCAGTCTTACTGATTGAGACAAAATCCAACACTTGCTAGTGCAGTCATGCAAACTGCATCCCCACAGTGTAACTCACCCTAATCTCCAACAGCTGTTCCTGAGGCAATGAAGACAGATGTGCCTTTCAGAAGGCATCTCAGAGAAAGACAATAATTTAGGTCTGAGTCACCCTGAAGGAACCTCTGCTTGTCTTGTTAGCTGTGTTCATTTCCTAAAGTTGAGGGTTATGGCTATTCCTTCTTGTCTCTCTGTGTGGCCAACATCCCACCTTACTCTTGGTGTGCCAGCTGCTCATTCCCTGTGAAGTCCATAAGGACCCCTACATGAGACTGACCAAAGGTCAGATTTGGCCTTGAACTTTGCCAGATTTTGAGGGGTTTCCCCCTTATCCTAACTAGCTATTGAAACACCAGAACAGTTTCTCAACTGATATTCTTCTGGAGTGCTTCAACTCTCACAGTGATTATTCCAACACTCCTCTGAGCCATGGAAGTTCTATGATATCTGCTCATGTGCTGATTAAAATTGGTGGCAATGAGCTACTTAATTATACTGGGGAGGAGTGTTCTCAAATCTTTGCCAAAGATGGCCCAAGAAGTCTGTGGTATGGCAGGGAAAAGAAAAGATGGGTGAGATTCAGTTCCAGTTTAGGTGTTCACAATGCAAGCCTGAGCTTATTTTCTAGGATCCCATTATGCTCAGTGGAGATCAGGTCAAGAGTGTCAGGGGAGATTAGGGTATGATACATCTGGCCAGACTTAGACATCTGCTTTAGGATAATTTTAATTATGTGCTATACCCCATTAACAATACTGATCACAATGACAAGATGCAGGCAGTCCTGGAAGGCTCCTTTCCAGGGATTCCTATAACACCATGTAATGACAAGTGGCATTTCTCCACCTTTGTAAAGTGCTCTGAGCAGCACTGGAGGAATGCAATGTGTCATCTGTATGCAACATCAAACACGATCCACCTCACATCTAGATCCCACAGGGATTTAAAAAACTGAATACATATGAAGGCCATTTAACAAGTAGGAAAGTGGACGTATGGAGTGGTTATCTAACTTACCTGACTTCCTATAGGTCAAAGTCCATAGAAATGCTGGGGCTAGGGTTTCTTGTGCGTTTATAAAACTATCAGCCAAACCTAAAGTGCTATGTACAATCTAGACTCTTCTAGACAAAGGAATGAAAGAGTCATAAATCAACATCACTTTAGGATGTGATTTCCGTGGTGGTTTGGCTTTATTTTTATCGCTGTCCTAGGAGTGCCTTTGAACAGACAAAGCACAAGACCATACTACTGAGTCAGGGAAGTTTTCTCATAGGCTCAGCTTCTTCTCAAATAAATTATAGTTGGAGGACCTGGAACATGAGACAAACTCATCAACAAAGTCTTGACCAAGAAGTCTGAATGACAGATGTTACTGAATTTAAGTAAAGTCAAGAACTGACTCTGTATCATGGCTTCTCTGACTGTGCCAATTCCAATCCATTCATCCTGATGGAAACAGAGAAAAGTCGCAGCCAGTACACTGAAATCACTTAGGGACACTAGTGCTGGATCTTAAAGGAGGTTCATAAAATGATTAACCAGAGCTTTGACATTTTTTTCTAAAATCTGTGTACAGTTCAGATTTCTCCTGTCGAAGAAAAAATCATAAATCAATAGCTCTGTCAGATTTTAACTCTATCTTGATTTTTTTTTTAATTTTATAGCTGCCCTTTGATCTGATGAATCGACAGATGTAATATGTTTTTAACACACAATACATCAGATTTGCTTGTGTTTGCCTTCCTGGATTTTCCATCTGTCTTCTATCACTCTAAAATCCCATTTAACTGCCAGTTTGTGGGAAGTATCCACAATTCATAGAAATGGCTTAACAGTTCATTTCTATTTTGTGATCTGTTTGAGGGTTTTGCATTGCTTCTTCTCAACTGCTGAAAAGCAAGCATTGTCCTTGGTTAGGCTGCCTGGCCATACCACATCAGGGTTACCCTCCTTATACCTACTGCACGTATACATCTGTGGCTGTGGCCTTTGGACTTCATATCTGTGTTTCTCTGCCATAGGTACACTGATGGGTGAGCACAGTATGCTGCGCACCACAACATGAGTGCCAGTCCTAGCATTTCTATGGACTCCGACCATCTGAAATTATCTGAATTAGGTAGGTAGCCACTCCATGCCTCAGTTTCCCAACCTGTTACATGGGCATAATCACATGTATCCCATCCTGTAAAGCACTGCGGAATCTAGATGGGATCATGTGGATCACATTATATTCCTCTACTACTCCTCAAAACACCCATTGGAGGTGAGAAATGTCATCCCCTGAAACACAGACAGTGCTTTAGGAACTCCTGGAAAGGAGGTTTCCAAGGCTGCCTTTGGAAAGCATATGACATAGCCATTGTCAGTGACACAAATAGCTGGGGAAGCTCTCCCATCTTCTTCATAGCCGTTCATCTCCCGTCTCCAGGATGGAGAGTAAAATCAAAAAACAGTCTGATGGACAAGATCCAAAATACTTTTTTTCCCCTGGAATAATAGAAATTAGGTCTATTAGATAGAAGATAATAAATAATAGAAGTTATCAAGTTCATCCCATGTTCACAGACCTAATCCCTTCCTACTTGGTTTTATGACATGGTCTGGAAACAGTCCAGACCTCCATTCATGGGAACTCAGTACCTGCCCTTGCCAGTCCTTTCCAGAGCTTCATTTTTTTTCACTGTTAGACATTTTCAATGTCTAATTAACTTTTTTTCTGGATTACAAACCCATGACTTCTTGTTCTTTCTGTTATTGACACAGAAAGCACAGTATTCTTTCCCTCCTTGCAGTAGCCTTCTGTATATTTAAATGCAGTTACTGTGTTTTCCCCCATGTTTCTTTTTTTAGGCAGCACTTGATATCTGGATTACAATTACTCTCCTCTGTTTATTGGCCCAGTTCTTTTCAAACAAGTGACAGAAAGGAAAATCTATGAGATATTGCAGCGTACAGAGTATGGATGAGCTCCAAAGACCTGAGCTGGTCTGTGCTCATGCTGAGATAATTAACAGGGCCTTTAGACAAACTTTCCACCAAATTCAGCTAAAGAAGTAAACAGAGCAGGAAAAAGCATTTTTCATATGAAACTGTAGTCCTTACATGATGAACAGGTAAACCTAAATTATTTTGGGGACTGGAAGAGGCAGGATTAGAGCTCAAATATTCTTCCTCCACTAACACGTGGAAACTTCTAGACAACTGTGATAAGAAATTAAAACCTTTCTGAGCCATATGACTTTGAAGAGAAATAGTAATTCTCAAGCAGCCTAGTGTCTCCCTGCCTAAGTCCATAAGTAGTTCTCATGCCACTGTGCTGGAGCAAAAGGATGAGGACAGTCATCACAAAGGATGCTGGGTAGGACATCATTCAGAAAATGGCTCCATTCTGAGGTCAGCAGAGAAAGCCAGGATCATTGGCCTCAGTGTCTCCTGTTTGGGGATTTGAAGTGACAGAAGACAACACCTGCACATGCCAAAAGATCACTTTCCAAAACTCACATGCCTAATATCTTCCTTTGGGAAAAATACAGCTCCCAGATGGAGGTGTGTGCGCAGGAGTCACTGGCAAAGGAAATATCCTGGAAAGACCCTGTCATCACATTGTCTCTGCTCCGTATTCAGAGAGGATGTACACAGGACTTTCCAAGAGTCTCTCTATAGCAAAGCACAGCTTTACTTTTCATAAATCACTGGAAATTTGTGGAACCAAGTCCAGGCTTTTCTCTTGGTCCCTTTCAGCCAAAACCAGGTAGAGCTGGACTCTTCACTGCTTCTGCTCCTGCTGCTGTGATTTCTGCACTATTTTATAAATGGCAAAATAAAGAGTGTCCTTCACTCTTTTTCATTAAGGGATAACTTCTGTCTATAGGTCTTTAAGTTTTGTCTGTTCTGTTCATCACAGACTGTATGGATACTAGCAGTTTGGGTGGAGTCAAAAGTGCAAATCCTGAATGACCATTAAACAGAGAAATTGTTTTTCTGCTATGCATGGTACATTGGCTGTATGGATAGCATGTAGAAAGCACCACAAATGTAAGAGGATTTGTCCATGAAATAAAGGCAGATCAGCCTTTCATCCACTTTTGGTCATCTAAACTATCACGGAGGTCTTTTTCATTAGTTTTATTAACAGTGTTTATTGCCACCATAGGTTGGCATTTCGATTATGGACATCAGAGTACAGAGCAGAGTACAGAGCTGGTGCTGATCATTTGAAGCTGTAGATGATTCCAAAGACAAACGCATTTGATTTTCAACTTAATTTGCCTACCCTACACTGGATCTTCAGGAGCTATACTCAGAAATACAATGTAGTTTCTTATCCAGGTCAGTCAGAGTAAAAAAGTATCTTAAATGACTTGTGAAGCTGCATCACATCCTCAACAATGGTTTCAGGCTGGTGGCACTTCGGACATATTACTCAAAATGCCGTCTAACTGATGACTTGGTGTCACAATACATTTTTCAACCAATACTCTCAAGGTAATTTGTTAATATTTATCAAAATCTGACATCTTACCATTAACCTTGAGATACTATAGACATCTTTGTAGACATAGGAAGCTGAGGAAGAGTTTTCATGACATATTCAAATTCAAACCAGTCAGGCAGTACCATTTTCAAATGTGCAGGCCTCCATTCCTTATTCAGTCATTTTTTTGAGTCATGACCTGTCATTTAGGGCACCACAGGTAACACAGTATGGCAGCATCTGGTCTGGCATCCCTTGCTGGCCACTTACTAGATTGCTATCATGCTTTCCAGTCAAGTGATACTGAAGAGTTTTAAGCCACGGGAATTCAAGCAGAGACCAGACACTGTCTTCTTGATGGTTTACTCCCAGTTTGCAGACTGCCAAGCAGCCAGTCTTTAAATTTCAGACTTCCAGTTCACCTGTCTTTCACCTAAAAACACATAGCCTTCCCCGGAGGTCTCACTGGATGTGCAAATCTCATGCTCTTGGGTCTCTAGGTGTCACATGAGCAAGAAGGCTTTGCAGGGAGGATCTAATGGCTCAGATGTTTTGGGTTTTGAATCAAGCTTGAAAGATGACAGCTGACTGGAACAGAGTGGATTTCCAAGTGAAATGCTCTTTGCCTTGGCCTTGCCCTCCCTAGGAGTGTTCTTGGGATTTGCATTTGTGTTTAGAAAGGCAGGAAGTTCCTGTTGTCTGCTCTGAGTGTGACTGATCTTGTTGGCAAGAAGAGGTCACAAGCAATAATTCCCTCCTATTCAAAACAAGCTGTCCTTCTCTGTGACTTGCATTAGACCCTTCTGAGACCCTCTGTCAATTTGGGGTTGGGGTGGGTGGGGGTGTGTGTCTTTTTTTTTTTCTTCTTTTTTTTGGTCTGGATGCTGGTAATGTCCTAATCTCATCTTGCTTCAAATCAGAAAGAAGCTCAGCAAACCTACTGAATTCATTAACCCTATACACTTATCTCAGTGGCAGTCACCTGAGTACCCATGAGGACTTGGTCTGACAGAGATACAACCCACTCCCAACTGCCTATGATGGACCTCAAAAGTGTGTTTGGCATTTCAATGACTTCCATAGCAGTGATTTCACCACAGCTAACAGATTTCACCAACTGTATAGGGCAATTCCAAACAGAAAGGGTCTGTAATTGAATGCTGAGCAAGGATAAAACACAGAGAATCTGAGCTTCAGTTGCATTATCCATCCTGCAGTGGGACATCTATTTTATATATGTTTTACTGGCTAGGGAGCATTATGGAATCCTAGAGCTTGGGCCCATTTTCATATGAGCTGTTTAAAATCTAAAGCACGGTGCCAAGAATGCTGACAGATTGCCATTTGGATAGCAAGTTATGAGAGTTTTCCCTGTATGTCATTTATGTCATAGGAATTTCCATACTGCACTAGACCAACAGTGTATCTGCTCTGCTTAGTCTGTCTCTAACATTGATCAATGCCAGATGTTTTTCAGGAAACCATATGCCACTATGCACTATGATACTCCTTGATAGGTGGAAAAGGCTTCCTTCCTCTCCTAATGAGGAACAGAGCACATTTATCATGCAGTGCGTGGATGTATGGCAGAGGGACTAATTAGCTGTATGAGGCTTGACCCTGAAGCTAGTCCAGGTCACTGAGAGCCTTGATTTCACTGTGATTTGGATGAAATCAGCAGGATCACACTGAACAGTCAGTTTAACTCCAGTTCATATGCTTTAGGAACTTTACCTGGCAGACATGAACAGCTCCACTGATTCTGCTGACATTATGTCACTTGGAGTAACTGAGGTTCAAGTCCCACAAGACTCCGCATCCCACTTCCAGGTCAGACTCTCCCTCTTTTTTTGGTGAGAGTTTCTTGTCAACATGTCAACATGTAGCAATCACAGCATCCTGTGCTCCTCACTGTTAGTTAACTCTGGAAAAAATTACCTTTACGCTGCCTGAACAACAAGTAAGGACAGTCGGGGGTAAAATTAGATACTCAGACCGCACTTCGTGCTTTGACAAAACTTGGATTTTCCTCTTGGAACTTCCCATGTTCTAAAATGCAGGATTTCCTATCTGCCTTGGCATGGAGGGATGGAAAAAACAATTCACTTAAAATAAACAGTTCCCAAGAGATATGGAGCCAGAAGACAGCCTGCTCAAATGCTGAGCACAAGGCCTGAAGGCCCAGTTCAAAGCTCATAAAGACAATAGCAAACAAAAATACTATTGAGTTGACTCAGATCAGCCCTATATTCATTAAGCTTCAAAGTTCTCACATACTTATGCACACATATCACATACAGTCAGTCATCTATAATAAACAGAATAAAAGCCATTAGCTTTTATGATAAGATTGAATTCCCACCACTGAAACATACAGTTCATAATCCTGAAATCCCTCTCCCATTGTAGCCCTTATACCAGCTTCCATGAACCTGGAGATCGCCCTGCCAGTGAATGACAGATCTCTAAATAGGCTGATGGCCTGCAATGCTTAGAGACATGCTCATCACTCAAACGCAGCCACTTCTGGGGTGGAATGTACCTTTCAAACAGTCAGTGATGCAGGAGTTAAGAAGGGAAAGTGAAAAATGTATGTTTCTGAATAAAGCCATGGTTTGTATTTCCCAGAACAATTTCTCTAATGAGCTGCTAGCATTCATTTTTCTTGCTGTCTTCAGGAGATGCATCCTCCAGTTTCTAATACAGTCTTGATCTTAGACAATGCTGCTTTAATACAATGTTCAGGTTTTGTTTAATGCCTCATTTGGAGCAGAGGGAAAGCAAATAAAACACCAGCCTACACAATTACCCAAGACTGCCTTGAAGAACTCCCAACACTGCCAGTCCAGTTCCTGAGAAGTGATTAAGGCCCCATGAGTAACAGAACCACAGGTCATAAAACTCTCTCCTTACCTTCAACTTTCCCATTGCCCTTATGCTTGCTGTTCCGAAGGGGAGGCACTTCCAGTGAAACTATGCCTGAGTTCTCCAGGATGTTCACCTCCACTCGTAACCTCCCCACCAGCTGCTGGGGCCGGATGCTGACCGTATACTCATATTTTCCCAGTCGCCTTTGCAAAAGCTCTTCGTAATGCAGTAGGAACCTGGCCTGCATCTTGCGAGGAATGAAGACAGAAGCTTTGAATGTCTCATAGCCATTCTCCCTGGAAGGAAAATCCAAAGACACCTTCACACCCAGCACACATCACACACCACCTCCTCCAGTGAACAATGGATCTGGATTTTGTTGTTCCAATGAAAGTATTTCTTATCATTGAATATGTGAAACCAGCAAGAAAGAAAACATCATAATGCTTCTCAAAGCATTGAGCTTGTAGAAGGTTTCTACAGGAAGAAAGGTCTTAAAAGACAAGATGACTTCTTGTGGAGAGGTGTATGACAGACATGTATGACATGGAGCAGGGTGAGAGGACAGGCTGTCTCTTGGTTTCTTACAGGGAGTCCAGCTACCAAGCACTGATATAATTCCAGGCACTACTATCTGTGAAGGTAAAATAAAAAAGCCACATAAAAAGAATGAAAGCCACATATAAAGAATGGAAGTTTTTAATTCCATGTAGGAGTAACTTCAGAACTCACTGATGTGAGGTTTTATTCTGGTCTGAAAATGATAGCCTATTCAGCTCTTCCTGATTATGCATTCATGTCGGAAAAGTGCTGCTATCCCA
Organism: Falco biarmicus; assembly: GCF_023638135.1. NCBI lineage: Eukaryota > Metazoa > Chordata > Aves > Falconiformes > Falconidae > Falco > Falco biarmicus. The sequence continues at coordinate 28,214,060 of NC_079292.1, read as the reverse complement.
GGTAACTGGGAATAGGGCAGGATTTTTCAGAGCAGCAAAATCCATCCCATGGCGCATCTTTTTGAGAGACATCTGGGGTAATTTGGGCACCTGGGAAAGTAGTCCACAGTGCTGCTGAAGTGCATGCAGGTGAACATAGATACTTTTAGATCATCAAAGGGACGGGACTTTCTTCCAGTGTTTGGCCAAGAAGACTGAACACAGTCAAGTAACACAACTGCAAAAGGCTTCTTGTGGTGACTAACTTTGCAGTCTTTAAGTTATAACTCATTGAATTTCTGTGTGCCTGTGGTGGTGTGCTCCCTCCACCCTCCCCCCACTTAAGCCATAACCACCAGCGGGGGTTGTGTTGGCTGCATCCAGCTTACTCTGGACTTTGGGGGATGGATGGGAACACAGTAGCCAAGGATTGGAATGGTGACCCCCATGTCTTGCTGGTATGCAAATAAGACTATCTGACTTTATAAACAGTGGATAGCCCAGGGCCTGTTGAGCACTCCTGCATGGCAGCAGACTGCATGCCAGGATGTCTCCTTGAGTAGGGAAACCTCTGAAGACTACTCCTCGAGGCTGAGACATTCCTTGCTGCAACAGATTCTCAGTAAGTGATTAATAGCATGCTAAACTTTGAAATCTTAGCTAAGTGATATGAAGAATTGATCATGCATATATAATCCTTTAGACGTAAATGGATGACCAAGTCTGGGACTAGGAGTGGACTAAGCTGCACCTAGACTCTTCTCTGAGAAGGAGTTTAGAATGCAAGGGAATCCTTTCTGAACCTCATAACTCAACAGGACGGTCTCCCTGACAGTTTTGCCTGACCCTGTCCTCTGTACAGCAAATAATCAAATGTAGCTTGCCATCTAATCTTGTTAAACCACTGTCACATTTACCATTGAACTTTGTTAACTCACTACTTTATATCAATAAAGTATATTGTTGCTTTTCTCTTAGAAGTGAAGTGCATGACTACATCTGCAACAGTGCCTTAATTTTCCTGCCTGTTATTCAGGAAGTAACAGGATTACTTGCCCTCTCTAGTACATCCTGGAGTATCTTGGAAGTTAAAATGTTGTGTAACAAGTTTATAAAAGGCCACATGCAATTTTACATGACTTGGAGTATAGGAATGACACCAGGCAGCACAGATAACATTCTATTTAGGTACTTCTTCCTGTAAATGCATGGATGGGTATGCCAAAGCAGCCAAAATAAATATGGGAGGATAATACATCATTTCCCAGAACACAGCCAAATAAACAACACTTACCTTCCATCTGCAGGGCTTGGAGGTTTCATCTGCCTTGTTTTGTCGTCGCTGCTGTGTTTCTTTTCTTTCCCTGTGACCTCCCCATAATAGGTCTTGTTGCCGATACTCCTGGAGAGAACAGAGATGTCAGCATGGTAACTTTGCACCCATATACAGCTGTAGGAGGCTTCACAGACTGTGCCCATGTGAATAGGCTAAGTGTGCTGCTGGTGTAACTCCTGGAGTCCACTTGAGTCACTGAGACATGAACCAACTTAGAGGTTCCCTGGCTGGTTATACCAGCAGTGTAATTTTTCAGTCCAGCAGTTTATCTCTCTAAAATGCCAGTTTTTTAGAGTAGGTAATCTCCAAAGCATAAGGATGCAAACCAGAAAGCAAAGCAACTGCCAAAAATCTCAGTGAGTACTTTTTTTTTTGTCTGATCTTGGATCCACCATCTGTATCAATACCATGGTGATATTCAGGATGACTGCTTTCAAGTAGCTGCCTCCTGACTAAAATGCTGCTCCCTGGGAATGAGTTACAGGGCCATGGATTCTGTAAGGAAACAGCCCTTAACATACATTTTGGCTTGCCAATGGCAGAAGACTGTTTTTCCTCCTATTCAGTCCAAACTGAAGCCCTTCTAAAAGAACAGGTCCCTATCTGCTATGATCGGGTCCAAAGTTGTGGGCCCAATATCTACCTATAGAGAGGATCTGAGCATGACCAAACCAAACATGTTTTTGAAACCAAAAGCTTAATTTATTCCTTAGTGAGTCATTTCAGTATTAGCTTGGTTGCCCTTTACTTGTTTGATTATCCACAGAAAATGATTAGCATCTCCAGCAGCAAGTGAATCCGTCTGCTGGTTGGAGTTGACTCTTCTCCATTAGCAATATGGAGAACCTGGAACAACAAGGAGCTTCTTAGGCACGACAGTCTGTTATGCAAGACAACTAGATTGTGTGCCAGTGTTGCTGAAACTTCAGTTGGAATGGTTTCTGAGAGATACGACAGATTTTTCCAGTTCAGAGAGAGAGGAAAAGAAGGGAGTTGTTAAAAGATACTCAGATGGGAAATAGAGTAATTTTCTTCCCCGTGTACATTGAGGACTTGAATCTTAGCATGCAGTCATCCAAGGACTTGCTTTGTGGCCATGACCAGTCTCAGATGGAGTATAGCATGTGTGTGGTTTTAATTTTCCCAAAGAAACACAAAAAGGCCTTGATAGAGTCCTGCTGCAGACTAGTTAGTTTTTGAAATTTCAGAGAACTATCTGTGGGATGGGAGAGCCATTGTCCACCCAGCTGTCAGCATTACTTACATGGTAAAGTTGGAGATGAAAGCTGGAGCTGGGATCTGCATCTCAAACACACCTTCTCGTGCCTCAGATCCGCTGTTCACCATTGTGCACGACACCGTGGTGAAAGCATACCGAGAAATGATTGTGGATCTCACAGTGAATTCAGACATCCGAGGCCTGGTTTCCTGCAGGTATTGAAAGGTTACCTATTAACACTGACAGCTAGAAAACTCACCCCTTCAACTCTTCAACAGCTTTAATACGTCATACACTCAAGAAAATTACCACCCTATGAGTATTACACTCTGCATGAAAAATGGATTTTTTTCTGTCAACAGCAGACAAGGTGGGCTTGCCCTCAAACATTCAGGTGAGCTGCAAAAGGTAAGTCAGGAACATGGCACTGCCTGTGCTCACACACAAGAGCAAAGGCTACAGTCATTCTCCAGTGTTTGGGAGGGGTAAGAAGGATGAGAGCTCTGATTACGCCAGCCTTTATGCTGTGAAACACACTAATAAAATCCACGTATACCCTAAACTGCACCCTTCAACTATGACAATGTGAGGAGAAGAGGATTAGTCCCTTATGTCCCGGGAAGAGAAGCCCAAAATATGTCTCCATAGGGTCCAGAACTATGTCACAGAACCTGCCCTGTGTACTGTGCATAAGAGCAGATGTAAGACCTCTTGAAAAACTGAGATAACTGCGTATGAAGCAGCACTTTCAAATTCATACAATCAGATGCATAAGTTACATAAACAGAAAAACCGTTGTTAATGGAGTCAACTGAGTCGTCCTCTGCTGAGAATCTATCCTGGATGTCTCAGCCAATGGATGGAGGAGACTTAATAAGAAACACTGACACCGTGACATCTCAAGCAAAATATTTTGAGCCTTTTAGCTCACATTGGATTCCTTCCAGCAGAGAAGCAGCAGAGACTGCAATGAATGACACATGATGTAGCAATGGAAGATGAAAGCCAATTTCTGCTTCTTGGGAATGTGTTTTTGTGCACAAGTCCTGAGTTGGAGCATTTCTCCAGTCTAACGTGTTTTTTGACAGCAATGTCTCCATGGAGCTCAACAGTTTTCTTCCTGGAAGACTTCAGAGTATTTAACTGTAAGCAGGCCATGAAGAAAGAATTCTGTACGTTGCCTTAAACAGTCAAAAGACCAAACCCTCAAAAGCAAAAGGCAGCTAAAGAGCAAAATACATTGCAAATACAGAGCAATTTCACTAAGCCAAACACAGCAAGACTCTTCCTACTGAGGCTGATAAAAAGTTGCAGCCACATGAGACTTGTGAAGACAAGAACGTGCTTTTCAGCTGCACTTGCAGGCTTTTTTTCTGAGCAAAAATAATTATCACAAATGGCTTAACAAAGGGAGCAAGTGTTTGTGTAAGTATGAAACAAGAACATTTCTGTGGTAGCTGATGGCATCAGAAGCTGTATTTATTACTGAGCAGCCAACTAACCAAGCTTCTGGGCTAGTGAGTTCCAGACAAATGGAAGAATGGGGATCCACTGGAAACAAACACAAAATGGTCAAAAGTCTTGGAATAAAGCCCCACCTGCCTACACTCTCAAGGTTTGGAAAGACTGATAAATGTGTCTCAGGTGAACCTAATCATGATAGATACCTTTAACACCTGAAGAATGTGTGATATGCTTTGTGTCCATGAGCATCCTGCTTAGCACAGGCTCAACTCACGTGGAGTACAATCACAAGAAGCTGGGACTTCTAGGGTGTGATTCATCTCATAGATTTCAGACAGCTCAGTGCAATGGATCTAGACTAGAGCACATCTGCTCAGATCTAATATCCACCTGCTTAGGCCACTAGTGGCTTTTACTCAATCACTGTTGATTAAAACTAGATCCTGCTGTTCTTAGGACCTTCCCTGATTCATAGGCATTGCTTCCTGGTCTCATTATTCTGAAAGTGGAAAGGATGGGGAGTTTTGATCAGGGGTAGAGTTGTAGGAACATTTTCAGGTATAATGAGCTAATGTTTCATTCAGTCTTCCACATTGCTAATAACCTCTGGCATAGCAAGGGATACATAGGATTTCATAACAGAAGCAAAGGAAAAAATCTGAAACTACAGCAAATTCTTTGATTCCAGATCTTCTGCTCTGAATTTCATCATAAGCTGTGAATTTAAACATAGCTGACAGCTCAACAGTGAAAGTGGATCTAACCCTTTGCCTTTTATTTGAGATACGAGTGATTCTGCAGTGACAGATCTGACACTGAATGTAATGATGTATTCACCTGAAGTCAGAAAGTCTTTAGAATATGACAGAGGACATGGACTTGCCCTTGTTGTGACAAGAACATAAGAATGATTGCATTAGGTGAGAACAAAAGCAATTCTAATCCTGTAGCCTATCACTGGCAGAGATCAATAGTACATGCTCAGAGAAGAATGGAAAATTAGCCCAACCTGTTCTGATACTACCCAGAAATATTCTCTCAGTTTTCAGTAATTTGTGGCTGAAGGAACTCCTGAGCCAAAGGGGGCATTTTTGTGCTTAGTAAACCTCTGTGGATTTTTCTTCTATGACTTTACACAGCTGCTTTTTAAATCCATGTAAACTTCTAGCATCCACAACTTGTACCAAGGAGTTCAACAGCTTTATCGTGTTTTATAGTAGGAACTACATCACTTAGGGTTTTTTGCTGAATCTGCTATTTTCTGGCTTCAACTGATCTCTGTCATATCTCTTTATTCCACTGAAGAAACTCCAGTTCTGGTATCCTCACAGACTGAGGAACAGCAAAAAAAAATTAAAAAAAGACATTCAACACCTCTCCTTCCTGGTTGATAGGAGATGCTGTTGGAGAAAGCAAACACTCAATAAGGACATCACATACAACTAAGGATGAAAGAACTGATTAATCTTCCCATCCCTGGAAGGGATCTACCACTCCTTCTATAAAGAAAATCTAAACAGTGGGGGCAGAGGGAGTTTACAAACAGGTGCTTGGTCGGGCTTGGTGGGCAGCCCATGTTCCAGTCTGCAATTCTTGTACATTCCCTGGAGCTCTTGCACAATCCATCAGCGCCTGATGCTCTCTCTGACTTACAGCTGTGTAAATGCCTGTTTGTTTTCTCCACTTTTTATTAAGGCCTTCAGAAGATGAGAGGCATCACAAAGGGAAAAAAACCAATAATATTATAATATTATTATTACTGTGATTTATTATCCCTATGAAAAACAAACCTAGGGAATGCCAAAGCAGCAGATTAGCACACTGCTATGAGGCAGGTTGGCTGGATGCTTTTTGAAGGTGTCCTGGTTATTATGATGGACTGGGAGCTAAATTTTTCTTGCCAAACAAATTATTTTATGCTTGTTTACATCAAATGTTTGGAAAGACAGAAAAGAGCTGAAGATAAATAAAATACATTCCATGTTTTTACCTTCATCAGTTGCTTTCATCAAAACAAATTAACCGTATCTCAGATTAGAAATAATAAACTGGTAATAAGTCTGAGTTGCTCTCCTTTAGGCTGCTGATTCAAATCTGTCAAAGATCAAAGGGACCAGAAGCTATTAACGTGTGATGGCTGCTCAGTGTGTGAAATGAGTTCCTCCAGTTCTCAACTGGGAAGCCCCCATCCCTCAGAAAAGCCAGAAAAATAACTAGCTGTGAAGAGCAATTTCACTCCCGGTCTCTTCAGCCAAGTTTTGATCTAAGCCGTGCAATTCTCGGTGCAGCAATATAACTAGATCTCACAGATCTGCTGTACATCTAAAGCTTAAGTTCCTGTGCTGAAAGAAGGGTATCGGCTCCCTTGGTTTATTCCTTTCTTCAGTAAATTTCAATACAGAAAACAACAGAGATCCTCAGATTTCAAAGCAAACTCTCCCTTTCTCCTCACATTCGGTGAGATTTCATAAGGCTCACTGCATGGTTAAGGCTTGTAAGACTGGATGTTCTCTCTCTGAATCTGGGGTCAAGAAGATGGACCGGGAAGTACTGGAAGAACCTGTCCCTGCTGCATTGATCAAAATGAAGATTTTTTTTTTATTTTTTATTTTTTTACCTAGAATCTCACTCTACTGTCACCCACTGACATAGTTCATTCCTGGACACAGGGGGACACACGCATATAAACACAGAACAAGTGTAATTCCCATGAGGTGAAATAAAGACACAGTGTGATACATACCAGCCTCTGCAAAAATTTGGCCTGTCTTGGAACACGGCGTGCAACCTGCAAAGAGTTAAGGGCGTTAATGGAACCTAGTCAACTTACAGAAGACATGCCACTTGTTTAAATCCAGACATGGATTTGTGACCAATCACCCATGGCCAGGTTCAAATGTTCCTCTGGTTAAAATTAAAACCTGAATTTCTTCTATATTAACAGGCCCACTGATCAAAGCTCAGCAGCGGAATGCAGCTCCTGCAGGCGAGGAGGTACTGTGCATTTTGCAAATGCTACTTACCAAGAGACCCACTATATGAAGACAGGAACCTCAGCCTTTAAGTCCTGGGTGCTGAGTCCTGGCCCTGGAAGTCTGTTCCCTTACAGCTTCCTATGGGGTCACGCAAAGGCTCGGTGTCACTGTCTTTGCCCTGTTGCATGGTATACAGCACATAATGCAAAGGACTGCTAAATGATTCACAATGCTCATCAAATGCCACACAGGGCCCATCTACATCCTCAGGTAAGTAAACCCCGAAGCCCACTACCAACTCCAGATGTAGTCTTCCTCTGTGCAAGAGTGCTTAGCACTTATCATGGGTTACAGACAGTGGGCAGGGAGAGGGCTGAGGGCATGACAAGCCCTGCAACCTGAGGCTGTCCTCAGCACAGTGTGGCTGCTTTGAGCTTCAACAGCAAGCAGGTTAACACCTAGCGCCTGAGTGGTGGGGCTTAGCAAGCATAACTCCATTCTGCTGCACCTGTGGACATGCTCCAAGGGAGGACCTGTGTAAATTAATGTTACAGGTTCAGCTTTATTGATACTACCTCAGCAACAGACCTGTTGCCTAAAACTCTCCACAGGTACTATGGATTTATTGTGCGGTGACAGTAAAGCACTAGTTATGTGCAAAAAGGGAATAAAGATATTTAAACTCAGCCACAGATTTCATCATGAAATGAAGTGCTTCATCTATGACAATGCAATCATATTCATTGTATTGCCCTTCACAACATATTCTCTGACTTCTCCCCTGCACATGGTGTAAGACTCAGCTTAGCAACATTTCCAAATCAAATCCCTCCCCTAAACAGAGAGTACAAGTCTCTTGTTGATGAGGAAAGCCAAGTGACTTCTTAAAATGTCAGTGAAACTCCAGAGAGCAGAGGAATGCAATTATATTTTTTTACCTGATTTGCCCTTTCTGTTGATTTACACTGAAATAACAGCAGTACTTGCCAAAGAGGTTATTTTATGTCTGTTTATATCGAGCATTGAAAAGCTCAGGAAAGCCCCAGGGAGAAATTAAAGTCTCCTTCACTAGAATCTTTATTATTTCCTTCTGCATTATTTTAGCCAACATCTTGTAAAATTAGAACCAAGGGAAAACAGCTCTCTTGGGAAATTCTCAATGGAGAGGAGAAGGAGAGGAGAGAGGGGAGAGGGAAGGAAATCTCTCCAATTTAAATTTTGGAAGAAACTTTCTGTCTGGATCTGTTTATCTCAGGCAAGTAAAGCACCTCCATCACTGTAGGTTCTTCAGAACAAGCCCAACAAATGTCTATGAAGTTGGTCCTGCTTGGAGCAGAGGCAGAGATGAGAGATCAGTGGTCATCAGTGCTTTTTTTCTAAAGGATTACCTTGTGGAAAAAATCCACCTGTTGTCTTGTATGGAATGGTCACGATGGTTTTACTGACTTAATTAGTGAAACTGGAAATTTGGTTACTCCTTTTACTTTTTCCCACCACACACTCATTTTGTTTGTTTTCTTATTTGCATAAGGTGGCTTTTTATGACTCAGCTCCTTCAAAAGCTGCCTTCTAAAGTCTTGAGGATAACCAGGAGACATCAGTGAGTAGCTAAGGATCACCAGGTAACAGTATTCTGTTTGCTAGCATTTCATGACTACTGCCAAAGCACTGCTGCAGGGTTTATGATACTGATCCATCCATTTAACTGTTTTGGATCAGCCAGTTTCACTAGAAACTAATGGAACAATTTCCAAGTTACTATCAACCTTTAGCTTTAAAGCCTTCCAAAGCACTCATTAAAGCCCAGTAATTGCTAGCAGTGACCCCATAGCTGTTGCCCTCTGCTCGTCTTAGCATAGTATACAGAGAATAAGCTGGGCAGTAGCAACCCAACTACCCATGAAGAGCTGTCCAGAAGAACTACCTCTGGCAACAGTAATAACTAGCAAGCTTGTCAACTACCTTAGCAGAGTGGTCAATCTTTGGATAAGTCAACAAGTAATCCACACTCATTGCAAATACCACAATACTGCAAAGACCTGCGTCTGTATCTGCCTTTGTGTAGGAAGATCCTCGCAGGACGTTACAGTTACACACAGCCCTATGCATTCTCCTGAATCTGTTAGATACTTGTTTATGGTGTAGTATCTTGAGCTAGGGAAGCATCTGCCTGTTTGTAACCTGGCTTATGTTTAGTAGACAGACGTATGGCCTCTTCTGGATCTGGCTGTCCTAGGGAACTAGGTCACCAGCTCTTTTTATACAACCCTGCTTTTCTGTTGGAAGATACTGCTGCCATTGGTCTGCCAGCAACACAGTTCCTATGAAAACACCCCCATATATGCCTGAAGCAAGATCAGCCAGGTTATTTCAACACAGTAAGCCAGTTGCTTCAGCTTTCCAACTGATTTTCCCCCTAAAGCAGGTGAGTGTTCCCAGATAGCACTCCACTGCCGGGATAGTGGTGGAGGTACTCTCTCCCACTTGGGCAGGTGGGTCTGCAAGACAATGTTGGTTTGCGGCAGAATTCCCCAACAAGGAATATGTGTTCATAGCAATCCAGATCGATAACAAAGTTGCTGAGTTCCTCACAGTAGAGAGACATGGGCACTTCTGGAGGGAGATTCTTCCCATTTTCCCATTCTAGGTGGGATGAGTGACTGAATGACCAACTCTGAGACAGGTACAGATATATATGAAGAGTCTCACTCTTACCACTTACTATATGGCAGAAGATGCCAAATACAGGCATTTACTGACATTTTAGACACACAAGGGTATCCCCTCTGGTCTCCAGCAAGGCACAGGTCTTCCACAGATCCTGCATTGTATCTGCCAGTCCCATATGGCTGCTTCAGATACTACAGAGCTTCTCAGATCTGATCAAATTTAGGTAACTGATGCCCTAAGTGACCCAAAGTCACACATGGTATCTGTTACAAACCTGAAGGATGTGAGCACAGATCTGAAGCTCAGCCTTTTAAATCACAGCCTCCCAAACCACTACCCAAACCTTCTTGTTAACTTGCAAAACATTTGTTGCTTTTTCAGCCCCGTTTCCCCTGAAACTCTAAGCCACACAACAACACAGCATAACAGCCCTCACGTGCAGAATATATTTTCTTTCTTTGCTGGTCAAGATTCATTTTACAAGCTGGAATTCATGTGTTTTTTTTCAACCAGCACGAGTTAAAAATCAAGTACGGTAAGACTGAGACCATAGGCAGAAAAACTTTCCCCCGAGCCTGAAATACTCTGAATTGCTCAGACTGGCATGAGGCCAGGACACTGCGTTAACTCCCTTGTCCCTGCGACATGCCTTGTTAGCACAGCTATGGGGGTGTCAGCTTTGAACCCATCCCCTGGCAGCAGCACCCATCACAGGAGGGTGCCGGGGCTCCCCTGGCTTAGCACCTCCAACAAACCGCCTTGCTCACTAGCAGCAGCCTCCCACAGAGCTGAGCTCCTGCCACAGCCACGGGCATGCTGCAGGGACAGGTGCAATAAACGCGGTTTTAGCAAACTGCCCTGCGTCTGAATAGTGATGGTTAAGAGGGGACAAGCCAGCCCCGGCCACCACATGCTCCCAAACGACAACCGCCTTAAAACCTACTTCTTCCATGATGCTGTAGTCTGCCATCAGCTTCTCTTCCAGGTACCTTGCCATCAGCTCCGAGTCGGGCTGCCCCGCCGAGGTGGAGAAGCCCCAGCAGAGCCACAGCCAAAGGATCATGGTGGAGGGGGAGCTCCGGCTGGGGCTGCAGCCCCACAGGTGAGAGGAGAGCCCCGCTGCCTGCAGCCCTGCCTGTGCAGCCCGACGGCTGCGGGGAAGCTGACAGGAGACAAACCGACCCACCCTTTTCTCCTCCTTCCCAGCTCGGGACCGGCCCCTTTTCTGCTCAGGGTGGCTGCCTGTGCTGCCAGGGGCTGCGGGGAGTCCTTGCAGGGTTTCCATCCTGCAGCTGTTCCCCTCAGCTGGGGGTCCCGTGGGCCACCACCGTGTCCCTCTGGACACCACCCTCCTCCTCATCCCCTAGCTTGGCTGGTGCAGCGGAGAAGGGTGGCACCAGAGGTCCCTGAGGTGCTGCTGTCTATCGCTTTGGCAGCACCCCAGCCCCATGGCAGCCCTCGGCGCGGGAGGAAGGCCAAGAAGACATTTCTTTCACCTGGCTGGGGTCTGAGGCAGGGCCTAAGATGGCCGTTGAGGAGCTGGTGCCCAGTGCCAGGGGGAGCTGGAAGGATGTGCTGGGCTGCTGGGGTGTCTTCTCATGGGGTCAGCCATGGCATCAGGCAGGCCCGAGCAGCTTATGCCACAGTCCGTATTAAAAAGCACCCCCTTAGGGGGCACATCCCAAGGACATGCTTCAAGGCCGGGGCTTTACCAAGGGCTAGTAAAACCCTCTGGTTTCACCCCCTCTGAAGGGACACCTTCTCCTTTTCCGCAGTCTGGAGAACCCTGGTTTGTTTGTGGAAGCTGCCCCCCAGGCCCACCACCCTGGCTCAGGGCAGGGCTCTCTCCACACCCTCACCCTGGCACCCTGCCTGGCAGCCAGGTGCCTCCCCGCTGGCAAACACCGCCAAGACCCATTGTACTTTCACCCCTCTCTCATCATCTGGACTCCACTTCTCAGCTGGGCAAAGCTGAGGGGAGCCTCCCACTCTTCCCTCCAGTTTCCCAGAGGCAGAACCCTCTCCTCCGCCAGCAGCCCCAGGGCCAAGGTGGGCACGGCTGGGCAGGCTGGGTCCCCACCTCGCAGCTCCCAGGGATGTTCCTCCAGGCAGGGCTGTGCCAGCTGGCACACACCGGGCATGCCTAATCCCCAGGCATTCGGGAACTTGCACCTACAGCGCTCACCTAACCCCAAATCAGATGCATTTACTTCTTTTTTCTATGCCAGCAGTAACTGCTTAAACCCAACAGATCCAAATTTCCTCTCTTTTTCTTTGCTTTTTTTTTTTTTTTCAGGTGCTAGGTGTTGCATGCACAAACCTGTCAGGAATGGAACCACTGTATTTTCTTTTTCCTTTCCAGCTCTGGGTCATCAGGGATTGAAGCTGTTTTACTTCAGCTCCGCTCCATGGCAGTGACAGTCCAGTGTGTCCCTCCAGCCCTGCTGAGATCTGGAAACGCACCCTTAGGCCACTGGATTTTCTCCTTCTGGACAGACACATGTGCACCTGCCTGAAACCGTATGTCCACTAAGAGCATATGTCCTGGGAGAATTACATCCTCCATATCTAGCCTGTGTAATGGAGGAGCAGGAAGGTGCTTGCTCCCCATTTGGAAGGGATGAGGGGAGCTGGAGGTGAAGTGAAGGGACGGCAAGCCTTTGGAGCTCCCCTTTAGCAAATCAATGGCTCAGACTTAGGCTGAGGCCACACCGTGTTCACACACAGGCCCCTTCTGGCATTGCCAGCAGAAGTGAAGGAATCAAAAGCCTGACCAACCCCCTTCCCACTGCAACCAGTCCACCACTGGCAGGTACAAAGGCCTCTGGAGTAGCCATATCCTCGATGGGAGCTGCAGAGCTGGGCACCATTGCAGGGAATGACAAAGGGCTTATGTGGCTGGAGAAGGGAAGATGGCGGGAGAAAGATGGAGGGAGGCTGGGGCAGGATGCTTCAAGCCCTCAGAGACACCCCAAATGGTTGTTGTGCTGATCTGGTCCCTGCCAGAAGATAGTCAAGGCATTATCTTCAGCTCCTCACCATTTCACATGGAAGAGGGCTCAACCATCCAGCTGGGAATTCAAGAAGACTTCAAAGCGATGATTCAGGCTGAGACCTGGCTTAAGGACACACAAAAGATGGTTTGAAGTATTTTTCATCTGGGTCCAGTTTGTTTCAGCTCCTGCATGTCCTGCCTGGCTCAGACACAGGAGTGCACTGGAGTAACATGAGAAGGGCAGCAGCTTCCTGTGCCTCCACTACTGACAATGGGGTGGGCTGCTCTTCAACCTGCTCTGTCCATGTTGCACCAACTGGGAAACACAGATGAATAGAATTCTGGAAGCATATGCTTAGAAATTCTGGAAATGGCCTTTAAAACAATATAGGATGATTTTCCTACTGTTTTGGAAAATCTAGAGGAAACCAAGACACCTCTGGAAAAGCAAGTCAAAGCTACCCTGCTAACCCTAGAGGTGAAAGTAGTTCCTGGGCAGGAAGGGGAGATGTTTGCCAGTTTGAAACAACCGCTGGTCAATCAGGAGGCTTCTGCTTCCTCTGTTGCACAGTTGAGGAGCTCAGGGCCAGAGTAAATCAAAACAGTGAGAAGTGCAAAGATACGGCAACAAAGCTGATCCTAAGCACATTGGGTGAAAGAGGGATATCCAGACCAAAACAGGACCCAAGAGCAGGTACAGGATAACCAACAGGCATGAGAGAATGAGCTGGAAAAAGCACTGCCCTTCCCAAAATGATTAGGAGTAGCCAATTCTGCTCATGCTCTTCTCAGCAAGGGCACTTAAGGATACAGCACATAGGTAAATAAAACCAAGGTGTGTTTTAACGTTGTTCAGATGAGGTGACGTTTGGTGAGTGAACATTAAGCCCAGGGTCTTGATTGTTTACATTATCCCTCTTCTTTTCACATTATTCCCACCTTGGAATACAGTCTCCTGAGTTTGGGGGTGAACATGGCAGACGCTGTTCTGGGGATGCTGTTGGAGGCCAAGATAAGCAGTTATTCAAGTGTGTTCACATTAGACGTGTTTGATGCTGACTTTTGCCGACATAGCAAAATAAGCAGCTGTTCTTTGGGTGGGAGCTCAGTAAATTAAATTGCCTGGCATGCCTGCGGCCAGCATAAGTGAAGACATTGGAGAGAGGCATGATCTAGCAGCTGAGCTTCCACACACATTTCACCTGGAACGGATCATGTTTTATCAAGGAATCTGTGTTGACACACAAACACATGCATCTTGGTGATACTTTGCCTTCACACATCTGAATCCCCCTGTTTTTCTATGCAGGGCTGATGGGTAGGACTAGTCTTCCCCATTTTCACCATACCAGTTAAATAAACCCTGTAGGGAGTGTTGAAGCTAAAGAAAACGTTGGCACCTTCTAGCTGAAGAGCAGGGGTTTTCCTGACTCCAGTCTGAAGCTGAAGGAAAAAGATCAGAGCTGCATTTGGTCATAACATCGGTACCATGGCTGCATGGATTTATAAATTAAAGATTTCCAGTTCTCTGTTCTAGGTAGAAGAATGGGACACTGGACACCCACTTCATGCAGAGGCATCTCCATTAAATGCCCAACTAGAAGTGTCTGAACCAGGAACTGTATCTACCTAAAGCACTAACAAACTGATGAAGTTAATGGCATTCAAAGCCAGCAATTTGATCAAGAAATTGGCAAGAGTCCCAAAGGGTTACATAGGCATAGACATAGGTAAATGTCCAGAGATAAAATTAATTACAGTGAAGTTCAGGGAATTATATTAAATATTTTCTTTCAGGTCTTAATATAATCAGTCTCCTCTGAAACATCTGGATGGAACCTGGTGGTGCCCAGTTCTGATGCTATTTGGGAGGTGCCTGTATTCCTGAAAGGTCTTTTCTGGAATCCCTATGGCTGCTGATCCCCCTGTTACCATGAGCTGTGTGCACCATGACCCAGCAGAGCATTTCAGAACTTCAAAATCTGATTAAATACACCCAAAGTCTCTGCCAAAGGGCCTTGGTGCTGGGGATGTCTGGATTTGTCTGTGAGGCTGCTGTGAAACACACTTTGAGAAGTTATCAGGGCAGACAGGCAGTACCCGGTGTGTCTCTGCTGAATGGCAGTACAGAGAGAATAAAGCTGAAGCACCAAGAAAGCCTTTTCTGTGTGTCTGTATATCACTTCCCTGAATGGTTGGTGTGTAGTGGGATGAATCTCAGGGCAGTAGGCACCCTGGGTGTGTTGCCTTGCAGGTAAACCCTGTTCTTATCTGGATCACTGGAAGTTTACAGATAAGAAATTCAATACAGGAAGGGGAAACTGACTATCTCATAAGGCACAGAAATTGTGAGCATTTCTCCCTGGGTGCAAGCCAAGTTTTAATTAACACAAATTCATTATTCTGAGGGACAGGCGGCCCAGCAGTAACTCCAAGCACTTCAGGGAGGACAGCTGAGAGCTGCCTTCCAGAGGAATCCCAGCCATGAGAAAACAACTCATGAAACAGCCCAACGGGTATGTACCACAAAACATCTTACTGAGACCCTGTCCTCCTCCTGAAATTCTAGGGAAATTCACTTAACCTGGTAGCAAATGGTAGGGCTCTGAGCATCCTTAGCACTTGTTCCTCCCATATATTTTCTTTCTTTTTCCGTACCTTCTTGAGAATTTTTCAGATTTTTGGACAGTATATTTGAGCAGTTCCTGCCATCTAGTGGTCACGCTGATTTCCCAACCTTGTTACGTTTACTGAAAAAAAAATAGCTACATTCGGTGGTTATGAGGGGACTGAAATAAGGGGTTACAAAGTTAATGTTTACATAAAATTCTGTTCTAAATGGACTTTTTCATCTGCTCAGACCAGCAGTGATTATCTTCCCAGTCCAGGGTCCCAGATACCTTCAGAACAACTATCTTAAGCTTTATGTTTCTGATGAGAAAGGACTGGTCGCTCTGAGCCAGAGGTACATGTGGGAACAGAACTCAGTTTAGATAGAAAATTCAAACTATACTAGATACCATCAACACAGCACAGACTGGGTGCCCCATGCCTGCTGCTCCTGAAGTCCTGGCTAAACCCTGACATAACCATATTTCTGACAGCACTCATGGAGGTGTTCTTAAGCTGACTTAAATACTGCTAGGACTACAAAGCAAAATCCACCAAAGAGGCCAAGTAAACACTGAGTCCAAGGTATATGGTTAGACTGACAGTCCCTTGACTACACAATCTAAAGCCAACCTGTTTTTTTATGTACCACAGAGCCGTAAGCCAACCTCCTGTTTGAAGCAGCATGCCTGGGATTTTAATGGTGAGATTCCCCTCTGCTCAAAAAGCCTACATGATGATAAATGCAGGGCAGCTCACTCCAGGAGGTAGGAGTCATCTGATGAAGTGTAGAAGTTCCCCAGAGCTGGTGTTTTGCTCTGAGCTTTCTGACTGGGCTCACCCATACTGTGCATGGCATGAATTAAAACAGCAAGGGCCGGATTCATACCATTCTGTGGCATGGCAGGTAATGAAATTGAATCAGGCACCATATGGTCAGAAAAAATCTAAAAAGACTAAAAAGGGAGACAAAGATCTACAGTAGGGTCAATCCTATCCCTCATTATGCTACTTTTGTTGACAGCTGACTGAACATCAGGCAACAGTGTACCCAGGTGGCCAAGAAGGCCAGTAGCACCCTGGCCGGTATCAGAAACAAGTGTGGCCAGCAGGACTAAGGCAGTGACCATCCTCATGTAGTCGGCACTGGTGAGGCTGCACCTCGAATTCTGTGTTCAGTTCTGGGCCCCTCACTACAAGAAGGATGTTGAGGTGCTGGAGCGTGTCCAGAGCCGGGCAGGGGCTGGGGCACAAGGCTGATGAGGAGCAGCTGGGGGAACTGAGGGTGTTCAGCCTGGAGAGGAGGGGACTCTAGGGGGGACCTTTTTGCTCCCTACAGCTGCCTGAGAGGAGGCTGCAGCAATGTGGGGGTCGGTCTCCGCTCCCAAGTAACAAGCAATAGCATGAGAGGAAACGGCCTCAAGTTGCTCCAGGGGACGTTTAGTCTGGCTATGAGGAAAACTTTCTTCATGGAAGGGGTTGTCAAGCATTGGAACAGGCTGCCTAGGGAGGTGGTGGAGTCACCATGCCTAGAGGGTTTAAAAGACGTGTAGATGTGATGCTTAGGGACATGGTTTAGCAGTGGACTTGGCAGTGCCAGGTTAACAGTTGGACTTGATGATCTTAAAGGTCTTTTCTGACCTAAATGATTCTGTGATTCTATGATTATTGAAAAACCCTGCTCCCATCCTCCCCATTCTCCTCTTGTACACTCCCCTCCCTTGTGCACATCACTTACCTCCACTTCCATGGGAAGCTGCAACACAGAAGGTGATCTAGAGTAACATAGGGGAGAGGAAGAAACTGGCCAGGTCATGCCATTTGGGCCAGAGGGATGCAGAACTATTTATCAAGTGACCTCTGCATTCAGAAACTGTGTCTTGAGGGGAGGCAATGTTGCAAGCTCCATATGTGCACCGTCTGAGAGCTGACCCAAAATTTAGAGAGCAAGTAAATAAATAGGTGGTGGGGGAACCACTGTGTGGCTAGATCGATGCAAAAGCAAGATACGTGTGCTGTGAAGGCTCTTTACTAGTTTGAATACAGCCTACAGGCTCTTAAGCTTTCTGGCAAATCTGGGGCTATGCCACCTCCAAGTTCAAGATCTAGGATTGCCCAAAAGATTTGGGAAAGGGCAAATCAGGACTAATTATTCAATGCCTCTTCTAGCATAACATTTGTGAAACAGAATATGGAGCTGTCATGTGACAGGTTCAAAGTGATCAAAAGGCCATGGTTCATTCTGTGTGTAGTTAAGGTGTGGAACTTCTTCTCACAGGATGCTATGAATGCTTATTTTTTATCCAATGTCTTCAGAGGAGATGACAGGGTTTGGGAGAATAAATTAACTAAGGACTGCTAAATAAATGGAAAGCATCATCTGATCAGGATGTACCATAGTTACAAGTAGCTGGAGACTAGGAAGGTCTTTGGAAAATACCTTGTGTGCTTGCTCCAGTTTCTACATGCTTTCCTAAGCATCTTCGGTAGCTTTTATCTGGCAATGAGCTGAAAGGTGACTAGTCTGCTTGCGTTCCTTGTGAATCTCTGAACAGAGTTCCGGGTCTCAGCCTCAGAAACAATCTATTGAAAAGATGGAGGAAGGATGTGTAACAGCAGACTGGTGCTGCAGAAACCTTTTACTGAAACATTGAAATGTAACATAACATAGGGTAAGAGAACATAATATAATTAATATAATATAGATAATATAATAAAATACAATACAATACATTCTTGTTTGCTGTTTTGTCCCTGGCTTCACCTAGTAATTCAGTCTTTTCCATTGAGGTTGCTCCGATGTCTGCAAATCTCTTTTCTTCCTGGAAGAGTGGAAGGGATACCCCAGCTCCTTTTGCCAGAAACCTGCTTCCTCCCTTCTTTCCTCCTTTTGCTTTGCTGGCCTACTTTATCTCATCTCTTGAAGTACACAAAGAAGCAGGGAGACCAAAACAGTTTCAAAAGCACCCAGGAGCCATACAACATGCATCTGAAAATATCATCAGATGTTTTCACGTGACTAACTTGGAAAAACCAGAACTATCCCACCACCAGCTATGATCCTTTCCCAGCCAGAGTGGGAAAAGGTATTTCTGTGGGTCAGGCTGCAACCCAGAGGTCTCTTCCCGGTCCCTGAGATGGCTGAGTGGGAGGGCCCTTGGAGAAGCACAACTTTGCTGCCTCTGCTGCTCTGAGAACCATTCTTCACCTTGTTTACTATAAACAAACAACCTAGGAGTGAGTTCTTCCTTTGATCTTTTGAAGTTTTGGATACTCCAAGGTCTGTGCCGAGCAGGAAATTAGTCAAACATCATGGGAAGCTACAAAAGCAAGAAGTGAGCCTATCCAAGCCTGAGCTGTTATCAAGGGCAGAGGCGAGTGAAGACACTATTTGGATAACCCTTGCTCAGGCACCACAGCTCAGGCTTGCGTTGCAAGACAAATATTTACCTACGGCCTAAACAAAGTCAGCATTTCAAAACTTTGTTCAAAATACTGCATAACCCTGAGCTGTTTCCTTGAACTTGTCTCAGAGAAGGAAAGATCTTGTGTCTAGTACCTATGTGGGCTGCTTTCAGGAGACAAGCAGGAAGAAAATGAAGCATCTGATCTGGTTCCTGGGTTTGTTCCTCATTTCTGGAGTAGGAAGCTTTGATCTTGTTATCGACGAGATCCCAGATGTGAGTATTTGAAGGCAGGGTCTAGATCTCCCTTCCTTGCTGAAGTCAGTAGTGAAGCTGCAGCTGGCTTCAATGGGAGCAGAACTGTGTTATTGCTTCATAACTCTGCTTGTGTCTCATTAATTCTCTTCTACTTTTAGCTGTAAATGGGATTGTTCTGATAATTAGCTTTCACTTGTCATTCGTAGTGTTGCTTTTTAAATGTTTTTACAGGTGGGATAATGCAAGCATAACTCCAACTTTCTTTTTAAGCAGGATTCATATCTCTACCTCAGCTTTGCCTTTTCTGCTGGTTTTAACCTTCAGATGTTCAAGTGGGCTTCTATGCTCAGACCTTCAGCGTATTTTATATCCTGTTTCCTTAGAATAAGCAGAAACAGAGCACCTAGGTATCTTTGTGGATGGGGTCTCCTGTATGGACCACTATGAACCTCATTAAAGAATCATATGGATTCAGGGTTTTGTTAACAGGAATTCAAATATAGAGTTAAAATCCTATTAACTGTACAATCCTCAGCAGCGGGATAATTTATAGAAGAACCTGTAATTTATTACAATAATGCAATGATGAAAAGGAGTATAGTTACAGCTTTGACTCTGGAGCTGAATCCAAATTTAAACCCCTGGACCCAAGTGAACTTAGATTTGGGTGTCTACTCCCATTTCCACATTGCTGTATGGCAATATTTCTGTCAAGTCAGTGGGGATGATGTGAAGCTTTCTTTTGCTTTGCAAGATTAACAACAAGAATTAGTGAGCAAGGCTATCCTCTTTTTCTTTCTTCTTACAGCACTTTTCATGGCCCAGGTAGATTTTCATACTGAGTTTATAATTCCCAGGAAAAATATTCCAGACCTGTGGTCCTTTCTAACTATTGATGCCATATCAGTTTAATACCAATGTGCTAAAATATTCTAAGTTAATTTTGTGCAAACCTTTGTGTGTCTGCTGTCATATAAGTTGGAAATCAATTCATGTACTTAGACTTCTTTATTACCATATATTAAACTTCTAATTAAATTTAATTAAGAATATTGTTGTGGTGTAAGAACCATGCTTCTAATTGAATTAGTGCGGCACTGCACTTGGAAAAGACCCGATGTTCTTTTGTTGTCAATGGGACAAATTTAGTTCTCAGGTATATTAGTATAAAAGCAGAGACAATTTCTACTCATCTGAGCAGAAATTCTCTGGAATTGCTGGTTTAAGTGAGATCAGTATCTGAAATGCTGTAGTTACCATGGCTAGACCCATCCTGATGATAATTTGCTTATTGCTCATTATGGTCCTTTCAGTGTGCTAAACATTACTCCTTGTTTCAGAAGGGAAGGTTGTAAAATGGTGGTAAAGGTTATGATATATGGGAGTATATAGAGCTTCGTGGCCACAGAGGGAAACCGAATATAACATTTGGGTCTGAGACAGTTTGTGCCTCTGCTCCCCGTTTGCACCGAGGGGAGATAAATTCCTTTGGAACTCTAGCAGAGTGCTAATAAATAATAAATCAAGTGATAAATCAAACAGTAACACATCAGCGACACCTCTTTCTTTCTTCCTTTTTCTCCTCTAGGAAGTGGAAAGCCTGATTGACCTAGAAATCAATGGATTTCCTTCAAGCTCCAAGATGAGAAATGGCAGGTACCAGGTACAGTACCCAGAAACGCTTCAAAAAAAGGGAAGCAAGAATGCCTGGGAGCTCTCTCCAGGTGGCTTGTTCCATGTCAGGGGTTGGGAGTGTCCACTCAGGTGAGACACACAAGTCCTTACAGTCATTGAGAGCTCCATATCTCTTGTCAGGATAAGAACTGCTACTATTCTTTATGCAGTACCTAGCACAAGGCTTTGTTCTGTATCTGTACTCCTGAGGACCATAATACAGATGCTACACAATGGAGGTACTTGTCTGTCCAACTTCATGTGTGGGAGAAATCCTGTTGATACCGGTGAGGCTTTTCCATGAGAAGATGGAAAAAGACTTCAGAATTGTCAATGTAGGCTGAAGCCTTTCAGTCCTGCAAGTAGTCCAATCATTCATACTTAACTCAGGTCAAAAGAGTACAGCACAGTGTCACATGGGTGATGAGCTGGTGGGGTCTGAGACCAGGGAAGAAAATTTGTTTCCAGCATGCTGATGGGTTGCAGATTAGTATAGTCTATCAGCTTCTGAAACAGAAACATGTAAAACATCATTGCAGGAGTTCTGTTGTGTTTTACACAGTAGTAACTAATGATAATAATAATGAAATCAGTTGTTTGAAGGTATTAGATTTTATTACACTGCATGAAAGAAATTATGATCAGAGTGGACCTTGCCCTCCACCCAGCTCTAGTGCTGCCTTTCTTGAGCTTGTTCAGTACAGTGAAAACAAAAGATCCTCTTGAGTCAAGCTGGATTTCCCAGCATCTTTGAAGTTAAGCACAGGCAAAGACAATTCCTCTTTATGCCAAGGCTTTTCAAAAGGGGCCTCACAGAGTGCAAATTTAACTTACTGACACCTAAACCCCCCATTACACTAGCAGAAAAATGGAGGATTTTAGCATAAATATGAATCAAGCCAGCTCACATTTGCCAGACCAGTAGCCAAATAATGTAACCATGATCTAAGCAGAAATCCTCCCCAGCTGCACTTCTTCGGGGCATTAATTCTTCCTAATATGTCTGTATTAGTGCTGTAATGTTATGTTGCCTCTGTTCCCCAACTTTCTGGATACATAGTGGTATAGACATATGCATGCGATAATTTGCAGTTCTACTAGTGGGCGGTTTTTATACCAGTTATTCCTTATATTCCCATATATTATTTCCCATCCTTTACCTTTATCAAATGAGTCTTTGCAAACCAGTAGAACTAAGAACTCAGCTGTAGGATGAGCTACCCTTATGTTAGTTGAGTCACAATAAAATATTAATAAATGAGATTAAATTGAACTACACAAAACATCTTGAGACAGTAGCTTTTGGCCAACAGCAGGCACACAGTTACTGTTAATCACTAAAGGAAGGCTGTCTTCCAAATTACTGGTTTAGCACTATGTTTTTCTGCAGCAAGGTCACTAGCCCATTGGCAACAAGGCAACAGAACTCCTCTGCAGACTCTACTGATTAGCTCTAAATAGAAAGAATTCTTTTCTAGGTCCAGACCAGGTATTCTGGTGAAAAATATTTGCTCCTGAGTAATTCCAAAAATACTGTGTCTCAGGTATGTGAATGGCCCTTGTGACCGCAGAAACAGAGTGCCCCATGGGCTGGAATGCAGGTAATCTTGTGAACCTCTATGTGATGATGGTTCACTGCTGTTATCTCTGTTTTGGAGACAGATAACAGAGCTTGTGTCTAGACTGTGAGGGGGTATGTTCTGTAGCATGTCCCCCAGTCCTGGTCCTGATTGCTGGCTGTCCAGAGCCAGGTGAGATCACACCTATTTCCTTACTGCTCTGCCTGCCTGGTTTCCCCTCCATGAGAACCAGCACAAGAAGGAAATAGGGAAGGCAAAAGAGGGTGGAATCAGCTGCCTGGAGAGCCCCCCAGCTCCCAGGGTATAAACGCAACCAGAGAGAGCAGGATCCATCTGCAGCATTGCAGAGACAAACTCTGCCAAACCTTGGGTTTGAAATTGCTCTTTCCTGCACCTCGCAGTAAGGGTCAGGATCCCCAAAAGGAGTCTGAACAGACTGCAATGAAATTGCAGTCTGCTAACAACCGCTCAGGAAACAACTTACATGGAAACAAGTGAACCTATGGGGAAACATCACCTCAAAGATTTGGGAGGACATGCCAGGCAGATGTCATTGTCTTTCTGGTTTCTTATACTGGGCATCTGCTTTTCAGCCTTTTTCAAGCCCCAGTGGAAAAGTGATTTCCTTTGAATGCAGTATAACATCTCTGAAACCGCTCTGTAACTAAGTCACACCTCGGAAGTAGCCTGTGGACTGCAACTTGAAAGCAATAGCAAGCTAGGTGTCCCATAGATGACGTAAAAACTGCAATCTCTTGTAATGCATTCCTCCCTTAGACACCATGGCTTCTTCCTCCACAGACAGGACAGAGGTCAGGGCCAGCAGCCCTGAATAAAAGTTAGCTTGAAGTAGCCAGTCTTTTATTGGTGGTAGACTGCATAGTGGTTACAACATTCATGCACAGTGATTTGAACAAAGATCATTACAGAGGGCTAAATATCCATAGCCTGTACAGATGTCAGAAGATGGGTCTCAGTACCTGAAGATAGAGCCCAGCATCTGTCAAGACCAGATCCTTAAAACAGTTCCTGAGGCACTTGTTGTCTCCAGTCTAATTAACAACTTGCCATACATTGGATATTGCACAACATACTGTTTCTACACAGTGCAGTCATCAGCAGATTTGGATGTGGTTTGAAGGCAAGGATCAGCCATGGATCCTCATGCCAGAAATAGCACAAATCTCACATGCCACAGAAGTCCCTACAAAGCCCATGATCTCAGCAACCACACCAGCCCTCAAGCCTGAAGTATAATTATCTACAGCTCTGTCTTCCTGACCTGCTGGAGTGGCTGCCCTCTGCAACCTTTGAGATCCTAGGGATGATTGGCCCACCCCACCTCTGATCTCTAACAACAGCAGGGGGAGTCACCACATGTGCAAGTGGTAAGCTCACACCTCCATTAGCACCTCCCGCTTCTCCTCCACTCTCATAAAAACAAACAGGAAGGAAACCAGGGCATCGTGAAAGCTTTACGTGCCATTTGTAAAGTGAGTCAGGAACCCTAAGCTCTTCTGAGAACCGAAAAACGTATGACAATGAAACAAATCCCCTCTGTGCTAAGGTCTTGGTCTTCATCTTTTCAAGATTAAATTTGTTTGACTTAAAGTTGGTTTAACCTTGATTTGTGTTCATGCTGGTGATGTTTCCTATGCCAAAAGTATGTGTGGAGACAACAGTCATTCTTCACAGTCTGGTTCTTCATCAGATGTGAAAGGTCCAGTTCGCTGTACAATGGTGTTTGTGGGGTGTCAGGATGGACTGAGCAAAGATCAGCCCATCAAGTTTTGCAGAGGGTCTCTAAAGAGCCATGAACTTCCAGATCCTGAAGTCCCAGTCTAGATGTTTCAGGTAGAGCCTGTACAGCTAGTAAATAAAAACCCACATTTGTTCTCAGGCAGGCAGAAATCCTGCAGTCTCTCCATCTGGCTTGAAAAGATCCTTAAAACCATCTTATTAAAATGATCTTGCTATGACGTGTATCATCTTTTATGCAGCCCACTCAATTGACCTTGAAGATCTGAGCTTGCTTAGTTGTGATGACAGCACCAAAGTAGATATCTGCATTAAACAATTGCTTCTCTCCCTAGAACTAGGTGAGCCAAATCCCATTCCAGCATTACTTACCCAAGTTTAATTCCTAAAATTTAAACAGAACTATTCAAATGGCCACAAGATGTCACTACCTATCCATAGAAATTTCCAAATGGTACTATTCATAGGGCGGGGGGGGGGGACGGGGGACGACGACCATTAATGAGCAGTTCCAGCTCTTCTAAGCAGTACATGCATAACTAACTTTACACATATGCAAGTATATAAAAGTAATATCGATTACACAATAGGGATTTTTTACACATAGATACTGCATATAATGCAATAATATAAATATATATTCTATAGCATAAATGAAAACAAAATGAACTAAAAAGGTCTGAGTTTAAGCTTTTTTCCAATTTTTCTGGAAAAACAAAAAGATATTTTTTTCTGTTGAAAGCCAGGTTTTTCTAAGTATGACTTTTTTTCTTGCATGTTTTGGTTTCAGGAAGAACATTTTTGTTCTAGAAGATAACGTTTTCTATAAAAAAAAAATAAAATACAGAGGAAGAGAGCTGTCTTTCTGGTTTTGATAGCCTGTAAGTCACAGTTGTGAGATCAGGTGCTCCAACACCCCATGTATAAATATGTAAAATAAGACAAAAGGAATATGCACACCAAGTCTGGGAACTCAAACTAATTCTCGTCATTTTGGAAAGCAGCTTTAGATGTTACCATTGTCTGATACCTGTCTTGAAACAGCCACAGACTGTGTTCTTAGCTTTGCTGAAATACATTCTCCATATTTTTCTCTTCCAGCGAAGCACATCCGACTGGGGGTATGTTGGAGATCTGGTGAGTTTTTTTAATTCCTCTGTGGAAATTCATACTGAACAAAGTGATTTTCTAGTTAACCATTTTTTGGAAATCAATCCTTTTGTTTGTTCAGTTCCTTATTTTTACTGCTGGTTGGGTATTAACATATTTTCTTTAAACAGAGCGCTGTTTGCACAATGCTGTTTATACAACTGCTCTTGGAGGGAGAAGGGAATGGTAAATATGAAGAAATAAGCATCAAAAGTGATTAGACAAAGACAATATCTGAATATACCAGTTTAATAATGTTCTTCCACTGCCATGGTTTAACCGTTTACAAGACTAGGTCAGTAACCAATGCTTCAGGTCTCCTTTTTTCAGGACTTCTATTGAAAATGTAAGCTTTGTCCTCCTCGGTATATGATGTTGAGAATTACTGTGTACTGCTCTATACTGGATTGTACCAACAGAGTCATTCCAAGGACTGGTTGCATGGTCCAAAGCAAGGAAAACATTCCAGCTTTATAATTTCCTGCTTTCAGCTGAAATGTTATAATGAACTAGATTCACATGAGTATCTTGTCACAACTGCCAGTTAAATATGGAGGTGTCCTGAACTTGAGTTATGTCCCATCTAGCTGCTGTATTGTAAGAAACAACACTTGAAAAAAAGGCACCAAGACTATAAAAGGGATCGATATTGCCCTCTAGGGTACATTTTCTAGCTGTGTCCTAAATTTATAGAGAAATTTTGTCAATTACAGGTGGAGGATGATGACAAGATAGGTCTTTACAGCTACAAAGTTCAATCCACTATAACGTCACGGTTGGCCAACACAATGATCCAAGCCAAAATGGTGAATAACGCAAAAAGGTCCCAGCACATAGTGTTTGATGTACAAGTCCCCAAAGGAGCTTTTATTGACAACTTTACTATGTAAGTAGTGGGCAGGTATCAGCTTTGTGCTCTGGTGGGGTTCAGTGTGGTGGCAGAATGCAGTGGGAAGGAAGTATTTGTGAAAACAAAACACCTCTTATTTTCCAGGTTCAGCATAATTTTATCAAGCTTTCTAAAATTAAAAAGGCTCGTGTCATCACACTGTCTGTCTGTCCATCTCTTCTCTCCAGTAATTATTGGGCCATTGGCCAACATCAACAGAATTTGACAAGAGCACAGAAGTCTCAAACAGACTAAGCTCCCACCTGTCTTGTACAAATTGGCACCAGATCAAAGGAGAGGGAGAGACCAAATTAGACCCCTCACTGAATGGAAAGAAACTAGCCTGGTTCAGTATCCATTCTGGGAGGCAGCAGCCAGCTTGCTGGTCAGGCGACATGTCCTGATCTGTGTTCCAAAACAGCCATGACATGAGTAACTGCCTGCCCTGCCCAAAGAATGGTGGAAGTGTGATGGAGGTGGGGAAGAGCAGATCCTCCTCGGAGTACAAGAGTGCTGGCTACTTGAAATAAAAAAGCAGGTAGGGAGAAAGATACAGATCTAGTGGAAACCAGATTTCATTGCTTTGGGGTTAAACAAGAGCCTTATTATTTCATTTCGCACCAGCTTAGCAGCTTAGATTTCACTAACGTTTTTCTAAAGTGAAGAAACAGTCATCAATTGTAAAGTTGGGATTTTTTTGCAAACTGACTGTGCTTCTCTCTCCTAGGGATGTCAATGGTATAACATTTACCAGCAAAATTCGAGAAAAATCTGAAGCCAGAAAAATGTACTCTCAAGCAAAAGCCAAAGGCAAAGCTGCTGGTATAGTAAGGTATAAAGACTTTGGCATACGGATATTGTACTAACTTATTCATAGGAGAACTGAGGTGACCCATCCCAGGAGAAGATATATGAGGGGGAAACCCTGGGAAGGAAAATGGGTCACTTGCTTACAGCAGCTCTGATATTTAATTGTCCAGGACCTGTGTTTCTGCTTTCAGCTTGATAAAACAAATTCTGCTAACAGACAACTGCAGTTCCCTGATATAGGCCACAGTTAGAATCAGACACAACAAACACATAACTCTAAATCAAAATGCAAAGAAACTCTTTTTCTCCTTGCATTTTCTCAAACTAACCCCACAGCTGACTTTTCAGGAGCAACGCCTTGGATATGGAAAACTTCAAAACTGAAGTGAATGTGCCCCCAGGGACAAGGATCCAGTTCGAACTTCATTACCATGAAATGATTCGAAGGAAACTGAGCTCCTATGAGCACGTCATCTCTGTGAAGCCAGGACGCTTGGCAAAGCACATGGAGGTAAAGTAGAGCTGGTATATGTAGGTAGCACACCACAGGTGACCTTGCTGAGAAAGTAGCCAAGATTCCCTCAAGCCCCACAGCAGGCCCTTTCAACTTCAGCTCTTTCATATGGGCTTGGCACAAATAGCTTCAAGGTCACTGTGTAGACCAGCATGAAACACTTCAAATCAGGAGCTACGCAGCTACATGAGTGAGGAGCAAATGTGTCCTGCCTCCTCTTGTACTAACACAGCTGGGCATCTCCTGAATCACGACCGACTCACATCAGAACCACTTGGGCAAACAAGCTTTGGGCTATATATACTGTTGTGTAAACTTCCCTTGACTGAAGGAAAACAAACATATTTATTTGGAACAATGCTTTTCACAATATTCCCAACTTCATGAGATAGTGTCCAATGAGATCAGATGTTCTCTGAATGACCGTCCCTCCATAACTCTCTGCCAGAAGATTATTTGTCTGTTCTTACCTTCTTTCTTACTCTCATCCAGAGGTGTCCTCTGTCATCCCTCAACAGACACAAGATACAGGGCTAGCTGGAAATTTCCCTCTGGCCATTCTTATGTTCCTGTTTCATAAATTTCTTCTACAGCTTTCCATGGCATTAGCACAAGCTGTATATGGAAGTTTGCTCCTTGTATTTTCTTGGTGCAGGCTGTGACCTGCTTCAAGCTGTCCAAGAGTCTGAGTTTTCCCACTGAAAAGGATTCCATGTCCTGCCTCATAGTAGTCTTACTAACTATTTAGAATCACAACCAGAAAAAAGACTTCTCTCAAGCTGACAGGATAAAAACTTCATTTTCCAAATCACCTTGGCCATCCAAAAGACAAAATACTCTCTGTCTTGTCAATGGCATGAGCAGAGAGGGAGAGAACTCATCAGCAAGTGTTCCTCCTGGGCTCCTAATCCAAAGCAGCACTGAAGAAGAGTCACTTCATGCTTCTTTTGTGCTTTGAACATAAACTATGGTATCACCCTTGATTCCCATCCCACCACTTGGCCTAGGGGGTGAGAGAGAGAAGAATGAGCATTTACACCTAATTCTTTCTATTCTTTGGACACTTATTTTTTGCCTTTCCATCGTGGTCTATTTTCAACATTACATGTTTCCCCACCGTGGATGAGACCAGTGCTACTGGAGCATTCTCGAGGGCAACCCACCCCCTAGCTGGAGTTTGCCTGTGGAGGGTTCATAAGATCCTGGTACAACACTGGCACTGCTCCACACTAAATGTTTTCCCTTCCTGCCTTTAGGTGGATGTCCGCATTATTGAGCCACAGGGACTTCGCTATGTGCATGTTCCTAATTCGCTTGGAGATCATTTTGATGGAATCACCACCATCTCCAAGGGAGAGAAAAAGGTAATAGTCACAGACTGGAAATAGTATGAAAACTTCAGTTTTCACAAGTGTTCCAATGTAGTGATAGCATTTTTTTCATCGCTGCTGGAAGCAGGCAAAAATATGGCAAAAAAATATAGTGTCTTCATTATTGGTATTGAAACGTATGTACAAGATGCTCAAATGTTACAGTGACAGTACTACAGAAATAGCATGTAGTCTGTCCGTCTTTGTGCAGCACTTTCAATTTGTGATTCTGAAAAAGCAATGCAGAAAGAGATTGCTGGATGTGAAAAAAGGTAGGTGATGAATAGCAAGTGGAATAACCGTTCTGGAATAACTCCACAATCTCAATTTCAACTAAGAACATCTGCATAGGGACTTATTTTAGGACTGGTAGCATTTTTACCCTAGCTTTCTCCAGCATAGCTCTTGGGTAAACCCTCTAACAGTAGAGAAGTTTTTCTGTTAAGACACTTCAAGCAGTGTCTCTGGGAGGGTACAACTCTTCTCACTCTTACATAGATGTCTAATACAGGATATGTGAATAAGACCCAAAAACTGTCTATACTACTATAAGATATCCAGCCTCAACTTTGTCTCATTCACCCATGTTCCTAGTTTAGCAAATTATTTTGGAGGCAGTGCATGGCTACTATATCATGTCATCTTCTCAGGAAATTTCAAGTTATCCAGTCAAAACAGAGAAATAATGCCATAAAGTCTGCGTAACCAATCATGTGACCAATGAAAATTATTCTTAGTATTCAATCTACAAATTACAAGCTCTCATTTGTTTGTGAAAAAAACCCCAAACAATTAAAAAATTATTAAAAATGTTGATAAAATTGTGGATCGTTTCAACCAGGAAAATGTTAAATAAGCCAACATATTACTTACTAGAAAAGGTTTGCACAGCTCTAATTGAAATACTGGTGCTGTAGATGGGTCATCTTATTTGTGTCAGTTGCTACTACCAAATCAGCATATCCAGGCAAACCTTAGTGCTGTTTTTCTTTTCAAGTGACAACGTCCATTTTCTGCTGAAAATAAGGGTACAAGCAAATAAAGAAGAAAAACAATCACTGAAATAAGATATTTCATGAATAGAGAACTTTTTTTTTTGTTTCAGTGGTCCCCCTTTCACACATCTGATTGACTGATAATCATTTCTCATTTCAAGGCTCATGTTTCTTTCAAGCCAACAATGGCTCAACAGCGAAAATGCCCCACATGCTCATCCACAGCAGTAGATGGAAATTTTGTGGTGCAATATGATGTGAACAGAGAAACCACAGGTGGCGAATTAGAAGTAAGTAAAGTTCAACTTTATGCAAGAAATGCAAAAGAGGAGAGATTTGGATAGCAGGTGCTATTTCAGATTCCAGTGCTGATGTTCATATTCAAGAACTGCTGTCATTAAGAAAACTGTGCTAAATAAACTTCATCATTCAGGAGAATAAGCGTGAGAAAGAGCTCTGTATCTGATTGAAAGAACAGAGGGATTTTAAGTGGACAGAATGGATTTACTTAATTTATGACTAAGACATGATCCTACATATAGTCAGGAGTAGATTCCTGTCTTGCCCAAAAGTTGATGCCTTTTATACCTAGCAGCACTCTAGTGATTTAATGTTGAATCAGAGGACAGAGTCATTGGATGTTGTACCAATACATCACAAGGAGACAACCAGAACATCACTATTTTTATGTTAACATGAAGCAGAGTTATGGGGTTGAATTATTACAGACAGAACAGTCTTTTTTAAAAACATTTTTCATTCCTCCCTGTGTTAGTGCATGGCAGTTGTCTGAGAAGGAAGTTCTGCTATCCTTGATAAAATGTAAAGACTGTAAAGTACAAATGGTATAAGGCTATAGAGACATGGAGAGCTGAAAGTCAGAATTGGTCTGTAAAGAAGAATAACATTTTCTGCTCTGTTATTTTCTTGTGTTTTCTGACATCTTTACTATAGCTCACTACACTGTGCATTTTTCATTTTATTTTGCAGATTTTTAATGGGTATTTTATTCACTTCTTTGCTCCAGAAAATCTTGATCCTCTGCCCAAAAACATTTTATTTGTTATAGATGTCAGTGGCTCAATGTGGGGACTGAAAATGAAACAAGTAAGTGTTAGACCTCTAGTGTTTGACCTCTGTTGCAAAACTAACCTTCTGCCAACTTTCCCCTGTGCCTTAGCCTACAACTCTGTAGCAGACTGGCACTCAGAATTACCAGCTTAGCTCTTTAGATTTCATTCCATCAAAAGTCTCACTGAATTTGGACAATATTTGGTGAATCAAAGACTTCATGATCTTACTTTTTATTTGTAATTCTCCTTCTGTGCTGTAAGGAAGAGGTGATACCATCAGAATACAGATTTTAGCTCTAAATTATAATTTTAATTGACAGATCACAAAATATTTTGCAAAAGCTCTGACCCCCTTTTTCTCTAATCTCCTCTACTGAATCCTGGGGAAGTCTTAGTGGGGATACTACATCCCTGCTTTCAAAAACTTGTGGACAAATTGTTGACAGCCCACTGAGGAGCAGTAAGAATTGTTGACAACATAATCAGGGTGGGAAGGAGGTGCAGGGAGATGCAAAAAATATGTGAACAATTGTTCTAATAGGGAAACTCATCAAATTACATCCATGCCCACCCAAGGTAGAATAAGGTGGAATCAGATGGATTTATAGCAGGAAACACTTATATTAGATATTAAAAAAAAAACTTTTTAGTGCTGAAAGTGGAGTTCAGGATATTGTATATCATGTGTCACTGAAGATTTTTAAGAACTGGCTAGAAAGACATTAGTTGGAGATGATCTAGTTACATTTGAATTTGCTTTGGATCACAATACTAAGGCGTGGCACGTTGCTTCATTGGGGAAATCAATGCTGCAAAAACCGGGATACAGGCTAATTTTGTGTGTTTGAATCACACATTTTCAAACAGATATTACCCAGCCTGAAATGACAGCACTGCACATAGATGTGTTTCCTGAGCTGATATGGGCAATTCCTCTTTCCTGAAACACAATGTCTCACAAACTGCTGCTCTCTCTCACCTCACTCTGTTAGCAGCAGCTAAGCAAGGATGGGTTGTCACATGGGTTTCCTCTTGATAATTGGATTTTTTCTATTGGTGAAAAGTTCAACTTTATGCAAGAAATGCAAAAGAAGAGTGATTTGGATAGCAGGTGCTATTTCAGATTCCAGTGCTGATGCTCGTACTCATGGGAGGCATCTATTTGCCTGTAATCACAAGTTAAGAAGATACTTTCAGCAACAGGAAGCATAAACTCGTCTTCTCTTAAATTTCTTCTTCTCAGACCATCGAGGCCATGAAGGCAATATTGAGTGAGCTCCGTGCTGCTGATCAGTTCTCCCTTATCGACTTCAACCACAATGTCCGATGCTGGAGAGATAATCTAGTCTCAGCCACACCAGCGCAGGTTGAAGATGCTAAGAAGTACATCCAGGCAATCCATCCCAATGGGGGTATGAGGTTTTGATTGCAAGGTGCTCATGGAAGTTAGATATCACAGTAACGGGTACCTCAGACAATCCTCATATTGGTAGAGTATTCCTAACAAAAGGTGTGATTTCCAAGATGGGAAAAGCATGCCCTGGGGCCAAAGGAGAGGAAGGATTCCAGTTTATTGTGCTAGGGGATGGGATGGCATTTCCTTCTACTGAGTGAGCTATGACAGCTAGAACATATACCATAGAACAGCTGCCTTTAATCTATAGGTTATACCTCTAGCCTCACAGATCCCAAATATCCTTGAAAGACAAAGGCCATTTCATGCCTTTATAAAGTAGATCGTAAACAGGCCATCTCCAGGGTTTCCACTGGCTGTAAATTGTAGACTACACCATGATTGATGGAGATCCATGTAGCAGACACAAGGGTTATTGATGTGTTAGAAACAACAGAAGTGCCTGAGAATGGTCACATACAAATTAGGGATTTTCCCCCGAAAAAGGTGGCAGGATCAACAGCCCAGCTGAAGTGCATCTATGCCAGTGCACACAGCATGGGCAATGAGCAGCAGGAGCTGGAAGCTGTTGTAAAGCAGGGAAACTGACATAGTTGCCATCATGAAAACACGGTGGGATGACTGGGACAGCTGGAGTGCTGCAGTGGGTGGCTGTAAACTCTTCAGAAGGGGTGGACAAGGAAGGCGAGGCGGTGGGGTAGCCCTGTGTGTTACGGAGGGTTTTGCTGGTCTAGAGCCTAACGATGGTGACAACGGGGTTGAGTGTCTGTGGGTAAGAATCAGGGGGAAGGCCAACAAGGCAGAGATCATGCTTGGAGTCTGTTATAGGCCACCCAACCAGGATGAAGAGGCAGACAAAATATTCTATAAGCAGCTGGAAGAAGTGTCACAATCGCTAGTCCTTGTTCTCATAGAGGACTTCAGCTTACCCATTGTCCACTGGAAATACAACACAGTGGAAAGAGCTCAGGAGGTTCCTGGAATGCGTGGAAGAGACCTTCCTGACACAGCTGGTGAGGGAACCGGTGAGGGGAGGCACCTGCTGGACCTGTTGTTTGTGAACAGAGAAGGGCTGGTGGGTGATGTGAAGGCTGGAGGCTGTTTTGGGCACAGTGATCATGAAATGATAGAGTTTTTGATTCTCAGAGAAGTAAGGAGGGAGGCCAGCAGAACTGCTCCCCTGGGCTTCCTGAGGGCAGACTTTGGCCTGTTGAGGAGCCTGGCTGGCAGAGTCCCCTGGGAGGCAGCCCTGAAGGGCCAAGGGGACCAGGAAGGCTGGACGTTCTCCAAGAAGGCAATCTTAAAGGCACAGAGCAGGCTGTCCCCATGTGCTGAAAGATGAACTGGTGGGGAGGACCGGCCTGGCTGAACAGAGAGCTTTGGCTGGAACTCATGAGAAAAAGGAGAGTTTATGACCTTTGGAAGAAGGGGCAGGTCTATGGGGCTGGATGTGATCCACCCAAGGGTGCTGAGGGAGATGGCGGCAGCGCTCACCGAGCCACTGCCCATCACTTACCAGCAGCCCCGGCTGACCGGGGCGGGCCCCGCTGACTGGAGGTCACCCAGTGTGACACCCATCTGCAGGAAGGGCCGCAGGGAGGATCCGGGGAACCAGGGGCCCGGCAGCCCGACCCCGGTGCCGGGGAAGGTGATGGAGCCGGTCGGCCTGAGCGCCGGCACGTGGCACGGGCAGGACAGCCGGGGGATGGGGCCCAGCCAGCGCGGGGCTGTGCAAGGTGGGTCCTGCTGGGCGAACCGGGTCTCCTTCCGTGCCCGGGTGACCCGCGCACGGGATGGGGGAAAGGCTGTGGGTGCTGCTCCCCCGACCTTAGCGAAGCCTGTGAGACCGTTTCCCCCAGCGCTCTCCTGGAGAAGCCGGCTGCTCCTGGCGTGGACGTGCTGTTCCCCGGGTAAAAGCTGCTGGACGGCCGGGCCCAGCGCGTGGTGGGGACCGGAGTGACATCCCGCTGGCGGCCGGGCACAGGGGCCGTTCCCCAGGGACCAGGGCTGGGGCCAGCCCTGCCGGGTACCCGCACGGCGCTCGGGGCGAGGGGATGGAGCGCGCCCTCAGCCCGCCTGCGGGTGACACCCGGCCGGGGGGCGCCGATGTGCCGGGGGCAGGGGGCTCTGAGGGGGCTGGGCAGGCCGGGCCGAGGGGCCGAGGCCAAGTGTGTGAGGGGCAGCGGGGCTGGGGGCAGGGGGCTGGGAACTGCCCGGGGGAAAGGGCCGGGGGGGCTGGGCACAGCCGCTGGGCAGGAGCCCCCAGCGTGCCCAGGTGGCCAAGGGGGCCAGCAGCGCCCTGGCCGCTGTCAGAAGCGCTGTGGCCGGCAGGGCCGGGGCAGTGCCCATCACAGGTGGGGCTGCACCTCGGATCCCATGTTCAGTGTTGGACCCCTGGGGAAGGGTCTGGAGCACAAGGCTTATGAGGAGCAGCTGAGAGAACTCAGGGAGGGGGGTCAGCCTGGAGAAAAGGATGCTCAGGGGAGACCTTGTCACTCTCTACAGCTGCCTGAGAGGAGGCTGCAGCAATGTGGGGGTCGGTCTCTGCTCCCAAGTAACAAGCAATAACATGAGAGGAAACGGCCTCAAGTTGCGCCAGGGGACATTTAGTCTGGATATGAGGAAAACTTTCTTCATGGAAGGGGTTGTCAAGCGTTGGAACAGGCTGCCCAGGGAGGTGGTGGAGTCACCATCCCTGGAGGTATTTAAAAGACGTGTAGATGTGATGCTTAGGGACGTGGTTTAGCAGTGGACTTGGCAGTGCCAGGTTAATGGTTGGACCCGACGATTCTATAATTCTATGATCTACTAAATGCTACCCTGGGCAAACTGTCCATCCTTTTTGTGCCTTATTCTTTGTTCCCTGTCTGATAAACAAGGACAGTTGCCTTCTTCTGTATTATAGCCCTTTGGAGACTGCATTTGTTAATGTTTAAGCTATTTATACAGGAGGGGCTCACAATCATTTTAATCTATTGCTCTCTGAGGTGCAGTTCTGGTTTAGTTGTTCAG
This sequence comes from Falco biarmicus, assembly GCF_023638135.1. Taxonomy (NCBI): domain Eukaryota; kingdom Metazoa; phylum Chordata; class Aves; order Falconiformes; family Falconidae; genus Falco; species Falco biarmicus. The sequence goes on along the minus strand of NC_079292.1, from coordinate 28,178,912 downwards.
TTATTTGCATGCTGATAGTGTGTAGAGGCTCTCCCCAATGTCAGAGCCTTCTGGTGCTGTAGCACCTTCATTTCCAGAAGCTTTCACTAGCAACAGGTAAGGTAGAATCAACATGACTTTACAGACTCGTTCAAGGTAATCAGTGTGCTGGGACTAGGAAACCATGCTGGATATATGAGTGCCTCATAAGCCTGACTTTGTTACCCCAAAAGAATTGGCAGATAAGATGAAACACCTGCTCCAATCCAGCAAAACCAGTCTGCAATGCAGCATTTTATTACCCTGTCTCTGGAGCTGCTGGTATTTTTTCTTTCTTGACAAAGAAAATACCTATTTTCTGACTGTTTAGTCTTCCTGTTCCTGTTCCTCTCATACTAATTTCTTATTCTCTTCCTTCTGTGCAGCAAGCCAAACCTCTAGATAGGCTCAGTAAACATACACCTCTTCTTTTCCAATCAGGATACCCAAGGAACAGGCTGATGCCAGAAAAGAAAGTTTCTTCATGCTCTCATTCAGTCATCTGCCTGCAAACACACTGCTTCTTCCCACAGCAAATAGTTCCCAACACCACAAATGGTTCCACTGGAATTAGTGAGGGGGAATGGAGGGGCCACATGAAGATGACAGCCTGGGTTGAAAAAGGGAACCAGATTGCAAGCATGTCTGCTGTAAGCATCACAGAGGAGGGGGTTTGCTGCCTTCATCTCAGGTCTTGTTCATGCTGATTAATCCCACTAGAATCACAGAACTGATCTGGATTTGACAAGAGACCCAAGAAGAATCAAACTTGTTTTCTTCATTGTGTCTTTGACAGGCACAAATATTAATGAAGCTCTCCTCCGAGCCACGTTCATCCTGAATGAAGCCCAAAACTTAGGCATGTTGGACCCTAACTCAGTCTCCATGATTGTATTGGTGTCTGATGGAGACCCGACAGTAGGTAAGGATCCTGCTTTAGGTGAAAAGAAAGGTCAGCAGGATTAGCCTGAGAAAAGCATGCAACATGTAGACAGTAAGTTAAAAAAATTCTGTTCCACTTTCTTCCAATGCCTGTGCTCTTGTTTGCCAAGTGTTATAGGTGCCGTGGGTTTTTTTGCACAGAAGATTTCAAAAGGTGAGCAGATTAGGTTATGCAAGTTATGTGCTTCTTTCAATTACAGAGATGCACAAGTCTGGGAGGACAGGTAATCACAACAATCATAGAAAAAATTTCCTCTTCCAATGACCTTAGCCCGCACAGATCTATGCAGTCCAGAGTGTTACATCAAAATCAGAAAAATAAAGTAGAAATCAAATTAATTTGGGTTGGTTTTGGTACAGGTCAAAATCAATCACTTACTGCAAGATGTCATCCCAGAAGAGGCTGACATTAACAGTAAGTCTGAAAAAAACATCAGTCCCAGTGGTGGCAGGGAACATTTTAAGTACAAGGAAAAAAGTAAAACCTTTATGGAGATGTCTTAGTCCACAGAGAGCTTGAAGCAGTAATTCTGGGAGAAATCCAGATGTGTTACAATCACAAACTCCCCAGGAAGTTAACAAAAGCCCTGAACGTACAAAGAACATGCATCAGTTCAAAGGAATAGTCTTCAGTGGAAACAATTTGTTAATCTCCACCCAAGAGAAGCTCAAATGTCCCTGTAGGCACTGCAAAATGGAGATCTGGCATTCTGAGATGGAAATCATAGACAATCTGAGTTGTCTAGGTTTCCCTTATATGAAGACAGAACCAGAGATACTAAGAGAACATGAATGTGCTTACCTTGATGGAGGTTTCCTCCACTGCTCAGATGGATATCACCCTTTGTGTGTCTCTAAGGTGAGCTAAAGCTGACAACGATCCAGAAGAACGTGAAGCAGAGCATAAAGGACGAATTCTCTCTCTTCTGCCTCGGGATTGGGTTTGACGTAGATTATGATTTCCTGCAGAGGATTGCAACTGACAACCGTGGCATGGCCCAGAGGATTTTTGGAAATCAGGAGACTTCTGCCCAAATGAAGGTGTGGTTCTGGTCCATTGCCTCTGAAACCCTTTAGTTCTGTTCTCGGCTGTGGAGCTGGGTAACTCCACTAGCAAGAGTAGAGTTACTGTAGGTTCACGGGGGGAGGTCACAAAAAGCATTGTTTCTTCTGCTGGAGAGTCCTGCAAGAGGTCATGTATTAACTTAGGTGCTCCTAGTTACAATTTTTGTGGTATCTATAATACATACTTTATTGTTCTATTTAGGGTTAATACCCTATAAAGCAGTCCTAACCATAAAAAAAAAAATTCTGAACTAAAATTAAGGCCTGGATTTTACGTTAGGCCACTTCAGCACTAACAAGAGGCCTAAATATAAATACTAGATGACAATCCAAACTTTGCCAGTGTAAGAAAAAGGTCAATTCTAGGAGGCTCTGGCTCCAAATCTGTAAGCAGCAATTGCTGATGAACAAATATCCTTTTTCTGTTTCTATTCACTGGTTTCATCACCTATGCAGCTTCTTTCCCAACACAGCTGTGAGGGCACACACAGGTGTGCCAGGACACACTACATGGTACGCTGCCAAACAGCAGCTCTGAGAGTGCAGCCCCCAGCATGAGGCAGCCTCCGTCCGTAGCACTGTATGGGTACCCATTTTCCCTCTCTGGTCCCATATGCTAAATCCAGCAGTGCACACATTCCAGTTCACATCAGCCAGGTATAACAGGGTCAGAAAAGGGTAGAGTGAGAGAGAGGTCTAGTTTTTTGCAAGAATTAGGTGGGAAGCAGCTGTGTGTCTTACGCAGTAGCCAAGAGCTGATCAACCTGATAATAGATTCAGGCCCAGACACACTTGTGCTCAAGCCTTTTAGGTCTAGGAAGAGCATAGTCCATGGGCTTTTGACCATCTTTTGACTTCCACAAGCCTTGGACCAGACCAGATCTTCTTGCTGTATCCCCTCCCAAGTATACTGAGGTCTAAGTATAAAGAATTCTCTGGGACAAGGGGAGCTCCACTTGCCCATTAGGGCTCCAGGTTTTGTCACCTGATGTCCTTTCAGTAAGAGTGGCATATGTGGGAGGGTTGCTTCAGGTAGAAACAACTCAGTCCTCTGTCTCCTTCTGTCTCAGAATTTCTACAACCAGGTCTCCACCCCACTTTTGAAGAAGATTCAGTTCAACTACCCCCAGGAGTCAGTGTCAGACGTCACCCAGAGCAGCTTCCACAACTACTTTGGTGGCTCAGAGATAGTAGTGGCTGGGAAGGTCGACACAGATAACCTGCAACACTTGGAAAGCATCGTCACAGCAACAGCAGTGAGTGAAGGTGTCCCTGGGATACCTGTTCCTGGGGTTTGGTCTGGTTCGCTCACTCATGTGTACAGTCTCCTTGCTTGAGGTTACTGCCAGCAGTGTTTTGTCTGCTTGCGTTCCACATGGAAGTGTGGGGTAACTCATGGAGGGGGTTGTACAACAATGTTTCACAATATCTTCAGGTACAGCCATGAATAGTCACTACCTGCATCCTGCCAGAGGACCTTCCTTCTAATAAGGTACCATACAAAATTCAGTTGCAAACCAGACTAAGACTATGGAGTCCTCCTTCAGGCTTTGTGAAGATGCAGGGGGAGATCTCCTAAGGTAGCTCCTTTCATGGCTGAACTTCCCACTCTTGGGGGCATTCAAGCTGGTGGATCTACACTAGCACTGTCCTTTTATGCCCTGTCTTGCGGCATGTCTGAGGAGACTTTCCCACGTTTTCAGGGATGCTCTTCTAGATAGAGTGGGATAGGGTGGGAATACTACCTCCAGATCCTTCTTTCTGTGGAGGAACCATAATATCTGCACTCTTACAGGGCTTAGGAGCTGCCATTTGTCAGTTGCTGGAAAAAATCAAGCATGTTCAGTACTCTTCCCTACCAAAACACAGTGCAGCTCAAGGGTCTGGGTGAGAAAGTAGAATTTGGTTCCTGTTGCTCAGTAGGAATTGGATGTGAAAAAGCCTGAAGGGAGGATAGCAGAGCTCTGTTAACAGCCTCCTGTTTTGGCACATGGTAGCACTCTCTTTGGCTAGTGCTGACAGCTCCTTTACCTATTTTAATCCACTGTCACAAAAGTGTCTGTAGAAGATTCTCTTGTTACAGCTCCCACACCCATGGCAGTCAGGCCAATGGTGCTGGGACTTTTTGATCTAGAAGTGACCATGGGCAGAGCCAGAGTGGGTTCTTAATGCCAGCCATGCTAAGAGGGGAACTCAAAGCAACTCCATTCTCCTGGCTCACCCTTTGTTATCTTTCTCTCTCCTTGATTGCATAGGCAAACGCAGAGCTCGTAATGGAAACCCTGCGAGATGTTGAAGAACTAGATGGTTTCATGAAGAAAGACAAGTATGCAGATCCCGAATTCACTAGGAAGCTGTGGGCCTATCTGACTGTCAACCAGATGCTGGCAGAGAGGTGAGGAGAAACGTGGTCTGTGATGAGAGGGAAGAGAATCTTGAGAGCAATCTGCTTCTCTATGAGACCACAGCCATGAGGCAGCCCTCAGGGTTCTGAATGGCTAGGCGATACCTTCTGAAAGGTAGGTGATCTCTTCAGCCACATTCCTCCTATTTTTAGCATTCACAGATACCAGGGGATAGAGTTTGGGAGCAGTTAATTAGAGGGATAAGAGTCAAACAGACCTGGCTGTGAGGCTGAGCGGATGAAATGAATGGGAGATTTGCCTTTCAGAGCCTGAGTAAAAGATATGGAGTAGTTCAGGGTGAATCCCCTCTGAAGCAGAAAGAGGTCTCCTCCTGAGACTGGAAAATGGACTGAGCTTCTTTGAGTCCAGGCCAAAGCCCATAGAAGCCAAAAATATTCTTCTTATGGAGTATGCATTCACACAGGCCTTCAGACTTTCCTTCTTGCAACACCTGCCAGCTTGGCTCTATGACCACCCTGTGGACCAATTGTCATGGCAGCTGCCCTGTAGAGCTGCTAACCATGACACTTGTTTCATTTTCCACCCAGAAACACAGCCCCCACTGCTGCTTTGAAGAGGAACATCACCAAATCCATCCTACAGATGTCCCTTGACCATCATATTGTTACCCCCTTCACAGCCATGCTGATAGAGAATGCTGAAAAAGATGAGATAATGCTAGCAGACCAGCCCAAAGACCCCAGAAGGGGCTGCTGCCCAGGTCAGTGTCTCAGTCTGTCTGTTACTCTACCTCTCGTTTTGGCTTTGTTCTTCTTGTACTTGAAGAACAACCGTGTTCATTGTTCACTCCAGACGTTTGTGTTTATAGGATAGCTTGTATTTTCAGCAAAAGCTGACCAAATCTTCAGCCAGTTCGAGAGCATCCTGTTACAACAAATGCTCTTTGGAGCCGTTGGCTTCAGTGGGGACTGAATGTGCCAACATTGCAATGACAAGGTTTCCAGTAAGCCTACAATGTCACAGATTGAACATCATCTTACTGGGAGAGATATGTCTAGTTCCCTGACTTGAAGCTGTAGTATTGACTATACTGTATTTTATTACCACTTTTAAGCCTTGGAAGCTTCCTGAGATTGTTATCAGTCAGCCTTGAGCCCACATGGAATTGGAATTACTGTAACAACAGTCCTTCATTAATTAAACTTCCACATTTAAATCCATTACTTCAATATGCGTTCCAAGGTCCCTGTTACAGCAACCTTATGTCCAACCAAATGAGGTGAGGTTGGCTTGTTCTGGCATTGTTTGGTAGAGTCAGTCTCAAAGCAATAGCTGTTCACATCTGTGGGTGTCTAGCATATCCAAAGTCATCCCTGCTCAGCCATGTGCTTCGAATGAAACTTGACAGCAGCTATTTTGTGCCCTTACCAGTCAGTGATTTGAAAAAGCACAACTGTTGCTGTCAGGAAAACACTGCCAGTGCAATGCAATGGAAGCACTGAAAGTAAAAGATCAACTCCTTGAACAACTGAGTCTGGTGATTTAAAACCTATTAATAAAAGGGAGAGTTTACAATTGGTTGTGAATGAAAAAAAGCAGACTACATTACACCAACAGACATCATCTATCTGGCATTTCACACTGGAAGTGACTGTGACTTTGCTGAAACTCCAAGCACATGTCCTGCATGCTCAGTTCTCATGCTCCTGGATAACTCTAAAAATGTCCTGATGCTGGCTCAATGAAAAGGGTCCTTATGTCTGCCAGTTGTTAATTTTAGGTTAATTTATTCTTCTTCTCATTTTTAAAGTCTGCAGCTGCAACCCAAAGAGAAATTAAATAGCTGTTATTTATACCACATACTACAACTCATAACTGCCAAACAGTTCAGTGCAGAAATAGCATATATTGCATTCATGTGTAATGAATTCATTATACATGGCACCAGCTGGCTAATTCAGACCATAATTATCTTGATTTAGATGATGTAGAGGATTTAAATTATTTTAATATATGTTCTCGTGACTTTGTGTTTGATGGCATAGCCAAAACTTAACAGCACTGAAATTGGGGTCAAGGCACCTATGGATTTCAGGGACAGTGGGACATGACTCTTGAACCTTAGCAGAGGACAGAGTTTGTAAAAATAATATCAAAGTAAATCTCTGCTTAGGATTGCACAACATGTGGGCTGTACCAAAAAGTTTGTATATACAAGGTTTGGAGTGGGTAACCTGAAACAGGTTTTTCTTATACTGCTCCCATCAGAGCTGCACCATCTGTGTTCCTAGACAGAGATCGTCACTTCCACTGGAATCACTTTTCAAAGGATTGATTAATCGCTCTTTTATCATTACAAACTTACTGCAAAACTGAACTGAGCATGGGAGAGATTCTTCACGCATAATGGTCTGAGAAATTAATATGACCTGGAAACTCAGAAGTCTCTGTGCAGTTTTTAAGTTCCTGTGTTATCTGCACCAACTTCACACATAACTGAGCTAATAGTAATAACACTGCCTGAGTAAAAACAGCCTGTGGTTTCAATTAGGGGTTCAAGAAAGAAGATGCTGACAGAGATTTAGAAGATCTAGCTGTGCAATCTTCTGTCCTACTGTTCTCCCCCAGCTCCTTTTTCCCCTTACTCCTCTTCAGAGCAGGGCCAGCAGATGTGAATGTGTCCTGCTTCAGCTTTTGTAATTTTCAGCCCAACATATTAAAACAAACCAAATTTCATGGGTCATATAAGATCATATTGCTTTATGAACTAAGTGGGAGAGAGAGAACCCATGTTACTTTCTGCTACTCTATCATGGCAAAGGCAGAGAGACCTCTAGCAGAAGGAGACATGTTAAGGGATGTTGTATTAAATGCTTGCACTTATTTGCAACCTTTATTCATGTGGGTCATCCTAGGCCATGCAGGAAGAGTCCTACCTTTTCTCAGGCACTTCAAACTCGGGACCCAAGTCAACAAGGCTTTTGCCACATGTTAAATTTTTAAAATTCAGTTCTTTATTTGACAAAACACTTAAGCCCTTGCATTGGGGGCTTTGCTAAAATAGGGCCCGTTCACATGAATAGGAGTTAAAAAGTCAGGCTCCATTTTATGGTTACTTCACCTGTCATATTCCTCTCCATATTCCATACTCCATATGGAGTAAATACATCCTAACTTCATTATAAAAATCTGTCTGTTACAAACAGTGTTGCATCTGCTTTACATTGATATAGCAAAATCAGGTTCTGATCTACTGCATTACTTGAAAAGTTGCACCATTAAATATGTCAGCACTAACAAAAAAACAATTATGACTGTCATTTAACAGGTACTCTAGGATTAACTCCAAATGCACCTAATAATAACAAAGGTATCCCAGCCTGGGCCAATGTCACAGCTGTACCAGTCAGCTTCATGCCGGAGCAAAGGAGTCCTCCTGTGTCCTCTCTGAGCATAAACAGAGGTAAAAGCTGCAGTATTTCTCTGCAAAGAAACACCAGACAGCAACACTCCTCACTTAATAAACAAAGGTGATTCAAGCCAAGTTATTGGGCACATTGGCATTTTCAGCTTCTGTGACAAGATGCTAATGGTGGTGGTCTTTCAGTTGTCCTTATTCTTCTTGTTGAGTTTTCTGAATTGTCGTAAAAGATGCATCTTCATTTAGGGGCTAATCCACAAGAGAATAAATCAATTGCTGTGACTAGCTGATGAAGCTACTTCACTGCTGTTGCAGAGAACACCAGTGTGAAAGGTCCTCAGCACAGTCTCTGTCAAAGGTCTGAGCAGGACACAATCACGTACATCTCAAATCACAGACACCTAGGTTCAGTTTTTGCAAATCCATCTAGCACCCAAAGGTCAAGCTTTCCTTCATAAAATACTGCATTGTTTTGACTTTGAATGGATGAATGTGTAAAAATATCCTCTACCTTACAAGCATGAGACTAGTTTAGATCCTAATAGGATCCCAGTGACCCCACCTTCTGCTGCACGCTTCCCTGAGGCTGTTCCCTAAGCTTGCATTCAGCTTCTCCACAGTAGCAAAGCTAATGTCAGGTTACTGCCATTATAAATGACAGATTAATGTCCTGTGGTAGATAAAAAACTCTGAATGCGCTAATGACTGATGGATCCTCTTAATTCTTGGGCCTTTGCCAGAGTTCAGTGCCTACTTAAACAAACCAGCTGTGAGAACCATTGCCTATAAAAGCAGTATAGCTACAGTAACTCCGGGGGTGTGCCTGTGTGCAGATGAGTGTATTTACACAGCTTTCAAACAAAGAGCTACCCTACTGCTTCTCAGCATAGCTCAAGGGTTAACCTAAGACTTTGGATAGTCAAGAAACTGCTTGGGAAAGAAGGTGAGCAAGGCAAAGTTACCTGTCCAACTTATACATTTATTTTACACAGAAAATTCTTTTTCTTCCTGGAAATGTTGATCAGAACAGGCTTTGTCATCAAGTTGGGGAAGATCAAGCAGTTGGTGAGAATAAGGAAAAATGATTGAGGGCTATATGCAAGAGACCCAATGTATTCAAAAGATTCAAAACATTCAAAAGCATCTTCACCCCTTGGAGGGTACCTACCTACCCCACCGTTTCCTGTGAAGACATTCCTGGTCAGGGTCTAGGATTTGCCTAGCACACAGGAAGAGCTAAATACTTCCAAAAGATGAGGAACACCGGTGAATGAATGGAAGCTGGCCTGGCTATCCCCATAGGCAACACTAAGTACAAGTATGACTCTGCATGTTGACAGGGAGACGCCAACCACCACCAAACCAGCAAGAGCTGGGCAGTGCTTTGCACTTCAAGACAAGACTGGAGGCAGCTGCCTTCAGTGATAGCTGCAGGTGTTTGTCTCACTGGAGGCAAATTTTAAAGAACATATGACTTTCGGGGGCGGGGGGGGGGGGGGGGCGGGGGAGAGTCCCACCAGGGTGTTAAACACACTGTGAGAACAAGTCCTGGATTGTAGTCCTCAGGGGAGGTGGTAGGCAAGATGCATCTTTAGCCAACATCAGTATGGTGGATGGACTTGAAACATGACTGAGATCTTCTTAGTTTGAGAGAATGATGTTCTAGGAGTGTGTCACTTCTAGAAATAGACAACAGCTGGGCATGAGGGGGATTGGATATTAGTTTTGAACAGTTGTCACCCAAATTCTGCTTTCCGTGCCTTAGATCCTTTCCAGGATCTAGGCCTCAAAGGTGTGTCCCTGTCTGTCTGGTGTCCACATGGGTCCTTGGTCTCACCTGGAGGCTGACTTCCATCATGAAGAAATAAAGCTCATCTCCTAGAACTTCAGGTTGAGCCTATGGCACCCTAGTGTGCAGCTGACCAGTTAAACCAGTAGTTCACTGCGCTTGATGCTGTCCTCAATCCAATAATGTCATGTCCATTCCTTAAACAGGGGAAATATATGAGGAGAAAGTGTCTGAGGGGCTTTTGCGAGGAGCATCTAAGAACTTCCTTGGCTACTGCAAGGGTGGAAAGGACTCTTGTCCTACTCTGAGGAGTCCCAAAAAGTCCTTCAAAATCCTCTGAGAAAAGTGTTTCAGGTTTTGTGTCCCTTACCTCCTGGGCAAGAACTGGCCTGCTTCTCACACTTGTTGCTTTTCTGTGTTTCAGTTGACAATGATCCACATTTCATCATACACCTGCCCAAGAGCCAAAGGAACATCTGTTTCAATATCAACTCAGAGCCTGGGAAGATCCTAAGCTTGGTTTCCGATCCTGGTACTGGTAAGGGAATAAAACTTGGTTTATTTTACAGCACTTTTCTTCTCTCCGGTCTGAAAGGTGTTCAGAGGGAGCAGAGGAAATGTCTACAGGGAGGACTGTGTGCTAACATGACTGTGGCCAGCAGTTTGAGTTATTGAGTAGTTATTCCCTTCCAGATCTGGAGTATTGTCTCCAGTTTGAGGCTTGCCAGTACAAGAAGGATGTTGACAAACTGGATCAAACTCAGTGGTGGCCACCAAGATGACTATGGGGCTGAGCACAGGACATAGAGGAAGAGGCTGAAACAGCTGGGTTCGGTCAATCTTAAGAAAAAAAGACCCATGGTTAATCCTGTTGCTGCTACAACCACCTAATCATAGAATCACAGAATCATTTAGGTCAGAAAAGACCTTTAAGGTCATTGAGTCAAACCATTAACCTGGCATTGCCGAGTCCACTGCTAAACCATGTCCCTAAGCATCACATCCACACATCCTGTAAACACCTCTAGGCATGGTGACTCCACCACCTCCCTGGGCAGCCTGTTCCAATGCTTGACCACCCTTTCCGTGAAGAAAGTTTTCCTCATAGCCAGACTAAACCTCCCCTGGAGCAACTTGAGGCTGTTTCCTCTTGTCCTGTCCTTTGTTACTTGGGAGAAGAGACCGACCCCCACCTCACTACAACCTCCTTTCAGGCAGTTGTAAGAAGCAATAATTGGAAGGTAAAGATGGAGCCTGACACATCTCCAAGATGCGTAGCTAAAGGACAAGAGGCAACAGAGATAAGTTACAACAGGTGAAATTCAGAGCAGGAGTGAGCTATTAGGAAAACCTTTTTCACTGTTGTCGTGGTTTACCCCTGGCTGGCAACCAAGCACCACCCAGCTGCTTGCTCACTCCCCCTCACCCAGAGGGATGGGAGGACGATTGGAAAGAAATGTAAAACTCAAGGGTTGAAATAAAAACAATGTAATAGGTAAAGCAAAAGCCACACACACAAGCAAAGCAAAGCAAGGAATTCATTCACCACTTCCCATGGGCAGGCAGGTGTTCAGCCAAACCCAGGACAGCCGGGCTGCAGCACATGTAAGGGTTACTCAGGAAGACAAACGCTATAATGCCAGATGTCCCCACCTTCCTTGTTCTTCCCCCAGTTTATAGACTCAGCATGGTGTCATATGGTATGGAATGCCTCTTTGGCTAGCTTGGGTCACCTGTCCTGGCTGTGTCCCCTCCCATTTTCTGTGCCCCTCCAGCCCTCTGGCTGGCAGGGCCCAAGGAACTGAAAAGTCCTTGATTTAGTATAAACATCACCCAGCAACAATTAACATCAGTGTGCTGTCAGCATTGTTCTCACATGAGAGCCAAAACACAGCACTGTACTAGCTGCTAAGAAGAAAATTAACTCTATCCCAGCTGAAACCAGGACAACGGTGAGGATGGGCCAGCACTGGGAAAGGAGCCAAGATAGGTGAGGAAATGTCCATGATAGGTTTTGAACTTGAAAAAGAAAGTGGAAGATAGGTACAAAGAGAAACACAATTGGAGGCACACCTGGCGGCGGGCTGTGTGTAACTGTAGTCCCAAAGGCATCAAAGGGGATCAGCCTGTTCTTCTCAGAGGGCTTTACCTATCAGCATTTCTTATCTTCTGGAATATATGTGATAAGCGATGGGCATTTGGAGGCAGGTTAATCTGGGCTGGAAATGTGGTACCATTCTGCCACTGCCCATTTGCCCCATGCTTTTCACAGGCGGCAAGGGACTGAATGGCTTCTGAATCACCTCATACTATCAGCAAGACCTAACATCAGTTCCCACCAGATTAATATGCTAGGAGGCAAACAGCAACATCAGGAGGTGATTTAATAAATTATTTTCTTCTCTTGGTTGGCAAGATGAGGAAAACAAGGGGGAGCAGAGGGGTTCCTGTTTGTGCTGATCCCATTGTGCTCCCTGCTGAGAACAGAACTCCAAGTCTCTAGGTGGTGATCCATTCAGGCAACATGTGCTTCTCTGCTCTTCGCAGGAGTTGTGGTCAATGGCCAGCTCATTGGGGCCAAGAAAACAGAGAATAAGAAACTCAACACATACTTTGGCAAAATTGGTTTTTATTTCAAGGCCAAAGGTCTGAAAGTGGAGATCACCACAGAAACAATAACACTGAAAGATGGATCTTACGGCATCACGCTGACCTGGTCTGACACAGGGCACATCATCCGGAAACAGTAAGTTGCTGAGCGTTTGTTGTTTGCCCTATGGAAATGGTTTGCAACACAGCACAGGACTGACCCAGCTATGGGTGGGATCCAGGTCACGGGGTGCCTGCATACGGGCACCTTATCTCAGTGTCTGAGCTCTCGTTATAGGTAATGAAATGAGGCAGCAGGGCCAACAGAGCGATTCAGCTGACCAGACACAAGTAGAAAGAGCTGAATTGCTCTCCCTACTGCTGACTGCATTAGCTAAGACCAGGATTCAGTTGCCTAAACACAAGCACCTAACATTGTTTGAGATACCTTCAGGGTTTCTGAACATGATGGGAAACATAACTCCTAACATCCAGGAGACCTTCACCTGCGGATTAACAGCTAGCAGCCACGTTGGGCACCCCACAGCACTAGACACCTGTTTAGGCAATGGTGTCACTTCCAAAATCTCCATTCATTTTAGCAAGAGCTGAAATGTGTAGGGCAAGATTTGGCTGCCTGAACACGGGTGTGAAATGTCTGTCTGATTTGGCACTGTCCTGCCAGACTCTGGGTACCACTCCCAAGGCTGTGGGTTTCTGGTGGATCCCCTGTCATATCTGCCAGCCCTGTGCAGGTGTTCTGGATGCAGGGAGCATCTCAAGAGGCCTGAGAGCTTATGTGTGGGTGGTGAAACTGAGCCCTTCCTTTGGTTCATCTCTGCTAGGCTTCTCGTATCCATGAAGAAAGAAAACAACGTTACTATCACTGTGGGCAAGGAGATGTCCTTCATGGTTTTACTGCACCGTGTGTGGAAGAACCATCCAGTAAATGTTGACTTCCTGGGAATCTACATTCCCCCTGAAAACCAGTTCTCTCCTGCAGCCCATGGGCTCATAGGTAAGGGCTGCGGGCCAGGCGGTGGGGATGGCGTGGCCCTGGGAAGGGGTTTTGCTAGATCTTTGAGTGAATTGGTTGGTATTTGTGTCCTGATGCGGAAGGTGTGAAAATTAATCAGATAGAAAATGGGGGAGAGTCCTGTAATGGCCTGGAAGCTCCGAGGACATTGTACAACATCCAATTATTCCTCCTCCCAGCTGGGGAGGGTGTTTTCAAAACAGGCCTGCCTAGACTTGGTGACGCTGTGACAGGGCTTTGCCGGCCTGGCTCATCTGCTGCAGGATGAAAACAAAAATACTGAAACCCCTCAAACCTTCTTTCTGTGAAGGTATCTGTGCTAGCATTTGTAATTCAGCTCTCCCCTGAATGGCAGCCCTTTTCTGGCAATGGTATAAAACAAAAGCAAGGGCTCAGTTCACAGGGAAAAACAGCCCTCCGAGCCCTGGACCCACCCAAGGTTCCTTTTAAGATGTGGGAATCTTGAGCAGCAGAGGTTGTTTTCCCAAATATGCCTCACAACTCCAGGCTGCTTTTTTAGCACCAGTTTGCTGGCTCAAAAGCAGAGCTTTTTACTTCCCAGTGTGAGTGATCTGATAGCACTGGAGACACAGTGCCCTGTGGTCCACGCAGGAGTGGTTTGCCTGCTGCAGCTAGTTTGATTTTCCAAGAGTGCCCGGCAGCAGCCTACATGAGCGCCTCAAAGGTTAGGATGCTTTAAACCTCCTCTTTGATCAGGTCAGTTTACGTCTGAACCAGAAGTGTATATCCACCACCAAAGACCTGGGCAAGCTCCAGAGAAACCACAAGCCACCATGGAAGTCAAAGGCAACAAGCTCACTGTTACCAGGTAGGAATAATGTGCTTTATCGCTCTCTTTTTCTAACTCTGACTTCTTTTTAACGACATCAATGATTGCAGGCTTATCTTGGGGGGAAAAAAGTCCTTCTGTTTTCCCTCTGCTAATAATCTGGTTTTAGCAGTTGGCAAAACACAGGGGACAAGTTGAGCTCTTTCGTATTTGTGCACCAGCTGCTCTGCCCTTATAGCTGCCCAGCATCTGACCTTAGACAGGCCACGAAAAAGTGCCTGGGACCCCCACAAAAGGGCCCACGAGGTCATAGGATGGCAAAATTCATTGCATTTTGTCGTTGCTTCCACATCTCACCACTATGGCAAAAACCGGTGCCATGAGTGAGCAGGATTATCGATGTCTTCTTGCGTACTTGTCATGTGACTTTCATTTTGGGTGGCCACTTCCTCCCAGGGGACTGCAGAAGGACTACAGGACGGACCGCGTGCTCGGGACTGACGTGCAGTGCTGGTTTGTGCACAACAGCGGGAAAGGTTTCATAGACGGCCACTACAAAGATTACCTCGTCCCCCACCTATACAGTTTTATGAAGAAACCCTGAATGCTCTGACACGAAACCAGTTCATTATGGAAAATTCTTACCTGTCCTTCATGCCCAAACAACTCTTCCGAACAGTAGCTGCCAGCCTTTCAAGCCAGATCAACCAAAGGTGACTTCACCACCATTTGCTTTATAAATGATCAGTGTTTCAAAGCAACGTAACTCCTTTTTCTGTTAAAAATAAAATCTGTAATAAAGGGACATGCTGGGCTGTAGTAGGTATCTTGCTGTGTCTGACTTAATGGATAGTAAACTCCCTTAATAATTTACTTTTGTAGTATACATATCATAGTAGACCTGGAACAGCAGCGCGGCTCCTGCAGTGTGGGCAGCACACACGACCATGATCAATACTTACACCTTTGCTTTTTCAGGCTGCCGGGAAAATAAGTTCATACACTGCTGGTCTGGGGCAAAAGGAGGATGTGCATTAGATGTAAAGGAAATTTAACAGAAAAGGAACACGTGCTCTGCAATGGGTATCATGAGGAGACTCCAGTCTTTTAAGGATGGGTTAACCACTGGTGAGGAATGTCCTCGAGGTAACTGATAGTGCAGGAAAATTAGTTCCAGGAGTCTGAGACAACCTCCAGTCTATTTTTTGTGAAAATATCAACATCACATTAGAGTTCACACACAGATACAAATCTGGGAAAGCACAAAACATTCAGACTATACAGACATTGCCATCAGTACCCAAAGCTTCCCTTCCAGTGGGATTAGCTTCCAAAAGCTGCCTTACTCTTCAGGAGTATTCACCAAAGAACCAGACCGGCAGTGAAACAAATATGCACGTGTGTGTACCTAGAGCCAGAATCAAAACCCTGCTTTCTGGCGACCTTAGAAAAAAAAAATGTTGGCCAGATTCTTCTCAGCAGCCCTGATCGAGGGAGGGCACCCAAGTAATCTGCTTGCCATTCTGAACTTCAGTTTCCTTCACATACAAACTAAAGGCTGGTACCTGATCTTTCTTGCAGCCACGGTGTCAGGAGTGAGATGATCAGTATGTTTTAAGTGTCTCTTCAGAGTAACTCTTGGAAGTGTAAGCAGCTTCCCCACAAACCATTCATTGCTTCTTCGAACTCATTTATTAGCTTTGGCCTCCACAACACCCTGCAGCAGTGAGTTCCCCAGTTTAACCAGGCTCTGTCAGGGGAGGAAAAACCCATTGAGCGTGTTTTTAAATCCCCAAATCAGTAATTCCATGGTGTTTCCTAGCTTGTATGTGAATACAAGCAGAGAATAATCATTCTCTGGTCTTTTCCACACAATTTATAACTCCACATCTATTACATTCACTTTAATTTTTCAGGCTTCCGGATGTTGTCTAATTATTTTGAGTAATACAGATGTCCTTTCACTTACCCCCATGACTCTCCTACATGCCTCTTCTCACCCAATACCTTCTCTTTGAGAAAGAACATAACTGTTCATATAACCCAGGCCGTGCAAAGAGCCTGAATTTGCAGACAAGTGTCTTCTGCCTCCAGTTCCCTTCCTCGTAATTCTCCATTCTTTAGATACTGCATTACTGCTTGACTCTGCCTTGCATTTACGTCTGGGATCCCTGGAAAACCATTTGATATCCCGTGTGAGGTTCTTCCGGGCTGCTCCAGGCAGCGGCCGTTTCACCAAACCTCTGCAGTCTTCCAGTTCTCCTGCAGGGGTCCCCTGGAAACCACAAACCAACACGGCGGTGACCCTCTGAGGCACGGAAAGGGACGAGGAACAGCGACTTTTGCCTCTAGCGACCCTGAACTCTGAAACTGCAGCAAAGCTGATGTGCACAGCACGACGGCATCCTGCCCCCCTCCAGCCTCACTTCAGCCCGCAGCTGAGATCTCTGCTGAGGGGTATGAGGGCTGTTGGTCTCCATCCCACCAGAGACAGCCACCTCGCCAGGGCAGACCGGACCATCAGGCAGACCGGACCATCAGTCTGTACTCTCCCCAGGACAGCCTGCACCGCCCCCACCCAACCAAGGCAGTGCGCCAGCTGGGCACCTTCCTGCGCTCCTTGGTGGATGTAAACCAGCAGACGCCTCCCACATTTCAAAGGGTGATAAGAAATACACTGACCTAAGAAAGGTCTATGTTTATTCCTGAACTGCCTTAGAAATTAAACATTGTACAAAATGTGACGTTTTTTACAAAATAAAAGAGTAACATCGTACATCATTTAGCATGAGTAATGTTACTCACGTAGCAGAGCAACAATGGAAGCACGAACAAATGAAGAGGATCTAAAAAACCAAACCAACAATCACCACTTTGTACCTGCACACACTTTGGCTCGTGTCCTAGAGACCTCACAAGTAACATCCACCCTGGAGTCGACATGAAGATAAATTGCATATTAGTATTATGAGGAACCCTGACAAACACGACAGAGGAGTGATGACTTGCATTCCACTATCGCCAACGCGCTAACCAAAAATACATTGGTGACAACACTTAATATACCAGACCACTCCTTCAACATCCAGGAGAATAATCCCCTGCAGCACTCTTACCTTCCTGCTATTCTCTTAATCCCTTTCCTTGTTCCTGCAGCCAGAACTCAATTTTGGCTGCAAACTGAGAAGTGTGTTGTTTCAACTCCACTGGCTCCGACGCACACTGCCTGCCTCAAGCAGCTATTTGTTGGTAATTCTCTCTCTTAGGGAACTGCTAACATGCTTCAGTAAATAAAATTCTCCAGCTTGCAGCTATCTGCTGTATTTTACAAAAGGGAATTGAACCAAATATTATAACTTTGATATAGAATTAGATGAAATATTTCCACCGATAAGATTTCCACAAACATTTTATGTAACAAATCCATAGTGATCTTTAAATAAACCCAGTTTGCTTGTGGTTAATTTCTATGTACATTATAAATACATACACACACGCAATTAAAACCCTGACATGGTAGAGTGTCTGCCTGCAAGATGCTAGAAAGATGTTTCTGAGAACCAAAATCTTCTCTGATCCATGATGAGCACCTCAGGCGAGTTTGGAAATGTCTTCATACTGGATATCTTCAACTCGGCGTCCTTTTAAAGGTCCCTGGAGAATAACATAGTAGAATAAGTAAGATCAAAATATAAACCTGTTTGTTTGTTGAATTCCCAATAGGGAGCTTAAAGAAAGATAGCTAAAGGGGTTGTCTGAAATCTCTCCACATTCAGATGTTTTTCAAGAAGTACAACCAAAGCGAATAGCACTGGAAATCACAGGCATTAGCGTCTTTACTCAGTGCTGCATACAGTAAAAGCACAACAACTACTTTTCTGTTTAAGTGTTCTGTCCAAAAGCCACATACAACTCTACACTGGAGGCTGCAGAGGGGCTGCATAGCAGAATGCATCCAAAGAACTGCAGGTTTGGGACTTGCTCACAACACAATGTTTCTGTTTCATTACTTTCAACCTGACTGGAGAATGTGACAGGGCCTCAACACTGTCCCAGAAATCTTTTCACTTTCAGGACCCTATCTGTGTTAAAGTCCTTGCAATTTTGGGGCAAACATAAGCAGCTGCTTTGAATTAATTCATTGTGAACTTAAAAGTAATAAAAAATTTTATTTTGAATACAAACTTGTATATATAAAAATTCTGGTTACCCTACAACTAAAAAGAAAATCTCACAGGCTTCACTAGTTTCCAGGGGTAGTTTCACCCATTTTTAATTTATAGACTCAGAGTTCATGCAGGAAGGCGAAATCTTAACACCTACAAGCATCAGAACTAGAGAAAAAACTACCCTTGCTTTCCAAGACCAATGTTACCCTAATCCTTAGTTCCAACCAAAGCTCTTCTTTGGTCACGACAGCTGCACAGTCTCTTTTCAAGCAAATTTTCCAGAGTCCAGTATGGGCAGAGTTTCTGCAGCCCTTCTTTGCACGAGACCCCAAAAGGGACTCTCTCCTGCAAGTTCTGTTTAAGAAATTTGTCTTGGAGACAATACCCTCTCTGCTGTATCACTGAGTTTAAAGGTTGATTTTGCAGAGAACAAAGAAGCAGCCACACAGGCATGACAACATGGCCTAATTTTAGCCCAGAGAAAGGCAACAGGTAAAAAAACCAAACCAAACCACAAAACAAAAAAAAAAACAACACCTTAACAACAAACAAGACAACAAATACACACATAAAGCCCCACACTCAGTTTGGAAAAGGCAGGAGAAAATTCACCTCCTTGCATACTTAACATTTTTTACCTTCCCACAAAATAGTACAGCAGCCACGTTCAAAATAAACATACGAAATAGCTTGCAAGCCTCTTTCAAGTTCAAAACTTGCTGAATTCAGCATCCTGGCATCTTTTTAAAGGCAAAAGCGGAGCATTAGTCTGCAAAGGGGAATACGTGGCTGTTTTCCTACTGGTTGGGAATAGGTATGTGGTGACCACAGCATCTTGCACACCATAAATCCCATCTGTAAGACAGGATTAATGATACCATTTTTCTTTGTGAAAGCTCTCCAACGTACAGATGAAAAGTGCTCTAAACAAATGAGATCTTGCAGCATTTGATACTTACAGAGTCGATGATTATTGTCGCTGAAAACTTCTTT
Source organism: Falco biarmicus (assembly GCF_023638135.1). NCBI lineage: Eukaryota > Metazoa > Chordata > Aves > Falconiformes > Falconidae > Falco > Falco biarmicus. The sequence continues at coordinate 28,159,734 of NC_079292.1, read as the reverse complement.
TCATTGATAGATTCCAAGATGCCTTCATTTCCCCTGTAACCACCATTTAACACCATCACTTTCTTGCCTGAAATGAGAAATAAGAAAACAGTTACACCACAGGGCTCCCAACTCCTTTTGACGGAGTTGTGTTCAACTCCACTGGCAGCTGAGGGAGAGGTTTGCCCCAGCAGCTTCAGCAAGCAGCACCCAGCTTTGCCTCACACCCTGCGCATTTCCAAAGTGCGCCTCACTTTACTGCTCCAGGCTACGCTGATAGTAATTTCAATGGCTTCTGCCCCTACATCAGGGAAAGAAGCCAAAGCTATTTCTCCCACATCCCATTCCCTGTGCTAACAGCTCAGTGTATCCCCTTTTTGCTTTCTTCTCCCACAGGCATCAATCCTAGTGCAAGGGTGGGCAGAGCTCGCCTGCAAGTATGTTATGCTAAAGAGCACTCACCAGCACCATCAACCAGCTCTTCACCAGCTGCAGAAATGCAAAACGCAGCAGGTCTGCTGAAGAATCTCTGAATCCCAAAATCCTACATCCTGCTTCCCTGTACACTGACAGTGTTCTGCTCACTGCTACCCTGACCGTTCCCTGAAGTACTGGTCTGGTGCTACACATAAACATTAGTGTGTATCAGCCAAAAACCACCAGTGAACCAAAGAGGAGATGAGGTAAGCTTTAACAAGAATCCACAGCTATTCAAGGCATGACTTTGGAGGTAAGATACAGGATAAATATGACCAAGGGCTCTGTATGGCTCCCAGAGATGCTTCCTGGCAGCTGAAGAGAGATGCTTTCATCTCATCAAATGAGCCCATTCCTAAAGCACTTCAGTCCTCTCAGAAAAGAACCTAATTCTTACATGAAGGGACTGTGAAGACTCAAAGCAGAAACAATGTAATAATTCCCTAGAAAGTAACCAGAGGATATTAGGTAAACGATCAGAGTAGTGTATGAAATGTTGTCTCAAGAGGCTCTCCATAGAATCACAGAATAGTTTGGGTCGGCGGGGTCCTTTACAGGCCATCTGGTCCAACTCCCTGCAATAAGCAAGGACACCTTTAGCTGGATCAGGCTGCTCACAGCCCCGTCCAACCTGACCTTGAATGTTTCCAAGGATGGGGCATCCATCACCCCTCTGGGCAACCTGTGCCAGTGTCTCACCACTCTCACCATAAGAAATCTCTTCATTTTATCTAGCCTGAATCTACCCTCTTTTAGTTTAAAACCATTACCCTTGCATGACAACAGGCCCTACTAAAAAGTTTGCCCCTGTCTTTCTTATAATCCTCCTTTACATACCAAAAGGCTGCTATACGGTGCCCCCAGAGCCTTCTCTTCTCCAGGCTGAACAACCCCAACTCTCTCAGCCTGCCTTCCTAGGAGAGGTTATGGTGCTTTCAAGCTGATGAATATATAGTTTTAAGAGAACTGAAATGTAAGTTTTTGCAGTGATAACTAAGCTGAAAACTGAACAAAACAGCTGTACCTGGTGCTGGTATTACAGTTTCTAGATGTGTCTGATCAAGCTTCAGTTTGTCTCCAGAATCAATCATCTTCACAACTGCTGTATATTTGTCAATCACTTCCTGTTGCAAAAGGCAGAGGCCAATCAGAAAAATAATAATGAAAAAAATCTCTAAATTTACATTTCAAAATTAACAAACTCGGGACCGCAAGTCTGCACTTCTACATTTTCAAAAGCAGCAGCAAGGACTTCTGAGCTGTCCCTAGGGGCATCCAGCTTTCAAGAACTGCTGACCAGCCCCACTCTGAAGTTAAGGCTAGATTAAAAGGGCTCCTCTTGAACAACGACTGGTTTAATTGACTACTAATTTTTTCAGCCTTGTCTGAAGATATTGTCAACCTTTGAGTCAGCTACCTTAGCTATTCTCTCAAAGATGCAGAGCAAATTAGAGGCTTCTTTCCATCACGGGAGGTTAAGCTGGCTGGAAGCCACACAGTGACAACTGGGACACTACCTCTCAGTGAGGCAAAATGTCACTGAGGTTTTTGCGCCTAGCATAAACCATGTTCCACCTCTCATACTCGGAGCTCAGTGGAAGACAGCCACTGGGACTCATACACCTTCCAGATGTCTATCAAAAAGCTGTGATTTTGAGCTCTATACACTCTTGCTGATCCTTCAAAACACACGTGGGTGTCACCTTTGGTGCTTTTGCCAGAGACTGTTGAACCTTGGACTACCTAGCAGAGCACCATTCCACTAGCAGTGGCTGAAAGCCCTTCCGAACAACACAGCAAGGCTTACAGCCTGAAGATTTTGTACACAAATGAAATCCTGCTCAAAGACAGCCTGAAGCTTAAATATCAGTGCAAAACTGACTAGTCTCAGACTAAAATGCCATTGCACTGCTCTTGGTTGTATCACACTGACAAAGTGACTGACTGTTCTCCAAGACAGATGTGTTAATAGGGACAAACTATGCAGAACAAAACAGCGCTTAAGAAAGGATCACCAAGTACATCGTGACATTAAACCAAGTCAGCAATTCACTCCCTGCCCAAAGTAAGTCCCAAAAGAGTTAAGGTGATGCTTCAGCCCTATCAGCATTGAGTTAAAGCTGAACAACTTGCACAATGAAACAAACTTCAGAAGTTATCTGATACCAGAAAAGCTCAACCAATGCCACATGCTTCCATTTGCACACTTTACCTTCACAACTGCCTTCTTCTTGTGATACTTATCCCCAAGCTTTTTTGTTACAATTTTGACAATGATTTCCTGGAAGATTTGAAAGTAGAGAAAAAAAATTAAAATAAAAAGGCAAAACACACAAACAATTACACAATCTAAACTAATTACACATTCAGGTCGCTCTGACCCCAACCACAGATTGCACAACACAGCATGGGAAGCAACAACAGCAAAGACTCAGCTTTCAGGAATTTGTCTTTATCCCTGAGTTATTGCCTCAAAGTAGCATCTCAAGACTTTTTTTTGTTTTACAAATATGGCTACACTTGAATTCAAGATATAATGTGACAGCTCACAATGGGTCAAGGTCCGGACTTCTTGATCTAGAAGTCCAATCAAAAAAGTAGAAGCTGAGATGAGGTCTCAGCTCAAAGGCTGATGCAGACTTCCACAGCTCTGTGCAAGTCAACTACTATGTAGAAAGAAGGGGGTTGTGGTAATAATCATGATTTAAACATGACCTGTAGAGATTCACAGTACCAACTGTTTAATTATTGAATTCCACCCCATCTGAGATCAGGCATTCCATGCTTCACACTGCAGATCATGCTCAACCAGAAGAGTAATTCCTCCCAGACACTGTAATATTTCACACTTGGCAGCTTGGAAAGTAAGAGTGAATTTAGTTTGGAACCTGCTTTTGGATATTTACACAAATCAATAGTGGCTTTAGAGATGCAGAATCAGTTGTGTTTGGCAAAACAGTAATTTTTAAGACACTTACAGGCTGCAACCAGTAGTCTCTTCGAGATGTTCTTTTCTTCTCCTCTTCAAGCTACAGAACAACAAATAATCACCATTTACTTCCTCCTTTCACTGCAGCTTTCCTATGCCTTTGAAAAGCTGAACCAATTCTCCAGACCCACATCAAGTGCAGAATAAAAAAAAAAAAAAACAATCCCTAAATAAGGGTAAGTCAGTGTGTGTTTGCTGCATAAAAATCAAACCGATGAGATCCAGGAATCCATGATAAAATGATGGAGATTTATACGGTTTTTTTGTCAAGTGTTTCTATATATTTTCTTCTCTTCCAAATCTGTATTCCTTTACTTCCAACATCTCAGTCATATGGGGAGGAAGCACAGATGAGCAGCAGAAACCAGTTTTAATGGGGAAGTGAAATCATTTTGCCTGATAAGATATCAAAATCCGAATTCCATACGAACTGAAGGTCTGAGGTTACTTCAAAGGGACTCCCTGGTAAAGTGGGCATTGCCATAGGCATGGGGTTACAAAGAGACAGATCCTGCATGATTATTACCTCCATAATCTCATCCAGTGCAGATTTCTTCTTTTTCTCTTTGGGCTGACCAGAGCTATGAGCTGATTCTTTTCTTTTAACTGCCCCTTCCACCATCTTCAGTGCATTTGGTCCAAGGACACTGCTGGAAAAGTAAGATGGTGTTTTCACAGCAGACCTTACACTGTATCCTCTACCCAGATGCATTTGATGAACTGGTTGTGCAAAAAGGCCTGCTAATCTATTTAATTTCAGCGTGCAAGTCACCTTCCAGACCCTACACGTCTCCCTTCTCTAGGACTGCGTTTGGCAGATACATCTCCTTGAGGTGTAAACTCCATGTCCACTGATGTTTGCTGCTAGCAGTCCAGCAGAATGACAACAACCTAACGATCAGTTCACCAGTGCAAAAGCAAAGTGTTGATCGGGGACTTGAGTTCAATGGAGAAGAAAAAAGCAGGTCGGCAAATAAGCTTTTCAAATTCGAAAGGACAAACTTGGGGCTTTAGAGAAGCCACCTGGACAGGGGAACTCTCAAAAATGGTAGACATCTAGAACTCATTTCAGAGAGAGATACTTAACCTATCCAGCAATGGGAGAAAACACATGGGAATCTGTAGAAAAGGGCTCCACACCCAGCAAATAAACACCATCTTCACAATGACATTCAAAATAGGCAAATGGCCTACAGGTTATGAAAGAAAAGAGCAATCAGCACAAAAAGTTACGTATCAGGGAACATCTAGGTAAAGCTAAAGGCAGCTTGAGTTAAGCCATTTTTGTAAAGACATTTAAATGCAGTAAAAACATGCAGGTGTTCTATCATCCAAAAAGATGAAGGCGGCTGCTGTGAGGTGGAGAGTAAGGTAATATTAATATGGCCTTGCAACAAACAGCATGTTCTGCCTATGGTGAGGATGTTAGATATACTAGCAAGGGGAAGATAAGTAATGGCAATGGAGATACAGAAATGGCAGTAGAAGCAAAATCGAGAAAGAAATTGTATTTCACAGAAAGTCTGGATAATCTCCATAGTAGAGTTCTAGAAGAAATAGCAAATTACATCACAAATCAAATAGCAAGTACATAAAATAACATCTCATAAAGGGTAACATACAATTAAAACATAACAAATGCAGTGCCTATATTTAAGGCAGCTAACATATTTAGCCGTGAGGTTACTAAGAGATTCCTGGGTGTCAATTTTAAAATAAATCTTATTTAACATATTCATTAAGGACCCTGGGACAAAGTGAGAGACCACCAACGCTGTTCGGGTGTGTCATCAACATGGAGAAGACAAGAAAGAATTGGACACCAGAAGGGACTGGTTTATCTTGAAAATCAAGTTTTAAATACCACACAGAATTCAATAGCACATTATGCAAGCTCACATATTTTGGAAAAGTTTACTCTGATTACCTTCTATCTACTGGGAGCTGTTTAAGAACAACAAAAGCAGAAAGGGGTCTGGCTATAATCACAGATGACAGCTACCAGTGTGGACCAGTCATGAAAGAGTCAAATGCAATCCTAGGAAGCATCAAGACAGAAAAGCATTAGTGCCTTGTATAAGCCTTGGGAACGTTTCATTTGCAGCATGCACAAATTTATCAGCTCCCCTCTTCAAGATTAGCTGAAACTGGAACAAGGACAAGGGAAGGGATATTCAGCAGATCAGGGGGATGGAGAGATAAGGCCAGCAATGTGCAGGCCTGCTTGTACAGCACAGTGAAGAGAGCCTGAGACTGTTCTCTACAAATACATTGTCTGAGAAAGCAAACACCAGGGAGAAAAAGAACTATGTATGTTAAACACCCAGACCAACATGAGACCAACTGCTATAAACTGGTATCAGAAAGATGGGGACAGACCTTTAAAAGGACCTGTAGCAATAGGACAAGGGGGAATGGTTTGAAGCTAAAAGTGGGTAGATTTAGATTAGACATTAGGAAGAAATTCCTTACCACGAGGGTGGTGAGACACTGGCACAGGCTGCCCAGAGCAGCTGTGGCTGCCCCATCCCTGGCAGTGCTCAAGGACAGGCTGGATGGGGTTTGGAGCAACCTGGTCTAGTTGAAGGTGTCCCTGCCCCTGCCAGGGGGGTTGGGGCTAGATGGCCTTTTTTAAGGTCCCTTCCAATACAAACCATTCTGTGATTCTATGAAACGGACCATAACCACATTTACGTGTGAAATTACAGACAAGGTCCTAACCATTAGAGCAAACAGGTTTTGAAGGATCTTCCCTTGGGATTATAGGGCTGCAGAGATCCTAGCTGTGTACAATGGAGGCTGATCAGTGTGCAGACAGGACTGTACACTGGTACACTTTTGCAGTACTGCAGACAGGAGTCAGTGACCTTGACAGTTGCTTCTGCTCAATCCTTAATTAGAAGTAATTCTAATCTTACTTGTCCACTGAGTGAGTTAAGCAGGGATTTGAGGATGCAAGTTCCTGAGGGAAAAAAGTAAGTCCAGGGCTCCCAGTTTGCTCAAGGGCAGTCAGCATCAGAAACTGTGTCCACAGTGGCAGTGGTGACTCCTTGCTTCATGTCAGCCACACAGATGTTCGAGGAAAGGCACAGCTCCCCCCTCACTCCTGTTCTCAGCAAGGCTCCAACTCCACCACTGTACCCAACCGCTAGCATCCCCACACACTCAAAACTCTGCCATTCACTGACTACGATCTCCTGGCCCTATTTCTGCACCCTGCTCAGGAAATACAAGTGCTAAGTTTCGGTAGCTTGTGCAGCAAGCGCAGAAGGTGGGAAGCCAGGAATTCCTACCACATGCTGCACTGGCCTACCAGACATCAGGTTAAGCTCAACTGAACCTCAGTATTAGCCAACAGCTGCAGATCACACCTTTATGCTGAGAGAAGGAAGCAGCTGTGTCACCTGTGATATATAAACCACCGTCTGGTCACTTTACCATGAAGTTGGTATCCCAATTTTGCTTTTACATTCCCATTAAAAAGTTTACAGACAAGCATCTCTCATATGCTATGAAAAAAAATTACACTATTTGATATATGATTTCACATTCAGCCAAATTTTAGCAAGCACCTTAAGCACTCCTCATTGAAACTATTCAAGTAAGCATCTGAATTAAGTTTCAAACTCATCTTAAGCACAACTCAATGCTTAGGGATAAATTACAAGTTTTCCTCAAAGCCTGAAATCTGTATTTATTATTGCAAGGAACTACTTTATTGTCTCATTTTCTGCCTGGCACATCTCCCATCAGATACCTTATCTAAGAGTTGAGCTTGTGATGAGAGGAAAGCTTTCATTTTACCTGCAATACGTTTAATTAAAATATTGCCTCACATGAAAAGATGCACTGCTCATCAAACAGTTTCACAGGCTGCTGTAAGTCACTATTGTTTGCATTATTGATCCCTTTTGTCCTGCATTGCTCGTGGTTATATGATGACAATTAAATTCACGAGCTTTAGAAAGATTTACATCAGGTAGATTCGGCTTCTTAAATGATGATCAAAGAAACTATTACCTCCAATTAGACAAGGCAATCAAACCTTTTATGAACCAAAATTAACAAATCACAAATACCCACTCATAGAAGGCTGCTGGGACTAGATGGCATTCACTTCAAATGCTTTGACTGGATCCGTTATCCACCTTTTCACACACCAGTATCTTCTTGCAGGAACTGGAAACTGCCTATTGCTTTATGGAGAAGGCTCCTCACAGCACACATTTAAGATACACCCATTCATCCATTTCAAATACAAAAGAACCATGAGGTCACCTAATATCTCCTCCTGAACAACATGACAGGATGAGACATTAGACTTCAAATATTTTGGGACAAGATACATCTTCCTGCCCACACAAATATCATTGTCAAATAAGTGCTTTGCAACAGTAAGGGTCGCCCTTAAATTCTTTTCTCACCTTGTTTTAGAAGATGCTGCTATTGAAGTACTTGCTCCTTTGTTTAAATTAAATGTAACTAAAAAATAAAAAGACATTACTCTATTTCTATCTTTAAAAGTAACTACATTGACGGATGTTAAAATTTTTTAAATCTGCAAATGGAAAAGATCATAAATTTGAAAATATTTACTAATCTATGTTTTGGTTCAGCTTTTAAAATAAATTACTTTAAACTTTATGAGAAAGAATACTTTGTATTTCTATATTCCAGTGCTACTTAGAACTGATCTCAAAGCACTTTATGAAGCACCGAGCAGGCCTCAGTGCACATCTCATTTTGATCACAAAATCAGCCTCTGTAGGTTCTAGAAAATTACATGTATCAAAATCTGGTTACCTTTTTCTTCTTCGTTTTCTCTGTTCAGTTCAGTATAGACTGGCTTTTCCTGCCAAAAAAAAACCACAAAACACGTTTCAAGAGTCAGACAGAAAACTAAGCCAAGATACCATTTTTTGGTGATCATTGATTAGCTCAGTTTTACAGACGACTGAAAATGATTACAAGTAACTGTAATATTCATCCTGGCTTGATCCACTGAAGATTATAAATTGAAAACATTATCTCATTACAGGCTCCTGTGCAAAATTCTCTAATTAACACTCTACAGAGTTTCTGTCTGAACTTGCTCGATTCCGGCATGAAAGGAAAGTGGCCTTATTGAAGCAGTTTTCTCTATTTGAACCAGCATGATTAGACTGGTTTCTGGACAAACTCTTAACTCAGAGAAGGAAATTCTGGAATCATTCCAAATTTTTAGCACCGAAGGCTCAGACCATTTAAATTTCAATTAGTTTTAAATTAAGAAAAAGATAATCGTTTATAACAGCATTTAAATGTACCTATCAATACCCAGGATCAAATGTGAGGTTCCAGTCCCAGGCAACATGTATAGAAGTCATGGAATGACGCAAAATAAACAGATCCCAAACACCACATCAGTACTACCAAAATAAAACTTGTCACTATAAGGATCTGATTATGTCAGCTCCCCCCTAGTTATTTACTTCAGTCTCTCCACTGTACAAGTTACTTGTTACTTGTAGCCCTAAAAGTTGTGAAGAAACATAAATGAAGAGGCATCATGCTGGTTACTGTATTGTTTACTCTCCTAAAATCAAGAGTGTTTTTTAAATCACTAATCACTTGAAAAGCAGTAATTATTACTCCTTTAGTACTAAAGCAAGCCAGGTACAAAGTAACTCCAGGTTTTCCTCCAGAGCAGGTTAATCTAAGATAACTGTATAGCAGAAAATTCAGGACATAAGTGAACCGCTGTCATGATTCAAGTATGGAAGAAAACAGTCTAAACCAGTCTGAAATGGCCAGGATCAGACACAAGGGCCACAGGATTTCAAAACCACAACAAATCTAAAAAGGAGCTGTAAACCTCTGCTTTCTTTTATTTACTTTTTGAAACTGTGATTCCATAGAGGACCTTGATGTTCATCAGCCGTAAAAAACACCAGCAAGCTGGTTAGTCAAGGAAATGTAACAAGTTGCAATTTCAACAGAAACAAGTCAGTCAAGGCTCCTATCAGAAGTATGCGGGAGAAGACTATTCCTTCTGGCTTAGATGAGACCAGCAATGCAGTCAAATATGCCCACCGTTTCTCAGTTCAAACTGGTGATGAGCTTGTAATCTAAAGCATGAAGCTTACTCATCATCTTCTGACTGCACAGGAAATACCAGTGTCGAATTCACCAAAGGATCCCACCAGTGTCGAATTCACCATTAACTTAACCAAGAACAGTTTTGAGCTGAAGGTGGACATACAGTGCAATTTTCCTCACCAGTTCTTTCCCCTCCAAACCTCTTCTAACTTGTTGTTCAATGAATTTCGCTGTTTTTTCTTCATCATCAAGGTCCTGTTTCTTCTTCCTTTCTTGTTCTTGTTGCCTGCGAATAGTCTCTGGGTCCCTGTCAATGTACTGAATATACCAGCCTTTTGGAGTCTCATCAACCTTGCAAAGACCTAAGAAGTCAATAGAAGAAAGAGTAAGATTAATACTAACAAAAGCAAGCAAGGGACAAGGATAATTTTCACAGTCCAGGTTCACTATAACAATGCAGATACTTTACCAGAGACAATGTACTCCTTTACTGGCCTGGTAGAATTGACTTTGAATTATCTTTAGTATGTGTTCCTGCCCTTCAGCTAGCCAGTTCTATTTGGAAATAGGCCAGTGTATGTAATAAAGTGAACAGAGTGTTTTGCAATACTTTCCTTATTGAAGGAAATGTTTCCTTCCCACTGTTTTAACAGGGAAGAAAACAGAAATCTAACATATATGAACAATACACACTAACAGCATCATATTAAAGGAAACATTACTATGCTACATTATTGTTACTAACTTACATGACTCATGAACGTGTCCTGTAGGACACAGGCAATCAGAGCCAAAGTAAACTTTCTGTCACACCGCAGTGCCATTTAATCTCTTTTAATCCTGCTGAACAAAAAACCTGCAGATCTTGAGCTTTAAACCCTGTCACTTCAAATACAGAAGGATTCTGTAGTCATGAGAAGTGTTCTATCATAGTTTCTAATTTTTAAATGGCAACTGTTGGAAGTTGATTTGGAACTTAGCAATACTAACAGTAAATACAGACCAGCAGATGAAACTAGGAAAGGTTCATGACTGATGTTTGCCAGGTTTCAGACATTTTTCATAAGCAAATTCCTAATGGTTAGCACAGAAATATGTCTGGACATCTGTTAATATATATAGAGGAGGGAAGGGGAAGAAAGAAAAACGGAGAACTAACAGAAGTGTTTACTGATCAATTATCAGCAATGCAATCAGCCAATAATTTTACAACTCCTCAACCTCGAGAAACTACACTTACCTTCTCTCCCCAGCCACTTAGTAAAATCAGTCAGTGTCTCCCACTGTGTGGCATTCATGTGGATGTGTTCTCGATGACTGATATACTCATTGTACACAATATTATTGTGGACCCTCTTTGTTCCTGAAACACATCATCATCATGATGTTATTATTAATATTAATGTTATTATTAAAAAATATGTGGGGGACCTAGGACAAACCAACCAAAACTTCTCACACGGAACCAATAAAAGACATTAAAAACAAACAAAGAGCAAAGTATTTACCAAATCGCCTCCTGAGCAGTTCTAGGAAATCATTTCGGAATTCCCTTAGGGGATAAAAAGAAAGTATTTTAATAAAACTTTAACGATTCCAAAGCAATTTTCTATTACCATTAACAATTAAATATTTGCAGCATAAGCATGAGTATTCTTTTGAAATGAGCATGATGAAAATCAGATGCTCATTTCCCTGTCTCATAAAGTAGTATTAAATGCAGTACATACACACAAAGAAACACAATATGGTACATGCATGTACAAGTTAAATCTTCAAAAGGATAATAGCCTTTCAAAGGCATAAAATGGAAAGAACAAAATCTAAACACTTCCCGCTAATTGCTGGTATTTCATTACCAGGTCTCTTCCTGGCCTGACACAAAACACAGGGCAGGAGAAAGGGCAGCAGCGGCGGGGGAGGGTACACTGATCACTCATCTCACTGCTAATTCAAGGGCTTGAGTATAAAGCCTCACTTCAGACTCAGGCTGAAGACAGCTCCAGTCAACCCAGCTGTCATGTAGGTCAGCTGGACAAAGGACTGGGGAAAGCTGTGGGAAGTTTGTCACACCCCTGATTTGTTATCTCTCTGTAACGGTTCTTTTAGCTCTTTGTAACTCTGCGTGTGTGGCAGTCACTTAGCTGGGGCAGAAGGGTGACGTACTTTGTAACGCAGAACAACTTAAAATGAGACTCAAAACGCAAGATAAAACTGTCAAATTTGATTAAACATCATGGCTCCTTGAAGCCTCTCACATGCGTTCTAAAGAGACATTGCCTAAACTTTCACACTGCCTCTAAAAAAAGAGCTGACGCTAAAATGTGTCAGAATAAAGTGTCTTCAATGGGACGTGACTGGGCCTTAGAGGTATGGCTGTGCAGACCTGGTACAGGAATGAAGATCTGGGTAAGAATATATAGAAACTTACTCAGAAAAGTAATCCATGAATTGCTGAGGATTTTCAGAAGCCAGCAGCAATTGCCTCTGGTGGGACTCTGACATGCAATGACATTTGAAGCCATTCTATAAAACAAAAATAAATACCTTGCCTGACTTTGTCTCAATTTGCAACATTCACACAGCTGAACAGTGTTAAAAGTAATGTTTTACAAGTCAAATTTTCTTGGAGGCTCTACAGAAAACACCTTAGCCCAGCCTCAGCCTAGCGTGGGGTGGTTGTTCCTCCTGACCAGGCAAGCCAGAAACAAAACTCCTCCCAAGGCCAAGAGCCTCCAGACAAGTGTGAGAGGGGATACGAGACAGGACATTCCAGCAGTACTCTTTGTCCCTTGTGGAACAGCATAGACATGGCTGTGGACCACCCAGGTCCACCTAGGACCCATCCAAGCGCTTGTGGGAGAGCACTGGAAATGTCTGCTGGCTCCCTACCTGACCAACACCAACATGTGTAAGCAGGCGGGGGGGAGCGCTCAAGCTGTGGACTGTGATAGTTTGGCAACCTCTGGCACAGGGCTGAAGCTGTCAGAGCTCCCCAAAAAACAACCAGACATAGGATGTTTGACTGCACCCTTTTTTGTCTAATGCTCTTTCACCACAATATGATTAAATCCACAGCAAACTTCATTCCATGGGAGCCCCACTTCCCTTACAAAAAGATCTGGTTGTAAAGCAGCGAAGCTTTTTTGCTTGCAGTCACTGGGAGGAGAACCAGATTTGAGCTTCTTGGGTGAAAGGAAGAGGGGAACAGAAACAGCTGAAGAATGATGCAATTAAAGATCCACAGGATGCCTTACTTCTCCTCTCTAAGGCACATTAAAGATTCTGTTCATGGAGAAAGGCAAACTAAAAGCATAGTTAGCCCAAGTGGAGGTACTTTTGGAGCACAGCTCTGGCGGGAATCAGGAAGAAGAGGACACTCACATCCTTCAGGCATCTGGGTCCATGTGAACAGACAAGTGAAAAAACAGAGGGGGAAACTTCAGAGAAAAAGCACCTTTTCATGAAGGGAAGAAACTGAGCCAGAATCAGAAGTACAGAGTCATCAGTACAGGAAAGACATGGACCTGTTTGAGAGGTCCAGAGGAGGGCCACAAAAATGATCAGAGGGATGGAGCACCTCTCCTGTGAGGAAATGCTCACAGAGCTGCAGTTGTTCAGCCTGGAGAAGAGACAGCCAGGGAGACCTTCTAGCAGCCTTTCACTACTTAAATGAGGCTGATAAGAAAGATGGGAACAAACATTTTAGCAGGGCCTGTTGCAACAGGACAAGAGATAATGTTTTAAACTAAAAGAGAATAGATTCAGGCTATATGTAAGGAAGAACTTCTTTTATGATGAGGGTGGTGAAACAAACACTGGCACAGGTTGCCCAGCAAGGTGGTAGATGTCCTGTCCCTGGAAACATTCAAGGTCAGGTTGGATGAGGCTGTGAGCAACCTCATCTAGTTGAAGGTATTCTTGCTCATTGCAGGGAATGTTGGACTAGATGGCCTTTAAAGGTCCCTGCCAACCCAAACCATTCTGTGATTCTATGAAAAGTGACTCACAATGCTCCAGACAGGCATCCTCTTGGGCATGTCACTGCACACACCTTGCTCCCAAGAAAAATCACGGCTACCTTCAACTCCTGGATGGGAGCCACCTAATTCATAAGCCTGGCAACCTCTCAAGGGGTGTATGAGGGACTCGTCCCTCCAGAGGTTTTGGGGCCACCCTGTGCACCGTCTCACCCTGGGCTGATCATTCACTCTTCAGGGGACTGAACATCTCCAAAGATGGATCAGAGCCAACACACTTCTTCCAAAGTGGATGAAGACTTCTTCCATGTGGGATTGGGGATACCAATAGGATCACCCCACCCTCAGCAACTAGGAACCCTCCAGGTCCCACCAATCCGCCCCCCAGGGGACCGTAGTCTGTACAAGAGACTGGGGACCCCCAAAGGAGAATAAGGGCCCTGTCCTATGCTCCCCTAAAGTGAGTTGAGGCTCCCCGTGCTCCCGGAAAGCGAGGCCAGGATGCTCCCCTGAAGGATTGCACCCCACAGACAAGATCAGAGCCCCCACAAGGCGACTGAGGACACTTCCAAGGGGAAATCAACCAACCCTACACCCCCGCTGCAAGGGGACCAGGGAACCCACAGGAAGGTTATGAAGTCCCACACCCCCTGAGTAAATCCCAGCCCCCACAAAAGGATTAGGGATCCCCCACAAACGCGATCGCATCCCCCCTGTGTCCCCCTCAATGGCACTCTGGACGTTTACGTGGGAGATTGGCCCCCCCCGCCCAAGGGGACTGAGGACCCCAACCAAAAGCATCCGACTCCCCTGTGCAACTCCAGGAGAGCGGCCCCCCTCAAGGGGCCTGGGGTTCTGTACCAGGGGACGGGAGCCCCCCTCCCAGAGGATCGCCAGACCCGCAGGGTTCGCGGCCCGCCGCGCCGCCCCGCCACAGGCCCGGCCGCCAGCGAGGCGGGCTTACCTCATCGCGGCACTGCTTCTGGCACATCTGACAGTACCAGCGCAGCTTCTGCAGCCCCTTGGACTTGATGCGGTTGGCGATAGCCTTAGGACTGAGGAAATCCGACTTCCCCATGGCAGCAAGGCTGAGCCTGCTCCGCCCCGGCCCGCAGCCTGCGCCGCCGGAAGTGGCAGCGCGCGCCCCGGAAGCGCTTCCCGCCCCGCCGGGACCCCTGCGCGCACGCGCCGTGCGGGCGCGCTGACCTTCAGCGGGGCTGTGGTGGGGGCGCCGCCATGTTCGCCCGTGGAGCTGCCGTCGCGCTTTACCAGCCGCAATGGTAACGGGCGGGGGTGTGGGATAGGAAGGACCCTGTGGGGACGGGAGGGGTGCGTGGCGGCGGCGAGGTGGGCGGCTGGGCCCGGCCCTGGGGGGCCGAGGGGGCGCCCGAGCTTGGCGGGGTCTCCGCCCGGGCGGGCCGCTGAGGTGCTGTGGCCTCTGGTGTGGCTGGAGTAGCGGTGACCGTGAGGCTGAGGGCAGGCGGCCTCCCCGGGCACGGCGGTGACCTGCCGGGGACGAAGGCTCCGACCTCTCGGCCGCGGTCTTGGGGTGGGGGGCGGGAGGGAGACGGGAGCCCCTAGGGAAGGGGGGGCGGGGTGAAGGGGCCAGGCAAGAGGAGTAAAAAGGACAGCTTCGGAGATGACAAGCGGTGCAAGGAGGTTCTGCTTCTGTCAGGAAGTGGTGTAGCCTCCTCTGCTCCGATTTAATAGGTTTTTTTTTAAAAAAAACAACAGTCACGTCTTTTGGAAGTTGTACCCTTCTGATGCCCTGTTGCCCTCGTTTACATTGTACCCGAGGTAGTGGATAATGCATTAAATGATACAGGAGATGAGGGGAAAGGTAGAAAGTATGCATACAAGGTGTGGTTTAGAGTGGCCTGTCCCTGGCACAGATGCTTTTTAAGAAGCAGCAGTTCTTAAATTTTCATCCCTCTGAAAGGGACCTGCCCCTGACAGGTGTTGTTTTGCGAACAACTAGTGAACGATCCTGATTTCCCCTGCATTCATTTTCAGGGGCCAAGTCAGGAATATGGCAACTCTAAAAGACAGTAAGTACTGGTTTTGTTTGCTTTGAGAGAGGAGAAGGTGTTGCAGGAAAAACATATCTTAAAATATAATTTCAGCTAGCTTTTACTGCATAAACTGATTGTGATACACCCTAACATTTACATATGAGCCTCCAGCACTTCTTACATTAAACAAGTGTCCTTCAGAAAAAACATTGCTTAAAATGGTTTTAGCACTAATTTCAATATCATTTCAGCAAACCAATGTAGTTTTACTCAAACATATTTTAAAGATAATTCTGTCATATGTGCTAAACCAGGTTTTTGCTCACCTTTAAGAATTAATTTATTTTCTTTTATGTTTGTTTCCTTATGGTTTTATCCAGCATTTGGGGGGAAAAAAGGCTGACTGAATGGTTCCACTTTGATAATGCTTATTTAAGCTGTTCCTCATAGGTTCTTATACAAGGATATTGCCTTGGAGTTGTGCTTGTCTGTAGGACACCTGTTTTGTTTTCTTTCTGAATCTCCTTTTGTCACATTCTAAACAGAGGAGGAAGTTTATTCTTTGTCTCCTTACTATGGGGTCTTTATTTCCTCTCCTTGTCATTCTGGGAGAAAATGGCAATAGACCACAAATGATATATTTGCAAAACAAGTAGAACTGGCTGGAAAGAGAACAGTAAATAGATTTTATGTTGGGCTAAATAACAAGTAAATGTTATGTCTGGAGGAAAAAAAGGTATCGTAAATATGCATTTGGGTTAGCCAGATTACCGCTCTTATTACTATCTCACTGTAAATACTAAGGTATTTTATGAGGTTTATTTGTGCATTGTCTGTTTATTTTTTTTTTCTTTGAGGAACTTGGCATGATATTTTTAGATGGCTGTTGCTAGCATTTTATTGCTTGGTTTTGATGTCATTGTGCCCAGTACAGCCCATGACCTTCAACGATTAACCTTGTAGTTACCAGGCGTTTGAAGTCTATCAAGAACATTCAGAAAATTACAAAGTCCATGAAGATGGTTTCTGCAGCCAAATATGCAAGAGCTGAGAGGGAGCTGAAGCCTGCTAGAGTCTATGGAACGGGAGCACTGGGTGAGAGCAGACTCTTTTCACTGTGTGATGTGGGAACAGAAGAGGAAGGCTTTCATGGTGGTGATGAAATGCCTAGACTTTTTAAACCCTTTGGTAGTTAATTTTTTTTTCCAAAAGAATTTGCATCTGTAGGCCACTCTGAGTATTCCTTATAAGTAGTTTACAGAAAGTGATTTTTTCAAGACTTATTCATTGTGATTTCTGATTACTCTTTAACTTGATGTGGTTGCATAGTTGTTTTTGTTAGTCATAAAAGCACCACAGATCAGAATTTCTGCCTGCTTCTGTCTGTTAATGGGATTGTGTCATATCTCTGTAGCACTTACAGCTACTGCCAAACCTTCTTGTGAACTCTTGGGCTGTACATGTTCCTGAGGCACTGGACCTGCACAGTGAACTTAACTAAGTAATAACACCAATTGTGTGATGGCCGATTAGAGGTGTGGGTGGCTTTGAATTGTTTCATTGTCAACTCTGGTCAGGTCACATGCTTGCTCGTGAAGGAGATAAAACTCACCTGGCTGAGATTTGGAGCCCCTTCAGAAATGTTTTTAGTTAGAATAATGCAAAGGTATTTTGATATGACTTATTTACTTCTTGGCACCCTTGAAAAACTTAACCATCTTTTTTTTTTTTTTTTTTTTTTTAGCACTCTATGAGAAAGCAGAAATAAAGGCACCTGAGGACAAGAAGAAGCACCTTCTTATTGGTGTGTCCTCTGACCGAGGTCTTTGTGGTGCTATCCATACATCTGTTGCGAAAACCTTGAAGAGTGAGATTACCAACCTCTCAAATGCAGGGAAAGAAGTTATGGTGGTTGGAGTAGG
The DNA here is from genome assembly GCF_023638135.1 of Falco biarmicus. NCBI lineage: Eukaryota > Metazoa > Chordata > Aves > Falconiformes > Falconidae > Falco > Falco biarmicus. Next base: position 28,142,297 of record NC_079292.1, on the reverse strand, counting down.
TGACAAGATCAGAGGCCTGCTTCAGAGGTGAAAAGGATGGATCCCAAAACTCATACTCCAGAAGGGTTTGGTTGGGTGGTTTCCTTTGTTTTGAGTGGTAGAAATTTTAAGACTGCTTAGAAAGCTGTGTGGCATTCACAGGAAATTGCATTAAATGGAACTATGCTAAATTCAATTTCCTTCAAAAAAAATTTGCAAATATGCTAAGAGAGGTTTTGATCATCTTGACATTTGTGAAACTGCTGCACAGCGTTAGTGTATTTTTGAAACTGGTCTGAAAGCAGCAGCAATGATGCTGTTAAGTGCGTGTTTATCATGAAGCTATCTATCATAATTTAACTGAAAAAAAGCAAAATTTCTCTTGGACCGTAATTCAATAAAATGCTTAGTTCTGAGCACGAGTAAGTTGCCTGAGTAAGTCTTGCTGCCACATAGTTGTGCCTTATAGCATCCATTTGGTTCTAACACATATCCAATGTTACTGCAGGACGCATGGCAATTACTTCCTGCTGACATTCAAAGAAGTGGGACGGAGACCTCCGAGCTTTGGAGATGCTTCAATGATTGCTTCAGAGTTGTTAAACTCTGGGTATGAATTTGATGAAGGCTCTGTAATCTACAATCGGTTTAGGTAAGATTCAACTGGAAAAATACTTGATAAGAGGCTTCAAAGAGCATGTTGGCCCGATGAAGTAATATGAAAACTGACGGTGACTTGTCATGTTTACTTCATTTTTTGAGGAGTGAGTTTTGTTATGTGTGAAGAGCTGTTTGTTGTGGGTTGGTTGGGTGTTTTGATAGCTGTGGTTGGCATTCTTTTTTACTTGTATAGTAGGTGATGTTATATTTACAGCCAGAACATCATTGTATCCACGTGGTATCCAAGATCTTTTCACCAGGATTATCACAGGACTTGGTGGAATCGGAATGCCAGAAGTTGTCTATTCTAATTTGATTTTAAGCACTCAATTTAGGGTTAGTTGAACTGAAGAACCTGTTAATGCTATTTTTATACAGGTCTGTCATCTCCTACAAGACTGATGAAAAGCCAATCTTCTCCCTTGAAACAGTTGCTGGTTCTGGTAAGTAGTGAACTAGAAACCACCAGATATGTGAAATGATAAATCACAGAAACAGTACCCTGAACATGGCAATATGGTATTAAAACATCGTATTATGGTCCACGTGTTGTAGGTTTAACAGATTGTTTTATCTTGGCAGTCTAAGGCTGATTTATGGAGGTGCTGTGAGGCAGGGAGGTTAAAAGGAAAGGTCATATTAATTTTGGTTTGAGATTCTCTCTCAAACAAGAATTGTGCATATGCAAAACTCTGTCATTTCCAGCGTTTTCAGCCCTGAACAGCCTGTGTATTGAGTGACTTTGCACTACTCTGTAAAAATACCCAAAAATCTTTCCACAGCATTGTATGGGAAGATTAAACATAATACACCAATAATGTGTTTGGCCTTGGTCAGAATCTCACTTTCCTGGTATTAAGTAGAAATAAAACACATAAAATACTAAATTTTCAAGTAGCAGAGAGATTGTGAAAGTACACCTGGTATGCAGAGAAAATCCCTCTGCATTGCTTTAAGTAGAGAAACAGGCTAGCCTAGTAGGCTTTTGCATAGCATTGTACTGTTTTGCCAGAAGCAGTATATCTTGCATTTCTCCCAAGTCCGCTCTTCCATATTTTGCAGAAAGCCTAAGTATCTATGATGATATTGATGCCGATGTGCTGAGAAACTACCAGGAATTCACACTAGCAAATATTCTGTACTACTCCCTGAAAGAATCCACCACCAGCGAGCAGAGTGCTAGGATGACTGCTATGGACAATGCTAGCAAGAATGCTTGTAAGTCTACTCTGTGGGTTTCCCAGGGCTTTAGTAGTTTAGTGTGAAAGTACTGATGTCACTTTGTGTAATTCTTTGCTTCAAAAATGGTAAGAAATGAGCTGGTTTCCTCTCTTCATTCCATTTTGGGTCTTTTTGAAGCAGTTCAGTTGGGTTTGTTTTCTCAACATGTGAACCTTATTTAGTCCCTGGAAGGAGGAGTTGCTGTTAAGTATATGAGAAATGAGACTAGGTAACTGGAAGTGGATTAAGATTCTTTAATGAGAATATTAAATAGTAAACTAATCTTGTAATGGCCAGGTACTCTTTATGCCCTTCTAATGTGGCTGATGTGAAGATTTCCAGAATTGTTATAAACCTGTACCTACTTGTGAGCCAAATGTAATTAGTACTGCACCAATTTGAAGGTGGGGAAACTGAAATTAAATACCTAATACTGTCATGGAGCAAGTTGAGAATATAGAAGTATTCCTTGGAAGGTGTCCAAACTGAGTGCAGTGCAGAGTATGCAGTTAGTATTAGTGGGAGATAGCTAATGTGGCATGGTGATAAGACTTCAGCATTTAGAAGTTAGTGTTGCATAAAAGATACTGGTGACTGAGTGAAGCCAATGTGCTGTGCAGTTGGGCTGCCTGGAACTGTAGGTGTGGCTTTCTGCTGACCACCTGATCTTGAGAGAAAGAGATGATACCTTCTGCATGTAAAAAAAAACCCAAAAAAACAAACCACTAAAACCCACTAACAAACAGACAAACCTGGCTCCCTTTGCCAGACCAAGAGTAACTTGAAGGAAATACCACTGTAGTTAATTGACATTGAAATCTAATTTAAAAGCAAATAATGCATGCTTGTGTTATGTTAAAATAAGTTATGTCATATCACAGTATTTGCTAGTCTGTCAGCTGTTCTTGGGATTTTTAACTGATGCCTCAAGCCAAATTATCAAGTTTCTTGTTTGTCTACTAGTGGAGTCATCTGTAGGGGTAAAAAATGAAAAGTGCAGTAAGCCTCTTGATCATTTGCATGGATTTGAAAGACTATTTGATACTTTGTTCATACAGCTTCTCTTTATATGTATTTGAACACTTATTATATGTTTAAATTTCAATCTTAATTTTTTCTAGCTGAGATGATTGACAAGTTGACCTTGACATTCAACCGTACCCGTCAAGCCGTCATTACCAAGGAGCTTATTGAGATCATCTCTGGTGCTGCTGCTCTGTGAGTACCTGTATAAACGTGAAACAGGAGCTGTTGCAAAGCCATGTAATGCTTGTATGTCCTGCTTCAGTCAGGTTAATGGGGAAGGCTAGTGCACAAGGATCCCAAAAGTGAAGGGAAGACAGTCTATGCAAGATTTCCAGCTTGTGCAGTTCTACTAACAATTGTGAAGTTGGTCGTCTTTTTTGGCCAGATAAAGTTAAAAAGCTGGTAAAATAGACCTTTAGCCACAACACACATCCTTGCTTGAACAGGTAGTGATCTTCCTCCTTCTTGGCTTCCAGTGCATTTCCTCCCTCCTCCCTTCCATTTGGACTTTTCCTACTTTGCTCAGACAGCCCAGCAGTGTTGGATGGGGGAGAGCAGCTCAAGTGACAGAGCTGGATATGGATAAGTCAGCCTGTGCTGATGTTCAGAAGCTGAGACTTTGGAGGTGGGGGTGGAAGGAGGAAGGAATTTCCAAAGTCTGTTGATACTGAATTTGTATTTTACTTTTTAAGTTCAGTATTTTGCTTGTTTCCCTGAGAAAGAAGTTTTGTGACAGTGTGTACTGCAAGTTACAAATGTGTGGGCTTAGACCACAATTTGTAACTGCGTGTAGCTCATGTGTGTTTCATCTAACACATAAAAATTGTTGCTATACTCAGATGCAAATACATGTGTTACTATCCTCTGTTTACAAAATGACTGGAATACAACCCCTGTAGCAGTTATGTGCTGTATTGTGCTCCTCACAATACATTTATGGTCATAAATATGTGCATAGTTTTGCCTGAATTTGCATGAATTGCTTCCTAACCTGCTTGTTCTGTTTTTTCTCGTAATACCATAACCAGGAATTAATTGGAAAAAGCGGTTCAGCAAAACCAAGAGGTAAAGTCACAATATAGAAGCTAGATTGTGTTTTAAAATTAATAAACACAGAAAATCAGAAGTCAAATGAGGAAGTGGGAATTCAGTGGTGTTCGTCAAACTTCTCTTCCCAAAATACTGGGAAACTGCCCATTGCTAGATTGAATCTGATTTTAAAAGTTGTTGTGAAGTGTCAGTATTACAAGCAAAATATGCCTATGATAGCGTACACCCACATTTGACATAATTTTCTGTGGTTTTTTTTCTGAGTTATTGGATGCATTTGCAATTACTGTGTTTATTTTTTCATAGTGCTCTGACCTTATGCAATGACTTTAAAATATCTGTATGTAAGACATTGTACTTGAAGAGCTTTCCATAGCAAAACAAGCATATTCAAAATTTAAAATTTGAGGAAAAATAGACTTGATAAAGAGGTTGGGGGGTAAGGAATATTAATGAGTTGAAGCATTCACATTGGAGGAGATAAAAGTTTTAAATGAATTATTAAATAAACGAAAAGGTTTTAATTTGCTTCAATTTGCCTTGTAGGTGAAGAAGAGCTCTTCTGAACATATGGTTTAATCTGCCTGTGTCTGTGTTAACCAGACTGCTCTGTTGTTTTGTGAAGAAATGGTAAAGCCCCAGAAATCTGTACATTCTTACAATAAACCACCTACATGAAACTAATCATCTGATTGTCCATGGAGCAAACGCTCCAGGTGTCTAAATACTTGGGTTTGACTTGGGTATGTTTTGAAACATAATTTTTAAAAGGCTGAGCTCTGTATTTTGTAATGTATCTGGCAGGCAGAATGTAAGCAGGTGTTTCCTTTGAAGAGTGGAAGAGATTGCCTGCCTTCACCTGGTGTTTAAAAGTGCTGGTTTGTTATGTACATTTTATTGCGTGCTGGAGGAGACGGGAATAACCTCTGCATCACGCTGTTGGAACACGGGTCTCTATCACATTTGAATACCATATTGCTACTGTTTCTAGATGTTCCTATTCTAAAATGATCTGATTGCATGAGTCATTTCTGTGTTTACTTAGAATGCATGCTGTTTATATCACGGTCAATGTCTGTATGTGAACACATACATTTGCATGCTATACGGTACAGTAACACTGCAGTTCTCAGTCCTCACCAGGCATCACAAAAATGTGAGAAAGGAAACATGTAAAAACTGGTGTATAGCAGAAGTATAAGAAAGAAATAGTGATACAGCGTAACAACAGAAGTAGAAAGCTGCCACTCCTGGTCTGGTAGACAAAATGAGCCTTAAAGGGCTCAGTAATGTATATGAAAGAAATTGGAAGAGATCTAATGAGAATGGAAATGGCCTTGAGCTTCAAAGCAATCTCCTGATTATAAGGCTGAGAGAGTTCAGGGTAGATTTAGATGAGATGTTAAGAAGAAATTCTTCCCTGTGAGGGCAGTGAGGCACTGGCACAGGCTGCCCAGGTAAGCTGTGGTTGCCCCATCCCTGGCAGTGTTCAAGGTCAGGTTGGACGTGGCTGGGAGCAACCTGGGCTGGTGGAAGTTGTCCCAGGGGGTTGGAACTAGATGGTCTTTAAGGTCCCTTCCAACCCAAACCATTCTGTGATGCTGTGAATCTGTGCATGTGACACGGACAGGCATAAGCAGCCACCTGCTCCCTCAGGCTGCTGTTGGGTTGAGTTGGACCTAAGTTAATTGGCTTAGAAACCTGATAATCAAGTGCTGAGCTTCAGCTTGTGTCTTTCCTTAGGGGCAACTTGTTTGCATAATGAAGTGATAGCTGGCAGCTTTCAGTGTGCTGTCTTTGTGTGTGCACCGGGATGTACACCAGGGTAAGGGGAACAGTATCATGACCTGAGGTGGGATTTGGAGAAATGAGAGAGACTGTCTTGGAGCACATTTGTTACATATTTAGAAAAACGCTGCCGCTGACCTCTTTCAATGAACTTCGGTTCCAATACTGCTGTTATTCACAGAACTGGAGTGGCAGACTGGTTGGAAAGGGGGAATTCTGGGAGTACTAAAATGTGGGAAGAAAAAGCAGCTGCTGGATGCTGTGATAGTGTAGGAGCCCCTGATCTTTGCAATTCCCAGTTCACAATCTCGAGCTTGTAATTTTTTTAAGCATAATTCTACTTTTATTTAGAACCCCTTTTAAATCATGTTTTATCGTGTTTCCTTTTCTGCTCAAGCGTGGGAAACACCACTTTGAAAGTGCAAGCCTAAAACCGTAGTGGACTGTAATTTACTCTGTTAAAATTGAGAGCTAGCCGTATTGTTTAAACAACTTCCACTTTTTTGAGGCAGGCCTGGTGATTTATATTGCCGTTTTCCTCTTAATTTATCTATGTGCTCTGTTCTGTTCCATGTGAAATTATGTCCCCGTTAAGGAATAATTTATGGCTACCACTGCCTTTCTAATGCAGTTCCCACCAGGCTCCTGACCTGATGGGATGTGAACCCAGGTTTACACCGCTAGGGCCAGAGCTTTCCCACAGTGAGTTTTTGTGGCTGCCTGGCCTGCTGTCACCATCTTACCATGGAGATCATGCAGTGGGTGGGCTCAGCGGGACAGGCAGGTATCCATAGCTGTCATCTCAGGGGAGAGGGATGACACGTGTAACGCTGAGCTGGGAAACACTGATGTGTTTGAAATGGCTGGCAAAGTGGAAACTGGCATGTGGGCAGGGCTTGCATGGTTCAGTGGCATTGTGCCAAGCCAGCTGGGTCTGTCAAGGACCCTTATGCTGTCCCCAACCCATCTGAGTGTTCCCTTCCTTGCCCTGCATACGTGTCCTTTGCTTCCTGTCAGATTGGCAAGGAAATCCTTTTGGCAGCCTCCAGCCTTCCCTTCCTCCTTCCAGGACACAAAGCAGTACTTTGCATGCAGCCTTGGTCAGGCCAAAGTACCTGAGGAGTAGCGTGCCCACAGAGGGAAGTCTTTTTGAAGTCTTTGCATCCCATGTTCATAGAATCACAGAATGATTTGGGTTGAAAAGGACCTTTCAAGGTCATTTAGTCCAAGCCCCCACCCTACAATGAGCAGGGACACCTTCAACTAAACCAGGTTGCTCACAGCCCTGTTCAACCTGACCTTGAATGTTTTCAGGGATGGGGCATCTTCCACCTCTGGGCAACCTGTGCCAGTGTCTCGCCACCCTCACAGTAAAAAATTTCTCCCTAGTATCTAAATCTAAATCCACCTTCTTTCAGTTTAAAGCCATTCACCTTGTCCTATCATATGCCTTTGTAAAAAGTGTCTCTCCAACTCTCTCAGCCTGTCTTCCTAGGAGAGGTGCCCCAGCTCTCTGAGCATCTTCATGGCCTCCTCTGGACTCTTTCCAACAGATCTGTGTCCTTATGTTGGGGCCCCCAGAGCAGAGCAGGGGAATCGCCTCCCTGGCCCTGCTGGCCATGCTGCTTGTGATGCAGCCCAGGATACGGTAGGCTTGCTGGGCTGCAAGCACACATTGCTGGGTCATATCCAGCTTTTCAGCCACAGAGCTGCTGCCAATCCTTTCACCCCCCAGCCTGTATTGATACCAGGTGTTTCCCTGACCCAGGTGCAGGACCTTGCCCTTGGCCCTGTTGAACCTCATGAGGTTCATATGGGCCCATTTCTTGAGCTTGTCCAGGTCCCTCTGGATGGCCTCCCATCCCTCAAGCGTGCCAGCCACACCACTCGGCTTGGTGTTGTCAGCAAACTTACTAAGGACACACGTGATCCCACAGTCTGTGTCATTGATGAAGATATTAAATAGTACTGATCCCAACATGGACCCTTGGGAGACACCATTTGTCACAATATCCATCTGGGCATTGAGCCATTGACCACTACCCTTTGGACACAACAATCCAACCAGTTCCTCATCCAACAATGAGCTGCAGGACTTCACCATGGGTCCAGCTCCCCTCTCCTCTGGTTACAGACTTGAGATGTGACTGATACAAGAGTCTGGGCTGTTTATTGACTGATCAACACACTACTAATGGTCTAATAATTCAAAAAGCTAATTGGTGAACTAATTAACTTCTAATAATAGACCACTATTATATACAATTCTGTCCTTCACACTCTGATTAGTTACGCACAATTACCAAGCTACAGTTAAAGCTACTGTTCAAGAAACAGCTCTGTTGCTCCTCATCCTACCACTCAGTAACTGTTATCTTTGCTTCTGGAATCCTCCTTTTTGCCACCTAGTTTTATCCTTTCCCTGCTTGTTTTTGTTCCCAAATAAACAACTAGGCCATAAACACTTTTTCCCCTTTGTTGCCAATTTTGCTACATCTGTTCCCAAAGCTGATGTTTCTACTGCCTAGGCAATCTTGGCCTCACAGGTAATTATTTATATACCTGCCTACATACAGGTGACCTTTGCAAGGTTCTGCTTCCCCAAAAGATCCCCCAAACTTCCCTTCAATTTGGCTCTTAGTGGCTTTTAAAAATTACTTTTTTGTGGTTTCACCACATGCAAAAAAACTGTAATTGCAGGAGAGATCCATGAAAGTCTTCTTAGCTCTGCAGGAATTACTGAAATTAGGGAGGAGCAAGTGTAACAAATCAGCATTTTTTTGCTGCAAAGGAGAAATACCCCCTAGAAGTCTGCTGGCGTTTAAGTCAATTTTGTTTTAAAGTGCTCCCTCCTACATCCTTAAGTCTCTTCACTGTCAAAGGATTCTCCACATTACAGTAAAACATCTTCTCCCATCTCTCAGATTCCCACTCCTCGGAGCACAGGCCTAACCCTGCCCCTTCCACCTGAGCACAGGAGGCTGCTCCAAACCACCCTGCTGCTGCACTGGTCCAAGCGTGACACGTGTGGCGACATGTGTGGCGAGGCCGCGCAGCTGCGGAGTGCAGAGGTCAGACCTGTGAGCCCAAAACTGCCATCTCCAAACCAAAAAGTGACCCGCTGACAGGATTACCGTGAAGTAATTAAAGGACTTCATGCAAACAGTTTAATGGCATGGTCTTGACAGCAATCGTTGGATGTCTGCGGCTATGAGGTGCCTGGCGGGGGCGGGGGCAGGGGACATGGACACACGCCAGCGATGGCGAGGGCTGACATCCACCACCTCTACCCAGATGAAAAGTAAAAAAAAAAAAAAAAAAAAAAAAAAAAGAGACAAATAATGAAACGGGGCTTCGGACAAACTGTTTTGACCAAGAGCTTTAAGCTTTCAGGTAACACGTGGCATCGCTGCTTGGTTTAAAAGATGCGCCGGGGCTGTGCTCCAGTGCCTCGTGGGTACGGCCCCCGCCCGGCCGCTTCGGGCCTGCGGAGGGACGGCGGCCCCGGGGAAAGCTCAGCCCGGGCCCCGCCAGCCTCCAGCGCTCTGGAAGGCCGCCCGACACCAACTTTTCCTCACAGCTCTGTAAAAAACCGCGATTCCAGGGCTTCTCCGTGGGGCCGTGCCCGCCCGCCGCCGCCAGGAGCCCTGCTGCCCGCCGAGCGTTCGATGCGCCGCGCCCCGCTCGATGCGCTCGGCGCTGGAGCGGCGGTGCCTGGCGCTGGCGGCGGGGAGGCGCGGCGCCAAGATGGCGGCGGCGGGCTCTGCGTGAGCGTCCCTCGGCCCTCCCGGCCCTGGGCGGGCGGCGGGCCCGGGTGGCGCCGCGCCGAGCCGAGCCGGCATGTGCGAGACCTACTCGCGGTGGCTGCTGCGGGTGTCGGTAGCGCAGATTTGTCAGGCGCTGGGTTGGGACTCGGTGCAGGTTTCGGCCTGCGACCTCCTCACCGACGTTCTGCAGCGGTACCTGCAGGGGCTGGGCCGGGGCTGCCACCGTTACTGCGAGCTCTGTGAGTGCGGGCCGGGCCGGGCGCTGGGCGGCGGTGGTGTGGGGAGAGGGGCTGCGGCAAAGGACGGAGTCGTTGGCGGCCGGACACGGTCCTGGGAAGGCGGCTGGGGGTGGCCCTGCTTGAGCAGCGGTTTGGACTGAGTGACCCCTGTAAGTCCCTGCCAGCCCCGGCCGTTGTGTGAAGGGGGCTGCGGAGCAGTGCTGTGGGTCCTGGGGTGGGGAGGAAGGCTGTGGGCTAGCATCGTGGAGGAACGGGGAGGGCAGCTGTGGGGTGGGAGGCTGTAGGGCAGTGCTGGGGGCTGGGGGGAGGAGCTTTTTAGCGGGAGGGTCGTGGAGATGTGGGCCCTGGGGCAGTGCAAAAGGGCATGGGGAGGGGGGCTTTGGCAGCGCTGGGGGCTGGGGGGGGCAGCGGATGCGAGGTGTGTGCATGGGGGTGACCAGCCTGTGCAGAGGTGGTCTTTAGCAGAGAGATGTGGGCATGGGGAAGATCAGGCTGTGAGGCAGTGCAGGGGGAGTGGGAGAAATCAGGCTGTGGAGCAGTGGATGTGAGGTGTCGATGTGGGGGAGGTCAGTTTGTGGGCCAGTGTTGGAGCTGTGGGGCGGTGGGCTGTGGAGCAGTGTAGAGGACTAAGAGGATGGGGAGGGAAGCCATGGGACAGTGCAGGTCCACAGGAGCCCTGCTGTGAGGCAGAGGTGGGCTGTGGCCCAGCAGGTCTGGGGTGTGGGCATGGGTGAGGAGTTGGGACTGTGAGGCTGTGGACTTGCAGGAAACAAAGCTCTGTGGCAGTGGGTCTGGGGTGTGGAGAGATGGAGCTCCTGCCCCCCTTTCTCTGGCTATAGCATGCAGGGTACTAGGGGGTGTGTGTACAGGAGGAGGAGATGGGACTGATCCTTCTGCTGGGGCTGTAGTGGTTTGAATCTGGGAGAGGGATGTACTGGGGGGTGGAAGGGGCAGCCAGGTCCCTTGCTTGGTGGGATGTATGCATGGAAGGATGTGATGCTGTTGCTGTGCTGTCCTGGCTCATCTTTGGGTCAGGATCTGTGCCCTGGGGGGGAATGCTGTGGGGACCCACTGTAGGTGGGGATGTATGTGTAGGGTTCATGGTGTTGGCGCAAGGGGAAGTGCTGAGGCTGTAGGGCACAAGGTTTGGGCTGGGTGTACAGGGTGGGAAGGTGAGAGGTGTTAACCCCAGAGCTGGGGCTGTAGTGTGTGTTTCTGGGGTGTGTGTAAAGAGTGAAGAGATGCATCTCCAGCACATGGGGTCCAAGAGGTGTGCCCCGGGGGGAGTGGAGTCACCTGCATGGGAAGATGTGACTGGAAATGCTGTTGCTGGGGCTGGAGTATTCTGGGCTGGGTATATATGTGTAAGGGGGGTGTGGTTTCTGGGGCTGGAGGTGTATGTGTGCAAGGGGAGATGTGGGGATGCACATATTGTATGCTGTTTGTGGTCAGGGATGTATGTGTATAGGGATGACATGGGGCTGTGGTGCCTGGTGTCAGGGATGCGCATGTATGGGGCTGGGCAGGGGGCTACAGACAGGGATTGACACATACCCGAGCACTGTGGGGCCATATACATGAGGCTGGGGCTGTGTGCAGACAGAGGGAAGCGATGGTACTGTGGGGCTGGGAATGTGTGTATGGGGGGGTGTGGGGCTGCAGCGTGTGAAGGCAGGGATGCACTAGAATGGTTTTTGGGGAGATGGAGCTGTAGTGCACAGGACGTAGGAAGGTGTGTATGCAGAATGGGAGGGATGAGGCTGGGGATAATTTTACTGCATGTGGCATGAGGTGTGTGTGTCCTCATGTGGATGCAGTGGAAGAGGTTTGGCTGGATATGTGGGGGGCTGGAGTTGGCCCACGCTGCCATTGAGATGGCACGTGCAGAAGGAGCTGGGAGTGATGGTGTGAGGCAGGGTGCCCAGGGCCTCACTGGATTTAGTCAGGCTGTGCTGGAGTGGGAGTGCGCAAGGGGTGAGGGGAGAAGAGGAAGAAGAGAGGTTTGGGAGCCAGTGTGAGGACTGCTGGCTGGGTCACATAGGAGTATGGAGTGTGTGTATGGGATGGAGAAAGGGCAGCAAGTATCACTGCTGGGTCTGTGAGTGTGACAGAGGATGAAGTTTTGTGTCCCTTGGGGTTGTCTGTGTACCTGCAGAGCCTGCAGTGGAGGTGCTGGGGAGGGCAGGGCTGGAGTGGTGGGTGACCCGCTGGTACCTGCAGAATAATGCCGTGTGGGAGGACAGGATGTCCAGTTGCTTGCTGGGTCAGTAATGCTGACTGGGGGGATGAGAAGGGGGTAGGGGTCTGCTGGGTGTGGGAATGTCAAGAAAGGGGTGCTGATGTCCTCTTGGGTCAGGGAGGGTGTGGGAAGGTGGCAGTATTTGAGATTGTGGTGGATTGCCAGGTGCCCACGAAAGCTGCTCTATCATTCCCTTCCTCAGCTGGGCAGGGGAGAGAAAATACAACAAAAGGCTCATGGGTCGAGATAAGGACAGAGAGAGATCTTTACCAATTACAGTGAAGGGCAAAACAGACTAGACTTGGGTAAATCAGTTTATTACCATTCAAATCAGAGTAGGATGATAAGAACTAAAACCAAGACTCTAAAACACCTCCCTCCAACTCATTCTTTCTTCCTGGTCTCAGTTTCACTCCTGAATTCTCTACTTTCTCCCTGCCAGCAGTGCAGGGGGACAGGGAATGGGGATTACAGTCAGTTCATCACACATTGTCTCTGCTACTCCTTCTTCCTCACGCTCTTCCCCTGTCCCAGCACGGGGTTCCTTCCACGGGAGACAGTCCTCCTCCAACTCTCCAACATGAGTCCTTCCCACAGGCTCCAGTTCTTCACAAACTGCTCCAGCATGGGTCCACAGCAGGGTCCCCAGCCCTGCCAGCAAACCAGCTCCAGCCTGGGCTCCTCTCCCCATGGGGCCACAGGTCTTGCCAGCAGCCAGCTGCAGCACAGGCTGTCCATGGGTCACAGCCTCCTTTGGGCATCTCCCTACTCCGGCATGGGATCCCCCACGGGCTGTAGGTGGGGATCTGCTCCCCTGTGGGCTCCATCGTCTGGGGGCACAGCCTGCCTCGCCAGGGGGTTTCACCATGGGCTGCCTGGGAATCTGCTCCTGCACCTGGAGCATCTCCTGCTCCTCCTTCTGTGCTGACTTGTGTGTCTGCAGTGCTGTTGCTCTCACATGTTCTCATGCTTCTCTTCCACTGCAATTGTTGCACAGTTTTTTTCCCCTCTTCTTAAATATGTTATCACAAAGGCGCTAGCTCTGGATGGGCTCGGCCTTGGCCAGCGGTGGGTCCATCTTGGAGCCAGCTAGCATTGGCTTTATCAGACACATGGGAAGCTTCTAGCAGCTCCTCACAGAAGCCACCCCTGTAGCCCTCCTGATACCAAAACCTTGCCATGCAAACCAAATACAGGAGAGGGGAAGGCTGTCAGGGTGTTTACTAGGCCTGAACACAGGGAATGTTGCAGGGGGTGTGGAGCAAGGCGCAGGCTCTTGGTGTGGCTGGAGGGTTATGAGTCCATGTGTGTGGAAGCCTTTGCTGCCCTACGTGTGGGGCAGGCAGGGAGGACAGCAGTGACTTGTGTGCAGAGATGGAGCTGCCAGTGCTGCTGCTGGATCTGTAATTATCGGGAGGGGGTGGGTGAGGTGTGCACATGGCGGGGGGGGGGGGGGGGGGCCAGGGGGAGCAAGGGTGCCTTAATAGGGGTGGGTGTAGGCTGTGTATGCACGGAGAAATAGGGCTGCTTGCACCTCCTGTGCCAAGAGGGACTGGTTCCTTCCTTTGGCTGGTATAGAGCTGTAGGGTTGTGAGCTGCTGCTGTTCCACTTCTCTGTGTGTACTTGTGCAAGGGGAGTTCCTGGAGAGTCCCCAGGGCAGAGGTCAGAGCCGCTGAGGTTGGGTCTGGTTGCAGGGAGGGTGTTTAGGGAAGCAGGGTTTGGAGCTGGGATAGATAATGTGATTGCTCACTTGAAGTGCTGGGTGAGGAGGTGACTCACTGATGGTGGGTTTGGGGCTACTATAGCCACCACTAGTTCAGAGAATGTGCTGGGGATTGTGGGATGTTGTGGAAGAGGTGAAAGGGACAGCAGCTGTGAAATTGTAAATGGGAAAGTTTGCCCACGCTTGCACTTCTGTCCAAGTTGTGGGAGTTGTGCTAATGAGGGTGTCGCAGCTACAGATGAGGGGAATATCAGAGGCATGTTGCTGTCAACTGGTGGTGGATGCAGCCTCAGGATCAGAGGAACTATGAAGGCTGCAGTGCCAGCTTCCTCTGCAATAGTGAATTTGAAGAGTGTGTGGAGCAAAGACCCACGAGGCAGGAAGTGTGGAGCGATTGGCTTGGTTGGGAGAAGAGCAGCCATGGCCTGGAGGTGCTGCTGGCTGTGGTAGTGTCCCTTCTCTGAAGCAAAAGTTCTGACTGCTGCAGTGATCGCTGATAAAGCAGAGTGATGAGCTGAATGTACCTGATACCTGCTCCTGCCTCTGCTTGGTCATTTCAGGAATAATTGAAATCAAGTCTGGCACTGCCAGTATAAGTGAGCTTAGGAGGAACTTAGTGATGTTGCTGCAAACTTTTTGGATTTCAATTTTAGGTTGAATAGGTTTCCTTGTACAAGCTTTCCCCAAATTTGAGAGCTAGTTAGACGTGAAGCTGTGTATAGTTAGTCTGGAAAAATTGGACTATGCAATATTAACCTGTATCTCCCAGCAGCACAAATGCAGCTGCTGCACCTTTGAAGTCTGTATCTCAATCCAAACAGAAATGATCTGTAAAGCAATTAGAGTACAACAGAGTAGTGAGAACTGAGTTACAGGGCGAAAAAGGAGCTAACCTAGGCTTGGTCAGAGCTGTCCTTTGATATGGCTAGTACAAATATTGGGGTAGATTGTTTTGTAACTGGATCACTGCTTGTGCAGGAGATGAGTTGTTGAGTAGCATTGCCCCCCAAGCTCAGCTGCTTCTGCCACAGGTGTTGCAGTGTTTGTAAGACTGGGAGGAAAACATGCGAAGTGCTTGAGAAATTGGAAACGTGGAGAACTAAGGTATCCCTCTCTTGCTTTGGTGTGCTTACTGAGAGTGGGGAATTCTTTTTGTACTCTTGTGAATGGAGAAGTATCACAGCCCTTTTTTCTTGGGTTTGGGTTGTTGGGTTTTTTGTGGAGGAGAAGGGGAATATGCTGTTTCCATGCCAGTGATACAGTATTATTTTGTATTGCCTCTCTTATTCCTGTGTTTCTTTCTTTAAAAGGTTTGTAAAAAGACATCTTAATGCTCAGCTGACATCTCCCTGCTTTTTCAGAATTGTTGCCTTTTGCTCCTAAAATAAGTTACTGTACAAACCCAGCTCTGGATGAATGAGTTGAATTTTGCCATGGTTTTGCATAAGTAGAATTAATTAAATTCGAATTGTAGCATCTTTATTGTCAGTGTGTTATCTCTGAGTCAAACCAGTGGGGTTTGAGTTAGCAGGGTTGTCAGCTGGAGGGACATAATCTTTGTATTCGAAACTGAATGGATTTACTCTGACGTAATTGAGACAGTGTGGTATTGCTCTGAAAAGCATGTCATTGCTGTTCACATATTTTCTCAGTTGCAGAAGAAAATGATGGCTTTCCCAGCTGTGTTAGATCTTTGTTCCAGCTGTTACATCCCATTAGGAGAGCTACATTCAAGATTTTCATTACTTTTCTGCTGTTGTTTCTTTGCATTTGCAGTAGCTGTAGTTGATGGGAGCTTCTGTAGCTGCAAAGAGAAGGCAAAAGGATTTGCAAAGCAGGCTTGAGATGTGTTTGATGCTGTGAAATGCTTTTGAATACTGTGTTGAGGGTGGAGGAGAGGGTGAACTTACAGGGCAGAAAATAAGGGTTTTCCTGTTAAAGTACATGACATTATGCTGTTCAAATTTGTGGAAAGCTTGTAAGAGGAAGCCTATTCAATATGCTGTATGCTTCACGTGTTTTTACTGTAAAATATAAATAAAACATTTGAAAAACAGTATTGGGAGTATGTAATTAAGGTACTGAACTACAAAACAGACGTGGTTTCTGAGAGCAGAGTTCTGCGTTTGTGTTGATGGTAGTTTTAAGCAGAGGTGAAAAGGGAAGAGTTGTCTTACATGCTGCTTTGTTTTGCTCTCACAGTCCATGTGGTTTGACAGAGGTGGTGGCACAGCTGGTGCTTTGGGTTAACTGCTCTGGATTTTCTTGCATGTATTGGTTGGGGTTTTTTTGTATTGGGGAACTGTCCAGTGAAGACGGAGCAGTATCTGCTTCATTTGCTAGGAATTATGCCAGTGCAGCTTGGAAGTGGATGGTTGGTTATAGAAGTGCAGAATATGTTGCAGTTCACCTCTTGATTTAGCACATCCAGTAAGAGAATTCAGTTTCCAGTATGTTTACATGGGTGGTACAATTCATGGGAGGGATGAGGTGGGGAGTCATGATTTACGCCCTCAAAAGCCTGTTGCCTGTTTTTTCTATTACGCTAAAAAACCAACCAGGTTGAAAATACTTAACTTTAATCACAGAGGGCACCTGGGCATTTTTCAGCAGGACAAAATTAGATTATTACACTTCTGCTTTTAGCAGCAGATAAACTAGATAATTAACTTTGAGGTGTGTTGGATCTAGAAGTGGGTTTTTCAATACTCTTCTCTTGGATTTTCAGCACTGAACATATGCTTGGATATGCTGTTTTGTTGGGTTTTTTTCCTACTGAAATTTGCTTACCATGAAGAAATACAGTTTAAAAGTTGGTCTTTAGTTTCACATTGTATGATTATTTTTTTGAAGATTATTTTTATGTAAACTTAGAATCATAGACTATTTCAGTTTGGAAGGGACTCATAGGGAACATCAAGTCCAACTCCCTGTTCCTTGCTGGAATACCTAAAACTAATTATATATATATATATGTAAATAACATTAATATAATAAAATTGATATTAATAATGAGACTGCCGTTTTATTTGAAAGGCAGGTTCTGCTCTGGTGAGCACAACAGTGTAACTGGAAGGGAAAATGACAGATCTTGCAAAATGTTTTGCCAAGATAGAGCTGGCTCAAAACCTGCTCCAATGTCACTGCACAATCTCCTGTAAAGTAAAACTTAACTTCATTATAGCAGATCTCTTCTTTGGAGGATGTAAAGAGCAGATTGATATTTTCATTGGGAATTCTCCACAGTGGAGAAAATTCATCTGGCATCAGCCATATATTTATTTCTTTCTAATTAAATGTCAAATTTACCTTGTAATTCTGTTCACTTGCATTTTGGTTTTTTTTAGTTAGTTCACTCTTATCAGTATACAATAATAACCTCTATCAAGGTGTTAGATGTTGATGATCACTTCAAATGAGCTAATACTGATGCTGAATGACTGCTATAACAAGTATCTATTCAGGGCCCGTAACGTCTGTTATGTATACCTCTCTATGTCCTGATAACCTTAAATGCTGATGTTTTTAAGCTAATTAACTTCTTACTGGCTACCAATAAAGAAGAACAACTTGGGGTCTTGCTTGACATTTATGAAGTTACCAGGAAAAGGAGCAGACTCTGAGCAGCAATAGCAACAAGATGCTTTTGTGTGACTGGTAACTACATTAATAGGACTCTTCCTTTTTTTCTCCCCCCACTAAGTGCACTCAAGTAAGGCATATATATACTTCTTAAATAATCCACTGTGTATGCTTCTGATTGTTCTTGTGGATGCTGGATGGAAGCAACATGTTGTCTGCTTGAAAGAATTATCTTGGAGTAACTATCCAGTCTAGATACATGGGTATTTAATGTGTGGCAGGGTTGTGTGATGTGCTGAAGCACAAGGAATCTGTGATAAAGTCTGTAATAAAAATATGGAGGAGCTACCTAATAATTTTCTGGTTAAAATAAAATTTAAGAAGAATCTCTTTTATAGCAGACATGAGAGTGAATGCTGAGCTATTTATAATAGACTGTATGTGTTGCATGAGTAGTGACTCACTAATTTTTCTCAATATATTTATCACAGAGCTGTAGTTGCTCCCTTTAAAAAACCCAGCATGACATTAAAAGCTCCTCTGTTCTGTACTTACTCGGTTCTTAAATTTTCACTGATTACTATGAACTTTGGGCCAGGGAGGATGAGGTGATGGGGGTGAGTTTGGCAAAAGTAAGTCAGCTATTCCTGAGACTGAATTTAAGGAAAGGTAGTTTTTCCCTAACCCTCACCCACCCCCTCACAGTTTCTTTGGATGGCGTGAGCATTGGTCAGCTTGTTTGTTGGAGGGCTGTAGGAATTCTTGGGACTTTTACGAAAATAACTAGGCTTTAGTAGCTTCCAAAAATGTTGTTTCCCCACAAACTGAAAGTGAGCTTTCATTGCTAGAAGGGGAATTAGTGCACCACCCTCATTCTATTTGATTTGATTTTTCCTTGTGAACAGCTAGGTTTATCTGCAGGTGATGCTGAGCAGCAGAGTTGAGGGCTGAATAACTTTCCACCCAAATATTTGGCTCTGTGTGTATTCTGTTTCCCCATCATTTCAGTGCTGTGCTTTTATGGGGGATCCATTTCTGTGCGTAGGTTCCTCCTCACACAGCATTCATTTTCATGCGTAGGGAAGCTGAGAGTAACATAACTGCGTGGCCATTCCCACAGGTTTCTGGTGAGCTGTTTTGAGACCAATTGGTCTTAATTTAGCTCTGCTGTTTGCTGCAGCTATATCAGTTTTGGAGCACAGTTCCCATTCAGGGAGATAGTACAGCTTAAAAGCTTGTGAGAAAGATATTTTCATAGCTCACTGTTTGTGAGGTAGCTGTAACTTGATGGATGAACTGTTTCCACCCCTTTCCATCTCTTCCCAATCCTGGACAACAGATAGTATTTGAAGTGTCATGGTATAGGGAACAGAAGAGGCTGGAAACCAAAAGCTCCAAAGCTGTTTGTGATCCGGCACTGACCTGCTGTGTGACATTGGATTAATTATTTCACTGGGAGGCTTCAGCTCATTTTTAAACTGACGATAGCACAAATATCTGAAGAATAGTGAGACAAGTTCAGGATGCACAAATTAATTTTTTTTCCTTGGCATCGTTTACTTACATAAAAAAGCCTGAGACTAAATGAAAGACCAGGAGAGAGTATGTTACATGTTTGTCAGCATTCTCTTTCATGTGTCTGGCTTCTGCTATTTTAGTGAATTTTCATTAAACCAGAGAAAAAAGAGGAATGCTTAACTGTTCAAATAAAAGTATAAAGGCACATGTCTTTATTGGATGAATCACCTAAAATTACATTTAATGCATTTTTGTGCTGTGTATATTTTCAGCTGATAAGTGTTTTGATTTAAGCACAGATATAAATACAGACCTGAAACTTTTTTTGTGTACACTTTTACCACTGATGACACTCATTGAAAATGAGAGGTTAACTGGTCAGTCCTTTTGTCCCTGTGACAGTTGCAGGTTTAAATTTTTTTTTAGCTTTTAATCTTATCTTGTGACTTGGCTTTGCCTTTTTGGAAGCAAATGTCAAAGATATGGGAAAACTGAGTATTCTTCAATTTTTTTCTGGTCACCTTTTGAACCTGCTTTCTAACACACATAATTGTTTTTGATATGGCTGCTTAACTATTTCCATGCTTCAATTACACTTAGTAGTTGCTTCTGTGCCACGTGTTCTTAATAAGCACTTGTATGAAGGGGTCCTTTTTTAGCATTTAGCACTTGCTAGTCACGTCGGCACGCTTTTTGGGAGGTTAAAAAGATCACGTGCAGATCTAGGAAAAGACCTTTTCCTATTGCAGTGATAAACTGGATTAAACTTTCACCCTGAGTATGTGGCAGTGCTGGTGTCAAGAGGGGCACACCGAGCAAGGTACTTGAAATGCCTTCATAGAGCCCCAGTAATGGGGTAGATGCTGTGGTGCATCTTGCAGTCCTGTGCCCCAGGGTGTCCAGCTGCAGAATGTATTGCAGCATTTTCCTTGCCTGTACACTTGGTTTTTCTTCCAAGGGAAACTGGACACAAGCACCGTGTGTGTCCGTGCCTGTTGATACTCTTTCCAGGTTTAGGCATTGCCCACCTGGGAATGAGTGCTGTGAGGCTCACCATGAATCCTCCATTCTGCAAACAGCACTGCCAGTGATTTCAGGAGTGTCCAGGGAATAAATACACTCGGCTCCCGGGACTGTTGAAAAGTTTTCCCAAAATTGAAAAGTTTTCTTTTTAACTGGCTGTAAAACTTGTACCAGTTAAGTCTTGACACCTTAGAAGATGGTTCGATAAGCTCAAAGGTATCTTTGTAGTCTGAAAAGCAACTGAAACTGACAAAGCAAAAATTCTTAGCTGTGTCAATTATAATTTAATTTTTCAAGGATGAAATGCTCTTCTGTCTGCCTAATAACTACAAGGATCTCATAACTACTCCAGAGTGGTGATATCCTCCTTTAATATTTATGTAAGTCTCTACATTTCTCTGTCCCTGGAGTCTGTAGGGGAAACTGGTATTGCACTTGTACGAGATATTATACAAACACAAAATCCGAGATGATTCTTGTACAGAGTTCATGTTCTAAATACAGGCAGGCAAAAGAGGCGATAACTTGGTCTGATCTCCCTTTTAGCTGTGAAGAGAATTAAAACAGAAGCAACTTGCCCAGAGTCACACAAGAGGCCAGTGTTACAGAGCTGAGAATCAAAACCATAATCTGAGTATTACCCTTATCTTCACCACATGACTAAGAAGAGAAATTCTAGAACAAAATTCTTATTTTCTAAATGTACCTGCAGGCGTAACTTGGCTGGGGGTTTGAATTCATCCAGTGATGTGAGAACCAGCCTGCTTGACTGCTTTGGCTTCAAGATAAACCAAGAAGAGATTAGGTTAAAGGACAAACAAAAGAGCATCTCCCCCATTCTGTGAAGCTGGGGCTTCACAATAGCGATTGTGTTCCTTCAATAAGCATGGGCTCATTTTCTATAATGACTTCTTAAAGTAAATCACAGCTTATTATCATGTAGGGATGTAATATCTTCATAAGCCAACTATACAGAAATTTAATGATTCGGTATAATTTTATTATTTTTTTAAAATCATGTTTGGGGGTTAAGGCATTTTTTTTGTGTTATTGTTATGATGAAAAGTTAGGTTGAGACTCAAAGTGGTGCCTTGGCTACCGAAGCCAGGTATCCAATTCTCCCTCCAGAGGCCTTCAGAGGGATTTCCCTGTCAGGTCAGGGAAACCAAGGTACTTGGAGGACCTCTGCATGGTATAGTTTAAATCTTTGAGCCAAATTGCATGTGTAGAACAAACTGCATCCTCTCTTGGAGGTTGTATTAGAATAAAGATACTGACTGCTTGGTCAGTAAGGTTTCGCTATGCTTTTCATAATGGGGAAAAAAAAAAAATTGCTGTAGAGTCAGACTTAAGTTGCGCCCCAGGAAATTGGCCCCTGAAGCTTAGTATAAAACATTCTCTCCTCATCATATCTCTACTTAATATTCCTGTTTCATCCAGGAGGTATATAACCAGTAGGTAAAGTGACTCATAGTTTATGAAGCCTGTAGATTTCATCTGGTGGAAAGATAGTATGTGAAGTATTTTTGTTATCAAGAGATACACAAGATATCTTCTTTTTTTGCTACCTGTAAACTACAATCAGCTCAACAAAATGAAACTGTGCCTTTTCTAGGTTGAAAAATAATGTTTAGTCTGTTACATACTGGTAAAGGGGCACTTTCTGCATATTAAGGGCTTGTTTCATTCGAATTATTTGAAATGATGTTGCACAATGTTAATTGACTTGCCAGGTAAAGCTGCTTGTTGCTGCTCCCTTGGTTTTGCTTGATTTGCTTCTTGAACCACATGCGGTTCCTTAATGGTATGAATTGAAACAGAGTGACATGGATCTTTTAAATGCGAGTGTGTTCTTACCCTGGAGCAGTGTACAGCCGGGTGAACAGTAAGCCTGGCAGAAATGGGGGGCAGTGATCTCCATTACTGGTGCTGCGCTGTGGCGGGTTGTAATCTCTAAGTGTAGATCTGTGGGTCAATTTTTTTTAAAGTGGATTTTTGCAAAAATATTGTTCTTTTTGTTGTGTTTTTTTTTGTTACAGATGGCCGCACAGATCCAATTTTGGACGATGTAGGTGATGCCTTCAAGCTTATGGGGGTTAACCTGCATGAGCTAGAAGATTATATACACAATATTGAACCTGTCACTTTCGCACATCAAATCCCTTCGTTTCCGGTCAGCAAGAACAATGTCCTGCAGTTTCCCCAGCCGGGAAGTAAAGATGCAGAAGAAAGGAAGGAATACATCCCTGATTATATGCCACCTATTGTCTCCTCTCAAGAAGGTGCGAAATTAGTTCTTTGCTTTAAGTTTTAGCCCCTGTGTGTTTGCCTATTTGTTTGCATCATTGAGCAGTTCGAGTTGCGCTGCCCCGTAGCAGTCTTTAGGAAAGGACCCACTGGGCGTTATACAACCATGGTTTCAAAATAGGTAGTAGCAGTGCTGTGGCAAGTTCGGTTTCCACTCTTTTACTTTCCTCCCAGATTAACTGGTGTTAAAATACACCATGTTAATACACATTTTGGTAATGCATTTAAATTTTAAGGTTTTAGATTACCATAGAAATGAATGTTTTATATTACCTTTTATGTGTCATCCACCCTCTTATATATACTGCAAGAGCTTACATAATTTGGTAAAGGTAGAAGGAAGTCTGGCAAGACTGGCACAGCATTCCCAGATCCTGACAGTTGTTTCTTCTTCCATTGAACAAATTTAACAAAAATAAAACCACAAAACCACCTCTTCCAATTAAAATTAATTCAGATTTAAAATAAGGAAGTAAGAGTCATTCAGAGGCTCAGTGCTTGCTTTTAATTCTCTTTGCTAATGTTGATTAGGGTTTCATCATCACTGTTCCAACTGCTTTCAATCCCTTTCTTGTCCCACAGAGGCAGTGAAACCAACTATATAAATGCCACGAGCTGCAGTTAGCCTGAGAATTTTAACAGTGGCAGTGGAAAAAGCAAAATTGTTTTTTCTGTTTTTCAGCTACATGAGACTTGATTGCTAGTAAGATGAAACTTTAAGAAATGTGACCTAGTCTAACTTTCCCTTTGAACAGTGAATATCACACAGATATACTTTGTGGGGGAATAAACACATGTAAGCTTACAGACAGTGTACAAAAATCCCAGACAGAAGAACTTTACTTTCCAAAAGACTGTAATGAACAGATGCAATCCTCACAAGCTACTTTGCTTAATTTATAATTTCCCTGAGGACAGGATGGATATCATGCTCTGTTATGTGTATTGTTCTTTTTAAAGAACTGAGATCTCAAACTATGCGCATTGAAGTATGTGTAGAAATTCTTCCCAGTCTAAAGATGAACATAAATGACATCACCTTATTTGGTAAACAAAATCCATTGCTGTGCTGCTACAAATGTTGTATTTCAGTGATTTAGTAAACTGTGTATGTTCAGTCTTTCATACATCACATTCAGCTAGATAGGTGCAGTTACTATGTGCTCCAGTTAGAACAGGTGAAATTAGTCAGGAACATGTATCTGAAGTGTAAAGGGCTGTCACATACAATGGTTTTAATATTTCTTATGCTATTTCCAGTAGCAATGTGAGGACTTCCTTAAGCTGGTGAGTATTTCCGAAGCTCTGTAGACCGACCTTTTCTGGGTTTTTTTAATTGCATTGAATACATAGTTAGTTATTTTTTAGATCAATAGCATTTTAATGTCTCTTGACTTAATGTAACCCAGGAAGTAAAACTGCTGTTCAAAGCAGAAATATTTTCTTGGATTGATAAGAAGATACTAAAATCTCCCCCTTGTCACGTTTGTTAAAAGGGTTGTTTTTAAAATCTAACAATTAACTCTTAAACCAGGAAGGACAAAATGTAAATACCGTATATGTAGACAGCATTAATAAGAGAGAAGTACAGAGGAATAAGACATTGAGTAGTGAATAGGTATTTTAGCTACCCTGTTCTAGCTACTTTCTTGAAATGCTTTAGCCTGTTTTTTTTCAGGAGGTAAACAAACACCATTCTGTCAGAAATCCAGCATCTTTGAAGCATAACAAGTTAGCCGGCAGTTTTTCTCTTTTTTTTTTTTTTTTTTTTTTTTTTTCCCCTCCTTGGAAAATCATACTTTGAAAATACGCAATATCAAATCCAACAAGGCTCAAAGTGGCTGTAGACAAGTATCTGAACATGGGGAGTGAGAGATGAGCACTCCAGACTTAATCTGGCGATACATGGCATACATACAAAGAGAGGCTAAAAACTGAAATGGGGACAGTTGTGCTTCTTTTTTCTGTATGTAACTTTTTATACTCTTTCTCTTGCAAGTTAGATCCAGGAGTTAGATTTTAGCAGTCCTTATAAATAATGTATGAATCCTTTTAACACCCAAAGCAAGAAGATATTATTTCCAAAGTTGGATGAGAACCAGGAAAACTTCTAATGCCTAAGGCTAGTGTATCAGAGGACCTATAGACACAACTTCAGAAAACGAATACAGTATTTTTCTAAATGGAAATTTAAAGCAAGCATTAAATACAGCTGCTGAATGCAGGGTTTTTATGGTTGGTTTAAAATACTTACAGTTGAGGACATTTTAACTTTGGATGAAGTATTTTTAGAAAATGATGTTTGTAATTTTATGCCCTACGTGTGGTTTGGTGTTTGGTGGGTTCTTTTGGAAGGGATGAGGTGCATCAGGAAACTCTGTTGTATTTTTTTTTTTGTATTTTACTCCAAGTAAAATTTGGAAGAAAAACTAATTTTTGCAGATTAAAGGAATACATCATAAAAATACTGAAAAATTGAAGGTGTTTAAATAGTTTGCAGATATTTATTGACTAGAGTAAGTGCTGCTGCTAAGATTGTGTGGTCCATAAGTTGCTTCGAGTAGGCAATAATTAGTAATGAAGGAAGACTTCATGCACATTACAATATATAGTGTCGATCTTTCAGTCACTTAAAGGAACTGTCAGGAAGACTCATTATGTCCCATTTTATATGAAAGCCTAGAGCTCAACTCGTGTTATGAGTATTTATTTACTGATAGGATTCAGAAATGACTAGTGCTGATATAATTTAATAATAATGTAGCCATGACAGTCTAAGGGTATGAGCAGAACAAGGTTTATTGGGAGAGGTGATATATTTTAACTTCATCAGTTGATGTACTTAGAAGTATTATCTCTGGTGACAAACAGACTTAATAGGTAAATTTATCTATGTGCTTTAGTAAGAAAAATCTATTGGGTTTTATTGTTAATTTAACAAACAAATCAGTGCTCAGTATGCACCATGACCAGTAGGTGTTGCTAACCCCCTTCTCAAACGTATAACCTCGTATTTCCACTTACGCTAAAACTGGTGGTGTTGTGTTCAGAGTACACAATCTACCCAGCAGCTTGCGCGATGTCTTAGTTGTCGTTGCCAAAGTCTTGGTAAGAGCAAAAAGTCCTGTCCAGCTTGAGAGGAGCTGTTTCCTTCATATGTACTTAATAGTAAGAAATACTGAAACAGCTCTCTGAATGATAACAGAAATAGTGGGGGAGAGAGAGGAAGGCAGATAGGTTTCCGAGATTTCTACTTTGTGTCAGTTGGAAGTTCAGTTCACTGATACAAGTTTTATTCCAAGAAAGGAGAAAATGTTTTCTTGCCTTAAATACAGAGTGCCTCATTTCAGTAATATGCGCTAACAAAATGCTTGCACTGTGAGGATCTGCATATATAATTATATATTTTATAAAACAATCTGACTCAGTATTGCCATGGCAAATGTTGGGTTTTTAGCAGTATTTTTACAAAGGACACTGAAGGGATAATTTTATGCCAATGTATCATGATGTTCACTGTCTGCCTATTTTTAATTAGTCTCCTTTTTGTTTTTTGAGTTATTTTAGCGCTGTTGTCACTAAAATGTCATGGTAAACTTGTAAGACAGATTAAAAAAGAGAAAAAAATAAATTAGTTGCAAAACATGATGGTCATGCTTTATTTCTTGTGCTTTAATGTAAAACAACATACATTTTGCAATAATACATCAACTTCATAGAATTTGTTGATTGTATTTAAAGCAAAACAGTACTGTGCTGAAACTAGGGCAGTTGAGAAAGCCTAGATACTTTTCCACAGCTAATAATAATCAGTATTACCTTTTGTGATAATGTGGAGAGCCTTGGGTTCTGATGCTTTAAGAATGTGTATTGCATTCTCCATAATTGAAACAAAGAAAAGTGAAGTGTGAGTGCAACATGCGCCATGATAACCTTATTTTTAAGCTTCATGGAATGAAATTTTTACCTGTGCTTACTGCCTGTTTTTATTACCTCAATTAATAATAATAATGATTTTTTTTAAAAAAAACCACTTTATGTCAGTTTTGGGTTTGGGTTTTTTTCTGTCTTTTTGAAGTCATAGGTAGTTCATGCACACTTCTCTGACTGGAAAACCAAAGAAAACATGTTGCTTTTGTGCATGCAATACTGTTCATAGTCTTACTATATTTGCATCAGACCTTTGTTCCCATCTTATACTGTAATTGTGCTGGTGTATGTCAGAAGAACAAGAGGGAGAAGACGTGAGAGTCTTTCTAGTAGTTGAGGTTTTTTGTGGGGAAAAAGATAGCTTTTAGGGAGTCAAACTTGCTCCTTAATTCTTGCATCATTCTTTTCTGTCTTCTGCTTCATACTGCTTCACTCACTTCACAGAGGTTCAGCTCCTTTCCCTTAAAGATGATCTGGAAACAAATGCCATTTTTGCCAGGCATTAAGTTTTGTTGTCTTTCGTTTCTGATAATGTGTGTTCAAGCACTGGCATTGTATTGCTGATCATCGAGTCAGGACCAGTTCTTGGTGTGGTGTACAAATTTGGATTTATTTGTAGCGTCTTCTGTCAGAGCATTTTCCTGGCAGATCAAAGCATAAAATTGTTGATCTTCTCACAGTACTGCCTTTTGCCCTCTTTGCGTTCGATGTGACGGTAGGACCTGTTACCCACCAAAACCTGATGCTTGCAGTGACCTGGAAGCATGGAAACCTAGCTGTCAGATTATACATCATTACACATCATCTCAGAACATCTCTAGTTTTTTGGTAGGATGTTGGTTGCTAAAATTCACATTTGAATTGATGAGGGATGGGGAGTGTGAAGCAAGGTGTTGATAAAATAACATGATTTTTGCATCTGATACGTAAGGTCTTCTGGTGCTAGAATTGTGGTGGTATAAAGCATTAGTGTCTAGCTCCAGTGGCTAGATATATCAGATTTTAAAATTGCCACTGGCCCCTCAGTCTAGCAGTGCTTTCTTTGGCCATGGTCCAGAACCGAATGTAGCAAGTCTCTCAGACCAGCATCATTTCAGTCTCTGGTTTCCTCAAGAGTTAAACAAAGCCAATACCTCTTTCTAAATTAGTGTGTGATGGGCTTTAAAAAGGATACTGGGATATCAGCTTTGCCATTTTGGTAACAGAGTTCTCACCGTTGTCATTTTGTAAGCCTTTTTGCCTTTCCCCAAATCTGCTTTAACCCCACAGACTAACTCTTCTTCGTTCTAACAGCTGTATCAATGATTTAAAAGCAGCAAGGATCTTTTCAACAGAGCATTTCCAGTATACTTGGTTAGGAGACCACCACCCATCAACAAACAGGTACTGTGTAGTCAACCAGTTTGAAGAGTTAAACCCATGCCAGAGTGTGAACACTTTGCTCCTGGCTGCTAACCATGTCTGGTTGCTGAGTATTTGGAAGCATCCTTTAGCCGTTCTTGCAGTAGGCTGAGTGTTAGACGCTGATTACTTTTGTGTTGAATGAGTCTTCATGTATGCATCAGTCTAGCAAGGAAGAAGCAACAGGAGAAACAGACAAAATGAGAAAGGCAGCCAAGCTTGAGATGCAGACAGAAGAAAGGCATTGGGAGAGAGCCAATAGGAGAGGCAGGTTTCAAAGAAAAAGGAAAATAGGAGACGGGAACAAAAAAAAGTGTACAGAAAATGTGCCTGGTTTAAGTCTTGCCATTAGACGGAGAAATAACTTTTACAGAAGGCATGCTGATAAAGCTGTAATTGGGAAGACAACTGTATCTATACCTTTTCTTAAGAAGTTGTATCATAATCGAAAGCATAATTTCCAGTGCAATACTGCAAGAAAGGATTTAATGAGGAAGAATTTTTTAAAAAAAGCTTAAAATGTGAAGCTAAATAGCCTTTCACTGAAGAGCTTCATTTAATTTGCAGCACTTCTGGGGGAAAAAAAATAATCAATGTAATAAGTGCCATAGTATAAAACTTTATCCGTGGCAGAAACCAAATCACATAGCTGGGATCCGTAGACTATGGAGACAGAGGCATACACTAGTTTATATTCTGTAGGAGAGTAGTACCTAACTTTTCCTAATAATTCATGTCTGAAAAAAAACCTAAACCCACGACTCTTGCTATTTTTGTAAGAAGCATAGTGGCAGCTGGAAGTGGGGAATGGAGGAAGTGGATTAAAAGTGTTTGCATTGGGTTTGGGAGAGAGCTGTAACGGATTTTCATGGTTTTGTTTCTTGGGGTCTTTTAAGTGTTGTGTCCTTCAAAACAAATAAACCAGCTAGACCCTGGCTGTACCTAAATAAGTAAATCAGAAAATACGTGGTATAAAGATGCTGACTCCAGGGTTTTTTTAGAAGTAATAATGAGGTGTTAGTAATAATATCTATAAAAATCCAGCATTGTGAAAATGTATTTCTTTCGCTTCTTCAGCTATCTAGTTTTATTTGCTGCATATAGAAAATGAAATCAAGTTAACGTGACTTTTCTTCAAGGGGATGTATATCATTCTTTCAAAACCTTCCCACAAAGATGTCTCTGTTTTTTCAGACCTGCTTAGATAACTTAAAAGTTGATAGTGATTCTTAAGGATTCAAAATAAAAACTGCAAAATGCAGAAGCTGACTCATAAAGGCAGCCTTTTTCAGTAAATTATTTACATTATATTGGAATGAAAGTCATGGATTCTTTCACTGCATTGTGATGTGAAAATTGCAATTTTGGCTATAATAAAACTGGAGGAGAAAATGGGACTTTATGATAAAAGGATTCTATTGTCTTGTGCATTTTGAACAGAAATGCTGTCATGATTTTAATTTCCTACTGATCCTTTTTCAGCAGAACTTTTGTCACTTGTCTTGACTTGTCATGTCAGATCAGTTTTTTCCCTTTTCTGACAATGTATGACTTTGTTTAGTGCCTATGTTGCTTCCTGCACTGTCTACTGCTACTATACTTGAGGATTTTATTTCATCTGGATCATCAGACACCTTTGTGCCTTTGAAAGCATAAGTTTCAAATTAGGTTATCGTCTGATAGCTGTGTTACTGGTCTCAAGCGTTTCAGATTTTCCCTTACTGCACTGAGTATTTTTGGTGACTCTAGGGGAGGGGGTGGGAAATGGAGAGTCTAGCCACTGCTTAAAGCAGGATAAAAGAGAAGTGCAACTAGCCTATTTTAAGGGCTGACCTTGTAACTTTATTATTTTACAGTGCTTTCACTTCATGCTGGAGCTTTTCCTATTTTATTTTTTTCTCTTTGAGTTTTGCCACCGAGGGTGCTTTAAGTTAATGAAAATGTTAGTGATTAGTAACAATTCCTGGCATTTGAAAAGCGAATAAAAATTACTTTAGCTACTGGGAGCAAAACCACAAAACTGATTGTTACCTCCCTGCACAGGAATTTGCGCCAAACTTCCTGAGAAATGGCTTGTAACCCAGACAAGCCTCAATTTTGTACGTATTTGAGAGAATTGTTTGGGAAAGATGTGGAAGTAGAACATGTTTAGGTCTCATACGTATATCTGATTTTGAGGCATGTGGCCTTAAGTTTTTTCAGCAATGCCAGCATCTTCCTGCTGTTGATGAGCAGCTATGGCATTTACATGGACACAAGGAAGGTGCATACCTGGCATTCAGGAGCTGGCGCTCCAGGCTGTTGTTCTGAATAACGCTACTGTCCCAAGAGCAGTTACTTGCAGAGTAACTTTTTACAGTTAAACTCTTGAAGTGTCTGAAACATTTCTTTCTTCCTGTGAAAAATATCCATGCTTGGAGCTGTTCAAGAGTAGACACTGCATGATGTTTACACGCATGTTTTCAAGTCTAGCATAGCTTAATCTGGATCTTTAGCATCCGAATAAGTCATTGTGTAGACAAAGATCACTCGGGGATTATGGGACCCGTATCTCTCTTGCATTAGTCAGGTGAATGACTCATTGCAATCTTCTGCAGACAAGTGGTAAGAGTCCAGGTTAAGACCAAGGAAGTCTGCCTTCTGATTTTTAAAATTATGACTAAGAAAGCTCATTTGAATTCTTTGAGTTTTGCCACACGCAGATGAGCACTATAACTTACCATACAGCTCTTAACTTCAGTGTCTTCTTCCAGTCTTCACCTTTGGTATGTGTACCTGTTTTCTCAAACTCGCAACTGAAGGGAATATTAGTGAGTGTGTAAGTCATTAGGAAAGGATAACTCATTTGTGTGTGTAGGTAGTTCCATTTAATTCTTCAAGAGCCTGAGAAATGTATAATTGGATGGATAACAGGGAGAGTTCAAATTAGAAGATATTTGAAGACATGACCCTCATTCATGTAGCAAGACACTTGGATGATTAAAGTTCATCTGTAACTTAGTGGGTTTTTTTAATCTTTCATTTTTGTAATTACGCTTATTAGGAACACGGCTTTCTGACTTGACGAGACAGTATTTTTATATATTTAGTTTGGATTTTGTTTCTTTGAACAGCTGTGTGTGACTAGGTAAAATGTTATTCTGTCTGCATGTTGTGTATAAATGTGTATTGTTTGGATCGGTTAAGGAAAAGCTATCATAGCATACCTGTGTTTTTGAGAAGCAATGTCAAACTTGAGCAGGGCTGGATCTGGCTTGTGTTTAGCCCAAGGCTGGAAAACATAGGGTCTTCAGGTGGTAACACAGTAAGTCACAAATTTCTCTGACTTGGTTTGAGATTAATGTTTCAATCATGGTTATAAGTGATGACGCCACGCTGCCAGAGGTGGTATTTTATATGAGAGATAAATTGAAGTTCAGCTCTGCGTGTGTGTGTTTAAAACAGTCCGATAACAACTTAAATAGCCTTTATTCTGGGCACTTTACAATCTGCAGCATTCTGCTTAATTTATTTTCTTTGGTGAACTTGTTTGCCCTCTGCATTTGCAATGTTAGTGTCTGCTGCTTTCCCATTCCAAAGAGTTGTGTTAAAGGAAGACTGTGTATTCTTACAGAATTGGGTTGGGATGGAGCATACTTTTCTTCAAACGTTATGAGTTCTGTTCCCTGAGGGGAGGAGGATGGTACTGATTCTGTGCGTCTGAGAGGTACGGCTTAACAGATTGGCCAAATAATCCATCCTGAATTGGAGAGTGAATAATTTTAATACCCCTTATCTTGCATAGATTTTTGTGGATATTCATCTCGGCAAATGAACTTTGCATTTCTAAATGTTTAGAGCAGCATGTTCATTCAGGTACAGCATACTTGAATCTTAATATTCTCCAAGTTTCTCCATGTTTCTCTGGGTTTCTATGCATGTAGGACTTTTGTTCCAGGCGTATTTAAACAAATGTCTTGTGCTTGTGTGCAGACAACGCTAATTACGTCTGACAGTCACAATTGGGAATAGCTTGGAGGAAATAATAGTTCTTGACCAATCGCTAAAACACAGGAAGTCCCAGTGCCATAGGAAGGGAGAGAAACTCACTTTTCATTTCCTTTCTAGTCCAGTGTGTTCAGATTAACTTTAAAGGGAGCTGAGGTGCAGCTCTGAGGATTTAGTCTTCAATCGTGTGCTACCTATACGTGGAGTCCGTCTCAGCAGGCAGTGAGTCACCAGCCAGAAAAACTCTCATAGCTCAGATGTTGGGTATCCTATTCAAATTAAATATGAAACAAGGATGCGTTTGGTTTTGCATGAGAAACTTTTAACACGTTCGTTTAAGAGGCTTCTTTCTGTTCTGAGTGTTTTAAATCATGATATTGTGGAAGGTGATAGCTCATCTGTAATCTCTCAGAGATAACTAGTTTCTTTTGCTATTTTAAAGAGAATTGGTGGATATTACCATTCGTGCAACAGTTTTCATTTTCTGTGTTATGGGCTTTACATGTTCAGATCAGCAAGGCTGACTGTAAATCAGTTACCTTTCTGGGGTATGTGTGAATATGAAATATTCTACAAACAAATATTTGCAATGTGATCAAAACACGCACCTTTTTTTATTTTCATTTTTTTTTAAGATAAAAGCTACGATTAAAATCACATATCCTTGTCCAGGGAACTTGAGTTGGGATGTTGGGGGTTTTTTAAGAAGGTTTAGAATTACAAGTGAAAACCTATTTAGATTTTAGTGAGATTTAGCCATCCATTTATCCTCCTTTAGCATCATACCTTTTCATTTTTTTCGGAGTCCTTAAAAACATGCTATAAAATCTCATTGGTTGTGATGAGCTGAAAAATCAAGGTGGAATTTTATTGTTACAGTGTTGCTATATAGTTCAGTTACACTTATAAGTTGCAGCATATGAAGGGTTTATCACAATATTGCATATATTGACGCAATTCAGGTTTTAGTATTCTTGTGGAAAGTAAACTGAA
Source organism: Falco biarmicus (assembly GCF_023638135.1). Taxonomy (NCBI): domain Eukaryota; kingdom Metazoa; phylum Chordata; class Aves; order Falconiformes; family Falconidae; genus Falco; species Falco biarmicus. Next base: position 28,109,863 of record NC_079292.1, on the reverse strand, counting down.
TTAAAAAATGATAAGTATCTTGATGTTTACATTGCAGGTAACAACATTCTCTTAGATGAACTAGTTTTCTTGGAGTGCAGCTTATGCGTAGTATCTGTTCAGAACTGAAGGTGATGCCGGCTGAAACACTGAACTTCTTCAAAACCTCAGTATAAACCTCAGGTTTATAAATGGCCCATCTATTTAAAGAGTTTTTCCTTCATATGGATACTTGTCCTCATGTGAGTTCGCTAAGCTGACCTCCTTGCATGTATTTTTGGGCCATCTAAGCTGTGCAGAGGCAGAGAGCTGCATGAGGCAAACTCCCAACATGTCTTCTAGACCCCCCAGTGTAATTTCATACAGATGGGATGTTAGTGTAAAGCTGCAGTCTTAAAAACCAGCCCTGCTGCCTAGTCAAAGACAGAATCCTTCTACTGGTATAGGAAGTGAAGAATGTTAGAAGAAACTTGGACTTGAATTTTGAAGTGTCAGTGGTCTGTGTGTACTGTGTGTGGGATGTGGTCCTGTGCCCTGCCGTAGCGGACTGTGGTTTTCCCAGTCAGGGGCTAAGCCAGGCAGAGTTGCTGCAGTACTCATAACAGGAGACATCCAAGGCAGTCCAATGAACCAGGAAATAGTGTTGATTAGTAGATGATGTTTTATAAGAAGCTTGATCTACTGTTGAGACTGGCATATTTCAAATGAGATGAAAAATTAAGTCCTTGCCACTTGCGGTGATTAAAACCTTAGTGGCTCACTTTTCAAGAGCAGCATGTTAACCCTGCTGGCATGGTTCCAGGTGGGTTAGAGTTCTGCCAACCTAAATGCCCCAAGCAGTTTCAAATTCATGGAGGAGAAGTCGCTCGACGCTGTTCTATGCCACTGAATAGCCGTTGCATCCTCCCACCAAGATTATTGCATTTCAGCTGTAATTGAAGCGATGCTGAGTTGAGGCCAGGTCCTATCAACTGAATGCATGCAGCAAGCATTTTTTTTTCTTTTTTAATGGTAAATCCAGCAGTGCATGCATGTTTTCTAGGTTAGTGTTAGACCTAATAATGTGTGAATGATGATAAATAAATGCACGGTCATTATGCTCTTTCAGAACACGGAGCAGAGCCCACCCTGATGTCAAATAGGTGTTTGCAAGGGAGAGAACCATACGTAATCTGCAGGTGCTGCTAACATACTGAAGAAACTCAGGCAAAACCCCCAGAAATGTTCATTCCTTTTATCTAAATGTTTTTCTTCCTTTCACATGCCTATGAGGGCTGCTTTTGTGCATAGTATAGATAATAATTTCATGCAGTACTTTTAGCAGTCAACATATAGAAAAGGTGTGGGGACTTCTAGAGTAACTAGATGCAAAGATGCCAAATAGAGGGACAGCTGGTTATAATCTGCTGCAAAAGAGAAGTGTGTGATGTGGGAAGGTATTGCTGGCAGTGGTGTGTGTGCCACCAGAAGAATGCATATTGGGGTTAAATAACAGTAGGATTTTTGTAAAATGGAATAATTCTTATCAGCCCCTGGTAAAACGGCTAACGCTTGTGCTGCTTTCAGCCTCCAGTGTTACACATGTGCTTATTCTGTGCAGTAGCTATTGGCCTTATCTAAATGGAAAACCCTTTCCAGCTTGAGAACAACTTAGCAACTTTTTAATATCAAAAAGAGCACATTATACACAACACATGTACAAGACTCAAAGAAACATGTATGCTGCCTAAAGTTTTCGGAGCTAGCGTGTATGTGTGTGTACGCTAATCTCCTGAGAGTTCATTGCTCCAAGCTTTTATCGAGAGCAAAGGGAGTCAGAACCGAAGACTTCTGTGCACTGCCACTCCATCTGAAAGAACCAGCTCCTTTTTCCTTAGTTCAAGGCAATACGCCCAGAAGTATGTGTACATCGTTCCTATCAATGCAGTCACAGGACTCTGACTTTCTTTTTAAGTGAAAATAAATGACAATGTTTTCATTCCGTATTGTTAAACAGCAGAGGAGGATTCTGCTGCAGTCTAATTGTCTTAGATCAGTTTCTCAATGTAGTGCATCTTCACATTAAGCTGGTAATACCTTTTAATGTTGTTTAGAAGAGATGAAATATGTTGGTAGTATCTCAAGGGAAAGACTAGATGCTGGTTTTATGAGGAAAAGCTTAGATGTGGTTTAAAAACCTGCTTTCTTTTGGTTGTCACAAGTTGACTGCAGTTCAAACTACTCAGAGTTATTGCAGCCTTTAAATCTCCAGTTTTGCAGTTTCTTTGCCTTAATTGGTGTAAGTTTTGCTTTCCTAGATAATCTTTTATGAAAGGGCAGTGAGATGAGGGAACAGGTGAGCTTCAGAGTGAGAGATCCTGTCAAGAAGTCATGTCCACTTAGTATCACATTAACAAGGAGAGAACACGCGAGCTATCAGATAACACGCTAAACACTATTCTCCAGAATTAGGTGACTTTGTTTCCTTTCCTGCATCACGTGTCCCCAATGTCCTGCAAAGGTTGGCGTTACTTTTTGAACAGCCCAAGCTACATCAGTGCCATTCTTTTTTCTGAACAGTAGTTCATTTCTTTCTCTAGTGTTAAGACAGCAGGTGTAACCTTTTCATTTTAAGCTTTGTTAAACTAGGAACCTCTCCTGGTCATAGATAGTATGGTACATGAACATATTTAAGGCAGTTCAATTTCTGTAAGAGACGTATGCAAAGGGAAGTCTTGCTTCCTTGTGCAAAGAGCTGGATTCCTAATTACAACAGAGTTGACAAAGAATGACATTTGGCAAAAATCCAGAGCAATACTCAGCCTGGTTGCTTCTTGTTGCAGAGTGAGCCACCTTAAGTATTCTGTCATCACACCTTCTGATTCAGTGTAAGGAAAGTTAGAAATGTAAGTAGAGATTTTTCAGGGTTTCCTCCCTCCCCCCCCCCCCCCCCCCCCCCCTTCTGTTTGAGAGCATATTAATACTGTGCTCATCAAAGATTCACATTTCTTTAATGGTCGCTATCTGTATTGAGTTATATCACACCTACCTTCACTCTGCAGATGCAGTATTAAGGCTGAAACTTTTGTTCTGCAAAACCCAAGTAATTTCTTTAGAGCTTTTATTTTGCCTTCTATGTGCATGTCTCATTTACAGCATTCATAGCAAAAATATGTGTTCTTTAAATAGCAGCAGCATAATCTGGTTACATATGGCAAAGCAAATAATATGAAATATCTAAACTTTCTCTAATCTGAGTCCATATAGCATCTTATATTGCTGTGTGTTATGTGGCTATAAAATGCATTGCACAAGTGGGATATTTTAAACATAGTGTTAAAATTTGCAATTTTTCTAAAATTTAGCATCACTAAAAGACTACTATTAATGTTTACTGCATTTTAATTAGAAGTAATTAAATATGTTTATTTTGAGTTTACTTGAAATTTCTTACTAGTTCTTTCTACCACCACCTCTTTCCTTGCTTGAAAATAAAACAAAGGAGTATATATCCAGGGAAGGCAATTGCTTTTACACCACACACTGGCTTTCAGAGTGGAAACTTCAGGAGGGAAGCCGAGAGGAGCCAGGCAAGCACATGTAAAGAAAATTGTTTCAGGCCGATCTGAGCAGTGGAGATCAGATAACTACAGTAGTCATGTATCTTCTTGGAGGTTGTATTAGCAGTTACTATGCAGTAGTCTCTACTAAAGAACAAGAGCTTAGTGTGTGATACACCTGGCACAATTTGGAGGATGAGCTTCAGCAGTTTGCAATCTGTGTCCTCAGGAGACAAAAAAAAAGATACCAAAGCAGTCTGACTCTAGCAGTCGCTAGAGTTTGGGGAAGAGGGGAAAATAACTAAAACGCTATCCATGCTAGTGAAGAGTGTGTTCCTCTGTAGAGTTGAACCAGAGTCATCAGGGCACACCAAGCTGTCAGCAGCATCATCACCATTCCTCTTGTGGCTCTGGGAAAAGCACAGGACCACAGCCTGTCTCCATTTGCACCTGCATCGATTTGAGGTGCCAGGGGTGCAGTGATGCGGGGGGAAAGGAGATGATGACTTGGAGGGAGCCAGACCCTTCACACAAACTTGTGGTAGTGTAGCTTTGGTGTATAACTCAGTAAGGGAAGGTTTTGGTGTGTGATTTAAGAGACGTAAGCCAGGTCTTGAAGTGTGTACCTAAGGTCTGTTGCAGTGACAGGTCATGGTGATAGTGCTAAACAAATTAATGTGGGTATTAGAAACAGCAGAGCCATGTTAACAGGACACTTTGTTCAGTCAGTTTATACTGTTGGGAAGAATCTAAGCCCAGCTGTGCTTGGCAAGCTGGACTTCTGTGTATTGGGAGCACTCAGAATGCTTGCAGAGATCACAGCTTGCACAGTGCCCTTTTATAATGCACATGCATGATGATACCTGTTTAAAGAACTTCTTCATTCAGAGACTACCTCCACATCTTTTTGCTCAATGTTTCTTGATGGATCCGTCTAAGGAAGAGCAGGAATCCCTGCTGAGAAGCAGAATATGTCAAGCCAGGTAGTGTGCCATCTTAAAGGACTGTGCTGGCTCTGCTAGCTGAGCGAGGTGTTGGGATACAAGTGCACCACTCTCAAGTTTAAACTGGTTCTGAGATGTCCTTTCTACCTGCAAAACAAGGGGATCAGTCAGTGATTGGAGTCTGCTAATGAGCCAGTTGTACAGAAAATACATGTTCCACTGTGATGAAGAGAAAAAAACAATCTCCTAGATACCCTGGAAAATTAGATATTTTCCCTCTTAAAACTCAATGGGATGAGATCAGGTGTTTCCCAATAACACAGCTGTGGTTTTTTGTCATAGTTACTGTGTCTTATTTACTGCTTAATGCAAATCCAATAACCATATTGGTTCAGACTTCCACACTGACTGCATTGGTGTGTTTTTAACAGTGATATTTTACAAATCACTGCAGGTGATGCATAGCTTGCATGCTATTTTCAGAGGAATTTCCAACTTGAAAGCACAGTAAGCTTTCTTTATATTAGTTAGAAAATCCTGAGCTGTAAAAGCCCAAAAGGTCTATATCACTCTTCTCCCTTCAGATATCACACGTGCAAAAATTTTATAGCATTGTTCCAAGCCTCAAGTTGAGAGAAGTTATGACTTAAGGCTATTGAACATGTAGTTTTCAGACAGCTGCAAGTTCTGCTATTTTTAAACACTTCTTCACATGCAACAAAAGCTCCAGTTATTATGTGCAATAATTATTCAATAAACTCCAATTTAAAATATTTTTTTTCTGTTTTAACTGCATTTTTCTAATGAGAAAAGGAATGTGGAAGGAATTTTTTTGTGAACTCAAATAGCTGAAGTCATATGGCAACTTTCTCACTGCATTACAGCTCCTAAGTGGAATCCATGCATAAGATGTTGTATTTCTAATAGGTACGGTTGTTTTGGTTTTTCTCCCTGAGAATTACAAATGTCTGAGGCATGATTTAAAATGGAAATAGTGTCGTAGCCTTCACCATCGTGTCACTATCAATTTGCTTGAGTTAAACCATTTGGGCAGATACAATAGATTCAATAGAGCTATCAGATAGTATCTCACAGTCTTTTTATTTAAATGCACTTCACTCTTAATGCAAAAAAGAGCATGTATCTATGTGCCTATGTATGTTACCGAAAGGGACTAAAGAGACTAAATACTGCTGATGCTCAGTGAGGTTTTGGTTTTCTCTGTTAGCTGCTGGTTTTGCAAACCTCGTATACTTTTTTTCCCCCATCTCAACTTTTACATGTGTATTACTTTGCTAAACTGGCATGTTTAGGAATTACTTTTGTTTCCCTCAAAGCTCAATCTTTCCAGCGTTCTGAAATTTTTCGTTTTAAAACCCCATCTAATTTGTGTGCCACTTCTCCAGCTGGAATTGGAACCTGGTTTTGACCAATGGTCATATTGCTTCCGTGTGGTACTGTGGGTCTTTTAATGCTAAGACAGACCTAAATGCAATGATCAAATTTGCTGTGCCTTTTCTCTTTGCCAGTGCATGCCTCTCCCTAGTAGTTACCACTCCTAAGTATTCCATGCTTCTCTTCCTCATTAACAGGCTTCTTGAAATGCATTAAATATTTTTTTTTCTGCATGCTGAGATCAGCTTACGTTGTTCTAGGCACGATAGTTTGTGCATATATTTCTCATAGCTGTCGTTCTCCATGAACATTTGTGCCACACTTTCAATGTTACACTTTCTGACAAGTTTCATTAAACGGTATCATCCCTGGTTTTAGAATATGCCACAATAAAAGCATGCCTAAATTATATTCTTTTGGTTCCTTACTAGATAGCTCTCTCCACTTGTTCATTACCACTTGTCTGCATTCTTTCAGCATGTTTCATTTTTTGTCCAAGACTTTTCAAGTAAGATTTTTTTGATACTGTCAGATGTTGAACTTTAAAGCTTCTATTATAGTTTCTATTTATCTATTATTTTTGTAGTTCTTTCAGAAAGGTCTGAAACTTGATCAAGTTTTCTTTTTTCTTTTTTTTTTTTTTTTTTTTTTGTCTAATCTTAGTGTGGTTTTTTTCTTAATACATCCTAATTCTCTTATGGGTTGAAGTGGTAGTTATTGGGGTCATTCTTTTGAAGTGTGTATATAATCTTGACTTACTGATAATATTAATTAGATGCATGTAATAACAAGCAGCTTTAATAATTAGTGAACCCCTGATAGAGACAGAACAATAGTTTGAGACATGAATTTTGAGTAGCAAGACAAAATGATCCAGATGCTCTTGGTTCAGTATCAAAATGGCATTGCTTGCTATGTATGAGTTTCTTGGGTTTGGGATGTGCACTGCTGGCAGTTTATAATTCTGGAATTTGGTAGTGATGGTTACAGTCTGAGACCGCTCAGGATGAAAAAAAATGCAAACCAAAATTACAATATATTCGTTCTACATTGCTGAAAAAGCTTTTCTTCTATACAAGTTTTATTACAGAAATGTGAGCAGAAGCAGCCAAAAATGGAAACTTGCCCAAGAAGTTCAAAAGTCAGCATAAAGTGTAGTGGAAGAGAGAGGCTTAAAGTGTTTGCAGTTTGTATTTCCATCCCTGTTTGCCTTCCTGGAAACTTGCCCTGGGTTCATACTTGGGATCAGCTGCACTTGGTAGCTGATACTGAGATGTGGCTGTAACCCATGACCACCCTTACAGGAAAATGTTTTTCTCTAGAGTTCTTGCTAAAGGATAAAAATAACATAATTTTCAGTCTTTTCTTACTAGAGTTTCCCTTTATTGCCCTAGTTTGTGTTCTTCTGAAAAGGCAAAAGGGTTTTCCTTGCATAGCTGAACAGTGCAGGAATCTGTTTATCTGGTTGTCTGGTGTTATATCCAAACTTGATGGCTGCTGTAGTCCAGAGTTAGCATGTCTTAGAGGCTTGAATGTTTATGTCTCCTTAACATGAAGAAAAGTTTTGACATGTATCTTGACACTGCTGCATCAGTGCTAACTGCATTTTTTTTTAATCAGATAGCAGATTTACTATTCTATCCAATTATTTTTCCCTATTAAATGTGCTTATCTTGGCTTACATACCCCCTTATCCTAATTTTCAGTAAAACTCTCATCAGTTTACTTATATGTAAAGCCTGGTATGAGATATTGAGGGTACAAGGGACAGAAGTAACAAGGAAGAATGACTGAAAAATGCTTAAAGTTCTTTTTTGCTGGAAGTATGTTAGCCTGTTACAGCAGCAGATAGTTTTGGTTTGTTTTTTTAATGAACAGCTGGCTTTATTTTTATAAACAAACCTTTCTGCAGATGTCTAAAAGGGAAGAAAAATGTGATGGCTTTGTCAGTGGAGCAGCCTGCCTAATTGCCTTGATCAGATCCTAGGTGAGCTTTCTGAAGCTTAGATGGTACAGTGGGCAAGAATGCAAGAAGCTGGATGCGACCATCTAAGGTTGCTTTCACCACTGTGCTCGTGGTCTTATGGAGCATCCTGTTGTCTTGCTGTTCTCGCGACTTTTACAGAATAGCAGTGCCGTCAGCCTAATGAGCAAACTGTATTGTTAACAGTATTTGATACCACTGTGTATAAATCTAAGGGAACAAATATAATAATAAAGTACCAAAAGGTAAGATGTTCCCTGTAGGTGTCTCTTAGCAAAGTTCTCACAGTCACATTTAGTTTCCCTTCTTCAAATTACTTCTTTGTATTTGTGATGATTCTTCTTTGTTTTCTCAACTTTCACAATTTTTTTTCTGAATCTTTTGCAAATCTTTCAGAGGAGAATGATGCAATTTTGATTTGTTTGACAGCCATCACAGTTTGGCAAGAGCCATCTACGTATATGTGCAAATTATTTATGCTCTGAAATGAGAGTTTTGGGGGTTATAGTGTTTCCTGAATTTGGCTAACTGTTCAACTTGGAGATAATGTGCTGCTCTTGTTCCTTTTCATTAGGTGTCCTGGTTTGGGTTGAGTTTTTTAGAGCGGGGAAGAGATCAGATTTCAGTGCATTTCAATAATTTTTAAATTGCCCAACTTCAAGCATCTCTTTGGGCTAATGCTATATGCATACAAAAAGTTTTGTTTCCCTTAGCAACCAAAGTTTAAATACGATTACTCCATTAAATCTTACAGGAGTGATCTGTGGGTAAAAAGTTCTCCATTTAGTGCTTTGTTAGTGATGTGCTGCCTTGGAAGATGTTTCTTGTATTTGTTTACTGAAAGTAAAAAAGTGTGCCTGTAGGATCAGATCTAATATATGCTATCACTGATTTTCATGTGGAAAACATAACTGTAAAAAAAATAGTTTCATTCTATGGTAAAATAGTTTGAATCTATAGTAAAACCGTAAATTTGGTCTTGGAAAAAAAATAATGTGCTTTGTGTATTTTAGCCTGAATTCACCATCATAATAAATACTAATCACAAAAGCTGCAACACACATCCCAGCTACTGGCAACTGGCTGCATGTCATGATAGCTTAGCAGACAGAAATTAAGGCATTCCTTCTTATTTTCATTGAACAGAGAGCTAAACATATCCTGACCAAGTGCTAAAGAAATGCTTTTAGAACAGAAGCCAAGACTTTTGTGATTTGGGGAAGGCTGTTTTGTAAAGTTACTGTCACATGCCATGAAATCTGTGCTGTAGGTGTACTGAAGTGTGCGGGGCATGCAGAGGAAAGTGGATTTATGCTCTCCATTTGTAGTTCACTTTTGACATCTGCACAACCACTCTGTCTTTCCATATGAATCTGTGGACAGATTGCTTGCAAGTAAAATAAAGTTTCAGCATTTTTTCCCCCTGATTTAAAAAAAAAACCAACAATTTGTTTGTTGGGGGGAAAAAAGGGGGGGGGGGGGGGGGGGGGAGTGCCTGAAATGGGCACCCTTTTTATATAAACAACTTGCATTTGCACAGGCAGCTTTCCAGTTTGTACAGGGAGCACTGATGGTTTTGGCGGGTGGCAGGCACTCCTTCGCTCTGCTTTGCCTTTCCTCCCCCTTCTGCTAGCTCCAGCTTTCATTTTCTTCTTGTTGTAGGGACTGGCAACAGATAGTGGAGGAGGGAGAGAGCTGAGAGGCTGATGTCTTCCGAGATGGATCTCAAAGATTGGGGAAACTCTCTAGAAAGTTATCAGTGCTTACTCTCCAGGTGACAAATTAATTAAGGTGGCTGATGTGTATTCCTGGGGCATCCAAATTGAGAATTCCTGAAAAATCTAGGTTTTCAGAGGAGTGAGCCAATAGGTCTATAGTAAATTAGGGCTATATATTCTCCTTGATTATTTGTTTGCTATTTTGATTACACTAGCCTGCTTAAGCTGTCTGTAGAAAAAGAAGGTGGCCAGATCTTCCCATTTTAGCTTCCAAGTCTCTTTAAAAAGCCTCGATTTAACACTTAGGGGAAGAAAACGCTTTGTGCCTGCCTTCATTGTTTACTGGACCTTTGTAGCATTTTGCACATTGAACTGCAAACCTCTCACAAGGTTGTGATTATTCAGAAAACAGTGCAATCATCTTTTAAGTTTTGTTGACAAGGAAATTAGTTTATGCCAGACAAATTCTGTGGAATCGCAGCATGTTCAATTTCCTTAGAAATACACATTGAATTTAAAAGTCTTCCTTTGGGGAATGAAAGGGAGTAAGTTAATACAGTTAATCACTCCTGACGCTACCTGTCTGAAACAACTGGAAGACAATGGATTGAGATTTTACATTATACAACTGTCCCACAAAAGTAACGCTCCTTGTGGAAAGGCAAAAAGGCAGGCTGCTTACAAGCAGGCAGATACTGCATTAAGGCTACAGTTTTAAGCAGACAGCAAATGGACCTTTAGGATCCAACAGTAGCAGTAGATCTTCCATCATTTGTGTAGCAGTTTGAGCCAGCAAGTTGTTAAATGTTTTTGTCTAGCTTGAACTTAGAGTGATATTACACGCTCTTGAAACAGTGTTACTAATATGTTTTTTTTTCTTGTTGTTATTGCAGCGATGTGGCTTAAAGTAATTTTATCACCTCCGTTTAACCTTTGATGTGTGTAAGTTTAAATATATGTCCGGTGGTGGCTCACCTGCTGCTATCTGTGCAGTGGTCTCTCACTGTGGGGCCGGGGGAGAGATAGACTTGTGAAAATTAGGCTCACAACACAGATTGCCAATTGAGCTAAGTGGTGTGTGATGGTGCATGCCTGATGCCTCAAAAAGACACACTTTTCATCTCTGCCTTTTCTGTACTGCTGTGTTTAAGCGACTCATTTTTCAGGACTCAGTTAGCCCAAACGTGTTCCAGCTTTGCTGATGGGAAACAGAGGTGAAAGAGAGGTAGATCTGAATGCAGAAAGCCCAGGGCTTGTAACAGTGTGTAGTAAATAAAAAGACTGTCAGGATTGCTAAGAACTCATACCTTTCTTTGAAATTAGCAACACCTGTAGGTACTCCCAACCCTGAAGGTTTATACCTAGTTTTAGCATCTTGATTTCAAACCATCATGCTCGATAAAGATCACAGAAGACGGTGTCCATATCAAAGCCTGAGCAAGCATCCTGCTCTCCTTCTCCAGCATTGCCATCTAGATTAGTGTCTGATAGATTACCACCTCTTGGGAGGCTTGTGAGGTGGTGAAAAAGTTACTGTAATCTACAGTGTGTGCAAAAACACCTCTGCTTCAGGACTGGCAGCCTGCATTTGTGTCTTACACAGAATGCTCTTTGTCATTTTAAACCACAGAAATTAAAGATTTCTCCAGAATAGGGTAGTTTTTTGAATTCCTACTTCTAAAATTAAAACAGGAAGGATCACCATTCCTTCCCCGCCCCCCACCTCAGTTTTATAAAAGGTGTCACTAAGGTAGAAAGCCGTGAGTTTTAACCTCCACCTTGCTCCTCTGCATACCCAGAGCGCGCAGTGTTGCTGTGGAGAGGAGCTGAGTCCCAGGAAGCTGCTGGTGGGAAACGGGCTGACACAATTCATGGCTGTTTTTGGCATCATGTGCTTCCTGCAGCCATGAAGTTATCTACATGTTATGGCTACAATCTGATCTAAAATGTCTAGATGGTTGTGGTTATAGGTTTTTTGCAAGGGACAAAAACTATTTGCAAGTTAATTGTTAGAGAGCTATTGAATAACTTGTGCATTTGGGGAAAAAGTAACGTTCACACTTTCAAAACCGTTGTTCATTTTTATTAGTTGACATTCTAAAACTTTGGTCCAAGAAAAAAACATAGTGGAAGTAAATAGCTCTTTTTTTTTTTTTTTTTTTTTTTTTTTTTCCTGTTCTTCCAGACCGAGGTAGGAAAGGCAAGGGGATGTAAAGGAGGATCTTCTGCTTACCTCCTGTCTGCAAGATGTCAGTCCTGAGAATGTCTCTATTTATAGCTATGAAGTTGTGCTGCTGCAATAGTTCCCCCAAACACATAAAATTAGAATGATTGCACTGAAACCAGATTGTGACAGCCCACTCTCTCAGGAAGAATTTACTTTCATTCGGTCCTTTTAAAATCGCAGTTGTAATGGGGAGGAGGACAGTGGGTGTCGTTTGTTTTTCTTCTTTTTTTTTTTTTTTTTTCCCCCTTAAGAAAAAAGGAACCGTGAGGGAGCCATCAGAAATTTCTGTGCTGTACTCTTCAGTTGTGCTAAGATCCTTTGCCTCCTGTTTTTGTTTCCCCTTTCCCTTTTCCACTTGGCCATCTGAAACTGGAATTTTGAAAAATACCAACCAGTCTCCTGTTGGTGTTTAGGATGGCGTTTAGTTTGCTGGTTTATTGTCAGAAGCCAGACAGCAGTGTTTCAGGGGTAGTTACCATCTGGAAGAAAAATAAATTAGTTTCATTATTTGGTACATTTTAATAAGAAAACAGGTGGGTTTTCTTTTATTTGGTTTAGATTATGTTGCAGCCTGTTTGCTTCCAGAGGTGTTTCTAGTATCATCTAGTTGTATCTGTCATAATATATAAGCAAATTAAGTTGGAGCTTGAGAAAAGCAGTGCTTCGGTATGGGGACCCAAACAGGTTAGTCTTTGGGAGTATCCTCACTAGATGGATTCTGTGAGTGAGAACGGAACAATTCAGACCTCAGACACCGCTTTTGAAATGGCTTTGAACTGCGGCTGTCTTTGAAAAGATTAGTTGCAATCTCATTGACACATGCACGCCTACCACGATGCCACGCTGGCCTGTACCTCCTGCAGAAAGTTGGCTTAATTCGGGTTTGGGAGGGTGCCTGATTTTCAGCAGAAACGATCCCGAAATCCCGCTGCCTGGGTTTGTGTCCTGCTTGGCGTTCGTGCGGTAATTCGGCATTATTGTGATGCCTCAGCAGAGGGCACTGTTGTAGCATTAAAGGCACTTGAAAGTCTCATCTCCAGCTTTTCTTGATAATTTTTTTTTTAATTATTTTGGAAAGTGTTTAATGTTCTCCATGTAATTAAATTCAGTTCCCTGTATAATTAGCAATGGAGCCTTATTCTTTGTGCCACTGCTGTGGATAGTATTATTTTTGTCTCTATTTGCCTTCAGTCAATGCAAAATACTGTTGCCTATCAAAATGTAGAAAGTTTTATTGCTGTCTCTCAAAGCATAAGCAATATTTAAAGGTGGAAATATAAAACTGTAGTTGGTTTCATTTAGTTGCTCAGACTAAATAGGAAACCTTTAAAATTCCTGCTTGTGGCTCAGGAAATAGGAGAGTTAATGCACCATAATAATTTTACCTTTGTATCCCAATGTGTATTATAATATTTTTGGATTGTCAGTACTTGCAGGTTGGTAAAAATACATATGCAAACCCATAATATTTAATTATGTGGGAAACATATTGATTTTATTTGGCAGCATTTTTTTTCTCTTTAATTTGTTCTCCTCTGTATCTTTGCAAGAAGTTGTACTGTATTGGTGCTGTTTAGCATATTGAAATATTAATTACAGAGTGATCAGGCATAGTTATTTTTCATTAATTGCAAATGCAAAGTAATTACTGTGACCTAGAAATAGTTTGCTTGTCCAAATACCTGTAAACATCCTTATTTTTTTATAATTTATGAAGACCAACTACAAAACATTGTGTCAGAAAGAAATAATTTTCTGAGGCACTGGAGATCTTAAATCTTAATTCTTACATTACGTTGGAATGCTCTTACTGCTTGTAAAGAGAAGATACCTGGAAGATGGAAGTCTATTAATATTCTGGTGTGTTTGGCTCTTAAATTGGCAAATACATTAGAATTAATTACAAAAAACATGTTCTAGTTTTCTTTCAGAAAGTGACTCTTTGTCTGAAACTGGTTGAGTTACACGAACAACCCGGAGAAGTTTGCATTAAAGATTGAGGGATACACTCTGCCGCTGGCGGGCAGGATACTCTTACAGTCATGTCAAAATAAACCACAAAAGACATCATCTCCAGAAATCTCTGTCGCCTTAGAAATAGTGGGAAATATTTTTTTCTTTTTTTTCTTCTTTCTTTTGGTAGTAGAAAATGTCAATTAAGTTATCGTCAGCTACACACAGTTGGGAGGATTGCGAGGAAAGGAGCACCAAAGAGTTTGGAACGAAAGCAAATGGTGCAGACCGGTATGACTCTTCGCTTCTAGGGCTTCCACGGGAAATCCAGGGGTCAGGGTCTGATCCTGCTGCGGACCTGGTGCCCTTGTGGTCTGGTAGGGTCCGTAGGAAGGGAGGGCTCCAGCCCTGTGGGATGTGTCGCAGACCATCCGGCTGTGTGCAGCAGGATTCCTGTCTCAAGGCTGATGCCGCTAAAGTCACCGCTAGGATTGCGGCTGAAAACAGCAACTTTAAATAACAAAGGAAAAAGTTGCTTGGGTCGCTTCTTGTCAGTGCAGTGCAATGCAACTGGCTTTTACTTTCACAAAGTGAGGCGATCGTCTCAAAAAAAAAAAAAAAAAAAAAAAAAGAAAAAAAAACCCCACCAAACTCTGTAATGTTGCTGTGCAATAGGTTGTAACAATCTGGTGTTACATATTTTCTAAGAGGACTAATATTGTGCTCAAGAAGACTAATTAAATGTATGGTTTTGTTCTTTAAAGCTTTCTTTCATATCATTTCCTATTTATTAGTGTGTCCTTATATCTGCTTGGTAGGCTAATATTCAAGCAAATTCTTGTTTTTTCTGAAACATTAATACTGATGTACTGCTCCTGTATCATCTCTGTAGCTGTTATCTGTTGTATGTTTTCCCCATGAGAGGCTATCACAGGTTTTTAGTCCAGACTGTTTGTATTCGACAAGGTCAAGATAAGTTTTATCTCTATAGATAAGTCAAGTGCATTAGGATCGATACAGTTACAGTAAAATACATTGGCAATATTTATTGCCAAGATCCTAATGAATTTTTAAAGCTTGTAAGACTCTATCAGTGTGATGTGGGTGCCCTGAATGGTTGTTTGCAACAAGGTCCATGTGATTATAGTTAGGTACTTTTTAAAAACAAAAAATGTACAACTTTCTGGTTTTTAACAGGGATGGATATGTTCCTCCTCCCCCAAATCCTGACAGATTCTTAGGACACAGTCAAAATAAGCATTTACTTCCCATTCACTTGGGCGTCTGTATAGGGATTTATGAGGCTTATCCGCAAGTTACCTGTTACGATTATAAAATTACTCTATTTTTAGCACACTAATAGGTTTTTGGAATTTTACCTTCCATTTTTTATTGACAAGATAATTGTCTTTGTTTTGGCTTTGACAGAGTGGCTTAGGCCAGTTTCATTTGTGATATAAATTTCCCTAGGTACGTATTTATGCAGTTAAATCAATAAGTATTTCATAATCTCTCTAAATACTTATGTAACTTAATAATTCCAGCCATTATGATGCATCTACTTAAATATGTATTTTATGTAGGGGCATTTAAAAATGCAAATTATAGGGATTATTTTCCTTCAGGCTTTGTATTTTTCTGTTGCATCAGATAGAGAGTAAGAAAATTAACCCACGAAAAATCCTACTAAAGTAATAACGAAGATCTAACTTATATCCGGTAAAGATAATTCAGTGATAAGACTGCATGGTTCGCTTGAACTCATTTTGCTTTCTGTTTTCTGTAGTTGATCTTTTAAACTGTGCGACACAGCCATGGTAGCATAAGGACTAAGTTAAGGAGAAAGTTTCCACCTTTGCCACAGTCACCTATTTTTGGGTCTTTTACTAATACCCTATCCTCATCTTTTGTCGGTATGTCATCTCCTCCTCCTGGCTCCCGAGCACCCAATGATTGCTGCTTTGTATTTTTAATACTTTGAAATTCAAAATTGGGAATGATAATACCGTGTTCAGAAGCAGCTGTGTAGCTTCTCTTCGTCGTTACCACAGAGGTTTGATACCTGACACTTTTAATTTAATTTAATTAGGGAGGCAGAACCCCATCTTGGTGTTCATTAAGGGGATTATTCATCAAAGTTATTGCTTCCTTGATGGAGAATAACAATATCACTCGCGACGGCTGACGTTGCTCTCATAACTATATTACTTTCTACTATTTTTCTCTCCAGGGCTTTGTACTTAGTCTCTTTATTTGAAAATTTTAAATTGAGGGAAGCGTAAACTTCTAGTATAGCAAATTCACGAGGGCCACATTTATTTTAGTCTAGTAGCTTTATGTCATGTAAATGATTCATAGAAAATTTTTTTCTGTTTTTTATTGGTTCTCCGCGCTGTCTTTAAATATTTGTATTACTTTCAAGCTTAGCTGCACTTCAGCTCGGAGCCTGAGGTTCCTGGCTGCTTGTTTGCTGATGTAGCTGAACCCTGCCGTGCTGAAATCCTGCAGAGATCGCTGTAGTAAGGAAGCCTCTACGGAGCAGGGAGTCACCATGGGGTTTGCTGGAACAGAGTGGAAATCTAATGTAAAATTAATCACGGGGGCGGGGGGGAGTGGGGGAGAGCGGACTGCTTGCAAAAGTTATCTTTTGTAGCGCAGCCCTAATCAAATATTCAGAAAATGACAGCTTTAAAAATAGAACAATTGTCCTTTTAAAACATGACTAGTTTGGTTAATTTACCCCCAAGTATCCGGTGTCTGTGACTCAGAAAAACCCTTATCTACTAAGGGGGGGAAAAAAGAGCATTGCAGAAAAGGTGACAAGTTTTCACCTCTTTCCTCAGAGAACATTTTAATTCCACTTTAATCAGCCTGCCAATAAAAGAGTACTTGGCTTTCAAGGGGAAACAAATCAAAATATGCATTTATCAGTCACGAGGCAGAATTCAATCGCTCACAACTGATGAACTCCAAAAGGAATGAAACTAGTACTATCACGCTGCCTTGGTGGTTTGCTTTGTACTATCAAAGAACTGCTACTATCTTTTTCTGCCACATCCACTGTTTGTCTGTCATCCCTATTTATGGCCTTTCAAAAGAAATGCTTCATAATTGCTGTTAATGGTTAAAATAAAAATATCCCCATCTAGATAACTAAACTAGTGTTCTGCTGTGTGCAGATTTGTATGCTCTGCAGCTGCCAGAATAACTAAAAATAAGTAAATAAAATAATTAGCCAGAGATGAGGCAGAGGAAAGAGAAAGAGGTTGCAGAGCGGTACTGTCAGTGTTAGTGTACATGGCTCCTACAAGGGCATGTCACGGGCCTGTCTTATTAAAATAAAACTTTATTTTCCACTAGCAGAGGAGACTTCAGGTTCACATTGCACTGCGCAGGTGGGCTCTCATTTCAGACTGTTCTGTGCAGCTCCAGTTAAGAAAGAAGAGCCTGAAGTGGAAAGAAGGGTTTTTTTGTATCAAAGCAAAGTTGGATGCTGTTTCACGTATGGGTGTTTCTAGGTTGTGGGAATTGGTTGCTCTGGGTTTTCTGCTTGTTTAGCATGAGGTGAACACATTGCTCACTTTATTGATATTAAACAGAGTCGTCCTGATGGTTACAGTAGTTAGACTAGCATTATACACAAAGCTGAATCTTTCAGGTGAGAGAAACTGCATTCTTTGGGCTTATCTAGCTCCCTGCGCTGGAATTTACATGCGTAACTACCAGTGCATCAAGATGAGTTTTTCGCCTTTGTGTGGTTTGCATCTCAATGAGGGTGGAGAGGTGCAGTCTGTTTAGCTTTCCTTCTCCCTGCCCTGAAAAATGGTTAAAACTCACCTCATACTTTATTTATGCTTTGTTCCATCCGACTTCTCTTCTGCTAGTAAGGATTTATGAGGCCAGAAAGCAAGAGCCAAACTGCTCTTCTGTTTCATTTTCTCCATTTCTTGTCCTTGTTTGCTTTCTTTTCCATTTTTTTGCTCCCTGTGCAGAATGTGCTTTCCACTGCCTGACTGCATACCCTGTTAGGGCAAGGCTCGGGCAGATCCCGAGGTGCTCAGCTCCCCTAACACAGCACCATGCCTTGTTAAAATCCGTGCCTCGACTCCAGTGTCCTGGGATTGCAGCCTGAAACTGGTTGTGCAAAATACCAGCCTTGGTGCGAGTTTGATGTGCAAAAACACCGGGATCTGACCTCTAGTCTCCCCTTTTCCCCTTCCTGTGGTTCCACAGTATCTCACTTGTGTTGCCCCAGTCTGGGGAGCTTTCTGCTCTCCTCCATCCCACTGAGCTCCATCCTCTCCTCAGATCTCACCTCCTGACCTCCTGGTTTTTTCCCCGGGAGTCAATTAGACAAAGGAGGTGCGTTGTCATGTGGATGGTATATATACATAAATTGCATTGTATTTTTTCTCTTTTTATGGTAGATTTTAATCTTGTGTTTCAAAAGCATGCTGGTAACAGTTGCAGCTAAAAGAAATATAAAGTAAGATAGTTAGTGTCTGTTTGGGTCACGCATTTGTGAAAAGGAATGTGTTGATACTGCTTGAATAGATAAGACAACTTGCGATACTCTAAAATTAAAAAACGGAGAAATAAGGTAGAAATGTCAAGGTGGGGAAAAACTTCTGTCTCATCTTCATTTGAGCATGGTTACATCAGTTGTAGGGTAGTAGGAGTAAAGGGGTTTGTGCTCCGCTGTAAATTTAAGTACTGCTTATATTTAATTGATGTGAAACTAAGCGTGCTTGATTTGAAAGGTATGTTGCGCAGCTTGAGAAAATGAAGTTTAGGAGAAACCAGTAGAACTGTAAATAATAATTTTATAAAAATATTCTTATGGCTGCAGATAAATAGTTTAGGATTATAACTTGCTGTTGCTTAAATAAACAATTGACTTTACAAACAACAGATAACAGAAACCAAAAGTTTTCAAAACAACCTTTATTTTTAAATGAAAGCTAAAGGAGAATTTTTAAGATTTGCATGGAGCTTCTTACATTTCACATAGGCATTTGCATTCATGCTTTTGTCAGATAGACCTTCACAGGCTTCATACTCTTGTACATGTTGCTGGAATTCTTGCCCCAGTTGCCCAATTTTCTGATAATGTGCTGTGCTCAGGAAATATTTATATATATTCACTCTCGGAAAACATAGAAACATTATTTCTCTGTTAGGTAATTTTGCTTTAGAAGTAATCTTCTCAAGGTGGTAGTGTGTTATGTATCTGAACCACCTGGAATATTGTATATACAGGCTACTAAATTCTTAAAACGTTTGTACTGCTAGGTGTGAATAGGGATAGTTCTGTCTTTTCTGGAGAGCTGATAAGAGAAATGATAAATCATTAGACGGCACTAGGGCAGCTATGTCACGTGAAGGTTGGAGGGGGAGGAGGAGTACTGAGTAAAGGAGGAGTCAGAAGCTGACAAAGTTCTTCAGAATTTGGTAATTAATAAAAGTGAAAATAGGAGTCAGCAAGAGCTGGAATGACGAAGATCTCTGACTTCTTTAAAAACGCAGAAACCCAGGTGTTGTGATGTGGGGTTTATATCCTGATAGAGGATTTGGTTTGTTACCCTGTGTGTGATAGGAAAATTCTGAGTGTATCACAGAAAAGCATGAAATGTCCTTTGGAGGACAGCTGTACAATACCCTACCCTCAAAAAAAAAAAAAAAAAAGTATTTTCCCTTACCTCTCTCTGTAAGACTTCTGTGCTGAATCATAAGGACTTAGAGATTTTATTTTTATTAGAGCTTTGGCTAGCTTACTAAATGTGTCAAATTATGTCCAAGTGTGTAATGAACTTTAGAGGCTTTTGGCAATACATTTCCTGCATTCAGTGGTACATTCTTGGGTTTGGGGGGTGGGGGTGGGGGAAAGATGCATTTTTATACTGTTGTCTTTGGGAATTAAATGCCTGATTACCTTCTCTCTACCTCTACCTATATAGCTTTTTGTTCCCCCCCCCCCCCCCCCTTTTTTTTTTTTTCTTTTTAACTAAGTATGTAAGATGGCCACATACTTGTGCCACAGCTTTGGCCAGCGAGTACTGCCCTTGCGAGTCTAATTAGCTGCCCTGCTATATTGCTCATATTATGTTATTTGGCATGTAACAGCCGCCTATTATTATTACTTCTTCCTGACCCTCCTGTAAAGGGAAACCACAATAATTGAAGGGGCCTCTGATTTTGTAGCCCTTTCACTGGATGTGTTTGTGTATGTTACTTCAGTATTCTTAAGCAATTTTTGTTACACTTCTCATGGCCAAATCTTGTTCTTCATAAGATTGGTAGGAAATGGCCCCATTATTTCTTTGGGGTCAGATTTTGCTACTGTGCTTTTATAACTTCAAAGACAGCAATAAATAGCTGGTCCCCGTCACTGGAGCGAAACACACTTGAGTGAAAGGTCAGAAAGAGGCGGCAGTGCTAAGAAATTTCTCTGAATGTCAGAATCAATTAAAATATTACTTTATTTAGATTAGTGATTTGATGGCATTATTCTAATTCCTGGAGTCTTTTAAAGCCATGAGTTCCATTTGGAAATATTGGCACTAAAAAGCATTGCATGCCTGAAATCGGGGAGGGGGTGGGGGTGGGGGCTGTGTGTGTTTGTGTTCTGGTTTTTTTTTTTTTTTGGAGTTGAATAACTTGGAGTCATCTAGTTTACAAAAGCATAGGTGTAAGGCACAACGGAGAAATTTATTCAAGACCCTTTCCTTGCTGCTTTTTAATCTGCTGCAATTACTGTATCTTGTTAACCCTGTAAGTAAATTAAGTTGGAAACTCAGCTGTCCCTTAAAAAAAAAACAACACCAAAAACTTTGATGCATTGGGTTTCAGAGAAAGCCGCCACCACCATCGCCTGCAGTGTGGTGGTAACCTAAGGGTCAGACGAACTTGAACTGCAGCATTAGGTCTGTCGTTACGTCCATCAAACCGGTGCTCCCTGCGCTGCCGACTCAGGCTTGCATGCTGCGGCTGCAGTTTTTCAAGCAGCTCCTTCCTGGTGCGTTTGGCACAAAAGGGAAGAGAAATACATGTCATCCACTGGTTTCACCTCCTCTGGTCGGAAGGAGCTTTTACCTTCCTGTTTGGCTCGCCACTAAGAACTTCGCCAGAGCTGTTGTGATGGGTCGTAATGTAATTTGAAGAGAAATATGTTTTGGCATGCCATGTTTATCTTACGGCAGGAGTTTCTATGTGTCCAATGTGAAGCTTGTTATTACCGTGGACTAAAAAGCTCGATGCAACATTCAGTGTTTTATTTGATCCAGCACACACGTTTTTGATGCTTAATGTTCAAACCAGTAATGGTGAAATCCATAAGTAACTACTAGCTCTTAGCCTTGTTTCTCAGATTGTGGTGCTCCATATTGCTTTCAAACGTGATCTAGTCTTTGTAGGAATGCTCTTTTGTAAGTGTTCATATACTAAACACATGCTTGGTTCAAAAGGCACTTTAAAAACTTAGGTGGTAGCTGACCTGGAGGGCAGACAAATTGCCGCCTTAAGAACTTCCCACAGTATTGTTCTTTGGGTTTGCATAAATTTTTTTTTAAAAAGTTTTATGAAATAGTAAAATAGTAGCATCTGGTTTTGAGCATTGCAAACCCAAGGAGCCATTTACACTTTGGATTTTACAGTCACGGTGATGCACAAGATGGTACAACCAGACTGAACCTCCAGTCAGATTAATGTATTCATGGGTTTCTCTTTTTGAGCCAGAGAAGTCATTATAACATTTGCTTCAACCTTCAGTATAACAGGCAGTACATTTCTCATCAGCTTTCTTTGTATGGAGTCCAGGAAATTTGGAATTTTAATTTTCCCCTCTAATATTGCATGTGTGTGCACCTCTTGCAGCAGGCAAATGCTTTCACTGGCAGGGGAGGCGAAGGAGCCCTTACTGATAAGGAAAAGTGACAATGAACTTCAAAAGAAACAAAACCAAACCAAACCCTAAAACACACTGTGTTTGAAAGCCTGACCTCTGCTAACTTGACCCTCTGTTTCAGGGCATTTTGGGTGCAAAGGGGTGGCTGCAGGTCTGCAGCGACCCGGTGAGCACCAAACCCCATAACTGAAAACTCCTCAGTGATTAAATCTTGATTATTGGAATATCTTGATTATAATCTTGATTATTTTGCTCCTTTTTATTTTTGAAACTTCAGGATGTACTTAAAGCACATTCATAACCATGAGAACTGGAAAGTGTTTGCAGTGAAAGCTAGGATCATTCATGCAGTCTCATAGACCTGTACATAAAGTCCAGGAAGAAATGCAACACAGCTCTTAAAAAAAAAAAAAAAAAAAAAAAAAAAAGCGGCAAAATTTAGGAAGTGTTCTTTCCTCCACTCTGTTATTTGTTTTAGCTTCTTGGATTAGGAAATTTAGTTGGGCTAACTATATACAGTTTGTGGTTTTAGTATTCTCCTGGACCATTCATACTCTTCCAGTGAATTCTCAAGAGTAACAATGGGGGGGGACCCCTGCATTTAGTTATTTTTGGAGAAATTTCTCATTCCTAGCAGTTTGAGCAGGAGCAAAACACCGGCTTTCTTGCTCTTGCTGTCTTTTTGCTTGGCAGGGTGGGGAAGGACCAGGAAGGCGGGAGAGGGAGTACCTGGTGGCTCAGGTGGTGGAAGCAGGGGATGGAGATGCACAATATTGTTAGGGCTGTAGGGAGATGTTTGGATCTGAGCAGCAGATGCTAAATGACAGCACCGGCCCGATCATTTCTTCCAACTCCCTTGTGTGATAGGGTTTTATGCAACAATTTGTTTAAACAAAAAGAAGAGAAATGTTTTTGTAAAATTGGGGAAGAAGTAGCATGGTGTAGCAGGACATGGTTACAGAAACCATCTTTAAGTGTAGCAGATACAGGAAGTGCTGGGGGTGCAGGTAGGCTAATCTGCTGGAGATCTCGGTGAAATGCCAGTTGTGTTTGGGTTTGTGTTTGTGTGTATATCCCCTGCATTGTTAGATGCTTCTGTGTCTGAAGGAGTGCTAGCTGCTGCAGGAGCTTTAGAAAGGTATGGAAAACATTCCTTCTAAAAATACGAGGAAGCTCCCTCCACCCCCATTGTTTATTGGAAACTTTTCCCCCCTCTTAAGATATTTGATTATGGTGTAATGCAGCTAATTTAAGCATCTGTTTATCACTGCCTGGCTAGACTGAATGTGAAATTTCAATTGAATTACCTCCCAAGAGAGCTTTGAGCTCTGAGGGTAAAACAAATCATTTTCTCTCCATTCCCCTGGGATTGTCAATAAAAAGAATTCATCTAAATAGTTTACATGCATTTTGAAATGTTGCATCTACTAGACTTGGGTTTGTTGTTAGTGGAAAATTGCCAGTGTGAGTGGAATACCAGCTTTAACTCAACTGTGGCAGTGTTACAGCATGGTAGTACAGTGCCTGGAAAGGCTACAGCTGTGAAAGCATTTGCATTTAAGTAATTCATATTTGATCAATAAATGTGCATGCTTTGTCTTAGAAAGGAAGATTGTAGTAAACTCAGGTTTATACACTACCTCAGACATTAGATGCAACCAACCCAGTGGCTTCTCCAATTCTTCCAGTTGCTGTGTTAAAATAAAGTGAATTATTGCTGTGGGCTGCTGGTGGGACACGGTGAGCCCCTTATCACCACCGCAGCTTTGTGTGCTCCTAAATATCCGTGTGTGTGAACGCTATGAAAAATATTTCCACTTCCACAAGAAGCAGTAGATTTTCCCTTTTATTTGTCATCATGTCAACAAAGATCTGGGAGAGAGCCGAGTACAGGTTTTTCTTGCTCTGCAAAAAACCTAGTTACTGGGTTCTCTGATCTTTTGGTAGTGTGCAGAGAGGAGATTTTCATTCTAGTTTGCCTTACTTAGATTTGAAGTGAGATCTGCTGCCATCCACATGCAGAAGACCTGCAGATCTGATTTGTAGGTGCCTGTACCCTGGACAGGGCTGCTATGCTGGGGAGCAGGTGCTGCCTTCACTCAGACTGGAGTGTGTGGATGTGTCTGTGGGCTGCAGGCAGCGATCCACATGCTGGTGGTGCCCCCACGTCTCTTCACTGCTCTCCATAGAGGACAAGCAGGTTCTTCTCCAGCTGCATTTGCTGACTGGGAAAGAGCCCTAGACTGTCTCAATAGATACGTCACTTCCAGATGCAAGTGAGGACAAAAAGATTTGGCTTCCTTATGGGAGTATCCATGCTAACCTTTGTGCCTGTTGGCCTGAGTCTCACCCGTGGAACACCACTGTACCCCTCAGCTCAGATCTTCCGGCTGGCTTGGAGCTGCAGCGTACAAGTTGAGGGTAATTTCATTCAAGTAGGAAAACTGTAATACCAAGAGTAAGAACATTGGAAGGTGTCATGGCAGTGTGAATGCTTGTAACCCAGCTATTGTACCCCAAACCAGCATGCAGGTAACTTGGACAGCAAGGAGACCAAAGGGAGGTGGATGGCAGAATTTGTTTTGCTGACACCTCTCCTGTTGCCAACATCAATTTCAGCTGAGAGTTAGAAGAAGGTCCAGCTAGCGGTAGTGAGGTGCTTCATCAGCAAACACCTTTATAACAGTTTGCCTTTTATAATGGAGATAGTTAAAATTTGCTCTCATACGGGTATTCAGGCAGTGAAGAAAAAACTTCTTTAAAGATCTTCTAGTAGTGATAGCAGTAAGAAGATTGGAGGTACCCGTGCAGAGTGAATACCTGTTGATTGTGTTGAAGCGGAGATGTGTTCAGACCTGCAGGAGTTAGCCCAGGTCAGCAGCTAAACTTGTGTCATTGCCCTGTTGCTCTTTCAGTCTCCTGTCCTCATTCTATTTTTATTGAGTCTAAAAACATCTTATTCTGTTAACTGGGATAATTTTAGATGACATAGGAGTTGGGATGACAATCAAAAATCAGTCCAAAAGCTGCAGTAATTTTTAAATAAAATGGATGAAAGCTTAAAGAAATTTTGGAGTTCACTTGTTCAGGAGTTTGGTGTTTCTGCGGTCGTCTGACGGTTGGTTGTGTTTAATGGCAAAGCCCAGGGAAGTTAAATGCCACATACATTAGCCAGTATATTTACAGCTGTAATCAGCAGTAGTTCCTACAGTCATCGCAGGGAAGGTTTGAAGAGAGGGGTATGATATTGCTTGTTTACTTGTCGATATTTTCTTTAGTATAGGGGATTGGCTGTTTAAAGTACTTGTTTGCACAGGCAATAAAAGCTATTCAAAGATTGCAATGGTCTAGGAGCGATTAAGGTTTTAAATTATATCAACATGCATTGTAAGCAGCAAAGTTGTAATCATGGTAAAGATCATTCTGGATTTTTGTTCCAAAACAGTAGTAGACCAGAAGTCTGTGGGTACATTGAAGCTTTGGCCGGTGTCGTGAGATCCTAATAGTCCGTATTTCCTTTCTGGCTCTAAATATGGAACTGTTTTGACAGTTTAAGTATACTTTAAAACGATTAATCTTGACAGGGTTGATAGTAACCTAAGAAAAAAATTTGTAAACCCCCAAACTGCAGTTTATCTTAATGAGTAGCTCACACTGTCAACAACAAAGCCCTGTTACTGTGTGTAATAGGGTTTAGAGACTATCACAGTGAGAAAGGACACATCTTGTAATTTTAAAGTACATGACTAGAAGTACATATAGCCCCTGCTCTGCAGCCATCCATAGTCTTCAGCATGCCTCCAGCCCAGGGTGCTTCACCTGTGTCCCTCTCACCTTGCTTGTAAAACAATGTTAAGAACAAGTTTATTTTTGAGATCCTTGAACTGAAATGGTCTTCTTTTAGGAAAGGTGTGCAAAGATACCAGCTGCTTAAGCTAAAATAGATACGAGAGTTTGAGTAATGTTAAAAACAAGAACCTACATGAGAATAAACTTGGAGTGTTTCCAAATACAAGTAAGTCCTGTGTCACAAAAAGTCAGAAGTCTCCCTTGAATGAAGATCATTACCCTCAGGGTGCATGTTGGTCACTCTTTAAAATTCTTATAAAAACAAAGAAATTAATTATCCAGTATAAAAATGGGGCATACATCTCCTGGCAAACATTCAATTAACTTTTTAGTGCTTGCTACTTAATGTTGTGTTTGACCATTCGAGCATTGAGAACGACTTTCCTTTGAAAGGGAGCTGGGGTGGAACGTGGCACCGGTGGCCAGTTGTGGCTGGTCATCAACATTTTTCCCATGATCGTTGAGTGTGGAGCTGGTTATATTTTACTTATGCATGTGAGATGTAATTTGCTTTGGGACAGGTTTTTTGTAGGCTGGATGATGTTTTATTGAGAATATAATTTGGCTAGTTTTGCAATCATAGACTGGATTGCAGTGGTTGAGCATGAACTACCAATTAAAAGCAACTGCATAATACTTCTAATTCCCATGACTAATGGGCTGAAAATATGGAGCTCTTTGACCTGGATCCAATCCAAGCTAAAGATGAATTATGCCACATAGATCACATTTTCTACTGTTAAAATGGCAAACGGTGCAAGTGTAGACCCCAAACTTTAAGAAATACTGACTTCTGAATGATGAGCTGACATGTTGACAGATATATTTTGAGAATAATGCATGAGAAGATCTTGAATAACTATTTTGGTAAAACTTTCACCTATTTCTATATACATCGATGTAATTTATAATCTCCTTCCACTGTTAATCTCCTGCTGCTTTGCCAACAAGTGATTACATACTGAAACAATTGGAAGGGGAAGATTCTCTGGGGTTTTTTTATTGAGTGTCTGATGTCCTTTAGATTGGCAGTAAAGATCTCACAGCTAAAAGATACTACTTTTTTTTTTTTTTAAGTGCATTCTGTATATGGAGATTCTCAAATCGATCTTGGATTGTCCTATATGAATTAGATATTTTTATTTTTCCCCTCAAAAGGATCACTAAAATCATGAAATTTGGGGTTAAATCTGGTAATTTAATAGCTGAGTTTTGTTGTTCTTGTAGCAGAACAAAATTAAATATCCATGGGTTAAACTTAAGGCTGGATGGACTACTAAAAGCTGTATAAATATGCAAGGCACCGGAGCTTATGTGAAGGAAAGTGCTCTGCTCGTCAAACGAGGGAGTGATTACGTGGCAGGGCAGTAGGAGTTCTCTTGGAAACAGGGGAAATTATCAGCGTACCAGGACAGAATGCAAAGGTCGATCTGCTGAATACAAATAAAGTATTGAGCGCCAGGTTCTGCCTCATGGAGCTGGCGCTTTTGGAACTGCTGTGATAAATGCAATGATAAATTCGAGGGAATGAGTGCTATTGCAGAAGTCTGATGAAGGCTAGAAAGTGTCCAGCTAGTAGGAATTGCATTGCTTGGTCAGGCACAATGAAATTAAATAGAATTTGCTTTAGTGAAATTGCATCAAGGATGATTAAAGGTGCTGCTGGGAGAAGTAGGTGATCACCTTTCACTGAAGCCACTTCAGTGACTCTGTCACTTACTCCGTACGTCTGTTTTGTTTTTTTCTCCTTTGCTCATTTCCTCTGACTTCAAGGCTCCTCTCCTTCTCCCATTCCCTTCCACCATTGTGTTGTGCCCCAGCTCTGTGCCTGGAGGTAACACCAAGGCTGCTTCTAGGAACAAGGAACTTGTCAGCACCAGTCCTTGGGACCCTGAGAGTTTCCCTAAGTACAGCAGGTCCTATGCTTCCCCCTTACAGGTACACATTGTGCTTCATTCCCCTGTTCTCTGATAATTGTGTTTTGGGTCAAGATTTAGCTTTTTAGCTTTGTTGTCAACAACTCCAAAAAGCTGATCGGAATGACACGGTGCCGTGTCTCCGTCTTACCTAGGTGAGACTGAGCCGTGCAGGTCAGAGCTGCTCACCACTCCATCCACAGCTCAGCTGTTCGCATCTGCGGTTGGGAGGCAAGTCTGTGTCTCATTTCCAGCTAATTCACCAAGCAGTCTCAGATCCCTAGCTGCTAAAGCCACCTCTGGTGAGGTATCACAGGCTTCTTGCCTCTGTGGCTGAACTGCTCTTTGAATATTTTCTTGATGCAGAAGTCTGCAGGAAAGTCCAAGTCAAACTATTGTTGGATTTGCTTTAATATTTTTTGCATTTTGCATTACTTCTTAGGGACCTTTGGCCTCATGGGTGTCAAATGATTAATTTTAAGAGAATTTACAACTTCCCACTTGTTTTACTTTCCTAAAAGGCAATGGCAGAGCAATGCCCAGTGGCTGGCTGCAGGCAGGACTGAGGCTTCGCTGTGCTCCGCTGTGTTTGCAGGGAAGCTGTGATACCACAAATGTGAAGTTTGAGTGACTTGAAATGGATTTTGCTGTAGGTGGGCTAACAGTGTAAGCAATCTTTTAAGGTAAAACAGAACACATAAGCACACAGAAGTACACACACAGAGGTATAACCACGTGTAACATCCATATGTAGCCAAGATGGTACAGTATCTTTTGCATTTTTTGTTTCCATTTGATATTTAAATGATCCTCTGGCAATGGGACCAGTTACATACTCTAAATAAATAAATAAATAAATAAAAAGACACCTTCAAATTCATATAAGAACACTTTGGCGCTGTAAGTGGAGCCTGTTTCCTCAGTGGAGATATTTTCTTGAACATTTTGTACCATTTTACCTCTTCTGCTGTTGGTTAATACTAGACTTGAGAAATACGAGGAATATTTTCCATGTTTATAGTTGTTGGAGTAGTGCATGTGCAGAGCTGCATTCAGTCATTTATTCCCTCTTCATTTTTGTAACAATTGTAGCGTGAACTAATTATTTTCTCAGCTTGGGATGTACTGGACTTGCATTTGATAACATTTATTTTACAGACACTTTTTTGAAGCAGTGACCCAAGCTCGGACATGAAGTCCTCTGCTCTGCTCCTTTCAAAGGCACAGGGAAGATCAGGGCCTTTGCTGGGGAGAAGAGGTTGGTCAGTAGATTGGTACACTGCCTTCATCCATGCCTGAATATCCAGGTGAAAAGTTAACGCTGCCACTAACAAGATTATCTTCTGCTCTGTGCTGGCATGTCCCTTGTATTGCCCAGACAACAGCAGGGGTAGCCAAATGGAGCCACGTGGCTTTGAGGAGGTGGGGAGAGAGAGAAGCAGAGAAGTTTCAGCAAAGAGATCAGCACACCGTTGTGTTTAAACCATTTCTCTTTGCTTATCCTGTGAACTGAAGCCACTGAAATGCTGTCTTCTCTCTGCCATTGCCTCCCTTCCAAAGGATTCGCTGTGGGCCAGTAAGAGGAAACCTCAAATACACTGCAGAGCTCAAAACTTGCGCCAAAATGAAGCTGTATTAATAATAATAGAAGAGTTCCAGTTTCCTACAGATTTAAATTGGCTCAGTAAATTTGACACCACGTTTAGCTTTTGAGGTGATAATGCATCAGATTACACTGTGTGGTTATTTTTTGTGGCATGTCAGTAAAACAGAAACTAATATTCTATACTGGCATTTCAGAAGATATTTCTTTGGAGGGTTAAACTTTCAGTGAGGATTTAAAGACTGTTAGTGTAAACGTGACTGTTCTGTGTATTTTTGAATTCAGGCAGCCTACTTCTATTATAGAGAAAACATTAACCTAATATTTTGGTTTAGAGTTATAGATGGTAGAGTTTTATAGCATAAATAGATGTTCTGTATGGCAAAAAAAATATTGAATAGCACTTGAAAGAGTTCATTATCTTCATATTTCCATAACTTCATTAGTTCCTTAACTTAGTGCTCAAGCAGTGTTTGCTGGGTGCTTTGTATGCACACAAGGGGCAGTTTTAGCCCTGAAAAGCTCAGTCTTGGAGCAGCAGATGTAGGATTTAATAATGCAGTAAGCATAAACGATGACCAAATCTGTACGGTTTTAACTGTAACAGCTGGTTAAAAAAATTTGCAAGCTATTCTTTAACAGAAAATGAGGTTCTCAATTGCACTAATACGTTTATTGAAAGGGATTTTGCTTTCTGTAGAAAACTGCCTTTTTGTGGTAAACCAGAAAGCTTTTTATTTTTTTCTTGTAGGGAAGAGTTCTTCACAGGAAACCATTTTCTGACCAGCTTTAAAATACAGAGATAGCGAAGACCACTTACAGTTTTTTCTCATCACTCCTAAAGAAACTAAATGCTAAACTATCAACATGATGTGAGGTTTAAGTCCTTGCTTTTTTATCCTTTGCCTGTACCCTGGAAGAGGAAGAAAATTAAAATAAAATATAAATACCAGGGTATTTTTGCTTCCAAGGTTGTCATTGAGAGCTTTAGCCGCTTCAATGCTTTCCTGTCTTCTCTCCTCTGAAACTGTACTGGTTGGTCCCACTTGCAGCGCCTGCACGGACATGGCAGCAGCCTATGAGAGGGATGAGAGGAGGGGAAACAGGAGGAGGTTACATTGGCTTTTTCCTGGAAAATGTGACATTTTCACCAAATGTTGATACAGCAAAAGCTTTCTGAGGGAGAAACCAGAGTTTCCATTCGGAAATGCTGCTGTAACACTGCATGGAAGTCATTGCTGGTTTGACTTCTGTGCCTCCTCTTCCTGGCCTGGGATTCCCTGGGTGGACTTCAGTTTCTTCATCCGTATGACTGTGCCTTTTCATTGAGCTGTGCTGGTAAACCAGAGAAAAACAGTCTGGATGCAAAGCTGCATGTATAGGGCACCAAGGAGCCGGGGGAAGGAGGCACCAAACTGCAGTGCCCATGAGATAGAGCGATGGTGGCTCTAGAAGGCTACATTGAGGTTTCATCTTTTAGACAAAAACCAACCTTGCGGTCCCAGTGATGCTTGCTGGTAGCACTTAGTGTTTGCTAAATCGTGAACTTGCCTATTAAGCATTCTTTCTGCTGATGTGATGTGCAACATCAACATTTATTTGTTTTAAAACAAAACAATGTCAGAAGGTACTTCATTAATGCAATGATGAGTCTCTTTCGACCACCCTGTAAATATTTGTCACTGCAATACCAGGTATCATAATCGTATTTATCACTGCAGTACCAGGTATCATCATTGTATTTGTCACTGCAGTACCAGGTATCATTCCCAGACTCTGCTGGAGCAGTTTAGGTCAATTTGCGTAGCAAATCAGTGGCCAGACTAGTATTGGCATGAACGATTTCTTGATTCCTGGCCTCTTACCTGACCTTAAAAAGCATGATAATTTTGAAATAATGGGTGTTTTGTTAGGGTTTTTAATGAAAAAAATATTTGCATATTTTTTATTATGGCAGTCATCTGTTCAGAGGCCTCAGCCCAAACAAGCAAAATCAGGGTTGTAATAGATGAATAAACAACTTTGTTGATGCTTTTAGTTATTGGCAGTTGCTATAGCAATAGGCTGCCACAGGTTCCCGTATAATGGTTCTAGCATGTGGCTGCTCACCACATCAATCAGATAGGAGGTGCATCCTCCCTGGTAATGGAGATGGTGAAATTATCTTAGCTACACATATACCATAAAATTGGGTTTTCATAGTATTTGAAATGGTAAGAGTTACATGTCTGTGTGTTTGGGGGGGAGATCTGTAGCAGTACAAAGCATAAATGAATTCCCAGAAGTTAGTCCAGTGGGTTAACTCCAAATGAAGTTGTTTTGGTTTTTTTTTTTCTTACAGCATCACTGTGCTTGGTCTGGCTAGTGCCAAAGCAACACAGCTGTGTAACTGTGGTGGAGGAATCCCATTTCACAATATATTTTTAAGGTCGTAAAACTTTATTTGAAGGGCAGAAGCAAAACACTTGGAATGCACTTCCTTATTCTTAACCTCAGAGTCTCAACTCTGTAAGCATTTTGATGGCGTGGAATGGTTTCTTTTTTCTGGCTTTAAACAGTGGCTTTTTCTAGGTTCTAGCAAGTTTTTCGCTAATTCTAAACTGTATGTTTACAGGCTGCTCATGGTGCGTATTTCCCTCCTCGCCAAACCATAGCTTTTCATGTAGCAAGCTATAGCTCTCTGGATCTTCACCTCCATTGTAATGGGAGTGTCATTTTTTGAGCATTCAGTGCATCAGAGTTTTACCCCGCTGTGTTCATTTCAGTGTGTGATCTTGTACGTGCGTGAGGACCCTCGGATATAGCCAGTGCCTTTATTCAGATCTCACGTTGCTTGTTCAAATTGTTGTGCCCTGTTGGAACAGATGATCAATAGCATGTCGGTCCCTTACTCAGGAGAAAATCCAATGGAAAAATTTATTATTAACAAAATGCGGTAGAAATACAAGAATAGAAAAGGCAGGAAATCAAGCTTGGGGTTTTGGTAGCTGTTTTAATTTGGCTACATAGTTCATAAAATGTCCACAAATTAAATTATGTGCTTTGGTTGTAACGTGAATATGGATTTTGGTATGCCAAACTCTGCATGCATGGGAAGTCTGGTTTTGGCTATGGAAGAGCTATGCATAGAGCACAAAACATTTGGGATGGATAGATGGGGATGTGCTGCCTGTACAGGAGAGTTTATGCTGAAATATATACCCAAAAATAAACGCAGAACAAAGTAATTTCAACTACAAAGTGTATTTTCAGGCCTTTTATATGGTTGCTTTACTATAATCTCATTAACTTTTCCTTTAATTGAATATGGAGGCAGACTTAAGCACTGAAATTTAGGTCTAAATGTTGGGGGTTTAAAAAAATCAAATCAAAATTGCTCCTGTTGAGGGATTTGGTTCAGGAATATTCATACTGGCTAATACAGGCTAACACAGATACATAAGTTGTTTGAAAAGTGATTACAAATGGGAATCAAAGATCCCTCTAAAGCCATTGAACAGACAGAGACACCCCTCCAGGAAGGTGATTCAAAGTACTGGATATCTAAACTGGATGTCTAAAGGAAATTACATAAATACCTCAGATTCTCCCCTATTTTTCTTCCCACCCTGTTCTTCCAACAGAGATTTACACTAATCCATTAGCGGGGAAAAAAAAAAAAGCCATTTCCGTCTTTGTTTCGCAGATTGCTTTGGCCTTAAACACAACATAAGCTACAAAAATGCAATTATTTAAGTTTTCATTTTTAATGTGGCTTGTCATTGCTAAATGAAGAACCCGGGATTAAAAAAAGCACGTAATGTGAATTAAATGTGGTGGTGGACAGTGGGTGTTTGTGTTACAGCAATAGTATCACAGGTTCATTTCCTTTGTATATCTTACTTCAGTTTTGCAAACTAGGATGGGGTTTTTCCAGCTTTTTTTGTATACTTTTCCAGGGCTTTTGTTTCCAAAGATGTAAATTGAAAGGGATGACATTTCCACGCAAAGAGAAGAAATGTTTATTTTAAGAACACACAAGTACCCAGTTACAATATAACTTGTTGAATCCTCGATGCCAGACTGGCTTTGCTTGGAAGATGAATGTGAATTTGAAAAGGACCCTGTCGAAGTAATTGGGCTTTAAAGCTTCTGTTAGCCCAAGCTGGGCTTCATGCTTCTCTGATTTTGCCTTTTAAGCCTGCAGTAGCAATGTTTAAGGGGGGGAAAAAAAAAAAAGTTTGCAACCTTGGTGAACATGGTGAAATATTTTCATGGTTTATATGCTGTTTTTAAATGTGGGCCAAGCCCTCCGCTCTGCCTAAAAAGTAGGAAAAAAGGAAACAAGCACCCAAAAACCCCAGTACAAGCAGAGAGAAGGAAAATGAGCAAACTCTGAGGGCTTTTGGTTAGAGTTTGGGGTTTTTTTCCCCCTTATGTTGATGTTGTTGCTAGCTCAGAGCTGGGGCAGCCTGCAGCTGTGGGGAGGCATGCTGGGCTCCGGTGGGTTTGGTGGGTGGGATGGGGATGATGTAGGTCACGGAGCCTGGCTGCAGGTCCCCGGCTGTGCTTTCATCCCCGGGCGCAGCAGAGATCGGCGCCGACTCAATCATACTTTCAGCTTGCATAGAAGAGGAAAGTGGTTGTTTCAAACAGACTCTACTACCTGTGCTACCTTCTCTGCCCAAGTTGTACAGATGCAGGGAGTGAGAGTATCTTCCCACCACCTTTCTGGAGGCATTTTCATACCTGCACTTCACTGTAAATCAGAAGAGTAATAAAACAAGGGAAAGGGACTGTATAAGGATCAGCTGAGCTTTAGCAGTCACTTCCTGAGGGTTCTTAACCTTGCATATATTTTCTTTTTGTCTAACTGTTGCATATGTATCTGCAGGCAGTGTGCTTTAGAAAAATCAGAAGTGGGAACTAAATACTGTGCTACAGGGTGATATAGCAAAGCTGGGGGTTTCTCACGTAACTTTGCAGAAATGTCCTGCTTTCCACTCATCTTTTATTCAGCATTTAGAAATGTAAGATCTGCAGTCCTTTTTCTGGAATATTTTTTAATATTGGTATGCTTTTTGCACTCTGCTCCCCTGTTTGGATTTCTGTATTTCTAAATGTTATGTGTATGGACATGGGTTCATAAATATATATGTTCCTTAACGGTTTCAGTTCATGCATGCATGTATGAATAAATATTCCTCGATGGAGTTTCAGTTCTGCTGCAGACGCAACGGATTTCTCCCTCTTTATCAGTGGCACCATTAGTAGAGATAGAAATTGAAACTTTTTCAACTAAAACCAGCTGGGATATCACTGATCAAGATACAGTCTAACCCAGGAAAATAGGGTGTAAGTAGTAATTGGAGCTGTGAAATTATATTTTTCATGCTGTTTGTTTTTAGGATATTTCCTTACCTGTTCATTCATTCTCTCTCTCTCTTTTCCCTTAAAAATATAAATTTCTCAAAGCTAAAAGTAAAGAGGGTAGGGCTGCTGAAACAATGGACAGAAAGGTTATAATTTTGTTTTTTCAAAAAATACTTAATAATATATTAGTTGTAGAAGGGGAAATACTATTTTCTAAGGAATTTTCAAATCAGTGGCATCTCTTTCCATTAATGTGTTGCATTTAACATTGCTGTTTAAAAGCATGAAATGAGACTTCACAAGTTTGTGGAGAAAAAAAAACACCAACAAACCAAACAAAAAACTGTCCCAAGACACTGGATTTACATTTTAAAAAGAAAACACATTACAAAGATCCTGCAGCTAACTGTACAAAAATGAGCATTTGATGATGAGTTTCAAAGGAGACAGATTAAGTGGTTAGCAAGTACTGTGGCATTTGGCATGTGTGCCAATTCAAGCAGTAAGTCAAAAAGACACAGATAAAATATTGTCAGAGAACTGGCTTTGTTGCATCTGTTTTGATGACAAAGATCTAATTTGGAATTATTTTGACAAATGAGAAATGCAGTTAACACCAGCAAGTACTTTTTCCCTTAAATTTAGAGTGCCAGACAGACAAAATTATTTGCCTTGACTATCTCCCTTTCAGTACTTATTCGCCATAACTAAGTTCCAGAATCAGCCCTGGAAATTAATTTACTTTCCTTTCTAAAATGCATTTTAAAGACAAAAACTAAAATGTATTAAATATTTACATGTCATCAGTCACTGTAATTACCATAGTGTTTATATTTGGCTTGCTGAGAGTGAGGGAGGTGGTCATGCAACACCAAGAGGCAGCTGATATTTAGGAGACTACTTCTATCATAGCGTGATCACTGTGAGACTAGTTTGAGGCAAGGAAATACTTTTTCCAATCAAATGCATTTTATTAAAAGATTCAGTCGTTGATCCAGCGTTGCAGTACTCCTTTCCCAGTTGGCTGCGTGCACGTTAATTTTCATTACAGATTAGCCCAGATATGGCTCAGATTTTCCCAGTTTCTTCCCTCTGTAATTCTTTCTGTTCTGTCCCTCATCCCAAGAGCTCCTTCCCAGCATTTGCTCCTCATTTTTATATTCTTCCTCATAGGAAGGTGGTATTAAAACAGGATGATAGCATCCCCTAGTAAATGTGGAATTTGTGTGTATTGATTACATGGGATTAGTGATTCTAGATATGTATACGCACAAAAATAGCTATTGTACATCTTTGGGCAGTTGACTTCACTGCTGATCAGCCTCTCATTGGATTTCTAGTATTAAAAGCTCTGTAACAAATTCAGGAAATTGCTTTTTTTATTAATCAGTATTCTGGAAACAGAGGAAAAGTTCTTGCCTTTCTTACTCACTTTTGGAAAGGTCCTCTGCAGTTCCTCCTGGGTAACACAGCAAAGCAACATCCATTCCTCGAGCAGTGTTTAGGTTCTGTGTATCATGACAATACATTACCCCAGCTATCCAGAAAGGGTACGGAGCACCAAATTTTAGCTTGTGTGGTTCATAATAGATCAAACAGTGTTGATGTACAAAACAGCTGTTTTCTTTTAAATGGAAAAAAAAATAGTAGTAATCCAAAAAGTCCATTAAAGTTTGACAGTAACGCTTTGGCTGTGAACTGCTAGAAGAAATTTTAAAAGGCCAGAGTTGTTATTTGTTAAAGCTGAACTATAATCTTTATTTCTAAATACACACACATGCATCACAGTTGTGCTTCAGCTTTTAGCTTCACTCCTGACAGATGCAGTCATCTCAGTTCAGGCCAGGAAAACTGTTATGCAGGTATTTTGTACGTGCTCATTTTCAGACATAAATTGTGCATGTGGTATCTTGGTTTTATGCTGAGGGAATCCCAAAGCATCTGAAAACTCACACCTGCATAAGGCTACAGGAAGATACTGTAGAGCCATCTCTTGTGAAGGGTAACAGTTAGATGATTCACAGCCCTTTGCCTAAACGTTGTCTTTCCACATGATGGCACAAAGTACTTTGTCTTACACACCCTAGTGTTGTGAAAATTGCAATAACAAATTGAACGTCTGAGCAGGGTAAGAAAGCTTGTTTATTTTTGCCTTATTTGCAGTCCTTTCACTGCTGCATAGATGCATCGAGCTCCACGGCAGTTATCTTAAAAGGATGAAAACCAGGTTGGAAATCCCATTAGGATTTCCCACACAGGGGCCTCTGAGCACTCCACATCTGCAAAAAAATTAAACATTTCAGCCTGTCCCTTAGGACTGCAGAGGTAGCACCGCTCCTTGCAGTACAGAGACGCTTGTAACGTGAGTTGCTGTTTCTTCCACCTACCCTGATGCGAAGCAGTAGGAGATTTTGCCCATAGGACATGCAGAGCCATGAGACCAGATAATTGGCATTTAAGAGTATTGCCAGGATCATGTAAAATTGTGTTTTATGTTCTCATCATTCAGGAGAGCTGTTTATTTAATTTTTTTTTGATGGTGGCAGTTAGAATAAACGTGCCAATGTTTCAAAAAGCATAATAATGCATTTTTTTTTTAATGGGGAAAGAGCTCCAGAGAAAATGATGGTTTCATTTTGTGAATATTTTCTGCAGTAAACATTTTTGGCATTTTTTTTTTATATACTTTATTTTTTCTGCTTGGTTTAATGCAGCATAACCTCCTCTAAATTTAGTGGGAAGTGTAAATGTATGTAATGCTTTTTCTGTGGTTAGAAAATACATGTAGCATTAAGTTATTAAAGCTTGACTTTAAACTATGTCTTGGGCTAATGATTTTACAGTATAATTGCTTTAGTTAATTTGAAGGCAGGTATACATACAGCTTATTCCATTTTGGCACTATAAAGTTTGCCATTGGTATTATACCTAATTTTTTATATGATTTACATAATTTGTGAAACAGATTTAATACTTTGTGTGTGAGCTAATTAGTTTCTGGTTTAGAGCCTTCATTGTATGTTCATTGGGTTTTGAACACCTTTTACAGTAGCACGGAAGGTCATTGTTGGATCTAAATTCTTTGTAGAGCAATCAATCCCATTTTAATAAAATAAGTTGCATAATTTTTAATGTAATTAAATTGGGTTACACAGAATTGTTTTCAGCTGTAAATTTGCTGAATTGGAAGAAATATGGTAGTGATGTGTTAATTACTGCACTGTGCTCTTTCCCTTGTTATGGTATAGTTGGAGATTACTGGACTTTAGATGAGTGCAATTTTATATGCACCTCTAAGGAGCTCTTGAGGGATGGCCAACTCTTCCTGGTAGAGGGAGAAAAAAAGAAAAGAAACATTCTAAAATTAATTCTAAAAGTAGAATTTTAAAAACTTCCTGCATAACCTTCAGGAGTTTCGATGTTAATGTGTCACTAACATTTATAAGTCATTGCCAGATGACAGCAATACCAGCACTGCCAAGCACTGAGCTCTTCGGCAAGTGGTGGCATGGTTGGGGGGCTGAAATAAATGCCCCTTATCCAGTTCCAGGGGCACAGCAGAGAAATGGAGCCCCTCTGCACAATAAGCATCTCGCAGTCACGTCATACACCAGCCCAGAAAAGTTCTTTTCCTCTGGTCAGTGATTTCTTCTACATGAGGGCACGTGCTGGCTGTTTTCCTCTCCAAGGAATTGTTTTCTTGGCTGCCGCCATCCAGTGTTTAACAGTACCATGCAGCTTTAATGGCTCCTGGCTTATTAGGAGTCTAAACAGTCTCCTGTATCCTTTGTGTCAAAATGAGTGAAAGCTTTGGAAATCATTTTGGGATTCACTGAGCAGGAAAAGGAGTTGCTTGAAAGAGTCAGTCCCTGCAGAAAGGCTGAACTTCACAAGCTAAAAACGGACAGTAACAATTATTTTCCAAAAGTTTTTTGCATACGTTCCTTGTGCTAACTCAGTTTCTTAATTTACTCAGATTATTCCAGACATTATTTCTAATTTGGGTTTTACTTGTCTGTTTCTACATCTCTTTTTACCTCTGGGCTTGCACATGCATGCTTCTGCTTTTTTTATTGATAAAATAGTTGCACTTAGACATATGGTTAATGAGACAGAACCAGAACGCAGTGCAGGTATTTCTTTTCCCTCTGTTTGTGTGCTGTTAGGAGCTGGTGCTGGGGTTAAAAAAAAAAAA
The DNA here is from genome assembly GCF_023638135.1 of Falco biarmicus. Classification (NCBI taxonomy): domain Eukaryota; kingdom Metazoa; phylum Chordata; class Aves; order Falconiformes; family Falconidae; genus Falco; species Falco biarmicus. The sequence continues at coordinate 28,071,306 of NC_079292.1, read as the reverse complement.
AAAAAATTGATCGGCGACAATGCAAGTCCCTATCTCGTGGGACAGTTGCCATAAATTGTTCTCTGTGTGTAACCCTGAGCCTGCTAAATGCATTTTGTGATGGAAGCAAATATTAACAGTTGCCTTCATGCTCTTTGCTAATGTGCATCTGATTTCATTTAGCAGCCCACATGAACAGTCTCCTATGCAGTCACTGCCATAGAGGTTTTTTTGATTATTATTAAGAACCTTGAACAAAGACTGTGTTTTTCTGATGTGTTTACATGTATACATAGCTATAAAAGAAAAAAAAAAAAAAAAGAAAACCTGACTTTTTATTGTTGTATTTGCAGCCGTTCTTGCTCAGCATAGTTGTTAGACCTTTGCAGTACAATTATACTGGTGAAAGCCTTTAAGGCATTTATTTCCGCATGGGAATACTGTTTCTCCTACTTTAAACAATTAGATGAAGTGCAATCTCACTTTCTTCCTGTGGAATGCCACACTTTTATTGCTATCATTTATCAGTTGGAAGATGTAAATAAGATGTAAGCTTAGGAGCCTGGCTCAAATAAAACCAGATTGTATTGATTCTTGTGTGGTACAGAATGAAATGGAAAATCATCTGACATCCACTTCGTGTTCATCGAAGCAATTTTTAAAGAATAAAGGCTGAATACATACAATATAAATTCCTTATCTTGTTTACTTGATGTACGCGTGCAGTTTGAAAGTCAGAAACCTGATAAAAATCACAGCTAATTGTATGAGATAGTGCCTGTTATTTTCATTATAGGTTTCAAATGTGAGATGTCGTGGCTTAGTCTAAAAGCAGCTTCGAAGTATGCAGAAACTTTGGAGATGTGCTGACAATGTATTGGTGGATGCCTGAAGACGGGGAGGGAAAAAAAAAACAAACTAAAATTTTCACATCACTGACAGGAGATGAAACAGTGAAAAACTGAGGTTTTGTCCATGCAGCAAGTTATGATTTTCTTTAAAAAAAAAAAAAAAAAAAAAAACAAAACCAACCAAAACCAAAAAACAAAGCACACACACACAAATCCCCCCCCCCCCCAAAAAAAAACCAAAACCAACAAAAAACCAAGCTTTGCCCATCCCCCTGCACTGCTAGGGAGACAAGACGGCTGCTGATTTCTTAAAGCCTTAAAGTTAGCTGACCTCCTAGCTGAACTCGACTTTAATGTAAACATTTTCTTGAGATGGTTCGTAGCAGGGCCAGCAAATCTGGAGAATATTAGTGGCGCTGTGTTTGCGGGAAGCAGGAATCCCTTGGTAATTCTCGGATTCTCGGGAGCTCTTTTCCAGGCCAAGGCAGCCTGAGACACAGTTGTGTTTTCAGTTTTGCAGGGTTCGTTGGTAATGCCCTGTGTATCTTTTTAAAATGTAATTAGTAAAACACATAATTAGTTTTTGCTTTGAAGTTGAGTTTTTCTTCCTTGCTTTCACTCCGTTAAAACTCTTTATCTTCCCCCACCATAGGTAAATAATATGATAGCATAATGTTCGTGTTGCTTTAGTCATCAATGTTTTGGCATTGGTGTATGAATCTAAACAGAAGAGAGAAATTAGAGCAGGGCTTCCTCCAGATCACCTCTCTTTGCAAGAATATTAAGTTCCTTCTAATGCTCCATGCTTAAGCAAAATGCGTGGCTGCTGACTCGACCCCGAGAAGAAGAAGAAAAGTTTTATGCTTGTTTGGGGTGTTTGTTAGCACTTCGGGATCTGCTTGTGTGAATTCTGTACAGTGTGAATTGATTAGAATGTCCGCGTGGTGCATGATTCTGTAAAGTGTTTTGCACGTAGAAATTTTGGGCTGAATTTCTAAATTTTCCTTGCCTGCATACCTTTGGGTTTTTTAAGATACATTGTGTTTATCATAAGCTTGAGTACCTGTTGAAATGATGTGCTGAAATGGGATAGAATACATGGCACTTCTTGCTTTTCAGCTTCAAAGCAGTTTTCTGCATTAATTGATCTCCCCAGCATCCCAGTCTGCCCAGTACTTGCTGCAGTACAGCAGTGTGCCTGGAGCGGGTGCAGTGGTGGGCAGGAGTCTGACAGACGTTAGTCACTTGTGCTTATTACACCCTAGCACATGCTCTGTGTTGTAGTGCCCTGACTATATAATCTTAATGTTACTTGCACAAAAAATGCATGTTTACCCATAAGAAACCCATGCCTGTTAAGGGCAGCTGATTGCTGTCACTGCTTGTTAATCTGTAAATTCCAAAAATTGGGCTCGATCTGTTTACTCATTAGGTGGGAAAACTTGATAGAACAGACAGATTGATGGAAAAGAAACAGTGTGTGTAGTTGAATTTTCTTTCTTCTGTGGAAAAAATACAGCAAAATTGCTTTTCCGATTCAGAAGGAAACCTTACAATTCTGCTATTAAAAAGTGTCTGAAAACCAGTTTTCACTTTCAGAACAGGGCAGCAGAGATGGAAAACTCCATTTAGATCTTTCATTTACATTATTGAGCAAACTTGCAGGAAGGAGTGGTGGGAAGAACAGCCAAAGCTGATTTCCGCTTATATTTTTAATTTCAGCATTATGTACCATTGGCATCCTGATCAAAGCTCCTGTGAACAGCACAAAAAAGGTGCTTTTCTAGAGTTAGAGCAGAAGCCAGGCAGATTACCAGCATTTGCTGGTTTTGAGACAAGTTCCATCAATTAATTGTTCCTTTCTTGCCCATCTACCCAAGCTTTGTCTAGTCATCAGCTGCATATTTTCTGGAGGAAGGGTTCTCTTCATTTACCTTTTTTGGAGGTTGTAGGGTGCTCTGAACGCACTGGACGCTAGTTGGAGCATGTGCGACTTCCTGAAATATAAACAGTAATGTAAATGGGTTTATGTTATTACATAATAATTCGATTGACATTTTTCAAAGTATTGTTTTTTTTTTCAAGTTCACAGATATATTTAACTGGTGTTAAAATTGGTTGGTGTGTGTGTGTTTGTTGTCATGGCTTGTTTAATACCTCATGTTGGGAGTTGTCCTAGCTTTAACAACTTGAAACATGGTTTCTATTTAGTTCCCTTAATGTTTTCCACAGTTTGTTTTAAAACCCACAAATTTAGCTGAAGTGTTTGTTTTTTTTACTTAAGAATGTTAACTTTAGAAATAAAATATTTCCTGTTTATCAGCAAAAGTGTTTCTTCCCGCTTGCTGGCAGGATTTCGAAGGTGGATTTTTTATTTCCTTCTCTTACACCGCCTTTCTTTCTTGTGCTCAACATAATAAACCCTGAGCAATGATAAAGCTTATTTAACCCAAATATACCTGCTTCACCTCAAATAAATACAAAAAAAATTGGGCAAAAGAAAGAGATAATATTTTTGAATCAGTACACAAACATTGCTCTCTGTAAGATATTCATTGTACTGCAATAAATGGGGAAAATATATTGAATTTATGCACACATGATTGACTTTTCATACAGTGAACCCAGGTTAAACATCTTGAATATGGAATATGAATAGAGCTAACATTTTCATATGAAGCAATAATGAAAATTAACAGAGCTCCATTTCGACTGATAGCAAAGAACATTTGATACTCCAAGGCATAAAATGTGTTTAGTACTTGGGTTTTGTTAAGCTTGACAGAAGCCAGGAAATGGGACGGTACAACTGCTGCATAAAGGCTTCTTCTATACCTGATGACAGGCTCGAGGATGTAACTGAGTAAAAACAATAACGCCACCCGCCCGCTCTTCATTCCCTACAGTAAGAGGAGAAGGTATTCATGGCTGCGTGTCGTCAATGGCTTCGCGTCTGAAAATACCAGTCCTTAGGATGTGGGTTTTGTTCCCTGGGCCGAGCCTGGCGCCAGGCTGCAGAGAGAGGGGTGGGAGAGGAGGGAAGAGCAAAACCCCTTTTCGCAGAATTTATGGGGTGGACAATGAGTGTGATTTTATTTATTTTTTTATCTTGTTTAGTTCTGTAATAGCTCTGGATGAAATGGGGTTTAGTCCAGGTAACAGGCAGGATACCCTGGTGCTTTCCTGTTTTAGTGAGGTGCGTGACTTGCAAACCATCTGCAGTTTAAGAGTTACTGGCATTACTTGCTCTGGGTTCCTAACCACGGTGGTCCTTTCTGCTCCCCCATGCCAGCATCTTCTAGCGGAGCTGTTCTGACAGAGGATAACAAGCCTGTATTTTCAGGATTTTTTTCCTGCAGTGATTTCAGTCCCTCGTGAGCTTTTCTTGTTGAGTCTGTGCGTGTTACTGTTTGATAGGCAGAAAAATCAGAAGCCAAAATACGCAGGTCATGCAAAAACTGCCCGAAACTCTCAGTGTATTCCTTTCCCTGCCCACCCACCCTTTTTGCTTCTAGCAGAAGCTCAAGTTGCCTCTCTCTTGCAGCCCTATAAATGTGCTTGTTTCCTTAGCTGTAACCCTATAAATGCTCTTGTTTTAATGTGGACTCTGGTTGAGGAGTTGACCTCTTATTTGTTTTTAGTGTTTTAAATTAAAAGTTTAAAGGTACCTAAAAATCAGCCTAAGGAAAAACTTGGCCCAACAATTAAAGTTTGACATCTGAGTCTCTCCAGCTCTGTGTACACACAAGGAAACTTTCTTGAAGACACACAAAAGGGAGAAATTTGTGTGATCAGCGAATACACAGCCCGTATAGCTCTCAAGGAAAGCTTGGCTTCCACTCAATTAAAATAGGCTCTTAATTGATCCTGTGCTAACCCAGAATGGGAGCTTTTTGCTTTCTTTCAGGGAGATGGAGACAAAAATAAACTCACGTGAACACCTGTCAGCTTCTATGCTCCATCCAGATGTTTTCAGACTGTGCCTGCTGAAAGTGCATTGCAATCCTTGTAGTTTAATCAATATAATGATGATTTACCTTAGCAGCTTGAATATATAGAACTTCCCAGTGAAACCATGACTAAACCTGTACTTAAATTCCTTAGGACTGACCTAAAATATCTTGGTATTGTGTGTTTTAAATACAAATGCCATATCAGCATCCAGGAGGGTTAAAGAGCTGCTGGAGGGGTTGCTACTTCTGCACTAGCCTAAAGGTGACATGTTTTACTGTTCTTCAACTTCATCAGCTTCAGCCAGTGTAAGTTGAAGGTCTTGGACCACTTATCTTTGCAGTGACTGTTTTCTGTATTGTGGATCCCGTTAAATGCATTTTTAATGAGTTTCTCTGCCCATCTTGCAAGTTCATTATGGTGAATAGTCTTACTTAAGAGCTCTTTGAATTTGTTGAGCCTTCAGCTGATCCAGCAAAGAGGCTTCTTGTATCATTTAATCTCAGTTTGTTCACCTGTGAAATGGGTGTTTTAACAGCTTAATGTGATGTAATACTTTAAAAGTGCACTTAATACACCAGTATATCCTGCAAAGAAATAGAGTATTATGTATGGAGAACTTGCTGCCGTGTGGTAGGACAGTGTTATATGCTAAATTTGCTGGACAATGAGGGTGTAGAAGGGACAGTGCAGTTGTGGGGTTTTGAGTATTGTGTGAGAATAAAACTTTCTAGTCCACCATGGAAGATCCTGTACCTCATTTACAAAAATCCTGCACAGACTGTTGGAGCCGTATTTTCCAAATCAGAAAAATTAAGTGAGACAAAATGGCAAAGGGAGAAAGCAACTAAAGATTTTTTTACTTCCCATCCTTAAAATCATCCTTGTTGTCTGCAGCTGTAAAACTATTTTGTTGCCTTGCCCAACTGGAGCCCTGAGCTCTCCTGGTGCAGCCTCAGCCTTGCTGTGCCAACCCCTCATCTCAGGAGGAAGATGAAAAACAGTTTTGCAATTAGTGCAGTGGACTGGGATTCGAAAGATGGAGGTCAGGCTTGCTTTGTGACCTTAGGTAGGTCACTTCCTCCATAAGTCACTATTATTACAGTAATATTTCCTGTCCCTCATCTTCGGTATGACTTCTATATTTGATTTGTAAACTGTTCTGACTGAGGGCTTTTCAGGTTAAGTCTGGACAGCATCTACCACAATGGAGTTCTGTTGTTAGCTGGGGGTCTCCAAGATGCTTCTTTAATAAAAGCAGTCATAAATTCAATGCTACTACTATGTTACATCATTATTTTAAACATCAGGTTGTATGACATTATATTTGTTAAGCTCAAAGAAGTCAGGAAATATCAGTGGCGAGGTTGGACGTAGAATTTTAACATGTCATTGCACAAGTGTGTTACCATCACATCTTATTTCTCAAATGCACAATATCATTAATATTTGACTTATCAGAACTCTGTAAACAGGAAAGGGTGCAGTGAGAGGTTGTGCACTCAGAGCAGTGTTTTGCTGGAGCTTAATTTGGCAAATCTAGACCTACAAAACTACATTATAGTAATTTTGCTTGATATTTACATCCAGGCACTAATACCTAATTTAGTCATTGGTGTACAGTTTTGTAGGTACTTGTCGTTGTGTATATATGGATTCTTCTCTGCTTTAATTTTATTCACTTGTAATATTATACTTTACATTGAGTATTTCAGAGTCCAGAGGAGCATTTTAGAAGAACAGCAGATTTTTATTCAGTGTATGTCATGTGAACAAACCTACCAGTGAAATCCGTGTATGCCTGGTTTGTCCAGTGCTTCCCAGTTTAAAGCTGACCATGCCTGCAGCCCTGCAAAGTGTGCAGGAAATCCCTGCTCATTTCTGAGCAGACCTAGGAAAAGAAAACAACGGGAACGAGATGCCTTGGCCAGGGCAAGTCATTCAGCCTGCTCTGATTTTCCAAGTATTCCCCAGGTGTGCTGCTATAGGAGCATGGGCAGCAGACTGGTTTTTCTGTTCTGGCAGGACATACACAACCAGCAGATCATCAGTTGGGCCCATCTGCATTGTCAAAGATACATAACACAAAGCACTTCCAGTCATTCGAGAGTTAGCAGGCATTCCTGTCGCTGTCTCACAGTGGTTTTACATGAAATTTTTTTGATATTTAAAATTAAAAAAAATAATATATTGGATTAATTTTGGCTGCACGCTAGCAGAGTGATATATTCTGTACATTGTGCCTTGCATCGGAGCTTGTGTTGTCAGGGAAGGGGCTTTATTATTGTGGGAAGGTCCGTGAGTAGAAAATTAACGTCCAGAAAATGCTGTCCTAGATCACTTCTGCAGAGTCCAGCTCACTTTTCCCTCATAAGGAGTGAGGCAAAGATCTGAAAGCCCAGACTTGTTTTAGTAGGACACCTCATTTGTACTTGTGGAAGTAGGGCAAATTATTTCGCTTATATGCCTGGTACAGTACAGCTCCTTGGAGGATGGTGTCCCTCCATTTCACATTGCTTTGGCAGCCATGTAAATTCTCACTTTCATTATTTTATACTTTACTGAATTTACATGAGTGGGTTCAATGATATCATACCTAGTTTTCACACAAAAATTCCAAAACCATTAAAGAGGTTGCCTAAGGGGTTTCCACCTCTGCTCTGTCACCTGTGGGGCAGCAGAACTGCGGATACTTTTGATTTTGTTCTACTTTCCCATGATTTGAGCAGGAGTGAGCAATATGGCCTAAACTTTTTTTTTTTCCCATTTTTTTAAAAGGCTATGACAGGCCAGACCTGGTAAATTTTAGCATGATAGGGAACACTATAACCTGCTGAAAATGGGGGTGGGGAGGGTGGGGGGGTGTTAATTAAAATGTGTAGGCACCCTGAATTATAGCTGTTATGAGTGTTCCAGCTATAGTAATAATTGAAGACCTTTTAATAATTTTGTATGTTCTTTTCTAGCTTGGCCTTGAGCTTAGGCAGGACTTCAGTTTCAAGATAATTTTCTTGTCCTCAAAAGTTAAATTGCTTTCTTTAATATAAAGCATACAATAAGGAGTGCAATTGAAAAGCTGCATGCCTACTGAACCTGCTCTTTCAGCATGAGAGTCCACTTGTTGGGAGCAGATCCAGAGGAACAAACACTCTTTTATTATTAGATGATAAATCCCTGATGCCGTATCACTGTTTTGGCTTTCAACCTTATTGAACTTTCAAGAGAAATGCCTCTGTTTATAACATGAACTGCCCAGTAGCATCCAAGTATCTGTCACTGTGCTGTGGACTTGGAATTTTTATTTAAACTGTACAGTGTGCTGTGTTGTTAATAGCATGCCTGATGCTATACGGCCAGGATCTGGCTTATAGCCTGATGAAAAGCTGTAGAATGAGATGTGGGGTTTACCATTTTTTTTAACAGAATTTTGATTGCAAGTTAGGAATTGTAATTAAAAGGAGTTGGCAAATTAAAGTAGGGTCTGCTGATTGCCTCAGAAATAAAAAAAAAATACTATTTCTGCTGAAAGTTGTTGTGATTCTTATTCCTAAGCTACTGAAGTGCTGTTGAGACTATGAACCTGAGTTCAAAAATACCTATGCTGAAGGCAGAAACCCACGTGCTTTAGGAAGTATTATTTACTACCACATAGAAATAACTGAATAAATAGTAATACCTCTAGTATCTGACTTTGTTAAATGCAAAAGGTCTGTTGGAATGGAAAAGCGGTTTGCATTGTTGCATGCATGCACATATGCATGTTTGGCAAATTATGTTTCCACATTTGACTTATTTAATTCACCATTCTCAAGCAAGTTCTGCAGTCTCTGCAACTGTGGAAACTGAGGCAAGGCTCTGAATTTATTTCACAGGCAACTTAGTTTGGAGGCAGCTGTGGCGAAGCAAAGGTAAGAGTTGAGGTTCACTGGCTGCCGGATGGGTGTCTTAGGTGCGGGCTGCCTGTGAAATTTTCTTCCAAATCATTTCCTTTGAGATACCCAGCACGTTGCTTCAGCAAGAATCTTTGCTTTTGACACAGCAGTAGGGTATTATGCCAAGAAACATTTTTATAATATTGATATTTTAGCCCACAGTACAGTATTTGTTTAATACTTGGTAAGGTCTCAGCTGCAACAATCAACTAGCAAAAACTTTCTTCTCATGGAAGCTTTCTACCACGTTCTAGCATGTAGTCAAGATGGGGTGGTTTATAATGCCAAGAAGTGTCGTTAAAAGGCTTTATAAGCTATCAGGCTTTAAGCAGTGTTTTCTGCTGCAGAGTATCAAATTGGTAGTCAACGATAATTTGGTTTTTAAGTTTGTCTGTTGAATGAGTACCAATTTGTATAGATAATATACTGTGTGTTAAAGTGAGTGCTCCACTTTTGTACATTCCCTTCCCGTAAGAAGATGAGACCTCGGATAACTAGGAGTTTCAGATAATGTGGAATCAAATACGTTAGCAAGTCGTACTGTAACAAATCAGCACAATGACTATTTTATGTCTGAAGTGGAGCTCGTGTTTGGAGTGCCTGCAAATGCCTTGTTGGAAAAATCAATTCAGAGCATCCCCTTTCTCCACGTTTTGATTCATTTTACCTCGAATGTATTTTGACACTGAAAGTTTCAGTCCATTCACATGCACGGTTTAACACTCGCCTTTTTTTCTGCCTTAGTCCGCATTTACACCAGGGTAGCTGGGAGCAGCATGTGCTTTTGAAGGACATGTGAACCAGTGCTTAATTACTATATTTGACTGCTTAAACAGCGTATAAAAAGCATGCACAGAAGACATCTGAAGAAGAAATTAAACAACATATCACACTCTTTTTTTTTTTTTTTTTTTTTTTGTTCCTCAAGACATCTCACCAGACCTCAAACTCCTAATGTTTTTGAATGTCTCCATTTTTTTGGCAGATTTGCACTGTGTAGAACAGCAACCCTATAGTATCCTACCCAATAGGACTGGCAGAGCTTGTTTCATTGGGGGCAGGCAAATAAATAAATAAGGCTTCCCGGTACACTCAGAGAGCTCAAAGCACTTGGAGAAATTATCAGTAATCCCCATTTGATAGAGGGTGGGGGTAAGGCGCAGAGCTCTGTCTTGTCAAGCACCGCTGAGCTGGTCACTGGCAGAGTGGGGCCTTCAAATCTGCCTGAAATAAGAAAGTTGATGAGAGAAAGAGATACAGGAGGGCTATTCCAACCCGCCGCATCAGAGGACATGGTTTGGTAGAGATGTGACGTATTCCTTAGTTTGATTTATTTATTTTTGCTCACTAAGGACAGTCTGCAGTATTCTGTGTTAGATAGTCTTTGTCCTGGGTGCAATAAGCTTTTGCATTTTCTGAAGGGATATATTGGTAGTATTGTGAAAATGTGACTGTGACCTATTTAGATGGGTTAGAGTGGGGTACAAATCTCTGCAGTAGGAAGAAGTATCATTTTCCAGCTGGGCAGAAAATCGCATTTCTTCTGTAATAGAACACAAGAGCTCATTGAACACCGGAGTGGAATGGCTGAGCCGTCGGCGCTCCGCCGGGGGAATGAAGTCTCCGCTTAAATATTCCATCAGATAGCAGAAATCCTGGGAGTCCGAAGAACAGTTACTGGCTTCGGCAGATGACCAGAAGTTCTTTTTCTCAGAAGAGACTGCTCGGCTGCAGCAGAGGATTGTTTTTAGAGGAGCTGCAAGACTCATTTTGTGTGTATTCTCCTTGCTGGTTGTCAAGGACTGAAAATAAAGAGGGAAGTGCTGCACATGAGCATAACCCTGGACTGACAAGGAGATGACATTCAGAGATTCATGCATGTTTAAGTGAGCCTGTCTTTGAAACAGGAACTTTGCAATCAAAGGCTTCTGTTTCTCAGAAAATCAACCATTTGACCTAAACACTTAGAAGTTGGGGAGGGGGACTACCCTAAATTATTAGGGGTGGGACAGTCCAGTATTGGTGTTGATAGCGTTGCAGCCATGATCAAACAGTTTGTAGGAGGAGGTAGTATGTCCTCTTAGATCTGTTGCACTCGGGGGGGGGGGGGGGGGGGGGAAACAAAACCAAAAAAACAAAACAAAACAAAACAAAATAAAAAAACTTCAAGCACACAAGCCTCTGTCCTGACAAACGGCTTGTGCATCCAAACCTACATCTGTTTTTTTCCTGTCTCTTCTTACTGGTCTAATAGGAGATTGCTTCCCCTTACAAACCTAGTTTGTTGCCTTTCCTCAAGAAATACTTAAAGATGGTGGATTTCTAAAGTTTATTTAAAGAAGCTTCACAAATTCACAGTGTAATAAAAATATTAACGTGCAAGACTGTGAATTTGGGCGATGTCATATCATCAGGTTTGTGCAGTTGCTCTGAAGTGCATCACAGTCATTAAATTTCATTACATGAGATGAGCAAATCTTATCTTGGCCTCATGCTAGCGTCACAGCAGTGAACTTGTTGAATTCCCCTAAGTTATGGAAATACCTAGTGTAGAACCTAAACTCTGTATTACAAGTTTTGACACAATTCTGTTTCAACCAATGGGGAACATGTTTTATTTTCTATCCTTCAAAGCTGCTTTTCTGTAGAGGTAACATTGGCAAGGATAGCTTCAAAGATAGGCGCTCACTCAGCAGAGGAACATTTCTGTATTACTCACAAAGATAAGGCAGTATTAAGAACTTCCTTGGAGTTCTTACCAAAAATCAATTCTATCTTTTGTAGTTCTCCAGACGTAATTCATCCCTCTCCCCATCCTAACCCACACTGGGACGGGATGGAGACAGGGAGAAGGATGTGGTACAAAAAGTGGATATTATAGTCTCAGAGTTATTTTGCAATTTATTTTTAAATTAAAAACTATGCCTTTTCTGAATGGGGCATCAGCGACAAAGTGATGGCCGTTCCCTAATTGGTGATAGCCCAGTGGCCAAAGTAGCTAATGAATTGCAAGGACTTAACCCATTCTTTCTGCCAGAAGAAACTACTAGTGGTTTCAGTGGCTGGAGGTGCTTGCCTTTTCTAAGAAGAGATGCAGGCTCATATTGCAGATGAACAAACACCATTTCCTTTTTTTTTTAAAGATATCTCCCCTGATCCAAGCAGTGAGAGATGGACTTTCTCCTTCCGATTGTATTCAAAATACCTGATTAGCCAGATTACGCCTTTTCTTAAGTAAAAGGGGAGCTGGTAGGTTCAGTGTTAGATTTCCAAACTCATCCTATACTTGTAATTTTCAGCTCTGCCACCAGTATTTTGTGTGACAGTGACCATGCATAAATAGTCCTTTCTGAGCTTTCTCTGTGTAGGATGAGACCCCTGATTTTGTTTGACTGTGCAGATTCTTTGCCATCTGTGGATGAAGAGCCTGTAAAAATATGTGGCGGTACCATGAGCAGGTTGGCCTGAAATACCTGGCCTTGGTAATAGAAAATTCCCAAAACAGTGGCTTGGCAAAAATACTATTCCTGAGCAAGAATGAATTTAGACTTTTATTCTGAATCAGGTATCTTGTGTTTCTAAATGCCTGCTATTCTTGAGCAGTCATAGAGCTTATTAATCATACTGCTTATGATAAATCGTATTTTTTTGCCATTCTGTCATTCAGCATGTCTGGTATATGTCAAGGGTAATACTTTCTCGTAGTGGTGTAGCATATTGAAAATGGAAATAATGTATTTACAGTTTCTCAGATGTCCTGACTAAAACTGTTACCTGTCTTTTCTCCTCCCAGTTCCTTATGCTTTTGACCATAACTTTTTTTTTTTCTGATCTAATTTGCAGAAGGCATAGATGCAGGGTCCTGACAGCACCTTTTTTACTTAGAGGATTGAGAAGGTGTCCTTGTTCTTGTTCTCAGATTTTATGGTTAGATTTCCTTCTCCCTGTAAGGCACCTAGATTTTCCAAACAGCTTTCTGTGCAGATAGCTGCATAAATCTTAGATTTTTGGGGGGGAACCTTTAATAGCCAGAGCACAAGATACTTATCCTGCAGTAGCAGATGTAACTTAGAGATCCATAAAGATTTATTGTATTAAAATTCCTAATGCTTTGTTTTTCTTGTTACTTCATCCCACAGTTTTGGAGGTCATTTTGATTGAACTTAATGAGTTCTTGGGTGTACACAGAGTACACCAACATTTTGTGTTTGTTTCTTTAGCCCAAAAATGATGGAGGAGGGGGAGAATCGAAATAAAACAAGAATCTGATGTCTGCCAGGGTCTTATTGAGCACTTGAAACAAATTCAAATATTTGTGGATCTGAAATTCTTTGTTAAAAGCTCTTTAGCTCCCTGCAAAAGAAGTGGTGGCACATCCTTTTTGTACATTTCAATGGTATTTCATCTTTGAGATTTCCAGACGTTATCTGAAGTTCTTCTCCTGCTGTCTGTCTTTCAGCTCTGAGCAGTGACAATTCTTGGTGGGAGGGCGAGAGGAAAGGGTTTTCCTTCTTCCACTTCATTGGGGAATAATCAATGTAAAGAGAGGGAAAAAAACCCAAAATTTTGAAGGTAAATTGAGGAGTCATCTCTGCTGAATCAAAGATATCATTCAGTAAAAAGAAATAAACCTCCTGCCCCAGCTGGAAAAAGAATCCTCTGTCCTACTGTAAAGTAAGAGATCTGAGTAAATCTTCTCCTGAGCTTTCTCCATCTGCAGCAAGAGGCTGAATCGGTACACAAGCATCCCTATCTACCCTTACAAGAAGATAAAGTCTAGCCTCACCTGGAAGGGTTCATAATTCTACTAAAATTAAAAAAGCTAAGTTAGCAACTCAAGTCACGTAGGTATACTGTGATACACTGACCTTGAAAGTTATGCTTTCCTTGTGTGGTGTTCTTTTAAGCCAGAGGACTGATACCTCTGTGTCTGCTGCAGGCTGCTGCGTGCTGGGTGGAAGGTTTATCTGCTGTAGCTGTGGGATGCTGCCAGGAGGAGCAGGCACGCTCTCATCTGTGGCTGGTTGTTTCTCCCTCTTTCCTTTGGTTAAACAAGTTGATGAGGCAAAAAGTTCTGGGTTTTTTTCAGGGAGGAGGGAGAGGAGAATTTGGCTTTTCCTTCAGCTCACTGAACTGATCTGCCCTGCGCTTGCACAGATGCTGGATGCTGTGGGACAAATGTCAGAGCATGGCTGTGCCTGAAGCAAGGATAACGTGCAACCATGTGGTAAGGTGGTCTACACTAGACGGCATTGGTACCCCATGTCCCCAGCTGCTGAGCATTGCAAGCAACTTCATCCTCTTGAGCATTACATTAGAAACCAGAAAACCCCAGGAGACTGTAAACTAATTCAACTTGGCTGTAACGTGCTAGACAGATAGAGTCTCATAGTTTGGCATGGTGACACTGAATTCACTGCTTTAAGCAAGACAATCTATAATTTAGTGACCAAACTGGGATTCTTCAGCTATTTCTGGTTTCTACTATAATGTATGAATAATAAAGCAGGATCTGCAAAAGTTATATATCTAAAAGTTAGATATCTAAATCCCTTCTGAAAGTAATGAATGCTTCATGAGAATATGTGGTGTAATTACTTTTTAATAACTGCTGAGATACGTCGCATCTGAACAGCTTCTTTTCTAAGAGTATACTTAGGCATTTTTATGTTTTTCTGGATGTACGTAGGAAATCCAGCCACAGTATCTGCAGTGACAGATGTGAGATGGAAGAACTCAGGATGGAAGAGACTCTCCCTAAACGAGGCTTCAAGGACCAAAACTTGCAGGATTTAACATCATGTGATGGAGAAACCAAACTGGCAAGCGATTGCTGTCCATACACATTCTGGCTTGTTCCACAGCCACTTTGACCATGTGTCCACAGCATTCTTACTTGTCCCGTCTTCCTCATTTTGCCCCTGAAATACTTCTTTAGTGTTACTTGTCTTCATCTCCTCTCCCACTTACTGCCTCTTACAATCCCATGTCTCATGGGCTTCCTGGATGTTTTGTCCTTCACCCTTTGCTTCAGTCTTGCCTTTGGCCACCAGTCTCCTTCATGAAAATATCCCAAGTGACATGAAAAGCAACTGCGTTCTTCCTGCTTCTAATTTTTCTCTTTCCGCTAAATGCTAGCAAAAGAGAAAACTTAGTGTGAGGGATAGGAAAAGGCAGGAAAACTGTAATACAGTTAAAACTGTAATTTTTCTGGGTTTTGGAAAGGGCAGGCAATGAAGACCAAACAAAAGGAGGAAAATACAAGGATGAGGAAACAGAGAATCAGAACAAAAAGAAGGAACAAAGAAATGGGTAAAGAAAATCTTCAGTGTTATGTTCATGATTTATTCATGGAGCAGTATGGGTGAAGACCAGTGCTTTACAAACATAATTCAGGTCCCTGCCCCGTGAATTTACAATTTGAATTGGGATGTGGGAGAAGTTAATGCAGAAACCTCCCGCATTTCAATTTATTCCTCTGTAACGCATCCCAGAGCATATTTCATTTTGGGGAGAGGAGGTAACAACTGATTGTTGTTGCTAATAGGATTTGGGTCAAATTGCTGCCTACTACTTGGCAAGTTAACTACATTAATAGGGGAGGGGTTCTTAAAAATCATATGCCATGGCAGGAAGATAATCCCCTCCCCACTGAATTTCAAGTCCTGTTCATCAGCAAAGGTGTTTGGCTGAGCGTACTCTGGAACAATTTATCCATTAAAACCCAAGCTTCCCTACCACTAGCTTTAATCCTAGCTTGGAAGGAGCTCCCGTGCCACGGCTGAGCATGCACCATTCTGCCTGAATCCCAAGAATACCAACAGTTTGTGCTCACTCCCATAGATAAATCTGCCCTCCACCCCTCAAAACTCATGAAGACAGAGGTGGTGAAGGTCTGAGTTTATGGAAGCCATGTGGAAGCTTTATCTGTGTTAGCTGAGAGCTGGAAGACAAGCAACTAAGTTAAAAATTGTCAAACTACTCCTCCGGATGCTAACAGGGGCTGGTTGTATCCATCTACCAGAATGGTGCTTACAATTATGAGGAAACTATGTCTGTGTCTTATACGAGGTATTACGTGAGATCTGCTGGAGCTGGAAGGTTGGTGGGCTTGTAAAAATAAAGGCATTAGATTTTGTTTGACGGTGGCAGTTTTAAGGACATGGGTTTAGAAAGTGTGGCAACAAGAAGATCAAATATATAGTGACAGGTTAATTTGTCATCAGCTGTAAATGTTTTTGTGGGGTTTGATAGCTAAGGGAAGTTTTGTGTCTTGAAGAAGTTCTCTTTAGTTTGTGACTTCTTTGGGGGTCTTTGTAGAGCATCGGCTGGTGTCCCTGGGAAATTGAGTTTCCTCTTGGTGGGGAGTCATCTGGTAGTGTACTGGTCTCAGCTGCACAGAACAGGAAGTTTACATGGGAATCTGACAACTCTAAAATGAAGGATTTTTTTTTTTTTTATGTCTGAGTGGCAAGTTAATGTTACGTAAAACTGCCTACTGAAGCCAATTCCTTTGCTAAATTTGTTTTCATATAGGTTTTTTCATTTCTCCCATGTGTCCAAGAAAATATTACTTGGCTAAAAGACATTATTAATTCAGTTTAAATCAGGGTATCAAGCCCTTTGAGTCTAGTACTGACATGTGCACGCAACTTTCTTGTTTAAATCAAACCTGCTGGTTGCTGGCTTGTTTGTTTCTCCACTATCCCTGCTCTCCCTATATTCAGGACACTAACCTCACAAACTGCTAGAAAACTAATGGTCGAGTACCATTTTTTCAATAATTCATATGGAAAAGCAATATCCTGCAAAATTTCGGTAATCAGGTATGTATACAATCCAGCTTGTGCAGAAACTTGATCAAAATAGAACCTTAACTCCTAGTTAAGTCTAATTAGTTTTTTTAGGGGGAAAAAAAAAAAAAGAAAAGCAGAGTTCAATACAAAACCACTTCTCATTTTCCTTTGCAATCAGCACATCATTTTTGTTTTGTTAAAGGACGTGAGTTGTATCCCTTAGATACACAGCTTGGGCAAGCTTTGCGAAACAATTAGTGCATCTTTCACATGGTCTGAACTTGATTGAATAATTACTCAAATAATGGTCAGTAATGGAATACATAGGGTTATTTCGTGGCTAATCCTCAGGTAATGGAGTTGGTGTATCTCTGATTTTTCTCTTAGCAGTTCCCAGTGAGCAGGAGACTGAGACAAAAGTGATTACGGGAAGTAGAGGGAGTCACTGGAGGCCAGCAAGGAAAAGGGGGCCTTATCTTAAGCAATTAATCAAGAAAACTCCTATTGTGGGACAATTATTCAAAGCTAATTCTAAAATAGCTTTAGAGCCTGAGGTCCTGAAGGGGTTTTTGTGTGTTTTTTGGTTTTGTTTTTGTTTTGTTTTAAGAATTTTGCCAAGGTCATTGGGAGCACTGGGGCAGACCTTGCATCAAAACGAAGGCTGCTGCATACTTAGGAAGGAGCTGGTTGTAAAGTGCAGCATCAGGCAATGGTGGCTTTGAGGTCGTTGTCAGAGCTGTAATTTTTTATTTTAAAAAATGAGTTGGAGGGTTTCTAAACAGAGATAATGTGTTGAAACTTACCTAACATTTCCACAAAAACATCTTCTGTTATTTTGCATCCATTGCAAGCAATCCCAAGAGGAGTCTATCGCACATCATTGCACCTTTGTGCCCAGCATTCCTAGTGTACTTGCAGGACTGATATCTCTGAATCTCTCTTTTATTTTTTTTCTCTTTTTTTTCGCACTGCTTTTTCTTAGCTTAATTGTCCTACAGAGGCTTGTGACACCTGCAGAAGAGTAGGATTGTTTCATGGCTGTGGCTTTGCAAAAGAACACGAGGTCTTTCCAGTTGTCCCCCAAAAAAAGCTCTTGTATGGTGAGAGCATCTAACAAACTCC
Organism: Falco biarmicus; assembly: GCF_023638135.1. Taxonomy (NCBI): domain Eukaryota; kingdom Metazoa; phylum Chordata; class Aves; order Falconiformes; family Falconidae; genus Falco; species Falco biarmicus. The sequence goes on along the minus strand of NC_079292.1, from coordinate 28,053,675 downwards.
TTTGCCCTGTTTTTAGCCCCTGAGCTCCCTTGGAAGTGAGATTTATTTGAAGATGTTGCTGTGATCCATGAGGTCCTACGGAAAGAAACAATAGATTTTAGCAGCTGTCCCTGAAAAATTATAAGGTCGCTGGAAAAAAAAGCAGAGGTTTTAAATTGGATGTGGTTTAAATTTTCCTACGGCCTCCTGAATTGGGCTCCTGGCTGGAATGGGAAGCTGCCTGCAGAATTATTACTCAGCACAGTCACCCTGTGCTCTCGTAGCACTTTTTTTTCAGCGGTGCTGACAGCAGCATTTTGAACCCTCTGTAGCATAGGGCTGTCCGATCCGGTTTCAAATGGCTGTTGAGTGCTGCCTGAGAAGTACTGCTGTGTAGGTGATCACACTGCCCTGATTAGTTTTCTCTCTGCCCATGGGCACCTTTTGCAGGGCAGGGTTACAGGGAGAGCCAGTGACACACATGTGCTCCCATAGAGAATAAAGCAAAGAGGCTGAAGGACAAAGAGAGTCACTAATTGGATTTGTAGCTGTAAGAAAAAAAAACTCTTAAAGTAAACATTCTCCTCTCTTTAAGTCTTTCCTTGGCTTCTTTCGTGAAGACCGCTTGAAAGTATCTGTTTCGGGGGTGAACCCTTCCCAGCAAATTTAATTTTAAGGCTTGTCAAGCTTTATTAAAACCTTATCATCAGTGATTTCCTTCTCTGCTAGATCAAGATTATATTTGTTATGGGATTCATATTGTATCTCAGAATTCTTCCCAGCAGATGTGGGTTTTCATGTGTGTACCAAGACATGCCACTGCCAATTCCGAGTACTGGAGTCCTGGGGAGGGTGTTGTCAGCACATATTTGGGAAGACTTTGGATGCTGTTCAGACATTCGTAAGCTGGAACTGCATTTGTATTTCAGAGGTAACTACTGTTTGAGTAAACGCATTGCTCTGCATGGCAAAAGCATTCCTAATTGCTGCTGGTAGCCATCATCAAATGTGCTGATATACCCATTCCCAACAGCTGGAATATTTGGTAAACGCTTCTGGGTATGGTGTGCAGACATACATTAAGAGAGAAGGTGAACACACGACCTTTTTTACTTTGAAGATGTAGTAACTTTGTTTGCATTAGTGGGAGTCACCAGTCAATGGCAGGATTTTTTTATTATCATTACATTTCAATGACTTATGTTCATTTGTGCCACTGTGGGTAGATGCTGCAGATCAGAGGTTTGCCTAACAGTGTAGACAGACTTTTTCCAGTTTATTCTAGAGCACAGGATTTGGTTGACATTTTTATACCTCTCAGTTCATATATTGAAAACAAACTTCTCCCTCCCCTAGTTTTTCTCATTTTTATAAAATATTTTTTATTGCTGAGATAGTACTTAATTTCTCTTTCTTATCCAATGAGGACAGTCAGATGGATGGAAGAGTCTCTAAATATGTGCTCTGTTTTGGGGTGGTTTTTTTAAAGTGCCCAGAAGTAACCAAAGCACTTTGGAAAATACAGATACGGTTCTTGCCCTGAGCAGCTTATCATTTGGTTTCAAACGTGCCCTTGCAATTGCAAGTAATGTGCAAGGGGAAGAGGAGAGGAAAGGCAATTAATGGCCAAATGAGTTGTTGAACTAAGAAGTTATTTGAAGGTGATATAAACGCTCGCAGCCTTTTTATGATGGCAAAGTTGCATCTTTGTCCTGCATAGCAAGAGTGATGATGGTCTTTTTAAGTTGCATTGAGCCAAAGCTGCCTTCTGGTAATGCATTTTTGCAGGAGCTCCATCATGTGAGCAAGTATATAACAGTTTAATACCCAAAATATCCCAGGTTTACTTTTCAGGGAGTCAGAAGCAGACACAGGTAATGGTAGGTGATTGCAGACCTCATCTGGCAGTGGTGTTCTCTCTCCATGAGGGTTTTGAGCCCCACCAGCACAGCACTGTCTATGTTTGTCCTCTGAACTTCAAGAGGAGCCTATTATTTGGTAGGAGACCACTGTCTTAATATTCCCATTTCTTCCATGTTATCAGTTTCATGTCAAACATCTGCTCTGCGCTGATCAGTATTACCACTGTCTCCCCTCCCATCTCTTCTGCCTTTGCCGCAACACCAATAATGAGTCGGGTCAATAATGATCACTGGGCTGAAGGGCATGTTGGCTATTTATAGCAGCAATATAAATATAAATATGCTTATTAATACAATCTAAACACCCCATTGTGCCATCATGTCTGTCTCTTACTTGCTATCTCAGACTCCTGAAGGCAACAAATGCAACTCTTAAATTCTAGCACTTATGCCCTAAACCACCATTCTGCTGTCACGTGTGTGCTACACAGAAAGCAAAGCTTTTGGGGTTTAAATTTTGAACTTTTGGGAGGGAAGGGTGAGGTCTGAACTAATACGGTAAAAAAAATGTGATGTTTATGGGACAGTGATGTCTTACCATTTCTGGGGCTCTTTGGCTCAGTTGCAAAATAAGATATTAAATAATCACTGTATTTTCTCACTTCTGAGTCCAAGTACCTGAACGCAAATTAGTAGTATGGCAGAAGTACAGGTACCCCAATGTAATAAATTCCTAGTTTGTTCCTCTGCTGGGAGGTATAAATTGTTGCTGCCTGAAATATTTGAAAAAGTCTGGGGGTTTTTAGCACAGGATTTCACTGAAGGTTGAACAGTATATTTTCTTTTCCAAGACCATAATATATAAAAGGAAAGCACTGCAAAATTCTTCCAAATGTTTGTAGAAGTTCAGTGATTTTGTTTTCAGTAAAATTTGTGATACTTGAAAAGCTCGTTTGGAAAGCTCAGCCAGGAAGATTAGATATGGAGGTGCAAAGCAAATAGACTGACCATCTGCTTTCCTTTTGTCAAGAAAAATACGTATAAACCCTTTGTGTTACATTTGAGAATTGTTAGATACAGATAATGCGATGTGGATTTTGAGTCTTTAGATCATAAGTTCGATCTTTGCAAGAGGAGCGGTGGCAAATCTTAGTTGTAACAGAAGTTCTCATCCTGAAACATTCCCAGGAAGATTATTAAAATACTACAGGTACTACTGACATCGGCTACAAAGATCTACTTGTGCATATTTCTTTAAAGGAGGGAAAAAACACCTTAATACACAGTATTACCATAGCTAGGCCCTATTATACTATTGTAATCATAGCTGAAGCAAGAACAGTGATTAACGATGGCAATTTATTGTATCTGACGAGGGGAGAAAATAGGAGATGTTGTCGTTATCATAAATCATATCATAAATAACCAAAGAGAAGCACTCGGAAAGCTTGTGTGGTGTCAGCAGCAAGCCCTTTCAGGCACGTTAGCCCAGGATGTAGCCATAGAAACCCCAAAGTCATATTGTTATCTTAGTCTTGCTGCAGTTATGTGATACAACAGTATTAACATATAGATTAGGCCATTTATAATACTAGGTGTCATTTCAGGTTGGCTTGCTTATATAGCATTTTAGTTTTTTATTGTGCCGAATGTTAGGGAAACGCTGCATTTTTACAGGTCAGTATAGAGCCATTTATAACGTATCGGCTCCACACCTCTGTCAGTCTTGCTAATGTACTCTGTTATTGATTGGTTGTACTCTATGAATTGTCATTGCCTAATTACCTTGTCTTTGCTAATAATTTTATTTTTTTAGAAGTCAGAATGTCCCTTTAAAGAGAAAACCTCTATACTTGCATGTATACTTCGGGGCAAGTTCCCGATTCTGTTAAGGACTGTACACCCCAGAGGGAGTAAAAAGTAAAATACAAACCATGCAGATGAATCCAGATTTTCTTACGGATGTGTTCTGTCCCTGCCTGTATGTTTTGATCAAACAGCGGGGGCTTTCATGTCACGCTCCGTTCTGCAAATTTCAGGGGAGAGACTCAGTCACAGGTAATTCAGAGCAACACCAAAGTGACTGAACCAAGGCTGCCCTGCTGACAGGGAGCTGACTGGCTCTCACACATCTCGCTCGCTCGCTTCCTAAAGATGCTTCTGTTACTGTTTTTACTCTCCACCCAAGTCTGCGTAACAGCTCCAGACACATTAGCATAGCATTGCCATGCACATGCATTTATTCCTGTATGTATGTGTGATCTACAAAAATTGTTGAGCTGCTGTTAAGAAGTCAAAATGAAAATGAAGTCTCCTTCTTAGTATTTAGACAGAAACATATTTTTGCTTGCTCTGTGCAGCGGAAATGCAGGACTGATGTTTTGTCAGGTCAGAGATCGTGAGCATAACTGATAACAATCTGCCGATGCTGGTTTTCTGTCTTAGCAGGGAGGTGGGTGTGTCATTTTAAGAATCTTGGGTAGTTTGGCTTCATAAACATTGCGTATTCTAAAAAGTATTATAATGAAGTCTGCCACTAGTAAGTATTTAAAAGTGTTATTCTCATTGCATCCAGTATCCTGAAGCAGCACTAGAAGCCATAGTGCGCATTATACCCTAAGGCAGGATCTGATGCCCGAAGGGTGATCCTCCGCACCTCTCTCCTCTTCTTTCCCTCACCCTTAGGCTTGTCTGATCCTGAGGTGGGCTTTTTACTTTGCCAACTGGACAGAAAAATGCTTGAATTAGCCTGTGAAGTCACTGCACTATGCAGAAGGGGGCAGATGATGATATAAGAAAGGAGGTGCAGGACTTTCTCTGGCTTGTTTTAGCCCAGAAATTTGAGTAGCATCATGACAGACCAGATTGGTGATTTGAGTTCAGACTATCAGATAATCTTCCTTCTTTTAGCCTTGATTAGTTCCCTGTTCTCCTGCACAAATGTTTGAACCAGGACAAAAGAAAGGATGGGACTGTTCCTTTTTAAAGCAACACTGCAATGTAGAACTACAGCTGTAGTAGTTGTGGTTTGTTTCTGGCAAACTATTGGTATCTTATTCTCATGCTGGTGTTCCAAAGTTCATCTCTGTTGATTTCACACCAAGAAATGCCTAATCAAGAGTGCAAAGCAGTTGTTCAACAGGATGGAGAGGTAACTGAGCTGGTCTGGAAATTTGTGAGTCCTGAACCAGATTATTGCCGTCATCTGTATTTCAGGATGGATAGATGTGTTTTGTCATTAGGGATGGAGAGGGGTTTTGTTGACCACTTATAGCTTCTTGGGCAGATTAGTAACTGCTTTTGGGGTGATTGATAAATGTACACACCAAGTCTCTCTGTCCTGTTGAACACCTCTAAATTCAATCCTAGCTAATTGTTTGTTGAAGGCACCACCCAGCCATTTGAGCCAGAATTTTCCAATATGGCTAATGAGTCTGGATGCTTAACTTCAGGCACCTGTAACATCCTCTTTACAGTGTTTCAGTTATGTACACAAAATCACTAGCCACACCTGCAAGCCCTTTTTTTTTTTATGTATTTGTGGTTTCTGCATACTGAGAAGGCACTGGAATGAACTCGCTGGCAGTGTTGGTGGAAAAATTTGAGGCACATGGAAGATGAGCTCCTTGATGGTGCTGTCTTACCAGCTCTCTTCCCATAGAAAGTGTCAATTGGAAAATGTCAGGGTTTGGTAATAGGTTGATTGATCTCCTTTATACAGTAAAAGAGAAATCTGTTGGTGGTTACCTGTTTGGTAACCAAGTCACATCAGTGATCAGTTGTGTTCATATGGCAGAGAAATTATATATATAATCATATATATAAAACATATATATATAAATGGAGAGAGAGACATACATCAATATAAAATCTGGCATTTTAAGCTGAAAATGTATTGCAGGTATCTTAGTGTGTTCATTTTGCATTAGAGTATCAGGATATTGGCCTGTAGGATATCAGGATTGAATTTTGTCACTCTTCCATTAATTTCCTTTATGGACCACAAGCACACTTTCTGTTTGTTTGGGGAACAGGCTGCTGTTATTACAAGTTAAAGAGATAAAACCTAACATGGCATAAGAAAAAAACTTCATTTTTAGCAGAAGTCAAAAGCCCCTACTTAATAGGATATGATAGGGATGTTAAGCTCCTGTTGTAGTGACATAAATTTCCCAAATGATACCTTTGGCTTTATCTAATGCTTTATCTAGACAATGGGAGAATTATTCTGGAAGTCTGCAGGAAGTTTTTTGGTATTTTTCTTCATTAAAAGGTTTCGTATGTTGGGTGGGAATGATCACTTCCTTTCTTGCATTTGCATGGAAGAAATGCATTATCTGATAGTTCTTTATTTGGCCATTTTGCATTCCATTAGAAAATAAAGTTTTTAAATTCTGTTTAAAAATAAAAGGGTTATGGAAGAAATTTGATTGCTGAAAATAGACATGTATGAGTTGCATGGAAACATCTGCTTATTCAGTATTGTATCCTTAATGGGTTTGCTCTGATAGCTGATACTGTTTATCTGCCATACTGCAGTTAATATCAAATACCAAATGCCAAAATGTTGCATGATTATATTGGCTTCCACAGGAACTGTTATTTGCCAGAGCTTTGTGCAATTAGTACTTTAGCCATTGCATTGGAGGTAAGAGGCTACTGTTACTACTTTCATGGTGTACTTTCTTTAGCGAGTGGTGTCCAGCTTTAGGCCAGCATGTGTGACTCTGCTTCATCTTGTATGTAAGAAATGCTGGTTTATTCTTAGAGCTCCAGGTCTTAGCCAGATGGTTTTGTCCTATCACCACCCTGTGACAAAGGGAAATAATAATCCAGTTTCCAGAAGAGAGACTGATACTTTCCTTAAATTAAATACCAGCCAACAGCAGGGTAAGTTTTTGGCAGAGCGAGGAGACATCTTACCTATCCCAGTCTGCGCCATGTTCTCTAGGACATCATCTAGCTGTAAGTGCTTATGCTACTGTCTCTGAACCTACCAAGTAAAAAGTCTGATAATGACCAAGATGATGACAATTTCAATTTTATATATGTATATTTATATATATTTTATAGATATGTATATTTAAAAATAGGTTTTCTTGCTTGAGGAATGCCTGTACGTAAGTGCCTTTCTCTTCCATCCATCAGTTTTGCATCTTTTTTTTCTTGCCTTCACTTTCATCTGACATTGTTGAAAGAGGAACATGTGCAGCCTCCTCCAGTGAGGCAGACAGGAGAGCCTGATAGCATGGTACAGGTGATTGCACTTCTTTTTAGAATCATAAAGTCACAGAACAGTTTGTATTGGAAGGGACCTTAAAGACCATCTAGCCCCAACCCCCCTGCCAGGGGCAGGAACACCTTCCTCTAGACCAGGTTGCTCCAAGCCCCGTCCAGCCTGGCCTTGAGCAGTGCCAGTGCCTCACCACCCTCACAGTGAAGAGTTTATTCCCCATATCTAAGTCTCCCCTCTTTCAGTTTAAAGATGTTCCCCCTTGTCCTATCACTCCATGCCCTTGTAAAAAGTCCTTCTCCAGCTTTCTTGTAGGCCCCTTTAGGTACTGGTATGGGTTTTTTCTGCAATAAATGCAGAAGTTCTGATCCTTTGGACCCTTGTGTCGAATGGTTCCTCGATCATCATGAACTTGGAAGTTCATTACTGAAATGTTGAGTATTGCTGTCCTGAAACTGAGCCGTGGCCAAATTAAGAAGGTGTTTGGTTTTGGAGTCCCTGCTGTGCTACAGGAACATGATGTACCAAGAAAGAAATTTTGTGCTTCTTTAGTGGCTTTTCCTTGAAAAGGTGCAGGAGTTTCAATTTCTTGGCTGAACGGTTCAGCTTAAGAAATTTACCAGCATTTGAAGTGGTGACACATCGCCATGGCTTGTATTTGGGGTTCTAATGCTTTCTCTCCAGAGATCCCAAGGAGCCACGTAATGATATCAAGTTCGGCTTTTACAGCACCTCTGTGAGATGAAGTTATCAGCAGTACGAAGTGTGACCTGCCCGAGATCACACTTCAAACCCGTGTCAAAAGAGGAGTGGATTCCATCCTCCCTTAACTTCAAAATCATCCTTTAATAAAAGTGAAGAGCTTGCCCCTGTTACATAGACACAGGTGACGTTACACGTCCTTATATGCTCCCGTAAGAAATGCTGTCTTAACAAACGGTTTTCTCATAAGCAGTGTGCTAACAGCTATCAGCCTGTTTTATTTCAGCAGTGGAGAAATTTCGCCTTTGGGGCTGTACTACCATGGGTGAACTCATCCCTCCCCTAACCCTTGGATTGTCTGAACTGGCCCTGCACGTGGGGCCTGCTGACATAATAAACAATTGTTCTGTATAGCTTTAGTAATGTGAACATTAACATTGATCCAGCACTGACTTCTCTAACAACAACCAAAAAAAAAAAATGTATCTGTTATCTTGAGAAACCTCCCAAACAGCTCTAGTCTCCTTTCATTACAGGAGAGAGTTATTAGGGCAGATGGCCGAGGTGATATCCATTTGACCTATAGATGCTAACTGGAGTCAGATCATTAATAAGGTGGCCGGAGATAGGGAGAGATGGCAGTAAAGAGAGTTAAAAAGCAATCCTGCGCACAAAGGATTGTGTGGCAAGAAGTGCTGGGTAGCGAATGAGATGGACAAAGGTGAAAAGGGGGCCGCATGGTTTTAAATGCTCATCGCCAAGTCAAGCAGATTACACTTAAAAGCTGATGTTTTCCCATATTTGGTTCCTGCTCCGGTGTGAATCCTTTGGGAGGAAAAAGAGCCTGTAGCTCTTGAAGGCAAGATGGAGATTTCACTTTCTCTAATTAAACCTCCCCCCCCAAAAAAAAAAGTGCTTTTTTGTTTTCTGCCATGGGCACAGCTGCGGTGGCTCAGGTTTGAAAGCCGCTGCCTGGCAGAAAACCAGTTCTCGCTGAGCATCAGACTGTGGCCTCGTTCCAGGAGAAATTTGGATTTCATTTGACCACGATAGGATTCCAGATTGTCATCTGAGCATGTCTGAAAAGTGGTGAATGTGTGTCAGTAGTTAAGTGCTCGTGAACTTCCTTAGTCCCTGGATTGTTCAGGACTGACCCAGGCAATTTTTTCCAGATGTTTTGGGGAATCCAAGTCCATATAAAAGGGATGGTAATGCTTCTGCTTCCTTACTAAAGTTGTCTTTGTGGCTTGCAGGAATGTGTATGAAAGCTGGAGCCAAGACACCCCGATTTCTAGTCTCACCTCTACAAACTGCACTTTAACCTTTTCTGCCCTTCCCTGGCATCTCCACACAAGATCACAGAAACTTCATGGGCCTGGTGCAAACTTTACTTGGCCTCATTAAAAAAAAAATAAGCATTGCTCTTTTTTTATTGTACAAAACTCCAGTCCCTGTTCTCCAAACCTCATCTGAAATTGTTTTTTCGCCTTTGATCCAGCAGCTGCTGGTATTCTACAATCCTGAGTAGGTAAAACATGAGAAGTACCTTGGGATAGGAAGGAGTTACAAAAATATGAAATATTGCAGTGCACTTCCATGGGACACGGTATAACAGAGTGGCTGTTGAAGCAGACACTGGGCAGAAATCTTTAGCAAATAGATGTTCTGATTTTTCTAGTAAATGTAATTTTTTTACTGTTTGTTGCAGTAATTTCTCTTCCACTTTATTGACTCTTTTCATCCCCATGTTTTTTATATTAAAATGGTTTATGTTGCTATCTCTATAGTCTGCATGGTCAAACCCTGTCTTTCCTAGTGTTTGAATTTGGCTATGCTTTCGTCTTGTAGCCAAGGCAGAAGACTTCTCTAAATCTGAAATTTACAGCGAGGTGTTTGTTTTAAATTTTATCGCTCTTTAAAATTTTAAATGAAAACAAACTCAGTGGCGAACTAGGTTGAATGGGGTTGGGAGGGAATTGCTCGGTAGCAACGGGTGGTGTGTGACATCTGATGAATACTAATTCTTCATCCCCAAAACAGTTTTGAGCTGATAAAGGCAGCTGATTTCTGCAACAGCTTAAACAGAGATTGAAATTACTTCCATGATCTGGAAGCAGATTTTTCCCCCATAGCAGGTGCAGGCTTGGTCCACAGTGATTTCTCAGTTATACTCTAACTTTGCAGTTTAAAAAATTTAATGTCAGTGCCCAGCCAGGCAAAACCTAACTCCCTAACATTTCTGTTTTTCACGGAAGGCTAAGACTTTATCCTCAGGCAAAGTCTCCTCTCTGGGCTGGCTGCTGTAAATCCTCTGGGCCCTGGCAAAAGCCAGAGTTGCTAGCTCATTTTACTTAATTTGTGATGCTGGCAAGATTTGTGCTGCAGCCCAGGGCTCTTGACTCAACTCTCCTAAATCAGAGCATTGACACATTACAGTAGAGAAACACCAGCACAGAAAACCTGAAAATAAATGCCTTGAAAAGAGATATTTCAGAAGGATGCTGTCTTACAAAGCTCTAAATGGTGTTAGTGTAACATTATAGGTTTCTCGGTGCTTGCTTCTTTAAAACCAGCTGCTCATTAAGAAGTTGGGTTTTAGCCACTGTCATAATAAACGTTTTTTACATATTTCATGTGAGAATCTTAGGGCACTTGATACCTTTCCACAGAAACCCTGCTAGACAAAATGTCATGCATTTTTGCAGGGGGTAAATAGAGACATGGGGTGAAGTGAAGTTGTCTGTGCAGGAATGTTAAAAGGCATAGGTGTAATGACATAATTACAGCAAATATAAATGTGTCAGGTTCACACCAGTGTGGACTTTCTTATTCCAGACTAAGAATCCTTTTTCCTGCTTGGAGAAATCCATTTTGAAAGTGAGGAAGTGTATCCAAAAGGATAAAGTGCTTGGCTGTCGTTGGGGAGATCAGAGGTTCTCTTCTTCTCAAACTCACTTTGGATTTGCTGGGAGATCTCAAGTGAATTTTCTCCTTTCTCTGCACCATAATGTCACATGTGTAGGACTGAAGATGGTGTTGTATGTAGGGGAAAAAAATAATTGCTATTAAACAAAAAAACAGAGCCATCACACAGGTGGTGTCCACAGTGACTTGAAACAGTTGGTGCCTGATGTCCACACTGTGCATGTTTCAGGTTTATCTTATTTTCAAAAGCTGTTTTTTTGTTCTCATAGCCTGAATGCCCACTTGCAACTGGAGTATGGTAGGTGTATTCCTCTGGCAACTTTGTCTTTCATGTTGGTTTCACTACAACAGGAAGCCAGCATATGCACTCCAGGATTGCTCCATGATACAAATAAAACAACAGTAAGTGGAGAAGATGGGGAAATGCATTTCAGAGGTGTGCTCCTGATCCAAACCAACACGCACACACTCGGTGCTGGGGTGTTCCCATACAAGCATAACAGATAACATCCGTGTGCAGCAACCTCTTAAGATGGTATCAGAGACAGAACCTGGCAGGTTGAATGGGGCTTAGTCCTCTGCTTTAACCTTCAGACTGTGCTGCTTCAGGAAAAAACAAACCAGGTTTAGGAAGACTAGGTTTTCCTAGTTGTTAATCTGCAATCAGAATTGTGTAATATGTAGGCAAGACAGCTCTAATTCCGGTGAATTTTACTTTGTTGTATGTATGCTTTGCAGTCTATTTTGTTACAGAAAAAAAATCTCTCTTCATTTGAAATGAATGAAGCAGGTTCACGTTATTGTAATCCTAACAACTGCAGTAAGAAATAATCAGGATGTTTTTAGGTAGAACTGACACTTTGGATCTGTTCCACAAGGCCTACCACCACGAGGCAGCTCTACCTTCCTATCTTTTGCTCATGCGTTTGACGTGACGCTTGCGATGAGGGCACCTACCAGTTGTGATGGTGGCTGGTGTGAGACAGAGGAGATGCCACACTTTCCTTCCAAGCAGACCAGCTGTTAGGTGGCCAGTTGTCTCTCATGGGCTGAGATACATGTGAACGTTTGCTCTAATGCTTGTTTGTGTCTGTAAAACACATTTTAATTATCCTAATATGTTTTTTAAATGTCCTTTGTTACAGAAGAGGAAGAGGAACAGGTGCCTACCGATGGAGGTACATCTGCAGAAGCCATGCAGGTGCCACTGGAAGAGGAGGGAGATATGGAAGAGGATGAGGCAATTAATGATGAGAACTACTTGAGCAAGAGACCGTTAGAAAGTCCTGATGCTGAGGAATTTCCACCTGTGAAACGGCCAAAACTATCTGTTTCCAAAGGTGACACCTTGGACGGACCTTTGGAACCACGCGAGCCTCTTAGCTCAATAAATACTCAAAAAGTACCACCAATGCTTTCTCCAGTTCATGTTCAGGACAGTACAGACTTAGTCCCTCCTTCACCAGAACCACCAATGTTGGCTCCTATTGCAAAACCGCAAGTGCCAGCCCCAAAAACTTCAGAGGCAAAGCCATTTGTACCCAAAACAAAGTCCAAAACAAGTTCTCCAGGACAGAAGACAAAATCACCTAAAACTACACCCTCACCAGTGGTAACTGGAAGTCCCATACGTTCACCAAAAACTGGATCCAAAGAAAAAAAGTCTCCGGGTCGTGCCAAGAGCCCAAAAAGTCCTAAGAGTCCAAAGGTTCCTGCTCATGTTCCCCAACCACCTGTCAAGCCTGAAACACCAAGCAGAGCCCCTCTGGCTGCATTAAGTGACAAGATGGGAAAGGAAAACATTCAAGTAAAACAGGGGCAGACACCACCTGAGCCTGCAACCAAGCCAAATACTGAAAACCAGACTAAGAAAGTACCCGTAATGGATAAGACCATTGATGATTCAATCGATGCTGTGATTGCTCGTGCATGTGCAGAACGTGAACCAGATCCCTTTGAGTTTTCCTCCGGTTCCGAATCAGAAGGGGAAATTTTTACCAGTCCTAAAAGACTTTCTGTTTCAGAGACTACAACTCCTAAACCTTCTGTTTCTGCCAATAATGCAAATAAGGCAGGAGCAACTCCAATACCTCCCTCAGGTGGGACTTCAAGTTCAGACATTTCATGGACAATGGATGACTCAATTGATGAGGTCATTCGAAAGGCAAACATGGGGACACCTTCTAATCCACCTACCAACTTCACTTATTTCTCCTCTCCTTCTGCTTCACCTCCAACTCCAGAACCTCTTCTCAAAGTCTATGAGGAGAAAAACAAGTTGGCTTCATCAGTAGAAGTGAAAAAGAAATTGAAAAAAGAGCTGAAGACAAAAATGAAGAAGAAAGAAAAACAGAAGGAAAAAGATAAAGAGAAAAACAAGGAGAAAAGTAAGGAGAAGGAAAAGAACAAAGAGAAGGATAAAGACAAGGAAGGAAGCAAGGAAGCGAAGTTTCAGTGGAAGGAACTGCTCAAAGATGATGATCTTGATCCCTATAAATTCAAACTAAAGGACTTTGAGGATGCTGACACAAAAGTAAAGTTGAAAGATGGCAATACCAAAAAAGACAGGGAAAAACATAAAGATAAAAAGAAAGAGAAAGAGAAAGGCAAAAAAGACAAGGATAAGAAAGACAAAGAAAAACTTAAAGATAAGGGTAAAGAAGATAAGATAAAGGCTTCATCAGCACCTCTTGTGTTACCTCCCAAAGAAATGTCTTTGCCCTTGTTCAGCACACCAACTCCAATGAGGCTTCCCAGCATGTTACCTTCCTTGTCTCCAATGCTTCCTGAAAAACTGTTTGAGGACAAAGAGAAACCAAAAGAGAAGAAAAAAGACAAAAAAGAGAAGAAGAAAAAGAAAGAAAGGGAGAAGGACAAAGAAAAGGAAAAGGAAAAGAAGGAGAAGGAAAAGGAGAGGAAAGAAAGAGAAAAGAAAGAGAAAGAGAAGGAGAAACACAAGCATGAGAAGGTAAGCTGTTTGGATGAGTTGAGATGGTGTACTTGCTTGAAAAATGCATATGGATTCCTCTGCTGCTGAGCATTGTTTAAGAGCTTTGACAAGATGTGTGATTACAGGTTAGGTATTTTTTAAAAATAACTGTTCCAAGGAAGACATCAGCCAAGAGTTTCAGGGTCTGTCCAACCTCCTTGGAAGACCAAACAATGGAAGTCCAATTCTGTGAATTTGAAATGTGAGATTGCCCTTCTGGTTTTCCTTGACTTTCCCACTTTTCACTTAGAAAAGCTGGGGCTCAGACTCAGTAACAGCACACACACAACAAAGGTATGTAATGTTGCAGTGTACAAATTTTGCTCTGTACATTTCCACTAGTAGGGCCAGCAACCCTATACCTTTCATATAAACTTTAAATTTCATTTCTGAGCATCTACTGTTTCAAAGCTTGTAGAAACCTGTAAATTACTGGGTGGACTGAAATGAGGAGCAGGCAGCCTTCAAATAAACAAGTTCACCAGTTATCTCAGATGTTCAGAAGAGCTGCTGAATCTTCTCTTAGCCAGACTACCCCCTTGTTGTTCCAATTTGTTTGAAGTAAGAAAATGATTTCAAAATTATGGTCTAAATATTCAAATGTCACCTTTCGTTTTGAGTCTTATGCTTGAGAGAGAGAAGGTGAGAGCTAGTTTTCAAGTGGGTTGAGCTCCTTCCACTCTGTAACTCTTACTGATTTACATCAGCCAAAGATAATTTCTTCATTCCAATATCACCTAATCTTGAAAATATATTTAAGAAATGAAACCAGCATATTTGCATATTATCAGATTTGAAATCCCATTAGAAACAGCTCCCCTAATTCACGGTTTGCTCTAATTTTTTGTCACTTCACCTTATAATATGCATTAAATTGTTAATGTAAAAAAGAAGAAAAGAAAGAGATTGTCTTCATGTTTGATAACCTTGGATACAGGATTTCCTAAATCTCTATCCTCAGCATTAGGAAGCACTGTGGAAGTTCTGGTTTTACCAAGATGCTCTTTACATCCTACTTTGAGTATAATACTCAATTTGTACAGGCTCACATTTGGGACATTCCTCACTTTTCTTTTTTGCCACTGTACCCTCTTATGCTGTCTGCTGGGCTTGAAACAAACTGCTGATTTCAAAACCTGACATATTTTTAAGTTGACAAATGGTTCTTCCATGCAGAATCTGGGTGATCTGGAGAAACTGACATCTGATTGCTGTGGATGGACAGGGTGGTGGCCCAGCTGTCCGTGTTAATTTAATGTCTGGTTTTAGACTGCAGCAACGTTTTCACGGATTCCCCTTTTTTTTGTCTGCCTGCCCCTCATGCCTGAGTCGTTTTGTCAGTATTTCATTGAGAATTTCTGAAGAGATTTCTTTTTAAGTTAAATACTTGTGCATATAGAACAGACATGAGTTGCTTGTTTTTCATGCATTCGGGTTTGCATTTCTTCTGCAAATCTCTGTCTCTAGTTTGCTTTAGAGCAGTATAACAGATACACAGACAAACACAAACTGGTAAAACTTCAGTATAGACTGAACGTACATATATTAGGAAAGTTGTTTGACAGTAATAAAAACTTGGACAAATTAAATTGACAAAGCTGCCCATTACCTTGGCAAAAAGTCCCTGTCAAAAGATAAACTTTAAAGCTAGAATGCATGAAAGAGTCCCCAGATAGAATTAAAATTTAAACTGATTCTTGATAGATAAGCTTTTTTTAAATCCACCTCTTTGCTGCAAGTCAGGATTTTAAAAATAAATTTCCCCTTTAAATCTCTTGAGCGATTTTCATTTTTTGCAAGGCCGCACTGCTGGTGTCCTGGAAAAATGGAGAGTTAGAGCTTTATCAGTTGGTGCCCTGAGGTATGTGGCAAAGAAGCTAAATCCTTGAAGATTAGCAAAAAAAATGCAGCACATGGCAATAAGGGGCTTATATGACTACTAGTATTAGTTCAGGTGAAAGAAGTATTGCTTATACATAAAACTGGACAAATCCACTGACAATGTATTTTTAGTTAGCTACAAAGGAGTCTTATATTGCTGGACTTTACCTCTTTGGTGATTTGGGAAGCTTAGTAATCCACTGTAAATGCTCTTCTGCTGGCCCCAATTCCCAGTATTACTCCAGAATGCTGCTCTTTCGTTTTAACCCCTAAAAGTACATGTTTCCTTAATTTAGCTTTTAAATCACACAATGACTTATTTAGCCAGCAGTTGTGCTGTAAGAGCAAATGATCAAGTTACTGCTCGGACGTTTAGCCTTCCATGGCGCGGGCGCTTCGGAGGCGTGAGCACAACCTGCAGGGCTAACTGCAGCTTCAGCTCTTGGTGGCCAGTAGAAAATAGGAGATTTCTGTTTCTAATATTGCTGTACTTAAACAAAAGAGTAACTCAATGGTAATGTTTCCATTTCGGAGTATTGTTACAGTTATTACCTAAGCATGCATCCCATCCTGTTGGGAAATCAAAGCTTTTTATCAAGTTTTCCCTGTAATTTTGCCCCAAGCAGCTGCAAGACACCGAACACCAACCAGTACTCTGTGTAAATGGCAGAAAGCAGGAGCTGAAGGCTGCATGCTGGAAATGTTCAGTGATGGCACTGAGGAAGAGGAGCTTTTGCGCAGGGCTTCCCTGCAGCTCTGTGCTCCGCAGTAGCGTTAGGGTGCTGCCCTTGGAGCCAGAAGAGGAGACAGCGAGCTGGGGCGCTGTCTTTGCACACTGCCAGATTAAAAGCCAAGAGTCAAAGCGTTACACCCCATTTCTACTATGGAAATTACCGGGCGTGCTGTAGGAATGACTGAACAGCTCACGAAGCAGCTGCTGACCCAGTTTCAGCTAACCTTAATACGCTGAGCTGTAAACTAAAGTAGTTGAGGAGCTGCTTCATGAGAGATGGAGCCATCCTTGCATCGGGGCAGGTCTCGCTGGAGCTGCCCCAAAGTAAACTGCCCTTATTCGTGAATCAAAACCCTATCAGCAATGTAGGGGAAGACCAGGATATGCAGGATATAACTGTGAATGCTCCTTAATATTCTCTCTACTCCAGTCATGCAAACTGTACGCACAAACCCACGTTGTAGAAAGGTGCTTCCTCTCTCCTGTCAAAGGATGATATTTAGGATTGTGGTGGAGCCCAGTTTTCCTCTTACAGCAGACTGCAATGTCGGTATCTGAGCATAAAGAAGTGTTTTACTTGCTTTTCTTCTGCCACATGAGCCCACATCACCATTGTTTAGAACATCTTGGTGGTGTACAAATAATAATAGAGAACCTATATACAAAGGACCGATGGCATGGCTATTGTGCTGTGCTGTGTGCTGGAAGCTAAGCAGCAGTGTCTGTCCTGGGAAGTTTTGTTTTCAAAGTAGACACTACAGAAGGAGGAGAAACCTTTAGGAAAAATCTTTCAGGGAAAAAAAAAAAAAAGAGGTAAAATAATCTGTGCAAAGCCATGTGCCTGAGCCTCCTGTAGCCAGGGTTCAATTCTGTGTCTCTGTCCCGTGGATGCTGCTACAGGTTTAGATGCCAGGAAAGCAGTTAAGAGACTTACCTATGGGAAGTGGCAGTGAAACTGTTGCAGGCATTAGGAGCTTCAGAGGGAAAAAGCTCTTGCAACACTCCAGGGGAATGACATAACAAAAAGCCCCTTGCTATATAAACAAAGAGTAGAGAGAGCCTGTGAAGTAGGCTAATACATATCCATAGAGAGCTTTATTGAAAAGCATGGTTAGCTGTGTCAAAACAGAAATACTACTGAGGCTGCAGCCCTTCTCTCTCTGGAGTAGACATCTCCTAATGAGCAGCCTCAGTTCTTTGGGCAAGGTGTGTGGCATGGGACTTCGTCATTACCATTCCTCAGTGTAAGTCCTAACTGAGTCCTCCCACTCTGGCCTGCCATCTCCTGCACTGCTTTCTGTGCTTTGAATTGATTGTTGGCCCTCC
The DNA here is from genome assembly GCF_023638135.1 of Falco biarmicus. Taxonomy (NCBI): domain Eukaryota; kingdom Metazoa; phylum Chordata; class Aves; order Falconiformes; family Falconidae; genus Falco; species Falco biarmicus. Next base: position 28,036,045 of record NC_079292.1, on the reverse strand, counting down.
CTTTCTTTTTGAAAGCTTTTTAAAACAGATTTCTCCCACTGAGATTTTCTTGGGTTTCCATTTAGTGTATGCATACTGTTTCTGTGTCTTTAAGTTCCTGGACCAGAGTCAGCTAGTTTGTTATTTTATTAAATACGATGATGCACATGCTCAAAATGAGATCAGTCTCCCTTGCTTTCTCTCTATGCACATATATAATGTATACACACTTCTCATATATATGGATATAAATTGAGCAACTTATGTATGGAGAATCATTAGTGTCAAATGCAAAATCTGAGATGATTCTGTGCAGGTTTTGCAAAGCGGTAGCTCAATGGGAGTTGGTAATTTTGACAGATACTGGTTCAAAGAGTTTAAGGACATACTCAAGTGGCCCAAACTCCACCAGATACTGGGCTTAGAAACCAGGCTATCTGAAAAATAGCCATTAGAAACCTCAGCCTAATTGCATTAAAAAGCCATGATTCTGTTATACCTATGTGGATAAGTACTTCCTTAAAGTATTCAGTGTTGGTGCTTGGAGTTTATTTGCTTCCTTTGTGTCTACTTGTGATTCAAGAGTGTCACAGTACATTTATCTAAGGAACTTGGCAAATAATTGAATTTAAATCTCAGAAAAAAAGTGCAAACACCAACAGGTACCTATCAAGTTTGAGTGCGAAGGTCAAAGCATTTCATGTCATTGTTTAGAAACATACCATGGGGTTTTGTGTCTCGAGAAAAATACTAAATTGGGAAGACTTGTTAACAAAGTCTATGTGCAGGTGCAAATGCTGCGAAGTGTCAAGTTGATTTTTTAGTCTAGAATTTATATTTGTGATTTGCAATGGCTGGGAGCTCCCCACAAACTCTGATTGTCCATGCCACAGCACGAAGCATGAGAGCACGGTGATCACTCTGTCGTAGGGCTGCCTCATTAAGCCAGTACACTGGTTAACTCTGCCAGTCCTTTCATGTAATTAATGTATTTTGGGAGTCTACTTTCAGTCTTTGATTGATGATTGTGTTCTCTTGTACAGATAAAGGTGGAACCAGTTGTTCCGGCTCCATCACCAGTTATTCCTCGGCTGACATTAAGAGTGGGTGCAGGCCAAGACAAGATGTAAGTACGAATAAAGCCATCTGCAAGGTGTATGCTTACCACAGTTCATCCTCTGTCACTTGTGGTAGCTCTTACTTTCAGTGGGAAATGCTTAAAAATTAGTGGCAAATGATATTCATATAGCTATGACATGTTCTGACCATTCTAATGAATAATCAAGCAGAACACTTACCAGTAGAAACTTTTTGGACGTTTTGCCCTTTCTCGTCTACTCTACAAGTGGGACCCATCATCTTCTGTCCATCCTACTGCATCTCCTACTCTGTGCCTTTCTAGAGCGGGGATTACAAGACTCCATCTAGACTCGTATGATGCCTCCAGTCACATTTAGTGAGGTTTCCGTAATGGATGGTTATGCCTAGTGTAACCTGCAGCTAAGTTTCATAATGCTCTTCAGCTAACAGTTGTTTTATGCTTTAAAACATAACAGTTGAAATTTCCTTCATACACATCTGTTTTATTATAACTGTTGATGTTTATTCATTAGTGTACCTAACACATTTCATATGTTGGTTCATTAGCTCCCTAATTATGGGGTGCTGTTGTACAAATAATAGTTACTTTGTACTGTATGAGCGTAAATAGGATGATCCCTGTCCTGAGATCATACAGCATAAACAAGTGGCTGAAGAGGTTGGGGAAACCATGCGTCACGGGGCCCCTTAGGCTGGCCCTGTGTTGTATGTGAATTCTTTTAATCAGTTTTTTCACGTTGTTTTTAATGACACAAAGCACACTTTCATGTCTGATGGTAAACACGAGCACCAAACAGATTTTTCCTTTCCATTCATCACATTAAATATTGCTAGTGTAGTCGCTTCTCTTTTATAGCCATTGTGAACTAAATCTCCTAATCGCTAATTTTTCTACTTTTTAGAAGTTAAATAGCATCTTTGATGATTATTCTCTTTTGCTGTGATGTCCAACTTCACCCCAGTAGATAACTGTGGCTTTTACTGGTTTGAAGTTTGAAAGGACTTCAGTAATTTCTTGGTTTCTATGGGACACCCCACCCCAAATTTCAGGGCTTTTTCCTGCTCTTCAGTAGTTTCTGCTTTCTTCCTTTCACAATATTTGAGTATGATCTAAATTTCTGTGCCTCAGATCGCTGTACGAAAGCTCCAGCTTTCTCAGAACAGTTTTCTGTCCTGCTGTGCGTGATTTGAATGTGCACAGCTGGACAGACTGTCCCTTTAAAGTTCACAAATCCATTTTCCTCCTTGAGAAGCTATGGATACTTTTAAACTCTGCTTTTTCAGGGACTGTACAAGTGTTTATATGGGGAAAATGAAGTCATATTTTCAAGGCAGAACTTCTGAAGTTCTGAAGCCATAATTTAGCACCCAAGAATTGACTTTGCTACCCGTCTTATCTCACCCCAGTCTTTCTCATACCCACACATATTTTGAGAAGGGACTTCAGACTCCATCTGCTTGATACAAAATATATGGGTACATTGTCATCAGCCCTGCCAGTCTGCAGTGGGTCAGAGACACTGAGATCTTGTTTTATGGCCTTTTGGGAAACTCGCAACTATTCCAGTTTCCTGTGTGCATCTTCAGTGGCACCTTGACCACCATCTGAGGACCTCAGATGTTGAGTTCCATAGTGTGGCAGAGCCCAGGGTTTAAACCCCAACTTCAGGATGGGAGATACACAAAGGTGACTTAGCTCAAAGTTTCCAGACAAATTAGGGGAGAATTAAAATACTAAGGCTGAGATCTTCAGGGGCAGGGGAATCCTGGAGGCAGCTGGTAGCAAATGCTAAAGAAGTGGTTGTGCTGCAGCTCTCTGCACCATCAGCTCGGCCTAAGAAGGGAACTTCATATTCTCCACATGACACTCGTCCTTGAGATTGCTTTAGGCTGTTTAACCAAATGAGGTTTGATATTTGCTTAATGGTTTCCCTTTTCTACCTTAAATACCTCCTCACTGCCCACCATACTGGCACCCTAAAGTTCTCCCAGTGTAATGGCTGTCTCGCCCAGTTGCACCTTCTGGCTGATGGCAAACAAGAACTTACAGAACTTTGTAATAGCTTTTAGGATTTTTCATAGTTTGCCAAGGCAAAATCCAGCAACAAATGTACCATTACGCAAGTAAATACAGTTTTGTGCCACATGGCTCTGGCAGCTGTTTTATACTGCGTGTCGATCCGATGTCTAGTGCAGCAGGGCTCGCAGTGGAGCTGTTCTCTAAATAATACTTTTGCTTTCATCCTCAACAATTAATGTTCAGCCTGAACTCAGAGCATATTTTAATTTTCACGTGTTGTGATCATTATGAAAGGGACTGGTGTGGCTCTGAGCCAAGGCATTATGTAGCTGTGTGTGGGCTGGACCTCTGACGTTGCACCAGAAGTCCCTGCGACCTCTGTTTAAAGTTACTAGTTGAAAAGACCATAGTAGAATCACCAACCTTTTAAGTACAGGCAGAGACAAAAGCTTTTGTGATGTGTTATGGTAAGGGAAAGTTAAATTTATGTTTCATCTGTGTTGATAATGAAGTTCTGAATATCTGGTAATGATCATATAGAAATGAGTAACAACTAGATGGAGTAATGGTTATTTCAGTTTTCTCTGCTAGTGAGAACTGTTTGGAGGCTTTTGGAAGTACTTAAGTATCTATTCAGCTGGAGGTTGGTTGGTTTGGGAGAGTGTCATATAAAACATTGTCCCCAATGGAAGTATTTACAGATCTTTGTGAGGCCATGAAGTCTTCAAATGTCTGAAGAAAAAGTGTCAGGTTGATGGTTCTCGAAATGGAGATTCGCATCACACCATAAACACAGCACCACAACGGGAACACAAGTTTACTCAAATGATGCAGCAGTGGTGAGGAAAATGTCTTTGCAGCATAGCAAACACTTTATCATTTCACTTTTTGCCTCCTCTGCTTGGACCAACATACAAAGCAGTGATGGTAGCGACAGAGAAGACTCCTTCTTTCTCGTTTCTGTGAATATGTGTACATACCGCTCCTAGAGTCAGAGTGGTAACTGCATTTGAGCTTCTCTGGTGTGCAAATAGTCTTACAACATACATCAGTTCGAAAGAGACAGCTATTAATAACGTTAGGTTAATAGACATGAAAATGTACTTTTGCTGAAGGATGGATAAGCCAGTATTAGAAAAACTGGTCTGCTTTGGGGGTTTTTGCAAGTGTTTTAACTGCACAGTAAAACAAAAAGAAAGTAGATTAGAATCAAAGCATTTCCATCTTAGTTGTAAACAATTACAGCAATACTTGCATGGGTACCACATTAGAAGAAATTTACTGGATTCCATTCTAATGCAATTAGAGCTAATTTTGTTCTTTAAATGAATAAAAGGTCAGCTAGTAAATCTAGTTTATCTCAAGTCCAGGCTTCAATAAATTGTTTTATTTAATTTGTTGTAAAAGATCTTATCCTTAATGGGCCTAGCTCTTATTGGTTTGCTTGTGTTCTAAAATATTTATGACCACCTTTTTAGATATGATTTGAATGATATGTCAGAAGGGTTTTTCACTGTTGGTTTTTTTTTTTCCATTCCAGTGTTATCAAGGTAGATTGCTAACTGAGTTAGTATAGGAAGGAACTAGAGATGCTATCTTTTTAAAAAAACACAAAACAAAACAAAAAACCACAGCTAGTATAGACTTCTAAATTTTAAATCAACTGCAACTGATGAGCAGAATTTAATAGTTTTATTCAGTTGCATCATGGTTTCTTTTTGTCTGGTTATTTTTCCTAAGCCTAATCATTTTTCATGCACTTAAGTTTTTAAAAAGCGTATCTGTTGATGAGGTGTTGACATTCAAGCTACTACCATACTTCACATAAACTTCAGCAAAAGTATGTGCTGTTATTTTTGATACATGAGATAAATTTATTCTACATTTAAATACAGCTTTTAAGAAAAGACACAGGGCTTCTGACACTAACACTAGACCACAAAGCAGAGTACCACTCACTGGCTGCCGTTTCAATGCTTCAGTGACTTAGAAGCAGGATATATATTTTTTGTGAAATCAAGTCTGCAAATTTCATAGAATCACAGAATGGTTTGGGTTGGAAGGGACCTCGAAGACCATCTAGCCCCAACCCCCCTGCCAGGGGCAGGGACCCCTCCCACCAGCCCGGGTTGCTCCCAGCCCCGTCCAGCCTGGCCTTGAGCACTGCCAGGGGTGGGGCAGCCACGGCTTCTCCAGGAAACTTGTGCCAGTGCCTCAAGACTCATTGTGAAATTTAGCCTAAAATTTCAGGCTTTTGCTCCAGATTCATGCTGCATTGTATCATAGCTCTGCCATCAGCAGGGAACCTGGAAACCAGACATGAGAAGAGGAAAGGCAGGTATTTTAACAGTGTTTAACTTGTAAACTTGACCTGCTGCTCTAATGAAGTTACCCTTTGTCTTACATATTTTTAAAGTGAGTAGATATGTGAATTTCTCTGAAAACAAATTGCATGCATGCTCAGGTACGTATGCACGTCTATAAAAAAACTATACTAAATAATGTATGTATACTAAATAAGAATCCTGAAAGGATGAAGGGATAGAAAAATTTTTGTTATCCAGATATTTAATTGACTCCACTAAAGCTTTTTATTGCTTTGTAGGATATTAATCAGTCCAAGTCCTAATTTGTGGTCGTTTGGAGGCTCACTTGACTGCGTGATCCCCCATGACAAAAGCCACCAGTGTAGCTAGCTGACATCCTTTGTAGGCGATCTCAAAACCAAGTGACAATGCAGACCAAATTATTTTGTGACCAGTAGATGTGACCTCTCTGTGTAATATTAGTGACCCAGAAGCATCCTTTTGGAACTAAGAGAACAGGGGAACCTGTCCTGTTGCTTTCTGTTTTATTACACCGAGTTTCTATGATCATCCATCTAAGAACTTCTACCACAATAAGGTGCTCATAGCATGTATTTTTATAAGTTGTCAAAATAGCATGTGTCTGAAAAAGTGGAAGCCTGGAAGGAAATGCAGCTTGAGGAAATCTCCTCATTGAAGCTATAACCCTACCTGAAGCACAGCTGGACTGTTGGAGGAGTTTGTTTTGATGAATGTATGTGGTTTGGGTCATCTTTGCTCCTTGCTCAAGAATTTTTTAAGTGCAACCACACTTGGGCAACAGAATTGCAGTAAAGTAGTTCTTCATTCATACTTTTTGGAACTCTGTAAAACTTAAATATCTAACCTGCAGCATGCAGAGTACCACCAAGTTTATTATAGGGTAATGTTCTCCAAAAAACAGATGCCTTAATCATAGATATTCTATCTGCAACTAGCTTAATTTATGTAAGAGTTGAGCTGCAAACTCTCCAGAGACTGAATTTTCTTGGGAATACTACACATGTACGTACACAGTCAGACTTTAAAAAGGTAATGGGACCAAGGGCAGGGAGAAGAAGGTTTTAGCAAATCCATTGATACCCTTTTCATTGACCTGGTTGAAGACAAGAAATCAGGCAAGGACCATGTTGGTGTTTCTCTAAGCTCACTGGGGATCTGTAGTTGCTACTGTACCGTGAATACTTTTTTTTTTTAAGTTGCTCAAACTTCCTGGAGTTGTGAAAAAAAGCTGGATATCTGAGACAGGACTTTGCCGTTAGCTTCAATTAAACCAGAATTCTGCCCTATGTAGTTTTCAAGAATGTATCTTACTTTTAAGATCTTTGGTCATCTTTGGTGGATATTCAGGAGCTTTATAATTTTTAATAGGGTTGTTCTTGTACAGGTAAATCAGACTGTGTGAAGAAACTTTGAACTTTGGGTGCTGTTTGGTGGAGATCTACTCAGACTTTGATAATTTAGATTACTGTCTTCGTAGTGTTTGCCCACAATAGCTGAATAATGGGGTTCATTAACCTCCCTGTGTAGGCATATCCAAATTGTTTGCCTCTAGCCTTGGCTCCCTACGTGTGGCCAGGGAGGAAAGGTTTGGCTTTTTATTGACTTGTCAAGCTGTAGGTTTGCATTACCAGCCAAGTAGCTCGTGACCCATTCCCTTTATTTCACTGTTTTGTGGTGGGGAAACAGGTAAAGGAATCCTGCTGGAAGCCCCTCCTTCCGCACGTTTTTATGAATAAGAGCAGTGTTTGGAGCAGCTAAGGCACCGTGACCAAATCCTCCAAAAGACGTAATGCAAGCAGCATGGAGCTATTGTGGGACACAGCTGTGGGCGGTGTTGGTTACCCTGTGAGACGCTGCTTATTCAACAGAAAGCTCTGGAAGAGAACTTATTGTGGAATTAAAGAGGAGGGAAAAAGTGATACTTCAGGGAGAAAAATGTAGAAGGGTAAACCACTGTTTGGAAAAAATTAAACAATAGAGTCCGGGTAGCAAAAGTCTGTGTTTATTGCTGTACTAATGGGTATCCCTATTATTTTTACAGTGTAGCATGTAGCAGAGAAAGACCATGTTAGCCGTGCATTAACAGAATTAGCGCTCTGGGTGTCGATCCAACTTTTGCTGTAAGACGGAAGAGGGCGTGTGATGGTGAAATCATTTTTGATATGATCAATAGACCACCTAAGTGAGGAGGCAGAGTAATGAAAAATTATCGTGCTCCTCTCTGAAGCTGCAAAGGTGTGCTTAAGGAATTCCAGTGATCTTTACAGCTTTCATAAATCTTTGTGTGTGTTTGTGTGTGTATATACATACCCACATTTTTCTGTTTTGTAGTCTTTTAAATTCTAAGAGCTGGAGGACTGATTTTCAGTGCCTTTTTAAATGCTGAATGTATTTTAATGAAGATATTGTCTCAGTTATGATTCCTATCCCATTCGCGATTTTTCTTTTTTAATGTAACATGTTTGCCCTGATCCTGCAGTAAAATCCCCATGTGTGGTCTTGTATCAATCTAGAAGCCTTGTTCACTTCGGTGGAGGCTCCCCAGCCTCTCCCTTGCTGCAGGATTGCCACTTTTACATGGAAAAAAAAAGTGAAAAATACCATATCCCTTTACCAAAACAAGTAAATTATCATTTTTGTTTATAATTGTAGCAGTGATTTAGAATTTTTTCTTCATTGAGTGTGAGTTATTTTCAACTTCAGATGTAGTCCTCAGCTTTCCCTCCACCTTTTTTTTTTTTTTTATTTACTGAAGCCACCCCAACTAATTATTTATCCTGTTTATGGTAGGTGGTAGGCTGTGGCAAATTGTTTTCGTTTTGCTGCTGGCCACATTGGGTGATGACTCCAAAAGTGAATCCATAAAAAGGCTTGAGTCATTAGAAAACAAAACAACTTACTGTGAGATTCTTTGATTTTGCTGCTTATTGCTCAAGAGTAAAAAAATTGTATACTGTATACCGCAATTAAGAAAAAAAAATACTTCAGGCAGGTTTAGGCACATAAGCAAATCGCTTGGGTAAATGAGCATGAGCAACTGCCCTTAAAAAGCACAACAGAAACCAATCAAATATGTGTGAAAGATTAGAAAGGCAGATGGGTAATCGTTTAAATAATACTTTGTCTCCACAGAAGATGGCTGCAAGAGAAAGATACTGATTTGTTCTTGTCTTTGACAGAGGCACTTCTTTTTATGCACTCTTTTATTAGAGTTTTTAAACAAAAGTGAGGAAACTAGATAAAGCCAAGATTTCATGTTATAGTTCATGGGAGCTGGACATGGACAAGAGAGCCATAGAGAAGAAGCCATCCATAGACACGAAAGGAAAAGGTGGTCCTACCTGAATTTAGTAAAGTTATCCTGTGAGCGATTGCTGCTTAGCTGTATGGAGCCTCCCAGTTCAGGACTGACTAGCTCGCTCAGTTCTTTCAAAACCATGTCTTGGTAACAAGCTGGAAATTACAGTTTTAGAGGTTTCTAAACCCATGCTGGCATAATTTTCTGGTAGTTAGTAAAATTCATATTCTACACTCTTTCCCATTAAAGAGGGTAGGTGTAGGACTGGTTTATGGGCAAGCTTCCTAGATCATGCATCCTATAACATTTCCCAAAACAAATGACAATATTTGCAAGGAACACGTAAGAGAAAGTTTGCAAAGAGCTCATTGGCATAAACGTGTTTTACCAGCTTCTGGGTTTGCTGCTGAGAGCTCAGCAGAAGGGGATAATGCCAGGTGGTTTTCACATTGAAGCTCTGAGCAGCTTGTTATTGATGATAAGAGAGAAAAGAAGATGAAAGATACCAAGACGCCACGCTACCAGCTCAGTTTTGTTTTGCCAGACTGGCAATGAACCATCCGGAGATGTAAGTCAGAATGGTGAGAAAGAATGGGAGGGAGATGGAGGAGTCATTGGCAAAAAGGTGTTTGTGGTTGTTGGGAGAAATACTCTGGTGTAACAGATACAGAGGGTGGAGGCCAAGGGCAGATCTCTGTTTCGCTTAAAGTAATGGAAAAATAAAGAGTAGAATACTTATAATTCAGTTTCAAGAGTGCAAATGTCCATAAACCAAAGGGCTTAGCTAGAAATGTCAGCTGGGCTGAAGACCTAATGTATTCAAAAGTGGTGTTTTCTGCCTGTGGGAACAGGGCACGTGTAGCAAAATGCCTACAAAGTGAATTGTATAGGTAACTCCTTCCAAAAGAACGTTGGGAATAAGCATTGTACCTCTAAGAGAAAAAGAGCATTAGCAAAGAAGTTATAGGTCTTCAAGGCAGAAGACTGGAGGTGAAGTCAGGCTTGACGGAAGTCAAACAATTAAATGTTGTGAAGGATATTGAGCAAATAGGACAAGAAGGGAAGAAGGAGGACCATGGAAATGAAGACAAGGAGAAGATGAAGGGTAGTACAGGTATGAGCCAAGAACAGAAAGAATACTTTCCTTCTGACCCTGTGTTCATTCTCTCCTCTGCTGAGGACTAGGACAAGATGGATAGCAGCATTAGAGTGACAGTGGTGGAAATTACAGTAACGAATCAGGAAGCAAAATACAGGGACCTTTACGCACTGAAATCAAGGAATGGGATAATCTTTCTCCCAAGTTCTAAAAGAACTGGGTCATGAATTTGCAGACTCAGTGACAAGTAATTTTTAATACATTTATTTTTATTTCAAAATGCAATGTTCGTTAAGTCTGTTTTTAATAAATAATAGAAAAAATACAAGTACTGAAGAAAGGAAGAAAGGAAAAGTAATCTGGACACCTGATGACAGCAGTACACATGATTATAAAACAAATCTCAGAGGAAGGTCTGATTAAAGGTTTAGAAGTAATGGAATAATACACAGAAGAGAAGTGACATCTGTCTCATATCAACAGAGCTTGATAGCAGTCTTTGATAAAGGATTGATTTTCTAGGTTAGCCTAGGCCAGTTGGCAGTCCCTGCCAGAGATGGGGCTGGCAATGGCTCATTTTTTGCCGTGCATCTTAGGTATCTGTTTCCACCACCAATGCTGAGAGCATCTGCTTCCCTCCCACTGCAGGGTGATTTCTGGACTGGGGAAGAAGTCACTGGGTGCAGGATCAGATTGCTTCCCCTCCAAGGGAAGGTCTCAGCTGTGGTGGAGAAGAGGTGAGACACTCCCATGTGTGTAGCTGGAATACAGTTTACTTTTGTCCTACTGTTGGAAGAAGGAATGCTCTATTCTGGATGAATAAAAGATGGCCAGTTTGAGCTGGATTGCAGGAAAACGTTTGATATTATCACAGAGGACATTCATAGCAAAGATGGGATTAGCAGAGGAACGGCTCAGCAGTAAGGAACTAGCTCAAAGGAAGATAGCAACTGAGAGTTGTAGGAAAGCTTATCTAACCAGAGAGGAGGTTAGTAGTGAACATGCTCTGGGATGTATTTCAGGACTGGTTTGATTTAATAATTTCATATAAAATTTCATCACAGAAGGAGGTAGAACACTGATGCTTTTTGTTGGCAGTAAGGTTGAAGGACCATGTCAGTACAAATGAGGATCTAAGGATTGTCTGGAAAGAACTGGAACCCCTTGAACAGAAAGGAAAAACGGTATTTAATTCAGTAAATGCAAAATTGCATTTAAGGCTTTGCATTTGAAGTGTACCAATGGAAACTTCAGCCAGAAGCAAAGACCTGATTAGTAGGTTTGTCACTACGGTAGGTGCGTTAAGTGGATGAGGGATCATTAGTTGATCACAGAATGATGGAGGTGCCAGCATGATACAAGTGATTTTAGTAGACAGAGTGGAAGTGTCCAGGTCATCATACGAGAACCTGTTGATACTTCATCTGAAATGTTATATTCAGATTCTTGAAGGCAGCTTGTGTGCAGGAAGGATGAACTGGGAAGAGCAGGTGCAGAGAAGGGCTTGGAGCACTGTTAGGAGGAGCATAGGGGAGTCTGTGTTATGCTAGGAGAGCGACTTTGTGTGTTTAGTCTAAGATGTGAAGAGGGGATATGACTTCTGGCTACACATACCTCAGACAAGTAAATGTTTTGGAGGGAGAAAGTGATTTCAGCCAAAGAACAATGTTGGCACAACATAAAATGGGACATAATTGCCTATGAATGTAGGCTGGGAATTAGAAGAGGTTGCTGTGCCACCAGAGCAGTGAGATCCTGGAACAGAGTAATGGTGGGGGCAAAAAGATTAACTGGTTTTAAGATGATGCTCAATAAACTTGTGAATGGGATTAGGTGATGCAATGCCTGCAAAATCACTAGACTCACTTGCCCAGGAAGGGATGTTTACAGGGTTTTGCCATGGTGATGAAACAGAGAACGGGCTGTTGAGCTCCATGGGCACCATTGAAGGTCAACACACACAGAAGCCATGCCATTTGTGTGATACCAAGCAGCGTCCACAAAAATGGATGGTATCTTGGAATAAGTGTTCAAAGTTCATTTGCCTTGATAGAGAATATCACATTGCAAGCAAGCAATTTATCACATAAAAATATTTATTTTTTTTAATTTCAAGTTTAAGTACTGAAATCTTTTCACTTGCAGAATTTCTGGGGGCTCCACTGTAGTTTTAATACATTTTGGCACTCGGCAAATGCACGAGTTGGTCACAGCATGTATTTGTGGAGCTTGTATTTGCCAATATTACTTGTTTGCACAGAATAAAATATTCAGCAGGGCATAAGAGATAAAAACTAAATTTCTCTTTCTAAAAGTAATACGGGAGTTAGCCTACATTACAGGGCTTAAATTACAGTGATTCTCCTCCAGAGTTGGGAAAAAAATTTCAAAATCACCTCTAATCTTTGAAGAATCTAAACCATATGGAAATCTTCATGATTCCCCTGGGTGTTTTTGACACTCATAGCCACAGGTCTTCGAGTATTTCATATTTTTTCTGGTGAAACAAGCTCAGATCCAGATGTGAGATTTTTCAGTAATATAATAGTTACACCACTTTCTAGCATTGAGGAACTTATATCAATAAGGGAATATCAATACTAGTAGATAATAATATCACTTGTAATAATCCAAGTGAGTTGTACTAGTTTTAATTATGTCAGTGTCATTGATGGTGTCATTTTCCTACATACAAAGGCCGCATTAGCTCCTGTTCCTTGCTTAAAAATAGGTCACGGGTTCAGAAAAGAATTAGAACTTTTCAAACGTCATTTTTTCTTTGGGCAGAGAACAGCTTCTTCGGAGCTCTGCCTCTGAGAAACAATTTTTTGCTAGACCTTTCGAAGTACTGATAGAGCATTTTTTTGAGGCTCATCACCCATAGCAATCATTCAGCCCTGTGGCTCATATCCTATTTTTGAAAAGCCATTTCCTTTCAGTGCATATGTCTTTTCCCTGTGTTTATATGAAGCAGTCAATGGGGCTTTCAGCTGTAAGGATCAGAGTGAAATCAAATAAATTACTTCCAAAGATAGGAAACCATTTCACACCTTGGAGCATCATTTTGCTCCAGATGTAGCGTGTTACAGCTCATGCCAGTTAGAGCCGATTATAAACCAGCTGGCCTGTCGCAACAATTAAAATCTTGGTAGAATTTTCACTTTGCCTGCAAGCTGACACTTGGTTTTCATAATTTTGGTTTGGATCTGCAGCTGTGGATGGGGTGATTGCCCTGGAGTAATGTCTGAAATGGGTTTTCATTCACTCTACCATTATGAAGAGGTGTATGTAAGAAATACAATTCCTGATAGCATTTAAAAAGAAGTACAGAGTGAATTTAGCTTGGACACAACCAGATACACAGCATTTAGTTTCATTCTGGGGTTTTTTTTAAGGGAGTAGTATGGAGGCTCTTACTACCACATCTATGCCAAGGATTTTCTCACACCCCTTCATTCAGCAGGAACTATTTTGATTCAAAAACAGCTTTTAACTGACTTTTTATCTTTCAGTGTAGAACGTGTTTGTGATACATTGCCAGGCAAGCAGCCTGCAGAGAAGTCTAGCTCTTGTGTCAAGACTCCCGAGTGTTTCAGTGGTGGTTGATGTTCATTTGCATTTGGTTACTTAAAAAAATATTACTCCGGCCTCAGTTTTAGAGGTTTTGGATTGGAGTGGGGAAGGAGGTGGAACTGGGTCTTTAAATTTAGTATTTTACTTGCAGCCTTCTAATGCACAAGTGCTCATTTTGGAAGTGTATGAAAAGCACATTTGGGAAAGAAGGTAATGATATATGTATGGTGATGTCCCAATGTAGAGTTTAAGTCTTAGTAGGGACCTAGGTACCAGAAGGATCAAAGCTTTGCTGTAGAGAGTACCGCCTACTAGCAGTGTGCTCTCTGCCTCACTTTTCCTGTCTATAAAATAGAGCTCATAAATCTTGCCATCATTTACATAGTGTTTTGATATCAGGTTTCTCTTCAAGTCTGAAGTAACTTTAATTATTAGTCGTGGGACTGCTATTTCCCTTTGATTTCTCCCCACCTCCATATTGCCATGTGTGCAGCCCCTTCTTCAGGACAGAGGACAGGCTAAACCACCCTCGCTGAGATTACTCCGTCACCTCTAATGGTGTAGCACAAAGCCATTCATTTCTCCTGGAGTCTAAAGTCTCTGAACTTTATTAGCCCAAGGGAGTGGTAGGCCCAAGCGTGCTCCGAAATGCCGATCTCTTGTTTTGATAACTGAGCTCTAAAATCAAGATAAACAAGCTGCCCTATATACTGAACATGTCCTAATTGCACACTTCAAGCAAAGCAGCCAATCGATGAGTGTGTGTCGCCTGCTAATGAATATTTGTAGTTTTGGAAGATTTCATTTGTGATATTCCTTGTAGCTTTGGCAGTTATTAGCAGAGTAGCTTCGAAGACCCTGTTCGGGAGGAGAACCTGGCTTTATCTAGACCAAGAAACTCTGTAATTTAATTTCGTATGTTAGCTGGGCATGGGCACTCTTATTCAAATGGTATTAGCTAATACTTCTTTAAAACTGTTTACACTGTGTGCAAAGTTATGTTTAAAATCCTATTAGCTAATACATTTCCAAGTCTAGACTTGGGGAGGATTGACTCCCTGAAGAGCTCGTAGCTGGACTTTGTTTACTTGCAGGGGGTGGAAGAGGGGAGGCAGCGAAGGGAAGGGGTAATGATGTTTGAAACCGTCCAAATTACTTTTGCTGTGCCAAATATTTTGCTCTCTGTCCCTCTCCTCGCTTTTATTATTGCTAAGATTGCTTTTTATTGAGAGGTGGCTCTCAAGTCATGAGGGTGATTTTGCAAACCATGGGAGTATTGCCACCAACCAAGGGCACAGGCATTCAGCGTTGGGAACCAGGGCTCGCTCTGGGAGCTCTGGAAGGGGGAAGGCACAGAAGAAGCGTCTGTGTTGGGGTGGCCAGTCTGGCAGGAGCCCTGGGGAGCTGCACACTAAGACTTTCCTTGAACCAGAAACACATTGTGGACATTTAAGAGCCAAAGAGAAAACTTTCTTGGTGGGAGACAACAGATGTACTCCACTAAAAGGAGAAAGAGGCAGGATGTGATGTGTGGGTTGCCCCCAGGATGGCCTGGTAATAGGACTTTCTTCCTTCTGCATCTTACAGGCAATATAAATTCAGAGTCCTGCACTTTGACTCAGCCTAGCACCTTACTGACACGTACAAAGAGCCTGAGCTCCCGGGTTAGGTACCTGAAGCAACCACTAAGACATCAAGTGGTGTGAATGTTTTCAGTGTTGCTGATCATCTAATGTCTTTTAGATTCCGCTCCATTCTAAGTTTCTAAACTTCCTTGGGTTTGGTTTTCTTCCCCTAGTCGCTGATAGCAGGTCTCAGGAGGTAGGTGTGATGTTACAGTTGGCAGGTTAGGCAGGAATGCCAAGCCCATTGCTCTGTTTCCTTTTACTAAGTATTTTCACTGTAACTTGCTATAGTTCTGATTTAGTAGTGCAAGTGGCGTATCTTGGGAGAAAAAAACTATTATCTCAGCCAAGCATTAAATACTGTATAATTCCAAGCCTTTCTCAAATGATGGCTCGGATCATTGACTTGAAATGCAGACAATGTGTCCCATCGTAGTGATCCTGCCTTCTGAATATCATATGAGAGCTGCAGTAAACTCAAAAGTTGAATATAAAATTCCCATTGACATTGGAGCTGGACTTTCCTGGTTCTCAGGAATTGTTGCGATTTGATTTTTGTCATGGTTTTCCTACTGATGTCTCTGGGGTTTGCTTTCTTAAGGTTTGCTTTCTTAAGCTCTCCTCCACTCTGGAATGTCTAACCTTTCTTTAAATCTCCGTCTTCGTACAGTCCTGTCACAAATCAGTTGCACTCCCACAATTACCATTCAAATATAAATGAATGTTTACCAAAATGTGGTGAAACAAATAGATCTGTCCTGTGGTTTTTTTGAAGTTTTTTTAGTTTTGTTTTCTAAAACATCCTTTTCCTTCTCTTTATGTTTCTAATCAAGAGCATTATAGTAAGGGCTTTTTTGTCTGGTCCGTTAAATTGCATGCACATCAATAACCCTGTGTATCAACATTCATTAATAAACGTTGGGTCCTCTACGTATCCCCCTTTCCTGGACAAGATTATTCTATACTGTGTATTTACTAGAGCTACATCCTGTCTACTTTAGCTACTCGAGTAAGTAACAATATTTTAACTGCTGAGTGTATAGTGTGCGTCATTTATTTGTCCTGACTAGATCCACTGCTGATCTCATAAACATCTGGGGAAAGAAATACCGAACTAGCAAATATTTGGAGAACCCCCTAATGTAGGATCTTAAGAGGATGATATTGTCTCTCAGTTTGAAGGTTAAAATCAGTGCTGTTCACAGCTGATTAACTTTCCTTTCTAATATTTCCCACAAATTGAGCTAATAGAATAAAACTTAATGAAACAAAGTTTGGTAAAGCCACGGAGAATATTTGTATGACAGCCAGCTATTAGAGAGGTTCAGACTGCCCCAGCATTCGCTTTGTAGCGGCTCTGTGCTTTATCCTGGCCAGCGGAGGGGTGCAGCAATGACAACAGTCCTTGGGTTGTGTTGAAACAGCCACTTTGATGACTCAAAGGTGATGTGAATTAGCCGCTCTGTATTTTCTTCATATCTAGTCAGTGATTGATTGTTTCTTTCTTTCCCATCAACCAATGATTCTCTTTTTTGATCCTACAGAGTCATCAGCAAAGTGGTGCCGGCTCCAGAGGCCAAACCTTCTACTCCTGTGAGCCGGCCCAAAACACCTCCACCCGTGCCATCACCAGTACCAGCTCCTGTTCATGTCACCCCTCCTCCAGCTCCAGCCCCTCCTCCTCCACAGGCTACCGTCTCACCGGTCCTCATCCCACCGCCCTCTCCAGCTGTCTCAGCAGCAGGAGGCTCTAAAGCGCCAGTTAGGAGCGTCGTGACCGAGACCGTCAGTACTTACGTGGTAGGTAACACATGCTGCCATGTTTTCTCTCAATGCCAGTGACATTCATCTCTTGAATTGTTGAGCTCCTGGGTGACTCATCATCTCAAACTGATGGGACCTGGACTTGTGATGTTGCTCTCCATTAAGCTACTCTTTATCCAGCCCTTGCTTCCATGCACATGTTTTGAGGGGTTAATAATTAAAACACTGCTACTTGGATGGAATTTTTTCTTTTTTCCCATTTCAATGTTAAAGTTTCTTCTTACAAATCCAGTTATATCCCACTGGGTATTTTCTGCTAACTGAGCTAGAGCATTTATTTTTGGAGGTGGACTTTTTTTATAGATGCTTTCATAAGTGCTGAATTGAAATCTCAAATGTCAAACTTGCCATAGATTTTGCTGTCAGTCAGGTAAAGTACAAAACCTTCATACAACATCAAGAATTTGACTTAGCCCTCATTTGAAATGTGTAGAGTCCACTGATCTCCTTTCTGGGTTCCTCAGCCTACAGAAATTGCAAATGTGGATCTTGGAAAGTCTGTAAATAGTTTGTTAGTCTACAGTTCATTAGTCTGTTTGACATATGCTCTGAACTTGGCCTCTGACTGATAGCATTCTTTTAGAAAAGTCTCCCATCTAACGTGATGTAGGAGCTACATTCTCTAGAGTAACATAGGCATACCTCTGGGCAGGACTAAGTTTGCTGTGCTACTGAAATTTTCTGCTTTAGATGCAGTGTAAAATGGAAGTCCTGAGCATTCCTGGTCATTGAAGAGCAGCAGATACCATTAACAACAGCAGCAATGTTGTTATCCTCCCTGTCCTGGCTAAGTTCCAGCTTGGTTGGTGGCACCTTGCTTGTCTGTAGTGGGTAGCAGTTTAAAAATCTCACCATTTAAAACACCTAAAATTTGCTTTTACTACAGTTTCTTGCATTTTAGTTGCAACATATGCATGATTTTCCTCTCTTGTTTTTTGTTTTGTTTTGGTTTTTTTATTATTTCTGTTCCTGTAATGATTCCCAGTGTAAATCTACCCTGCCGTTTCTAATGGAAAAGGTGCTCTCCTCTGCTGGACTTAAACTCTTGTATCATGTTACTGGTCTCTATTTAAACAGCTGCTACATTTCACTCCCAAGTTAGTTACAGCACTAGATGACCACACATAGGCTGTGCATGTCTTTAGGGTGCAGGATACACGTCCTCGCCTTCTGTATCACAGGTGTAAGTGCAGTGTCACCGTATTACGATAGTGCTCAAAAGCCTGGAAAATCACTCTTAAGAGAAAAGCATTTCAAAAATACTGTACTGCTTCCTGTTTTCTTCAGTAAGCATTAAAAGCAAATGATTTAGAGGTTATGTTAGTTTAAAGAAGGAAAATGTAGAACATTGCCTAGGTAACTTAGAGTGGTAGCACTCTTAGCACCTTATGGAGAATGCAGAGGATGATGTAGGCTCCAGGTTATTTATTTCTTTTACAATACTATAGTTGAAATTAGGGCTTTACTGCATTAGGATCCAACTATGTGCACAGGCAGAGACTCCCGATGGGAAACATTGTAAGTCAAAAAGCTGAGAGAGAGGTTGGGAAAGAAAGGATCATTAATAACAGCCTCTTGTATGAAGATGCAGGACACAGAATGATGAAATGGCTTTCCCCGGCTTGCACGGGAAAGCTCTTTTAGAGATAAGGTTGGAGCCAGTGTGACACAGGTGCACAACTCCCTTCTGCAGGGGAGGACGGGAGGATGATTTTATAGCTTAAAAAGATACGGCATGGGATCTCCCTATAGGATAGCATCTCAGTAAGTGTGCTGTGGTCATTAACTCTCAGTGGTTTGTACTAAAATAGCATTCAGCAGTCACATGCTGTCCCTCCTTCTGTGACCTTTGGCTCATTAAGGAATGAGAAGTTACGCAATATTTTTAACATCCTCATTCAGCAGCCCAAGTTCTTGTTTAACAAACAGGCTGAGCTTTCAGTGATTACAGACCACCCTGCCCCTCCCCTGCCCCCGAAAGGCAGGCGTTCTGCAGAAAAACATCCCCCCTAAGGCTGGGAAAGTTAGGGTATCTGTCTTGCAACGGGGCAGCATCAGGCAGCTCTGCCTGCAGCTGGCAGCAGCAGTGCCTGGGACGGGCAGCACGGCGGTGGGTACCAGCCAGGTGCCAGTGCCTGTGCCAGGGGCCGGTGCGGCTGCAGCCAGGTTGCTCAGGCAGGTTGTAAAAGGCTGTAGCTGTCAGCCCAGCAGCCCGCGGCACTGCTTCTGGGCAGCACCACGGCACAGCATCTCCTCCTTCCCTGGCAGGATCACCCCCCAGAAACGGCCATGGAACCCTTTGTGCCAAGCGCAGGCAGTTCACCTGCAGAGCAAACGCTTCTCTAGCCACTGAAAATGATTTTGCAGAGGCAAGATTAGATGCGTAGATAGGAATGATTATTGCGATCAATTCGCTTTAAAATCGAGTTCATTTTATGGTGTTGCCTACTCCATATCGCTGTTGGAAAGGGGATTGTTCCCTGCTTAATATTCCTGGGCTTTGTATTTTCTAGTTCTAAACTGCAAAAAAAAAGCAGGGCCTTTAAGAGGAGTCAGTCAAGAGTGATGTGTTCGTTGCAGCTCTGGTACATTCGTATTGATTTTTCATGAAGTGGTGTGAGATGTACAGACCACCTTTAGTGGCTTCTTTTTTTTTTTTTTTTTTTTTTTCCTAAGAGCATTTGGGGCTTTTCATCTACTACTTTTTAATATAAATTTTGTAAGCTGTACAGATAGCAAGAAGTTATTGCTTAGATATATGTAAGTGCACAAAAGCTGAGAATAAAACAGTTTATGGTTTTGAGATTCAGTGATAATGTGCAAATCTTCATAAGGGAAAGATGAAATCAGGGTAATACCCCAGACATTTTGTACTTTGTAATGTTAATTGCACTTCTTTGGGTGGATTTTGTGACATTTTGCCTGTATGTTTTTACCAAAGACCTGTTAAAGAAACCACTTGGAATTTAAAAATACAAATAACGGGTCTAGCGGGATATAAATGCTAAAAAAATTCATAAAGCTCTAAATATGATAAATCCAGTAAGCAGCTGCCTAATACTGTAAATGATCTGCGTTTCTTGCTTCGTTTACCCTTTAGTAAATTGTACTGTGACATAAATGTCATAAGGGGAATGGAAAGTTACTCAGTAACAACTTTTTTTATATCCTGATCTTATCAGCTAGTTGAAGTTGAAGGCTCTGGCTAATAAGTAATACGGCAATATATACACATGGCACTGTATATTTTACATGCATATAGGACGGTTATCTTGCGCAGGAGGCTACCATCGCTCGTTCTCGCCATTAACAGGGTAGAATTTTAAAAACCGCGATGATATAGACAGAGAAGGAATTGTGTCCTTAAGCCCTGGCTCTGCTATATGTGAGCGCCTGTGCTTAGGTTGGGTGGTATAACTGGCTTTACTGGTTTACAGGACAATACAGAAAAATGCATGGTTTTGTCATCATGTACAGTATAGGAAAATCAATTGAGATAGAATGCCAAGCACTTAGGATCAGAGAATTCCTAAATAACAACCGTGGCTCCTGAATAGCTTTGCCAGTTAAGCAAGAAACTTTTTTTTTTTAAAATGTCAGTTTTGCTGCCTGCTTTGCCCTGAAAACCAGCTAACTTTCCTTTTCTTTGCGCCAGATCCGAGATGAGTGGGGTAACCAGATCTGGATCTGTCCTGGCTGTAACAAGCCAGATGATGGCAGTCCAATGATAGGTTGTGATGACTGCGATGATTGGTATCACTGGTAAGTTGCTCTCATCCATCCTATTCTGCTGTTCCTTGGCAGATTTGGGCTATATTATTAAAAACCTTTTTTTTTCAATGGTTCGTGACGCCAGGAATATTTAAAGGGCTTTACTGTGTCCGATTTAATAATCTGGAAGATATGTTTATCTCTGTTTTTCTGGAATTTGAAGAAGCGGATTTTAAGCTGTGAGGAAGAGTTACGTTTTAATTAATAGGCATTGATGATAACGGTTGTTTTTGAAACTGCTGGGAAATATTGCTGATTCCTGTAATTTTGTGAGAACTACAGGATTATGAGCATAGTGTATACAGATAGACATTTCAAATTATGAAGCATTGTATGAACAGTAATATAAATGTCAGCTCTTATAAAAGGGTTGGAGGGAATTAATCACTTTTTAGGCATTTTCTTAAACAGCTACATAAAATCCTAAGGTTTTTTGCAGATGTGTTAAAGAAGCATTTGAAATTATTTTAAATCTAGCCTATTATACCTGAAAGTGTGCTCACATTTTCTATTAAAAAAACATTTCTTATCTGAGTTCAATTTTTTTGTTTGTTTTGTTTCAAAGCAAGTGGGTTTTAGGTTTCTGTTCTTATATTCATTAACATAATGATAATAGAATTGCTCTATTAATTTGAAGGCCAGATCCTGTCTCCCAGTGAAGAGTTTCATTTCTTTGGATAAGAAACAGAAGTAACATTACTCCACTGAGATGATAAGATATTTTCCTGTCTTTCGCAGGCCTTGTGTGGGGATTACAACTGCACCCCCAGAAGAGATACAATGGTTCTGCTCCAAGTGTGCCAACAAAAAGAAGGATAAAAAACACAAGAAGAGGAAGCACAGGGCACACTGAAGACTTTGCAGTGGACTGAAGGCATGCGGGCGCCACAGCACCTTCTGCCCCGGCTCCGTTGCAGGGGGGACCCAGCCTGCTCGTGTCTCACCCTCCGTCACCAGCTGGTAGGGTTGTGACTCTGGAGTGAATCAGGGGCGAGGAGGTGCTCTCTGTCAGGGGCTGTGGCGTTTCACAGACTGTCCGAGCCCAGGGGGTTGGGTTTTGGTACATTCTGATGCTGTCTTTTCACCTACCGAGGGAAATTTGCACAGAGCGATATGAAGACTTCGGTAGTTCATGGTACCGCTCCTGCTCCTGTGGCTCGGCAGCAACAAAGATGAATGTTGTAAATACAGATACCTGTCCTGTTCTTTCTCAGTTTGTTATTAATCCCTCTTGAACCTTCGCAGGAAGGTGCTGAGAAGAGGAGAAAATGTAAATTGCAGTAAGTTGTAAACTGAGGGACCTTCTGGAATGATTTCTGTAGTCTGGATACAGTTCAGCCTCTACTCCTGCTGAGCCAGATAATCATAAAGTGGAAATAAAAAGTGGCTGGTAAATATTTTTGTGACGAGAATATATGAAGCTTTTTTCCTTGATTTTTAGTACTAACATAAAATAAACACGTTCAAGCTTTTGTGATATATCTTCTATTTTTAAAAAAAGAGAAAGTTTCTATTGTGTCGATTTTTTTCTTCCGTGTGAATTTATTTTGGTGGACCTGTAATATATTTTATACTTTGGTTTTTGTTTTTTAGTCTTTGTCAGTGTACCTTTTCATTGCTTGTACATTTCATTGGTGTGTAAAAACACTTCCCATTAAAAGAGCTTCACACATGTAAATAGCTGATATTTATAAAGTACTTTTTTTTAGTATTATCATTATTATTATTATGTTGAGGATTTTTATTTTTCTTTGCCTGAGTATACAAACCTAGCAGCTATTAAAAGCCCGTGTGACATACGCCTGTCCTTATGGCTTTAAGGGATTGGTGAGATCTGCCCCAGTGGTGCGTGCACGAGGAGTCGGCCAGCACCATAATTAGGCCTCGATTCAGATACTTAAACATGTGGTAACTTCTTAAGAAGTGAGTAATCCTATTGCCTTCAAGGAGCCTGTTCCCACACTTCGTTATACATGTGCTTAAACGCCTTCTGAATTGCGAGCTTAGGCCAGGGGGCTCTGCACTTTTGATGGTAGCTACAGTGTGTTAATCTGTAGCTGGAACTGAGCTTTTTTATTTCTTTTCTCTCTGTCTCTTTTTTTTTTTTTTTTTTTTTTTTTTAACAAGTGGTGGCCAGGTTGCCAAAATGATCTGGCTCATGTTTAGACAGAGGGGATGCAGAATGGCATCAAGGCCAGGAGATGTGTTACCCTGTATATCGCCTTGGAAAGACCAATAAAGTGAATACAAGTTGTATTCCCTGTTGAAAATGAGGGGGGAAATTGCAGGGGAAAAAAAAAATAATTCAGTATTAGATAGTGTAGTGCAATGGGTGTCAGAGCTAAATAAAATGTAAGAGTAAATCTTAAAAAAAAATCATACCTTTTGTTTTCGAAGCAATCTTAGGCTTCATTGGTTAATTTGGGGATATTTCTAATTTCAACCATACAGTGAAAAACATCTGATGTTTGAGAATATGGCCCTTTAACCTGTTGTGCAGATATTAAGAGTTATTTTTCAGATGCATCCAAATTGATATTAATGAGACTGAATTAGTCATGTTTTTAAAAGTACCAGTCTAGTTAGGGAAATGAGGCTTTGCTGATAGAACTGGTAAATTGCAGATCAGTGGAGATATGGGTGAAATTGGTTTATTAAAAGTGCACTGTTACCTTCTTTGTTCAATGCCATCTCATTTATATTCCGTCCCTGCTAATTACCAGTCAAGAAAGTTCTTCGGTTTGATTTTTTTATTATTATTATTTTATTTTGAATTGTTGGATGTTGCAAACCTGATTCTTGTTTTTTTTTCCATGTGTAATGTGCAGACGTACAAAATACCCAGTCTTTGGTCATTTCTGGTTGCAATAATAAAGAACTAGCTTTTGGTAAGTTGTTTATCCATTTCCTCCTCCCTTCCGTTAATCAGAACTTCTCACATTTAATCAACTGAATTATTCAAGGTGCCATGGGAGGGCTGAACTTTGCCGTTTGGATTGGGCATTCAGCTATTTCTATGCGTGCTTGTGTGTTGCTGCCACTGGGCTGGTTTCCTACCCCGGGTTTTATGATTTTATAAATGACCCCTGTGGCAATAAAACCAAAGCATCATTTTCAGGAGGCTTGTGTGTCTGACAGGATTAGTAACAGGAGAAGGGGCCCTTCACCTCCAGGTCAGCGGTTTGAAGCCAGCCTTGGTCCGTAGCCGTGCAGAGCCAGCCTCCCCTTTCATTTATGCTGGTGTGTATCAGGAATTGGTGGTATAAAAGAATAATCAGCTTCCAAAAATAGTTACCCCCCCCAAGCAGCCATGTGGCATGGACCTTCCTTACAGCCCCTCATACCACCCAACACTGAGCAAGCCCAGCTGCTTCCCCAGATGTTTTTATTTGCTGCTATTAACTTCACGGGTTGTATTTCTTCTCCATAAACTCTGCCAGAGTTAGGGCTGCTCCCTGGATGCGCTGCTTGCTTTTATGGGCAGACGTTTGTGTTCCTCTTAATCCTTTTATGACTTGGGCTTTGGACACCACCGTCCATGGGAAGAGGGCATGGTGGGTGGGTTGCAGGTTGGTTTGCTGGTTGGGCGTCATGGGAGAGCATCGTTGTCTCAATGGTTTTGGGCATTTGGGCAGCTTCATCCAAGAGGAAAGTCAGTGGTGAGCACTGCTTCTGGAAAAGTCTATTGCCATGGGTAGCGGGAGTAGAACTGGTTCAGTTTAGAAAGTAAAGAATTAGAGTTTGCAGCGGGGAGAAGACAACTTGCCATCTGCCTGTGGTATAAAGGAAAGACAATTTCCCCCCTTTACTGATGCACCATACGTAGTGGATTTAAGCTGGACGCTGAGCATTGGTGGTAAATGCTCAAGAAAAGAGCGTAAAAGCTATCCCGTGAGAAAAGCTTGTCGAATCCTGCCTTTACTCTGGGGCCAGATTATTATCTGGAGTCAGTTGGGAGTCGGTCAGTTGAGGCTGTGTCAGTTTATACCAGCCCAGGAGCTGCCCACTCGCGCGGCCGACGTTGAGGCTGGGGAGCAGCTCCCTTTATTGTGAAACGAGGTGGATTTTTTTATCCTTTTTATCCTGTAAATCCTCCTTTAGGGCAGCTTGTGCCTGCAGGTGGCTGGAGATGCCGAGTGCTCACTGCAAAGTGTGTTAGTCATTAGGCAAAATTGCGACTTGTTAATGAGTTTTGCACCAGAAAAAAACATGACGTTAATATCGAGGTGGTAAGCACAAGGCTGGGAAATGAAAGAATCAGTCTTGACTACTGATTTTTATTGGAGGACAGAGATATAAACACAGAGCATCCATTCCCGGAGTAATGGGCATGCACTTTTCCCAAGATAATCTTCCTTTGGGGCTGTATGTCGTGCTCAAAGCATCATTTCTCTGCTTGACAAGGTGTTTCTCTTCTGAAGGTGTCCGCAGCTAAGTACAGTGAGGATCTTTATGCTCCGCAACTGATTTGTGATTCCAAATGTCCTGGAAGAGAAAGGGGATAAAAAAAAAACCCTGAATCGGAGGGTATCAGAGCCTGCTGACTTTGTCTGAGCTTTCCAGAGATAAAATATAGTGTATTACTTCACTGTATCACCTAAACCTTCTTTGTTCTCCTTTCAATAGGACGATTAAACAAAGACCTACTAACCAAATTAAAGTATAAAATGAACGCTGAGATATGGAAACCTTGCCAGGAAGAATGTTAATGAATGAAGTTCACTAAAGGCATGCTGGCTAAGTTTTCAATACAAATAGTTTTATGGCCAATCTCTTTAGATCATAGCAGTTTTCTTTAGAAGTTTTAAGTCTCAAAAGTAGATGAGTTTCCTTCGCCGGGGAATGAATTAGATAATGCTCTGAATAAACTCCCTCTTCACAGTCTTGTCAGTCATGCTGCTTAGGAAACTCTCCCTTTCTTCTGGGGACTTTCGGATCAGCTGTAACCTAAAAAGTAGAAAGCTCCTATTAATCCATGTGTGCTGTATGGAGGAGGAGGCTGTAATGGGAGATTTACAGCCAGCAAACAGCTCGTACCTGGCTGATGTGAGCAGGAGCCTTTAAACGTGAGAAGTGGTAGCCGAGCCCAGCGTGCTTTCCCCCGCAGGTTCTTCTCACCCTGCTTAAGGTTGGCGCCGGGTGGTGGAGGGACAGACTTTTTAGCAGGGTCTGTAGCGATAGGGAAAGGGGGAATGGTTTTAAACTACGGGTAGATTCAGACTAGATAGAACTTTTTTTATAATGAAGGTTGTGAGACACTGGCACGGGTTGCCCAGAGGGGTGGTAGGTGCCCCATCCCTGGAAACACTCAAGGCCAAGTTGCACAGGGCTGTGAGGAGCCTGGTCTAGCTCAAGATGTCCCTGCTCGTTGCAGGGGGGGTGGACTAGGTGGGCTTTAATGCGCTCTTCCAACCCAGACCATTCTGTGATTCTAAAATGCAGCCCTTGGCACTCATAGAGCGACCTTGTGTACTAGGACTTTAAATCCTGGGATACTCCCCAGAAGGAGAGAGGAGTGGAGCTGAGGATCCTGGACCACCGTACTCCCTTCACCTGCTCCCAGTGTCCCCCTTCATTTTCCTTCCAGCCCTTGCTTGCTCTGGAGACCCAGACCCTCAACTCAGTTTTCTGGTGGCCGGTGCTGATACCAGAGCAGCTCAGCAACTGTTGGGTGCCTTGAACAAAGGGGGACTTGCACTCAAATGTGGTGGCACCAAGCAGGTGCTGATGGTTGAGATCTGGTGGAATGTTGCTGCCTCCAGCTTCAACCAAGAAGGCAAATTCTTCCAAAAGCAAAACATCAAGTAAGGCCAGGATGCATGGAAAACCTTCCACTTATTTTTTAGAACAGAAGAAAAAAGTACTTTCTTATGAACACAGCTCCCTGTTACATGCTTAGCATCAGCATTCCCATAAGGACTTTGAAACAGATTCATAAAACCAAACAGAAAATAATCAGATTATTTTATTGCCTAAACAAGGGGATGAGGGAGAAAGAGACTTAAAACACATCTACAAAAATTTAGGTTTCCTCACCTGTCAGGAGTAGGAATTTGTTTTACAAATTTGGAAGTCTTGCCTGTCAGTTCCTCCCTACACCAGCATGGCTTTGACAACTTACTGTGCTTGTCGTTTGCTTACTGTGGGACTAATGACAAGTGTGATGGGGTGTCACCGCTCTGACACCCTGGTGTCACCCAGGGCCTCCGGCACTACTACTGCTTAGCTGCGTGCAGGAGACCTTCAGTCTTCTTCCTTTAACCTGATCCCTCCCCGGGTGTGGGAATGGGCACTATTTGCTGTGGATTTTTTTATTTAATTTGGCATGCAAATTAAAAAAAAAAAAAAATCCTTTGACAGAAACAACTCAGGATATAGGGGCAAGGAATAATGTCCAATTGTTTTATTTTTAATTGAGATGTCATTCACAGCACCTTTCCAGTAAGTGCTGTAAGAATTGTCATCTTAGGGGTATACATCTGCTCATAGGTTTTGTTGTCCACATGGTAACCGTTGCATGTATTCAAAGGGAGACACATCGTCTTGTAAGTGGGAAAGCTGGACACAGTCTTCAGCTCTGTCACGGCTTTACTGGTGCATGTCCCAGTTTCCATCCGCAGGAGGAGGATAACGTTTCCGGCTCTGGCAGCTCTGCTTCGGCCTTGGACCCAGGTGATGTGAAGCTTGTACAGACAGCCCAGACCTTCCCACGGGTTAAATAACTAGGATAACATCCTTCACATGGGGTGGGTACAACTGCAGAGCTGTTAGGAGCTCCCTCAGTGCTGGGTCAGTCCCTGAACCTGCTCCTCGGCGGAGCCTTTCTCTGCACTTCTACACTTGTGTCTTCATTGAGGTCGGAAGCTGGAAACAACCTTCTGCACTCCTGAACCAGACAGATCCTTTGGCTTCGCAGGTTTTAGCTGACCCTCTTCCAACAAGTTTTCCAACATGAATCCAACCCTCTTCCAACAAATTTTCTAATGTGAATCCAACCCTCTTCCAACAACTTTTCCAACATGAATCCAACCCTCTTTTCATCCACTGATTTTGAGCCTTTCTGTGAAAGGAGCCCGGCTGGGCTCACATTGAGACCTTATTTTGCTAGTAGCTCTTTTTTCCTTCCAGGGATATCTGGTGGGGTTTATCTCAGAAATAGATTCTTGCTTAAAATTACTTCAGGGACGTCAAAATACACCTCTCATAATTTGTACAATAGCTGCCTTCTCTGGGCTTTGTGGGCTGTGAAATGTCTGCCTTGGTGCTTGGAGCTGGCATGTATTAAGATGCCGAGGATGAAGTGATGCTGTTGTTCTCTGTATTTTCTGTGAAGACAGATGCTCAGTCAAGCCCAAAATCCAGGCCTTTACCTCAGTATCTAATAACCCAGCCTGGCTGTTGACTCCTAGTGCCACCTACTTTCCGAAAGGCTGGATCCGCAGTGCCACAGCTCAGGAGGAAGCGCATCCCGTCAGCCCTCCCAGCTGCCGCTGGCTAAATGCTGCAGGTCTTTGGTTTCAGAATTGCTTTGGCCTGGCCAAAAAACCAAAGGAGTTCTCCAAAGCAAAGATGTTCAGCAGTTTTGTGGTGAGGACCCCGCTGAAGATGTAGTAGCTATCCAATACATGAGGTGATGTTTCAGAAATATAACCGTGACCTACATAAGAACCAGCCAAAGAGTGTCTGGACTTGGGGGACAGTTTGCAATGGAGAAATGTCTTCCAAATTCACTGAGCTTAAGCTTCAGGTGCCATATGTGCATCCCAGCTGGGATGTTCTTTTCAGTCTTCCTGGAGGCTTCACAGCAAACATGGCAAAGCCACAAGCTCAGGCAACCACTGCAGTGCATTCACTTCACCTTTATTCAGACTCTACTTGCTTACTTTAATCAGATCACAAGGGATCTGTTTTGCAAAGCTCCTGTGTCCCTTAGAATTGAGGAAAACATCTCTTGCCTACCAACCCCTTTGGAAGCTGATCTGCCCCGTTTGATTCATGTTATATATTACAATTGTCATGTTATTTCTGTGCTTTGCAGGATTTGGCTATATGACCTATGTGGGCCAGAAGGATGGACTGGTTTTGCCCTGTGTGATTCCAATTCAGATGTGCTTAAGATGACTGTTTAGCTATTTTGAAGACACCGTATGTACCTCCCCTTCCAAGCAAGGGTGCACCTGGGCCGTGGACGATAGAAATGTCCTCAGGAGCAGCACACTGAGGCGACTCATAACAAGTTTGTCCTTTCTGTGTAGCCTCTAGATTAGCAGCTGCTAAAGCAAATGTGCCTTGAAAGGAGTAAATCTGAAGTGTATTCATTCTTCCATCCACAGCACACAAGGTAGGATGGCTACGCAAGGAAACCAGTGCTCAGGACCTTGCAGTGCCTTTTTCCTCTTTATTATTGTCGCAACAGAAGTGCAGGAGACACAGGTAGTTCTTACATGATCCTTAATGCTGGTGGCAGGGTTTCAGCTGTCCTCTATACATGTGGCAGTGACCTTTCCACCAGTTGGAGTCTTTTCTCCATGTCCAACCAAACACAGATTCGTTTGTACGGCTATGGGCACAGACCTGTTTTTCTTAGCACGGCTTCTGTGAGTATAGAAAATGAGATTCATTTGTCTCTAATGGATCTAATCATCATGGGATTGTTTTCTTTCTTTTGGGGGGCTTGGATGGGAAAAGGATGAAGGAGCAAGCAGAGGGTGAAATGTTATATACTGAGAAAACACACAGTTTGAGTAGATGTTTTTGTCTGGTGTAAGAACAGCTTGATTCCACCTTCACCCCTTGTCACCTGCGCTGCAGGCTTTGGAATCCATCATTAACCCTGGTGCAGGTCCAGATGATCTCTGTGCCCAGGATCCTTGTGCAGGTCCAGATGATCTCTGTGTCCAGGATCTCTGGAAAATTTAATTTTTCAGAGTCAAAACAGGTGCAGTTTGCAACTTCTTGCAAGCACGTCCAGGGGCAGATCTGGTGTTGCTAACAATGGTTAAGGCCCAAGGTGAGCTTCTGCCAAAAAGGTATCAAATCCTCCTTTCAAGCCAAGAAGTTCCCACTACTAGAGAGCAACACTATGGTCTACTTAAGTTTTGTAAGCCGTTAATGAGTCACTTGATATCAGCCAGATCAGTTTGCTTACATGGAAAGGGCTCCTATTTCTCCTGGTGGCGTTGACTTCGGTGTGTGGAGCAGGGGAGCGCAGAGCTCCAGTGACCGATCCTTCCTACACCCGCTTGCACAAGGGTACGGCAGCGCAACGGACTCATCTCAGATTCCTTCAGGAGGTGGTGACAGAGCTCCACCTTAATGAGTTCATTGCCCTGCCAGCATTCTTCCCACACCCAGGTGCCCATCTTGGCAAAGCTACCCTCCACCAGCTCGCTGGAAAACGTTCCCCAGGCTTTTAACAGGCTGCAGATCTTGGGATGCCTGCCCAACTCCTCATTTTCCGTTGGGCTCAGTTGACGGTCCGGTTGTGTTTACAAGCAGAACCAAGCGTGCTGATTTGGTGTCGGGGAAGGAGGGCGGTGGGGAGACGTGGGGGGACCAGATTAATTACCAGGGCTCCCACTAGGCCAAGTTTTGTACAAGTCATCCAGTGTGCAGGTGGGTGGAGGGAGGAGCCAGTGCCTTAGCCCGTGCCCGAGGCTCCGGTGAGTGTTATACCAGCTCTGTTTACCAAAGCCATGCTTAAATGGCTGCAGACCTGCATCATGTCTTTGTTTTTCTTCTCACTTCTGGATCGCAAGCACTGGTCATGGAGTTAACGCTTACCAAATAGTATTGCTCACACTTCTGGTATGAATCCAGCCTTGGATGCACACGTTGCAAAATAGTTTCAGAGCTGAGTGTGCTCTTGGCATTGCCTCCCCCAAGGTACTCCAGTTTTCTGCAACGACTTGGTAACTTAGCTGTTTACCCCTGTTTTGAGTTATCTTTATCTCAATCACAAGTGTCCTGCTGCTTGCAATGGATCCCTCGCTTTTACTTGTCTGACACTGTATGTTTCCCCTCTGTGCCAGACAAGTGGCATCTTCTGGAGATACACCTTCCACACCTCTGGCATCCAGGAGCGTGGAAGCTGCTGGTGATCAGAACTTTGCAGACACCAACCTGCCTCTTCCCTGCAGGCAACGCACTCCACAGCTGGTGAACACAACTGACCGCTATTTACATGAATTTAAGACATAAGGGGACCTCCTGAGACATCCAGTCAAATTTTGCCATCGTGGTGCAACACATCCCACTGCCATTCCTATAGACACATGTATTTGGGCAAGGCAGGTGGGTGCCCCCAACAACTGCTGGGATTGGGTAATAAAACCAGATACCTGTTCAACATGGGTATTTGCTTAATGGCTTAAGGACTCAAGAGCTGTGGTGGTTCCCATCAGATGTGCTTGGGGAAATGATGGGGCCAGACTAGCATCACTCACTTTCTGTGAACAAGGAGGGATTTGTTTTCTGCTGGCATTAGGAACAGTGAAACCGAAGCAGGGCAGTGAAGTGATTTGTGCCAGGTCACAGAGCACATCAGGGGCAAAGCCGAGATAGGAATGGGCACCTCCAAGCTTCCAGCTCCCCTCCACACCAAGCAGACAAGGCTGGTGCCGGAGCCACCTGAGGCCAAGAGGGTCAGTACCTATGGAGAAGAGTCACTTGATAATACAAGAAGGGAGACTTTCTTCTGCTTTCTAAGCTTCCTGCGTCCCCTAATCCTTGCTTCAATAGTGACATCTGCTGCAAAACATACCTCTGAGCCTCCTTCATCCTTGGGTTACCTCTCCAGGTACTTTTCCAAGCACCTTTATATGAACCTATCACTGGGGGCACCAGTTCACGCTAAGTTTTTATCCCAAAAGCAGGTCTCAGCTGCCAAGATCTCCATATAATAGACATACAGGAGTCTGGATCCCTCTGCGAGGTCCTTCCAAACCAAAGGCATGGGGAGATGTCTGTACATGGGCTCCCCCAAGGCTGCCTGACGCACCTCCCAGCCACAACCAGGGTACAAAGCAAGCCAAGCTCAGCAAGGCACTTGCAAGAATTGGGTAGGAAGTGGTGATTTTGGATAAAAGCAGGTTCATTTCTTCTTGAACCCAAAGGTGCATCTCTGCAGAGACCCCAGGTGCTTTGTCACAGATGTACACATCGACAGGAACGTGAGCTGGTGATCAAACTGGAAATGAGAGTCTCCCAACTGGTTGCAATAAACTCTATCAGCCAACAAACATCTGAGAAAAGCATTTCCATTTCTGTGGTCCCGGGTCAGGATAATGTGTTTCTAAATCCACACTTGCTTTTCCTTTGGGTTATTGCACAGCATCTCCGAGTTGAAGTGGTTTAGCTGCCTCCACTGTAATTTTCCACACCTAGCTTCTTTGGATTTCTTTTTTTAAGTCTCACCTTAACTCTGAATTTATTTGGGTTTGGGTTTGTTCGTATGATAATCACAACATTCTTTTGATACTTTTTTTTTTAATGCCTTGATTTACTAAGATTTGCTTGCAACCTTCGTTCCAGTTTACCATTTTTTGTGCGTGGGGATATTTTAAATGAATATAATTATATTTAATAGCTTCTGCAGGTACTAAAGCATCTTTTGATTTGAGTCCTAACTTTTGTTATTACCCCCCACACACATACACACCTTTTTAGATATTCTCTGTTTAACCTATGCCTAGAGATTAATTAAAGTGTCATTAAAATGCCTTTAGTACGTTTTGTGTCCTACATGCCTGGAAATATTTTTTTCCCACAGTCAGAATTGTTGTGCTTGTACCAACAATAACTGGCATGTGGCTTGTTTTGTAGATCACCATGAGATATAACGAACACTCCTAATTAGAAGAAAACACATTCATTTTTTGGATGCCTGTTCAAAGTTTTCTCAGGAAGACCCACTAGTTTTTCATTTACATCTCTCCATCACTCTTGGCCAGCTCTGAAACCGGGGCTGAGCACTTGCTCAGGACCACAATGTGAGTCCTGCACTGGAGATAGTTGTGAAATGGAAATTTAGGATCTTCCCCATCAGTTATGGTGCAGAGTCTCTACCCCACCCAAAAATTTTCAGGCTTTGAGTGTTTAAATCTGTATAGTCCAGCTCTGGGCACAGAGTCTCTCTCCTCTTCCAATATTTCTTGGTGTCCTGGGTTTGGCTGGGATAGGGTTAAACCACAACACTTAGGGAGAACCCATAGCTGGAAAA
Source organism: Falco biarmicus (assembly GCF_023638135.1). Taxonomy (NCBI): domain Eukaryota; kingdom Metazoa; phylum Chordata; class Aves; order Falconiformes; family Falconidae; genus Falco; species Falco biarmicus. The sequence continues at coordinate 28,003,187 of NC_079292.1, read as the reverse complement.
TAATCTGGAATTCAAGCATACGTGCCAGGAATAGATTTATCTGCAGCCAAATCCTACAGCTGCCCTGGCAAAATCAGAGCTGGTCAGAGGGTGGCAAATGGATGTGCTCTGGCCATTGCTATTGATGACCAGAAAAACTAAAGGGAAAAATATTTCCAAAATCTGCTTCATCACCCATTTCTTTCTCCCTGCATTGTTTCCAGCCCGGTTGTCTCACGTCAGCTAGGTTGCTCAACCAGAGCAGCATGGCAGCAGCACCATTTGCCCTTTGAGCGGACCCCCCATGTGCAGCACCCACAGGATGCAGCATGCTGCACCACCGCCACATCACTGTCACCGCCGCGGCAGAGCCAGCTTTGCCCAGCGGCCCGGGGGGCTCAGCACGGCCCCGGCGCTGAATGGGAGGGATGTGCATGAAGCCGGCACAGAAATTAGGAGTTCTTGATATCTCCCTGGGCAAGAAGCAAGCCCAGCCCAGGTATCAGCATAAAGAACTTGGGACACTACACACACCCACTTCAGTGCTTTCTTCTCCAGCCTTTTGCGTCTCCTCAAGAGTATTAAAAATCCCCAACAAATAAATACGCATGTGAGCAGCTGGGATAGAAAAACAAAACCCAAACTGCACAGCCTCCCCAGAGGCTTATCCCATTCCTAAATGGAAACCAGGACTCCAACCTCCTCATTCCCAGTCCCTCAGGAGCCAAAACATGATGTCAGGCCGGGCATCAGACTCTCGTGCAAAATCAGCACCAGCTTGGAGGTGCCGTGGCTACTTCCTGGTTTCACATCCACCAGAAAAGGAGCGGAGACTTCCAGCATCCCAGAGGTTACCAGCCAGGGAGCCAAGCCTGGAGCGCTCCTCATCCCCTTGCTCAGAAGGATGCACCAGCAAGGCACTGACCCAAGGGTCATGGATGCTTTTAGCATCACCCCAGCACAGTTCCTGCAGTCTCCTGTCTTAAAAGACACGAGAAGAATAAAACAAACAAAAAAAATGGCACGAGAAGAATAAAACAAAAACCGGGAGCAAGTTACTGACTTCTCAGGGAGGGTGGTGCTGAAGACAGTGTAGCTGTAACCCCTTTCAGCAGCTGAGGGGAGCTGGGCTGTTTCATGGCCTGACTTCTAAACCTCAAGAGCTTTTGCAGCCACAGGCTTTGGAGAGCCTCTGCTGAGCAGCTCTGCCCCTGCTGGCAATTTGTCACCGGCTTAACATGAGCCTTGGCCTCGCAGGCTGGCGCATCCGTGCGGACACCCTTGGGACATCACCGGGGCGCATCGTGGGCAGACCTCGTGGCCCCTCTTCTCCTCCCATGACTCATGACCAGGGCCACCACATTGCCTGTCAATAACAATTCCGTCTTTTGTAAGAGGGCTGGCAGCGACCCACCTTGCAATTAGCAGGTTGTTTGGGGAGAAATGCTAATAAGCACCCTGACGAAGGCAAACTTGGGAGGGAGGTGGACGCTGCCTTGACTCAGCATCCTCCTGGGGTGGGGGGAGAAGGTTGCTGGGGATCTGCTGGACATGATTTTGCGACACAGCCTTGCTCATCCTCCATTTCCAAAGACTCTTGGAGCAACCCATCCTGGATGAGCTGGTGAAGAGCCCTGTGGAAAAGGTCACCACTGGTTTTAGACTGGGGCTGTCCACTGCCACTCTCTCCCTGTGAATTTTTGCATCCTCTCTTCCTTTCTGCTGCCACAACACCTTATTGCCAACATCCTTTTCATCCCTGGCTTTTCTGGTGGTTACCACTTTGCAGGAGTGTTAGAAAAGCCTTAGCAGACCACCGTCGGTTCAGAAACAAGGGGTCACCACCCCCCAAAAATCCCAGGTCTTCACTCCTGTAGCCTTCAACCCCTCCATCCCCCCTCACAGGTCAGTGCTGGGGGTTATAATTTGTGCTACAGTAGCTCCAATCAGGACCTGGGGTATTATTTATCGCATTTAGTACCTGCCATCAGTCATGAAAACTTAACAAAGACTCTATTGGGTTTATCTATAGGCAGCTAAACAAACGTATCTTGCTCTCCCGTTATCTTCTTGTTAACAAAACACTATCAGGATGTTCTAAACATCAGCATTTACTGCACAAGAGCCCTTTATCTGGCATGATATATAGAGAGCCCATCAATTAGTGCAGGGGGCTCAGAGATACCTGCCACGCTTCGCTCAAAAGTCCCAGCACCATCCCAGGGCTGCATCACAAGTAAATATCCTTGTGTGTTTCCCGGCCTCGAGCATCCCTGCATGAGCTGGAAGAGCTTGTTATGAGCAGAAATCATGATCATTATCTTTTTTCCAGCCTTTTTTTTTTTTTTTTAATATCAAGCCAGGCAGCCTGGAGACTTTCCATGGAAGGAGCGGTGCAAGAGCAGCCAGGGTGCTAGATGGTGCAGGGAATGGGGAAAAGGGAAATGAGTTTTTTCTCAGAAAGGCAGGAGGTGGTTTGGGAATACAGTGAAAAGTGCCATGAGACAGTGCATGCCCCTGACAGCAAGCCCTTGCCTGCAGCATCAGTCCCTCTTGGGTCCCCCCACCGCCATGCTGCACAGGGAGAGCAAGCCTCGCACTTGTTCATCATCAGCTCAAACGGGTGGATGTGGCAGGTCTCGGACACCAACCACCGAGGATCCAGGGCAGCTGCTTTCTTCAAACACCTCTGCTAAATCAGCACTTCAGTGGAGGAGCCACTTCACCCCACACCATAAACCATGTTCCCATGTGTCAGCCAGACCAGTGGCGTTTCACCCTCCTGTGGTGGCTGCATCCCAGTGGGAAAGTGATTCTTCAGATAAACACCAGGTTGGGGGGTTAACCCCAGCTCCTGATTGTCTACGATTATTTGAATATCTTGTAAAACAGAAACTCTGTAAACAAGCACATAACCTGGTTTGGAAACCACTGCGGTTGTGTCCAAGTGACAGTTTGCTCCTGGGAGATGTTTTCCTCTAGGTGGATCCCCAAGCTCAGGACTCAATTCATGCACTTGCAGAGGTTGGACTCATGTGGACTTCCAAGTCATTTCAGCGGCTCCCTGTATCCAAAAGAAGCAGCTGAATGATTAAAAGTTGTTAATTTATGAGTTGTTTTTTTTTTAATTCCTGAACTAAAAATAAAGGGAGAAAGAGCAGAGGAGCTGGGGCTGGGCTGACCTCTGGCTGGCTTTGAAGAGGCAGCATCAAACATCTAAACGAAATAGGTGATAAAACCAGTGAAGCCGGTGATGGGAGTCGGAGAGGGCAGATGGGATCAGAGCTTTGGGCCAGGCCGGTGCAATTAGGAGTGTGTTTTGCACCAAGCTGAGCAGGACACTGTAGGAGGGAGGCCAGAGAGGTACAGCAATATGGAGAGATAAGATCCGGGATCAGTGCTGGAGCTGTCTGGACAGAGGAGGGTAGGAGGCACCATAGAAATTTCCTGGGAGCTTATCACCATGGGCCATCTTCTCCTCCTCTTTCACATCCACAGCAGAACTGATGCTGCAGGACTATCGGAGCAGCCGCTCAGCCCTCGCCTGTCCCTGCTGCCGTCAGGCATGGCGGCTGCAAGACCCACTGCCGTGGGGGGGGAGGGGGGTCTCTGCCCTGAGACAGGTGGAAACGTAGACCTAGAGAGACATTTAGCTGCCTTAAAACAGAGCCAGAAAGAGGTAATAAATATCTTCAGGCCAAGGACTTGTGATCCCAGGCACCGAGAGGTGGCCAGCAGATAGTGGACATTTCTTGAAGTTGGCTTCAGTGCCAATCCATGAAATCCACGAATCCACAAAAAGACATTTGTGCCTTTATCCACACCGTTCCTGGTGGGAAAGGGCTGCTCGCTAAAAGCCAGCCCAAAGCAACATTTGGTCTCCAGAGGTGAAGGATGGGGCTGAAACAAAATCCAGCAGTGTGGCCCCATATGTGCAAAGCCTCGCTGGTGGGAAGGGAGCACCTCAGGTTAGTGGGGGCCCTTTCCAGCAGCGCATTAACCCATTGTCCTCTTACAGCTGGAGCTGGCTTTTAACACCCTTAAACCAGCTCCTAACACCAAGAGAAGGGCCCCCTATAACTTACACCCAGAGCCAGGAAGCCCAGGTAAGGAGCCAAATAGAAATTGGACTTAAAAAGAAAATCAGCCCAGTGAGGGGGTCGTCATTGCTGATGGTTATTTAGTTATCTGGTTTTGGGAGGTGCTTGGCAGGGAAAATCTCCATGTGTGTTTTATATTCAGATATTCACCTCACACCACTCTCATATTGTCACTTTTTGCTGTTTATTCCTCCAACTGCTATTAAAGTTACTATTTGATAGGAGAACAAAAGACAAATAGGAATCATTGGTGCAAAACCTCACCATCTAAGCATGATCTTTCTAGACCAGGAACTCTAAGCTCCTGATCTGTATGATATATAGTTTGGGTACAATAATATCTGCTACAGTTATTATTACCTATATTACAAAGATCTCAAAAAAAAAAGGGGGGGGGGAGGGGATTGCACACGTGCTGGCTAGTTTCTCTGTTAGGGGGAGGGCAAAAAAAAAAAGAAGAAAAGTTTAATAAACGTGTGCTGTGTTGTGGATGACTTTGTGGCGACCTTTGTTGCAAATGGCCTATGCATGCGGAATAATGGTCTCCGTGCAGAGAGGGAAATGGCTTAGTGCTATCATCGTTGCCTCGGTAACCATCAGAGTCTCCATCTAGCAGAGAGAAATGAGTTATGAAAAGGCTTGAGTGAAGAAGGGATTAACACATGATCCCAGGGACAGCATGTCAATCAAAATCAGCGGAGAAATTACACTGCTCTATTTGAGAATGTCTCCGGAAACGCAACCTTAGTGGGTGTATGTATGTGGATGTATGCAGGCATGATGGAGGGATGTATAGCTCTGTGCTTCATATGGAATATATATATTTTTATATACATGTAGTGCAAGATATCTGCGGGCACCGATGTGCACATGCACAGGCACCCCCTGCACACATGACATGCATACATTCATGTCAAAACACAGGCACCAGACACCTCTCGATAGGGACACACCTTTGTGATACCCATACGATGCGTGGCCCCAGGCTCGCTGGGTTCCATGCTGCCTCGAGCAGCCAAGAAAATGAAAACCATTCAAATTTAAAAAAAAAAATAAATTAAAATAATCCTAAATGCATATTTGATCCTGAAATTCGCTCATCCTGTCCTCACCGGGCTTCGCTAAATCATCCCCGATGGCATCCCTCCTTCCTGCAGGGCAGCCCAGGGGCTGAACCCCCTGCAGCCCTTTGTGCACCCCCAAAAGGGAGAGCAGAATGTTCCCCTGTAACACGCTCAAAATACAAAAGCCAGGACAATGTGGAGACTATAGCCTTCCACTGAGGGCCTGGGTGGCTTCACCCAGATATGTCCCGTCAGCATCGCACTCCCAAGTTCTGCAACTTGCAGGTCAAGGGCATGGGAACTAAACCCACGATTAACTCCCTCTTGGTTTTAGCTGTTGCAAACTCTCTGGTAGTTACACTGCCTGGCGCTGCTCAGCCGTGTGTGGCTGTGCACACATTTCCTATGGCGATTGTTTGCCTTGATTCAGCTGACAAGCTTTACATTACCTGAGACCAGAGTGAGTTTTCTACTAATGTTAGGAGCAAAATGTGATTGCTGGGAAGTGAGGGCTTGTGCGGCTTCGTAGCTGAGGAGTGTGGCTGGAAAAGGCCTCGAGTATTTGCTCTGTTCATTGGCCATTTTGGTAATAGAAAACTTTCTCTTCCAGGAAATTCTCTTTCTCTTTTTTATTTATTTTTTTTAAAGCAGATGATTAGTACAGGGAAAGTGTAATTTCTCTTTGGTTTCTTTGCTGCCTGCTGAGCCGCCCAGCCGGCCTCCACACCGGGAAGTACAAAAGCACTCATGGAGGGGATCTGCCCCCTAAAAGCACTGCCAGATCACTCAGCCCTCCACAGCCCAAGGTTTTCCCTGGACTTGTCACCCAGCACATCCTACTCACACCTGCCCACACAGCATGGGCCCTTCGCACCCACAGTCCCGCATCCCTGTGTGAGCCCTACACAGCTCACCCTACACCCTCAGCTGGTTCACACCTCATACTTCAGCCACAGGCACAGCTGCTTGACAGCCACCCTATATATGTTCCATACGTGCACAGGACCTTCACCTGCCCCCATCCTGCCATACCCCCATCATGAGAGGCACACCGTAACCCCTCTCTCCTCCTAACCCACAGACACACACAGAATCTCCCCAACCACCCTTGCAGCCCTTGTGCCAAAACACAGGTGCCCTGCATCACCCCCAGGACCACCAACCCGTGGCGGGGTGCTCAGCCCTCCCGGCCAGCCCTGCCCTCCCACAACCTTTGCACAAATGCACCTTCTCGGCTGCACCTTTGGGTTTTCCCCACACACATACACGGAGTGTGGCTCCTCCACCCACATGCTGCAAAATCCCCCCGCGTCTTCAAACCCCTACAGATGCATCCACTCATCTGGGGTGCACCACCCTCCAGCCCCCCAGAAAAAACACCCGGGATCAAGAGTACACAAGCCCAAATGTAGGTGCCATCAAAATACATGCATCCAACCACTCCCAAACACACATACCCCCATAGACTGAGGAACCCCCCCAGCCTACCCAGAGCCACCAGTAAAGGTGGAAACCCTCCATCAAGGGTTTCCATAGCCCTCCACCACCGTGAAACCCTTGACCCTGGCTTTTGGGGGGCTCTCCAAGCCCCACATCTCTCCCTGCACCCCCATCCTCTTCCCTCCCACCTCCTTGCTTTCCTTTCTCTCGGGTTTATTTCCCCTCCGCTCCCATTCCTTCCCCCTCTTCCTTCCCTGCCCCCCGCCACGTCCCCAGCCTCCCACACAAGTTTAAAGCCATCAGCCCAGCCAACGGTTAACCAAATCGCCTTGACCTCTCTGCTATTCGATATTCGCCTCCTTGACACTCATTTAGGAGCGCGCAGCGGTAAAGCAGACATGGGACAAGTCCAGCCTGAAACCGAAGCCCTATGAAAGGAGGAGAGAGATCAGAAGAACCTGATAGCTAGGAACTTGTTCTCTCCAAAGGCTTTCTGGACATTTTAGCCTGGATCAGGGGTCCATGGAGCGCCAGTTCGTCGCCAAGCAGGGTGTAAACGTTAAATGTTAGCTATTTGTTCCAGAGATTGGCATGAAGATCGAGCCTTTCTGCCTCCTCTCCTCCCGGCCCCCCTCCCGAGGGCTCTCCAGCCCGTCCAGAGTCTCACAGACACTCATTCATTAGCGGTTTAATAACCCTCCCGACGTGATAACATCCTTTACTCCCGGCTCCGCGAGCGGAGGTGACCCGGGTGGGGGGGGGGGGGGGGGGGGGGGGGGGGGCGCGGGGGGGCGGGGGGGCGGGGGCAGGGGCTGCTCTCTCGAGATGCTCCGAGAGCCGGGGGAGAGGCGGGGGGGCGCGGGGGAAGGGTGTGAAGTCGGGGGTACCGGGCAGCCAGCACGGGTTGCTCCTGCTGCAATTGCCGGGTGAAGGAAAGCATCACACACACCCCTAAAAAAATAAAAAAAGTAAAGCCCAACTTCGGTGCTCGAGTCTCCAAAAGGCAGCGGGTGTCTCCCCCCGAGGTGGCCGAGCCCGGAGCGGGGGCACAGGGGCTGCCCGCCCCGCCCCCCCCCCGGCCCCGGCTCCGTGCCTAGCCCCGGCGCCCTTCGCGGATGCTGCGGGGATGCCGGCGGTACCTCACCTGAGCAAGCCCTGTGTTATTTTAAATGGCTCTAATTTCAACATTTATCGCATTTGCCCCGTAACTGCGGATTCAGGCATCTGAAACAACCTTTCGAAACTCTGATTAGTTCAGCTTCGTTCAGTGCCTTTTCCTCCCTCTCCTTTCTCTCCAGGTTTTTTTTTCTCCCCCCTCCCCCCCCCCCCCCCCCCCCTTTCTGTGCGACTTTCATCCGCTGCAGATAAGATATAAAATACTCTATCGGGATACTGTAATATTAAAGATCAAAAGTGGCATCAATTGAAGACCAAACGCACGGAAAACAAAGGGGAAGGCTGAGAGATGTTCATCAGCTAATTACAACTGCAAATATTATGCAAATTTATCTTGGCACAGAAATGGAGAAAGCGAGTTTAAGTGCGGAGATAATGCTGGAATATTGAATGTTCAGCTGAGGGTGGACGTGGTCCAATAAATTCATCTGAGGGAGAACCGGTATTATATATATGTATATTCCTATCAAATAATCTACACTTCAAATTGGGGGGATCAAAAATTGCGGTTATAATTGATACTTGAAATTCCTTGACAAATATTGCAGGGAACAGACGCTGGAGGAAGAGTAGGGAAGCAGAGATTACCGTTTGGATGGGATTTGTGAAACACCACATATAAAATGATGAACCTATAGCAGGGAGACGTGCCTTTGCAACACGCACACGGCTTGGAAGGGGGCGGGGGGGAGGTCTCCCTCCTCAAGACCCCAGGTGAGAGCCTTTCCCTTTAGGCAAAGGGGAAAAACAAGTTATGTTTCAACCTCATTTCAGAAGCATCTCCCGCTTCCTGGAAAAAAGCACCGTGCTGGACCTGGTTAATGATTAAACACCGTCCCTATGCCGGGAGAGCCAAGAAGGGATGAGAGGGAGCCAGGGAAACTTAAACCAAGACAGGACAGGGCTGCCAGCACCTGTCCCCAGAAATTTTAGCATCAGGAGTGCCTGTACACGAAGAAGAAAAGGGGGGTGGAGGGAAGAGAGAGAGAGAAATTAAAAAAAAAAACAAAACAAAAAAAACCAACCCACCAACCCAAACGAAGGCGCAGCAAATTGACCACGAAGAGGATTTTAGGCACCATTTTCTCTCCGGTGCTGTCCAAGAAATTCAGAGACGGGGATGCTCTAACACGGGTCAGGAGCATCCCCCAGCCCCTCAGCAGGGTTTTTGGGGGGTGAGTTGAGCCGAGGTGAACTTTTGGACTGAGTTACTATTGCTGTGGGAATGCCCACCCCCTCCCAAGCCATCCCTTAGAAGGAAGCAAAAGGGGGTTCTTCGCCGCAGAAAACGTTTGAAATGCATCTTTTCCCTGCGCAGGTGAGGAGGCAGGCACCGGCTGCCGCTCCCCTTTAAGGATTCAAACGAATACATTAAAATCCGGCAAAATATCAGCATATCTTCCCCTCCTCAAGCACACAAATATCAATAATTTCAGGTGAATCTCCCCCCCCCCCCCGCCCCCCCCTCCCTTTTTTTTTTTAATTTCTGCAGCCAGAAACACAGAGCAGCGTTCATTTGCATACAAAGCAACCCACGGAGTTTCTCCAGTTTATGAGAAAAGCTTGGGGGGGGGGGGGGGGGGGGGGGGGGGGGTGGGGGGGGGGGGGCGGAAAGGAGGCAGAGACACAGGGAGAGAGAGGGGAGAGACTCCTAGCAGAAATCTTATCGATTTTTTGCTATGCATGTATTTATTTGGCAACGGGGCGGGGAGAAATATTGAGCATTATTGGCAACCCTCCCGTAAAAAAAAAAGGGGGGTGGGGGGATGGAAAGAGAGAGATGCAAATTGTGTGTTATCTTAACCCGGCTCCGCGCTTTATTCCATGTTTATGACGTATTATCTCCCCCTTAAATAAAAAATAAATCATGTAAAATTAGGATCTCGCAGCCACCGAGAGGAGAAGCTCCGGTCGATTTTCTTAATTTCAGTCTGAAAGTGACACACTAATTAAAGCTCCTCCTCTCCCCCCCCCAACTTATTATTATTATTATTACTATTATTATTATTATCAGATGTACCTTATATTTTCACAATTTAATAAAACAAAATCAGTTTCGCTGCCCCCCAGGATAAGTCCAACCTAAAATAAGGACCCATGGGTTGGGTTTGGTTTTTTTTTTTCCCCCCCAGCTTTGCCCATCGCTTTCCGCCATCAGATTCATTGTGATGTATTAGATGCAATAAATTATCCCATGTAACAAAACATTGGGAGCTGAAAGGGTGATAATCTGGAAAGCAGAGATAAGGATTCATTATTCCGATCATTATGAATCCAACGTTGCCTCTGACTTCTTTCTTAATCAGCTCCTCTGATCCTGGATATGTGAGCAGCACAGATAAGGAAAGAGTCATTTATAATTCTGTACCTCGTCTAATATTTAAAAAAAAAGTCAGAGGCAAGAAAACGCTATAAAACACAAGCAAGAGGCGGGCTCCGAATGAAATATCACTTCGATGTTGTTAGAGCCGCAGTAAGATTTAATTAAAATTCTCCACTTCCACGTGCTTTATATATTTTTATAAATATATTTTGCACCTTGGCTGTAATTGACAGGAATTTGCAACAGGGGCTGTTTGCTGGGGTCTGGCTTGGACTTTATTTCCAAGTCTCTTGTTCTGGTGAATGGAAGATGAGGATGGAGGAGGGGAGGGGAGGGGGGGATAATTTTAATTTCCGAGGCTTTCCCCCCCCCAAAGCCCCGCTCCCTCCCCACCGTTCACACAAAGTCATTAGGTCGATCCCACCAGTGTTGGGGGCTGCTTTTAATGGAAATCGTTTTAAAGCGAATATACTCCGCGCACACAAAGCACAGGATCAATGCCAAACCGGCTGATTTGGGGAGATCAAGACGAAGGGCGCTTTCCCCCCCCTCCCTGGAAATGAAGATTGCAGCGATGATATTAAAAAAATAACCTATCCCGAGACTGTGTTTTCACAGCCGGGGAGGGAGAAATTATTTATTATTGGCAACTTTTCCCCAGGGTGGGGGCAGAGAGGGGTAGGGTTTATCTCCAGAGCCGTTTCGTTATAGCGAATAAAGCATCCCTACCCTCCTTTTTGCAGCCGCGGAGCGGTTATCACTAACAGTAACGTATGGATTATATTTATGGAAGGTCCGACTGCAAATCTTGGTTCAGGCGGAGTCGAAATCGATTGTGTGTGTGTGTGTGTAGGTATTTATTTCGATGTATGCGCGTCTAAATATGTGCCAGGAGGAGAGCAAGAGGTAGGAGCAGCCACATGCCCTGGGAGAATCGCAGGCTCCCCCAGTAAGCTAGAAAACTACAGGAAAAAAAATATATTCCACACAGATATATTCCATGGAATATAGATCTATACATACCCACACTATATATACACACATTCGACATATGTATTCCATATATATACATACACACCAGGAAAAAACATATGAATATGTGTGTGTTTGTGTGTGTGTATCTAAATGCATGTATTTATTTATTTAAATGACCTCTGCCTACCTGACTATTGTTTTTAATGTATGTTCGAGCCTAAACTGCAGGCATCAAGGAAGGTCTGTGATATTTATGATAAACCCCGGGTGCCATTTAAAGCCTCATTAGTTATGTTTAACCTTTGAATCACCAGCCATCATAGCTGGAAATGAACTTCACGGTGCGGGGTGAATGCGGGGGGGTATGAGTGTGAGTGTGGATGCGCCTGCGCCTGTGCCCAAATTCCCTCTCCCCCCGCAGGCAGCCCTAGACGGGCAATAGGGACAATAGCGCCGGGACTTCCATCTCCGTGGGCTTCCTAAGCGTTTTTTGTGGGAGAAATCTTGATTTTTCGTTTCCACACTTTCACCATGTACTTAGACATCCCAAATTCAGCTCCTCACCACCACCCCCTCCCTCTTTTTCTTTTTTTTTTTTTTTCCTTGGGCAGTTTTGGAAGGATTCGGCAACATCTCCCACCTTGATCTCGCCTCCCTCCCTTAGCACTGTTTTGGGGAGCAGAAATCGTGGCAAGCAGATTTCCCAGGGATTTTCCCTGCCCGGTGATGGGAAACGCACCCCTCGCGTCATTTAGCTGTATTCTCCTACTTTTTATCCCATACCCTGCAAGGATTTAGCCCCGGCTCCTTCACTCCATTCAGCGCAAACTACACAAGCCTCGTGGCTTTAAAATGCTAATTTTCGAAGCTTTCCCTAGGAAAAAACACATTTCTCGGCGAGGGTAGATGGACTCAACCCGCTTCCCACCCCCCACCCCCCCCCCCCCGACTCTCGTTGTTGGGGTGCTCGAGCTGTTTCCATCGGTGTTTCGCGGTGGGAAGGCTCCCTTCGCAGCTCTAATGAGCTTTAAGTTATTACCTTAATTGAATGTGTTTTCTAAAGATAGAATTGGGAGGTGATCGCGTTACCTTTCACCTTACAGGGAGTCACTCTAGAAGCAGAGATAGCGAACTCCCAGCGTCAGCAGAAAAAAAACCAACAATATCCCTCCAGGATCAGGAGTGTGCGTGTGTGTGTATATATTATTTTTTTTCTTACTTTTCCCCTACGTGATCAGTTTTCGGCCCCGTTCCTGAAGCACCGGTTGCGCCGGGACTCAGCGCCCCGGGATGAGCGGCATCTCCGCCGGGTACCGCGGAGAGGCGCCGGGGAGGGCGGCTCTGCATCCCCCAGCACGAGCGGGTGTCCCACCCGTGGGGCCCGGGGACTGCTTGTTTAGTCCTGGGAATAAAGCACTTCTGGTGTCCTCCCGTGGAAGCATTTCACGCCAGTGGTGGATGTGGGCTTTGATGTTTAAAGGGGGGCGGGCAGTTCTCGCCCCTCTCCTCACTTCCCCCCCCCGCCCCCCCCCTTCTCCTCCCACCCCGGGAAGTGGCTGCCCACCTTGGCAGAACAGCGTTGACCCTCCAGGACGCGTTTTCCGTAGCGAAACACCCTACCACCACCACCCCAGGCTGGTCCTCCAGGTCATGTTCGGCTTTGCTGGTGGTACACCCCCCGGGGCGCGGGGAGGGGGCGCTTGTAGAAACAGGCACCCACCCTTACAAGAAAAAAGCTTCACCAAACCGCGGGGAAGTTCTCTTGCCAGCAAATCTGCCGGTGGATCGGCGGGGGCGGGGGGTGCACACTGAGGCTGCAGCTTTTGGTTTTAGGGACTGACATGAGCAGGGGCTTAAATATAGCAAATCAGCACACACCCCCCACCCCCACCGCCCACCGGTGCTTCCATGTCCTTCTCATCGTTGCAAGATTGGGACATCCCCCGGAGCCTGTGGCCATGGCCACAGCCCAGCTCCCAGGCTTCTCCTCCGCCCTATAGCAATTGGAGGAGTGGGGGGTGTTCTCCTCCCTCGCCAGCTCTCGAAAGCCCCCGGGTCTTCATAGGGAGGGGAGATTGGGGAGGGAGCAGGGGTCTGCAGCTGCACCCTAACCCTCCCGTTCGCTGCGCACGGGTCGGCCCTGGGTTCAAGCCCCCTCCACCTCTGACAGGACGGGGAGGTGTGGGGGTGCACACACAGACCTCTGGGCTGGGGACGACCCCCAGGGTCGGTGTTTCCCTGCAGAGATGCCGCGGCCCTGCCCGCGGCCGGGAGCCTTCCTCGTCCTGATGAAGAGTGGGGGACAGGGGGACAGCCCCCTGCCCCACTCTCGGAGTGGCAGGGGACGCTTGTGGATTGATTTTTTTTTTCTGTCCAGATCCTGGAGCTTTACACTGATACACATTCAAAATAAAAATAAAAATTAATAATAATTGAAAAAAAATGAAATAAAGGAAATCAGGGTCAATAAAAGTCCCTCCCCAGGAGAAGAGGGGACAGAGAAGAAAACAGCCCCTCGTAGCTAATGTCGCCGCTTTTCCTCGAAAGCTTTCCATGGCAGCGGAGAGAGCCCCGGCGTTATTTGTATGATCATACGCTTAATTATTTTTTCTCGCTGGCTCTTTCCCGGCGCTGTAGGCTCCCGGAGGTGACAGTTACTCCCGGGACGGGTTACATCATGCTCGCACCACTGCGAGCCCCAGTACCTGGCGCATCCCCCCGGCCCTGCCCCTGCTCCCCCCTCCTTCCCCCCCCCCCCCTCCCCCCCCAGCCACCCCATGTGATTCCCGGGATGGGTGTGTAAAGAAATGGCCCATCATATTTCTCTCACTCGTTCTCTGCCCTTTCCCAACCCGGAAGAGCTCTGATCTTCAGCCCAGCCCGGAGGAGGAGGAGGAGGAGGAGGGGGAGGAGGAGGGCAAGGGTGGGCGTTTGGAGGATGCGGCTCCCCCAGGTTTTCCCCCTCGGTGGGAGCTTGCGACATGCCAGCAGCCGCCGCCGCGGCTCCGCTCCGCCCGCGCTCCTGCCCTGAGAGCTCCGCGGAACCGGACAGAACAAAAAGCATCTGCCCAGGTCAGTGAACACTCCGTTGTCTGCGTCTGTATGTCCCACCACCACCACCGTTCTCCTATCTTTTTTTTCTTTTCTTATTTTCCTTTTTTTTAATTTATTTTAAATTCCTTAGCCTCCTCCTTTTACTCCCTCTCCACGTGGAGGGAATTAAGATGGGGATCTCGGCTCAAAGGGCAGCAGCCGCCGGCTTGAAACTCAACCCGACCCCCCTTATTGCTTGGGGAGGGGGTGGTGGGGAGTTGGCTTTTCCCGGTGACCTTGGGGAAAGGCACCCCCCGGGCCGGGGGAGGGAGCCCGAAATTTGGGAAGCGGGTGAGAACAGCCTGGCTTAGCCCCGGGTGCTGGGGGCAAAGGAGTGAGGCTGGGGTG